>NC_141696.1:1087341470-1093132990 GCF_964263255.1 Lissotriton vulgaris | reverse complement strand
TGTCACCTATTTCTTTGACACTCTCGAACAGGAATGGTAAGGGGCAGTAGAGAGGAGGGTACTCCGGCGAACAGACCGCCCTGGTGCATTTAATCTCCAGGTGGACAATTCTATTCACCAGCTACTTCTTCTACCTACATGGAGATCAACTCTCCCTCTGTGGACTTGTTCACACCGCTGGAGCAGCCATGATCCCCGCACCTCGGACCGTGATGATGCACCAGCAGGAGGGAGTGATAACAATGCCACCTTAAATGACACACCACATCTTTTTTGATCTCAGAGTGGTGACTCAGGCTCCCACTTGAGCTGGTCGGCTGGCCTTTGGATCCACCTTGCAGAGAGATCAACAACATTTTGATTGTGGCTCATCTATGTTTGCTGTTTCTTTCACTGGTTTCTTTTGACATGCGAGGTTGATGCTCTTTTGGTGTTGATGCTACTCCTACTTCAGTCCCTTGTGCATATGTAAGTGTAATAGCTGTCAGGAATCAGGATCCTTGGTGGAAAGGGCAGCCTCTGAGGTGGTTGGTCTCCGCCCTAGTCAGCTTGCAACATGTTCAGGGTGAGGGCGATAGATGCTTCTAGAATAGAAGTATGGGTTGGAGGAAATTTGTGGGGTTGAGTTGTTTTGTTTGTTTCTATGTTGGATTTTGTATCTCTGCCCACACATCACATAGGCACTATTCTCCCACATCCACCACTTGTAAGCTGGACTAATGCTTTATCTGCTGCGCTTTAGGCATGTTCTCCCCAGACTTAACCTCCTGTCCTTCTGCAGGGGTTATGCCTCCCTTGACCCTCTCTATTACTAATGCCATTTAGAGTACTCCCCTGGAATGTTAATGGTCTCTTAGACTGTATCAAGAGGTTGTGCTCCTGCTCCAAGAAACTCAACTGCTGGGCAAGCACTTCCACTTTCTGGGCTGCTTTGGCTATGACAGGGATTGCCATGCAGTGTTCTCCCAGGGCTCTCAAGGAGAGGCCATTCGCCTGCATAGGAGGTTCCCGTTCCTGGTCTCTGCATCCTCAGATGACCCCAGGGGTGCTATGTGGGAATTGAAGGTAGGCTAGAGGGCACACACTACAACTTCATTTAGGTCTATATTCCACAGCAACACCTCCAACCCACACTCCAAGTACTTCAGTCACTGCTACTGATGCTTCCTCAGGGCCCCACACAGCTAAGTGGTGACTTTAATGCCATTCTAAATCACATCATGGTCGGGACATCAGCTGCACCCCTGACAGCTTCTGGTCTGGGTTGACTCCCTGGGTCTTTGTGACACGTGACATATGTGGCACCCCAACCCATACTTATACACACATGTCAGCAGTGCATAAAACCCTGGCTTGCATAGATATGGTACAGCTCTCAGCGACAGATATCCATAAGCTCTCAGAGAGTGAGACCATGCCCCGGGGAATCTCTGATCATGCTCCAATTCTACTTTGATACAACAGGCTCCCCACAATGTCACAGTACCCTATGTGGAGGGGTAACGCTTTGTATTTTACCGACCAAGAACACTCAGACTTTACTGAAACGGAGGTCCGTTCATACCTTAAGGTGAACAGGGGCACGGTGATCCCAACTGGTACAATCTGGGTAGCTAGTAAACCCGCCCTCAGGGGGTTGAATAATGGGTGCATCCATGGGAAAAAAAAAACAAATGCTAACACAGATGATGACTCTGGAGACCCAGATTCTCACTGTGGAGTGAAGGGTGCAGTGATGACCTTCACCTAGATCGACAACTGGTCTGTGCAGGGTCCACCCTGCGCCAAGTGTCCCTGAAAGAGGCCAGACAATGCTAAACAGCATTGGCACAGTGAATGTATGAACAAGGTGACAAATCAGGAAAGCTTTTATACTCGCTGGCTACCAGAGATGCCCCCTCTAGAATAGTGCCTTAAATTTGAGATGCTGAGGTTGCCTTCTTGAGCAGGCCCCTGCAGTTGCTCAGGTCTTTGCAGATTATTATTGCACGTTATATATGAAGATGCCTCAAACCCCTCAGGAGATAATCCACCCAGTGCTGCAAGACATTCCACTGTCTTAGATCCTCCCATCTCTGGCAACAGATCTTGATCAACCAATCACGGTGAAGGAGATCTGAGAAGCATGCTCTATACTGACCCCTGGGAAGTCTCCAGGTCCAGAGAGTTTCCCGGTTGAGTACCTCCATCAGCGCCACACTCTCCTTCTCCCCACCTGTTGGCACTCTATACCGATGTGGTGTAGCGGGGAGGGTTCCCCAAGAGTTGGATACAGCAAAGATTGTTGTGATCCCCTAACTGGGCCAACCGCTTGATAGCTGCCCATCATACAGACCTATCTCCCTTGTCAATGCCAATGTCAAAGTATTCGCCAACGTCTTGGCTATGTGCCTATCCCGCACCCTACCCTACTTGGTCCACACCAAACAATTTTGGCTTTATGCCAAATAGGGCCACACGGCATTCTATCCGAGTGGTCTAAGTGGCCCTCTCTCAATCCCTTTGCCTTCACAGTCCCTCAACACTGCATTTATTGGATTTGAGAAGGCTTTTGAGATTGTGAACTTGTCCTACATAGATGCAGTGCTGCAGAGGGCTGGGTTTAGACCCCACTTTCATGCACCTGTCGGTCTCCTCTATAGTATCTCCACAGGGCAGGTCTTGATCAACAGAATGCTATCTGTGCCTTTTACGATCTGTAGAGGCACCTGCTAGGGCTGCCCCCTCTCCACCCTTCTCTTCACATTGACAATAGACCCCTTGGCGTGACTCATCCTTTGTGACACTCGCATCTGGGGGGTGGTTGGGGGATGGGGCCCAGGTGGAGCACATCGTGCTCCATGCTGATGACATTCTGGTGTTCCTGTCTGACCCACGGTCTTCGCCCCCATTGTTTGTAGATCTTATGGCTGTGTGGTGAGGCATCTGGTCTCCATATGAATTAGTCCAGGTCCCTACCCGTGCCCATTGCTTGAGATGATGACTGTTGTTTCTGGTACTTTGCAATCCTGGTGTGCTGCTTGTCCTTTAAATATTTAGATGCTTATGTCTTCGGTTTACCTGACTTGTCCTGGAGCCTTAACTTGACCCCCTTAATATATCCAGTGAATGGGGATTTGCAGAAGTGGAGTTTCCTCCCACTAAATGTCCTCAGGAGAATGTATTTATTTATTGATTTGTTTATTTGAAAAGTTTTATATAGTGCTGGCTAGATCTGGAGGTATCAGAGAACTTCATATGAGGATATTGGTTATGAAATGAAAAGTGTTACATGGTTACATTAGTTTCTAGAGCATAACATAGCATAAAGCAGGATATTTTTAAACAAGTACATCTGTTGGTAGAGCAAAAAGTAAAATAGAAAAACAAGTCCTGAGAAGCACATGGACAAGTCATGGTGTTGAAAACTTCTGTGGATACAAAAAAAGTTAGAGAAAGTAAGTCGAACAGGCTGGAGGCTCAGAGGGGGGTCGGAAAAGGGTGAATAGTCAGTCTGGCTGAAAAGGGTGCTGACCTGTGGCAAGACATTTTTAAATAGGTACATCCATTGGTAGAGTAAAAAGTAAAAACAGAATTGTCCTTTTTAGAATGAAGATTCTATCCCGCTTTCTATATATTCTCAAATTTCCCTCATTCCATTCTACAATGTTGGTTCCAGGCCCTGACCACAAAAGTAAATATGTTTCGCTGGGATGTGGGGGGGTGGCTGCCCTCTTGTAGCCTTTCTCAATGGCCAACACTCCCCATACAATGGAGAGATGGGTGTGGTGGGCATGTATGGCTGCTACCTGGCCTTGCAGTTAGTTGCTCTTAATGACTGGTTTAATGGATGGTGGGCGACCTGACTTACACAGCAGAAAGGACTGTTTGTCCTGCTTTATGGGAGCCCAATTCTCCTAACACTCATTAACTACACATGGGTGACACTGCTGTGTTGGAAGGTGCCACTCCACTGTATAGGCAGGAACCGCAGATTATCTGAGCTGATCCCTTATAGCAGTAAACATGGTTGTATCACATTGCTGATCTGGAGGGGATAGAATAGGCATCTTTAATTTTGAGGATGTTTGGAGGGATAGCAGTCTACACTTGTTCCAGGAGCCACAGAAGAACTATCAGCTCTTTCACACCCAGTTCCATCCATCTCTGCAGCTCTGTCCTGTTCTACTGTCCTGTTCTAACAGCCAATATCTCCCCAGATAAACTGATCCTGTGTTTGAGAACAACACTTTCAGAAAGTGACTGTTCTCTTGACTAACCTTTCATTGTGCCTTGGCCTTTTTGTGAATTGACTGTCTGGTTTGTGAGTGGGGCTGGGTGGCTCCCAGAGGCTGAGTGGGCCATCCCAGGGCTGAATAGCTCCATCTGCATCTAGAGTGGTGGGAGGGGGTAGCACCTGGGCCTGAATAGGGCTGTGCCTGCCTTCCACAATGCTGGCTCCACCTCCTGCTGGGTGGCTGACAACCCTGCACCTCTCTCTGAAAGGAAAGAAGAAGCCAGGAAAACAAAGTCCTCAAGGAACACCCAGAACTGGTTCAGACTGAGCTCAGAGCCCTTCTGCACAAAGGGAACAAAGTGTATTAGGGGTATAAGTACAGGACCCCAGACTACAGAAAATTAGATCATCTTGGAATCAAGAAGGAACGTATTCCAAGGAGAAAACTGGAAGAGTGAAGAGGAAGGACTGTCCTGCTGTGTGTTTGTGGGCTGACCTGCAGGTGCTTTGCTGCCAAGGAGAGGGGAAAGACTTTGCTTTGTGCTGTGTCCCCTTGCTTGAAAAGATTTCCAAGGGCCTGAGTAGAGCTGGCTCCCTGTTAAGAAGTCTCAGGAACAAAAGGACTTCGGCCCCAGCTTCCACCCTGAACTCCACTGAGAGAGGTCTGTCCTTCCTAGAGTGCTTGGGCCAGTTGTGGTGCCTCTGAAAGTTGTATCTGTCGTTGGGGAGCTGGATGAGGAGAAGCCAAAGACATTCTGCAAAGTTTCACGCATCGCTCGCTTGCGGAGCGCATCCCCAACAGTGCAAGGAAATTCCCGCCGCCGCCAAGATCGAGATCATCCCAGCGCCTGTTGCCTCTGCAAGAACTGACACATCCTTCGCTTGTGGTACGCATCGCTCCGGTGGGGGAAGATTACCATTGCAGTGAGTATCGTCACAGAGCCTGTCGTCGCTGGGTGAGAACGTCGCACCGCTTGCTTTCGGACCGCATCATGTCACTGCGAGAGTCATTGCAGAGCCATCGCATCGAGGGGCTGCGAGAGGAGAAGATCGACGCTGCACTGCACATCGCTTCCACACCTGAGATCGTCATCATCCCAAAGATTGTCGCATCTAAATGTACTTTTGGCTAAAACGTGACGCAACTGTGGACTATTTTAACGCAACTCTAAGAACTCTTTTGAAACCATATTTTCGAACTGTGTATGTTGGATTTTTGTTGTTTTGGTCTTGTTTAGTTTAGATAAATACGTTTATTTTTCTAAACTGGTGTGGAGACCATTTGTGGTGTTTTCACTGTGTTACTGTGAGTGTTGGTACAAATACTTTACACATTGCCTTTGATAAACCTGTCTGCTCGTGCCAAGCTATCTAGGGGTGAACAGGGGTTATCTAAAGAGTGTATCCCCCTTACCCTGACTAGAGGCCAGGGTCCCTATTTGTCACAAATACCTACCTGTGCCAACTTGAGACCCTGAAATCTAACAGTCACCCAATGCAGTGCAGCAGCCAAAAATGCTGCGCTGCTTTGCATGACAGACAAGGGAGCAGGAGAGCACCATATATACTGTGATATGCCTGTCTCCTCCCCTCTCCAGAGCAGTAGAGCATCAAATTGCTGCCTTGTGCCTTGCACACACCTTTGCACCACTGTTTTGAATGCAAGCAGTGGTTTTTAGGTCAAGTAGCGCTGTCTGGAAGGTCTGTTGTATGTATTTTGCAGGGGCGTAACACAGTCCCCCGCAGACCCCGCGGTGTGGGGGGGGCCCGTGGGTCAGGGGGCCCCCCTGGCCTCACTAGTCTCAGCAGGGAAGAAGACGGCTCCAAGCAATGCAGCATTGGGCTTAGGCGCTTGCAGACAGTAGCGGGTTAAATGAAACACTCTGACTGTATTAACACAGTCTCACCCCCCAGCAGGCCCAGGGCCCCACGTACGCTCCAAGGGCCCCCTCACACGCTCCAATGGGCCCCGCCCTCACGTCTCTCCTCTCGGCAGCCCCCCAGCCAGCCAGCACACCATGAGGGACGGTGCCGGCCCGGACAACCTGTATTTAAACATTAGAGGTGTATCACAGGCAGCCCCTGCGCAGGGGGGCCCCACGCTCCCTCCAGCCAGGGGCCCCCTCACTCTCAGCACTGACAGTAAGGAACTTCGTTAGCTAAGCCAGACCAAACAGTGCACGCACCTGCCACCGACGGTGACACAGTGCATGCCTCTATTTTTTTTTAAACTTTATGGTGGCGGACGGTGCGTGCCGTACGTGCGCACTCCCTGCCGGCCTGCCCGAGCCTTTAAATTAATTAAATAGTTGGCGCACGGACACTGCGCTGGGCAGGACGGCTCTTTGTCTCCACAACAACATAATAAAAAATTTTTTAAAATGGTCCGTGCTCGTGGGTGTGGCCGTGGCCCGTGGCAGCACGCAGTTGAGTATCAGCCTATCAGGGTGCGTCTGCATGCCGCGGTGCCGCGGTCTTTTGGGGGGGGTGCTCGCTTCGTGACGAGGGTGCCAATTTTGTCATGCTCAGCCGCATTGTAGTGCGTGCAGCGCGTGACTTTAGAAGAACAAAGAAGCAAGAAGAACCGGACCAGAACGGGTGTGGCCGCCGTGGTACTAAAGAGTAGTACGCACTAGTACTAGGCAGCCCCCTGGTCTCTGGTGGCAACTTCAAGCCCCTCCCCCAGTCAGTCGCCTCCTGTCTTCTGCTGCCCAGTGCAGTGTGCCCGCCCCGCTCGCCTTAGCTGCAGGCAGTCATCCAGGCCTAAGGTGAGCGAGTATGTATGTTGTGTGTGTGTGTGTGTGTCCTGCTCAGTCAGGACTCGGAGTCGGACGGGAACGGAGGATGGATCAATGATAATGAAATCCTTATTTGCATCTATCTGTGTTAGATAGATGGTTAGCTTGGTGGGTTCATGATGCGCCTACAGCAGTCACCCTAACACTTAAGTGCAATATCATCTTTCTGTCTTCCGAGGTCTTTAAAGATAGAACAACCCAGTTGGACTAATCTTAACACCTTTCATTCAAAATGCAACTGAAAGCTAGTGGTAATGAACATAAGAATTTTAAGTCAGCAGAGGTTTTACAATAAACGGTTCCTAGATCCACGACAACAAGAGAGAGATCGGTAGTAGTGTGGCCCAAGGATGTGAGTGAACGTATGGTGAGAACAGAATTTTGCAGAAACCCACCCCTACTTTAAATCTTGCAGTGAGGACTGTTCCGCCTCTAGGCACTTGGCTGGCAGTCCTAGGCTCTCCTAGTAAGACAAGATGTATGTCGTCTGGTATCGCCATGAGCCTTTACAGACCGTGTTAAGAATGTCGTCTTGTGGCCAAACAGGTCTCCCCGATGTCTATTTGTGTTGTCAATTTCACCCATATTTCAAAGCTTTAATGTCATTTTGTATTGTATCACATTAGGAGTAGAGGGGGGGTATTGGGGAGAGTCCTTAAAGGAAGCCTGCCCTGCCTGCCCGTCAGTGCCCGCAATGGTGCACTCAGCCTCAGGGCAGGGGGGCAGCGCGCAGGCAGCATTGGTCATTGGTGGCAGGTGGTATAGAAATATCCCTCGTTTTAGCACTGGAAGGGCGGGGCTCAGAGTGACGGAGTCCATTCAAACCGGTGAACTTTGAGCTTTGAGGAAGTCCGGGCAGCGTGGCGACTTCCCTGCTGCTGGAGGGTCCTCCCAATGATGGAGTGGACAGGGGAGAAGGGAAGGGGTGCAGCAGGCCGCTGCGGACAGGATGCAGGAGGTGGGGACTGGGGGTTGCTCAGGTGCCAGCCAGGGTTTCCAGGAGGGGGTGTTGGTGGCGGTTGAAGGCTGCTGGTGCCAGGTGTGAGGGGGTTCACGCCAGGGGGCGCCTGGATCCCGGTTTGTGTTGGCTGTCGGTGGCACAGGTTTCAGGTTGTATTTGCTGGGGTGCTTGGATCCCGGTTTGTGTTGGCTGCGGGTGTCACAGGATTCGGGTTGTATTTGCTGAGCGTGGCACCAGTAGGAGGGGGCTCCTGGAGAGGGGGGCTCTGCCCCCAGGGTTGTCTGCACTGCTGCTGGTAGGGCTGGGGCAGGGCCGGGATGCACACGAGAGGAGATAGCGTGCTGGATGTGCAAACATTCAGTGTTTTTCTAATCTAGAAACACATCTCTCTGATGTAATTCACAAAGTCCAGGGCTTTAGATCCCGAGGAATCATGCGGTGACTGGCGTTGAGGCGGATTCACCCTTTTAATGTGTGTATTTCGTGATTTACTCCAGAGGTGCGCCCTTTCCACGCACTCTGTTGCAGATGTTTATTCTTTAAAGAATAACACAAAAGAAAAAAAATGCTTACATTTCAAAAAGTTTTCTACTTTTGAAAGCCTTTTGCCATACATTTTTTATACGTGTGTGTGCCAGTATGCGCTTCATGAATGAATTTATTAGAAAACATTTTTTAATTCAAGAGTGGCGGGAGAGTGGAGAGAGAGTGGGGAGGGAGAGTGGGGAGACAGTGGAGAGAGAGCTGAGAGAGTGGAGAGAGAGTTGAGAGAGAGTGGAGAGAGAGAGTGGAGAGAGTAGAGAGAGAGTGGAGCGAGAGACAGTGGAGAGAGAGTAAGGAGAAAGAGAGTGGAGGGAGAGAGTTGATAGAGAGTGGTGAGAGAGTGGGGAGAGTGGAGAGAGAGTGGAGAGAGAGAGTGGAGGGAGACACTGGAGAGAGACACTGGAGAGAGAGTGGAGAAAGTGGAGAGAGAGTGGAGAGAGAGTGGAGAGAGAGTGGAGAGAGAGTGGAGAGAGAGTGGAGAGAAAGTGGAGAGAGACAGTGGAGAGAGAGTGGAGAGAGGGTGGAGAGAGAGTGGAGAGAGAGTGGAGAGAGAGTGGAGAGAGAGTGGCGGGAGAGTGAGAGTGGAGAGAGACCGGAGGGAGTGAGAGAGTAGAGAGTGGAGAGTGGAGAGAGAGAGAGAGTGGAGAGACGGTGGAGAAAGAGTGGAGAGAGAGAGAGAGTGGAGTGAGAGTGTCTAGACAGAAAGTGGAGAGAGACACTAAAGAGAGAGATAGTGGAGATAGAGTAGAGGGAGAGAGAGTGGATGCTGACAGTGGAGACAGTGGAGAGAGAAACAGTGGAGAGAGAGTAGAGAGAGAGTGGAGATAGAGTAGAGAGAGAGTGGAGAGAGAGTAGAGAGAGGGTGGAGTCGGGAGAGAGAGAGAGACAGTGTAGAGAGAGTAGATAGAGAGAGTGGACAGTGGAGAGACAAAGTGGAGAGAGACAGTGGAGAGAGAGTCGAGAGATTGAAGAGGTTGGAGAGAGAGAGGGTGTAGAGGTTGGACAGAGAGAGTGAGAGTGGAGAGACAGAAAGTGGAGAGAGAGTGGAGAGAGAGTGGAGAGGTTGGAGAGAGAGTGGAGAGGTTGGAGAGAGACTGTGGAGAGAGAGTGGAGAGACAGTAGAGAGAGAGAGAGTGGAGAGAGAGTGGAGAGACAGTGGAGAGAGATTGGAGAGACAGACAGTGGAGAGAGAGTGACCCATTGGAGATAGAGTGGACAGAGTGGAGAGAGAGTGGAGAGAGAGCAGGGAGACTGACTGACTGACTCAGAGACTGAATACTGACTGACTGAGACACTGACTGACTGAGAGACTGACTGGCTGAGAGACTGACTGAGAGAGAGACTGACTGACTGACAGAGAGAGAGAGAGAGACTGACTGACAGAGACTGCCTGACTGACTAAGGTAGAGAGATACTGACTGACAGAGAGAAAGACAGAATGATAGAGAGAGGCTGAGACTGACAGAGAGAGACTGATTGACTGTGAGAGAGACTGACTGAGAGAGAGACTGACAAAGAGAGAGATTGACAGAGAGAAACTTACAGAGAGAGAGAGAGGGAGAGAGATAGAGACTGACTGACAGAGAGAGACTGACTGACAGAGAGAGACTGACTGACAGAGAGAGAGAGTGACTGACCGAGGTAGAGAGAGAATGACTGACTGAGGAAGACTGACCGAGAGAGAGAGACTGACTGACAGAGAGACTGAGAGGTTGACAGAGAGAGAGAGACTGACTGACAGAGAGAGAGACAGGCTGACTGACAGAGACTGACAGAGAGATAGACTGACTGACGGAAAGGGAGAGACTGACTGACAGAGAGGGTGAGACTGACAGAGAGAGAGACAGGCTGACAGAGAGACTGACAGAGAGACTGTCTGAGAGACTGACTGACAGAAAGGGAGAGACTGACTGACAGAAAGAGAGAGACTGACTGACTGAGAGAGACTGACTGACTGAGAGAGACTGACTGACTGAGAGAGACTGAAAAACTGAGAGAGACTGACTAAGTGAAAGACTGACAAACAGAGATAGACTGACTGACAGAAAGAGAGAGAGATAGAGAGACTGACAGAGAGAGAGACCGACTGACTGACAGACTGACTGACAGAGAGACTGACAGAAACTGACTGACTGAGAGATACTGAATGAAGGAGAGAGATTGACTGACTGACTGAGAGAGACTGACTGACTGAAAGAAAGAGACTGACGGACTGAAAGAGAGACTGACTGACTAAGAGAGAGAGAGAAAGAGAGATTGTGATGGAATTGGGCTCAAAGTGTGTATGAAGATATGCAATGCCTCTTAAGATTGCTATACTAATAAAAATGTATTATAAAAATGTGCTCTTTGTAGTTACATCTGCTTTTGAAATACAGCATGGTCGCATTGTCTAATGTTTTAAAACGGAAACAAGAAGGAGCAGTGGATGCACTTTTGTCAAAACTGAACGAGGAGTGGACCCGATGTTGTATATCATGACAGGAGTCTGCATCAGGAAACTAACCTAAAATTGGGCAAACTTCCCCGGCCTACTGATGGCAGGGACCCTGTAATGAACAGACCACCACCTATGATAACCTGCAGGCAGACTAAGCCCAACTGTTAACTCCACCATCCAGTGTTACTTACAACGGCTGCATTGGTGACAGTGGCGTAACAATAGCGCTGCATCCCCTGCAGTATGGCGGGTCGCTGGCCTGAGAGCTCTAGACTGGCACGGAGAATGGGAGGGGGGCCCCCTCCATGTAGTTTGCAGGGGGGACCCCTCAAGTTTCGTTACCCCACTGGTGAGCTCTGAATCAACCCCAACACTTGTCTGCTTCCACTTTTTCTTAGGGACTTTTTTCTATCCAACTGCCTCTATTTAACTGTCTTGATAGAAAACAACAAGTAGAGGTCAGCAAAATGCCTGACTTGCTTTCTGTTTGTTTATTCAGCTGCCTCTATTTAACTATCTTGATGAAAAACGACCAATAGAGGTCAGTAAAATACCAGAATTGCTTGCAGCATAGAGACTTTATTGTTTTATTTTTCTGGAATCTGCCTCTATTTAACTTTCTGGAAAGAAAACGAACAGCAGAGGTTAGAAAAGTACCAGTATCACTTTAGCATTCTCTAGATTCCAGTCCATAGAAACTTGTCTTCCACAAGCACACTTAGACATTAATATTTTTTTCAAATCTTGTATTTTCAGTGGCATGACCACTGAAGGCTACGATTATATATTAAAAACAGAGTTTTGGACTATACCATTTCCAGCTGACAGGCAATAATTCTCTCCATATGTTCCCATACCTGGTGTGTTCCACAATTTGGAGCTTACTTTCCCTACATGTTAAAGAACAGTAGATGTTTCAGCACCCAGGGTCATGTGCTGCATAGCTAAATGCATATAAGGTTCTAAAGCAGAGACTGATTGCATTGCAAATGCTTGTTTTAATATGAGTGGTCAACAAACATTTCAGGTGAATTGTTTACCTGAATGGATCATTTGGATACATTTGGAGTACAAAATTACAAATCCAAAAATGAGTGATCATTTTTTTAATCTGAGCAACAGAAAATCAACTTGAAAACTGAATTTTCAGTTGGTTTCTTATACCAATGGGCCGTTTGGAGAATTGTGATAGTGCAAGATGCATTAAAAGTAATTTCACGTATTTTTGTGGTAATGTTGCGCAATTACATTACAGCAACTTTATCTATTTATCTATCTATCTATCTATCTATCTATCTATCTATCTATCTATCTATCTATCTATCTATCTATCCATCCATCCATCCATTATCTATCTATCTATCTATCTATCTATCTATCTATCTATCTATCTATCTATCTATCTATCTATCTATCTATCTATCTATCTATCTATATATCTATCTATCTTTCTATCTATCTATTTGGTAAAAAAACAAAGATTAAAGGGACGTTATTGTTAGATATGGTAATAATATATTACCTTAGCTTAAAAAAATATTTTTTCTTCGCCTTCTACCCCCTCTTTCTTCCCCTCCCGCCTCTTCCCTTTCCCATAATATCCTTAAAATGTAAACAGCTTTCTACTATGATTTATTGCCTACTATATTTCGCCTTTGTTAATATTTATATTATTATGCTTTAAGGCATATGTTATATTGTATCAACGTTTGTCTCAATAAAGCTTATTAACTAGAAAGAAGCAATTACAGCCATTTAAAAAAAACAAATCACTTGGAAATCACTGAATAAAATCGAAGGTTAAAGTGACCTCATATTTAGATGAAACTGCCAGTTATAATGTAGCATTGCAAAATCAAAACCCCACTTAAATTCATTAGGTATAGTTTTCTGAGCTAATAGAACTTGGGCGTCCAGCACCCTGTGCAGAAAAATGATTCCCAGGTTAATTAAAGGGAAACGTTTTTACTAACGGCGCGCACATCACCCTCGGGTGTATACAAATTCAAAATGCAGCGATTGCCTTTCATACAGATCCATGCACAAACAAAAATGGATAGGAGAGCCTGAGAAAAAATCAAGACGTATGACTTCGAAAGAGGATGTTGTTGCCTCAATGAGAATGGGAAATGAAGTTGAAGCCTCGCTACGTATTCCGGGTCAAAGGAGCACACGGTAAGCATCCGATAATTATTTGTCGCATGAATCATGCATGCCTTCAGAAATACTCGGCCCTATGGTATGCGAAAGGTTAGAGGCCCCCTGCTTTCTCTGGGTGACATGTCCAAAGGGTGGGAGGCCGGGTATATTTCTGTTCCATGGAATTACATTTTCTGATGCACTGAGTCTCTCTCACACATCAAAGTAGAAAAGAACACAAAGGAACGAAAGAAACCCGAGGATGGAAGGATACCCGTGACCTGCTGTTGCTCATCCTTGATGTGAAGAAGTGCGGCAGGAAGAAGCATCCGAGTGCAAGCTTCATTGACAATATGTACACATCGTTATTAATGATGTGGCTATTAAAACATTCACACTGTGGCAGCAATATGCGTCTTCATGTCTGTCTATGAGATGTGGTGACTGACATGCATGTTCTGTGAATCGCCCCTATTCAGCGTTCCCCCATCTGCCTTCCTTTGACCTTCTCGAGTGAAATTAAAAAACAGGAGCGGAGACTGTTGATATTAGTTCTCAAAAACTATTCCTAGTGAAATGCAACATCTTCCCATCTGGTACAGATACCGTTGTGTACATTGGATCTTTGCTAGGTGCTAATAATAGTGAATTCCTATTTTGTACATGTAGGTAATGTACTTGCAATTGATTCCACTGATCGACCATAACCCCTTTTGCCGCAATGTAACAGTTCTCTGGGCAAAAAGGATCTAATAATATATTTCTGTTCTCGCTTCTCCTGCATTCAGAAACCATGGCGGAATTCTCTGTCAGTCAATGTTTAATCATTTAAAAAAAGTTTAGGGTTTCATTAGTTAATGAAATGCACTAAAGATTAATTTTTTTTTCAATTCATTGTTGGAAAAAACTATTTCCCCGTTGTGTTTCTCATTTAATAAAAAAAATGATGTCGTTTTGCAGCTTAGGATGAGGGGTTGAGTCAGAGATGGCTTTGAAAGTTAGAAGTGAGCCAGAAAATGGACCATATTTAAAAAAAATACATGCAAACCAACATTCATGTGGCCACCAGGGACTAACACATGCGCTGAATTATCTAACACTGATGCACAAAAAACATTTTTAGTTTTCTGTGTTTCTCAAAAACTGGGCGATATCACAACAAAGACTGGCAATATGGCTCAGTTGACCTAATGCTCCCA
Organism: Lissotriton vulgaris; assembly: GCF_964263255.1. Classification (NCBI taxonomy): domain Eukaryota; kingdom Metazoa; phylum Chordata; class Amphibia; order Caudata; family Salamandridae; genus Lissotriton; species Lissotriton vulgaris. Next base: position 1,093,118,694 of record NC_141696.1, on the reverse strand, counting down.
CTAGCAACTACTTTGGTCCAGAGTTTTTGAATTTAAATTCCTGTAAGGCCAACTTAGTCTTCCCTTCTCTGAAGGTTCGCAAATTAAGTAGCACTAAACCTTGGTAATGGCAACGCTGCCAAACATCATCAGGCGATAGTCTTCATGCCCAAAAAGAATGTTCAGGTGACTATCATTGAGCTACCATCAGTTGCTATGATTGTAAATATTCAGGTCCTCACTTCTGGTTTGGCAGGCCTGATAAATTTAGAGAGCGCCATGCAGTTAGTTGCTTTTTCCCCCTTGCGCCTCGCTATGGTTGTCATATATACTGAAAAAGAGACTACATGGCGGAGGTTTTTGCACTTGAGTAACTAATGACCATATATGTTGTGAATTTCCTCTCAGGGAATGGATGGTAACTGTAGATTTTTCTGGTGAGGACAACAATGGTTGATGCAACCGTTCCAGGCTGAATGAATGCTGGAAGATAGATGGACTGAGTTGGAAAGCAGATCTGAATAGTACGACCACTAAAACACCATTCTCCTTGAAATGATACCTGCAGCAAGGGTTTTCCTGGTGGAAGTGGTAGATGAGACTCGGACATCAGAAAAACAGGATTCCTTGGCCTTTAAAAAGGTGGGAAAACTAGGGAGGAAAGATAGGGTAACTACCAATTTTTGGTGGTTATCTTTTTTGCACTCCTTCCAGATGATCGTTTTAAGGATGTACACATACTCTCAAAACATTATAAACACACAACCACAAGGTAAATGCCAACAAAAGAGACAAGCCAAGAGATGATGTGGATCCCCTCAAGTATGTTTCACCTCCTGTAAGACTTCTTAGGAAAATAAGATTCATGTCTTCTTGTTGTTAGCTTGGACTATGCAGACACATGCTCAGGAGCACTCATAGAAACTGATGATTAAATAACTGTGTACCTGAATGGTCTTTAAAGGAAAGTCACACTTTTTGCCCTGAACATCCCCATTTTTTGACAGATACTGGTGCTTACTGACTATGAATTTGCCCTGGGCTCTGCTAAACAGGCCCATCCTCTGTTTGAAAGGGAGAAACAGCGGTTTCAACGCGGGTAATATCACGTGGGTAGGTGTAGTGAATTCTGAAGACTTGGTTTAAGAATAATCTTCTTTATTCAAGATTTAAAGTACACAAGAGAAAAGGGTGCTGGCAGGTCTTAGGAAGATCCTGGGCAGAGTGCTCGTACATTCTAAGGTTCCAACCTTTATACACATTCTAAATGATGTCAACATAATCTACACCAATATTCCAACAAGATAAGAATACACGTTACTATACATCCCCTTCCCTACAAAAACAGACACACAAAATAAATGAATAAAAATTGAAAACAGTGAAAATAAAATAACATAATTACAAATGAAGTCCTGTAACGCTTTGGGTGTATTAATACTTATGCCATACGCTGTAACAATTGCAACACCATTTTTTCCACCAACTAGTTCAGATTGGCCTGCAATTATTGGACTATCAAGATTGACAGGTTCATGCACACCAGATGGAACCGTTTCAGTGCCTGAGTCACTAGGTGTAATAACATGAACCATCAACACATCCGAACCAGTAACATCCTGCGAGACAATAGGTGATGCATCATGTACTGACCCCAAACCAGAACTAGGGCTTAACCACCAGTAATCATCACATCCCCCTTTTTTTTAAAAATGTTGCCACACAAAGAACGCTGATCTCGTGTGACTGCAACACGGCTCATGTGATGGACACTGCCATCATCCAACATGACAGTATTCCTCATGACTTTAGAAACCAGTCTGGGTTCCGAAAAACGAGGTTGCAATTTCCCAACCTTTTTTGCACTTTTAATTCTAACTAGTTGACCAGCCTCCAAGGTGGCTTTCTTAGTTCCATGTTTGGTGTCAAAATATGTTTTGTTTCTGCTCTGTGAATTGGAAATACATTTTCTTCCTTCGTGCTGTCCCATCCATATTTCTTACTTTTACCCATCCAACACTGATTAATTTTGCTATAAGGAAATCTCCCCCTCATTAGACTAAACGGACTCTCACCACAAGTATCATGTACAGTAATTCTATATGACCATACAAGTTTTTCTAGTTCAGATTTCCAATATTTCCTCTCTCTGCTAGCTAATTGTATAGCGCCTTTAATAACTCTATTAACTCTACAACAGAACTGCCCCTGGGATGAGATAGCGCTGCAAATCTTTGTACTATGCCAGTGGCTTTCATGAACCTTTTCATATCATCCAATTTAAATTGCACCCCATTGTCGGTCAGAATAGAAGCAGGTTAACCTTCTCTAATAAAGCATTCATCAAGTAATTGAATTACTGCAGACGTGTTAACGTGTTCCACAACCTTGACCTCAATCCACCTGGAAAATAGGTCGACTAGGACTAAAATATATTTGCACTAACCATCCCACCAGGTTATAAGTTCCATAATGTCCAAAGCTAAAGCTTCTCACTGTAACTTGGGACATCCTAAAGAAGACATAGGTGGATTGAGTGTCTTCTGACGTTTGTCTGGGCCACCAATATAATGCTTTAACATTTTTCTTTGTCATTGAAACACCTGGAGGACCATTGTGTCAAATAATAATAACTTTCTGTCGCATAATTTTGGGAGGAATGATTCTTTCGCCCTGACATACAAGCTCTCCATCCAGACTCAATTCATCTCTCACCTCCCAGAAAGTTCTGATATGTGGGTCAGTTTTACAATCATTGGACCAACGATTTGCAATTTTGTCCTTACCACCTTAAGTGACTCATCCTTTGTAACTTCGTGTTGGCATTCATCCAAGCGTAAGCCACCCGACTCAGAAAAATTCCGGCAACACAAAAACCATTCGGTGAATTTTGATCTACATCTCTAAGTGGTAAGGACATTCTGCTCAGAAAATCAGCAATGACATTTTTGACTCCAGGTACATTTTGTACTTCATATACAAAATCTTGGAGTCTCATGGATAATCTGGCTATTCTAGCTGAGGCTCTGCATAAACCGTCCGTAGTAAGCAACTTTGTCGAAGGTTTGTGATCAGAACGAAGAATTAACTTTTTACCCCAAATAAACTTCCTAAAATGCTCCATGCCCATACACACGCTAATGTCTCTCGTTCAATGACTGAGTACTTTCCTCACAAGGAGACTTTGACCGTGAAGCAAAAGCTACCACGACTTCTGTATCTTGCTCAGTCAATTGTGAGAGAACTCCCCTAATTCCTGTGCCACTTGCATCTGTAGTGACAAACGTATCGGAAAACAGGTCAAAACCTTGTAAAGTTGGTGCATTGGTGATAGCCATTTTTATATCAAGAAATGTCCTCTGGAACATAGCCTTAGGTTTAATTCCTTTGTCACAGATCTCATGCCCTAAGTAGGCAACTTTAGTTTCTGCAAATTTACACTTGCTACCTTCAGCGAATAATCCGTTAAGCGGTAAGATTCTTAGAACCTCCCTCAGAATCGAATTGTGATGAGATTTACTCTTTTCATTGACTAAAATGTCATCTTGAAAGACAACTACTTCAAGGATATGACCAAACAGATTAATCATCAATCTTTGGAAGACTGCAGCCATCAACGCTAACCTGAACGGTATGCGTTTGAATCTGAAACATCCAAAGGGAGTGCAAAATGTTGTCAGATGTCCGCTTCCAGGGTCAAGAACGATCTGATGGTAAGCAGAAGAAAGATCCAGAGTTGAAAAACATTTGGCATTGTTTGTAAGGAACAACATCTCATCAATTCTAGGAAGTGGAAATTGATTAACTAGAATGTTGTTATTAAGGTATCTTAGATCAACACATAAACGGGCCTTTCCATTGGCCTTGCGGGCAATGACCAATGGAGAAACCCATTCTGCAGCCTCAACAGTTTCAATGATATCATTCTCTATTAATTTGTCGAGTTCATATTTAACTTAATTTCTAACATTGAAAGGTATATTGGGTGCTTTATGTTTTTTTGGCACAGCACTCTCTAAATGAATTTTGTGTGTAAATCTTTTAAGTTCAGCCATTTGAGCTGAAAAGACAGTGGGGAAATTTTCTTGTACCCAATTTTTAGTGTTTTCACTGTCACATGAAATAGGAACCTGCTCCTTGCTATTAGGGTCAAGGATGATGTTAAGATTCTTTCGGTCTTTCCATCCTAGGACTGATGGTCCTTCTTTAGGAACATATAATTTCCCCATAGAGTGCCTACCTTTAAAACGAAAAATGAACTCTGAAACCTAGGATATTAAAACTCTCACCTGTGTAGCTTTCAGGAGCAATGTAGCTGGGTTGCAACCCACTACCAATACATGAAATTAATAATTTCTCCCACACATGTCTAGAAATTATGGTATACTGGGAGCTGGAATTGGCAGCAAACTGAACTAGTACACCACCAAGTGATACTTGACAAATGGGTTTAGAGGAGGAAATGTCAGCAATATTCAATACAACATGTTTTTTGTTGTTGAAACGTGTTTGTACCTCTTCATCATTAGAAGTAGAGTCACTGTACTGTTCTGTTTCTTGTACACATGTTACTTTAATTTTAGGTTTCTTACTGAGTTTTCTTTTGCAAGACTTTGCAAAGTGACCAACAATATCAAACTCAAAACATTTTGAAGATCTTGCTGGGCACCTGTCAAAGTTAGCAGAATGAAAACAACTACCACATCTGTTACACACTAAATTATGTTTTTCTAGGCTCAAATTTTTCTTCCTTTTTACCACCTACTTTAAACTCTTTTAATTTTTGTGACTCAATTTCCCTTCCAAAATTTAGTTCACCACCTCAACCTCCTTTTTGTCTGAAGATAAACTAGCTTTAGCACAGCGTTCTGACAGTTCCACTTTCTTAACCATAGCAATAATGTCCTTAAGGTTACCCTCACCTTCACCCGACAATTTATCTTGTAGGTTCCTATTTTTCGTGTACATGACAATTTGATCCCTGACCAATTTGTCATGTAACTGAGCAAATTTACACTTGCTGGCAATGTTTTTAATGCTGACACATACTCTTGAATACTTTCATGTTTTTCTTGTTTCCTTTGAAAAAAACTGTGCCTAGTAACAGCTATGCAGACTGTGGGAGAAAAATGGTCATATACATCTAGTATTGCAGCTTTAAACACATCAATATCTCCTTCGGCCCGTTTATGCTTTTGTGGTAGACTCGCAAATTTCGGGACCTAAACAATACATAAGTACTCTCTTTTTTCTTTCTGGAGTAAAGGTTCCGCTCGAATCCTCCATGTTTGCAATATAGTTCAGAAAGTATTCTCCCATTCTACCTATGTGACTGGTGGTTCTCCCAGTACAGCTACAACAAGATCACCTGGAGTTGAGCTGGTACCAGGGGTAGTAGGCAGGACTAGGATAGGCAAAAATGATTAAAAATAAATTTCTTTGTCTTTCCGACTTGTACTAGAATAGTGTCTGTAAAATTCTATAAAGTAGAGCAAATACACTAAGATCACTGCCTTGTATATTTGTACTTGCTTAAGTACTTGTAAAATGTTCCAAAATAAATAACTGCTGAATAAGCAACAGAAAGTTACAGTACACAATTGCTCCACAATTGGTTTAAATAAACCACTCACCAACGGAAATATTTATTCCAGCACCCTTTAAATCTACATCGTAAAATAAGGTAAATAGGAAATGTGAAATACCATTTATCTTGAGAGATCGAAGCCTGAAGAGTGAGGAAATAGAACATTTGGAGAAAACTAGTGCCGATGCACCATTACTATGGTAACTCAGGTTTCCCAAAATGGCCGCTCTGCATGACCTGAACGCGCTGACGTCAGCTGACCTTACATGGGTAACATCGGACTGACGGCATCGTCTTTGTCACAACAAGATCGTCACAAGCAGCCCAGCACCATGGGGATCAAAAAAAGAACGTGCAAGAGTGTGATTTGAATTGAATGCTGTCCCAGCGGGGAGCACTCTGACTGCGGGTTTTCAAATCAATATGCCACTCAACTGTAAGTACGGCCTGCATAAGCAGCGCACACTTACTAAAAAAGAAGTCTTAAAGTGCTAAATCCTCACTGCTCACTCTCACGCAGCACCGTTGACAGAATCAGGTCACTCGCAGGCAGATTAGTCTCTGTTTTGTTCTCCTTTTTCCTTTTTCTTGTTCCAAAGTGGTCCTACATGTGTCTTGTCTTGTTCGAAAGTGGTCCCTGATGGGATCAACCACTCCACAAGTGAAGAAACTGTGCCCAGCCCATCACCAAAACTGTAGTGAATTCCCAAGACTTGGTTTAAGAATAATCTTCTTTATTCAAGATTTAAAGTAAAGAGGGTGCTGGGAGCTCTTAGGAAGATCCTGGGCAGATTGCCCATACATTCTAAGGTTCCAACCTTTATAAACATTGTAAATATGTTAACACAATCTACACCAATATTCCAACAAGATAAGAATACACGTTACTACAGTAGGTTACAACGCGGACGTTATATTGTCCGCGTTGTTACCATACATGGCATTACATCACAAGTCATTTTAACGACTTGCGCTAGATGGCGCGCAACACCAGGGAATGTGTTGGATTTCAAATCTAACTCATTCCCTGCTGTTGCGCTATCTGGAGTAGAAATAATTATTTATACTATTCCTAATTCCAGCAGGACATCTAGTGCAAGTCATAGAAATGACTTGCGATGTAAAGCCATGCGTGGTAACAACGCGGTCATTTTAACAACATTGTTGTTACCTGCCGCATGGTAACACCACACATTGTAAAGAGACATATTCTTTGAAAAGTATATGGTAACTGGTGTAATTACAATTGGTTCAGACAACCTTCCTGTAAGTCCTGAGAGTATGGTAGGGTATGTAGGAAAGAGATCCCAGTGGATTAGTGCACTTAAGTGTGAACTGCTTGGGTGTCTGGTGTCATTTTAATGCCAGCCCACATTCTATTTGTTTTAAATTAAAGTATTTCCAAAGTCTAAGGGTGTGCCCTAGGTGCCCCCAGGTTAGGGTGCATTGTTATAAAAAGCAGAGACATCGTAAAAGATGGTTTATATGCCCTGGTGTGGGTAAAAAAGCCAACATAATTTTTTCCCAATATAGTGCTGCTAGCTTCATAGGTTAACATGGGAAGACTTAATAACACTATAATAAAATCTGAAATGTAACTAGAGTGTGCTTATAACTTAATTGGAAGTAACAAAATAATTGCTACAATAAATCCAACAACTTGCAATGGTCAGATGCTTTATACCTATTGCAGGAAAAGCGTTTTAGAACTCACTTTCCCTTTAGCAACCTCTTATGACTGGCCAGCCTTTATAAGCCTGAGCCAACAGCTCCATTATTTGATGTGAAGAGGCCTTGGGATGAAACAAAACACCCATTTGGTGGGAGGAAATTTGGTTCCTGGATAGCCAAGGACAGGAAGGGGACTGAGAAGATAAGCTGATCTTCAAAGAGAGAAGACTAGATGTCATAGATTAGATCTGGAAACGGCCTGGAAGGGGAGTGTAGGAAAACGCGAGCTGTCATCTTGGCAGTCTTTGGATACGGAGCCAAGATGACGGCTCGCGTTTTTTGATACTGGAGATATACCATTGAGTTTAATGAAAATTCCCCGGTGCAAATTGAGTTCGCATCAGAGGCACACCATTAAAGGGTGTCCACCCATACTGTTGGGGTTACTTGTTCTTCTGTGTAACTGAGTATCCCCCTCCACCTTCCCGTCCTGATGAAGACCCGTCCATGAGGATATCAAGCACCCTGTTTAGTTTAGGGTCGAAACGTCGACAATTATCCCCCCGAGCTTGCACCTTGTTTTTCCTGCCCCCTCCCCTCAGCCCTGAAAACGAGATCACGGATGACTCTTCCACCGTGGCATAGCAAGAAAGAATACAAAATTTTGTGAATGGTATACTAAGGGCAGGCTCATTATTTTCGCTAAGGATTCTTCAGACCTTAGTTCTACTAAAGCTAAAGACTTTACTGTGTTCCTATATTCACCTTTTCAGACCGTATTGGTCACCGCACAAGAGCACTTACTTTCACTTTATCCTTTGCACGTTACTTGATAGTAACCCCTTGTCTCAAAAGTATAATTTGTACTTTGAAGAACCATGATGTTTCTTTTTTAAATGATTATTAAATAACAGGGTCTCTCTCCTTCTTGAGACACACCTTCGGTTCATGTGTGGTCTGTTGCATTAACAAATGTTTTTGGGCTATTGTTTTCTCTGTTATTATTTAAATTTTCCTTTGCAGGATTCAATCGCATGAGGATTAAAAGTAAAAATAATCGAAACTTTTCCATTTCAAACAAACAATCTACATTTCGAATCATTGTCCAGGACCATTTTTGTTTGTGTGATATTTAAGCTGTTTAAGTATGACAGTCAGCATGGCACTTTTTTCCACTGGAACAGTGCAGTAACGAACATGTAATAAAACTGATTATCTGATATGACACCCTTTTTAGGTCCAGCCTAGGGAGCACTTGCGCTGTTACATGCTTAGTGGAGTTTGACTCCGACTATTGCTTGCCATTGCTTTCCAATTGTCTTTTTTAGTATCCTTTAAAAATCTTTGCTTGCTAGTGGCCAGTCCTGCCTCCTTGTCCCTCCTTTTTCTCTTCCATCCCTCCCATGGAGCAGGAACTAAGTACGGCAGCATTATGCTGTGGTTGTTATTCGTCCAACTGAAATCTGAATTGAAGGACCCACCCCCTCAATGACAAGAGACAAGGCTCCTAAAAAAGACTAAGTCAGAAGGTCAAAACATGACGGGTCTCAACCACTCATCGCCTCCGACCCATGCTCCATTGCGGTCAGCCTGAAACTTTGACTTGTCCCAGTCCAGCACAATCTGATAGGAGCGGTTGGTGCTTTACTTTTTTTGGTGCTAGAAAGGACATTTTGACTTTAACTTTAACAATTCATATCCCTACATTAGAAGTAGAATAATTTATTGCTCAGTTAATTAAAACCATTGCAATCAGCATATTTACATGTGAATGAACTTAAAATAAAACTTTTGTCTAGTAAAATATGACTATCAAACATTTCAGTTAGATTAATTTTAAAAATGTTCTAAGAGCTTACTTGAGCAAAAAAAAAAATATATATGTTAGAAAACGATTAGGCTTTCGGTTATCTAAATACTAAGTCATTTTGTGAACTGGAAGAGAATAAAGAATAAAGAATAAAAGGCAAGCTCGCAGACTCCCTGCAGCCTTTACAGATTCTTTGGGGTTCGTAATCCATCCGTGGTAATTGTGGCTTGAGTTTGTGGTAGCGGCTTGATGGGACGGTAGTCGGAGTTAGATGTTGTGTGGATTAGTGTCTTCCGGGCTCTCCCTTCATTAGATTTTTCCATTTTGGTGTTATTTTAATGATGAAAATATTCTCTATTTGTATAAATTTGTGACCGGTTTTTATTGTGTTATGTCCTTTACTCATTTACTGTTTTGATGATATTGAATGCTTTACGCACCTGTCTCCTAAGTTAAGCATGAATGCTCATCTGCCAGGTTACCAAAGGTTGAGTAAGGATTAATTTATTGGGCCTTAACTGGAACTTATTTCTGGGGGGTCAGTTATCTATAAGGTAGTCCCTTGTAAAATTAGTTTTTATATGCCTGGGTAAAGTGAAATTTCACATTTCACTCCCCACATTGTGGTAAAGTGGTGCTCAAATTCGACTTTGATGCTAGGAGCACAGTAAAAGGAGAATCTGCAATAATTCTCCATATGCAGAACCCCTAAAGTCTCTGCTAGTTGCACATGGGATGGGGTTCCTGTAGATATAAGGCAAGTACTTATAAAATATATTTTTGTAAGTCCTGGTGCTGGAAAAAATGCCCCAAGTCGTTCTTCCCATTGCAAATCCCTTGTTACATAGGTTGACATGGTAGGAAGGTATTAATTAATACCTATTGATAGGAGAGGACTAGACTGGCCATTCGGAGGCTTCCCAGAATGGTAGTAGTAAATTCTAAAGTGTACCAACAAGAAGTTATAAGACTTTCTTGTTTGTAAGTCCAAATTCAGCCTTCCAGTGTTCTGCCCTGATTGGTCAGAGTTAAGTGGATTAGCCAGGCTGATTTGAGGAGGTGATAAAGAGCCCCTGGGGTTACCAGCTCTGCTGGGAGGACAGTGTGCTGGTCCATAGGAATGCCAGACCAGAGTGTGGAGTTGTAAACCATGCTCTTCAGAGGCAGAGGGGAAGCCTGGGTGTTAGTTATACTTTTACACTTTTGACCCAGAGTCTGGACTAGGCTTAACCTCTTCCAGGCAGGTGACGGCCAGAAACTATCACGCGTCATGGTGGGCGTGTGCGCAGGACGGCCTCTGGCCGTCCGAATCCCCGCCCACTAATGGAAATGCCAGCACAGCGTGGAAATTCCATACGCACGGGTAGGGCTGGGCATCAAATTCCATTCCGCTTGTGGAAATTGTGATAATTTGACATTTTCACTTTCCACGAAGTGCGCAAAAAAGCCAAAATTTCCGCGATCCACAGCAAACTGGAAATGTTTTCATGCTCGCGCTGTAAAAATACGTTCTCGGGCGCGCGATCGACTTACCTGGATCCCTGCGTTCGCCGACAAGTTTTCCCGATCCGGTCACGTGCTTCACAAGATGTTGGATTGTGTGCTATCTCGCGTGAGTTTGCGCCCGTGATGACGTCATTCGTCTCGCGATCATGCACCACGAGAATATGACATCTTGAACTCGTCATTCTCCACCGCGAGCGAGAGCGTGAGGACGAGAACACGTCATATTGAATGCGACAAGGAGCGAGTGAACCCGAACACCTCATTCTCGACCGCGATAGAGAGCGTGAGGACGCAAACACGTCATATCAAACGCGAAAAGGAGCAAGAGAACCCGAACACGTCATATCCAACGCGACAGGGAGCGAGAGAGCGCAGACACGTCATTTTGGATGCGCCATCAACATCCGGCAGAAGTAATGTGAAGCTCGATAACTAGAACATGTAACATTTTCAATTTGGAGAAGAATATCAGCTCTAGCAGCATAAAACCTTCTGAAAATGATGATTTGGATGAAAACAACTCCTCAGCTTGACATTTGGCTGTCCTTTTTTGTGCAAGGAGTCCTTTTTTAAAATGGGGGTAGAGGGAGGAAGTGCCACAGAATCTCCAACTTCCTGTTCCTGTCAAGCAGGCTCCCCCCAGTGCTTTGTCCATCTCCTGCTCATTCTGCCTTTGGATTTTGAGCTGGAAAGATCACTCTTTTTGTCTGCTGCATCATTGTCATTGAATTTGAGGATTTTTTAATTGAATATTTTACAAGTAAGTGGTTGTGTCTGTTTGATTGAGGGCATTGCAGTTGTTGCAACTACAATTTAATTTTGTTAACTATCATTCCTTTTTTTTTAAATGTTGTGGGTAGTAGTAGTCAGTAGGCCGAGAGCTAGTCATGGCCTCATGGGTGGGTGCATGATGTAGCAACGGTTCCTTTGGTGTTTTTTGAATGTATTTCATTTTCAAGCACCATTTAGGGCATGGATGGCATTGGATTGAGTTGGGAAAGGTGTTTTTTTGGGGTGGGCTTTCTGTTGTTGGGCCTGGCCATGTGGCTGGTGGCTTTGTTCGCCATAAGTTGGCAGGTTATGCTCAGCGTTGAGTCCCTTGCTCACTTTGCCACTGAATTCAAGCAAGCCTGGCTGAAGACGGATGTAATGCCAGAAACCGGTCCAAAGAAGCTTGTGTCCGGTCTAGGGAAGGCATGGCTTGGCAGTTCGGGCTGGACTGTTCCCATGAGGACCAGGGTCAGACTGATTTGCATATTGCCATCTCTGAACTGGGGTGGCAGAGTGGGCTAAAGAACGGTGATGGATTAAACACAGAACTGGTGACTGGGTGTGAGTGTTTGATTGGTTCAGATGCTCCGTCCATCACCACCCCCTTTTGTACCGCTTTGTTTGCCATAAGTTTTGCAGGGTATTCTCAGACGTGAGTCCTTTGCTCACTTTGCCACTGGATTCAAGCAAGCCTGGCTGAAGACGGCTGTAATGCCAGAAACCGGTCTCTTGGAAGCTTGTTTCCGGTCCAGGGAAAGCATGTCTTGGCAGTTCGGGCTAGACTGTTTCTCTGAGGCACAGGGTCAGACTGATTTGCATATGACCAAGTCTGAACTGTGGTGGCAGAGTGGGCTAAAGAATGGTGATGGATTAAACCCAGATCTGTTGACTGGGTGAGAGTGTTTGATTGGTCCATCACCAGCCCCTTTTCACAGCTCTGTGGTGGCCATTTAGAAGCCTAGGGCTGCAAGCTTGTCTGACCTTGTCTGCCAACAGGCCTGCTTTCATCCAGTAGGCTCAGAGCAGATAGCCACAGCTGCATTAAACAAGTGTTTCTGTGTGGTCAGTTGAATTTACCCATCATTTAGGGCATGGATGGCATTGGATTGAGTTGGGAAATATGTTTTTTTGGGGGGGTGCTTTCTGTTGTTGGGCCTGGCCATGTGGCTGGTGGCCATTTTGAAGCCTAGGCCTGCAAGCTTGTCCGGCCTTTTCTGCCAACAGGCCTGCTTTCATCCAGTAGGCTCAGAGGAGGTAGCCACAGCTGCATTAAACAAGTCTTTCTGTTTGGTCTGTTGAATTTAGACATCATTTAGGGCATGGATGGCATTGGATTGAGTTGGGAAATATATTTTTTTTGGGGTGGACTTTCTGATGTTGGGCCTGGCCATGTGGCTGGTGGCCAATTTGAAGCCAAGGCCTGCAAGCTTGTCTGGCCTTGTCTGCCAACAGGCCTGGTTTCATCCAGTAGGCTCAGAGCAGGTAGCCACAGCTTTATTAATCAAGTGTTTCTGTGCGTTCTGTTGAGTTTAGACATCATTTAGAGCATGGATGGCATTGGATTGAGTTTGGAAGTGTGTTTTTTGGGGTGGGCTTTCTGATGTTGGGGGTCCTAAAGACATGCCTTTGTTGTGTGTGTCTGGTGTGCAATGCATGCACCCGGCAGACCTTTCTGGGCCTGTGAATTTTCGTATTCGCATTTTCTTGCATTAAAAAGGCAGAGCAGTGTGCTTTAGCATGCATCCTTTGCCTGGCCTTTTGTAAGCTCCTGGTGTTTCCCAGGCCCCCTGCTTGTTGCTTGTGATTTGTGAGTGTCCATGTGGCTAGCGGCCTTTTTTGTGGTGGGAGTTATTAGTGTCCTGCTTTTTCCATATAGGCCTGCATGGTTTTCCCATTGGCCTACTGCTTCCATCCATCCACCCCCTTTGCCAGCAGCAGCACCATGAATAATGTGATGCTCAAATAATTTAATGGCAAATAGGGTCCACCCCACTCCCATTACATTTTTATTTTGGTGGTTCTTATTCTCTTTTCTATCCTTCCTGAGAGTCTAGTGCGTGTACACAGTAGTATAACATAGCCCTTGTTGACAAAGTCTCAGAAATGGCTAGACTATATCTTTTGTTTGCACTTTTACAGTAGTAACTGAAGCACAACAACAAATGCAACATTTCACTGATGTTCTTCTCCTGGCTTATTTGCTTTTAAGTGCACAAAAAGCCAGAGGAGGAAGTGTCATCATCATCACCCGTTGTACTGCCAGCCAGACAGAAGTCCTGCTGCGCATCACGTCCACGTGTGACCACAACTTGCTGTTTATCTGCGTCATGCCTGACATCTGAAGAATATGGCCCCAAAGAAAGGTACCAGGTCCAGTACCAAGAAAGTTGCCGGTGAGAAAAAGGAACAGAAACAGGAAGCGCCATTAACCACGACTGGTGTGCTGCCAATGTTTTTTTGGGGACCAAAAAAGTTACGCCTGCAGCAGTATTGTACGGGAACCAAAATGGGAGCAGCACCTCTGCACCAGTGGTCCAACCCCACCAACCTAGGCCCAAGGCCTTGAGTGTCGCAGAAGTAGCCAGTCTACTAACGAGCAGCGATGTTGAAATGTCTCCATCGCAAAGTAGTACACAATCAATGCAGGCGGAAACTTGGCAGATAAGTGTGCAGCCCCAGCAACCGCAGCCACAAGAACAACAGCAGCAGCCGCAAGAATAGCAGCAGCAGCCGCAAGAACAGCAGCAGCAGCCGCAAGAACAGCAGCAGCAGCCGCAAGAACAGCAGCAGCAGCAGCTGCGAGTACAACCCACAATAGTAGTTGTTGCTCCTGAAGTAGGGGCATTTCAGGAAATCGAGCTTCCTGCAGACAAAGTGGAACAAACCTAAGCATGGGCGAATTTTGCGAATTCGCAATCCCCAAATTTGCGGATTTGCGAATTTGCAATCCGCAAAATTCACAAATTTGTGCAAATGTGAGTATTTTTTTTTATTTTTGCGAGTTCGCGGGTGTTCGCGGGGCACTTTGCGTGTTCGCGGGTGTTCGCGAGGCGCTTTGCATTTTCGCAGGTTTTTTTTTTTGCTGGTTAATCACTGCAACCCTCTCGTTTTTTATGCCCATCTGCCCTCTGTACCACTCGTTTCTGTGCCCTTCTGCCCTCTGCCCCACTCATTTTTTATCCCCTTCTGCCCTCTGTCCCACTTTTGTGCCCTTCTGCCCTCAGCCCCACTTAGAATGGCGCCGGCAAGCTGCCAGCGCCATTCTAAAAAATCTGCAAATAGCTTCAACAGGAAGCACTAATAGATAAAGTAAAGCAGGTGCTGGAGTTGAAGGTCAAATTAAATTACACAATCATTAATCACCCCAAACCTGGGGTGATTAATGATTGTGTAATTTAATTTGACCTTCAACTCCAGCACCTGCTTTACTTTATCTATTAGTGCTTCCTGTTGAAGCTGACTTTTGTAACTATTTTAGAATGGCTCTGGCAGCTTGCCGGCGCCATTCTAAAAGAGTTACAAAAGTCAGCTTGAACTTTTGACCCAATCCGTTCCGTTCGCGGATTTTGCCGGAAATTCACAAATCTCGCGGATTGCGAATTTACCGAAAATCCGCAAAATCCGCGAACGGAACGGATTTTCCTCCCATGCTTAAACAAACCACTGTTTCAGAAGATCTATTGTCTTCCAGACCACCAGCAAACAATAGGAGGCTTAGTCCATCATCTTCTTCTTCAAGCCCACTTCTGATGATCGTGATGACACTTGATAGCCACCAGCTCAGTTTGAGAGTGATGCACGCCACAAGACAATGCTTCTGAAAAGGAAGGTTCCAGAAAAACTTAGAGTTATGGAGGTAGATGTAGAAGAGGGGGATGATGTTGATGAAGAAGACGAGCCAGTCATCACGCACATCACTCCCACCCCAAAGGGGATGGAGACCAACATTCTCACCCTATCCAGAAAGGCTGCTCCTGAGCCGGATGTAGCACGGATACCACCAACACAGGTTATTTATTTTATTTATAAAACTTGTTAAGCACACGACTACCCGGAGGTGTCTCAGCGCTGGACTGAAGGATCAAAAAAATAGCTGTTTTTATGATTGAATAGCCATGACTATTGATTGAATAACCACGTTTTTACTTGTTTCTGAAAAAGCATTAAGGTTGTAATGCTTTTTATGTGATTTGGAAGTGTGTTCCATAATTTGGCGGTGGCAATTGAAAAGGATCTGTCGCCCCATGTAACTTTCTTTATTTTAGCTATCTCGAGGAGATTTGCCCTGGAAGATCGAAGGGTGCGAGCTGACCTATAAGGGCAGAGGGAGTGCGTTAAAAAAGTTGGTCCCTTTTCATGAATGGTTTTAAAAGCTATGCAAGGAGCCTTAAATTTAATTCTGTGTCTCACCGGTAACCAATGCAGTTTTCAAATGATTTTTGAAATTGGTTTGAATTTAGGTGTTCTGGTAATAAGTCTGGCGGCTGACACCACCATGACCTCCAGCTGCCATATTTTCAAAGGCCCGGCAGGGACCTATTACATCCAGCTCAACCATCTCAGTAGGTAGTGGTAGTAAAAGTCACAGTGTAGCTACACAGAGTCACATTCCAAACATACCCTCCAGTTCATGTGGTATTGAAAGTGGCACATCCAGTGAGCCAGAAATGTCTCCTCCCCAGTTTGGTACTTCTTTTCTATTAGCACCAAGGAGGAGAACGTTGCTATATGTTCAATTTGTCACACAGGTGTTCGGCGCGGTAAGCTTGGTACAAACTATGGCACCGGAGGGCAAGCAAGTCAGCTCAGAATACACCACCCTATCGTGTGGGAGAATCACCTACTTCACTTAAAACAAAGTTAAAAAACTCAACCCATTGAAGTTGGGCATTAAAAATCAGGGGACAATATTATTGCGGTGGAAGGTGAAGAGGGAGGCATTTTTAGCCCTGTCCCCAGTAGTGTAGTGGTACCGCCCACATCCTCCTCAGTAACATCTGAGTGGGACCGCAGTAAGAGCCATACTCAGAGTCAGCCTAAGACACCAAGGCAACTGAGTACTGCAATGAGACAAATTGCGTCATTGAGCCTAAGTGGGTTAATGAAAACAACAGCACCACAAAGGAAAGTAATCCAGCCTACCATAGAGAGCATGCTTAGGTTGGAGGGGCAGTTCCAACGCAACCACCCAACGGCACGGTTGTACAATGCGAAGCTGGCTAAAATGTTAGCACTGGACCTTCTCCCTTTTTCATTTCTGGAAAGGGTGGGTTTCCTTGAATTTGTGTCAGCCATCTGCCCTAAATGGAAGGTTTCCAGCCGGTCCTATTTTGCAAGAATTGCTGTTCCAGCACTACATCATGATGTGCTGAAATTGGTTGGACAACTTTGCAGCAGAGTGTTATTCACAATATCCACCTGACAACAGACATGTGGACCAGTTGCCAAGCCACTGATTACATGTGCATCACTGCACACTGGGTTTCTTTTGTCTATCTGAACGAGGTGCTGTTGACACAGCTGAGATTTTTAAAGCTAATCAGAAACATGTAGCCATATTCACCATGTAGAAATCTCATACTGCTGTAAACATTTTGGAAGAGTTTTGCAGCAAGGTTTTTGAATGGTTGCGCCCAAGAGGGCTTAGTATTGGTTTTGTTGACAGAGATAATGGCAGTAATGTACTTAAGGCCATGGACCTTGGCTCCTATTTAAGGGTTCCGTGTTTGGCGCACTGCATAAACATTATAGTTCAAGACTTTCTGAAAAAGAACCCATAGTCAGCAACTTACTGACCATCTGACGAAGAATATGCACTCATTTCAGCCATTCTTTTAAAGCTCGGAAGCAGCTGAGGATCATTCAACGTGAATATAACATGCCAGTCAAAGCACTCATCCATGAGGTGGCAACACGTTGGAACCCAACGTATTACATGCTTGATCCCCTGTTTGAGCAGTACAGGCCACTCAATGAATATATCATGCAAAGACTGGATGCTACTGTGAAAGGCATGACCTTTCAGATGGACCAATGGTGCCTAGTTAAATGCCTGACTGAGATGCTTCATCCTTTTGAGGTCTCCACAAATGAAGTCAGCAAGGAAGACTGTACAATGGGTCAAGCTATCCTATTATTGCAAATGCTAGAGCATCAGCTGAAGAAAGTGTCTGAATCATACAAAGGTGTAGAGGAAAAAAAGGAAGCCGCTGACTTGGTGGAGAGCTTAGCCGTCACTTAGCTGAAAATACAAGGGTGCACTATAAGATTTTGTCACAAGAACATTACATTTCTGCCACAATTCTGGATCCACGGGCAAAATTCGGACTAAAGACATTCATTACTTTTTCAGAGATGGATGTTGCCTGCCACAAAACTTGGATAGCAGAGGCAGTGAGTAAGTTGGAAAATGAACGGCTGCTAATTAAAAGCCTGCTAGATCAACCCACAAGAAGTTCTGCAGCAGGGCATGCGGCATCAAGTGCAACTGTGGAGGCTGAGGGCAGTGCGTTTGGCTCACAACACTCACCATCATTATCGACAACAGCAACAATAACTGGATCATTAGGCCCAGTAGAATAGTGACACGATTGGTATTTACAGTTAGGCATTAATAAGAACAGTGCTGAGGCACAGAGAAAAGATCCCAAAAGGTTAGCAGCAGCACCCCTGAACATTGAGCTGATGGTCCAGGCCTATCTTGACAACCCAACAGAGGTGTACATTGGTCAAAACCCATTGCAATATTGGTATAGGAAAAGGGCTAACTGTCCACTGTTCAGCAGGCTGACGATAAGCTATCTGGCTTGCCCTGTCACAAGTGTCTCTTCCGAACGTGTTTTCAGTGCTGCTGGTTCCATTGGAACAGTGAGAAGGACGAGTCTCTCGCCAAAAAACGTGGAGAGGTTAACAATGATCAAAATGAATCAGTACTTCATACCACCGAATTACACAATACATGAAGCAAGGGAGGAAGATGAGAACAGCGGCTCAGGTGACAGAAGTAGTGTGTCACATGATTACCTACTACTGGTTGAACCCCCAGTTTTGAGGACGAGCTATACTTCCCTGACAATTAGGCTTGCACTTACTGTCTTCCTCCCTTATTTTACTTTATTTGTGTGTCTGTCGTTCGGGTTACAAACTTTAAATCACAACAAATCCATTACCACCGTCTTTTACTCTTCTTATTTCAATATACAAGTTTCATGTGTCTGCATTTCACAGTACAGTCCTCCAAATCCAACTCCTCCTCTCCATCATAATGAATCTCCCTAAATCCATTGCCCTCATGATGATTGGATGATGGAAAGTAGAAGAAAAAATAAAAACTTGCCTAGTCCCGCTAAAAGAAGTGGAACATGATGACTACTATAGCTATCCTCCTTTCAGAGCCAAGAGAGACTGTCCATTAACTAAAATGAGATGGAACAGGTAATGATTGATGCCATGCATTGGACACAGAGTAGCAGACTGAGTGATTTTAATTGCATTTGTTGTGCATGAAGTTATGTCATTGTGCACTAATCATCTTTCTACAGTACACACTAAACGTAACTCAAGGCAATTTTCCCCTTCTTGCAAATAGTTTTAATAAGAAATTTGTACTTCCAATGCAACTTGATACACTGCTTTTGATTGAATACAGGAAGGGAACTCAATCTGCACACTGAGTATGACAACAGCACCGTCCATGATGATGATGGCAAAAAAGACAGCCCGTTAATTTAAGAAGAGAAGGAACAGGTAATGACAAGGAATGTCATGCATTGGAAACCTGACTCTGAGCGATTGGTGTTTTTGTTGTTTATTTGGTGTGCATGAAGTGAAGTCAAAGTGTACTAGTAGTCTTACTGTACACACTAAAGAGTGACTCTAGTCAATAATATTTCTACTCTTGTTGTGTAATAACAACATTTTGATTCTACTGCAGGCCGATCTTCACAGTCAGTCAGTACAAGTATCGTAGCTGATTCATGGAATAATAACAAGTTGGGAGGACGTTTCATGAGCAGCATAATAAAAGGTAAACACATCAACAACAACCACAGCAGACTCAAATGTCTGTGTAGAAATTGGGTTGAGTGTAGCGGTGGGATGACTGCAGTGCATTGGTTTGCTAACTTAAATTGTAAAATGCTATGTTTGGAAATGTGCTTTGTCCAACCATTTAAAAAAAAGTACTCTAAAAGGAGGATGTTCTAAGCGACATGCCGTCACTGGGGGCCTGCGCTGTCCTGTTGTTTTTGAAGGTCAATGCTGGAAACAGACTAGAGTAGAGATGATGCATACATGCCGCCTCAGAAACTGTTCTTGTTGCACTACACCATAACTTGTGCATTTCTTTCAACTTTGTTTCTTAATATCCCTTTTGTTTTTTCATATACAATTACAGGCCGGGCCTTGCCCTATACGTGGGAAAACATTACAATGCACACTTACCAATAAATCTACATTTTCCAGGCGGGCAGTGGCAACTGGCGAACACCCAGATTGATGGACGAGAGGACCAAGAGGAATGTGCTGAGATGCAAATCCAGTCCACATTCTTGACCAGGATACCACAGTAACAGTATCAACTTTCATCATCTTTTAAAAATGTTGATTCATTTTTTTGTCTACAATCTTTACAACAGTTTGTTGTTGTTGTTATTATCATTATGTTTGCTCTCTGTTTATGATTCATCCCTACCAATATTAAACATTTTTATTTGCTATCTGTAAAAGTATTAAGCCTGGAAAAACTGAACAAGAAGTGTATATAATCCGGGTCTCCATTATCATGCATGCATTTCCTTTTTCTACCTTAACATATTGATATAGATATGGTAGTCTACATAGTTTGTTGTTTGGTGTTTGTCCATGCATACTGTCTGTTTTTCATTTTCAAACCTTTTCCCAAACACCCCCTTCCCATCCATTTTCCAAACCCTAACCCTCTTTCCCCGGGCTGTGTGACTTATTGAGGTGTGACTAAATTAAATGTACACCAATAATTATTCACACGCTTGCTGGGGCGGATATGGCGAAAGCAAAAGTACTTCAATTTCAAGGCAGAGCGATGATCTTCTTCTGCTTGCCCACCCATGAGTAGTATATTTTAGAGGTGATTTTTATTTAACAAAGGAGCATATACCTCCACATTAATTTCCAGCATTGATTGGATTTGTTGTCATCCTCATACACAGCACTTACTGTGACACTGTAGGCCCAGTCAAGTGACTCGACACAACTATAGTTTGTATTTTGTAACTCTGTCTAGTAGGCTATCCCCACCACCATTATGTTTTGTTGTAAAATAATTTTGCATATTATTGTTGCTCGGAAGGTTCTGTACTGTACTTCATTCTACTACTCCTCGAACAGTCTCTCAAAGGTGACTGACTGTCTCATTTCTTTTTTTGCAAATGCTGCACCCCTGCAGGTGTCTACTACTACTACTACCACCGCCACCACAATCATGGCATGTTCCAAAAAGGAAACCATCATCACCATGCAGCCATCGCTGTGCCTAAGTTAAATATCAAGCAAAGGTAAGAGAGGTTTGGGTTGACATCATTAATTATGGACATGTTTTCAATCAATTCACACACCGCTTTGAGTCCAGATAAAGAATGCATAGACTAGAAGAAAGAGACTGACAGTACAAGTAGGACAACTAAATCAGTGAAGGGTGTCGCATCTATCAGTTTGTGTCTTACACAGTGAGCCAATTATTTAAATCAAACACTGGCTATGGGTGGACATGCACCCGCAAGGAAACAGTGTGATGTACAACAGGAACTCCACCTACGAAACATTAACAACATTGTATGTAAAGTACAAATATAGATTTAATATAACCCTAACAAAAATAAACTATGTAAAAAAAACACAAAACCTGACCCACCCCTCTCCCTAACCCCAAACAATGTCCATAATGAGAAAGTCCAAATCTACAATACCCCAATGCCCAATTCCCACCCGCCAAAACAAGAATTTAAAAAGGGGCAATAGACAGGGTCTATGTCTGACGGGATTATCTATGGAGGATACGCACTGCCTCCTCTAGTAGGGCGACACAGCACTTTAGAGCGCGGCAGTTGCAGCCCCAGTGGGGGGGCACCAGGGATGGGAATGCGGCTGCAGGCGGCTGCAAGACGGTGGCGCCGTACCGCTGGAGGGCAGTGGCTGGGACCCAGGGCACTGGAGGAGGCTTAAGCTGCTGCAGCCTCCTCCTCCTCCTCTTCCAAGACCACCAGCTGCCGATATTCTCAAAGGATTGCCTCCAGCTTGCGACGCCGTGCCTTGGCGGCCAACTCCTTCCGATCAGGTTTGGAAGGAGTAGCTGTATATCAAAAAGAAAAAACAAGACAATTGTACAATATATCTTAGAAAAACAGTAAGACAAGTTAATTATACACATAGTGGCATGGTAGCACTATAAATCACAGTACATAACATTTGTGCTATGTATCTATCCTCCCACTTGCTTGGGCTTTAACATTTGCAGGACTTTTTTCAGGCATTCAGCCAACTATGCAACAGATTCTTTACTATCAGCCACCTTTGAAATTTCCAAGTGAGGAGAATCTCCACAGAATGAGGTACATACACCCTCACAGGAAATCCTTTCACTATTCCTTCACTTTGTTCTAGACCTACGCTTGTAGCTGCTACTGCTTTCAGACAACCTGGCAACGCCTTTGCAACTGGGTCCAAAACAGTTGAGAAATATGCAATTGGTTTTCTCAGTTTTCCATGTCTTTGAATTAGCACTGACAATGCACATCCTTCTTGTTCACTGCAATACAGTTCAAACTCTTTTTCATAGTCAGGCATCCCTAAAGCTGGTGCTTCACATAAGCTCGTTTTTAGCTGGTCAAAGGCTTCCATCTCAGTTTTGGTCAATACTATAGGGTCTCGGATATATGCTCTTGTTAATCTCTGTAATGGTTTGGCTATCAGTGAAAATCCACTAATCCATTTTCTACAGTAACCTACCATTCCCAGAAACATACTTACTTGTCTTTGAGTTTTTGGTGGTTGCATTCCTTGTATCATTTTGATTCTTTTTGCAGTGACTTGTCTGATTCCTTTGGCAATCTTATGACCTAAGTAGTGCACTTATTTCTGACAAAATTGTAATTTTGATGGAGGCACTTTATGTCCCTCCTCTGCCAAATGTTTCAACAATGCAACGGTATCTGTTATACAGACATCTTTTGTCCTCGAAGCCACTAGGCCTTGTACAATCCTAAATGTTCCGTTTGGCTGTTTCAATCCTATTATCGTGAATTACAAGGACTACTTTCTATCTCTCTCAGAATGCCTTGATCAATTATTTTGTTTATTACTGGAGTTATTCCTTCAATTATTTCCGCTGTCATTTTGTATTGGGGAATGTTCGGGTAACTCACACCTTCTTTTATAGAGGCTTTTGCAGGATCTAAATCTTTCATTAATCCAATATCTTCACCTGTGAAATCCCACACCTTTTTTTTCACTATCTTTTTCAATTCATCGGGTATCTTTTCTCGATCAAACACAGGAAACAACTTATTTTACTCTGCCTCAATCATTAGCATGGTCATTTTATACAAACTATCTTCATCTGGGGTTTGCAGTTCTATGCCATCCGGTGAACAATATATGGCACAGTTCATTTTACACAAAATATCTCGGCCTAATAAATTTACGGGGCTACTATCACACACCACAAATCGGTGCATGTCTTTGAAATTTCCAATTTCTACTTCAACTGGTTGTGTTAAGGAGGTTTTAATCTGTCTATTAGCTACACCTACAACTGAAGGTTTCTCCTTTTCTTCTCTGTAATAATAATCCATTTTCCTGATAATTCCTGTCTTTCAAAAGATCGCGTACTCCTCTGTTGCTGTTCCGTAACACCAACCTATCACAGCGCAGTTTACACTAGCGTACCAATTAGAATAAGATACTTCTCCTTAGTGCTTAGCCAATAGTTTTCCTGCTTTTCGTGATGCACCAATCAGCCCTTACTCTGTCTTGGTCACAAGGACCAATCCCTGAGCGACACTTTTGACGTCAGCTCTGCTCCGGCTTCTGCAGCTTCGACTGACCCCTCCTTTATAAGGTTTATTTAGAAGCCGTATTTACAAGATATACAACTGAATCGGTTAGTAACTTACACAAAACAACTCCATTTGTCTGTTTCGCTAAACAAAGTGATAGAATATTCAACCGTACAAGTATTCTGTATTTCCAGTAGACAGCGCTTACCTCTTCTCTACCACAGAATTTTACACTCGCCAATAAAGCAGCGCTTACCTCTACCTTTACCCTTCTCACAAGCTCGGGTTGAGCTCTATTACTCTCCCAGCAGTAAGTTTTAAATTAGGATACACAATGATCCCTGTCCTTGAAGGATAAGATTTTATAGACTGTCCTCGCTATGCATTTATCCTTTCAAACGTAAAGTTCCCTAAACTTGTGATGTACGACAACACCACTGTGATATACGACGATACCACTGTAATATATGACAATATTAACTTTTGAAACATTATGCGATGTGCGGCTTTACTTGCCACACTTCCTCTGCCTGCAGACTGAGTGACTAGCTTCACGCAATCCTCGGGAAGCCTTTTCAGGACTACATATAACGTAATACAAACTCAACAGATGTTAGTCATAAATTCTGTACATCAAAACCCTTATATATCACTTTATACATAATCCTAGCTAATTCTATAGCAACCAATGTCCTGCTACCAAGCTAATTACTGATGCAGAGCTACTCCAGAAATGTTTTCTAAAACCATATCACCTTTCCCTGAAGTACCCAATCATACATTACTCATCAGTGCGCCCATGACACTGCAAGTTACTCACAAACACTTTCACCTTACTTCATGGATCGGTGTAATTCAAAGGAGAGCTGCTGGATCATAGCGGAGTGTCTAAATCAAAACTAAATATTTATACTATATACACCTGCAGTTTAAAGGTATCTTACCATGGTTTATATTAATAAGACATTTTACTCAGACACACCACCATTATGTTCCAAGGATCTGCTAGTAAAAAATTAGGCTAAGGAAAATACAAGACCAGCTTAATTCTCCATTTATCTAATTTTTATTAAAAGCAAAGTTTAGCATGTCTAACAGTTAATTCACTTTATTTATTTCTTTATTCAAAAATAACCTTAAAAGAGTAAAGTTTTATCTCAAACAGTTATATTCATTTATTTCAAAGATTCAGAAATATACATTATTATTTCGTTTTCAGGTCGCAAGTATTACCAAAAGACAGATAGTTCCCAAAGTTCATTTTCTCCTAGCTCACTAACATCCTCATCTAAAACTCAATTCTCATTCAATGAAAATAGAAAATGTATTCAAAGTCTTACATCTCAGAAAAAATCAGCATTCCAACAGCATCTCAGGAGATTATCGAAAAGAGAGTTTTTTTCTTAAGTGAAGTCACGTCTTTTTATACCCTATTTCACTAACTTTATCTAACTACAAAAGTAACTATCAGTACAGACTCAAGTCCTGATTGGATAATTTGAAGAGTTCATTATTTTAAAAGTGTCCAGCTTGGTCACATCCTCAACTTGTTGTATGTGGTTCCTTTCCCACGTTCTGAAATTCAGATGTTCACATTTTGTTGTCAGTCATCTGGACTTTCAGGGCAAGTCGTCCTTGAACCGCTCTCGCTCAGGCACAGGTAGCTCACATTCAATCTCGGCTCTAGCCCCGCGTGCGCAGTATCTTTCACTGTCACAGTAATGGAAAACCTCCATTTTTAAGTTGGCCTCACGAGCCAGAATGGGAACTATCATAGAAACAAACACAAATAAATGTTAACACCTTAGCTGCGTGTAAACATTTCTCCCCAGTGCTGCGCTATCCATTAGAACTAGTGCTGAATGGACGTTCAATGGTCGTGCGCAGAACTGGGGAGGTAGCGCTGCTGACGACCATTGGTCGTCAGCAGCACTTAAGGGGTTAATTATTGAAATATAGCCCTTCTGTTTACCTACCCCATACTAAGGTTTTCCCTATTAGTTGTTACCTAGCAACTAAGCAACATATATGCATGGTATTCTCACCTGTCTCCATGTTTTTTTTGCAACGAAATACATACAAAGAAAGCACATTTATGCCGCTTTTGATTAATTTAAAGCTTTGCATTAATAAACACCATGACAACATTGCTAAATTAGTCAATTATAGTTTTCCATGCAGGCAGATTAATATTCCCACGTGTATTTGTGTTTGCATTCTATACTACATTGATTAGTATTTCGAATCACACAATTAATAAAAGTTACAGTTATGAGGAAATGACTTCACGAGGGGTATACAAAATGTTGTTTCTTCACCTCGCTCTATCACAGGTTAAATACCCTTCCTGCAGATTCCCCATCTCCATCAGCTCATCGTAAGTAGTTGACGGATCCAACGTGACTCTTTTGATGAAATACCTAAGGTCCACCATTCTCTACATGAAGTAGCAGGCTCAATGGTGTATTGGATAGGGTATTCAAATGCATTTAAAATGCAGTACTCAATCCGTTAAACTGTAAGCTGGGATAAGAGTTAGAAAGTAATCAGTTAAC
The DNA here is from genome assembly GCF_964263255.1 of Lissotriton vulgaris. Lineage (NCBI taxonomy): Eukaryota > Metazoa > Chordata > Amphibia > Caudata > Salamandridae > Lissotriton > Lissotriton vulgaris. Next base: position 1,093,092,783 of record NC_141696.1, on the reverse strand, counting down.
TAGTAATTTAAATGCTCATCAGATAGCATTCATTCAAGACTGAAATCTCTTTGATTCTTCTTAAGTTGTCACCGTAACTATACAATAGTTTACTCATGCATAGATTATGTGTATAGACCAATTATTTTATTTCTGTATTTACACTCTGGGTAAGGTGGATTTGTAAAATGTTTTAAAGTTGGGAATGTCATTTTGAGATTACATTGCTTACACATAGCATGGGTACGCTCTGTTCAAATGGTTACACATCGTGTGCATGTGTCTATAATTTAATGAAATCTCAAGTTTTTTTCCATTGTATTTACACAGTAATGGCAAACGAATTCTGTCATATGCATTATACCTTATTGCTTGAAATCCAGTATCACACTCGACACATTGTACTGACTAACACTACAGATATATCTGGTTAAATATGTGAGAAATTGTCCAGCTGCTTTGCTAATGAAAATGAAAACTGTTCATCTACTTCCACAGGAGTAATACTGAACAAGTTGAACATCATAATGTGCAGATTCCAAAACTTCAACGTTCCTTCACAAAAGGTTTTGTAAGGTAACATTGCCTGAATTTGAGAAATAGTCTTTCAAACTCGAAGGAATTGATGCTCTCAAATGCGATTAAACTGGATTTTCCAACAGAAAACATAGTTTTAAGGCACCAGCAGAGAAACATGAATAGGCCACAAGCTGACATGAAAATGACAAAAGTTTAAAAGCTGTTATTGGGGAAAAAAACACAACAAATGGCAGGCCAATCACATGCTTTTTAGCGTAAGCTCCTGCTTGCTAGACTATTGCTTTCAAGAAAGGACTTTGATCCCACTCTACTGTTTACCATTAGTTGACTCCAGTGTTGCTCTTCTTTTCTGTCTCCTAATTGGTTAGCGCAGCTCATAAGTCACTTCAGTTCCTATCTGGGGAGCAGGGACCAAGCATAGATTAATTCCACTTAATTAGTGCAGGTCCACTGCAATAAAGGTATTATATCTTCTACCTCTCTCCCATTTCCCCTGCCCTCTTTGCCAATGCCTGTATGTTTTGCTTTCATGTTAAAAAGAGATAAGGTTTGTAATAAATGTATTAATTACACAAAGGCCAAACACATGTCATCATAATGGAGACTATGCATGCAGTGTACCTAAATATATCGACAGCTACTTGAATGTTTCATCAGCCATCCAAATGCATACATAACTAAATGCCTTTTAACTGCTTCCTGTCAGATTTTTAACCTCTCCTGGGATTTTTCAGAAGTTATTCCAAGTGTTTTCATCTGCTACAACCTCCAGTTCAAGCATTCCATTCCTGTTTTCTTCCATCGTGCAGAAATGAAAATAAAAATGAAAAAGCTGAAAACTCCTTTTAAAATATGTAGTGCAGAATCCCAGTACTACAGGCGGAAGCTCTGACTGTCACACTACATAATCTCCGTTCTAATGGTTATATTTCAGGCAGAGGCACATCAATGAGCAGGCAGCAACGTGTTCAGCCCCTTAGACCTGTGGTAAAATAACATGCAGTATGAATTGATTATAAATAAAAAATAACAGGACAAAATGTGATTTAACACACAAAAAAAGTAGGGGTTAAAAAAATTGATCTGGTTGTGGCATGTGATCCGCTTTGTGTCAAGAGTCAGAACAGACTTTGCAACCATTATCATAGTGTCTTAGAGAATTGCAGTTCATAGTTTACCATTAAACACATGGCATTAAAATGTCCTGTTTACTGAAAAGTCAGGACTGGCTGAATATGTCAAACGCCATGACTGAATAATTGATAGAACAGTAGCTTATTTTATCATATGACTCCCTATCACAAGGGCACCTTATTTCTAGTTTGGGGTTAGTTTAATACATTGTGCCATCTGATAAATGCAGTTGGTTCATTTCAGTATAACCAAATGTAATAACAAAACTACATGGGGAGGTTGAGTTATTTTTTTAATGTTTGCAGTTTCTATATAGCACAAACTCGAACCAAAGGTATTAGAGCACTTTACACTGGCACCAGTTACAATACTCAAGGACACATTCATTTTGTGTAGGCACAGGGAGATTCTGGCCCTAATTAGGATGTTGGTCGGAGTTGCATCCAACCAACATCCCTGCGGTTTAGAATCCAATCGACATTGTGTTGGTGGTCAGAAACTGCAATTACGATGCCACAGCAAATGGTGTGATCCCAATCTCCAATTTCCCTCTGGGAGCTTGTGAGGTGGTCGGAAAACGGCCACCGCAGAAGCTCCTATAGAGAAATGGGAGTCACTGTAAATCCCTGCACCGCATGGCAGTCACCTCACAGTGCCGGCCACATGGTGCAGGGATTTTACAGAGGGGAACCATAGCTCCCCCTGGGCCCACAACCGTAGGCTGCTGAGAGAAGGGGGCCCTGCTAGGGGACCCTAAAGATACTTTCTGACAGGCTTTCCATGTCAGAAAGCCTGACATGGAAAGCCTGCCAGAAACTGACATAATAATACTGATGGTGGAAACGCTGGATGTTGCAGGATTATGTTCAGTTTCCAACTGGCCGATGGGCTCCTTGATCCCATCAGAAGCCAGCCAGATAGGAAAGGGGGGGCCGCTCGGCCCCCACACGCGCATGGCTGGGCCCCGCCCCCTCACCCAGTCCTATTGGTTGGTGAGTTCCGCCGTTGACCCTGAGGAAGTTTGAGCGCTTACCGGTCAAGGGGGTGGGACCAAGGCGGGGGGGGGAGGTTTAAGAGCCTGGGGAGTGCGGGAGGCACCCTCTTTGTGCCCGCGCTACCCAGGCTCGCTCCTCGCCCCAGAGTCACGTGCTTTTGAGCCGGTGCATAGATGCAGGCACTCCCAGAGTGCATCTTTTGTAGCTGGCTCTGGCATCTGCTTTCTTCACTCCCCTCCCATCCCTGTCTGTATTTCTTCTACAATCCCCCCCCCCCAAAAAACCAAAAGGAAAAAAAAACACTAAGAAGCTGGCAGCGAATGCCCTTTGATAATGTTTGTTTTTATCAGTCCTGTTATCCATCCCCACCCGCTCTACCATTCACCACCCCCACCCGATTGCCCAAGGCAGTATCTCGCCTATAAATGAGAACTATTGGATCTGCCAATGCTTGTATGTGAGACAGGACCATCTGACGCTCACATTGAAGGTGTGCAGCTATCAGAACTAATACATTTCTGCAGAGGACTTGATGTGAAAACAAAACCTTTGGAAGGAATTAAGCCGATTAATTTGACGATCCTGCATCCCCAAACTACAGATGTATCTCGAAATAAGCATTTAAAAGTGAAAAGAAGACCAGTTCAGCAATCTCAGCAGGCTATCAAACGCAGATAAATGCTTCCCACAATCTCATGACGATCGCTTTGACACACTAAGTGCATCGAGGAGTGTTCTTATCGCGGGGCTTCTTAATACATATGTATTTAAGCACCATTTGAAGATCTGCAGACATGTTCAAACAGACCTATTGTGAAACCAGTGATTATCTTCTCAAATGTGGACAAAGGATGTGAACAGAAGACTTCAGGGTACCAAATCTTTTCAGTTTTAAAAGACATATCTTTGAGCGCCTTGGTGATATTTTTTACATTGTTGCCTTTCAGGGTGTTATTAATGTGTTTACACTTGACTGCTGCACATAGTTCCTGAAACCAATATTTCTTTAGGTTCACAACTAACCAGATAGTATGAAAGTACTGGACTGCATATACCTTTCGGACAAGCCTTTGTCCCCCCACATCAGTATAGTCAGTGCCACCTATGAGAATGAAAGGTACACTTTCAGAGGCCTACCAGCACAGAATATAATCAAATACACATCAGACACAACAGCGCCAAAGTAGTTTTACCAACCCTATTCCAACGATGGCCCTTCTGGAACACAAGTGTAGAATGGCAACTCTATCCAGAAGATTCTATACAATAAAATGGAAGCGGAATTGGAATTATGTGGAAAGGAGACACAGGCTGGAGGAGAAACACACAGATGCAGGTGTTAGTTGGACGAGAAAAGGCAAATAAGTGGCTAGAAACAGCATTGATATTTTGTAAAAGGATGAAGCAATACATCATCTAACGAAAGAAAAAACCTTGCAAATGTGGGAGCCGGAATTCTTTAATCAGTATTAGAACATTGGAATGTTGGGAGCTCCATTGAAAACAATGGAGTGCTCTGGGCTTATAATGGCTGGTATAAGCCTGGAGCTCCAGCATTCCAATGTATCTTTGTTCACAGCTCTGGCTGTGAACAAAGGCTTCAGGGAACCTGAGGGGATTCCAATCCCCTCACGCTCCCGAAAAGGTTTTTTTTTTTGTTAGAACATTCTGTCCTCTATTGACAGAATGTTCTGATAGCCTTATAGCCCTTCATAGATGAGCTATACCGCTATTAAAGTCCCTCTCCCTTGTTAAAGGCCCTCGCCTTCGGCTCGGTGCCTTTAACGCTGGAGAGGGCCTTTAATATAGCCTTATAGCCCGCCGTAGAGGGCTATACCAGCTATTAAAGGCCCTCTCCAGCGTTAAAGACCCGAGCCGAAGGCGAGGGCCTTTAACAAGGGTAGCGGTATAGCCCATCTACGAAGGGCTATAAGGCTATTAGAACATTCTGTCTCTAGAGGACAGAATGTTCTAACAAAAAAAACAAAGCCTTTTGGGAGCGTGAGGGGATTGGAATCCCCTCAGGCTCCCTGAAGCCTTTGTTCACAGCCAGAGCTGTGAACAAAGAATCATTGGAATGTTGGAGCTCCAGGCTTATACCAGCCATTATAAGCCCAGAGCACTCCATTGTTTTCAATGGAGCTCCCAACATTCCAATGTTCTAATAGCCGGTATAGCTCTCTACGGCGGGCTATAAGGCTATAGTACTCGTTCTCAGTAACTGATGGATAACACATTTGTTTGGACAATTGAGAATGACACTGTGCTGTCTTTCATAGATAAACAATAGTAATGCAAATTTACTGAAGCAAACCTTCTGGGTTTTGATTGCAGCAGCAATCCCGCTTTTAAGTGCTACCAATAGACAAAAAACCTATGTAAATGAATCTCATTATATGAATTTTGACTATGTTTACTGATTGACTGACATTTTCCTACTGGTCATCTACAAGTGGACATCTGCTGATGAGAGAGTTAGAATCTACGGTTTCAGATGCCTTTGCACCACATGATAGGGTGACCAGATTTCCAAATCCAAAAATAGGGACATGCCAAAACATAGAAGTGTCACTAAATTTTGCCACAATTATGGGAGAACCAGGACTACAACCACAGCAGATATTGAAATAGAAGAAAGACTGCATTAACAAGGTCTGCCAATATATTAGATAGACTAGATTTAAGAATAGAAAAAGACCAGTTTATTGAAATGTTGTTCACTTTGGCACGTTTTTGGTTAGCCCAAAGAAAAAATAATGGAGACATTGAATCACATGCATTTATGCCATTCAACCCTGTTTTCTTTGCCTTCTCGGTTCTGCAGCCCTTCATTTAACTGGTATGTCTGGTCACTCTCCACAAGCAATATATGATTCCACAAATTGCAAGAATGAATAAGAACAGACTGAAAATAATTTTCAGGGCAGGATGCATGTGTGGCAATCGAAATGTTAAGATTGAGAAAGTCAACGTCAATATGAATAACGATACATTCATGCATAAACACTAAATTGCTTCTTTATTGATGAATTTCCCTGTTATGAACTCCACACTTCTGAATTCCGCAAGGAGACCTCTGTTCTCCTGTATACAGTGTAGGCCCCCGCACTTCTCCCTTAAGAACTAGCTGCCCACTAACGCGCTGGGCCTCTGCAATCACCCAGTACCTTAGTGTAGGGAGAGCAGTCCTGGCATCCAGGAGGACCGCTCTCTTTCTGCCTTGACCTAAATTGGTGTTTGTCAAGGGAAGATTCCAGCAGGAATACCGACGGGCCTCAGAGATGGGGCCCACCCTCTCCACTCACAGCCCCTTCTCCTATCCTTACAGCTGCCATCCTCAATCACCCCTGCCACTACACTATCAGTCATTCAGTGGGTTTCGAGGGTGAAGCATGATGTCATGGGGTAGCACTAGTTTTGGCCACAACATTTGTTTTAGAATTTCAAAACAATGCACTCTGTCACGTTCTCTGCAGCTGCACTCACCATGTGCTGTTTTTGGAGGAGTCAAGGAAATATACATACTGCTTTCAGTGAAGCGCTCTGGACGCAGGAGGAACTATCAAGGTGGTAGTACCCAGGAGAGCTGCAAAGCAGCATGAAGCCCACGCGGGTCCATGGGAGAGCACTGGTGGGGAAAACTCAAGGCAGGTAGAACAGCACAGCCAGACCAGCAGTACTAATGGCGATCTCTCTTGGCAGAACCACAGTGCCAGTGCAGAACAGAGTCAGGGAGCAATTGGCAGCAGGTCAACAGACAGAAAAGCAATCCTGTGAGTCACCAAATACGTAGTATGCAGCAGGGAAACTGCAGAAAATCTGCCCAGTTGGGTCCTTGAGAAGCGCAGCAGTCGTTCTGACAGGTTCAATCCCAGTTCCAAAAGTGCTCTGAAACTTGGCGTTAATGCCCCTGTACTTATACTCAACCAACAATGGCACATCATGTACTGTACATACCAAGTGGTCGACGGGCCATGAATTGTAATGTTGTGTAAATGGAAGAGAAAATAGTCAGGCACATAGCCATATCGTAGCTTAAAGTCAGGTACACCTAGGCTAGTTATCTATAGTTAGCATTTTACTCTTTTTCAGAGCTTTTAGAATCAGTTGGTCATGAATCATATATAATGCAGAGTCTTTGGGTCAGACCCTGTTAGCCATTGCTTTATTAGAGTGGCATTCACATTTTGGATCAGCCCAAAGGGAAGAATGTAATTTATGGTTTGCGGTCTGAATATCACAGACTGCATGCTGGGTGTTGGAGAACTATAAGTGGCACAGTGAGCAGCAGGTTAACAGAGTCAAGAAAAGAGGGAGAGGAGGAATGGTGGTAATCAGGCTTTTTGGTTGGAAGCAGCTCTTTTTGCTAGACGAAATCTGTTTTCGTGTGTTATTACATTAAAGCCACACACAGATTTTGCCAGTCCTAACTAAGCTTGCGGTCAGAAAGGAAAGATACTCAAACTGGGTTATATTTTTAAATTGCAATATTTTTTAATGAAACTAGGGGAGTACATTGGCGTCTTAGATTGAAAGAACAAGTTAAAACGTTAATACAATATTTAGATGAATGAATTCATATATAGTGGCATTCAGTGATCATGCAGGCAATGGCATGCATATAGTACTGTTGATAAAAATGTGTCCATTGAATAGTGAGCAGAAAATCAAAATGTTTTTCACTCAACTGAACGTCTTGTCGCTTTGGCTTGATCAAGCACCATAACTGAAGCACAAATTGCAGAAATCTTTGTCAGAAAAACTTTGCTTTATTGATGGGGAAATAGTACCTCGTAAGGAAACCAGTGAAGTCTGGGCAGAGTATTTAACACAGAAAGCAGAAGTTGTTTAAGGAAAAGATCACTTTTCATCGTTGAAGCGTTTTAACATTCATCAATAACATTAAGGGGGAAACTGCCTAACAAGCCACCATTCAACTATCTTCAAATTGAGTGCATGATTGAATGAAAAAATATTTTCCTCAAAATCATTAAGTTCGTTTTTTCAGTCATTTTGTTTGGGTTTGCCAGTGTGAGAACACATTCAACTGAGTGACTGCATTCGATTTCTTTCTCACTATTTAACCCCTCCCAAGCTCAGCTTGTCATGAGCGTCGGTTCTCGGGTGCTCATGACCGTTAGAACGCTCACACGCGGGGCTAATTCCCCTGCTGTGCTGGGTGTTCTAAGGAACGGGCGTGGTCATGACGAGCTCAGCTCGTCATGAGCACATGAGAACCATGGCTCATGACGAGCTGAGCTTGTCATGAGCATGGGGGCGCTGTGTGCGCCCCCCCCAGCAAAGCTGGGGAATCGGCACCGCAGTGAAGGGGTTAATGAGCATATGTTATCCGCAAAATATCAATAAACACCATGCCTGTATGACTATTTAATGGCACTAAAAATGAAATAATTAAGGGCATATCTACAAAGAAATGGTACAGCACCATGCTGCATCATTTAAAAAACGCAGGGATGCGCCGTATTTACAACAACTTGGTGCATCCATGAGTTTTACCTTGCGCTGGCGCTACAAATAGCTGCCTAGTGCCAACACAAACACACTTGCACCATTGGGCAAGGGTGCCTGCATGGCAGAGAATGATTGTTTATGTGCAGGAAGGGACACAATCATTAAAGGCGTTTTGCTCTTTGTATGTGTGCTGCAAATATACAAAAACAAAAACAAGGAGAAATGAAACTGTCTCTTTATTGCACCAATCGAATGCCTGCTTTTACATGGCATTAGCTTTTTACATTGCCTCAGATTAACAGGACCTTGTAAATCTGTGCTGGTGTCAAAAAGCAAATGGTGCTGCGGTGGAACAGCCACAGCAACACCCATAGCATGCCCCCTTCACGGAGAAAACTGTGTGAAAGGGTACCATATTCTCAAAGCGGCCTTGAGCCACGCAAAGTGGCTTAACACCACGTTGTAAACATGGTGCAGGGCATTTCACCTTCGGAACATTGTAAAAAGTGATGTTCCAGTGGCAAAATCACCTTGTAAATATGCCCCTTATTCTGAATGTTGTATTAACATTTTGACCCTCTGCAGCCCCCCTGTGGATTAGCAGGGCAAATTCCCCACTTTCTTTTTTGCTAAGATTTTGGTGGTAGATAAGCATTTATAGGAGCACATTTTTTCTTCATTATGTTGTCTTTTTAGTTTAGATGTTGAAATATAGAAATGTGTTTATTTAAGAAAAGGTAATAATCCATTATTGAATTTAAATAAAATGGACTCATAAAATAGGAGCCATATGGGATGAAGTGTGAAGTACTTCCATAGTTAGGACGAGAGTCAAAGACAGGGCACTTGTAAAGAGGCAGTGCAGGATTTTGACATATTAGACAAGAAACTGGGGAGACTGCTGTGGTTGGTAGCAGACATTGGTAGTTGCGACAATGTATTGCATGTCTAAAGAGCGTATAAGGGAAATAATAAAGGGGCATATTACCAAGCAATATCGATAATTATCGCTATTGCTTGGTTAGAGACAAAAATTTACCGCTGAGCTGCGGCGATTTTTACCGCAAATAAACCTTGGTATTACCAAGGTTTAACGCAAATGCGATAAAAATAGCCGCAAAGCATGAATATCGCTGAAAAGTCAGCGATATTCATGCATTACCGAGCTAATGCTCTTAGCCATGTTATCCACCTCCCATTGGATAACATGGCTAAGAACTGCTCAGGGCAGGTGTTAGCTTTTGGAGATATTCGCGCTTAGCGCGAATATCTCCAAAAGTTGGTAATAGGAGATAGCGATGTTAGCGACTGTTTCCAGTCGCTAACATCTTGGCACGCCCACTTTGCATTTCATTAGTGATAAATATCACTGACATGCAAAGTGGGGCCCAAGATGGTCGCTATCTCCTACTAGCTGTCACTAACTGGTGTTAGCGACAGCTAGGTAATAGGGACATAATTTTATCTCTGCTTTCTTGGCTTTTAAAGCCAAAAAAGCGGAGATAAACCCCCTTGATAATATGCCCCAAAGCATCTTCCAAAACCCATCGCAAGTCGTGGACAAGTGTTTGCTCCATGTTAGCTATCTCCTAGATATCAGTACCAGAGAATTATATGAGTTGGAGAGCTTCGATTGCCATTAGAACCCAGAAACTAAAGGGTGGCCAGCTATGGTCTGTTGAAATATAGGGAGGAAGTCTAAAAAATGAGAATATAGACCAAGTGATGAGTCAAGCTATTAAAGAACTAGACTTACATCGTAATAGCGAGTGTTTCCAGTTAGAATAATCAAGCAGGTTCATTCATCAATGCAGTAGCTCTGGAAGATGCACTAATTATACTAGTGGTTTTTACAGTCGATGGAGGTGAATTAGTAGCCATCCTTCCCCTCAGGTAGCAGACCCTAAGCAAGTAAAAATAAAATAATAACTGAGACGTTCAAGAAGGACAGAAGTATTTGGAGACTCGGATAGCATGTGGCTACCCACATAGCCAAAGATGAATTGCAAGTTGAGGTTTGAAGCTATAGCAAAAGAACATAGGCTGCAAAAGTAGAGCAGATATATATTTGCTGTTATATGAGCTCCCATACAGTTCACAATTCCAAACTTAGGGCCATATTTATTGTTATATCATGTGGAGCTACAAGTCACTCTGTTGCTCTGCTTGATAGGGAAAGGGCAGGAATGCACTGTGCTTAACATTGTATGGTGCATTCCTGCCTTTTCCCAATGCTAGTGCACAAGGTGTTGCCTAGTGCCCATGCAGGCACTCTTAAACCATGGGGCAAGGGTGCCTGCATTGTTAGCAGGATTGTTTTTGTGCAGGAAGGTCAACCTTCCAGCACAAAAACAATGCCCAGGGGCATTTTCCTTGAGCAATGTTTACGCATTCCTGGGTGTAAAACTTATGGTAAATCTGGGAGTGCATTAAAATCCATGGATTTTGCATGGGAACACTTGCACACCATCAATGGAATGCCTCCCTGGAGCAGAGTAATGCAACGGTGGAAATAGCTCAACCAAGTTCTGCAGTATACATCAATGAGTCCCATCAACCAAGATTGTTTGCATTGCTGCTGCACCTCTTGTAAATGTAAATTGATACTTGTATAGCGCACTACTCACCCGCAAGGGTCTCAAGGCGCTTGTACGAATACCGCTGTGGAACCCATCCTGGCTTTCCCTGTGAGGCGTCCACTCCTGGGCACCCCCAAGGTGGAGGCCAGGCATCCTTAGCGTTGTGGGGGCCGTTGTGGAGATTAAGCAAGCTATAGCCAAGAGTTGCAGAGTAGGACTCCATGATTGGAATAGGCACCGAGGCGAGAATTATCAGGTCCATTGAATTTTTAAGCCCAAGACTCGCCGAGGCAGGGAATTGAACCCTGGTCCCGGGATAGACATCTGCATCAGTGTCTGCCGCTCTAACCATTGAGCTACACTTCTCCACTGAGCCGCACTTCTCCACGTAAAGATTTTGACGTCAGAGCTGGCTGGTCATGCACGACCTTTGCTTTGGTAAGGCTTTTGGGTGGACAGTCAACCACTAAAAAAAGGAATTTATAAATCATCCCAGTTCTTTATGGGTATTCCACAAAATATTATTTAAAAAATATTGTTCAATATATCATGAGACAGAATGAAGAAGGTAAGAATATCAGGCCTCATTTACAAGCCCAGTGCGCTGTTAGTGCATCACTTTTTTAGAACTGATGTGCAGTGTGCCTGCCCATATTTACAAGGCCATGTAAAGTTACCATGTGTGACTTTTCATGTCCTTGTAAGTATAGGCCCGTTTCACGCATTACTTTGCATAAAAGGGGCACTCCATGGGTATTGCTGTAGGTGTTCCCATGCAACATCCATGGAACCTGACACATTCCTAGATTTACAAAGTGTTGTAAACCTGGAAATGCACTGGATTCCAATGCCTCCCAAGGGAAGGCGAAGGAGTGGCGCAATGAAGAGAAATACTTTTATTTCCCCTTGCTTTTTGCTCTTCCTATGTGCGCTGCATTCTGAAGAGAGGCAAAAGTCTTTGTCCAAAGGAGTAGTAGTCAATTAAGTTTATTCGATTTTAAATTACAAAATCATAAAAGCACACATTAAAAAACAATGTTAAAAAGATCTTTACAGTTAAAAATAGGCAGTGTTAAAAGTACTATAATACAATTCATACAGGACCGAAAGTTATTAAGGAGATCGCTCTGCACGATTCATTTCGTTTAACCAATATCAAAGTAAGAAAGATAGAACATATATATGTGCATATTCAGTTTAAAGTATTTACAATTTCTTTATATACTATGTACATTCTTTCAAATCACTTTCCAATATAAAGAGATTAAGCGTGCAAATACATTATATGTTATTCCGGTATATAATAAGTCATTTTAAAAAAGAGGATACTGCCTTAATAACATATTCATTCTCCAACTGTTTTAACTTAAGAAATGCCACTCTACAGCTTCGAAGCCCCCAGGCCTTTAATATAGGTTTCAAAAACCTTTTCCTCGGGGTCAGGAAAAATTTACAAAACAAAGTACAGTGGATGTTTGATTGGTAGGAAATATCATCACATGGACAAATTGCCATGTCCCTTGACCAATCGTTACATTCAGAAAAAGTTATCAATCTGAGCAATGTATCAGTTCGGAAACGGGTCAACAGCATGCGAGTATAACAGCTTGGCTCTAATAACAAATAAGGTTGAATCCCTACGCTGATGGTAAGTAGCTGATTTTCCACAACTGTACATGTTACCCTTTCCAAAAGCCACCTTTTATTATCTAGATGTTCCAAGACCGTCTTTTTTAATGTGCTTCTATACACAACTTCCATGCTTACAGGGGTATCGAAAAATTCTGGGTGCCCGATCTCATTCATCATGTGTTTCACATAATTAATCCATTTTATGTTCACCGCTCCATCTAACTTAAGGCAGTCTACGATGATATCTCTATTTAAACTTGTCTCAGGCGTTACCCAAACTTTATGCCACAAGAGTAAAGGGGAGATTTTGCTGGTATCAGAGATATATGGTAGGCCCACTTCGCTATGGCAGATATAAGTAGCTGTAGATTTGGGGGATGCTAATAAATAGCGGATTAAAAAGTTCTCGCAGAGATGGATCTGCCCCATAGGTACCGGTAGAGACACATTTAGATTTATAAATTTGTAAACGTTCTCTTACCGGTCTCCCACCCAATTTTTTTTCAAAGTTTGTCAGCGCTCCTGTGGCCCTGGAGAAAGCTAGTTTCCTTGCAGTCACTGCTGCCTGCCATGTTCCCTTTCCATTGAAATTAATTCCTAGATAGGAAAATCTGTTGGTGCGCTCAATCTTGTTCCCATCCAGAAAAATCCCATAGCTAGTCTTTACCCTGTTTCCACAGGTCATGGAATAAGTTTTGGAAACAATAACTTTTAATCCTCTACAATTCATATAATCAGCTAATTTAGTTACCGCCCTTTGAAGGCCAATCCTGGTCCGTAACATAATTGCGGCGGCATCCGCGTACAGGCGTATTGGTGCAGGGGAGCCCCTTACCATTGGGTAGTCATACTGGGATTCACTAAGATGTTGACCTATGGAGTTAATATACAAGGTGAAGAGAAGGGGTGCTAAAATGCACCCCTGTCTCACGCCTCTCCTTATTTCAAACTTTGCTGAACACTCACCCTTCCTACCATACCGTACCCTAGCACCCACCCCCTATACAGTTCCTTGATGAAAGAAAGGATTTGTCTATCTACGCCAATGTCACTGAGTGTCATCCATAATTTACCGTGATCCACACAATCAAAAGCGGAACTTAAATCAACAAAAGTAACAAAAAGGTTTCCTTTCTTAGCCTGCGTGTATTTGGCTATTAAAAGTGCTAGGTTGAGGCCATGTTGTATTGTTCCTCTACCTGCCCGGAACCCATACAGAAGGTTAGAGATAACATCCTTCTCCTCCGCCCACTCTTATAGCCTATTAAGAATTATCCTACCTGCCACCTTCAGCGCATCTAGTAGCGATATTGGGCGGTAGAAGGTAGGATCGTTCCTATCCCCTTGTTTAAAAATCGGGATCACGATGGCGTCTGGCTAAGTTGGAATAAATCCAAGTGTATTAGAACAATTTAGCACATTAGTTAGCAGAGGTGCCCAAAGCTCTATCTCAAATTTATAAATGTCAATCGGGACGCAATCCGGGCCTGGTGCTTTTCCTGGGGAACTTTCCTTAATTGCCCTTATAACCTCCTCGCACTCAAATACAATGCCCAGAGGGAACGCACTAGGTGGATCATTATCATCAGATGTGCCAATTACATTTTCAATTACTTTTCCAGAGTCATCTATGTTGACCTTATCGTAGAGGCCCTTAAAGCGTGTCACCCAGGATTCACCTGTGATTGCTAGATCAATTACATCTGTCTCCTTATCTTGTAAGAACGGAGCCTTGACCGCTTTCCAGAAAGCTGTATTATCATTTCTTTGGCATGCTTCATATAACGCCAGCCATGCTTCCCTCTTTAGTTGTTTTTTCCTGTTAATTATGGCCGTATGATAAGATTTTCCAGCATGCCATACTAATTCAATTGATCTTGGGGAATCGTGTAAGGCACGTTTCACCTTAGTAAGTGCCTTAGTGCAACCCTCATCAAACCAGCTATGGGATTTATTAGTGCTATGACGGTATTCCCTTGTTAATGATTTTCTGGTTTCCGCTATGATTTTATTGAAGGAATCAAGAACTGTGTGGCATTCTTCTATTTGTGAAAGACAAATTACAATATGATTGTAAGTATTTATCACTAGGTTTTGAAGAAAAGCCACAGGCTCTACTTTATCCCATTTAATGGAATATCCGTTTCTACTCGCCAAGCTGATCGGATGATTATAAGAAACATTTCCTGTCAAGATTTTGCTCCACCCCTTAGATTTTTATATCAAGGGAGATAGGGTAATGGTCACTCAGCATGGTATCAAGTATTCCCCATATTGACATGAACCCTGAATGCCTCAAGGATAAAATTGCAAAGTCGATGGTCGAGTTGCATCCTCTCCCATTAAAAGTGGTCTGAAAGGGTATTACAGGTGAACATAGTTCATTGACATATGACAGGTCAAAATGGAAGATCAACTTGTTTACCAAGTCCCCTAATTTTGAGTGAATATCCTCCTTATTGTCCCCTAAGCCGCAGATACCAGCAGCACTACGGGGGCATAGAGTACAGTTGAATACACCCACCCATAGTGGGACCATGTCTCCAATCACCTGTTCCTCCAAGCTAGATAAGTTACTCATGAGATTATTTATAACATTTTCTAGTAGAGGTGTTGTGATGTTGTTATAAAAATTTATTATCACCATATTTTTTACATCTCCCCAAGTAACTAGTAGGATCTGATAGTACTCCATTGAAATAAATTTAGCAACTATGATCCCTCCCGAAGTGGAGACCTACCTACACAGCCCCCCTTTATTTCTACCTTGTGAACTAACGATGGTCGGTGTGTTGTAAGTTTGATACCCATTGATACATACTATCCAAATAGAAGTAATCATCTTGAGAACGTTTGTCTATATGAAGTACTGCAAAGCTATACTTTTAAGAGGAATATTACAGAAGATATCAATAAAGGAGTATATGCTGTGATTGGATCTGAAGGATTTTTAGTAAAACAAAGAAAAGGACATTTGATTAATCACCGAAAACTGAGTTGCGAAACTCCTGACAAAAGGGAATTTTACTATTTAACTCCTTTGCAACTCTTTAAGCCATGGCGTACAGAACTGGAACTACTTGGAGATTTTGACAGTTATGAAGATTCATTCAACGCAACTAAAAAGCCTATAGAATGTCCTGTTTTTACTAATTATCTGAAAATGTTGAATGACGAAATACAGCAAGAAGCTACAATTGCAGCAGAGATTGCTAGTGACAGTTCTCAAGACAGTCAAAGTTCTGCTTCATTGAGTCAGAATCCACTGGGAGAACCAAGTATCCAAAATGAAGCAGCAACTGCCATGGATGAGGTGGAAAGAGCAATGCAACAAGCTCAAGACGATATAATAAACTTAGAAGAATTGGAGAAACAACTAAATGTTGAGCAAAAACAAATATATGATCAAGTGACAGAACAGATTGAGCATGGTTTATATCATGAGAAAAAAGAGTCTTCATGTACGTCATTTAAACCTGTCCGATTGTACGTGAGTGGAGAAGCAGAAACTGGAAAAAGTTTTCTAATTAAAGGAATTGCAACTTATCTACAGAAAAGAACAGAGTCATCACTCTCTTGTGTTGTTACTGCTCCAACTGGGTTGGTAGCACATAACATTAAAGGGATTAGTTTATATCGTATATTGATGCTACCAGTAGAGCATGAAAATACATTAGAATACCACACGCTATCTGGAGAAGCTTGTTGTGAAGTTTCTAGAGTCTTGAAAAAAATGAAACTTCTCATTATTGATGAGGTAAGCATGGTATCAAATTTAATGCTTGCCTTTGTGCATTTAAGAATGCAACAAATCCTTAAAACAAAGTATGATGTGTTATTTGGAGGCAAACACGTCATAGTTTTTGGATATCTACTACAACTAACTCCTGTGAAAGGACTGCCAGTATTTAAAACAGTTACACATGAAGACACCAGAAAGTGCCTAGGAAGCATTGGAAAAGTTAATATTTGGTCATAATTCGAATATACAGAACTCATTACAAATATGCGACAGGCAAAGGATGCTGATTATAAAAGTATTCTTGAAGATCTAAGAATTGGAAAAGTGAGTGAACATGGCAAAGAAGCTTTACAGGCACGATTACTTTCAAATTTGTTTCCAAACGAAAATATTGTTCCAGAGAATATATATAGAGAAATTGCAGAAAAGAAATCAGTGATATGCTTGATGCCAACTCTGCAAGAATATTCAATATTCAATGAAAAAAAATTTAAGTTAGAAAATTGCAATTCTCCTATTAACATGACCAGAGAATCTGGATTTCATTAAAGACACAGAGGCTGACATTATGCATTATCTTTTAATGCAACTCACAAGCAGCAGCACTACATCACAAAGGTAAAAGTTCTAGAGTCTACATAACACAGGATAAAGGATGTAACCAGGAAACAGTCTGCCTCTTTTAAAAGAATCGTAGCAGCAACGTTTTCAGAAAATGGCGAGATCCAACTTGAACTTGTAAATCCATCTTGAACTTCACTTCAGAGTCTTAAAATGAAAGGACCAGACGGTTAAACAGAATCACCTGGAAAGGAAAAAATATAGGTTTAAGAACCATTACCAGAAAAAGCCTAGAGAGCAAAATTTCACAAAAGGCAATAAAGATAACAGTAACATATCAACAAATGATGTTAACAATAAACTCAGTATTGAAACAATTGAAGCTCAGTATTGAAACATTTGAAAGGGAGGAGAGGGAGGGATAATGTCAGCCTCCGTGTCTTTAATGGAATCCAGATTATCTGGTCATGTTAATAGGAGAATCGCAATTTCATTACAAGACCGGAGGCTACATTATGCATGTTCGTAGCCCCGAAGGACAACATCAGACATATGCTCGATAGGCTTGCAATAATGACGAGCAAAGGTTTTGGCATTTGACCAGTCAGCAGCTTTTAGGATATCATCCAACTTACCACCAGACCAAAAGGAATTACTGGCCATAGCTCCTCTGATAGAATGTGCTTGAAACCTGGAGAGGTCAATACCAGCTACACTCATAGTAGACTTAACCCACCTAGCTATGGAAGAACAGGTTTAAAAAGCTTAACAAAGGAAACGAAAAGTTGATTTGCATCGCTAGGGCGAAGGTTACACATCCTCGAATCATACTCTTTCATACATGCAACCACACAAAGTTTAGGGAAAAGGTCAAAACGAGTTTAAAAGATAAAATCTGACATGGTTTTGGTTCTCCTCAGAATCTCAAACTTAACTCCAAACATATCATAACATCTATTAGAAATATCTAAGCTTTTGATGTCAGAGACTCTCCTACAGGAGATTAAACATAAGAGAGTAGCGAGTTTGAAGGAGAGAAATTTCCTGTTAAGGGAAGAGTTATCTGGCCAGGAATAAAAAAAGATCTAGAAAAGCCTTAACATAACAAAGAGTCTGGTACTTAGGTATAGGGGGTCTCCTTAGCCTAATACTCTTGAGGACTCTACAAATGATAGCATTCTTACCTACCGATTTGCCATTGATGGGTGAATGGCCCGCAGAGATTGCGGATCTAAAGCAATTAATTGAACGATATGAGAGGCCTCTGTCAAATTGTTCAACAAGAAAGTTTACGAGATTGACAACAGGAGTCTCCACGGGATCCAGACTCCTTTCCAAGCACCAATGAAACCATTTTTTCCAAATGTTGTTGTACCTAAGGTGTATTCCGGGTGCTCAGGATTCCCCGAGAAGAGAGAGAGTGACGACGAAAGTCCAGACAATTCGTTAGATTGCCTGACACTTTCCAGGCAAGAAGGTTCAAATTCCCCGAGAGGATAAGATGATGATCTTCCCCGTCTGCGTTTGAAACCAGGATCAGAAAGGGAATGTCGCATGCGAGTTCCAGGGCTGTCGGGAACCAACCTTGGGACGGCCAAAAGGGAGTGATTAAGATCAGAAAGCATTCTTCCGTCCTGACCTTCTGAAGGACCCTCTGAATCATGGCAAAGGGAGGGAAGGCATAACCCAGGAAGTGAGACCAGGGTTGGAGAAATGAGGAAATTATAAAACTGAAAGCTATTGATAAAATAGAGCATGAAGGAGCTACTATTAGTTTGTCAGAAAAGTTGGAGTCAAAATTGGATTCTTTAGAGAAATCAATATCTAAAACTGCTGGTTTAGAAAATAATCTATATGCATGTATAAATTGTAGGATAATTTTACCATGTAATTTACATGTGGAAAGAGGTTTATTAAATGGAGTAATGGGTAATGTTGTTGATTTTGTTAATTACCCAAATAGAGATGACATTGAATTTTTGAAAATGAAATTTGATGAAATTGTGTAGTTTAGTTCCTATTTTCCCTATAGGCCCTGCGCATTGGAATAACATAAACAGCAGGGTATGCTCAGACGTGAGTCCCTTGCTCACTTTGCCACTGGAGTTAAGCAAGCCCGGCTGAAGAGGGCTGTAATGCCAGAAACCGGTCCTGGGAAGCTTGATTCCGGTCCAGGGAAGACATGGCTTGGCAGTTCGGGCTGGACTGTTCCCATGAGGCACAGGGTCAGAGTGATTTGCATATGGCCATGTCTGAACTGGTGAGCTAAAGAACGGTGATGGATTAAACCCAGAACAGTTGACTGGGGGTGAGTGTTTGTATTGTCAACGCTCCGTCCATCACCACCTTTGGTTTTTCTTTGTTCGCCAATAAAAAGAAGCCAGAAACGCTGTCTGGTAAGTAGGTTCATTTATTCAGTCCAGTCATGGCAGCTCCCCGGCAGCAACTGCAGTAGTCAGAACATTCCCTGTTCCACGCAGGGAACCATACCACGGGAGCATTCCATGAAAAGAGGATAGGAAGATACAGATAGATCCCAACATTGGATCAGAGGGGCTATGAGAATGGGAGGCAAGAGAGGTATATGTCAAAAACAATCCAACTGAAGTTTTATAACCTACCACACAAACATACATAGGTAACACAGCGGCCCCATACACGAACTGCATAGGGGTAAATGACAGATTACACTGTTCTCTGGATGCCCCACATGTCGTACCTCTAGCACTAGCTTATCTCCATTACGCACTTAGACATTTTAGCCAACAAGATACATGGGTAGATGCCAAATACTCAACGGAACCCAGGGGTGCTCTAGTCATCATTGTATGTGACACAGTTATTTGTTTTGTTTAAAATATAAGATATTGGAATATCATTCTAATAATGTCGAGCAAACTCCCGAACTCTGTGTGATAAGCATAGGACTTCGCATAAGCAACTAGAATCTAAAAATTATTAGCAAGCCTATTATGTTCTAGATTATATTTTTCAAATACAATACTGAAAACTGATTGATATTGTTGCTTGAAGTCTGAATTGTTCATGTATACTTAATACTTAAAAGGTAAAAGAAAAAAATATATATTTCAAAAAAGGATTCAGGCAACAGAAAGTTGAGGCCAAACAAATTCAACATTTAAGCCACCACAAAATAATTTTGCGCACACTAGCACATATTGATAACATTATTCAGTTATGTCAAGGTGTTAGGAGTCGACATCGTTTCGATCCCTCTAAAGATATGCAGGGATCACCTTCAGGACAAGGAAACAGGTACCTGTGGCATTGGGGGTGAAAAAGGGGAAGGGGCAGGAAGAGGAGAAATGGAAAAGGGGAGGGGGGACACATTAGAGATTGGTAAGGGAGGTGACATTGGTCTTACACCTATCACAAAAAGCCTAGAGCATGCAGAGTGCACACATGCACACAACGGGTGAGGGTGCCTGATGATGGCCTGAGTTGTGGGACATGCTGGTTAACAATTAACATTTTTAAATTAATTAAGGCTGTGAGGTGCGTGGAGTGTTATGGTCATAAATAAGTAATGCCGGATAACAAAGTACATTGAGAATCTCTATGGTGCACAAGGAATCATGGAATCATGGAGCCGGCATGAAGGAACGTTGCTGAAGGGCTGTAGGCTGAGCCAAAGGGCAATTGTAGGGTATAACTATATATATTGCGAACTGATAACTTACTTGTTAGGGACTATTGTTCCTCAAAACTGGTCTAACATAGGAGGCACAAACACAAAAGGCAATCAAGAGGAAGCAGAATGCATACAGTTTACGTGTCAGAAGGCTACTGATGCCACTGCCATCAGTAGTATCATTTCTAATTACTTCTGAACTGACATAATAGCAATAACACAGTCATTCATCACCAGTGTGTCCTCGCCACATCATCCTACACGTCAGAACCATAAATCAGCCACTCCCTAGCCACACCACCTGCATGCCCTGAAAACATTTCCACCTTACAGAAGTCCTGTTTCTTTACAGATAGTTCCAATAATAGTATGGGAAAGTGTGTAGCCTGGGGCCATAAAAGGAATAATGTGAGGAGCAGGAGGAGCAAAGGACAGAAGGGGGCATCATGGTGCTCTCAGAAGTGAACAGTGCATTTGGGAATCGGTCTTTTCTTGCCTAATCAGGAGTAGGAAGGCCCTCAATCATGCCACAGCCAGTTCTGTCATCTGCTAAATGTTGGCTGATTGATATATTGAAAAATGTGAGTGTTAGACCTGGCATCTTTGGCGTTGTTTCCCCTGTCTTTTTGGCCTCTACCTCCTGTATTTTTGATGCTGTGTTGGATTTTGTTTTTGCTGGTTTAGATGCTTTGGACACTCTGCCACTGCTAATTAGTGCCAGAGTGCAAGTGCTCCTGGTGTAATTTGTTATTATGATTTGATATACATGATTGACATATTTGTATCACCACGAAGTCCCTAGTAAAGTGCACTGGGTGTGCCAGGGCTGGTGATGTCTAATGCTACTAGTGGGCCTGCAGCACGGATTGTGCCACCCACACGAGTAGCCCTAAAATAGTGTCTAAGGCTGCCACCGCAGTGCCTGTGTGCAGTCTGTGAACTGCCATGTCCGCCTGGTCAATGTCCCCACTGACCGGGCCTAACCCTTCCCTTTCTGTGCACATTGGTCACCCCTATGGAAGGCCCGAGGTACCACCTTGGGCAGGGTGCAGTGTATGTGAAAGGTAGAGCATATACTTGTGCAGGTAACATGCTCTGGTAGTGAATTACAGCCATTTTCGCTTTTCACTGCTGCAAGGCTATCTTGCTCCATAGGCTATCATGGGGGATGCTGGCTACAGGGGCTACCAGCAGATCTTCCCATAGGAACAAGATAGGACATAAAAGTATGGTATCCCTGAACTCAGAATTTAATAACACATCTTTTAGGAAAGGTTGTTTTTAAATCCTGTGTTTGAGAACAGCCCTTTTGCAGCCCTCGCCGCAATTCAGCGCATCAATAGAGCCACCATGGGAGGAAGATCTTTCTCCTACTTAGTGGCCAAGACCTGGAATTCTCTCCCCACTCACCTCCGCCTTACACAGAACCACCTCACCTTCAGAAAGCAGCTAAAAACCTGGCTATTCGATAAGTAATGCACCCACCCTCCCTCAAGCACCTTTAGACCCTCTGGGTAAGTAGTGCGCTATACAAATTACTGAACTTGAACTTGAACTCTTGTCTGACCTTTCTGTGTGCCTTGGCCTGTTTGTGTATTGATTGTCTGGTTTGAGAGTGACAGGGGCTGGGGATTCCCCAGGAGGCTGGCTGAGGCAGCCCTAGGCTGAATGACTGCATTTGCAACTTGAGTGGTAGGAGGATAAAGCACCTGGGCCTGAATAGGGCTGTGCCTGCCTTCCACAATGCTGGCTCCACCTCCTGCTGGGCGACTGACGACCCTGCCCCTCACTCTGAAAGGAAAGGAGAAGCCAGAAAAACGAAGTGCTCCTAAGGAACACCCAGAACTGGTTCAGACCGGGCTCAGGGCCTACTTGCACAAAGAGAACAAAGGCTTTTGGGGTTATAAGTACAGGACCCCTGACAACAGAAAATTAGATCATCCTGGAATCAAAAAGGAACCTCTGCCAAGGAGAAAGCTGAAACTGAAGAAGGAAGATTGTCCAGCTGTTGCTCTGCTGGATTGCCCTGCTATTTCTTTGCTGCCAAGGAGAGGGGACGGACTTTGGTTTGTGCTGTGTCCCCTTGCTTGAAGGAATCTCCAAGGGCCTGAGAAGAACTGGCTCCCTGTTTTGAAGTCCCAGGAACAAAAGGATTTCACTCCCAGCTTCCCCTGAGCCCTACTGAGAGGGTTATGTCCTTCCTAGTGTGCGTGGCCCATGTGCGGTACATCTGGAAGTTGTACCTGTGCTAGGAAGCTGGAAACCAAGATTTAAATACTTTGCTACAGAAAAGTTATCGCATCGCTCGCCGGAGAGCGCATCCCCGACAGTGTGAGGAAATTCCCGCCGCTTCGAAGGCCGAGATTGTTGCAGCGCCTGTTGCCGCTGCAAGAGCCGTTGCATCCTTCGTTTGCGGGACGCACCAGACCTGTGCGGGAAGACTAACATTGCTGCAAGTGTCGTCGCAGAGCCTGTGGTCGCTGGGTGAATCGCCGCACCGCTTGCTTGCGGACCGCATCAAGTCGCTGCGAACATCGTCGCAGAGCCATCGCATCGAGGAGCTGCGAGAGAGAGATCGCCACTGGATCGCGCATCGTCGCCCCGGAGATCGTCACAGCCCCTACGAGATCGTCGCATCGTACCTTTGCGAGAATAAACTTCCTACGGAACCTACGCACCAGAATCCATACAAGTGGCCTTCCTCCCCATACAGACCAGATTCGTCGCAACACGCCCGCTGCTGAAGCAGGGTTGTCGCATCGCCTCCCCAAGGTCTCAGGAGCAACGCATTGCTTGTTTTCCACCACACCAGCTTCTGCTTTTGGAACTTTGTCGCATCTGAAGGTATTGTTGGCTAAACGTGACGCAACTGGGAACTTTTCACGCAACTGTGGATTATTTTTATCGCAACCTGAAGTACTCTTTCGCAACCATATTCTTGAACTGTATATGTTGGATTTTTGTCGTTTTGGTCTTGTGTAGTTTAGATTAAATACCTTTATTTTTTCTAAACTGTTGTGGAGTCAGTTTGTGGTGTTTTCACTGTGTTACTGTGAGTGTTGGTTCAAATACTTTACACATTGCCTTCTGATTAGCCTTGACTGCTCGTGCCAAGCTACCCAGAGGGTGAGCAGGGGTTATCTCAGAGCGTTTCCTCCTTACCCTGACTAGAATCAAGGGTCCCTATTTGGACAGTGGTACCTACCTCTGCCAACTAGAGACCCCCAGTTCTAACAGTGAGTCTGTTTATGGCTCAGCATGTAGTGCGACCAGGGTGGTTTTGCTGCTCCCTGTAGTGTTTTGAGGACCTGGACTCCTCCTTAATGACTGTCCTGAGTTGTGGGGCACAGCATGCATGTAGCAGGATATCCCGAAGGAGGTTTCCAAAAGCATTGTTTGTCCTCCCTCAATGATGCTGATGCCAGTTAAGAGTCCTCAAAACACGTATAGGCAGTTGGCACATGTTGCATGATGATCGGTGAATTTCATATGTTGTTCTGGGTCATTTACCAACTGGGGTTCACAATCTCTCTATTGCTGGATGCTGTCAGTTGTATATCATGCCCTGAATCCCATTCCGGTATGATGGAGGTGATGTACCCTGACTGTAGCTGCCTGAGCATAGCCTCCCCAATGTCAATATCCACTAAAGGGTTTGCGTAATAAGAGTTGTGGTTTCAACATTATTGGTGGCTGCTGTGGTGGTAGCAGGCTTGATGGTTGCTGCAGTGGTGGTGATTATTGATAAGCATACAATGGGGGCGGATCAGTGATGATTGGAAACATTTTCTGGGGGGTTGCGTAGTTTTGGCAATTCTCAAAATAGATGCCTTTATTGTGTCTCCATATATCACCTATCGGAGCATGCACACATTAAAAACAAAATAAAAACTACTGAAGCTGCTTGGTGAGTCAGTCAGTAGGCTGTGTCTCTTCTTTCACCACACTGATGCTTTTCTTGCTACTCCTGCTGTACATGTATTCTGCCTGCACAAAATCTTCAAAGGTCCCTATTTGACAATAAATGTCCAGGCAATGGAGAGCTGAAACATTCCCTTCCGGGCACCTAGGGGGGTGCTCTGTTGCTGTGTATCGCTGGTGCAGCAAGTTAAATGTGGCTGGTTGTATTAATGCAGCATTTGGCACACTCGAAATGAGAATATCCTCGTCTTCCATCATCTGCAACTTGAAAAGTCGTATGAGAGCCTTAACACTTCGGGAATGTTACAACAGCTTCCTAAGATGGTCGATTTGTTACTCAGATTTGTTTATTATTGTATTCTTTTAACCGCTTTGCCAGATAATCCACAATGTGTTTATAACTCCCCGTTGTTTCTTACCTACCATCTCATGACTGCCAAGTTTGCACTTTCTGGTCTTCCTAAACAAGGCAGTAGACAGAACAAATCCCATCAGGTGAGCAAAGTGAGTACGCCCTACCCACCTTATATTACGTCCCTTTATCCCTCCTTCCATACATCCATAAAAGCTAGATGTATGTCCCTTAAGCCTTTCATGCATTCACACATCTATCCATCTTTTCTTGCTTCCATCTATCCAACCCATCACGATTCCATCCGTTCTGCCTTTACCAGTTTTCCTATCCCTCTTTCATCATTACTCACTTCCATCCACACTTCGATCCTTCCACTCATACTTGCAGCCATGCATCCAACCTTTTCCCATCCATGTATCCATTCATTTTCATCCACCCATCCATTATTCCACTCTCCTTTTATCAATACGCTCATTCATCCAAAAGTTCATTGATTTCATTCATTCTATCATCATTCCGGCCATTCTTTCTTTCACCTACTCATGCAAATGTTGTTTTACACTTCATTCATCGGTCAATTCACCAGTGCATCCATCTACTTTTTTTCTCGCCCTTTCTCCCAGTCACAGCTTCTTCTTTTAGTTTTCACATGTCCTTCGTTTCACTCTTCATAGCTGCCATCTCTCCCACACACTCAGTATGGTAGCCAGTGTAGCGTGGGCCCTGGTGAGAGGAAGGAAAGGGCCCCCATCTTCTACCTGAATTCGAAAATACTAAAATAAACAGGGTCCACAGGACCCCTCAGGCCTCCTGAGCACAGGTGCTACAGCACCTACTACACCAATCGAGGCCACCCCCTGCACACTCTTTACTTCTCTTTTGCTCATCATTCTAACTTGTGGGCCTCTTTTACTATGATTGGCTGCGCATCTCTGACCTCTCTTATGTTTTTCTCTTACTTTGTATTTTTTAGGAGCTTTTATCGGCGCAGTTGAAGACAGACAGGCTCATAAATAATTTAAAGTGTCAAAACCACCTCCGAGGGGTAAACAGCCTTTACAACGAAACTTTTACAACGCACTACCATTACGACGCAACCATTACAACGCAAACCATTACAATGCATTGCGCTGGGGGGACTCTAGAATAGGGAATAGATTTAATTTACTATCCAACACCTTCCCTACTATCCACGGGGACTGGAGTTGGAATAGTAAATTAAACTATTCACTATCCAGCACCCAAAAGCGCTATGCGTTGTAATGGTATGTGTTGTAAAAACTGCGTTGTAACGGCATGCATGGTAAAAGCATGCGTTGTAACGTCATACATCCCCTCCGGCAATGCGGCCCCTGTTTAAGTGCAGTATGACTGAAAATACTCTATTGCTATTCAAGAGGGACAATAAATATACTCGAAGGCAAGTCAAATATCATGTGTACTATTGTGCAGCCGAGTTGACGAATGGTATGATGTAAATTTGTTCTGAATAAAAGTAACGTTATGCACTGTTACTATAAAAATAATAGAAATGTGTTAAAAAATCATATTTTAAACGTAGGGGAGGTAAGGTGTGTATAACAACAATTATAATCTCTGGGGCATCAACACATGTCGGCAGAAAGTGCAGCATGACATCCCCTATCTTAAGATCACACATTCTGAATGCAGATCAGGGCGCTAATTGATACCTGTCAGTGTGCTTTAGGCTTAATCAGTAGGAGGTATTAGCTATTCGAAGTAATGGTGGTGTTTGTTACGCTTGGTATCATCAGACACTTCAATTTAATCTTAAACAGCATTGGGAAAGACACCTAAAGACGTATTATGACATCGTATCTGATTTCAACTTAAATGCCTGAGAGTAAAGTTTGTGAACAGTGAATTAAGTTAAAAGTTTTGCAAAATTAAACAGGCTTTTAAATGTCTTCCCTGATCAGATTGTTCTATCAAAAATAATGACAATTTAATGTGGAATTGTGGAATTACAATGCACCTCGCGACCAAGGTATTACAGAAGCTCTTTAATATTAATGATTTCACTCTCCTAGAATTTCTGCATTAATTCTGATTTCATGAGAAAATAGCCCGTGGACATGATCTTGAAGTTAAACCACTTAGGTCAGACAGAATGAGAGTCTGAATCAGAAGCAGGCGAAAAAATGGAAATTCATAAAGGGAGTCTGGCAATATGAGTTGTGAAAATGTCAAGCTCGGAAATACCCGAAGCCCGTGACCTGCAAATGAAACCACGCAATATTGGCAATGCGAAATGACATCTGACCAAATTAAATGTGCAGTTCGAAAACAAATCAAAAGTATCTGAATTATTGGGAAAGACTCAAATAGGTTGGTGTTTTATTTTCCAAGAAGAGATGTTCTAGATTTGTTTGTAGCACTTAGCCTCAAATATGAAGTTTGCGTGTTTTTAAGACTCAAGATCACGGCATAAATAACAGTTGAGCAGAAAGAAATGAATAACAAGTGCATTTCCAAACTATGAATTTTTCCCCCTTAACATTTGGTAAGCTGCCACTGCCTTCTAGAGGACTAATTATCATAACTCTTCCTTAACAGGCTTCCATACAGGAAATAGAGGTGAGAATGACAATGACAGCTGTCATTCACCCCGTTGCTCTGAATTTCGGTCTAAAATTTAACATTTGAATATTAGCTCTTCAAAAGGTCAGGAAAATGAGTGCAAAGAAGATGATTTCGTAGCCTGTACGGTAATGGCTTTAAACACATATATTAAAGAGCCACAAATACTTTATTCTGGAAATATGTAAAAAAATATTACTACCTTCAGATATGTAGTTTAAATATGTTATGTTAAAATATAGAGTAGCACATGGCACTTTTCCATAAATGACGAGTATACGTGTACTATAGTGTTTAACATAGGTTCGTAAAAGTGTATTTGCACCAATGTTTATAATAGACATTTAAAGTAATGCACCAACAGATCACATACCATTCTTTTTAGAATTGCTTTACAAGACAGATATGTTCTCATATTTTCCACTATTCAATTTAGTTCAATATGAACTGCATGGACCTGCATAAACACATGAGTAGTAACAGAGAATAATCTGATTCCGAGAGGAAATTCTAAAGCCACAGTGGCATTCACCAGTCGGATTTACTGCCCTTTAAATTTAGGAAGGTGGAGGAAATTTTATAGGAGAATTCTACTCGAAATGTAGAGCTTTTTGCAGTAATCACTAGATTATCCGTCACTATGCAACTCTAAATAAGGCCCAAGGTCTTTAATCTTTTCCTTCATATTCCACTAATATCCACCAGTTGTGGCTTCCTCTTCTAAGGGGGTATGAATCAGTATTTAGGAATTTGATTATTTCTGGTTGTATAGATAAAAGAATGCTCCATGTCGGCAAATAACTAAGAGCCCAGGAGGTATTCAGCTTTGAAGCGCAAAGAACACATTTTATTAGGAGATTTTATTAGGAGCACAAGAAGCAAAACATAGGAAGGACAAGGAACATTTCACTCTATGATTTTGAATTTGGGCACTGAGTAGTAGTTGAGATATTTTTGTGAGCGAGAAAATGGTTGAGATGTCAAATCAAACACAGACTTCACAAGTGAGGGCACATAAAACCCTTAACATCTCATGGACTTTTTACTGGGCTACGGGGACGCTCTATCATTTAAAGACTAGCATAGTTATATAAACAAGTGCAAACTGATTATATTTCAAGCAGCTTTCACCACTGTCCCTATTATGTGGTTAACACTACTTACACTACCTCTGGTTTTACACTTAAAACCTCGGGGTATATTCACAAGGAGCTATCGCCGAATTAGCGGCACTTTATCGCAGCCGAAATCGTGATAAAGTTACCGAACCACCATTCACAAGCTGGTGCTAACAGTCCACAGCACCAGTTTTCCCACGATATCAGCTGCAAAAAACATCGCCACAGAAGACACCCGTAACTATCGCTAATGAGATGCTGATTAGGTGTTACAGTGCAAAAAGCTGCGACAAGACCACACCTCAACATTCACAACGACCAGCCAGATCGGCGATAAGAACACAAAACATGCGTTAAGGCACATTAGCAGCAGGAAATTAACACCTGCTCTGACCTGGTGCAAAGTCAGACCACATCCTACACCACATAAGGAGCCCAGCCCACAGCAACAATTGAATGGCAACAGATGCCATGGAGCAGCTGAACAAGCAGCACGGACGCCCAAGAGGGTCACAACAACCACTGACACACTGACACCACACCCAGGCCCACAACCCCCCCGCCCCCCAGGGCCCAACCCCGGGCCAAGAAACTGCACACCAACACCATGAATACCAAAACAAATATTCTGCCTGATGTCACACAAGTAGGAAAATCAACATACATGCGTGGCCAGATAAATGGAGATTCAGGCATACAGCAATGCAATCACCAACACAAAACACCACACAAACAAATGCCAAAACAACCATTCGGATGAGACCTAGAGGGTCCTCACTGGACAATCCGTAGGACACAGCCTGGATCACTAAATCCAAGAGAAGAAGGTATGCCATGCGCCCAATAAAGGAAAGAGAGGGTGAGAGATGGAGTGAAATTCCACAAGCAGCGCATGGGTACCTGGCTCCACACGCCAACATGTGTGTGTGCATCTCAATCTGTACACCATGAGCCCAAGGCTGTGTCCCAATCTCAGCTCCAAAGCCACATCACATTCCGAAAATGCAAGTAAAATTCAGACAAAAATCAGGGATGAAAGCTCCATTGTACCAATGCAGAAGGAGGGAAGACACCTGCACCTCTGACCTTGGGTCAGAACGTGCCTGGAACACCCTGAGAGAGATGCCATTGTAGATGTGGACGACTTCCACAGCACGCATAGTGCAAATAAATTACCCAACTCATCAACACCCCACACACAGAAGCCCCTGCCCGTGGTACCCCCACATGGTATGCCCTTGACACTCATGGAAACAGCAACCCATTCAGCCCAACGTTGGACTCACATTCGAACCAATGCCCAGAGCTGTGGCATATCCTCCACACACCTGCAGCAGTTCAGAAGAGTGCTGGTTCCACGAGATGCACCAAGGCAATGGCAGGCCATATTGGGACATGCATAACCCCCGTCCCGTGGAACACTAACGAGAATGTATGCTGCATTTACTGGGTGCATTGCCACTGGCAGTGCTGCGGATCAGTTACCAGCTCAGCTTCTGCATTGCCTACGTCACCTGCGTCCAGCCCTGGTTCCACTGCCTAACATGCACAGTTGAGTGTCCCATGGAAGTCTCCCTAACCAACACAACCGTAGATGAATTGGACTATGACTTGAGTGTGCACCCCCTGTTGGAACACAAACAGGAGTGTAACTGAGACAGCTGTGCATGGAATGCCTTGACATACTGCGCATGTATTGACAGTAGTGCGTGGGAGATTGCACAATTTCTCGTGTGCAGTGACCACATGGAGGCACTCCCCTATTGGGCTGTATTGCGGAATGGGAAAACGGCATGGGCTGAGCCCACCTGCCTGGACCAGTTAATGGATTGGCTCACCCTGTTGTTCCTTGAACACGACAACAACGTACAATTGGAACACATTGCACATAAAGCAGCACGGTCGTTCATGGACAAGTAACTATGTCCTTGCAGCAACATCCCATTGTCACCCACAGCACATCTCCCAACAACTTGTTGCATTGTGGGGATTGCTCACGTATCCCACCACAACAGAAGACATGTCTGCCATCGTCTGGACTCTGGATGCATGTGCATGGCACAAACCGTGTGTACACACACATGTGCAAAGTGATGCAGTTCCATGGTCGGAGCAACACAGACTCATTTAGCAACATTGCAAATTTGGACACACCGCTGGGGGAGAGCACACACATGGCAATGTAGCATGACATGTGAACCTGTCGGACCCTTTTACCAGAACACTGTCAGCAGAGCAGACAATCGGACCACTCCGGTGGCTGAGAACTATGCAGATCCCATGGGCAGTGAGTCATGACCCCTCACACGGGGCAATGGGCAGGCACCAAACAACACATGACTCATCCAGCAAGGTGGGCTTGGAGTGTTGACATCCGTGATGATTGTTGTACATTTCTGAACCACTATTCCCCTGACCTCAACATGTACCCATGCTACGTGCAAGTGTCTGAAGCATGTCCATGACTGTTGTGACTGTTGCCTCGTCCACAATGCCACGCACATCCCAATGAAGTCTATTGCATCCCACTGGTGTCTAGGTGTGAGATGTGTTGATTTGATTTTCCACTCGTGTGCCACAATGAGCATTGTCCCTACACAGGGAGGAACTGACTGACACATGTGCAACGGGGTGGGTCCTTTTTGCAAGCTCAACCTCTGTAAGCTAGACATTGTTTTGGGATATGTGCTGGGCGACATGTGCACTTATGTGACTTCAGCGATGTAAGTATGGTGTCCAACCTCTGACCATGTGGTGCAATGTCATATATCATAACAGAATGTGTCCACACAGATGTGTGTAAGTAGGTATGCGTCGTGAAGTTTTGTTGTCACATGTGATGTAGGACAACACTCCTGGCCTGCTACCGATTTGGTCACTCCTACACACTGCCCTATTCAACACATGGACGTGTGCCTACTTTGGGGGTTCGTGAGATTGTTGTTGATGTGCAATGGGGCCACAGCTAGTACTCACCTTCACAGGCATCCAATTTTCCATGTGTCTCAGGGAAACACATATGCATAGATGTCAGTTACCATGGTGTACCTTCATGTGCAATCATTGTCCCTACATCCAGCCATACTTCCATATGTGAGTGAACATCGTAA
This sequence comes from Lissotriton vulgaris, assembly GCF_964263255.1. Lineage (NCBI taxonomy): Eukaryota > Metazoa > Chordata > Amphibia > Caudata > Salamandridae > Lissotriton > Lissotriton vulgaris. The sequence goes on along the minus strand of NC_141696.1, from coordinate 1,093,061,392 downwards.
TGACACATCTTTGTGATTCAGAATGTTTTATTCACATTCAGGTGATTGACGGAGCTGGGGCTGTACATGGCCCTCCAAACCCACATCACATGGAAGCCCAGTGGTGGGCAAACCACAGTCCTTTGGGGATGGAGAAGTTATTAGGAAGTGGGAGGGTGCAGTCTGCAGCAGGATTGCTGTGTAATTGTCCAGCAGTGATGAAATGTGAGTCCGTGTCGGAGTCCGGGTGAATGTCGCCGAGTGTTCCGGGGGACAGTAGGAGGTGTTTCCCAGGCATTATGCATAGATCATCACCAGGCAGAGACAGGGCATATGGCGGTGATGAATGCTACTGCCTCCTTCCTCACACAGTAAATCCCATCTTACTGCCCTGATACAGGTTCTGTGTCCAGTGTGTCCGATGTGTGGCGGGGTGATGGCTGCATCACTGTGTGCAACTGACAAAACAGACTGCGAGGGTGATGGGGCAGCATCACTGTGTGCCACGGACACATCAGGGGTCGGAGCTGTTTGTGTCGATGTTCCCGCTGCAGTCATCTGGGAGCAGCTTAGTGGCAGCAATGGCAAGATGAAGTACTGCAGGGCATTGAAGTTCCCAGATACTACTCTCTGGTGTCCAGCCGTGTGAGACATACTTCCAGCCTGCATCTGCTCCATGGTCCCCATTGGCCTTTGCATTTGTGCCAACTCTGTGCTGTAATCGCTGGTGTCTGTCTGACCAGATAGTGCTTGTAGTAAATTCATGGCCCCAGCGAGGTCAGCCAAGGTCTGTGGTGGAGCATTGTACATACAGGAGTGTCTGATAGAGACTGTACGTGGTCCCTGATGGTACTCAGACACCCACGTATGGCATCAAGTTTGGCTGCCACGAGTTCGAAACCCACCCGCAGCTCAGCCAACTCCACCTGACAACACCACACACGTTGATAGAACTTCGTGCATTGGTCGGGGGTGCTGGGAGACAGCTGTGGTGGTGTGTGCTTCCTGCTGTGTGGTCTGTGCAGGTGGTGGGCTCGCCTTGAGGCAGCTGGCCTGCCCTGCTCCTGGGGATGGGGTGCGGATGCTGTCCATTATCCTTTGGTGGTTGTCTTGACATATGTGCAGGTTGTCCTCTTCGTCTTCAATGACGTGCAGGAGCAGATTTTGAGCATATGAAAAGGACCGGTGAAGTGGTACACTCCTATTGGGTTCCGAAATATATTTCCCTGATGGTGGACCAAGTGCTGAGCCCCAGCCCACTCTTAGCATTACTAGGATATATTAAACCACTCAAAAAGAGTATTAGAATATTTACTGCAATGTCCTTGTTATGGGTGAAACAACAGATCTCCCTGAATTGGGGTAGAGGAAATTGCCCGACTATTAAGGGGTGGCTTAAGGACATGCATTACTGTCATACAACAAGTGACAATTTTGCTACATTGTTACTGTTAACATCCAGGCCTAGGGATATATGGCAGCCACTTAAAGATTACTTGCAAAACGTCCCGTCCTATCAAATCCACAGTTACCCTACTGTCCTTCTCACCATGAAGTTATGATTGCGACTGGAGGATCAGTGTAACTTGCACGCATTTACACAGGTTGCAATGTATTTGAGTCTTTTTATAATGCTGATTGTGCATCTGCTTTTTTTTGTGAGATTGCGGGAGTGCCCATTGGTGTGTCAACTTGGTGTGCTGCATACACTTTCTATGACGCCGGATGTATTTTGAGAGTTTCATTTTCTGTAGCCTAATGATTTACTCCTTTTTATGCTGCTGGTTTTAACAAAATGTAATTGTCAACTTGTTTCAGAATGGTGCTGTTTTATCGCTTGATGATGTAACTGTTGACATTGGATGTAACCATAACAGTTTGTATGATGTAACTGACTTCGAGTTCTTCACATTATAAAATTAATCTTTTTTTTAAAAAAAAGAACGTACAAAGACAGCAATGTTTGAATAGATAATGATGAAGGTATGTGTTGATGTTGCTATATCGTTGTCATATATTGTTTGGCCAATAAGTACATGATATTGAGTTATGAGATCTATTTCACATATCTATCTAATGTTTTGATTTTTTTAGTTTTACAAGGTGCTTTTGAATGTGTGTAAGAAACAATTCACCTAAACAGGTGCGAGCCACAGTCTCTGGAAATGGAGTGATTGCGTGACATGCTGAATCCTTTTGCTGTGTTAGTCAATTGAGTCATGTGCATATCGAATAAACCATGCATACAGATGGGTGACCATTGGATCCACGTTGCAGATTGTGGATGATGCTTACCAAATGCTCCACAAACATTTGGAATTGTTTCCAATCAAGGCTCTCACAGATGCTTTTAAAAGAGTGGTACAAAAAATCCAGTTGAGAAAATAACTTTATTTCTGCTCTGCTTTCTGCAGCACATATAGAAATAGGAAAACACCTCCCCGGATTGTTTATGTGAGGAAGGTGTTTCTTCCTGAACAAAAGAATCCTTAATGCGACACAGGCTCTCCTTGAACCATGGTGCAATATGCCTGCATTGGTGGTAGGCTGCCCAATCAGCTACATTACAGGGGGAAAGAACAGGAATGCATCATATGTCGTAGATCTGCTGCATTCCTGCCCTTTCAATTAAAAGCAAGGCAACACAGCAAAGTGTTTACTGAATTGCCCTGCACCAAATCAACGTAAATATGCCCTTTAGTCTTATTTTGGTCCAAATCTTCTTTTTAAAAAAACTCACTTTCAACACTTACCCAATTGCCGCACCACAATGATATATCATAACACTAATCCTTCTCATCATGTACCTTGAGCCTCTAGATGAGCAGTTTATTAAACTTGGCATTTCTAATAATTGATATGAGACGTGCAAATCTGGAGGACTGAGCAGGGGAGACTACAGAGACCGGCAACCACTGCTGCAGCACCCGCACGGAGGTGGCCAGGCGGCACTTCTGGCCCCCACAGCCCTCCTAAAGAATAAACTAGTTCTGCAGCATGCATGGGTGTGCCCAGGCAAAGCTCAAGCAAAAGGCGGGCCCGTCTGTGCCCGTCAGAGCCCAGAGGAGCTCTTAAGGGCAGAACTGATTCTGCAGCATGGGACATGCACAGGTGTGCCCAGGCAAAGCACAGGCCAAGCCACCCCTTACTGGCCAACATTTTTGAACAAACAGAAAGAATAACAGAAATCAGCAAACACGCAGCTGAGAACTGCGTGCTTGATCACATTGACAACCTATTGGGAGAATTTGCAGAGATTCCTGGTCTTTCTGCCTCGCCCTCTTCCCTAGCTAGTACATTAACCCCCAACATAGATCCTACATAGATTGACTACTCGTTGAAGCAATGAAGTATACAGGGAGCATCTGTATCACTGAAGGAGTCCTGGGTAGGACGTGTGACATAATAGTGGAAAGAGCATATGGGCAGGCTTGAGTCCCAGTTGACAGAAAAGGTACCAGTTTGTAAAGTAGTCCGCCACGGCTGTGTTGTGAATCCTACTTTATTTGAACTCTTCCTCAATGATATTGTGTCCTTTCTGTCTAAAGTTGAATCAGGTGCCCCATTTTTGACAAGCATTAAATCTTCGATCCTACTCTTCGCAAACGAAACCGTGTTGATCTCTAAGACTCAAGCTGGGCTTCAGAAACTATTGACTTGTTTCAACAATCTTTGTGTTGCATGTGGCTTGGAGATCAACACTCTTAAAACCAAGATGATGTTTTTTAATCATCACAGATGTTATGAGAGCATGTTAATCCTAAGGGGTGTTCCACGTGAGAAGGTCAATTCTTTTCCATACATACATAGTGGTTACTTTTGCAGAGGTCATGTCCTGGAAACTCCACATTAGTAAGGCAACAACCAAACTCAAGCAGATTTCGGGGGTGATAATCTCACCTGCTTTGAAGATCTATGAGGCAAAGGCTTTGGGTTCAGCATTATATTAAGCAGAACCGTGGGGGAAATTCTATCTATGAGGATCTGATAAGAGCTGTGAGCAAATTCCTTAGGAACCTCGTCTCCCTTCTGGCCAGCATCCGTTGTACCCATTGCTTCGTGATTTGCCAGTTACAGGGGCAGCGAGTAAAATCCGTTAGAGGCATGTCTGAAGACACCTTTGGACCGCCCGAGCTTGCTCCCTGCATTAATAGTGGGAAGGATGTTATGAAGGCCGATCCTTTTAGTAAAATCCCTTGGTTTAGGAATGTTAAATCACAACTGTACTCCTAGGGCTGCACAATTTATGAGACCGCCCAGCCACAACTGATTTACCACCTAAGGCTGTATGGAAAAATACATATTGGGCACATGTGATGGCTGAGGAATCACAGAGAGCCGTTAACTCTAGATTGTCTAGTGAATTCATTGATATTAAGTCCACAAGGGGATATGAGCCATTTTGGGATCTTGTGACTGCTCCTTTACATAGGAAACTATACTTTCAGTTTTGCATAGTCCCCATACCAATAAGGATTTCCACTTCGGATGGGTTGGTAAAGGAGACACTTGTCTCACCTGTAATCTTGTCTGTCTAGGCTATGCATCACTTCACCACACCTAGCTTGCACTGGCATGACGACTAGTTAGAGTGCGCACCCACCAAGATGCTATACATATTGTTAGATTTGGGGTTCGCTAGTTGGCACAGGTAGGTACTTGTGACAAATAAGAAACCCTTGCCTGCTAGTCAGGATAAGGGGATTACACTCCTAAATAACCCCTGCTCACCCCCTTGGTAGTTTGGCACGAGAAGAGAGGCTCATCTCAGAGGCAGTGTGTAAAGCATTTGTGACCATATACAGTAACCCAGTAACAACACTACAGATGGACACCACACAAGGTTTTATATAAAAAATAAGTATACTTTATATAGAGTTACCACAAGACCATAAACAAAAATACACAACACTGTTACTTTAAGTTGGTAGATTTAGCTTAGTTAAGTTCAGTTCTTAAGATGTGACACTTTGCGTCAATGTACCTTAGGTTGCGTTGCGCTTCCACAACAAGCAATGTCGCAGCGAGGGAAAAGTACAAAGGAATAAAGGCGTGAAGATCTTCCAGATGCGGCACGCTTCTCCGGGAATGCGAGAAGTTCTCAGTTCGATGCGTTGACTGCAGCAGCGACACCCTCGTTCGGCGATGTGACGGCAGCAGCTCCACTTTCGACACTCTTCTCCTATGATGCGTGAAGCTTCAGCACGATGAGACAACTACAACAGCGACATCCATGATGTGATGGCGGCAGCTCCGATGGCAGCGCGCTTCTCGGGGATACGAGGTGCTTTTCTTCGATGCGGTGCAATGCGACAGTTCCAGCTGCGATACCCTTTCTTGGAGTTGCGACTGCAGGCATAGAGAAGGCGACACGCTCCGACCTCGTTGCGAGACTCTTCTCTCGATGCGATGCAGTGCGACAACTACAGCGGCGATGGCGACACGCTTTCTCTTCGTTGCGGCACGCTTCTCTCCAATGCAGTACAGTGCGACAGTTCCAGAGGCGACACCCTCCTTTGGAATTGGGAAGGCAGGCACAGCGACGGCGACAAGCTTCTTCTCAATGAGTCTGTTTCTAGCTCCTTGCGACACACAGTTCCTCAGAAGGCCCAAAACAGTGTCAGGCACTTCCAAAGGAACTCTGGGGAGCTGGGGGGTGAAGTCTGTTGTCCCTGAGACTTCAGCAGGGGGCAAGCTCTTTTCCAAGCCCTTGAAGATCCTTCACAAGTTGAAAGGAAAGTGCACAAAGTTCCTTTCTCCTTCCTTTGGCAGTAAGGCAACCACTGCAGGCCAATCCCCGAAGCAGCACTTCAGCTTGGAAATACTCTCTACTCAGTTTTTTCAGGTTCTTCTCCTCAGTAAAGGTTTCTTCTTGTAGTCCAAAGTGATCTAATTTCATGGGATCAGGGTCCCAATATTTAAACCGACCATCCTTTGTTCTCTGAGGGGAGAGGGGCCTTTGCCCAGTCCAAACCTTTTCTGAAGCACTCTGTTTACCAGACTTCTCCTTCCCTTTCACAGTGCAGGGCAGAACTATCAGACGCCCCACAGGAGGTGGAGCCAGCATTGTGGAAGGCAAGTACAGTCCTGTAACACTTTGTTTACAGGACGCCTTCTCTTCTTTCAGTGTGCAGGTCAGAGACATCAGCCGCTCCCCAGGAGGTGGAGCCAGCATTGTGGAAGGCATGCACAGCCCTATTCAAGGTTCAGGTGCAACTCATCCCTCCCATCTACATGCAGATCTCTCTATTCACCACTGGGCTTACTCATCCTGTCTCTTGGAATCCCCCAGCCCTGTCACTCACTAAACCAGAAAAAGGAATACACAACCTGGCAGAGGCAGGCTTGAAAGGGTAGGCAAGCAAATATCTACTTTCTAAAAGTGGTATTTGCAAACACGGAATGTTAAAACCAACTTCACTAAAATATATATTTTCTCATTCAGGCATACTAAACTCGAATTTCTACCATGTTCTCTGAGTTAGTTAGGATTATAAAATGTAATAATTCTCAGCCCATTCTGGCCTATGGAGAACAGGTAGCCTTGCAATAGTGAAAAACGAAAAATGGCTGTAATTCACTGTTAGGACATGCCACACACACCAGGGCTTGCCCTACCTTATACTTACAATGCACCCTACCTTGGGCCTACCATATGGGTGACTGATATGAAGAAAAGGGAAGGTTTAGGGACTGGCAAATGGGTGTACTTGCCCAGTCAGCATTACAGTACCAGACTGCACGCAGGCTCTGCAATGGCAGACATTAGACACATTTTACAAGGCTGCTTCTGTGGGTGGCACAACCAGTGCTGCAGGCCCACCAGCAGCATTTGGATTTACATGCCCTGGGCACACTCAGTTCACTAGACTAGGGTCTGACAAGTAAACCAAATAGCCAAACATGGAACCACTGATTAATATTTACCATAGGAGGCACTTGCACTGTGGCACTGAATAGCAGTGGCACAGTTCCCAAAGCATCTAACACCAGCAAGCATACATTAGGTGTGAGAAGTTAGCCTGGCATATGATGTCCACTAGTTCTAGTGGGCGCTCCGGGGGACTGCGCTGTGAGCCTGATTGCCGAGATACCTGCCTCGGGGAGCGGGCGGATCGTGAAGGCGAGAAAGTTGCTGGGACTTAATAGGAGGCTGTTGGAGCAGCATTGAGGAGGTGATTTGGGCCCCACCTGCACTGCGCTTTGTAACGCCCTCCCGCTTTTGCTGCATTAAAGATCCTCTGATGACTGCGAATGAGATAACCACTGCAACCTTGCGAAACCGGCTGGAAGCTGTTGCTATATGTGCCGGGGCTGAACTACCTGCACTGAGGACATCGCTGAATTACTGGGGGCTGAGACATTTGACAGCATAAAATGCAGCATGTGGGTGTCACACACATACATTTTCTACCCCGGACAACGTCGGGGCAGGCTGCTAGTATGTATATATAGATATAGGTATACCAAATCGAATTAAGGTGTGATTACACCACCTTGCCCAGGCTGTGTGAGCAGACCTGTGGTGTCAGTTTGGAAGGCAAACCAGGGGTGGCACACTACATGCTGCAGCCCCTGGTAGGCCTAGGGTGCACCTATGCTCTGGGTACCTGTGGTACACTATACAGGAGCTCACAAGGGTGACCCAGTAACCAATCTGGTATGTACCTAAAGTACATGGTATCAATTTAGAGACAGAACAGCTCGGCTGTGGGCCTGATTAGCAGTTCCACAGCCACACTAAAGTCGAAAAACCAGAGAATCACCGCAAAAAGTGGGGGTAACAATAGTAAGCAGACCCTACTCGCCTACATGAGGCAACAGCAAAAATGTAAGGTAGACCCACGCCAATGGTGCCAGGTCTAACACATATCATTAGATAGGATTCCCACCCAGTTCTAGCTACTTCCATCTCTAAGTTTATGAATGCAATGTGGGTGATTTGTAGTAAAGCTTTACATCTCCATCGGGCACATGCATCATCGGTACATTTTGCGATTTCTTAATTGCGAAAATTAAGGAATCGCAAATAAGAAATCGCAAAATGCTATGCATTAAAAAATCGCAATATTTTTTGCGATTCTGTATTTTTCCTTAATTGCGATTCACAATTTGCGAATCGCAATTAAGGAAAACCCTTTCCATTGATTCCTATGGGCCAAGAGGCCCATAGGAATCAATGGGAAGGCATTCACATTTTGCGAATTTCAAATTGCGATTCGCAAAAGGTCAATGCAATTTCAAGGGTGCAAGTGGGGGTCCAAAGAACCCCTCCCTGCACCCCTGAAATTGAACTTTGAATGCAATTTACACACACACATGCCCCAAGGGCATGTGTGTGTGTAAATTAAAAGTTTCAAAAATGCAATTTGTGCATATTTGAAAGTTTTCAGTAAATTTTTGGTTCAACTTCATGCTAATTTACCCTTTCCAAAGTGCGAATTCGCAATTTAAAAATAATCACTCATTGCATTTAAGAAATCTGAAATTGCGATTTCTTAAATGCAATCGCAATTTTAGAAATCGCAACATGGTTGCGATTCCTAAAATTGCGAAATGCATGATGCATTCCAAATTAGTCAATTGAATTCGCAACCGGCCGAAAATTGCGATTCGCACCATTCGCGAATGCAATTGACTTTGATGCATGTGGGCCCATGTCACTTAATCTCATTACAGTGCATTATTATCTTTCACTCTTCTACCTCTCCTACTTATTATCTGATACAATGTTATTTTCTTCTATAAATAATGAGGCATATTTTTATATTTTTTGGATAAGCTCTAAATTTAAATATTATTTAATTGATTACTTTTTAGACACTGCTTGCACAACTGTATATATTTTAGCTTTGGAATTGTATTACTGATGATGTTATAAGAATGTATTATTAATTGTATGTTTTTTTTATAATACTTCCACTTTTATAGCCCTGGTGGCCGAAATGAAGTAATTGGATGATGATGAATATGAGAATGATACTCAAATGTATTTAATAATAAAATGGAACACATCCACCATCCCCATTAACCCCTTCCATGCTGCCGCGATTTCGCGGCAGTGCGGCACTGCCGCAAAATGGCGGGGCCGCGGCAGCATGGAAGGGGTTAATACTGCATCGGCAAGACACAGTACTCCTGGACTTGGAGGAAACTTAAACTAACCCCACCCCAAATAAAAAGAATTTCTTAACATCATCTTGGGCAGCACTGCAACCTCCAGTCCAGAAAATCTTCACTACATTGGTCCATGCTACATAATACTCCATATCACTTAATTATTATGGTTTACATTGACAAGTTTAACCTGGACCTACATTAACAAGTTTAACCTGGACCTACGTCTGATCTCTGTAGGCAGCAAATGTTAAATGATGACAAGGATTTAGCACTTACAGGTGCTGAGATCTTGAATAGAACAACAGATCAAATAGAAAATAATGTATCTAATGTGTCTTTCTACCACTGTGAGCTATACAATGTACTTCTTAACATTGTATAACAACATTTCGATATTATAGAACTCAATTACACCAATTTGTATGGCATGTGGGCTGTAGAGAAATGAATGTATATAAATAATGAAAAAGGATGATTTGCAAACTTCTAGGAACATTAATGTGATGCTCCACTTATCTCATAAGGGCAACCATGATGTCTTGCAATATTTTTGATAAGGCTTGTTGTCCGATACAGTGTGCTAGGGAAACAGGGTACTGACAGGATTATCAGCACAGCAACTGGATGAGTTTGAATTTAATATATGAGCACTGAAGATGTGATTATTTGCAAAACCCAGGTAGGCTGATATCAATTACTCAGTTGAAGAATCATGGTTGTCCAGTATTATTCTATCTGTCATATCAAATTGGACATTCATCTGTGACAGTGATGAGAATGTTTTTTTAATTGAACATTCAGTTGTGACAATAAAAATATTTTTCTATGAAATGTTCACAGTTCAAGGACTTTATATTGTCTCTAAGATAATCAATAATATATTGTTGATGACTAAGAAAATAATAACAAATCCAATTTCCCCATCCAGCAACCTGAGGAAATTGGTCCTAAACATGGGTCTGTCTTCAAGGAAAGTAACTACAGCATGATCTTCAGTGGCACAACATACAAATCCCAGACCAGAAAAAGCTGCTGGAGGATAGACAAAAACATTACTTGTCGGAAAGCATACTATTTGACTGTTCTGATCTCCACTCTCACAGTTCATGAAACCCATGAAAGACCACCAACTGAGCCCTCCATGTAAAAACATCCAAGCAGAAACCACATTACTTCTGCACATCTTCCAGACTTTTCGATATTTACATGGTTGAACTAAATAATCGTATGTGGCTTGCTCAGCTAGCATAAGTATTAGAGTGCAACTATTTGATTCTTAAAATCAGACCATCTGCTCAGTATCCTTGTTGCTAGGGTTAGAAAGAGCAAAAAAGCCAGCAATGCAGCAAGATGATTGCCAGACATTCAATAAGAATGCTGTGTCGGCTTCCATTTGGTTGTGCTCTAGAGGTGTATTTTTCCTGTTTGGAAAAAGATTATTAACTCGTAACGTATTAATGTACAGGGGGCCTCATTTATGAGGCTGTGCATCACTTTTACGCTGCCAGTGCGTCACTTTTTGTGACGCACCAGTGGCATAAAAAATGCGCCTTGTTGCTCCATATTTACAAAGTGACGCATCTAGGTAGATGCGTCACTTTGTAAACCCCTGCGCCACATTATACCTGCACCAGGTATAATGTATGCAAGGGGGGCGTATTGACGCAAGGAAGGGTCGTAGATATGACGCAGTGAAATCTATGAGATTTTACTGCGCCACTTTTTGGACGCTGTTGCTTCAAAATCTTGCGCCAGCCTCACAGCAGGCGTAAGACTGACAAAGGCCCTTTCACATGGGGCTTGCCCCATGTTAAAGGACGCATTGCTGGAGTTGCGTCACTTTTGTGACACACTCCAGCAATGCTTCACTTTTGCGCTTACAGATACGTCAGAAATACTGACGTATCTGTAACTCCTTGCGACATGATGCGTCATACATTAAATATGACGCATCAGGAATGTCGCAAGGAGTGCGCACTGTGAAGTGACGCACCACTGCTTTCATGCAGTGAAGCGTCATTTCTCATAAATGAGGCCCTCGGAACCTGAGTGATGTGCCATGAATCACAGAATTTGATCATATGGAAAGACAGAATTCAAACATAGGTCTGCTAGAGTTGCTCTTTACCTGGTGGAGATAAAAGAGAAAACACAATATCCAGTTTTAGGGTATAGTACAGTGAAAGTGATTTGTCCTGCAAGCATTATTCCTCAGGGTACATTATTATACGGAGCTCTACGTCTCATTCCACAATGGTTACATTTATAAAGTATTTTAGGGAAAAAACACTTCATGTTTTTGTTATGTCAAAATCTTGAATTAGATTATACAAATTTCCCTAGCATGTAGATAATTATTCTGAGTTTCTTTAAAAAGTTATTAAGCTATTTAAAGACTTCTTCAGAACCTTATAAACCTGAGCATTTTATCAAGTATGCCAAGTATGATTCAGTATTTATCATCTGAACCTATTACATTTTTGAAAGAGAAACCCCCAAGAAATGTATGAATTAGGCAGGTTCGCACAAAGCAGATGTTCGCTCAGTCACATGGAAAATAAAAAGCTGTATTCAAAATGGGCCTGACATGTTAGCCTTAACAAGGAAAATCGGCTTTTTCAAGTTCCACTTTCACTAATGAGCTGCTACAAGTTCATGGTTGCTTTGATCCTCAATATAAGCAGCTCGATATGCCATGTGTACATTATTGCACCTGATGAAATGTGACCTAGGTGTGTTCTGATTTCATCAGGTGCAGTTCGGGAGTGGTTACCAACCTATACCAAAAAAGCAGGGGACGCAGACTCGCTTGGTCATGTATAGACCTAACTCACAGATCCAGTTTCAATGGAAGGAGGGGGGTGCATTGAGGTAAAGCTACAAGACTCTTAAGAAACTTGTTTTCGATTGTTGTTAATTTCCTCACATCCACTGAATCCCACAGTTCTGCCCCATAGAGCACACTACTCACAACCTTTGAGCTATATAGTTTAAGGGCTTGCTCTATGGGCTTGGTATATGATAAAGAACAACACCGAAAGAGTGTTATTTGTTTGAAAACACAAGGGTATTCGAGCACATAGAGAAACAACACCAATTTGGTGTGTCTAGAAAGCCCTCACTCACCGACCTGGTCCGTGACATGCTTCATCATCGGGCCCCACTGGGAGTGACTAAATGCCACCCCAGTGTGCTTCAACGCCAGATTTACTGCGGAGCAGGTAATGTGAAGAAGTGGGAGCTAAATGATAAACTACGTGAATAAGGAGAGTGTGAAGTGGTGAGTTTAAAAATGTCTTTATTGTATCAAAATTGGTTTAATGGCTGATCAAAAAAACATATTAAAAATGTGTTGGAGAACTAGGCCAACTAAGTTGAATGGTCTGTTTTCAATACTCTTAAGTGATGGTCAACATGTTTTGCCATTGTAGGTGTTATTAACCTGGCATTCGTCAGGACCTATGGTGAATTATACCCCGGCGGTATGGACACGCTAAGGCCCACCCTACCAAGGGACGTGAAAGTTAAAAGTTGTCTGAAAAAGTGCAAATGAAAAGGGGGCCACACAAATAAAAATATTTTGGTGGTAGGTACCCCTTAGTGTCTCTAAATTGAGGAGACTCAAAAATTAAAATGCACCTGTGGAAGCAAACAACACACACAAACATAAAGAGACAAACAAACAATTAGTTTATGCTCAATAGTTTGTGAGTAATAAAAAAGTGACTTGTGCTCGAGTGGACCGACAGACACACACATCAATACACTAGCTAAGAAGTTAGTGGCTCCGCCTTAGGGTGTGTGATGAGCTGCGTCAAAGACAGCAGGTCGGTGCAATGACAATGAAAATAAATTGCCCGTGCCGGTGGGCAATGAAAGTAGCCCACAGGATCGCATGTGTGCTTCGATGCGCCAGAAGGGGCCAAGGGAATAAGTGTTACTATGGAGGACAGGCAGGCTATAGTTGTAAGCCCTTAAGCAACGCAAAGCGCGTTGCATGTGTGTCACAGGCGGATCAATGGGCCAAAGGCCGGTGACCCCTCTCCGCAGCATAATGATAACAAAGAGGTGATGGTTCTCACTTGGGAGGCGAGAGAATATCACCACATAGACCTCGGGAGGGGGGTGATGGCGTATTTGGCACACCCTGCAAACAAAAACGAACAAGGGAACAAACTTTAAAAGGAGCCATAAATGGTATTTAGCTGTTATAGATCATGTGGACTCAGAAGCACTAACGCCCGCGACGCCAGGCACCCGTATGTAAACCTGCACGTTCCCTCTGGACCGGGTCTCGGCGATGGGAGCCCGGTTCTAGTGAGCGGAATAAGTAGCAAGATCAGGGCGAGCGCGCTCGCATTTTGGGGGTGGGCGTGGCTACGGGGCGCTGGCGTAGTGCCAGCCAATAGCAGGAGGCGCTGTAGTGGGTAGCAGTGCCGTATCTCTAGTGGAGAACTAGAGCTCTGAATTGCTTGTAACAATCCAAGGCGGAAAAACTTTATTACATATCACGCTGGTGACAAGTAAACGCACAGAAGTAGGTCAAACGGGTAACTACTGGACCCGATTGTAATCCAGTGCAAGCACACAGATGGTGAATGTGTAGGTATGGATTATCCTGGAATACGGACCAAATTACTGTACGGAAGTCTTTTGTATGTATCAATACACATCGGAAAAGCTTGATTAGATATCACGCTGATGACAAGTAAACGCACAGAAGTAGGGCAAATGGGTAACTCATGGACCCGGTTGTGATCCAGTGCAAACACACAGATGGTCAATGTACAGGTATGGGGTATACTGGAATACGGGCCAAATTACTGTACGGAAGTCTTTTGTATGTATCCACGCTCCCAATCATTGGGCTCCATCAGATTGTATATATAACACCAAGTGATGCAAATAGCATCAACGTTGTATGTTAGGAGCCCCGCAAGCAGGGGCTTGTTCGTGTGGCTTAAGGTTCGTTGATATCTCTTACACGAAAGATATCAATACAAGGGCTACATCACACCATGTGAGGTGATGACAGCAAAGGTGTACGTCTGGGGCCATTAAGGCAGAAGTACTTAGATGGAGGTGGAATTCAAGTAGGCAAACCTATTGCAAAAATGCAAGGTACCTTGAATCAAGGTAACAGATTATTGATCAATGCATAGTCAGAATACAGTTACTTAAGGAACGAGGCCCAAGGTATATCATCATTAAGGCTGTTTTGGTGGGTCCGGAGGCGGTACACCCACCTCTGCTCTTTCTCAAAGAGTCTCTCTGCAATGTTAGAACCCTCATTCAATTGTTCTATGATTGTCCACCTAAAATCAATGGTGGTATGATTGGCTTGTAGAAATTGATCGCTCATTTTGGTTGTGGCTTTACGGCACCTGATGTTGCTTCTATGTTCACACACCCTCTGCTTGATTTTCCTTGTTGTCATCTCCACATATCGTCGCATGCAGGGGCATGTAATCAGATAGATGACATTGGAAGAATTGCAATTAGTGTGTGATTTTTGCCACCATGTTTTTCCAGGTTCCAACGATAGGGATTTTGTTGCTGTCGTTAGGTGACACACGCTACAGTTGGAGCATGGGAAGTGTCCTGTGATCCTTGGTAGATTCCATGCATCAGTGAAACTGCGTGTGGGCATGACAGTGATTTCCTTAGGTCTGGTAAGCACCAGGGAATCTTTCAAACTACGCCCCTTCCTGAATGAGAAGAGTGGTTTTTGCCAGGTCTTCTTAGTACTGGTGATAATTTTCCAATTCTTATTGATAGATTTTTTTCATCAAATTGGACAGGCTGCTGTAGGTGGTGACGCAGGTCACCACCTTATAGCTCAGAGAATTATAGGGACACCATAATCAGATGATTATTCCAAGTCATGCTATTGGATTTCTAGTGGAGAAGTGTGGCTCAATGGTTAGAGCAAAAATAACAGGTGATGGACAGAATGCAGAACAATGTCATACATTCACCCCCGTACAGAGATCTGGGCCTAAATCCATCATTTTTTTGCTCACCATGCCTTTCCAGTTTGAATCCAGCCATATGCAAATCAGTCTTGACCCTTTTTACCAATGGGAACAGTCCAGCCCGAACTGCCAAGCCAGGTCCTCCCTGGACTGGAAACAAGCATGCAAGGACCGGTTTCTGGCTTTCAGCCCTCATCAGCCTGGATAGCTTGATTCCAGTGGCATGGAGACCATGGGACTCACGTTTAAGCATACCCGTCCCACTCAGGGTGACAAATGCAAAAATAACAGGTGATGGGCAGAATGCAGAACAATGTCATACATTCACCCCAGTACAGAGATCTGGGCCTAAATCCATCGTTTTTTTGCTCACCATGCCTTTCCAGTTTGAACCCAGCCATGTGCAAATCAGTCTTGACCCTGTGCCCCATGGGAACAGTCCAGCCCGAACTGCCAGGCCAGGTCCTCCCTGGACTGGAAACAAGCATCCAAGGAACGGTTTTTGGCTTTCAACCCTCATCAGCCTGGATAGCCTGATTCCAGTGGCATGGAGAGCACGGGACTTACGTCTGAGCATACCCGTCGGTATACACCTGTTACAACGCATTTGTTACTCCGCACTACCATTACAACGCGACTTTTACAACGCATACCATTACAACGCATTGCGCTGGGGGGCGCGCTAGGATAGGGAATAAGTATAATTTACTATCCAACACCTTCCCTAGGGTCCACGGAGACTGGAGTTAGAATAGTAAATTATACTTACCACTATCCAGCACCTCAAAGCGCTATGCGTTGTAATGGTATGCGTTGTAATGGTCGCGTTGTAATAGTAGGTAGTTGTAACGGTATGCGTTGTAACATGGTACAGCCATACCCGTCCCACTCGGGGTGACAAATGCAAAAATAACAGGTGATGGACAGAATGCAGAACAATGTCATACATTCACCCCAGTACAGAGATCTGGGCCTAAATCAATCGTTTTTTTGCTCACCATGCCTTTCCAGTTTGAACCCAGCCATATGCAAATCAGTCTTGACCCTGTGCCCCATGGGAACAGTCCGGTCCAAACTGCCAAGCCAGGTCCTCCCTGGACTGGAAACAAGCATCCAAGGACCGGTTTCGGGCTTTCAGCCCTCATCAGCCTAGATAGCTTGATTCCAGTGGCATGGAGAGCACGGGACTCATGTCTGAGCATTCCCGTCCCACTCGGGGTGACAAATGCAAAAATAACAGGTGATGGACAGAATGCAGAACAATGTCATACATTCACCCAGTACAGAGATCTGGGCCTAAATCCATCGTTTTTTTGCTCACCATGCCTTTCCAGTTTGACTGGTTAGAGCGGCAGACCCTGATGAAGAGGTCTGGCCCGGGATCAGGGTTCAATTTCTGCCTCGGCGGGTCTTGGGCTCAATTTCCTCGACCTGCTAATTCACCTGGGGGGTGCCCAGGAGTGGGCATTTCACAGGCAAAAGCCAGGAAGGGTTCCACAGCGGCATGCGTACAGCGCCAAGACACCTCAGGGTGTAAGTGCGCTATAGAAGTACAAATTCATTCATTCATTCATTCATTCATTCATTCATTCATTCATAATATTCAACTATTACAAATTTCCGCCTTTTATTACCAGGTGCCATAACATTTACAAACATCATAATTATGATCCTTGCACAAACAGGTATTTCAGCACAGATTGCAATCCATGGGCTACTCAATGAGTGCCAGCGTCTGCTACATGGAACTACAGACAGAAGATTTGAATATGTTCTTGCTGTGATGCTAGATCACATACAAAATCATGGATAGTTAACTCTCATTAATGTGGTTGCTTTCCAAGTGACATCATAAAGAGAACAAGGTGGAGATCTCCTCATTACCCGATAAATATAGTATCTCAATCCTCGGTATGAAGAGGTTATGAGTCCTGTGGTAAGGATGCGTCAAGCAGCAGATGCGTTGTGAGGTCCGGGTGAAAAGATGTATTGTGCAGTGGATATTCCAAAAAACTGTGAATTGAAATACAATATCATTCCAAGTAGATGCATTGCACACAGAGGTTCCAATGGGCTGCGATGGGTAAGGCAATGTCCTTGCATGGAGTTGCACCTCGCAGCGGCACTTCTGGTAGGCTGTGATAGGCCAATCCAAGTCCTTGCATTGGTAAAGTCCACACAGCAGAGGTGCCACGTTCGTTTCATTACAGATCAGAGCGGTTGCCCTGTTTCTGCAGGGGTTTCAACACATAAAACTGCTTTAGGTTAATAAAGTCACTGCTATCAATTTGCAGTTCAGACTACTTTTGGAGAGGGTCACGAAAAGAATTTTGAAAGGTCGTCTCACCCTTAACTTATTAAGGCATTCTTCATAATTTGACAACCTCTCACACTGGAGTTGGGGCAATGCCAATCCAGCTGACTCAAATTAGGAAAGCTACTCTTGACCCTGGGAGTTCTCAGAAATCTATTGCCTGGACAATGTTTTGAGTCGATTTGGCAGGAAAACAAGCTTTTAAAAATACCTAGGGGTATACTCAAATCCTACTTTATTACTGGGTACCTCTGATATGGTTAAACTCATGTAACTTGGGTAATAAAGTGACAAGCAATGAATCACTTGACATCAACAGAATACTGCTGTTACCAACATGATATTAGCCTCTTCAAGGTCTAGGGTCTTCTTCAGGGTAAGGAAAAACTGTGTGAGTTGCGCCATGCAGGTAATGGAGGAGATGCATCTGTGCTGCTGAAGCCACAGATTGGCTCACAGAGAGTATTCAGGTCCACTTTCAAGGGTCTAGGACATGGGTGGCACCATTTGGGAGGGCAGGACTCATAGATTGAATGGTCCAGGTATTCGGTGGTTTGAAGCCTCTTCTGTCGCTGAGGGTTCTCATCAGGAGGCCAGCAAACTAGTCCTTGTTGTCTCTGGGATCCTGGGTGTCTCTAGTTGGCAGAAGTAGGTATCTTTGTCCAAACAGGGACCCTTGCTTCTAGTCAGGGTAAGGGGATACACACTTTAGATAACCCCTGCTTACCCGCTGGGCAGCTTAGCACAATCAGACAAATGTATCCCAAGGCAATGTGTAAAGTATTTGTACTCAAAACACACTTTAATACAGTGATAACACCCAAATAAACAGTTCCTTGGAAACGAAGTCCATGATGATGAACTGCATTGTGGAGGTGAGGCGTTGGGGCAGAGGTCGAGGCCGGATACCTGGCTGCCACGAGGGAGGCAAGGCGTGTCCGTGATGAGGTGATGTGTCGAGTCCAGGGCGGGGGAAGGCGGTTGCATTGGTGGTGAGGTGTCAGTTCCAAAGACAATGCAAAGTTGGTTAGTTTGTGGAGTCACCCTTTGCGGTTATCGGTACCGTGATTACAAGCTGCAGGTGCTGGCGTAAGACACGGACGATAACTGCAGGCATTGGCAGGCGTTGAAGGGCGTCGGAGCTATGGTGCAGGCCTAGCAGTGGGTTATTCATTTCACTAGTGGTGCCCCGGGCCTCAGTGCAGGTTGCGGCGTCACAGGGGCATTGCTGAACCATCAGAAACACGTTTTCTTGCTTTGTTTAGATTTCTTCCAGGTCCCAACAGCAGGAACAACCTCCAGAGGCCATACACTGGAACAGGCACCTCTTCCCAGGTCAGAACTCTCAGCAAGAGGGTTCAGGGGAGCTCGAGATGAGGTCTTTGTGTCCCAGAGACTTCAGAACAGGAGGCCAGCACACTTCAGGCCCTTGGAGATCTTCTTCAAGCAGGTTCAAAGCAAGGTTCCAGATTTTGTCCTCTACTTGGCAGAAACAGCAACTGTAGGCCAACTCCACACAGCACAAATCAAAGGGGCAGTACTCCTCCTCACAGCTTTTCTCTTTGACAAAGGCCCCTCTTGAATCCAGAAGTAATGTAAAGTTCTGGGGTTTTAGGTATAATACATATACCCTAAAATATATTTGTTCTTTTTTGCAAGGGTCTCTGAGCCCAGTCAAAACCAGTTCTGTCCTCACTGGTGCAGTGTGACCACAGGGGGTGGAGACAGCATTGTGCAAGGAAGGCAGGCCCTATTCAGGTGCAAGGAAATCTCCTCCCACTACTCCATATGCAGCCAAGCTCCATTCAACTCAGCTCTGAATCATCTAGGAAAGGCCAGGCACACCTCAGCCCCCTCAGTGGCTTTCTACAGTGAATGCACATCTCCAGCCCGTTCCACTCCAAAACCAGACATTCAATAAATAAACAGGCAGAGGCACACAGCATGGTTAAAAAATCAATGTTTACTTTCTAGGAAAGGAGTGCATTCTCATCATGCTTTTTTTACTTTCTAAGAGTGGCATTTTCAAACGCACAATTTAAAACCATCTTTACTAAAAGATGTGTTATTAAATTCGGAGTTCAGAGAACCTAATCTTTATTTCTCTATCTTGTCCCAATGGGAATCTATACTTGTAAGAAGTTACAAAGTTTTTTCCATTCTATCCTACAGGGCAGATAGCCTTTCTATAGTGAAAAACGAAATTGGCAGTATTTCACTATCAGGACATGTCACACATACCTGTATATGTCCTACCATTCACAAGAAAGGGGAAGGTTAGGGCCTGGCAAGTGGGTCCACTTACCAGGTCGACATGGCAGTTAACAAACTGTGCACAGACACTGCAGTGGCAGGACTGTGACCTTTTCAGGGCTACTCATGTGGATGGCACAAACAGTGCTGCCGGCCCACTAGAAGCAATCAGTGCTGTAAGCCCAGTAGAAGAATTTGATTTACAGGCCCTGGCACACTCAGTGCACTTTACTAGAGACTTTTTTTTTTTTTTTGTCCTCATTATCGCCCTTGGTATATCACATCAGGCTATCGGAGAGAGGAATATACTGCCACAGATATACTGGTAGTGCTTTCACCGATAATTCAATGTTTACACTCAGCATTATCACATCTCTCCATAAAGCACCCCGATATAACCGTAGCAGGGAGATGTTGCTGCAATTCGATACCCACTGACGTTTGGGGAAACCATTGGGTATACCGAAAAGGAAAATATAGACCAAGCAGCTTAATCATAGGACAGTGGGGAAAAAGAAAAAAAAAAAAAAGAAAAAAAAAAAAAAAACCCACAGTCAAAAGCCAACTAATTCAAATTTAGGAGAAGCCAAAATTTACGTTTTTCGGGATTGCCAGATCTTGCGAGGTCAACTTTGGATGTTTGCAGGACTGAGATACGCCAGTCTAACAACGTGGGAGGTGCTGGGTCTTTCCATTTCCTGCAGATTTCCCTTCTGGCCAATAACATGCAGTAAAAAAGAAGGTTCTTAGCAGGGCCTCGAACTCCCGAAAATAATCCGAAGATTACAGTCATTGCATTGATTGAGATTGCTACCCCTAAAGATGTAGTCAATAGTTTACTAATTGAATCCCAGTAGGAGAACAAGAGTGGGCATTCAAAAAACATATGTATGTCAGAGGCTGCTAGAAGCCCACACCTAGGGCAGGCTACAGGGGAGTTTATTGAAAATTTCGACAGCCGCTGTGGTGAATAATATGCCCTGTGTAGGGTAAAAAGATGATTCCTACGCAACCAGGCTGGTTTCACTATGTCCCACAAGATTTTAAAAGAGGCGTGCCAGATGTTATCAGTGTCCTGATCAATAAAGGAAGCGCTCCACAGTGTCTCCGGTAAGGTGAAATCCCCGTCAACCTCTTCCAATAATAAGTTATACCAGACTGAGATCTCCTTACTCACAGAAGGTTTGTCCAGCATCAGGGCCACTAAGCTACTGTCTCCTCCCAGTTGGTATCTACCCCTAGCTGAACGCTGTGAGTGAGCCCAACTCGCGATCTGTATATATTTGAATCTGGAAAGACCCGGCCCTACTCTAGCTAGTAAAGCTTCCCAAGGGAGGAGAGAACCATTTATAAACAAGTCCCCCCAAACCTCCAAACCGGCCTCCCTCAGTGGTGTTGCCAGGCTATCGAGAAGCCAACCTGGACATCCCGGGGAATCCCACATTGGAGACCTGCCTGCAAAATATCCCAGTTTTATGGAGCCTCTTAGTTTAACCCACGTTTTTGTCAATCCCAATAATACCTTCAGCTTCACCTTTTTAAAAAACTTAGGGTCCCCAAATTTAAACAAAAAACCCTGTTGGCCAACTCCCTCTCCTCTAAGTAATGCGGAGAACATAGTGCCTATTCCCACATTCGTGGGCATTTTAAGCAGCATCCTGGCGTGGGAGAGTTGAAAAGCCCACGCGTATAGTTGTAAATCTGGAGCTGCAAGACCCCCCTTTTCTCTCCTACGCCTGATTTTTTTCCATGAAATCCGAGCTGTGTGATCATTCCAAATAAAAGAGCTAATATCACTTTGCAATTTTGCTATGATAGAAGGCTCAAAATACAGCGGAACAGTGTTAAACAAAAAAGAAATTTTGGGCAAAATAGACATTTTAACAAGGTTAACCCTACCCAGAATAGAAAGCGGGAGTGTAGACCAAGACCTCATAAGTTTTCTACATTCTCTTGCTATCAATGAAAAATTCAACGTTGCAATTTGGTCTATGTTTTTAGTAATAGTGAGGCCAAGATAACGCATAGAAAGACTCAATTGAACCCCTGCCACTGGCTCGGGGTCGTTCCACTGCATCATCTCAGTTTTAGATGCATTAATTTGGTATCCGGATACCTCCCCATAGTCATAGGCCAGAGCAATTATAGAGGGAAGAGCAGTACGGAGGTCCGAAGAGAAGATGAGAATGTCATCGGCGTACAGGGCCACTTTCCTCTCCCAACCCATATATGAAAAAGATTTGATGTTACAGTCGTCCCTTAACCGTTGGGCGAAGGGCTCTATATACAAGTCAAATAGGAGAGGGGAGAGGGGGCAGCCCTGCCGCGTACCCCGAGTAATATTAAATGGGGCTGACAGTTCGCCATTAACCAGTAAAGAGGCCATAGGCTTCTGATAGAGTAGACTCACCGCTCTGCGGAAAGCCCCCCCAATGTTGAATTTACCCAAGACCCCCGACAGGAACATCCAATTGACCCTGTCGAAGGCCTTGGTAGCGTCCAATGTGATGACAGCAAGGGGAAGAGAGTCCGCCGTCGCCATATCTATGGCCCCAATAAGATCATAGGTCAATTCAAAGAGTTGGCGACCCCTCACAAAGCCCCTCTGATCCTGATGTAATATAGAAGGTGCCACTACCCCTAGTCTATTGGCAAGAACAGATGTGAAAAACTTATAATCCGCATTTAAAATCGAAATAGGCCTATAAGACCCACAACTTGAGGCTGGTTTACCTGGTTTCAAAATCAAAGTAATAGAAGCATCATTCCACGAATTAGGGAGAGACAGCCCTACCTGAAAGATTTGATTAAACAGCGAAGTTAAAGGAGGAACTATTATTGTCAGCAAGGTCAGATAAACCTCTGAAGGAAGGCCATCGGGACCCGATGCCTTACCCTTCTTGCTGTCTAAGATGGCACGGCTAACCTCTTCCTGCGTAATAGGTCTATCTAAGGTGGCTCTTTGTTCAGCTGAAAGAGAGGGGAGAGACACCCTATTTAACCAGTCGTCAACCTGACAAGCCTCAACATGTTTGTCCTCGTGATAGATGTTCTTAAAAAAATCACAAAAGGCACTTCTAATGTCAGCATCTGCTGAGTAAGTCGCCTGATCTACGTTGATTTGAGCTATGTTATTTCTAACTCGGCCAGTTTTGGCTTTCCAGGCCAGAAGCTTGCCGGCCCCCTCTCCATATTGAAAATGTGCTAGCTTACTTGCCTCCCATCTCTGAAGGACTCGAGTATTTATAATTGAGCCCAGTTCTCCTTTTAGGGTAGATAACTCATCTTGCCAACGTTTCATAGTTTCCGGAGGAACGGCCGGATGTAACAAGATTCTCTTTTTCACCCTAGCCATATCAGATTCCAATAAGGTGACAGATTCTCTATAGATTTTGTTTTTATGTGAGACCTTGTTTGTTATTATGCCTCGCAAGAAGGCTTTAAATGTGTCCCAAACACACCCGGGGGAAGCGGACCCAATGTTGTTATCAAAAAAACGTTGTGCTTCAATTTTTAAAGCGGTAATTTCATCGGGAGCAGTAAGTAGTGAACGGTCAAATGACCAAACTTTAGGTGTTTTTTCCAGCAGCCCGCCCAGTTCTAGAGAGATGGCCGCATGATCGGAAAAATTGAATGGGAGATGAGAGATGTTTTGTACCTGTTTAACTAGTTGCTGACTGATTAAGATATAATCTATTCTCGACTGGTGGTGGTATTTATAGTTGTGAAATGAGACACCTTGTTGAAGCCCAGATCTTAATCTCCAAATATCTACAAAGCCAAATTCCTTCATTTTGTCAAGTAAAAGGGCCCTTGTTTTTGAGGGGATTACTGATCTATTAGTAGGGGATTTATCCAGTATAGGGTCCAAAACTATATTGAAATCTCCAGCCAGTATCGTGGGCTCCGGATACGCAAGCAGGTGAGAAAATACCGTATTCAATACCGAGGGGTCATCATGGTTGGGCCCGTAGTAACCTACTATTGTAATCGGAGCCCCTGCCACCGTCACAGAAACAATTACCCATCTACCTCCTGGATCTACGAGTTTATCAATTAACCTTGCTTTTAAAGATTTTTTGAAGAAGATTGCCACTCCTCTGGAGGTTAGAGATTGTGTAGTAGACACACAAAAATCTACCCATCTATTTTTTTTAACAACAGAGGTGATCTCAGTCTCTGTAAGATGGGTCTCTTGGAGTACAAGAATTTGAGCGTCTGAGTCTCGCAAATACTGCAATATTTTCCATTTTCTGGGACTAGTGCGTAGGCCATTTATATTCCAGGAGAGAATTCCTATCTTCTTCTCCATAGGAACATCCACCCCATCACCCCATAACCAGCACCTAGAGTAAAAGAACCCTTAGTATTAAAGCTAATGTATGCCATAGAATATATGGCTCTCCCCAACAAGGACATAAAAAGTAGAACTGAGCAAAAAATGAGGACTTTTTTAAGAAATTTTCCCCCCTGCCCCCCTCCCGTAAGCACCCCAGAGCCCTCCCCCCACCCGTGGGAAACCCCTACTCTATCTATCTGGATATCCCAGAAGATAGCACCCCTTCTGTGCTCCCGTCCTATCTGTAAATAGACCTTTAATCATGGCCAAAAAGAGAGGAGGAGATAAAGAAAAAAAAACAGTAAAACATAGGACTATTTCAAGTGGAAGGGAAGGAGGATTATAGATATTAAATTTTATATTAAGTTTGTTAATTAATATATTGACATAACCAATTGTGCAAGAGTTTTTTCCCTTTTTTTTTTTTTTTATTTTTTTTTACACCTTTCTATTAATCTTTTCCTCTCCCCTTTTTTTTTTTTTCCTTTTCCATTTCTTTTCTTTTTTCCCTTTCTAAACCTCCTTCACCAACTCATGGTTTAAGCGATCTTACCTATCCCAAATATACAAATCTCCTGGGGACTAATAGATTAACTTGAAGAACCCTTGTTTTTATCTTTATCTTTTTCTCTGCCCAAGGACAGCAGGAGTTCATCAGCTGCCTGCACTGACCTGATGTTATGCATTGTGTTATTATGCATGACTTTCAAGGCCGCCGGAAAGACCAGATGGGCTACTGCCCCTAGGCTCCTGAAAGCTTCAAGCCTTCTACCAAACTCCCATTGTTTGTCTAGCGTTGCCCTCGAAAGGTCGGACCTAATTTGAAAGTTGAATCCCTTCCCGCTTAAGGATTTTTGCTTTAGTGCCAGACCTAATATAGATTCTTTGAGAGTATAGGTGTGGAAGTTTATTAATATTTTCCTCGGCTTGGTTCTTTGAGGGTTCCTTCTGAAGGGATCTCTGTGGATACGTTGAATATCCACAGACAATTCTTCCACAGATTGATCTAGTTTCAAACAGTCTTTTAACAAATGAATGATATATTGCTTTATGTCGGACCCCTCACTGCCCTCTGGTACGTTAAGAATACGGAGGTTGCTTCGACGTGCGTTGTTCTCCAGTGACTCCAATCTTTCTGACAGAATCTGGTCCTCCTTCTTAAGCTTAACAATATCTGTCTTGGCTTCATCCAGATGCAATGAGAGACCCGACACTTTGTCTTCCAGACCTTCTGTTCTTGATGCAAGAGTGCCCACTTTCCTATCCAAGGACTCGCAAAAATTCCGAATGTCCGATTGAATGGAAGCGGAGTCCTCAAAGCCTTTCTTAATGTCAACTGATAAAGATGAAAACATTGATTGCAAATAGGAGGTCAAAGCCGGATCAACCCCACTACCGATGTTAAAATCTGTAAGGGCTGTTGCCCCCCGCTGCCCATCTTCTTCTATAGGCGCATTGTTGTTTGAGAGCCCAAGTTGCTGTGAAGCTAGGTGAGGTTCCAAATGAGATTCAAGCAGTGGTGTAGCTGAATATAATACTGGGGAAGGTGAAAGAAGTGCAAGAGTCAGTGACCCAGAGGGATGCAAGGGCTCCATCACCTGAGTAGTAGTCAAAGTTGGGGCTAAGGTGCCAACCTTAATGTTGACAGACCCCCCCTCAGTTTCAGCCATAATCGCTGCTCCATCTCCATCTTCAGACCCATTGTTACTAAGGGCACCTCCCTCTGCATTAACCATTATATCTTGCATCTCGTTTACTGTAGAGGAAGCTATTTCTTCAGTTTCAGGAGTAATTTCGGAAGTAGTTGGTAGAATAAGCCCCGGAGACTCTGATGAAGCCATTAGAAGAGGAATATCCTCGGAAAGCTGTTGGTCGGGGAGGTGCAAAATCTGTGGGACCGCCTTAAAATAGGACCGCAATGACTGTGTTATTTTGGATCCAGAGTTGGTTGCTGATTTGATGTTTTTAGTGCTCTTTTTAGCACTCTTTGCTGGTTTGGAGGTAAAGGCTCGCTTACCCTTAACTTCTCTGGATAAATATGAGGACAGTTTCTTCTTCTTTGAGAGGGCCCCCGGCGCTATCTGACATGGAGCTTGAGACTGGTGGCTACAATTGCTACTACAGGGGTCAGGGCTTATGCTAGTCTCGAAGCCTATTCTCCCAGTGTTTTTAGTCTCTTCTCTACTGGGATCCGGTGCCCCCCTTGTGTCTACCTGCTTAAGATTAGATTTGAGAGAGTTTTCTAAGACTAGCAACAGACCAGGATCCTCCAACTCTCCGCATGATGACTCACAGCCTTTAACAACTTGACCCACCTGCTGACTCTGAGCCTCAAGTAGTGCAGGTAGTGCAGCTCTAGTCGTGCCTGCCACCTTCTCAAGATCTGTCTCAATATCTTCCTCTTCCTCCACCCTCCTCAGCCGCCCCTTACCGGTGCGTGAAAAGAAGCTGGAGCCGGAGTCAGAACCGGACTGCCCTGAGCCGCCTCGGGGTCCTGGGAGGAGGCTGCGGGTCCTTCTCCCACGACGGAGCTCCAGCGCTGCCGAGTGCCAATGCAGCAAGCCAGAAGCAGCCTGCCGCGTACTTTGCGTACTTAAAGCAAATATCGGCGCTTGCAATACCGGTTGCAATACCGGTGAAATCGTCAGCAGGCTCCGAGTTGTGGCCGGCTTGAATCCAGTCTGGAACAGCTGTTCGGGCTGAGGGAGTGGAGGAGGCGCGGCTGAAACGCTGTGAGACTCCGAGCAGGACCGGCACGCCCCATCAATGCACATGCACATGACCCTCTGTACTCACGAGCTTCACCGTGTAATTACACGAAGCAAAGAGAGCCTCCAAAAAGCCTCTTAGCTTGCAATCAAATCCGCCGCATATTGGGATATATGAGAGCGTGTTAATGCCGGTAAACAATAGACGAACGGGAACACAGATCGGAGCGCCGCAGCAGCTCAGCTAGCTACCGCCATGTTTCCCCGCCCCGGGTGAGCGGAGGTAGACCCCTCCACTTTACTAGAGACTTACCAGTAAATCAAATATGCCAATCAGGGAAAACAATTTACAAAAGGAGCACTTGCACTTTGACACTGATCAGCAAAGTGCCCAAAGCATCCAGCACACCATCAAACATACCGGTTGTAGAGGCAAAAAGTCAGGGGAACCACACCAAAGATGCAAAGTCTAACACTGGGTTTAGAAATAAAAGTCTAGTCCTTCTCAACCTGGTAAAAGGGCAGCAGAGCAGCAGGTCAGCACAGCAGGTCAGCAGTTCTTTGGGGGCAGCAATCCAGAAGAGTGACAATCAATGCAGCAGCACAGCTGTCATTCTTCCTAGCAGAGTGCACAAGTCCAGAACTGTACTGAAGAGTTGGGTCTCAGTATCTAACATGTATATCTGGTGTGCACTATAAAGCAGAGGACATTTTTAGAGGTTTCCACCCACCTGAGGTGTCAGGTATCCCTGTCCTGGCCCCAGCTTGTTTGGTGTCAAAAACGACTAGTGAAAAACCCTTTTTGAGAGTGCTCAGGCAGAGCATTTGTGATGCGCAAGTGTGGTAGCTGACAGCTCTTCCCCCTTATTATCTCAGAGTGGCGCTCCTGCCAAAACCTAGCTTCCCTTTGTCTCACTCTCTGGGGGAAATAAACAAGTACCAACTGCCAGTGACACCTACTCTTGTGTCCCAGGAACAGGCTGCAGGCATCAAATTGCTAGGACAGGAAAATGCCAACTTTCTAAAAGTGACAATTTCAGAATTGTGACAAAAAGCCTGACTTCGCAATTAATGGGCACGATTAAAAAGGACTTTTGATTACATTTCTTCAGACACCAAACTCAACCTATCTACCTGCTTCCAATTGGATGTTACTGTCTATTCAGACCGTCCAGCATGTCGCAATTTTGCTATTTGCAAAATAATCTCGAAATCTGTAGAGGAGCACAAAGACCACAATATTTCTCTCTTTAGCCACAAAAAAAGATCTCAAGCAGACAGGAAAAAAATGGTGCTATCTTATTGGCTGTACGTACACACGTCACTATGTGACACTGTATAGCCATAATAGCTGCCTGCTTCCTCCTGCCTCATTAAGAATTACAGAAATAAAATAAGTGCGCAGCGAGGCGCATTTGTAATGTTTACTCCGGCACATATTTTATCTTCCACGGGTCCTGCCGGGCACAAGCCTCCGCCTCTGGCCTCTTTTTCAGAATGAGCAACAAGTTCTTCATACAGGTATAGCAAAGTGTTCCAGTTTCTCATGTCTGAGGTACTTCAGTGAACATAGGTGCATCTTAAAACTAGAACTTCAGAGGATGCTGACTGTTAGGTTTCAGGAAAATTGATTTAGAAGAGCTGCATACCTTTGGTTCAAATGCTATTGAAAGAAATATGAGAACATTTTAAAGTAGTGCTTCACTGGCAAACTCTGTAAAATGGCACCAATGTGTTTGAGTGTGACGAAAACCAATCTGGTATCTTTGCGGCCACTTTGATTTGTTTGAACATGTTTTTCTTCTTTTTGTTTCTCTGTCCAGAGGCTGCACTTTGGAAGGGAAAAGGTCTGAAAAAGACTGCATTTTCAGTAATGTGATTTTTTTTTCTTTTTTAGCTTCCCCTGCCATCGCTCCTTGCTATCTGCATGAACAATGTAGTAGTGAAAAGTCATTTGTGTGAAGGCAGAGCACAGCCTATTCAGTTGCAAGTGGGGCTTTGCCTAGCTCCCCCCATGCTGACAGTTGATGGCTGATCCAGGCACAACTGCTCCTTCTATTGTGTGACTGCCTGGGAGGAATAAACAAAGTCCAACTGCTAATACACTCAGTCATGTGAGCCAGGAAGAGGTGGTAGGCACCAAATGGCAAAGGGCAGGAAAAGGAAAACTTTCTAAAAGTGCAATTTTCTAAATTGTAACTTAAAATCTGTTTTGTACCATTAAAGAGGATTTTTATTACAATTTCTCAGACACCAAATGTGAAATGCTTACCTGTTCTCAATCAAAGGTTTGCCCTTATGAAATGTAATAAGGCAACCCAGTGTTATCCGATGAGAGAGGTAGGCCTCACAGCAGTAAAAAAAAGAATGTAAGAGTTTTTCACTACCAGGACATGTCAAACTTAAAGTTACATGTCCAATCTTTTAATTATAATGCATCCTGCCCTATGGACTACGTAGGGCCTACCTTACGGGAGACTCAGATGTTGAATTGGCAGTTTAAGTCTGCTTTCAGGCTGCAGTGGCGAACCTGGGGCATGTATTAAGCGGCTATTTAAGTGGGTGGAACATTAAGTGCCACAGGCTTGCTAAAATAATTTAATTTTAATTTACAGGCTCTGGATATATGGTATACCACTCTACAAAGGTCTTATTAGTGATGGATTAAACCCAGATCTTTTGACTGGGTGTGAGTGTTTGATTGATTCAGATGCTCCATCCATCACCACCCCCTTTTGTACCGCTTTTGGCCGCCATAAGTGTGGCAGGGTATGCTCAGACGTGAGTCCCTTGCTCACTTCGCCACTGGATTCAAGCAATCCAGGCTGAAGACGGCTGGAATGCCAGAAACCAGTCCTCAGAAGCTTGTTACCGGTCCAGGGAAGGCATGGCTTGGCAGTTCGGGCTGGACTGTTCCCATGAGGCACTGGGTCAGACTGATTTGCATATAGCCATGTCTGAACTGGGGTGGCAGAGTGGTTTAAAGAACGGTGATGGATTAAACCCAGATCTTTTGACTGGGTGTGAGTGTTTGATTGATTCAGATGCTCCGTCCATCACCACCCCCTTTTGTACCACAAGTTCCCAGGACTTGCCATGTGGGCTTAGTGTGATGGGGAGTATCTCAGAATACATAGGGGCATCACTGCCAATATTCTCCCTCCCCATGCCTAAGAAGAGTAGAGAACAGAATATTCCCTGCAAAGAATCTGGAGATAGTGTAGGGGGAATTAGATAGAATGCATGGCGCTTGATGTCTCTATTTGGTCATTTGATATGGATACCTATACTGAATTGTTACATTGAGAGATACTTAAAAAATAAAATAAAATATAACCAAAATGGAAAGCACAGGTAAAAGATATAAATAAGACTATGAGGTTTTTTAGAATGTTCCAAAATTACTGGGCGCACTATCCTGTAATCCGCATGAGTAGTAACAAATGATAGTAATCAGTTGGGCAATGAGGCGAGCGGAAAATACCTCTGAACCGCTCAGCGTGGACTAACAAGGTAGTCTACTGGACAAAAACAAACTCTGTTGCCTCTGCACTACAACAAGTTAAAGATAGCTATATAACAGCAGTGTAAATTTTACTACAAGACAAATATTGTATGCATCATTCTTTAAGCAGGATAAGAAACTCTTTGAGAAAATCACAGATCATTCCGTTGACTGTGCGACAATTAGGAAAGTCTTTTTTTGAAGTCGCACTTCTGTTTATTTGTTCCAAATATCAGCCGACACGTGTTTCATCGCAGGGAACACACACACTGCGAATCTTCAGGGCTGAATGTAAAAACAAAGTGTATACATGGAACGTTGTGTTTAAATAAACTAATTATATACATCAAAGGTGTGACATTGTGCTGCTTTTAATATGGTGAGAAGGGCATGCCACTCACGATTAATGTATTCTATAGCACGAAAGAGGAAAAAGAAAAATCCCCATCCATGCAAGAAAAACGAACCAAGACTAACCGGTTAAGAAAAAGGTGACTGAATGGACAAGAATCAATTGTCCAAAACGTTTTGTGATTCCATAGTGCTTAGAAAGAGTGCTCATGAGAAGAAGGAAAAGGCTTATAGGTAGTGAAGGGTGGTACCTCATTATCATGCATACTCGAAAATGCCAAGTATCTTTGGCTTAATGCTAATGGATCAGTGCCATTCATGTGCAGCAGTTTGTACCACCTTACAACCCTCGAGTGTTGCAGTGTCACCAAGGTTTTAAAGTAAATACCTTGTTCTAGGATGAGTATCTAACTTTCAATCGTTTGTAGGTCTATTGTCTATCGATCACAACAGATAACTTGCATAACATCCGGTTAGTGGCACTGTGAGGTCTTGTGCCTGTATGTTTTGGGTAAGAGAAAACGTAGAAAGACAAAAACAGGAAGGGTGGATTTTGTACGTATCTAAATCCCATATCCCCCTCGATCGAGGGCGTGAGGAAATGGAATTAGAATCACTCATTGCTCAGACGTAGGTAAAATAACCTACAAAATCCAAAATGCACCTAAATATGAACTCACCCTCGTTGCTGAAAGGTATCAAATAATGATAATGATAGGACACGACCCAGCCGGGTTCGTGTAGTTAGGAGCTTTGCAAGTCGCAATCAAGGCGTAAGAGAATCTACAACAAAGAAGAAAAGCATAGAACCCATGTCAATAGGGACGATTTCCCATGAGTATGGACTTTAAAGAAACCCATAGTAATCCAAATGAAAACATATCCACACAAAACAAAACAAATTCGTACCTTCTTACTCTTGTTAGTAAGTCTTTACCGGGAGGAGAAAGAGTAATGGAAATGGCGTGTGCACTGTATCCAAAACTCAAACCAACTGTGCCTGTTGCCGCAAGATAAACAAACAAAAAATAGACTCAATCACGGGCTTGCCAATCTCGCCCACGTTGACTTTAAAACGCACAAATATCTAACATATTTATGGTGATAGGCCTCACGCATCGCTAGGTTTAAGAGACCTTTGCCGGGTACACTACAAAGGGGAAACAAAGGGAGTTAGCTTACCTAAAGGTTGAAATTCCCCCTCAGTTATTTCCCGGTCGCCATGTTCCAAGGTACGGACACGTGACCGGAAACAGAAATGCCTTTTATATCCATGATAGTTGTGAAAAGACTAGAGCGTGTGATACTCTAGGAAAATTTAGAAATAGAAAAAACAGCAACATTAGAGAAAATACTACGAGGTCCCATAAAGATTCGTACAAACTAACAAGTGAAAATTCCCGGGTGCTTATTATAGTTACAGAGTAAGAGCAACTATTCAGAATTATTATGCTTTATTAAGTGCGGCAGGCTGAAAAAATACTCCAAAATTTATCAAAAAGCACAAGGCCGCATGGAGAGGTAAAAAATATAGTAACCTCGTGGCCATTTCTGGTGGAACTAATCCCGGGTGCTGGAGGTTGATGACAAGTAGAACAAGGATTACTCCCATTTTGATAAAAATGATTCGGAGTTTCAGTTAAACCATAATAGGCGCTAGACGAGCGTGATGAGGTATCCGAATAAACGATACCCAAAGACACGAGCATTTAGTCTGGGAAAAAGAAAAAGAAAGAAAAGCCAGACCGGCAGAAATGGGCCTGTCTGTAGCCCATGTCTATTAAGGCCGTGTATTAAGATACTGTGCATACAGTACATAGGGAAAGTACCCTGGCTGTTAAACATAAAATCCGTGAGGCTCAACTCACCTGCGTTAAAGGTCATCCCCCAAAACAAAACAAAAGTCCCTAGTCTTCCAAACCGGTCTCGTAAATGATAAGTAGTTGTCAGAAACCTAAATACCTCTGGGTTATTCCCATTTGTTCGTGCCTATTCTTATGTGTGGTGAAATTCTATGTTTATGTGATCACCGAGTAAGTGACAAAAGTATTTAAACAAAATTAGACGTCCATGAGCAAATACAACATATAAAAAGATTCAGTGAGCAAGCAAGAAATTGCTACATATTGTACATATATACTTGGCACCATTTGCTTGAAATACAGTTGATGTAGGCACTATTTTGATTCCAGTTACCAAAGTTCTATCCTAGACAACTCAGAGTTAGTTTAGTCACCTAAGAAGAATTGTAGTTCTGGGTCGTAATTAAGGCCTAGCTCAATGCAACGCATGCGCATGATCCATGTCGCTTCCTTTCGCCTCAAGGTGAGTTCGCGATTGCCAACCCTTATATAAAGGGGGACAGTCTCCATACCATAAAAGCAAACTTTGAAATCCTCCACATTTGGTTGACATTTTGCTACGTGGAGAGCGACCGGGTATTTGGGATCTTCTTTTTGTATCGCTCTCATATGTTCGGCCATTCTGTCTTTTAGAGCTCTTATCGTGCTGCCCACATATTCTTTGCCACACTGGCACTCAATAATGTACACCACATATTTTGTGGTGCAGTTAATGTTCACTCTGATTGCAAAATTCTCTCCCATTAGGACCATCAAAGCACTTGGTTTTGTGTTTAGCCCACCTGCACATGGAGCAAAAGCCACATTTAAAGAATCCATCACTCTTTTGGGTTAGCCAGTTTGGGTTCATGCTGCTCCATGGTACGGTGGGACTCAGTCTATTTTTCAGCGTTGTCCCTTTTCTGAATGTGATTCGTGGAGATGCGGGGATCAGTTCTCGCAATACTGGGTCCTCTTTTAATAGGCCCCAATGTTTGATCATACTGTTCTTCACAGTGGCATGTAGCGCGTTGTATTCTGTGCTCATCCTCACAGTGGTATCGGTTGTGCCTGCCTTTTTTCTTGTAAGCAGAGTCTCAGGTCTCTTAATTTTTTCCAATTTTTTCTTATCCATGGTCAGTGTTGCCTTGGGATATCCTCTTTTCTCAAATCTGTTCCTCATGTCTTCCAAGACCTCCCAGTATTCAACATCATCACTACAATTTCGTCGAGCCCTGAGGAATTCGCCATATGGTATCGAACTAATTTGGTGTTGTGGGTGAAAACTGTCCACTCGAAGAATCCCATTGCATGCTGTAGGTTTTCTGTATAGTTTACTGTGTAGTGTATGTTCTTTTACATAGAACTCCAAATCTAGAAATTCTATTTGGGACTTGCTGTGTTTCATTGTGAATTTCAGTTCCCACAAGTTTGAGTTGAGATGTCTAAAGAAAGCCTGAAGTAGTTCATCTGTGCCTGTCCACAATAAAATACAGGCATCTATATAGCAACCCCAAAATAGGATGGAATCGGAATATTGGCTTCCCTTGTCGCCCCAAATGTGATCTGCCTTAAAAGCACCCATGAATAAGTTCCCAAATGAAGGCGAAAATTTGGATCCCATGGCAACTCCTGGTTTTTGTTGGTACCACTGCCGGTCATTGAGATTAACATCTGAGTGTGAGCCCAGGGAGATGCTGGCCGATTAGACAACACCCGGCTTATTGCTTCCATGCCCAATGTGGGATTGATACTAGTGTAAAGTGAGACCACATCCATAGTCACTAAAGTAGTATCTTGTTGCCATTCAATGTCTCCCAGAAGGCTCAGAATATGCTTTGAGTCTTGGATATAGGAGGGTAGGTTCCTTACTAGTGGGCCCAAGAAAAGATCTACATATTCAGCCAGTTTTTCTGTAGGACCACCCATTCCAGACACTATGGGTCTCCCCGGTGGAAAAGGGAGGTCTTTGTGTATCTTTGGGAGAGTGTATAGCCATGGATATGTAGGTTTGCATACTCTCAAGTACATATACTCTTCCTCATTTAAGAGACCTGTTTCCTTCCAGTCACCTTTTTCTTAACCGGTTAGTCTTGGTTCGTTTTTCTTGCATGGATGGGGATTTTTCTTTTTCCTCTTTCATGCTATAGAATCTATTAATCGTGAGTGGCATGCCCTTCTCACCATATTAAAGGCAGCACAATGTCACACCTTTGATGTATATAATTAGTTTATTTAAACACAACGTTCCCTGCGATGAAACACGTGTCGGCTGATATTTGGAACAAATAAACAGAAGTGCGACTTCAAGAAAAGACTTTCCTAATTGTCGCACAGTCGACGGAATGATCTGTGATTTTCTCAAAGAGTTTCTTATCCTGCTTAAAGAATGATGCATACATTATTTGTCTTGTAGTAAAATTTACACTGCTGTAATATAGCTATCTTTAACTTGTTGTAGTGCAGAGGCAACAGAGTTTGTTTTTGTACAGGTAAAAGATATGCCCTGATGCTGCATCAAACTAAACTCTGCAAGCTAAAACATCAGCTTCAGCAGCCTCTGGGGCTAAATTAATAATTTATATATTTAGGTGAGCTGCCCCCGAGAGAGTAGGAGCACCACAAGAGTAGCACAGATGTATTTGGGGACTACAAAGAAGCAGTCAAGGACAGCTCTCCTTCAAGCCTCCCTTGCAGTTTTGGTATGTCTTCAGCCTACATCTCATAGGGTTTAGAAAGTATGACTTTGGGAGTATGTTTCATTAAACTTAAAGCACTTCTGTGAATTGAGCTTTTAATAATTTATTTCATGTTTTATAGAGCGGAAATGTGACCCGTTAGGGTATCAGAGCACTTTACAGGGATAATAAATTGTTTACAAAGTATGGAAATAGGCTATATAACAAGCTATTACAAAGAGTAGGGATAGGCAATCAAGAGTACACTTGGGGGGGGAAAAGTTATTTCAAGACTCGGAACAGGCGATCATAACACTTTGCAGAGATAAACTATTTACAAAGAACAGGATTAGGCTATCATGGGTACCCTAGAGGGAGATAAAGCAGACATTAACTGGGTCAGAGGAGGACTACACAAACCCAGCCTCTGCCCAATAAAGTGACAGTGAAATCCAAATGATGTAAAATGATGAGCAAACGATCATGATCAAAGAAACGCAAGGTTACAGCAATGACATTAAGACTAGCTTACACACGGGTGGAGTGCAAATAAGGAGCAAAAGCATATCGCTAGGCCACTGAGCTGTGTATGTCCCGAGAGTGTTTATGGGAGGAATTTGCCCATTAGGAAAGTCTTAGCTTCCATTATGAATCTTGACAAAGAAGGTAATCTTCTGACGTTAGGCGGCACCGAGTTCCAGATTCCAGGAGCGGCCCCAGAGAAAGCTCTGTTGTATGTTTTCTTCTTCAGGAAGAGGGGTGGTTTCAGCCCAAAGTTCTTGGCAAACCTGGAACTCCTGCCTCCTCCAGATACCAAGGTTTTCAGAACAGGATATACGGGAACATTTGAGTGTAACGCTTTGTTGTGATGCAGGCCAATTTGAGTATGATTCTGGCTTCATATGGAAGCTAGTTCAACGCCTCCAGGTCTAGAGGCTGCATTGAGACAAGCTTTTAGGTTGAGATCTTGGGTAGGGCAGAGATGGTTGAGCATCTGTATTCAATCCTAGAGATAAGTAATACCTGTACTGGTATTTTTAGGTCCGATATATCTAGGAATGGTTTTAGTTTTCTCAGATAGCTCAGGTGAAACCTTGCATTTTTGACCAGTGAGTTGATGTGGGCTTAAATTTTCAGGTTGGTGTCTAGTGTGATTTCAAGTGATTTGGCTGAGACCACTATTGTCGGGGTGCAGTTTAGAACGGTGATGCAATTGGTCCATTCCAGTATGTTAGTGGAACTTTTAGGAGAGGAAATTAATAATAATTCCGTTTTTTGCCCATTTAGTTTGAGCTGGTTGCTAGCGAGCCATTGTCCAGTCAACTTTAGAGCCTCGTTCATTGATTTGATCCCCTCGAGGGAAGAGATTTTGATGTATATCTGTGTGTCATAAGTATACATGTGGAAAAAGATGTTGGTGCTTCACAGTATTTCAGCTAACAGTTAGAGGTTAAAAAGAGTTGAGGAGAGAGTTGAACCTTGGGGACATCGATCGTTATAGGAGAAGGAGAGGATATATTTTGATTGACTGAGAATCTGTGGGAGAGGCTCCGTAGGAGGGATCTAACCCATTGAAGAATGGATCCCTCTACTACCATCCCATTTTCAAGCTGTTCAAGTAGCTTCTCGCGGTAACTATGTTGAACACCGATGATAGGTCCAAAAGAATTAAGATACACGTTTTGCCTTGGTCTAGAGCTTGAATGGCATCATCTACAATATGGAGAATAGTAGTTTCAGTACTGTGATCTGGCCTGAAACCAGATTGGCATTCGTCTAGCATGTTGAACTTGGCAATGTGTTGGTTCAGCTGTTGTTTCACACAATTCTCAAGTACTTTTGCTTGTGGGGAAATATTAGATTTTGGGTACTGCCTGGTGGGTATGTGTGGATAGATGTGTTGCCGAAATAGGAGAACAGATGCTAGCGGCAGAATTCAGCTCGTTTCTCAAAGTGTTGATTTTGTCTATAAAGAAGAATAACTCATCACAGGTTATTAGGGATTTTGTTGCTTCATTAGAGAATTTTTCCAGTTTGTTTGAGTTATGTTTTACCATTATGAAGAGCTTACAAGGTCTGTTCTTAGCGTTCTCCAAATTCCAACCCAAAGAATTATTTTTTTGATTTGAGGACGCTCTCATTGTATGCATTTCTGGTCTTTCTGAGAAGTTTTAATTGGGAGGCGGAGGGGTGCTGTCTCTAAATCCTTTCTGTTAGCTGAAGATTTCTCTTTTCATTATTTAGGGACCAGTTGAACCAGGTTGTTTTTTTTCTTTAAAATTGATTCTTTTTAGTTTTAATGGTGCTAGAGAGTCAAATAAATCAGACATTGTTGAGTTGTAGTGATCAATAAGGTCGCTAACATTTGATAGCTTGGGGGGGAGGGAGGAGATATTTCTCCCACTGTGCTGCCAGCTTCTCAAAGTCTAGGCTTTTGTCCCTGAGCCAGATTTTCGGTTTCACTAGTGCACTGATCTTGTTTTGTGTACGCCCAGTATTAGGAAGGTAATAGCATGGTGGTCTGACCAGTCGCAAGTAGCAATTTCCCAAACTTTTTACCAAAAGTTTGGGAATGCATATTTTTTGTAGTTAGACTGTCTGTGATTTCTAGGCAAATTTGTTTAAAATAGAAATAATATTGTTGAGTGTAAAGGTCACTACTGTAAGAGTTTATTGCTTCACGGAGTGTATATTGTAAATGAAATTCAAATTCACTATTTATATTTTGTGCTTTCTAAAAAATACCCTAGCAAAACCAGTTGAACTGCATTTTTACATATTGAGTGTATTGTGTTTCCAGGGCTTAGGATTCGCTGGGTCACAAACTGTTAGAGTTACCTCTGGGATACGGAGACCAGGTTACATTGAAAGAGTACTGATCTGTGTGACAATAATTTGTTAATTACTGCCTGTTGGTTTGTGCCATTTAGAGGCTGTCCCCAAAAACATTTTGACTCAGCAGATCGTATATATTTGTTACTGAATGCATGGAATTTAGTTTTATGTGGAATACATTACTTTTTTCTTTTTTAAAGTAAAGGCACTCAAATGTGTTTGTTTGTTGACTCCTCCCCATCCCCTGGGTAAACTTTGGATTTCTCTGCTTTACTACCCTGATATTAAAATACTAAAATGGGTCCTTAGGTCCCAGTGTGGAGTCTGCAGTATGAGGGACGAGGGGTACCAGAGGTGAAAGACCAGAGTAGTTAAAATTATGGCCCAGTGCCTTCTAGGTACCCTTTGAATCTTGTAAGCATGCCCGTTGCCCTTGAATTCTCGCTATCACTGCAGCATCATCTTTGTCTGCCTATGAGAGCACATTTCTTAATGCTGAAAATGGTGTCCTGTGGGAATGGTGCTGTCCCTAAGAGAATATTGCCACTCTGCTTTGCTACACGCTTCGGTGTAAATGTATGAGAACTGACGCAATGCTGCGTTGCAGAAACCATTAGTCAGAAAAACACTTGCTGCGTTTGGTCCTTTTTCTTGCAACTTGGTTGTGCCATAATTATGGCATGGTGCACCATGAGTACCTAAGGTGTGTCTAAACTTCTGATGCATCAATGAGAAAAATGTTGTAATGTAACTGCTACCTATGTGATGATAAGCTGATTTACGTGTTCTAAAGCACCTTTACATCTTAAAAATAAGCTTTGCATCATGCAAGAGCAATTGTGTTTCAGGAAGCTACAAAAACGACGCATTTGAATATACAGGACTTCTGAAGACACACATAACAGCTAAAATGAGGGAGAACAGCATCAATCCCAGCCAAGATGACCAGACAGCAACCCAGGAGAAAGGGAAGAGCAATTTCAGTGAAGATGAGAACCAAATATTAATAGGTGATGTGAGCACCTTTACTTTGTCACCTCCAAATTGCCATTTGGAAACAAGAAAGCCTCTGGTAATCCATAGAGGATTGCATCAACAGTGCAGGGCCAACATAGGAGTTAGTTTGTTACTGGCGATTCTGCTCTACCTTTTGGCAGACAGGGGTATTTCAATGCACACTGTGCAAATGCGCTCGCCTCAAAGGAGTTAGTTTGTTACTGACGATTCTACTCACCTACACACAGTTCTACCTTGCTCTGCACTGCTGCTCATTTGCACATTTCTCGTAGCCTTCAGAAAACTTTCTTAAAAGTTTTATTAACTTTTTAAAAATTGTTGCATTATTTTAGGTGTGCCGATGTGATTGTAGTCGAATCATTGTTTTTACTCACTTCCTGTTTCCCCGTGCAGCCATTGAGAGACGCCATTTTTGGTAGGGCGCTCTCTAGCCCTACGGCGGCCGGGGGTATTTCAATGCGCCCGGTGTGAACATGCAGCGGATGGACGCACCGCAGGCGCACTAAAGGCACGCCTAAGGCAAGCCTGTCAGCGTCCAGGAAGCAGCCAGTGCCAGCTCTGTTGCCCGCCCGGTCCCAGGACAGCGGGCCAGACTATGCAATTCGGGGGATGTTTTAAGAGATTGGAACTCCAACCCATGTCCACTTGGAGGTGTTTTGGAACTTTCTATTTGCTGCAACAATGAGTGCCTGTCCTGTGGGTTTAGGTTGGGCTTGGGTTTCACTATTCCCGGAAAAGTTAGTATACCATCTCGCCGTCCTATGACACCTCACCACTTTTTTGCAGCCTTGATTAATGTTCGATCCTTTAGGAAACAGTCCGCGGAGGTCTTTGATATCCTTGAAGACGGTTCCTAGATCTGCTTTTCATCACAGAGTCCTGGCTTGACTCCACATCAGACCCTGTTGTTACCCTTGCGACCTCGGATGGATATAAGATTGTTAGAGCCGACCGTCCAGAAGGTGGTTGGGCGGAGTGGCCATTTTCTACAAGAACAACTGGGATCTTTGTAGGGGGGATGTGACCATATGGGGAGGCTGCGAGGCCCTCAACTTCAGCATACGCTTTTCAGACAATTTTACGCTGGGAGGCTCTTTGCTTTATAGGCCCCCTTGTCTGGTAGGACCTTTAATACAGGCCTATGGGGATGCTATAGCTTCCAGGGCGCTGAGATTCTCCCACTATATTGTCTTAGGGGATCTTAATATCCATCTTGACCAGGCTGAGGCTAAAGACGCGTGTGATTTTCTGGATATTCTTCAGCTGTCCTAGCTAGTCCAGCGAGTTAGTCTTCCTACCCATCAGGCTGGACATATTCTGGACCCTATTTGCTCTAACTTCCCCATCTCAATCAGAGACCCTCACCCGGTCTCCTGGTCCAACCATTTTGTGACCTACTTTTCATGGGACGTGAGGAATGCGGAGCCCTTGGTGCGCTCATTTTGCAAATCTGCCATTGGGAGAATCACCCCTGGCGTGTTCACTCAAGTCTTGGAAACCTCTAGACCGATCCTCTCAGGTGACCTAGAGGGTCTAATTAGTTGGGGGGCTAACGCAGTTGGCATACTCACCCCACAGTGCTCTTCTAAGCTGTCTAGGGAATCACCCTCTAAACCCTGGTTCAGCCCGGAACTTAAATCACTCAAATACGAAGCCAAGCTGAAGCTCAGAATTTAACAGAAGGTTTATTATAACTACCGCCAATAGGCTATCCTACTCAAATTGTATTGAGTGTGCTAAAATCAATGCTAAAGAAATCTTTGCGATTGTTCAGAGCTTCACGTCCTCTTTGGCTCAAGCTAGTGGGTCATCTACCTCAGCAATCTGGTGTGATACTCTGTCTAATTTTTTTCTGGCGACTCTTTCATCGGGTGGCACTGGGATACAGGCATTCGATCCATTTCCTCCAGCCAGCACTGAACATCATTTGGATGTTTTTAAACCAGTGGACTTATCTGATTCTCTTAAAATTCTTAGGAGTCTAAAATCTGGTTCTCCTTCAGATCCTTGCCCTGCTAGTTTGCTAGCAGCGGCAGCTGAGACAATTATTGAAGAGGTGAACAGTATTATTAACTTGTCCCTCCAGACAGCCCGTGTCCCAGCAGCTTGGAAGGAGGCCAGGATTCTGCTGCTTCTTAAAAAATAGAATCTAGACCCTCCTAATCCACGGAACTACCAGCCAATTTCTTTGCTGCCTGGCTTGGCCAAGATATGCGAGAAGGTTGTTAACAATAAACGTACGGCATTTGTTGAGGGGGAGAGTATTCTGCATCCAGCTCAGTCTGGGTTCTGGGCCGCCCACAGCACTGAATCCGTCCTGGTGGAGGTTGCGGAGGCCATTCGGGAGTGTCTGGATGCCGGGGGAAGGGCAGCATTGATTCTATTCGACCTCTTGGCAGCGTTCGATACGGTCCTGCACTCTCTTCTCCTCGCTCACCTCACCAGGGTCAGTGTGTCAGGTGCAGTATGGAACTGGCTCAGATCCTTCCTTGAAGGTCGGACCCAGCAGATCTGGATTCCTCCTTTGTCCTTTGCTTTGCAGCATGTGACAACGGGAGTCCCCCAGGCGTCGTCCCTTAGTCCACTTCTCTTCAACATTTATACCACACCTTTAATCTATTTAGCCAAGAGTTAGGGGCTAAGGTGATGGCCTACGCCGATGACACCCAGCTGCTATTTACATGGGACAATAGTGAGGAGTCAGTTTCCTTGGTACATCACTGTTGCTCATCCATTTTTATTTCTTTAGCGGCAGCGCAATTAAAATGTAATGAGGAGAAGTCGGGGATCCTTTTCTATGGAAAGTTTCCTCCCAACTTTCGGAAATCTCTTTGACCACCTGAGTTCCCGTGCAGACTTCTGCTGGGATGCCGGCCAAGAACTTGGGGTGTAGTTTGACAAGAACCTTTCTTTCTCCACCCATATTAATAAACTGACCAGCAACTGCTTTGGTCTTCTTAACACCTTCGGTGCTGAGCGCGTCATGACCTCTGCTGCGCTCCAACGCGGGGATAATTCCTCTGCTGTGCTGAGCGTTCTAAGAAATGGGCGTGGTCATGACGAGCTCATCTCATCACGAGCATCACAGCGCCGAGCGCGGCCCCGCTCCCCTACACCGCAGGGGAATTAGCCCCACGGCAAAGGGGTTCAGACTCTGAGGAAGTTTTTTCATCTCCTTCCCCAGTCAGCAAGAGAAACGGTCACCTGTGCACTTATTCTGTCCCGGCTAGATTACGCAAATGCTCTTTATGTGGTCATCCCAGAACTTTGCTGAAAAGGCTCCAAGTGGTCCGGAACTCTGCAGCCAGACTTCTTCTCGGCATATCCTCCAGGAACAGCGCGTGTCACGATTTGGGTTCTCTGCACTGACTGCCCATGGTCGCCCCATCTTACTTACAAAAACAGTTTTCTTTCTATGTACCACCCAGACAGTTGCGCTCCTCATATTCTTGCTTGCTTAGGTTCCCCGCTTCAAATACCAGAGGCTAGGTGGTAGTTCGCTGACAAGGAAGGCCTCTGTTGCTTGGAATGCACTGCCCCTTGCTCTACGTAACGCTCAAGATCCAACAGTATTCAAGAAAAACTTGGAAGGAGAGTGGTAGAGTGCAAGAAGTGGTGGCATGACTACAAGTGCAGGAACAAAAAGAACCTGGTCAGGCACCTTAGGGCAGCCATGGGGACCGGAGAAGGAGTTGATTTCTAGAAGGAGTTGGACCCGTTGGGGGAGCAGGGGTATCACACATCCCAAAAGAGTTGGTGACAGGAGTTGCGGGAGAGGACAGTTCTGTTGTTGGGGACCATGAAGAACTAAGGGTAAGTGAAAACAAGGGACCACATGGTTAAAACTTTCATGCAGCACAGACACTTTTCAGCACTGCA
Source organism: Lissotriton vulgaris (assembly GCF_964263255.1). Lineage (NCBI taxonomy): Eukaryota > Metazoa > Chordata > Amphibia > Caudata > Salamandridae > Lissotriton > Lissotriton vulgaris. The sequence continues at coordinate 1,093,018,598 of NC_141696.1, read as the reverse complement.
CTGAACTGTGTGCAAGTGAAAGGTCAGGAATGTCTCACATATTTACTTCTCATTCACATAACTGATTTTATTGCACAGTCACATTTATTTTTGTCCACTCCTGACGAGTTTCTCTGGTCTATTTTTGATGTATTGCCCCAGCCCAGGATATCTTCTGAATCCTGGGACTTGTAGTGTAATCTACAACGTGATTCATCAGGAGTCCCACAATACATAGGAAAAGACCTCAACTGGAGCAGCACATCATGCCTGAACCTTGGAAACTTTGCAGATATGTCAATGCCAATCCAGGTCTCTTTGCACCATGAAGCAAGTATGCTTGTCTCTGGGCTAGGCAGGCAAACGTGTAATGTAATGTAATGTAAATTAATTTAGTTTGCCAGAGGATTCATTTCTTAACTGAAAGGGTATCCAGATGCTGAATATGTTCAGGCTCTCCAAGTAGGATCACATGAAAAGCCTGGAGTACCATCAGTAGCACTAAACCATATTGCATGCAGCTGTCATGATGGACAGAGTAAGTTATATTTCAGGTGTTGGCAGCCATGTAAGTGACTTCCTCAAATGGATTTTGGGTCAGGGTTAATGTAAGTGACGCAGAGAAGAGGTGCATGGTTGTTTGTTGGAAGTATCAATGGTGTGTGCTGTAGTTAGGCCCCTGGCAGTGTAGTGTCTTGTAGGTGTGGCTGAGCATATTGAACCGGCAGTGTATTGGAAGGGGAGCTATTGTATCTGAAGGAGGTGAAGCGTGATGTGTGTGCCAAAAGGTAGGCTCAGTAACAGTCTGGCACTGCTGTGTTTGATAGCTTGCCACTTGTGTAGCAGCTGTGCAGGGAAGACGTGGTAGAAGTCATTGGTATACTACAGTATGCATGTGATGTTATGTGGGCCTGGGTGATTATACTAGGAGGGAGCTAAAAGAAGAGAAATCTGACTATGCAAAATATGTGAAAGCATGTGGAAATGAAACAGGTAGTTCTGAAGTCTCAGGGTGGATATAGGTGTCCATGATGAGGGGCAGTGTTCTTGGATGGTTGGAGGGTAAGGTGTTTGGGCTTAGCCATATGGGCAATTAGTGTAGGTATATGTTGCTAAATATACTCACTACTATCTTGTCAGGTTCAGCAGGAGCCATTACTCTCACATACAGGTAGGCATGTTGGCTAATGACTGATCTGGGTGTAATCAGTGTGTGAGATGAAGTAGAGTCCCAGGGTCTGAATGAAGATTGCATGAGGAGTCATGTGTCGAGGACCAGGGTCAGCGGACTGATAATTCTCGCCTCGGTGCCCACTTTGGGCAGTGATCACACTCGGTAACTCTGGGCATTAAGCTTGCCTCATCTCTACAACGGCCCCCCACAGACGCCGGGGATGCCTGGCTTCACCTTGGAGATACCCAGCATGGGACCATCTCACAGGGAAAGCCAGGACGGGTTCCCCAGCGGTCATTCGCGCCAGGATACTCCGGTAGTAATTGAGCGCGCTACAAAACACCTTACATTTACATTTACATTTACATGTGCAAGTGAGTCGGGCTGAGTGAAGGCCTTTTTAGGACTCTGCTGATTAGCATTATGGGTTCTGAGGAAATTGTAGTAAGCTTGAGATGTTGCATACTTCCAAGTGTGACGGTGAGTATTCCCTACAGAGAAAGTTCTTAGTGTCTATTGTTATGGACTCTGGAGAGGACTGTGTGGGTGCTATGACACAACTGAATTCAACACCAAACAGTAAAGTATGTTATACACAAACCTTTACCCATTTCTTCAGTGAAGCAAGATTATTTGCCTTGTAGACTGTGTGCAAGTGTATCAAATATGAACCCCTAGGCCACAATATTACACACATTACATGCAAGACAGTCCAGCAAGCCAGATTTGTGTCTTTTACTATGTGAAAGGCAGAGTGCAGGATCACATGTAATACATACCATAATATAATTACTTGGTCAGTGATGGGGTCCTAAATGTTGGGTAGAGGGAATGCAGCCACCCTGGCGACATGGTGCAATGGTTTCAGCAGTGGTAACAAGAAGATAATGTAACATCAGTGTAGGCACAAACCGGAAAAGCAATGCAATATGTCATATGGGGCCCTTACCTGAACTTTCTCTTTTAGGAAGGGCAGGCCAGCAAGCTACCTAGGTGCATTGTGTTGTGTGTTATAATACAAATCGGTCCCCTTGTTTATACAAAGGTTGTGTGGACACTGTTGTATGCTGTGTGAAAGGCAACAATAATGTAACATAGCCTTATTGACTTGTGATAACATACATTCCAAGTATCCCTGTGTACTTGAAAGTGAATAATAAATCTGTCTGACTGTCATAAAATCATCCATGTTACCTATATTATGGATCATTATTGACATATTTCTATTTTTTCCAGCGGGACAAACGACACCTCTTGTAGAGCACCCTGTCCTTGAAGACCAATATGTTGGTGACGCCTTCCTGCCCCCCATGGATGATGATGCCTTCCAATAACTAACTGCTGGACTCTTTTCAATGTACTCCTCTAGTCTTGGAAAGAGATGAATATGTTGCAGTGTCTCCAGAGTAACAGACACCCACAGGGCATTCCCCATCTAACTGTTCAGTCCTAGCTGAGGACTCCAAGGTACTCCAAGTGGAATTTCAATTGCTAGTGGTAGGAGTCCAGCAACGAATGATAGATGAGGTGCAGGTGGGGAAGGAGACAGTAGTGGGCAGCCTAGAAGGAATCTGTAGGTGTCTGAAACCTAAAAAGTATATGGCATAGGATATTACTGGCACATACTCTTGGCTCCAAGTAGGTTGATGATTCACTAGCTGACATTGCTGGTGTCATGATGCAGAGAGAACAACAACAGTCTTCTACATGTGGCAACAGTGAAGTAGTCAAGCAGCTGGGGGCCATCTGTAACATCATGAAATCTCTGAAGTACAAACTGAACTCCTACATGATAACAATGGTTTTCCTCAATAGCAATGTTGTTTCTCAGTTGGCAAACCACCAGACCCATGCCAGGGATTTTCAGGCTGCATTTACTAGCACTAATAAATGCTGGCAGGGACAGGAAAGCCACATTTACAGTCTTTGATGTGTGTGTGCCTCAGATGCCTCCCAGTCTGTGGTGTTTGCCACAGACTGCAGGAGACCTTTAAACAGAACAAGCGAACCCTTAAGGTATAGTATAGGGACCTTGGGCATTACGTTTTTACAGAGAACAGTGGTCCCTATATGAAATCGATATACACAAAAAAAATGAACATATACTTGATAAGTAATATGACTTCTGTCCGTCCGGACAGGATTTATTTTTCAATATGTGCAGAGATAGAAAAGTGTTTTCTAAGAGAAAATGTCAAGCGGGCACAGCCGTGACACTTAACATGCAAGACAGAACAACAAAGAGACAATTTTAGACAAGGCAGGCAAAGAAGTCTGCATACTATTACTTCAGTAGGGCAGACATTAGGTATCAGAAAAACTCCATTGCACGTGAAAGTTACATATAGAAATTTTTGCATATGGGTTTTACAGGTCGACGACGTTTCGATGCCTATAAAAATGAAGGCAGTATAACACCGGATTGTTATACTTGCAGCGGTGCCGTCGCACCCACGTAATAGCCATTGTGCTACTCCGCTTATTTTAGCGCCAGAGTCATGTATCCGGTAATATAATATGCCGCATGGACTCCTAGTAACGGATTATATGGATTGGACGATCGAATTTAGATCTATCCGGAATTGTCAGCCTCGGAAATTATCCCCGCAAGAAAAGCCTTAACAGGTTAAAATTAAATGTAATGGAAAGGCTTTTAAAACTGCTTATGTTCAAGACAACAATAAGGTCAACCCTTGTCCTGATGATGATGCCTTCATTTTTATAGGCATCGAAACGTCGTCGACCTGTAAAACCCATATGCAAAAATTTCTATATGTAACTTTCACGTGCAATGGAGTTTTTCTGATACCTAATGTCTGCCCTACTGAAGTAATAGTACGCAGACTTATTTGCCTGCCTTGTCTAAAATTGTCTCTTTGTTGTTCTGTCTTGCATGTTAAGGGTCACGGCTGTGCCCGCTTGACATTTTCTCTTAGAAAACACTTTTCTATCTCTGCACATATTGAAAAATAAATCCTGTCCGGACGGACAGAAGTCATATTACTTATCAAGTATATGTTCATTTTTTTTGTGAATATCGATTTCATATAGGGACCACTGTTCTCTGTAAAAACAGACTGCAGGAGAGGCACAACACAGATCTTAGGTGGACTTCACCAGTTTTTGTCGGCGAACTGCCAGATAAAGTTTGGCAGTGCCTCCTGACCAGATTCCTAGTGGTCCTGTGTCTGATAACATACCACCTCCTTTGTCATGCAGTACTGTAGTTTTTGTTTTTGCACCTGTTAATCTTATCTACTTGTGGACTTTTCAACAAAGGTACATTTCCTTATGGCGATTTGTACATCCTCACTGAAATACAACTCACCTCTACATGTCATACAACATGTCTCCTAAATGTACTCTGTCTGGACAACATTAGCTTCCAAAAATGTTGTTGTTGTCCAAAATTCTACAATCAGACTAACAACAACCTTCGATCTTGACTATACTTTACTCATAAATACCAATTGTCAGTAACCAAGAAATGCAGTGGCTCCATGTCAGGGACCTGTGTCAACTGATAGTTTGTCAAAAATGCTACACTGGGACAAATTGGGAAAATGTGTTCCTCTGCCATTGGGAGGCCAAATATATGTGAGTGCAACCAGACATACCATCTATTGTACATTGTACATACATTTTTCAATAGGTACCACACCACAGAACCAAAACATAATGCAACACTTCCCCAGGTGAAGAGTAATTGAAAGATTTATGGGCATGAAACTTTGAAAGTAGTTAACCTAAATGAGTTGCAAACTGGAAATTGGCCCGTTTTCGACCGCAAAATCGGTCTGCCCTATGTAAAACCTTATTTTGCGAGTTGGTAACCTATCACTGACTCACAAAGTAGGGTTTGCGACTTGCTATTAGGAAGGGGCATGCCAAGGGCGTCCCTTCCTAATAGCCAGTCACACTTCAATGTAAGATTGTTTTGTGGGCGCAATTGCGGCCGCAAAACACTCACAGTTTACCACCCATTTCAAAGGGGTGGTAAACCACTCGCAAATGGGAATGGGTCTCCAGGGGACACGTTCCCCCTATTTGACCAGAACTGTGAGTATTTTATAAGAGCAGGCAGTGGTCCAATGGACCACTGCCTACTCTTAAAAAATGAAACAGAAACGTTTCATTTTTCTTTTTTAAATGCATCCCATTTTCCTATAAGGAAAACGGGCTACGTTTAATTTAAAAAAGTCTTTATTTGAAAAAGCAGTAACAGACATGGTGGTCTGCTGACCCCAGCAGGCCACTATCCCTGGGAGTGCTAGTTATTCCCAATGGGGTAGCAAATTACACCTGCCTAATAAATATTAATGAGGCAGGCAATTTGTGATTCGAAAATATCTGAGACACTGTTGTACATTCAATTTGAAAGTTGTAAAACAAAGCAAATTGCAACTCGCGAATTGGAAGGGTCTTAGTTCTGGCCCTACATTCACAATTAGTAATTTGTCAACAACAATGACCCCCTTGCCAAATGCAACTACATCCTAAACATATACTACATACTCAGGTAATCCTAAATAAATGTATCTTGTTTTGGTATTTTTGTTATTAATATATTTATTTTAAAACACCAAAAACCTTTATACTTCAACGAAAATGGTTGATTCCGGAACCAGACGAATGAAATAAACAAGAAAGGCATTGCACTATAAACAAAACTAAAAGGACCCACAAGCATGCCTATCCTTCAGATAGCTGAGCAAAGATTCTCCTGACCTTAGCCTTTGGGAGTGAGGCACTTAAAGTGCAACTCTTGATGGAATGCTTGTGAAGATATACGGAACATTTTATCAGCTTCCCTCTCATACATCACCAGCTCAAATAAGACTGGAATTTGGCATATGCAGGCAGGCTTTAGCATGGAATGCGTCCTTCACGATAAACTGTCACAAGCTCAGGGCCACAAAAGAAGGCACTCTGGGCAACCACCTATGGACTGAATTTGAAACAAAGCAAAGGTCAGTGGGACAGTGCTACCTGGCTCAAGCTCTGAGCACGCTTGATTTAAAAACTGCTTGGGGCCTAACTATTAGCCATCAGGAATTTAAAAGGGTGACAAAAATCAGCACAAAACAGCTCTCACTAATAGAGGACAAGGCCTGCCTTTTGGTACGTAAACATGGCTGGATGATGCTGCACACCTACAAACATCAAAACCACAGTGCTTCTTAAGTTTAAAAAGATATATTTACTCAGCTGAAGATGACATACAGTAAAATAATACAAAGCAATCAAGCAAGAAATAGAGAAAAAGAAAAAGAGAAAAAAAAATACCTAAGGAAGATGCATACAATGCATGAAAAATTACCATCCAAATCTTTATCAACAATACATATTGAAGGAATTATAAGGGAATATTTGATATAGATGAGAAATAAAATATTGAAAGGGAATTCTGGGAGGCTGAAGAACTTTCTGGAGATGAAGTGAGAGCCCTAAAGTTGTGATGGCGAAATATTCAAGAAATTGAGTAACAGGTGCCCAAAGGGCCTTTTGTTTTAAACAGGAGATAACGGGTGCATATATTTAGTATCCAATCAGTGATTGTAACACACTCCATGCCACCATGCTAGATAATTGTGTAAAATCTTTCCAAATATGGGTTATTTGTTGAAAAGCAAGGTCTATTATCTGTATGTTGAAAGGAACATTGACTCCAACCTTGGATACACTTCCAAAAAATACATTGGAAATAAAGAAAGGAACAGTACTCTGGAAAATAGGATCAATTTGATAACAAACTTGTTCCAGAATGTAGAGATTAGGGGACAAGTGAAAAGTGTTTCCAGTCAGCTTGTGGTGCAGAACAAGTCCAAAGAGTGTCTGGAATATCTTGTTTATTCCTATGAAGGGTGTCTGGTGTCATAAAAAGTCTGGTGTGAATTTAAAAAATGTGTTTGTGAAGTACTGGCTAGATGGGAGGACTTTCTAATTTTAGTCTAGATGTGTTTCCAGGTGGGTATAGGTAAAGTTATGGAGAGATCTTCCTACCATGTACGTTCAGTCTTAGACTTGGATCTCAAAGTGGGAGCTTCAAGTAAATGGGAAGACATAAGGGAAGCCTTAGGACTCATATGTAACATAACAGCCTATTGAGTGGGTGATGAAGTACCAGAGGATGGAATAGATTTGAAATAATTACATGCTTGAATTATACCCCCTTGTGAAAGAAGAATTTTGACTTAGAAAGTAGATGGAAGACTAAAGAGATCTTGAGCCTGAGGAAAGTAAGGAATGAATCCCAATTAAATAATTGATGAACACAAATCAACCCTTTAGTTCTCCAGGAATGCCAGTAAATAGGATGTGTCTTCACCTGAATAAATTGGTTATTCCATATAGTAGGAATAAGAAATGAGTGCAGACCTGTTGGAGAATGGGAAATTGGAGAAGATAATATTTTTCAGGCATTATTGATAATAGGAGTAGACATTTGTCAGGATTTCGCATGAAGGTCAGGAATTCTGAAAACGAATAAGGAGATAAAAAAGCCTGTTCCAAATAAACCCACAACAGAGTATATTGCGAGGATGGTGCAATCTAATTAGAGGATTGTTGTAAAAAGACTAATGGTACTTTTCTTAATCAGGAAAGTGTATTCACCTTCCACTTTAGGCCATTTTAGCTTGCTTTAGAGAGGAACATGTTAGGGAATGTTAAAAAGAGTAAAAAGAATAATAAGAACCAGCATCATCCTAATGGTGTCAAGATAGCCCCACGAATACAGGTAAAGATGATTGCATATACTAGGTAGAGAAAAGATTGTAGGAGTACAATTGTCCATATTAATTCAAATAGAAGAGGTGAGGGAGGAAGAGATTTGGAGACCAGGGTAATTAAGTTGTTTAAGATTGCCATGTAAAATGGGAAGAAGAAAAACACAACTAAAAGTTAATTTATTAAGGGGCAATATTTTGCATTTGTCGGTACTCAACTTAAAACCTATGACAGATGAATAAGAAGCCCCTTGGGACATGAAAGCAGGAAGTGAAGAATGAAGTTTAGATATGAATAGTAAATTATCATCCCCACACGCAGCTAATTTAACCTGTTTTGAATCATGGATGAAACCATGAATATTAACATTCTGGCGGATCCAAGATAAAAAATTGTTCTAATGCAAAGTTAAAAAGGAAGGGGAAAAGAGGACAATCTTGATGGACCCTTCTGTGTTGGATAAAAAGAAGAAGTCAGGCCATTAATACAAATGTCTGCCTTAGGGGATGTGTAGAGGAGAGAAATGGAAGTCATACACTTCGGTCCAAAACCAAACCATGCTAAAGTTTGAAATAAATAAGACCAAATAACACGGCCAAAAGACTTTTCGGCATTCAAGGCAAGAATCTGGCATGCTTGTAGACCTAGAAATAATATTAAAAAACAAATGAGTATTGTTTGAAAGATGCTCTTCCTCTGACTTGTGTTTTCTCACAAAAACATTAATTGACGGCTCGCTACGGTGGAGTTCCACGCCTCCACGTAGCACCTGTGAGCCGTGCTGTGACTCCTCCCCTCCATGAGGCTGACTCTGATGGCGTCGGACACGAAGAGCGGGCAGCTACCTTGTCCGGCGTTTGGATTTTCCTTCCTCACTTAACGGGCAGATTGCTATCGGCTGAAAACGGCAGAACGGAATGGCAGAGCGCTCTTCCTCTTTTATCTTGCAGGCGCTCAGACTCTCTGCTGCGTGATTGTTTAATTTAATTAATTTTCAACGGACAGACATCAGGAGCGGTGGGGCATATTTTTACCAGCGTTTGCAGCGTTTGGGCTGTAGATATGAATGCAATACCGACGGTAGGAAAGGCAGAGCACTGCATCTCTATTTATTAAGCGGATCAAGAGGATTAAGTACTTTTATCAAAAATCTCGTGCATCTAACGAGGCTGCAGAGACAGCTTAAGGGAGTGCATTGACAGTAAAAGCGCCAGTAAAATCGCTGGAAAAGGGGATTGAGAAGTCAAAAATGGCCAGCTGGAACGTGTGGTCCTGACTTTCTTCTTTTTTTATCTTGTAAAAAGAAGGAGAAGTAGCAAGGAAGCAGTAAAGAAACGGCCAGTGTATTTTCCGTTTGGTGAATATCGAGTTGGGATTTTTACCAAGATACACACTGCATTTCTGGATGGCACTAACTGGCTTCGACGTATAAAACTGTAAGCTCCCCTCTTTTTTTTGTGTTATTGGTCGTGTGTTGCCTGTTGCCTGCAGTGTGGGGCTGAACCAAGCAAGCAAGGAAGGAAGGAAGCAAAAAGGTGTTTGTCTGATTCCTAGCTCCTAGCTGTTCATAATAATTTCAAGACTACTTAAAGACTAATTAAAGACTCAAATACTATTCAGAGCCTTTTTAAGACCCTATTCCAGCCTTTAGTGTGAGCACAATGGGGAAACTACTTAACGCTCGTCTCAAAGCCAGACAACGGCGACAGCAGGCAAAGGAGGAAGCAGCTAAATTAACAGAAGGTAATTCCTTGAAGGATGATGACTCAGTACATTCATCTGATAATTCTGAGGTCGAGGACTTGTTAACAGACAGTCAGTCGCAAATGGGAGATAACTTGACTGAAGCTCCCCTTGATGATGTATCTCATACCCATGACTCATCTCATCCACCTCCAACTCTGCCGCCTCCACCTATTTCTTCGGCGGCTAAGCAATTCCCCCTTTTCGCAAAAAAAGTCTCACCTCTCTCACCTAACTTGGTCCCCCCAAAGAATTTAACAAACCTGGACGCAGTACAAAATCAATCAAATGGTATAATTTCTGCAAAGGATCCGTGTATAGCTGCGACTCCTTCAAACTTGGTATCTCCCACTAATTCTGCACATGACTCAAAGCAAGCATACGACACTTTTAATGATAAAAAGATAGATACATTAAGTGCAGCAACGGTGCCACTTCAAATTATTGATCTGGGAGCAGGAGGGGGACAGGTGGGTGAGTGGCGGACCACCTTGGGCCTTTGCTTGAGATGAATACGGAAACAGAGGGAGAGATGCGAATGTCTGTGAAAGATATGCTCAACCTGATTCTGGATGAAGTTAGAGAAATAAAAAGGTCGCAAAATGCAGAACTTTCGGCAATCCACCAGAGACTTGACAAAATGGACAAAATCAAGGAATTAGTATCTACTTTCCCAGCCCGCTTAGTGGAAGCAGAAGAACTGATTTCAACACTGGAGGATCAAATGGTCGAAGTTAAAAAAGACACTAAAGGGACTACAAAAACCACAAGGGCTCTTGAACTAAAACTTGATGAGTTGGAAAACTATAATAGGAGGTCCAATCTACGTATCATAGGAGTTCCGGAAGGAATTGAGGGGTCAGACACAATGGCATGGGTAACCTCTTTTTTTCAACAAGGGGTGATACCGGAATATAAAGGAGACCTCACTATAACAAGAGCCCACCGGGTTCCTGCTCGACCATTTCCGAACTCTACCCTTCCGCGTACTATTGCACTAAATTTTGCAGATGTTAGGGTAAAAGAACAAATATTGTCTAGGGCTATCAAACAAATACAATTTCCTGTGAATGCTACGGTGAAATGCCGAATATTCTCAGATATGTCAGCTATCGCGGCCAGACGTAGAAAAGAATTTGTAAAGATGCTCCAACTTTTTAAGGCTCAAGGGGCTCAGGCGATGATAGCACAGCAATCTAAACTTAGAGTTCTGATTAAGGGTAAATTCTATCTACTATCCGATATTGAGGAAGCACAGGATTTGTTACACGAAATACAAAATGTATAATAGTGATAGAACGGTTTAATTCTTTATTTCTCCTTTGTTACTCTGAAACTCCATTATGGCTATACTCTTTGGTTTTGGGAGGGGAGGGAGGAGCACAGGTCTGGTGGTGTTCTATCACTACACCCCAGGGTTAAAGGAAAGGGTGCTGTGGCAAGCGTGGGGGGAAAGGATGGAGAGTTAGTAGGGGGCCACAGGCAAGGGGGGAGGGGGGGGAGAAGAATAAAAAAAAAAATGTTCTTGGTGGAGAGATGTTTCATTATGCTATTTATGTTTGATGATTAATATATTTTTTAAGCACGGAGTAGATGGTTCTAAGAAGTTTGGAGAAATAAGGGCTGAAATGTACGATATGCACTTTAATCATATGTTTGTACTATGTCTAAGTTGGGTCTGAAAATCATTTCTTTTAATGTTAATGGTCTCAATAATAAGAAGAAAATGAGGGCAATAGAGGCATGGCTTCTAACAGAGAACCCTGCAGTCATTATGATACAAGAAACTCATATCGCAATTTCTAAAGTAGATACATTTTCCATGTTTAAAGGATGGGCCGGCTATCGTGGTTTCTCTTTTTTTTCAGAGTCACAGCGGGGGGTTGCACTATTTTTTAGTAAGAAATTAGAGGCAGAAATAATTCTTACTGAAGCAGATACACAGGGCCATTGGTGCTGGGCTAAATGTAAAATTAAGAATAGAGCATCTCCCATTACTTTTGTGAACTTCTATGCTCCCATTAAGAATTGCCCTATAATATATGAAGAAATGTTTCAGTCTCTCCTTATGGTCAAGGGAGATCTAGTTATTGGAGGGGATTTTAACATATTGATGAACCCACAAATTGATTCAACCTTGGGCAGAAAAAAGCAGTCTAAACCTAAATCTCATCAGATTATTCTAATTAATATTAGGACTTTAGATCTAGCTTAGTATTGGCAGTTAACAAACCCTCATAAACGAGAATATACATGCTGGTCGGGGAGGCACAAGTCAATTTCTCGTATAGATTTTTTCCTAATTTCCTCAATACTTACTAGTCGAGATCATAAGTTTTAACATAATGGCTTCTCCGATCATGCAATGCTTGTCCTTAAAATTGAGCTAGATGTAAGGATTAATGTGGTGAAACGTTGGGTCTTCAATAAAACCTATTTGAATGATGAACCTTGGGTTATGTCTGTCCAGGCAGAGATTAAGGATTTTCTAGAACGAAATATGGGGACCGCGCCAATTCATATTTTATGGGACACCTTGAAGGCGTATATTTGGAGCATCATTATAAGTAGGGACGCAAGGGAGGCAGCTATATTTCGTGATACAAAAAAACAGCTACAGCAAAAAATACAGGCCTTAATACATCAAAAATATTACAATCCCTCTGCAGAGTAAAAAAACCTATTAAGTGCAGCAAAACGTGAACTGAGTGCTCACTATTTCTCAAGAAGCGAGGAAATCTTTTATAGGCAAGCGCAGAAATCCTATGAGCATAGCAACTTTACCTGAAAATTTTTGGCATGGCAAGTAAAAGAACAAGCTGCAGCCAACCTGATTCGTTCTTTAAAATCCCCTACCACCGGAGTAGATACCTCAGATCAGGCGGAAATAGGAGCAATTATGTTAACCTATTACGAAAACATCTAATCTTCTTCCCATATTTTGGATCATGTTAGTTTAAAAGTATTCCTAGATAAATACTCTCTTCCATCAATTTCAAATATGGATCAACAAGTAATGGCTTCTTTTTTCTCTATTAAAGAATTGGAGCTGGTAGTTAAAAACCTGCCACATGGTAATGCTTGCGGGCCAGATGGATTTCCAGCGGAATTGTTTATTACATTTTTTGGTTCTCTTTCTGAAGTACTTCTTTTATTAGTAAATTCAATGCTTCAGGGGGGACCAATCCCGACATCCTTCTTTGATGGTACAGTGGTTACCTTTTTGAAAAAAGGAAAAGAAGCAAAAGACCCAAATTCCTATAGGCCTATAACTTTATTAAACTCGGATTACAAAATTATCACAAAATTGCTTTCTATTCGTTTCAATAAGGTTGCGTCACTGTTAATTCATACAGATCAAAATGGATTTATAACTGGCCGCCAACTGCTCACTAAAACACATTATTTAGTAGAAGCACTAGATTTTTTTGAAACTCGTAAGGTATCGGCTTTAATTCTTCTTTTAGATGCAGAAAAAGCTTTTGATTTAGTAGTTTGGGACACTCTTTTTTTCATTTTATATCGATTTAGTATACCTTCTCAAGTCATCACTTTAATTAAAAATCTGTACCAGGGAGCCAAAGGCCATATTCTAATCAATAAACTGATGGTTGGGTCTATTCCTGTTCAAAGAGGAACGAGACAAGGCTGCCCTCTCTCCCCCACTCTTTTTGCTTTTTTCATCGAGCCTCTAGCATCTGCAATAAGAAAAAATAAAAATATTTCTCCGCCAATAGATGGTATGGATAAGATCAAACTGTACGCAGATGATATTATGCTTCTGTTGAAATCCGATATGCAGTCTCAAGAACAAGCCTTTTCCATTTTTTTCACAATTTGAAGCATTGGGGGGGTATCGTAATAATAAGCGGAAAACTGAGATTATAATCAGCGGGAATAACAACTCAGACCTGCATCCAGATATTCGGAGATGCATAACCATAAACCCAAAAGATACCTAGGGGTTTATTTTTCATCTTCAGTACGCGATCTATATACGCACAATTTTGAACCCTTAATTAGGAAAGTACATGCTATGTTCCTAAGATGGGATACACTTCCTTTATCTATCTTAGGCCGAGTAGCAATAATTAAGATGTCTATACTACCACTTTTCAACTTCTTGTTTTCAACCATTTCTTGTTCCCTTCCTGGCCTTTTTTTTCAAAGATTGAATCCCTTTTTTCAACCTTCATTTTGGCAAAAAAGACTCCAAGAATAGCTATAGAAACCCTTATGTAGATAAGGAACACGGTGGATTGGGCCTACCAAATTTAAAAGACTATTACTATGCATATTTTGTGCAGTATCTATCGAGATTTAAATATCCAGCACTTAGAGATGTATTGTTTATTAATTTATTTTTTGATTTATTCTGCAAAGAATCCAAAATACCTTCTCCTCTCGCGATTTTTTAATCACCCAAATTAGTCAGATACAAGACTTTGCGTTGGTTTCTTAAAAAGCGAGATTTTATGCGGGAAAGGTTCTCACTCTCTCTCCTGTCCCTAGTAACTCCATTAAGAGAGGCTGTTTTTGGATTGGGGACCAGATTAGAATTAGATATCACACTTACGTGGGCGAGATATGAGTTCATTAACTTCTCAAATTTTATTAAATTTGGAGTTTGGTTGACTCCCGATGAGATGGTATGGTTAATACGTGGTAATTTTCTTCTTATGGGCTCATATGTAGCGCTGTATAGGTTATTGAGCAATATTGATATAACACAAATAAGTCAGATCTCTAATTTAACGAACGATATCTTTTGGTCCCCAGTATTCAAGAGGGCGGGAGCATGGAGGAAAAGTTTAGCGGAAAATAGGGAGGAGGATGTGAGTGCCAAAGCGATAAAAATGGCAGAAACATGAAAGCTTCAATTTAAAGGAAATAAACTGGAAAACCCTAAATAAATAAAATTTCACGGTCCTTAGAGGAGCGAACTGGAGACGTATGCTTTTCTTTAGCAAATGGCTATTGTATTATACACCGGCAGCGATGTCCAAAATGTACAGTAATGCATCATCTAATTGTTTTAGATGCACTCAACCGGATTTGGCTAATTGGTCACATATTATTGCCTTCTGTCCCAAAACCAAGGTTTTCTGGGAAAATATGTTTTTTATATTGTCTCAATATTTACATTTTACGATTGTTAGCTATAATAATTTAATTATACTTGTGGTTTGATCCAGAGCTTAATTTGGAAGATTCCTTAGTGAAGCTCTTGTACATCATTGTTGCAATTGTCAGATCTCTTATTCTTAAGTTTTTGAAAACAGAAATAATTCCAACTGCAGATGAATGTTTTCAAAAAATCAAGAGAGTTAGAAATTGCGAATTTAGGTATGCAAAAAGGATTGGAGCTTTACGTAAATTTACTAAAATTTGGAAAGATTACTTTGACTGAGAAAAGCGTTCAATGCTGGATATTTAGGATCTGGGATATCATGTTTTTGATTAAATACAAATTTTTTGTTTGACCTGTACCTATGGTAGGCGATTTCAATGTCTTTTTAGTTCAGTATGTTTAGATGTACATGTCAGATATTTGGTAATCATTATGTCATTGATTCTCTGCCAAAAACTCAATAAAAATATTTTTTTTTAAAAAGAGTAGTGTTTGAAAGATATTTGCCCTTGACAAAACCGGATCCTTCTTTTCCTAAGATATCAGGAAGAAGCACTTCTAGCCGTAAAGCTAGTGCTTTAGAGAACATTTTATAATACAAGTTAACTATAGAAATGAGTCGATAATTTTTTTTAGAAGTGTAGACCTTTACCCACTTTCAGAATTAGACAGATGAAGACATCAAGAAACGAGCCAGTAGAGGTAGCCAAATTAATAAAAGAATGAACTAACAGACAAAGTTTGGGAAGAGGCAATTTGGAAAAGTGTGTAAAAAACACAGCTGTAACACTAACCAGCCCTGGAGCTGCATCTTTTTTACGGAAAAGCAATGCAAGCTGAAGTTATGTTTGAGTCATATCCATCTCTAGGGAAGAGAAATCAACTTGAGAATAAGCCGGCTTTGAAATAAAGGATAAATAGCTTAAAGTTACAGGATCTGAGGGTAGACAATCTGGCGTGTATAGATTTGTGTAGAATTGTTGGAATTGAAGTAGAATATCCTGGCCTCTGTGGTGAGAAGAACCTCTATCATCGATAATTGTTTTAATGAATATTTTTTATTTTAGAATAGTTATCTAGCAACTTTCCAGATTTTTTGGGGCCTCCATAATACTTGGTGCTAGATTTGATAAGGTAAGAAGCAGCGTTATCAGTGGATACTTTATTAAAAGTACGTTTGGCTTTGATTAGTTGATTTAGAGCTTGTTGAGAATGGGACGTATAGTAAGAACGCTCCAAAAGTTTAATTTCATTAGGAATTAGTTTAGACTGTGATTAAGATAGTTGTCTCCTTTTAGAAATAAAATCAATTGTAAAATCTCGATCTGAGGCTTTATATATATACCATACAGTAGAAAAGGGAACATGTTCCGTCTGATTAAAGAGGAAAAATATTGGGCAAAAGCAGTAAAAGAATAGGTGAAGGAAGAGTCCAATGTTAGGGAGTTATTAAATCTCCATCTCGTAGGAGTAGTAGATTTAGGCATGTTGTCTAAATGTACAGATAACGATATTGATCTCTGCTGAATGTAAGGATTGAGTTAGGTGATGTGAAACAAAAACGTAGTTGATTCGAGATTGTGTGCGATGCACAAGGGAATGTGTACTCCCTTAAAGTTGGATTGCATAATCGCCAAGCATCAGTAAGGATGCGTCTTTCAAAAGCTTGTGGGAAAGTTTTTTGTAACCCTGGGCTAAGTACTTCGCTACGCCAACAACTGGGTGTAGTGTTGCCTACTTTGCCCTTTGCAAAGTAGGCGTAGCAGGCAACACTACGCCCCCTCCGTGGGCGTAGCGAAGTTGCCCGCCATCCGCCTCCCTCCCACCCTCCCTAAATACTTAAATTACCTTTTAAAAATTAATTAAAAACCACTTACCTTGTCCGCTGCGTCCCCGGGGCTCCCTCTTGTAATCGCGCCACCGTCTCGGATACTAATGCGCATGCGCGGCCGCCCGCGCATCCGCATTGTGGAGAGGAGCCTGTACCAGGCCGATCCTGAAAAAAAACAGCACTGGACCCCGCTGACACAAAAAATTACCGCCCAATTTCAGGGCTGCCGATGGCAGCCAAGAATCTGGAAAAAACAGTAAATAAGGAGGTAACCCAATGTCTTGAAGCCAGTAACCTGCTTGATCCGATGCAGCATTGTTTTAGACCCTGCCATTCCACAGAAACGGCTTTGATAATGGCAATGGAGGAGATATGGAAAGTGATGGACAAAAGGGGCAGAGCGGTCCTCTTTGTCTTAGACCTATCGGCAGCATTTGACAGCGTGAACCACACGGTGTAAATGCAGCGGCTGAGGGACGTGAGAATCAGGGACTCGGCACTAGCCCTCCTCTCCCCCTTTCTAAGAGCCAGGGAGCAGAACATAGACTGGGACAAAATACAGTCAACACTTTCCATCTCCCGTGTGGAGTGCCGCAAGGCTCCGCTCTGTCTCCTACACTTTTTAACGTGTATGTAACCCCGCTCGCTAACTTGTTGGAAGGCAAGGTTTCTCGCTGGTCTCCTATGCAATAACTCACAACTCATAGAATTGATCGTAGAAAAACCACTGATCGTGGCCAGCAGCTTCCACGCCTGTTTGGCAGATTATATGCACTGGATGAGCCAAAACTTCCTTAAAATTAACACAAAGAAAACCAAGGTACTGAAGCTCGGGAATAGTCCCTCACTATGGAACAATACCTTGTGGCCAACACAGGCAGGTGATTGTCCTTTCTCCAGCACCAAGGTGAGGAACCTCTGTATGATCTTTGACAATCAACTTATTTCTCAACCCAGGTCAACCACCTAACCTCATCTTGTTTTTACGTAATGAAAAGTCCCTGTAAGATCTTCCCATTCATCCCCAGGGGTTCCATAAAACTGTTGTAGTGGGCTCTTTCTCTGAAAACTAGACTACTGCAATGCCCTGTTCATGGGCATCGACAAGGCTCAAAAAAACCAAACTTCATTCACTGCAAAATGGGGCAGCTCCACTATTAATAAACATATTAATAGGTCACTCCACCTCGGCTGCCCTAAGGCCACTACATTGGCTCCCTGTCCAACCACGAGTCGAATTTAAGGCCCTCTGTACGGTGCACAAGGCCCTCTATGGAGGAGGATTGGCTGAGGTCCAAAGGCTGTTCTCCTGGTACTCCCTTTTCTGAGCCCTGAGATCCTCTAACTCCGGCCTTGTTAAAATTCCGAAAATACGCAGAGCTAAATGGGGTGGCCGGTGCCTATCACACTGCGTGGTAAAACTCTGGAACCAAATACCGATCAACCAGCGACTTCAGCCAAATCAGATGCTTTTCAGGAAATCGTTGCTTGTTCCCGATAAACTATAACCCCTGAGTCTACAGCACAGTTGTCATCCTGCTCACATACCCAGCGCCAAGACGTCTCTGCATTTGTGGGCTTTAGAAGCTATTATGCTATCACACATGCCTTACCAGGGTACACCGCTGGTTATCTTCCACAGACATTTGTGCTCGAAAATATTTTTCCTGGAGCCAATGGCCCACTCTATTTGATTACCTATCCAGCACAATCTCTCTTTTCTTGCAGTGTTTCAGGAACTCTTCCTTGTGATGTGTCACAGATACAACACTCACTTAGGGAAGCACAGAGTCAGGCAGGCTCCCTCATCCTCCAGTAAAGTTCCACCCAGCTAGCAACTTTGAGGGTTTCTCAAACATCATCTGGTGCAATTCCAATAATCCTCATGTTTGACCAGGCAGCCATGTCTTACACACAAAGGGAGTCAAGGTCCTTCATGTTATGCAGCTCCGCAGGCCAGTCTGCACTCAGTGTATAGTCACAGCCCATTCAGTGACCAGTACTGTGGTCCACATTTCTGATGTTATCACCGGCATACTGGCATGCTGCACACACACTCAATCCGCTCATGCTGTTCAGTACTACAGTCCCTTTGTAGTGTATTAGACTGAGTCACTTTGAACACACAGTTTCAGCACACACACATTAACTATGTGCACACTGTTCTACATTTCAAACTATGTGTTACGTGTGCCTTGCACAGGCACATGCATTCTTCACAATGTTATCACACACACACTTCCAGATCAACCTGATGTTGGGCAGGGATGAGTGAAACACACAGTCGCTGAACTGTAGAATAGTTGAGTGAGCCTCTTGGCCTCACTGCAGTGACCCAGGGTTGAATAGCCATGGTCATACTACTGATCACCACACAGGATGCTGCTTCCTCTAAGTTTTGCTTGGTTTTGCTCCTGCCAATGGCAGTTGCATAGCACAACTATGATAGGTGGTGTTTGAGTGGCCCTCCTGGACCAACCAAACTGCAATCCACGACACAGACCTATGTAATGGCATACACGCATATTCCATGTTCCCGTATTGAAATAAACTAGCATTGGTGATCCACACAACAATATAGTTTTGTACTCAGGCCATGGGTTCAAAACTCTTACCTTGCAGGGGATATTTCATACACACCACCATTGCATCATATTTGTCTGATATTTCTTCATCCAACACAATTTGTGCCAGCATTTTGACATACACGCTTCTCACATTACCCATCTCTTTCTTCCTAACATAATGAGATGATTGGCAGATATTTCCCTTGTCTCACTTTCCTTACAAATGCCACACATTGATTCTCTAGCTGTTTATTATGTTTTATTATGTGCCTACATGCATTGCTGTGGAATGCATAGTAAATATGTACTATATAAAGTGTGGACAAAAATAGTATTTACATCATTCAGCCCTGTTACATGTGTAGTGTTTGTGGATCCTCAAGATTGCATGAATGCATCTTATTTTTAATAGACATTTTGACATCTACACCTTAGACTTGGCCTTTGGCCATAACAGATGTCTCCCGTGAGTTGTGATGGTATCTGATGCAACCTAGGTACCAGCAAAATGCTGTCACGCTGCATGGTAGTCCATATGTGAAACACATCTAGTTTTACTTTGCCTCAGGGACTGACTTATTGGTAGATTTGTGACCCATCATACACTGAGTCGCACATTACACACTTTGATAAAGCAAAACACAGCTAGACAGTTGACTTGCTCCGTAGATTTGTTCTGAGTGGGAGATATGCCCAAATGTTTCTAAATAGGGAAAGAATACAACTTATATATGTTGAAGCCTACATCTAGTTTACAAGATGTGATTGAACATATAGTTGGACTGACATTCACACATACACCACACAATAGTTGATTTGAATAGTAGAGATTGTTTGGATGTGAATCATTGAACATATTTTCTACTATATGCTCCCTTCTCTTCCGACTGGCCATCGTTTGCACAATGTCTCATGCAGAGTCCTCTTGCTCTTCCATCTCACGTAGGATTGCCCCTACGTAGTCCCACAGAACATTGGTCCATGCACATGTATTGTGCAAAATGGCACAAACTAAAATAATTTTACACACCATTGCAGGTGAATAGAGCAGTCTGCCCCTGGATTTGTCAAGGCACCTGAAGAGTGATTTCAGTACCCCAAACGTGCGCTCCACCACATTGCGAGTTTTTAATAGAGCTGCATTAGACTGCTTCTGCCCATCTGTAGATATGTGTATGGTGTCATCAGCCATGGCT
Source organism: Lissotriton vulgaris (assembly GCF_964263255.1). Classification (NCBI taxonomy): domain Eukaryota; kingdom Metazoa; phylum Chordata; class Amphibia; order Caudata; family Salamandridae; genus Lissotriton; species Lissotriton vulgaris. The sequence goes on along the minus strand of NC_141696.1, from coordinate 1,092,998,248 downwards.
GCAAACCATATCCCTGTTCACCTGAAAATAGATAAAATCAAAGTCATTGATTGTATTCCTTGTACCTCAACATAATTAACTCTGTACCATTGTTCTGCCCGCATATGATACACATTTTAATTTCATTGACCCTGATATGCTTTAGTTACTGGTGAATATTGCTTTACACAGGCTTGTTGTTAGATTTTTGTTTACCATGTTGCACAGCATATAAAGGATACAACACATCAAAACGAGAGTTTCTGTGTTTAGACAGAAGATTGCCAAATAAGCAAATGTGTCAATATGTATCTGCTATCTTTAGATTGTGGACTATCAGCTAGATTCATCATTGTCCCGTTTTGCGAGCCCTTAATAGTGATTATTAAGGAATCGCTATTAAGAACTTGCAAAACGGGATTCATGTAGGAATCGCTAAATAAATTGCGATTCCTACACATTCCTTATTTGCGATTAGCAATTTACTAATCGCAAATAAGGATGCGATTTCAAGGGTGCCAGGGGTGTCCAAAGGACACCCTGTAGCCCCCCTGAAATGAAAATGTAGACTGATGCTGCGCACACACATGTCCAAAGGACATGTGTGTGTATAACATACAACTGAGAAAAATGCACAAAAGTGCATTTTTCTCAGTTTTCGCTATTTACCACAAATTCAGACTTTGCGGTAAATAGCGGCCAAAAATAGTGATTTCGCAATTTTTAAATGCTTCTTGAATTGCATTTAAGGAATCTCTAATTGAGATTCCTTAAATGCTAATCCTCAGAAATTTTCGAATTCTTTATTAGAGATTTTTGCATTTGGGATGATGAATCCCAAATGGAAAAATTGCACTCGCAAAGGGCCAGATTCTCAGAATATGGCCCTTTTGCAGTATATTTCGCTTGATGAATCTAGCTGTTAGTGTGTAACATGTCTCCAAAATTACAAAGATGTCACTTGCAATTATACTGAGATACATGGGTTGGAATAGTGACAGTAAGTTTGCCAGTCATTGAGTCATTTGACACAATTTCAACTATGATGTGAATGGTTGTCTTCATGGAATGCCCGGCCTTTACATTGTTTGGTTCAAATATTCATGTCCAGTTGTTTATAAAAAAGATACGATTGTTTGTCATCTGACATGGGCGTTTCAGTTTTGAAAGATCTTCATCCAGGTGTTGTATTTACCAATACAATTTCTCTGCATGTACTTAGACTTATATATAGGAATGCAAAAGTGGGACTATTGCGTATAAGGCCTAATTATGTTTTGTAGATTGACTTGATCCAACAGACCTGCACAGTAACATTTATGTCAGTAAATGTATGCGTGACTTCTATTTTGCAGTTTCTGTACTTATCGGACTTGACTCTTACACCATTCCTTGATCATTTCTATGTAGATTTGTTTGTGGTTATTTCACTGTGATACCCTTCCATCATCACTGTGTGACCTAGGTTTGCTCCTAGTGTATGACGTCTATAATGACCTATGTGAGCTTGGTGTTTCGAGTTTTGATTAAGTAAGATGCTGCAAATGTAGGCAACTTGTAGCATTGTTTGTTATAATCTATTACAAATGCATCGTTCACAACTCGTGCCCCAATGCTGGCCAAGAGTCTCATAACTATACCCCTTCTTTTGCAGTGGCAGAGGTAGTCCTCTCTCCAATAACACTTCCAGAGATATATCTGGCACAAAAAAAGAAATGGAAAACGAGATTTAAAAACTTGCAACCTATTGTACAAAATGCACACGTAGTGGAAATCTACCCTATCCCAAAGAACTGCTTGTCAAATTGTGCAAAAAGTCCGCCTCAACAATGTGAACGAACGGAATGGGCAAACAAACCTTATCCACATTTTGAAAGAAAAAAATAGGGCTCACCACAAGTGAATGTTTAGTCTCTTCTGTCATTTGTGCAATACAAACTTTAGTGCACAAATTATTTGTATGTAATAATCAAAAAAGGACTAGCTGGGTTGTGTTTACAAATGGAGACTCAGTACGTATGATGGCAAACTATTTGGTTTGGTTGTTAAGCCCTCACCCACCGACCTAGTCGGTGGCATGCTTCATCATCGGGCCCACCACAGTGACGCCGAGTGCGTCCCGGGTGTGCTTCGACTCCAGATTACTGAGGAGCTGGTATACTTCTCTGAGTGTGCTGTGAGGGGGTGTATAAGAAAGTGATTAAAAGCTATGCTGTAGGTCCCAGTGCCCGAGGGTATATAGAACTTTAATAGCTGGGCCCACGCTAGCTTATAAAAAGGCAAGCGGACGCGGTGGAGCGAATTATGAACTCCCGCGTCCTATGTGGTCGACATGTTTCAGCCAGGCCTTTTCTTGTTATAAAACTGGCTTTCCTCAGGACCAATGAGAGTGTGGGTGAAAAAATTAATATTAAGTGAAGTGATTTTTAAAAATGTGTCGCACACGCTAAGGTGCTATACGTGTGTGGAGGGGGATTCCCTCCGCTTTACTGTACACAAAACATAGAGGACGAAGACAGACGTACATGGTAAAGTCGGGTAAGTATTTTATACCAAAAACACAACGCACTGCCGGCAATTTTAAAGGTGTGTGCACGACCTCTACCGGCGGGATTTAAACGTGGCCATGAAATTGTATGGCGGCAGTGAGATATGAGGCGTTTCTAAGCGGAGTGAAAGTGGTGGACTAAACAGCGGAAGATAGTCAATGAGTGAGAATCAAGCATAGGTAATTCTGTTTCCTAACACATGCTATTTGCTGTTAAAGCCTCAAAGGTCACCAGGCAGGGAAGAGCGGACCCTAAAAGTTTTTAGGGAGGCAGAGATTAGAACCTGTTGGGAGAGAAGGTAGCTTACCTATTCCGACGTGAAGGTTGCATCTCAGTACTTACGAGATTACCGGCCTCCGTGCTCCATGAACCTGTAGTCCTGCTGCGGTGTCCCGAGTGAGTGGAGATCAGGAGCTTTCTGATATTTATACTCGTTCAGGAAGGGCGGTACCTGCAGAGGGGTGGAGCAAGGGGCGTAGCTGCGCATGTAGAATGATCAGTGCTCATGGGCTACGCATGCGTAGAAGTGTATAATTGTTTACATTTGGAAAGAGTAGCACAGAGGGACTACAGAAAGGGACAGGGCCACGAGTCCAGACAGGAACAGGGCTCAGCAGTTCAATGAATTCCATGGTATGGAATCATTAAGTCCAGTCAAGTGGGTGGAAAGGCTGTAAATCCACCGTTGTTCTTTTGTGTGAAGAGTTCTCTCATCGCAGTTATCGAATTTCTCGATGACTGTCCACGTAAAATCATTAGGAGTGTGGTTGTGTGACAGGAAATGTTCTGTTAATTTACTGATATTCTTGCCACACCTCATGGTGCTCCTGTGTTCGGTCATTCTTGTCCTTACTTTTCTGGTCGTCATCCCGACGTATCTTAGGCCACAATGACATGTTATCAAGTACACCAAGTTAGCAGAATTGCAATTGGTGAACTGCCGTTGCGTCCAAACTTTGCCATCTTCAAGATTGAGTGTTTTGGATGGAGTGGTCAAATGGCAGACACTGCAATTGTTGCAAGGTTGATGTCCAGTTAGTTTGGGCAGCCCCCACGCATTGAGGATAGTGTTGCCTGAGGGACGTTGGTTTTTTCTGGGTCTTGTTGAGACCAACTGGTCTCTTAAGTTTTTAGCTCTCTTAAAGGCAAAGCGAGGGAGGTCCCACTTTCTGGTGCCAGAATTGATTATTTTCCAGTTCTTCTTGATAATACTGGACACCTGATTAGAGGCCGTGTTATACGTTGTAACACAGGTCATCACAGGAGGTTCCGTTGGTTTCGGTATGGTTTCCAGGAGTGCATCCCTGTTCAGGTTGCGTGCCCTTTTGCAGGTCTTAGAGATGATTCTAGTTGGATAACCACGGTCTTCCAGTTTATGGACTAAGGCTCCGGACTGTGATTTGTAGTCTTGGATGTTACTACAGTTGCGCCTTATTCTTAAGAACTGGCCAAACGGGAGGTTTTCTCTGAGAGGCCTAGGGTGGAAACTGTCAAAGCGCAGTAAGGAGTTACGTGAGGTGGGTTTATAGTAGGTGGTGGTGATTAAGCCATTGTTCTGTGCTTTAATGTTAAGGTCCAGGAAAGCCAATTCAGTGGGGCTGCTCGTGCATGTGAAGCGCAGATACGCATCCCGATCGTTAATCCACGTCATGAAATGCTTCAGGGTGTCTTCATTGCCCTCCCAGATAATGAAGATGTCGTCAATGTAGCGACGCCAGGTGATTATGTTGGCCGAGTATGGGTTAGTGGGAGACTCGATGTGGCTGCGTTCGAAGTGGTGAACGTACAGTCCGGCCACGCTCGGGGCAAAAACACTCCCCATCGAGGTTCCATTGGTCTGGAGGTAGAATTTTCCTTCATACTCGAAATAGTTATCCTTAAGAGCCAGTGCCGCACACTCAAGAATGAATTTACGTGGGGTGCGGTGTTGCCAAGTGGTTTCCATTAGGACATCGTGTAATACTTGTAGAGTAGCATCCTGGGGTAAGCTTGTGTATAAGCTTTCAATATCCAGTCCGACCAGGAGTTGAGATTCGTGATTGAAAGCCATATCTTTAATGACATTTAGTAGATGTTTAGTATCCTGGATGTAGGATGGTGTTTTTTGTACAAGGGGATTGAGGAAAAAATCGCAGAAGCGTGAGAGTGGTTCGAGCAGAGATTGGATGCCCGACACTATGGGTCTCCCTGGTGGCGGATTTTTACCCTTATGTACCTTAGGTAAGGTGTAAAAATATGGTACCCTCGCGTTCTTGGTGCAAAGATAATCGCCCTCCTGTTTGGAGATGTGTTCCGCATCAACAGCCTCTTTGACGGTTCGGTTGATTTTCAGTTGGAGTTCCTCAGTGGGGTCTTGGTTCAGGAGCTTATAGTTCCGAGTGTCACTCAATAAACGGCAGCATTCTTTGTCGTAGTCACACTTGTTCATGACCACGATTCCTCCTCCTTTATCCGCAGGTTTTATAATGCGGGTCGAGTCATTCTGTAGATGTTTGATGATCTCGCGTTCTTGAAAGGAGAAGTTGTTGAACTTGTTCCCAGGTTGCAATTTTTCAATTTCTGCATAGACAGCATTTTCAAAAGTGATAATTTCTACAGGTATGCTTGCTGGTGGAGGAGTGAAAGTGGATTTCACTTTCAAACCGGTTTCGTTTATGTTTTCCTGATTACCATCCTGTTTTTCTTGCTTTTCAAAAAATGCTTTCAGTTTTAATTTGCGGAAAAACTCAGCAAGTTCCACATGAAGTCTGAACGTGTCGAGTCTAGTGGTAGGAACAAAGGAGAGGCCTTTATTGAGGACGGCAGTTTCTTCGTTGGTTAGGGGTATGTCTGAAATATTGAACACCAGAGGGTTGTCCATTCTGGGTTCGGTTACTTGCGGGTCCCCGGTTGTTCTCGGGATTTGTTCCGGGTGTTCGAACTGACCGGGTCTTCTTCCGTTTCCCAATGTACCCGTTGTCCGGGATTTCTTCTCTTGCCGCGTGATCTGCGGCCCTGGCCTAAAAAAGGATACCGTTGATTCTGGTTGTTCTGAAAGTATGGCATCTGTCCTGGGGCGTACATTGGAGGATATCCAAAATATGGAGGAACGGGGCCAAAAGGTGGAGGGCCGAAATTATGATGTTGTGGAGGTCCTTGCCACGGTTGTGGCCAATTTTGGCCTCTACGTCCCCTTCCTCTTGTGTTGTTCGAGCCCGTACTGGACCCACTTGAGACAGAGCTGTTGTCATCAGAGTTATCTTGACCTTTAGTCGGTGCAGTGTAATCGTCATCGGCATAGGGGTATGTTTTCGAATAACTGAACCTTTTCGAAAACATACCCCTATGCCGATGACGATTACACTGCACCGACTAAAGGTCAAGATAACTCTGATGACAACAGCTCTGTCTCAAGTGGGTCCAGTACGGGCTCGAACAACACAAGAGGAAGGGGACGTAGAGGCCAAAATTGGCCACAACCGTGGCAAGGACCTCCACAACATCATAATTTCGGCCCTCCACCTTTTGGCCCCGTTCCTCCATATTTTGGATATCCTCCAATGTACGCCCCAGGACAGATGCCATACTTTCAGAACAACCAGAATCAACGGTATCCTTTTTTAGGCCAGGGCCGCAGATCACGCGGCAAGATAAGAAATCCCGGACAACGGGTACATTGGGAAACGGAAGAAGACCCGGTCAGTTCGAACACCCGGAACAAATCCCGAGAACAACCGGGGACCAGCAAGTAACCGAACCCAGAATGGACAACCCTCTGGTGTTCAATATTTCAGACATACCCCTAACCAACGAAGAAACTGCCGTCCTCAATAAAGGCCTCTCCTTTGTTCCTACCACTAGACTCGACACGTTCAGACTTCATGTGGAACTTGCTGAGTTTTTCCGCAAATTAAAACTGAAAGCATTTTTTGAAAAGCAAGAAAAACAGGATGGTAATCAGGAAAACATAAACGAAACCGGTTTGAAAGAGAAATCCACTTTCTCTCCTCCACCAGCAAGCATACCTGTAGAAATTATCACTTTTGAAAATGCTGTCTATGCAGAAATTGAAAAATTGCAACCTGGGAACAAGTTCAACAACTTCTCCTTTCAAGAACGCGAGATCATCAAACATCTACAGAATGACTCGACCCGCATTATAAAACCTGCGGATAAAGGAGGAGGAATCGTGGTCATGAACAAGTGTGACTACGACAAAGAATGCTGCCGTTTATTGAGTGACACTCGGAACTATAAGCTCCTGAACCAAGACCCCACTGAGGAACTCCAACTGAAAATCAACCGAACCGTCAAAGAGGCTGTTGATGCGGAACACATCTCCAAACAGGAGGGCGATTATCTTTGCACCAAGAACGCGAGGGTACCATATTTTTACACCTTACCTAAGGTACATAAGGGTAAAAATCCGCCACCAGGGAGACCCATAGTGTCGGGCATCCAATCTCTGCTCGAACCACTCTCACGCTTCTGCGATTTTTTCCTCAATCCCCTTGTACAAAAAACACCATCCTACATCCAGGATACTAAACATCTACTAAATGTCATTAAAGATATGGCTTTCAATCACGAATCTCAACTCCTGGTCGGACTGGATATTGAAAGCTTATACACAAGCTTACCCCAGGATGCTACTCTACAAGTATTACACGATGTCCTAATGGAAACCACTTGGCAACACCGCACCCCACGTAAATTCATTCTTGAGTGTGCGGCACTGGCTCTTAAGGATAACTATTTCGAGTATGAAGGAAAATTCTACCTCCAGACCAATGGAACCTCGATGGGGAGTGTTTTTGCCCCGAGCGTGGCCGGACTGTACGTTCACCACTTCGAACGCAGCCACATCGAGTCTCCCACTAACCCATACTCGGCCAACATAATCACCTGGCGTCGCTACATTGACGACATCTTCATTATCTGGGAGGGCAATGAAGACACCCTGAAGCATTTCATGACGTGGATTAACGATCGGGATGCGTATCTGCGCTTCACATGCACGAGCAGCCCCACTGAATTGGCTTTCCTGGACCTTAACATTAAAGCACAGAACAATGGCTTAATCACCACCACCTACTATAAACCCACCTCACGTAACTCCTTACTGCGCTTTGACAGTTTCCACCCTAGGCCTCTCAGAGAAAACCTCCCGTTTGGCCAGTTCTTAAGAATAAGGCGCAACTGTAGTAACATCCAAGACTACAAATCACAGTCCGGAGCCTTAGTCCATAAACTGGAAGACCGTGGTTATCCAACTAGAATCATCTCTAAGACCTGCAAAAGGGCACGCAACCTGAACAGGGATGCACTCCTGGAAACCATACCGAAACCAACGGAACCTCCTGTGATGACCTGTGTTACAACGTATAACACGGCCTCTAATCAGGTGTCCAGTATTATCAAGAAGAACTGGAAAATAATCAATTCTGGCACCAGAAAGTGGGACCTCCCTCGCTTTGCCTTTAAGAGAGCTAAAAACTTAAGAGACCAGTTGGTCTCGACAAGACCCAGAAAAAACCAACGTCCCTCAGGCAACACTATCCTCAATGCGTGGGGGCTGCCCAAACTAACTGGACATCAACCTTGCAACAATTGCAGTGTCTGCCATTTGACCACTCCATCCAAAACACTCAATCTTGAAGATGGCAAAGTTTGGACGCAACGGCAGTTCACCAATTGCAATTCTGCTAACTTGGTGTACTTGATAACATGTCATTGTGGCCTAAGATACGTCGGGATGACGACCAGAAAAGTAAGGACAAGAATGACCAAACACAGGAGCACCATGAGGTGTGGCAAGAATATCAGTAAATTAACAGAACATTTCCTGTCACACAACCACACTCCTAATGATTTTACGTGGACAGTCATCGAGAAATTCGATAACTGCGATGAGAGAACTCTTCACACAAAAGAACAACGGTGGATTTACCGCCTTTCCACCCACTTGACTGGACTTAATGATTCCATACCATGGAATTCATTGAACTGCTGAGCCCTGTTCCCGTCTGGACTCGTGGCCCTGTCCCTTTCTGTAGTCCCTCTGTGCTACTCTTTCCAAATGTAAACAATTATACACTTCTACGCATGCGTAGCCCATGAGCACTGATCATTCTACATGCGCAGCTACGCCCCTTGCTCCACCCCTCTGCAGGTACCGCCCTTCCTGAACGAGTATAAATATCAGAAAGCTCCTGATCTCCACTCACTCGGGACACCGCAGCAGGACTACAGGTTCATGGAGCACGGAGGCCGGTAATCTTGTAAGTACTGAGATGCAACCTTCACGTCGGAATAGGTAAGCTACCTTCTCTCCCAACAGGTTCTAATCTCTGCCTCCCTAAACACTTTTAGGGTCCGCTCTTCCCTGCCTGGTGACCTTTGAGGCTTTAACAGCAAATAGCATGTGTGAGGAAACAGAATTACCTATGCTTGATTCTCACTCATTGACTATCTTCCGCTGTTTAGTCCACCACTTTCACTCCGCTTAGAAACGCCTCATATCTCACTGCCGCCATACAATTTCATGGCCACGTTTAAATCCCGCCGGTAGAGGTCGTGCACACACCTTTAAAATTGCCGGCAGTGCGTTGTGTTTTTGGTATAAAATACTTACCCGACTTTACCATGTACGTCTGTCTTCGTCCTCTATGTTTTGTGTACAGTAAAGCGGAGGGAATCCCCCTCCACACACGTATAGCACCTTAGCGTGTGCGACACATTTTTAAAAATCACTTCACTTAATATTAATTTTTTCACCCACACTCTCATTGGTCCTGAGGAAAGCCAGTTTTATAACAAGAAAAGGCCTGGCTGAAACATGTCGACCACATAGGACGCGGGAGTTCATAATTCGCTCCACCGCGTCCGCTTGCCTTTTTATACGCTAGCGTGGGCCCAGCTATTAAAGTTCTATATACCCTCGGGCACTGGGACCTACAGCATAGCTTTTAATCACTTTCTTATACACCCCCTCACAGCACACTCAGAGAAGTATACCAGCTCCTCAGTAATCTGGAGTCGAAGCACACCCGGGACGCACTCGGCGTCACTGTGGTGGGCCCGATGATGAAGCATGCCACCGACTAGGTCGGTGGGTGAGGGCTTAACAACCAAACCAAATAGTTTGCCATCATACGTACTGAGTCTCCATTTGTAAACACAACCCAGCTAGTCCTTTTTTGATTATTACATATTAACTTGGGGATTCGGACTGGCTTATCTAGTCCTCTCTCTCTGTTTTGATTTGCTGATCCAAATTATTTGTATGCCATTTTTTCATTGCCTATTTAAGAAATAGATAGGGGAACAATGTGGCTATCCCTAATCACTTTGCTAACTGTTTCTTATAGATCGGTAAAAATTGACTTTCAATTATTTACAATGCCCTAATTGACAATAACAATTGAGAATATGAAATATCAACTAGTTAGTTGTTACTATGTGAAAGTCTATATAATGGTTTTTCTCTTAACCCATTAATTACAAGAGCCTTTGAGCACTCAAAGGTGGAATATTTCCAAATAACCACGGCATTGGTACTGGTTCTGTGATCACTAGGTCTTCTAGATTCTCTAGTAGATGTGGATGAAAGGGGAAAGCCAAGCTAAAGGGAGGCATTGTTGGGTGATTCTAGACATAAACAATTAGGGGCCAGATGTAGGTAAGTAACATTTACCGAATCTTAATTACCGAAAATTACCGAATTTTACCGATTCGGTAATTAAGATTCGGTAAATGTGAGGGGTTGGTATGTAGGGAATCCAGATGTTCCCTTTTACCGAATCGGTAAAATTCGGTATTTAATGATTCGGTAAATACCGAATCGGTAAAGCCTATTGATTCCTATGGGCTTCAAAGCCCATAGAAATCAATAGGCTTTACCGATTCGGTATTTACCGAACCGGTAAGTACCGAATTTCACAAGGGTGCAGGGGGTGTCACTTTGACACCCCCTGGCACCCCCTAAACAGGATTGGGTGCCATGTGGCAGGCATACAAGCCCTAGGGGCAGGTCTGCCTGTCATATGGCACAGGTGTGCATGCACACATGTGCATGCACACCAGAATCGGTATTTTACCATCAAATAGTATTTGATGGTAAAATACCGATTCTGTAATGCTTGTGGGACTCAGAAGAGTCCCACCTACATATCAATTTTACCGAATCGGAAAAAATACCGATTCGGTATTTTACAGAATCGGTAAATTTACCGATCGGTAAATTTACCGATTCTGTAAAATACAGGGCCCTACATCTCAAATTGCATTTACCGGTCGGTAACGGCCGAATTCGGCCGTTACCGACCGGTAAATGCCTACCTACATCTGGCCCTAAGACTCTTATAATGAAGATAACAATATGCAACCATAATTGCGAACAAAGATAATGATCCAAACTTCTGTTCACATCCTGTCCACCACTTAGGTGAGAAGGCCAATGATCTTATGGAATTCCGTTTATTCGAGGCATGCAGGTCCCAGGCAGGGAAATAAATCAGTGGCCCTAATGTAGGTGGAAACGTCTTGCACGTCAGGACCATTGATTTTCTGTTTATCCCTCTGTGAGAGATTTTTTTTAGAAAAACAAAACATATTTAGTAGAGCGAAATATGGATGGTACCCACTCATCAAGGGCCCGATTCACCAAAGTATTCTGAGACAAAATATTAACTTTACGACTTTCGGTATTCACATAAGGCATTTAGGGCCCGATGTAGGTAAACGCGATTTTCCGAATTCAAAATACCGAGGCGGGCCGAATCGGTATTCTGAAATCGGAAAACGAGATGTAGGGAAAAAAAAGCGAATGAATACCGATTCGGTCGGCATCGGTAATGAGAATCGGTACGTTCCGATTCGGCACGGACCGAATCGGGAAGTACCGAATCGGCTAACAACGATTCGGAAATTACCGAATCGGCTAACACCGAATCGGATAGTCCTGATTCGGCGAACACCGATTCGGTAAAAGCCGAATCGGTAAAATCCGATTCGGCAATCATAGATTCGTAGCCATGAAAACACACCCATGGCGAAAAAGCCCATAGGAATGCATTGAAGAAACCGAATCGGCTTTTACCGAATCGGATAATACCGAATCGGATTTTACCGATTCGGTATTATCCGATTCGGTAAAAGCCGATTCAGCCAATGAGGTGGCTCCCCCTCCCCCACCCAAACAGGGAGTGGCAACCCTGGCAGGTGCAGCTAATTAAGAAGTTTCTGGAGAGCCAGCCTGAGCTCAACACTCACAGTTAGCAGCAGTGGGAGTAGGAGGTTGTCAACTCTACTGAAGAACATGGCAGAGCAGTGCGAAAGCCAGAAGTCCTCCCAGAAGAGGAAGCCGAAGTTCACCACCACCGAGCTTCAGGTGCTGGTCGAGGAGGTGGTGAGGGTGCACCGCCAGCTGTTTGGAAAGCTGTCCCTCAATGTGCCAGACAGCACCAAGAGGAGGATCTGGGCGGAAATCGCCCAAAAGGTGAATGCTGCGGGTGTCACCCCCAGGTCCGTAGAAGAACTCAAGAAGAGATTCTACGACATCCGCAGCCTCACAAAAAGGAAGATGGCTGAGATACAGAGGCAGGCTGGAGGCACTGGAGGAGGCAGGAACCCGGCGCCACCCCTCACCGAGCTGGAGGAACTGGTCTCCAGCACCATTGAGAGAGAGAGTGTCAGTGGAATTGGGACCCTGGACAGCTCTGCGAGAGCTACAGCTACAGGTAAGAAGCATGCGCATCATGACACACCCTACCAGACACCTCCCCATTAGACACAATGCATAGGCAAACCCCAGCACAGTACTGTCACCAACATACAAGAGACAAGCATCATGGTACATGTAGTCAGCAGAAGTTAGCTAAATATGGCAGTGCAGAATCACAAGACAGGAAACAGTGTGACATAGTGTAAGGAGATGCAAGGACATGTGGAATGCTTTAATTGTACTGACTGTAATACATCGGCACTCAGTTTACAAATGCTTCTTTGTACCTAGGGGCACCATCAGGCGGAACAACATTGACATCAGAGGGAGCAGCACCGTCTGACACTGCACTCGCAGGGCCGAGCACCAGCCAGGCTGGCCAGGAGGAGGAGGAGGACGGAAACACCCTAGGGCTAGGTATGGAGGGAGACCTGGTGATAGACTTCGATGCACTGCACTCCCCACAAATGGCCAGCACACCCCCCTTGCAGTTCTCCCCAGAGAACTCCCCTACAAGGGACACCATTCCGCCTACACCAGCTCCTGCCACAACCAAGGCCTTGCCACCTGTACAACCTGTCCTGGGAGCAGGGGCTCAGGGACCGGCCAGCACCACACCCCCACCAGTGGCACCCCAGCCCACTCCGCAGGCCGGAAGCAGCAGTGCCCGGCGCCGTACCATCACCACCACTGCTGCACCAGCACGGGAGGGCAGTGTATTCCTGGGCCTCGAGGGACAGATGGTGAAGATTCAGAGGCAACAGGCAAGATCCACGATGGCCTGCCAACGCCAGCTCCTGCAGCACAACCTGCAGATGGGAGAAATGGTCAAGGGATTTCAGGCCTTCGTGGAATCGAACAAGGAGGTGGCAGCAGGGTTAGGCAGGCTAACCACTGCCATAACCCAATCATCTAGCAGACAGGAGGAGCATGAGCTGGTGCGCAGGCGGGATGCCCGGGTGCTGAACCGCGCCATGAGCCGCCTTGCTGCGGCGACGGCACAACTGTGCCATCGCAGCGCGAACATGGAATCTAGCCTGAGTCAGCATACGGCAGAGCTCACAAGGGGGATGGCCCGGATCACCACTGCTATGGAGGCCATGATTATTTCGAACACGGCCTCCAATCCTGCCCTGGACCTGGGTGATGCTGGGGACAGCAGCAGCCGCAGCAGCCAGGCCAGCGCTGCGTCTGAGCCACGTAGGAGCACCAGGCGCTCCGCTGATGCTGCTGGGCATTCAGAGGGGGCTGAGGGACACCCCAGTGGGTCTGGCAAGCGGGCAAAGAAATAGCCTTGCAAGGGCGGGTGAGGCAACCTGAACCTTGGACTTTTGTTTTTTTCCTATACACCATTTTTTGTTGCACATCAGTGCTGTAACTGTGTTGCAACAGTATTAAAATTTGTTTTTTCCCAACCAACATTTAGCTGTCTTTGCATCTGTACTCACTCAGAAATAGTTCTCAGTAATCTCCTCACGTCTGTATCTGCCATCACTTGGCGTACACACCCCAGCTGGCTGTGTCAGTGGCACAGCTTCGTCGTCGTCATGGTCCTCGTAGTCAGACAACTCCACCTCAGTGCCCTTCTTCACCGCAAGGTTGTGTAACATTGCACATACAGCTATGATCTTGCAGCAGGTGATGGGGGTATACTGCCTTGCACCTGCACTCTTGTGCAGGCATCTGAATCTACTTTTCCAGATGCCAAAGGTCCGTTCGACAACATTCCTTGTGCGTATGTGGGCCCGGTTATACCTCCTTTGGCTGGGTGTGGAGGGGTTGAGGTAGAGGGTGAGTATGAATGAGCGGAGGGCATATGCACTGTCGCCTGGAAGAGAAAGGGGTTACATTACACACATGCGTACATGTATTCCACCTAGCTACTATGTGTTATGGGGGTCTGATGATGTGTCTCACCTAGGAGGTATCCTTCACCAAATTCGCCAGCCATCAGCCGTGCATAGATGCCGCTCTGTTGGAAAATATAGGAGTCATGGGTACTCCCTGGAAATTTTGCAACCAGGTCTGTGATGGTGCACTTTGCATTGCAGATCACCTGCACGTTGATGGTGTGTGTAGACTTGCGATTGCGGTATATGTATTCGGTGTCCGCTGGTGGGCAAATCGGAATGTGCGTGCCATCTATGCAACCGATGATTTGGGGAAATTGTGCCATCTGGTAGAAGTCAGCTTTGGTTTGTAGCAGTTCTGCGTGGGTTGCAGGGAAAGAGATGTATTGGTCCATCCTGTGTATCATGGCGTCAAGGAATGTGTGGAAGAACCTTGACAGGCTGCTCTGGCTCACCCCTCCTGCTGCTGCTACTCCACTTTGATAGCTGCCAGACGCTAGCAGGTGTAGGCTGCATAGCACCTGGATGTGCGCAGGGATGGCGTGTGCCCTTGGGGTGTGGTGGTCCAAGAATGGCTTGAGATCCCTGATGAACTCAAGTATGGTGTCAGAGTCCAGCCTGTATCTCTGTAGTATCTCTGCCTCTGTGAGCATGAACAGGGTTATCCTCTGTCTGTAGACCTGTTCATTTCTTAGCCATTCCCTCTGTCCTTCCTGCTGTAGCCGTAGCCGCCTTGCAATGACATAGAAAGCTGCCATCCTGCAAGTTGCAATGCATTTTGGGCCTGTTTATATGGGTTGGAGTTGGTTACCACCTGATTGCAATCCATGGTAAATACCGAGTGAATTCTACCGATTTTGAGCCGATTTCGGTGTTTCTGTGCCTCCCTACATCTCCCCATCTGTCGGAATCGGGGAATTTCCCGATCGGCGAATCATACGATTCGGCATGTTTTCCGATTCGGCTCATGTCCGAATCGGTCTATCTACCGATTCGGTACATGGACCGAATCGGTGATTTTCCGATTCAGTGTCACTAACGATTCGGTACATGGACCGAATCGGTGATTTTCCGAATCGGTGTCACTAACGATTCGGTACATGGACCGAATCGGTGATTTTCCGATTCGGTGTCACTACCGAATCGGTACATGGACCGATTCGGTGAATTTCCGAATCGGTGTCACTACCGATTCGGTACATGGACCGATTCGGTGTTTGCATCCGATTCGGTGTTTTTCCGATTCGTTACATATCCGATTTTCGGTATGTACGTATCGGATTCTTTCCCCTTCGGTACTCATTCCGATTCGGTTTTCACTCCGATTCGTTATGTTTTTCGTTCCCTACATCTCGATGGCTGTTTACCGATCGGTAAGGGCCAAAAATCGGTATTTTCGGCCGTTACCGATCGGTAACGCCCTACCTACATCGGGCTATATGTAGCAGTAAAGTTAGGATTGCTAACTTTACTAGTACTAAACAGAGACAAAATCCAAACTTTACGAATTTTGGTATTCACAAAAGGCACTTAGTAGCAGTAATGTTAGGATTCCTAACTTTACTACTACTAAACTGAGAAAAATCCTAACTTTACGATTTTCAGTATTCACAAAAGGCATTGAGTAATAGTAAAGTTTCTCATTCAACCAGTCTATGAAACAAAGAACAGCAGCTGGAGGCCTTGGGCATGCATCAGAAACCCCAATAAAGAGGTATATATGTAGTTTTCATGTATAGTGTACACAAATTAAGAAGATCACCATTAGGTATTTCAAAAGTTAGACTTATATAGTTAGTATACATCCCAATACATCTCAAATACCCAAAAATAATTAACATGAAGGGAAACTCATCTGCCACACACCTCTACAACATTTGCACAAAAGGAGGAAAGTAGGCCGATTCTCTATGTACTATACATGAATGGTATGCTCCCACCAGTCATGGAGATTGAGAAATGAGTCAAAAGGCCCACAAACTAACCTCTAACATCCAGCAGTGCAGAAGGCATGTAGAAGGCATGTAAATCCTTTATACCATCTCCAAATCTTGGCTGACTGTAGCAAATTATGAAAGTGTAGTAAGCAACTGAGAGTAAAGTAGGAGAATGTGATATGTGGATTGTAATGACCTCAGGATGTTTGTTGCCTCATTATTACCAGGACCAGGCTGATTGTGACTGAGTATATCCAGACAAAATTGTTCCAGGCCATATTTTCTTCATGAATAAGAAACTCAAGAATAGAGTCAGTATCAAAGCAAGTTACATGTAATGAAACCTTAACTGGTGTACTAATAAGCATATACCAATATCTGAGAACTACCCTGAAGGGGAAACAGCCTTTACAATGTAACCTTTACAGTGCATGCCATTACATCGCATGCCGTTGCAACGAAAAAGGTGTGCATCAGTGGGTAGAAGGTGTTGGATTTAACTCCAACACCTTCCCTATTGTTGCACACATTGGAGTTGGAATAGAAAATTAGTCTATTCCGACTTCCAGCGCTCCCCTGACAGAAAGTTGGGGTAATGTTTGGTGTTGCAACGGCATGTGATGTAATGGTGTGCTCTGTATTGTGACAAATTCCCCTAAAGACATCAGAATTAGTGACTCAATACATTATTTTGGCAAAAAGATTGGGGGTAACCATGCAGAAATGGCCATTTCCAACACAACCCCCCTCCAGCCTAAAGCTAGGGAAGACTAATCAACACCATGATGGACTTCCCTTTTTAGGGAAAAGAACATAGACAAAGGCACACTAATGCGGGGACACTTATCAGTTTGATGGCTCACTGAACTGTGGTGGATCTCCTTGTCAACACTCCCAAAAGGCACTCACCTGTGGACCCCATCTGTGCAGTACCTAACCTTAAATGCTCACAGATGCATTCTAGTAGGCAGACAGTATTACCATGATGTACAAAGAGATGCAGTTCATTCCACCACTTGGGTCTGTCTTCCGTCCCCAACCTAGGGAAAACTCTGTCCATAAGGACTACAACCAACAGAGGCTACTGGCAGCTGTCAGTGTCCATAACCAGGCCCCAGGCCATCCAAGGGTCTCTAACCTTTGTGGTTTATCAAAGTGTGGGACAGTAGCCCCAGGTGCATTGCAACATTTTCCTACTCCAGTTCCCACCATTTCATGGGCGGTATACTGAGACTGGTTACTCAGCCCAGAGTCTAAACAGGCGACACATGTGAGTTATCTTTCACCCTGCATCTGCAAAAGGGTCCTGTACCCTCTGCTTGAGAGTGGTACCTCTAGAAAACTGAACTGTCAGGGTGCACTGGGCTGCCTCCCCTCCCAATTCCCCAGACACCAGGGACAATTCATTCCCCAGAAGCCCCTATGTGGGCATCTTGGCACTATATATGATCATCTGGGTCACCTCTCTGGCTTCAGGGATACCAGTGCCACGGGCTGGATAAAGTCTTACCCCTGGGCCTCTCTCACCTTACACATCTGACCGATGTGCTGCTCTGGGGAAACCTGCCTTTCTTCAGCCATGGTCTGGCTAGTCCTGGTGTCCCTCATAGCATTGTCCGGGACACCATTCCTTTCACCTGGTGGAAATGATGAATTCTACCCTCAGGGATCACTAACTTGCTCCCTGTGTCCACTTCCCAGCTAAGGTAGATCATGGCATGGTCTATGACCTTCCACTGCAGAATTCTCACCCCTAGGGCCACAATGGCTGCCCCAGTAAAGGTACCATCAATGGGTGGTATCTTAGGGCAGACAGAGTCCCCCTGCTTGTGTCCTAGCTGGTCACAATCACAGCATCAGGGCTGGAAATGGGGTGGCTAGGCCACCACCCACCAGAGCCTTCACCATTTTTCTCAGCAGGGGCATGAAAACCCTTTCCTCCCCTTTACTGTGGGACTTGTCTGTGTCTCTCTTGACCTCCCCCTCACTCTGTGGTGAAGACTGAACCATCCTTCTTGGGGTCACACCCAGACAACTTCGTTTGGACCCCGGTGTGATCCAGGGATCCACCTCCTTAGCAACTGTTTGGGGAGAGTAATCTTACAATCAACCAGGTGTTTGGTGCCACACCCAGGCACCTTCATTTGGACCCCGGTGTGATCCAGCGATCCGCCTCCTTAACAACTGTCTGGGCAGAGTAATCTTACTATCAACCAGGTGTTTGGTGCCACACCCAGGCACCTTCATTTGGACCCCGGTGTGATCCAGCGATCCGCCTCCTTAACAACTGTCTGGGCAGAGTAATCTTACTATCAACCAGGTGTTTGGTGCCACACCCAGGCACCTTCATTTGGACCCCGGTGTGATCCAGAGATCCGCCTCCTTAACAAATGTCTGGGGGGAGTAATCTTACTATCAACCAGGTGTTGGTGCGGATCTAGAAACCAAAGACTGACCATCTTTCCATAGCGAGAGGAAGAAACACTCAAACAAAAAGTGTACATAAATATACATTTCTGTGTAGGGCTTAATACCCTAACATGAATCAAATACCAGAGTTACAGGAATATTTTAACATTATCAGTGAAGCATCATAGTGATGGAGCAAGGTTTCACATGTACAGAACCTTGCTTGTACTCAACCCTCTCGAAATAACCGGCAATATATTAACCAACATGTTTTGTTAAGTAATATTACTTTAGAAAAGAAGAGCACAATTGCACCGGGTTTTGTGCACGTTTCACAACAATAAGGAAAGACGTTGTGCTAATGAATCAATTGACACTGTATGTCTTCCTGATATATTCTCTTGTTTTATTATAAATTATTATTTCATCTTTTTTTATCTGTGAATTTTAGCTTATATTGAATATATATAGAAACGGTGATTGTATATGTGACAAAAATATAAATAGATAGTAATTATATTATATCAGGAAGACATACAGTGTCAATTGATTCATTAGCACAACGTCTTTCCTTATTGTTGTGAAATGTGCACAAAACCCGGTGCAATTGTGCTCTTCTTTTCTAAAGTTATGTTTCCCTGCTAGGGTTCAACTCATGGAAAGGGGCGACCACTCGGTCCCCCCGAACGTATGGTAGGGTGCCCTGATCCCCCCGGGAAGCCATCTTGGGCGGGGGGCGTGTCTCGGCTGGTATGCCCGAAGCGGCGTAGCCGGGGCGCGCCTTTTCCCGCCCAAGAGGGGTTGTCCTAGACACCTACACCGTTGACCACGCCCCGTAGGCGGATCGGAGGAGGGTACACGCCCTCCCGAGGAAGAATAAAAGGAGCGACAATCCAAGGAAGCATCCTCTTGTTCCTGTGCTTGGAAGCTGCACCTCCTCGTTGCACGTGAGCCCTAGACGGAACAAGGAGCCAATTTTGAGAACGTTGTAATTTTTGTGCTTCTCTTTGCAGTGATTCCGATTCTCTGGATCCAGGACCTCGTCGGGCAGCAAGTGTCGAACATCCGAGAACGATGCCTGGCAAAAAGGTTGGAAAAAAGGTCGGGACCGAACAGATGCTTCGCATGCTAGTAAAAGACATGGCGAACATGAAAAAGCAGATGGCGGCAATGAATGGTACGGGGAGACCGAAGAAGGTCATCGGACCTGCATTGCCGGGAGTAGTCCCTGCCGGGAGAGGTAAAAGGGCCAGGAATAGGGCGACAGGGGGGGAGGCACCGGTTCCCGAGTCGCCTCCGGCGAGCCCGGTCAGTCCAGTGGAGGCCCCAGTCCCGATCCCGGACGTAGGACAACCGATCCCTGTGGTAGTCACACCTGTTAACGAGGGGGATATGCCTCCTGAGCTGGCCGCCCAGTTGGCGGCGTGGTTAGGCAAAAGCAGCGGGGGTGCCGAGGCACCGGGGGACACGGCCGAGGAGGCCAGATTAATAATGAAGCAGTTGCGGCAATCGAGAGATGCTGCGAAGGCACCTTGTCCTCTTGTTTCCCCTTAGGTTCCGGCGGAACAACCGGCGTCGGGCGTTGGAGCAACAGCAACAACAGGTCCAGTTACTGATACGGGTAAGCAGCCATTACCAATGGCGAGGGAGGGGTCGTTACCCTCAAGGAGGGAAAAGGTGGTTCAACATATTCCAATAGCCACGAAGGAAATGATTTGGGCTGATAAATATGTGAACATGTTTTCACTGTTGACCGATCACTATGAGATAGAGCATGTTAGAAATCAGAAGGAGTTGTTGCATCCGAGTGTATGGCATGCAAAAATGGCGAGTTTCAGAGTAGAAGAGACGATCGCTAATTGGGCCAGGGCGTTTGGAATGTTTACTGCAATCATGGGGGAACGTAGGCCCGAGGTATTGCAGGAATTGGCTTGTTATCAGACACGTATAATGGAATTTCATGAAACATATGAAGGTAATCAATGGCTGGGTTATGATAACAAGTTTCGTAAGGCCAAGGAGCATGACTCATCCCTGACGTGGGATTGTTTCGACTCCATTTCCTGGCAGAAGCAGGTTATGCCGAACACAACAAAGTCGTCTTCGTTTGGCGGAAATGGGGCGGAGCCTTCCCGCCATTACTCGGTGGCACCCTTTCGGGCAGGCGCCAGCAGTGATCAACCCACAAGGAGTAATGGGAACTCGGGGAGAAAAGGGGTCTGTTGGAGCTTTAACAGAGGCAAGTGCTCTAGGCCACAAGGGACATGCAGGTTCAGGCATGAGTGTGCAGGGTGCGGGCAGTCTTCACACCCAGAGAGTTCGTGCAGAGCCAAGAATGGTGATACAGGAGGTAGAGGAGGGGCCAAACAGGTCTAATATCGACCGAGGGGCACCGCTACCTACTCCCGTTGACATCATGGCAATGATCCCTTGGCTGAACGAATACCCTGATCATGGCTCCGCCGGGGTGTTGCGAGACGGTTTCTCATATGGTTTCCGCATCCCGGCGGGGAATTTTCAGGGGAATACACAGTGTAAGAACCAGTTATCGGTTCAACAAAATGCGGCGGTAGTTCAGGCAAAGATTGCAAAGGAGGTGGCCCGAGGTCGAGTTGCGGGACCATATGGGAACCCGCCGGTTTGCAACTTTGTTTGTTCACCGTTGGGAGTGGTCCCCAAGAAGGACCCAGGTGAGTTTAGGTTAATCCATAATTTGTCCGCTCCTAGGGGTCTTTCGGTGAACGATGCGATTGACCCGGGAGTTTGTTCGGTGCGGTATGCATCCTTTGATGAAGCCGTCGCCATGTTGAACCGCCTGGGGCCCGGAGCGCTGATGGCTAAATCTGATATCGAGTCAGCGTTCCGGTTGCTCCCGGTACACCCACTGGATCAGCGTCTCTTAGGTTTTGTGTTTCAAGGACGTTACTACATGGATAAATGTATGCCAATGGGTTGCTCCATTTCTTGTGCGTATTTTGAAAAGTTCAGTACCTTTTTGCAATGGGCGTTCACCAGAGCCACGGGCTTTACGCAAGTTATGCATTACCTTGATGATTTTCTGTTTCTGGGGGCAGCCGGGGACACGGAATGTGCACAGGCTTTGAGGGAATTTTGTGATCTTATGGGACGATTTGGTGTGCCATTGGCACCGGGCAAGACAGTGGGGCCATCTACTTCACTCGAGTTTCTGGGAATAGAGCTCGATTCTGTGGAGGGGTGCTTCCGTTTGCCCAAGGAGAAGGTAATTAAATTTAAGGCCTCGCTCGAAATATGCATCGGCGAAAAAAAAGTAACTCTCCATCAGCTCCAACAAACTGTGGGTCAGCTTAATTTTACCCTTAGAGTGATACCGATGGCTCGCCCCTTTTCCCGCTCTATCGCACAGGCCATGGTTGGCCTAAAGGAAGGGCACCAGCGCACAAGACTGTCAGCAGAGGTTCGCCAGGACATGCGCATATGGTTGGCATTTCTGGCGGATTTCAACGGTCGTGTCGTGTGGAACAAGCCACCAGCTTCTTCCGAGGAGCTGGGGTTGTGGACCGACTCGGCAGGGAGCGTAGGTTTTGGCGCCATTCTTGGTAATCAATGGTCGGCACAAACATGGCCGGCGTGGTGGCACGATAGTGGGCTCACAGGTAACATTGGGTTTCTTGAGCTGTTCCCCATTCTAGTGGCCTTGAACACATGGCCAGAGGGGTTGCGTGATCGCACAGTGGTGTTCTGGTCTGATAATATGACCGTGGTTGAATGTATCAATAATCAGGCAGCACGCTGCAAATGGATTTTGAGATTGCTGAAAGAAATTGTCCTGCTGTGTATGAGACTAAACGTCTACTTTAGGGCAAGACACGTGCCTGGGGTACTGAACCAGGCGGCTGATGCACTCTCTCGTTCCCACATGCAGGCCTTCCGGGGTTATCTGCCCTCGGCGGACTTGGTGCCGGCACCATTTCCCGAAGCTCTCTGGTCTCTCGGTGCCCCGGATTACAAAACCTCGTGGGAGAGAGTCTAGCACCCAGGACAAGGAAAGCATATGAAGGAGCGTTCCGTTCCTATTGGTCATTTTTGGGTTCAGCTAGGGGTGAGCAGTGGGGGCAGGAGGAGTATGTCCTGAAATTTCTAGTTTCACTACATCAGGCAGGCCGATCAGTGACAACAGCCAATAGGCACCGGGCCGCCATTTCCTTCATGGCATCGTCCTTTCTCGTAAAGAAGGCACTGCCTGGGTGGCAACGCCTTGAGGGTCGTAGAGTGGATGAGAGGCGCCCGATAGGGCTAGCAAGGTTGTCCCTGTTAATGTCCGTACTCCCTGCGACATGTTCATCTCAGTCAGAGACAGTGCTGTTCCGGGCCGCTTTTGCATTGGCATTCCATGGGGCCATGCGGATAAGCGAACTGGTAGCAAGGAACAAGCAGGATACGGGGGGAGGTCTGTGTCGAGAACACATTCAGATCAAGGGTGATACGATGGTAGTCACAATAGTCAGGTCCAAAACCGATCAGGGGGCGATCGGGGACAGTGTAGTTGTGCAGCGCATTCTAGGGTCCCCCATGTGCCCGGTGAAATGCGTGGAAGAATATTTAGCGCAGAGGGCGGTATCATGGGGGGGATGTTTGCTGAGACACACCGACGCCACCCCACTGACGAGGTTTCAGTTTCAGCGGGTGTTAACGATGGCAATCGCGGCAGCGGGCTTGAACCCGAGCGATTTTGGGACCCATTCTTTCCGGATAGGGGCTGCTACAGAGGCTACGGCCAGGGGTCTGAGTATTGAAAAGGTGAAACAGTTGGGGCGTTGGTCCTCGAATTGTTATAAAAGGTATGTGCGGTTGAACATGTTGTGTAGCTAATGTCATGCACTCACGCTTCTTGTTTTCTGTTTGGTTTACAGTTTCGCGAGCAGGCTTTGCGGGGCGGACTGTGCAGTTGACCCGACACCTGGGGACCAGCGGTCAAAGATCACCGGCTGAGGGAGGAGTGGTGTGGGTCGTTGGCCACTCATACGTGAGGCACGCCGCGGACGTATTCAAAGCAGGTGACATGATTCACGTGGCTGGGGAATAGGGGTACAGGGTGACCTTCCACGGAAGGGGCGGGCTCTGTATTGACCAGTTTCAAAGTTTTATGGAGGGACTATTAGGGCGGACAAGGTCACCGCCGTCTGTAATCATAGTGCATCTTGGGGGCAATGATTTGGTGACCATTGGTCGACGAGTACTTCTCGAGTTAATTTTATCCACAGTGAGTTGGCTGGCGAGAAGGGTTCCGGGTGCACGATTGCATGGTCACACATGATTCCTCGGAAGGTGTGGTGGGGGGCCCTCTCTGTGTCAGCTTTGAATCAGTCGGTAAAGAAAGTTAATAACAAACTGAGTAGGTTGTTTCGTTCAGGACAGTTGCATTGTATCCCGCATGGATGTATTCGGGGGGACCATATGTATCTGGAGGATGGGGTCCATTTGTCCCGGGAGGGGAATGTCTTACTCATAGGAGACTTCATAGCTTGGTTAAAGAGTTTGTGTAGCCATGACCTTTAGGAGGAGTTTGTGGGGGGTCCGGATAGCCGGTCAACTATCCGGCCTGTGGCGGTAAGGTCATGATCGGTGAGCAGGAATTGGAAGATCCCTAGAGGTGGGGCGCCACCCATTATGGATGGGAGCGCCCGGGGGGAGGCGGCCATTGGCCCCTCACACGGGGAGGCGGTACCCTCTAAGGATAGGGCCGCCGAAAGGGAAGGCGGTCAAGGCCCCTCCCTGGGGAGGAGGGGCTACGGGCCCCTCCTGGGAATTTCCCGGGGCCAGGACATCCGCGACGGCGGATGTGGTAAGCAGTGTGGGGTGGGAGGGGGGTCTACGCTACCTTCTAGACACCTCACACGAGTCCTCGGACGACCACTAAGATGGCGTAGAGTAAATTTGGGGCCCCCGCTAAGACAAGGGAAATTGGAAGTTGGCACAGAGGTACAGTCCTCTGTGCGCCCGCCCCTCACAAGTGAGGGGGGAGTTCTGGTATTAGGGATCTGACACCGGTTACGACCTTGCCGTTGGCCCGTAATGTTAGGATGTACAATTTGAATTTTGAGAATTTGCATTTACAGGATGTTTTAGAATCGGCTAGGAGAACCTTTGTATTAGAGATGTGTTAAGGTTAGCCAATAAACATCGTAATGTGTAAATGAAATTGTACATGATATGAAACTGTTATTTTTAATGTTTTAATTTTGTTTCATATTTTAATAAATACGGCTGGGAGGGTAACTCCCTCCCGCCTTCCAAAAGTTCAAGAACTGTTTCCGTCTTCCCATTCTTGGGGATTGTGTTGGGAGGGGGTGACGGGTATCCCGGCCATATAGGGCAGGGGCCCCTTTCTTCCTAATATTGTTAACTAATATTTGCATTTCACAACATTTCCAGTATCTAGGGGAAGGTTGCGTATGTGCTTTTACTAACAGTAAATCAAATGCATTAAAATGGCAGCTGCAACTTGGGAATTTCACTGCGCATGCTTCTGCTACACTCACTTGGTGTGATGTCTTTTCTGCTTTGGTGGGAAATCTTTGCTACTGCGCACTAGTGCCAGAAATGGCTGTTTCAAACCTCACATGCTAACGCTTATGCTGCAGCTTGTATTAAGCTTGTTCTTCTTGCTTAACCATTAATGCAAAAGTGAAAATAATGTAATTGGGTTAGAGTAGAAATAAGTGGTATACAGTGCATTAATGTATTTTCGTATTTTAATGTGTCTTTCCTTGACTTTGTTACTAGCAAGTATTATGGGCATTAAATGAGACGGATACTCCATATTGAATAAGTCGCGCCTGCACAACAAATCCATGAAAGTCATGCAGTCATTGCCATTGAATGGCTGCAAACACCCTTCTTACCCACAATGTTCCTGGGAACCTGCTCTACTGACCTCTAAAGAGGAACCAAGAAGACTCAAACAAATACAATGTATATAATTTGCATGACAATATTGGTCGGCAAAATAAAAACGTGAGAAAGTATATTATGGGTGGGAACTTGATCAATTCAAGTCAATTTAGATGATCTCATCTTAGTATGATGTAATGGCCTCTCCTCGTCTTTCCAACCAATCACTGAAGTGGAACACATAGATTTGCAACATTTCGGGATAGTACATTGCCCCCAAAATGGCATCACTAAGGTAGGTTTAGATAGAGAAATTGTCCGACTTGTCTGAATAGCTGACCTGTCACTGACCCAACGCACTCAATTGGCGATCAAGAGCATAGGTGCAGGTGGAGCACTCTGTCAGAAGAATCGATTAACCAATCGGGGTACTAATTGGCTTATTCTCGAGGGAGGGGTGTGAAGCTGGTGTTGCACTTAGAGGAGGTCACCTGTCCTGATCTGCACCTGTCTTGTCTCATGGGCGCCTGATTAATTGGGTGCCTGGTCCTGTTTTGCCCCAGCCCGTGGCCAGGATTGGTAATTGCACCATTCTTGGTAAATATAATCCATGTGCTATGTCCTTGTGCTATTTCCCTTTCTCGCCCTTCCCAGGTACCAATGTCTAAAGGTGTTGCTGTGATTTCTTACAAACTTTATGTCCTACTGATTATATTCTTGCTTGTAAAATTCATAGTCACGAGATTGTGGCTCTATCAATTTGACTTAGATAATCTCTCATAGATAAAGGTTTTTAAACTTTCCATGAGTCCGTGGTTATTATAAGAAAGTAAATGTGTTTAAATTTTGCCTGATTATTGTAACTCCCTTTACGATCTGTAGGACCTATAGCAAAGGTGACAGAGGATTGGTAAGTCATGGTTCAAAGGTTTACATCCTAAAAGGACTAAAAGCACTGATAGGGTGATTAAACTTAGTAATTAGTTAGGCAAGACTACTAGTTCACAGTGTGAATGTCTTTATGGGCCCAGGTGAGTATGGTGAAACTGAGCTAGTTGGTCCCGGTGCACTCTATCAATAGCATATACATTTTACATGTTCACTCTTTCTTTCTTTAAGTTTGAACAGTAGACAAAGATACAGCCAACTAATTTCCTCCCAAAAGCGTGGGGACTTCCTCAGAACTGTTAAAAGACATATAAAACAAAACATCATAAGCACAACAGACTTAACATATAAATATAACCAGAACAATGATATACAAACATTGGTAAAAAACATTCTAAAAGCATTGGATAAACAAATATCCTACCACAAAGAAAAAACCATGGACTCCTTCACAGGAATCACATTTGTGCACACGAGCATCCATCCACTACATTGACAACAAAAATCATGCATGATAGTTTTTTTTATCAAAGTTGTATAAACATATGTCACTCATATTTTGCAGACTTGAAGGTAACAAAAGCTGAAGAGTATATCAGGACAGATAGCCAATCATTGTAATTTATTTGGCAATACTCCGTAACTCTGAATGTGGAAGTAATTTTCCTAGTATTTTGATATGACTTCGGCCTATATTCCTTTTAAGAAGGAAATGCACATTTAAAAAAACAATTGAATTATCTTCAATAGTGCTGTAGTATCATTTAATCAAAAAACTCAACATTCAATTTGAGGATAGAGATTAGGATCATATACATCTAAAATGAAGTGAGTGCAATGAGAGAAAAGTAAAACAATTTCCACAGCCGATAAACCCGATTGTTGCAGTAAGCCATATAGTTTGAGAAATCAGCTTACCATGTAGTAAGGTCAGAGGCCACAAGATAAAAGTTATCGCATTCCTGAAAATGTAGAACAAAAGGGAAGGTGAAATCATAAAGTAATATACATTATCTGTAGCCTGTTAGAAAAACAGAACAAAAATCATGATGTAGGTAGGACTGTTAAGGGTTCAAAAAAAATGATAATTTTTAGACTAAGTACTAGAAATACATTATAAACAACCACTACCATAGCCAACAAAAATGGGTAGATACATTTGCGGTGTATTGTATCCCAGCTTGACAAACCCATGTACTTAGAATTCGAAACAGCAGTTTCTAGTTAATAAATATGCCTGAAATTTAAAAAAACATTGTTTGACCATATCTTATGCCATTATCTGTCTAATCAGAAGTTAGAGAATATCATCTAAGTTAAAAAATACCATATGTGTGCATCATTGCAATGTGAAAGCATGAGCCTGAAAATCTTGCCATGCTGTGCATGTAAAGAAACATAATCTACTGATATGCAAACTTCTCAGCATTTACATCAAAATAGCTATTCATTTCCTTCATAGCAATCCTGTTGTAAATCTCAACTCTATCATTTTACACGTGGCAGGACTCGACATTACTGCCCTGCCAAAGTTTCCCATGTAGGTCACTAATGTGGGCAAATTTGTTTCAAATATAGTTGGAGCAATATTAAGTGGCAAACTTCTTTTATATGGGAGAAATTGAAGGTATCGCCCCACCAAAATTGCCTGTATCCGTTACTGTACTAGGAACATGCCAAATACTTTGCAAATTACAACACTTCCAAGGTGAAATGCTTTAAGGCAGATGGAGCAGCCCGGACTAAAGTGCTGATGTATCGTAACTAACAGTCACTAACCATTTTAAAGTTTTTATATTGTAGCATTGTATGGAGCAATTACCAATAATGCAACCTTGCATTGTTTACTAAATTCGCCACAAATTAAAGCGAGTAAAAGTTACCCACTCTTTTTGCAATATGATATAGGTTTTCAAATAGGACACATCCATATCTTATTATGCGGCATTTTACTGCCTTACCGTATACACATTTAATCAGGTGATTTTATGGGAACAGATAACTAATGCAACCACAGGTAGACACCTGACAGTGCTGGCTTTCAAATGGTCAACCCAGTCAAAAGATTTTAATAGTTTTTGCCATTGTGATACAAACCCCCTGAGAAGCGTACTCATGTATATTCCCTGTGTGTGTACGTGTGTTTGAAACTTTCATTCGGGTGCCTTTTAAATACTTTACGCATTTAAAAAAATGATGTTTTGCATATGTGTTAGTAAAAAGCCAGAAGTGTGGCTAAACAAAAAAGAAAAATCTGAATGTGTGCTGCTTTACAATCAAGTTATTCAGCCCCTAATCATCCTTAACTTCACTGGCCTTCACCCAAACACCAAGTGCCTTACCAAAATGATCAACACAATTCTCCCAGGTCTGTTTGGAAAGCTTTTGACTGTCCCTAATTGTCTGCTTATATTTCTCTCGGGTCGAACCATATTTTTTGATCAGGGCTTGTTTCATGGGTGGATACATCATCATGTTACCCTCATCCAGGGCCAGTATGATGTCCCTCTCCTAATTAGTGATATGTCTCCACAAACTAGACCCCAACTCTCCTCAGGGATCTTGTGCATCTGCAGGGCAATCTCATCATAAGCTTAAACCATCTGTCTGTGTCGGCTCCCATCACAAAGTCAGGCAACAGACTTTTGGGAATGTAGCTACCCCTGTTAGAGGGCACTGAAGAAATGCTGCCACCATCACGGCTCGAGACAGCCTGCCTGACTATAATGTCCAGGTCCTTCAGACTCAGTTCACAAGCCATCATTAGTTTCCTTTTCTTAATGGCCAATTTCTCCTTCTTATCCCCCTCCTCCATGGTCAGACTTTTCTCTTCTAAGGCTCTCTCAACCTTCTCCTTCTCCAATTTAAATTTGGTCTGCTCAAACTTCCTTCTCCCCTTTCTCCTGTGCTCCAACTCCCCTGGATAAAGGCCTCTACATGACACATTGCTCCATGGCCAGGGTGGACTCCTTAATCCTGTAAGGCTGTTCCAGACTCTCCTGTGAGTATTGGTCCAAACTCGTTCTCCTTACCCAACTCCTCATCCTCCTCTGACACTATATTCAAAGTAGCATGAGCTTCTGCCCAGGCTCTCAGTGCATTTTGCCGCTCAACCTTCCTGGTGGAGCTCATTGCAAAAAGCCCCAATTTCTTGCAGAAATCCTTGAGCTGGGCCACAGCACAACCTTTTAGGTTAGCCAGCTCGAAATCCATTTATTTTTTGCAGGTGCAGATGTAGAGTCTCCAGTCAGAGACATGATTTTAGGAAACAAAGCAAAATGCCTATTAGGGAGAATTGATAAGGGTTCTGATTGGTATGTGGTATGGATTGTTAGTGTACACCAAATTACTATATGGCACTGCGCAAACACAAGTCCTATCCTCACCGCAGGGACCACAAGCCAAGTCAAATACACACCCTAAATGATCTGCTCACCCTTAGTCAGTCAGACACAGAACAGTCAGGCTTAACTTAAGATGCAATATGTACAGTATTTGTGAAACACTTCAAACAGTAAAACAGTGAATGAAACACACACAAAATACTGCAACTGGTTAGAAACATAGAGCTTAATGTATTGAACAAAACAAGACCATAATGACAACAATCCAATAAGCATAACCTAAGTTATGATTTTTAAAATATTAAACTGAAAAATAGTGCTTAAAAGCATAAACCACTAACCGAATACATCAGGTCATGCTAGACTGGGTAAAATCCAAAGGTTCAGGCTGACCATGATGGAGTGTGGGTCATATACAAGGACCAACCTTGTCCTGCTGAAACATAACTTTTACGTCATCGATGAAGACCCAACGTGTAGAGCACCATTGGCGATGCGTGGTCGTCGATCCCTCCAGAAATATGCCACCATTAAACCACAACACCAAGGTGATGCGTCAACATCGACTCGCACAATTTAAGGATGCATCAGTGTTAGACTTGGCATCTTTTGCCATGTTTCCCCTGTCTTTTTGCCTTCTGAGCTCCTAGTTTTGACTCTGTTTTTGTTGGTTTAATGTCTCTGTGCACTTTCTCACTGCCGTTCAGTGTTAAAGTGCAAGAACACCTACTGTAAATTATGTTATAGATTGACTGTTTTTATGATTGGCATGTTTTATTTACTAGTAAGTCCCTAGCAAGGTACACTAAGATTTCCAGGGGATGTAAATCAAATGCTACTAGTGGGCCTGCAGCACTGGTTGTGCCACCCATGGAAATAGCCCTGTAAAAGTATCTCAGACCTGCCACTGCAGTGTCTGTGCATCGTTTTTTTCCTGCCATGTCGACTTGGCAAGTACACCCACTTGCCAAGCCCTAACCTTCCCTTTTATTACATGCAAGTCACCCCTAAGGTAGGCCCAAGGTACCCCTATTGGCAGTGTTCAGTGTAGGTGAAAGGTAGAACATGCACTGGTGTGTGTGACATGTCCTGATAGTAAACAACTGTGCATTTAGTTTTACACTATTGAAAGGCTATCTGTTGCATAGTGTAGAACAGGAGATACTTTGATACTACCCTGAGAGAGTGAAGCCCTACAATGGGGTCCTTGGCTCTCAGTAAAGAGAATTATGGACCTAATGCTTGTGCAGTCCACACAACTAATAACCCAATTTCCTACAATGTGGCTCCTTGAAACTCTTGGCCAAGTGAGTGTCAGCAATTGTTACCATGCCTTGTTGATGGGTGTGGATTCTGCAATGATTATTGTTGTGTCATACTTATGCTGGTCTCCCAATTAAAAAGGCTAGGAAGACTGTAATGAATTTAGAATGATACTGCCAAGACTGAATTTGTATCAAATAAAGGTATCAGGTATCAGGTACTAGCTCCTTTTTAGAACGTCTCATTCATAGGTGTATTCCTCATCAGGCTCACTTGTACTAATGCTCTAAGATCTCCACTTGACTCCTACTTAGAGCAGCAGCAAAAATCTAATAACATTGCCTGGGTCCAATATTGATTCTCATGATGACTACTGTGCCCTCGCCGAAACCACACACATCCACAGATCAAGAAGGGTTGAAGAACCTTCTCCTACATTGCAGCCAAGACGTGGAATGAGCTCCCGTTCGACATCAGATGCGCCACCATCTTGCATATCTTCAGGAAGACCCTCAAGACCTGGCTCTTCGACTGACCGGAGCTGACCACCCCCACCCCCCAACGCCTTGAGAACCTCACAGTGAGTAGCGTGCTTAAAACTCTCTGATTGATTGATTGACTTTGCTTTGTCTGTGCTGGATCAATGCATGGCTGAAAGAGTTCAAAGCATGTGTTTCTAATCATAAATGTTCTTCATTTCAAGATTTCAAATTGAAACTTAGGTATTCTAGTTTTTACGTTTATTGATTGATTGATAAAATATCATCATCAACATTATAAAACAATTAAAACACTAACATTTAAAACAGTAGTACTCTATTTAAACAAATATATTTAAATAAATTGAAGACAAAACATTATTATTATTTTGTTGTGAACACAAAGTCTGGAATTCCATCCTCCATATAACAGTACTTTTGCCTCATTACCCTCTGAAACTGTATACAATTTTGCCTTATAACAAAGAATGGAAACCGCCTGGCACTATTTTTCTCTGCCCAACAAGGTGAAATCTTTTGGCCAACATTGAAATCCAGAATGAATCTTCAAACATTGTCCTGTCTAATCTTGATGGATGAAAAACCTTGATGGCAGACATTTGTGAAACACACATAAACTACATGAGGAAAATTAGCCCTACATGGCCTGCCTGACCAGTGGTCCCTTGATGCACAAATACTTTGGATCATTATCTGAGAACTTACTTGTCTTCCTCTTCTCACCCTCACCTCCTTCAAGAGCTGCTGCATATTGTGCAAAAAACAATTAAGACATCCTGCTATACCTGATACATGGATTGCAATTTTATTGTGAATATCACAATACATATAACAATAGCAGAGCCAGTCTGGAAGATGGATAAAATAGAAAGGGAAGCACAAGATGGCAGACCATGTGCACTCAATTCAATATCAGACTCCCTCAGAAGAAACAACCACATTCTTACCTTACATTTTACTGCATGCTGGCATAACTATTTCTTGATATTCTATGTTGCACACTCCACTCTTATACGTCCTCCCTCATTCATTTCATATATCACTTCAATAGTCTCAATTATTATTACAACAACATCCAATGCACAACATTTTGTTGCTTTATGGCAAATCTTGTGCAAATAAGTAAAAACACCTACACATCAATACATATTGTAAACATCCTGTATCAAATTATTTATATGGGATTTATATGTTACACAAATCACTGTATGGTACTGCAGAAACACAAGTCCTTGACCACAACAATGATCACCAATGTGAGAAATTGAGTTGTTGGTTGAGTGGGGTAATAAACCTGCTCAAGAAACAGTCACAATCCCTTTCAATGTGAACTATGACAGCCACTAAATTAACCTATATTTAACCCTATGGCAGCTTGGCACAAAATTATTTATACCTAACTGAGAGGCAATGTATAAAGTATTTATGCAGCACAGAAAAGTGATAAAGTGAAAACACAACACAAGAAAAATCCCACACAAATTTAAAAGCATGGAGTGCATTTTAATACATTATTTGACACCAAAAATGACAAAAATCAAATCAGTAGAACCAGAGCTATGATTTTTTAATGCTTTTTGTTTTACTAATCTTTATTCATTTTTTGCCCAACACAACATACAGCTGTGAATACGATGCAATAAAATATATATTGCAGTACATCTCCATTTGCATTTTTGTGCCCGCTAGGTGGGTGGGTGAATCATTATGATCTGTGTTACAGATACTTATCAACAACATTAATTCACTTTCAAATTTGTCAACAGATTGTACTGTACAAACCGCATCAAAACATAATACGAAAAACATAATACCACTTAACTAATATGCCTGTCCTATCATAACTATAAATAGGGTGCCGCTATATGTGCCGCTCGTATGTGGTGCGAACTACCGGGGTTCTACTGTGGTGTTTACTTCAATAATGATGAGATATGGGAGGAATTGTGCAGTACAGATGCTGTACAATGTGGTGGGTGTGACTGGGTCTGACTAAGGGCCTGAGCCTGAGCCTGTTGTGTTTGTTTGCTGCGCACGCTTGTATGTAGTTTAATGCCCCCTTATGTGCATGCCACGACGTAGATGCATGAAGTGTCCTGAACATATCTGCTGGTGGCGACGTTGGTGCCGCTGCATGTCACCCTCTGGTGTGCATGACATGAAGTCTGGATTCTTTAGAGGTTATGTAGTGATGCCAGTCTACAGGCTGCGCCCTAGACATTGGTCGCGGGGTCTGGGATGCCAGTATCTTGTGTTCCGCCACCAGAGCTCGCCGGAGGGTGATCAGCCAGGATTGTGGATCCTGCTGTAGGTGTCATTATCCTGGATATTTCTCCCCAGTATGTTGTGATGTGAGAGCATGCCCAGACCATGTGGACAAAGTCAGCATCTGAGATATGGCATCTCCGGACTTATATCGATGGAGGTCGGGTACATTCACGCCAGCTTGTGCGGGGTTAAATACGTGTGATGTAAATAATTGAAGTGAGTGAATTTTAGTCTTGCATTCAATTAAATGGACTTTGGGTTCCCCACGCACTACTTCCACTCCTTGTCTGTTATTTCAGTGGAGAGCGCTGTTGTCCAGTATTCATGCAGTGGGGGCAATGAGAGAGATGTGTCTCTTCTAAGGGAGGTAAAGATAGCCGTAATGGCTTTCCGGCCTGGCCCATGTGTCAGTACAGTTTGCAGGGCTTCAGAAGTTGGGGGTAGCATGCTTATGTCCCCCAAGATTGTTGTTGCATGCTGTGTGTGTCGCATGGAGGGGAAACGTTTCGCGTGACACGCCATAATCATCCATCAGTAGGTCACCCACGGTGGAGGACGGTGTCTGGGTACTACGTAATTCAACCAGGCAATACAGGCAGCACGGAGCAGGGTGCATCCTTCAACACCCTGGAGTGGGGTTTTAGAGCCTGATAACCATTCAAGCAGGTCTCTTCTTGCCCATCTAGGTGGTAATAGTACTCCCTAGATGCCAGGGAGAGGGGAAAAAGAGCAATTTGGTTCTGGTGATCGCGTCCTGCTGCTGGACAGACCAGCGAGCAGGGTAGGGTTGTCACGGGCCTTCGCCTTTGGGTGCAGCATCCAGACCAGGGCGCTGAGTGTTGATGCCAATTATAATGTGTAGCCAGGCGGGGCGAGGAAAGCTTCAGGCCCCATACAGCAGTTGTCTAAGGGTCACCAATTACAGAACAATATGGAGCTGCACAGACTTATCTAGATTCTTTAATGAGGGCACCTACAGTGCAGTCTCTGCAATTGATCGCCGTAAATTGGGGCAATATGTCACACCAGGTGAAGAGTCGCTATTTGTTTTACATGTTTTCACCTCTAGGCAAGAAGAGGCCTCCCAGTCCGGTGATGGGGGAGTGTAGCATTGAGTGAGTGTGTGGTAACTATGCACCTACGCTCGGTGGGAAGTCACTACGAGCCAAGCTCATTGTCTGCCCCAGGCATGAAGGGGCCTCCGGGGCGATGGAGCCACAAACAATGTGACAGAGTCAGTGCGGTGTAGGGGCCGTGCCCTCTGCCAATCCTCAACAAGCCTGGTGAGCACTGGGGTGTGGTCTAGATTTGTGGGCCTTACTGGAGTGGCAGGATGTGCTGTGTAATAAATAGTGGGTCAGGCATCTGTAAGGCAGTCAGGTGAGCCTGATAGTGTGGGAGG
Source organism: Lissotriton vulgaris (assembly GCF_964263255.1). Taxonomy (NCBI): domain Eukaryota; kingdom Metazoa; phylum Chordata; class Amphibia; order Caudata; family Salamandridae; genus Lissotriton; species Lissotriton vulgaris. The sequence continues at coordinate 1,092,963,283 of NC_141696.1, read as the reverse complement.
ACATCCACAGGTGCAGATCTAACCCCCGGGTGCCATCAACGGTGAAAGGGATACAGACTGAGTTGTTCCAGGGGATGTTAGGCGTATGTGGCCCACCTCGGTCCGTGGATGGGCCTGTCCCAGGAGTAGCACAGAGGAGCCTTCACTGTGTCAATGAAGCAGCGGGCGCACGGTTGAGCCGCACCCCACTGTGCTGGTCTCCTGTCTCAGCTGCGAGCCTGCAGGACTAAGGGCATGGTGCGATGTTAGATAGGGCCACCCGCAGCAGATCAAGTGCTTGTGGCCGGCGTTCCTGCAGCGGAGGTCCGGTGGTAAATGGGCCGCAATCACACACCCGAGTTTCCGCTTCTCAGTCTCGCCTCCCAGTGACTTCGGCTATCTCTGAAGGGCTCAGCATGATTGCGGGGTACCTGGGGTGCATCCCGCAAAAGTTCCCAGGGCAGCTGGCAAATCTTTGGCAGCTAGATGCAGGATATTTGGCAGTTGTGATGGAACGAGCTGGGAAAGCATCCGCTCACGTTGCGATCCTGGACACTCACCATGATTTTTTAAATGTTAAGGTATAAACTAGTGCCTAAAATATGAAAACGCCAACCATGGACATTTCGCCGGGGTGGTAAATTCTGCTCCGCTTGCTGAATTTGCTGAATTTTGGAAATTCCGTGTTCCGCGGAGAACGCAGAATTGCCAAAAATTCCGGGATCCGTGGCGTAGGGGAATTTTTTCTTGTTCACGCTTTCATAATGCTTTTCCGCACGCGCAGTAGAGACTTACCAGGATCCCTGCATTTGCCGAGAAGTTTTCCTATCCGTTCGCGTGCGCCATGAGATTTTGGTAGCAGGCCGTGCGATCCTACGAGAGTGTGATTGACAAACGTCATTCAGACGCGCATTCGGACATCTGCCGTCATGAGCAGGAAACGAGCATTGCGAGTTGGCGGGACAGGTGAAACAAGATGGCTGTGCTAATTGGCAACCGCATAGGCAAGTTTGCAAGATATTTCTCGCCAATCATACAAACAGAGTACCCGAACAGGAAAAACGATTCATGAATGGGCAGAACAAGCAATTAAGCATGCTCGCAAAATTCTGTGTAGCCTGTGGAGATTTTTTACCGTACCGCGGAACTTTGCGTAACGCGACTATGCAAATTTCGTCAAGTGAAATTGGGTTAAAGTAATAAAAAAAATATAGACAAACACGATGCAGTGTGAGTTACATGCAAGAAATGGATCAGGCTCGAATCGCATTTAAAAGAAATGTTGACAAAAAGTCTCTCAGATAGTAAAGTTCAGAGGGGCAAGGCTGCAGGCAGTGTCCAAAGAAGAAAAGTCTTTGTCAGGGATCCTCTGCATGAAGTTACAATGAAGAGATTTCCAATTCAGAATTTTCCAGCAAGACGAGGTTTGAGGCTGTAGTCAACAAGACTTCCACAAGGCTGGTTACGCATTTGATGACTGACAGCTGAACAGGATTTTTCTGCTGCGGAAAATAATGCTACGCAGAGAAATGCAAAAAATACATCATACATTAACCCCCAATTAAGAGATTTGCCACTGCAGTTTAGACCCAGTTTAGACCCAGCCATATGCAAATCAGTCTTGACCCTGTGCCTCATGGGAACAGTCCAGACCCAACTGCCAAGCCAGATCTTCCCTTAGCCGGAAACTAGCATCCTGGGACCGGTTTCTGTGTATTACCCTTCATCAGCTTGAATATAGTGGCACAATGAGCAAGGTACCCACATCTGGGCAAACCCATCCCACTTAGAGTGAAAAGTGTCATGCAATCAAATGATGGACGGAATGTTGAATAAATCATACACTCACCCCCAGCCAAGAGATCCGGGTTAAATCCATCATTCTTTTTCTCACCATGCCACCCCAGTTTGAACCCAGCCATATGTAAATCAGTCTTGACCCTGTGCCTCAAGGGAGCAGACGAGACCGAATTGCCAAGCCAGGTCTTCCCTGTACTGGAAACAGGCATCACGGGAACGATTTCTGGGTATTACCCTTCATCAGCCAGGCTAGCTTGAATCCAGTGGCACAGTGAGCAAGAAACCCACGTCTGGGCATACCCATCCCAATTAGGGTGAAAAGTGCTGTGCAAACAAATGATGGACGAAATGTTTAATAAATCATACATTCACCCCCAGTCAAGAGATCTGGGTTAATACCATGCTTCTTTTGCTCACCATTTCACTCCAGTTTAGATTCAGCCATATGCAAATCAGTCTTGACCGTGTGCCTCAGGAGAACAGTCCAGACTGAACTGCAAAGCCAGGTCCTCCCTGGACCGGATACAAGCATCCTGGGACCGGTTTCCGGGTATTATCCTTCATCAGCCAGGCTAGCTTGAATCCAGTGGCACAGTGAGGAAGGGAACCACCTCTGGGCATACCCATCCCACTAAGGGTGAAAAGTGCTATGCAAACAAATGATGGACGGGATGTGGAATAAATCATACATTCACCCCCAGTTAAGAAATCTGGGTTAAATCCATTGCTCTTTTGCTCACCATGCCACCCCAGTTTAGAGCCAGACATATTTAAATCAGTCTTGAACCTCTGCCCCATGGGAACAGTCCAGACTGAACTGCCAAGCCATGACCTCCCTGGACCAGAAACAAGCATCCTGGGACTACTTTCTAGGTATTACATTTCATCAGCTAAGCTCGCTTGAATCCAGTGGCCAGTGAGCAAGGAACCCACGTCTGGGCATACCCATCCCACTTAGGGTGAAAAGTGGCATGCAAAGAAATGATGGGCGGAATGTTGAATAAATCATACACTCACCCCCAGTCAAGAGATCTTAGTTAAATCCATCGAACTTTTGCTCACCATGCCACCCCAGTTTAGAGCCAGCCATATGTGAATCAGTCTTGACCCTGTGCCTCATGGGAACAGTCCAGACCTAACTGCCAAGCCACGTCTTCCCTGGACCAGAAACAAGCATCCTGGGAACGGTTTCTGGGTATTATCCTTCATCAGCCAGGCTAGCTTGAATCTAGTGGCACAGTGAGCAAGGGTCCCACATCTGGGCATACCCATCCCACTTAGGGTGAAGAGTGATAAGCAAAGAAATGATGGACGGAATGTTGAATACATCATACATTCAACTACAGTCAAGAGATCTGGGTTAAAACCATGTTTCTTTTGCTCAACATGCCACCCCAGTTTAGGCCCATCCATATGCAAATAAGTCGTGCCTCTCTGCCTCATGGGAACAGTCCAGACCGAACTGCCAAGTCGGGTCCTCCCTGGACTAAAAACAAGCTTCCTGGGACCAGTTCCTGGGTATTATCCTTCATCAGCCAGGCCAGCTTGAATCCAGTGGCACGGTAAGTAAGAGAACCTCGTATGGGCATACCCATCCCACTTAGGGTGAAAAGTGCTACGCAATCAAATGATAGACGGAATGTTGAATAAATCATACATTCACCCCCAGTCAAGACATCTGGGTTAAATCCATTGTTCTTTTGCTCACCATGCCCCCCCCAGTTTAGAGCCAGCCATATGCAAACCAGTCTTGACTCTGTTCCTCATGGGAATAGTCTGGACTGAAGTGCCAAGCCAGGCCCTTTCTGGACCGGAAACAAGCATCCTGGGACCGGTTTCTGGGTATTACCCTTCATCAGCCAGGCTAGCTTGAATCCGGTGGCATAGTGAGCAAGGGACCCATGTCTGGGCAAACCCACCCTACTTAGGGTGAAAAATGCTACGCAAATAAATGATGGACGGAATGTTGAATAAATCATACATTCACACCTAGTCAAGAGATTAGTTTACATCCATTGTTCTTTTGCTCAAAATGCCACCCCAGTTCAGACACAGCCATATGCAAATCAGTCTTGACACTGTGCCTCAAGGGAACAGTCCAGACTCAACTGCCAAGCCAGGTCCTCCCCGAACGAGAAACAAGCACCCTGGGACCAGTTTCAGGGTATTACCCTTCATCAGCCAGGCTAGCTTGAATCCAGTGGCACAGTGAACAAGGAACCCATCCCCTTTATGGTTGAAATGTGCTACCCAAACAAATGATCGACTGAATAGTCAATAAATCCTACAATCATCCCAAGTCAAGAGATCTGGGTTAAATCCATCGTTCTTTTGCTCACCATGCCACCCAAGTTTAGATTCAGCCATATGCAAATAATTCTTGACCCTGTGCCTCATTGGAACAGTCATGACCCATCTGCCAAGCCAGGTCCTCCCTGGACCAGAAACAAGCATCCTGGGAAAGGTTTCTGGGTATTACCCTTCATCAGCCAGGCAGATTGAATCCAGTGGCACAGGGAGCAAGGGACCCACGTCTGGGCATACCCATCCCACTTAGGGTGTAAAGTGCTACGCAAAAAAATGATGGACGGAATGTTGAATAAATCATACATTAACCCCCAGTCAAGAGATCTGGGTGAAATCTATCATTCTTTTGCTCAACATGCCACCCCAGTTCAGACCCAGCCATATGCAAATCATTCTAGACCATGTGCCTCAAGGGAACAGTCTGGACCAAACTGCCAAGCCAGGTCCTCCGTGACCGGAAACAAGCATCCCGGTACCGGTTTCAGGGTATTATCCTTCATCAGCCAGGCTAGCTTGAATCCAGTGTCACAGTGAGCAAGGGACCCACGTCTGGGCATACCCATCCCACTTTGGGTGAAAAGTACAATGCAAACAAATGATGGACAGAATGTTGAATAAATCATACATTCACACCCAGTCAAGAGATCTGGGTTAAATCCATCGTTCTTTTCTTCAACATGCCACCCCAGTTCAGACCCAGCCATTTGCAAATCAGTCTTGACCCTGTGCCTCATGGGAACAGTCCAGACCAAACTGCCAAGCCAGGTCCTCCCTGACCGGAAACAAGCATCCCGGTACCGGTTTCAGGGTATTATCCTTCAGCAGCCAGGCTAGCTTCAATCCAGTGTCACAGTGAGCAAGGGACCCACGTCTGGGCATACCCATCCCACTTATGGTGAAAAGTGCTATGCAAAAAAATTATGCACGGTATGCTGAATAAATCTCACATTCACCCCTAGTTAAGAGATCTGGGTTAAATCCATCGTTCTTTTGCTCACCGTGCCACCCCAGTTTAGACCCAGCCATATGCAAATCTGTCTTGAACCTGTGCGTCATGTGAACCATCCAGACTGAACTGCCAAGCCAGGTCCTCCCTGCAGGAGCAGCCACAAAATCAGGCCAGCCGGCGGTGCTCCTTGGGTGGATAGGGGAGCAGGTTGGTCCTGGCCTCCTCTCGATTGTCAGAGCAGTTTTAGTAAAAAAATGTTTTAAGTTCTACGTTTGGCTTTTGGCTATCTGGGCACATTTGCCACCACCACTAAGGGTCCAGAACTGGATGGGAAAAGATGGCACAGGGTAAATCTGTTTAATAACTAAGGATTGGAGTTCCCAGATTCCCTCACATAGCGGGAAAGCAACTCAATTGTGTAGTCTAGTATATTGGCTATAATTATCCAGAGGACATGATGTATTAATGATTGAGAGATGTGGTGGGAGGGAGACGATGCCATACTCAATTTAACTAAGGTCAAATGAGAAGAGTGGCGCCGCAGCCAGGGCAACTGACAATGGAATCTGGGGATCATGGTTCGATCCCTGGCTCTGGCGGCAGGTTAGCCCAGCACCATGTGACTCTGGGCAATAGCTTGCTTAATCTTCCTGACGGCCCCCAGCGCCTAGAGACCCTTACGGGTGATTGTTTGCACTTTACAACTGTGATTATTATTATTATTATTTTCTTTTTCTATTAGTTTCTGTACTTCTCTCATTGGTACAAGACAACATGTATATTGACACTTACTAATGTGTTGGCCTCTGGCCACTGCTGTACCATTATAAAATCGAATACATTTAAAAAAAAGTAACCAAGGATTGATTCTGCTATCTTATTGTGCCATAGAGACAAAATGAGTAATTCCCTTTAATACATCAGCCCAAATTTCTTCACTTATTTAATTACATGAAATAGATGTAAAGGATACTCTTTCATATACAGGATGTTGCATATTTTACTGAAGTGTAGTTGTATAGAATCAGGTTTATAAAACCTATTGTGGTAAATTCAGAGTTCTGGCCAAGTTCCATCCATTCATAAATGTTTGACATCAGGAAACAATGATACTGTATTTAATCTAAACAGTGGGGGCAAGATATAAATATTCTCTGGCGCACCATTCAAGACAAGCTCCACCCTAAAAAAGACACAACATAAAATTGAACCTGAGATAAACAACCAACTTTTACGTAACTACAATCCATTGTGAGGTGAAGGGTTTCTAGGTCCGGGTCTACCATAAAACTGAGAGTTTTCACTTCCCATTTTCTTTCATATTTTGGTGTGTTTTGGCTGTAACTCCTGACGCTTAATTTTCATTTTTCTGTTACATTTTACCCATTCTACTATGTTTGCCCTGGTTTGGACCTTTACTTTTTATTTCTTAACCCCTTCCATGCTGATAACGGCCCCTGGCCGTCATGCATCACTTTGGGCGAGTGCTGATGCCGGCTGGGGGCCGTAATGAACCCGCCCACTCTTTAAATTGGCCGCACAGCGCGGAAATTCGCAGCGCATGCAAGGGGTTAAATATATGTTTGTTTTGGACTCATTTAACATGCACAACAACCATTTATCCGAGGAAAGCCTTGCTGCTTGAACGAAGCTACTTAGTGTGAGCTAGATATTCCTCACAGACTCAATGGGCCTTATTTATGAAGGCCTTGCGTCAGTTTTGCGCCGCCGGTGCGTCACTTTTTGTGACGCACCAGCTATGTAAAAAATGCGCCTCGTTGCGCCATATTTAAAAAGTGACACATCTAGGTAGATGCGTCACTTTTTAAACCCCTGCGCCACATTATACCTGCGTCAGGTATAATGTATGCAGAGGGGGCGTTCCCCCGCAAAAAGCCTCGTAATAGTGACGCAGTGAAATCTATGAGATTTCACTGCGTCACTTTTAGGACGCTGTTGCGTCAAAATCTTGCGCCTGCCTCACAGCAGGCGTAAGACTGATGCAAGCCCTTTCACATGGGGGTTTCCCCATGTGAAAGGACGCATTGCTGGAGTTGCGTCACTTTTGTGACACACACCAGCAATGCGTCACTTTTGCGCTTACAGATACGTCAGAAATACTGACGTATCTGTAACTCCTTGCGACATGATGCGTCATACATTAAATATGACGCATCAGGAATGTCATAAGGGGTGCGCAGTGAAAAGTGACGCATCGCTGTTTTCAAGCAGCGATGCGTCACTTTTCATAAATGAGGCCCAAGGTTAGCATTTTGGGGTTACATTAAATAGTTGGTTGTCTCCCCAAACAATCCAGTTTAAAGGAATGGTTCTGTGTGTTACTAAGAGAATAAAGAGGCCATTCAGTGAAGAGAACGTAAAACAGCTCTCTTGGTCCAGTCTTACATCTCTAACAATCACCAACACCAGGCCAACAGGCATTCTATAAAATGTGTTTGCTAGATGATGTCAGATGGGGCTCTAAGAAATATTGAGACATCATTCACTGGAAGGCTCTAATGGAGCATGATTATTTGAGAATAATTTTGCTTGATCAAGTCTGCTCAACAAGTGCGAACTAAAATGTATTTAATAGGAGAGTTTTTAAAGTGCAACGTAAAAGCATGCAGGAGTGACACAACACATTTAGAAGTCCAAAACTGCATCGTAAAAGCATGCAGAAGCCTTACAAACTGGAAGTCATGAAAAGCAATTTATGTCATGAGAGAGAAACTTTCTAAATGTACTCAGAAACATGTGTAAAAGTAAATTGCAAGTAGTAATATAGAAATATGATTATGAAAATGCTTAAAAGTAAAATGATTCTTCCTTATGGTTTTTTTCACTGTACATGAAAATATAAATAGAAAGCCAGTGATTGCTTATACTTTTAGAAAATCGTAATCAGAGTATGCTTTCAAGTTTAATTGTAAATATGCTTTTATTGTGTTTGTAATGTATTTTCTATTTTCTTATACGTTTTAATAATAGTGTGGTTGTATTCATTAGTAAATAATTAATTTGTGGTTTTCCATGTAGGCCTCAAGACTGTTATTGTATTATTTTCTTTTCCTAACATAGGCCTCAGAAAAAAGGCTGATCTAGTTGCTTCACCTATAAATGTTCATCACTAAGGCTTCCTTCCTGTGGTTAGAGTATTCTTTCTATGAAAAATTGTATTGACTTTGTGCATGCAAACATGGAAGCGAGCGCTCGGACGTGAACATTTTCAATCTGCTTCCAGTTTCCGAGGATGACATGATAATGTATAAATGAATTACGTTGGAGTTCTGGATGAATTTGGACGGAAGAATGATCACACTACGATCTTATGGTATATCCTAACCAATGGAATCATGTAAAACTGTGAAGAAGCTACATTTGGGGTTGGAATTGTGAACCTTTTGAGGTATAATTACCCCATGAGAAAAGATCAGTGGCTGGCTATTTTCTCTTTCAAAACTTGGGCGTGACATGCTGTGAGTCAGAACTCTGACCTTCCCTGAACTGATCTTTCTTGAATTTCCCTTTGCACTTTATCGGCTGATGATGTTGCACAAGCTATACCTTTTCGCCTGAAGGGATGGCTGTTTAGAATGTTGCACGCTGTGCATTAGTTCATTGATCTTAGGTTTGTATGAAACCTCACATTGCATACTGAAATTTCAATGTGTTTTCTTTCCCTCTCTCTCTCTCCCCACCAGGCCAGGTTTTGATTTATGATGTATTTTTGCCCTGAACTGTATTTAGTTGTGATATTACCTGTACTACATTTGATTTAACCGAAAAACTGATAATTCAAATGTTTTTGGTGAATTGACCATTCATTCGAAGTTTAAATGAAAGTATCTTGATAAATATTCTGAGTTTTCTTTAATAGTGAGATATATTTTGACATGATATGATTTTTTGACTATTGTTGTTAGGCATTTTCTTCATTACAGGTCCTCATGAAGGAAAAAAGCATCAATCTCTAATTATCTGAGATCCTATTAGCTCTTAAAAAGATCTATCGAAGGACCTCATGATTTGTAAGTGGTTGTAGAGTTTAAATGGGCTCAAACTCTTGGTTTAGTGAATGATTATATAGGGCCTGATTAGGATAGCGGGCTGACCCTAACAGAGTTGGGGGTCGCCCGACATAGTGTTGGAGGTCCCACAGGCCATATCACAATGCTACCACCATGGTGGCGGTTGCATTGTACATGTTTTCCATTGTGGCGGGTGCTGCTGTTGCAATTGAAAAAAGGGATGTTTCACTGATTCCTGTACTATGTGTCACTTGGTACAGTATATGTAGTGGGCCACCATAGGTGCCCCCAACTCCCAAAGGAATGGGCCAGGGATGATGGGTGGCCCGCTACTGGCCCCAATGCCCATCCCTGCCATGGTGAACCACCATGGAAAGGCTTGCAGGGAGGAGCCATGCTAATCCCTACTGTGGTGCCTGGTAGACACCGCCACCATTCTGAAGATGCGGGCGGTCTATCAGGCAACCGGAATGATCGCTACTGTTGAACCTGTGGGGGTCGGGCTTTCCGAACACCAGCACACTGCCAGCCATCAAAATCTGGCAGGCAGGTAATGGACTTGCGATGACAGTGAACACTGCCACTGATACCCAATCGGTGGCGGGTTCACCGCCTTCATAATCAGCCCCATAGTTTGGTTCCTGGTATATTGAATATTTGTGCTGATTATATATTTTAAACCGCTACTGTTGGATCCCTTTAAATGAATAGCACAATACCAGTGATGCTAAGAAACTACAGTTTAAGGGAACTATGTAATAAAGACTTGTAAACAAGGTAGAGGCCTGTCCAAAAATATGAAGTATAAAATCATCTTACATTTTTCAATTTAACATATTTTAAGAAAGAGCAGATCATCCAATGAAGTGAACCAATATCCAAAGCACAAAGCATCAACTGTATAAAAGTGCATTTAACATCAGTATGTGCACTGTGCCGGTCAGTGACAGCATTAGCACCGGCTCCCTAAATCATGTTGTCCAAAGAACTTAATTTGAATAAAACTTGCCTGGTCCTCACTTCACTTTAAGTAGGACTTCTTCTGACATCATTCTTTCATTGCGTTACTTATTGGGAGCATTGAAACTAGGCAAAAGCACATGCAGGTTCTCTGCATTCACAATAGTAGGTTTACACAACCATAATGCTAGAGATATGGCTCAATAAATCCAATGTATTTAAATCTCAAGATACTGTATAGGTAAGGGAAACAATATTTTCTTCATAATTTGTAGATTTCTGCAGTGTTCAGATAACGTTGTGTAATGTGAATGGACGAGGCTTGCACAATAGTTGCCCTGCTGCCGTGTAGTACACGAGGCACTGCTACCATGAGTTTTTACATTGTTTTTTTTTTTTTTTACGTTTCAAGTGCAGTGTATTCTGTCTGAAAATGGTACAATGATAAGAAATCGAGCTGTGACAACCGTTTTCTTTACAAAATGTAATAAAAGAAGATCAAATTTGAAAGAAAACAGAGAAGTTTTCACTTCTGAGGAAAGTTCAAGGTTGATTATCATAGTGTATTTTTTTCATTTCCCAGACCTCTCAAAGTATCTGGAAGGCAGGCAGTGGACCAGGACACTTCTTAAACCTTTTTGCTGAACCCATCTCCACAGCTAGCCAACCGTGCTTAATTGCTACTGCTTTTAAATTTGTAGAATTCTTGAAAATCCCTCAAGTTCCCTCTTACACATTATCGTTGTCAAGGTATATAGCCTGTGTCTATTACCAAAGTCTTCTGGTTAAATCTAAGTTGTTCTAAACCTGCATCAGAGCAGATATAAGTAATGTGACAAGACAGTCCAGACAAAGCAAATGAGACATTGCTTCAGATCTTCTTTCGTTTCTAAATATTTAACTGAGAATGCTCTTTTTTTATTCATGTTTCATGGTTATTAAGTGTTGCATTAATGACACACTAATTCTTGCTTTGGAAGCAGATGTGGCTAGCTCAACAAAGCCTTCTGTCTGCCTTCTCATCATTATATTTTTTTCCAGGGGATACAAAAGCTTATTCCCTGATACTTATTGTGGCTCATGTCTGTCAACAGCTTAAATGCTGATCTTCACAACGCGTGTGAGAAAAGAGAAAGATCAAAGGAAACTGGTTGAGTGATGTGTTTCATTATTTTGTAGCTCTGATAAACATGATGCTTCATAAAGTTTCATAAAGCTGCTGTCTGGAGCTTGGATATGTTTTGTTCTTACAAAATTGTGGTCCGTCAAGCTGACATCAAAAGTGCTAAAGTTGTGCTGTATCCTGTCAAGAAGCTTTTGTTCGCAGTGTTGAATTACTGCTGTTTTTTAACATTGTGCCTTTTTAAGCCCACACCGATAAAATATTGCACATAGGACCTTGCGAAAAAATATATCTGTAAATAAAATTATCTTTTTCTTTCTATTTGCCTTATTGCGAAAATCTCGATGTAATAATGTGATAATAAAAAGCCGAGGAAAAGTTTTGCGACCGTTACACATGTGAGCAATGTTGTGTCTGTCGTACACAAGAATTAATTTCCCTGATAAATGGTCTAGTGAACATATGATTCCTTGGACAGTTTCTATTTATACATCTGCAAAAATTTCCCAGCTGAGCAGTAATGAAATGTAGGCCTGTACATCTGGTGCCTTTTCTTTGATGAGAGAAAAATTGGCTCTTTTAATGGCCTTCAGATGTTACCCCTTTTTAAGAAATCAAATAAGCCATTGGCCATGACAAGGATTCTTTTAAATTATTCTATTTGTGTGTGTGTTGATAAACAAAGGCCAGCATTCTACTAGGTGCACAAAGCAGCAACCCCAATTAGTACAATATTCAACAACTTCAATATTTAATTATAGGCAGTTAAATATTAATATTTGGGTCAATTGTGTTTTATTGGATCAAACATTGTAAATGAAGAGAGATATGGCGGCTCAAGCCAGCGATTCTGATAAAGTATGTGCATGGACCATTTTTTCTGAAACATATTGGAAAAATTATGTTTTAATGCCAAGAGATGTCATCTTGTTGGGTAGAAAAGAATTACCTACCGAGATCAATTTCATAAATGAATGTTAACAGCTGTGTGCAATGTAGTGTGAACGGAAAGACACAGCTCTGCTCAGCTAAGAAAAACACTTTTGTATATTTGCTACAAGAAATACTATCATGTCCTATGATACTGATTCGTGAATCTTTAAACAGGTTTATGGCAAATCCTGATGGAGCTTTTCTTACAAACTGCTATGCTATGCATTGGGAAATCAATGACTTGCGACTGAGAGCCAAACATAATATGATGTAGCGGGTGGCAACATTTTTTGTTAAATGAAAGCCAATGCAGTGCGTTCCATAGTGCTCCACGCTCATACTTAGTATGCAGTTGTTAAGCATAATGACAGCAAGATTAAGATTTAGAAAATCTGAAGATTAACACCTGACATATATATAATATAAGACCATGTGATCAAGGCTTGTAGTGAGCTGAAACACGTTATGGCGGCTGTGCACGAACAAAATTCTGAAGCATCTATTGTGGTCAGTATCCATTTTTGAAAGGGAATGCTTTGGAGAGACAGAATCCTGTTGATATATATATATATATATATATATATATATATATATATATATATATATATATATATATATATATATATATACACTGAAAAAAACATAGGTTATAGGCCATATATAGTTAGGAATTAGCATTTACAAAACCTTAATTTACTCGCACAAAACCATTGAAATTCGCATATATAGTTGCGCTAACTATATATCGCGCACCCGCAATCCACTGCTGATGATGTCACATATTACATCATTCATGACATGGTCAGTGACATCACTGATGACATCACTGATGACATTATCAAGTGACTGTATGTTTCTGTAAAGTTAAAATATGTCTTACATATTGAAGAATGAGTGGATGTATAAGTGTCTGGATGAAGGATTTAGTAGGTGCATGACTGACTGTATGAGTGAGTGATTAAATGTGTCTCACTGAGTGCATGGGTTAGTGACTAAACTGTCTTAATTTGTGCATCATTATATCTGTTCTGTAAACTGCTGCATGTGTTGATCAGTAGCTTTATGATTAACTATATGGGTTATTGATTGGTTGCCCAAGTATTTGTATGGGAGACTGAGTGTGTGTGTGGGTGGCTGAAAGGTGTATGACTCTGTGCATAGATGTGTGAGCAGTTGATTCACTAGATGTATGGGTTCAAAAGTGCATGTGGAAACAGCTGCATGGGCGGTTGACTGTCTGCATGAGTGTATTGATGAGTGAATGGATATCTCAGTGCTACATGTCAAAGTAAGTACATATGTAAAACACAGTACATGTGAGAGTTGACATATATAAATAACTGTGCATAAGAGCTAGTGAATGTGTGAGTGGCTGTATGGATCATTGTGAACTTGTATCAGGGATTGTATAAGAGAGTAAATATGTGTTAGTATTTGTTTGAATAGGTAAGGTGTGTATAACTGTATAGCTGAGGAAATTGAGGTGTGATTGATTCTTTGCATGACTGACTAGGTGTGTGAGTAACTCCATGGATGAGTGACAGTCTGTGAGTGTCTGTTTACACTGAGTGTATCTAAGGTTGTATTAGAGTCTGAAGAGGTTCATCGTATAATCACATGAATGATGTCATCAGTGATGTGATCAGTGATGTCAAATGAGATGTCAACAGTGATGTCATCAGTGATGTCATTTGAGATGTCATCAGTGATATCATCAGTGATGTCATTTGAGATGTCATCAGTGATGTCATCAGTGATGTCATTTGAGATGTCATAAGTGATGTCATCAGTGATGTCATTTGAGATGTCATCAGTGATGTCATCAGTGATGTCACTGACCATGTCATGAATGATGTAATATGTGACATCATCAGCAGTGGATTGCGGGTGCGCGATATATAGTTAGCGCAACTATATATGCGAATTTCAATGGTTTTGTGCGAGTAAATTAAGGTTTTGTAAATGCTAATTCCTAACTATATATGGTCTATAACCTATGGTTTTTTCAGTGAATTTCAATGGTTTTTTAATAGCAAATATGAAAAGCTGTAAAATGTCAAGTAGGTGGTAGGTAAAAACATTTTCGTATTTATGCACGCTGATGTGCTTTGAACGCTGCCCCCCCCCCTCCTCTTTTCTTTTAAAAATTGGAAGAAACAAAAAGTATTCCCTTCCATAAATAACCCAAGACTTTTATTTTGTTATGGCAAGGGAACGAAATAGAGAATAAACTATAGTTGGTCACCATGGGGTTTAAAGAAGGGATGGTTCTTCACCAGATTAGATATTTACCCAGACCCTCATTCTCCAATGTGATGAACTAGGCTAAAATTCTTCTGGTGCCTGCACCCTGTCACAGAATATCACCCTAAAACATGGAATCTCCCAAACACCAGATTGAGTTGAACCCCACAGTAAGCCTTATTTCTTCAGGGCCTCAGAATTTCTTTTGCTTTGCTCATGGAAATTGTGGGATATAGAAGAGATAAGGTGTCACCATTAAGAAAGGGTAGTATTTAAATTTGCATATCAATTATGTTAAACCTTTTAGACATATGATATGCTAGCTTGAACTTATGCTTTACATTTGAAGCCGAATTCAACAGCTTAAGTAAGTAGGTTTTCGTAGTTGTAACTTTAAAGGGTGATCTAGCAAGCTCAACCAGAGGGTACCCCTAATAAAGAAGACATATGTAAAATACGAAGTAATCACTGTATCCTGTTAAACAGAAACTTTAGCATGAAACACACTTGAAAAGGAAGGGAAAGAAATCGAACAAAATCAGTAGGCCACTGATGAGTTTTTGACTTCGCTAGAAATAAGAAACATGAAAGTGGTGAGAGAAGCCAAGCTTGACGTTACGGCAGCCACGAGGTAGCTAGCCTCCGCCACCCCCCCCACTGCTCCAAGCATGTCTGTCCCACCGCCCGCCACGCCCAATAACGGTAACATGAAATAGATACAAATCAGCAGATACCTACCCCCACTCCGGAAACTCCCGAAGTGCAACAGGTCCACGGTTACACCCATCCGGAAGATGAGGCCTCGACACGTGCAGGGCGGGGCCCGACTAGCCGCCATCAGCCGGAGAAGTCGTGGGATGGTCGGCCCGGAATGTACTGGTCCTCCCATCCTCTTCTGGCGCCCTGCAGGCCACGGGGGCGGATGTCTTGCCTCTGCCTCCGACCCCCCCCCCCTCTTCTTACTTCAATAATGGCTGCGACACCGGGGGGGGATGTCTTGCACATGCCACCGACCCCTCCCCTCCCCTCGTATCTCCTGGTCTGGCCCCGGCTTGGTATGAGCTCCCCGTTCAGCCCTGAAGCGGCGCCCTGCAGGCTACGGGGGGGGATGTCTTGCCTCTGCCTCCGACCCACCCCCCCTCTTCTTTCTTCAATAATGGCTGCGACAACGGGGGGGATGTCTGGCACATGCCACCGACCCCCCCCTCCCCTCGTATCTCCTGGTCTGGCCCCAGCTTGGTATGAGCTCCCTGTTCGGCCCTGAAGCGGCACCCTGCAGGCCACGGGGGGATGTCTTGCCTCTGCCTCCGCCCCCTCCCTCTTATAGCCTGGTCCGGACATCAAGGATATCAACGCCAGGTGTCGGCGTGGGGTGCGCTGGGAGGGAGAGGCAGCGCGAACGAGCCTCTCCCACCCCCCCAGGTGGGGGCCCCTCAGCTGCACCCCCAACGCTCCACTCACCCAACAAAAGGTCTTGTCCACTATTGCGAGGCAATGATGCTCCGCTCACCCAGCGGGGGTCTCGTCCACTGTTGCGGTGCAACGGCGCTTCTGAGTTCAGCTAGAAAATGAGTCCTGCGTCCAAAAACGTTCTCCTCGACTTTGAAGATTCTATAAGAGCCACGGGGGCCCCCGACCCCCGCAGACACCACCGATGGGGAATGACTGCCATGATCACCCACGGAACGACCACAACGTAGCCGCGGGACGTCGGCGCGCTCATGCCGGCGCCGGCCTCAGTCTTGAAATGACCAAAATCCTGCAAGACTACCAACTTGATCAGTTCCGGTGGGACACCAGTATGACCCGGTAGGAGAGATTGTTGCCTCCCACCCCACTTTCACTGATGGTTCATGTCGCCAGTCCCCTCTGCTACCCTTCAACGAAAACTTTTGGACTGCCGAAAGAGGTCCCGGTCCAACCACGAGTTGGTGGAGACATTTTGACTATACTTGGACCTTCCTGACCTCACCCAAAATGGCGCCGGTACAAATGAAACTCTCAACTCCTTGTTGTGCCCCGATTGCTCAGCCTTGATATCATGAGATATGTATGCAGTTTTTAGCACATGAATTGATATGGGATAAGACTGATTATATGTTCGGACAATGAATTGATCCGGGATGGGTATTAATTATACGTTCAAACAATGAATTGACATGGGACGGGTACTGATTACACGTTCGGACAATGAATTGATATTAAGTTCTAATGCATCATTGATTACTGTATTTATTGAAGGTTCGAATTGTCGACACTTTTGGTACTTGCTCACAATGAATTATCTATATGAT
Source organism: Lissotriton vulgaris (assembly GCF_964263255.1). Lineage (NCBI taxonomy): Eukaryota > Metazoa > Chordata > Amphibia > Caudata > Salamandridae > Lissotriton > Lissotriton vulgaris. The sequence goes on along the minus strand of NC_141696.1, from coordinate 1,092,946,663 downwards.
TTTGTTGCACTTGTCGCACTTTTTACTATGAAATCAACGACCACTTACTCTGTTATGTTTTCCACAAATAAATATCCCCCCCATTTACAGTTCCAGCCTGCTCCGTGACCGGCCCACGGGGTTGTAGGCCCGTATTTGTGCACCAACATTTTTATTAAAGGTTTTTGAAAAAGCAAACGTAGTTGTAACGCGTAGATTGGTAAGTTTCGAATAAATGGCCACTGTTTCCGATATAAAAAAAAATAAAAGCAGGTGAAATGAAGCAGCTCGATTAGTTAAGGGTTAAAAAGTATAGTACGCAGAAACATTGCAAATATGAATGGTCCAGGTTTGTTGTATGTGTTTTTCATTTTTGTACAGCATAAAGCAATCAATAAAGGTCCTGGTATTTAGCCTCTACTTTATATGCTACCTGTATCAGGGAAGTTGTTTTAAATGCCCCTAAGCCACCCCGAAGGAATGTCACCTGGCCCCCCTAGTACGAACGAAAACGACCCCGTACCACTGTAGGTTATCTCTCTTCCTCAAAGGAGAGCACGAGCTCGCCCCCACTTTACACCGACTGCCCTTTGTTTTGACCCTCCCCTGCACACGATCCGTAATGCCACACTTGGGCGACCTATGCTATCCACAGGCCTCCGATAATTATCTCTCCCACATTACCGGTCCCCCCTGGGCTTAAACGCCGAGATGGTAGGGACTGCATCCCGTGAAGATAGGCCGAGTATGTAGTAAGTAAAAGCCTTTTCGGGTTTATGCGTGCTGATGTGTTTTAAACGCTGTCCCCGCCCCTTCTTTTTCCCTCTTTTCTGCAGGTCACTTCGGGACGTCGATTAAAGTACGGAAAAATGTTGACTTAACGGCCGATGGGATGGAAAAAAGGGTTTGAATATGGTGCCTATACACAACGAGCAAACAATGACTATGTCTCTCTCTGAACCCAGCGCTTGGGAGGGCAGCCTGAAACAGAAACTTGATGGGTTATTACAGGATGACAAAATATGACTTCGCTTGGCACCCCGAATAATAAAACCAAGAATGACGTGCACCAATGAATAAATTCCTACGTTTAACTAAATAGGGAAAGTTTAAGGAATATTCTGAGGTGAGGTTTACCCAAGTACCCTCCGTCTAGAGGACTAGGAATGTTGCCAATGTTTAAGATTTACCACCTCCTTCTCGCACCCTCATAGACATGAAACTCAAAGCTGCCCATTCTTCTCCCGACTGACACCTACCGTTGCCTCAGCCTGGAAACCCATTCGCTAAAAATGATTCGAAGATCCCCCCTGAGTATTAGCCCGACCAGGTTAGTTCCCGACCAATTGGCAAAGGTGTAAGTATTTGCAACCAAAGCCACCAGCGAAGGCAGCCGACGATAAGAGAGAAGAAAAAGGTAAAAAGAGCTCAGCCCCCAGATGAATTAAGTAGGATGCTAAGGATGCGCAGCATGCAGGAAGAGATCTTTTTGGCCAGCAACTGTTCTATGTTTTGTCTTGGATTTTTGTATATAATACATGTACTGTCTCCCCGCCCGAGTTTGTGTGTACATAATGTATGGATCTACGTCGTCCCTCTGCCTGTGTTTCCATATTACTTGACCCCTGCTGTTCTGTGTGTGCGCACTAAATGGCCTATTATTGTACACGTCTTTCTCTCTCTCTCTCTCTCTCCCTCTCTCTCTCTCTCTCTCCATGTCCTACGTGTACCGAATGGTTCGTTTAGAGTGCGGACGACTCTCTCTCCGAGGGTCCCCCTGTTCCCTCTTCCCTTGTGTAGTAACGTTGTGCCCCATCGGCACAAACCTAATTGGGTCTCTTCGAACACAAAGGTGTTCGTCAAAATTGACTGGAACTAAAACGATTGTAATTTGCCATATTACTACCTCTCCTTTCTGTTTATCAATACGAATTAATTTATAACAATTATTTTTAGCAATATATTTACTCGCAGTGTCAAAATGGCGGTCAACACTTCCTGATTTCCTTCGAATCGAACGTTAACAGACGTCACGCAGCAAAAAAAAAAAAACGCTCACGCCCAGCCGCTGGAAGACAAGTATCAACATATATGAGCCTCCTCAACCACCCTCAGAAAACATAGGGGGTCAGGATGCGTCTCCCGTACCCCCTTATACCCATTTCTCACATTATTTTTCCTCCATCTTGTAATTTAATTAAATCGAAACACAAAATGGCGAATTCCCGTTTCGCTACCAGATCGCGACCAGGTTCGCAAACCGGGAAGCGCTTCTACCGAGAAAAATCTATTTTTTTTATTTGCCCCACGGGACCCTTTAATAACCCCAACATCATTCCTAGGGGGTCAAGAGGGGTCTACCTTGCCCCCTTTCATTAAATTCCCCCTTCGTTTTTCTCTTCCTCTTTTCTCTCGATCCTACCGAGAGACAAGATGGCGGCCACACCGGACTGTTTAGAATGTTGACAGACACCGGAGAGCCAATCAGCTTCGCTTCGCAAAGCTCCGTTACGCGAAAAGTAAGCGTTCTGGAGCGCTATCCGGGACGCTGTCACAGATATATCTGTTTTTTTAAACGTTAATTTCTCAAAATCCACTGGAGCACATATATTGAGACCAAGCAAAGGCACATCGGGCTAACAGTCCCTACAATTTTGCCAAGTTTTGTGTAAATCCATTCAGCCGTTCGAGCTAAAAGTGAGGCCAAACGCCCTATGGAAAAATGAATGGGAAAAATGCGTTTTGGGACCCCCCTTTTTTCTCGCCCCCCCCTTTACGAAACCCCCCCTAATTTTTGGGGGCTGCTCAGAAACAAAATGTACCATTTTCCTGAAAATTTCAGCCGATTCCGTCCACAAACGCCAAAGTTATTAGACATAGAATTTTCAAAAGTCCCATAGAGAAAAAATCCCAACTATATACCTACTGACGATCGCCAGTAGGTAATATATATATATATATATATATATATATATATATATATATATATATATATATATATATATATATATATATATATATATATATATATATATATATATATATGTATATGTATATTTATATATATCGTGAAAACACTAGCTCCCTTTTCCGAAATAAGTAGACGGCACTCTAAGCTTCGATGAAAAACTGTGATTTATTGGCAGACCCCCCTACCCCCGAGAAGACAGACGCGTTTCGCCGTGAAGGCTTTCTCAGTGTCAACAGTGTATTACGAAAAACGCCATTTTATCTCCACCTCCCCACCACCATGGAGAGAGGACTAAGGTGCCAGGTTGTTTTTGGCAGCCATCTTAGAGTGTGTTTTAATATATAGACACAGCGCAGAATCCATTACCAATAGTAATTCATGGAATTTGGTGTTTGCAAAGTGCTCGTGCGGTTAAAAGCAATGTGGGCTCACCCATTAAAAAAAAAAAGAAAAAAAAATATATATATACATATATTTATATACATATATATATATATATATATATATAGACCGAGCAGAGCATTATCAGAGAGTTACAACAGGCGAAAATAGTGGAAATTAATAAATGGTGGGAGAAGACAACTCTGGAAAAATACATCGAATTAAAAAGGGTATCCAGGGGTCTACGTATTTTAATTATGCCCACACTAAACAACCTAGACCAGGATCTGATAAAACAGTGGCAAACGGATACAAATGATTGCTCTTTAAGATTAATGAAAACATTAGTCTTACATGCTGAACGGAAACTGGCAGGCACTCTGGAAAGAATTACATTTCTAGAGGATGAATTGGATAAAATACCAAGTAATGATGAGAAAAAAACAACTTATGGACGCTATGGAGAAAAAGATAACCAAACATGAGATTGATGTGGAGATGAGGATAGCCAGTAAATTGAATTGCGATCGTATTGATTATGCTGATGGTCGGATTTATGCGTTCGCGAGGAAATATGACTCCCTGAGGAATAGAGCAGCAATGAACAAATGTATCAGTTATGACACCCAGGGCACATATGATAGATCTGAGCTCAGCAGATGAGGACACAGAGATCTCTAAATTGAATTTTTGTGGGGAAATGAGATTGGCCCAGATGGAAACGTGACAGCGAGGTTGAGCAAGAGGAATAAAGTGGTGGAGAGGAAGGGAACAAAACCCAGCCTAACCAGACATAGCAAAAGAAGGAGCAAGGCCCGGAAGAGGAGAAGACAAGAAAAAACAAAAATAAAAAAGATGTTATCTAATAAGGATCTGGTCATAAACATCTCCAGTATGATTTCAAACACTGACAATGATGGGGGTTGGGAGCACACTGCCTCACAGTCCCAGCACAGTTCGCCCCTTTGCATCCTGGTAAATGCAGTACACAGTTCAAACTTACTTCAAAATTAGCTGGTGTTTTTCACCAAAGTTGGTGCAGATATTGCTGTATATCTCTAGACACGTGTTTCTGGGCTGAGCCCTTCATCAGTAGAGAGCAGCAGTTTCAGAGAGCAAAGAAAAATCATCTGGGGTTGCTGAAAATGCTGCCAAGTTCCTCTCAGGTCACAGTACCCCTCACAGGCACACAGGTGCCCTCTCAGCAACCCCATACATTTGAATTGCCTAATCTCTACTGATGATGGATAACAATCCAGAAATACGTGTCTCGAGATGGCCAGCACTAATCTGCATCTACCTGGTGAAACACTTGAGAGACTTTGCAAGTACACACACTTGGTGAACTGCATTTACCATAATGCCTGGGGGCGAACCTGCTGGGAGGTGAAGCAGTGTGATCCCACATTCGTTTCCTGTTTAAAAGGCTCTCTCGAGCCATTGAGCTGATGAGCTCGTGGAGAGGCACCTGGGCGCCTGGAGAGGTACTGTGACCCGAGAATACTTTGGCAGCCTGATCAGCAATCCCATACATTTGAATTGCCTAATCTCTACTGTTGATGGATAACAATCCAGAAACACGTGTCTAGAGATGGCCAGCCCTAATCTGCACCTACCTGGTGAAACACTCGAGAGACTTTGCATGTACACACACTTGGGGAACTGCTTTTACCATGATGCCTGGGGGCGAACCTGCTGGGAGGTAAAGCAGTGTGATCCCACATTTGTTTCCTGTTCAAACGCTGACCATATCAGCCTCCTCAACAAGGGACTGACCTTCAGTCCGAATTCAACAATGGACATTTTAAACCTTCGCATCGAACTGTACAAATTCTGACGCAAAGCCAAATTAAGGAATAGTTTGAGGAAAAGCCGACAACAGTAGGGGGTACATCAAGTCCAAAACCCATGGAAGTGTCCCCACTAAAGCAAAATGATCTACCTGCCCTCAGAGCATTGTCCAACCTAGGAGGCAACACTCCAGATAACTACTGAACTCTAGCTCAAATATTGAAGGTGACTTAGCATTCTGCCAAAGAGAAGGTATCAATACCCCTCAAGGTGAAAAAAATTGGATTAAATCTCAGTACAAATTCTGCCCACAACTACCCCCAGGGAATAAAATTGATCTATTTCAAGAAATTGTGGTAGAAGAGATTAATCAGCTTTCCATGAAAAAGAGAAACAACAAAACGAATGGAATCTTACACCAAGAGAACAAAAAGCGATGAAAGATCTGAGGGATAATCCAAAAATTATCATAAAGGCTGCTGATAAAGGCGAGAATATTGTCCTACAAGATTGAGAGCAATATATCTCTGAGGCATATAGACAACTGAGCAATCAGGATCACTATCAAAAATTGGAGAGGAACCTAATGGAACAATGGACTATAGAATACCACTCACAACTGCTAACCTGGAAAGAAAGGGGATTGATCAATTTTGAGGAATATATGTACATTAAGGTGGACAAGCCACTATCATCAACTATATATTTTCTGCTAGAGTGCATAAGTCACTCACCAATCCACCGGGCAGACCATTAGTCAGTTCCATGGGCTCTCTTCTAGAAACAACTTTTCATTATATCTATGTGTTCCTGATGGAATATGTAATATCACTTCCTTCATACCTTAAGGATACTACGGCCGTCCTGAAATGACTGCAAGACATCAATTGGAATAACCACCAGATTATGGTTACGATTGATGTAACTTCATTGTATACATCAATCCTCCACAAAGACGGTCTAACAGCAGTCAGCAGATTCCTGGAAACAAGATCATTGAGCTTTTTGGAACATTCTGGAATGATTATGGATATGTTGAGCTATTGTTTATCGCATAATGTCTTTCTCTTCAGTGGGGAGATATTGCTCCAAAGACAAGGCACAGCGATGGGGGACATCATTTGCCCCAACTTATGCAAATCTATTTATGGCGGTCTGGAAAGAGGATAATCTACAGAGCAGGTACAAGTCGAACATCAAATCTTGGATGAGAAATATCGACAATTTATTCATAATATGGAAAGGAGATCTGTTGAGTCTTGAAGAATTCATCCAAAGCTTGGAACAAAAAGATTACAATCTGTTGTTCATATCCATCTGTAGCAAGACACAAGTGATCTATTTGGATATAGATGTGTTTGTTCAAAAACAGAAGCTCTGTACTAAAGTTCACAGGAAACCGATTGCCACAAACAGCATCCTCCACGCAAACAGGGGACATCCACAACATCTGAAGTGGAGCATTCCGTATGGAGAGATGCTCCGCACTAAGAGGAACTGCTCAGAAGCCAGTGATATTGAGCAAAATCTAGAAGACACCAATACTACATTTCTACCAAGAGGCTACCCATTGAATGTTATTGAAGATGCCAAGAGCAGAGTGATGGAGAAACCGAGATCAGAACTACTAAATGAGCAAGAAGATCTGGAAAATGATGACACAACTCGGATTATCCTAGACTCAATGTGCCTAACATACTATTGCTTGATGAGTCATTGAAGAAGAAGTTACCATCAACTCCAAAAATAACATACAGGAAGACAGCATCATTGGGTGATCTCCTGACACATAGTCACTTGGAAACAACCGGAAAAGAAAAAGGAACATAGTTAACAACTTCCGGATTATGGAAATGTTCCAAATGCAAAGCCTGTGAACATGGATCAAACACACAATCATATCTACTGTCAAATGGAAAGAAGCAAAGGATTACTGCACATATCATGTGTGAATCTAAATATGTGGCATATGTCTTGGAATGTCCTTCCAAAAAACTCTATGTTGGAGTACCATTAACAACTTAAAACTACGGATTTTACAGCATCTCCGAGCAATAAAAATAAAGATCTGGTATATCCAATGGCAAAGCATTTCTCAGAAAAACATCAGGGAAATGTCCAAGGATTGAGATACTTTAGAGCTAAAATGATAAAACAAAATGAATGAGGAGGGGATAGAACCCTGGACCTCAGAAGAGCAGAGTTTAAGTTCATTTTAGCACTGGGGACAGAAAAAACATTCGGCCATAATTTGGATGCTGAATTGGACGTTCATCTATAAGAACTATGAAATCCATTTGTAGTGCAAACTTGCTCAGGAGAAATTAGGAAGAAAAATGCTAAAGAGAAAAAAACATTCCCGTGATGGTACCCAACCAAGTTATTGGACAAAAATCTTTAACAGTGTAAAAACTTCCAGACAATGAACTGTGGAGCAAGGGTTTTAAATTGGCACTGCTGCAAGGTTGGTGGAGAGAGGAGTTGATAAAAGAAAATACAACAGAGGAGAAGACTGTTATTCTAACTAAGAAGTGAAGTAATCAAGGACTCAATAAGAACAATCGAAGGAATTTAAGAAATGACCCAAATGAATTCCGTTGACATTTTATTAAATGTTCTCTAGTTTAAGAGTATTACAAAGTTCTGGGGAGAGACATTTTTCAATTGCGACTTTGCACAATATATTTGCACAATGCACTCGTCACTTTATTTTCTTGACTTTGAATAATATCTCATGAGAATTACGAACTTTTGGAGACAGGTTTTTGGAATTCCAATTTGCACAATGTACTTGACCAATGCACTTGTCAATTTTTTGCCTTATCCTAAAAAATATCTCATGAGACTTTGCAGGTGGACTTTTAAAACCTGATGATGTACAATATATTTTGCATTTAGCACATGTCACTTTTCTCTCCAGATAAAAATGGAACCTAAGGATCTCTTTAGGTGCAAATGATTTTACCTCTGGTGCCTTGATTTTTAGCCACCTTCTGCTTTTTGTCGGTCTTTTGGTATGTGTAGAAACTGGATTATTAGGATCATACATATAAGGTACTTTACATAGATGAGAATGATCTTACTTTTTCAGAAACACCCTTAAGTTCCTCTCCCATCCAAAAAGGATAAGATTCCTGCCAGCGCTTTAAAACACCCCAGTATTTTTACGATTTGTAATTCCCTTGCTTCCCTTTTTATCCTACCTTCTTTCCTGACACAGTAGAATAGAAAAACAGGCCGTTAGAAAAACCTATTCGAGTTTCTAGTATTAATTCTAGTACTTTACTGGTAATGTCACAAAAAAATGCTTATACCCATGGAAAAATCAATCAATCAATCAATCATGGCATTTATATCGCACACTACTCACCCGGAAGGGTCTCAAGGCGCGTGGGGAGGGGGGTCTGCTACTGCTCAAACAGCCAGGTCTTGAGCTGTTTCCTGAAGGCGAGGTGGTCCTGGGTCAGTCGCAGGTGGGCGGGCAGGGAGTTCCATGTCTTAGCCGCTAGGTAGGAGAAGGATCTTCCTCCAGCGGTGGCTCTCTGGATGCGAGGCACGACGGCGAGGGCAAGGTTCGCCGATCGCAGCTGGCGGGTGGGCGTGTAGAAGGTCAGGCGGTCGTTGAGGTGCCTAGGGCCCAGGTCGTGGAGGGATTTGTGTGCGTGGGTGAGGAGTCTGAACGTGAACCTCTTGTTGACAGGGAGCCAGTGTAGGTCTCTCAGGTGGCTCGAGATGTGGCTGCGTCGGGGGACATCCAGGATGAGTCGGGCGGAGGCATTCTGGATGCGCTGGAGACTCTTCTGAAGCTTGGCTGTTGTTCCGGCGTAGAGGGTGTTTCCATAGTCCAGTCTGCTGGTGATGAGGGCCTGGGTGACCGTCTTCCTTGTCTCGGTGGGAATCCATTGGAAGATCTTGTGGAGCATGCGGAGTGTGTGGAAGCAAGATGAGGAGACGGCGTTGACTTGCCTGGTCATCGATAGGGAGGAGTCCAGGATGATGCCCAAGTTGCGTGCGTGGTCTGTTGGCTTGGGTGCAGTGCCTAGGGCTGGGGGCCACCAGGAGTCGTCCCATGCGGAGGGGGATGTTCCCAGGATGAGGACTTCTGTCTTGTCCGTGTTCAGCTTTAGGCGGCTGCTGTTCATCCATTCGGCGATGTCTTTCATCCCTTCGTGAAGGTTCGCTTTGGCGGTGTCGGGGTCTTTGGTGAGGGAGAGGATCAGCTGGGTGTCATCGGCGTAGGAAATGATGTTCAGGTTGTGGTTGCGGGCGATGGCAGCTAGTGGTTTCATGTAGATGTTGAAGAGAGTGGGGCTGAGCGAAGATCCTTGCGGGACGCCGCAGATGACTTCGGTGGCCTCTGAGCGGAACGGCGGGAGGCATACTCTTTGTGTTCTTCCGGAGAGGAATGAGGTGATCCAGTCCAGGGCCTTCCCCTGGATGCCGGTGTCGTTGAGTCGTTGGACTAGGGTGCGGTGGCAAACAGTATCAAATGCAGCGGAGAGGTCTAGGAGGATGAGTGCCGCTGTTTCACCGTTGTCGAGCAGGGCTCGGATGTCGTCAGTGGCTGCGATGAGTGCGGTCTCGGTGCTGTGATTGGCTCTGAATCCGGACTCCGATGGGTCGAGGGATCCGTTCGTCTCGAGGAAGGCGGCCAGTTGCTTGTTGACGACCTTTTCGATGACTTTGGCCGGGAAGGGAAGGAGCGAGATGGGGCGGAAGTTCTTGAGGTCGGTCGGGTCCGCTGTTGGTTTCTTCAGTAGTGCGCTGAGCTTGGCGTGCTTCCAGCTCTCAGGGAAGGTGGCTGTGTTGAAGGAGGCGTTGATGATGTCTCGGAGATGGGGTGCGATGGTGGGGGCCGCTTTGTTGAAGATGTGGTGGGGGCACGTGTCGGTCGGCGATCCAGAGTGGATGGTGTTCATCATGCTTGCCGTGTCTTCGAGGGTCACCTCGGTCCATGTCTGGAGGATGGCGGCTGGGTGCGTAGGTTCGACCGGTGGGTGCGGGGGTTTAGCGCTGAAACTGTTGTGGATGTCGGAGATCTTGCGGTGGAAGTACGAGGCGAGGGAGTCGCAGAGGTCCTGTGAGGGGGTTATGTCGTTGTTGCCGGTGCTGGGGTTGGAGAATTCCTTGACGATGTTGAAGAGCTCCTTGCTGTCATGGGCGTTCTTGTCCAGTCGTTCCTTCAGAGATTTCTTCTTTGTGGTGCGGATGAGCTGGTGATGTCTGCGGGTGGCGAGTTTGAGGGCGGTCATGTTGTCGGTGGTCTTGTTGAGGAGCATATGAATATGTGTGAAAATGTAAGATGAAAGAGAGAAAATGGCAGTTACTATCAGCCAAATTATCAATTATCGAACGTGGGTTAATGGTCTAGTCTATTTTTTAATGGAAACAAACAAGGGATGTTTGCACTTAGTCACTTTAAATAGACAGTTTAGATGGTGGGACTCTATGGTCCAGTTGAAGGCATCTGCCGAAACGCGTCAAACTGCTGTAGACTCCCTCTGTGCCGTGGATACTCTGGTGGGGACCTTAGCGAGTTGTTTCGAAGATACGTATATATATATATATTTTTTTTTTATGAAAGTTGACTATACAAAATTGTAATTAGAATTAAAATGTTACATTTCTTCCTGGACGATCAATTTACCAAAAATAAACATTTCTAAATTCCCATGAAAGCTAGACAATATATATTTATTTTATTAACTATTTTTATTGCAAAAGTAAACTTGGTGGTCAGTACACACAGTGATTGCATTTGTTACGCGTTGTTTTTACAGAATGGTAGTCAAATATATTTCCGCTGGTGTCATAGCATATGAGATGTTATCAATACATGAGTCAGTTAAAGCGTAATGGTTCATCTAGGGAGGGGGCAAGGGGAGGCTCCCACAAATTGCCACGGTATTCATTCCATTTGACCAAACTGCCACCCACTTCCGGGGGCAACCCCAGGCCACATAGACTGTTTTTTTTGTAGCATGAACCAGTCCATGTCCTTCTTCAATGCACTGAGCGTTGGAGGTGTTACCGCTCCCCATAGGTTTGCAATATTCAGTTTCGCAATTGCTAGTCCCAGTGTCACCCACAGTTTGCCTTTCCCTGACAGATCTGTGGGTTCCCAGATGTTTAAAATGCACCTCTTAACTTCGGGCCGCAATTCAACCTCCCAGACCACATGCATACAGTTGTGCACCTTCTTCCAGTACGTTTGTTTTAGGGGACACTCCCACAATATATGTCCCCACCTCCCCACACCGTCTTCTACAGAGCCAGTACTCACTCCTACCCATCAACACCAATCGGGTGCCAGAGAGATAAACTCGGTGTAATATTTTCAATTGTATCAATCTCAATTTTGCTGATATTGCTACTTCTTTGAGAGAGAAGAGTGATTCTCTCCACTCTTTGTCGTCGATCTCAAGACCGTCCACCTCCCACTTTCTCCTAAGTGCAAGCAGGGGGTCTGGGGTGTGGTTAATACGTTTTTTTATAAGTGAGGGAGATAGCCTTTTCCGGAAGGTGGCCGTCCAGTAGTCTGTCCTCAAGGGGGGAGGATTCCGGGAGTGGCATCCCGGGTGGAATGTTTGCCTGGAGGGAGTGTCTGACCTGCATATATCAAAAGTGCTCTGTGTGTGCTAAATCGTATGTGTGCTGAAGCGATGCAAATGTAACCACCCCATTAGGTCCCCATAAGTCTTTTATATGAGAGATCCCTATCAGATCCCAGTTGTGGAACCCTTTGATGCGACCCAATGTACCCAGCTTTTCGGAGACCCAAAGCGGGGTAGCCAACGTAAGTTTGTCAGCCCATCCCAGTTTACGGTTAACAATATGCCAGAGTTGGACAGAGTGCCTAGTGGGCCCCGTCAAGGGATACCTACTGGGTTTAGAATAGAGCGCAGCCTCAAAGTTTCCACCTGTTAGGAGCCACTTGTCCATCCCATAACCGGGATCATCTCCACCACAATACGTGTCCTGATTTATAGCAGAAAGGTGTGCTGCCCAGTAGTATTTCCGAATGTCCGGAAGTGCTACTCCCCCATCGTACCATTCCAGTGTAAGTTTCTGGAGTGATATCGAGGCGCACCGACCCATAAAAGGTCTCTTTGGGTGGCCTCAACTCCCACAAAGAACTTTTGTGGAACTGAGTCTGGATAATTTTTTAGGACATATAAGAAACGCGGCAGCGCCATCATCTTAAACAGTGCTGCCCTACCAAGTAAGGACAGCGGGAGCCTCTTCCCAACTGTGGCATCCCTTTTGAACCTTTGCAAAGGCGGTAGGAGATTCCTCTCATATCGCGTGGCCATATCTATGGAGATGAAAATTCCCAGATACATGAACCCCTTTGTGGCCACTTTAATCGGACAATTGAGGGTAATTACCGGGGGGGCCCCATGGAGGATGTAGAGGAGTGACTTCCCCAAGGTAATGCAATAACCTGAGTTCCTCCCAAAACTGGTAAAGATGTCTAAGGAAACTCTGAGAGACTTGAAAGGGGACGCGGGGTATAAGAGGATGTCGTCTGCGTTGAGCGAAATCCTGTCCTCCCACCCATCTGTCCATCTGAGCCCCGCAAAGAAAGATCTTGTCTTATCCCAGCCGCCAGCAGCTCTAGGGAGAGAGCAAAAAGTAGGGGTAAAAGGGGGCAGCCTTGCATTGTCCTCTTCTCCAGAGTAAATACCTCTGAAATGTTATTGTTCACCACCACCTGGGCTAAGGGCTCTGTATAGAGGAGGCACACCCACCCAATAAAATTAGGACCAAAGCCCAGTTTCTTGAGCACTGCTGATATATAAGGCCATTCGAGCGTATCAAATACCATCACAGCATCCAACGTGACCACAACCACTTCTTCATGGATCATGTGGCAGCATCCTAGCATTCCAAGAAGGCGTCGTAAATTGAGCACAGTATTTCGGTGTGGCATAAAGCCTGATTGGTCCAGATAGACCAGAGTGGTGATGATCGGCTTGATCCTATTAGCGAGCACCTTCGCAAGGATTTTGGGCTTGGCGTTTAACAATGATATTGGCCTGCAAGAGGTGCACAGCTCTCAAGGTTTCCCTTCTTTAGGAATGGCCACCAATGTAGCGATGCCCTGATCTCTCAATCAATCAATCAATCAATCAATCAATCAATCAATCAGAGTACTTGTAAAGCAAGCTACTTCCCCGTGAGGGTTCCACGGCCGTGGCGGGAGATGGGGGATGCTACTGCTCGAAGAGCCAGGGCTTGAGGAGTCTTCTGAAGGTGAGCAGGTCCTGGGTCTGCCGTATGTGAGTAGGGAGGGTGTTCCAGGTCTTGGTGGTGAGTTAGGAGAAGGATCTGCCACCAGAGGTCTTTCGTTGGATGGGGGGACAGCGGCGAGGGAAAGGTTTGCAGAGTGGAGCTGGCGGGTGAGGGTGTGGAAGCTGAGTCTGCTGTTCAGGTAGGCTGGTCCGGCGTTGTGGAGTGCTTTGTGTGCGTGGGTGAGGAGCTTGAATGTGATCCTCTTGGCGACGGGAGTCAGTGTAGGTCTCTCAGGTGGGAGGTGATGTGGCTGCGGCAGGAGACGTTGACGAGCAGTCGGGCGGAGACGTTTTAAATAATTTGTAGTCGTCGTATGTGTTTGGATGGGATTCCTACATAGAGTGCATTGCCATAGTCCAGTCTAAGCTGATGAGGGCCTGTGTCACCGTTCTTCTTTTTTTGGTGGGGATCCACTTGTAGATCCTGCAGAGCATGCGGAGGGTGTTGTAGCAGGAGGAGGAGACGGCGTTGACCTGCTTCGACATGGAGAGGGAGGAGTCGAGGATGAATCCTAGATTGCGTGCATGGTCGGTGGGTGTTGGTGCTGTTCCCAGTGTGGTGGGCCACCAGGAGTTGTCCCAGGCTGAGGGGGTGGGTCTGAAGATGAGGACCTCCGTCTTGTCAGAGTTCAGCTTCAGATGGCTGCTCCTCATCCAGTCGGCGACAGCCTTCATTCCCTCATGGAGATTGGTTTTGGCGGTGTGTGGGTCCTTGGTGAGGGAGAGGATGAGCTGGGTGTCATCGGCGTAGGAGATGATGTTGAGGTTGTGATGGCGGGCCACTTGTGCGAGGGGGGGCATGTAGATGTTGAACAGCGTCTGGCTGAGGGATGAGCGATAAGCGCTGGGGGACGGCGCAGATGATGTCGGTGGCTTTGGATCGGAAGGGTGGGAGGCGGACGCTCTGGGTTCTGCCAAAGAGGAAGGACGTGGTCCAGTTAAGAGCCTTCTCTTGGATTCCGGCTTCTAGGAGGCGTGTCTTTAGAGTGCGATGGCAGACCGTGCCGAAGGCGGCTGAGAGTTCCAGGAGGATGCGGGCTGATGTTCAGCCATTGTCTAGTTGGCACCTGATGTCGTCTGTGGCGGCTATGAGGGCTGTCTCGGTGCTGTGGTTTCATCCGAATCCGGACTGGGACGGGTCCAAGATGTTGTTGTCTTCCAGAAAACAACAACATCTTGGACCCGTCCCAGCGGGCCATTTGCATATTGACGATTTTCTCGATGACCTTTGCCGGGAACAGGAGCAGGGAGATGGACCGGAAGTCCTTGAGTTCCTTGGGGTCCGCTTTGGGATTCTTCAGGAGGGCATTAATTTTGGCATGCTTCCAGCTTTCCAGGAATGTTGCTATTTCGAAGGAGATGTTAATGACCTTCCTTAGTTGGGGTGCAATGGCTGCGTCTGCTTTGTTGAATACGTGGTGTGGGAACGGGTCAGACGGAGATCCTGAGTAAATGGAGTTCATGACCTTGCGTGTCTCGTCGTTGTTGACGTTGGACCAGGAGGTCAGGCGATTGGCGCTGGTGGAGTTCACAGGGGGGTGGACTCTCACTAGTATCCCTTGTTCTTTACTGTCCTTGAACATAGTTTTAAGGTGATGACTCAGGCAATCAGGTTTGAGCTTGTATAGCTCGATAGGGAGGTCATTTGGGTCCTAGGGCTTTCCCAGGCCAGAGGTCATTGATCGCCTTGGCCAGTTCCTCCACTGTGAGCGTACCCTCCAGAGTCTCTCGATCTTCCTCAGAGAGGGTAGGTAGCTTGTTGTCAGCCAATATTGCTGAGGAGGTTTCCTCTGGAAGTTCCGACCCCCTGCTATACACTCTTTGGAAATGGGCTGCAAACTCTCTAATTATCTCTTGAGGTTCAACAAGAAGGGCACCGATTCGGTCCTAAGCTCAGACACCACCCTCTGTGCCTGTTTTGTTTTGTCTAACTACGCCATTAATTTGCCCGCTTTGTCCCCTTGGTCGTATAATCGGACATAACTGTTGCTTGCTAGGGTTTTACCAGCGTCTGAGGCCAATGCCTTGTATTCATCCGCTTTAAGCTGCATCTGGTGTAGAGTTCCCGGATCCCCGTCGCTTTGTGCTGCCCCCTCCAGAGCGAGCAGATCTCGCTCAATGGTTAACATTTGTGCCTCCTTTTCTTTGCGTTGCCCAGCAATTGTGGAGAGAGCTTCCCCCCTCAGCACGGTTTTAAATGCTTCCCAGAGGACAACAGGGGATTCCACTGTCCCAACGTTTTCCTGGAAGTATTGTTCGATCGAGCAGGTGATCCTTTTCTTAGTCTCAGAAGTGTAAAGGTACCAGGAGTTTATGGGCGCAACATAGCCTACCCTCTTATCTCCAACAGTGAGATGAGCCCATACAGGGGAGTGATCGAAATACCTTGCGCCAAATGTTTGATATCCCGAATGTTTGTGTCCTGCTGCAGAGGTGTAAGGATATAATCTATCCTAGAAAAAGTGTGGTGCAGACCCAAGAAGAATGTATACTGTTGTAGATGCGGGTGGCGCAAGCGCCAGAGATCAACTAGACCGAATGTCTAAAGGAGATGTCTAGTAGCAATGTCCCGAGGTGGATGCCTATCCAGTCCTCCCGCCACTGCTGCATTGAAGTCCCCTCCTATTAGGAGCTGCCCCTCAGGTAGGGAAAGGAGAAGCCCACCCAAATTGTGATGTGACATACTTTGGAGACCCGGTGGCATGTAAACCATCACCAAATTGAGTCTGCGTCCCTCCCACCTCCCCGAGAGCGCCGCAAAGTGCCCCAGCGGATCAGTCTCTGAGTGTTCAATGACAAACGGAAAAGTATTGAAGAAAACAAAATTATACTAACGGACTATACCCACCAATAGCCCGTATACCTTATTCAGAAATAATAAGTCAGTCAGCAATGGAGAAGGTTCAATTGTTTATTCTGCAGATACAGGCCCTGACAGGGGAGCCTCAGTCTACACAACCCTCAGAGGTGCGCAGAGGAGACTGCTTTCATACAAACAGGGCAAAGCATATATACGTTTCAAACACAGTACAATATAACCTTATTAGGACAGACACAACTTGTCAGTGAGCCAACGGGAAAACCCATATACGGCACAATTGATCACTGGTAGCTAAGCTTTAGCTATTCCGGGGGCAGGTCAGTAAGGCGCCTTCCTTTCTATCTGTAGCTCGGGAAGTACGAGATTGGACTCTGCTAGAATGTGCGCATCCAACAAGGAGGGCAGGTGTGACCTTGGGTTTTCCTGAGCCAGAAACTAGCAAGTAAAACAGACAACTATGTCTGCAATCATGATTTTACACAGAATGCCTAATCACATGTTTTCAGGGAAATAATACTTAAACACTGAGAATTGGAACATGATGACTCTGGTTATACCAATAGGTTTATGCATTACTGTAGTGAATCGTTTTATATTATAATATATTGCAATAATGTAAGGCCAATATTCGTATACTGAGTTATATTGAGAATATTAGGCCAACAACATGTATTTATCACAGAAAATGCGCTGGCCCCAGCCGCTGAGCGCCCTCCCCCTTAACATTGGTAACTTATCAGGCATGTGCACACATGTTCAAGTAAATTCTCATGCACCAATAGATCGTTCACACCTTCTACTAAATGCTGTTCTCAATGCCCCATAGGTTGGGCGGTCCAGTTTGCCCAACAGGGACGAGTAGTAAAAGTTACGCAGTGTCTCTGGTCTGAGTCAGTAGAGCACACCGCCCAGCCAGAGCACACCCCTCCCGGAAGGAGCATAACCCCAATAATATAGAAATTATGTATACATTACACTACAGCTCGTCTTGGTCTGAAAATGTGGTCCCTCAGTCAATATGAGTTTGCTAATGTTCCCGAGTTTTGCCCACATTCGGGCTGTGGTACCTGGATCTCCATGATCATTGACTTGTTCTGTCAGTGTCCGATCTTCCATTTAGAGAGCCTGGTGATATGGCCCGAGTGTCCCTCCATTCGCCCCCTGTAGCTGTGGCAGATGACTGTGATGCTCCTCTGTCTAGCCAGTCTTGCACCTCCGATGGCGTGGTGAAGTAGAGGGACTTTCCGCCAGCAATAATTTTGAGCTTGGCAAAAGAAGAACATCATGCATTTGATACCTCTATACTGAAGCGCTGCTTTCACCCCATCAAAGGAGCACTGTTCATGTTGGACTTTGAGCGTAAAGTCCGGGAAAAACATGATTGTTGCATTCTCATTTTGTAGGTCTCCCATCTGCCTGGCGGCCTGTAGAATGGCGTCCCGGTCCTTATAGGTGAGAATTTTCACAATGATTGTCCTCAGCCGCGCTCCTGGCTTGGGCTTGGGAATCGGTGCGCAGTGCGCCCTTTCGATGGTGAACATGGTGGAAAGACGGTTTGGTTTGAAATAGTTGAGGATCAAGTCTTCAAGAAAAAGGTCCATACTAGGCCCCTTCAAGCCCTCTGGAACGCCCACCACACAAATGTTTTTCCTGCGGGCCATCCCTTCCTGGTCCTTTAGCTTCAGGGTCACCTGGTGGTGTTGGTGTATGAGTTCATTAATCCTCTGATCGAGTTTCTTGGAGGAGGCCTGGAGCTCCCGGATGTACGTTTCATTGGCCCTGACCTTGTCCGAAGTCTTGCTGAGATCTGTGCGAATAAGATTCATCTCAATTGACATCTTGTCGATTTTCGTCTCAAGGTGGTCCCTAAGGTTTGGATCACCACCATTATAGATGCCAAGGAGGGCTCAGCCAGTGCAGGATGGTCCCCCGTCGCTCCCTCGGTCTAGGGGACTGACAACGGGACTGCATATTTATCCAACTTGTTCATCTGAGATGCAGCTGCACCCTTTGGTCTCATTTTGAAGACTTCCTCGGCCGGGCCGCCGCCAGCCAGGCCCCACCAAGTCCCTGTGATAGCGTCCTGCGAAAACCGACAGGCAGGTTCAGGAGTCAGTCCAGAGGCCGCCCGGTCGCCCCTTGGTATCTATGCGCCGCAGCTCCACTCGGTCCCAACTGCAGCCCATACAGTACTCTGAGGGCCTCTCACTGGCAGGTACAGGGGCCTCCACTCACTGAATGAGCTTAAACCTCGCATCAGTCGGGTCTCCTTTCACATCGACTGGCCCGCAGTCAACACTCAGGCACGCCGAAGGGGTATGCCGGACGAGTTCTTCATTAACCCGCTCCCTCCACGAGGGGCCAAGAGCCAGAGCAGTAGGCGGCCAGCTGCTTCCACCTTACATCGGGCTCCAGTATCTCTGCTCTCCCCCAGCACTCTCACTCGTTACCGCCTCTGCACCCTGGCACCCACCTCGATCTGGCTAGCTGCCTCTTCTGATGCCATATTAATTTAGGGGTGTCCGGCTCAAGATCACCTGAGTCCACAGAAAGCGGGGTCTAGGGCCGCTTTGATCTCCTAATGCTTGCTGCAGTGGACATCCCGGGGGGGGGGAAACCAACGTGGTCTGCACTCTCCAGCAATTCAAAGTCCCCATCGGGCCACACTGACTCCTCCCTCCACCACCTACAGGGCCGATATTCCACAGTAGGGGCGATAGAGGCTCCAAAACACGTCCTCGCTCCCCTAGGACACACGCCTCCCCAGTTTTCACAATCCAGTCGCCATGCAGGTGGCAGAAGGGAGCGCTCGTCCTCCGTTGCGCAGGTCCCCCCGGCTGCGACCACAAGTCTCGGGCACGTCACAACGGAAGGGCGCCTCAGAGCCCCAGAGCAGCACTTGGACAGCTGTTCACTGCACGACCCCTTTGTATGCTTTTGTGGGGGGACGGTTGGGCAGTCGAGGCCCGGTCCAACGCCCGCGAGCTGCGTCACCGCAGGCTTCAAAGCTAAGCGCTTGTGAAGGTGTCAGATGCGAGCATCTGTATCACATCTCCCAGGTCTTTACTGCCGCTGCTGTACATCTAGACACTCCGCGATGTTAGAGGCAATTAGGAGCTCCCAGAATTCATCCGATAGTGCCGCTTAAGTTCCCGAGGCCATCTCCACTTCGTTCCTGTGCTACCTGCAAGATTGTAGCCGGATTTCTAGAGGATTTGGGGCTTTGCTCCGGAGGAGCTATGAACTAAGCAGCCATCTTTGCTGGCGCCCAGCCTTGCCCCCAAAGCTAGACAATATTAACGTTTTGAACAAAAAAAAACACAGAATTTCATCAGTTATAGTTGGCTGAGCTAACTATAACTTGTGCCCCTGTCAAGCACTGCTTATGACCGTACATATTTCATTACTCACGACAAGTTCAATGACATCAGTTATTACATCACTGATGGCATCTCAAATCACATAATTGATGACCTCACTGATGACATCACTTATGAAAGCGTTCATTTTTTTAACCTTATACAGTTGTGGGTAGCCA
Source organism: Lissotriton vulgaris (assembly GCF_964263255.1). Lineage (NCBI taxonomy): Eukaryota > Metazoa > Chordata > Amphibia > Caudata > Salamandridae > Lissotriton > Lissotriton vulgaris. The sequence goes on along the minus strand of NC_141696.1, from coordinate 1,092,926,888 downwards.
TCATATTACTTTCCTAACTATTTTTGTACAGCCTGTGTCCAGCTAATAGGTGTAAGTCTTTAGTAAAAAAATTGCTCCTAATGCACCATTGGTGTGTAAAGGTATTGAACATGTTATAAATGTTTGCATTGAAAAGTAATCCTGTGTGCAGCTGACAGTTGACAACTTAGATTCTACATAGCAAAGATTCTACATACAACCAGTGGTTAATTTGAAAAAAAAAATAATTGCTGCGGCTCTCGTTAGCTGGCACTACTGAAGACAGGGGAACCCTACTCACAAAGAACCAGGGTAATAGTTTTATATTGGAAAACGCTTCCAGTGGAAAAATAGACAAGCAATTTAAGCAATATACATGCACAATAGCTATAAGTTTGTAAGGGACCAGGTAATGTCAGGGGGCTCCCTGACATTACCTGGTCCCTTACAAACTTATAGCCATTGTGCATGCATATTGCTTAAATTGCTTGTTTAATTTTCCACTGGAACCGTTGTCTCGTCAGCTGGCAGCTTGCACCAGCCTATTTCTTCTGTTAGCGCCGCATAAAACAGAACCAACTACATCCCATGAAAATGGGGTAGAAATGTGGTGTTAGAAATGGGATTTCTGGTTAGCTAGGGCTTGCGCCTAAGCCAGGCAGAAACCACCACTCTAGTTATGGCAAGGGAGTTACACGCCAAAGATAACCCCTGCTCACCCTCTTGGTAGCTTGGCATGAGCAGTCAGGCTTATCCCGGAGGCAATGTGTAAAGCATTTGCGCAACACCCACACACAGTGGTGACACGCTAGGCACACTACAAAAGAGTCTCCACACAAGGTTATATGAAAATAGCCTTTGTATTATACCAAACACATTAGAAGATAATCACAGAGATACATACACTGTGCCAACTGGCACCAGTTCACAATTTACAGGGGACTATATACACGGCAGCATCAATTGGGTCGCTGCCAGAACCATCACAAACATAACCAGTAAATGCAATCAATCAGTAACAACAGCCAGTCGCTACTGGTAGAAGACATGAACTTAGCATCATCACCTTAGCATAAATCCCATTAGGATGAACACGTTAGCGCAGGCCTAACCATACATAGCATATCATAACATGACCTAAATAATGGGACACATTCAAATTTATGCTAGGCATCACATAAATGACATGGGGCAATAAATCACCTTAGGCCCCAAACCTCAATAGCATAACTGTGTTACACTTTATGGATCACGTTAGGGCCTTGCACCCTACCAAATAAAATGCACACAAGGCCAATTGGCCTTCTCCAGGTCTCAAATGCCCTATGTCTGAAATGTTAGGGTTCTACAGGACTGTCTACTGGCCTCTGGCTGCCAATGCAGCCAACCAAAATGTATGCAGTTGCACAAGCCTAAATGTGGCAGATGCCCACTAATTGTTGGACAGCTGTGAAAAAGAGCCCTGGCACCTGCGTGCCTCCTGAGCCACTCTCTGGTACTCTAAATTAAATACCCCCAAGAAAAAGAATGGGGCTGGCACTACAGTGCCTCGTAAACCCCCTCTGGGGCTCCTGAGACAACTATGGCCCGACGTCACAGCTGCCCACTCCTGTGGTGCAGCTGTGACTAAGGAAAGCCTCGGAACCACTGTGCCTCTTTAAGTTCCCCTCACATCAAGACTTTTGCACTGGGCGTTAACTCGGCCTAAAAAGAGTTCTTGCACTGGCACCAACCATGCCCACCTTGAGCCCAACTCACCTGGTATCAACATAGAAGTGGGTAGTAGTGTTCCCTGATAGGAAACGTCCGCACATTTGTAGATCAATACTGTGGTGTATACATGTAATATAAGATTTTTCTTCCAAAGAAGTCTGGATTAGGGTGATCAATTTGCCCTCACAAGACCAATTACCCAGCGGAGTTATTTACACACAGGGTGTGCATCAATAAAGAAAACAGGAAAGGTCTTCGACAGCACACCTCTTGTCACTTGCTAGTTATGTAAACATCAATGACATTTGTGGGTATATGTAGCCCCATGCAACTTTGGTATAGAGACATTAACAGCAGCTTTAGTCAAACATAAGGATCCAAGAAGTGTAGTAATCTTGATATTCTTTTATTCCAAAAATCACTTCAATAAAAGTTCCCAGCACACGGCTTGCCGGCGCGTGTTTTGTTTTACAAAGACTTTTTTCAAGGCCGGAAATATTAAAATATACACCAATCAATTATACAAACACATAAATATACATTAACACAAGACAACATAAATATTTACATTGTTGAACATAGTTTAATATTACCACATACATAAATAAAACACAATATCTGAACTAGCTGTTGGCCTGGATATCGTTCTTGTGAGATTGAGGAGAACGACTGTTGTGGAATATATATATATATATATATATATATATATATATATATATATATATATATATATATATTACCTACTGGCGGTCGCCAGTAGGTATATATAGTTAGGACCTAGTTTAAATAGGAAATCCGCAACATTCTATTGGGAATAACTTTGGCGCTGGTTGATGAATCTTCGCAAATTTCTCAAAGAAGATGGCCCGCTCAGCTCCTCTCCTTCCCTGAACGTTTTGGGGGAATTAGTCAAGTGGAGGCTGAGAAAAAAGGGGGGTCCCAAAACGTGTTTTCCCCATGTTAATTTCCATAGGACCTTTAGACACGGCTACAGCTTGAACCACTGAATGGAATTACACCAAACTTGTCCAAATGGTAGAGTCTGGTACGCAGATCACACTTTTGGTTAAATAGTGTAAATCCCTCCAGTAGTTCCTGAGAAAATTAAAAGAGAAAAAAATTATACATCTGTAAGCGCGCACCCCAAGATTTTTCGGGAAAAAAAATTTGGGGGGGTGGCCTTGAGGGGCTTCTCTATTTTATTTTAATCTCGAGGGTGACCACCCCTCTTTTTGCCCCCGAGATCACCGCCGCGGCCCGAGCCGCCTCAATATGGCTGTCGCCTGGTTGTGGGCGGGGCCAGGAGGACGTGGTTTCCGCTTGGGGGAAGCCTTCTATGTGCCCATCCAGTCTCCCGTGCCGAGGGGGAGACCAGGTGATGCTGCCGGGCCGAGGAAGAAATGTGGGCTGGTGCGGGGCTCCCGTGTGCTGAGGGAGCCCCGGGAAAAGAGGAGACGTCGCCCGTACCGCAGCGGGCCCCCGTGGTGTTGGGAGAGCCCCGCAGCTGCCGGTGGAGAGGAGAAGGTGAGCCACAGGAGAAGAGCCCCGCCGTACCTGAGGAGTGCCTCCTCCGTACTAGTGAGTGTAAGGAAAGTACTATGTGGCCCAGCCGGTCTAGCGGAATTTCCTATTGTGGACTCCCATAGTGAATATGTACGGGTGGGATGTGGTTATGTATGTGTCATTGTATTGCTGTGCCTGCGTTATTTTGTGTGTTGTTATGTGCATCAACGTTAATAACATTCTGTTTATATATTTTTTTTAAAGTCAAAGCAAAAACAATAGTTAAAGCAACCAATTTTGATGTTGAAGGTAAAGAGAGATATTGCTCATGGATGGTGGCTATCTTCTCCATCCCAGCTAGAACTACGGAGACAATCGATGGACACGGGAGAAGGCTGTATACAAGGCCAGGGGTTGCCCCAAAAAATATACGAATATATGGGGTAAATGGTTGGAGTACTGTGGACTATCATAGTGTGTATGTAAGGGTGGGATGTGGTTATATATTTCATAAGCCCTTGTGTCATTGTATTGATGTGCCTGGGTTATGTTGTGTGTTGTTATGTGCTTCAAAGTTACTAACATTCTCTTTATATTTAAAAAAAAATCAAAGCAAAAACAATAGTTAAAGCAACCAGCTTTGATGTTGAAGGTGAAAACCAGAAGTGGTGAGCAGCTTCTTTTTTCTGGAATCAACAATCAATAATAAAGTTTCAAGAAGTCAACATGTATGTTGGAGATTAGCATTGGGCAGAGTTGTCAGGAAAGACTTGGAAAAGATTTTTAAATACAATATTGTGTCTACAACGGGCATCTCCAACAAGTGGCTCAGCTACTCATAAGTAGCTTTCCTATGTGCAGACCAGCCTGCAAAATGATTGGCTATTGCTTGGATGAATTAACATATGTATTCCTGAATTAAAAAGTGCATATTCAAGATTAAAATGCATATATTATCAGAGCTCATGAGATGATGTTTGGAAAAAATTTGTTGAATGTCCAAACATATCTTCATTCCAAGTTGATAAAACCTTTCTTGCATTACTAATGGCAACCCTGTTCAATGCTGGTAGTCTTGGCCACTAATGTAACATGATCTATTCAACACTAATAATAGCAGTAGCTCAAAATATTTTTTTTTAAACATAAGCAGGTCTTGATAAAGGAAAGGTTGGAGACCTCTAACACCCAACCTGAATAATGAATTCATGTGTGTATGTATGAATGTATCTGCCTGCGCATGTGTGGGTTGTGAAAGGATGTGTGCGCATGTATAAGCTTATGAATGGTGGGTGTATGTGTGCGCTTGTGAATTATGTGGATTTGTGTGAGTATATTGTAAATTGTTGTGTCTTGTAAAGCGCACTGCTACCCGGAGGCCTCGTAGCGCTATAGACCGCTGGGGAACCCGTCCTGGCTTTCCCTGTGAGATAGTCCCTCCTGGGGGTCTCCAAGGTGAAACCAGGCATCCCCGGCATTTGTGTGGGGCCGTTGTGGAGATGAGGCAAGCTAATGCCCAGAGTTGCCGAGTGTGATCCCTGGTCGGAGTAGGCACCGATGCGAGAATTATCAGTCCGCTGATCCTGGTCCAAGACCCTGCCGCGTCGGGAATCGAACCCTGGTCCCGGGCTGTTCTCTGCACTCGGGTCTGCCGCCTCTAACCAGTGAGCCACACCTCTCCACCAATGTATATGTCTGTCTTTGTGGAAGAGACTGCATGTGTGCCTACCCTGTCACTGCTGCTTATTTCGGGTTGCAACTGCCACCAATATTACTAGGAGCGTTTTACTATTCAAGACATTCAACTCATTGGATCATAAAAATGCAAAATAACTGGAAGTGTTCTACACTCTTGATTTGTTTAAATAACTGCTACTTTGATAACAGTGCTTTGGATGAGAACATGAATGTGCCTGAAAGTGAACCAATTCATGACAAAGATTGACTTAAATGAAGTGTTTGTTTCCTGTAGAACTTCACTGAAAGAATTGCCTTTGCTTGATTTGTTGTAAATTGGTTCAGTAATTTTTCAGCAGTTACCATTTAAAAAGTATTCCTCTCTTGGCATGAAGGGGTTACATTTTACAGATCTCTTAACAGTTGGAAAGGTTTTTTTTTTATTTGCATTAAGTGTTAGCGCTGACAAATTTGCACAAAATCCAGCAGATGCTTAACATGTTTAGTTTACTCTTAGTATGTTTATATTTGTGCAGATTCGTCAAGGGAGGCACATTTGAAAGAGCCAAAAAATGTCCATTGCTAATAACTATGACATCATTTCGCATAATTTGCTGAATCCAAATGAAATTTGACAGACATTTAGTATGTTTGCTTGCTATGCCAAGAGTCACCCAGATTAATGAAGGAGGAGCAAAGTTAAGTGGGATGAGGAGGCAAAAGCGGTTTTATAGTCTAATAACTTTGGTGCTCTTTAATGATTCCGCATAACATTTCCAGGCTGTTAACATGTTTAGCCTATTGCACGACTCCCAAGATTTCATGCAGATCCAGGAAGGCATGGGGCAGATTTAAGTGGAGGGGGTAAAAAAACATATGTTTGTTAATAGCTTCGGCATAGTTCTACTCAACCCTTAGCAAACACTTACCATGATTGCACATAGACACACACAGTCACCAGTAGGTAATTTGACAAGTGGAGGCAGAGAAAAAGAAGGGTCAGAAGAAGTGTTTTTCCAAAGTTAATTTTCATAGAGAGTTTTGAACACGACTACAGCCCAAACCTCTAGACAGTATTATATCAAACAGAAAGCTACCTCTTGGTCCAGAAAGAGTACTTTTGGTTATTTGGTGTAAATCAGATGCTTTTTTTGACATTTGTTTGGGGACTTCTTTCCAAGCCAAGTCCCAAGTTGGCTGACAACACTTCCTGGTTGAAGTGTTTGCAGCCCAAAAAATGTTAGTAGGATCCGCGAGTCAACTGCAAGGAATTGCTTCCCAATATATCTAAATAAGTTTAACTAAAATATCTCAAAAAATACTCAACTGATTTACACCAAATCATGTATATAAATACACATATACATATATACACCCATTACACCCAGGGCAGAAGCAAGAAAAACGGCACAATCAAGGGGGCAGAAGGCAAGAAATACGGCAAATCATAGAGGATCTTGCTCCGGTCCAAAAATCAGATCCTTAGGGCTGCTCAGGTGGTCTCACAAGGATATTAACATATTTAAACGTTATCCGCTAATAGAATTAGCATTTTTAAAACCTTGCAAATTCACTGAAAAAACCATAGGTTTCAGGCCTTATTTAGTTAGGAATTAGCATTTAAAAAACCTTTGAAATTCACTGAGAAAACCATAGGTTTTAGGCCTTATATAGTTAGGAATTAGCATTTAAAAAACCTTGAAAATTCACTGAAAAAACATAGGTTTCAGGCCTTATATAGTTAGGAATTACCATATAAAAAAACATTGAAATTTCTCCTATATAGTTAGTTGGACTAACTATATTTGGCGCACCCGCAATCCACTGCTGATGATGTCACATATTACATCATTCATGACATGGTCAGTGACATCACTGATGACATCACTGATGACATCGCAAATGACGACAAGGAAATATCTGATCGCTTTTAATCCGATGTCATGACCAAACCATTACTCGGAGAGAACATTAAAAAATGATCATGGAAATGATCTCTATGTGCCTGCATAACAACGTATTCCTTTTTAACAAAATCATATATGAACAATGCTGTGGAACGGCGATGGGAGTTTCCTTCTCTCCAAGCTACGCTAATCTCACCATGGGATGGTGGGAGAAAAACGTGGCTTGGAGAGAGGAAAACGACCAACACATGGCCAAAGTGGCCCTTTGGCTACGATTCATTGACGACCTTTTTCTCCTGTGGAGAGGAACTGAAGCTGAGTTCCACATGTTCTTCGATGTCCTCAATGACAACCAAGTTGGATTGAAATTTACATACACCATCAGTGCAAAAGAGATAATATTCCTGGACACAAAGGTATATATAGCCAATGACAAAATTCACACCACTGTCCATAGGAAAGAAACGTCAACAAACAGTCTCCTTCATGGCCTGAGCTTTCATCCACTTAGACTAAAAAAGAGCATTCCGTATGGTGAGCTACTACGGATGAGAAGAAATTGCTCAGAGGATACCGAAATGGAGAAGAAATTCAGAGAAACCAAAGAACGCTTCAAACAGAGAGGATATAAAACAACGGATCTCAATGTATGTGAAACAAATGCCAGAATAAAAACAAGAGCGGATACGCTTGTAAATAAAACTCAGCCCACTAACCCATCCACAGAAACAAAAACAAATAAAAAAGACGAACAGCCAAGGATGATAATGACTTTTAGCAAAGAGAGCTACAGAATACAAAAAGCCTTGATGAAATACTGGCATATACTGCGTAAAGATCCAGACATTGGAGTGTCTAGAGGCGACCATCCCCTGATCTCTTACAAAAGAGTGCCTAATCTCGCAGATCAATTGACTCAAAGTCATTTTGAAATGAAAAAAACAGAATCCTGGCTGGACATCAGAAAACGAGGATTCAGTAAATGCACAACCTGCAAAATTGGACGTAACATCAAGAACCTAAAAGACCCTGAAGGAAAGAACTCCATAATTAGATTAAGTATAACCTGTGAGTCGTCGTTTGTCGTCTACATGCTGCAATGTTTTTGCGGCAAATCCTACATTGGAAGTACAACATGCTCCCTCAAGACTAGAATACTTCAACACATTTGTGCAATTCAGAATGGTGATCATTCATATGCCATTGCCAAACATATGACCAACCATGAAACCAAAACCTGGCTGGACGTAAAATATTTTGGACTTGCGAGCATTCAGCAGCACGAACGAGGAGGAAACCGTATACAAAAATTAAGACGATTGGAATCTAAGCTAGTCATTAGATTCAGAACCAAACAGCCGGCTGGCCTCAATGGCGATGAAGAACTTTGTGTTCATTTATAATAACGTCAAAAATTGACAATTTTTGTAGATGCCGTAATATCTGATGTACGATAACAACTATCTCTCCCGAACAAAAAGAAATGTACTTGCAAAAGACTGTATCTAGAGACTCATCCAAGTCACTGATTATGGGAATGAGTAGCCAATTAGGATAAGAACACACTATGGGTCAATGCATACAGCGGGGACGTAGGGCACTCAGCCCTTAATTGAAAAGTGACATTATGTCTGCGCGTTACGCACAACTATCAAATCTCTGGTACATCGAGCTTTGATTATACACGCATGTGTGTTTCATGAGCGTTTTTGTAAAAACTACAAGTCCCATCATGCCCTAGATAAAGATAGGGGTGTGGATTGATATAAATACGGAAATAGTAGAGGGACAAACCACCAATACTACCGTGAACAGGAACTATGGTTCGAAATGCGTAGGAGTTGCTACCTCACGTTTGAAAAATAAAGTAACTGCGTGAAATATCAAGAAGTGTGCCGCGATTCTTTTCTGGTATGGAATTCAACTGAGACACTGTCCTGGTCTCATCGCGGGCACCAACTGGACTGAGCTCCCGTTGTGACAGGACAATTTGTTTGTCAATATATATATATATATATATATATGAAATACAAGCTCCTTCTCGGATTTTGCAGCCTTTCAGGCAGCAGCGCACGCCGGCAAACGAGGGAGACGGACCACAGGAATCAGCAAGGATGGCTCATTGTTGCAACCACACAGAGACAGCTACGCGTTTCAGGCTAACTCGCCCTTGTTCACACTATATATATATTCACTGAAAAAACCGTAGGTTTCAGGCCTTATATAGTTAGGAATTAGCATTTAAAAAACCTTTGAAATTCATTGAAAAAAATAATAAGTTTTAGGGGTTATAGTTAGCTGGACATTTCACTCATACAAAACCATTGAAATTGCTCCTATATAGTTAGTTGTACTAAACATTTTGAGCACCCGCAATCCACTGCTGATGATTGATGTCACATATTAGATCATTCATGACATGGTCAGTGACATCACTGATGACATCTCAAATGGCATCACTGATGACATCACTGATGACATTATCCAGTGAATGTGGTTTGCTTCGTTATTTAAATATGCATTATATATATAGCAATTTGCATTGAAGAATGAGTGGATATATATAAATAAATATTTGATTGGAGGATATAGTAGAAGTGTAATTGACTTTACTTGACCAGTTGATAGTGTCTCACTAAATGTAGTGGATAGTGACTAAACTGAGTAAATATCTGTATCACTTTGTCAGTTGTTGTGTAAACTGGTTCTACAGCTGGTTACTAGCTATGTGAAAGTCTCTATTAGTTATTGATTAGTAAACTGAGTATTCGTATGGGAGAGTGAAAGTGTGTGTAGTTCGGTGGGGGGTGTGTGACTGTCCAAAGATGTGTGAATAGTTGATTCAGTAGATATATGAAGTTAAAACTACATGTTCTAACAGTTGTTTGAGTAAATGAATCTCTTTATGGGTGTGGTGATGAGCAAATATATTTCTCAATGGTACATGTCCAACAAACTAGAAAAATAAAAGGCAGTGTATGTGTCAATTGTTGTATATAAATAGATATACATAAGACTCAATGATTGTGTAAGTGACTGTATGGATAACTGTATACTTGTAATAATGATTTTATAATTCACTAAGTATGACTTACTATCTAAATGAATAGATGAAGTGGTGTTTGTATAAGTGTGTAGCTCCGTAAATATGTAAGTATGATCCATTGTTTGCATAAGTGAGTTGGATGACGTCATAAGTGAATAGGATGTGTGCTGGTGTGTAATGTCGATATAGGTGTATAAGTATTTTGGATAGTGTTCTATTGTTCATTGACAGCATGTATGAGTGAATCTACAGATAAGTGATTAGATGTGTGTATACATCTATGAATCACTGAGTGGGTTTTTAGATACTAGTATTGCTGTGACAATGGATTCAAATATGATACTCTGTATTTTACAAAGAGTGATGAAAGATTTTACTAGTGTATGAAAAGGTGTATGTGATTGTCACGTGGATGATGTCATCAGTGATGTCATTTGAGATGTCATCAGTGATGTCACTGACCATGTCATGAATGATCTAAAATGTCACACCATCAGCAGTGGATTGCGGGTGTGCGAAATATAGTTAGTAAAACTAACTATATCGGAGCAATTTCAATGGTTTTGTATGAGTGAAATGTCCAGCTACCTATAACACCCCTAAAACTTATAGATTTTGAGTGAATTTCAAAGGTTTTTAAATGCTAATTCCTAACTATATAAGGCCTGAAAGCTATGTTTTTTTCAGGGAATTTCAAAGGTTTTTTAAATGCTAATTCCTAACTATATAAGGCCTGAAACATATGTTTTTTTCAGTGAATTTGCAAGGTTTTTTAAATGCTAATTCCTAACTTTATAAGGCCTGAAACCTATGGGTTTTTCAGTGAATTTCATTGTTTTTTTAAATGCTAATTCCTAACTATATCAGACCTGAAACCTATGGTTTGTTCATTTAATTTCGAAGGCTTTTTAAATGACAATTTTTAAATGTATTAATTGTTACTTTTTTTATACTGATTTACTACATTTTTGCAGGCAGGTGTTCAGAGGGCACGCCCCCTTTTTGCAACAATCTGCAGCGCAGCCCCATGGCGCTTACTGGAGATACCTGTTGGACTAGTTGCCCTCCAGGGGACCTCTGGATTGAAGAACAATTAATTCCCCAACTTAAAACACGCCACAGGGAAGTGTAATGAAGCAACGCCCCTTTTTACACCTCTCTGCAACGCAGACCCAGGGCGTGTTTGCAGAGGGGGGACTAATTCCCCTTGCATAATGGGGGTCCCTGTGGGCCAACTAGCCCACCTGGAACCTCCAGTATGCGCCAGGGGGCTGAATTGCAGAGAGATGTAATGAGGCCAAACCCTTTTTTACACCTCTCTGCAACACAACCCCTGGCGCGTTTGCAGCGGAGGAACTAATTCCCCTTGCATACTGGGGGTCCCTGTGGGCCAACTAGCCCGCCAGGAACCTCCAGTATAAGCCAGTGGGCTGCATTACTGGGAGGTGTAATGAGGCCACACCCTTTTTTACACCTCTCTGCAACGCAGCCCCCGGGCTTGTTTGCAGAGGGGGAACTAATTCCTTTTGCATACTGGGGTCCCGGGGGGCAACTAGCCCACCAGGAGCCTCCAGTATACGCCAGGGGGCTGCTTTGCTTTGCCCCGGAGGGCGGCGGTCCCCAGGGCAGTGTGGGGGATTGGGAAACCCCCACACTTCTTTATCACTATGCCCCCGCGATTTGGTCCCCCCGGGGTTAATTTTTAAATAAAAATACCAGGTTTTTAAAAAAAACATTTTTGGCCTTGGGGGTCCTTGTGGGACCCCCTGAGCAGGCCTAGGGGGTCAGGGTGCTTCTACCCTGCCCTTTTTTTTCTACACATTTGTTTTTCTACTTTCTTGTGCCTCGGTCTACCTAGCACCAGATGGATGCCAACACTTCCTGGTTAGAAGTGTTGACAGCCAATGAGCATGGTCCTTTCTCAGGAAGGCATGTTGATTGGCTGACACTGTCTGTCAACACTCCAAACCAGGAAGTGTTGGCAGCCATCTTGTGCCTCGGTAGAACCAAGGGACAAGAAAGCAGTGAAACAAAGGTGGGAAACACACAAAGGGGGCAGGGTAGAAGCACGCTGCAAAGTGCAATCACAAGAGTAAAAGGGCAAGATAGTGCCTTTTTAAAAAAAAATAATCACAAGTACATTGAGTAAAATGTAAACATGTTAAAAAATGCCAAGAGGATGCTGTAATAGTAAGCATCCAATTATTATGCCCACAGAATCTTGATTGTATTCATAATCGCATAGTGTAAATCAATGGATATAATACAAATAAAAGTCTGCCTTTTTAGGAAGATGAATGTAGCATTGCTTTCAAAAAGATGTAAAGCCCAAGTGGGCATGCACAAATATTGTTAATCGCTGATCTTTCCAAAATGGCCGAACCACCCTATAATTTTCTAACCAGCCGGAAAAGAGAAATAAAAGGTGTGTGAAAATCATTAAATGAAACTATTGAAGGTGAATTTAAATATATATGTACCCAAAATTTATATGAAGCGCATAATTAATAAGTATTCATTGTGCAGTAGATAAAATTCAACCAACGTTATCATAGCAACTAAAATGGTGTAAATTGCATATATCGACGGTCAGAGAAAACATTTCATCTCAGAAACCAAAAGAGCATATCTAAAATGTAACTGCCCCATTTTATAAACATGTATGTAAATCTTCAGTTGTATTCAATCCTGACGGGGACTGAGGGCTTGATGTAGGTAGGCAAATACTGGTCGCTAACGGCCGAAAATCGGTAATTTCGGCCGTTACCTACCGGTATTTGGAAAATGAGATGTTGGTGTAAAAAATTTACCGAATCGGCAAATATGAATCTGTAAAAATCCATTGAGATGTAGGAAAGGCCAAAAATACCGAATTCCATGAAATTCGGTATTTAAGAGTCGGTATTTACCATGCACTGAAAGCAGGTGGTAACCAGGTGCAGGCTATAAAAAAGGGCCCAAAATGCAACAGTGTTGCAAGAATGGCAGCATTCTATGTGATTGTGAGGTGGCAAAGGCTACAGGCAGCAGGAGAGAGGGTATGGAGAAGGGAGGAGCAGGTGTACAGGCAGAGGATCACCCTATTCCAACTGACTGAGCCAGAGATACTGCAGAGGTACATGCAAAAACCCAGAACCATCCTGGACTTAATTAGGGACCTCCACCCATACCTGGATCACCCAACACCCAGGGCCCACGCCACATGTGCAGGTGCTGTGTAGCCTACACCTGCTTGCCTCTGGGAGCGACCAGAGTGTCATTGCTGCAGTTGGTGGTGTATCCCAGAGCTGCCTGTCCTGTTTTTTCAGGAAGTTCCTGGATGCCATGACGCAGAGAATAGAACATTACATCCGGTTCCCTGACACATCTGCGGAACTTGCAAAAACAAAAACTGACTTCTATGAACTGGCACACTTCCTGCATGTGATAGGCTGCATAGATGGCATCAAAATTCCACTATGCCCACCTGCTGCCACTGAACACATCTACAGAAATCGTAAGTCGACGCTCTCAATCAATGTGCAGGTGATATGCAATTCTGGCAACTTCATCACAGACATAGTGGCCAAATTTCCAGGGAGCACGCACGACTCCTACATTTTCCAGAACAGCGGAATATACACACAGCTTGTTGCTGGAGATTTTGGTGATGGATATCTGCTAGGTAAATAAGTGTAACACACCCTGATATGAATGGCAGATGTATGTGTCATGTGTATGTAACTCATGGACCTCTCATTCCCTCCTAGGCGATAGTGCATATGCCCTGCGTTCCTTTGTGCTCACACCGTACCTCAATCCAACTAACAGAGGCGAAAGGCGTTACAATGTGGCACACAGGTCAACTCGCAACGTAGTGGAGCGCACATTTGGACTCCTCAAGAGCAGGTTCCGCTGCCTCCACAAGAGTGGAGGTGCACGACAGTACAGCCCCTTCCTGTGTTGCAAGATTATAGTGACCTGTGCCATGTTGCACAATCTTGCCACCAAAGAACGCACAGAGGTGGAGGTGACACATCCCGAGGACATTGATGATTACCAAGAACATGTAGACCCCCAAGCAACAGGAGAAGCAGCAACAGCAGCAACAGATATTTCTAGGTAATGTATGACACACAGACAGGTATAGTGTTTGACAAGTGTAGTTTAATATTCACTACATCAGGATTAAAATAGAAAAGCCATTGTCCATCAATGTCCATGTCCATGACTGCGTGTGCTCAGTTGCCGTGACTGTGAGCAGTCCTGTGGATTTTAGGCAATGTTCAATGCTTACGCCCACGCACTACATTGCGGGATTTACGTGCCTGGGTTTCCATATATTGGCTTGGGCCTGACTCAGCATTGCGGCGCCTTACGCTCCTGCGCACCTCTGGTACAGGTGTTCTGGACCACTCCTGCTGGTGGACCCCTCTGTCTCCTCCACACCCGTGTCACCAGCAGTGCCTGTTTGAGTGGTGAGCATCTGCTCCATCGCAGAGGTCACTCTTCCCTTGCCCCGTGTCAAGTCTGTGCAGCAGTGCACAATTGCATCCTGCATGGATATTGAGCGGCGGCACAGTAGGGATGTAGCTGTAGCAAATCTGTTCAGTGCCTTGGACTGCTGCCGCATATACTGCCGCTCCCTGCGACGCTCTAGTTGGTCCCTGTCAAACTTATCAGACAGTACACCCATGTATGTAGAGATGTCTGACATCCCCTTGGAAATTGCCTCCAGACTACAAGCAATGTGGCCTATTCCCTTGTCTATGTGTGACATTTTATCATTCTTGCTGCACACCTGCCTATGCACGGCCAACAGTGCCTCGGCCTGCATGCTCTGTACTTTGACCATTGTGGCCTGCAGGCCACAGAAGACGCTCCCACCTTCCTGCCCATCGCCACCCTCACGTGCCCTCCTGCCAAGTACACTGGTCCGCGCAGCGCCTGCTGAAATCTGTGGTCTGGCCTTGTCAGCCACATGTGCAATTGTTTGGTTTTCAACATCCTCATCCTCCTCATCTGAGGTTTGCAGGATCCTCTGAGGGGGCACATCAGGCCTACTAGCCCTTCCCTGCATGGACGAGTGGACGTTGGTTTTGGTGTAAGCGGTGTGCTTTCTAATTCAGGTGATCCAAATAATAGAGGTGATAGCGGGACAGGTGTTGAGGCTCGCTCTGGTGTTGAGGCTTCCTGGGTTGTGTTGTTGCCTCCTTGTACAGCGCTATGACCTGTGCTTTGTTTCTCTTTTTCTCTTCTGTTAGTTGCTGGTGCCCTCTCCTCCCTTGCAGGTGCTGTACTGCGTGAGGATTCGCCTGTGGAACCATATGGACATAGGGTCAATGGTGTTGTTCACCTGTGTGTAGTGCTTAATTAAATTGTTTACACAGCTTTGCCCAGTGTACATTGTGTGCTTGGAGATGTGTGTGGCATGCCTTGCTGAGTCTTGTTTTGTATGCATTGCATGTATATAATCATGACTACGTCTACCATGATGCATTGCTGGCCCCAAGTATGAGCTGTTCTGCAGTGTAATGATTATAGAGAGTGGGGTACGGGTTCAGGGTAATGGTTGTGGATTAGGGTCCATACATCTTACCTTGTTTCTTAGTTGCTCTTGCAGTACTGTCCAGGTCTCCAATCCCACGGATGCATTCTGGCTCCAGGGTTGATTCAACAAGCTCCTCCATCTCAGTCAGTTTTGGTGCTTTGCTCCTGCCACCTCCTGTCACACAAGCATCCTTTTTTTGGGCAGCAATCTTTTTTTTTTTAATGATGCGCACTTCATACTATTGTTTTTTAATGTCGTTGATCTCCCTGTGCGTCACACCAATGGCATTGACTTTGCCCTGTATGCCAAGCCATATGTTTCTCTTCACAGACTCTGCAACATGCAGAGACCGTTTTCCAAAAATTTGGTTGTGTGACTCACAATTTCTTCTACAACCACCTGCAGTTCTGCTGGGTTGAACTTGATCTTTCTTTTGCGCTCTCCACCATCCTTTTGCCCTTCCTGAGATTCCATTCTGTTGCACAGCTTGGCTCTGGATAGTCAGCTCCTGTCACCTCAGCTCAGTTGTTTGTTCAGTTGCTGTGCACCTGCTTGGGTATGGCCACTCACAGGTACTGGGGAGGGGTGCTTCATTCTGATTGGTTGGATGCTCTGGGCCTTTGTTGTGGGGTGTGTAGGGTGTCCCTGATTGGTTGGCAGGGTCACATGTCGTTTTTCAAACTGCGGATTCGGTATTAACCAAATCGGTATTTACCGATTCGGTATATACCGATCCGGAATGTGCAGATTCGGTAAATCCCATTCATTCCTATGGGCCTGTAGGTCCATAGGAATGAATGTGATTTACTGAATAAGGATTTTCCGAATCGGTAAATACCGAATCGGTAAATACCGATTCGGTAAATACCGATTTGATATTCCGAATGACACCAAATCAATAAAATGTACTGATTTTTTTGCTACATCACGTTTTCTGATTCTTGATTACCGATTTGGTATGAGTCGGTATTTAAGAGTCAGTAATATGGATTTACCTACATCTGGCCCTTAGTGTTTAATTCCAAAATGTATTGTGTTTCCAATAGGTGGATGGCACCTTCACGGTTGCCACCTCTACACAGCTGAGGTACACAATCAATTGCATAGTAATTGAGATGTATTGGGTCACTAGCATGGGCTACCTCAAAGTGTCTCGCCACTGGATATGCCTGATCTTTATTGGAAATTGCACGCATGTTTAGAAGAATTCTTTTGTGCACTGGCAGCTTGGTGCTGCCCACATAACGTAGTGCACATGAACATTCCAATACGTACACAACATAATCTGTTTTGCAAGTAATTCTTTTTTTTATACATACTGGTTGAGGCATAAATGGGGTAGTGTAGTCTCTTTTGTTTTTAGCAAATGTGCATGCCTTGCATATTATACACTTGAAAAGCCCTTTTGTGTAGATAGCCAATTAGATGGTAATTTAATTTCAGTGCTACATTTCACAAGGCAATTGCCCATAGATCTGGCTTTTCAAAAAGTAAATTGTGGTGTACGGCTATGTTCTGCCAGATCTGCACCTGTAACTGGGTCTTTTAGTATCAGGTTCCAATTACGTTTTAAGATACCCCTGATAGCTTTATGCTGTTTGTTGTATGTTAGAATGACCCTAATTTTGGATGCCCCATTATTTACCGGAATCTTGACAGATTTCTTGGGAATAAGTGCCTGGTCTCTTGTGAGCAATTTATTTTTGTTAATCGCCTTTTTAACAACTGATGGTGTATATCCTTGTGCTAAAAACCTTCTCTTACTGTTCTCCTGAGCGATATGGCATTCCAAATCATTGCTGCATATGCGTTTGACCAGCAGCATGTCCCCATAAGGGATACTCTGAATGAGGTGCTGCGGGTGATGACTAGACGCGTGCAGCAGTGAATTGCCTGCTGTGGGCTTGCGGTACAGTCTTGTGGATATGGTGTCATTCAAAATAAAAACCTCCACATCCAAAAAGACTACAGTTTCTGTGCTCATATGCACAGTGAACTCGAGGTTAAGCTGATTATTATTTAATTGTTCAACAAAATGTCTGGCCAATAATTCTGGACCCTTCCAAATAATGAAAAGGTTGTCCATGTATCTAAGCCAAAGGGGTACATGTTTGTCTAAAATGTGTTTAAATTGCCCCCTGAGGACCTGCTCCTCCCACAGCCCCATATGCAAACAAGCATAATGGGGGAGAAGCAGGATCCCATCGCAACACCCTTAATTTGTTGATTGATATTGTTGTTGAAAGTAAAAAAGTTTTGTTCTAAACATGTAGTGACAATATTAATGAGCATCTTGTTGTGCACAGAAAGGCATGCTGGTCTGCGACTTAGGAAGTATTGTACTGCTTTGACACCATCCATATGGCAAATAGAGGTATACAATGAAGTGACATACATAGTAATAAGGATTGAATCATCACTCCAGTGTATTCCCTGAATTTTCCTTAGAAAGTCCGAAGTACCTTGGAGGTAAGATGGCAAACCGGTGACCCATTCCTGCAAAAAGTAGTCTATGAATTTAGACGTATTATCCATAATACTACCTATTGCTGAAATAATGGGTCTACCTGGGGGCGTAGTTCCATTTTTGTGTATTTTAGGCAGAAAATATAGTGAAGGAAATACTGGATGGTCATTCTTTAAAAAAGAATATATACAAATACATAATTAACACAACAGCAACTCTCAATTTGGACAAAGAGTAGTCACAAAAATAATATTTCAACACAATAAAAGTAAAACGCGTTACAATCCAATACACAACTATAAACAGTGCCAACATCACTCTGAAACTACAAAGGGAGAAAGCTGTGATGTAGAGTAGGAGGAGTGAGAGAGCAAGTCAGGGTGGAAGTGAACACCCGAATACACCTTGGGTTGAAAACGGCCATAGATAGGTATCGAGTCAAAAAGTACAGAACCCACCAATGAAAAAATGTGTATCCTAGACATCCGGACGGTTCAAGGACCAAATTTGGTCTCCAATGTCATGAAAGATTCACAGGAAGTCGCCCTGAAATCTGAGTCTTAGAATGCTCTAAAAAAGAGGCACAGAAGATAATAAAGTTTTAATACCTAAACACACCATCTATTCTAAAAAACAAATTCCTTCGAATTAGGAGTGCGTAGTATTATTAATACTAATATCTACAATATGGCTAATATCAAGTAATTGAAGTCAAAAGAGACATCCTAGATAGTAAGGTCAATACTCTTCAGATGACAATGAAAGTGGTACCATTATTCATACCCTACATCCTCCTATATTAATAGGTGGTC
The DNA here is from genome assembly GCF_964263255.1 of Lissotriton vulgaris. Lineage (NCBI taxonomy): Eukaryota > Metazoa > Chordata > Amphibia > Caudata > Salamandridae > Lissotriton > Lissotriton vulgaris. Next base: position 1,092,908,254 of record NC_141696.1, on the reverse strand, counting down.
TGTAGCTACCAGCAGTAGATTGAGAAAGAATACACCCGCCAAATGCAATACAGACGATTTAAAGTAGTGGTGTGTCAATACACACTCAGTATATAATATTGTTCCGAACTACGAGTAATATCGCGCAAGAAATCACTGTCCACACTTCTTTTAGGAGCAAGAAAGGCCACTTTATTTTAAGACAGGTGTGTAAATACATATCTGTTGAACACATTAATTATTTAATAAAATTCAAATCTTTACAGCATGCCTAAACATCCCTACCTAACTAAAACCAGAAACTAGCTCTTGAAGAATACCCTCTGGATTTCCCAATGAACTACCCTTTCAGGATGGCCAACCTGCTCCAGGCTGCCCACCCAACTAGCAAAAACCGCCTCCTAAAAGAACCAAGACACCTGTCCTAAAAGTGGCAAGGGGCCCGAAGGCCAGAGCAGCGCCTAGAGCACCGCAAAGTAAGAACCTAACTAGAAAAAAGGGGGAAGGGTGGGCGGGGCCAAACGAACCTCCCTTTCCTCTCCTCCCGCTACGCACTTCCTTAACGCCTGCCTTCTAGCCCCTTTATTAACTCCCCTAATTAACCACACCTGCGCTCTCCGGGTTGCTCACGCGAACGCACCCAGGGAAAGACCGGCTTGCGCCTGGCTCTCCCTGGGTCCCCCCTCGCGCAAGAAATCACTGTCCACACTTCTTTTAGGAGCAAGAAAGGCCACTTTATTTTAAGACAGGTGTGTAAATACATATCTGTTGAACACATTAATTATTTAATAAAATTCAAATCTTTACAGCATGCCTAAACATCCCTACCTAACTAAAACCAGAAACTAGCTCTTGAAGAATACCCCCTGGATTTCCCAATGAACTACCCTTTCAGGATGGCCAACCCGCTCCAGGCTGCCCACCCCACTAGCAAAAACCGCCACCTAGGAAAACCTTTAGCGTTTTCCTGGCCCACTCAAAGACAAGGAGGAAGGGAAGGCGCACACCACAACTGCACCTCAAGCACCTTAGCTATCAAGTCCCGTAGCTCTAAAAGATAAAATGAAAGGCCCAATTGGGACAGGTGGACACCATCCTCACAGAATAAATGCGTCTCTGAAACTTTCAAATGATGATGAGCCAAACTGTATATGCATAAATGTTTACAAAAAAGTCTCATAGCTCGATTCACTTTGCGTCTTGCTTTCTCCATGGCTGAATAACTCCGCGCCCCATTCCATTTCAATCGTGGCACGAACTCAGTCCATATCACCATGGTGCTCACCCATGTGGTTTTGATGACGTCGAGATCCATTTTCATCTACTTGAGCAAAGGCAAACCTGATAAAGAAACTAACTCGTTTTCCCCAAGGTGCAACACCAGTAGATCCGGCGGGCCCCCCAACCCCGTGAAACCAGAGCAGTCAAGGCAGGAAAGAGGCCGCCCCAACGCATGCCCCCTGTGCCATGCCAGGAAACTTCATGTGTCTGACTGCTTAAACCAAGAGATCTACCACAAAGCTGACGTGCAGCGGCTACAGCAGCCCTTTTAACAAAAGAGTGACCAAGAATCCACACCCTCCTTTTTGCTCCAGCCACCGAATGCCAAGGACCTAGGAGAAAAAGAAATGTTAGGCAAAGCAAAGGCGATCTACTTTCTCACATACTTCTCACAACATTTCGATCGCCAACGCCCAATGCGGCGAATTTGGGACCAATCCCACCCCAACCTGGCGGCCTCCGTCGCCGCCCCAATCCTGAATGAATGGGTACCGAATTGAGAAGAATCCCGCCCCAGGCCCAACAAAACTTTACGGAGGACAGCCAACAACTGAGAAACAACAATTGTGCTGCCATCAGCATGACAAAAAATAGCTCCCGGTGCAAAGTGAGGGGATGACACAAAAACCTCCCATTCCCCTACAGGGCAGCAAGAAGACACACCGCTCCGCCCCAAAAAGACCCACTTACCCCTCCCCATCTGATCAGTCTTGGACATATGCAACCACATGCGGACCCTGTCATGCTTCACCACCACCTCACTGCTAGTCATACCCACCCTGTCCCGCAAACCCAGCAGCTCAGAGGCCCGAAACGCCCCAAAGAATAACCACACAAAACACAAACAAAATTTCTGACACTCAAATGCATCATAACAGCACACCTCCAATTTTGATAAAAGCAGCTGAAGCAAATCAAAGGTCACTGGCTGCCGTAGCTTCTGAGAACCAGCCTGCAACCTTCCCAAACCTTTAAAAACTTTCCAAACCAACACCCTCCCAACAGGATCCCTCCCCCACCAAAGCTGACCGTAAAAGGATACCCCAGCCAACTTGCCCGAAATGGTCGTGTGTGAGAGGCCTTTGTCCGCCAAATGCAAAACAAACTGCAACAAGAATTGTTCATCAGACAAAGCAGCCCGTGCCGGACCCGCCATCTCCTCACCAAACTGCAAAAACTCATGCCAAGCCTTTAAATAACTCCGGCGGGTGGAGGCAGCCACTGAATTCTCGACCAACTGTTGGACCCTCAATCCCCCAAGGCCGATACGTACTGTGGGATTGCATTCGGTTCTAGATCCGCCCCGGGAGCCAGTCTGCGGAATTCCGACCACTGAAAGCGAGATAAAGAATCAGCGATGCATTTATTGGCTCCTGGAACATGTCTAGCTTTAAAGACTATATTCAGTTGTAAACACCGCAACATGAAAGCACGCAAGAGCTTCAATACACGCAAATCCCGGGCCCTCTGCCTGTTAACGAGGTCAACCACTGTCATATTGTCCACGTGGAACAATACAGAACGATTCTGGAACTCATTCCCCCAGATGTACAGAGCGGCCAACAATGGGAATAGCTCCAAAAACGCTATGCTGTGACCCTGCTCCCGCCAATGCACTGTCCAGCCAGCCGCGCACCAACGACCTTCCCAAAAGATGCCGAAGCCATTAGCTCCAGATGCATCCGTGAAAAGCTTCACCTGCTAGACGATGTCCTCGTCCGCAAAAAACAAAGACACGCCGTTGAAATCTTGCAGGAAACGCAACCAGATACCCAAATCGGCTCGGACAGCTGTTGTAATGCGTACCCGATGATGAGGAAGGCTGGCGCCTGACATCGAGAGGCCCAGACGTCTACAAAACGTCCTACCCGCCCGAACAACCCGACACGCAAAATTCAAGTACCCCAAAAGCTTCTGAACCTTCCGAAGTTCCAATTTGCGTTCGCCCAAAACCAACCTGATGAAATCAGACATCTCCCGCACCTTGTCAGCAGGCAAGCGTGCCATCATCGCCAGGGTATCGATCTCAATCCCCAGAAAAGTCAAAGATGTACACGGACCCTCGGTCTTATCCGGCGCCAAAGGGACCCCCAGCTCCTTGGACATAGCCTGGAAGATTTCCAAAGCCAACTGACACTGCCCAGACTGACCCTCACCAATGAAAAGAAAATCATCAAGGTAATGACAGACCAGGGCATGGCCACTGATGAAAGTGAAGCGCCATTGCAGAAACGTACTGAAGGTTTCGAATAGGGCACAGGACACTGAGCAGCCCATTGGCAATACCTTATCCACATAGAAACATCCACCAAAATGCATGCCCAAGAGACCAAAATCCCAGGGATGAGTGGGCAGAAGCCGAAAAGCCGATTGAATGTCACTCTTCGCCAGCAAGGCACCAATACCCGCTGTGCAAACCAGCCACAAGGCGTCATCCACGGAAGCATAGGTCACTGTAGAATCAGCCGGGTCAATGAAGTCGTTGATAGAGGCACCCTCAGGCCAAGACAAATGGTGAATGAGACGAAATTCCCCAGCCGCCTTTTTGGGGACAACTCCCAATGGAGAGACTATCAAATCAGGGATAGGACAGCTACGAAATGGACCAGCAATCCTGCCCTCCGCAAGCTCAGCATTCAACTTCTTCTGCACAACCTGGGGGCACTTTTTTGCGGACTTGAGATTATCAGACCACCTACCCAACCGAGGACCCTGGTACCCAATCCTGAAACCAACTCTGAAACCCCAGGATAAAGTCTTAGCAGCCTCAAAATCAGGATAGTCCACCAACCACAAATCAAGTACATCCATCTTAATAGGAGTAGGAGCCCTTAGATACAAAGTGTGAAGGTTGTCCCCTGCCCCCTGAACCCCTCCCTTGGTCTCCAAAACGCTGTCCCGGGAAACACTGGGTGAGGGCATGACGCCCCCCGCACTGCGCACACTCATGCTTATATCTGCATGCTGGCCGGTTACACGAACCCCTGTTAAAGTGCCAGCACGCTCCAGATGTGGAGGACTGCCCTCTGCCCCAAACCCCCGCCCCAGAAAGAGCGGGCGGAATGGAAAGGGCCGATAATGCACCGGCTGGCCGCTAGCCGTGTGGGTCGTAGCAGGCGGGTGAGCAGACGCCATCCACTGGATCCATAACTCCGCATCGACTTCACCCCATGAACGCTCAGGAAAAGCACTCATCCGGGCCCGGAACTCCTCGTCGTACGACAGCCAGGCAAAACCACCAAAATAACTATAAGCCTTACGTATGACATCAGCATATTTAAACATTTCAACTGCCTTACTCGGATGACGCTGGCAATAAACACTAGCATAAATTAAGAAGGCCGACGTCCATTTCTCAATAGACTTTGGGACTCGAGGCCTCCGAGCCAACTCCAATTCCTCCTCCTTAGACCCTTCCTTAGCTTGTATATCTCTATGGAGTAGCCGAAACACATCCACAAATTCACCACTCCAGATGCGAGTTTTAGTTTTCTCAGACAAATGAGACCCCAAAGGCATCCCCACCCCAGAATAAGGCAATCGCTTAGGCAGGATACTATCCGCCGTAACAGGTTTTGAAGGAGCCGCCAAAACCCCACTGGCAGAAACTTCCCCTGTATTTTGCACAGTTTGCACATTTTGCACATTAGAAACATTCAAACTCGCCGGCCGCTCAAGCCGCGGTCCCAGAGCGACTAGCTCATCAATAACCCCATCACCCGTACCAACTGATCTGGTACGCTTAGCCGGGAGACTCTCCCCTGGTTTCCAAACAGACCACCAACCATCCTTACCTCTTGGTAACTGGGCCGACTTCTGCTGAAAAGCGACACGGTCCCCTTGAGGTGGTCTACTCCTCGCTGCCTCACGTACTGCTGCGTGGTCCGCACATGACTCCTGTAGGATACGAGAAACAGGGAATTGCCCCACCCCACCCTGTTGGGCCCGTGCTGCCAAAAGCCCAACATCCTTGTCCCGTAATTCCCCTTCTTCCAAATCATCCTCTTGTACATCCAAATGTAAAACATCACCAGAAAATGAATCCTGTGCACTGCCATTTGGCAGAGCTCCATCTCCAATTCCCCCATCATTAAACTGCCAATCAATGTCGTTAGAGCGCTGCGTGCGAAAGCTGCAGAAGAGAGATCCGCTCTAGATAACTCTCCCGTGATCCCACCACTGGAAACAGACGTAGGGACAGTTCCCAAGCCCGTAGAACCAGCCAACAGCCGCCCAGCTGAAGCTGCAACATGAAAACTGTAGCCGCTCAAGCCAGACTGAGAAGAACCAGCAAAATTGCCTTCCCCAGCATAGCCAAGGGAAACACCCCCGAAGACCCAGACACAGTCGCAAACCCAGGGCCACCACCCAACTCCGTCCGCCAAACCACCCTGCGAAACACCTGGCATCCCACAAGAGGCAGGGAAAAGCACCTGGCTGGAGGCCAATTGCGCCCCCCCAAGGCCCAAACCTAACACACCAGATCCCTGGGACTGCGATAAAGCAGAAGGGGGGCCAACATGACCAGGAGCCGTGGACCTGGGGGCCGGGGTGGAAGACCTGTCACCTGTCGGGACAACCTCAGTGGCCGAGGGGGCCCCTGGGAGCGAAAACCCAGACAACTCAGAAGGGCGGACCCCAATCTCTGGACAGCCCTGAACCAAAACACTGGGCAAAGGGGGGTGAGTTTGACCCAACACAGGAGTGGCAGGAGACAGCAGGTAACACTGCCCATTTACCAACAAATAGGGCGAAACCCCATCATACAAGGTACTCACAGGGGAAGTGTGGCCCCCGGGCACAGGGGTAGCAAAATGGGCCCGAGGGAGGCTCTGTGTATCGAGGCTCCTCCCCCTCTTGGCCCTGGCACACACCGGAGGCTTCCTCGCTTTACCAGGAGGGGGCCCGCCCAAACGCTGGGCCAGCCGTCCCACAGAGCGCCCCCGCCTCCCCCTGGGTGCCCCACGCAAGCCAGCATCCCCCATGGGTGACAAACATACCTGCTGGTGGGCACCCAGGTCAACCGGCGGGGGCCCGAGGCCGTGGGAACCTGAGCCGGCACCGGCAATACCGCCGGCATAGCAGCTTCGCCGTCCTCCTCCTCTTCCGGGCCGGGTGACAGGCAGGCAGTTAACGCCCGCGACACGCCCTCGGCAGCCTTGCGAGGGGGGGCGGGCCAACCCCACCCACGCCTCCGCCGGCACACCGGGCCGCAGAAGGTCTTCGTGACCAGCAGCGCAAAGCGTCTGAACAGCCCTTCGAGCCTCCGCCGCCTCCTCCATGGCCCACAGGACAGGTCAGACACGCAAGCGAGCAAAACGAACCTCCCTTTCCTCGCCTCCCGCTACGCACTTCCTTAACGCCTGCCTTCCAGCCCCTTTATTAACTCCCCTAATTAACCACACCTGCGCTCTCCAGATTGCTCGTGCGAACGCACCCAGGGAAAGACCGGCTCGCGCCTGGCTCTCCCTGGGTCCCCCCTTTCGGCAAGTGAGCGTACATGCACTCGCCAATGACGATCCATCTATTTGAAACCACTGTGGTCGAAAAGTATCTCTCCAACAATCCAAAATGAAAGTATAAGATCCTGTACTAGTATCAATGGTAACGAAAATCACCTGCATCAACAAGTCAGGAGATAAAATACAATGAGCATAGTGGTATGTATAGAAATCTAGCATAATGAATAAATCATCACTAAATGAGACAGCTTACCAAGGTTGCTCCCTGGTGAGCACGTACTAATATAGTGGCATAATGAATAAGCACCGTGGCCTCACAGTTAGCAAATAGTTAAGAAACCAGTCATGACCATGATAAGTCCCGTCCCACAAAGATAATAACGTACAATGTGATTCCAGTCCACTCAAGGCAATAATAAACAGATATAACACTCCGCAAACATTTATGTGAAGAACAGCAAAGGCGTAGTACCTAACCTGTTCATAATAAACTTACAACTTGATCCTGCCTCTTATAATACCTATTGGTATACACCTCTGTGCATAACTACAGTAAATTGGCTCGGTTAGCTCCAATTCTCAACTGGTAAAGAAAAAATATATATATACCTAAAGGGCATGAATAAGCAATAGCAAAAGTACACTTATCTCAAAACATAAACTGCAGTCATATGCCCTTGCAACAGAGTAAGTGAAGAACTACTACCAAAATTGGACTCATTATTGAAGGTAACACGGAAGCTACCCTGGCCACATCGCTCACCTTTAAAGCAGTTCAGCCCGCAAAGAATCTGGGCCCTCCAACTCCGACTCCAGATGCCAAAAACGGTAGTGAAAGGATGCCCATTTAAGTACAACTCCCAACTCCCGCCATGCCGATCACGTGGGCAGTAGAAAAAGAAGAGTAGTTTGGTCCGTGGTGATTTTCCACGGTGGCGGCTATATTGGAATTACAAATATTGAGTGTGATGGATGCTAAAAAGTATAGTGACACCGTCAACAAATGAATTTTAAAAGCAAACAAAATCCACAAAAAGAAGAACAGGGTAATACATGCCCTTATGTGGAAATAACGGGTTCAATGTCCGGAAAGGTTTTTTTTCTTTTCTTTATTTAGTATTCTAGTCAAATAGGGAGAACCTTCAGCCCTAATAACTAGGTTGAGTCCATCGGGGAATCTAATCGTGTTGATTAGAGTGGGGCACGGTTAGGTCACAATTATTGGGCGATCTCACCCGATGAATATTGTGATGGTAACATAAACGAACGCGGTGACCATATTTTAATTGCTAAATTTGGGGAGAGTCATAAAGCCTTCAATGCAGTAAGTTCCTATGAACAAAGACATAACAAATATATAGGACCATGTTCCTCACGAAATGCCAACACATGGTCCTGCGTCAGTATTACCCTCTTGTCACCCATTGCTCTATACTTATGTTTTTTTCTCTACAACTTTCAAAAACGTGCCAGTTAACCTTACGATATGGTAAGAAAAGGAAAATCAAAATAGATTTGGGACACAGCAGCCGGAGTTAGAAATAACTGTCATATAAGATTTGTTGGAATTAGTAAGAAGTCAGATTCGAAGAACAGAACAGAAAAATAAAAAGTTAGAGAAATTTATAGCACAACAGTTAACTGTTATACAAAAATCAGAGTGACATAGTAAATGCATTTGGTAATAACCAGAAAGACACTGTTACACGTGGACTTATATGTATGTAGATTCTTAGGAGTGTAATATGTGGTTGAAACGATATCTGCAACCATGCTTAACATGATATCTCAACCCAACTTTCGCACTCCTATGCTGGTGAGGATTTAAAGTCATCTCATATTCCACATAATAGATAACATCGTCACCACTTCCATTAAGCGTTCTTTTGCCCTCATGTTCTGCTTTAATCACGGAGAAACACATGTAACTCACGGTCGGTATTCAAACCCATATCTACCGCCCTGAGTTTTATGAGCCACTTAGATTCTAGCTTTCTAAGTAAGGCAGTTCTGTCACCACCCCGTGGACTAGCACCCACTAAGGCGATGCAATGAAATCAGAGTGCCAATATTTCCGCCCCCGCATGAGCTGCATTGTAGAGTACTGCAAGGGGATAGTTGGTGTTATGATTTCTGATGGCTCTGACATTCTCTTGAATCCTCTCCTTGAGAGGGGGAAACAACACTTACAACACAACTTTTACAATGCAAGATCCATTAAAACGCATGTCATTACAATGCAGCCATTACAACGCATGTCACTACAACGCATACCACTACAACGCATGTCATTACAACGCAGTCATTACAACGCATACCATTACAACACATACCTACACTATCCAACACTTACCCTACTGTTGCACCACCTGGAGTTAGAATAGTAATTTTTATCCCTACACTATCCAATACTTACCCTACTGTTGCACCCCCTGGAGTTAGAATAGTAATTTTTACCCCTACGCTATCCAACACTTACCCTACTTTTGCACCCCCCTGGAGTTAGAATAGTAATTTTTACCCCTACACTATCCAATACTTACCAAACATGCAATGTAATGGTTTGCGTTGTAATGGTATGCGTTGTAAATGTAGTATGAGTTGTAGTGGAATGCGTTCTAAAGGTAGTTTCAAAGAATTCGTTGTAATGGCATGCGTTGTAATGTAATGTGTTGTAATGGATGTTGCGCTGTAAAAAATGTGTTGTAAAGGTATGCGTTGTAAAAGTATGCGTTGTAACGACATACATGCCTTGAGAGGTCGTCTTGTGCTTCCCACGTAAATTTGATTGTATTGACAAATAATGCAATAAACTACGTATTTGGGGTTGCAATTCATGAAGTCACGTATATGGTATGTTTGTTTGGTGTTGTAACAAAAAATCTTTTTCCTGTCCTCCGCAAACTGGCATACATTGCACTTAGTGCATTTGTAGAAACCCTCCGGTTTCTGTGGTAACCATACGTTAGCGTTGGTGGTCATAGAACTTATAACAGCAGAAGGACTTATCAGATTTCTTAAAGTCTTTCCCCTCTTATAGATGACAAGGGGCTTAGTAGAGATATAAGTATCTACATCTCAATCAAGTTTTAGGAGATGCCACTGCTTCCTCAATATTCCATAAATCTGTGTACTGTTAGAATTGTATTGTGTAATAAATGCAACTATGTCACTGACTGCTTCTTTGGACTTCTTGTGTTTTCGTTTTAGCAATTCAGATCTAGATGTTTTATTAATCCTGGCATGTGCTTTATTATAGGGACTTGTCATAGCCCCTGACCCAGAATCTGTTCTTTAGGGTTTCAATCTCTTGTTGGAATTTGCTTTCAGTGCTGCAGTTCCGTCTCAACCTGGTCATTTCTCCAAATGGAATGGCACAGACCTGTGATTTGGGATGGGCACTGCTTGCATGTAAGACAGCATTACATGACGTGTCTTTCCTGTATAATTTACATTCCAAATTCCCTTTCTCAATGAACAGAGTCACATCCAGGAAGTCCACACTCTCTTGGCTGGCTTTTGATGTAAAACTCAAGTTGTACTGGTTTCTGTTGACGTACTTTAAAAAAGTTTCAAGTTCTAGATCGTCTCCTCCCCATACCATAAAAATATCATTGATAAATAGTATATTACCCGATTGATGAGGTCTGGTGGGCAATGTTTCCATATATGGTGCTCCTCAAAGAAGCCCATATATATGTTTGCAAATGAGGGCGAAAATGTCGCCCCCATTGCAACGCCCGAGTGATGTTGGTACCAGGCATTTTGATGTTCAAAGAAGTTGTTGTCCAACGTGCACCGTCTCAGATCAATGACCATCTGTGTATGCTCATACAGGGTGGCATCCCTTTTGGATAAAAAATAAGTTAGCGCTGCCATGCCCTTGTCTATTGGAATACTCGTATAAAGTGCACAGACATCCAGGGTCACCAAAGTTTAATCCTGTGACCACACAAGGTCCTCAAGCTTGTTAAACAGATCTTTGGTATCCTCAATGAAAGAAGGAAGATTTCGAACTATGGGCTGTAGTGTTATGTCTATATATTCCGAGATGCGTTCGGCTGACCCCCCTATTCCTGATATTAATGGTCTACCCGGGGGAGCCATCATACTTTTATGAATTTTTGGCAATATATATATATGCTGCTCGGGGATTGAGAATGAACAGATACTTCATTTCAGCATCTGACAATAGACCTGACTATGCCAATATCTTAAAACCCTGTTGAGTCGTTGGTGGTCATCTGAGTTCGGATTGTGTAAAATGTAACTGTAGGAATCCTTATCTGATAATTGGAGGTCAATTTCTGAGATGTAATCAACATTGTCCTTAAGGACAATGTTGCCCCCTTATCAGCCTCTTTGCTCACTATATTTTTGTGGTTTGACAATTGTTTGAGGGCTGTTCTCTCCTCCTTGCTGAGATTATCCCGATGACCTAAATTGTACCATGAACCTTGTCTTCAAGTTTGTATAAATCATTAGTGACAGCTTTGTAAAAGCAATCTATCAAAGTATCGGAGGCAGTTACTGGTAAGAATGGACATTTCCTTCTTAGCCCACTATCCGTTAGTAGATTACTCTCAATGTCAAGATCTTGCATGAACTCAGTGGGCTCTTCTTGGCTGCTCAGTGTCCTCCAACGCAGGGGGAATCCTTCACTGGGGGCCCTTGAAATTCTGGCTGGGTCCCTCCTCTTGGGGCTCCCCCCCCTTCTTCCGGCACCTCTCCCCTGGGCACCAGGGACTTCCTCCGATGAGCGGGGTGGGCTCCTGCCTGGGTCTAGAAGGGTGGTGCTTCTCTTCCGGTCCATCCCAGCGTGGGGTAGGCTCCCGCCTGGGTCCACCCCAAACAGGCGGCTCGTGCCTGGCTTCCGGGTCGCAAGGGGCAGCGCGGTGGCCCTCAGCGTTGTCTGAAGTTTCTTTTCTTCTTCTGCCGGGCAATACGGGGTAGGCTCCTAGTTTAATGCGCACAACTGCAGGGCGGGCCCCCGCTTAAGAGCACAAGCACAGCGGGGTAGGCACCCGCTTCATTAACTGCAAATGCGGGGTGGCACCGGCTCAAGAGGCACAAATGCGGGGTGGGCTCCAGCTTCCCTCCAGAGCACGGGGAATCCCTACGCTGGGAATTCCCTCTTATGACAGTGCAGCTCAGCGCTCCAGGCACGCATTCTTCTCCTTCGTGGCAGATGCGGAGTGGGCTCCCGCTCCTCCTGCCAACCCAGAGGGGTCACTACACCGCGATTACCTCAGGACGCTCTGGCAGCACAGCGCTGCAGCACCCTCATGCTCTCCTCGTCTTGGAGCTCGATGAGGGCAGAAGGTGGGCAAATAAAACACTGGCAGGCCGGCACGCTGGGGGCTCCAAGGCCAGCAGACCATCAGCTGCCTAGCAGGGCAGCAAGTCCACCCCCAGTGGCGGTTCCTGGCAGTCTGGCAGCCTGCGGGCTGCAAGCCTAAGCACAAGAAAATCACACCATACAGGGGGTCACAGCCCCTACATTTATACTTCGTTTTCCTTTGTTCTTCAGAGCACAGGGCTTGGAAAACCAGCAAAAACTGGTTCAGGGGGGAATTGGAACATTATGTTGACAAGGCTCGTCTTCCCCTTTGTCAGGTGGGGGCTCGTCATCAGACATACCACAGGGGCGGAGCCAGCATTCACTAGGGTAGGAACACTCCTATTCAGGGACCAGGGATTTCTCCTCCCACTACTCAAAATGTAGATGTCCCTTTCAGCCTAGCACTGACTCACCCTGCCCCATCTCGAGCCACCCACACCTCACCAGCCCCTGTCACTCAAAGCCAGACATGCAATTCACATCAGGGAGGCAGACACATAGGCAGACACATAGCACACAGAAATGCCAACTTCTAAAAGTGGCATTTCTAAAATATGCCATCCGGTCCAGGTGCTTTGGCAGGTACAATTGGCTCTACAGAGGTCAACACTTCCTCCTTTGTGATCAAGAGGCCTTGTGTGAATTGAAGTGAATCAAAGGGGATTAACTCCATGCCATGGCTGTGGATTGTCATGTCAATGGCACTGAAGTGCTCTTGCCTCTCATTAGTTGGTATAATATTAGCGAAAGGGGGTGAGTTTTGAAGATTGACCTTTCCCACAAGTGCCCAGAATTACCTTACATCCAGTTGAGAGCATGCCTCGCAAAATTCTTTCCACCTTTTCTCGTCCCAGTTTCTCTTTGCCCTAATTTTGGACAATTTATATTGCCTCCTTAGATCACATATCAGGTGCAGATCCCTATGTCTTATGGCTATAGCCAGGCGTCTCCTTAGAGACATACACTCCTTTATAAACCAGGAGTTTGCCTTGGCTTATCCTTCCTGCTTTGGCCCGTAGTTTTGTACGTGAACAATAAAATTTCAAGCCAATTGCCCCAAAAACTTCAAGTGCAGTGCAATGGTGTTTTTTCTGATGGTATCAACTCATTTGGTGGCGATTGTATCACTGTCAGATGCTTCTCAAGGTCTCTTTTTAGGGTGTTAAGCTTGGTCTCACCATATTTCATCATGGGCCATTTGAGGTGACATTTGTCATTTGATTGTATCACCTCTTTAGTAGCAAATTTGGGAAGTGCTTTCTGGCACTTTTCACCCCATGGATGTTTAAATATCAGACTTAATAAGTTATGGTCACTTTAACAATTTTGGATTATGGACATATCGGCTACAAGTGGCCATAGGGTAAGGTCAACCAATATTTAATCTATCCTACTGGCACAGTTTGAGCCAATGTAGGTCAACCTCCCTCCTTTATCAGAATGTGTTCTTCCATTTGTTGCCCACACCCTATATTCTAAGGTTAATGCATTCAGCTGTTTGGACCATTTGTTTATTGATGGAAGCTCTAGAGATGTGACCGACCACAATTTGTCCTCCTCATTGGCCTCTTAGATATCTTCCCTGTCGAGGGGCTCGAATGTAACGTTGAGGCTAAGGGGTAGACAGCTTGCTTTGCGTCCAACGTCTCACCTAGGACTTGTATAATTGGAGATATGTCCCCTCTAGAGCTCCTTGCATAAGCATTGTAAATACCTAAACTGTTGTCTGCGTTATCCCTTATCCTAACCCCAAGGATGTCTGGGTTATCGATGAGAAGCTCCTTGGTGTAGCAGTTAAGTGTGATACTAATCAGTGTTAGCAACCCTCCTGAAGGGTGGCCTTGTTTGAATGAAACTGCCAATTTGTGGAGTGTCACAAACCCTGGGATATGGATAGAGGTCTGGATCCAGGCTTCCTGCAGAATTCAGATATCATGGGAGTTAATGAGCTCAAGCCATTGAGGTAAACATACTTTGCCCTTTATTCCAGCCACATTCCATTGGGCTATTTTGAGCTGCCTTCGGTCTGTGGGGGGGATGAGGCATCAGTTTCAACTACTTGGGACATACTGCAGTTTCATGTGGTTTTATCCCCAACCTCGTAATCATCACCCACACACAAGAGATGGAGGGAAGGTGTTTTATAGGAATCATTAGCTCAATTTCTAAAGGTAACACCTCATGAGGGGAGCAAGCCATAATGGGATCTTCAAAATAGTAATGTGAGCCAAGGATAATATGTCAACGTTTCAACCCAGGCTGATTGAAAGGGTCTCCTCATGACTAAGTTTGTTGGCTTAAAGCCAATGAGAATGTATAGCGTATCATGTGATTTATTCATATGAACTCTTATAACCATCTCAAGTGGAGGCCAGCAGCCCACAGTGTCCACTTTGTGTACAAATAACAATAGGTTTTCCTTGCCGATGCTGCTATCCTGATGGCAAAAGCAGGCCGAAGTGAAAGTTACGGTTCCACATCCATCATGCGTCTGAGAAAACACTACAGCGTTTTCAATAATTGGAGTAATTTCAATGACTGAGAGCAATATCAGGAGGTCCGAAGGAGACTCCTTTTTTTGTTTTTGAATAGTTTTTTTTATTATTCATGCAAAGGGAGATCATCACAGCATATAAAAATACAAGGAAAAGACCCCAAACAAAAAAGGGTGGCAATCAGATCGCATAGTATTAATAAACTGAAATTAGTACATAAAAACATATAAAACTGGAAAATCATATTTGGATTATCAATCCTGGAATTTCCGGATAGCACATATACCTCTGGTTTTTGCCACAGCTTTTTTCCCTTTCACAGATATCAACCAACATGGTCCACCATTCTACCAAACTACTAGGTTTGGGGATGATCTAAGCCCTGGCAATGGTGAGCCCTGCTGTACCTACAAAAATGGCAAAAAATACATGTGTGATGGGGCTAAAGTAGATCTTAAAATCCATCGTTATCTCTTGTGTAGTAACTCTTAATTCTAGACCCAGTCTGTCTCTACAAACATGGGTAATATTCTCGCAGAATCCTTAGATCAACGGGCATGTACCAAACATGTGCACTATGTCGGCTTCAGTGGCTCAATATTTGGGACATTTAGTTTTTTCATCAGGGGCTTGGTTGCCTCTTTTTCCCCGCCAACTTGCTATCTTCTTAGGAGTATAATACAACATACACAGTATTGTACAAAGTTGAAGCTTTAGATTAACTGACACTATTGCCTCTTTTAATGTGGTAAATGTGTCATTAATTACTACAGCAGAGATATCTGACCCCAAAATGGGACTCCACTTCAGAGCAAACTGTATACATGGATCTGTTCTAAGTTGTGTAAGATATTGATAAGCACTAAGTATTGAATGTGTACCTGGTGCTTCGTGAATAAATGTCAGAATTTTGTGTGCAGAAATTGATGCAAGCCCTTGTGCTCTCAAGAAAAAATCTCTAATCTGCAGATAATTGTAATAGAAATGTTGAGGCAGTGAGAATGCATTTTGGAGACTTTGAAAGGTCTTAAAGCCAGTAGTGTCATATAAATAAATAAGTCTCTCCACCCCCTATATAGCCCAGATTTTGCCAGTCTATCCTTGAAGATCTCGGGCAAAAATGGGTTGTCCCAAAGGGGGAACCTATCATGAAAAGTTGGAAGCGAGTAGCTAAAAACGATGTCCCGCCAAATAGTGACAGTGTCTCTGATAGTCTTGAAACAAACACGTTTATAGTAATTCGGATCTAGTGTGCGATATAAAAACCTACTACTTTCTTGGCCCAGTAGAAACTGATGGTAAAGATATTGGTCTTTATTCATGAACATTCGATGGAAATACCCTTAAAAAGAAGCCCAAAAACAAAGTTTATAATCCTGTAGTTGGAGACCCTCTTGTATATAAGGATATTTTATAAATGTAATCGCTCGCCGAGCTCGCTTATAGCCCTAGATAAAGATACTTATTATACTGTCAAGTTTAAAAAAAAAGAAATTAGGAACTCTTAAAGGAATGGCATGGAATAAGTATAAAAATTTAGGTAGGATCGACATCTTTATTGTATTACACCTACCAAAAATGCTAATAGGAAGATTATGCCATTGCTTTAGTTTTTAATGGTTTCCTGTTACATATTTCATAATTCAAGTTAAATATGTTTCATATTTCTGAAGTAATACACACAACAAGATAAGATGCTACTTGACATATGCCTGCTATGGATTAAACAGGCTTAAAATTACCAATCACTAATGTCTTACTGGTTTTTAATTTGTAACCAGAGAGGCACCCAAAGATTTGTGCTTCTACCATAGTAATTTCCAGAGAGGATGCTGGATCATCTGTGAAAATCGCTATGTTGTCTTTGTAAGCCGTAACCTTAACTACACATGTTCCAAAGCGTAATGGTATAATTCTATCTTCGATCATCAAAGTCCGTATTAGGGGCTCATTGTAAAGTGCAAACCGAAGTGTCCCTCTATATATACACGAAAAGGCATAGATTGAATGTCTAAGTAGCTCAGTTTAGCCTGTGGTGTACAATTTAAGGCTCAGACCCTTTTAAGAAATCGGACAGTAGTTCGGAAGGCAGTAAGAGTACACCATAGACATCCCCAAGCAACGCTATCAAAGGCTTTTTCAGCATCTAAAAGTATCATGCCTAAATTGCTCCCAGTGTCATTAGCATAATCGAAGGCTGTGATCGCAGTGTTAGCTGACAACCTACGACCTAAGAATACCCTAGCCTGCCACCACTCGCTTACTGCAGGTAAGGCACTCTCTTCCTGTTCACAATGCACTCTGATTCCCACCTCCAAACCACCCATTTCTGCTCTGAAACTAGGACTTCTTAATTGCCGCTCCCTCCCCAAACATGCTACCGAAACGAACCTCCTGATTCAGAACCAGGAGCTTGACCTTCTGTTCATAACGGAAACATGGCTCTCTGACAATACCGATTCAGATGTTGTCACGGCCCTCCCCACCGGGTACATCTGTCAAACTCTTAATAGACCAAGAGGGAGAGGAGGCGGGATAGCCATTATCCACAGGGAACAATTTACCTGCCGCATGACCAACGCTGGCATTGAGGACTGTGAGAGCGGCCAATTCTCCATCCAAGTCGCCCCAGCTCTTACCCTGGCAGGACTTCTAATCTACCGCCCACCAGGGGCCCCGGGCAATTTCACCAACGCTGTTGTCGAAACCAGTTCACAACTAGCTTCTTCGGCCCCCAATTTCCTCATACTAGGTGACCTGAACGTCCATTTTCTGGACCCCATGGATCGAGCAGCATCGGACATTAGGAACGATCTAACATCTCTAGACATCCGTCTAGTGAATAATGAGCCTACTCATGATAAAGGCCACCTATTAGACCCGATCCTCACCAACATAGCAACAATGACCTCTGACCCACCGCTGTCCTTACCATGGACGGACCACTTTTTGGTACCCTTTTTTTGGGAAATCTCCACTCTCACTTACTCGATCCCAAAAACCCAAGTCACCGACCGACAATGGCGCAAACTATCTCCGGAGACCTGGGCCGCCTCTCTTGCAGAGTCCACTCCTGCGCTCTCATCTGATCCCAATATAGCTGACAAACAGTTCAGCGACTGGATCACTTCCTCACTGGATACGTTGCTCCCGATAATTACCTCCCTTAAACAACCTAAAAGAATACCACCTGCTTTATGGTACACTCCTGAGCTTAAAACTCTCCGGCAAGAGTGTAAAAAAACCGAACGCGCATGGAGGCGCGACAAAACAGCAACTAACAAAATCCTCTACTCTACTTCTCTCCTGACTTATAAAACTACTATTCATAAAACCAAAAGCATGTTTTTTCAGGAGAGAATAGAGAACGCAGGTTGCTCCAGTAAGGAAGCTTACGCCATCCTTAAAGAGCTGTCCAAACCCCAAGGACAAGGAATAAGACCCATTGCCGACCCTGAAGCCGATCTGAAGAAATGCCAGGAACTGGCCAATTTCTTCCACGACAAAATCAGACTTATTCTGGAAACTATCCCCCCCTCCAGCCCCGAGGAAAACATCGTTTGCCCACACACCTCCACCTACCTGTCCACTAGTGAAGTAGTGTGGCTCACTGGTTAGAGGCGGCAGACCCGAGAGCAGAGGACGGCCCGGGACCAGGGTTCGATTCCCGGCGCGGCAGGTTTCTGGACCAGGGTCAGCGGACTCGATAATTCTCTCGCCTCGGTGCCCACTCTGATCAGCGATCACACTCGGCAACTCTGGGCATTAGCTTGCCTCATCTTCACTAACGGCCCCCCAGACCGCCGGGGATGCCTGGTCTCACCCTGGAGATACCCATTAAGGGACCATCTCTCAGGGAAGCCAGGAAGGGTTTCGCAGCGGTCGAAGCGCCAGGACGCCTACGGGTAGCAGTGCGCTATATAAATGCCTACACACACACACACATGGGGCCAGGTCACGGTGGATGAGGTATCAAATGTGCTCAACTCTATGAAGAGCGGCTCCCCTAGTGACCCTGCTCCTATCCGTATCCTTAAAGAGGTAGCCCCCACTATCATCCCTTCCCTGACCCACTTGATTAATACCTCTCTCCAACAAGGAGCTGTACCCCCAAGCTGGAAGAAGGCGGTGGTAAAAGCCCTGCTGAAGAAACCTACGCTGGACCCCGAGAATCTGGCTAATTACCGACCCATCTCCCTATTGCCGGGAGTAAGCAAGGTCGCAGAAAAATTGGTCAATAGGAGACTCTCTCAGTTCCTAGAGGCCAATAATAAATTAAAAAGCTCCCAGACAGGTTTTCGACCTGGACAGGGCACGGATATCGCCCTTCTGGCTGCTGTAGAGGAGGCAAGAGCACTATTGGATGGGGGAGGATCAGTGGCAGTGATCCTCCTCGACCTCAGTGCAGCGTTCGATACAGTTGACCACCAACTTCTTATCGAAAGACTGGCTAGGGTGGGAGTGATAGGAACAGCCTTATCCTGGCTCTCATCTTTCCTGGCCCAACGCTCTTACCAGATCTGGGAAAAGAACGCCCGCTCCTCCGAAATGCCCCTCCAATGTGGTGTTCCTCAGGGCTCCTCCCTGAGTCCCACTTTATTTAATATCTATATGTCCACATTGGAGGAGGTTATCATCCCTTTCGGAGTGAGCGTCGTCAGCTACGCCGACGACACTCAACTAGTGGTGTCCCTGTCCCACCCCAAGCAACAGAAAGCTGATCTGCTCAACTGCCTTACCCAGGTCCATCACTGGATGAACAGATCAGCCCTAAAACTCAACGGGACAAAAACCGAGGTCCTTATACTGGGCCCGAAAGGAGCCTCACTTCCCCTGGACTGCTGGCCAGCTTGTCTGGGCCCGCCCCCTGACCCTAAGAAAGAGGTAAAAAGCCTGGGGGTATGGATCGATTCCGATCTCTCCTTCACCTCACAAGCCAAGAAGGTGGCAGGGACCTGCTTCGGCCTCTTAAAATCTCTGAGGAAAGTCCTGCCCCTTCTCCCCCCTAAATCCCAAAAACTTTTAGTCCAAGGTCTCATAATATCGAGACTGGACTATAGTAATGTGATTTATCTGGGTGCTCCCGAAGCGACCCTTACTAAACTACAGATTATTCAGAATGCGGCCGCCCGGATCATCACCAACACCCCGGCCAGATCATCTGCCAAGCCCGCTCTTAAACTCCTCCATTGGCTCCCCATAAGGGAGAGAGTCAAATTTAAAGCCTTATGTCTCGTTCATAAAACACTGCAGAACCAAGGCCCTCCTGTTCTCAGTAAAATGGTCACTCCCTATAGGAACTCTAGGCCCCTCCGCTCCAATGCAGAAAACTTTACGAACATCCCTAGATTCAGAAAAACCCGAGCAGGAGGAAGACGTTTCTCGGTTCAAGCCTCCCGCCTTTGGAACGCACTCCCCCGTAACCTACGTCTTGAACCCCAATACCTGCGCTTCAGGAAACTGTTAAAAACTCATCTTTTTCCCTAATCCTGTACCCCCCCTTCCCTCTTGTTGCTTCAGTTTCCCCCTTCGTTCCTTGCCCTTCTTAGTCTCTGGCTCCGTTTGACCTGGTGAATTCAGGGTTCTTCAGCGCTGGGATACCTCCGGGTGACTATCGCGCTTTACAAAAATAAATAATAATAATAATAATAATAACTGTAGTTTCTCAGCCCATTATAAAGATATGTTACTGTCCTGAGACCAGACCTGACTTCAAGGGAGCCAGACAGTTAGCCAGCACTTTGGCATGAAGTTTGGCATCCGCATTATTAATCAAAATAGGCCAATACGAACCACGTTCGTATCTTTCAAAACTTACTGCCGGGTTTGCCAAGAGGCTTTCTTAATGGTGGTGGTAGTAGTAGCAGGCTATTACAGTACCAGGGAAGACATCACAACAAGCGAGGTCCCCCATCCCACCTAGGTGAATTCCATTTCTAAGATTTATTAAAAGGATTATTCCTCACAGGCAACTAAATTACAAAAAAACTCACAGAGATTAGTTAGATATATATTTATATCATAGCTTTACAAAGTCTAAGACAAGACCTCTACCACTATGACAACACTAAGAGAAGAATACATGATTCTATAAGTAAAATTAGCAATAGAAACTTCTTCTGAGCAATGGTGAGCCATTTAATTAAAACTAAAGTTACAAAATACTTAAGTCAGGAGAAGTGGACTTTGAGCTAGGAGTGGAGCCAACAAGGTTAAGCGTTTATGCAACACAAGGTCTGAATGATGATGCATATCTTGATTCCTTTTATGCATGGGTGGGAAGTGCAACTAGTGTGGGCTATTGCTAATGTGATAGAAGATGCCGCAGTGAGTTGGTATTGCTTTCACCACATATGGACAGTGTGGGATCCATTTATGGTGTAAATTAAGTCACCTCAATAAATCACACAGCGGTTGGAGATTGGAGAGGGTTGGAGGTTTGATGAATAGATGAGAAAGGGTATTAGGGGAAAGGGGTGACAAAGACAAATACTTCACAGTAACAATATTCATCAGGGGATGAACAGAAACACATTAACATCAATCTGCTGTGAAAGGAAATGACAGCATGGGGTTGCTGCTCTATAATTCGCGAAGATATTCTTAGTGCTTGGGGGAGTCCAACAGCAAACCCGCTTTATGGTATGATTGAGCTGACATTGAAAGATGGGAGGTTGAGGGATAATTTGTTTGCCCTTGATGCTAGGTGTAGCCTACCAAATAAGTCAAGCATACAGTTTAAATACTGTCAACCTAGTACTGATTTGTTCTGTGGGCTCCAATACCGAGCAAGCCCATCATCGCAATTGACGGATGTTGATAGACTTGGGGCACCCCCTAAATCTGCACCTCTCCTGACTTATCCAATACTCGTAGACTCTGATGTGCCAGCCAGATCTAGATTTGATGGTGCCTTGACCCCTCGCATTCATACCTACATTTTGAATGTTGAAACCAGGCTGTGTAATTTTTCTGGAATGTCTAGTTCTATTGGTAATAGCGTGGCTGAACTACTGTTGTACCTACGTAGAATGTTAATACCAAGAAGTTATTCCAGACTGTGGGTATTTCTCCCATATAGAGAAAACCATAGATAATATATGCCAACCTAAGAGGCTTGTTTCAACTCATAGGCCTAATGCAGCCACTGCTTTACTTCTTAAAACACATACAATCCTGAGAGGAGGCCAGTAATATCAAATCTAATCATGGTTTTGTCCATAAGAATGAAGCGAGGGCTTTTTTATGTAGAGCAGTGGACAAATTGGGAAACGTTGGAGTATACACACAAGCTGCTACTGCTGCAGTTGGTGTACAACACCCAGGGGTTAGCAGGGGAGGCAGAGGGGCAGACCTGGTTTGCACAAATAATCTGGTGTCATCAGTGAGATCAGGCTGCATTATATAAACAGATATACTTTGCATGTATCAGTAAATAAAGCAGCTGTAGTCCATCTGATTAGCTTACAACGAGGTGACTGCCTTGCAGTGTGCAACATGCATTGGCATGTTGTACGGTTCTAGATGGTGTTCCTAGAGCACAGACTCCGAGACCCCAACTGTGGGACTAACCTCGGCTATTGATGGCAACTCAGGCTTATAATGAAGGCCGATTGTGGTAATCAGAGAGAGGTTTCAAGCATATGCTCCATGTCCAGCTTCATGAGCACATCAAACCTCGGACCTGGAAACTCTAGTGTCTCTTCTGCTGTCCATGACTCTGTGACCTTGCTACCAGCATGCCCAACGTGTCTCTCTTAATAAGAAGTCAGTTTGATCCTTTATTTGGGTCAAGGGTTGTACCCATCTTGCAAAAATGGGTGTTTCCTCAGAGACCTCTTTAGACTCTGGCGGTGTTGCGCATGAGACAGCAGGTTGTGAGGCAGATGGAGAGTGTGCGATTAGGAGCCTCCTCTGGACTGCTAAAACTGTAAGAGTTGGCGTATGTTATTTGTGAAGTATAGACGACAATATGATATTTCAGTTCATTATGAAATCTATTATCTTTATGACCTAAATATGTTTCCAATAAGAATACCGAGTGTGGTTTACATAGATTTAGCTCTTCCTGGACAAGTTGGCGTTTACTAGCAACATTCAAACCAGAAAACTTCCAAGATAAACATTTTAGTAACGAAATAAGACTTCAAAAATGTAACACAATATAACCTGATACAAAGATTTTCCTTACAGAAAAGTAACCTTTTTTTTGGTATGATACATGCATTAAAGACCTTATTCGAAGTGCCGCTCCAATGAATAAAAAGCTTAGTACCTACTCTCTGCCTTGCTGTTCGTTTACTCCCTTTGCTTTTACCCATCCCGTTAAACCAAAACCCTCCATCCCAAAACCCAACCCACCCAGATCCCACCCTTATACTAGAAAAAGAATCACCCTCCCTCCCTGCTTTTGCTGACAAGACAGCTACTGAGAGCACCAGCACCGGCAGACCCAAGAGGGAGGTAGGTTATTGCTCAGATGTTTATTTTTGATGTGAAATATGTTTTGGTTTATCTGTATGGCCCCAATGTTGATGACCCTGAGATCTTTAAGGAGCTAATGTTAATCTTACTGGAATTACAGGGGGTGTTGATAATTATGGGAGATTTTAGTTGCATGATGGAGTATGCAGTTGATTCCACTAGACATTGCATCACTGCTAGAATGCCCAAAGTTAGGGCATCGATTCTGGAATTAGCACGCATACATGATCTTAGTGATATATGGAGAACGTTATCTCAAGATCTCTTAGGCTTCACTTATTACTCATTCCCACACAGGCAGTATTCCAGGATTGATATGGTGAGGGCCCATGATCAGATCCTCAAGACAGTTTAGCTGGTTGTTCGCTAAGTCAGAAAGTTGCTGCAAACTACATTGAACCCCGATCTTCGAAATATGAATATGGTGAACAGGTGAGGAAGATGCTAGCTTATCAATTGGCAGATTAAAAAGCCAAAAACTCAATTAAGGCAATTAAAGGGACTGATAACATGCTTTTTTACAGAGACTAATATGATTCTCAAACAGTTTATAAGACACTATGAGACGCTATATGCTGAATCAGATCAGATAAATCCTGATGAACTCTCTAAGTATTTAGGAAGAGCCGCTCTTCCCACCTTACAGGAGGAGGCTGCTTTGCAACTGACCTCTGAAGTCTCTCAGGAGGAACTATTTATGGCTTTGTTGGCATTGCCACTTGGCCAGGCTGCGGGAGATGATTCAAAACTCCTGGAATTGTATAAACGGTGTAAGAACATTTTGCTATCTGTGTTTGCCAAGGTCATACAAGAGATCATCATTACTGGGACCATTAGCTACATAGCTACATCTATTCAGGTAAGGTAGCTATGGAGTGAAGTGAACTAGTTTAGTTAGTAAGTTACCTACTTCTATTTCATATTTGACTTTACTTCCCTGTTTATCTGGGTTGTTGTTATAGGCAATACAGGCAATGGCAGCATATCCTACCTCCCTAATTGTCAATAATATAGTTACAGGGGTTTGAATGACATGGGTATAACTATATATAACTAACTGGTATGAATATAATTTGAAAAGCAAGCAGATTAAAAAGCAGGCTGCATGAAAATGCAGCAGTGCAAAGAAAAAGTAAAACAAAAAAGCTACAATAAAGTTGAATAATTTTCCCTTTACTTGTTTATTACTAAAAACAAACTCACCTCCCCACTAACAATAGCCCCCCCTCCCCAAACAAATCACTACATAACCAACCAATGACCAATGAAAACTCCAAAATGTACTAAGTAACTCCCAACTCCCTTTCCAATTCCCACCCTCTCCACCCACAACAAAAATCACTTCCACCGAAACAAAAAAAAAAGGGCCAGAAGAGTGAGTTAACACATGGGTGCAAACCTTCTCCAGGTTTTTCAGAAGGTGCATTGCATTCTGCAGGGTGTAGGGCTGAAATTGGCTGTCTGAGCGGGGGGCATCAGTGGTGGTTAGACAGGTGGCTGCACCCGGTGCTGGCAATATTGTTGCCAGAAGGCTGGGGGTGTTGGCCGTTGGCTGGAAGAATAGGGGCCCAGGGCAGCAACACATGCCTCATCCTTCTCCTCCTGCAGAGCCACCAGATAGTGATATTTTACACTGATGGTCTCCAACCTCTGTCAGCACAGCCAGGCTGTTATCTCCTTGTGTGCAGGTAGACCAGCAGGAGAACCTGTACCAAAAAGAAAAAAATGACAAATTGTAAACAGTGCTGTTTGCAAACACTGTTTTAAAATTATGTGGTGGTACGGTAGCAGTACATTGTTGGTTCCTTAGGGCCATTGGAATTTGATGTGATTACCATTTAAACTGCCATTTTTTTCCTACACATGCCTCAAATAAAAGCACTGACTCCCTGAAGGGAATTAAGGCAGAATAACAACACTCCAGGTTAAAATATATATATATATATATTTTTAAAGGTTTTCCTAGTAAAACTGCAAACAGACTCCTTGTGTGAAAAAATTAAAATAAATTATCTCTCATTAATTAGTAAGGCATTCTCCACTATGGAGTACAAGTATTCTTTTGCTATATTAATGGAGACCTGCTTGCTCGCGCATAGGGTACTTTGGTACTCTCTTTAGTCTGCAGCTGGGTAAGCTGTATTATACAATTTTATATGTTAATTTCAATGGCCCTGCTTTTCTCCAAAGGTCTCTAAATTCTTGCCTCATGCCAAAGAGGCAGATAAATAATTATGATAATACCTCATACACATCAATGTATAAATACAGCCATCTGGTCTGTAGTAAGCAGA
The DNA here is from genome assembly GCF_964263255.1 of Lissotriton vulgaris. Classification (NCBI taxonomy): domain Eukaryota; kingdom Metazoa; phylum Chordata; class Amphibia; order Caudata; family Salamandridae; genus Lissotriton; species Lissotriton vulgaris. Next base: position 1,092,882,918 of record NC_141696.1, on the reverse strand, counting down.
TGATGGAAAAAACGATGCACTGCAGTACAGGGAAAGAAATGGAATATATATATTTTATTTGGCATGTTTGTCACAGAGCATCCCATTCACAAAACTGAAATCAGGCATAGTCCCACTTTAAACCCTGGCCTCAACCTCCAACACAAATGATTGCCAAGAAATACATTCACTTGGCAGTAAGGAAAGGACATTTAACTTACTCTACTGCAGGGCAAGGTAGCAGTATTAGGCCGGGTAGGTAAAGGTTTTGCTATAGAATCGTAGAATTTCACTGATCATCCTCATGTGCCTAAACTTTGGCTTAGTCGGTCACTGTAGCTGACGAATGTCGAAAAAGAAAAAATTGAACATGTGTAAATCCATTGTGGAAGCCATGAAATATATGAATCACTTTGCCAGAAAAAGGAGGCACATTCCAAAAATGAATTTTTCAATTTATTGGTAGACTGGAACAGAACTTTGGAAAGAACAAAGGAGTGAAGTTCTTTGAGGTGACTGAGTGGGCATTGGGAGGGCAGAGACAAACACCTTGCTTTCAGTCCATTGCAAAAGCCACATTAAATGAAACAGAAACACAATGCACAGCCAACACTGTAGTGTCGAATTGAACCATGCTGCAGTTAGGTCATGGCTGACAAAAAGACATGGGCAGGGATGTAATGAATAATGATGGGAAGGATACATATCTGCCTCACTTAAAAAATACAGTGAGTTACAAAAAATTAAAATACACCCCAATTTGAACCAAATTGTTGATAAAACTAAGCAAGAAAACAGGTGAACACGCCCGTCCTAAGAGGAGATCTCTTGTTTCTTCATCCAAGCAATTATTTATTCATCCTTTTATTGTTATATTCACCCTTTGACACCTATTTAAGATTTACATTCTCTCATCCAGTCTTTCCCCATTGCAATCTATTCATTTATCGATCCATCCATCGCTTTTCCATCCATCATCCATCCATCTTTCTATCTACCTATCTACCCTATCAACCATCCTTTCGCCCATCCATCAATCCACTTACACACCCATGCACCCTTTTACTCATCTACCCTTTCACACACCCAGGCATCTTTTCAGAAATATACCTTTTCATTCAGCCTTTTGCCCACCCATGTATCCTATCACTCACCTATGCATCCTTTCACCCACCCATGCATCCTTTCACTTACATAGCATTTCACCCACGCTTTATTTTAACCAGCCATTTTTCTTCCCTTTTTCAGCAACCCAACATTTTTAGCCTTCATTATGTGCTTTTATCTGCTGAGTTGCAGATTGAGGAGGCCATTAAGAAGTAAACCCACATGGTAACTGTTAAAGGGGAGGGACTATGACTCCCTTGCAGTGAGTATAAAAGTAATTGTCAATAAGCAAGCAATATGAAGTCCCCTTCCAACCACCACCGCATCTGATGTACTGGTGTACACTAGTGGTCTGAGCGGTTAGAAAGAACATTAAACATTTTTTATGCCAGATACGCCTCCCCTTATTATCATTTAAAATAAAAATACAACTGCAATACATCACTCCAGTTTGGTTAGCAGTATTGTCTATCAAAAATATCACTTTGGGCATTTTAATGATTGACAATGTTAGAAAAGCCAGGTAGCCAAGCCAAACAAAAACTTTTCATAATGGAGGCGTAGAACTATGATGACTCAGAGTCATTGATGTGCAGTGAAGGGGTAGAGTAATCGATCAAAGAACATATGGTCTTGGTTGGAAAATGCACCGAACTATCCTCATACTACTTTCCAGCCATGCTGCAATTTCTTTGAAACTGCTTGTATACTACTGTACAAATTAATGCTAATATATATAACACACCATTGGACTCCACCATGACCATGGTCACACTCCCAATATATTGATTGAGCATAAGCAAGAAAAAGAAAGCCTTCTCACCAAACATGCATAGAACAGCTTACTTGGGCAAGCAATCTTCACAGTAGAGTACCTGTCCTAAAACCTGTTCACTTAGTCTTTCAGTACCAGGCCACAAGAAATGTAAGACCCTGGTCCACCTCTGAAGCCTTCTACTTGCCCTTGGGAGCTGATGTAAGAAATAAAGATTTTAAAAAAATCGATTGTTGGAATAGTAAATCCCCCAAAAAATATTTTGACAGGCTATGGCAAATGCAGTAACATTTTACTTTTCTAAATCAGATCACCTACAGTTCTAGTTTTGAGTTGACCTATACCTAATTTCCTAAGCCTAAGCCATATTCCAAATGTCCTTAACCTAAACAACATTACTAGAACTAATAATGCATTGCAAAGTCTGATTTTTGCTTTGCCTCTCATTATCAACACCCTTTGACGGGCCAATTCAGTCTCCCTTTTTTAAAATGAATAGATCCATACTACACATTAGTGGGAGATTGCTTGTGACTGTACAAGCTACATAAAGAAAGGTACAGAGAATACTACCTTACTGATATTACTACAACCACTATGTTAGTGATGGGACAGGGGAGTCTGCATGGCTTCTTAAAAATTCAGCCCAAGTGAGGACCGACAAATACAGTTAGGTAGCGCCGAGCACCTGGATATCTCAAACTGGATCACATATTATTCATGATGTAAACTCAACTTAGCTTTGAGTGTGAGCAGCTTGCTAGTTGAATATTTTAGCATTATAGAACACAATGAATAAATAATTCTCACTGAGCCCCACAACCTCTATACCACAGAGGCCGAGCAGGTCAAGCAGGTCTTGTACCTGCTCCAGGATATCAGCCCAGCTCTGCATCAACTGCTGCTCGGTCCTCTGGACCCCAGTGTTCTGACGGACACTCCAGCTCACCTGTCCCTACAGCAGCCAATGCTTCCTTAGGGCATACCCACTGCCAGGCGCTCTGCCTGCTGCCAGCATATGGCTAGGTCCAACCTGGGGTGGTGTAGTAGGCAAAAGAACAATGGAACAATGGAACCAACCCGATCTTTTGACAAGGGGGGAATGTTTGCATTGTCAGCATTCCATCCATCATTTGTTTGCTGTAACAGTTTTCGCCCTAAGTGGGATGGGTATGCCCAGACATGGGTCCCTTACTCACTGTGCCACTGGATTCAACCTAGCCTGGCTAAAGAAGGGTGACATACCCTGAAACCGGTCCCAGGGTGCTTGTTTCCAGACCAGGGAGGACCTGGCCTGGCAGTTAAGTCTCGAATGTTCCCATGAGACAAAGGGTCAAGACTGATTTGCATATGGCTGGGTCCAAACTGGGGTGGCGTAGTGGGCAAAAGAATGAAGGATTTAACCCAGATCTTTTGACTGGGGGATAATGTTTGCATTGACAGCATTCCGTCCATCATTTGTTTCCTGTAACACTTCTCACCCTAAGTCGGGTGGGTATGCCCAGACAGGGGTCTCTTGCTCACTGTGTCACTGGATTCAAGCTAGCCTGGCTGAAGAAGGGTGACATACCCTGAAACTGGTCCAAGGAAGCTTGTTTTCAGTCCAGGGAGGACCTGGCCTGACAGTTCGGTCAGGACTGTTCAAATGAGGCACAGGGTCAAGACTGATTTGCATATGCCTGGGTCCAAACTGGGATGGCGTGGTGGGCAAAAGAACAGTGGATTTAACCCAGATCTTTTGACTGAGGAAAAATGCTTACATTGTCAGCATTCCGTCCATCATTTGTTTGCAGGGAGATGGTGCGGCACATAAAAAAAACTGTGGCAAACCTCCAACTCCAAATAATGGGGTGGGGCTGCACACCTTGGCAGTGCCTCTGACCGCATGTAGGTGGGCAGCAGTGGCACTGGCTCAATTGCTCTCTGTCTTGTCCTGCTCAGTCATGGTGCTGTTGGGGAGAAATGAAAAAAGGAAGGAATTAATAGAAGAAGAAAGGAAGAACTAAGGAAGTAAAGGGAAGACAAAAAAAGTACAAAGAGAAAAAATATATATAAATACGCAAACAAAAATACACACACTAACAAAATAGTCCACCCATGGAGGGGTGGGATGGGGAGAATTGTAAGGCTTTAAGTAGGAAAGAAAAATTGAGCACTGCAAAGTCACAGAACAGTAAATCAGTTAAAAACAAAATGGTCTCACTGATGTGGACTGTCTGGTGCAGTTCACACTCTTTTTGCAACACGGAAACGTGCATTAAGCTACTCAAATAGAAAAAAGCAGCACAAATGGGTGGAAGAGCAACTCCACCTGCTGTTCCTTAGAATCTTGCGAGTTCACCTGAGGCCTTTTCTATATACCATATCTACTTCCTAATGCCGGTGATTGCCCCACCATGTGTTTGGTTACACTGGCAAATCTAGTGAATGCTCTGGTAAGTAAAACACATTGATACCCTAAGCTTCATATGGGGGTGGGAAGTGAACGATATGCATAAGGGAATTTTTCAGTTTTTGGAAGATTTCAAGAGTATATTGGCAGCATGCATGAAAGCCCTATGCCCAAGTCTGCAAATGCATGTGACAGATGGGGGCATGTTTATATCTATTTCTTCATAAATAAATGCAATGCTTGCAACCATTAGGTGCAACCATTGCTGTTTTTTATGTGAGTAACTATTAGGTATTATGTATAATTGTTGACAGAGCCCTTTGTGATCTTCTGTACACATGCCTATGGTCCAGGCTTCCTGAACAATATTTGTGCATGGTCATTATGCATATTTGTAATCCTTTACTTTTGCAAATTCACTTTAGTGTGATATAGGTGTTTGCTAAATCGAAGGTGAGTATTGCCCACAAACTAAAACCTTTCTTTAAGTTCTTCCCTCTTCTTCTTGCTTATGAGTTGCAGTGTATTGTGGGGATCTGTCTTATTTGAGACTTATCTGTTGGCATGAAAACTGTATCCCAACTTATTTGTTGAATGTTTAAAGTGAAATATTCTATTGACAAAGTGAATCTGCAGAATTGTCTCGCTTTTAAAAATAAAGGCTTGAACTAGCCTGTAGCTGACTAATTTGTTAACGCTTAGACTTTGACTTGCCTAGAACCTCTGTGCAAATTGATGTATCCATCCACAGTGTGGGGTTTGCAGTCTGGTCACTTTTTCCAGCTGCCTTTGCACAGTTTGACATCCTCAATCAGACAAGGGAGACCAACGTTGGGAAGTGAGTCATCTCAGACTGCTCTACTCCTCTTAATAAGATTCCTATTCCCATTACAGATTAACAGTTTCATTGAGTTATTATCATATTTCAGCTGATATTATATTGTGTATTCCAATTATCTACACCTCTAATACATTTTACATAATGAGGTAATGTTAACTGTGCCTACAATTTTTTTCATTCATGGAACTTTATAGAGAGAACAAATACAGATCATTTGTCATTAGGCTGCACATTTGATAATATTGGCACAATAGTTAGGGCAGTACAATGTGTAATTTTAATTTCAGCACGTCATTCGTCACAAAAATTTCACTTGCAGATCTGTTGTGTCATAGCATGGATTTCTGCCCTCCAATGCAGCCCATCTATGTCTCGTTTTCCAAGTAGACATGGTTATATGTCTTACTTTTTAACAAGTATTTTATAACTGCTAGTAGGAGCTAGACTATTAAACAATTCAAGTCTAGAGGAACCTTGTTTTTAATGTTGGATGTAAAACACGACATTCCTTGTAGTTTAATCTTGTACAGAGTTTGAGGATTCTTGCTTTTCCCCCAGATTAAAGTATGTAATAGTTCCCAAATATCCTTAGGTATTGATCTGGGGGCATGGGTTCCCAATATGTTCCAGCTGTCCCTGGTGATACACAATGTCCTCTATTCAACATAAGACACGGGGAGAGAGTTGATGGCCCCAGTATATAGGAACCTGTCACTTGGCTAGTATGAGCAATAGGACCATAATTCATCCAACCCCTGCAGGGACATCTTTGACCTGCCCCTGTAGTGCAATTAGTAAAGTTCTTTGATTTGGAAATGATTGATTTTGGCTAACATATTGAACATTGATATCCAGAAAGCAGCTACTCTAGGGCATTGGCACGATAAATGCAGGAAGTCGGCGTTTCACACTCTGCAGGGCACACAGTGATTATTTTTAAATGTCTTGTTTTTTTTAACTCATTCGCCTCCAACCACAGCTAACCTGAAATACATAGGCTGCTACTGATACTTCAAAATGGGAAGGTAGGCCCCACAGTTCGATCTTGCCCCTCAGCACTACCATCAACAAACCCACTTCATCCTAGTTGCTGCCCTCCTGTTGTTACAGGGGAGGGTGGTTGTACTCTCTTCAGGGCTGAACCTGGGCCAATGTCACTGGTCATCAGAAGCTTAGAGCTTCCTTGAGGCTTAATCATTGGATATAAACATTTTTTTAAAAAAAGGAAACAAACTGCTGTCCAGTTTCGTAGTTTTTTCCAAATGGTCTTTTTCTTTGAGTTTTTCAACCGAATCAAATCCAATTTAGAGGTTTTATATAAAGAAGACAATCATTCCGAATATGTGGGGGATGTTCCTTCAGCCCATCTCTTACAGATTTCACGTCTGGCTAAAAGAATTGCAAAGAATAGGAAATCTCTATCTGGGCCACTGATATCCTTCCAGATGCCAAAAATAATGGTTTCAAGGGAAATATGTATTGTGTACCCCAGGATTGATGTTAATGAGACTTCAATTTTGGTCCAGAATTCCCCCAATGAAGGACAGGCCCAAAACATATGCGTATCTGGGGCCCTCTCCAGATTGCATTTTTTACACTTGGCTGGGGGACCTATGGACATTTTAGAGAGCCTTGCGGGGAGAAGTAATTCCTATGTATTGTAAAATAGTGGTTTCTCAACCAGGCTGGCTTTACAGTTGAGAAAAGGATGTTAAATGAAGCTAGCCAAAGGGACTCACAATCTGTATCTGGAATAGCCTCCCCCCATAAGTGGTTGGCCAGCTTGAATTCCCCATCAATAGCCTCTTCGATTGCCCAATAATAGAAGGATATTTCCTTCTACCCTACTGGTTTGTTAGCTAGATGGTCTTCCAGGGGATCCCCCTGCCCTAGTGGGATCTTTCAAATTCTGAGACCAGCTCAATAGCTGCAGATGTTTTAACCTTGACAGACCTCCTACTAGCTTATTGTTTAGAGTTGCCCAAGGCAATAGCGATCCACCAACAGCGAGGTCCACCCATACTTCTACTCCGGATGTTTTTAAAGGGGCTGCCAACTGATCTTTTAAGCAGCTAGGGGTTCCCAGGCGGTCTCACATAGGTGCAAGCCTTGAATAGTATTCAAGGCCAATGAATTGTTTTATCTTTGCCCAATTTTGGGCCAAACCACTTAGGACCTTCAGTTTGACCTTCTTAAAAAAAATGTTGTCCCCATATTTAAAAATATATACCCTCTCGAGGAAGCCCCAGTTGTTCTAACATGACCAAAAACATTTTACCTCTACCTGATGAATCGGGGGGTTTTAGCAGCATTTTAGAATATGACAGCTGAAAGGCCCAAGCATATTATTGAATATCTGGAAGAGCCAGACCTCATTTTTCCCTCTTCTGTCTCAGATTCTTCCATGATATCCTCAATGATGTGGATGCTCAAACAAAAGAATTGATGGATTTCTGAACTTTATGTATTAATATGTGATTTTCGGCAAGATAGACATCTTTATAAGATTTACTATGCCCAATATAGACAGAGGTAGATGTTGATAAGTTTTCATAAGATCTTGAGATTCCTTCAGAATTGTATTAACATTAATTTTAGGAATTTGGTCTATCTCTGGAACAATCTTTATTCCTAGGTAACATAGCTCCTTTTTGGTTTGGTATCGGGACACTGGCAAGTTCCAAGTCATTTTCTCAGTTTTATCTTCATTCACCTCGTGCCCCGAGACCCGGCCGAAATCCCTAGCGAGTTCAATCACCCTAGGGAAAGAAGAATCCAGATCTGATGCCAAAATAAGGATGTCATCGGCGTACAGGGCTACCTTCCTCTCCCATGAACCGCTCTTAAATGGTATAATAGCCGGCTCTTCTCTAAGTTGCTGAGCAAACAGCTCAATATAAAGATCGAAAAGGACGGGGGAGAGGGGGCAGCCCTGTCGTGCCCCTTTCAATTTTAAATGGTCTGGTGGTTTTGCCATTTAGCACCAGTCTGGCAGATGTTTTGCTATAGATAAGGCAGCTAGGGCCCAAGTTTTAAGTTTTCCAAAACTGCCCCCAAAAACTTCCAATTCACCCTATCAAAAGCTTTGATAGCGTCCAAAGTCATTGCTGCTAGGGGTAAAGAAAAGGTGGATGCAAAATCTATTGTGCCAATAAAATCGTGTGTGAGGTCAAAGAGATTTCGACCCTTGATGAATCCCTTCTGTTCAGAATGGAGCACTTCACCTGCTATGTTCCCTAATCTATCTGCCAACATTTTTCAAAAGATTTTTTAATCGGAATTTAGCAAGGAAATTGGCCTAAATGAGCTACAATTTATAGAATTTTTACCTGGTTTAAGGATTAGGATGATATTTGCTTCCCTCCAGGTCGCTGGTGGTCGGGCTCCTTCTAATAGGATTTTATTAAAAACCTCAGCCAAAAGTGGGGTAACTACCTCAGTCAAATCCTTGTATAATTCCACAGGAAGGCCATCCGGCCCTGCCGCATTGCCCTTCCTACTGTCCAGAAGAGCTTTCCTTACCTCTTGGTAAGAAATTCCTGCCTCCATACCTACTTGATGGGTTACACTCAGTCCGGGTATCTCGTTAGAATTTAGCCAGTCTTGAACAGATTTTAAATCAGAGTCACTTTCATCTTTATACAACCCTTCGAAATAGGCATGAAATATCTCTCCCATCTCCTCCTCTTTACTTGTTAATAGCTTGGAGCCTTCATCTTCTATTTCTTTAATATGGTTCTTGACTCTGTCAGTTCTGGCTTTCCAGGCCAACAACCTTCCCGCCCCCTCTCCGTATTCGAAGTGGGCGAGCTTGCCCACCTCCCATCTACCAGAAATTCTCGTTTGGATTATATTTTTCAACTCAACCTTTAAGGCCTCTAATTCTGTCTCTAATTCTGCCATTAGTGTCTCCTGGAGCTCTTGTTCCTGATTGTTTTTTTCCTCCAATGACTTCATTTGGGACTCCACAGAAGTGATCTCTTGCCTGTATTGTCTATTTTTATAGACAGTTTTATTTGTAATCAGGCCTCTCAAAAAAGATTTTAATGCGTCCCAAACCACCATTATGTCCGATGAGCCAATATTAATATCTAAAAAGGCCTTCACCTCTTGGTTCAGGAAGCCCGTAATTACTGTGTCTAGAAGAAATGTACAGTCAAACGTCCATACCCTTGGATGTTGACAACCAGCTAGATTTAAATCAATCCAGACAGCTGCATGGTCTGACAAGTGAGGGGATAAGTAGTCAATATTCTGTGTGTGGTCTCTTAAATCATTACTAATCAGGATGTAGCCTATACGTGACTTATGTCTATATTTTATATTATAGAAAGATACCCCCAGTTGTGATCCTGTTCTCTCTCTCCATATTTCACTGATATCATACTTCTTCATCTTTCTTTTTAAGAATGCTCTTGATTTTGAGGGGATTATTGCCCTGCTGTTAGTTGATTTATCAAATTTTGGGTTCAGAACGATATTAAAATCCCCTGCTAGAACCGTTGAATCCGGAAACTCCAAAATATTCAAAAAGTTGATTTTTAGCGTTGAAGGATCGTCCTGATTAGGACCGTAATACCCAACAATTGTCAGGAGGACATATTCTATTAGAATCTTCGCAATCGCCCACCTACCACTCGAGTAAGGTCTGGCTTCCTAAAGAATTGCGTTGGCTTGTTTTTTTATTATAATAGCCACACCTCTGATGTTAACAGTATGGTCTGAACAGACACAATGTTCCACCCACCTAAGTTTCCCACAAATATTATCCATTTCCTTTTTCACCAGGTGGGTTTCTTGGAGGATAATTATCTGTGCTGGGGAGTCTTTTAGATATTGTAGGATTATTTCCCTCCTACGTTTGACTCGTAAACCATTAATATTCCAAGATAGACACCTTAGAATTGTCATGGGCACACAGTGAATATTGTCCACAAGGACCATCTTGCATAGTATAACAAGGGTTTGGTACATCCGGTGGAGTAATTTAATATGTGTAAGTCGTAGTGTCTGATTGGGAAAGAATGCACTTGTCTGGGTACAGTAGCATATCCAAGGTTTGTCTATAATTGCAAGAATTAAATCAGATTGCCCCATAGTTCTCATTTTCAGCACACAGCCAGGAGCTTTTGGTTGCATGGTTGTTTATAAACAGGAGATAAGCCTCTTTGAGGGTGAGGAGTGTCTTGAGTGCATGAAATGCAGGAGGGGCATCAGGGAATGTGTTATATACAGTTCTGTACGATGAATGATGTAACAAATTGGGTTATCAGTAGAGGTGGGTGTATGACCCAATCTAATAATAAACGCAATCCTTGTTAGGGCGAAACACAACAAAAAGTCACTGAATTAACTTGTGCTTAACCCTCTAATAGCTTGGCACATAAGCAGTCAGGCTTAACGTAGAGGCAATGTGTAAAGTACTTATGCAGCACACAAACATTAATAAAGAGAAAACACAGCACTAGAAAAATCCAATACCTATTTAGGAAAATAAAGTACATTTCAATAGATAAAATGACACCAAAACAAAGTATATATGTTGTAATCAAAGATTCATGGGAGACTTGTTCAGTATTAACTAAATACTTTATTAGGAGTGCCAGAGAAATGTTGGTGTTCCCTCTCCAGCCAGCAGACAACTGAGAGGCAAGGAACACAGCTATGTCAAGGAGCATAGCATCGCTAGAACTTACAATGAAATGTAATATATAAAGCACAAGATACAACAATATAAATAATATGAGAATACAACATATCCTCTCTCCTTTAAATAACAATAACATGAATAAATAAATGAACTAAAATGTAAATAATAATAAATACATTTCGATGTGAGAATTAATAACATTTGAGATTAACTCAAAAGTCTCCACATACATAGTCGTGGAAATACGAAGGAGAACATGAGGTTCTTTGTGAAACAGATCAATTGGCAACTAAAAGTCCCCAAATACATAGTCTTGGAGATACATGGGTGGACATCTGGTACTTTGTGAAACACATCTATTGGTAACATCTCCTATGCTATCACCTCTATCCCTTGAGTGATCGCTAAGCGGTCTTCTAATAACGTCTTCATCACTCATGAACAAATTTGGATTGAAATTACTAACAGTCTCGAAATTGCTGCCCTTCTTGTGATCATTGTTTTTCTTATATAGAGCAACTCTCCTCAAGTTCCGATTTTCACCGTTGGACAAGGTGACATGACCTTTATGCACAGTTTTAACTTTGTATGGACCATGACATTTAGTGAAACCACCACTCACATGACCAGGTTTGACTTTTAGTAAATCATTAGGTTTTATAGTTCCCTCAAGCATTGAAATTTTCTCATGATCTACTTTGTCATAATCCAGATTTGCTAGACTCATAAGGTCTTTTATCCATGGTGGAATTATTTTGGTACTCGCACAACCTCCCCTCATGGCCACAAAGGGAACCTTACCAGAAACAGAAATTTCAGTTGTATGATAAGCCCGCACAAGATCATTAACCATCTTTCTTACATCACCTCTATTCGCAACAGCCATCTGGATAAACCTTAGCCATGCGGTTGGCCCTTTCCACAATTCCATTTCCCTGTGGTTTATAAAGAGATGTCCTTGCATGTATAACTCCACAAGATTTTAAGTAAGTAGTAATATCCGTTGAAATAAGTTGTGTGCCATTGTCAGTAATTAACTTAACTGGATAACCTTCTTCTCTGAAGATTTCACTAAGCACTTGAATAGTATTCTTTGTGGTAATTTCTCGTACACATTTTATGATTAACCATTTAGATGTCACATCTACCATAACCACACCAAACTTTAAATCCAAACTTAAAGAAGCAAAGGGCCAATAGAATCAAAACCAACAGAGTGCCATGGCCAACCTGGATCATTAATTTTACCCATTTCTAACAGACTACCAACCTTAAATCTCTTCTCACTCTCAATACAATCAACACACCTTTCCATCCATTCAGACACTTGTTGGTCCATGGCACGCCACCAGAAATGCTCTCTTAACCTTTTCTTTGTGAGCGATTGACCCATATGACCTTCATTAGCCAATTTAAATAAAACAAATCTCAAATCCTGTGGAGGAACAAACTTATCATCTTTCATTATGACATTTCCGTCCTTGTTAGATATCGACACATCTTCCAAAACTTTTCCAAAAGGTCTCACAGCAATGGGAAGTGTAATGTCATGCCTGCCACCTTTAACAATGACATCTTTGACCATTTGAAAAGCTACATCTTTGGACATACATTCTGTCCACATACTTTTGTCAATTACTCCATTGCATGCTGCCACCAATTCCTCAATTACAGTGACTACAACCTCACTTTCAAAAAATTCCACTTGTATTTTATCAACCTTATACCAAGGTAGGGGTAATCTTGACAATCCATCAGCTTGTCACTGTTTCCAACCTGCAATATTTTCAACCCTGTATCAATATTCTTGCAAACAAGCAGCCAATCTAGCAAGTCTTTCTGACCCTTTTACTGCACCACCAGATGATAGAATATTGATCTGGGATTATGGTCAGTTCGTAGAGTAAATTGAAAACCCCACAAATACATGCAAAAAATATTATGCTGCCTATGCTGCAGCTAAAGCTTCTCTCTCAATCACTGAGTAATTCCTTTCAGAATTGGTGAGAGAACTGAAAGCAATAGCTATTGTCTTTATACCTGACATGTGTATCTGTGCTACAACAGCCCCTAAACCTATCGCACTAGTATCAACTGTGAGAATAGACTTTAACTTAGTATCAAATGGGGTCAATACCTTTGTTTCACTTATCTAATTTTTTTATTTTATCAAAGGCATTCCGTTGATCATCAGACCACATAAATTTGTACCATTTCTTCAGCAATTTCTTAATATGGTCAGTTTTTTATGCAAAATTGTACACACATTTAGCATAATACTCTATAAGCCAGAGGAAAGACCTGAGTTGGTCTTTGTCTACAGGTGTTGGGGCATTTCTTATAGCCTCTAGAAGATCACGTTTTGGTATAATTCCTCCAGCAGACAACATGTAGCCAAGGTATTCTACTTCATCTACACAGATTTTGCATTTTTCCTTTTTCAGAGTTAGTCCAGCATCATTCATTTTGTTCAAAACATCCTTGAAAGCTAAGTTATGATGCTCTTTTGTGTCTTTACATATTAACACATTATCTTGGAAAAGCACAAAATGTTTTGTACCTTTTAGGACCAAACCCATCATCTTCTGGAACACTCCAGCAGCGGACGCTAAACCAAATGGCATCCTAGTAAACTGGAATACCCCCTCTGTAGTAATGAATTCTGTAAATGGTAATGACTCCTTATGTATTTTGATTAGGTGATAGGCGCTGTGAAGGTCCAATTTTGAGAAAAATCTTCCTCCTTTTACGGACAAAATAAGTTCATTTATGTTTTATTCCCGGTAGAGGGACGACTCACCACATCAGAAAAGTGATAACTCTATTTGATGCGGCTGAGGTAACAGGAGACCCGATTGCAGTAATGCTTTTGGATGCGGAAAAGGCATTTGATCGGGTCTCCTGGTATTATTTGTGGCAGATTTTAGTCAGAGTCGGTATTGGGGGAGGTTATCTGAAAGCACTTCAGACTTTGTATAAGGAACCGGTTGCAGCATTAAGGATAAACAGGGGTATTACAGGACAATTTAAAATCAAGAGAGGAACTCGGCAGGGCTGCCCATGCTCTCCCCTGTTATTCGCCATGTATATGGATCCATTAATACGCAAGATAGAATCAGCACCAGAGATTACCCCATTTTGTACAGCTCTTGGGCCATGTAAGATATTAGCGTATGCTGATGATGTTGCGGTGATAAAACCTTGCCCTACGGAAGCAACTACATTTGTAGAGGCTGAGGCCTTAAGATTTGGTCAAGTCTCAGGGTACTCATTGAATGCGTCTAAAACTCAAATTATTAAAAATTTGTGGACATTCAGTGATGATAGCCGAGTGGTATCGACAGGGAAGTATTTGGGAATTAATATCATGTCTAATTTAGATAGCTTGGTGGAGAATAATATTGCCCCAGTAATCGATAAAGCAAGAAAAGATTTGGATCGTTATGAGAATTTACATTTGTCACTAGTTGGACGAGTCAATATTATTAAAATGATGATTTTACCCAAATTACTATATCTCTTTAGGGCAATACCATTTTTTTTTGATAATAAATGGTTTAAAACTTGCGAACACATGATAAATCGGTTTATCTGGGCAAGAGGTAAAACTCGGAGGGCATTGAGGTATATGTCGCTACCCAGGGAGAAAGGGGGGTGGTCACTTCCGGACCTAAAGTTATATTATTGGGCTGCAGCATTGCAAGGAATGGTGGGACTAATTGGAGGGGCAGAAAAGGATGGATGGGATAAGACAGGTTCGCTTGCTATATGTGGATTAGTTTTGGGCACAAATGCTGAAAATATTTTTTGGAGATTCACCGATGGAAGTTACTTTAAAAGAACACGTTTTAAGATATTTATGGTGGCCTACAATATATGGAAAGGATTTTCCAAAAAGGTTGGAATAGGGAAATACAACGCATATACTAGATTTAAAAATAACCCTTCATTACCTACGGCAGTGTTTTCAGGAATGGTCTATCAAGAGTGGGAAGGTCGAGGGATAGGTATGATTGGGGACATGTTGGATGACAATGGTATGATACAATTTATAGATTTGAAAAATAAGTATATGTTAAATACAAATCACTTTTTTAAATATCTTCAAATAAGGAGTTGCATACTAAATAAAAGAGGGGGAGCACTAGGTTTCGGGAGGAGTATAATGATGGATCTTATACAAAAAGGCCATGACTGTACTATAAAGAGATTTTATTCAGAAATGGCAAAGTTAAAAAAAGATGACCTCGAGAAATGGATACTCAAATGGTCTTCAGATTTAGATATAGACAGAGAAAGGGATGTTTTTTCTGAATCACTTGAGATGGGAGGTAAACTACTGTGTTCATCGTCCCTACAGGCCCAGCATTACAAGACTTTGTACCATCTGTATTACACGCCATGGAAAATTGCTCAGTGGGGGGGCCTATCCGGCACTACGTGTTTTAGATGTGGCAGTATGGAGGCTAATTTGATACATGTTCTTTCTACCTGTCCGCACCTAGACAAGATAAAATATGATATTGGGAATTTTTTCCGAAGTGCCTTAGACACAACAATAGAGTTAGACCCAGTAACCATCTTGCTGGGAGTATCCCCCAATGGGCAAATAAATTGTAAATACTTTGTGTTTGTAGCTATGGCGATTTTTAGATTACTAGTGGCCTCAGTTTGGCTTGATCCAAATCCTCCTACGTACCATCAATGGCTTGGTAAAACCCTATCAATACAAAAATTGGAAACAGCTATTTATGCTAGGAAGGGAAGAAAGGGTAAAAAGCTGGGCATGCAAATCTGGGGTCCCCTGATTCAGTGGAAGTTTGGAACTGAATAAGGCAACGGGAAGAATATATGTATTATTGAAAGTCAACATATATGATTTTGTATGCATATGTTATGATAGGATCTGTATGTATTAAGTATATTGTAACATGTTTCCCCTTTTCCTTTTTTATAGGGTTGCTTTATGTATCTTATTGTGCCTTGTCCATGTAAATCCAGGGGGGAGGGGGGGGGGGAATGAGGGAAATTTTTTTTTCAATAAAAATATTTAAAAAAAATATATATGTTTGGCAAAGGAAAATTGTCAACCACAATATTTTGGTTCAGAGTGCGTAGGTCCACACAGAACCTGTAACTTCCGCCAGGTTTGCCTGTGATCACCACTGGTGAAATCCATCTGGAAGTTTCAATTTGTATTATACCTTGCTTCAACATCTCATCAACCATCCATTTTTCCTCTTGTCTAGCAATAATGGGAACCTTTCTTACCTTATGCTGCATGGGAATAGCATCCTGTTTGAGTACAATTTTGTGTACCTATCCTTTGAGCTCACCAATTTCTTCAGAAAATAGATTACCTCTGCTTTCAACAATAGTATAGGTGGTGCTCTCATCAACAACCATGACCTGTTGCCAGGCTCTGAGATTTACTATAATATGCAAATCATATTTGTGTGCCCAACCTAAAATTGGTGGTCCCTTTTGTGCTACATAAACCTTTCCCTTCACACACCTATTTTGGAAAGAAATATCAGTTAACATATAACCAATAATATCAATCTTGTCACCCTGGTACCCTCCAGGATTGATATCTTTGGGACGTAAGTTAGTGTCTGGACAATTATATTTAACCAATTCTTGTGGAATGATAGTAGTCAGTCAGCCAAATTCACTTTATTCGGTAATTTAAAACTATAAAAGCATACTACAAAAAAATTCATAAAATATTACAATTACACAACATCAACACAATACAAAGGAAGAAATAATGTAAACATATACAAAACACATCCTAAAAAAAGTAAAAAATATCTCAAAGTTAAAAATGATCTAGTTCATTGTAATCTCTTTATTCCTTATTCTGACTGCCGCAGTTAGAAGACTGGCCATATTAAAAATTTCCTACAAATTCAACAGCATCTGTGAATACATAAAAGAAGGTTTAGCCTGTAAAAATCCTTTGCCCCTTAAAATAGGTCAAATAAACCGCCTCAGAATATAGATAAAATGATCACAGAATAAGATAAAGTGCATTGAGTCCTGGGTTGAAAAACTATCACATGAACAAACTCCCAGATCCTCAATCTTTTTCCATCCCTTCGGTTCGGCCAGCAGAAAATGTAATTGATTAAATCTAAATCGTACTAAAAGGAAGCTGTGATGCTGGTTTGTAACTAGATTAAAATAGGGTTCCATTGTACTTGGAGTTGACAATAGTTGATGCATCCGCACCAGCGGTTTTTTGATCTCACTGGCCTTCCTATCCATCTGTGCAACATGCAAAAACATATTTTTTGCCCAGAACAAATCTGCTTTAAGCACATTTTCTGGTGAAAAAAACTTTTCTGGCCTCCCTAGCAAGTTTTTTTAACATAGTTCAGCCAAGGGATACTACTTGCATGATCAAGTGTTAAACAGTCACGGATAACTTCCAGATTCATCCCTAACTCAGGGTTTGTCAGATGCCTATCCACTTTAATAAGGGTGCCATCCTGATTAGGTCAGATACAAAGCCTATCCTAATTTCTCGATGAATAATGAAAAAAGATGTCGACTGGGGGACAGATGACAGGTTTCTAAGAAATAAATTTTCAACTATTTGAATGTCCCTCGAATCCCTGTATCCCCATATGTCAGATCCATAACATGGTATGGTGATACATTTTGCCCTATAGATGTTTAAAATTGCTTGCATTGGCTTTGCCCCCAATCTGCGGGCAAAGTCAAGAACAGCTAAGGTGGATCTGGCCATAACATTTCTTTTAGCTTTCATCTGTGGAATCCCCTTTCATAAAAAAACCCTAAATAAGTGAACAAGATAACCCATGATATCACATTATTTTCACAAAACAAGAGTCTTTAATTCCCTTGGTTTTCGTCCTAAAATCATTGTGTGTGATTCAAAGAAATTAACATCCAAGTCTAATGACTTCATAAAATCGGCAAAGGAACTTAAGAGATGCTGGATGCCAATTGCAGTTCTAGCTATCAAGGGAGCATCGTCCATGCATAAGAGAGCCTGGTTTAACCGCTCTCCAACACGTGGTATGTCCTTGTTTGCTACTATTATCATGGTCTCCAAATTATTAATATATAAAGTGAATAGGAGCGGCGCTAGAATGCATCCCTGTCTCACACCTTTAACAATACGGATGCTGCTGGTAAGATGGCCTTTTTGGTCAAATCTAACTGTAGTGGAGAGGTCTTTACGTAAATCAGCCAGAAAATATACAATATTCTTGTCTAGACCAAGATTTAATAACAACTGACATCGTTTTGAAAGCAGAAGAAAGGTCCATAAAGGGTAGATAGAGTGAACCTTTCTTCGCAATCGTATATTTCCCAGCCAGCAACGATAAATTTAGACACTGATCCATGGTTCCTCTCCCTTTCCTAAACCCATACTGTGGGTTAAGAGGATATTACAATCATTTAACCAATCCGTGAGTTTCCCAAGAATAACTACCTAAAACTCCCACAGCAGAGTCTATCAATGAGATAGGCCTATAACACCGAGGATCACCTCTATTTACCTTTTTAAAAACCGGGGGTATAATTGACCGAGACCATGATTGTGATAGGCCTAACTTACATGCTGCAGAAAAAACATTAGCAAGGATGTAAGACCATAAAGAAACATTTGTTTTAAAAAGATCCGCCAGGACCCCGTCCGGGCCAGGTGCTTTATTACTTGACATCTGGTCAATAGCCACAGCTACCTACATAGCAGTAAACACTAGGGTGTAGCTCTCCACGACATTATGTGTACTTTGGGGCTCCTTAACCCCTTGATCCCCATAGATGTTTTTAACATGGTTAAGCCACTCAACTTCTGGGATGTTACAGTCCAACAAACCGCTCTTATTATTTGAAAAGAATGGCTTGTTGACAACATGCCAGAACTTTGCACTATTTTTTATTACATCTATGGAAAGCAATTCGATCCATGCTTCCTCTTTAATTTCTTTTTTATGTGTATATACCGCTAGTTTATAGTTCTTCCTAAGGTTGGTTATCAGGGTTTTATCATGTAGTTTATGTTTCAAGGCAACCATCAACTTTTGGTGAGCGGTGGAGCACTCATATTCAAACCATTTCCCACCTCTATTAGGGTATTCCTTATAGGTGGACTGTACTGTACTTCCTATATTCCCAATAGGCTTGGTGCATTGGAATAATATATACCATAGATTAGATGTAGGACTGAGGTCGACTGGGTCTCTATTGAATATATTAGACTTAATTGTGAGTGCCAGCTAGCTCAGAGGTCACTAGAAACTTTCTCGAAAAAAAGAAGGGATTTGTTTCTGACAACCGCATAAACATGACAACTTTGTTTCCCAAGAATAAGAAATGTATCTCTAGAGTCGCGGAAACAATAGATAGTTATTTCACTCAGTCAATCGTGCATGCTTCGTTTTACCAGAGGTGCAAAGAAATAGAGAGACGGGCGTTTTCAATAAAAGTATTTATTGAACAGTCTTCTTTCTCATGCAGAAGAAATTAACTGCTACAATCGTAATACTAGTTGCAAAGTACAATGCGTATAGTACGAAGAGTATTATAAAATAATACTGTAAAAGCATGGTATGGTTTCTAAGACATACCAAATAACATACATAACTAACAAAGACTAAAAAGTACTCAACTGTAGTTCTAAAATACACCTACCCCGGTGTACCTAACCTAGGTCTAGTACGAGGGAAGAAGTAAGTGAGGTGTAGCTTAGTTTCAGTATTCTTTGCCAAGAATCTAATCAAAGAATTCTCTAAGGGTCTAATCAGCTCCGTACCTTGGTTCAGAATGTAGGAGGTTTGGTATCTCTCTCTCAGGACACGTTTTCCCAACAACCAGCAAGGGTAGATTGGAAACAGTGGAGCTGGATTTCTCGGCAAGAGAAAAGACAGCGTCTCTCTCTGCATCTGCTGGAGGGTCATCTTCCTTCGGCACTTGCTGTGGCGAGCTGTGTCGTGTAGGTAGATAGTCGAACTGCTCCAAACCACTGTGTGTTTGCCTGGGCAAGTGTGGGCATATTTATACCATGAAGGTGCTGAGTTTGACGTAAGTTTGGACATAATAACGTCATCAAAGACTCAGTTCTTTGAAAACTCCATGAGTTCTTGGACAAATCAATTTTCAAGCAAGGGGAAGTCCCTCACTGCTGAAGGTGGGTTTTTCCAAGAAATCGTTTTGGATTTTCGGAAATAGTGGAAGTAGCCATGCCGTATGTGGACTGCATAGGCTAAGTCTAAATATGGTTATGATTTCTATGCCTATATAAGGATAGGGTGATTTATAACTATATATGGGCATGAATCAGGAATTTCACACTAGGGTTCTAAAATGCTCTACAACAGGACTTTAAAGCCCCAGCCAGATGATTAGATAATTTTACATAGGCCTCAAGGATCTTGTCATCCAGAGTCCTAGAATCGCGGCAAAGCTCCAACTCTGATCCCACTTTAAAATCTAGCTCATTACAAAACTCATCAGGGATCACCTTGCACCACTTGAGTCTATGACCCTGGTCTTTAGATTTAATAGATGTAATAGGCAGATTAGAAACACATCTATTAAACTCAGAATTAACCCCGATTCCTCCCCCCAAAATCAAGTGCAACGGGTTATGGTCCTTAAACTGTGACCATAAAGCAGTAAAATCCTTGACATAAGGTGAGAAAGAGAAACTAATAAAAATATAGTCAGTAGTTGTGTTCAGTCCCCTACCTTTAAAAGTAGTTACGACAACCTAATCACTCCCTTCAGTTGGGTAAAGGAGACCAGACTACACCAAGATGTCATCAAGAAATTCACCCTGAAGCCTATGTTCAAAATGGGTATCCCTATATTTCCTCAGGCCGAAACTATCTGTAAGCTGGCAATTTTTATGACATAAATGAATATTAATATCACCCAAAATTATAACTGAATAAAGTGTGACCTGTTTCTCCTTGTATGATTCCAAAAACAATTTAGGGCTAGATAAATGCTCTATAGCAGTGAAGCTATCAAATTAGTTATAAAAGTTCTCAATTAAAATCTTATTTGCTCTAGTATGAACAATTTCAACTGCTAGACAATTCGATACACCGAGATCCAATTTGCGATGGATACCTGCAACATTTAATGATATAATAGTTATGAGACCACCTTTGGATCTGCCTGCTATAGAGGGCCTAGCTGGCTCAACATATGTTACATAACCATCCAACCAAAAAATATTATCAACTTCCGAAGTTTCTTGAAGCCCGATAACATCATCATCCCTTAAAAAAACGTTTCATAAGGGGTCATCCTTTTTATTTCTTATTCCAGCTATGTTTCAGCTCAGTACTTTAACTTGAATTGGCACTTTTGGCCCATCTCTATTTGGCAAGGTATTGGGGTCCACCCACTGAGTATCTACAACATGCTTCTGTATGGGGGACCCACCCACCAGTCAATCATTGCTGTCCATCTGGCTCAGTGGGGAGAATCTATTTGTTAATTCTGGCCTGTGAGTAACAGAGCTTACCCCTAGGTCACTCCCCGGGATTAGGGAGGCAGTAGAATTTCCACCCAATCCAATCTGAAAGTGATGATTACCCCTAGGCCTAGAGCTAGTAACCAGTTCATGCCTGTGAGTGTCTAATTGCTGGTTCGACCTGGGTATAAGATTGTATGGCTGCTCAGTCATTTTGGGTAGGTAAAAAAAAACTAAGGGGAATGCAGTAATACCCCCTTTGCCCCCAAGATATTTACCTTGAAAAAGCAAACCTGCAATATCCCTCTGGTCAAAATTAACACAATCACCCTCCTTCTGTTTGAGGCAGAGTACTACCCGCCCGACCCATCTAGCCATGATAATATGTTGAGATGCTTTAAATCCTCCTTCGGAGTGCGAAGCACACCAACATTTTACTTTAGAGATTAACTCATCCGGTGTTACCACCATATTTTCTTTACCTGGGGTACCTCTATTGGAACTGCCACTAAAGGGGTAGCCTCAGGTGGTAGATGAAACCTAACCTGGTTAACCCCGGCTAAGTTACACAGTTCTACCTTTGTTTTTATTTCCGGCCTCCTAGATATCCCAGCAAGATTCTCACTCATTTCGGCTTCTTGGGGCGACTTCCCAGATGTAATACCCGCATAGGGCACAGTGGTGCCACCCCCCCACTGGAGTCACCTTGGTTACATCTAGAGTGTTCTTTTTGTAGAGCGTTTTGCTACATTATGTAATGCCATTCGGCTCCCTAGTAGTAACTTGCAAACATGAAACACTTTCTCCAGGTTCCTTTCAAGAGAAGCCAGTTTCTTAATAATCCCCTCAGTCCCAAATCTCATACAATTTCTTATCTCAGCTCTTAAAGTAACAAAAAGAGTGTCAATATGGGTTAAATGTAAATCCATGTCCATTATGTTGAATGCAGGATGAGTGGGTGGCTGCTCCTCTAAAGATAAGCATCTTCTATACCCCTCCTGCATTACCAACACCTTATTGTTCAATCTCGGCTTAACACCCTTCTTTCTCTTCTTCCTTACAGGGGACATGTCGGACTCCTTAGCAGAGATTATGTCCAGACAGTTAACATCTCTACTTGAGGGTACAGGGTATGGGCTCACTGAGGAGATATTATCGCGTGTTAAGCCACAAGCTTCATGGGGAACCTCAGCCAAATTAGGATTAACAATGTTATCTGATGGGGGCTCCAACTCCTGGGGATGTCCAGCAATAGGCTCTGCTCCCAGAGCCAAAAGAGCTTCCACGGTATGAATTTCAGATGTTATAGCACCCACAGCAGTCGTAAGATAAGAAATTATGGAGGCACAGTCGCGGGGAACTTTTGCTTTCGATTTTAAAGTGTCATTTGAGGTAACTAATTTACGCTTACCCATTCTGGCTCCAAGACGTAATTGAGGGAGCCCAGCCTGGCCTCTGTCGGGTGCAGATGGGCCCGCCCTTGGCCTGCGCTTTGCCCGGCATAGCCCGGGCATGCCCAGGCGCGACCCATGCTGCCGGAGACCAGTGATGGATTTATGCGCGCCTCCGGGCGCGAGAGGCTGGCATCGTTGGTGGAGGCAAAAGCCAAAGGTAGCCCGGGACTCGTAGTCCTGCTCCACTCCCCTTTCCTTCTGTGCCCAAATTCAGCAGGACTCAGCAGCCAAAGTCAGCAGGACCCCCACACAAACAAAGCTACAGTTACGGGCTTCCCCCTCAGCAGGAGCCAGGAGATGGATTTATGCGCGCCTCCTGGAGCGAGAGGCTGGCGTAGTTGGTGGTGGCAAGAGCCACAGGGAGCCAGGGACTCGTAGTGCAGCTCCACTCCCCTTTCCTTCTGCGGCCAAAATCGGCAGGACACAGTGGCCAAAGTCAGCGGGACCCCCAAACAAACAAAGCTGTAGTTACGGGCTTCCCGGATTGTGGGAGCCCAGTGATGGATTTATGCGCGCCTCCTGTCACGAGAGGCTGGAGTCGTTGGTGGCGGCAAGAGCCACGGAGAGCCTGGGACTCATAGTCCTGCTCCGCTCCCCTTTCCTTCTGTGGCCAAAATCAGCAGGACACAGCGGCCAAAGTCAGCGGGACCCCCCACACAAACAAAGCTGCAGTTACGGGCTTCTGATAGTATAAAATTAACCTGAATCCACCATCAACTCAATTTCTTTTCCTTGCACCTTAAAAATTGCCTTAGGTCTGAATCTCCTTCTAAGTGTGGATGTCAAATCATCTTCATCTACACATAGAATTTTGTCTGTACTTTCTACATCATTCATACTTATTGTATTCTCCTCATTTTGTAACACAGCTACATCAGGCTTATTGTATGTTCCACACATCTTAAAGAAATGTCCCTTACGGCCACATTTTTTACACACTTTGTCAATAGCATAACAATGTGTGTTAGGCGCTACCACATCTAGCACAAATTCTCTTGTCTGATTTCTTATAATCTATACTCTTTGTCGCATTGTTAATGTACTTTTCACCAGGGTTACTTTTCTTTCCAAAAGTATCTCCACTCTTATTTGCATTTACTGCATTGACATCTTCTTGTTCTAAACTTGAGAAACCTGTTGCATTATCTTTTTTTTCCATTTCCTTCATACATGCATCTGACTGCTCAACAACGTTGGCTATTTCTATAGCTTTGCTCAATGTTGGGTTTTTCGCAGCCCATAACCTTTCTTCTATTCATTTATTACGACACTGAACTATAAGCTGCTCCCTGATTATTTCATCTCTCATCTCACCAAATTGGCATTTTACGGATAACTCACGTAAACGTGTTACAAACTGATCTACTGTTTCATCACTTCTTTGGGGCTGTGTATTAAAACTTATGTCTACACATGACAATATTCCCCTCTTTCGCAAACTGTTTCCTTAATCTCGCGTTTGCTTCTAAATAAACATTATTAATAGCTCTTCCTTCACAGTCTGTAAAAACAGGTAGGTATTTAAATGCATGCTGCCCCTCTATACCTAAGGTACTAAGAAGTAATGCTTTTTTTCTCGCTGCACTAAAAATCTTTACCATCCAGAGCTTCAATATAATTTTCAAATATTACTATCTAATCATCCCACTCAAAAGGAGGTTCACCAGGTTGTTGAAGAAATTCAGGTGGTGGAATTACAGCAACATCCATATTTATACTCTTTTTTTATTTGTACAACAAATAAAGCTATTTGGTGTGCTTATCACCCTAGATGTATTTAAATAATAACAAAATAGGCACTTGCACTTGGTAGGCTTATCACCAAAGATTGCATAGCTATTGGCGTGCTTATCACTGAAGATTTACCTTCTTTTCTTCATAAAAAAAAATTAAATTCTCAAATTTACAAACTCTTTAACTTGACAAGTTTGTTACTGCAACCTGTGTGACTAACCGAGATTAAAAACAAAGCACAAATGATCATATCTTAAAGTAGAAGTTTTAAATCTCCAAAAATTATAAAAAAAATGTTTTAAGTGTGAGTCAACTTATTAATTACATTATAGTACTGTAGTGTTCTGGGGCGCACAAGCTGCGGTCTAGATGACCCGCGCTCCCGGAGCATCCCTGCGCTGACGCGTGATGTCAGGCGCCGGGTACTATAAATAAAGAGGCGAGGCTACGACCGGGCAGTCGGAGCCACGTGTAGACAGCAATACCGGCTCCTGTAATTATTTGCGTAACGCGGCCGCTGCACAAGCGCTAGCCCAAGCACAAATGCTACACTGGCGACGAGGGTATTAACAAACCCGCCCTGTCACCGGCACTAAGCCATTGTCGCATCACAGTTTCTACGCACAGCGCACGCTGAGGGGGAGCTCATTGCTGCTCATTGCTGCTAGGCCCAATCCTACGACACAGCGACCCTGCTCAACCCACAGGTGGCGAACGGAGAGACGAAGCGACGGCACAGCCGGGGGACACAATCACGGCGCATCCTACACCGAAAAGGGGGTGAGAACAGCGCGCTACGCCGCCGCCCTAACCAAAGGCCACACCGCAACCAACTAGCACATGCATCACCACCGAGGCCCCAGGGCCAGGCAGGGGGTGTATACCAAACTTGCAAGGGACCACATCCCAGCTACAGAGACTACCAATAGGCCCAGGTGTGAGGCCTCATCCCTGAAACATCTCAAGGTGCGACAGCACACCGCGCACGTGCCAACATGGCGTCCATTCCTGCCCTAGAACCGTTTGTAGTTGACGGTGCGCCATCATCCCTCGCACCTCGGTGGAGGGACTGGATGGACCGCCTCCAAATATATTTCGAAGGAGCGGGAATCTCAAGGGAAAGGCGCAGAGCCCTGCTCTTACACCTTGGTGGCAAGGACATGCATCGACCATACAAAACATTGACGGAATTACCCCAAAGACATACCAAATTCTCCTCGCAGCTCTGACCGCCTATTTCGAACCTATGGCGAGCAAAGATTACGAGCGGTTCATATTCCGCCAAGCGAAACAAGAGGCCGATGAATCCCTAGATGCGTTCCACGGCAGACTAAAAGAGCTGGCCAGCTCCTGAAGGTTCCGGGACGAGCAAGAAGAGATCAGAGGGCAGATCATCCAAGGCTGCTTCTCGTTGAAACTCTGTGTTGCCATACTCCAAGAGGATGACAAGCCCCTCGCGGACATCCTCAAGCTGGGCCGATCAAAAGAACTGTCCCAGGCAAGAGCGTGCCATATGGAGTCGGCCCTACACCGGCCCATCAAACTTGAACAGGCCCACACCACAGAAAAAGTGAACGTTGTGAGGCTGAAAGGGAAACAAACAGGCGAGAGGAAACCACCAGATAGAAGGAAGGAGTGTGGGTATTGCAGTGGCCAGCCACACCGCATGCAAGACTGCCCAGCAAGAGGGAAGAAATGTAGCGTATGCGGGTGGATGAACCACTTTGCGGCGGTATGCAGGTCCACGAAAGCCAAGAAAGAAGCCGCAAACGTGGTGAAAGAAGAAGGAGACAGTGAAGACATGGACGATGACACTGAGGACTATCCAGTCCACTACGTATACGCCATTGACCAACCAAAAAGAAACGGCGGCTCCCGAAGTTCAGCATCATGATCAACCAGCAGGAGGTGAGAGCCACAATCGACACGGGGCGTCTATTGAGCTAATGGTGGCAAACGTATACAACCAACTGCAGGCGAAACCACTGCTACGCGAGGCAAAGATCCGAGTGTTCGCATATGGCCAGAAGACACCCATCCCCCTGATCGGATGTTTCAAAACAGAACTAACACACCAAGAGGCCACAGTGCCCACCACAATCTACATCATGAAATAAGCCAGTGGCATGCTGCTAAGTGGCCAATCTGCAGAAGACCTAAAACTCATATCCTATGCTCTGGCGGTGCTAGAAGAAGAAATTGACACTATCGTGGAAGAGTTTGAAGAGGTGTTCAAGGGCATCGGATGCTTAAAAGGGAAAGAAGTATCTCTCCACATTGACGCATTGCGTTCCACTTAAGGAAGAAGGTGGAAGACGAACTTGAAACACTGGAAAAGCAAGGAATCATAGAAAAGGTCAGTGGAACTACTCCATGGGTATCCCCCATAGTAGTGGCCCGTAAACCCAAACAACCTGGACAAGTCCGCATCTGTGTCGACATGCGTCTCCCGAACGCAGCGGTGAAGAGAGAGCGGCACCTGATCTCCACTATAGACGATATCCTGGGTGAACTTAACGGGGCGAAATGGTTCTCCAAAGTAGACCTCCGGTCGGGCTATCATCAATTGCCGCTCCACCCAGATTCAAGATACATCACAACCTTCTCCACCCACATAGGACTGAGACGATATCGGCGCCTCAATTTTGGAATCTCAAGTGCCGCGTAAATGTTCCAGAACACCATTCGCAAGCTTCTTGGCGGGCTCCCAGGAGTCCTGAACGTGAGTGATGATCTACTCATCTACGCGACGTCAATTTAAGAGCACCACCAAAGGCTACGAGGGGTTCTACAATGGATCAAAGAGTCTGGTCTGACACTACATAAGGAGAAGTGGCAATTCCTGCAGCGAAAAATCAGTTTCTTTGGGTACACATTCTCGGACCAAGGAGTGGCACCTGATCTTGATAAAGTGAAAGACATCCAGGAAGCCCCGGCCCCCACAAACGTGTCAGAAGCCAGAAGCTTCCTGGGGATGCTGAACTTCTGTGATCGTTTCATCCCGGATCTCTCCAACCTCACCAAACCACTTCGAGAACTGACCAAATCAGCCACCACGTGGCATAGGGGCCCAGAGCAAGAAAAAGCCTTCCAGGATACCTAGGCAGCCCTGTCAGCAGACTCCACTCTCTCGTACTTTGACCCATCCAAGTCCACCAACGTAGCAGTGGATGCCAGCCCTTTTGGGCTAGGAGCAGTGCTAACGCAACGTCAGAACAACGAGGAGTGGGCACCCATTGCCTATGCCAGTCGCTCGCTGACAGACACAGAGCAGAGGTACTCCCAGATTGAGAGAGAGGCCATAGCCATACATTGGGCCTGTCGACATTTCCACGTCTACGTGTATGGCCATCCTTTCATGGTAACCACGGACCACAAACCTCTTCTGCCACTGTTCCAAGGCACAGTATCAAAACCACCTCCCAGAATCGAGAAGTGGATACTCCAGCTACAGGGGTATGACTACCGAGTGGAGTACAAACCAGGGTCAACAAACCCCGCAGACTACCTGTCAAGACACCCCCGGGAAGCCACCCTAGCAGAGAAAGAGGAAGCGGAGGACACTGATGAGTATGTCCGGCTGGTGATGGAAAGATCCCGACCGCTACCTATGAGCCTAGAGTCTATCATTGAAGCATCACAGAGCGACGAATGCCTCCAACTAATTGCCAAAGCAATACAGTCAGGAAACTGGCGCTCCATCCAGGAATCCATGGGCAAAAGAACTCCGCAGGCAAAGGCCACCCTGGAGTCCATCTTAAGGATCAAAGAGGAACTGTCTCTCAACGGCCAAGGATGCATCCTACGAGATACCGTCTAGTCCTGCCAAGCAGCCTAATCCACCAAGCGGTGGAGCTAGCACATTGAGGACACCAAGGCATGGTGAAAACAAAAAGCCGACTGAGAGCAAAGGTATGGTTCCCAGGCATGGACCCCTTGGTGGAAGAAACTGTCAGAACATGCAATTGGTGTCAGGCAACAGGGCCGCCGGACCGCCCTCATCCAGTCGTGACCGAAGACAACCCCCAGAGGCCCTGGGAGTGTGTAAGCGCGGATTTTGGACATCTCCCTGACGGGCGATACGCGCTCGTAATAATTGAGGACTCCACCAAGTACCCAGAGATAGAGATCGTAGGAAGCCAAATGGCTACGGAAGTCATCGCAAAGTTCGAGAAAACCATCGCCACTCACGGTATCTTTGAGGTGGTCAAAACTGACAACTGACCGCCGTTCCAAGGTCAAGAATTCGCTGACTACCTCAAGAGCTCGGGGATCCATCACCGCAAAATAACCCTGCGATGGCCCCAGGCAAACGGGGAAGTAGAGAGATTCATGCGCACGCTCAACAAGACCGTCTGCATAGCCCTAGCAGATGGATCACCGCTAGAAAAGGCCATTTACAGTTTCCTCAGGGAATATCCCTTGACCCCACATGTTACAACAGAGGCGGCGCCTAGTGCTTCGACCATGGGCCGAATAGTGAAAGACACCCTCCCGAGCCATCCCACATGGGTCCCGGAGCGAGCCAGCAAAGAAAAGACTCTGGCGAATCGAACTCACTCCAATGAGCAAGCCAGCTGACGGAGAGGGACCAGTGAGTCCATGATCACACTGAATGACCAAGTCTACGTCAAAGACCGATACCCAGGCAGCAAATTCAGACTCCCATTCGAACACCAACCCTGGACAGTCAACCGTCGGACGGGCACCATGGTGACAGCCAGAAGAGGAGCAGAGACAGTTACCAGAGACATATAATTCTTCAAGAAGGCCCACCAGGGCGGGCCCCAGAGGACCGCGCAGCCCAGCCAGAGCCCCCAACCAAGAGAGAGAGAAGAGCCGGAGATGGACCAGTACGTCTCGGAGGAAGAAAACCCGATGGACTGTGACACATCTCCATCTCCAGTCACTCCTGGAAACAGGACACAAGCCCCTCCTTTCCGGCTGGAGGAACAGATACCCCCCTCAGAAACACCGAGGGCAGGGGTGTCTCGGGGCGGGCAGCTCCGGTATGGACTGAGGAGAAACCCGGCTCCCTCCTCCCAGCTGGCTGATTACCTGGTAGATTGAAGCCTGGAATGGACACTCACAGTCTGGTAACAGATCCATCGATTTATGATTTAATGTAATGCTTATGTTGTTTTATTTTGATAAAGGTTAGAAGGAATGTAGTTTTCTGGGGCGCACAAGCTGCGATCTAGATGACCCACGCTCCTGGAGCGTCCCTGCGCTGACGCGTGACGTCAGGCGCCGGGGACTATAAATAAGGAGGCGTGGCTACGACCGGGCAGTCGGAGCCATGTGTAGACAGCAATACCGGCTCCTGTAATTATTAGCATAACGCGGCCTCTGCACAAGCGCTAGCCCAAGCACAAACGCTACAAGTACCTCGAGTTCCTTATTTTCGTATTCCTTTTAGGTTGTGTTGAAGATAATGAAGCATGACGAGCTCAATAACACGTATTTTTTGCTTTTCAATTCAAAATTGTGAAAACATCCAAAATGGCTGACCGAAAAGTTGTCACGTCATTGATGTCAGCACGTGTACACGTCACAGCGTTCAATACGTAAATTAGCTTTTACACGTCACTACCCATCTGACTAGAAGGCACACTGAGCTTGAGAGAACAGAACGATCTAACAAGCACAGCCGTGTACTTTCAAAAGGTAACTGCTACTGTTCAAATGGCCATCTCTCTCAGTGACAATAACTATATTTTAAATACACAATGTACACCATAATACTGTCATGATTTTACAGCGAATAAAGCAGCGTAGTACACAATGTTCACAACAATATACAAGTACGTCCTCACTCGTCCTCTCTCTTTTCATTTCTTTCCATATCCAACTTCAATCACAGTCATCTTTGGCTACGAAGGCTGAACTATCCATCTTGTCTGCAATCAATGAATTATTTCAGTCACACATAAATCTAAGATCAATTCCTTACTTTTTATCCGTTTTCTTCAATATGCTTGTTAACACGCATGAATTCTCGTTGCACCAAGTGAAGATAATCTTCACTCTGCGTTCCTTTACTTCTGCCAGCTGATTGTCGCCATCTATTGTAATCAAAGATTCGTGGGAGGCTTGTTCAGTATTGAATAAATACTTTATTAGGAGTGCCAGAGAAATGTTAGTGTTCCCTCTCCAGCCAGCAGACAACTGACAGACGAGGTACACAGTTATGTCAAGGAGCATAGCAATGCTAGAACTAACAATGGAATGTAATATTTAAAGCACAAGATACAACAATATGAATAATATGAGAATACAACAATATACAATCAGTAGAACTGGAGTTATGATTTGCTTTCTTTTTTGGGGAAATCTAGAAATATGTATAAGATTAAAGCTCCACCCAGCTAGCTCATGCTGCAGATTGTAGTCAGATGGGGCTCCACTAGACTGGAGACTGTAATTGGGAGGTCCCTCTGATCTAATTTTGCTGCTGGGTAGAAGAACGTAACAGAATCAACAGAGAATGCAATTAACATCCAAATATGCAAATAATTGTTAATCCATGTTGAATGTAAATTAAATCTTTGGGTTCTTGTTGTTCAATGCCAATATTTGAGTTTCCAGATCACTCCCCCACTTTTTTGTATGTGTTTAGGACCGGTCAATTGATGTGTCTGACATCATGTTTTGTTTCTTTATGCAATGTTTGCCACTGTTGTTATAATAGCCATTATGCATTATGCTAATTTAAGCATTCATTTTTTGACCTTTCATGCATTATATCAGTGTTGCATAAATGATGTCTGTACCTGCTGCAGTATCAGATTGAAGCATTTTTCATTTATGAGTCACATCTGTTTGGCATCATTACACTTAAACACCACTGTGCCACTGTTGAATACACTTTCTTTTATGCACACTTGGAACAGCAATCTTTTTGCTGTTTGTATTCCCTATTTCCGTTTCTATTTTATTCTGTACACTGTATGATTATATTGGGTATTACTGTTGGCAGAAGGGCTTTTTTGGCAGCATCTCATGGCTTTGCTTTTGTCTTTATTGTTCACGATCAGTCTCTGTGTTTTTAGTCTTTTTTTAGTGTTCATGTGCATGTTTCTCCTGTCACTTCGCATTTGGCTTACAAACTCGCCGCAGCGTCTATTTAACTGTGCGCCACTCATGGATTGTCCTCTTACGAGCCATTTTCGGTCGTTAGTCACAGTTATTGGGTTCACGTTTAGGATCACGTACTCTTTTGTACTCGTGAGATTTAGCACTTGCGTTTGGTGACTTTTTTTGCAGTTTGCATCTTCCTGAATTTGAACATTGGCCAGTTACCTGTTATGTGGTTTCAAGGTACTATTTGTGTTGACTACTGGGGATTAGCTTATGGCTTACTATTGCAAGGCATGTTTAGAAGAACTATGTGTGTGTGTGTGTGAGAGGGGGAGTGAGTGGTGAGGTGAGAAAGTGAAGGTTAAAAAATACCTGGCTCGTAGGAAAAAATATTTATTATGTCCTCGGCAGGTATTGTTAAAAGGGGGTGCAAGACGAGGTTGTCAGTTATACGTATTAGGGTATACCAACCTCAAAAAGTGCGTCGACATGTTTCGGAGTACAGCGACTCCTTCTTCAGGACGAGGATATGCACGACTATCCTCACCTTACTCACATGGGATTGAATGTAAAAGTGTATTCTACAAAAAACACTAGGTGAAATGTACCTATAGGTGTTATCGTATGTATAAGTTCTGTTGCGCCCAATTGGCGTTGAAGATATAGAACCTGTAGGATAAACCAAAAGCATAATAAACATCACAGTTGAACAACCAGGATCAGGAAAAAAATAATTCCATACATGGAAGGGTAAAATTGAACCAAAAGTGAGGTTCAAGGACCCTGTGGAATAAAGCACAAAAAAGACACACAATAGACACAGACATACACTAATTGAAGATACGCCAAATATCTTCCCAGACATTAACTGTGGAGGAAGGAAAAAGATCTTAATAGTGGCTTACTTATGGACCAAGGTTATCTGACCTCATGAGCCTTAGCGTGGTATTGGGGGTTCCTTCCTCATTGCTTAATCAAGCATCCTATAAGATGTTAAAAGGTAGGTTTTAGGGTCATGAATGCGTGGTAATACTGGATATCCCAGTTGCCCTTCTTTGAACAACAAAACTCACGGTTACTGTGATGGAGCAAGGATTCGCACGTAAAGCGACTTGCTCACATTCATGAACCTCGCCTAACGTATAATCATATTAATCCAACTGTCCGTCTTATATTTAGCAAATTCCCCAACACGCGGGCGTTCCTGAGAGGCTTGCATGTGTGTCTTTTCATCCTCACAATGCTTGCACTAAGGAAATGGCTGCTTCGCTGAAATTCAGTCTGCGCATGCGTCGGTCATACCCATGTGATGTGACGCACTCGCATTCTGGAGGGAATCTGTTGCTCATGCGCACTGTTGCAAACATGGCCGCTTGTCTCTCACCACGCTCTATGCTTGCAACTGCTGCTTTAGCCTATCTGTCTTTTCGCACTAAACTTTAATGCTGTAGACGTTATAAAGTAAGGGGTGTGTAAAATTTTATCACGGTATACAGTGTGATCATTTTTATGTGTGATTCTAATTTGTTCTCGCTTACTTTTCATGTATTGCGTCTCTGGGGGCTGGGACATACATAACCAACGCCATGTTGAGGCTCCTCTGAGTATTGCCATGTGACCTGGGAGAAACTCTACTGCGCAGACGCTGAAACAAGCCAGCTGGCTCCTGAAGCCCGATGCGCCTGAGAACCCAGCACAGGACGATGAAATTCCACCTTGAACCTCAGAGACATTGTTGCTATACCCTGTACACTCGTATTTTCTACTGTATTCCTATGGATGGGAACGTGAACCCAAGGGGCGGATAAGCAAAATTTCAATATTTATGATGGGAACGTTGAATTCTAGGAGGTGACAGTGACCGAATCTCCTCTCCTGACCAATCATAATGTAGGAAACTGTCACTTGCAACATTGGTGGGTGGTCTAAGGGTCTCCAAACAGTATAATTGCCCTAGTGTAGCTTAGGAAAATTGTCCGACTTGTCCGAGTAGCAGACCTGTCACTGACCCTACGAACTCTATAGGTGCTCAATCTAGAAGTGCTGCGGAGCACTCTGTCCATACTTTCCACAAACTCCTAGGGGTGGAAATAGTCTTAAGTGCTGGCAAAGCACTTTGCTGGGGAAATTCGAAAACCCAATCGGGGTTACTGGCGGATTACTTGCAGAGAGGGGTAACGCAGGCGTTGCATCCGAAGCTGTGGGTGTTGGTCGTACCTTGGTGAGCCCAGTCCTGACCCAAACCTGAGGGGTATCCTGTCCTGACTGCCCGTGAGCTGTACCTGCTCGCATTCTGGCATTCCTTTTCTGAGGGTCCTTGTCCCCGTCCTTCCAAACTGACCCGTGGCCAGGGTTAGTTCTCATTCCTAATTAGGTAAATATTACTTTGTGGGTTTGCGTCCTTCTCTCACTTACTCTTCTTTCCTTAATAAAGCACTCTTGCCTGTGATATTGCCCTATCACCTTGAAATGCAAATTATATGCAATTGTTTATTAGAATTGTTCCACTTCTCTCCCCTCCTGTAGGAGATTATCAAAACTGTCATATTTTATTAGTGTGTTCCCGTTTTTTCCCCTCTCCCTTAGCATGGTTGCAGTGAGAATAGCATGAGTAGCTTAGGCTAAATATACATTCTAGGTCCCTCGCTATAGTTTAAACTTGTGTTGAATAGCGTGTTCCCTAAATGCTCATATCCCATAGTATTCCCATATACTCAAATGGTCCTTGCCTTAATCCATAGCTACATTTTGGTTGTGATCTTAATGCTTGATGTGCTATTTTGCATTTTGCTTATCTTGGCATATTTACTTTGAAATCTTTAGATAAACTTTTAAACCTATCAGGTGTCTGTGGTTATTTTACAGATTACAGTGTGGACAATGTATTTTGGTTTATAAAGTATTCTCTTTCCTAGGAATCCTGTCACCTGTCCACTGCTAGCTCCTGATCCGATTGGGAGTAATGTGCCTGTGGTAAGTCAGGTACATGAATAGTAAGTGGTGTAAGAGTCACCCCCCGAATTACTCATAGTGGCGTGCAAGAAATCACCCGGTTCACGCAAAACTCAGTCTTGGTCTCTCGCGTCAGGGCCCAGTGCGCGGGGAAAATTGGTAAACTTGTGACCCGGGTGAACTGCGCGCTCTATCAACTGCACGACCTAGTAGACTGCCATCCCCTCAACCCGGCTCCGACGAAGTGTTGAGTCTTGTTGATTCGTCTCTTTTATACCGCTAAAAACCACTTCAATTAGGTGGTAATTGGAAGCGGAATCATGCCCAAAGAAGGATAGAATCCCTCCATCAGGTCCGGTATTGCGCGCTGGTCAGGGGCGTGTTTAGCGGTCGGAACGCGCATGCGCTAGAAAAAAGTGTTTCCAAATGCGCACACGTGTACGGCCGATCGCGGTGCTGGCTAGGCAGTTCGGCATATGTGCGCGATGCGCATGTGTCTTAGTATGAAGCTGAATAATCGCGCATGCGTATTTTGCACTGGGGAACGAACACAATGCATGTCCCTTGTCAAAGCCAATTTGGGCGAAAATGTGTGTTTGCGCCTTCGCATTACGCTTAAGGGAGCTGTTCTGAATTGGCCATAATGTGAAATACCAGGGAAATCAAGTGCACTTATCAGGCTTGGCAATATTGGAGATGGGTTATAGTTATGGCCAGAAGGCAAGAGGGTTCTAACCTAAACGTGGTCTATACATTCAGACCGGCTCTTTAAAGATAAGACATTGAAACCTTGGCTGGCAGCCAGTATAGACGTGATTGTCAGTTCAGTTTATACATCAGTTGTTTACAGTATCATAGTTCAATGTTAATCAGGTGGGTCAAGATGGATCATCTCAATTGGCTCCAAGGGATGGAGTCGTTCAATCCAGTGGTGTCTGTCCCTAGACGGAACACCTACCTTTGCTCCTTTTCGAATAGGCCAACATCCGTTGGCAATTGTTCAATCACTGTCCACTGTATTTCGTTCACACAGTGTTGGTGTTCCAGAAAATGGGCTGCCATTTTTGTGGTTGATTTTTTACATCTTATGTTGCTTTTATGTTCATTAATCCTGATTTTTACCGCCCTTGTAGTCATGCCCACATATTCTTTGTTGCAAGGACATGTGATTTGATACACAACGTTCTTACTGAACGTGCGTTGTTCCCATCTGGTACCATTCATGAAAGTAAGGATCTGACTCTTTTTGGTTAGATGACAGCTGCTGCAGTTTCCACAGGGATGGTGGCCGTGTAGCCCCTGTAACCTTGTTTGTTGTTTTTTCGTGGTTGGTGGTCTCGTGTGTACAAGAATGTCTTTTAAATTCTTGCCCCGCCTATGGGCAAACAGAGGTTTTTCCAGATCAAGCAAACCGCTTGTCAAAATGCGCCAGTGTTTATTAACAAGTTTTGAAACTTGGTTCGAAACTGAACTGTACGTTGTGACACAGACTGTTCTGCTGGGTGTGTTTTCTCTGACAGGCTTGTCTTCAAGGAGGGCTTCACGGTTACTGTTTCTCGCTCTTTTCATAGCTTTTTGAATGACCTTATCAGGGTACTTCCTTTGTTTCAGCTTTTCACCCAGATTCCTGGCTTGGGTTTTGTATTTGGCTATATCGCTGCAGTTGCGGCGAAGGCGTAGGAACTGTCCGTATGGTAAATTCTCCCTCAGGTGGCGTGGGTGGAAACTGTCGAACCTGAGGAGACAATTCCTCGCCGTTGGTTTGAAATGAGTCTCAGTTCTTAACAGACCTGCCTCGTGATAGATATTCAAATCTAGGAAAACCATTGAGTCGTTGGACATTTGGTGGGTGAATTTTAGAAAAGGGTTTTGGTTATTGAGCCAATGCATGAACTCAGTGATCGATTGGCCATCTCCTTCCCAAATCACCAGAATGTCATCTATATAGCGTCGCCAAGTGCGGATTCTTTCCCTGAAGGGGATGTCTGGGTGGAGAATCCTGGAGGATTCTAGATGGTGAACATACAGTCCCGCCAGACTCGGCGCAAATGTACTCCCCATCCTCGTCCTGAAGAAGGAGTCGCTGTACTCCGAAACATGTCGACGCACTTTTTGAGGTTGGTATACCCTAATACGTATAACTGACAAACTCGTCTTGCACCCCCTTTTAACAATACCAGCCGAGGACATAATAAATATTTTTTCCTACGAGCCAGGCATTTTTTAACCTTAACTTTCTCACCTCACCACTCACTCCCCCTCTCACACACACACACACATAGTTCACTATCAGTGTTCCCACGTATCCGTGAGTCGCAGCACGCCGCGTCCCGTAGAGGGATGCGAAGGCCCCGATGATGAAGCATGACACCAATGGGCCTGTTGGTGTGTGAGGGGTATTCAAACAACACTGTGTGCTCCCCATCACTTTAGGGATCAGCACTACCTTCTGAGTGGATTCTATTTTGTTTAAACAAATTGTTAGGGGAGACTGAATCCACTTCTTCCTCTCCCTCCCTCCTTTGGTTGTATTTATGTTTAGAAGAACTTCACCTGCACTTGCGTCCTTATCATTATTCTTTGCGCGGACATACCCCGTTTTTATCACATATGGTATTGTTGCTTGTTCTTTCCTTCAGTGGTGTTGGCGTAGACCAAGTGTGTGTAGCTTGTTTCTTTTCCATTCATGTGTTTGCCTTTAAGCTCCAGGTTTTTGACTCTAAACATTTTAGCTTTTTGATATGTCACATTGCCTTTTGTGTAGGGTTTTCCGGCACAAGCAGCCAGATTCATCATCGGTATGTTTTGCGAGTCTGTAATAGCGATTAATAAGGAATCGCTATTACAGACTCGCAAAACGGGATTCATGTATGAATCGCAATATTTATTGCGATTCCTACAGCTTCCTTATTTGCGATTAGCTAATTGCTAATCGCAAATAAGGAATAACTCCCCATTCATTCCTATGGGCCTAAAGGCCCATAGGAATGAATGGGAAGACATATCAATGTGCGAATCGCTATTCGATTTCAAGGGTGCAGGGGTGTCCAATGGACACCCTGTTGCACCCCTGAAATGTGAATGTAGCCTGATGTTTCGCACACACATGTCCAAAGTACATGTGTGTGTGTAACATACACTTCGCGGTAAATAGTGGCCAGAAATAGTGAATTCGCAAATAAAAAATGGTTAATGAATTGCATTTAAGGAATCTCAAATAGAGATTCCTTAAATGCAATTCCTCGCAAATATGCGATTTCGCAATTACCAATTTTTGCATTTGGGATGATGAATCCCAAATGCAAAAATTGCGCTCGCAAAGGGCCAGATTCGCAGAATCTGGCCCTTTGCGAGCCGATTTTTCTTTCATGAATCTACCTGTATAGTTAGTAATCAAATGACCAGCCCATGTTTGAGCCCCTCTTTTTATTTTTGTTTTGATTTGCTAGTCATACATATGACTATTTTTGGCGTTAGTGTTTATAGATTCCCCTGACTAAGGGCAATTGTAATGCCTGAAACGCAGTGGGATAAAAAAAATTGATCTACCATCTCATGTCATCATTAAATTCAGCATTTTTGAAGAATACTGTTGCTTTCACATCGTTAGGAAATAAAACTGATTGAGCAAGAGTAAACGCGTTGTTTATTGTCCGGGCCATGAACATTCTTTACTGATTAATTATTCATGCTTATGTCTACTAACTTTGACCAACCATGAGAAACATGTTTCATATTGTGCTGTTTACATTGTATACACTATTACAGTGATTTATGGTGGCGCACCCAGTGTCTAGGACCCTCGTCCTAGTTCTCCTGTTTCTAGTTTGAAATGGGAGGCTGGGCAGAGCCTCGCTTACAGGGTGCACACTTGAGAAAATTACTGTTTGTAATTTGTTAAACGTTGCTGACTGGGGGGCCATTTAACAGAACTAATCTGAGATAAAATCCTAAACGTACTACTTTTGGTATTCACAGAAGGCATTTAGTAGTAGTAAAGTTCGGATTCTTAACTGTACTACTACTAAACTGAGACAAAATCATAATTTTATGACTTTCGGTATTCAGAAAAGGGATTTCTTAGTAGTAAAGTTAGGGTTCCTAACTTTACTACTTCTAAATGCCTTTTGTAAATACTGAAAGTCGTAAAGTTAGGATTTTGTCACAGTTTACTACTAAATGCCTTCTTTGAATACCAAAAGAAGAAAGTTTAAGATTTTGTCTCAGATTAATTCTGTGAATCGGCCCCTTTGTGTTTAGTTTGAGTGCATCCCAGCTGAGTTGGTGTTTGGTATTATCTTTGTAAACTTGACATTTTTAAAATTGTGTCTTAAAATCCGATTTTGCAATTAAACGGGATTGTAAAATGCAATTAGTAAGAGTCTAAACTGTATATCTCTTTCGGGGCAAATTCTAAAGTTAGCACTTATTAAATGCAATAACATACCCATTGTAAATCAATGGAAGAAATAGGCCTCGCTACAGTGAAAAACAACGTTGGGAGTTTTTCATTGGCAGGACATGTACAACGTATGTAAACATACTACATTTTAAATACCATGCACCCTCCCCATGGAGCTATTAGGGACTACTTTAGGGGTGACTGATGAGTAATACAAAGGAAGGCTATACCTGGCAATAGGTTTATTTTGCCAGGTCGAATTGCCAGTGTAACACTGCACTACAGAATGCAGTGGCAGGCGTAAGATATGGTTTAAAGGGCTACTTTAGTTGGTGGGGCAGGCTCACTAATAGCATTTAATTTACAGGCCCTGGGGATATGTAGTACCATATGCCTGGGATTTACACATGCATTTAATGTGTCAATTGGGTGTAGGCACATTTTACCATGTTTTAAGGAGAGGGCTCACACATTTCAGCACTGTTTATCCGTTAAACAAAGAAAGACAAATTCAGAAATTAGGAGGATGAATTAATGGATTATTAAGTGATTACTTTAAACCATTACAAGCTTGTGCATTACAAATTAAAACCATTCAATTAAATCACCATGTGATTAGAACACAAGTACAATGTGAGTGCAATTCCTAATAAAATTGTAAAATAAAGTGCAAAGAACTGTTAGTGTTGTGACTGCTTAAAGCAAATATTTGAACATACAAGATGCTAGATGGTGATTAGAGGAATACGGTCTGAGTATATAATATATGATGGCACCTATAATAGTGGCTGATATCCTTGTCAGTTGGGATCTTTAGTGCAAAAAGCAAGGGTTAAGGTGTGAAGTACTTTGTGGCAGGACGTCACTTCATACAACTTCTTGCGTAGTGACCAGGGCTGAAGAGGCACAAAGGTTAAGGTGCAAGATACTTTGTGACAGCCCATTTATTTATTTTTGAAGTTTTATATAGCGCAACTGTGACCCAAAGGTATCAGAGCACTTTACATGAGCACCAGTTGCCTTCCCTAAGGACACATTCATTTTTGTAAGGCAAGGGGAGATTAAGTGATTTGCCCAGAGATCCAGGATGTTGATGTCATTGCTGAGACGCAAACCTGGTTCCCCTAGATTTGAGGTTGACCGCCCTAGCTGTTAGGCTACATCCTCTCCACAATTGTTTCATACAGTTTATTGCACAGTGGCTAGGGCTGAAGAGGGACGTATGTTGCTGTTTTTTTTCCTTTTAATACAAAGTGGGCATGAGATATGAATTTCCCAAACTTTCCCATTTCTGACACAGATTCCAGGGAATATAAGAGGCGGACTGTGTCTTTAGCCAAATGGGTGTGGATAAATTGACCTTGATAGGGTTCAGCAAGTGTGCTGGAGTGCTGGCAACAGAGTATTATATGTGCCAGCTATTTCCTTCTATAATTGCATAATCTACATTGTAGGATGTTATCAAGGGATCTCCAAGTTGTGGTCAGCTCTTTAATTGGGAGTGGCAATAATCTTACTGAAAATATTTGATTTAGAGGCCATTTCCCCACCACCTGCTGTAAATGGACCTTCGCTGTGTGGTTTGTGTGAGGCATTTTTAGAGTGCCATGTACTGCCTTTATGTGAAGAGACTCCATGTCCAACTCACATGAGCATTCATGATATTGCTATGTTATTGCTGATTTAATGCTTTGGTAGTTGATAACATTTGTAATACAGTTTTCTACCGCAAGTTGCAAACAATCCCTTGCAGTTGTCAGATTTATTGACCAAGGGTTATCGAATTTTAAGAAAGTCAATGTTGACTGGGGGAATACTTTGCCAGGGCAGCAATGCATTCTAGTTTTTGCTGGATGAGGGCAAACTCAAGCCTAATCAGTGTTCCCTGTATGGGAAAAGGGCAAAAGCAAAGGGGATGATGGACGGAGTGTTGAACATTGCAAGCACTCACCCCCAGTCAACTGATCTGGGTTTAATCCATCATCATTCTTTAGCTCACTCCGCCAACCCAGCTCTGACATGGCCCTATGCAAATCAGTCTGACCCTGTACCTCATGTGAACAGTCCAGCCCAAACTGCCAAGCCATGTCTTCCCTGGACCGGAAACACGCGTCCTGGGACCAGTTTCTGGCTAATCAGCCATCATCAGCCAGGC
The DNA here is from genome assembly GCF_964263255.1 of Lissotriton vulgaris. Taxonomy (NCBI): domain Eukaryota; kingdom Metazoa; phylum Chordata; class Amphibia; order Caudata; family Salamandridae; genus Lissotriton; species Lissotriton vulgaris. The sequence goes on along the minus strand of NC_141696.1, from coordinate 1,092,841,932 downwards.
TAGCTTGAATCCAGTGGCAAAGTGAGCAAGGGACCCACATCTGAGCATACCCTGGCAACTTAGGGCAAACAAAGCAAAAGCAGAGGGGATGATGGACAAAGTGTTGAACATTGCAAGCACTCACCCCCAGTAAACCGATTTGGGTTTAATCCATCATCATTCTTTAGCTCACTATGCCACCCCAGCTCAGACATGGCCGTATGCAAATTAGTCTGACCCTGTGCCTCATTGGAACAGTCCAGCCCAAACACCCAAGCCATATCTTACCTGGACCGGAAACAAGCATCCTGGGACCGGTTTCTGTCTAATCAGCATTCATCAGCCAAGCTAGCTTGAATCCAGTGGCAACGTGAGCAAGGGACCCACTTCTGGGCATACCCTGCCAACTTAGGGCGAACAAAGCAAAAGCAAAGGGGATGATAGATGGAGTGTTGAACATTGCAAGCACTCATCCCCAGTCAACTGATCTGGGTTTAATCCATCATCATTCTTTAGCTCACTCCGCCACCCCTATGCCTCATGGGAACAGTCCAGCCTGAACTGCCAAGCCATGTCTTCCCTGGACCAGTAACAAGCATCCTGGGACCAGTTTCTGGCTAATCAGGTGTCATCAGCCAGGCTAGCATGAATCCAGTGGCAAGCTATTCTGGTTGATGAGGGCTGAAAGCCCGAAACAGGTCCCAGGATGCTTGTTTCCATTCGAGGGAAGACCTGGCTTGGCAGTTTGGGCTGGACTGTTCCCATGGGGCAAAGGGTCAAGACTGATTTGCGCATGGCTGGCTTCAAACTGGAATGGCATGGTGATAAAAAAAAATTGATTTAGGCCCAGATCTCTGTACTGGGGTGTTCTGCATTCTGTCCATCAACTGTTGTTTTTGCCCCTGTATGGGAAGGCAGATGAAGAAGGATCTTTTCAAGTTTTATTGATAACATTCAGGGTAATGCCTGCAGGGTGTAGTTAACAGAGAGGAGCTGTTTCACCCATAGCACCCTACAAATAGCCTCAGTCACAGGGTTTATAAAGGTAGAGTTTAGTTTACATAGTCCACACATGAGCATCCTTTCTTTGTTCTTAATTTTTTGTTGATGCAACGTTGGTCTCACCGATTCACACAGCCATGCCCCAAAATAATTGTAGCTTTGGACACACTTTAGTCTTTTTCCCCTATCCACCACCATGTCGACCTCTTTTTGGATACCACCCAAAAATATTGTTCTTTATTTTGCTGGCATTGACTACAAGGTTGTCCTTCATGTAATATGAGTCCAATGCTTTGAGGGCTTTTTGTAAGCCAACCTTCAAGTGATTCAGAAGCATTAGATCATCTGCTTATTGTATGAGATGGATTTTCATGTTTCCTATTTTCGGGGTGACTGAGGTCCCACCTACAAGGGATAGACTTAGGGCAGCTGTGTATAGATTAAATAGGAGTGGTGACAAAAAACAACCCTATTTTAGCCCGGCGATCAGTTTTGATTATTGCTGTTGCTGTCTTCCCCCATAAGCTTGACCTTTATGTATGTCCTAGTATAGAGGGACATGACAGGGTGCAATAGTTTTGGACGGATATTCCACCTTCCTAGTTTATGCAAGTGGATGTTTCAGATGACTTTTTCAAAGGCTGTGGCGTAGTTAAAAAAACAGGCAAAGATAGGGATGTTGTGTGGGTTATTGCTTGATGGATTAGGTACAAGAAGATGACAATGTTGTCTACTGTTGACCCTACCACTCGAAACCCTGTTTGGTAGAAGGGTAGCAGCCCCTCGGTGGATGCCCAGGTTGGTAACTCCTGCGATAAAATGCTAGCATAGGATTTGCCCTTAATATCCAGAAGTGCTATTGAGCGAAAACTTTGGAGATGTTGTCTCCTTTTTTATAAATGGCTTGCAACAATGAGCCCCCCCCATATCTCTGGATTGTCTTTGAAGAGCCAGCAATCTGCACATAAATGGATGAGTACTGAGGCACAAATCTGCATGTCCTCTCGAAATAATGAACTGAGTAGACTGTTGGGATATTTTTCCTTGACCATCCTCTGTACTTGAATCCCCCAGTTGGCGAAGTGTGCCCTTTCATTAAGCACTTTTATGGATGTGTTGGCATCTCGCCATGTTACATTGGTTGAATCACTGCTTCTGGGGAAGAAGCTTCAAGTTGTACTCCAATAATATCCTCACTGGTGATAAATGTCAGTGATGGAATATATTGCAAAGGTTTTCAAATGTTGGCTCTATTAAAAATTTCTGTGTTGTCTCTGGAATTGTACTGTGGGGTAAATATTTTTTGGTTGGGAGCCTACTACTGTCACTATATACCTAGATGTTAAATGTGTGTCGCGAATCGCGATGGGCCTCTGTTCTGGGTAAGTGGGCTTGGTGTAATCATGGTATTGATCCTCCTATGTTGTCTGCTTTGATAAGTTCTATCATCGTAGTTCCTGGATATTTGAGAGCCTGGTTTTAATAAGGATTTCCCACATGTCCACATATTGTATGTATACCTGATGGTATGTTGCATTGATTTTTCCGTGATGGTCCTGTTCCACTGCCTCTATCATGCAATATTCTAACTTGTTGAGGGCACTGCTGACATAGCCGCGATTCTTGCCTGAGCATGGCCTGGGTGGCATCATGTCTATATGGTGAGAATGTTTCCCCAGGAGATCTTGAATTGAGCTGGCCACTTGTCTGGCACTGGCCCTGAAAGGCCTGTGCATAAGTTTGTTTATTTAAGGGCGTGATGGCCACGAGGTCCGTTTTGGCTTCTTTGGAGGACCCAGCTGTCATGGTTGTTTATGAAATATAGGGTTCAAGAATATAGAGAGACCTTTGGTTATTGGCGGGTTGGTTTCCTTTACTTCAGCTAGATTACAGGCCTCCTTCCTTAGCTTAGGTTTCAAGGAGGCCATTTTCATTGTTTAATTTTTACTCTGCTTTTGTTGTTTACTTGGATGTTTCTTTGCTCTCTGAGTGAGTGATGATATTGTAGGATGGGTAACACCCTCCTCTTTGCTGTCCAGGACCACTTTATCTGTGCTTGATGCCGCTCTTGGCTTATTAATATAACTGAGTTGGGCAGTTTGAGCTGGCAGTTTCTCCTCTGTTCCTTTATTTGCCATTTAATTATTTGTTGCTTGGACTGCAGTGGGCATGTGTCCTGCGTCCACCCTATGTGCTCCTCTGAGGGGGCTCCCAGGTTTGCTCCCAGATTTGTGTAGAACGATTTTCTCTTTGTTGATCATTTTCAACTCTGCGACTAATGTGGCAAGTACAGATGGAAGTGAGGCTAATTTGTCCACAATGTCAGGGCATAGGCAATCTGATGTGAGGTTAATTTTTTTATTGACTTCATTGATTTTGTTGATTCACCATGATAAGTGCCATTACTTGGAGCGTTTCCATCTGTATTTCAAGGTTTGTAATGTTAGAGCATTTATGGCTGCTGTCACAGAGGCATTGAAGGACCTTAGCAGGTTACCTGGGTGAAAGATAGTTTGAATGGTAGAAGGGCTGAAGATCTTTGGAGGGAGTCTCAAGACTGTGGTGGTAGAAAGGCTGCTAGGCCTATATCGTTGCCCGTGGAAGATTTATCAAGATTATGGGGGCCCTCTTGCTTCAGGGTCTCCTTATTGCACCTTGTCCTTACAGGAATTTTATGGCATGACACGGAGGCCAACATTATGCAAATTCTCCTTTATTGCCACAGCTCAGCAGTAACAATGAAGAGAATATAGAACATTGTGAACATTCTCAATGAAGCATATAGCCCATGAACACACAGCCATCTTCCTTCTTTGTTGATGCTGCTCATACAGATAAGTACCTCCCTTCACTCGTGCTTACTAATGTGTACCTTCTGAATCCTGGGCTCCTGGGACAAGGAAGGCATATCGATTGGCATGAAACAAATGGGTTCGCTGGTGTCTTCAATGGCTTCATGATCCCGTTTCAGTTGATCTAGTTCAAGTAGTTAATTTCCTTTCTTAACTTTTCGCATCTGGCCTCTCTTATAGAACCGATAATGTTTATAGGTCAGCAATAGCTGCAGGTCATTCCTTAGTTGATGGTGTTTCTGTTGGTCAAAGTCTCTTGACCAAAAAAATTATGAGAAGCATGCGTGTTCTCAATCCTCCAACTCCTAAGTACTCAGCCTTGTGGGATGTGAGGAATATATGATCTCTCATCGCTTCATGGGGAGAGAACAACGTCCTCTCCCTCAAACGAATTTCTTTTAAAATGACTGTTCTGCTTTGTTTAGTATCCTTCAGGCGAACTTCTGATGTTAAGGCCTTAGATATTTCAAGCAGGGCCTTTCAACCTGATGGAGTTTGTTTTTACCTTAAGAAAAGGACTAAGACCATGTCTTCTTCTATCTTCTATCCCTTCTTTCCTGAGAATGATAGATGTGTATCGTTAAATGTATTAAGGAATATGAAAAAAGAACTTTCAACTTGAGAGGTTGTGAGACTCAACTCTTGATCTCCCATGGATCTCCTTATAAACCAGTTTCCTCTCCCACTCTCGCAAGATGGGTGAAAGAGGTGATGAGTGAATGTGGTGTTGACATTTCCATTTTTAGTGCACACTCTCTTAGGGGTGCATCAGCTTCTAAAGCTTTTATGCTTGGTGGAGGGCTTCAAGATATCTTAAGAGCCGCTGATTGGTCTAATGAAAATATGTTTAAGAAATGTTATTTTAGATCTATTAATAATGTGATTGATAATTTCTCAATGCACTTTGAACTTGCATAATGTTGGCCTTCGTGTCATGCCATAAAATATAGATTTTGCACAGCCTGCTGGGCAGAAAATCTAGATTTTATTAACGACACAGAGGCTAATATTATCCCTCCACTTTTTTATCGCCCCTCCCATAGGGTTATATCTTTTAAGATTTATATTACTTCTTCTTTTCAGAATAAGGAAATTCCTTCACCTAATTCTCAGAGATGTTGCGTTGGACGTCTCGCTTCAAATTGAAATTATTGTTTGACCTTATCCTTTTAATTGGCAGCACTGGACAAAGAAGGAAGATGGTTGTGTGTTCATGGGCTATATGCTTCATTGAGAATGTACACAATGTTCTATATTCTCTTCATTGTTACTGCTGAGCTGTGGCAATAAAGGAGAATTTGCATAATATTAGCCTGCGTGTCTTTAATAAAATCCAGATTTTCTGCCCAGCAGGCAGTGAAAAATCTAAATTTTCTTCCTTTGTTTTACCCTTGCCTCTTTGCATATGAAACTTATGGTAAAACTGAACGGGCATTTATTCCTTATAATGTCCTAGGTTGTGTTGGGAAGGGATTGCTGGCTGGTCCCAGTTGATCATCTGAGGAGTGCCCGGAGGATCTGATGCAGTTGAGGAAAGTTTAATGATTCGAGTTGGGTTGCTAAGGGCACCTAATTTAGGGCATGAGTGAGACCTTGTCCTTCTCCGAGATGACTAGCCTCCCTAATATACCTTGAGGTTTGTTGTACCTGCTGTAGGGGTCACATTTCAAGCCTTGGATTTCCAAGGACCCTGACTGGGTTTGCCCTCTATGTCCATTTTTTTAGTAAGCCATGATCCCTGTGCCTTGCTTGCAGGACCGGGCAGTGAACTCTGCTCCGTTTGCAGAGTTTGCAGAGTTTACTGCACTTTGCGCTCTGCGGAGCTCGCAAAGTGCAGAAAAATCCACTTTGCGTAGTGCAGCAGAGTTTTTTCCCCGCTCGCACTTGTGAACAGTCAATTCACGAGCGCGAGCTGCTGCTCGGGTATAATTTCTACACGAGCGGTAGGAAGACCAGCGCAAACTGCAGTCCGCACTGCACTTAGCCATTTGTGGAGCTTCTCAGAGTTGTTTTGTCACTTCATAGAGTTTCCCGTAGAAAAAGTGTGCAACTATGCCTACGCCTGCTTGTTTGTTGTCATTATTTGGTCTTCTCCTCTTACGGGCTCCACTGAAGTTGACTCCATTCAAAGGGCACCAATCTTCAATGTTCTCTGCACTTGTTTTTGTTGTTTCTTTCAGCACCAATTCAACGGAAACTTGTCTCATGACCTGGGTAAAGGGGAACATGATCAAATTGATCCAAATGTTTGTTATTCCCATAATGCAGCAAAACCTAGTCAAATCAATGAGTATTGATTAGGTGTTAGTTGTGGCATCCCTAACATATATAGATACCACCAGTCTCTGAGAGGTGTACTCTAGGTCTCTATTTGCATGATAATTATTGGCACAGTCTGGCCACTAGGGTTCCATAGCTATTGCAAACAATATGAGGGATGGTGTTATGTTGGAATCTTACCTGTGTTAACATCCTGTGCACGCTCTGTTCATGTTCTGTATTCTGTACTAGAATGTCAGGCGTACGACACTCGATGGTTGGCAGTTGTCCTGAGCCGTCATGGTGGTCGGATGCCAGTTTGCTTCCTTGAATAAAACTTAACCTGAAAAAGCCTGCTTTGTCGGCGTTGTTCCTTTTCTGCACCAAGAAGCATCACAACATTTTTGGCGACGGATTCCTGATGTCTTCTGATTTCTACGGAATCGACTGACTCGGCACACCGTCTGGAAAGCAACCTGGTGATCGGATGTCATCTCCTTCGGCGCTGTTTCCTGCTGTTCCCTGAAGTTTGACCCTTCGCAATTTGATTGGTTTGGCCTTCGTTTGAGGTACTTTTTCTTTTAATATATTTTCCACACGCTTGTTGAAATCTCCGTGTTCCAAGCTTGACAGTTGCCCTCCATCACTGCAACGCATCTGATGTCACTGCAACGCACGTCCGTGGAGCGCTCATACCAAACTACGTGACTTACGCTCATGACTTGCTTTGACGCTCTGTGCTCGCCCTCTGGTTATGCGTCACTGAAACGCACACATCATTTGGCATTGTTACGTGTTGGAACGCACTGAAATACACACGTCATTTGCGCATTGTTACGTGTTTGATTGCTCTGCCTCCCGGTAGGCATTGTGCGCGTCATTCTTTCTTCTGCTTTTCACCCGTGTTCTTCGCAGCTTCAGATGTTCTTGTCCTTCGCTTGCCTTACATTGGGCAATTGTACTATGGTGATCTGTTCACCTTGTTTTAGCAGATACTTTCACGGTGATGTGCACACCTCATTTTCTTTACAAATCTGTACTGTGATTTGCACATCTGTTTTTGTTATTATTTGTGCCTTTTCTTTGTTTGGGTAATTTTATTTTACCATCATGGCTTCAAACATTGTTATGCCTCCAATGTTTTTATCCTCTCCAGGTACACCAATGATAGAGTGGGAGGACTGGGTTGAAATGTTGCATAATTATATTGTCGCCCTGGATGGAAAGAATTTTCACCCTGAAAGAAAGAAGGCACTTTTACTGAGTACACTTGGAAATGAAGGTCAGAGAGTTTTTAAATACTTACCAGTTGCTCTTGGTCCCAATGGTCAACCTATGGATGACGTTTATAAAGAGCCACTGAAAAGACTTGAAACCAGATTTGCAAAAGAAGTTAATTTAGTCATGGCAAGATACAGTTTTTATACTCATCCTCAAGCTGAGAATGAGAGTATTGACAATTTTGTTTCTAGGTTACGCAAACTTTCTATCAAGTGTCGGTTTGGTAACATGGCCGATGAGCTTATTCGTGATCAGCTCATCGTTCAATGTCGACACAGAAAAATTCAAGAAAGGTTATGGGCTGCCAAAGACCCTTCCCTAAAAGATGCAATAGACATGGCCAAAGTGATTGAAGAGTCACAGAAGTGTATTAAAGAATTGGAACGCAGGGACAAGATTTCTTCACAGATTGGGAATGTTGAACTTGGTGATTGTGAAGAGGGTTGTGAAGTTAATGTAGTTTCGAAACATTTTAACAAAAATAATCCAAATCATTTTCTTTCCAAAGTCAAAGGTAAAGAGTGTTGGCGTTGTGGAAGCCAATTTCATTTGGGGGATTTCAAAAAATGTTATGGTTTAGACCAGACATGTAGAAAATGTGGTCGTAAAGGTCACTAACTAGCTCAGGATGTGCAAACAAGGTGAGAGTGGCGATAAAAACAAATCTGTTGATAGTCTTGAAAAACTCAAGTCTAAAGAAAATGTGATAGGCAATAGAGTTTTAATGATTCAACAAGTTGAGTATGATCTGGAGTGGTGTGGCTCACTGGTGTGGAGTGGTGTGGCTCACTGGTTAGAGGCGGCAGACCCGGAAGCAGAGGACGGCCCGGGACCACGGTTCAATTCCCGATGCAGCAGGGTCGTGAACCAGGGTCAGCGGACTCGATAATTCTCGCCTCGGCGCCTACTCTAGCCAGGGATTACACTCGGCAACTCTGGGCATTAGCTTGCCTCATCTCCACAACGGCCCCCCACAAACGCCGGGGATGCCTGGTTTCACCTTGGAGATACCCAGGAGGGAACATCTCACAGGGAAAGCCATGACGGGTTCCCCAGCGGGCTATAGCGCCAGGACGCCTCCGGGTAGCAGTTCGCTTTACAAGACACACACATCTGGTTAATGTAACTTGTGATTCTCCCAGATTAACAAGACCCTCCGCTCTTTTCACTGTTTGTGGTCAAAATGTTTCACTCATGGTTGACTCTGGCTCTTTGTTTACCATAATTCCTGAATCTACATTTTCTTCTTTATGGCATGATGTTTCCTTAGCCGAAAAAGACATTAGTCCAGTTGGGTACCAAGGTAAACCCATTGATGTGTTGGGTTACATGTTTGGTGCTATTGTTTTCAAATCCAGGAGTATTCATGGCAAAGTATATATTGCCAGAGAGGGTCCTCCAATTTTGGGTTGGATGCACCAGTTCGATTTAAACATCATAATTAATCCTAATTCACCTGATGTTGTCATGGTAATTGAGAATGATATTCAGGTTAAAGATATTTTAAATGCTATTCGAAGATAAATTGGGTTGTGTCAAAAATTATGTTCACAAAATCGTTTTGAAACCCAATGCTTCGCCTGTGCAACACAAACTCAGGAGGGTACCTTTATCAGTTAGGCAGGGTTTGAAGGAATTATTACAAGACATGTTGGTCTCAAAGGTTATTGAACCTGTCAAAGCTTCTCCCTGGATTTCTCCAGTGGTAATAACTCTGAAATCCGATGGTCGTTTGAGATTTTGCATCGATCTCAGGTCACTCAATCGGGAGATAATAACTGATACCTTTCCTCTTCCCAATATCAATGAGTTGTTGCAATCGGTTGGTGGGGGAAGATTTTTCTCTAAAATCGATTTAAGAAGCGCGTACCATCAAATTAGATTACATCCTGACTCCAAATCTCTGACTGTCTTTATTACGACCAAAGGTATGTTCCAATTCACTCGTATGCCGTTTGGCCTGGCCTCAGCTGCGAGTGTTTTTCAACGTATGATGTCCAACATGTTAAAGGGATTGTCAGATGTTGTCTATTTTCAGGATGACATTCTTGTCTCAGGGAAAACTGTTAATGACCACAACTTGGTTTTGCGCCAAGTGCTCTTCAAGTTGGAAGATGCGGGTTTGACTGTCAATAAGGATAAATGTGTCTTTTTAACTGAAAGCATTCAGTATTTGGGTTATACCATTTCCAATGGTGGAATTTCTCCCAAGAAGAATTTGCTGTTTGCCATTAGTCAAGCTCCAGCCCCTAAAGATAGGGATCAGCTCCGATCCTTTTTAGGATTAGTCGAATACTATTTGAAATTTGTCAAGGGATTTGCAAATTTGTCTGAACCTCTGAGAGTATTGTTGAGGAAGGGCAATAGGTTTGTCTGGGAACAACTGCAAGAGAATTCTTTTCAACAAATTAAAGACAACATTTGCAATGCTGGGATTCTGGCCCCTTTTGATCCTGCGTGTAAATCCTATTTGACTGTGGATGCTAGTTTGACTGGTATTGGGGTGGTGTTTTCGCAGCTTCAACGTGGCGTTGAAAAAACCATTGCATTTGCGTCAAGGACGTTAACTCAAGCGGAGAGGAATTACTCTGTCATAGAACGAGAAGCGTTGGCTGCTGCATGGAGTGTTGAGTATTTTCGAGTATATTTGTGGGGAGTGAAGTTTGTTTTGAGGACTTATCACAAGCCCTTGTTAAAGATTTTGTCAGGTGGTGGTGCTGGCAAGGGTTCAGCACGACTTGCTAGATTTGCTGCCAGAATGCAAGTGTATTTATATGAAATTGTTTTTATTCAAGGCTGGAAAAATGTTCAGGCAGATTGTTTATCTCGTTTGTCTGTCGATTGGAAATTGGTTGATCAAGATCTGGAGAAATCTAATACTGATGAGGCTGTTGCTGGAGTTGGTGATGTGTGTGAGTCTTCCTTAGGTGTGTTTTCTAAAGATCAGTGGTTGATTGAAATGGAGAAGGATTCAACCTTGAAAGAAGTGGTTCTTTTAGTAAAGAGAGGTGCTTCCAGAGAGAGTATGTTGCCTGTTCCTGTTAGATCTTATTGGAAACTCTTGGATGAATTGTCTCTTTCTGGATATGAAGTCATAATGAGAGGAGATCGCTTTGTACCACCTTCTGGTTTAAGGTTGCATATTTTCAAATTGGCCCATGAGGGACATCTTGGTCAGGGTATGACCATTAGGAGAATAAAGCAATAATGTTGGTGGCCTGGGATGGATGATGAGATCCGAGGTTGGGTGGAAAACTGTAAATGTTGTAAGGAGAGTGAGAAGAGGTTAAGAGTTGGCCTTCAAAGTAGTAAAGGACACATTACAGATCCAGGGAAACGTTGGTATAACCTTTGTTTGGATTTCATTGGCCCTCTTTCGGGTTTAGCTGCGGAAATGCGTTTTGCTGCAGTTGTTGTTGATGTACTCTCGAAGTGGCTTTGTGTTGAATTTCTTAAAGATATCACCACTAAGTCCACTATAGAGGTGTTAGAGAGGCTCTTTTCGCAAGAGGGTCTTCCTAATATGATTTTAACTGACAATGGCACTCAGTTAACCTCTAACGAAATGAAATGTTTTTTTGAGAAATGTGGTGTCAGGCATTCTTGTACTTCATTTTACAATCCAATGGGCAATGGTATGGTCGAAAGGTCCAATAGACTCATCACAGGTACCATCCAACTTGCTTTAGCCAACAATTTAGATCCCAAACGGCTGGTTGAGGACATGATTTGGTCGTACAGGACCACTCTCCACAGTGTCACTCATCAATCTCCTTTTCAGATTATGCGTGGGCATTTTCCTGGTTCTAGAATGGTTCCAGCTTGATTGAAGGATTGGGTACTATCTGATGGTGAGAGTTTTCCGCAGGTTGTTGCTGGGAAAATTGTGGTTGGTGATTGGGTCAAAATAAAGTCTGGTAGAACTAAAGCTGGTTTGCATAGGTTTAGAGGGCCGTTCCGTGTTGTTGCTGTTAGCAAGTACTCCCTGATTGTTGAAGGTGGTGAGAGGTGGAATTTGAGGAATGTTGCTCTTCATCAGAAAGGTGGTTCACTCCATGTTCAAGCTTCCAAGGTTGATGGTTGTTCGGGTGCAATATTCATGCCTGACTCGGATTTCAGAGATTCTGGTGCTCGACAATCTGTGATTGAACCCGATGTTCTTCCCTCTCGTGTTATGCATGAGGTTGAGAAGGTGGGTGATGAGAGTTTGTGTGCTGAACGTAGGGTTTATAAACCACCAATGTATCTTAAAGATTATGTTACTTTTTAGTTTTCTTTCCTCTTAGAAGAAGGATGGATTCTGTGTTAATTTATTTTTACCTTGGTTTTCAATATTTTTATTTTTGTTATATTTTGTTCTCTAGGAAAGAGGATGTGTTATGTGAGAATCTTACCTGTGTTAACATCCTGTGCACACTCTGTTCATGTTCTGTATTCTGTACTAGAATATCAGGCGTACGACACTCGATGGTTGGCAGTTGTCCTGCGCCGTCGTGGTGGTCGGATGCCAGGTTGCTTCCTTGAATAAAACTTAACCTGAAAAGGCCTGTTTTTTTCGGCGTTGTTCCTTTTCTGCACCAGGAAGCATCACAACAGATGGGAACCACCCTCTCTGGTACCCCTGCCTAAAATCAACAGGGGGGCCAAAGCCTCATTTATATAGCGACAGACATATGGCTTCTCATACAGAAGCCCTCTCCATTTCATGAGGTGGCCGAGAACACCAAAGCACCCTAATAGCATGAATAGGTTCTTCTATTCAAGTGAGTCAAGCACATTAGTGGCATCTAGGAAAAAGGCTATTGTTTACAAATGTAGTTTAAGAGAGTGTGAGAGTGCAAATGTTGTCCTCAGGTTGTGGGCCACGGTGTGTCTCATTATAAACTCTGGCAGATCAGGTTTTACAATATCAGATAGCAGTGGGGCTATTCTGTTTGCAATCAGTTTAGCTAAGATCTTATTGTCCACATTTATCATAGAAAGTGGTCTGTAAGAGTTGCACCTCTCTGGGGGTTTATCTGGTTATAATATGATGACTCTTATTGCCTCCAGAAAGGAGGGTGGCATGCTTTCAGTGTGGAGGGTTTCTTCATGTTTAGCTAAGAAATGTGGTGCTAACATGTGTGCATATTCTTTATACAACAAAGTTGTCAAGCCATCTGAGCCAGAGGCATTGCCTGGCATGCTGTGAATCAATTGCTTAATCTCTTCTACTGTGAAGGGGACATCTAGGTATTGCCTGTGTGTGTCATCTATCCAAAGCAGTTCTATAGAAGTAAAATAGTCAAGTATGTGCTCCAAGGAGGGCTTCCAATTTGTTTGGTATAATCTACTATACAATCCTATTAGTGTTTGTGCAATCACTTAGGTGTTGGAGTGAAATGTACCACTTTCATCTATTAGCTGTGTGATCTATGCACTGCCTATTGTTTATGGGGTAGTCTAGCCAATGTTTTCCTCAGTCGATCTCCTTCTCTTTATTTTCTTACAGTCACTTAAATAATGAGCTTCCCTGTTAGCTGCTTCATTATATTTCAATAATTTATATTTGACATCTGCCAGTATCCTAGTGTTTAATGCTAGGATTACTTTCTCAAGTGGGCAATTGTGACCTCAGTGTCTTTAATATTCCCATTTGTTTGGTCATGCATCCATTATAATAGTTTAAATGCTTCTCATAGCGTATATGCAGAGGTTACCGATTGGGAGATTAAGAAGAAATATACAATCCTGCATGCCCTCAACTGTCAATATCAGTAATATCGGTGCGTGAAAAATCACAATACTGGTGGATTTCAACATTTGTAAGTTAATTTGAAGTGTCCTGGTTGGGTAACATGATGAGGTTATTTGTGTCCACATTGTTTATTGTTTGCCTAGTGTCAGCTACGTAAACAGTCGTGAATCAGGCACTCAGTGAGCAACATCCAGTTATTGTAAGGAGAACCTTCCATCGAAAGATCTAAAAACAATAAAAGATTCGAAATATTGGGTAAGTCATAATAGGAACATTGTTATTCACAGTGTATAACAGTAAATGTCGGAAATGGAAATATCAAGGGGGGGAGAGGTATAAATCAAAAGGCACAATTAGTGAACGGAAATGACCTTTCCCAGTGGTGTATGCTGTGCCTGGCTATCGACTTAATTTGACCCTGACATTGCTGGAATCTCTTTTTCACCTGCTCTGGGTCCCCTCTGCATGCCTCCTGCCTCCCGCTGCTACACTTGATTTACAGCTCTGAGTGGCCGCCGAGTGGAGGGGGGCTTCTGCAGCGAGGGGACTTCATCTCCCATCAGCCTTTGCGGCCGGAGCCGCACCTGGGGAGCAACGCGCCAAGCAGCGCATAAATTACCGCTCTACTTCCTGTGGAGTGGGCGACCTTTCCCAGTGGTGTATGCTGTGCCTGGCTATCGACTTAATTTGACCCTGACATTGCTGGAATCCCTTTTTCACCTGCTCTGGGTCCCCGCTGCATGCCTCCTGCCTCCCGCTGCTACACTTGATTTACAGCTCCGAGTGGCCGCCGAGTGGAGGGGGGGCTCCGCAGCGAGGGGACTTCATCTCCCATCAGCGTTTGCGGCCGGAGCCGCACCTGGGGAGCATCGCGCCAAGCACGCATAAATTACCACACTACTTCCCGCGTCGCGGGACTAGCCGGGCGAAGCCCGGGCCAAGGGCGGGCCCGTTTAAGCCCGTTAAAGACCGGGTAAGACTGGACTGGGCCACCCCCCTAACACACATGCTTATATTTACTGACTTTGTCCATATTGTCACTTTGTACTTCAGTGTTTTTAATTGGTATTTTAATACTGCTTTCTTGAAGTTGCAGTGAATACATGTGAAGTTTGTATTAAAGGGCCACTGCACTTCCCGAATTATGTCTCCTAGAGGCACCAGGAGTAAAACTGAATCAAGTCGGGCACAGGTTACTGGCCCGATTGACCAGTTTATGTCTAGGGCAAATGAAGCTATTGACCAAGGCATTTTGCTTCTGGATCGACGTGTATCTCACGATTTGGCCCATGCAAAACAGTCCTCTCTAGGCCTCCTGGCTCAAGCGCAAACTCCCATTCATCAACAGGAAAGGGCCCCTGCAATAGAAACACGTGCAGAAATCCATGGCTTGCCAAATATGGTTAATTTGTCGGCATCTCCATCATTGTTGGACTCACAGATAAGTCAAACTCTTGATGGAACACCTGCCATTTTTGCGAGCCCGACCCAGGGGGACCCTGTACAGCCTCATCTAAGGGGGATAAGAGAAGGTGCTATTTCTAAACAGGCTCATTTAAAGAAAAGAAAACATAATAAAGCACCTAAATCACTGCCCACTACCCAGGGGATGGGAAGCTTCATACTAAAGTCAACTGGACATATTACACAGCCGAATGCTCAGATGTCTGAAAATAATATCACTAATAGTTCCTCATGTACTGAGGATCCTGAGGACATTGTTAATATCACTGATGCCGAAATCACGGGTGAATGTAGCAAACAATTACTGGCCAGGATTGAAGAATTTATTACGATCCAATTGCAGCCAATCCAAATGAGCCTTGCTATTATCGAAAAACAACTAGCTGCTATGACTTCAACCCTGAAAACTTTAAATAGCCCAAAGGGTCAAGGGGCTGCTACTGCAGAGGGCATAAAAAACAAGCCTGCCAATACCACGACTGGGCAGAGTATTAAAAATACATCTGCCGGATTGACAGATCCTAAATCAAAGCCCTCCCAAGCTACTACCATCAAGGTCCCTGACCCGCAAAAAACCCCAGCCCCTACAAACATTCCCATTAAAGTTGTTCCTAAACCTGCTGTACTAAACAATCAACCCTCGAGTTCCCTCCACATCGGAGAACGGGCCAAGGGTGGTGGAAGTAAGTCCGTAATTCCCCCAATAAATCTCCCCCCTGAAGCAAGCCCTTTTGTGGTCATTATGACGGGGGTTCCTAAGTTGAGTCATAATACTGAGGAGCCTACCTGGTCATTAAAAAATAAAGTTCAGCATTGGCTGAACATTAACAGACCATTACCACAAAACTGTGCTAGCAGGATTAATATGGTGCGCAGGGTTCCCTGGATTGGACCCAAATTTAAAAAAATTAAAGGTGACTGTATCATCAACTTCAAGGATCCCCGTACAGTAGACCATATCTGCTCATGGGGCTCCTTGGCCAAGGAGGATGGAATATGTACTAAACATTAATCATTCTTCTACCCCCCAGTAGCCCGCTTCATTGAAGGCCCAGATTGGTCCTGGAACCAAGCGGGCAGCTGGGACAGGGGTTGGAACCAAGTAGGCAACAGGCAGAGGAGAAGAGATTTGATGGACTGCATGGTTAACAACAGGAGAGACACAGTACTTGGGGAAGGTTGGGGGGGAATACCAACCTATAACAGATACAACTGCTTAGAAATGTTCGATTGACCATCATCAAGTATAGAGCACACCAGTGCAGATCCATTAAAAGTAGATGTAAATTCTGTTCACTCAGATTTAGGACCCACTAACGACCGATCCTCTGACACCATGATTAGACCAATTGAAGCTCCAATCCCACCCAATAATTTGTTTATCACCAAAACCATAGTTAGTCAAGGTCCGCTAGCAATTAAGGCGGATGGCCTAACCATCGCCGAGGGAGAAACTGAATCTATTCAAACAGTGGAGCTTTTAAATGACATTGAGGTGTCTGGGGGGTCTATTAGAACACTGACCAGAAGGAACTCACGAATGGGGAAAAACAGTCCATCTACAAAAAGACATAGTCTGTCTCTACTTTCCTGGAACATTGCGGGTCTCTCAAAAAAATCTAAGGACCCGACTTTTATAAGCTTTGTGGCCCAGTTTGATGTGATCTGTTTGCAGGAAATTGGGATGATGGTAAGACTCACCTGGAGGGTTTTAGCACACACGCCGTTCCGGCATGTAAATCGGGCAGAGGAAGATGCTCTGGTGGCTTATCCACTCACTTCTCTAATCTGGCTAACCTAACAGTTATTAACTTGGACACTATAAATTGCCCTCTTAAATATAGGCAATTCTTTCAAACCTTTTACATCAAGGGGACTGGATCCCAGAGTTTGCTCCTCATAAATTTATATAACAACATACCAAGGGCAGAGCAAAAACTGGTTTTAGAAGAACTAAATGGAGTTATTAGTAAGAGGCTGGAAACAGAGCAATCAGACATATGTTGCATTATAACCAGCGACTTTAATTGTCATTTGTGTGCCCAAAATGGGACAAAGTCATGTGGTATAGTTGACTTAAGGGGAGACCCCAGCACGCATTTTGAACATTCTACCTTTGGACATTTACTAAATAGTATGATGCACGACCTGAATCTCGGCTTTGCAATTGAATTAAATGATCCTCAGGTAAACTTTGAACCCACATTTACTGGCCGGGGTTTAGTTTCCATTATCGACTTTATGCTGGTTTCTACTAACTACCATCACAGCATACTGTCTTTAATACCGAAAAAATTGCACTTAGCGATAACTACCCGATTAGTGCTACTTTTGATATGGGCCCCAGAGACAGCCAAGCTACGGACCTGGCAGAGGCTCTATACTGCCACGGGGTCTCGCTGGCTAGGTCTAATGGCTATGCAATTAAATGGTGCAAAGTCAATCCTGAGAAATTTATTCATGATCTAGGGACTGACGACCCCAACGCCTTTATGATATGCCTTGACGATAATCCTAATCCTTCAATGGTCGTAACAGCCTTTGGGGAAATCACATCTAAAATAAGCAGTAATCTAGTTAGAAAGAGGAAGAAATGTGACAGGGATAGAACAGTGGGCTGGTTCAATTCTGGTTGCACCAAAGCCCACCAATATCTAAAGGAAGTACTAAAGAGGGTTCCAAGAGACAAAATTGAGATCAGGGGGCAAGAGCAGCCTATAAATTTGCATTACACAAACGGAAATTGGAACTTAAGGAAGCGGCCTGGGAGGCCTTGCGAAGGGCTAGTGATCTAAGAGATAACATTATGTTCTGGAGAGAGGTTAATGCCCCTTTTTTTAATGACAGACAAACAGATTTGATTGAGATCGCTATTGAAGAATCTGTCTGGGTCAATTACTTTACAGATTTGTTTAAGAAAGATGACCTGGGCAGTTTAGAAAATGTATCTGTAGCAGACTCATTCCATCAGGACTCTTCACTACTAGGTTCTTCTATAAATGCCTTCCCATTACAGATAGTTTTTACATTAGCAGAGGTTGAGATCGCACTACAGGAAAGCTCCAAATCTAAAGCCCCAGGCCCTGACTGGGTCCCCGTGGATATCTACAAAGATAATATGGACCTTTGGGCACCACTACTGACTAATGTTCTTAATAGCTATAACTCCATCGGTTTTCCAACAACATGGCAGGAGGCAGTTGTGGTGCCCATTTTCAAAAAGGGAAATCGCCAGGACCCTAAATGTTATAGGCCGATTTCCCTGCTAGATTCAATAATGAAAGTAGCAGGCGGAATCATCCTGAATAGGCTGCAATCTTGGGCTAAGGATGGGGGCATCCTTTCCAGATTCCAATACGGATTCAGGGAAGGGATGGGGACCATTGAGCAAGGTCTCAATTTGTCACTAATTATAGGCAAATACATGGCAGCTAAGAAAGGTGATCTCTTTATTACATTCGTAGACTTAAGCTCAGCTTTCGGCTGCCTTAGTCACAATGTCTTGTGGAAAACCCTGACTGAATTAGGGATTGATAATTCCATTCTTGACTTTTTAAAGGAGCTTTACAGGGTGGTAGGTGCGAGGGTCCGATATGGGAGAAACGGGGAATGCACATCAAAATTCCCCATTAAAAAAGGGGTACGGCAAGGCTGTATACTGGCGCCACTCCTTTTTAACTTATACATTAATCGTGTGGCAGCCCACCTAATGACACTTGATGTAGATTACCCCAAAATAGATGGCTGTGCTGTTCCAATTTTACTTTATGCTGACGACGCAGTCATCATGGTGAGAACACAGCTAGGCCTACAGAAAGCATTGTGCAGTTTTTCTGATTTTATGAGGTCTAGGGGCCTAAAGATAAATGTGGGAAAGACCTTCACTATGGCCTGTTCATCAAAATCTAGTATTCAATGTAAAACCTTTTTAAACCAATCAAAGGTTAGCCAAACAAAATAATTTTCATATTTGGGCATTATGTTCAATTGTAGAGGTACATGGACCTCTGCCATATCTACCCGCAATATGGCTTTTTCCAGAGCCATTGTGGCTTTGAAACAATTTACAAACAAACTGGGTGGCAAACTGGTCCAAATCCTCCTTGATATCTATGCTGCAAAATGTGTATCTACAGCAACTTACGGTGCTGGTATATGGGGGACGGTGAATATTCAAGAGATACAGACAAAGGAAAATGCCTTCCGCCGATATCTCCTGGCCGTCCCGAGGTCAACTTCCAGCACCGTTTGTCACAGAGAGCTTGATAGGGTCCATATATCTGACCTAATCAAAATTAGCCCAACTATGTTGTGGCATAAGATATGGACCTCTGAGGACACAGTTTTTAATAGACTTATTATCGATGATTGCATGAAATTCGAAGGGGCCAATAACATTACATGGTTGTCTTATGTTAGAAACTTTTTCACTACTCTAGGTCTCCCAGAACTATTTGATTCCCCTACCTCATGTGATTTAATCTCCAAGAAGTCTCTCAAGAGAAGCTGCTTAGCCCTACTGGAAGACAGATGTGATCTGTCCGAGAGAGGTAAACCTAGTATCACACAACATCACTTGATACTATATGGACAGGGGCTACACCAATACCTATCCCCAGATCATTCAAGATATACCAGATCACTGTTATCTAGGATGAGAACAGACAGCTTTTTCAGATTGATAACTTTTCCAAATACAAATGATTGGTCTCACAATTTAACTAATTGCCCCTGTGACAATGTTTCAGTACAGTCCAATATACATTTCATTCTTTTCTGTAAATATTTTACCTGGGGAAGGAAAAGATATCTGTTACCCCTTTTAAAATCATGGGGCTTGAGGCAGTGCAGACCTGCTCTGATTAAGTTGTATATGTTACAAGACGATCTGACTATTTTAGTAGCAGCAAAGTTTTTAAAATATTTAATTAGATGCAGGCTGTCGATGCAATAGGGGATGGCAGCTGTAGACTCCATTTAATTGTACATGATGTATTTTTAACTTAACGACTGAATTGTTTGGCACTTTAGGCCTGTGTTGGCTCTCTTTTTTAACATTTGCTTATCTTGTACAATTTTTATTCTATAGTATATATTACAGTGTGGTTTCTTATGTTAATACATTTTGTTCCTACTGGTTTTTTATGAAATGAACTGATTGTATACTTGTTTGTAAATGAAATGTTTAAATATGCTTATATGACTTGCCTTGTAAAGTCAAATAAAGCTACTATTGAGAACGGAAATGATTGACAGGGAGAAAAGCAATGTGGGGGTATTGAAGATATAAAACAAAGAAAATATGAAAAGGATCATGCCATGGTAAAGTTACTTAATCCCACAGAACACCTAAGATGTCTTTAGTATAATTCTATCTCCATGAAATAGGAGAGCAAAAATAACCTTTAAGAAACAAAATATAAAACTGTCTGCATGTACCTCAACTATATGATGAGGCCTCATAAGAAAAATAAGGCTGTCTTTCACTGGATGTCAAATGATGATCATTTTGACAACAGGAGCGGCTAAAGGAAACATTTTTTAGAGTGGCTAAAGCAAATCTGTTTTCCCAAAAAGAGGATTAACAGTGGTTTTATATAGCAGGTGCCAGAGACCATGCTGACGAAATGTCTTCTGTCAGTGAACTGTGAAATGAAGCAATGTTTCTAAACGCTGCTCCCAGTCTCAAGCTGACAGAGAAATATGTGGCAAATGTGCCGTGTCATCTGGGAGTTGCAGTAGTTCACGAGAATGGAATATTTATATTCAGAATGACAGCCTATCATCACCGAGTAACAAATAACTTAGACCTCTACAAGTCCAGCAAAGCAAGTTTAAATGTTCGAAGTCACTACACTCAAAACACTCCTATAAAAACCAGGCAGCGTTAATGGCGTAGATATATATTTTCTTACAAAACATTTTTTCATTAGAAATACCTTTGCGTGAAGTATGATACGCTCATAATTATCTGCGTAGGCAAATATTTTAAAACGCATGAGATATTTAATAAATAGCATTGCTTTAAAATTATATCAGTCATAAAATAGATACTCCAACATCAACAACTAGGCTTTAGTTTCAGGCTGTTTGAGCTAAAGAGAGACTTTAATAGTTCTAGTTATATCTACTTGTGAGACTGTAATGACCTTAATTTGAATAGTGTGTGATTAGGAAGTTGTTAATTTGTTGTGTGGGGGATTTAATACGGTTAGAAAGACTAAGTAGCGCAGGTTTAATTTCTAGACACTATTCATAATATTGAGAAGTGGGCTTAGAAATATGTTGTACCCACTTCTCAGGAGTTAGGCTCCTGATCTTTTAAATCATGGGGGATAAGTGAAGAATGCTTACAATTTAGGCTTACTCAGTTTCCTTCATATAGGCTAAGTTGAATTCTATATGTATAAATTTCTACCTTAGCAGGAAAAGAAATGTGAATCAAATGTAGCGCTTAATTTGTAAAAAAAGAAAAAACGTACTCCCAGGTCCCTTCTCAGAATGCCACTGCAGCTTGCATCACCCATTGCCCCTGCCAGTGCTGCCAATCCCATACCAACACAGCCACTAACCGTCACACTCCTGCAAGTGTGACAATTCGGATTTTTCCAGCCCACCCAAAGCAGTGAGAAAGACCTGGAGAAAGGTATTTTAAAATTTAAATTGAATAGGTGAGAATAAAACTCGGTTGTGCTCACATCAACATTAGACAAATTAATCCACCATGTGATGGGTTATCACAAGTGCCAGGGTTGAGAATTAAGGGGCTTATTAGGATGGCCTGCGGACCTGGCTCCACCCGCCATCTTAGCGCGAAGGGGACCACCCTCCTGCTATGCAGCGGCCTCGCACCCTTGATCGTGATGCGGCCGCCAGTGCGGCGGTCGCATCTGGCTTTTTAATAATGCGGAGGGTGCTGCTGGCTGCAGCACCCCCCGCAATGGTAAAATGCCATGTTGTGCATTTCCAAGCCCAACGTGGCAGGCACCGTAAATCCCTGCCAGCCATTGTTGCCACCATGGAAAGGCCTTGAAATCCCACCTTCATAATATGGATGGCCATATATGAGCCCCTGCTCCACCCGGCCAGTGATAAGAATGATTGCCGACTGGCAGAAAAGCAGTGGACGGACCTTCCGTCCACCGCAATACACACCGCCCTTGTAATATGGAGGTGGGAAATTCACGTTGCGATGGCGTGACGGTCGCCACTGCCGGTACGGTGGTGGTGATCGTTACGCCATTGTAATCAGCACCTAAGTGCTGATGTCGAGCACCAGTAAACACTGGGTCAAATTAAGCATTGACCTAATTAATATAAGATGCTTTTTCCGCAATTGATAGGTTATAGAGCTTAATAATGCAAATCTTCAATATTCTAAAGGTATCTTCATGAGGCAGGGTCATATGTGCATGGTAAGCTATCAGCCATCAGGGAGGCTTATGATATTTTATCATTTAGTATTTATATATATATATATATATATATATATATATATATATATATATATATATATATATATATATATATATATATATATATATATATATACATATATATATATATTCACTGAAAAAAACATAGGTTTCACACCAGTTATAGTTAGGAATTAGCATTTAAAAAACCTATTAAATTCACTGAAAAAACCATAGGTTTCACACCAGTTATAGTTACCTGGAAATTTTACTGACATAAAACCATTGAAATTTCACGTTATAGTTAGTTGGACTCACTATAACGTGCGCGCCTGCAATGCACTGCTGATGACGTCGCATATTACATCACTCATGACATGGTCAGTGACATCACTCATGACATCACTGATGACACCAGCCAGTGAATGTGTGTCTTTCTGAAAAATAAATATGTTTTATATATGTATTTGTAAAGGTTGATGGAAGAATAAATGCTAAAATATGTGTCTAAATTGATGATTATGTTTATTATGTTTTTTATAAATAAATTGTTTGGTTCACTGCCTTATTAAGTGTATTTTAGTGAATACGTATATTTACAAGTAACTTTTAAATGTTGAAATATATGTATCAGAGTTTCACTTTGTGTATAAGTAGCTGCAATGGGTTGGTGACTGACTCACTGTTCGTATGTGTTTTGAAGACAGCATATGTGCAGGACTGTATAGGTGGATGAGTGTGTATATGTGTGTGTTAGTGAGTAAATGACTGCCTCACTATTGTCTTTTTTAGTAACGACATATGTTTTAATCTAGTATATGTGAGTATTGATGTATATAGTGAGTATATGTGAGAGTAAGAGATTGTAAGAGTTCCTGTTTAAATAAGTATGTGTTTCTATAATTGATTGTTTAAGAGAGTGAGTATGTGTAAGTTTCCTTAGAAGTAAAGTGGTAGTGTGTGTATGGCTGTATATGCAAAATAATGGTTGTTCAATAGTTTATTTGCATGTGTGAGTATGTGTGTGAGTAACTTTTGGATGACTGTCGGTGTGTAACAGGATGTATAGGTGTATCACTACATATGATGAGTGAATATATGTATGAGTGACTATATAGAACTGTTGGTGAATGAGTGGATGTGTATATAGATGGTGGTATTACTGAATTGGTTGTTGTAACTGGTATGGGTATCTCCATTTTTTCAAAAATTTTAGTATCTATTTTTGAATATGTGTTTCAAGGGTTACATTACACTGAAAGGAGGTCTCTGACTCTGTCACAAGGATGGTGTCATTAGTGATGTCATGAGTGATGTCACTGACCATGTCATGAGTGATGTAATATGTGACATCATCAGCAGTGCATTGCAGGCGCGCAAGTTATAGTGAGTCCAACTAACGATTACGTGGAATTTCAATGGTTTTATGTCAGTAAAATTTCCAGGTAACTATAACTGGTGTGAAACCTATGGTTTTTTCAGTGAATTTAATAGGTTTTTAAATGCTAATTCCTAACTATGACTGGTGTGAAACCTATGGTTTTTTCAGTGAATTTCATAGGTTTTTTAAATGCTAATTCCTTTCTATATTGAGTTTGTAACCTACAATTTTTTTTTAATTTGCTGTTTTGTGTGAGTATTAATTAGTATTATTTTTTGTATAATATTATTTTTTAAATTTATTTTTTTTTAATAATTTTTTCTTGGGGCGCTCTGGGTCCGCGCATCGGTAAGCTCTCCGGAAAGCGCACCCAGAGCGCTACTTGCGTTTGTGTAAAAAAATATGAATGAAAAGTAAATAATA
The DNA here is from genome assembly GCF_964263255.1 of Lissotriton vulgaris. Lineage (NCBI taxonomy): Eukaryota > Metazoa > Chordata > Amphibia > Caudata > Salamandridae > Lissotriton > Lissotriton vulgaris. The sequence continues at coordinate 1,092,818,139 of NC_141696.1, read as the reverse complement.
ACGCAAGACATTTAGTACCATACATATAAAAGCAGTTTTTTTGAATTAGGAAATGAAAATATTTTTGCATTTCCGTGATACTATCAAAACGTCACTTCGGCGCGCCGCGTAAGCGCCCCTGGAAGCGCCTACGTTCGCGCCACGTATGCGCCCCGGAAGCGCCTACGTTCGCGCCGCGTATGCGCCCTCGGAAGCGCTCCGGTGCGCGCAGTGTCAGCGCGTCAAGTCATGTGACCTTAAAATAACACTTTTCATTGGTTGCTAACAGTTTTTTTTTACAAAGAATGAAATCCCCACCCATTTCCTTCACTTCTACTTTCACTTTTGTGACTGAAAGACCTGCCTTTTTTCTCTTCGATTTTTCTTGGTTAATCATGGCTGCCAGACCATCCAGCAGTGAAGATGAGCCTGAATTCATTGATGAAGAGCCTCCTCAGCCGAAGGTGAAAGAGCATTTCATCTGGAATTTTTTTTCCATACCAGATGACCAGAAGAAGGTCAATGCTCCAAAAGTGGAGTGCAGGATCTGCCACACAGTCCTGTCACGGGGTGACCCCACTAAGAAATATTCTTTTTGGAACTCCACATAGCTTCGCCATGTGGAGAGGAGGCACCCCCAGAATTTTGCCAGGGAAAGTGTCAGGGCTCTGGCACAAGAGGTTCCCAGTGATGGGGCCTCTACATCCACCGGAGGAGCAACTTCTTCATTCAGGGGGCGATCGCAGGAGCTGGTTCCAAACATTCAGCCTGCATTCAACAAAGGTGTCCTGAAATGCAGATACTGCGATCAGCTACTTACCTTTGGGGAGCAAAGTGTCCTGCTCATGGTTCGAGCATTGGAGAACCATCGCTGCCATTCCCAGCCCTAATTTGTTTTGTTTTTTTGCACCTGTTGAGCAGTTTCCATTCCTGTTTTTGTTTTTGTTCTAAAAAAAGAAAAAAGAAGAAAAAAAAAAGTTCTTTTCAGAACTACCTCCAATTCTCATCAAAGAGCTATATTCTCAAAAAAATGAAAAAGAGTAAGTGAAGTGGAGTGCATTGATAATGGAAAGGTTAATGAGTAAGAAAGAACAGAAAGGTAGAGGAGAAAAGAAGTGAAGTAGGGGGACTGAAAGAAGGTGAGTGTTGGGAAGGAAAGTAAGGAGAAGGAGAGTGAACATGGGGAATGAGGATATTCAAAGAAAATGTTGAAAAGGAACGGGGGTGTGGAAGGGTGAGAAAAGATGCATTGCTGGAGTTGCATCATTTTTGTGACACACTCCAGCAATGCATCACTTTTGCGCTTACAGATACGTCTGAAATACTGACGTATCTGTAAGTACTTCCGACATAATACGTCATAAATTTAATATGACGCATGACTAGAAGACTGAAGGCCTCATTTATGAGGCCAAGCGTCACTTTAACGCCACCGGAGCGTCACTTTTTGTGACACACCAGTGCTGTAAAAAATGCACCTTATTCAGTCATATTTACAAAGTGACGCATCTAGTTAGATGCGTCACTTTGTAAGCCCCTGCGCCACATTATACCTACATCAGGTGTAATGTATGCAAAAGGGACGTATTGACGCAAGAAAGGGTCGTAGAGGTGACGCAGTGAAATCTATGAGATATCATTGCGTCACTTTTATGACGCTGTTGCGTCCAAATCTTGTGCCTGTATCACAGCAGGCGTAAGACTGATGCAAGCCCTTTCACATGGGGCCTGGCCCCATGCGAAAGGATGCATTGCTGGAGTTGCATCATTTTTGTGACACACTCCAGCAATGCATCACTTTTGCGCTTACAGATACGTCTGAAATACTGACGTATCTGTAAGTACTTCCGACATAATATGTCATATATTTAATATGACGCATGCCTAGAAGACTGAAGGCCTCATTTATGAGGCCATGCGTCACTTTAACGCCGCACCAGTGCTGTAAAAAATGCACCTTATTCAGTCATATTTACAAAGTGACGCATCTAGGTAGATGTGTCTCTTTGTAAGCCCCTGCGCCACATTATACCTACATCAGGTGTAATGTATGCAAAAGGGACGTATTGACGCAAGAAAAGGTCGTAGAGGTGACGCAGTGAAATCTATGATATATCACTGCGTAACTTTTATAACGCTGTTGCGTCCAAATCTTGCGCCTGTATCACAGCAGGAGTAAGACTGATGCAGACCCTTTCACATGGGGCCTGGCCCCATGTGAAAGGATGCACTGGAGTTGCATCATTTTTGTGACACACTCCAGCATTGCATCACTTTTGCGCTTACAGATACGTCTGAAATTCTGACGTATCTGTAAGTACTTCCGACATAATACGTCACATATTTAATATGACGCATGACTAGAAGACTGAAGGCCTCATTTATGAGGCCATGCGTCACTTTAACACCACCGGTGCATCACTTTTTGTGACACACCAGTGCTGTAAAAAATGCACCTTATTCAGTCATATTTACAAAGTGACGCATCTAGGTAGATGCGTCACTTTGTAAGCCCCTGCGCCACATTATACCTACGTCAGGTGTAATGTATGCAAAAGGGACGTATTGACGCAAGAAACGGTCGTAGAGGTGATGCAGTGAAATCTATGAGATATTACTGCATCACTTTTATGACGCTGTTGCGTCCAAATCTTACGCCTGTTTCACAGCAGGCATGCAGGCCCTTTCACATGGGGCCTGGCCCCATGTGAAAGGATGCATTGCTGGAGTTGCATCATTTTTGTGACACACTCCAGCAATGCATCACTTTTGCGCTTACAGATACGTCTGAAATACTGACGTATCTGTAAGTACTTCCGACATAATACGTCATATATTTAATATGACGCATGACTAGAAGACTGAAGGCCTCATTTATGAGGCCATGCGTCACTTTAACGCCACCGGTGCTTCACTTTTTGTGACGCACCAGTGCTGTAAAAAATGCACCTTATTCAGTCATATTTACAAAGTGACGCATCTAGGTAGATGCGTCACTTTGTAAGCCCCTGCGCCACATTATACCTACTTCAGGTGTAATGTATGCAAAAGGGACGTATTGACGCAAGAAAGGGTCGTAGAGGTGACGCAGTGAATAAACTGGGTTTTCCCCATGCTACGCTCCCCGGTCCGCTCCCCGGAGCGCGTACCGGGCGCTCCCCCTGCGCAAATCATTTTTATTTTATTTTTTTGCCCCGCGGGGCCCGTTTACAGCCCCCACATCAAACCTAGGGGGTCAGGGGGGTCTACTCTGCCCCTTTATGGTCATTTCTCCCTTTTTTTTCCACCTCTTGTGTCTCGATCCTACCGAGACACAAGATGGCGGCCGCTCCGGACTGTTTCGAATGCTTACAGACACCCGTGAGCCAATCAGCTTTCCGTGCGCAAGTCACGTAGCACGCCCGGTGCGCTCCCCGGTGCGCGTACCGGGGCGCGCCTATAGATATATATATTTTTTTTAACCTAAATTACTCAAAATCCACTAGAGCACCTATCTTGAGACATAGCAAAGGCACATCGGGCTACCAGTCCCTACAATTTTGCCAAATTTGGTGGAAATCCATTCAGCCGTTCAGGCTAAAAGTGAGTTCGACCGCCCTATGGAAATTAACATGGAGAAAACACATTTTGGGACCCCCCTTTTATCTCGGCCCTCGCTTGACGAATTCCCCCAAACTTTCAAGGAAGGACCGGAGCTCCGCGAGGCAAATTTGCGGAAATTTTCAGGCAGATTCGTCAACCGGCGCCAAAGTTATTCACAATAGAATTTTGAGATTTTGCATTGAAAAAAATCCTAACTATAACTACCTACTGGCGACTGCCAGTAGGATATATATATATATATATATATATATATATATATATATATATATATATTCACTGAAAAAACCATAGGTTATAGACCATATATAGTTAGGAATTAGCATTTACAAAACCTTGAAAATTCACTGAAAAAACCATAGGTTATAGACCATATATAGTTAGGAATTCGCATTTACAAAACCTTATTTTACTCACACAAAACCATTGAAATTCCATATATAGGTAGTTGCACTAACTATATATCGCGCACCCGCAATCCACTGCTGATGTCACATATTACATCATTCATGACATGGTCAGTGACATCTCAAATGACATCACTGATGACATCACTGATGACAACATCCAGTGACTGTATGTTTCTGTAAAGTTAAAATATGTCTTACATATTGAAGAAAGTCGTGGATGTATAAGTGTCTGGATGAAGGATTTAGTAGGTGCATGACTGACTGTATGAGTGAGTGATTAAATGTGTCTCACTGAGTGCATGGGTTAGTGACTAAACTGTCTTAATTTGTGCATCATTATGTCTGTTGTTCTGTAAACTGTTGCATGTGTTGATAAGTAGCTATATGAGTAACTATATGGGTTATTGATTGGTTGCCCAAGTATTTGTATGGGAGACTGAGTGTGTGTGTGGGTGGCTGGGAGGTGTATGACTCTGTGCATAGATGTGTGAGCAGTTGATTCACTAGATGTATGGTTTCAAAAGTGCATGTGGAAACAGCTGTATGGGCGGTTGACTGTGTGCATGAGTGTATTGGTAAGTGAATGGATATCTCAGTGCTACATGTCAAAGTAAGTACATATGTAAAACACAGTACATGTGAGAGTTGACATATATAAATAACTGTGCATAAGAGCCAGTGAATGTGTGAGTGGCTGTATGGATCATTGTGAACTTGTATCAGGGATTGTATAAGAGAGTAAATATGTGTTAGTATATGTTTGAATAAGTAAAGTTTGTATAACTGTATAGTTGAGGAAATGGAGGTGTGATTGATTCTTTGCATGACTGACTAGGTGTGTGAGTAACTCCATGGATGAGTGACAGTCTGTGAGTGTCTGTTTACACTGATTGTATCTAAGGTTATATTAGAGTCTGAAGAGGTTCATCGTATTATCACATGAATGATATCATCAGTGATGTGATCAGTAATGTCAAATGAGATGTCATCAGTGATGTCATCAGTGATGTCATTTGAGATGTCATCAGTGATGTCATTTGAGATGTCATCAGTGATGTCATCAGTGATGTCACTGACCATGTCATGAATGATGTAATATGTGACATCATCAGCAGTGGATTGCGGGTGCGCGATATATAGTTAGTGCAACTACCTATATATGGAATTTCAATGGTTTTGTGTGAGTAAAATAAGGTTTTGTAAATGCGAATTCCTAACTATATATGGTCTATAACCTATGTTTTTTTCAGTGAATATATATATTCACTGAAAAAACCATAGGTTATAGACCATATATAGTTAGGAATTCGCATTTACAAAACCTTATTTTACTCACACAAAACCATTGAAATTCCATATATAGTTAGTTGCACTAACTATATATCGCGCACCCGCAATCCACTGCTGATGATGTCACATATTACATCATTCATGACATGGTCAGTGACATCACTGATGACATCACTGATGACATCACTGATGACAACATCCAGTGACTGTATGTTTCTGTAAAGTTAAAATATGTCTTACATATTGAAGAATGAGTGGATGTATAAGTGTCTGGATGAAGGATTTAGTAGGTGCATGACTGACTGTATGAGTGAGTGATTAAATGTGTCTCACTGAGTGCATGGGTTAGTGACTAAACTGTCTTAATTTGTGCATCATTATGTCTGTTGTTCTGTAAACTGTTGCATGTGTTGATAAGTAGCTATATGAGTAACTATATGGGTTATTGATTGGTTGCCCAAGTATTTGTATGGGAGACTGAGTGTGTGTGTGGGTGGCTGGGAGGTGTATGACTCTGTGCATAGATGTGTGAGCAGTTGATTCACTAGATATATGGTTTCAAAAGTGCATGTGGAAACAGCTGTATGGGCGGTTGACTGTGTGCATGAGTGTATTGCTGAGTGAATGGATATCTCAGTGCTACATGTCAAAGTAAGTACATATGTAAAACACAGTACATGTGAGAGTTGACATATATAGATAACTGTGCATAAGAGCCAGTGAATGTGTGAGTGGCTGTATGGATCATTGTGAACTTGTATCAGGGTTTGTATAAGAGAGTAAATATGTGTTAGTATATGTTTAAATAAGTAAAGTTTGTATAACTGTATAGTTGAGGAAATGGAGGTGTGATTGATTCTTTGCATGACTGACTAGGTGTGTGAGTAACTCCATTAATGAGTGACAGTCTGTGAGTGTCTGTTTACACTGATTGTATCTAAGGTTATATTAGAGTCTGAAGTGGTTCATCGTATTATCACATGAATGATATCATCAGTGATGTGATCAGTAATGTCAAATGAGATGTCATCAGTGATGTCATCAGTGATGTCATTTGAGATGTCATCAGTGATGTCATTTGAGATGTCATCAGTGATGTCATCAGTGATGTCACTGACCATGTCATGAATGATGTAATATGTGACATCATCAGCAGTGGATTGCGGGTGCGCGATATATAGTTAGTGCAACTAACTATATATGGAATTTCAATGGTTTTGTGTGAGTAAAATAAGGTTTTGTAAATGCGAATTCCTAACTATATATGGTCTATAACCTATGGTTTTTTCAGTGAATTTTCAAGGTTTTGTAAATGCTAATTCCTAACTATATATGGTCTATAACCTATGGTTTTTTCAGTGAATTTTCAAGGTTTTGTAAATGCTAATTCCTAACTATATATGGTCTATAGCCTATGGTTTTTTCAGTGAATATATATATATATACATACATATATAAACATATATCATCTGTATATCTATATAAATACAAACATAAATGCATGCATACATATACTTATATGCATACAGATGCATGTTATTTACATGAAAGTTGAAAAAACACTAATAAAAGCAAAGCTAAAAAGCCACCTCATTACAAACAGAATGGCTTTAACTTAAACGAGGGCGAGATCTATTGCATTTTCAATGCTTGTTCACTTTGGTTCCATCAAGAAGGCATTCAGATGTGTCACACATTTGCCATAAATTCTGAATGTTAGCACTCTAGTTGTACATTAGATCACTGTAGTAAAGCTACTGCTCACCAGGGACGTCTGCTGCTGGTATTCAAAGTGCATGTTTCAGTCTGCATGTCAGAATTTTTTTAATGAAATAGAAGAGGATTTGAGAAGTCACTCAAAATGATCCCTAATTTTTCTTTCTGAAGCACTAATCATACTTTCTATGGCAAAATTAACCCCCTCATGTTGTTCCTTTTTAAATTGAGTGTTTTCAGACTTACCACTTCATTCCAATCAAGATGGCTTCTGGTGTGCCATACTTTTGTCATAAGTAAGACTGTTAGCGCTCTAGTTGTTCTTTAGAACACTCCGGGACATTGTGTCATTGGGCTATACTTGGGGTACATCTGGGTGATATTTGGGCTACATTTAGGCTCTTTTGTCTCTGGTGGCCATCTTGGGAGACTGTATGTCAGAATTTTTTAATGAAATTGAAGAGGGTTTGAGAAGTCACTCAAAATGTGCCCTAACTTTTCTTTCTGCAGCACTAACCATAATTCATATGGCGAAATATACCCCCTCATTTTGTTCCTTTTTAAATTAAATGTTTTAAGAGTTACCACTTTATTCCAATCAAGATGGCTTCAGGTGTGCCATACCTTTGTAATAAGTAGGACTGTTAGCGCTCTAGTTGTTCTTTAGAACACTCTGGGACATTCTGTCATTGGGCTATACTTGGGCTACATCTGGGTGATATTTGGGCTACATTTGGGCTCTTTTGTCTCTGGTGGCCATTTTGGGAGACTGCATGTCAGAATTTTTTAAGGAAATAGAAGAGGATTTGAAAAGTCACTCAAAATGTGCCCTAATTTTTCTTTCTGCAGCACTAATAATACCTTCTATTGCATAATATACCCCCTCATTTTGTTCCTTTTTAAATTAAATGTTTTAAGAGTTACCACTTTATTCCCATCACGATGGCTCCAGGTGTGCTATACCTTTGTAATAAGTAGGACTGTTAGCGCTCTAGTTGTTCTTTAGAACACTCTGGGACATTCTGTCATTGGGCTATACTTGGGCTACATCTGGGTGATATTTGGGCTACATTTGGGCTCTTTTGTCTCTGGTGGCCATTTTGGGAGACTGCATGTCAGAATGTTTTAATGAAATAGAAAAGGATTTGAGAAGTCACTCAAAATGTGCCCTAATTTTTCATTCTGCGGCACTAATCATACTTTCTATGGCAAAATATACCCCCTCATGTTGTTTCTTTTTAAATTAAATGTTTTAAGAGTTACCACTTTATTCCAATCAAGATGGCTTCAGGTGTGCCATACCTTTGTAATAAGTAGGACTGTTAGCACTCTAGTTGTTCTTTAGAACACTCTGGGACATTCTGTCATTGGGCTATACTTGGGCTACATCTGGGTGATATTTGGGCTACATTTGGGCTCTTTTGTCTCTGGTGGCCATTTTGGGAGACTGCATGTCAGAATGTTTTAATGAAATAGAAAAGGATTTGAGAAGTCACTCAAAATGTGCCCTAATTTTTCATTCTGCAGCACTAATCATACTTTCTATGGCAAAATATGCCCCCTCATGTTGTTTCTTTTTAAATTAAATGTTTTAAGAGTTACCACTTTATTCCAATCAAGATGGCTTCAGGTGTGCCATACCTTTGTAATAAGTAGGACTGTTAGCGCTCTAGTTGTTCTTTAGAACACTCTAGGAGGCTGCAGTAGAACACAAAGGAATCAACTGACAGTCTCTGTCCTTGTTGGATGTACATGTTTTACTGAGAATGTCAGACTTCATTTTCACATGACTGAGAAAGATAATGTGAATTTACAGAAAATATGCTTTCAGTTTAGCTTATAGATCCCCTTCCAAACCACTGTGGGAAAATCATGAGATATTAGTTTTCTTTCAAACAATATTCATGATATCACAGCAGGAGGTTTTTTCACATGGTAAAATCACCTTAGAACCCACCACAATTCCTAAAACGAGTATGGTACCATCAACAAATGATTTATAATGTAACTAAAGTCCTAAAACCCTCTATTAACTACAATGCTTTTTAATGAGGTGCTATCATGTATATTGGTCCCAAGATGGCTGCCAACACTTCTTGGATGAAGTGCTGACAGCCAATCAGATCAGATGTGTGGTTAGGCTCCGCCCAGATATATATCTTTTTTTGAACCTAAATTACTCAAAATCCACTAGAGCACATATATTGAGACCTAGCAAAGGCACATCGGGCTAACAGTCCCTACAATTTTGCCAAGTTTCGTGCAAATCCATTCAGCCGTTCGAGCTAAAAGTGAGGCCAACCGCCCTATGGAAATTAACATGGGAAAAACGTGTTTTGGGACCCCCCTTTTTTCTCGGCCCCCCCTTGATGAAACCCCCCCAAATTGTCAGGGGCTGCTCAGAAACAAAATGTTCCATTTTCCTGAAAATTTCAGCCAATTCCGTCCACAAACGCCAAAGTTATTAGACATAGAATTTTCAAAAATCCCATAGAGAAAAAATCCTAACTATATATACCTACTGGCGACCGCCAGTAGGTAATATACATATATATATATATATATATATATATATATATATATATATATATATATATATATATATATATATATATATATATATATATATATATATATATATATATATATAGTATATATATTACCTACTGGCTATCGCCAGTAGGTATATATAGTTAGAATTTTTTCCCTATGGGACTTTTGAAAATTCTATGTCTAATAACTTTGGCGTTTGTGGACGGAATCGGCTGAAATTTTCAGGAAAATGGCACATTTTGTTTCTGAGCAGCCCCTGAAAATTTGGTGGGGTTTCGTCAAGGGGGGGCTGAGAAAAAAGGGGGGTCCCAAAACGCGTTTTTTGCATTGAGTTTTCCATAGGGCGGTTGGACTCACTTTTAGCTCGAACGGCTGAATGGATTTGCACGAAACTTGGCAAAATTGTAGGGACTGTTAGCCCGATGTGCCTTTGCTAGGTCTCAATATATGTGCTCCAGTAGTTTTTGAGAAATTAACGTTCAAACCAAGATATATATCTGTAACAGCGCTCTGGGCAGCGATCCGGTCCGCTTACTTTTCGCTTATCGGAACTTTGCGCGCAGAAAGCTGATTGGCTCTCCGGTGTCTGTCAACATTCTAAACAGTCCGGAGCGGACGCCATCTTGTCTCTCGGTAGGATCGAGAGAGAAGAAGAGGTGGAAAACGAAGGGGGAATTTAATGAAAGGGGGCAAGGTATCCCCCTCTTGACCCCCTAGGAATGTTGTTGGGGTTATTAAAGGGTCCCGTGGGGAAAATAAAAAAAAAATGATTTTTCACGGTAGAAGCGCGGCCGCGAACTGGTAGCGAAACGGGAATTCGCCATTTTGTGCTTCGTAAATTAAATTACTAGTTATAAGTGGGTGCGGGAGACGTATCCTAATCCCCTATGTTTCCTGAGGGTGGGTGAGGAGGCTGATATATGTTGATACATCTCTTCCAGCGGCTGTGCGTGAGCTTTTTTTTTTTTTTTGCTGCGTGACAGTCCGGAGCGGCCGCCATCTTGTCTCTCGGTAGGATCGAGAGAGAAGAAAAGGTGAAAAACTAAGGGGGAATTTAATGAAAGGGGGCAAGGTATCCCCCTCTTGACCCCCTAGGAATGTTGTTGGGGTTATTAAAGGGTCCCGTGGGGAAAATAAAAAAAAAATGATTTTTCACGGTAGAAGCGCTTCACGGGCCGCGAACTGGGCCGCAAACTGGTAGCGAAACGGGAATTCGCCATTTTGTGCTTCGTTAATTAAAGTACTAGGTATAAGGGGGTGCGGGAGACATATCCTAATCCCCTATGTTTCCTGAGGGTGGCTGAGGAGGCTGATATATGTTGATATATCTCTTCCAGCGGCTGCGCCATCTTGCCTTTTTTCGAATGCCACAATTTTGTCGTGCACGGCAGCCATTTTAGATGCCAGGCTGGTCCCAGGCTATCACCTACCCCTGCGGATGTAGTTTATGGCCCCAGCTGTAGAGAATTCAGACATGCCAATCCTCCTGATTCAGGCGTGTGAGTACTGATTTCAGTGCTAGTCTCCCGCCTCCCGATTTCTGCAAGCAAAAACCCGGGGGCATATTACGAACAACTAGCGATAATTTTTGTCTATAACTTGTTTAGAGACAAAAATTATCGCCGCACATCGGCGATTTTTATCGCAGATAAACCTTGCTATTATCGCAGAAAAGTCAGCGATATTCATGTATTATCGACCTAATGCTCTTAGCCATGTTATCCACCTCCCATTGGATAACATGGCTAAGAACTGCTCAGGGCAGGTGTTAGATTTTGGAGATATTCGCGCTTAGCGCGAATATCTCCAAAAGTTGGTAATAGAAGGTAGCGATGTTAGGGACTGTTTCCAGTCGCTAACATCTTGGCACGCCACTTTGCATGTCATTAGTGATAAGTATCACTGACATGCAAAGCCGGGCCCAAGATGGTCGCTATCTCCTTTTAGGTGTCACTAACTGGTGTTAGCGACAGCTTGATAATAGGGAAATAATTTTATCTCCGCTTTCATGGTTTTTAAAGCCAAAAAAGCGGAGATAAACCCCCTTGATAATATGCCCCACGATTCCTTGGGGGTTTCAGCTGACATGGCTTGGTATTGTGTTACATGGTAATTTTTCCATGAAACGTCAGAGGGTCGATGTAGGGGTTCTAGAAGAGGTGATAAACCATTTAAGCCTCATGAACAAGCGCATGGTCTTTTAAAGATTTGTGAAGTACTCGGGGCGGCGGTGTGTGTGTGCCCTCTTTCAGGAGCGGGCGGGGGGGCACTGCCAGCAACTTGCCAGGTCAGGTAGTGTTCAACACGTGCATCACCCTTTCTCTGCCTGCTATTGCGCTCCATGCTTCGGAAAGGTAAGAAAAAGAACGTGCATTTGAGTTTGAAATGTCCGATCCTGCAGCAGCACACTTCCAAAGCCCACACATGACAATAACCCGATTCAAGGCCCCATTCACCCGTTTTTCAAAAAATAGATAACACTCCAACAAATTAAGGTTATAAAACTTTATTAACTTTTAACGATAATGAACAGAACAAAAACTAAAAACATTTAAACATTTATTAACACAAAAAGCAACAATGGTTAGAAGCTGTCTTTTGTGCGAATAGTCCCAAGGCAGCACAACGTGCAGAGTTCTGGACGGCACCCAGGTGATGTCGCCTGGGTGCCGCACTGGTTTAGGGATCCTACAATGCTGCTCCGAAAATTGGCGTGGGGCGTCCCGGGTGGGGCGGGGGGAGGCCTCGTCAGTAGCGGTCTGTTGTGCGAATAGTCCCAAGGCAGCACAACGTGCAGAGTTCTGGACGGCACCCAGGTGATGTCGCCTGGGTGCCGCACTGGTTTAGGGATCCTACAATGCAGCACAGAAAAACAGCGTGGGGCGTCCCGGGTGGTGCGGGGGGAGGCCTCGTCAGTAGCGGTCTGTGTCCAGTGTCACATGGCTGACACAACATGTACGACAGGCACCCAGGTGATGTCCAGTAAACTGCCGCACTGGTTTTGGTATCCTACAATGCTGCTCCGAAAATTGGCGTGCGGCGGCCCGGGGGGGGGGGGGGGGGAGGCGGCGTGAACGGGCCTCCCCAGGTGGCGGCCATCTAGCTGAGTTGCGCTCGCTCTTGCGGCCACAGCGTCTCGCTCACCATGTTGTGGAGTTGCTCCCACTCTTGCAGTGCAGCGATAGGCGGCTGCCACATGGCTGTCAAAATGGCGGACGGCTCTTCGGTTTTGGGCCTGGTCCACTGAAATGGCCCTGGGACACCTTGGAAGTCGGACGCTTGCCTGCTAGGGCTTGGGCTCCATTCTCGAAAAGCGTCCCCTCAGCCGTGAAGATTGTATAAAAGTCTTGGGGGCCCCCGACTCCCGCAGGCTTCCGGTGGAGAGCGGCTGCCATGATTGCTCGCGGAATGACCACGACGGAGCCACGAGATGGTGGTGCTCTCATGCTGACGCCAGCTTCAGTCTGAATGATCCAGAAACAAGGTGGGGCTTTCATCGTTTGGGAAAAAAAAATGTTCTAAACCAATGAAAAGTGTTATTTTTAGGTCATATGACCAAGCCTTCCATCTTTAGGAAACCAAAAGTAAAATGAACCAATGAAAAGTTTTATAAACAAGTCACATGACCTGTTATGCGACATAGGGCTACAAAAAGCGTAGAAAATCCGTTGGCACGTGAGGCGGCGTCAGTAGCGGACCGATGTGCGAATAGGCCGAAGGCAGCACAACGCGCCGAGATCCGGATGGCACCGAGGTGGTGTCCAGCAAATTGCCGCACTGGTGTGGCCATCCTACAATGCTGCGCCGAAAGACGGCGTGTCCAGCTGAATTGCGGTCACTGTTGCGGTACAGTGACTCGAACGCGCCGAGATCCGGATGGCGCCGAGGTGGTGTCCAGCAAATTGCCGTACTGGTGTGGCCATCCTACAATGCTGCGCCGAAAGACGGCGTGTTCAGCTGAGTTCCGGTCACTCTTCCGGCACAGTGACTCGAACGCGCTGAGATCCGGATGGCACCGAGGTGGTGTCCAGCAAGTGGCTGCACTGGTGTGGCCATCCTACAATGCTGCGCCGGAAGTCGGCGTGGGGTGCCCCGTTGGCTTATGAGGTGATGTCAGTAGTGGACTGATGTGTGAATAGGTCGGAACCAGCACAAGGCGCCAAGATCCGAATGGCAAGTCCTAGATGTTGAGTGCCTCAGTTGAGATTTCTGAGCAGTGCTTGTAGAACTGTCTGAAGCTTATTTGCACCTGCTGCAGCTTCACTAGGTCCGGCGGAACTTGTTGCCTTTTCCTTTCTGCTTCTTTTCCTACAATGCGTTTCTTCTGAAGACACGACCAGGTCCCTGAATGTGTGCAGGGGGACGCTATTGAATGAATGAACGCGCCGAGATCTGGATGGCACCGAGGTGGTGTCCAGCAAATTGCCGCACTGGTGTGGCCATCCTACAATGCTGCGCCGAAAGTCGGCGTGGGGTGCCCCGTTGGTTTATGAGGTGATGTCAGTAGCGGACCGATGTGTGAATAGGTCGGAACCAGCACAAGGCGCCCTGCACTGTTGAGCCTTTTTCAATGTCTGTTTTTTGTTCTTTCCCCTCCATCAAAAACAAAACAAAAATACAAGGCGCCAAGATCCGAATGGCAAGTCCTGGATGTTGAGTGCCTCAGTTGAGAGTTCTGAGCAGTGCTTGTAAGACTGTCTGAAGCTTATTTGCACCTGCTGCAGCTTCACTAGGTCCGGCGGAACTTTTTTCCTTTTCCTTTCTGCTTCTTTTCCTACAATGCGTTTCATTTGAAGACACGACCAGGTCCCTGAATGTGTGCAGGGGGACGCTATTGATTGAATGAAAATGGCGGCTTGACACAAAGCTGACTCAAGCGTTACTGTTGGTGCTATACAGACAAAAATTGGTTTTCAGTTTGTACATTCTTCAGGTTTTTTTTTCCATCCAAGTCTGATTGAGAGTTTGTAGAAAAATGGCTTCAGATTTTCCACATACTACTCTTCAACATTCTTCCTAAATGTAACAATGTGAAACTCACTAGGAGAACGGCTGTTTCTGTTTCCTTTCAAAATGCTGCCACCAATATTTTCTGAATGGAAGACACCATCTTGTAACATAAAGGGCCGAAAGGGGTTCTGGTCTGGCCGATGGTTGGTGGAGACATTTTGACTATATCTTGGACCTGCCCGGCCTCGCCCAAAATGGCGCTGGTATAAATGGGACTCGTAACTCTTTGCCCGCAAATGTATATCTAGAAAATGTTATTGTAAGTGGCCCTGTCGTATTTTAATTACAAAATGTACGTCCACCGATTCCGCAACTGTTAGACACCTTTGTTCTTGTCACCTAATGGCCCGCTCGTTACGTTCTTCTACAGTGTAAATGTCTCCTCATCATATACGATTTGAGTTTGCTCCGTGGCCGGTCCACGTGGTTATAGGCCCGTATTTGTATACTGACATTTTCACAATAAAGATTTTTAAAACAAAACACGGTAGTAGTATTTTCATTTGTAAAGTTTTTACTTTTAGTGACTGTTTTCGAATCAGTAAAAGGCAAGTGAAATAAAGCAGTCCAATTACATGACGGATAAAAGGTATAATATGTAGGAACGCAGTAAAGATAAATGGTCAAGGGCAGTTGTGTTTTTCATGTCTGCAACATAAAGTGATCGATAAGAATCTGATAATCAGGCGTATCGGCGACTAAGACAGCAGGCCGAATCTCTTTTACTCAACGGCTCCGTCATGGAAGGAAGAAACGCCCTTTTTCTCGAAAAAGGAATATATTTTACTTGCAAGACAGTTGTAAATTTTCCGGGAAAGTACATTAGCCTGGAATATTATAACATATGTTTGAAAAAAAAATATTGTTCGAAAATAATAAAAAGCGTAATTTTTAGGTCATATGACCAAGCTTTTCATCATTAAATTAACAAAAGTAAAATGAACCAATGAAAAGTTTTATTAACAAGTCACATGACCTGTTATGCTTACGTTACGCGCTGCGCGCCGCGCCTCGGATCACTTCCGGGTGCGCTAACGCGGCGTGTCATAAAACGCATTACGCGACAACGTAGGTCAAGAATATAGTCTAAATGTCTCCACCAACCAGCGTTCAGAACACAACCCCTTTCAGCAGTCCAAAAAGTTCTGTTAAATGACAACAGAGGGGACAGGCAACAAGAACCATCAGTCAAAGAGGGGAGGGCAAGTTCTTCTCTTCCGGGTCATGTTGGGGCGCTACCGGAACTGATCGAATTGGTAGTCTACAGTGTTTCTGGATGTTTCAGACTAAAGCTGGCGTCAGCATGAGACCACTACCATCTCGTAGCTCCGTCGTGGCCATTCCACGAGCAATCATGGCAGCCGCTCCCCACCAGAAGCCTGCGGGAGTCGGAGGCCCCCAAGACTTTTGTAGAATCTTCACGGCTGAGGGGACGCTTTTCGAGAATGGGACCCAAGCCCTAGCAGACAAGCGTCCGAGTTCCAAGGTGTCCCAGGGCCATTTTAGTGGACCAGGCCCAAAACCGAAGAGCCGGCCGCCATTTTGAGAGTCCTGTGGCAGCCGCCTATCGCTGCACCGCAAGAGCGGGCGCATCTCAACTACATGGTGAGCGAGACGCTGTAGTCGCAAGAGCGGGCGGAAAACAGCTGAATGGCGGAAGAGGCACAGTGTAGCAAAAGCGGGCGGAATGGCAACTAAAACGATAAAGGGGCGCCTCACTACAGCTTGCCTTCAGGTCAAACGGATTGTGGGACAAGGTCCAGAATTGAAGAGTCATCAAAAGGCAAAAAGTACCGCCGGACCCCGGGAGCCGGCCGCCTATGTCGGGGGCGATCTCAGGCTACACCAGTGCTATAAGACTTGGGGAGGGTGTCGGATCCAAGCGTCTTCTCCGAGTCCATGGCCATCACAGCGCCCCTCAGGGGCCTCCGTCAAGCTGTTTAGGAAGGTAACATATCACATTGTTTTCTAATGCAGTCAGGTCCACAAACGACACTCACTTACTTTGAGAATAGTGAAGCTGCAGTAGGTGGAAATAAGCTTCAGACAGTGTTACAAGCGCTGCTCAGAACTCTTAACTATGGCACCCAACATCCAGAACTTATGCTATTTGAGAATGGTAGTGACATCGAAGCATCTCAGGGACCAAAACCATTAACGTACTTTCACGTATGAAAATCTTACTTGGGGAGGGGGCAGGAGCGAAGCGCCCCCTCCCAGTCAGCGCCACCACACCGTATGTTGAAAATCTGAAGCCATCGTTCTACAAAGTCAACCAAACTTGGATTGAAAAATCTAGAAAAATGTACAAACTGAAAACCAGTTTTGGTCTGCATAGCATCAGTAACAACGCTTGAGTCAGCTTTGTGTCAAGCCGCCATTTTGATTCAACAAAGCACAGGCATTGAAAAAGGCTGAAATTCAGAACTCTAAACTATGGCACCCAACATCCAGGAGCTTGCTATCCGGATCTTGGAGCCTTGTGCTGTTTTCGATCTATTCACACATCGGTCCACTACTGACATCATCTTATAAACCAACGTTATGTAAATAGTTTTTTAATAAAATGTTTTACCCTGTTTCTTTGCTGGTGTGTTGTCTATATTTTTAATATTTGCATAGGGTTTGTCATTATTTTGTGCGGGATGGGTGATGGAGCCGAGCTGTCTTGCAGCCCTCATGGTGTGGAGCTCAGTTCATCTCACTATTTTCGTATTTCTCAAGAAGGGTTGTTCCTAATATTTCTATTTTAGCGAGGTCAAAAAGAGATCCAATTAGTGGCCTACTGATTTTGCTCGATTACTTTTATTTTTTTACACGATTTTTCACTATCTGCAAAGACTAAACAGAGTATTGCGACTTTGTGCTTGTTTGTAAATAGAGAATGATCCAAAGAGAACCAATTCTAAAACAGTAAATGCTTGGACAACAATCAATCAAATGGAGAGACAAGGAGGTACGACGGATTACAACGGGGGTAAAGGCCTGCGTTAACTACCCTTCTGTATCTGCAAAGAGAGAGTACTACTAAGGCAAAAGAGGGGAGGGGGGGGGGGCAGCGTTCAAAGCACATCAGCGTGCATAAATACGAAAATGTTTTTATCTATCACGTACTTGACATTTTAAAGCTTTTCATATTTGCTATTAAAAAACCAATGAAATTCACAGAAAAAACCATAGGTTATAGTGGATATATAGTTAGGAATTTGCATTTACAAAACCTTGAAAATTCAATGAAAAAACCATAGGTTATAGGCCATATATAGTTAGGAATTAGCATTTACAAAACCTTATTTTACTCGCATAAAACCATTGAAATTCCATATATAGTTAGCTAACTATAAGCGCTAACTATATATCGCGCACCCGCAATCCACTGCTGATGATGTCACATATTACATCATTCATGACATGGTCAGTGACATCACTGATGACATCACTGATGACATCTCAAATGACATCACTGATGACAACTCAAATGATATCAATGATGACATCTCAAATGACATCACTGATGACATCACTGATGACAATTCAAATGACATCACTGATGACATCTCATTTGTCATCACTGATCACATCACTCATGTGATAATACAATGAACCTCTTCAGACTCTAATATAACCTTACATACACTCAGTATAAACAGACACTCACAGACTGTCACTCATCCATGGAGTTACTCACACACCTAGTCAGTCATGCAAAGAATCAATCACACCTCCATTTCCTCAACTATACAGTTATACACATCTTACTTATTCAAACATATAATAACACATATTTACTCTCTTATATAATCCCTGATACAAGCTCACAGTGATCGATACAGCCACTCACACATTCACTGGCTCTTATGTTCAGTTATTTATATATCTCAACTCTCACATGTATTGTGTTTTACATACGTACTTACTTGCACATGTAGCAATGAGAAATCCATTCACTCACCAACACACCCATGCACAGTCAACCGCCCATATAGCTGTTTCCACATGCACTCTTGAACTCATACTCCTAGTGAATCAACTGCTTACACATCTATGCACAGAGTCACGCACCTCCCAGCCACCCACACACACACTCAGCCTCCCATTCAAATATTTGGGCAACCAATCAATAACCTATATGGCCACTCTTATAGCTACTGATCAACACATGCAGCAGCTTACACAACAACAAACATACTGATGCACGAATTAAGACAGTTTAGTCACTAACCCATGTACTCAGTGAGACACATTTAATCACTCACTCATACAGTCAGTCATGCACCTACTAAATTCTTCATCCAGACACTTATACATCCACTCATTCTTCAATATGTGAAACATATTTAAACTTTACAGACACATACAATCACTGGTTGTTTTGATCAGTGATGTCATCAGTGATGTCACTGACCATGTCATGAATGATGTAATATGTGACATCATCAGCAGTGGATTGCGGGTGCGCGATATATAGTTAGCGCTTATAGTTAGCTAACTATATATGGAATTTCAATGGTTTTATGCGAGTAAAATAAGGTTTTGTAAATGCTAATTCCTAACTATATATGGCCTATAACCTATGGTTTTTTCATTGAATATATATATATATATATATATATATATATATATATATATATATATATATATATATATATATATATATATAAATAATTAGTGTATTTTTAGGTCAGAGGCAAATGCAGGAAGTGATTTGAGGCACGTGAATTGACTGAGGCAGATAGCTTAGATCAAGCACCACCATCAGGGTTCAGCAGGTAGAGCAGTCATGTTAAGGTCAGGCAGACAGTAGGTAGTCCTGATCTGGCCTTCGACAGGCCTAGTGGGACACAAATGGGCCAGTGGAGACAATTAATCTGCGTGGCGTCTTCTTTGGAGGCAACTCTGGTATATATATATATATATATATCTCGATTTCTCGCTTCACCCCCTCCATCGAACTCACAGCGGGTGCTTCCGGACTAAGGATGGGCGTAAAATCCGTTTCGCGGGCGAATTTGCGGATTTTCCGCGATTTCGCGATACGCGAATCTCGCGAAATCGTGGTAAAATCCGCGAATCAGCGGGGACGAATTTTCAGCCAAGCAAGGGTTACAGCAGCAGGTGCAAAAGTTGAACCTAATTTCTTTGTAACCTTTTACAAAATGCTTACAAACAAATTAACTTCAACTTGGACACCTGCTGCTAATTGCTTCCTGGCGCCTCGTTGCCTACTTGCAACTATTCTCTGGCCCTGCTCTGACCCTTGAAGCAGGGTCAGAGAATAGTTACAAGTAGGCAACGAGTCACCTGTCCAAGGAATTAAACCTCATCAGGAAGCACTTACAGATATAAAAAACAGGAAGAAGGGAGAGGATGGCAAATACACCCATTTTGAGTTGTCAGGAGGGGTTAAACTAAAAGAGACTTTTACAGCACAATTTTCATATGCATTTTGCTAAAAATAAAAAGCTGTATGTTCTGTAGGGGCAACTCAGGAATCTGGCCCTTCAGAGATCCGGCCTCTCTTTCTTTCTCTCGTTCTCTCTCTCCCTCTCTCTTTCCCTCTCTTTCTCTCTCTTTCTATCTATCTATCTATCTATCTATCTATCTATCTATCTATCTATCTATCTATCTATCTATCTATCTATCTATCTATCTATCTCTCTCCCTCTCCCATAAACGACTGCATGGGTAACTTCGCTATGCAAGCGGCTCGCGAAGACGCAAAAATCCCCGCGAACACGCAAAAAAACTAAAATCCGCAAATTCGCGAATTTTGCGGATCGCGAATTCGCAAATCCGCAAATTCGCGGATCGCGAATTCGCAAAATTCGCCCATGCTTACTCCGGACAGGGGGTGAGTCCGTCAATGTTTACACAACACCTACGCTACGAATCTTCGGAGCACTCTCTGGAATTCTGGTATGATTTATTTTCAGTATATGCATTTCAGCATCGGTCTTCATCAGTACAAATGAATCCATATTGTGAAAACAGCGTGGGGTTTCATTTAATAGCAACAATATCTTTCCTTATTGGTGGGGCTTCTGCCAACTCTTATTGGTGGCATTTCCTTTGTCCGGGTGTGTCTCCCAGGGATCTGACGGCCTGAATGTCCCACAATGCAACATTAGCTTCAATTCATTGTGTCCTGATCAATGTATTTTACTGATCCCACAAACTGTTCGATTCCATCTCGCCCCCAATGAAGTTACCCATAAATCTCTTCACTTGCTGTGTCAATTTCCCTCCCCTGCTGCCTATGGAATTCACGGAGTACCTTAGATTTGAATAATCCACATCCTTTCAGTTTGACTGTATTCTTGCTGGCAGTAGTTCAGATGGAGAGCATAAACTAATTTCTCGCTTCACCAGCGCCATCGAACTCACAGAGGGTGCTTCCGGACGGGGGTGAGTCCGTCAATGTTTACACAACAACTAGGCTACGAATCTTCGGAGCATTCTCGGGAGTTCTGGTATGATTTATTTTCAGTAAATACATTTCGCCATCAGCCTTCATCAGTACAAATAAATCCATATATTTATATATATATTTAGATATATATTACCTACTGGCGGTCGCAAGGGCCTTGCTAATATCCAAAAAGCGTTTTTTTATTGCAAATTACTTTGCCGTCGTTTGATGCATCTTCACGACATTTTCAAAACTAATGGTCCACTCAGGTCAGCTCCTGTCTTGAATGTTTTGGGGTGATTCATCAAGCGTGGACCAAGAAAAAAGGGGAGTCCCAAAATATGTTTTCTCCATAGGAAACTTTTGTGGCAGCTACAGGCCGAACCACTGAACGGAATTACACCAAATTTGACAGAAAGATAGCTCTTAGTGTATTCTTTGCTTTAAATGGTGTAAATCTATTCAGTAGTTTCTTAGAAATTCACATATAAAAAAAATATTAGTATCTGGTGACCGCAGTGGATCCGTGAACCCTCCCAATCACAAGCGTGACTCTGAATGGCTGCAACCACTTCAAACCAGAAAGTGTTGGCAGCCATCTTGTGACTCGGTTGGAAAATATTTTTGGGCGGATTTGCATAGGGTCCGCAAATCACTCCGAAATCTTTTTTAAAAACAAAGCGTGCTTTATTTAATTAAGCCCTTGGGTGGGCCAGGTCACGGGGGCAATGTCTAATGTGCTGCGGGGGCCTGCAGAGATCCCACAGTCATGGGGACTACCACCCAACGGGGCTAATTTAATGATATGCAGGGTGCCCGCAGCCCCCCTCAGCCCTGGAGATTGCCACCTTCCAACTTCTTCAACTTTTTAAATGTAGGGAGGGGTTTCCTGCCCCTTACCCTGCCCCGGGGACCACTACCTCCCTGGGGCATTCAGTAATTAAAAGAAGAGGTCTGTAGCAGACCTCCAGCTCCGGGGACAACCACCTCCCCGGGGCTTTTTTTTAACATGGGTCCGGCCCCGGGTTTTGGGGGCCCAAGTAGGGGTGGGCGGACTTTGCGTAGGTGCGCTACACAAAGCTCAGCGAAACAGTGAAAAATTCTCTGCGAGCACGCAAAAGTTCTGCGAACACACAGAATTGTTTGTTCTGCCCATTCACAATGCATTTTTCCTGTTCGCAAACACTGATCATGTGTTCGGGGAGAAATATCTTGCGAGCACCCATTTTGAAATTTTCCGCAAAGCTTCAGAATTTTTGGCAATTCCGCGTTCTCCGCGGAATGCAAAATTACCCAAATTCCGCAAATTCCGCAAGCAGAACGCAATTTCCCACCCAAGCCTAGGCCCCTGGGATGGGATCACCGGGGCCCAAAGGGTCATGGAAAGGTGGGGCCACACAGCCCCCTTCCTAAAATTAAATAAAAAAAGGAAACTGGCAATTCACCGAAGGCCCGCCCCTCCCTGCACCATTCTGCAAACTCCCCTCCTGGCACTTTCCGGGTTGGGGGATTAAGTCCCCTTGAAATGTAAGAGTCCTTAGGGGCCAACTAGCCCACCAGGTACCTCAGTTAGCCCTACACAGTGGGATTGCTGAGAGGTGGTCTCAGGCCACGCCCCTTTTTACAACATTTTGCAAATGTGCCTCTTGGCGCACTGGTGGTGGGGCAATGAGGTCCCTTTGTGCCCTGAGGTCCTCGGGACTGTAATTGACTTCATCCTACAATCAGCAGTGCACTAGGAGGCGTGATTGCAAGGTGGTGTAAAAACGGGGTATCACCTCTGACCGCCCTCAGCAATTCAGCATGTGGGGCTTACTAGAGGTAACAGGAGGGCTAGTTGGCCCTCAGGGATACTCAGGAGGCAAGGGGAGTTCATCCTCCAAGCAAGAGTGTGCAAGGAAATGTATTTGCAGAGTGGTGGGGAAGGGGAACATTGCCTGTGTCCACCTCTCAGCAATCCCATTGTGTGGGGCTTACTGGAGTTAACAGGTAGGCTATTTGGCCCCTAAGGACCCCCAGCAGAGAAGGGAACTTCAATCACCATCTAAGAGCATGCCAGGGACCACATTTGCAGAGTGGTGGGCAAAGGGGGCTTATCCTGCTATATGAACTGAGCAATCCTGCTGTGTGGGACTTACTGGAGGTAATAGGAGGTGTAGTTGGCCTCCAAGGATGTCCTTGGGGGCCAACTACCCCTCCTGTTACCCTCCAGTAAGTCCCACACAGTGAGACTGCTTAGAGGTCTTCGGGGGCCACGCACCCTCTGCTCCACCACTCTGCAAATACACCTCCTGGCACACTACTAGTTAGGGGAATGAAGTCCACTCTAGTCCTGAGGGACTTTGGGGGCTAAGAAGCCCTCCTGGTACCTCCTGTAAAACCTATGCAGCGGAATTCCTGAGTGCTGGTCAGAGGCCCAACTCTTTTTCTCCAGCACTCTGCAAACGCGGCTACTAGTTGTAATACGTTTCGGATTTGCAAGAGTTAGAGCTATTAGCATCGTAAATGTAATAGTTTTTCACTCATGTTTTTTGGAATAGAGTGGATGTACATTGTGTGTAGTGATTTTATGTGGTATGTTGTGCAGTGAAATTATGTGGATAGAAAGTATGTGGTATTTAGTGTGTGGGAACTATGTAGAGTGAGATTATGTGTTATAGAGACTAATTATGTGGTATGGTAGTCTGTGTTGTGGAGTGGTGACCTCAGGTTTAGTCTTCCTCATTTCCATAGAAGCTAAATTATAAACTAGGGGTGGGCGGAATTTGCGTAATTGCGTTACGCAAATCTCCGCAAAACTGCAAACACGCAGAATTGCTTGTTCGCGATGCTTTTTCCAGATCGCAATCGCTGTTTGCGTGCTCGGGAGGAAATATCTAGTGAACACGCATTTTGAGAGCACGAACAAGCAAAAAAATTTGCGAAGTCGCGAAACGCAGAATTTTTGGCACAAAATTAACCAAATTCCGCAAATTCCGTGAGCGGAACAGAATTTACCGCCCAGGCCTATTATAAACTCAATGAGACAAAACAAAGAAGAACTACTGAGGGGCACTTCTTGACTTAGTCAGAGGAATGAGCAGGGCCACTGGAATTATGCAACTGTTTGGCGGCATCTACTTTGGCACAATTATATATATTCCGCATTTGCTACATAATCCATCATCTCCTGCATAATCTGCAGATTTTTTTAAAAAATACGTATTTTTAGCTCAAACGTTACCAAGAATGCAGATACAAGTGTTACAGTGTGGTGAAAAGCCCTTTGCAAACATAGAATCGTCACCTGTTACTTACTGCTAAATGTGGGTGTCATATTGGTACTAATGGTGTGTAAACCACTCTTCCTTCTTTTTGCACCTCTCTTGCCTCTTTCTGCATTTCTCTTGCCTCTTTCTGCATATCTCTTCCAATTTCTGCACCTCTCTTGCTTCTTTCTGGACCTCTCCTGCTTCTTGCTTCTTTCTTCTGTACCTTTCTTGCCTATTTCTGCACCTCTGTTACTTCTTTCTGCAATTTTCTTGCTTCTTTCTGCATTCTCTTCCCTCTTTCTGCACCTTGCTTGCTTCTTTCTGCACTTTGCTTGCTTCTTTCTGCACCTCTGTTGCTTCTTTCTGCATCCCTCTTACCTCTTTCTGCACACCTGTGATGGAGCAAGGTTGCGCATGTAAAGCGACTTGCTTGTATTCAACCCTCTCTAATAACTCATAATTAGGCTTTCCTGTTTTCAGTTTCTATTTTTGGTAAATTCTGGTGGTTTTTTTTCAGTTTTTTCAAAACAGTGGTCGCACATTTTCGCGCCATTGCAAACAAGGCAAACAGTGTTTTTACGGTGTTTATGGATTTTGAATCTAATTTTAATTATTGCTTGCTTTCTGCACTGATAGTGCATGTCTAGATAGCATGTGCTAGGTATATGAGGTCCAAATACATTTTTCACTGCACCGGAATGGACTAAGCATCGGCAGAAAATTCGTCCCGCTCGCGGAATTTGCAGATTTCCCGCAATTCACGGTTCGCGAATCTCGCGAAATCGCGGTAAAATCCGTGAATCAGCGGGGACGAATTTTCAGCCAAGCACTTACAGGGTTTCAGCAGCAGGTGCAAAAGTTGAAGCAAATTTTTTGTAACCTTTTACAAAAGGGTTCCAAAGAAATTAACTTCAACTTGGGCACCTGCTGCTGTAAGCCTGTAAGTGCTTCCTGGCGCCTCGTTGCCTACTTGCAACTATTCTCTGACCCTGCTCTGACCCTTGAAGCAGGGTCAGAGAATAGTTACAAGCAGGTAATGAGGCGCCTGTCACAAAAACTAAACCTCAACAGGAAGCATTGACAGATATAAAATCAAGCATTTGCAATGCAATAGGTCTCGCATTAGGAAAGTTTGAGCTATTGGTCTTGTAAATGACAATTTTTTTATTTATGTGTTGGTTTTGAAAATAGCTAAATTAATAGCTTTGTCATTTACAATGCCAATAGTTATAACTTTCGCAAATGTGACACCTATAGCATTTGTAATGCAACATGTTTTGTATTTACGTGACTTAGATGTATTGATATTACAAATTACAATGGCTTTTAATTTTTTTAAATAATTAATACTTAAATAAAAGTGATTTTAATTTATAATGGCAATAGCTTAAACTTTTGTAAATAACTTTTTTTGAAGATTATGTTCAGTGTATTTTATTGTGACGAAAATCCAAGAACAGAAGTGAAATATTAACATCTTTTTGTGACATTTGTAATAAAGCTTGAAACATTGAGAGAACATATTTGAACCAGTTGTTGATGAATGGTTGCGCAGATTGATGCTGGGGTGGCGTTGGGTGGTGCTGTGGTGGTGCTGAATGGTGCTGTGGTGATGCTGAGTGGTGCTGTAGGGATGCTGAGTGATACTGGGATGGTGCTGAGTGATGCTGGGGTGGTGCTGAGTGGTCCTGTGGTGGTCCTGAGTGATGCTGTGGTGGTGCTGAGTGATGCTGTGGTGGTGCTGAGTGGTGCTCTGGTGGTGCTGAGTGGTGCTGTGGTGGTGCTGAGTGATAATGTGGTGGCGCTGAGTGATGCTCTGGTGGCGCTGAGTGATGCTGTGGTGGCGCTGAGTGGTGCTGTGGTGGTGCTGAGTGGTGCTGTGGTGGTGCTGAGTGAAGCTGTGGTGGTGCTGAGTGGCGCTGTGGTGGTGCTGAGTGATGCTGTGGTGGTGCTGAGGGATGCTGTGGTGGTGCTGAGTGGTGCTGAGTGGTGCTGTGGTGGTGCTGAGTGATAATGTGGTGGTGCTGAGTGATGCTGTGGTGGTGCTGAGTGATGCTGTGGTGGCACTGAGTGGTGCTGTGGTGGTGCTGAGTGGTGCTGTGGTGGTGCTGAGTGATAATGTGGTGGTGCTGAGTGATAATGTGGTGGTGCTGAGTGATGCTGGGGTAGCACTGAGTGATGACGTGGTCATGCAGAGGGCAGAAAGGCACAAAAAGCAGTCTAACAAAAGGCAGATGGGCAGAAAAACAAGGGAAAAACGAGTGTAAAAGAGGGCAGAAGGACACAAAAAACGAGTCTAACGGGGGGCAGAAAGGCACAAAAACGAGTCTAACAGAGGGCAGAAGGGCACAAAAAACGAGTCTAACAGAGGGCAGAAGGGCACAAAAACAAGGGAAAATGAGTCTAACAGAGGGCAGAAGGGCACAAAAAGCGAGTCTAACAGGGGGCAGAAGGGCAGAAAAACAAGAGAAAAACGAGTCTAACAGAGGGCAGAAGGGCTGAAAAACAAGGGAAAAACGAGTCTAACAGAGGGCAGAAGGGCACAAAAAACAAGTCTAACAGGGGGCAGAATGAATCCCGCCCTGCGTGTTTGTCCACAAAGATGTCACCTTTTTGTGCAATACCTCTACTCAACTGGAGTACTTTCTACTGTCTAATCAGTAAGTGCTCCCTCATTGGCTAAATGTATTGGGGCAGATTTACAATAACTGGCGCATCCCCAGGGATGCGCCAGTTATTGTGCGCCGCAGCTCCGCCACCCATGGTGCACCGCATTTACAATGCCGCGCACCATGTGGCAAAAACGGCACAGATGCGTCACGCATCTGTGCCGTAAAAGCAGCGCATTGCTGGAGCTGCGTCGCAAGCGCGACGCAGCTCCAGCAATGCTCTGGGGGGCCCTATCTCCCCAATGCTGCGTCAAGCCTTGCGCCTGCTTCAAGCAGGTGCAGGGTTTTGACGCAGCATTGGCCTAAAAGTAACTGAGTGAAATCTAATAGATTTCACTCGGCCATTTTTAGGAGGCGTTCCTGCGCAGGAACACCCTCCCCTGCGCCGGAACGCCTCCTGATGGCGCAGGGCTTTACAACGTGACGCATCTCTCAGATCCAGCACGTTGTTAATACCCAGCACCATGGCACATCTTTTGTGCTGCCGCTGCGTCACAAAAGTGACGCAACTGCGGCGCAAAAGAGGCGCAAGCGGCTTGTAAATCTGCCCCATAGTGCTTTTACTACACTGTAGCTGCGTAAAGGGCCAGAAGATGTGTCTCCAGTGACCATGTGTGCCTGTGCCTGTGTTACAGGCACACATGGTCACTGGAGACACATCTTCTGGCCCTTTACGCAACTGCAGTGTGGTAAAATCACTATACATTTACCCAATCAGGGAGCACTTACTGGATTAGCTAGTAGTAAGTACTCCAGGGCAAATCGCAAAAAAATAGGCAATTTCGCAGGGAAATTCGCGAATTCGCAGAGTTTTTTTTGCGATTTTGCGGGGAAATCCGCAAATTTTGCCCATGCTTAGAATGGACTTCAAAGTTAATAGCATTCCCTATTAACTCTGAAGATTGTAAAGATGCTTTAAGCATACCATCTAGCAAGTCACCAGGATCTCGTACCCGAAGGCACTTCAGCTAAGGTATTGATTTTGACAAGCCACCATACAACTTTTTCACATACGTAGCTGAATTCCTGCAAATAAAAACAATATCACTCCAATCTTTAAGGAACTTGGTAGGAACTTTTTTCAGCAGTATTCCAAGTGATACTGCGTTCAATGTTTACCAAATGTCTGGTGTCATGTTTTCACCACTATCCCAGATGCTTTGTGACAACATTCTTTTCACATATACTGGTCACTTCATTTTGCATTGAATATTTAAAGCCTGTGTTTGACAATTCACTTACAATCAATATTGACTCGCTAGAATCAAAGGATTTCACCCATTCTCTGTCTGTGGGTGAATGTGATGGTACATATTAGGAAAGATTCTTATGAAAGCCGACATTTTTCCTATCAGTGAAATCAAATGTAGCCAAAATATCAAATATGATTGTGATATTTCCCAATTTTCTAAAGTTTATAAAATAACTAAATACGACCTAATACAAGCTTCTAAACACTGCATCTTTAGACCAAAGACCACAAAACTGAAAAAAGCACAAGGGAGAAGAGACAATGTTTTAGTGACATCCCTAAACAACAAAGCTCAATCAGCCCAGGCTTTCTTGATGCTACCTTGTATAACAAAGTTACATTGCGTTGGCCCCATCAGGAAGAAATAAAAATGACTCTTTCACTCATCTTTTCCTTTCTTTGAATGGCATTTAGTTTGTGGTTGCAAAGGTGTTTTTTCAGTGTTTATATGTTTACACCAGTGATGGCTATTTTCCTTTTGGTAGGGTTAAATCCAGATAGCCTACTCATAATGTACTAACTAACATGTATGCTTATTAAAGTTGCATTTCGCGACATGTTGAGTATCTAGAAGAAGCTTGATTATGTGTTTCTTTTAACAATAATATGTTGCACTAAAATGGCTGCTGCTACACGGGATTTCTTACTGCACATGCGTCTGTCACACTCATGTGACCTGACGTATCTTTCGCTTGGAGGGAAACTTTTGCTTCTGCGCACTAGAACTAAAATGGCTGCTTTGTGTTACAGCATGCATAAAGCTTGCATCGCTGCTTTTGCTAAACTGTTCGTTTTACCTAATCATTAACGCAATAGTTAAAATAAAGTCATGGGTATAGAATAGAGATAAGTGGTATACAGTACATTCATTTATTCTGTGTTTTAAAACTGTTTCTTTTCTATTTTTCATGTAACGATAATCTTGGGCGTGGGAGGTGTTATTACTCCATCTTGAAAACCCACACTGCGCATGTCAAACTCCAGAAGGAGCTGAAGTCATTTGACATTGAAGCCATGCCAAGCTTATAGCACACTAGAAGATGCGCCTGTGAATCTAACCTACTGACCCCAAGCGGAAGAAAATATTGTTAACATTGTATTTCTATAAGAACATCCATTGTTGGTTGGAATAAAAATGCATGAGAAAATTAAATTTGATGGGCGGGAACGTTAATAGAATATTCAGAACTAAAAGTTTAATTTTAGTATGGGGTAATGACCTCTCCCCATCTCTTGTCCAATCAAAATTGGGGATCCTTACACTTGGGGGGTGGTACACTGTCCTGGAAAATAGTATAACTAGAGTAGGCCTAGTTAGCTAATTTGTCCGACTTGTCCGAATAGCTG
Source organism: Lissotriton vulgaris (assembly GCF_964263255.1). Classification (NCBI taxonomy): domain Eukaryota; kingdom Metazoa; phylum Chordata; class Amphibia; order Caudata; family Salamandridae; genus Lissotriton; species Lissotriton vulgaris. The sequence continues at coordinate 1,092,788,653 of NC_141696.1, read as the reverse complement.
ACCTGTCACTGACCCAACGCACTCAATAGGTGATTGGGAGCAGAGGTGCTGGCGAAGCACTCTGTCAGAAGATTCGATAACCCAATCGGGGTTTGGGAACTGGGTGCTGGTGAAGCACTCTGTCCAAAGACTTGCTGACCTTGTTGGGTTTCAACTGTTAGCTGCAGAGAGGGTCCAACGCAGGCGTTTGTCCTTTAGCTGCGGGTGCCGATTCTAGCTGAGGTGGTCCTGTCCTGATTCAATTTTGTATTCACTTGTCCTGATTCTGGTTTGCATCTGTTCTTTCCTGCTGGCACCTGCATCTTGGTGGTCTGTCCATTATCCCAGCCCGTGGCCAGGGTGGGGCTTCACACCACTCTAGGTAATTATAATTAATGTGGGTCTGTCATGGTACTGTTTCCCCTTCTCTACCCTCATTATGTTTCAATGATTAATGAAAGTTTCTCATTTCATTTCATATTAATCATATTCTTGCTGATCGATAACATTTCAATTAATGTAGTATGAACATTGACATTTAATAATTTTCATAGATAAATGAGTTTAAATCTTCCCCGAGTTTGCGGTTATTTTATGAGTGCAAATGTTATTTTTCTACCTATTTTCTTTCTAACTCCTTGATCCAATAGGTCTCTAGGTACCGGTGACTAGGATTGGTAAGTCAAATGGTATATGACTTAAATGGTTAAACACAAGCTTGATCAAGCATAGGTTTACCTGTTCAAAGTGTATGTATATTGCTTTATATGCCCAGGTGAGTATGGTAATAAAAATCTCAGGCAGGTGAGCCCGCGCTCCATCAGTTAATTTGGTAGCAGCATAATGGTTAGGGTTTAGTTAAGATAGGTAGTTAGTTGTAGTTAATTGGTTAATTAAAAATATTTTTGCATATTTGAAATTGTATTATTGATTGGATTGATTTTATGTATTAACCAAAATTGTTCGTACCTGTTTTATGTTTTGTCTAAAATCCCCGGGGGCTGAATAGCGGGTGGTAAATGGAAGCCACACTGCAGTGAGGTCACTTGCCTGCAGAAAGTAAATGCATGGTTAGATAGAACCGGAAGCACTATTTTAGGGAATTTTCTGTATAAATGTGTGAATATTTGATAGCAAAGAGTTTGCTTGCAAAACATTTTGTGTGATATCACCTAGAAAGGGTCACACTGAAGGAGTAGCAGGTTCTTCTGAGCTTGATTGATAGCAGAGGGGTTCACTGGTCAAACTTTGGCCTTAGTATATCCTAGAGGCGATAAGTCTGAAGAAGAAGCAGGTTCTCTAATGCTTGCGTGAAGGGTAGACAGAAGAGATCTACTTGTAGTGTGTGAAGAGTAAGCGGAAGGGATTTACTCTCAGTGAGTAAAATTATCTTTTCTTTGAATTAGTCACTCGGGCACAGTGGCAAATGTGTTTACGTTGTTGAATAATAAAATCTGCATTAAAAGTGAAAGAAATTAAGTTTTCGTATTACCTTGCAAAGGAGGGAGTCAGTCGCGGAGCTGCGCTGACGTCACTCAGAGCTGGTATTGGTTGAGACAGCGGGTGTGTAGCTGAGGTAGTAATTGTAAAGGAGGGGTGAGTGCAGGAGCGTGAGAATTAGTCCTACGAGAAAAGCCGCACAACTATTGGTTGGATTTATTTTGAATTCATAATTTTGATTGGTCACTGAAAAATAAAAGATGCACTGGTATTGGAAGTAATTTTGTAAACAAATTGAGAGTCATCCAAAATAATTTTTTGGTTTAAAATATATTTGGCATATAGGTCTGATTGTAGGAGGTAGACCGGATAGGAAATATCTAGGGTTTGCGCAAGAACAGTATATAAAAGGAAGACCTTATATCATGTACGGAGAGAAAAGAAAAATGTCATTCATTAAAAGAATTAAGAACTTTTTCAAGAAAGATAAAACAATTAGTACAAGAGAAGGGATTATTATTATTTCACCACCAAATACACCTGCATCATACATGATGGTTGAAAGGGGCTATCACACCTGTGTGTGGTTAGAAAATTGGGTGGAGTACACAAAAGATGATGGTGTTTTAGCATTATGAAAGAAAGAGTCCAGAGTGCTGTGTTCTGAGACTTAGCTTGTGTCACGTCTCCTGGTAAATGTGTTCAGACAGAGCCTTGAAGAAAGAAAAAATTCTTTCTAGAGTCCCCTCACTCATTGGGGTTGCACCACAGTGACATACTTCATCAAAGGAGTCATCCCAGTTCTCTACGAAAAGGGGCGTGCTACGACTTGCGAATTATATAGGAGCACTATTTTTGTGAAGGACTATGTATAGTGCGAAGTGTAGTGGAGTGGGTGTAAGTGATTTAAAAATACTGTGCTAGTGGGCCTCAACAAATTTATTACTGCTCCTAGGTTGGTATGGTTTAGAATGTGGTAGAACACTGTGTTCCCACCTGTAATGGAGGTGGGATCAGTGTGCGGTCGACATGTTTAAAGCTTCCTCTAGCTTTTCGTCAGGACCACACAGGGACCAGCCCTGTATTTGCCTAAATAGGAACATAAAATATGATACAAAAAACATATGACGCTGCTACTAATAAAAGCAGCCGTGATAATTCATACAATCTGATTCTACGCAGTATATCTGTAAAACAATAAGGAAAAATTTGTGGTACACAACCCCTTTCCCGATGGAGTCAGGGTACATAACATCCTTCATACTGCACGCACAATATAGGTGGTGTGTTTGCTCCATATTGGTGCGTGCAAACTCTCAGGTCCAGTGAAGTGCTATGAAAAAATATATACATAGTGATTGTGGCATGAATTCACACATTAAAACAACACAGGACTTCATGTGTCAGTAGAGACAGACACATGTTTAGACACACATAACATAGAATCGTTTTCTCAATAATTACTAAACATGGTGCCTACTAGCACTCCATGGTCTCGGGGGGGGGGGTGCGGTGTCACCCTTCGAAGTAATCCTGGTAGTGCAGAAAAAATTAAAGCAAAGTACGGTTTCGTTACATTTCTAAAGCCCGATATTATTGTTTAGTAATGTTGCTTAGGTTTGTTAACCACCAAGCGTCTCCGTGTGACGCGAGACCTGTAGAACAAAGGTCGATTTACTTCTAGTGTGGAGACTCCGCGCCATAATACCTAAACAGCTTCCCCGCTGGACCGCATCTTGGCGTGTCTCCGGCGAGGGAGTATTTAAGCAGTGCTTTTCCGGGTTGGGGCTTGTCTAGAGACTAGACTGCAATTGAGAAATAGCCGCCGCCCATGTGCGAGTGTGGCAGCCATATTGGGAAGAACGCGCAGGTCCTTTACAACAGCATACAATGCTGGGAAAATGATGAGGAAAACCTTTTCTATTTTGGGCATTATTTAAAAAACATTTTCGGCACTGCCAAACAAATGCGAGTGGGTTAGATGAGTATGAATAGGCTCGAGTGAAAGTATATTAAATCGTTGTCAGACCAAAATCATGAATGCTGCTGGGATGTTGATGACGCTAAATCAGAAAGTTACCCTGATTGTAAAAGGTAATATTCGCGTCATAGAGTATTAAAAGTTGATGTCAATTGTAGTGGTAGTCAAATGAAGTTGGCAACACATTCTTGTTGGCAAAACTGATAGAAGTAGTTTGAAGCAAACCCAGGTGGGCAGAAGCCGGTAACCTGAAGGTTTTTTAAGTTTTATGGGGACAAAATGCTAAACCATGGTACTGGACCAATAGAAAAGTCTATACCCTACTATAACAGGTTCAATTGGGTCATTCAAGGTTTTCCCAAGGTTTTTTATAAAGGCCTGCAAGATGACAGTCTGTTAAGTGCTGAAAGTACTCCATGGGATATCATCATTTAACCCGTGTGTGTCAGTATGGAGCTTGAACACCCATCTTTGTTCACATTCATGCAGTGTCCTTTCTAGGTTGTTCTTGTTCTTGATGCATTCTAAAACAACCCACTTCAAGTCAGTAGGTGTATGCTGTTTTTCAGTAAAGTGGCTCGTTATCCGTGTGGTGGCACGCTTGCAACGGATGTTGCTTCTATGCTCCACGATGAGAGTGCTCACTTTTCTCGTTGTCATGCCCATGTAGTTCAGGTTGCACGTGCAAGTGATCAAGTAGATCACTCCAGGTGTGTTGCAGTTAGAGAACTAATGTAGTTCCCAAGAGGTGTTGTTATTGAAAAAAACATGTTTTGTGGTTGTCGTCAGGTGACACACTGCAATTATTGCATGGGTAATGCCCCGTCGGCAGCGGGTGTAGCCTGTTGGTCAGGTCAACTGTTTTGGGTCGTGTATGTACCAGGTAGTTTCTCAGATTCATACCACATCTGTGGCTGAACATTGGTGTGGGTATGTTAAGGCCTCCACTGTTAAGTATTGGCCAATATTTTTTCACTATCTTAGTGACCTGGTCTGATACTGTGTTAAACGTGGTAATGCAGATTGGTCGTTTGGTTTCAGTTATGTTTGTTACTTTGGCTTCTAACAGAAGGATCTGCTCAGAAAAAGAGGAATTCGGGACACAAGCGGAAGACCTGAGTAAAAAACTAAGAAACAGAAACTATCCCAAAAAACTGGTACAAAAGGCAAAAAAGAGGGCCAGTAATAACAATAGGGATGCCGTTAGAAGCCAACGTAACACACATAACTGAAACCAAATGACCAATCTGCATTACCACGTTTAACACAGTATCAGACAAATGTTCAGCCACAGACGTGGTATGAATCTGAGAAATTACCTGGTACATACACGACCCAAAACAGTTGACCATTTTTGAAACCACCTCTGATTCTGCAAGTGGAACATGAGACTTCAATAGAAAAGGTACTTCAGGAAAGAGAACGAGAAACATTAAATAAACAAAGAAGTGAGTTAATTCAGAAAATTTCTCAATTGAACACCAGTCCTGAAGCCCTGACACTTCTGGTAACCCGAGTGCCGGGACACCCCGTTGGGGTATCTGTGCGCTATAACAAAACACACTAAATAAATAAATAAACTATTGGCCCAGTTGCTCCTCTGTATGGAGATAAACAACCACGTCCTAAAAATACTGTACTAACTACACCTGTAGTACAGCCTAGAAAAGAACCCTTAATAATTGAAGATCAAGCAAGTGAATGTGAGTCAGTGATTTCCCTGATGGATTTACCAATAAGAGAACCAGTGAGTGACTCGGTCAGGAAACCCACTCCTATAAGTTCTAGATCAGTACAGATGGAGAAATGCTCAGGTACAAGAAGTGCCACAGTAGTAACTCCAGAAGAAATAGAGAGATGGTCCAGAGAAATAGAGAAACCATGGTCACAGCCAAGAGTATTGGATAAATTCAAATTAAGAGTCGAATCAGAAGAAATGATGGCTGGAAATGTTTGATTGGAAAGATTGAATACATTCAGTGAAGATGAATTGTTGTTCATATGCAAAAGCATTACTAGAAATACAAGCGTGTTTCATGAAAAATTTAAGAATATGGCAGCTAATATGGGAATTGACATTGGCAAATCTAAAGTGTTACAGAAACCATATTGAGCTGAATTTTCTGACAAAGACTTGGAAAATATGAATGTGTCGGGTAGAAAAGTACAAATTAAGGAGCTTATGTCATTATTGCAGGAATGGGGTGACCTCGAAAAATGGAAAACTAGATGGGCAAAGAAATTAGAAGAGGCTCGATCAAAACAAACTTCATCTGAATATGTAGTAAAAGAAGCTGAAAAAGTGGAAAGGTTGTGTCCCATGGAAGAGGTACCAGGTGGAGGTTATGTACATGTCCCATGGTCCCGACAAGATATTTTGTCATTCACAAATGATTTCCCAAAACTTCGAGAAAAAAGATTTGTGAAGGTTTCAAAATGCCTTTTAAAAGATTTGGATGGGTTGTTTGACATTGTCGTTCTTGTAGATTTGTGGACAGAATGTAAAGTTGCTGTTGATTGGCCAAGTGATGAGTACCCTAGAGACCCAAAGACAGGAGCCCCCTCAGAAGATGTAATGAAGAAATATAATCAAGTAATATTGTACCTAAAAGGGAAAGTACCTGCAAAAGAAACTGATTGGACTAGAATAGATAGAACTATACCGAATAAAGATGAATCTGTGCATGCATATTATGAACACCTGTTACAAGTATTTAAACAGTACAGTGGTTTGGACAACATTGACATAAAGACATGACAAATTTCATGTATCGGTTTGTGTCAGGATTAAGACCAGAAATTTCACAATGGATTAAAGATCATAAAATTTGTTGGCAGACCAATCTGATTGATGAAATTCTTAAATATGCAAAATTGTGAAGATGATCTTGATAATAAACTAAAAGAATTAAAGGAAAAGGTAATTTGGGCACAAGTAAAATTAGCAGAGCAACAGAAACTCCAGTTAAGTCAAATGAACAATAACCAGACTCAAAGTGATGGTAATGGGGGTAAGCCAAGGGGAAAATTCAATAGAGAGGAAGCCAAAAAGAAGTTCCCTTGTCACGGGTACGGCAAGTTGGGGCACTGGAAGAACGAGTGTAAGGCTGTGCAAAATAACTCTGTTCAAACTAATGATTTGAATCCACAGACGCAGAATGAGGTGCCACAGAAGCAACAACAGCAGGTAATACAAAACCAGTTACCCCTTGCGCCTATGCAAAATTTTAGGAGCAAAGCACACCAAAGTGTGGATACCACAAATTGGGAGGGAAGTGGTAATAGAGACGCAGTGACATCACAATTTCTATTGAGTGACACATTTTTGGAGGAGGAGACATACTGACGGTGCCTGAGAGGGGAGGATGAGAAGGCCCTACTGGGCTCCTCCTTGCCGGTAGATCAGTCAGGTCCATACATTGAAGAAAAGGTTGAAGGAAATGATGTCACCTTTCTATTGGACACTGGTGCTACCCGTTCTACTGTGAGAACAGCAGACGTTCCAAACCAACCCCGCTCGGGAGAAGCGATCCAAGTAGTGGGCGTTTCTAATAAACAAATTAGAACCCGGGTCACAGAACCAATGGAAGTTAAAATAGGTAATTTTAAAGAAATGCACAAATTTGTCGTTAGCGATTCTAGCCCAGTAAACCTGTTAGGCTGAGACTTGTTGTGCAAAATGAATTGCACCATCTTTTTTACCCCAAGTGGTGTTGAAATTCAAACCCCAGATGAAGATGGAATCTATAAAATATTGTTAGCAAAACAAGAAATGGAGAATAAAAAGTTAACTGGAGAAGAACTACCAAAAGAATTACAGCATACAGTGAATCCTAATGTGTGGGATTTTACAGTAAAAGATGTAGGGTTAATGGCAAATGTCGATCCAATAAAAGTGACGATAAAAGAAGGTGCAGTTTGCCCAAATATGCGCCAGTACAAAATGAGCCCAGAAATAAAAGTAGGTGTTGCAGCAGAAATAAAGCGCTTGATTGTAACAGGCATTTTACAAGATATAATGAGCAGTCCATGTAATTCGCCCATAATTGGCATAAAGAACTGAGCAGAAAGTCCAGGGTCGCACAGGACCTCTGCAAAATTAATAAGATTGTTGTCCCATGCTGTCCAGTTGTGCCAATTCCTGCAATGATTCTGTACCAGATACCATGGGAAGCTGGATGGTTCACCGTAATAGATTTATGTCACGCATTTTTCTCGATTCCATTGCACCCAGATAGCAAATTTCTTTTGAATTTGACAGTCATGTGTACGTCTGGAACCGTGTTCCTCATGGGTATAAAGAGAGTCCATCGATTTTTAATCAGATATTGAAAAAGTGCCTTGAATCTCTGGTACTGCCCGGTCAGTCAGTCCTGGTTCAGTATATAGACAACCTATTGGTGGCGTCTAAAACTCAAAATGACTGTGTTGTTGATACCATTGCTTTACTGAATCATTTAGGTGGAGGAGGACATAAAGTGTCACCTGAAAAGTTGAAATTTGTGCACCACATCAGTAAAATATCTGGGGCACCAGATAGAAAGAGGTGTTAGAAGGTTTACCTCTGAAAGGATCAGAATAATCAAAAACATGACTCTACCTCAAACTCAGAAAGAGATCAGAATGTTTCTTGGAGTTGTAGGTTATTGCAGGCAATGGATTGTGGGATTTGCATTCCTAGCAAAACCATTGATACAAAAGAGCAAAAGACCCGGTAGAATGGGATGACGACAGCATGACTGCTTTCTTGAAATTACAAGAATGTCTGTCTACAGCTCCAGCATTAGGGATGCCTGACTGTTCAAAAGATTTTGCACTATTCTGTGATACAGGAGATAATTGTGCGCTTTCAGTTCTGACCCAAACTCATGGCCTAATGAGACGTCCTGTGGCATATTTTTCCTCTACATTTGATCCAGTAGCATCTGCATTGCCAGGATGCCTGAAAGCAGTAGCTGCAACCTGCATGAGCCTTGAGCAGAGTGAGTTCATTATTATGGGATATCCAGTGACAGTTTATGTTCCACTCGCAGTTGTGATTTTGTTAACAAGGACCAAGACTCAGTACCTAACTCCTAGTCGGCTGACTAGTATGAGCGAATCATTGTAGCTGCAGGAAATGTAACCATTGCCAGGTGCAATATTCTGAACCCAGCAACACTGCTACCTGATTCACACTTTCCAGAAGTGAAGGGAGAAGTCAAACATGATTGTATTTGAGTGCCAAAAGAAGTGGCCGTGGTCAAATGTGCTGCTCACCAATCTGGAAATGACAAAGTGACAGCTAATAATAGATATGCTGACTAATTAGCCCAACATTGTGCCAAATATAAAATGGCTGTAAATAAGAAAATGATGCATGTGGAAACAGCTGCCAACTTATGTTGCTTGAAGGTGTGAAAACGTGGGAGGAAGTGAGAGATTTGCAAAATGAAGCAGAACCGCAGAACGGAAAGAGTGGAGAAAAAAAGGTTGTCAGAAAAGGGTGGAAGAAGGTGTCATTGTTTACCTTGATGGTAGGCCTGTGTTACCAGACTGTATGCTTGCTCTTATGACTAGGATGTTCCACGGAGATTACCATCTAGGGCGGGATGCCATGATCAGGTTGTTTAGACAGAGTTGTTTCAATGCGAGGTTCAGGAATGTAGCAGAGAGTCTTTGCCAGAGGTGTCAAGTTTGCCAGCAAATTAATCCTGGAAAGAAAACTGTAGTGTTGCCAGGAAAGATTGGAAAGGCAGAAGGCCCATTTATAAGACTACAGATTGATTTCATCCAGTTACCCCCTTGTCGAGGACTAAAATATATTCTTGTCATTGTCTGTTTGTTCTCAAAATGGGTGGAAGCTTACCCCACACGTAGGAATGATAGCATCACTGTAGCCAAACTCCTACTCAGAGAGCTCATACCTAGGTTCGGTTTTCCAGTAACAATTGAATCAGACCGAGGCTGTCATTTTAATAATGAAATAATTGGCCTAATCTGTGAAGCATTCAATGTTAAGCAAAAGCTGCACTGTGCATACTTCCCAGAGGCTTCTGGAGTGATAGAACAACTGAATGGCACAATCAAGTCAATATTGGAAAAGATGTATGAATCTACCCGATTAGAGTGGCCAGATGCTCTACCTCTTGTTCTGATGGGACTCAGAAGTATTCCAGACCGGAACACGGGCTTGAGTTCTCCTGAAATACTAATGGGCAGAGAAATGAGGCAAGCATCGGTGCCAGGACACAAGTTGATAAATATATCTGATAATTTAGTACTGGAGTACTGCTAAGAACTGGCTGACCAAGTGCGTTCTATCTCTCACCAGGTTGGGGAAGACGCTGTCGCCAGACAAGCAACTCCAGCACATGACCTGAACCCAGGTGATTGGGTAGTGTTAAAGAAACACACTTGAAAATCTTGCCTTGCACCAAGGTGGGGAAAACCACGTCAAGTAATTTTCGTTACCACCACAGCTGCAAAGTGGGAAGGAGTTCCACACTGGATCCATGCCAGTCACACAAAAAGAGTGACTGCACTTGATGAAACAGAAGCTGAAGGTTGTGCTGCTGAGGGGTGTCAAAATATCAATCCTGAAGTAGCTGAAGAGGAACAACCAAGCAACAGTCAAGATGATTGGATTCCAGCAGTTGAGATACCTGCATAATACGTGAGAACCAGAAGTCAGACTTATCTAGACAATCAGAGTGATAGTGAGGATGAGATAGGTCTACAAGAACGTAATCAGATTACAGAAATCCAAGTTAACAGTAATTCTGAGGAGGACCAGATTGGGATAGATAAAGATACCCAGACAATCGACACTTCACCAAGAACTCCAAAGTCTGAAGAGGGACTGATAGGTATTAGGGCGGAAGCTCAGGCAGAAGAAAATAAAGGGTTTGAAGAGCTTGAGCGGGACAAGATAGGAGTAAGAAAATGTGTTCAGGAAGAAGAAGGTGAATCAAATCAAACTCAAATTCAGCAAACACCTGAACAAGGACAGATTAGTGACCAGGCAGAAGAAACTGAAATAAGACCTGGACCAAGTCAGACAGAGAGGGATACAGAGGATAACATTGAAATAGATGTGCCACAACTGAATGAAAATAAGAGAGCACTGGAAGAAGAGCGGAGCACGGTGCCAGCTAAAAGGCTCAGAAAAGGAGACAAGTGGCCTAGGTTTGTCAAAAGACTGAGATTTCGTCTAAAGACAATACATGAAGAACCAGAACAAGTAAATGAAATAACAAGTCAAACTGAACAATCTACAGTACAACTAAGAAGGAGAAGTCCACGACTGAAAAGACTGAATAACAAATTCAGAGGCCCTGAATGGACTTACTTCATCCTTGAAGATTTCGAGAACTTAGAAATAAGTGACAAAAGTGATAACAAACTAATTGCTGATCAGACTGACGTAGAAGTGAGACCCACTTGAAAATGTTCACACCAGTGTAAAAGCTACAAAGAGGGGTTAAGAATCCTTGGTCAGAAATGGCTGATCATACTGTTAATGGAAGACCAAAAAGAAACTGAAAACATGTTGTAGATTATGCACATGTAGTATAGTGTTAATATTTGTAGTATGGTTTGGACTGACAAAAGCCATTTCTTACATAATGAGTAGAGACATGAAGAATAACACTAGTGCGCCTGAAACTATAGATACACCTAGAAGAATAGATACAAACGGGAAAGCACTTAGCATTAAACAACAGAAGGTAGATTTAGAAGCATCAGATGAGGAAGGATTACATTATAATAGAATTAAAAACAGAATTCACTTAAATGTATTTGCAAATCTATTAGTACACTATGTAGAGGCTATGGAAATAGAAGATTGTTTTGTGTGTATGCAATTACCTACATCAGTTGCTGAGGGAGTTACATATCATCATTTACCCCTAACATATGATATTTCATGTAGTATTTTAGCTAGTTTATTCTATAAGAATGGACCTTTGCAGTATTATTATTCTAATTCAGATGTGATATTTTCTGAACTTCCTATACGTAGTAACCTGAATCCTGTACATACTAAGAGTGATGTAACACCTTAAATGGGTGAATACTTTCTAACTATAGGTACAATAGATATAGCTGAAGCACACAAGAATAATTTACCATGCGTATTACGTGAAGAAGAGAAAATATTTTTTAATATGGTTGAGAAAAGGATAGAGAGTTTCCAAAGAAAGGCTAATGATAAGAACCATAACATTCCTAAATGGGCTGAAAATATAGGGTTTACCCCGAATGGCAAGACTCATGCTGCTATGTTGCTGCATTTTGATAAGAAAGGGACACTTTGTATCCACAGGGAAAGAACTAGTTATTATAACAATATATTCATTGGTTCCAGTGAATGTGAACATAATTACAAGGTAATTGGGGGTTGGGGTTTCAAAGATGGAACTGAACCTGTGTTTCATGGAATTTATTTCATATGCGGAAAAAAGGCTTATTACAAACTGCCAGATCATTGGTATGGGAGCTGTTATTTTGGAATAGTGATCCCAAAGATACATAATGTAAACAAAATCACTGGAAACAATGAAGAAACTAATGGATTAATACATAGCAAGAGAGCTAGTTTCGGAGAAATAATAGGTGATATATTTAGTTCATTGATACCTACAGTAGGAGTGGCTCTGAATACGCAAAGAATTTGCAAATGTTCAACAGTAGTGGATCGTTTATCGACTGATACTGCTGGAGGGTTCTTAATGGTCAATACCAAATTGGTTGTGATCAGATCAATGGTTTAACAAAATCGTCTTGCTCTTGATACATTATTAGCAAAAGAGGGCGGAGTCTGTAGAATGTTAAAAGTGCAACATTGTTGCACTACATACCTGACAAAAGTGTTGAAATTAAAAGGTATGTCAGAAATATTACTAATTTGGAAAAAGAACTTAAACCACTGGAAGTTGATAGTGCATGGAAGAGCCTTACCAATGGTCTTTCCGCTATAGGTAGTTGGCCTTCTAATGTAGGGGTAAGTTTTGTAGGTAGAATACTGATGCCAATGGTGGGAATAGGCCTTCAGATTTTAGGGATAATAATTTGTTGCAAATGTCATAACACAAAAAGACATATACAGTAAATAAGAGAGGAAAAAAGAGAAATATTGATGAACTTGAGTTAGAAGAACTGAATGGAAACATATACAAGAAAGTGAAAAACCTTCACATGAATAATGAAAAGAAACAAAACAGAAAGTTTGAAGAAATTAAGTTGATACAAATGTGAAATTTGGCATCTGTTTCATTAATTAGTGATGATATCAAATATCATCAAAGAGGGGATTGATGGAGCAAGGTTGCGCATGTAAAGCGACTTGCTTGTTTTCAACCCTCTCTGATAACTCATAATGTACTAACTAAGATGTTTGTCTTATTGATATTGCATTTCACGACATGTTGGGTTTCTATAAGAAGCTTGCTTATGTGTTTCTATTAACAATAATCCACTTTCATTAAAATGGCCGCTGCTATGCAGAATTTCTTACTGCGCATGCGTCTGTCACACTCATATGACATGACGTATCTTTCGCTTGGAGGGTAACTTTTTCTTCTGTGCACTAGAACTAAAATGGCTGCTTTGTGTTACAGCATGGCTGAAGCTTGCATCGCTGCTTTTGCTAAACTGTTCGTTTTACCTAATCATTAACGCAATAGTTAAAATAAAGTAATGGGAATAGAATAGAGATAAGTGGTATACAGTACATTCATTTATTCTGTGTTCTAAAACTGTTTCTTTTCTATTTTTCCTGTAACGATAATCTTGGGTCTGGGAGGTGTTATTACTCCATCTTGAAAACCCACACTGTACATGTCAAACTCCAGAAGGAGCTGAAGTCATTTGACATTGAAGCCATGCCAAGCTTATAGCACACTAGAAGATGCACCTGGGAATCTAACCTACTGACCCCAAGCGGAAGAAAATATTGTTAACATTGTATTTCTATAAGAACATCCATTGTTGGTTGGAATAAAGATGCATGGGAAAATTAAATGATGACCTCTCCCCATCTCTTGTCCAATCAAAATTGGGGATCCTTATACTTGCAACATTGGGGGGTGGTACACTGTCCTGGAAAATATTATAACTAGAGTAGGATTAGTTAGCTAAATTGTCCGACTTGTCTGAATAGCTGACCTGTCACTGACCCAACGCACTCAATAGGTGATCGGTAGCAGAGGTGCTGGAGAAGCACTCTGTCAGAAGATTCGATAACCCAATCGGGGTTTGGGAACTGGGTGCTGGCGAAGCACTCTGTCCAAAGACTTGCTGACCTTGTCGGGGCTCAACTGTTAGCTGCAGAGAGGGTCCAACGCAGGTGTTTGTCCTTTAGCTGCAGGTGCCGGTTCTATCCTGAGGAGGTCGTGTCCTGATCCAAACGGTCCGCACTGTCCTGATTCTAGTTTGCACCTGTTCTTTCCTGCTGGTACCTGTATCTTGGGGGTCTGTCCATTAAACCCAGCCCGTGGCCAGGGTTAGTCTTCACTAACCCTGGGCGAAGCACTACGCTACGCTCGCGGAGTTTGCAAAGTTTGCGCAACTTCGCACTACGCGAGCTGCACGTAGCACAGTGCGAACACGCGTAGTGCAGCGTAGCGTAGTGCAGCACTCATTTTTTGCTTGTTCGCAGTCCTGAACATCATGTTCGCGACCGCAAACAAGCAAAAAGACATCCCAGCGAGATTCTCAACGTGGGGAGGTAAGGTTTCTCATTGTGAGTGGTTGCGCATGCTCGCGACCGCTCTCAATGAGAAACTACCAGTTTGCGTTGAGAAAGCTGCAGCTCGAGTAATAATCTACTCGAGCAGCAGAAAACTACAGCTCGCACTGTGCAAGATGCCGTTTTCAATGATTGCACAGTGCCGGATGCTTGTCCGCACTGTGCAATCATTGAAAACACATCTTGCACAGTGCGAACATGCTACTACGCAGCTCGCGTAGTGCTAGGTGAAGTTCGCGTCGTGCGAAGTGCACTTCGCGTAGCTTCGCGTAGCGCTACTTCGCGAACTACGCCCACCCTTAGTCTTCACACCACTCTAAGTAATTATAATTAATGTGGGTTCATCATCGTACGGTTTCCCCTTCTCTACACTCCTTCTGTTTCAATGCTTAGTGAAAGTTTCTTATTTCATTTCATATTAATCATATTCTTACTGATCGATAAAATTTCAATTAATGTAGTATGGACATTGATATTTAATAATTTTTATAGATAAATGAGTTTAAATCTTTCCAGAGTTTGTGGTTATTTTATGAGTGCAAATGTTATTTTTCTACCTATTTTCTTGCTAACTCCCTGATCCAATAGGTCTCTAGGTACCGGCGACTAGGATTGGTAAGTCAAATGGTTTAGGGCTTAAATGGTTAAACAAAATCTTGATCGAGCGTAGGTTTACCTGTTCAAAGTGTGTGTATATTGATTTATGGGCCCAGGTGAGTATAGTAATACAAATCTCGGGCAGGTGATCCGCGCTCCATCACCTGTTCCCTCTTTCTGCACCTGAGTTGCCTATTTCCGCACCTCTCTTGAATCTTTCTGCACTTCTCTTGCTTCTTTCTGCATGTCTCTTACCTGTTTCTGTATTTATGTTGCTTCTTTCTGCACCTCTTATCCCTGTTTATGCACCTAACTTGCATCTTTCTGCACTTCTCTTGCTTTTTTTCCTGTATCTCTCTTGTTTCTTTCTGCTTCTCTTTTGTCTCTTTCATCACTTCTCTTGCTTCTTTCTACACCTCTGTTGCTTCTTTCAGCACTTCTCTTGCCTCTTTCTACACTTTACTTGACTCTTTCCATACCTCTATTGCCTGTGTCTACACATCTGTTGCCTATTTCTGCATCTGACTTGCTTCTTCCAACACCCCTCGTGCCTCTTTCTACACTTCACTTGCCTCTTTCTGCACCTACCCTGCCTGTTTCTTCACCTCTCTTGTTTCTTTCTGCAACTCTCTTGTCTCTTTCATCACTTCTTTTACTTCTTTCTACACCTCTGTTGCTTCTTTCAGCACTTCTCTTGCCTCTCTGACTCTGACTCTGCTCGCAGGCAGGTCGCTCACCACGCCACCACACGGCCGCCAGCTGCCTCGTACCTGCTCCCTGCCTCCCGCCTGTTTTCCTGCTGTTTCCCGCTCCTTCCCGCTGCTGCGTCACAGAAGCCCTGCCCCCCTGCTCCATATTGGACACCCTGCTCCCGCCTCCCAGCTGCTCCTCCCTCCCTCGCCCCCTCTTAAGGAGGCCGTGCAGTGGCGTAGGAGCGACCTCTGACCCTGCTCGCAGGCACGTTGCTCCCTACGCCACCACACAGCCACCAGCTGCCTCGTACCTGCTCCCTGTTTTCCCGCCATTTCCCCAGGCTGCGTCCCTGCGTCCCCACCCCCCTGCTCCCCATTGGACACCCCGCTCCCACCTCCCAGCTGCTCCTCCTTCCCTCTCCCCCTCTTAAGGAGGCCACGCAGTGGCATAGGAGCGACCTCTGACCCTGCTCGCAGGCAGGTCGCTCCCCACGCCACCACATGGCCGCCAGCTGCCTCGTACCTGCACCCTGCTGCCCGCCTGTTTTCCTGCCATTTCCCGCTCCTTCCTGTTGCTGCCTCCCTGCGGGCCCGCCCCCCTGCTCCCCATTGGACACCCCGCTCCCGCCTCACAGCTACTCCTTTCTCACTATCCCCCTCTTATGGAGGCCGCACGCAACAGCGCCAAAAGCGGTACAAAAGGGGGTGGTGATGGACGGAGCATCTGAATCAATCAAACACTCACACCCAGTCAAAAGATCTGGGTTTAATCCATCACCGTTCTTTAACCCGCTCTGCCACCCCAGTTCAGACATGGCTTGGCAGTTCGGGCTGGACTGTTTCCATGAGGCACAGGGTCAGACTGATTTGCATATAGCCATGTCTGAACTGGGGTGGCAGAGTGGGTTAAAGAACGGTGATGGATTAAACCCAGATCTTTTGCCAGGGTGTGAGTGTTTGATTGATTCAGATGCTCTGTCCATCACCACCCCCTTTTGTACCGATTTTGGCCGCCATAAGTGTGGCAGGGTATGCTCAGACGTGAGTCCCTTGCTCACTTTGCCACTGGATTCAAGCAAGCCGGGCTGAAGACGGCTGGAATGCCAGAAACCGGTCCTCGGAAGCTTGTTTCGGGTCTAGGGAAGACATGGCTTGGCAGTTCGGGCTGGACTGTTCCCATGAGGCACAGGGTCAGACTGATTTGCATATAGCCATGTCTGAACTGGGATGGCAGAGTGGGCTAAAGAACGGTGATGGATTAAACCCAGATCTTTTGACTGGGTGTGAGTGTTTGATTGATTCAGATGCTCCGTCCATCACCACCCCCTTTTGTACTGATTTTGGCCGCCATAAGTGTGGCAGGGTATGCTCAGACGTGAGTCCCTTGCTCACTTTGCCACTGGATTCAAGCAAGCTGGTCTGAAGACGGCTGGAATGCCAGAAACCGGTCCTCGAAGCTTGTTTCCGTTCCAGGGAAGACATGTCTTGGCGGTTCGGGCTGGACTGTTCCCATGAGGCACAGGGTTAGACTGATTTGCATATAGCCATGTCTGAACTGGGATGGCAGAGTGGGCTAAAGAACGGTGATGGATTAAACCCAGATCTTTTGACTGGGTGTGAGTGTTTGATTGATTCAGATGCTCCCTCCATCACCACCCCCTTTTGTACCACTTTTGGCCGCCATAAGTGTGGCAGGGTATGCTCAGACGTGACTCCCTTGCTTACTTTGCCACTGGATTCAAGCAAGCCGGGCTGAAGACGGCAGGAATGCCAGAAACCGGTCCTCGAAGCTTGTTTCCGGTCCAGGGAAGACATGTCTTGGCGGTTCGGGCTGGACTGTTCCCATGAGGCACAGGGTCAGACTGATTTGCATATAGCCATGTCTGAACTGGGGTGGCAGAGTGGGCTAAAGAACGGTGATGGATTAAACCCAGATCTTTTGACTGGGTGTGAGTGTTTGATTGATTCAGATGCTCCGTCCATCACCACCCCTTTTGTACCGATTTTGGCCGCCATAAGTGTGGCAGGGTATGCTCAGACGTGAGTCCCTTGCTCACTTTGCCACTGGATTCAAGCAAGCCGGGCTGAAGACGGCTGGAATGCCAGAAACCAGTCCTCGGAAGCTTGTTTCCGGTCCAGGGAAGACATAGCTTGGCAGTTCGGGCTGGACTGTTTCCATGAGGCACAGGGTCAAACTGATTTGCATATAGCCATGTCTGAACTGGGGTGGCAGAGTGCGTTAAAGAACGGTGATGGATTAAACCCAGATCTTTTGCCAGGGTGTGAGTGTTTGATTGATTCAGATGCTCCGTCCATCACCACCCCCTTTTGTACCGATTTTGGCCGCCATAAGTGTGGCAGGGTATGCTCAGACGTGAGTCCCTTGCTCACTTTGCCACTTGATTCAAGCAAAGCCGGGCTGAAGACGGCTGGAATGCCAGAAACCGGTCCTCAGAAGCTTGTTTCGGGTCTAGGGAAGACATGGCTTGGCAGTTCGGGCTGGACTGTTCCCATGAGGCACAGGGTCACTGATTTGCATATAGCCATGTCTGAACTGGGGTGGCAGAGTGGGCTAAAGAACGGTGATGGATTAAACCCAGATCTTTTGACTGGGTGTGAGTGTTTGATTGATTCAGATGCTCCATCCATCACCACCCCCTTTTGTACTGATTTTGGCCGCCATAAGTGTGGCAGGGTATGCTCAGACGTGAGTCCCTTGCTCACTTTGCCACTGGATTCAAGCAAGCTGGTCTGAAGATGGCTGGAATGCCAGAAACCGGTCCTCGAAGCTTGTTTCCGGTCCAGGGAAGACATGTCTTGGCGGTTCGGGCTGGACTGTTTCCATGAGGCACAGGGTCAGACTGATTTGCATATAGCCATGTCTGAACTGGGGTGGCAGAGTGGGTTAAAGAACGGTGATGGATTAAACCCAGATCTTTTGCCAGGGTGTGAGTGTTTGATTGATTCAGATGCTCCGTCCATCACCACCCCCTTTTGTACCGATTTTGGCCGCCATAAGTTTGGCAGGGTATGCTCAGACGTGAGTCCCTTGCTCACTTTGCCACTGGATTCAAGCAAGCCGGGCTGAAGACGGCTGGAATGCCAGAAACCAGTCCTCGGAAGCTTGTTTCCGGTCCAGGGAAGACATGGCTTGGCAGTTTAGGCTGGACTGTTCCCATGATGCACAGGGTCAGACTGATTTGCATATAGCCATGTCTGAACTGGGGTGGCAGAGTGGGCTAAAGAACTTTTGACTGGGTGTGAGTGTTTGATTGATTCAGATGCTCCGTCCATCACCACCCCCTTTTGTACCGATGCTGGCGCGCCAAAGGCAAGCCCATATGCGCCTGTCCGCGCCTGGACTGCGCCCAGCACCAGAACACCTGAACCCCGTGAATGCCACAACACCAGAATCCGCTACGGCGCCAGCACCCTCTACGCAGTCAACGCTGGCTGAAACCACACCTGCTTCCAAGCCGCCCAAAAACGGACTCACGGACCTTTCTCCAGCCACACCTGCAGCTTCATCTGCGACAGAGCCACCAAACCTCCAAGGACTGGACCCAACCACCTCTGCTGCATACTCCTCAACACCCTCTCTGCACGCAAACACGCCATCGAGCTCTGGGATCTGCTCGACACCTCCGCCTCAGATATGGCCTTCCTGACCGAGACCTGGAGGAACGACTCCTTGGCGCCTGACAGCGCCATAGCCATCCCGGATAGCTACAAGATCACCCTCAGGGATCGCGCCAACGGAACCGGAGGAGTAATAGCCATCGTCCACCCTCAAGGTCGCCACCCATGTAGATGACACCCTCAACACCGCCGAACACCTGCACTTCCGGATCCACACCGACCCCAACACCACCCTCAGAGGAACATTTATCTACAGACCCCCCAGAACCTGAGCTCAATTCAGCGACTCCATCGCCAACCTCGCCAGCACCCACGCACTTGCCTCCACGGACTACATCCTCCTCGGGGACCTGAATTTCCACCTCGAGAACAACAACGATGCCAACTCCGCCACCCTGATCGACAACCTCGCCAACCTCGGCCTGAGGCAACCCGCCGCTGACCACACGCTGAACCCCGTCTTCTCCACAGGCACCCACGTCACCTTCGACCACACCACCGAACTCCACTGGACCGACCACAGCTGCATCCATTTCTCCTTCAATAAACCAACCACACACCACTGTACCCAACAGCTACCTTGCTGCTGTTGGAGCAATGTCACCGAAGACCAGCTGATCACCACCCTCGCTCAAACCCCACCCACCGACCCCACCAACCCAGACACCGCAGCCCGCAACCTCAAACAGTAGATCGAGGACTGCCCCAACACCCTCTCCCCACTCAAGAAACCCTCCAACAACCACGCCAGCAAGAGAGCCACCTGGTTCACCGACAAGCTGCAGACCGGAAACTAGAGAAGATATGGCTCCACGAACGCACTCCGGACAACCACGCAGCCCACAAGGACGCCACACACATACATCACCACCTCATCAGATTAGCCAAGAGATCCTCTTTTAAAGACCACCTGGATAACAACACATGCAACAGCAAATAGCTTTTCAGCATTGTAAAGGATCTCTCCAACCCCAGCGCCAACGCCACGACATACCCCCCTCACAAGAACTGTGTAACTCACTGGCCATCTTCTTCCACCGCAAGATCGCTGACATCCATGACAGCTTCATCACCATGACCTCACCGACTATGCCAGACCTCACCTCCCCTGTGAACACCACCAGCACCAACCGCCTGACCTCCTGGTCCAACGTCAGCGTCGAAGAGACACGGAAGGTCATGAACTCCATCCACTCAGGATCTCTGTCAGACCTGTGCCCACACCACGTATTCAACGAAGCAGACGCTGCCATCGCACCCCAACTATGGAAGGTCATCAACATCTCCTTCGAAACAGCAACATTCCCGGAACGCTGGAAACACCCCGAAATCAACGCCCTCCTCAAGAAGCCCAAGGCAGACCACAAGGACCTGAATAACTTCCGGCCCATCTTCCTGCTCCTGTTCCCGGCAAAGGTCATCGAGAAAATGGTCAACATGCAACTGGCCTGCCACCTCGAAGATAACATCTTGGACCCATCCCAGTCCGGATTCAGATGAAACCACAGCACCGACACAGCCCTCATCGCCGCCACAGACGACATCAGGCGCCAACTAGACAATGGTGAAACATCAGCCCTCATCCTCCTGGACCTGTCAGCCGCCTTCGACATGGTCTGCCATCGCACTCAAAAGACACGCCTCCTAGAAGCCAGAATCCAAGAGAAGGCTCTTGACTGGACCACGTCCTTCCTCTCCGGCAGAACACAGAGAGTCCGCCTCCCACCCTTCCGATCCGAAGCCACCAACATCATCTGCGGCGTCCCTTAGGGCTCATCCCTCAGCCCAACGCTGTTCAACATCTACATGACCCCCTCACAATAGTGGCCTGCCATCACAACCTCAACATCATCTTCTACGCTGATGACACCCAGCTCATCCTCTCCCTCACCAAGGAACCACACACCGCCAAAACCAACCTCCACGAGGGAATGAAGGCCTTTGCCGATTGGATAAGGAGCAGCCGTCTGAAGCTGAACTCGGACAAGACGGAGGTTCTCATCCTCGGACTCACACCCTCAGGCTGGGACTACTCCTGGTGGCCGACCACACTGGGAACAGCACCAAAACCCACCGACCATGCACGCAATCTAGGATTCATCCTCGACTCCTCCCTCGCTTAGGGCTTAGGGCTGTACGAAGTGCTTCCCAAAACTGATATAGTGTTTGAGAGTATGAACATTGCACAACTGAAGTTCGTAATGCCATATGTTGGACCCGGCCCTTTAGGCAGGTTCACCCGAGACTTTTTGCTTTTTCCTAGCCTGTTTCTGGAACC
Organism: Lissotriton vulgaris; assembly: GCF_964263255.1. Taxonomy (NCBI): domain Eukaryota; kingdom Metazoa; phylum Chordata; class Amphibia; order Caudata; family Salamandridae; genus Lissotriton; species Lissotriton vulgaris. Next base: position 1,092,767,315 of record NC_141696.1, on the reverse strand, counting down.
TGGTGGTGGTGATTTTAGGCCTCTGCGCACTTTTTCACTGTGGTACAGTGTAAAGTGCGTGAGCTCTCTGTGTATGTGTGGTGAGTGACCTGCCCTCCCATAGGAATGAATGGGGAATATGTATGCCCATGGTAGTTCCTGATGTGTGGGGAGTGCAGGGTCGAGTTTGGTATGTGCAAATTTGTGAGATTGAATGCTGCGTAATGGTACATGCAGCATGACTGTGTCTAGTGTAGAAGTGCCACTTTTAGAAGTTGGCATATTTGTGTAATTTGTGTCTGGCGTCTGATTGGCTGGTGAGCCTGGTCCAGGAGTGCCTGGGCCTGCTTGTGGATTGACTGTCTGGTTTGAGGGTGACAGGGGCTGGGGAGCCCCAGGAGGTGTCTGAGTCAGCCCGTGGATGAAAGGCTGCATCTGCTGCCAGGGAAGTGGGAGGAGATAGCACCTGGGAGTGAAGAGGGCTGTGCCTGCCTGCCACAATGCTGGCTCCACCTCCTGCTGGGCGACTGTCGCCTCTGCCCCTAACACTGAAAGGAATTCCCTATAACCAGTTCTAGCTGGTTCTCACACTGCCTGCACCCTTTAGACAAAGGATTTTACAGTATAAAAAGGGGCTGTGTCCCCTTACAATTTGTTCTTGTTTCTAACTTGAATCCTGCCAGGGGCGTGCTGCTGCTTGGGCCCAGGGGAATCCCTGGGCCCTGACCAGCCCCTGGATGCCTGGAGGACTCCTGGGGGACCCCTCTGCCTTGCCTGGGCTGATTGGGGGACTTTGCTTTTGCCCTGGGATCCTTTGGACCTTCTTCTTATCCCCCCAGGACTTTGCTGCATCCCCTGAAGGACTTTGCCTGGACTTTGCTGGCTTCCAGTGCCTGGAAGCACTGCATCTTGACCCTTAGTGCCTGAAAGCGCTTTATTCTGCTTCCAGCGCTTAAGAGCGCTTTATTTTTGCTTATGGCGCTTGGGAGCGCTTTACTTTTAATTTTCCGGCAGAGCGCCGTGGTTATACCGTGTGGGAAGCGCTCCTGTCCTTCGTGTGCCGAGTGTGCAGGTGTCACCCTGCGTCTTGATCGGTATTGGATTTCCCTTATGGACGGGAGCCACCCCGTTTATTGAATTATCTTGCGAGTCCCTACCTCGCTTTGTTGATTTAAAGGGAGCCTACCCCTCGATGTTGTCCGCAAACCTCTCCGTCCACAGCCTTGCCATGGACGAAGCACCGAAGGGGCCGCGCTGGGATTGGGCCGCTGTTGAGGGGCTCGTCCCGGTGGGCCGCGCTGCCATTGGCTGGCCAGCCCGGGATTCCTGGGTGACGTTTCTCCAGGCCGCGCCATGATTGGCTGCCGGCCCGAGGAGGAGAAGGAGGAAGCCGGCCGATTAATGGCTGCCCGGGGCTCCTGTGAGCTGGAGAGAGTGCCCCGGGGCCGCCAACGAAGGAGAGCGCGAGCCAGTGAAGGCCCGGTCCCGAGATGGGGGACCAGGTGTAGAGCGAAGTGGGTGTTTCGTAAAGGCGGGGCTCACATGAGGAGAGAGAGCCCCGCCGAGGAGAGATGCCTGCCTGCCTGCCCGCCTGCAGCCGCAGGGCGAGAAGGAACCCTGCAGCCCAGCCGCCGAGAGGAATAGCCGCCGCACCGGTAGAGCCAGTGAGTGTAAAGGGCGGGGGAGAGCACTGGGCTGGTTCAGCGTGCTGGCCCGGAGAGAGGCTCCGACGTCAGAGTGCCTGCGAGATGCAGGGAGGGGGGGCTGTTGGGGCACGTTACCGGTGCCCACCCCCCCCCCCCAGGTGGTGCAAGCTTCTTTTTGGAGGGGCGCTGAGAGGCCCCAGCGAGGCCTCAGTGTTTAGAGCCCCCGAGTCTCAGGGGGCATATTTGGTTTTAGAGCCCCAAGAGGCTCAGGGTGCCATATTGTCTTTACAAGCCCAGAGAGGCTCATGGGCATTTTTTTTACTTACTGAGAGCCTGAGAGAGGCCCTGGGGGCATGCTTTGGTTAGAGCCCCGTGGCTCCAACGTTGGACACCCTTGTTTAGAGAAGGGCCAGTGAGAACCCCGGCCGCATGTTTGTGGCCAGAGCCTGAGAGCTCCAACATTTGGGACATATTTTTTCAGAGCCTGTGTGGCTCCAGCAGTGGGCGCAGTTTGCGCCTAAGGGTCAGTGAGGGCCCTGTCGCAGTTTTTGATTTCCCAGCTGCCCAGCAATTAGTGGGCAGCTGCACCGTTTAGGTCCTGGATGTCCTCAGGTGCCCAGCTAGTAGTGGGCACCTGCTACGTTTAGGCTTGTGCTTATACTGGCGCTGCATGGCAGCGCGCCCTGACATTTGGACACAGGGCGTCTTAGCCCCAACAAGGCCAGTTGGCCTAGGGACTGCCACAGGTGGTGGCTTATGTATGTTTTGCGCAATGTGGTTACCTGCTATGTTTAGGATGGTAATTGCCTACTGTGTGTTTTTGCGCTATTGAGTTGTGTTGGGGCACCTCTGAATGTTTTTATGCATCATGTGTCTTTCTTTCCCTGCGCTGCACCTCTGAATGTTTTAGGCGTCATGTGTCTCCTAGCGCTGCGCCTCTGAATGTGTTTGTGATGCATCATGTGCCTTGTTCTTAACACCGCTGAATGTGTAGGTTTATGCATCATGTGTTTCCCTTTACTACTCCTCTGAATGTATATTTATGCATCATGGGTAATGTGTTCTTTCCTAGACCCCTAAACGCTGTGTGATACTTAGGTGGTTGTCCGTACACCTCTGAATGTGTTTAGGCATCATGTGTTTTCCTTTACTACTCCTCTGAATGTGTTTCATGCATCATGGGTAATGTGTTCTTGCTTATACCCCTAAAATGTATTTTATTCTTAGGTGGTTGTTCTTTCCAGTACAGGTGGTACTTACCTGTTCCCAGTAGTTACTAGACTGCGCCTTCGTCGGCCTGGTCGCCCCCACACTCCTCGTCCCTCCTGCTCCTGTGCCTCACCTGCTGCCTGTGCCTGCCTGATCGCCGAACGCCGTCTTCTCCCTCCCCCAGTGCCCCAGCCTCCGCAGGGCCGCCCGCCAAGCCCGCACTCGATTTTCCCGCCGCTGCCTGCCTGCGGCCCTGCCCCCCCTGTCAGCCGATAGGCTAACACGCTCCCGCCTCCCAGCGGACCCTCCCCTCCCGGCTCCCTTCTTAAGGGGACCCAGACTCCTTCTCGGGAGCGACCACTGGGCCTTCATCGGCCTGGTCGCCCCCACGCTCCCCGTCCCTCCTGCTCCTGTGCCTCACCTGCTGCCCGTGCCTGCCTGATCGCCGAACGCCGTCTTCTCCCTCCCCCAGCGCCCCAGCCACTGCAGGACCGCCCACCAAGCCCGCAATTGATTTTCCCGCCGCTGCATGCCTACGGCCCGCCCCCCCCCACCAGCTGATAGGCTAACACGCTCCCGCCTCCCAGCGGACCTTCCCCTCCCGGCTCCCTTTTTATGACGCCCCCAGAGCAACCGCGCAGCGGACGCGCACAGCGGGAGCACCGATTGAGTGCCGAAGGTGCGCCAAAGGTAAGCCCGTCTGCGCCCGTCCGTGCCTGGACCGCGCCCAGTGCCAGGACCCCTGGCCCCCGCAGACACCAGCCCACCCGCCGGACCTACGACGCCACCGAACTCTACGCACTCAACGCCGGCCGAATCCCGGGCTGCCACCGGGCCACCCCGAGACGCCCCCACAGACCCTTCTGCTGCCATTCCTGCAAGTTCACCTGCATTCGGACCTGCACCACACCAGCACCGACCAAGCCGAACTCCAGCAGCAACCACCTCAAGTGCATCCTGCTCAAAACCCGCTCCGTCCACAGACATGCCGTCGAGCTCTGGAACCTGCCCGACACCACAGCCCCAGACGTCGCCGTCCTCACGGAAACCTGGATGAACGCCTCCTCAGCGCCCGACATCGCCATCGCGATCCTGGACGGCTACAAGATCATCCGGAGGGACCGCGTCAACCAGACAGGAGGAGGCATCGCCATCATCCACAGGAACTCCATCCGCATCACGACCAACACCGACGACACCCTCACACCCGTCGAACACCTGCACTTCCAGATCTACATCAACCCCAAGACCACCCTCAGAGGCACCCTCATCTACAGACCCCCGGGACCAAGCACACAATTCAGCGAAGACATCGCCGATTTCATCAGCCCGCACGCCCTCCCCTCCGCTAACTACATCCTCCTCGGGGACCTCAACTTCCACCTGGAGAACAACAACGACCGCAACACCACCACCCTGCTGGACAACCTCGCCAACCTCGGTCTCAAGCAACTGGTGACCACCCCCACTCACTACGCCGGACACACACTCGACCCCGTCTTCTCATCCAGCAAGGACATCACCTTCAGGCACGCCACCGGACTCCACTGGACGGACCACAGCTGCGTCCACTTCAGCTTCAGAAGGACCACGATCCATCACCACCAGCAACAGGTTGCACGCAGAAGCTGGAACAAGATAACAGCCAACCAGCTTGCGACTTCCCTGAGCACGAACCCTCCCACCAGCGCAACGAACCCAAGCCAGGCGGCCACCAACCTCGCAAAGTGGATCAGCAACTGCGCAGACAACCTCGCCCCTCTGAAGACCCCGCCTAGCAGACCCGGCAGCAAGAAAGCCCCATGGTTCACCGAAGAACTCAAGAGCTCCAAGAAGAACTGCTGAGCCCTCGAGAAAGCCTGGCGCAGAGACCCAACACCAAACAACATGACTGCCCTCAAGCTCGCCACCCGAAAACACCACCAACTGATCCACGCCACCAAGAAAACTGCATTCAAGGAACGACTGGACAACAACGCCCACAACAGCAAGGAACTCTTCAACATCGTTAAAGAGCTCTCCAACCCCAACGCCGGAAACAACGACATCACCCCTTCGCAAGACCTCTGTAACTCCCTCGCCTCCTACTTCCACAACAAGATCGCGGACATACACAACAGCTTCAGCTCTCAACCGACGCACGCCACGACTGAACCACCGCCCCCTACCACCACCCTCCGCGCCTGGACCCCGATCAGCACCAAAGACACCATCCGCACGATGAACTCCATCCACTCCGGATCTCCGACCGACCCCTGCCCTCACCACGTCTTCAACAAGGCCGACGCTGTCATCGCACCCCACCTGCGGGACATCATCAACACCTCCTTCGACACCGCTACCTTCCCGGAGAGCTGGAAGCACGCCAAACTCAGCGCCCTACTAAAGAAGCCATCAGCCGACCCCACCGACCTCAAGAACTACCGCCCCATCTCGCTGCTCCCGTATCCAGCAAAAGTTATCGAGAAGACCGTCAACAAGCAGCTGGCCGCCTTCCTCGAGACGAACGGATCCCTCGACCTCTCGCAGTCTGGCTTCCGGGCCAACCACAGCACCGAGACCGCCCTGATCGCAGCTACCGATGACATCCGAGCCCTGCTCGACAACGGAGAAACAGCGGCCCTCATCCTCCTAGACCTCTCTGCGGCTTTCGACACTGTCTGACACCGTACCCTAGTGCAGCGCCTCAGCAACGTCGGAATCCAGGAGAAACCGGTAGCTTGTCTCCTTTCTGGTGAAGAATTGGCTTGGTAGTTTAGTCTGCCCTGTTCCCATGATGCACTGGGCCAGGGACAGACTGATTTGCATATAGCCAGGTTCTGAGCTGGGATGGGGCAGTGAGATAAATAACGGTGATGGATCAAGCCCTGATCTTTGGACTGGGTAAGAGTGGTCTGTTTAACTCAGACACTCTGTTCATCACCACCCCCTTTTCTAAATCGTTTCTGGCCACTATAGGTGTGGCAGGGTATACTCAGACATGAGTCCCTTTTTCACTGCTCCATCAGGATTCAAGCAAGCCGGGCCGAAGAAGGCTGAAATGCCAGAAACCGGTCCCCGGTAGCTTGTCTCCTTTCTGGTGAAGAATTGGCTTGGTAGTTTAGTCTGCCCTGTTCCCATGAAGCCCTGATCTTTGGACTGGGTAAGAGTGGTCTGTTTAACTCAGACACTCTGTTCATCACCACCCCCTTTTCTAAATCCAGGAGAAGGCACTGGAATGGATCATCTCGTTCCTCGCCGGAAGGACACAGAGAGTCCGCCTCCCCCCGTTCAGATCAGAAACCACCGAAGTCATCTGCGGCGTTCCTCAAGGCTCCTCGCTCAGCCCAACCCTCTTCAACGTCTACATGAGCCCCCTCGCAGCCATCGCACGCAAACACAACCTCAACATCATCTCCTACGCCAACGACACCCAGCTGATCCTCTCCCTCACCAACGACCCCGCCACCGCCAGAGCCAACCTACACGAAGGGATGACAGATGTAGCCAAGTGGATGATGAACAGCCGCCTGAAACTGAACTCGGACAAGACGGAAGTCCTCATCCTGGGTTCTTCACCCACCACCTGGGACGACTCCTGGTGGCCCCCCCGCCCTGGGCAGTGCACCCAAACCAACAGACCACGCACGCAACCTGGGCTTCATCCTGGACTCCTCCCTCTCCATGACCAGACAAGTCAACGCCGTCTCCTCGTCATGCTTCAACATCCTGCGCATGCTACGTGAGATCTTCCGGTGGATCCCCACCGAGACCAGGAAGACGGTCACCCAGGCCCTCGTCAGCACGACTCATCCTGGACATCCCCCGTCGCAGCCACATCTCCGGACACCTGAGAGATCTGCACTGGCTCCCGGTCAAGAAGAGAATCACCTTCCGTCTCCTCACCCACGCACACAAGGCCCTACACAACCAAGGCCCAGGATACCTCAACAGCCGCCTCAACCTCTACGCTCCCACACGCCAACTTCGATCGACCGGCCGCTCCCTCGCCGCCGTCCCCCAGATCCAAAGAGCCACCACAGGAGGAAGGTCCTTCTCCTACCTGGCCGCCAAGACTTGGAACTCCCTCCCGACCCACCTCCGCCTGACCCAGGACCACCTCGCCTTCAGGAAGCAGCTCAAGACCTGGCTGTGCGAGCAGTAGCGGACCCCCCCTCCCCTAGCGCCTTGAGACCCTCCGGGTGAGTACTGCGCTATATAAATGCTGTGATTGATTGATTGATATAACTGTTATTTTGTGCTATACTTATTCTAAGTTCTAGAAGTGCTATTTATAAAAGTGTTGATTCTGACAGTGGCCCATGTGGCCCTGTCCTGTACATAATCCCTTGTGAATATTGCCCGTGCCAGTTGGCACAATGTACATGTGTGATACTATCTGATGTGTGTTTACAATACAAAAGTTATTTTATAATAACCTTGTGTGGAGTTCCTTTTGTGGTGTGCCTAGTATGTTGTTGCTGTTGTGTGCTGGCGCAAATGCTTTACACATTGCCTCCGAGTTTAGCCTTACTGCTCGTGCCAAGCTACCAGGGGGTGAGCAGGGGTTATCTTGACGTGTGACTCCCTTGCCCTGACTAGAATGGTGGTTTCTGCCTGGCTTTGGCATCAGCCTTAGCCTACCAGAAATAGCCAGTTCAAACACCATATCTTGATCCAGATAACAAATATTTTACATTTTAAATGTAATTGCTTTATATTGTTTTAAACTGTTTTTAATCAAAATGATTTTTAAAACATTGCAGAAAGCTGTAATTTTTATTGAACAAGGAGAATTGTATTGTATGTTTTTATCCATTATGACTTGAGGAATTATATTCCACCTTGAAACCTTTTTGTATTGCTTTCATGATATTTATATCCAAAGAAAGCTTGACTGACTGACTGTAAATATTACCTACTGGCGATTGCCAGTTGGTAATAATAGTTAGGACCTATTTTCCATAGGAAATCTGCAACATTCTATCTGAAATAACTTTGGTTCCGGTTGACGAATCATTGTGAAATTTTCAAAACTTATGGTCAGCTCCGGTCCACTCCTATTCTGAAAGATTCGGGGTGATTTGTCAAGTGGGGGCTGAGAAAAAAGGATGGTCCCAAAACATGTTTTCCCCATACAATTTCACATATGACCTTTAGCCACAGTTATAGCCCGAACTGCCGGAATTACGCCAAATTTGGCAAAGATGTAGTCCTTGGTTCAGATTTGTGCCTTTTGCTTAAATGGTGTCAATCTGTTCAGTAGTTCCTGAGAAAATTACAGTTAAAAGCATTTATATATTTATGGGCGAGGAGGATCCGCGGACAATCAGCGGACCGTGAGTGTATCGTAACCGCACTCTTCCACTCACGAGGTGAATGCTAATTGGCTGTCAAGTGGTTGTCAACATTCGAAACCAGGAAGCCTTGGTAGAAGCGAGGCTGAAGAAGTCAGTGGAATATGGGTACAGAACGCAGAAAGGGGGCAGGGTAGAAACACTCTCACCCTATAGACCTGCTTAGGGGGCCCCAGATGGTCCCCCAGAGCCCAAATATTGTGGGAAGGGGACTGCGTAGCCCCCCCTCCTGGAGCACTCGAGGGCCTGGTCACCCCCAGGGCTACAAAATAAATAGTTGGGGGGCTGCAAGGTCTCCAAAGCTCTGGGGACCACCAATCCCTGAGGCTTTATATATTGCGAGAGGACCAGCTCCTGCAGTGTCCCGGGGTGTCCATCCCGCCCTCCCATAGCAAGGAAATCTGTTCTCTCTTTCAAAATCTAAATTAGATTGCTTTTTCACATGGGGAGCTGCATGTCAGTAGCTCACTATGTGAAAAAGCAATGCTGGCTCCCAAACGCGTAGAAGTTGTGCCCCAAAGGTGCTGGAGTCGTGCACCCTACAGAATATGAGTCATGCATCCAGCGTGTGCACACCAGGGGGCTGCACTGAGCGCTGCGCTGGGTGCACGACATCTAATGTTAACGTAAAAAAATAGCTCCTATCAGTAATTTCTAATATCCCTGGGGACCCTATCCCCCGGGTATTATAAAAAATGTTGGGGACCGTGGGGGGAGCCACAATGCACCCACGGTCCCGCCAGCTCCCCTCATCCTTCGGGAGCTGGCATTGCTTTTCCACATGGGGAGATGCTAACTTGCATGTAAAAAAGGAATCTGGTTTGGTATTTGAAAGTGAGAACAGATTTCACTGCTCTGTCTTTCAAAATCCAAACCAAGTTTGCTATGGGAGGGGCAGGAGCCGCGAGGCTCCCGTCCTCTCATTGTAAACAGCAGGGCACCCCGGGAAACTGCAGGAGCCGGCCCTAGGGCGTGGCGGTCCCCAGGGTCCTCGAGGGATCCAGGCAGAGGGCCACGCAGCCTGCCTCCCACAATACACAAATCCCCGGGGGTGGTGGTTCCCGGGGCTTGAGTGGGGGGTCGTTGAGGCTCACACACTTCTAATTTTGCAGGGGGGACCTTGGATGCGAAAGTGGCGCAAGGGGGTTGTAAGTCTGGTACACAGTGTTCTGTTTTACTATGCTTTCCTTTCGGTCATGTAGAGGATCCTGGGTAAATATAACAGTTTCTGAACAGCCAGTACCTTTCAACCCTAACCCCAAGCTGCTTACTGCCTGTTACCATAGTAACAGTTCATGGAAAGTGGGCACAGAGGTTAGAAGTTCAACACACAATGTTGCTAATCGAAACAGTTAGTTTGCTGGAGTTTTAAACGTTTTCCATAGGAACCGTTTGTCGTAGCTATAGACTGTGGTAAAGAGCTGGTAAAGAGTTAGCCTCAGTATTATACTTCTAGTTATAAATATCATATCTATTTTTAAATGTTTTATAACTATATGATTATCACACTAAATAATAGTGAAATGTTGTCAGAAAAAGAAGACGTATATACTTTTTTAAATTACCTTTTATTAAAACAGCAATACATAACTGGAAACGTAACTTAAAGATAATGATGTAATAAACAAGTAGAAACATAATTTAAAAAAACAATGAAAGAAAATGTGATATGGACTCCAATAGAAGTAGGGTAGGTAATCTGCAAAACAAAAATGAAAATAAGTGTTCAAAATTAGATCGATGTGACTAAATGAGGTCAAACATTACAAGTTAAGGTAATACTTGGCAATATTTTTTAATTTACACATCTGCAGTGTGCCTGATACATTCCACCTCTCTTATAGACTTGTGTTCAAGAGGTGTCTGTACGGAAGTGCCTATTGCATCAGATTTACGCAGTATGGATCAACAGGTCTTTAAAATGATTCAGAGATGAGACAGAATTAGGTTTGAGATCAAGTCATTATACAGGACAATATTCTTTGGGGCTTATTACAAATCCTTTGCACCACTTTTGAGTTACTTTTCCCATGTTAAAAGTGGTGCAAGGGGCTTGTAAATAAGCCCTTTTATTTGTAACAAATTTAATCTGAGGCATTGTACATTTAGGCCGCTCTGCTTACCTTGTGTAAACACTGTGATCAGCAGAGGTCACAACTTGAACTCAGATTTGGTTTTACACTGCAGAGTGGACAGCAGCATCCATAACTTTAAAAGAGAAAGAGAAACGATGTGAGAGAGAGTGAGAGAGAGAAAGAGAGAAAAAACGACATTAAAACGTAAGAGAGAGAAAGTTATAGTTGGAGCAGTTAATACTGGAGAAAATCTTCGTAGCTCACCTTTTGCCTTTGCTGTGTGTCCGAGCACATGCGGGTTTATTATTGGTTTATTTATTTGTACACTCAGGATAATGTATTTCATCAACTTCCACAGTAAGGAGGTGTCTGTGCGCTGTTTTTCTTCCAAAGTACTATATCCCAATATTGCGTACCTAGAATGTTGCACTCCATTGACTCGCAGAGTCCAGAGGTGAGTGTTTTTTCTTGCGAACTCAGAGGCAGTTTTTCAAGCTCTTTGTGCCACTTTCACCATGTTTAAAGTGTCACAAGAGTGGTGCAAGGGGCTTGTAAATCTGCCACTCAGACTGTTGTAACCTATCTATTCTCACTGCTCTGGGGCAATTGTACATTCCTACGCAGTGACGCTGCTGCACACTACCAACTCTCTCCTTTCACAGATGACTTGTCGTTGTTTTGGAATCAAGCTTCTTTGCTCACCTTGTGCCATTGGCGTGATTAAAATAGGGTGCACCATGTGCCGAAGCAGCTTTCTTAGATGTAGTTACAATGGCCACGCATCATCGCAGAATCCATGAACGTAGAGCTTTGGAGGTGTTTGGGAGGGGGATAACGCCAATTTATGAAACACAACCTGTAAGATAAAAAGGAAGATAAGAGTGTGCGTCATTTGTTTGTGAAAGGAGAGTGGAAGTGAGAGAGTGACTGAAAAGAATATTCGCAGCTCACCTTTCTGTCACCGGTGTGTTTTTCACCACGTGCGGGGACATAATGCACCCTGAAGCTCTACATCTAAAAGATAGTAAAAGAAAGATGTTATGATTGGTATTTGTTACTATCTTAATGTGCAGTAGAATTACATCGCCCTTTCAACACCTTCCCTCCCGCATTTAAAAACAACTATTTGTACAGTTTATATACTGGACATTTGACCGATTATAAAAACGTTACTGCTATTGGAAAACTATATATAAATGCAATAAAATACAGTATATAGGATTGCGTACGCCTAAATCGCTGTGTCGCTATTTTGTATCCAGTCTGCTGCACCCCATCAACTCCCTACGATGTGCACCCAGGCCTCACTGCTCACCTTTTCGTGGACAGGACACCTTCTACATCATGCAGTCCCGCTCTGCCACCAAGAATTCTGATATATGGTGCCGAGTCTTGATATCAGTATGGCTAACGACATACTCGTGCTCCCATCATCATCCCAGGTTCCTCACCCACTCAGTCCTTCCGATACCACTAACTCAGTGACCAAAGATGCCACCACATAGTGGTGTTGTTACAAATGAGGGGGTCCCAGGCTGGAAGAAAAAGAATTGGAAGGATAGAAATAAGATGAGATACAGAAACAAATCAACAGTACAATGTTTTTATTGACACAGTACTACAAACCTCATTAGTGGTTATACGTTATACATCCTAAACATTTTAAGAATAAATGTGCCCACAAGTGGAAGGGGGAAGGAAGGGGAAGGGTAGTGTTGTGAACGGGTTTCGTGAGGAAAATAAAGGATACAAATTTCATTCAAGTGACAAATAAATCAAATTCTCTCAGAGCATTGATTGCCTAGTGATTGAGCCTCCACGCTGGTCCTTTCTGTTTTTCTACTGACGCGTCTGAGATACCGGCCCCCAGCGACGACGATCAGCAGAGACGTCTGTTTCCGCAAGCTTTCGCTTTGTGACCATGGAGCCCCTCCGCATAAAAGGCGTTTACTGATCTTATCTAATAGATATTGACCCCGAGCGGAGCTGATGATTGCTTCTTTTGCGATAATAAAGAGTACTTTTCCTGTGTTCTTACTAGTACACCACACGGATAGTAACGAGAGGACACGTTCATTTTTGGATTGTTGCGATTGATACATCCCCTCCCAAATCACGAGGAGGTTTGCCCACTTTCAACACCCACCTCTCATTTTCTCCTGACGAAGACCCGCACCGTAAGGGAAACTACCCCTACAAGAACTAGGGTTGAAACGTAGACTGGCTACACGTTAGACACCAGCTTCTACCGCTAGCAGGATTTGTACAGCTGTATTGGAAGCCTGGTTTTTTTGAAATGTGTTTGATCTTTGCAGGCTAATAAGGGAATAGCCAAAAAATTGCATCTACAGACCAAGAGAATTTGATTTATTTGTCACTTGAATGAAATTTGTATCCTTTATTTTCCTCACGAAACCCGTTCACAACACTACCCTTCCCCTTCCTTCCCCCTTCCACTTGTGGACACATTTATTCTTCAACATTTTAGGATGTATAACGTATAACCACTAATAAGCTTTGTAGTACTGTGTGAATAAAAACATTGTACTGTTGATTTGTTTCTGTATCTCATCTTATTTCTATCCTTCCAATTCTATTTCTTCCAGTCTGGGACCCCCTCATTTGTAACAATTATCTACCCAGGTCCCTGTGACTATATTGGGTTAACCCTGTTCTATATAACACACCACATAGTGGTGGGCAATTGTACTCAGTGGTTCGGGCCTACATGAGGCATCCAAACTACCAGGACAGGCCATCACAACGCTTGGGATGGGAGCAAATCTAAAATGGCGTAGAGCATGTGCGCTCTGTCATTTTTATTGGTATGGTCATGTGTGTAGTGACGCTTGTGCTGGATGGATGTGTTGTGGGTGTATACCAGCCATGAGGGAGTGTGTGTGTGTCATTCTGACAACTAGACCTGGAAGTAAGAAATCAGTCAAATGGAAATCTGGGCAATGTTTCTTTTTTGTTTTTTCCTGGTAGCATAAGTGGAGTGGGCTGGCCTGACGTATGCCAGTGCTGCGCGAGGCTGTGAACGATGATTCCGGAGCTATGGGCGTGCCTCTGTCGTGAGCTATATGAAAAATCAAGTGATTCGTCATTCGTTTTGAAGTGCTGACTTCACTCGGGTCTTAAACGCAAATGTGTCACTATATCTGTAAAGTTCCACAACATGGCCAACATGGAAGGTACGGGGTATCACTGACTCTATATTCATTCATAGTTGCACACATAAAAGATGGTGGACATGACGCATTTCTACAATTATGAATGTTTGTTGTACATGCAGTGGAGTGTTGTAGCTGTAGTAATACAGGGCTGTGATAGGTTTAAGTAGTAGTTTTTGGCACATGAAGGGCAGCTAATACATACGTATACTGTCGAACTTGGTGTGGTAAATCAGTGTTTGAGCCTCAGAGTTGCATCCTCATCCTGTTATTGTGGAGAAATGACATAATCTACGCGTGCCTGAAAATATACTGTAAATACGGTGCTCATATAAATTGCCGATATACTTTTGGGTTGATTTGCGCTATATAATTATGCTAAAAAAATATAATGAAAAAAAGGAGGAATAGCCCACACTTACTGTCAGAGGTAAAATTGTTGTATACGCTATTTATATCACAATATAAGGTGGTATGGCGCAGGAGCAGCATTTTACGAACATAATAAATACACAGACACAGATAGATAGTTGAAGTGTGTATGGGAATGTGTGCTCGATTCCATTTTATTACGATGCTGTTGGTAACAAGTAGAATAGAAATTATGATATCATACATAGATATTTAATCGTCAATGCTTTATGATTTCTGCTGTACAAAGGTAAAAGCACTACATGTAAAAAAAAACACAGAAGATTCTATCGTAAAGTGTTCATGAGTTGTGGTGCACTGAGGTAGGGTTGGTTTGTGGGGAGCCTGCGATGATGCGTGGTTCAGGCAGAGCGCACTGGTAAGAATGTCTTTTGACTGCTGAATTTTGCCTTAATAAGGCCACGTGGCGATTATTTATGGTGAACTGAGTTAGTGGTACGTCTGGTAGTTAGCGTGTTGCCTACTGGACTGCATAATCAGTATTCACAATTGAAATAAAAGATAAAACATGTATGGAATATATTGACGAAATGTGTATGTTGCAGGGACATTATAGTTCAAGTTGTGACCTGTGCTGTCCACAGTGTAGACTGCCATTGACTGTGCCTTTGCACTTGAAGCGTGAATTTTATTTTCCAACTAAACCTAGAACTGATATAAAATAAGTTTTTGAAAGAAGGCTACTAAAGGGATATTGTATAGGGTTTGATAGATGTTTTATTTAGTTTGGCACTGCACTCTGCAAATAATGAATGAAGAGTCAGTTGAATTCTGCCCATGTCACTGACCATGTCATGAACGATGTAATATGTGACATCATCACCAGTGGATTGCGGGCGCGAGAGTTACAGTTAGTACAACTAACTATAACGGAGGAATTTCAATGGTTTTGTCTTAGTGAAATGTCCAGCTAACTATACTACTCCTGAAACCTATGGTGAATGTGGTTTGCTTCGATATTTAAATAAGTATTATATATAGATATATATATATATATAGCAATCTGCCTTGAAGACTGAGTGGATGTATAAGTGTCTGAATGGAGGATTTTGTAGCAATGTGATTAACTGTCTAAGTGACAAATTTAAAGTGTCTCACTAAATATATGGGATAGTGATTAAACTGAGTGAATACCTGCATCACTCTATCTCTTGTTGTGTAATCTACTTCATACGTTGGTTACTAGCTATTTGAAAGTCTATATTAGTTATTAATTAGTTAAGTGATTATTAATATGGGATAGTGAATGAATGTGTGAGTGGTTGGGTGGGAGGTGTGTGACTGTCCAAAGATGTGTTAATAGTTGATTTAGTAGGCATATGAGGTTAAGAATGTATGTGGAAACAGTTGTTTGGGTGAGTGAATCTCTTTATGGGTGTGGTGATGAGTAAATATATTTCTCAATGATACATGTCCAACAAACTAGAAATATAAAAGGCAGTGTATTTGGCAGTTGTTGTATATAATGAAGTGTACATAAGACTCAGTGATTGTATGAGAGACGTATGGATAACTGTATACTTGTAAGAGTGATTTTATAACACACTAAGTATGAGTTACTATATGTATGAATAAATAAAGTGGTGTTTGTGTAAGTGTGTAGCTTAGTAAATGTAAGTATGATCAATTGTTTGCATAAGTGAGTAGGACGACTGCATAAGTGCATAGGATGTGTGCTAGTGTGTAATGTCGATGTAGGTGTATAAGTATATTTAATAGTGTTCTATTGATCTTTGTTAGCATGTATGAGTGAATCCATAGGTAAGTGGTTTAGATGTGTGTGTAGATGTAGGAATCACTGAGTGGGATTTTAGAAACTTGTATTGGTGTGTCAATGGTTTCAAATATGGTACTCCATATTTTATAATGAGTTGTGAAAGATTATACTAGTGGATGATAAGATGTATCAGATTGTCACGTGGATGATATCATCAGTGATGTCATTTGAGATGTCATCAGTGACGTCATCAGTGATCTCACTGACCATGTCATGATTGATGTAATATGTGACATGATCAGCAGTGGATTCCGGTCTCGCGAGTTATATTTGGTACAACTAACTATAACGTGGGAATTTTAATGGTTTTGTACGAGTGAAATGTCCAACTAACTATAACACCCCTAAAACCTATCTTTTTTTCAGTGAATTTCCAAGTTTTTTTCAATGTTAATTCCTAACTATAACATGTCTGAAACCCTAAGGTTTTTTCAATGAATTTGGATTTGAAATGCTAATTCCTAACTATAACATGTCTGAATCCTATGGTTTTTTCAGGGAATTTGAAAGATTTTGTAAATGACAATTTTTAAATGCATTTATTGTTATTTTTTTATACTATTTAACAGTTTATTTTTAGATATTTAATTTTTTAATTACATTATATTTACATTATACATTACATTGCAAAATATACTTTCTCAGAATGAATTACTTTAGTTTAAATACTTTGCAAATAGGCAATAGACTTTTAAGTACAGTAGTTACAGTTAAGTAAAAACGTTTTGGTTACAGTAGTGATTTTTAAGGAATTTTATTGTATTTTAAAAGATGATAGAAACTTTTTCACACAGTATCACCAATGTTATCCTATGGGAGGAAATTCACTTATCAGGTAAGTAGTGTTAATGTTACTTTTTCTTACTCAGTGGTGGATCCTGGTTCCAGCACGGGTGTAAACAGTCGAAAGAATGCGTTTAAGTCATACAGGCAATTTTAAAGGAATATTTTTAGTTTGTGAAAACAGGCACTTGGAAACTTTTCTGGTGAAAACCACACAATGGATTCCTATCGAAGAAAATACAAGTTACTTGTAAGTATGGTTAGAATTACGTTTCAGGATCAGTACTGGGCTCAAAGAAGTAGCACTGAGGTCACTCCTGATAACAGGTGAGTAAATCCAAATTCGCAGTTCTGCTGATTTTATAGGAATTTTTCAAAGTTCAAAAACTCCACACTTAGAAGAATTTCCAAGTGAAACCAGTCAATGTCCGTCTATGGAAGGAAATTCAAGTAACAGGTAAGTACGGTTAGAATTACTTTTTATGATCAGTGCTGGGCTAAAATATGCAGCACTGGGTTCTCTCCTGATAGCAGTTGAATAAATCAGAATTCGTAGTTCGGCTGATTTTACAAGAATATTTGTACGTTTTAAAAATCAACACAGAAACTTTTCTGATGAAAACCACACAATGGATTCCTATAGCAGAAAATACAAGTTACTGGTAAGTACGTCTAGAATTCCTTTTCAGGGTCCGTGCTGAGCTAAAAGATGCCGCCCTGGGTTCTCTCCTGATAACAGGTGAGTGAATCGGAATTTGTAGTTTGGCTGATTTTACAGGAATATTTGTACAATGATGAAGGAAGGGGGCGGGGACTGAGGTGACATGTGTACAAACATGCCCTGTAGCGCGTTTTAAGTTGCAGGATTAAGTACCCTTGAATCCTGAGGTCCCCTGGGGGCCAACTAGCCCACCAGGTACCTCTAGTATGCGCCACAGGGCTGCGTTGCAGAGAGGTGTTCTGAGGCCACGCCCCTTTTTACAACACTCTGGAACACAGCTCCGTGGCGCTTACGGGAGTTAACTATTGAGCTAGTTGGCCCCCAGGGACACTCAGTATTGACAAGGAATTAATTCCCCAACTTAAATCACACCACAGGACCTGTTTGCACACATGTGAACTCAGGCCCCACCCCCTCCCTTCACCACTGTGCAAACGCGCCTGTGGTGCATTTTAAGTTGGGGGATTAACTCCCCTTGAATCTTGAGGGTCTCTGGGGTGCAACTAGCCCACCAGCTACCTCCAGTAAGAGCCACAGAGCTGCGTTGCAGAGAGGTTTAAAATGGGGCGTGGCCTCAGAACACCTCTCTGCAACGCAGCCCCGTGGCACATATTGGAGGGACCTGGTGGGCTAGTCGGCCCCCAGGGACCCCCAGTATTCAAGGGGAATTCGTTCCCCCTCTGCGAATGCACCAGGGGCCGCGTTTGCAGAGTGGTGCAATAAGGGGGAGTGGCCTCTGGCTCTGATCCCTTTTAAAAAAAATTTTTTTTTGAAGTAGCCCCCCTTCTTTTTTTAATTGTTTGGCACTGGGGACCCCATCCCCCAGGGCCCGCCCCCAATATTTTTTCTTTTTATTTAAACTATTGGAAGGGGGCCCTGTGGTCCCCCTCCTGCGGACATAGTCTGCCCCGGGGACACCCTCCCCCAGGGCATGGGCCTTTTTTTTTTATTAGGAGGGGGCTACCTTGCCCCCATCCTGTGGCCACTTTTGGCCCCGGGGACCACACCCCCCGAGGCTGTCGCTTTTTTGTTTTTTTTATTTAAAAAAATATATATATGGGTGAGCGTGGCTCCCCTCCCGGGCCACCAATAGCCCCGGGGACCCCATCTCCCGGGGCTGGCCCACTCCGTCCCCAACCCCCCCACGGTCCCAGCCGGCTCCCTGCATCCTGCGGGAGCCGGCATTGCTTTTCCATATGGGGAGCAGCTAACATGCTGCTCCCCATATGGAAAAGCAATCTGCGTTACTACTTGGGAGAGAGAATAGGTTCCCTGCTCTCTCTTCGAAATAGGAAAGCAGTTTGCAATGACAGGGTAGGAGCCACGAGGCCTCCGCCCTGCCATTGCAAACAGCAGTGTCCCAGGGGTAGGCACCCCGGGACACTGCAGGATCCAGCCCTGGGCGGTGGCGGTCCCCAGGGCCATCGAGGGCTCCAGGAGGGGGGGCTGTGCGGCCCCTCCCACATTTTTTAGAAGCCCCGGGGGGTGGTGGTCTCCTGGGCTGGGGTGGCCTCAGAGCCCCTCCACCCATTTGATTGAAGCCCCGGGGGTGGCGGTCCCCGGGGCTGCAGGGGGCCGTGGGCCCTCGCATACACTATATTCTTGCCCCGGGGGTGGCAGTCCCCAGGGCTGGGGGGCCTCTGAGCCCCCCACTCATTTCAAAATAGCCCCAGGTGGTGGCGGTCCCCGGGGCTGCGGGGTTCCGCGAGAGCCCCCCGCATACATCAAAATCGAGCCCCGGCGGTGGCAGTCCCTGGGGTAGAGGGACCTCAGAGCCCCCCAGATAACATTTTAAAGCCCCAGGGGGTGGCAGTCCCCGGGTCTGGGGAGGCCTGAGAGTCCCCCAACCCATTTTGAAGAAGACCCGGGGGGTGGCAGTCCTCGGGATGTGGGGGTGCCCCATGAGCCCCCTGCATATATTAAATCAGAGTCCCAGGGTTGCCGTTCTCTGGGGCAGTGTGGGGTGGGATTTGGACCCCGAACACTAATTTTTTAATAATGCCCCCAGGATTTTTTTCCCCGGGGGCAAATTAACATATTTACCGCGGGTGACCGCGTTTCGTTTTATTTTTATATCGCTTGGATGCGCAGATCCCACGCACAACCCTGCAATTAAAAAAAATATATAATTTGGGGGCCCTTGGGGTCTTTGTGGGACGCCCTGAGCAGGCCTAGGGGGTCAGGGTGTGTCTACCCTGCCCCCTTTTTGCATTTTTCACGTTTTTTGTTTGGTTTCTTGTGCCTCCTTTCTACAGGACCCTCCGAACCCATTGATATATATGTACTTTTAAATGTCATTTTCTCAGAAACTACTGAACAGATTTACACCAAATGAGCAAAAGGCACTAGTCTGAACTGAGGACTACCTCTTTGCCAAATTTGGTGTAATTCCGTTCAGCCGTTCAGCCGTTCGGGCTGTAGCTGTGGCTAAAGGTCCCATGGGAAATTGCATGAGGAAACACGTTTTGGGACCCCCTTTTTTCTCGGCCCCCGCTTGACCAATCACCCCCAAACTTTCAGGGAAGGAGCGGAACTGAGCTGGCCAAAAGTTTGGAATATTTTGACTTCGAGTTTGTTTACATTCCGTTGGTAAACAGTGAAGAGGGATGCTAGTATGCTCTTATCTAAAAGCACCAGTCACAACTTTTTTTCATTTTTTGTTTTCACTTTGTGACTGCACAATTAATTTCTACACAATATTCTTATTAATTTCCTTGTCAAGTACATTGTTTTAGGAGAGTGTACGAATTTGCATGGTTTCAGTTTTTAAACTACAATGACTAGCATACAACATTACTGATTCACAAAAAAACAGCATTGCATCCTTCTTATTTATTGTCTGTTTAATTCAAAGGTTATAACTTGCCCAACTTAATGCTTTAAAGGAATCAATTATGTATTGTGCAGGGGGCAGCCATAGTTATTTTTCCTCCATTTACCTCAAAGGCATTATTCCTCATGGTGAAAGATAAAACTTCCACTCTTTTCCTGGCCTATTAATTTATTTTTCTTGCTCGCAAAGTGCAGGGGAAAACCCCCCACAAACCTTGGCTGCATGCAATATTCTGAAAGTCTTCAGCCAGCAGGCCTCCCATAGTGACAGTGGCAGAGCCTCCTATTTTAACTGTGGCTCCACAGAAATCCCTCCTTCATTTCAGTGACTGCAGCCGGCGGGCATCCTCTACATAAATCCATATGAACCATGACAAATTGAATGCTCTTCCTAGCGGGTAGAGGCTTGTTGGCGACGTCACCGCCCAAATATTCCACAAGAAGAATCACGCTTCCTTCAGCATGAAATTCAAGCCCATCCAGTCAGAAGTAAGTCAAGTAGATTTTTTTTTAACAGGCAGCTCAAAAGATAAAAGCATTACGTGTTTCAACACAACGGTGTCTGAATCAATCGCAGCTGTGGGGAACAAGTGACTTTGAGTTTAAATACACTCCATTGGTAAACAGTGAAGAGGGATGCTAGCATGCACACATCTAAAAGTGCCAATCATAACTTATTTTCTTTATTTGTTTTCACTTTGGGACTGCACAATTCATTTTTACACAATATTCTTATTGATTTCATTGTCAAGTACATTGTTTTAGGACAGTGTCCGAATTTGCATGGTTTTTGTCCCAGTACTGCTTGTTTTTAAACTACAGTGACCAGTATGCAACATTACTGATTCACAAAAATACAGCATTGTATCCTTCATATTTAAAGTCAGTTCAATTCAAAGGTTATAACTTGACCACCTTAATGCTTTAAAGGAATCAATTCCGTATTCTGCAGGGGGGCAGCCAAGATTGACTTTATGTGCCTTTTCTATATCTAGTGACTTCATTGTTAGGAAAAATTCACCCATAAACTGTGCATCTAAACTACTACGTACTGGATTAATTTTCTTTCGAATAGGAATTTCCGTAAATTAGAATAATAATATTGTAATGTCCCTGTTCTATAAAAGAAACTTCACAGTACACTACAATAAATACCATATGTTAAAGGTAAATGGTGATACATCACTCCCTCAGCTACTGAAGTAGGTAATTTCATACAAACATTACAATCACTAATCTCTATGTTGTTTACATCCTGAAATAATAATTTTGTAAATACATTTAAAGAGGTATCATTGTCAGTTACTGTGTGAACTAAATCTATCTCATCTGATCCTTCTAATTCTACTCTATCTCCTTTAATGTTAGCTGTGTTTTCATTAATGTTAGTGTCATTCTTTTTATCGGTTATCATAAGATAAGGAACTGCTATTGTTAAGAATAGCCTAACTAGTATCACTAACAACAAACTACATATACAAACCCTACAACATCTTTTTATACAATTTCATTTTGGTCTTTCTGTAACTCTGGTCTTAGCCATTTTAACTAAAGAAGATGTATCTTCTTTCTCTTAATTTAGAATCAGAATACTTGAGTACTTCAAGAAAGCCTCACTTAACCTTCATCAATCTGTTCTACGTTTACTTCTTCTTTAGATTCTTCAATAATATCTAGATTCTCAAACTCTTCGAGGATCACAAAGGTCCACTCAGGTCCTTTGTCCTTATTGTTTATTGCTTTCAATCTTGAACTTCTACAAATGTTTTTAGCAATTGATTGTTCAGGCTAAATTCGACTTGTAATTTCATTTACTTGTTCAGGATCTTCATTCCTTGTTTTTAAACGATATATCAACCTTTTTACCCCACTTGGCCAATAGTTATCTTTTCTGACTCTTTTAACTTGCACTGCGCTTTCACCTTCTTGGTCTCTTTCAAGAGCCCTTTTGTTTTAATTATTTTGTGGCACAACTTGATTTTCTTCGTCTTCTGAGTTCCTCTCTCCCTTTCCTTGTTCAGGACTTGTCTGTGTGGCTTTTTCTGCCTGAACTTGTTCTTCTGTTTCTACCTGTTCCTGTTTGTGTTCTCTTAAGGATAGCTATTTTCTTTCTTCTTCCTGAACTTGTTCTTCTTCTCCTAACTGATCTTGTTCAGGTCTTACTACAATTTTGTCTTCTGCTGCCTGAACGTGTTCTTCGATACCTATCTGTGCCTTCTCAGGTCTTTCAATTGCTCTGTTTTCCTGAGTTTGTTCTTCTGTCCATATCTGGTTCTTCTCAGAATATCCAGTTTCTTTGAACCATTCTTCCTGAGCATGTTCTTCTATACCTGTCTGATCCTCACTATTCTCCTGTTTTTTTAATCTTGTTCTACTTCGTGTTTTGATGAAGACCTAAGGTATGTTATCTATTGTTATCCAGTCCTCCTGACATGTGCTTGGTTGTTCGTTGCCAGAGTCCCTTGCTCCAGAATCCTCGACTGTACAACCTTCAGCAACTTCAACTGCTTGTGTCAGTTGTGGGCACCCTTTTTCTAGGGCTGGCATGTACCAGTTTGGCAGACCTGCACACTTCACTGCTGTGGTAGTAACAAATATGACCTGTCGTGCCTCATCACACCTTTGTGCTAAGCACAACTCTCTGGTGTGGTTCTTTACCACCACCCAATCTCCAGGACTCAAATCATGAGCTTGATCCGGCTGCCTGGTCACTGCGTCTTCTTCAACCTGGTGAGAGATAGAACGCACTAGGTCAGCCAATCCTTTGCAATAATCCAATATCAGATCATCAGTTATATTCAGCAATCTATATCCTGGTATACATGCCTGTCTCATTGCTCTTCCCATCATAATCTCATGGGGACTCAGACCTGTGTTCCTGTCAGGAATGCTCCTGAGTCCCATCAGAACAATGTGTCTGGCCAACTTATTGAAGTGGATGCACACACCTTTGCCAATCTTGACTTTATTGTGCCATTCAATTGTAATACCACTCCAGAAGCCTCTGGAATGCTTCACAGATTATTCAAATTATGTCATTGTTAAAGTGAGTTCCTCTATCTGATTCCAAATTTACTGGAAAAACAAATCTTGGAATGAGTTTCCTCAATAACAGTCTAGCAACAGTTATGCTGTAATTTCTTCTTGTGGGGTATGCCTCCACCCAACGTGAATAAAAACAATCACAAGGACGTACCTCAATTCCTTGCATGGTGGTAGTGCTGTGAAATCTAGATGTAGCCTCACAATTGGTCCCTCTGCTTTACCAACCTTTCCCCAACTAACCACTGTTTTTCTTCCTGGATTTATTTGTTGACAAGTTAAACATCTCTGGCAAAGACTTTCTGCGACTGCCCTAAATCTTGGAGTGTACCAATCCTGTCTGAATTGTCGTATCATAGCATCCCTGCCTACATGTGTGCCTCCATGGTACAATCTGGCATAGTTGGTCTGCCATCATGGTACACCCACACACCATCTGCTTCTCTTTGTTCACAACACTGCTTTATCCAATGTTCCTTTTCACTCTTTTCCTCCTGCAACTGTCTCACTTCTTCCAATGTCCCTAAAACTGAAAATGACATAAGTTGGAAGCTGACTCCATTTGTTTCCATTTTTATGTTTGTTGACATTTTATTTCTAGCACAATACTAAGCAACTTGGTTGAGTTGGAATGAGTGTGTGCATTGGACACAGCACACACCGTACCTTACAAGGGGGCCAGTGCACCCAACTTGACTCCTCGGCGTTCCGATTCCAATTCGTCAAGTGAGGTACGGTGTGTGCTGTGTCTAATGCACACACTCATTGGAGAAATCTGAGTGACTATCATATCATGACATCACACACATTTTCTTTACTGATTTCTGTGTGAATAAGAAAAGCTCATCATATAACGTCTTATTTAGGAGCAACGTCGAGGTATACTGAAGAGCCCTGAAGAACTTCTTTTGGCTGTTGCTCTTTTAAGGAAAAAATCAATAAAGAAGGAACCTCATTATTTTTTCAAAATGGACTAGATATAAAATGATTTGATTGTATACAGCTGGGAAGTGGTGCAGCTTTGATACAGCTTACATACACAATTGACCCTGCGGGAAAGGGTGGTGCCTTTAGACAGAGGCACTGTTGAAGTTTGCACACGGATTTGCTTTGTATCTCATAAAATATTAGTATACTTTCTGAAGCTGGTGTCTACCATAGGCGGGTTGGCCCACTGTCCAGTTTAGGTGTTTATTCTTTTTTTAAGATGTATGGTATTGAAAATATCATGGGTGAAAATTCTTTCTTCTCTCAGCTCATATGCTTACCTGCTAGTTACAGCTTGATTGAGAGAAGACAATCACATTTTCAAATTCTGAATTCAATATCAGACCCTAAATGTGTGATGCAGGGGGTTGGGCGACAGCAGAGACCCATGCAGAAAGAAATGCAGAAAGGAGAGACAACTTTCTAAACTACTACTATCCCTATGTGACAACCTAAAACCCTGAGGCAGCTGACATAAAGAGGGCCCCATTCTGAAATGTGCCATCACTCATTACCCTCAAGAACGTCTTTCACATTCTTTTTCAAAATGAAGACAGATCATGCTAGGAGGAGCAAGAGAGAGCCAGTGGACATTCTCCCAAGCATGAATTCAGGTATACAGGTACAAATGTTTGTACTCCAGAACTATCAATTAGCTTTCAGCACCCCATTGATCAGTACAGAGGGGCATTGTCAGAGTGTCCTGTGAACAATATCAGTGCAAGGTACAAATCAAAGTAGAAGTCAATCTTAAGAGTCCTTCGAACATTTAACTGCAGGATTACTAGTACCTGGTTCGGTGAATCTAGATGTTAAGGCATAGTCACATGATCCACCACTGTTTTGAACAAACCAGTAATAAGGGTCAGCACAGAGGTAGGTTGTGGGTGCTCTGTAAATGACATCTTTACATTGTATTGATACTCAAAGCTTTTATTACTGTAATGTGAATGTCTAAGCTCTAGGACAGTGATACTCAAAGTACGACCCGGAGGCCGCATGCGGCCCTCCTGACCTCTACATACAGCTCCCTGATCAACAGCAGCTCTAAGCAGCTGTTCACTCGACCCAGCACTAACATAAAAAAGTTAAATAAACAAGCAAGTCTTTATTTAAAGGTTAATTGCAGTTAAAGAAAGGAAGTAACCAGGTTGTCCTGCACCAGTTAACTTTAGAAATACCTTCATTTGCAGCAAAAGTGTAAATATGTGAAAGGAGGGCAAGTGAAATAAACCAGTTGCCTAGGATCACACAATTTGGTCAAGTGGGGAAGCTGGGATTACGCCTATGTTTTCTGGTTTCACATTGTGCAATTCAGCCACTAGATGTACATGCTTTGCTTCCCCTATACCGACCCTACCACCGCAATCCCTGCCCCAAGACTGCCACCTTGTTGGCATCAATGCAGCCCTCTGTCACAAAACAGACCAAACTTTGTGGACCTCTGGAAAATGTTTGTGAGGACCTATGCTCTAGGATATCAGTGCACAGTGTACAACAAACACAGTTCAGATTGCTATTTAATTGTGGCTCACAACACCGTTCACCTTCCCGCCCTGGAACTGGGCCATTTCTCATGGTCACCTTCGCCAAACACACTGCTGAACATGCTGTACCACTGCCCACTAACACAAATTCCCTTGTTTGCTTGGATTATGAAACTGTCACTGGAGTTCATAAGGTGCATCAGTGAGTGTCTGGGATCCAGCAGCACTGAGTCTTGTGCCACATGCTAAGTGAGAGGTCTGAATTTTTGGTGGTTTGTTAACTTGTGTTTGTACTTCCACACCATCTAAGAGCTCATTTGGCCAGTAAAACATGTCTTACGTATGGTGAGATGAGTCTCCAGTTACTACTGAGTTCAATATGTTTCTCATACCCAGTGCTTAACTTGAATGGACGGTTTCAAGCACTCAGCACCAGTACTTAAATGGCAGCACCAGCACTTATGACAGTCTGCCACATGGTGGGCTGTTAATCTCATTTAGAGTGAGCACAACAACAGTTGTTTACTAATTCAATATACGTTAAAAATGAATAATACCTGCCACCCGTGCTAATCTTATTGCTTTGTGAGCCTTGAACAATCTGAAGTGTCATACTTGTAGGAGTGTGATGGTTAGTAGCTGGTGTGGCACTGTCATTTGTAGCTCTAGCAGTGGCAATGGCTGATGTAGGCTGCAGTGGTCTCCGGATGAGGGCCCTGGCACTAAGGGCTTCTCATTCCCCATCATCTCCAATTGTCTGAAGATTGGGTTGGGTAAGAAAAATACAGATCCCACCCTACCTTGTGATATGGAAGAATGGTAGTGTCAGAGCAGGAGTTCATGTGGCATAGTGTATTAGCTTCATCTTTTACTGCTTTGGATTTAAATTGTTGTCTTTAGGAAGACCTCACAACTCCCTACACCTTTATATGTGTGTACCTGAATCTCAGTCATGCACTTGTTCCTTAGTTCCTGTTTTCTCTTGTTCCTCTGTGAAGGTGACTAACAATTCTGTCAGTCAGCCATACAGGAGAGAGAGTGATCATTTCACTCAAGCTGCTTGTCAGGCCGTGGTAGCCGGTAAGGAACATTGACATGCAGCTGTAGTTTGTGTCACTTCTCTTTGGTTGACTGGAGACTGAATGCCCAGTGGAGGACCAGCCGTCGCCTTATAGGTTTAGGATGGTATTTATAAACTGCAGCTAATCCTTTTTTTCTTCTGGACTTGTGAAGCCCGAGGTTAAAAATGCCTGTACTGGATCCAGGATAAACGAGAGGCAACTAGTCAAGTGGAATCTGCAGTATGGTAGTCACAGTCCGTGTTTAATTCTTTAATGGGGTATGCAACAACTGAATAAAAAATAACCACAGGGGATCAATGATCCAGTTTTAAAAAAAACACCATCTCTGATCGTCTTCGGAATATTCTTTATACAATGTCAAGGATGGTGCTCGCTCACAAGCTGGTAAAATAGTGGCGTCATGCCCAATAATTTAGCACAACTTGCAGCAACTATGTCATTCATTTTACAATAGTAATGAGGCTGAAAATGACGCTTTTAAATGTTGACATTGATCCTCATATAAGTTGCCATTTTCGATTTTAAAAGTATATGCATTTATTTTGCATGATTTAAATGATCAGCAACAACTATTTACTTTTAAACATATCGGGGCAGATCTCCAAGGAAGTGCTGCAGTGCAGCAAGGCAAGCCCTTTGGCTGCGCAAAACTGCAGCACTTCCGAAGCACAGGAATGCGACATATTTACAATAATATGTCGCATTCCTGTGCTCTCCCCTGCGCTGGCGCACAAACTGCAGTCATGCGATGGCACAGGCACCCTTGCATCATGGTGCAAGGATGCCTTCGTCAGGGGGAGATTGTTTTTGTGCAGGAAGGGGCTCCTTCTGGCACAAAAATAATCACTACAGGCATTTTCCCCTTTGAATGTGTGCTGTAGAATGCAGCACGCTTTGAAAGAGGAAAAAACGAGGAGAAATGAAAACATTTCTTCTCGTTGCTCCTCCCCTGGGAAGGCGTAGCATTGACACATTTCCATATTTACGATTGCTCTTAAATCTGGAAATCTGTGTCATTCCATGGATGTTTTCCAATAGTGCTGCGTGGGAACACCCATAGCAACACCCATGGAACGACCCTTCCACGCAAAGTGCTGCGTGTGAAGGGGCCATATTTACAAGAAGATGAAAAGTCCTCTCCTTACAAATATGGAGAAGTGAAATGCGCCTACTGGTGGTGAAGTGGACTTGTAAATCTGCCCCATGATGATTTGTACAGCACGAAAAAACTACACTGAAAGGTAGTCACTAGAGATACAGAGGACGATAGTATACATCGCGAATATAGAGTTCACATAAAACACAGTCATACGGCCACGTCTGCTCCAATTTCTTCCACGCAGCGTCTACGCACTATTGCGTAGGAGCTGGTAACTGGGATGCAACTCGCGAGAAACATCAAACCTTCGCGAAATTCTTTTATGTGTCAATTGGCATAGAAGCTAATACCTGGCCAGATGGATCTGGTTTTCAAAAAAGAGCCGCACTCTCTCTGGAGGATTTCAGAGAAATCTGGGCATCATTTCCAAACTCCTCCAAAGGGGAGCGGTGTCATTGAGTGGCAGCCCCAGAGAGTTCTTCCCTGTTGCTGCTTGCATGACAGATGCCAGAAACAGATTGATGTGCACAGAAAGGCAAGGTGCAAGGAAATCATACATTAAAACTCATTAACTTTAGATTGGAGTGTTCTGCTGGGAACACGGCAAGAGCATTTTTCAATGTACAGTGCATGTCAAACATCCCTCATATGCACACTCTTTAATGTGATGGGATCCAATTTACATATTTGGGACAAATCAGATAGAAATAAAAATGTTGCTCTAAGATGATGAGGCAGAGGCAGAAGGAATACTGGCAGATATTAATCGATATAAACAGAAAAATAAAGAGCATTAAAAAGAAATGCAGACACCATTATTCCTTTGTGAACCTTTGTGGCAATCTTCTAAATGGAATAAAACATACCATAATCAGTTTTCAAATGATAGCTGGAGGGCTCTAGCATCTCCCGGGATGTAGTGCAGGGAAACAAACACTTCATTTGCTATGTACACACGTATCCACTCTGGCAGCCACTATCACATATTTTAAAAAGTGTGCATTGTTACGCATGACAACGTTTTCTCTATTTTCTTGGCTTTTGCTTGAAAGGATGGCGAAAATACTCAAAGATGCAAATAGATGTAACATTATGAGTGTGATCTTTTTTGATTGCCATTTTCACTTGCTGATTTTTGTATTCCTAACCATTCTCAGATGAAAGATTGATCTGTGAAATTCTATGAATAAGATTTCGTGAGACCCATGTTTCCAAGGTCATGGCTTAGTAGACTGGTTCGGTTATTAAAAGCAAATAACTGATATCGGATCATCGGTACAGCATCATTTACCCAGCAGTCGCTGTTGCCCTTTTAATCACGTTTTTTATTTCCATACCACCTCCTGAGTTTACTGATGCAGTAATGCAGCTATGTCCCCTCTAGAAGAGACTGCTTGTGGACATACAGGCACAGCTTGGCTCTTTATGTGTGCCATGGTTCTTGTGCTAGCACTGCCAATATCCTACTAACTGCAACAACAACTAAGCTTTGTAACTAGATCTGAAATCCAGTCTATCATTTTTTTAGAAACGAGAATAACCTGCAGCCATCTAGTCACGAATTGTAAGGCACTTACAAATGTTTTAGTTGGGTCTGTTTATTCCCAACAACTGGGCTACCCCTCAGAGTGTAACACAGAGCTTTAGGTGTGAGGAATCCCATCTGCTTAGCGTATGCCTAGAAATATATTTCTTAACTCTACTCTCTTTTAACACATATAATGATAAATATCTATTTTTGCTCCTAAGCCACCCCTTTTTTTCTGTGTAAGTCATGTGTCAAGATCCGTCTGACCCCGGAGAGGTGTAATGGAGAACCTTTATTTCCTGGGTCAACAACAGCCCTGGGGACTTTTACAATGACCATAAACCACACTAAAACACACATCATATGTAAGTTTCCACAATGACCAAATTCGCCCACTGTCCCCAGCACCATTGTTTCTTGGGCCATTGGCTCAATCGCCTGATAGTATCCAGATGCTAACTAGTCATCTGTCCTTCCCAGATCTAGGTCCTAGTACTGACATGGTTCATTTCTCACAGGATCCCATTTAGAATGAGGTTTAGCAAGAAGTCAACTCTCAATGGCCAGCTTTAGCTCCCTATATAAAATACATCCAAAGATTTGACTGCACTCTGCCTTGAGGAGATAAACCATGCAATTACCTAATCGTCTGCTTGTCCCACTTCAGATAATTTCTGGTGCCACTCATGGGACTGTGAATTCACAGCACTGGTTTCTATCTAATCCTGACAGCCATTGGTCGATGAGATACACCTCTGAAAGGAGTAAACAGGCTAGTGACCAATATGGCATACAATAGAGAGAGTAAATGTAAAGAGCAAATCAAAGCAAGCACAATAATTTATTTCAGAAGCCTCTAATCACTTGGGAAACCAGAGAAAGATCACACCTACAACCACTAAACAGGAGCATTCTCTATGTCAGTAGTTTGCAGAGATGGATAAGGCCTTGGAACCTTGAAAATCCTCTGACTTTTTAGGAATCCGACAATGTTTAGGCTTAGAAAACATTACATGGAACATTTGTTGGACTGCTACTGTTGGGGACATATTAGCCCTAATAAACAGCTATGATATCAAAGGAGAATTATTAAGGACAAGTTAATCCTCAATATGCCACATCACACCGAAACAAGATACGGAGAAAATTCAGGGTTGTAACAGAGAGTCCCTTGCATGGTGATGAATGAGCACCCTTGAGATGCATGACCCAGAGACAAGGATTCCTTAATTGCTTCTAATATTAGTTGGCCATAGCTAAACATGGATCATGTTTGAGCACAATGACGGGGCCTGTCTCATGGTAATACCTTTTTTTGTTAGACAGTGAGGGGCGCACCAAGCTATACCATCTAGTGGAAGAGAGCTAGTGCACTTGCAGGGAATTAAGTGACACAAGCACAAGCACGATGGAGGCAGCTCACCCATTGTGTTTTTAGTAACAAGCATTAGTGTGAACATGTTTTTCATCTATGACACTAGAGTGGTGGCTACCGGCCCACTCACGTAAAGTTCTGATGTTCTGTACTTAACTCCCCTTCAGCCAACATGGTGAATGTGTGTAGTGTTGGGCAGCACCAAATACTTGTGTGTGCATGCTGGTATGTATGTGTGCCTGCCAATGGAAGATAACATGCAGGGCTGTGGAAGCCCGAGGCCTGGAAAGACTAATGGAGGTGAGAATTGCAACCTCCAGACTAAAGAAGGGGATTACTGAAATTCCTGCTGGCTGGGGTGAGAACACACACACTGGGTAAAGAGGAGCATAGCATCCTTGGAACACGTCAAAGGTCTGTTTGATTTCAGAATGAGTTACTCCTCAGTGGAGTCAGGAAGACTTAAACTTCAGTGATGGCGGGTTTGATAAAAATGACTTTGCAGGACCATGGATTTATGATCGAGAGGAAGGCCTATGCTCAGTGCAGGCTTACAGCCAGGTGTGATCTCCAGTTACTCCCTTGAATTGTGATATGGGCTCGTGCTGTGGCAAACTGTCTTTTAACAAAGGACAGGATGAAGGGAAGGCACTTCAAAGAAGTCGACACCCACAACAGGAATATCAAGGACAAGAAAATAAATCAAAACAGTGTCTGGATTTGGACTATAACAGTGGGAGTCTGAGTCCTACAAGTCACCAGCAGCCATGTTCAACCAATATTTCTAGCTGCTGGAACCAGGACTAGGGACCAAGGTCTGCTGGTCTCCCTGCTCGGTGAGGGGCTGTCACATAGGAAGACAAGACCTGAGCCTGGGTAACCTTCCGCCTACCTACCTGCCAGGACAAGTAGAGCCTGCGAGGAGGGGAAGAGCACCTAGAGTAAGCAAGGCTCAGCAGGGATACTGCCAAATGGATCTGAATGTGTGACGTGTGAAATGCCCGGTCTGTCGAGTCTGCTGCATGGAGACTCAGCGACCCCTTGAGTGTTTGGGTGCTAGTTCGAAATTAGGGCTGTCATCCATGAACAGAGAAGTCGGTAACCCCTGTGTGTCAGGAGGGGTTCACAAATGAGTTAGGGCCTTTGCCCTTTTGCAGGGGAAATGAGAAATCTTGTCTGCCAGGCAGGTGCTTTCGTGGAGGGAGGGCTATTGCCCTTGATTGATGTGGCAAGGCTGTTGTGAATGCTTATAGATTGCCAAAAAAAAAAACCCGGAGAAGATGTATGACACTGGTGCTGGCTTACTGGGGAATGATGAGGCTGGACGTGCCTTCAGGGAAAGAGGTCATGGACCCTTATAGTCAGGAGTCCAGAGCCTATGGAGATGCACCACGGTTCTTCCTCACTGGCTACCATTGGGTTGGATTGGACCAGAAGTAGGCGTACTTCATGCAAATTGTGAAATTATAGCAAAACAAGATTAAGGGCAATGGCGTGAAGAGTGTAACCATGCATTTAGCGCTATTTTCTCAGCACAAGAGGCAACCTTGCATTCAAAATTAACCAGAGAAACTTCTCATTATTCCCTTATCATTTTCCCTAGCCATCATGACAATTTCATAGATTTGGCTATTGGCACCCAGGGGATATGGAGGTTGGAAAGGCTGAGCAGGTATCCATGTCACTCCAACAAAATCCCAGCACAACACCAGGAGCTGATGTTTGAATTATTCTGTACTTTGACAGCATTTCAGAATGATTTTGGATACACAATCGCTGGTAAAAATAATTCTGTTCAGAAACAAGCCAAGTGTAATCATATACATTCATGGGCAAAAAGTCTTCTGGTCATTGCACAGCTGTTTAGGTTGATCCAAAGTAAATGTTCACATTTTGCACCATTTGTGTGGACCTTAGTTTATGCTGGACATGACATTGTGTGCAATGAGAATATAAGGAAGTGTGGTTTAACCTTAAATTTAGTATGTCTTTACTTGTTTACTTGCGACTTTGGTCTTTTACTGGGTTTTGGAAAGTAAAGATATTTTAGTATAGTGCTTCTAAAAATGGAATTAATCAAATGCATAATTCGCAAAGTGTTGCAGTTTAATAGTTTTACACATCTATTGAAAAAAATACTTTCCTATGTCTATGGCAATACCTTTAAAACCCAACCTATATGCTCATGGGGAACTGTAGGAATTCATAGTGGGGTTGATAAACAGAAAGCTCATCTAAGTATACGTAAACACATGTTACAGAATGACAAGTGGCCCTGTCATTAATATAATAGCAGATGAGAAGGCATACCAACATAGAAGGTGAGACTGTGAACCTTGCACAATATCTCAGGAAGTAAGGCATTTGGTATTATGACATGAAAGATAATGTGGTTAGGTTCCAGGACATCCAATGGGTTGATGGCTTGTTTACGTGATTATAAGGGATGTACCATGTTACAACGCATACTGTTACAACTACCTACCGTTACAACGCGACCATTACAACGCATACCATTACAGCCCATAGCGCTTTGAGGTGCTGGATAGTGGTAAGTATAATTTACTATTCTAACTCCAGTCCCCGTGGACCCTAGGGAAGGTGTTGGATAGTAAATTATACTTATTCCCTATCCTAGAGCGCCCCCCAGCACAATGCGTTGTAATGGTATGCGTTGTAAAAGTCGCGTTGTAATGGTAGTGCGGAGTAACGAATGCGTTGTAACAGGTGTATACCGATTATAAGATGTGAGTTCTTAAAAACATGAACAAGCCACAATTGTCTCTTGCTCTCACCATCTTAGCTAAGTTGTATATTCGATCTGCTATTTGTCCATCCCTACATCAAGGGGGCTTCAGGCCCAAGTAGGAGCAGCTAAGGAGTCCAGGAAGAGCCTAGGTTTAGGAATTAAAACTTGTGGTCTGCCTACTAAAAGCTGGAGCCCAGCTGGTAAATGGAGGAGAGAGAGGCACATGCACATTTGTTGTCCCTGGACAAGTTGGTTTTCAACCTTGGCTGAATGGTCCCAAGCCTGAAATTGTATTAGTGTAGGATGTCCCTACAAGACAAAGTCTACATGATGTGATCATAAACACACAAAGCCACAATATTGCAATCAAACCAGTGCAGTATTTGACAAGGATGAAGCAGTGGCTCCCTCCAACAATAGAATGGCATTATGGAACACTGCTCTTATCTTGCCCCACTCTCAGACTTGACATCCTCAGAACATTGTTCCAGTACAACCACATCTTAGACCTGTCTAAAATTGTGAATTGGCATTCTGAATGTGTCAACAACGGGTTCCCTCTGAAGAGATTCAATCTTTATTTACGGTATGAGAACCAAGTCAGACGAGCTTTGCAGCTTGTTTGATTACATCATTTTCTATAGTGGCTGCTTTTGACAATTTATTAACAATCTTCCCCATAAGAGCCATCTGGCTCTGTCCATGTTTGTGGAAATTTCATGGCTACATCTTTGATGCAAACACTGCTGGGGAGTTGTGTGCCTTCCCAATTCTTTAAATTGTAAAGAAAAATGTTTCCACTTAGCCAAACCCGGAATGGCATCTGACATATTTTCCTTGTTAGCAAGACTGACCGCCCTTATTGATGTAACTAAAAAGAAACTTAGAACATTGTATCAGCATCTAAGCATGTCCCTTAGATCTAGAGCCCAATTTAGAAGAAAGCAGACAGGAGGGGCAGATTTACAAGCCTTGGACCACTTATGTGCCACTTTTAACATGGAAAAATTGACGCAAAAGTGGCGCAAGGGGATTGTAAATCTGCCCCAGAGTACTCTGCCAGAAACATAACAGAGTGCTCTGTCTGCCAAATCCTTGGTCATTTAGAGAAGGGTAGACTTAAAGCTTTCCTTTTGCTCCCATTGGCTTCCTCTGAGGTCCTGATTACGGGCCATTGGAGGAAGGACGATACACTGCCCATTTTATTTAGGCTGGATGGCCTAATATCTAGTTTTTGTGGTCTGTCACCACTAGCAAAAAAATCTGGAGGCGAGGGACAGAGAAAACAGCGCTGTAAAACTGCCAGGGTGTGGGGGCATTCGTTTTTTGTTTTCCTAATACAAACTCCAACTTTATGAGTTTGTTTCTGAAAAACAAAATACAAGTTTAAAGTTTGGTGAATGTACATAAAAAAGAAGGTGGCCAGTCAATGGATGTATCTGGCGGCTGTTGTTATTACAATATAAAATCAGTACAAAGATTTGAATCATAAAAATGAAGGTGGCTGCCCCACTCATACTTATTGTACATTGTAAGGATCCTCCAAGTACTGTGATGTCCATTGGTCCAGCGGTCATCTCTAAGTTTATTAGAGTATGGTCTCACAGGTTGACAGAGGTCATGTTTTCCACCACTCTGGTAGATCACGTTCTGTCGGTAAGATTCAAAATCAGGCTATTTGTTTGGTTTTTTACATCTAGCTATGCTAATTGCTGTCACTTTACACTTTAATTAAAACTAGCTATGCCGCCTTTATCTCAGTTTTTCTTCATTTTAAACTTCCTGACATTTCAGTAGTATTTAAATTAGAAATTAGTTCATGTGTTTGGGCTACCTTTAGAAGCTATTTGTGATCTTACATTTTGTATTCTTTTTCTGCTGATGCTTGTTTTGTTTATCATTACTCATTTGAGCACCTATGTAAGGATAGGTTTTGGTTATCTCTAAAAAATGGATGCACCAAAGTTCCTTTAAGCGGCCCTCTTACTTGCTTCATTACGACTACATGGCTAGATAATTAGTGAATTGAACTAGCATACATATAAACATCTATAGATCACCTCTCATGCCTGTCACGTCAGGGATTGTCTTGCTGTTAAGAATAGGGTACAGAAAGTACATTGTCCTTGTCATGTTTGAATCAAAATCTCACTGCAGTCTAATAGGAGCTGGCAGGGTCTGTTTGTGCATAACGCATGGTGTTCAACTGGTGGTGCTTTGCTTCCTGGTCAGAGTCACTCAATGTTAACTCTGTGGGTGTACAAGGATGTGCTGAGATGGCTCTGTGGAAAGATTAGAGGTTCGGGTGTAAGACTTCATGGTATTGGTGCTGCTGAATGCATACTCCATCCATAATGTTCAGGCCTCCAGATGGCTAAGAAGTGCTGAATAGCATGAGAAGAGAACTGGAATAACAGACGAGCTAAGCAGGACAAACCAACGACATTTAGAGTTGTATTTATTTATTTAATTTGGGTATTAGCACAGCAATGGATGCCACACAAATGTTGTGGGAACGTTTTAGCAAACTACAAATCAGGTAAATAGATACAAATAGTTGCCATGTTTGTAGGTAATCAAAAACAGTTTTCCATGATTCTTAGACAGGAGGTATCCTTCTTAGAAGAGCCATAGTCATGGGATGCCGGCTTGAGATAATAGGTTAGATGGAAAAGTGTTATTTTATGCTTTAAAGATATATTTGTATATTGGTATTTCAGAACATGCATTCATTGGATCCAGCTATGTTTAATTTTGTAAGCCTAATTTCATTCCTCCTGCTTATTATCCAATGTTCTAGAGCGTTGCCTCTGAGTACACGGATAGCTGTTGGAGTGGAAGGACGTTCTCAAGATGTTATCTCCGATATGTAGTTGGTGTTCCAACTACAATGAATACATCTTAGATTACATAGTGTTGGACTTTGCAAATTTTGCAACTGGTTGTTGGAACACTTGGGAGCTCACTGGGGATTTTATTCATCTTATTTAAAAAAAAAAATATTTGGAGATAGCGTTGCATCAGAAATTTGGACTGCTTCACATCATACGGTTTGGGCTAATTCGCATTGTGAGACATTGGATGTTGAAGATTTTTATGGGATAAAACTCTTAATGTTGTCCGGAGTTTGAAGCAGTTTAGATACCATGCATTTTTCAAAAGCGTATCTTTTACCTGGATGCACATGTGTAGCCGGAGCCATTTTGGAATCCAAATCAGCCTTGCAGTAACATAACTTTGTATTCTTTGGATTTTCAGGGTGTTTCTGACGAAGTCAAGCCCACCTCGACAACTACGTGCCTGTTTGTGCCGTCTTTCAGAAAGGTTTGCATCTCTACCAGCAACCTAAATTCAAGAACAGATTGCATTTTACCCCACAGCCTGCATATTTTTTACAGCATTTAAAAACTTCATCAGATTCTAGTGTCTGTGGTAGTAAGTGTTTGGAGAGATATGGAAAATGTAAAGGGTATTCCTGATGCTTTTGTTTAAAAACAAAATGGTCTATGTGGTATCTGTCAATTCAAAGGGCAGTGGACTATTCCCTAATGGATAAAGTATCGCTGGCCAAAGACGTACCGTGTTGAAAAATCTTTATGAAGCTTTGGGGAAATTAGGAGTGAATTGTCTGTGAGTCATTTTATGGTTCTCAGGGGCCATAGAGCTATTCTCTCATCATCTCTTAGAGTTCACATTATGAGTATGTTTCACGAAGTCAATGCGTGTTTCCTGTATCACAAGATTCACAATCACATCCGCACTCTCCTTTCTTTTCATATGCAGGTGAACAAATTTGTCAAATGAATTTCTTTACTCAATTGTTTAACTGTTCATTTCATTTCATTTAATTCTCATGAAATTTTTTAGTTTTCATTTTTCATTTTCCTTATTACTTCAGTAATTTAATGATTGTCATTGGTTCATACATTGCCCGATGCATTTCGAGCTACACAGCTCTTCCTCAGGGTACTTTATATCTGAAAACAAATACATTCCTATTACTAATGGTGTACCAGACTTATTTATGACAAGCAATTCATATTGACGATCCAATACTCAAACATTTACTTTAAACCGATCAAATTGCGAAATGAGATCACACTTCTCAAGTTCCCCTGCGTGCAAAAAACCTCGAGCTGGTGTATCACCTAATGACTCAGTGTTTGAATAAATAAACAAGAACGCGTGTGTGTATGTCAACACTTCCATATAACTAACCTGTACCCTTGTAAAATTGTAGGCAGGTCTGTGTGCTGAAAAAAGAAAATGACACGCTTATAATCTAACTGAAATAGGTTCTTTAAATAAATTTCGCAAGCGTGTTTCTCCCGTAGGGGGTTCTGTCCTTCTCTTACCGTGTATATGAATGTGCGGTTTTCCAATGGTAGCCCGTCGGCGTGCGTCGCTCTTTCTACACAATCTCTATGGTTTTTATGCCGGTCACGTGGGACGGGTTAAGATTGCTTTTTTGAACGTTCGCGGCGTGTGACGTGCGTCGCTCTGTTCTCATGGTGTCTATGGATTGGTGCACTAGTCACGTGGGGCGGGTTGTAAACACGGTGAATTAACTGTTTGTTGGCGCGTCTAACGTGCATCATAAGAAGAGTATGTGTAGTGTGACCTACACTGGTAAATAGACGTTCATGATGAGCGCGGTGATGAAAATGGAAATAAAATAAAAATAAAAAAGCGCGTGATAAAAAGGTGTGGTGCAGGTTTCTAAAGTTTTACGGTATTATGTAGTGTTATGCATACATAATGCTAGGGAACGTGATAGAAAAACATACATGATTGTTCGAACTTAGTATGTACATGTTATATACAATTGTATACAGTGCAATTATCAGGTCTGTACATGTCAACTTCGATCATATTGAGTGCAGAGCACCCTATGTAATCCATATTACGGGATAATGCTACAAGAAGCAACTAAATTCAATCCTTTCATTTAACCCTTTTGGGTGGAGGGTACACAAAAAATTGATCCAAAATGTTTCTCTTCGTAGTAAGTGATTGTTCGTGTCTCTTCCTGGCAAATTCTCAACTTTTTCTAGGATGCAAAATTTGAGTTGTGATGGATTATGTTTGGCCTCGTTGAAGTGCACTGCAACTGTAGATTTTTGATTTTTCAACCTGATGTTGCTCTTGTGTTCAACCACACGGGTTTTTATTTTTCTCTGTGTTTTTCCCACGTATGCAAGGCCACACGGGCATTTCAACAAGTATATCACGTTGCTTGTATCACATGTGCCTGATACTTTGAGTGTGATTGGTGTGCCTTTAGTGGGGTGATTGATCACGTTACCCTTGATTATTGCCGAACAGTTTCCACAGTTGTGACAAGGAACAGTTCCTTTGTGTGCATCTGTGCTTTTATGTTGTGGTGTTTTGATTAATTCCTTCAGATTTTTTGTCCTCTCATATGCAAATATCGGTGTTTTACTGAACAATCCTTTGAAATCCTCCTCCAGGGCCAATAGTGGCCAGTGTTTCATTATGGTTTTCTTGATGGAGAAGCTTCTGGTTGAGAATTTTGAGACAAATACGGTTCTTTGTTCTTCCGGTTTAACTTGTGTGGATAACAGGTGCTTTCTCTGTAGTTTGTCTGCTCTTTCAGCGGCTGCTTCCAGGATGGGTTCGGGATATCCTCTGTTTTTGTATTTAAGTAGGGTGTCTTTTTTGTGTTTGTTGTACAATTCTGTTGTTGAAGCTATTCTCTTGATTCTGATCAGTTGTGAAAATGGTAGGTGTTTTTTTAAGGATGGTTGATGAAAACTTTTGTAGTGAAGAAGATTGTTTCTGTCAGTTGATTTGGTGAACACACTGGTGGTTAATTCTCCTTCGTGGTTGGAGATGGATACGTCCAAGAAAGATATTGTGTCTTTATTGATGGTGAAAGTAAACTGAATTCTTTCATGAATGTAGTTGAGTTGCTGTAAGGCAGTGAGTAGAGTGTTTTTTGTTCCTTTCCATAATACGAATATATCGTCGATATATCGTTTGTATAGGATCAAATTGTTAGACCAAGTCTGTTGATTCAGTATGTTGTCAAGTTCAAATCTATGCATGAACGTATTTGCATAAGTGGGAGCTACACAATTTCCCATAGATGTACCCGATGATTGTACGTAAAATCTCTCCTTCCATGTGAAGTAACTGTGGAATAAGGTAAAGTGGTAAATTATCTTTGTGTTCTTCAAGGATGTTTAAAAAGTGAGTAGTGTCTTTCACATACGTGGAGGATTTCTGGACTATGTCCTGTAGGTGTCGATCGATGAACTTTCCAACTGGTTCATGTATCGATCCCACTGTAGATACAATTGGTCGTAATGGCGAAGAACACAAAGATAATTTCACCAAAGACATGTGTTAGACCTGGCACCTTGGCGTGAGTCTCCCTTCCACTTTTTGCTGATGTGCCTCCGATGTTTTGCTGGTTTTCCGGTACTCAGGGCACTGCGCCACGGCTGATCCGTGCCGCAGTGCAAGTGCTCCCTACTGTAAATTGTATATACGATTGGTATTCCTGATTGGTGCATTGGATTTGCTGTCAGTCCCTAGTAAAGTGCACGAGAGAGTGCCGGGGCTTGTAGATGCCAATACTGCTGGTGGGCCTGCAGCGCTGGTTGCGCCACCCACCGAAGCAGCCGTAAAAGATGTGTCTGGGAACTGCGACCGCAGAACCCGCGTGCGGTCTCGTACTGTCACGCTAGCTGGGCAAGTGTCCCCACTTGCCCGCACCGACCCTTCCCTTGACTACATATTAGTCACCCCTATGGTAGGCCTGCGGGCAGGGTGCGTTGTAGGTGTAAGGTAGGACAAGCCCTGATGTGCGTGGCATGTCCTGGTAGTGACTTACAACGAAGACCGTATTTCACTGCTGAAGGCTACCTGCTCCGTTAGGCCAGACTGAGCTGCGAGGGTTATTACACCCTATAATCCCCGCAGGCTCAAGGAGCATGGTAGTGAGTCCTGTTTAGTATGCCTGAACTCAGGATGATGAGATATTTCTTGTAGGCAAGTTTATTTCAGTATCCTGGGTTTGCAAATGCTACTTTTAGAAAGTTAGCATTTGCTTGCCTAACCATTTCAGTTGCCTCTGCCAGTATGTGTATCCGACTGTCTGGGATGTGTGAGTGACAGGGCTGGAGGGATGACAGGTGGTGAATGCGCAGATTACACCTTAGTGGGAGGTAGG
Organism: Lissotriton vulgaris; assembly: GCF_964263255.1. Lineage (NCBI taxonomy): Eukaryota > Metazoa > Chordata > Amphibia > Caudata > Salamandridae > Lissotriton > Lissotriton vulgaris. The sequence continues at coordinate 1,092,726,805 of NC_141696.1, read as the reverse complement.
AGTGCCTCTTGACTCGAACTGTCACTGTGCTCGGCCACCACAATGCTGGCTCCACCCTCCTGGGGAGCGGCGGATGACTCTGCCGGCACCTGGCCCAGGAAGGGCGAAGCCCCCATCAACAAGGTACTCTGGCCACCCCTGTCCGGACAATGCTGGCTCCACCTCCTGTGGGGTGTCTGATGCGCCTGCCCCTCACACTGAAAGCAGAAGCCGGAGCACACCCGCCGGGGTACTCCAGAACTGAGAGTGGCTATGCAAAGGCCCCCCTGGCCTGCGAGAACAAAAGAATTGGCCTATAAAAGAAGGAGCCCTGCTCCTTGAAAGTTAGATCCGGTTTGGGCCACAGAAAGACTCTGCCCGACGAGAAGGACCGCGAGAGACAAGGAGGGGTGCTGACTCTTGCCTGTGTCTGGTGCCTTGCTGCTGAAGGAGAGACTAGAGAAAAGACTACGAGAAGACTTTTGCTTTACTTTGTGCCAAACTCTGCTGAAGAGATCTCCAAGGGCTTGCAACTGAACTTGCCCCCTGACCAGCGTCCCAGGACCAGTGGACGCTACCCCCTTGGAAGAAAGCGACTGCGGGTGCTGACCATCGCCGCAGTATCGACAAAGAGGAATCTCCTCTAAGGCATCAACGTCATCCCGACCACCGTGACCGGGGCCCACAGCAACAGCGGAAGCAAAGCAAGGACCAGCCGCCGCTGGCCCAAACACCGTGACCGCAACTGCACCGGGAGCCCGAGAGCAAAGGGAAGGAGGACCCGTCCGGTCTGAGCTCTCGAGGAGACTGCACAGCGAGCAGTCACTCACCTGCAAGGACGGGCAGTTGCCCCACGAGAATCCACAAGGTCGGTAGCCTGCCCGACAGCCCAGCTGTGAGCCCACAGCTGCACCGACATTTGGCTGGGTACGTCCTGCACTTGGGGACCGTACTGCCACTTGTCACCGCCGCACAGCCGCCGTCTCCAAGGTTGGAGCGGACGACGAGGAGAGGACCGTGCCGCCACAGAACACCGCTGCCCCGGACGACCAGTGACCTGCTCGGCCGAAGAGCCGCAATGATCAACGACCCCGGGAAGGCAACGCGACGTGGGACAGATCCCCTGGAAGCCGCCGGCTCCACAAAGAACTTTGGTTAACCCCGGCCTACGGGCCTCAAGAGAACTGCTATAAGAACTGTGGTAACCTGAATCAAGTATCCTGCAACCGTTTTCATAAAGTATATCGACTGTATTCACAAGCCTGCTTAAAATCTATATAAAGATATATATTTTTACAGAATACAGTCTGGTCTCGTTGTGTGGTGGGTTGGTTGTGAAGGTGTACTGTTGCAAGTGTTTAACCCTATGTGCCCCAAAGATTAGCCTACGACTGCTTAAGCCACACTACCTAGAGGGTAAGCAGAGGTTGTCTGGAAGGTAACCCTCAGCCCTGACGAGGAAGAGAGAGTCCCTGCTTGTCGCTAGTGTTGCACTGCGCCAACTAGAGCCTCCCCCTTCCTACATTGGACGCAGCGGTGAGGATTTCGAATTTACACTTGCGATATCTATACCTGAGCTTCTGACCACTACACAAGGACTACGGTCCAGATACTTAGCCACAGACTTTGCTTTTTGAATTTTGCCGAAAGAAGATTCCGAGTGCAGAAGCCATGCCGGGCACAAAGAGCCTGGATGGAGCAGAGTCCACGACCTCCGAGGTGTTGGAGGTGGAGTGGGACGCCGCAAAGCTGGACAAATACTCAAAGATGGAGCTGAAGTTTTTCTGTAGGAAACTCAAAGTTCCGCACGCTGGCTGCAAGAACAAGCCGGAGCTCTACAAGGCCCTGAAAGCCTGGGTGGAGTCCCGAAAGACCCCGGAAGAGCAAGACGTCCTCGCCGAGCAGAATGCAACGGAGGAGCAGAATGCGCTTGGGGATCTGATCGATCTCGAGCGGCAAGACAGCGAACACAGCTTGGGAAAAGGCCTGTCGCCAGAGGAGCTGGCGGACAGGAAGGAAACCCGGAATCACGAAAGAAAGTTGGCAGAATTGAAAATCCAGCTGGAGCTTGAAACGAAAAGAATGGCGCTGGAAGAGCGAAAGCACCAGATGGATTATGAGGTGAAAATGAGGGAGATAAGTCTCAAGGAGAGAGACTTGGATCGTCCTCCCTCTGGTGGCAGCACATCGCCAGTGCAGGTAGAGTCAAGAGTGCATATCCCGAAGGACGTAGTCAAGGAGTTCTTTAAGGGGGATGACATAGGACAATGGTTTAGGGCATACGAGGTAGCCATGTCCTCCCACCGGGTCCCTGACAAGGATTAGGGAGCGGGGTTGTGGGGAAGGTTCCTTAGCGAAGGGAGAGATACCTTGCTAGATTTGCCCGTTGAGAATCAGAGGTCCTATATCCACATGAAAGAAGCTTTTTTGAACAGGTACGGGCTTACCCCTGAAATGTATAGACAGAAGTTTAGGGGATGTACTAAGCGGCCTGGGAATACGTATGTGGAGTATGTGACTTACTTTTGCAGAGCGCTGGATGGTTGGGTAAAAGGTAACAAAGTTAATGATTTTCAAGGTCTCTTTGATTTAATTGCATGGGAGCACTTGTCTGATCACTGTTTTCCGGAGTTACGCCAACACCTGATCGATAGCAAGCTGTCCAACCCGAGGAAGCTTGCTGAGGAGGCGGACCGCTGGCTCAGCACCAGGGTCCACAAGGGTCCCGTGGGAGATTCCACCAAGAGTGGGCAGGGTCCCCAGCAGAAGAGTGGGGGGGACAAAGGGGGAAAACAGAAAGGGTTCCAAAAAGGCCCCCAAAGTAGTTCCCAAGGGAATCCGCAGCAGGGTTCTCAGCCTCCCCCACCCCCGAAGCAGAATGGGGCCCGACAGGTAAACCTGTTCCAAAGGGGCCCTTCAATTGTTTCAAATGTGGCGAGCCTGGGCACATATCCAGTGACCCCAAGTGTCGCCTATTTGGAAAACCCGCACCCACTGGTGCTCCACCCCGACAAGTGACTAGCGTTCACCTGGGAGAAGAAATGATGGTCCCGGGGGGTGGAGATCCCGTTCACATGACCCTGGTCTCGTTAGGAGACAGCGAGATGATCCCTACGAACTACCTGCCCTCTAACACTAAAAAATATGGGCAGGTGGTGATCATCAATGGTAAGGAAGCCGAGGCTCTTAGAGACACAGGAGCCAGTGTGACTGCAGTGAGGCAGCACCTGGTGTCTCAAGAGCAGGTTGTACCCCATACCTACTGTAGGGTTATCAACGCTGATAATTCTGAGAGTCAGTGTCCGATGGCTCAAGTTCCCTTCAAGTGGGGGGGGGGTCTCTGGTACTCTGCAGGTCTGTGTGAGAAAAACCATGCCTGTTGACTGTTTGCTAGGGAACGACTTGGAGCACTCCCCTTGGGAAAAGGTGGAGAAAACGACTCACCTGCGGATGGTGGGTCTGCCTGACTGGGCGTGCGTGACCACCCGGTCGATGGCAGCCAGTAGGGGTGATCGAGAGGTCCTGGGGCCTGAAGGAGAGGCCCAGGAACCGGCCTTAGGGAGAAGGCGCAGGGGGCGCGGGAAACCGGCCCCGGAAGTTCCTACGGTCCAGGAGGAGGCAGACCTTGAGGGGGATGCCCTGGAGCCTACAGGGGAACAGATCGCTGAACTGGGGGACGTGCCTGAGCTGACCCATTGGCAGCAAGAAGGAGGACCCTCCAGGGAGGAATTCTGCAGGGAGCAGAAAGAATGCCCTTCTCTCGTGGTACTATGCGGCAGCAGGCTGCAGACCAGGCCAATGGTGTTCAGGCCAAAACACATTACGTGTACTGGGAGAACGACCTCCTGTATTCGGAGCCTAAGGCTGCTGAACCTGGGTCAGCCCGTGTGCTGGTGGTACCCCAGAAGTTCAGAGCCTTCCTACTGGGTCTGGCTCATGATGTGCCTTTAGCAGGACATTTGGGGATGGACAAGACCTATGACAGGCTTGTCACCCACTTTTACTGGCCCCAAATGCATAAGAGTTCAGATGCTTATTGCAGAACCTGTCCGACTTGCCAGGCAAGTGGGAAGACGGGAGGGAAGAACAAGGCTCCCCTCCAACCCTTCCCTATGGTCGGTACGCCATTCCAGCGAGTGGGTATTGACATCGTTGGGCCTCTGGACCCCAAGACAGCCATGGGCAACAGGTTCATCCTGGTCTTGGTGGACCATGCCACCCGGTACCCTGAAGCCATTCCTCTGAGGACAGTGACGGCTCCCGTGGTGGGGCGTGCACTGATGGGAATTTTCTCACGAGTAGGATTCCCTCTAGAGGTGGTGAGCGACAGGGGGACCAATTTCATATCGAAGTATATGAAGTCCCTTTGGCAAGAGTGTGGCGTAACGTACAAGTTCACCACACCCTACCATCCCCAAGGTAACGGGTTGGTTGAAAGATTCAACCGAACCCTCAAAGGCATGATCATGGGCCTGGAAGGTCCGATGAGGCGTAAGTGGGACGTCCTTCTACCATGCCTGCTGTTTGCATATCGCGAGGTACCACAGAAGTCCCTAGGGTTCAGCCCCTTTGAACTACTGTACGGCCACCCCGTGAGAGGACCACTGAGTTTGGTAAAGGAAGGCTGGGAGCAATCTCCCAGGAAACCTCCCCAGAATGTATATAGCTACATGCTGGCCTTCAGAAACCAAACCAGGCGCTTCAGACAACTTGCCGAGGCAAATCTGGAAGCGAGCCAGGAGGAAATGAAGCGGTGGTACGATCAGAATGCCACTCTGGTCGAGCTTCAGCCTGGACAAGAGGTGTATGTCCTGGCCCCAGTGGAGCCCTGTGCCCTTCAAGATAAGTGGACAGGACCATTTGAGGTTGTGGAGCGGAAGAGCCCCGTGACATACTTGGTGGACATGAAGACACCCAGGAACCCTTTGCGGGTCCTACATGTCAACCGCCTCAAGCCCCACTTGCGAAGGTCCGAAGTGGGCATGTTGTTGGCAACCGATGACGGAATGGAGGAGGAGTCAGAGCCTCTACCGGACCTCTTGGTGGCCTGTGAGAAGGATGGGTCAGTGGATGGAGTTAACCTCTCACCCTCCCTGACCGCCGAACAACAGGAGGACTGCCGCCAGTTGCTGGGGCAGTTTCCAGACCTGTTCTCCCTGGTTCCGAGTGTCACAGATTGGTGCGTCCATGATGTGGACACTGGAGACAGCTTACCGGTGAAGCATAAGGCTTACCGGGTAACTGACAGGGTACGGGCCTGCATCAAGGAGGAGGTCTCCAAGATGCTTGCCCTCGGGGTGGTTGAGTCTTCCAGCAGTCCTTGGTCCAGCCCCGTGGTCTTGGTTCCGAAGGCTGCTGCGCCGGGAGCCACACCCGAACTCCGGTTCTGTGTGGACTACAGAGGACTCAATTCAGTCACGAAGACTGACGCGCACCCCATCCCCAGAGCTGACGAGCTCATTGATCGGCTAGGGGCTGCCCGGTTCCTCAGCACGTTTGATTTAACGTCTGGGTACTGGCAGATCGCCTTGACCGATGGGGCAAAGGAGAGGTCGGCATTCTCTACACCAGATGGGCATTTCCAGTTCCGGGTTATGCCATTTGGAATGAAGAATGCCCCTGCCACCTTTCAGAGATTGGTCAACCAGGTGTTGGCTGGACTGGACGAGTTCAGTGCCGCCTACCTGGATGACATCGCGGTGTTCAGCGGCACCTGGCCCGAACACCTGCGACACCTCTGGGAAGTGTTGATGGCCCTGCGCAGAGCAGGCCTCACAATCAAGGCAAGCAAGTGCCAGATTGGGCAGGGTTCCGTGGTGTACTTGGGACACCAAGTTGGGAGTGGCAAGGTAGCCCCCTTGCAGCCCAAAATCGAAACCATCCTGGCTTGGGAACCCCCCAAGACCCAGACTGCAGTGAGAGCCTTCCTGGGGCTCACTGGGTATTACAGGAGGTTTGTCAAGGGCTATGGCACGATCGTGACCCCCTTGACAGAGCTGACTTCGAAGAAGCAGCCCAGGAATGTGATTTGGACTGACACCTGTCAGAAGGCTTTTGACACCCTGAAGACTGCCATGTGCACGGCGCCCGTGCTCCTGGCTCCTGACTTCTCCAAGGAATTCATAGTGCAAACAGACGCTTCAGAGCATGGTGTAGGGGCTGTTCTTTCACAGATGACTGAGGAGGGCTTTGACCAACCCGTAGCCTTCATAAGTCGGAGGTTACTTCCACGGGAAAGTAGGTGGAGTGCAATAGAGCGAGAAGCATTTGCTGTGGTCTGGGCGCTGAAGAAGCTAAGACCCTACTTGTTTGGGTCTCACTTCCGAGTTCAGACGGACCACAGGCCCCTCAGATGGTTGATGCAAATGTGGGGTGAGAACCCGAAACTGTTGAGGTGGTCCATTTCTCTACAGAGTATGGACTTTACGGTGGAACACCGCCCTGGCACCGATCACGCCAACGCTGACGGTCTGTCCAGATTTTTCCGCCTTAGTGATGTGGAACTCCCTGGGGAAGGGTAGTTCCCCCCACATTTCAGCTGGAGGGGACACATGTTAGACCTGGCACCTTGGCGTGAGTCTCCCTTCCACTTTTTGCTGATGTGCCTCCGATGTTTTGCTGGTTTTCCGGTACTCAGGGCACTGCGCCACGGCTGATCCGTGCCGCAGTGCAAGTGCTCCCTACTGTAAATTGTATATACGATTGGTATTCCTGATTGGTGCATTGGATTTGCTGTCAGTCCCTAGTAAAGTGCACGAGAGAGTGCCGGGGCTTGTAGATGCCAATACTGCTGGTGGGCCTGCAGCGCTGGTTGCGCCACCCACCGAAGCAGCCGTAAAAGATGTGTCTGGGAACTGCGACCGCAGAACCCGCGTGCGGTCTCGTACTGTCACGCTAGCTGGGCAAGTGTCCCCACTTGCCCGCACCGACCCTTCCCTTGACTACATATTAGTCACCCCTATGGTAGGCCTGCGGGCAGGGTGCGTTGTAGGTGTAAGGTAGGACAAGCCCTGATGTGCGTGGCATGTCCTGGTAGTGACTTACAACGAAGACCGTATTTCACTGCTGAAGGCTACCTGCTCCGTTAGGCCAGACTGAGCTGCGAGGGTTATTACACCCTATAATCCCCGCAGGCTCAAGGAGCATGGTAGTGAGTCCTGTTTAGTATGCCTGAACTCAGGATGATGAGATATTTCTTGTAGGCAAGTTTATTTCAGTATCCTGGGTTTGCAAATGCTACTTTTAGAAAGTTAGCATTTGCTTGCCTAACCATTTCAGTTGCCTCTGCCAGTATGTGTATCCGACTGTCTGGGATGTGTGAGTGACAGGGCTGGAGGGATGACAGGTGGTGAATGCGCAGATTACACCTTAGTGGGAGGTAGGAGTGCCTCTTGACTCGAACTGTCACTGTGCTCGGCCACCACAATGCTGGCTCCACCCTCCTGGGGAGCGGCGGATGACTCTGCCGGCACCTGGCCCAGGAAGGGCGAAGCCCCCATCAACAAGGTACTCTGGCCACCCCTGTCCGGACAATGCTGGCTCCACCTCCTGTGGGGCGTCTGATGCGCCTGCCCCTCACACTGAAAGCAGAAGCCGGAGCACACCCGCCGGGGTACTCCAGAACTGAGAGTGGCTATGCAAAGGCCCCCCTGGCCTGCGAGAACAAAAGAATTGGCCTATAAAAGAAGGAGCCCTGCTCCTTGAAAGTTAGATCCGGTTTGGGCCACAGAAAGACTCTGCCCGACGAGAAGGACCGCGAGAGACAAGGAGGGGTGCTGACTCTTGCCTGTGTCTGGTGCCTTGCTGCTGAAGGAGAGACTAGAGAAAAGACCACGAGAAGACTTTTGCTTTACTTTGTGCCAAACTCTGCTGAAGAGATCTCCAAGGGCTTGCAACTGAACTTGCCCCCTGACCAGCGTCCCAGGACCAGTGGACGCTACCCCCTTGGAAGAAAGCGACTGCGGGTGCTGACCATCGCCGCAGTATCGACAAAGAGGAATCTCCTCTAAGGCATCAACGTCATCCCGACCACCGTGACCGGGGCCCACAGCAACAGCGGAAGCAAAGCAAGGACCAGCCGCCGCTGGCCCAAACACCGTGACCGCAACTGCACCGGGAGCCCGAGAGCAAAGGGAAGGAGGACCCGTCCGGTCTGAGCTCTCGAGGAGACTGCACAGCGAGCAGTCACTCACCTGCAAGGACGGGCAGTTGCCCCACGAGAATCCACAAGGTCGGTAGCCTGCCCGACAGCCCAGCTGTGAGCCCACAGCTGCACCGACATTTGGCTGGGTACGTCCTGCACTTGGGGACCGTACTGCCACTTGTCACCGCCGCACAGCCGCCATCTCCAAGGTCGGAGCGGACGACGAGGAGAGGACCGTGCCGCCACAGAACACCGCTGCCCCGGACGACCAGTGACCTGCTCGGCCGAAGAGCCGCAACGATCAACGACCCCGGGAAGGCAACGCGACGTGGGACAGATCCCCTGGAAGCCGCCGGCTCCACAAAGAACTTTGGTTAACCCCGGCCTACGGGCCTCAAGAGAACTGCTATAAGAACTGTAGTAACCTGAATCAAGTATCCTGCAACCGTTTTCATAAAGTATATCGACTGTATTCACAAGCCTGCTTAAAATCTATATAAAGATATATATTTTTACAGAATACAGTCTGGTCTCGTTGTGTGGTGGGTTGGTTGTGAAGGTGTACTGTTGCAAGTGTTTAACCCTATGTGCCCCAAAGATTAGCCTACGACTGCTTAAGCCACACTACCTAGAGGGTAAGCAGAGGTTGTCTGGAAGGTAACCCTCAGCCCTGACGAGGAAGAGAGAGTCCCTGCTTGTCGCTAGTGTTGCACTGCGCCAACTAGAGCCTCCCCCTTCCTACAACATGATTATGGCCATAATAGATGTGAAGTCATTGTACACCTCCATACCGCACGACTTAGGTATGAACGCCATTGAAAGTTTTTTGGTAAATGAGGAGAAGAATGAAGATCTGAAGGTATTCATATTAGAACTCATCCACTTTACCTTATTCCACAGTTACTTCACATGGAAGGAGAGATTTTACGTACAATCATCGGGTACATCTATGGGAAATTGTGCAACTCCCACTTATGCAAATACGTTCATGCATAGATTTGAACTTGACAACATACTGAATCAACAGACTTGGTCTAACAATTTGATCCTATACAAACGATATATCGACGATATATTCGTATTATGGAAAGGAACAAAAAACACTCTACTCACTGCCTTACAGCAACTCAACTACATTCATGAAAGAATTCAGTTTACTTTCACCATCAATAAAGACACAATATCTTTCTTGGACGTATCCATCTCCAACCGCGAAGGAGAATTAACCACCAGTGTGTTCACCAAATCAACTGACAGAAACAATCTTCTTCACTACAAAAGTTTTCATCAACCATCCTTAAAAAAACACCTACCATTTTCACAACTGATCAGAATCAAGAGAATAGCTTCAACAACAGAATTGTACAACAAACACAAAAAAGACACCCTACTTAAATTCAAAAACAGAGGATATCCCGAACCCATCCTGGAAGCAGCCGCTGAAAGAGCAGACAAACTACAGAGAAAGCACCTGTTATCCACACAAGTTAAACCGGAAGAACAAAGAACCGTATTTGTCTCAAAATTCTCAACCAGAAGCTTCTCCATCAAGAAAACCATAATGAAACACTGGCCACTATTGGCCCTGGAGGAGGATTTCAAAGGATTGTTCAGTAAAACACCGATATTTGCATATGAGAGGACAAAAAATCTGAAGGAATTAATCAAAACACCACAACATAAAAGCACAGATGCACACAAAGGAACTGTTCCTTGTCATAACTGTGGAAACTGTTCGGCAATAATCAAGGGTAACGTGATCAATCACCCCACTAAAGGCACACCAATCACACTCAAAGTATCAGGCACATGTGATACAAGCAACGTGATATACTTGTTGAAATGCCCGTGTGGCCTTGCATACGTGGGAAAAACACAGAGAAAAATAAAAACCCGTGTGGTTGAACACAAGAGCAACATCAGGTTGAAAAATCAAAAATCTACAGTTGCAGTGCACTTCAACGAGGCCAAACATAATCCATCACAACTCAAATTTTGCATCCTAGAAAAAGTTGAGAATTTGCCAGGAAGAGACACGAACAATCACTTACTACGAAGAGAAACATTTTGGATCAATTTTTTGTGTACCCTCCACCCAAAAGGGTTAAATGAAAGGATTGAATTTAGTTGCTTCTTGTAGCATTATCCCGTAATATGGATTACATAGGGTGCTCTGCACTCAATATGATCGAAGTTGACATGTACAGACCTGATAATTGCACTGTATACAATTGTATATAACATGTACATACTAAGTTTGAACAATCATGTATGTTTTTCTATCACGTTCCCTAGCATTATGTATGCATAACACTACATAATACCGTAAAACTTTAGAAACCTGCACCACACCTTTTTATCACGCGCTTTTTTATTTTTATTTTATTTTCATTTTCATCACCGCGCTCATCATGAACGTCTATTTACCAGTGTAGGTCACACTACACGTACTCTTCTTATGATGCACGTTAGACGCGCCAACAAACAGTTAATTCACCGTGTTTACAACCCGCCCCACGTGACTAGTGCACCAATCCATAGACACCATGAGAACAGAGCGACGCACGTCACACGCAGCGAACGTTCAAAAAAGCAATCTTAACCCGTCCCACGTGACCGGCATAAAAACCATAGAGATTGTGTAGAAAGAGCGACGCACGCCGACGGGCTACCATTGGAAAACCGCACATTCATATACACGGTAAGAGAAGGACAGAACCCCCTACGGGAGAAACACGCTTGCGAAATTTATTTAAAGAACCTATTTCAGTTAGATTATAAGCGTGTCATTTTCTTTTTTCAGCACACAGACCTGCCTACAATTTTACAAGGGTACAGGTTAGTTATATGGAAGTGTTGACATACACACACGCGTTCTTGTTTATTTATTCAAACACTGGGACATAAGGTGATACACCAGCTTGAGGTTTTTTGCACGCAGGGGAACTTGAGAAGTGTGATCTCATTTCGCAATTTGATCGGTTTAAAGTAAATGTTTGAGTATTGGATCGTCAATATGAATTGCTTGTCGTAAATAAGTCTGGTACACCATTAGTAATAGGAATGTATTTGTTTTCAGATATAAAGTACCCTGAGGAAGAGCTGTGTAGCTCGAAATGCATCGGGCAATGTATGAACCAATGACAATCATTAAATTACTGAAGTAATAAGGAAAATGAAAAATGAAAACTAAAAAATTTCATGAGAATTAAATGAAATGAAATGAACAGTTAAACAATTGAGTAAAGAAATTCATTTGACAAATTTGTTCACCTGCATATGAAAAGAAAGGAGAGTGCGGATGTGATTGTGAATCTTGTGATACAGGAAACACGCATTGACATTTATACTTTGACCCTGAGGCTCAGAAGGGTACTCACATCCCACACCAACCACACTCCAGTAAGTTGTTTCAAAAAATACACCTTCAAAAAACAAAACAGAGTGCGGAGTCAAAGGTCCATTTGGTTGTATGTTTCACGAAGGCCATTTTGACATCATGAAAATGAAACAGAGAGTTAAGAAGTGGTATTGGTGGCCAGGGATGGATTTGTGGCTCATCCCCCAGCCCGACGCTGATCAACATCTACATGGCTCCCCTCGCACAAGTTGCCCACCAACACGACCTCAACATCATCTCCTACGCCGACGACACCCAGCTCATCCTCTCCCTCACCAAGGACCCGCACACCTCCAAAACCAACCTCCACGAGGGAATGAAGACCGTCGCCGACTGGATGCAGAACAGCTGTCTGATGCTAAACTCGGACAAGACAGAGGTTCTCATCCTCGGACCCACCCCCTCAGCCTGGGATGACTCCTGGTGGCCGACCACACTGGGAGCAACACCGACACCCACTGACCATGCACGCAACCTAGGATTCATCCTCAACTCCTCCCTCTCCATGTCTAAACAGGTCAACGCCATCCCCTCCTCCTGCTACAATACCCTCTGCATGCTCCACAGGATCTACGATTGGATCCTGACCGAAACAAGAAGAACGGTGACACAGGCCCTCGTCAGCAGCAGACTGGACTACGGCAACGCACTCAACGCAGGAATCCCAGCCAAACACCTACGACGACTACAACACATCCAAAACGCCTCCGCCCAACTAATCGTCAACGTCCCCAGCCGCAGCCACATCACCCACCACCTGCGAGACTGACACTGGCTCCCCGTCACCTTCAAGCTCCTCAGACATGCACACAAAGCACTCCACAACGCCGGACCAGCCTACCTGAACAGCTGACTCATCTTCTACACCCGACCCGCCAGCTCCGCTCTGCCAGCCTCGCCCTCGCCGATATTCCCCGCATCCAACGAACCATCTCCGGTGGCAGATCCTTTTCCTACCTCGCCGCCAAGACCTGAAACACCCTCCCTACCACCTACAGCAGACCCAAGACCTACTTGCCTTCAGAACACTCCTCAAGACCTGGCTCTTTGAGCTGTAGCAGCAACCCCCCCACCCCTCAGCTCCTTGAGACCCTCACGGGTAAGTAGCGCACTTTACAAGTACTCTGATTGATTGATTGAGTGCAGAAACATTACTGAGAAACAGGATGTGGTATGCCAATTTGGATGAATTGTTAAAGACTTCAAGGCCCTACACATAAGAGCACATGATACCTGAGAAACCTTGGCATATAGTTGCAGTGGGCAGTGTAGGTCCTATAGGCTCACCTTCCAGATATATCATTCCAAAGATTTGCATATTTATGAGGAGGGCAGTAGCTAAATTGGCTGAGAACACTGATTATGTGCTTACAATTATGGACAAAGTATTTGTTGACAAAAGGTTACCAATACAAGTGATCAGTGAAAACGGTGTACAATTCAAGTCTAATGTTGCAAGGAGTTATTTTGAAAAACTGGGAGTGAAACATAGAACTAACTCTCTTTACAATCCCAGTGGTAATGGAATGATTGAGAGGTTTAACAGAGTTTTGAAGGGTGCTCTATAAATTGCAACACAAGTAGCTACAGATTGGGCAAATCAAGTTGTTAAATCAGTTTGGGGTTATAGGATCACCATTCATGATGCTTGAGTGCATCTCCTTTCGAGGTGATAAGAGGTACGAGTGTGAGGACTGAATGTAATTTGAAGTGGGTAATACAATGTACTGATTGTAATGTGCCTATGGAACAAGTGAGAAAGAGGATAGCATCAGTAGTATAAGGAATCTATTGATTGCAAGAGGGTTTCAAAGAATGTGAAGATTGGTGAAGGCATGTGGGGAAAAGTGAGAATTCCATGGAAAGAAAAAATATGTGAGAGCTAGTTCTCCAATCCTGTACAAGTGACAAAGGTTTTATGAAATGCAGTGCGTCTTAGTGAAGAGAAAGATTGAAACCTCAGAAGTAATGCTGTGTTGAAACGGGAACATAGTGAGAATAAATAGGATTTTAGGTGTTTGGGAGATGAGACTTTCTCAGAACACTTTAAGGAAATTGATCAAGAGGTAGATGTTGACAAGGAAGGTACCAAGTGCCAGGAGATGGACAATGGTAATGAAGAAGTAATGACGGAATTGATAGATGGGGAAGCAGAGGTGGAGGTTAGGAATGTACCCATCAGAGAGAATGATACTGATGCCAATGAGTGTTTGGATGACATTTTGAACAAAAGAGAGAAGGCAATGTAAAAGCTTAGTAGGTTACGTGCCAGTCCAAAATGGATGTCTGGATTTGTTTGTGATGTGTAAAAACTTTAAGACATATTACTTTGTTATCTTATTTTAATTTTTTTAATTATTATTTTAAGGAGGGAAGATGTGTTGTGTTATGCTTTAACATATTGTGTATTGGTATCTTGGTACATGCAATCATTGTGTTCAGCTATGTTTCTTTTTGTAAACCTACTTTCATGCCATCTGCTTATTATGCGGTGTTCTAGGGTGTTGCCTCAGAGTGCACGGAAAGCTGCTGGAGTGGAAGGACAGTCTCAAGATGTTATCTCTTATCTGTAATTGGTGTTCCAACTTCAATAAATACATCTTGGATTATGAAAAGTTCTTCTCAGGGAAGTAACGAAGGCCCCTGAAACCCCTGGAGTACCTGCACCTGACTACTAAGTCTTCCAAAACCTTTGTAATGACCGGGGGCCCAAAGTTGTGTGACGTTGGATGCACATCTTAAAATACCTACCCACGCCAGCCAATAGCTACAGGCTGACATAATAGGTCAGAGGTTGATGGAAACTCTCCCGCATTGATTACGTAAGTGCTAAACTACACAATTCTGTATGCCTATATCTTATATGATATTGTATAACTAATAACTGCATAGAGCCTCTATATCTTGGTACTACCTCTCCTGCTATGGCTTATCTCAATTTCTGGTCGGTACCAGTTTTCTCCGGTAGTTTATTTGCGGACCTCTGCCAGACCTAAGGGCTATTTCTATTTTGAGTTTCTGGTAAGGTCTGGAGGGACATTCATATTTGAAAAAATCTCTTTTGATTCCTGCAAGCGAACAAATGAAAACTATATAGCTGTTTACCTATGTTTCACTACTGATTTTATGCATTTGTTCATCAACAAACGATACTTTGAGTATGAAATAATACATAAGGATAGGAAATGTGTATTTTTTGGTGTTTTTAATGTAATTGAATTCACTGGTTTTTGACAGAAAGCAAGATATATATATTCAGTCTGTAACTCTAGATACTTACCCTGTCCTGAAATGAATATTGAGATAATGGAGCTCAGATGCTATAAATGAAAGTCTACACTATTGTGACCATGGCATATGGGAAATGCCAGGGTCATTCTTGCTTAACATTCACACACATTGCTCTTTTTCCTTTTCTTAGGTGGAAATTACCCCACTGCATCAACACAGGTGCAGTATTGGATATTTGAGCAGGCTACCATGACCACAGTTAGACCCTACACATTTTTGAAGGGTAGAATCTATTCCTAGGTCCTGGTGAAATGCCAATTTACCCTCCAGGCAAACAGGGCATAAAACATGATGACTGATTCACATTTCCGACTTACTAGCTATTAAGGCACATTATGACCCCAAGATAGCACCTTGTTTTTACTGTGTCAAAGGACCATCATTGTAATATTTCAAAAAATGTTTTCTGGGTCCCTCAGACTCTTTTAAACACATTTTCTTTTCACTACCCTTTACATTTCTCAGACCCCTCACATGCATGCATCTCATGGCATTAAAGGATAAAAAAGATCTCAAATACAGAGCCCCTAGGCTTGTAAGGCATTGTAGTCCCGCATGACAAGGAGTGCCCTATGACAAAATGTGACACCCTATTGGGTG
Source organism: Lissotriton vulgaris (assembly GCF_964263255.1). Lineage (NCBI taxonomy): Eukaryota > Metazoa > Chordata > Amphibia > Caudata > Salamandridae > Lissotriton > Lissotriton vulgaris. The sequence goes on along the minus strand of NC_141696.1, from coordinate 1,092,711,392 downwards.
TATGAGGTCTCCATGATTTGATGACTGAGGTCCCTTGGGACTCTGATGATCAGACCAGTGATTCCATACTACACAGGGTTGAACAAACCCCATAAAAGGAACTACCCCATTGAATAGTTTATTTAAATTATGTCAAAAACATGCGATTTAGGTAACCTGACTTATTTGTAAATTCTGAATCAACGATTACAAATTGTACGGTTGAGGCTAAGAAAATGGATTGGATGTCTGATTTTTATTCGTGTATTAGATGAAATAAGATGTTTTTGTGTATCTGAAACTTTTGAGAATAGAGGGCCCGATTCACAGAACAAACTTAAGACAAAATCCTAAACTTACAACCATTTTGGTATTCACAGAAGACACTTACTCATTTCCGTATTCACAGAAGTTAGGAGTCCTAACTTTAAGACTTTCGGTATTCACAGAAGGCATTTAGGAGTCCTAACTTTACTACTCCTAAACTGAGAATAATCCTAACTTTAAGACTTTCGGTATTCACAGAAGGCATTTAGGAGTCCTAAAGTTAGGGCTCCTAACATCTGTGAATACCAGATGAGTAAGTGCCTTCTCTGAATACCAAAATGAGTAAGTTCCTTCTGCGAATACTAAAATGGTGGTAAGTTTAGGATTTTGTCTTAAGTTAGTTTTGTGAATCGGGTCCACAGAGGGCAAAACACAATCGACTATCGCATTAGAAGCACTGCACTTTGCACAAAAATTGTTAGTAGGATAAGTCACATTATTAAAAATGATTCCTGTCTCCAGTGTAGCACCCAGTGGCGATTCCTCCACTAAGGCAGAGAAGCGTCGCCCCACTGCTTCATGCAGTGTAAAAAAATGAAAAATAAAATGATAATAACCAGATTTCTTATCATTATAGTTTTCTGTTTCTTGGTGCGGGCGGGGCTGGACTGTCAGAACATGGGCCAGGAGGAGAGAGTGGTTGCTCCACTCTAAAGTGCACATAACTGTTAGGCCGGCCATCTCGGACCGACCATAACAGTTGTGCATACTTTGTATGTTCCGCACCCAGGCTGCATTACAGCAAGGGTGCATAACATGCCCAGGCCCCCATTCCCTGTCTAAGCACCAAACTGCGGTGCTCAGACCAATCAGAACGTGGCTATTGGAGTCAGGATCCTGGGTGCTTGCTGCTTCCTGCTTCCGAGTATTGAGTGGCAACAAGTGGACTGAGAGGGGGCAGCTTACCATGTGGCCTGCCTGAAGGTAAGTGTTTTTTTTATTATTTGATCATTTTATTTACAAGCCCCCACCCGTCACTCTCGGTAAATAGCAGCCGCCACTGGCAGCACCGCAGCTATTTTGGTCATTGCTGATGCAAGGACTTTCCGTCCCCATTGGAAGATTAATTTTGTCATATTCGGCTATTGCCACATGATTCAGATAAGGACGATCCGGAGCCACTTTTCTACTTGCATCCTAGGCAGCCACATGGTCTAACCATGCCCTGGAGTTGTTGAGGCATCTGTGAAGATTTGAGAGACAAAATTGTGACACGCTGTAAAAGTCCCTTGCCGTGGTCCAGGAAGTGATTTATCTTAAGATACACTAGCTGAATCACAAAGGGGTACTACTTTGACACCAATATTTATTTTCACTAAATCAACTTCTGTTCTAAAGCTTGTAATTGGTAGAAAGTGTCCCAAAAAAATCAAAGCCAAATGTATCGGTGCGTTTAACACAGTGTTCTTTATAAGTGGAGATGGATAAGCACTGACAGAATTATAAAGCTGACTGATCCAACCATCCCAGTGCGAATGTGGAAAAATAATGATCTGGTTTTCATTTGACAAAATCCAAGTTGCAGTCCTTGTTATAAGTAGACTCTGCTACCCACTGCTTTCATTTAAAATTAGAATAAACTGTAGGGCAAATATGTTAAACTCCAGATCATGCATTCAAATCTTAGCAAAGCAGAATTTCCTGTCCATCCTCTTGAGGTCAGTAAATGTATCACCATGAACTGGGGAATCAGACTAATCGCAATAGCCACTGGATTAACCACTGACCTTGAGTTCCTGAGCAGCATACTGACAGGCCTTAACGCACTTCAATGCATCGTCAGAGGGAGTAAGCACTATATGAATGTAATTACATTACAAATGCAGCTTGCATGCATGAGCACATAAAGCCAAGTCTATTGAACTTGACAGTACTTGTTTATTAATGCAGTGGGTACATCAAGGGTGCACTATGTTTTCAATGTTCTACTAACAGAGCAAATTCTTGTTTGACAGGGATACGCCCACTTGTGGCTTGTTCCCTTCACCAGGCTTTGGGAAATATGTTGATTAGTGTCAGTTGACAGTGTCATGGGGACAAATTCATTTTTTCACTTACTCTTAGGAGAAATCTCTACTGATACTCTATGGGTATAATCAACCTCCATTACTGAAGTCTTTTATATCTCCCTTCATGCATGTTGTGAGGATTAACATGTGATCCACGAGCAGCTCCAGTTCTTCTCCATATAGCTGTAAATAACATCTTTCCTAAGAAAAAAAATGTAGTATAAGTGAGGCGGAGACTTCTCCCTGTAGCCTTGGTTACATTCTCCATAGTTCCTAGATTTGCAGTGTTTGGTTTACTGACACCGTAGGATCAAGTTCTCAGTCAATGTATCAACCTGAATCAGAAAACATATTGGAATGCAACCTGTACACTACTCACTGAGCAATGTGTGCATAAGGTGTGTCTTTGGAAGCGTTCATCTATAAAAATAATAATTGAGGAGCACTCCCTTTATCTATATTAGACTCAATTTACCTGTTCTCTGGTGTGCTGATGAGGTTTTCACACTGTCCCTAATGTGCCTTAAATGAACTGACAATCCAAGTGGTCCCACTTGGCCTCTACACACTTTTTTCTATACCATTTGGTAATAATATTAAATTAAAACTAAAAACATCAATCACAGTAAACAGAATTAGAATTTCCACAATGCTCCTCGATTGTTATCAAAATCAAACTTTCATTTTTAATTTATCATACTTTGAAAATAAATATCAATGAATTCAATAATTCAGTAACTGTAAATTTCAAGCATTCTTGATGAAGCTGCCCAATGCATTTCGGGCCTGCGGCCCTTCTTCAGGGGCGTCATCAATTGTACAATAAATAAAAAAACATACTCTCATTTACATAGAACAAGTGTTTGAGGGAAGCAGTCATTATTTACACTTTCTATGTTGATGCTCATTGTATTAATGATCAATAAATAACTAGTGGGATAGTATAAAGCAACCACTGCTTGTGCACTTTAATACTTCAGACCGATGCCATCACAACTAAATACCAAGTTAGTTCAACAAACTCTGAGTCATCTGTGATAAAGGAAATTATAAAAAATGGTAAATTATAAAAAATGGAATGGTACATCAAGTGGATGTACCATTTGTATGCATGTATTTTTGCATTACAGCACATAACAGGATGTATGTCAAGAAAACAGAACATTTTAAACTGAACAGGGATTCAAGTAAAGGGACAAGGAAATAGATTAATTTCCCTAGTAGCACACTTAAGACAAGGTGCCACAATAGATACTGCAATTCACACAGAACTGTTCTAAAATAGTGACCAATCTCTTTGGTGTCTGGTCCAATCGAAGGAGTCCTACAGGCCATGATCAGGCGATTTTGGACACAATTACCTATGTTTCAAGCTTGTGACAACCAATGCTGAGCTTTGGCCAATAATTGCATTGTTAACTCACTTTGAATACCTCACAATGAAGGAACACTGACTAGTATTATTACAAAACAAAAGCTATGGGGGTTATATTCATGTATTGATGGGTGTTCCCTATTAGTGAAAGAGATAGCGGCGCTTGAGTACTGACTTACTCCTCAAAATATGCACCTTTTCAACATTGTCTGAGCAGTGTATTTGGAAAAAAGTGGGCATTGAAGTAGTTTGTGTATGGCCAAGAGTTGAAACCAACAAATGTGTAGTGTTTTAAAGAGTACCAATACTTGGAGGGCCCTGATATGCCACGGTACCAACAATCTTACTTTTGCAGCCCTGGCACAATATATGAATATTAAAATTACTTGATTAACAGAGTGTGACTGGGTTGTCCGAGCCATTAGATACAGATTGAGTATTAGCAAGATCCCAGGTCGCACCCCCCATAAAGTGTTGTGATGCCCTACTAGATATCAGCCCTTCAATTGCGCGATCTGTAGAGTTGAAACTCTAAAAAATCGGCTGCGGTAATTGTTTGAAGTTGACTTGAAACTCATGCTAATTTAAAGGTAATGTTGCAGCGTCCTGATGCAAACCATTACTGAGTGGCGGTCTATAAACCCAAAGAGGGAGTAGCCTTTCTAGTTTTTCAGCGGGACATGTTAGGGTTGTTTTTGCAAATCCTCTTCTCCTCGTGCCATTAGTTCTGGATGGTATGAGTAGGGGGGATCCAGTGGTATAAGAGGCACTAGGAGTTGCCATTAAGGGTTGGGAGGCAGATAAAATGTATGCTAACTGTTCTAACTGCTCAGTTCCAGCAAGAGCATTGACCCCCCCTTGAAGTAAAAGGGAGCCATCAGTTTCTCATTCCGTCCCCACACCCAGTGAGAGCCTTCTTTCTGTGAGAGCGATCCCCCCTGCCAGAACCTTTGTTGCCTTAGCTAAAAAGGTGCCAAATAATGTAGTAGTTACCTCGACAGCAGGAGCGGGAGTCACCATTTTCTTACCCATCAGCAAAGTTGATGTTAGCGGGCGCCCATTTCAGCCTCCTTCGGGCTCCGACAGGCATGGACAGGCCTGCCCTTGGACTGGGCTTTGCATGGGTGTGGCCTGGATGCGGACCGGTGGACTGCCCGTGCCACGGGATTGCGGCACGCTTTAATGCGCTATTCTCCTGCAGGCGATACCAAAGGGGATGATGGACAGAGATCTTCGACTTTCATCCCCTTTGGTATTGCTTAGTTTGCCCTAAGTTAGCAGGGTATGCCCAGACGTGGGTCCCTTGCTCAAATTGTCACTGGATTCAAGATAGCCTGGCTGATGAAGGTTATGAACTCGAAACCGGTCCCAGGATGCTTATTTCCGGTCCAGGGAAGACTGGACTGCACAAAATGACAATGTTACAATGCCTCTGGAATAAGAAGCAATGATGATGCATGCTGGGAGACGTAGTTGTATCTAGGGTCTCGTGACCACTTGGGATAATTAAACTCACCTGTGAGCAAGGCGTGGTGACACCGAAACCGGTCAGGAATTGAGTAATTTAAATAATGCCTCAGACAAATAACGTTTTCTGTTTGTACAGAAGTCGGAGTGGGGCTCTACTTCTTTGGAACTGTTAAACATGCAGGATTATCCGCTCCTGCACTCTTTGAGCACGCCCTTCAGCGTTGGTGGCCCCCGGTAAAACGGCGGAGAATGTGGTGTTGTTATATATATATATATATTACCTACTGGCTATCGCCAGTAGGTATATATAGTTAGGATTAATTCCCTATGGGACTTTTGAAAATTCTATGTCTAATAACTTTGGCGTTTGTGGATGGAATCGGCTGAAATTTTCAGGAAAATGGCACATTTTGTTTCTGAGCAGCTCCTGAAAATTTGGTGGGGTTTCGTCAAGGGGGGGCTGAGAAAAAAGGGGGGTCCCAAAACGTGTTTTTCCCATTCATTTTTCCATAGGGCGGTTGGACTCACTTTTAGCTCGAACGGCTGAATGGATTTGCACGAAACTTGGCAAAATTGTAGGGACTGTTAGCCCGATGTGCCTTTGCTAGGTCTCAATATATGTGCTCCAGTAGTTTTTGAGAAATTAACGTTTAAATCAAGATATATATCTGTAACAGCGCTCTGGGCAGCGATCCGGTCCGCTTACTTTTCGCTTATCGGAACTTTGCGCGCAGAAAGCTGATTGGCTCTCCGGTGTCTGTCAACATTCTAAACAGTCCGGAGCGGCCGCCATCTTGTCTCTCGGTAGGATCGAGAGAGAAGAAGAGGTGAAAAACGAAGGGTGAATTTAATGAAAGGGGGCAAGGTATCCCCCTCTTGACCCCCTAGGAATGCTGTTGGGGTTATTAAAGGGACCCGTGGGGAAAAGAAAAAAAAAATGATTTTTCACGGTAGAAGCGCTTCACGGGCCGCGAACTGGGCCGCAAACTGGTAGCGAAACGGGAATTCGCCATTTTGTGCTTCGTAAATTAAATTACTAGTTATAAGTGGGTACGGGAGACGTATCCTAATCCCCTATGTTTCCTGAGGGTGGGTGAGGAGGCTGATATATGTTGATACATCTCTTCCAGCGGCTGTGCGTGAGCTTTTTTTTTTTTTTTGCTGCGTGACAGTCCGGAGCGGCCGCCATCTTGTCTCTCGGTAGGATCGAGAGAGAAGAAGAGGTGAAAAACGAAGGGTGAATTTAATGAAAGGGGGCAAGGTATCCCCCTCTTGACCCCCTAGGAATGTTGTTGGGGTTATTAAAGGGACCCGTGGGGAAAAGAAAAAAAAAATGATTTTTCACGGTAGAAGCGCTTCACGGGCCGCGAACTGGGCCGCAAACTGGTAGCGAAACGGGAATTCGCCATTTTGTGCTTCGTAAATTAAATTACTAGGTATAAGGGGGTGCGGGAGACGTATCCTAATCCCCTATGTTTCCTGAGGGTGGCTGAGGAGGCTGATATATGTTGATACATCTCTTCCAGCGGCTGCGCCATCTTGCCTTTTTTCGAATGCCACAATTTTGTCGTGCACGGCAGCCATTTTAGATGCCAGGCTGGTCCCAGGCTATCACCTACCCCTGCGGATGTAGTTTATGGCCCCAGCTGTAGAGAATTCAGACATGCCAATCCTCCTGATTCAGGCGTGTGAGTACTGATTTCAGTGCTAGTCTCCCGCCTCCCGATTTCTGCAAGCAAAAACCCGGGGGCATATTACTAACAACTAGCGATAATTTTTGTCTATAACTTGTTTAGAGACAAAAATTATCGCCGCACATCGGCGATTTTTATCGCAGATAAACCTTGCTATTATCGCAGAAAAGTCAGCGATATTCATGTATTATCGACCTAATGCTCTTAGCCATGTTATCCACCTCCCATTGGATAACATGGCTAAGAACTGCTCAGGGCAGGTGTTAGATTTTGGAGATATTCGCGCTTAGCGCGAATATCTCCAAAAGTTGGTAATAGAAGGTAGCGATGTTAGGGACTGTTTCCAGTCGCTAACATCTTGGCACGCCACTTTGCATGTCATTAGTGATAAGTATCACTGACATGCAAAGCCGGGCCCAAGATGGTCGCTATCTCCTTTTAGGTGTCACTAACTGGTGTTAGCGACAGCTTGATAATAGGGAAATAATTTTATCTCCGCTTTCATGGTTTTTAAAGCCAAAAAAGCGGAGATAAACCCCCTTGATAATATGCCCCACGATTCCTTGGGGGTTTCAGCTGACAGGGCTTGGTATTGTGTTACATGGTAATTTTTCCATGAAACGTCAGAGGGTCGATGTAGGGGTTCTAGAAGAGGTGATAAACCATTTAAGCCTCATGAACAAGCGCATGGTCTTTTAAAGATTTCTGAAGTACTCGGGGCGGCGGTGTGTGTGTGCCCTCTTTCAGGAGCGGGCGGGGGGGCACTGCCAGCAACTTGCCAGGTCAGGTAGTGTTCAACACGTGCATCACCCTTTCTCTGCTTGCTATTGCGCTCCATGCTTCGGAAAGGTAAGAAAAAGAACGTGCATTTGAGTTTGAAATGTCCGATCCTGCAGCAGCACACTTCCAAAGCCCACACATGACAATAACCCGATTCAAGGCCCCATTCACCCGTTTTTCAAAAAATAGATAACAGTCCAACAAAGTAAGATTATAAAACTTTATTAACTTTTAACGATAATGAACAGAACAAAAACTAAAAACATTTAAACATTTATTAACACAAAAAGCAACAATGGTTAGAAGCTGTCTTTTGTGCGAATAGTCCCAAGGCAGCACAACGTGCAGAGTTCTGGACGGCACCCAGGTGATGTCGCCTGGGTGCCGCACTGGTTTAGGGATCCTACAATGCTGCTCCGAAAATTGGCGTGGGGCGTCCCGGGTGGGGCGGGGGGAGGCCTCGTCAGTAGCGGTCTGTTGTGCGAATAGTCCCAAGGCAGCACAACGTGCAGAGTTCTGGACGGCACCCAGGTGATGTCGCCTGGGTGCCGCACTGGTTTAGGGATCCTACAATGCAGCACAGAAAAACAGCGTGGGGCGTCCCGGGTGGTGCGGGGGGAGGCCTCGTCAGTAGCGGTCTGTGTCCAGTGTCACATGGCTGACACAACATGTACGACAGGCACCCAGGTGATGTCCAGTAAACTGCCGCACTGGTTTTGGTATCCTACAATGCTGCTCCGAAAATTGGCGTGCGGCGGCCCGGGGGGGGGGGGGGGGAGGCGGCGTGAACGGGCCTCCCCAGGTGGCGGCCATCTAGCTGAGTTGCGTCTCGCTCACCATGTTGTGGAGTTGCTCCCACTCTTGCAGTGCAGCGATAGGCGGCTGCCACATGGCTGTCAAAATGGCGGACGGCTCTTCGGTTTTGGGCCTGGTCCACTGAAATGGCCCTGGGACACCTTGGAAGTCGGACGCTTGCCTGCTAGGGCTTGGGCTCCATTCTCGAAAAGCGTCCCCTCAGCCGTGAAGATTGTATAAAAGTCTTGGGGGCCCCCGACTCCCGCAGGCTTCCGGTGGGGAGCGGCTGCCATGATTGCTCGCGGAATGACCACGACGGAGCCACGAGATGGTGGTGCTCTCATGCTGACGCCAGCTTCAGTCTGAATGATCCAGAAACAAGGTGGGGCTTTCATCGGTTGGGAAAAAAAATGTTCTAAACCAATGAAAAGTGTTATTTTTAGGTCATATGACCAAGCCTTCCATCTTTAGGAAACCAAAAGTAAAATGAACCAATGAAAAGTTTTATAAACAAGTCACATGACCTGTTCTGCGGCATAGGGCTACAAAAAGCGTAGAAAATCCGTTGGCACGTGAGGCGGCGTCAGTAGCGGACCGATGTGCGAATAGGCCGAAGGCAGCACAACGCGTCGAGATCCGGATGGCACCGAGGTGGTGTCCAGCAAATTGCCGCACTGGTGTGGCCATCCTACAATGCTGCGCCGAAAGACGGCGTGTCCAGCAGAATTGCGGTCACTGTTGCGGTACAGTGACTCGAACGCGCCGAGATCCGGATGGCGCCGAGGTGGTGTCCAGCAAATTGCCGTACTGGTGTGGCCATCCTACAATGCTGCGCCGAAAGACGGCGTGTTCAGCTGAGTTCCGGTTAGTCTTCCGGCACAGTGACTCGAACGCGCTGAGATCCGGATGGCACCGAGGTGGTGTCCAGCAAGTGGCTGCACTGGTGTGGCCATCCTACAATGCTGCGCCGAAAGATGGCGTGGGGTGCCACGTTGGCTTATGAGGTGATGTCAGTAGTGGACTGATGTGTGAATAGGTCGGAACCAGCACAAGGCGCCAAGATCCGAATGGCAAGTCCTGGATGTTGAGTGCCTCAGTTGAGATTTCTGAGCAGTGCTTGTAGAACTGTCTGAAGCTTATTTGCACCTGCTGCAGCTTCACTAGGTCCGGCGGAACTTGTTGCCTTTTCCTTTGTGCTTCTTTTCCTACAATGCGTTTCTTCTGAAGACACGACCAGGTCCCTGAATGTGTGCAGGGGGACGCTATTGAATGAATGAACGCGCCGAGATCTGGATGGCCAAGTTTCAAGTTTCATCTGGCAGTTTTTCTCCATCCCTCCTGGATCAAAGAAGGTGAATGCTAAATATGCCACCTGCCTCATCTGAACATATGAAGTTAACTTGTATACACTGTGGTGCTATGCTGTCCTATGGCAACATGAGCATCAACCTGATGAATACGGCATTCGAAAATCATAAATGCCCTAATGCACCCAAGAAGTAATTTTTTTTTTTCTCCAGTTGAGCCGTTTTCAATGTCTGTTTTTTGTTCTTTCCCCTCCATCAAAAACAAAACAAAAATACAAGGCGCTAAGATCCGAATGGCAAGTCCTGGATGTTGAGTGCCTCAGTTGAGAGTTCTGAGCAGTGCTTGTAAGACTGTCTGAAGCTTATTTGCACCTGCTGCAGCTTCACTAGGTCCGGCGGAACTTTTTTCCTTTTCCTTTCTGCTTCTTTTCCTACAATGCGTTTCATCTAAAGACACGACCAGGTCCCTGAATGTGTGCAGGGGGACGCTATTGATTGAATGAAAATGGCGGCTTGACACAAAGCTGACTCAAGCGTTACTGTTGGTGCTATACAGACAAAAATTGGTTTTCAGTTTGTACATTCTTCAGGTTTTTTTTTCCATCCAAGTCTGATTGAGAGTTTGTAGAAAAATGGCTTCAGATTTTCCACATACTACTCTTCAACATTCTTCCTAAATGTAACAATGTGAAATTCACTAGGAGAACGGCTGTTTCTGTTTCCTTTCAAAATGCTGCCACCAATATTTTCTGAATGGAAGACACCATCTTGTAGCATAAAGGGCCGAAAGGGGTTCTGGTCTGGCCGATGGTTGGTGGAGACATTTTGACTATATCTTGGACCTGCCCGGCCTCGCCCAAAATGGCGCCGGTATAAATGGGACTCGTAACTCTTTGCCCGCAAATGTATATCTAGAAAATGTTATTGTAAGTGGCCCTGTCGTATTTTAATTACAAAATGTACGTCCACCGATTCCGCAACTGTTAGACACCTTTGTTCTTGTCACCTAATGGCCCGCTCGTTACGTTCTTCTACAGTGTAAATGTCTCCTCATCATATACGATTTGAGTTTGCTCCGTGGCCGGCCCACGTGGTTATAGGCCCGTATTTGTATACTGACATTTTCACAATAAAGGTTTTTAAAACAAAACACGGTAGTAGTATTTTCATTTGTAAAGTTTTTACTTTTAGTGACTGTTTTCGAATCAGTAAAAGGCAAGTGAAATAAAGCAGTCCAATTACATGACGGATAAAAGGTATAATATGTAGGAACGCAGTAAAGATAAATGGTCAAGGCCAGTTGTGTTTTTCATGTCTGCAACATAAAGTGATCGATCAGAATCTGATAATCAGGCGTATCGGCGACTAAGACAGCAGGCCGAATCTCTTTTACTCAACGGCTCCGTCATGGAAGGAAGAAACGCCCTTTTTCTCGAAAAAGGAATATATTTTACTTGCCAGACAGTTGTAAATTTTCCGGGAAAGTACATTAGCTTGGAATATTATAACATATGTTTGAAAAAAAAATATTGTTCGAAAATAATAAAAAGCGTAATTTTTAGGTCATATGACCAAGCTTTTCATCATTAAATTAACAAAAGTAAAATGAACCAATGAAAAGTTTTATTAACAAGTCACATGACCTGTTATGCTTACGTTACGCGCTGCGCGCCGCGCCTCGGATCACTTCCGGGTGCGCTAACGCGGCGTGTCATAAAACGCATTACGCGACAACGTAGGTCAAGAATATAGTCTAAATGTCTCCACCAACCAGCGTTCAGAACACAACCCCTTTCAGCAGTCCAAAAAGTTCTGTTAAATGACAACAGAGGGGACAGGCAACAAGAACCATCAGTCAAAGAGGGGAGGGCAAGTTCTTCTCTTCCGGGTCATGTTGGGGCGCTACCGGAACTGATCGAATTGGTAGTCTACAGTGTTTCTGGATGTTTCAGACTAAAGCTGGCGTCAGCATGAGACCACTACCATTTCGTAGCTCCGTCGTGGCCATTCCACGAGCAATCATGGCAGCCGCTCCCCACCAGAAGCCTGCGGGAGTCGGAGGCCCCCAAGACTTTTGTAGAATCTTCACGGCTGAGGGGACGCTTTTCGAGAATGGGACCCAAGCCCTAGCAGACAAGCGTCCGAGTTCCAAGGTGTCCCAGGGCCATTTTAGTGGACCAGGCCCAAAACCGAAGAGACGGCCGCCATTTTGAGAGTCCTGTGGCAGCCGCCTATCGCTGCACCGCAAGAGCGGGCGCATCTCAACTACATGGTGAGCGAGACGCTGTAGTCGCAAGAGCGGGCGGAAAACAGCTGAATGGCGGAAGAGGCACAGTGTAGCAAAAGCGGGCGGAATGGCAACTAAAACGATAAAGGGGCGCCCCACTACAGCTTGTCTTCAGGTCAAACGGATTGTGGGACAAGGTCCAGAATTGAAGAGTCATCAAAAGGCAAAAAGTACCGCCGGACCCCGGGAGCCGGCCGCCTATGTCCGGGGCGATCTCAGGCTACACCAGTGCTATAAGACTTGGGGAGGGTGTCGGAGCCAAGCGTCTTCTCCGAGTCCATGGCCATCACAGCGCCCCTCAGGGGCCTCCGTCAAGCTGTTTAGGAAGGTAACATATCACATTGTTTTCTAATGCAGTCAGGTCCACAAACGACACTCACTTACTTTGAGAATAGTGAAGCTGCAGTAGGTGGAAATAAGCTTCAGACAGTGTTACAAGCGCTGCTCAGAACTCTTAACTATGGCACCCAACATCTAGAACTTATGCTATTTGAGAATGGTAGTGACATCGAAGCATCTCGGGGACCAAAACCATTAACGTACTTTCACGTATGAAAATCTTACTTGGGGAGGGGGCAGGAGCGAAGCGCCCCCTCCCAGTCAGCGCCACCACATCGTATGTTGAAAATCTGAAGCCATCGTTCTACAAAGTCAACCAAACTTGGATTGAAAAATCTAGAAAAATGTACAAACTGAAAACCAGTTTTGGTCTGCATCAGTAGCAACGCTTGAGTCAGCTTTGTGTCAAGCCGCCATTTTGATTCAACAAAGCACAGGCATTGAAAAAGGCTGAAATTCAGAACTCTAAACTATGGCACCCAACATCCAGGAGCTTGCTCTCCGGATCTTGGAGCCTTGTGCTGTTTTCGATCTATTCACACATCGGTCCACTACTGACATCATCTTATAAACCAACGTTATGTAAATAGTTTTTTAATAAAATGTTTTACCCTGTTTCTTTGCTGGTGTGTTGTCTATATTTTTAATATTTGCATAGGGTTTGTCATTATTTTGTGCGGGATGGGTGATGGAGCCGAGCTGTCTTGCAGCCCTCATGGTGTGGAGCTCAGTTCATCTCACTATTTTCGTATTTCTCAAGAAGGGTTGTTCCTAATATTTCTATTTTAGCGAGGTCAAAAAGAGATCCAATTAGTGGCCTACTGATTTTGCTCGATTACTTTTATTTTTTTACACGATTTTTCACTATCTGCAAAGACTAAACAGAGTATTGCGACTTTGTGCTTGTTTGTAAATAGAGAATGATCCAAAGAGAACCAATTCTAAAACAGTAAATGCTTGGACAACAATCAATCAAATGGAGAGACAAGGAGGTACGACGGATTACAACGGGGGTAAAGGCCTGCGTTAACTACCCTTCTGTATCTGCAAAGAGAGAGTACTAACAAAGGCAAAAGAGGGGAGGGGGGGGGCAGCGTTCAAAGCACATCAGCGTGCATAAATACGAAAATGTTTTTATCTATCACGTACTTGACATTTTAAAGCTTTTCATATTTGCTATTAAAAAACCAATGAAATTCACAGAAAAAACCATAGGTTATAGTGGATATATAGTTAGGAATTTGCATTTACAAAACCTTGAAAATTCAATGAAAAAACCATAGGTTATAGGCCATATATAGTTAGGAATTAGCATTTACAAAACCTTATTTTACTCGCATAAAACCATTGAAATTCCATATATAGTTAGCTAACTATAAGCGCTAACTATATATCGCGCACCCGCAATCCACTGCTGATGATGTCACATATTACATCATTCATGACATGGTCAGTGACATCACTGATGACATCACTGATGACATCTCAAATGACATCACTGATGACAACTCAAATGATATCAATGATGACATCTCAAATGACATCACTGATGACAACTCAAATGACATCACTGATGACATCTCATTTGTCATCACTGATCACATCACTCATGTGATAATACAATGAACCTCTTCAGACTCTAATATAACCTTACATACACTCAGTATAAACAGACACTCACAGACTGTCACTCATCCATGGAGTTACTCACACACCTAGTCAGTCATGCAAAGAATCAATCACACCTCCATTTCCTCAACTATACAGTTATACACATCTTACTTATTCAAACATATAATAACACATATTTACTCTCTTATATAATCCCTGATACAAGCTCACAGTGATCGATACAGCCACTCACACATTCACTGGCTCTTATGTTCAGTTATTTATATATGTCAACTCTCACATGTATTGTGTTTTACATACGTACTTACTTGCACATGTAGCAATGAGAAATCCATTCACTCACCAACACACCCATGCACAGTCAACCGCCCATATAGCTGTTTCCACATGCACTCTTGAACTCATACTCCTAGTGAATCAACTGCTTACACATCTATGCACAGAGTCACGCACCTCCCAGCCACCCACACACACACTCAGCCTCCCATTCAAATACTTGGGCAACCAATCAATAACCCATATGGCCACTCTTATAGCTACTGATCAACACATGCAGCAGCTTACACAACAACAAACATACTGATGCACAAATTAAGACAGTTTAGTCACTAACCCATGCACTCAGTGAGACACATTTAATCACTCTTTCATACAGTCAGTCATGCACCTACTAAATTCTTCATCTAGACACTTATACATCCACTCATTCTTCAATATGTAAAACATATTTAAACTTTACAGACACATACAATCACTGGATGTTGTGATCAGTGATGTCATCAGTGATGTCATTTGAGATGTCATCAGTGATGTCATCAGTGATGTCACTGACCATGTCATGAATGATGTAATATGTGACATCATCAGCAGTGGATTGCGGGTGCGCGATATATAGTTAGCGCTTATAGTTAGCTAACTATATATGGAATTTCAATGGTTTTATGCGAGTAAAATAAGGTTTTGTAAATGCTAATTCCTAACTATATATGGCCTATAACCTATGGTTTTTTCATTGAATATATATATATATATCCGCAAAAAGAAAAAGCAAAGAAAACAGACACAAATATCATACTGTAATTATTGTGGCTGGGTTCAAAATATGTATTGAAAAAAAAGCAAGAGCAAAAGGTATAAACTGTCCCCTTTAACAATATTTCTCTTTATGTAATTTCCAAAAAAGCAGGAACAGTTCATTGTATGCTGTGATGCAGATCTTGTCGCTGTTACGTCTTTTCAGCTGATGAAGTTGATATAAATCTTTCACCAAATGTGGAAGTCGAAAGTGTAAAAGACACATGAGCAATTGTGTTAATGCTAGACCTGTGATGGTTTTCAGAAGGGAAACAGAGAAATTTGACAACATTGGTCTTGTTGTTGACATAAAAGATGAGGTGCATACATTATGAAGCACATCATCAGTGGAATCCAAGGAGGTAGAAGGTCTTTGTGGTCTGATTCTTGCCAGAGCAGGCGATAAAGCATTTGCTTGAACGTGTGTTGTCGGCGTTGATAGCCCATCAAATACTGCATATTTTAGGATGGGTACCTGCATTGCAGGGGAAGAAGCTTTGTGCCTTTTTATTAGTAAATAATATTTTGTTCATATTAAAAAAGTAATGGGTGGCATATACAAGTGGGCATCCAAGCAGATCGTTTCAAAAGAGTTCATGCACCAGAAAGATGGTCTCACTTTAGCATCTCACAGCTTTAGAAATTAGAAAGTTCAATGTTCACAGATTACGGACAACTAATCGGAGGTATAAAAAATTGACATATTTTCTCGGCACTGCTGCTCTTTGAGATTGTCACAATTTTCATTTGTGTTGTTGATATTCATATTGGCTTTATTTATTTGTAAGAAAAAGAATGAGAATCGCAAAACCAACTACCAGAAGTCTAGTTGAAAATCCAGGAAACAGACTGGAAAATATTGAACTGAAGGATGAAGAAATACATCCGAAAACAATCTAAAAGCCAGTCAACAAGCCAGGTCCAATAACTTTGAAAACATGATTAATGCCTTTTGTGTTTGAAGAATGGAAGTTAAGAGAAGGGGGTGTGACTCCATTCGCTTAAGTACGAGACACTCACCATCCATCTGGGCAAGTAAAGCATATCCACCATGTGCTACAATCTGAGCACACTGATGTCACTGCTGTAGTAGGCTCTTTCCCTCTAACAAAGCAATAGCTCCTAATTTCTCCCAGAGACCACTGTCATGCACTTTCCATAAAATGGCAGCCAGTGCTTCCCAGATCACTTCTATTGGCTCCTGCATGGCCAATTAAATTAACATCGCCTACTAAACAAACTTACACTGTCAACTCATAAATGCATGGGAAGACATCCACCCACCACCTCTGAAGGAGAATCGAGCAAATGGTTTTACACCCCCCTGGCACTCAAGATGATGTAAGTAAAAGGACTCACTATGTTTCTCCCATCAGCTAATGCTACTCAAGTTGCCCTAAATGCACAACAGCAGCACAACTTCAGCAAAAACTGCCACATTACAATCTTCAACGCTCAATGGCTCTGCAATTATACAAAATACAAACCCAATGGCAAACATACAGTAGCAGCTCCGCCTCACCCTCTCTACAGCCGCAGCACCTCAACCCCCTTCAGCACACTCAAGATCGACTTGCTATGCCTGAATGATGTCTGCTGTGGCTCAGATGCCCATTGGCGATTACCTATGAGACACAAAGAGCTCAATCTCGCATTGTGAGCACTGCTCTTATGCAAAACATAAATACTTGCATCTCCAAGATCAGAAGCTCATGCCTACTTCCAGCTTCCTACAGCAGTCCCCCAAATCTTGATGACCTACGACCTGAGCGTTTGTGTTCATGTGACCCATTTCCTCATGGAATCTTCAACAGCCCATTGCCGACGCTGCTTTTGACAGAGTGTCACATCCACCATTCACAACAGACTACAGTTGGTGATCTACGACCTCTCCTGCCGTGCCAACCGAAGTGATCACTGCGATCAAGCAAGCCGCTCCAAGGAGCTTTTCAACGGCGCTGTAAGTGGCATGAATAAAGCAGAGAGCATTCAGCCTGAATCCTCTTCCTGGCCTCTGACCACACACACCACATTTGCCTAATCAGATAATTGTCTCCACTGGCCCATTTGTGTCCCACTAGGCCTGTCAAAGGCCAGATCAGGACTACCTACTGTCTGCCTGACCTTAACATGACTGCTCTACCTGCTGAACCCTGATGGTGGTGCCTGATCTAAGTTATCTGCCTCAGTCAATTCACGTGCCTCAAATCACCACATGCATTTGCCTCTGACCTAAAAATACACTGATTATATATATATATATATATATATATAAATATTACCTACTGGCGGTCGCCAGTAGGTATATATAGTTAGGATTTTTTCTCTATGGAACTTTTGAAAATTCTATGTCTAATAACTTTGGCGTTTGTGGACGGAATCGGCTGACATTTTCAGGAAAATGGCACATTTTGTTTCCAAGCAGCCCCAGAAAATTTGGGGAGGTTCCGTCAAGGGGGAGCCGAGAAAAAAGGGGGGTCCCAAAACGCGTTTTTCCCATTCATTTTTCCATAGGGCCTTTGGCCTCACTTTTAGCTCGAACGGCTGAATGGATTTACACGAAACTTGGCAAAATTATAGGGACTGTTAGCCCGATGTGCCTTTGCTGTGTCTCAATATATGTGCTCCAGTGGATTTTGAGAAATTAACGTTTAAAAAAACAGATATATCTGTGACAGCGTCCCAGATAGCGCACCAGATCGCGTACTTTTCGTGTAACGGAGCTTTGCGTAGCGAAGCTGATTGGCTCTCCGGTGTCTGTCAACATTCTAAACAGTCCGGTGCGGCTGCCATCTTGCCTCCCGGTAGGATCGAGAGACAAGAGGAGGAGAAAAACAAAGGGGGAATTTAATGAAAGGGGGCAAGGTAGATCCTTCTTGACCCCCTAGGAATGATGTTGGGGTTATTAAAGGGTCCCGTGGGGCAAATAATAAAAATTTGATTTTTCGCGGTAGAAGCGCTTCTCGGTGCGCGAACCGGGTTGCAAACTGGTAGCGAAACGTGAATTTGCCATTTGTGTTTCGATTTAATTAAATTACTAGGTATAAGGGGGTACGGGAGACGTATCCTGACCCCTTATGTTTTCTGAGGGTGGCTGAGGAGGCTCATATATGTTGATACATGTCTTCCAGCGGCTGTGTGTGAGCGTTTTTTTTTTTTTATGCTGCTTGACGGCTGTTAACGTTCGATTCGATGGAAATCAGGAACTGTTGACCGCCATTTTGTCACTGCGAGTAAATATTTTGTTTTAAATAATTGTTATAAATTATTCCTTATTGATAAACATTGTCTGCGCCATCTTGCCTTTTTTGCAATGCCACACTTTTGTTGAGCACGGCAGCCATTTTAGATGCCTTGACCAGACCTACTCTCTGCACGCCGCCGATCCTCAGCATGGCTCCCCACCCTCGCAAGCATCTCCCCCACGCACTGGTCACCCCCGCTCTCTCTCTCATGCATGGGCCAGAATCCTCCTCCCATCTGAGCTGTTCGTGAGCGCTTTTTTTTTTTGCTGCGTGACGTCTGTTAACGTTCGATTCGATGGAAATCAGGAACTGTTGACCGCCATTTTGTCACTGCGATTAAATATTTTGTTAAAAATAATTGTTATAAATTAATCCTTATTGATAAACATTGTCTGCGCCATCTTGCCTTTTTTGCAATGCCACACTTTTGTTGAGCACGGCAGCCATTTTAGATCAATCAATCAATCAATCAAAGACATTTATAGAGCGCACTACTTACCCGTAGGGTCTCAAGGCGCTTGGGGGGGGGGGGGGATGCCGCTACTGCTCGAATAGCCAGGTCTTCAGCTTCTTCCTGAAGGAGAGGTGGTCTTGGGTCAGGCGCAGGTCGGTCGGGAGGGAGTTCCAGGTCTTGGCGGCCAGGTAGGAGAAGGACCTTCCTCCTGTTGTCGCTCTTCGGATGCGGGGGACGGCGGCGAGGGCATGGCTGGCTGATCGGAGGTGGCGTTTCGGAGCGTAGAAGTTGATAGGGTTGTTGAGGTAGCTCGGGCCTTGCTCGTGTAAGGCTTTGTGTGCGTGGGTGAGGAGACGGAAGGTGATTCTTTTGTTGACGGGGAGCCAGTGCAGGTCTCTCAGATGTCCGGAGATGTGGCTGTAGCGTGGGATGTCGAGGATGAGTCTGGCTGAGGCGTTCTGGATCCGCTGGAGTCTCTTCTGGAGCTTGGCGGTGGTTCCGGCGTAGAGGGCGTTGCCGTAGTCCAGTCGGCTGGTGACGAGGGCCTGGGTGACGGTCTTCCTGGTCTCGGTGGGGATCCACCGGAAGATCTTCCGTAGCATGCGCAGGATGTTGAAGCACGACGAGGAGACGGCGTTGACTTGTCTGGTCATGGAGAGCGAGGAGTCCAGGATGAAGCCCAGGTTGCGTGCGTGGTCTGTCGGTTTGGGTGCGGTGCCCAGGGCGGGGGGCCACCAGGAGTCGTCCCAGGCGGAGGGCGAGGAGCCAAGGATGAGGACCTCCGTCTTGTCTGAGTTCAGTTTCAGGCGGCTGGTCATCATCCACTCGGCTACCTCTTTCATCCCTTCGTGCAGGTTGGCTCTGGCGGCGGCGGGGTCGTTGGTCAGGGACAGGATCAGCTGGGTGTCGTCGGCGTAGGAGATTATGTTGAGGCTGTGTTGGCGTGCGATGGCCGCGAGGGGGCTCATGTAGACGTTGAAGAGGGTGGGGCTCAGAGAGGATCCTTGGGGGACGCCGCAGATGACTTCGGTGGCCTCTGACTTGTACGGTGGTAGGCGGACTCTCTGCGTTCTTCCGTTGAGGAAGGAGATGATCCAGTCCAGTGCCTTCTCCTGGATTCCGACGTTGCTGAGGCGATGCACTAGGGTGCGGTGGCAGACCGTGTCGAATGCCGCAGAGAGGTCTAGGAGGATGAGGGCCGCTGTGTCTCCGTTGTCCATCAGGGCTCGGATGTCGTCGGTGGCAGCGATGAGGGCGGTCTCGGTGCTGTGGTTGGCTCGGAAGCCGGACTGTGAGGGGTCGAGGGATCCATTCGTCTCGAGGAAGGCGGCCAGCTGTTTGTTGACGGTCTTCTCGATGACATTTGCAGGAAACGGGAGGAGCGAGATGGGGCGGTAGTTCTTGAGTTCGGTGGGGTCCGCTGTGGGTTTCTTGAGTAGATGCCTTGACCAGACCCACTCTCTGCACGCCGCTGATCCTCAGCATGGCTTCCCACCCTCGCAAGCATCTCCCCCACGCACTGGTCACCCCCGCTCTCTCTCTCATGCATGGGCCAGAAACCTCCTCCCATCTGCCCTGTTCTTCTCTGAGAATCACACCCTGTGCCCGCCCGACACCTCCCTTTCACCCTATTCACTACCGCACCCTCTGACACTCCTCTTCCTCTGTGTCCGATTGTCCAGGCCGGTCCCAGGCTATCACCTAGTCCTGCAGGTGTAGTTTAGGGCCCCAGCTGTAGAGAATCACCCCTCTTCAAAGGAGTTACAGTAGATCAAGGCCCCCACCCCATGAGATCCGTCACACCACATGCGTTCCTACTATCTGATAACCATCCTGTATTGTGCTTGGGGAGGGGATTCTCACTGTGAGGGTGTGTGGGTTCGAGCCTGAAGCGGAAGATTCCAGGGATGCCTCTTTGTACATCAAAGTTTTTACAATTATGTGTCACATTAAAAATATATAGCACTCCAACAAAGTAGTAGGATTATAACATTTTAATAACTTATAAATATATACACCGCAACAAAAACAGTAAATACATTTAAACATTTTTTTAAAAATGAAGCAACAATGGTCAGTAGCTGTGTTTTGTGCGAATAGTCCCAAGGCAGCACAACGTGCTGAGTTCTGGACGGCACCCAGGTGATGTTACCTGGGTGCCGCACTGGTTTTTGGTATCCTACAATGCAGCTCCGAAAAACGGCATGGGGCGTCCCGGGTGGTGCGGGGGGAGGCCTCGTCAGTAGCGGTCTGTTGTGCGAATAGTCCCAAGGCAGCAGAACGCGCTGAGATGTGGATGGCATCCAGGTGATGTCCAGTAAGTTGCCGCACTGGTTTTGGCATCCTACAATGCTGCTCGGAAAAATGGCGTGGGGCGCCCCGGGGGGGGGGGGAGAGGAGGCGGCGTGAACGGGCCTCCCCAGGTGGAGGCTCGTCTGCTGTACTGGGGCGCCCCTTTACCGTTTCAGTTGCCATTCCGCCCGCTTTTGCTACACTGTGCCTCATCCTCCATTCAGCTGGTTATCGCCCGTTCTTGCGGCTACAGCGTCTCGGTCACCATGTAGTTGAGTTGCGCCCACTCTTGCGGTGCCCGTAAGGATAGTGTATTGTAATAGACATACACTGAAGTGAAATTACCAAAGGAACAATTGGACAATTATAAGTGACAATTTAGGAATTGGTATACGTGATTTATTACCAAAACACAGCGTGATTGCTGGTAACAATTAATGAATCAACTTGTGCGAATTGACAAGCCCCAAGAGAAAGGAAGGAAAGGAAGTGCTCAGGGAGGCGAAAAAGAATAAGGAATGTTGACACAGTGTTAAGAGGGATAACATCCAAATTTAGTGACAGTACAAATCAATTACAAAGCAAGTGCCAAAAAATAAGGCAAAATTCCAAGCATAGTCAATAAATCATATTCAACGGTCACAGCTGATTGCTTGATGGATCGGGGGTGTGCCGGAATCTCAGGAAGTGAAAATCGACGTTTCGACCCCTATTAGTAGGCTAATTAAAGTCCTTAAGCGGGGTCTTCATCAGGACGTCAGGCTGGAGAGGGGGCGGGGGGGCAGATCTGTGTGAAGAATAATTAAACTTTAGTACATTATAAGGACGACAATTGTTCATCCTATCTACTGGGGAAGAAGTTAAGTGAATTACCATGGAGTACGGCCCAGCCGGGCTCTGTACAGGATAGGGCCGCCACACCAGAAAGTCGTGGTCAGTCCAACGAAGTGGGAACCTCAGCTACAGAGGAGACAAACATGACTGTAAGATAGTAAAATGGCTATTCTGAAGAAAAGCTTCTGTCCTGAAGGGTTGGATATCACTCAGACTCATGAGGGAACCCGGTTCAGGAATATTGTTAGATGTCACATTGGGATTGATTCAACCTTGATATCACGAGATACGTATGCAGTTTTGAAGCACATGGCGGGCGGGGATGAGAATTGATTGAATATTTCGACATCCTTATTGATATTAAGTTCTGATGTGTTATTGATTACTGTACTATTGTAAGTTCGAATTAACGTCACCCATGGTACTTGCCCGCAAATGTATATCTAGAAAATTTTATTGTAAGTGGCCTTGTCGTATTTTAATTACAAAATGTACGTCCACCGATTCCGCAACTGTTAGACACCTTAGTTCTTGCAACCTAATGGCCCGCTCGTTACGTTCCTCTACAGTGTAAATGTTTCCTCATCATATACGATTCCAGTTTGCTCCGTGGCCGGCCCACGTGGTTATAGGCCCGTATTTGTATACTGACATTTTCACAACAAAGGTTTTTAAAACAAAACATGGTAGTAGTATTTACATTGGTAAAGTTTTTAATTTTAGTCACTGTTTTCGAATCAGTAAAAGGCAAGTGAAATAAAGCAGTCCAATTATATGACGGATAAAAGGTATAATACACAGGAACGCAGTTAAGATAAATGGTCAAGGGCTGTTGTGTTTTTTACTCATGCAACATAAAGTGATCGATAAGAATCTGATATTCAGGCGTATCGGCGACTAAGACAGCAGGCCGAGCATCTTTTGCTTAACGGCTCCGTCATGGGACGAAGAAACGCCCTTTTGCTATAAAAAGGAATATATTTTACTTGCAGGACAGTTGTAAATTTTCCGGGAAAGTACATTAGCCTGGAACATTATAACATATATGTTTAAGAAAAAATAATGTTCGAAAGCAATAAAAAGCGTAATTTTTAGGTCATATGACCAAGCCTTTCATCATTAGAATAACAAAAGTAAAATGAACCAATGAAAAGTTTTATAAACAAGTCACATGACCTGTTATGCTTACGTTACGCGCCGTGCCCCGGATCGCTTCCGGGAAGCTGCGCTTCGCGCACCGGAGCACTTCCGGGTGCGCTAACGCGGCGTGTCATATAACGCATTACGCGACAACGTAGGTCCAGAATATAGTCAAAATGTCTCCACCAACCAGCGGTGGGAACACAACCCCTTTCAGTAGTTTAAAAAGTTCTGTTAAATGACAACAGAAGGGACAGGCAACAAGAACCATCAGTCAAAGAGGGGAGGGCAAGTTCTTCCCTACCGGGTCACGTTGGGGCGCTACCGGAACTGATCGAATTGGTAGTCTACAGTGTTTCTGGATGTTTCAGACTGAAGCTGGCGTCAGCATGAGAGCACCACCATTTCGTAGCTCAGTTGTGGCCATTCCACGAGCAATCATGGCAGCCGCTCCCCACCAGAAGCCTGCGGGAGTCGGGGGCCCCCAAGACTTTTGTAGAATCTTCAAGGCTCAGGGGACGCTTTCGAGAATGGGGCCCAAGCCGTAGCAGACAAGCGTCCAAGTTCCAAGGTGTCCCAGGGCCATTTTAGTGGATCACGTCCAAATCTGAAGAGCCGGCCACCATTTTGAGAGTCTTGTGGCAGCCGCCTATCGCTGCATCGCAAGAGCGGGAGCAACTCAACTACATGGTGAGCGAGACGCTGTAGTCGCAAGAGCGGGCGGTAAACAGCTGAATGGCGGAAGAGGCACAGTGTAGCAAAAGCGGGCGGAATGGCAACTGAAACGGTAAAGGGGCGGCCCACTACAGCGTGTCTTCAGGTCAAACGGATTGTGGGACAAGGTCCAGAATGGAAGAGTCATCAAAAGGCAAAAAGTTCCGCCGGACCCCAGGAGCCGGCCGCCTATGTCGGGGGCAATCTTAGGCCACACCAGGGCAACACGACTTGGGGAGGGGGCAGGAGCCAAGCGCCCCCTCCCAGTCCGCGCCACCACACCGTATGTTGAAAATCTGAAGCTATCGTTCTACAAACTCTCAACCAGCCTTGGATGGAAAAATCTTGATGAATGTACAAACTGAAAACCAGTTTTTGTCTGCATAGCATCAGCAGCAACGCTTGCTATCAGAGGTTATGAGTTTCATGCTCGATCGATTGAGCTAGCCGGATCAGGCAACAAAAAGTATAAAATAGTTATGTAAATAGTTATTTAATAAAATGTTTTACCCTGTTACTTTGTTGGTGTGTTGTATATATTTATAATATTTGCATAGAGTTTATCGTTATTTTGGGCGGGGTGGGTGGCGGAGCCGAGCTGTCCTGCAGCCATCATGGTGTGGAGCTCAGTTCATCTCACTATTTTCGTATTTCTCATGAAGGGTTGTTCCTAATGTTTCTATTTTAGCGAGGTCAAAAAGAGATCCCATTAGTGGCCTACTGATTTTGCTCGATTACTTTTGTTTTTTTACACGATTTTTCACTATCTGCAAAGACTAAACAGAGTATTGCGACTTTGTGCTTGTTTGTAAATAGAGAATGAACCAAAGAGAATCAATTGTAAAACAGTAAATGCTTGGATAACAATCAATCAAATGGAGAGACAAGCAGGCACAATGGATTACAACGGGGATAAAGGCCTGCGTTAACTACCCTTAACTATCTGCAAAGAGAGAGTACTACTAAGAGAAAAGAGGGGGGGGGGGCAGCGTTCAAAGCACATCAGCGTGCATAAACACGAAAAAGTTTTTACCTATCACGTACTTGACATTTGACTGCTTTTGATATTTGCTATTAAAAAACCATTGAAATTCACTGAAAAAACCATAGGTTTTAGCCCATATATAGTTAGGGATTAGCAGTTACAAAACCTTAATTTACTCGCACAAAACCATAGAAATTCGCATATATAGTTAGATGCAATAACTATATATCGCGCACCCACAACTCACTGCTGATGATGTCACATATTACATCATTCATGACATGGTCAGTGACATCACTGATGACATCACTGATGACATCTCAAATGACATCATTCATGACATGGTCAGTGACATCACTGATGACATCACTGATGATATTTCAAATGACATCACTTGTAAAATCACTGATAACATCTCATTTGTCATTACTGATCACATCACTGATGATATCATTCATGTGATAATACGATCAACCTCTTCAGACTCTAATATAACCTTAGATACAATCAGTGTAAACAGACTCTCACAGACTGTCACTCATCCATGGAGTTACTCACACACCTAGTCAGTCATGCAAAGAATCAATCACACCTCCATTTCCTCAACTATACAGTTATACACACCTTACTTAATCAAACATATACTAACACATATTTACTCTCCTATACAATCCCTGATACAAGTTCACAATGATCCATACAGTCACTCCCACATTCACTGGCTCTTATGCACAGTTATTTATATATGTCAACTCTTACATGTACTGTGTTTTACATATGTAGTTACTTTGACATGTAGCACTGAGATATCCATTCACTCACCAATACACTCATGCACACAGTCAACCGCCCATACAGCTGTTTTCACATGCACTTTTGAACCCATACATCTACTGAATCAACTGCTCACACATCTATGCACAGAGTCACACACCTCTCAGCCACCCCCACACACACACTCAGTCTCCCATACAAATATTTGGGCAACCAATCAATAACCCATATAGTTACTCATATAGCTACTGATCAACAAATTCAGCAGTTTACAGAACTACAGTAATAATGATGCACAAATTAAGACAGTTTAGTCACTAACCCATGCACTCAGTGAGACACATTTATTCATTCTCTCATACAGTCAGTCATGCACCTACTAAATCCTTCATCCAAACATTTATACATCCACGCATTCTTCAATATGTAAGACATATTTTAACTTTACAGAAACATACAGTCACTGGATGATGTCATCAGTGATGTCATCAGTGATGTCACTGACCATGTCATGAATGATGTAATATGTGACATCATCAGCAGTGGGTTGCGGGTGCGCGATATATAGTTATTGCATCTAACTATATATGCGAATTTCTATGGTTTTGTGCGAGTAAATTAAGGTTTTGTAAATGCTAATCCCTAACTATATATGGGCTAAAACCTATGGTTTTTTCAGTGAATATATATATATATATATATATATATATATATATATTACCTACTGGCTATCGCCAGTAGGTATATATAGTTAGAATTTTTTCCCTATGGGACTTTTGAAAATTCTATGTCTAATAACTTTGGCGTTTGTGGACGGAATCGGCTGAAATTTTCAGGAAAATGGCACATTTTGTTTCTGAGCAGCCCCTGAAAATTTGGTGGGGTTTCGTCAAGGGGGGGCTGAGAAAAAAGGGGGGTCCCAAAACGCGTTTTTTGCATTGAGTTTTCCATAGGGCGGTTGGACTCACTTTTAGCTCGAACGGCTGAATGGATTTGCACGAAACTTGGCAAAATTGTAGGGACTGTTAGCCCGATGTGCCTTTGCTAGGTCTCAATATATGTGCTCCAGTAGTTTTTGAGAAATTAACGTTCAAACCAAGATATATATCTGTAACAGCGCTCTGGGCAGCGATCCGGTCCGCTTACTTTTCGCTTATCGGAACTTTGCGCGCAGAAAGCTGATTGGCTCTCCGGTGTCTGTCAACATTCTAAACAGTCCGGAGCGGACGCCATCTTGTCTCTCGGTAGGATCGAGAGAGAAGAAGAGGTGGAAAACGAAGGGGGAATTTAATGAAAGGGGGCAAGGTATCCCCCTCTTGACCCCCTAGGAATGTTGTTGGGGTTATTAAAGGGTCCCGTGGGGAAAATAAAAAAAAAATGATTTTTCACGGTAGAAGCGCGGCCGCGAACTGGTAGCGAAACGGGAATTCGCCATTTTGTGCTTCGTAAATTAAATTACTAGTTATAAGTGGGTGCGGGAGTCGTATCCTAATCCCCTATGTTTCCTGAGGGTGGGTGAGGAGGCTGATATATGTTGATACATCTCTTCCAGCGGCTGTGCGTGAGCTTTTTTTTTTTTTTTGCTGCGTGACAGTCCGGAGCGGCCGCCATCTTGTCTCTCGGTAGGATCGAGAGAGAAGAAAAGGTGAAAAACTAAGGGGGAATTTAATGAAAGGGGGCAAGGTATCCCCCTCTTGACCCCCTAGGAATGTTGTTGGGGTTATTAAAGGGTTCCGTGGGGAAAATAAAAAAAAATGATTTTTCACGGTAGAAGCGCTTCACGGGCCGCGAACTGGGCCACAAACTGGTAGCGAAACGGGAATTCGCCATTTTGTGCTTCGTTAATTAAAGTACTAGGTATAAGGGGGTGCGGGAGACATATCCTAATCCCCTATGTTTCCTGAGGGTGGCTGAGGAGGCTGATATATGTTGATATATCTCTTCCAGCGGCTGCGCCATCTTGCCTTTTTTCGAATGCCGCAATTTTGTCGTGCACGGCAGCCATTTTAGATGCCAGGCTGGTTCCAGGCTATCACCTAACCCTGCGGATGTAGTTTATGGCCCCAGCTGTAGAGAATTCAGACATGCCAATCCTCCTGATTCAGGCGTGTGAGTACTGATTTCAGTGCTAGTCTCCCGCCTCCCGATTTCTGCAAGCAAAAACCCGGGGGCATATTACGAACAACTAGCGATAATTTTTGTCTCTAACTTGTTTAGAGACAAAAATTATCGCCGCACATCGGCGATTTTTATCGCAGATAAACCTTGCTATTATCGCAGAAAAGTCAGCGATATTCATGTATTATCGACCTAATGCTCTTAGCCATGTTATCCACCTCCCATTGAAAACATGGCTAAGAACTGCTCAGGGCAGGTGTTAGATTTTGGAGATATTCGCGCTTAGCGCGAATATCTCCAAAAGTTGGTAATAGAAGGTAGCGATGTTAGGGACTGTTTCCAGTCGCTAACATCTTGGCACGCCACTTTGCATGTCATTAGTGATAAGTATCACTGACATGCAAAGCGGGGCCCAAGATGGTCGCTATCTCCTTTTAGCTGTCACTAACTGGTGTTAGCGACAGCTTGATAATAGGGAAATAATTTTATCTCCGCTTTCATGGTTTTTAAAGCCAAAAAAGCGGAGATAAACCCCCTTGATAATATGCCCCACGATTCCTTGGGGGTTTCAGCTGACAGGGCTTGGTATTGTCTTGAGTATTTAACGAGGACCCCCTGTGGATTCGGATACAGAAAAGTTCCTAGGCCAGGGAAAAAGAACCATTTGACAAAAAACAACCTAGGCAACTTATATGGTGTGATCACAGACAAATGGCTACAACAAGTTAAGAAAATATATGTTATTTTATTCTCAGGTTATATTTAAAAAAGTGCATAACATACAATAGACAAGAGACATGAATCATCATATAAGTAAAAATACAATAAGTTTATACATTGGTAACCAAATACATGTAAGTTGTATTAAAAGAAAAAGCATATAAAAAGTGGCCGATAGGGTCTCTACGCGCGTTTCGGCGAGCCAGCGCCTTCTTCTGGAGTTGCCACACAAAGCTAGGTAAATTTCGGGTTTTCACATCAATAATTATTGAGATGTATAGCTGATGGTTATAGATATTTTCAAAATAGTGGGTCTCTTCTTGATGCTTATATCAGATAATACGAATTTTGTATTCCCGCCTGCCAAAAGGATGTTAAGGTCCTGTTTTTTAAAAGAATCTGGTATGTTACAATTCCAGAGTTAGTTAAAAGATCTCCCTGCCCGAAAAAATACAGCAGGGCTCTTTAAAGCTGTAATTTTATTTGTACTGAGCGGAGAATCTCCCTTATAAGATAGTAAGAATTCTTTCCGTTGGTCAAAGATTAGAAAAACACCTTGGATACTGGTTGTTTTTTTTGATTAAAAGATCTCCCTGCCCGAATGATACGGCAAGGCTCCTTAAGGATTATTCTTACTTGTGGGTTGGTGAACACCCCTAAGATCTGAGGTGATTTTTAATAAAAGAGGTCTCTCTACCTAAGTAAATCGGCAATGCTCTTTTAGGATAGAGGAAAGGACCGCCCTTTCTGTAAATAACAGCAGGGCAGCAGCGGGTCTGGCGGCGGGATTTGTCGAGTGTTCAGCCCTGACGGATAGCGTCTTAGTCTCAGGATTAGATCAGTAATCCTGAGACTAAGACGCTATCCGTCAGGGCTGAACACTCGACAAATCCCGCCGCCAGACCCGCTGCTGCCCTGCTGTTATTTACAGAAAGGGCGGTCCTTTCCTCTATCCTAAAAGAGCATTGCCGATTTACTTAGGTAGAGAGACCTCTTTTATTAAAAATCACCTCAGATCTTAGGGGTGTTCACCAACCCACAAGTAAGAATAATCCTTAAGGAGCCTTGCCGTATCATTCGGGCAGGGAGATCTTTTAATCAAAAAAAACAACCAGTATCCAAGGTGTTTTTCTAATCTTTGACCAACGGAAAGAATTCTTACTATCTTATAAGGGAGATTCTCCGCTCAGTACAAATAAAATTACAGCTTTAAAGAGCCCTGCTGTATTTTTTCGGGCAGGGAGATCTTTTAACTAACTCTGGAATTGTAACATACCAGATTCTTTTAAAAAACAGGACCTTAACATCCTTTTGGCAGGCGGGAATACAAAATTCGTATTATCTGATATAAGCATCAAGAAGAGACCCACTATTTTGAAAATATCTATAACCATCAGCTATACATCTCAATAATTATTGATGTGAAAACCCGAAATTTACCTAGCTTTGTGTGGCAACTCCAGAAGAAGGCGCTGGCTCGCCGAAACGCGCGTAGAGACCCTATCGGCCACTTTTTATATGCTTTTTCTTTTAATACAACTTACATGTATTTGGTTACCAATGTATAAACTTATTGTATTTTTACTTATATGATGATTCATGTCTCTTGTCTATTGTATGTTATGCACTTTTTTAAATATAACCTGAGAATAAAATAACATATATTTTCTTAACTTGTTGTAGCCATTTGTCTGTGATCACACCATATAAGTTGCCTAGGTTGTTTTTTGTCAAAGGGCTTGGTATTGTGTTACATGGTAATTTTTCCATGAAACGTAAGAGGGTCGATGCAGGGGTTCTAGAAGAGGTGATAAACCATTTAAGCCTCATGAACAAGCGCATGGTCTTTTAAAGATTTGTGAAGTACTCGGGGCGGCGGTGTGTGTGTGCCCTCTTTCAGGAGCGGGCGGGGGGGCACTGCCAGCAACTTGCCAGGTCAGGTAGTGTTCAACACGTGCATCACCCTTTCTCTGCCTGCTATTGCGCTCCATGCTTCGGAAAGGTAAGAAAAAGAACGTGCATTTGAGTTTGAAATGTCCGATCCTGCAGCAGCACACTTCCAAAGCCCACACATGACAATAACCCGATTCAAGGCCCCATTCACCTGTTTTTAAAAAAATAGATAACACTCCAACAAAGTAAGGTTATAAAACTTTATTAACTACTAACTTTAACAAACGGAACAAAAACTAAAAACATTTAAACATTTCTCAACACAAAAAGCAACAATGGTTAGAAGCTGTCTTTTGTGCGAATAGTCCCAAGGCAGCACAACGTGCAGAGTTCTGGACGGCACCCAGGTGATGTCGCCTGGGTGCCGCACTGGTTTAGGGATCCTACAATGCTGCTCCGAAAATTGGCGTGGGGCGTCCCGGGTGGGGCGGGGGGAGGCCTCGTCAGTAGCGGTCTGTTGTGCGAATAGTCCCAAGGCAGCACAACATGCAGAGTTCTGGACGGCACCCAGGTGATGTCGCCTGGGTGCCGCACTGGTTTAGGGATCCTACAATGCAGCACAGAAAAACAGCGTGGGGCGTCCCGGGTGGTGCGGGGGGAGGCCTCGTCAGTAGCGGTCTGTGTCCAGTGTCACATGGCTGACACAACATGTACGACAGGCACCCAGGTGATGTCCAGTAAACTGCTGCACTGGTTTTGGTATCCTACAATGCTGCTCCGAAAATTGGCGTGCGGCGGCCCGGGGGGGGGGCGTGGGGGAGCCGGCGTGAACGGGCCTCCCCAGGTGGCGGCCATCTAGCTGAGTTGCGCTCGCTCTTGCGGCCACAGCGTCTCGCTCACCATGTTGTTGAGTTGCTCCCACTCTTGCAGTGCAGCGATAGGCGGCTGCCACATGGCTCTTAAAATGGCGGACGGCTCCTCGGTTTTGGGCCTGGTCCACTGAAATGGCCCTGGGACACTTTGGAACTCGGACGCTTGCCTGCTAGGGCTTGGGCTCCATTCTCGAAAAGCGTCCCCTCAGCCGTGAAGATTGTATAAAAGTCTTGGGGGCCCCCGACTCCCGCAGGCTTCCGGTGGGGAGCGGCTGCCATGATTGCTCGCGGAATGACCACGACGGAGCCACGAGATGGTGGTGCTCTCATGCTGATGCCAGCTTCAGTCTGAATGATCCAGAAACAAGGTGGGGCTTTCATCGTTTGGGAAAAAAAAATGTTCTAAACCAATGAAAAGTGTTATTTTTAGGTCATATGACCAAGCCTTCCATCTTTAGGAAACCAAAAGTAAAATGAACCAATGAAAAGTTTTATAAACAAGTCACATGACCTGTTATGCGACATAGGGCTACAAAAAGCGTAGAAAATCCGTTGGCACGTGAGGCGGCGTCAGTAGCGGACCGATGTGCGAATAGGCCGAAGGCAGCACAACGCGCCGAGATCCGGATGGCACCGAGGTGGTGTCCAGCAAATTGCCGCACTGGTGTGGCCATCCTACAATGCTGCGCCGAAAGACGGCGTGTCCAGCTGAATTGCGGTCACTGTTGCGGTACAGTGACTCGAACGCGCCGAGATCCGGATGGCGCCGAGGTGGTGTCCAGCAAATTGCCGTACTGGTGTGGCCATCCTACAATGCTGCGCCGAAAGACGGCGTGTTCAGCTGAGTTCCGGTCACTCTTCCGGCACAGTGACTCGAACGCGCTGAGATCCGGATGGCACCGAGGTGGTGTCCAGCAAGTGTGGCTGCACTGGTGTGGCCATCCTACAATGCTGCGCCGAAAGTCGGCGTGGGGTGCCCCGTTGGCTTATGAGGTGATGTCAGTAGTGGACTGATGTGTGAATAGGTCGGAAGCAGCACAAGGCGCCAAGATCCGAATGGCAAGTCCTGGATGTTGAGTGCCTCAGTTGAGATTTCTGAGCAGTGCTTGTAGGACTGTCTGAAGCTTATTTGCACCTGCTGCAGCTTCACTAGGTCCGGCGGAACTTTTTGCCTTTTCCTTTCTGCTTCTTTTCCTACAATGCGTTTCATCTGAAGACACGACCAGGTCCCTGAATGTGTGCAGGGGGACGCTATTGATTGAATGAACGCGCCGAGATCTGGATGGCACCGAGGTGGTGTCCAGCAAATTGCCGCACTGGTGTGGCCATCCTACAATGCTGCGCCGAAAGTCGGCGTGGGGTGCCCCGTTGGTTTATGAGGTGATGTCAGTAGCGGACCGATGTGTGAATAGGTCGGAACCAGCACAAGGCGCCCTGCACTGTTGAGCCTTTTTCAATGTCTGTTTTTTGTTGTTTCCCCTCCATCAAAAACAAAACAAAAATACAAGGCGCCAAGATCCGAATGGCAAGTCCTGGATGTTGAGTGCCTCAGTTGAGAGTTCTGAGCAGTGCTTGTAAGACTGTCTGAAGCTTATTTGCACCTGCTGCAGCTTCACTAGGTCCGGCGGAACTTTTTCCTTTTCCTTTCTGCTTCTTTTCCTACAATGCGTTTCATCTGAAGACACGACCAGGTCCCTGAATGTGTGCAGGGGGACGCTATTGATTGAATGAAAATGGCGGCTTGACACAAAGCTGACTCAAGCGTTACTGTTGGTGCTATACAGACAAAAATTGGTTTTCAGTTTGTACATTCTTCAGGTTTTTTTTTTCCATCCAAGTCTGATTGAGAGTTTGTAGAAAAATGGCTTCAGATTTTCCACATACTACTCTTCAACATTCTTCCTAAATGTAACAATGTGAAACTCACTAGGAGAACGGCTGTTTCTGTTTCCTTTCAAAATGCTGCCACCAATATTTTCTGAATGGAAGACACCATCTTGTAGCATAAAGGGCCGAAAGGGGTTCTGGTCTGGCCGATGGTTGGTGGAGACATTTTGACTATATCTTGGACCTGCCCGGCCTCGCCCAAAATGGCGCCGGTATAAATGGGACTCGTAACTCTTTGCCCGCAAATGTATATCTAGAAAATGTTATTGTAAGTGGCCCTGTCGTATTTTAATTACAAAATGTACGTCCACCGATTCCGCAACTGTTAGACACCTTTGTTCTTGTCACCTAATGGCCCGCTCGTTACGTTCTTCTACAGTGTAAATGTCTCCTCATCATATACGATTTCAGTTTGCTCCGTGGCCGGCCCACGTGGTTATAGGCCCGTATTTGTATACTGACATTTTCACTATAAAGGTTTTTAAAACAAAACACGGTAGTAGTATTTTCATTTGTAAAGTTTTTACTTTTAGTGACTGTTTTCGAATCAGTAAAAGGCAAGTGAAATAAAGCAGTCCAATTACATGACGGATAAAAGGTATAATATGTAGGAACGCAGTAAAGATAAATGGTCAAGGGCAGTTGTGTTTTTCATGTCTGCAACATAAAGTGATCGATAAGAATCTGATAATCAGGCGTATCGGCGACTAAGACAGCAGGCCGAATCTCTTTTACTAAACGGCTCCGTCATGGAAGGAAGAAACGCCCTTTTTCTCGAAAAAGGAATATATTTTACTTGCAAGACAGTTGTAAATTTTCCGGGAAAGTACATTAGCCTGGAATATTATAACATATGTTTGAAAAAAAAATATTGTTCGAAAATAATAAAAAGCGTAATTTTTAGGTCATATGACCAAGCTTTTCATCATTAAATTAACAAAAGTAAAATGAACCAATGAAAAGTTTTATTAACAAGTCACATGACCTGTTATGCTTACGTTACGCGCTGCGCGCCGCGCCTCGGATCACTTCCGGGTGCGCTAACGCGGCGTGTCATAAAACGCATTACGCGACAACGTAGGTCAAGAATATAGTCAAAATGTCTCCACCAACCAGCGTTCGGAACACAACCCCTTTCAGCAGTCCAAAAAGTTCTGTTAAATGACAACAGAGGGGACAGGCAACAAGAACCATCAGTCAAAGAGGGGAGGGCAAGTTCTTCTCTTCCGGGTCATGTTGGGGCGCTACCGGAACTGATCGAATTGGTAGTCTACAGTGTTATTGGATGTTTCAGACTAAAGCTGGCGTCAGCATGAGAGCACTACCATCTCGTAGCTCCGTCGTGGCCATTCCACGAGCAATCATGGCAGCCGCTCCCCACCAGAAGCCTGCGGGAGTCGGAGGCCCCCAAGACTTTTGTAGAATCTTCACGGCTGAGGGGACGCTTTTCGAGAATGGGACCCAAGCCCTAGCAGACAAGCGTCCGAGTTCCAAGGTGTCCCAGGGCCATTTTAGTGGACCAGGCCCAAAACCGAAGAGCCGGCCGCCATTTTGAGAGTCCTGTGGCAGCCGCCTATCGCTGCACCGCAAGAGCGGGCGCATCTCAACTACATGGTGAGCGAGACGCTGTAGTCGCAAGAGCGGGCGGAAAACAGCTGAATGGCGGAAGAGGCACAGTGTAGCAAAAGCGGGCGGAATGGCAACTAAAACGATAAAGGGGCGCCCCACTACAGCTTGTCTTCAGGTCAAACGGATTGTGGGACAAGGTCCAGAATTGAAGAGTCATCAAAAGGCAAAAAGTTCCGCCGGACCCCGGGAGCCGGCCGCCTATGTCGGGGGCGATCTCAGGCTACACCAGTGCTATAAGACTTGGGGAGGGTGTCGGAGCCAAGCGTCTTCTCCGAGTCCATGGCCATCACACCGCCCCTCAGGGGCCTCCGTCAAGCTGTTTAGGAAGGTAACATATCACATTGTTTTCTAATGCAGTCAGGTCCACAAACGACACTCACTTACTTTGAGAATAGTGAAGCTGCAGTAGGTGGAAATAAGCTTCAGACAGTGTTACAAGCGCTGCTCAGAACTCTTAACTATGGCACCCAACATCCAGAACTTATGCTATTTGAGAATGGTAGTGACATCGAAGCATCTCAGGGACCAAAACCATTAACGTACTTTCACGTATGAAAATCTTACTTGGGGAGGGGGCAGGAACGAAGCGTCCCCTCCCAGTCAGCGCCACCACACCGTATGTTGAAAATCTGAAGCCATCGTTCTACAAAGTCAACCAAACTTGGATTGAAAAATCTAGAAAAATGTACAAACTGAAAACCAGTTTTGGTCTGCATAGCATCAGTAACAACGCTTGAGTCAGCTTTGTGTCAAGCCGCCATTTTGATTCAACAAAGCACAGGCATTGAAAAAGGCTGAAATTCAGAACTCTAAACTATGGCACCCAACATCCAGGAGCTTGCTATCCGGATCTTGGAGCCTTGTGCTGTTTTCGATCTATGCACACATCGGTCCACTACTGACATCATCTTATAAACCAACGTTATGTAAATAGTTTTTTAATAAAATGTTTTACCCTGTTTCTTTGCTGGTGTGTTGTCTATATTTTTAATATTTGCATAGGGTTTGTCGTTATTTTGTGCGGGATGGGTGATGGAGCCGAGCTGTCTTGCAGCCCTCATGGTGTGGAGCTCAGTTCATCTCACTATTTTCGTATTTCTCAAGAAGGGTTGTTCCTAATATTTCTATTTTAGCGAGTTCAAAAAGAGATCCAATTAGTGGCCTACTGATTTTGCTCGATTACTTTTATTTTTTTACACGATTTTTCACTATCTGCAAAGACTAAACAGAGTATTGCGACTTTGTGCTTGTTTGTAAATAGAGAATGATCCAAAGAGAACCAATTCTAAAACAGTAAATGCTTGGACAACAATCAATCAAATGGAGAGACAAGGAGGCACGACGGATTACAACGGGGGTAAAGGCCTGCGTTAACTACCCTTCAGTATCTGCAAAGAGAGAGTACTACTAAGGCAAAAGAGGGGAGGGGGGGGGGGCAGCGTTCAAAGCACATCAGCGTGCATAAATACGAAAATGTTTTTATCTATCACGTACTTGACATTTTAAAGCTTTTCATATTTGCTATTAAAAAACCAATGAAATTCACAGAAAAAACCATAGGTTATAGTGGATATATAGTTAGGAATTTGCATTTACAAAACCTTGAAAATTCAATGAAAAAACCATAGGTTATAGGCCATATATAGTTAGGAATTAGCATTTACAAAACCTTATTTTACTCGCATAAAACCATTGAAATTCCATATATAGTTAGCTAACTATAAGCGCTAACTATATATCGCGCACCCGCAATCCACTGCTGATGATGTCACATATTACATCATTCATGACATGGTCAGTGACATCACTGATGACATCACTGATGACATCTCAAATGACATCACTGATGACAACTCAAATGATATCAATGATGACATCTCAAATG
The DNA here is from genome assembly GCF_964263255.1 of Lissotriton vulgaris. NCBI lineage: Eukaryota > Metazoa > Chordata > Amphibia > Caudata > Salamandridae > Lissotriton > Lissotriton vulgaris. The sequence continues at coordinate 1,092,674,882 of NC_141696.1, read as the reverse complement.
ACATCACTGATGACATCACTGATGACAACTCAAATGACATCACTGATGACATCTCATTTGTCATCACTGATCACATCACTCATGTGATAATACAATGAACCTCTTCAGACTCTAATATAACCTTACATACACTCAGTATAAACAGACACTCACAGACTGTCACTCATCCATGGAGTTACTCACACACCTAGTCAGTCATGCAAAGAATCAATCACACCTCCATTTCCTCAACTATACAGTTATACACATCTTACTTATTCAAACATATAATAACACATATTTACTCTCTTATATAATCCCTGATACAAGCTCACAGTGATCGATACAGCCACTCACACATTCACTGGCTCTTATGTTCAGTTATTTATATATCTCAACTCTCACATGTATTGTGTTTTACATACGTACTTACTTGCACATGTAGCAATGAGAAATCCATTCACTCACCAACACACCCATGCACAGTCAACCGCCCATATAGCTGTTTCCACATGCACTCTTGAACTCATACTCCTAGTGAATCAACTGCTTACACATCTATGCACAGAGTCACGCACCTCCCAGCCACCCACACACACACTCAGCCTCCCATTCAAATATTTGGGCAACCAATCAATAACCCATATGGCCACTCTTATAGCTACTGATCAACACATGCAGCAGCTTACACAACAACAAACATACTGATGCACGAATTAAGACAGTTTAGTCACTAACCCATGTACTCAGTGAGACACATTTAATCACTCACTCATACAGTCAGTCATGCACCTACTAAATTCTTCATCCAGACACTTATACATCCACTCATTCTTCAATATGTGAAACATATTTAAACTTTACAGACACATACAATCACTGGATGTTGTGATCAGTGATGTCATCAGTGATGTCACTGACCATGTCATGAATGATGTAATATGTGACATCATCAGCAGTGGATTGCGGGTGCGCGATATATAGTTAGCGCTTATAGTTAGCTAACTATATATGGAATTTCAATGGTTTTATGCGAGTAAAATAAGGTTTTGTAAATGCTAATTCCTAACTATATATGGCCTATAACCTATGGTTTTTTCATTGAATATATATATATATATATATATATATATATATATATATATATATATATACTTTTTTTTTTCACCACCAAATGAAATTATACTCGCACTCCACCAGGATGTCGTTTTATGGCAGGTTTATTTTAGCAGTGTACCATTGCAGCACACTGCTATTAACCGGCGCATATCAATCTTACGATCTTGATCACGGTTACATAATAATAGAATAAGAATAAAAGACATTTTTAAGCCCTACTGTGCGGATTCTTCAAAAATTATTGGTTTATTATTACTTGCTGTGGAGTGCTGAACCATTGTGTTTTGTTATAGTATAATAGACTACCACTCAGTATCTGCGCAACTATCTACAAAGCAAAGCAACACTTTGCACACCTTCATGCATACCAGTAGCTCACTGAATATGCGTCGCTCCACCAAGGGCAAATCCCACCTCGAAATAAGTTTACAATTACAATCATCCAAACAAAAGTCTCAATTAATATCTAGCTACCCGCTCATTCCAAAATCATGATGGCTGACATTTGAATCCTTCCCTTGAGCACCAAGGGGGTCATTAGGATGACGGGCGGACTTTGTCCACCCGCCATCCTCCTGTGGAATGGGACAGCCTGCCATAGGTACGGGTGTCCCATTGCAGAGATTAGGATGCGCCTGCCACACTGGCAGGCGCTTCCTGCATTCGTGAAATTGCGGAGGGCAGTGCACTCAGCACCCTCTGCCGCAATGACAGGAAGGCATGTTGTGCACTTCCATGCACAACATGGTAGGCACTGAGCGGTGCCTGCTATGTTGTGCATGGAACTGCAGGGGGGTAAAATAGGGACCCCCCATGTGCAAACCCCACCCTTCGGAGTCCCTGGCGGCCTGCAACAGGCCCCCGCTGGTAGACTCTGCATGCCTTTCCGTAGCGGTAATGCCGCCACGGAAAGGCATGTCCCAGCACACATACTAATATGGCTAGCGGTGTCTAACATACACCGCCACCATATTGAACCCTTTTCTGCCCAGTCGACTTGTCGACCAGCCAGAAAATCGGCGGACGGTCTTTTCGTCCGCCTCGGACCCCCAGCCATAGTAATATGGAAGGGGGTCTTTGCTGGCCAGATGGCGGGTAGATCACCCGGGCCGGCGGTGGCTACTGGCGGGGTGATCCGCCTGCCATCCTAATGGGGGCCCAAGTGTCTTTCCCACCCTGTTAAATGCATAAATAGCCAATTCATGTAAAAAATTAAAAAGGAGCTGTTATCCTACTACAGGAAACTCATACCGAGCAACCAAAAGAGGCCAGATTCTATTGCCCTTGGGTTGCTGACACCCAAATTTCCGCCGCCAATGCAAACAAAATTGGGTCATTACCCTAATTGCAAAAAAAACATGTCAATCTGTTTTGTCTCACTAACATGACAGCCAGGTCCACTGCCTAATCACAAGGATACTAACAGGAAACAGGGAGCTGGCAGTGATAGACATATATGCACCAAAGATAATTCCATCTCATTTTGGCATGACCTAGACAACACATCTCAGAAATCCCTGATAACGCCTGGAACCATTGTTGGGGGCATTTCAACCTCCCAATGGATAGTGTCCACAACAGTCTGTTCTCCCACAAGTTCTTGGGCAGTAGATCCTACAACCAAATGAGATTCTGCTGCAATAATACCCTCTCTAACATATGGAGACTATTCAAACCAAAATGCTACACCTTTTACCCAGCAACACAATATAACTTCACAAGAATTGATTACATCCTCATAGATAAATCTTTAATGCTGGCTACTCTAAATCATAAAATAGAACCTTTACTAATTAAAGACCATGCCTGCATTTCACTCAACGTCTCGATCAGAGACTCACCACTCCCCAAACTTTGGCCTCAATGATGCAATCCTAGAAGACAAACCCTCTAAAACCAAAATCACTGAATACATCAGTTCCTAGCAAAAAACAAAGAGGGCGACACTTCAGATGCAGTTAGATGGGTCACGCTGAAGGCAACTCTAAGATGAACTTTACTCTCCATAGCGGCTAGGAGAAATAAGACCCTAAATGAATGCCTTGAATGTATTGAGGCTGAAATTACCCCCACTAAAATATTAAGACACCCTGCTGGGTCCCGAGATATCCGCAAACTGTGCAACGACAATATGATTCAACCAAATACTAAGCACTCATGCGCAGAAATGGATTAAAAAGAACAATGACTGGTTTTCCATCTCCTGTTGGGCTGCTTGTCTGAACCTCCTACTCCTAATAGATGCGACAAGAAAGCTTGCAACGCCAAACATGGTTACAGGGGATTCCATTAATTGTAAAAACAATAATGCAGGTTTAGACTGTATGAATGCCTTCTCTTTCAGTACTGGAAAAATAAACCTTTTTCTAGGTTTATAATACAGAGGACCAAAAAACATAAAATGCATGGTATCTTGGGGGGAGAAATCATCGCATTTACAGGGAGCCGCATCCTCAGGCCTACTCCATCCCTGTGGGTCACTTATTACCAAATGAATCTGGTTTAAACTGAATTTTGTCAATAGCCATCTATGAAAAGGAATCGTAATGATGGAAAGATACGATTGCATGGCTAGAGACTGAATGAGCAAGTAGTGGGCTCTAACTGTGGGTTTACTTAACTCTTCTGCTTCCCGCTCTAGCTCGCTGAGCTTAATGTAATTTGTTTTAACTCATATGAGATCAGCTTTACATAGACCTTCAGGATTGGAGAAAATCTCTGGGCGCCCCAGTTTCCTTGTTGTCATTTTAATAAAGGACAGCCACTGGATTTCCTTCATTTTATCTAATTTCATGCAATCCTTCAGAATCTTATGATTCAGAGTAAGATTCGGATTCAACCAGGTTCTAATCCATAACAGGATTGGGACCATTTTAATTATATCTGAAATATAGCCTGTCCCCAACTCAAGGTGGACCAAAAGGGTCGCTGTTGATTGTGGAAGGCTGAGGAGGGCACGTAGAAATGTATTTTCTTCTCTTTGGATGGAGTCAGATTTAGTGTACCCCCATATTGCAGCCCCATACCTAGCAATTGATATGGTTTTTGCTTTGTATATAGCTAGGATTGCTTCGCACAGCTCTTCCCCCAGTCTTTTAGCAAAACCTAATATTGCAGCTGAGGAGCTTCTCACTGCATTTACCTTAGTTGTGAGTTGCGGTGCCCAAAGTCCTTTGTCGTCAAAAACAACTACCAGGTAGGTAAACACTTTCACTCTTGAGATAGCTTCCCTGCTGCAATAAAAGGATTTAATGTTGTTTTTTCCCGTGCCAAGTGACATTATGTGCGATTTACCATTATTGACCACAAGGTCCAGTGATTTCATAAAATCCCCGAAGGAATCTAGTAATCTTTGTAAACCAAGGGGGGTCCGAGCCAGTAAAACGGCATCGTCCGCGTATAGGAGTACAGGGATGGGTGTTCCTCCCATACGCGGAATCTCTAGTGTTGCCGTTAACAAGTTGTCTTCCAGGGAGTTTATCTATAAAGTAAATAACATAGGGGCCAAGATGCGTCCTTGACGCACCCCTCTACCTGATTTAAAACTTGCACTACATTTCCACTCCTGCGTCATCCTTATTGACGCTCTCAGGTCTCTGTGTAACTCGGCTAAAAAGTACGCTAGGGGCCGGTCAAGTCCTAGGTCCAACAGCATGGTCCACAGCCTCGATCTATTGACTAGATTGAAGACGGTGTACAAGTCCATGAAACCCAGAAAAATGTAACCCTTTGCAGCCTTCGTGTATTTAGATACAATTAGATGTAAATTAAGACATTGGTCCTCCGTCCCCCTCCCAGATCTGAAGCCATACACGGCATTAGTTAAAATGTCTTTCTCCGTAGCCCAGTCTGTTATTTTAGCTAGAATAACCTTCCCTAAGATTTTAATAGAGGAATCTAATAAAGATATTGGCCTATAACATCTGGGATCTCCCCTTTGGCCCTTCTTAAAACACAGGGATTATAATTGAACGGGACCGTGATTTCAGGGACCCTGTGGCGGCCGATATGTTAAAAATGTTCGTCAATATTTTTGCCCAATATTTGGGATTAGCCTTATACATATCAGAGGGCACACCATCAGGGCCTAGCGCCTTTCGCCCTGCTGTTCCCTCTATTGCTTTCCCAACCTCCGCGATATTAAAGCTGATAGGTATCAATGGAGGATCAGAAATTGGTACCTCAATGGTTTCCAGCTCAATATTACTCCCATAGATTTTTTCAAAATGGCTTAACCAGGCCTCCTCTGGGATGTTAACTTCTAATACAGATTTCTGGGAACCAGTGACCAAAGGATTATTGACAATTGCCCAAAACTTGGAGCTGTCTTTCATAGTTTTTCCATTAATGCTGCCCATGCATCTTGTTTGATTTCATTTTTCGTGCCTGAACTATTAATGAGTACTCTTTCCTAAGCTGTGCTCCTAGCCTTTTATTCATTGGTGTCTCATTAAGAGCCTTTTTAAGTAAATTGTGAGCTTTAGTGCATTTATGATCGAACCAGCCTGAGCCAGGATTAGTTTTAACTCGGGTGTTAATTGTGAGTTCTTTAGCCACTTGCAGGCAAATGGCTTCGTATGAAGCTATTACATCCCCCCCATAATTGAGGGGGTCTGCACATATATTTAATTCCTTGCCAACCTTTGTTGTAAAGTGTGAAGAAAGTCTTCGGGGGTGACCTTACTCCATTTTAATCTCCTCCCTTTAGCTTTTACATTAGCTGCAACATGAGACGAAGTTGTTTTGTTCAGGAGGGAAAGACCATTATCCAATTCAATCACTACCGGGTTGTGATCGCTAAAAGAAGACGGTATAGCATTGTAAAAAACGACATGACTTAAAAGTCCTGGGGGTAGGAATATGTAGTCTATTATAGATTCACAGTCCCTAGCTCTATACGTAGGAACACGGTTACTCTCATCAGAAAACCCCACCTCATACAGGTCATTATTAGACAAAAGTTCCTCCAATGCTTCACCCTTGGAGCTATGTTCAAAATGTTGAGGGGTTGTGAAATCAGGTCCATCGCTATCTCTATATTGACAGTTTAGATTACATAAGTGTACATTAAAATCACCCATCAGGATATAATGAACAAAAGTGGTTTGGTTTTCCTTATAAGTTATTAAAAAATTTGACAGCAAATGGAGATGCTCTTTTGGGGACTCCCCTTGCAATGAGTTATAACAGTTGATAAGAATTAGTTTGATATTGTTTGCCAAACTTACTTCTAATATTAGATAATATAGGGAAGTACAGTCAACCTTTTTAACTCTTCCTGTTATGTTTACTGAAACCAAGAACGTAAGTCCCCCTCTGTCTCTCCCTGCTGGTGAGCTCAAAGCAGGTACATAGTAAGATGTAAAACCATTAATCCAGAAATCACAATCCTTGTCCCACGTCCCTTGAAATGCAACAATGTCGTACTGTTTCACAAAATTTAGCCAGACATTATCATTCCTTTTGGTCCGCAGACCAGCAATATTCCAGCTTAACATTTTTACCTTTTCCCCCACATCCTCAGTGATGTTTGCACGCTTAGGTTCGGGGTTATTATGACTCATTTTTACTTGTGCGGGTTCCATATATCCCAAGTCATCCAATCTCTCCCCTCCCTGCCCCTCAGAGTCCTCACGTCAGTCACACGCCTCTAGGCTTGAGAGTAAATCAAATCTATTTTGTCACAACATTGGGCCCATCCCTACAGTGATTGTCAACATTATAAAAATGTGGTACTACAGGGGCCCGACGCTCAGTAGTAGTATATGGTCTAAATCTCCCGAGATTAGGAGGAGCTTTGATTAAATGTGTGTAAAAATAACCAAGTGGACGCACACAAACACTGTTTACGTCATAAACCAAAGAGGCAGGTCTTAACAAAACTGTAGCAACATTTTGGGGGTGTTTAAAATTAACAATGATACAATCCCCACTACATGTCTTTCTGGACGGGCCAATCCAGTTTGCCCTTCTGTTGGACAATATTTGATCAGAATATTTTGTTGGGAAGCCACATCTCCTGTTCAGCCATGACACTGTTTTATTTTTTAATGATTCATGTGATTCCTCATGGGACTGAGCAGGGTATTGATCAGGAGGCGGGACGTTAGTTAGGACAACCACATAGGGTGTGCAGTCAGGGGGAAGATTTATAAAGCGACTTTTTTTTACCTGTCTAAAACCAGATGTGCCATCTGGTCCTGATAAAGGCTGTTTGGTAGGACAGGTTATTGGTATAGGATCAGGAGAAGCAGTTTCAATTACAGTTATTTGCTGGCTAAGTTGCTGCAAGTTGTCTTCACTATTTCCCTGCCCCACTCCAACAGGACCCTTTGCGACAGCCTTAGCTCTTTCGACCGAGGCCAGGTGTGTTGCTAACAGACCTCCTAGCCTCTTTACTTCTGAGGTGACAGTATCCAATGTGAGCACTAGGGGTTTAATAAACTCTTCTATCTTAGCCTCTATCTTAGCTTCTATGGTGCAAACCAGTAATGCAAATTGCCCCGGGCTTATATTAATGTTGGCTGCACTATTTCCTTCCTGTGGGTCGGTTCCAGCAGCAAGACCGTTTGGAACTAGCTGGGAAGGTTCAGCTCTTTTTTTACTATACTTCCCGCGCGTTTAATTTGTGATTTTCTACAGGTTCTCACTGGTCTAGGGGCTGGCGGGACCTCCTCTATTGCCTCAATGGATATATCAGGTAACTCCTCCTGCAGCTCAGAATGGACCTGCGCTTCAGCCATTATGACCACCCGATTGCCCACTTCAAGAGTATCATCAGCTAAAAATTCCACCGTAGGGTTAGGAATATCTTGGTGTGGAACAGGTGGGCTCCCTCGACCTAGCGAGACTCTCCGGTCTTTATTTATTTTATTTACCACTTTTACCAAGTCATTGTCAATTGTACCTGCCCCAGATACAACCTTATCAGTTTTAGCTTTGGACATGGTCAAAACTAAGTAAGGACACTTTGGTACTAGATAAAAAACCAAAAGCGAGCGTTAAGAGTAATATACCCTAGTACCAGGGTTACAAGTATGTTAGCTAGGACAATAACTATGACAGATCCCTAACCAGGGTCAAAAGAAATGTAAAGTCTCACTTGGGAAAATGTATCTTGTGTTGCAAAACCAAGGTCCGTGGCCCGGACCGGCCTCCTCCGGCACCGGACGGCCACAGACGGCCCGCCCTTTGCCTTGGCTTAGCCCGGCGCCCGCCCGCGCGCATCCCGTGTGGCTGGATAGGTCGACTGGTTAAGTCCCCGCCGGTGTCAAGTGGGAGGAGCTGTGGATCCGTTGTTCGCCCTGCGGGATTCTGGGGTGTGCAGTCCTCTGCACCTGCCCCCGCTGGTCTTTGCCCTTTACTGAGTCTGAACGAAGCATCTCCCGCGAAGCAGGAGGCACGAGCCGCAGAAGAAGCCCCCGGTGTCAAGAGGGAGGGGCTGTGGGTCCGTCGTTCGCCTTGTGGGATTCTGGGCCGTGCAGTCCTCTGCACCTGCCCCCGCTGGTCTCTGCCCTTTACTGCCTCTGAACGAAGCGTCTCACAGGGTTGTCCTCTTTCTCTTCTTTTATTCTTTCTAACAAGAGAACTCCTCTTATATGGTCTAAAAGCTAACAGAAGCATCACAGGTATCTATTTTCAATCAGGCAGACAACTGGTTGCAGATTTTGCTGACAATATCTTGATTTTCCCTGAAGACGTTGATAAAGCCATATCGCCTATCATGTCCAAAATTAATGACTACTCAAATGTATCCAGCTACTCCCTAAATCATTCTAAAACATTCACTGCAATCCCTCTGTCCTCTGCAACTTGGGCCTGAAATGACAATCACAGCACTCAAAAACCTAGGGATATGGTTTAGCAAAGACATCCACCAAACTATAATGATCATCGAAAATAAAACACTCTCCAAAATAAATGACCTTTTGTCATCAACTTCTTCCAAAACTTTAACCTGGTGGGGCAGAATAGGCACAATAAGTATACTGATTGTGCAACTCATCAACTTATTCTCAAGCATTCTACCTATAAACCTAACCAACCAATTCTTCAAATCTGTAGACAAAGTTGTTACAAAATGTATTTGGCAAGGAAAGAGAGCCAGAGCAGTTAGGCCCGTTCTAAAATTTAACAAAAACGGAGGGGGGCAAAATGTGCCTGACTTCCATTGATGCCAACAATCTTTCCAATCAGCACAAGGCAACGGGTGGTCTCTTTGGGCTCCTCACCCCTTGGCTGCAAATTGAAACACACCTACTACACCCTTTCTCACCAAAATTGACATAAAAAAGGCATTAAAAATCTACCCACCTCCCACTCCTACCCATCATAGGTGATACAGCATCAGCTCTTCATTGCATTGACAACACACTCCCGAACCAGCTCATTGTCTCTACCATGGTTACCTTGTGGCACAACTATAAATTCAAGACAGGCTGGCAACTCCGCTGAGAGAAGGAGGAATAGCAACATGGGGAGATCTGTTGGTAGGCGAATCATTGAGGCCTTGGGAGGAGTTAAGGGACCAACTGGGCTCAGAGTTTTCGAGGTTTAAATTTTTACAAATAAACAGTTGGTTTAAAGCAATGAACAGGTCAGGGGTAACATTTGGGAAGTGCAGCTCCACTGAAGAGAAATTGGTAGGAAGACCAGGAGGGGGTAAAGAAGTCTCGCAGTGGTACTGGAGTCTGTTAGAAGAGATAGATGGAGAATTTATCCTCCCGGAACAGCTATGGGGCATAGAATGTGGGGCCCAGAGTATTGAAATCTGGCAGAAATCCTGCACCCTGCTATATAAATGTGTTAAACCGGCATGGCTTAGGCGCAACCATTTTTTTACGATACATCGAGCCTATTTTACCCCCTTAAAATTGTCTAAATTCGTTCCAGGGAAGAAATGCAATAAATGCAATTACATCGCAGCTTCAGACATTCACATGTTTATAGACTGCCCTAACCTATTGCAGTTCTGGAATGAGGTTAAAGCGACCCTGGATTCGATTCTTAACATCTCGATTTCTCTAACACTCCCCCTGGTTATTTTCGGATGGGACAACAGTATAAAGGGCCACGCAAGGACATTTCTGTTTTATGCAATACTACTTGCAAGAAGAGAGATATGCACGGTTTGGATTTAAAAAACACCACCAACACATGCAAACTGGTTAACATCTTTGTATACAACCTCTAAAACTGACATGTTGAAATCAGGTGGCTCACGTAATCGGGCGTTTTGGAACTATTTGGTTCAGTGGAAGCAATAGCCGGGGTTTTTTTTTTTTTTTTTCCCCGGTCCAATGATTATGCCTTAGTAACTCCAAGAACTAGGCCCGCTCCGGTTGGCTCCAAGGCTAGTTCAACTGGTGTAACACCAAGGTTGGAGTCACACCCCGTCCTCTCTTCAGGCCATCTCTGCCGAGGGCAACCAATCGCATTATCAGGGGCAGCAGGAGGCCTGCACTCTGAGTAACAAATGCTTGGCAATTGGAGGCTGAATAAGAGGAGGATCAGGCAAATGAGGATAAAAAAAAAAAAAATCTATAAATTCAAGCTGGATGGAAAAACCTTACTTTGGAAATCATGGGCAGAAAAATGCATTAATTGCATCAGTAATCTAGGCTGAACGACAAATCCCATTTCCTTTGGTGACCTCAGCTCACACTACAACCTCCCTCCAATTGAGCTCTACAATTTCTTAAAACTTAAAATATCAACCAGGTTTCTCAAGAATCCTCACAAACTAGACTTATCTGACCTATTGGAGAAATTTAAAAGAATAGGCCACTTGGCTTCCTCCATGTACAAAATCCTAGAACCCGGAAGACCACACATTTCCAAAAAATAAAAAAACAAATGGTCGACCCAAACCCCAGCACCACTGTCCTCACATTTCGTTGGCACAGAATCTGGCAATCCCCCTCTTAATCAAAAATGACTTCTTCAATTGCCCAATCAAGACTCAGTATTATTTACAAATCTCTCTGAACCCCTCCTGGCTAAACAAACTGGGGATTAGATATACCGACATATGCAGGCGATGTAAATATGCTTATGGAACACACAAAAATGTATGTTCTTCACCTGTAACATGGTCCAACCCCTATGCTCCAAAATACAACAATACAACCAGAACATCCTCAACATTTGCTTTACACCACCTCTACTCACAGCAACGCTTGGCCTCAATGCATATCACTCACCCATTGCCTTATTGCACCAAACTCACTCCTAGCACCAAAATGATTTTGACAGATTGGAAAGCAACCACAGAATCCTTCTACGAGAAATGGTGGAACACTCTATGAGCCATCAGAGGGGCCGCCTATATAGTACAAAAAATGCACAAAATACCAATGCCTCAAAAGGCCTTTGGAACTCTTTTGACCTTTTCCTCCAGAAGGTTGACTCCCGTAAGTACAAATATCACTTGCACCAACACTGAGACTTGCAGACCTGCTCCCTCCATATCCCGTCTAGTTATAATTAAAAATCAGGGTCTTATACCTCCCTGTCCTTCCCTGCCCTCTACCCCACTTTCGTATCTTTTGTTTTCACACACTTGCACATGTCCCTAATCCTCTCTACATTTAGAATATACACCTCAATACCTGCTTGCAAGTGCAATCCCTTCAATGTAGACCCGTGAAGTCATTATAATAGGCCTATTTCTACTACTCCTGATCATTTGATCCACAATGTAATGCTACATCGTCCATAGAAACTGTGTAAAGGATTTATAGAATGTATGTCTGACTGACTTTACTATTGATCTAAATGTACCTGCCCTTCGCCCTGTTTTTTATCCTGCAGTGTTCATGTGTTTTTCACCACATATCTGTTTCCTCTTTACTTATGCCTTGACTACAAAACAGTTGGGGCGAAGATCTCCATATTGTAAAGTTTAGTAAAATTGAAAAAAGTTTATTAAACTTGGAAAAAGTGGGAAAACAGGGCTGTGGCCTGGGAGCAGCACAGTAGAGCAGCCTATTTATTGATTGACTTAGCCATGCCCATCTCAAATTTAGAGAATAAAGAAGTGAATCATGACTTAGATAGTGAATTCCAAGTGGCCTATTGTTTCAGAGATGTGGCTGGTGTTGTAGGTATTAAAATAATGAGTGTTGCTGTAACTTGGGTGAAAGGTGTCCTCAAGAGATGGGTGTTGGTACAGCTATTATAGACAACATTAAAAACATCATGGTAGGCCTGAAGAAAAGATGTTATGTGGTGAAAAATAATCTATCTGTAAGATTCAAGAGGAATAGTCACTCTAAGGACAAAATTGAGCCCCTTTTGGTCCATGCTGGCACCTTTTACACATGACCAGGAAGGTGAAGTAGGCATGTAAGGGACTAAAAGAAGTGTGTGTATATTTCTGGGAGCCTAACACGTGTGGCATAAGTATTACGAGGGTGGGAGAGTGTCCATTAGGTCTATGAAGGAAGGTAGATGTACCATGGATGGAAGAGTTTGATACCGTGCACGTTGCTTGCAAAATCGCTAAAGGTGTAAATATCAGAAGAGGCATATTCTAAGACAATTCTGAATATGTTTAATGGAGGTTTTTAGCAAAGCAACCTCAGACAGTTTTGGGTAATGCACCCTGCTTTATCAGCACTTGAATCGAAGACTATTTAAGAGACTGTGGCATCTAATGCAAAAGAATAAATGTGCATTTGTTTGATTAAAGCCCTGTAAACAATGCTTTTAAAGCAGAGCACAGTTCCCTGTTCATTGTCTTGTATTTCTCTATTCAACCTGTTCATTAACTGCACATTTTGTACCAATATGGTATTGTTGTGTTTAAGAAAACTGAGGCATAAATTAGGGGGAACTGGAAATTTGATCATGACATAGTTAATTCTGGAATTGAGGGCTAGCAGGGTATGTAGAAACCATACAAGGATTGTGGAACGGGGATGGGTAAAGATATGAACATTAAGATAGAACAATATGTGTGTTAAGCACCCTTGGAGTGATGCAAATGGACCCGTTTAAGAATGGCAAAATGCGGAATTTAAGAAGGACGTCCATTTGTTGAAATTCCCATGTTGGTTTTTGTAATTCGAAATAAAGAATACTTGAGGTGATGTTGTGGAAATATTGGGGCATATAATCAAGGGGGTTTATCTCTGCTTTTTTGGCTTTAAAAGCCAAGAAAGCGGAGATAAAATTATCTCCCTATTACCAAGCTGTCGCTAACACCAGTTAGTGACAGCTAAAAGGAGATAGCGACCATCTTGGGCCCCGCTTTGCATGTCAGTGATGTTTATCACTAATGACATGCAAAGTGGGCGTGCCAAGATGTTAGAGACTGGAAACAGTCCCTGACATCGCTATCTCCTATTACCAACTTTTGGAGATATTCTCGCTAAGCGCGAATATCTCCAAAAGCTAACACCTGCCCTGAGCAGTTCTTAGCCATGTTATCCAATGGGAGGTGGATAACATGGCTAAGAGCATTTGCTCGATAATGCATGAATATCGCTGACTTTTCAGCGATATTCATGCATTGCGGCCGTTTTTTATCGCATTTACGATAAACCTTGCTAATAGCAAAGTTTATCTGCGATAAAAATCGCCGATGTGCCGCGATAATTTTTGTCTCTAAACAAGTTAGAGACATAAATTATCGCTAGTTGTTGGTAATATGCCCCATTGTACGTTTAGCATGAGGTGATGGTAATTAGAGTGGTGCTAGAAATCTTGGGCTTTGTAAAGTCAGGCTTAGTTTTGAGATTATATGACATGGTGAAAAAGAGGTACGACACTTACAAGATTTTGCAAGTTGTAAGTGGGGTTCATTTCTCATAGCTAAATGGTTTGAGTGTTGCTAGTTTATTTTGTGTCCCTCTGGGGTTTTATGATTGTTGTAATGCCTGTGATGGATATACATTTGTTTAACATCAGTGTATGTGATGAGTGGAATGTGCTACTTAGTGGCCAGAATAAAAGGGTAAAATGAAGGGAAGTTGTAAGGATGTGAGTGTGCAGCTTTTACGTAACACTATGTCTCTGAGTCTCTCCTGTAATTCCTTTTTACCTATTAAACTAACTGATGTGTACTTCATATATGTTCCATCGTCTGTTGAGTCACTTCAACACAAGTTTCTCATTCAATGTTGTCACTGCAGCTGAGGATGATCGCCACTAGTTAGACATGTAAATTTCAGTTCCTAAATTGAAGTTTAGAAAGAGTGAGGAAAGCAATAATCTCATCTACAAAGCCTCAATAATTAACGAGTGTATTGCAAAAAATCAACAATATGTATCTCATCAGGGTACACCATTCACGTATTGGGTATTTGTAAGGTAAACTAAACTTTCAGTTACTTCAAGTATGTATTGACTTTAAAAAATGAATGCCTGGCATGTTGCACCAAAGTCAAGACCTCTGAAATGTCGTTAAACATAGAGCCCTCCTTTTGTTATTTTATAAGTTTATTCTGGCATCCCTTAATCAAATATTTTGTTGACAAAATGTCTAAGTCTAATATTGTTTCCTTCATATAAGCAAGGTTGAGTATGCTTTAATGAATATGGGAGAGTTAAAGACATTGGTTGCATGGGGTAGAACTGCAAAGGTGCATTCAAACATATTTACCCTGCAGCACTTCTTTATTTCTGTCCTAGTGCACCTTACACATTTTCATATTTGATTAAAGAATGCTGTTTTTTCTCACAGTGCGGTCAGTACCTAACACAAGATAGGTTATTCTCTTTAAGACTCAAATCACATGTTGATCTGGTTTTGATCAGCTGCATGAGTCCCACAGAATCACGCAAATATGGTTATCTTATTAGATGTAACCACACAGAGAGATGCAATTGGTCACGTACAACTAAGAATTCTATTACACATATCTCAGGAAAATCTTTCCTATTTAGGACAAAGACCCTCACCCACCCCGAGGTGGCATGCGTCATCTTAGGGTACCTCCTCACACCATGAAAATCCATTCAGTGGTGTGCGTTGCAACTTCCTATCCTAGAGCAAATGGAGGCAATAGAAGGGGCTCTTTGGAATGCTTTCCTTTTTATTTAGCAGAGTGACAAGCAATATATTTGTCCTGATGAATGCCTGGATCCCCTGATACGGTCTTAGGATGGGCAGAAAAACGTCAACATGGTTGTTGTAATCAGGTTAAAGGTTTCATTTCCTTCTGACTTTTTATCTGCCTATTGGAGACATATAAGTAGTCACCATAAGGTAGTTTTATTCCATTTTTCCCATGCCACACACATTTTGCACATTGCACACATACCCCACCCACACCTAAATCTCAAAGGGACACCACTTGATTAAAACACTACTAGGAGCTCGTTATGTTGCCTTCTTTTTGTGTAGGTAAGGAAGCTGTAGCCCACACCACTGAATTGATTTTCATTGTGTGAGAAGGGACCTGATTATGAAGCTCGTCAACTCAGGATGGGCGAGGGACTTTTAACTAAATAGGAAATATTTCCCTAAGATGTGGGTTATATAATGTATTCTTAGCTGTACATGATCAATGTCATCTCTCTATGTGGTATATTTAGTTGTTTTGGGGAACTGATGCATGTTTATGTCATATACTTTTCCCCAGGCCCTATTGTGGATGTAGTCATATTATTAGATAATCATGCTGTCTACTGACTGTTGGGTATATTTGTATACAAACAACATTTTAAGTCACCGATCTTCAAGCACATAGTAGTTAAGGAAGTATATATGTTTTATGTGTTGGCAAACATAGCCAAAAGGCAGTAGTACAAATGGTCCCAGCAGCATTAGACTATATTTCAACCAATTATTGACAGGAAAGCTAGTACCACCAATTGGTATGGCCTCCTACAAGTGATAATAAATTCCCACTGCAACAGCTCTCATCCCAGTACATATACAGGCAAAACAACCAATTTGTCAGAGGACACACACTAGTTCATGGTCTGCATGCCAAACACTTTAACATTTATCCTCAACCACTTGAAGATATGGCCCGAATCTACTCTCATCCCATCACAAGTGGGAGTCTTTGAATTTTGTGCATATAGTAATAGAATCTCTGCGCCATATTGTCCAAACTTTACTCCTGCATAATCAGATACATTTATTTCACTCATCTGTCTGATCCTTAGTCACTAAACAACCACAGTTGTAAAATCGTTATTCTCTCCAGCTAGTTGACACTCAGTAGTTCCAGAAACACTGTCACAATCCTTCTTGAGCCACTGACTTGTAATCGGGTAGCTTGTTTAGAGCAAATCCTGAATCAAAGCAGAAGTTTATAGGTTGAAAGAGTAACTCAGGATGAGTGCAAGGCAGGTGTGTAACCTCACTAGACTAGGCACGGGCAATGCCACAGATAAGGCAGGCTAAAATAACACATCATATGAAAGAGTTCATGAATATATATGCAATTGTGAGTGGTTCAATCATGAGGTAGTTCAGCTAGTTGCTTTATACAGCACAAACGCTCTATTCCTACCATCCACCTCAATCCTACCTGAAAATCTAAGAAGTAATTCAAAAGAGACAGGTTAGTTCAATGCTCCACACAGGATGGATTGGTCATAAAGAGGATGCTTTAATTCCACCTCCCTTCCTTATTTGAAGATTGATATTTAAAAGCAAAAATGATTGTTAAGTAATTGTTAGAAATGGGGGTCTCCAGTTGGCAGGTTTTTATCCGGTCCAAGGAGGGACCCTTCTTAATAGTCAGGATAAGGGGAATACACTACTTAAATAACCCCTGCTCACCCCCTTGGTAGCTTGGCATGAGCAGTCAGGCTTATCTCAGAGGCTATGTGTAAAGCATCTGCACAAAACCAACAGTAATACAGTAAAACTACTACAAAAGGACACCACACCAGTTTTAGAAAAATAACCACTATTTATCCATGCAAACAAGACCAAACTATGAATGTCCAACATACATTGATCAAACTCTGTACTTTGCAAGAATAATCTTAAAAATGCAGTTCCTTTAAAGAGGTAGCTCCATCCGGTGCAACCGCTGTGCTTAATAAAACCAAATCCACCAGGGTGTGGATCAGCGTCAGTGTCTGTAGACTTGTAAACAATACCTTTTTGTTCTGGCTGACTGCAGCAGTGTGCTTCCACAGTGGCGGTTGTGAAGACTGTATTGTGAGGCGGAGCAGTGCGAAGTGCGATGTCTACAGGTCACGGTGCAAGCAGCGGCTCGGTGGCGGCAGCAGTCATCGTTGTCGATGAGACCAGGGTTGCTGTGCAAAGTGCGGCAGTGCCCTCTGCAGTGCTGACGGTCATGGTGCAATCTTCGGCAGCCATTGCGGAATGGCGATCAATGGGGATAGCATTGTTTGACTGCAGCTGCGGTTTGAGATGAGAAGGTGCTGCGTGTAGCTTATGAGCAGTACCCCCAGTCCACAGTGCAGACCACTGCCTTGATGTCAGCTGGCAACGGTGTCGTTGGTGAGACCAGCATGGTGGGGTGAAGCTAGGTGGTGCGAAGTGCAGTGCCCACAGTTCACAGTGCAAGCGGCGCATCAGGAGTGGCGACGGTTTTTGTCGGTGAAACCAGGGTTGCGGTTTGAAGTACGGCATTGCCCAGTGTGGTGCCTTCAGGTCACGGAACCACTGGCCATTTTGTTGGAGGCATCCAGCTGCAGGTTCACAACTTGGAGATACTCAGCAACAAGTGAGGAAAGTCCAGTCCAGTCCTTTCGTTGCCTAATGCAGAAGCAGCAACTGCAGGCCAACCAAGCAAAGCAACAGTAGCAGAGAGCAAAGGGTCAGTTCTCCTCCTGGCAGTTCTTCCAGTTCTTCTTCTTGGCAGGTTTCTTGATCCAAGCAAGTTATAAAGTTCTGTGTTCTGAACCCCAATATTTATACTCAGTTTCTCTTTGTTCTCTTGGGCAGAGAGTGTCTGTACTCAGCCCAAACCAGTTTGGTCGTCTCTGGCCCAGCTTCCCAGCAGTAGGTGGAGCCAGCATTATCCAAGGAAGACCACACCCATTTAGTTGCAAGGAAATCTCCTCCCACTACTCTAAATGCAGCCCAGGTCGATTCAGCTCAGCCCTGACTCGTCCAGGAAAGGCAGGACAGACCTCAACCTCCCAAGTGGCTGTCTGAAGAGAATGCACATCCCCATCCCCAGTTACTCCGAAGCGAGATAGTCAATCTACAACCCAGCAGAGGCAAACAGGATGGCTAAGCAAGAAAATACCTCCTTTCTAAAAGTGGTATTTCCAAATACAGAACATAAAAATCATCTTCACTAAAAGGTATATTTCTACCTGTTGAGTTCAGGCATACTAAACTCCACTTATCAATCCTTTCCCAATTTGAAGTTATACTTGTAAAATGTTACCAAGTATTCCCCATTCTATCCTACGGGACAGATAGCCTTTCAACAGTAAAAAACGAATTACTCTGTAGTTCAGGATCAGGACATGTCAAACACACCAGGACATGTCCTACCTTTCACGTACACTGCACCCTGTCCATAGAGGTACCTCAGGCCTATCTTAGGGTTGACTCACATGTAATAAAAGGGAAGTTTAGGGTAAAATACCATCACTCCGCATTTTTTACTCCGCATACTTTCACTCCTCGCACCATTAGTACGCAGGTACCTTTACTCCGCATTTTTTCATTCCGCATGCCTTCATATATTTTATGCTTTTATCTTGCATGCTTTTATGACGAAAATCATTTTAAAAGCATGATTGGTAAAAGTATATGTTTTAAGGTAAGTTGTAAGGTAAGTATATGGGTTTTTTTTGGGTTCAGGGGTATTTTAAGGGTGGGTTTGGGTTATGGGGTGCAGGGGTATTTAAGGGTTAAGGGGTTCAGGGGTATTTTTAGGGTTCAGGGGTAGGTTTGCGTTTTGGGGTACAGGGGTATTTTTAGGGTTCAGGTGTAGGTTTGCGTTTTGGGGTACAGGGGTATTTTTAGGGTTCAGGGGTAGGTTTCCGTTTTGGGGTACCGGGGTATTTTTAGGGTTCAGGGGTGGTTTTGTGTTTTGGGGTACAGGGGTATTTTTAGAGTTCAGGGGTAGATTTGCGTTTTGGGGTACAGGGGTATTTTTAGGGTTCAGGGGTTGTTTTGGGTTTTGGGATACAGGGGTATTTTTAGGGTTCAGAGGTTGTTTTGGGTTTTGGGGTACAGGGGTATTTTTAGGGTTCAGGGGTTGTTTTGGGTTTTGAGGTACAGGGGTATTTTTAGGGTTCAGGGGTTGTTTTGGGTTTTGGGGTACAGGGGTATTTTTAGAGTTCAGAGGTTGTTTTGGGTTTTGGGTACAGGGGTATTTTTAGGGTTCAGAGGTTGTTTTGGGTTTTGGGGTACAGGGGTATTTTTAGGGTTCAGGGGTTGTTTGGGGTTTTGGGGTACAGGGATATTTTTAGGGTTCAGGGGTAGGTTTGGGTTTTGGGGTACAGGGGTATTTTTAGAGTTCAGGGGTTGTTTTGGGTTTTGGGGTACAGGGGTATTTTTAGGGTTCAGGGGTTGTTTTGGGTTTTGGGGTACAGGGGTATTTTTAGGGTTCAGGGGTTATTTTGGGTTTTGGGGTACAGGGGTATTTTTAGGGTTCAGGGGTTGTTTTGGGTTTTGGGGTACAGGTGTATTTTTAGGGTTCAGGGGTTGTTTGGGGTACAGGGGTACAGGGGTATTTTTAGGGTTCAGGGGTTGTTTTGTGTTTTGGGGTACAGGGGTATTTTTAGGGTCAGGATGGGTTAGTGTTTAAGGGTGCTGGGGTATTTAAAGGGACTAGGGTGGAATTAGTTTTTAGGGTTTATATATATAAAAACTAATTCCACCCTAGTCCCTTTAAATACCCCAGCACCCTTAAACACTAACCCATCCTGACCCTAAAAATACCCCTGTACCCCAAAACACAAAACAACCCCTGAACCCTAAAAATACCCCTGTACCCCAAAACCCCAAACAACCCCTGAACCCTAAAAATACACCTGTACCCCAAAACCCAAAACAACCCCTGAACCCTAAAAATATATATATATTACCTACTGGCTATCGCCAGTTAGGATTAATTCCCTATGGCATTTCTGAAAATTCTATGCCTAATAACTTTGGCGTTTGTGGACGGAATCGGCTGAAATTTTCAGGAAAATGGCACATTTTGTTTCTGAGCAGCCCCTGAAAATTTTGGGGGGGGTCGTCAAGGGGGGGCCGAGAAAAAAGGGGGGTCCCAAAACGCGTTTTTCCCATGTTAATTTCCATAGGGCGGTTGGACTCACTTTTAGCCCGAACGGCTGAATGGATTTTCACGAAACTTGGCATAATTGTAGGGACTGTTAGCCCGATGTGCCTTTGCTAGGTCTCAATATATGTGCTTCAGTGGATTTTGAGAAATTACCATTTAAATCAAGATATATATCTGTAACAGCGCTCTGGGCAGCGATCCGGTTAGCGAACTTTTCGCGAAACGGAACTTTGCGCGCAGAAAGCTGATTGGCTCTCCGGTGTCTGTCAACATTCTAAACAGTCCGGAGCGGCCGCCATCTTGTCTCTCGGAAGGATCGAGAGAGAAGAAGAGGTGAAAAACGAAGGGGGAATTTAATGAAAGGGGGCAAGGTATCCCCCTCTTGACCCCCTAGGAATGTTGTTGGGGTTATTAAAGGGTCCCGTGGGGAAAAGAAAAAAAAAATGATTTTTCACGGTAGAAGCGCTTCACGGGCCGCGAACTGGGCCGCAAACTGGTAGCGAAACGGGAATTCGCCATTTTGTGCTTCGTTAATTAAATTACTAGGTATAAGGGGGTGCGGGAGACGTATCCTAATCCCCTATGTTTCCTGAGGGTGGCTGAGGAGGCTGATATATGTTGATACATCTCTTCCAGCGGCTGTGCGTGAGCTTTTTTTTTTTTGCTGCGTGACAGTCCGGAGCGGCCGCCATCTTGTCTCTCGGTAGGATCGAGAGAGAAGAAGAGGTGAAAAACGAAGGGGGAATTTAATGAAAGGGGGCAAGGTATCCCCCTCTTGACCCCCTAGGAATGTTGTTGGGGTTATTAAAGGGTCCCGTGGGGAAAAGAAAAAAAAATGATTTTTCACGGTAGAAGCGCTTCACGGGCCGCGAACTGGGCCGCAAACTGGTAGCGAAACGGGAATTCGCCATTTTGTGCTTCGTTAATTAAATTACTAGGTATAAGGGGGTGCGGGAGACGTATCCTAATCCCCTATGTTTCCTGAGGGTGGCTGAGGAGGCTGATATATGTTGATACATCTCTTCCAGCGGCTGCGCCATCTTGCCTTTTTTCAAATGCCACAATTTTGTCGTGCACAGCAGCCATTTTAGATGCCAGGCTGGTCCCAGGCTATCACCTACCCCTGCGGATGTAGTTTATGGCCCCAGCTGTAGAGAATTCAGACATGCCAACCCTCCCGATTCAGGCGTGTGACTACTGATTTCAGTGCTAGTCTCCCGCCTCCCGATTTCTGCAAGCAAAAACCCGGGGGCATATTACGAACAACTAGCGATAATTTTTGTCTCTAACTTGTTTAGAGACAAAAATTATCGCCGCACATCGGCGATTTTTATCGCAGATAAACCTTGCTATTATCGCAGAAAAGTCAGCGATATTCATGTATTATCGAGCAAATGCTCTTAGCCATGTTATCCACCTCCCATTGGATAACATGGCTAAGAACTGCTCAGGGCAGGTGTTAGATTTTGGAGATATTCGCGCTTAGCGCGAATATCTCCAAAAGTTGGTAATAGGAGAAAGCGATGTTAGGGACTGTTTCCAGTCGCTAACATCTTGGCACACCACTTTGCATGTTATTAGTGATAAGTATCACTGACATGCAAAGCGGGGCCCAAGATGGTCGCTATCTCCTTTTAGCTGTCACTAACTGGTGTTAGCGACAGCTTGGTAATAGGGAGATAATTTTATCTCCGCTTTCATGGCTTTTAAAGCCAAAAAAGCGGAGATAAACCCCCTTGATAATATGCCCCACGATTCCTTGGGGGTTTCAGCTGACAGGGCTTGGTATTGTGTTACATGGTAATTTTTCCAGGAAACGTCAGAGGGTCGATGCAGGGGTTCTAGAAGAGGTGATAAACCATTTAAGCCTCATGAACAAGCGCATGGTCTTTTAAAGATTTGTGAAGTACTCGGGGCGGCGGTGTGTGTGTGCCCTCTTTCAGGAGCGGGCGGGGGGGCACTGCCAGCAACTTGCCAGGTCAGGTAGTGTTCAACACGTGCATCACCCTTTCTCTGCCTGCTATTGCGCTCCATGCTTCGGAAAGGTAAGAAAAAGAACGTGCATTTGAGTTTGAAATATCCGATCCTGCAGCAGCACACTTCCAAAGCCCACACATGACAATAACCCGATTCAAGGCCCTATTCACCCGTTTTTAAAAAAATAGATAACACTCCAACAAAGTAAGATTATAAAACTTTATTAACTTTTAACTATAATGAACGGAACAAAAACTAAAAACATTTAAACATTTTTCAACTCAAAAAGCAACAATGGTTAGAAGCTGTCTTTTGTGCGAATAGTCCCAAGGCAGCACAACGTGCAGAGTTCTGGACGGCACCCAGGTGATGTCGCCTGGGTGCCGCACTGGTTTTGGAATCCTACAATTGAAGGACTGGGTTCTTTAAGACCCAGCGGTGCCAGGGCACAACACCTGAAGCCTTCGTGGGTAACCTGCTCCGGCGTACGAATCACAGAGACACGGGACACTTCCTTCGACGTCAAAGATTCAAGGTTTATTTGCTGCAGGGAACACAGAGATCACAACAAGTACACAGCGTGCAACTTGGGGAGACTGCTTCAAATTGGTTCTGTGGATCGCTCCTTTTATACAGTTTTTACCCATAGGATAACATTGAACACAAAAGTTTACAACCCGGTTCCCACAATTATCCCCCAGAGGGGTCACTTTGGTCACTTTGAAACACACGAGGTCCGGAACATAAGTGCGGAAACATTTGGCGGTTCCCAACTGTAAAAACCATCTTCCCACCATTAGCAAATTCCAATCAGCAGTAAAACAGATCGAAATAGGAACAAAGACAGGTGCAGAGGAAGACGGAGACAGTGGGGAGAACGGAAAGGGTGTAAAAGGGAGGTATCGGGAAACACGAGATACAGGCATCAAAGGGACGTGCCTAATGAGATGCACGGCTGAGACAATAAGTCCGTGCGGCAAGATGAGCCTCGAGCGGCGCCATCTGCCTTACAGTAGCAACCCCCTCGTCATAAAGACACTTACAAAGAACATGTGTCTTCCGTAGATATCTTTGGAGTCCCAGGGTCGCGAAGCGGACAGCGTCCATTCGCTGGCTACTTGAGGGCAAGAAACAAAATGGATGCCGTATCTAAGATGGAACCCGTGGGTACAAATGAAAAACCCACATAACAAACGAACGGTTTAAGTTAGCACAGCGAAACTGCGCACACTTACTAAACTCGCCATTTGCGGTTCATAGATACCAGACTCGACTATATTCGTGCGAGTCGAAAACACCACTTACAATTGTCACGGAACCTCAGACGCTCCTTTTGCCCTCATGTAGGCAAGCACTAGTCGGAATCATATTCGATATTCATCAGACCATCGAGATGTTGCTGTAGCATAGCTCTGTCCAACCGAGTCCCCTTGGCAGCAGATGGTTGTCTCATACACGTTGTAGCACAGAGGCCACATAAGGCAGGACCACACTGCATACAAAGGCAACACGTGAACAAGAACACTACAACGACTCCGATGATCATCAGAATCTTCCAACCCCAAGTCGACATCAGGCCCCAAAACCATCCAAGTAGCGTCCAATCCCCTACATCCACGTGTATGGATTCGGAGATCTTATGCAACCTCGAGATGGCTTGATAGACAGTAGGAGCATTATCTGGAATGAAAATGCAGCAGCTCGAATGGATCACCTTACATACCCCACCACGATCTGCTAAGATGACATCTAAAACCATACGGTTTTGTAACGTCATAAGTCTCTCCGCCTGAAGTTCTGTGGTGATATTACCAAGGGCAC
This sequence comes from Lissotriton vulgaris, assembly GCF_964263255.1. Lineage (NCBI taxonomy): Eukaryota > Metazoa > Chordata > Amphibia > Caudata > Salamandridae > Lissotriton > Lissotriton vulgaris. Next base: position 1,092,650,799 of record NC_141696.1, on the reverse strand, counting down.
TGGCAGTAATATTAGCTGTCGATTCTACCACTCGAGTCAACTGTCTCAGGTTCCTACTATTGACCATAGGTCCCCAAAACGGGAGGAAACCCTTGAAAAAGTCTCCTGCCTCTTGACCGGCAGTATCCTCTTCGCTAATTACGCCTCGTACAACTCTAGTCTTGTGATAATCGGCATCTACAGTGAACGTCGGAGGCAACAGATTTGCAATAAAACATGAGCCCATGAAGTCTGCGGGCAACCATGCGTATGCACGATCATAACAGATAAAGTATGTACCCTTGGCAGCCAGAAACACAGGGGACAAGGACATCGGCAGAATGTAATTTTCAGTGCAAGCACTTGCTCCAAGTCGGGCTTGCGATCTTCGGCCACGACCCATAAGACAAAAATTACCAGTGTGGGGTACGACCCATATTGGAGGCGAGCTTTTAAGCTGCTTTTCGCTAGTGAACACACTATATTCACCTCTACTTAGGACCCTATAGGCCTGTACCTCTTCTTCGGGAATAAGCGAAGGATCATAGATATCACTATCTAAATCCTCTATTGCTATCGACAAAGGTTTTTGATACGAGGTAGGACCAGAGTAGGGGGAACGTGGTTCTCGAATGGGGTGGAAACCCAGTGCGCTTCGAAACATTGTTTGAAATGCTCGAGCTGACCCTTGGGAACTATACGGTAACACCAGATATGGAATTCCCTTATCCGTAGTATGTGGCATCAACCCACACACCCAACAATTAGTAGTGTTAACCACTAACTGATGCTGATGGAGGAGCTGAATAAAGGAATTGTTGCGGAATTCTACACGTCTAGCCTGCTCGTGTTCCGGTAACATGTGAAAGGAATGGGGAGAAGCAGTAGAGGTAAGATTAGGGTAAGGAGTAGGTGTAGCAGGTAAGAAGTAAGACATCGTGTAATACACCCCACCCGCCAATAATGCAGAAGCAGTCAAGAACAATACAAACAATTGGAATATGAAACATTTGGTACGACTAAGTTGCTGCAGCTTGAATCTGTGGACTTGAGCTCCCTCCAAATCATTCAGCTTCGAGAATGCCATTCCCTACGACCGTCCGCAACGTTTCTTGACGCACTTCGTTCTGTGCAGCAATAGCCAATCCCTAGGAGTTCCTAGGAACCGACGGCCTTTAACCTAGCGTCAAGACCTACTGTTCAGAAGGAAGTACGCGCGCGGCCCTACGGCCTTCAATGCACAATATGTACGTATGCAAAAACAAAGTCTCTCAGCTGAAAAGGCAAAAAAAAGTGAAACTCAAAATATATGTACAAAAATAATTACAGTGATATGAAAGTTCAAAACTGATCACGGAAAACGGGATAATGCAGGTGTCAATTCAGCAAAGCAAGATTTTTTTATTTGTCCTTAGTGCGTGATCGCAAAAAGTATCGGGTTTTCCCAGGACGTGTCTGTTCGTCAAACAAAGGATCCGTTGAGGAGACAGCGTCCTGATGATCAGTTGAGTGTTGTGGTCTTGAGTCTTTTGATGCTAATTGTTCAACAGTGTCTTTCTGCTGCGCTGAGGGTTCTTCAACAAGCTGTGCGTCGCTAAAAGGCACAAACGCCGGCAATGTTTCTGTTTCAGATGACGCAATGCCTCTCCTTACCCACGGGTCTGCCGGCAAAGGGATGGGGACTCGTTTGGTGTGCGTAGCATGCACCCAATTTTTACGTCCCTCAAGACGAACGGCAGTCCTCGTGGCCAGGAGCACTTGATGGGGTCCGGTGAACCTCGGGTCCAGGTTATTTTTGCGTGAAAAGTTCCTTGTCACCACCCAGTCTCCGGGCTGGAGCTGGTGGCCTGGACCCTCTGTCTGCGTCGGCAATGCGTCGTGAACCTGTTGGTGAATTAACCTCAGTTTAGCAGTCAAGTCATGTAGATAATCGATCAACATTGGATACTCAAGATCAGAAAACATTCCTGGCCTAGGAACCCCCCACACATTCGCAGGACGGCCGAACACTATTTCATAGGGACTAAGCCCTACTCGGGAGTGTACAGTCGCCCTAGTTGACAGTAATGCTAAAGGTAGAGCGTCAGGCCACGAAAGACCGGTCGTAGCCTGAATCTTCGCTAACTTTAGTTTAAGGGTGCCATTGTACCCTTCAACCAATCCAGCTGACTGGGGATGATTGGCGCTATGGAATTTCTGATTAATTCCAAGGCCCTTACACACACTCTTCATCACACTTCCAACAAACTCACTTCCGTTATCTGACCACACGACTCTAGGCATTCCATACCGAGGAAAGTATTCCTTCAGTAGGATTTTCGCAGTAGACAAAGCAGTATTGTCTTTGAGAGGATAGGCCTCGATCCATCGGGAGAATGCGCAAACCACAACTAAAACGTATTTAAGGTTATTGCATCGCTCCATATGGATGAAGTCCAATTGAATCACCTCAAAGGGATACGAAGGAGGAGCAAAACTGCCAGGAGGAGTTGGGGTTCCTTTGCCAGGGTTGTACATCATACACACCATACAATTCTTCACCAAACGTTCAGCACACTTCGTAATACCGTCATTCTTCCACACAGGAGCCAGCAACTTACAAATACCTTTCGCGCTAATATGTGCTAACCCATGTGCCATTGTCACAACGGCCAGCACATACGCATCCGGCAACATCCATCTTTTCTGATCCGACAAATCAATCCAACAACCATTGGCATCCAACTTTCCCGTACTTTCTTTCCACTTCGTCTTTTCAGTCTCGGTGGCCTCATTCTGAATTGCTTTCACACTCTCGATAGTGTCTTCACACATACTCGATTCTGTAGGCCACCTAACCGAACTCGTCACATACATTCGAGTGCTAAGGTTCCGGGCAGTCTCCTTAGCAGTCTCATCTGCAAACGCATTACCACGACCAACATCATCCGTCACCTTCCGATGCGCACTACATTTAACAATCGCAACTTGCGTAGGCAAAGTCAATGCATCCAAAAGATCATTCACAAGCTGGCCATGCTGAATCTTCGTACCGTGCGACGTCAAGAAACCTCTCTCTCTCCACAATCGTCCAAAGCTGTGAGCAACACCAAACGCGTATTGACTGTCAGTAAACACATTCACACGTTTCCCTTTCGCTAACACACATGCTCTAGTAAGAGCAATCAATTCTGCAGCTTGAGCAGAATTCTGATTCAACCTTGCAGTCTCAACAACAGTATTCAATGTTACAACAGCATAAGCAGTAGTCACATCGCCATTCGGCAACTTAAAACATGACCCATCCACATACAAAGTGCCATCCGGATCTTCCAATGGGGTGTTTTTAAGGTCCACTCGACCTTTCGTTTCCTCTTCAGTCCTCAAGTAGCAGTCATGTTCTGCTACTTCATCTGACTCTGTGCTAATTGGTAACAAAGTTGCCGGGTTCAGAACGTTACAACGTTTTATCTGAATGTGGCTTGCCAAGAGCGTCAATTCGTATCCAGACAACCTCGCACTCGTCAAGTGCTGAGTTTTCGTTCGATTCAAAAGAGTATCGACTGCATGCGGAACCATCACCGTAAGCATATTATCCATGACCAATCCTGCTGATTGTCGGATGGAGACCGCAGCTGCCGCTGTTGCTCGTAAACAACTCGGCAATGCTCTAGCTACTGGGTCCAAGGTCGAGGAAAAATATGCACATGGACGTTGCTTACCACCAAAAGGTTGCGTTAAGACACTCAAAGCACAACCTTCCCTCTCGTGGACATATAACGTAAACGGCTTACTGTAATCAGGAGTACCTAACACAGGAGCCGAACACAATGAATCACGCAGTTCAGAAAAACTTTTCTGACATTCTTCCGTCCATGGTAAAGGAGTTGAAACATCCTTGCACGTAAGAGCCACCAATGGTTTCGCTAGCAATGAAAAATTTGGAATCCATTGCCTGCAGTACGACGTAATACCTAGAAAGGCACGCACGTCTCTTTGGGTTTTTGGCACAGCCATTCGCGCAATCGCTGCAATTCTCTCTGGGGTCAATCTCCTTCCCTCCTTTGACAATAAGTGACCTAGATAGGTTACTTCTTGACAACAATATTGGAGTTTAGAAGGTGACACCTTGTGATTTAACTCACAGAGATGTTGCAGCAACGACACCGTAGCAATTTTGCAAATGTCCTGAGTATCAGCAGCCACCAATAAGTCGTCGACGTATTGGATCAAAGCCGCACCAACCGGCAACCTAAATGCAGTGCTTAATTTGTAAAAAATGAAGTGCAGGTGCTCAAATTTTTTTCGAAGACCAAACCCACTTTGCCGACTCCACCCCCTACTCCGCCGGCCCCGCCCACTTGTTCTATTGTCTCCACCCACAAACTCAACTGGCACTGCTGAATGCCAGATGTAATACTGGATCTGAATTTCAGCAAGAGAGCCTTGCTCAAGTATGGTTTTGATAAGAATTTACCCCGCCCTGCGAAAAATAAATCATATAGTACACTTGAATGAGCCATTTATCACTTCCAGTGGCCAAAGGGGTTTGGATAATAAATAGTTGAGTATTCTGTGAATGCAATTAATTTACCAGTTGTGCTTGTTACTATTACTTACTCCTGGAGCAATATATGTGCATTTATTAAAATTAAAAATAGTAAAAAATATAGAACTAAACTGGCATTTCCAAATGTAGTTCTGTATCACAGACAAGACAGATTACAAAAGAGCAGTGACGGCAGGTGACATTTGAAAGTGGTGAGGTGTAAAATGAGTGCCATAGTGCACCGCGAGAGTGCCGAAGAACCTAAGGTGGGTTTGGGGGGGTTCTCTCCGAGAAATGTTTGAAAAAAGAGTGGACAAATGGTGCATTTTCAAGCAAATTTGAGAAAGCTGGAAGGTTAATAAATCAACTGTGAAAGTGAAGCTATTACATTAATAAAGAGATGTCATATAACATAGGCTGCTGTGTATTAAAGCTTTCTTTCACCCCATAGCCCAGCAGGGTCTTGATACAAGACAGATAAGAGAAAAAGCAGTGTGGTCGTCAACCAGGAAGACACTCATATTTCGTTGGTATGAAGTCAAAAGATTGATCAAAGCTAATGCAACATGCAATCCAACAATTTGCAAGTAAATCTCATCTATGCTCAACAAGCCATGTTTTACACATGATTGGAATTGTGAATCACCAAATAAACTGAGCCACTGCAATCAAAATCAATCAAAGTTGTGGCTCAAGGTTACATATTGGCAGAAACAGTATAAAACAGAAACACAGTCTAAATAACTATGAAAGTGACACATAAATATTGACCATGCAACTCATACTCAGAAATTAAAGATCCAATTCACTGCCAAAGCAGGCCTCCCATGTGTCATTTCATTTGGGCTAGGTGCAATCTACAATGCATGACTTGCCAAAGCAAATTAACATTCTCTCATATTTAAAAATTCCTGTAGAAGACAAAATTTTAAGTTACCCCTAAGTGGGACAAGATTTTACATTCCAACATTCAATAGTCAGTTCCAGTGTTATAGTAGAGATAACTGTGTACGTACTCATACTTAGATCTGTCTTAATTTCTATGTCCCTCTTTTTCTCTCTCTAGCTCAACATACTAGTTACACCCCTCTCTCTTTCAGCCACACTCTCATTCTGGCTCTGCTTAGCTCCATATCTCTTGTTATCTCTAACCACCCATCGCTTCTCTCTCTCACTCATTCTGGCTTGTCATCTTTCTTTCAATTTTGCTTCATCTCTCTTGCTTTATTTATCAATATATTCTCTCTCTTATGTTGTCAATTACATTTAGGTTAGTTCCATTACACACCAAGCATGACATTTTGGTTTACAGGTGCGTCCTGTGTCTTTTTTCTCTTTGCTTTCCATTGACTTTATCTCCAAGTATCTGTTTTTTCTCTTTTTGTGCCTGTATCTCTTTCTGTCATTTTATCTCTATCTACATCCCTATTTCTTTAGGTCTGTCTGTCTTCTTTGCATCCTCTTTCACTCTGTGTCTGTCTCTTGATTTCTCTCTACTGTCTCTAGCAGTTTACCCCTTCCTCTCAACAATGCGAGAAATAAATTGTTTCACCCACCGTTTTTTTCTCCCCCCACCACAACACCCTAATGTCGGTGGTGCTTTTTGTATATGTATGTGCGCTGGTATGCGGTTTTTGTGTATGTATGTGTGCTGGTATGCGGTATTTCTATGGGTGCAGAATGTATGTGTGCCTGCATGTGCTGCCAATTTGTGCCTGCATGTGTGTTGAATTGGTGCATGTGGCATTTACAGCTGCTTTTCTGTCTAGGTGTGCAGACACGGCCAGCTCTATTTTGTTTGTGAGTCCATGGGAGTCTTTGCTTCTTTACATGTATGTCCTGTGCACATGCATTTGTCTTAGTGCATTTATTTCTGCATGAAGGCTGTATGTGACTTTACTTTCCAACGTTTTTGCCACTGATGCTCAGCTGCTGCCTTTAATGTACAGATCCTCTCTCAGAGTGATGTCACTGTGCACTGCTGTTACTCAGCAAAGCTCCAGGCTCTGGCCCCTGTAATGGTTGCTCCCTGCTATGCTGGCTACTTCTTGTGTGTCGACAGTGCTGCCATCACTTCACATCAGCTTTTCCAGCGTCATGCACAGGCACCCTATAATCTGTGCCCTCGATAGATGCTAATAACCACGTCAATGCAGGGAGGCGGGCAGAGAGAAATGGAGGGAACGCTCTATGTGAAACATAGAAGTGGCGCTGGTGTGTGAGGGCTGAACAGAGGATAATAAACCTGAGTGAGGAACAGGGGTTGGACTCTGGGCATAACGGCTGCTTATGCAGGGACTGGCGCAGGAGGTTTGTAAAACCCCAGCTCCACACCCCCAACGCCAGAGGCGGGCCTTAGTTCAGCCGAAGACCAATGGATATTTGTAACTTATACATATTCATTGGTCTTCGTCTGAACTGAGGCCCGAACATATAGTAAAGTTTGAGGCTCCTGTCTGTTATTTTCCTTTACACCACTCCGAGTTGGGCGTGGAACGGCAGGAACGGCAGTTGAAGGAGAAGAGTGCTTGCATTGTTTTTGGGGGGGGGGGGGGGGGGTGATGTTCCGATCATAGGTAATTTGGCATTACACAACCAGGCCCTCTCAGGACCCGGCCGGAAGAGAAGCAAGATGTTTGCACTGGAGGCATTTTTAAATCATGAACACAGACCAACAACAAAAATGCCCACATTTACACAGACGTACTGCCTGATGACCTGCGTGAAAACAGTCAAACGGGCATCAATTCAGAACAACAATGAAACATATATGCCTCCGTGCAGTCTAGAACCAACATCAAACTTACAAGAAACCCACCAGGCCAGAGCACAGAGATGGCTGAGTGCGCGCGCACAGAGACAGAAGTCCTGAACTGAGCAAGTTTCCAGGGCACAGCAGGCAATGTGGGAGTTGCGGAGCGAGGTCTGCAGCCTGTGGGGCCTGCTGGGAGAGCTCAACTGTCGAGCTGTGAAAGTCGGGGCCACTCTAAATCTTTAATTAATTGCCGTAATTAAACGTTGCTGCGGAGAAAGCATATCTGGCACACGAAATGTGTCTGCTTTTTTATAATAAAAAAAAGTTGTGTCTGTCAGTAAAACTAGACACCGATTGCAGAAATCCCTACCTGAATCTGGTGCTGCACACTTCACAACACGCTCCTCCTGCTTCAAATAATAGTGCTGTTGCGTGTGTGCTTCCTGATAAGGCGGGCTGGCGGCGTGGCGGTGGAATTTAAAACACGTTACGCACGCACGCTGCCGCCCCGCCTGTCGCAGCCACCCACACATGACCAAATCCACGGCAATCAGAGGCCCCTACCCACCGCAACACAAAATGAAGACATGGACTTATAAATGGGAAATGGCTCAGCTCTTCACGGGGAGACACAGAGCGCGGATCTAATGAACACGGAACATTTGATTTATTCATTTTTTGACGCACGGCACGCTGTTGATGCTAGTTAGCAGTGGCAATCTGGTATAGACCCGGCCCTGATAAATAAGTGCCGGTGCTAAGCACCGGAAAGCACCGGCACAAATTAAGCCCTGCCTAAATGCATCCAGTTGACCCTTCAAGGCTTGACTGTAAATAGATGGACTTTCACAGTAGCCCTGAGGAGCGCGTTTGAACCGGAAGCTGCGTCCACCGAGAGAGAAACCGAAAAGGTCCCTGCTCTCTTCGGCAATCGGGATGCTAAAAAACGCATTTTTCAAGTCAATCACCGAAAACCATGATGCAGAAGCTGGAATCAGAGTCAGTAGCACCGTGATGTCAGGCACAACAGGAAATTGAGGAACCACAATTTTATTTACCTCCCGTAAATCGATAACAAAGCGATAAACAGGCGGTTTTGAAGGATCCGTACGTTTAAGAATGGGCAGTACAGGGCTGTTGCACACGTTTCCCCGAGTCTCTTCAATAACATCCTTCTCGATCAAATCATAGATGATCGCCAACAGTGCTCGTTCACCATCAAGGGAGATACGATATTGGGGAATACGTGGCAGCCGCACATTAGATTTCAACTGAACAACATAAGGGGAGATGTCAAGCAGGCCCACATCATTTGGACCTGTTGCCCACAAAGACGCAGGAAGAGAACTCAATTCCGGTGGGAGCTTATCGAGGGACAAATACATGGGAGAGACTACCCTCTCTCCTAACGTAAGCTTTACACCCGCAGGAGAACAATACAAAGTTGCGTATAAACGTTTAAGCAAATCCAGGCCCAAAAGATTTTCGCCACAACCCGTGGTTAAAATCAACGGAGCTTCTAGCTCACGTGGCCCAATTTTAAGGGGCAAAGGGCGCGAAACTGGATTGCTAACGGGGGCGCCAGAGAATCCAACGGAAACATTTGTTAAGCCAGACAAAGGTGCGCCAGGGAGTTTCGAATGCATGATAGAACTTTTCGCTGCACCAGTGTCCAACAGAAAAGGCTCAACGACGCCCGATGTAGCAACTGCGACATAAGGCCCTCTCTGATCAACCGGAACTGATACCACTCCCTCTCCTTGTCTTTGGCTGTCCTAGTAATTACTGTTGTCAGTTCCCTGATCGACATAATAATCGTCCACATTATACTGCGCAGATCGTCCTTGCGATGATCCACGTTGATCGAAACAATTATTAGAATTGGATGAATTATCTGAGCGATCGTTCTGAGCACCACGGCCTCTACCTCGTGACGTTTGCTGCGAACCACCACGACCTCCTCTAGTCGAGTTACCACTATTACGTTCGTTTAAAACAGGGCAATTGAACTTAATGTGTCCCTCCTGTCTACAATAAGCACATTGATTGTACCCTAACGAGGATCGTTGGGAGGAGGAATCGTTACGGGTTTGGGATCTGTTTGATTGTGGCTGTGACCTATTCTGTTGCGAATTATTCTGATTTGACCGCGGAGGATACGCTTGTTGCAACAACACTTTAGTTTTGAGCTCCTTCGTCTTTTTATCAGCACGGTCAATCTCTTCTTTCTCTCTATTCTCATAGTATTGTGCCGTAGCCAATATCTGAGCCGAAGTAGAAACGGCCCATGCGCTCTCCGAATTTCTCAATTTATTGCTCAAATCGGGCAACAAATTTGAAACAAATTTATCCACAAACAACCTTTGACCACCCTCCGTGCCCATATCCTGACCACTATGGTCGATGAATGCTTCCTCGAACCTCGTAAAGAAGTCGGAAACACTCTCATCTTTCTTCTGCTTACAGGCTGACAACTTGTCCCAATTCACCTTCATGGCTGGCATAAGAGTTTTCATTAATGTTATTATTCTTTGAGGGAGAGCAGCAATCAACTGTTCAGGCTTAGCGCCACCAACTTGCAACCCATCTGCCGCTACAATGGCCGCCCAATCACCACCTAGTTCGTTTGCGTGATCTTCCTGGCGAATCTTAGCCCATACCGGTTGCGGTACGACATTGCCAAACAACATGTCGATATCAGCAAGATTCATTATCGTAGCATCTACGAGCTGCGATAATTCTTTGTAATACCCTGCAGGATTTTTGCGAGGGTCAGGCAAAGATTGCTTCACCTGCAACACTTCCGATCTTTTCCATGGGAGATGTATCCAAACTCTCTGGAAATGCGGCGGAACAATAGGAATAGCAGTAGCATCGCCTGGCATCCACACTGGTGGAACTTCCCGCATAGGGTATTGGCCAGACTCGTCTGGTTGTTTTTCAATATCCTCAACAAACAATGCATGAGGGATGGGAGCAGGACGAAGAGATAGCAATCGTTCAACAGCACGTCGAACGTTGGTATCCACTATCAGCCCATTTGCGAACTGAAGCTGGAGATCAGACAGAGCGGCGAGCACCTCGTCAGGCGCATCGGCCACTATTTGATCATAAAGGAACTTACACATTTCATTAAACACATATCTCTGGGTTGGCACATTGAATTGACAGAATGTTTCGAGGACAACACGGGGTGGACATCTAACAGGATTTACCATCCAACCCATCGCCATATTATATAGCGCAACACGTTCTCTGTTACCAGGAAGCTGACTACGTCTCTGAGGACCATCGGAACCAGCGGACCCATGAACAGGTCCGAGCGAATGAAAGAAACTAGTCGCAAGAGGAGAATTGCGACTTCGAGTAGAGGGAGAAGAATAAGACACAGGGCTAACAAGAGAAGTAGAAACAGTAGCAACAGCAGGAGTTAACAAAACAGGTGCAGTAGCAGGAGCAGTAGCGGGAACAGGAGTATGTGGAAGCGGAGGAGCAGTAGGAATAGAAACAGACAAAGGAGCAGGAACAGTCGGAAGAACGGGTGCAGGTTGAGGAACAGGCGGAGGAGGAATAGGTGGAAGAACAGGTACGGCAGGGACCACAGGAGCTGCGGTACCCTGTACGTACGGAGGTGGTGACTTCATAAGATAAGACATTAAGGGATCCTCAACTGGCTCTTCCTTCTTTTCCGACTCCGTTGGTAAAGCGGGGTAACATTTATCTACAGTCATACGCTGTAATCGGTCAAACACTTCCTTATCCTTAATCTCCTTATCTCGCTGAAATTGCTCTGCTTTCTTCACTATGGTAGCAACATTATCTCGCTGACTACGTTTATTCTGTCTGATTTCTTTCTGTCGGGCTTCTTTGCGCCACAACCGAAAAGCATCAAACATGGCCGGCCTTGACTTTCGTTCGAACAATTTAATCTCTAGATTATCTAAGATCGGGGCCTCGAAGCTACCATGAGGTGGCCAACGAAGGTCGCCGTCCTTTTTCGTGTATTTAATCCAGTAATCGTTAAAGGTAACTGGGCCTAGCCCATGCTTACTATAGAGCTCATACGTGGGAGTTCCAACCGGAGGTATCGGACACGAGTCCTCCAATCGGGAATCCATACCACAAGGTCTGAAACAACTAAACAGAGTACTACGACCAGGCATCTTGCACACTAGCCGAGTTTCACAAACTTCAAGGGTTACGGGATTTACCAAGTCCCAGCAAAGAACAAAACCCTCGGTTTTTGGCGTCTGCAGTCGTCAAACAACACAACAAAGTACGCTAGCAAAGTGTCACCGACGAAAACACTCACACAGCGCTAACAACAAAAACACTCGCTAAAGTGTCAACAACCAAGAACTATGGGAGCGACCCACAAATACTTAACTCAAAAATCGATGGCGTCTCCAGGAAGGCCCGTCAACCGTCTCGCTATACCAAGGTCTACGCCAGGCGCCAAAACAGGTCTACAGTCAGGGCAGCAGTCCGTCGCAGCCGTCCGGAGGCGGGAATCTTCGCGGGAAAAGTCTTCGGGCCACTTATTTCGACAACAGGATCGATGAAGCGGAGTGCACCTTCCCTCGGAGATTTCACACGAAGTTCCTCACGATCGTCGGGCTTGAACCGGTACCACTGATGCAGCCCCACGTTGGGCGCCAACTGAAGGACTGGGTTCTTTAAGACCCAGCGGTGCCAGGGCACAACACCTGAAACCTTCGTGGGTAACCTGCTCCGGCGTACGAATCACAGAGACACGGGACACTTCCTTCGACGTCAAAGATTCAAGGTTTATTTGCTGCAGGGAACACAGAGATCACAACAAGTACACAGCGTGCAACTTGGGGAGACTGCTTCAAATTGGTTCTGTGGATCGCTCCTTTTATACAGTTTTTACCCATAGGATAACATTGAACACAAAAGTTTACAACCCGGTTCCCACAATTATCCCCCAGAGGGGTCACTTTGGTCACTTTGAAACACACGAGGTCCGGAACATAAGTGCGGAAACATTTGGCGGTTCCCAACTGTAAAAACCATCTTCCCACCATTAGCAAATTCCAATCAGCAGTAAAACAGATCGAAATAGGAACAAAGACAGGTGCAGAGGAAGACGGAGACAGTGGGGAGAACGGAAAGGGTGTAAAAGGGAGGTATCGGGAAACACGAGATACAGGCATCAAAGGGACGTGCCTAATGAGATGCACGGCTGAGACAATAAGTCCGTGCGGCAAGATGAGCCTCGAGCGGCGCCATCTGCCTTACAGTAGCAACCCCCTCGTCATAAAGACACTTACAAAGAACATGTGTCTTCCGCAGATATCTTTGGAGTCCCAGGGTCGCGAAGCGGACAGCGTCCGTTCGCTGGCTACTTGAGGGCAAGAAACAAAATGGATGCCGTATCTAAGATGGAACCCGTGGGTACAAATGAAAAACCCACATAACAAACGAACGGTTTAAGTTAGCTCAGCGAAACTGCGCACACTTACTAAACTCGTCATTTGCGGTTCATAGATACCAGACTCGACTATATTCGTGCGAGTCGAAAACACCACTTACAATTGTCACGGAACCTCACAATGCAGCACAGAAAAACAGCGTGGGGCGTCCCGGGTGGTGCGGGGGGAGGCCTCGTCAGTAGCGGTCTGTTGTGCGAATAGTCCCAAGGCAGCAGAACGCGTTGAGATGTTGATGGGACTGTGTCCAGTGTCCCATGGCTGACACAACATGTACGACAGGCACCCAGGTGATGTCCAGTAAACTGCCGCACTGGTTTTGGTATCCTACAATGCTGCTCCGAAAATTGGCGTGCGGCGCCCCGGGGGGGGGGGGGGCTGGGGGAGGCGGCGTGAACGGCCCTCCCCAGGTGGCGGCCATCTAGCTGAGTTGCGCCCGCTCTTGCGGCTACAGCGTCTCGCTCACCATGTTGTTGAGTTGCTCCCACTCTTGCAGTGCAGCGATAGGCGGCTGCCACATGGCTCTTAAAATGGCGGACGGCTCCTCGGTTTTGGGCCTGGTCCACTGAAATGGCCCTGGGACACCTTGGAACTCGGACGCTTGCCTGCTAGGGCTTGGGCTCCATTCTCAAAAAGCGTCCCCTCAGCCGTGAAGATTCTACAAAAGTCTTGGGGGCCCCCGACTCCCGCAGGCTTCCGGTGGGGAGCGGCTGCCATGATTGCTCGCGGAATGACCACGACGGAGCCACGAGATGGTGGTGCTCTCATGCTGACGCCAGCTTCAGTCTGAATGATCCAGAAACAAGGTGGGGCTTTCATCGTTTGGGAAAAAAAAATGTTCTAAACCAATGAAAAGTGTTATTTTTAGGTCATATGACCAAGCCTTCCATCTTTAGGAAACCAAAAGTAAAATGAACCAATGAAAAGTTTTATAAACAAGTCACATGACCTGTTATGCGGCATAGGGCTACAAAAAGCGTAGAAAATCCGTTGGCACGTGAGGCGGCGTCAGTAGCGGACCGATGTGCGAATAGGCCGAAGGCAGCACAACGCGCCGAGATTCGGATGGCACCGAGGTGGTGTCCAGCAAATTGCCGCACTGGTGTGGCCATCCTACAATGCTGCGCCGAAAGACGGCGTGTCCAGCTGAGTTTCTCCCGCTCTTGCGGTACAGTGACTCGAACGCGCCGAGATCCGGATGGCACCGAGGTGGTGTCCAGCAAATTGCCGCACTGGTGTGGCCATCCTACAATGCTGCGCCGAAAGACGGCGTGTCCAGCTGAGTTGCGGTCACTGTTGCGGTACAGTGACTCGAACGCGCCGAGATCCGGATGGCACCGAGGTGGTGTCCAGCAAATTTCCGCACTGGTGTGGCCATCCTACAATGCTGCGCCGAAAGACGGCGTGTCCAGCTGAGTTGCGGTCACTGTTGCGGTACAGTGACTCGAAGGCGCCGAGATCCGGATGGCACCGAGGTGGTGTCCAGCAAATTGCCGCACTGGTGTGGCCATCCTACAATGCTGCGCCGAAAGATGGCGTGTCCAGCTGAGTTGCGGTCACTCTTGCGGTACAGTGAGTCGAACGCGCCGAGATCTGGATGGCCCCGATGTTGTGTCCAGCAAGTTGCCGCACTGGTGTGGCCATCCTACAATGCTGCGCCGAAAGTCGGCGTGGGGTGCCCCGTTGGCTTATGAGGTGATGTCAGTAGTGGACCGATGTGTGAATAGGTCGGAACCAGCACAAGGCGCCAAGATCCGAATGGCAAGTCCTGGATGTTGAGTGCCTCAGTTGAGAGTTCTGAGCAGTGCTTGTAAGACTGTCTGAAGCTTATTTGCACCTGCTGCAGCTTCACTATTGCCCTGATGTGGCCAAAGGTGGCACATGACATAGGCGGCCGGCTCCCGAGGTCCGGCGGAACTTTTTGCCTTTTCCTTTCTGCTTCTTTTCCTACAATCCGTTTCATCTGAAGACACGACCAGGTCCCTGAATGTGTGCAGGGGGACGCTATTGATTGAATGAAAATGGCGGCTTGACACAAAGCTGACTCAAGCGTTACTGTTGATGCTATACAGACAAAAATTGGTTTTCAGTTTGTACATTCTTCAGGTTTTTTTTTTCCATCCAAGTCTGATTGAGAGTTTGTAGAAAAATGGCTTCAGATTTTCCACATACTACTCTTCAACATTCTTCCTAAATGTAACAATGTGAAACTCACTAGGAGAACGGCTGTTTCTGTTTCCTTTCAAAATGCTGCCAACAATATTTTCTGAATGGAAGACACCATCTTGTAGCATAAAGGGCCGAAAGGGGTTCTGGTCTGGCCGATGGTTGGTGGAGACATTTTGACTATATCTTGGACCTGCCCGGCCTCGCCCAAAATGGCGCCGGTATAAATGGGACTCGTAACTCCTTGCCCGCAAATGTATATCTAGAAAATGTTATTGTAAGTGGCCCTGTTGTATTTTAATTACAAAATGTACGTCCACCGATTCCGCAACTGTTAGACACCTTTGTTCTTGCAACCTAATGGCCCGCTCGTTACGTTCTTCTACAGTGTAAATGTCTCCTCATCATATACGATTTCAGTTTGCTCCGTGGCCGGCCCACGTGGTTATAGGCCCGTATTTGTATACTGACATTTTCACAATAAAGGTTTTTAAAACAAAACACGGTAGTAGTATATACATTGGTAAAGTTTTTACTTTTAGTCACTGTTTTCGAATCAGTAAAGGCAAGTGAAATAAAGCAGTCCAATTACATGACGGATAAAAGGTATAATATGTAGGAACGCAGTAAAGATAAATGCTTAAGGGCAGTTGTGTTTTTCATGTCTGCAATATAAAGTGATCGATAAGAATCTGATAATCAGGCGTATCGGCGACTAAGACAGCAGGCCGAATCTCTTTTACTCAACGGCTCCGTCATGGAAGGAAGAAATGCCCTTTTTCTCGAAAAAGGAATATATTTTACTTACAAGACAGTTGTAAATTTTCCGGGAAAGTACATTAGCCTGGAATATTATAACATATGTTTGAAAAAAAAATATTGTTCGAAAACAATAAAAAGCGTAATTTTTAGGTCATATGACCAAGCTTTTCATCATTAAATTAACAAAAGTAAAATGAACCAATGAAAAGTTTTATTAACAAGTCACATGACCTGTTATGCTTACGTTACGCGCTGCGCGCCGCGCCTCGGATCACTTCCGGGTGCGCTAACGCGGCGTGTCATATAACGCATTACGCGACAACGTAGGTCAAGAATATAGTCAAAATGTCTCCACCAACCAGCGTTCGGAACACAACCCCTTTCAGCAGTCCAAAAAGTTCTGTTTAATGACAACAGAGGGGACAGGCAACAAGAACCATCAGTCAAAGAGGGGAGGGCAAGTTCTTCTCTTCCGGGTCATGTTGGGGCGCTACCGGAACTGATCGAATTGGTAGTCTACAGTGTTTCTGGATGTTTCAGACTAAAGCTGGCGTCAGCATGAGACCACTACCATCTCGTAGCTCCGTCGTGGCCATTCCACGAGCAATCATGGCAGCCGCTCCCCACCAGAAGCCTGCGGGAGTCGGAGGCCCCCACGACTTTTGTAGAATCTTCACGGCTGAGGGGACGCTTTTCGAGAATGGGACCCAAGCCCTATCAGGGAAGCGTCCGAGTTCAAAGGTGTCCCAGGGCCATTTTAGTGGACCAGGCCCAAAACCGAAGAGCCGGCCGCCATTTTGAGAGTCCTGTGGCAGCCGCCTATCGCTGCACCGCAAGAGTGGGTGCAATTCAGCTGGATGGTGGGCAAGAGACTGTAGCCGCAAGAGTGGGCGCAACTCAGCTGGATGGGACAAGGTTCAGAATTGAAGAGTCATCAAAAGGCAAAAAGTTCCGCCGGACCCCGGGAGCCGGCCGCCTATGTCGGGGGCGATCTCAGGCTACACCAGTGCTATAAGACTTGGGGAGGGTGTCGGAGCCAAGCGTCTTCTCCGAGTCCATGGCCATCACACCGCCCCTCAGGGGCCTCCGTCAAGCTGTTTAGGAAGGTAACATATCACATTGTTTTCTAATGCAGTCAGGTCCATAAACGACACTCACTTACTTTGAGAATAGTGAAGCTGCAGTAGGTGGAAATAAGCTTCAGACAGTGTTACAAGCGCTGCTCAGAACTCTTAACTATGGCACCCAACATCCAGAACTTATGCCATTTGAGAATGGCAGTGACATCGAAGCAACTCAGGGACCAAAACCATTAACGTACTTTCACGTATGAAAATCTTACTTGGGGAGGGGGCAGGAGCGAAGCGGCCCCTCCCAGTCAGCGCCACCACACCGTATGTTGAAAATTTGAAGCCATCGTTCTACAAAGTCAACCAAACTTGGATTGAAAAATCTAGAAAAATGTACAAACTGAAAACCAGTTTTGGTCTGCATAGCATCAGTAGCAACGCTTGAGTCAGCTTTGTGTCAAGCCGCCATTTTGATTCAACAAAGCACAGGCATTGAAAAAGGCTCCAACTCAGAACTCTGAACTATGGCACCCAACATCCAGGAGCTTGCCATTCGGATCTTGGAGCCTTGTGCTGCTTTCGACCTATTCACACATCGGTCCACTACTGACATCATCTTATAAACCAACGTTATGTAAATAGTTTTTTAATAAAATGTTTTACCCTGTTTCTTTGCTGGTGTGTTGTCTATATTTTTAATATTTGCATAGGGTTTGTCGTTATTTTGTGCGGGATGGGTGATGGAGCCGAGCTGTCTTGCAGCCCTCATGGTGTGGAGCTCAGTTCATCTCACTATTTTCGTATTTCTCATGAAGGGTTGTTTATAATATTTCTATTTTAGCGAGGTCAAAAAGAGATCCAATTAGTGGCCTACTGATTTTGCTCGATTACTTTTATTTTTTTACACGATTTTTCACGATCTGCAAAGACTAAACAGAGTATTGCGACTTTGTGCTTGTTTGTAAATAGAGAATGAACCAAAGAGAATCAATTGTAAAACAGTAAATGCTTGGATAATAATCAATCAAATGGAGAGACAAGCAGGCAGGACGGATTACAACGGGGGTAAAGGCCTGCGTTAACTACTCTTCACTATCTGCAAAGAGAGAGTACTACTAAGAGAAAAGAGGGGAGGGGTGCAGCGTTCAAAGCACATCAGCGTGCATAAATACGAAAATGTTTTTATCTATCACGTACTTGACATTTTAAAGCTTTTCATATTTGCTATTAAAAAACCAATGAAATTCACAGAAAAAAACATAGGTTATAGTGGATATATAGTTAGGAATTTGGATTTACAAAACCTTGAAAATTCAATGAAAAAAACATTGGTTTTAGGCCATATATAGTTAGGGATTTGCATTTACAAAACCTTATTTTACTCGCATAAAACCATTGAAATTCCATATATAGTTATAAGCGCTAACTATATATCGCGCACCCGCAATCCACTGCTGATGATGTCACATATTACATCATTCATGACATGGTTAGTGACATCACTGATGACATCTCAAATGACATCACTGATGACATCACTGAAAACATCTCATTTGACATGACTGATAACATCACTGATGATATCATTCATGTGATAATACCATGAACCTCTTCAGACTCTAATATAACCTTAGATACAATCAGTGTAAACAGACAGTCACAGACTGTCACTCATCCATGGAGTTACTCACACACCTAGTCAGTTATGCCAAAAATCAATCACACCTCCATTTTCTCAACTATACAGTTATACACACCTTACTTATTCAAACATATACTAACACATATTTACTTTACTGTCTTATACAATCTCTGATACATGTTCACAATGATCCATACAGCCACTCACACATTCACTGGCTCTTATGCACAGTTATTTATAGATGTCAACTCTCACATGTACTGTGTTTTACATATGTACTTAACTTGACATGTAGCACTGAGATATCCATTCACTCACTAATACACTCATGCACAGTCAACCGCCCATACAGCTGTTTGCACATGCACTTTTGAATCTATACATATAGTGAATCAACTACTCACACATCTATGTACAGAGTCACACACCTTCCAGCCACCCATACACACACACTCAGTTTCCCATACAAATACTTGGACAACCAATCAACCCATACAGTTACTCATATAGCTACTGATCAACATATGCAGCAGTTTGTAGAACAACAGATATAATGATGCACAAATTAAAACAGTTTAGTCACTAACCCATGCACTCAGTGAGACACATTTAATCACTCACTCAATCAGTCAGTCATGCACCTAGTAAATCCTTCATCCAGACACTTATATATCAACTCATTCTTCAATATGTAAAACATATTTTAACTTTACAGAAACATACAGTCACTGGATGTTGTAATCAGTGATGTCATCAGTGATGTCATTTGAGATGTCATCAGTGATGTCATCAGTGATGTCACTAACCATGTCATGAATGATGTAATATGTGACATCATCAGCAGTGGATTGCGGGTGCGCGATATATAGTTAGCGCTTATAACTATATATGGAATTTCAATGGTTTTATGCGAGTAAAATAAGGTTTTGTAAATGCAAATCCCTAACTATATATGGCCTAAAACCAATGGTTTTTTCATTGAATTTTCAAGGTTTTGTAAATGCAAATTCCTAACTATATATCCACTATAACCTATGGTTTTTTCTGTGAATATATATATATATATCTTTAAAGATAAAGTACTTTTACAAAGTATATGACTTCACCACACATGCATTTGCGTTATAATTGCATGCGGAGTGAAGTCATATGCGTTGTGAAAATTTGCGGAATCATGGCATGAGGAGTAATGGGTTTTGCGGACTTAAAAATGCGGAGTGATGGTATGCGGGATTTTTTTTTGCGGAATGGAAAGACATATTCGAAGTTTAGGGCTTGGCAAGTGGGTGTGCTTGCCAAGTCGATACAGCTGTAAAAACTGTGTGCAGACACTGCAGTGGCATGTTTGGGAACACTTTGAACAGCTACTCGTGGGGGTGGCACAATCTGTGCTGCAAGCCCATGGGTAGCATTTGATTTACAGTCTCTGGCACTCTCAGTGCACTGTACTAGGAACTTACCAGTAAATCAAATATGCCAATTATGGAAACACCAATCCATAATCCAATTTACAATAGCAACACTTCCACTGTAACACTGGACAGCAGTGATAAAGTGCGCAGATACACTAAACCAGCAAAAACAGTCTCAAAACCAAGAGGTCAGAGAGCAAAAAGACAGGGTAAACACCCCAAAACATGCCACATCTCACAGCCATAAAGGTGATATTTCCACAATTTTTGTGTAGATTGGCCAACTTGACAGCTCTCAGACACCCCATCTTATTGCACGAGGCTCAAAACGAATGCCTTATCAATAAATGAACCGAAATATATATATTTTAAAAACTGAAACTGCACTCCTGAATTAGTCATTAATTCTTAGACTTCGTATCGTAGTGTGTGACTTGCCTTTGGTAACACCTGTGGGATTTATTAAACAGAAAATGTTTAAAGAATAGTGCAAGTGGGAGGTAGCTGACATATACTTTAATGGTTTAAAAGGCTTGACATCATGGTCTGAAATGCTGGAACCATGTCCCCAGATATTGCGGTTAATTAAAAGAAGGAAAGTGTCAAATGCTCTTTCAATTTGCTCAGTTCGTGGGTTTCAGTACTTTATATGCAGTTTCAGAACCTCGCCTAGAATAACATGCAGGAAGTGATGCAGTTAGTTCCAGCGTGTTCGGCTCTATTTGTTGTACATGCCCATCCTTCAAGCAGGTATTATGTATGCTGGGGTTATCTCACTTCCTTATTTGACGCTGATTTCACACCAGAATATTTCAAACATTGAGTGCGTTGCCTCAGTGCTTAGATAAATGTGGCTTGCCGAGCATCACCACTTAGGAATCACGCACAGAGACCATCTTCTGACATACCACAGTCTAATCATGTTTCATTTCATCTACAACCTGAGAAACACCTGCCTTTTTAAAGAGAGGTAAATGTGGAATCTTTGTGAATGGTGCTCGGTACAGCGGAAACAATGCTTTAATTGTTGACAGAAATAAAATAACGTTTGCCCATCTGTTGAATATTTCATGTTCGGTGTCAAGCAGGTTTCGGCGGGCTAAAGCTCTTGACAGAAAATCCTCTGCTCAGATGAGAAGCAGAGATGAGAGGGATTTCTGCAGAGGGGAGAGCAAAGCTTTCTATAATGAGACAAATCCCAGCACCTCGAGGGAACTCATTCAGCGAAGAAGCCATTTCATGTTCCCTTTATCATGGGAACAATATCCCATTAAAGAAGAATATAGCATGGAGGGAGATTGTCCACCCAGGTATTTTAATAAGCTAGATCTGTGTGGATATCCATCTGCTTTTGAGCACGCGGTTGCACAAGGCCATTTGTCAAATGCACCATGCTTCAAATAATTGCACCCTTATCGCAGTGTGGAGCCTCGACACCTCTTGTACAAACCTGCCAACGAATTACTTTCCAAACAAAGAGCCGACAATGCTGCAAGCCTTCGAATCAGAGGGACCCAGTTTAGTTTGGTTCACTTTACCCCGGTCCTTAGGCCTACAGCAAATCTGACATGTTTTATGTTCCCCGGCTTGAAGAAAAACAGCTTACTTAATGCAACTTACTGCTCGCGTAGCAACACCGCATCATATGAAAATGCAAACTTATTTGAGCCGGGAATGAGACTGCATCATTTGTGAGTTCTCGCGACACTGTTTTGAGTCCCATAATCCCTGTAAATACACAAAGCAGAGGTGCAGCCTCTCTGCTGCTTTCATGATTTGCTGTTATTGGAGCTGAACAGACTGATTCTTATAAAACTCAAGCTGTGGCGGGAAAACAATGCTCTCCTTTCATTTTGACGTGTTTACAATTTGGTTCTTTCTCAGGATCACGCCCAAACCGCTGCTCTGTTTTTCACGATTATAATCCGGGTGCTGGATGTGGCTGTTGCTTGGCGTATGGAGCTGTCATATTAACTATGTCGCGTCCACAGAGAAAGAAAACTGAGAAGAGAGGGTTTTCTGAAAAATCAAACCGTAAACCCCTCTGCATATACATATGCTTGCTTTTCATATAGTGATTGCCCTGTTGGGAGGCATTCTGATGGGAGGGCTACCCATTTGCAAGCTTGACGTAAATAACTCGGTGTGTGAACGAGAACGAGGGATTACTGAATCAGAGAGGATTTTTTTTTTCAAAGGAGGAACAGTCAGAAGCCTCAGTGAGCATCTTCCTGAGGGTGTTGCTCAGATCACACTGCGGCTCCTGCCGAGATCAAGAGAGACGATCAGCCTTTCAAGGGACGGACATTTGAAATATTGATTCAGTCACATTAATGTAACTTTTGCCTTAAGAAGTCATTACAAAAATGTTACTCCAATGTTAGTTTGTATCTGCTTTGGATAAGATTAGCATTCATTTCATTGCCAACGCCCCCCCCCCCATCCACCCTCCGCCGCCACTCGTGCATTATTCATGAGTGTTTCTCTGGGCATGTGCGAAAGACCCTGATGAACAATGTTTATTCATAGTCTAACCTTTTTCAATAATTTCAGCAGCTCTAACGGCGCCTAGCCGGCATGCTGAATACCTTGGCTTTGTTTTATTATTCAGCCCTTGCTCTCTGTCCTCCACTTGAGATGCTGAACATGAAGCCCGCTGTTATTCCTTTTTTCCTCCGTTCTTCACACCGAATTGTCCTTTGCATCTGTGTGTCTCGGGAGAGCTCAGTTCACAAAATGCAGCCGACCATTGTCTCCGGTAAGAATCTGGGCCAGTGTCCTCTCTGCGAGGCGTCGGTACAGTGATCGATTGTTGGAGTGTGTTCATTAGATTCTTGTTAGTGCGCTTTAGTTCTTTGCCCGCGCTTGCTTTCATTGGAGGGTTTGGTTTTGAGTCTGTCTTTGATGAGAGCTCCAGAGGTGACATTCAATAACTCCAATATGCACATGGACTTCTGGGGATTACTTTGAAATAGTAGGAAGCGGAAGCGGAAGCGGTATGACTTGACTGTCACAAACTCGTGCTTCCGCCTACATTTTTTTGACGATCATTTAAATTCATTCGTGTAAACAAAATTAGGAATGCAATTGGGAGTTTCTGTGAAAATATTACGCAAATGTTAGTTCCTGTAAGTTGTTTCAGCAATGAACGTCTCTAAAGACTGTTTTGGTTTCCTCTGTGCCTGGGCTGCAAACAGGTAGCGCTTGCACAAAGAAAGTATTCCTCGAAGTTTGACAGAGTTCACATAAATTACTTACGTTTGGTCTGCTTTTCTTCTTTTGTAGCTACTTTTCTGGCTACCTTTCAGTATTTTCTAGAATCGTTTAATTTAAGCCAGCAAATGACATCGTTATAACAAAAATGGTAAGCTAAATATTTGATCCATGATTTCAATCTGCACAAACGACTCCTTTCCACCCCATCGTACCCATCACAGATACCACCACAATCCATCAGATACAATAACATAATACTTTACCCTCTGTAGACCATACTGCACTACCAATGTACTGATTCAACTAACTGTTGTTCTCACAGTCCTTAGATAAGACATCAATACAGTCCCGAGACAAAACATCATTTCATGGGCTGGGCATGAGACATGATACCAGGCATCCCCCTGCCCCTAGTTAGTGTGCCAACATGCCTGCACATTGTAATCTTTCGGCATCTGTGGCTGTGAAAGTGGCTGAGCTGCCCGTGCCGGTCCCAAGGGCCTTCTCAGCTGAACTTGAACCTCAGAAAACGAGAGCCTGCAAAGCCACGGACCCTCCAGCTGTGAAGTTAGTATGGTATGTCATGTTATATACATTTATAGAGTGCAACGGATACCTGAAGGTGTCCTGACGCGTTGCTCAAAGAAATCAGTGATACCAGGGTAAGCATTGAAGGCAGAGCTTGATCTAATTGTTAAAGAGCCAAGTTTTCAGTGCCTTCCTAAAAGTCAGCAGGTCTGGAGAAGATCGTATATGGAAAGGAAGTTCATTCCATGCACTGGTTGTACAGGTAACAAAGCTTCTGCCGCCCCAGTTATCTCTTTTAAATTTAGGCTCAGTCGGAGAGTTCTGTTGGGAATGTACCATCTAAAACACTGCCCGAGATAGACTGGTGCACAGTCATGCAGAGCCTTAAAGGCCATTTAAAGGGATTTAAATCTAACACGTTGCCTGATTGGCAGCCAGTTGAGCTTTCTAATTTCATTTTATACAGACATAAATTTAGGTATGCCTGTTAGCAACATAGCTGCCACATTTTGCAATAATTAAATTTTGTTTATATGCAGGGGCATTTCTCCATGTGGGCGAAGAAGTGTCGCCCCACTGCTTTCTTACAGAAACATAAAATAGTATTATAAATAAGATTGTATGTTTCTGCTTCTCGACTGCGAGAAAGCATAAGAAGGGTTTGGTTAGGGGCTGGCGGGTGGGTAGTCCTGCTCGATGGCAGGGGAGGAGTCGCTAGCCCAATGTTGCGAGCCCGGACCTCTGGTTTTGTCCAAATCAGTCATGCACACTCTCCATTTTCTCCATGTAGGCAGCATGCATCCTACATGGAGAAAATGGCCTCCCCATAAATGCCTGTGTGGTTGGCATCACAGCCAATAACAATGCTGCCATTGCAGCATTGTGATTGGTTTAGTGGAGGTAGAGAGTCTGCCTACTTCCTGTTCCTGCAGAGGCAGGAAAGCAGGAGCCGGAGCTTTGAAAATGCGGGACCTGGGAAAGGTACGTGTTTGTATTATCATTTAATCCACGTCCCCGCTCGACTACTCGCCATTACCCCCAATGCGCCTGGCCCCCACCCGTGAGCCATGCCAGCCGTTACTGTTTATATGTTGCTGCTGCATGTTCAAGAAAAGACCGTTGCAGTAATCAAGTTTTGACAGGATAAGGGGGGTTATTACTATTCTTTGACTTTCCGGGGGTAGTAGATGTCATATTTTTTAATCATCCTAAGAGTCCGGAAAGTAGAAGACATGACTGCATTCCCCTGATCCCAAAGGTGAGCTTGCTGTCAAATACTGATCCTAAGTTTTTTGCTTTCCTAACTGGAGTTGGTAGAGTACCTAAAGCGTCAGGCCACCATCTGGATGTCAAAAAGTTGACATTATTTCCCCAAATTATCACTTCTGTTTTACTTGAGTTCAACTTTAAACAGTTTTCACTCATTAAAGTCTTTACAGAGAGCATGGGATCAAGGAATTTGCCTCCTCTCTCTATTTCCTGGTTTGGCAGCAGAGACACCATGATTTGTGTGTCATCTGCATAAGATGTTAGGTGAAATCCGAAAGTTCTAATCAATTGTGCCAGAGAAGATACGTACACATTGAATAGCGTAGGGCTTAGCGAGGACCCCTGTGGGAGGGAAAACGGTTGGAATTAAAAGTATCTAATTTCACTGTTTGCTTGCTTTCCAATAGGAAAGAGCACAGTAGTTTCCATGCTGTGCCCTAGATGCAGCACACATACAGTCTGTTCATTAGGAGTTCATGGTGGACCGCGTCAATGGCCACTGAGAGATCTAGCATTATAATGCTGCATTGCCCCCGACATCTATAGCCTCCCTAACTTCTTCTATGGACTTGATAGGAGCGAACTCTGTCCTATGGCCTCCTCCAAAACCTTCTAATGGAAGTTTTTCCTGAATAAATCTAGTTAGCTGTGAATTCATAGACCTTTCTATGAAGTTTGCCGGGAGAAGAAGCCGAGAGATAGGCCGAAAATTATTGGGATACTTTGGGTTGAAGTTTGATTTTTTCAGAAGTGGGAGAAGCCTCCTTCCAAACTTTGGGAAAGAGCCCGGAATGAACATGGTATTGAACAGTGGGGTAAGTATTTCAGCAATTGGTTCTGGAGCCGTTTTATTCACTGTAACTGGGCAAGGATCAACGGGTGAGCCTGATTCTACTGATTGGAGTAAATCTAATGTTTGTTTTTGCGAGAGTGGGGCAAATTCTGCAAAGAGAGTGAAGGGCATTAAGGGGCCAGAGATAATATGTGGATTTTGGTCATTTGGGCTTGGTGAGACCTCTCTTGTTATCGCTGATGAATGGTTGAATGTAAAAAAGACTAGTTCGACTTTATTTAACCCTTTCGATGCTGATGACGAGCTCAGCTCGTCATCACCCACGGGTGTCGTGTGCTGATGACGAGCTGAGCTCGTCATGGTGCCACCAAAATGGCATTTTCCAGCACAGGGGGGGGGGGAAACCCCCAGCAGCCATGTGGTTAAAAAGAACAATGCAATTTCATTGCTTAGAGTTTGGCTGCTTGAGATACTTGGAATGCAGGGAGAGGCTAGTCGGAAAACCGTTCTCAAAGTTCTTTGGTGGAGTGTTTAGCATCAGTCATCTGGTTGGTAAAATACACTGTTTTTGTTTTTATTAACATATCCTTATATAAGGATAGGCTGTGTTTATATTTCTCTTTTTCAGAGCTATTATAGCTCTTTCTCCAAGCATGTTCTTGGCGCTAGCTAATGAATTTTTGCACCCTAAGTAATTGGGCTTTAAGTAGGGTGAGCATGAGGGTTGGTCATGACAGGTAACGGGACATGCCAGCTGGTTGGTGTGGCAGTGATCTGCTTGTGAAAGGCACGAGAGGCCCATGCAGCCCCTGTGTGGCTTAAGTCAGGATAAGTCCAATATACACCCTAAATGAACCTGTGCTCAACCTCTGGTAGCTTGGCACAGAGTAGTCAGGCTTTATTTAAGAGGCAATGTATAAATAATTTGTGCAAACTTTAATTACAGTTACATAGTGAAAGCATTACAAAAAGACGCAACACCAGCTGATAACAATAGGGAATATTTATCTGAGCAAAATAAAAACAGAGCGGCAAACATTCAGTGCGTAGAACTCAAGATATGGATTTTGAAAGAATGAATAGCAATACTGTGCTTAGAAGTAAATAGTGCTCAGGGGTTACTTGAGGTCGCGCTGTACAGGAATAAATACAAAGTTTCAGACCGACCGGGATGGAAGGCAGGTCGGCTACAGAAACCACTCAGGGACTGCTGAAAAAGTATTGAATGGAGCAAGCATCGGCATCGAAGACTCAATACATCGGATCCAATTCAGGCAGTCGGGCTGATGTGTTGTTGCTGGGCCTCGCATTAGGGACCCACGTCGCTGTTAAAACCCTTTTTATGCAGGCACTGCATCTACATTGGGTCATGCAGGGATGTCATTTGATCGGTGCTGTGTCAGCGTCGAACTGTGCAGTCAGGACCCACGTTATCATCAAGCTGCACAGGGATGTTGTCAGATCGGCTCTGCATTGGCGTCGAAGGGCACTGCATTGGTTCCAATTGGTGTAAACTTTGCCACTGCATCAACTTCTTCAGGTAAAAAGCTGCAAAACCATCTTCAAAGCCCAGGACAGGATTAGCAACCCATGGCAGGGCAGGGCTCACAGTTGACAGAGTCCAGCAGCTGAAGCAGAGTTGAAGAAAGACTTTGATGGCCCTGAGACTTCAAGACAGGAGGCAAGTCAGAAAGTATTTGGAGAACCTGGGTGCAAGGATTTAGAGAGATCCAGTCCCTCTCTCTTCTGGGCAAGCATCAACAGGCAGCAGACCTGCACAGCAAAACAAGTAGCAAAATGGCAGTCTCTCCTACATCACAGCGATCAGCAGGCATCAGGCCAACACAAAAAACAGTTTGCAGTGTGGCAGTCCCTCCTAAAACACAGCAGCTCTTCTTGCTGGTAGAATGTCCTTTGTTACAGCAAAGTTCTGATTTGGTGGTGTCAGGGGTCCAGTGCTAATGCCAGTTGTGCCTTTGAAGTCGGAGAGACTTTAAAGAGGTCTTTGAAGATCCAGGGTCCCTGTCTTTCCTGCCCTATCTCCAGAGTCACTATAGGGGGGTATGTAGCTTTTTATGTGTGGACAGGCACAGCTCTAGTCAGGTGCAAGTGTCATATCCTCCTCCTAATCTACCACAGGAAGGCTCATCAGCCGGGTGATGGGCAATCAGGAAGCAAATGTCAAACCCCATCTTCTTCTGTATGACTGTCTAAAGGGAATGCACAAAGCACAGCTGCCACCTATACAGGCATGTATTAAAAGACAGGCGGAAGCAAATGGTTAAAGTAAGAAAAAAACAACTTTCTAAAAGTGTAATTTTCAGACTTACAAAAAAAATCTGACTTCACCATGAATTGTGAATTAAAATTGTGATTCAAGAGACACCAAGTTCCAAATCACTATTTTTCCCAATTGAAATTTACACTTGAAATATCTTTCAAGGCAACTCCAAAGTTAATCTAGGGAAGAAATAGGACTTGCAGTAGTGAAGAACAATTTTGATAGTTTTTCACTACCAAGACATGTAAAACTCAGGGGTACACGTCATACCTTTTAAATATACTGCACCCTGTCCATAGGACTGCTTAGGGCTTACCTTAGGGGTGATTTATATGTAAGAAATGGAAAGATTTGGGCCGGCAAGTAGTTTGACTCTCCAGGTTGAAAAGGCAGTTAAAAACTGCACACACAAGCACTGCAGTGGCAGGCCTGAGACATGTTTAAAGTGCTACTGAAGTGAGTGGCACAATCAGTGCTACAGGTCCACTAGTAGCATTTAATTTGTAGGCCCTGGGCACATATAGTGCACTTTACTAGGGGTTTATAAATATGCAAATTATGCATAAGCCAAAGTTATCATGTTTTGAGTACGGAGCTGTCCGAAAGCCAGCAAAAATGAAGGGAACCAGGAGGTCAGAAGGCAAAAAGTCAGGGGAAGCCACACCAAGGATGCCAGGTCTAACACAAGCCCACCCTGCTGAAGGTGGGGAGAGCTACCCTTTCCCTTGGGAGTTCTCATCACTAAGGTGGAAGAAACTGGAGAGACTAGCAGCATTGGTGTGGCCTGTGCCAGGACAGGGTTTCACCGTAAAGTCCATTTGTTGTAGTTAGCTGGACCACCTCAACAGTTTGGGATACTCACCCCTCATCTGCATCAATCATCCGAGAAGCCTGTGCTGTGTCTGAGCCCAGAAATGATTGCCAAACAGGTTTGGCCATAGCTTCTTCAGCGCCCAGACTACTGTAGAGGCTTCACTTTCAAATGCGCTTCACCTCTGTTCCCTGGGAAGTAGCCTCCTACTGATGAAGGCTACAGGCTAATGAGGGGTGAGGCCTCAAAACCCATCCCAGGATGCTTGTTTTGGGTCAGGAAGGACCTGACTTGGCAGTTTGAGCTGGACTGTAACCTTGAGCTACAGGGTTAAGACTGATTTGCATATGGCTCGGTCCAAACTGGGGTGGCGACGTGAGCAAAAGGCTGATGCATTAAACCCAGATATTTGTGACTGGGGGATTGTTTGCATTGTTCAGCATTCCATCCATCAATTGTTCCTTGTGCTTTTGTCACCCTAAGTTGGAAGGGTATGCCAATACGTGGGTCCTGTGCCCAAAGGCACCACTGGATTCAAGCTGCCTGGTTGATGAAGGGAGAGACCCCGGAAGCAGTTCCAGGTTGCTTGCTTCTGGTCCAGGGAGGACCTGGCTTTGCAGTTCGGGCTGGGATGTTCCAATGAGGGACAGGTTCAAGACTGATTTGCATAAAAGAATGAGGGATTAAACCCAGATCTTTGTGGCTCGGGGTGACTGTTTGCATTGTGCAGCATCCATCCATCAATTGTTCCTTTTACTTTTGTTGCCCTAAGTGGGAAGGGAATACCCAGATGTAGGTCCTGTGCTCACTGCACCACTGGATTCAAGTTAGCCTGGCTGATGAGGGAAGAGGCCCCAAAACCGGTCCCAGGATGCTTGTTTCTGGTCCAGGGAGGACCTGGTTTGGCAGTTCGGGCTAGACTGCTCTCATGAGGATGAGGGTCAAGACTGATTTTCCTATGGCTGGGAACCAACTGAGGTGGTGTAGTGATAAAAAGAATGATGGATTAAACCCAGATCTTAGTGACTGGGGGTGAATGTTTGCATTGTTTAGAATTCCGTCCATCAATTGTTCCTATTGCTTTTGTCTCCCTAAGTGGGAAGGGTATCCTAAGACCTGGGCCCACTACTCACTGCACCTCTGTATTCAAGCTAATCTGTCTTACGAAGGTTGAGGCCCCAAAAATGGTCCTAGGATGCTTATTTCTGGTCCAGGGAGGACCTGGCTTGACAGTTCGGGCTCGACTTTTCCCATGAAGAACTGGGTCAACACTGATTGGCATATGGCTTGGTCCAAACTGGGGCAGCGTGATGAACAAATGAATGATGGATTAAACCCAGAATTTTGTGACTAGGAGTGAATATTTGCACTGTCCAGCACTCCATCAATCAATTGTTACTTTTGATTTCATCGCCCTAAGTGTGGAGGGTATGCCAAGAAGTGGGTCCGGTTCTCACTGCACTACCGGATTCAAGCTAGCCTTGCTGATTAGTGGTGAGGGCCTGAAAGCAGTCCCAGGATGCTTGTTTCTAGTCCAGCTGACTTGACAGTTCGGCCTGGACTGTTCCCAAAAGGAACAGGGATAGGACTGATTTGCAAATGGCCGAGTCCAAACTGGGGTGGCATGGTGAGCAAAAGAATGATGGATTAAACTCAGATATTTGTGACTGAGGGTGAATGTTTGCATTGTTCAGCATTCTGTCAATCAATAGTTTCTTTGTCACGCAAAGTTGGAAGAGTATACCCAGATGTTGATCCAGTGCTCACTGCACCACAGCATTCAAGCTAGCCTTTCTGATGATGGATGAGGCCCTGAAACTGATCCCATGACACTTGTTTCTGGTCCAGGGAGGACCTGGCTTGGTCGTTCGGGCTGGACTGTTCCCATGAGGAACAGGGTCAAGACTGATATCCAAAACGGGGGTGGCATGGTGAGCAAAAGAATGTTGGATTAAACACAGATCTTTGTGACTGGGTTA
This sequence comes from Lissotriton vulgaris, assembly GCF_964263255.1. Classification (NCBI taxonomy): domain Eukaryota; kingdom Metazoa; phylum Chordata; class Amphibia; order Caudata; family Salamandridae; genus Lissotriton; species Lissotriton vulgaris. The sequence continues at coordinate 1,092,620,155 of NC_141696.1, read as the reverse complement.
AATGTTTGCATTGTGCAGCTTCTGTCCATCAATTGTTCATTTTGCTTTTGTCACCCCAAGTGGAAGGGCATGACCAGATGTGGGTCCTGTGCTCACTGCACCACTGGATTGAAGCTAGCCTGGCTGGTGAGGGGGAGGTCCCGAAAACAGTCCCAGGATGCTTTTTTCTGGTCCAGAGAGGACCTGGCTTTGCAGTTCGTACTGGACTGTTCCAATGAGGAACAGTGTCAAGACTGATTTTCATATTATGGCTATGTCCAAACTCTGTTGGTGTGATGAGCAAAAGAACAATGGATTAAACCCAGAACTTTGTGACTGGGGGTGAATGTTTGCATTGTTCAGCACTCTGTCCATCAAATATTCCTTTTACTTTTGTTGCAATAAGTCAGCAGGGTATGCCCAGAAATGGATCCTGTGCTCACTGCACTACTGAATTCAAGCTACCCTGGCTGGTGAGGGTTGAGGCCCAGAAACCAGTCCCAGGTTGCTTGTTTCTGGTCCAAGGAGGACTTGGCTCGGCAGTTCGGGTTGGACTGTTCTCATGAGGAACAGGGTCAAAAGTGATTTGCGTATGGCTGGTTCCCAAAGGCGTTGGCATGGTGAACAAAAGAATGATGGATTAAACCCATATCTTTGTGACTGGGGGTGAATGTTTGCAGCATTGTTCTGCATTCCGTACATCAATTGTTCCTTTTGTCTCCCCAAGTGGGAAGGGTATGCCCAGAAGTGGTCTCATGCTCACTGCACCATTGGAAACAAGCTAGCATGGCTGATGAGGGGTGAGGAACTTATACCAACCCCCGGATGTTTGTTTCTTATCCAGGGAGGACCTGGCATGGCAGTTCGGGTTGGACTGTTCCCATGAGGAACAGGGCAAAGACTGATTTGCATATGGCTGGGTACAAACCGGGGTAGCGTGGTGAGCAAAAGAATGATGTATTAAACACAGATCTTTGTGACTGGGGGTGAATGTTTGCATTGTTCAGCATTCCATCCATCAATTGTTCCTTTTGTCTCTCTAAATGAGAAAGGTATGCCAGACGTGGGTCATTTTGCTACAGGCTAATTTAGGCTCTCTTCATTTAGGTATGAGAGCACAGCCCTGATGCCATGCAAAAGCTGCACCTTGCTGCCCTCAACTTGGTGTCCCAAGTAGAATACAGAACCCTGCCCTTTTTGACACTTACTGGCCTTGATAATTAGGCCTGCACTCATAGCTCAAAGCACTTCTTGGAGGTTGTTAAAGTGGTCATCCCAACTAGATCTGTAGACCGCAAAGTTGTCAAGTTGGGTGGCCCGAAGTTCTCCAAACAAGCCAAGACCTGATTGACCAGCCTCTGGAAGGTGGCAGGGGCATTCTTCAAACCAAAAGGCATGATCTAGAACTGGAAATGCACTTCTGGTATTGAGAATGCTGACCTCTCTTTACCCCTCCCAGTCAAGGCAATCTGCCATAACACCAGACATAAAAGTCAAATGTGCTGAGGAACTTTGCAGCTCCAAGCTGATCGATGAGCTCATCAGCTCTGGGGATTGAGTGCGTGTCAGTCCTGGTGACTGCGTTAAGCACACAGTAGTCCTCACCGGACCTAAGTTCAGGTAGGACACCCAGAGGGACTGCCTTGGTACCCAACATTACTGGCCTGAACAATCGGCTGTTTGATGACTCAAAAACCCCTAACGCTAGCTTCTTGGAGACCTCACCCTTAATTCTGACCCTCACAGGTTTGCTGTCCTGAGTATACATATCATGGGTATACCATACAGTGGGTCCTGGGGTATGGGAGAACAAGGAAACAAACTGTTTGAGCAACTGACAGGAATCTCTCTGTTGATCTAGGGTCAGTATAGGGGAGAGACTGACACCCTCCACTGAGGCATCCTGCTCTTTGGAAGATAGGAGGTCAGGTAGAGGTTCACTCTCCGCTTCCACCCCACCATCAGGAACTAGGAGCATTCTAATATCAGAAGTCTCAAAGTGGGGCATGAGGTAATTCACATGCAGGACCCTCAAAGGGTTCCTAGGAGTTTTGAGGTCCATCAAGTTGGTGACATTGATCCAGCGGCGTACCAGCAACAGATACTCCAATACCATATGCTCACCTGGGCCCATAAACACTCACAACTTTGTGTAAACTGCTGGAGTCAAAGTTATTTATTTTTTTGATACCTCAAGATGGATTATTCCTTATTCCTAACCAATTTTTCACTTATCAAAAAGTTCTTTCCTCTGTCGATGGACCATTAGTTGAACTACATGATGGCGAACATTTCTCACTTAATTCTAACCTTTTACACTTTAAGCAAAAATAACCACAGACTCGGGAACATTTTAAATCTTTATCTAAATTCTTTGCATGAAAACCGTTCAAGTACAGTATATTCACCATCACTCATTGGAGAGAAAATTCAATTAATCCAATCATTAACACATACTTCAAACTTGCAATGACTTATGATCAGAAAGGAGCGGACAGAGAGAAAAGAACATCAGCACCCTTGCAAAATTGATAATTACCTAGGCTGGTGTGAAGACCAACCCCCTGGCTAAAGGGTTGGTAGGGGTCCCACGGGATAGATTAGGAGACAAAAACTTCAGAACAGGAGTCAGGACAGGATAGATGACCTCTCTAGCACCAACGCTCACGTTGCACCCCTCTCTGACACTCTCTTCCTCCTCGAGATTCTTCTGCTCTCTACTTTCTAAGCCTAATAATTAGCATAGTAGGCACTATGTTCAGTCAGCCCACTGTTCATAGACCCATCCCCTTAATTTTTATTCACAAACTTTATTCCCACCCGGATTGACATTATTTTTGCAACATTTCTAATAGCTTCCACATATTCTTTCATTCCAGTGAACTCTTCACCGCTCAGTTCCCAGGCCAGAGCACTCTGCGGCCTTGGCTTGTATTCAAGTTTGTAGTCATCGTTCCGGGTTCACTGTTAATGTGGATACGTGATGGAGCGAGGTGGCAAAGAAAAATGTTTTGTACCCCTCGTAAAGTCAATGTTTCATAACGTTAACTTTAACTAATGGTGTGTTGTGGTGAATTAATCAACCATAGTATAAGATGCACACATATACACATGTGGGAATACTAATTTTGCCTGCATGAAGCAATATAATTAACTAATTTGTATTGTTATTGTGATGTGAACTAATGCACAGCTTAAATATAAATAAACGCAGCATGAATGTGCTTATTGTACACGTTTTTGTGCTAGAAAGTCGTCGGATATGTAAGTGTAAAACGCATTTATGTGGCCTATCTGCTAGGTAATAACTAATGGGGAAACATTAGTAAGGTGGGAAGTAAACAGAAGGGCTTTAGTTTTATATTTAACATGATTTTGTGTTTGTTTCTAAGATAGTTCCAAAAGTGGCCTCTGAGGCCTAGTGAAAACATGGCTGCTCTGGTAAACTGCGAGCGAGTGCTGGATTGCGCATGCGCGCCCAAAGCCTGCAAGTGAGAGTGAGCTGTCTGTGCTCAGATGGGAAGTTCAAGGCCACTGTACCATGGAGCTCAGGATGGTTGCCAAAACATGGACGCTCGAGTGTTCTGAACGTGGGAATCCATGACATAGTTGCGAGTCGAGGATACATATGACTAGGCCAGAGAATTTTTAAAACAATGCTCCCTTAACAAATTGCTATTTCACAGTGAATATGATGCTGTAATGATGAGGAGATGCTTATCCACCCCAAATCTGTGCAATCAGAACCCGAGTTGGTGATGTTAGATACTTTTTAGATAGATTAAGTTGGAAATCAGTGTATAAAACCCATGATTTTGTGTTGAAGTATTGCTCCTTTCGATTTCATCTCGAAGTGCTGTTGGGTTGCAGATCAATTCCTGGATGTAAGACTCTTTGAATTATTTCTTGTTTTCTTTGCAGGATTGAAGGATAAGATGAGGGCGTTAGTTAGGGATGATAGGAGAGAATGAATTTGGGACTATCTGTTCTTTGCTAAACTTCCCACTGAACTTTGAAATAAATATCTATTTTCCAAGCTTTTAAATAAATGATCATTTTTTAAATAAAGTTTTAAGATTTTTCTGAATAAAGAATTAATAAATACCTAAATGTCAGACATGCTAAAAGTTTGCTTTAAATAAAAAATTAGATAAATGGAAAATTAAAGCTGGTCTAGATTTTCCTACGCCTATTTTTCTTACTAGCAGACCCATTACCACTATGGTGGTGGGTCCGAATAAAATGATATTTGTTGAAAACCATGGTAAATCGTTTTAAAACTGCAGGTGTAAATAATAACTAGTTAAATAGGTTTAGACTGTCCGCCAATGTTACAGCATTACTCCTTTGTGTTTCACCAATCCCTGAAGTAGAGTTAAAGAGATCTGAGAAAGTGTGCAGTGTTATGGGACCCACTGGTGAATGAATGTGTGTCTGGACATTTCAGGGAAACGGTGATGCTGGTTTAGAAATTATTTCTGGAGTACCGCTGCAACATACGCAGATGCATGATTCAATCACATGGCTCTCCCTACTTCTGTCATATTTGAGAGGCCCAAATGTGCACTAGTAATAAAGTTAGAAAAACAAACCGTACTTTCAAGAATAAATGGTTTCACTGTATCCCACCCATTTCTACTCTATTTCCCTTTATTCATTAATACTTTTCCTGCATTAGCGATAGTAAAATAGCTCCATTTAGTTTCATGCTAGCAGATGCAAAACATGTGAGTCTTCAGGAAGCCATTTTAGTTTTCTTTGCTCATACGCAAGAATTTCCCTCCAAGCGACAGGTCTCCATACTGCGTAGATGCAGTAGATGCATGCGCAATTAAGATTTCCCGTTAGCAGCCATTTTTGAATTTCGTTCGAGTTACTTAGGTTAGTAAGCACATTGGCAAGCTTCTGTGACCCTTATTCTTGGTGTGGTCAGGTGCATATTAGTTTTGCATAATACATAATTAAAACCATGTTAGAGAGTTAAATGAGAGTATTGCTGCCGATCAAGTCTCTTTTCTAAGAGTCCTTGCTCCATCAACATGACTCTTGCGCTCCTTCACCTCATAAGGCCCTGATCAGTGGTCTTGATGGGCCCGGGACTCCATTGGCTCCATTAACCACTCTTTTTGATAAGGCTCAAACTCAAACTGAGTGGCATTCTAGTCATATCATGGTTTCATGTTCTCCAGGCTAGCTTCCAGGTTCTCCTGGGCGAGATTCTGGAAGCGGTGCTGTCTGGTTGTGTAACGCCATCATCTAGCTAACTATATCCTATGGTGTCTTCTTGAGAGCTTGCTCCCAGCCTTCCGTAACCAAACTCAGAGCTTCTATCCAAGGGTTACCGTTTAGAAGGTCAAAAGGTCTGAAGCCAACCCCCTTTTATGGTACTTCCCTGTAGAAGAACAAAAGGCATGGCAGGAAGATTTCTCAAGTACACCTCATGGGTTCAGGTAGACCCAAAATCATGCCTTGTAGGGAATGGTTAAACCTTGCAACCAACCCATTGGTTTGGAGGTGGAAGGATTGGTAAAATTATAGGTCACCTGAAACTCCTTATACATGGCCCTCATGTAATTGGACATTGGGTACCACTTCCATGAGGAAACCCAAATGGGCAAAGATCCCCATCAGTTCCCTGGCCCCAATGGGTGAAATCGGTGTCCTAATCGAGTTAACTTCTGGGTACCATGTGGCATGTCCACCAAGACCAGAACTAATCTGTTGCCCATGACTATCTTGGGATCTAAAGCTCCACAATGTCAATGCCAACCCGTTCAAAATGGAAGGGTTGCAGAGGGGTCTTGCACTTTTCCACCCTCACTTGCCACTCACCTGGCAGGTAGGACATGAAATGCAGAATGCATTTGACGCCTTCCTCATTTGAGGCCAATAGAAGCCTGTCAAAGGTCTTAATTTGCTTCAATTGGCCTGCCAGTGGCACATCATGAGCAAGAACTAGTAGGAAGGTCCTGAAGCACCAGGGTGCCACCTACACATGTGTTGGACCAGGCTTAGGAGCCTTAGGCTCACTATACAGGAAATCCTTCTCTCAGTAGGTTAGGCCCTTGTCAAAGGCATAACCAGCTTCCTGGGTCTCATCCTGATGCCAAGATCCACAAGAGTAGGGCAATCCTTTTGTGCCTTGCAGGACTCTTCCCTGGAGGGACCCTCTTCCTGCTACCAGTTGGTCAGCTAAGGCAGGATCCCCACTTGAGCGACATCCTCCTCTGTAGGTACCAGGGGTCCAGCTCAGGGTCAGCCTCTTTCCGGATTGTGGCAGTCTCAGGAGCAGATTTCCTGTGCTCCTTGCCCTTTCTTATTTTTGAAGGTCCATGGGCAGCTCCAGGTCGTTCTGACTACTCTCAAGAGCTTCTATGAACTGTGTGATCAGGCACACCAACTCAGCAAACTCCATCATCTCCAACTGTAACCTGAGCTCCACTTGCTAACACATGGTATGCTCCAGGTCATTGCCCAGCAGTCAATCCATAGGCATGGTAGGACTCACAGCTACCTTCAACTGACCTGAGACCCTCCCATTCAAAAGGATCCAGAGCCACTGGGTAGGGGTTCTCATGGATGTCAGAAGCAAGAATTTGGTGGAACATATTAGGGACTACCTGCTTTGAAGACACTAGATGACACCTGCTGGTTGTAATTCTGGCTCCTGCATCACTCAGACCCTCTACTCTATGTCTATTTATATATACCCACTAACTGTACTTCTTAGTATTGTCAGGCATGTGGGTTCTCTTTGCCATCTCTCCACAACTCAGGGACACTAGGGTCAATTCTACTATCACTCCAAATCTATCTTGAGCAATCCATCCCAAATGCTACACTAGCCATTCCCAGTGACCTGTAGGGGGCTGTGTCTGCTTGGGACACTTGGCATCCCCTTTTTAGACTTACTGTCAGGAACCATTTCTTTTCCTTCTCAGTACGGGGATGGGAACACTGACCTACAAACATAGTTTTGGGGCCTTTGGAGAACTCCTTGCTCTTTTTATCCCCCTCCTTCTCCTGGTGAGGACCTTTCCCACTGTTGTGGGAATTCCCCCAGATACCTTTATGTGGACCCCAGTGCCGACTCAGAAGTCTGCCTCCTCATTACTATCCGCAAGGTGTAGGCACAGTTTTGGAAAACAAACACTAAACATATGCACTATTGCAAACAAATTATACAGCCCCTGGTAATCTTTCACTTCACTGCCCTTCACCCAACCATCCAGTGCCTTGCAAAAGGAAACTACACAATCTACTTGGTTCTGTTGGGATACCTTCTGACTGGCACTGAAATTTTGATTATACTTTTCTGGGATCACCCAAAATCTCTGACTAGGGTCTCCTTCATGGGAGGATACCTCATCCTGTCACTTCCTTCTAGAGGCAGTAGAGTTCCCCACATCTCACTAGGAATATGCCTCTACAGACTAGCTCCCCAATACTCTACACAGACCTTGTACATCTGTAAAGCAATTTTGTAGGCCTCAAAACATCTACATATTTCATATCCCAACACAAATTCAGATTCTAGACCCTTGGGTATGTGGACACTCCGGTCAGAAGGCACTGAAGAAATGTTACAACCATATTGACTGGGCTGAGCACTCCTGGCTTTTAGCTAACTCCAATTCTAATTCCCTCTCCACCCTCCTGTCCTTCAGGTCCTCTGTGGACTGGTCTGCAGAGGACACACAGCTCCCTGACCTGGGAGTAACTACTGCGCGTTGCAAAGTATCAAACCCATAGCCCACAGGTAGTCCCAGATTCACCACTGAATCCTAATCAATCTTCGCATCATCCTCTATCACCTCATCATCCTGATCAGGAATCTCTTGTGCTACATCCTTAGCTTCTATCCAGGTCATTAGCCCCTTTTGACGCTCCATCTTCTCGGTGAAGGGTTTGATAAAAACCCCAAACCCCTCGCAAAAAATCTTTGAGTTGTTGTACTGTGCACTTCTGCAGTTTGGACAACTCAAAATCCAGGTTTGCAGGGGCAGGTGGAAGTATGGGACCTTCAAGCAGAAACATGATTTATAGAAAAGCAGAAATGCTAATTAAAGAGAATGGGAAAAAATTTCAATGGGGATCAGAGATAATTGATTCAAGTTGGTTTAGATGTGGATAATGGTGCACTTAATTACTACAAGGTACAGCACAAACATAAGTCCTATCCTCACCACTGATAACCATGGTTAGAAAAGGAGCCTCTAGTTGGAAGAGGTATGCAGCCTGAAGAGGCCACAATCCTAGTCAGGGTAGGTCTGATGCACCCCCTAAATTAAACTGTGCTCACCCCCTTGTAGCATGGTACAGGGCAGTCAGGCTTAACTTAAGAGGCAATGTGTAAAGTATTTGTGCATACTTTAATTACAGTAACACTGAGAAAGCACCACAAAAAGACCCCACACCAGTTTAGAAAAATAGAGAATATTTGGAGAATATTTGGAGGACCTCTTGACTTTCCGGAGGGCTTTAAAAACTTTCCTGTTTTAGCTGCTTTCATGTTTTTAGTTTCCTGTTGTGTTATGTTCTACCTTGTCTCTGCGCCGGGACGCCCCTTGGCTGGGGTATCTGTGCGCATAATAAATTAATATAACATAACATAACATAACATAACATAACATAACATAACATAACATAACATTTGTCTTAATCAAACAAGACCACAATGACAAATCCTATAATTAAAATTCAAGATCTAATTTTTTAAAGAATAAACTGAAATATCAATCAATGAATACATTTGTAGAGCGCACAATTCACCCGTGAGGGTCTCAAGGCGCTGGGGTGGTGCTGCTACTGCTCGAACCGAGGTCATGAGGAGTCTTCTGAAGGCCAGCAGGTCCTGGGTCTATCGTAGGTGGATGGCGAGGGTGTTCCAGGTTTTTGCGTTGAGGTGTGAGAACGATCTGCCTTCGATGGTCGATCGACGGATCCGGGGGACGGTGGTGAGTGCGAGGTCAGCTGGCGGTGCGGGGTGTAGAAGGTGAGTCGTTTGTTGAGGTACGCTAGTCCAGTGTTGTGGCAAGATTTGTGAGCATGGGTAAGGAGCTTGAAGGTGATCCTCTTGTTGTCTGAGTTCAGTTTCAGGCGGCTGAACCTGCGTTAAGTGTAGGCCAATGGGTAGTAATGCTTTTTTTGATGGCATTTGAAACTGGTGTGAAGGTTGTGACACAAACTAATCGATTCTGTGTTTTTTTCTCTTTAGGTTCCAGCAAGGTCTCTCTGGGACAATACCAGGCCCGTTTCATTTAGCGACGGATGAGTTTCCTAGGGTATCCTCTAGCTATCGATTAGTTTGTGTCCCATTGGCCTACACTTAACGCAGGTTGTCTTAGCTTTGAACGTCCTCTTTTTGCATTCAAGAAGGCTAAAAACATAAAAGAACATCTAGTGAGAGCCGCTATTCGTTCTGAAAACACCAAGGGTACTATCAATGAACTATGGGGAATGCCACCTTTGACTGGACATGTCAAATGCGGCTCTTGCAGTGTCTGTGATTGTACAATTGAAGGAAAAGATTTCATGTACGGGTCAATTATTTTTCACAGACAACACTTCACCAACTGCAACAGTGTAAACATAATTTATGCAATTCTTTGTCCATGTGAACTAATATATATAGGACAAACTACCCAAAAGGCACGCCTGCGAATCGGCCAACACAAAAGTCGAATTCGGTGCAAGACACCCAACGCGCCATTAGTTGAAAACTTTATGGAGAAGAAACAAACCGAAATGGATTTGAAATGGACAATTGTTGATGTGGTGAAAAGTCCACCAAGAGGAGGTGACTTATGTGTACTTCTGAACAAAGAGGAGTTGAAATGGATAATTCGTACTAAAAGTATCCACACTGGACTTAATAGATTGGAGGACTGGACTTCGCTCCTTTAATCCTTGAACCTGAACTATATTTCATATGTACTTCTGGACTGGAGCATGTAAATTATCGAACTGAAAAGGCCCCCCTAGCCTTGTTTTTGGTTTCAATGTACAATTAATTAATTTACTGTTTTGTTGTACTTTAATTATTATCTTTCCCTTCGTGCACAATTTTTCACCACATGGTTATTCATGTCCTGCACTATTTATCTAATCACTCCTTCACTGTAATTAAGTGCACTTTCTAAGATGGCCGCCACAGTTTCGCCACCCAGTGCTTCCTTCTGTGCCTCACTATGGCCCCCGTGTCTCGTGGTTACGATCACATGACTCCCCTATTCTTTTAATGGAGTAATCCTCTATGCTCCAGGGTCCACATCAGCATTGGCTTTTTGGCATCGGAACCCCATCGCGGCGATTCCCGGGTAAGTTCCAACCCCTATTCTTCCGTTTCGAAGCCTCTTTTACTATAAGCGGCTCGAGTCCAATTTAACTCTCCCCTTTTGCTCCGCAGGGGCAACCATTGATTCCCCGCCCAAGCAGACCTGCAGTTGCGGTAAGCCTGTCTTTTCGGCTCGTGGCGCGCTAGTTCTCTTCGTAGAACCACAGCGGCTTTCTTATGCTGTTAATTCTGGGTCCTTTAGGTCCCTGCTTCCTATTACGCTAAGCGGACTCCTTCACACATGAGAACCGCGTACCATTGTGGTAAGCATCGGCTTCTCACTATGCAAATTTGCGTTGCGACTTCACTTACTCGGTGAGCACTTTTTGCCAACTACGCTCCAGGCAAGTGCAGCATCTTGCACCCGGATTTTTAGTTCACACACTCGTGTTCCGGTAATAGTAACTTGGTGGGCCCATTGTGCCAAACTTATGCCACCGTTTAAATGCACTGGTCCACCATTCCTTTGTAAGTTGTAATTTCACTCTCCCTTATCTAATGCTCACTTGGCCAACACTGTTCACGGAAACTGACGACACTAAGCATGTTCTAATGGTAAATGATCGTATACAAGGATCAGTGAAGTTGTCAGACTTGTCATGTGTGTCTTGTAATTAATTTTCATCTGAATGTAAATTCTCATGGTTTTTTGTATTTTTCCTCCCTATTACCCACCCCGTTCTTTTCCCTCCCGACCTTATTATTGTTATAATTGTATTGTGGTTTATGTGTCTGGTTCTCTTATATATCTATGGGCTTGACTGTGGGTTCAGTAAATTAAAGGCATGAATGGTTAATGTCCTGATGATGATCCCGCTATACTTTAAGGGGATCGAAACGCCGTCGACACCTTACACTGGATGATTTGATTTTTATTAATTTCTAAATCACAACAGTGTACTCTCTGTAAATATCTGTCTGCAAATTCTGGAATATATGCGGACTGCCTAAGCTTGCCTCACTTGTCTATGTATGTCACCAATGTCTTTTTTACAGTAGTAGGACACAGGTTGTGTCCCACTTTTTGATATTGTACTGTATCTATTGACTATACTTACATTCTTGTTATTAAACCTTGTCCGGCTGGACAGTGTCATTGTCACAGCACACAGGGATGTCGTCAGATCGGCGATGCATCGGAGTTATTCCTCGCGGTGGGGACCCGCATCATTTTTTAGCCGCGTTCGGATGTCATTGGATCATCTCTGTTGGCGTTGAAGGGCACTGCAACAGTTCTGATCAGAGGAAAGTCGTAACTGCATCGACGTTTGCATTAAAACAGCTGTAGAATACTCTTACAAGACCCATGTCAGGATTGGCACCCCTTGGAAGGTCAGACTCACAGTTGGGAGATCTTAGTAGCTGAAGCAGAGTTGAAGGCTTTGTGGACCCTGAGACTTCAAGAACCAGCAGTAAGTCAGCAATTTCTTAGTGAACCTGGGTCCAATGATGTAGAGAGCAGGTCCACTCCCAGACAAGAAGCACTAGACCAGCACAGCACATCAGGTAGCATATTGGCAGTCCTTCCTACAGCACAGTAATAAGCAGGACAACCTCAAACCAGTTAGCAGAGTGGCTGTCCCTCATACAGCACAACTGCTCTTCTTCCTGACAGAATGTACTTGGTTCCAGCACATTTCTGATCCGGTACATTTACGCAAATGTGCCTTTGAAGTGGGGAGGCTTCAAAAAGGCCTTTGAACATCCCAAGGTCCCTACCATTCCTGCACTGCCTCCAGACTCACTACATGGGGGGTAGGCAGCTCTTTGTGTGGATACAGGCACAACGCTATTCAAGTACAAGTACCAGCTCCTCCCTCCTAATCTACATCAGGATCACCCATCATCCGGGTGATGAGCTATCAGGGTGCAACTGTCACACCCCAGCTCCCTTTCTGTGTGAAAGCCTAGAGGGCATGCACAAAGCCCTGCTGTCACCCAACCCAGACAAGATTTCAGAGACAGGCATAGTGTGGTACTGAAAATTCTGGACCCGTGTCAGATACATGGTCGTATCATGAGGATTTTGGTATCAGCAGACCGGTAATGGTTCGAATACTATGCACAAGCATTTCCGTCATGTTCGAGTGACGAAACCACCCTGAAATCGGATTTCTCATCCGGAACCCATGGGTTCCATTTTGTGATCGGCAGCCATTTTGTGATTGCCCTCACATAAGGCAATGACTAAAGGCCGAAACCGGCCTGAAGAACACGTACACCTTGGCTGACTCCGCTGTGACCTGGGCAAGCTAACTCCACTGCCTGAAGCCAAACTCGTTCAGGCAGTTCTTTTCCCAGTGGCCGAGCGAGATCAGAATCAAGGCACAACATGTCATAAACCTTTCACCGCATACAAGCCATGCCTAATCTTACACACACCTGTCCCTGTTTCTTGCTTTATGACTTGCTTTACGAGGAGGAGGTGCCCAATTTTTTGGGGGGTCCGTCGATATCTGATAAAAATACTGGGCCTTGCCGGGTAATCAATTATGAGCTGGACGAACAGAAATGTGGGCTTGTCATCATGACTTTGCTTTTTCTTTGTAGTAAAAATATTTGGATGGTCAACTGTAAAATAAGGAATGTTTGCCTAAAGCACATTATTTTGTATAAAAGAAGAAGGCTGGCTTCGTAAAAGAGAGCAGTCTCCTGAGAACATACATGCGCTTCATGCTGTTGTACTTCTAGGATATCTGTTACTGGCTGCAGCCAATAAATACGATCTTTGACTTCACCTAGAAGACTCTGTGTTTCTGTAGTCTGAAACAGGAAGGACTAAGGAGTTTTTAGGTGTATTCCCTGGCACCGTCGGGTCCATAAAAACCCGGTACTCCAGTTGGCGCCCACGTGGGGCGGTATCAGCGGTACCCGTCCAAGCCAAAGGTTCGTGAGGAGCTTCGTGTGAAAATTCCGGAGGACGGCCAACCACTTCAGCGACCCCTGCATGTCGACGTGGTCCGAAGGTCTTTGCTGCGAGGTTCCCCGCGTCCCGACGGCTACGAAGGACTGCTGCCCTGACTATCGCCCTGTTTTGGACCCTCGATGATTTGTAGAGCGAAACGATAAACGAGTCTTCTGGTGACGTCATCGATACCTCAGTTAAGTGTAAGTGGAGCGTCTCCCAGTCCTTAGTTTGGTTCTTAGTTTTTGGGTATCCTTCGGGACGGTTTTGTTTGGAACTTGCAAGTGCCAAAACCGAAGGACTCGTGTATTCACGAGACTATCGTATTTGATAATCCTTCGAAGTTTGAAGCTAGACTAGAGAGCGAAGATGCCTGGTCTTAGCAGACTTGGAAATTTGTTTTGCCTTGGTTGTAATAGGGATTCCCGGTTGGAGGATTCATGTCCGGTTCCTCCGATTGGAACTCCAACATATGAGCTCTATGTGAAACACGGCGTAGGCCCCATCACATATAACGAAGTATGGATCCGATACACCAGAAACGATGGTGCTCTAAAATGGCCCCAATATAGTAGTTTTGACACAGAGATTTTAGATACTCTAGAGGTAAAACTTTTTAAGAAGAAAGCCCGGCCGGCAATGTTTGACTCTTTTCGCCTATGGCGCAAAGAAGCACAACAGAAAGAAATGAAATTAGCAAAGAAAAATAAACGAGGTATGTCAATGGTACAAGCTGCCGTTGCGTTCCGAGATAATGAGGAAGAGCGAGAGAGTGAACAAATTCTTAGAAGTAGGAAGTTAGCGGTAGATAAGTGCTACCCAGTTTTGCCACGTAAAGGACAAGAATCAGAGGAAAGACTTGATAAAGATCCTTTAATGTCTCATTTACTGAGTTCACCACCTCCTTATGCACAGAATGCTACAGCGCCTCAGCAACCTTTGGTTGTGCAAACCCCCATTGTTGGACCACAGGTTCTACCGCAATCACCAGCTCCTCTTCAGCTGGTTCGTACTCCTCCGGCGCAGCCCCCTCAAGGGCCACCTTTGCTACCTACTCAATCTATGTTCCCTACGACTTCGCCTACTGCTCGGACTATTTATCCTAATACTACCTCTGTTACTGCCTTCACCTCTGCTTTACCTCAACACGTCTTTCCTGGTGTTTCTGTCCTTCCGTCAGTTTCTCCTTCTGTTCGACAGAGAATGGCCAACACTGTTGCTGGTCTTTTCTCACCTTTCTTTGGGTCTCCTAATGCGACCCCTAGCACAGAACGGAGACAGTTGCGGAGTCAACTGCCTGACTATCACGAGAGAGAATTACTGAATCGGTTAGCACGTAAATGGGTTGTGGATACTGTGAGATATGATGTACAGTCTGTCGTGGAAGTCTTCCGTCAATGGGAAGCATCAAAGCAAAGATATGTTTTTGAGCAAATGTGTGTATTTCTCTGTGAAGATTTGGAGGGAAATGATCCGGAACACGATATGCCCGAATTATGCCGTGTGCGGTTCGAGTTCTCGGAGGGCATGATCGTGGGCGCCGATGTTGAGAGAGCGGTTGCGACATTGCTGTTGTATCGGAGTAAAGGGGGCACTACTCGATCACTATTTGAGTGTGACACACCCGGTAGGAAAAAGGCGCGACAATATCCCATGAGAGAGGTTCTGCCGGTATGGAGGGAAGGGGGCGCAAATGCCAATCCAGCCATTCCGCCGCATTTTCAGCGTGTATGGGTGCATGTTCCTTGGAAGAGATCTGAAGTTTGGGCTCTCAAACAGACATTACCTGACCCCCGTAAAAACCCTGCAGGGTATTATAAGGAGTTATCACAGACTGTAAGCTCATGCATTATGAACTTAGCCGATATAGACATGTTGTTTGGGAACGTGGTTCCACAGCCTTTATGGGGAAAGATTCGCCACGCCGATCACGATCAAGAGTTAGGTGATACATGGGTTAACATTGCCGCTGTAGACAGCAGACAAATTGGTGGTGCTAAACCCAAACCTTTAATTGCGGAACTCCCTGGTAGAATAATAACTTATATGAAGACTCTAATGCCTGAATTACGTATCAACGGGGACAAGTTGTCTGCGTGTAAGCAGAAGACGGACGAGACTGTGTCTGACTTTTTCACGCGATTCGAAGAGACTTTCGTAGATCATAGCGGTCAGGATATGGCTACCGAAGGTGGCCAGAGATTGTTCGTCGTCAAATTTGTACATAATTTACTTCCGGAGTTGTGTGCTAAGTTGAAGGATTCCGAGAGTGCTTGGGCCGTCTCCACGTCAGCACAGATTTTAGCTACAGCCCAGTACTACGAAAATAGGCGTAAAGATGAGTTAGAGAAAGCGGATAAAAAGACTAAAGAATTAAAAACTAAAATTCTGATGCAACACGCGTATACACCCCGCACTAATAATCAGCGCGATTATCAGCAGCCTCAGCAATATTCGAGAAACTCGCAAAGAAACGAGTCTTCTCAACAGCGTTTACCGTATGGACCCAATCAGTGTGCCTATTGTAAAGAAGAGGGTCATTTTAAGAGTAGCTGTCCGATTTTGTTACAGCGCACGAATAGTACTTCTGGTGTGAGAGATCGAGGTGTTCAACAAGCCCCTAGAGGAAGGGGACGTGGACATATTCCCCTGAACGCACGCTCCTTCCCGCCTCAGAATTCAATGAATAGTTTTGACCAGCAGAATAACGCGTCTGGTAGAACAGCTCAGTACAATGCTGATGACTACTATGCAGAAGATAAGAATATGGTAGGTAATGGTTGCTAGGACAGCCATGGACAGAGAGAGGGAGTTGGTTCAGTTCCAATAGATCAGAGTGGACCTTATGTTGAGGGGATTACATCAGGTGTATCAGAGCCTTTTCTGTTGGATACTGGTGCTACAAAGAGTTCTATTATGCACTCAAAACTCCCTGGTGCACCTTTGTCTGGCGAAATTAATGTTTCTGTAGGTTTTTCTGGCGCCCAGGTTAGGAACCCCGTTTCTAGTCCTATGTCACTTTCTATTGGACTGTTAAAACTTAGGCCGCAAACGTCAACATTATCGGCGCCATCTTGCCCCTTTTCGAGCCCATTTGTGCGCGTAAGCGGCAGCCATTTTGAGTACCATGGCCTCTCTGCCCCTCGCTGATAGCCAGCGCGTCTCTCTCTCTCTCTCCTAACCTCGCAAGCATCCCCCGCACGCTGACAACCCCCGCCCTCACATACCTTGGGTCATAAACCCCTCTTCAGCGCAGCTCTGCCTCGGAACCCCATCCTGTTCCCAGCGCGACACCTCCCTTCATTCCTTTCATGGTCCCGGGTCCTTTGATACAACCCCCTTTTCCTGTGTGCCCGTTTGTCTTCCTAGTTCCCAGGCCGCCACCTGGCCCTGCGGATACTGTTTATTGCCCCCCTGTACAGTAGGAAGCTTCCCCCATCAAAGGACCCTCGAGTTGATCAAAGCCCCCACCCTATGAGATCCGATCAACCCCACACATTCTGTGAATCGGCGGAATATCCAGCTGCGCGATAATCATCACCTGTTGTGACCGGGGTGGGGACTCCAACTGTAAATGTGTGTGGGAACGGGCCTGAAGGGGGGATTCCGAGGATGTCTTTCCGTACATCAAAGGGTTGACAGAGATGTGTTTCATACAATAAAGCAATAAACTCGTGTATAAGAGGCCAGGCCTCAGAGATGCGGGTAGAGCACCTCAAGAAGATACCCTGTTGTCTGATTTGATGTGTTCTGCTCCGTCGGAATAAAAACTTCTGTTTCCTGCCTTCCAGTCTCCAGCGCCTGCCTCTTTGTTTGGTAACTTGAGTGGGTATAGAGGCGTTTAACGCCGGGCAACTCTGAAAAAGGTCATCGGCCCTACCTTTTTCCACAATTGGCGTCCCAAACGTGGGGCCCATCACCGACTCGTGGATCCAGTGGGAGAGGTCCTGACGACAGAGTGAACGACTGCAACGATCGGGAGTGCACCTGTCCGATAGACCCTCGTCTGACAGCCGATCATCCGAACTTCACTGGTTCCGAACAGACCTCTCTCGAGTGATCTACGGTCCTGACTGGGAACCATCAGGAGTGCCGCGAGGATCACGAAGAATAGAGGACGATCGGGCGCTGGATTCGGAAGACAAGAAACTGTCCATGCGGTCCGGGTAAGGTTGTGTAAACACGACGAATTGCGAAATGATTGTTTGATTGTTTGGAAAATACTAGTATTACTCTTTTGTTGATTTGTTTGGAGATTCGCTGTCTGCAAACGGAGAAACAACAGGCTCTCTCTTTGCAAGCAGTGAAGGATAGGTAATGCAGACTTTTGTCCCCATTGTAATCCGTTGTGCCTATCTTTCTCCCCCACTGATTGATTGTTTTGCCCGAACTACTGTTCGTGGATTGTTCTCCGGAGATTCTCTGTCTGCAAACAGGGAAGAACAGGTTCTCTCTTTGCAGGTAGTGAAAGGGTAGGTAACGCAGACTTTTGTCCCCGTTGTAACCCGTCGTGCCTACTTATTCTCCCCATTGATTGTTTGATTGACCGAACATTGACTGTTCGATATTGGTTCTTTTTGAGGTATTCACCGCCTGCAAACAACGTAGAATAGAAATATTCTGTCTAGTCTTTGCACGCAGTGATAAGATAGGTAGTGCTGACTTTTGTCCCCGTTGTAATCTGTCATGCCTGTCTTCTCCCCACTGATTGGTAGCCTGTTTAGCCCGGACCGCTTATTAGAGATGAACCATCCGGCTCCACTGGAAGGCATCCCTAATAAGGACATGTTCATGAAGCATGGGCTGATCGCTATAGCTTATAGCAAGCTGTGGCATAAATATACGAAAAAGGATCGAGAAAGTCAGTGGCCACTGATAGGATCCTTCGATGAGGATAAAATAAGCGCGCTAGAAACAGCCCTTGGTAAACACAAGACAACGCCCACTATGCTTGATAGTCTCGGCATGTGGCGCAAAGAAACCGAACAACGTAAAAAGAGAACTGAGAGTAGGTTGGGAAAAGAGCTGCAAAAAGCAGCCCACCTAGCTACTCAGAAACTAGAAGAAGAGATTAAGGAAAGAGAGGAAGCCAAACAGAAACTAGAGATGGAAACATCAAGCCAGTGTCCGGTTAGAACACCCTCCACGCTCTATCCTGAATTGCCCTTGAAACAGCGAACCAACGATGATCTGCTGTTAGGTCCTCCGATCATCTACATGCCCCCTCCGTATGCCCCTTCCCAACCCTTAGCACAGCACCCACCACCCCTAAGCACAGGCGAGAGTAGCACCAGAGCTTCGGCCCCCGTGGCCTCTGTGCCGGCCGAACCCCTTGTATTAGGTACGACACAAGTGGCAGTGTTAGATGACCCAGAGACCCGGAAGGCTGATTCTGCAAGAACGAATAGATTAAGCAAGGATGAGCGAGCAGGGATTGACAAGGTAGTGAGGACATTGGTAGAAAGAAAGGAAAGTGAAGAGCACGTCACGGACATGTTCAACACGTATACAGGGAGCCACAGACGACATTTTACCGTACGACTGTGTTACCATATCTTGAATGCATACGAGGACCGATATCGAGAAAAGGGTCCCGAGAGCCTTACGACTCTATACAGAAAGGTCGATATCGGGGATGAGAGTGAGTGTGATGTGACGGACCTCCTTACGCGTACGCTTGAAGTTTTCCGCCATCTCACTGAACAAGAATCGGAAGCTAAACCCCCGACACCCGTAGCAACCGAACCCCAAACTGAGTGAGCTAGCACCATGATGCCAATTAGAGAGGCTGCTCCCTACTGGGTTCCTCCACGAGGTCTAGGAACTCACGATGATGTTAACCACAAAGATGCAAGAGGGAGGGTAGTGTATAATTGAGTCTACCAACCATGGGATCGGCAGGATATTCTGACGTTCCGAAAATCTCTGCCTGATTTACGTAAAAACCCCACTGCCTTCTATACTGAATTAGGTACAGCCCTAGGTTCAACGATCATGACCCTGGCTGATATCGATTTGTTTTTCGGGCTATGTCTCCCAGCTAATGTGTGGAAGCTAATCCGGAAAGTCGACCACCTTGAGCTGTTCGGACATACCTGGTCACAACTCGATGACATAGATAAGCAACGAGAGCCTGGACAGAAACCCTTGAAATCCATTTTAGACCTCCCAGATAAGATCGTACAGAAATTGAAAACCCTGATTCCAGAAAAGAAAGTGGACTGGTCGATAGTAACGGCTTGTCGTCAGAAACCCCAGGAGGATGTATCGGAATACTTCTCCCGGTTTGAAACGGTGTTCTCCGATTACAGCGGCCAGGACATGACCACTGCAACCGGACACCATCTGTTTGTCCAAAATTACGTTAAAGGTTTGTCACCGGAGGTCTCCCAGAAACTGCAGGCCAGCGAGAGTAGTTGGGCTGCCTCCAAACCTGCGGCTATCCTCCAGATGGCCCAATATTACGAACACCAGAAAAACTAAAACGATAGAGCAACAGAGAAAAAGAAGAAAGACTTAAAAGAGAGGGTGATGATTGCGCAATTGCAAGGGGTAACTATAGGACGAGAGCAATACAAAGGAAGCTATCAGACGAATGTCCCTAGGAACGCACCTCCTAAAGACCGCACCTCGACACCCCACATTGGACGTACAGACATTAGAGAGGACCAGTGTGCCTTCTGTAAAGGATATGGCCATTGGAAATCCCAGTGCCCGGTTCTTTCAGAGATGAACAGAAATAGGGGCCCCAAGGACGTAGCGGGTGGACCAAGAAATAGAGGACAGCAGCGGGGGCTTACAAATGACATGACTAACGATAAATCAAACAGACCGAATACATTTGACCGACCCAAACAAAATCAGTACCAACAGTCTGACTGCGATGATGCCCACGACTTTGCATAGGACTGCCAAGGGCAAGGGAGGGATCCAGTTGAGCTCTATGTTGACCAGCAAGGTCCTTATGTCACTGCTAAGGTCCTGGGTACAAAGTCTCACGTAGTGCGTTATCTAAACGACTGATTCCAAGGGCACCCTTGTCTGGCTCACTTGTGACATCGATAGGTTTCGATGGAACGCCCTCCACTAACCCTTTGTCCGCTCCTATCCCCTTCGACTTAGAAAACAATACCACTGACACGACGTTTTTGCTTTCCTCCAATACTCCTGACGCCATTATGGGACTTGACTTACTGAAACACTTCCGAGCGACCATTAGATGGTCCCAAGACGGAGTTCGAGTTTTCCTGTATGACAACCCCATTCTGCTTAGACATTGCCCTTCCCGACATGTTTTCTATCAATGACGCTGACACATCCCTGCTTGACACTCTGCCTCCATATCTGTGGGGCCCAGACGGATTCGGACGTAGGGCGCATGGTGATTGACCCAGTGCACATTACTGTCCGACCAGACGCAACACTCCCAAAACTTCCACAATATCGGATATCGCCTGAGGGCGAGAAGGCATTGGTAAAGATTATTCAGTCACTGATAGACGCAGGAGTGGTAGAGGAAGTGGTTAGCAACGTTTGCAACAGTCCTATCTTGCCCATCATCAAGAAACAGGGAGAGGGGGATGAGAAAGCATACCGCTTCATCATCGACCTTCGAGAGATCAACAAAGTGGTTGTACCCCAGTACCCCGTGGTCTCAGACATCACCACTATCCTGACCTTGATTCCTTCTACTGCCACCACCTTCACTGTCATTGACCTAAAAAATGCATTTTTCTCTATCCCCATCCACCCAGACAGCCAATATCTCTTCGGCTTCACCCTGAAAGCCCGCTCATATCGGTTCTGCCGAGCACCCCAAGGCTACACTGAAAGCCCCAGTATCTACAGTCAGGCCCTCAAGAGACAACTGTCCAGTTACCCAATGGAGTGGTGTTAGTACAATACGTCGATGACATCCTTTTGGCGGCCGACACCACTCCGCTAGCAATCACAGCCACTATTCAACTCCTGCACTTCCTTGCGGAAAATGGCCACAAGGTCTCCAAAAAGAAGTTGCAATTCTGCCAACCCCAGGTCACTTACTTAGGCCACCTCCTGTCCAAAGACGGAAGGAAACTTACTCCCGACCGGATCCAAACCATTCTTGAAACCCCTGTCCCCAAGACTCAGAAACAGATTTGCTCCCTACTAGGCCTCACCTCCTTCTGCCGACAGTGGTTACCAAACTTCAGCCTCATTGTGAAACCGCTGCTTTCTCTGCTAGCTAAAGATGTCCCCTTCCCACTCCCTTGGACCCCCGAGTGCCAAACTTCCTTCACGGAACTACGAGATGCCCTTTGTTCGGCCCCTGTCCTAGGTACCCCCGATTACACAAAGCCCTTCTACCTCTACACTCACGAAAGGGAGGGATGCGCTTTATCTGTCCTAACCCAGTCCTTTGGCCCAAAGCAACGACCGTGCGCTTACTTCTCTGCCACTCTTGACCCTGTAGCCAGAGCCTTACCTGCCTGCCTTCGAGCTGTAGCTGCCGCTGCTATCTCTATCCGACAGAGTGAGGGGATCGTGCTCTCGAATTCCCTCACGGTACTAGTACCCCATGCAGTTGATACCCTCCTGAACCAAACCAAGACGCAGCACCTGACGAGTGCACGACTGACTGGATACGAGCTGACTTTGCTTGCACCCCATATCACCCTGAAAAGATGCACCACACTGAACCCGGCAACTTTGCTACCCCTACCAGAGAACGATCCCAATGTGCCCCCTGTACACAACTGTGTGACTCTCACGGACGAACAGACTAGAAGTAGGGTTGACCTCAGAGACACGGCTTTTCCTGACCCTGACGGAGAGCTGTGGGTGGACGGCTCTTGCATCAAACTCCCCGATGGCACCACTTCAGCCGCCTATGCAGTCACCACGGCCCGAACTGTAGTAGAGACAGCCCGCATCACACAACGATCTGCCCAGGCAGCGGAACTGATTGCCCTAACACGAGCATGCATCCTGGCAGCAGGAACCACAGCGAACATTTACACCGACAGCCAGTATGCCTTCGGGGTGGTTCACCATTTTGGGCTCCTTTGGAAGGAAAGGGGATTCTTGACCTCACACGGCACCCCTATCTTGCATGGAGATTTAGTCTCCGCCTTGATCGAAGCTGTCCTTCTCCCCAAAAGACTTGCGTTCATCAAATGCCAGGCACACAAGAAAGTGACAGACATTATTGGACAGGGAAATGCACTAGCGGACCTCACTGCTCGAACGACAGCTGAAAATAGGACGACAACACGCATGTACGTGACCAGGTCACAAGCAGAAAAATGGACCGACGCTAGGGACACTGTTAGGGATATTCAAATGGCTAGCACACAACGCGAACTGACTGAATGGGCACGGGTGGGACTAAAGGACGATGAAGGCTGCTGGCGGACAAAAGACGCAAACAAATGGTTGTTACCTGACTCATATCTGATTCCCATACTGACTATGGCACACTCCCCTGCCCACATAGGATCAGCCCCCATGATTGAACTTGTCTCCAGAGTTTGGCACAACGATAAAATCACGGACTCCGCCAAACGCCTGGTCCAACAATGCCTGATATGCCTGCAACATAACCCTGGGAAAGGAACTGTGGTCCCCCGGGGAGGGTTTGGGGTTCCCAATCACCCATTTGAAGTCCTACAGATGGACTACATCCAGCTAGACAGATGCCAAGGCCTGAAGTATGTGCTTGTAGTGGTGTGTGCATTTAGCAAGTGGGTGGAGGCATACCCAACCCGTGATAACACTGCTATGGCCACTGCAAAAGTACTGCTAAAAGAATTCTTCCCTCGCTACGGCCTTTGTCGAATTTTATGGAGCGACAATGGCCCCCACTTCATAGCCGAAGTCATCCAGCTCATCTTAAAGGGGCTGGGTATCACACAAAAGTTCCACGCAGTCTTCCACCCCCAGTCTGCTGGACTAGTCGAGCGACACAATGCCACACTGAAGTTAAAATTAGCCAAGATAGTGGCTACCACAGGACTGAAATGGCCAGACGCTCTCCCATTGGCATTGCTATCAATGCGTTCCACCCCCACCAAACACCACCTGACACCATACGAGGTCGTTTTCAGCCGGCCCATGAGCGTCTGGTCTGCACCTAAACCCACCTCCATTCATAACGTCCCGGACGTTCTAATGTCTGATTATTTGTACAAGTTAACTGAAACTCTGTCTGTCATTCATCAGCAGGTGCAGCAGGCCATCCCCGATGCTTCCAGGGGTCCGGGCGACGACATCCAACCGGGGGACTACGTGCTAGTCCGAAATTTTCAGCGGGCGAAGAGTTTGGAACCCCGGTGGACGGGCCCCTGGCAAGTGCTGATCACCACCCGGACGGCGCTTCGAGTGGAGGGGAAACGGCACTGGCTGCACGCACACCACTGTAAGAAGGTCTCCTCGACCCTGACCATGACAGAAAACATCGACAACCAAGAAGAGCTCCTGAACAAGGATCGACCATCACTGAACTGCTATCCTGACACTGAGGCACTTGAACTTGCCAAATTCTCTGATCCCACTGTGCCAACCAGAGAAGGGTATTTCCTGCGTCGAAAGGAGGGAGCTTCGGCTAAGTAGACCACGGACTGAGTTAAATCTCAGAACGGTGACCTAAACACTACCAAGGGTTACCCGGAGAGAAGCTAAACAAAGTCTGTGGTTCTGCCCGCTACCGAGCACCTTGAAGATGATGGAAGCGCCAGATAAGAAGATGATGGAAGCAACAGGAAATACCCATTACAGGAACACAAAGACTGACAATATGCACAAATCAAAGACAATCGCCTTCTTCATTGTCTTCCTCTTTTGCCTCCTCCTCATGACTTCCTTCTGGATCCTGGAAGAGAGCATGCCTGCCCATCAGATACTGTTAACCACTGCACAGCCTACCACCACGAAAGAACATTATTTGATCTCACTATCTCCTCAACTCAGAGAAAGGCGAAAGGAGTTCTGGAACAACTCTTTTGTGCAGCTACTTCACCAGCACAATCTCGCCATCAATGCCACCAACTGCTGGATGTGTGGGTTGCTACCCCACGCCACTGGACACTCGATACCTTTCATCCCTTCACCCTTCTCAATTCACAGCTCCTGCCTTGCTTGGCTGATCCTCCTGCAAGAAAGCTATAAAGACAATGCCACCTCCAGCAAAACCATGACGCACTTCTTTCATGAGGTCTGGCGAAACAAAACAAAGACACACTTCTGCCCGCAGACCTCCAACGACTCAATCCACATGGACATCCCTACTAAAGAATGAATTGAAATGCAGGTGTTCAACAATCCAACCAGACCCACCTTCTCCTACCTGCGGAAGCGAACGGCTGCTACGCTGACTGTGGCCCTGTCAGTCATCAACGTCACAGGCCACATGTGCATAGAAGGGCTTGGGACACAGCTGGTAGGCCGCAGCGCCTGCCGTTTCACCCGAACTTTGGACTCCACCGATCCACCTTCCTTTGTATCCTCTCCAAATATGTATTTCGTTTGTGGCACAAAGGCTTACACCTGGCTCCCCAAAGTCTGGGGGGGCACTTGTTTCATCTCCTTCATTCTTCCTCCGACCTATGTGGCCCCAGCAAATCACCATAGACAAAAGCGAGCCAAGGATATTGAACAAGCAGACTCAACAGGAGCACAGTTCCTAGATGCTATGAAGGGACTTGTTCCACTCTGGGGCCCGATGGCAAACAGCTGTGCCATCCGACATCTGACTCAGGCAGTCGAGACAACAATGAACATCACAGCTGGTATTCTTGCTAATAACACCGCCGAACTTCAAGCGGTCCGCCTGGTGGCTCTCCAGAACCGCCTGGTTCTAGATGTGGTTCTTGCGGACCGTGGTGGAGCATGCCGCATCATTGGGTCCAGCTGTTGTACATATATTCCGGACAATTCACCCTCAGTATACAAGGCCATCGAACACCTCCACAGACTCTCTTCAGAAGTCCACCAGGAACAGGAAGAATGGTTGCTTGGTGGTTGGTTCTGGAACACCGTTAAGAACTGGGGCTGGAGACTGTTTACAATTATCCTGATTCCTGTAGTTGTTATATGTGGGTTGTGCTTAGGAATCCAATGCCTGCCGCCTTTGTGTTCCTTATGTATGAATTGTATTTGCCCTAAGACTGTGGACTTTGGAAATGAACGCATGGGAGCATTATATGATGCCGAGGTTAGGAATTTGATGAAGATTGACATTGAGTAGGCAAGCTGGCTAGATATGTTGAAAAGGGAGGACTGTTAAAACTTAGGCCGCAAACGTCAACATTATCGGCGCCATCTTGCCCCTTTTCGAGCCCATTCGTGCGCGTAAGCAGCAGCCATTTTGAGTACCATGGCCTCTCTGCCCCTCGCTGATAGCCAGCGCGCCTCTCTCTCTCTCTCCTAACCTCGCAAGCATCCCCCGCACGCTGACAACCCCCGCTCTCACATGCCTTGGGTCATAAACCACCCTTCAGCGCAGCTCTGCCTCGGAACCCCATCCTGTTCCCAGCGCGACACCTCCCTTCATTCCTTTCATGGTCCCGGGTCCTTTGATACAACCCCCTTTTCCTGTGTGCCCGTTTGTCTTCCTCGTTCCCAGGCCGCCACCTGGCCCTGCGGATACTGTTTATTGCCCCCCTGTACAGTAGGAAGCTTCCCCCATCAAAGGACCCTCGAGTTGATCAAAGCCCCCACCCTATGAGATCCGATCAACCCCACACATTCTGTGAATCGGCGGGATATCCAGCTGC
Organism: Lissotriton vulgaris; assembly: GCF_964263255.1. Classification (NCBI taxonomy): domain Eukaryota; kingdom Metazoa; phylum Chordata; class Amphibia; order Caudata; family Salamandridae; genus Lissotriton; species Lissotriton vulgaris. The sequence continues at coordinate 1,092,594,183 of NC_141696.1, read as the reverse complement.
GCGATAATCATCACCTGTTGTGACCGGGGTGGGGACTCCAACTGTAAATGTGTGTGGGAACGGGCCTGAAGGGGGGATTCCGAGGATGTCTTTCCGTACATCAAAGGGTTGACAGAGATGTGTTTCATACAATAAAGCAATAAACTCGTGTATAAGAGGCCAGGCCTCAGAGATGCGGGTAGAGCACCTCGAGAAGACACCCTGTTGTCTGATTTGATGTGTTCTGCTCCGTCGGAATAAAAACTTCTGTTTCCTGCCTTCCAGTCTCCAGCGCCTGCCTCTTTGTTTGGTAACTTGAGTGGGTATAGAGGCGTTTAACGCCGGGCAACTCTGAAAAAGGTCATCGGCCCTACCTTTTTCCACAGGACCTTGTGAATTGGAAGCACCCCTCATTCTGACGACAAGTTGTGGTGAAAATTTGTTGGGATTGGATCTGTTGAAAAGATTGTATGCAACTTTGGACTGTTCTCCTTCGGGAGTACAACTTACACTGGGTAAGAAAGTGGTTTCTCTGATGTATTTGTCAAAGGGTAAACTTCCGACAGAATTGTCTTCTCTTCCGGATACTCTCTGGGCTACTGGTCCCAAAGATGTGGGTCTTTTGGAAATATCACCATACGTTGTGACATTGAAAGCCAATGTTAGAATGCCGCGCATTCCCCAGTACAAAATCTCTAGCGAAGGTGAAAAGGCATTGTTAGCAATCATATATGACCTGATTGATAAAGATGTAATTGAAGAGACAAAAGGCAATGTCTGTAACAGTCCTGTTCTGCCTGTTCTGAAGCGCACTGATCCTTCCCAGCCACCTGTTTACAGGTTCGTGATTGATCTTAGAAATGTGAATAAGATCGTTGTGCAACAGTTTCCGGTTGTCCCTGATATAACTGCCCTATTGACTATGATTCCAGCCTCAGCGGCTTGGTTCTCAGTGATTGACTTGAAGAACGCTTTCTTCAGCATCCCAATTGCTGAGGAGAGCAGAGATATTTATGGCTTCAGTTTGGGAGGCCGAAGCTTCAGCTTCAAACGCGCTCCTCAAGGCTACTGTGAAAGTCCATCGATATACAGTCAGGCTTTGAAAGCACAGCTTGACATGATTGTTCTACCTGACGGTGCTACACTCATTCAGTACGTCGATGATTTGTTAGTTGTCGCAGATACTGAGGAGGATTGTAAAGAAGCCACCTTGTCATTGTTGCGTCATTTGTCTGATTTGCATCACAAGGTGTCTCTCTCGAAGCTGCAATATTGCCGACAAGAAGTGACCTACCTAGGTCACCTCTTATCGAAGGAGGGAAGGAAACTGACCCCAGAAAGAATTCAGGCAATTGCAAAGTTGAGTGTGCCAAGAACACAGAGAGAAGTGCGTGCTTTCTTAGGTATTACATCCTATTGTAGGCAATGGATACCAAATTTTTCCTTATTGGCCAAACCGTTGGTGGCAATAACTTGTAAAGATACACCGAATCCCATCCCATGGTCTGAAGATTGTCAGAAAAGTTTTTCAGAATTACGTGATGCATTGTGTTCGGCTCCTGTGTTGGGTACCCCTGACTACAGTAAGCCTTTTACATTATACGTCCATGAGAAAGAAAGTTGTGCATTATCAGTGTTGACACAGTCTTTTGGGGACAAGCAACGTCCATGCGCAAACCTTTCGTCGACTCTAGATCCGGTAGCTAAGGCATTGCCGAGTTGCTTGAGAGCCACAGCCGCAGCAGCTGTTTCTATTCGACAGTCTGCTGGGTTAGTAATGAATAACATGTTAACCGTGATGGTCCCGCATGCAGTGGACACTTTGTTAAACAGAACCAAGACACAGCACTTAATTAGTGCTCGATTGTCAGGTTATGAATTGACACTCCTAGCGAGTCAAGTGCACATCAAAAGGTGCAATACATTAAACCCAGCTACGTTGTTGCCGATCCCAGTCAAGACAGAGAATGTTGAAGAGTCACATGATTGTTTCCTCAGAACTGAGGAAGAAACGAAAGGGAGAATAGACCTTAGGGACACTCCCCTAGCAGAATGTGATGGCACTTTATGGGTTGATGGTTCATGTTTCAAGTTGCCGAATGGCGATACGACTGCGGCATATGCTGTTACGACCTTGCATATGATTGTTGAAACTGCACGTATCCCACATAACTCTTCGCAAGCAGCAGAGTTGATTGCATTAACAAGAGCGTGTGTGTTGGCAAAAGGAAAATGAGTGAATGTGTACACTGACAATCAGTATGCCTTTGGTGTTGCCCATAGTTTTGGACGTTTGTGGCGTGAACGAGGTTTCTTGACTTCGCATGGTGCTAAGATCCAGCACGTTCAGTTGGTGAATGGGCTTCTTGAGTCACTGAGTTTGCTGTTGCAAGTGGCGATTGTGAAATGCAGTGCACACAAAAAGATTACAGATGATGTTGGTCGTGGAAATGCGTTTGCGGATGAGGTTGCGAAAGAAACCGCAAGGAATATAATGAGTCGAATGTATGTTGCAGGCCCTGCACGATGGGTGGGTGACGTTGGGATGTATGAAGATACGATTGAGAGTGTGAAGTCCATCCAAGCTGAAGCTACAGAGAGAGAACTGAAGGTATGGAGAGAAATCACGGGTAAACTGGACGCGAATGGTTGTTGGGTTGAATTGTCGGAGCATCAGCGTTGGTTGCTACCCGATGCGTATGTGCCTGCAGTGGTTACAATGGCGGATGGAATGGCGCACATCAGTGTGAAAGGAATTTGCAAGTTGTTGGCTCCTGTATGGCAGAACACTAGAATCCCTAAGTATGCAGAGAATATAGTCAAGAACTGTATGGTGTGTCTGAAATACAATCCTGGTAGGGGAACCCCAACTCCAGCTGGTCATTTTGCTCCTCCTACGTATCCGTTCGAGGTTTTGCAGCTAGATTTCATCCACATGGAGAGGTGCAACAATCTGAAATACGTACTCGTTGTTGTTTGTGCCTTTTCAAGATGGATAGAAGCATACCCCCTGAAAGACAATAGTGCCTTATCAACAGCTAAAGCCCTTATCAAGGAGTTCTTCCCCAGATTCAGAATGCCGAGAATGGTTTGGAGTGATAATGGGAGTGAATTTGTGGGTTGAGTGATGAAGAAAGTGTGTGAAGGGCTAGGCATTCATCAAAAATTCCACGCTGCAAATCACCCCCAATCAGCTGGAATAGTAGAGTGCTATAACGGCACGCTAAAACTAAAACTGGCCAAAATTCAAGCGAGTTCTGGTCTTACTTGGCCTGACGCTCTGCCCTTGGCACTCCTATCCACAAAAATGACTGTGCACTCGAGAGTGGGACTTAGTCCCTAAGAAATAGTGTTCGGCCGTCCGGCCAACATATGGGGAGTGCCAAGGCCAGCCAGATTCAGCGACTTAGAGCACCCTGTACTGCTTGATTATTTGTACGAATTGACAGCTAAATTGCGTGTTTTACACCAACAGGTACATGATACTCTACCTCAAGCTACTGAAGCTCCATAACATCCTATCGACCCTGGAACCTATGTGCTCGTGAAGAATTTTCAGCGGACAAAGAATGATGAGCCCCGCTGGACCGGTCCCCACCTAGTACTTCTCTCCACGAGATCAGCCGTTCGCGTAGAAGGAAAGAAACACTGGATCCATGGGGCCCATTGCAAAAGGGTCCCTCTACCCCTGCCTCACGACCGGTGGGTCCAGGAGGGGATTGCTGATTCTGAGACTGAAACTTTGCCTCGCTTCCGGTTCTTCAGTGATGCACAGGTAAAAGGAACAAACTCTGTGCGCGAGAGCGACGACATTCTGCAAGGATCTGTGCCACCGTCAATGCGATTGAACATTACAGAACCTGCACTGTTGTTTGAAAACCAGACAATCCCTGGAAAACATGCTACAATTTGAGGCCAAGAACTATGACTATGGACAAAGAAAAAATTACTTTTTGACTATTTTTGATTGTGCAGCTCTCTCATCTGAGAAACTTGCTCATTTTTGTTCTTCGAACCGCCATCCGGTTCTGCTGCTAGGGTCGCGGTTGCCCAAGTCTCTGGAGTGCAGCTGAAGACGTTAGGTCGACAGTTCTGTTGGTTTAAGGGAGTCACCCTGGACTGACAGAAGCACTCTTTAGCAGAAACACCCTACCACCGCGGGCAGCAACTTAGAAAGGATGGAGTTTTCTAAGATGGAGAGACCTGCCAGACGAATGAACTTTAAAGCCAGAATGTGTACATTAATGACAGGAACACGATTTCTGATATTATGTATTTGTATGTTGCTTAGTGTGATGACATTTTTTATAGGATATGTTTTATTCACTTTTCAAGTGCCATTTACACCCACTACACAGCCCATACCTCATCCTACTGTTTCCTCACATTCTTTTCACCCTCTGCCTGAACACGAGACCGCTAGAAGATCAGAATTTGCAAATAACTCTTTCGTTCAGCTTTTACACCAACACCAGTTAGTAATTAACACGACTAATTGTTGGGTGTGCGGTCTTATGCCACATAGGACGGATAAAGGTATGCCATATTTTGTCTTGCCATTCAGCTACTATGGTTCTTTGTGGGCGTTTCAGACGATGTTCATATTTGCCATCGAACCATATCCCCCACGTCCCACGAGAAGTAACTCGAGCAACAAGGCATTAGTGGTAGGAATCACGAATATGAGTAGAGACATTGACTCGTATAGAACCATTCCTGGAGATGAGTTGCAAGCATACACTAGATGGAACATGACCGGATATAGAGGTGCTCTGAATGAGAACAAACTAGCAAAGAGATCCTCCCCGATTTGGATTGTACCCCATAAGGGCACCTTTGTCTGCAAGGTAATGGCAGGAATCCCGGAGCCCATTTAGGGAAGAGTGTCTGTACTGAAACGTATGTCTTTTTGTCTCAGACCTCCCCTTCATTCCTAGCAGCTAAGGGCACCTACTTCATCTGCCATGATAGAGCGTATACATGGCTACCCCCCCCCAACTTCTCGGGCACATGTTTTATTTCGTTCCTGTTGCCTCCCACCTACACGGCCGCGGCAGATTACCATAGGACAAGGACAGTTAGAGGTGTCGTGAGTAAAGACGACACTACAGGACAAGAATTTGGAGACTTCGTAATAGGTTTTCTGCCGTTCTGGGGGACTTTGGTGAACAGCAGGAACATTCGCCAATTGACGAGGGTAGTTGAATCTACCATATTCGAAACTGCGGAGCCCTTAGTAACATGACTGCGGAGATCCGGTCGGACCGCCTTATGACTCTTCAGAACAGGGTCGCCTTAGACGTCATACTTGCAGACCGAGGTGGGGTATGTAAGGTGATCCAATCATCCCAGATAACGCTCCAACAGTATACCAGGCCATCTCCAAACTGCATAAGATCTCCGAATCCATTCACGTGGATAAGGGAGACTGGTCTTTGATGGGGTGGTTCTGGGAACTGATATCTGCCTGGGGATGGAAGATTCTGATAGTCGTTGGGATGATCTTAGCCATTCTTTTTCTGTTCTGTCTGTGTATACAATGTGCTCCTGCAATATGTGGCCTGTGTGCTACATCGTGTGTAAGGAAACATATATCAAGAAACAAACTAAGTAGTAGGATGTTGCTACAGCAACATCTCAATGACTTTGTGAATATAGATCTGGACTCAGATGAGCATGAGTATAGGTTATTGCCTATGTAAGGGCAAAAGGAGGGTCTGTGGTACTGAAAATTCTGGACCCGTGTCAGATACATGGTCGTATCATGACGATTTTGGAATCAGAAGACCGGTAATGGTTCGAATACTATGCACAAGCATTTCCGTCATGTTCGAGTGACGGAACCACCCTGAAATCGGATTTCTCGTCCGGAACCCACGGGTTCCATTTTGTGATCGGCAGCCATTTTGTGATTGCCCTCACATAAGGCAATGACTAAAGGCCGAAACCGACCTGAAGGACACGTACACCTTTGCTGACTCCGCTGTGACCTGGGCAAGCTAACTCCACTGCCTGAAGCCAAACCTGTTCGGGCAGTTCTTTTCCCAGTGGCCGAGCGAGATCAGAATCAAGGCACAACATGTCATAAACCTTTCATCACATACAAGCCATGCCTAATCTTACACACACCTGTCCCTGTTTCTTGCTTTATGACTTGCTTTACGAGGAGGAGGTGCCCGATTTTATTGGGGGTCTGCCGATATCTGATGAAAATACTGGGCCTTGCCGGGTAATCAATTATGAGCTGGACGAACAGAAATGTGGGCTTGTCATCATGACTTTGCTTTTCCTTTGTACTAAAAATATTTGGATGGTCAACTGTAAAATAAGGAATGTTTGCCTAAAGCACATTATTTTGTATAAAAGAAGAAGGCTGGCTTCGTAAAAGAGAGCAGTCTCCTGAGAACATACATGCGCTTCATGCTGTTGTACTTCTAGGATATCTGTTACTGGCTGCAGCCAATAAATACGATCTTTGACTTCACCTAGAAGACTCTGTGTTTCTGTAGTCTGAAACAGGAAGGACTCAGGACTTTTCAGGTGTATTCCCTGGCACCGCCAGGTCCATAAAAACCCGGTACTCCAGTAGACACAGGATGATTAAAGTAAAAAAATGTAACTTTCTAAAAAGTGAAATTTTCAGACTTACAATTAAAAATATGACTTCACCATACATTGTGATTTGAAATTGTGCATTAAGATGCAACAATTTCCAGATCTCCAGGCTTTCCAAATAGAATAATACACTTAATAGACATTCTAACCCCAGTGTTTTTCCATGGGAGAGATAGGCCTTGCAGTTTTGAAGACCGAATCTGATCGCTTTTCACTACCAGTGTTGTAAATGAATCTAGGACCCTAGTGTAATTTTCACGATTCATGCCCTTATATAGGTATTAATTACCCAATCCTTATGTAGGCTCAGAAATCATTACCATATTTAGACTGAGCCTATGCAGCCAAAATACGGCATGGCTACTTCCACTAAGTTCCGAGAATAAACAACGATTTCTTAGAGAAACCCGCCTTCAGCAGCTAGGGACATCCCCTTGCCTGAATACTAATTTATCTAGGAAATCATGGAGTTTTCGAAGAACTGAGTCTTTGATGACGTTATTAAGTCCAATCATACGTCAAACTTGGCACCTTCAAAGTATAAATATGCCTACATTTGCCCAGACAAACATACAGTGGTTTGGAGCAGATCAACTATCTACTTGCTCGACGCCTGCAGCAGCAAGTGCTGAAGGAAGCCGACCCTCCAGCAGATGCACTGAGAGACTCTGTCTTTTCTCCTGCCAATAAATCCAGCTCCAGTGTTTCCAGGCTACCCTTGCGGGTTGCTGGGAAATCAAGTCCTGAGAGAGAGATACAAGACCTCCTTCCTTCTAAACCAAGGTACAGAGCTGATTAGACCCTTAGAGAATTCTTGGAATAGATTCTTGGCAAAGAATACTAAATTTAAACTACACCTCACTTACTTCTTCCCTCGTACTAGACTTAGGTTAGGTACACCGGGGTAGGAGTATTTTAGAAGCACCAGTTGGGTACTTTTAGTCATTATTTCATCACTCTATATATTTTATATGTTTTAAGGCAATCTATGGCTTAGAAACCATATCATGCTTTTACAGTACTACTGTATAAAACTTTTTGTATTATATACCTTGTACTTTATAATCAGTATTACGATTGTAGCAGTACATTTCTTATGCTTGAGAAAGAAGAATGTTCAATAAATACTTTTAATAGAAAACATCCGTCTCTCTCTTTTCTCAGCACCTCTGGTGAAACGAAGCATGCACGATTGACTGAGTAAAACAGTTATCTATTGTTTCCGCTACTCTAGAGATTGATTTCTTATTCTTGGGAAGCAAAGTTTATGCGGTTGTCAGAAACTAATCCCTTCTTGTGAATTCGAGAAAGTTTCTAGTGACCTCTGAGCTAGCTGGCACTCACTATTAAGTCTAATATATACAATAGAGACCTAGTCAAACTCAGTCCTACGTCTAAACTATAGTATATGTTATTCCAATGCGCAGAACGTATTGGGAATACACCACATGGCACTACATGCACCCAACATTTGATAAGGCGATAATTTAACGCTAGATACTAGAGTAACTCAGTCGTGCTTTTCACACAGACCCCTTTTTCCCATAAAATACTCCAATAGACGTCTGAAGTGGGTTAAAGGATATAATATCCGCCATAACTGAGTAGGACGAAAATCCTATGTATTAATTTTTGGTTTGTTCAACGTTGAAGGATACAGTGTTCCAAAATATTGTGCACCTAATCTTTGTTTCCTTGAAACTTGCACTGCAAACTTTCAGTCAACAAAATATCAGAGAGTGACGAAAAAAGGGAGAGAGCTACAGCAGCAGCTCAAGCAGTCTTAGATAACACAAATCTCCAACAAAATGACCCGGATTAAATAATCATCCCGGCAAATATAAGGAAAACCATAACTATAAAACTTATAGAAAATGGAGTATCATCAAGAGGTGGTAAAGTAATATTTGAAATAGAGGCACATGAACATTGGCAGACAGAGGTATTCTATTCATGGATTCTGTTTCCTACAGCAAATCCAGTAACACACGAATTCCACTGCTACAAAGTAGAGGAACCTCCAGCAGAATACGTTCCTTTCAAGGACGTTGAAATTCCGTTAACTTACCAAGAGCATCACCTCTGGTTTAAAGGCGCCCTAGAACATCAAAATCACATTACCAGGCTCGGTCCACTAGGTAGACCAGGAGCAACATGGCCGGTACTGGCCAGCTACACACCACATCCTGACATTAACGGAATAACAGGTCCAGAACTGTTAGCTCAGCTGAAACAGTTAATTAAAATACACAGACAAGTGGTTCAATATGTCATGTGGACTTTAACAGTCCAACCAGCTGTAAGAATTCCACAGCACACCTTTCACCAGGGGAACACAAATAAAATCACACCACAGACAATACAATCAGTCATTGGTAAATTGCCCGCAAAGAGGGAACAAATTCAGTTCTGGTTAGCTCAGAAAATTACTCAAATAGAGGCAGTGTTCCCTGATAGTACACCTCATGAGAAACACAGAATTCTGACAATCTGTTTACCAATGAAAACATCGACAACCAAGAAGAGCTCCTGAACAAGGATCGACCATCACTGAACTGCTATCCTGACAGTGACACTTGAACTTGCCAAATTCTCTGATCCCACTGTGCCAACCAGAGAAGGGTATTTCCTGCGTCGAAAGGAGGGAGCTTCGGCTAAGTAGACCACGGACTGAGTTAAATCTCAGAACGGTGACCTAAACACTACCAAGGGTTACCCGGAGAGAAGCTAAACAAAGTCTGTGGTTCTGCCCGCTACCGAGCACCTTGAAGATGATAGAAGCGCCAGATAAGAAGATGATGGAAGCGCCAGATAAGAAGATGATGGAAGCAACAGGAAATACCCATTACAGGAACACAAAGACTGACAATATGCACAAATCAAAGACAATCGCCTTCTTCATTGTCTTCCTCTTTTGCCTCCTCCTCATGACTTCCTTCTGGATCCTGGAAGAGAGCATGCCTGCCCATCAGATACTGTTAACCACTGCACAGCCTACCACCACGAAAGAACATTATTTGATCTCACTATCTCCTCAACTCAGAGAAAGGCGAAAGGAGTTCTGGAACAACTCTTTTGTGCAGCTACTTCACCAGCACAATCTCGCCATCAATGCCACCAACTGCTGGATGTGTGGGTTGCTACCCCACGCCACTGGACACTCGATACCTTTCATCCCTTCACCCTTCTCAATTCACAGCTCCTGCCTTGCTTGGCTGATCCTCCTGCAAGAAAGCTATAAAAACAATGCCACCTCCAGCAAAACCATGACGCACTTCTTTCATGAGGTCTGGCGAAACAAAACAAAGACACACTTCTGCCCGCAGACCTCCAACGACTCAATCCACATGGACATCCCTACTAAAGAACGAATTGAAATGCAGGTGTTCAACAATCCAACCAGACCCACCTTCTCCTACCTGCGGAAACGAACGGCTGCTACTCTGACTGTGGCCCTGTCAGTCATCAACGTCACAGGCCACATGTGCATAGAAGGGCTTGGGACACAGCTGGTAGGCCGCAGCGCCTGCCGTTTCACCCGAACTTTGGACTCCACCGATCCACCTTCCTTTGTATCCTCTCCAAATATGTATTTCGTTTGTGGCACAAAGGCTTACACCTGGCTCCCCAAAGTCTGGGGGGGCACTTGTTTCATCTCCTTCATTCTTCCTCCGACCTATGTGGCCCCAGCAAATCACCATAGACAAAAGCGAGCCAAGGATATTGAACAAGCAGACTCAACAGGAGCACAGTTCCTAGATGCTATGAAGGGACTTGTTCCACTCTGGGGCCCGATGGCAAACAGCCGTGCCATCCGACATCTGACTCAGGCAGTCGAGACAACAATGAACATCACAGCTGGTATTCTTGCTAATAACACCGCCGAACTTCAAGCGGTCCGCCTGGTGGCTCTCCAGAACCGCCTGGTTCTAGATGTGGTTCTTGCGGACCGTGGTGGAGCATGCTGCATCATTGGGTCCAGCTGTTGTACATATATTCCGGACAATTCACCCTCAGTATACAAGGCCATCGAACACCTCCACAGACTCTCTTCAGAAGTCCACCAGGAACAGGAAGAATGGTTGCTTGGTGGTTGGTTCTGGAACACCGTTAAGAACTGGGGCTGGAGACTGTTTACAATTATCCTGATTCCTGTAGTTGTTATATGTGGGTTGTGCTTAGGAATCCAATGCCTGCCGCCTTTGTGTTCCTTATGTATGAATTGTATTTGCCCTAAGACTGTGGACTTTGGAAATGAACGCATGGGAGCATTATATGATGCCGAGGTTAGGAATTTGATGAAGATTGACATTGAGTAGGCAAGCTGGCTAGATATGTTGAAAAGGGAGGACTGTTAAAACTTAGGCCGCAAACGTCAACATTATCGGCGCCATCTTGCCCCTTTTCGAGCCCATTCGTGCGCGTAAGCAGCAGCCATTTTGAGTACCATGGCCTCTCTGCCCCTCGCTGATAGCCAGCGCGCCTCTCTCTCTCTCTCCTAACCTCGCAAGCATCCCCCGCACGCTGACAACCCCCGCTCTCACATGCCTTGGGTCATAAACCACCCTTCAGCGCAGCTCTGCCTCGGAACCCCATCCTGTTCCCAGCGCGACACCTCCCTTCATTCCTTTCATGGTCCCGGGTCCTTTGATACAACCCCCTTTTCCTGTGTGCCCGTTTGTCTTCCTCGTTCCCAGGCCACCACCTGGCCCTGCGGATACTGTTTATTGCCCCCGTGTACAGTAGGAAGCTTCCCCCATCAAAGGACCCTCGAGTTGATCAAAGCCCCCACCCTATGAGATCCGATCAACCCCACACATTCTGTGAATCGGCGGGATATCCAGCTGCGCGATAATCATCACCTGTTGTGACCGGGGTGGGGACTCCAACTGTAAATGTGTGTGGGAACGGGCCTGAAGGGGGGATTCCGAGGATGTCTTTCCGTACATCAAAGGGTTGACAGAGATGTGTTTCATACAATAAAGCAATAAACTCGTGTATAAGAGGCCAGGCCTCAGAGATGCGGGTAGAGCACCTCGAGAAGACACCCTGTTGTCTGATTTGATGTGTTCTGCTCCGTCGGAATAAAAACTTCTGTTTCCTGCCTTCCAGTCTCCAGCGCCTGCCTCTTTGTTTGGTAACTTGAGTGGGTATAGAGGCGTTTAACGCCGGGCAACTCTGAAAAAGGTCATCGGCCCTACCTTTTTCCACAGGACCTTGTGAATTGGAAGCACCCCTCATTCTGACGACAAGTTGTGGTGAAAATTTGTTGGGATTGGATCTGTTGAAAAGATTGTATGCAACTTTGGACTGTTCTCCTTCGGGAGTACAACTTACACTGGGTAAGAAAGTGGTTTCTCTGATGTATTTGTCAAAGGGTAAACTTCCGACAGAATTGTCTTCTCTTCCGGATACTCTCTGGGCTACTGGTCCCAAAGATGTGGGTCTTTTGGAAATATCACCATACGTTGTGACATTGAAAGCCAATGTTAGAATGCCGCGCATTCCCCAGTACAAAATCTCTAGCGAAGGTGAAAAGGCATTGTTAGCAATCATATATGACCTGATTGATAAAGATGTAATTGAAGAGACAAAAGGCAATGTCTGTAACAGTCCTGTTCTGCCTGTTCTGAAGCGCACTGATCCTTCCCAGCCACCTGTTTACAGGTTCGTGATTGATCTTAGAAAGGTGAATAAGATCGTTGTGCAACAGTTTCCGGTTGTCCCTGATATAACTGCCCTATTGACTATGATTCCAGCCTCAGCGGCTTGGTTCTCAGTGATTGACTTGAAGAACGCTTTCTTCAGCATCCCAATTGCTGAGGAGAGCAGAGATATTTATGGCTTCAGTTTGGGAGGCCGAAGCTTCAGCTTCAAACGCGCTCCTCAAGGCTACTGTGAAAGTCCATCGATATACAGTCAGGCTTTGAAAGCACAGCTTGACATGATTGTTCTACCTGACGGTGCTACACTCATTCAGTACGTCGATGATTTGTTAGTTGTCGCAGATACTGAGGAGGATTGTAAAGAAGCCACCTTGTCATTGTTGCGTCATTTGTCTGATTTGCATCACAAGGTGTCTCTCTCGAAGCTGCAATATTGCCGACAAGAAGTGACCTACCTAGGTCACCTCTTATCGAAGGAGGGAAGGAAACTGACCCCAGAAAGAATTCAGGCAATTGCAAAGTTGAGTGTGCCAAGAACACAGAGAGAAGTGCGTGCTTTCTTAGGTATTACATCCTATTGTAGGCAATGGATACCAAATTTTTCCTTATTGGCCAAACCGTTGGTGGCAATAACTTGTAAAGATACACCGAATCCCATCCCATGGTCTGAAGATTGTCAGAAAAGTTTTTCAGAATTACGTGATGCATTGTGTTCGGCTCCTGTGTTGGGTACCCCTGACTACAGTAAGCCTTTTACATTATACGTCCATGAGAAAGAAAGTTGTGCATTATCAGTGTTGACACAGTCTTTTGGGGACAAGCAACGTCCATGCGCAAACCTTTCGTCGACTCTAGATCCGGTAGCTAAGGCATTGCCGAGTTGCTTGAGAGCCACAGCCGCAGCAGCTGTTTCTATTCGACAGTCTGCTGGGTTAGTAATGAATAACATGTTAACCGTGATGGTCCCGCATGCAGTGGACACTTTGTTAAACAGAACCAAGACACAGCACTTAATTAGTGCTCGATTGTCAGGTTATGAATTGACACTCCTAGCGAGTCAAGTGCACATCAAAAGGTGCAATACATTAAACCCAGCTACGTTGTTGCCGATCCCAGTCAAGACAGAGAATGTTGAAGAGTCACATGATTGTTTCCTCAGAACTGAGGAAGAAACGAAAGGGAGAATAGACCTTAGGGACACTCCCCTAGCAGAATGTGATGGCACTTTATGGGTTGATGGTTCATGTTTCAAGTTGCCGAATGGCGATACGACTACGGCATATGCTGTTACGACCTTGCATATGATTGTTGAAACTGCACGTATCCCACATAACTCTTCGCAAGCAGCAGAGTTGATTGCATTAACAAGAGCGTGTGTGTTGGCAAAAGGAAAATGAGTGAATGTGTACACTGACAATCAGTATGCCTTTGGTGTTGCCCATAGTTTTGGACGTTTGTGGCGTGAACGAGGTTTCTTGACTTCGCATGGTGCTAAGATCCAGCACGTTCAGTTGGTGAATGGGCTTCTTGAGTCACTGAGTTTGCTGTTGCAAGTGGCGATTGTGAAATGCAGTGCACACAAAAAGATTACAGATGATGTTGGTCGTGGAAATGCGTTTGCGGATGAGGTTGCGAAAGAAACCGCAAGGAATATAATGAGTCGAATGTATGTTGCAGGCCCTGCACGATGGGTGGGTGACGTTGGGATGTATGAAGATACGATTGAGAGTGTGAAGTCCATCCAAGCTGAAGCTACAGAGAGAGAACTGAAGGTATGGAGAGAAATCATGGGTAAACTGGACGCGAATGGTTGTTGGGTTGAATTGTCGGAGCATCAGCGTTGGTTGCTACCCGATGCGTATGTGCCTGCAGTGGTTACAATGGCGGATGGAATGGCGCACATCAGTGTGAAAGGAATTTGCAAGTTGTTGGCTCCTGTATGGCAGAACACTAGAATCCCTAAGTATGCAGAGAATATAGTCAAGAACTGTATGGTGTGTCTGAAATACAATCCTGGTAGGGGAACCCCAACTCCAGCTGGTCATTTTGCTCCTCCTACGTATCCGTTCGAGGTTTTGCAGCTAGATTTCATCCACATGGAGAGGTGCAACAATCTGAAATACGTACTCGTTGTTGTTTGTGCCTTTTCAAGATGGATAGAAGCATACCCCCTGAAAGACAATAGTGCCTTATCAACAGCTAAAGCCCTTATCAAGGAGTTCTTCCCCAGATTCAGAATGCCGAGAATGGTTTGGAGTGATAATGGGAGTGAATTTGTGGGTTGAGTGATGAAGAAAGTGTGTGAAGGGCTAGGCATTCATCAAAAATTCCACGCTGCAAATCACCCCCAATCAGCTGGAATAGTAGAGTGCTATAACGGCACGCTAAAACTAAAACTGGCCAAAATTCAAGCGAGTTCTGGTCTTACTTGGCCTGACGCTCTGCCCTTGGCACTCCTATCCACAAAAATGACTGTGCACTCGAGAGTGGGACTTAGTCCCTAAGAAATAGTGTTCGGCCGTCCGGCCAACATATGGGGAGTGCCAAGGCCAGCCAGATTCAGCGACTTAGAGCACCCTGTACTGCTTGATTATTTGTATGAATTGACAGCTAAATTGCGTGTTTTACACCAACAGGTACATGATACTCTACCTCAAGCTACTGAAGCTCCAGAACATCCTATCGACCCTGGAACCTATGTGCTCGTGAAGAATTTTCAGCGGACAAAGAATGATGAGCCCCGCTGGACCGGTCCCCACCTAGTACTTCTCTCCACGAGATCAGCCGTTCGCGTAGAAGGAAAGAAACACTGGATCCATGGGGCCCATTGCAAAAGGGTCCCTCTACCCCTGCCTCACGACCGGTGGGTCCAGGAGGGGATTGCTGATTCTGAGACTGAAACTTTGCCTCGCTTCCGGTTCTTCAGTGATGCACAGGTAAAAGGAACAAACTCTGTGCGCGAGAGCGACGACATTCTGCAAGGATCTGTGCCACCGTCAATGCGATTGAACATTACAGAACCTGCACTGTTGTTTGAAAACCAGACAATCCCTGGAAAACATGCTACAATTTGAGGCCAAGAACTATGACTATGGACAAAGAAAAAATTACTTTTTGACTATTTTTGATTGTGCAGCTCTCTCATCTGAGAAACTTGCTCATTTTTGTTCTTCGAACCGCCATCCGGTTCTGCTGCTAGGGTCGCGGTTGCCCAAGTCTCTGGAGTGCAGCTGAAGACGTTAGGTCGACAGTTCTGTTGGTTTAAGGGAGTCACCCTGGACTGACAGAAGCACTCTTTAGCAGAAACACCCTACCACCGCGGGCAGCAACTTAGAAAGGATGGAGTTTTCTAAGATGGAGAGACCTGCCAGACGAATGAACTTTAAAGCCAGAATGTGTACATTAATGACAGGAACACGATTTCTGATATTATGTATTTGTATGTTGCTTAGTGTGATGACATTTTTTATAGGATATGTTTTATTCACTTTTCAAGTGCCATTTACACCCACTACACAGCCCATACCTCATCCTACTGTTTCCTCACATTCTTTTCACCCTCTGCCTGAACACGAGACCGCTAGAAGATCAGAATTTGCAAATAACTCTTTCGTTCAGCTTTTACACCAACACCAGTTAGTAATTAACACGACTAATTGTTGGGTGTGCGGTCTTATGCCACATAGGACGGATAAAGGTATGCCATATTTTGTCTTGCCATTCAGCTACTATGGTTCTTTGTGGGCGTTTCAGACGATGTTCATATTTGCCATCGAACCATATCCCCCACGTCCCACGAGAAGTAACTCGAGCAACAAGGCATTAGTGGTAGGAATCACGAATATGAGTAGAGACATTGACTCGTATAGAACCATTCCTGGAGATGAGTTGCAAGCATACACTAGATGGAACATGACCGGATATAGAGGTGCTCTGAATGAGAACAAACTAGCAAAGAGATCCTCCCCGATTTGGATTGTACCCCATAAGGGCACCTTTGTCTGCAAGGTAATGGCAGGAATCCCGGAGCCCATTTAGGGAAGAGTGTCTGTACTGAAACGTATGTCTTTTTGTCTCAGACCTCCCCTTCATTCCTAGCAGCTAAGGGCACCTACTTCATCTGCCATGATAGAGCGTATACATGGCTACCCCCCCCCCCGACTTCTCGGGCACATGTTTTATTTCGTTCCTGTTGCCTCCCACCTACACGGCCGCGGCAGATTACCATAGGACAAGGACAGTTAGAGGTGTCGTGAGTAAAGACGACACTACAGGACAAGAATTTGGAGACTTCGTAATAGGTTTTCTGCCGTTCTGGGGGACTTTGGTGAACAGCAGGAACATTCGCCAATTGACGAGGGTAGTTGAATCTACCATATTCGAAACTGCGGAGCCCTTAGTAACATGACTGCGGAGATCCGGTCGGACCGCCTTATGACTCTTCAGAACAGGGTCGCCTTAGACGTCATACTTGCAGACCGAGGTGGGGTATGTAAGGTGATCCAATCATCCCAGATAACGCTCCAACAGTATACCAGGCCATCTCCAAACTGCATAAGATCTCCGAATCCATTCACGTGGATAAGGGAGACTGGTCTTTGATGGGGTGGTTCTGGGAACTGATATCTGCCTGGGGATGGAAGATTCTGATAGTCGTTGGGATGATCTTAGCCATTCTTTTTCTGTTCTGTCTGTGTATACAATGTGCTCCTGCAATATGTGGCCTGTGTGCTACATCGTGTGTAAGGAAACATATATCAAGAAACAAACTAAGTAGTAGGATGTTGCTACAGCAACATCTCAATGACTTTGCGAATATAGACCTGGACTCAGATGAGCATGAGTATAGGTTATTGCCTATGTAAGGGCAAAAGGAGGGACTGTGGTACTGAAAATTCTGGACCCGTGTCAGATACATGGTCGTATCATGACGATTTTGGAATCAGCAGACCGGTAATGGTTCGAATACTATGCACAAGCATTTCCGTCATGTTCGAGTGACGGAACCACCCTGAAATCGGATTTCTCGTCCGGAACCCACGGGTTCCATTTTGTGATCGGCAGCCATTTTGTGATTGCCCTCACATAAGGCAATGACTAAAGGCCGAAACCGACCTGAAGGACACGTACACCTTTGCTGACTCCGCTGTGACCTGGGCAAGCTAACTCCACTGCCTGAAGCCAAACCTGTTCGGGCAGTTCTTTTCCCAGTGGCCGAGCGAGATCAGAATCAAGGCACAACATGTCATAAACCTTTCATCGCATACAAGCCATGCCTAATCTTACACACACCTGTCCCTGTTTCTTGCTTTATGACTTGCTTTACGAGGAGGAGGTGCCCGATTTTATTGGGGGTCTGCCGATATCTGATGAAAATACTGGGCCTTGCCGGGTAATCAATTATGAGCTGGACGAACAGAAATGTGGGCTTGTCATCATGACTTTGCTTTTCCTTTGTACTAAAAATATTTGGATGGTCAACTGTAAAATAAGGAATGTTTGCCTAAAGCACATTATTTTGTATAAAAGAAGAAGGCTGGCTTCGTAAAAGAGAGCAGTCTCCTGAGAACATACATGCGCTTCATGCTGTTGTACTTCTAGGATATCTGTTACTGGCTGCAGCCAATAAATACGATCTTTGACTTCACCTAGAAGACTCTGTGTTTCTGTAGTCTGAAACAGGAAGGACTCAGGACTTTTCAGGTGTATTCCCTGGCACCACCAGGTCCATAAAAAAACCCGGTACTCCAGTAGACACAGGATGATTAAAGTAAAAAAATGTAACTTTCTAAAAAGTGAAATTTTCAGACTTACAATTAAAAATATGACTTCACCATACATTGTGATTTGAAATTGTGCATTAAGATGCAACAATTTCCAGATCTCCAGGCTTTCCAAATAGAATAATACACTTAATAGACATTCTAACCCCAGTGTTTTTCCATGGGAGAGATAGGCCTTGCAGTTTTGAAGACCGAATCTGATCGCTTTTCACTACCAGTGTTGTAAATGAATCTAGGACCCTAGTGTAATTTTCACGATTCATGCCCTTATATAGGTATTAATTACCCAATCCTTATGTAGGCTCAGAAATCATTACCATATTTAGACTGAGCCTATGCAGCCAAAATACGGCATGGCTACTTCCACTAAGTTCCGAGAATAAACAACGATTTCTTAGAGAAACCCGCCTTCAGCAGCTAGGGACATCCCCTTGCCTGAATACTAATTTATCTAGGAAATCATGGAGTTTTCGAAGAACTGAGTCTTTGATGACGTTATTAAGTCCAATCATACGTCAAACTTGGCACCTTCAAAGTATAAATATGCCTACATTTGCCCAGACAAACATACAGTGGTTTGGAGCAGATCAACTATCTACTTGCTCGACGCCTGCAGCAGCAAGTGCTGAAGGAAGCCGACCCTCCAGCAGATGCACTGAGAGACTCTGTCTTTTCTCCTGCCAATAAATCCAGCTCCAGTGTTTCCAGGCTACCCTTGCGGGTTGCTGGGAAATCAAGTCCTGAGAGAGAGATACAAGACCTCCTTCCTTCTAAACCAAGGTACAGAGCTGATTAGACCCTTGGAGAATTCTTGGAATAGATTCTTGGCAAAGAATACTAAATTTAAACTACACCTCACTTACTTCTTCCCTCGTACTAGACTTAGGTTAGGTACACCGGGGTAGGAGTATTTTAGAAGCACCAGTTGGGTACTTTTAGTCATTATTTCATCACTCTATATATTTTATATGTTTTAAGGCAATCTATGGCTTAGAAACCATATCATGCTTTTACAGTACTACTGTATAAAACTTTTTGTATTATATACCTTGTACTTTATAATCAGTATTACGATTGTAGCAGTACATTTCTTATGCTTGAGAAAGAAGAATGTTCAATAAATACTTTTAATAGAAAACATCCGTCTCTCTCTTTTCTCAGCACCTCTGGTGAAACGAAGCATGCACGATTGACTGAGTAAAACAGTTATCTATTGTTTCCGCTACTCTAGAGATTGATTTCTTATTCTTGGGAAGCAAAGTTTATGCGGTTGTCAGAAACTAATCCCTTCTTGTGAATTCGAGAAAGTTTCTAGTGACCTCTGAGCTAGCTGGCACTCACTATTAAGTCTAATATATACAATAGAGACCTAGTCAAACTCAGTCCTACGTCTAAACTATAGTATATGTTATTCCAATGCGCAGAACGTATTGGGAATACACCACATGGCACTACATGCACCCAACATTTGGTAAGGCGATAATTTAACGCTAGATACTAGAGTAACTCAGTCGTGCTTTTCACACAGACCCCTTTTTCCCATAAAATACTCCAATAGACGTCTGAAGTGGGTTAAAGGATATAATATCCGCCATAACTGAGTAGGACGAAAATCCTATGTATTAATTTTTGGTTTGTTCAACGTTGAAGGATACAGTGTTCCAAAATATTGTGCACCTAATCTTTGTTTCCTTGAAACTTGCACTGCAAACTTTCAGTCAACAAAATATCAGAGAGTGACGAAAAAAGGGAGAGAGCTACAGCAGCAGCTCAAGCAGTCTTAGATAACACAAATCTCCAACAAAATGACCCGGATTAAATAATCATCCCGGCAAATATAAGGAAAACCATAACTATAAAACTTATAGGAAATGGAGTATCATCAAGAGGTGGTAAAGTAATATTTGAAATAGAGGCACATGAACATTGGCAGACAGAGGTATTCTATTCATGGATTCTGTTTCCTACAGCAAATCCAGTAACACACGAATTCCACTGCTACAAAGTAGAGGAACCTCCAGCGGAATACGTTCCTTTCAAGGACGTTGAAATTCCGTTAACTTACCAAGAGCATCACCTCTGGTTTAAAGGCGCCCTAGAACATCAAAATCACATTACCAGGCTCGGTCCACTAGGTAGACCAGGAGCAACATGGCCGGTACTGGCCAGCTACACACCACATCCTGACATTAACGGAATAACAGGTCCAGAACTGTTAGCTCAGCTGAAACAGTTAATTAAAATACACAGACAAGTGGTTCAATATGTCATGTGGACTTTAACAGTCCAACCAGCTGTAAGAATTCCACAGCACACCTTTCACCAGGGGAACACAAATAAAATCACACCACAGACAATACAATCAGTCATTGGTAAATTGCCCGCAAAGAGGGAACAAATTCAGTTCTGGTTAGCTCAGAAAATTACTCAAATAGAGGCAGTGTTCCCTGATAGTTGTAATGGCTGGATTTTCTGAGTAGGTGGGATCAGCCCCCAGGGGCCCCTCCAACCCAGCCAGAACGTACTCACCTTCCCTCCTCAGGACTCCTCTATCCAGCCACCTGGTACCTACCTGAGGATGGGGAACTCGCAATATACAAGCTCATATTATTAAGAACACCACTAAATCTATAGGGATACTAAGAATACTCACTGATTACTAGGGATATCCATACCCTACACCACACTCATTCACATCAGTTGGTCTCGCGGCCACCCTGACCCAGACCGTTCTACCCTAGGGCAGATATGACACACAATCCGGTGCGTCTACACACGGGCCTGCAGAACCCAATGCTCCCTTTTCCAAACTGTTCGCAATCCTGCGAAACTACACGTTAGTTCGACCTCCTAACGCTCTCACTTACTCAAGCCACAATCCAGTGGGTATTAACACTGGTCTCCCACCCAGTGCTGTCACTAACGCCGCATATCAACGACGACCACATTCCTATGAACCATTATTTGGGGTATTATCTCAGTGGTCTACTTCGAATAGAACTACAATAATAACTTTGAATAGGGTTCCAGATTGTATAGTGTACTCCCTGCTCTTGGCATCAAAGGTCCACTCACTCCCTATTTATGTGATCACCACTTACCTGATTGGGATTACTCATCCATTCACATACCTAGTAATCACCTAGGAGATACATTTACCTTCAGTGAACAAGAATAGGGGCTACACACCAGTTTGTTATAAACTGGGGTTATTTTATTACAACAATATAAACATTTACACAGATCTGACAAAGACTATAGGTAGAACACACTGCTTGAAAGAGAAGGATTAAACATAACAGGAACACTCCGCTGAAAGGGAAAAGATTAGACATAAAGTGTAAGTGTAACTAATTCAGACTACCTCACCTATTAGAAGGAAGATTTCTCTCTCTGCCTCTGGTGGGATTAGGGCTCTCTCTCTGCCTCTGGTGGGATTAGGGCTCTCTCTGTCTCTCCCTCCTTCACCACATCACCACGCCTCTGGTTCAGTTGCTCCAGCTGACAGCCTTCTTTGATGCTCTCTGCACTGCTTTCTCTCTCCTCATCTTCAGCAATCGTCTGCCTTCTTTCTCCATTCAAGAACTGCACTCTATTCTGCAGCTTCAGCAGACATCCTCTCTCTCTCTGCAAGCTGTTCTGAGCTCCAAGCTGTTCTGAGCTCCCAGCAGTTCTGTGCTCCAAGCTGTTCTGAGCACCACGCTGAACTGCACACCACGCTGGACTGACCTCCAAAACTGAACTGAACTGAACTGAGCTGAACTGAACACTCCTCCTCTCCTGTAGCTCACTAATATGGAAGCTTGTCCTTTCATGGAAAGTTACGGCCAGTAACCTGCCGCCCACCAAATTCTTGTACCTCCCCGTACCAAGGACACGTTCCCAGCTGGCCAGCCTGAAGTTGTGTCTTCGGAGTGGAGAAAAATACATTCTTTCGATAAGGGCCAGCCTGAACCGGTTCTCTCCAAGCGAACAACAGCCTTAACTATAAACTTTGCCTTTGCCCTGAAAAGCCTCTCAGCTTCATCAAGATGGAGTCCCTCTAGCTCTAGGCCTGTAGGCCTGAAAGGGGTGAAATGCTCCTTAGCTCTGTCAGAATACCTACATAAACCATACCAATGTGTCTAATATGTCAAAGCCAATAGGCAATAGACAGGTTAAAGTCAAGAATAAAGGCATATTAAGCAGCTATCCTCTTCTAGATCTGGAAAAAAGGGCTTAAAAGGGCCAACACAGGCTAAGAATACCTATACTAGATGCGAGCAAGATTAATGATCTATATCACTGCTAAATAAAGCCAAAAACTCTGCCATAACATTCCACCCTTAGATCCTTATCTTGCGAGCATCAATAAACAACAACAACCATCAAAACAAACATCAACATAATCTATCCAACATAGGCTAAGAATACCTATCCTAGATGTGAGCAAGATTAATGATCTATATCACTGCTAAATAGAACCCAAAAACTCTGCCATCCACCCTTAGATCCTTATCTTGCGAACATCAATAAACAATAACATCCAGATAAACAAACATCAACACAATCCATCAACAAATCAAAACCTAAAAAACTCCCTAAAAACAATGACAACTCAAGGAAATTCCACCTGAAACTCAATTGCAGGGAATAGAAACCTAAAAACAAATCAAAGCACCCTTGACTTGAATGCTGAAACATATCTGATAACAACAGGAACTAACCAAAGCATCCTCAAACTAAATGTGCCTCAACTTCTAATGATAACTGGTGAAATCTAGTGATGTAGGGACTTATGTGTTGAATGAAAACAGCAAGGGACGTAAATGGGGCCTACTTCGGACAACTTAAGCCTAAATGAGGCCTACCTACTATTGTCAACTTAAGAACTAAATGTGTTTCAACTCCTAATGAGAGAACAAGAAAGGGCCTAAATGAGCCCTACGTACTATAGGCAACTTAAGCTAATGATGACTCATGAAACTATTGGTGTAGGGGCTAGTATGTGAGATGAAAATAACAATGGACCTAAATGAGGCCTACCTACTTTAGTTAACCTAAGCTAACATTTTGGTGAAATCTGAGAAGTAGACATGATAAACTGTGTCAAGGTTTGGGCAAACATTAATACATAATCATACTAAAAGACACACCACCCAGAACAATCCAAATGTTAAGGTAACCACCCTTTGATCAATCAAGGTGAAAATGCAAGAACAGTAAGACAACCCCATTTCTACAAGATAGCTGGTGTAACATCAAGCTTAGAACAACAAAAAACATTTTAAATCACACGGTGGAACACATGTGCGCACCACCATTCAAAAAAGTCCTTCATTGGCAAAAACTGTTTTGAAGAAAACAGAAAAACTATAATAGGTGACATGTTTTTTGCTTTAAAAAGTGGGGCCTGCTTGTTCAAGGGATCATGCATCAAATTCTTTTATAATACTGTTACAAATAAAACATGTTTTAGTTTTTTGTTTTTTTTTTAAAAGTGGGGCCTGCTCGTAGTGATGTCAAGAAAAAAATTGCAGGCCAAGGAATTAAATAACTTAGTCCAAAAGTCTTCAGTGTAGGCCACCACCCTGCATCCTCGGTATCCGGACACTTCCTCCAATGCGGCCATCCATCACCCTTCCGGTCTGGTCTGGTCTGGTTCCATCATCCAAAAATAATAAACTAAAATAAAAACATGAAAGTAAAAAGCTAAAACAAAAAAAAGAAGTGGAAGGGGGGAGGGACCCACGCACAACCACAACTTCAGCAATCCTAGGAACAAGAGAACAAGTATCATTATTCTTGCAAAATAAAAATTTTCCATTTAAAAAGCACCCCGGGTGCCTTTCATTATTGAAAAGAAAATATCCTAATTAATTAAAAACATTCAAAATTTAACTTTTAATAATATTAGCAGGGCCTAACATACCCTAATCCTCCCCAAGCCAGCCCCTCCCTTCAGAGCAGGAGCCACGCTACAGTGGGAAGCTCCTTTAAACACTGCAATATGATGAGCCTCTCTAAACCAGCCCCTCCCTTACATAAACAAGCCATCCGCGGAAGAAAATTGGATTGTAGCCAATCATAACGAACAGGGACGTGATCGAAACTTGCAGAATGAAGGAAAAAAAACTCGTCTGCACAAACCAGCTGGTCTGCCAAGGTCGAAAAACAAATTTCTCATGCCTTATTTTCTAACTAACGGAAGCTAGCATTTTAAAAAAAACAATTCTGTTACAGTGTACTGCCAATTAAAAAAGCTCCAGTTTTTAAAAAGACTTTAGTCCAACTAATTTAGCTAAAGGCAAGACACTCAAAATATGGGCACTTATTTAGAAAGGGGCAACTACCTTTTGCACACAAGATTATACATTCTGCATTTGAGAAAAAACGAATTAACATGGTCCATTGTAAAAGAGAAATAATTTGTAAAACAACATAAAATGCAGATACATTTCAACATTGGATTTAATTTAATGTTTTGCTGACACATTTATAAAAACATACATTTTAATTTACATTTGGGAAAATAATAATGTTACATTTTAACACTTTTTTCTTTCAAAGGCACATGGTTGCCATCCACTAATTAAAAGCACATGTTATCATGCACTATCGGGCAAGATTCATTATACTGAACCTATCATTATTGCAACCAGCACATTCCTGTCTAGATGGAAACCCCTCACAGAAATAATTAATGAAAACAGCTCCGCAGCGTGCACTCTAACGGGCCATCTTTTTAACATTTCACTCATTTTAAAAGAACACAGCTTCCTCCGTAAGGTTGATTTATAACCACATCAGTTCCAAGGCAAACCCACACAAATTCGTAGACACATTTCAAAAAGAATGTGAAATGAACAGAACCCTTTGCAAAACACAAGATGGTACCTTTCCGTCAAGAAACTGACAAAGCACATAGGCAGACCAAGGAATCAAAAAAAAAAAAGTCAAAATCAAACCATCAAATAATCCACTGACTTTTATAGTCAGGTCAGATAACCATGCATGTTGACAGCATGTAAAAAATAAAGACTGCCATCTCAACTCAAGATATTAACCCTTTTGCAGCTCAAGCAGAATCATTTCCCAACGTCCATTTATACATGGGAAAATCATGATCACATTTCTTCACGTTTACAGATGACACGTACACATATTTTCAAAAACGTTATCCCCAAGCACCCGAGAGAGATCCAGCTCCCTCCTGCCAAACGTAATGATAACATGCCCTGTCCAAGCCATGACCACATGGCGCTATTCACAAGCCATATTTACAAGACAAGCTTTTCACAAACAATGTATCCAAGGCGCAATGCACAAGGAACACAATAGATCAACATGAGAACATGCACCTCACAAGCCACAATAATATGGCGCTATTCACAAGTCATATTTACAAGACAAGCTTTTCACAAACAATGTATCCAAGGCGCAATGCACAAGGAACACAATAGATCAACATGAGAACCTGCACCTCACAAGCCACATTAATATGGCGCTATTCACAAGTCATATTTACAAGGAGCTATATTCAAAGAACTTCACAAATCATAGAACAATAAACACATTTCACATTGCACAGCATAAGCAGATGCAGCAAGCAATTTAATGGGCAATTTAAAAGCATTTTTTACACACATTTATACAATTGGACCATCACATAGATGTAACTGGCTTCCTCATGTAATGCCATCCTTCAACTCTGACAGTTTAAACACCAAGATGAAAACCATTCCTTCCACCCTGAATAAACCAAATGCCATGATGTAATGCAATCTCCTCACGCTGCAACTGTTCAAGCCCTTATGTCTAACAGGCTACATAAACTGCAACATTACGCCAGATGGAACCAGCGTTCAGGGCACTCCCTCAGAACACATGGGAAACTCTCTAAGCACATGGCCAGGCACACAGGCTTCGTAAGATGACGACTACGCAAAAAAATTTAAATGGCTGGATTTTCTGAGTAGGTGGGATCAGCCCCCAGGGGCCCCTCCAACCCAGCCAGAACGTACTCACCTTCCCTCCTCAGGACTCCTCTATCCAGGCACCTGGTACCTACCTGAGGATGGGGAACTCGCAATATACAAGCTCATATTATTAAGAACACCACTAAATCTATAGGGATACTAAGAATACTCACTGATTACTAGGGATATCCATACCCTACACCACACTTATTCACATCAGTTGGTCTCGCGGCCACCCTGACCCAGACCGTTCTACCCTAGGGCAGATATGACACACAATCCGGTGCGTCTACACACGGGCCTGCAGAACCCAATGCTCCCTTTTCCAAACTGTTCGCAATCCTGCGAAACTACACGTTAGTTCGACCTCCTAACGCTCTCACTTACTCAAGCCACAATCCAGTGGGTATTAACACTGGTCTCCCACCCAGTGCTGTCACTAACGCCGCATATCAACGACGACCACATTCCTATGAACCATTATTTGGGGTATTATCTCAGTGGTCTACTTCGAATAGAACTACAATAATAACTTTGAATAGGGTTCCAGATTGTATAGTGTACTCCCTGCTCTTGGCATCAAAGGTCCACTCACTCCCTATTTATGTGATCACCACTTACCTGATTGGGATTACTCATCCATTCACATACCTAGTAATCACCTAGGAGATACATTTACCTTCAGTGAACAAGAATAGGGGCTACACACCAGTTTGTTATAAACTGGGGTTATTTTATTACAACAATATAAACATTTACACAGATCTGACAAAGACTATAGGTAGAACACACTGCTTGAAAGAGAAGGATTAAACATAACAGGAACACTCCGCTGAAAGGGAAAAGATTAGACATAAAGTGTAAGTGTAACTAATTCAGACTACCTCACCTATTAGAAGGAAGATTTCTCTCTCTGCCTCTGGTGGGATTAGGGCTCTCTCTCTGCCTCTGGTGGGATTAGGGCTCTCTCTGTCTCTCCCTCCTTCACCACATCACCACGCCTCTGGTTCAGTTGCTCCAGCTGACAGCCTTCTTTGATGCTCTCTGCACTGCTTTCTCTCTCCTCATCTTCAGCAATCGTCTGCCTTCTTTCTCCATTCAAGAACTGCACTCTATTCTGCAGCTTCAGCAGACATCCTCTCTCTCTCTGCAAGCTGTTCTGAGCTCCAAGCTGTTCTGAGCTCCCAGCAGTTCTGTGCTCCAAGCTGTTCTGAGCACCACGCTGAACTGCACACCACGCTGGACTGACCTCCAAAACTGAACTGAACTGAACTGAGCTGAACTGAACACTCCTCCTCTCCTGTAGCTCACTAATATGGAAGCTTGTCCTTTCATGGAAAGTTACGGCCAGTAACCTGCCGCCCACCAAATTCTTGTACCTCCCCGTACCAAGGACACGTTCCCAGCTGGCCAGCCTGAAGTTGTGTCTTCGGAGTGGAGAAAAATACATTCTTTCGATAAGGGCCAGCCTGAACCGGTTCTCTCCAAGCGAACAACAGCCTTAACTATAAACTTTGCCTTTGCCCTGAAAAGCCTCTCAGCTTCATCAAGATGGAGTCCCTCTAGCTCTAGGCCTGTAGGCCTGAAAGGGGTGAAATGCTCCTTAGCTCTGTCAGAATACCTACATAAACCATACCAATGTGTCTAATATGTCAAAGCCAATAGGCAATAGACAGGTTAAAGTCAAGAATAAAGGCATATTAAGCAGCTATCCTCTTCTAGATCTGGAAAAAAGGGCTTAAAAGGGCCAACACAGGCTAAGAATACCTATACTAGATGCGAGCAAGATTAATGATCTATATCACTGCTAAATAAAGCCAAAATCTCTGCCATAACAATAGTACACCTCATGAGAAACACAGAATTCTGACAATCTGTTTACCAATGAGGATCGCACCACATGACAAGGACTGTGATACTTGGAGTACAGTCTTTTCTTCAATCTTCACAAAAACACATGGTGTACCATCCATGGCAGTAATACCAGATGTTATGAGACAGATTCAAAATGAATACAGACCAGAACCTGCCTTAAATCTTGGTATGAAATGACTAAAAGATTTCAAACAGGTCTCGGCTATACTATTAGCCAACATTAAAGGTGAAGCAGCATCAGTGGAAATCCGCCCAAAATTTAAAGAAACATTTATAACAGTCCAACCATATGAGCTTGCTAGAATCATTGAAAAATCTTATGAAGAGCTAGGAAGAGATAGTTTGGTTGGGAAACCAGTAAAACCCAAATTAACAGAAAATCCTGAAAAAGTTTTTATTAAAAATACCCTCACTACTCCTAAAAAGAAGTGGGAAAATACTAAACAGACACTTCCTAAAGAGAAACGTTCTCAGTCCAGAGGAAGATCTTCCCAACGGGGAGGTAGGTCTCCACAACGGGAGCTCTCTGAAAAAAGATATAACCTTAGAAATAGGGATAATCTGAGAAAACCTGACAGATATCAAGATACTGATACACGTTCCTCTAGTACCTTTCAGACTTCCTCACAGAAATCCGAGAGGAGAGGACGATCAGAGCAAAAAGAAGAACGCATGAAGTCCAAAGATGAACAGCACGTTCCAAAAAAGTAAGAAAACTCAATTCACCAAAAAGAAGGTAGCAAGCATAATAATCAGACATGCCGAGGATCTTGAGAACACAACTCAAGAACGGGACGTGGGCCCAGACAATGCTAGACAGCGCAGCAGAAGTCACCATAGTTCGCAAGATCTTGAAGGATTATCTGGAGACAGTGGACTTGAATGAATCCATTCAAGTTGAAACTGCAGACACCAGGGTTAGTGTACCCCACAGGTTATATGAAATAACACTCCAGATGGAGGGGGACATAACTAGAAAAATAAGAGCACTCGTTTGGGAGAAGCTCTCTAAGAGCTATGACATTCTTCTAGCTTAACAAGACTGGCCACCAGAATTTGTCAGGGAGTGCCCACATGGCGAAGAGATAATTATGCCAGCCTTCTCAAATCACATTCCAATTCATAAAAAATACACATATGCTAGGAAATGGGCAGTAGCTCAAGCTCCAGCATTATACAAAAATCATGCAGGATGGGATGAGGACTCTCCTCACCATAAAATCCAGTTAAGAAATCAGCCCACTGCACAAAGGCAGTATCCAGGTAAGCAAGGAGCTAAAAAACAGGTCCGGAAGATTTTGAATCAACTTGAATACCAAGGGGTGATTGAACCATGCATCTCGTCAATGATTAATCCTTTGTTTCCTGTCTCCAAACCAGACAATTCATATTGTCTCGTATTGGATTACAGACATCTAAACTCTTGTTGCAAAACATTTGCAGTACAAAGTGCACACAGTGCAGCATTGATGAATAACATCGTGCGGAAAAAATATAAAACCACATTAGATATTTCAAATAGTTTTTTTGTCAAAACATTGCACCTGAAAGCAGGCATTTGACCACTTTCTCAATTATGGGGACACAGCAACAATTTTGCCGTCCCCCCCAAGGATTTAAGAATAGTCCAGGGTTATTTTCAGCCAGGGTAACAGAGTTACTACAAATGTATGATGATGAGGCATTATCTTATGTTGATGACATATTTCTTACAGACAACGATTTGGGCGTGCACTTGAAAAGAGTGAACTCCATAATACTTGGGTTCGCTTCCGAAGGGTACAAATTAAATTTTAAGAAATCACAAATTGACCACCTCAATGTCCTATTCTTAGGATACGAACTTTCAAGTGAAGGCAAAAGCCTGGAAGCAAACATTCTAGAGAAATGTGCACTGCTCCAGCCACCAAAGAGGCTGAAAAACTTACAGTCAATTCTATGTTTCCTGAATTTTGGAAGAACTTATGTTCTAAACTACGCAGAAAGGGTTAAACCTCCCTACGAACTAATCAAACCTGATTTCAAACCAACTAATTGGACTCAAAACCATACAGAAATTTTGCGTTCAGTGCAAGCAGACATGTTAGCAAAAACACAGTTAGAGACACGCGACAATGTGCGCAATCTTGTGATCAGAATCATCCCAGGAAGATGCGGATTCACGTACCTGACCTTTAATGAAGGTGAAAAGGTACCAATAGCATACAAATCACACTTGTACACACAAGCCGAAATAAAATTCACTTCTACAGAAAGAATTCTGACAGTGGTTCAAACTGCAGTAGCAAAAGAGAGAGCTCTCGCACAGGGTAAACGCATAATGATCATTACACCTGTACCTGCTTTAGAAGCAGTGACGAAAGCGAGCATTACGAATGCTAAAGCTTTACATCCAGGATGGATACAATGGATTAACTCTCTTGCTGCAACAGACGTTAAATACGTCATTGACCCGTATTTGAAGACACAAGAATTCCTACAATTCGAACACGAATGTCCTCTGCCGACTGAGATTCTGCCTCTAGAACCTCACAGATGTATAATCTATACAGACGGATCAGCAGAGCCCGCAATTGGGGGTAAACAAGCCTATAGTGCTGCATGCGCGATTGTTAAAGGTCGCTGGCACAAAGGTAAATTTAGACCGATGGTCACTAAAACTCAATCAGTCGGAGACTGTACAGCTCAGCAAGCTGAACTACAGGCTTTCAAGATGGAGCTTGAAAATACTGATCGCGAATTCCCCACACTAATAGTGTGCGATTCATATTACTGCGGCCAGTCTTACAACGAATACCTGCAAAACTGGGTTCAAAATGGTTTCAGAGACGCGAAAGGTGGCACAATGAAGCATACAATGCTTTTAGAACAAATAGTTATTTTATAGAAAGAACTACAAAAGACTCACATGATTCACACACTGAGTCATCAGCGTGATGGCGTTCACGTTGCAGGGAATTCATTGGCTGATGAGGCCTCGAAGGCAGCTGTACAAACAGCTTCCGTAGCTACAATAGCTCACTCAAAAAGAGTAATAGACGATGAAACGTTACTAGCGGTAAAAGCCTCAATGGAAGGCAACTATGCAGTGTTACCTCTAAACTATCCACTCACGTATACATACATAATTGATGCAAACATCATTCCTTTTGCTCGAATCCCTGGAGTGGGGGACAGAGTAATTCCAAACAGGAAGCGGAGAGCGGCTTTGGTTCAAGAAGCACATATGGGAGAGGGTCTGACATATCAAGGGATCTTAAAATCTCTAATAGAATTAGAAGAGATGTACTGGTGGCCAGGAATAAGTGTCCTAGTTTACCAATTTGGAATAAACTGTGATACCTGTTACAGATACCACAGCTTTGAGGACCACCGGATACCTGACTACAGTGTACCCAGCCCAGTTCGGACATCATTGTTAGACAGCATTAGACTATCTATAAGCAGACGTCACCATGGACAGATGCGGTCCCACAACTACTAGGACAAGATTTATTTGGATGTGGCCCCAGCGCTCGGCTGATGCCAGAACTGTTATAAAGGATTTGCGAGTCTTTATCGGCACATACGCAATCGGCACGCTACATTC
Organism: Lissotriton vulgaris; assembly: GCF_964263255.1. Taxonomy (NCBI): domain Eukaryota; kingdom Metazoa; phylum Chordata; class Amphibia; order Caudata; family Salamandridae; genus Lissotriton; species Lissotriton vulgaris. The sequence continues at coordinate 1,092,562,718 of NC_141696.1, read as the reverse complement.
TGACCAGGGTCCTGCGTTTAGCTCTCGAGCTTACAAAGAGGCCATGGCTAGCTTGGGCTTTGCATTGCGGTATTCAAGTCCCTTCCATCCTGAAGGTAATGCGGTAGTGGAAAGAAAAAAACGTGACATAAAGCAATCCATAACAGCTAAGGTATTAGGTTTGGGTGATGGGTGGGTCAAACATCTAATAAGTGTCCAACGTAGACTTAACAATCTGGCAAGAAATTCTCTGGGGGGAATCACTCCATATGAACTACTGTTTGGTACAAGAATGATAATCAAAGACCTCAATTGTCAAACTTCAGTGGTGGAACAAAAACCCTTTGATGTCAAAGATCATTTGGCTATTTTACAGGACTTAAATGAAACAAGAAGAAGTCTGAGTAACACGATACAGAAGCCAACGACCACTGAAGACAAACCACCAGTCCCAGCAAGACCTGTCTGGATTCCAAAGATTGGGAATCTAGTCAGGGTAAAGATCGTGGTAAAGAAGGAATTTGGGCCTTCTTACAGAAAAGCAGTCCCTGTCTTGGCAATCCAAGGAACAAGGTCAGTGGTACTACCGCCCCTTGCTGGTAAAAGGGAGAACAGAGTTCTGTGTCCATCGACCTGGTCAAACACATCATGTGGCCAATATTAAGTAGTAGGCCCAGTGGTCTCCCAAGATGAAATGAAATGAAATGAAATGAAATTAGATTTATAGAGCGCGTGGTTGCCCTTGAGCGTCCCAGCGCTACCTTAACAGAAAAAAACAGAAAGGCCCTGAGAGCAAAAAGAAGGGAACAAGGTTTATTCAGTTTTGGGAAAGAGAAAAGTTTTAAGCAATTTTCTGAACTTTAGATAGGAGACTTCCATCCGGATTTCCCTAGGGAGGGCGTTTCAGTGTTTTGCTGCATTCAGGGAAAACCGGCGTCCTCCGGTCCGGGCTTTTCTCACTCTAGGAACGAAGACCAGGTTCTCTCCGTCAGAGCGGAGGGTCCTTGGGGATTTATAGGGACAAATCAGTTTTCTTAGGGCGGGAGGACCTTTGCCTTGAAGTATCCTGTGAGCGATACACAGAGTTTTGAATGCGATTCGTTCCTGGATGGGGAGCCAATGCAGGGATCTAAGTAGTGGTTTGGCCGAGGCCCTTCTAGGAGCTCCCAGGAGCATTCTGGCTGCCGCATTCTGTACCCGCTGCAGGGTGTTAATTGTTCCTTTCGGTGCAGCTAGAAGGAGAGCATTACCATAATCAAGTCTTGATAGTATTAGACCTTGGATTAGGAGCTTCTTAGATTAGACAGTTCATCATAAATACATTTTTAAAGTAAGTAATTTTTGTTTTTATGACCAAGTACAATTATTAACACACTATTGATTGAAAATATATACACAATTATAATACACAGTTAATTTTAAGAAAACCACCTGATATCAAGCACTCAACTCAAATCACTAACATACACACATACATACTACAATCAACCCGCACTAATAAAAAGGAAAAAGGGGAAACTGAGTATTAGTTGACAAGATCAAAAATGCCAATACTAGGGTCTCAGAAGGTAATTCGAGACCCCTGCACCAGGTCGGTCGACGCGCGTTTCGGTGGGTAAACCACCTTCCTCAGGACCTTTTTTCTTTTTTGACTCAAAGATATCAGGGGACAGTGAAAAGCAAGAAGGTTCCTATTCCTTTGATACTCTTTTCCTACCAGTTGAACGATTTTAAAACAGGATATATGTCGAGAGAAGCCAGATCATGGTGAAAGACAGAGAGCGATGGTAGCGATTACTCCGATCTGCTTGAAAATAGTTGTCTGTTCTCCCGTAAACCAAATTGGCTCCTAAATAATTGGTAATGCCCTCAATGATGCGACCCGAGTAAAATTGAGATTGGTTCTTAATATGGCGTAACTTGGTCTTGACAATTGTAATCTTTATTGCTTCTGGGACGATATTTTCATGGAGAGTATATTTGTAACGCCGCTCACTATTTTGCGTGCATCCGAACGTCTTGTGTCGTGGAGTCTACTCTCATCTTCCTTTGAAATCGGCGGGAAGGAAGATGAGAGTAGTGTGTTAATAATTGTACTTGGTCATAAAAACAAAAATTACTCACTTTAAAAATGTATTTATGATGAACTGTCTCCTTTTTATATAAAAAAGAAAAATGAGAAATTATACTAAATGAAAATAAAAATAATGATAAAGTAAATATTGTCATATTTTTCTGTCACCTTATTCAAATAATTCTATGTATATTGTCAATTGAAGCCCATGACCATTGAAGGAACATTTTCTCTAGAACGGAATAGTAATTGTTACCCTGACGCTATCCAACACTTTCCCTAAAATGAGAAATTATACTAAATGAAAATAAAAATAATGATAAAGTAAATATTGTCATATTATTCTGTCACCTTATTCAAATAATTCTATGTATATTGCCAATTGAAGCCCATGACCATTGAAGGAACATTTTCTCTAGAACGGAATAGTAATTGTTGCCCTGATGCTATCCAACACTTTCCCTACTGTTGCACTCTCTAGAGTGGGAATAGTAATTTTTACCCCTACGCTATCCAAAACTTTCCCTACTGTTGCACTCTCTGGAGTAGGAATAGTAATAGTTACCCCTACGCTATCCAACACTTTCCCTACTGTTGCACTCTCTGGAGTTGGAATAGTAATTTTTAACCCTACGCTATCCAACACTTTTCCTACTGTTGCACTCTCTGGAGTGGGAATAGTAATTGTTACTGCTACGCTATCCAACACTTTCTCTACTCTCGCACTCTCTGGAGTGGGAATAGTAATTTTTACTCATACGCTATCTAAAATGTATTTAGCTTTTTTATTAGTATTATGTTGTTATTAATTGTTATTTATGTGAATTTTTATGTAAATACATTTATTAGTAATTTATTACATTTTTATTTGTTTTAAGTTATGACAATATTTAATTTAGAGTTATTATTAATGAAAAATATATTATGTATTATATATTTATTAATATTAATTTGTATTACATTATGTATTAATTTTAAATATTATAGTACATTTTTAAATATGTTCATTACATTTATAAGTATTATTTTGTTAATATTACATTTTTAATATATAAATAAACGATATTTTACAAAAAACGATATTTTTGTCATTCTATATTTTATTTTCGATATTTTTGTACTTACCTTGTTAGGGATAGGATTCCTATATTTTTGACTTCGATATTTCTGTTCCGATATTTTTGTATATCGATATTTTTGTTTTCGATATTTTGTCAGACATTCCTACCAATATGACAAAGGAAGAAGCAGCTCCAAAGATTAATAACAATCCTGATGCAATTCCAACAATTTGCAGAACTGCCTCTGGCTATTTTATCAACTTTGATACATTTTCTGAGGATCCCAGTGAACCATAAGATAAGCCAGGAAATTGAACTTTCAAAGAAAAAATAACAGAACTCTTTCATCAATTTGAAAAAATGTATCTGGTTTCACCATGTATTGAATTTTGGATTGTGTTAGGTGTACTTTTCCTCCTGCTCTGGATCATTCTAGTTTTAAGCTTGGGAAAAAAGATAGATGGAAAATACAGTACAATGGACACTGCAAGTAAGAAAATCAACTTGTCCTGAAACCTCACAAATCATCTCATCGTGAACGATGAGACCTCTCATCAGTAAACATCACAGTTGTTCCTATACCTGGTGGTATAGCATGGGACAGAACTGATTATGACATCTATGGCCCGGTGGACCTGCTGAAGATTCCACACCAGTTCAAGGTTTCTTTGAGTGACTTTGTATCACCCAGCACATTTTCTGATGATTGGGACTTTGAAACTGCTAATAACATGATGACAGACTTAGAAATGTCAACTAAATTTACAGAACATGAATAAGGTTCATCAGATTATGAACAAATGTATTGTTTTAATCACTATGGTCACCATTATTTGCATAAATCTGCAAGCCCTAGGACTGTTTTTACTTATAATCAATGGGAACATTGTCCAACGCCGCCAAAAGGTAGCTCAAAAACATTTTATGAAAAGTTTCCGTACTTCTCAGGGTTCAATGTAACAAATCCAGAAACGTTTTATTTCAAAAATATGAATAAGACAGGAATAAAAATAATGTTGACCAATACTAAACAAATTTATTCTGCACACTTTTATGCTCAGCTGTCTTCATTAGGTTTTGACTTTTGGAAAGACAGCAATGAGACAAAAACTGTCTGGGGCACTAAAGACTGGCAGGTGCAAGGTTTAGAAGCCCTATTCAGAGCATGCATTATACCAGAACAAATAATGTTTTTAAATGACACAGTTCAACAAACTTCTTGTCTTGGCCTGGCTAAGATAAAAGACTTAAATAAACCGTCTATACCTAAACCCACATCTGACAGTAATGATACTACATAAGAGGAGATAGACGTACCCTATATTTTGAAACTAAACAGAACTAATCCTGATTGGAATAAATGGTTAATCTGGCCCACATACACAAATAACTGTCAAGATAAATTCCTGAACAAAACACAAGGGTTCACAGTTAATAGGCCAGATCAAAGATACTCCCAGAGACAACATCCAGGGATAGTAACTACTTACAGTGTCAGAAAACTATGCCTTGAATGGCTACAGAAATCCACACTTCCAGAAATCAAACAACACTTATCTTTACTTAAAGAAGGCAATGATTTGCGAGATTTCCTCATGGTGCCTTGCAAACCACGTCAAAAACGTTTCATTTACGCCGGTATATACGCTGCGTACAACGAAGCTTGGAAAATAACGCAAATGGAAACTGCAGAAAGAATACGAGAAATGGATCATATTAATTTCGAGAAAACTCTCTCTGTAGTGGACAATGGGTTAATGACTCTGTCATCCAGAATATATTTATTGGACAGCATTGTATCATCTGCAATTGACATAATAGAGCAGGACTTGCTATAATGCAGCTAGGCTGGACGTTACAAAATCTTCGTTTAGGTTACGTGCCATGGCGTCTAATCAAAACAATGTCATTGTTTGCTGTATTTAACCTTACAGATAAACAAATTTCTTTGGCACAAAGAGGGGCAGATTATACGGTGCTAAACATTGAAAAACTGGAAAGATTACCATTGAAAATTTCTGAGAAGCCTGTCATTGAATGGATAATACATGGCACCATTACGATACCAGTGACGATTTTTCAATGTCATTATTGTCTACAGCATATACCAGCAGGCCTGTATGGAAGGTTGGGTAAAGAATACATTAAGTCGACCTGGACTTTACCTTACACACACAAATGTTGGAGTAGGGAAAAGAGGTACCCCTTAATGGTAAAAATTGTAAGGACTCACTAAGTGGTACACTTTTGTGCCAAGGTATTAATTTACACAGAGCCTGCGAAGGTTCTGCAAATATCCTCTCTTGCCACCTGGCTGTACACCCCCCACAGTGATAAAACCAATTTTCAGGCAGCTATCCAATGGGAGCTATGTTATGCTCAATGACCACAGCTGTTGTGGCATGTTGCCAGGAAAAGCGTATCTAGTTAGTGTGTCATCCAGGGTCACTTGTTGTATGCAAGTATTGTATCCAACGCACAAGACAGACAGTGGAATGGCATTATGGCCTTCACTGAATATCTCTTCTATACGAATTGATACTTTAAGAAGAATGAAAGTCCTTCTTTTGCAAAAAACTGTGCCACTGAACTCGTCTAAAGAAATGTATGATCCGCAAGTTACAAGAACTTCTGCAGAGATATATGCATTATTATCAACTAACTGCCCAGTACATTTCGCAGAAATGTTAAGTCAAATCTTAAACATGTCTCATAGCAGTGGCCTTGCACATGTATTTAAGACGATTTTTTCGGGACTATTAACACCGTTTGGAGCTGTCCTCTGTATTTTTCCAAATTTTGTGCACTCTGTGTTCGGCGGCCTGCCTCTCATCTTGGGACTCGTAGCGGGAATTCTATTTTTATTGCTTCTGCTCCGATATGGCAAATACGGTCACCAGCGATACCCAGACTACCAATGAACAATGCCTCCTTGCCATGAGGTATCGTGCGAGAATTACACAGATTCTTGGCTTGGCTCGTTTAAGAGATCTGAACACAACTTGGTTTCTATCGTTCAGACCAATCTGGCAAGATTGCATCTTACCTGTTCTGCGATGCCTGCTTTGCAGAGAATAATGCATGTTGGACATTTGTCTTACACTTCCATCAGTCCTGCCAGCGGATGTTGACGCTTTGCTAGGTCCGGTAACGACTCAGGCATCATGTTGCCCCCAACCGCTGCCAATTCTGATGACGGCATTCATTGAGGTCTCACCGGCAAGTCTAACTGAGGGTGAGATACGTGACACTACAGGCACACAGGTACCACCTACTGCGGACATTGCTAATGCTTCAAACGCTGACGGCGATGATCCTCATCTATGCACATTTGACCTGCTAACTGAAGTGGCCCCACTTTCGCCTACTGTGGTAGACAGTTTCTTTGCCAGCATAGACAATCTGATGTTTTCTCCTGACACCAAGAGTAACTTTTAATTCATGCACACAGCGTTTCCTGAACTCTCAGATTCGGCCTTCGTTTTTTCAAAACAAACTTGCTAACAATTTGAACTTTTTCAAAATAGAACTTTTGGCACAGAGTAATCTGCTTAAAGTAGAACTATTCTTAGAGAACAAGATTTCTTTTGAAAACTTACTAGTGACTATATTTGGCCTAATCATCATCACAAAACGGTTTAAATATTATATTTTTTCTTTTCTATAAACTTAAGAGACATTTCATGAATGTAATTTTTGTATTATGGTAGAATGTATGCTCTCATAATATGCTTCATATCAGTTGAGACTTGTTTTACCATACACTTTATACTAGTTTCATGTACACAAGCCTTTTCAAATGCAATTTGTATTTTGTGTTTTGGGTGGGATTATAAACACTAGCTTATGAAATGTTCAGTGCTTATACGTTTAGTTTTATTGAACTTAAAATCGTGGCGTGGGTGTTGTAAATGAATCTAGGACCCTAGTGAAATTTTCCAGATTCATGCCCTCAAATAGGTATAAATTACCCAATCCTTATATAGGCATAGAAATTATTTCCATATTTAGCCTAAGCCTATGCAGCCCAAATACGTCATGGCTACTTCAACTAAGTTCCGAGAATCAACAACGATTTCTTAGAGAAACCCGCCTTCAGCAGCTAGGGACTTCCCCTTGCCTGAATACTAATGTATCTAGGAAATCATGGAGTTTTCGAAGAACTGAGTCTTTGATGACGTTATTAAGTCCAATCATACGTCAAACTTGGCATTTCTACATTTGGCCAGACAAACACTGGGCTTTGGGCTGCCTACTGCCTATGTTAAGGGTGATTTATATGTAATAAAAGGGATGGTTTGAGCCTGGTAGTGGTAGTTCAAAACTACACACACAGGCTCTACAATGGCAGGCCTGAAACATGTTTAAAGTGCTACTGAAGTGGGTGACAAAATCAGTGCTGCTATCCCACGTGTAGCATTTAATTTTTATTCCCCAAGCAAATATAGTGAACTTTACTAGGGATCTATAAGTAAATTGAATATGCCAATTGTGGAATAGACAATGTTATCATGTTTTGAGTACATAGCATATGCACTCTAGCACTGCTTAGCAGAGCTGAAGTGCCTAAAATCCTAAATTGAGCAAAAATGAAGTCAACAAAAACAGGAAGCCGAAAGGAAAAAAGTCAGGGGAACTACACCAAGGTAAAAATAACTCCCATAAACAAACCATGGTTTTGCCAAGGTACAGACACAACAACAAATCTGATGGTACTTTTTCTAAAATCTCTGCAGACATATGCATAACTATATCTATGTTTTCAGGACTTCTGAACTTTAAATCAACGTTTCATGGCGTCCCTAGAAATACTTACTGGGAAAAAATTGCACTTTGGGAAATACCAGTAAAATTGCTTAGGGGTATTTAACTTTGTGTAATAAAACCTCAATAAGAGTTAAGATCAGTGATGGGAGCCATGTCTCATAGGAATTCCCTACAAACATCATACTAAAGCGTGGTTGTGTGCTTGCACTACAATTATTAACTTTACACATAGCCCACTTATCAGTCCAATTAGAGACATTAAAAACCCGCCCCCAAAAGATTGGCAGACGATTAATATTAAATCTGCTGTACATAGATGATATCCTTGCAAATAAAATGCTAATAGGTCTGAATAGGCTATACAAGTATACCATCTCCAGCAAATTAAAGATAAACCTCAGCAAAACCAAAAGCTTGGTAATTAACAAAAAGATCAAGAAAAAAAGAATATGGCTGTTGAACTTGTCCTTTCTCCAGGGTCACCCACAACAATTTTTCCTTAATCCTCCTGTTTTCTAAATCCTTTTTGTTGCTTGCTGGACCAGTGCTAAAGTGCTGGTGTTCTCTCCTTTAAACATGGTGAAATTAGCCTTTAGCCAAATGGTGCATTTAATTTACTTGTTAGTCACTAATAAAGTTTCACTACATGTACTAAGTGCGTGTAATACAAATGCTACTATGTGGGCCTGCAGCACTCTTTGTGCACCTACTTAAGTGGCCCTTGAAACATGTAACAGGCCTGCCATTGCAGCCTGTGTGTGCAGTTTAAACTGCCATTTCAATCTGGCAAATAAACCTTTTGATTAACCCTGGGCGAAAACTCCCTTCCGCTTGCGGAGTTTGCAGATTTTTGGCAACTCTGCATTCTGCGTAGGACGAGGAGTTACCAAAAACTCTGTGCCCCGCAGAATTTTTTTTGTGTTTGCTCGCTGAAAATTCGTGCATGCGACCTGACCACGACCAGTGCCAGGCACCCTGGTATGCCCAGACCACACCACTACAACTCGACAACCCTCACCGCACTCACCCCCAGAAGACACACCGACTGCGCAAGAGCCTCACCAATCACCACCCTCATGCTGTTCTCCTGCGAAACCTGTCACATGTCCTTCACTGTCGACAGAGCTCCGGCAATGACTGACTGCCCGAACGATGCACGCACCACCAGAGACCTGACCTGCCTTCTCCTCATCGTGCACTCCCTGCACCAACATGCCATTGAAATCTAGGACCTGATCCACACCCTCTCTCCAGACGTCTCCTACTTCACAGAGAACTGGAACAATGCCACCTCAGGCGCGACATTGCCACGCCATCCGTGGCAGCTACAAAATCCAGTGGAAGGACCGCACCCACCGACCAGGAGAGGGACTCGCCATCGTTCAAAAGACCGCCCTCTGACTCTTTAGCTCCAGCTCAAGTGACCTCCATTCCAACGCAGAACACCTCTGTTTTAAGATCCAGACCAACCCCAGGACCCAGCCCCCAACATTAATCGCTGAGCTCGCCGCCCCCCACGCCATCATCTCCTTGGACTACATTCTACTTGGGGACCTGAACTTCCACCTAGACAATGACAACAACCCCAACACCAGCACTTTCATTGATAACCTCTCCAAACTAATACTGAAGCAACTCATCAACACACCCACCCACAGAGCAGGTCTCACCCTCGACCCCATCTTCGAATGAGGAGCAAACATCCACTTCAGCCACACCACCCAGCCCCCCTGGACGAACCACCACTGCGTCCACTTCACCTTCAACTCCACCACCGCACACAAACCCGACCCACATCCGCCAAGTGGAGAAGTGTGGCTCAGGGGTTAGAGGCGGCTGACCCGGAAGCTGAGATCGGCCATGGACCAGGGTTCAATTCCCCGCCTCGGCGGGTCTTGGGCTAAAAAATTCCACGGACTCGATAATTCTCGCTCCGGTGCCTTCTCGACTCACAGGTTCACACTCTGCGACTCTGGGCAATAGCTTGCTTAATCTCCACAACGGCCCCTCGCGGCAGGATGCCTGGCTTTCACCTTGTGGCTACCCTGCCGGGGTTATCTCACAGGGAAATACCAGGACGGGTTCCCTAAGCAAGCGCTTAGATACAGACCTCGGTCAGTGATTTGCGCTATATAAATACTTGTACATTTACATTTACATTTACATTTATGACAGAACTGGAGCAAGGTCACAGAAGAACCCCTCAAAGCCACCCGGAGTTAAACCCCGCCCCCGCCACAACCGACACCAACACAGCTGCCAGGGAATTTCACCACTAGATCTTCCACTGCGTGGAAAAACTCGCACCACTCTGCCCCCTGCAAGCAACGACCGCTGAAGGCTGCCTGGTTCTCCACAGAACTCCAACAAGCCGGACGCACCTGCAGACGCCTAGTTAAAACAGAAAACTACAGAAGCACAGAGAAACCACAAGAACGCCCTGAAGGAATACCACCAGTTCATAATAAACACAAAAACGGACCATCACGAAGGACAAAATCCAGACCAACGTGGCAGATGCAGAGAACTGTACGTCATACAGCAGTTCCCAAGACCCCCATGCGAAGCCACGGACGTCACACCCTCCCAGGAACTCTGCGACAAGCTCAGCTCCTACTTCCATCGGAAGATCAAGGACCTCTATGACAACTTCAGCAAACCAGCTCCAGACACCACGCCCCTACCCACCACTGCCGACAAACCGAACATCACGTCTTGGGACCCCACCACCACAGATCTCATCACCGCGACCATGAAGAAAACCCACTCAGTAGCTCCCTCGGACCATTGCCCACCGCACATATTCCACAGAACCACTACCACCATCGCCCTCGAACTTGGTCGTGCCATGAACACCTCTCTCACATCCGACATCTGCCCAGATGAATGGAAACTGGCAGAGGTGAAACCCCTCCTCACAAAACCAACGGCAGACCCTACGGACCTGATAAACTACTGCCCATCTCTCTCCACCCCTTTGCGGCCAAAGTCACAGAGACTCTCATAAACACCCAGCTGACCTCTTTGTCGAAGAAAACTTCATCCTAGACCCCTCCCAGTCTGGATTCCGCAGCAACTTCAGCACCAAAACCGCCCTCCTAGCCACAATGGACGACATCTGCAAACTACTGGATCCTGGACACATGCTGGCCCTAATCCTGCTAGACCTCTCCGCTACCTTTGACACATCTCACAGTCAGAGTTCACAATGCCGGGATACAAGGATCTACCCTCAACTGGATCAAATCCTTCCTCTCTTGCAGAACCCTGAGGATCAGACTTCCACCCTTCCGCTCTGAACCCAAGGACATCACCTGCGGAGTACCCCGGAGGTCATATCTCAGCCCTACGCTCTTCAACATCTACATTACCCCCCTCGCCGCCATTGTCAGACAGCACGGGCTCAGCATCGTATCATATGCCGACAACACACAGCTCAACCTCTCACTCACGAAGAATCCTGAAAACACAAGACTCGGCTTCCAGGAAGGAATGAAAGATGTGGCAGCGTGGATGAAGGATAGCTGTTTGAAGCTCAATTCAGAGAAGACCAAGATCCCTATACTAGGACCCTGCTCCACCGCCTGGGAAAATACCTGGTGGCTGTCTGCCCTCGGGAGCCCACCACCCCCACCGACCACCCCCGAAACCTCTGCATCATCCTTGACTCTTCCCTCTCCATTAACCGCCAGATCAACGCCGTCGCCTCCACCAACTTCAACTGCATCCGCATCCTCCGTAAGACCTTCAAATCGATCCCCCAGACTTCAGAAAGACCGTCACTCATGCACTCATAACCAGCAGACTTGACTACGGCAACGCACTCTATGCAGGAATCAACAGAACTCTGCGACACAAACTCCAAACCTTCCAGAACGCTGTGTTCAGGCTCGTTCTTGGTACTCTGCAGCGAGAGCACATGACATGACCCAACACCTATGTGTTCTTCACTGGCTCCCTGTCGAAAAGGGAGTCATTTTTAAACTCCTCACCCATGCCTACAAAGCCCTCAACAACATCAGACCCAAATACCTCAACAAGAGAGTCTCCTTCCACACAACCAAGAGAAACCTTCGCTCCACCAACCTCGTCCTGGCAGAAGTCCCCTGCATCCACAGAAACAAAACCAGAGGTAGAGCTTTCTCCTACATCGCAGCAAGGACCTGGAACGAGCTCCCAGTGATCATCAGACGCTCCCCGACCCTAAACACCTTCAGGAGGGACCTCAAAACCTGTTTCTTTGTCTGATCCGGAGCCACCTCCCCCCCAGAGGTTTTGAGAAGTTAACTTTTCCGAACACGCAGAATTTGCAATCTGGAGAAGAATCTCTCTCAAGAAGCATCAAGATCTCCAAATGATGATTTGGATTAAGACAACTCCTCAGATTGACATGTGGCTGTTCTTTTTTTGTGCAAGGAGTCCTTTTTCTATGTTAACTTTTTTTAACAGGACGGAATTTAACAGAATCTCCAACTTCCTGTTCCTGTCCAGCTGGCTCCTCCCTGTGCTTTGTCCATCTCCTGTTCACTTTTCATTTGGATTTAAAGTTGGAAGGATCACTCGTAGTGGCTGCTGCATCATTTAATATTGAATCTGAGGACTTTTGAATCTGACATTTCACAAGTAAGTTGGAAAATGATGGTTGTTTGTTTGATTGGGACATTGCATCTACATTTGTTTGTACTTTTCATTGTTTTTTTTATTGATTGTGGTGGGTGGCCTTTAGTTCATAGGAGCCTAGTTGTTTCTTTGTAAGCCATTTTCATCTTTCATAAAGGAAACATGTTGCACAGATCACTGCAGTAGTAGTCTGCCAATAGGCATTTCAGCCAGTAGGCTCATAGCTACTCATGGTTGCATGAAACAACTGTTTCTGTGGTGTCTGTTGAATGTAAACATAATTTAGGGCATGGATTGCTACTTTTTTTACATGTTCCTTTGTTGTATGTGTGTGGTGGGGTTGTTGTGTGACTTGCAAACATGTTTATCCCTGTGGATTTTTGTTTTTGGCATTGTTGCTTTAAAGCTGTATTGTTTAGCCTTTGTCTGGCCAGTGTGTGAGCATGTTTCTAATAGTGGGCCAGCATTTGCCTTGGCTGAGTCTCCCCATGTAGCCAGGGGACATTTTGTAAAGACTGTATCCATCCATACAGGCCTGCTTGAGTTCATTGTTTTCCAGGGCTACTGCTTGTTGTGAGTGACCACTGACCATGTGGCTGGTGGTCATTTTGTGGTGGTCGTTAGTGTGCTGCTTTTGCCATAAGCTACATGTCTTTCCTTTGTTCCTCTTGGCTTACTGCTTCCATCTCATTGTCAGCTGCTGCTCCCTGAATGCTGCATCCCATGTGATGCACAATGCTAAACAGGTTCCACTACATTTGTATTGTTGTTCTTCTTCTTTCCTATCCTACCTGAGTGTCCACAGTACACCATAAAAGCCCTTGTTGTCAAAGTCTCACAAATGGCTACACAGTTGTTATATTTTTTAATAACTAAGTTAATACAATTTAAAAATATTAATAACACTAACAAGTGTGACCACACACTAAGTTATATATTATATTTGTATGTTTGTACTAGTAGTAATTCAACCACAACAATAAATGCCACATTTCACTGATGTTCTTTTCGCTTCTTTGCTTTTAGGTGCACAAAAGAGGAGGAGGCATCATAAGTCCTGCTGCCCACGATGTCTTGTGATGTGTGACCACAGACTTATTTTCAACTTGTGCCACTGCGTGCGGCTGATATCTGAAGAAGATGGCCCCAAAGAAAGGTACCAGGTCCTCCAGTACCAAGAAAGCTGCCAGTGAGAAGTAGGAACTGCTACTTACCAAGACTGGTGTGCCGCCCAAGATCTTTTGGGCAAACAGAAAATGGTGCCTGTAGCAGCGATGTCCAGAGAGCAAGCTGGGAGCAGCACCCCCACATCAGGGGACCCACCCCACCAACCTAGGCCCAAGCCCATGTCTGTCGCAGAGGCAGCCAGTCTAATCAGGACAACGCACACGAGAGGTGATGTTGAAATTGACTTATTGTTATCACAAAGTAGTACCCAAACAACGCAGGAAACTAAGAGAAGTCGACAGCAACAGCCCCCAGCACCACCCACAATAGTAGTTGTTCCTCCTGAAGTAGGGGCAGTTCAGAAAATCGAGCTTCCTGCAGAGGAAGAAGAGCAAGCCACTCTTTCAGAAGATTGATTGTCTTCCAGATCCCCAGCAAGGAAAAGGAGGGTTAGTTCATCGAGTTCTTCGGCAAGTCCTGCTTCTGATGATCTAGACACCACTTGGAATCAACCACCTCAGTCTGAGAGTGAGACATATCACGAGACAAGGCTAGGGAAAAGGAATGTTTCAGAAAGCCTTAGAGTTATGGATGTAGATGTAAAAGAGAAGGATGATGATGAGCCAGACATCATGGACATTAGTCCTGCCCCAGTGGAGACCAACATTACCCCATCTCAAATTGCCGTGGGGGATGTGGCGTGAATACCACCAACACAGACATCAACACCACCTCCAGCTTCCAGATTTGCATTTGCAAAGGCCTGGCAGCGACCTACATCCAGAACAACCACTGCAGTAGAAGTAGGTACTGCAGAGAGTCAAACTCCACGCCCACCTTCCAGTTCATCTGGCATTGAAAGTGACACCAGCAGCTCCAGAAAGTAGACCTTCCCAATTTGGGACTGCTTTTCAGTTGCCAGGAAGGAGATTAAAATTGTGATATGCTCTATTTCTGAAAAGGCGTTAGTCGGGTAAGCTTGGTACAAACTATGGTACCGGAGGCAAAACAACCTATCTGAAAAAACACCACTTAATCCAGTGGAAGGCGCATCTTAGTAGCCATAAAGCTGCACCCATTGTTGTTCGTGGCGATAAAGGAGTAGAAGATTCAATCACGGTGAAAGATGATAAAGAGGGAGACATTTTCTCTGGTACACAAAGTAGCCCTGTCCCCAGCAGTGCAGTGGTACGTTCCAGATAAATACCAGCACATCAGAGTGGCACAAGAGTAAGAGTCAGGATGAGACACTAAGGGGTCCCAGACAAGAGAGTAGAGTAACGAAACATGTGTTGAGCCTAACAACATCTGGCATCAAGAAGATGTCACCTGTATCAGTGGCACCAGAAAATAAAAAAAATCCAGGCTACCATTCTCAGCATGGTTAGGTCGCAGGGACAGTACAAACACAACCACCCAATGGCACGTTTGTACAATTCAAAGCTGGCTAAAATGTTAGCCCTGGACTTTCTCCCTTTTTCTTTTGTGAAGGAGTGGGTTTTCTTGTATTTGTGACAGCCTTCTGCCCAAAATGAAAGTTTCCCAGCTGGCACATTTTTGACAGAGTTGCTGTTTCAGCACTACATCACAATGTGCTGGAATTGCTTGGACAAGCTTTGCAGCAGAGTGCTGTTCACACTATCCACCTGACAACAGATATGTGGACGAGTTGCCAAACCACTGATTACATGTGCATCACTGCAAATAGGATATCTTTTGAGGGGTTTGGTGAAAAGATATCTGCAGGTGTTGACACTGCTGAGATTTGTAAAGCCACTTGGAAACCTGTAACTGTATCCATGTTCGCCATGGAGAAATCTCAGACTGCTGCAAACATTTTGGCAGACTTTAACATCAATGTCTTTGAATGGCTGCACCAAAGAGGGCTTAGAATTGGTTTTGTTGACAGGGGCAATGGCAGTAATATAGTTAGGGCCATGGAAGATGGTGGCTATTTCAGGGTACTGTGTTTGGCACACTGCATTAACATTATTGTTCATGACTTTCTGAAAAAAGAAGATTGAGTGAGCAACTTACAGAGCCACTAACTTACTGACCACCGCAGATGAGTCCTCACACATTTCAGCCATTCCTTTAAAGCCCAGAAGAAGCTGAGGATCATTTAATGTGAGCATAGAGTGCCAGTTAAATCATTTATCCAGGAGGTGACAACATGTTGGAACTAAACCTATTACATCCTTGAACATATATTGAAGCAGTAAAGACCAAATAATGAAAATGTCATGCAAAGAGGGGATGCTTCTGTGAAAGGCATGACCATTGAGATGAACCAATGGGGCCTAGTTAAATGCCTGTCAGAGATGCTACTTCCTTCAAGCTAGCCTGTCTGATAAAGGTTGAGGCCCCGAAACTAGTCCCAGGATGCTTGTTTCTGGTCCAGGGAGGACCTGGCTTGGCAGTTCACGCTGGAATGTTCCCATGAGGAACAGGGTTAAGACTGATCAGGAGTTGCAAGTGGTTCGAAGGTTGAATTTAAATCACCCGTGACAATCAAACTATTGTAGATTGAGTAGAGCTCGAGGAGGCTGTCCAAAGCCGCTATAACTTGGGACTCCCCACTGGACTCCCCTCATATAGACATTATAGATGTCCAGAAGTCCTAAGGGGCCCAGGTCTAGCCTTAACACCTGTATTTCACTACTCTTGGATGGCAATTATTTAATACTCAGGGCCTGTGCTTGACGAAGCCATAAAGTAAGGCCACCCGCTGGGTGACCTTTGGCACCTTTGGTAGCAGGAACATAAAAATGGTAATAACCTGCACAGAATTGCGGTTCAAGAAGCCAAGTCTCTTGAAAGATACAAATATCAAACTCATTTACAAAGGTGAGCCAATCCGGTAACGATGTTTTAGAACCCAAACCTGCAATGTTCCATGACATAAGTGAGCCCCTAACGGGGAATTAACCAATGTACAGTGGATCATTGACTTGCCTTGGGAAATTAACCATAGGCTGTCTCTGTGAACTAAAGCCAGAGGCATCCATGAATTGAGTTATATTGGGAGATCTCACTTCAGGGATACAACTAGCAATATCGAAGTTATCGGACTGTGACCTAACTGTATGAACAGCCAGAACCTCATCACTGCAAGTACCTGGCTCTTGTAGATATCTCATTTCGGGGTATAACTGCCAGTATCGCAGCTATCAGCTAATCCCGCTACACTACCACTACATAGCCCTTGTACATATTCACCTGGGAGTCAATCAATATTTTCAAACCCAGAACTTCCCACACGACCCCGTGGCCATTGCCCAGGGTAGTGGTTTACCTGAGAAACAGGTGGGGCCTTCCATTACTGAATGGACAAATGGGCTGGGGGGCTAGTTCTAAACTCAAGGGCAAATACGTTTTCAGCCAGCTCCTCAGTCCGAAGTGTCAATTCAATACAGTCAAATTTGTCAGTGGCCCAAGTAAGCCTACACACCTTAGAGATATCATGCCTAATCACAGACCGGCACCCTCTAACATGACATATCCAATGGATAGCTTTATTAGTCAGGTAGTCTGCACTCTCATTACTTCTCACTGGTGCTAGCTTGAGGACATTGGTCATGTAGATTTTGTTAGTACTTTGTGTTATACTTAGTTTCGCACCCCCCTGCTATCTTGAAATTTATATTGATAGTTGGTCGTTGAGCAAGTATTCCATCTCGCACTAGGTAACAAGTACTCCCTCTCCTTTTCTTTTGTAGAATGGGTTAAGTTATTTTTTGTGAAGAGAGGGGGTCTATTGTGTGCATGCGGGAGGGGTGGTGTTTTTCCACCTTTAGCCACCTGACTATAGGAAGTGGTAATTTTACGCTAACCACCCACTTTTTAAATTAGCAAAGGATTTACCAGAGCACTACCAGCTTTTAATGGGAAAGAGATGGTGTCACTTGGGGTAGGGTTTATCAAGGAACGCACCCCACCATTAGGCACAGGCCCTACCATAGAAGTTAAATTTACAATCATAGCCCTCATAGACTCTATCTCATCCCGTAGTAAAAGTACCAGCTTCACTAAGTCTTGAAGATCTAGTGTATTATTTCTAACCTTATCAATGATTTGGGAATCTAGCGGATGGTTTGGGTCAACATCCGTGACTATTCCTGGTGGTTGACAGGGATCTTGCGTAATACTCTCGCTATGTACACTTGCAAAAATAGAGAACCTATTAGTGCAGGCAACTGGAGGTACAGATGTTAGGGATTCACTACCATCAACTAAAAAGGGAGATATCGGTATTACTAGTTGTAGAGCTCTCCTTTATTGAAGCCCCCCTACTCTCAGCATCTACGCCCTTTGGGCCTTTCGATTTTAAGAGAAACATGGCGGGGATAGCTGGAGAGGCAGGACCCTTACATGAACCTTCCAACCCCAACCCAACTAAAACCCTCTCAGATTGTGGGATAGTCCCAGAAGTTAGAATTGCCTCACATTCCTCCACACGATTATCAATTCGATCAAGAACACATGTACTAGCACCATGCTTGGTCATCCTTCACGCTTTTTTTCCTTTACGGGGTCTGCTAGTCTCAGTCCCCCCGCCTCCCCCTTCCATTGACTTATGCTTGCCCATTCTGATATGCCTCTCCCCGCTAAAAGGAAAATCTTAGTAGGCATCAGGCAACAATATTAGTCCACAGAAAGTATCAAAAGGTCCTTCAAGCTGGTATTCGTGACATGCTCGACAGTAAACAGTCCCTTCTGAGTTTTCCAGGATGGCTCCACACTTCTCCTCAAAGCCCAACAATAAGCTGGTAGACTGCAGATATGAGGGAGGTGGCCCTGCACTGGGTCTTACTGGCACTGACGGGCGCGGGACGGGCCCACACGCGCCCCGCAGTGCGGAGGGGGCGCGCTGATTATGAGGGCTTCAGGCGCCCTCTGGTGATGCCGGTCTTGTGCGCCGTGCAGGGCCTCCTGGGAGTTGTGGTCCTACTGCCTGGCCGTTCCCCTCACGGCAGTAAGGCAATGCAGCGTTACTGCTGGCCCCCGCAAAGCAGGATGTGGGTAGAATGGAGGGTAAGTGCAGGCCTTTCCCCTCACAGCGGGTGTAGACAGACATTCAGCGCGTCCCCTACGTCTACACTTTTAAACAGATTACTTCTGAGAACATCAATGATGGAAAATATGGAGTGATTGGATCCGAAGGATGTTTGGTAAAACAAACTAAAGGAAATTTGATTAATCACAGGAAGCTGAGTTGCGACACTGCTGATAAAAGGGAATTTTACTATTTAGCTCTTTTGCAACTGTTCAAACCGTGGCCTTCAGAATTGAAATTACTTGGAGATTTTCAGAGCTATGAAGATTCCTTCAATGCTTGTAAAGATAACATACAATGTACTGCTTTTTCAAATTATATGAAAATGTTGAACGATGAAATTGATCAAGAAGCTACTATTGCAGCTGAGATTGCTAGAGACAGTTCTTAAGACAGTCAAAGTTCTGCTGCACTGAGTCAAGATCCACTAGGACAACCAATTGTTGAAAATAAAGCAGCAATCGCCATGACTGAGGTGATAACAGTAATGCATCAAGCTCAAGAAGATGTAACGGACTTAGCAAACTTGGAAGAACAACAAAATGTTGAACCAAAAGGAATATATCACCAAGTGAGACAACAATTGATCATGGATTTCTTCATGAAAAGAAAGAATGTTCATGCTCATCTTTTCAACCTATCCGTATGTATGTGAGTGGACAAGCTGGAAGAGGAAAAAGTGTCTTAATTAAAGTAATCACCAGTTATCTACAGAAAACAACTGAGTCACATTTGGCTTATGTTGTAACTGCTCCAACTGGGTTAGCAGCACACAACGTTAAAGGTATTAAATTACATCGTTTACTGATGCTACCTGTGGAGCATGCAAACAAATTTGAATATCACAAGCTATCTTGAAAAGCTTGTTTTGAAGCTTCAAAAGTGCTGAAGAAAATGAATCTTCTGATTATTGATGAGGTAAGCATGATATCAGACCTAACGCTTGCTTTTGTGCATTTAAGAATGCAGCAAATTCTTAAAACAGAGTATGACATGTTATTTGGAGGAAAACATGTCATAGTTTTGGAGATCTTCTGCAACTTACTCCCGTAAAAGGACAACCAGTATTTAAAACACTTGCGCATGAAGACACCAGAAAGTCTCTGGGTAGTATTGGAAATGTAAACATTTGGTCATATTTTGAATACAAGGAACTCATTACAAAGATGTGACAGGCAAATGATGTTGAATATGGAACTATTCTTCAAGATATAAGAATTGGCGTACTGACAGAACAAGGCGGAGAAGCTTTGCAGAGTTGAATACTTTCCAATTTGTTTCCAAATGAAAATGTAGTTCCTGAGAAAATATAAATGAAAATTGCAGAAAACAAATCTGTAATCTGCTTAATGCCAACTCTGCGTGAGTGTTCTATATTCAACTAACAACTTTTGAAGCTGGAAATGAGGAAATAAAAATGGAAGCTATTGATAAAATTGAGCATGAAGGAATCACTATTATTTTGACAGAAAAGTTGAAAACAAAATTGGATTCTGTAGAAAAATTGATATCTAAAACTGCTGGTTTAGAAAATAATTTATATGTATGTAGAAACTGGTAATTTGAAGGCGTAATTTGGATTTAGAAAAAGGTTTAGTTAATGAAGCAATAGACAAAGTTGTGGATTTTGTTAATTATCTGAATAAAGATGGTATTGAATTTTTGGACAATTAAATTTAATCAGATTGAAGAAGTAAAACAAATTGGTTGTTGTTCAGTTCGCTTTTTGCTTGTTAAAGATCTATATGTCCATAGAAAACAGTTACCAGTTTCTCTGGCATATGCAGTGACTATTCATAAATCTCAAGGTTTAAGTGTAGAAAGCGCTTTGGTGAACATTGGAAATACTGTTTTTAGAAAGAGTATGGCATATGTTGCTTTGTCTCGGGTCAGAACTTTATCTGGATTGTACTTGATCGAGTTTGATGAGAGAAAGATTAGTGCAGATGCAAATTGTGTAAAAGAGTATAATAAGTTAGGAAGAGAATATGCTCCCAATTTAGGTCAATATCCAGTATTTGAATAACATGTGGTAGGTCAAAAAGAAGATATGAGAATATCTGTAGTGAAGGTACAGAGAAAGAAAAAAGCAAGATAAAGTTGTGATTGCAAGCAACAAAATATTAGTACACTGTTGAAGAGATTGTTGGTTATCAGTTTGAAAATAGTTCAGGTGTCAACTGCTATGCTAATGTAGTGGTCAATGTTTTTTTTTTCTTGAAGGTTTGCAACAGTAAATTATAGAGAATCTGGAAGAAAGATTCTGTTCATTGTTGCATTGCGTTTATGAAAAATTGAGAACTGATAAAAGTAAAATACAAAGTGTTTGTGATATTCTTAAACGTTTGGATGTATGTTCTGGTTCTACACAATTTACGCAAAATATCCAACAAGATGCTCAGGAATTTCTAATGTATATGCTAACCATATTGGAAAATGAAGGGATACAAATTGAAAACCTTTTTGGCCTGTTATAAAGGGGAACATCATTGTGAAAATTGTATATATACATGTAGCACTAACATAGACACTGAAAGATTTATATATTTGACATTGTCATACTGTAAATCAGAAATGTTATCAACATTATTTATACAAAGATAAGGACAATATATAATTTTAATGATGCAATGTTGTACAGCTGATGGAAGAAAAATATAAACATTAATAAAACATTTTGTAGCAAGTCAACTATCAATAGCAACAATTTTCCATGACGGTCCTTCCACAACATCTGGACATTACACTGCCTATCTAAAATGTGAAAAAAGGCTGGACACTTTGTAATGATGCTCAGTTAGTTTTTAAACATTTGCCAAGCGAATTACCTAATTCCTACCCAATATTTTTAAAGGCAAATTTTTAGGAACAAAATTCGGCCTCTGAGGAATTTATTAATATGTATTAATACAATTACTTTTGCAAAATTTCAATATAACGGATTTCAAGAATACCATTTGGCCTTGAGGAAAGGTGTTTATTTGAATTACAGACTTTTCCTTGCACATTTTCTCGGCGTATAGTTTTAAGCAACATCATTTATAGTGTTTATACATTTAGGTTATAAAATGTTCTTACCAGTAAGCATTTTATGTATGTGTGATTTGTATTTTATGGTATTTTATTTAGGATGGATTTCTTTTTTTTAAACAATCTTATTGATTGTTTTTTTTTGCCCGCTATTATGTGATGAGTACAATTGAAATCACTGTTTCTAGTGAAATTGAATATATTCCGAGAACAGCAAAAAAGGCAAAGAAAATAAATTGTGAAATGTAAAAATTATTCTGTTTTCTGAAAAGTATAGTACTATGTATTATAACTGTATTTGATCTTCTCTTTTACAGATTCTAATTCTAAAGTATCACTTTTATTCAAATTTATTTTATAAAAAAACTGAAAACATGTTTAGCATTTTTTATTTATATTATTGTGCAGGCAAGGATAACTAAGTATTAAAATGCACAATAGCCTGTGTTGCACACAGGTGAACAAAATGGAGAAGTACGGAGGAGATATATGTGGAAGGATGCTCTGTGGGTGTTTTAGGTTACAGGATAAAGTTAAAATGAATACTGAGGAGGCAGATCTAGAAGAAAGTGCCGCAGTGTGGCACCGCAAGCCATTTGGCGGCACCACGCGGTGGTCCACTTTCAGAGTCCAGGAATGCGACATATCTACAATGATATGTTGCATTCCTGTGCTCTCCCCTGCGCTGGTGCAAAAACAGCTGCAAAGCACCAGTGCAGGCACCTTTGCACCATGGTGCAAGGATGCCTGTGCCATGGGTAGGTTGTTTTTGTGCAGGAAGGGGCATCTTCCTGTTCAAAAACTATTACTAAAAGCTTTTTCCTCTTTTAATACGTGCTATAGAATACAGCACGCATTGAAAGAGGAAAAAACGAGGATATATGAAAACATTTCTCCTCGTTGCATCTCCCTACGCCACCTCTAGGGTGGCGTAGCATTCAGACACATCTCCAGATTGACGATTTCTAGTAAATCTAGGGATGGGTCTTGTTCCATGGGTTTTGCGTGGGAACATCCACAGCAACACCCATGAAACGCCCAATTACCGCAAAGTGCTGCGTGTGAAGGGGATGTATTTACAATGAAAGTAAAAGTCAGACAGGGTGACTTTTCCTCTGCTTGTAAATATGGAAGAGCCCCCTGCGCCACCAGTACGTCACGAAAAGTGACGTACTGGTGGTGCAGAGACCTTGTAAATCTGCCCCAGAGTGTCACTGGGGACCAACTAACCCAACAGATATGTATAGAAAGCATCCTATGCCAACAATATGTCACTTTTTGTAACATAGTGATAGAATAAAAAACTTTTATATTTACAAGGAGAGGAAAAGGCAGTCTGTGTACCTTTTCTTTTCCATGTAAATAAGACTTCATCATACACACCACTTTATGTTGAAAGGGCGTTCTATAGATGTTGTTGTGCATGTTTGCAGATAACACTCACAAAACAAGACACATTACCAGGTTTATCAGAACTGATAGGGGTGGGCAGAATTTGCGTAATCACCTTTCGCAAATCTCTGCAAAACGGTAAAAAATCTCAGCGAACACACAGAAATTCCGCAAACACGCGGAATTGCTTGTTCGTGATGCTTTTTTACTGTTCTCAATCGGTGTTTGCGTGCTCGGGGGGAAATATCTCGCGAAGAAGCATTTGAGAACTTAAACAAGCAAAAAATTTAGCGAAATCGCGGAACACAGCATTTTGGGCAATTTTGCGTTCTCCGCAGAACGCGAAATTACCCAAATTCCGCAAATTCCGCGAGCGGAACAGAAATTACCGCCCAGGCCTAGAAATGATAAATCTGGACATGTGTATAAATACTGCACCATCCTCCAATTGATGTAGCAATGCACAAGGAAAATTCTTTTCATTTCTCCTCATTTTTTCTCTTTCAATATATGCTAAAATGCACACCATACATTGAAGGAGAAAAATGTGTTCATTTATTGTTTTTGTGCAGGAAGGTGAGCCTTTTGTACGAAAATAAACTGCACATGACACAGACATTCTTGCACCATGGTGTAAGGGTGCCTATGTCACAACATGGATGTAGTTTAAGCACCAGTGCAGAGAGAAGCACAGAGTTACAATATATGTATGTATATTTGTTGCATCCCTGTGGTTCGGAAATACTTTAGCATACTGTAGGTAAAGAGCTTACAGTATCATGTTACTGCACTTCCTTATAGTTCTGCAGTTATACATTTACCATACACCACAAATGCATTCTTTCACTCAATTATGTAGTACGTATACATGCATATAAACTTTCATACACTAGCATACAAAGTTAGCTCTTTCTTTAGTAGTTAGTTCTGAAAGTAAATTCTTTTTTTTAACTTTTATATATTTTTTGAATGTTTTCTTTTTTTTTGTTTTTTTTAAAAAGAAAAAAAAAGTCAACAGGACAAACAAAACCATGATCTTTGAAGGAATAAAAAAGAAATAGCATTGATGGTTATCAATTGCTCTGCAAACTAGGTCTACTGACTGTTCCCCATAACAAATTAAAATATTGCACTTCACGCAGTGCATTCTAACTTTCACAAATTGGGGACGTATGTCCGGTGGTGATATTGAAGATGATGCACCAGAGGTACTTGGTATTGCCGGTGGTGGAGGTGCATTTTGGCGCTGTCTTCTACATTCTCTGTGACCATAGTTCACAGGATGCAGGGATTGGAGGTGCTTGCACATACTAGCAGTGCCACAGGAGTATTTTTTATTAGGATCTCCTCTGGACAGCACTGCCTGGCAAATCTTGCATGTCACCTTCGTGGCATTACATTTCTTTTGTACCTCCGGAAAAGTACAAAATTTCCATACGAAGGATGTGTACATCTCGGGAGGGGGAGGTTCTGGTAGAAATTGTTCAGCAACAAAATCATCAGAATCAGATGATTGTTCAAGCGGTGTAGCCATTTTTTTCTCCAAAAAAGAAATTCAGATTTCCAGCGAAGAAAAAGTGAGGTTCTTCTCAGAACAGGTCTTCTCCTAAGGAAGGTCTAAGAAGAGTAAATAAAATGGGTTGGGTTATTTAATAGTTAGAACAGTAAGTGTTATAAACTAATCAAATCTCTTTTTTTGTCACATGGGATCCACGTTGGGTGCATAAACGCAACACACACCTAGCGCGACTCTGCAAAATTGCATTTAAAAGTAATATAAGTTCATTACAACTAAAAGAATATATATTTTTTTACTTAATATTTATATTAAATGCATATATATATATCTTTTTGTATATCGAAAATGTTGCGAAAGTTGCGCGCCCACTGCGTTAAAGACGTAGATGACATCATGTGGAAAAGCGCAAGCATGGCGTGATACGTTTATGTCGCGCATGCGCTTTAAGTCGCGTACGGGTCGCTTAGAGATTGCGCATGAAAACGCACTCATCCCACACCCTACGCGGATCCTACAGAACAATTGTAAAATGGCCGCTATGTTCCACGCTGTAATCGAGAGAGGTGCGCATTGGGTGCGGGACTGCTCAGAAAATTGTAAAAGAAAATATTATAAAAATATTGTAAAACATATAAAAAATACATTTATTAAATACATATTTTAATTTTTCTGAATGAAAAATGTTAAAAATGTGTTATGTAATGTAAAAAATAAGATATCTAAAAATAAATAGATTAAAAAAATGTAGTAAATTAGTACCAAAGAAATAAATATAACAATTAATACATTTAAAAATTGTCATTAAAAAGACCTTTGAAATTCACTGAAAAAAACCATAGGTTTCACATATGTTATAGTTAGGAATTATCATTTAAAAAACCTTTGAAATTCACTGAAAAACCCATAGGTTTCAGACAGGTTATAGTTAGAAATTATCATTTAAAAAACCTTAGACATCAGTGATGTCATTTGAGATGTCATTTGAGATGTCATCAGTGATGTCCCTGACCATGTCATAAATGATGTAATATGTGACATCATCAGCAGTGGATTGCAGGCGCGCGAGTTACAGTTAGTACAACTAAATATAAAGGAGGAATTTCAATGGTTTTATACGAGTGAAATTTCCAGCTAACTATAACACCCCTGAAACCTTTGTTTTTTTCAATGAATTTCTAGGGTTTTTTAAATGCTAATTCCTAACTATAACCTGTCCGAAACCTATGGTTTTTTCAGTGAATATATATATATATATATAGACGGAGTGCACTTTCCCGATGACCCCCCCTACGGGACAACGGTATGCAGTCTATAACAAAAAATCACTTAAAAGGGACGGGTCACTGCCATGAACCCATGAACTGCCTCAAAGTGCCTTGCCACAGGATACGTTTGATCTTTATTTGCAATTGCCCTTATATGTTGAAGGACTCTTCTGTGCACAGGCAGTTTGGTGCTGCCCACATAACATAGTGCACATGGGCATTCTAAAACATATACTACGTATTCTGTTTTACAGGTGATTCTTTTTTCATTTTCACTAACCGTGGTCAAAATGGAGTATTGTACATCTTTACATTTTTCACATCTTTACACGCTTTGCAGATAAGGCATTTGTAGATTCCCTTCTGTTTTGTTAACCAGTTAGATGGCAACTTGATCTCGGGGCTACTTCTAACAAGACAATTGCCCATAGACCTAGCTTTTCTAAAGGTCAACTGTGGCAAACGGTTAGGCTTAGTTAGGTCCTCACCGATTATTGGGTCCCTTAGGAGCAAATTCCAATGTCGTTTCAGAATCTTCCTAATAGCCCCATGCTGTTTATTGAAGGTCAGGACGACTCTAACTTTAGATGACTCTATATCTGTATTGCCTGGGTTTGCTTCTTCAGGATTAATGTCTGTTCTCTAGTGAGAGATCTAGTCTTGTTAATTGCCTTATCAATGACTGATGCTTTATATCCTCTCAAAAGGAATCTCTTTTTACCACCTTCCTGAGCTAGTTTGCATTCTTCATCACTGCTGCAAATGCGTTTTACCCGGAGCATCTCCCCATAGGGGATGCTCTGGATCAAGTGCTGTGGATGGTGACTAAATGCATGCAGCAGTGAATTACCAGCAGTGGGCTTACGGTAAAGTCTTGTAGATAGGGTATCATTAGATATAAAGACCTCCGTATCTAAAAAGACAACTGATTCCTTACTCATATGAGCAGTGAATTCCAGATTCAAATGGTTAATATTCAACTGCTCGATAAATTGTTTGGCTAGCTCTTCCGACCCCTCCAAATAATGAAAAGGTCGTCTATATACCTTAGCCACAGGGGTACATGCCTGTTTAAGATGTCCTAATATATATATATATAAATATATATATTACCTACTGGCGGTCGCCAGTAGGTAGTTATAGTTAGGACCTAGCTATCATAGGAAATCTGCAACACTCTATTGGTAATAACTTTGGCGTCGATTGAGGAAATTGCGTGCAATTTTCCAAACTTTTAGCCAGCTCAGTTCTGCTCCTTCCCTGAAAGTTTCGGGGGGATTCGTCATGCGGGGGCCGAGAAAAAAGGGGGTCCCACAACGTGTTTTCCCCATGTTATTTTCCATAGGACGTTCAGACACGGCTAAAGCCCGAACCGCCTAATGGAATTACACCAAACTTTGCAAAATTGTAAGGACTTGTACGCGGAAGTGCCTTTTCTATATTTGGTGAAAATTGCTCTAGTGGTTTTTATGAAAAGTAACTTCAAAAACACATATATATCTATATGCGCGCTTCGAGGGCTTACCTGTACGCGTACCGGGGAGCGCACCCAGCGCGCCACGGAAGTGCGCAAGTGGAAAGCTCTTGGGTGTCTGTCAACATTCCAAACATCTATCGTCCGATCTCCCTTCTTCCCTACCTGGGCAAGGTAGCTGAGTCCCATGCCACTCAGGCACTCAGCGCCTTCATTGAGGACAGTAACTACCTTGCACCCTGCCAGGCGGGCTTTCGCCCACGCCACTCCACCGAGAAGGTGGTCATCTCGGTCGTTGACCAACTTAGGGAGGGGCTAGATGCTAATACCCCGCAGGCCCTTGTCCTCCTTGATTTGTCCGCCGCTTTTGACACGGTGGACAACTCCATCCTTTTGTCCCGCGTCGAGGCGGCGGGCATAGGAGGGCAAGCATTGACCTGGATAGGCTCCTTCCTAGCAGTCCGCACCCAGGCCGTTCATTTAGCCGAATTTACTGCCCCTCCGCGCAGGGTGCAATGCGGTGTCCTCAAGGCTCCTCTCTTCCCCCCTTTTATTAAATCTTTACATCTTCCCTCTTATTTTTGCACTACAGCAAATGGAGGTCACAGTCTACAACTACGCTGATGACCTCCAACTCATTTTTAATTTTTCCTCTCCCTCATCCGGTGACACTGCCTTCCAGTCAGTCATGCTTTTTATCCGGGATTGGATGAATGCTAACCATCTGAAACTCAACCCGGATAAAACCGAGCTGATTCTGACTAGAGGCAGTGGCAACCCTTGGTCCCCCTCATTCTGGCCCCCTCCCCTTGGTCCACCCCCTACTCCTTCCTACTCCGTTAAGACTCTCGGCATCATACTTAATCATCAATTGACTTTGCACTCCCACATTAGTTCTGTAGTATCTTCCTGTTTCTTTACCCTTCGCACCATTAGGAAAGTATTTCGTGTTTTTTTCCCCTTCTGCACTTAAACTAATTGTTATGGCCATGGTCTTATCCAAAATCGGCTACGGGAACAATATTTACAATGGTGCCCCCGCCTATGCACTTCAACGTCTCCAGCTGGTGCAGAACCAGGCAGCCCGCCTGGTATATGGCCTTTCCAAATTTCATCACTCGTCACCCCATCTCAGTTCCCTCCACTGGCTTCCCATCAAACAAAGGGCCCTCTTCAAACTTGGCTGTCTCACTTTCTAAGCCCGGATGGGCACGGCTCCCACATTTATCAATTCCGCCATCACTAACTATTGCCCTTCCAGAGATCTCCGCTCATCTACCAAATCCTTACTAGTCATCCCCCGCTTCAAGAAATCCAGATCAGGAGGCCAGAAATTCACGGTTCTTGCACCCACTTTCTGGAACACACTCCCGCTCCACATCAGACTCTCTCCCTCCTACATGGAGTTTCGTAGGGCCCTCAAGACTTTCTTTTTCCAGCAGGCGTTCGCCTATAACCCTCCCCTCTCTCCATGCCCAGGTACTCCTCTAGCGCCATGAAACTGCATTGTGAACGTGCGCTATATAAATTTTAAAAAATTCAAAAATTCAAAATTCAAACAGTCCGGAGAGTCCGCCATCATGTGTCTCAGTAGAATTGAGACACAAAGGTGAAAAAAAGGGGGAAATGATTAAAAGGGGGCAGGGTAGACACCCCTGACCCCCTAGGTTTTCTGAGAGGGGACTAAAAGGACCATGAAGGGCATGAAAAACTATTTTTTTTTTTTTCGCGGAGTGCGCTCTGGGTGCGCGTACAGGTACGCGTACCACAGGGAAAACAGAGATTTTTTTGTGTTTAAATAATGAACTTAGAGTGTTTAGAGGTAGGGTAGCTCTGAAAAGAGCTGTTGTGTTATCTGGGTGAATTAAGTACCTACAAGTAGTATTTTTTAAAAAATAAACATTTTTAACAATTTTTAAATACTAAATATAAATTTATTGGTCTGACTTTTCGTAATTTGAAAGAACTTCTAACAATAATTCGTCAGAAATTTCGTCATTGGTAGTCTCCAAAGAAGAATCCTGGAACTCAATGAACTCCAAATATTCAATTAATTCAGAATCCAAAGATTCATCATAAAAATCCCCCATGCCATCTCCTTCTTCAATAAGGTCTTCATTATGTGTATTCACATCAACTGGATCATTCAAATTGTCTAAAATAGTTGCAGAAATGTCAAAAACAATGTCAACTGACTCCTCATTAAGGTCCTTCATTGCTGTTAGGGTACTATAAAAAGAGAGAGAGAGAAAGACAGTGAGAGTAAGACGTTTTTATATTAAAAAATATTATTCTTATTAACTTAACGTGTACAACATAGTTCCCCTTACAAATTAACAACTAACCTTTTAGAATGCTGTTGAAAAGTCTCACACCAGAAACTGAAAACCAAAAACTCCTCACAAATCTACCTCAGACACTGCAATCACAAAATGGCCGTCATTCCCTCTCATTCTTCACATTTATACCCGTCCCTAACCAATCAAATTTCTTCACACACAAATACTAAACCAAACTAACATTTTAATTGGTTATACAGATCAACACTTTCAAACTCACATAATCTTCAACCTACCCAAAAGGGGCAGGATAGAGACCCCTTGATCCCCTGGGTATTCTTAGGGGGGCCTAGGAGGACCCTGAAGGACAAAAACACTATTATTTTATTTTTTTTAAATTTGCGGAATAAGTTCAGGGTGCGCTTATATGGGCCTTTACAAGTACGTGTACCCTGAGCGCACCACGGGGAAAATCAGTGAAAAAAATTAGAGTAAAATAATATTTTAGAGTGCTTATAGGTAGGGTAGCTCTGAAAAGAGCTGTTGTGTTATGTGGGTGATTTAAGTACCTACAAGTAGGTACCGATGCAGAGTCTAAAATTCAAGAGGAAGGCTCTGTTCCCCTCATCTGAGAAATGTACACCATCTCTCCTATAGATGCCTTGCATGTTGTAACGCAAGTTGTTGTGGTATATAGAACCCATACCATAGTCTCTGCGGAAAGCAGAAACAGATTTATTCACATGTTTCCTTGCTCCGGGGCGCTTACGCGGGCGCTTATGCGGCACGAACGTAAACGCTTCCGGGAACGCTTCCGGGTGCGCTATGCGGCGCGTCAGAATGACGTTTTGCTAGAATTTTAAAATGCGTTT
Organism: Lissotriton vulgaris; assembly: GCF_964263255.1. Classification (NCBI taxonomy): domain Eukaryota; kingdom Metazoa; phylum Chordata; class Amphibia; order Caudata; family Salamandridae; genus Lissotriton; species Lissotriton vulgaris. Next base: position 1,092,532,163 of record NC_141696.1, on the reverse strand, counting down.
AAAGGTGAAATATGGTTATTAAAAATGAAAATTAGTAATTTTATGAGTATGCCACTGAATGTCTAGCATTATTATTTACTTTAAATACATCATTACATTTTTTTTCGCACGCGGTAATCGCGCTCTCACTATGTGTATGGGTGCGTTTACGGGTGCGCGTACCCTGAGCGCTCTGGGGTAAAAAGATTAAAAAAAACATTTTATAAAAATTATAATAATTAAAAGGTATAAAAAATAGCTAATAAAAAAACTTACTATTTCACTTTAAAAACCATAGGTTACAAAATCGTTATAGTTAGGAATTAGCATTTCAAAAACCTATGAAATTCACTGAAAAAACCATAGGTTTCACACCAGTTATAGTTAGCTGAACATTTTACTTATACAAAACCATTGAAATTCCCACGTTATAGTTAGTTGGACTCACTATAACTTGCGCGCCCACAATCCACTGCTGATGATGTCACATATTACATCATTCATGACATGGTCCGAGGAATGTACCGGGGAGCGTACCATGGGGAAAAAAGAATGACAGAGTTTTTAAAAAATGTAGTATTTTTGGCAGAGTAGACCCCCCTGACCCCCTAGCTTTGATGTGGGGGCCATAAAAGGGCCCCACGAGGCAAAAAAAAATATATATATTTTTTTTTAGATTTGCGCGGGGGGAGCGCCCGGTACGCGCACCGGGGAGCGTACCGGGGAGCGTACCATGGGGAAAAAAGAATGACAGAGTTTTTTTTAAATGTAGCATTTTTTTATAAATTGGAGGTAGTTCTTAAAAGAACTGTTTTTTTATTCTTTTTGTTGTTTTATATTTTTTTATTGTTTTTTGGAATTTTTTTTACTTTTTTGGGCTTTTATGAACAATTTTATATTTTTTTGTAATTTTTATGGGGACAAACAAAAAACAGAGAATTGTAAACGGCTCAACTGGAGCAAAAAAAATAGGAAACAATTAAGGTTTGTTTTTGCACTTGTGGTTGTCTCCAGCACGGTTAATCAGTTTAATACTTTGCTCTCCATAGCAATTTGTCCTTCCACAAAATTGCTAACTATTTTGAAATCTCCAAACTGGGTTTGGATGTTTGGGATCATCTCACTTGTCTCTGGACCCGATGGAGTGGGTTGCTTACTTTGGGAGGTGCTGGGAGAAGATTGGGGAGGGTTTCTGGTCAGTACTCTGACCTCTGCCGGAGCATAGTTATTTGGGTGCCGGCATTGCATGTGGCGAATCATGGTGTTGTTGCCAAAAGAATACTTTTTGGCAGGGTTCCCCCTGGAAAGTACAGTGCCACAGATCAGACAAGTAACCTTTGGCGCATTAACTTTCTTGAGGCCCCTTGGGATTTAAAAAACTCCCAGACAATGTGCTCCTTTGGCTTATAGGTGGTAGTATCTTCAGGCAGGTACCGCCTCTCCTCCTCCTCCTCCTCCTCCTTCTCTTCTTCTTCTCCACCACTGTGGTGTTGTGGTGGTCCTTGTGGTGGTGGTGGTGGTGGTTGAGATGCTCCTGCTGCTGCTACTGTAGCCATTTCTCAGTACAAATAGGTACAAATAGGTCTGCAAACAGGTCTTCCTCAGTCAAAGTAAAAAGTGAGAATGAGGAAAAAAGGTGGGGGCTTTCATCATTTGGAAAGCAAAACTGTCCTGAACCAATGAAAAGTGTTATTTTCAGGTCACATGACCCGGCTTTCATCATTTGGAAACCAAAGCTGTCTTGAACCAATGAAAAGTGTTATTTTCAGGTCACATGACTTGACGCGCTTACGCTACGTGCCCCGACGCGCTTACGCTACGCGCCCTGGGGCGCTTACGTAGCGCGATCGTATGCGCTCGAGTGCTTCCGGGTGCGCTTACGTCGTGCATATCACGCGGACGTGCCTACGCGATACGTCACGATGATGTTTTCGTTCGCTGCAATAGCGCAAACGCGACGCTCACAGGTACGCGCACCGGGGCGCGCCGGAAGACTGTGCTTACCGGTGTGCTCAAGGGCAAAAAAAAGAATAAAACCATGAACAATATACATAAAAAAATATTATTACATAAATAAACAATATAGGATTCATTATTATATTTGATAGCTATAGAAATTTGCTATTCAAAAACCTTTGAAATTCACTGAAAAAACATAGGTTTGAGGCCCTATATATAGATAGGAATTAGCATTGAAAAACCTATGAAATTCACTGAAAAAACCATAGGTTTCACACCAGTTATAGTTAGGAATTAGCATTTAAAAAACCTAATAAATTCACTGAAAAAAACATAGGTTTCACACCAGTTATAGTTAGCTGGAAATTTTACTGACTGATTTTTTTGAATATGTGTTTCAAGGGTTACATTACACTGAAAGGAGGTCTGTCACTCTGTCACAAGGATGGTGTCATCAGTGATGTCATGAGTGATGTCACTGACCATGTCATGAGTGATGTAATATGTGACGTCATCAGCAGTTCATTGCAGGCGCGCAAGTTATAGTGAGTCCAACTAACTATAACGTGGGAATTTTAATGGTTTTATGTCAGTAAAATTTCCAGCTAACTATAACTGGTGTGAAACCTATGGTTTTTTCAGTGAATATATATATATATATATATATATATATATATATATATATATATATATATATATATATATATATATATATATATATATATATATATATATATATCCACCACAGGTTTTCAGCAAGGCACTCGGAGCAGTATGTAGTCGCGCTACCGCAAGAAAACAGCAGACCCAGGTATTCCGTGAGTTGTTCATTTATTCAGCAACAAAGCAGCATAATATAATATATATATATATATATATATATATATATATATATATATATATATATATATATATATATATATATATATCCAAAACAACAAACTGCACCTTTTTACTTCCAAGAGAGCTGGAACTCCACTTGTCATTTGCGATTTATTTTATTCAACTCACTGGTTTTTCTTCATGACCTTGCTCACATAACAAAACGCTTTGCGGTAAGCTAATTTGTACAACCCTTATGTGTCCCGTGATCTAAATAAACAGTGTAGAGAGACTCAATTTTGGCATTGTATATCGCAATATCATTACCAGCCTGTAATTTACATAAGAATTCAAGTTCATTTTGACTTTCAATTCATTATCAATTTGAAACAATTGCTAAAATTGTTCAAATAAATAAATACATGATGCCTAAATAAATACATAAGAAAGTACATATACACACACAATGTCATGTGTAGACTCTCCAATTTATGCAGAATGGCCGTTTAAGGCCTATTTGTTCTACCAGTTTGTTTCCATTGTTTTTATCAACACTCGGAAATGTCATAGTGGTTTCCTATTAGCATACATGCATTATCTTTACAATAAACAAATTCCCTACTATTTACTCATTTTATTTATGTACTCAGCATGAAATGTATATAAATGTCACAGGAATACATTAATGAATTCCCCAAGTTCAAAATCATTTCCGCCTTCTTATGTGCAAATTGTGCCTAGCCATCTTAATAAAGTGCTTATATGCATAATAAGTGCCTTATTAGTGCAAACATTGCCGTAAAGTGCTAAGTGCCTTACAGTACATGTAATAGTCAAACATGGCTAAAAATAACACATCTATAAAACATTTTTTAAAAGGGTTTTATATATTTTTTATAAATAGTTATCAGTTTTCCCGAGGCGGCAGGCTAAAATTGAATATATTATACATATTATGTCCTGTCATAGTCCTATTTGAGTCTTGACCGACATTAAATCCTATATGTGTTACACAGACTGTCAGGCTGATCACTTAATAATATATTATGTGCTTATCTGCTTCTCTACTTGTTTGCTAGTCTTACTTTATCACAGAGGGGCAATGCTATACATGATTGTAGATGTTTAGGATTACATTTAAGATGTTATACACCTTGTGAAAGACTTGGCAGTTTCACAAGAAATTATGTAAGTCCTCTGTATTGTGAAGTCCTGTTGGTGCTTTGCAATCAAATTCAAAGTATAAAGCGTTACTCTAACTGTCTCAGCAGCCGATCTCTATTACCTCCATGACGGAGAGTAAAGAAAGCATCTACTACAAATTATTTAAGACAGCGGAGGTCATTTACATGTTCAGTTTTAAAATGACAAGCCAAGGGGATATGTGGCATCGTTATTGACAATGGCTCGTAGGTGCTGTAAAATTGTCACATGCACCTGTAGCTTGGTACTTCCCACGTATCTCAAGCCACAGGTACATGTCAGCACATATACCGCATATTCTGCCCAGCAGTTATAATTTCTATTGATAGATGTTTTTTTGGACTAAAAGGTGTTTCATAATGTGTTGTGTTCTCACCAAACATGCATGCCCTGCATTAGGAACACTTAAAGAATCTCTGCTTTGGTTTCAGCCACGTGGTACTTGGACCAAGTTCAGGGCTGCTTTTGACTAGATGGGGCCTCATTGTTAATGCCTGTCTAAAGGTAGCAGTTAGTAATGTTGGTAGCCTTGGTGCCAGAACTTCATTTGTAAGTGTGATGGGCCAATTTATAATAACCATGGACCTTAACTGTCTTTGTTGACAGCTATATGTAGTGATGATCCTCAGTGTTTTATCATCTTTCATATTTCTTGAAGTTTGAGATGTGGCTGCAGTGTCTACTTCTATATGATGTTTCTTTTGTTCTAATAAGGATTACCTAGTTCTGCCATTGGTTTGATTGCTCATATCCCCTCAGCCTGAATCTACCCTTGGCTTCTTGTATGCATTTCTCTAATTACATTTCTATGCTGCATATTCTTTTAAGCCTGAGCAACAAATAGGCCACACTGACAACAGATTAGATTGCCCAGTGCCCACCCATGCTCAGCAGTATTCACTATTTTCTTTTTTTCCACAGGAACGTAAATATTAAGCCATTATTAATTATTAATTGCCTACATTGACTCATCCTTCTAGCACTAAAGGTTACGCTTGTCCACTTCGTAGGTCGAGTTAACTTCAGTTTGTTCTAACTTGTACTTGGCTATCCCTGCCACCATTATGATTTATTTTACTTTAGCATTGCTTATCATTCATCATCTTGTTTCTTGTTTAACAGTCTTCTTCTTGTATACTTACACCTTACTGTAATTCTTCTGTTCGTTCCATAGTCTACCTCAGGTGACTGACTGTCTCATTGTCTTTTTTTGCAAATGTAATAGTCTACTACTGCTACCACCACCCTCCATGGCACCTTAGGAAACCAGACCATCATCATGCAGCCATCACTTTGCCTAAACATCAATCACAGGTAGGAGAAGAAGTGTGGGAAGTCAATAATGTATGTACTATAGAAATTAATTAATTCACACATGCACATCCTTCTGAATACTTACTGCAAAGGGTTTTTTATTGCAGAATGCATAGACTAGGAGGAGAGACTGGCAGTAGTAGGACAAGAGAGGGTACTGCATCTATATGTCGTTGTGTTACACTATTGGTGGATTTCAAAATCTAGCTGTGGCCCTGCAGCAAAAGGAGGAAACAAACAAGGTGACGTAAAAGAGTATCCCCCACAAAAGATTAGTGTCATATGTATTGTAAAACTATAAATACTTTATTACCCTAACAATATAAACTAGAAGAAGAAAAAGTCTCAACACCTAACCCACCCCTCTCCCTAACCCCAACCAATGTCCAATAAATTAAATAAATGCCCATCCATGTCAAAGTTCAAGAAAAAAGTAGTAAACACGAAGTTTCCCCAACTCTCAACATCCCACCCACCAAAGAAAAGATTAAAAAAGGGGCAAGGGTTGAAGACTGAGGTCTAGAGTCATGGGTGCTGGCTAGTTTACTCCAGGACCGCCTCTAGGTGCGCGATTCAGATGAGCATGTGGTACCAAAAGATCCTGCATGAAAAACAGGAGTGGGCAGCAGTAGATGATGATGAAGTTGATGGGTGGGGCGGGTGGCTGCTAGGACATGGCACCATACCACCAGATGCACAGGGGGTTGGCTGGGCCCAGGCCATTAGAGGAAGAACCTGCAGCTGCTCCTCTTCCGACAGGGCAACCAGCCAGCGATATTCATCCGGGATGGGTTCCAGCTTCCTTTGCCAGGCCCTGCTGCTAACTATATCAAGAAAGAAAAAAATACAATTGTAAGCATACTCTTAGTAAAACAGTAACACAAATTTATAAACATAAAACTTATAGTGGCACACTAGCACTAGCAGTTATGGTATCCTCCTCACTTCCTCTGCCCCTAAGATTTGGATGCGATGATTAGACTTTCAGTCACTATGGAGTAGAGTAGAAGTATTCTTCATCCCTCTCTTGTTTAGCACAATTAATCTTGTAGGCATGCTAGCTCAGTCAGCTTGTGGCCTAGGCAGACTCATGTTACTTTACTACTGTCTGCATGTGGGGCAGCCGTACTATACAATTATTTACTTTTTTCATTATGGCCATACTCTGTTAAATTAATGGCAAATGCTCAGACCGTTTCACTTTCACCCTGACTACTGCAATAAGGCACATGATGATGATGACATTCTTACGAATGATGATATACAGCAGCCCGACATTCTGTCACTCATGTGACGATGATGACATACTGAGTGATTTGTAAGTACTTGTTACCATGCAGCTGATAGGCCACCCATGGCTGACACAGTAAAAATTACGTGGGTACGGACTGGAGCAGAAGTGAGCCTTGGAGTCAGAGGAAGGTGATTAATGATGGGTGGGTAGGTTACATAATAGTAGTCATGCACATGCTTCCAAACTACTGTGAGTCAAGGGAGTACTCTATTCTGCGGAGAGTGCGAGCTAGACCCCTGACCCTTGGCCAGAGATCAGCTCCTACCACCGCAGCTCCTCCATGCTGTCCTCTGCCTGCAGTCCTCCCAGGCAGGGTTCAAGTCTGCACCTTGCTGGTGCCTGTTGCCGGTAGATTTTTCTGCTATTATTGTGACATTATTTTGTTTTGTCTGGATTGTATTTCTTGTTTTATTGTTTTTCCTGATTTTATTGGTTCTTGATCCCGCTGACTCCTCTCTTTGTCCCCACGTCCATTCTGCCTTCTGCTTCCCACCCACACTGCTCTCGCCTCCCAGCTGCTCCTCCTTCTACCTTCCCTACTTAATGGAGACCTCTGCGCAGTCACGCCACTGGCAATCCCGTGTGCGCCTGGATCGCACCAGACCCCCGGCACCTGCAAGAGTTTCAACACCCGATACTGATACAATGCCAAATCCCTCCATGCACTCAAGGCCAGCCGAAACTCCACCTGCTTCCAGGATGCCCCGAAGCTCTCTCACAGACACTTGACCTGCCAAAACTGCAGCTACACTAGCCAGCGCAATCCAGCGCGTCCTGCCCATCCCAACAAAGCAGGCCAAACCAATCTGAGATGCATACTACTCAACACCCGCTCAGTCCACAAGCATGCAGTCGAACTATGGGACCTTCTCGATTCTTTCTCCCCCGGATGTTACCTATCTGACGGAGACCTGGATGAAAGCCTCCTTGGCGCCCCATATAGACATAGCCATCCTGAATGGCTACAAGATCACCCGCAGGGACCGAAACAACAACAAACCGAGAGGAGGAATTGCCATTGTCCACAGGAACACCATCAGAATTTTGACTAACACCGAAGACTCCCTCAACATGCCAAACACCTACACTTCCACGTTGATCACAACACTACCCTAGGAGGGACCCTTGTCTACATACCCCCGGGCCTGACCACAGTTCAGCAACTCCATCGCCGACCTCATCAGCACACACGCCCTCGCCTTCACAGACTACATCCTCCTTGGAGACCTGAGCTTTCACCTCGAGAACACCAACAACAGCAACTCCACAACCCTAATAGACAACCTCGGACTCAAACAGCTCATCAAAATTCCCACAGTTCCCACGCCGGACACACCCTAGACCCCATCTTCACCACCAGCACTCATATCACCATCAGCCACACAACCGAACTCCACTGGACCGACCACCACTGCATCCACTTCTCCTTCGCAAAACACAACTCGTACAGCCAAACGCAATGAATCCCACACCGCAGCTGGAACAAATCCACAAAAGGCCAGCCCCCTCACCACCCTCGCCTGAGACCCTCCATCCTAGCCCTCAAACACTAACGCTGCGGCCCACAACTTCAGACAATGGATAGACAACTGCTCCATTCAGGAAACCCTCAGGCACACCGACACAAGAGCCATCTGGTTCAACATTGACCTTCAGACTTCCAAGCAAACCTGCCAAAGACTTGAGAAGCAGTAGCGCCAAGACCAGACACCAGACAACCAGCACCAACTCATCTGATTTGCCAAAAAGACTTTCTTCAAGGAACACATCACCAACAATGCACACAACAGCAAAGATCTCTTCAGCATCGTGAAAGAACGTGTTTCCCCCAATTCCAGCTCTAACAACATCCTGCCGTCGCATGAACTCTGCGACTCCCTGGCCACCTTCTTCCAACGCAAGATCGCAGACATCCACGACAGCTTCGAGACCTAGACACCGACGACAGCCGCCGACACCCCGACTCAACGCCCTCCAAATACACTGACCTCCTGCTCTCCTGCAACAATGTCAACGATGAAGACACCATCAAAATCATGAACACCATCCTCTCCGGCTCACCCTCTGACCCAGGCCCACACCACATCTTCAACACAGTAAGCTCCATCGTCGCATCCCAACTCCAAAAGATCATCAACAGCTTCTTCGAAACCGCCACCTTCCTGGAGAGCTGGAAAGAAGCTGAAATCTACGCCCTACTCAAAAAGCCCAAAGCGGACCCAAAGCACCTCAAGAACTTTCGACCCATCTCCCTGCTTCCATTCCCGGTGAAAGTCATTGAGAAGACTGCAAACCGAAACTGACCCACTTCCTGGAGGAGAACAACATCCTGGACTCAAGCTTCCGCAGCAACCACAGCACCGAAACTGCTCTCATCGCCGCCACAGATGACATCAGGACCCTGCTGGACATCGGCGAAACAGCGGCCCTCCTCCACCTAGACCTCTCTGTCGCTTTGGACACAGTCTGCCATCACACCTTACGCACATACCTCCACAATGCAGGGATCTGTGAAAAAACCCTGAACTGGATCACCTCCTTCCACACTGGCAGAACCTAGAGAGACCGCCTCCCCCCTTTACGATCCAAAGCCACCATGATCACCTGCAGTGTACTCCAAGGATCATCCCTCAGCCCAACCCTTTTCAACATCTACATGGCACCGCTTGCCGACATCATCTGAGTGCACCACCTCAACATCATCTCATACACCGACGACACACAGCTGATCCTCTTCCTCTCCAAGGACCCAGGAACTGCCAAATCCAACCTGCATGAGTTAATGAAGGCTGTCACAGAGTAGATGAAGACCAGCCGTCTGAAACTGAACTCTGACAAAACGGAGGTTCTCATCCTCGACTCTAACCCCTGTGCATGGGATGGACATGGTGGCTGACCATTCTGGGAGCTGCCTGACACCTACCAACCGCACACGCAACCTGGGGTTCATCCTGGACTTAACGCTTTCTATGACCCAGCAAGTGAATGCTGTTTTCTCCTCCTGCTTCAACACCCTCCGCATGCTCCGAAAGATCTACAGATGGATCCCCACTGAAACCAGAAGGTGATGGTCACCCAAGCCCTCATCAGCAGCAGGCTGGACTACGGCAACGCCCTCTATGCGGGAACCATGGCCAAACTCCAGAAACAACTCCAACACATACAAAACGCCTCCGCACACCTCATCCTATGAATCCCTTGCCACAGCCACATCACTGCCCACCTGAGAGACCTGCACTGGCTCCCGGTCAACAAGAGGATCACCTTCAAACTCCTCACCCCTGCTCACAAGTTTCTCCACAATGCTGGACCAACCTACCTCAACGAATGACTCACTTTCTACACACCGAACCACCAGCTTTGCTCCACTGACCTCGTCCTTGCCACCATCCCACGCATCCACTGAACGACCACCGGAGGCAGGTCATTCTCCCACCTCTCCGTCAAGACATGTAGCACCCTCCCCATCCACCTGCGGCAGACGCAGGACCTGCTGACCTTTAGGAGACTTCTCAAAATCTTGCTGTTCGATCAGTAGCTGCGTCATCTCCCTCCCCCTCTAGCACCTTGAGACCCTCACGGTAAGCAGCGTGCTCTACAAATGTTTGATTGATTGATTGAGCCATAAACCTTTGAATCAAAAACCTTGAAAAAAACACAGTTCTCGTTCTTCCCAGGGCTTTTTTCATTTATCAGTGCATTGCTCTTCTAACACTATTCTTTTATTTTTCACCCTTGGCTTTGGTACTCTTTCAGGATTTAATTTTCTTTTACATTCTCTTCATCATGTCTGACTCTATTTTCACCTACTATCTATGATACCATCCAGGCATCCATCCATCCAAACATGGCTATATGCAACCAGCTGTAACCATCAACATACATTTGTCATAGATATAACCAACCACCACCCATGCATCCTTGCTTGCCTTAGAGTTTGACCCCTCAAACCCCCCAGAGGATTACTTTCACCCATACAATTTCACCCACCCAGGCAGGCATCCTCCTCCTCCCGAATGGCATGGACCTCACCGCTGGCCCGGCACTGGTGGTCTGTACGCCTAGAAAAAACATTTTACATTTTATTGTATGCCATGTACGCCTCCCCTATTTATTTTTTTCATTAGCAAGATTGAAAAAAAATACATAATTAATAATACATACACTACACTTCACTATTCACAATTCGGTAGAGTAGAGAAGACTGTATTGTCCTATCAAAAATAACAAACTAATATCCGGTTGGGCATTTTGTTAGTGGAAAGTTTTGAAAACCTCTCAAGAAGAGGACAATCCAAAGGACTGGACTCAGTGACTAGAGCTATGGTGCAACTAATTTTTTGAAAATAAGAAAGAGTGGCCAACTGTGCGGACATGAGGTCTCTCTAAGTTGAAAAATAATAATAATAATAATAATAATAATAATAATAATAATAATAATAATAATAATAATAATAATAATAATAATAAGGTAACTTGTAAAGCGCATGGTTATGCCTTCCCGGCGTGTCTCCGCGCTGTGGAAATGACATGCCCAGCAGAAATAGCATAGCCAAAAAAAAACCCCACCTGATAGAGACCCTAAATGGAGAACAAATAAGTTTTGAGGAGACTCCTAAACTTGGCATCTGACCTTTCAAGTCTGAGACCCATTGGGAGTTTGTTCCAGCTTTGTGCAACTATGAATCGAAAAGAGCGGCCACCCATTCTGGCTTTCTTGATTTGAGGGATTTCAAGCCGCCCTGTACCTCCTGAACGTAGATCCCTACCTGGCACATACCTGGTGACCAAGTCTCCCAGGTAGGATGGAGCCTTGTGCCAGAGAATGCAATGGCATATTAGGAGGGATTTAAACAGGACCCTCTTCTTAACAGGAAGCCAATGAAGTGCCGCCAATGCAGGCCTAGATGCAGCTCTTCTGGGGAGTCTCAAGACAAGCCCTGCTGCTGCATTTTGTAGGACCTGTAGGCGCCTTAGACTCTTTTCAGATGCACCCAGGTATAAAACATTCCCGTAATCCAAACAGGAAGTAATAAGGGCCAGGGTCATTGTCCGTCTTGCTTCTAGCGGAAGCAGATCCAAGGTTTTATTTAGTGTTTTTAGAACACCAAAGCCCTTTCCCACAAGACACTGGATATGTACTCCATAGGAAAGGGCGGGGTCAACCCATATGCCTAGATTCTTTGCCTCCTTACAAGGAGTAGGAGTTGGGCCTAAGCATTGTAGCCACCAGTCATCCGTCCAGCTGATTCTGTCTCCACCCACCACCAGTACCTCGGTCTTGCCTCCATTCAGCTTTAGACAGTTCTTATTCATCCAGGAGGCCAGCTCCTGCAGGCATGTCTTAAAGTTTGAGGCCTCAGCCGAAGGCGCCTGGGAGAGGAAGATCAGCAGCTGGGTGTCATCAGCGTAGGAGACTAACTCCACTCCGAACGTCTGCACCACCTCAGCCAGAGGGGCCAAATATAAATTAAACAAGGTTGGACTCAAGGCAGAGCCTTGAGGCACCCATTGTTCCAGCACTACCTCTGCAGACTGACAGGAGCCCCGTTGGACCTGAAAGCTACGGGCCGTTAAGAAGGATTTCAGTCAGCCCAGTGCAGACCCTCTGACCCCACCTTTGTTCAGACACTGCAGCAAGGTGAAATGAGCTACAGTGTCGAATACCGCACTGAGGTCTAGCATTATCAGTGCCATGGTATGTCCAGCATCCGCATCTTGCCTAATGGTCTTTGTAGCTCTCAGCAGGGCGATTTCGGTAGAGTATCCTGCCCTAAAGCCCGATTGAGAGGGATGTAAGAGATTCGCCTTCTCTAGATGGGCAATCAATTGTGTATTTACCACCTTCTCTGCCACCTTGGCTAAATACGCAGCAGAGAAATAGGTCTAAGGTTCTCTAAAACTTCATGGCTAACATTTGTTTTTTTCTAATTGGTAAGACTACCGCTCTCTTCCAAGCCACCGGTAGTGTGTGGGAAGCAAAAGAGGTCTCGAGGACATATCTAATATAGGGCTCCAGGATTTGCAGGCTCTCTCCCAACACCCTAGGCAGTGCTGGATCTCGTGGGGATTCGGATTTGACACTGAGACAGATACTTCTCAGAATTTCCGGCGGGGGGACTATAAATTGCTCCAAGGTCCATTCTGTATTACTAGCCCCTGTCACTTCCTCAAAGGTCAGACCACTTTCAGGGCTGCTAGAGAAAGAGGCATAGATGTTCCTAACCTTCGTAGCGAAATACTCCGCAACTCGATTACATTCGGCCACCGAGTCATTGTCCGGAGCGTTAGAGCAGGCCACAACAGAGATCTCTTTAAAAATTCTGAAGAGTTCCTTAGAGGAGTTTTCCGCTTCCCCAATTCTGTTTTTATAATGTGAAGCCTTCGCTCCTCTCAGCAGCACTTGATATTTCCTCTGAGCCACCCTATAACGTTTCTTATCCTGAATGCAAAAACCCTTACGCCATCTTCTCTCTAGTCTCTTACAATCAGACCTAGCCGTCTGCAAGATAGGAGTAAACCAGGGGGCCGATTTTACAGCTCTGTTGCCATGTTTTGTTAGTAGTGGCGGAGGCACCTCATTGAGGGCCAGCAGGATGCGCTCCTCTAGATTTTTATTAGCGCTATCACTGTCCGAACCTCTCGGAGGTCCTCCTTTCCCCAACAACTTGTTAAAGGTGTCCTGGGAGAAATTTTTCCATTTACGACAGGGATAGCTTTTATTTTCTCCCCTCTGTATATCTTCCACCAGCCCATTTATCCTAAAGGGTACCAGAAAATGGTCTGACCAGGGGACAGGTAAAGGTATGTCTACCTCCACCCCATCCCAACTGGCGAACACGGGATCTAGCAGATGGCCATGCTTGTGGGTGGGGATATCTGATTTCAGCTCCAGTTGCATAATCTGCAAGTCTTGCCTTAACTCTACCGCCTCCTTCAATGAAGCGTCCTCCAGATGTATATTCAAGTCCCCTAACACAAGAAGCCTACGACGTCTAGTCGCCAAATGGGCAATACCCTCCTGCAGACTCAACCTAAAGTTGCCAAGTCCCCCTGGGGGACGATATAGAGGATCCCTGTGATAGAGGACTTCGGGCTTACTTTTAGCCCAAAAAGCGCTGCTTCACAGTTCTTCATTTCTAGGGGTTCTAAGGTGCATCCATAAGGTGCTTTGGTAATAATCGCAATTCCACCACCCCTACCTATAGCTCTATCAATTTTAGCCATTGTAAAGCCAGGAGGGAGAGCCTCAAAGATATCAGGATCTGAATTATCCCTCAACCATGTCTCCGGTAGGAAAAGAACATCGAGTTTTTCTTCCAAAAGGAGCTCCCAGATCTGGTTACTATGTTTGCTTAAAGATCTACAGTTCAATAGTCTGCCCAAAAGCGTCATGCTGCCTGACCCACTAGCTGTCTCTCTATATACCTTGAAGGGGCAGTTAGGGCAATTACAAAGTTGCATTGCCTCCATAGAGTGTCTGCACTCCTCAGCTATGGGTGGGCGTAGTTGTAAGAGTTTCTCTCTCCCATAGTGAGTGGGACATTGATGGAATTGGACAGGGGTTTTAGCCCCGGCCCCCGTCCGGGGCCGGGGATAAAACCCATGATGCCATCCTTCTACTCTTCATACTTCCAGCCATGGTGCACAGTAACCAGTTGTTCAGTATTCACCATCAACTGTTGCTACTAAAAAAAGTACTAGGACTGCGTTAGAAAAAGAAAAATACACCACTTCGCGTTGTCCTACTTGGGTGACCACACACATAAACAAAAAGAGGGAGGTAGAGTATAGAAGTAGGATTCTTACTCCACAGACTTAGTTACATAAACAAAAGGAATCCTCCTGAGAGTGTTAGGGAAGTGTTTCCCACAATGGTGTGGGAGCACTTAGTGTTTTTTAAAATACCCGCACACACCAAAAGGCCCCTTGGTGTCATGCTTCATCATAGGGATCTTCGCACCCCTCTAGCGGGATGCAGCGTGCTACAACCTATGACTACGCGGGAGCACTTGTAGTTATGACTATGTGTGGTGCATGTGATGCATGTGATAGGGATATTTTATGTGAGTGGTGGGATTTAGTGAAGGATTAAAAAGATACCTGGCTCGTGGGTTTTATGGAAAAAAACTTTATTCACAACTCCGGGCTGGTACTACTAAAAGAAGTGAAGTGTGAGGTTGGACCTGTCGTGTTAATGGACGGTATCTCGTGTGTGCGTCGACATGTTTCGGAGTTTAAGCTCCTTCTTCAGGACGGGGGCACAACTTCCCCACCTTACTCACGTTTCACTAGTTTTGTCACAAAAATTTGTGTTAATAACAAAAAGCGAAAAATTAAATATGTGTATAAAAATACAGGCTATAATGTGCCTACAGCGGTTTGGCTCAAGGTCAATGCAAATTGCATGACCTGAGAGAGAGAAAAGAAAAAGAAAAAGAAAATGGTCACCCTGGTAGTGGGTAGCTCATACAGGTGCAGTCCCCTGGAACAAACCATTCGCTCAATTGACCCTGTAAAAGAAAATTGACAAGACATACAACACAGAAACACATACACTCAAAGGATGTAAAGGAAGTTGTGGTCATACTTATTAAGTATTGCTTGCTTGCTTCATGAGCATTCAAGAATGTCTGGGGGGTGATTGCCATTGTGCAATATAGGTAAAAACAATGTACATTTTAATATGGTTCCTTACTTACTTCGTTAGTCTTAGGAATGCTTGTATTGCAGACTCTACACTCACAAACTCGGGATGAGTTGTCCTCCGTCTTACCCCACACGCTGCTCCGCCTGACTGAGTTGGAAAGTCCGGACGTGTGGTATTTATACCTCGTTTTCAATTAGTGGTTCGACCTCATTAGCATTAAACCGGATGTAATTATGTGCCCATATAAGGGCGATCCGCCATTAGTTGGGTGGTTCTGCTGAAGAAAGGTTAATTATAAGTTAATTGTAGGTCCTTTTTAGGCAGAACCGGCGAGAACGATCAGATGTCAGCCCCGCGGTTCCGTCTAGGAGGTGTGCGCATGTGTGAGTAGCACCCACTAGGTCGCGCATGCTCAGATCAGAGCTACAGTATTGCGCATGCGGGAGGGATGGCAGAGTTTTCCTGCACATGCGTGCAGGATGTCCAGCGCTGTTTTGTTCCCTCGGTAGTTGCTTTTGACCCGAGGAATGTCTATTTTACCTTGCGATATATCCAATACAAAGGGTAAACGTGATTGTATATTCACTGCTTTTTTCACTCAAGATACTCTTGTGCTCGTTCATGCGTATTTTCACAGCTCTCGTGGTTATCCCCACGTATTCCAACCCGCATGGACATGTAATTAAATAGACCACGTTCTTGGTATTACAATTCGTCATTTTGCGCTGTTTCCACGTGGTGCCATTTCCGAATGTTAGTATAGTGCTTTTTTGTGTCAAATGGCAGCTGCTGCAGTTCCCACATGGGAAATGACCCTGTATTCCTATGGTGGTTTGTCTTGTCTCATGAGTAGGTTTGGGTCGTGTGTGTACCAAAATATCTTCAAGGTTTCTGCCTCTGCGGTGTGCGTACATCGGTTTTTCCAGGTTAAGGGTGCCACATGTGAGGATACCCCAATGTTTATTAATGATCTTGGAGACCTCATTGGACATGGTATTATAGGTGGTGACACATATTGGTCGTCTGGTTTCTGGTGGTCTACTTGAGTGACCACCATTACTGATTGAGCATGATGAGACAGTAAAAGAAACTAAAAAAGCCTTCTCTTCTCACAAACCTGCGGAGAATACTTACTTGGGCATGCAACCTGCACAGCAGATTAGTGCTACTAGTACTAGTAGTAGTAAGGATTCCTTACTACTACTAGTAATAGTAGTAGCCTCTGACCAATTGCTTCTCTGAGTCTTACAGTACCACTACTAGGCAATCCACATATAAGGGGAGAAGGAAAGCTGAGTGAAACCCAGGAGAAAGCAAGCTACAGCCTGACTAATACAGAGTCAGAGCAGAGGTTAGTCAGAAGCAGTTTGATTTGATGTTAAAAGAAAAGCAGACACTAGAAACAATGTTAGTACTAGTAGTTAGTAGAAGGTAATGGAGCAAAAACAAGAATTTAAAAACAAATAAATTGAAGAGACTTTGGAAAAATGTAAATTAGGAAATGGAAATAATAAAGCGGTAAACGTTAGGGAAATATTAATATATAACAACACCAGGAGGACTTACTGGGGCCATAGCAAATCCATCTGTGCCTGAGGCCACTTCCTGCTGCTCCCGGGAGACCCCTCGAGCTCCCGCACACATGCACTGCCAGCAGGCCCAGTCTTCATCTTGCCCCTGGATGCTGACCATATAAGACATAATTTAAGGGCCAAAAATTATTTGTGATAAATAAATACATATAATTGCTCCAAAATTATTCTCAGAGAGGAAACATTGACCTATCCTAAATCAGATCGACTTATTCGACTAGTAGTAGTCGACTAGTATGTGTCGCAGTTGAGTACCTTCCAATCATTATAATTCCACAGTTCAATTCAGATTCCAGAATCCTAAACTTACCTAGCCCGCCTATTCCAGACTCTGGAATGAATTGCAAAAAAATTATATTTGCTTCAACTAAGTTCCAATCTCATTTCCAATCATCTCTCAGTCTCAACTCAAACCCCATGTGATGGGCCAATTACTAAGTCACAGGGTCAAGACTGATTTGCATCTGGTCATGTCTGACCTGGGGTGGCTTGGTGAGCAAAATAACGATGGATTAAAACCAGATCTGTGACTGGGGGTGAATGCTTTGCCATTGTGCAACATTCCGTCCATCATCTTGTGTGTTTTGCTGTTCACCCTATGTGGGAAGGGTATGCCCAGATGTGGGTCCCTTGCTCACTAAGCCACTGGAGTCAAGCTATCCTGGCTGAAGATGGCTGATAGCCAGAAACTGGTCCTAGGATGCTTGATTCTGGACCAGGAAAGACATGGCTTGGCAGTTCGGGCTGGACTGTTCCCATGAGGCACAGGGTCAAGACTGATTTGCATATGGTCATGTCTGACCTGTGGTGGCTTGATGAGCAAAATAACGATGGATTAAACCCAGATCTGTGACTGGGGATGAATGTTTTGCCATTGTGCAACATTCCGTCCATCATCTTGTGTGTTTTCAAATTACTACGTCTGCATTTTTATTCTTCTTAATAGATATATGGACTCATGCATATTGCATACGCCAAATTAGTTGGTTGCTATTTTATTCCTTCACTACACGAACAAACTACAAAAGGTTCTACTATGACTGAAGTCATGTGAGAGGAAGTGTCATGCAGGCAGCTAAATTACCAAATAATACTAACTACTACCACTATCTTAGTGACAGGAGACAGGACAGCCAGACAGGACAAGGGAAAGGACTAGAGTCTTTCCTATATGTATTACCTAACTTAAATTCTCTAACCTCTCTTACATAACCAGCTGAAGAGAGCACAAAGTTGCAAACAAGTACGATTAGTTATTAGCACCAAGCATGAGCACTTGTCTGGAAGTAACAATCACGTAATAATGAGATTTTTAAACATAAGTTACCTGCATGTTAGCTATTTGCGAAAAAAATAATATTCGCAATAACACAGAGCAGAAGAACACAATAGTAATATAATTAGCTACTCACCAAGCCCCGGGACCTCAACATCTAGCAGGTCCAGCAGGTCATGCTCCCGGTCCAGGATGTTAGACCACGGGTGCATTAACTGTTTACAGGTGCACCGGACCCCAGAGCAGCGAAATAATGCCTTTGACACCCTATCCCTCTGCCGGTGACACTCCCGGAGCTCGTAACCAGACCCAGGCCTTCCGCCTGCTGCCAGCTTTAAGGGTAGGTGGCACTAGATAAAAAAAAACAGTGCGGCCACCCCCGCCTCAGTGAATAAGGCTAGTGGCTGCACCCCTTGTGGGCGCCGCCTTCCGCAAGAAAGGCAGTTGTGGCTTTCACTCCTCTACTTCCCCTGGCCCTTAGTTTTCTTAAGGTTCTTTGCAAGAGCAAGTAATAGAAAAAAGAGTGGTAAATGCACTAAAAACACAAAAAATGCTGGAAAAAATGCAAAATATAGAATCAGGAATAACAATAAAAAAAATGAAATAAAATACCAGCATTTGTAAAGCACACAGCTACCTCCGGAGAGGTGTCCCGGCACTGGGGACCATCAGGAAGATTAAGCAAGCTATTGCCCAGAGTCACACAGCATTGGGCTAACCTGCAGCCAGCGCCGGGGATCGAACCGCGAACCCCTTGGTCCGGAGTCAGGCACCCTGGCCGCAGCACCACACCTAGATAATAAATAAAAAAGATCAAAAAATAGTTTCTAGAAACAAAGGAGTGAAAAGAAATAGGGAGGATAGAAAAGCAGGCCCAGGACCATAGCAAAAAGGGTAAAAACAAGATGGCCGAGCCCATTGGCGACCGTGTGGTGAAGTTCACACGATATTTTCCCCAGAGCACACAATAAGCATCCCCGAACATGCAATATGCATTCCCGTACAAGAAAAACACATTGCGAATGGGTGGAAAAAGTAACTCAGCGTGCTTGTGGAAATCCGCATATCTCACAGAGGTTTTTTGCGACTTTGCGGGGTGCCAAGTAGCGTGACTACGCGAACTCCGCCCAGGGTTACTATTGATAGGTCTAAACCTCCCTTTTTAATAGATAGAAATCACCCCTAAGAAATGCCCTACACAGCCCAGAGGGCAGGATGCAGTGTATTTAAAAATGTGGACATGTACGTTTAAGTTTTGCAAGTACTGGTAGTGAAAAACTTCTAAATTCAGTTTTTCACAACTGTGAGGCCAACCTCTCCCACAGAATAACATTAGTTTCTCTTATTACATTTAATAAGTAGTAATTTTCAATTGGGAGGAGAAAAGAGCATCATGTTTGGCGCCTAATTAATTGTAATTAAAAGCCTCTTTGATAGTAAAGTTGGATTTTAAGTTACACATTTGAAAATGCCACATTTACAAAGGCTTTTGAAGAGATTTTACATCTTACAGAAAATAAAGCAGAAACTAAAGTTTACAGTGCAATAGAAGTGCAAGAGATTTATGGCCTCATCCGGGAGGTTCGTACTTTTGATTTAACTCCAGGGCCAGTTACACAACAATAGAGACAGTTAGAATATTTGATGCAACCTGAAATCAATCAACGTCTGCACGCCACTACTCTTGTCCAGTATAACAAGGCTAGCAGGATCCCTAGGGAACTGAGACTTCCTCTAAAACCCATGATGTTCAAAATGAACAAAAAGTACATGGACAAGTGGTATTCTATTTTAAACAAGTGTTCTCTTGACCTGATTCTTTTAATCGTAGAGGAACTATCAAGTTTTCTAGTGGGCTTGGAACAAAAGATACAAGCACTAGAAAATTCTTTAAAAACACGCATGGAAGGTGAAGATTGGGCATCATCACTAGAAGACATCAATAAAAGGCTAGACAGTTATGCTAAGGAAATTCATGAATGCAAGGTGCGCAAGTTTAGACACGACACCATAGACTATAAACTTGAAAAGGTCTACTCATGGGCAGAAGTGTACGCACTGAAATTTACATACCATAAGCCTGACACTACTTTATCTGAAGAGAGCTTCTTGTCCATCAGTGAGACTCGAGTATCTCGACCACCTGTACCAGTGTTGTTAGACATTGTACAAACTGAAGTACCCACAACATCAACATCCAAGGTCTCTTTTTTAGAGATAAGCCCAGCGGCTAACAATGCACCTTCGGGTCAAGCAGCAGTACAAATAGACACGGCAAAATCCGCAGAGGTCACGGACAACACAAAACCAATCAGCACCGGTCGTAGACACAAGAAGCACTAGTGGTTAATATTTCAAAAGCACAAACAGCAGTATTAAACAAGGGTATATCCTTTGTGCCTACATTTCAAGCTATGGCTCTTGAGACAGAAATAGAATTCTACAAGTTTATGAGAAAACTAAGATTAAGGTATTTATTTTCCAATCTAGAACCAGCTCAAATGAACACCAACCAAATTGAATACAAAGAATTTAAACCCAAAAGTAATTTCATAGCTCCCACTTCACACAAAGTCATGGATTTCTTTGAGGCATTGATTAAAAGAGAGCTGGCTCAGTTAACAACTTCATCCTGTAAACAACACAATCTGACACCAGATGACAGAAAGGCACTTAAAACCTTAAGGATGAATGAGGCTATAGTATTTTTTCCCAGCTGACAAGGGGGGAGCACTAGTGGTGATGGACCGTAGTTATTACAAAGCCGAAATTCACAAAAATTTTAAAGACCCACCTTTCCGTCCTAAAGTGTCGGCTTGTAGTTCAATACATGAACCTTTGAGGCAATACCTTGATACGATTTTACAACCATTCGTACAGTATGTACAGGATACCACTCATTTTTTGAAATTGCTCTGTGAGCTTATGCTGCCACCAACAGAGATTTGGTTAGGTACAGTTGATGTAGTGTCCCTCTATACTTCGATACCTCATTCTGAGGGCATTGAAGCAATAGAGTGGGCACTACAGCAGCAGGGAGAAACACAGCCCAACAATGTCTCCCTTCTAGAACTACTACAGTTATGTCTGTTTAACAGTTACTTCAAATGGCAAGATAGATTTTTCTTACAACCTATGGTACTTCCATGGGTTTTGCAGGGGCACTCAGCTATGCTAACATCTTTATGATGAAATATGAGCAGGGGAATGTACTGAATGACCCATCTTGGACTGATCAGTTAATCATATATCGCAGATATATTGATGACATATTCATCATTTGGCAGTGTACGGAACTGGGTTGAATGACATAAACCCCAAAATCCAATTCACTTACACACTGGACAGACAAATAATTTCATTCCTAGATGTCAGCATGGAATTGCATGATACAGAAATCACCACTAAGATGTACAAGAAGCCCACAGACAGCAATAATACGCTACTTTTCAGTAGTTTTTCACCCCGAGACCTTAAAGAAACACCTCCCTTTTTCTAAATTTTTGAGGATTAAGCGCATCTCATCAGATAGTCTTCAGTACACAGAAGCATTACCAGGATCTAAAAAGTGTTCTTTTAGACCGGGGGTATCCCATTGACATTGTAGAAGCATCCGTTATTAGAGCAGTGTTCGTTTTCACATTTTCAACTCAGTCACCAGCCATAAAGAGAATAATTTTACATTGTTGGGATCTGCTGCAAACAGAGCCTGACTTTGGAACTCTTTTTCAGGATCCCCCTATTTTTACATACAAAAGATCCAATAATCTTCGGGAGCTACTCACTAAAAGAAAGTCTAAGGACATGGAGCAGCACAAGGGTATGCTAAAATGTAATAATTGCTCGCATTGCATCACAGGTACATCCATATCACACCCTTGGTCAGGAAAAGCCATACATTTATGTTTCACTGCAAACTGTAACACCCAGAATGTCATTTATGTGATTCGTTGCCCAAGTGCTCTGCATTATGTAGGGAAGACAAAAAGATCAGTTAGGATTCGCATAACTGAACATAAGAGCAGGATTAGAACCAGAGCATTGAGTTCGCCGCTAGCCAGTCATTGGACTGATGCACACCATTCTATAGCCCAGTTGTGATTCACAGTACTAGAGTTAGTGACACACCGGAACGACAGAGACATGACTAAATACATCAAACAGAGGGAGACTTTCCGGATTAGATACTTGGATACCTTGACCCAAAGGGGTTAAATGACAAATTAGAGCTATCTTGCTTTCTTTAGGGCTATACTTTGGACTGGACCTAGAGACTTTGTTTTTAATTTGGAATTTAATAGTAGCAAGACCAGTACCAGAATTTTACACACTCCATGTGGAATGATGCGCACCAGAGGGGTACGGCATTTAAGGGTGTATCATTCATTCTATTTCTTTGCTTAGGTTGATCCACAAAGTGAATTATTAGCCTGTGTTTTACTACTGTTGTTGTTTTTTTCGTTTATTTCTCTATTTAGCCTGATCTTAATTCATGTTAATCACTGGTTCTAATGTCCAGAGATTGGATTGTGTATCTATATGTTAATCTTGCTTTAAGAGCCAGTTCCTGGCACACATCACATTTCTGCACTTTATCATGTTTTTTACCATATGTATAATGTTTAGTGGTTTTAATCAGAGAAATATTTGTGTACATACATGATTACTATTCATTAAAAGCCAGATTCCGGCAAATATACATTTTTACATTTATTCATGTCTCTTGCAATATGTTGGCACCAAGCAAAGAGAACGCATAGTGTTTCAGTCTTGTATGTTTTCACTTTAGCAAAACCAATATGCTTAAGGGTGTTGAAGCAGGCACCACACGGAGTCAGCGAAATCCGCATACAGATAACTTCAGGCTACTTTACTAGATATAACCACAGTGGAACTCACAGTCATTCGGGTTTTATGTCTCTTTATATCTTTTATCGTTTCTTTTCCTGTTTCCTTCTGGGGTTTTACACACACTCCAGATAGGGCAAGATGGCTGCCAGATTTTCCAGTATTTTATATGTACGTGAACCTTTTCTCTGTTTCCATTCACTGACGTAGTCTATGTGCCTCATGAGGGTTGTGAGCAGGACGCAATAAAAATCTGTATCGGAGAGAGCGTCTTTGAACTTTAGTGAGCGCGTTCCAGAGGATTGCTTTCATGTTCCAGCTAACTATATCCCAATAAGTCACCGAACGTGTGATCGGCAGGCAGAGGGTGTGGGGTGACTGTTCCTGAGCCAGAATCATGATTAATGTAAAGCTAACTGAACCAATAGAAATTTCACGCGGGACGAGGCAGGAATGCCCCTGTTCCCCACTGCTCTTCGCCCTTTTTATTAATCCACTCTTCAGTAAAATAGAAGCAAACCCAGAAATAAAAGCAGACATCAGACATGGCATAATGGCATATGCTGATGATTTGGCGATAGTGACTCCTGACCCCAAAAACGCCATCAAGGCTTTGGAAAGTTAAGCTCAGAAGTTCGGGAAAATATCGGGATATGCTCTAAATAAAACAAAGACTCCGATAATATTGAATGAAAACATAACCTGGGTTGATAGATTAGTTGTCCCTAAAGCTAAATATTTGGGTGTGAGAATTATGGCCAACATAGATTCAATTGTGGAGGAAAATCTGATCCCGTTATCATTAGACGTGAAAAAAGCATTTAAGAAAATTGATAATTTACATTTAACTATAATAAGCCGTTGTAATGTAATAAAGATGACCTACTTCCCGAAGCTATTATATTTTTTTAGAACAATCCCACTGGAATTTAATAATTCAATCCTTCATTTATTTGAACAAATATTTTGCCAATTTATATGGGCCTACTCAAATACAAGGAGATCATATAAACTACTTTCTTTACCCAAAGAGAGAGGAAGCTGGGCGCTGCCAAATCTTAGTTGTACTGCTGGGCAACTGTTTTACAGTTCAGCCCGTTTTTACTACATGAGAACACAGGGCAGACACCCTCAGGACTACCCTTCCCATACATAGCTTTACTGGGGGAAGACAGCAAGGGATACCTATGGAGACCACTCGAATTTGGGTACTATAAACGTGTTCGGTTCAAGTCATTAAGGAACGCAAACGGGGTATTTTCCAACTTCCGGAAACTCTTCGGTCTGGGCAGATTGAAATATTATAACCCTATCAAACATAACCCAATGCTCCCTTTAATATTTGGTAATTCATATTTGCAGAAATGGCATAATGCAGGAGTAACTAAACTGGGGGACCTGGTCACCCCAGAGGGGATCCGTCCTTTTGCGGAACTCAGGACACAGTTTTTGATCGAGGAAAATCAGATCTTCCTCTATCACGCTGCCAACAACTTATTAAATCGTAAGACTGGTGGCCTAACCGGCTTTGATAAAGTAGAATTCATAGACAGAATACAGGAAAGGAAGTCACTCTGGATCGGAGCGATTTATTCTATCCTGAATGCTAAGATGCCAGATGATCTGGAAAAAATTGATGCAAAGTCGCAGATGAAGCTGAATGCTAGCCAGAATCTCTTTTGCACGACCCTGAAACTAGCCCATAAATATTTATTATCTACTAAGTTGCAGGCCCAATTTTATAAAACAGGGTTTTTTCTTTATATAACCCCTAACAAAATAGCAAAGTGGGGAACTGGAAGGGGAACCCTATGCCCCAGATGCCTTGAATTTTCAGCTGACCAGGTTTACATGTTCGCCACTTGGCCAAACCTAAAACCACTTTTAGAACAAATACAACATTTTATTGGGGTGGTTTTGGGACAAGGCATGCAACTGACCCCGTCAACCATCTTATTGGGGCTGGATGACACTTCTCGGATCAGGGGCCCTTTGATATTTGTAGCTATGAATATCTATAGGATTTGCATTGCATCTCATTGGAAGGATCAGAACCCCCCATCGTTTGCACAATGGCAGGCAAGACTACTGGCGACTTTCAGACTAGAGAGAGCTATCTATGCGAAAAAAGGCAAGCGGGCCAAAAAAACTGGATTGGCGGTTTGGGAGCGTTTAGTTAACTGGATAGATGGGGTACAAGATTAAATCTCTATCTGATCAAACAGCCTTGCCTAGAAAAATAGCTGCTTCTCTCTATAGAATGCTATCTACACTCATGATTTTCTTCTACTGCTTCTTTCCTAATTATTGTGTACTGTTTAGTTAGGTTTTTGTCTTTTCTTCTTTGTATCTTTCTCTTTTTCGTTGTTTTGAGTCCTGATTGAAATAATATGGAAGGTATGGAATGGTGTCAGCGTGGGAGAGGTGGGGGTGCCGGAAAAAGTGATGGAAACTTTGTATTTTGGCTTTTCCTTGTGACGAAAAAAAAAAAAGATTCTGGATTTCTAATCAACATCGTTTGTTGTCAGGAGCAAAGATTTTCTTTGGTTGTTGACATCGGGGTGGCAGGTGAGAATCATGACAGATGGTTGGAGAGTTGCTTAGTCTATACAAGATGCAAATTACACAACTGTGCATTATTTGCATTTTGGACCAAAGAAGGGACATCTCTTGACTGTTCTTTTTATTTCTTGGTTGGAGCATCAGAAGAACTTGTGGGCTGCGTCTCAATGTTTGGGACAAGTGGAGGTACAGAGGTTATTTTTACAGCTAGGGTGTGTAAAGTGCAGGCATTCACCATAATAGCAGGGTCAGCGAGACTAAGCACGCCATGGATGTAGTATTCTATCAGCACTCTTAGTTACTTAGCTCACTTGAATGGTGGTGAGGCATTTTCCTGTTCTTTTTCTGTTTCTTTTCCTTATGGACCTTGTAATTTACTTCCTTTTGGCACCACATGGTTGGTTCTAACAATTAATCCTCTTTACATTAACACTCTATTTTTTCCTTTCCTGGATAATGAGAGGCCCATAAATATGAAGTAATATTTATTCATTGTATGCATGTGTTGTTGTAGATTTCCTTAGACGAAGGGTGTCTGACACACCTGAAATGCATTAGGAATGTTCATCTTCATGATTGTCAGGAATATGAGTAATGTACATTGAAGCTGTACATCATTCATTAACTTTGCTTCAGAATACAAAGAAGCGTTGAAAATACGTCAGATGAAGTCTTTGTTTCATCTGGCTCTGCAGATGCATTGATATAAATTTTGTGTTTACGCTGAGCGCCTAACAAAAAGCTTTAAAAATGGTATTATATTTGTTGGATAATTTGATGATACACTAATTTTTGAGTGGATCAGGTAGTGCACATTCTGCCTAGGACTGTTTTCAAATTCTTCTTTCAGAACTAGTGGTAGGGTGGAACTACCCCAGAGTTAGCACACCAACTTTGATTAATTTGAATGCCAAGTACACTTGGACAAGTATTCAACCGAGTGCATCATAGCTGTTACTTCACACATTTAGATAGTTGCCATTTACCTTCCCTAACTATTGGGCACTTGCAGCCTGTTTCTGTGAATTGTTGTAGATGGCAGTTGGACTTTTGTTTATTTTTCCCAGACAAGCCACACAATAGAGCAATTGGTTGTGCCTGGATGGGCCATTGACTGGCAGGATGGGTGGTGGCAGACTGGGCAGAGCCCCACGTGCAACTGAATGGGCTGTGCCCTGCCTTCACACAAAGGACTTGTCACCACTGCATTGTTCATGCCGCCAGCTTTGAACCAGGACAAAGGAGGCACGTAACTTCAATGAGTTCAATGGCAATTCTCTTGAAACTTCTCCTCCTACTTCAAAAAGGGCACCAGTATCAATAGTTTGTCCTTATACCCAACACTTCGATATACTCCTGCATCTGTGGATACTACAGACGAAAGACTGTTGTGCTACTTTGATGCCAGAAGGAGTGTTACCCTGATAGCTTGAGAATCTGCTGGTTTGCTGTCTGCTGTGCTGCTAGCTGAGAATGATGACTGGGCCTGCAACCTTCATCCCAGGTTAAAATGACTCCAAGGGTCAGATGACTGACCTCCTCCTGTTTTGAGCTAGAGGGGCACATAAGCCCATGAGGCCTCCATGCACCTGCTTTGCTGAAATGCCTTCTAGACCTGCAGCTAGACCTGCAACTGGACCTGCCTGAGCCATGCTCATGCTTGCTGAGCACATTTCTGAAACCCAAGAGGTATCTCTCAGGCCCTGAACCCTTGGTGTTGCCTCAGTTGGGGTCTCTTTCCCAAGGAGGAAAAACCCTGAAGTTTTGGGCTCTTAGAGACTATGAATGGACCTGTTAGTGCCAGAATTTGCTGCCCCCACTGCCTACTAACGCAAAGCTTCAATTAAACTAAATCTTTATACCACAGCGACTGCATACAACACCCAGCAGCGCGAGTTCTGTACTTAGTTCTACAACATTGACAGCCCACAGAGACCACCAACGTTAAGCTCCAGCCACGATCATCAGCGACACCAAACATGATCTTCGTGCACCCAGAGATTACCATCGACAACGCCCATCCTACTCTTTTTGCTAAATGAACAACCATTCACTACACTCTACTTGTTCCTCTTGGCCCACTCCACCATGTACTGAAATCTTCATGCTGGACTTTTGAAGGCACTCTTTTCCATCCCACAGTCCATTGAGGTCAGCCTGATCTGTTTTGCATGACTATATAGCTGTGACTGGTGCTTTGTGTTTTTAGGCATTTTACCTACCGGAAATCTTTAAAATTGCATATCTCTGGTTCTACTCATTGAATATTTGGCATTTTGGTGTCAAAAGTGTATTATATTTTACTTCATTTTTCTAAATTGGTGTAGGATTGTTCTTGTATTGTGCCTTTCATTTATTACTGTTAGAAGTGCTAACTAAGGGGCCGATCAGGATAGCGGTTTTTCCGCATCCTCGGGGCCGGCGGAAGCCACCGCCGGCCCCGAGGATGCGGAAAAACCGCAGCGGACTGACCAAGGACCCACCGCCACATTAGGATGGCTGGTGGGTCCTGGTTTCCGTCCGCAGCTTTTCCGCCGCGGTTGGCTTACAACCGCGGCGGAAAAGCTCTAATATGGTGACGGTGTCTCTCAGACACCGTCCACCATATTAGGATGGGCAGTGAATTATGCTTTTCCGCGGCGCGTTTCCCGCCGTGGAAAAGCATACGGAACTTCACTGCGGGGGCCCGTTGCGGGCCCCCTAGGTGAAGGGGGGGTGGGGGGTGCACATGGGGGGTACCTATGGTACCCCCCTGCATTTGCATGCAGAAAGCGGCAGGCACCGCACGGTGCCTGCCTCTTTCTGCATGCAAAAGCAATGCGTGCATTTTTAACATTGCCGCGGGTGCAGCTTGAAGCTGCACCCGCCGCAATGTTAAAAATAGAGGATGTGACCGCCAGGGTGGCGGTCACATCCTAATTGCACAGGAGGGAACTCCGCATGCCATGCGGAGGTTCCCTCCTGCTCTGGGGTCGCGGACGGACGCAAGTCCGTCCGCGATCCTGATCGGCCCCTAAATACTTTACACATTGTTTCTAAGTTAGGCTTATCTGCTTTTGTGCCAACCTACTAGAGCAGAGGGTTAAGCAGAGATTAATTAAGGGTTTGCTTGTGTTTCACATTGTCAACAATTGTGGTTGCTGCTTGAGTAGGGTTTCATCGCCCATCAACTAATAACTCAATTTCCAACAATGGTGCTTAAAAGATCGCAAAGTTGAGAGGGTTACGGAACATAAATAAGTGATAGTGATCAATAATTCTGAATAATCTTTTCTTCCACATAAGCAGCTATGCCTATGCCCTAAAGTCAGCATTCCCTACACTGGAATTCATGCTGAAAATTGTTGATGCCAAATTATTTCCCACTATAATTTATGGCTGTGAAGCATTGGGAGGAAGAGAATCTAGTTCAATTGGAAATTGATTAACAAAACTGAATATTGCCGAGTAAGGAGGCAGGGGCGGCCGACATTGCTCGCGAGTCAGGATGCGGGAGCACACGGGGGAATGTGTGACCGCAATTGCGAGAGGGAGGGTGAATAATAAAAAAAAATTACAAAAAAGGTACTTAACTTGAGGCCTGGTCCCACGTCTCTGCTCCTGCTCTCCTCGAGAAACAGGAAGCACAGCCAGGCCCCACTGACCAATCAAAATGCAGCAGTGCAGCATTGTGATTGGTAGACACCCAGGCTCAAAAACAAGGAGATGATGGACGGAGCGTTGAAACCTTTCAGACACTCAACCGCCGTCACAGATCTGGGATAAATCCATTATCATTCTCTGCATCACTTTGCCACCGCAGTTCAGACCCAGCCATATGCAAATCAGGCTTGACCCTGTCCCTCATGTGAACAGTCCAGCCCGAACTGAAAAGCCAGGATTTCCTTGGACCAGAAACAATCATCCTGGGACCGGTTTCAGGTTAAAGCTACTCATCAGCCAGGCTAGCTTGAATCCAGTGGCAAAGTGAGCAAGGGACCCACGTCTGGGCACACCTTTCCAACCTAGGGCAAAAAAAGCAAACACAAGGAGATGATGGATGGAACACTGAAACTGTGCACACATGCACCCATGACAAATTACAACGCTACAATGCAGCGTCTTGATTGGGTTTGAGCATCCAGGTTCAACGCTTAACCATGAAA
Source organism: Lissotriton vulgaris (assembly GCF_964263255.1). Lineage (NCBI taxonomy): Eukaryota > Metazoa > Chordata > Amphibia > Caudata > Salamandridae > Lissotriton > Lissotriton vulgaris. The sequence goes on along the minus strand of NC_141696.1, from coordinate 1,092,502,519 downwards.
TGGGAGGCTGGGCATGTTCTCCATGCAGGCTGAAATGCAGCCTGCATGGAGAACTGGGAAAGTGCACATAACTGCCCATCCACCCCCAGCTTGCAAAGCAGCACAATCCATAAAATGATAATAACCAAAAGTTATTAGAATTTTATGTTTCTGCTTCTCGCACTGCTTGAACGCAGTGGGGCGATGCTCCTCCGCTATAGCAGAGGATCCGCTACTGTAAGGAGCTTTTATAAAATGTTGTCATATGTTTAGGTCAGCAAGAGAGGAGCAGAAACTAACAGAAGCATTGTGAAATCCCCTGCTTGTTTACATCTGGAGGAATCGCTCACTAAACTTCAAATAGGAGCACCCAGGAATGCACCAGTAACCTTATCAGACTTCAAAAAACATTTAAGCATGTATGAAGAAAAAACTACGAAATCAGAATGAAAATGACCTGTCAAAACAGTCACATACTTGGATAATAATATAAACAACTACTGAGAGCAGAGAGAACCACACTTTGCATCAGGATGTTCGAAATATATAAAACAAAAATTATGATCTACTGTTTGGAGGTCTGCTGACCCATGGCCAGATCCCGAAGTGGGCTAAAGAGAGAAAAAGGCAATGCGCGCAGACAGTGTAAAAAAGCAGTGGAAAGCAGGATTCATCTGGTCTGTATCTGAACTGAAACAATCTGCTAAAGCAATCCTTCAGTCAAGGAAAGTCGACTTAGAAAGTTCTTGTCCTAGGCAGCTAAGAATCTAAATGCAGGAACCGAAGCCTTCCCTAACCAGTAAATAAGAATACGGACTGGAGAAATATCGCTATTTTTGGGCTCATTTGCTAGTTCGTGATTTTTATTTTTATATTATGTTTTAATGATTAAATGATAATGTGATCATTTTGTAATTTTATATAATCAATGTATAACGACATGCAACGATTTTATTTTTGCATGAATAAAAATATTGTCATTTGATTCTTAACGGGGAATGTTGGAGCCTGCATGGTGGATATAAATCTAAGGGGCATATTAGCAAGAACCTCGTTAAAATTATCGCCGTTTTAGCTGCAGGAAACTGCTAATATGCCCCTACGTTTTTGTGTTGCAGGTAGTTCAAACGTATAATTTATATCCTCTTTTCAGTCCAGTGCCCAATGTATCTTGAACTAACTTGTTAAATATTTGACAATGAAGATTTTCTTGGTTCTTATAAAACACAGACACAAGTATAATTACATGTTTCTACAATTATAGTTATCATGTAAATAAATGTAAAAACAGTGGTTCCAAATTGAATATTATTTCATCATACAAAGTGCCTTAGTTCAGACATCTGGTGCCCGAAATATTATTCAAATATTTGCTTATGTAAATTAGAAATGCGATTTATGCATGCCACACTTCTAACCACTTGTATGGATGCTATCTTGCAGGGATTCAATTAGAACCTGTATAATTAAATCTGTAATTTGCAGTAATCATATTAGTTTTTTTAACATTCTATTCTACGTTCAATCATTGCTTTATTAATGTAAATATAATTAAAATTGTGTTTGCTAGATGAAACATAAAAACTACTCAAGGTAGAATATTAAAACGAATAACACATTCAAGGTGTTCGAAAACAAGGACATTACTGTAATGATGACTAATTATTAACATGTTTTAATATATTAGATGATTTCCAACAGCTGAATGGATAATTGAAACATATCAAATATGTGTATAAATATCACCTCCTTGATACTGTCTTTGAGCAAACGTTTATCATATGTGTAGAAAAAACTCTTTTAATGGAGAGACCCACAGTAGTCGTCGTCTTCAGCTGAAATATTGGTAAGTGTGATTGTGCCTTTATATCTAGTTTTTTGGGTTTTACGGTCAAAGAGACAATGAGCTTGAGAGGTACGGGCCATTATGTAAGTAAATGCACGGTTTTGCGTACAATTGAGCAGTAGTACACAGAACATTAGGGGTGGGCAGACCAAAACCTTATTTGCCTTGACAGTTTGTGAACACTGATAAATGTATGACTTCTTGGGTATTTGCAAACTCTTATTCAACCCGATCTCAACTTTGAAATGATTGACGAATTGCTCCAGCCAACGAGTAGAAACCTCAATTCTGGTACAGGAATAGGAACGGAGCAACGCCATATTTTATCTGCTTGGAGAGGAAGACGTTTCTCCACAGGGTGAAATGCTTTTGCGCTGGATAAAAAAGGCAAACTTAAGATACAATTACATAGACAGGCAGCTTTTACCTTATTGTGTAAACGTACGATTCCTCATTGATGAAAAAACAGCATTTAAAACAACAACAAAACACAGTAAATGTTACTAATTTCCAGGCAAGCTACAACTGAAATTTGTTAATGGGGAGAAACTGTAAACATCAAGGGCCTTATTTATGAAACGTGACGCATCGCGAAAACAGTGATGCGTCACTTTTCACTGCGTACTCCTTGCGACACCAATGATGCGTCATATTTAATGTATGACACATCATGTTGCAAGGAGTTACAGATACGTCAGTATTTCTGACGTATCTGTAAGCGCAAAAGTGACGCATTGCTGGAGTGTGTCACAAAAGTGACGCAACTCCAGCAATGCGACCTTTCACATGGGGAAAGCACCATGTGAAAGGGCTTGCGTCAGTCTTACACCTGCTGTGAGGCAGGCGCAAGATTTTGATGCAACAGCGTCCTAAAAGGGACGCAGTGAAATCTCATAGATTTCACTGCGTCACTATTACGAGGCTTTTTGCGGGGGAACGCCCCTCTACATACATTATACCTGACGCAGGTATAATGTGGCGCAGGGGTTTAAAAAGTGACGCATCTACCTAGATGCATCACTTTTTAAATATGGCGCAACAAGGCGCATGTTTTATGCCGCCGATGCGTCACAAAAAGTGACGCATCAGCAGCGCAAAACTGACGCAAGGACTCATAAATGAGGCCCCAAGTCTTTGCATGGATATCATAATGGGTGCAGACGTACAATTCCCTTTGTGAGCTTGTCTTAATATCATCAGAAGTCCAGCATAGAGCAGCTAGAAGCAATTACTCGTTTTCATGTGGTTTCATTTAGGCCTGAGTAGGTACTTCACAATTTTACGTACTCATGTTTTAAAGTTGGCATCCTTTCTTAGACACTGACATTCGACAAACATTTGCCTGCATGCCTCTACAGGGTAATAGTCTCTGAAATAGCTTTGCTTACATTTACAATGCTTTATATAGATATATTATAGAGCACCTTGAGCATTCTTTACACTATGCAAAATGCTGTTTGCATTTTTGTTATTGTCCACTAGGCGACTGAGCTATCACGAAAGAATCAACAATAGTTGTCTGACTGGGGCTTTGGCATGATTACATGAGTGCAGTTTATTATATAAACAATATCAGCCCATTGCTAATACAGAGGAACAATTTGCTGACACTACTGAGGTCGCCCCATGTCAGAATTCCAGGCCAGCTGATTCCTGTTTGCTTTCATTGAGGGATGATACCCAGGTCTCCACCAAGACAGGCTCCCTGATTACTCTTACCCACGGGTAATGGGAGAGTTAGTTCCCCCGACAAGGATTCTGGCAAATTCACCCACCCTAGACACTCTAGGATAGGTAGCTCTAGGTAGGAGCAAAAATATAACAGGTCTCTCATGCGAGCATATATCCTACGTAGCAGTGCAATGGTTGATTTGTTTATTTTCTTTATCATTCTCTTGATGCTGGTTACACTGTTCTATTTCTTCTCTTGATAATTGCAACACATGCATTTTACACAAGAATCATAATGCTTCTAAAAATATTGAAATGCTACAAGGTGTGTTTCTTGTGTATCACTTTGGGTATGCCTGAGTTACCAAATGAAGTAGGTATAGATATGTTTCCATGATGTTCCTGTGCAGTCAGAAATGTCATGTTCTGAGGTTGCTTATTCCACCTGTTACCGTACTAGGGTAGGGGTACAGATGGTGCACTGTGAGCTAGCAGGACTGTGGCCCAACATATTCTGATGGTGTGTGTAGAATCATTCTTGCACAGTTTTGATGTTTATGTTGTCCAACAAATGCTCAGTATTACTGAGAAACTTTGAACCCTACAGCATTGGCGCAGCCAAAGTTCCAGCTTGGGTTCTTATTTAATGGAACACCGGAGTAGTTTTCTTTTTCGTACCGAAAGACCCCTATTCATCTACTAATCAGAGACACCCAGGGTGTTAGGGAAAAATCCTCCTCAGCTGAGTAGGAAACCCCTGTGTATTGGCTGTAGGTTGTTCAAGTTTGAACCTTTAAAAGGAACACCCCAAAGAGGTGTCCCTCTAAATTCTACATATTCAAATGACCAATGCAGCACTTCTTAATATAACGGTGAACTGCAGACATATAGTCATATAGATGTTACACAACATTGGCTACCCCTTATGGGAGGAAATGTGAGAAGCAAACAGGACAGATGTATCTATTCATGGATTACATTCCCAGCACAATCCAGACATTTTCATGCTTACACTACAGCTGCTATTCCTAACAGCAATACAGATTATGAAGCATTAAAAATTCCATGAACATTCTTCGAACACCAATACTGCTTTGAAGTATAAAAAATAATATTAGACTAGGTCCCCTCAACAACGAGAGAGCAACATGGCCAGTCCAAGCAGATTCCACACCCTACCCAGATATAGCAATTCTGACAGCACTAGAACTACGTACACTCTACACACATAATTTGAGATGTGAACAATAACAATGAACCCAGCACAGACTGCATAACTGTACAGCTGTACACCCACAATGGCTACTCCTGGAATTAGGCCATTTATCATCAATGCAATCATGATTTTGGTTCCTAACAGACAAGAGAGATTACGTTCTGGATTACACAGAAAACATACCAACTTGAAGCGATATTTTAAAAAAGGGACCCCAAGCTAAACAGAGAATTCTCACCATATGTTTGCCAATGGGGATGGCTCCTCCAGTGGAAGACTGTACCACTTGGGGCACAGCCTTGCTGCAGCATATCCCAGAACAAATGGTAAACCCTCATTAGCTGTTTTGCCAGAGGTGCTTAAACAGATTGAGAATAGTATGGGACAGCCCTTAACCTGGATTCAGGGATTCAGGGATGAAACTGATGGGAAATATCACAACAGTAATAATGCTAATTAATTGAAAGGGAAGCAGCAGTGTTGGGGAATACGCTGGTGGCTCGCGCAAGTAGCTTTGGGAACCAGGAGCACAAATTACCTAAAATTATTGTGTAAACCAATGCATCAATAGGTAGAGGTAATTTAGGAGCCAGACCTGGTTAACCACAAATTAAGGGTAACCCTGAAAAGGATAACCCGAAGCAGGCACCCAAGTCTTCGAGGAAGATGTGGGATAATAAGAACCAAAAAACATAGTGGATCTTCTCGAAATGAGTCCTCGGACGAGCGCTACAATCTGTGCTACAGTGATACAATTAAAACGCGTGATAGGTATCAGGATACTGATACACGTCCTTCTTGTTCCTTTCAGGATTCATCTGAAAAATGCTCAGAGAGAGGAGGACGATCAGAGAGCAGATCAGATGCGTATGTGAACCTGAAGAAGGACTCATAATGCTCTTCTGACTTCTTAAGAAAAAAGGAAGACAAACCTACATAGTCAAAACCTCAATTCAAAAAGAAGAAGGTAGCTGGCATCAAAGTCAAGCGTGCCATGGTTACTGTTTATGAATGGGGAGTTGGTTCTCACTATACTGGACAGCGTGGCAGAAGTCAAGATAGTTTACCAGAATCTTATCTAGTGTCTGAGTATGTCCAGGTGGAAACACTAGAGCATTGACTGTGTGGCCCTAGTCAATTATATGAATTGCTACTCTAAATGGAGGGGGATATACCATGTACCATAAATGTTCTCTTTTGGGGGAACTTGTCATTCTGCTATGATATTCTCTTGGCTGAAAAAGATTGGCCACTGGCGCCCATTATGCATTGCCCCAAATTCTAGATTCTGTAAAACATACATATGCCACAGAGTGGGCCTTAGTGCATACTCCAGCATTATACAGCAACCATGTGGGTTGGGTTGACAGATCCCCAGCGGCGGCTGGTGCAGGTAAGTGTGGTAGCCGGGGCAGGAGGGGGAAGTCAACAGATGACAGAATAGGGAAAATTAAATAAATAAATACATCATATTCCATATTAATTCGACATCCTCCACCCACATGGCCATGTCCCCACTGCACTTACCTCCACCAAACGCAGCTGCAGATCCCCATATCACATCAGACCTTTGAGGTCAAGCCCACAATGACAATACCGCATTAAACATCAGGCTAAAATGCAAGTTAGAAAAATTCTCACACATCTTGAATACAGAAATATAAAAGAAAGTTGCCCCACACCAATGAATAATCTTTTTTTTTCCAGTAATGAAACCAGACCAATCACGTCATTTAGTCTTAGATTCTAGACACTTGAATATTGCCACATGCACATTTGCTGTACGAAACGCACATAGAGTGGGACTAATGAACAATTAAGTAAGAGTCCAATGCTCTTTACCTTATATGTTAGACCATTGGCTGAGCTAGTGGAAAATTGTGGCCTCTCTCTCTTTTCATATGCAGATGATACATCATTTATAGTATCCCTGACAGCCAAGGACAATCAGAATGTGAAGGCCCTCAATTCTTGCTTCATCCAAGTTTCATCATTGAGGGATGCTATTTCCCTGAATTTAAATAGTGATACGACCGAGGTTCAGTTGGTGGGAATCCCCCTACTGCTTGTGGCTCCCACCTGTTGCCTGCAACTATGGACAGTCCCCTTTGCCCAGTTTTGGTGTAATAATCCTGGGAGTTTTTCTGGATGACAAATTGACTAAGAGCCATCAGATTAACAAGGTGTGGGCTACTCGCTTTTGCATTTTGAAATGTCTTATTAAGATTCTCCATTGTATCTCTTCCTTTGCCCAGTGTGGCAGGTGGACTGCTCTCCACACCACTGGAGTCAAGCTATCCTGGTTGAAGACGGCTGATAGCCAGAAACCGGTCCTAGGATGCTTGATTCCGGTCCAGGAAAGACATGGCTTGGCAGTTCGGGCTGGACTGTTCCCATGAGGCACAGGGTCAAGGCTGATTTGCATATGGCCATGTCTGAACTGGGGTGGTGTGGAGTGCAAAGAAACGATGGATTTAGACCCATATCTCTGTACTGGGGTGAATGTATGACATTGTTCTGCATTCTGTCCGTCAACTGTTGTTTTTACATTCGTTACCCCGAGTGGGATGGATATGCTCAGACGTGAGTCCCATGCTCTCCACACCACTGGAGTCAAGCTATCCTGGCTGAAGACGGCTGATAGACAGAAACCGGTCCTAGGATGCTTGATTCCGGTCCAGGAAAGTCAAGGCTTGGCAGTTCGGGCTGGGCTGTTCCCATGAGGCACAGGGTCAAGGCTGATTAGCATATGGCCATGTCTGAACTGGGGTTGTGTGGAGTGCAAAAAAACGATGGATTTAGGCCCAGATCTCTGTACTGGGGTGAATGTATGACATTGTTCTGCATTCTGTCCATCAACTGTTGTTTTTGCATTTGTCACCTCGTGTGGGATGGGTATGCTCAGAGGTGAGTCCCATGCTCTCCACACCACTGGAGTCAAGCTATCCTGACTGAAGATGGCTGATAGCCAGAAACCGGTCCTAGGCTGCTTGATTCCGGTCCAGGAAAGACATAGCTTGGCAGTTCGGGCTGGACTGTTCCATTGAGGCACAGGGTCAAAGCTGATTTGCATGTGGCCATATCGGAACTGGGGTGGTGTGGAGTTCAAAAAAATTATGGATTTAGGCCCAGATCTATGTACTGGGGTGAATGTATGACATTATTCTGCATTCTGCTAATCAACTTGTTTTTGCAGGTGCCCCACTAGCGGCATTTAGACCAAAAAGAGCTTGCAAGTTCAGACTGTTAATAGACTGCTTGTTTTCTCTTGGCAATTGCACACTTTCAAAACGTGAAAACTGCACTACAGGGCAGGCCACTGTGAATGGATGACTCTCAAACTATTATAAATGACTTTCCAGTCTTCTTCAGGAAGTATGTATTAGCCACATTCTATTCAGACCATGACCCGGCGTTCACCTCCAGGGCTTACACAGACACGAAGAGAAAATTTGGTGTGACTGTACAGTACTCCTCCGCTTATCAACCCAAAAGAAACACTGTAGTGGAGAGGAAGAACCTGGCCTTAAAGTAGTCTTTAATAGCTAGAGTACTAGGTACAGTTTGCAGTTGGGTTCACTACCTTTAAGGGATTCAGAGAGCCCTAGATAATCTGCACAGAAAATCTCTTGGTGGTTGGGCTCCCTATATATTCAGGGTTATGATGTGGGTTACAGACCTTGACAGTCCCAGTACAGTGATGGTGTGAATGCCTTCTGATATCAGTGAACATTTTAACTGAATGATTACTGAGACGCTCAAAGAAACGTCAGAGAGAAACATTCCACCACTGGTGTAGTGAAGCAAGAGCTAGCAACTCATGTTTGGATTCCAAAGAGTAGTTATCTGGTCTAGGAGAAAATTGTGTACAAGAAGGAATTTGTTTCATTCTACAGAGCTCCTGTACCTGTTGAGGCTGTTGAAGGGACCAGAACTATACTATTATTGACCCTTGCTGGGAACAAACATAAGCGATATGTGTCTATATATCTCATCAAACCACATCATGTGGCTGGTTCTACATGGTAGGCCTCTATGGCTCCCGGGTAGTTACCTGTCTCCTCTCACTACCCTACAGGAGGTCCCATTGGAAGCTTTGACCAATGGTGAAGCATATTCTCCCTGGCTGGAGACAGCTAACACTGAATTATCCCTTCCTGTTATGGAAACACATGCCATACAATCATCATGTATGGAAACATAGACTTCAACTCTGCAAACTGACAAGGAAGGTGTTTACAACAACGTGCCACCATTTGAGTCATCTGCCAGCTAAACGCAGCTCCATGAGCCTCACAACTGTGTCAAACAGCCTCTGGCTGCTTTGTTGGCTTTGATGAGTTCTCTTTGGATTAGTCAGAAACAGATCCAACTCTACAAAGAGGTCCCCGTAACTTTTACAATCTTCTCAGAAAGACATACTTTATCCCTCCATGGCTACACACATGGATTACAATTTCGTTACTTTTCCTCTTTCTTTGGCTTGGTTTTGTGACTGTTTTTTTCTTACTTCCGACAGATACTATCTCTCAGAATGCTCTGCTGTTGAATTGTTTAACAAGGGTTTGAAACCCTGTTTTTTATCCCATACGTGTGAAGAGACCTTTCCTTGGTGAACATTTCAGCTGTTCCAGTACTCAAAGGAGTTTTTTTGGGATAGGCTACCATATGATATATTTGGACTGACTGAAACTTTACAAATTCCTTATGTATTTCTTTAAATGATGCTATTACTCCTGGAACTATGTCTGATGAATGGAATATTCATACAGGACATGAAATGCTTGCTGATTTAGAGTAGGGGTGGGGTATAAAATCAGTGAAGTTCTACGGAGTTTCACCCATACCTAGCTATGGCAGAATGCATGATACAAGTACACATAATGTAATGCATCAGAATCAAATCTCTGATGTTAAAGGAACAACGAACACCCAATCATGAGTACTATTATGGATCAAGATTAACTAGAGCCTCAAAGGAGCAGGTATAATATTCTAGGGCAGAGTGTAAATATTGCAGTCTCGCTCCTGTGACCCAATTCTTCACCTGTCCCCTTTCTCATACATATGCATGCAAAATGCTAAAAATGCTGCCCCTAAGGCAAACTTACATCTAAAGCTGGCTCCTGGCTTGTAGAACTCAGGATCTCCCTCCACCCTCAGTCTGAACGTATTAAGCTCCTTGATCTGGATGGCACACTGACAAAATATTAGCATTCAAAATATCCTCATACAAAAATATTGTGACCAAAATATCGATGTAAAAACATCAAAACCCTATACTTATAATGCTAAGTACAACAATATCGAGAAGAATATATCCATATCATTAATATAGTTGTATAAAATATTGATTTTGAATATATACATACAATAAAATGATAAGTATTAATTATATTAACACCTTTGCTGCAGCGGCAATTCCACCGCAGCGCTAGGGGGGAGGGGGGGCCGCGCGGCGCTCCCACGCTCATGATGGAACCGCTCCATCATGAGCCTCGGGCGCACTGTGCTTGTGACGGAGCGGTTCCGTCACGGCCCCACCCGCTCAATAGAACGCGCCACGCAGGCACGAAATCAGCGCCACTAAGGCCCGCCGAGCGGGCCTTGATAGAACCGCTCCGTCAACAGCACAGCGCGACCGAGGCTGATGATGGAGCGGTTCTGTCACCAGCATGGAAGGGATTAAATAGTCAAATTAATTAAAAAAACAAAAAATACATTTTATATACATTTTAACAAAAATAACAAATAAACATAATTTACAAAAGTTAAATACACATATCTAATAATTAATATATATATATGTACTTTAAAACAATTACTAAACTATTATTTTTAATTTCTTTTATCGCTTTAAAATGCTATAAAAATGAACAAATATACATATTTAAAAAGGCATTCTATTATAAATTAAAGCTTAAACTATTTAAAAATCTTTAAACTTCAATTTCCCAATCCAGTCAGTGCAACAGTAGGGAAACTGTTGGATAGCAGTGGGGTGAAAATGACTATTCCCACTCAGTGAGTGCAACAGTAGGAAAGTGTTGGATAGTGGAGGGATACAGTTTACTATTCCCACCCCAGTCAGTGCCACAGTAAGGAAAGTGTTGCATAGCTCAGGGGTAAACATTACTATTCCCACTCCAGTGAGTGCAACAGTAGGAAAAGTGCTGGATAATGGAGGGATACAATATACTATTCCCACTCCAGTCAGTGCAACAGTAGGGAAAGTGTTGGATAGCGAGGGTAAAAATTACTATTCCCACTCCAGTCAGTGCATTCATAGGGAAAGTGTTGGATAACAGAGGGGTAAAAATTATTATTCTCACTCCAATGGGTGCAACAGTAGGGAAAGTGTGGATAGCAAAGTGGTACAAATTACTATTCTCACTCCAATGACTGCAACATTAGGGAAAGTGTTGGATTGCCAAGGGGTAAATATTACTATTCCCACACCAATGAATGCAATAGTAGGGAAAGTCTTGGATAGCTGAATGGTAAAAATTATTATTTCCACTCCAGTGAGTGCAACAGTAGGGAAAGTGTTGGATAGCGACAAACAAAATGTCAACACCAACCAAAATATATTTAAAATAAATAAATAAATGCAATTAAAATACAAATATGTTTACTATTAAAAATAAAAATAAAATAAAAACATATTATACCATATATCACAAATACATACAAATATTATATTAAAGAAAATAAAAGAATAATTTTTAAACAAATAAATATTTTGATTTAGAAAATATTTATGAACAAAAACATTAATTATTCCATAAATGTAGTTTATTTACTTTCTACCCTATAACATCACACAATTCACAACTGACATCAAAATAAAAAAAATGTACGTCCATAATAACATAAGAAATATTATTTATTATAAAACAAATCAAAACATTTTAAAATTAATTAACTTCCTGCCCTTTACCCCTAAACAACCCACAACCAGCACCTACATTATTTACACAATTTCCATATTTAATTTTCAATCAATTAATTAATATTATTGAACAACTATTAATTAATTAAAAATAAATAACTTCCCACCTTTACCTTAGTAAACCCAAATCCCAAACCCCAAATAAATATAATTAACAATTAACAAAATTAATTACCATTTATTTATTAATAATTATCAACTTAATATTATTTCATTACAAATACATTTCATCCCAACCTTTACCCCTATAAACCCCCTCCCACGCCTAAACACATTACACAATTATAATAATTAAGAGCCAATTAATTAATGAATATCAATTAACAACCAACTAATTTTTAATTAAAAATAAATTACTTCCCACTTTTTACCCCTATAAACCCTACAACCCACACAACAGTTACAACCAAAAAATTGATCATTAATTTATTATAATTAAATTATTTCCCACCCTATTTTCCAACAACCTGCTACGGAAGTAAAAAACACAAAATGTAATTAAAATAAAATTGATAACTACTAAGGGCCCGATTCTGATGTAATTCGGAAGGCCTCCAAATTGGATTTGGCTTTCCCGGATCCGATGTGTAGCTCTTGTTTCTGATCTAATTGTAGGCGGGTCCGGACGACCAAGTACGATGCGAAGAACGCGTACTCATCCGCTGAATTGTTTTCGGGACCCGAACCTGTCCATACAACTTGTTTGTATCTGATTAGTTCAGCGCAATGGAACTGAATGGCAACCGAGCGAGTACGATGCACAATTCGTACAGCCGCTTCGCCTCAGTATCAACTAGCCTAAATGGCTGTAGGAATCGTACTTCGCTACGGCCACCCCTTCATCCAGAGCCCTCTGAATTATTCACAGGGGTGTGCCCCTGGGTCCCCCCAATCCAGGCATGCACATGGTGCCTGCCACCGGGTGTACGCTTTTCCCCACCCACCCCTTTTTGCTATGGGAGCATGTGTACGCTTCTGTACACAGGCTCCCATTGACTTCAATGGGAGTCAAAGCGAACTGAGTCCGTAAGCAGACGGCTGGATCATACTCGCTCATTCAGACTACCAGAGCACGTTTCACTCGAAAAGCTCTCCGGATCCAAGTCAAGCCAAGAGCTTTTCTAGCAAGATCGGAATTGGACCCTAAAAATTTAACACATATTTAAAAAAACATAAACAATACTTATACAAAAAAATCACATACATCTAAAATATATACTATCATACATAACTCTAATTAAAAATTCGATGTTGTAAACAAATATATTTTTGCATGCAATATTATTGACTTCTATATTTTTAAAATTATATTTCTTACCTTAAATACCATGGTCTTGGCCACAATTCTCTTTCTGTCAATATTTCTGTGTCACGATATTTACAACTCGATATTTGTGTAGGTCGGAATTTCCAACTCAATATTTTGTATAAATACCGATCTGGATCAGGCAGGTGTGCCACAGGCTCTGTTGACAAAGATCACCTCGCTGTCCTTGTTTCCCATACCTGCTATTCGTGGCCACATCATCATCCGCCCTAAGAACACCTGCATCTATACCAGCTGCTAATGGTAAGACTTTCTCTCGTGCTGCCACGTTATTTACTGGCCATACTACTTAGTTCACTGAGGTGTCTCAAAGACTCTAGAAGTCAGACTAGACAGAACTAGACAAAGAACTAATTTTAACGAAACAGAGAATGGACTACTATAAAATTAAGGCTGAAGAAGTTCAGAATCGAGAGGCTTTAATGTGGCAGCTGCTGTGATTGACCATGCCCTGGGGGAATATACAGCAAGGCAAAAAAGGGCATGCATCTTGTGAGATGTCACTGAAACTGCCACTGGCTATAAGAAATCTCCATCATAGATCTATAGTGTCATAATTGACCAAAGCGGCTCTCAGTCACTGCAGAAAGGCAGCTGTGCTGGCTGTCAATTGGCAAACCTAAGCACTACCCAGAGGTTGCAGAAAGCTGGCAGCCACTGGCTCCTTCCCTCCTGCTGTATCATTTGCTCACTTACTGGATGGCCAGCATTAATTTCTTAACATCATTTGCCCCATGTCTCGGCTCTGCCAGAGTGCCCAGACATTGAGGCACTCAACCACTGCGACCCGTGACTAGTGCTGATTATTTAATTCCACTGGCAGAGTAGTGGGGCGGAATTTATTGGTAATTCGGCATTACAAGAGTAAAGTCAAATTATTAAATTCCTGCATTTCGACCGGAGGAATAAACAATTCTGCCCACCCCTAATTTAGAATCCTCGAAGTATTTCATTTGTTGCCTATGGCTGTCGTCGGCAAAATACACAAACAAAATGCCAAATATCAGTGACTAATGTGACATACAGTGTAACATTGTTTTGTACAGATTACGAACTAACACAATTAATATCAAAACATAGATAATACATTTTCAAATATCTCTGTCCTCTTTTAGTCAGTAGAGTTCAACAAGGGCCCTTTTTAGACATTGTCCTTCATTCTAGGGTTAAAGTGACTCAGGACAAGAAGTATATAAGCATCAATGTTTTAACCGAGGTGTCTGTGTTAATGGATGGGCATCATGTTGGGTCTTCCTCAGGACAGGTTAAAAAACATGAAGAGAGCCAAGTCGTGAATGTTAAATTAAGGTACTCCTCCTTTGTGGATGGAGTCCATATCAGGGCATTAGTCAGAAGGTCCTTAGTGCTTGTTGGACTTGGCTCTTTTTGCAAGGTCATCCCTGAACTTTTTGCCTTCCTCCTGTAGTTTGTCTAAGCTGGTTTTGTTGGTTTTAGGACTCTGAGCACTTTACCACTGCTGATCTGTGCTAAAGTGCATATGCTCTCCCTATTGTAAATTGATGTATGGATTAGTGACTCCATGATTGGCTGGTTTGGTTTACTTGTCAGCCCTAGTACAGGGCACTACGTGTCCCCAGGGCTCGTAAATCAAATGCTGCTGGTGGGCTTGCAGCACTGGATGTGTCACCCACAGAAGGAGCCTGTAAAGTGTGTCTCAGGTCTGACATTGCAGAGCCTGTGTGCAGTCTGGTATCATGTTGACTGGGCAAGTGCACCCACTTGCCAATCGCTAAACCTTACCTTGTCTGCATATTAGTCACCCCTATGATAGGTTCATAGGCAGGGTGCATTGTAGGGAAAAGGTAGGACATACCCTGTTGTGTGTGGCATGTCCTAAAAGTGAATGATAGCCTTTTTAGTTTTTCATTATTGCAAGGCTACCTGTTACCCATATGCCTGAATGGGAGGTTTGGTTATTACATCTTATAATCCTAACTGACTCAGGGAAATCAGGTAGAAATTCGAGTTTAGTATGCCTGAACTTAGAATGATAAAATACATCTTTTAGTGAAGTTTGTTTTAATATTCTGTGTCTGAAAATACCACTTTTAGAAAATAGTTTTTTTCTTGCCTAACTATACAAGCCTGTCTCTGCTAGGTTGTGTATTCCTTGTCTGGAATTTGAGTGATAGGGGCTGGGGGATTCCAGGGGACAGGGTGAGTCAGCAAAGGGCTGAATAGAGATATCTGCATGTAGATGGGTGGGAGGAGTGCACCTGGGACCTGAATAGGGCTGTGCCTGCCTTCCACACTGCTGACTCCACCTCCTGTGGTGCTTCTGGAGTCCATGGCCCACACTGTTAAAGGAAAGAAGGAGTCTTGTCAACAAAGTACTCCAGGACTGCAAACAACTGGTTTGGACTAGATACAGGACCCACTGCCTTCAGAGGATAAAGGATGTGCTAGTATAAATATTGGGACCCAGACCCAAGAACTTCAGATCACTTTTGATAAACAAGAAGAGCCTTTGCTGAGGAGAGGAACCCGAGAAACTGAGGAGACTAATACTAAACTGAGTGCTGTTTAGTGCATGCTGTTGAGCAGGGCCTTCTGAGAGACTGCATGTCGCTGGGAGCTGGAAGCGTGACTCAAGACAAAGAAGCGTGTGGCCGTTGCAGCCGTTGTCCTTGCATCACCAGAGAAGAGTGTCGCTGTCGCAACAGATGCCATTGCATCACCTGAGAAGAGTGTCGCTGCTGCCGCTGTCGCCATCGCATCACACGAAGCACCTTGCATCTTCGGAGAAGAGTGTCGCAGTCGCAGCAGAAGCAGTCGCATCACCGGAGAAGCGTGTCGCAGGGCCCGTCGAGGCTCAGAAGAATCATTGAGTCACCTCATGGCCATCGGGCAGGCACGCATTTTTGTCGCATCAAGAAGAAGACGCCATTTTATTTCATTGCACCGGATCTTCATCGCATCACGGCACTACTGGTTGCATCGCCACAGAAGCAGCGTAAGAAACAGACGCGGAGAAGAACTGACGTATCCCCTACACAGCAGTAGGGACCCGATCTATCATCAATCTTGCGTGTAAGGAACCGATGCATCACATTCCCTGCAACACTTTTGTTGTATAGCGTTACACGTCCAAACTTACGTTGAACTCAAAGGGTTGCATTTTACATCTAAAGAGAGCCAAGCTATTTCTACCATTTTTAAAGTACAGTATTGTGGATTTCAGTTTTTTGTGGTCTTGTGTTAAGTCTATATAAAAATACTTATTTTAATACTACACCTTTTGTAGTGTCCATCTGTAGTGTTGGCACTGGGTTACTGTATGTGGCCACAAATGCTTTATTTTAGGGGTGTACCCCTTACCCTGACTAGACTCAAGGGTCTCTATTTGGCCAAAGGTACCTACCTCTGACAAATAGAGACCCCCAAATCTGACAGTGCTGATCTGAAAAACAGGTTCCTTTTTCTCAAAAAAGACATTCAGTCCCAATTTCATCATCTGAATGATAATCCTTAGTAGAAAATGGAACACAAAGACACAGGTTTATATCTTCGACAGGCACAGGGTTCAATATGCTTCCACAGAAAAAATACTTGCGGCGTGCTGCAGTAATAACGATTTCCATATAGTAAGTAAGGGATCTTTGCAGTTGATTTGATGGCGTTAATGAGGTATTGGGGGCACATACTAGGCAAAAAGCTGATCAGTAGAGATGTCTGCAGGTACAGGAGGCCAGGGTAGCAGACTTGGAAGATAGGCCTTTTGGGTATAACATGCGTATACTTAGATCAACACTGTGGAACAGTTCCTGGAGTCCTGGCTGCCAACTGTTTTGCTCCGAATCGGAGGCAAGAGGGAGCTACTGGTGGACAGGGCTCACCGAACTCCATGAGGCCAACCCAGGCTGGGGCCCGCACCGAATGCTAATAGCAAAGATGTTGTGCTACAAATACTAAATGGGCATACTAGCAGCTGCAAGATGCCTGGGCACTAGGAATAAAAGAGAAACCAGGTCTCCTTCTAGTCGAACTATGGCATAACAACCCAGAAAGGCAGACTTCATTCATGGAAGAGGAAGCTGAAAGAGCGTGGTCTGGACTACGCACTACTACCACAGGTGAGTCTCTGAGATATACAGGGGAATATATACTTTTTTGCCCTGGTGGAGGACGCATTACAGTTAGCAAAAATTGTTGATTGCTGCTCTGTAGGATGCTGCACACCTATGGACACAGTTTGAGGTTCATTGAATGTGGAGGGTAACCAACAACAGCTACGTGACAGTGGTGGGCATGTTGGTTGTCACTGAGGTGGTATATGAGTAACAACTTCTTTTAGTGTATAAGAGTACCTAGAGGCATATCTATGGAGGTACTCTGACTATGGGGACTGAGGTGGCACCGCAATGGGAAAGGGAAGCTTGAATGTTATTTTGTTGGGGTGTTGGCATGACATTTTGTTTGCCGGATGTGGAGGCTGGGATAGGGAGGGCCTCACAGGTGGGGAAGGGAGTTCACATGGGTAATTAGTTTGTTATGGGGAGTTAGCTCACAGTTAATAGAGAAAAGGGCTTGGACTACAGACTGAGTGTTACCATACTGGCACTTTTAGGCCAAGGCAACCGAACAGTGCACATATTACATGCATGGGGGTAAAAGCGATATCCTGGAATGTTATCCGCTTCGCTGCGGCGCAAATTCAACCGCGGCAGAATTTGATGGGTGCACAGATCAGAGGGCCCCTGGCTGTCCAACGCACACGCCCACCATTGCAACTGATAACAGGGGCCCTTCCAACGCATCGCAGAGGTTGAGAGGATACAGAGTCCCTGGGCGGAGCTTGGGGAGTTCCACTACACTCAACTCTGCGAAATGCAAAAAAAAACTCTGCCGCTCCTGAGCAGCAGAGTGCATTAGATAAATGCAGTTTGTGGTGATTTTCAGTGCCAGGTGCTTGTCTGCACTGAGCAATCATCACAAATGGCACAATACAGAGCACAAGCGGGTAGATTTTCACTGGAATGGAAACTTTCCCAACGCAAACTGACGGTTTCTCAACTTGAGCGGTCGTGAGCATACGCGACCTCTCACAAAGAGAAATCTGACCACCCGCATTGAGAAATCGAGAAATCTTGACGTTGACAAACGTGAGCGAGGAGCAAAACTCTACTACACTATGCCCGAAGAAAGTCTCTCTTAAAACACTTGTACTTAAGATGGGGCATTAGGTCATGCTGGGAGGCTTCGGCCCTTTGTTTCGCGTCTACCGACATTCAAGTGCTTGCAAGGTCTGGAAAATTTGTGAGACTCTTGGACAATCTTCTGTTACCTTCTTCAGCCCCCGCTCTCTTATCCCTTCCCCCTCAAAAACTCATTACAGATGTTTTCTCCCCTGTGGTTTAGCACCTTTCGTTTTTATCATCTTTTACTTTGGTTTAGCGTAGCAAAATGTTTGCATCGGCAATTACAAGACTGTTTTACTTAGAAGCGCAACGGACAATAAGCTTTGAGAGCTGTTTCTCAGCTCTGTGTTTTTCTTTTAAACATGACAAATGTGTTAATGCTGATTTTTATAAATGTGCTAATGCTGTCTTTTATAGCAATGGTTTTAAGTAACTATGCTAAATTAATAAAAACTTCAAACTTCAAAAACTACACTATGCTAGGAGGAGTTTTACGGACCTCTCCGAGCTCCGCATAATGCAGAGTGCAGAAAAAGCCGCAAACTCCATGATCGGAGCAGGTTTCACCACTCAGACTTAATTAAAGACAGAGGCTATGGTTATACATGAGGAACCATCAGGCATGGATAGTGATGCTGCAGGAGACACACCGGCTGTGAAAGGAGCAAGAGAAACTATTAACTAAATGGGGTGTGTACCATGGTACGCAAGCTTTACCTCATCCGCATGTGACTATCTGCTTTGGTTGGATGCTAGTGTTCCCCTTAAGGTAGATATGTGGCAGTTGTAGGGGAGATAGAAGAAAAACCCACCGTAAGTTTAAATACATATGCTCCAAATGTGGACATATACGATTTCCTTGAGGCAATGACATGGATGCTGACATCGTATGCCTACTGTGACATTATATGGATGGGCAACTGCAATTGTGTATTAGATAGAAGACTAGAAAGTTTCAAGACTACTTGTAGATCCTCCCAGGTACTGCTAGAGGGAATAGACACATTCAATCTCCTAGAATTGTGGACACAACATGGCACAGCAAGGAATTATTCATTTTATTCTCACCCACATGGGAACTTTTCAAGGATAGATTATTTGCTCATTCATCCAGAACAGGTAGCAAAGTTTGGTATCAGTATTTGGACTACACGCTATTGGTCCACGTACCACTGCAGTGGACTTGTAGAACCAGGTCTACGTGGCACTGATGCAGCAGTGGTGCATATAGCCCAGGGCACCTTTGGACCAAGTGTTCAGAGAAGACATCAGAGTGGTGTCCTTTGAATTCTTTGATATAAACACTGGGATGGTGATGTCTGCTGGGGTGTTCTGGGAGGCATTCAAGGTGACGTTGCGGGAGTTATGTATGGCCACATCGCACGGAGTGAGCAACTCAATTTCAAATTCAAAATAGTTAACTGTGTTACTTATCAAAATCCATAACAATTTACAATGAAGCAGTAGAAATTAGCCGCCAATTCCCGAATACAAAAGTTACCAAGATTAAAAAGGGTAATTTTTGCATGCGTAAATTGCTAAAAACCGTCTCTCTGTCCTAAATGACATTGGAGAGAAGATGAAATACCAACAGTTGGATAGACAAAGTGCATTGTGCAAGGTTTAATCTCCCCAGGGTACTTGGATAATAATAGGAAAGTTAAGAGAGAACCTTTGCATGGGACATGGGAACGCTGAGAATTAAAAACAGTACCAATAAAAGATTTTGGAATAAGCCCCCTTTGCACTCCCAATGGCAGGAAGGGAAGCATCATGTGGATCAAGGTTTAATCACCCATGTCTCATCAAAAGTTGCATTTGGGGGAACTACTTAAAGGTTGTTGTTTGAAAGCCCTGTGTCACACTGGGCCCGATTCACAGAACTAACTTAAGACAAAATCATAAACGTACTACTTTTGGTATTCACAGAAGTTAGGATTATGTCTTAAGTTTGTCTTAAGACAGACTTAAGACAGACCTAAGACAAACTTAAGAAAGACTTAAGACAAACTTAAGACAGACTTAAGTTAGGATTTTGTCTTAAGTCTGTCTTAAGTCTGTCTTAAGTTTGTCTTAAGACAGACTTAAGACAGACCTAAGACAAACTTAAGAAAGACTTAAGACGAACTTAAGACAGACTTAAGTTAGGAGTTTGTATTAAGTCTGTCTTAAGTCTGTCTTAAGTTTGTCTTAAGTCTGTCTTAAGTCTGTCTTAAGTCTGTCTTAAGTTTGTCTTAAGACAAACTTAAGGCAAAATCCTAACTTCTGGGAATACCAAAAGTAGTACGTTTATGATTTTGTCTTAAGTTAGTTCTGTGAATCGGCCCCACTGTACTTTATCTCATTAGAGTGTATCTTAGGTGCAGGGCGGGGCATGGTTTGTTTGTACAGAACAGGAGCAGTAGAGTTGTTGCACCAGTTGCTATTAAGGAGCCCTTTCTGAAGTAGTTTGTGATTGTTTTTTCAATGTGAGTGGTGTGCTGAAAGTCTGCAGCATGAGCTCAGAGCTCAATAACAAATGTGCCACACCTGGCTAGAGATCTGACATTGGCAGAGGAGAAACACTGCACTGAGGTCTCCAGACAGGTATTGCGCAAATCACTTGAGCAAAAAGTTACTAAACTAGAATAACAGATAGCTGATATCAATAGGCAGGCACCACACAAGGATGATGTCTGGGAAACACAACACGCACTGTAGGGGAAACTGGATGAGGCATGGGATATTCTAAGGACGCATGGTTATAGGATGTACAGAGAGATGCAACTTGAGCAGGGGATCACTTAAGCTGATTATTGACTTGGTTAGTCAGTAGAGAGAAAGGTGAGAATGCAGTGTTGCCTATTAAAGATGAAAAAGGAATAACCCTGACCACACAAGAGGCTATTCTGACCCAATTTGCCGAATTCTCTTCAACACTGTATGCACACATGAGTCAGGACAATGATGCCACTATCATACAAATACTGGATGAGCAAACTTACCCAGTATAGATGACGATGCGAGAGTGATACTGAAGCACCACTCAATGAAACAGATATAAGATAGGGTATTACACACATGATTACGGGTAAGACCCAGGGAAATAATGGGTTGAGTGTTGAATTCTGCCAGCCTTATGTGGATTTGTTGTGGGCACTGCTGCTGGCTATGTTCACAGAAGCCTTTGAGACGGGTGATCTCCTGGCATCACTAAGAGAGGCTAATATAGTGGTTTTGCTAAATTGAGCAGAGATCACTCAAAATGCGAATCATACCACCCATTATCAGTGATAAATACGGATGCCAATATACTAGGTAAGATGTGAGCACATAGGCTGTTGAAGGTTGCAGAGTGTGTCATACATCCAAATTAATATGTTTTTTTTGGGAAGTTGCACCACCACCACTAATATACGGAAGGCATTCCTTATCATCATGGAACAAGATACAAAGAGGAGGAGCCTTGCCCAGTTATGTTATGTTAATCTGGTTTATAGAGCATGCAGATACTCCACAGAGTGTCCCAGTGATATGATGTGGGCGACCGACTAAGGCACCTAGATAGTCTGATTAAAGGGACATATCATTAGTTTCTTCTTGAAGATGTCAAGATTCTGTGCTAAATTATCATTAGATGGAAGTTTGATCCAGTTAAGTGGGCCCAAATAGGAAAAGGATCTCCCGCCTATTCTAAGGCGGTTAACGCGGGGCACTCCTGCAAGGCGCATGGATTAAGAGTAAGTATGGGCGTAAAATCAGTTTCGTGGGCTAATTTGCAGATTTTTGGTAATTTCGCGATCTGCGAATGACGCAAATTTGCCCAAAAATCTGCAAATTCGCAAGCTGTGAATTATTTTGATTGGTCGCACTTGAAAAATACAATATCGCGCGCGCGGCGTTGACTTACCGTGATTCTGAGTCCGCCGAGTTGTTTTTCTCCCGGTTTGCGTGTGCTGCGCCATTTTTGATCTTGCTGTGTGATCACAAGAGAGTTTTTCGAACGCAATTACGTCATCGCGGCTCGCCATCTTGCACAGCTAGAGTTTGACAACGCGAGTACGTCATAAAGGCCTGCGATCACGCATTGCGGGAGTAAACAATGCCGAACACGTAGATGCGTCGCGCAGCTGACTTCCGGCGGGAGATTTGAACAGCTCGCGCTCCCGAAATTGCAAGGAAGCATTAACCTTTTGAAAATGATGATTTTTATCAGAATAACTCCTCGGATTGACATTTGGCTGCACTTTTTGGTGCAAGGAGTCCCTTTTTTGGGGGGGGTGGGAGGAAGGAAGTGCCCCAGAGTCTCCAACTTCCTGTTCCTGTCCAGCAGGCTCCTCCCAGTGCTTTGTCCATGTCCTGGTCACTTTTGATTTGGATCTAGAGCTGGAAGGATTACTTTTTGTGGCTGCTGCTGGATATTTGTATTTGAGGACTTTTTGGACTTTGGAGTTTGGATCACTTTTGGACTTGAGATTTTACAAGTAAGTTGGTGTTGTTTGTTTGGGGCATTGCAGTTGAGGCAACTATAATTTTAAAACTTTTTTCACAACTTAAAAATAATATATATTGTGGGTAGCCACAGTATCCATTAGGCCCAGGGTTAGTCATGGGTGCATGATACAACTGTTTCTGTGATTTTTGTTTAACTTAATTCTCATTTATGTCATGGAATTTTAGCTCACTTTTATATGTTGATATTTTTTTTAATTTTGGGGTTTCTGTAAAGCCTCACTAGCCAGTAGGCCCAGGTGTAGTGAGTGGTGCATGGACCTAGTATTTCTGTGGGGTTTCTTGAATTTAAACATCATTGAGGGCATGGATGACATTGGATTGTGGTGATATTTGTGTGTTTTTCGACTTTTTGGGGTGTTGTTGGGGCCTGGCCATGTGGGTGGGGGCCATTTTGAGGCCTGGGACAGGCAGGGCCTGACCATGTGGTGGGGGTCAAGGGGCCAATGTGAAGCCAGGCAGTGTGCTCAGGCCTACACCCAGTTTGCCTTGCTTTCAACCATTATGCCTTGGGGTACTCAGTGGTGCATGGGCCTAGTCTTTCTGTGGGGTGTCTTGAATTTAAACATCATTGAGGGATTAATGGCATTGGATTGTAGTGATTTTTGTGTGTTTTTCGACTTTTTGGGGAGTTGTTGGGGCCTGGCCATGTGGGTGGGGGCCATTTTGAGACCTGGGACAGGCAGGGCCTGGCCATGTGGTGGGGGTCAAGGGGCCATTTTGAAGCCAGGCAGTGTGCTCAGGCCTCCACCCAGTTTGCCTTGCTTTCAACCGTTATGCCCAGGGGTACTCAGTGGTGCCT
Source organism: Lissotriton vulgaris (assembly GCF_964263255.1). Taxonomy (NCBI): domain Eukaryota; kingdom Metazoa; phylum Chordata; class Amphibia; order Caudata; family Salamandridae; genus Lissotriton; species Lissotriton vulgaris. Next base: position 1,092,479,076 of record NC_141696.1, on the reverse strand, counting down.
GGGCCTAGTCTTTCTGTGGGGTGTCTTGAATTTAAACATCATTGAGGGCATGGATGGCATTGGATTGTGGTGATTCATGTATGTTTTTCAACTTTTTGGGGTGTTATTGGGGCCTGGCCATGTGGTGGGGGTGAAGGGGCCATTTTGAAGCCAGGCAGTGTGCTCAAGCCTGAACCCAGTTTGAGGTTCTTTGGTTTCTGGCTTCGTCCCGTATTTAGCCGCCATTTTGTGTCTCGTTGCCATTTTGTGTTGCCCTCACTCAGGCAGCACGGCGAACGAAGTGTTTTTGCTTTTCTCAGCTGCTACGTGTCTCTTCAGTTAAAGAGTAACTTCCTGCCCTTGTTTACGAAATCGATGTCAGGGTCTGGCCGAGTTCGCTAATCCATGTCTGGGTTGATTGATCCCTGTCTCGACTGACTATTTGGCTTCTCCTATTCTTCCTTACATTATGTTATCCGACTGGCCTTCGCTATTCTCTCCTTGTATTCTCTTGTTACACAACTATCCTTTGAGGCACACATATACGTCCTGCGACCTGCAAATTGGATTGTCGGTATTAGCAGTGATGAATTTGTTGGGAGGGGTAACACACGGGGTTTGAGAAAGGGGCGTATTTGGGACACCTGATAGCTTGTTTTCCAACTTGGCCTATTGGCTTGCTTTGTATGTATTGGGAGTAAATGTCGTAAATATGTGTGTTATAAAAGATTGTGTGCCACGGACTAAAGTGGCAGTCTCCTTAGAATCAGATAATGAAGTGGAAGGCACTCCTTTTTGATTTTTAACGAAAATATTATTTTAATCCTCTTTGTTTAACACATGCGTGCTGCAGCGGTGGCACGTTTGTCCTCCTTCCGTGCCTGCAAAACTACCAACCTAACTTGAGTGGATGGACCACTCAACCCCTGCGCACTGTTGCTGCTAGTGGATCACACTAGAAATATCATCATTCTAATTTTTCATCCTAGTTTTTACAATTTAAGTTTTCACATAACCAAATTCACCATTCTTATTTGAAAGTGTGATATTTAATCATCAGTTCATTTTCAATAAATTTCAACATATATTCAAAAATCAAAACATTTCAAAATATTTCACTGTATCAACAAAGTCTTTCTTGACAACGTATAGTTGATGTAGCCCAATGCATTTCGAGTCCTAATTGGACTCTTCCTCAGGGGCCTGTAAATATGAACATCTAATGTCAGCAATTTCATAATATTATCCATTTTTCATCAGATTCAAGTTTCAAAAACGTACGGATGCACAAAACAACAAACAATCACTTTGCATTTCATATAGAGGTATAATGACAACATCATGCACTGATAAACCTAAAACTCCACCACCTCACCTCAAGAGTGAATGTGATAACAAATGCGTATACTCACAACAAAACCAAGAAGTTGGAATTCCTGAAAACACAAATTTTGACTAAAATAACTGCTAAATTCATGTACCAACACCCTGAAACCAATGAGCCACCTAACGAAGCTTCCTCTTACCTCGATTCTTTTTAGTTGGAAACCACCGCGTTTCCGTATCTATTCAAAGTGCCACCTACAACAAATATAAAACCATCCTTAACTTCGTGTTGCTAGTTCAATACATTACTACCGCTATCCCTCGCGGACGCCACTTCTTACCTTAAAGTTAATCACCAGCTCCTTCGTATTCTCCCTGCCGATTTCAAACTCAAAACCGGGCTTTCCGGGTTTAAAATGCATTACTAACAACAGCAAAAACGGACTAGGCCGGGTCACTGGTGTGCGCCATTTTAGTACAGTCTCAAAAACGAAACAGAGATAAACCTCATAGCCGGTAGACCAAAAGCGCTCGAAAAAAGCGTGGGATAGAGATCATAGGTTCACAGCAGTGAACACAAACTGAACGAAGTCACTGAATAACGCCTTAACAAAACAAAAACCTCTTTTCCAGTGAAACCACTACCGCTCACTAATAAAAAGTGATGAAGTGCTCAAAATAAAAATACATATACATAGAGTGGATTTCAATTCAAATTCAAAAAAATATATAATAACAGTGCATTGTTTACATTTCAAATACTCAGATATACATGTCTTCAATTGTGGTACTATCGTGTTGCCCTGGGCATCCGAAGTTTTTACTTCTTGAATCAAAGAATAAATATCTGTTGCTTGCTCGGCTGTGTATGCCAATGTTTTTGCTCTCTCATCTGTGAGACTTGATATTTGGTCAAACGACATCTTTTATTTCAGTGGGTGCTCTTTCCGTTTGGACAACGTGACAAAATGAGATAATGAAGTGGAAGGCACTCCTTTTTGATTTTTAACGAAAATATTATTTTAATCCTCTTTGTTTAACACATGCGTGCTGCAGCGGTGGCACGTTTGTCCTCCTTCCGTGCCTGCAAAACTACCAACCTAACTTGAGTGGATGGACCACTCAACCCCTGCGCACTGTTGCTGCTAGTGGATCACACTAGAAATATCATCATTCTAATTTTTCATCCTAGTTTTTACAATTTAAGTTTTCACATAACCAAATTCACCATTCTTATTTGAAAGTGTGATATTTAATCATCAGTTCATTTTCAATAAATTTCAACATATATTCAAAAATCAAAACATTTCAAAATATTTCACTGTATCAACAAAGTCTTTCTTGACAACGTATAGTTGATGTAGCCCGATGCATTTCGAGTCCTAATTGGACTCTTCCTCAGGGGCCTGTAAATATGAACATCTAATGTCAGCAATTTCATAATATTATCCATTTTTCATCAGATTCAAGTTTCAAAAACGTACGGATGCACAAAACAACAAACAATCACTTTGCATTTCATATAGAGGTATAATGACAACATCATGCACTGATAAACCTAAAACTCCACCACCTCACCTCAAGAGTGAATGTGATAACAAATGCGTATACTCACAACAAAACCAAGAAGTTGGAATTCCTGAAAACACAAATTTTGACTAAAATAACTGCTAAATTCATGTACCAACACCCTGAAACCAATGAGCCACCTAACGAAGCTTCCTCTTACCTCGATTCTTTTTAGTTGGAAACCACCGCGTTTCCGTATCTATTCAAAGTGCCACCTACAACAAATATAAAACCATCCTTAACTCCGTGTTGCTAGTTCAATACATTACTACCGCTATCCCTCGCGGACGCCACTTCTTACCTTAAAGTTAATCACCAGCTCCTTCGTATTCTCCCTGCCGATTTCAAACTCAAAACCGGGCTTTCCGGGTTTAAAATGCATTTGTCTCCGGGTAAACTAACAACAGCAAAAACGGACTAGGCCGGGTCACTGGGGTGCGCCATTTTAGTACAGTCTCAAAAACGAAACAGAGATAAACCTCATAGCCGGTAGACCAAAAGCGCTCGAAAAAAGCGTGGGATAGAGATCATAGGTTCACAGCAGTGAACACAAACTGAACGAAGTCACTGAATAACGCCTTAACAAAACAAAAACCTCTTTTCCAGTGAAACCACTACCGCTCACTAATAAAAAGTGATGAAGTGCTCAAAATAAAAATACATATACATAGAGTGGATTTCAATTCAAATTCAAAAAAATATATAATAACAGTGCATTGTTTACATTTCAAATACTCAGATATACATGTCTTCAATTGTTGTACTATCGTGTTGCCCTGGGCATCCAAAGTTTTTACTTCTTGAATCAAAGAATAAATATCTGTTGCTTGCTCGGCTGTGTATGCCAATGTTTTTGCTCTCTCATCTGTGAGACTTGATATTTGGTCAAACGACATCTTTTATTTCAGTGGGTGCTCTTTCCGTTTGGACAACGTGACAAAATGAGATAATGAAGTGGAAGGCACTCCTTTTTGATTTTTAACGAAAATATTATTTTAATCCTCTTTGTTTAACACATGCGTGCTGCAGCGGTGGCACGTTTGTCCTCCTTCCGTGCCTGCAAAACTACCAACCTAACTTGAGTGGATGGACCACTCAACCCCTGCGCAAAGAGGTTTTTGTTTTGTTAAGGCGTTATTCAGTGACTTCGTTCAGTTTGTGTTCACTGCTGTGAACCTATGATCTCTATCCCACGCTTTTTTCGAGCGCTTTTGGTCTACCGGCTATGATGTTTATCTCTGTTTCGTTTTTGAGACTGTACTAAAATGGCGCACCCCAGTGACCCGGCCTAGTCCGTTTTTGCTGTTGTTAGTTTACCCGGAGACAAATGCATTTTAAACCCGGAAAGCCCGGTTTTGAGTTTGAAATCGGCAGGGAGAATACGAAGGAGCTGGTGATTAACTTTAAGGTAAGAAGTGGCGTCCGCGAGGGATAGCGGTAGTAATGTATTGAACTAGCAACACGAAGTTAAGGATGGTTTTATATTTGTTGTAGGTGGCACTTTGAATAGATACGGACACGCGGTGGTTTCCAACTAAAAAGAATCGAGGTAAGAGGAAGCGTCGTTAGGTGGCTCATTGGTTTCAGGGTGTTGGTACATGAATTTAGCAGTTATTTTAGTCAAAATTTGTGTTTTCAGGAATTCCAACTTCTTGGTTTTGTTGTGAGTATACGCATTTGTTATCACATTCACTCTTGAGGTGAGGTGGTGGAGTTTTAGGTTTATCAGTGCATGATGTTGTCATTATACCTCTATATGAAATGCAAAGTGATTGTTTGTTGTTTTGTGCATCCGTACGTTTTTGAAACTTGAATCTGATGAAAAATGGATAATATTATGAAATTGCTGACATTAGATGTTCATATTTACAGGCCCCTGAGGAAGAGTCCAATTAGGACTCGAAATGCATCGGGCTACATCAACTATACGTTGTCAAGAAAGACTTTGTTGATACAGTGAAATATTTTGAAATGTTTTGATTTTTGAATATATGTTGAAATTTATTGAAAATGAACTGATGATTAAATATCACACTTTCAAATAAGAATGGTGAATTTGGTTATGTGAAAACTTAAATTGTAAAAACTAGGATGAAAAATTAGAATGATGATATTTCTAGTGTGATCCACTAGCAGCAACAGTGCGCAGGGGTTGAGTGGTCCATCCACTCAAGTTAGGTTGGTAGTTTTGCAGGCACGGAAGGAGGACAAACGTGCCACCGCTGCAGCACGCATGTGTTAAACAAAGAGGATTAAAATAATATTTTCGTTAAAAATCAAAAAGGAGTGCCTTCCACTTCATTATCTCATTTTGTCACGTTGTCCAAACGGAAAGAGCACCCACTGAAATAAAAGATGTTGTTTGACCAAATATCAAGTCTCACAGATGAGAGAGCAAAAACATTGGCATACACAGCCGAGCAAGCAACAGATATTTATTCTTTGATTCAAGAAGTAAAAACTTCGGATGCCCAGGGCAACACGATAGTACAACAATTGAAGACATGTATATCTGAGTATTTGAAATGTAAACAATGCACTGTTATTATATATTTTTTTGAATTTGAATTGAAATCCACTCTATGTATATGTATTTTTATTTTGAGCACTTCATCACTTTTTATTAGTGAGCGGTAGTGGTTTCACTGGAAAAGAGGTTTTTGTTTTGTTAAGGCGTTATTCAGTGACTTTGTTCAGTTTGTGTTCACTGCTGTGAACCTATGATCTCTATCCCACGCTTTTTTCGAGCGCTTTTGGTCTACCGGCTATGAGGTTTATCTCTGTTTCGTTTTTGAGACTGTACTAAAATGGCGCACCCCAGTGACCCGGCCTAGTCCGTTTTTGCTGTTGTTAGTTTACCCGGAGACAAATGCATTTTAAACCCGGAAAGCCCGGTTTTGAGTTTGAAATCGGCAGGGAGAATACGAAGGAGCTGGTGATTAACTTTAAGGTAAGAAGTGGCGTCCGCGAGGGATAGCGGTAGTAATGTATTGAACTAGCAACACGAAGTTAAGGATGGTTTTATATTTGTTGTAGGTGGCACTTTGAATAGATACGGAAACGCGGTGGTTTCCAACTAAAAAGAATCGAGGTAAGAGGAAGCTTTGTTAGGTGGCTCATTGGTTTCAGGGTGTTGGTACATGAATTTAGCAGTTATTTTAGTCAAAATTTGTGTTTTCAGGAATTCCAACTTCTTGGTTTTGTTGTGAGTATACGCATTTGTTATCACATTCACTCTTGAGGTGAGGTGGTGGAGTTTTAGGTTTATCAGTGCATGATGTTGTCATTATACCTCTATATGAAATGCAAAGTGATTGTTTGTTGTTTTGTGCATCCGTACGTTTTTGAAACTTGAATCTGATGAAAAATGGATAATATTATGAAATTGCTGACATTAGATGTTCATATTTACAGGCCCCTGAGGAAGAGTCCAATTAGGACTCGAAATGCATCGGGCTACATCAACTATACGTTGTCAAGAAAGACTTTGTTGATACAGTGAAATATTTTGAAATGTTTTGATTTTTGAATATATGTTGAAATTTATTGAAAATGAACTGATGATTAAATATCACACTTTCAAATAAGAATGGTGAATTTGGTTATGTGAAAACTTAAATTGTAAAAACTAGGATGAAAAATTAGAATGATGATATTTCTAGTGTGATCCACTAGCAGCAACAGTGCGCAGGGGTTGAGTGGTCCATCCACTCAAGTTAGGTTGGTAGTTTTGCAGGCACGGAAGGAGGACAAACGTGCCACCGCTGCAGTACGCATGTGTTAAACAAAGAGGATTAAAATAATATTTTCGTTAAAAATCAAAAAGGAGTGCCTTCCACTTCATTATCTCATTTTGTCACGTTGTCCAAACGGAAAGAGCACCCACTGAAATAAAAGATGTCGTTTGACCAAATATCAAGTCTCACAGATGAGAGAGCAAAAACATTGGCATACACAGCCGAGCAAGCAACAGATATTTATTCTTTGATTCAAGAAGTAAAAACTTCGGATGCCCAGGGCAACACGATAGTACAACAATTGAAGACATGTATATCTGAGTATTTGAAATGTAAACAATGCACTGTTATTATATATTTTTTTGAATTTGAATTGAAATCCACTCTATGTATATGTATTTTTATTTTGAGCACTTCATCACTTTTTATTAGTGAGCGGTAGTGGTTTCACTGGAAAAGAGGTTTTTGTTTTGTTAAGGCGTTATTCAGTGACTTCGTTCAGTTTGTGTTCACTGCTGTGAACCTATGATCTCTATCCCACGCTTTTTTCGAGCGCTTTTGGTCTACCGGCTATGAGGTTTATCTCTGTTTCGTTTTTGAGACTGTACTAAAATGGCGCACCCCAGTGACCCGGCCTAGTCCGTTTTTGCTGTTGTTAGTTTACCCGGAGACAAATGCATTTTAAACCCGGAAAGCCCGGTTTTGAGTTTGAAATCGGCAGGGAGAATACGAAGGAGCTGGTGATTAACTTTAAGGTAAGAAGTGGCGTCCGCGAGGGATAGCGGTAATAATGTATTGAACTAGCAACACGAAGTTAAGGATGGTTTTATATTTGTTGTAGGTGGCACTTTGAATAGATACGGAAACGCGGTGGTTTCCAACTAAAAAGAATCGAGGTAAGAGGAAGCTTCGTTAGGTGGCTCATTGGTTTCAGGGTGTTGGTACATGAATTTAGCAGTTATTTTAGTCAAAATTTGTGTTTTCAGGAATTCCAACTTCTTGGTTTTGTTGTGAGTATACGCATTTGTTATCACATTCACTCTTGAGGTGAGGTGGTGGAGTTTTAGGTTTATCAGTGCATGATGTTGTCATTATACCTCTATATGAAATGCAAAGTGATTGTTTGTTGTTTTGTGCATCCGTACGTTTTTGAAACTTGAATCTGATGAAAAATTGATAATATTATGAAATTGCTGACATTAGATGTTCATATTTACAGGCCCCTGAGGAAGAGTCCAATTAGGACTCGAAATGCATCGGGCTACATCAACTATACGTTGTCAAGAAAGACTTTGTTGATACAGTGAAATATTTTGAAATGTTTTGATTTTTGAATATATGTTGAAATTTATTGAAAATGAACTGATGATTAAATATCACACTTTCAAATAAGAATGGTGAATTTGGTTATGTGAAAACTTAAATTGTAAAAACTAGGATGAAAAATTAGAATGATGATATTTCTAGTGTGATCCACTAGCAGCAACAGTGCGCAGGGGTTGAGTGGTCCATCCACTCAAGTTAGGTTGGTAGTCTCCTTAGAATCTACACGCTGTATGTACTTCTAGGACAACTGTGCTTAGCTGCAGCTAATAAACCTGGTTTTCTACACCCAACAGAGTGTCTTGTGTCTCTGTTCGACAAGGCAGGTGAACTCGGGGATTTAAGGCGTGCCCTGCACCGCCAGGCCCATAAGGCCCGGTTCTCCAACTGGCGCCCAACATGGGGCGGCTTCAGAGGTAGCGGTTCAGCCTGAGGGTCGTAAGAAGCCTCGCAAGAAAATTCTGGAGGATCCGCGAACCACGTCAAGCGACCCCTGTATGTCGAAGTGGACCGAAGGTTTTTTCAGCGCGGCTACTCCTTTCCGACGGCTGCTGACGACTGCTGCCCTGACTGCCGCCCTGCCTTGGACCCTCTGGTGATGACTGGTATCGCGAGACGTTAGACGGACCTCTGTTGGCGTGAGAGACCACTTAGTTAATTATTCGTGGCTAGCGCCCACTTCTTTGTTTTGTTTTTGAATTTTGTTATTATTGGACCATTGCAATAGCCGAAGCCAAGGGGTGAGTACGTTTGTGCTGTGTTATTTGTTTTAAACCCCTTGAAGTTGGTAAACGGACCAGTGAATTTAAGATGCCTGGTCTTAGTAAACTTAGGAAGTTTCGTTATTTCGGTTGTAATAGGGATTCCCAGCTCGAAGACTCATGTCCGATTCCTCCGGTTGGAACTCCCACTTATGAGCTCTATTCGAAACATGGTGTTGGCCCCATTGCCTTTAATGAGGCATGGATCCGATACACGAAGAAAGATGGTGTTTTGCAGTGGCCACAAAATGGTAGCTTTGAGACTAATATATAAGACAATTTGGAAGCAATTTTGTTCAAAAGAAAAGCCCGGTCGGCAATGTTTGAAGGCAAAAAGAGATAGAAAAGCGAAAGATATGATGATCATACCGGCTGCCCAACAGTTTAAGGACAATAAGACTGATCGAGCAATTGAAGTCTCAGACAGACAACATCGTATGGCAATAGATAGATGCTACCCTGTGTTGCCTACTTCTCCACAGAATAAGGATCTTGACGAAGATCCCTTAATGTCCCATTTGTTGAGATTACCTCCGCCTTATGTACCAGGTGCTAATGCACCCTTATTGTTGCCACCTGTCCAGCAACCTGTTGGTCAGCCAGTTGGTCGGGCTCTTCCACAATTGCCCCTTCCTGCATTGCAACCTGCACCTTCTTTGCCACTAACTTCTGTACCTCAGTCTCCTTCATCTTCGGTTTCTCTTGTCGCGGCTAGTCCTTCTCTTCCTTTCTTTAATACCGTGTCTCCAGTTTTATTGTCTGCTTCTTCCCCAACTCGCAATCGGTTGGTTGATATTGTTTCTGGTCTTTTCTTCCCCCTCTTTGGACCTTTTAATCGGACTCCTGCTTTTTCTCGAAGGCAATCCCGTAGTCAAATCCCATATTCTGATGAACAAGTTGCATAGGACTCTCTTGCTCATAAATGGATCATGAGTAGTCCACAGTATAGTGTACCTGATATTTTGAGTACCTTTCTCCAGTGGAATGCGCCCACGCAGAGATATGTTTTTAATGTCATGTGTGACACTCTTGTCAAAGGATGGGAGAGTATGGAGTTGGATTTAACTCCTCAGGGTCTGTTGGACGTGCAGGATAAGTTTGATAAAGGACTTATTGTGGGTTCCGAAGTTGAGGACGCTATAAGGACACTAGTCACTTTAAGGTTTTTTTTTTCTTCTCAGACTGTTCTTGAACCTGATCCTGCAGTTAGACAGAAAATGAAACATTATCCTATGAGGGAAGTTCCTCCAGTATGGAGGGAAGCGGTTCCACAGGCAGGCAATATTCCGGGTGTACAAAGAAAAACCAAAGGAAATGATGGACGAAGCATTGACAATACAAGCACTCACCCCCAGTCAACTGATCTGGGTTTAATCCATCACCGTTCTTTAGCCCACTCTGCCACCCTAGTTCAGACATGGCCATATGCAAATCAGTCTGACCCTGTGCCTCATAGGAACAGTCCAGCCCGAACTGCCAAGCCATGCCTTCCCTGGACCGGAAACAAGCTACAGAGGACCGGTTTCTGGCATTTCAGTCTTCTTCAGCCTGGCTTGCTTGAATCCAGTGGCAAAGTGAGCAAGGGACTCACGTCTGAGCATACAGTGCCAACTTAGGGCGAACAAAGAAAAACCAAAAGAAATGATGGACAGAGCGTTGACAATACAAGCACTCACCCCCAGTCAACTGATCTGGGTTTAGTCCATCACCGTTCTTTAGCCCACTCTGCCACCCTAGTTCAGACATGGCCATATGCAAATCAGTCTGACCCTGTGCCTCATGGGAACAGTCCAGCCCGAACTGCCAAGCCATGCCTTCCCTGGACTGGAAACAAGCTACCGAGGACCGGTTTCTGGCATTTCAGCCTTCTTCAGCCCGGCTTGCTTGAATCCAGTGGCAAAGTGAGCAAGGGACTCACGTCTGAGCATACCCTGCCAACTTAGGGCGAACAAAGAAAAACCAAAGGAAATGATGGATGGAGCGTTGACAATACAAGCACTCACCCCCAGTCAACTGATCTGGGTTTAATCCATCACCGTTCTTTAGTCCACTCTGCCACCCTAGTTCAGACATGGCCATATGCAAATCAGTCTGACCCTGTGCCTCATGGGAACAGTCCAGCCCGAACTGCCAAGCCATGCCTTCCCTGGACCGGAAACTAGCTACCAAGGACCGGTTTCGGGCATTTCAGCCTTCTTCAGCCCGGATTGCTGGAATCCAGTGGCAAAGTGAGCAAGAGACTCACGTCTGAGCATACCCTGCCAACTTAGGGCGAACAAAGAAAAACCAAAGGAAATGATGGACGGAGCGTTGACAATACAAGCACTCACCCCCAGTCAACTGATCTGGGTTTAATCCATCACCGTTCTTTAGCCCACTCTGCCACCCTAGTTCAGACATGGCAATATGCAAATCAGACTGACCCTGTGCCTCATGGGAACAGTCCAGCCCGAACTGCCAAGCCATGCCTTCCCTGGACCGGAAACAAGCTACCGAGGACAGGTTTCTGGCATTTCAGCCTTCTTCAGCCCGGCTTCCTTGAATCCAGTGGCAAAGTGAGCAAGGGACTTACGTCTGAGCATGCCCTGCCAACTTAGGGCGAACAAAGAAAAACCAAAGAAAATGATGGACGGAGTGTTGACAATACAAGCACTCACCCCCAGTCAACTGATCTGGGTTTAATCCATCACCGTTACTGGACTGTTCCCATGACGCACAGGGTCAAGGCTGATTTGCATATAGCCAGTGTCTGACCTAGGGTGGTGTGGAGGGCAACAAAACGATGGATTTAGGCCCAGATCTTTGTACTGGGGTGAATGTAAAACATTGTTCTGCATTCTGTCCATAAACTGTGTTTGTTGCAATATTCCGGGTGTCCCTGCTCATTTCCAGCGTATATGGGTACATGTCCCCTGAATTCGTTCTGAAGTTTTGGCTCTCAAACAGTCTCTACCGGACCCTCGTAAAAATCCTGCAGGGCATTATAAAGAGCTGTCCCAGACTGTTGATGCGTGTATCATGAATCTGGCAGATATTGATATGCCGATGGGGAATGTAGTTCCACAAGCGTTGTGGGCTCGGATTCGTAGGGAAGACCACGACCAAGCTTTAATTGGTAATTGGGCCGCTATAAGCGCCACAGATGCAGCACAAGTGGGTGGTGCTAAGCCAGATGATTTGATTGCACAATTGCCTGGTAGAATCATCGCTTTAATGAAGACGATAATGCTTGCCTTGCGTGCTAACTGGGATAAGTTAGCCGCATGTAAGCAGAAGAAAGATGAGAGTGTTTCCGATTTCTTTACTCGTTTTGAGGATACGTTCATCGACCAAGATATGAGTACTGAAGGTGGACAGCGATTGTTTGTGGATAAATTTGTATTTAATTTACTTCCAGAATTACCGCATAGGTTGAAAGCCTCAGAAAGTTTGTGGGCTTTTTCTTCCTCTGCACAGATATTAGCTACTGCTCAGTATTACGAGAATAGGGATAAAGAAGAGAAAGATAAGATCGAGAAGAAGACTAAGGAATTAAAAACAATAGTTCTTTTGCAACAGGCTTATCCCCCTCGTTCTGCCCAGCGCCAGTTTCAACAGCCTCCCCAGCTTCAGAGGTTGTTACAGAAACCTGAACCTTTTGTTCCACAACCTTTGCTAGGTCCTAATCAATGTGCCTATTGTAAGGAGGAAATCCGTTTTAAGAATAGCTGTCCGGTTTTATTGCAGCGTAATGGTGGATTCCCATGGCCGCCCGCGAGGCCGTGGTGGTTTTCAATCAGCACCTAGAGGTAGAGGGCGAGGTGCGTTGCTTCAAGGACAGCGTTCCTTTCCCCCTCAGAATCCTTTGAATTATTTTGATCCGCAGAATACTCAGTCTGTGCAATATTACAATGATGATTATTGTGTTGAAGGTGAGGTTCTGGATTTTCATTCTAGTTAGGACAGCCATGGACAAAGTAAGGGAGTCGTATCAGTACCAGTGGATCAGAATGGGCCTTATGTTGAGGTTGTCGCATTGGGTGTTGCAGAGCCATTTCTTTTGGATACTGGTGCAATGAGAAGTTCTATCATTCACTCTAAACTCCCTGGGGCACCTTTGTCTGGCTTAACTAATGTTTCTGTAGGATTTTCTGGTGCCCCAGTTATTACCCCGGTTTCTTGTCCTTTGCCTCTTTCGATTTGTCCTTATAATTTGGAAGCTCCGCATATTTTAACGACTAGTTGCGGAGAGAACTTGTTGGGTTTGGACTTGTTGAAACGTCTTCATGCAACATTGTATTGTTCCCCCTCTGGTGTGCATCTTACTTTAGATGAGAAATTGGTTTCTCCTATGTATTTATCAAAAGACAAACTTCCACCTGAATTGCATTCTCTCCCTGCTATGCTTTGGGCTAAAGGTCCGAATGATGTTGGTCTGCTCCAGATTCCGCCTTACGTGGTTACTATTAAGCCTAATGTTAAATTACCATGCATTCCTCAGTATAAGATTTCCAATAATGGTGAACGAGCTTTGTTGGCTATTATCTATGATCTGGTTCAGAAGAGTGTCGTTGAAGAGACGAGAGGTAATGTTTGTAACAGTCCTGTTCTACCTGTCCTTAAACGCACTGATCCTTCTCAGCCTCCTGTATATCGCTTTTTGATTGATCTTCGGGAGGTCAACAAGATTGTTGTCCCCCAGTTTCCCGTTGTCCCAGATGTCACTGCCTTGCTTACTATGGTACCCACTTCGGCGGCATGGTTCTCGGTTATTGATCTCAAAAATGCTTTCTTTAGCATTCCTATTGCTGAGGAAAGTAGGGATATTTTTGGCTTCTCTCTTGGAGGCCGAAGTGTTTGGTTCAAACTTGCACCTCAAGGTTATTGTGAGAGTCCGCCCATTTACAGTCAGGCTTTGAAATCTCAGCTTGATGCTTTCATTTTGCCCCCAGGTGCCACTCTTATTCAGTATGTGGACGATTTGTTAGTAGCTGCTGATTCAGAGGATATTTGTAAGGATGTGACTGTTTCACTGTTGCGTCATTTGTCTGACCTGCATCACAAGGTGTCACCCTCTAAGTTGCAATATTGCCGCCAAAAGGTTACCTATTTAGGTCATCTCTTGTCGAAGGAGGGAAGACGATTGACCCCAGAAAGAATTCAAGCAATCGCGCAAATATCTGTACCATCCACACAAAGGGAGGTGTGTGCCTTTCTGGGCATTACCTCTTATTGTAGACAGTGGATTCTGAATTTTTCTTTGTTGGCTAAACCTCTGTTGGCACTTACGCTGAAAAATATATCCCAACCTCTTTCCTGGACTGATGAATGTCAGAAGAGTTTTTCTGACTTACGTACTGCCTTGTGTTCTGCTCCTGTGTTAGGTACTCCAGATTACAGTAAGCCTTTCACACTTTATGTTCACGAAAGGGAAGGTTGCGCTTTGTCAGTTTTAACACAACCATTTGGAGACAAACAACGGCCATGTGCCTATTTTTCGGCTACGTTAGATCCAGTAGCCAAGGCATTGCCTAGTTGTCTCAGAGCTACAGCAGCAGCAGCGATCTCTATTCGCCAATCTGCTGGATTGGTACTAGATAACACTCTTGTTGTTATGGTACCACATGCAGGGGATACTCTTTTGAACAGAACGAAAACACAACACCTCACGAGTGCTCGCTTGTCTGGATATGAGCTGACGCTCTTGGCTAGCCATATACACATCAAGCGGTGTAATACTTTGAATCCAGCAACATTGTTGCCCATTCCGGAAGAGAAAGACACTCAAGAACAGCATGATTATTTTCTCCGAACAGAGGAGGAAACAAAAGGCAGAATAGACTTAAAAGACAACACTTCTGGACCCGGATGGGATCCTATGGGTGGATGGGTCTTGTTTCAAACTTCAAAATGGCGAGACGACTGCAGCTTATGCTGTTACCACCTTGTATACGGTAGTGGAGACAGCACGCATTGCACAGTATTCAGCCCAAGCAGCTGAATTAATTGCCCTGACAAGAGCGTGTGTGTTGGCTAAGGGAAAGAGAGTGAATGTTTACACTGATAGCCAATACGCCTTTGGCGTGGCTCATAGCTTTGGTCGTTTGTGGAAGGAAAGAGGATTCTTTACTTCCCATGGGACTAAGATACAGCATGGTCAGTTGGTGACTGGCCTTCTCGAATCACCTGCTTTGCCTACACAAATAGCAATAGTAAAGTGTAGTGCACATAAGAAGATAACTGATGATGTGGGTCGCGGGAATGCATTTGCAGATGAGGTAGCGAAAGAAACAGCAAGAGATGCTACGAGTTGCATGTGTGTTGCAGGCCCTGCAAGATGGGTCAGAGAGGGAGGAATGTGTGAGGACACAATAGAAAGTGTGAGAACGATTCAAGAAGAGGCTACTAAGAAGGAATTGAGTAAGTGGAAAGAAATTATGGGAATGTTGGACGCGACAGGGTGTTGGACGGAATTGTCAGAATATCAGCGTTGGCTGTTACCA
This sequence comes from Lissotriton vulgaris, assembly GCF_964263255.1. NCBI lineage: Eukaryota > Metazoa > Chordata > Amphibia > Caudata > Salamandridae > Lissotriton > Lissotriton vulgaris. The sequence continues at coordinate 1,092,463,899 of NC_141696.1, read as the reverse complement.
GGCGCCTATGGACTACCTGTAGTTACTATGGCGCATGGTCCAGCCCACATTAGTGCATAAGGGATATGTAAACTTCTGGCTCCAGTATGGCAGAATGAAGGAATTCCTAAATGTGCGGAGAATGTGGTGAAGCATTGCATCGTATGTTTGATGCATAATCCAGGAAAGGGAACCCCAACTCCAACAGGTCATTTTGCTCCCCCTACGTACCCTTTTGAGGTAATACAAATTGATTAGATTCATATGGACCGCTGTAACAATCTAAGGTATATTCTGGTGGTGGTGTGTGCCTTTTCCAGATGGATAGAGGCCTACCCCCTAAAGGACAATACTGCTTTGTCTACTGCCAAAGTCCCTTTGAAGGAGTTTTTCCCGAGGTTTGGTTTGCCGCGAATTTTTTGGAGTGACAATGGAAGTGACTTTGTAGGCCAAATTATGCAGAAAGTGTGTGCGGGTTTTGGTATTAGGCAGAAATTCCATGCGGTAAACCACCCTCAGTCAGCAGGTTTGGTAGAGTGCTATAATGGCACTCTCAAGCTTAAATTGGCAAAGATTCATGCCAGCACGGGTCTTGCTTGGCCTGACGCCTTACCTTTGGCACTTTTATCCACGAGAACTATTGTACATTCTCATTTAGGACTCAGCCCATATGAGGTCGTTTTTGGGCGCCCAGCCAACATCTGGGGAGTCCCTCGACTTAAAAAGTATTCTGACATCCCATAACCAATGTTGATTGACTACTTGCAAGACCTCACCACTAAATTATGTGTTCTTCACCAACAGGTTCAAAACGCTTTGCTGGAGGCCTCTGCCGATCCAGGTCACTCCATCCAACCCGGTGACTGAGTCTGTCTGAAGAATTTCCAGCGGAAAAAGAATCTGGAACCTCGTTGGGGCCCGCCTCGGCAAGTCTTGTTAGCAACACGTACAGCAGTAAAGGTCGTCGGGAAGAAGAACTGGGTCCATGGCGTGTACTGTAAGAGAGTACCTGTGCCTTTGCCTTTTGATCAGTGGGTTCGTAAGGGTATAAGTGACAGTGAAGGCGAAAGGGTCCGTCGATTGGTACCTTTCAGTAGTGCACGGCTGGATCAGACGAACTCTGAGAAAGAAGACGACGACGTGTTGCAAGAAGCTGTACCATCACATCTACGACTGAACACAGTAAATCCAGAGACTTTGTTTCAAGAACAAATGATCCCTAATAAGACGCGGTACAATTTAAGATCCAGATCAACGAAAAACAATTGAACTTTCTTTTTCCTTTTTCTGATTACACTTTTTGAGAGACATTTCTTTTTTCCACTATCCATCATGTTGCAGAGTCACGTTAGGAGTCTTAGTCTGTGACGTGAGTAGTGACAGTAGGTCTTCAGGACTTGCAGTGTCATAGGACGGCTAATAATCACAGCTAAGTGGTCTAGAAAGATTGCCGTGAGCAATGCTTTAGAGAATGGATATTAAAGTGGAAAGCAGTGATAAGAATGTACAAATGAAAAGTAAACATAAGAGATTATTGGTTAGTCTATGTGGTATAACCTTATGTATTTTAATATGTTCATGTATTTTATTGGCTTTTGTAAGTTGGGTTGTTTACACTATGCAGCAAACACCTGTTCCAACTTCTGTTTCTTTGTCTTTTCCTACCACTGCGACCCCACATCGGTTTCATACACTCCCAGAACATGAACAAATTAGGAGGACGGAATACTTCAATAATTAATTTATTCAGTTATTGCATCAGCATCAACTGGTAATCAACACCACTGATTGTTGGGTCTGTTGGCTCATGCCCCTTCACAGAGAGAGGGATGCCATATTTAGTTCTTCAATTTTCCTCCAAAGGCTCCGCTTGGGCCTATTTGGCCATGTTTTCTTTCGATATCCTCCTGGTAGTCCATATGGTGGTGGAGCAGATTTTAGTCACAGTTCTTTGATAAAGGGAATAGTGGCCATGGCTAGAATTGCTGAGATTAGTAAGATTCCCGTTGATGAGAAACGAGCATATGATGGCTGGAATGTGACTCGTTATGTCACTAGCCTTACAGATAAGGCTAGACGAAGGAGATCCCCACCAATTTGGACTTTACCTCATCGAGGTAATTTCTGTTTGCAGATCAATGGCCAAAATGTTAAAAATCCACAGGAGAAGAGTGTCTGTTCCCATACGTATATCTATTCACCTCAGATTTCTTCACTGTTAGTGCCATCACAAGGCACATATTTGGTCTGTCATGATAGAGCCTATACGTGGCTTCCTACCTATTTTTCAGGCACTTGCTATGTGGCTTTTTTTCTTCCTCCAACATATACTGCTCCTTCAGGTTATCATAGGAAAAGATATGGCAGAGGGGTTATTGATTCTAAGGACACAGCAGGACAAGAAGGAGGTGACTTCATCAAAGGGTTGCTTTCTTTCTGGAGCCCAATGGCCAACAGCAGAGACATCAGACAGCTAGTTCCCGTTGTTGAGGCTACCATAAATGTAACTTCTGGAGCCTTGAGTAATCTGACAGCCGAACTTCAGGTGGATCGCCGTTTGACTTTGCAGAACCGGATGGTTTTAGTAATTGTCCTTGCAGATCGTGGAGGAGTCTTTAAATTGATTGGGTCTAGTTGCTGCATTTACATTCCTGATAATGCCCCTACAGTATACCAAGCCATCTCGAAGTTGCATATCATTTCCGAGTCTATATATCAGGACACAGGAGATTGGTCTGTGATGGGATGGTTTTGGGGACTACTGTTCACTTGGGGATGGAAGATATTAACGTTCCTTGGAATGGTTTTGGCCATAATTTTCTCTTGTTGTCTCTGTATACAGTGTGGCCCTGCCATCTGCGGTCTTTGTGCCACCATGTGTGTCCCAAGGCCTGTGTCACAGAAAACAGAGAACATTAAAATGATGTTGCAGCAACAGTTTGATGACCTCATGGCCATTGACATCGACTCAGATTAACTTGAGTCCTTCGTGTTTTGCCTGAGTAATGGCAAAAGGAGGGTCTGAGGTTATTTGGTTTCTGACTTCGTCCCGTATTTAGCCGCCATTTTGTGTCTCGTCGCCATTTTGTGTTGCCCTCACTCAGGCAGCATGGCGAACAGAGTGTTTTTGCTTTTCGCAGCTGCTACGTGTCTCTTTGGTTAAAGAGTAACTCCCTGCCCTTGTTTACGAAACCGATGTCAGGGTCTGGCCGAGTTCGCAAATCCATGTCTGGGTTGATTGATCCCTGTCTCGACTGACTATTTGGCTTCTCTTATTCTTTCCTTACATTATCTTATCCGACTGGCCTTCGCTATTCTCTCCTTGTATTCTCTTGTTACACAACTTTCCTTTGAGGCACACAAATACGTCCTGCCACCTGCAAATTGGATTGTTGGTAGTAGCACTGATTAATTTGTTGGGAGGGGTAACACACAGGGTTTGAGAAAGGGGCGTATTTGGGACACCTGATAGCTTGTTTTCCAACTTTTCCTATTGGCTTGCTTTGTATGTATTGGGAGTAAATGTCGTAAATATGTGTGTTATATAAGATTGTGCGCCACAGAATAAAGTGGCAGTCTCCTTAGAATCTAAACTCTGTATGTACTTCCAGGACAACTGTGCCTGACTGCAGCTAATAAACCTGGTTTTCTACGCCCAACAGAGTGTCTTGTGTCTCTGTTCGACAAGGCAGGTGAACTCGGGGATTTAAGGCCTGCCCTGCGCCGCCAGGCCCATAAGGCCCGGTTCTCCAAGTATGCCTTGCTTTCAACCATTATGCCCAGGGGTACTCACTGGTGCATGGGCCTAGTCTTTCTGTGGGGTGTCTTGAATTTAAACATCATTGAGGGCATGGACAGCATCGGATTGTGGTGATTTTTGTGTGTTTTTTGACTTTTTGGGGTGTTGTTGGGGCCTGGTCATGTGGGTTAGGGGCCATTTTGAGGCCTGGTCCAGGCAAGGCCTGGCCATGTGGTGGGGGTCAAGGGGCCATTTTGAAGCCAGGCAGTGTGCTCAGGCCTGCACCCAGTTTGCCTTGCTTTCAACCATTATGCCCAGAGGTACTCAGTGGTGCATGGACCTAGTCTTTCTGTGGGGTGGTCTTGAATTTACACATCCTTGTGGGCATGGATGGCATTGGCTTGTGGTGATTTTTGTGTGTTTTTCGACTTTTTGAGGTGTATAACTGATGTTCCTCTGGCTGCACAAGAGACCCACCAGTGCCAGGAAGAAGTCCTGCAGTGGTGTGTGCAGCACAACGTCACGTCATGTCACGTGTGGCCACAGACAAGACAACTCTGCAACTCAAGCAACTGCGGCCTGTTGTTCTGAGATCTGAAGAAGATGGCCCCAAAGAAAGGTGGCCGTAGCGCCTCAGCAAAAAAAGTTGCCAGTGCCACTGCCAGTAAGAAGGAGCAGAAAAAGCAAGTGGCACCACCTACCAAGGAGACTGGTGTGCCTGCAGCACAAGCAGTATCCGCCGGGGACCAAGCTGGAAGCAGCACCTCCGCTTCATTGGGCTCAGTGCCACCACGCCAAGTTAGGTCCAAGACCATGAGTGCTGCTGCGGCAGCCACTTTGGTTGTTCAATCACCATAGACCAGTGATCTTGGCTCATCACAAGAAAGTACCATCCAATCAACGCCGGGTGTAACTCAGCTGGCTAGTGTTCAACAACCACAGCCGCAACGACAACCACAGGTACAACTAGTACAAGCGCAAGTAAATGGGCAAGGAGAGGTGCAAGGAGAGGCGCAAGTAGAGCCGCAACAAGAGGCGCAAATAGAGGCGCAAGGAGAGGCGCATGGACAGGTGCATGGAGAGGTGCAACTAGAGGTTCATGGAGCGGCACAACTGCCTACAACGCTTGTTCCTCCAGAAATAGGGCACATCAGGAAATTGATATTCAAGAGGAGGTATCATCCGAGAAAGCCACTCCTCCTGATGATGATCCATTGTCTTCCAGATCCCCAGCAAGAAAAAGGTCAAGGAGGGCTACTACTACTACTACAAGTTCTTCTTCAAGCCCCCTTCATTCTTATGACCTTGATCATGTTTGGAACCCAGCAATGCAGTTTGATAGTGAGTCCCGGCATGAGCCGACAAAGGTAGCTAAGCCTTAAAGGAAGGCTCCCGCAAGGCTTCGACTTATGGGTGATGACGACAAACAAGGAGTGGTGTCTTCTGCTGCTGATGAACAGTCTGACGATGACCCAGTCATCACAGTTGTCACTCCAGCCCCAGGGGGCATGCAGCAGACAGACATTTTGACCCTATCCCAAATGGCTGCTGAGCGGGATGTGGGCGGCGTGGCACTGGTACCACCACCAACGCAGTTAACTAAAACACCAATACGACCTACAGCTGCCATATTTTTTAGTCAGAGGGGCCGGCAGGGACCTCCATCCAGCTCAACCTCAAGTAGTGGTGCTGTAAGTGAACAACAGAAACAAATTCAGCCACGCCCATCCTCCACTTCATCTGGCATTGAAAGTCAAAGTAGCACCTCCACCACCAGCAGACATTTCCAGTCCCCAGTTTGGGACTTCTTTACTGTTAGCCAAAGTGCGGAAAACATGGTCGTTTTTTGATTTGTAAAACGTCAGTTAGTCGGGGTAAGCTTGGTACCAACTATGGTACTGGAGGCCAGAGAGGTCATCTCAAGAAACACCACACACACACATCACATAAGGAAGATCAAGGAAGGCAAAAGAAAAACAAATCCAAATGTATCCTTTGATATTGCATCTGATGATGACGAGAGGCTGATCGTGCAGGGGGGGAGTGAAGAAGTGACAGACATTTTTCTGGTACACCCAGTACCGCTGGCAGCAGCACTGCTGTGGTATCGCCCACACCCTCTACCCCTGCAACATGCATGAGGCACACTAAGAGTCTGGGAGAGACACCAATGCAAAAAACTACATCACTGGGCCTAACTGGTTTGAAGAAATCATCATCATCATCACATAAAATGATCCAGCCCACCATTCGCGGAATGTTGTGGTCGGAGGCGCCATTTGAACGCAACCATCCAACGGTACGTCTGTATAACGCAAAGCTGGCTAAAATGCTAGCACTGGACCTTCTCCCTTTTTCTTTCGTGGAAGGGGTGGGGTTTCTAGAATTAGTGGCAACAGTCTGCCCTAAATGGAAGGTTTCGAGCCGGTCCTATTTTGCCAGAGTTGCGGTTCTAGTACTACATCAAGATGTGCTGGAGGTGATTGGGGCAGCTTTGCAGAAGAGTCCTGTTCACACTATCCACTTGACAACAGACATGTGGACCAGTTGCCAAGACCTTGATTACATGTGCATCACTGCACACTGGGTGTCTTTTGCAGGGGTTAGAGACAAGACAAGTGCAGGGGTTGACCCGGACACACTTTTTACAAGCTACTCGTAAACATGCAACATTAGCCATGTTTGCCGTGGATAAATCTCATACTGCAGTAAACATTTTGGAGGAGTTTAACAGTAAAGTCTCTGAATGGCTGCATCCAAGAAATCACATAGTTGGTTATGTTTCCACGATTAATGGCAGTAAAATAGTTAAGGCCATGCAGCTAGGTGACTATTTTAGAGTGCTGTGTTTGGCGCACAGTATTAACATTGTGGTGCAAGATTTCTTGAAAAATGAAAACACAGTCAGCAAGTTACTGACCACCTGCCGAAGAATCTGCACACATTTAGCCATTCTTTTAAGGCCCGGAAGCAGCTGGGGGCATTCAACATGAACGTAGACTGCAAGTCAAAGGACTCGTCCAGGAGGTGGCAACACGCTGGAAGTGACCTTTTACATGCTTGAGCGTCTGACTGAGCAGAGCATGGTAATCCAAGAGTATGTGTTTCGACGGGGTTCTACTATAAAAGACATGAGGCTAGAGTTGGAGGAATGGAAGCTAGTTAAAAGCCTGACAGACATGCTTTGTTCTTTTGAGGTCTTCACGCGTGAAGTCAGCAGGGAGGACTGTTCTTTGGGCAAAGCTATCCCATTGTTGGTCATGCTAGAGCACGAACTGAAGGTGGTGTCTTCAACGTTCAGAGATGCTGCTGAAAAACAAGATGCATATCAGTTGGCGGAGAGGTTATTAAGCCACCTAGTTGAGAATGAAAGGCTCAAAAACATACATACAGAACAACAGTACATTTGTGCCACTATTCTGGATCCGCGGTACAAAAAGGCAGTGGCCAGCAAAGCATTCATTCCTTTTGATGAAGCAGATGTTTCAATGTACAAACATTGGCTAGCTGTGTCAGCCACTCGGTTCGAAAAAGATCGGCAGAAAATTCAAGGAGCCGGCAGAAGTCCAACTGAATCAGCAGGCCATCCGGCGTCAAGTTCCACTTCTGAATCTGTGGGCGAAGGGAGTCACTTTCCCTCACAGCCGTTAACGACACCAGCAGCAACCGTATCATCATCCTCACTTGCACCAGGCCCAGCCATAATTTTGTTGGAAGCGGATTGGCTAACTCATCAAGGGTTTGCTTGTTCCAGTGCTGCATAGGCCACAGATGGTTCGCAAAGTGGAGCAACCGTGGAGAACCTTGAGTCGATGGTGCAGGCCTATCTGGATGACCCAACAGAGGTCTTTGTTAATAAGAACCCATTGCTGTATTGGTACACGAAAATGCCTCTATGGCCACTGATCACCAACCTGGCTCTAAATTATTTGTCTTGCCCACTCGCAAGCATGTCTTCTGAACGTGTTTTCAGTGCTGCTGGTGCCATTGTACCTTCAAAAAAGACCTGCCTCTCGGCCAAAAATTTGGAGAGGTTAACACTGATCAAGATGAATCAGCACTTCATACCACCAGTTTACAAAGTACGTGAATGCACGCAGGAAGAGGAGGACACCGACTTAGGTGACAGAATTCCTTCTCTGTTAGCTGACCTACTGCCGTCTCAATTCATGGAGTTTGAGGACGAGCTCTAATTCCCTGACGCCGAGGCCTGAAAATGACTTCCTTTTTTTCGGCCTTATTCACTTTTATTCCTGTGTGTCTTTCTTTGTTTTGCAACTTTTACCACAACAAAACTCTTATCACCTAATCACAACAAGTCCTTCAGCAGCACTGTCTTCATCTTATATTCCTTATTGATTTGAAGGTGCCGCAGTCTGCATTCCTGAGGTTCACAAGTTCACAACTCAATCATGCTCCTCTATACACCTCCTCCAGACTCCCCCTATCCATTTCTCTAAAGGCAGATGGATGGATTACGACGAGTCCCCTCAAGTGGGACTGCAATTACTGACTGACTACATGCTTGTTGATTGCTGACAGAGTTACTTCTGATATTGACAGGAGGGGCTGCCCTGTGGGCCCTCACTTTCCGAAGAAGATGCGGACAAAAAGTAGAACAGGTAATACATTTTTGAGAAGATGGCATGCAGTGGACAGCAATGGCTGTCTGTCTCTGATGAAACCAATTGCTGTTTGTTTTTTGTGCATGAAATGATGAATCATATGGTATAGAGCGGAAATATCGACGGCAAAATATCGTGTTACATAAATATCTCCGCAGAAATATCGACAAGAAGAACTATCGACAACAAAAATATAGTTTGACCAGAATATCGACTAACAGGTAAGTAATATCGATAACAATAATATAGTTGTAATAAATATAGTTTACAAAAATATAGTTAACAAAAATATCGATTTTTTAATAATTATAAGTATTTTAGTGTTTTAATGAGTATTGTTTGTCAATTTATTATATGTTGCAGCATTTTATTAGTTATTAATGTATTTTATGTTGAATTTTGTGTTATTAGTTCCGTAGCGGGTTTTGGGTTTATAGGGGAATAGGGTGGGAAGTAATTTAAATATATTAAATTAATTGATTAATTAATGTGTTAATTTAATATAAATTGTTTAATAATTATGTGCTAATTAATTTCAATTAGTTAATTGATAATTAATTATGTTAATTAATTATGTTAATTGTTTAATTAATTTTAGGTGTGTGTATTGGACTTTATAACAGAAAATGTTGTGAAGTAATTATATTGTAATTGAATAATTATTAAATAAGTTATAAATTAATTATAATTAAATAATTATTAATTGTAAAAGAGTAAATACATGTAAGTCTGTGTTGTGGTGTTTATAAGTGTATATGGTGTGAAAGCTGTCAATTAATTAATTAATTAAATAATTTATAAATACATTAATCATTAATTTAATTAGTAAATATTAAATGTAATTGAGTAATTAATTTTAGGTGTGTAGGTGTTTGTTAATAATAATATATTTAAATGTATATATTAAATATGTTTATAATCTAAAATAAATTTTATACTAAATTTGATAGAGGGTTTTTATTTTGTTTTGAGTTCCAGCGCTTTCCCTACTGTTGTACCCTGTGGAGTGGGAATAGTAATTTTTATGGCTACGCTATCCAGCGCTTTCCCTACTGTTGCACCCTCTGGAGTGGGAATAGTAATTTTACCCCTACGCTATCCAGCGCTTTCCCTACTGTTGCACTCACTGGAGTGGGAATAGTAATTTTCACCCCTGCGCTATCCAACGCTTTCCCCACTGTTTCACCCTTTGGAGTGGGAATAGTAATTTTTACCCCTACGCTATCCAACGGTTTCCCTACTGTTGCACCCTTTGGAGTGGGAATAGTAATTTTTACCCCAACGCTATCCAACGCTTTCCCTACTGTTGCACCCTCTGGAGTGGGAATAGTAATTTTTACCCCTACGCTATCCAGCGCTTTCCCTACTGTTGCACTCACTGGAGTGGGAATAGTAATTTTTACCCCTACGCTATCCAACGCTTTCCCCACTGTTGCACCCTTTGTAGTGGGAATAGTAATTTTTACCCCTACGCTATCCAACGCTTTCCCTACTGTTGCACCCTTTGGAGTGGGAATAGTCATTTTTACCCCTACGCAATCCAGCGCTTTCCCTACTGTTGCACTCACTGGAGTGGGAATAGTCATTTTTACCCCTACGCTATCCAACGCTTTCCCCACTGTTGCACCCTTTGGAGTGGGAATAGTAATTTTTACCCCTACGCTATCCAATGCTTTCCCTACTGTTGCACCCTTTGGAGTGGGAATAGTAATTTTTACCCCTACGCTATCCAACGCTTTCCCTACTGTTGCACCCTTTGGAGTGGGAATAGTAATTTTTACCCCTACGCAATCCAGCGCTTTCCCTACTGTTGCACTCACTGGAGTGGGAATAGTAATTTTTTACCCCTACACTATCCAATGCTTTCCCTACTGTTGCACCCTTTGGAGTGGGAATAGTCATTTTTACCCCTACGCTATCCAATGTTTTCCCTACTGTTGCACTCATTGGAGTGGGAATAGTAATTTTTATCCCTACGCTATCCAATGTTTTTTCCCTAATGTTGCACCCTTTGGAGTGGGAATAGTAATTTTTACCCCTACGCTATCCAACGTTTTCCATACTGTTGCACCATCTGGAGTGGGAATAGTAATTTTTACCCCAACGCTATCCAGCGCTTTCCCTACTGTTGCACTCACTGGAGTGGGAATAGTAATTTTTACCCCTTCGCTATCAAATGTTTTAACTATTAATGTTTTAATATTTTTATTAAATGTATGTATTTTTATTGTTATATACTTTTATGTGTTAAATATATGTATATGTACACATTTATTAAGTTTATAATGATTACATTTAGTTAATTTGTTATGAATAGTTAAAATATAAAAGTAATGTAATGTATTTTGTTAATGATAGTTATATTTTTTAATTATTTAATTTAATTCATAATAATTATTAAAGTCGATATTTTTTACATCTATATTTATTACATCTATATTTTTGAGTCAATATTTATGTACTTACCTGTTTAGGGAGTCGAAATTTTTGTAAACGATATTTATACATCTATATTTTTGTAAACTATATTTTTGTTAACAATATTTTAACATGGAACCGAATCATATGTCTTGTCTTAGTTATTATTTAATCTTTTACACAGTAATTGTAACTCATGTCAACTACTCTGTTTTTTTTACCTTGTTTAATTCAAATTGTACTACAAATTCAGGGGCCACTATGTTGCATTTCACAATATGCAAAATGTCCTTGGAGCGGACTCACTTGCCAATATACGATGATGATTGATTAAATATTATATCTTTTTTCTTTACAGTCACTCACTGGGATTGATGGATCGATCATCAGCGTGGGTTTACGGAAAACAGGTAAAACAGTCTAACACAACTACTACAGCAGAACTACATGTCTGTCTATTCGTGGTATGTAGTGGTCGAGGACGAGACAGTGTACTGTTAATGTTATGCCAGGCAGAGTCCACTCCAGACAGCAGTTCATGTAAAATTGCGGCAATGTGGCTTGCTGCATACAATTAGATATGCTTTGTCTGTCTGACAAAGAGCCTAGGTATGCTACATCAGGTTGCTTCACTCAGTGGTGCCTGCCTTGACCATCTGCATGGCAATGCCTCAAGCTTGGGCCAAACATCCGTTATGTTTGCAAAATTTGCTGTTTTTCGGTTTTTCACAAATCTTGCGAATTTACCGAAAAATCGCAAATTCTTGAGCGGAACGGATTTTTGGCCAATGCTTGCGGCAGGGCCATGCAGACGGTCAAGGCAGGCACCACTAATGTAGCATACCTAGGCTCTTTGACACAGACAGACAAAGCATATCTAGGGTTTAGGGTTCAGTGCGATTTACTAGAGTTTTGGGTTTAAGTTGGTATGGTTCACGCTGACTCTAGGGCTCGGGCCCGATGCAGGCTCGTTCATAATGATGTTGGCAAGGTTTTAGGGGGGTTTGGTGTTCTTTGGTCCAGAATTGGCAGAATTTTGGCCTTTTTGGGTGTTTTGCGGGCGCGTGTGTTTGGGTGAAAACTAAGTGAAAACTAGTCATAGACCTTCTTCTTCTTCTTCTTCTTCTTCTTCTTCTTCTTCTTCTTCTTCTTCTTCTTCTTCTTCTTCTTCTTCTTCTTCTTCTTCAAAGAGCGCAGTGGTTCGATTTTGTTCTGCCTTGCTGAGATTCTTGGGAATCGCTGGAACAAGTGACTGTCCAGGTAAGTTTCAAGAGGATCGAAGCAGTGGAAGTGCTGAAAATAGCAATGTTTTGTGAACAGCGCAATTTGCCATGTTTTGAATATACCAGTATTGAATGTTTTTGGGGGGTGGTTTGGGGGTGTTCTAGATTTGTGGGGGTAGGTCGGGGGGGGCTGGGAGCACCGCTGGGATAGCATAACTTTGATTGCAAGTGATTTTAAGAAAATCCATGGTGGGAAAGGGGAGTTAAGGCCTAGCTGCAGAGCACGTTTGGACCGATGTTGACTGGTTGGCTGAAAATTTTCTAAGTATGAGTTTTTGCATTTTTGCTTTTTGCCTGTTTGGGGATGTTCTGCTTTTTTGCCGTTGGCAGCAGGGGTCTGGGGGCATAGCTGGGAAGGTCTAATATCGGAATCAAGTGGTTTAGACAAAATCCATGGTGAAAAGGTTTTTCAGTTTTTGCTCACTTCCTTGTTTTCGGGGGCTCTTTGGGGGGGTTCTAGGTTTTTGGGGGTGGGTTTTGTGGTCTGGGAGCACTTCTGGCACAGTCTCATTTTGATTACATTTGTTTTTAGGGAAATCCATGGTGGAAAAGGGGGGTTATGGCCTAGCTGCAGGGCGCATTTGGACTGAATCGAAGGTAGGCCCAATTTTGCTTTAGGCCTGTTTGGGGGTGTTCTGCTTTTTTGTGGGTGGTTGCAGGGGTCTAGGGGCATAGCTGGGAAGGTCTAATATCGGAATCAAGTGGTTTGGACAAAATCCACGGTGAAAAAGTTTTTCAGTTTTTGCCCACTTCCTTGCTTTTGGGGGCTGTTTGGGGGGTTCCTGGTGTTGGGGGGGGGGTCTTGGAGCAATGCTGGGCATGCTTAACTTCGGTTGCAGGTGGTTTGGAGAAAATCTATGGTGAAAAAGGGGAGTTAGGGCCTGGCTGCAGAGCACACACTGAGTGATCTGGGAATTAGGCCTAAATTTGTCTAAGTCCCCGTGTTTGCATTTTTGCTTTTTACCTGTTTGGGGGTGTTCTGCTTTTTTACCGGTGGCTGCAGGGGTCTGGGGGCATAGCTGGGAAGGTCTAATATCGGAATCAAGTGGTTTGGACAAAATCCATGGTGAAAAAGTTTTTCCGTTTTCAGACTTTTTGCTCACTTTCGTGTTTTCGGGGGTTGTTTTGGGGGTTCCTGGTGTGGGGGGGGCTGAGGGGTCTTGGATCAATCCTGGGCATGCCTAATTTTGGTTGCAAGTGGTTTGGACAAAATTCATGGTGAAAAAGTTTTTCCTTTTTCAGACTTTTCGCTCACTTTCGTGTTTTCGGAGGGCTGTTTGGGGGGGTTCCTGGTGTTTGGGGGGTTTTGGACTAGTGCTGGGCATGCCTAATTTTGGTTGCAAGTGGTTTGGAGAAAATCCATGGTGGAAAAGGGGAGTTAGGGCCTAGCTGCAGAGCGCGCACAGAGTGATTGGTGAACCAGGCCTAAATTTGTCTAAGTCCCCGTTTTTGCATTTTTGCTTTTTGCCTGTTTGGGGGTGTTCTGCTTTTTTGCCGGTGGCTGCAGGGGTCTGGGGCAATGCGGGAAAGGTCTAATATCGGAATCGAGTGGTTTGGACAAAATCCATGGTGACTTTTTTTTCCAATTTTCGCTCACTTTGGTGTTTTCGGGGGGCTGTTTGGGGGGTTCCTGGTGTTTGGGGGGTAGGGGGGGTCTTGGAGCACTGCTGGGCATGCCTAATTTTGGTTGCAAGTAGTTTGAAGAAAATCCATGGTGGGAAAGGGGAGTTAGGGCCTAGCTGCAGAGCACGCTTGGATTGATTTTGGAAGTAGGCCTGAAATGTTCTAAGTTTCACATTATCCATTTTTGCTTTTTGCCTGTTTGGGGTGTTCTACTTTTTTGCGGGTGGGTTTGACGGCTCTCTGGGCATTGCTGGGAAGGTCTAATATTGGGCGCAAGTGTTTTGGATAAAATCCATGGTGAAAAAGAGGGGTTGGGGTCAGGGTTAGGGTTCTAAAATCGCAGTTTACACTTTATCCTTGAAAAGGAGACTCAGAGTACGCACTTTCGAAATGATGCTTGTATGTTTTGTAATACTGTCGACTCTGAAACTGAAAGTGTTATTTTTGCACTACACAGCGTACCTTATATTTTTTTCTCCGTGGTGTTTTAATATCACTTCCTGTTTTTCCATCAACAATTACAGGCCGGCTTTTACCATGTGCAATGGCAAAAAGGATGACCTCAGGTTTGGCGACCCGCAATTCAGCATCCACCAGGCAGGCAGTGAACAAGGTGTCTTCTGGTCCCCAACATTGATCGGCAGAGCATCAGATGGAATGGAGGAGTATCGCGAAAAAGAGGAATGGCTGGATGCATGCAACTTCCCAAATTCAACAGGACAACTACAACAACATACAGTTACAGTATCCATCTTCATTCCTACTTATCTTTTAAGTAATGTTATTGCTGTGAACATCTGTCAGCGTGATCTGTGCATTTGTTTGCTCTCTACTTCAATCCATCCCTCCAGCCATTATATACTTTTTTCTTTGCTATTTTTTAAACTCATTTAATGTACTAAGTGTTTCTTCTCTCCGAGGGCAGATAGACAAGTGAAATTGCGTAATTACTGCAGCCCTGTACTGTCACATTGTTTTTTCAGAGTTAGTACATTGTAGAAAGTACTACTTACTTTACAGTAACCTATCCATTTAGTAAACAACTTCATGCATGCAGTAGTGCATGCACTTCCTTTATGTCCCTTAAAAAATGTATGGATAGCTTTGTGCCTAGTCCTAGGCCGATTCTCAAACACGAATCACAGGTAAGATAAGCATTTGGGGGGGAGGAAGAATAATGGAGTAGGAGGAGAGAGGAGAGACTGACTGTAGTACTACTAAAGTAGTAGGACAATTGAATTCACTAACTCCGTGAGTGGCACTTACTTTTGTAAACATTTGGGCAATTACTTAGACAATTTGAATCAAGCAGCCAGTTAAGTTTCAGGAAAACGAACAAACAGTTAACCCCGCCCCCGCAAAACTGTAAAAACGCGTATGCAATGTTTAAGTTGAAAGTAAATAATTATTTAAATCCATAACAAAAATAAACTATCCCGCAAGACCCAATTCACCCCGCTCCCTAACCCCAAAGAATGTCCGTGAAAAAGTCCCCAAAGTCCAAGAAAAAATCCCAACTCCCAATTCCCACCCCCCCAAAAGTCTTTAAAAAAGGGGCAAGGGACAGTCTCTCCTCCTCTACTGCCGCCGGCGGTGTCCTTTGGCCAGGTGGGCCCGTTGCTCCCCGCGGAGGATCTTCTTGAGCAGGCTCTTCCTTCTCTTCATCTCCTGCTCAAGGTTGGACACCCTGAGGGTTAGGCGGTGGATGCGGGCCTTGCACCTGCTGTGGGGGGCAGCTGATTTTTTGGCTGCTTGGCGGTGGCGGGTGGCTACGGTACCATGGCTCCATACCGCTGGAGGCTTGCCCTGACTGGCTGACCCAGGGAGCGTGGAGGAGGATGCAGCTGACGCTGTGGATGTTGTGGTGGACTTCGTGTCCTCCTCCTCCTGGGCCACCAGCCACCGATGTTCGTGACAATCGCCTACAGCTTCCTTTGCCGGGCCCGTCTAGCCAGCTCCTTCCGTGTCAGTTTGGAAGGAGCATCTATATGAAGAAAGAAATACATACTGTAACCAATGCTCTTCAAGATTAACACACAATAATTCAGCAGAAAGTTGTGTCACAGTAGAACTAGCAACTTGCAAGCATAGTACATACCATTTGTGGCCTGTATCTATCTACCCTCCCACTTCGTCAGCCTCTGCTCTAACATTAGTGGGAGTTTCAGGAATCAGTTCTACGAGCACTATATGGACTTACTACATTAGAGTCGACTATGACAGTACACCAGTCTTATTCTTCTTCTACTCTCTTGTTTAGCGAAATTGGTATGTAAACTTCTGGAAGCCGGCATAATGCCAGCGCAGTCAGCTTGCACCCGAGAAAAACAGACGCAAGCCATGATGACACAGACTTGCGTTACTGTACCAGCCAAGTACATGCAGGTGGTGAAGCTCTTACTTTTCTATTACGGGTGGCACTGAGAATAATCTGTTACAAGGGCTACTGCTTAATTAATTTAACTTTCTCCCTACAGTGCCAATGACTACCAGAAAAGGAAAATGAAGAAGATAAATAATATGATGATCTATCCCTTCACAGGATATTTGCTTACATATGGGATGACTTTAGGTGCTTTGTTTTTTATTGAGTGAACACTGATAGGCCACACATGAATGACAGAGTTGTACTAAAATTATTAACAGAGGTAGTGAGTAGCCCCCTTAAACGCCGGATATATGCTGTGCTTGCAATACAAACTACTGCTACTATTCATTATAGTATTCGGAAAAATTACAACTTCTTTTCCTTGCCTTTGCTCCACTGGAATGGACGTGCGGGTGCAGTGTTACATGCTCTTCAAAGTAACACTTACTTCATCCAGTGACCGTCTACTCTGTCTACATACACATATGCTATCTATGAGTCAGATAGTACCATGATCCAGGCATCCATCCATTCAAAGTAAATGTCAATCATTCTTCTTAATGTCTCAACTGGACAAACCTTAGTTTTTCTCACGGAAAAACAACATTTTCATTTTATTTTGGAAACCGCAAGCCATGCATCCGTGCTTGACTTGCATTTGAATTTGAACCAAAGGATATATTGCGCACACATACAGTTTCTGTTTCACCCACCCAGGCAGTCCTCTTCCTCCTTCCACTCATCCTTGCTTCATCCTTCCACAAGCCATGCATCATATTCCCAGCCACCTTGGGCAGCATTCAAAAACACGTATCATTATTTGCCAGTCATCATTACTTTTCGTCCTTCCACACTTACTTACACCCTTCTTTCCCTTTTCGTTCATCCCATCCTTCAAGTTCATTTCTGATCTGACTTGGCCTCTTGATAAAACTTTCACAGCTGAGTTGAAGTCAATTTAGAGGAGGCTACTACCTGGTTGATAAACTTAGTTCTAAATTTGTAAGTCTTCTTAACAGTAAAGTATACTTGTACTGTACAACATGTACACCCATGCAGAGAGCACACTCTGCAGTCTGCAATCTTAATAAGTAAGGAATATAATAGCTTACCACTGCCCGCCACCCCCACGGCATCCCCCACAGCTGTTCCCGCTGGCTGTTGCACCGCGCTCCGCCCCAGGAGTGCCCACCTCCGCGCTGGCCCCGGCAACGGTGTATGGCTGTGCCGATGTTCCGCCTAGAAAATACATTTCAGATTCTTAGATGCCATATACACCACTCCCTAGTATTTTGTCTAGGAATGAAAAAATGTTACTACGACTACACAAACAAATTTAATATTTTGTGACTCTGTAGTGTAAACTACTAATTGCCCTTTTTTCAGGGAAGGGTGTTTTTTAGTTATGCTTAGCCGTAACATGTCTTGCTACACTTTTTGCCACAACTGATGAATGCTTGCTTTTTAACACGCACCATTTTTCTCATAACAGACAGAAGCTTTCCTTCTAAGAACAAGAGCAAGATCAGATCATCAGCACTTGGACGGAGTCAGCAACGATTCAGCACCACAAAGAAGACTTGAAGTTCCAACCTGGTGAGGGGTCGCCCACAATTAATGTGTGAAATCACTAAGCACTTTTCAATTCTCAATCCACCGTTTATGTTGTATGCTGAACTTGATTTTAATAAATGTTTTTACTTTTAATAAAGCTTTAAAACTTACATAGACTCTGTGTTTTTTGGTCATGAGTGAGTGAGCGAAAGGGTTTGCAATTTGCAAGCATGAGTCTGTGGCTCTGAGAGGTCGGGACTCTGACTCTGTAGTCTTATGTCCTGGGTTGTATAATCATTGGGGATCAATCATCGATGAATTCTGGAGCTAAATGACACACTAGATAGTCAGTAAGGAGATTGGGGGATTAAATTCTGTTATGACGGAGGTATGTGGAAAGTCTAACTGCGCCTATTATAATTGATAAACAGTGCACTATTTTGTGTCCATATTTCTGTTTGTGCACAATAGTCCCTGCAACAGTAGTAGTATGGATTGTCCTCCTATCCAATCAAAAAGTAAACTACTATCTTATTCTTTCTTGGTGGCCATTGACATTTTATTGTTGGGAATTGTCAAAGCATAAACATTTAGAAGACTTCCAAAGACATTATGGACAACCCAGAGGACTGCACTCAGTGCATAGAGCTATTGCTGAATAGAATAGGAGTTTTGTTTAACACCTTTTGCCAACTGTGCAAGCATAGTTAGCTACACAGACAGACTAATAATAATCTAGTAGTACCACAGGGAGTCATAATAGAGGCAGGATAAGAATTTAGAAAAGATAGGGAAGTATAATTATTAATATTAACAGGAAAACCTACTGGGGCCAGCAGATGAGCCCTCGTCGGACCGATCCTGGCCTTCCTGATCTTGTCCCTTCTCCGCCAGCGCCGCTACTTCCTCCTGTGTCCCCTTGCCCCTGGGGGATGCTGATGTACAACATGAAAGAAAGACACAAACATGGATGATTGTTGTCAACCAAATCAAACATTTAAAAAAAACAACAACAAATTATTTTGGGGAAATAGACAACAATTGCACTAAATTTATTGGCCTATCTGATGTGGGCTACTAGGATATTAGTATTGCTGGATTCGCGGACAGTCTACTTGGAAAGTTATGTAACTCCCTAAACCAACTACAAAAAGGTTCGACTTGGACTGGCAGGCAGCACTCCGCAGCACGCGAAGTGACAGACACAGTCCATCGTGATTTCAGACCAGTGAGAAGTTGAACACTAAAATGTTTCCTACTAAATAACCATTCATAATATACTCAAACTATCATTCGACCACCACTATCTCTTTTTAGTGGCAGGAGTACAAAGGAAGGACTGGACTTGAGTCTCTAGGGGCAGATTTACAAGCCCCTTGCGGCTCTTTTGCTCCATCGCTGTGCAACTTTTGTGACGCAGCGGCAGCGCAAAAGAGGCACCATTGTGCGGGGTATATTAACAATGTGACGCATCTGGGAGATGCATCACGTTGTAAAGCCCTGCGTGATCAGGGGACGTTCCGGCGCAAGGGAGGGCGTTCCTGCGCAGGAACGCCTCATAAAAGTGGCTGAGTGAAATCTACAAGAAAAAAAAATCAGCAAATTCGCACCTATTCGCAAATTTCGCGGATCGCAAGTTCGCTTTCGCGCGAATTTGCGTACCGGGAATTCGCAAATTTCACCCATACTTAATTAAGAGCACAGAACCCGTGCATTAATGTATTCTCTGATACTCTCTCTGAGATAGACTGCTCCCATACCATGCAAGGCCTTATGCATTAGGATCATAGCATTATGACTTGACAAGAATGCCCTCTCTCACCGTTGACTTTCGCTCTGGTCATTGAGTCCTTAGCTCAGCTTATACACCTCATACATGAAGATGCCAGGATTATGGTGGAAGGCAAACGAGAGATCATCTTGCTATACGCTGTTAACATTTTGTTGGCACTGAGGAACCCAATAGATACATGGGGTGCAGTACACAACACTCTGGCTGAGGAGGGGGTGCACTTGACTCCGAGTTAATGCTGATAAATCTGTACTCTACCCAATATGGGCGACTGGGACAGCAGATGCAGACTTACCTAATATTAGAGTGCTAACAACACCTATCAAACACTTCAGGGTACATCTCAGAACCAGCATGCCTGAGGCGTATGCCTCAAATGTGGGTGCACTGCTGGATGGCCTGGGTTGAAGTGTTTGTAGATGGCTGTAGTTCCTGATCTCTTTTATGGGTCGTATAGCTATAAGCAAAATGATTGTACTGCATAGAACACTGTATGTGCTGCAGCGCATGCTGATTCAAATCCCAGAGTCTAGCTTCAACGAACTCAATGAGCTCTTAAGGCAGCTGTATTGGGGACATGGTAGGGCACGGATTAGCTTGGTGGTCTACAAACTTCTATAGGATAGTGGAGGGTTCCTGGCTGCCAACTTTAGGGCCTACTACTGGGTGGCACATCTCCAGCACACAATTCCATGGATCCAGGAGGGGAATAATTTGGGCCAGGGTGTTTCCTACAGAACAAATGTGAATACTGCTACATATATAGGAATGCAGGACAAGGTGGGTACACTACGAATATATATATATATATATATATATATATATATATATATATATATATATATATATATATATATATATATATATATATATATATATATATATATATATATATATATATATATATATATATATCCAGCAGCTGGTCCACTGGTGTACTAGGATTAGCCCTGGGCTATTAGCATACCTTCGAAGTCGGGGGTAGAAGGTGGTCCGTGTACACAAGAAGATTTAAATGATGATACTAGGATGGTGGGTTACGTGGACCACTGTGTTAAATGGAACGTTGATAGCAATTGCTTTCTAGAATATGCAGATCTCACTGCTGTGGCCATCCGGAAGGCATGTTAGGAGTTCCCACAGCAACCGGAGATGTATGCATTGAACGAGACACTACTGGACATGGGTGAGAGCAAAAAATGATCACACGTCTATATGCCCTACTCTCACATTAGGACACTGAAAACACAATGAAGGAGAGATGTGGGTGAGGAGAATGGGCCTCAGTGCTAGGTATTTGTAGAAAGATGACACTTAATGCACAATTGAAATTAATACATTACAAGTGTGTGCTTAAAGAATTTCTCACTCCCAAGTCACTTAAAAGACTGGACCCAGCTAAACAGGAGCACTGCCCCAGATGCCTTTCACATGTGTCAATCATGCCCAGGGTTGGGAGCCTTTTGGGGCGAGGTGATCAAGGTTTTATGAGTACTGACCAACATGCAGCTCATACCAATGACTCAGTTATGTTTGTTAGGAATAGCGCCCACAACCAAACACTCTAAATGTGCAGAAAAGGTTGTGGTGGCAAAGAAATTAATGGCATTACGATGGATAACTAATCGGTCATCCACCCATGAGCAGTGGCTCTGGGAATTGCCTAATTGGGTAGGGCACAATGTGAGGTGAGACATAAACTGGTGTATACTGGAACTGACCAAGGGGGAAGTGTGGTGTGGGGCATAGCAGAGGTCTACCTACTGCAGGAACTGAAGGAAATGGCTGCAGAGAAGGCAGCAGCTACTGAAGATGAATGTATGAATATTTTCTGAGATGTGTGATGACTTACCGTTAGCACTCGTATAAGCACTGTATATGGCTTATTACTTTTGCCAAATACCTCAACGATGAATAAATAAACCACAAAACAATACGTAATGGCCATTTCCAGACATCGTAAGTTTCTGTGGTGTTCAAATGGATACCTAGAGAATAGAAACAGCCAGTGCAAAAGTCAAAAGACCTTAAGACTCTCCAAAATTATACCTAAAACTCCTTCCTCTGTGGGAGTGTGCAGACATTCATTTTATGTGGGCAAAGCACTTTGAAACATGACAAACAGAATCCACTGCCATCCTTAGATATTACTCAGTTATCACAAATAGAAACCTGCCATAATTTTTCATCATGTACCTAGGCAGGGAAAAGAACAAGTTTATGGATCCTGAGCAGGAGGTCCTTTCTATAGAGGTGGTAATAACCATGACAGTCTAATGTACCATCTCATGCTGAAGATGCCACTAAAACAAAGAAAATATGCTTGTTGAAGAACATAATGGCCAGCATCTATACTGAATCAACATATCCATTTTATGTTGATAACAATAAAACAGGTACTGAACCTTTACATTTTAGGTGCTTAAGAAAGTTGCCAAGCACAAGCACTAAAGCATAGCATCTAATGGTAATTCTCCATCTCAGCTCCAACTCAAACTGTGGGAAGAACCAGTTATGACCATCCTCAACATGTCAGGAGAGGAAGACATGAAAGAAGGTATCTAGGTCAGAGGAATCTAACGGCCACATGCATCAATGTTCCCGTTTGCGAATTCTTAATTGCGAAAATTAGGAAATCGCAATTAAGAATTCGCAAACGGCTATGCATTAAGATATCGCAATTTATTTTGCGATTTCTTAATTTTCCTTAATTGCGATTCACAATTTGCGAATCGCAATTAAGGAATCCCTTTTCATTGATTCCTATGGGCCAAGAGGCCCATAGGAATGAATTTGAAGGCATTCTCATTTTGCGATTCGCAATTAAGGAATCGCTAAATGAGAATGCACCCCTGAAATGTACCTTTAAGTACTTTTTACACACACACATGTCCCAAGGGCATGTGTGTGTAAAATGAAACTTTAAAAAATGCACGTTTGTGCATTTTTGAAAGTTATCGCAAATTACCATGAAGTTTAACTTCATGTTAATTTACCACTTCCTATTTGCGATTTAGCAATTAAAAAAAAATCATGCATTGCATTTAAGAAATCGCAAAATTGCGATTTCTTAAATTCAATCGCAATTTAAGAAATCGCAAATAAATTGCGATTTCTTAAATTGCGAAAAAAGCAAAAAGGCTTAATGCATCCCAAATCAATGAATTGCATTCGCAAACGGCCGATTTTTGGAATTCGCACCATTTGCGAATGCAATTCAGTTTGATGCATGTGGGCATAAGCTAACAATCATGAGAGTTGCAATGGCATTACATGTGGTTATTAAAAGGTTGACTTGGTTGAAACCATCATCCTTGTGAAGAGTGACCAATGAAATGTGTACATATTCACATTGATCCACGTATATGTCATAGGGACTAACATCTTTTTAATGGTACTGCTGACAAGAACAGGGATTGGGCTACAAGATTCATAACGCACTGTAATCTTGATTGATTTGTCTGCCCAGTACCTTAAGGGTTAATTGCTACCACAGAATGGATAATGTTCTTCTCATCTGTGCGTAGCATTGTGGTTTCGTACATAGCACCTAACACACCAGTTCAGAACACACAGATCCATTTCACACAGATTTGCATATAATTAGTGTGTTTCATTTTATGTTCCAAGCATATGTGTTCCTGTCTACCTGAGCCACCATGTGTTCGTGAGTGCAGCCAATTAAACCTAGGATATCAGGAAATCCTGCTGTAGCGCATGTGTTTCCATTGCTGGTAATAGCTGTGTAGGTTTTCAAGGGGATCTATATATGCTGCTCACTCTCTCTCTGCAAAGCATCCATCATTATATGAGTCTGTGTATCCTCCCGGAACTCAAGCTGGCTCATCTTTGGGACTAATTACAGGTGGGTCGGTTAATTCTAGCCTGTGCATAAACACATGATTACGCACGGATCAGAATTACAGGTGTGAAGGTATTTAACATATCCATTAATTATTAAATGCATTAAATAACTCAACCGTCAATTCATTTCAGCAGGTCAAACCCGCTGAAATTTAACAGGGGAAGAGCATACAGTATTTACTGTATCATGTGGGGTTTTGTGCATAAACACTAAAATCCTCACGTGTTTCCCAAAGTAAGTGGTGTTATTTATCAAACACGATAAATAACGCACCCAGTGATATCTGTATTTATCAGGTTTGATAAATAGTACCTTAACTCGTAATCAGAGACTTCATGATTTTCCAGTATTAATCTGTCAATCCAGGCACTTGTCCTGTGTTGCTACATCATTTGAGGTCATTGATTGGCAGCCTGGCTTCGAGCCTCATGCTGCATGGGTTGCACAGTACATGGATCTGCCATAGCATAAAATGGTGACCTAACAATGCTGCATCCATTTCGGTGGAATGTAGAATGGAAGTATGAACTGCTGCAAACAACCTCTGAAACGGTTAACTGTCCCAAGCTGTTAATGAAGGTCTGGCCCGGTGTGCAGGTGTATGTGACATTTTATTATTTCCAGCTCAAGCTGTGCACGTACTGTGGATTTTTTCATTATTGTGGTGATCTTTAAATTTTTCTATTGTAATACAGCTTTTCTTTACTTCCATGCTCTGACGCCAGTTGCCATTTGGCTTACCTCACACCCTATCCCCAAGGTAACACCTTCCTAATTTCCTTTCATTTCCTGCAAGGAGTGCGAGAGCTTGAACAGCAGTCCTAAAATCACTTCTGGGAGAAAAAGTTTCCCTTGTTTAGAGGAGAGAGCTGATACCATGCCACATTTATTTTTGGGAATAAATTACTTAAGGGAGATTGGTGTCCACGCTATATCCTTGTGACGTGGCATTTATTGTATTTTGGGGGTCAGAATGCACCAAGATTATCTCATTAGGCCAGGATTTCACTATTTCTTGTTTGGTAATCTTAACCAATACAGGAAGTTTGTATTGGTGAGGCTGAGGATCATGTAGGAACAGGTCATTCAGGTCTTGATGAAGTGCAGATAGTGCTTCAGGCATTGGTTACCTGAAGCCCAGAAGACTTTCAAGTGGAGTTGTGATAGTTAACATACTGGTGAATGTTGATGCTATCTGTGAGAAGATCATTAAAGGATTGCATTTAGACCTTGAAGATGAGAGGGGAAAGTAGAGAACCATTGGGGATTTTGCAGCTGATATGGCTAGTGTTGGTTGCAAAGATAGTAGAAGAACAGGTGAAGGACATTACCAGTGAATCCCATTTAAGACTTCAGTGTGTGAATGACTGCCTGATCGTCCACTGTATCAAAGGCAGCTAATAGGTCCAGGAACATCAGAAGTCAAGCGCCATCTTCATATTTGGGTCTGGAGGGAGTTGTTTGTGATGTGTAAGGCAGAAATCTCCATGCTGCAGCATGGTCTAAAGTCAGACTGGTTGTTGTGCAAGAGGTGGTTGAAACTGATGTGCTCTTGGAGTTGAGTGCAGCTTGCTCTTCCGATGATTTTGTCAATGAATGGTAGGTGTGTGAAATGTATTATCATCCAGATTTGGGGAATACTGTATTGTCAATCTGATGAAAAAAACAGATAAACATGTTTCCATAAAGGTGTTTCAGCCCCTGGGTGGTCTTATAAGGCTATTATTATAGCTTATGAAGGGGAATCGGGGTAGTACAAACTATAAATACAGTGTTAGATGAAAGATTTAGGAACCATTTTGGTTCCATTTAAATTTGTTTCAGGGGCTCTTCCATTACCACAAATGCTTATGTTGTGTGGTCTAAACATATGTACTCATTGAAGTGGGATATATTAGTACCTATACATCAATCATTCCATTTCCCCATATAGGGCTAGTATGCATTATATAAATGCTGCAACACAATACTATGGAACATTTTGAAAATAGATCTACTAACTGTAGTATGCTTCTCATGCTATGCCTGGGTGACAATGTATTTGCTAAGGTTTTGAGAACTCATCTAATTGGGTGGGTAGTTGATCAGCATATTTTTCCTGATATCAAGACAGAATTTGAAGTGGAGAAGCTCACTATTATCTTTTGCAGTGGTGATAGCACATTTGGCAAAATGCATCCTATGAGCTATGTTTTATTATTCAATATTGTGTGTACATGTGGACTTCTCAGCTCCATTCAATAACATAGGGCATGTTTCACAAAGGTAACTTACACATTTGTGTAAGTGTACTATTTTTTCTATGCGCAGACGCAGCAGTAGGGATGGAGAACTCCACACGTAAAATATATGGTAGGTCTATCTTTTTATGTGCCAAGTTCTTTGCCATGACTTCAGAGTTTCCGCAGTTGTAAATATTCTATTAACTCATAGGTTGTGAATAGCAAAAAAATAGTAAACATACACAAAAGTGTACATTTACCTTTGTGAATCAGGCCAATAGACTATGGCTCAGGCAGATTTTTACTAATCCCCAAATAAACTGTACCTGTTGAGGAGAGTAGGAAAACAGACAGGTGATTTTCCTCCGTTCATCAGAGTTATGGATATAAACACTTGAAGAGATGTTCGTAACCCAGCAAACCCAAACAGAAAATCTCTTGCTGTTACAGGTGAACAACAACAGGGCTCTGAATTCTCAAAATTATTGCAGTAAAGAAATTGTAGTTTTAAAATGATTAGTATTTATTTTGAGCTATTATGAGTAATACTTATCATCATCATACTGAACTTGCCCACCAGGAACCTCCAGTATGCGCTCGGGAAGGTACAGAGTACAGAACAGAGTACAGTACAGAGTACTGACCTTCATACCACGCGATTTAAAAAATAAAATAATATTTGGGCTTGGGGTCCTTGTGGGACCACCTGAGTAGGCCTAGGGGATCAGAGTGTTTCTACCCTACCCCTTTTCGTGTTTTGAACATTTGTTTCACTGCTTTCTTGTGCCTCGGTTCTACTGAGGCACAAGATGGCTGCCAACACTTCCTGGTTTGGAGTCTTGACAGACAGTTGACAGCCAATCAGCATGCAGCTCATGCTCGGGAAGGTACAGAGTACAGTACTTCATCTCTAGATATCACTATGTTTTTACTTTTGATTTTCTCAGGAACTACTGAATGGATTTACACCATTTAACAAAAAAGCACAATCTGCGAACCAAACTCTACCTCTCTGCCAAATTTGGTATAATTCCGTTCAGCCGTTTGGGCTGTAGCCCTCGCTAAAGGTCCCTATGGAAAATTGCATGGGGAAACATGTTTTGGGACCCCCATTTTTTCTCAGCCCCCACTTGATGAATCACCCCCATACTTTCAGGGAAGGAGCAGAGCGGAGCAGTCCATTTTCTTGGAGAAAGTTGCGAAGATGTGTCCACCAGCGCCAAAGTTATTCCAAATAGAATGTTGCGGATTTCCAATGGAAACTAGGTTTTAACTATAACTACCTACTGGTGACCGCCAGTAGGTAATATATATATATATATATATAAATATATATATATATAATTATATATATATATATATATATATATATATATATATATATATATATATACTACTCTGGCGGTCGCCCACAGCAGCTTTCTTCAAAGACATACTCGCACTCGGAATATGCCACAAGTTTATTTTACAAAGGCCACACGTTTTGACAGCAAAAGCTGTCTTGATCACACCATTTACCTAGTGTTACAGGAAGTCTATACATAGGTATAAACACCAATAAAGGACTATTGTTAGATAAGTGGGGTTTTGCTAACATGGCGGCCATCTTAGAACAGTGTACAGATATGCATTGTGGAGTGCGCCTGTTAGTTCATAATACATTAGATGCTCAAATGAAACTATATACACAACCATAGTGGTACAATCATAATATAAATACAATCTTCCATATTCCTCTATGCTTACTAGTGTTATAAGTTTAGAATACTTTGTGTATAATACAAAACAAAATCTATATTCACACATATAGTTTCAGAAATTCCTTCGACATACTGTCAATTTTGTAGAGAAAAAAGGCGGTTGATATCATGTATAATAATATATACATTAATATACGGCATAGTGCCTGAACACGGCATCACAAGGGCATTTACACTAATATATTAATTATCTGAAATTGGACCCATGGAAGAAAGGGATAGGTTATCTGGAACGGGTGAGACAGTCCGCAACTCAAGTAAACCTTCCTTTCCTCCTACACAAAGAAAAAAGACATTAGAAATTACGTACTGTGTATGTATAAAATAGATATATGATGCACTATTACTACATAGTAAGCACGTCATATTATAAAAGCCTATCGGACACCAAAATGTACATGGTAGCAGTTAATCCTGATATGCAATACATCATACCAGAAATTGTAATCACTATTCACGCAGATGCGCAGCTAATTCCTCTTCGAGGTTATGGCCTTTAGGATATTTTGTTTCGAGTTCAATTATCCACGTTGACTCTCGTTTACAGAGAGCCAGAGTTCAATTCCCACCCCTGGGACCAATGTGGACTTGTTCCAATGCAAAAAAGCTTAACAGTGTGCTATTGGATAGATGGAAAAGCTCGAAATGTCTAGCTATGGGGTAATGTGGGTCCTTGTTATTAATTGCCCGCATATGCTCAAGCACTCTTTTTTTAGTTGTTAATAAAGTACTCCCCACAAACCTCATTTTGCACTGGCACATAAGTACGTATACACAATGAGTGGAAATCGATTGATGATTTTGGGTGAACCATGGCCAGGAACAGAAACAGATTTGACCATACTGCTGTTCACTGTCTGATCTTCTTGGCATGATATCATTATGTACAATGATATATCTGATACTTCTCCCTTTTCTGTAAGTTATTTTCGGTCTTCCTGACATCGCAGAACCGATAATGTGATCGCTAGTTAGCACATCCCACTTGTCTGCCAGTATTTTGTAATAGTGGTATGTAAAAGAAATAACCAATACCAATGTGCACTCTTGTAAATCGTGTACCAATGCACCTAGACCCCCGAAGAAAAATAAACCAATGTGTTAAGTTCAACCAAAATTTCAAAATTATATGGTGAGGGTTGCTAGCTCTCAATGTATAAAAAAAATGTGTCACATGTCAGACAACCATATGATGTGGAGGATTAACTCCCACCTTTCAAGTACATTACCATCTTGGCAAACGTTGTTGGGTTGAGTGACGGGAAGTTCAGAAGAGAGTAGTATCACGGTGTGTGGTATAAGGCAAACCCGTCGGGAATAGCGGGATGTCCATCATGAAGAATGTAGATTGGAGCGCGGAAGTGATATCTGTATGGTTGTCTGACATGCGACAATTTTTTTTTATACATTGATTTTCCCAGGGGGCTTGAGATACACTGAGCCACTGGCGGATACGTTATCACGTGACACGGGGTCCCCTGTATGATTGCCGGTACACTCTGAATTGGCAAGCATAAGGTAACTCTCTGTTCCACATGTCCATGTATGTTCTGTGTGAGTGACCGCAAATGCAGACCCTCGGCTAAGGGCTTTTATGATTTCACCTCTGTGTTCTGTTTTAATCCTTGACGCAGGTTCGACATAAATATAAGTGTTAAGACTAAGAACTGAGAACCCCAGATTGCCCTGATGAAATTGCTGAAAGTGGAGCAATGAAACATGTCAGCACTATCTGAATATGGATGGTATATTAATACCCATGTTTAATTTGGGAGGCTTGCAGCTCCAGAATAAAGACAGAGAGCTAGCAACCCTCACCATATCATTTTTACATTTTGGTTGAACTTAACACATTGGTTTATTTTTCTTCGGGGTTCTAGGTGCATTGGTACACGATTTACAAGAGTGCACATTGTTATTGGTTATTTCTTTTACATACCACTATAATTATTTATACACTTGGTTATACTTGGTCATTTCTTACACACTATATACAGAGAGGGTGACCGATGATGAGAAGTGGGTATACTGGCAATTGTTAACCAGGAGCCCCCTCGGGAGTTATGACCGTAAGGCACTCTCTCTGTTTTCACAGATTTTTTGTGGTTTTGGGGACCTGTGTCTGTTTTTCTTTCTTAAACCTACATCCTTGACCCATGAGATTAGTGTTACCTAACACACTTGAAGGATCTAGATGGTATATAAGATCCCCTATGATGGTCATAAAGCTTTGATGTATTGTTAAGTAGGTAAGGCATGTTTTGTTTACAGTTGTTTGAGTGGGGGGCGGCCTTACCTCTTTCCCCCTACACTCCTATTGATTGATCCTCAGAACTGAGCACCAGGAGATTATGACAACTAAGGTGAAATTACAGCTGAGCTTTATTGATGATTTGTTCATAATATGGGATGGCAATGTCAGTGAGGCCCAAGGATTTGTACAAGCCATAAATGTAAATGATTGAAATCTACACTTTACTGCAGACATTAGCACTACAACAGTTAGTTTCTTAGATACTCATGTCTTTATAGAGGATAACAAGATTGAAATGAAATTATTTCGCAAGGAAACTGCTGGAAACTCAATACTCCATGCTAGCAGTTCACATGTCAAACACTTAGGGACCAGTATCCCCAATGGAGAAATGCTTCAGCTGAGGCGAATCCATAGCAAAGTGAGAGACCTATTGAAAGTTCCAGCAGATAACAAACAGCGGTTTCTAGAAAGGGGATACGCCAATCAGGTCATTGACAGTGCTATTTGCAAATTTATGCAGAGAAGTAGACATTAGTTACTAACTGAAAAACTCTTGCAGACTGACACAAGCGCACCCAGATCAGAAACTCAGACTGAGGAAACTAAAAAAAGTTTAGGATCAAAAAATCTATTTTATTAGTGTATTTTGAGTATGGATTTTATATTTGTATTTATTGGATATTTATTTACTTTTTAGTGTTTTATTATACATATTTATTGACGCATACATGAATATTTAAGCATATTTTATCTATTTTAGATTGTATTACATTGCTTATATGATATTTATTACAATGTGTATTTATTTATGTGTATTTATTCTAGAAAATGTCAATGAGTACAATGGCAATGTGACAAATTTCCATAATGCATTCTAAACTATCAACATCATACTGATCGACAATACTGAGCAAACAGGGTGTTAGACCTAGGGAATCCTAGACTACATAGGGTAGCCTGGCACAGAGGGGAAACAGCTAACCTCCAAGGCTTTTGTGTAGTACTTACAGAACCCACTCACAGTAACTGAATGTCTTACCACCAAAAATAAAGGACGCCACACCAATTTAAGAAAATATCAGTACCATTTATAAAAATATTCTCTAGGTATCTTCTTCTCTCTCCTTGAATCAAGTTAGTGTATACATTCAGTTCAATAGGAGTTTACACAATCAATTAGCAATATTCATTAGCTTCCTTATTTCAATGAAGATTAATGGTTGTTACATTTCATTTGGAATCAATCACCAACAATGTCACCGGTGTCACTTGACCGCATAAATAGGGCAGTTTGAATAGGTCACAGTACCAGATTTATGCACTTCACTTTGTAACCTGACATGTACATTACCCTTAGGACTCAGAGATAGCTCGAGGATACAGTCGAACAGCAGTTTGCCCCCACAGTGATCTTGACCAGAGTCGCAGTCAGCACTATGTTTAAGAGAAGACAAGCATATTATTGGTACATTCTGGTTTCTTTACACTTGTTCTGCCCTGAACAGTATTGTACTTGCTCCCCAGATTCCACCTTTACACAGTGAGGGATTATTTCCGCTACTGCTCAATGGCCTCTAGATTTGCCCCTCTCTAGCTGTGACTCAATACACGGTCTATATATCAGAGAGTGATGTTAGCACCTTCTCCCTCCTCACTCTCCTCAGAGATACATTAGCACTGAAGGATCGTTGTTCCGCTAATAGACTGTTCGAATGCTGTCCCACAGTCCTGCGATCTCACTCTTGCTCTCTTAATGTTCCACCTCCCACACTCAGGTAACCCCCCAGCTTACTTCAGCTGTTGCGGTCTCTCACTGCCGGAGCCCCTGACGAGCGTCGCTCCCTTACTCCTCCACCAGAGTTGAGACGCTCCACTGCACTTGGCTTGGGCCGTTTCTCCTGTCACTCGCGGTGCTCCACAGGCGCAGCGGCGGCAGCGGATGAACCCCTCACCACGATCGCTTCCAGGCTGGCTCCGCCTCCGCCCAGCCTCCGTCGCTCTGGCTCACCCACTTCCGACGTCGCTGCAGGCTCCTTGCTTCAGTGCATCGTCTCTGCACGGCCTCGTCCTCCGTCACCCCGCCTTCCGCGACGTCACTTCAGACCTCCCTCTTCAGCTCCAGGAATCTCCGCTGGGCCGCGCCTCCGATGTGACAGCTGTCGGACTCCGATCCAATGCGGCTGGGAACCACACTCTTGCTGGAATGCCGCGATGCCTTGAATTCCCCTGGCGGTGAGTGCTGCCCAGACGCACCTGTCCTGTTTACAATAAGTTCTGTGCCGCTTCCACACACAGCGCGGTGTGGGTAATTCGGAAGTTCTGGGTTACTGGCAGACCTTTGGTCACTTTCTCAGTCACCAGTCCTGAGGTAGTAGGTGAGGAGTTGGGCTCCGATATTAGAAGCGGAGCTACCTGGTCAGGGTTCGGTCAGTCCAAGAGGGGCAGCGTCGGTACAAGGGTTTAGCCGGCCCACAGAACGATCTATCCCTGCAGAGCGCTGTCCTCCTCATATGAATTGCCTCCCTCCTAGTCAATTACTACCACACTACCCTGGTCAGTGTGTACTACTAAAATGGCCGCCCTGGACTTGGCTATTTATAGGCTGGACCTGGACCTTAGGAAGGTGCTGGCAGGTTTCAGAACGTTCTCCATAGAACCCAATGGATCTGTTCTCCTAAGGTGGCAGTTATGGCAGTTGCTGGACACCATTTTAGGTTTCCAGGCGTCCCTAAATTTTCAGGATATGGACTAGGCCTCAGAGGAAAAGAAGGCAGACCTAGTCAAGGAACACCTAGCCCACTGCCACACTAAAAAGAATCCTGGTGGACATAAAAAAAAAACTAGTAACTCTAGGAGGCCAAAGGGGACAAAATAAATCATAATTGTGAGGGGACTCAAAGGAGCAGACAGGTCTAACACAGGGTATTTAAACCGATTGTATAAACACAATGATTGCAATATTTCAAACAGGACAAATCACGTTTTGATGACCACTACTTCAGTAATTAGCTCAGAGTCAGCATACTGGGGCTCCAGTATCATGTATTTGTAGTTATTATATGTGGTCATACACCGTACTCACGTAAGCATTTAATATACTTTGCACCGTCACTTTTTGCACTAACCTTTTACAATTTTGCGTAATGTATTTTAGCACTATATTATTTTAACCTTTTAATCGTATTTAATTTTATGAGAAAATGTATCAAATACTGGTTTTAATTGTCATATATATCATTAGAATGTCAATGCCGAGTAGGAAAGACATACGATAAACCGTGAAGTAGTCTTTCTTTCATGCAGATTGCTTCTGAATACTATGTAGCAGTCTTTACACTTTGCCCCAGTCACTTTATAAGCCAATGAAAAGTACTCTACTATGTCATGTGATCAAGGACCGTGGAGAGGATGAAACACATCATGGCGACTTACATAATGAAATAAATATTTTTGCACCTACTTTGTTGTCCGTATCCGTTTCTGCAAAAAGATGTAGGAGGATAAACGGAATCTGTGGATATATATATATGTATATCCCATCCAAAGTTTTGTCTGCTGTGGAAGTGGGTATTGTTGGATTGTTACTGCGCAGATAAAGATTCTCTTCACTTCCCAACATTAGCTTTTTGTACAGTTGTTGACCAAGTCATCATACCTGTGTATGCCATCTTTATACTTTCTCTCATCTGTTTTTGCATAGTATTGGGTGTCGGAGAGTTGTCTCAACGCTTCTTTGTGGTAATATTCCCTGGTAAGTAGCACCACGTTTCCTCCCTTATCTGAGGGCTTGATTATGATGCTTTAATTTGCCAATACATGGCTTCATGGACTGTCGGAAATTTGGAATGGGAGTTGCGAGGCTTTGCGCTCCTCTAATCTCCCTGTAAGGTTACAATACGGGGAGCCATGCCGATAAACGGCGATATTTATTTCATTATATTTCCGTTTATGCTATACTGAGTAAACGCAGGATAAAGAGGGAAAATGTACCCGAAATGCGGATTCAACTATGTTTTTGCATGTTTCAAGATGGCGCGACACTCAGTTGCAATGTATTTAGTCCATCTACTATGTTTAGTCAATGTATGACTGCTCTAATACCCAGACGAACCTGCGAAGCGTGACTAACACTGACAAAGGCTTGATGCTGAAACGCGTCTGTTAGCTCTGTAAATAAACTTTGATGGTGTGAGCACTAAATTTGGTTCTACGAGTGCGGTTCTTCTGAAGGGAATTCTTTTGAGCTGAGCGCTGTGTTTCTGCGGGAACCCCGACCGCATACCACACCCACCCGTGAGTGCCTCGACTTCCAGTGGGACGAGGAGCATTCATATATATATATATATATATATATCCAAACCAGGTTCCCTCCAAACGACGAAGAACAAGCCACACACAGGTAACAGGTCCAGCACGCTTTAATGGGCTTTCAGGGCATGACGCGTTTCGTATTTAAACTTTTTCAAATGCCTTTCCATCACGAATGCTCTCAAATGTCCACTTTTTCAACAGGCTCCTCTTCTGCGATTGGCTGAGGTCCTTTGCAGGTGCCAGGGAGTGTCCCAAAACTCGTGGTTCCGAGTCCCCAGTTAGGCAGTCGATCAGCGTTTGTACTGCCCCAGTGGGCGGTGACTGCCTCTTCTCCTCTGGCGCCCGGATCTTACAGGTGGGCAAGCGGCTGTCCTGGACCTTCACCCCCCCAACATAACACAGCCGCAACCACGGAGTGTCTTAGCAGTGTAAGGCGCTCCCCCATGTAGTCACGGTCTCTCACAAGGTGGGCTGCAGCTGTGAGACGTGGTGGTTCAGCGTCTCCCCAGTCCGTGAGGCACACCAAACAAATGCCACATGGCGCTGAACAGCTTGTGGGGTGGGGGCTCAAGTGCGCCGTGGCCGCGCACTAAACATCCAAACCAGGTTCCCTCCAAACGACGAAGAACAAGCCACACACAGGTAACAGGTCCAGCACGCTTTAATGGGCTTTCAGGGCATGACGCGTTTCGTATTTAAACTTTTTCAAATGCCTTTCCATCACGAATGCTCTCAAATGTCCACTTTTTCAACAGGCTCCTCTTCTGCGATTGGCTGAGGTCCTTTGCAGGTGCCAGGGAGTGTCCCAAAACTCGTGGTTCCGAGTCCCCAGTTAGGCAGTCGATCAGCGTTTGTACTGCCCCAGTGGGCGGTGACTGCCTCTTCTCCTCTGGCGCCCGGATCTTACAGGTGGGCAAGCGGCTGTCCTGGACCTTCACCCCCCCAACATAACACAGCCGCAACCACGGAGTGTCTTAGCAGTGTAAGGCGCTCCCCCATGTAGTCACGGTCTCTCACAAGGTGGGCTGCAGCTGTGAGACGTGGTGGTTCAGCGTCTCCCCAGTCCGTGAGGCACACCAAACAAATGCCACATGGCGCTGAACAGCTTGTGGGGTGGGGGCTCAAGTGCGCCGTGGCCGCGCACTAAACATCCAAACCAGGTTCCCTCCAAACGACGAAGAACAAGCCACACACAGGTAACAGGTCCAGCACGCTTTAATGGGCTTTCAGGGCATGACGCGTTTCGTATTTAAACTTTTTCAAATGCCTTTCCATCACGAATGCTCTCAAATGTCCACTTTTTCAACAGGCTCCTCTTCTGCGATTGGCTGAGGTCCTTTGCAGGTGCCAGGGAGTGTCCCAAAACTCGTGGTTCCGAGTCCCCAGTTAGGCAGTCGATCAGCGTTTGTACTGCCCCAGTGGGCGGTGACTGCCTCTTCTCCTCTGGCGCCCGGATCTTACAGGTGGGCAAGCGGCTGTCCTGGACCTTCACCCCCCCAACATAACACAGCCGCAACCACGGAGTGTCTTAGCAGTGTAAGGCGCTCCCCCATGTAGTCACGGTCTCTCACAAGGTGGGCTGCAGCTGTGAGACGTGGTGGTTCAGCGTCTCCCCAGTCCGTGAGGCACACCAAACAAATGCCACATGGCGCTGAACAGCTTGTGGGGTGGGGGCTCAAGTGCGCCGTGGCCGCGCACTAAACATCCAAACCAGGTTCCCTCCAAACGACGAAGAACAAGCCACACACAGGTAACAGGTCCAGCACGCTTTAATGGGCTTTCAGGGCATGACGCGTTTCGTATTTAAACTTTTTCAAATGCCTTTCCATCACGAATGCTCTCAAATGTCCACTTTTTCAACAGGCTCCTCTTCTGCGATTGGCTGAGGTCCTTTGCAGGTGCCAGGGAGTGTCCCAAAACTCGTGGTTCCGAGTCCCCAGTTAGGCAGTCGATCAGCGTTTGTACTGCCCCAGTGGGCGGTGACTGCCTCTTCTCCTCTGGCGCCCGGATCTTACAGGTGGGCAAGCGGCTGTCCTGGACCTTCACCCCCCCAACATAACACAGCCGCAACCACGGAGTGTCTTAGCAGTGTAAGGCGCTCCCCCATGTAGTCACGGTCTCTCACAAGGTGGGCTGCAGCTGTGAGACGTGGTGGTTCAGCGTCTCCCCAGTCCGTGAGGCACACCAAACAAATATATATATATATGTATATATATATATATATATATATATATATATATATATATATATATATATATATATACACCAGTTTCATGTACCTTTCTAGGTATCCTCACAGTGTACCAAATATATACTCTACCTCATTTTGCATATTTAATTTGCTCTATGCTAAATTGTATTCATATAATAGAGTATAATGCATTTTTCTAATTGTTTTTCTTAACCCCTAATAAAAACTTTATAAAACGTAATAATGTTAGTTATGTCTTGACAGCATAAGTGTCCGAAATGTGTACTTTAATCCGGCTGCGGCCCGTGCAGGTAAGAGCGGTGGGGCGGGATCGGGGGGAGTTGATATATGATGACGAGGGAGAATAAAAGAAAAAAGAAAAACACTTACCTTGCAGTCGTAGCATTGCTGACTCTGCAATGCGGTGAGCGCAAGGTAAGTGACTTTCTTATTTTTTTTCGACTCCCCGTATCCCCGCCCCACCACTCTTACCTAGACGGGCCACGGCTGCTATTATCAATTATTTCAAATATATATAAAGTAGGTGTTGGTTCAGCGCAGAGGAGGATACTCTCTCCGTTCATGCTATTATCTATTTGGTGTATCATTTTGCATCCCATGGAATTCTTGTATTGGAATACATGCGTGACTATTTTACATCTGAAGACTACACACAGTAATTACCTATTACATTATATGGTTTATATATGCATTGATTACAGAAAGCAATTGTTTTTGATTTTCAAAAACCTACTGATGCTTTGGTGTTGCTTTGACAGACTAAGAATGCATTTTTCACAGTCTGGTTGTAATGCGGTGCTGCCTGATATTTCATAATTTCCACTATCACCATACCACACCACAATCACTGTAGCCATCATCACTATCAATGCCACAATTATGTCCTCTACTATCTCTAGTTCCACAACTTCTACTACCACTGTTACTACTCCACCTTTCTATTACCACCTGCACCTTCACTATCACCAGCAGCATTTGCACTACTATTACCAAAGTAAATAGGTCTCACTTCAATGAGCTATGATAAGCAAATACAGGCATGACCAAATGCTGCTTGCATGTTTTAGCTCAAGGAAATCAGAACATTCGGCTTACTGAAAGTTGACCATAATCTACACAAACATTATTTGGTTATTTTGCATTGTGCAGGTATGAAATGCAGTAGTAGGTGGCTTTGTGTTTCTTTTATTGCAAAGTGTGCCAACGGTTGGTTGTATTGCTCCTACCTCCACTTACTCCTTTATTTTCTCAGTAATTTTACGTTTTTTATTATACATGTATGCATTGCACATGATGTGCCAACATGGAAACAGAAAATAATCTTTTAAAGAAGGAAGATTTCTCTATCTTGAAAAATATCAAATTTCAAACACTGACCATGCACAGGATAGTTGTGATTCTGAAGTGACACTCCATAACATGCTTTTTTGTGTGTTTTTGTATGTATGTGTGTATGTATGTGTTCTACTAGTTGCAGTATTCTTTGATTTTACCGACAGAGTAACAAATGTGTGCAAGGCAAAATATATACTTCAAAGTAGTCGAGTTTACTTGTAATTCAATTCAGCCATGTACTGTGTGTGAGTAATGAGTTGAAAATTGATCATGTTTATTGTGTACTGTGAAAAGGGGGGCCACATTTCCAACCCACAGAGGGATTTTTTTTCTTGCTATGATAATGGTCAATTTTCTATTAAAAGTGCTCAGGACAGGGGATCAATTGTCAATTAAAATGAAAGTCCCAATGCTGCCTGAAATTCTCCCGAGGCCCTGAATTTTAAAATAGGCACATCAATAACCTTCTCTGAACATTATACAAGAGCTCCCTCTCCGGCAGATAAGTAGGTTTCAGTTACAAGTGCAATTCAACTGCAGAATGAACTTTTCGAGCGGTCCGGGCTGGCTATGAACATATTGCTCTGTTCAAATTAACAGCATTTATTTTCAGCTTGCGCTGTTCTTCGATTTCACTTTTCATGGATTCAGGGGCTTCTCTTTACTTTGCCATGTGTTCACTCGTTTATATGCACCCTGGTCGAAGGGCGACTAGTAGTTGACCTTCATTTAGCCAGATGTTCGTCTGTCAGTCAAGATTGGTTAATTGAATCCCTGCATTCCAGACCAGAGTGAATAAACAAAGTATTCCGACCAAACCCCTTTCAACTCACTTATGCATTAAAGAGGTAACTTGCCTTACCGCCTCCTATTCGTGTTAAAAAAACAGTCTGGACAGATTATTCCATGGATTTGTCATATTCACGGCATGGATATCGTGTGCTTGTAGATCCGAACAGGGATTATTAGAGGGCACTGTATAAAGTATTGTGCGGTTACAAGGTAATATAAACATATCTGTCGCTGTCTGGCATGTAAGAATTAGCCGGCTTTCTCCATTACTGCATTATTTTAATTGTTTTTATAATTTAATGTAATGGTACTGACAAAGTGTGTTAGATATTTCTCTCAAAAACGTACTCATACCTTTGTTTTTAGAAATATATTAATACGAGTTTACTTCCTAAGGATTTGGAAGAGCTTAAAGTGAAATGTAATTTTTACCATCAGCGGGCACGTTACATGGTGTGCAAAAGATTTGCGCACAGGGATAACTGAAGTAGTAACACCTTTTTTGAACCACATTTATTTATTTATTTATTTATTTGTCTTATAAAGTGCACTATCACCTTGCAGGCCTCCTGGCGCTGGGCTCAAAAAGAAAGGAGAAGGATTCCAAGTCAGGACATGCACTGGAATTATTTGGGAAACAGCCAAGTTTTAACACTTTTCCTAAAAGGAAGAAGCTCCTTGATGTGCCTAATCTCCCAAGGGAGCGTGTTCCACAGTTTGGCAGCTGCTACCTCAAATGATCGACCCCTGGGTCTCACCTTCCTAAACCTAGGCACTCTCACCAACCTGGCCGAAGAGGAGCATAGTACTATCCTAGAAGGGGTGTACCAATCAAATTTAGATTGCAGAGGTAAAGGTCCTATCCCATGAAGAGACTTAAAAACGAGACAGAGGGACTTGAATTGTACCCTCTGTCTCAGGGGGAGCCAGTGAAGTTGCGCCAAACCAGCAGACGCTGGCGCTTTTCTGGGGAGCCCCAAGACCAACCTCGCTGCTGCAGATTGAATACTTTGGAGCATATCCAGCAAGAAGCCCGGCTACTCAAGTAGCAGGGCATTACAATAATCCAACCTACTGAGTATTGTACATCTTGCCACTTGGGCGGGCGCCTGAGATGGTAATAGCGGCAGGATCTTATGCAGAGCTCGCAGAATTGCAAAGCAGCAAGATGTCATTTTTGCGACCTGATTCTCCATGCTAAGATTGTTGTCAAGCATGACCCCCAGATTACGCACAGATTCCACTGGTCTCACTTTGGTCACTGTTTCAGGAGGCCAGAAATTCCCTGGGAAAGGTCGAGGGATCTTATTCCCAGCACAAAAGAGCACCTCAGTCTTATCAGCATTAAACAGGAGCGAGTTATTCTGCAGCCAACGTGACATATCCCGCAAACACTTATGGAACACATCCATCGGTGTCGAATTCTCTCCCTCAAAAGAGAAGATTAGTTGCGTGTCGTCCGCATAATTTATTGTATTGATCCTATGTGATTTTATAAGCGTGATCAAAGGTCTAAGATATAAGTTAAAAAGGATGGAACTAATTGCCGAGCCCTGTGGCACCCCGTGAAGAACAGGGGAGAACGCGGACTGAAAAGGGGGCAGGGACACCGCCTGCTGTCTATCCTGCAAGAACGACCGAAGCCACATCAACGCTATGCCCCTCACCCCAGCATCACTTAGTCGGCTCAGCAGAATCTCGTGGTTAACCGTATCAAAGGTGGCAGACATTTCCAGCAGAATCAATACAGCTGTCTGTCCCTTGTCTGCACGCCTTTGAAGCTCATCTATAGCGGTTACCAAGGCCGTTTCAGTCCCATGATCCGGGCCAATTCAGTCCCTAGAAGGGCACCGCACACCTCCAGCTTCCTTTTCTGACTGTGTCTCCTTCTGGTCACGCATTACTTTCACCCCAGTCTGGGAGATTACTGTTTTTGGATGTTTCTGGCCAGCTGCACCAACTTGGTTTCTTGCACTTCAACCTTTCCTTTTCCTCGCTTTAGCGAGTGTACTGAAGGTGTGGAGCCGGTGGTCGTCTTTCAATTTCGTCGCAATGCTGCAGTGGCACAGGGTATGTCCTACTCGTAAACTTAAGGACTCTGGCGAGGGTACTTCTTGCAGAAGTTGGGAGATTTTAGGACAGGTCTCCCTGGCTCAGGGGCTTATGTGTAATCATACGGGGTCTACGCTGCCAGCGCATATTTTAGTGGTTGTATATTATCACTTCTTGACTCTTGTCCACTAGGCTGAGCTGCTGGAATCTGGAAAAAGCATGTGGACACCCATTCATTACGGCTGGATGTAGAAGCATTTGTGTTGATTCCAAGGCTTCTGGCCTGCTTTCTGGTTTTTTCTTGGGCCCTCAGATCTCCATCTAGTTGACCTATTGCCTTTAGTGTGCTTCTCTTGTCTGCTCCCCCACTAGCGCCTAGATATTTGCCTACTATCAGTGTTGCTTTCGTTTGGGGTACAGAGGTAAGCTGTTTGAGCCTCAGGAGCATGTTGGGCTGGGGTAGTTTGCCTTGTTTTTAGGATCACTCGATGTGGAATGATATATGGCACCTACTTCGTGTTAGTTTATGTTTGGGCCGATTGTTGGCTTCGTTCTAGGTCTGCTAAAGACTATGGCTGATGCACCATCTGTCTCACACTGAAGGATGTTTCTGTAGCTTGACTAAATGCATTTATTTTTATTTATGGAATTTGACCATGTTGCTGTGGGCAGATCTCTGAAGGATGTCGCTGCAAATTTGAGATTATTTTTGTCATCTCCTATATCGCTTGTCCACAACATGTCCCTTCTAGTGATTGAGGGTGGTTTTCATGTGGGTCGAGTGATTATTTGAGAAGTTCCTCAATAACATTTCTGTCTGTTTGATGTGGGATTGAGCTGGTTCTCTTGGCTACAAAACCCATCGCTGCTACTTTTCACCCTTATATGGCGGGTTGTTTTTTCCCACTTCAACTCATTCACCTTTTTCAATTGAATATGTGACCTTTCTCCAAGATCATTTAGCTCAGAGTATGCTTTGGAATGTGGTGTCTGCTAATTGTTATGAGACAATACTTTGATTTTACTGATGACCTGTTGCAGATATGTAGGCATGTCTTCTTTT
Source organism: Lissotriton vulgaris (assembly GCF_964263255.1). Classification (NCBI taxonomy): domain Eukaryota; kingdom Metazoa; phylum Chordata; class Amphibia; order Caudata; family Salamandridae; genus Lissotriton; species Lissotriton vulgaris. The sequence continues at coordinate 1,092,422,649 of NC_141696.1, read as the reverse complement.
CTGGATAAAGGGGTTCTATTTGTGACACCTGCAGGTCCTGTTCCTAGTTGGTGATGCTGTATTTCCAGCTCCTTGTCTCATTGTAGCCTTCTCAGGGTGGATGTGCTACTTTTACAGTGCTTCTATATTTTTGCATTAAGATGCTGTGGTGGTGAATTTATTCTGTAGTTATTGTGAGTTTCTGTACCCTGAACGTACCCTCATTTGTTTATGTTTAGTAGGTGTCCTGAGCTGCTCTGCTCTGTTCCCCTACAGCACTAAGTTTAGGATGCTTTCTGTCAGGAAATACAATGGTCCTTACAACATTCCTCTTCTAGTACCTGCATTCTGTACCAACCCCTAATGTTTTTCTTGTTCTCTTATTCGTGGACTCCATCAATGTGCAAAACAAGCAGTACCAAGGATTTATATGTAATCATTTTTAATAATTTGAACACTACATTTTATACATATATTACCAAAATGCGTTTTCTCCATGTTAATTTTCATAGGAAAAATCGGAACGGGCTACATCCCGAACTGCTGAACAGAATTACAACCAAATTTGCCAAAAAGGTAAGTCTTGGGCAGGAAAGTGACCTTTTTTTAAATGGTGTAAATCCGTTCGGTAGTTCCTGATAAATAAAAAAAATAAAACTTTCGATATCTCAGCACCAAGGAGGAGTCGCGAACCCTCCCCGGCATAAGCTTCACTCTGATTGGCTGACAACACTCCAAACCAGGTAGTGTTGCAGCCATCTTGTTACTCCCAAGCCCCAGGGACCACCACCTCCCCTGGGCTTTATTTGATTATGTGTGGGGGTCGCATAGCCCCCCCACTGTCCCGGGGACCGCCACCTCCCTGGGGCTAAAATACATCTAAATAGGTGTTGGGTGAGCTCCTACTCCCCTCACACTGCCCCGAGCACCAGCACTAATTATTCAAATGTGGGTAACGGACCCCCGGCCCCAGGGACCTCCACCTCCCCGAGGCTATGTAAATGAAGGAAGGGGGCCACGCAGTTCCCCTCCTGGAGCGCTTCATGGCCCTGGGGACCGCCACCCCCAAGACCGGCTCCTGCAATGTCCCGGTGCCCACCCACGGACATTGCTGTTTGCTATGGCAGGGCGGGAGCACGGCTCCCACCCTGCCAGAGCAAGCACGGCTTTGCTTAATTGAAGCGAGAGCAGGAAACCTGCTCTCGCTTCAATGAAGCAAAGCTGGATTGCTTTTGAGCAAGGGGAGCTAAAGCAATGCCAGCTCCTGCAGCAGTCAGGGAGCCGGGCGGGACTGTGGGGGCATTGGATGCTCCCCCCACAGTCTCCAACGCAAATGGCGGCCCGAGGATAGGGTCGCTGGGTCCAGAAGTGGCCAGGGAGGGGGGCCAGTGGACCCGCCTCCCTTAAAATGTGTTTTGAAAAAGGCTGGCCAGGCCCTGTGGGTGGAGTCCCCGGGGCCATAATTAGCCTAGGGGTAGGGGGCCTCATGGGACTCACCTGGTAACATTAATGAAAAAAAACTAAAAACGAAGACAGGCCCCAGGGGATGGGGTCTCTGGGGCCATAATTGGCCTGAGGAGGGGGCCACGTGGTTCCCCTCCCCAATTTTTTTTTAAAAAAGCATGGCTGCCAGGCCCCTAGGAATAGGGTCCCCGGGGCCAAAAGTGGCACAGGGAAGGGGGGCCAGGCAGCCCCCTCCCAGAAAATACCAGAAATAAAAAAAGAAACCGACAACTTGCCGGAGGCCCTGCCCACTTCCTGCAACACTCTGCAAACGCACACCATGGTGCCTTCTAATTTGGGGGATTGAATACTGAGGGTCCCTGGGGGCCAACTAGCCCACCAGGTACGTCTAGTATGTGACACACAGCTGAATTGCAGAGAGGTGATTGGAGGCCACACCCCTTTTTACACCACTCTACAAATGCACCTACTGGCCCACTGCTGGCGGGGTGATGAGGTCCTCTTGTGTCATAAGAACCTCAGGACACAAGTAGACTTCATCCCCCGAGCACCAGTGCGTCAGGAGCAGCATTTGCAGAGTAGTGTAAAAATGGGCGTGGCCTTGGACCACCTCTCTGCAATCCAGCTGTGTGGCTCTTGGGACTGCTGGGCCTTGAGGCTCCCCCCACAATCCCCAATGACCTGCCAATGACCAGGGGATCAGGTCCCCAGGGCAATATTGGCCCGGGTTGGATTTAAAAAATGAAATAGGATAAGGCCTGACCTCGGGAGAGCCCCCTCCCATTTATCAATAATAATATAAACATAGGCCTAGCCGGAGGGAATGGGGTCCATGGGGCTGGTATCGGCTTCGGGAGGGGTGCCGCAGAGGTATTTGGAGGTCATGCCCTCTTTTTCCACAACTCATACATGCATAGACGCTGACACACTGAGTGAGTCACCCATAAACCTACTCACCTAGATACTCACCCAAACAGTCAATCATACAGCCACTTACTCACCTAAACAGTTACACACCTACCTACTTAATTACTCATACAAATATTAACATATACTCACTCAGCTATGCATTCACTGACAGAAGTATGCACTCTTATATTCACTCACTCACACATATGGTCACTTATATACCCCATTGCTAATGTATACTGCCTTTCACATACTCCGTTATTCACCCATACTGACACATGCAATCAATCACAGACACAGCCATACAGATACTCGCTCCCTCATACAACTTCTCAAACACAAAACAGTATCCCGTACAGCCACTGACTCACCCACTCCCTGATCCATATGGCAGTTATACACCTCCTCACCGACAAACACAGACACCCAGACAACTACAGACGCAGTCAAACAACCAATCAATCACCTGGATCACTGAAATATTATCGACGGTCACATTATCGACTTACTAAAATATCGTTGACAAATTATCGACGACAAAAATATCGACTTTCTATACTTATTACACAAATTACAAAAATATTGAGTAAAAAATATCGAGTATTACTATATCGAGTACATAAATATCGCTTCTATAAATATCGACTACAAATATATCGTTGGACATGAAATTAGCCCTAACACTACAAAAATATCGACTACAAAAATATAGACTACCAAAATATCGTCAAAAAAAAAATATCGAGTTCATGTTTGTACACTTTCATTTCTAAAATACCATCTTAATCATCAATAAAAGTCATTGCTCTATACAAAATACATTTCACATATAATACCTGTTACTTACATAAAATTACTATTAATCAACATTTGCTATACATTCTATTACATGCATTTTATCATTTTCTAAATATTCTTTGCATTTAACAAACTTTTTCATTACTTATTTTCACATAAAAATCTATTTCATTTAAAAACGAACCTGCTTCAATGCGGGAATCACCACATACCACCATTCTCACATCAACAAACACTCCAATTAACTAAAAAAAATTCAAACTAGCCTATACAATGCTTCCTTACATCCTACAACCAATCAAATCAAAGCACACATAATACATATACTATAAAAGGGATACATGCATTCTACCATTTGTTGCTGCTACCTCTCTGGAAAGTAGATGCCAACACTCTGAAGATTTTGTTGCAGAATAAACATCTTTAAAGATCCAGCTCACTATCTAATTAATCAAGTAAGTAACACTGCATTTTTGAGAAATCTAAATTAGAAGTGCACTATTTTCCTTACATCTCCTAACTCTTACACTTATTTTATTTTCATCTCTTCCTACATTTCTGATAGAAACTACTCCAAAAAAATTCCTATTACATGGTCATATTTCTTCACGTGGAAAATCAGATAGTAAGTATATAATAATGCTCTGTTATACACCAACTGCTGTTTTTAAACACTAATTTACAAGAGTATTTATTTTTTTTAAACATTATATTTACAGATATACTGAGATTTTCCTATTTCTACACCAAAAAGGATAAAACTACACTAATTACACATGTAAGTATAGATGTTTTTGTTATGAAACAGCCAATTTTATAATTGCACATTTCTAAGCAACATATCTTGCTTTTTACATCTTCCCTATAGATCATTTGAAAGATCCAACATCAACTATACCAAAAGACAAGAGTACCCTTCTGAAAAATGTAAGTATAATTGTAATTTGTCTAAAACTGCCCAAAAGAAACGCAAACTATATTCTTAACACCATGTTATATATTTTGAATTGCCTCTACAGATATTCTGAAAACATCATACATCTATTCTACATATCCTATGAAAACATCCAACACAAACTATACCAATATCCAAGAATACCCTTGTAAAAAATGTAAGTATACTTGTCATTTCTCTAAAACTGCCGAAAATACAACACACTATGTTCTTAACAACATGTTATCTATTTTATATTTCCTCTACAGATATTCTGAATACATCATACAGCTATTCTGCCTACAACAAAGAAAACGACTTATTTAGAAGTTAGTATACTTTTAAATATTTCCCATTTCCCAATGGTTCAATATAAAAATTATAATAATTTTCATTTATTTCTTCTATCTACTCTAGAGATCAGACCTGTACTAACTTGATGTACTCCACCAATTACTACAACCTTACTATTTAAACAAGTAAGTATATGTAATGTTTACATCAAATGTACAAGTAAGCAAAAATGACAACTGCTTTTTAGTAGGAAAAACGTTTGTTATGTGTAAACATTAACATGGCATTTCTATATTTTCATACCAACAGTAAATAAAGACATACATACAAGAAAATCCTTCAAAAGACATTTCTGCTTTTGTGACTACTACTTTGATTAACTGTAAGTATAAATACATCATTATTGATGTTAGCACCACAAAAGGAAAAATATGTGTTTTGATTTTGTTTCTTTCTACTCTTTCCTAGAACAAGTACATCAAAATGACTGAAGGTGCAGAATTTGTCATGTCACAGAAAAATAAATTACTATTATGCTACATGGGTTATGTGTATAATCAGGAAAGACAAAGTGGTAGAAATTTTTTTTGGAAGTGTACCAAATATTACTCCAACAAATGTTATGGGAGGGCTACTACTGAGGAAACTAATGTGCTATTTACTAGGGAACACAATCATCCCCCAAATGTCACAGAAATTGAAATTAGAGATGCTTTAGAAAGTATTAAAAGTGCTAGCACACAAAGTGATAAACCAACAACACAAATCCTTAAAGAAGAACTGGTAAAAGTCCCAGCCCATGCTTCAGGTCAACTACCCTCTATTGACTCCCTGAAACGCACAATAGCACGCACTAAACGACTCACTAGCACAACCCAACCCAACCCAACAACTTTTGAAGAAATTATTATTTCACCAGAAATGGCCATCACACACAATAAAGACAAATTTATCCTTTTTGATAATGAAAGCAGTACAAACAGAATAATTATGTTTGCAACTGCAAGTAATTTAAGAAAAATCCAACAGTGTCCCCAATGGATGATGGATGGAACATTTAAACCATGCCCAAAACCTTTTTATCAACTGTATTCCATCCACGGTTTATTCCATAATTCTAACATACCTTTCATTTACTGTTTGCTACCCAACAAACAGCAAAACACTTACACAGAAATATTAAATGTTCTCAAAACGGAAATCAATAATTATTTTCCTGAAAAAATAATTATTGATGTCGAATTAGCTATGATTAATAGCATTTTGAGAACATTTCCCCACACAGCAATCCAGGGTTGCTATTATCATTTTAATCAGAGCATATGGAGGCATCTCCAAAAATCTACTTTAAGTATACTATACTCTACAGATAGCACCTTTGCCTATCAAGTTAAAAAATTAATAGCCCTGGCCTACGTCCCTGTTACAGATGTAGCGGAACATTACAATTTATTAATTGACAGCACATATTACAAGAGGAATGAGGATAAACTAACCCCATTACTGGACTATTTCGAAGACACTTGGGTGGGAAGGTTGCACAGATCTGGACATCGACGCCAGCCCAAATTCCAAATCCCTTGGTGGAATGTCTATCTTAGTACTTTAAACCAAGAGGCTAAAACAAACAACAGTGTAGAAGGGTGGCATAATGCTTTCCAGGCAACTACAAACAGAGGCAAACCCACATTCCATAACCTTCTAGAAGCTTTGAAAAAAGAACAAAGCTATCAGGAACTAAGAATGGAACAATCAGTGTCACAAATAGGTCCAAAACTCACTAAACAAACTAAACAAATGTTCCGACTACTTCAAAGTCAAGTCACACTATACCCTACAACTAGAGGATTAGAATACCTGTCAATAATAGCTAAAAGTCTACTATAAAAATGTCAACTAAATATACTAATGTCTTCTTACAATAATAGTAAAATTACATATCATAAACATATATAATCAATTATAAATAATACATATTTGTTTGAAAAACTTATCAAAATTAGGAAAAATATTTTGTAACAAATATGCAATGTTTATAATTTCATCACACATACACATGACATTTAAATTCGACATTTCCCACCCAATTAAAATTGTAAATTAAATACTTACAATTTTTGGAGATGAGAAAGACGCAATCAAGCAAAATGCAATCCATACAATCCAATCCAATATCTTACAATTCCAATATAGGAAACCCTAAAAAACCCGAAAATAAAGTTTAAAACTTAAAAAAACGCTCCAGGAAATCCCGAAAACAGTAGTGTGGACACTTTAGTATTTAAAGTGATATACACACAACTTTTAAAAAACGGTCACGCATATCAATGTATCAATCCGAATCGAAACCCTCCAAAAACCCCGAAAAAGGTTGAAAAAGTGTTAAAACCGCTCCTGGCAAACACGAAAAATAGGAGATAAATGTCAAAATATAAGCATAATAAGTCAAACATTTGTTTCTCCGTAAAAAAACACGCTTCCTTCCATGTAGTTTTCATGCGAGGAACCGGAACCTGTAAAATAACATACATAACAAAATCCACCCACAAATAGCCCATAACATTTGTAAATACACTAACAATTAACATTAACCATGTAAGAAGACATTTCCGAACACTTAAAATAACACTTGAAGCAAAAAAATCACGACACATCTATAACGGAGACATTTCACCAAAACGCTACTTAAACAATTAATACATACACCAAAAAACACTACAAAGTTCGATTATACCCTCAAACATGACCACTTACTTATAATTTGTAGGTAAAAATAACCTTACCTCTCTCCACGCGAAGCAACTCTCAACCGCGAGCTTCTCCAGTCCAGAATGGAGCGCAATAACCTTACGCGGTAAAAAAGTAGTCTCCTTAACCCATTTGTGTAAAAGTATCATAGACAATACAATGTTATAGTTAAAAAATATAATACATACACATGTATAATTTTACAAATTAATACACTATACTCATTACAATTTACCTTATTTAAGAAAAATAAATATATTTAATATAAATTAATATATAATAATTATTATATATTAATAATATTAAATACATATGTAAGACTTTGAATAAAAGATGTAAATAATTTGTTATTGTGTACATTTATATCAATAAGTTTTTGTTTATTTTTAAGTAAACATTATAAATGTTTATGGTAATAATTAATAATAATAAATAATATAACTTATTTATTGTTATTAATATAACAATTTGAACCATTTAATATATAAACAATGGCCAGAAAAAAAGTATTTATTTTATCTGTGAATGTATGTTTTTCTGAAATTAATAATAGAATGATTATGTTTATTAATTAATAATGATAATAATAAATAAAATTGTTATTATTTTTATTAATTATTAAAAAAAATTATAATAATTTCTAACTATAACAAAAGTATATAATAGCTTAAATCATATTTTGGCAATACCGGATATTATAATTAAACATATTGTTTCCCTATACAATTATAAAGTTTACAACCGAATAGATTTCTATGTTTAATTTAAAAACAACATTTTCTGAAATATATACCAACAAATATTTTATTTTGTATTTCAATTTCTGCTAACAAATGTAATAATAGTCATGTTACTTGTTAAAATAAAAAATGTTTTATATATATTTAATAATATTAATATTTATTATTAACATTATTAAATATTAATGTAAGAAATGTATTAAAAAACATTTTTTTATGTATTTCAATATAAATACTTGTAACTCTAAGTGAATGATGGGAATATGTTAAATTTACTGAAATAATGTTGTAAACAATTATATTTTTATTATTGACAACATGTATATAAATGTAAATGTGTTATTCTGTGAATACTAAAAGTCAAAATAATGTTATGTTATTTTTGTTTGTGATTGTATTGTAGTACACAATAAAAATTTCAGAAATGGTTAATAAAGTTTTTTGAAAACATCCATGTAGCATTATTTTTTAATATTATAAGACAGTAATGAACAAATGTATGCAAATGTGCTGCACACTGACCAATTTAATATGTCCTATTGCTACTCCAGTCAAGCTAATATCATAGAAGCTGCAGGACACTAGCTAAAAATTATTTACTATTCCTACTCCAGTCAAGCTAATATCATAAAATGTGGTGGACACTGACCAATGTTTATTTACTAATCCAACTCCAGTGTAGGTAATATCAGTGATGGTGCTGGACACTAACCAATTAATAATTACAATTCCAACTCCACTCTAGCTACTGTCTGGGAAGATGCAAATACATATATTTTTTAGATAAAAGTAAAACTTAATAATGTAAAGTTATATTTTTTTGTATTTTTCTGTAATAGCTTTAATGTATAAATGTTTTATTTTACACTATACACCTGCACTCCAAAATACCCAAAACTGTCCCTGAACACTAAAAATACCCCTTCACCCCAAAGCCCAAAACTGACCCAGAACCCTACAAATACCCCTTTATCCACAAACTTAAAACTGACCCTGAACCCTACAAATACCCCTTTACCCAGAAACTGAAAACTGACCCTCAACCCCAAAAATACCCCTTTACCCAAGAACTGAAAACTGACCCAGAGCCCCAAAAATACCCCTTTACCCACAAACTGAAAACTGACCCTGATCCCAAAAAATACACCTTTACCCAAGAACTGAAAACTGACCCTGAACCTTTAAAAAACTCCTTTACCCACAAACTGAAAACTGACCCTGAACCCTACAAATACCCCTTTACCCACAAACTGAAAACTGACCCTCAACCCAAAAAATACCCCTTTACCCAAGAACTGAAAACTGACCCAGAACCCCAAAAATACCCCTTTACCCACAAACTGAAAACGGACCCTGATCCCAAAAAATACACCTTTACCCAAGAACTGAAAACTGACCCTGAACCTTTAAAAAACCCCTTTACCCACAAACTGAAAACTGACCCTGAACCCTACAAATACCCCTTTACCCACAAACTGAAAACTGACCCTCAACACAGAAAATACCCCTTTACCCAACACCTGAAAACTGACCCTGAACCCTATAAATACCCCTTTACCCACAAACTAAAAACTGACCCTGACCCCAAAAAATACACCTTTACCCCTGAACTGAAAACTGACCCTGATTCTTAAAAAACACCCCTTAACCCACAAACTGAAAAGTGTCCCTCAACCCAAACAATACCCCTTCACCCAAGAACAGAAAACTGACCCTGAATCTTTAAAAAACCCCTTGACCCACAAACTGAAAACTGACCCTGAACCTTTAAAAACCCCTTAACCCACAAACTGAAAACTGACCCTCAACCCAAAAAATACCCCTTCACCCAAGAACAGATATCTGACCCAGAACACTCTAAATACCCCTTTACCCACAACCTGAAAACTGACCCTTAACCCTTTAAAAACCCCTTTACCCACAACCTGAAAAATGTCCCAAATCCCACAAAAGACACCTTTACTCACAAACTGAAAAATGACCCAGAACCCAAGAAAATAACCCTATACCAAAATTTATTTAACTGACCCTGAACACTATAAATAATAATGTACACAACATGAAACATTAATATTTAATTAACAAAGAATTAATAATTAACAAAAACTAAAAGTAAATATATTAGCACATTAGCTATAATTAATAGAATTTATTAATTAATATTGTTTATTTCCAATTAATTAATTAACATGAACATACATTTATACATTAAATTTAAATTCATCCAATTAATGTAATTAAGTCATTATTATTAATTAATTACCAATTAATTAATTAAAATAATATGCAAAATAATAATAAGATAATTAACTATTTATTAATAATTTTTTAACAATTTATAAATTTAAATAATATGCAAATTAATAATAAAATAAATCACTAATTATTATTAATTAATTACCAATTTATCAATAAAAATAATATGCAAAAAAATAATAAAAAAATTCACTAATTATTATTATTTAATTACCAATTAATCAATTAAATAATATGCTAAACACTTAATAAACAATTAACTAATTAATATTAATTAATTTCCAATTAAAATCTAATTAAAACAATTAACAAACATATATTAATTAATTAATTATTATTAAATTACTTCCCACCCTATTCCCCTATAAACCCACAACCCGCTCCTAAACATTAACTACTATTCATATTTTTTTTATAAAAAAAAAAAAATTTTAAACATTTTTTTCTACATATTCTCGATATTTTTTACTTTCACTATTTTTCGATGTTTTGTCTGGTCGATATTTTTGAGTCGATATATTTGTATTCGATATTTTTTTGTCATTTTTGCTGTCGATATTTTGTCCAACGATATTCCTATAGTCGATATTTAGTTGATGTCGATATTTTTCCGTCGATATTTTGTCCATTCGATAATATGTAGTCGATATTATGTCCAGTTACCCAATCACCCATATAGTCATTCATGTATCCACTAACACCCACTTAGACAATAAATGACAGACAGACATACACATTCACACAACCAGTCACTCACTCATTCATTCACTGAGACACCTAATCACTCACTCATACAGTCAGTCACGCACCACGGAGTCATCCATACAGTCAACTTTACAACCACTGATTCACTAATACACCTTGGTATATATATTTAACAAAGCGATACAAAAGGGGATGATGGACGGAGCGTTTGAGCAAATCAAACACTCACCCCAGTCAGCTGATCTGGATTTAATCCATCACCATTCTTTAGCTCACTCAGCCACCCCAGTTCAGACATGGCCATATGCAAATCAGTCTGACCCTGTGCCTCATGGGAACAATCCAGCCCGAACTGCCAAGCCATGTCTTCCCTGGACCGGAAACAAGCATCCCGGGACCGGTTTCAGATTCATAATCCTCATCAGCCAGATCACCTTTGGTTTTTCTATATATATTTTACACTCAGAAACTTTTGAAAATCACTGGATGATGTCATCACTGATGACACTGACCATGTCATGAGTGATGTAATATGTGAGCTCATAACCAGTGCATTGTCGGGGTGCGTATTATAGTTATCTATATTGGCTGAATTTCTCTGGTTTTCAACGGGTGAAATGTCAGCCTAACTATAACGCCCTTGGAACCTTTGTTCTTTGCAGTCCTAAGGTGACACCTCACCAGCCCGCCTTGCTCTCATTTCCCCCTCTCACTTTGGAAGGGTTTGACAAACTTGCTATGCAAGTTAAATCTGGGTCTCCATCTGATCCAGTGAGGCCTGCCCTCTTTCGAGACCAGACCTTCTTGGGACGCGTGGCTATACGCTCCCTTGTCAATCTCTCCCTAGAGACGGGGGTTGTCCCCATTAGCTGGAAGCAGGCGGTGGTGTCTCCGATCATTAAAAAACCCTCTCTTGACCCGTCTAAGCCCGAAAGCTATCGTCCCATCTCGTTGCTACCCTGGCCAGCTAAGTTGACAGAGGCCCATGTCAATCTGGCCCTGTCTGAACACTTAGCCCGGTCCATTGCCCTCGATCCCACACAGAATGGCTTCCGCGCTGGGTCCCACGTTGTTCAACCTCTACGTGAGACCGCTGGCTGATGTCGCAAGGCAGTGGGGCCTAACCATGGTCTCATATGCCGACGACACACAGCTGGCGGTTACTCTCAGCGGGGATGCAGAGCAGGATGCCCCCAGGTTTCAGTCTGGACTGAAGGCGGTGGCCAGCTGGTTGACAGGTAACTGTCTCCAGCTTAATGCCACAAAAACAGAGGTTATGGTTGTCGGGAAGGGAGTGGAGTTTTGGGGCGATCAGTGGTGGCCTTCGGAGTTGGGCCCCACTCCGACCCCGGTGCCGGAGGTGAAGAATCTAGGGGTCTGGTTAGACGCTGGTCTCACTTTTATAGGGCACACCCAAAACATCGCAGCCTGTTGCTTTGGGCTTTTAAGAGGATTAAGGCCGGTGCTTAAGTTCTTCGATGCCCCTACCAGACAGCTTGTGGTCCAGGCAACCATCATCTCTCGTCTGGACTACGCCAGCTCTTTGCTGGCTGGGGCTAACCAGGCCGAGTTAACCCGTCTGCAGCGGGTGCAGAACGCCGCGGCGAGAGCCATTGTTGGACTACCTAAGTTCTGCCCGGTGTCTCATGTCCTCCGCTCCCTGCACTGGCTCCCGGTCAGGAAGCGTATTCTTTTCAAGGTCTTGTGTCTGACCTTCAAAATCTTAAGAGGCATAGGCCCTGAGATTCTGGCCAACTCCATCTCTTTCTATGTCCCTACCCGCAATCTTCGATCTCAAGGCCAGGCCCTTGCTGTTGTCCCCAGATTCAGGCTCAGCAGGATGGGGGGCCGCTCCTTTAGGGTGAGAGCCGCGTTAATCTGGAACACCCTCCCAGTTGAAATTCGGCTGCTTGAGGACTTGCTGTCTTTCCGTAGAGCCATAAAGACCTTCCTGTTTTAGCCTCCTGTTTTAGTTTGCTCCTGCACTTTTCTGTTGGCATTATCTCCTTGTTGTGTTATGTTTGCTCCGTGTCTCTGCGCCAGGATGCTCCTTCGCTGGAGTCGCTGTGCGCATAATAAATTGTTATAACATAACATAACATAACATAACAGTGAATATCTAAGGTTTTTTAAATGCTAATTTATAACTCTAATGTTCCTGAAACCTGTGGATTTTTTTCTGTGCATTTCTAGTTTTTTTTAAATGCAAATTCCTAACGATAACGTCCTTGAAACCTGTGTTTGAAAATAAAGTTTTGTATTATAATTTAAAAAAATAAATTTTTTTATTAAGGTGCATTGTTATATTTTTACTTTACAATAATTAATTTAATTATTTTGTGGTTGTTGGAATATTAGAATAGTTGGTTGGGATGCGAAGTATTTGAACTCTATTTTTTTTAATTGATAGAATGTTTTTAATATTATTTAATACATGTTGAAGGGTGGTTTATTAGTAGGTGCTGGTAGGTACCTACAGCAGTAATAACATCACAATCACAAAATAGATCCAGTCAAATCTAAAAAATTCAATCCAAGCTCGTCCCTTGCTAGCTTGGCTGATGAGCAGTCAAGCTTAATTCAGGAGACAGGTGTTTAAAGCATTTATTATCACCAGAACAGTAAATAAGTAAGGCACAACACACAGTAAAAATCCAACACCAATTTATAACAGGCATTTGTAATGCAATAGGTCTCGCATTTGTGAGAGTTTAAGCTATTTACATTGCAAATTACAATGCCTTTTATTTATCTGTTTTGATAATAAATACATAAATAAAAGGCATTGTAATTTACAAGGTCAATAGCTGAAACTCTTGCAAATCCAAAACCTATTACTTGGAAAGCGAATGCCTGCATGGTGCGCTGAATGTTCCAGAAAATAATGTACTGCCTGCAGTAGGAGAAACTCATTAAAGAAAATAGTGCTTGCAGACTAAATAACACAGCCAGTGTAACAACAGAAGTAAAAGGGCAAGTCCTCAAAGGAGGTTACAAATGAAGACAAGGTGGTACTAAGGAGGGAGTAATAAGCTGACTAAGGAATCAGAATCCAGCATTTACTAAGGACAAAGACACAAGCCAATGAAAAATATAGGCGAGAGTGGGCAAAGCTTTAAGTGCATACTCTACTATAGCATGCCTTGCAGAGCGGCTTCTGGCTGCTCATGCTCGGCCTCAAAATGGAGAATTTGTATTTAAAACGACCCAAAAGAACAAAAATCAAATGTAGGGAACAGGAGTTATACAATTTACTTTCTAGCACCTAAAATTGAAAAGCTCCAACAGCAGATATCAGTCGCACTGGACTAGGAAAAAGTAATAGTTTCAGGATTGAGTTCAGGTTGGATATGGTGAGTGGTTGGGGCTAGTCAAAATGTTACCTTAATACCGATAGCCTGATTATGAGTTTGGCGGTGTAGCGACAAGTGTGCCCAGCTGCCAAACCTGTGGTCGGCTGTAGCCAGATTACAAGTGCCTTTAAAAATGGGCTCTGCAGTGGGAACAATAAAAACAGTTCTTGCCTGCCATGGACTGTAAAGTCCATGCTGTGGACATTCTAGGGTACTTTCACACAGGGGGCACATGTTGTGTCCCCCTGCCTGCACCCTGAGGCACAAGAGGGCCCTAGTTTCCTCCCTGCCACAGTCTTCATGTAGGAAGAATTGCCATGAAAACCATGGCAGGGAGGAAACTTGTAATGTGCTTGGCAGGACCTCAGCAGTCCCACCAAGCATATTGCTGTCTCTAGATTGCTGCCCCACGAACAGGGAATGGCAGTTCTCTGACGACTGTGACTGGGCAAAGGTGATCTGACAGCGCTAATTGTAATAGGGCAGTTGGAAGACCACACCTGCTGCGCCCTCCTTAGTCACTTCTTGGGAGCTTTTTTCTCTCAACGTCAAGCGGTTATCTTTGGCAATCCAGCTTTAAATTCAATGATGGCTGCCTGCTTCAGTGCAATACCTCGATAAGTGCCTTGTCTTTGTCTTTGACGTTGAAGAGCTCCAGAACTTTCAGTGTGGGGAACCTGCAAGTCAGAACGAGTTGTGGTTCGTCCTCACCAGCTTGATGCTGCTTGTCGAGGTTGGTGAGCTCATGGAGCTTTTTCCCAAAACTTGTCCAAAAGTTTCCAAACTTCTACTGGAAGGTCTCTTGAGTGTCTATGAGGGTCCACAACACAAGCTTATGGTCCTGAAGATCTGATTGCATCTTGGGGATTTAGGACTAGAATTCCCAAAATGCACCTGGTGAAATCCAGTAAAGTTCAGGTGAATCTGGTCAGCAGGGCTTGGGCTTGTTGGAGATGATGTAGGAGACTTCTTCCAGAACTTTTCTTCCTGTTGCTGATTAAGGAGTCCTCTACCTTATCTTGGAAGTCAGGCAAAGTCCTTTTTTGTGAAGTCGTGAATGTGCAGCAGGTGCAATCCTCATGAGTGCAGTCCTCTCTTCGTGCAGACCAAGGGTTCAGAAGGCAGTCCTTCTTCTTCTGATCTCTTCAAGACGGGATCTGAGGTACTGTGCGGCTCTTCCATACTGATTCCTGATTCTTGGCTGGCTAGAGGCAGGCACTCCCAACCAATTGTGTTCAAGTTGACACCCTCTGTGAGGACCACTTCCTTAGAAGTGTGGCCTATTTTTGTCCCAGAATACACATCTCAGTCCAAATCAAAATGGAAAAAACCTTTCCTGGGAGTTCAGATCTTGCTAACCCAACCCACAGATTTGGCTAACATTTCCCTATGTTCCCCTTCCATACCCTCTCCTAATTTAATTAGATGGGCTCGCATCTGGCTAGGGCTGCAGGATGTTGGGTTGGGTCTGTTTCCATACTGTCTGAGCTTCTACCTCTGAGAGCAATTTGGCTACCCAGCCACCATGCTGTCCTCTGCAGGCAGCAGATCTATTCCCACTAGGTGTTCTCTGTGTTTCAGCCAGTTCACACCTATTCGGGAGCAGCTTGGCTCAATCTACCAAAGGCTGGCCAATCAGAAGAGGCTGGAACAAGGCTGCTTTAGGAAACTTAGGAAAAGCAAGTTCTAAAACGACTTCCCTGCAATTGTAATAATAATTCCAACCTTGGCAAATTGTTGGATTTATTGTAACTTTTATTTGGACACTTTGAATATGTGTTCCTGCTCACTCCTATCAAAAGTTATACTTTATTAAAGTTTAATAATGCTTTCCTAGGTTAGCCTATAGAGCTAGCAATTTGCAGTTTTTGTCTCACCAGGATATATAATACAGATTTTATAATGCCCTTGCTTTTAATTACAAGGCACTCTTTCCTTGGGACGCCTAAGGCAGACCTTAGGGGTGACTTATATGCAATAAAAAAGAAGTTTTAGACTTTGGAAACAATTTTCATTTGAAAGTTGAATTTTAACATAGTTTTATTTTAAAAGCAACCTGCAATGCAGGGCTGGCTTTAATATGTCAACAGACACCACAACAGTGCTCACTAAAATACATTAAATCCACTGGGGTCTCTAAACCTACGTGCCCTTCCATATACTAGGCACCTACAAGTAGGTTGTCGGAACCAATTGAAATTACACCTATTTAACACACACCTTTTAAATGAATATATGTTCCTTTCCCGCATTCATTTTCCCAGCAGGGAATCACAGCGGGGTCGTCAGAATGACCCCTTTGTGATTCTGCATACCTTTACTCCGCAAGTCGGAACAACGACTTGCGGAGGGGGGTGCCGGAAGTTGGAATAGTATAATTTACTATTCTAACTCCAGTCAGTGCGGACACTAGGGAAGGTGTTAGATTTTAAATCCAACACCTCCCCTCCCCCCTCCGCAAGTTGATGTTCCGACTTGCGGAGTAATGGTATGCCGAATCACACGTGGTCGTTGTACCGACTGTGTCGTGATTCCCTGCGGGGAAAATGATTTGTGTTAAACGCTGTTTACCGTTAAAATAGAGCACTGGCCCTGGGCCAGGTAAGCAGAGACCAATACACAATCAGAGTCAGCAACCACCAGTATCAGTCAAAAAATGGGGGTGATCAGGGCAAAAAGGATGACTTTCTCACAATTTACAATTGTATGTGTTCATGGGAAAACTAAATCTGAGTGTTCAAAAGTTTGATACTTCCTGTATTATTCCTTAAAATGGAGGCAGAATAAAAGATATGACCCCTACAAAAGCTAACAATGTCCTTTCTATGGCTTATGTTGGAGCTGGAATAGTAAATCTAATACCTCCTCAATCCAACACTTTCCCTACTTTTACTCAGTTTGCAGTGGGAATAGTAAATCTGACCCCTCCAAAGTACAACACTTTACCTACTTCTACTTACATTTGAGTGACAATAATACATCTGACCTCTCCAATGACCAACACTTACACTACTGTTACTCGAGGGTTGATTTGGAAAAGAAATATTAACCCTTCAAAGTCTAACAGTTTTCCTCCTGTTGTTCAGGTTGGAGTGGCAGTAGTAAATTTGACTCCTACAAGTCTAATTCTATTATCTGATTTGTTTGAAATTGTTATAATATATTTATGTTTTTGTTCTAATTTTCAAAGTTAATTTAATATACATTATTTTGTTCTAAATTGCTTATACTAATATTTGCATGTTCATGTTCCTATTGTGTGAATTGTTTAGTTTTTATCTAATTTTTGCAATTATAAAGAATTATTTTTAGCATTTTTATTATTTATGTTTAGATAATGCTATTGTATTAAATATTATGTTTCTTTTTTGCAAATATATTAAATTATGTATTATTATTTTGTGTGTATGGTATATTTTTGATATATTTTTACATTATCATTATTATTTTTAAACGTAATGCTATTTTAAAATGTAAGATCTGTTTTATTTCTTTTATTATTTGATAGTTAATATTCGATATACTTACATAGTTTCGATGATATTTGGATCTTATATAATTTTGTTGTCAATATTTGTGACTTTACATACAAAAGATATAAAGTCGATATTTGCATCCTTAAAATGTTTTTGGAAATAATTTTGTTAGTTGAATTAATGATTGCATCAAACAATCGTCGTCCCATCTAAATAGCCAAGCAATGCCCACACAAAGGTATTTTGTACACCATACCTGGGAGTGTCAGAAAGCTTCCAAGGAAGAATGGATGAGGCTGTTTGAAATTCTCAGATTGCCTTATATAGGGTATTTGGAAACAAATTAGATGCTATGTTACTAGAATTCACACACATTTGGCTGTAGATTTACTTATTTTTAACTCAATACACACAGCCACCAAATGTGCTTCCTTCCTTGTGCAATTGGTAGCACCTTATTGGACCATATCTTCAATTCGCCTGCTTCTGCTGCAATCCTATGCTAGTGCTCTACTTAGCGGTACAAAACGGGGTGGTGATGGACGGAGCATTCGAACCAATCAAACACTCACACCCAGTCAACAGATCTGGGTTTAATCCATCACTGTTCTTTAGCCCACTCTGCCACCCCAGTTCAGACAAGGGTCAGACTGATTCGCATATGGCCATGTCTAAACTGGGGTGGCAGAGTGGGCTAAAGAAGGGTGATGGATTAAACACAGATCTGTTGACTGGGTGTGAGTGTTTTATTATTTCAGATGCTCCGTCCATCACCCCCCCTTTTGTACCGCTTTGTTCGCCATAAGTTGGCAGGGTATGCTTAAACATGAGTCCCTTGCTCACTTTGCCACTGGAATCAAGCAATCCTGGCTGAAGACGGCTGTAATGCCAGAAAACGGTCCTAGGAAGCTTGTTTCCGGTCCAGGGAAGGTATGGCTTGGCAGTTCGGACTGGACTGTTCCCATGAGGCACAGGGTCAGACTGATTTGCATATGGCCATGTCGGAACTGGGGTGGCAGAGTGGGCTAAAGTACGGTGATGGATTAAACCCAGATCTGTTGACTGGGTGTAAGTGTTTTATTGGTTCAGATGCTCAGTCCATCGCCATCCCCTTTTGTTCCGCTTTGTTCGCCATAAGTTGGCAGGGTATGCTCAGACGTGAGTCTCTTGCTCAGTTTGCCACTGGATTTAAGCAAGCCTGGCTGAAGGCAGCTGTAATTTCAGAAACCGGTCCTAGGAAGCTTGTTTCAGGTCCAGGGAAAGCATTGCTTGGCAGTTCGGGCTGGACTGTTACCATGAGGCACAGGGTCAGACTGATTTGCATATGGCCATGTCTGAACTCGGGTGGCAGAGTGGGCTAAAACGGTGATGGATTAAACCCAGATCTGTTGACTGGGTCCATCACCACCCCCTTTTGTACCGCAGTACTCTACTTAGGCTGCCTTCACAACACACAGCCTTGTGCAGAGCCATGTGCGCGCTTTCTAGCACAGGATGTATACTGCCACTAAAAATGCACATGCTTAGAAACCTTTTCAGAGGTATAACGTGCACTGGATGTGTGCTCTTCAGCACATATGCAACGTGGGAGCTTGTTTCAGACAAGAATATATTTCCCCTTCTTAATTCCTGCTTCAATGAGGTATTTGTTTTTAATGCAAAGCATTCTTGCTAATTTAGCAAATTGACAGTTCCGGCACAGTGAGCAAAACAACAATGGATTTCGACCCAGATCTCTGTACTGGGGTGAATGTATGACATTGTTCTGCATTCTGTTCATCAACTGTTGTTTTTGCATGTGTCACCCCGAGTGGGACGGGTATGCTCAGATGTGAGTCCAAAGCTGTCCTTGCCACTGGAATCAAGCTATCCTGGCTGATGAGGGCTGAAAGCCTGAAACCGGTCCTAGGATGCTTGTTTCCAGTCCAGGGAGGACCTGGCTTGGCGGCTCGGGCTGGACTGTTCCCATGGGGCACAGGGGCAAGACTGACTTGCATATGACTGGGTTCAAACTGGACTGGCATGGTGAGCAAAAAAACGATGGATTTAGGCCCAGATCACTGTACTGGGGTGAATGTATGACATTGTTCTGCATTCTGTCCATCAATTGTTTTTTTTTTGCATTTGTCACCCCGAGTGGGACGGGTTTGCTCAGACGGGAGTTGGGTGCTCCTCATGCCACTGGAATTAATCTATCCTTGCTCACGAGGGCTGAAAGACCAAAACCAGTCCTAGGATGCTTGTTTGTAGTCCAGGGAGGAACTTGCGTAGCAGTTCAGGCTAGACTGTTCCCAATGGGCGCAGGGTCAAGACTGATTTGCAAATTGCTGTGTCCAAACTGGAATTGCATGGTGAGCAAAAAAGCAATGCATTTAGGCCCAGATCTCTGTACTGGGGTGAATGTATGACATTGTTCTGCATTCTGTCAATCAAATTTTCTTTTTTAAGGTAACAAATTGGACTTTGTGAAAGCAATAGTTTGTGCTGATGCACCCATGTAACATCCTGTAACGCCCCCTTGATGCAAAGTGACTCAGGGCAACTTCTCACCGCAAAATTAATTTTGCACTGGAAAATGAATGCACCAACTTCACGTAGTGCCACTTTGCATCTTTCGTGACAGCTCAAAGCCTTAGTAAATCTTTTTTGAAGCCTTTTGAATGAAACCAGAATTACAGGACACCGAACAGCAGTTTTCCGGAATTATTCGAAACTGCATTATTGGTTGTGTGACAGAATGCACATCTGATTTGTCTAAATAACAAACACAAACCGCCTCACGAAAATTTTAAGTGGATAACACTAGATATCTCATTGATATGTCTTAATTGTGTGAAAACGTTGGAGGACACTCGTTTCCTCAACTCACATCAAGCAGGCTTTGGTACAGCTTGCTCCACTGAATCTGTTATTCTTTCAGTTGTGGATGACATGAAGGAAGATGCAGACAAGGCCAATACTCAGACGCTGGTCCTCCTTGACCTCTGATCAGTTTTCAACACGGTCGTCCATGAACTTCTGATCAGCCATGCCGCAACATCAGGCCTACAGCGCTCAGCATTAGACTAGATCACCTCTTTCTTGAAAGATCATTGTCAGTTGGTTCACCTACGTCCCTTCAAATCCCCCAAGGTCCAACTCTATGTGAAGTACCCTAGGGGTCCTCTGTCCCCATCTTCTTCAATCTTTACACATGCCCCCTGGTGTATGCTCTGGTAAAGATAAAGGGGAAAGTCTACAACTATGCAGACGATATGCAATTGCTCTTTGCTAATGAAAACTTGCCAAAATCGAAAACCGCCTTTCAAAATAGACAACTATTCATCTGAGATTGAATGAATAGTAATCAGGTTAAACTAAATTTTGATAAGGCGGAAATTTTAATTACCAGCACCAAGGTCAACTTGGGGAAAACTATTATCTGGCCAGTAGCTAAGAGCACCCCACCACATCCCAAATGCTCAGTGAAGAGCCTCAGGGTCCTCATTGACTAAAAAGCGTCCATGAAACCCCAAGTAGCGGCCATAATATCATCTTGCTTCCTGCATTTGTGTCAAATAAGAAAAATAGGTACATTTCTCACTTCACTTTAGAAGCCCTCGTTCAGGTTATCATTGCATTAGTGATCTCCAATCTAGGTTATTCAAACTCGCTGTATCTGGGCCTCCCTGAGGTTCTCCACCGTAGGATAAAACTGGCAGAAAACTAGGCAGCCAGGTTGATAGTTCATAAATCTAGGAAATGGCACATTACCCCCTTGATGAGGGACTTCCACTGGCTCCCGGGGAAACAACGCACAGTATTCAAGACTCCTGCACTCAGCCCAGCACTCATCTTGGCTCATTTCTCAAAATACACACCTTGCAAAAATGTAAGATTCTCTCATCTGAATCTTCTTATCATCCCTTCATTCAAAAAGAAGAGACTCGGTTGTTCTAGGTTTTCTACACTTGCACCCTGAATATGGAACTCCCTGCAGAGGCGTCTCCTCCACTAATGTGGAGGAGCATCGCCCCAGGAGCAGTGGGAATCAGAAACATAAAATGATAACTTTGCGTTATTATAATTTTAGTTTTGCTTCCTGCTGCTTTGCGGGAGGGAGAGTGGGCAGGTCTGCTCTGCTGTTTGAACAGGGCAGGGGCAGAGTGGTTTGCCCACTCAAGTGCTCAGTGACTGTTTGGTCGGCCCTCTCGGACCACTCAAACCACTCATCCACACTTTCCCCTTTTCCGTGCAGAACAAGCCCAGACCCCCATTCTGTGATTGAGCATCAAACCAGGATGCTCAAAACCAATCACAACACTGCTGCAGCATTGTGATTCGTCAAGAGAGCATGGGTGCTCACCAATCACAAAGCTGCACTGCAGGATTGTGATTGGTTAGTGGGACCTTCTTCCTGTTCCTTGATGTGCTCGAGGAGAGCAGGAGCAGGCCGGCATTAATGTAAGTTGATTTCCATTTTTTAACTTTAATTTAATGTATCCCTTGTGGCCCCCTGCAGGCCCCCGTGAACCCAGTGTTATTTCCCCACGACCCCCGCTGTGATCCCCCCTGCACCCGACCCGCCGCCCGCAAGCCATGCCGACTGCCCCAGACTCTGCCATTAGAAGTCAAGATGACAACTTGCTTCATCAGATTTTGACAGCTCTTAAAAACATGGCTATTTCACCAAGCATGCGATTGAAACTGTGGGCGTTGTGTGGTGGTTTTGTTATTCCAGCGCCTTAAACCATTTGGTGTACATGCGCTTTACAAATGTCAAAACCATAACATAACTTGCAACAGGTCTTTGAGAGGGCTAGTTGCTACTGAAAAGGGTGTGCCATTTTCGCACTATTTAACTGTACAATCTTAAAATCCTCTAGTCTTTAAACTTGGTTGAATGTTGGTGTTGTGCTTTCTCAACAGCTTAACAAAGGTACTAAAATCTTGATTTTCAAGTGAAAATCTACAAGCAGAAAACTTTGCAACTTACAAGAAGTCATCAGCGAGATCCCGAGCATTAATGGCTGCTAACAAGAGAACATTTTCACAAATTCGCACAAGGGTACCGCGGATGTTAAGAGTATAAGAAACTCGTTTATGTGATATTTACGCCACTGTTAAAACATCACACGTCCTCACAGTAGGGGAAATGACATGGAGGAAAAGAGACATTCAAATGTTCAGGAGCCAAACTCTATTTTCAGATTATAAATGCAGGTGGAATATATTTGAGTTGTCACAGCTTCCTGTAGGGTGATTGCAGCTTTCTACTTAAAGATGAGCCTTCCAAGTGAGCGCGCCGCCTCCAACCATCATTTTTCAAGCATCGCTTGATGATCTGTCTACCTGACATGGCGTCTTTATTGAGCTTGCCATCACTTTCTTACTAGAGGGGTTGTCTCTGCCATTGCACTCGTCAGGGCACAGGCGGGAAACTGGAGCCCCGCGCCAAAGAGCAGCATCACCTGGAATTGGTATTACTCACAAAGGACATCAATTTCAGGTGTCTCGCGCTAAGCAAATTGGCTTAAGCTGTCACCTTACTTTTGGACAACGAATGGAAGATAGAAGGAGAAAATCTGATACTTTTCTCAATTGCCCTAATGAAAATGCAATCTATAGATGATATAGTGCTTCATATTCTCTTGAGAGTCGGGCATCAATACTTAATGGCTTGAAGAAATTCTAGACACATCTAAGCATGTTGATTTAATTATCAGACAGCTATGAGGCCCCCCTAGCAGATGTGGATTCATTTCTCATCATTAAGGGGTAGTCTGTGCGCGCAGCGAGCAGGGCACCTTTAGAAATTGCAGTTTCGAATATCACGCCTGTGATAGAATGTATTAAAATACACTTTGCAAATGAAGCCATAATAAACCGAATGCGACCTCATCTAAACGCTGTAAAGCAGTGACATGGGTATCATTTAAATAGATGACAATAAGCAGCAGCGTGTCAATAGAGCGGATGTTAGCTAAGTAACAGGGACATTCTGTGTTTCTGAAGAACTGTGCACTTCTTTTCATAAAGGAATGACTACTATGCCCGAGCGACATTTAATTTATGCTGGCGTACATTTTACAATCGCTTTTTACGTGGAATTCCCGAAAATATTCCACTATGCCACATCAGGTAATTACACTGCAGTTGCTGCAAAAATATAGCACGCGAGCGCAGTAAGAATGAAAGCAACTAAAACAGGAGGAGCTGTTCTTCACATCTGTTGAGTTTTTTCGCTGTTTTACAGTGAAATGCGCAAGTGCACCTCAAATTTGAAAAAATAATGTATTTCGAGTAATATAGAGCTAAATGAAAAAAATGCATTTGATGTAATTCTGTGTAATTTTGCGAAATTGTCCTAGGCATTTTGTGTAATTACATGAAAGCAAATCACGGATATTTCACAGACTCCTTGTGATTATTATGATAATTAACTGCTTAGTTAAATCGACATTTACAAAAGTTTTGTAAGCTTATGGAAGCTTTTGGAAGCTTTTGCAGCACAAATGATTGCGGGCTCAAGTGATAAAAAAAATCTAAAAGTACTGGAGAAGATGAACATGTCCGCCAGAACATATTTCCACATTTCTTCTTCAAATCATAAACATTCTGAAAATTATGCCTGATAGTCTGCACCAGAGGCAGGTATTCCAATGTGTTTCTGGGAATGTCATGTGTCATCTACAGGGTTCTATCCTCCTGTGCATCAATATTGCTGATATTGTAGAATGGAGACTGCTGCGGGAACTGTGCCTATGCACATTTTTTTCTTCATGGTGAAAATACTTTTCCTCTTGGATTTCCCAGTGGTAAAATCAGCATTTATGATTGACCACAAATGTACACGTTTGTGGGCATTTGCAAACGTACTTGACAAACCATTCGTTATAGTGCCCACTTTCCACCACTTGCATAGCATTTACTACTGAAAAGTTCACTGCAATTGTAGCAGGGAATTCAGAAACAGTAAATCCATTTATGCCAGCGAAAAGTCATTTTGCAAATTTCTGGCTTTCTTAAATGAGGTATTTTGGGTGTTATTATATCTTTATGGTCAAAAATAGTTTTGTGAATAGGGCATACCGTATGTTTATTTGCCATGGTAAAGGACTCTGGGGCAGATTTACAAGCCCCTTGCACCTCTTTTACGCCGCCGTTGCGTCACTTTTGTGATGCAGCGGCGACGCAAAAGATGCGCAATGGTGCGGGGTATTTACAACGTGACGCATCTGGGAGATGCGCCATGTTGTAAAGCCTGCGCCATAAGGAGGCGTTCCAGCGCAGGAGGGGACCTACCTGCACAGGAACGCTTCCTAAAAGTGGCTGAGTGAAATCTACAAGTTTTCACTCAGTCACTTTGGGGCTCATGCTGCGTCAAAACCCTGCTCCTGCATGAAGCAGGTGTAAGGCTTGACGCAGCATTAGCAGAATAGGCCCCCAGAGCATTGCTTGAGCTGCGTCGTGCTTGCGACGCAACTCCTGCAATGCGCCACCTTTACAGCACAGATGCATCACGCATCTGTGCCGTTTTTGCCCCATGGTGCGCGGCATTGTAAATGCGACGCACCATGTGTTGCCGAGCTGCGGCGCACAATTACTGCCGCATCCCTGCTAATTTGCAGGGTTGCGCCAGTAATTGTAAATCTGCCCCTCTGTGCTTAGTGCTAAACTGCATTGCATCACCCGGCCACCTGCATAAACTTTAGTGAATGAGGGCCATGGTTTGTAGTTGGTCCGGACTGGCCTTTTCTGGCACTAGGCATTTCCCAATGAGGCTGGTTTTAATGCAGAGTTGGGCTGGTTTCGATGCTGGGGACCACGGCGTCCACAGCCTTTGCCAGCAGGCCACCACTCGCTCCAGACTCCAGCCCCAAGGGTGTGTGCTGGCTGTTAGGTAGTGTCAGCCAAGAGCAGGCTGAAGGTCTGTTGCCCTGTGGCTTGTGCTGTCCTTGCAAGGGCTGGGGTGGGGTGGGTAAAATCATGTTTGTAAATTGGACAACCCTTTCTCCCCCAGTAAGAATAGAGTGAAGACCGGTACAGCAGACAGTGACTGGCGATTTGCTGCTCATGTTTCTAATCCAATTGAGAGAGCAAATGTGCTCAATGCACAGCAGGAAAATTGATAACGGCAACCTGATTCCTATCTCTCACAGTAAGAACAAGTATTGGTATATGCATGATGGAATTAATAATAAGCTGTTTTTGTTGTAAGTTCGTAACAATATAAGTTACAGAAAGTCTGTTAAAGTGTTATGACTTGCTTATGTACAAAAAGGCAATATATTGTGCTGTCACTAGTGGTTTAGTATGGGTAAGTAAAAACAACATTTAGAAAAATGAAATGAAAGAGGGAAATAATAGAATTAATTGATGTAATAGCAATATTATGTGTTTAGAGGAGTTCTGGGCCTGGTGCCACTGCACCTGCTTCACCATTCAAATCATGCCCCTAGTGCATTTAAGATAAGTGCATTTGTGACTGCCTGTTTAGTTGTAAAATCTAGCAATATTTGGTGTTTTGAGGAGCTATGACAACTTTTGGCCCACGTGCCACCGATCATTATTTTAGTGCTTGGAAGTTAACTGCACTTGTGACTGGCTGTTTACTAGTAAAATATTCCAATATTTGGTGTTTAGAGGGCGTCCTAGAGCTTTGGGCCCCGGTGTAACGGCACCTGCTGCACCATTGACATCATGGCCCTAGTATCTGCTAGATAACTGCACTCGTGACTGCCAGTTTAGTAGTAACACGTAGCAATATTCTACATATACTGGGGTCCCTAGAGCTATTCAGTTACCACTGTCCCTACTGCACCATTCAAATCAAGCCCCTTTTAACTGCAAGATAACTGCAATTGCGTCTACCTGTATAGTAGTAAAATATAGCAATATTAGGTGCTTAGAAGAGATCTACCAACTTTTGGGCCCAGTGCCACTGCACCTGGTGCACCATTCAAATCATGACTCAGTCATTTGCAAGGTAACTACACTCATGACTGCCTGTTTAGTAGTAAATTATAGCATATTAATTGTTTAATGGGGAGCCTGGGGCTTTCGGTCCTGGTGCTACTGCACCTGCTGCACCATTCAAATTATGACCCTACTGCCTGAAAGATAACTTTACTTGTGACTGTTAAGTAGTAAAATATAGCACTAATTGGTGTTTAGTTGGTTTTCTGAAGCTTTTGGTCCTGTTGCCACTGCAACTGCTGCACTATTGGAACAAGAACTCTAGCGCTTGCTAGATTACTGCACGTGTGACTGCCTGTTTAGTTGTAAAATATAGCAATATTAGGTGTTTAGAGGAGTAATGACATCTTTCGGCCCGGTGCCACTTCA
Organism: Lissotriton vulgaris; assembly: GCF_964263255.1. Taxonomy (NCBI): domain Eukaryota; kingdom Metazoa; phylum Chordata; class Amphibia; order Caudata; family Salamandridae; genus Lissotriton; species Lissotriton vulgaris. The sequence goes on along the minus strand of NC_141696.1, from coordinate 1,092,395,666 downwards.
CCTGCTGCACCAATTAAATCAAGTTCCTTTAAACTGCAAGGTATCTGAAATTTTGACTGCTTATATAGTAGTAAAATATAGTAATATTAGATGTTTAGAGGAGTTCTGAAATCTTTTGGGTGCTGGACCCAGTGCCACTGCGCCAACTGCACCATTCAAATCATAACCCTGTTGTCTGAAAGGTTACAGCACTTGTGACTCCTTGTTTAGTAGTGAAATAAAGCAAATGTAGGTTTTTAGTGGGGGGCCTAGAGCTTATGGTACTGGTGTCAGTGTACCTGCTACACCATTGAAATCATGAGCCTGTTGTCTAGAAGGTAACAGCATTTGTGACTGCCTGTTTAGTTCTACATTTTAGCAAAAATCTGGGTTTACTGGGGTCCCTAAAATTTTCGGCCCTGGTGCCACTGCACCTGCTGCACTTTTCAAACCAAAGCCTTTTTAGCTGCAAGGTGACTGCAATTGTGACTGGCTGTTCAGTTGACGAATATAGAAATATCATGTGTCTAAAGGAGTTCTGACAACTGTTGGGCCTGGTGCTACTGCACCCTCTGCACCATTCAAATCATGATCTTGTTGTCTGCAAGGTAACCACATTTGTGGCTGCCTGTTTCGTAGTAAAATATAGCATAGCTCTTGTATATTTTATTTTTAATGTGCAAAGTTTATTACAACATTTAGAATTTGATCATAATGACCAAATAGATTAAGGTGGAATAAACCAATCTGATCATGCCTGCAAAGAGCTACGAAAGGTACAAGTCATGAATAGGAAATGCCACAAATGTTCTAGGCTAAAGAATCTGCTTTACACAACTAAGTATTAAAAAGCAAGCAAGCAAGTTAGAAGCTGCCTGCATTTTACTTGGGAAAAGCTTTAGAGGAAGTATTGTATCGTAAATGCTTGCAGCCAGGGGAAGTAAAAAACAAAGTTCCACACAAAAGTTAATGAACATAGTAATTCGGCTATGGGAACTGGTAAGAGCCCCCTTTTCAGATATATTAAATACAGGAAATTTCAGAAACACAGGACAAGCGCTGTGCAGGTGAAACCTAAAAACTGTCCGCTTTACTTTGAACGCTGGCCTGCAGCATGTTCTCTCCATAGTGGGCAAATGCCTTACGGGGAAAACGTGAGCTAGCGACATGGAGGTCGAATTTCCTTAGCCCAGGGCCGCTGTCACCAGACTCTTTAACTCCCCAGGACTCACTGCATTGGGCAAGTGACACTTGCTGTTTCATGAGCGTTATTGACTGTCTAACAAAGATATAGCAGTCAGCCTATATACCACACATCCCAGCACTAACAGTCTGCTACGTGCCCCTATTGATAAGGGCCATCATTCGTTGTCATGGTAGTCGGGATTGTATCTACACTATGCTGCTGTTCAGCACTACTTAAAGAAGAACTAAGGGGCATATTATCAAGGGATTTATTTCCGCTTTTTTGGCTTTAAAAGCCAAGAAAGCGGAGATAAAATGATCTCCCTATTAGCAACAGGGTGCTAACACGCAAATTCGCATGTTAGCACACTTTTTCTCTAAGTTTCCCCTTGCATCTCTAATGAGATGCAAAGAGGGCGTTCCAGAGAAAAATAATAGGAGAAATGTTGTTAAGCGACATTTCTCCTATTATCAAGGATTTCGCTAACCCTATTAGTGATAAAAAAAAGCAGCGCTAACCGCGGTTAGCACTGCTTTTTTTACACCTGGTATTTTCCTGACTTAGCCATGATATCCTATGGAAGGGGGATATCATGGCTAAGTTTGTGAGCCCCTATTATCAAGCTAACGCTAAACTTCGAGCGATAATTGTTTGGTTTTCCAGAGATAATCTCTCAATTGGCAGTTAGCGCGAGGATTTTTATCACTACTGAGATAAACCTTTCTAATAGCAAGTCTAATATCTAATATCTCTGCGATAATTTCCGGCGATGCTTAGCGTTAAAAAATTCGTTGCTAAGCATCGTTAGCGGTAAATATCGCTAAACGTTGGTAATATGCCCCTTAGTTGTTGGGAAGTGTACAATATTGGTCCCACCTTTCCCACAATCCCTGTTAAGCTTTAGCCTCAGGCTTGCCATCAGGACATCCTGCAAACTACATTGGAGGGCTGAACCTATTGGAATCTGAAGTCTGGTGCCCTCCAGCCATTCCCTCGTCTCACCCCAAATTCAAGAGGCTCATTGGTCAAACTTTTAAATTGCATTACTGTTTTCAGACAACTGGAGGCTGTGTGTGGGCGTGTCCTTTGTGTAGCTAAGTGATTTGCACAAGCCCCTGTGGAGCTAGAGGTACAAGAAGGTAGCCCACTTCTTGTCCCTCTCTATTCCCAAACCCAAGTCGAAGTTCATTAATACAAGAAAGTGAAACACGGTAGCTCTCTTGTCCAGGTGTCTCATTAATTGCGTTTATCAGGAGTCAGAATGTGGATAAAGAAAAGGCTTCATTGCATTTGGTTTACACGTAAAGTGATTTCTAACTGACCCATGCATATGGCCAGTACACCAGTCACTCTTTGGAGCTTAGGAATCTCCACTCGCGTGGTGATTGGGCGTTAAAATAGCAAGAGACAATCGGTTGTATGACTAGATAGGCCTCTTTTGCTTGGAGTCCTATGTCATAAGGCAAATGTATCCCTTATACTACTTAAGTGATAGATTCCCATTTTATTTGAAAGTTTCATCCCACAGTTTACTTACAGTAGAAAAATATTGGTTATGTCTGTCTTCTGATCAAAAAGGGTTGCAAAATGGTGAGTGAAAAGCTTGTCTGCTGTAAAATGTGAGCATGGAAAAAGCACACTGCAAATAAACCATCTCACATCTCTAGTTGCTTCTGTTATCTCCAGCCATTCGTACACACAATGGGCCCGATTCACAGAACTAACTTAAGACAAAATCCTAAACTTACTACCATTTTGGTATTCACAGAAGGCACTTACTCATTTTGGTATTCACAGAAGGCACTTAATGATTTCTATGGACTTTCATATGCAGAGAACCATATATTAAAAACAGGAATTCATCTACAAAATCGGTCTGCAAGACAACTGATAGAGAAAGTTGAACAAAGGGATGAAAATTTGGAATGTTACTTGCTCAATTTAATTGTGTGTCAGTGTGATACCAGCAAATGTTGGTATCATTGCTATGGTGAGCTTAAATGCCTGTTGAGAAACCTAGGAACACCTACTTGGTTTGTAACACTTAGTTGTGTGGAATATGCATGGGATGATTTTCAAATATAACAAACATTAAACAGAACACAGCGAGAGAACTCTGTTTCTTGGATCCCGCAAATGTCTGCAGATATTTTAAACATAGTTTCAAGCTATGGTGTCATTTATCTGCAATAAAAGCATTCCACCTCTTGGAGATGTAACTATTTTCTTTTGGTGAAAAGAGTACCAAGCCAGAGGTTCTCCTAATACACACATGCTATTAAGGATAAAGGATGCACAACAATTTGCAACAGATAGTGATGAGGCTGTTTTGTCTTTCATCGAACAGTATGTTACATGTGCCATCCCAAGAGAAGGCGGAGAAAACAGTTTGCGGCTACAAGTTTTACGTTTCAAAGTCTTAAATGTGGAAAATACTGCAGACAGAAATACAAATGTAAAGGAACACTTTGTACAAAATGTTGTTTTGGATTCCAACGACCTATAATTTCTAAAAGAAGAGTAAATAACTTTTTGTGAGCATAAAGAGACAAACAATAACTCAGAAATCTCCCAAGAAGATATACAAATAATAACAACAGAAGCTTCAAAATATATTAATGAGTATAATCCAGTCATTTTGCAAATGTGGAATGCCAACATAGATATTCAGTTTGTTGTGGAGAACTAAATTGCTGTTGCTCTGTGTTGGAACTGGCCCTTTTTGCAGGGTCATCCCCAAACTTTTTGCTTCTTCCTCCCTTATTTTTCCTGACCCGTGGCTGTTGGCTATATGACTCTGCACACTTTACCACTGCTGATCAGTGCTAAAGTGCATATGCTCTCTATGTAAATTGTTATTCTGATTGGATATACATGTTTGGCATATTTCTATCACCGTGAAGTCCCTAGTTAAGTGCACTGGGTGTGCCAGGGCTGGTGATGACAAATGCTACTAGTGGGCCTGCGGCACTGATTGTGCCACCCACAGGAGTAGTTCTAAAAATGGTGTCTCAGGCCTGCCACTGCAGCGCCTATGGGCAGTTTAGAACTGCCATGTCCTCCTGGTCAGTGTCCCCACTGACCAGGCCTAACCCTTCCCTTTTCGTGCACATCAGTCACCCCTATGGAAGGCCCAGTGTACCCCCCTGGGCAGGGTGCAGTGTATGTGAAAGGTAGAGCATGTGCTAGTGCAGGTGACATGCTCTGGTAGTGAATTACAGCCCTTTTCGTTTTTCACTATTGTAAGGCTATCTTGCTCCATAGGTTAACATGGGGGATGCTGGCTACAGTGGTTAACAGCATTTCTTCCCATAGGAACAAGATAAGACATAAGTATCTAGTATCCCTGAACTCAGAATTTAATAATACATCTTTTAGGAAAGGTGGTTTTTAAATCCTGTGTTTGAGAACAGCACTTTTAGAAAGTTGCTGTTCTCTTGTCTGACCCTTCTGTGTGCCTGGGCCTGTTTGTGTATTGACTGTCTGGTTTGTGAGTGACAGGGGCTGGGGAATTCCCCCAGAGGCTGGATGAGTCAGCACTAGGCTGAATGAAGCAATTGCAACCTGAGTGGTGGGAGGAGTTAGCACCTGGGCTGAATAGGGCGGTGCCTGCCTGCCACAATGCTGGCTCCACCTCCTGCTGGGCGGCTGAGGACCCTGCCCCTCACTCTGAAAGGAAAGATGCAGCCAGCAAAACAAAGTGCTCAGGATCCACCCAGAACTGGTTCAGACCGGGCTCAGGGCCCACATGCACAGAGAGAACAAAGACTTTAGGGGTATAAGTACAGGACCACTGACAACAGAAAATTAGATCATCCTGGAATCAAGAAGGAACCTCTGCCAAGGAGAAAGCTGAAACTGAAGAAGGAAGACTGTCCTGCTGTTGCTCTGCTGGACTGACCTGCTGTTGCTTTGCTGCCAAGGAGAGGGGAAGGACTTTGCTGTGAGCTGTGTCCCCTGTCTTGAAGGAATCTCCAAGGGCCTGAGAAGAGCTGGCTCCCTGTTTTTGAAGTCCCAGGAACAAAAGGACTTCACCCCCAGTCTCCCTGAACTCTGCTGAGAGAGTTCTGTCCTTCCTAGAGTGCTTGATCCAGTTGTGGGGCCTCTGGAAGTTGACCCTGAGCTGGGAAGCTTGAAACTAAGCTTGAGAGACTTTTGAATCTGAAAAGTGTCGCATCGCTCGCTTGCGGAGCGCATCCCCGACAGTGCGAGAAGTTTCCCGCCGCTACGAAGGTCGAGATCGGCGCAGCGCCTGACGCCGCTGCCGGAGCCGTCGCATCCTTCGTTTGCGGGACGCACCAGAACGGTGCGGGAGAATCGAATATCGCTGCGAGTGTCGTCGCAGAGCCTGTCATCGCTGGGTGAGATCGCCGCACCGCTTGCTTGCGGACCGCATCACGTCGCTGCGAACATCGTCGCAGAACCATCGCATCGAGGAGCTGCGACAGAGAGGATCACCGCTGGACCGCGCATCGTCGCCCCGGAGATCGTCGCAGCCCCTACGAGATCATCGCATCGTGCCTTTGCGAGAACAGACTTCCTACGGAACCTACGCACCGGAATCCACGCAAGCGGCCTTCCTCCCCATACAGACCGGATTCGTCGCAACACGCCCGCTGCTGCAGCGGGGCTGTCGCATCGCCTCCCCAGGGTCTCAGGAGTAACGCATCGCTTGTTTCCACCGCACCAGCTTCCTGCTTGTGGAACTTTGTTGCATCCAAAAGGTACTGTGAGTAAACGTGACGCAACTGTGAACTTTTCACGCATCTGTGGTTTATTTTACCGCAACCTGAAGAACTTTAACGCAACCTGAAGAACTCTTTTGAAACCATACTCTTGAACTGTGTATGTTGGATTTTTGCCGTTTTGGTCTTGTGTAGTTTAGAATAAATATCTTTATTTTCCTAAACTGTTGTGGAATCAGTTTGTGGTGTTTTCACTGTGTTACTGTGAGTGTTGGTACAAATACTTTACGCATTGCCTCTGGTTAGCCTAGACTGCTCAGGCCAAGCTACCTAGAGGGCGAGCAGGGGTTATCTAAGAGGGTTATCTCCTTGCCCTGACTAGAAGCAAGGGTCCCTATTTGGACAGTGGTACCTACCTCTGCCAACTATAGACCCCCAGTTCTAACATTGGTGGTCAGGCGGTGGGATTTGAACTTGTATTTGTACTTGACCCACAGTAATTGGTGTACATCACTAGTGAGTGCAGACCACTACGCCACTGCATACTATTGGTTTTTGATTTTTGCTATTTTTGATCATAACCCTGAAAGAATCCAAGCATCATGTCTCTGAATGGTAAACCAGCAAGTGATGTCGCAGAACTGGAGTTTGATATTGAAATGTTAAGTGATTACAAAGTAGGTCAACTCAGGCAGTTCTGCAGGAGCTTTGGATGTCCCATGAAGCGCAGCTCCAAGAAGGAGGAGCTACAGAAGGCCATAAGGGCCTGGTGGGAGACCAAAGAGGCTGGGGAGACAGATGATGCAGAAGTGGATGAGAATGCACAAAGGGATGGTTTCAGGCCAAAGGATCTGCCTGTGTCCGGAGCAGCCTCAAGGGCTGGCAGCAACCATTCAGCTGAGAGTTTTTCCCCAGAGGAGTTGGAGGAAAACCAAAGGGCTAGAGATCATAAATTAGAAATGTTGAGGCTTGAAATGAAGATGAAGCAAATGGAAAAAGAAAGGGCGGCGGAGGAGAGCAAACATGCCCTAGAGGAATTGAAATTGACCTTGGCCCATGAAATAACAATGAGGAAGCTTGAGTTGGAGCTCAAGAGGCGTGAGGCCATGAGGGTCTCAGCTGAAGAAGAAACATGGGTAGCTCAAGAGGTGAGCTTTGCTGAGTTGGAGGTGGAGTCCAGCTCAGATGGTGGCAGCAAGATTATAGTTTCCAGTGCTGAGAGAAAGGTACAAACACCCAGAGATGTGGCGCCTGACTTAAGAGAGGGGGTCGACATACGCCAGGGGGTTCAGGTTTATGATGTAGTCCCAGTGGAGTGCAGTGTCCCTGAAGTAGATTGGGGGACTGGCACAGGGGACCATATTCCTAGTGGTGGGAGGGACACTCTACTGACTCTAGATGAGAGGTACAGGGAGAGGGGTTCCCCCATGGTAGAAACCTTGGTATGTGTGAGTGAAGACCAGCCAGAAGAGTGTGGGTTGTGTGACAGAGGCAGTCAGATACTGTCTTGCCAGTCTCAGGAGAGTGGTGTGGGGTACTTGTGTGAGGCACTGGAGGGTGAGGCAAAGGGTAGCTTGGTTAACAACTGTGGGGGGCTGTGTGATTCATTTGATGGAGAGCATATTTTAAGTCCCTGTTTTCCAGAGCTATGCCAACACCCGGTGGAGTGTGAGTTCTCTGACCCCAGAGAGCTTGCATTGGAGGCAGACCTCTTGGTGAATTCCAGAGAGTCTGAAGAGGCATTGGGGAGTGATCCCAAAAGGAGTGGCTTAGATATCTTCCAGACCTGTGAGGTGGAAGAGGTTCAGTGTAGCCCGGTTAGGTCCCAGTGTAGTGGGAGGGGTGTAGGGGCTCATGTCCGGTCTCAGTGGAGAAGGAATGAGTGTGGGACTGTGTGTCTCACGGTGCCCGAAACCCAGTCTCAGGGCCTGGAGGGTTCCTTAAGGGAACACCAAGTTGGGGACCTAGACTGTCCTTGTAGGCCATTTGAGGAGGATCTACCAGTGTCTGTTGAACGGGGAGTGCCTGTAACCAGGCCTCCATCAGTTCTGGTGTTTGGCAGTGCTGCTCCATTTGGGAGGGTACAGAAGTCCAGACTGAGGGGTGAGAGGGGGAAGGAGTCCCCAGTGGGAGAACCAGTGGGTCAGGGACCAGTCAGAAGGGCTGAGTCTCCCAGGAGTGACCATGGTGACACCACTTCTGTCCTGGGGGATCTTCCCGCACTGTCAGGTGGACAGGGGTCGCGAGATCTGCGCCAGGCAGACTGTCACAGGACACATGAGTGTTGTGTCACCCTCAAGGGGGTACTATTTGAGTCCCCAGAAGTCCTGGCGTGCCAGGCGAATGCACAACCGCAGGTTTTGGTCCCTCGGTTGGGAGACCAGGTTCAGGATCTGCCTGACCTGGAAGGGAGGACATCTGTAACCAGTGTCCTGACCAATATGGTTCCCAAGGGTACCCCTCCAGTAGGGAGGGTGCAGCGCTCTGGAAGGGGGTGCAGAGGGAGGGAGCACTCGCCTCTGACCCCGGTGCAACCTGAGGGGTTAAACCCTAGGTTGGGAGACCAGTTGCTGGAGGGAGGTCCTGAACTGGTAGGAAAGTTGTGTTCTTGGTTGTCTTGGTGGACGGATACAGGTCCAGGACTGGTGGGTCAGTGCCAGAGTGTCACACCTGAACTGACAAGAGAGAGAGTGGACAAAGGGTGCCAAGCACCTGGGGCTACTGCCCCCCACCCTCTGATGCCAAAGGGGTTTGAGAGCCATGAGAGGCATGAGGCCTGGGTCTCATCCCTGATCACTGTTGGTGGTCACTGTGGCTTGCTGTTGGTCTGTTGGGACACACCTGTGAGGAAATTAAGGTTAGGTGCTGCACAGGTGGTGTCCACAGGTGAGGTGAAGGGTTCCATATGGATTGGCATGGTGGACCCTGAGAGTATGGATAGAGTGATACAACTAGGTTCAGGAAGGCGTAGAACAGGAATAGTGCCCTGCTGTTTGGGCCAGGTTCCGTGTTCTATCGCCTTAAGCAGGGAATCCCATCGAGGTATCGTTCGGTCTACCCTGGCTTTAGGCTGGAAGGGGGTTGTGTTGGAACTGGCCCTTTTTGCAGGGTCATCCCCAAACTTTTTGCTTCTTCCTCTCTTATTTTTCCTGACCCGTGGCTGTTGGCAATAGGACTCTGCACACTTTACCACTGCTGATCAGTGCTAAAGTGCATATGCTCTCTATGTAAATTGTTATTCTGATTGGATATACATGTTTGGCATATTTCTATCACCGTGAAGTCCCTAGTTAAGTGCACTGGGTGTGCCAGGGCTGGTGATGACAAATGCTACTAGTAGGCCTGCGGCACTGATTGTGCCACCCACAGGAGTAGTTCTAAAAATGGTGTCTCAGGCCTGCCACTGCAGCGCCTATGGGCAGTTTAGAACTGCCATGTCCTCCTGGTCAGTGTCCCCACTGACCAGGCCTAACCCTTCCCTTTTCGTGCACATCAGTCACCCCTATGGAAGGCCCAGGGTACCCCCCTGGGCAGGGTGCAGTGTATGTGAAAGGTAGAGCATGTGCTAGTGCAGGTGACATGCTCTGGTAGTGAATTACAGCCCTTTTCGTTTTTCACTATTGTAAGGCTATCTTGCTCCATAGGTTAACATGGGGGATGCTGGCTACAGTGGTTAACAGCATTTCTTCCCATAGGAACAAGATAAGACATAAGTATCTAGTATCCCTGAACTCAGAATTTAATAATACATCTTTTAGGAAAGGTGGTTTTTAAATCCTGTGTTTGAGAACAGCACTTTTAGAAAGTTGCTGTTCTCTTGTCTGACCCTTCTGTGTGCCTGGGCCTGTTTGTGTATTGACTGTCTGGTTTGTGAGTGACAGGGGCTGGGGAATTCCCCCAGAGGCTGGATGAGTCAGCACTAGGCTGAATGAAGCAATTGCAACCTGAGTGGTGGGAGGAGTTAGCACCTGGGCTGAATAGGGCGGTGCCTGCCGGCCACAATGCTGGCTCCACCTCCTGCTGGGCGGCTGAGGACCCTGCCCCTCACTCTGAAAGGAAAGATGCAGCCAGCAAAACAAAGTGCTCAGGATCCACCCAGAACTGGTTCAGACCGGGCTCAGGGCCCACATGCACAGAGAGAACAAAGACTTTAGGGGTATAAGTACAGGACCACTGACAACAGAAAATTAGATCATCCTGGAATCAAGAAGGAACCTCTGCCAAGGAGAAAGCTGAAACTGAAGAAGGAAGACTGTCCTGCTGTTGCTCTGCTGGACTGACCTGCTGTTGCTTTGCTGCCAAGGAGAGGGGAAGGACTTTGCTGTGAGCTGTGTCCCCTGTCTTGAAGGAATCTCCAAGGGCCTGAGAAGAGCTGGCTCCCTGTTTTTGAAGTCCCAGGAACAAAAGGACTTCACCCCCAGTCTCCCTGAACTCTGCTGAGAGAGTTCTGTCCTTCCTAGAGTGCTTGATCCAGTTGTGGGGCCTCTGGAAGTTGACCCTGAGCTGGGAAGCTTGAAACTAAGCTTGAGAGACTTTTGAATCTGAAAAGTGTCGCATCACTCGCTTGCGGAGCGCATCCCCGACAGTGCGAGAAGTTTCCCGCCGCTACGAAGGTTGAGATCGGCGCAGCGCCTGACGCCGCTGCCGGAGCCGTCGCATCCTTCGTTTGCGGGACGCACCAGAACGGTGCGGGAGAATCGAATATCGCTGCGAGTGTCGTCGCAGAGCCTGTCGTCGCTGGGTGAGATCGCCGCACCGCTTGCTTGCGGACCGCATCACGTCGCTGCGAACATCGTCGCAGAACCATCGCATCGAGGAGCTGCGGGAGAGAGGATCACCGCTGGACCGCGCATCGTCGCCCCGGAGATCGTCGCAGCCCCTACGAGATCATCGCATCGTGCCTTTGCGAGAACAGACTTCCTACGGAACCTACGCACCGGAATCCACGCAAGCGGCCTTTCTCCCCATACAGACCGGATTCGTTGCAACACGCCCGCTGCTGCAGCGGGGCTGTCGCATCGCCTCCCCAGGGTCTCAGGAGTAACGCATCGCTTGTTTCCACCGCACCAGCTTCCTGCTTGTGGAACTTTGTTGCATCCAAAAGGTACTGTGAGTAAACGTGACGCAACTGTGAACTTTTCACGCATCTGTGGTTTATTTTACCGCAACCTGAAGAACTTTAACGCAACCTGAAGAACTCTTTTGAATCCATACTCTTGAACTGTGTATGTTGGATTTTTGCCGTTTTGGTCTTGTGTAGTTTAGAATAAATATCTTTATTTTCCTAAACTGTTGTGGAATCAGTTTGTGGTGTTTTCACTGTGTTACTGTGAGTGTTGGTACAAATACTTCACGCATTGCCTCTGGTTAGCCTAGACTGCTCAGGCCAAGCTACCTAGAGGGCGAGCAGGGGTTATCTAAGAGGGTTATCTCCTTGCCCTGACTAGAAGCAAGGGTCCCTATTTGGACAGTGGTACCTACCTCTGCCAACTATAGACCCCCAGTTCTAACACTCATTATGTCACATCATATATTACAAAATCTAAGTCAAAGACGAAAGAAATGTGGGAAGAAATCTCAGCAGAAAGATGCTGACCTAGAAATTGTATAGCATTAGCTTAAAAATTTCTTTTCCATAGAGAGATCGGATCTTATGAATGTTTGGAATACTTGAGCTCAGCTAGTTTGTATTCAAAGTCAAGAGGAATCATTTGGTTATGTGTAGGCCTAGCCTCCACACGGAACAGAGTATTGAAATCTTTCCCAGGAATCCAATACTTAGCTGAGTATTAGCCAGAAAGCAATGAAATTGTCAAATCTAAACTGTTGAATACATCCTATCCAAAAAGGAGTCCACATCTTGAAAATGTATGTCTGTATGAAACACTTCAACACTACAGATTTAAAAAGAATGTTACAGAAAATATAAAAGAAGAAAAATATCCAGTATTTGGATGTGATGGATGTTTAGTGAAACATGCCAAAGGAAATCCTATTAACCCCAGAAGGCTCTGTTGTGAAACTCCAGATAAGGGAGAATGTTTGTATTTAACACTTCTGCAACTGTTTAAGCCTTGGCGTAGTGTAACAGAAATACTTGGACATTTTGACTGCTATGAAGATTCTTTTAATGCAATAAAAGAGACGATTCAGTTTACGGTAATTCCTACTTATTTAAAAATGATAAATGATGAGATTGAGCAAGAAGGAACTATTGCAAAAAAAATAGCTAGAAAATGTTCACAAAGCAGTAAAAGGTCTGGTTAATTGACTCAAGAACCACATGGACAACCAATTATTGAAAATGAAGCCGCAATAGCCGCAAATGATATTGAAACTGCAACGCAGCAAGCACAAGAAGATATTATTGAGTTTAAACAGTTAGAAGAACAACTGAATATTGAACAGAAATACATATATTTGCAAGTGAAACAACAAGTAGAACATTCCTTCATGAAAACAGAATGTAAATGTTTATCATGTCAACCTATTCTATTATACATTAGTCATCCAACTGGGACAGGAAAAGGTTTCGTAATTGGAGTTCCGACAGGCTATTTACACAGGACTGCAGAATCACATTTGTTTTGTGTCGTAACAGCACCAACTGGATTGCCAGCACACAACAATAAAGGTATTACCTTACATCCACTACTTATGCTACCTGTTGAACATGATAATTAACTAGAATATCAGAAGGTATCTGGAGAAGCCTCTTATGAAGTCTCAAGAGTACTGAGGAAACTGAGGGGCATATTATCAAGGGGGTTTATCTCCGCTGTTTTGGCTTTAAAAGCCAAGAAAGCGGAGATAAAATTATCTCCCTATTACCTAGCTGTCGCTAACACCAGTTAGCGACAGCTAGTAGGAGATAGCGACCATCTTGGGCCCCACTTTGCATGTCTGTGATATTTATCACTAATGACATGCAAAGTGGGCGTGCCAAGATGTTAACGACTGAAAACAGTCGCTAACATCGCTATCTCCTATTACCAACTTTTGGAGATATTCGCGCTAAGCGCGAATATCTCCAAAAGCTAACACCTGCCCTGAGCCGTTCTTAGCCATGTTATCCAATGGGAGGTGGATAACATGGCTAAGAGCATTAGCTCGGTAATGCATGAATATCGCTGACTTTTCAGCGATATTCATGCATTGCTGCGATGTTTATCGCATTTGCGGTAAACCTTGGTAATACCAAGGTTTATTTGAGGTAAAAATCGCTGCAGCTCAGCGGTAAATTTTTGTCTCTAACCAAGCAATAGCGATAATTATCGCTATTGCTTGGTAATATGCCCCTGAGACTTTTGATCATTGAGGAGGTGAGCGTGGTCTAAAACTTAATACTTGCCTTTGTAAAGTTGAGAATGCATCAGATTTTAAAAACAGAGAATGATGTGCTGTTTGGAGGAAAGCATTTAATTGTATTTGAAGACCTACTGCAACTTACTCCTGTTAAAGGACAACCTGTTTTTAAAACACTTCTCCATCATGAGAGAAAGAAATTGGGAAGTATCGTAAATGTAAATATTTTGTGAAACTTTGAATATAAGGACTTGTTGAAAATATGCAACAAGCAGCTGATGAAAAATATGGAAATATTCCTAATTACACAAGAATTAGCATGGTGACAAAACATGGTAAATAAGCTTTAGAAAGTCAGATAATAGGAAATGTATTTACATCTGAAAAAAACACCAGCAGAACTAATGTATAATATGCTGGTGGAAAACAGATCCATAGTTTGTTTAATATCTACGTTGAAACAGTGTTCCAACTTTAAGAAACAAATACTGAAACTGGAAAAACAATACATTCTGGAAAATAAAGCTATTGACAAAATGGAAAACCAAGGAGTAACAATTCTACTAACTGAACAACTACAATCTAAATTGGATTCTTTGGAAAAGTCTGTATCTAAAACTGCAGGATTAGAAATGTGTTTACACGTATGTAAAAACTGTCAAGTAATTTTTCGTCGTAATTTAAATGTAGAGGAAGGATTAGTAAATGGAGTGATGATTTTGTAAATATTCTAAATAGAGATGGACTAGAATTTTTGATTGTCAAATTTGCCCACATTAATGAAGTAAAAAGATTGGGTTTTGTGTCGATGTTTTTTTGCTTATAAAGGACTTGTTTTTTCTAAGACAATAGTTTCTTATATCTCAAGTATATGTAGTAACTATTCATAAGTTTCAAGGTTTAAGTATAGACAGAACTTTTGTAAATATTCGAAGTACTGTGAGTAAAGAGGGGGAGTTGTATTATCTTGAGTAAGAACCCTACCTGGTTTGCATTTGATAGAATTTGATGAGAAAAAGTTTAGTGGTGATGCAAGTTGTTTAAGAAAGTGCAATCGCTTAAGAAGACTTTAAGCTCCTCCTTTAGGTGAAATCCCAATATATGAGAAACACATACTATATACAAAATGGAAATATATGAAACGTTCAACTGTGAAGTTCAAGATAAGAAAAGCATTATGAGAAAGTTGAATGTGTAAAGAAAAAAAAGTGGAAACTGATGGTGATATTGTAGGATACCAGTTAGACAACCATTCAGGTATCAACTGTTATGCTAATGTAGTTCTGAATGTAATCTTTCATTCACCATGTCTGCTGAAAAAAATCATGGAAAACTGTGAAAAAAGATTCTGTTCTGCACTATATCATCTACTTCAACAGTTGCTTACTGACAGGAGTAGAATACATACTGCTTCTGGCATTCAACATATTTTGGATGTATGTAGCTGATCAGTATCATTTACTCACAACATACAACACAATGCACAATAATTTATAATGGTCATGCTTGGAGTATTAGAAAGCAAAGAAATAAATATTGATAACTTATTTGGACTAAGTTACAAATAGGAACATAAGTATGAAGATTGTTTATTTTCTCCTACCACTAATATACATGTAGAACGATTCCTATACTTAACAATACCAAACTGCAAAATGGTGTCTTTTAAAAAATTGATTAAAGTTGTCTACATTTCACATACAAAGTTTTAAAAATATCTAATTTTAATGCTACATTGTTGTAGGTCACATGGAACTAAATTACAAACAAAAATTACAAACTTTAAAACAACTCAAATACTTATTTAGGGAAGATCTTATACAACAATCGCTAATATTTTTCATAAAGTAGCTAATACAACCTTTAGACACTATACTGTGTATTTAAGGTTTGACAGTGGATGGACACATTGCAATGATGCCACCTGGAATTCAAAGCTAGATTGCCTTTTCTACTGGCAAATTTGTATATGTTATTCCTGCAGCCAAAGTTCTAAGAACATCATTTGGCCTATTGTGGGTGATGTCATTAAAAAACAGAAAGCATTAGATTCTATCAGTATTCACAATTAGTGTTTAGACTATTATTTTGCCTAATAGACATAACATATTTAAAAATGAATTTAAAAAGCAAGTAGAATATATATTTATTTTCAATACTGTACCAGGTATAATAGTAAATCTTTAAGAAGGGATTAAGAAAATGTAGTGACTATAAAGCATAGTCACAACATACAACACGATGCACAATAATTTATAATGGTCATGATTGGAGTATTAGGAAGCAAAGAAATAAATATTGATAACTTATTTGGACTAAGTTACAAATGGGAACATAAGTGTAAAGATTGTTTATTTACTCCTACCACTAATATACATGTAGAACGATTCCTATACTTAACAATACCAAACTGCAAAATGGTGTCTTTTAACAAATTGATTAAAATTGTCTACATTTCACATACAAAGTTTTAAAAAATATCAAATTTTAATGCTACAATGTTGTAGGTCACGTGGAACTAAATTACAAACAAAAATTTGCACACTTTAAAACAACTCAAATACTTATTTCAGGAAGATCTTATACAACAATGTCTATTATTTTTCATAAAGTAGCTAATACAACATTTAGACACTATACTGTGTATGTAAAGTTTGACAGTGGATGGACACATTGCAATGATGCCACCTGGAATTCAAAGCTAGATTGCCTTTTCAACTGGCAAATTTGTATATGTTATTCCTGTAGCCAAAGTTCTAAGAACATCATTTGGCCTATTGTGGGTGATGTCATTAAAAAACAGAAAGCATTAGATTCTATCAGTATTCACAATTAGTGTTTAGACTATTATTTCGCCTGATAGACATAACATATTTAAAAATGAATTTAAAACGCAACTAGAATATATATTTAGTTTCAATACTGTACCAGGTATAATAGTAAATCTTTAAGAAGTGATTAAGAAAATGTAGTGACTATAAAGCATAGTTACACATATTTATAATAACGTACAGTGCTGTTTTGGTTTATACAATCCATTTGATTGTTTGTTCCCCACGGTTTAATGGTGATGCAACATTCAAACAACTGTGCATGGTGAAGATATATGCAATCTGAGAACAATAAAAAGGGAAACTGATTTTGATAAATAATAAAAATACAATGCTATTTAAAAAAAAGTAATGTTAATGATTTTTTAACATAACGTGTTGAACTGCGCTGAACTAGAAGCTTTTCTCCATTTGTCTCCTACCTTGTTTAGCCGATTAATCTAAAACCTGGAAATTGCTACGGACTCAATGTCGCCTTCTAATATGTCATTGTGTACCTAATGTATATATCGCTACTTTTCTCCCTCAGCTATCTACCTATGTCTTCTGCAAATCATATGTAAAGCGCTCAGACAACCACTTGGGTCATGTTCGCGCTATACAAAACTTTAAATGTGGTTATGTATTACTTTTTCTTTTTCTTCTTCTTAATAGCAGTTACTCTTGAACATTGAAAATACATTTAGTACTCTTTAAAACAATAGTACTCCAAAAATACATACACTAGATGATCTATCTAAATTACTTGAAAGTAGAATGTAAAACGAATGTCTCATCAGTGTGAAACAGAGATAATCTAGTACCTATAGGCTACTTTACATGTCATCCCACCCAAAAAAGCACTACAAAACTCATTGAGATTTCTTAAAAGATGCAGACACCTATAAAAGTGGCATGACAGTAGTCACCTTTTATTTTGCATTAGACCTCCTACTGCAAAGTCTGTCTGTTGAATGAAAATGGTATAGAAATGTGAGTTTTAAAATATATTGATAAGTGTATTTACCTCTATCCTAATCCTCTCTGCAAAGTGGAGAAGTGTGGCTCACTGGTTAGAGGAGGCAGACCTGGAAGCAGAGGTCAGCCTGGGACCAGGGTTCAATTCCCGGCTCGGCTGGGTCTTGAGTCCTAAAAATGTCCATGGACTCGACAATTCTCGCTCCGGTGCCTACTCGATTCACGGGTTCCCACTCTGCGACTCTGGGCAATAGCTTGCTTAATCTCCACAACGGCCCCTCGCGGCCGGATGCCTGGCTTTCACCTTGCGGATACCCTGCTGGGGTTATCTCACAGAGGAATACCAGGATGAGTTCCCTAAGCAAGCGCTTAGAAACCGCTCGGTGATTTGCGCTATATAAATTCCTGTACATTTACATAAAGGAAGTGTGCCTCAGGTGTGTCTGTACTTCTACTTGTATTGTGAAGCATGTGGTGCAGCTGATGGCGCTAACTTAAAAGCTAAATGATCTATTATACCCTGTTGCGGGGATTCAGTATTGGGACAGAACTATGCGTTGGAAACCAGGACTTCAGTGACTTGTGGTATACCAGAAACTCACCTCAGTACCCAGAGCCCCTATCCGACTAGCATCAGTGTCTCATTCGTTCTCTGTCCTACTGCAAAACTACCAATGATTAGACAACCTAGAACAAGCAACTTGGAATACTCTCAGGAATGGTAGGAATCAAGAACAGTCCTTCGTTTATATTCTCATACAAGTCCACAACGTGAGTAATCAGAGACACAATAAAGTTTAAAATATTTATTTCAACTACGTGCTCTAAGATGCAGTACTTTGGCTAACATAAGCAGGCATATGATTAAAAATAAAACACTCAGCATTGTTACAATTCCATAAAACACAAAAGGAGAAATCATATTATATTGATAGTGGAGACAGGTCATACATCGCCTTGTGAACCACCCTCCCCTTGCTCAAAGCTAGGTCTTATAATAATAATAGAAGTCTCTAGGTTTCAACAGGGAACCCCATACCTCAAAGATCAGCTTATGTGAATCACATTAAAGGATCAGTAAGCTCTCTTGTAGATAGAAAAGTTTTCTCCAAATGCCTGCAAACATGCATGCAGTGTAATATTAAAGGGACTCCAATTTCAGCTTCTTGCAGCTGGATGCATGTTATGTCTAAAACGTGGGCCGATCAACCTGAATCAACAGCATACATTGTTATTTGACGTTGACGCTGTGTGCACAAGCTCTACAGACAGAGGCTGCTGTGTAAGTCTAGGGATGTGGAAAGCAGACCAGACCGTTCTCATGTGAAAAAAATCAAGCAAGTTAACTTGCAACAACAGATACATATAGTGTTGTGTAGAAAAGCAGCAAAGTTGCAAAATGGCGTTTAAACTTCAAATGTACGTATGCTAAAATAGCAATGTGTGCAGGCAGACATCGGTCTTCACTACACCCTCCCCTGATCAGAGAACGACTGAAAAGGGAAACTATTTGAAAACATAGAGTTCAAGTTTGAGTGAGACAGAACAATGTTCACATTTCGGTAAACCGCATAATTGGAAGCGATAAGTTCGAAGTAGTGAGGGAAGAGAAGAAAACAAGAAAACAAATAAAAACCATATGAGGGTATTCTGCCCAAATATGAATAAAAAATAGGAAACTGGTAAAAAAAAATCTGAATTCACTATGTACTCCAACTGGTTAACTGCCTTCTGTCCATCAGCGTGTATGCACAGTATGTTGCAACAGCCTCCAAAAGGAAGTCATTGTTCTCATCAGCAAAAAGTTCTGCCATCCAATTTAATAAGATAAATGAACAAATATGTTCTTCGATAACTGGAGCCTCTAGCACCATCAGAGGACAACCAACATGTTCTTTGAGGTAACTTCGTGACAGGAAGTTAAGCGCCCCCTCATAACCGTTCAAATTACCTAGAACTCCATGCACAGCCGCACAGGCCATAATCCTGATGCCAGAACAGTCCAACTCGTGAGCCACTAAATTACTCATCAGTTGATCATAATCCGGGGCAGGAGACGCCATACTTGACAGGCATAAATCCAAAGATCATTCAAATGAAAAATCTAATGAAACACAGGCTGAACGCATGTAAATTATGGGAAGCGGAAGAATAATCCATATGCTACACTCAAAGTTGCCAGAGGTAGCATTCAATAGAATTCAAGCATCCGGTTGCGAAGGTGGAGCAGCCGAGACAGGCTGTCTTGTGACACAGATAGTGCAGCCATTGCGGAGCAAGAAAAGCAACAGCAGCACACCGGCAGCCAAGGTGAGAATTAAAGGTAACCTGCCGAAGACGCTGGAAAAATAGAATGAAAAAATGCCAGTATCACACCAAATATCGTTTGGAAAGAGGTCACTAGGCCGGAGCTAACAACTTTAAAAAAGTGTGCCAAACCGCTTGTAAGAGAGGCATTGAATATGGTATGAATCAAGGCATCCAAATTAAATGGGCGATCAGTATTTAAAAGGGCATGCACCTCTATACGGGTGTTAGCCATATGAAGGACAAATATTTCACAAGAAGAAGGAGGGCTTCTTTTTTGGATAATAGATCCCTTATTCTGCTCATCTTGTTGAACTCTGCTTTCAAGGTTGTATTGGAAGGCCAGATTGAGACATCAAGTCACCCATGCGGGGGCAAGAAAAGCACATTTTTGCAGCAAACTACACGTTGGGAGACAGTAACATTGTACAGAATCCCGGGTTGCATCCCACAGCACGCTTCATTATTTAAAAGTAAATAACTATTGTTAGCTAATAATGTAAAGGCCGGTTTTATTGCCGGTACTGGAGTACCCTTTTTAAATGCTGGCTAAATTGGGGGCATCAGTATTACACGTGCCATGCAATTGTTTTTTAGTGTAGACTACA
Source organism: Lissotriton vulgaris (assembly GCF_964263255.1). Taxonomy (NCBI): domain Eukaryota; kingdom Metazoa; phylum Chordata; class Amphibia; order Caudata; family Salamandridae; genus Lissotriton; species Lissotriton vulgaris. The sequence goes on along the minus strand of NC_141696.1, from coordinate 1,092,375,808 downwards.
GTTATGAGGCGTGGAAACTTCTCCCCTTTCAAATACACTTCTTTACCATCTCGCATGCACCTGTATGTAAATGGCAGAGACCAAATTTCATGCAGAAAAGCATTACCCAGTGGTTCATATCCGTCTAGGGCATAATGTTTCATACATTAATTAAATTTAAACAAGGGGAAAGGCGGTGTTATTAACCCATGAATAAGCAATACAGCAGAATTATATTCAGCGACAGAAAATGGCAAAGGTTCCAACTGTTCTAAATGCAGTAGGGAATATGTTGCACCCTTCATGGACATGAACCATTGTTTTTTAGTTAAATTAAACGGTAAAAATAAAGAGGAGGTATTCATGTAGTCCCAGGGAACTTTACCACATTTTATCGTTTGTAAAGTCGAAATAAATTGCATTATCGAGCGCAATTGATTTTGACCATGGAACAAAACAGAAACATCATCTTGCACAATATCAACAACAGATGAAACAATGTTATCTAAAGTGTAAATCCTGGAAGAAAGGGTATTAATGCTATTATCAACGACTGCAAGCACTTTTTCTACATTAGATTGATCAATAGCCCTTAAACTGGAAGCAGCTTCAATTTGAGACAATTTCCAAACTTCGTAAATAGCATTAATCTGTCTTTTAGACCTGCCTCTGACAGGGCCTTTTACAAAGTCATTCAAATCAACATCGTCAGTCAATTGTGACTAGTGTTGCTTAAATGACCCTAAGGTGGAATGTTTAAGCCAATTTTGACATAGTTTGCCCACTGAATAGGTAGTAAAAGAATGGGAATTATCAAAACGGGGTCCACTCCAACCTGTGTATAGCCCGGGGCCAGACCCAGAAAACTATGTTGGCATGAATCAGAACTTTTTTGCCAAAGCAACCAACCTTCAGGATCCCAGCTGGAAATATTAAATTTACTTCACTCCCCAGCACACATCAAGTATTAAAACAGGTTTCCCTATTATAATTGAGAACACATTAATAGTTTGTCATCATACCAATTCTGGTTTCTCCGTTTGTGTTCTATCTGGACTTCACGCCACTTCTGTCTTTCACCGAGTATGGTGTCAAGCTTGACACCATACTCGGTGAAAGACAGAAGCAGCGTGAAGTCAGATATAACACACACGGAGAAACCAGAATTGAATAGACCTGGAGAATTTTACAATTGAATGATAACTGTGGACACGCCGCATAGATCGGAACCCCAATGTGGGTTGGAAATATAACAACATATCAAATTTTGATGTTTTGAAGGATATAACCTTGAGAAAGTTGCGGGATCATGCCCCGTTAGCGATGAAACATGTGTTGGCTGTGGCTGTTGAAACAAGACAACGAAAATAAAAGCCTGAAAATAAGAACCAAACGGAAATGTTTATATTTACGTTGTATGATGACAAAATACTAATGTGTTCTCAATTATAATAGGGAACCCTGTTTTAATACTTGACGTGTGCTGGGGAGTGAAGTAGATTGTGTATAGAGCTTAGGCTTTGAATTGTGGAGTTTAGTGGTTCTCCACACCCTACAGCACCGCCTTTATATTTGTTTCAAACCCTATATAATTGTGTGATTCTACCAAGAGGCTCCATAATCCTATACTAAATACCATGTGTCTGAGGATTTATCTGGAAATATTAAAGGAGGAATTAGTAAGTCGGGACTGAAATTCATCAATTGTCATACCAGTGTGATTGTCCCAAGTAGGGTAAGCACCCAGATCAGCAATCATAGGGCACTCAATTTCTTTTTAAGTAGTCAATACTGAGCAAGTTGTTTGAAAAATAGTTGAATTTAAACACAATATGTGGGCCTGGTTTAAGGCAGGCGCGATGTAAGTCTTCAGTGCATTGTACCTGCCGGTATTTAGAACCCCAAACAGAATTAAGGCCAATGGTATCTTTCCACAGCTCATAGCCTACGGCTAATTGATCCAGAAAGAAGTTTGAGTACAATAATTTTGAGTGAGTGAGTCTAACTTTGGAAGAGGATTTTGTAGACGTTTTAAAATAAAAGGCTTCTGGATTGGTGAAATCAGTGAAATATGTAAATTTTTTCAAAAGAGTTTTCGAACTACCTTCAATGGGGGCTGGACAATGTTCCCATTGTGTAGTGCGCAGTGCGCAAATTCTTTTATTCGGTTTCCAGAATTTCATAGAAAACCATAAAAATTCACATAAAAACATATGCAAGCAATACATTTAAGTCATCACATTACAAAATTCCACAAATATTTTAGAGGGGCGATTAAAATACAATAAAAAGATCTAAACAGATCAGTATTAAATTAATACAGGATTTTTTAAAATAATTGACCAGGCATGAATTTAACCGAGATTTGATCGGTGATTGACACAATACTTCAGAAAACAGGCAACGTTTTTAGCATAAGCTTCAACTTCCAGAAATTGGAGCATGAGAAATGCAGGGCGGCAACTACGCAAACCCAACATTTTTAGTATTGGTAATATCCATCGGTTCCTTGGGTCTTTGTAAAATTTGCAAAATAAAACTATATGGATGGGAGACTGTGAAGATACATCGTTGCAAGGGCAGACAGAAAGGGTCTTAGACCAATCATTTGGTTGCGGGAAAGAAACCAGACGATGGAAGATATTAAACCTGAGACGGGTCAGTAAAAATTTCTCATAAGTGTTCAGCTTGAAGGTTAAATAGGGCTGCAGTGTAAAGGTGGTCTGAATAGATAAAATGTGCTGCACTGAACATTTTGCGACCTCAGTAGTAAGTCGTAACTGCTCCAGATGTGACATCCATAGCTTTTTCAGTTCTTTTCTTGATAGCTCCGAGATAGTTAATGGGAAATTTTTAACATAGACGAACCAACTGATCTTGTGCACTTTTTCAAGCATAAGGCAATCGCGTGGGAGACTTTGAGACAGTTCATACTGTAAAGACGACCAAACTCGATTCCATAGAAGGATTGGCTGGAGTTTGATGGTGTCTGATATGTATACCATCCCCAATTCTAAGTGGCAGAAGTAGGTCAAAGAGCTCTGAGGGACAGCAAGCAAATATCTCAGAAAGCTGTTCTCAACTTTCTGAAGAACATCCACATTGACGTGACCCCATACCCCGGCTCTATACCATGCTATGCTAATGCACTTTGCTTGATATTTCTTGATCATTTCGGTTGGTGACCTCTTCCCTAGCTTTGGTGCATATGCTACAAGGGCGGTGGAAGCCCTGAGGATTGATAACTTTCTATCTTCAATGGCCTGTACTCTCCAACTTAATATTATTATTAAAAATATCCTTTGTTTTCTTGGATCTTGTTCCAGAGTGCATTACATACGTTTTTTATATATTAATACTGAGATCCAAGCTAGCCATAAAGCTGCAATATCTATCTAAAATGTATTGGAGCTCCAATGGAGTTCTAGCCAAAATCACGGCATCATCGGTTTATAGAAGTGCCAGTATTGGGCGAGTGCCAATGGAGGGCAGGTCCTGTCTCCCTTCCAACATAGCTGTTTCCAACCCGTTGTTATAAACGGTGAATAGGAAAGGAGCCAGGACACAGCCCTGCCTGACCCCCTTCTCCACCCCAAATGATGCGAGTTCTCCCCTCAGCCCGTACCTAACTCTTGTTGTTGCGCCCGAGTAGAGCTCATGGAGAAAGTTCACCAATGGTAGATCTACACCCATTTCCAAAAGGCTCGACCATAGTTTGGTGTGATATACACAATAGGAGGTCGCAGTCAAATCGACGTAGGCCATGTGTAAATACCCACCCTTAGCTCCAACATATTTTCCCATTAAAAGAGAGAGATTTAGGGCTTGCTCCACAGTGCCCAGTCCCTCTCTAAACCAATACTGTAGGTCGGAAATTCTGTTATGATCATCGGCCCAATCCTGGAGACGTTCTAAGAGGATGCTGCCAGCAACCTTACCAAGGGAGCCTAAAAGGGAAATGGGTCGATAACACGTTGGGCTGTGTTGGTCACCCTTTTTAAAGATAGATACAAGAATTGAGGCTGACCGTGATTCAACAAAGCCTACGGCGTTGGCAGCTTCAGACACTTCAGAGACTTTCTATCAGGCAGATCATTCCGAGTCTCCACCCCCCTTATCTCTCCAAAGAATGCCCCATTGAGCAGGGCGTGCCCCAGAGGTCAGGTCTTATCCCCACCCTGTTCAATGTGTATGTTCAATCCCTGGCAGAGGTAGCCAGGAGGCACGGAATGTCTCTTGTGTCCTACGCTGACGACACACAGCTAGTGGTGGCATTAAATGACGAGAGTGGCCACGGCGCCCAAAAATTCCAACAAACGCTCGTCGACATCACAGAATGGATGACGGCGAACTACCTCCAGCTCAACGCCGGAAAAACGGAAGTGCTGCTGGTGGGAAAAAAGACAGACAGTTGGGGTAACAACTGGTGGCCAGAAACCCTCGGCCAACCACCTGAACCAAAGGACTGTGTCAAAAACATAGGAGTCTGGGTAGACTCTGCTCTAAGCTTTACCCACCATACTAAAAAAGTGGCGGCCACCTGCTTCGGCATTCTGCGGAATCTTAGGCCTATCCTAGGATTTTTCGACCATCAATCCCGTCAGATGATAGTCCAGGCAGCCATTCAAGGCTGGACTACGCCAGCTCTCTCCTGCTAGGAGCTAACGTGGCAGAAAAAACTAGACTCCAGCGAGGCCAGAATGCCGCCGCCAGGGCTCTGGTAGGACTCCCCCGCCATACGTCTGTGGCTAGCGTCCTTATAAAACTCCACTGGCTTCCAATGGAGAAATGGATTCACTTTAAACTGCTATGCCTAGCATTCAAAATCCTAAAAACGGCATCTCCCCCCATTCTCTGCCCACTCCTGTCAACCTACGTCCCCGGCGTACTCTACGATCAGAGGGGCAGAATCTAGCAACCGTACCTCGCATCAAACTAGCCAGGATGGGTGGCCGTTCATTCAGATATCTGGCCGCCAAACTCTGGAATGGCCTCCCAGACCAGATTCGAGGGATGCAGGATCTGCTATCTTTTAGAAAAGCAATCAAAACACACCTCTTCTGTTAAACAGTATTCTCCCTACTTTTCTCCCTCTGACCCTATCCTCCGTCCAATGTCTCATACAGAAAGCGCCGGGACGCCCCTTCGCTGAGGCAGCCGAGCGCTATACAAGCACATATAACACATAACATTAACATTACTTTTGAAAGAATGGGGGACCACAGCTCCAAGTTATATTTAAAAAGGTCGACCGGGACCCCGTCGGGGCCCGGTGCTGTCCCGCCCACTTCCAAATGCGTGAATGTTAGTGGAATTGGATAAACTGTTTGCTTTAGGAGTGATGCCCGCCCATCTGTTTCAATTTGCTCGGGATGTTCCAGTAAGTCCAAACTAAATATCTGGGTGTATTGCCTGGCCCATGGTATGTCATCAATAGCGACGTCTATCTTGGGGGTCACTTTCACACCTAAAAGGAAAGGGGTTTTAACAACTCTCCAATAGTTGACACTATCATTCATAGAGCAGCCCTTGTGGAGTTGGTCCCATAAATATTTTTTTAATTCTATTTTACGAGTTTTTAGGGCCCTATTATAGGCCTTTCTGAGTCTAACAATTTCATCTTTATCCCGGTTAGATTTATGGAGATTGTGTATAATTACCCATATTTCTAAATGTGTTTGCTTTATGCAGGAAATGATTGCAATAGTGTTGATAAAAAAACAACTCTGCATAATTAGCAGAGTCTAAATACAAATCTGCACCACCAAATGCAGCATAATATTTCAAATCAGAAAAAAGAGCCTCTACGCCTTCCACATGCCAATCATCAGAGCATATGTTTTGTTTTATAACTTACCACATAGAAACAAGAAGTACATTGGGGACATTTATCACCTCTGTGGGGCAATGAATTTGAAATTTTACAGCCTCCCACACAATCCCATCGAAAACAGGCCAAACAGTTATATTAACAAAGATCTGGTCCTTTTTCCTTCTGTGTATTGAGGAGTGGGGTGCCAAAGTTCCATTTATGAACCTGATCATAGATCTTTCAGTTAGATAATGTCCATTAATGAAACGAAAAAAGAAAACTACAAATCCAATTGACATGAATAAAAAAATAGAGATGAGCACCAACCAGATGGAAGTCCAAGGGGGTATAAAAAAATGTCTTTTAAACCAAACAGAAAAAAGGTACATTTTCAATTGTGCTCATGATCTTGTAGAGCTTGAGTCAAATGAAAAACGTGACTGGTCTGCTGGACTTGTTTGCATGCCAGGAAACAACACATCAGTATCTTCATTGGGATCAACAGTCAGTGGATTCAATAATGGATTAGTAACTGTTTGCATCTCAAATGCAATGTCAGGCATGTTCATATTTGCAGGGGCCAAAAAGAACTTCTCAGCAGCGTTGGACAAGGGACCGCAGGAGTCATACTAAGAAGAATGGCCATTCACTGTAGTTTGACATTATCAATGGAGATGTACCTGTTATCCTTGCGACCAGTAAGTGGAGGTAAAATGACTGTTCTTGTGCCCTGCTTGCAAGCACTGGAACTGGAGCACGATAAGAGGGGCCAAATTCTTTCTTGTTCTCCACCTTCTCAACGACCAGGTCTCCAACTCGAGGTAGCCAGCCAGCTACTGGAATCTGTAGTGCAGCATCAGTTGTGGAGGGCAAATCTTCCTTTGCCAGACTTTCACGAGTCACTTGTAGGTACTGTAACACAGAAGAATGATTATCTACGTCAAATGGTGTGGTCGTTGCCGCCATGTCTACACCATTCAGTCCGGGACAAACATCTTCATGCCACAGAGCATTTCGTATGGGGTCCGCCCACCCAGAGACCTTCTAGGGAGAGTATTAGGTTCGCGTTGGACGCTAAACAAATGGGCCAACCAGTTCCTGTCAGTGCTTAAACCTTAGTTGTCAAGGATTGCTTTAAATAACAGCTCATTCGGTCAGCAACAGAATTGCCCTCAGGCCTGTATGGAAACGAAAATTTGACTTGGACCCCAAAGATCCCATGGCTTCCTTGTAAGCCTTAGAGGCGAACAAGAGACCCTGGTCAGAATGGAAGGTACCACATGCAAAAATGTGCACAAAGACACCCACAAATCCTGATTGACAGTTCTAGCATGAGCGGTACGTTGTGGCCAGACCCATAGAAAGCGCGTCCACAAATCCACTGCAACTAAGATGAACTTATATGCAGTTACTGAAGAGAAAGGACCGCAGTGATCAAAATAAACACACCCAAATGGTTTATTAGATATGCACAACTGTGTTTGTGGTGGGTGCGCAGCAGCCGAAGGTTTAATCTGCTGGCAAATGTCGCAAGTAAGGATATAATCACATGTTTGTTTGTACAGTCCACGCCACCAGTAAAGTTGCTGCAAGGTAGTGACAGTCGCTGATATGCGGGCCTGCGCCGAAGCCATGCCCTCATGAGCGGCTGTTATCATTGCTTGTCTGTGGTCCACGTTGGGAATCAATTTGTCACCAACATCATTAATTCTCACATAGGGAACTTTATCAGGACTTAAATGATAAGAGTACTTCAAAGGGAAATCTCTAGGGTAATTATCACCCTTCTCTGTAGCAGCAACAGCTGCCAAGATGTCATCATCAATCTTACTTTTGAATCTTGTAACTGCTGCTATTAAGTATGTCGCCACTGCTGTCTTTGCTGCTTCATCAGCTAGACTGTTACCAACAGCATGTACTCCTATGCACTGGTGACCAAGTGTATGAATTATATTCATAAGAGGCAGATGTTCTTTGAAATCTGCGACTGGAACCCAAAGCATTTTGTGTTTGATTATGCTACCTTTGGAATCATGATATTCGTTTTGAGTCCAAAAGAATAATGCTGTGGCATAGACCGCAATGGAATCTCATGACTGAGTGAACGTTTATCCCATCCCACCTGAGTATGGCACACCACTAGTGCAAGCACCTGAGTCCACTCTTCTGCAAGGTTCTGCGCTTGCTCCTTGGGCACAGTGTGTGCAAAACTAGGGAGGATTACCTCCTCCCCTCTCTGAGCTGCTAAAAACAAAAGGCGGGGGCCAGGTCTGCCTTTGCTAACAAATTGTCATATGTAGAAGTCAGATTTTCTTAAAAAATAATTTTTAGTACACGTTGTATATCACCTTCAATTAAAAGAACTATTGTTGTAGATGATTCTAGAACTCTAGTAAATATTCCCGATTATATGCCCTTATGTGGTTATATCAAATAATACCCTTATACAGGCATAAGAATCATACCCATAATAAGACATAGCCAATGCAGTCCAAATACGGCAAGGCTACTCCCATAGACTCCTAGAAAGCACAACGTGTTCTTAAACAAACCAAGCCTCCAGCAGTCCTCGAACTCCTGGAGTCCTGAAAGAACTGCGAGTTCTTAGTGACTTCTTATGTCCAACCTTACGTCAAACTCGGCACCTTCCAGGTATAAATATACCAGCATCTGCCTTAAGCAACACACAGCGGTTTGGAGCAGATCGGCTATCTACTTGCCCGACGCCCTGCTGATGCGAGTGCCGAAGGAAGCCGACCCTCCCATTGACGCACTGAGAGAGAAGCTGTCTTTTCTCCTGCCGAGAAATCCAGCTCCTGTGTTTTCCAGTCACCCTTGCGGGTTGCTGGGAAATCGAGTCCTGAGAGAGAGATACAAGACCTCCTTCATTCTATAACCAAGGTACGGAGCTGATTAGACCCACAGAGAATTCTTGATTCAGATTCTTGGCAAAAACTGTAACTCATCTACTCCTTCCCTGTACTAGGCTTAGGCTAGGTACACTGGGGTAGGCATATCTTAGAAACACCAGTTGAGTACGTTTAGTCATCATTTTATCTTATGGCTTAGAAACCATATAAATGCTTTTACAGTATTATTTCATAATACTAATTTTACTGTACGCACTTTACTTTATGACAAGTTTTGCAATTGTAGCAATTCACTTCTCTTGCATGAGAAAGTAGACTGCTCAATAAATAACCACTTTTATTGAAAACGACTGTCTCTCTATTTCTCTGCACTTCTGGTAAAACTAAGCATGCACAATTGACTAAGTGAAATAGCTATCTATTGTTTCCGAGACTCTGGAGATATACTCCTTATTCTGGGGGAGCAAAGTTGTCATGTTTATGCGGTTGTCAGAAACGAATCCCTTCTTGTCTATTCAGGAAAGTTAATACCTTCCTATTCACTTGAGAAAGTTTCTAGTGACCTCTGAGCTAGTTAGCATTCATAATTAGGTCTAACATATTCAATAGAGACCTAGTCGACCTCAGTCCTACGTCTACACTATTGTTTATGTTATTCCAATGCGCAGAGCCTATTGGGAATGTAGGAACTAAACTACACTATGTCATATAGTCTGTCAGGGGGAGCCACTCTAGTATTAGCTGTTTTCACGCTAACAAACGTATCAGTTGCTGTCGCCTTCAGTTATAGACGCCTTGCTTGCCGCACTATTCTAACCTCCGCTGCACTGTCCAGCAGTGTGAGGGCCCATGTCAGGTTCCAAAGCTGTGTTCTCACTATCTGTGGCATACCTCGCTGTTAATGCAGCAACCTCCTTTTTCCGAAACTGAGGTCTTTGAGGTGGAAAGTGGTCCTGCTTGCCTTTGCTTTCAATCGGGCGGGGCTTCTCACGTCCTTGTGGGGTGCCCGACCTCTGCCACATTATCCTCCACCGGCTGGTGGGACTGATGATTCCTGTGAAGAATGAGGAGAACGTTGATCAGGAACCTGAAATCTATCAGGAGACCTAATTTTTGTTCGGTCGCGCAAATGATATGTGCGTTTAACAGTCACCGCAAATGGTGATGCAGGACATGACCCCTGTTTCTGTTGCTGCTTCACCAGTTTTTTACCCTTCTAATTTTGCTTTGGAATGCTAGGACGGACGTCTTTATTAGACTTAGCCGTCTGTGTTTGTGGTTGTGCTGCTGTCTTAGCAAAAGGCTTAACACAAAAACTATTGTGGCCAATGGTCTTATAAGCCTCCCCAATTATTTTCGGTAACCTTTGGGCTTTCTCGGCGTCTGGGACAAGGCGCAAAGCATTAGACACCTGACAGTTTACTGAATCCCCCTTGACATTGGCAAGGATTAGATCAGCAACCACATCAATCACTCCGACAAGCCTCATACTCAACTCAACAGCCGCCTCCGGTCCATGTTGATCCTGAACACGCTTGATCACGGAGGGCAGCACAGTCATAGACGGTGTGCTGAAGCACTTCGAATACACCACTACAAATATTCTACCCCAAGTGTCACAATCGACTACCTCAGGCACCAAGTCTCTCTGCAAACTAATGGTTAGGTTCCTGGGTTTCTCCACAGGAGTAGTACTCACAAATACTGCTTCTCAGCAACCCAATAAGGCATATTGTCCTTATCTTGGGGGCGCTTGCCCATAACCGAATAAACCATGACAGGACTAATCTTCATCCCCGCCGGTCCAAATGGATGCACCGCCAACCCAGGTGCCCCCACCTGGAAGTTGTATGTAACGTATTGTACTATAGCCCTATGTTCCCTCAATCACAGAGGAATAAAGTTGACACAATTCATCAACAGTGGCTCATACATAATTAGGATGTGGGGTGAATCCGGTCAAGACTGGCCAAGTGGCGCCAGGAATTGACAAGGGACCCAACTAAGCCGGAGCCTCTGAGTGGGAGAGGGCACCATTAAACCAAATACGATACTGCCATGCAGAAATCGGAATCTCTAGTGTCCTGTAAGAAACATATTTCACTGGCATCGCGGTGTGAGAGTATGTATGGAATGTATTATCATCCACATTTACAGCAGGAAACATAACCCAAGAGTAGAAAAGCTCAGAGGGGAACGCTGCATCAGCACTCACAACAAAGATTACCACGATACCATTGTCAGGAACCTCAAACTGAGCAAGATACTGCCTGAGCGGTGCACAACTATGCTAAGCTATCTCAATATCACCCATAAGGACACAGAGAAGAAAAACAATCTATATTAATTGTAGCAAAAAAAGGGTAGTACTTCAATACATGTGAACTTTTTAAATTTCAAGATTGAATGAACTTATATTTAATCGGTATAGTTAGGTTAAACCGTCACAACTGTTTCCCGAAAACAGAAGTGAGGGTGTTGTGGACTAAGAGAAGCACTAACAACTAAAGAGTCTTGAATATAGGACGAAACGTTAGGTGCACCATGTTGTGGGGATTCTGTGTTGGCACAGAACTGTGCGTAGGAAACCAGGACCTCAGTGACTTGTAGTGTACCAGAAACTCACCTCAGTACCCAGAACCCCTATCCGACTAGCATCAGTGTCTCATTCGTTCTGTCCTACCGCAAGGCTACCAATGATTAGACAACCTAGAACAAGCTACTTAGAATACTCTCAGGAATGGTGGGAATCAAGAACACTCTTTTGTTTATATTCAAATACAAGTCCACAACCTGAGTAATCGGAGACACGATAAAGTTTAAAATATTTATTTCAACTACGTGCTCTAAGATGCTGTATTTTGGCTAACATAAGCAGGCATTTGATTAAAAATAAACAATCAGCATTGTTACAATTCCATAAAACACAAAAGGAGAAATCATATTATACTGATAGTGGAAACAGGTCATATAGCTCCTTGTGAACCACCCTCCCCTAGTTTATGAGTGTAGTGCAACTGATTATACTAATTTGAAAACTAGTCTATCGTGAGCCTTGGCAAATAGTGACTGAACTGCTTCACCTTTCAGTCCCAGAACCACACATATCTTTGGTAAGTAGGCCAAATGGAAGTACATGAATACACAGCTTCATACTTTGCTTCCCTATATGATAACCAGAAAGTGATCCCTGTAGTTTATGGTGCACGACATACAGTCTCAAAAAAATGTAGTCTACTACCTAAACACTAGTTTACAGGTGTCATCTCACCTCTAAAAGGAACTGACATATACTCATTGATATCTCTGGAAGCACACTGACATTTAAAGTGTGACATGAGAGGAGTAAGCCTTTCATTTTGGGTTAGACCTGGCACTGTCAGCTCTGTGTCTCTAATCAAACTGGTAGAGAAATGTGAGGTTGAAACATGTTCCCAAATGATTTATCCACTATCCTAGTTTACAAAACTCTCTGCAAAAGTGCACTACAAGTAGGCTGTAGATTGTGAAGTGCCTACTTGAAACTGAAACGTATTCTAGCAAATTTCCATGTGTGACCTCTTCTATATTTCAGTCATGTCTGTACTTTTACATATAGTAAAAAATGTGAGGTGCAGCTGATGATCCGAACTTGAAAACTATACAGTCTATCATAACCCTTAGCATATATTAACAGAGCTACTTCATCTTTCGGTCTAAGTACAACACAATCAATCAGGGGGTGTTCTAGGACCCTTAAGGACATTGTTGACATTGCTAAGTTAGCATGAGCTTGACTGCCATAATGCTGCTTTTGAGCATGTTACTACATGACAAGAATCTGTGTGTGCCTTTCACATGAGAACGGACTGCCTTTCACATCATCTGCCTTTACTGCAGTTTAGTCTAAACATGATGTGCAAGGTCGATAAACAATGCCCCTTGTTATTCTGTTCTGGTCAATCCCTAGCATCTAGACATAACATGCTACACACAGCTGCAGTACTGAAGACTTGTGCTTTGATATTACGTTGTTGCATGTTGTTTTAACACACTTGGAGAAAGCCGTTCCATGGAGAAGAGCTTCACTGTTCCTATGATGTAAACCGTACATCCAGGCTTTAAGGTATGGGATCTGCTGTCAAAGCCCAGACATCTTCCTTTATATAAAATAAATGTCTTCTAGTCAAGGGGAGGGTGGTTAGGCCTAAATGCCTTTTTTCCACAATCTTTATAAAATGACTTTTCCCTTTGTATTCCATGGAATTGTAACAATGTTAACTGTGCTGAATTTATGCATTTTGCAGCTAGTAGTGGCATGTATACTGTATTGTAGAGCACAAAAGTTTAAAAAAAACATTTTGAACTATTTTTGTGACTCTGCCTATTCTCATTGTGGACAAGTACAAGTGAGTGAGCGAAAGAGTACATCTTGCTCCCGCGATTCCTGGGAGAGTTGGGAGTGTTGTGTTCTGGGTTGTCTAATTATTTGTATCTCCATGATATTTGGAGGAGAACAAATGAGAGACCATAACTAGTCGGTTTGAGATTTTACGTACTGATGTTGTAGCACTATACACTGAGGTCCTGTTTTCTTGCGCATTGTTCTGTGTATGTGCAGAATCCCTGCAACAGTGGGCTTGAAGCACACTACTCACCCCTTAGGGTCTTAAGGCGCTGGGGGGGCAGCTCGGGGTGAGTCAAAAAGGCAAGTCTTGAGGCTCTTCCTGAAGGGGTGCAGGGCAGGGGAGTGTCTGAAATTGACTGGGGGCTCGTTACATGCCTTGGCCACCACGTAGGAGAAGGCTCCTCCACCGGCTTCGGTTCTGCGGATACACGGGGGCTCTGCTAGGGCAAGGTCGGCGGAGCAAAGGTGTCTTTTGGGTAAGTGAAGGAGACTCTTTCCTTAGCTGAGGACAGGGAGGTTGTGGTACGTCCTGCAGACAAGGGTGATAACATGGTATTACTTGACCGAGACATGTACGTAACTGAGGCAATGAGACAACTCAATTAATCCAGGTTTTACACTCCCATCTCTAAGGAGGAATATACCTACAGTATTATAATTATGTGGGATAAACTTAGTGAATGGACGGACAACAGGATTCTTGAGTGGGAGGAGTATTCTTTTCTTAAAAAAGACAATCCAAAACTTCCAGACTTATACTTCCCAAGATACACAAGGCCTCCCTAGTCCCAACTGGGTGTCCCATAGTGCCATCAAGAGGTAGTGCTTTGGAACATGTGTCCACATGCATGGACCATTTTCTTAAGGGACCATATATTCAAGCTAATTCGTATATCAGGATCACCAAGGAAATTTTGGGCAAGGTACAGGACATTGAGTGGGAGGATGATTTCCTTCCGATTACCCTTGATGTTAACTCTGTGTACATGATTATTGACCATGAACAATGACTATAAGAATATCAACATTTCTAGAAGGTAGGTCAGATACATGGACCATACTTTGATGATCCTGGACATGATTGCACATTGTCTCAGTAACAGCATCTTCCTATTCAATTGTGTTATCTACAGACAAACCACAGGGACTGCTCATGGGCCTGTGGGAGGAGGAAATGTTTTGGTGTCCCGAGCTTGCACCGGGCAGGTCATGGTGTGGCCTAGGTACATTGACAACCTTTTTATCGTCTGGAGGGGTTTGGATACTCTAGCCACTGATTTCATCAAGAAATTCAATAATAACAACCGTAACATACTCCTGACAAGTAAGATCCGTAACACTGCAGTGGAATATTTAGACATCAGGATAGAGATCAGGCAGAAATAAATGCACACTGACTCTTCCTCAAGAGGTGGCTGACAACAGCCTTTTACATGCCCTCAGTAGCCACCCAGAGACCCTCAAATGGGGTATCCTGTATGGGTAGCTACTGAGGGCCAAACGCAACTGTAACACTGAGGCAGTATACCAGCATGAGCGCAGGATCATGATGGACAGATTTAAAGAGAGAGGCTACCCAACCTGGGTTCTGAACAGGGCTAATGATAGAGCTGATGGTATCAGCAGACAGGAGACTCTTTCGGACAAGGCAAACCCTGAGACAGAACGAAACGAGGATGGCACCAGCATCATCATCATCCTGACATACAATGGCGATGCCTGTGACATCTGGTGGACCTGGTGAAGAACTGGAACATTCTCAAACAAGACAGCGTTATTGGCACAGTGTTGATAACAGACCTCGCATTACCTATAGGAGAGGGTGCAGCTTCAGGGACATGCTTGTCCACAGTGACATCACTGAAGTATCAGGCAGCAACACACACAATCTTCAGGGCTTTTTCCCTTGTGGCCACTGCAAGGCTTGAAAGAACAGCCTGATGCACAGGAAGGTAACACGAGGTCCAACAACAGAGTCATTTCCCAATTCCTCACTTGTAGTACCACCTTTGTCATCTATATCATTGAGTGTCTGTGCAAATTATGGTACATAGGAAGCACCACTCTGAGGGCTTAAAAAAGAATACTGGAGAACATGAGGGCCATTACCAACAGGAAACCCATTTATCAAGTAGCCCGACATTTTAAGGACAGGCACTTTTTGGATTCATCCCTGCTCTCATACTGTGCCATTGAACAGATCACAAATGATCTCAGAGATTGGAATAGAGTTCAAAAGCTCAGAAAGAGGGAGTCAAAGTACATCATTGTCTTCCAGACCAGTCCACACACAGACAAATTACCTACTGCCACTCACCAGTAGGTACTTATAGCTGTGGCCTAGTTTAGGAAGAGAATTTTTTGTTTTGCCACTAACTTTTGCCACGCTTGATGAATCTTTGCAATGCAGATTTAGTTATGCATATTACACTTTTTGTGATTTGTTGTAAATCTGTTCATTAGTTATGGAGATATAAAAGCTGAAGAAATTCAGATACATAGGGACGCATATCCTCAGTGTCATCACTTAAACCAGGAAGTGTTGACAACCATCTTGGAACTCGACTTGAGACGAGTCAAATAAAAGATTAAAAAAAGAAAATGGGTCTCTGTAGGGACACCCTGCATACCTAGCCATGGTACAAGGGTTCCCTAGAGAACCCCCATCACTAGAAAGCATTATTTTTAAAAATTAAATCGGATTTTTCCTATATTTAAAAAAAAAAAACATTTGCTCCCATGCTGTTCTTTTATTTTGCCCCCAGGTGGGCCATGTCCCGGGGGCATTGGGGTTGAGTTTAGGGTAGCCCCAGCGACCGCCACCTCCCTGGGGCTATGTTTTTAAATTAGAGCAAGGGGCCTGCATGATCCCCCTGCAACCCCGGGAACAGCCACCCCACCAGTTATGGATAGGACCTAGTTTCCAGAGGGAAAGCATTTTTTGATTGCCTATATTTTTGGCACTGGTTGATGGATCTTCACAATATTTTCCACAAAAAGTGTCAAACTAAGTTATGTAGTGCATGGAATTTTCCCACTTTAATTCCCATAGCACACATAGTCAAACTTACAGCCCACTGGACCGAATTACACCAAATTTGGCAGAAAGGCAGATGTTGCTCAGCAGATTGGTCTTTTTGTTATTTGGTGCAAATCCAGTTAGTAGACTGCAAGAAATGTAAGAATTGCACAGCTCTGATTGGCTGCCAACACTGGGAAGTGGTGGCAGCCATCTTAGGACTCGGCTTCACCGAGTCCCCTCCAAAAAATCAACATGTAGAAAAGGGGGCAGGGTAGGAATCACCTGACCCTAATCCATGGTCTTGGGGTCCCTATGGGACCCCACCACACAAAAAAAAGTTTTTTAATTACTTGTACAGCAAGTTTGCAGGGGCATTGTAAGAAAGCAGAGATGGCAGGCCCATCCCTCGTGGGCCTCATTGATGTTGGGTATGGCCTCCTCTGTTGCCCCGGGGCCCAACACCTACCTGGGGCTTATTTTTTTTTTTAGATGGTGGCCTCTCTGACCCCTCCAGTCCCACGGGCTGCCACCTCCAAATGGCTTGATCTTAAAATTATGTGGGGGCCACATGGACCACCCCGCAGTCACGGAGGGATGGCACAGCCCCGGGGCTTGATAAAAAAAAATTCTGGGGAACACACCCACCCCCACAGCCCCTAGGACCACCACCTCCCCAGGCCAAATTAGAAGATTGGAGGGGGGCTGTGCACCCCCCTCCTGGAGTCATAGATGGCCCGGGGGACTGCCACCCTCAGGGCTGGCTCCTGCAATATCTGGGGCTGCACACCCCTGGGACATGCTGTTTGGAATGGCTTGGCGGGAGTACCTCGCCTGCCTTGCCATAGAAAATGCTGCTCCGCTTCTATCAAGCGAGTCCAGAAAAAATGCTCTTGCTTGCAGAAAGCAGTGCAGAATTGCATTCAGAAAAAGCGAGCTGCATATTCAGCAGCTCCCTCCATCCAAAAGCAATGCTGGGTCTTGCAGGACATGGGGATCCAGCAGGGACTGCGGGGCCTTTCAAGCTCCCCTGCGGTTCCCAACCGTTACATAGTGGCTGCCCTGGGTAGGCCCAGGATACCCACATGACGGGCTTGGGCCCCTCCCATTATTTTAAAATAATATTAATAATAAATAAAAAGGCCAGGCCCAGAGATGATGGGATCCCCAGGGCTGAAACAGCTCAGGCAGGGGGACCGTCCTGCCCTCCTCCCCTGAAAACAAAAATAAAAAAGGCGGGAGGGCATGTTGCCAGAGGCCCTGCCCCCTTTCTCCACTACACTGCAAAAGCGAATCCTGTCGCATTGGTGGTTGGAGGCTGAGGGTCTTTGGTTTCCAGGAACGTATTCTGTTACCACCAGTAAATCCCAGACAATCAGATTTCTGAGAGGACTTGGAGGAATCACCCCTTTCTCCACAACTCTGTAAATGCGCCACCTGGCACACTTTTGGTTGGGGAATGAATTTCACTTTACTCCTAAGGGTCTGAGGACTAAAGTGGACTTTTTCCCCTAAGCAGTATTGCGTCAGGAGGCATGTTTACAGAGTAGTGTAGAAAGGGGGCGTGCCCTCCGAAGTCATCTCAGCAATCAAGCTGTTTGGGACTTACTGGAGGCAACAGGAGGGGTTGTTGGCCCCCAAGGATGTCCTTCCCCAGGTCGAACATGCTCCTCCATATGCTCAGGGAAAATCCAGAAATTACATGTTTATTTGGCATTTTTATATTTTTGTGTTTGATATTTTTGTAGATAGTTTCGTTCTCCCCACACGTGTTTACGAAAGATTATAGTTTGTTAATCAGTGGTTTTTAAAATAATATTTACAGTGTTCTGTCTGGTATCGTTACATACAGTGCACCACTGCAACACAATGCCACCTCCAGATACCTGTTTACATAAAACAGTTGTAAAGTATTTTGGCAGATAGCACTGCCTTAATAAGCCACCAAGAACGTGAATAGCACTAGTCAAAACTATTTTGGGAATAGGTTTTATGACTCTGCTTACTTATTATAACCTTAGATAGCCAAAACCAAGTACAGAGAAAAGCACCACATAATTACCAATTTTACGTAGAGATTCTTTCTGAATGACCTCAATTTATATATTTCTATGTGGATCTTAGTATTCCGGAAAATTTACATGTTATTTGTGTTTTGTGCCCTATCCCCAAAAATACTCTATGGACCATATGTTCAAAGGCATTTTGTATTTCCTAACGGTGCAACTCACAATTTCGGACCATTAGGAAATGCAAAATGCCATTTTGATATGTACGAAAGGCATTTGCAGTTGTGCAAAATGCGATTTCTATCTAGTAGAAATCGCATTTTGGAAAATAGCTAATATGGATTTCCAAATAGTAAATAGCTAATAGCTAATTGCACGCACAAAGGATTTCTAAATTGTGCTAAAGCTAGGGCCTTCTTCGATCTCAGATGGGTGCAAAATTATGGGGACACTTTTATTGTGAGTCTGTATATTTTCAAGGGCTGTGGTCATTAGAACTAGTGCTTCCTTCTTCATGGCCGCAATTGACAGTCCTGATTTGTTTAGTTTGCAGGTGCTGCGAATAAATGATGGACTTCTCCAGGCAAGAAAACACAGGAGAACCTTCTGCCATGTCTTATGGAACATTCTCATTATGGACTGTTGCTGGTTGGCCTCTACGCTGTCTTTGTGTCCTGCTTGATTTGGGATTGTCTCTTCTCAATGTCCAAAAAGTCTGGTAGTGGTGCAATGGCAGTTTGAGTTGAAGCGTGGGCATAGTAGTTGGTAAAGAGCTGTCCTCCATTTCCCCATGTGTCATCAGCTTCTTCAGCCTCAATTGTTTCTCACATGTCCTGGGTGTGATTGGTGGAAATACATATATAAAGTTAGTGTACATAAATGGTTAATGTAGATTCACTACATTATTGTAACTGTACATCATGTGTTTGTGATTTGTTTGTGATTTACCAATATGTGTGGTGTAGCCATCAGAACACAGTACAGCATGCAACTTTGGTGAACTGCAACTCCCATGATGCATTGCCAAGGTAGGGCAAGCATCATAATACAGTTATTTATTCTGTGAAGTTTTATTTGGGTAATTGCAAACATTATCTTATGTTAAGTATGATTAGACTTATCCTGGCTGGTGTCTATAGGATTGGAGGTGTCAATGTCTGGCACTCCACCAGAATTTCGGTCTCTAGTCTCCCCTCGATGACTGGCCACCTTCTCCTTTGTGCAAGATATTAAGTCATACCAGCATTTCTGGGGTGGATCTCTGTGTGACACCTCGGGAGTTTCCCTTCTCCAAGATGCGGTTTCATATTGCGGCTCTCTGGAACAGTGAAAGAGGCCTTCCCAAATAGCTGGTCCATATGTGCCACACATTCTTCTTTCAGGAGCTCCAGCTTCTTTTCAGAAAACTTGACCTTCTTTTTCCTGCTCCCAGAATCCTTTTACCCATCTACCCTGGACATGGTGCCGTTAAGTGACAGGTATTGCCTTGCCAGTGGTGATACATGTGCACTTCTCCTCCCTTCTAGCACCTTCCTCAGTTACTGGTTTGTGGCCACTTCCTGTATTTCTTGACTTCCTGATCTGACATCATCATTCTGCATCCAAAATGTGACTTTTTCCAATTTGTGATTTCCTATTAGGGAATTGTAATTTTGTGCTTTTCAAAATTGAGGTCTCCTAATTGCGAATGTGAATCCATAGGAATTGCTTTAGGAGGAATAGGTGGTTACATACATCTTATTTTACGATACCCTAATAGCAATTTCTATGGCGTCACTATTTGAAAATCTCAAATCCTATCCTTTGTACATAAGTATATTCCATCTTAGATCATTTTCCTATTTCACTTTCTTGCAGCTATCGTATTTTTTTGCTCCATTGAGAAAAATGTGAAAATAGTGTATTCAATTGTAACTTGGCGCAGAGCATACTTTGATTACATGCTCTGAAAGTATGGACAATCTAATATGTTTAAAATATTCCCACCTTGACACTTAAAGCAGTTTAATAAATGTGAAAACAAGTTCACTTACTGAAACTAATATTAAAGTTTAAACAATTGCAAAACCTGAAATACATGGTACATGGCCTCTGGTATTTATTTAGGACAACAGAATATTGCATTCGACCGTCCAGTCATTTTCCAATTAATATCATCAACATTTACTGCTCTGAGTATAGAGTATACGACTGCACTACAAGCGTGTAGTTTGTCAAAAAATAATATATGACTTCCCCAAGGACAGAGTAACTGGTGCACTTTTCTCATTCAAGTTATTAATGCATTTCGCAATAATAAATAACAAATTCAATAGTAATAAAACTGTGTGTTTTATGAACTAAACTTATTGTGAGAATATATATTTTCCATTTCGTAGGGTGCTTTCAGAGTTGATTCATCTCTGGTGGTCCCACAGCTGAAACAAAAGTACCCAATGTTCGGAAAAACAAAAAAAGAATTTAAAAGAACAGGAGTAGCCTTTGCATTTAACCATGTCAATAGCAGAGATGTAAGATTAGACCAAATATTTGTCTGATTTATGAATATATCATCTTTTTTTAATCTGGTTTTATCCAGAGAATGTTTTCAAGTAGAAATCTCCTAATCATAATAATACATAGATGGAGACAATCTTCCATAAATGGATGAATCAAAACGTCAAAAATGAAATGTATTCATTTCAGAATTGTCTTGAATATCAACGCAATTTAAACTTGTGAGTTCAGAATTATTGGGGAAAATAAGAACTAAAGTTAGTTGGACTACTTGAGAGTACAAATTATATGTCCAGCATTCTTCAGGGCCCTCCTTGTTAATGGCTGGTCCTTAACTAAATGGTAACCTAATGCATTTTGTATGACACAAATACGACTAAATTTGATTTTGAGCTCCAGAGAACAAAGTAAAGGTTGATGTTGTACTCTCTGCAGCTTGAAATAAGTTTACTGTGATGACTTGTGT
Source organism: Lissotriton vulgaris (assembly GCF_964263255.1). Lineage (NCBI taxonomy): Eukaryota > Metazoa > Chordata > Amphibia > Caudata > Salamandridae > Lissotriton > Lissotriton vulgaris. The sequence continues at coordinate 1,092,354,770 of NC_141696.1, read as the reverse complement.
AAATGATATTGAGCTAAGGAAGGACAGGACCTGCTGTGGGGCACCTCAATGCTAATAGATTTTTACTTTCATTGCGGAGACTTTGCCTATGCCCAACTCATTCCCAGATGGTGAGGACTCTGTGCCCTGGTAACCATACACAATCCGAGCCTGGTCATCCCTAGAGAACATCTGTTTGTGTTATTCCAACATCTACTACAGAAGAAAACAACTCTATTGCATCAGGCTCAAAGAAGAGCTGCTGAATATTTTGTTTCGGCACAGCGCAAGGATATGCCAGAAGAATTCAGACTGTTCACAGACACTCAAATCAATGCAAGAGGGTCCAACACACTTCTTCACTACTCAAACAAAAGCAAAGCCTGTTGGTTACAAATTGCCAGGTGGCAAATGTTTAAAATTATAAATGACACTGAGTTTGGCCTTAATGCTACCAGGTAAGAACTGAGATCCAATCACCTCATTGCAATGCAACATCGGTATCTCTTGCTGTTGGACTTGATGACAGCAATGAAAGCAGGGGTGTGTGTCCTCATCGGTTATTGCTGGGAGTGATCTATATAATGGTACTCTTGCCATCCAACCACTGCACTTTCTACAGACGAACAAGAAACAAGAAGGAGGAGAGGTGTGCCCCTGAGCAGGACTGGTTTCATAGACTCTTCGCCTATCTCACCCCTATGGACGACCAGGCTGTGCACATCACTGCTTCCTGTTGTCATGATTGCACTATTACTGTGTGGTTTCCTACAGGTAGGGGGGTTCCTTTTGTAAAAACACAGTCAGAAAGCTAGGTAGTCTGCAAATAGCTATGGAAAGGATAACAGACTCCACAGCAACACATACCATTTTAAACAACGTGACTGTCATGATGTACGAGAAAAATGATGTAATAGAAAATTCAGCTAGAGGGGGGAATGTTGAGCTCAACAAATATAATTGCAATGTAAACCCTGAGGTATGCACGCAAAGTGATTTCAACACCAGTAAATCCAATGTTGATGTACACCATGACTTATACACTCATAATGACATCAATCTCAGTGAATGCAATGTTGATGTACGATGTAACAACTAAACATATATACTAATGAGAATATTGAGAAATGAACACCAAGTTACAAGTGTCCGCACTCACAAACTCATACCATTGCTGCTGAATTCTTTTGAGATTACCTCCCCATCGACCCCAAGTCCGAGATACATGGTCAGACAGGCTCTGCAATCCAACCCAAGTCTACCGATTGACAGGTCACAGGTGAGGTCACACTTAGCCCAAAGACAATTGCGCATCCAGGGTAAACACTGATCGTTCCCGCTGATAGGTAGTCACACCACAAACAGGACAAAGGAGATGAGCCCCAATAAATTACAGTAGGCCACAGGCACATGTTCTGAAAAATGCCACAAAGTTAGATGCCACTTAAATATAGTTAGGAGCACTCAGCCAATCAGGACATGACATGTACACCGCAAACTGTGATCACCCGCTCACCACACCAGACATCTGGACACGCACTTACTGTCCCACACTAGCTCTCCTCAATGTCGAGAGCCATCTGCATTCCCCCATCAAGTGGTTATACATGTTATTTATGACTATGATGCTGTTTGAAGAATGTCAAAGTGTATTATTGTACCCACAAAATTTTGATTTGTGAGGCCAAAACGTCTGAACTCCAAGACTGTCTTCAGACGCTCCTCTGTCGATTATCTCGCAGCTGCTGCATTTAATTAAACCAACTTGTTCTTGTTTTCCCAAATGCCTGTTTTGTTTTCATTTATTTAAGGTAATCTCATATTTGAATAACAATATCGTGAGTGACGTAATTGGTGAGGTCATAAGCAGTGCATTTCAAGGGTGTAGTTATAGAAAGCTCAGATAACTACAACTGCTGAATTTTTCCGGTTTTGTACGAGTGAAATCCGAGCCTAAATATAACATCCCAGCAACCTTCGTTTTTTTCAGTGAATATATATATATTTTTTTATACGTCTAACAAAGATGCCCATGAGCATTGAAAGGCACTCAACATGAATTAGAGGGTCTTTTATTTCCATTATTGCCCCAGTGTACTTAGCTGATGCAGATTAGCTCAAGGTCTTATGGGAATACTAGTTTCACGAAGTTTAGCAATGCCTCGTAACGCGTCGGCGACAAATGCTGGTGGAGCCATGTGCAGGCTGCATGGAGAGGCTGGAAGCAGGAATGATGTCGAGTGCCTTTCAATGCTCATGGGTATCTTTGTTGGACAGATAATCACGGCGGCCCCTGCCGTGGAAAGAGCACCGTCTTTGACCCTAAGAGGCTGCGGATTGAACTGTTCAAATTTCCGCGTGGCACATCATTTCATATGCGTAATTAACCTGTATCCTGGAGAAGTGTGGCTCAATGATTAGAGCGGCAGACCCTGATGCGGAGGTCTAGCCCGGGACCAGGGTTCAATTCCCTGCCTCGCGGGTCTAGGGCTCAAAATTCCACCGACCTGATAATTCTCGCCTCGGTACCTCTTCCAATCATGGAGTCCCACTCTGCAACTCTGGGCAATAGCTTGCTTAATCTCCACAACGGCCCCCACAACGCTTAGGATACCTGGCCTCCACCTTTGGGGTGCCCAGGAGTGGACGCCTCACAGGGAAAGCCAGGATGAGTTCCACAGCGGTATTCGTACAAACGCCTCGAGACCTTTGCGGGTGAGTAGTGCGCTATACAAGTATCAATTTACTATTTTTTTTTATCCTGGCACCGCATCCTACTAAGGACTGTTAATTGCTTTTAATAGTCAAAACTGTATCGCACCTACTAAAGGGATGACTAAACTCACATTTGTGAGACTACTATTCCCATAAAACCTTGAGCTAATCTGCATCAGCTAAGTACAATGGGGCAATAATGGAAATAAAAGACGCCCTAATTCAAAGAATGTGAGCCTGTGATGCCGTTTTGTTTTAGCAGAGCCCAGGAAGAAGAGGCGCAATGCCTCGAAACGCGTCAGCGATAAATGCTGGTGGAGCCAAGTGCAGGCTGCATGGAGAGGCTGTAAGCAGGAATGATGTTGAGTGCCTTTCAATGCTCATGGGCATCTTTGTCTGACAGATAATCACGGCGGCCCCTGCTGTGGAAAGAGCACCGTCTTTGACCCTAAGAGGCTGGGCAGATTGAACTGTTCAAAATTCCACGTGGCACATCATTCCATATGCGCAATTAACCTGTATCCTGGCACCGCATCCTACTAAGGAGTGTTAAGTGCTTTTAATAGTCAAAACTGTATCGCACCTACTAAAGGGATGACTAAACTTACATTCATGAAACTACTATTCTCATAAGACCTTGAGCTAATCTGCATCAGCTATGTACACTGGGGCAATAATGGAAATTAAAGACGCCCTAGTTCAAAGAATGTGAGCCCGTGATGCCGTTTTGTTTCAGCAGAGCGCAGGAAGAAGAGGCGCAATGCCTCGAAACGTGTCAGCGACAAATTCTGGTGGAGCCAAGTGCAGGCCGCATGGAGAGGCTGTAAGCAGGAATGATGTTGAGTGCCTTTCAATGCTCATGGGCATCTTTGTTTGACATATATTTTCATATGTGTGAAAAAAAGTGTAAAATGTATGTCTTGAAAGAAATATTTAAAAATATTGAAATGATGTGGAAACATTAAGTGTATAAGGTGAACAATTGCATGAGTGGGAAAGCATAATGAGAATGGTTATGCTTCGTTTATGTCTATTGTACTGTGCCTTTAAAAGAGAACAAATCTAACGAAAATGTTACTTTTACAAAGGCTTTCTAAAGCCGAAACGCATCAGGACCAACATTGTGCCATGAATGAAAAATAAAGAAATATGCTTATTTATATATATATATATATACATATATATATATATATATACAGATATGCAGATATCTCGCGCTGCAGAGGCGCAAGGAAAGTCGCACACAAGATCTCTATTTCACAGGAGAGTATTTATTGACTTGACACATTTCGCCAGCACGGTCTTTGTCAAAAAGTCATACAAAGACCAACAGCGAGGCCATGTCTTTTAAAGCATTGCCAAGGCATACAATAGACATAGAAAACACATTAATTTCCTGTTTGTATGTGTCATGTGGTCTGAAGGAAAAAAGACTCCTGTATACATTTTATCAATTGTTGCTTGACAAAACTGGTGAGAATATAAAAAAGCATGTCATGGTAAAAATAACAGTAAATGGTTATTTAAACAAAAATAAATGCAGAGTTAATCATGATTGCTTTCAAGGCATTAAAACAATATATGTTCATGGAGCGCGCCCTGCGCGTGGGTGTTCCAGAATGAACTTCTTGACTGGGAAGATTGTGCTTCCCACATAGCAAAGGCCACAAATGCAAGTTAAAACATAAACAACAAAATCAGTGTTGCAATTGATGAAATGTATAATCTTACCCATATTGCCATTGGGAAGAGTAAATGTTTTAACAATTGAGCTGTTATTGCAAGCTTTGCACCTTCTACATTTGTGGAAACCTGTGAGTTCCCTTAACCAGGTACCACGTGGTTTGGACTTAGTTGAAAGGTGGCTGTGCACCAGCATGTCCTGTAAAGACTGGCATTTTCTGTATGTCACATGCTGTGTAGGGCTAACCAGTTTTCCAATTGTAATGTCCTTTTTGACAATATACCAATGCTTCGTATTATCTGGTGGATTTCCTGTGAAGCGTGGTTGAAAGTTGTAATCAGCCTAACTTCCTGTTTCCCACCAACTTTCTCTCTTGGTATCAGTAAACTATTCCTGTCCCTTTTTGCCACTTTGTCTGATGCTATATTGATAGTCTTGCTAGAATAGCCCCTGCTTTTAAAATGGCTCCTCATGTTTTTGGCTTCCTTTTGGTAGGAGTCAGTGGTGCTGAAATTCCGTTGGGCTCTGATTAATTCACCATACGGAATGCTGTTCTTAAGATTGGTTGGGTGGTGGCTCTGTGCATGTAAAATGCTGGCGCTGGAAGTTGGCTTCCTATATAGGCTAGTATGTAGTGTACCCTGTTTCACCTCTACTTGGATGTCAAGGAATTCTATACTGGTCTTGTCAGTTTTGCTGGTGAATTGTAAGTTCAGTTCTTTCACAGATAGTCCTTGGATGAAATTGTCTAAGGAATCCTGTCCACCGTCCCATATGAGAAAAATATTGTCTATGTAACCGGTCCACAGGATCACATTATTCATGTGTTGTGTGTTTCCCTCATGCCACAGGTGCTCCGCCGCCCACCTGGAGTTCTGGACTTTTTGGTTCCGTCCAGAGGTGTCAGGGAACAACACCCAAAGACCCCGGAGTTCCACCTGCCTTGGTGCGCAAATGAACAGAAACACGGGCTTCTCGATGGTGGCGTCAAAGACCAAAGGTTTTATTACTGCAGGGACACAGAAGTCACAGAAACCACACATGGGCAGTGTCTAGGAGCCTGTTCAATTTGTACAAAGAGGGTTGCTCCTTATATACTGAATTTTAAGCTGGGGGCGAATTCTTTACATGTAATACATTCCCAAAACCTTTGTGTCTAAAACAATAAATATTTGGCGTTACACAGGAACCGTCGATAATATCTGATGCCAAACATTACGAAGAGGGGTTCCCACTAGTTCATCACAATCCCTTGTCAATATTGCATTCAAGAGCCGGACCGCCTCATCATAAATTTCGTTACCTCCCCCTAATAAAGATTCAGAAAGAAAGGAACGGAGCCAGGTGTGGAAGATAGAAAAGTGGGATAAGGGATGCTTGTGGGTTGTAAATGGGCAAGGCTACCGGCTTCGGCCGCCTAATCATGATCGGGACAATGGACACGAGAACCAGTTCGGTGGGGCTGGCCTCGGGCAGAGGAGGCAGCCTTTGTCGAGTCATGCAGCTACAGCGTGTTCTGTTCCAAGGTGCACGTGTCACTAGAGAGGTGAATCTCCGGCTAAGGCTACGTGTCCTTAATCGAAATGAAGTGATCAGAGGTTATTGCGTATGTGAGGGCAAGAAACACAAAATGGCTGCCATGATCTAAGATGGATGCCATGGGTAGATCAGAAATGTGTCTGTTACAGGAGTACTCTTGCTCGTAGCGTAGCGAAAACACTAGGATATGCTAAATGGATCATTTGCGGTTCGCTGATACCAATATTATGTATTTCCGACAATATTGAAAACACGGGTTCAAATCGTCACGGAACCTCAGACCCTCCTTTTGCCCTTACATAGGCAATTACTCAGTCTATGTCAGAATCTAATTCTATGCTCATCAGGTCAGTGACATGCTGTTGTATCATCATCCTTTCTCGCGCCTTTTCTCCAAACGCAGGTGGTTTTCTGAAACAGGTTGCAGCACAAAGACTACACAGAGCTGGACCACACTGGATAATCAGGCAGCATGAGAAGAGGAATACTAAGATGACACCAATGACCATCAGAACCTTCCATCCCCACGCTGATATCAGAGTCCAAAACCACTCCATGAGGGACCAGTTTCCCTTGTCTACATGAATAGAGTCGGAAATCTTGTGTAGCTTTGAGATCGCCTCATAGACTGTTGGAGCATTATTAGGAATAAAGACACAGCAGCTCGATTGGATCATTCTGCATACCCCACCTCGATCTGCAAGTATAACGTCTAGAACCATACGGTTCTGCAACGTCATGAGTCTATCCGCCTGAAGCTCAGCTGTCAAATTGCTAAGGGCACCAGCAGTTTCGGTAATAGTAGATTCAACTACCCGTGTTAGCTGACGTATGTTTCTACTATTGGCCATAGGCCCCCAGAACGGAAGGAAGCCTTTGAAGAAGTCTCCAGCTTCCTGACCAGCAGTATCTTCCTTGCTGAAGACACCTCTCGCTACTCTGGTCCTGTGGTAGTCAGATGAAGCAGTGTATGTTGGGGGCAACAATCGAGCAATATAGCATGATCCTGAAAAGTCGGCAGGCAACCATGTATAAGCTCTGTCTCGACAGATGAAGTAGGTACCCCTAGCAGTAAGAAAAGCGGGGGAAGAGTTAGCCGGAAACACATAAGTCTCTACGCACTCACTCCTCCCTAGCTGAGCTCTCGGATTTCTCCCATTACCCTGCAAACAGACCTGACCTCGGTGAGGTACGACCCAGATTGAGTTGAGCTTTTACGCTTGCTTTCTCCCAAACTAAGGCGATACTCTGAAGAATTCCAACTTAAATATACTCGCAATTCGTCTCTAGGGTAAGATGGAGTATTATTGACGTCCTTGATCATGTCAATAATTCCCTGGACTAAAGCTTTGTTGGCAGAGTTATATTTAGTGGAGCGTGGTGGACGTGGAGGATAGGTTTCAAGGGCATAAGCAAAGATGGTTTGAAGGGCCTGAAATGATCCATTGTAGCTGAAAGGCAAAACCAGATAAGGAATACCTTTATCCATAGTGTGGGGTATCAAGCCACACACCCAGCAGTCTGTAGTGTTAACTACCAGTTGGTGTTGATGCAAGAGCTGTACGAAAGTGTTATTAATGAATTCTGAGCGTCGAGCTTGCTCATGTTCAGGAAACGAGTGAAAAGAGTGTATAGAAGAAACAGTAGAAGTAACAGGATCAAGGGGAGGTACTGTAGTTACTGGTACAAAAATCAAACTCATACCGAAAACGATTCCACCCACCAACGTTATCAAAACAATCAAAAATGTAATGGCACATTGTATTAAAAAGCATTTGCTGTGAAGAATTCTGTAAAGTCTGTTTCTGCGAACATAAATCACATTTTCCCGTTGCAGCGCAGGAAGCTCCATCTTCTACAATCCGCTCGCGACCACTGATGATGTGTACGTAGATGAAAATGCCTCTATCAGCCCTGGGAGTTCCCAGAACCAACAGAAAGATCGACCTTGTGTCAGACCCCCGCAGATTCAACTAGGCACACAGCCACGACCCTACGGCTACCCAGACGGCAAGGCAATTTTAAAAACAATAAAACAATAGCAAACTTCCTGGCTGAAGGCAAAAGTTCAAAAATTTCAAAATATCACAATGGGCAGTTGCCTGCTTTATTTGTCCATATTACGAGGTCGTAAATTGTATCTTTGCTTTGCAGGAACTGTTTGATCGGCAAATAGCGTATCACTAGTAGTTGTTGCAGTGTTCAGGTTCGCAGATGACAGAGTTTTTTCTGATGCAGGGGACAAATGTTCAGAGTTCAAAGGAGTCTTTTCAGGAGGAGAGTCAGAGTTTGGAGTGTCGGTGATCAATTCGGCATCGCTGAAAGGGATGAACTTTGGCGTACGTTCAAATTCGGAGGCACCAATTCTTTTCTTCACCCAGTCGTCGTAAGGAAGTGGCAAAGGTACACGCTTGACATGAGATGCGTGCACCCAATGCTTGCGACCAGCTACACGAACTGCTGTTCTCGTTGCAAGCAGGACCTGGAAGGGGCCGACGTATCTGGGCTGAAGGTTCTTTGTCCTCGCGAAGTTTCTGATCACGACTTGATCGCCAGGTTTCAGCTGATGCCCTGGACTCTCCGGAGGCTTTGGCAATGCATCGAAAACCTGTTGGTGAATAAGACTCAATTTAGCAGTCAAGTCGTAAAGGTAGTCTATCAACATAGGATATTCTAGAGAACAAAACTTCTTAGGCCTTGGCACACCCCAAATATTTGCCGGGCGGCCAAAGACTATCTCATAGGGGCTAAGCCCCACTCTAGAATGTACAGTTGCTCTCGTTGATAGCAAAGCCAAAGGAAGTGCGTCTGGCCAGGGTAAACCTGTGGATGCTTGTATTTTAGCTAGTTTCAGCTTGAGGGTGCCATTGTAACCCTCCACTAAACCAGCAGACTGGGGATGATTCGCACTGTGGAACTTCTGTCTTATGCCTAGGCCGACACACACACTCTGCATAACTTTCCCTATAAACTCACTTCCGTTATCTGACCATACAATCCGTGGCATTCCATATCTAGGGAAATATTCTTTGAGAAGAATTTTGGCAGTTGATAGGGCAGTATTGTCCTTTAGTGGATATGCTTCGATCCATCTGGAAAAAGCACAGACTACCACTAGGACGTATTTCAGATTATTACATCGATCCATGTGAATGAAGTCTGACTGAATCACTTCAAAGGGGCAGGAAGGAGGAGCGAAGTGACCAGCAGGAGTTGGAGTTCCCTTGCCAGGATTATGCATCAGGCATACCATACAATTTTTCACCACTCTCTCTGCACATTTACTGATCCCATCATTCTTCCAGACTGGAGCCAACATCTTACGGATTCCTTTAGAACTTATATGCGCTACTTCATGCGCCATTGTCACCACTGCAAGCACATACGCGTCAGGCAACATCCAACGCTGCTGTTCCGTCAAATCAATCCAACACCCATTCGAATCCAACTTGCCCGTACTTTCTCTCCATACACGTTTTTCTTCCTCAGTTGCCTCTTTCTGAATCTCTTTCACACTTTCCATTGTATCCTCACACATTCCAGACTCAGCAATCCATCTTGCAGACGTAGCAACATACATTCTGCTCATCATGTCTCTAGCTGTCTGTTTAGCAGTCTCATCAGCAAAAGCATTCCCACGACCAACATCATCCGTGATTGCTTTATGAGCACTGCACTTTACAATCGCAACTTCAGTCGGCAAGGTTAGAGATTCCAACAAGTCGTTAACTAGCTGACCATGTTGAATCTTAGTCCCATGAGACGTAATGAAACCTCTTTCTTTCCACAAACGGCCAAAACTATGGGCCACGCCAAATGCGTACTGACTATCTGTGAACACATTCACTCTCTTTCCCTTAGCTAAAACACACGCTCTTGTTAGAGCTATTAATTCTGCAGCTTGGGCAGAATTCTGACTCACTCTTGCAGTCTCCACAATCGTTTTCAGAGTTGTCACTGCGTAAGCAGCAGTCACATCACCATTCTCCAATTTAAAACATGATCCATCCACATACAGCGTGCCATCTGGATCTGATAATGGAGTGTCTCTCAAGTCAATACGTCCTTTTGTCTCTTCCTCCGTTCTAAAACAACAATCATGTGGCTCGGAATCACTCGACTCTTGATTAGCCGGCAACAGCGTTGCTGGATTCAATACATTGCATCTTTTGATCTGAATATGACTCGCTAGTAACGTCAGCTCGTAACCAGATAATCTCGCACTGGTAAGGTGTTGCGTCTTAGTTCGGTTCATGAGTGTATCCACAGCATGAGGAACCATGACCACTAGCATGTTGTTCATCACCAAACCAGCAGATTGTCGAATGGAAGCCGCAGCTGCTGCTGTAGCTCTCAAACAACTAGGTAACGCTCTAGCTACCGGATCTAATGTTGATGAAAAATACGCACAAGGACGTTGTTTATCACCAAATGTCTGTGTCAGAACACTCAACGCGCAACCTTCTCTCTCGTGAACATAGAGCGTGAATGGCTTGCTGTAATCAGGTGTACCTAATACAGGGGCTGAACACAATGCATTTCGTAACTCAGAAAAACTCTCCTGACATTCATCAGACCATGGCACCGGACTCGGAACATTTTTCCCAGTCAAAGCTACCAACGGTTTTGCTAAAAGAGAAAAATTTGGGATCCACTGCCTACAGTAAGAGGTAATACCTAAAAAGGCACGCACTTCTCTCTGTGTGCGAGGAACACTCATCTGCGTAATTGCTTTTATTCTCTCTGGGGTCAACTTCCTTCCCTCCTTTGACAAGAGATGACCTAGGTAGGTCACTTCTTGGCAACAGTATTGCATTTTCGAAGGTGACACCTTGTGATTCAATTTAGACAAATGATGCAATAACGAAATTGTAGCTGCTTTGCAAGTTTCCTTGTCATCGGCAGCCACTAGAAGATCATCTACATACTGTACTAGAGCAGAGCCTGGAGGAAGGACAAAGGCATCTAACTGACTTTTTAATGCTTGACTGTAAATAGATGGGCTCTCACAATAGCCTTGTGGAGCGCGTTTAAATCTGAAACTTCGACCTCCTAAACAGAAACCAAAAATATCTCTGCTTTCCTCGGCTATCGGAATGCTGAAAAAGGCATTCTTCAAGTCAATGACTGAAAACCAAGTAGCTGTAGCAGGAATCAGTGTTAACAAGGCAGTAATGTCTGGGACTACAGGAAACTGCGGAACTACAATCTTATTAACTTCTCTGAGGTCGATGACAAACCTATACACTGGAGGCTTTGTAGGATCAGTTCGTTTCAAAATCGGTAATACAGGACTGTTACAGACATTTCCTCTAGTTTCTTCAACCACACCTTTCTTAATCAAATCTTGTACAATCAATAAAAGTGCTCGTTCACCTTCACTAGATATTTTATATTGAGGAATTCGTGGAAATTTTACATTTGCTTTCAAAGTGACTACATATGGTGGTATTTCTAAAAGGCCTACATCGTTAGGACCAGTCGCCCAAAGAGTATCAGGGAGTGAACGCAGCTCTGGCGGGAGTGCATCCATTGACAAGTACATCGGAGAGGTGATTCTTTTACCCAATGTAAGCTGTACTCCTTCCGGAGAACAGTACAATGTCGCATATAGTCGTTTTAACAAGTCTAAACCAAGCAGATTTTTATTACAACCTGTCGTCAAAATCAGGGGTGCTTTTAATTGACACGGTCCAACAGAAATAGACAAAGGACCAGATATCGGGTTGTAAACAGGGGCGCCTGAAAAACCTACAGAGACATTAGTTGAGCCGGACAAAGGTGCGCCAGGGAGTTTCGCATGAATGATAGAACTTTTTGCTGCACCAGTATCCAACAGAAACGGTTCGACTACACCTGATGTTGCTACTGCGACATAAGGCCCACTCTGATCCACTGGAACTGATACTACTCCCTCTCTCTGTCCATGGCTGTCCTAGTACCCATTTTGCTGAAATCCCTCATCCACTTCACAATAGTCTTCAACAAGATACTGTTGAGATCTATTTTGCTGGGCAGACTGCCCATTTCGTTGATCAAAGTGAATAGAAGGACGATCATTCGTTTGTGGAGGCATAGCACCTCGCCCTCGACCTCTAGAATTTTGCACAAAACCACCACGACCTCTCTGAGCTGCTGCTGCATTGTTTTGCGCTAAGATCGGACACTCATTCTTGTAGTGACCCTCTTTCTTACAGTACGCACACTGGTTCCACTGATATTGAGGCCTCGGTGAACTATAATCTGTTCTTTGATATGAACCCTGTTGCGTATTATTCTGATTCGTGCGAGGCGGATACGCCTGCTGCAAAAGAACTTTAGTTTTTAAATCTTTCGTTTTCTTGTCTGATTTCTCTTTTTCCTCTTTATCTCTATTTTCATAATACTGTGCAGTTGCAAGAATTTGCGCAGTTGTAGAAACAGCCCACGCACTCTCGGAATCCTTCAATTTGTTGCATAACTCAGGTAACAGATTATGCACAAATTTATCGACAAACAGTCTCTGTCCTCCTTCTGTGCTCATATCCTGACCACTGTGATCTACAAAAGTCTCTTCGAACCTCGTGAAGAAGTCGGAGACACTTTCGTCTTTCTTTTGCCTGCATGCGGACAACTTGTCCCAATTAACACGCAATGCGGGCATCAGAGTCTTCATTAAGTCGATTATTCTACCTGGAAGGTTAGCAATTAGAGGTTCGGGTTTTGCACCACCTACTTGCTGACCATCCGCTGCAATGATAGCTGCCCAATCACCACCTAGGGCAACTGGATGATTCTCTCTACGAATTTTAGCCCAAATTGGTTGAGGAACTACATTACCAAATAACATATCGATGTCCGCTAAGTTCATTATACAAGCCTCAACTGTCTGTGATAATTCCTTATAGTATCCAGCAGGATTCTTACGCGGGTCTGGCAAGGCCTGCTTCACTGCTAGCACTTCAGCTCGCTTCCACGGAATGTGTATCCACACTCTTTGGAATTGGGCCGGAGCTGCTACAATACCATTCGGTGCGTCAGCTTGCACAGCTTCGCGCCAAATTGGAGGAACCTCCCTCATTGGATATTGGCGACTTAGCTTCATTTTACTTTTCTCTAAATCTCTTGGTGAACGAAGTGATGGGTCATTTCTATAACTTAAAATCAGTTCCATCGCTTCCTCTATATTTTCACCTACTATCATTCCTGCAGCAAACTCTTTCTGAACCTTAATTAAGTCTTCTAGGTTTGTTTCAACATCATCTTCTTCTATTTCCTCACGTAACAGCGAGCACATCTCATCAAAGACATACCGTTGCGTTGGTTCTTTCCACTGCATAAAGGTGTCTAGCACATCTCTCGTACTATATCTCCTACTCTTCGAAATCCATCTGAGAGCCGTGGAATCTAAAATTCCCCGTTCCTCAGTACTCGGAAGCTGACTGCGTCTCTGAACAGAGTCAGAAGTAGGAGTCTTGATTAAAGTTTTATATAAAGGAGACAGAATGTTAGTTACAGAATCAGTGATTCTTCGACGAACAGAAAGTGGAGTCAACACACTCGCAGACGCAGAGAATACAGTAGAGGTAGGAACAGATAGCGGGACAGTAGAAGTATCGAGAAAGATAGTTTGTGGAACAGTAGGTGTAAGCGAGACAGATACAGGTATAGAAGTCGGCAATCCAGGAGGAGGAGGAGCCGTAGGAACATTCACATTGACCACAGGAGGTACAGGAGCTTGATTCTGAGGGGCAGGAATACCAAGTTGTCCAGCAACCGGCAATTGTACATTCGGTAAAGGTGGAGCCGTAGCACCTTGTGCATACGGTGGAGGTGACCGTAACAAATAAGACAACAGAGGCTCATTTTCAGAATCCTCTAGTATCTTAGCTGTTTTCGATGGCAAGGCAGGGTAGCACTTGTTGATCGCTAAATTATGCTCTCTAATGGCCACCTCTATGGCCTTCTCTGACTCGTTAACTTGCAGCTGCTTAGCCGCTTGTTCTAGAGTCAACTCTTCTTGCTCTTTCTGTTCTTTCTTTAACCTTTTCATTTCTCTCTGTTTGGATTCTTTTCGCCAGTAACGGAAAGAATCAAACATTGCCGGCCGGGCTTTCTTCCTAAACAATTTCGCTTCTAAATTATCAAGGATTTCGGGTTCAAAACTACCATGCAATGGCCAACTAAGGACACCATCTTTCTCAGTGTATCGGACCCACACCTCATTATAAGATATAGGACCCACACCGTGTTTACAATACAAGTCATATAGGGGAGTCCCAATCGGAGGAACCAGACATGAGTCCTCCAATCGTGAGTCACTGTTGCAACCAAAACAAGACAACATACAATTTCTCCGACTTACCATTTTGCAATCCGGAACACAGAACAAACAAAAACAAGAAACGAATATGTGCACCTGAACCAAGAACTTAGGCCTACCAAAACGAACTGATGTATCGATACCCAAACTAAACCAAATAGATTATCGTAACCAGAACAACCAGTGATAATCTTACGAAACCAAACCAAACCAAGAACCAAAAAGGATTTTAACAACCCTTACGAAGTAACCAGCTAGCTATCACTAAATACTTAACTGAGGCACTGAAGACGTCACCAAGGAGAAACCCGTCACGTTTCGCTGTACTAAGGACTGCACCTCGGGTCCAAGACAGGGCGACGGTCAAGGCAACGGCCCACTGCAGCCGTCCTGAACGGGAACCCTCGTGGAAGAGAACGTCGGGCCACTTTTGCGATATGTCGGGATCGATGAAGTGGGGCGCCTCCCTCAGGAATCTTCACACGAAGCTTCTCGAACTCTTCAGGCTTTTGGACCGGTACCGAATGACGTCGCCCCACGTTGGGCGCCAATTGGAGTTCTGGACTTTTTGGTTCCGTCCAGAGGTGTCAGGGAACAACACCCAAAGACCCCGGAGTTCCACCTGCCTTGGTGCGCAAATGAACAGAAACACGGGCTTCTCGATGGTGGCGTCAAAGACCAAAGGTTTTATTACTGCAGGGACACAGAAGTCACAGAAACCACACATGGGCAGTGTCTAGGAGCCTGTTCAATTTGTACAAAGAGGGTTGCTCCTTATATACTGAATTTTAAGCTGGGGGCGAATTCTTTACATGTAATACATTCCCAAAACCTTTGTGTCTAAAACAATAAATATTTGGCGTTACACAGGAACCGTCGATAATATCTGATGCCAAACATTACGAAGAGGGGTTCCCACTAGTTCATCACAATCCCTTGTCAATATTGCATTCAAGAGCCGGACCGCCTCATCATAAATTTCGTTACCTCCCCCTAATAAAGATTCAGAAAGAAAGGAACGGAGCCAGGTGTGGAAGATAGAAAAGTGGGATAAGGGATGCTTGTGGGTTGTAAATGGGCAAGGCTACCGGCTTCGGCCGCCTAATCATGATCGGGACAATGGACACGAGAACCAGTTCGGTGGGGCTGGCCTCGGGCAGAGGAGGCAGCCTTTGTCGAGTCATGCAGCTACAGCGTGTTCTGTTCCAAGGTGCACGTGTCACTAGAGAGGTGAATCTCCGGCTAAGGCTACGTGTCCTTAATCGAAATGAAGTGATCAGAGGTTATTGCGTATGTGAGGGCAAGAAACACAAAATGGCTGCCATGATCTAAGATGGATGCCATGGGTAGATCAGAAATGTGTCTGTTACAGGAGTACTCTTGCTCGTAGCGTAGCGAAAACACTAGGATATGCTAAATGGATCATTTGCGGTTCGCTGATACCAATATTATGTATTTCCGACAATATTGAAAACACGGGTTCAAATCGTCACGGAACCTCAGACCACCCCATAAACATACAGGCGTATGAAGGAGTGAAGCAATTTCCCATGGCAGTACCAGTGTATTGTTTATACCAGTGTTCTTCAAACAGAAAGCAGTCGTTATGTAAACAAAAGTGCAGCATGACTAACAATAGTGCAGTATGATCAAACATAGTGGCTGGTCTGTCTCTAAAATAGTATTTGCACGCTTGTAGGCCAAGGTCATGTTCAATGCAAGTGTATAAGGCAACAACATCTATTGTCGCCAGAAAGTAGGGGTTTTTCCATGGAATTTCTTGCACTTTGGACAGGAAATCCATGGTATCCCTGCAGTACGAGGGTAAATTGAGGACGTAAGGGCACAGAAAGTAGTCAAGATAGATGGACGTGTTTTCCAAGAGGCTCTGATTGGCCAATATGATTGGTCGACCAGGGGGGTCTGTGGGGTGTTTGTGCACCTTCGGTAGAATATAAAATACTGGGGTCACAGGTTTCTTGACCAATAAAAACAAAAACTCATTTTGACAAAGCATGTCACTCTCACGCCAGTCATTCAGCATTTCGTGATACTTCTTAATGTTCTTGTTGTACCTGGCCTGATTTGATCTCAGATAACATCCAGAGAATTTGAGTTGTCTCTTGGCTTCTGTGTGGTATTTGATGACATCCCATAGGACCACATTGCCCCCCTTGTCGGAGGGCTTGATTACAAAGGTGGTCGCAAGTTTCAGTGAATGCAAGCCGATTCTTTGTGCAGTTAGAGTACGGCTTCATGGCATGTGCCAATTCCATCATGTGGGGTTATGGGGTGGAATTTTGCCTTTGGTTTAAAATAATTTCTGCATCTTTTGCTGACCTCTATATCCATGCTTATTAAGAGATCACGATCCGTCTCCCAATTCCTAGTTTCTATCTGTATTTCCTTCATGGCGGCCAGGGTTTGATATCACTAATGGAAACCGTGACATCCGTCGGGGCAGGAGGATTGACTGACTGTCTCATGCCTGTGCCTTGTTTCAGGGAGTATAGTTTCATGAGCTTGAGTCTGTGCATTAAATAAAAACAAATCAATGCATGTTTTTGCAAAGTCAAAGTGTGCTGTAGGGCCGAAAGAAAAGCCTAGGTCTAATACCAATCTTTCTTCGGGGGTAATCGCGTGAGAGGAAAGGTTGATGATAGTAAAATTAGAATTAGAATGCTCACCCATTCGCCAGTAGATAGTTATAGTTAGGACCTATTTTCTATAGGAAATCCGCACCATTCTATTTGGAATAACTTTGGCACCGGTTAACGAATCTACGCAAAATTTTCAAAACTAAAGGTTTGCTCCTATCCTAAAAGTTTAGGGGTGATTCGTCAAGCGGGGGCCAAGAAAAAAGGGGGGTCCCAAAACATGCTTTCCCCATGCAATTTTCCATAGGAACCGTTCAACGCGGCTACAGCCCGAACTGCTAAACATAATTACACCAAATTTGACAAAGAGGTAGTCCTTAGTTCAGACTCATGCCTTTTGCTTAAATGGTGTAAATCCGTCCAGTAGTTCCTGAGAAAATCACATTTAAAAGTACATATATATATATATCTATGGCCGTGCAGGATCCATGCATCCTAAGCGCACCCTGCAGTGCACGAACTGTATTCTAATTGGCTATCAACACTCCAAATCACGAAGTGTTGGCAGCCATCTATACTAAGAAACCTATAAATAAAACACGCAAAACGCAAAAAGGGGGCAGAGTAGAAACACCCTGACCCCCTAGGCCTGTTCAGGGGGGTCCAACAAGGACCACAAAGGCCCAAATTGTTTGTTTTTTTAAATCGGCTCCTGACGATACAAACAAATTCCGAAGCGCGGGCTCCCGCCTTCAATGCTAATTAACCCCCTGGGGGCCAAATCCCGGAGCCATGATGAAAAAAAGTGTGGGGGCCCAATCCCCCCACACTGCCCCGGGGACCGCCAC
This sequence comes from Lissotriton vulgaris, assembly GCF_964263255.1. NCBI lineage: Eukaryota > Metazoa > Chordata > Amphibia > Caudata > Salamandridae > Lissotriton > Lissotriton vulgaris. The sequence continues at coordinate 1,092,337,106 of NC_141696.1, read as the reverse complement.
CCCTGGGGCTTCTTTAAATTGGTTGGGGGCTCTCAGGTCCCCCCACCCCCGGGGACTGCCACTCCCGGGGCTTTTTGAAATTTGGTGCAGGGGGGTTTCAGGCCCCCCCCAGCCCCGAGGATCGCCATCAGTGATGTCATCAGTGATGTCACTGACCATGTCATCAATGATGTAATATGTGACATCATCCGCAGTGCATTGCAGGTGCGCGAGTTTTAGTTAGCAGAACTAACTATAACCGAGGAATTTCTATGGTTTTGTATGACTGAAATGTCCAGCTAACTATTCCACTCCTGAAACCTATGTTTTTTTCTGTGAATTTCTAAGGTTTTCTAAATGCTGATATATCAAACTATAACGTCTCTGAAACCTATGTTTTTTTCAGTGAATTTCAAAGCTTTTTTAAAATGCTAATTTCTAACTATAACGTGTCTGAAACCTATGGTTTTTTCAGTGAATTTCAAAGGCTTTTTTAAATGTAAATTTGTAAGTGTTATAGTAATTATACCAATTTTTTTGTACTGATTTTCTACTGTTTTTTTAACTGTTTATTTAAAAATATTTTATTCAATAAATAACATTTATTTTTTTGAAAATTGCGACAAAAACAATTGTAAAATTCAAACTGAAATAGTGTTTAATTTTTTTGTTTACATTTTTTATTTTAATATATTTATATTATTTTTTTATTTTCCCCAAAAAATTCGGAGTCGCGCACCCAAAGAGTACACATCACAGTGGGTGCATGGATTCTAGCCGCCATTTTAGATAAGCCATGAAGGATCCGCGTACGGTGTGCGACGGCTGCATGTTTTTCAGTTACATCATATACATTTAATATTACGTGATTGGAGAGATTGTTATGCGACCAGTCCGCGACTCCTGCTCAGCGCATTCTCGACACATGTGCATTACATTACGTGATGCTTGTGCAGTGGCAGGTCCCGCATGACATCATATATATGCTGTGACGCCCTGGGTGCTCGACTCCAGCAAAAGAAATTGATGTTCTAAAATGATATGTATGGGTCTTTAATATACATATTAGGGTAAGAGATTATCGAAGATATTCAAAAAAATATATATTTGTACTTATAATAAACTTATATTATTTTTAATTATATGTTCGCGAAGTCACGAAGGGTGCGTACTTCCTGAGCGCAGAGTGCGCAGATCGCATGTGACCCCAACAAAAAAGATTTCATTGGTTTATAACATTTTCCACTGTAACTATTGAAAGACCCCACCCATTTTAATCATTCCTGTTGGAGCTTCTTTAGAGAGACATCTCTTTTCCCACAAGAACCCTTTTTGATTTTTTTTTGGTGTTTTTCAAAAAATATCAAGCAAAATGGCATCTGGACAGCAGAAGGAGGAAGTATCTTCTGAAGAAGAATTCTTGCAGGAGGAACCACATCCACAGAGAACGAAATCTGTTGTGTGGAAATTCTTCACTTTTTCAACTGGAGAAAAGAAAGTAAATGCGAGAAAGGTGACATGCTAAATTTGTGAGCGTGTCCTGTCAAGAGGCAGTGAAAAAAAAATACTCTTGTGGCACTGCTACCATGTACAAGCATCTACGGACCACAGATCCTCTCAATCTCGCTCGGGAGAAAATGAGGCGAGTTGCTTTGAACCCGTCACCTGCTGTGGCAAGTATGTCTGGAGCGTCCTCAGGAACACCTGCAATGGACATTAGGCCAGAATTTGCCTTTCTCCAGCAACACTGCATGAAGTTTAAGAAACTTATATGCTTCGGTGAGCAGTCAGTGGATGCAGTTTGTGCTGTGCAACGCAATCATCGTTGTTTATTTTTTTTGTGGGAATGATAAGTAATTCCAAAACTTTCCTGTTTTATTCATCCATTTTTCTGTTCATTTTATGAAAAAATAAATTCAAAATTGTTCACAAATATAAAAAAATACAAAAGAAAAATAAGTTCTTATCAGAACTACCTTATCTGATCTGGTTAAAGAAAGAACTATAATTGCAAGGTAATGTGTGAAAGTTTAGTTGAATATATGTATACAGCATAATTGACTGAAAGAATGCATTAGTAGTGTATGGTGAATTTATAGGTGAAGATTTATGAGGACGAACTGCAGCGTGACACTGCAAGCTCTTTAGCTGCACTGCACTGTGGCACTTCCGAAGCACAGGGATGTGACATATGTACATGAATATGTTGCAATTCTGTGCTTCCTTCTGCACTGCTACACAAACTGCAGCCATGCGGTGACACAGGCCCCCTTGCACCATGGTGCAAGGATGTCTGTGTCATGTGAAGATTGTTTTTGTGCAGGAAAAGACACCTTCCTGCACAAAAACAATCAGTAAAGGCATTTTCCTCTTTCAATGTATGCTGTGGAATGCAGCATGCATTGAAAGAGGAAAGAGGAGGAATGAAAACAATTCTCCTCGTTGTGCCTTGCTACACCAACTCTAGGATGGTGCAGTATTCACACACATCTCCAGATTTATGATTTCTCATAAATCTGGAGATGTGTCTTGTTCTATGGGTGTTGCGTGGGAAAACCCACAGCAGCACCTATGGAAAGCCCCTTCAACGCAAAGTTCTGTGTATGAAGGGGCTGCATTTTGAAGGAGAGTAAAAACCATGCAGGGTATCTTTTCCTCTCCTTGTAAATATGAAGAAGTGCCTGACCCCATCACTACGTTCCAAAAAGTGACATATTGGTTGCGCAGGTTGCTTGTAAATCTGCCCCATAAGTGCTTCGGTATTGGTAGACTGATACAATATGAACTTACAGCCAGATTCATGAAGCAAAATTGTGATCGCAATAGCTGCGAATCAGCAATTGCGATTGAAATTCGAAGAAAAGGAATTCATGATAGAGAAAAGTTCAAAATTGCGAATTCGCTAAAGAATAATTGCGAGTTCGCAAAGTAATTCGCAGAATCCTGGAAGAAGCCCTTTAGCGAATCTGAAATTGCGAGAAACCATGGATTCTGCAAATTAATTTGCGAAATCGCAAAATATTCGCAATCGCTATTCAAGAAAAGTCACAAAATGCGAAAAACCCGAAAATCGCTATTAGCGACGCACAATTAAAGGAGAACCCAAACCAGGTGGTAACCATTAAGGAAACAAAAATATATATTTTAACAAACTACCCACGGGTGCAGGCCTGACCAAATACACATAAGGATATGCAGCTGGAGCATGAGGACTCTCACAATGCCAGGACTCTACATGGTGGTCAGGCGGCGAAGGCTTCAGTGAGCAGCATGGAACAGACGCAGGATACAGGAGCGAATATTTCGCCAGCAGATCACCCTACTAGGCCAAACTGCAGAGCAAATCTACTCCAAGTACCGCCTGAATGGGGCAATGTTCACTAAGCTGAACCGGGACCTAGACCCCCTGATGCAGCACCCAAATAGGAGGACCAATGCCGTGCGCACCCATGTACAGGTCTTGTGCAGCCTGCACCTCCTGGCCTCCGGAAGCTTCCAGGGGATAGTTGCATATGCAGGGGGGGATCTCCCAGAGCACCATTTCCGCTGCCTAAGGAGTTTCCTGGAGGCAATGCTGACCTGGATAAACCATTACATCAATTTCCCAACCATCCAACAGGACTTGATTCGAACCAAGCTGGATTTCTACAACATTGCACAATTCCCCCAAGTAATTGGATGCATAGACTGTACCCACATCCACATCTGCCCACCTGCACAAACAGAATACATGTACCGGAACCGCAAGTCCTACCACTCCCTGAATATCCAGATGGTGTGCAACACTAAGACAATCATCACGGACATAGTGGCACAATACCCGGGGAGCACACATGACTCATTCATATTCCGGCACAGCGGCATGCACACACGACGGGCCAGGGGAGACTTTGGCGAAGGACAACTTCTAGGTAAGTACACATGTCACTAAATGCTACATTGTCACCATGTTGCTGCACATAACAGGCACTCACCCTCTGCTCCTTTCATTCAGGTGGTAAAAAAGGGGGTGGTGATGGACGGAGCATCTGAATCAATCAAACACTCACACCCAGTCAAAAGATCTGGGTTTGATCCATCACAGTTCTTTTGCCCACTCTGCCACCCCAGTTCAGACATGGCTATATGCAAATCAGTCTGACCCTGTGCCTCATGGGAACAGTCCAGCCCGAACCGCCAAGCCATGTCTTCCCTGGACCGGAAACAAGCTTCTGAGAACCGGTTTCTGGCATTCCAGCCGTCTTCAGCCCGGCTTGCTTGAATCCAGTGGCAAAGTGAGCAAGGGACTCACGTCTGAGCATACCCTGCCACACTTATGGCGGCCAAAAGTGGTACAAAAGGGGGTGGTGATGGACGGAGCATCTGAATCAATCAAACACTCACACCCAGTCAAAAGATCTGGGTTTGATCCATCACAGTTCTTTAGCCCACTCTGCCACCCCAGTTCAGACATGGCTATGTGCAAATCAGTCTGACCCTGTGCCTCATGGGAAATCCAGCCCGAACTGCCAAGCCATCTCTTCCCTGGACCAGAAGCAAGCTTCCGAGGACCGGTTTCTGGCATTCCAGCCGTCTTCAGCCCGGCTTGCTTGAATCCAGTAGCAAAGTGAGCAAGGGACTCACGTCTGAGCATACCCTGCCACACTTATGGCGGCCAAAAGTGGTACAAAAGGGGGGGGTGATGGACGGAGCATCTGAATCAATCAAACACTCACACCCAGTCAAAAGATCTGGGTTTGATCCATCACAGTTCTTTAGCCCACTCTGCCACCCCAGTTCAGACATGGCTATATGCAAATCAGTCTGACCCTGTGCCTCATGGGAACAGTCCAGCCTGAACTGCCAAGCCATGTCCTCCCTGGACCAGAAACAAGCTTCCGAGGACCGGTTTCTGGCATTCCAGCCGTCTTCAGCCCGGCTTGCTTGAATCCAGTGGCAAAGTGAGCAAGGGACTCACGTCTGAGCATACCCTGCCACACTTATGGCGACCAAAAGCGGTACAAAAGGGGGTGGTGATGGACGGAGCATCTGAATCAATCAAACACTCACACCCAGTCACAAGATCTGGGTTTGATCCATAACAATTCTTTAGCCCACTTTGCCACCCCAGTTCAGACATGGCTACATGCAAATCAGTCTGACCCTGTGCCTCATGGGAACAGTCCAGCCCGAACTGCCAAGCCATGTCTTTCCTGGACCGGAAACAAGCTTCCGAGGACCGGTTTCTGGCATTCCAGACATCTTCCGCCCGGCTTGCTTGAATCCAGGGGCAAAGTGAGCAAGGGACTCACGTCTGAGCATACCCTGCCACACTTATGACGGCCACAAGTGGTACGAAAGGGGGTGGTGATGGACGGAGCATCTTTCATTCAGGTGACAGAACCTATGGTCTCCGTGAGTACCTCCTCACCCTATACCTCAACCCTTCCACACCACAGCAACGCCGTTACAATGCTGCACACATCCGCACTAGAAATTGCATTGATCGGACATTTGGCCTTTTGAAGAGCCGCTTCTGCATACTGCACAAGACTGGTGGGGCCCTCAAATACGAGCCTGAGGTCTGCTGCCGCATTGTGGCCGTGTGTGCAATACTCCACAACATTGCTACCAGGCGCAGGATACCTGTAGAGATATCTGGCAGTGAGTTGGAAGGGGACAACCGCCCACCTGCACATGCGCGTCATGCACACGGGGAAAATCCAGCTGAAGGACACAGACGGCGCAACCAAATCACAATGAACTGGTTCTAGTTCACCCACTCCCCTCACCCAAAAATTCACTCATGCATGACAATTGAAATAATGACATGAGTCTGATGTACTGTTATTGAAAAAATATTATTGTTCTCTTCACAATAATATTGCATTATGTTCAAAAAATACATTTGAGGTGTATTGCGTCATACATCTCCTGATTTCTTAGTGGGCATGCTTTTCTCATCAGCATGTCCCTGCATGATGAGCAAAAATGTCATTGGCCCCTCCGGCCCGAAGCTTCGAGTCGCCTCTCAAACTCTTCCTCCGGATTCGCATGTGATGCCGCAGTGGCCCTGCTGCTGCGGCGTGGAACACTGACCGGTGGCAAAGAAAGGCTGCTGTGGCTAGATGTTCCCTCACTAGCGTCATCCACTCCTGCCTGGCCGTGGCCAGTTGCCTGCAGAGCCTGAACTGCAGTGGTTGCCTGCTCAAATGCCCGTGCCACGTCCTGGCAGCATTGGACCATCTGGATTTGCATGGCCAATGATCTACGGGACAGCTGGGATGTTGCGTTGCCAAGTAAATAATTGGAGCGCTTTTACGCCGAGAGGCGTGTTAGGAGCTGGCGGTGAAGGCGCTGGGTGAGGTCCCCCTGTCTCAGCATGGCCTCAGGGTTCACCTCCACTGCTATGGTCATTCACTCCATCCGGTCGGACAGCTAGCCAACATTCCTGGCTGTATTGTGCAGCTGCAGATGTATTTCTGCAAGGTGTCATGCCTGTTGTTGATGGACGCGCAGCATGCGGCGCTCTATTGAAAGACCCGGCACACACAGTCAGCCCCCTCCTGCCGGCACGTGGTGTACTTTGGCGCCTCTCCTTGACCTGTCCGCTGGACTGGGTGGGCACAATAGTTGTGCATTGTGTTGGTGGCCTGGCGGCTGCTGGTGTTGCCGATGCCACTGGCATGGGTGTCATAGTTGGCGATAGTGGTGCGCCAGTTGTTGCTGGCGTTGCAGGTGGTGGTAAGGCTGCTGGCGCTGGTGCTCGCCCTGATGGACCTGGTTTGATGTACAGTGGACGTTGATTAATTACATGTATCTGTCACATGGAAGGTTGCTACATACATGCAGGCTAGCATTCCCTGAGTGGCTGTTGGATTGACTCTATTAGGACATATCTGGCTGTATGGGGCTGACTGTACATTGTGGTCAGACTACATGTCCCACAATTCAATAGGGATATTCTGGTGTGCATGGGCTGCATGACTGGGGTTTTTATGGGTAGCTCTAGGGTCATGGCCATTGTTAGGGGACAGGGTCGCAGTCGCATGGCACTTACCTTGGCTTTCTTGGGTGGGTCGGGGGGAGTCCAGCCGGGTTACCCCCACGCATGCCTCTGGTTGCAAGGTGTCCTCAACGAGGTCCTCCAATGGGGTGTTGGGAGGGACTGTTGGCTCTCCCCCTCCTGTTGCAAGACACTCACCCAGCCTCGATCCTCTCCTTGGCACGACCTCGGAGGTCGTACCACCTCTTCTTGAGATTGTCGATTGATCACTGGGTGACTCCAACTGAATTTACTTTTGTGCGGATGCGCAACCATATTTGCCATTTGTCGGCCTCTGGCACCCTCCTGGAATTCTTCTTGAACAGTCTGTCATGATCTTTACAGACTCCCTCAACCAAATGTTCAAGCTCCCGTTCGGAGAATTTAATTGTTCACTTTCTCCCTGTGGAACTGGTCCCTGCTGCTTCCTGTGACATTGCTGCAGTGGGGTGTATCCTGAATCAAAGGTGGAGGTAGTTTAGAGTGGAGCTTTGGGCAGTGCTGCTTCCAAATCAGCCTCAGTATTCAGAATGAGGGAGGGAACTGCCTACTTCCTGGTTGTGATGTCATCACTGTGCTCGAAATGCGACTTCCCGTTTTTGCGATCTCGCTATTAGCGAGATCGCAATTTGCGATCTCACTAATAGCGAGATCGCAATTTCAACACGGAAATTGTGCAATTTAGCGATTATTCTGCGATTTAGGGAAAATCGCAATTGGCTTTTGCGGCCGAATGCAAATCGCAATTTTTTCTCGCAGATTTTCATGAATCCCATTATGCGAACTCTAAATTGCGATTCAGTAGTTCTCGCAATTTAGAATTCGCATAAAATGGGTTTCATGAATCTGGGGGATAGTGCTGGATGGGTGATTGAAGAATTGCATGAGACTGACAGGAGGTATCCTACGCTGCATGGGTACTACTTCAGTATTTAATGTAGTGGACCAATCACATGTATCTGCTTAGACATTTGTAGGGATTATGCACAGAATATTTTATGTGTACTTGTGTTGGTGCCTAGGTCATTTTATAAGAATACCACTAGTAACTGGAATGATGACAGTGCTACAAACAGACTGAACACTTAATTTATAAGTTATCAGTGCTTACGTATTGGTGGAGTGATGAGATATGTAGATAGTGGTAGATAAGTGATTAAAGAAGTGCATAGGACAGACTGGACTAATCCTACTCTACATGAGTACTAACTGGGTGTTTCGAAGAGCGTATCAATAGTGTGTAGCTAGTTAGAGGTCTGCTTGGATAGTGCACAAAATATTATAGATGTACTAGTGTTAGTTTCTAGGCCATTCCATAAGTTTATGACTAGTAAGTAGAATAATTACAGTATTACAAACAGAGTGCATAGTGAAATTATAAGTGCTTAGGTATTGGTGGAGTAATAGGATACGTAGATAGTGCTGGATGGGTGATTGGAGAAATGCATGGGACAGACAGTAGGATTCCTACACTGCATAGGTACTAACTGGGTATTTAGAAGAGAGTATCAATAGTTTGTAGCTGGTTTGAAGTGTGCATGCATACTGTACAAAATATTGTACCTGCACTTGTGTTAGTGACTAAGCCATTCCTTAAGTATACAACCAATAACTGATGTAATTTCAGTGTTGCAAAGAAAGTGCGTGTTGAATTTATAAATGCTTAGGTATTGGTGGAGTTATAGGATAGGTAGATAGTGCTGGATGGGTGAATAGAGAAGTGTATGTGACAGAGAGAAGGATTCCTAGACTGCATAGGTACTAACTGGGTATTTAGAAGAGCGTATCTATAGTATGTAGCTGGTTAGAGGTGTGCATGCATAGTGCACAGAAAATTGTCGCTGTACTAGTATTGGTGTGTCTATGGTTTCGAGAATGCTAGTCTGTATTTTAGGGTGTGAGGAGGTGCATCAGATGATCACGTGGATGATGTCATCAGTGATTTCATTTGAGATGTCATCAGTGATGTCATCATTGATGTCACTGACCATTTCATGAGTGATGTAATATGTGACTTCGTCAGCCATGCATGCGGGGGTGCGAGTTATAGTTGGCTCAACTAACTATAACGGCTGAAATTCTCTTGTTTTGTATGAGTGAAATGTCCAACTAACTATGTCGTCCATGAAACCTGTGTTTTTTTCAGTAAATTTCTGAGGTTTTTCAAATGCTAATTTCTAACTATAATGTCCCTGAAACTTGTGTTTTTTTCAGTGAATTTTATATATATGTATTTAATCTCCTCTCACTCTTACAAGGAAGGAATCAACAATCAGGTTGTAGTTTGGAAGTATTTAATCTGCAAAGGTCGTGATCGACACGTTTCGGTTCGTCCGAACCTTGATAACGATACAAAACATCATTTTAGCATCCTTATTTAAATGTATAAATGCATTAAATGGCCAACATTAACAAAGGGCTACATATTACTTTAATCCAAAAAGTTGGTGGCCATATTGGCTTGGCCACAATGTGAAAATTCAGGAATTGATACAATAAAGAAAAAAAACAAGTGTTAATATGCACACAATGTCATTTTAGCATATCTTGCCCCGTGACCGCATACATGTATGTTCGTCAACATGAATTACTCATAATAAACATACTTAGGATTGCAAACATCAACATAAACAATGGACTACACATTACTTTAAATTGAAAGGCTATCAGCCATATTAACCTGGGCACGTTGTGTATTATCATGGTTCTTAAACGAAAGAAAAGAAAAAAAAGGGGTTTTAATATACACGCACTATCCCTAAATAAAGTTCTAACAATTATGGTTCCATTCCATTTACAGCTCATTTGAGATGTCATGAGTGATGTAACTGACCATGCCATGAATGATGTAATATCTAAGGTCTTTAGCAGTACCTTGTGGGGAGTGTAAGTTATAGTTAGCTCAGGTAACTATAACTGCTAAACGTCACTGGTTGTGTATGAGTGAAATCTGAGTCTAACTATACCGTCCCTGCAATCTTTGTTTTTTTCAGCAAATTTCAACTTTTTTTAATGTTAAGTAAGATGCATATCACAATGGTTGGTGGGGGGTTGGAAGCAGGGCCTGGCATTGTGCTTCCACCACCTAAGCTTGCTGCTCCTGCCTTCCCTCCTCCTAGCCATCCATTGTCTAAGTCCATGTCCCTTCCCTTATTACAGCCCTGTGTGGCCGTTGTTCTGCCACTGGCCTTCCCATTTTGTCTGAACAGTTAGCTTGCTGCCCCATCCACCTACTCCCTATCCTCTGTTGTCTGAATCCATGGTCTAGCCTCCTCCCCCCTGCCATGCATAGTCTGATGTGCTGCCACTGCCTTCCATTTAGCATGATGTACCAGTCCACTCCACCTGCCCTCCATTGCCCAATTCTATGCCCCATCATTGACCTCCTGCTTAGCCTCTGTGCTTAGCTTGCTGCCCCTATTCTCCTTCCCCCTAACCTCTGATGTCTATGTGCATGCCCCTGCTTCATCCTTTTTGCCCACCATGTTCCATGGACCTGCCACTCCTATCTACTCTGTGTGTTCTGTTGAGCTGCCAGTCCCCTCCCACCTGCCTAGCATTGTCAGATGACTGTAACCTGTCCCTGCCACCTCCACCCTGCCTGTCCACATTCCATGCCCCTATCCCCTTCATTCTGTCCTCCATGGTCCATTTTACTGCCACCCCCTTCTGCCCTTCCTAGTCGTTGGTGCTACAACTCCTCCTCCTGCCTGGCCCACGTGGTCTGTTGCAAGGCCCCTTCCCTTGAACTCTCTTGTCCGTGCCCAGATCCTGACCCTCCCTTCTATCTTCCATGGTCCTTTGTGCATGCCCCTGCACCCTCCTTCTTGCCCTTCATAGCCATTGTGCTGCCACTAACCCTCCCTTTTGCCATGCATGGTCTTCTGTGCTGCCATGGCCCCTCCCACCTTCCCTGTGTGATCAGCTAGCTGCCCCTGACCCCCTCCCACCTTCCCTCCATGGGAAGTGTGTATGCCATTATAGTCTCACTTTTGCTCTCCATGATGTGCCTTGCTTTTAGTGCCCATCCTGCCTGACCTCCATAGTCATCTTGCTGTTCCTGCCCTGCCCCCTTGCCCTCAGCCCTCTGTTTCCATGTGCAGACCCTTATTCCCTTCCTCCAGGCTTGTCTGTTCCATTGTAATGCCCCTGATCCGTTCTTCCTGCCCTTTATGGTCAGTTATGCTGCAGCTTTCTCTCCTGTCAGTCCATTATGGCCAGCTAGCTACCATTCCCTCTTTCCCCTCTGTTCCCTGTTGTCCATGTGCATGGTCCTGTCCCATCCCTATTGCGTTCTATGGATTGTTGTGCTGCACTCGCATCCCGCATGCTCTGTGTGGTGTATTGTGCGCTGCAAACCTTGATGCCTGCCCTGTAGCGTCAGTTTGGTGCACCTCTCCATTTCCCTCCTGTCCTCTGTTATCAGAGTCCATGTACCTACCCCAATTCCTCCTGCCTCCCAGGATCCAGTGTACCGTACTTGCTAACATTTTGAACTTGGTAAGAGGACTTTGACTTACATTGAAAAAGAGGAGATTGTAGACAGGAGACAGATCAAATAAAGCCCACTTGGGCTTAAACACATTGGACTTTTCCTTGCTGAATCAGGTCTGTTGACATGTATGCTTTTACTACCACTCCCTCTTCCTTCTGCCCAAAATGGTCTATTATATTGCCACAGCCTATATTGATGGTTTGTTGCACCTGCCCCCCTTTCCATTGCCCTCCACAGTCTGTTGTGTTGCCACTGCCCTTCCTGCCTGCCCAGTGTGGTGAAATTGTTGCCTCTGCATCCTGTTACCTGCCTTCAATTTTCAGAGTGTGTGCCCCTGGCCTCTGCCTTTCAACAGTATCTTAAAGAACAACTAGATTGCTAACATTCTATATTCATCACAAAAGTGTGGAACACCTGACATCATCTTGATGTAATCAAAACTGTAATACCTAGAGCATTTCCTTTAGAAATTACATATATGAGAGGGTCTTATTTGCATCAAAATTATGGTTAATGCTCTAAAAAACTAAAAAGAGGACATATTTTCTGAGTTTCAAATAGCTGTTGCAGGGATTCTGCTCACACACAGAACTGTGCACAGAGACATAGGACATCAGTGAATTGTGGTGGACCACAAAACTCACCTCAGTACCTAGAACCCCTAACCGACTAGCATCAGTGTCACATTAGCTCTTAGTCTTATAGCAAAGGTACCAATGATTAGACAACTCAGAACATGCGACTTCGGTCACTCTCAGGAATGGTGGGAATCAAGAACACTCTTTCGTTATATTCTCATACCAGTCCACAACATGGGTAAAGAAAGAGACACGATAAAGTTTAAAATATTTATTTTAACACCGTGCTCTAAGATGCAGTATTTTTGCAAGCATAGGCAGACATATGATTAAAATTAATACGATCAGCATTGTTACAACTCCATAAAACACAAAATGAAAAATCATATTATAATGATTGTGGGAACAGGTTATGTAGCACCTAGTATGCCACCCTCCCTACCTAGGAACAATGTTTAATAAAATATAGATGGTCTCTTAGGCTTGAATAGGGTACCCCATACCTCCAAGATCATCAGGATCTGCAGTAGCTCTCTGGAAACGGGCTTCCTTTCAGAGTGTCTAAATCATGCTTGCAGTGTGATATTAAAGACGCCAGGATTTCAGTTAGCTGCAGCTGTGTGCATGTTATGTCTAGTGCATGAGATAATCAGCCCGAAAAACACCGAACATAGGTTTGATAACTTTGGAGGCTTAAGCACTCACTGTGCAGACTAAGTTCGAGCTGTAAGTCTTGGGACGTTGAAAACAAGCCATTCTCATGTGAAGCAATTCACGTAGACTAACTTACAACAACAGTTATATATAGTGTTTTGTGCAAAAGCAACATAAAGGTAAAATGGCATTTAAACTTAGCCCTCACTACACCCTCCCTTGATCAGAACACGCACAGAACGTTGGGCAATTTGAAACGCAGAGTTCAAGTTCCAGTGAGCCAGAACCAAGTTCAAAGTTTGTCAAACAGTAGAATTGGGAGTAATATTCCAAACCAGCAATACAAAAAAAAAAATTCAGTCTACACGATACAGGAGCAGTATAGTGTTTAAGGTACAAAATGTGAATGGAGCAAAAAAATGCGTTTGAAGTTGAAACCACTTCAATCCAAAAGAGCATAAGCACAGTACATTGCAACTGCTTCCAAGAGGAATTCATTGTTCTCATCCGAAAACGTTTCAGCCATCCAATTCAATAAAGGGAAAGAACACACATGTTCTTCTCCAGCCGGAGCCTCTAGCACCATCAGAGGACAACTCAGGTGTTTTTCGAGATAACTGCCTGTCAGAAAATCATGGGCTGCAGACCATATGTTCCAATTACCTAGGACTCCATGTGCCGCTGAGCTGGCCATTATTCCAATAACAAAAGACTAAGGGACTCATCAGTAGATCATAATCCGGGCTAGGAGACACCGTGTTGCAGAGACACAAATCCTGAGCCCATTCGAAACCGCAATTCTGGCAATGGAAGACAGGCTGTACGCATGTAAAATACGAGAACCGAAAAGATAATCCATACGCCTAACTTAATGTAGCCAGCAGGAGCCCTCCATAGTAATCAAGCATCCGGTTACAGGGCATGTTGTCATGGGGCACAGATTGTGCAGCCATTTTTGAGCAAACAAATCAACAGCAGTATACCAGCAGCCAAGGCGAGAATTAATGGTAATCTGCTAAAGAGGTTGGAAAAAATAGAATAAAAAAATGCCGATATCACACCAAATATAGGGCCCTATTAGGATGGCGGACGGACCTGTGTCCGTCCACCACCCCAGAGGAGGAGGGACCGTCCGCGGTGCAGCGGCGGTCCCTCCGTGCAGATTAGGATGTGACCGCCACCCTGTCGGTCACATCCTGTATGTCTAACATTGCGGCGGGTGCTGCTTGAAGCAGCAGCAGCCGCAATGTTAAAAATGCATGCTTCGCATTTGCATGCACAAAGCGGCAGGCACCGTGCGGTGCCTGCCGCTTTGTGCATGCAAATGCAGGGGGGTACCATAGGTACCCCCCAAGTGCACCCCCCCACCACCCGTCACCCTGGGGGACCGCAATGTGCCCCCAAAGAAATCACTGTATGCCTTTCCACGGCGGAGAAGCCGTTGCGGAAGGGCATCTGTTCACCCCCATCCTAATATGGCTGGCGGAGTCTGTTAGACACCGCCTCTATATTAGAGCTGTTCCGCTGCGGCCGTAAGGCAACCGTGGCGGAAAAGCGGCGGACGGTCTTCCTGAACCCCCAGCCATCCTAATCTGGCGGGGGGTCTTGGAAGGCTCTGCAGCTGTTTTTTCCGCATCCTCCGGGCCGTCAGGCACTTCCGCCGGCCCGGAGGATGCGGAAAAGCCGCAATCCTAATGACCCCCATAGTTTGGAATGAAGTCACAAGGCCAGAACTTAAATTTTAAAAAAGTGCGGCAAGATTGTGGTCGATGAGGCATTGTAGAATGTGTGAATCAAAGCCCCAAAATGCAGGTTGAGATCAGTATTTAAAAGGGCATGTACCTCGGTACAAGTGTTTGCCAAGTGAAGGATGAATGTTTCACGCGAATATGTAAGGGCGACTTCTTTTTGAGACAAAAGAGCCCTTATTCAACTCATCTTGTTGAACTCTGCTTTCAAGGTCAGAATGGAAGGCTAGATATATACATTGTGCTTCCCATGTGGAGGAGGAAACAGCTCATTTTTGCAACAGACTACACGTTGGGAAAAAGCCCCAATGTACGGTATTTCTGTCAGCATACCACAGCAGTTTTCATTTTTTAAAAGCCAATAACTACTGTTTGATAGCAATGTGAAAGTTGGGGTTATGGCTGGGACAGGATTTTCTTTTAAAATACATGCTAAATTTGGGGCATTTGAATTACAAGAGCCGTGCAATTGGATATTCCTGCAGACTAATGAGTGTTCAGGTGTAGAAGTGCAATCTTCACCTTTCAAATAAACTTATTTACCCTCCCTCAGGTACCTATAGGTAAACGGCAGAGACCAAGCTTCATGGAGATAAGGGCTACCCAAAGGTTCATATCTGCCTATGGCATAGTACTTCATGCATGAATCAAATTTAAATAGCGGAAAATGCAAAGTTATTAATCTATGAATAAGCCAAACAGCTGAATTAGTTCAGCAACAGAAAAAGGCAACGGTTCTAACTTTTCAATATGCAAAAGTGAATATGCTGCATCCTTCATCTACATGAATTGTTCCTTTACAGTCAAATCAAACAGTAAAAACAAAGAAGAAGTATTCATGTAGTCCCAAGGCACTTTACTGGCCTTCAACGTTTGTAATATCCGAGCAAATTGCATAATGGAACGTAACTGATTTTGACCATGATACAAAGCAGACACTTCATACTGGACGATATCAACAACAGAAGAAACGATATTGTCCAACGTGTAAATTCGGGAAGAAAGGGTGTTAATGCTATTATCAACAACTGCAAGAAGGTTTTCTAAATTTGCTTGATCTATTTCACGCAATCTAGAAGCTGCTTCAATTTGAGACAGTTTCCAAACCTCATTGTAAACAGCAAATACCCATTGTTTCGTTCTGCCTCCCACAGGGCCCTTAGGAAATTCATTCAGATCAACATCTTCAGTTAATTCGGATAGCTGAAGTTTGACTGACGCTAAAGTGGAATGTATGAGCCAGTTCTGACATAACTTGCCTACCGAATAGGTAGTAACAGAATGATCACTTTGAAAACGGGGATCTACTCTCAACTGTGCATAGCCGGGGGTCAGACTCAGAAAACGATGCTGGCATAAATCAGAACTTTTTGCCATAATAACCAACCTCGGGAATCGAAACTGGAAATGTTAAAAGATTAATTCAGCATTAGAGACAGTAAGTCACTAAAGGACAAATCTGTATTATTGTACCATGTCGGTATTCTCCTAAATCAGGAAGAGAGGGAGCATTTAATTTTTTAGAGGTAGCCAATCCAAAGCAGGTTGTCTGTGAAATTGTTGAATTAAAAAACAACATATGGTTCGGGATTAGACATGCACGATGCAAAGCCTCAGTGCCTTTCACCTGCCAGTCTTTAGAACCCTAAACAGATTTAAGATCGATAGTATCTTTCCACAGTTCATAGCCCCCAACTGCTAATTGGTCAAGAAAGGAAATATACTATAATAATTTAGTGTGGGTCAGTCTAACTTTGGAAGAGGACACACCAGTCATCTTAAAATAAAAAGCGTCAGGATTGGATTGATTAAAATCAGTCAAATATGTCGATTTTTTCAAAAGAGTTTTTGAGCTGCCCTCAAAGTGAGCTGGACAATGCTCCCATTGTGTATAATTAACCACATTTCTAAATGTGTTAGCTTTGTGCAGAAAATGGTTGCCATAGTGCTGGTAACAAAATAAATCAGCATAATTTGATGAGTCCAAATATAAATCTTCAGCATCAAAAGCAGCATAATATTTCAAATCAGAAAAAAGAACCTCTATGGCCTGGACATTCCAATCATAAGCGTGTATATTTTGTTTGACCACATCCCCCATTGAAACACGTAGCACATTTGGAACATTAATAACCTCTGTGGGTCAATGGATTTGAAATCTTACAGCATTCCATACGGATGCATGATGTTACAACGCATGCTTTTAACACGCATGCCTTTACAACGCGGTTTTAACATCGCAAACCTTTACAACGCATAGCGCTTAGAGGTGCTGGATAGTGAAAAGTTTAATTTACTATTCCAACACCAGTCCCTGTGGACACTAGGGAAGGTGTTGGATAGTAAATTAAACGTATTCCCTATCCTAGAGCGCCCCCAGCGCAATGCGTTGTAATGGTTTGCGTTGTAAATACTGCGTTGTAAAGGCACTGCGTGGTAAAAGTTTTGTTGTAAAGGTTGTTCACCTTCCATACAAACCCATTAACTGGCCAAGCAGTGATATTAACAAAAGTCTGGTCCCTCTTCATGATGTGAGATGAGGAGTGGGGTGCCAAAGTACCATCAATTAACTGAATTAAAGTTCTTTCTTTAACATAGTGTCCATTCACCAAACGGAAAAAATACACCACAAATCCAATCGACATGAACAAACAAATTGAAAAAATCACCAGCCAAATGTAAGTCCAAGGGGGTATTAAAAAAAGTTTCTTAAACCAAACAGCAAAAATCAAACTTTTCCACTCTGAAGCAACAGAGTCAGTGTCAAATGAGAACCGTGACTGGTTAACTGCAGATGTTTGCAAATCAGGCATCGACAAGTCTGTAGGGTAGGTATAGTCTGTCTCTTCAAGGGGATCACCAGCTGGTGTAATCAATAAAGGATCAGTAACTATAGGCATCTCAATGGCCATGTCAGGCCAGGTGGAACTCGCCAGTGCCAAAACAGAATTTCTCAGCATTGCTGGACAAGAGACCACTGGAGTCATACTAAGAAGAATCAGCCACTTGCTGTAATTTGACATGGTCAATGGAGAAGTACCTGTTTTCTTTGCGACCAGGAAGTGGTGGCAAAATACCTGTCCTTGTACCCTGCATGTGAAACACAGGAACTGGTGCACGATATGAGGGGCCAAACTCCTTTTTGTTCTTCACCTTCTCTCGGACCAGATCACCAACTCGGGGTAGCCAGCCAACTACCGAATCTAAAGAGCAGCATCAGATGTGGAGGGCAAATGTTCCTTTGCAAGACTGTCTCTGGTCTTTTGCAGGTCCTGTAATACAGTACAATGTTCATCTACGTCAAAAAATGCGGCAGACGCTGCCATGTCTAGATATCCAGAGTCCGGAACAAACATTTTGATGCCAAAGAGCATTTCGTATGGGGTCTGCTCACCCAGAGACCTCAAAGGGAGATTATTATGGGCACGCTGCACTCTGTAGATTTGGACTAGCCAGTTCCAGCCTGTTCCTAAAACCTTAGCTGTCAAGGACTGCTTTAAGTCACAGTTAATTCGCTCCACAACGGAATTGCCCTCAGGCCTGTATGAAGACGAAAATTTGACTTGGACCCCCGATTAACCCATGGCATCTTTGTACGCCTTAGAGGTGAACACTGGACCCTGGTCCGAATGAAAGGTACCACATGCAAAAATTCCCACAAAGATCGCCAAATCCCTGATGACAGTGCTGGCATCAGTACTCCTTTGTGGCTACACACAAACAAAGCGAGTGCACAAATCAACTTCAACTAAGATGTACTTATACGCAGTATCAGAGGAGAAAGGACCACAGTTATCTAAATAAAAGAACCCAAGTGGTTTATTAGATATGTACAACTGTGTCTGGGGTGGGCTCGCAGCAGTTGAAGGTTTAATCTGCTGGCATATGTCACAATGAAGGACATAATCATGCGTCTTTTTGTACAAGCCACGCCACCAGTAACGCTGCTGTAAGAGAGATACAGTAGCTGACACGCCAGCATGAGCAGAGGACCATACCATCGTGAGCTACTGTTATCAAGGCTTGCCTGTGGTCTGCGTTGGGAATCAACCTGTCACCATCATTAATTCTCACATAGGGAACTTTATCAGGACTTAAAAGATAAAAGTATTTAGAAGGGAAACCTCTAGGGTAATTACCTCCCTTCTCTGTTGCAGCAATAGCTGCCAAGATGTCATCATCAATCTTACATTTGGAGTGTGTAACTGCTGCTACTAAGTAGCGGTCTTTGCTGCTTCATCAGCAAAACAGTTACCAACAGCGTGTACCTTGACGCGTTGGTGATCAAAAGTAAGCATTACAAACACGAGTGGGAGCGTTGCTTTAAGCTCAGCCACTCGAACCCAAAGCATTTTGTGTTTAATCGTGCTACCTTTGGAATCACAGTAGTCATTCTGAGTCAAAAAGAATAGATTGTCATTGTAGGACTGAACACAGAAGTAAGAGTCAATCACAATAAGAGTAGTCACACAAGGGTCTGCGTACTCCAGCGCAAGCACCAGAGCACGTAGCTCTGCCAATTGGGGGGTACAGTCCCCTAACATCGGACGTGAACTCTCTATTCACCGTGGTACCAACCACTATTGCGCAGGCTGCCGAATAAGCATAATTTGAAACCGTAGACGACTGCGCTGATCCGTCAGTGTATATGATACAATGGAAATAATCCAGGGGGCACATGGTCGGAGGAGCAGGATGAACAAATTCATTCTGCAAGTACTCGAGTTTGCAAAGAGGAATCAAAGATGAACGTGACATCTGGAGACGTCAAGGAAATTATCCTACCAGTTTTGTAAACCTTTATAGTATGCACATTTTCAAAGCAGTTCTAAGATTTTCAAGATTTGCATTACTTTTCTATTTAAAGTTCTTTATGGGGTGCAAAGTGTCTTTTTCGGGTTATATCACAGAACTGGTGAATAACAGAAAGAGGTACTTAGTGTAAAGTCAATAAAGAAAGAGTTGACATACTGTATTCTTCACTTGCTGTCTTCAGAGATGATGGTTTATTCTAACGCACATGTAAAATATCAGTTTTCAGGCGCTTCGGGAAAAGTCTGTAATTTGGTTCTACATGAAGGGTTGGGCTCAATGAGTTCCACAATCTGATCTCCTGAAAATCCAGAGATCTACCTCCAAGCTTAGTCCATCTGAAGACCCGTTTAGAGATATCATTTGCCAATGCTGAAGTGAAGATTCTGTTAGGCATGCAGTATTTGTCCATTCTCCTCAGGTATGCTGCCTCTCTGCCTCAGTAAGCATTAAGCACGTTATATAATTCCATGTTTTTTTATTTCTGAAATTGGGAAATATTTGAGTGATTTTAAGGCTAGTTTTATTTAAGATTCTTTGTCAGTCTATTGTAAACAATGTTGGAATGTTTTAGGCAGACAAGGAAATGGGTTCTTCCTAACTCCACCCTTTGTTAATTTGAGATAGTGGACACATCCTTCCGAGTAGGGAGAAACACAGATTGATGCCCTTGACTACTGCAATGACCTATCGACTGAAGGAGAATTTCTGGTGAAATATGACACAAGAGTTATTGAATTGAAAAATATGGTAAATGGGGATTTTCAGGTATTGGCGGGCTTCCCATAATTTAGCTTTGTTACATGCCTGCGTTCAAGCTTTTGGAACACTTGATGATCCACAACATATGTGTTTCTGTTAGCAGGACTCGTTAGCCTGAGTAACTGTGAGACTTTCTAGAGGAAAGTAGATTTTGAGTGTCAGTAGAAAACATTTAAAAGTTCAACTGCTACTGCTATGGGAACTGCACAAACAGGCACAACTAGATACTGAACAGCTGGCATCAAAGTTATGACCCTGGGTATTCGTCATAGAGGTGATAAGAACCTCCCCACAGAATCATCCTGTTGGTTATCTCTGTTGTTCAGAGGAGATCTGAAACATTAGGCACTGTCTGCATTTACTTACTCTATGGTGACGATCTGGCCAGTCAGGTTCTGTTCAGCATGTTCTTCATATTTTTCAGAGGAGAAGAAGCCTCATAGACTCTTCCTTTTCACCACAGCCAACTTGTCCCTCATCATGTTCACACGTTCAACTGAGAGAATCACTGATCAAAGAGTCCAATGTCAAAGGACATTGACCACATTGTAGTAGGGCTGGCAGCTGCCAAGCTGATCATGGATATCAGCACTGGGAGCGGGTACACACCTCTCCAAACCCATTCCGACAACAAAAGGGTTAAAACAGGGTTGTGTGCTAGCACTCATCTTATTTAACCTTTTTTTTCTGACCTACCAGGGGAACACGATAAATTCCTCTGTCATGCACCGAAACTAGGGAAAATTCCACTGTCCTATCTGCTGTACGCGGACAACTTGGTGCTGATAAGCCAGACACCAATAGGCCTCCAGCATCTTCTAAATGTAGTCCACTCCTTTTCAGAAAGGAATGCCCTGCAAATAAATTTCAACAAATCTAAGGTAATGGCAGTGAATTACACAAAAAAAAGGAAAATCAAGTGGCACATAAACAGACAAGGGCTGGACCTGGCAAACACCTACAAATATTTGGGAGTAATTCTGGACTCCAAGAACTCGTTTAAACCTCAATTGGACTCCGTACGAGGAGAAAGAACCATGACTTACCTGGCCATAAAATCTTTAAAGGCCAAACTCCCCGACCTAACGCTCAACCCTCTTTTTCAGGTTCTGTGCGCAAAGTTACAGCTGACTCTCACATATGGGAGTGAATCTCTTCAAGGAAAGGATTCCGCATTACTGGACACAGCAGTAGCTAACTCATACAGGGCTATCTTTAACCTGCCAAGATACGTCTCGCCTGCACAAATCCGGTTAGAATTCGGTATTCTGAAACAAACAGTAGAAAGGCGGAGTGCGTATGTTACCAGCTGGCACAAGATTTTCAGCGCTGAGGTTGACTAATTAAAGTCCAACGTATGGGAAGAGCTGCTCCGACATTGTAAATCTTCAGCTAGAAATTACCTATTTGATTCATTTCAAGTCTTGGGTCTGTCCGACCTCTGGGGCACTCCAACAGATATCTTGTCTTTCAAAAAGTCACGAAAAAATCAGCTCGAATCATCTCTTCTACTGAGGGCAAGGAGACATTAACAAAAAGAGCGCACGGTTGGATCACGCTAAGTGACTACCGAAGAATGCAGCCACAAACATATCTCAACATTGGAGTGAATCTAAAAAAAAAAAAAAAGGTTTTTTTTGTTTTTAAATTTTTGGAGGACCTTTATTTAGAAAAGGGTGCACACAGCTATTCAGCCAAACATCCCGGAGGCATGGCAGCAAAAAAATAGAAAATCGGACTGTTTCGGCACACCCAGGAGAGCATCTCAGGATTAGAGAGGTCAATTTTTAAAAATAAAACAGGATATACACGGTAACTACGTAATACAGTTCCATATGTTAACGAGATGGAAAGAGAGAAAAGAGAACAGGAGGGGGGCGGCTACGGGATCTAAAGTAGATACAATCACCGGGTGGGCAGGGAAGCATGTCCAACTGCAGAGACGACAACATTTTGAAGCGAACAATATAAGCAAGCATACATTTCCGAAAACTCCCGACTAAGGCCCCACCCGATGAATCCAATGACAGGAGAGACTGAGCGGCCACAGTCCCAGCACCGCCCAAAAAGTCCAAACAGTAACCCGATAAACTGACCCCCAACCCAGGGAGAGAGAAAAAAAGGAAGTCCAGTCTAACTAAAAGAAGAGAAAAAGGCCATAGAAACAGAGAATGGAAAAACAAAAATACCCCACCCCCTACTCCCCACCCTGCACCCCTGCAGATGGCTACGGCCTACCCCCTAGCAGCGTGCCTATCGCCCAGCGACCAAAAACCCGAAATATAGTAGAAAAGAGATTTATAAAGGGAGGAAACACAGAAAAAGAAAGAAAAGAAAAGTTAAGGGAGGAGGAGAACCACGCATCCCCGGTCGCACTACCCCCCTCCTGCGACGCACAGTCCTGGTCATTAAACAATCAGCAGCAATGCAAAGTAAATTCGGTAGAACCCAGGAAAGACGTCCTACACCGCCCCGCCCCCTGATACAAGAAATGGCGGATCCCGGGTCCCTCACAAACCCCTAGCATCCGAGTCGAACACCAGTCTCACCCTTGACCTCTACGAGTGTTCACCATGAGTTCCGCACACCGCACCCGCATATTCACAGGATAAATCAAAAGTTCAGCCAGTCCACGAATCTGTGCGGCGAGTCCAGCGGATATCCACCGTCCACCACAATCCTCAGCCGCCATGACACTCGCCACGGTACGACCAGATCCCGACCATTCCATACTCCACCACACTGCACAGCTCACACGATCAATAAATGTTCGCTGTTTCCGTCGGATCACAGTTTCAATAAAGTCATAGGGGGACGGGCACGTGAACACGACCACAGGTGGACTCGCCAACGTGGGCGGGCGATACACCATGGCGGCGGGTTCAGCCGCACACAGCGGCACAGACATTGCTATCCAGGCTTCGACACTAGATGGGCCTCGAGTCGTAGATTCCGGGATCAAAGTGGGAGAAACGGCTCGCCTAGGGGGACCAGACAGATCAGAGTCCTTATGCGATCGGGCAGTTTCGGTGTCGTCCACGATCGACTTATGTGAAAGAGCAACCATGTAGGAGCACAGGCCCTTAATGGCGGCCATCACGGTTCACAATGATGGCTCTTCTTCACCCCGCACCGCCGCGAACTGATCGACTCCAGACATCAATGCGCCCTTCGGGTCACCCGATTCCCCCATGAACCGAAGTGCGATGAGGGCAGGCGGGGGCGGGAGGCACACAGTCCAGCAATGATAGGGCCTCTTGGAAGGGGGCCCCACCCCGGCGGGAAGGGAACACCAAGAAGGGGACCCCCGACCTCTCAGCCACTCACAGGATCATTACACCTCCACAATGCGGGTAGAACTGCAGGCTCTCCAACAATCCAGGGGCAGGTTGCTCTCTACTTCTATCGACCGGACCGTGTCTGGATCCCCCGGTCGCAGTTGTTGCACTGCAACCCGGCAGGGTCAGTACTCGAGGTCCCGGCTATCGGTCAGCGTTAGGCCGAGAACTTCCACTCGATATAACTCCGGCAATCCGGGCCGTAAGTTTCCCAGGACCACACCGCCAGTATCAGCAACGGGTCACCCACACGGGGGTGAGGAGAAAAAGCAGGATTTGTAGCAGGATATTCAAGCAGCAGGAGGAGGTCCACGGAGCCGAGTGCTTATGCGGCCATCTTCGTTCGTCGCTAGGCTCCTCCAAGAAAAGTTTTTAAAATTAGGCCTCCGCATAATTCCGGTAATCTCACATTTACCACCGTGGGTAAGAAAAAACTTCTCGCAGCAGTGCTGCCTGTGTAAGGCTGACAAGGAAGACATTGTCTATGTGATGTGTATTTGTCCTAAACTAAAAGACTTGAGGTACAATTTATTACGACCCTCCTTCAAATTACATGGCGTCCAGACATGCAGGCAGGCTGTTAAACTGTGCTTTAACCCCACCAAAACAAAATTGAACTGTCGGGTCGTAAAGTTTTTGGATTTAGCAGAAAAAAGACACAAGAGCGTTTGATGACCATCGAAACATTTTATTGACAATTATGAACTGATATTAATCAAACTTGTAAAACTGAGGAAACCGCTCATGATGAATTTTTAGCAATTTTTAGCAATGTTTTATTGTTTTGTAAAGATTTTAATTAATCATGTACAAATAAATAAATTACTTACTTACTGATCAGGGATATCAGCACTGGATGTCTAGGGTAGCTTGATGCCAGTAGTGCAAGGGATTCTAGAAGCCCAGTGTGGTGTTGACTGCTTCAATTGTATGGATCAGTGGAGAATGAGTGAGAAGTGGTGATTGGAGTTTAGCTGACAATCTTAACTTCACCGGCAATCTCGTTGGGTAGGGTATTGCTTGTAATGGTGGCAAGGAAGGCACCTGCTGTCATTGTACCTGAGAAGCTTCTGGAAATAGCTCTCCTCCTTCAGGCATCATGCAAATGATTGACATGAGGACGGTCTGGTTGGCAAGAGGCTTTTATCTTTGTGTTTATTATCATGAGTTGTTATTTTTTTACACGGAACCACTTTGTCTCAAATAAAAAGTTCATTTTTAATATGGAAATTTTCAGTTAGTGCCGACTGTATTTTTAACGTCAGAGCCAGCTAGTGGCCAGTAAACGAGAATAACTGCTGGGAACTTTCCAGACTTTTTGCATCAGAATTCAACACTCAGAATGCACTGCCACACGTCAATAAATGTGATGCCAAATTCTGAAATCTGATTAAATCAGCATTTCGTCATTTGAACGCATATAGGACAAGCTTTTCTTACATCATTTTGAGATACGTTGCAATTTACATTAAACTTACTTTTTCTGATCCCAGTCTAATTTCATGTTCAAAACTCGCATAAATATATTAGAAACCATATATCATGAATAGTTCATCAGCATAAAAAAGGCAAGAGCTACCCATCTCAAATATAAAATATTAGTATGACACATAGCTTCCTTAACTGGCCTGCCTGTAATTATCAGAAACAATTTTCCTCCACAACTCTCGAAGATGGTGGGAGGGTCACACATAGTGCGAAGACGAATGATAATTGCTAATGTTGTTTTCCTTACCTAAAAATCAATGGAAGCGTTACACTGTCTCTGTTTACAAAGGACTGTTGCAATAACTGAAAGCGTGAAGAGGAATGTTCTCGACGCCTGACGCCATTAAGCGATGCTTCTTCACCATGAACTCTCTCATAATAATCACAGAGGACACAGTAGTTGTTGCCAATTGGGGTAATTATTTCTCTAGCAAAACATATTACAGATTCATTGAAAGATCAATTCTCAACTCTGGTAGATCAAATGCACACTATTGATTAAAAGAGACGTGATTATATTAAACAATGATAATCAGTATGCTGCATAGATTTTTGAAGAAATACATAACAATGAAACATCATATTGATGAACTAGTAATAAACTCTGCCAGCAAAGGATCACACTGAAGTGCTTATTCGCTGGATATTATGCCATCGATCACAACCATGGAAACTCTAATTGTAAATAACTTACCGAGTACACTTTACTGCATTTGGCAACCAGGGTCATCATGTAAAAATCCACATTTCAATGAAGGTGATATGTCATTTCCCTCACTGGTGTTCGCGTTCTCACAGTGATTCCCATATATTAGTAACGTAAGATTTTCTTACAAGAGTGTATATCATGTTTTCTGTATTCCATGATGTACTTGCCTTCAGCTATTAGAATGCCTTAATGCGTTTTAATGTTTTTACATCTAGCACGCTATATTAATAGCATGAGTCCGACTTTACAAAATTGTGCCAATATGATTATCGTTATTAATGCTTCGTTTCAATAATTGGATTTTTGTACATATTTGATTGTATTTTAGGCACTTTCAATAAAGCGGATTTGAAATGTCTAGGATTATAAATAGGTATGTATGGCGAGAAGCTTTTAAATGGTCACTCACTTAGGACGTGTTTGATTTTTTTGACAGAAGTAACCCCTGTGCAGCTAGCACTACGTATCCTTGGAGAGCAGGGACTAAGGCGATTTATCAAGGAAGGAACAACCATTCTGGAATACTAAAAGCATATTTTTAATGCAGATTTCCCTCGGTTTCATGAACCAAGCATCCTCTTTGCCAATCCTCAAGCACACACTATAGAAGTGTGTGCATGGGCAAACGATTCCGTGTAAGAGTCACTGAACGTATACTACCTCTAGCATTGCAAATATTTGTGTCCCTCAAGCTATATTGGGTGGAGACATGTACGGTAGGAGGAACTATTCCATTAGAACACTTATGCAGCATGCACACAGTATTTGTCCCTTGTCCAGCACATTCCAGTTGTGAGCGGCTTCCTCAGACCTCAAATTGAATGGATGCATTTTTTGACTGCAATCAGCCATGAGGAAGCCTCCAGTGAATGCTCTCATGTCAGGTTGTGGATAGCTGTTATCTGCAGTTAAATACAGTTAATGTATTCCCTTGTAAGTGACCAGAGTGCCACTGTAATCAGGCCCGCCTACGGTTTTTGTAAAAGTCACTTGCATTGTCATTGCCCTTCTCAAAGATTGACCAGGAAGGGCATGGGTAGCACCTCATCCTCCATCAGGCCCCGCTGGGTCCAATTGCTGTCCTGTCAAGGCAGTAAAATAAATAGTGGTCCATCAACAACGGATGGCTGGGCGCTGTTCCTCCAGGCTGATGGAACTCTGCTTTCCAGGTTCCATTTTTCTAGGGTTCTGCTGTTGGTCTGGTGGTGGTAGTGATTGATTCAGCAGATTTTAGTGCTCACTCATTCCACATCAGGGCAATCATGGCTGGTGTTAGGTCTAAATGAGCAACCAGTGCAGAGGATGCGAGGTCCAAACCGAGATGTTTCAAACGATATTTTCACCTCAACATGATCTAATATTTTTTACTGTCTAACACCTTGTTCTTCCTCCCCTCATGCTATCTTTGTGCTATGGCTGCTCGTGAAGTACTGCTACTAGAATACTCTTAGATACAAATGACTCATGAAGTGTATGAGAGATTTTATGGACCATGCCAAAAGACATGTTTCATCATGAGGTGGTATGGTCAGGGAAAATGTGAGGGCAGCAGTGAAAATGGTGCTAACATGGAAGCTTCCGCCAGTGGTGTAACGAAACTTGAGGGTACCACCCTGCAAAGCACATGGAGGGTCCCCGCCGGCCCAACCCACCACCTACCATTTTGCTGGACTTTCTGCACACTACCGCAGGGTCTGATCTGCCACTCTGTAAGAGCAGATAAGACTGACAAATGGGCCTCTGGGCCCTTGGAGGACTTCTTGTGAATTAATACACTCCAGCACGGAGACTCTGGATCTTTCCCAAGAGCCCCATAAAACCGCTGAGGCATTACTGGGGCCTAGCTTTGATATTGCGGCACGTGCATGGGAAATAATTATCAGCCATGAATGGGAAAGTGGGATAGGAAAGCTAGCCAGGGTAACGCTAGTGGGCTTGCCTCAATAAGGCAGTGTATATTGTTTTTAGTTTATTGTACTGTGTGTTAGTAGATAAATACTCCTTTGTACATAATGTTTTTTCTACACTATTCTTGTGGTACAATATTTCTGCAATCGATATTCTGACATGTAACCAGCTTGTGAGAATCAGTGCAATCTTAGGGTGGCTAGCCATCCTGTATTTGTGAGGTTGTCAATGTAGTGATTTTGTAGCTGTAGATTGTTTGATTGCACATTGCAGCCATCATCCATGCAACGGTGCGCGACGCAACCAAAATCCATATTCTCAAAAACTGGAGCAGCAGCCGATGAATTGTCTCCTGCAGAACCGGGCCTATATTAGGTTTTTTAGGTTTAGCCTCTGCAAGACCTGTTGTAATCTCTTATGTTGGCTGTTGAAACACCCACCAATTGCCACTGGTTGTTATCTTTGGCATTCAGGAATGCTGGCCTGTTATTGGTGTTTGCTTATTTGATCCCTCCTCTATATGTGTGTCCCCATCCCATGGCGATTTCACTATTGGTTTCTTTTGGACTGACAACCTTCTTCATAGCACCGAGCGGCTGCTCCTCCCCTCTGATCAGACTCTATTTTCTCCCTGGCTTCGGCTCCATACTACAGAACGAGCTGGAACAGTCAGAGAGTTGTTTGCATTCCTTTCTAGCTATGTGACGCCCGCTCCCCTGCTTCACTCCCCTCTGCCCACACTCCTGACACGTAGCAGCTTCACAGCACTCTCCAATAGTACGTAACAGAGGGCACTGAATCATTTCAAGTTACCTTATGTTTTCAATTAAAAAAGGAAAGACTATCTGCCCACTCGCCCTCACTTCCAACAATAGTCCTAAAATACCTAGCAACAGGCGACTCTTTGGGCCAACCACCTCAGAACAATAAGTAAGCACTGGCATCTGGAGCAATTGGCGACCATGTTAGGGAAGACACTTTTGACTTCTCGCTAGACAGGCTATTGTTGAGGCAGCCGTCAAAACTATGGGGCATATTTATGAAGCCTATTTCCCGTTCGCAAACGGGCCGATTCTCAGAATCGCCCCATTTGCGAAGGGGAAAAAGACTTTTCGGATGTATCATCTCAAAAGGCCCTTGCAAAATAGCGAGGCCCTTGTACATTAAGTCAAGCATGAACTGCACCACATCTTCTGACCACCGTCCTCCTGGTTCCCACTTACAAGCTCCTGTCGCTAAGAATTCTCTCTACGCCAACTCATATGCAGCTCGCATCGACGCAGACAATGAACCTACCACCAGCTGTAAGACCCTACGTTGCCTACATACCACAAGTGATCCGGCATTGGGGTTGGTGTCCTGTCTGCCTCCTTGGCCAGCCCACAGAATCTCTCCCACTGCGAAAGAGACAAAGTATCCGCAATGTCATTGAAACATAAACAAAAGAGGGACCCTGAAAACCTAAACGAAGTAAAGGCTAGGGGAGTAACCTACCAGGGAGAAAACGTATTACAACAACATGAAAAGGGGCCTCCCCAAATGATAAGGAACCAGCAAATGGATTCAACCAAACACCCACGGAAAATCAATTTTGTTTTGAAAAATTTCTTTTTTATTTATGATCATTTTTTATAAGGTTCTGATAACAAAACACACAGGAGAGTTGTCATGTTAATCAACTTCTAATACATAAAAATTTCATGAGATGGTACAAAAGACAAAAAGAACATCAGCCCAAAAGTTAATAAGACAATCAAAACATGACATGCAATTCAGTCATTCAATCAATCAACCACAAACTAACTATCATACAATACATACAGTCATACACAATCAAAACATAATTTCATCCTACATCAGGGAAAAGAGCGCTGATGCACGTTCCCACCCCAGGGTCCCGAACCCCCTCTGACCAAGATGGAAAAATATCCAAACACTCCCATGACCTAACCTCCCCTTCAAGAGCCCCCTCCCCCACCCCCCTCTTCCACTACTCCCGCCCCCCCTAGAGCTCCGAGCAAAATTCACTTCGGCCCACCATCCTGGGGGGGCTATCTGTAAGCCTGACTCCTGGTTCATCAAATGTGGCTGGTAACTGCCCCATCCACCCACTTGTGCCAATTCCACCTCCTCCATTGAGTCGCCAGCTATCAATGCCCCTTCACCCTGGTCCGGATAAGGGGGTGAAAAAATGAGGGGGCTCGAGGGAACCATCTCTCCCCTCCCCCTGACCTCCCAGTATCATGTCCAGCTCCGCTAATACTTGCTCTGCCCGAAACAGCTTGGCCAGATATGATGCCCCCAGCACCCTCCCCACCTCTCCCAATTCAGCCTCCTGTCCCACTATATCCCCTTGGGGCACAGTTGGAACCTGTTGCTCACCAACGCATTCTACGTACATTATCCCCCCAGTAAGGGCAACCGATGACGAACTCGCGCCCCCAGCCCGTTTCCTCCTGTTCCTGAACCCACCTGAAAGTCGTCCGCCAGCGAGGCAGAGCGCCTCTTGC
Source organism: Lissotriton vulgaris (assembly GCF_964263255.1). Classification (NCBI taxonomy): domain Eukaryota; kingdom Metazoa; phylum Chordata; class Amphibia; order Caudata; family Salamandridae; genus Lissotriton; species Lissotriton vulgaris. Next base: position 1,092,307,101 of record NC_141696.1, on the reverse strand, counting down.
AGCCCTGCCCACCCCTGCGCTTCCCCTGCTGCGCGGGGGCTGAAAATCGCCTGCCACGAACTGCCGGAGCATGCAGCAGCACGGTGGTTCCACCAACAGACGGCCTGCTCCCACATGCGCCCTCCCGCTCCACCGCGCTCCCAGCGCTGGCCCAGGCATCCCAGCGGGCCGCATTTCCACACACGGGCCGCCTTCTTAAAGCGCTGGCGGCCCGATCACTCACCGCTTCTGTCCTTGAGTGCTTTGGGGACATGCAGGTGGCCACGACCGCCGCCACTCCAGCGGAGGACTGGCACGCGGGGCACGACGGCCTGCCACATCGCCCAACACCAGGTCCATCCTCCCAGCCTCACTAAGAAGCCGGATGGCGGGCTTCCAATACACAGTAATCTTCCGCCACCAAAACGATTGCGAAACTTCACCGCTAACTAAACAATTATCACTAAAATTCAAGCTACCTACAAACTCCCAGCCACCAGGTCACTGAACCTAAAAAGGTGGCTGGGAGAAGGAGCCCGAAGCATTTATGCTTGGGCTCCTTTTGGGCTATATATTACAAGCCCAAAACAAAACCAGCCTTACTGCTGCATAGCCCTCCCCCCCGCCCCTTGCAAACTGCCCAGGGGGGACCTCCCTGCGGTTGGCTGTCCCCCGCAAGCCCCTCTTCGCCTCTTGTCATTCTCTGCCTTTGCTTCTGTTTGCATATACATATGGTCTTGCAGCAGGGAACCCGGTGGTGGTTGCATTTGTTTGTCTGTACTCTGTCTATAAACACCTAACCTCATTAGACACCTAACCTAACCATTAGACTCTGAGACACCTAACCTCATTTTAATATGCATGCCAGCGCGAGCCCAGAGTGATGACTCTGTCCCGTTATACGCAGGACATTTTGTAAAATGCCGGGTGACTACTCGATGTGAGTCCCCTGCTACGGATGGTTTTCGATTTAAAATCTACTGCAGATTGTGTGGCAACCAGAAAAGGTATGGTTTTCCTTTCCGAATGGCAGCTTCATGCACCATCTGAATGGGGTTTGTCTTCGTGTGGCGAAGGACTCTACTCCATATCCACACTCTTGAGCCTGCTCTATGGTTGAAAGTAGGTTTTGCTTCAACTGCTTGAGGCACATGCCAGGCATCTACCCTATTGCAAGTATTTCTATGGCGCTCTTCTCCCCTTGTGGGGGTTGTAAAACGTGGTTCTGAGAATATTATGTATGACCTGGTTGGCTGACCCTCAGCTCCTTGGCCATTAACTTCTCTTGCTGCTGCCTCAGCCAGCACCACTGGTTTCAGGAGGCTCGGTGCTCACATCAAGGGCGGCATGTTTCACGGAAGGACTTCTGCGTACTGTGCGCTTTTACATCTACTGAGAGGGATACAAGATCAATTGTATTGCAGCATCTGTATAGCGCTTCCTACAGCGATGCACAGCACTTAAATTGCATCTGGTTCCTGGGCTCCCTTTTGGGGTGTACATTTGCAAAAATGTTGTTGACATATGATGTCCATTGAATGTTTTGGTATGTACAAGTGCACAACTGTAGATTAGCATTGTTTGTAAATAGTTCCAGGAGTTCTAAACTCTTTGCATCAATCTTGACTTTTTTTGCTTTATGTCTCCTGTCTGCGTTTTCTACTATGAACGCCGATTGAGTATTGATTCAGGTGAAAGGTACATTACCACCCCCTGCACGTTTCTGTCTTACCACACCCTGGCTGTCTCAGCTTTTCAGTACCATTTCTTTAATTTAATTGCCTCAACTGTACCTTATCTTTTTCTTTCTCCAGCTGTCAGTTCGCTCCTCTCACCTCCTCAGCACACCTTCTTTCCTGGCACTGATGTCTTCATCTACCAGGCCTCAGGCCAAAACTCTACTTTCAAATGCCAAGTCTCTTTCCAAACTCTCATTCAGTCCACCCATGCAATGCTGGCAAGGACCACCCAGATCTGCAGCTGCTCGTTCTTTACATGTATTTCCTGTTGTCAGGTAACTACTGGTTTCAGTTCCACAATGTAGTAAAGTGAATGATGAAAAATTGTCTATAATACTGTTAATGTTTATCGCATGTCAAGTCCCTGGAAGATGAACTAGTTTAATTTTGTTTTTGTTATAAGGGCTGGTACTGTAATTTAGAAGATTAATACCAAATTGGAACCTATTGTGAATTTACAGTGGGCTTAGAGCCCATCCATTGCTTGCCATTGTTTACCTTTATTGTCACTCTCATTAACTTGCGCTTTATTCACTGCCTACTGTGGGTTTCTCAGTCTCATATGTGTTTGTCCCTCTTCTTGCACATAGCCTCTTTACTTTTGTTGTTGCATTGCTCACTTTTTCGAAATTACACTTCCCTTTTTTTAACCACTCCATAAGAGTGCATGTATTTTTCAGCTATGTCCCACATGTATTTCTTTCCTCTTGCTTGGCAACAGCTCTTACTGCATCAGGTTCATCTTCATAACATTCTTAATGTGCAAAAATAGGGAGAGGCAAATTTCAATCATTAAAAATTGTGTTTTTATAATGTGTTATAGCACGTTATCTATTTACAGCGCCAATAGCTCAAAGTTTCATGAATGCAAGACTAATTGCATTGCAAATGCTTGTTTACTTTTACGTCTCCCGGCTGGAAGGGCCCCATGATGGCTGGATTGGCTGCCCGGATTCCAATGATCTCATTATCAATTGCACCCCACCACCAACCACCTCACTGACACAGATTCTAATCCCCTGGACCGAGCTGGGCTCGCCTCGAACCACTCCTGACCTGCCTCAGTAAGACAGACTCACCTGAGAGGCCTGGCTTGCAGCTTCAGAGCAGAGGCAGGCAGGCAGGCGCGAGTGGGCAGCTGAAGACAGGGCAAGGCTGGCTAGCCAGGCAACAGGGGTTAGTAATAATTAATTTATGTGCGGGAGCGCTACACGGTGACAGTCGTCTTTCTCAGTCGTCTGGTCCTGTGGTGCATCAAGTCTCGCATACTTTTAAGTAAGCTGCGCAATGCGCATGACTATGGCATTGGTCAGCAGCCCCACCTAATGCCCCACCCTGAAGACCGCAGAGACTGCGCGCCGCGCATCATTTAATTAATGAAGAGGCTGGCATGCCGTGCGCACCATTTAATTAATGAACATGAGGGCTGCGGGCATCAGTAACGCCTGCTGTTAGTAACAAGGCTGCAAAGGGAGCTTCTAAGAGAATCATATCCAACATCTCTTAGTCAAATAGGACCTAAACAATAAACATCTCCCCTGCCCCCTTCCCCTCCCCAAAAAAATGTTTAAAGCCAAAACATGAGAGATGCCCCAGGAGGCTGGAAGTTGCAACAACAGACGGATTGCGCCTGCTGTAGTAACAAAGTTGCAAAGCGAACTGCTTAAGTAAAGCAGTCCAATCCCCGAGTCTATTTGGGGCCTTAAAAATGAACAAACCCCTCCAAAATAAAAATAAAAAACTGAAGAGAGGCCCAGGGAGGCTAGGAGCTGCAACAACAGACGCGGGTCAACACGAGGGAGGTGAGAAGAAGGAAGGAGGGAGAGGGAGAGAAGTAAAAGTACATATGCTATTCATCAAGTGGTAGCTGCATTCAGCATATAGCAAGTGGGTTCCATACATTGTTACTAGATAATTTAGAGAGTAATTCTGCAACAATACATAGCGAGGATTTTGTAGGAGCAGAATGAAGTAAAAACCGAACGAGGAATAAACAAAATGGGTAGCATACTGGAAAAAGGGTCAAATATGAGGACATTGTAACAACTTAACATGCAACAATTCCGCCAATGATGGGGCAAAAATGGAAAAAAGGCGCGCACGCCAGCTCTGGGCCTTTTTTATTAAATGTGCTGTTTTTATTACAGAAAATTTAGGAGATCAGTGCCAGAGCAGCAGAAGGGCCACACAACCCTAACTTCTGTGTCAGAAATGGGATTAAATAAAGAGTGTCAACTCAGAGGGAATGGGCCCTGTTTGCTGACTGCCTGCAATTGAATTGTTAGTTAAAATTGGTTTTGAGCAGCAGCAGAGTCGGGGACCTCTGAGACCCACGTATTTTCTGCTGGAACAAGGGCCTTGGCGCGCAGGTTGTCAATTTGTAGGCTGTAAAATTTGCTTGTGCTTTGGCATGGGCAAGGGAATGTACACTTTGGAGGGGGATACCATGATTAAGATTGCTGGCAGACAAGGATGAAAAGCGGCTGCATGCTAAGTGCAGTGGCATGTGATGATTAGTAGGGGGCCTCTTGTCAGTTACGCCCTGGGCCGGTCTACATATTACGTGACTTTTTATTTTTATTCCGCATTTCCCAGCCGAGCCCCACCATGATGCCCTCCCTGAGATCCAAATTATGATCTCATCCCACCCCACCCCACCCACCCACTGAGACTCCTCGCCACACCATGGACCACTCCTACCTCGGCTCGGACAGACTCACCTGAAAGGCCTGGCCTGCAGCTCCTTCAGTGGCAGGTGTGAACAGGCAGCAGAAGAGGGCAAGGCTAGCCAGGCAGGGGCTTGTAGTAATAAGTACATTATGGCCGGGGGGCGCCGCACTGGCACGGTGATGGTCTTTCTCACTCTGGCTGGGTTTTGGGTGGGATACCTCACTCTTCACTCTCGTGCGGACCTTTAATTGCGCTTCTGCCAATGACAACGGTATGGTCACGATGAGCCCCACCCTGAAGACGTGCACTCGCGCAAACGCAGAGACATCTGTGCGCCGCGCACCATAATTAATAAAGATCCTCAGAGTCCCTCCCGGGGCCCGGCAGACATATGCACCATTTAATTAATTAGTACATCGAGCTTTCGGGACATTCCTCCTCAGGTACGCAATCAAAATTCCGGGATTATTCCTCTACCCCTCTTCACTAAACTAGTTCTCTTCCCTTGAGCTGCTGAGGTGCAATGACATTCCGACCGCCCTTTACTTAACTTTACTTTGTGGATTTGTAAAGCGCAGGCGAATCATCCCCAGGGGGATCTCTTGGCGCTGTGGGGGAATGATGAGAGGGACAAATCCAACTAAAACAGCCACGTTTTTAACAGTTTTTTAAACCTGGGTAATTCATTACAGGCCCTAATGTTTGCTGGTAATTTGTTCCAGTGTCTCGGTGCCAGATGACAGAAGGCTCTCCCACCCATTCTTGCCCTCTGTATCTTCTGTGAGCACAGAAGGTTGGCGTTACTGGATCTCAGTGGTCAGGCCGTTAGATACAGCCTAAGCTTCTTGGCTGGATATGCAGGTCCTTTCCCCTGTAATGAATTAAAAACGACAATGAGCATCTTAAAGATGGCTTGTTTCTTCACCGGGAGCCAGTGTAGCTGCTTCAACAAGGGGGCGGACGGGGTCGTGCTGGCTTATTTAAGGCCAGACATGCCGCGGTGTTCTGCACTACCTGTAGGCACATTAGTAGGTCTTCCCTGACCACCACCGGCAATGCGTTGCTGTGGTCCAGCAGACTCATCAGGAGTGACTGGACAAGGGTTTTCCTCACCAACAGAGGGATCCAGGGAAAGATTTTTCTTAGTATCCTCATGGTGCCGAAGCATATACCGGATGCCATCTTAACCTGCTCCTCAATAAATAATTGATTGTCTATCACGATACCCAGATTTTTGGCCCAGCTTCTGGGTGGGGGGCCCTCCCATAACTCGGATGGCCACCACTCGGGGAACCAAATTGTCTCAGCTTTTCCAAAAAGCAAGATTTCAGTTTTTGAGGAGTTCAGTTGCAAAAAATTCCTCCTCATCCAGATAGCGATACTAGACATGCAGCTTCTAAATTTCATTTGGGTTGACATAATGTCTTCCTCAATGGGAACGATTAGCTGCGTGTCATCCGCATATGAGATGGTTTTAAACCCATAACTTCTGATGATACCTGCAAACGGTGTCACATAGGCATTGAACAGAGTCGGGCTCAACACTGAGCCCTGAGGAACACCCCTGTCTGCCCCAACTGTCTGAGATACAAATGACCCCAACTGGATATTCTGTGTCCGTCCCGATAGAAAACTCTGGATCCACTCAAGAGCTTTACCTCTCACCCTGATCCCCTTCAATCTGTCTAGCAATAACCGATGGGAGATGGTATCAAAAGCTGCTGACAGATCGAGGAGTACCAGGATCTCTGGAGTCCCTCTCTCTAGTGTCATTCTGATGGTGTCTGTCACTTCCAGCAGTGCAGCTTCTGTGCTGTGCGATGCACGGAAGCCCAACTGAGAGGTGTCTAAGAGATGGTTTTGTTCCAGATACTGGGACAGCTGTTGGTTTACCAGAGTTTCCAGAACCTTTGCACAGCAGGGGAGGAGTGAGATAGGTCTATAATTCTGTAGCTCAGACGGGTCTGCTGTCGCCTTCTTTAGGAGAAGCTTGACCCGCGCTCTTTTCCACACATTTGGAAATATGGCAGTCCCCAACGAGATATTTAGATATTGGAGAGTGCATCAGCTAGGTTAGGGCTAAGTGTTGACATCACTGCCGGTGGTACAGAGTTGGATGGCGAGTCGGACTATACCTGACTTAATAGGGTTCTTACTTGCTCTCTGTTTGTGGGAACAAAAAAGTCCAACCCACAGGGAGAGCCATCTACCCGTCGGACTTCTTTAGGAACATCTCCCTCTCCTAGTTCCTCCCTGGTTATATTAAAGGACTGATAGATCAAGTCGATTTTATTGGTAAAGTGTCTAGCTAGGTCATTGCATAGTTCCTGTGTGGGGGGGTGCCGCATTATTCGCCTTCGGATTAGTGAATTCCGTCAGTATCCTATACAATTCTCTAGAGGAATTCTTGGCCTCTGTAATGCGTGCGCCCAGATGGGTCCTCCTTGCCGAGTTACAGATATTTAGATAATCTCTATGTGCTTTCCAGTAAAGCAGTTTGTCTTGTTCCCTCCTTGATTTACTCCATTTCCTCTCCAAAATTCTACACTTGGACTTCTCCTTCCTAAGTGTGTCCGAGTACCAGGGAGCCGAAGCTGCCCTCTTCTGGGTGGATGCTTTTTTTAGTGAAGCTATGATGTCTAAAGCTGCTTGAATTGCTCCCTCCAATCCTTCCCAGGACAAGTTAGGGTCCATATCATGATTAGGCAGATGATCCCTATATGTTTGACTGAAAGCAGAGACAGTTACTCTCGACCAAGGTCTTTGGAGATTCTGCTGACCTTGTTTCTGCGGTACAAAAGGGGGTGGTGAAGGAGGGAGCATCTGAATCAATCAAACACTCACACCCAGTCAAAAGATCTGGGTTTAATCCATCACCGTTCTTTAGCCCACTCTGCCACCCCAGTTCAGACATGGCTATATGCAAATCAGTCTGACCCTGTGCCTCATGGGAACAGTCCAGCCCGAACTGCCAAGCCATGTCTTCCCTGGACCGGAAACAAGCTTCCGAGGACCGGTTTCCGGCATTCCATCCGTCTTCAGCCCGGCTTGCTTGAATCCAGTGGCAAAGTGAGCAAGGGACTCACGTCTGAGCATACCCTGCCACACTTATGGCGGCCAAAAGCGGTACAAAAGGGGGTGGTGATGGAGGGAGCATCTGAATCAATCAAACACTCACACCCAGTCAAAAGATCTGGGTTTAATCCATCACCGTTCTTTCGCCCACTCTGCCACCCCAGTTCAGACATGGCTATATGCAAATCAGTCTGACCCTGTGCCTTATGGGAACAGTCCTGCCCGAACTGCCAAGCCATGTCTTCCCTGGACCGGAAACAAGCTTCCGAGGACCAGTTTCTGGCATTCCAGCCGTCTTCAGCCCGACTTGCTTGAATCCAGTGGCAAAGTGAGCAAGGGACTCACGTCTAAGCATACCCTGCCACACTTATGGCGGCCAAAAGTGGTACAAAAGGGGGTGGTGATGGAGGGAGCATCTGAATCAATCAAACACTCACACCCAGTCAAAAGATCTGGGTTTAGTCCATCACCGTTCTTTAGCCCACTCTGACACCCCAGTTCAGACATGGCTATATGCAAATCAGTCTGACCCTGTGCCTCATGGGAACAGTCCAGCACGAACTGCCAAGCCATGTCTTCGCTGGACCAGAAACAAGCTTCCGAGGACTGGTTTCTGGCATTCCAGCCGTCTTCAGCCCGGCTTGCTTGAATCCAGTGGCAAAGTGAGCAAGGGACTCACGTCTGAGCATACCCTGCCACACTTATGGCGGCCAAAAGCGTTACAAAAGGGGGTGGTGATGGAGAGAGCATCTGAATCAATCAAACACTCACACCCAGTCAAAAGATCTGGGTTTAATCCATCACGTTCTTTAGCACACTCTGCCACCCCAGTTTAGACATGGCTATATGCAAATCAGTCTGACCCTGTGCATCATGGGAACAGTCCAGCCCGAACTGCCAAGCCATGTCTTCCCTGGACCGGAAACAAGCTTCCGAGGACCGGTTTCTGGCATTCCAGCCATCTGCAGCCCGGCTTGCTTGAATCCAGTGGCAAAGTGAGCAAGGGACTCACTTATGGTGGCCAAAAGCGGTACAAAATGGGGTGGTAATGGAGGGAGCATCTGAATCAATCAAACACTCACACCCAGTCAAAAGAACTGGGTTTAATCCATCACCGTTCTTTAGCCAACTCTGCCACCCCAGTTCAGACATGGCTATATGCAAATCAGGCTGAAGACGACTGGAATGCCAGAAACCGGTCCTCGGAAGCTTGTTTCCGGTCCAGGGAAGACATGGCTTGGCGGTTCGGGCTGGACTGTTCCCATGAGGCACAGGGTCATACTGATTTGCATATAGCCATGTCTGAACTGGGATGGCAGGGTGGGCTAAAGAACGGTGATGGATTGAACCCAGATCTTTTGACTGGGTGTGAGTGTTTGATTGATTCAGATGCTCCGTCCATCACCACCCCCTTTTGTACCGACCTTGTTTCTGCTGCACTGAATGGGCAGATCGTATAGAGAAGCTTTGTGCCCTATGATCAGTCCAGTCAAGTGCCTGTGGAGGCTTGATACCCAGGTGTGGTATATTGGAAAAAATGGCATCCAAAGTGTGGCCTGCACAATGAGTGGGGCGAGTAGTTCTAAGCGATACCCCAAGAGAGTCCATTATAGCAATCAGATTAACAGAATCTGAATTGGAAGGCATCTCTAAATGATGGTTAAGGTCCCCTAGAAGCAAAAAGTTTGTTGCAGTCAGGACATGGGGGGCCAGTCTGTCCAAAAGAGCTATACCGAACTCCCTCTCATTGCTTCCAGGTGGATGGTATACCAGTGCTCCTGTCCATTCGACCACCAAATTACATTCTACTCTAAAAATAAGAAGCTCCATGGTGGCCACAGAGGTTCTATCCAACGTTGTGATGTAATAAGGGGACCACACAGCAATGGCTAGCCCCCCACCTCGCCTCTCGGGCCTAACCAGTCTGATAACATCATAGTCATCCGGAAAGGCCACTGCTAAAACAGGAGTGGCATCATTATTAAGCCATGTTTCTGTGAAAAAGCAGATATCAGGCTTGCGGTCGTCTAATAGATCCCAGGTCTCCATATAGTGTTTAGGAATGGATCTGGCATTTAGCTATACTCCCCGTATGCATGGGCTCTATCTATCTTGCCCAGTCAAGTTAATTTCCCCTGACTCTCACAGTGTCAGTCAGTCAAAATACTTTATTCGATTTTAAATAAAATCATAAAAAGACATACATTTTATACATATTAAAAATGTTAAAATACATTTGCAGAAACTGTTACGACACAGTATATTCAGTAAAAATTGTTAAAAAGAGTTTGTGCAAAAAGGCAAAGTTCCACATACTAAATAACATTATAGACTGCGAAGGGTTCAGTAAAAAACTATTAGAAGAAAGTTTGTGCAAAAAGGCAAAGTACCACATACTAAATGACAATATGGGCTGCAGGGGTTAGACAGTAATTAGGGAACGACTATTGTGGTGATGCTTGATTTGATACGTGATGCTGCTACCAAATAATTCCCCATACAGAATATAGTGCGAATATTATTCATAGACTGGAGGTAAAGAAGATCTGGTCTAGCTTGTATAAAACCAGCCTCCCTCAAAATTGGTAACACATGTTTTTTGCGAGGGACTGAAAATAAAGGGCAAAAATTTATAAAATGCATGGTGTCCTGGGTTGAAAAGTTGTCACAAGAGCAGGGAGGGGCTGACTCTGGTCTAGCCCAGGACTGGTAGTTGCCCAAATAATAATGGATCAGGTTCAATCTAAATTTAATTAAGAGGAATCTGTGGAAAGGCCTAGTAACAATGCTGAGGTAGGGTTTCAGTGAGGTCGAGCTTTTTGATATATAATGAGACCTCACCAATGGCTTCTGCAGTTCCCTTTCCTTGCGGGCTAATCTCACTGGATCATAAACTGCCTCTTAACTGAGAACACATCCACATTCCTAATGCAGGAAGGGGATTCAAAAAGTTTCGGTCTCCCCACCTGGGCAAATACCTTCCTCAGATATTCCAACCAGGGGATCTTTTTAGAGTTGTCTAGCGACATGACGTCCTCCATGATTGAATGATTCAGAGTTAACTCCTTATTGAGCAATGTCTTTAACCAAAAGTTCAGCGGTGCCAAGTTGAGTCTGTCTGTAACATAATCCATGCCCACCTCCGCATGGATTGAATATGTTGGAGTAGATGTTGGGACTGACAATAAGGAACGCAAAAACCTGTTTTCTGCCCTCTGTATGGGCTCAAGCCGTACATATCCCCAGATTGAAGCACCATAAAAGGCAATTGGAATACATTTGCTACTATATACCTTCATTAAGGCCTCCATCGGCCTAGCCCCCAGTCTCTTTGAGAATCCCATGACAGCCGCCGATGACCTGGTCACTCATAGACTTTTTGCCCTAACCTGTGGGCCCCACGATCCCCTCTCATCGAAGAGCACCCCCAGGCAGGGGAAGGTCGCCGTTCTTGAGACTACTTCGCCCTTACACTTAAAGATTTTTGGATTCCCTTTGCGACTATGGGCTCCAACCACCATCGTATGGGATTTTCCTGCATTGACCTTCATGTCCAGTTCGTCCATAAAGGCACCAAATGCATGCAATAAGCGCTGGAGGGCAATACCAGTGCGGGCTGTGAGGACTGCGTCGTCCGCGTATAGGAGAGCAGGGATCTTAGCTTCTCCTACACGCGGGAAGTCTCCCCCCACCTCCTCCAGGTAGCTACCCAGGCCGTAGATATATATGGTGAACAGTAGGGGGGCTAATATACAGCCCTGCCTTACCCCGTGCATGGACTTAAACTGGGGGCTGCATCTGCCCTCCCGGGTCACCCTGACCATAGCGAACAAATCCTGATGGAGGGAAGCCATGAACCTAACTAAAGCCCCATCTATCCCAATCCTCAACAGGGTGGCCCACAACCTGAACCTATTCACCAGGTAGAAGGCTGAGGAGAGGTCCATAAACGCCAAGAATAGGGGCCCCTCCTTAGCCACCGTGTACTTAGCAATCAGAAGGTGCAAATTTGAGCATTGCTCCATTGTTCCTCTCTTCTCCCTAAACCCGTACTGGATGTTTGCCAACCCACCGCAGTTATCAATGCTCTCCCTCAACTTAGCTAATAGGACTCTGCCTAGGATCTTAATGGCAGAGTCCAGGAGAGATATGGGCCTATAACACCCTGGGTCGTCCCTGTGGCCACTCTCACAGTGGTTCTCCTGTCTCCCGGACTGAGATCTGAAAGAGGGAGATAGCTGCTTGACCGGAACCCACCCAGAGTCAATGCACCTCTCAATCTCCGTTTGCCTCTTCCCCTGTCTATCCTAGGCCTAAATTCCCTAGAACATGAGAGTGGGAGGTTGTGGGGCATGAGAGCCCTGGTTGTAATAGGGCCATCAGACCGCCGGGGCAGCAGTGGCTGGACTGCCACCACTACGCCCCCACGAACCTGGCGGTTCTTCGACTGCCAGACTTGTAATCAGGCCCTAACTAACTCTCTTTATTATTAAATTCTGCTCTAGAATGCTGTGGGCTCTGATGACCAATTATTGGGACATTTTTATCATAATCATTTTATCAAATGTATACTCAAGTGGCTAAGTCAGATGGGAAATTGTCAAGTGAATCCAGAACTCCTGTTAGTGGAAGACTTTAATAAAAAAAAATGGTATGTTTTCCAACATGGTCTGCTGATTTACTAACGTGGCTAGGGAGGCTCACATTAATTTGAGACATGATTTGAATGGCGAGTCATTGAATAATTTAATGACGTTTTTGCTCTGGTTGATGATTTCACACCTTCTGAACCCACTGTGCAAACATTCACAAGGAGAATCAGGTACCATTATAGATCGCATCATGTTCTCAGCTAACATCTTAACTTTAGTTCCAATTTTAATCCTATACCTAAATGGATGAATGATAACAACCTTCTATTGATTACTGTAGGTATGAGCAAAAGCTCATTGAACGGAAGGGGTATTGCTTAATTATTCTAAAAATAAAGGACTATGGTTTAAATTTCTTTTAAAAACTAATGATCCCATGGAAGCTCCTTTTATTAAAAAAGTGGACGCTTTTTTGGAATGCTTGGCACACGATACAGAGCCCCAAGCTATACTATTTTCCTTCAGTTCTCTTTGGTACACCATTAAGTCTTTGTTAACCTCCCAAAAAATCTACCCAGGAGAACAGCCTTGCAGTCTTTGGTTAAACTGTACCTGCTCTATTGCACACAAAAGTCTTAACTCTGCTTTAAAACAAAGTTCAACCATCAAGGGAAGTCATCCAGGCATGCAGAAAATAATTGGAAAAAAGAATGACATTCAGAAAAATGTATGGGAAGAACTGGAAGCAGTAGGTTAAATTATACATAAGGGAACATTTTGGAGGGTGATAACATTGACTACCCAAAGGCAGAGAAATGTATGCTAATAAGTTGGTAGAATACTATGTAAATGTTTTCAACCCAAGTAATGTTTTATCTGACCGAGAGAGGGCCTTAGAATTCAGCCAAATTATAAAGGTGAAAGAAATGGGCATTGTTATTGAGAATAGTTTAAAAGAAAAAGCCCTAGTCCAAGATGGTGTACTAATCGATGTCTTCACGCATGATCTACTTTAAGGGGCCCATCTCATAACAAATGTAATAAGAGCAGCCATTACAGAAACTATGCCCTAATCACGAGCCCAGGAAATTATAGTGTCCATTTTTATAAAGGGTGATAGAAAGCTGCTCAGTTGCTTTTGTCCTATATCATTACTTGATTCAACTGTTAAACTCTTGGGTAGAGTATTATTTTAAAAGTTGGAGGCCTGGGCAGAGGAAAATGCAATATTTTCAGAGATCAAATATGGTTCTGCTTGGGCCTGGGATGGAGGATCAATGCCTCAATTTCGACCTGATAACTGGGAAATATGTCAGAGCAAAGAAGGGGAATATTTGCAGAGTGTTCACGGATCTAACAGGCACCTTTGACACTGTCAACCACTCTAAGCTGGAGTTGATCAAGGAAGCCACAGGGAATGAAAACCTGATAATCTCTCTGTCATGGTAATTACATCAGGATACAACTACTAGCTCTGTTTTGAGTCTAACAGAGAGTGTGCAGATCAAATTAGATTGACAAGGGGGGTGTGCCAGGGATGTGTCTCGGTACCCTTCCCATTTGCTATTTACATAAATGACCTGAAGGAACATCTAATTAGCAAGGGAATGGCATACCACAGATTTACTGTATGCAGAGATTCCATCCTTTTATCAAGGACGGCAAATGGTTTCCAAGCTCATTTGGATGAATTCAGAAATTTTGCCTTGGACTTAGAACTCAACAACAGTTTAACTGAAACATTCATTATGCTAATGTGGGCCAGTAAACACCAAGGTCAGAATGGATTTATTTGGGGATTCATTGGTAGGAAGGGTAACTATTCTCACATCTAGATCTGCTATTTGAGTCCTCTCTAAAATAAAAGCATTTGCTTACAGTTTGAATTTGCTTACTGCAATAATCCACATCAACAGAAGAATAATCTGTTTATTATGGTACAGAACAAGAAGTACATGTTTCAGTTTGAAAAAATCATCTTTCAAGTAGGTTGGACAAATTCTCACAGAAGCAAAGAGTTACAATTGATCAAACAGGAAAGACATACTGATTACCTAATTACGGGTTAGTGTTTGTTTTTCTGACCCCTGTGAAACCCTGTTTACCCAGGGGGTGGAACTATGAATTTGGTTGTATTTCATTTATTCAGTAATTATCAGATGCTTTGAAAATCCTAACCTTCCTTAAAGTTCAACAAGTCAAACCTGCTGAACTTTAAAAGGGGAAAGGAATATGGTATTTTCAGTAGCTTGGGGATTTTGGTTAGTTAAACATAAAAATATGCATATTATTCCCCACTAACTAGTAATAGATGTTATTTATCACATCAAATACACAACAAACCCTATGATATTGTTATGGATCAAGTGCAATAAATAGCATCTATACTCATAAACAGGGCCACTGTCAAAACACCAAGATACTATAACAATGTGAGGAAGGTATAACATCATTAAATTCAACCTTATTATAATTCATAAAATCTTAGTTGATTGAATCTATACAAAATTTAAAAAATAAGTGACAGCAAATCTAATTGAAATGTTCACAAAACAGCCAAGTAAATGAATATGAGTTTCCCATAAGACATTTTCACTGGAGGAATAGCCTTAATGCTAATAATGCTATTACAGAAGATATGACCACAAGGCTATACATGAGGGAGACTACAGAAAAGAGCATCCTCCATGCTGAAAGTCATCTTCCCACTAACTTCAAGTGGATTTACTCTGAGCCAAACGCAATTGCAATAGGGACGTGCTATGTAAAAAAGAAGAATGCAATATTTTAGCAAGATTCCAGGAAAGCAAATGTCCGAAGAAGGTATTCAATCAAGTGTTAGAGAAAGTGGAGCAAAACAAACCGGATAAGATTATTTTCAAGACAGAAAAAGATTCAGTGATAATCAGATGAAAGTCTTTGTATAGACTGAACATCTAGTTCAACAAAATAAGAAACTGAAGGTATTACGCTGAGACAAGTAGGTAAGGAGACTTTGTGTTTAATGACCGTTTGCCTCCACAGTTCCCAGAACCTAACAGGCTCCTGGCATTCAAACATATACATTCTATTGTCATGACAGTGACATCACAGATGCCACTAAAGAGAGACAAGATTACTACAGCATCTCCTCTCCTCCCATTAACAACATAGCTAAGTGCAAAAGGAAAAAAGAAGACAGGCAAAGTTAGAGACAAAAAGAACAGATCAGCTAGGAAGAAAACCTGAAAGAAATAGAAGCATGATAAAGGGGAATACTGAATGTGAACAAGGATAATATGATAGCAACAAAGTGAACTAAAATACTTGGACAGAGCATATCGTTACAAATCCATGTGAACTAAAATACGTGGACAGAGCATATATTTACAAATCCATGAGATTAGGCGGAAGACTAATCCTACCACTTCTACGTGGCCGGACATATTTCGTAGACAACTCAGCCAAATCGGATCTCACTTCCTGACTTTGTTTAAACAACATTGTTACCATATCTGCGACATCTCCTGGCTCAAGGTCTTGTTGCAAAACTACTCTCTTAGGAATCTTGTAGATCCAAGACAAGTTTCACCAATTCTTCCCAATGACCCGAACAGCAAAGCTTGAAACAGCATCAACCCTAACAGGAGGACCAAACTTTGAAATTCCTTTAGGGACATTTAAAAGGGATTTAATTCTCACCCAATCTCCCACAGAAATATTAGATTCAAATGTCTTACAATTTGGAAGAATACCCTGATCGAATGATTCACCCTTATCATAAGAATTCTCCACACTTGGACAGGGAGCCCCATTTCTTTGTCCAAGCAGGGCACATGTGAAAACCTTCTCTACCTCTAAGAAGTTTGAACGGACTGGAACCTGTGATGGAGCTGGGAGTGGTACGATGTGCCCAGAGCAAACTTTGAACAGCTTCTTTAATATCAGTTCTAGAAGGGACAGCCCATTGAACACATTAAACTAGAATACGGTTGGTTCGCTCAATAAAACCATTAGCCTGTGAGTGATAGAGTGCCACACGCTTATGAGCAATGCCAGACTGGCTCAAAAAGTCAGATATTTCTTTTGAAGTAAATTGTACTCCATTGTACGAGACAATCTCTTTGGGGAAACCCTCACTTGCAAAGAGAGGCACA
Source organism: Lissotriton vulgaris (assembly GCF_964263255.1). NCBI lineage: Eukaryota > Metazoa > Chordata > Amphibia > Caudata > Salamandridae > Lissotriton > Lissotriton vulgaris. The sequence continues at coordinate 1,092,290,910 of NC_141696.1, read as the reverse complement.
AGAAATTTGATGACCTCTTGTGAATTGGAATCAGTCATAAATTGCACCTCCCACCGTTTTCCAAAATAATCAGCCACAACTAAAGCAGATTTACACTTTTTAGGTAGAATGTTAAATGGCCCCACAAAATCAATGGCCAGCTTTAACCAAGGACCATTGGGATCCTCTTGTACAGGAGGGGAGACAATTTCTATAACTTTGTCGCTGGAACAACATGTCACTCAGCCTTCAACTACACCAGTAATTTGTCGGTCCATGAAAGGCCACTATAAACAGCTCGGATCCTTTTTTTTGTATTAGTTTGACCAAGATGGCCCTCATGACCGTAGTCAATAATGCGGCTTCTCAAAGACTCTGGAGGGATACATTTTTTCCCCCGCATGATCATTTCTCCACCCTCCAAAGTAAGTTTATCTGCAATTTTCGCAAAAGGGTGAAGATGACCATCTAGATGTTTCTCTTCGAGCCACCCAGAAACAATGAACTCTTTAACTTTCTTGAATACAGATTCAGACTCCATTGCATGAAACCACTCCTGCTCTGTTAAGCAACTCAAGCAGCAAACATCCACAGCAGCAATAAGACACTCATCATCAGCTTCTTCATCAAGTTCTTGTTTCTGCAAAGGAAAAGGAAACCTTCAGAAAAATTCCGCTCTGTTGTTTCTTCCCCCAGAAATATGTACAACCTCAAAATTATATAGCAAAAGTTTAGAACTTAATCTGACAATCCTAGGAGTATGATCTTATACAATCTTTCCCTCAAGAATAGGAATGAGTGGTTTATGATCAGTCAGGAGACTAAAAGTCTTACCCCACAGAAAACATTTGAACCTCTCCAATGCCCAACAGCATGCCAACAGCTCACGTTCAATAATGGAGTAATTCTTTTCACTTGGGCGTAAATCCTGTGACGCAAATCCTACAGTGAATTCTTTTCCCTGTTTAACTTGAGAAATAATGCCACCCAGACTATCTAAACTGGCGTCAACAGACATTGTTCTGCATTCTGTCCATCAACTGTTGTTTTTGCTTTCTTGATCTGAGAAAACTCATCTATACAGACATCATCCCAGGCAAACTTGACCTTTTTCTTAAATAATTCTCTCATGTGTACAGTCTTGGCCGCAAAGATGGGAATAATCATGAAAGTCACAGCACAGATGCCACTAAAGAGAGACGAGATTACTACAGAAACATCAAAAAACACTGGGGGATACTTAAACATGGCAACATCCTTGGTTCACTTATTAACACTCATCCATCCATACATTATTTGTGATATTTGTGAAAATATATTTACAGGATAAGCCACTAAGCATTCGAAAGTAATTCAAGTTCATTTCCACCCATAGTATGATTTTGGAATATTCACCATATTCCTCCAGCATTAGTTTAAGTTAATTGTTGTCTTCCTCACCCGTTTGTTTGCTGTAACTCCCAAGCAAATTTAACCACAGTTCCAACGGTTCAAAATGAGTTCAAGTTCAAAGTTCATCAACAATACACTTTCAGGATACTTCTTTGATTCAATAGTCAGTAAAAATATCCCTAAACAAGCACCAAGGCTCTTTAAAATCGAACTCAGCATCCAAGTAACATCCAAATTCCTTTTAAAGAGTCTGCGTATCAGCTCAAGTAAATATTCTTGGCTGGTGCAATATTAGAGCACAGTTGCCTAGCAAGGAGGTACTCAACAGAGGCTGCAAAGAGGAAAGTTATACCCAATATTCAAAGATGTCTGCTTCCTCTCTGATACATGGAAGAGTTTGTCATGCTGCATGGTTAGGTATCTGTAGTTTACATCTAGTGAGCTGCCTCCCAATGCATACTCTGTGTGCTTGACACTTCACTTTGCACTGCACCATAAATTCGGACTATTTTCCTGCCTGCTCGACAGTCATTGTGAGCAAGCTTAACACACCACCTCTATGCACATGAACCACACAGTGAGGTAAACTTTAGAAGCGACTTAATATATAGAGATATGTCTTTCCATGTGGCAGAAGGCCTTTTACCATGTATTGTGTTACTTTAGTGCTAACTAGAGAACAGTGTGTTCCTGGCAGTTACATAATATTATCCAGTCGTGGCCTGCATGAATCGTGGGGGGGATTGCACGGGGAGGGGGTAGAGGGTTAACCCTGTTGTTGCGCCCACCTGCCAATGGCCGTCCCAAGGACTACCTCTGTAGTGCTGCGCACGTCGGTTGGCCGTTGAGAGATCGCGTTGGTGCATTTTTATTCGTCTAGTACCTGCCAGCTCTAATTTATCATCTTGGGGATACTGTTTCTGCCCCTACCCTTAAGGAGCTTTACTATTTATTTCTTGGTCACCATTAGTTTATTCAGTCACTTTATTGATCTTGTTCCATATTCTGGTATCTGAGTTCAGGTACATCTCAAACTCCCTTCTTTTTCATGGAAATTCCTGCCCTGATGAAGGTGAGACCTCCATACAGGTCAAACACTGAAACGCGCGCCTGCAGCACATTTGAAAATACATGTGGACCATATGATATTTATCATCTCATCTGTTCATTCCTATTCATCAACTTTACATATCAAGTGCATGAAATTGTATAAGGTAAAAAAGATTTTTATGTATAATAACAGCTAGATGTATATAATAACTCCTCATAACATGTATGGTCCCCTGTATCAAACCCTGCTTGTATAGCTGCTAGTATGAATGGACCCATGAGTTCCAGTATGAATGAGAATTAGAGTTTATGAGTCTGTGGATACGAGTGTGTGAATGTATGGGATGTTGTGTTGTCACTTTTTTGAATTTTTGGGGTATTTATGTATGAAGATGTATTACTTGATCATTAATACATTTTGATTTGCTTTTGAATATCATGACCCTGTGCATTTCTCTGTAGATAGGCCAGTTTACTGGGAGTGTATCCATTGGCGACTTGTTAGCGCCTGCCTGATCCATTCAGGTAGAGACTTCTTGCAGTATTTATTTGGCACTCAATGGAATGCCACGCACCGCGTTGGAATTGCCACCGCTGTTAAGGTGTTAAAATTAATAAAAAAATGTAAAGAAAAACATACCTTCGCCTCAGGTGTCGGGCTCACTCGTCAAGCCTCCTGCTCTCTGCATACAGGAGGCAGAAGCAGACAGCCTTCCTCTTTCCCCTACGCCAATCACAACACTAAAATGACAGCGTTGTGATTGGCTAGGACGAAGTCTTTACAGACGTCTTATGGGAGGCCGTTTTCTTCATGCAGGCTGCGCTGCAGCCTACATGAACAAAATGGAGAGTGCTATGACTGGTTTGGTTGGCACTGGGGCCGACCAAACAGTCAGGGCCCATAACCTTGGGCTAGCCACGACTACCCGACCTGCCCACCTGCCTGCCATCAACCAGGCATACCCTTCTTTTGCTTTCTTGCAGTGCGAGAAGCAGAAACTTTCTGCATCTTGAACTGCGAGAAAGCATTTGGGCAATGCTCCGTCGCCCACGTGGAGGAGCTGCCCCTAATGTTATCATGTATGTAGGTAGTAAAAATATTGCAGCGCAAACATGACATTTTACTCCTATGCAATTGGTTTATTTTCTACACCACTCACTGTGGCCTTGCAGGAAAATTAAATTAGCTAAATAGGTGAAAACGATTTTAATAGTATATATTCAGGACTAGAGAACATGCACGGTGTCATCTAATAGCATTGATACAGGAGAAAAAGTAGGATCCAGAAAAAGAGAAAAAATCAGTGGTGACCATCAACAAAATAATGGATTTCCACCATATGGCTATGGAAAGAAATGGCTGCTAAATAAAAACAAAAAACAAGACTATCTTTAAAAAAAAACAATGGCACTTTCGGAAAAGATTTTTTATAAAAATTATATAAGACTACGTAAAGTATGAACATATGAATATATGCAAAATATTAAGTAATATTTTTGTTGAAAAAGTTAGAAATGTTAGTAAAATAGTATTGTGAAAAAATGTGTTGCATCTGTTTTTTTTAAATGTTTAATAGACACGCATGGGTGGCACAGATAAGTGCACTTTGGGGGATTGATGACATTGGGAGGGAGCTGTGGGGATGTCCTGGGAGGGGGGACACTGCAGGAGGTATTGTAGAGGGGGATGATTCCTCCACCATGTAGTGAAATATTGTTGGCGGGGGGGTTCCTCCCCAGAGGTTGGTTTCTGAGTGGGTGCTAACGTAAGCCCGTGTGGTGAACTCCGCTCCATTTGAGGAGTGTTTCGCACTCGGATTTAGTAGAGTTCTGAAACACACTGCTCCACATAGCATAGAATATCCAATGCTAGAACACTTCCCAGCGAGGTTTCTCAATGTGGTCGGTCACGGATGGTCGCAATAGCTTGCGTTGAGAAACCTTCCATCTACTCGAGCAGCAGAATAAAGCAGCATCCCTTTGCACTGTGCAAAATTCCATTTGCGCTGATTTTACAGTGCAGGCAAAGCATAAGGCACTAAACATCAGAGCTAAAGGTGCTAGGTAACCCACTCTGCAGCTCGGGGAACTTCTTGAGATTTGCACAGTGTTTTTGTCACTTAGCGGAGTTTCACGTAGCAGACCTTTGCCAACTCCACCCAGGCTTAGGCTAGAGGTTCCTGCCTCACAGCCCACTGGCTAACTACTCACTAGCGTAGCAGCTGTTTTGGGGGATTATTGCACCACATATCACATGACGGAGAAAACTCAGGACACAAAATAATGAAAATAGTGATGTGGCAGTTCTTTTCTCTTTGGGATTTGAGTGGGTAATGGGGCGGCACATACAGATCCTTACTTTCTATGGTGTCATGGGGGAGAGGTTGGTGGTCCTGCCCAAGGGGAGGGGGGAAGTTGGGTCTGTGCATGAGATTCTTGTTCTCATATTGATTGGGTTGTATCTGAAGCCTCCATGTCAGATTACACTGTTTGCATAAAGCAATTACAAGGAAATGATGGAATGCTGAATTTTTTCAGACGCTCACGCCCAGTCACTTATCTGGGTTGAAACCATCATTGTTCTCTAGCTCACTTTCTAATCCCACTTCAGGCCCAGGCTAACTTGTCTACATGTGGCAAAGTGAGCAAGGTACCCATGTCTGGACATACGCTGGCGACTTAGGACAAACAAAGCAAACACATGGAGATGATGGACGGAGCGTTGACATTTTTCAGACACTCACCCCCAGTCACAGACCTGTGTTGAATCCATCATCATTCTTTAGCTCACTTTGCCACCCCCGTTCAGACCCAGCCATATGCAAATCAGTCTTGACCTTGAACCTCATGGGAACAGTCGAGCCCAAACTGCCAAGCCAGGTCTCCCCTTGACCAGAAATAGGAATCCTGTTTGCATTTCAGGTGGGGTCTCATTGGGAGCAGAGATTGCAAGAGATGGGAGGACAGGTTGGGGGAGGGAGCAATTACCATATGAATCATGGCTTCCGTAGTACCAAACATACTCACCTGGCATGTCCGTGGAATGACCGTGTTTGAAATACGCAGAAGGGTATTTGCTTATTTGAAACACTATGCGTTGACGGTTGCATGCCTGCAGGAGATACACATTTGGGGGGATTTATTGCAATTTCTACAGCTGAGATGGAGAGGACAGCTTTATACTACTTCTTATTTGGGATTTGCGCAGGGGGCTTTTTTATGTGTGGCCCCGGGGGTTCCCTTCCAGTAGTTGCATCAAAAGGCAGACCCAATGGGGAGGTAAATGTTTTTGCATGGTAAAGTGAAGGAAAAGGAAATGCGTATTCTTGATGGCTGTTACCCTAACACTGACTACCCAGCCTTCTTTCCTGCCCGTGATGGCGGCAGCAACTCCCTATCTAGGTGCAGCTTTCATATTGGTTGATGAGGTTAACTGTGTTTTGTTTGGGTCGATGGACTAGGAGCCCCCCAATAGCGTACTAAACTCTGAATGACTGGAGCCTTAAACGATATCCTGCAGGGTATGGAGCTATGTGATGTGTGGAGGGACTGATACCCCACCAAGAGGCTATTTTAATGTCATACCCTGGTGTTTGGTACTTTTAGTTGCCTGAACTACTGCTTCCTCTCAGCTGAGATTTACCCTGTGAAGAAAGGGATAACTTATTGCACAGAGACCTTTCAGATCATTAACGTACCCTGCTGGGTTTGAGGGAACCCATGTACACCTGGCAATACCATTGGGGCATCTTAGGGCAGATGCATTATCCACTCACCCTTTTGCAGCTACTGTCTTGGAAATCTGGTTGTGCTATTTTGATGAAAACTGATGGTCCACTTTGAGTCGAGCACTTGAGTGGGAAGCCAAATAACGGAGTCCTCAAGGGGGTTGGTATCTAAACAACCAAGGGGCTGCAACGGCAGCTGGAAAAAGACAAAGGAACTCAGGAAAAAGAATTGGGAAAGCTGCAGGCAGAGCTTCCAACGCCCCTCCATGTAATGGAATAATGGACGGGTGATTTAGATGACACAGAAATAGAGCTGGAAGAGCTTTTAATACTCTCCAAGGAGTCTTTAATGTCAGCAAATTTAAAAGCTCAGTTTTTTAAGACACTGTTAGATTTATATTATACTCCGATTCGAATGGCAAAATGGGGAGCAGGAAATGAAGGCAGGTGCTTTCGGTGTGGAGATAATGATGCTGGGGATGTGCATATTTTCTATAACTGTATCAAACTTCAATGTTTTATTTTAGATCTTGAAAAATTCTTATCCTTAGTAATTAGAACACCTGTAGCTATCACGCCAGCAATGTTGTTGCTGGGAAAAATACCGAAGGACAGGCCTCCTGAACTGTTATTTCAACATCAGCATTTTATATTCTTTGCGATGACAGTAGCACGCCTGTGCATAGCCACGGAGTGGCTTCAGGAAAAACCACCGGATTTCCATCAATGGCGTGCTAAAATGCTCAGTTTATACAATTTGGAGTGGGGTCTTTTTTCTATTAAGGGGTCGAGGAAAAGAAGACTGGGCATAAAAATTTTGAGTGCTTTCCGTGATTATTACGAGGAGTGACGTGCTATCTGTTATTTATTTTGTATTCTTTCTTGCTTTGCGGTAATGTCCTAGGAGAGTATTGGAACTGTGAATCTGTTACTTCGTATGCAATTTTGCTGTGAGAGAACAATTAAAAAAAAAGATATCAAAAATTAAATAGCAAAAAATAATCACATTGTTATAATTACAAACAATTTGAAAGCTAATTCTAAAAATAAATTCCCATATAATATAAATTATGGAATGGTAAATTACAGATTAAACCATTAGTATATCAAATTTCTTTTTTTCTTTAAAAAGTTACAGCAAAAATAATGTAGAATACTCCTGACCCTTTTTCCTCTCCGGAATCTTTCATCAACTTAAATTAAAAATATGAAAAAATTGAAAAAAACTACAAAAAGTATGTTTACAATAAATGTTTTAAAAAAATTAGAAATCAAAATTTACATAAATCAATGAACAAATATGACACAAGAACCATAACACATTAATGTTAATAAGTGTAGTATATTCTACAATATTTTGGTAACAATATTGTTACAACAATACTAAAAACAAAATAACAACAACAGTGGACATCAAAAGACTATTTTTGTTTTTCAATTTTTTTATTTGCTTTTTTGTCCAAGCATTATATGTGTAAAACTTATTTTTGTATACCTAAACGTATTGAGAGGGAACGCGACTGTGCTCAGCCATCCGGCAGTGAAAATGCAGGCTGCATCTTGGCTCCAAATGTTTCCTGTTGCCAATGCGTTTCAAAGCACTGAGCCTCTTCTTCATGGGCTGCTTTGGAAGACAGGCTCTCAATGCTTTGGGCACTTGGTATAACATTACGTGCATGGCCGCCCTGCCGTGGGGAGGAGAACCATCGTCAGCTGGAAAAGGCAATTCCAGTTGACAGAGGCTTTTGGTAACAAACGATTCGAGACTGATATAAGCCATAGAAATTCCAACGTTATAGTTAGTTGGACTCACTATAACAAGCGCGCCTGCAATGCACTGCTGATGACGTCACATATTACATCACTCATTACATCATCAGTGACATCACTCATGACATCACTTATGACACCATCCTTGTGACAGAGTGACAGACCTCCTTTTAGTGTAATGTAACCCTTGGAACACATATTCAAAAATAGAAACTAACATTTTCAAAAAAATGGAGATACCCATACCAGTTACAACAACCAATTCAGTAATTCCACCATCTATATACACATCCACTCATTCACCAACAGTTCTATATAGTCACTCATACATATATTCACTCATCATATGTAGTGATACATCTATACATCCTGTTATACACCAACAGTCATCCAAAAGTTACTCACACACATACTCACACATGCAAATAAACTATTGAACATCCATTTATTTGCATATACAACTATACACACACTACCTCCTTACTTCTAAGGAAACGTACACATACTTACTCTCTTAAATAATCACTTATAGAAACACATACTTATTTAAACAGGAACTTTTACAATCTCTTACTCTCACATATACTCACTTATATACATCAAAATTCACATACACTAGATTAAAATATATGTTGTTACTAATAAAGACAATAGTAAGACAGTCATTCACTCACTAACACACACATATAGACACTCATCCACCCATAGAGTCCTGCACATATGCTGTCTTAAAAACACATACAAACAGTGAGTCAGTCACCAACCCATGCAGCCACTTATACACAAAGTGAAACACTGATACATATATTTCAATATTTAAAAGTTACTCGCTAATATATGTATTCAATAAGATACACTTAATAAGGCAGTTAACCAATCTTCTTTTTTTTTAAAACATCCATTTACACACTTATTTAACCATTTATTCTTCCATCAACCTTTACAAATACATATATATAACACATTGATTTTTCAGAAAGACACACATTCACTGGCTGGTGTCATCAGTGATGTCATGAGTGATGTCACTGACAATGTCATGAGTGATGTAATATGTGACGTCATCAGCAGTGCATTGCAGGCGCGCTTGTTATAGTGAGTCCAACTAACTATAACGTTGGAATTTCTATGGTTTTATGTCAGTAGAATTTCCAGCTAACTATAACTGGTGTGAAACCTATGTTTTTTTCAGTGAATATATATCTATATCTCTCTCTCTCTCTATATATATATATATATAAATAAAACGACCCTGAAACCTATGTTTTTTCCAGTGAATATGTATATATATATATATATATATATATTCACAGAAAAAAACATAGGTTTTAGGCCATATATAGTTAGGGATTAGCATTTACAAAACCTTAATATACTCGCACAAAACCATAGAAATTCGCATATATAGTTAGATGCAATAACTATATATCGCGCACCCGCAACCCACTGCTGATGATGTCACATATTTCATCATTCATGACATGGTCAGTGACATCACTGATGACATCACTGATGACATCACTGATGACATCTCAAATGACAACATCCAGTGACTGTATGTTTCTGTAAAGTTAAAATATGTCTTAGATATTGAAGAATGAGTGGATGTATATTTGTTTGGATGAAGGATTTAGTAGGTGCATGACTGACTGTATGAGTGAGTGATTAAATGTGTCTCACTGAGTGCATGGGTTAGTGACTAAACTGTCTCAATTTGTGCATCATTATTACTGTAGTTCTGTAAACTGCTGCATGTGTTCATCAGTAGCTATATGAGTAACTATATGGGTTATTGATTGGTTGCCCAAATATTTGTATGGGAGAGTGAGTGTGTTAGTGGGGGTGGCTGGGAGGTGTGTGACTCTGTGCATAGATGTGTGAGCAGTTGATTCAGTAGATGTATGGGTTCAAAAGTGCATGTGAAAACAGCTGTATGGGCGGTTGACTATCAGCATGAGTGCATTGGTGAGTAATTGGATTTATCAGTGCTATATGTCAAAGTAAGTACATATGTAAAACACAGTACATGTAAGAGTTGACATATATAAATAACTGTGCATAAGAGCCAGTGAATGTGTGAGTGGCTGTATGGATCATTCTGAACTTGTATCAGGGATTGTATAAGAGAGTAAATATGTGTTAGTATATGTTTGATTAAGTAAGGTGTGTATAACTGTATAGTTGAGGAAATGGAGGTGTGATTGATTCTTTGCATGACTGACTAGGTGTGTGAGTAACTCCATGGATGAGTGACAGTCTGTGAGTGTCTGTTTACACTGATTGTATCTAAGGTTATATTAGAGTCTGAAGAGGTTGATCGTATTATCACATGAATGATATCATCAATGATGTGATCAGTAATGACAAATGAGATGTTATCAGTGATGTCATTTGAGATGTCATCAGTGATGTCATCAGTGATGTCACTGACCATGTCATGAATGATGGCATCAGTGATGTCATCAGTGATGTCACTGACCATGTCATGAATGATGTAATATGTGACATCATCAGCAGTGGGTTGCGGGTGCGCGATATATAGTTATTGCATCTAACTATATATGCGAATTTCTATGGTTTTGTGCGAGTATATTAAGGTTTTGTAAATGCTAATCCCTAACTATATATGGCCTAAAACCTATGGTTTTTTCTGTGAATTTCAATGTTTTTTTAATAGCAAATATCAAAAACTGTCAAATGTCAAGTACGTGATAGGTCAAAACTTTTTCGTATTTATGCACGCTGATGTGCTTTGAACGCTGCCCCCCCCCCTCTTTTCTCTTAGTAGTACTCTCTCTTTGCAGATAGTGAAGGGTAGTTAACGCAGGCCTTTGCCCCCGTTCTAATCCATCGTGTCTGCTTCTCTCTCCATTTGATTGATTGTTATCCAAGCATTTACTGTTTGAGAATTAGTTCTCTTTGGTTCATTCTCTATTTACAAACAAGCACAGAGTCGCAATACTCTGTTTAGTCTTTGCAGATAGTGAAAAATCGTGTAAAAAAACAAAAGGAATCGAGCAAAATCAGTAGGCCACTAATGGGATCTCTTTTTGACCTAGCTAAAATAGAAACATTAAGAACAACCCTTCATGAGAAATACGAAACTAGTGAGATGAACTGAGCTCCACACGATGATGGCTGCAAGACAGCTCGGCTCCGCCACCCACCCCACCCAAAACAACGACAAACCCTATGCAAATATTATAAATATATACAACACACCAGCAAAGTAACAGGGTAAAACATTTTATTAAATAACTATTTACATAACTATTTTATACTTTTTGTTGCCCGATCCGGCTAGCTCAATCGATCGAGCATGAGACTCATGCACTCTAATCTCCTTGGCCTCAGTCAAGCATCAATACTAAAATTTTAATACACGAGTGTTCGTTCATGGTTTTGGTCCCTGAGTTGCTTCGATGTCACTGCCTTGCACAAATGGCATAAGTCCTGGATGTTGGGTGCCATACTTCAGAGTTCTGAGCAGCGCTTGTAACACTGTCTAAACCTTATTTGCACCTGCTGCAGCTTCACTATTCTCAAAGTAAGTGGGGGCCGTTTGTGGACCTGACTGCATTTGAAAACAATGTGATATGGTACCTCCCTAAACCGCTTGACGGAGGCCCCCGAGGGGCGGTGTGATGGCACGGACTCGGAGAAGACGCTTGGCTCCGACCCCTTCCCCAAGTCTTATAGCACTGGTGTAGCCTGAGATCGCACCCGACATAAGCGGCCGGCTCCCGGGGTCAAGCTGTCTTTGACGTTTTGTAGCCTTTCGAATTCTATCCTTAGATGGCATTGTCTAATTTCCAAATAATCTGCAGTTGAATCTGTGGTGAAATATAATAAAAAAATGTATTAACCACTATTACCAAACAGTAAATCAATAACAGTAAGAACTAGATTCGACAATGCTATAAAAAAAAAAAAGTATGCACAAGGATGCAGGGGGTATCACTTTGACACCCTCTGACACCCTCAAAACAGGCACAAGTGCCATGTAGCAAGCAAACCAGCCCTAAGGGCAGGTCTGCCTTTCACATGACATAGATGTGCGAGCACACATGTGCATGCACACCGGAATCGGTATTTTACCATGAAGTTTGATTTCATGCTAAAATACCGATTCGTTAAGGCCTTTGGGACTCAGAAGACTCCCCCCTACATAACAAATTAACAGAATCGGTAAAATTACCGATTCAGTATTTTACCGAACAAATCATTTTTCCGATTCTGTAAATGTAGATTTACCTACATGTGGCCTTGGATTTAAGCCCCTACATACCGATTGCCCATTTACCGGTCGGAAACGGCCGAAATTGGCCGTAACCGGTCGGTAAATGGCCTGAAACAACCACCTACATCGGGCCCTAAGTGTGCATGCATTTGATTTCAAATTTTTTTTTAAACCTTTTATGTAAAACAATTATACACCTACATTCATGGGAAACTGACTTAAAATGCCCTAATACACATGAAAACGTGTTTTTTAAGGTACTTGCACCTTTTTTTCAATAACTTTTAACATGGCTATGTAACTCAAACAATCAATCATTCCTATGGACTTTGAAGCCCATAGGAATTATTAGGCATTACCGATTCGGTATTTACCGAATCGGTAATTAAAGAATTCACAAGGGTGCAAGGGGTGTCACTTTGACACCCTCTGGCACCCCCAAAACAGGCACAGGTGCCATGTGGCAGGCATACCTGCCCTAAGGGAAGGTCTCCCTGTCACATGACATAGGTGTGCATGCACACATGTGCATGCACACCGGAATCGGTATTTTACCATGAAGTTGGATTTCATGCTAAAATACCGATTCGTTAAGGCCTTTGGGACTCAGAAGTGTCCCAACTACATATGGAATTTACAGAATCGGCCGTAACCGGTCGGTAAATGACATGGAACGACCACCTACATCGGGCCCTAAGTGTGCATGCATTTGATATCAAAAAAAGTTTTTAAACCTTTTATGTAAAACAATAATACACCTACATTCATGGGGAACAGACTTAAAATGCCCTAATACACATGAAAACGTTTTTTTAAGGAACTTGCACCTTTTTCTCAATAACTTTTAACATGGCTATGTAACTCAAACAATCAAAATGAAAATTTGCCAGGCACCCATGGGGGCGTATTTACAAGGGCCTTGCACTACGAGGAAAGTGACTTCAAATGACCAGACACACATGGGGACGTATTTACAAGGCCCTTGAACCCGGGGGAAGTGACTTGAAATTGTTAAGCACACATAGGAGAGTATCTACAATGCCCGTGCAACACTTATGCATCATTTTTTACATGTACACCGTAACATTAACAACACAATTGCATCATATATCTGTTCCGCAAAAGCGACGCATTGCAGGAGTCACATCATTTTACCATCAAAAACAATTTCACCGATACTGTAAATGTAGATTTACCTACATGTGGCCCTGGATTTAGGCGCCTACATACCTTTTCGCCATTTACAGGTCGGAAACGACCGAAATCGGCCGTAACCGGTCGGTAAATGGCCTAAACGACCACCTACATCGGGCCCTAAGTGTACATGCATTTGATTTCAAACAAAGTTTTAAAACATTTTATGTAAAACAATAATACACCTAGGACCAGATGTAGGTAAATCACATTTACCGATTTTGAAATACCGAATATTACCGAATTTTACCGATTCGGTATTTCAAAATCGGTAAATGGGATGTAAGTACCAACATCTAATTTATTACCGATTCCTTAAAAATTCGGTATTTACCGATTCGGTAAATACTGAATCGGTATTTCCTATTGAATCCTATGGGCCTTGAAGCCCATAGGATTCAATTCAAATACCGATTCAGTATTTACCGAATCGGTAAATACCGAATTTGTCAAGGGTGCAGGGGGTATCACTTTGACACCATCTAGCACCCCCAAAACGGGCATGTGTGCAATGTGGCACACAGACATGCCCTAAGGACACGTCTATCTGTCACATGGCATATGTGTACATGCACAGATGTGCATGTACACAGGAATCGGTATTTTACCATGGATTTGTATTCCATGGTAAAATACCGATTCTGAAAGCCATGTGCCAATGGAAAATTGGCTACCCATATTTCAATCTTGCATTTTCGGTAAAATTACCGAATCGGTAAAATTACCGATTCGGTAAAATTACCGAAAACGCAACATTTAAGGGCAAAGTAATTAATTTTACACATGGGGGCGTATTTACAAGGGCCTTACACTACAAGGAAAATGACTTCAAATGACCAGACACACATGGGGACGTATTTACAAGGCACATGAACCCGGAGGAAGTGACTTGAAATTGCTAAGCACACATAGGAGAGTATCTACAATGCCCGTGCAACACTTATGCATCATTTTTTACATGTACACCGTAACATTAACAACACAATTACATCATATATCTGTTCCGCAAAAGCGACACATTGCAGGAGTCACATCATTTTACCATCAAAAACAATTTCACCAATACCTTAAGAAACATGGAAGTGGTGAAAAAAGCCAAGCTTGACGTTACGGCAGCCACGAGGTAGCTAGGCTCCGCCACCCCCCCACTGCTCCAAGCATGTCTGTCCCACCGCCCGCCACGCCCATTAACGGTAACATGAAATAGATACAAATCAGCAGATACCTACCCCCATTCCGGAAACTCCCGAAGTGCAACAGGACCACGGTTACGCCCATCTGGAAGATGAGGTCTCGACACGTGCAGGGCGGGGCCCTGCTAATCGCCATCAGCCGTGGGGTGGAAGGCCCAAAAAGTACTGTTCTCCCGATTCCCTTCTTCTGCCGCCTTGCAGGCCACGGGGGGGGATGTCTTGCCTCTGCCTCCGACCCCCCCCTCTTATCGCCTGGTCCGGACATCACGGATATCAACGCCAGGTGTCGGCGTGGGGTGCGCTGGAGGGAGAGGCGGCGCGAACGAGCCTCTCCCACCCCCCCAGGTGGGGGCCCCTCAGCTGCACCCCCAACGCTCCACTCACCCGACAAGGGTTCCTCCACTTTTGAGATGCAGCGGCGCTGCACTCACCCGACAAAAGGTCTCGTCCACTATTGCGAGGCAATGATGCTCCGCTCACCCAGCGGGGGTCTCGTTCACTGTTGCGGTGCAACAACGCTTCTAGTTTCCTGCATCCAGAAACCTTCTCCTCAACTTTGAAGATTCTATAAGAGCCACGGGGGCCCCCAACCCCGATGGGGAATGACTGCCATGACCACCCACGGAACGACCACGACGTAGCCGTGGGACGTCGGCGCGCTCATGCCGGCGCCGGCCTCAGTCTTGAAATCACCAAAATCCTGCAAGACTACCAACTTGATCAGTTCCGGTGGGACACCAGTATGACCCGGTAGGAGAGATTGTTGCCTCCCACCCCACTTTGACTGATGGTTCATGTCAGCAGTCCCCTCTGCTACCCTTCAATGAAAACTTTTGGACTGCCGAAAGAGGTCCCGGTCCAACTTCGAGTTGGTGGAGACATTTTGACTATACTTGGACCTTCCTGACCTCACCCTAAATGGCGCCGGTACAAATGAAACTCTCAACTCCTTGTTGTGCCCCGATTGCTCAGCCTTGATATCATGAGATATGTATGCAGTTTTTAGCACATGAATTGATATGGGATAAGACTGATTACACGTTCGAACAATGAATTGATATTAAGTTCTAATGCATCATTGATCACTGTATTTATTATTGAAGGTTCGAATTGTCGACACTTTTGGTACTTGCTCACAATGAATTATCGATATGATTTTGTTGCACTTGTCGCACTTTTTACTATGAAATCAACGACCACTGACTCTCTGTTATGTTTTCCACAAATAAATACCCCCCCCCCATTTACAGTTCCAGCCTGCTCCGTGGCCGGCCCACGGGGTTGTAAGCCCGCATTTGGGCACCAACATTTTTGTTAAAGGTTTTTGAAAAAGCAAACGTAGTTGTAACGCGTAGATTGGTAAGTTTCGAAGAAATGGCCACTGTTTCCGATTTTTTTTTTTTGTTAAAAAAAAGCAGGTGAAATGAAGCAGCTCAATTAGTTAAGGGTTAAAAAGTATAGTACGCAGAAACATTGAAAATATGAATGGTCCAGGTTTGTTGTGTGTTTTTCATTTTTCTACAGCATAAAGCAATCGATAAAGATCCTGGTGGATCTATGACAGAATTTCGACAGACAGAATTTCGACCTACACAAATATCGGCGTAATTATATCGATAGCAAAAATATTGACGCCCTATGTACAACATGGTAAGTACCAAAATATCGAAAAAATAATATCGATGTTAAAAATATCGTTGTTAAATATATCGATTTTTTTTTAATTTAAAATAACATAAAAAAATACTGTAAATAATACTTATTAATTACTTAAACATATTTAAATATATGTAATAATGGTAAAAAAATTAATAATACATATTTAATTTAAAAAATAATAATTAAAAATCATATATAATATATACTTACTTAACAATAATTACTATTCCCACTCCAGTGGGTGCAACAGTAGGGAAAACTGACCCTGAACCCTAAAAATACCCCTTTACCCAAAAACCTAAAACTGACCCTGAACCCTAAAAATACCCCTTTACCCAAAAACTGAAAACTGACCCTGAACCCAAAAAATACCCCTTCACCCAAAAACTGAAAACTGACCCTGAACCCTAAAAATACCCCTTTACCCAAAAACTAAAAACTGACCCTGAACCCTAAAAATACCCCTTTACCCAAAAACTGAAAACTAACCCTGAACCCAAAAAATACCCCTTTACCCAAAAACTGAAAACTGACCCTGAACCCTAAAAATACCCCTTTACCCAAAAACTGAAAACTGACCCTGAACCCTAAAAATACCCCTTTACCCAAAAACTGAAAACTGACCCTGAACCCTAAAAATACCCCTTTACCCAAAAACAAAAAACTGACCCTGAACCCTAAAAATACCCCTTTACCCAAAAACTGAAAACTGACCCTGAACCCCAAAAATACCCCTTTACCCAAAAACTGAAAACTGACCCTGAACCCTAAAAATACCCCTTTACCCAAAATTAATTAATATTACAATTAAATTACTTCCCACCCTATTCCCCTATAAACCCACAACCCGCTCCAGTAGTAAAACATATAATTTAGTTAAAAATAAACATAAATTATCAATTAATTATTCTATTAATCAATTAAAATAATTCATTGCCAATTAATATTTAATAGCAAAATAAATAAATTATTAAACAATAATTATTTAATTACAAATAAATTACTTCCCACCCTATTCCCCTATAAACCCACAACCCGCTCCAGTAGTAAAACATATAATTTAATTAAAAAAATACATAAATTATCAATTAATTAATCAATTAATCAATTAAAATAATTCATTGCCAATTAATATTGAATTGAAAAATAAATTAATCAATGAAAAATAATTATTTAATTACAAATAAATTACTTCCCACCCTATTCCCCTACAAACCCACAACCCGCTCCAGTAGTAAAACATATAATTTAATTATAAAAATACATACATTATCAATTAATTAATCAATTAATCAATAAAAATAATTCATTGCCAATTAATTTTGTATTGAAAAATAAATTAATCATTGAAAAATAATTATTTAATTAAAAATAAATTACTTCCCACCCTATTCCCCTACAAACCCACAACCCGCTCCAGTAGTAAAACATATAATTTACTGAAAAATATACATAAATTATCAATTAATTAATCAATTAATCAATTAAAATAATTCATTGCCAATTAATATTTAATTGCAAAATAAATTAATCATTAAAAAATAATTATTTAATTACAAATAAATTACTTCCCACCCTATTCCCCTAAAAACCCACAACCCGCTCTGGTAGTAAAACATATTATTTACTTTTATATATTTTTTATTTATAAAAACATATTAAACACATATTATAACAATTAATTTAAATACTTAACTAAAATTTCTAACACATATTAGTAAATCGAAATTACTTACATCGATATATATGCTATCGATATAAGTAATTTCGATATTACTTACCTTAGGGTCGATATTCTGGCCATCGATATTCTGGACATCGATATTCTGTCCCATCGATATTAGCAACTCGATATAAGTGTAAGTCGAAATAAAAAAATCGATATTTTGACTGTTTACCGATCCTGGTATTTAGCCTCTACTTTATATGCTACCTGTATCAGGGAAGTTCGTTTAAATGCCCCTAAGCCACCCCGAACGAATGTAACCTGGCCCCCCTAGTACGAACGAAAACGACCCCGTACCACTGTAGGTTATCTCTCTTCCTCAAAAATGACAAAAATTACTTTCTAGAACGTTTTGGACATTGATGATTTTCATATGATCTATTTATTAAAGTAATACTCATCTCTCCGCATGAAATTAATTTTCCACATGCTACACAAGTCAATCTCATCTGCCTAAAGTTCTTTTACAGATTTGGGACCGTTTCCCTTGCCTCTGACTCACTTATTGCTAAGTCATTGGTGGATGTTTTTGCCGGTCGGGGATTATCCACCAAATCTCGAAGTTGTGCTTTAGAATAATTAAAAGGGTGCCACCTCTCCATGTGCCAATGCATGATATGATTACCATAGCTATATTTTTTTTCGGTCCCTCTCAAGAGTTTTTTTTTGGCAGATGAGGCAGGTAACGAACCTGGCATTAACTTTCTTTTCATGAGAAGGAAAAGAAAAAAATTGCCAGATAAAATTCACTTTCACATGGGACGTTCTTGGCATTTCTTTCAGAAACTTTTACATCACTGTGTCATTTCTTTGTCTATCCTGCTTAAAGCAATGTCATGTAAATAGTTGTTTAAAAAGTTTTTTTTAACGTGTTTACTTTGTTGGAGCGTTGTATATATTTATAAGTTATTAAAGTGTTATAATCCTACAACTTTGTTGGAGTGCTATATATTTTTAATGTGACACATAATTGTGAAGACTTTGATGTACAAAAAGGCATCCCTGGAATCTTCCGCTTCAGGCTCGGACCCACACACCCTCACAGTGAGAATCCCCTCCCCAAGCACAATACAGGATGGTTATCAGATAGTAGGAACGCGTGTGGTGTGACGGATCTCATCGGGTGGGGGCCTTGATCTACTGTAACTCCTTTGAACAGGGGTGATTCTCTACAGCTGGAGCCATAAACTACATCTGCAGGGCTAAGTGATAGCCTGAGACCGGCCTGCACAATCAGACACAGAGGAAGAGGAGTGTCAGAGGGTGCGGTAGTGAATAGGGTGAAAGGGAGGTGTCGGGCGGGCACAGGGTGTGATTCTCAGGGAAGAGCAGCGCAGATGGGGGGAGGTTTATGGCCCATGCATGAGAGAGAGAGCGGGGGTGACCAGTGCATGGGGGAGATGCTTGCGAGGGTGGGGAGCCATGCTGAGGATCGGCGGCGTGCAGAGAGTGGGTCTGGTCAAGGCATCTAAAATGGCTGCTGTGCTCAACAAAAGTGTGGCATTGCAAAAAAGGCAAGATGGCGCAGACAATGTTTATCAATAAGGATTAATTTATAAAAATTATTTTTAACAAAATATTTACTCGCAGTGACAAAATGGCGGTCAACAGTTCCTGATTTCCATCGAATCGAACGTTAACAGACGTCACGCAGCAAAAAAAAAAAAGATGCTCACGCACAGCCGCTGGAAGACATGTATCAACATATATGAGCCTCCTCAGCCACCCTCAGAAAACATAAGGGGTCAGGATACGTCTCCCGTACCCCCTTATACCTAGTAATTTAATTAAATCGAAACACAAAATGGCGAATTCCCGTTTCGCTACCAGTTTGCGGCCCGGTTCGCGAACCGAGAAGCGCTTCTACCGTGAAAAATCAAATTTTAATTATTTGCCCCACGGGACCCTTTAATAACCCCAACATCATTCCTAGGGGGTCAAGAGGAGTCTACCTTGCCCCCTTTCATTAAATTCCCCCTTCGTTTTTCTCCTCCTCTTGTCTCTCGATCCTACCGAGAGACAAGATGGCGGCCGCACCGGACTGTTTAGAATGTTGACAGACACCGGAGAGCCAATTAGCTTCGCTACGCAAAGCTCCGTTACGCGAAAAGTATGCGATCTGGTGCGCTATCTAGGACGCTGTCACAGATATATCTGTTTTTTAAAACGTTAATTTCTCAAAATCCACTGGAGCACATATATTGAGACCCAGCAAAGGCACATCGGGCTAACAGTCCCTATAATTTTCCCAAGTTTCGTGTAAATCCATTCAGCCGTTCGAGCTAAAAGTGAGGCCAAAGGCCCTATGGAAAAATGAATGGGAAAAACGCGTTTTGGGACCCCCCTTTTTTCTCGGCCCCCCCTTGACGGAACCCCCCCAAATGTGCCATTTTCCTGAAAATTTCAGCCGATTCCGTCCACAAACGCCAAAGTTATTAGACATAGAATTTTCAAAAGTTCCATAGAGAAAAAATCCTAACTATATATACCTACTGGCGACCGCCAGTAGGTAATATATATATATATATATATATATATATATATATATATATATACATTACCTACTGGCGGTCGCCAGTAGGTATATATAGTTAGGATTTTTTCTCTATGGGATTTTTGAAAATTCTATGTCTAATAACTTTGGCGTTTGTGGACGGAATTGGCTGAAATTTTCAGGAAAATTGAACATTTTGTTTCTGAGCAGCCCCTGACAATTTGGGGGGGTTTCATCAAGGGGGGGCCGAGAAAAAAGGGGGGTCCCAAAACGCGTTTTTCCCATGTTAATTTCCATAGGGCGGTTGGCCTCACTTTTAGCTCGAACGGCTGAATGGATTTGCACGAAACTTGGCAAAATTGTAGGGACTGTTAGCCCGATGTGCCTTTGCTAGGTCTCAATATATGTGCTCCAGTGGATTTTGAGTAATTTAGGTTCAAAAAAAGATATATATCTGGGCGGAGCCTAACCACACATCTGATCTGATTGGCTGTCAGCACTTCATCCAAGAAGTGTTGGCAGCCATCTTGGGACCAATATACATGAACGCACCTCATTAAAAAGCATTGTAGTTAATAGAGGGTTTTAGGACTTTAGTTACATTATAAATCATTTGTTGATGGTACCATACTCGTTTTAGGAATTGTGGTGGGTTCTAAGGTGATTTTACCATGTGAAAAAACCTTCTGCTGTGATATCATGAATATTGTTTGAAAGAAAACTAATATCTCATGATTTTCCCACAGTGGTTTGGAAGGGGATCTATAAGCTAAACTGAAAGCATATTTTCTGTAAATTCACATTATCTTTCTCAGTCATGTGAAAATGAAGTCTGACATTCTCAGTAAAACATGTACATCCAACAAGGACAGAGACTGTCAGTTGATTCCTTTGTGTTCTACTGCAGCCTCCTAGAGTGTTCTAAAGAACAACTAGAGCGCTAACAGTCCTACTTATTACAAAGGTATGGCACACCTGAAGCCATCTTGATTGGAATAAAGTGGTAACTCTTAAAACATTTAATTTAAAAAGAAACAACATGAGGGGGTATATTTTACCATAGAAAGTATGATTAGTGCTGCAGAATGAAAAATTAGGGCACATTTTGAGTGACTTCTCAAATCCTTTTCTATTTCATTAAAACATTCTGACATGCAGTCTCCCAAAATGGCCACCAGAGACAAAAGAGCCCAAATGTAGCCCAAATATCACCCAGATGTAGCCCAAGTATAGCCCAATGACAGAATGTGCCAGAGTGTTCTAAAGAACAACTAGAGCGCTAACAGTCCTACTTATTACAAAGGTATAGCACACCTGGAGCCATCGTGATGGGAATAAAGTAGTAACTCTTAAGACATTTAATTTAAAAAGGAACAAAATGAGGGGGTATATTATGCAATAGAAGGTATTATTAGTGCTGCAGAAAGAAAAATTAGGGCACATTTTGAGTGACTTTTCAAATCCTCTTCTATTTCATTAAAAAATTCTGACATGCAGTCTCCCAAAATGGCCACCAGAGACAAAAGAGCCCAAATGTAGCCCAAATATCACCTAGATGTAGCCCAAGTATAGCCCAATGACAGAATGTCCCAGAGTGTTCTAAAGAACAACTAGAGCGCTAACAGTCCTACTTATTACAAAGGTATGGCACACCTGAAGCCATCTTGATTGGAATAAAGTGGTAACTCTTAAAACATTTAATTTAAAAAGGAACAAAATGAGGGGGTATATTTTGCCATATGAATTATGATTAGTGCTGCAGAAAGAAAAATTAGGGCACATTTTGAGTGACTTCTCAAACCCTCTTCAATTTCATTAAAAAATTCTGACATAGTCTCCCAAGATGGCCACCAGAGACAAAAGAGCCTAAATGTAGCCCAAATGTCACCCAGATGTACCCCAAGTATAGCCCAATGACAGAATGTCCCAGAGTGTTCTAAAGAACAACTAGAGCGCTAACAGTCTTACTTATGACAAAAGTATGGCACACCAGAAGCCATCTTGATTGGAATGAAGTGGTAAGTCTGAAAACACTCAATTTAAAAAGGAACAACATGAGGGGGTTAATTTTGCCATAGAAAGTATGATTAGTGCTGCACTTTAAATACCAGCAGCAGACGTCCCTGGTGAGCAGTAGCATTACTACAGTGATCTAATGTGCAACTAGAGTGCTAACATTCAGAATTTATGGCAAATGTGTGACACATCTGAATGCCTTCTTGATGGAACCAAAGTAAACAAGCATTGAAAATGCAATAGATCTCGCCCTCGTTTAAGTTAAAGCCATTCTGTTTGTAATGAGGTGGCTTTTTAGCTTTGCTTTTATTAGTGTTTTTTCAACTTTCATGTAAATAACGCACTGTTTTCACCAAATCGACTTTGCCCAAGCACACCCTTCCCTTCGGCCAACAAATCCCAAAAATTCGGCACACCTGCCGATCCACTCTCCCTACAGCTCACCCAAGCCCCGTCCCTCTAGCGCAACTGGAACACCCCAAATTCACCTTCTCCATGCGCACCAAAAACTCCCATTGAATAACATGGCAATTCGCTACTCCGCACAAAAATTGCTCTTTAAAGCACTTCCACTGCTCCGATCCGCTTCAAACTTGGCTGGACACTAGTTCCAGCGATTCCCTAACATCCCACCAAAAATCAGCCCAATCCATCCACTGGAACGGGGACGAATTTCAACCCGAATACGCGCCCCCCGCAAACACAAAAAAAAGCCATAAAACGGCCAAATCTCGACCAAAAACCGCCAAAATCCCTCAAAACCTTGCCAACACCAATACGCACGAAACTGAACCGGCCCCTCAGCCCTAGGCTCCGGGAACCCTACTTAATTGACCCAAAAGCCCTAAAAAAGCAACATAATACACACGAAAACGCCCTAACAACCCTAAAATGCATATAAGTATATGTATGCATGCATTTATGTTTGTATTTATATAGATATACCGATGATATATGTTTATATATGTATGTATATATATATATTCACTGAAAAAACCATAGGCTATAGACCATATATAGTTAGGAATTAGCATTTACAAAACCTTGAAAATTCACTGAAAAAACCATAGGTTATAGACCATATATAGTTAGGAATTAGCATTTACAAAACCTTGAAAATTCACTGAAAAAACCATAGGTTATAGACCATATATAGTTAGGAATTCGCATTTACAAAACCTTATTTTACTCACACAAAACCATTGAAATTCCATATATAGTTAGTTGCACTAACTATATATCGCGCACCCGCAATCCACTGCTGATGATGTCACATATTACATCATTCATGACATGGTCAGTGACATCACTGATGACATCACTGATGACATCTCAAATGACATCACTGATGACATCACTGATGACAACATCCAGTGACTGTATGTTTCTGTAAAGTTAAAATATGTCTTACATATTGAAGAATGAGTGGATGTATAAGTGTCTGGATGAAGGATTTAGTAGGTGCATGACTGACTGTATGAGTGAGTGATTAAATGTGTCTCACTGAGTGCATGGGTTAGTGACTAAACTGTCTTAATTTGTGCATCATTATGTCTGTTGTTCTGTAAACTGTTGCATGTGTTGATAAGTAGCTATATGAGTAACTATATGGGTTATTGATTGGTTGCCCAAGTATTTGTATGGGAGACTGAGTGTGTGTGTGGGTGGCTGGGAGGTGTATGACTCTGTGCATAGATGTGTGAGCAGTTGATTCACTAGATGTATGGTTTCAAAAGTGCATGTGGAAACAGCTGTATGGGCGGTTGACTGTGTGCATGAGTGTATTGGTGAGTGAATGGATATCTCAGTGCTACATGTCAAAGTAAGTACATATGTAAAACACAGTACATGTGAGAGTTGACATATATAAATAACTGTGCATAAGAGCCAGTGAATGTGTGAGTGGCTGTATGGATCATTGTGAACTTGTATCAGGGAATGTATAAGAGAGTAAATATGTGTTAGTATATGTTTGAATAAGTAAAGTTTGTATAACTGTATAGTTGAGGAAATGGAGGTGTGATTGATTCTTTGCATGACTGACTAGGTGTGTGAGTAACTCCATGGATGAGTGACAGTCTGTGAGTGTCTGTTTACACTGATTGTATCTAAGGTTATATTAGAGTCTGAAGAGGTTCATCGTATTATCACATGAATGATATCATCAGTGATGTGATCAGTAATGTCAAATGAGATGTCATCAGTGATGTCATCAGTGATGTCATTTGAGATGTCATCAGTGATGTCATTTGAGATGTCATCAGTGATGTCATCAGTGATGTCACTGACCATGTCATGAATGATGTAATATGTGACATCATCAGCAGTGGATTGCGGGTGCGCAATATATAGTTAGTGCAACTAACTATATATGGAATTTCAATGGTTTTGTGTGAGTAAAATAAGGTTTTGTAAATGCGAATTCCTAACTATATATGGTCTATAACCTATGGTTTTTTCAGTGAATATATATATATATATATATATTCAATGAAAAAACCATAGGTTTTAGCCAATATATAGTTAGGGATTAGCATTTTCAAAACCTTATTTTACTCGCATAAAACCATTGAAATTCGCATATATAGTTAGATGCGCTAACTATATATCGCGCACCCGCAATCCACTGCTGATGATGTCACATATTACATCATTCATGACATGCTCAGTGACATCACTGATGACATCACTGATGACATCTCAAATGACATCACTGATGACATCTCAAATGACATCACTGATGACATCACTGATGACATCACTGAAGACATCTCAAATGACATCACTGATGACATCTCATTTGACATCTCATTTGACATTACTGAGCACATCACTAATGACATCATTCATGTGATAATACGATGAACCTCTTCAGACTCTAATATAACCTTAGATACACTCAGTGTAAACAGACACTCACAGACTGTCACTCATCCATGGAGTTACTCACACACCTAGTCAGTCATGCAAAGAATCAATCACACCTCCATTTCCTCTACTATACAGTTATACACACCTTACTTATTCAAACATATACTAACACATATTTACTCTCTTATACAATCCCTGATACAAGTTCACAATGATCCATACAGCCACTCACACATTCACTGGCTCTTATGCACAGTTATTTATATATGTCAACTCTCACATGTACTGTGTTTTACATATGTACTTACTTTGACATGTAGCACTGAGATATCCATTCACTCACCAATACACTCATGCACACAGTCAACCGCCCATACAGCTGTTTCCACATGCGCTTTTGAACCCATACATCTAGTGAATCAACTGCTCACACATCTATGCACAAAGTCATACACCTCCCAGCCACCCACACACACTCAGTCTCCCATACAAATACTTGGGCAACCAATCAATAACCCATATAGTTACTCATATAGCTACTGATCAACACATGCAGCAGTTTACAGAACAACAGACATAATGATGCACAAATTAAGACAGTTTAGTCACTAACCCATTCACTCAGTGAGACACATTTAATCACTCACTCATACAGTCAGTCATGCACCTACTAAATCCTTCATCCAGACACTTATACATCCACTCATTCTTCAATATGTAAGACATATTTTAACTTTACAGAAACATACAGTCACTGGATGTTGTCATCAGTGATGTCATCAGTGATGTCATTTGAGATGTCATCAGTGATGTCATTTGAGATGTCATCAGTGATGTCATCAGTGATGTCACTGAGCATGTCATGAATGATGTAATATGTGACATCATCAGCAGTGGATTGCGGGTGCGCGATATATAGTTAGCGCATCTAACTATATATGCGAATTTCAATGGTTTTATGCGAGTAAAATAAGGTTTTGAAAATGCTAATCCCTAACTATATATGGGCTAAAACCTATGGTTTTTTCATTGAATTTCAATGGTTTTTTAATAACAAATATCAAAAGCTGTCAAATGTCAAGTACGTGATAGGTAAAAACATTTTCGTGTTTATGCACGCTGATGTGCTTTAAACGCTGCCCCCCCCCTCTTTTCTCTTAGAAGTACTCTCTCTTTGCAGATAGTGAAGGGTAGTTAACGCAGGCCTTTGCCCCCGTTGTAATCCGTCGTGCCTGCTTGTCTCTCCATTTGATTGATTGTTATCCAAGCATTTACTATTTTAGAATCAATTCTCTTTGGTTCATTCTCTATTTACTAACAAGCACAAAGCCGCAATACTCTGTTTAGTCTTTGCAGATAGTGAAAAATCATGTTAAAAAAAAATAAAATCGAGCAAAATCAGTAGGCCACTAATGGGATCTCTTTTTGACCTTGCTAAAATAGAAACATTAGGAACAACCCTTCATGAGAAATTCGAAACTAGTGAGATGAACTGAGCTCCACACCATGATGGCTGCAAGACAGCTCGGCTCCGCCACCCACCCCGCCCAAAATAACTATAAACTCTATGCAAATATTATAAATATATACAACACACCAGCAAAGTAACAGGGTAAAACATTTTATTAAATAACTATTTACATAACTATTTTATACTTTTTGTTGCCTGATCCGGCTAGCTCTATCGATCGAGCATGAAACTCATGCATTCTGATAGCAAGCGTTGCTGCTGATGCTATGCAAACAAAAACTGGTTTTCAGTTTGTACATTCTTCAAGATTTTTCATCCAAGGCTGGTTGAGAGTTTGTAGAACGATGGCTTCAGATTTTCAACATATGGTGTGGTGGCACGGACTGGGAGGGTGCGCTTGACTTCTGCCCCCTCCCCAAGTCGTGTTGCCCTGGCGTGGCCTAAGATCGCCCCCGACATAGGCGGCCGGCTCCCGGGGTCCGGCGGAACTTTTTGCCTTTTGATGACTCTTCCATTCTGGACCTTATCCCACAATCCGTTTGACCTGAAGACACGCTGTAGTGGGGCGCCCCTTTACCGTTTCAGTTGCCATTCCGCCCGCTTTTGCTACACTGTGCCTCTTCCGCCATTCAGCTGTTTACTGCCCGCTCTTGCGACTACAGCGTCTGGCTCACCATGTAGTTGAGTTGCTCCCGCTCTTGCGATGCAACTATAGGCGGCTGCCACAGGACTCTCAAAATGGCGGCCGCCTCTTCAGATTCGGGGGTGGTCCACTAAAATGGCCATGGGACACCTTGGAACTCGGACGCTTGTCTGCTAGGGCTTGGGCCCCATTCTCGAAAGCGTCCACTGAGCCTTGAAGATTCTACAAAAGTCTTGGGGGCCCCCGACTCCCGCAGGCTTCTGGTGGGGAGCGGCTGCCATGATTGCTCGTGGAATGGCCACGACTGAGATACGAGATGGTGGTGCTCTCATGCTAACGCCAGCTTCAGTCTGAAACATCCAGAAACACTGTAGACTACCAATTCGATCAGATCCGGTAGCGCCCCAACGTGATCCGGTAGGGAAGAACTTGCCCTCCCCTCTTTGACTGATGGTTCTTGTTGCCTGTCCCTTCTGTTGTCATTTAACAGAACTTTTTAGACTGCTGAAAGGGGTTGTGTTCCGACCGCTGGTTGGTGGAGACATTTTGACTATATTCTGGACCTACGTTGTCGCGTAATGCGTTATATGATACGCCGCGTTAGCGCACCCGGAAGTACTCCAGTGCGCGAAGCGCAGCTTCCCGGAAGGGATCCGGGGCGCGGCGCGCAGCGCTTAACGTAAGCATAACAGGTCATGTGACTTGTTAATAAAACTTTTCATTGGTTCATTTTACTTTTGTTATACTAATGATGAAAGGCTTGGTCATATGACCTAAAAATTACGCTTTTTATTGCTTTCGAACATTATTTTTTCTAAAACATATATGTTATAATGTTCCAGGCTAATGTATTTTCCCGGAAAATTTACAACTGTCCTGCAAGTAAAATATATTCCTTTTTCTAGCAAAAGGGCGTTTCTTCGTCCCATGACGGAGCCGTTGAGCAAAAGATGCTCGGCCTGCTGTCTTAGTCGCCGATACGCCTGAATATCAGATTCTTATCGATCACTTTATGTTGCAGGAGTAAAAAACACAACAGCCCTTGACCATTTATCTTTACTGCGTTCCTGCGTATTATACCTTTTATCCGTCATGTAATTGGACTGCTTTATTTCACTTGCCTTTTACTGATTCGAAAACAGAAACTAAAATTAAAAACTTTACCAATGTAAATACTACTACCATGTTTTGTTTTAAAAACCTTTATTGTGAAAATGTCAGTATACAAATACGGGCCTATAACCACGTGGGCCGGCCACGGAGCAAACTGGAATCGTATATGATGAGGAGACATTTACACTGTAGAGTAACGCAACGAGCAGGCCATTAGGTTGCAAGAACTAAGGTGTCTAACAGTTGCAGAATCGGTGGACGTACATTTTGTAATTAAAATTCGACAGGGCCACTTACAATAAAATTATCTAGATATACATTTGCGGGCAAGTACCATGGGTGACGTTAATTCGAACTTTCAATAGTACAGTAATCAATAACACATCAGAACTTAATATCAATAGGGATGTCGAAATATTCAATCAATTCTCATTCCCGCCCGCCATGTGCTTCAAAACTGCATACGTATCTCGTGATATCAAGGTTGTGCAACCAGTACACAACAAGGAGGTACGAGTCCCATTTATACCGGCGCCATTTTGGGCGAGGCCGGGCAGGTCCAGGATATAGTCAAAATATCTCCACCAACCAGCGGTCAGACCAGAACCCCTTTCGGCAGTCAAAAAAGGTTCAGTTAAATGACAACAGAAGAGATAGGCAACAAGACCAACAGTCAAAAGAGGGGAGGGCAAGATCTAAAGCCATTGTTCTACAAACTCTCAAGCAGACTTGGATGGAAAAATCCTGAAGAATGTACAAACTGAAAACCATTTTTTGTCTGTATAGCATCACCAGCAACGCTTGAGTCAGCTTTGTGTGAAGCCGCCATTTTGATTCAATCAATAGCGTCCCCCTGCACACATTCAGGGACCTGGTCGTGTCTAAAGGTTAAACGGATTGTGGGACAAGATGCAGAAAGGAAAAGGAAAAAAGTTCCGCCGCACCATGGGACTTTCGGCGCAGCATTGTAGGATGGCCACACCAGTGCGGCAACTTGCTAGACACCACCTCGGTGCCATCCAGATCTCGGCGCGTTGTGCTTCCTTCGGCCTACTGTAGCCGCAAGTGCGGACGCAACTCAGCTGGATAGCGAGTGAAACACCAAGGGGCGCCCCACTGCAGCCGAGGAGCCTCCATCTTGGGGGCGACGCACAGCATCACATTGCTTTCTCAAACAGCCCCCACTGACTGACGCGACCTCACAGGCCAACGGGGCGCCCCACGCCGAATTTCGGTGCAGCATTGTAGGATGGCCACACCAGTGCGGCAATTTGCTGGACACCACCTCGGTGCCATCCGGATCTTGGCGCGTTGTGCTGCCTTCGGCCTACTGTAGCAGCAAGTGCGGGCGCAACTCTGCTGGATGGCGAGTGAAAAGATAAGGGGCGCCGCACTGCACATCAGGTGCCTCCACCTGGGGAGGCGAGAGAGGCCAGTTTGCGCCACCTCCCCCCCCCCCCAGGCACCCCACGCCGACTTCGGCGCAGCATTGTAGGATGGCCACACCAGTGCAACTTGCTGGACACCACCTCGGTGCCATCCGGATCTCGGCGTGTTGTGCTGCCTTCGGCCTATTCGCACATCGGTCCGCTACTGACGCCGCCTCACGTGCCAACGGATTTTCTACGCTTTTTATAGCAGCGCGTAACGTAAGCATAACAGGTCATGTGACTTCTTTATAAAACTTTTCATTGGTTCATTTTACTTTTGGTTTCCTAATGATGGAAGGCTTGATCATATGACCTAAAAATATCACTTTTCATTGGATTAAAACATTTTTTTTTCCCAAACGATGAAAGCCCCACCTTGTTTCTAGATGTTTCAGACTAAAGCTGGCGTCAGCCTGAGAGCACCACCATCTCGTGGCTCCGTCGAGGTCATTCCGCGAGCAATCATGGCAGCCGCTCCCCACCGGAAGCCTGCAGGAGTCGGGAGCCCCCAAGACTTTTGTAAAATCTTCAAGGCTCAGGGGACGTCCGAGTTTCAAGGTGTCCCAGGGCCATGTTAGTGGACCAGGCCCAAATCCGAAGAGCCGTCCGCCATTTTAAGAGTCCTGTGGCAGCCGCCTATCGCTGCACCGCAAGAGTGGGCGCAACTCAACTACATGGTGAGCGAGACGCTGTAGCCGCGAGAGCGGGCGATAAACAGCTGAATGGCGGATGAGGCACAGTGTAGCAAAAGCGGGCGGAATGGCAACTGAAACGGTAAAGGGGCGCCCCAGTACAGCCGACGAGCCTCCACCTGGGGAGACCCGTTCACGCCGCCTCCCCCCCCCCCCCCGGGGCACCCCACACCGTTTTTCGGAGCAGCATTGTAGGATGCCAAAACCAGTGCGACAACTTACTGGACATCACCTGGGTGCCATCCACATCTCAGCGCGTTCTGCTGCCTTGGGACTATTCGCACAACAGACTGCTACTAACGAGGCCTCCCCGCGCACCCCCCGGGACGCCCCACGCCATTTTGCGGAGCTGCATTGCAGGATACCAAAAACCAGAGCGGCACCCAGGTAACATCACCTGGGTGCCCTCCAGAACTCAGCACGTTGTGCTGCCTTGGGACTATTCGCACAAAACACAGCTACTGACCATTGTTGCTTCTTTTTTCAAAAAAATGTTTAAATGTATTTACTGTTTTTGTTGCGTTCTATATATTTAAAAGTTATTAAATCGTTATAATCCTACTTTGTTGGAGTACTATATATTTATAATGTGACACATAATTGTAAAAACTTTGATGTACAAAGAGGCATCCCTGGAATCTTCCGCTTTAGGCTCGGTCCCACACACCCTCACAGTGAGAATCCCCTCCCCAAGCACAATACAGGATGTTTATCAGATAGTAGGAACGCGTGTGGTGTGACAGATCTACTGTAACTCCTTTGAAGAGGGGTGATTCTCTACAGCTGGGGCCATAAACTACATCTGCAGGGCTAGGTGATAGCCTGGGACCGGCCTGAACAATCGGACACAGAGGAAGAAGAGTGTCAGAGGGTGCGGTAGTGAATAGGGTGAAAGGGTGGTGTAGGGCGGGCACAGGGTGTGATTCTCAGGGAAGAGCAGCGCACATAGGAGGAGGTTTCTGGCCCATGCATGAGAGAGAGAGCGGGGGTGACCAGTGCGTGGGGGAGATGCTTGCGAGGGTGAGGAGCCATGCTGAGGATCGGCGGCGTGCAGAGAGTGGGTCTGGTCAAGGCATCTAAAATGGCTGCCGTGCTCAACAAAAGTGTGGCATTGCAAAAAAGACAAGATGGCGCAGACAATGTTTATCAATAAGGATTAATTTATAACAATTATTTAAAACAAAATATTTACTCGCAGTGACAAAATGGCGGTCAACACTTCCTTATTTCCATCGAATCGAACGTTAACTGACGTCACGCAACAAAAAAAAAAAACGCTCACGCACAGCCGCTGGAAGACATGTATCAACATATATGAGCCTCCTCAGCCACCCTCAGAAAACAAAAGGGGTCAGGATACGTCTCCCGTACCCCCTTATACCTAGTAATTTAATGAAATCAAAACACAAAATGGCGAATTCACGTTTCGCTACCAGTTTGCGAACCGAGAAGCGCTTCTACCGCGAAAAATCAAATTTTTATTATTTGCCCCACGGGACCCTTTAATAACCCCAACATCATTCCTAGGGGGTCAAGAGAGGTCTACCTAGCCCCCTTTCATTAAATTCCCCCTTCGTTTTTCTCCTCCTCCTGTCTCTCGATCCTACCGACAGACAAGATGGCGGCCGCACCGGACTGTTTAGAATGTTGACAGACACCGGAGAGCCAATCAGCTTTGCTACGCAAAGCTCCGTTACGCGAAAAGTACGCGATCTGGAGCGCTATCTGGGACGCTGTAACAGATATACCTGTTTTTTAAACGTTAATTTCTCAAAATCCACTGGAGCACATATATTGAGACCCAGCAAAGGCACATCGGGCTAACAGTCCCTATAATTTTGCCAAGTTTCGTGCAAATCCATTCAGCCGTTAATTTGCGAACCGAGAAGCGCTTCTACCGTGAAAAATCAATTTTTTTTAATTTTCCCCACGGGACCCTTTAATAACCCCCAACATCATTCCTAGGGGGTCAAGAGGGGTCTACCTTGCCCCCTTTCATTAAATTCCCCCTTCGTTTTTCACCTCTTCTTGTCTCTCGATCCCACCGAGAGACAAGATGGCGGCCGCTCTGGACTGTTTAGAATGTTGACAGACACCGGAGAGCCAATCAGCATCGCTTCGCAAAGCTCCGTGACGCGAAAAGTACGCGATCTGGAGCGCTATCTGGGACGCTGTCACAGATATATAAATTTTTTAAAACGTTAATTTCTCAAAATCCACTGGAGCACATATATTGAGACCCAGCAAAGGCACATCGGGCTAACAGTCCCTACAATTTTGCCAAGTTTCGTGCAAATCCATTCAGCCGTTCGAGCTAAAAGTGAGGCCAAACGCCCTATGGAAATTAACATGGGAAAAACGCGTTTTGGGACCCCCCTTTTTTCTCGGCCCCCCTTAACGAACCCCCCCAAATTTTCAGGGGCTGCTCAGAATCAAAATGTGCCATTTTTCTGAAAATTTCAGCCGATTCTTTCCACAAACGCCAAAGTTATTAGACATAGAATTTTCAAAAGTTCCATAGAGAAATAATCCTAACTATATATACCTACTGGCTATCGCCAGTAGGTAATATATATATATATTATCCAGAGGCAACCTTGGGATATGTGTTAAGTGGCGGCCTCAGCCGCGAAGGATGAACCACCTGTTTGAAATGTGGTAACAGGGCTGGATGCTGTGACTGCACGAGCGGAATCGGCGCGGGAAGGTAATGCCATTTGGAAGGTGCACATCGCATCTGCAGCCCACTGGAGGGCAGAAATTGATGTAATAATTGGGCAAAGAAACTGCTGGGAAACGGACTGACTCCATTAACGGAGTAGAATTGGACTACAGTTACCAGCATGCTCTCATTGGAGAGAGCATGCAAATAATGGACAAAGA
This sequence comes from Lissotriton vulgaris, assembly GCF_964263255.1. Lineage (NCBI taxonomy): Eukaryota > Metazoa > Chordata > Amphibia > Caudata > Salamandridae > Lissotriton > Lissotriton vulgaris. The sequence goes on along the minus strand of NC_141696.1, from coordinate 1,092,257,366 downwards.
TGGCTGTGGTCAATCAGTCATTTCCGGTTTTGTCATCCCATGAGGAAGGAGCTTGTGGCTTCGAAACGCGTAGGGAATTGTGTTTTAAAATAAAGCGGCAATGTGCATCTTCCTGCAAATAAAGGGTTGGAAACTCACCTTCTCGTGGAGTGCGTCCTTTATCCAGAGGCAACCTTGGGATATATATATATATATATATATATATATATATATATATATATATATATATATATATATATATATATACATATATATATATATATATATATATACATATATATATATATATATATATACATATATACATATATATATATATATATATATATATATATATATATATATGTATGTATATATATATATATATATATATATATTTTATTTTTATCTTTTTTTGTCTTTGGAAGGGGTGACGGGGTCTGTCAATAAATCTAAAAGTATTCAGCTCCGAGTGCCGTCTGCTTTCTTGGATGTGAGCGAGCGTGTAGCAATATATATATATATATATATATATATTACCAACTGGCGGTCGCCAGTAGGTAGTTATAGTTAGGATTATTTTCAATAGGGAAATCCCAACATTCTATTGGGAATTAACTTTGGCGCCGGTTGAGGAATCTGCATAAAAATTCCCTCAAATTTGCCTCGCGGCGCTCCCGTCCTTGCCTGAAAGTTTGGGGGGGATTCGTGAAGCAGGGGCCGAGAAAAAAGGGGGGTTCCAAAACGTGTTTTCCCATGTTAATTTCCATAGGGCGGTCAACCTCACTTTTAGCCCGAACGGCTGAATGGATTTCCGCGAAACTTGGCAAAATTTTAGGGACTGGTAGCCCGATGTGCCTTTGCTATGTCTCAAGATATGTGCTCCAGTGGATTTTGAGTAATTTAGGTTCAAAAAAATATATATATCTATAAGCGCGCCCCGGTTCGCACACCGGGATGCTAACCAGAGCGCTACGCGAGTTCCCACGCGGAAACCTGATTGGCTCTCGGGTGTCTGTCAACATACCAAACAGTCCGGAGTGGCCGCCATCTTGTGTCTTGGTAGAATAGAGACACAAGAGATGGCAAAAACAAAGAGGATAATGACCAAAAGGGGGCAGGATAGACCCTCCCTGCCCCCCTAGGTTTGATGTGGGGGACATTAAAGGGCCCCGCGGGGCAAAAAAAATAAATATTTTTTTTTCTATTTTCGCGGGGGTAGCGCCCGGTACGCGCACCGGGGAGCTGACCGGGGAGCGTACCATGGGGGAAAAAGAATGACAGAGTTTTTTAAAAATGTAGCCTTTTTTTTATAAATTGGAGGTAGTTCTGAAAAGAACAGTTTTTTTCTTCTTTTTGTTGTTTAATATTTTTTTATTGTTTTTTTGAACATTTTTTACTTTTTTTGGCTTTTCTGAACAGTTTTATATTTTGTTTGTATTTTTTATGGGGAATAACAAAAAACAGGGAATTATAAACGGCTCATCTGGAGCAAAAAAAACAGGAAAAAAATTAGGGTTTCTTCGGGAACTTGTGGTTATCACCAGCAATGTTGATGAGGATAACACTCTTCTCACCATATGTAATTGTTTTGCCACAATATATGCAAACAAATTTGAAATCACCAAACTTAGTTTGGATGTTTGGAACCATCTGACTTGCCTCTGGACCTGACGGAGTGGGTTCTTTGGTTGTTGAGGTGCTGGCAGACGATTGTGGACATGCACAGTTCTCTCACCTCTGCTGCAGAATAGTTATTGGGCTGCAATCATTGCATGTGCCGAATCATTGTGTGATTCCCAAATGAATATTTTTTGCAGGGTTCCCTCTGGATAGTACAGCGCCACAAATGAGACAAGTCACCTTTGCAGCGTTTACCTTCTTTGCACCCCTTGGGATTTCAAAAAACTCCCATATAAAGTGCTCCTTAGGTTTATATGGGGCATTGTCTTCAGGCAGGAAATGCCTTCTCTGCCTTCTCTCCTCCTCCTCCTCCTCCTCCTCCTCCTCCTCTTCTTCTTGACCACCAATGTGATGTTGTGGTGGTCCTTATGGTGGTGGTGGTGGTGGTTCAGATGCTCCAGCTGCTGCTGCTACTTTATCCATTTCTCTAACAATAGAAGCAGGTCTTCCTCACTCCAACAACAAAGTGAGAATGAGGAAAAAAGGTGGGGGCTTTCATCATTTGGAAAACAAAACTGTTCTGAACCAATAAAAAGTGTTATTTTCAGGTTACATGACCCAGGCTTTCATCATTTGGAAACCAAAAGTGTTCTGAACCAATGAAAAGTGTTATTTTCAGGTCACATGACCTGAGGCTCTTACGCTACGCGCCCCGGGGGACGCCTGGGGGCGCTTAACGTAAGCGCGTCAGGGCGCGCCAAGGGGTGCTTACGTAGCGCGATCGTATGTGCTCCGGTGCTTCCGGGTGTGCTTACGCCGTGCGTCATAACACACATCACGCGGCTACACGATACGTCACGATGATGTTTTCATTCGCGGCAATAGCGCTAACGGGGCGCTCACCGGTACGCGAACCGGGGCACGGCAAAACTGTGCTTACCGGTAAGCGCATTAGTACGCGGCCCGGGAGCTCTCTGGGGCAAAAAAATAATAAAAAATAAATATATACATACAAAAAATAGTATTACATAAATATACAATATAAAATTCATTATAAAAAACATTAAATTTCATACCGAAAGAGATTTGCTATTTAAAAACCTATGAAATTCACTGAAAAAACCATAGGTTTCACACCAGTTATAGTTAGCTGGAAAAACCATTAAAATTCCCACGTTATAGTTAGTTGGACTCACTATAACTTGCGCGTGCATTGCACTGCTGATGACGTCACATATTACATCACTCATGACATGGTCAGTGACATCACTCATGACATCTTTTTTCCCCATGGTTCGCTCCCCGGGGCGCTCCCCGGTGCGCGTACCGGGCGCACCCCCGCGCAAATCAAAAAAAAAGTTACTTTTTTTTTGCCTCGTGGGGCTCTTTTATGGCCCCCACATCAATCCTAGAGGTCAGGGGGGTCTACCCTGACCCCTTTTGGTCATTTCCCCCTTTGTTTTTGCCACCTGTTGTGTCTCGATCCTACCGAGACACAAGATGGCGGACGGTCCGGACTGTTTGGAATGTTTACAGTCACCCGAGAGCCAATCAGCTTTCCGCGGGGGAACTCGTGTTGCGCGCTGGTACGCTCCTTGGTGCGCGTACTGGGGCGCGCTTACAGATATATATATTTTTTTTAACCTAAATTACTCAAAATCCTCTATAGCACATTTCTTGAGACCTAGCAAAGGCACATCGGACTACCAGTCCCTACAATTTTGCCAAGTTTGGTGAAAATCCATTCAGCCGTTCGGGCTAAAAGTGAGTCCAACCGCCCTATGGAAATTAACATGGGGAAAACACGTTTTGGGACCCCCCTTTTATCTCGGCCCCCGCTTGACGAATCCCCCCACATTTTCAGGGAAGGAGCGGAGCAGAGCGGACCATCTTCTTTGAGAAATTTGCGAAGATTCGTCCACCGGCGCCAAAGTTATTCTCAATAGAATGTTGCGGATTTCCATGGAAAGTAGATCCTAACTATAACTACCTACTGGCTATCGCCAGTAGGTAATATATATATATATATATATATCCACAGAGGTTGCCTGTTATGAAGGAGTTGAAGGCAGGAAGCCGAAACGCGTAGACAGTCCATTTGATGCACTTTTCTTTGCACATGGTGTGTGAATAAAACAGTGGAGAAAGCTATCTGTTGCTGTGCCGTGTCTTTATCTACGGAACTCGTAGGAGAAGAAGCTGATGCAAAATATATATATATATATATATATATATATATATATATATATATATATATATATATATATATACATACATATTCACTGGAAAAAAAAATAGGTTTCAGGGAGGTTATAGTTACAAATTGGCATTTCGAAAACCTTTCAAATTTCATGGACGTTACAGTTAGTTGGACATTTCACTTGTACAAAACCATAGAAATTCTGCTGTTTTAGTTAGTTAGTTTTAGTTTAGTTAGTTAGTTAGTTAGTTGAGCTAACTATAACTCGTGCCCGGCAATGCACTGCAGATGACATCACATATGACATCATTCATAACATGGTCAGTGACATCACTGATGACATCTCAAATGACATCACTGATAACATCATCCAGTGACTGTGTGTTTCTGTAAAGTTTAAATATGTTTTCTATACATATTGGCCATGGTGCAATGAAGAATGACTCAGTGTATAAGTGTCTGGATGGAGGATTTAGTATGTGCGTGATTGACTGTATAAGTGTATAAGTGAGTGATTAAATGTGTCTAACTGAATTCATGGGTTAGTGACTAATCTGTGTGAATGTCTGTATCAGTCTGTCTATTCCTGTTGCATTGGTTGGTTGGTTGGTGAGTAGCGACATGAGTGTCTATATGGGTTATTTATTGGTTGCCTGAGTATTTGTATGGGTGCCTGAGTGTGTGTCACTGGCTGTATGGGTTCAAGAGTGCATGTGGAAACAGCTGTATGGGTGGGTGAGGGTGTGTTTGGGTGTGTTGGTGAGGGAATGGATATCTCAGTGCTACATATCCAAGTAATTAAATATGTAAAAGGCAGTGGATGTAAGAGTTAGAGTATATAAATGAATATACATGAGAGTCAGTGATTGTGATTGTGGCCTCCAAATCAGGTAAAGCACCTGGCCCAGATGGGGTCCCGGTGGACCTTTTTAAATATAATTTTGATTGTCTCCCATCTTGACAAGAGTGTGTGAAGCTGCAAATACCATAGGTTTAGTTGAATCTTGGTCCACATCAATTTTAGTACCGAATTTTAAAAAGGGCAATCGACACAGTCCAACATGTTATTGACCCATATCCCTTATCCCTTTTAGACTCCCTTGGTAAAGTTGCTGGCCGCATCCTTTTAAATCGACTTCAGGAGTGGGCCACCAACCATAAAATAATTTCTGATCTCCAGTACGGGTTCCAATAGGGACTGGGCACTGTGGATCAGGCCTTAAATCTTTCACTTCTAATTGGGAAATATGGTAGTGCTAAAGGTTTTTTTTTGCACATGGTCTATGTCGATCTGACTGCAGATTTAGACTGCGTCAGTCTCACAAAATTGTGGTTGATTATGTTAGCAATGGGTGTGGTCCCACCGTTGGTAAATATACTCCATGAACTCTACTCGAGTTCAACAGCAAGAGTCAGATATGGATTCGGGGGAGAACAGACTGAGTCATTCCTGGTGGAGAGGGGGGTGAGGCAAGGTTGTGTCCTGGCTCCCTTCTAATTCACCCATTACACAAATGGGCTGGAATCAGCAATGTTGAAAGGGAGCCAGGACCTGCCCACCATTCGTTGTCGTCCAATACCGGCATTATTATATGCCGACGATGCAGTGATTATGGCAAGAACACCTTTACAGCTCCAGCGGGTTTTAGATAAGTACTGTAGTTTTATGAAAGGTTTGAACTTCATGGTGAATATAAAAAAGACGTTTGTAATACATGCAGGTTCTGGACCAAAAAAGACAAAAGAGATTCTCATAACCTATATTAAGTTGGAGCGGACAACTTCTTATCCTTATTTAGGAATTTTAATTGACAATCCGCCCGATTCATGAACTTAAATTGCGCTCGCAAGGGGCCGGATTCTGAGAATCCGGCCCTTTGCGAGAGCGATTTTTGCATTTGGGATTCAGCATCCCAAATGCAAAAATCGCTAATTGCGATGTCGCAAATGTGCGAGGAATTACATTTAAGGAATCTCTATTAGAGATTCTTTAAATGCAATTCAACATCCAATTTAAATTTGCGAATTCGCAATTTCTTGCCGCAATTTACCGCAAGGTCAGACCTCGCGGTAAATTGCGAAAACTCAGAAAAATGCATTTAAATGCATTTTTCTGAGTTGCATGTTACACACACACATGTCCTTTGGACATGTGTGTGTGCAACACCTGTGTGAAATTTCATTTGAGGGGTGCTACAGGGTGTCCTGTGGACACCCCTGGCACCCTTCAAATCGCAATCTTATTTGCGATTAGCTAATTGCTAATCGCAAATAAGGAATACTCCCCATTCATTTCGATGGGCCTTTTGGCCCATAGGAATGAATGGCGAGTTATTCCATATTTGCGATTAGCAATTTGCTAATCGCAAATAAGGAATCAGTAGGAATCGCATTTTATTATGCGATTCCTACATGATTACCGTTTTGCAAGTCCTTAATAGCGAATCGCTATGATTCGCTATTAGGGGCTCGCAAAACGGCCCGTTGATGAATCAGGCTGAATAAGTCTACATGGACTCAGGCCATCAATGCGAGAAAATTGTTATTTCTTAGGGCTACTACGGCCCTGGTGGTTTTTTCTCAGAAGCTAGGTAAGAGGCCCCCTCGGGAAATGATAAAAATCTATCAAGCTAAATGTGTCAGTGTAGCAATTTACAGCGCAGTGGTGTGGGGCCACGCTAAGGTGGAAGTGCTACAGAAGATCGAGAACACCTTTCTGAGATACCTACTCGCAGTTCCCCAGAGCACATCGACATATTGTTGCGACTCAGAGGTAGGGTTGGACTACATATCGGATATTGTGAGTATCCAGCCAATCATGTTATGGCACCGTGTTTGGACAACAGAGGAGTGTGAACTGTCACAACGTCTTGTCCTGGATTGTCTTACCCTTGATAAAATGCAAAAGATTAAATGGATAGTTTTTGTGAAAACTTTTTTCGATGATCTAGGTTTTCCGAGATATTTTAGCCATCCATTAACCATCTCCGAAATTTCGAGGAAAGAACTAAAAAAGATATGAGTGTTACATCTGGGGCAGCTGCGTCTTTCAAATGAGATAGGAAAAAGCTCAGTGCAGCAGACCCTAGCTATTCAGTCTACTCTTACCATGCAGCCTTATTTAATGTATAATTTGAACTCATATGAAAAATTCTTATTGACTCGTTTTAGATTCAACATTTTCCATCCCATAATAACCTTCCCCAACAGAATGATTGGTCCATGAATTTATCAGTGTGTCCGTGTGATGATACCTCTTCACAATCTTCAATTTATATAGTCCTGTTCTGTAGATTTTATGTTATTCCTCAAAATAAATGGATAGTCCCTATATTGAGAGCTGTGGGATTGCGATCATGTCGTCCAGCCTTCTTAGCACTTCAATTCTTGGAATATGAACTATATGCTAAATCTATAACTAGTTTTTCTGAATTAATGTGCTAATCATCGTTTGAATCTTGGTTAATCCCACAGGTCTCTATTTATCATGAAGTATTTGGTTTTAATTATCAAAAAAATTAATAGAATACTGATTTTGTAATGTATTGATGTAATGATTGACTGTATTGGTTTTATTCAATCTTTGACATTGTTTTTCACTTGTACCTTTTATTTTTTTTCTACAAATTATGAAAAACGAATAAAGGAATTTTTGATTGATTGTGAGAGTGGCTGTATGCATGAGTGTGTACTTGTATCAGTGATTGTATGAGAGAGTAAAGTATATGTTAGCATCTATATGTTGTGTGTATAACAGTATAGGTGAGTACATTGAAGTCTGATTGATTCTTTGCATGACTGACTAGATGTGTGAGTAACTCTGGATGAGTGGCGGTGTGTGAACGTTTGTATAGGTATATGAGTGCCTATAATAGTGTTTTATTGATGAGTCACTGCATGGATGATTGACTATATGGGTGAATGAGTGGATGTGTGTGTAGACCTAGAAGTCAGTGAATGCATACATAATAACTGATATTGGTGTCCCTATTGTTTCGAAAATGGTAGTCTGTATTTTAGAGTGGGTGTATCAAAGGTTTTATTAAGGTGAGAGGAGGTGCATCAGATATTCATGTGGAAGATGTAATCAGTGATATCATCAGTGATGTAATTTGAGATGTCATGAATGATGGAATATGTGACGTCATCAGCAGTGCATTTTGGGGGTGCACAAGTTATAGTTAGCTTAACTAACTATAATGGCAGACTTTCTATGGTTTTGTACGAGTGAAATGTCCAACTAACTATAACATTCCTGAAACCTATGTTTTTTTCCGTGAATTTCAAAGGTTTTTTAAATGCTAATTTTTAACTATAATGTCCCTGCAACCTATTGTTTTTTCAGTGAATTTTAAAGGTTTTTTAAATGCTAATTTTTAATTATAATGTTTATTAAACCTATGTTTTATTCAGTGATTTTAAATTATCATTCCATTGTCGACCTAGTGAAATCTGCAGCTATCCCCAGTTTTCTAGCAATAAGTCTGCAAGAAAAGTCTCCACAAATGAGAGCAACAACTAACTGTAATAATATGCAGAGTAGGTATTCCAATGCAAAAATAACACAAAAACACCACTTCAGTATATTTTCAACTAGCAACCAAATCTGGGGTGCGATCCAAAAACAGGCAATAAGCCGCGTTAGCAGTAGGAATCTAATATTTGCCTTTTACTGTATAAAACAGGATACATACCTACAGTGTGAAAGGGAACCCAGCCCAGAATTACGTCTGATGACCAACACATGTCATAAAGTTACTGATCATGCACCTTCAACACCCAAGATGGCCACAACACCCACTGCCACCAGCCTCAGGACTTCCCCCCAGACCACCCGCCTCCCTACTACCTACTACCACCGAGGCAGCGCTGAACAGGACAGCGGACCTTCCGAAAACAGCATTGTCCCTTAGCCATACAATACTTGAATGTTGGCAGATACCAAGTGTAGCGGTGATGTGCTGGACAGACCTCACTATGCAGTGCACAAACCTGTCCATGCGTACATATACTGCTGGTGCTTGTAGTGTTGTGGACAATAGATGCAACCATGTTACCTCAGGCCGTGGGGAAGATCTTGGTCATGTAGCTGTGTTGTCCCCCCCTGGATGCGGAGGAAGTGGAGTGGGCTGATCAAACCTGCGCCACTCCAGCGTAGGAGTATGAATAAATAGGCTGGGGTTCTGGGTGTGGTTCACTTGTGGTAAGGACAAAGCATCTGCCAGAGCGGCTGCCCTCACCCTCCCACATGGCTGCTGCCATGACCGTGGGCCTCCTCAACACAGGCCCCCTGCGAACCCAGCGGCACAGCAGAGTAGACTTATGTCTGTACAGACAACTGCCTTTGATCTACACTGTGGACAGCAGGGCTCACAATTCAGATGGAGTGGCGATTGCACATGACGCAGTCCAGTACGCAAGACACATTGCTCCCAGTGCAGCCTGCCCGGACCACACATCCTCACAGGCTGCACACATGCTTAGTGCCAAAGGTACCACTAACTCAGTGCACCAGAAGTCAATGCCACGTGGCCATATTAACGCAGAATTCATTAGACAAAAGACATTGCTCTTGGTGCGGCCCACCCGGACCACAAATCATTGCAGGGTGCGCACACACTGAGTGCTTCAGGTGCCACTAACTCACTGCACCACAAGTCATCGCCACATAGCCTTATTAATGCAGAATTAAGTAGGCAAAAGACATTGCTCCCAGTGCAGCTCACCCGTACCACGCATCCTCACAGGGTGCACACACGCTGAGTGCTTCAGGTGCCACTAACTCACTGCACCACAAGTCATTGCCACGTGGACTTATTAATGCAGAATTCAGTAGGCAAAATACATGGCTATCAGTGCAGCCTGCCCGAACCACGCATCATCGCTGAGTGCCAGAGGTACCACTACCTTGGTGCACCATAAGTCATTGCCATGAGGACTTGATAAGGCAGAATTCATTAGGCAAAAGACATTGCTCCCAATGCGGCCTGCCCAGACCAAGCATCATCGCAGGGTGGCAACACGCTGAGTGCTTCAGGTGCCACTAACTCACTGCACCCCAAGTCATTGTCGCGTGGACTTAATAAGTCAAAATTCATTAGGCAAAAGACATTGCTCCCACTGCGGCCCACCCAGACCACGCATCATCGCAGGGTGCGCACACACTGAGTGCTTAGAGGCGCCACTAACTCACTGCACCATAAGTCATCGCCACGCGCCTTAATCCTGCAGAATTCATTAGACAAAAGACATTGCTACCAGTGTTGGCCGCCCGGACCACGCATCATTGCAGGCTCCACACACACTAGTTGCTTCAGGTCTGCGCCCGTCTGCACCCGTCCGCGGCCGGCAGGGGCTAGGGGCACCCCACTCTGCCCAATTTTAACTTTTTCGTCAGCCCAGCTTCGATCTTTGCAGGGTCCGTGGACTTTGGCAGATTCCACCATTGTCAAAATGTCCAAACTCGGCCTCACGCCGACTCCTTCCACTCCCCACATCCTGGCCCCGGTCCCTCTTCCCTTCATCCCACCAGAGCCGCCCCCTTCGCTCTCTGTGACCCCTGCAATCTCCGTTCTTCTTTTGAACACTAGATCTGCGGTCAAGCATTATCATGAACTTTTTGTCCTGCTAGACACGCCCAAATCTGATTTATTGTTTCTGACAGAGACTTGGTTCTGTCTGGATTCCCTTCCAACTCTCTTAGCTACCCTTCCCTCCCCCTACTACGCCATCCGCGCCGACCGACCGGTCGGCAAGGCCGGCGGCGGCGTTGCCCTCATTGCCCGTGCTAACCTTCATTTCCAGATACTATCAGCCCCTCCCATTGCAACGGTTGACTATTTAGTCGTCCGTTCTGCCTCCTTTTTGCCACCTCTCACCTGTTTGCTTATGTATCGTCCCCCACAACCTACCCCGCACTTCCTTTCCGCCATCCAGGACCTGCTGGCTACACAGGCAGTGAATAATTCCTCCATCCTGGTGCTTGGCGATTTCAATTTCTGGCCCTCCGACCCGGCTGAGGATCCCTCATCTAAAGAATTCTCTGATTCTCTTTGCTCTTTCAATTTTGTGTCCCATGTTCACACCCGTACTCACATCCACGGCCAAATTTTAGACCAGGTTTGGTCGCTCAACTGTCCGTTTTTCTCCCCTGTGGTCTCCCCATGTGTCTGGTCTGACCATTTCTTAATTTCATTTTTTCTGCACCCCAGTCTTGTCAAGAAACCACCCCTTCCCAGGAACACTTGGGCCCGTAATTGGAATTATGTGGACATGACATCTCTCTGTTCCTCCCTTTCCGCCTCCTGTCCCAACCTTCAAGATCTCCCCTTTCATTCTCAAGTGGACTCCTTAAACAATTGGCTCAGCAGAGGCTGTGATCAGGTGGCCCCACTACTGCCAGGCGCGACTATGACGCCAATAAGTGGTTCAACGCCGCACTTAAGGAGGAAAAGCTGGCTCTCTGGCAAGCGGAGCGTGCCTGGCGATGTGCCTATTGTCCCATTCTTAAAACTCAATATACCACACTTCTGAACCAATACAAGAAGTCCATTCTCCTTGCTAAAACTGAGTACCTCTCTTCTAAAATCTTGCTCGCCGAAAACCAGCCGAGAGAAATCTTCTCCATTGTGCAGGACTTGGCTTTTTCGGATAGAGTTACCCTTAAACCCTTCCCATCCCAGACCCTTTGTGATTCACTTAACAGTTATTTTTTAGAGAAAATTACAGTTATTAAATCCAACATTTCCCCTCCCTCTCCCTCCTTTTAGGATCCACAGCCCTCCTCCCCCTGGGTGCACCTTGACCACTTCCCCCCTCTGACGAAAGAATCATTTCTGTCCCTTCTCTCAATGGTAAAGTCAGGCTCTCCATCCGACATTTGCCCTGCACATACTCTAAAACAAATCTATCTGGCCTGTCCCTTCCCTCCGCTCACTTTCTTTAATAACTCCCTCGCCCACGGCATTGTCCCTCAGTCTCACAAATCTGCGATTATCATTCCCATTTAAAAAAAACCTGATGCAGATCCATCCTCACTTGCAAACTATCGTCCCATCTCTCTTCTCCCTTTCCTAGGCAAAATACTGGAACGTCATATCACCAGAACACTTAGCGTCTTTGTGGAGGAGAATGGCTGTCTAGCCTCCCGCCAGGCTGGTTTTCGCCCAACCTCAGAGAGGGCATGGACACCAACCAACCCCAAGCTTTGGTTCTCCTTGATTTGTCCGCCACCTTCGACACGGTGGACCATTCCATTCTCCTTTCCTGTGTCGAGGCGGTTGGCATCAGGGGGACCGCCTTGGTTTGGCTGGCATCCTTTCTGAGGGATCGCACTCAGGCCATCCATCTGGCTAACTTTTCTGCACCCTCTCAAAAGGTTCACTGCGGAGTCCCGCAAGGATCTTCTTTGTCCCCTCTTCTGTTTAATTTGTTCATCTCCCCCCTTATTTTGGCACTTCAGCAGATGGAAGTTACTATCTACAATTTAATTTATCCTCCTCTCCAGAATCCACTCACAATTTTCATTCTGTTATGCTCTTTACAAGGGACTGGATGAGCTTCAACCATCTGAAACTTAACACCGACAAAACCGAGTTGGTGTTGACGGGTGGCTCCTCCAGTCCCTGGAATTCTTTGTTTTGGCCTCCCTCCCTGGGTTCTCCTCCCACCCCCTCTTTCTCGGTCAAAAGTTTAGGATTAAAACTTAATGCTCACCTCACCTTGCACTCTCAGATTATCGCTAGGAGAGTACTTAGGTAGGCAAGGTTTAGCAGCGCGCCCTATTCCAGCGCAAGCGCTACTCTTGCAGCGCTTGTTTTTGTGGCAGCTCTTGTTTTTAACTTCCCATTTTGTATCTCATTTAAAACTTGGTTTCATAGTTATTCCCTGCTCTTACCTGCCTGGCCTCGCATACCCCCACCTCTGCCATCATACCTGCACACTAATTTTGGCATTTCACCGCGTTTTGCGGGTCCTTCGCCCCTGACTCGTGGCGGCCATCTTGGGTGAGTGGGTCCCAGCGCGCCAGCAAGTCCTCTCTCCATATCGCTAGGAAAGTACTTAGGTAGCCATGCTAACGCGCAGCGGCCACGCGCAGCGGGGACGCCGGACTGACGCCTGAGTTACGCCAGAGTTCAGCCCGTCTGTGCCCGTCCGGGCCCAGACGGGCTCAGGGCTGGTCCTTATGCCCGATCCACTGGAGCCACCCCACACTCGTATCAGGTATAGTAGGGAGGAACTCTTGTCCTGGCGGACTTCGACATCCGCCACATGCAAATTCGCCCATGAGGGTTCACTACCATTCCTGCCCTGCAGGACTTGCATTGTGGGTCAAGTCACGGCTTCTGCTAAATCGGTGCTCTCCATAGCTTTACTGAACTGCCGGTCCCTACCAACTCACGCCACTGAAATCAACTCCCTCATTCTGGACCACGAGCTGGATGTGTTATTTCTAACTGAGACCTGGATTTCCTCCAGCTCGGGCCCCGACATGGTTAGAGCACTCCCCCCAGGTTTTCCTATATCCCATCTAGACAGGCCTGTGGGGAGGGGAGGCGGAATTGCCATCCTTTATAGGGACTCGCTAGTCTGTAAGGTTCAGGATGGAGGGATGAGCGATTGTGAGAGCTGTCAGTTCTCTCTTCGCTTGTCACCTACTGCGTCCATGGCGGGACTTCTGATTTATCGCCCACCTGGAACCTTGGGAAACTTTCTCAACTCCTTCCTAGAAACCGCCGCACTCTTTGCCTCCTCAACTGGGAACTTTGTTGCTTTAGGTGATCTTAACATCCACCTTGACAACCCCTCCAACTCCCTGGGAGTAGATCTGCAAGGCGATCTCAAAGCCTTTGGGATCAACCTGGCTAATTCGGGTGCCACACATGGGAAAGGCCACTTGTTGGACCCTATATTTTCTAACTCGGACTGCCTTAAAGCACTTCCAGCATTGGCTTTGCCTTGGACAGACCACTTTATGGTGTCTGCCGAGTGGCAGTTTGATGTCCCAGTTGCACCGGCCCCTAGGGTATACACCGTGGAAAGAGCCTGGTCTAGGCTCCCGGTGGATACATGGGCGGTACATCTGGAGGTGTCTCGGCCTCCCCCTGGGTCTAACCCGCTAGTTGCGGATGAGAATTTAAACATCTGGCTTACCAGCTCGCTGGATGCTCTCCTCCCCAAAAAGAAACAACTCACCAGGGGTAAGAGAGTGGGATCTGCGCCCTGGTATACATCTGAGCTGAGGACATTGAGGAAGGGCTGCAAGAGGCTGGAGCGGACCTGGAGGAAAGATTGGAGTGAAACGAGCCGGAGGGACTATCAGGCGGCTCTAAGTACCTACAAATCTGCTATTCGGGTAGCTAAATCTGGATTCTTTGAGGAGAGAATAGGCTCTGCGGCCAACTCCTCGAAAGAATCGTTTAGGGTCATTAAAGAACTTCTGAAAACCCCCGAACCTCAGGTCATTCACGAGGACCCACGTGAGAAATGTTCAGAACTTGCCTCCTTCTTTAAAACTAAAATTGATAACATCCTTGCATCTCTCCCCCGGATAACCGAGGATATTTCCTCGAGTGGGAGCCCAGGGCCTCAGCCCAGGGTGCGATCAGCAGAATTGGTTTCTCTTGGTCCTGTCACTGTGGAAGAAGTTCTCACAGTCCTGACGACCATGAGAAGTGGTTCTCCGAAAGACCCTGCACCCATGAAGTATCTGAAGCAGGTAGCCCCCACCATCGGCGGCCCAGTGACGGACCTTATTAACCTGTCTCTCACCCAAGGAGTGGTGCCCCCCAGTTGGAAAGGAGCGGTTGTTAAGGCTTTCTTGAAGAAGCCCAACCTGGACCCAGCCGACCTTGCCAACTTTAGGCCTATTTCCCTGCTCCCCGGCCTCAGCAAGGTGGCGGAGAAGCTGGTGAATAATCGCCTATCGGGCTTCTTGGAGTCCAATTCCCTTCTGGGCGACTCCCAAACGTGTTTCCGCCCCGGTCAGGGGACCGATACTGCCCTGCTGGCAGTCGTGGAGAATGCTAGGAGCATTTTGGATTCAGGGGGATCGGTGGCAGTGATCCTCCTGGACCTCAGTGCTGCATTTGACACCGTAGACCATCAGGTGCTTCTCCAACGGCTGTCGGGGTGGGGGTCTCCGGGATGGCCCTCAAGTGGTTTGCTTCCTCTTTGGAATGCCGGACATTTGAGGTGTGGGAAGGCCACGAGAAATCATCTTCGGTACCTCTCCAGTGTGGTGTGCCACAGGGCTCATCGTTGAGCCCTACCCTATTTAACATTTACATGGCCCCTATGGATCGTGTGGTACGGCCTCTGGGTATCAAGATCATCAGCTATGCTGATGATACCCATTTGGTGGTAGGGCTTTCCCAGTCGGCTTACCATCCCGACCGGCTGCACACGTGTTTGGATAAGATCTTCACGTGGATGTGTAGCTCAGCACTCAAGCTTAACAGCTCCAAAACGGAACTGATGCTGCTGGGGAACTCCCCTCCCTCTTTACCACCTAGCAGTTGGCCCAGCTGCCTGGGAGCCGCACCCACCCCCAAGCAGGAGATCAAGAGCTTGGGGGTGTGGTTGGAGCAGGACCTTTCCTTTAAAACACACGCGAAAAAGACCGCAGGCGTGTGTTTCGGTCTGCTCCGATCAGCCCGGAAGATTTTACCTCTCCTCCCAGTGGCCTCTAGGAGGTTACTCATTCAGGGGCTTATCATCTCGCGGCTGGACTTCAGTAACGCGCTGTTTCTGGGTGCCCCAGAATCCACCCTAAACAAACTGCAGCAAGTGCAGAACGCGGCCGCCAGGCTCCTTACGGATCTTCCTAGGCGTCAGTCGGCTCTCCCTGCGCTGAAGGCGCTGCACTGGCTCCCTGTCAGAGAGAGGGTGAAATTTAAGGCTCTCTGTATGGCCCATAAAATTCTGCAGGGGAAAGGCCCACCTATCCTACGGGACATGGTTCAATCTTATAAGGCCTCCCGCTCTTTCCGTTCTGACCATCAACACCTGTTGCAGGTTATGAGAGTGAGGAAGGCAAGAACCGGTGGCAGAAGATTCTCCATAAACGTGGCCACCCTGTGGAACTCTCTCCCTCTGTACTTGCACTCGGAAACGAGCTTCTTACGGTTCCGCAAACTTTTAAAAACTCATCTGTTCCCTGCCTAATTCATGTGCCTAGTGTTGTGGCGTTTCTCTCTTGATGAGCGCGGGGATGCCCATGGGTAACCAGGCGCTATATAAAACTCACTAATAATAATAATAATAATAATAATAAATAATAATAAGATTAGTTCAGTTGTTTCCTCGTGTTTCCTCACTCTCCGCACTATTCGAAAGGTGTCACGTTTTTTCTCTTTTTGTGCACTCAAACCTATTGTGTCTGCGATGGTGATCTCCCGTTTAGACTACGGCAATGTCTTGTATACCGGTGTCCCCGCATACAATCTTCGAAGACTTCAACTGGGGCAGAACCAGGCAGCCCGACTTGCTTACAACTTGTCCAAGTCTCCTCATGTCACCCCGCTGCTCAAAGCTCTGCATTGGTTGCCTATCCGGAGAACGTGCCGTGTTTAAGATGGGCTGTATCACCTTCAAGGACAGGGCGGGGACTGCCCCCGGCTTTATTTCTTCTGAGATCAAGGCCTACCTTCCTAGTAGAGAGTTGCGCTCTTCTTCAAAATCCCTCTTTGTTGTCCCTCATTTTAAGAAGAAGAGGTCAGGAGGCGTTAAATTTTCTACGCTAGTTCCCATTTTCTGGAATTCCCTCCCCCCTCTCCTCAGGTCCTCCCCCCACTATCTGGAGTTTCGGAAAGCTTTGAAAACATTTCTCTTTGCCCAAGCCTTCCCAAACTAGTAGTTCGTCCCTCCCACTGTCCTATGGCTGCATCCCTAGCGCCAAGAAACCGCTTGGTAGACGTGCGCTTTAGAAATATTTTAATTTCAATTTCATGTACCACTAACTCAGTGCACCACTTATCATCGCCGGCTGCACACACCTGAATTGCCAATAACTATAATAAGTATAATGTCCCTCAAATCTACACAATATTCTTTTAGTATCCTTCTTTCAAGAACTTGTTTTATATCAGTTATAGCTTTACTACAATGACCAAATTCATCTTGCATTTCCAAATGAACACTGAATAGCAGTCTACACTGCAGACAGCAGAGCTCACAATTTAAACTATAACGTCCCTGAAACCTACATATTTTAACAGTGTATTTCATAAATGTTTCATATTTTGTTCCATACACCTACACTGTGGACAGCAGGGCTCAGAATTCAGATGGAGTCACAATTGCAGATGACACTGTCCAGGAGGCAAGAGACATTGCTCCCAGTGCTGACCGCCTGGACCACGCATCATCGCTGGCTGCCAACATGCTCAATGCTTCAAATGCTCCTACCTCAGGGCAACACAACCCATGGACCCTTTATGAATATGTAAATGTAAATGTCGGTGTACTTGTAAAGCGCACTGCTGCTCACATGTCTAGTTGTCAGTACGCCACAACCACTCCCTCGTGGCTGGTTTACACCCACACCACACCCACCCAGCACAGGCATCACAAGACATGTGACCCTGCAATAAAAAAAAGACTGTAGGCATGTACTCTACGCCATTTTAGAGTTGCTCGCACTGGATGCACACTTGTGCAGCCTGCGGTGATGCCCCATTACGGTGGCCCGGACACCTCATGTTTTGTGTGCCCTGCTGGACCGCAGTGTAGGTCTGAGTCATGGAACAGTGGGGGCCTACCACCAGGTGTGTGGCCTCACTTGTCACTGAGTTAGTGGCACCACAAGGACTGAGCGGGTATGCAACCTGCAACGATGGTGGGTGCACTTGTAAGTCCTCTGTCAAGGCAAAATCAAGATGCAGCACCAAATGTAAGACTTGTTGGCTTGCGGAGAGGGCTGCATGATGTGGAGGGTGCCCTGTCCGTGAGAAGGTGAGCAGTGAGGCCTGGGTGCACAGCGGTGGGCAAATACTAGGCCTGGGCAGTAAATTCCGTTAAGCTAACAGAATTTGCGGACTTTGGGTAATTAAGCGTTCCGCAGCATACGCAGAATTTCCAAAAATTCCACGATCCGCAGCTTCATGGAATTTTTTGCTTGTTTGTGCTTTCAAAATGCGTGTCCATGAGATATTTCTCCACGAGCACGCAAATAGCATTTGCGAACAGGATAAAAGCATCGCGAACGGGCGGAGCAAGCAATTCCGCATGTTTATGGAACTTTTGCGTGCTTGCAGAGATTTTTTACCGTTTCGCAGAGCTTTGCGTAGGGCAACTACACAAATTCCACCCACTCCTAGCAGATACCTCTGGACGGTTGGAATGGATAGGGTGCACAAGCCTGGATGCACAAAGGCAGCAAAGCGATTTAGGCTTATGGAGTCGTATATACTCTGCCATTACTAATTTTGTACTATGTTTCAGATGTTGGAGCTTGAGGGCTCCACTAGGTCCTGGCATGTGGTTGGAGACACAGCAGTGGCGTAAAGGTGAGCTGTGAGGGTTTTGCCCAGTGTGGGCACTCACTGGGCCTCCTCATCTCTTCCTTTCCCTCCCTCACACTCGTTCTTTCTCTCTAAGTCTCACACTGTTTCTCTCTTTCTCTCTTTCTTCCAGTCTCTCTCTTTCTCTCTCTCTTTTACTCTTCCTCTGTTTCTCTTTTCCTCTTTCTCACACTTTTTCACACTCTCTTCATCTCTCTCACTGTTTCTCTCTCTCTTTGTCTCTCTCACTCTTTCTCTCTGTATTCCTCTCACTTTCATTCTTTTTCTCTCTCTCTTCCTCTCACTCCTAGTGTTTCTCTCTTTCTCTCTGTCTTATTTTTACTCTTTCTTTCTTTTTCTCTCTCTCTCTCTTCCTCTCTCCAATAATATTTCTCTCTTTCTCTCTCTCTTCCTCTCTCTCACTCTTTCTCTCTTTCTTTCTCTCTCTCTCTCGCTCTTCCTCTGTTTCTCTCTTTTTTCTCATACTCTTCCTCTCTATCTCTCTCTCTTCCTCTCTCTCACTGTTTCTCTCTCTCTTCGTCTCTCTCACTCTTTCTCTTTGTCTTCCTCTCACTCTTTCTTTCTTTTTCTCTCTCTGTTCCTCTCAATCTCACTGTTTCTCTCTTTCTTCCTCTCACTCATTCTTTCTTTTTCGCTCTGTCTTCCTCTCACTCTTTCTATCTATATCTCTCCTTTGATGGACGCATAACGCACAATCTTATCTTGCTTTTTATCTAACAAGCTGTGATTCACAAATTGACGTCCCCCCCAACACGGCATGTGTTATATGTAAATCCATACATGACTAAGATTCCTATTTGTCGAACCTCACAGGCATCTTCTTAATTATATTTGGGCAACATCAACCGATTTGTTACCTTACAGATTATCAAAGTATGTTGTCAAATTTGTTTGTCGGGGGATGGCAGACACAGGACTAGTGGCGGGGGTGGCGGGGCACTGTTGGGTGTCCAAGCTGCATGATCATCGGTTCCATGGCATTTGTTGTCGTTCAGGTGTGGCTGTGGGCTGGGCTTCCTTTCATATTGCAGGTAGTAGTCTGAGTTTGCACCAGGTCTGAGCAGGTGTAAACTTCCTGCTGCTAACGCACTGTATGACCTGTTTTGTATTCTCTTCACCGATCTTGCTGGTGGTTGGTAAAGTTGCAAAGTGGTGTATTTGTTGCTTTTTGCACAAGAACGCCTACTCTGTATCTCATTAGTGATATCTGCTGGAGTCATCCGTGACAATGATTTTTGAGGTGCTATTGCTGGTAGTCTGGTGATATGGGCTGTTTGTTACCAGCTTCTGAATGGTGCTTTAAATTTATCTCTATTTTGGCTGAGATAAAGTACCATTAACTCGGCAATGTGTCCTTGAGAATATGCCTCTTCTTATTAAAAGTTTTATGACATTACCCAATTTTTTATGTTCCATATTCCCTAACATGGCTGGAACATTCATGTGTGGGGGGTGGGTTGAGGGGGGATGACGGACAAGGAGCTGCTGCTGGAAGATGTTGGAGCAGTGCTGGGTGTTCGACCTGCATGATCGTTGACTCCATTGCATCTGTTCTTAGAGACTTACGAGCCGGCTGGCTAATAGATGAAGAGATGCAAGCCGACTGCTGGCTCATAGAGGGAGAACTGCAGACGGTCAGTTCGCAGAGGGAGAGCTGCGGGCCAGCTCGCAGAGGAACACATGCGGAACAACTAATATAGGGAAAGTTGCGGACTGTGGGCTTCCAAAGGGATTATTAATAATAATAATTATTATTATTATATTTAATTTTATACAGCGCACAGCTACCCGGAGGTTTCCCGGCGCTAAACAAAAAGAGAGAGGACGGGGTAGTTGCAAAAGGACGGTCTCTAGAGAACCTTTTGGGTCTGTAGGTTAAATAATCAGGTCTTAAGGTCTCTGTGGAACCTTAGATAGCAGGATTCAGAGCGTAAGGAAAGAGGTAGGGCATTCCACAGGGTAGTGGCGGAACAGTGATGTGGAGAGAGGTAGGTTGAAGGGGGTATCTCGCAGAGAGAGACATGCAGTATATTTCCAGTCTTGGCTTCACAGATACAACTGCGGGCCAGAGCAGTTGCACCGAAGAGCTGCGAGCAGACAACTGGTTCTCAGAGGGAGACTTGCGGGCCCAAGAAGGTTGTTGGGGGTATGCTGGTGATGTTGGAAGAGGGTGCATGCTGGTGATGTTGGGAGATGGAGCATGCAAGGGGTATCTCGCACAGACAGAGCTCTGGTATGTTTATTGGCACTTGGATGGCTCCAGGAGGGGGCAGCGCAACCCCCTTCCCAACATGAGTAAAGCCCCAAGGCTGCGGGGACCACAGCGGGCCCCCATAGGCCCAGCGAGCCCCCGCTATTATTTTTTAAGAAATGCCCCCTGAATCTAGCCCACCCAGGGGCCTCATTAAAATAAAACAAGGGAATTTGCGACCGTAACGCACATTGTACTGAATTTTTTTTAGTGCTTTTTTTGGCCCTGGGGGTCCTTCCAGGACCCCCTGAGTAGGCCTAGGTGGTCAGGGGGTTTCTACCCTGCCCCCTTCTCTTGTTTTATATCTTTGTTGCTCTGTTTTCTGGTGACTCGCTTCTTCTGAGTCACAAGATGGCTGCCAACGCTTTCTGTTTTGGAGTGTTGGCAGCCAATTACAGTGAAGCTCGTGCTTGGGACTTAGACTTTGCCCAGATATCCAAACTTTTATTTTTCTATTTTCTCAGCAACTACTGAACGGATTTCCACCATTTAAAAAAAGGTTGCTTTCTGATCCAAGCACTACCTTTTTGCCAAATTTGGGGTAATTCTGTTCAGTAGTTTTGGCTGTAGCGTTGCCCAAAATTTCCTATGGGAAATTGTTTTTTTTTACTCTCATTTTTTGAATTTCTCAAAAACTGATGAAAAACTGCTGAACGGATTTACACCATTTAAAAAAAAAGGTCGCTTTTTAAACCAAGCTCTACCTTTTTTCCCTAATTTGGGGCAATTCCGTCTAGCAGTTCAGGCTGTAGCTTGTTACTTAATTTCCCATGGAAATTAACATGGGGAAAACGTGTTTTGGGACCACCTTTTTTCTCAGCCGCCACTTTACGAATCACCCTCAAGCTTTTAGGATAGGAGCTGACTTGGATAGACTTTTTTTTGGGAGAACTTCACAAAGATTCATCAAACAACGCCTAAGTTATTATCAAATCAAAAAAAGCTTTTATCATGGAAACTAGGTTGTAACTATAACTACCTACTGGCGACCCCCAGTAGGAAAATGGCAACATTCTATTCCCAATAACTTTGGTGCAGATTGACGAATATTCACAAGATTTTTTCTAAACTAATTCTTTGTTGAGATCAGCTCCTATGATGAAAGATTGGAGGTGATTCGTCAAGGGGGGCGAGAAAAAAGTGGGTCCCAAAACTTGTTTTTCTAATGTTAATTTCCATAGGAAACTATGGACAAGGCTACAGGTCGAATGGGTGAACGGAAGTATGCCAATTTTGGCAGGGAGAAGGGTCTTGGTCTAGAAAGCACATTTTTGATTATTTGGTGTAAATCCGTTTAGTAGTTTTTAAGAAATATGGACATTTTCAGATATTGATATTTGGAAATTCTGCCATCTGATTGGCTAATGGGTTACGAGCACGAGTTTGCTGCTCTCTGGCTGCGAGCGGTGCGAGCGGTTGCACTAGGAAGTGCCCGCCGCCAATTTGTGATTCCGTTGAAGTGAGTAAGGGGAAAAAAGGGCAAAGAAAGTGGGAAATAGGAGGGTAGGAGCACTGTAAGCTCTGTGGGGTGTTTAGGGTGTGCTATAGAGAGGGTGCGAAGCGATGCATTCACCCCTACAGGTTTTAAAGTGGGGGGTTACTGAAATTAAGTGAGGTATTGCCTAGAGTCTATTGCTGGTAAGGTGAAGTGGTGCAGGACTCGGGGATTAAAGCGTGAGCACAAACTGCGTGTCTTATGCCTTGAAGTCATGTGTCGTGGCCGCTGCAGTATACTTGTGGAAGTAGTGTCAGCATGTGTTTATACCTACTAGGATGAACTACTGACCCGTACTGGTGTGAAAGTCCTGGGTACGGAAAATATATGAGGTGTCGTCTAGAGTCTCATGGAAGGAGGAAGTGTTATCCGCCATTTTGTGTTTCAGTTGAAGTGAGTAAGGGGAAAAAGGGGAAAAAATTGGAAATAAGAGGGTAGGAGCACTGTAACCTCAGTGGGGTGTTAGGGTGTGCTATACAGGGGGTGCAAAGTGAACTACTCATACCTACCGGTCTGAAAGTGCTAGGCTATGAAAATTAAGTGAGGTATGGCCTAGAGTGTGATGCTGCTAAGGTGAGCTGGTGCGGGACTCAGGGATTAAAGGGTGAGCCCAATTTGTGTGTCTTATGCTGTGAAGTCATGTGCCGTGGCTGCTGCACTACAGCTGTGGAAGTAGTGTCAGCATGTGTTTATAACTACTAGGACAAACTACTGACCTGTACTGGTCTGAAAGTCCTGGGGTACGGAAAATATGTGAGGTAGTGTGTAGAGTCTCATGCTGCTAAGCTGAGCTGCTGCCGGACTCGGGGATGAAAACGTGAGCCCAAACTGTGTGTCATATGCTGTGAAGTCATGTGCTCTGGCTGCTGTGCCACATCTGTCCAAGTAGTGTCAGCATGTAATTATAGCTACTCAGAGGAACTTTTGTTTCAAACATTGTAACGTGTGTATGGTGCTTACGGGATGTTATGTAGGGAGTGCAAAGGTAAGAATGTGTGTATGAAATTAATTTGGTACTTGGAAAGTGGAAAGCACTGACCCCTACGGGTCTGGTGGCACTGAGGGCGTAAGGTGAGGTGCTCCTGTTGGGGTTAAAGCTGATGAACTACTGGCCACTATTGTGAACTTTTAACCTGCCCCTCCCGTTAAATATTCGATAAAATGTTTCAAAAGTATATTGTTAGGTTACAAAACAAATTAATGAATATTTAACCTGCAGGTGTCGTAGAATGTTCCAGAAAGTGTGGTGATAAAATAGGTTGAACTTGTGACCTATATGTGGCGCGGAATATTATGTAACTTTTCGTATGGAAAATTCAAAATTAACCTATGGAGGAAAGTTTTGGAATGTTGTTGCAGGAATGAAGTATTCTGATTTGTTCTTTACATGTATTTATATGTGGAGTGACAGAGAAATTGTGCCATTCCTGGTTACATTCTTGATGAAATCAGTGCTTTACATGTAGTTTGTGAAAAAGAAAGAATTCCATGTGTGTGTGATATTTGCAATCTGCATACCATCTACAAAGGTGACTTAGAAATGAACAAGGTGTGTTATGTGTTCTAAAGCAGTGATTATGTATTGGAGGTGATGTTTTTAATTTTGAAAGTATTTTTTATTTCCAACTAATATAGTAATAGTAAAGTGTGGTGTTATATGCATAAAATGTGAGCTGTTGTCAAATAGGTACTTTATATATGTTTCGGAATTTTTCACAGAGAAGAAGTGTAGTTTGTCATCTTTATAGGACTGTATGGTTTTGAAAATTAGGTACAGCGTTAATTAGGGTTTGTAATGTATTCGGGGAGATAAACAAAATGTTTGCAACTTATACTTTTTGTGGAAATAGTGGGATGGAGGGTGGTGGTAGGAGATGTATGTGTTATTAAGTTAAAAGCGATAAAACGAAATCCAGAAATGTTATGTGGGCAGGTTGTAGTCTCATTTGTAACACTGAGAGGTAGATTTGAAAGTAAGTCATGGTAGGTTGTTGTACAGTGGTGCCGTATACAGTGTTTGGAGATTACATAGAGAGGAGATCGAGATAGGTAAAGTGATACGTTTCTTTTGAATGTACTCATTGTTTGAATCCGTGATCCTAGGTTGAGATATAATATGAACATGGTTTCTGGTTTGCATTTGTATGTAAATGTATAGGCATTTATATAGCGCACTACTTACCCGGAGGGTCCCAAGGCGCTTCGACCGCTGCGAAACCCTTCCTGGCTTCCCTGAGAGATGGTCCCTTAATGGGTATCTCCAGGGTGAGACCAGGCATCCCCGGCGGGGCCGTTAGTGAAGATGAGGCAAGCTAATGCCCAGAGTTGCCGAGTGTGATCGCTGATCAGAGTGGGCACCGAGGCGAAAGAATTATCGAGTCCGCTGACCCTGGTCCAGAAACCTGCCGCGCCGGGAATCGAACCCTGGCCCCGGGCCGTCCTCTGCTCTCGGGTCTGCCGCCTCTAACCAGTGAGCCACACTACTTCACTTTTGGGTATAGTAATAGTTTTGTAGTTTTGTAGTTTTTGTAGATTCTTACTAGTGTTTAATGAAAAGGTAGATATACTAAAATATATGGTAGTAAACATATTAAATATTGTCTGTTCTTATGGAATAGCAGAGCTTGGGGAGTGCTTCTTTAGAAGAGATGTTTTATAAATGTGTAAGAGATAAAAAAATTGAAAATGTGCGGTATATTTTCTGAATGACTTTGTTGACATTAGAGAACTACATGTGATTTTAAGTGTTACTATTTGTTAGGCTGTGTTGCTGTGCTGGATATATGTAGGTGTTGAAGTGGTCCGTGTTTTACTGATGCTGAGCTTTACAATCCCTTTTGACACACTTGTCAATTTATTCATTCCATTAAATATCTTTAATATAGATACAGTAAAGGGCCGGTATATCATAAGTTTGGGAATTAGAACTTTTTATACTTTCCCCATGCCCTGCTATACACTCTACAGCATGTTTAAACAACTTTCGTAACATATAGATGTCTAGCTAGTAAAGGTGGTGTAGTTCGACTGCGCCCATTTATAAACATGCTATGGGATGGTTTATGTTTTACCCTCCAATTTGGATTATTGAATATTTTTTGCTGATAAGTGTTCTGGCAGACACTTGTTAAAATTAACGTTGTGTATGGGTATAGTAGCGCTACTGGGAATGGTGGGGGTTTCGATTTGATTTCGTACGGTTATGCAAGGGCGAGGTGGGTGTTGGGGAAGTGGTTATGTTGCTGATTGAAACACAGAATATAGTAGCGTGCAGATGTTGAGCTACTAAAGGTTATTTAGTACCACTGGGAGCACTTATAAGAGCCGAATGGTATGGGATATATTTTAATCGCAAATTTGTATGCTTTAATACATTTTGCTGATGAGCGTTTTGGAGACATCAGTTGAAATTAAGCCTCTGTATGGCTATAGTGGCGCTTCTACGTTTGCTGGGGCTCTTTCTTTTATTACGTAAAGTTAATCAAGGGCGGGTGTGGAGGTGGTGTAGTGGTACTGTGACTATTTATAAACTGTCTTATGGTATGGTGTATGTTTGACATGCAAAATTATAGGTTTTAATAGCTTTTGCTGATAAGCGTTCCAGCAGACACCTGTTGATATTAAGTCTCTGTATGGCTATAGTGGCGGTAACGGGAGTGCTGGGGCTCGTTGTTTGATTTCATAAGGTTAAGCATGGGTATGGGTGGGGGTGGGGGAGGTGCGTGTGTTGCTGATTATAAGACGGATATTTGCAGCATGGGCATGTGTAGTTAGTAAAGGTAATGTAGTTTCACTGAGCTCATTTATTCATTTATTACCTGTGCTATGGGATGGTTTATGTTTTTCCCTCCAATTTGCATTTTAAATACTTTTTGTTGATAAGTGTTCCGGCACACACCTGTTAAAATAAGCCTGTGTATGGGTGTAGTGGCACTAGTAGGAATGGTAGGGGTTTCTGTTTGATTTCGTACGGTTAAGGAAGGGCGGCGGTGGGTGTGGGGGGAGGTAGTTATGTTGCTGATTGAAACACAGAATTTAATAATGTGCAGATGTCGAGCTACTGAAGGTGATGTAGTACCTCTGGGAGCACTTATAAAGTGCCCTATGGCATGCTATATGTTTTACCCCCAAATGTATATGTTTTAATACACTTTGCTCACGAGCATTCCGGTAGACAGTTGTTGAAATTTGGGGGCCCAATAGGATGGCGGTGGATTTCCCCTGCCAGGCTGGCAGTAGCCCCCGCCGGCATGGCGGGGGCGATCCGCCCGCCATCCTTGCTGCAATGACCCACGCCATATGAACCTGTCTGGGGGGTCCCCGGCGGAGGGATAGACCGTCCGGTTTATATGGTGGCGGTGTCTATCAAACACCGCCAGCCATATCAGGATGTGCTTCGTCAGATGCCTTTCCGTGGCGGCAATGCCGCCACGGAAAAGCATGCAGTCTTCACTTTGGGGGCCCGTTGCAGGCCCCCATGGTGAAGGCAAGGTGGGGGTGCACATGGGGGGTACCTGTGGTACCCCTTTGCATTTGTATACACAAGGCGGCAGGCACCGCGCAGTGCCTGCCGCTTTGTGTATGCAAATGCATCACAAGCATTTTTAACTTTGCGGCAGGTGCTGGTGTAAACACCACCCGCCGCAATGTTAAACATGTATGGTGCGCCGCCACTGTGGCGGGCGCATCCTAATACACCCCACAGGACCTCCGCCCTTATGACGGGCCGTCCCTTCCCCGGATGGGTTGGCGGGTGGACTAAGTCCGCCCGTCATCCTAATAACCCCCTAAGTTCTGTATTGCAATAGTGTGTCTACTAGGCTTGGTGTGGCTCTTTCTCTAATTTTGGAAAGTTAATAAATGACGGAAAAGAGGGTGGTGCAGTGGCAGTGTGCCCATTTATGAATCGCTTTATGGTATGGTATATGGTTTTTTCTGGCAAATTCCCATGTTTTAATACCTTTTGGTGATGAGTATTCCAGCAGACAGGTACACAAATTACACAACATTTCTGTGGATAAGAAATCTTCAAGCTAATAGACACTCTTGTCCTGTAGTAGAAGGCTGATAGCGCTGATGGAAAATTATGAAACTTGGTGCCATTGTAGATTTCAATGGAAGCTTACACTGTTTGTTTGTTACTATGGTGTTGTTAGGGTTCTAAGTGGGAGAAAAAAGTGGGGGTGCTCTAAAGGGGGGCAAAGCTCTTAAAGGGGTGTGGGCTATGCAAGTTGGGCCATGGTCTAAATCAAGATAAGTATCATTGTGTGTTTTATAGAATCCTCTCCAAATATCCTACGTTCAGAAAAAAACATTCTTTAAAGGCTTTCCCTTTCTTCTTCAATGTGGGTAACCTAGAGTGATGTCTCCAGTTCTAAAAAGTGCGCAAAATAAGCATGCAAAAATCGATATGCATGCTGTCACTGCAGTGTAATAAAAAAAGAAAATTTTTTACTATCTTTGAGAGGGCCAAAAATAGAGCCTGATAGAGAGCCGTTTGGAGGCTCCCTGAACATAAGTGCCGGTCCTCAGACCTGGTCCAACTAAAGCGCAGTATCCATCCATCCTAAGCACTGCGCCATTCAACAATCTTTTAATTGATGCATATATTCCTAATTATATACATACATACATCTGTTTGTCCCTTTATCTTAAGCGTCTATGAGCGAACTCGCCTATAGTAAGCACTCTGCCATTCATGCAGCCATACGCTTATATGTGCATGGATACATCTGTCCCAGAACCATACCTAAGCCTCTATCAGCCCACCCGTCTATCATTAGTACTGGTCCCTGCATTCATTCATCCTTCCATCCATCCATACATTGATACATGCATCCATGTATCTATGCATTGATGCATCTGGCCATGCATCCACTCGCCCTCTATTCAACTATACGTTCATATTTCCGTGCATCGTCCGCCCCCATTCTTAATACAACATATTATACTCATCCACCCACCCTCTTAGGGCATAGAAAAGGCTTCCAAAAAGCATTGACAGGCAGATCTTTTTATAAAGAATAACAAAGCTTTGAGTTGCTCTTT
Organism: Lissotriton vulgaris; assembly: GCF_964263255.1. Lineage (NCBI taxonomy): Eukaryota > Metazoa > Chordata > Amphibia > Caudata > Salamandridae > Lissotriton > Lissotriton vulgaris. The sequence goes on along the minus strand of NC_141696.1, from coordinate 1,092,229,248 downwards.
GTAGAGCATACTTCACCACCCCTCTCTGGTGGTGTTTTAAACAAAGGTACATCTAGCGAAAGAAATGTAAAGGAGCTTTTAAGTTTAAGACGTTAATTTAGAAACATAACGTTTTGTCGAGTTGTTTATAGGTACACTGTTTTAAAGTGGCCGTGACAGACAGATACTGAATACCTGTACTTGTTATATTTGAGAAAGTATACCAGAGAGCTAATTTGGGGTGGTGAGAACTTTGAGCTCTATACTTCCATGTGAACTACAGTATAGGAATATAAAAGTAATTGGAAAGCTTTTATGTTCATATTAAAGAGGGGGTGTGAGAACTATGGGGGTCATTACGGTTGCGGTGAATCCACATACTCCGGGCCGGCGGAAGCCACCGCCGGCCCGGAGTATGCGGATTCACAGCGGGGGACACACAAATGACCCCCAGCCAGATTAGGATGGCTGGGGGGTAATTTTTACGTCCGCCGCTTTTCCGCCGCGGTCGCCTTCCGACCCCATGGCTCAAACATGGCTGAGGGTGTCTATCAGACACCGCCAGCCATATTAGGATTTGAATTTTGTAATGCCTTTCCGCGGCGGCAATGCCGGCATGAAAAGGCATACAGACTTTTCTTTGGGGGCCCGTTGCGGGCCCCCCGGGTAAAGGGGGGTGGGGGTGCACATGGGGGGACCTATGGTACCCCCCTGCATTTGCATGCACAAAGCGGCAGGCACCGAGCGGTGCCTGCCGCTCTGTGCATGCAAATGCACTGATTGGATTTTTAACATTGCGGCGGTTGCTGCTTCAAGCAGCACCCGCCGCAATGTTAAACATACAGGATGTGAGCGCCAGGGTGGCGGTCATGTCCTAATTTGTACGGAGGGACCACCGCTGCCCCTGAGAGAAAAATGCTCTTTAAAGGGTTTCCCTTCTCCTACAATGCGAGTCACTTGGCATGATGTCTCCACTTCTAAGTAGTGAGCAATGTGCATGCTCTCACAGTGTCACTTCAGTGCAATAAAGAAAAAAAATCGGATTACATTTGTGAGGCTCGAAAATAGAGCCCTATAAAGACCCGTTTTGAGGCCCCCAAAAATAAAGTGCTGGGGGTCAGATCCCCACAGACACACCCTCCACTTAAAGCCCTGGGTGCAGTGTTATATTTGCGAGGTTGCAGATAAATTTGTTATGTTAATAATGTAAATTTTTGTGTGTGCTGTTTGGTTGATAGTATCATTCTAAATACCACTGTCAATGAATGCCCAAGTGGATAAACTAGTAAAATCAAGCTTTGCTACTATAAAAACGATGCGACAAATTGCCCCGCAATTGGGATTTCCACACAAGGTCCAAGCTACCATCTCCCTTGTTCTGTCCAAACTCGATTACGCCAATAGCTTCTACCACGGAACACCTTTAACGACCATGAAAAGACTACAACGGATTCAGAACTTGGCTGCCAGACTACTCTTGCATATCAAACAACGAGACTATATCTTCCCTGCCTTGAAAGCCCTGCATTGGTTACCGGTTGCCAGAATATCCATGTTCAAGCTGCTTTGTATCACCAACAAAGCAATACATGGAATGGGACCACTCTTCATCAGGAATAAAATCACCAAACACATTCAACAAAGGAATCTCCGCTCTAAAGGAGCATCTCGCCTCAAAATCCCACCTTACAAGAAAAAAAACATGGGTGGCACATCCTTCTCTGTTCAAGCAGCCAAACTATGGAACTCTTTTTCTGCCAACATAAGGTCCACCGACAACCACCTTATCTTCAGAAAACTACTCAAGATTTGGCTCTTCACCACATAAGCACCATACGCAAACAGAAATTTACAGCATATCACTCTGTATACAAGCATTTTTTTCACTATAGATATGTATCTATCTATGTGTATTACTTAGTATAAACATGTAAAATAATTATGTAGTTGGGAGAAAAAATAATAATAATCAATGAAAAAAAATCATATTTGGTCTACTTGTACATACTTCCATGGTGCATCTATGTACCTTCCATGTACTTGAATCTGTGCGTCTGTTACTCTTCTCCTGGAAAAGCATATCCAATGCACTACCCTATTTCTCATCCTGTGCCTCTATCAATATCTTTAATCTACATATACTTACATCCTTTATGTATGTATATACTTTCAATGTAATTATGGATTTATATATTTATCAATTTCTTCTAATTTAACATTTCCAATGCAGTACCCTATTTCTCAACCTATACTTCTCTCAATATATCTTCAAGCCCAACCTTCTGACTCATCTCAAACTAATTCTACTACTCCTTCCAATGCACCACCCTACCTCTCATCCTATCAAACTATCAATATATTCTCTACATCCACTCTCTCATTTATCCTGTATGTATGTATGTATGTATAGGCATTTATATAGCGCACTACTTACCCGGAGGGTCCCAAGACGCTTCGACTGCTGCGAAACCCTTCCTGGCTTCCCTGAGAGATGGTCCCTTAATGGGTATCTCCAGGGTGAGACCAGGCATCCTCGGCGGGCTGGTGGGGCCGTTAGTGAAGATGAGGCAAGCTAATGCTGACCCTGGTCCAGAAACCTGCCGCGCCGGTAATCGAACTCTGGTCCCGGGCCGTCCTCTGCTCTCGGGTCTGCCGCCTCTAACCAGTGAGCCACACTACTTCATCCTAAACCCCATACTACTACTATGACTGCCAAAATAACCCTTTCTAGACTCTCTCCTACTCTACCCCTCCTTGCATCTTCTGACACCTCTTTTACTATACGGATTCCCTAAAACATACCATTCTAAACTCTTTTCTCTGAGTTGTCCACTCCAAAACTCCTTTTTAGTCATCCAAAAGCCTCCTCCTATTGCTAAGACCTAAAAAAATGTAAAAAAAAATTAACTTTTTTATCCCTCCACTATCCTTTTCAATCGAAATTAACAGACTAACATGTTCACTTCTCAAAATTCCATATTAAACTATACTAATATACTACCCAAATAACTGAATAACATATCCACTACTCAAATTACTTTATATCTTTTTACTATACTAATTTTCAACATTAATTCTTTATGGGTACCGAAGTGGTGTGCTACTTGCCAGAAAAGCGATTCAACACCCATCAGGGTTAACAAGTGCTATATGAATGCAAATCTTTCTTCACGTTTTATCCCTCCGCTATCCTTCACACTCCAAGTAACTGACTAATATCCACCACTGAAATTATTTCATATTTCACCATATTAATTTACCACTAATACTGTGTAGGTCTCCTGAATAGCGTGTGTCAACAAGCGCTATATAAGCACAAACCTTTGTCCTCCTCTATCCTTCTGCTATAATTCCAAATCCAAATAACTGACTAACCTATCTACCACTTAAAATGTACTTGCATGTTTCACTATACTAATTCAACACTAATCCTCTATGGGTCCCGGAGTAGCATGCTACTTGCCGTAAAAGCGCTTTGACGCCTCGTCAGGGGTAGTAAGCGCTATATAAATGCAATTACAATACAATACATAGATTAACGTTTTTAAAAATACCATTTATAAAGTTGATTGCGGTGGGTTGCAGAGAAAGTGCTGTTGAGTGGGGGGTGTGGCGGAGAGGTGCAAAGTATGAGGTAGTGCAGTTATATATACATTGTAAAGGAGTATGTAAATAATGAAATAAAATACTTGCTGTATGTTCTATGGCACTACTTGTCATCCTAGTGCTAGCTGTCTTGCTCAATCACTTTGCAGCACTGGGTCTCGAGGTTGTGAGTGGAAGTTTTGCAATTGTATGTTATTATTTTAACATATTGAACAAATGTGAAAAATAATTGAATCTATTTTTGGTTTTTCTGAAAATTATTTCGTTTGGATTAACATTTGGGAATGCCTAGAAGAAGTGAAAAAAAAGAAAAGAGAAGAAAAATATATATTTGACGAAAAGGAAAGATCTTGAAGTAGAAAAAAATCGCACAAAGCAAAAAGAATTTTTCAAGTAAGGTGAAGCAGAGTTCAATTTTAAATATGAGGAAAAAGAAACATGATAAAGAAATAGTATCTGCTATTGAAACACAATTTCAAGAAATTTGTCAGAGACTTTTTGATCTAGAGTGATTCATAATTTAATGAAAACATACTGTAAATATAAAAGAAAAATGTTGCAATTCAAAGAGAAGCAGCGTATTGAAAGTATAGTGGATACTGCTTTCAATTTAAAACAGAAGTTATTCATTTTGATTTTAAAGAGAATGAAACTATTGGATAAAATAGTCAAAGTATTGAAAGACAAAAGTAGAAAAAGAGACTTGTGAACAGAACCAACTTTTTTGTAAAATCTTAAGTGGACATTGGAGACATACTTCTGCTACGGAGCCTTTTTTTAATGAGGGAAGTTACTTCTAGGAAAATAGTTTATCATTTGCAGTTGATACTGGAGGTCGTTGCTAGGAAGTTCAGGATGGTTGTCCTCTTCCAAAGGAGGAAATGGTTTGTAAAAGTGCAGAAAAGTTAATAGCCGAAGAAGTACAAGGGAAACGTCCACAAGCTCGTGTGCATAAGTGGAGTTGTAGTATTTGTAGTATTTGACAGGACTCCATTGGTATAATGCAAAATTTGCTGTGAAAATATACTCAGAAAAGTATAAAACAGATGATTACGTTCTTACAAGGACTAGATCCATGTAATGTAATAAAATATACTGAGAAGTATGGGCATTCTCTGGCTTGTATTTCAAGAAAAGTTTGTAAAAGTGTTTTTCATCATATGAGGATGTTAGCAGTACACCATTCAGAAATGCGGACGTTTGTAAAGAAACTGTCCAATGTCCAATGTAAAAAATCCTGCATTAAGTTTAAGAGAACTGAATACAAGTATTTATATGGTTCTTTATCAGATGTTCAAAAAAGTGTGATGATATTGAAATGTGATATTTTGGTTCAGAAGAGCAGTTCATAAAAAGTGAAAGTTTGACAATTACAGATGTTGGAGGAGATGAGAAAGTAATTAGTACTGATGAGTTTTAAGAAGAAATTGGAAAGTTTAATGTAGTGTGCTCTGGAATACAAAACTATGTGTTTGTTGTCAACATACTCCTTATAAAAGTCAAAGTAGGAATGTTGATTTGTATTTGAAAAGTGAAAAGGAGAACAATGCTAAGTGGGAGAATTTGCAACTTATTTGTTTGTTGAAGGAAGATTTGAGTTAGGTAGTTATCAACGTATATGTCAATATTGTTACAACAAATTAGAAGAGAACAAAATGCCTGCTAGAGCAGTGCATAATAACTTGGAATTAGTAGCTATTCCGGAGGAGCTGGACAAATTGTATACAGGTTCTAATTCAATCTGTTCATCCTTTTCAAACTATAATTTGGATGGAGCCCAAAACAGGTAAACTGCAACCAACAGACTTGCAAAGAGGGCTGAAAGGAGGAGTGGTGTACTTACCTTTGGATTTTAAGAAAAATATTGAAACTATTACTAGAGAGAAAGAGGAAGACGAGGCAATAGTTATTTTAGTAAATGGTGTACCAACAAAGAGTCAGAAATTATGGCGAGAATTTGTGAATGTTAATAAAGTTGAAAAGGCTACCTTATATCTTATAGAGAACAATATTTATTACAAAATGTGAATGTGGATGAACAGGTGATACATTTAGAAGATGAATCTGAAATTTCAAGCGGTTAAATAGAGAAAGTGAGCAAGTCAAGGACGGAAGAGATTTATGAACATTACATAATATGTCCTTTGCATTCAAAAGAAGTGATAGGAAGTAGCATTGAGTTATTTCAAATGAAAAAAGCACCGGGAACTCCAATGAGTGTATGGGAGAAAAGCTTGAAAACTCGTTGTTTTCCACAGTCATTTCCTACTGGAGAAGGTGGACGATATGATGACCGACCTGTACTGATTCCAGCTTCAGAATATCGGTCAACAAGATTATATTCTGAAGATTCTAGATTTCGACAATGCATCCAATACATATTTCACCTTTTGTTTGAAAGTGATCTGTCTTCTCTCTCATATGCAGTGAATCATATACTTAAAACTGGAGTTCATCAATCACTTCTTTCTGCAAAAGAATTTGTGGAGAATGGTCAAGAAATAGATGAAAATTTAAAAGCACAGTTAATCAATTGTGTGGCATGTCAACGTGGAACAAATGAGTATTGGTACCATCGTCATAGAGAACTCAAGTGTATGTTACAGAACTTAGGTACACCAACATGGTTTGTCACACTTAGCTGTGCAGAGTATGCATGGAAAGATTTGCTTGAGTTTCTATGGGAAGCGAATTCCAATATAAAACATGTTGAACTAAAGACTCCTGGTGAACTGTGTTCATTGGATCCTGTAAATGTTTGCAGATATTTCAAGCTACAATGTCTTTTATCTGTAAAAAAAAAAAAAAAATCCACCTCTTTGGAGAAGTTACCGATTTCTTTTGGAGAAAGGAGTATCAAGCGAAATATGCACCTCATATACATTTGCTACTATGGATCAAGGATGCATCTAAATTTGGAAATGATTGTGATGAAACAGTATTGTCTTTCATCGAACAATATGTAACATGTGAGATGCCTGGAGAAGGAGGAGATAGAAGCTTGAGACAGCAAGTTTTATGTTTCCAAAACCATTGTTGTGGAAAGAATTGCAGAAGAAAATACAAGTATAAAGGAGGATTTTACTCCAAATGTCGGTTTAGTTTTCCCCGTCCAGTCATTTCTAAAGGAAGAGTAAATTATTTTTTTTCTTCTGTAAGGCACACAATAACTAAGAATACCTCAAACTTAAAAAGAACAGAAGTGTCAAAGTATATCAATGACTACAATCCAGTCATTTTAAAAATGTGGAATGCAAAAATGGACATCCAGTATGTTGCAGATAACTCAATTGTTGTTGCACTTTATGTTAGATCATACATAACAAATCTGAAAAAACAGAAATGAATGAAACGTGAGAAGAAATTGCTCAAGAGAATAGCCTTAGCAAAAAATTGTACAGCTTTAGTTTGAAAATGCTTTCCCACAGATAAATTGGATTGTATGAATGTTCAGACCTCTTGTGCTCTTCAAGTTCATATTTAAAGTCACTAGGAATCATTTGGGTAAGTTTAGGTCTTGCATGCAAACGAAATAGAGTGTTGAAATAATTGGAAGGATTCGAACAATTAGCAGAAAATGAGCCAGACAGTACAGACATTCTTAAAACTAATATGTTGGACACATACTATCCGAAAGGAGTAAACATCTGGAACAGCTATGTCCGTATAAGGTACTTCAACATTACAGCTTCAAAAGAAATTTAAAAGAAGGAAAGTTTTCAGTAGTTGGATGTCATGGTTGTTTAGTAAAACATGCAAAAGTTAATCTTATAAACCACAAGAAACTTAGTTGTGGAACTTCAATTTAGCACTTCTGCAACTGTTTAAACCATGGCGCAGTGAAAGTGAATTACTTGGAGAGTTTGACTGCTACAAAGATTTTTTTAATGCTTGTAAAGATAGCATTGGATGTCCAATTTTTCCTACATATTTAAAAATGTTGAATGATGAAGTTAAACAGGAAAAGACTATTATAGCTGAAATAACTCATGAACGTTCTCCTGTGACCCTCCTGGGATATGAGGTTTTGTGCTCTAAAATAGGATCCGGTTCCCCGGCGGACCCTATACCACCCGCCCTTTTCCGCCATCTACATTCTTTAATTTCTCCAGTAAGTCTTGATCTGGCCAATCTGGCCTTGAGCTCAGCTTCTGTTGCTTGGGCTTGGAAGCATGCTAAAGTGTTTCCATTACTAAAAAAAGCCCTCATTGGACCGGGGTGATCCAGGGAGTTATCGACATATCTCTCAGCTCCCCTTCCCGGTCAAGTTGGTGGAATCCCATGTGAATTTCACTTTAACTAAGTTCCTTGAACAGAACACTTTTTTTGCTACAAAGTGTGGAGAAGTGTGGCTCACCGATTAGAGTGGCAGACCCTGAGGCAGAGGTCTGGCCCGGGACCAGGGTTCAATTCCCAACGCAGCAGGGTCTTGGGCCTAATGTCCACGGACTCGATAATTCTCGCCTAGGTGCCTACTCTTTGTTGTTGTTGTTGTTGAATATCTTTATTCGGTAAAAATTGCTCACCATAAAAGAGTACATTATACACAATAAAAATACATTTCCCCCGCTAGAACAATGATAAAATATAACAATATAATTATTTTTGGACCTTAGCCAAAACATCTTCAACAGTTCATTGTGTTATAATAGGAGAACCATCAATTACATACAGTCAATCGATTGGTAGCCTAGAGTGCAGCTTCAGTATCCTTGAGCGCGTTAGCCATGCACTGCTCAAATATTTTGCCACCCCGCATATCATGGCAGTGGATGATGAGTCCGTAGAGAGTACACGTAAGGCCAGTCTGTGACACCTCAGCCCCAACTCCCTACATACAGGTTTCAGCCAGATCTTCCGTGCCACTTTGTAAGCGGGGCAGGCAAAAAGTAAGTGGCCCACAGACTCCTTAGGGGCTGCACAACCAGGGCACAAACGTGAAGGGCCACCAGAGTTAGACCACCTCGCGGTGAATTCATGCACCGGGAGGGTCCCGTACCTTAGTTTTAAATATAACGCTCTGTCTAGAGGCTTGGTTATAAGATCAAAAAGGGGTTCCAGCTTTCTAGCCCATTTGAACACTAAGAACCGTTCAGTGAGTGAACCCCCAACCCCACCGCGTATTGCCTCGCCCTGCACCCAATCCCAGTATAACTTCTTAATCACTAGTTTGGGCGGCGGCATTTGTGTCTCCCACACATCTCTCAATCCCAATTGGAGAACCAGGTGCCTCACATTGTTCAGCCATCCAATCTTGTTGCCAGTATCAAGCAATATTAGGTCATCCAACCCTTCAGCATATTTGGCAAGCTCCTTGGTCCTTCTTAGGCGGACCCAGAAGAGCAATGGTCGCAGCCTCTCTAGGTCCTTTAGGGCTCGTCTGCCCAAATCTAGCCGCAAGGGGATCAACGGGGTAGAGGCGGGGAGAGCCACCACCTCCCTCAGAAACTTATTTTTCGCTAAGGATAGTTCCAAAACGTTTTCGAACCCCCAAAGCTCAGAGCCATATAATGCAGCCGAGAGTATCTGGCCCTCATAAATGGCCATGACCGGTGACACAGGTTTACTTGTTGATTCTCGATACTCCCTCAAGGTCACCCCAGTTACTCTTTTGTGACCAAGTAACATTTTAGCCAAGTGGTCCTTCCAATTCATTCGACTATTTATCCGCACCCCTAAATAGTCGAATGAATCGACCATCTCCAGGGGTGCCCCATTGACCGAGAAATTGTTTTTAAATCTTTTGGAGGGTGAGAAAGCCATCAGCTTGGTTTTCGAGGTGTTGATGGTTAGGCCTCTATCTATGCAGAAGGAGCTAAATCGATTCAGAAGCTTTTGTAATCCTATTGGGGATTTGGAGATCAGTATAGTGTCATCAGCGAAGAGCAGAGTGGGGATTCTTTCCCCTGCCAGGGATGGAGCATCCGACTCTTCCCCTCTCAGATGATCCACCACTCCATTCACAAACAAGGAGAAAAAAGTCGGAGCCATAACACAGCCCTGGCGTACTCCGCTCCTCACGGGGACCCTGTCAGTCAGCTGTCCCTGGGTACCCCATCTGATCCTCGCGTAGTTCCCCTCGTGGAGCCTTACAATTAAACTCAAGAGTCTACCGGGGAAGCCCATCCTTCCTAGAATCTCCCACAATTTAGCCCGAGGGACCAGGTCAAAAGCTGTTTTGATATCTATGAAGGCCATATAAAGACTGCCCTTTTTGATGGTAACTGTCCTCCAATAGATAACAAAAAAGCGAAAGACCTGGTCCATCGTACCCACCTTCCGGCGGAATCCAGCTTGGAGGTGGGAGAGGATGCTTGCCTCCTCCATCCAATCGCCAACCCTTGAGATAATGACCCTGCCAACCACTTTCTGGATTACGTCTATCAAACTGATAGGTCTGTAATTGGCAAGGTCATCTCTTGCCCCCTTCTTATGCACAGTAACCACCTCAGCCCCCTTCCAGGAATCTGGCACAGGATGGCCCCTTACAATCAAATTCATTATAATGGCAATTAAGTTGGCCCAGGTCATAGGTTCCGCAATCAAGAGGTCCCCTGGGATCCCATCCGGACCGGCCGCCTTCTTTGGGGTCAAGTGTCCAATAGCCACTGCTACTTCGAGGCCGTGAATGGATGCTCGTCCTCCCCTGAAGGTTCCTCACCCCCACCGCTGGCTACCACGGGGCTAATTGTATCTTCAATTCCGCCATATAAAGCTGAGAAGTGATTAAACCATTGCTGGCTAGTTATATGAGCTGCTAGTGGTTGCAATCTCCCCTGCCTACTCTAATCATGGGTCCCACTCTGCAACTCTGGGCAATAGCTTGCTTAATCTCCACAACGGCCCCGAAAGCGCTAGGATGCTTGGCCTCACCTTGGAGGTGCCCAGTAAGGAGCATCTCTCAGGGAAAGCCAGGAAGGGTTCCACAGCGGTATACAGCGCCAAGATACCTTCTAGGTGATAGTGCGCTTTACAAGCATACATACACACACAACTCAGCACCGTTTTTGGCCTCGGCACAGCACCGAATCTGCTCTATTGCCTGTGCTAGAAACTATCCGGGGAAGTCTGGATGTTGGGGACTCGGCGGCACTGGTCCATTTGGATCTAAGTGCCGCCTTTGATACTGTCTCCCATGAAATTCTCCTGAAACGCCTCAAGGAAGTGGGGGTGAAAGATGTGACATTGGCTTGGCTTCGGTCTTTCCTGGAGGACAGGTCCTTTAAGGTCTCTGTTCCTCCATACCATTCTCGGGAGGCTGCTCTGGAGCGGGGAGTCCCACAGGGCTCTGTGCTGAGTGCTTTTTTGTTCAACCTATATGTTAGACCCTTGGCAAAGGTGGCTAAGAGCAGGGGGTTGTCCTTGGTCTCTTACGCTGACAATACCCAACTGGTGTTCGCTTTCTCTAAGAAGTGTAATACCAATTTGGGTAAGTTCAAAGATGACCTCCTGGCTATCTCCGACTGGATGGTGGCTAACTGTCTTCAGTTGAACGCCAGTAAATCCGAGATTCTTCTCTTTGGCAAGGACCGTGAGCTTTGGTCTGAGAAATGCTGGCCAGACTGCCTCAAGCCCGCCCCCCATCCTAAAGAGGTGGTAAAAAATCTGGGCATGTGGTTCGCCACAACTTGACGTTTGACAAATAGACAAAAGCTGTCGCTGGGACCTGTTTTGGGCTATTGCAAGGCCTCAGACCACTGCTCGGTTTCTTTCCCCCCAAAGTGCGTCAGACTATTATCCAGGCGTCCATCATGTCCAGATTGGATTACGCTAACTGTCACTATCTGAGCGCCAACAAGGCGAGTATCAAACGCCTTCAGAGGGTCCAGAATGGGGCGGAGCGGCTTTTGGTTGCATTGCCTAGATCTCACTCGGTTGCACATGTGCTACCAAGGCTCCATTGGCTGCCAGTGGCCTGGCATATTGAGTTTAATGCACTCTGCTATTCACATAAGATCTTGACACTATTGGCCCCACCAGGGTTACACCACTTGTTGGAGTACTATGTGCCGGGCGTGTGCTTCGATCTGCCGACCTAGCGCTGGCCCGCGTTCCACGTGTTCGGAGAGCGAGGGCTGGTGGCCGTTCCTTCGGCTATCTGGCTGCGAAACTCTGGAATTCACCCCCTCTTACCATGAGAGCAATGCCGAATCATTTGGCATTTCGAAAAGCCTTAAAGACCTGGCTCTTTCCCTCGCAGATAGTCTAACGGTTGCTGTCTCACTATTGGTCTCAGGTTCATGGGGTTTCTGGTTGCGCTGGGATGCCTCGTTGCTGAGGCAGCTACGCGCATTATAAATCCCAAATAAATAAAATAAATAAATATAGTCAAAGTAGTGGTCTATGTAGTCAAGATCCTCTTGGACAACCAATGCTAGAAAATGACGAAGTGATTGCTATGCATGAGAGTCGAAATTGCATTACAACAAGCACACAAGGAGACTATAACATTGGAAAAGTTAGAAAAACAATTAAATGTTGAAAAGAAAGAAATATATGTGCAAGTGAGAGAATGGATAGAACATGGTTTGTTGCATGAAAAAAACTATTTCTGCGTTCATCTTTTAACGCCTTCACCGCCGATGCAATCCTGCCGCTGTGCGGGCGTTCTAAAAGGTGGGCGGAGCTGCAACGGCCGTTGGCCGTTCGCAGCACCAGGGAGGGAGTTAAACCTATTCTAATGTACATCAGTGGTCAAGCTGGGACAGGTAAATTATTTTTAATTAACGTTTTGACCAGTTATCTTCAAAAAACTACTAGTTCACATTTATGTTGTGTGGTAACAGCTCCAACTGGATTGGCTGCACACAATATCAATAGTTGTCTGGCGAAGCTTCTTATGAAGTGTCAAGAGTGCTGAAGAAAATGAAACTTTTAAATATTGATGAGGTGAGCATGGTCTCAAACGTAATGCTTGCTTTTGTACACTTAAGAATGGGTATTAAAAACAGATTACGAAGTTCTCTTTGGGGGAACACATTTAATTGTATTTGGAGATCTGCTACAACTAACCCATGTTCAAGAGGAACTACTGTTTAAACCTCTTCTACAAGAAAACACTAGAAATCTTTGGGAAGTATTGGAAATGTGAATTTGTGGTAACATTTTAAATATAAAGAACTCAATCAGGATATGCAACAAGCAAGAGATGAAGATTATGCAAATATTCTAAAAGATGTAAGAATTGCTGCTCTAAGCAAACATGTTTAACATTAATGTTGATTTTGTGAAATATCAAAATAGAAATGGAATTGAAGTTTTGAAAGTTAAATTTGATCAGATTGCAGAGGAAAGACAGATTTAACGTTCACCTCACGTTTGGTTCTTGTAGAAGTCTTGTATGTTTGTAGAAAACAGTTTCCCTTCTGTTTAGCATACGCAGTAACTATTCACAAATCAAAAGGTTTTATTGTAGATAATGTTTTGGTAAATGTTGGAAGAACTGTGTTTAAAGAGGGAATGGTATTTGCTGCATTATATCGAGTTAGAGCATTTTCTGGTTAGGATTTAATTCTTTTTGATGAGAACAAGATTAGTACTGATGTTAATTGTGTAAGAGAATATAATCGTTTGAGAAGGCTTTATGCTCCCCATTTAGGTGAATATCCTATTTATGAGAAACGTGTTGTGTGTTCCAAATGCAAACATGTTGAAGAGTTAACTATGGTTAAAAAGCAGAAACAAAAGCAACAGAAAAGAAAAGATGTAAAGAAGCAGAAAATACAAACAAGTGATGATGTTGTTGGATACCAATAGGAAAATGCTTGTGGTGTCAACTGCTATGGTAATGTTATTCTAAATGTTATATTTTATCTTGAAGATGTTTGTGGTGAAATTATGGAAAGTCAGGAAGAAACTTTATGTTCTGCACTTTACACTTTATGTCGAGAATTGAGAACCAATAGTAGTGAAATACATTCTGCTTCTGGTATTCGCCAACTGTTGGATACATGCACTGGATCTTTAATGTTCAGTGATAATATACAGCAAGATGCACAAGACTTTCTGATTGGTTATGTTTGGAGTACTAGAAGATGAAGGAATTCAGATTTAGCGCTTATTTGGACTCAGTTACAAATGGGAACATAAATGTGAAGAGTGTTTATTACCTTCAAGGACTTTAGTTGACAGAGAACAATTTTCATATTTAACAATACCTGACTGCAAATCTTTACCGTTTTCCAAATTAGCAAAAGAAGCTGATCATGAGATTATGTGTTCTTCTTGTAAAACAAGAGTGCTATCTACATTATGCCTACAAAGATATGGAAAATATTTGATTATAATGATGCAACGCTATCGACCAAATGGAAGAAAAGTGGTAACCAAAGTTAAATTTTTTGTTGCTAATCAAGTATCTATTTCTGGAAGAACTTTTGTTTCCATGCTGGAAATACTACTACAAGTGGACATAATACCGTTTATTTAAAGTGTAATAATGGTTGGAGTAACTGCAACAATACACACTTGGAAATAAAACCGAGATTGCCATATGAATAACCCAACTCATACTTAATTTTTCTGAAACAAAGATATTAGATACACCATTCGGCTTCAATTGGAAGGTGTATAGATCTTTAGGGAATTCATACTGGATACTTTAAAAGAAAAATGTTTGATACATTATCTGGTGTATTGGGAAAATATGCAGAGAAAGAACGTTAGATGTTTAACAAATTCATACTGGATGCTTTCAAAGCATTTTTGATACATTATCTGGCGTATTGGGAAAATGTGCAGAGAAACTATGTAAGATCTTTAAGAAATTGAGACTAGATGCTTTCAAAGCAAAATTGTTGATTCATTATCTGGTGTATTGTGAAAATGTGCAGAGAAACTATGAAGTAAAGGTAAGATTTGAACATTTGAAGTAATTTTGGATGTGTTATTGGTGTTTTTTGTTCGCTGCTCTGTATGATAAAACTACACTGACTACATTGTGAATAGCGAAGTTGAGTAGTAGCTGATGACAGCAAAAAAAGGGAGAAAAATTGTTATCTGAATGTTAAATTGTTTTGAATTATTTAAAAACTCATTGTAATTGGTGAAATGTATTACGTTACATAGCACCTTTGCGGTTTATTTTATGTAGTTGAAAAGTTAGATAAAACAGTACTAATGACAAATACACACTAGTTGTTCAATATTTAAAAAGCCTTTGAAATTCATTGAAAAAAACGTAGGTTTCAGGGACGTTATACTAAGAAATTAGCATTTTAAAAAACCTTTGAAATTCACTGAAAAGAACATAGGTTTTACAGACTGTATAGTTAGGAATTAGCAGTTAAGAAACCTTAGAAATTCATTGAAGAAACTATAGGTTTCATTGACGTTATAGTTAGTTGGATATTTGATTCATATAAAACCAGTGAAATTAGCCTGTTATAGTTAGTTGAGCTAACTATAACTCGCATGCCCGCAATGCACTGCTGATGATGTCCCATATTACATCACTAATGACATGGTCAGTGACATCACTGATGACATCACTGATGACATCTCAAATGACATCACTGATGACGTCATCCAGTGAATGTGTGTTTCTGTACAGTTTAAATATTTTGCATATATATCTATGCCAAGGTGTATTGAAGAATGAGTGGATATACAAAATGCCTGAATGGATTATTTAGTAGTAATTCATATATGTATATGTTACCTACTGGAGGTTGCCAGTAGGTAGATAGGCAGGTATAGTTAGAACCTATTATCCATAGGAAATCTGCAACATTCTATTTAGAATAACCATGGCGCCGATTGACGAATCTTCGCGAAAATTTCCAAACTTTTGGCTAGCTCAGTTCTGCTCCTTTCTATGAAAGTTTCGAAGTGATTGGTCAAGTGGAGGCCGAGAAAAATGGGGGTCCCAAACATGTATTCCCCTCAGGACATTTAGACACGGCTACAGCCCGAAAGTCTGAACAGTATTACATCAAATTTGGCAAAGAGGTAGTCCTCAGTTCAGACTTGTGCCTTTTGCTTATTTGGTGTAAATCTGTTCAGTAGTTCCTGAGAAAACTACAGCTAAAACCATTTATATATCTATGATTGCGGTGGATATGCGTATCTAGCCGTGTACCCTATGTGCAGCCTACAAGCACAAGAAACCAAAAACAAAAGCTGCAGAACGCAAAAAGGGGGCAGGGTAGACACACCCTGACCCCCTCAGCCTGCTCAGGGGGTCTTACAAGGACCCACAGGGCCAAAAAAACATATATTTCTTTTAAATCTGCGAGATTCGCTCACCCAGCACAAATATCAGCCGAAATTTAAAAAAAAGAAGCGCGGGCTCCCATGCTTCAGTAGTAATTAGCCCCTGGTGGGCTAAATCCTAGGGGCAATAAAAGAATTAGTTGGGAACCCAGAGGGGACCCCCAGCCCCGGAGGCTGTCACCCCCCGGGGCTTCAAGAGAAAATGTGGGGGGGCTCATAGCCACCCAAGCCTGGGGGCTGCCACCCCCAGGAGATTTTAAAATAAGAAATGGGTGGGGGGCTCAAAGGCCCCTCCAAGCCCTGGGGATCGCCACCCCCTGTGGCTTCATCACAATATTGGCGGGGGCTCACGCCCCCCGCAGCTCCAAGGACCGCACCCCCCCAGGGATTCAAACTGTAAAATAAAAATACAAAAACCTGTGTGGGGGCTCAAGCCCCCCCACACGCCTTGGGGACCATGACATGGTCAGTATTGTCACTGACCATGTTATGAATGATGTAATATGTGACATCATCAGCAGTGGATTGCGGGGGCGCAAGATATAGTGAGTACAACTAACTATATGGGCGGAATTTCAATGGTTTTGTACGAGTGAAATGTACATAAAACTATAACACCCCTAAAACCTATGGTTTTTTCAGTGAATTTCTAAGGTTTTCTAAATGCAAATTCCTAACTATATCAGGCCTGAAACCTATGGTTTTTTCAGTGAATATACATATATATATAACACCAAATAGCGGTCTCCAGTAGGTAGTAATATTTAGGTGCTTGCTTTGCTTATAACTTATAACTTTGGCACCATTTGACGACTCTCCACAAAACTTTCCAAGAAAAGTTCAACTTTTTACTTAGTTTGTGCATGGGCAGTTTTGGGGTGATCCGTAAAGTTAGGGCTGAGAAAAAAAGGAGGGACCTAAAATTGCAATTCCTTAAACTTCTGTAGGCAGCGCTACTGCCAAACCCTTTGAAAGGAATTACACTAAATTTGGAAGGAAGCTAGAATTTGGCACGAAGATTGTGCTTTGTGGCATTTGGTGTAAATCTATTCAGAAGTTTTTCAGAAAATAGCTCCACAAATATTTGTACATCTGGACGGTTAGGTTCAAGGGACTCTCCCATGTGGCTCTGAAACCCAATTTGAAAAAAAGAGCATTCTGATTGGCATAGGAAGATTTTTTTCCTTGACCCACTTAACTTCAACAGGAGACAAGCTCCTGTGGGAGCAAACTCTCTGACTGCCTGCCACAAACATGAGAAAAAAGTATATGGCAGCAGTTTAAGGACTTAGGGACTTAGTCCCATGTCCTGAAGTTTAAAACAAATAACATAAGGCGGGGGTGGCAATACCCTTCCGCCCAGGGCCCTGTGGAGGGCACACAGAGGAGCCACACCTTGGGGCCAAAGTACCAAATATTCAGCAGTTGTTGCTGCGATCCCACAGGAGTCCAGTGGGACTGCAGCAAAAACACTAAATGCCAGCTACTTTATTTTACATATTATTAGATTGTGTGAGTAGGGATCCCTCCCTGAGCCTATTTTGGGCCCTCGGGATACCATCCACGGAACCAGGGTATAATATTGAATGTAAGAGGGTACATGGCCCCGTCTCCAAATCCCCAAGCTGTTTTCAGGCCCTGGGAACCCCATCCCCTAAGGACCAATGTACTAATTAAGGGGAAGAGGCACATGGCAGCCCTCCATAAGCATAACAAAGCCTCATGGATACCAACCCTAGGGCCAAATTCAAAATGTTTTTGTCTTGTTTTCTGGTATTTGGAGAAGGGGTGCTCATCTAGAGTGTGTTTTCCTTTGTTGGATGTATTTTATGATTTTTTTTCTAATGAAAGGTGGTCATTTGACATATTTTTGCTTGTGGGTGATACAAACCAGCTTGAAGCAGGATCTACTTGAAAATGGTAACCAGTGTAGAACCATCAAGTCAGGGGAGAGATGCACTTGTGGATTTTCATAAAGGAGTAGCTTGGCAGCAGAATTCTAAACTCTCAATAAACTTTTCATGATTGATAAAGATGTGCAGTGATACTGACCACCTATCTAATCTAGTTTTGAAAGGCCAAGAGAGATTGTTGAGTAGAATATGTGGGGGAATACTATGTGTGGAAAGATGTTTCACAGAATTTCCATTGTAAGAATCTTTGACTGAGATAGATTATACACTTGAGCATTCATGGATAGCTTGAAGTCCATGGTAATTCCACGGTTTCTTACCCCTTTGGATATTTTTGTGGGTGGTCTTAGATTATCGGCCAGACATAGAGAGAGTCATAAGTTTTCCAGTCACCACAGGTAAGTAGTTCAATTTTGGAGCAATTCAATTTGAAAATTGAAATGGCTCCATGTCATCAACTGGTCATAGGCACAAAGGCAGCTGAAGAGTTTGTTTTTTCCGATGTTCTTGCAGCTTTCCAGCTCCAGTGTCTTCATGTTGTCATCTGTGTAACTATAGCAGGTGAAGTGAAAAACATTGATCAGTTCCACTAATGGTTTCATGTAGATCAGGTGTCTCCAACCAGTCGATCGTGAGCCCTCTAGGCTGTTTTCTCTGTTCTCTCTGTTTTTTCTGCTTTTCACCTTGTTTTTATTACTGTGTTGTGTTATTTTGCTGTAGGTCTCATTATTTAAAGCGCCCGGACACTCTTTTTGAGTAGCCGCGCGCTATACAAAAATAAATATAACATAACATAACATAACATAACCAGTAGTTTACAGAAATCTTTTGAGTAGAGTCCAGGCTTGAGTTCATTTTTAACTAAGAGCCACAATAGGTGTTGCAGGTTCCTTTTAAAATTAAGAAAAGACAATGGGGCTAATAAAAGCTTTGGCTCAGTTGAACGGGCTCCCTGACGGCTGCACAAAAGTCATGCAAGCAGCTCTGACCTGATTACAAGTTTAACTTGTGCAGGTGGGCAGTCCAGAAAAACCGCCAAAGCAATGGGAACTGCAAAAATGTTTCAGCATGGCATCGATGGTGACGTCCATTCTATGCTGGAGCTGGAAGTGCAAGCAGACAGGGGGCAGATGTGTACCCCCTGAATGCATCCCCATGTTGGGGGTATGGAGGCCCAATACATATGAAATTCCTAGCGATGGAGGGATCTCATAATATGTTTAGCGGTGCCAGTCCTGCCAGCATGTTAATTTGGGCCTCTGCTTCAGCAGCGCAAGGGAAACGTGCACCTGGTGGGCCACCACCTGTATGACTTTGAAAGTCATGATCCAGAGGACAGTGGACCGTCACTGCTGTGCCACCGCTAGTGCGGCGGTCAAAGGCTGCCACATTCATAATCAGGCTGTATGTCTATTTTACATTATTATCAGGCTGCAGATAGCAGAACCTGATAATGAGCAGTTGTCTGCGCCTCATATTTAACCCATGTTGGTCACAGACGTTCAGAACTGAAGCACTGAGTATTTACCTATTAAATAAAAGTCCTAAACTCAATATTGGAGCATGAGAACAACATATTATTTCTGAATGCT
The DNA here is from genome assembly GCF_964263255.1 of Lissotriton vulgaris. Classification (NCBI taxonomy): domain Eukaryota; kingdom Metazoa; phylum Chordata; class Amphibia; order Caudata; family Salamandridae; genus Lissotriton; species Lissotriton vulgaris. The sequence goes on along the minus strand of NC_141696.1, from coordinate 1,092,209,945 downwards.
TTTAAAAATGAGAGTAAATTACAATGAACAGATAATTTAAAAATTAAGTTAACTCTTCATTTCAATTATGTCCCTTTTCAAAGTGTTGCATTTACAAACAGTGGGCATCCTTCTCCCAGTGGCTAGTAGACACAGTGCCATATTTATTACTAAAACATACAGGGCCTAATTAGGATGCTGGGAGGACATTCGTTGCGTATTGGGAACCACCTAACCATAGGGCGGTCGGAAACATAAATTTTTCAAAGGAAGCAAAAAAGCCTTTTTCAAGTTAGTGTGAAAAATAAAAAAATGTTTTTATTTCTCCTACCTTTCTCCTTTCCAGTGCAAAACCTATACTAAACATTGGAGATAAACCCTCACACTGTGGTGCAAGTGTGTGTGTGTGGCTTTAGGTAAACTATTTGTACATTAGCTTTTATTTCTCCTACCTTTACCCACTTTGCATGTGTACAACACTCACCTAAAGTGATAAATGTTTTAATGTGCGTCTAACCATAGAATTTTGAACTGGAATATCTCCTTTCCAGTGCAAAACCTATCCGAAACATCGGAAATAAACCCTCACACTACACTATGGTGCAAACGTGTGTGTGTGGCATTAGGTAAACTATTTGTACATTAGCACTCGGTAGAGAGCAGGATATTTCCGTATCCCAAGAGATATAGTGATTTCCCGCCCTCTCCCTCTCATGCAATGCAGCACACCAATTTTGGCTGCAGTGCTGCAGTGTGCGATTCACACTGCAGCACAGCAACTCATTGCAAATCTGACTCGTAGTATTAGTGTGTTATGAATAAATATTTCAAAAACAGCTGAAATGTCCAGGAGACGTAGAGTAGCAGCCCCATTCTTGTCTATGGAAGGTTATTCCAGCTGGAGATGTGAGCTTAATCTGTGCCTCTACCTAGACAGAATCCTGTTTGGAAATCAGAAATTAGTGAAGTTTCCTAAATGAATTGTGACATTTGGGTGAAGGCTGCTCTTTCTATAGGTTTGCCCAGGAATGATGTGTTTGCTATAGGTCTGTAATTATTGAGGTCGTTAGGGTCCTAGTTCACTTTCTTTGAGCACTCTTTTTAAGTCATCTGGAAAAACTCCTGTCTTAAGGAACTGTTGATCAGTGTCTTGACTGGAATGGCCACTGAAGTTGGCTGGAGAATGTTTGATTGTTGACAAGAGTCAGTGTGGGACCTGGCAGATCTGATCACATTGACAGGCTCCAAAAATTTAGTTGGTGACAGTTCTTTGGAGAAGATAGAGGCTACATAAACCTTACAGCTGAGGAACTTGCTCGAAATGGGTCAGTGTTGTTTTTGTGTGTTAAGTCAATTTGTGAAAGAAATCATGTGAAATGGGATGGGTTTATTTAGTGTATTTCGCATTGAAAAATTCTGTAAGTATCTTTTAAATTCTTTATTGGGGCATTTTGCAGTGTGGATTATGTTAATTAATATTGATTTTGCTTTTTTTTGATTGTTTACTGTTATGTCTGTGTAAGCGTATTTGACTTGAGGGTTGTTTGTTTTTAAACAGGTGCGCTGAAGCTAATTCTTTTTTAAGCTTGCAGCCATCCAAAGGGTGTGTTTTCTTTTGTCCTGTTTAGATGTTCTCTGTAATATTAAGATGGTGTGTGCCTCATCCATGGAGTTTTGAACTAGGTTTTTTGTGTCCACTTCTGTGTTGGAAGTAAGCTGTGTTTCTAGATCCTTCAAATTAAGCTTATTCCAAGGTTGATATGTACTTTTGAGTAAGTGGAGTTTAGATGGGGCGAGTTGTGGTTTTTGTGTTGGAAGACAACCAGGTATGCTCTAACCGTATGAGAGGAGTAATTCTCTGGAAGGTTGGTAGGTCTAAAATGCAGAAAAGGGCATCTAAATAGTGTCCTGCAATGTTTGAGAGTTAGGGTGAACTTTGGAGTTGTCTAGTTGCCGTGGAATAATTGCATTGTTGTGTAATAGAGAATGTAAGGCTAGGAATAGTACAATAAAATGGCTTTCTTCAGCGTATGTTGGAGGGGTTTGGGTGAAGGGTAGTGGTGGTAAAGCATTAGGGTCTGGTTTTACGGCTCTAAATTCTGTAGTGTAAAATAGATAGGAGAGTGAGTGGTGTTGTGTATTTGTTTGGAGAAAAAATTGTGTCTTTGTTATTTGGAAAATATGAGTTAGAAATGGGTGTGAATGTGCATCATATGTGTTGACATTAAAAGATTAATGGATGTGTGTAATTATTTTGGGGTGTATGGATGTTTTGGAATGTGTGACATTTTTACAGAGAAGGTAGTTTAGGTGTCTAGTTTTGTTTAGGAGGGTAGTAGTGTCTGACATCCGTGTAGTAACTTGAGGTGCAGGGTTTAAATGTGCAAGACAGGGGTGCTATGGATGTTGACATAGATGGGATAGGATTCAGTGTTAGAGGCGAGTCTCTGGGGTGTGAGAGGTAATAAACAGGTATTAAGAGTGTTGGTTTTGTTTGATTAGGGTGAATAGGTAGGCTTACAGAAGGAGAGGGATTTTGTAAGAGTGTTATCATGAGCTTCAGCTAGCCAATAGAGGAGGTTTGTTTAGGAGGGCAGTATGAAAGAGGTGATGTGAAGGTTTGAGAGGGCTGGCATGAGTAATATTTGCTGCTGGAAAAGGGTACATCAAGAACTAAGGGAGAAATCGGAGATGGTGTGTGAGATTGAGAGCAATATGGATATGTACTGTGTGGGGCTAATGGCAGAGCATGACTAGGTGCTCTGGATTTGGGTTTAGCATAGGGCTGACATTTGTGTGAGAGTAAAGGGGCCCCTTTTGTGGCTGATGGGGCAGAAGGATATCTGTGCCCAAGCTTTGTATCACCTATAAGCACTAAGAGTTGGTTAAGCGGTACACAAAAAGGTTTCTACTGCTGTGGGAATTGCAGTATATGCTGCTGTGGGCTACACAGAAAGACAGAGTTCAAATTCAACACAGAAAAAACATACAGCATCAATAGTTTTATAAACTGCAACACAAAGTTTGTAGTGTACTGCATTGTATGTGTATGTGGCAAAATATACATAGGAAGTACCATCAGAGCCCTAAAGGATAGAATACAGGAGCGCATACGTGCGATCAAGAATAATAACACTCAATATCCATTAGCAGTACATTTCAACACGACACATAATGCCAATGATCTACATAAACTTGGCTTCCATGGCATTGAGAACGTCAACATGAGCCCAAGGGTGGTCTTTCACTAATCCTGCAGCCTGTATCTCGAGGAACGTAACCTGTTTGTGCAGCGGCCGGGCTTGGCTCCGCCATTTCGTCAGTGTCAGCGACCGGCCGGGCTTGGCTCCGCCGGTCAATCTCTACCTCCCAGCAGCCTCCAAGGGGAGGCGCCGACGACACCAAACAGCGCGCCAGGCGGCGCATAAAGCTCTGACAGGGGCTGAGTCCCTTGTCTTTCACTAATCCTGCAGCCTGTATCTCGAGGAACCTAACCTGTTTGTGCAGCGGCCGGGCTTGGCTCCGCCATTTCGTCAGTGTCAGCGACCGGCCGGGCTTGGCTCTGCCGGTCAATCTCTACCTCCCAGCAGCCTCCAAGGGAAGGCGCCGACGACACCAAACAGCGCGCCAGGCGGCGCATAAAGCTCTGACAGGGGCTGAGTCCCTTGTCTTTCACTAATCCTGCAGCCTGTATCTCGAGGAACCTAACCTGTTTGTGCAGCGGCCGGGCTTGGCTCCACCATTTCGTCAGTGTCAGCGACCGGCCGGGCTTGGCTCCACCGGTCAATCTCTACCTCCCAGCAGCCTCCAGGGGGAGGCGCCGACGACACCAAACAGCGCGCCAGGCGGCGCATAAAGCTCTGACAGGGGCTGAGTACCTCGTCTTTCACTAATCCTGCAGCCTGTATCTCGAGGAACCTAACCTGTTTGTGCAGCGGCCGGGCTTGGCCTTGCCATTTCGTCAGTGTCAGCGACCGGCCGGGCTTGGCTCCGCCGGTCAATCTCTACCTCCCAGCAGCCTCCAGGGGGAGGCGCCGATGACACCAAACAGCGCGCCAGGTGGCGCATAACGCTCTGACAGGTCCCTCGTCCCGCGAGGACGCTCGCGGGACGCGCCGGATGAAGCCCGGGCAAAGGGCGGGCCCTCTGTGGCCCTCAGTGACTGAGGTAGGCTGGGCTGGGCCAAGTTATTGACATTTTCTATTCAAACACTGCAAAGATATGTTATGAAGCTGCTCTTCGTGTGGTAAAAATCGACGGACTGATCTATTGACTCTGGCAGGAATACTTCTCCAGATTCACCTTCACTGTTTCGTTTTTCTTATGGACTAATCTTATTTTTATTTCCATTCTTTGTGGTTTTTAAGTTTTAAATTGTATATTTTTATAAATTGTTAAGGATGATGACAAAGAAACTCCGCTCTGGAAGAATATTGGGGGGAAGGTCCTGCGTAAAAACAAGATCCAACCCCCTGAGAAATAAATCAGCTAATAAACTTCTATTGAAGGGTCAATGCCAGCTCTTGAAATTGTGGGAAAAGCCCATCGATAAGGTTTTGCCAGGTGATGCAACTGCAGGCTCTGATATAGTTCCACCTGTGGGTCCTGCATTGGTGGTAGACAATATGGATTCCTCTCTGATTGTGAGGGATTCCTCCCATGCTGGGTCTGTGGTGAAGACTTGCCTTGTGCACTCTGAAATTCATAGTGATATCAAGCACTCTGCACCAAATTTCGAGGGAGAGCAATATAATAATACATCAGCTCTTAAAGTTACTGTGCCAAATGTTCCGTCTGGAGGTGATTCTTCTTTGTCCAGTATTGACCTTGAGCTCTGTGGTCGTTACTTGGATGGTGGTAGCCTGAAATTACCAGAGGCTATTAAGTCTCCAGCGGGCGCTACTCCCTCTGGACTATTGTTGTACAGTAGTACTCCCTCTATAAATGCGCAAGACATGTCTTCACTGCTAAATGTCTCTAGGAGCCCTGTGCTTAACCTATCAGGCATTTGTCCTCTTGTTCCTTCGGGTGAAAACCCTATATCTGAATCCCTGATTGCCCTGGAACACTTATTGGCCTCTATACTATTACTATTGGGTAAATTTGTAGGAAGCTCTGACTGTATTTTTGATTCTGTTACACAAATATTAAATGCTATGCTACTAAAAGTCCCAGAAAAGATTCCTGACCCCGCTCCTGAGGCGGACTCTCAGAGGGCAATGGTGTGTGGTAATGCTTCTGCTGGAAATCTAGGCATAAATATTCCAGTGGTAGTCCAAGAAAATGATTCCACTGGAATTCCTATCTCTGCCGCAGCTAATTGTGTACAGGTCTTTGACCTTGAAATAGAGGAAGAAAGCATGATTGTTACAGATTTAAAGGCTGCAAATGAGTTATTCCCAATTTTTGTGCCAGAAAAAAAGGGGCCTCAGGATGAAGATAAAGAAAAAGAAAAAGAAAAAAGTGGTAAACATAAAAATAACAAAGGAAAAAAAAGGAAACCAGTGCGTAAATACAGGAAGAAAAGACAGAGGCAAATAATTTTTCAAGATCCTAATGCTTTAACTGGTAACGATGATATTGTTAGTGAGTCTATAACTGAGTCCCTGAGTCCAGATGTTGTTACTCTCGCCTCTGCTTGCGGAGAAAAAATTCTCTTTAAGGCTCCTCTTGCTTCTGTGGAGGTCCCTCCCCCTGACGGTGGAGGGGGGCTGATTTTTCCTCCAGTGGCAGAGGTGATTAGACGTATCCCAGTTGTATCAGGGGCTGTTAACCCCCTAGCTCCTCCTTATTTGTTACCAGAAGAGGTTGATGTACTTTCCCAACACTCTCTGACGAAAGTATCAATGACCTATGTTGACACTCTGAATGTGGACTTTCTGCCATTGTTTGATACCGACCTGCACTTAAATAGGACATGGTTACTCAACAGTTTCAAAGATCTAGAAAGTTTAAAACTCATTCAATCAAATGATATTGAGTTGGTTACTTTGTTAGGTGGAGACAGCGTGTCACGTATAAGGGTAACATTTTATTCTAAAATTATTGTAAACCTTATATTACAACAGGCTGAGAATTTCCAATGTAGAGGAATTGATGTCTTACCTATCTTCTCTTTAGGAAAGGTTAATTTACCCCAAAATGAGTTGGCTCAAAGGGGTAATGGGCAAGATGGGGCCCTTCCTTCTTTTAATGATTTAAAGATTTGGGTCTCAAAAGGCAAACGTTTGGTTTCCCAGGTATTGCCTCCCCCGTTAATTCAGAATTCTCTTCCTTTAGAGGATAACCAACGGTGGAATTGGCTTCCTGGCGCCTTGTCTAATAAAATCACAGACAATCCCAAATTGTTTCAACATCTTTAACAATAAATTGAAAATTATATCCTGGAATGCAGCCGGGATACATAATAGCCCAGAGAAACTAGAGTTTTTGTTTACTTTGGAGGCTAACGTAATCTGCATCCAAGAAACATGGTGCGTTAATAATTTATGGGCAGGGAAAGACTACTTTGTGCTTGAGGCTGCGGCCCCCCCTTCAAAGAAAGGGCACGCTAAAGGGGGAATTGCTTGTCTTTTGTCTAATAAATTGCAGTGGAGATTTTCTCATTACGTTGATTCAAGTAATCTCTTCCAAGCAATAATAATAGGTAGTCTCGCTAGCACTGGCAATAAGTATTTTGTTGTAATTATTAATGCTTATATTCCTCCCAAAGAATGTTTTAATACTTTATTGAAGCAAGTGTTTTTTTTTATATTAAGCAGATCAAAGAGGTATATCCCCCACCCAAAGTGATATTAGTTGGGGATTTGAACTGTAAAGTTTCCAATTCTAGTATAAATTTATTTAGAAATAAATCCAAAGAAGAGGCTTACCTCATCCCACAATCACTCTTCCCAGATAAAATAAAAACTAACAAAAGAGGGAAGATATTGCTGGAAGAACTGTCTGCAGTCGAGGGGCTTATTTTAAATGGGAGACTTCCCTCTGATATTCCTGCTAAATTTACTCATAGGTCCCCTTATAGCGACTCAATTCTGGACTACGTGATTTCTGATTATGGTATTTTCTCGCTTGTCCAGGATCTAATGGTATCCCCAACAGCTTTGAGTGACCGCAATGTGATTAGTATAAGTATCTCTTTACAACCTCCTCCCTCTGATACTTGGTCATTCAATAACAAAGGTGTTAATTTCCATAAAATCTCGGGTAGATGTTTTTGGAATCCAAGTGCCATGAAGGGTGTGCAGGATATTCTTTCTATAACTCTACTAGAATTAAGTGATTGGCTGGGTTCTGAAATCATGCATTTTGAAAAATTTATGAGGAAGATCGCCTTGGTTGCAAAAAAGTCCAGTCTTCCTAGGAAAAAGTTCCCATATCCTAGTGTAGTGCTCCCCCTAAATAAGGAAATAAATAAATTAGTGCGGGAGCAATTTCTATGTAGATCTGGTGAATTAGCAAATAAAATATCGCTGCTAAAAAGAAGAAGAAGTAGATTGAGAATGAAACTTAAAAAAGAAAAAGAAGACTCATTGTGGATACGTTTAAGGGAAGCCGTTGTGCATGGTAAGGCTAGAGAATTTTGGTCTATAGTTGGTAAGGGATGTGGAGTAAGAGCTAGCCCTCTTCCCATTCCCATTTCTGAAGAGGTATGGACCTCTTTTATCTCAAAGCTATATGCTGGGAATGGCACAATGGTTGAGGATAGTGGGTTTGTTCAAGCAGCTGAGTCTCCTATGGTCTTCCCTTCGGAGAAAAATATAGCACTGGCCATTAAGAACATGCGCTCCTCGGGAGCAATGGGACCTGATGAGTTACCCATATCGGTTTTGAAGCAGGATCCGTCTCTATGGAGTAAGATACTTTTTCCATTGTTTAGATCTTGTTTCACCTCTAAAATGGTGCCCGCTTCTTGGAGGGGAAGCATACTGGTCCCACTATTTAAGAAGGGAGATAGGGACAAGCCTATGAATTACCGTTTGATAGCTCTCCTTGACTCTATCGTAAAAGTCTTTGCAAAGTGTCTTTTAATACTTATTAATGATTGGGTCGAAGAAAATAATATCTTACCATTGGAACAGACTGGTTTCCGCAAGGGGCACGGTACATTAGACAATCTCACCACCCTTCAGGTGATTTCGGACAAATACATACATGTTCGAGGGGGGGTTGTGTTCGCTGCTTTTATTGATTTCTCCACAGCGTTCGGCAAAGTAGATCGTCGTACGTTGTGGAGAAAATTAGCAGCATTGGGTATGCCATCTCATTTATTGGATCTTGTACGGTCTCTTCATACAGATACCTGGTGTCGTGTGATTCAAGGTGGAGAAAGGGGTCTCTCTCAACTAATTCCATCCTTGAATGGACTTAAACAGGGTTGCCTTTTGGCCCCATTATTGTTCTCCCTGTACATTGCCGATCTCCCAGCTTCCCTGTCTGCTTGTGCAGGCATTGCCCCGGTTGTGGGGGTTTTTCCGATTTCCTGTTTGCTCTATGCAGACAATATCCTCATCTTAGACTTAACACCTAAGGGCTTGGCTAATCGTCTGCAGGCTCTACATTTATTTGCGTAGTCCCATTTTAGGAGGATAAATACTTCCAAAAGTAAAATTATGTGCATTTCAGGAAAAAAGAAATCCAGATCAGAAAATTTTGGATGGTCTATAGGTGGCCAGAAATTAGAAGTAGTTAGATCCTATACTTTTTTAGGTAAAATTATCTCAGCCAATTTGAGTGAAAAGCCCCATATTGAACATAGCTCGCGTAAAGCCCTTTCACATGGCAAAGGTCTGTGTTCCCTTTACTTTGCTACAGGGAAAAGACATTTTGCTTGTTTACTGGAGGTGTTTAGGGCAAAAATTCCTGCAACGCTTCTATATGGAATAGAACTTGTAGAGCTGAAGCATTGGGGTTTCTGTCACACAGTTGAAGGAAAACTATTAAGATCTTTATCTACCCTTAATGCAGCTTGTTCGCTGGCCGCATGTAGGCTTGAATTCAGCCTTACGAGTAGCTGGGTTCAGGGACTATGCGCTCTGGTAAGATGGGTGGCATGTTTGGCCAGAGGAGAACCGGGATCATTGAGAGCTCTTCTTAAAGGAGAATTGTTGGGCGGCTTTAAAGAGTTCTCCCAAATAGTTAGGAATTTCAGAAAAGCCGTGACACTTTTAGAGTTGGATGAAAGTACTCTTTTTACACATTCCCCGACTCAGTTAAAAACCTTGTTGAAACAGGCTTCGTGGGAACTCTGTTTTAAATTGGATAAGAATGTACTACAAGAAAAGTGGGGTTGTGCTCTCCTTTTTAACTCTTATACAATGAAGCTTGCCCAACCGTATGTTACATGGAATATTCCACATGGAGTTCGAAGACTATGGTTTCTCCTAAGATATGATTTATTACCTTTAAATTTTCTTCTATCAAAATAGTATGGATCTTCTCCGGTATGTAACCTATGTATTATGAGTGTTCAGGATCGAACCCATGTGTTGTTTTTATGTCCTGCATTGTGCTCTTTGCGGTTGAAATGGTTAAAGCCGATCTGTCTTCAACTCGGCATTTTTAATGCAAATTTTTTTTTTGCAGGCTTTGTATTTCCCCCCAAATGAAATGTTCTGCTTCTATATTTTTAATTTTTTTAAAGGTTTTTTAGCTATTTATTAATGAAATATGGAGGTGTCTGCTATTGATTATTCTTGTCTGATGTTAATTGTTGTAAACTGTCTTCTGGTATTTTATTATATCGTATCTCATTTGTGTATTTGTATTATGTATTTTATGTGGCCCTCTTTTGAGAGCCAAAACATAATAAATACATTGAATTGAGGTGGTGACAAACTCTCTTGCTTACGTAAGACAGAAAGTTTATGGATTATAAAACTACGTGCTGTAGAATGTGGAATCAACATCTTTAAAGATCTCCATGAATTTGTTTAAATGAATAAGTAACCTGAATGATTGTGCTGCAGTCATACAGGTGTTTTATAACACGTGTGTGACTGACTGCATAATTGGACCACCATGTCTGTGTATGCTCAAAGGTGTAGCGTTCTAGTTGTTACACGTCACGTTGACGTGACGCACGGCGGCCATGTTGGCGCCGGATATGCGCGCGCATCATTAGCGCGCTGTACACTCACCGGAGCAGAGCGCCGGCCGGCGCTCCTCGGACGAGTTTATTTAAATATAAATAAACGTACACAGTACTGCCACCACTGTCTCAGAGTCATCATTATACAACTTTACAGTGGCGACGAGGTCGGGACGACGACCAGACCGACGCTGGGAGCACAGGAAGGAGCACCAACCACGTGGCTCCCACGAGGCACAGGGACACCAGGCCCATCCAAGCACCAGCAAGGTACACCTGGAGCAGCAAGGGTGGGGACACTCCACAAACGACCCCAGTGAACGCACAGAGGCAGTGAGGAACCCGAGGAGCGTGGCAGTGCCACAACACAGCATTAAAGCGGCATAAAGGCCAGAGTTACAGCTAGTCCACACAGCAGCCATAGCACACGAGCCACCTTCCGGCATAACCACGCACAGGGAGCGCTGCGCTGGCTACTAAAGAGGAGGAAGGGGGGTCTAGCGACAAGAGCCCCCAGAGGAACAAGCACACGGGAGAAGAAAACAGCACCCCAGGCAGCCCCCCAGGAAAAATCACCGACGGGACAGGCGGTAAGGAAGTGAAGATGAGTACCCCGGCGGGATACGCAATAGCACCGGTACAATTCCTACCGAAGCCCGGAGAGCCTCTAATGAAGTGGGAGGACTGGAAGGAGTATATAGATAACTTTATAGGGGTCCTAGAAGATGAAAATGAAGAAAAATTCACCCCCCAGAGAAAGAAACGGATCCTATTATTAAATCTAGGACCAGAAGGACTGAGAATATACAAGAGTCTAGTACCGAAAAAGAGAGAAGACACAGACAACGATGTATATGCACACGCGGTGGAGGACCTGGACGAAAGGTATCGCCCCACCATCTGTGTGTCAGTGGATAGATATAACTTCCAGCAAAGGAAACAAAAGGCGGGAGAAACTATCGAAGAGTATGTAGCAGCATTGAGAAAACTGGCAGCCACGTGTAAATACGCGCTGTGGGAGGATGAATTCATAAAAGACCAGGTGGTCATGCATACCACGAGTGCAAACGTACAGGACAAATTGTGGGCGAGCGGTGATACCACGCTAAAAGATGTGTTGGTGATAGTGAAGAGAGCAGAACTCGCAAAGAGATGCGCCAACGCAACCAAGAAAGAGGTAGCCACTCCCACCATGGTGAACAGAATACAGGAGGAAGATCACCGGAAAGACCAAAGAAACAAGCAACTACTAACCAAAGGAAGCAGCAGATGGCAAGGGAAACCGGCGAGCAGTGAGAACAAGAAAACGTGCTACAGGTGCGGAAGCTGGTCCCATGAAGCCCATGACAGAAAATGTCCGGCATTCCGGGCCAAATGCCTACACTGCGGCATCGTAGGTCACTTCGAGAAGGTATGTCGAAAGAAACAGCAGAAGGGAATGGTGAAATACGTTGACCAAAGTGAAGAAGACCCCGAGGAAGTCACGGAGGAAGAAGTGGTCACTGTCTTATGCATATACGATCAAGTGTTGAGCGTGGACAGCAAGAGATCTACCAAACCAGTCCTAGACTTGTCCATAGGCGGCATCACCATCACAGTTGTGGCAGACACGGGATCTCCGTTCACCATCGTGCAAAGAGCAGTGTGGGAAGAAGAATTCCAACCCAAGTTAGGCCCAGAACTGGAGAAACTTGACATACGGCCAGTCACTTACAACGGGGATCGCATTCCCATGTTAGGCTTCCGACACCTACTATTCGAGTTCAGAGGCCGATCGGCGTGGTGCAAGCTATATGTTGCAGAGAAAGGACCCTCCGTCCTAGGATGGCTAGACCAGGGTGATCTCGGCATAAAACTCGACCCCGGAGGAAAGGAACAAATTCTCCTCACAGAACAGGAGGAATGGCCAGACTTGAACAGATGGAAGAGGAACTACCCGAAGGTGTTCGGGGGCACGGTAGGAAGAATGGAGAAATTCCAACATAGAATAGTGCTTAAGGAAGGAGCCATTCCAGTGGCACACAAGGCGAGGAATGTGCCCATCGCAGTGAGAGAAGCGGTCCAGACAGAACTCCAAGACCTGGAAAAGAAGGGCATCATAGAACCAATTACCTGCGCCGAATGGCTAGCGCCCTTGGTAGTAGTAATGAAACCCAACGGGAAGGTCAGGCTCTGTGTAGACCTGAGAGAACTCAACAAAAACATAGTAGTGGAGAAATTTCCCCTTCCCAGGATAGAGGAGATGTTGGCAAAAACCAGAGGGGTTCAGTGGTACTCCACCATCGACCTCACGTCAGCCTACCATCAGGTGGCACTGCACCCGGACAGCAAAAGCCTAACGTCGTTCATCACCCCGTTTGGATCCTACAGATTTTGTCGCATGCCGTTTGGGCTGGCCTCGGCGGCAGCCGTCTTTCAAAAAATGATGCACCACCTATTCAGAGGCTGTGAAGACGTCCAGTACTTCCAGGATGATATCCTGGTGATGGGAAGAGACAGAAGAGATCATGACCGGAAACTAGAGAAGGTACTGCAAACATTGGAAGCCAAAGGTCTCACGGCAGAGTGGTCGAAGTGTCGGTTGGGCCTACAATCGGTGACATACTTAGGCCACGAAATTGGACAACAGGGGATCACGCCTAAGGTGGAGAACGTGAAGGCCATTGCAGAGGCACCGCCCCCCAAGAACAAGGAGGAAGTCAGGTCGTTCCTGGGAATGGCGGAGTACTATAGCAAATTTGTGGTACACTTCGCCTCCAAAACCTACAACATGAGACTGCTGACCCGTGAAAGCACGGCGTTCCAGTGGACACCGGAAGCCCAAGCAGAGTTTGAAGTCATCAAAAAGGAGATCTCAGGAGCCATACCGCTCAAGGGGTACGATCCACAAGGCACCACCGTGCTCATCACCGACGCCAGCGACAAGGGCCTAGGCGCAGTCCTCATGCAAGACCGAGGAAGAGGAGACATGGAGACAATCAGCTTCGCCTCCAGAGCGGTGACAGAGACCGAAAGCAAATACAGTGTCATCGAAAAAGAGATGCTAGCGGTAGTGTGGGCCACGACGAGGTTCCGGCAATTCTTATGGGGCACCCGATTCCTGCTTAAGACGGACCACAAGCCGTTAGTGAAGGTACTAACATCGTGTGGACATGCCAGCGCCACACCCAGGATATCGAAAATGTCCTTAAAACTGCTGGAATTCAGATATGATGTAGAGTACATCCCAGGGAACAAGAATCGAGTGGCGGACTACCTGAGCCGAGCAGCAGCCATGGAGCCTGGGGAGGAAGATCCAGCAGATGGAGGGGAATTGGTGGCACTCATAGAAGATCAAGAGAAGGTAATTAGCCTACAAGAATGGATGGAGGCGTACGAGGAAGATCCCGACATCAAAGATGTAAGGGTGCACATCATACAAGGTTGGCCAGAGAAGAGAAAGGTGAGGACAAACCTCAAACCATTTTATGAGGTGAAAGAAGAATTGTCAGTAGGAGACAAGGGCATCTTCATCTACCGCGGAGACAAGGTAGTTCCCCCAAGAAATCTCATCAACAAATTGCTGGATTTATTACACGAAGGCCATCTGGGAATAGGAAAGCTCAAGGCCCGGGCGAAGCAAAATTACTGGTGGCCAGGAATGGACGTAAGAGCAGAGAGGCATGTCAGAGAGTGTTCCCAATGCCAAGGGGCCGACAAAACGTTGAGACCACTACGTCCAGCTCTAGGAAAATTTGACAATCCCTTAAATCCATGGGAAGAGTTGTCTATAGACATTCTAGGACCGGTGCTGGATGACCAGAGCACACAGAACTATGTATGCGTCATCATAGACCGTTATTCCAAGTGGCCAGAGATCAAAGTGAGTGAATCCATGGACACGGAGAACATTCTAGAGTTTCTGTCCGAAACGTTCACCCGTGAAGGAATTCCTAAGTCCATCCTAAGTGACAATGGACCCCAGTTCAGGTCGGAAAGATGGAAACAATTCATGGAAAGGAATGGCATCTCCATAAAGCACACAGCCATTTACCATCCAGCGGGAAATGGTTTAGTCGAAAGATTTAACAGAGTAGTGATGGGAGCCATACAAGCGGCTATTTCCAACAACAAAGACTGGAAGAGAGCGTTGGAGAATATGGTATGGGCCTACAGAATAACCCCCACAGGTACGGGGTACAGCCCATTTCAAATATTGAGAGGACGTGAGCCCTTCACGCATGACAACAGGGTCTGGAAGGAGAAGGTGGTAACCAGTGAGTGGTCTCCGGCCGTAGTAAGGGCCAATCTTGAAAGAGCACAAGCCATCTACACCAACAACTACAACAAACGCAGGAATGTGAAGGACACTCAATTGGAAAGAGGAGAGTGGGTAAGAGTAAGGCTAGCCACATTACAAAGAAAAGGAGACAGCAAGTATAGCAAACCCTTGCAAGTCAAGGAAGTATATGATCGAGCGGCTCTGCTCAGCGATGGGAATGTGTGGTAGCAGGACCGCATGGCCAGGTGCAACAAGATAGTGAGGTGGGGACGACGGTCCTCAGAAGGTGTGGATATGGATGACGTGATCGGGGAAGAGAAGCCCAGTGGAAATGAGCAAGAAGACGGAGCAAGTGCCAGAGGAGAGCAAGGAGGTGAGGAAGGAAGCGAGACTCAGAGAGCAGAGATGGACGTGTTGGGTGGTAATACCAATGATGAAGGAGCAGTGAGCGGAGGAGCAGAAGATACAGAAACGCAGGGGCAAGGTGCCCGAGAGAACATTGGCAAGGTGACCCGGAGAGGCAGACAAATTGTAAGGCCTGACCGATTTCGAGACTTTGAGCTAGACTGCGAACTGTAAGTGACTGATCTTGGGTTTGGTAAAAGGGGGAGATATGTAGCGTTCTAGTTGTTACACGTCACGTTGACGTGACGCACGGCGGCCATGTTGGCGCCGGATATGCGCGCGCATCATTAGCGCGCTGTACACTCACCGGAGCAGAGCGCCGGCCGGCGCTCCTCGGACGAGTTTATTTAAATATAAATAAACGTACACAGTACTGCCACCACTGTCTCAGAGTCATCATTATACAACTTTACAAAAGGTGGTATTTGACATATAAGCCAACGCTTATGTACAAGAACTTACTGTAATTACTGAATTTTGTTGTGCACACCAAAGGATACTATCCAATATGAATTAATAACTAGTCATTCTGGATATGACCTTCTATAATCATCATTGATATAGAAATATTATAGAGGTATCCCTCCAATTGTATTCTCAGATTTTCCCTCTTAAACACTTTTTAATTTATATAATGTTTTCTTGTTCTACAAAATCACTTTGGTTTCAACAAGTATAGATTGTAATGGTGGACACAAGATTACTGGTGTCCATAGTTTATATTGGTGGAATAATTTTTGTATATATGTGATGACGAAGTTTTAAGAATAATTACTTTTCCAGCCAATCGTTGAGGTACATTTTTTCAATCTTATCCAGACCACAATCCTTGATCCAACTATTTCCTAAACAGCACCCAAATCGGATTATAATTGACTCGGATTTAATGCCCTCCGAGAAACACAGACCCAACTGGTCTCTAAATTAGAAATTGATAGATTCCTGCATTTTCGATACACAAATCCGCAGCTTTCAATAATGGCAGCCGCGGAATTACAAACGTCGATAGAGTTTGAGTGGGCAAGTCCACTCTCTACTTCCACTACAGCATAGGCGTCTTCGCGGAGTGTGTTAGAGGCGGGATTTTTGAGCCGGCACCAAACAGGAAGAAGAAGCACTAGTCAGCTCCACGCTGGGTGTTCGAAAAGCACATACGAGGTGAGACGAATATATAAATGTATCGGGTCAGGTTGTGGATGATGGCGGGATTAGTACTGTAGAAGTCGCGACTTGCATTTATCCTGGTGGGATTTCCGTGGTTGGTAAATTTTGGAGAGAAGTTCAGTGGGCACCGCACATAGGGGTTAGAGAACTCCACTCGCCATAACCATTACCCTGATAACACTTACTTTTTTAACGGACTTGTTGAATGGACAAATATACAGGTAATGCGGCTTTGTGCGATATTGGCAGAAGCCGTTTTTGACAAAGTGTAACATTATACACAAGTGGAGACATCATACCTATTTTAAATAGTGAACTACGGGAAAAATTGCTCCTTCTGATATTGGCTGGAAAGATGTAACATGAATAAAAATGCTTAGATTAGTAATGCCATGGCAGCATACACTCTTTTGCTGACTGGCCCTTTCTTTCTCTGCTGCAACTTTTGCTTTATAGGATGAATCTGAATCCTAAGATTGAATGGTAACTTTGGAAGAGGACATGCTTTTATTTGTTGGGGCCACAATTATCATATTGATGGTAAGGAGGAATGTTCTAAAAACTTTGCCATTTTTACTTCTTTTTATATAAACAAATCTTTTTGCTATGGGCACATATGTTTCCCCTGAGTCCCCACCCTAAGGGTTGAGCATACTAGACATTGGCCTATTGTAGCCCCTTTTTTCTTAGATGTTTTACTCTCTGTGGCAAGCGTATGTTTTCATGATGTACTGGCCCATCAGTTATAAGAATTCAAAACTTATATGAGACGTTTTTCTTGCCCAGTAACAAACACTATTAACACCGATGCACTGATCTATCAGGAATAAGAATGTATAATTGGCATGTGACGTTTGTTTGCCCAGTAAGAAATATTATTAACATGGATGTCATTTCCACAGAGTGAGAATAGGAACTCCAAACCCTCACATCAAGCGTCGTTTTTCGCTAATATCTTTTGGGGGACTATTTCCATCCATTCAAGAAGAGTGCATATATAAGAGATTATTGCAACCACAAACGCTTGGAATAACGTACAAATAGGTGAGAATCTTTATACTAACAGGTGCATGTTTTTTGCACCTGGTGGTGGTCATGGTCTTAAATTGGTGTTAACATTCCGTACATAGTCACCTTAATAAAACAAGTTGCATTTTGAATTGTAATGTGTGTTCCCTTGGTCCTCCGATAATGTAGATGGCGAATATCCATGCTCACTTTTCCACCAGTATAAACTTATGGTCTCTGGGAGACTTGATCCACTAGGGTGTTTCTGTCTGTCTTTAATCACTTTATTTGGTTTAAATATGCTTGGTAAAAAACTAGGTTGATTATCTTTAGTCACGAGGGATTTTGCAAGCCCAACTGACAATTGCAATGTCTCAATCAGATTGAAAGTTATCACTATCTGATGGATATGTATAAATATCTTGTGCAGCCTTGAAAAAGCCCTGCGGGCGAAACGCGCGTCGGCTGCTGTCTTTCCTCTTATGAACTGTGGATATTAAAACCAGATCTCAACCTAAGAAGATTTGTTCGGATTCTCCTTTAAGACTTTTTGGATTTAGATTATACAGGACGCTGAGACTTCATATACTGTTTTTGAAAAATACTTACATTACTTGATTTTGAAATAATAATACGGTGTGCTCAGGTGTTGTACATACAAGGGCAGAAGGGTATGTAGGACTGTTTTGTCTGGGTAGAGGTTGGTGGGTGACTATTGCCCCCTTGGAAGGATACATGTGTGTTTGTTAAGAGTTTATCCACATTTTGATGATGTGGATGTCTTCTGCTTAATGTATATGGGTGTAAAAACAGGCATGCTTTTGAGCTCATCTGCAGGCCCAACCTGGCAGTTTCACAGCAACTAACAAATATGTTTACCTGGAGGATGGGTGTAATAGTTTTCTAATCAACAACTTGGGGCCGGTTGCGATGCTGTTTGGATGGCTTTGACCAATGTTCTGAGCCTTTCGAGCTGAATCATAATATTGTGCCGGTCGGATTTCTTTCTGACCACCTCATTTTGATTGAGGCGTTCAGAATGGAATCTGACCGGTCATTCCGTCTGGCTTCCGATGAGCTCGGAGAGCTTGTCTGTAGGTTGGAATGCGGTAACGCCCTTGAGATTATAATGACGGTCCCCGACATGGTTTCCATACCAGTCTGACTGACAGGGAAACCCTGCCTGAAAGCATCTTTGGGTGCCCCCAGCAGGGCCCTCTTTTGTGAACAGCCTCTAGTTGGAGGCCGAAGGAGCACCTATTGTGCCCCCTGATGAGCCAGTGCCTTGTGGCAGGCACCTTGAGGTGCCTACCACAGTGATGCCACAGTGATGAACCTCACCTTCTATTTTACTATGGCTGCATGCATTACAGCTGGTTTGCGGCCGGAATGCATACTCCCATAGTAAAGAAGAGGAATGCGACTGAACAGTGTTCAGTAGCATTCTAATAGGGTGGTCGGGACCGCCGACTGGTGGCCGTCGGTCACATGACCGATACAGTGTTTTTTTTTAATTTTATTATTGTTTTTTTTTATCCTCATTTGTATGCATAGCTCCAATCTACCAAAACCAAGGAGAAAACCAACACATAGCGATAGGCCAACTAGTCATGTATTGTGCCAACTCAGCTTGTAGCTGGTAGGGGAGTGTAAATGACACGAAGCGAGGCCAGCTCCCAACAGCACTGTATACAGTGACCAATCTTAAACCCGCTTAGGATGGTACCTCGATTGATAGTGCCCGAATTATCGAGACTCCTTTGGAATCGAGAATGTTAGTCTTGTTCGCCAGGATAGACAATGCACACATTAATCATGGGACCTGGGGAAAAAAAAAAAAAAAAAAAAAAACCCCAGGTGTGGTCACGACTATCCAAGCATTGCCCAGAACGCTCTGCTATTCGGATTTCCTGTCCTGGCTAGATCAAGTTTGGAAATTTGGAGGAGTGATGTTCGCTATTCATGTACTGTGGGTGGTTGGATATCTTTCCAATGTCTGCATATCTCCCTGCGTGCTGCAAGTATGGAGTAAAATATCAATCTGGTTGCTGCATTGCAGGTTTTAGTTCTCAAACCAAAGATAACCAAAGTGAGATCTATAGTGACATGTTCACCCAAAGATTGTGATAGCTTATTCTTAATAACTTCCCAAAATTCTGATAGACTTGGACATTCTAAAAACATATGTGTATCCGTGGCTGCAATTAACCCGCATCTAGGACATTTAACTGGACCTGTTAATGAAACTGTAGTTAATCAGTAGGGAGAATAATATGCCCTATGTATGGTAAAAAGGTGGTTCCTACGAAGCCACGAAGGTTTGACTAACTCCCAAAGCAATGAACAAGAAGCAGTCCAGAGCTCTTCCACATCTAAGCCTGGCATTAGTTCTGCCCACAGTGTAGTCGGTAACTGAAAATTGATATCTATTTCATCTATTATTTTGTTATACCAACGCGAGATTTCTTTTTTTGCCACTGGGCAGTCTAATAAACAAGTTACCAAGTCGTTGAAACCACCTATTGGCTGCTTGTTACGTCGCAGTGGCTGATCTTTATATGACTGAGCCCAGCTAAAGATCTGGATATATTTAAATCTTGACAACCCAGGGCCTGCTTTATTAGTAAGATAGTCCCATGGGAGTAAAGCCCGGCCATAAACAGGTCGTCCCAACAATAGATACCGGCTTCTATGAGCGGATTATTAAGAGCGTCTATTGTCCATAAGGGAGGAGCGGGTAGGTTCCATATCGGAGCCTTCGCAGAGTAATAGCCAATCTTTATCGCTTGCCTAATTTTGTACCAAGTGGATACAAACCCTTTTAGAACTTTCAGTTTTATCTTTTTAAAGAATTTGGGATCTCCAAACTTAAACAAGAAACCGTCATGATTAACTCCTTCGCATTCCAATAAGATAGCGAATAGAGGGCCCATCCCTATAGATGTAGGGGTTTTAAGCAACATACGCATATGCGATAACTGGAAAGCCCATGCATATATTTGAAGGTCTGGGCCAGCCAGCCCACC
This sequence comes from Lissotriton vulgaris, assembly GCF_964263255.1. Taxonomy (NCBI): domain Eukaryota; kingdom Metazoa; phylum Chordata; class Amphibia; order Caudata; family Salamandridae; genus Lissotriton; species Lissotriton vulgaris. The sequence goes on along the minus strand of NC_141696.1, from coordinate 1,092,190,012 downwards.
CTTCTCCCTGCGACGCCTGATTTTTTTCCACGAAATTCTGGCAGTTTTGTTGTTCCAAATAAAGCTGGTAATCGCACTCTGTAGTTTTGAAATTAATTTTGGATCAAAATAAAGTGGTATTGAATTAAATAAAAAAGAAACTTTTGGTAAAATGCTCATCTTCACCAAGTTAAGTTTACCCAGCACTGAGAGCGGAAGATGTGACCAATCTCTCATGAGTTTCCGGCACTCTGCAGCTACTTTATTAAAGTTGAGAGAAGCAATCACGTTAATGTCCTTAACTATGTTCACCCCCAGATATCGAATTTGGCTTTTAAATGTCCCATTGTTATTAGTTCTATTACAGTTCCAAGACATTGACTCTGTCTTGAGGGCATTGATTTCATACCCTGACACTTTCCCAAATGTTAGAGCTTGTTCAATTATCTCGGGGTATGCCTCTTCATAACTTGTGGTAAAAATCATAATATCGTCTGCATAAAGTGCCACCTTCTTATCCCAGCCACCATAAATAAAAGGTTTAATGAGTAAGTTGTCCCTAAGAGACTGAGCGAATGGTTCTATATACACGTCGAAAAGAAGAGGGGACAGGGGACAACCCTGTCTGGTTCCTCTCATGACCTTAAAGGGCTCTGTCAAACCACCATTAATTAGCAATGAAGCAGATGGATTACGATATAGAAGCTCTATCGTCCTCCGAAATCTATCCCCAACGTTAAACCTCTTCAAGGCCTCCGATAGGTACAGCCAATTCACCCTATCGAAGGCCTTGGTAGTGTCCAAAGTAAGAACCACCAGTGGAATTTCCTCCTTTATAGCAATATCCATTGAACCAATCAATTCGTATGTGAGTTCACCAAGCTGTCTCCCTTTTATAAACCCCTTTTGGTTTGAAGCTATAATATCAGGAGCTACCCGACCTAGCCGATTAGCTAATATAGATGTAAAAATTTTATAATCGGCATTTAGTATAGAAATGGGCCTATATGAGCCACAGTCGGAGGCGGGTTTACCAGGCTTCAAGATGAGGGTTATAGAGGCGTTATTCCATGACTCCGGTGGTAATTCGCCCTCTCTAAGAATTTGGTTAAACAAAGTGGCCAGCACTGGTGAAACCTCCGAGACAAGTTTTTTGTAAATCTCGCAAGGCATCCCATCAGTACCTACCGCCTTTCCACTCTTTGCTTTCTTTATGGCCTCTTCAACCTCTAATATGGTTATTTCCCCTTCCAAAGAACAGGACTGTTCTATTGTTAAAGACGGAAGAGATATACCTTCAAGCCAATTAATTATATCACTCCGATTAGGCTTAAGATCGTCTTTATATATGGATTTAAAAAAAATTCTAAATACTGCTCTAATTTCCACATCCCTGGAGACAGTGCCCACCGCTGATGTCACTGAACAAATGTTGTTACGGACCCGATCTGATTTTGTTTTCCAGGCAAGTAGCTTTCCTGCACCCTCCCCATATTGGAAATGCGAAAGTTTGCTTGCCTCCCATCTCTGTATGAGCCGCTTCTCCAGAACTGCTGACAATGAAAGTTTCAACCTATTCAATTCTACTTGCTTAGCGGCATGGGTTTGATCATCTGTAGAAGCAGTGTTGTCTATATCGTTTTGTGCTGTCAAAATGTTTCTTTCAATAGAGGTAACTTCATCTTTATATTGTTTAGTACGGTAAACTACTTTATTTTTAATAAGACCTCTTAATGTACTCTTAAACGCGTCCCAAATTATTCCTATAGGGGCTGTATCCTTATTAGTGCTAAAGAAGTATCTTGTCTCTGATTGTAAAAAAATTATATCCTCTGTTGAAGAGAGAAAAGATCTATCGAAGGACCATATTCTAGTGAGAGGTGTCATATCCAGTTTTAGTTCTAACTCAACAGCAGAATGATCGGAAAGATGTATTGGATTGTACTGAATTGAGGTGATGTTTTCAGCTAGTGCTCTACTTGTGAGAATGAAATCAATTCTGGATCTGTGTCTATATTTCCAGTTTCTGAATGAAAATTCTTGCCTTTGACCCTCTTTAAACCGCCAAATATCTATGTAGTCGTATTGGTTCATTAAACCTAGCAGACAGATTCTGGATTTGGAAATGCTTTTCTGCCTACTATTAGGGGATTTATCCAGAAATGGATTCAAAGTTATATTGAAATCTCCTGCTATAATCACAGGGTCTGGGAAACTAAGCAACTGGCTGAAGAGGGTTTCCAATATTGAGGGGTCATCTATGTTGGGGCCATAATATCCAACAAGTGTAAGCTTGGTGTCTCCTAATTCTATTGCTGCGATAGCCCATCTCCCTCCGGTGTCTACTTTCTGCTGTTTCAATTTGAATATGACAGATTTTTTGAAAAGAATCGAGACCCCCCGTGTATTGGAACCTTGTGTTGTTGAGATCGATGATTCTATCCATCTATTCTTTCGATCCAGATCGAGTATCTCACTCTCGATTAAGTGAGTCTCCTGGAGGATAATGATTCCCGCATCGACATCTCGTAAATATTGCATAATTTTGTTAGCACGTGGTTTGGTACGGAGACCATTAACATTCCAGGATAATATTTTTAGTTTACTCGTTAGATTTTGTAATTAAGTCATTTGTTTGGGCTGATTGTAAAAAGAAGAAATTGGACAAATCAAGCAAATTGTTACTATGTAACTTAAGGTGAGAAGAAAACATTGTATTCAGAAAATTGTTTCCACAAAAAGATTGGAGCTCTTTTTTAGAAGTGTGATTGTGCCCCCTTACCCCTACCCCCCCGTTCCCCACCCTACACCCACCCTGGGAAAACCCCGTACTCACCAACCGGAAAACTTCCGGAAGTAAGTGCCCCTAGTTCTTCCCCATCTCGTCACCGCGTGCCTTTTAATTTATACAGTGTGACTCACCATTACATTCTATGTTTATCTTAGATGCAAGTATAGTTATGTATAATTGTGTATTTAAGCTTGTTTTTGGGGTTCTTTCTTTTTTTTTTTTTAATTTTCCCTTTCCTCCTTTCTCTTCCCTTTTTCCCCTTTCCTTTCCCCTTATATATTTTTTTTTCCTTTTCTTCCTTCTTTTCTTCCCTTCCCCCCTTTCCATTTTTTTTCCCTTTTTTTTTTTTTTTCCTCTGTATGGGGTTCCATGATTTAAGAGTCAATAACGAACTTTTAGATCTTCTGACTTGTGATTGAAAGTTAATTCAACAGATCTTAGTATCACTCCCTCTGTTTCTTATTGCCTAAGGACAATAGGAGTTCGTCTGCAGCTTGCACTGATCTAATGTTGTGCATTTTATTGTCAAGCATAATTTTAAGGGATGCAGGGAAACCCATCTGTACTGTAGCGCCAAGCTTACGAAAAGCGTCCATCCTTTGTCCAAGTTCCCATTGTTTATCCAAGGTGAAGCGGGACAGATCTGAACGGATCTGAAAATTATAGCCTTGATATGTTTGCGACTTAAGCTTGAGTGCCTGGTTCAGAATGTGCTCTTTCAGAGAGTAGGTGTGGAAATTTACGAGAATTTTCCTAGGCTTAGTCCGCTGGATGTTGCGTCTAAAAGGATCCCGGTGTATGCGCTGAATATCTGCTGCTAACTCCTCTGTGGATTGAGAAAGATTTAATGTCTCTTTTAGTAAAGTAGTTATGTAACTCTTAATATCCACACCCTCGCTTCCCTCAGGGATATTCAAAATGCGTATATTACTCCTCCTCGCATTGTTTTCTAAAATCTCCATTCTTTCAGAGAGGGCTTGATCTTCTTTCCTTAGTTTTGCGATATCCTCCGTGGTACCCTCAGCTCTCATTGATATTTGGCCCACTGTCTCCTCTAATGCTTGAGTTCTTAACGTCAAGTTACCTAATCTCTCATCCAGAGACTCACAAAAACTCCTTATCTCTCTCTGGTTAGAGGCTGACTCAGCAAAGCCTTGCTTAATCTCAGCATATAATGCTGCAAACATTGTTTGTACTGAGGCTACAGATATGGTTTCTACACTGGAAGTAGCCGCATCACTCAATTCTTGAGGAGTTTCAGAAAATATCCCAGCCTCAAAAATATCTTCAATGTTAGTATTCACATTGATATTGGGGGTCTCGACCGGATCGTTCCTTCCAACTACTGGAGGAATAGGTAATAGTAGTTCATCCACTACCTTTAATATATCAGCGTCTGTTGTAACTAAATCCGCTGTATTTTTTTTAAGCGCAGAATTCTCTACCTCTACCTCTAGCTCTTCCAGTGGACTCTCCTCTAAATGCGTTGTATGAGACAGATCAATATTAGCGGCTTGATCCTCGACTAGGATGGTTGAGATCTCGGGTGAGATCTCGGGTGGTAAAGCTGACTCTTTATTTTCCATGGTCTCAACTCCGGGTTTAGAAATATTAATGCTGGATTGGACTTGATCTTTCCCGAGGTTAAAAATTTGAGGGATTGCCTTGAAATACGAACGCAAAGATGGGGTTACTCTGGGAGTGGGAGCTGTAGAGGGTTTAGCTTTAGAACGTTTCCTCCCCCTTTTTGCTTTAACCTCAGTAGAGAGATATGAAGAAGTTTCCTGATCTGAATGTAGACTTTTTCCAATTTCAGAAGCTTTCTTATCTGAATCTTCTTCAATATCTTGCAGTGTGTACTTTTCTCTCTTTTTGCAAGATAAGCTATCCCCCACTAAATCCTTTGCTGCACTCTTTCCTCTTAGCTTCCTAACGGACTCTGGAGCACTCATGTGTGCCAAGGTTTGGCTAAGGGATGTGTAGTAAGCTCTGCTGTTAATCACCTCATTCACACAGTTTTTACTTACTATAAATGTTGCAGCAGACTCGGAGGAATCGCTTTTTGTTGTAGCGCTTATGTACAAAGAAGCGTGTGTTTTGATACCTGGTAAAGTGCTAGGATCGATCATCTGTTTATGAGAAGCACCATTCACTCCGTTAACACCGTTAGCGCTGAGAACGCCGAGGAGACTCTGAACCCGTCTTACTCTGCACAACCCCAGGGCGGCCTCACTCCATTGATGCAGCGCAGGTGGGGGCTCACCGTTAGCGCTGAGAACGCTGAGGAAACACTCAATCTGTCCCGCTCTGCACACCCCCTGGGCGGCTTCTCTCCCCTGATGCAGTACAGGTGGGGGCTCAGCACTCGAAGGGCGTTCGCTTCCTCGTTTGTCCCCGCGGCTGCAGAGACTGCCGAGCCCTTCCTCCAGGTTGCAGCTCCAAACACAGACGACTCGGCACATCGAAACCAGGTAATGATTAGACCGGGAGTTTAGGAAATCAGAAACCCGCAAGTTTACACGTTGCTGGCGATAGCGAGTCAAGTTAACAGATACCAGCTAGGCATCCGAGGGACGAGACGGAGCGGAGCACTGCCGCAGTCAGCCGACTGCCGCCATGTTTTCCCCTGCCCCATGACCGATACAGTGTTGGGCGGAAGTGATTCGGCCCATTATAGTAATGAGCCCCCTTGTAGCTGGAAAAGCAGGTAGAGGGAGGGAAGGGAGGCAGAAGGTGTAGGTTTGCAGCAGTAAAGATGAGATAAAGGTGGACAAAATTGCACAAAATTCACAAACCTTTACTGTAACCAAAACATGATTTGTCACACAAACGGACCTAAATGTGATATCCCTTCCTTCAAGATGTGCTTCAGCGGATGCTGTAGGGGCCATTTGAATCCACCACTGTTTTACAGGTGAGGAGACTTAGGCAGGCATCAGGACCTGTGTGGAGATAGTAAAGAGAGCAGGGAAATTAGACAAACTAGAGGTTGCAAAGAGTTAAAGCAGAGCAAACAAAGGCAAGCAGGGGGTAAGGGAGAAGTGAGAGATCACAAGGGGTGAGTGGAAAGGGAGAGGGTTGAGAAAGGGGGCAGTTTAGAAAGTTGTATAAACAGAGGCTCCAGGAAGGGAAAGCAGATCCAAGGAGAGAAGAGCCTGTAAGTGGTGGTTCGGGATATGTGCACATCAGGTGATTGGAGAGAAAGGGAATAGAATGACAGCGGAGAGGAAAGCAGAAAAATTGAGGATGCAAGGAGGGGAAGCAGAGTCAACAATGGGAACCAGATCCAGTAATTGGTGGGGGTTCGGGGGTTGGGATAACAAAGGTGTGAGTGGAGAGGGAGAGTGTGGGAAATTTGATCCATTATTTGGAAGTGATTCCTCAAATGTACTAAATTAACCCGAGTTCAACCTCCTGATAGATATGGCACAGAATAGACACACTGAAATTAGGGCAATCTGTGAAGCAATTATTGAGTGCCAAAACATTAATATAGAGAAAATGCGAAACCATAACATTCCTGAATTAAAGAAATAGCATAATAATTAAAAAACAAAATGACATCAGAATACCAATAAATTGATAAGGGGAGCTAGATATATGATTTCAGATTTTAAGCAGGTTCAATTCAGGGACTATTCGGAATCCATCCCCTGTTCTCACCCTCCCACTGCACTGAGAGCCTGGCAGAATGTATTTCCACATTCAAATGCAGATATATCAATGTGTGGACTTAAAATTGCAAGTCAAATGACGTATCTAAGAGGGGAATCTTATTAAGGTGTAGCATCTTGAATTACTTCAAGTTCACTGACCCACTGGGGCCTGTAACAATGACTTCATCGTATAATGAGTAATGTCATCAATATTGTCTTTTGAGCTATCACCAGTGATGTAATTTAACATTTCATGATTGATGTAATATTTGATGTCATTAGAAGTGCATAATGGGGGTGCAAGTTATAATATGCTCAACAATAACTGGTAAATTTCAGTGGTTTTTAAAACAAAATGTCAGTTGTGTAATTTCAATACCTAGCTATAACATCACATTAACCTTTTTTGTAAGAAAGGATCTTATTAATATACCTAATTACATTGTCTCTTTAACCTTTGTTTTTTTCTGATTTTTTTTTTGTTTTTTTAATGTTAGGTAAGATCTTATTACCATCCCAAACTATAATGTTACTTTAACTGTCATTAAATTTCCAGTTTTTTTTTTCTTCAAATTCACCCAACACCCTGCTGAGAACAGCTGTTAGACATGCACAGCTGTGGGTTGCCCCTGGCTGACCCTGTACATCAACATTCATGGACACTCAACCTCCTGCCGCACACAACCTTTGGCTGCCAACCCTCAGTGAATGGTCAATCCCCTCCATGCACAGCTTTTAGTCATGTGCGGCAGGGGTTGGCCATTGAGCCTGGCCTATTTTATGGTGGCATGGGTCTGTGGCAGGACAAACTTTCAGATCCTACTTATATGTTAACCCATCAATGATGACACCAAGCACATCTTTAAAAACAATTTTCTCAAAAATGGATAAAAAGATTGACACCAAATATTTGAAAACACACTCTCTCTCTTGGTAATGTTCTAACTTTCTGCCACATTTGGTTAATTACATTCAGCTATTTTTTTTTGTATCACTTCCAAACATTTACCATGAGACTTAACATGAGAAAACAACATTATGACCACCTTTTTTGCCCCCAGTTTGAAGAAACACCTCACAACGTACTAGGATGGCGCTGAGGTGAATTACCATGTTTGGGGAAAGTTTGGGGAAAATGAAAGCTAAGAATGTGAGTTCATGAATAGGGGTATATCTCTTGCTTTCAATTGTGAATTACCAATAATTCAAAGTGATTCAGAAGAATACTTTTGTTTAAAGTGCTTTGTGTGAACACTGACTTACAATACGAAGTTAGACATGCAGATACATTTGATAAAATGATCTACCATCTTGTATTCCCACTTGACATCTACAGAATTCCACGTATGGTTATGAGCACTCTCTAGGACAGGAAAGGTCCAAGAAAATGACAGTGGAAAGTGTAAGAAAGAAACTTGTAATTAGGTTTATTGATTTTTGGAATATGAGTAGCTGCTGTATTTTGGGTCAGTGCTGCCAAGGACTTTGCTAATCTACTAATGCCACATATTTTGGAAATGTAGACATGTGCCTCTGTCCAGGGTGGTGAGGGTTATGTTGTTGTCTCTGTTTTTTTACTCCCACCCCCCAAATAAAATCCTGAAAAGATCCAATGTTGGTTAAAATGCAGAATTTCCTACCATTTCTTTGACTGAACGCTCTAAAAGTTTCTGGATAACAGCGATAGTCCTAACATTGAGGATTACAACACTTCTCCCAAAAAACATATTACCTCACCTTTGTAGGTGGGTCTTTGGTGATGGAAAGGAACAGGTCGACACTATGATTTGAGAGTCTATACTCTGTCGTGTTGAATATTCAGCAACACATTTCGGGAGAATCACTCCCGACATTTTTCGTCCATCTCAAATACCAAGGAGCAGTGCCCTGCCCACCAGGATCGTTCATTTAAGATCCTTCCGAACATGCTCCACATAACCTTCTTGTCCTGAGGAAGACCCCACATTGAGGAACCATTAACAATTCATTGAACAGGGGTCGAAATGTTGACTACCACACATCCACAAACCCATAGGAATGGAAGAAATCAATGTATGTGTACCTATGTGTTATGATTAGAGGGGAACTGCGGACCGATATTGGGCTGTAAAGGTTACACTGTATATATAGGCAATTGTGCCTATTTCACAACACTTTTACCCTGTCCCTCACCAATCCACTCACCCCCATTTCCCTAAAAACCTTTTCTTCTCTATCACACTGTGAGCACTGTAAATATTACATACAATAGGAATGTACTCAAATAGTCACATGTTTTGAACTATAAGAGCATCAAATAAATATTGCTCGCACTTAAGTAGATACATGCTTTGAAATTCAAGAGCATCCAATGAAGGTATCACTTAAAAGTAAAAAGAATAAATAATCCATTATGTACTGATCAAGACAAATTGGAACTGCTTTGTGGTGAACTTTTTGTATAGATTTAAACTGTATACCCTACTTCGACCCTATATCGAATGTACTGCATACAATTACAGGTAAGATTTGTCAATATTGAAAAGATAATCGAGTCTAGAATCCTATCAAGACTATAGGGATTTTAGTGTATGCTTAGGAATATACAGCTAGCCTCTAAGAGAAGATCGGTGAAGGTCAATTTAGACCACATACAAAAGCAAAAAAGACAATACAGGCAAGTAAATATAAATAAGAGTTCCTTCTCTAACTGAAAATGAAATGAAATGTTGGAATTGATTTAGAGAGGGTCCAGAAAAAACTGTTGGGGTCTGCTAAATAATAGATTTGGTACCCATAAACAACTGATTTGATACCCATGCTGGGTTTCCTATGCATTCGATATCTGAAGAAGATTGGGTTCTCCTTGTCCAATATTTATATGGTTCATCCCCTCATAATACTTTGGGTAAAAAGTATGAAATCGCCAGGGAGTTCACTGTATTATTATCTTGAAAAAACTTTTAAAAAACAATATTATATCTCAAGATGAGTACGGCTGCAGGGCCAGATGATATTGCTCTCTACACTTGAGGAATGGGTGTCTGATCAGATTTGCTTACCTATAGAATACGTAGGCTTTCAAGCAGACCAGTCCACAATTGATTATGGTCCATTGTGAAAAAGTCCATTGAAATAAATGAAATGCTATGTTGCTGCTTTTGGATTTTTCAGACAGCTTTCAATACAGTTGATAGAGTGAGGTAATGATTTAAATTGCCAACTTGGAATGTCCCTGGAAGCTTATTGTTGTTAATATTTTTTACATATATCAAATTTGAACACAAGTAGAAATGCACTCCCCTGATCCCCTAACTAAAAAAAAAGAGTCATCAAACAAATTGCACCAAGGGTGTGTATTACCTCCTATTCTTTTCCTCCTATATGAGGCCGATTTACACACCAAGTAAAGGGCCTTATTACGATGGCGGGCAGATGACACCATTGCGTTATTGGGACCGACCAACCTGTGGTCGGCAGTCCCAACACAATGATTACAATTTGACCACACATGCTGGTTTCGCATACTCCTATTTGTCTATGGAAGCTTGTGCTACAGGTGTAAACCAGCTGTAGCAGAAGCTCCCACAGACAAATTGGAGATTCTGTTCATCCCTGATCTGCATGGCAGGCACCTCAAGATGCCTGCCACAAGGTGCAGGCATTAACAGGGGTGACCATAGCTGTCACCCTCTGCCCCCAACTGGAGGCCGCAGGATGAGCGGAGCCCCTGCTAGGGTCCTCCAATGTCGCTTTCTGACAGGTTTATCATGTTGGAAAGCCGAACATGAAAAGCTTGTCAGAAACCGACATCGTAATCCCTTCGGCAGAAACGCCATCCATCGGGATGAAGAACCGGGTATTTAAACCCAGCGGCGCCAGGGAAATCACCCTTAGTCTTCCGGATTCACCTGTCTTAGAGTACAGAGACACGGGCTACTGCTTGGTGCCTTCAAAGATCAAATGTATTGGCTGCAACCAGTTACAGAGGTCCTAGAAGTACAACAGCATGTAGGTTCTCAGGAGACTGCTCAATCTTACAAAGCCAGCCTTCCCTTTTTATACAAAATATTATGCTTCAGGCAAACATTCCTTATTTTACAGTTGATCATTCACATATTTTCACTACAAAGAAAAATCAGAGTCATGATGACAAGCCCATATTTCAGTTTGTCCAGACCATAATCAATTTCCCGGCAAGGTCCAGTATTTCCATCAGATATCGACAGACCCCCAATAAAAACGGGCACCTCTCATCGTAAAGCTAGTCATAAAGAAAGAAACAGAGACAGGTGTGTGTAAGATTAGGCATAGTTTGTGTGCGATGAAAGGTTTACGACATGTGCACCTGGATGCTAATCTCATTCGGCCACTGGGAAAGAAACTGGCTGAACAAGTTTGGCTTCAGGCAATGAGTCAGCTTGCCCAGGTCACAGGGGAGTCAGCAAAGGTGTACGTGTCCTTAGAGACTTGCATGGCCACAGTCATCCTGCAGTCATCAGTCTAATGTGAGGGCAATCCACAAAATGGCTGCCGTACACAAAATGGAACCCAAGGGTTCGAGACGAAATAGTGAATCCATCAGTGTAACATGACGAAAACACTCGTGCATACCGCACTCGTTATTTGCGGTTCGCTAATACCAAATTCGGCATGATACAATAACCTTTATCAAACGGGTTCAGGATTCACGGAACCTCAGACCCTCCTTTTGCCCTTACATTCGACAATAACCTAAACTCACTTCAATCTGAATCCAGGTCTATATTCATCAGATCATCAAGATGTTGCTGTAACATCATCCTAGTACTTAGTAACTCTCTCTGGACAGGTCTCCTCGAACACGAAGTAGCACAAAGGCCACATATAGCCGGAGCACACTGTACACAGAGAGAGAACAAGAAAAGGATAGCCAATACCATCCCTATGATCAACAGAATCTTTCATCCCCACGTGGATAATAGTTCCTAGAACTATCCCATCAACGACCAATCTCCTTCAGCCATATGTACAGACTCGGAGATCTTATGTAACTTGGAAATGGCCTGGAAAACTGTCGGAGCGTTGTCTGGAATGAAAACGCAGCAGCTCGATTGGGTCACTTTACATACCCCACCTCGGTCTGTAAGTAAGACGTCAAGAGCAACTCAATTCTGAAGTGCCATAAGTCTATCCGACTGGAGCTCAGCAGTCAATTTACTAAGGGCAGTTTCGACTATGGTGGACTCAACCACTCTCGTCAATTAGGGAATGTTTCTGCTTTTTGCCATCGGTCCCCAGAACGGCAGAAAACCCTTAAAGAAATCTCCCTACTCTTGCCCTGCGGTATCTTCCTTGCTGAAGACACCCCTAGCAACTCTCAGCTTATGGTAATCTGCCTCAGCTGTAAAAGTGGGAGGCAACAGAAAAGAAACAAAACATGTGCCCGAGAAGTCAGGGGGAAACCATGTATACGCCTTGTCATAACAGATGAAATATGTACCCTTAGCTGCTAAAAACGACGGGGAAGTCGAGATGCAAAGACATACGTCTCAGTGCAAACACTTTTTCCTAACTGAGCTCTCGGATTCTTGCCATTACCTTGCAGACATAGGTGACCCTGATGGGGTACTATCCAAATCGGAGAGGATCTCTTTGCTTGCTGGTTCTCACTCAAAGTGGCTCCATATCCTGTTATGTTCCATCTATCGTAAGCTTCCAACTCATCTCTGGGAATCGTTCTATACGAATCAATGTTTCTGCTCATGTTTGTGATCCCCACTACCAATGCTTTGTTGCTCGAATTACTTCTCGTGGAACGTGGGGGATACGGTTCAATGGCATATATGAACATCGTCTGAAACGCCCACAAAGAACCATTGTAACTAAATGGCAGGACCAGGTAAGGAATACCTTTATCGGTAGTATGGGTCATAAGGCCACACACCCAACAATTAGTCATGTTCACTACTAGCTGGTGTTGGTGCAGAAGCTGAACAAAGGAATTATTAGTGAATTCCATTATCCTAATGGACTCATGTTCAGGCAAAGGGTGAAAAGAGTGCGAAGAAACAGTAGGAGGAGGTGTAGGCTGCATAGTAGGCATAAACGTTACTTGAAAAGAGAATGTCACATAGCCAATTAAGAACATCATTAAACTCAGTAGCAAAAATACACACAATATTAAAAATCTTTTCAGAATGATCAATTTTCGTATCAGGTTTTTAAAGTTCACAATTTCTGCAGGTCTCTCCATCTTGAAAAACTCCATCCTCTCTAAGTAGCTACCCGCGGCGGTAGGTTGATTCTGCTAAGGAATGCTTCTGTTAGTCCAGGGCAACTCCCTTGGACCAACCAGAACTGTCAACCTAATGTTTTCAGCTGCACTCCAAAGTGTTAAGCAACCGCGACCCTAGCAGCTGAACCAGATGGCAGTTGAAAAACAAAAATAAGCAAGTTTCTCAGATGAGAGAGCTGCACATTCAAAAATAAAAAGAATTTTTATTTGTCCATAGATCTCGGTCTCAAATTATAGCGGTTTCTTCCAGGCAATTCTTGATCTTTGAATAAAGTTCAGGTTCAATAGTGTTCAATCGATTTGACGCCGCACACCTTCTTGCAAAATATTGTCACTTTCCTTCTCAGTATTCGTGCCAGTCAAACGATCATCGCTGAATGGCAAAAAACGGGGCACGGTCTCAGTCTCAGAATCAGCAAGTCCCTCCTGGACCCACAGATCGTACGGCAAAGGCAACGGAGCCCGTTTACAATGGGCACCGTGAACCCAGTTTTTCTTGCCGTGAACTCGGACTGCGGAGCGGGTTGCTAACAGGACTTGGTAGGGTCCCGTCCAGCGAGGCTGCTCATTCTTGGTTCGCTGGAAATTCTTCACCAGCACCCAGCTTCCAGGTTCAATAGCGTGTCCTGGATCGTCCGAAGTTTGTGGCAGAGTGTCACGAACCTGTTGGTGTAAGACACGCAGTTTAGCCGTCAATTCATAAAGGTAATCAAGCAACACAGGGTGTTCAAGTTCGCTAAACCTTGTTGGTCTTGGCACGCCCCAAATATTCGCCGGGCTGCCAAACACAACCTCATACGGACTCAAGCCCATTCGCGAATGCACAGTCATTCTTGTGGACAGGAGAGCTAGGGGCAAAGCATCTGGCCATTGTAAACCAGAGCTCGCTTGAATTTTGGCAAACTTTAATTTAAGGGTGCCGTTATAGCATTCTACTAAACCAGCTGATTGGGGGTGATTTGCAGCGTGGAACTTTTGCAGAATTCCTAGTCCCTCACACACTCTCTTCATCACTTGACCCACAAATTCACTCCCATTGTCACTCCAGATAATTCTCGGCAAACCAAACCTCGGGAAAAAGTATTTGATAAGGGCTTTAGCTGTGGACAAGGCAGTATTGTCCTTCAAAGGGTAAGCTTCCACCCATCTAGAAAAAGAGCAAACAACCACCAACACATACTTTAGGTTGTTGCATCTCTCCATGTGGATGAAATCTAGCTGCAAAGCCTCGAACGGATACGTTGGAGGGGCAAAATGACCAGCTGGAGTTGGAGTTCCCTTACCTGGATTGTACATCAAACACACCATACAATTCTTGACCAAATTCTCTGCACACTTGGGAATACCCACATTCTGCCATACTGGAGCCAACAACTTGCAAATCCCTTTCACGCTGATATGTGCCATTCCATGCGCCATTGTAACCACTGGAAGTACATACGCATCGGGTAACAACCATCGCTGATGTTCTGACAATTCAACCTAACAACCATTCGAGTCCAATTTACCCTTGCTTTCTCTCCATTCATTCAACTCTTTCTCTGTAGCTTCAGCTTGGATGGATTTCACACTCTCAATCGTATCTTCACACATACTTCTATCTGGAACCCATCTCGCCGAACCCGCAACATACATTCGACTCATCACATCTCTCGCAGTTTCTTTCGCAACTTCATCTGCGAACGCGTTACTACGGCCAACATCATCAGTAACTTTCTTATGCGCACTGCATTTCACAATCGTGACTTACAATGGCAAAGTGAGTGATTCAAGGAGTTCATTCACCAACTGACCATGCTGGATCTTTGCACCATGAGAAGTCAGAAACCCACGTTCACGCCACAAACGTCCAAAACTATGAGCCACACGGAATCCATACGGACTGTCAGTGTACACAGTCACTCGTTTTCATTTCGCCAACACACACGCTCTCGTTAATGCAATCAACTCTGCCGCTTGCGCTGAATTCTATGGGATACGTGCAGCTACAACAATCGTATGCAAAGTCGTAACAGCATATGCCGCAGTCGTATCACCATTCGGCAACTTGAAGCACGAACCATCAACCCACAATGTACCATCACACTCAGGAAGAGGAGTATCCCTAAGGTCTATCCTCCCTTTCGTTTCTTCTTCAGTCCTAAGAAAACAGTCATGTTGCTCATCAACATCATCTGTCTCAGCTGAAATCGGCAACAACGTGGCTGGATTCAACGTGTTGCATCTTTTTATATGTACATGACTTGCTAACAAGTTTAACTCATAAACCGACAACCGAGAACTAGTTAAGTGCTGTGTCTTGGTACAATTCAACAAGGTATCCACTGCATGTGGAACCATTACTATTATGGTATTGTCCATAACTAAACCAGCAGACTGTCGAATTGAAACAGCCGCTGCCGCTGTAGCTCTCAAACAACTCGGCAACGTTCTAGCCACTGGATCCAAAGTAGACGAAAAGTACGCACATGGACGCTGCTTATCGCCAAACTGCTGAGGCAAAACTGACAATGCACATCCCTCTCTCTCGTGAACATACAATGTGAAAGGCTTACTGTAGTCAGGAGTACCCAACACAGGAGCCGAACACAACGCATCACGCAATTCTGAAAAACTCTTCTGACATTTGTCAGACCAAGGAATAGGATTTGGAGTATCCTTAACAGTAAGAGCTATCAAAGGCTTCGCTAGCAATGAGAAATTAGGAATCCACTGTCTGCAATACAATGTAAAACCTAAAAAAGCATGTACTTCTACCTGTGTCGTTGGCACACTCATTTTCGCAATAGTTTGGATTCTTTCTGGGGTCAGTTTCCTTCCCTCCTTCGATAAGAGGTGACCTAAGTAGGTTACTTCTTGTCGACAATATTGTAACTTCGAAAGAGAAACCTTATGATGAAAATCATACAAGTGGAGTAACAACGACATAGTAGCCTCTTTACAAATCTCTTTGCTATTAGCAGCAACTAACAAATCATCAACATACTGAATAAGAGCAGCACCATCAGGTAAAACAAACATATCAAGTTGCGTTTTCAAAGCCTGACTATAGATCGATGGACTCTCGCAGTAGCCTTGAGGAGCGCGCTTAAACCGGAAACTTCGGCCTCCTAAAGAGAAGCCAAGGATATCCCTACTCTCCTCAGCAATGGGAATGCTAAAGAAAGCATTCTTCAAGTCAATCACCGAAAACCACGTGGCAGAAGCCGGAATCAAAGTCAGTAAAGCAGTGATATCTGGTACAACAGGGAATTGCAGAACAACAATCGTATTCACCTCGCGAAGATCGATCACAAACCTATATACAGGAGGCTGTGAAGAATCATTTCTCTTTAGGACAGGCAAAACATGACTATTGCACACATTACCTCTCATTTCCTCAATCACACCCTTGTCAATCAGATCATAAATGATCGCCAAAAGTGCTCTTTCACCATCGCTAGAAATGCGGTACTGTGGAATACGTGGCAACCTAACATTGGCTTTCAGTGTCACAACATATTGCGGAATCTCCAAAAGACCCACATCATTAGGACCAGTAGCCCAAAGAGAATCAGGGAGAGAAGACAATTCAGGTGGAAGTCGATCTTTAGAGACATACATCGGAGAGATCACTCTCTTCCCTAATGTAAGCTGTACTCCTGACGGAGAACAATATAGCGTTGCACACAATCTTTTCAACAAATCCAGTCCAAACAAGTTCTCACCACAACCTGTCGTAAGAATGAGGGGTGCTTCGAACTCACGAGGTCCAACAGAAATGGACAACGGACTAGAAATCGGATTCGTAACCGGGGCGCCAGAAAAACCTACCGAAACATTCTGTAAGCCAGACAAAGGTGCGCCAGGGAGTTTAGAGTGCATAATAGAACTCTTTGCAGCACCAGTATCCAACAGAAAAGGTTCTGACACACCTGATGCAATCACTTCAACATAGGGTCCACTCTGATCTACTGGAACTGAAATAACTCCCTCTCTTTGTCTATGGCTGTCCTAGCAATCATTACCATTCATATCCTCACCTTCGACATAGTAGTCGTCCGCATAGTACTGTGGCGTCCTACCAGACGCACCATTCTGCTGATCAAAGCTATTCATAGAATTCTGTGGAGGCAAAGAACGCGTATTCTGAGGAAACACACCACGTCCTCTACCTCTAGGAGCTTGCTGAACGCCTCGACCTCTTACACCAGAAGCACCATTCGTGCATTGCAGCAGAGCCGGACAACCATTCTTGAGATGACCCTCTTCTTTGCAATACGCACACTGATTAGGGCCTACAGGAAAATGCTGGTGAGAAAGAAGACTTGAACCTTTGCGAGTTTCTCTGATATTGCTGAGGTTGCTGATAATCGCGCTGATTATTACGAGGGGGATAAGCTTGCTGCAGCAGAATCTTGGTCTTCAATTCTTTAGTCTTTTTATCCTCTTTCTCTTTCTCATCTTTACGTCTATTTTCATAGTACTGAGCAGTAGCCAAAATCTGCGCTGACGTAGAAACAGCCCAAGCACTCTCAGAGTCTTTCAACTTGTTACACAACTCAGGAAGTAAATTATGTACAAATTTGTCAACAAACAATCTCTGGCCACCCTCAGTAGCCATGCCCTGACCACTATGATCTACAAAAGTCTCTTCAAACCGCGTGAAAAAGTCAGACACCGTTTCGTCTTTCTTCTGCTTACACGCAGACAACTTATCCCAATTAACGCCCACTTCAGGCATCAAAGTTTTCATATAATCAATAATCCTATTGGGGAGTTCAGTAATGAGATCTTCAGGCTTAGCACCACCTACTTGCCAATCATTCGCAGCACAAAGATTAACCCACGTAGCACCCAATTCCTGCTCATGATCCGCATGTCGAAACTTACTCCAAATAGGCTGTGGGACAACATTTCCAAACAACATATCTATATCCGCCAGATTCATAATGCACAAACCCACAGTCTGGGTGAGCTCTTTATAATATCCTGCTGGATTTTTGTGCGGATCAGGCAAAGACTGCTTAATAGCTAAAACTTCAACACGCTTCCAAGGAACATGTACCCAAACTCGTTGAAAGTGTGCTGCAACATTTCCATCTTGAGGTCTGCAAACCGGAGGAACCTCACGCATCGGATATTGACGCGCTTTTCTCCTATCTGACGAGTCAGACTCAAACAATCGCTCAGAAGGAGTGTCACTACGAAACGACAAAATAGTCGCAACTGCCCTCCAAACATCCTGAGGACCCACAACGTCCCTTTCGCAAACTCAGAACGCACACAATACAACTCATCAGGAGCTTTACCTACTTCTTCAACCCATTGTTCATGGAGGAATCCACACATCGTCTCAAAAACGTACCGTTGCTTTGGTTCTTCCCATTGAAGGAAGACATCCATAACACCCTCCAGATCATACTGAGAAGCCTACGTAATCCACTTACGCGCCAAATGATCCAAAACTGTACGTTCATTTGTGTCAGGCAATTGACTACATGACTGTCTACGCTCACTAACTGGAGACATACTCAAATGTCCCCATAAAGGAGAAAGAAAACCAGACAAGGCGGCAGTCTTTTTCTGTCTTGTAGAAGAAGATGAAAGGATAAGAGAAGACGAAACAATAGTAGAAGAATCCAAGGTCGAAACAGAAGGAGTAGTGTGAATAGGCGTAGGAGTAGCAGACGAAGTAGGAGGCAAAGTTGGCGGCCCTTGAGAAGGCTGCGCCAAAGGAACAGTAGCCAACGGAAGAGGAGCTGGCTGTGGAGGAATCGCAGGTGGCACAACAACTGGATGTTGCGCAGCTAAAGGTGGCGGTGGTGCCATAGCACTCTGTGCATAGGGGGGTTGCGAACTCAATAGATGTGACATTAAAGGATCTTTCTCAGCATCTTTCTTCTCAACTTGCTGTTGAGGCGGTAAGGCTGTGTAGCACTTGTCTACCGCTAACTTCCTGAACCTAAGCATCTGTTCGCTCTCTTGCTCTTCCTCATTAGCCCTAAACGCTATAGCAGCTTGCACCATTGACATACCTCGCTCTCTTTTATTCTTCTTCGCTAATTTAATTTCTTTCTGTTTGGCTTCCTTGCGCCATAGGCAGAAAGAGTCAAACATTGCCGGCCGGGCTTTCTTTTTGAACAATCTAACTTCGAGATTATCTAGAATCTCAGTTTCAAAACTACCATAACGGGGCCACTGTAGGACAACGTCTTTCCTTGTACATTTTACCCAGATGTTATTATAAGCAATGGGGCCCACTCCATGTTTCACATACAATTCATACGTAGGAGTTCCAATCGGAGGAACCGGACACGAATCGGGAATCCCTATTATAACCAAGGCAAAACAAATTTCCAAGTCTGCTAAGACCAGGCATCTTCGCTCACTAGTCTAGCTTCAAACTTCAAAGGATTATCGAATACGATAGCCTCGTAAAAACACGAGTCCCTCGGCTTTGGGGCCTGCAGGTACCAAATCAAAGCGATCCCGAAGGATACCAAAAACAAACTAAGGACTGGGAGACGCTCCACTCATACTTAACTGAGGTATCGATGACGTCGCCAGAAGACCCGTCTATAGTCTCACTTTACAAATCATCAAAAGGCTCCAAGACAGGGCGACAGTCAGGGCAGCAGTCCTTTGTAGCCGTCGGAAAGCAGGGAACTTCGCAGCAAAGACTTTTGGACCACAACTACATACAGGGGTCGATGAAGTGGCTGGCCTTCCTCCAGAATTTTCACACGAAGCTCCGCACGATCATCAGGCTTGGACCGGTACCGCTGAAGTCGGCCCCGAGTTGGGCACCAACTGAAGAACCGGCTATTTAAACCCAGCGGCGCCAGGGAAAACGCCCTTAGTCTTTCGGATTCACCTGTCTAAGAGTACAGAGACACGGGGCACTTCTTGCTGACTTCAAAGATCAAATTTATTGGCTGCAACCAGTAACAGAGGTCCTAGAAGTACAACAGCGTGTAGGTTCTCAGGAGACTGCTAAATCTTACAAAGCCAGCCTTCCCTTTTTATACAAAATATTATGCTTCAAGCAAACATTCCTTATTTTACAGTTGATCATTCACATATTTTCACTACAAAGAAAAAGCAGAGTCATGATGACAAGCCCATATTTCAGTTTCTCCAGACCATAATCAATTACCCGGCAAGGTCCTATATTTCCATCAGATATCGACAGACCCCCAATAAATACGGGCACCTCCTCATCGTAAAGCTAGTCATAAAGAAAGAAACAGAGACAGGTGTGTGTAAGATTAGGCATAGTTTGTGTGTGATGAAAGGTTTACGACATGTGCACCTGGATGCTAATCTCATTCGGCCACTGGGAAAGACGCTGACCAAACAAGTTTGGCTTCAGGCAATGGAGTCAGCTTGCCCAGGTCACAGGGGAGTCAGCAAAGGTGTACGTGTCCTTAGAGACTTGCATGGCCACAGTCATCCTGCAGTCATCAGTCTAATGTGAGGGCAACCCACAAAATGGCTGCCGTACACAAAATGGAACCCAAGGGTTCGAGACGAAATCCTCAAATGCATAGTGGATCCATCGGTGTAACATGACGAAAACACTCGTGCATACCGCACTCGTCATTTGCGGTTCGCTAATACCAAATTCGTCATGATACAATAACCTTTATCAAACGGGTTCAGGATTCACGGAACCTCAGGGATTACGCGCCAGTCTCCGACAGGCTGAAGGACTCCTTGAATCTGTTGAGTTAGAATGATCGGCCAGTTTCACTTTCGACTGCCAGCATTGCAATGTGGCGGTCGAAACTGAAACCGCAATGAGGCTCGAAAAACCTATGGTCAGAGGCTTTCCGAATCTCATCATAATGATAACCTAAATGGTACAAACTCTATCCCCCCCAAAATGGGACATATCCTACACCCTTTTCATTGTACGCTGACAACATTGTATTGTTATACTATACGTCTAGGGGACTTTAGATGAAATTGGATATTTTAGCAGATCATTGCAAAGAAAACATTTTAAAGAAAAACATGCCAAAAATAAAAGTGTTGATTTTGGGAAAAAGGTAGCTCAGTTTAGTTGGATTTCAGATGGGTTACAAATTGAGGATAAAAGACCTTATAAACATTTAGGATCACTTTTTCTACTAAATGAACTTGGAATAAAAACACATAAAATTATTAAATCCAAAGTAATTTTACAGTCAAGTTCCCTTGTAAAATTTAATTGGGCTTGTGAAGGGCTGTCACTTTCACATGTTTTGCACAAAATCCCTCATATATAACTTTATGGATCAGAAATTTTATGTATAGGAAGAATTGATATGTTAGAATACATTTACAGTAGTTATTTAGAGAGAATATGATATCATCCATGTGGATCAATTATTCAAAGCATAAGTTGCAAAAGGACTTTATGAACATGGTCACATATGGCTAGGATATGTTTTTAAATGTTATAAATAAACAGTCAGTAAACAATAAAATATTTTAATTTTGCTGGATCTAAAGCGGTAAACACAATGTAGTGAGCTAAACATGGCAAGGCTTCTTTAGAAATATATAAAAGTTATTAAGGAATATATTTTCTCCTCTGGGGTGTTTGGTGGTTGGGACCCTTTCCCACCTAAAAAGTTATTAAGCTGTGAAACTTTAACATTGTGTGTATCTTACATAAAAATCCTTGATTAGGTTTATGGTGAATAAGTTGGGCACGCCTGATGTGTTCCCTTATCTTTTTTGCTTGATGGATTCTGCACTTCAACATGAAATGCTATGATGGGCAATTTTATTGAAGGTATATTGACTGTTACAGGTTTATGGATAATTGTTTAATACACATATTTTACTATTACTACTTATTTTTAGAGGACATTGTTAACGTTTCCATTCCTCAAAGGTCCCAAATCATGGGGAGGAAGTCCTTATGGTGAGGGATTTTATCATTCAGCTGGTTTTAAGATGAAGAAAGTCTGTAAGGGAAGACACTGAAGTCATTTCAACAGGTGTGGGTCCTGAATACTGGGTAGGGAATATAGTTATACCTTAATAGCATAGCCATAATAGTGAGGACAACACTTTCAACAGATAAGTATGTACAGACTTTCAAATCGATATTCCAGATTAGAACCTTTCAATCATGGGGTGTGCAGATCTGGCTGCAGTATGATTGCCTTACAGTGCAGGACCCATTGAAATTGTGTAGTTATTTCAAGAAAGGTCTGCTGTCTGGATTTCATTTGATTTTCCTATAGGTTGGAGTAAAGCAGTGGAATAAAATGTGCCACCATTCACAACGGTATCCCTATCATTCACAACGCTGAGATATCTTATTTCCCATGGCTGTGAAATGTGTATTTCCTAACTCTACCTGCTAGTCAGTGAGAGCCTGATTTCCGATAAATTGAACTTAAATACAATAGTAATGTATGCATAATTGATGTGCCTTTGTCTGGGTTTGAATTGGCAAAAGAAATGCACTCATTCCAATTTTTAAGCCTGAAAAGAAGAACGTTTTTTAATTGAACTGCCCAACTTGGCTTCAAGCTTTCTTTAATTATTTCTGAAGAGCACAACAGAAAATCTTGATGAAGCACCTCGTCATTGCATTTACTTACAAAGGACAATAATTCAAAATGACAAATGCAATGCACAATGACATTCACAGATTAGAGGCATAGCTTTATCACATCGCCCAATCTTGCTAGTTCTCAGGCTTGGTTTAATTACCTTCTGATAAAAAATAAGAAGGGAAAATCTTCTTGATTCAACTTTCCTTAAGTTTACAAACCAACCATCTCAGCGAAGCAGCTCAGACGGTAAAACCTATGGGCTTGAGTGACAAGGAAGTTATTTATTAGGTATAAAATAGAAACAGTGGAAAACGCACATAGAACGATCACAAAATAATAATGTGATGGTGAGTAGCAAACATGTCCATCACACGATGTACAAGCAGCATAAAATATTTCATACAGTGCTCCTCCAAAGCGGCAACAATCGCATGCTTCTAGGGTACACCTGTGAAAGCTAATTACATCAATGTGGAAACATTTCTCCATGTGTAAGTGTACATAGGGTACAGTTGTGTATGTAAAAGCATGCTTGCATGGTTTGATTTTATTTGATTTTTTCTCCACATGATAATGTTTCCCTGGAGAAACCATTCACCTAATACCACAACAGTGCTCCCTTCCCAGTCCTATCCAGGATTTCCATTTACTTTTGGCATTGTCAAAAGTAATTTTCAGAGACGGGTGAGAATGGGTCAATGACACTTTTCTAAGGGCCTTCTGTTAGAAAGTTACTGTTTGCGATTTCCAAATAGCAATTTTATAGAAATTGCTATTAGGAAATCGATTATTTCACTATTAGCGATTCAGTCAAATATACAATCTAAATCAGGAAATTTCCTACCTGCTGCCTTTTGTGAATACTGAAAGTCGTAAAGTTAGGATTTTGTCTCAGATTACTTTTGTGAATCGGGCCAAAAGAGATGATGGAAGGAGTGCTAAAACTTTTCAGACAGTCACCTCCACTCACAGATCTAGGTTCAAATCATCATTATGCTTTAGTTCACTTTGAAACCCCAGTTTGGAACCAACCATATGCAAATCAGTATTGAACCTGTTCCTAAAGGTAAAAGTCCAGCCCGAACTGCCGAACCAGGTCTTCCCTGGACCGGAAACAGGCATCCTGGGACTGGTTTTGTGGTAACACCCTTCATCAACCAGGCTAGCTTGAAACCAGTGGCAAAGTGAGCAAGGGACCAAGGTCTGGGCATACCCTGCCAACTTAGGGCGAACAAAGCAAACACAAGGAGATGATGGACGGAATGCTGACACTTTTCAGACACTCACTCCCTGTCACAGATCTGGGTTGAATACATCATCGTTCTTTAGCTCACTTAGCCACCCAAGTTCAGACCCAGCCATATGCAAATCAGTCTTGACGCTGGTCCTCATGGAAACAGTCCAGCCCGAATTGCCAAGCCAGGTTCTTCGCTGGACAGGAAATAAGCATAGAAGTTCCTGTATGGAGCACATTGCCATGGTCAAGTCTGCTGGTAATCAGGTCCTTTGTAACTGTCTTCCTGGTGTTCACCAATAGCCATTTGAAGATCCTTCACAGCATCCTCGGAAGCTAGTGGAGGTCACTTTGCTTGCTGGGTCTGTCATGTTCAGCATGTTGTCCAGGATGATAGGATGATTCCAAGATTTCAGGCGTGGGTTGTGAGGGTGGGTGTGGGGCCAAAGTCCGTTGGCCACCAGGTAGAGTTCCAGGCTGAGGCTTTCCTTTCAAAGATAACCACTTCAGTTGTATCCACGTGGCAACCAGAGACATGTAGTTATTGAAGTTGGTTTCTATTGCTGACCCACTCTTCAATTCACTGTTGGACCATCGTAGGACCCCAAGAAGGATTAGCTTGTACTCCAGAGGACTGCCCTGCTACTACCAAGCACTGCCCTGTTGCTTGAAGCTTGCCTTGCACCCTGGGAAGACTGCCCTGCAGCGTGAAGCCTTCCTTGCTGATTGATTTGCTTGACCACAACAAGTTCCAGAGGCCTCTCTGCAACTGCCCAGCTGACCTGTCCCACTGGACCTACTCCTAGACCTGCATCAGTGATGCTGGCCTCTGCAGGATGTATTTCCTGATCTCCAAGAGGTGGCTTCCCAAGTCAGGAACACTTGGCAAGCAACAGTGATGAAAAGGAAAAAATCTTTAGGTTTTAGACTTTTTATGACTGTGAACCAGAACGTTCACGTCGAGATCTTGCCGCCTGCAATGACTGCCAATGTAAACTTCAGGTTAACTTGACTTTCCATGCTACAGTGACATTCAACGACATTTGGCAATGTTAAATCTGCACTTCGTGCTACAGGGACAAACAGACTGCGTTGACCACCAACATAAAGCTTCAGCAAAGACCATCTGTGATGCCCAACAGGATCTTCATGCTATGGCCTGCTTTTCACACTACAGTGATGAGCATCATCGCAGCCTCATCCATCGCCAACTAGACTCACAAAGCTAACTTTTTCAGCTGAACTAACCTGGTCCCTATGTCCATCCCATGCACCATCACGATTGGCCTGAACTTGTGACTTTCCGCCAGTAGGGCACGAGAGTCCATGAGTGATGTCTTATAATTTGAGGTGCTATACTTACATATAGCTTTGAAATTGCTTATCTACTTATTATATTTTTGATGTTTTGGTCTCAAATTATCTATGACTATTTTCTCAATTTTCTAAAGTGGTGTATGATTAGTATTGTATGGTTTTTCACTTTATTATAGTTTGAGTACTGCATAAAAACTTAACATTGCCTCTAAGTTTAGCCTGACTGCTTTTGTGCCAAGCTACCCAGTGTTAAGTATAGACTAATTTAGAAACCTTTGTGGCTTACCTGGACAGGGATTGTGGTTCTTGCTTGAAACTCGGGTAGTCAGTTTTTTGTGCATGTTTTTCTTCTTTCATTTATTTCACTTGCAGAACAGTTCTAAAATAAATTAAAGAATAGAATTATTAGTTTGAAAGCTAAGTCTGATGATTTATGTTTTTACATTGGTGATTAAGGTTATTTCCAACTCTCAGTCATGGCACCTTATTCCTATTTAGGACTCTAAGTAGAGGGCTTGGTTCAAACAGATGTGCTGGTATATAGCTGGGCGAAAGACATGGATAGACTCACTGTCTGTGCCTGCGTGCTGGCCCTCCTGTGAATTACCAAAATCCATGTTCAACATTACTTGAGGACACACAGAGATGATGTGCTTCAGTTTTAGTGCATGCATAGGCTGATATCAATGTGTCCCAGGTGAGAAGGGTGGGTTGAATGAAGCAAGCCATTCATGCAGGAAGTATGTTATCTCAATCCCTCTCCCCTGTTGACCAGTGCCTGAACCTGAGTATATTAATTGCTAAATATACTGCAGCCAATAAAGGTTATTTGTATCTTGCCTTGATGGATCTGTCAGCAACCTTTGACTGCGTGGCACAGTCTAGGCTCTGGTAGATCATGGAGGCAATAGGGATTGACGTACAGCTGATCAATATTATCCGCGATCTATACTCAGGTGCCTCAGCCTGTGTTCGCTATGGAAAGGGAGGTGAATGCACTACGCACTTTAAAATTGCCAAATGGTTGCGAGACGGATGCGTTTTGCCCTCCTTCTTATTTGCTTTATACATTATTAATGTAGAATCCGCTCTTCTGGGAACCACTCTGGATGTTCCCTATATTAATTCACTACGAGTGCCAATATTACTATATGTGGACTACGCAGTAATTCTGGCCTGTACCAGCAATGTTCTGTGCCGCCTAGTGATAGAAAATACACCATTTATGATCAAGTTGGACATGAAAATGAACTACCCAAAATCGTTTGTCCTTGTGCCAGGCACGAAGGAGAGGAATCAACCCCAAATCATTGTTGAAAGAAGCAGGCTGGGAGTCATGGTCTCTTTTAATTATCTAAGGATGATGTTCGCTCACCAAAATAATTGGCTAAACATGGTCATAAACAGGGGGTTGCAGATGGAAAAGAATATTCGGTCACTTTTAAGTGTACAAAAAATGAATAAAGCAAGACATGCATGCAGGAAGTAGGTTACCCCAATCCCTCTCCTCTCAGTTTGCATGTAACACATGGAAACATTGTAGAAAAATCTTATACTGTTAAACGTTATGGAATCAAATGCATCAATGAATACACTTAAAATGTATACACTAGAGCAGCAGATGCCTGAAGATGTGGAGAACCACACATGTGGGTCACAAACTGCATTTTGTAGTACATTAGTAATAATCGTACAGTAATATTACTAAAGTACTACTAAATGCTAATCACAAACCTCCACCTTGTCCATGTTTTCTAAGGTCAGATCCTCACACATATACGTTTCCTAATTAGTAGCAAATGTGGGCAGCACAAAGGGAGGTGGCTGGAAATAGGGGCATATTTACTGATACATGAGAGGGGTTTAAGGAGGAGTAAGAAGAGGTTTAGGGTGGGCTAAGAAGAGTTTTATGAATGAACATCCCCCCTCTCACAAAAGTGTAAGTTCGGAGTTGGAGTAAGTCCAGCAAAACATGACCAATCACCAGTACTGCAGCACCCTTCAATAGAAAATAATTAAGGCAGGGTCTTAAAATAAAGCCCCTTAGGAAATAATGTTCAATTAAATTGTTTAATCTAGTTGAAAAACTAAATAAATATAATATAATGTTTAACAACATCAAAAAACATATGCATTTTTTATTGATAGAATATCTAAGAACCTTTAAAAGTAATATACCTATTTCTATGTGATGAGTGGTTGACCCTGTGTGGTACTGGACTTACTATAGTTTCTATTTGTGAGCAGTAACTTAGACACATAAATGTACCTCGACCCCCTGTTTCAAGGGGTGGAGACAGGAAAGTCTACATATTTGAATAACTTTTCACTCAAGTTTTGTGAACTACCAAATGTTGTAAAGATTCTCAAAAATGTAACAATAAATTATACCTGTAAATTACAAATGTAGTTACTTTTGGGAATAGTCCCCATGTTATCTGTAACAACAAATACTATTACCAACTTTGTTAAAACTCTCAAATGTCCTTCTGTGACTGTCTATAAGTATGAAAAAATTATTGTTTCCATCAGCCAGGTTGTCTTTTTGGATCTGCTTTTTGTACTTTCATATCTATCTTTTTCGCTCAAAACAAAACCAATGGGGTAGGTTGTCGCTAGTAGCTCAGAGAATAAGTTTGTCCTTGAATCCTCTAAAAAATGTTCTGTGCTCACTTGAGTTTGGACATTACCCACCCCAGCAATATCTATAGTAGTCCTTTTGAGTGGGGATAACAGTACGACCCTCATTACGATGTTGGGAAGACTGACGTCCACCCAACACTGTCACAGAATGGGAATTGACCCACCATAGGCCAGCGGTTCCTCTCCCTGTATTAGGATGCTATTGCACATGGTGCAGTCATAAGCTTTCATTTCTCAATGGGAGCTTGACTTTGAGCGGCAGTCGGAAACATAGAGAAATGGGAGTTTGTGTAAATCCCTGCACTGTGTGACAGGCACCTCATGGCGCCTACCACCCAGTGCAGAAATGTTTTGGTTGGGGCACTCCGAGTCCCCCAAACAGATGCCACAGAGTGGGGGCCCTGCTAATGACCCCTAAAGTCACTTTCCAACAGCATTTCCATGTCAGAAAAACCAGAATGGAAAGATTGCCAGAAACCAACATAATTATCCCGATGGCACAATCATCATCCTTAAGGGACTATGTGTGGTTTCTGACTGGCGAACGGGCTCCTGGAGCTCATCGGAAACCAGTCAGATTGACCCACTGGTTTGAAGTCCGACCGCCATCATTGAAATACTGTGGTTGGAGTTCAAACAAAGGATGCCAGTCAGTAAGCAACTGACGAGTGGTCGGATGCTTACCGACTAAAATCCAAACCAGGCCCTACATGTACAATGATATGCTAAGCGTGCAATGTTTTTTTAATGTCTTTTCTTCAAGAAAGATGTAAGGATCCCAAAGTCACATTCATGAAAAGCATGCTTTGAAAGTCCTCACAGTTCCTAGTTTATTGAACACCTTTAACGTCGGTAGCCTCTCTTCTGTGAGGTGACAATTCATAAGGGAAAGCATGAAGAGTGCATTTGAATACAGAATAAAGAATATCTAAGCAATCTAATATTAATTTTGGGTGAACTATAATTTAAAATTATGCAACAGATACTACATATGAAAGACGTGTTTTGAATGCCCATAGGTAAACAGCTAAAGTAAGTTAATATAAGTGTCATTGGCACCAATTCCTGTTTAAACTTGGTGCTTCATAATTTATATTATTATATTATTATTGATTAATAATTGAAAATTCATTATAATGCAGACTGCACCAAATGTCATTACCATGCATTTGATGTAACTGGGAAATAATATAAGTTAGGACGAACAGCCAATCATTGCACAGACAGATAGGTGAACCAAGTTGGTGAATCGAAACCATGCAATAGAAAACAATTCATGGTTTCTATAGAGAGTGTTTGTCCTGTAATCAATGGGACACAGGCATCAATTAGGAGGAGATGAAAATGATGCGTATTTAGCCAATTTATTATCAATATGAGGGTACGGAGATCTCCTATATGTGGACAAGATTTGCATAACCTGATGACAATGCTAGAGCAGGCATGATTCATAGCTTGATTTATATTGAATGTAGGTTCTTCCGCCCAAAAAAGTCAGTGTTCTTCTGCCCCCACAAGCCTCTTGAGGCAGTTAAAATATTTGCCTGATAAGGAGGCCATATTTATCAAATGAAATGAAACATGGCATTTATAAAGCGCAAACTGTGACTCCCACAGTAGCCTCCTGGCGCTATAGGATAGCGGGCTTCAGCAGTGAAGAGCGAGTGGCAATGAGTGGCTTGATAAATCTGGAGTAACGCAATGCAGTATAAATCACTTTGTTTTGTTACTCTCCCCCAGAGAGGGATTCCATGGTTGTTTCATGAGTGTTCCCATGCAATGCACATGGATTTTGATTTATCATAAGTTACTATAAGTGGTAGACGTGGGAATGCACCAAAACTACTAAGCCTCGTTTTTTTCCTCTTTCTATGCGTGTTACATATTGCTGCAGACATAGAAACCAGAAAAGGCCTTAAGTGCATTGTTTTTGTGCAGGAAAGTTTCCCTTACTGCACAAACATAATCCTGCTTACAAAGCAGGCTTCTTTGCAACATCCTTTAATGGTGCCAGTATTGGCACTAGGCAGTACATTGTGTGCCAGAGCTGGGAATTGGCAGGACTGTACAGTAATATGATAAATGCTGCTTATTCCTGTCCTTTCTCTGTCATGGAGCGCTGCAAGTTGGCTTGCTGTGCTGTGCTCTATCACATACTGATAAATATGCCTCCTACAGTGGATGTTCTTTCATGCTAGTCAGCAACCATCATCACATATATCATAACCCATTTTATTTACACATATTCACAGGCCACTCTGAATCACAATTAATTTTAAGGAAACCTGCTTCTTAGGGAGGCCTCTTCTCACCCAATTGGCTATCATTCTTGTGTAATTAGTGATACATTCCACTTTCCGTTTCTAACAATAGCCTAAAAGGTGCATCAATATCGAGCTGTGAATATTGAAGCTGATGTTCACATTGTTGTTATTCTTTTACTTTTTGTTGTGTGGTATCACTTGACAATATTAAACACCATTTAGCAGTCTGTCATATCCACACGAGAGTTCATTAGGCATGGCAGGTAGCACATTTGCCAACTTTAAGGTTCTAATTGGAGTTTTGAAAAAGCCCTCCTGTATGATGATGACTACGTAGAACACATTAAAAGATGGATACAGGAGTTCTTAGAAATAAATTCTGGGTCAGCTACGGTCATGGTTGTCTGAGACCCATTTAAGGCAGGGATAAGGAGGGAGACGCTCAGATTTTCTATCAGAAGGAACAAAAAAGAGAAAGTACAGGCTCATGCTTTACTCAAGCAAATGATAGAAGCCAAAAGAAAATTGATTCAAGCTGTCCGTCGGAATCTGTAACTGAAGAAGCACAGACGAACGTTGCGGTTGCCAATGCAGAAATGGGAAATGGGGACTATATTATCAGAAAGAACAGTGGCAAAATGAGCCTCGTCCCGCGAAATGCTTTACAACTGCAGTTAACTTATTGGCCATCAACTGGTCATTTCTACCAAGCAACAGACTACTGCCAATCTCATTTCTTCAATTCAAACGAACTCAGAGGGGATAACAAACGATCCTGTAAAAATAGAGGAGGCGTTCAGAGCCTTCTACGAGACATTATATAGAGAAGAGATTACTAAGCCTAGAGAGCTTAGAGAATTGGAAATTAATAACTATTTAGATGATACACTGGTAGCTGAGCTTAATAGAGAGTGTAGCGATCAATTAGAAATCTCCCCAACCTGGGATAATGGAAAGGGGTGACCACTCGGTCCCCCCCGAACGTATGGTTGGGTGCCCCGATCCCCCCGGGAAACCATTTTGGGCGGGAGGCGTGGCTCGGCTGGTATGCCCGAAGTGGCGTAGCCGGGGTGCGCCCTTTCCCGCCCAGGAGGGGTTGTCCTAGACACCCGCACGGAAGACCACGCCCATTAGGCGCACCGGAGGAGGGTCCCCGCCCTCCAGCAGATGAATAAATAGAGCGAGAATCCGAAGAAGCGTCCTCTTGTTCCTGTGCTCTGAAGGCTGCACCAACTCGTTGCTCGTGAGCCCTCGACGGAACAAGCGGCAATTGTGAGAACTTGTAATCTTGTTGTTTCTCTTTCAGTTCCTTGGAGTACGGAAGATCCAGTCCTCGTTGATCAACCAGCGCAGAATACACAAAGCTATGGCCGGTAAGCAAGCAGGAAAGAGCTCCGAGTTGGAAAAGGTACTGCGCACCTTGTCGAATCAAATGGCGATTATGGACCGAAAACTCGGAAAAGTTGACTCGATCGGTCGAGGTTTGGCCGATGTTAAAAAACAGCTAGCGGCCCAGAACAGCTCAGGCCGTCCTAAGAAGGTAATAGGCCCGGCCTTGCCGGGAGTCGTCCCTGAGGGTAGGGGGAAGCGTGTTAAAAGGAGGGCGGTTTCTGGGGAGGTTCCGGTTCCTGTCGTACCCCCAATCGGCCCCATCACACCGGCGGACAGCCCGGTACCAAACCCAGATATAGGTTTACCGATCCCGGTTGTAATTACGCCTGTTAACGATGAGGAGATGCCCCCCTAATTGGCCATCCAGTTAGCGGCAGTGTTGCCATGGCTCAAGAAGAAAGTGGGGGGGTAGTGGCCGCGGGGGACCCGGCCGAGGAGGCTAGACTAATAATCGAGAAGTTACGGCAGTCGAGAGAGGCCACGACGGCGAATGTTCTTCTTGTTCCCCCACAGGTGGCGCCGGGAGGACCTGCGGTTAGCCGGGAAAAGGCGGCAGACACGACGGCCGAACCTGGTAAGCACACATTGCCAATGGCAGGGGAGGGTTCATTACCTTCAAGGCGCGAAAGGGTGGCACAGCACATCCCTGCGGCCACAAAAGAACTGATATGGGGGGAGAAATATTTGAATATGTTTTCATTGTTGACTGACCATCGCGAGATGGAATATGCAAAATCCCAGAAAGATTTATGGCACCCCAGTGTATGGCGGGCCAAGATGGCGGAATTTAGGGTCGATGAGACGGTAGCAAATTGGGTAAAGGCCTGTTTGATATTTACGGCAGTCATGGGGGAACGAAAGCCTGAAATCATGACCGAGTTGACCTGTTATCAGAATAGGATTATGGATTTTTATACCATGTATGAGGGGGACGAGTGGAAAGGTTACGATATGAAATTCCGAAAAGCGAAAGAGTTTGATGCTACTTTGACCTGGGATTGCCTCGACTCGGTGTCATGGCACAAGCAGCTCTTGCCTGGGGCGGCAGGTACGTCCTCGCCGGGCGGGAGCGGGTCGGGGTCAGCTCGCCAAAAGCCCGCGGTGCCCTTTCGAGCGGGCGCCGGTGGGGACTATCAGCCCAAGACCGGCGGGAATGGCGGCAAGCGGGGGGTTTGTTGGGGCTTCAATAGAGGCAACTGTAGCAGGCCCCGGGGAACATGTAGGTTCAGGCATGCGTGTGCGGGCTGTGGGAACTCCTCACACCCGGAGAGTAGCTGCAGATCTAAAAACAGCGGAACGGGAGGAAAAGGGGGGTCTAAGCAAGAGTGAGGTTATACTTTGTAACGGATTGCCCACACCTGTCGATATCATGGCTCTGACTCCTTGGTTGAACAAATACCCGGATCATGTATCCGTCGGGGTGTTGAGGAATGGATTCCTATATGGCTTCAACATCCCGGCGGGGGATTTTCGGGGGGACTCCTTTTGTAAAAATCAGTTATCTGTCCAACACAACCCAAGCGTAGCTGCAAAGAAAATTTCCAAAGAAGTCAGCTTGGGGCGGGTGGCGGGGCCTTTTCATCGCCCGCCGGTGGCGGATTTTGTGTGTTCCCCGTTAGGGGTGGTCCCGAAGAAAGACCCTGGGGAGTTTAGACTCATTCACAACTTGTCTGCCCCAAGGGGTTCTTCGGTGAACAAAGCCATTGACCCAGATATTTGTTCGGTGCGGTACGCATCGTTCGATGATGCCGTGGCCATGTTAAATCACCTGGGCCCCGGAGCGCTGATTGCGAAATCGGACATCGAATCGGCATTCCGGTTGCTCCCGGTACACCCGCAAGATCAGCGCTTGTTAGGTTTTGCATTTCAGGGGAGTTATTACATGGATAAATGCATGCCTATGGGTTGCTCCATTTCTTGTGCCTATTTTGAAATGTTCAGCTGTTTTTTGGAATGGTCATTTACCGAGGCCACAGGGCATAGGCATGTTATGCACTATCTGTTTTTGGGAGCAGCCGGCGATACGAAATGTGCGCAGGCGCTACGGGACTTCTGCATCCTCATGCAGCAGTTCAGAGTCCCACTGGCACCAGGTAAGACGGTCGGACCATCTACTTCACTGGAGTTTCTGGGAATTGAGCTCGATTCTGTGGAAGGATGTTTCCGTTTACCGATGAAAAAGGTGGCCAAGTTTAGGGCTTCCTTGACACAATGCCTGGGCAAGGAGAAAGTGACCCTGCACCAGTTACAGCAAACAGTGGGTCAGCTTAACTTTGCCTTGAGGGTGATACCAATGGCCCGCCCCTTCTCACGCTCTATTGCGCAAGCTATGGTTGGTCTCAAGGAGGGACACCACCGTACGAGACTGTCGGCAGAGGTTCGCCAGGATATGCGCATTTGGTTGGCATTTCTGGCGGACTTCAACGGTCAAGTTGTGTGGAACAAGCCACCAGCTTCTTCGGATGAACTAGGTCTGTGGACTGACTCAGCTGGGAGCATGGGATTTGGCGCCATTTTTGGTAACCGATGGTCGGCGCAAGTATGGCCGACGTGGTGGCACTCCAGCGGTCTGACAGGTAACATTGGGTTCTTGGAGCTATTCCCCATTTGGGTTGCTCTGATGGCATGGCCAGACGACTTCAGGGACCGCTCTGTGGTGTTTTGGTCTGATAATATGACTGTGGTTGAGTGCATTAACCAGCAGGCAGCCCGCTGCAAGTGGATCTTGAGATTATTGAAAGAAATCGTATTACGTTGCATGAGATTGAATGTACAGTTCAGGGCAAAACATGTACCAGGAGTACTGAATTATGCAGCTGATGCACTCTCTCGTTCACACATGCAGGCTTTCAGGGGCTATTTACCCACAGCGGACCTAGTGGCGGCACCGTTCCCCGAAGCACTATGGCTAATGGGTGCCCCGGATTACAAGACCTCGTGGCAGCCAGCTTAGTGCCCAGAACAAGGAAGGCATACGAAGGAGCGTTTCGTTCCTACTGCACATTTTTGGGTCCATCAGGGAAACAGAGCTGGGGTCAGGAGGACTCCTTCCTGGGGTTCCTGGTTGCGCTGCACAGAGGAGGCCGATCAGCGGCAACAGCCAATAGACGTAGGGCGGCCATTTCGTTCATGGCACAGGTGCATGGCATAAGAGACCCGACGGATTCCTTTTTGGTTAGGAAGGCACTCCGCGGCTGGCAACGCCTCGAGGGTCGCAAGCATGATACGAGGCGCCATATTGGTTTAGACAGATTGTCTCTACTTTTAGCAAAGCTAGATGAGACGTGCTCCTCCCTTTACGAATCAGTTCTGTTCCGGGCAGCTTTCGCCTTGGCATTCCATGGGGCTATGCGGGTGAGCGAACTGGCCGCAAGGAACAAGAAGGATATAGAGGGAGGCCTGGGCAGGGATCACGTCCAAATAAGGGGTGATTCGATGGTAATCTCGATAGCCAGGTCCAAGACTGATGAGGGAGCTATGGGTGATAGTGTTATCGTGCAGCGTGTACAAGGGTCCCCCACTTGTCCGATAAAATGCGTAGAGGAATACTTGGCATTGAGGACAGCTACATGGGGGGGGAGCTTGCTGAGGCACAAGGATGGCACCCCACTGACGAGATTTCAGTTTCAGAGGGTGCTAGCACATTCAATCGCTGCCGCGGGCATGGACCCGTGCGATTTTGGGACCCACTCATTTAGGATTGGGGCTGCTAATGAAGCTACAGCCCGCGGTCAGAGTGCGGAGGAAGTAAAGCAGC
Organism: Lissotriton vulgaris; assembly: GCF_964263255.1. Lineage (NCBI taxonomy): Eukaryota > Metazoa > Chordata > Amphibia > Caudata > Salamandridae > Lissotriton > Lissotriton vulgaris. Next base: position 1,092,155,184 of record NC_141696.1, on the reverse strand, counting down.
TGGGCCGTTGGTCCTCGAATTGCTTGAAAAGGTATGTGCGATTGCACATGTTGTAAAGATCAATTGACATGCACTCACGCTTCTTGTCTTTTGTTTGAAATACAGTTTCGCGAGCCTGTCACGCGGGGTGGAATTGGAAGTCGACCCAGCATCAGGAGACCAGCAGTCGAGGATCACCGACTGGAGAGAGAGTGGTATGGGTCACTCATATGTGAGGCGCGCCGGGGACGTATTCAAGGCAGGTGACGCGACTCACGTATCTGGGGAATACGGGTACAGAGTGACCTTCCATGGGAAGGGCGGGCTCTGTTTTGACCAATTTCAATCGTTTTTTGAGGGTCTTTTAGGGCGGCAAAGGTCACCGCCATCTGTAGTCATAGTACACCTGGGGGGCAATGACTTAGTGAAGCTGGGAAGACGAATGTTATTAGAACACATCCTGTCGGCAGTTAGCTGGTTGGCTAAGAAACTCCCGGGGTGCACGATTGCCTGCTCCCACATGATCCCCAGGAAGATTTGGCGGGGGGGCCTTTCAGTGTCAGCATTGAACCACTCAGTGAAAAGGGTCAACAATAAAATTGGGAAATTGTTTCGCTCCGCGCAGTTGCATAGCATTCCTCACGGGTGTATTCGGGGTGATCACATGTATCTGAATGATGGGGTTCACCTGTCCAGGGAGGGGAATAATTTACTCATAGGAGACTTCATAGCATGGCTAAGGGGTTTGAGGAAGCATGACCTTTAGGAGGAGTGGGGGGCCGGATAGTCGGTCAACTATCCGGCCTGTGGCGGTAAGGTCATGATCGGTGAGCAGTAATTTCAAGATCCCTAGAGGGGGGCGCCACCCAGAATGGATTGGAGCGCCCGGGGGGAGGCGGCCATTGGCCCCTTCCACGGGGAGGCGGCACCCACTAAGGATGGGTCGCCTAAGGGGAGACGGCCATAGGCCCCTCCCAGGGGGGAGGCGGCTAGATGCCCCTCCTACGAATTTCCCGGGGGGTGGATATCCGCGACGGCGGATAGAGAGTGTGGGGATGGGGGGGAGTCCACACTGTCCTTCCTACAGATACCTCACACAGGAACTCGGACGACCTTTAAGATGGCGTCGAGTGAAAAGGGGGCCCCCACGACAAGGGAAGTTACAGTTGGCAATGAGGGTAAAGTCCTCTGCGCATGCGCCACTCACACCGTGAGGGCGGGATTTTGGTAGTAGGGATCTGACACCGGTTAAGACCTTGCCGTTGGCCCTTAATGCTAGGATGTACAATTTTAATTTAGAATGTATGCATTTTCAGGATGCTAGACTCGGCTAGGAAACCTTTGTATTAGAGATCTGTTAAGGTTAGCCAAAGAACATGTCTTCATCGAAATGTAATAAATGTAAAATTGTACATATTCATGAAACTTTTATTTAATGTTTTAAATTTTGTTTCATATTTTAATAAATACGGCCGGGGGGGTAACTCCCCCCCGCCTTCCAAAAGTTCAAACTTGTGTCTGTCTACTCCCATTGGGAATTGGTGTTGGAAGGGGGTGGCGGGCATCCCGGCCATAAAATGCAATCGCCTTGGCAAGTCTTCCGTATTACAAGGCTACAGGAGATGATAATATCCCAGTTGAATTCTATAAGATCTTTTCGCAACAGATAAAAGACTTATTTACAAATGTAGTTTCTTCCATTTTTAATGGGTCATCTCCTCCGCAGTCTTGGTCTTTGGCAAAAATAGTAGTATTTCTCAAAAAAGGTAAACCTGCTCTGGAAATGTCCTCTTACAGACCGATAACCCTTATTAATACTGACTCCAAGATGTTCTCTAAAGTCCTCGCATCTAGACTGTCATTAAATATTGACTCTCTGGTTTCGAATTGGCTGCGCGGTTTTATACCGAAAAAGGGTACCACAGAACATGTCCGCCGGACTATCACCCTATTTGATACTGCTAAGGTGACAGGAGATCCGATCGCATTATTACTCTTAGGCGCTGAAAAAGCGGTCGATCAGGTCTCCTGGCAGTACTTGTGGGGGGTCTTGGGATGGATCGGTTTCAGTCCCAGGATTTTACAGGCACTACAGGCGTTATGTCAGGGCCCTACTGCCAGAATTTCAATCAATGGGCATCTCAGAAGGCAGATAGGTATAACACGTGGAACAAGGCAGGAACGCCCCTGCTCACCACTGCTGTTTGCATTATTTATTGATACTTTGATTAGGAAAATGTAATCTAACTCTGAGATAGTAGCGGTGAGCCGGTTTGACTTTGACACGAAGATTATGGCGTATGCCAATGATCTAGCCTTGGTAACTCCGGAACCAGTAAGGGCCATTAAGGCTATGGAACTAGAGGCCCAAGAATTTGAGGAGATTTCTGGCTATGCCCTCAATAAATCTAAAACTCAGATTGTGCTGAATAAATACATTAGCTGGGATGACGTAGAGTAACCAAGAAGGCTAAATACATTGGGGTCAATATAGTTTCGAATTTGGATCTAATTGTTAAAGAAAATCTGACTCCGCTCGCATCCGATATGAAAAAATCACTTAAAAGGATTAACAATATGCACTTGACAATCGTGGGGAGATGTAATGTTTTAAAAATGAAATTTTTTCCCAAATTGCTATATTTCTTTCGGACCATCCTGCTAGAATTTAACAATATAATGTTCCATATGTTTGATAAAATTTTCTCCCCATTTATCTGGGCTTATGCTCAACGAATAAGGTCTTTTAAATTTCTTTCACTGCCCAGAGAGAGAGGAGGTTGGGCTCTCCTCATTATTAATTTATATTACTGGGCTTCTGTTTTGCAATATAGCTCTGAGCTATTGCAAGATTCTCCTACTGAGAACCACTCAGGCCTTCCCCCACCATATACAATACTCCTGGGGAAAGGGTGAGAGGATGTCTTTTGCGACAGCTAGATTACTGCTATTTCAAACGGGTAAGATTTTAGACCCTTTTGAATGCCTATAGAGTATTTTCCAACATAAGTAAATCGCTTGGGCTTTCCAAATTAAATTACTATACACTTACTTGGAATAATGGCAGCCTACCACTCATTTATCAAAATGCATACCTTCTACAGTGGTATCAAGCGGGCCTCTCCAAACTGGGCGATTTGATCACTTCAAAAGGCATTTTGCCTTTTGGTATCCTGAAAACTCTGTATGATTTGGACAATAGTCCACTATTTCAGAATAATGCAATTTCAGGATATCTAACAAATAAAACTGGTGGCCCAGCAGGATTCGTTAAGATGGCCTTGATAGATATATTTCTAGAGCCAAGTATACCACGGATCGGAAGTATTTACACAATGTTAAATGAGCGAATGCCAGATGACATTATTAGAATTGACAAAAAATGGCAGCAGAAAGTGAATGTACCTCCTAAAACCTTTTGTCATGCCCTAAGTCTCGCACAAACACACCTACTGTCATCAAAGTTGCAAGTACAATTCTTTAAAACTGGCTTCTTCTCATATACAACTCCAAGTACAGTGGCTAAATGGGGCTCTGGTAATGGAACAACCTGCCCGAGATTTGCTGAAAATAGTACAGATTCAGTGCACATGTTCTTCACATGCTCAAAATTGGTCCGGTTACTTGAAAGGGTGCAACTATTTCTCCACAGAGTTCTCTTACAAGATATACAATTGATGCCAGTTACTGTAATGTTAGGATTAAACAACATGATTAACATAAAAATCTGGGGGTGCCTTTTTGTTCCCGGCCATGACTATTCTTTGGATCTGTAGAGCCTCTCATTGGAAGGATCCAAACCCTCCCTCTTTCGCTCAATGGCAGGCTCGACTGCTTTCCACTCAGAAACTGAGTGTCATCAGTATAAGATGTTGTTTCAATCCCATAAGAGGAGATAAGGGAGATGAGCGGGGCGATATATGAGTTCATGAGAAGTGGACTAAGTGTGGCACCCTGTGGGACTCCTGTGGTGATGGTGTGTTCTGAGGAGAGAAAGGTACCCAGGGAGACTGCTTGCCTCCTATTTGAAAAGAAGCAAGTAATCCAGGCCAGCGCAATGTTAGAAATGCCGCAAGATTTTAGCCTGGCTAGCAGGATGCTATGAGAGATGGTCTCAAAGGCAAAAGGATCAGAACTGCCTTCTTGCCATTGCCTGTGATAAATTTTAGGGTATACGATATCCCCAGTAGTACTGATTCCGTGGAATGTTTCGGATGGAAGCCCGATTGTCGAGAGTGGAAGATCAGAGCTGATTCGGCGAAATTGGAGAGTTCCTTATAGTCTATTCTCTCTGTGATCTTACCTAAAAAAGGTAGTAAGGATATAGGCCTATAATTATTGAGATTAGTAGGGTCTATATTTTGTTTTTTCATCAGTGGTTTTACAATGGTGAATTTCCATTCATCCAGCATAATGCCGGAGGAAAGAGAGGAATTCACAATATCATTTACCACTGGATTCACTATGTCAATGATATGGTGTAAGATCATTGGGGGGCAGGTGTCCAGTGGCTAACCTTACTTGCATGCTAAGATGGCTTCATATGTCTGGGGCAAAGTAACCGTTTGAAAGGCTTGAATGAAGGGGTTGATTGCTTATGCACCACGTAATGGGGTGCAAGTGCAACACAACTGATAAGTGCAACTTATCAAGCCTTGCAAGGCCACCTTGAGTGGCAATGGGTGGCTTGATACATCTGGAGTAACGCAATGCCTTATAAATCACTTTGTTTTTTTACTCTACCCCAGAGAGGGATTCCATGGTTGTTTCATGAGTGTTCCCATGCAATACACATGGATTTTGATTTACCATAAGGTACTATAAGTGGTAGACGTGGGAATGCACCCAAACTACTAAGCCTCAATTTTTTCCTCTTTCTATGTGTGTTGCATTTTGCTGCAGACATAGAAACCAGAAAAGGCCTTAAGTGCATTGTTTTTGTGCAGGAAAGATTCTCTTACTACACAAAAATAATCCTGCTTACAAAGCAGGCTTCCTTGCACCATCCTTTAATGGTGCCTGTATTGGCACTAGGCAGTACATTGTGTGCCAGAGCTGGGAATTGGCAGGACTGTACAGTATTATGATAAATACTGCTTATTCCTGCCCTTTCCCTGTCATGGAGTGCTGCAAGGTGGCTTGCTGTTCTGTGCTATATCACATAATGATAAATACGCCTCCTACAGTGGATGTTCTTTTATGCTAGTCAGCAAACAGCATCACATATATCAGAACCCATTTTATTTAAACATATTTACAAGTCACTCTGAAACACAATTCTTTTTAAGGAAACCTGCTTCTTAAGGCCCCATCTCACCCAATTGGCTATCATTCTTGTGTAATTAGTGATACATTTCACTTTCCGTTTCTAACACTAGCCCTAAATGTGCATCAATATTGAGCTGTGAATATTGAAGGTGATGTTCACATTTTTTACTTTTTGTTGTGTGGTATCACTTGACAATACTAAACACCATTTAGCAGTCTGTCATATCCACATGAAAGTTCATTAGGCATGGCAGGAGCACATTTGCCAACTTTAAACCCATGCTCGGATAAGATAAGGAGTCATTGGTTATTGATTATTTGTGAGAAATGGCCTCATTTTGCATGCCCCACAGCAGCCTCCAGGGAACCGGCATTCCCTGGCAGTGTTTTTGTGGTCTTAATGCCGCAATATGCTTGGTGGGACAACTGTTTTCCAGCCACGCACATTACAAGTTTCCTACATTTCCTACTCCATGAAAACTTCGGTGGAGAGCAATCAAAGGGGGCCCTATAGGGCCCACTTGTGCCTCAAGGCCATGGAGTACATGCAGTGGGACACAGCATGTGCCCACCTGTGTGCATGCACCCCAGTTCCTGCGTGGCATGAACTTTACATTCCATGCAGTGCAAGAACTGTTTTTGGCAAGCCTAATGCAGTGCCCATTTTCTGAGGCACAGCCATGGAATGTAAAAAAATTCCACCAGACACAAGAAATACTGGTATTTGGTGGTTGGCGGTCCGACAATAGGTTTGGTGGTGGGTCAAACATGGCGCCACACCACCAAGCTCATAGCCAGGCCCTAAATAGTTTGACACTAAGTAGACCTTATAACACATATAGTGGTGTGCCTCGAACTTAAAGCGAGTACATGCAAAAATGTAACTACAGTGATTAGCCCCCAATCGCTATTTTTTTTAGAGCTCTAGGTTGTATGCTAAGTTCAAAAGTTAAAATAAAATAATACACCTGCTAACATTAGATTGGTATCAGCTATAGATACAATTAAACCACTTTTTACATTTTTTATTAAAAATTTATTTCACTGGTAAAGTCAGATTTCTAGAAAATATTTAGAAAAAGCATCTTATCAACATGTTGACTTTGTCTGCATGAACTACCAGTGGCTAATTAGTATTAGCCAGCTTATGGGCCCTGTCAGTGATTTCCCTTAATGAGGTGTGAAAACTGCTCCCACAGCAGAATTAAATGACTGAACATTTTGACAAAAACATCTGGGAGTGAGGGTCATGAGTTAGGAAGGACAAATAAAAAAGCAAACAGGATGTTCTGCAAAATCTGGAAGGGTTACTCCTTGGTACCTTTTTCTCACTGGTTGGGGAATGTCAGAGAGTCCCTCCAACACACTGACTAGTGAAACTACAAAAACTGGCATCTGACCCACAGCTCACACAGCTCAATAGAACCTTGTCTGGAACTGTGCAAGAACAGAAGAGGACTGGACCTGCTTTTGGGTACCTCTATAGACCTAAAGGGTTTGATCTCCTCCTACTTGTATCAAGGAATACAAATTTGACTTTAAGGTTCAGTTGGTTGACCCCCTGTTTGACTCCAGGGACACAAGCAACTGCGAGAGGCCTTTTTTCTGAAGTAGCCACTTAACCAGTAGCAACTGGGCATGACTGGAGGTTGCTGGTGGCCTCTGCAAAAGTGAGAACCTGGTCCTAATTGTTGTCACCGAGCACTTCGGAGCTTCAAAAGTGTCTAAAGGGAGCTGATCCAGAAACACTGAAACATTGTGACTTAGAAAATAATTGTCCTTCAGAGACCTCTGGCAGCATCAGTGGGACCTTGTGGAAAAGGCATCTGATTACGAAGGGAGATTGTGACATACAGCTTGTCCCACTGGGGAATTTGCTGCTTTAAAAAAAAGTCTAAATCCAAAGGTATCACTCTTGACTTTAAGAAAGTGGGAAAAGTATCCACAGATGTGAAGACTCAGGTACCAGCAAACTTTAAATTTCTCCTGCTCAGAGCTTTTCCCATCCAAACCAACAGCTTTCTCTGGACCTCGTTCAGTCGCTATCCAGCTTCAAGAAGCCTTTGGTAAATATAAACTTCCTCCAATGTAGGATCTCAGCGTTCATTTCAAGGACCGAGTCGGAAGGTAAAATATTTGATCAGTTGTTTCCAACCCGTCCTTCATCGCGGTGAGCATGAAATTGCTTCTAGGGTCCAGTCACTCACGAGCAGTGACTACGGATTGGTGCTGTATTTTTTCTTGATGCTTGCACTAAGAAACAAAATTGTATCTATGATTCTCCTTATAAGATTTTTATCATTTTGGTGTTCTTTTTCTCATTACTTTTTTTCAGTTATTCAAAATCATTCTTGAGATTTTAATTGTGCTGTGTTGTACATTTTTAAATCTTTTGTTACTACTAAATACTTTATAGATTTTCTTGCGGGAAGCCTGTCTGCTCTGTGACACAGATAGCAATGGGTTGATCCCATGTTCAAATTATTGAAACTGTGTTTTAAACTGAAAATTGTGTGTTCTTATTCGTGGTGCTGGACTCACATCCACCTCAAATAATAACTCAATGCTTTTCATTGTATGTTGGTTATCTTAGAATCCTTTTAGCAACATGATTTTGCTTCAGCTGATAAATATGCCTCTAAGTACAAATCAAATTGAAGAGAAAGATACTATTTACTGCAGATATCCATTGGTACTTATGTCACTATGTTACTATTTTTCTCAGTAGGCTTGGTCACCAATGTAGAGAACTTTACTCTTGAACCTAGAACCCACCAGGAGCCAGTGAATACATTTTTAGGCTTGAATAATGCGGTCATGTTGACAAAGGTCCCTGTAGCCTTGGTAACCTGTCGATGAGCTTGTTTGGATTACTTGTGTAGATGGTTTGGCAGAAGTTAAGGTTTACCATGACCATATTTACTGCAGGCATCCACTGGCACTTGAAGTAGTATGTTAAGCCTTTCCCCTTGTAGGCTGAATGAACAATGCTTAGAACTGTAGTCTTGATCATTGAATCTACCAGGAGATAGTAAGTTACTTTTAGGGGAGGATTAATGTGATTATGTTGCCAAAATGTTTCTGGTTATGTAACTTTGCTAGCCTGTCCATGAGTTTTTCAGGGTGCATTGTGTAGACAATCTTACAGAATTCAAGGTATGTCATGACCAAGGTTTGGAGGAGGTACACTCAGAGGTACATTTCTAGAAATTTAAATTTTTTTAAGAGGAAGGGGAACTGCTTGTTGAAATCCTTAACCACTGTGTTGTGTACAAGAGCTCAGCATCAACAGAAAACGTGGGTTTCTCACTTTTGAAGAGACTAGTGGTCACATGAAGGGCAATGAATATCAAGCCAGCACTGAAAACTTGATTTTTTTTATGTTCATGCAAATAAAGCACTCTTTTGTCTAGTGGAACCCATGAAGAGAGCGTGGCATGCTTTTTTAGTATATATTTTCACACTTAATGTGAAATTACACCACCACTATACATTTGGCAATATAAGTTGCAACTGAGAGTGTAACCATATTATTTGTGGAGTAAGCATCCCTAGAGTAACCTGTATGGCACAGAATAGAAGAAAATCTGCTCTAAATCAATCCTTATATTTTTGGTAAAGTTAGGCAGGAAACATTAGATCCATGGTAGATGCTGGGGAGCATTAGTTGTGTTTCTGTTTCTCAATTCATAGTGAGGAAAAGTTGGTCATGGTAGATTCAATTTCCTCTTTGGGCCTAAACTATAACTAGTGAGCAAGAGGATAATATTCAGTTGCAGCTATATGGGTTCCCTTACATTCAGGGTGAAGAGTTGAATATTGTAATGGGACTTTAGGGCTGTAGGGACTGCTCATGCTTGTTTCAGGAGATTAGAGATAATCGCCATTCACCACTCTCTTTAGTCGGCATTCTTTGCATGTTTGTGATATTTTGGAAGAGACTGGGAAGAAATGGTTTAATGTATGCAGGTAGGAAGGATTTATTGGGAAAATCACTTGGTTTTAACTAAGAAGATGTTTTTAACACAAGTTGGTACTCGATTTATCTTAATGTAGTGGAAGTGAGCTGAAGTGTGTTTGGAAGTGGTCATAGAGAGTGAGATGCAATTGTATGTTATGATCAGCAGGAAATGCTCATATTTGTGCGATGCTTATGAATCTAGGTGCATTACTTCAAACCACTTGAACATGCACAGAAGCATAAAAGACCCGTCATGATGGCCACAGTGTGGGTGGAACCTAGAAAGTGGCTGGACATGTTAAAGACATGTGTGAAGAAAATAAGGACTACATGTCTCAAGGAGACACATAGGTGAAAACAGCACAAGCAATACTGAATACTTAGTGTATAAGGTCATCATGATTCATTAAATTCTTCGTAGGCAAACATGATACAAAGTTGCCTGAATCAGATGGTTAGTGGGCCACGTCAATTGTTAATAGTGTGCTGTGTCTCAGGTTTAAGACACAGACAGAAATGAAAGCTGCACTGATGTTTTAGAGATATAAAAGTTGTGTATTCATACCAGCCCAGCACATGCTTTAACTGTGTACTGTGGGTTGCTTACTGTATGTTGAAGTCATCTTTAGCATTTTCACAAAAGGATATGTTACTGTTTTTGAATGTGGTTTGTCCACCCATTAGTAGAAATCACATAATCACAATTATCTGAGCACACCTCTACATTCTAAGGGTCATTTTTGGAAATTGTCTAAGGGTTACTGGCTGTTCCCTGGGGGTGATAGACCACTGCATCAATGTGTAGGAAATTGTGTTATTTGTGCAGCATATGGAGACCATGCATTAAATAGGTCCATAATTTTCCCTTAATGGGAATGAAACACCCCATTGTAGCATTTAGCTCTCTCAGGGTAGCGAGGCAGAGCAGCTCAAGGCCTCTTCAGGGGAAGTGGTGTGTTCCAGTGAGCCATAGACTGTGCTTTTTATTTAGAAAAGGAAACATGCATTTATTATAAACACACTACTAAATACCACTCATTAATTTACAAATATATACTTCAAGCAGATTGTAAATACCATAGATGACATTGCAAAACTCCACTTGACCCCCAAAGGGACATAACATTACCAGACAACAAACCAAATGCTAAAAACATCATCCTATTGTGTGCAAATGCAATCTTCAATAATAATCATGTGTAATGCAATTAGTAATTTAAATAAGGCATATCAACCTTGCTAGGTAATAACTGTCAGCATTATTATGTCAATAACTCATTTGTAAATGAATATAACATGTCTATGTGCTTTTTATATGTTAATAGGCCATCAAAAATACAATCACAAAAAGGTCCTAGAGGGCGCCACATTTTGGCCACTTCAAATGCAACCATAGGTCTAACCTCTAGAGGGTGTTACACTCCAATGTATTTTCTTTGCACACCCTTTTAGCCACATAGAATGCAACCATAGAACCAACACCTAGAGGATTCTGCATTCCCAGCTGTAGAGGGAAAGCTCCAGCTTTGGGAGCGCTTTAATGAGTAAATCCTCATGAGTCATGTATTTCTTGACCCCTACGGTCAGCCTCTGGGGAACATTATTCTGGGGAGGCTGCAGTAACTCCTTCAGCCTTTCATAACACTTTCCAGATTCGTTGGTAGTAGCCCTGTCCTCCTGCAGCAATCACAAGGCAAGAACAATATATCAATCTTCGAGCCCCCCCCCCCCCCCAGGCCAATATGGGGCGATCCAGCTTTGGAGAAGTGGTTATTTTATTAGTGGCTCTCCAGCTGTTAGCTGCTAGTTTGTTGGTGTTGTTTTTATTTTTTTCTTTTAAGTTGTTGGGTTGCCTGGTTCCACTCAGATACCCAGCTTGCCTTCAATGTTGAGGGCAGACCAGAGAGTCCACCCCCGGCTGCCCCGCTGGCTCCCCACCAGTAGCCTCTTCTCTACTGCTGCAATACGTGGCAGCATTCTTCTCTCAGGTCTCTCAAGTTGGTGGTGGCAACCCACTCTCCTCAGACACAGGCAGTGGCAGCAGGACAGACTCACCACTGTTAGTGAAAATGGGGCACTCCAGGTCCAGGGTTGGGATCCTAGTCCCCTACTCCTTCACTCGGAAGAGCGTAATGGCATGAAGGTTTTGGGGGGTTCTCAAGAATAAAAGGGTTCCACATGATCTCCTGGATGTTTTGGTCTGCCTCATGACGACACATATGCTCAAGTTAGATAGGGCTGGGGGTGCCCCCAACTTGACCTTGAGTGGCCTACAACTATTAGTGGATTTATTTGGGGCCTTTGCAGCAAATGAGGATTTGTGATCAAACATACCAAAACTAAGTTTATGGCCAACAGCCCGCACAAATCTTTTGATAATGTTGGAGGGCACACCATTAGAAAATGTCTCTAAGTTTGTCTATTTTGGGATAAAGCTAACCAGAACTATGTCCTGAGTCTCCTAGGTCGAGGGCGGTAGCCTGAACCTCACCCATCAGGCTGTCCCAATTTTAAGATTTTATTGGGCTTCACAAGCAAGGTGCATATCCCTGCCTTTAAGGTCTATAGAGCTAAGGCTGAGGGTAGTGCACTGTAAGCCGCAGAAGTATGGGGCAACGCAAATTTGGCCCAGTCGGGGTGGCTGACAACACGTTTCAAAGAGCTATAACCAATCTCCCAAAAAGCACTCCATTGAGTCCCTAAGATGAGATCTGGCATCATTACGATGGTGGACGGACTTGAGTCCGTCTGTCATCAATGCGGGTACTGGGATCACCTGCCTGCAATGCAGCGGTCTCACCAATGTGATTACGATGCAACCGCCACCGTTGAGGTCACATTGTGCATCTTTGACATTGCTGTGGGTGCCTGCCACCTGGTGCAGGGAAATGGTACCCCCCCCAGAGCACACCCACCTCCCCCAACAAAAGGGGGCCTGCAACTGACCCCCAAATGCAATCCCCACTGGCTGGCAGGGATGCATCATCGTAATATGGTGGACAGTGCCTGCTAGGCACCACCACCATATTGTAGATGCGTTGTGGGTCTGCCAGGCAATCGTAAAGATTGCCTAAGACGGACCCGTGGCGGACGGACTTTGCGTCTGCCAGCAATCGCCCGCCATATTAATTTGGTAGGTGGAGAAGCTTCACGATGGCCGTGAAACCACCACCAGCAGGCTGCCGGTGGCGGTTTTCTGCCATTGTAATGAGCGGCATAGTCTCCCAGGACATCTTTGGTAAAATTAAGTAATCTGTTAACCTAACTGGAAATAGCAGAATTTTGATCTTACCATGAAATACATTTCTAGGGCCTCCCTTTAAAAGGCATTTTGGGAGTATATGCATCTTGGCGATATAAGGTAAGTTTCAGAAGAGTTCCTCATTTGTAATTTCTTAGATTTTAAGAGTGATATGGTTTTCAAGGCATTTTTATACTATATAAATCTAATAGCTGCAAGGAAAATCTATCTCCATTTTCGATACATTGCTCCACCGTAATTGTCCCTTCAAGCAAAATGGAATGCCATTGATGTATGAGCTCCACAAGCACTGGGGCTGAAGAATTGCTTGCACATTATTTTTTTTTACACTTCCTATGTTCAGTCAAGGCAAACCTGTTTCATCCCACTGTGTAAACAACTTGGCTGTAGACAGAACCAGGATGCCTTACAGTTCCTGCGTACAGAGTCTAATCAGACGAACGTCTGCCCAGTCTCTAAATATCTCCATTGGAGCAGATGCATCCGAAGCAAAGCCTTAGGTCTTTTATTACATGAGATCTCTGTAGCCTGTTTTTTTCATTATGTATTAATGTCTGTGTAAGACCTTTTTCATCATAACAATGTTTGTTAACTGTAATTATATAGATATTTTCGGAGTTTAAGTTTTTAATTATTTATTCTTGACTGTGCATAGTCCTTTCCCATCAGGATACTGTTTTTAACCATAATCATACCCATGCTTTTTAGCTCTATTGATTGTCTTTTTCTTGCTATGGCTAGTATATTCTATAACATCAAATGATCTCAGATATATGTGTAGATATGGGCTCTGATCAGGTTATTTCTGAGACCAAGTAAAAGCATATTTTGCTATGTATCTCTGTATAGGTTTGACTTGTAATTTGGGTGTTAGAGCCTTTTGAATGTGTTCCTATTTTTATTGTTATTTATATTTATGTCTCATGCATTGTATTGTATGTGGGTATATTCTTTGTGGTTTTGTGGTTGAAAAAACAAAGTATTTTGATGATGATGACATTGCAACTATATGTTAGAAAACAATAACTCAAGCCGGATTATGTGTTTTACTGTATTGCAAGAGACTTGAGAGTTCTTCCAGTTAAGCATTGAAAGGGCTTGGCTTCATGTAGCTCTACTGTGTATGTACCACTAATAAAGATGAAAATAAACGTTGTGTCCAAATGCTAGATAATTGACATAAATAGGTGACAATGAATTGTCTTGTTCTCATTCAATGTCATTAGAAAACATTTACCTAATGGTAGATCTAAGTTCTTACAATACAGTTTTGTGAGTAGGCACAAACATTGGGAGTAAAATTAGATGGGCATGTGTCTGTCCATAATATAGTAATCAAGGACAATGGAAAACGTGTGACATTTAAATACCTTAGAAAATCGAAGGTGATGTTGATTATAAATTAGTTTCATATATTTACTATGGAGCAGTGTACTTCCTAGTAACTAAGGTGTATTGCAGAAGGTGATGAGGCAAGCTAATGCCCAGAGTTGCCGAGTGTGATCCCTGGTTAGAGTAGGCACCGAGGCGAGAATTATCGAGTCCGCTGACCCTGGTCCACGATCCTGCCGCATCGGGAATTGAACCCTGGTCCCTGGCCATCCTCTGCTTCCAGGTCTGCCGCCTCTAACCAGTGAGCCACACCACTCCACCACTCCACAAATGAATCTTCATTGATAACTGCTTTATTTAAAGGGACCTAACGAGGCACATAGGGCTTTGGTTAGATGAGGGATTGGGAATTAGATTATCAGATGTGCGGAAATGTGTTTAAAATGCATTAATACCTGTGAAAGACCCGCCATGTTGTTATCTAGGAAGTAAGGGCCAGATGTAGGTAGCCCATTACCGATCGGAATTGGCCTAAAATACCGATTTTCGGCCGTTTCCGATCGGTAAAGGACTATGGAGATGTAGGTGCACATATTCGGTAATTTTACCGAATCGGTATTATTACAGAATCGGTAATTTTACCAAATCCGTAATATTTACCGATTCAGTAAAATTACCGAAAATGCTAGATTGATATGTGGGTAGCCAATTTTCCATTGGCACATGGCTTTCAGAATCGGTATTTTACCATGGAATACAAATCCATGGTAAAATACCGATTCCTGTGTACATGCACATCTGTGCATGTACACATGTGCCATGTGACAGACAGACGTGCCCTTAGGGCATGTCTGTGTGCCACATTGCACACATGCCCGTTTTGGGGGTGCTAGAGGGTGTCAAAGTGACACCCCCTGCACCCTTGACCAATTCGGTATTTACCGATTCGGTAAATACCGAATCGGTATTTGAATTGAATCCTATGGGCTTCAAGGCCCATAGGATTCAATGGCAAATACCGATTCGGTATTTACCGAATCGGTAAATACCGAATTTTTAAGGAATCGGTAACAAATCCAGATGTTGGTACCTACATCCCATTTACCGATTTTGAAATACCAAATCGGTAAAATTCGGTATTTCAAAATCGAAAAATGTGATTTACATACATCTGGGCCTTGGGGCCTTATTTATGAAGGCCTTGCGCCACCGGTGCGTCACTTTTTCCCATTTTAAAAGTGACGCAAAAGTGGCGCAAGACCTTCATAAATAAGGCCCTAAGTCTCTAGAAATAATCATCCGCACAATCTTCCATGATGCTCTGGTTTGGTACTTCACTAGTCCCAGGAATGTGGGTTAATGTGATTCATTCTTTTTTGATCAAATCATGTTTGACCTACTTTTGACCTGCTACTTACCACCACAGTTGATAAACAATCCAAAGCCCCAAGTGTGGAAAACGAAATGAAGAACATCATTGCCAAAAATCCTTTCATTTATGATTCCACATAAATTCAGAATTTAGAGGAGACTAGTTCTGGAGCATTGGCTGCAGGCAATTTCTATTAAGACAAGGTTTTCAATCAAACACAGTTAGCTGGTCATTATATGAGTCTCAGGTCATGGAACTTAAGATGTGAGCTGCTTCAGCAAATTAACTGCTTGGTCTAAAATGCTTCAGAAATATTTCAAAGGGGGATTCACAAAGTTAATGGAATGGTGTTCTTAACTGACAAAGTTCACATTCATAATTTGAAGGTGTCCTACAGAGTTAGAGGTACATCCCCTTGACTTCTCCCAAGCCTTGCTGTTGCTATTGCTTGAAACCTCCATTAAGTAGGAAATCGTCATCCGTTGACACACAGAATAGGTTGACAAAAAAGGGATTACTCAGGCTATAGTTCTCTATGCTGTCTATGCAGTTTTAGTGTTCACGTATTCACGGTATGATGTTTTAACTATGCTAACATGATATGGCCTCATATTATTATTATGGCAAATGCCAAACACATAATTGTTGTATTGTTCTGTATTCTGATTGCATTCATGTAGCACTTACTATCCCTGCTGAAGTGTGAAGTGCTTTGACTCCAAATGGCGCTCTATTTCAGAACTGAAGATTAGTGGTTAATTCAGTAGTTATTGTTTGTTAAATCTTGGGCTCCAAAGTATGCATTTATCTAATATTGTGAAGGAGATTAGTTAATTTAGTTTAATTAATTAATTAGTAAGTAGGAAAAAAGTTAAATGCTATTGCTAGTTCATGATGTATGAGTGCATGTAAAAATGGTTTGTGTGGTGAGAAGATGGACTGGAGGAATTAGGATATCAGTAGATTGCTGATAACTAAAATCCGTGAATTCAGGAAATAGTTTATTGTTCTAAGGACAATAGATGGGAATTTACACAGAACACATAAAGCAATATGTGAAGGACATGTGGAAAAGCGAAAGATGGTTGACAGGTAGTGACAACTAAAGATGGTAGAGAGACAAGAGAGAAAATTAAGCTTAATTTTATCCAGAGTCTTAATGCTGTTATGAGAATGGATAGACGTGACTGTCTTCGCACATGAGATGATACATTTGTTATCAGATATTATTGGTGAAGACAAGAATCATGCTGAGTAGTCCATTTAGTGAAATGAGTGGGAATGCTGTCTCATATAGTTGTGTCGTGAGATGGACCAAATGTGTGCATGTGGACAGACAGCCAGTAATGTGGTTCTTTTCCTCACCATTGAGGATAGTTTAACTGGGGACCCATGGTGAAACAGGTTATGCTCCAAAACAACCTGCAATCGGAACATCACCAATATTTGCACACACCTGTTAAACTACTGAGCATAACAGAACTATGGGCAGCAGGTGCACCATATGATGTATTTAAAAGGGGAACCAACATAGTCACAACATTGATATCCTCTCTAGAAGGCAAACTCAAAGGTAGCTCTTGCTCTCATGCATGGATGGTTATAATAACATGCTCTATCCAGTACCATATTTGTCTATCCCATTTCCAACATGCATAAAACACAGCTTCCTGACTCTAAGCATAGGCAATATATCAGCCTTAGCAGCCAGACCAGCATGGAAATACACCGGTTTGATATCATGCAGGCAGTGCAATGATCAGGAAGAGGATCTTGTCCATGTGATTAGAACCTATCCTCATCTTTGCACTTCTCGGCTACAATATTTAAAGAAAGGCTTCTTTGATAGGGACATTCGTACATGCAAGGTAGCCATAATAGAGTGTTTGATCCCAGCAATCCACAGTTAAATAGAACATTTCTCAAGTTCCTGGAAATAGCTCTTCGTGAAGAGCCTGTGCTGGATAACTTTAATACATCAGTCCACTATACTGTCAAAGCAAAGCGATGGCCACAGTGTCCTGGCCTTTTCCAACATACATTATGAATGCCCCTTAACACGCACTGTATCATCCATACTGATAGGAGGTACTAAATGTCCCCCATATAATGATAGGAATTATTTATTAGCCACAGTACAAGGATTGTTTCTGATGGGTCATACCTCATATATTTAAAGCATTGCTTAATCTACCATCATTCACCATCTGCTATATTATGAATGTACTCATTATGCACTTTAATCGTATTTTATTTTTTTAGCAATAAGATGTACAAAATATTTCTCCTTTAGTGATAGGAAATATAAAGAAGACAAACCTTGGTCGGGCCCATAAAATACAATGTCTGTCTATTTTGCACAAATGTGCGATAAATCAGACCTACCATTCAGTTTTAAGCAACAACCTAGTAGACAATACGTTTTAATTGTTGTGTCTTTTGCACACCAGCTTACATCTAAAGTTTTAGCCAAGTATGACACAAGTTAACTAAACAATAAAAACTAACTTGACTTGAGGTTAGATATAACCACCTCTTAGCTTTCTTCTAGATTCCATATAGTTGCCAATGAATCTTTTTTGCTTCATAACTGATGGAAATTACACATCATGGTAACTTTCAGCTTAGTGCAAGCCTAGAAAATGGTGTTTCTGGTAGACCAGTGGACATCCATTCAGATG
This sequence comes from Lissotriton vulgaris, assembly GCF_964263255.1. NCBI lineage: Eukaryota > Metazoa > Chordata > Amphibia > Caudata > Salamandridae > Lissotriton > Lissotriton vulgaris. The sequence goes on along the minus strand of NC_141696.1, from coordinate 1,092,137,329 downwards.
CAGAAGAATATACATATCTGTGCATGTAGGTGCGTAGGTTGGAATTTGTATGTATGAAAACTAAATATTATTAATGGAAAATGTTGCCATTTGAGAATACAAATGTTTCAATATTTTCATGCTTCACCCTCGATGGTGTTGCAAAAGTAGCCCCTGGATCTTGTTGATAGAGAGTGGCAGATTAGTATTGATTAGTTATTATTACGAGTAGAAAACCTATAGGAAATACATGATTACTCATATTGGGAATAGTTAGGTTTTTGCCAGGCTTGTGACTTGCAAGTGGTTCTCAATATGTCTGATCTTTGAAGGTAGGGATTTTTATAGATTGTGCGTCTCTTTTTGTGACGCACCAGCAGGGTAAAAAATGCACCAGGTTGCGTCAAATTTACAAAGTGACGCATCTAGGTAGATGCGTCACTTTGTTAACCCCTGCGCCACATTATACCTACGCCAGGTATAATGTGGCGCAGGGGGGCGTTCCTACGCAAGAAAGGGTTGTAAAAGTGATGCAGTGAAATCTATAAGATTTCACTGTGCCACTTCTAGGACGCAAATGTGTCAATACCGTGTGCCTGCCTCATGGCAGGCGTAAGACTGACGCAGGCACATTGCACATGGGACTAGTCCATGTGTAATGACCCATTGCTGGAGTTGCGTCACTTTTGTGACACACTCCATCAATGGGTCTTTTTAAGCCTACAGATACGTCAGAAATACTGATACATCTGTAACTCCTTGCAACATGATGCGTCATACTGCAAATATGAAGCTTCATTGGTATCGCAAGGAGGGCGCAATGAAAAGTGAAGCATGCTTGTTTTCACGCAGCGATGCGTCACTTTTCATAAATGAGGCCCAATGTATGCTATGAAGCTTTCAAGAGCTGATGCCAAACTTGACCCAGGTAGAAAGGTAACTCAATTACTTCTCATCACACTTCTGCTTATGCTCACACTTTACCCTTTCTCAAATAACTTGTCATAATCACCTTTTGATAGAAATAACATTAAAGGAGATTAAGAACGTGGTTTCGTAGAAACATTTATTATATTAATTTCAACTTTGGAATTTAAACACGCTGCCTATTTTCAGAGAAAACAGTGGAGTTATGAGTGGGATATAAGTGCCTTAATGTATTTAATTGCTGACAAGATGTCAGTCATTTTTGGAGCAAATGCGCCTGACCCAAATTATCGTTCAACTATAGAGATGTTTAAAGGTAGAGATATAGTTTCATCTATAGCAACATATTGGTAAAATAGAAGAATTCCCTAAAGCTTGACAACATTGATAGTCGATGGATTTACCTGTTAAGGAGAAGTAACTCAGACATAAATGCCTCTGCTTCTACTGGAGTATGTGGACTTGGCAGATACACCAAAAGACTTACACAAAAGGAATGCTATCTAGCTACTGTGAGTTTGGCTCTGACAAAAAAGCGTCAATTCACCATGTCTTAATGGAATGTTCTTAACCCCTTCCATGCGGCCGCGATTCCCCTGGTGTGCTGTAAACAACACGAACAGGGGCGGGCCGTGACGAACCCCAGCCGTCATCAGCACACGAGCACCGTAGTGCATGACGGCTGGGGTTCGTCATCAGCATGGAAGGGGTTAATATACCTTTATTAGCATGGAGTGTTGAGAAGTGAGGTATAATTTTAAATGTGCAGTCACATCTATGCTGTACATTAGAGTGTTCCACCAATCAAGTATTTTGGAGATGCATGTTTGCTTCTTTGTTTTTAAAGTTTTATAACAACATGCCACTATTTTGTACTGTCTCACTTTTCATGCATTTTTTAATGCATACTTTTTTAAAGATTTGTTTTACGGGGTATACTATCCCGAAATAAACATGATTATTATAAATTGCAGAGTTAATATGCTCTCAGAACACAATACAGTACCAGAATAGTAGACTGACAAGCATCTGAGGTTTTGGCCTTACATTGTTGGCTCCACACCCCTCAAATATTTGTATCTTTCTTACACTTTATGCTAAATGTTTTTCCATCCATTGGTTCAAGTAACAGACTTTGGAATGGCGCACGCTAAAATTGATTATGTAGTGTTTTTGCAAGTGTAGCAGTCGAGGAGAGGCTAATGCTATTTTCTGGCCAACATGCCAGGTTTGTCAAAATGTACTCCACTCATTAGTGCTTCCACTGCTTTTGTGCAGAAATTTTCATATGACATGAAATGAATATATAATCATGCATTATAAAACGTAATTTTATGAAAATAATTTTGAAATTAGTTGAGAATAAATAAATGGGTATTCCTTACACACATACAAAATGGATATAGACATATTCTGTCACATAGTGGATACACTCTTCTCATTGTTCAGCAGTGTAAACAATTGGGAAGGTGTTGTAACTTATCTATCAACACAGTGTAGATCAAATGTTTTAGACACACAAAAAACAGGATTGTTTTTTCAATAAAGAAATGCAATTCTTAATTTAGTTTCAATGAGCTGATTGGTTTACAAGATGCTGGTGTGGGGTCACGGATCTGACCAACCTTAGCATAGCACTAGAATATGGCATCCTGCTACACTGTATGCACATGAGAATCTGTCATACCTGATGCCTGTATTGAATCACCAGCTGACAATAGACTGTTTAGAGCCATGTTCTCATCTAGCTGAGAAAATTCAATTATTCTGGGCAAATTACTTGATATTCCAGTACCTCAAATTACAAATACGTATGATAAGATACAAATAAAAGGCAGATCACGGGTCCATCTGGAACGGCTCCAAACAGGATTTATATTTGTAGACTCCGAATCAGACCCTATGTGTCCTACTGAATCGGATTCCTTACGGATCGACTGATTAGGATGCACAAAAACCATCCGGGCTGCTTGAATCAATTCCGAACGTCATTCGGACATGGAGTGTCATTCAGAGCCGAATCATACAGCTCTATGGGCACTGTTTCCGACCAAGCGATTATGATGTCCAATTCTGACAGCAGTTCTGAATTGGTAAGTCTGACATGAAACGGCTGTCGGAATCTGACTTTGAGGGGTCATAGCAGCCCCCCCATTCACCCATAGGTCTCCGGTTGTGACCCCTGAAGATATCCATGGGACCCCTCCCTACAACCATGCACAGTCAAGCAGGCACCATGTGGTGCCCGCAACAGGGTGCAAGGTTTTCCCCAACCACCTATTTTTTTTAATGAGAGCCTGTGTTCTCGTTCAGACTCGCAGACCGATTCCCAAACCGATTCAGTTGGAAGAGTTTCCAGTCGACCTCTGTACAGTAATGCAGGACTACACATTGACTTGTACTGAATCATTGATTTCCACAAAATTAGGGGATACTGTTAAACAGGGTACAATTGTATTTTCATGAAAAAAATATCATCATTAATATCATTGAAGTACTTATAGGATGTATTTTACATTCTGGAACTATTTATCACATGTTTTTTACAGTTTTTTAAGATTATTGCATATAATTTTGTGTTCTTGAATACAGTTGGACATAATGTATAATTAATTAGTTTGTACAATTTGTTAACATTAACTTGTATTATATATTCTTTTGATTTTAAGTGTTGTTATCAGTACGTTGTGGGGGTAGTAGAGGAATTGGGATGGAATTATTTTAATTTTTTTTAAATAAACAATGTTCTTTTATTTTAAAATATTTTCTTTTTATTTGTAATAATTTAAAAAATATGATTTCTTTCTTCTTTATTACATTTAGTGCATTGTTTGCTTGTTATGTTTTTTACTTAATCAATAAATGCTCATACAATTAGGAACAGGTTTTTTTTGACTGATTTTTAAATTACATTCCAATGATTTTAATCAAAAAATCCTTTTGTATGTAATGTGTTTATCAGAATATGTTTTAAAGATTTTCATAATAATTTGTTTTATTTAAAAAAAAGTGTAAACATTAAAAATATGCTTTTTGTAGCTTGTTACATGTTTGTATATTTTGTTTTCTTTTTAAATTACAATTTAACTGTTGGAAATAAAGTGTATATTTTTATTGGAATGATTTAATTTTGAACTTGAAGATATGCTAATCTATGTAATTTTGTTTCTATAGTTTTGATTTTGTAAAAAGAAGTGAAAGCATTGTATTTTTATATGTAATGTGTTTGTAAGTAAGATGTTTTTAGAGGTTGTTATGTGTTCGAAATTGGTTTTACATTTTTATTGTTTAAATAATTTATATTGTAAGCAACCATGGTTAAGAAATGAATGTTAAGTGTTACTCTCTCCTGCTCTTCAAAGACCAATAGAAAATGTGACCCTTCCAAAGTCCAACATTTTCCCACATGCGATAAAGTTTGGAATGTGGATTCTGAATCTTACCCCCACGGTCTGTCTGACTCCAGGTCAGAACAGGTAGCAGGAAGCCAGGCTCCCACCGCTAAGCCAATCACAACACTCCAATGGAGTACTGTGATTGGTCTGAGTGCTGTGTCAAGACACTCAGCCAGGGGCTGTACGGGTGGGCATGTTCTCTATGCAGGCTGTAATGCAGCCTGCATGGAGAACAGGGCAGTGGGCATGACTGTATTGAGTGGCCTGAGAGGGCAGACCAAACAGTGATTGCACACAGGAGTGTCTACCACTCCTCTCTTATAGCTCCGCTCCGCCCCCTCTTGCACTGCCACAGCAGCAGGAACAAATAAAATGATAATAACATTCTCTTATTATCATTTTCTTTTTTTCTTTCTTGGCTGCTCCTTGCAGTGGGGTGACGCTCCTTGGCCTTAGAGGAAAAGACGCCACTGTTAAGTACAATGTATAGAAATGTTTGATCAATTCTTTTTTTGTACAGATTATGGCATTATCATGAGTATGATGGTCCATAGGACCATTGTACTCGTGGTGGCGGTCGGACAACCTCCACACAGCGGGTCCGCCTACAGTATTATGAGTGGGGTGCTGGGATCAAGGATCCCACTGGGCCGGAAGTCTGCAATTGGCATGAATATGCTGCTGGTGCCGCTGCTGGCACTGCTAATCATATTCTGAGTTGCCTTTTCACTACCCCGTGCCGGATTTTGGCATGGTGATACATGCAGTGGGCACATGTTGTGCACCCCTGTAATCATGCCCTAGTTCAGAAATGTGCAGGAGCATGCTGAGGGTGCTGTCATGGTATTGGGCTGCATGTTAAGCTCTCATATGACCCTAACAGCCAACCGCTGTAAAACGGCCGCAGTACCACCAGCCCTACCTAACTGTAATCCGGCGGGTGAGCACACTGTAGCTTTGGTGATCCTCCAGCGGGCAACACATTGGTTATGCTACTGGATTAACACCAACCTCGTAACAAGCCCTAAGAGTTATCTGTGGAGTCCATTAGCTGTGCAATTTTGATGTAATGAACTATTTTTTGGGTGGAAATTGTTAATTGTAGTGTCTTAGCTAATGTTGTGCTATGTTTAAATATGGTTAATGTTATTTGGTTATGTTATGTACAGTTTGTATTTATAAGTTGTTTATTTTGTTGTATTCTACTTGTTTTATGTAGTTTTTTAAATAATATTTTCTATCATGCTTTAATTATGCTTCTTTGTATTTGTTATTTAAAATGATGATTATTTGTTAATAATGTAATATTTATCAAAGTGTGTATAATTATTTGGCTTAGCTGATTTAAGTCACGCTATATTTTGATTAGTTTAATGGTGATTTGTTTTATAGTAGTGTTCTGGCAATAATATTGTTTCAAAGTAGGGTTGACCTTGTTTCTTAGTAATTATCTTCTGTTTTCTTACTAGCATGTTGTGCATTTGTTACGTTTATTTGAATATTTTATTTTTGTTTTAAGTTTTGTTAGCAATTGTGTTAGTCTTTGTCCTTGGTAGCTTTGATCTTTTTCGAGTATTTGTAGAAATAGTTAGAGAATGCATGGCTTTTTCCCTGTGCTAACGTTCGACTACTTGTTTTTACTTCATGAGATGTGGTGCTATTGTGCACATAAAACCATGAGTAGATGCCTGTGTACTGATTGATGTAAGTAACCAACACAAGTGTCTTCGAAATAGTTTATTACATGCAAGTGCTTGTTTTCATTTCTATGGTAGTATGTGGATTCTTTTAGCATGTCATAGTATTTTGCTACTTAGGGGCTGATTCCAAGTTTGATGGGCATGGACCGCCAAACCCAGGGTGGCACAGCAGTACGCCCCGGTGGACCGACCACCATATTATGAATTTGGCAGTCAGACTGCCATTGGACCGCCCCAACCATCGGGGAACCGCTAAACCTTGGCATTGGTGTGGCCGTCAATTATGAGTTTCCTCACTGCCCTCCTTTTCATGGCAATGAATGTTAGACATTGATCAGCATTCTGTTGATTAATTGTTCTTTTTGCATTTGTCACCTCGAGTGGGCCGAGTATGCCCAGATGTGGGTCTCATGCTTTCCATGCCACTGAGTCAAGTTAGTCTGGTTGATGATTGGTGATTTCTGACACAAACAATGCTAGGTTTCCCAAACAAACCGTTCCCAGGAAAGCGATTGTCGTGCAATAAGGAAAAGCTAAGACACCCGGACTGGGGAATGGACATCATCTTTGCGATCTACTTGCTTTGAAAAAAAATGTATAACTCTACATGGAAAAGTGGATACCTTTGAAACAGACTCTTCACCCTTTCTTAAGTTAAAAAGAAGTATACTGTCTTTAATATATCATGGATCTTTGAATAATCCCAACTGAAAGCTCAAAACTCCTCCAAGCCGTGAATGCTACCTCTTTTGGAAACTAAGGGCCTGATTATGAGTATAGCCGTCCGTGAACCACTGTACCCATCAGTCATGGTCTGACTGCCGTATTAGAAGATGGTCAGATTGCCTTTGCATAGGCCGTTTTTGAACCGCTTACACCACCAGCCATCTGCAGACTTCCGCTGCTGATGTCGGGAAAAAGCAATGGCTATAGGGCGGTAATGAGGAGTATCAGTGTTGTCCGTATTATGAGTTGGCTTTTTGACCACTGTCTTCTGTTCAGCGGTAACTGAGGATTTGGGGTGCATACTCACCTCTTTTCTGTTCTTCCAGTCAGAGTTCAATGTGGTTCCTTTTCTCTAGTCCCCCTTCACAGCTGCATCCTCACCCTGAAGAATATGACCCTGTATGCGGCAATCTACAGGTAGTTTCTTTTGTGCTATATACACATTGCCTGGACTGACCACATATTGGCCAGACTCTAAACAAGAAAGGAAGGCAGCCAGGGAGTTCACTGCTGCACCGTCTGAAGTCAGTCACTTGCAACAGACAAAGACCGTTGACCACCTTAATGGTCAGCTGCACATTGACCATACATTAAACACATTTTTATACATTCATACAAAAAGTAGAGAGACAACATAAACAATTATGGAAGACCACATTCAACATTAAACAGATGCGTGTGTGTCTTGGTTACTGATGTAGCATTGTTCATTATTATGCATTTCCTAGATCCAATGCGTTTCATCTTACAAAGGCCTCATCAAGGCAAGCTATGTGGGGGAGGCGTGGCTAGCCAGCCATCATTGCAGACCTGAAACCGTAACGTTCCGCTTAGTATCCCCATTTATCCTTCATATATACTGCAATCCCACACCATCGGGCTCAAAGCACAGCTGCATCGAGCCCTTGCAATCCTGCTGACACTCGCCTGATGACTCAAAGCTGCAAGCTGTGGAACAGCAGACGTGGTGGTCTCCTAAATTTTAGCAGGTATACGGTCTCTCTGCAGCCGCGGGCGTGAAGGGCATGAATGCGCTGGGTGACCGGGCTGTGACGTGCGTGATCGGCAGAGTCCTCACGAGGCTGTGATGAGCAGGGTCCAGTGTGCCAAAGTGAAGTGAAAGAAGCACCAGCGGTGTGCTGCATGAGGCCGCTACAAAGCAACTGCTTCCTGAACTGATAAGCGGTGGACCGGCCCTGCAGAGTTGTAACCCGGGAGCTGGTCTTCCTGAGCCAGGAGACGGCTCACTCCCGACAACTGGGAGGCACAACCGCAGAGCATTGTGAGCTTGCAGCTCTGCCATTGGTGGATCATCCGCAAATAGAAGCTACAGCCTGGGACCGTCAGCAGCACATCATGACAATGGTAACAGGCCCCCCGTAAAGCTGGGAGACCCACGTGGCCTGCTGGTGCTCAAGTGCACAGGGTGTGCTGTGGGGAGGTGTGACCTGCCTGGACTTGGAGGGTGCCACTGACCTGCCCCTCAGGTGGGTGGCAACTCGTGCAGAAGAGATAAGGAGGGTTGGCAACCTGGGGTGGTGCTGAATTGCGGCAGCAGTGACTGTTGGGGGCCCTTGCATTGTACTGAGGGGGAGTGCATGAGAAGGCAGTGGTGTGCTGCTTGGGGGCCCTGCTGAGGCACACACCTAGAGTTGTTGCAGTGACGGCCCAGGATGTGGAACAGACCCTCTACAGAGTGAGGCATGTAGTGACTGTGTGGGAGAGAGCATGGCCCTAGTGGCAGTTATTATCACAATAGCATAAGGACACTGAAGAAAGGCCCCCTGCGAGACTGGGAAGAGCGAAAAGGCCCTAAAGGTCCATTAACACAGGGCACATGAGGAGTGGCTCATGTTGGAAAGCTGGAGCTTGCTTGGTAGGGGCTGGCCTATGCCCAAATCAAGTTGCGGCTGCTTGGAGCACTGGGAGGGAACTGAACAGCCTGAGGCAGCACTGAACTAGTGCCACATGGTGAATCACTGTCCTAGCTGAGCAACCTATACCTGAAGTACCTGTTGACAACATTAATTTGGAGGTGTCATGTGAATAGTGCGCCTGGCCCCATCACAATTGCATAGAGCTTGTGGGACCCAGAGTCTAGGACACGTGCAGCCAAGCTGCATCACACAAAGAGCTCAAAGCGACCAAATATATATGAACTGGACACATGCTTAGGAACTCTCCTGGGTAGCTGTGATTAGTTACTCAATCTGAAGTCTACTGTGCCCATGACTCAAGAGAAAGGGCCAGTCCTGGAGAACCTGTCCATGCTGCAATCCAAGAACCCTCACGGCGATAGCTGACAGAACAACTGAGTGGCCGGGTGGCTGTCAAGACTTTGTAGGCTATTTATGACACAGCACATATTCCTTAAGTTCAACCATGCCCTATACCACTGAGATAATACCATTACATAAGGAGAGGCTCATCCAGGTGCTGGCTGACCGCTTATGCCCTAATTGTGCCTGCTGAACGCTGTTAGCGCAGAAGCTAGCCATGGGTAGGCTGGGAACCTCCGCGCAGCATACCGCAACACGGGCGGACGCCTCGAAGCAGGACAAGCTGGGGGCAGCAACCTGAGGGACACATCGCAATCAACACTCTCAATTAAATCGGACTTGGTTCTGGCGGTGGTGAAGAAGACTGGGGCGGCGCTGGATCAAACAAGGACCTTACTGGAATTGAAGATACGTAAGGTAACTTATGACTTCACTCCGCTATGTGCACATCACCAGAAATTTGCGGACAATTTTTGTACGCAAGAAAAGTCTCTGTCTGTACTAAGACCCACAACACAAAGCCATTCATCCGCACTGCAATATCTACTTGATCATGTGTGCGCACTGGAAGACAGGGTGGAAGATGCTGAAGGGCGCTCACGCCACGACAAGGTCCGTGTGGTGGGTCTTCCAGAAGGAGAAAAGGGCTGCCACCCAGTGGAATACGTGGAATGCTGGCTTAGAGACCTACTCCCTGCAGGTGCCATGTCAGAACACTTTGTGGTTGAGCGTGCACACCGTGTACCAGCACACAAACTCCCTCCGGGGGCAAGACTGTGCCCTTTCGTGTTCAATTTGCTCAACTACAGGGACAGAGATACAACACTCGGTGAAATGCGGAAGCTGGCAGAACTCAAGGTTCAGGGTAGCCAAATCTTGATATTCCCGGACTTTACGGCACAGGTCCAAAGGCACAGCCTCACCTATGTTGCAGTTAAACGGAAGCTGCCTAAACTCAATATACGCTACTTCCTTCTGTTCCCAGCCAGGCTTTAAATAGGGGCAAAAGACACCAACCGCTTTTTTGACTCACCCTCTAACAGACAGGGCAGGAGAACTCACTGCCTTAGTGGGTGCCCTCGCCCTAACAGCGCACTGCCATTGTCAACTGCCTGGACCCTGAACAGAGGCAAATGGAATGGCAGGAGGCACTAGAAGTCGCAGCACTGGTTGAAACAAGTCAGCAATTCAAGGGTTGTGACATGAGTCCAACTCATTTGTCAACTGCCAGTGTGTCATCACTAACCAGGTCTGGCAACATGGAAGGGCTGCACCATCGGATATTACACCGCAAATGGCGGATGAAATAATTTAATTGCATGGGGAAAAGACTGGGGGTTAACTGCTGACAGGCAATGCATATGTTGTAACGGGTAGCGCATAACACAGATTATGCACTATTAGGCCAGGTTCCACACCGCTAAGGGCACTGTGCATTCAAACATAGACGAACCACTCAAAACACATGGCAAGCGCACACCGAACCTTGCATCCACACACATTGACAGGCCTGTTGGGATTGCCGAGTCACTCACAACAGCATCAAGTGGGATATAACTCCACACGAACTCCTACAGTTTACACCCATTCTGAATTGCACACAAGCAGACTATTTGGCACAGTTAGCCTCCCTTGTTTGGACGAGTTCGCTCCAGCACAAATACGTGCAGAGTTGTTTAACCACATGTTTTCTCCTTATTATTTTTGTTTAGAAACTCCAGAATACTGTTGTGTGTTTTATCTAGGACCCCGATCAATATAGGACCCCGATCAATATTGTGACCTTATGCCCCTATACGGCTACAATCAATTCATACCCCTATAATGGCATAAACGATCAGAGCCATATTTCAGAAACTCGTCTCTGCAGCTCATTACAGTACATGACACAGCAGAAGCCACTATCTTAGATTCCTAGATTACACACCGAGTTCTTTCAACAGATAAAACCCCCAGCAACCTGGGAAAGCCCCGCTTGCTTTGTTTTTATTAGTAATAGAACTCTAATGAGCACTGTAAGAACGACCAGTTCTTAGTGACATCTTCATTGACGTCTTATGTCCAAAAACTTATGTCAAACAAGGCACCTTCGAGGTATAAATAATACCAACGTTGCCTTAAGCAAATGCGATGGTGATGGTGAATACAGGAGCAGAACAGCTGTCCCTTGCAGAGCCCAGCAGATGCGAGAAACCCACGGACGCTGCCCCTCCTCCTCCTTGACGTGCTGAGAGAGACGCTGTCTTTTCTCCTGCCGAGAAAATCCAGCTCCGGCGTTTCCAGACTACCCCTGGGGGTGACTGGAATATCGAGTCCTGAGAGGAGATACAAGACCTCCAACATTCTATTCCAGAGGTACGGTGTTGACTAAACCCTTAGAGAGAATTCTTGAAGCAAATCCTTGGGAAAACCAACTTAACTTAAACTGCTGCTTACTTACTCCCTCCCATGTATTAAGCTTAGGTCAGGTACACCGGGGTTGGCGTAGTTAGAAGCACCAGTTGAGGACATTAGCTAAATGTAAATATGAATGTATATATTTTACTCATTTTAACTATCGTATGGCTAAGAAACCATAACAATGCTTTTACAGTAATATTTCGCAATACTCCTTTTACTGTACGCACTTTTTATAATAACAAGTCTTGCAATTGTGGCAATTCATTTCTCTTGCATGAGAAGAAAGACTGTTCAATAAATAATACCTTTTATTGAAAAACGCATGTCTCTCTATTCTCTGCATCCTGGTGAAAGTAATTCTTGCACAACTGACTAAGTGAAATAGCTGTCTATTGTTTCACACGACTCTAGAGATTGACTCTTATTCTAAGGAGCAAAGATGTCATGTTTATGCGGTTGTTGTAAAACTGAATCCCTTCTTGTCTGAGCCAGGGAAGCTGATCACTTCCTATTCAGTCAAGAAAGTTTCCAGTGACCTCTGAGCTAGTTGGTACAAACCCAATTAAGTCTAACATAGTCAGTAGAGACCTAGAAGACCGCATTTCTACATCTACACTGCTGTTTATGTTATTCCAATGCGCAGGGCCTATAGGGAAAATAGGAACTACACTACAATACAAGAATAAACCCTCTTCTCCAGGGGATAATGCCTGCCCTCACTGCACATAAGCTACTCACAAACATGTCATGGCCCACACTAACATAGTCACATGGCACGTGCATGGCATGCATACACCAATGCAACGAGATTTCAAATATTCCTAACTGCAGCGCAGGGCTACCAGCTTAGCCTTATTGCAGGAGACACATATGACCCGGGTGGAGTTGGACCAGCTGTGCAGATGTTGGAGGGGACAAGTGTATTGAACCACCTACTCAGCCCATGCCCTGGGTGCTTTAGTGTGGATTAGGACAGGGTCCTCATACACTGAAGAGGCAAAGATTATAGACCCTGATGGTAGGTACGCCTTTGTGAAAGTTAGGTTAAATGGGCAGACACTGCTTATCAGCTCAGTCTATGCACCAAACTCGGATCAACACACCTTCCTCGACAATCTAACGAGAGTGCTGGCTAGGTGGAACGGAATACAGTGGATTATCGGGAGTGATTTTATTGCAGTGCTTGGTGTAGACATTAACAGGTCAGTCCACTACCCACCCGAACTATGGTGCCATCCAATGGGCAGGCTCTGCAGGACTGGCTCACTCACTGCTCCCTGAAAGACATCTGGCGTGCCCTAAACCCTACCTCACAGGTGTATTTGTTTCATTCTTCAGTACATAGGCTCAACATATGGATAGACCGCATAGCAGGTGCACTAGCATTGGTCCCATATGTTCAGAACACAGAATACCTGAAGCGCACAAACTCAGATCATAACCCACAGCTAATACAACTGAATTAGGCAGTAAACCACCTGCCGATCCCAAAGTGGCGGCTCCAACCAGCTGCCTTAGAAGACCAAGCCTTTCGTTTGTCAATGGGGACGTCTGTACTGGAGTTTTTTTAAGATAGCGAAGGCACGGTGGGTGACAAATTTCTTGATTGGGAGGCCTTTAATATAACCATGAGAGGACACTGCCTGGGGGCAAACAGCTATCTGACTCACTTTGAAAAATATAGACACAATTGCAGCGATACGAGATGCAAGAGGCCGTGGGGAGAGAGGGTATTCAGAGCTTCGAAGTACTGCGGCCAGAACATACAGAGCAACTAGAGAGACTCAGGAGTCACAAATACGCAGCACACTCGGCATGCACCCACACATCAGCAGACCAAGCGGGTCGGATGCTGGCATGGTTTATTTGTCAGGAACACAACCATCAACCCATAGAAGCAATACGCACAGCTGTGTGAAAGTTAGTTTATACGCAGCGCGAGATACACACTACTATGACACATTACTATGCCGCACTATATCAATCCAGGGACCAATGTGACGAGCAAGCACAGCAAGTCTTTTTGGAGGCTATCCACTTGCCAGAGGCGACACCCGACCATAGGGAAACCTTAATTAACACTAAAGGATATTAAACTAGTAATAGCATCCGTAGCCACGGGGAAAACGCTGGGGCCTGATGGATTCCCAGCGGAATACTACAAGGCATATCAAACCATATTGGCACTGCACCTACAGGCACTGTTCAATGAAGCACTGGACAAGGGGCGTGTCACCATCACTTCGTGAAGCAAAGTTAGTGACATTAATTAAGCCAAATAAAAACCCCAACGAGTTGGGGTTATACAGGCCACTTGCACTACTTAACGTAGATTAAAAAATGTTAGCAACAGTCCTGGCAGATAGGCTCACACAAGTGTGGTCCCCTTCCTGATTAATTTTGACCAAAATGGGTTTGTGCCGTCCTGCAACTATTTCCATCAACCTGTGGCGGTTCTTCCAGATCGCAATGGACTCTCAAACTCAATGGCCGCAGGCTGGTTGCCTGGTCCTAGATCTTGTGAAGGTGTTTGACACCCTGGAATGGTTTGCAGCTGGGGCCATGTTCACCGGGATGGTCCGGCTGCTATATACAGATCCATCGGTGAGGGTAAAAGTGGGCCCACACATCTCAGAAAATATCCCAGTACGTAGGGGGACTAGACAGGACTTCCCCCTTTCCCCCCTACTCTTTGCGCTCGCCATGGAGCTGTTGGCAGAGACATTCCGTGCCACACTGGAAGAGGGCATCCTGCTGGGAGGCAGCACCCATAAAGTCTCCCTATATGCAGATGACCTATTGGTGTACATTAGGGATATTAGTAATGTACCTCCACAACTAGGTCGCATACTATTTGATTTTGCCACCCTCTCAGTATTGAGAGGTAATGTTAGCAAGTCCTGTTTATATTCATTCAGAGAGGGCGCCGGGAATCCGGCGTAAGTCCTTGATGGTGAACCAGTGCAATGGATAGCGCACACGTTTTGTTATCTAGGTATCCAGATCTATAGCCACCCAACAGACTTGTTCAATGGTAACTTAGGTGGAAAACTTACTGCAACAAGGTTGAAAATGCAATTTTGGAGCACGCATCCTCTTACGGTCACGGGCAGCGTAGCACTCTACAAGATGGTTGCCCTACCATGATTTTTATAATATTTCTCAAATGTGCTGCTAGATGTCCCACATCTTTTTTAATGTACTATAGAAACTGGTCTGTGACTTTATATGGGGCAGTGCCCATCACCAGGTGGCCATTAAGAAGCTATACCTGCCCACAGATAAGGGAGACCTTGCAGCTCCAAATTTCAAACAATACTATTTAGCCACCCAATTCTAGTGGGGAGCCAGATGGCTTGCGGATCACCAGCGTGACGACACTGCCACTATGAGCCCTCCTTATACACTATCACGACTCATCAGCCTATTTCATCCCGGCACGACCGTGTGGCTCATGGTCCCCCTGCTACTTGGAGTGGCATTTAAGTGCTTATGCAGAAGTCTATTCTTAACTAGGAAAGTTACACTTTACACACCGGCGCTACCGATAGAGGGAACACTCAAAGGCAGTTCAACTGTAACACAATAGAACGCCAAGACTGGCATGAGGCAGGAGTCCAATCCCTGGGCGACTGGTACAGAGATGGTGCACTAGTCCCTTATGTGAGATTACAGGTGGAAGAAGGGCTCCCGCCCAGTCAGTTCCTGTTATATCGCTCATTAATAGCCACACTTACATCTAAATGGGGCGACCTCACCGCCAAGCTGCCAACTCATCTCACTATGCAGTACCGACATGTCATGGGCAAAAGAAGGCATCTCACGCGGTGGATTTCCACCTCTCTTCGCCAACACACAGCATTCAAATTCAACATGTGACCTTCTTGGGCCCACTTGGAACAGGACTGGGGAGACAAATATCAGATATGGAATGGGCTAGGGTACTAAAGAGCCCAATACGGGTGCCTAGGAACATGCGCTTCAGCCAAATCCAGTTCTATAACACACAAAAGGCATACCTTACGCCTGCCAATGTTAACCGCTACTTCATCCAGGCTGACGCTGCTTATCCGAGATGCGCTATAGTGGGTGCTGATCTACTGCACATGCTGTGGGGCTGCGCTTGCCTGCACACTCATTGAATGGAGGTGGCAGCCGGGTTGGCATCCTGCACAGAACACATAATCCCTTTTGAATGGCAGACCTACATATGGCACCTATTTTGCCGGACCCGAGGAAATAAGGTGTCTGCAAGGTTTTTAGATCTGGGTTTTGCTATAGCCAACAGCCTAATCACTAAAAGATGGACGTCACATGACCCTCCCAGCCCTTATGCTTGGAGACACTCAATGCTGGCATGGGCAAAAGCGGAAAGCATTGCAATTTGCTGTGAGGACATCATGAGAATTTGCATGATCCTGATAGCGCTGGGTGGGATGCAACACTGTCTGAGCTATTGCACTCAGGCGAGGAAGCAGACGTTGCCTAGCACATAGTAAGCACCATGGGTTTACGAATGGAATGCATAGGACTTAGTTGCCGCAGAAATGCAAGCAGGCTGAACACAGACGTTGCCTGAGATACACACACCACATTAGGAACAGAGACAGACAGTGGGCGGTTGGAGGTAATAATGCAGGCATGACCCTACTTGGATTATCACAGTGGGGGAGACTACCAGAGTATCTAACCCTAGTTGTGCTCACCGGGTTATGTTTTTTAAGTTGCCCTAATATAGATACTACCCAACACCCCAGGCACGAATCACAAAACAGGTGAAGGTCACAGCACTGACTCGAGTCCGCACACTCCAGGGCCGTGGAGGTGAACAGATACAAACACACCAGTCTAGACACCCACCCAGATAACACGCTTCACGGAGCTGTGGAATTTATTCTGATGATCGTAATCACACCTAAGTCATTGTAATGGCTATGTGGTGTGTGTTTGATATCTCAAGCTGTGATCTGTATACACTGTAACCATATGTCATAGACTTTAAACAGCTTAATAAAAACAGTTTAAATGACAAAAAAACAGGCTAGAGATCTGAACCACTGGGCAACACAAGTATATTCTTAAAAGTAGGTTAAGCAGTATTGGAGTCTAAAAACACATGCAATTCAATATTAGGTCCTGATGAAATATGTGATCTTCTTACTCACGCCCTGTCTAACGCAGTGTTTAACTGTCAAACAGGATGACAGGAAGTGAGTTTGTGATGCTGTTCACGGTCCAGAGCAGGATGGCAATGAGCCTTGGATCAGGGGCATCTGTAGCTGTACCTCGTGCGAGTGCTGGTTCAAGAGGAACATTTATTAGGCATTCCCATTTAGACGTGACTTGTGATTGTGACTGTTAGAACCGGGGTCTATAGTTGGCCGGGGTATGCACCCTATTCCAAATAGGGACCACCGCTTCCAACCGGGTAACTTGGCGCAGAGGAGGAAGGCGTAACTTAAGAGGCAATGTGTAAAGTATTTGTGCAACAGACGGCGACGGTGACACAGTAAAAACACTCACTGAAAAGGACACTACACCTGTTGTTTAAAAATAAAAGCATCTTTATCTAAAACGCATGCAAGGTTAAAAAATGCGACAAGGAAGCCCCAGATATAATAAAAAAAAGTTGTCCAATATGTAATGTCTCTTATGGAGGAAGGACTGGGGCAAACAAAAACAGTTTCCACTTGCTGAAGATTAGACACTGCCTACAGTCTTGATGAGCCTGCGCCACCTTGACAGAACAGTCCTTTGTATATGGAAGAAGGCAGTTCCTTAAGTGGTAGTGGATTAGACTCTGTTTCCAATATGGATAAATATAGGGCACCTTGGGGGAATGGTTCCTTGTATTCAAGGCTGAAACTGCCTGGGCTCCCCCTAGGGTAATACCTGTGAACGGGGGACAGTGGTCGGGTGAATCCCACCAGCCTCCGGTGATTTGCCAATAGCTAGAGGCAGTACCTGGTGGCCCGTTACTGTATGCAGCTTGTCCCCTGTAGCCCACTTTTATATGCAGTCTGTCAGCAAGCCTGCTACCCCGCGTGCAGAGTCCCCGGCAGGCTAGAGTAGTGCTGCAGTGTGAAATGTGGCCGGAAGGGAAAGTCAGGCCCTTTTGGGCACAAACCCTTTGTAGAATGAGTGTACGTACTTCTCCATTCAGGCGGGGTGTTCAAGATAGGGGCTTAGTGCTTCCCTGCTGAGTTTTACCTGATGTTGGAAGGGGGGCAATGCAAGCACCAGCGCGGTGCCCATTCCCTCCTTAAAGCACTCAGTCCTTGGTGAGGCGGCATGGGGAGCAGGCGGCTCTCATTCTGAGTCTGAAGCCGCTCCCCTGATGTCGCTCCTGTTGCCGGGACAACCCTCATGCCGGCGCCCAATCCCAGAGTGGCGAGAGCCTGACGTCATGGATGGGAATCTTCACTGGCTTCCAGAGGTTCCCGGGTGGTGACGGTGATCTCTGGCCCCCAGCGCTCTTCAGTCACAGCGCTTCCTGGTGAATTCAGGCCCAGGGCTGCAGCGGTGAAGATCACACATGCGGCGCTCAATGCCAGTTCACAGTGCGTTCAGGGGCCCGGGCTTGTGACGATGATTTTGCCCCCCCCCCTCCCCCCCCCGCAGCGCTTACAGTGCTTCTCAGGCATTAATGGTCCTAGGTAGCGGCGGTGATTCCTGCATCAGTTTCGCATCCAGTCAGAGCCAGAGGGCAGGGACGCGCGCACAATGCTATAGGGGTGTCTTTAGTAACGCGCTCCGCTCGGGCCTGTGGCGGTGAGCTCAAGAGCCCACTTTATGGATAGTTGATGTCCCTCAGGGGAGTGCAACCCCACGCATACAGCGTGGGGGTGATCCTGGCCACGGAGTCCACTGTAACCAAAGCATTTTGAAGTTTGGATGCAGATCCACGGGCACAGCACTGTGTGGTATTCCATTACCTCATGTTTTCTGGAACTTTCCCATGTCACTCAGTAGAGTGTTAGGTCTTTAGAATGTTTTCCTTTGACTGTTATCTGTTACTGATCTTGGATGATGAAGACATCTTTTTGCAGCTGTGGTTGTTTAAGCTGTCCTTCTTATTAATAAATCCTGCTTGAACCTACTCATTGTGTAGCCTTCATTACTACACAATTATTGGCGACGTCGGGAGCAGTGATTTCATCGAAGGCAGCGTTCACTCGCTTACTCTTCTTCCTATTTTTGTCTAAAATTGGATTTTGCCTACTAAGAAGAACGTCTTCCCTGTTTATGATTTGCCTACTAAGAAGAACGTTTTCCTTGTTTATCTACTGAGAGGATTCTCCGTCATCTGGACAGATCGTGGACTATCATCTTACATCTGTCTGATTCTTTAACGTGAGCCAGCTCAAACGTGAGTCATTTCTACTTGTATTTTATTCGCCGCTCTGTGCCTTTACTTTTCGACCGCATTATCGAGCGGTGTCACGAAAATTTGACAAGTAAAGATCCTGCACAGTTTACGTGAAGTGCTTATTTACAATTTAAAGACTCCCCTCGAGCGTCGCTCGAGCGTCTTTCAGTTCCATATTTTTATTTTAAAGACTCACCTCGAGCCCTCCGCCTCTCGAGCGCCTTGCAGTTCGCTTGCATTACGAACTCCATCGCCATTGTTTATCTGGAGCTCTTCTCAGCAGACGCGTCACTGCGCACGTCATCGCGCATTGCTGACGTCCTCGGCGGCCATCTTGATTAAGTCTGAAGCATTATCTTCGTGTCAGTAGAAACTGTATTCCTGCTTGTCTTTCCTTCCTCTTCTATTTCTACGGCGTTTTTTCAGTGTTTTTTTTTTTTTTTTTTTAACAAAATAACGCTTATTATCAAAGACTTCAACAACATTTTAAGAGAGGAAAAACGAGTTTTTGAAAATTTAAAAGCTTTTAACGCTAATATTCTAACACATCAATAGTTGAGAATTCAGATCTCCACTTCAGCAAATCTCCTACTACGGTGATTTGCACACCACCTACATTAATTTTTCTACTTTTAGGTTTTCAGGTTCAATTAATTGCATTTTATTGTTCAGATTTTGTTTTTTTTTTGCACTGATTTATATTTACAAATGTCTAACATTGCTGCACCACCTCATTTTCTGCAAGTTGCGGGCGATCCTCCTATTGAATGGGATCTTTGGTTTCCCATGTTTATTGCCTATGTGGATGTTTTGGAAAAAGAGGATTGTTCCGCAAAAAGGAAACTTGCTCTTCTAAGACATTGCCTTGGTGGAGCAGGAATAAAAGAATTTGATAACCTACCACCTTTGGAAGATGCTGGTGATATGGATGTGTTTAATAAAGCTTCAAAGCAAATGAAAATCCGGTTTGGTAGACGGATAAATACTGTGATGGAAAGGTTTAAATTCTACTCTCGTGAACAGAAACAGGATGAAACAATTGAGGACTACGTGGCAGCTTTACGCTCCCTTGCTTGCACTTGCTCTTTCGAAACCATATCATATGAGCAAGTTCTCAGAGACCAAATCATGATGAAAACCAAAAGTAAAAAGATGCAAGAAAGGCTTTGGTTAGGTACTGAAACTACCCTTGCTGCAGTTGTAAACATAGCTAAGGGTATAGAACATTCTGAAATTTTTGTATCTGAGATAAGAGGAAAAAATTTAAAAACTAATGTTCCAGATGTTGAAGTTGCCATTGTTAAATCCTCTCAGAATACTTTTAATCCTAGGCCTGCATTTAAGAAAGAATATGTTAAGAATGTTAATGATAATAAGAGTTTTACCAAGAAAAGTACAATTGTTTGCTATAGATGTGGTAGTACTAACCATGTTGGCAACTACAAGGGTTGCCCTGCATGGGATAAAATCTGCATCAAATGTAAAAAGAAAGGACACTTTGGTAATGTATGCAGATCTGGTCAAAGGATTAATTATATTTCTCCTGAAGAAGAAGAAGTTTTGAATAGTCTAAATTGTATACTTTCTGTTGATGAATGTATTCAAAATAATTTTCCTTCTTGCACAATTCTCGTGGACGACAAACCTATTGACATTTTTGTTGATTCATGTGCTTGGTACACGATCATTGGCAAGGATATTTTTGAACAACTTTGGCACAATAGGGAACTCTTAAGTCCAGATATATATCCTGGTGGGTACACAGGACGTAGGATTGCATTGGAGGGTTTCTTTTGGGCTAAATTGTTTTTCAAAAACTGGGATGTCAGAGCTAAGGTTTATGTTGCCACTAAGGGTGTTTCTATTCTTAGTTGGCCTCATCAACGTGCCTTAGGTTTAAAGTTGGACCCAAATTCTTTTCCACCTGTTTATGTTGAAGAGCCCCGTTATGAAAAACACATTACTGACTCACTAGTCAATTTAACTTTGAATACTTCTATTAACCCAGATTTCACTAAGAGTGTACTCGAGAAATTTCCCGAGATTTTTAACGACACACTTGGGAAATACATTGATTTCAAGCACAAAATTGTTCTTAATGATAATGCTGTTCCCGTCAGGCATAAGGTGAGAAATGTCCCTTTAGCTTACAGATCCAAATTGAAGGAAATCCTAGATGATTTAGTAAAAAGGAACATTATAGAACCAATTGAATATTCCACTGGGTTTCGCCCATTTTGATTTCTCTTAAGAGTTCTGGCGAACTTCGCTTATGTGCGGATTTACGCAGCCTCAACAAGGAAATTTGGATTGATAAACATCCTTTGCCAAATATTCACGAGCTAATTTCCGCTTTGTCAGGCGCCACTGTATTCTCTTCAATTGATTTGGCTAGTGCCTATCACCAAGTAGAATTAGATGAAGACTCAAGGAAATTGACTGCTTTTGTCACCCCTGAAGGCATGTTTCAGTATCTACGCATGCCCTTCGGGTTGGCTAGTGCAGCCTCCGTCTTCCAGCGCCTTATGAAAGAACTGTTAACAGACTGCAGAGGGGCCATAGCTTTCCAGGACGATATTTTGATTTTTGGGGAAAATCATACTGAACATGATGCTAATTTATTTTGTGTCTTGGAGAAAGTTCGCTCTAAGGGTCTCACTTTGAAATTTAACAAGTGCAAATTCAGACAAGACAAAGTTGAGTACCTGGGACACGAAATATCAAGGCTTGGAATCAAACCTAAACTTAATCATGTTCAGAATATTGTCAATGCTCCTTCCCCAAATTCCAAAGAACAATTACTTTCTTTCCTAGGGCTTACTGAATTCTATGGGAAATTTGTTAAAAATTATTCAGATATTGTGCATCCCTTGAGAATTCTTCTAAAAAAGAATGCTAAATTTGTTTGGGGGAAAGAGCAAGAGAATTCTTTTGCCATTTTGAAACGCAAAATTGTTGAAGCGCCATTTTTGAAGCCTTATTCAGTGGGTAAAGAATGTATTGTCTACGTTGATGCAAGCAATGTTGGGTTAGGGGCTGTCCTGATGCAAAAAGATAAATCTGGGGAGTTTGTTGTCTCTTATGCTTCACGAGCTCTACGTGATGCTAAGAAGAATTACTCAACTATAGAGAGAGAACTACTTGCTTGCACTTGGGCTTCTCAGCACTTCAGGCAGTTTTTGTGGGTTACAAAGTTTTTTTTAAGAACCGATCATAAACCCCTGATTTCCATGTTGTCTGCCGGTGGTGGAAGAGTTCTCACTGCTCGCTTAGCGAGACTAGCGGCAAAATTACAGGAATACCGTTGTGAGGTTGTTTACATTCCTGGTCGTCTAAATGTTCATGCAGAGTGCATGTCGCGATTTCCAGCCAGTGTAGAAGTTGGTGATAGTTTTGATTGTGATGTTGCGTATTCGTTCGCAGATGTCAATATAATTTCAGATCAGGAAAGTTGTTTAATCCTTTCAGAAAAAAATTGGTCAGAGGCCATGGAGAACGATGCTGTATTGAATCTTGTCAAGCAGTATTTGGTTAAGGGATGGCCTGAAGAAAGGAAGCTTTCTGGTGAGTTGGGGTCGTTTTACAAAGTTAAGGATGATCTAATGTTATCTCGAGACATTATTCTCAGATCAGATAAAATCATACCTCCCACAAGTCTCAGAGAGAAAATTTGCAGCTTGGCTCATGAGGGGCACATGGGAATGTCCACCACCAAAAGAAGGATTAGGGAACACTACTGGTGGCCTGGTATTGATTCAATGGTAGATAGTTGGGTCAGGAATTGTTCACCTTGCTCGTTGAGTGACAAATCTGTAAAGAGTTTGGCTGTTGATACTTCTCCCATTGAGTACGCCAATGGTCCTTGGCGAAGATTGGCAATTGATATTATTGGACCTTTTAGCTATCAGTCTGGTAAGGATATGTTTGCTCTAGTCCTAATTGACTACTTCTCTAAGTGGCCTGAACTTAAAATTGTTGAAAAAACCTCCTCTGAGCATGTTATTGAGTTTCTTGATGAGATATTTGCTAGGGAAGGTTTACCGGAAGAACTCGTCTCTGACAATGGCCCACAATTCATTAGCAATGAGTTTGAGTGTTTTCTCAAGAATTGTGGTATTGTTCACAAAAGAACCTCTAATTATTTTCCGCAAGCCAACGGCCAAGTTGAGAGGTTCAACAGAGTCATCAAAGAATCTTGCCAATTAGCTATTAAAAGTGGTTTGAAATGGAAAAAAGCGCTTCAAGCGACTTTATTAACTTACCGGTTGTCTCCCAATTCAGTCACTGGGCTATCTCCTTTTGAACTATTACGTGGGAGAAAACCAGGTTCTCGACTTCTTCCCTGGTGGCTAAAAGGTGATTCTCCCTACGAGGTAGATTTTAAGGTATTGAGAGAGAAAATCCAGAAGCACCAGGAAAGTATGATCCAGCATTCGGCCAAAAAGAAGTACAATACTTGCCGCGTAAGAGTTGGTGATCGAGTGCGTGTAAAAATGGGTGGTTTGTTCCACAGGAATGTGTCCAGATGGTCTGACCCTATCAGAGTCATTGAGGTTTTTAGCAAAGCTGTCAGAGTCGAGGGGGGCAAAATATAGAATTTAAGAAGGATTTCTCTATGCAAACCCCTCGTTACTCCTTCACAAAAATCTACTTCCCTAGAGAAATTTGTTCCATACAAACTTGTCTCTGACAGTCCTTGCTCAGATAAACCTGTTTCAGACCATAATCCTGATGGTTTCTCTGGTACACATGAAGTTTATGACAATTTAGGAAAAGTGTTTGTAAATGATTCTGATGCTATGCTTAATTCTGAGGCGCTTCCTGTTCCTTGCGTCTCTTTTGATAATCAATCGAGTGTTGAGCATGGAGACATTTCACTGAGACGTAGTGAGCGTATTAAATGTGCTCCTTCAAAGTTTAAAGATTACATTAGAACCTGATTTCTTTTTGTATTTTCCTTGTTTTTTTTTTCTCTTCATTTTCCAAAGGGGGGGAGGTGTGTGGTATTCCATTACCTCATGTTTTCTGGAACTTTCCCATGTCACTCAGTAGAGTGTTAGGTCTTTAGAATGTTTTCCTTTGACTGTTATCTGTTACTGATCTTGGATGATGAAGACATCTTTTTGCAGCTGTGGTTGTTTAAGCTGTCCTTCTTATTAATAAATCCTGCTTGAACCTACTCATTGTGTAGCCTTCATTACTACACACTGCAGGGACAGTCTTGGAAGTCTGGAGTCCTTATTAGCCCCCAATGACTAGGGAGCAAGTCAGTCAGCGGTGGAGACACCCTGGAGGTGTTGTTGCAGTCTCCTTTTTGCAGGGCCAGATCAGCAGGCAGTAGGGCAGCTCAATCCCCACAGGGCAGCAGTTCCTAGGAACATTCAGCTCCAGGACAGTGGCAATCCTCCCAGCGCAGCAGTGTGTACTCCAGCACAGTTTCTTCGTAGTCCAGGGGTGTAACAAAAAAGTGAGGGCAGGACCCTCACTTATATATCTTTCAGTCTAGGGGCTAGAAAGTTGTAGAAGTCTCTGGAAGAGTCTGGGGGCAGGGGCTTCTGGAAGAGTCCAGGGAGTTCTGGGATGTTCCCTGCCTTCCATGACCTAGCTGTCACTGTGACGAGAGACAGGCCGTTAAGGCTACAGTGGGAAGCCCATCACAGCCCATCCAAGGGGAGAAGGTGTGAATCACCACTCCCTCCTCCCAACCCAGGCAGCTATCAGTATGCAGATGGGAGGGGGAGTCTGCAGTGCCCAATCTACGTGTAGGCAGGAAAAGGTCCTCTTTCTAAAAGTGGGATCCCTAGCGTAATAGTGCCCAAACCCATATATCATTGGAAAGGGTTTCTCGCCCCGAGTCCAACAAAACCAAACATGACAGGTTTATCAGGTCCCTGTCAGAAATTAATTATCCCATAAGGGGGGTTCCCAATGCTAGCCTATGGAGAGTTAAGCCTTCTGCAGGGGCTGGTGGCTGATATGCCAGCGTCACAACGTTTTAGGGGAGAGCACCTGCACCTCAGCACTGTTTAGCAGTGGTGAGGCACCCAAAGTCCTAGGTCCAACAAAAAGGTACCGTGAAAATGGGAGGCGCAATGGCAAAAAGGTAGGGTAAGACCACCCTAAGGCTGACAGGTCCAACACATGTCATCCCCTCAGCTGAAAGTGGGGATAACTACCCAACCTCTAGGGAGTTCTCATCACTAAGGCGGAAAACCTAGAGAGACCGTCATTATTGGCGTGGTCTACTCCGGGTCTGTGTTCCACCCTGAAGTCCAGCCCCTGTAGGGAAATGGACCACCTCAACAATTTGGAATTATGGCCCCTCATTTGCATGAGCCATATGAATGCTGGTGGTCAGTCTGAATCAGGAAGTGGGAGCCAAACAAGTATGGCCTCAGCTTCTTCACAGCCCAGACCACCGCAAAGGCTTCTCTCTTTATAGCACTCCACCACTGTTCCCGGGGGAGTAGCCTCCTGGAGATGAAAGCCACTGGTTTTTCCCGGCCCTCCTCATTGAGTTGCGAAAGTATTGCCCCTATGCCAGGCTCTGAGACATCCGTTTGGACGATTAACTCTTTGGAGAAGTCAGGGGCCTTGAGCACAGGAGCTGTGCACATGGCCTGCTTTAGAGAGTCAAAGGCTTTTTGGTAAGCCTCTGTCCAAATCACTTTTCTAGGGTGTTTCTTAGAGGTTAGCTCAGTGAAGGTGGCCACAATGATGCCATAACCCTTGACAAATCTGTGGTAGTACCCTGTGAGGCCCAGGAATGCCCTGACCTCAGTCTGTGTTTTGGGAGGCTCCCAGGCCAGGATGGTTTCTACCTTGGACTGTAGGGGCTGCACCTTGCCCCTGCCCACCAAGTGTCCTAGGTAGACTACCGACCCCTGCCCTATCTGGTATTTGCTGGCTTTGATATTCAGGTCTACCTGCTGCAGGGCCTGAAGCTCTTCCTGGAGGTGACCCAGATGGTCCTCCCAGCTGCTACTGAAGACAGCTATGTCGTCCAGGTAGGCAGCAGAGAAGGCCTCTAAACCGGAGAGGACCCAGTTCACCAGCCGCTGGAAGGTGGCAGGAGCGTTTTTCAGTCCAAAGGGCATCACTCTAAACTGGTAGTGGCCCTCTGGGGTGGAAAAAGTGGACCTCTCTTTACCTCCATCCGTTAGGGCGATCTGCCAGTACGCTGATGTGAGGTCAAAAGTACTCAGGTATTGGGCACCCCCCACCTTTCAAAGAGCTCATCCACCCTTGGGATGGGATGAGCATCGGTCTTTGTCACAGAGTTCACTCATTTTAATCCACACAGAACCTACGTTCTGGTACCCTGTGGGGCAGCTTTTGGTACCAAAACCACCAGACTGGACCAAGGGCTGTTGGAGGGCTCTATCACCTCCAACTCCAGCATCTTAGTGACTTCACTCTGGATGATGACCTTCACCTTATCTGACAACCTGTAAGACTTGGACTTGACAGGGAGGCTGTCTCCTGTGTCCACATCATGGGTACACAGGTGGGTAATCCCAGGAATAGAAGAAAACACAGAGAACTGCCCCAGGACCTGGCAGCAGTCCCTCTATTGCTCAGGAGTTTAGGAAGGGAGAGGACCACTCCCTCAACCGATCCATCTTTCTCTTTGGAAGCAAAGAGGTCTGGGAGAGGTTCACTTTCCTCATCCTCTGCCCCATCAGTCACCGTCAGTAAGGTGAGCTCAGACCTCTCATGGTGGGGTTTGAGGTGGTTGGCGTGTAGTACTCTGTGGGGCTGCCTGAGGGTCTTAAGGTCCACCAGGTAAGTGGAGTTACCCTTCTTCTCCAATATCTCATAAGGGCCAGTCCAATGGCCCTGGAGAGCACTGAGCTCTCCAGGCTTCATGACCCATACATTCTGTCCAGGTTCTAGCTCCACAGGGTGAGAATTCTGGTCATACCATTCCTTCATCACCGCCTGGCTGGCCTCTAAGTTGTCAGAAGCTTGCTTCCACAACTTAGCCATTTGGCTGCAGATGGCCAGCATGTAGCTCACTACATCTTGGGGAAGCCTCCGTGGAGTCTTCTCCCACCCATCCTTCACTAAACTGAGAGGTATCCTAACAGGTTGACCGTATGAAAGCTCAAAGGGGCTGAAGCCCACTCCCTTCTGTGGTACCTCCCTGTAGGAAAACAAAAAACAGGGCAAGTGGGTGTCCCACTTTTTCCTCAGGCAGACTCCTGATCATGCCCTTTGGGGTCTTGTTACATTTCTCCATGAGACCATTGGTCTGTGGGTGATAAGGGTGGATAACTTATAGGTAACCCCACACTTCTTCCACATGGCTTGCATGTAGGCAGACATAAAATTGGTGTCCCTGTCGGACACCACCTCCTTGGGGAAACCCACTGTGGTAAAAATCCCCATCAGGGCCTGGGCCACCGCAGGTGCAGTGATGGTTCTCAGAGGAATAGCCTCTGGGTACCGGGTGGCGTGGTCTACCAGAACCAGGATAAACCTGTGACCCGAAAAAGTTTGTGAATCCATAGGCCCAACAATGTCAATGCCCACCCTCTCAAAGGGGGTGCTAACGCCAGGTAGTGGTTCCAGGGGAGCCTTCAGCTTAGCCCCTGTTTTCCTACTAGCTTGGCAGGTCAGACAGGTCCTGCAGAATGTATCTGAGGAGATCCTCATCTGCAGCCAATAGAAATGTGGGACAAGCCTAACAAAGGTCTTGTCTTGCCAACGGGATCTCATGAGCCAATTCCAAAAGAAAGGCCCTGTAGCACTGGGGGACCACTAAGGCTCGTGATGACCCATGCACAGGAGCCTTGGGCTCACTGTAAAGGAGCCCATCCTCCCAGTAAATATGATACTTCGCAGAGGCATTGCCTTCTGCTTGGGCATTGCCTGCTGCTTGAGGTCGGCTCATGCCCTCAAGCGTGGGGCACTCCTTCTGTGCCTGGCAAAAACTCCTCCCTGGAGGGCTCTCATTCTACCTGCCACTCTGCAGGGGTAGGTAGGTCCCCGAAGGGAGCATTGTCCCCCTCCGTGGACTCCGGTACGACCTCCTCAGGTGCCCCATCCATCTCTCGGGGTGACCCCCCGGGGCGGGCTTCCCTTGCCCTCGTGCTCCTCCTTTTCTAGCAACTGGCTGGGCCATTTTTCCAGGCTCCGGCCCTGGTTGACTCCCTTTCTGGGCAGCCATGGACTGTGTGGTAGCACAGATCCACTCAGGTAACCCTAGCATCTCCACAGGCGCTTTGAGCTCTACCTACTTCCAGGCAGTGTGCTCAAGGGCATTCCCTAACAGTCCACTGGCATGGCTGGCTGGGCTCACTGCAAATCTTAGCAGGCCTGACACCCCTCCCCACTCAAGCTTCCTATGATTGGTCAACTTGCGGTCAACCAGGTGTTGGTGCAGCTCTGGAAAACATTTCTCTAGAAGGTGCTCTCTTAAGAACAAGTAATACAACCCTTCATAGTCATGCACTTTGTTGCCGTGCACACAGCCCTCCAAAGCTTTACTAGTGTAGTCCAAGAAATCTACCTAGTTCTGTGTGGGAAGTTTGTGGCTATTCCTAAACCTATGCCTATACCTCTCAGGGATAAGACCGAACCTCTTAAGCAATGCTTCTTTCATAACAGAATAGTTGGTCTAGTCTTCCTTTTCTAGGCCAAGGAGTGTGTCCCTAACTTCTGAAGGTATGCACTTGTACAGACCACCCCCCAGTGACTCTCTGGGACCCCATGGGCTCTTAGGGACACAACATAGGAAGTTAACCACTCATCAATGTTATCACCCACCTTAAAACATGCCATCATATCTTTAGGCATAAAGACCCTGGACTCATGTGAAGCTTCCGTAGGTATGCTGCCACCATTCTTGTTGCTGTTGGCCCCTACTTCTAGGGCCCGGATTTCCAGTCCCTTCAGGCTGAGCTCATGGGCAAGTTCTTTTTCCCTTAAAGCCAGTCGCTTTTCTTCGTGATCCTGCTCCATCTTCATAGCCCGTCGCTTTTCTTTGTGATCCTGCTCAATGGCCCACTTTTCTTTTTCCAGCTTGGCAAACTCCAATTTGAGCTGTCACTCCTCTCTCCTGTCCTCTATTTCCTCTGAGGACAGGGTGCTTACTGACATGCAAATGCCTGCCCTGGAAGGTACCTTTGTACCTGGTAAAAAATTACTATTTTCCACTGAGTGCAGTAAGTCAAGATTTTCTGCGGCGTTGTGCTCTGGTCCCTGCCTGTCCCCATCTCTTACTGGGTGGGCTGTTACCCATGCTCTGAAGGCTTTCTGAAGCTCCGCCTTCTTGGCGCTTCGCTTGAAGGGCACCACTTTCTCCTAGCAGAATTCTTTGAGTTGCACCACCGTGTAAGCTTCCAGGTTGGCCAGCTCGAATTCCATCTAGATAGGTAGGGCCTCAGACGTTTGTAGAGAAGTCAAATGGGACTTAGGCAAAAGGACTTTTAAAAAGAGCAGCCAGTCAGGGAGAATTAAAAAAAATTTAATAATGCCAATCGGAAAGGATAGACAAAAATTCAGCTGAGTCAGTTGTAGTGTTGTGGTATTCACTGCGTCACAGCGTGGTGTTACACAAGCACAAGTCCTATCCCCTCGCTAGATCACCAATGTTAGAACCGGGGTCTCTAGTTGGCCGGGGTATGCTCCTTAGTCCAAGTAGGGACCACCGCTTCCGACAGGGTAGCTTGGCGCAGAGCAGGAAGGCGTAACGTAAGAGGCAATGTGTAAAGTATTTGTGCAACACATGGCGACGGTGACACAGTAAAAACACTCACACAAAAGGACACCACACCTGTTTTATAAAAATAAAAGCATCTTTATCTAAAACTTATGCAAGGTTCAAAAATGCGACAAGGAAGCCTATGGTATAATAAAAAAAGTTGTCCAATATGTAATGTCTCCTACGGAGGAAGGACTGGGGCATACAAAAACAGTTTCCACTTGCTGAAGATTAGACACTGCCTACAGTCTTGATGAGTCTGTGCTACCTTGACCGAGCAGTTCTTCGTATATGGAAGAAGGCAGTTCCTTAAGCAGTAGTGGATTAGACACTGTTTCCAATATGGATCAATATAGGACACCATGGGGGTTTGGTACCTTGGATTCAAGGCTGAAACTGCCTGGGCTCCCCCTAGGGACAATATAGTAATGCCTGTGAACGGGGGTCAGTGGTCAGGTGAATCCCACCACCCTCTGGTGATTTTCCAATAGCTAGAGGCAGTCCATGGTGGCCCGTTAGTGTATGCAGCTTGTCCCTAGTGGCACCCTATTATATGCAGTCTGTCAGCGAGCCTGCTACCCCGCATGCAGAGTCCCCGGCAGGCTAGTGTAGTGCTGCAGTGTGAAATGCGGCCGGAAAGGAAAGTCAGGATCTTCTGGACACGAACCCTTTGTGGAACGAGTGCCCGTACTTGTCCTTTCAGGCGGGGTGTTCAAGATAGGAGCTTAGTGCTTCCCTGCTGAGTTTTACCTGACCTTGGAAGGGGGGCAATGCAAACACCAGCATGGAGCCCCTTCCCTCCAGAAAGCACTCGGTCCTTGGCGCGGCAACACGGGGGGCAGGGGGCTCTCCTTCTGAGTCTGATGCCGCTCCCCTGATAATGCTCCTGTTGCCGGGACAACCCTTGCGCCAGTGCCCAATCCCAGCGCGGCGACAGCCTGACGTCACGGATAGGAATCTTCACTGGCTTCCGAGGTTCCCGGGTGGAGGTGGTGATCTCTGGCCCCCAACGCTCTTCAGTCACAGCGCTTCCTGGTGAATTCAGGCCTCGGGCTGCAGCGGTGAAGTTCACACATGCGGCGCTCAATGCCAGTTCACAGCGCGTTCACGGGCCCAGGCTCGCGGCGATGATTTTGCCCCCGCAGCGCTTACAGCGCTTCTCACGCATTAAGGGTCCTGGATGGCAGCGGTGATTCCTGCGTCAGTTTCACATCCAGTCAGAGCCAGAGGGAAGGTACCTGCGCACACTGGTATGGGGTGTCTTTAGTAACTTGCTCCGCTCGGGCCTGCGGCGGTAAGCTCAATAGGCCACTTTATGGATAGTTGATGTCCCTCAGGGGAGTGAAACCCCATGCATACCGCATGGGGGGTGATTCTGGCCACGGAGTCCCCTGTAACCAAAGCAGGTTGAAGTTTGGACACAGCTCCATTGGCACAGCACTGCAGTGACAGTCTTGGAAGTCTGGAGTCCTTGTTAGCTCCCAATGACTAGGGAGCAAGTCAGTCAGCGGTCGAGAAACCCTGGAGGTGTTGTTTCAGTCTCCTCTTTGCAGGGCCAGATCAGCAGGCAGTAGGGCAGCTCAATCACCACAGGGCAGCAGTTCCTAGGAACAGTCAGCTCCCGGAGAGTGTCAATCCTCCCGTCGCAGCAGTCTGTACTCCAGCAGAGTTTCTATGTAGTCCAGGGGTGTAACAAAGAAGTGAGGCCTCGACCCTTCCTTATATATATCTTTCAGTCTAGGGGCTAGAAAGTGGTAGAAGTCTCTGGAAGGGTCTGGGGGCAGGGACTTCTGGAAGAGTCCAGGGAGGTCTGGGATGTTCCCTGTCTTCCCTGACCTAGCTGCCTCCGTGATGAGAGACAGGCCGTTAAGGCTATACTGGGCAGCCCATAACAGCCCAACCAAGGTGTGCATCACCACTCCCACGTCCCAACCCAGGCAGCTATCAGTATGCAGAGGGGAGGGGGGAGTCTGCAGTGCCCAATCTAAGTGTAGGCACGAAAAGGTCCACTTTCAAAAAGTGGGATCCCTAGCGTAGTAGTGCCCAAACCCCATATATCATTGGAAAGGGTCCCCCTCGAGTCCAACAAGACCAAACATGACAGACAAGCTTATCAGGTCCCTGTCAGAAATTATCCCATAAGGGGGGTTCCCAATGCTAGCTTATGGAGATTTAAGCCTTCTGCAGTAGCAGGGGCTGGTGGCAGATATGCCATCATCACAAGGTTTTAGGGGGGAGCACCTGCACCTCAGCAATGTTAAGCAGTGGTGAGGCACCCAGAGTCCTAGGTCCAACAAAAAGATACAGTGAAAATGGGAGGCGCAAGGGCAAACAGGTAGGGGAAGACCACCCTAAGGCTGACAGGTCCAACAGTGACCCACTGGATTGTGGTATGATTCACCTACTTGGACTCGCGTTGCACATGCTACAATCAGAAGATACACTCATTGGCCCCTAATTTTTCAGGATTGCAGTCAACTTGTGTAATACGGCAGTCTGAAAACAGCCAGTGCTGCGGTCTTCTAGCTGCTCCGTCCACTGTATTTGGGTGGTTGGACCACCGAACTCGTAATCAGGCCCTGAGTGAAATTTCCTTTATTGATTTGAAGGACCAGACCCGTACAATGGTTTTTGAAAAAAGGGCTGTGGGAAACCCTATTGGGAATTGAAAGGCATTGTAGTTTCTGTATCCATTTGTTTATACAATAACTTGTTTATATTGAAATATAGATAATAAGCTGTTGGAATTTATTTTCTGAACTACAATCATTTACTGCTGTCATGCAAATATTGTCAAAACACTGATAAATATAATTAATTAAATAATTAACTTAAAAAAGTAGGGAAGACAACTTGTCTATGTCTATGACAAATACAAAACCTTTCAGGTAAAAATATCACAATTGTTCCACTCCATTTGTAAACTGAACATAATCATCAGTAAACACTAACTTGAGTCCTAATTGTTGCTCCCTCTTAATGCTGGCTTTATTTTTTCCATAGAATGAAATGGCTCAGCCATCTGTGTTGGATAGATACACTGATTTGCCTCCCAAGCAAGCCTTCTCCCAATCGGTCATTTTCTACCTCATCACCTAAACCTTCTATTGATTTATTCCTAACTCTAAACCAACATTAATGTAACAAAACCTAAATGTAAACCCATCTCTTACCCTGTTTATCTCCTTTAACCCAATTCCGACACTATCCCAAAGTTTAAATCTAACCATGGAGTTGTCCCTTAGTCTTTTTCTTACAAAATGGCTAATTCTAGTCCAAACACACACCAAAACCTTAAGGTAAACTAACCCAGGGGTGTACACCTTTCCCATAGCTCTTACTTTTACCGAACACCATAAACCTTACTTTGCTTTGACCCTCAAACCATATCAATACCTACTTCAGGATTTGCTTAGATTTCACCAGCGGTCACCTAATGTACAATTCTAAGGAGGTGCCAAATCAGAACATTGCATCTTACATAATCAATCCATACAGCAAAAACACCTTGTTCTTGAAGAAGCAGATGAAATGTACCTTAGTTTCAGATGAGGTAACAAATATATTGCAATAACAGGATAATGAAGAGTTTCAGGGCACAGAAGTAAGACATGAGCACATTGAAAATTGGCTCAAATCACACTACACCAGTTTTAGTTTTTGTAAAGAGTAAGTGATGTTTCTTTAATGTAAACATAAAATATAAGATATTATAATTATATGTGTTTTTTTACATCTTTTTTACCTTCTTGAACTCCCTGTTGCTTCTCTAATACATTGTTTTAAAAACTAACTAATGTCCAGAAAGAACGGACCATAAGTTAAATTAGCATCCACTAAAGTTACATTTAAAGACATTTCTCAAGTACAAGCTGAACAATTATTTCATTGTTATCTACAGTGTTCATGTGTCAAGGAAGCACCACTATTTTGGAGGCATTAATTAGCCAAAAGAGTAACACAAGACTAGTATAGAAGAGTAATCATTACCCGGTCATACAACACTGTTTGATGGCATCAAAGTAGTTATGATGCTAGGTATAATACTATCGCCAGAGCATTTAATTGAGAAGTCTCTTGCATAGCATTCTCAAAGGTCTTTATACTTCTGTGTGTAACTCTGGTATGTTGATGGTAATTCCATGAAGAGTAACTCTGCAGCATCACCACATCAATTGGTAGAACATGATGCAGTCCTGTTTCATCCTCGTATTTTGAAGTTGATTAAACAGGTGACATTTTCCGCGCCGGTGTATTCTCCCTGGCAACTGCAGGAGCAGGTACTTTGGTTGTTAGGTTAACTGATTCCACTGAATTAGTATCTTCTTATGCTCCTTAATTTATTATTCTTATTCTGTACTTGCATCTGTACAATTCTCAATACAATTTACATGCAGGCTTAGAAATGTGGCAGAAAAACCTGCTGTCCCAAAAACATTCTCTTACTGGGGCTTTTCAATTATCGGAGTAGCAGAAAGGTACACCAATAACTAAATAATTTATTTTATGCTTGGGGAAAGAGTTTTTATTGTAGGACAAATTAAACTGTCCTGGTAGTAAATGTTCTGATCACTGTCATAAGACCTTCAATGACCTCGATGACTTTACAGTTAACACTTTATTTTTCAGCAGTGACAAATTCAATTAAGTCTGAGGATCTAACTTCGTTTTATGTTATGTTATGTTATGAAAATTTATAACGCGCACAGCAGCTCCGTCCTAAAACATTGATGACAATAAGAGATTGTTAAGTACCCTCCTGCAGCATGTATTCTTACATTGTTGTTAACTCTAGGAAATATCGATGCATTTGTGTTGCATTACTTCTACCCTGCTTCTAAACCTTACGAACAGACCCTAACTTTCCCACCAGCTAAAGTTACTTCCAGCACCACTTCAAATATACATTTCAATGTCACCCAAGAGTGAGATGAAATTCAGAATGCTCCATATCCTGGTTAGGGTGATATGATGAACTGTTATATAAATTATATGTGCCTGCTTATGCAACAATAGAAAAAGTGCTTTAGTCTTTGCAAGAAGTATGGAAGTGGTAGATAGAAAACTATAAAAATGATAAAAAATGTAATAAAATACAAGAAAATATTATACAAGGATTTTTGATTCAGATTGTTATTTATTAATTGACTGTTTTGATGCTAAAAGTCATGCCAGCTTTTTGACAATAGTCCCTGTTTTTTTAACAATACACTTCAATTGGCAACTCAGACTTCGCAGGGAAAGACCATAAAGTACTATAGGGTCAAAAAATGCTTCAGGTCTTCTGATTGCAAATTTGACAATACTGTGCATATACCTGTTCTTATTCTGTACACCATAAAACAAATTTTGCATTCATGTCTAAGTGTACAGTAATGTTTAATGTAAAATATGCAACACGTATCTGTTCACTGTGCACAACATATAGAAATATAATTGTAAATGTATCATATATGTTCGCTATACAGAGTATCTGTATCTTAGTCAGCAGTTGCTCATAGCATAGGGAAAGTTCTGTTGTCAGTTACTCTGACATTAAAATACATGGCTCCATCATTTTTGCCTAAGTCTCTTTGACATTCGAAGATCGTAAAATTGAATGTGCAATATAGATTGCACTCCTTCCTCACAAATGAAGGGCCATTCTAACCTGTTTGTTGTCTTACCTACCCATCCTATGGCACAAATATGATTAGAGATCCAAAGAAGCTCTGTGGAATGTGTGGCATCCAGGCCTTAAAGCAAAACACTCATTTAAATGTAGGGCTTCCAGTTTTACATTTGAAATTTGGCTCTGGGATCTCAGCAATCAAATTGCCATAAGCTAAAAATTGCCTGATGAAGGGCTCATATATATCATGCGGCTTCCTGGCAAATGTGCCTAAGTGTCTCATACAAGAGTACATACCTGTATGGGACTGTAATGATTAAAAATGATTAATTTTTGATATTTTTTAAAAAACATCTTTCTTTATTAAGGAAATACCATATTGAATAAGAATCAGTGAAGTAAGAGCATACTGCTACCCAGGAAGGACTACAAAATATAGCTTGCTCACTCTCACTCAGCTTCATCAAAGAACACGTGCACACTCGTAGCTCCCTTTGAGGCTCGTGTACCGTCATATAGTATGTAGTACGGCTTTTCTGGTATATTAACTATAAGAATTCTTGCTTGGTTTTAAACTAAACAGAAGAAAATAGGCACCTTGTAACCCTATGTCTAGACATTCTTGAGCATGTTTTTTGAGGTTTCCCACCTGAAACTTATTGCAAGCCGAATTTTGTCAGAATTCATTCACCGTGAAATTGCATATATGTAATTTCCTTGCATATGTAAGCCTACATTACCCCCTGGTCCCTACGTCCTCGACACCTTCATATACAAAGTGAGATAATCCATCTCACAGACAGAAAAAAAGAACGAAGGAATGCTGGACCTACCCTCCCTCTCCCACTGGGAGTACATAAGCGTACAGGTCCCAGCATTCCCTCTGTTCTTTTGTTCTGTCATTCTGACAGGGATCTTGACGTGTCAGGAGCGTGTGCGCTTCTGTGGTTGCTGGACTTGCTTGTGGGGGGCTGCTGTTCGGTCCCTCCAGTGTATTGCCTCTTCCTACCTGCTGGGCTTGGGGGGAGTGGCGCGGGCTGGCTGGATGTTTCCCAGGGTCGCGCGGCAGTGGTAAAACCCCGTGGGCTCTGATTTTGCCCAATGGCCACCCCTCCTGGTCTGCCGGGCTTACTGGGGGGTGCAGCCCCTTCGTGTCTTCGTATTGGCAGGTGATGGGTGACGCCTTCTGGTTTGCTGGTGCCTGTCTTCCGTCCAGACGTGGATCAGGCGCTTCAGTTTCCTGCGGTTTTGGCTGCAGTTAAAACCGGGTCGGTGGTGTGAGTACCGCATAGCGGTTTGTCACGGATTCATTGAGATTTCTGTGCAGAGTTAGTCTTTTGCTTCTCCATGCGTTGTTTATTATGGGGAAAAGTTTGAAGAAGCGGCGTCATAGGGAGCGGTCTTCCTCCTCATCTTCTGATGCTTCTTGTTCTCCGTCTCCTGCCCTGGTCCAGGCGCTGTGGTGGGGTTGGGGATGCACGTTTGAAGCGCTTGATCAGAGAGACTCTTTCAGAGATGGGTGATGTTGGGGCCCGCCGCAAGGGGCTGGCTCCGGTGTCTTCTGTGTCTTCTGGCGATGAGTCTGCCTGGGCTGTGACACTGACCTGAAGGGCAAGTATGTTGATAAGGACGCTCTGCCTGGCATCCTGAAGCATGTGAAGGAGAACATGGGGTTCCCAGTACCTCTAGGGGTTCTTTGTTGCGACACTTTTAGAGTACGGCCACAGTTGATGATCCGGTGCATCTCTTCATTAAGGATGTCCTGAAGAGATAGTGGGCTGATCCGGATCGCATTTTGGTTTCTCGGTTTATGGCTCACCTTTATCCTCTGCAGGAGATGGCTACTGAACTTCCGGATTCCATCCCTAATGACTCTGTTGTGGCTAGTTTGGTGGGTCGCACTTCCTTGGCTGAGGACGCCGTGCTGAAGGATCCAGTGGCTAAAAAGGCAGATGCAGCGCTCAGGAAGGTTTATTCCGGTTCCCACCTGGCCTTGCGGGCTGTTGTCTATGGGACTTATGTTTCGCAGTCTCTGCTGTCTGACATTAAGACCCTCTATCAGTCGATGGACAATGCCACTGACTGTTCCGATATTCTTGAGCAGATTGAACGTCAGGTGGAGCTTCTGTCTGATGTCTGTTTTGATGTGGTGCGTGCATCTGCACTGTCTGGTGGGGCTTGTGTGGTGGCATGTCGCAGTCTTGTCCTTAAGGACTGGAAAACTGACTCTGCTCAGAAGGCTTATGCTTTACGTTTGCCCTTCCAGGGTTCTATGCTGTTTGGGGGAGAGTTGGAGCCAAAGTTTCACAAGCTGTTTATGGAGAAGAAACACTCTTCTTTTTTTTAGGGTACTTCTGCTGCTCCTGTCCCTTCTAAGTTTAAGTCTTTCTTTTGCCCTTCCTATCGTAGGCAGTTTGGGAGGGGCCATGGGAGGTTTGCTTCTGGCCGGGGTCGGGATCGTACGGCTAGGGCCCCTCCTCCTGCTAAGCCGCGTTCCTGACTCTTTGGCTGTGGTTCCTGGGTTGTTGGTAGGAGGACGGCTGCACTTCTTCCTGGATGCCTGGGTTCAGTCATGTTCCGAAACCTGGGCGTTGGATGTCCTTTGCGTGGGTTATGTTGTGGAGTTCTCTGTTCCCCCTCCAGATTCCAGCATTCGCCCGACTCCTTGGCCTGTTTGCCGGTCCAGGAGGGCTCATCTTTCTCTCGGGGTGGAGGATCTTCTTCGGAAGGGTGCCATTCAGGAGGTTCCTCCTTTGGAGGTGGGGACGGGCTTCTATTCCCTGATCATTCTGGTGCCCAATATTACGGGGGGTTTCTGCCTGGTTTTGGACTTGAAGGTGATGAACCGGTGGGTGGTACGGTTGCCCTTTTGTATGGAGACCTTGCAGAAGGTGATTCCTTTGGTGCTTCCGGGTCACTTCATGTGTAACCTGGATCTTCAGGACATATATTACCATGTCTCAGTGCATCCTCAGTACCATCGCTTCCTACGGTCTTGTGTCCGGGGGCGTCACTATCAGTTCTGGGGCTTGCCCTTTGGTCTTCAGTTTGCCCCGAGGGTCTTTACGAAGGATGTGGCTCCCTTGGTCGCCTGGCTTCATCTCCGAGGGGTGCTGGTGTATCCCTACCTAGACAACTGGTTGGTCCATGCTCCCTCTCGGGTCCTGTTGTTGGAGGCCCGGGAGTTGGTGTGTTCTGCGTTGCGCCAACACGGGTTTCTGATCAACTTGCCCAAGGGCCATCTGGCTCTGTCTCAGGACCTGGTGTTCATTGAGGCTCGCTTCCATACGAATCTCAACCGTGTGTTCTTGCCCGATCCTCAGATCGTGACCCTGGTGTCCCTTGCTCGGTGGTTCCGGGCGGGGGTTCCTTTCCGGTACGCCTCTGGTTGCGTCTTATGGGTCTAATGGCACCAACTGTCTTTACGGTGGCCTGGGCATATTTTCACCTGCGCCCCCTTTGGGTGTACCTCCTGTCACGCTGGAATCCGTTGTCCCGCGACTTGAATTTTCTTCTGCCATTGTCTCCTGTGGTCCTCCC
Organism: Lissotriton vulgaris; assembly: GCF_964263255.1. Taxonomy (NCBI): domain Eukaryota; kingdom Metazoa; phylum Chordata; class Amphibia; order Caudata; family Salamandridae; genus Lissotriton; species Lissotriton vulgaris. Next base: position 1,092,098,695 of record NC_141696.1, on the reverse strand, counting down.
GATACTTCTTTGGTGGTCGGTGAGGGTCCATCTGTCTAAGGGTCTCCCTTTGCAGCCTTCTCCTTCTCTGGTCTTGGTGACGGATGCCAGCTGCTTGGGGTGGGGGGTGGCGATCTTGGGGTCCCGGTCCCTTTAGGGTCATTGGTCCATCCAGCAGAGTCGCCGGTCTTCCAACTGGCTGTGTCCCATGATTGATGGGGTTTCGGGCTCAGTTGCTCGGCCAGATCGTTTTGGTGTGCTCCGACAATATGGTAACGGTGGCTTATCTCAATCATATCAAGGGGGGGTTTGTTCGGCTTCTTTGAACGCAGTGGTCGTTCCCCTGTTCTGTTGGGCGGAGGGTCATCTGCTGTCTAACTGCGATTCATATTAGGGGAGTGGACAACTGTGTGGCGGATGTCCTGAGTCGTTGCTTTCTGGGTACACAGGAGTTGTCTTTCACCCCAGTTGCGTTTTGGCTTGTGTGCGGGAAGTTTGGTCGTCCCTTTCTGGACCTCTTTGCCTCCTGGCACAATGCTCAGCTTCCCCACTTCTGCTTCCAGTTTCTGCAGGAGGGTTGTTGGGGGAGGATGCCCTGTCGATTCTTTGGCCGTCCCGTTTACTTTATGCCTTTCCTTCTCTGGCTCTGATTCCAAGGTTTCTGTCCTGCCTGTGTCTGGAGGATCGGGAGGTGGTTGTGGTCCTGCCCTTTTGGCCTCGGAGGTCGTGGTTTCCGATGGTTCGTATTTTGGCGGTGCGGGGCCACTGATTTCTCCCCCTGTCACCGTCTCCCCTCAGGTCCTCCCCGTCCCTGTCTCTTCTCCAATTGTGGCTGTCGGTGTGGAGGTTGAGAGGCAGGGGTGGAGGAGGCTCGGTTTCCCGGAACATTTAGCGGTGGCCCTTCAGAGTTCCCGTTGGCCTTCTACCCTCAAGCCTTATGATCGGCATTGGGGTAATTTCAGTCGTTAGTGTGCGGCGTTGGGCCTTTCCCCTTTGCACTGTTCTTTGCAGACTTTGCTTCAGTTTTTATAGGAAGGTTTCGAGAAGGGTTGGGCTGTGTCCACTTTGCGTGCTCAGTGGGCGACTGTTCAGGCGTTTCGTTCCCCGTGGGGTAGCCTTTCGGATGGTGAGGACTTGGTTTCTTGTCTGCTACGCAGCTTTTCTCTTTCTCGTCCTGTGCCACGTCCTTCCTTTCCCCTGTGGGATTTGCCATTAGTTCTTTGGGCTTTGATTGATCCTCCTTTTGAGCCCTTAGCTGAAGTGGACTTGAAGTTCATTACTCTCAAGGGTGTCTTTCTGGTGGCCATCACCTCTGCTCGTCGCCTTGGCGAGTTGGGGCTTTGATGGAGCGTGAGCCTTTCTTTTCCTTTTTGGAGGGTGGGGTGGTGCTTCGTCTTGAGTCTTCCTTTGTGCTGAAGGTTGCTTCACAGTTTCACAGATGCCAGGAGTTGGTCTTGCCTGCTTTGGGCTCTGTTATGGATTCCCCTGGTGGTCCCAGTTGGTCTTTGTTGGATGTGTGCCGGGCTTTTCGCATTTATCTTGAGCGCACGGCGGCTTTTTGCTTGACTGATTCGCTTTTTGTCTCCTTTGGGGCTGCTTCCCATAGGAGTAGGGCTTCCTCTGTATCGATCGGTCATTGGCTGAAACAGGTCATTTCCTTGGCCTACTCTCTTTCTGGGTCCCCTCCTCCTGTGGGTGTTCAGTGTCGTTCTACGAGGGGGTGGCGGCCTCTTGGGCGGAGGTCCGGGGTGTTCCTCTCTCTGAGATCTGTAGGGCGGTCACTTGGGCTTCTTCAAATACTTTCATCAGGCATTACCACCTTCTCGATCTGCTGGGGGATGAGGGCGGTTTTGCTTTGGGGGTGTTGGGCTGTGTTCGCTCATGATTCTTCTGTTTGTCAATGAATCTCTGTTTTTTTTTGCTGTCCTGGTGGTTGGTTGTGTTTTATTCTGGATGAATGCCGCGGTCTGCTTTGGTACTTCTCACTTTGTATATGAAGGTGTTGAGGACGTGGCCACCTGGGGGTAATGTCCTATTAGTTACCGGTAATCTTCATTACTCTGGGTCCCATAGTCCTCAACACCTTCATGGATTCCCTCCCTCCCTATCTGCCGGCCTTCATCCTTGGCTTGATATTTCAGAGGGAATGCTGGGACCTGTACCCTTATGTACTCCCAGCGGAAGGGGGGGGGTAGGTCCAGCATTCCTTTGTTCTTTTTTTCTGTCAGTGAGATGGATTATCTCACTTTGTATATGAAGGTGTCGAGGACTACGGGACCCGGAGAAATGAAGATTACCAGTAAGTAATAGGACAATTCCCATCATTCATCAGAGAGTCATATACATCTAGGCAATGTACTGCAGACCGCAGGTACCAAAAAATACAAACAAATAGCAGCACAACAATAAAAATGAACTTACAAACCATAAACATGGATACTTTTCAAATATAAACATTTCCTTCTCCTTTCACTAACTCAAGTGGTAATACATATAAAAAACGAGAAAACTCAATAGGCACCTATGAGCAAGAGTTTCATTTTCACATTTTAAGCAACTCATTGTTGCTCTCAGTGATATAGCTAATTGCATACAGGTTGTTTACACTAAAACAAATGCTTTACCATTCAAACTATGCACCTTCCCCAGCGCCACAGCTTATTCTGTTTCGCTTTTATTCATCAAGACAAAAACACAGTTTTAAGATGTTCTGACCTACTAGATATGCAAATAGTAATGATTAAAACTAATGTAGGCACACCTCTTACAGGGTAAGGTTATCAATATTATATTTAACTATGAGAAATCTTTCAAATTCTATGTGGGTGTTTTGTGACTTACTGTGGTGTTTTCGTCTACTTTCATGATTAGTTTCTGATTGTGTCTATGTTTCAGTGTTTGATCCAGAGGTTCAAATCAAATCAAATCAAATAAGCTTTATTCGATTTTATCAAAAAATCATAAAAGCGTACAAATACAATTTTATACAGAGGAATTAAAAACAATTTTCACTTGAGCGAGGTTACAAAATAGATAAAACATTTCTCTAAAATTTAAAATCTACAGCAATCATTAGACAAAGGGCCTCGTATTCCACTGATCAATCAATATTGACACGTACTACTTAACACATTGAGTTTCTGAATTTCATCACTGACTTCAAAAAGCGAGAAACAGCAAAGATAACATCCACATCTTCTAAAAGCAATAATTTCAAGTATGCAGGTTTACATGTTCTTATCCCCCAGCGCTTAAGTAAGGGTAGAAGGAATAGTTTCCTCGGGCTGGTATACAGATTACAAAAGAACATGATATGAATATTACTTTGTGTTGAATGGTCATCACATGGACAAATTAATTTCGGCGAGGCCCAATCATTCTGTTTCGGTAGAGTGACCATGCGGAAGAAAATCCCTAGGCGCAGCCTGGTCAAAAGCATGCGAGGATAGGGTGCTATTTCAATCCCAAGATAAGATTGTAAGCCTTCAGTAGGGGTAATTTGCTGATAGCTTAGGATTGTACCTTTAAGTTTCTCTATGTCCCATCTTGCACTTTCTAGGTGTATAGTTAGTAGTTTTTTAAGGGCCGGCCTAGTCATGCTTTGTAGAGTCTCTGGATCATCGTAAAATTCAGGGTGTCCAATGTTAGAGAACATCGATTGTACATATCGCAGCCATTTGACTTTTGCTGCACCATCCAGAACCATGCAGTCTTTAATGAGGTTTCTATTCAATTTACACTCCTCCGTAGTCCATATCCTATGCCAAAGCAAACAGGGTGATATTTTTATGATGTCACTAAGGTATTTAACGCCGATCTCAATGTGAGTCATAAAAGTCGACGAAGTTTTTGACACACCCAGTAGGTAACAAATACAAATATTCTCACAAGTTTGTAACGAGGAGACATTCTCAAAGCCCCAGAGACCTGCGCCATATGTAGCCGTGGTTATACACTTTGCCCGGTAGATCTGTATCATTTCTCGAATGGGTTTACCCCCCATTTTGCCTGCAAAGGTTCGTAGAGCACCTATGGCACGACTGAAGGCGAGTTTCCTAGCTGACACTGCATGTTTCCACCTTCCCCACCTGTCAAACACAATCCCCAGGTAGCAAAATGTGTCTGTTATGGCAATCTTTTTCTGGTCCAGATATATTGAGCATGGGGGTCTATTGATCTTTTGGGAGCAGGACATGGAGAAAGTTTTAGAAATGTTCACCTTCAAGTTTCTTTTACCCATATAAGATGAAAATTCGTTTACTGCTCTCTGCAAGCCTACTTTTGTCCTTGACATGATTGCTGCGTCATCGGCATATAAAAGAATAGGTACGGGCCTACCATTGACTGCCGGGTAATCGCTTGACAGAGTTAATAAACTCCCAGCGATAGAATTTATATAAAATGTAAAAAGCAAGGGCGCAAGTATACAACCTTGCCTCACCCCTCTGTGTATGGCAAATTTTTGTGAACATTCCCCCTTAGTCCCGAACCTTACTCTAGCCCCTGCGTCTCTGTATAGTTCTTTAATAAATGTGAGAATAGTTGAGTCCACCCCAATGTCCTCCAACGTCGACCAGAGCAACGCGTGGTCCATGCAGTCAAATGCGGAGCTAAGGTCGACAAAGGTTACAAATAGGTCCCCTTTTTTTGCCTGCGTGTACTTAGAGACTAATAGGGACAAATTTAGACATTGCTCAAGTGTCCCTAGTCCCTTTCGGAACCCATATTGGAACTCCGAGATGACCTTTTTCTCTTCTTCCCAGTGTTGTATTTTCTTGAGAAGAATCCTTCCCGCGACTTTCATAAGTCCGTCCAGTAGCGATATTGGACGGTAACAAGCGGGGTCGTCCCTGTTCCCTTTTTTAAATATGGGGACTACAATCGCGTCCGACCAAGTGGTAATGAACCCACATTTATTTCCCATGTTCAATACATTAGTTAACAAAGGAACCCAAAAATCCGGCTCTCATTTATAAACATCCACTGGGGTGTAATCAGGGCCTGGGGCTTTGCCTGAGGCACTTTCCCTAAGGGCATCTTCAACTTCTAGAGTAGTAAATGCCAGTTCAATCGGGTAAGGGGGTGCTGGGGAAATGGTTAGCTGATTATCCTGTGTTATACTATCTGCAGATGAAATCACCCTACATGGATTCGGGGCATTCCCATGGGTATTGTTAGAATAAAGATTACCATAGAGTTCTACCCAGAGCTCACCCGTTATGGCTACTTCCACGGAGTTATCTCTATCTCTTAAATTGTAGACAGATCTTATAACTTTCCAAAAGGCACTACTATCCTTGTTCCTAGCGGCTTCCCCCAAGGCTTCCCAATCCTCCTTCTTCAGTGTCGCCCTCCGCTGTTTGATAGCCAGCTTATAATCTTGTCTCGCCTGGCGAATTTGAACCCTATCTTTTGGGTCTGCGGTCAGAGCTTTCTTTAAATTTTTCAATGTGGATGTGCATCTAGAGTCAAACCACCCCCGAATATGCCTCCCATTGTCCTTGCAGTTCCTAGTCAGTGCATTTTTTATATGACGCTGTATGTTAGAAAATGCAGCCATAATGCTCTTTGGGTCAGTATCTTCCTCTAAACAGGCAAGAATGTCCGTGGAACAAGAGGATAGGAGGTTTTGGAAGAAGGAAGTTGGGTTCATTTTCTCCCATTTAATTACATACCCGTTAGTCTTAGTTAGAGTAACCTCATATGGGTATGTGACCCTACTAGGTTCCTTTGCTTTGTCCCCCATAAGTTTTACCCCGAAGGTGATGGGATAATGATCGCTCATAGGTTCGTCCCCAGTTTTCCAGTAGGTTATAAAATTAGGATGAGTTGGTGATATCAGCGCAAAATCAATTGTGGTTTTACAACCTCTTCCATTGTACGTTGGGGCAAAGGGAACCGGGGGGGAGCATGCCTGGTTGATAAAAGTGAGGTCAAAGGTAAATATAACGTTGTTAAGAAGAGACCCCATGTTGGTATGGGAGAAGTGCAAGGGACCATCCTCCCCGAGATCTGACAGGCCGCACAAACCTAGCTCAGAAGACGGGCAGATGGTACAGTTGAAGTCACCCACCCACAACATTATATGATCTCCTGTACCTTGTTCTCTCAGTTTGTGGATATGATGCATCATGTTGTTCATATTTGATTCCACTTCACTAATTGGCAAATTATTATAGAAGTTCACAAGAATGACCCTTTGCGAAGTGCCCCATTTAAGTGATATAATTTGAAAATACTGACTGGATTGGAAATTGCAAACTTTTACATCCCCTACATTCGAGATGTACGTGCACAAGCCCCCCTTGTTACGACCCTGGGCTGATGGCACAGCAGGAGAGTGAAGAGTTCGATAGCCCAACATGTGGGCTTCCTCTATAAGCCAGGTTTCTTGAAGACACAGGATGCCATACTTCTGCACAATCTCCAGCCAAGGTTTGTGGGTGATCTTACTACCAAGGCCTGCTACATTCCAGGAAAGAAGAGAGTGCATTGGGTTTCTATATTCCTGTGGATGATGCCCTCCATTCACCTTTATGCCTTTCAGATCTTGCAAGTGTGCAGGCTCTACCTGTCGTGTAACCTGGGCAATAAGAGCGTGCTGTTCAGGGGGGTTTAAGTCTAGCCCATTGTGATTTGGAACTTGGGATCTAGGCATTGATTTTTCACTCGAGTCAGTCTCCATTGGGGGATTATGGGCATTGGTAGGGATTGAAGCAACACTCATTCCCAATCAATCCACCTGATCCAGACACTCAAACCTACTCATAGTGGGCGCTCCTTCCCACCAGTTGTTAATGGGTTGCCAACCATCCCCGTGTCCTTTCCATCTGCGATTGTGAACTATTGACCAAGCCCCAGGTGGCTCAACAGTCTGTTTTGGAGGATAGAAAAAAGTAAGGGGTCTGATGACAATGGATTGGTCAGTATCACCTGAATCCCATGAAGTGATATGTTGGGCTGTGTGGGGGTCTGCAAATGAAACCACTATGCAGTCACCAGGGATGGATTTATGTGTACGACCCACCCATGGCACTCTCCTAACCATTAAAACCCTACTCCTAAGAGTGTTAGGAAGCTGCCTATTGACATTAAGCCAGTGGATCACCTTATTCTTTAGGGACCACTGGGTCTCCATGGAATGTGGGTCAAGTGCTGGTACACCAGCCAGTACAACGACGTAGGGTCCGGCGTCAGGAGGGAGATCAATATAACCCCCACGAAAGTTCTGGCGACCATGGTACTGATTGGCTATGAGCGCAGTAGGAGGCATATTAATCTTATTGGGCTTGTGGGCAACCTTAGGGACTGGTTTGGGTAGAATCAGGTTCTCAGGGCCTTTTGTCACAGGTATTGAGAGTTTTGGTATGGAGGGAACTGGTACATTTTGCTTAGACCGGGGTTTGGGTATTGAGGTAGGTTTAGGTGGGGGTAGAGGCAAAACAGGGGGCACCATTTCAGGGGCAGGGGAGCTAATGTCAGTTACTGGAGCTGGATGGATACCATCATCACTATCCTGGGGAGTACCTTCAGCAATACGCGGAAAACTGGCTTCCAGTTGCTTTAGGCTAAGAGTGGCCAGGGAGACTAAGGTCTTGTCCATCTCTAAAAGATTGTTCTCAATACGTGAAAGTCTGAGTTCCAAAGGTGACAATAACTTTTTTAATGTGGCCCAAACTGTTTTAAGAAAATCTTCGTCCTCACCTCCCTTGTCTCTATCCCTCCCTGGCTCACTTTGCCCTCCCTCTATGAGTTCCTCACCGTGTGTGGAGAAAGGCCCTGAGATAGGGTCAGGGACCACTTTAAGGTTGCTATGTTCCTTGCCCCCCTCTTTTAGGTGGCTATCCAGGTTTAGCACTTCTGTGGTCTCCCCCGTGGTGGGTAGTGTTCGCCTTTTGTTAAAGAACTGCGACCTTGCAATTTTGGCTTTTTTGCGAGCGTAGGCAGACCTCGCGTTGCTTTTCTTTTTTAGAGTTGGCCCATCTTTATTTTTATTTTTCGCTACAGGGGGAGGGGAGTCAGGACTGTCAGACAAAATAATAGCAGTCCCATGTCCAATAGGCACGATTCCCTCAGAGGATTTAGGGGGCACGGCAGTTAAGGTGGGTATAGGCTCTAGTGAAAGGGAAAGAGAAAGGGGAACATGGTGAACATCAGCACTAATTAACAGTGAGGGTGGGCAAGAAGCATGTTGTGGTGATGCAGCAGATGCAATTTTCCCCAGAGAAGATTTTTTAGAATGGGCAAAGGTCTGTGAGAGCCTACGTGCAGCGTCAAGCTCGACTGACACCCTCTTCTGCATTTTAGTGATTTCAGCGTCAATTGCCAAGTTAGTTTTCACAAGAAAATCATCCAATGTCCCGCTGGGCTTACTCAGCCCCATTGCAGTTTTACTGCGACTACCCCGTGTGCTCATGATAAGTCTGAATTACAGTACCGGCAATGTGCTTAATAATGACAATAGGCAAGCCAGTAAACACGAACCAAGGGGGGTGGGCCAGGCCAGTCCTCTTTGTCCTCGAACGGCCTCAAACGGCCTGCTCTTAGCCCGGTCTTCGCCTCGAGCTGTGTCCCGCGCTGCGGGAGTTAGGGGCTATATTATAGGGCCGTGATGGGCAGGGGGCGGGCCACCAGGGAGAGCGGACCGGATGCTGGTATCCCTGGTCTCGCAGGGACTCCTGGTTGATGGAGTCCCCGCACGCTCGCAGCCCCGCCGTGCCTCTCGCCCTGACTGCCTTGCTGGTCCTCCTCCTTGTGCTGAAGTAGCGATGCCCCACACACTCCTGGACGAAGCGGCACCCGCGGAGCGGGTGCGGCAAGAAGTGGAGTGAGTCGCCTTGTGCAGCTACACCTGTGAGTTTGCCTGTGCTGCGCCTCCTCCGTGGGTTCAAAGGATCGGTATCCCGGTGAGGAAAGGTGAAGGAAGCCTTAACAAGCTTCAGCTGGGCAGGGGGCGGGCCAGCAGGGAGAGCGGACCGAATGCTGGTATCCCTGGTCTCGCAGGGACTCCTGGTTGATGGAGTCCCCGCACGCTCGCAGCCCCGCCGTGCCTCTCGCCCTGACTGCCTTGCTGGTCCTCCTCCTTGTGCTGAAGTAGCGATGCCCCACACACTCCTGGACGAAGCGGCACCCGCGGAGCGGGTGCGGCAAGAAGTGGAGTGAGTCGCCTTGTGCAGGTACGCCTGTGAGTTCGCCTGTGCTGCGCTGCCTCCGTGGGTTCAAAGGATCGGTATCCCGGTGAGGAAAGGTGAAGGAAGCCTTAACAAGCTTCAGCTGGGCAGGGGGCGGGCCAGCAGGGAGAGCGGACCGGATGCTGGTATCCCTGGTCTCGCAGGGACTCCTGGTTGATGGAGTCCCCGCACGCTCGCAGCCCCGCCCTGCCTCTCGCCCTGACTGCCTTGCTGGTCCTCCTCCTTGTGCTGAAGTAGCGATGCCCCACACACTCCTGGACGAAGCGGCACCCGCGGAGCGGGTGCGGCAAGAAGTGGAGTGAGTCGCCTTGTGCAGGTACGCCTGTGAGTTCGCCTGTGCTGCGCCGCCTCCGTGGGTTCAAAGGATCGGTATCCCGGTGAGGAAAGGTGAAGGAAGCCTTAACAAGCTTCAGCTGCGCAGGGGGCGGGCCAGCAGGGAGAGCGGACCGGATGCTGGTATCCCTGGTCTCGCAGGGACTCCTGGTTGATGGAGTCCCCGCACGCTCGCCGCCCCGCCGTGCCTCTCGCCCTGACTGCCTTGCTGGTCCTCCTCCTTGTGCTGAAGTAGCGATGCCCCACACACTCCTGGACAAAGCGACACCCGCGGAGCGGGTGCGGCAAGAAGTGGAGTGAGTCGCATTGTGCAGGTACGCCTGTGAGTTCGCCTGTGCTGCACGCCTCCGTGGGTTCAAAGGATCGGTATCCCGGTGAGGAAAGGTGAAGGAAGCTTTAACAAGCTTCAGCTGGGCAGGGGGCGAGCCAGCAGGGAGAGCGGACCGGATGCTGGTATCCCTGGTCTCGCAGGGACTCCTGGTTGATGGAGTCCCCGCACGCTCGCAGCCCCGCCGTGCCTCTCGCCCTGACTGCCTTGCTGGTCCTCCTCCTTGTGCTGAAGTAGCGATGCCCCACACACTCCTGGACGAAGCGGCACCCGCGGAGCGGGTGCGGCAAGAAGTGGAGTGAGTCGCCTTGTGCAGGTACGCCTGTGAGTTCGCCTGTGCTGCACCGCCTCCGTGGGTTCAAAGGATCGGTATCCCGGTGAGGAAAGGTGAAGGAAGCCTTAACAAGCTTCAGCTGGGCAGGGGGCGGGCCAGCAGGGAGAGCGGACCGGATGCTGGTATCCCTGGTCTCGCAGGGACTCCTGGTTGATGGAGTCCCCGCACGCTCGCAGCCCTGCCGTGCCTCTCGCCCTGACTGCCTTGCTGGTCCTCCTCCTTGTGCTGAAGTAGCGATGCCCCACACACTCCTGGACGAAGCGGCACCCGCGGAGCGGGTGCGGCAAGAAGTGGAGTGAGTCGCCTTGTGCAGGTACGCCTGTGAGTTCGCCTGTGCTGCGCTGCCTCCGTGGGTTCAAAGGATCGGTATCCCGGTGAGGAAAGGTGAAGGAAGCCTTAAGAAGCTTCAGCTGGGCAGGGGGCGGGCCAGCAGGGAGAGCGGACCGGATGCTGGTATCCCTGGTCTCGCAGGGACTCCTGGTTGATGGAGTCCCCGCACGCTCGCAGCCCCGCCGTGCCTCTCGCCCTGACTGCCTTGCTGGTCCTCCTCCTTGTGCTGAAGTAGCGATGCCCCACACACTCCTGGACGAAGCGGCACCCGCGGAGCGGGTGCGGCAAGAAGTGGAGTGAGTCGCCTTGTGCAGGTACGCCTGTGAGTTCGCCTGTGCTGCGCCGCCTCCGTGGGTTCAAAGGATCGGTATCCCGGTGAGGAAAGGTGAAGGAAGCCTTAACAAGCTTCAGCTGCGCAGGGGGCGGGCCAGCAGGGAGAGCGGACCGGATGCTGGTATCCCTGGTCTCGCAGGGACTCTTGGTTGATGGAGTCCCCGCACGCTCGCCGCCCCGCCGTGCCTCTCGCCCTGACTGCCTTGCTGGTCCTCCTCCTTGTGCTGAAGTAGCGATGCCCCACACACTCCTGGACGAAGCGACACCCGCGGAGCGGGTGCGGCAAGAAGTGGAGTGAGTCGCATTGTGCAGGTACGCCTGTGAGTTCGCCTGTGCTGCACGCCTCCGTGGGTTCAAAGGATCGGTATCCCGGTGAGGAAAGGTGAAGGAAGCTTTAACAAGCTTCAGCTGGGCAGGGGGCGGGCCAGCAGGGAGAGCGGACCGGATGCTGGTATCCCTGGTCTCGCAGAGACTCCTGGTTGATGGAGTCCCCGCACGCTCGCAGCCCTGCCGTGCCTCTCGCCCTGACTGCCTTGCTGGTCCTCCTCCTTGTGCTGAAGTAGCGATGCCCCACACACTCCTGGACGAAGCGGCACCCGCGGAGCGGGTGCGGCAAGAAGTGGAGTGAGTCGCCTTGTGCAGGTACGCTTGTGAGTTCGCCTGTGCTGCGCCGCCTCCGTGGGTTCAAAGGATCGGTATCCCGGTGAGGAAAGGTGAAGGAAGGCTTAACAAGCTTCAGCTGGGCAGGGGGCGGGCCAGCAGGGAGAGCGGACCGGATGCTGGTATCCCTGGTCTCGCAGGGACTCCTGGTTGATGGAGTCCCCGCACGCTTGCAGCCCCGCCGTGCCTCTCGCCCTGACTGCCTTGCTGGTCCTCCTCCTTGTGCTGAAGTAGCGATGCCCCACACACTCCTGGACGAAGCGGCACCCGCGGAGCGGGTGCCGCAAGAAGTGGAGTGAGTCGCCTTGTGCAGGTACGCCTGTGAGTTCGCCTGTGCTGCGCCGCCTCCGTGGGTATCCCGGTGAGGAAAGGTGAAGGAAGCCGTAACAAGCTTCAGCTGGGTAGGGGGCGGGCCAGCAGGGAGAGCAGACCGGATGCTGGTATCCCTGGTCTCGCAGGGACTCCTGGTTGATGGAGTCCCCGCACGCTCGCAGCCCCGCCGTGCCTCTCGCCCTGACTGCCTTGCTGGTCCTCCTCCTTGTGCTGAAGTAGCGATGCCCCACACACTCCTGGACGAAGCGGCACCCGCGGAGCGGGTGCGGCAAGAAGTGGAGTGAGTCACCTTGTGCAGGTACGCCTGTGAGTTCGCCTGTGCTGCACCGCCTCCATGGGTTCAAAGGATCGGTATCCCCACACAACGAGAAATCCAGGATGGGGTGACTTGTGTGGCTCTCACCAGGTTCTGGTCTACGTTGTGGCTGAACTGAAGGTTCCCGGTCTATAATTTTGTCGGCCTCCGCCGAGGCTCGATGTTGCTCCCTCTATGTCAATCCACAGGGAGGCGTGTCGCTTATTTCCTAAATGACTTCGTATGATCCAGAGGTTCATTGTTTATTCTTATCTATTTATATGTGTGTGTTGTGTATGTTTTATTTTATCTATCTGTGTTGTGTGTGTTTTGTGTGAGGGTGTGTGTGTGTGTGTACGCATGTGTGGTTGTGTGTGTGTGTGTGCGTGTGTGTGTGTGTGTGTGTGTGTTAATTGTGGCTTTTATGGTGTGTGTCTGTTTTATGTCGCTGGGTGAAGTTGCTAGCGTTCTAGATTTTTCAATTTTGACAGTAGTTGAAGCAAAGCTAATTTGAGGTTTCAACTAAAGTGGCACAAGTGTAACTGTGTCATAAGGAATCCTTTAACAGATATTTTTATTCATGCATTAAAATAATGTTAACTGAGCAAACCTGAAATAATTGAGCGAGAAGGCCTGACTCACAGAAGGAATATGGCCATCACGTTTGCGAAACAACAGTGCCTTCAAGTCTAAGTGACAATGCTTTTAGCTGTAGTTTCACTGCACGGTACAATACTCTGTCATGCTCGAAGAAAATTTCTAGTTGACATAGTTATAGCTCAATATATATTGTAATAGATTATGATTTAATTCTCTGACATTATTCCTGATTTGTGTGAATACATTTTAAGATTTCACTTAATAGTTCATGAGTGATTTAAACAGACAATTCATATGGAATTAATGCTGAAATATATTTTAACTACACAGTGCAGCTCTGGGTCAGATCGTTTTCAGTACGACTGATGAAAATAATTGTAGAGGTCTGTAGCTCTGAACACAGGTATGTATTTAGTTCATCTATCGCAAACCCTCTTAAAGTTGGCCATTATATTCCTCCCAGTAGTTCATCATCATATCTACGTCCGTGAGCACATTGATGTAGAAGGAAACTAAACACCAGGCAAGAATTGTCACAATAAACCGCGTGAACGATTTATACCAAGTGTCATGCTTGGTGCACATCTTTTGATATGTGGTGAATGTCCAGGGTTTTTTTGTAAAAAAAAAAAAAAACTAAAAAGAGGGCGAAGCAACATATTGGTTTATATCAGTCTTTTCATGCATTCGATTACTGAGTATTAATTACATTTGAAATTGAAATCTGATTTTGTGTGAAGGAGGACTGCTGAGCAAAATGCACAGTTAAAGACCAGCCCTTTTTACTCATACCCTGCGGCCACGACTGAACTCAGTGCTTACCGGGGGTGCAGTGGAATAGTCATGACATGAATAGTAAACATATAATTGCCAGGGGCCAGAGGACATGGCAAAGCAGGTAAAAGACAACGTATAAACAAAAATAGCACAGCTGAAGAATTCAATTAAACTTTGTTTAGCATACCAGCAGTAAATAAAAACATACTGATCACGTAGCAAAACTTCATATGAAGGAAAATTATTGTTATGATCCAAAATCTGAAAAGCACTAAGGGGCATGTTTACCAGAGGTTTGCATTGTGCTTGCACCACGCAATGTGGTACATGTGTGATGCAATATCTATGTCAGATTTTTGAAGCCACGCAAAACCAGCTTTGAATGGCTTCAAAAATCTGTAATAATGCAACACAGTGCAAATTGCTGTTTTGATTTGCTCTGTGAAAGGGAGGCATTCCATGGTCGTTGCACTGGTGTTCTCATGAAACTGCCTTGGCTTTTGACACATTACCAACCCTGGTAAAGGTGGGAATGCGCCAAAAAGATACACCTCCCCAGGAGAGGCATAGCAAAGAGAAATATATGTATTTCTCCTCGTTACTTCCTCTTTCTATGTGTGCTGCATTCTGAAGGAGGCATAGATGGAGGAACATGCCTCTAAGGATAGTTTTGGTGCTGCGGGGTGCCCTGTCCTGCAAAAAACAATTCTGCATTTAAATCAGGCACCCTTGTCCGCTGGTGTAAGGGTGCTTGCATTGGTGCCAGGCAGCCCATTGTGCACCAGCGCAGGAGCAAAAGACAGAAGTGAGCCATGTGCCTTAAATACAGCGGGCCTCATAAAAGTGACGCATCGCTGCGTGAAAACAGTGATGCATCAATTTTCATTGCGCCCTCCTTGCGACACCAATGATGCGTCATATTTACATGATGACGCATCATTGCGCAAGGAGTTACAGATATGTCAGTATTTCTGACGTATCTGGAAGCGCAAAAGAGACGCATTGCTGGAGTGTGTCAGAAAAGTGACGCAACTCCAGCAATGTGTCCTTTCACATGGGGCAAGCCACATGTGAAAGGGCCTGCGTCAGTCTTACGCCTGCTGTGAGGCAGGGGCAAGATTTTGACGCAACGGCGTCCTAGAAGTGACGCAGTGAAATCTCATAGATTTCACTGCGTCACTTCTACGACCCTTTCTTGCGTCAATATGCCCCCCTTGCATACATTATACCTGGTGCAGGTATAATGTGGCGCAGGGGTTTACAAAGTGATGCATCTACATAGAGGCATCACTTTGTAAATATGGTGTAACAAGGCACATTTTTTACGCTGCTGGTGCATCACAAAAAGTGACGCACCGGCGGAGTAAAAATGACGGACGGCCTCATAAATGAGGCCCAGCATATTCATACCCTTTCCCAGTGAAACATCGCAAGGTGACTTTCCCATCAATATGGCCTTCAGACTGCAATAGACAATTGATCTTTGAAGCCTTCTTAACTCTCCAGGGTAGATTCATTTAGCAGTCGGTGTCTAGTTCAAATTGCATGATGTAGATACAATATGCTACAGATATCCATGGACATCATCTAGGGGTGGTCATGGTTTTCAGTAGCAACTCTTGGGTTGCTCCTTGCGACCTCTGGTGCTGACTTTATGAACTCTGGTCTTAGAAATCACAAAGACAGTGTCAGGAACAAAACACAAACGGGGCTCCGATGAGCTCTGTTTACATTCTGCAGTTCCTCCAGAACTGGACTGTTTTAATTAATTAGAGTTTGTATCCCAATTCAGAATGTTTAAATTTTGCAATTAGATAACAATGCACACTCCAATGAATTAAAGTGTTTCTTTCCTGCAGATTTATTTTAAAAGCCACATTTAATTACAGGTGTGCCAAGAACAACAGCGTTTCTTTCACTTTCGCTGCTGATCTTTGCATGTGCTGTTTCATGCCCTCTACCTCCAGGACAGAAGAGAAAACCAAATCCTAGGTGTGACTTGGAAGTTATACAAACACATTAAGTTTTGGTCAGACGTTTGTCTGCCTACCCCCGTTCTGCTGCTGCTCACGTGATACCTATTTGGTGCATCATGAAAGTTGGATTGTGCCTTTCATTGGAGGCTCTGCAGAAGAACTAAAGGCTGTGTATGTCTGGGCGATGGGAGATGTGTTTGGTCCTTGGCTGGTCCTTGGCATACGGGGCTGCGCATAGGCCTTTGGGGATGTGTCATGCTGGTTGCATCTGTGTAGATGACCACTACAAACCTGATGTATTAAGGCAGCACTCCTGGCATATAATGGCTGCACTCATGGGATATCATGGCACTACCTATGTTACTATATATGTGGGGAACCCAAAGTCATTGCCTTGTTTTATTAATCTTGCACTTCACACTTTATTGATATATATATATATATATTTACGTCAGTGGGGTCATTGCCTTAATGCCCTTAGGACAAAGGTTGTGTGTCAACAATTTCATCAGCAGGGTCGAAAGGTCATATGATGTCACTTCCTGTGAGGTCACAAGAAGTTTCGAAGTTCAAATGATGTAACTTCTGCTACCTCGGTCATTTTCGTGAATTAACGTCCATGTAGTTATCACGGTTAAAATAGAGAGAGAATGTCCAAGGCTTTAAATCCTATATTATGATAAGCATAGAGATACTATCCGAATCATACGTATACATGGCAACATTTTCAAAGAGGTAAGGGGGAAATTTTGAAAAAATAAAAGGGAGGATGTATTTCTTCCATTGACTTTTTTTGAAACAGAGGCAATTTCAGGCGGGAAACAGTCAAAACAAAAGCCATTATTTAGTTCGACAATCGGGAGTGTGTCAACTGAATCGTGTCTATTGGCATGTATACATACGCTCCAATACACTTGTATAGCAGGAAATAAGCAAGCTGCACAAGGCAAATAGTCATCTATATGTAGAAAGGCCAATAAGGCACAAAAAAAGACTGAAAAGAGGGTCTCCTTTTTACTACTGGATGTATTGGTCTACTGTTGGTATTAGAAAGACACATGACTTAATAGCTCAAGGCATTCTTAAAACATTTCTTGAGCTGAAACCGAACTGAAATCCCGCTCAACTGACACATTGCTTACACTGAGCGCTAGAATCCCCAAAATACTACCCAACTTCCTCTCTAATTCGATATATGTGAATTAATGAGGACATTATGGAGAGTATTCTATAGTCTTTGTTAGATTCTCATTGAGTCTATTTTCTCTGCACTACAGTGGAATCATTCAGGTTGCACTGGTACGGAGGCCTATTACTGAATTCTACAGATGGGGAGAGGTTGGATGTTCTGCTTTTTCACAACAAGGTATGGCTGGAATTGTGGTTCCTTGCGATTCGTGACTGGCACTTGCCCCAGCAGAAGTAACAGTATTCCAATTTGAATGCAACCTCCAACTACTATGGATTCGGAAAGGTTAAAGGTGACATTTTCCAAACCTGACTCTACACAGATTTAAGGTGGCATGAGCAGCTCATGTAATTATGACATTCTGATGACAATGCTTTGATCATGCTGCACAGCGTCTCAAAAATAAGCAAATATAGCTTGATGAAAGGTGGACATTTTTTGACTCCTTCTCTGGGCCAAGCTACATACCTTGAATACAAACCCTGCCCATCACTGACCACTAGTTTTTATTATTAGGACCAAGCTTTACCTCTGTTTCTGGAGAAAAGAATAGACCGATACTCTCTATTTGTCCTGATGGAAGATGGAGTCCTAGGCTACAATCCAAACAGTGGACAAAGCCCATTTTGTATTGTTAGCTGTATATCATACTGTGAGCTTGCAGCATGTCAGCAGGCTGTTAAGTATATCATTTGAGATATATGATTATATTTTGTGACAAATACTCAAGTATAGCGTGAAAGGGTGCCTTATTCACAAGGCTGCATTAAACAAAGTTAAGTGACTTAACGCCACCTTATTAATAAGGCGAAGCCCCTTTTTTCCGACCACAACGTTGAGAAAAGTGAAGTTGTGGTGGCGATAAGGGCTTGTAAATATACCCATTAGTCTTTTTTAGCTGAAAAAAGCAACATGAGTCGATATAGTAATGTACGTACAGTTCTCCTTCAGCTCGAGTTAGCGGTATCCTTGGTGGTATACTTTATTCAAGTCAAGACGGAAAAACACTTTGGGTCCATTCAATTATATCAATCAATCAATCAATCATATCATTTGTAAAGTGCACTACTCACCTGTGAGGGTCTCAAGGCGCTGGGGTGGGGAATGCTGCTACTGCTCAATTAGCCAGGTCTTGAGGAGTTTTCTGAAGGTCAGCAGGTCTTGGGTCTGCCGCAGGTGGATGGGGTGGGTGTTCCAGGTCTTTGCGGCGAGGTGGGAGAACGATCTGCCACCTGAGGTCACTCTTCGGAAGCGGAGGACTGTAGCGAGGGCGAGGTCGGCGGAGCGGAGCTGGCGGGTGGGGGTGTAAAAGCTGAGTCGTCTGTTGAGGTAGTTTGGCCCGGTATTGTGGAGTGCCTTGTGTGCGTGGGTGAGGAGCTTGAAGGTTATCCTCTTGTTGACCGGGAGCCAGTCAGGTCTCTCAGGTGGGGTGTGATGTGGCTGCGGTGAGGGATGTCGAGGATCAGGTGTGCAGAGGCGTTCTGGATGCGTTGGAGCCTTCTCATGAGTTTGGCCGAGGCTCCTGCGTAGAGAGCATTTCCATAGTCCAACCTGCTACTGACAAGTGCCTGGGTGACTGTTCTTCTCGTTTTAATTGGGGATCCACTTGTAGATCCTACTGAGCATGCGGAGGGTGTTGAAGCAGGAGGAGGAGACGGCGTTGACCTGTTTAGTCATGGAGAGGGTGGAGTCGATGATGACCCATTGGTTGCGTGTGTGGTCGGTGGGTGTTGGAGCGGTTCCCAATGCAGTTGTCCTAGGCCGAAGGGTTGGATCCGAGGATGAGGACCTCTGTCTTGTCCGAGTGCAGCTTCAGTCGGCCGTTCCTCATCCATTCAGCAACAGCCTTCATTCCTTCGTGAAGGTTGGTTTTGGCGGTGTGGTGGTCCTTGGTGAGGAAGAGTATCAGCTGGGTGTCATCGGCATAGGAGAGGATGTTGAGGTCATGCCGAAGGGCCACGTGGGCGAGCGGTGCCATGTAGATGTTAAACAGAGTTGGGCTGAGGGATGAGCCCTGTGGTACGCCGCTGATGATCTCGGTGGCTTTGGAGCAGAAGGGGGGAAGGTGGACGCTCTGTGTTCTGCCGGAGAGGAAGAAGGTGGTCCAGTGCAGGGCCTTTTCTTGAATCCCAGCGTTGTGGAGGCGTGTTCATAGTGTGCGGTGACAGACCGTGTCGAAGGCGGTTGACAGGTCCAGGAGGATGAGGGCCGCCGTTTTTCCGTTGTCCAGCAGGGACTTGATGTCATCGGTAGCAGCGATGAGGGCAGTCTCGGTGCTGTGGTTGCTGCGAAATCCAGACTGCAAAGGGTCCAGGATGTTGTTCTCCTTGAGGTAGCGTGTCAGTTGTTTGTTGACGGTCTTCTCGATGACCATTGCCGGGAACGGGAGAAGGGAGATGGGACGGAAGTTCTTGAAGTCCTTAGGGTCCGCCTTGGGTTTCTTTAGTAAGGCGTTGATCTCAGTGTGCTTCCAGCTCTCTGAGAAGGTTGCTGTCTCGAAAGAGGTGTTGATGACTTTCCGGAGATGGGGTGCGATGGATGTGCTGGCTTTGTTGAAGATGTAGTGTGGGCATGGATCTGACGGAGATCCAGAGTGGATGGTGTTCATGATTTTGATGGTGTCATCGTAGTTGATGTTATTCCAGTAGAGCAGACGGTTGGTGCTCGTAGGGGCGGAGGACTCAGTGGTTGTCGAGGTGGTAGTGGCGTTGAACCTGTGTTGGATGTCTGTGATCGTGCGGTGGAAGAAGGTGGCCAGGTCGCACAGGTCTTGCGAGGGTGGGACATAGTTGGTGTTGGAGCTGGGGTCGGAGAGTTCCTTCACGATGTTGAAGAGCTCTTTGCTGTTGTGCGTGTTGTTGTCTAGGCGGTCTTTGAAGGAGGCCCTTTTGGCAGATCTGATGAGGTGATGGTGTCTGCGGGTGGCATTCTTGTGGGCGGCATGGCTGTCCAGTGTTCCTTCACGGAGCCATATCTTCTCCAGCTTTCTGCAGGTTTGCTTGGAGGCGCGGAGGTCTTCAGTGCACCAGCTGGCTTTCTTGTTGGTATGATTGTTGGAGGGTTTCTTGATCGGGAAGAGGGTGTTGGCGCAGTCGTTGATACACTGTCTGAGGTTGCGGACGGCGGTGTTGGGATCGGTATGGTCGGCGGGTGGGCTCTGGGCGAGGGTGCTGGTTAGCTGGTCTTCAGTGACTTTGCTCCAGCAGCGGTGAGGCATCTGTTGGGTGCGGTGGTGCGTGGTGGGTTTCTTGAAGGTAAAGTGGATGCAGCGGTGGTCGGTCCAGTGGAGTTTGGTGGTATGGTTGAAGGAGACGTGAGGTCAAGCGTGTGACCGGCGGAGTGGGTGGGTGTTGTGACGAATTGTCCGAGTCCGAGGTTGGCTAGGTTGTCGATCCGGGTGGTAAATTTGTGTGTTTCGTCATTGTTCTCGAGGTGGAAGTTCAGGTCCCCGAGGAGGATGTAGTCCGTGGAGGCGAAGGCGTGTGTGCTGACGAAGTCGGTGATGGAGTTGCTGAATTGTGGTCGGGTTCCGAGCGGTCTGTAGATGAGGGTTCATGTGAGGGTTGTGTTGGGGTCGGTGTGGATCTGGAAGTGCAGGTGTTCGGCGGTGCTGAGGGTGTCGTCGGTGTTGGTTCCTCCTCCCGCTGTGTTGGTGCGGTCCTTGCGGGTGATCTTGTAGCCTTCGGGACGGCTATAGCTATGTCGGGTGCCGAGGCGGGTTTCAGCCAGCATATTGCTGTGTGTTCCCAATCCACAGTTAGCACTTATTAAATGTAATAAGGTAATCTAGTGTTAGTCAATGGTGGAGTTAGACCTTGTGAAAGTGAACAATGACTTTAGGAGTTTTTTGCTGCTAGAATTTGTCAATCAATCAATAAACATTTATAAAGTGCAGCAACTCACCCCTGAGGGTCTCAAGGCGCTGGATATGTTCAGGTTTTGAGATCTTTCCTAAATTGATGGAGGGACAGTGCGGTCCTGAGGTGCAGGCGGAGGTTTTTCCATGCTTTGGCTGCCAGGTGCGAAAAGGAGCGCCCTCCCCTTTTGATTCGCTGGATCTGTGGGGTGTCTGCGAGGGAGAGGAAAACAGATTGAAGGTGTCTGGTTGATTGGTGGAACGTCAGGAGTTTGTTGATGTATGATTGTCCTTCATTGTGTAAGATCTTGTAAGTGAGGGTTAGCAACTTGAACTGTCATCTCTTCTGAAGCCAGTCTAATTTCTTGAGATAGGGTGTGATGTGTTTCATTCTGGGGAGGTCGATGAGTCTTGACGCTGAGTTTCGTATTGTGTAAAGTCCTTCAGGGGGCATTCAGTGATTCCTATGTAGAGTGTGCTTCTGTAGCCCAGTCTGCAATTGATGTGGGCCTACATGATGGCCCTTCTGGTGTTGACTTGGAGCCACCTGAAGATCTTGCAGAGCATGTGAGGGTGTGGAAGAAGGTGGATAAGACTGCATTAACATGTTTTTCATGCATAGCTTGCTGTCCAGGATGATGCTGAGGTTGTGTGCATGGTCTATTGGGACAGGGGTGGCCTGAGTTCTGTGGGTCACCATGCATAGTTCCATGGTGAGGTGTTGTTCTAAAAAATGAGGACTTCTTTCTTTTCTGTGTTGAGTTTCAGATAGTTGTCCTTCATTCAGTCTGTGACGTTAATCATGCATCCTTGGAAGTTGGCTCCAGTGATGATGGGGTCTCCGGACTGTGAAAAGATGAGCTGAGTGTCGTCAGCATAGAAGATGATGTTGAGTTTGTGTGATCTAATGGTGTCAGCCAGGGGGGTCATTTAGGTGTTGAAGATGGTGCGGCTGAAGGACGATCCTTTGGGACTCCGCAGATGATCTTCTTGGGCTCTGAGGTGAATGGTGGGAGATGGATCCTTTGCATTCTACCAGTGAGATACAAGCTAATCCATTTGAATGGACATCTTCCTGGATTTCAATGCGGTAGAGTAGGTTGATCAGGATGTATTAGGAGACAGTGTCAAAAGCGGTGGGCAGGTCAAGGAGAATGAGGGCTGCTGTTTCTCCACAGTCCAGGAGGGCTCTGATGTCGTTGGTGGCTGCAATTCGGGCTGTCTTAGTGCTGTAGTTGTCTCTGAAATCTGGTTTGGGAGGAATCCAGGAGGCTGTGCTCTTCTAGGTGTTGAGTAAGTTTCTGGTTGATCGCTTTCTCAAAGACTTTTGCTAGACAGGGGAGCAGAGAGGTGGGTTGGTAGTTTTTTTAGTTCAGCTGGGTCAGCAGAACATTTTTTTCAGGAGGGCTTTCACTTCAGCATGTTTCCAGTCTTCAGGGAAGTAGACCTTGGTCATGGAGGTGTTTAGTACTTTCATAGCTTAGTTGCATATCATCTTGCTTCCAAGGAAGAAGAGATCATGGGGCAGGTGTCTGTGTATGTTCCTGAGTGCACAGAGTTCATAATGAAGATGGTGTCTTGGGTGGTAGGAGGTCCCGGTGGATGAGCAAGTTATGTTAGTCATTGTGAGCTGATTGATACTGTCAGTGGCTGAGGGTTGGCATTCAAAGTTTTCGTAGATGTCCAAGATCTTGTAATGGATGAAGTCGCACAGTTTCTTGGAGGGTGTAATGTCGTTCTTGGTGGCTGTTGGATTGGGGAACTCCTTCACACTGGCGAAGATTTCCTTGCTGTGGTTTGTGCCAATTTCAATGTGGTCTGAAAGGGCGTACTTCTTAGTTTCTTACAGGAGGCGCTGGTACTGGTTGAGCCTGGCCTGAAGGTGGTGCGGTCGTCCCTCTTTTTGCTGATGTACCCCTTTCTTTCAAGTTGCCAGTAGTTGGTTTTGGTGCCATGCAGTTTTTCAGTGAACCAGATTGCTCTTTTGATTAGTCCTTTGGCCTTGGTCGTATTGGCAGGATCAAAAGTATTGGCACATTCTGCGATCCACTGGGAGAAATGTTTTGCTGCTTTCTCTGGGTCGTGTGTAGAGTCTGGAAGGTGGGAGAAGAAAGCATTATCCCACTTGTCTTCTGATACCTTCATTCAGTCCCTGCATCTGGATTTCGGGGCACGCTGTCGTAGGAGTTGGGTCCTGAAATAGTGAAGGGTATGCTGTAGTTGTCGGACCAGGTGTGTTGGCATGCTTGTACCTGATTTGGTTGCTGGAGGTAAAGATGGGGTCGAGCTTGTGTCCTGTGACATGGGTAGGGTAGGTGACAAGCTGCTTGAGGCTGATGTTGCTCCTGCTCTCCAGTGGGGCAATGGTGTTGGTGTCGCTCAGAGTGGATTGCCAGCAGGGCAATGAGGTCTGGGAAAGTGTTGCAGAAGCTAGGGCACAGTCCTGACGGTCTGTAGGCTAGGGTAGCTCTGATGGTGCTTTTTATGTCTGTGTGGCTTTAGAAGTTGAAGTGCCATTACTATGGTTTGGTCATCTGGGGACTTTGTGCAGTGGATGACGTCCCCGTAGAAGATGGCAATTCCGCCTCCATGTTTGTTGGTTCAGCCCTGGTGTGTTACCCTGTAGCCTTCAGTGATTAGGATGTCTGTTGCAGAGGAGGAGTTTAGCTAGATTTCTGTGAGGAATATGATGTTTGGGGAGAGTGATGACATAGTGTTCCAAATCTCTCTGATGTGTTGACAGAGTGATAATGCGATGTGTAGGATGCACTTGAGTTGTGTCGTGGTGGTCTTGGTCGATGTGGTGGATGCAGCAGCGTTTGTGGTGTCCCTAGACCTGTTGGTTGTTTCGGTGCTGAAGGTGAGGCAGCAGTGTCTGTAGAAGAATGATTCTCTAGTAGTACACAGATATATGCGGCAGCAGTGGTTGTTGGTGCATGGTGGGTCCAGGGATCAGAAGTCAGCAGCGGTGTAGCTTCACTTGGTGGAAGTCCCAGGGATCCTGGTATTGGGCGCAGTCCAGGCTAGGA
Source organism: Lissotriton vulgaris (assembly GCF_964263255.1). Lineage (NCBI taxonomy): Eukaryota > Metazoa > Chordata > Amphibia > Caudata > Salamandridae > Lissotriton > Lissotriton vulgaris. Next base: position 1,092,075,152 of record NC_141696.1, on the reverse strand, counting down.
CGGGTGCATACAGGCTTGCCTTTGGTACAGCTCAGCTGTGCAGTGGCATCCATAAGTAGTCCTGGGATGTGAGAGTAGGTGACAGAGAGGCAGGAGGGTGGAGAGCAGGAACTAGCGGGAGTAGGAAAATGGGTGGAACAGGTGGGGGGGCAGTAAGTACCACTAAAACTACAAAATAGGCAAAACAAATGAAAAGATGCCCAGTAATACTAAACTAGAAAATAAACTGCAAAATAGATACAAAACAAATTTAAAGATGCCAAACAAGTAAGTTAGGCCTAGATGTAGGTAATTTTATTTTACCACTTCTTAAATACCGAATTTTACCGATTCGGTATTTAAGTAGTGGTCAAATAGAGGGGGGGGGGGTGTAGGTATTACAGAATCAGTAAATACAGAATCGTTGAGATTCGGTATTTACCGATTCTGTAAATACCGATTCGGTAATGCCCATTGATTCCTATGGGCATTGAAGCCCATAGGAATCAATGGGCATTGAAGCCCATAGGAATCAATGGGCATTACCAAATCGGTATTTACTGATTAGGTAAATACCAATTCCAGCAAGGGTGCAGCGGGTGTCACTTTGACACCCTCTAGCACCCCAAATGCAGTCATGTGTCCCATGTGGCACACAGACATGCCCTAAGGGCATGTCTGTCTGTCACATGGCATAGGTGTGCATGCACACATGTGCATGCACACCTGGATTTAGTATTTTACCACCCAATTGGATTGGGTTGTAAAATACCGGATCTGAAAGGCCTTTGGGATTCAGAAGAGTCCCACCTACATCTAGAAGTTACCGAATCAGTAAAAATACCGATTCGGTATTTTACCGAATCGGTAAATTTACCGAATCGGTAAATTTACAGATTCGGTAAAATTGCCCCTCTACATCCCAAAAACCCATTTACTGGTCGTAACGGCCGAAATCGTCCATTATCGGCCGGTAAATGGCCACCTACATCTGGCCCTAGAAGCCTAAATAGACTGCCCCTGAGCCAAATCCAAAATACAATTGCCAAGTAAACCGGGCGGTTGGTCACCTGATAGTCGGACCAAACAAGAGGACCTCAAGGTTGGTAGCAAGACACTGTCTTGTAGATCCTGGGAGTGGCAATGGAGGGAGAGGGACACAAGAGAAGGAGGTCAAGGGCTACTTGTAAAACTTAAACCAAAATGACTTACTTTTAAAGCAATGCACCCTACTCTATGGGCCTTTAGGGCCTACCTTAGTGAAGAAAACAAGAAACCTTCTCAGGGGTCCCACTGATAATTGGTCCTTTTAAACCAACAAAGAAGAAATTGGAACAGAAGCTGAAATATAAAATACATATTTATTAAGCCTCAGATGAGGGAGACTACGTCACACAGAAGCCTTAGCAAATTAATGAGGCAGTCTAAGGAGTACAGAAAACTGGGGCCTTATATATGCTTAAGGTTACATAGTCAGCATAAGACGAAGGGGCAGTCCTGGCTCATGTAAGCATGCAAAATGACTAATATGGGCATACAAGATCTGCTTGCTCAACAAAGTGGGAGGAGCTAACAGTGTCTGTTTTTGGCAAACACATCCTGACATTTACAGACTAGGAACAGTTGCAAGGACAGCTACAAGCTCAACTGAGCATGTGCGAAGGTGGAAGAATCATGAATATAGTTTGTTTCTAGGCAGATTTCAAGAGCAGTCAACACTGAGGGAGGACAGAGCACATAACGAGCATGTGGCAGCACATGGCAAACAAGATGGCTGCCAGAAATACAAAATGGCTTTCAGCTCATGCTAACAAATCCCTCCAATACATTAGGGGTGACATATGTATTAAAAATGAAAGTTTGGGCCTGGAAAAGGGGCTTTTTAGTCAGGTCGACATGGCAGTTTAGAATTGCACTACAGGCTGCAGGGGCAAGCTTGAGACATGTTTTAAAAGGTTACTTCTGTGTGTGGCACAATGAAACCCACTAGTAGTACTTAATTTATAAGCTCCGGATACATGTAGTACCATTTACTAAAGACATACGAGTACATTAAATGTGCCAATTAGATGTAAGCCAATGTTATCATGTTTGAAGGTGAGAGCACAAGCACTTTAGCACTGGTTAGCAGTGGTAAAGTGTGCAGTGTCCGAAAGCCACCAAAACGGAATTCAGGAAAACAGTAGAATTGAAGGCAAAACATTTAAGGGAATCCCACGCCAAGGGTGTCAGGTCAGTTAAACACTTTATACCCTTAATAAAGCCCATAATATTAATACTCTTTTATTATCTAGCGAAGGCATAATGTGCCATCAATTATTAAAATGTATTAGCTTCTGATAATTAAGATTCAGCTCTAAAATCGGTAGCTAAAAAAAACTTCTCAAACTGTTTTTCAGCCATGTATCATTACATTGCATATATTATTAATACAATAGATTAAAGAGTACGTAAAGCAGAAATGTCAAGCTAATAGTGATTGTAATGTGAGAATTGGCCTCCATTAGAGCAATTGATTTTCACATAATTCTCATGCTCATGTAGTAGGTGCAGATCACTTGTCATGCAGCTTTTGCTGCGGGAACAAAACTTTCTTGCCAGACATAAAGCTGCAGGTTGATTTATGAGCACTGCGAAACCAGAAGTTTAAAACTATTTATCACTTCTCACTATACATCCATTTATTTTTCAGGTCGTGATGTCTTAAGTTAATCCGTTGAGTTTGCCATTTAAACAGGACGAGTCTCCTCAGATATCGCACAGCAAGTAGCCTTCTGTCGCTCATTACTGTGTCATGTGAAAATGCTGATTTCTCGACAATATTTTCTGTGTATCTTGAGAATATTTCTGTTGTCACAGGTCTCTTGAAAAAGGTCAGTTTTCATCAAAGAATCCTGACAACAGTCTTGTCGTGAGTCAGCTGAAGGAAACCTAGGACACGGCTTTTGAAAAGTAATCTCTGACGACTAATTATGCCTTGTCCTTGACACCCTGCCAAGGGCTAGGAACATTGAACATTGGGGGTGTAATAGAGTCTACAAATCACGGCCTGCCTGCAATCTCTTGCATTCTACAGGTTGCCAGGGCCGCTTGATGTTTGCTTATATTGTTTTGGTCTTTGTAAACACTGCACTGCTCAAATGCGTATAGACGACATTTTCTTCAGACTGGGCACAAACAGACGCCTAACCTCGCAGAAAGGAAGCATGTCCTTTTTACGCAAAAACAGAAAAAAGCAACTCTGTAAAGCTGAATGTGTTCCATTATACATTTAAAAAATACGGTAATACAGAGGCTCAACAACAAAATACATTTTAGCGGCGATCCATTATCAGAAGTATTTTAGCTGCCACATTGGGACACTAAAAATACATTTTCTTTCTAAAAAGTGATACAATCTTGCATTTCTTGTTACATAATGGGAAAGCATTATGAAAAAAATGTTCTTCTTGAGTGAGTATTGACGGTGACATCACAATTTCCATTAAATGCCTGGAATTTATTCAATATTTTCCTTCAGAGAAATAGGTTGAAAAGCATTCATTTTCTCGATTCAACTACATTTATTATCTGACTAATTTGCTAAGTGCTATGTTTGGATAATTTCTTAAGCGATGGATTCTTACTGAGTGCTCGATGAAGCTATTTGTATACACAAAATTATCGGGCCGGTTGGAAGAAGCAAAACAACACGAAAATCTCAGTCGTTTTTCAACCATAGCAATTTCAATTGAAATAATTGATCAATTATGTAGAAAATGTATCAATATATTTAAAAATACACAGGTTTTGTAACTTTGCCTGCAGCAAACATTAAGTACGGCTTATACATGTACATTGTAGGGGTTCCCTTCCTTGTAAAAAGTATTATTATTTTGTCTATTACATAAATATTGGGACACTGTAATGAAATGGAACAATGGAGGTAAGGCATATGACCGTGATCTTTCATTCACTAGAGTAATGCAATTTAATTTGAAGCAGTTGTTCATCCAATGAGCAATTTTTCTCATGCAACTCACAAACTGTGGTTTCGCCATATCTGGATCTTGTCTAAAGGAGATGACTAATTGGCAACTTCTGCTTAGGACCTGATCTCAAACCTGCAAAGCAGACACTCTGCGCGAGAGGGCCATGTTGGCATTGAATAATGGCAGGACTCCTTTATTACCCACCATAGTGCGGAAACTAAAGGATTCTATGGAGATGGTTTTGGTCCAGTTGCTAAGAAAGTCCCTGAGCCAGTGCTCTGTTCTGTATGCTAGCATTGTGCAGTCTGCGGACTATGATCGAATGTGAGACTGTGTCAAAAGGTGCTGACAGATCCTGCAATCCAAGCATGACTGGAGTGCCTGCATCTAATGAGAGTCCTGTGGTATCGGTGTCTGCCATTATTGCAGTTTCAGTGCTGTGCATTGCTCTGAAGCCTGAATGTAAGGGGTCAATGATCTTATACTCCACCAGACAGTCAGTTAGTTGCCTATTTACGTGGCTTCCAGGCATTTTCTCAACAAAGGAAGTAAAGAGATAGGTTATTCGTTGGAGAAGAATTTCAGGATCTGTGGGGCATATTATCAAGGGATTTATCTCCGCTTTTTTGGCTTTAAAAGCCAAGAAAGCGGAGATAAAATTATCTCCCTATCAGGAACAGGGTGCTAACACGCAAATTCGCATGTTAGCAGCCTTTTTCTCTACGCTCCCCCTTGCATCTCTAATGAGATGCAAAGGGGGCGTTCCAGAGAAAAATAATAGGAGAAATGTTGTTAAGCGACATTTCTCCTATTATCAAGGATTTCGCTAACCCTGTTAGTGATAAAAAAAAGCAGCGCTAACCACGGTTAGCACTGCTTTTTTTACACCTGGCTTAGCCATGATATCCTATGGAAGGTGGATATCATGGGTAAGTGTGTGAGCCCCTATCATTAAGCTAACGCCAAACTTCGAGAGATTATCGTTGGTTTTCCAGCGATAATCTCTCAATTGGCAATTAGCGCGAGGATTTTTATCTCTACTGAGATAAACTTTGCTAATAGCAAGTTATCTCTGCGATAATTTCCGGCGATGCTTTGCGTTAAAAAATTTGTTGCTAAGCATTGTTAGCGGTAAATATCGCTAAACGTTGGTAATATGCCCCTGTGTTTTTTTAGTATTGGAGACACTTAGGCAGACTTCCTCTTAGTTGTAAGTGTAGTAGAGTCTAAAGAGAGGCTGAAAAGGTAATTTCCAATGTTGAAAAAAAGCGGGCTAAGGAAGAAGTGATCTTGGGGGCATATGTCCCGGGGAGAGCCAGAATTGGCGCTGGCCAACATCCTTTAAATGCAGAGGCATTGATCTTATCTTCAAAAAAGTCTGCCAGAGAATCAAATAAATATTTGGAAGCCGGGATGGAGCGATTGAACGCTCATGGCTTTACAACTTGTTCACCGTTTTGAAAAGCTCCTTGGTGGAGTTTCCTGCTTGATTTTTTTTTCTGTGATATAATATTTGCAAGGGTACTTCAATATATTGATGGTAGCTGTCTAGCGGCATCCTATTCGTTTCTGTGTCCAAGCAATATTTTTGTCAGACGCCATCTGTGTTCTAGGTGTTTACACTTGAAGTTTTTCCAGGTGCAGTTCATCAGTGAAACAAGGGGCATGGCCTCTAGATAAAATGAAGAACACACATTTAAGTGGAGAAATTTTATTAAAGGCATGAGTGAGAGAGCCATGGTACCCTATTAGGGCCAGGTTTATGTCAGTATGTGATGGGGTCACAATAGGTGCAAGCATTTCTGAGGCAAAGTCAGGAGAGACTGCCTTCACTTTCTCCTTACTCTACTGGTTCCTGAGCTGGATATTGTAGCAGATTGGTCTCTATGGATGTGGAGCTTAATCAGAGAGTGGCCAGTGCATGTTAAGGGTAGTGGAGGTTCACTAATCATTTCTAACGAGATCTAATGTGTGACTTGCTTGATGTGCAGGTCCTGTCACTTTTTGTTGGAGCCTAAAAACCTCCATGTCCTGAGTTGGGCCACATGTATATCCTCTGAGTTATCCCCATAGAAATTAAAGTCGCAGAGGAGCAGAAAATTGCTAGATGATAATAAATGTTGTGCAATATTATCAGTGAGTGCATGGCAGAAATCTTCTTTTGCACCAGGCGGCTCCCCTTCCAACAGTGTATGGTAGAAATCATGATTTTAAATATACAGTTGGGTGTCAATTGTTTTGATGTTCAGAGAATTATTAAAAGCGATGGAGTCACCGCCCCCAGGTCACTGATCTCTGTCTAGTTTAGTCATGGAATAATTCTCAGGTAGGACAAGTGGGATGCAAGGAAAGCTGCAGAGTTTAGCCAGGTTTCTGTAAGAACCATATACTAGTAGACAGCTTTGAAATAAGATCTCATATTTCAGTGGAATGTTTACCCATTGACCTGATGTTGCAGTATAAGCCTTCAAGTGCCCATGGTGCACTGAAGGATGTGGCTGCCTGCCTCTTTGTCTATTTAGTGCTGGGTGATGTGGGCAGGGAAGTCTGCATCTTCCTAGTCCCAGTTGTGAGAGGTACAACCAAGCCAGAGAACCCACACTTCTTCCAAAATGTGGGGTCCTCTAGGAAGGATAACCACTGTGTGAAGATGGATACATTAGGGTTCTTTTTAGGGCTACAAGTAATTTCTTATGTGGCAATGAACAAGCACAATCAAACAAACAATAGAGTTTCTTCTCTTTTGAACTTCTAGTCAACATTTCCAGATGTTTTAGTGTGTCACAGAGCGTGATATAAGAATCCATAATCAGAGATAGCATTGCATTGACATCTAAGCAAACCCCACAGGTCTTCGTATTAATCTACTACAAATCCTGTAATAAATAAAAAGATCTAATTTATCCATTTAACAAGAATATATTTATGTTTTATAGAAAATAAAGCAATTATCGCCAATTCCTTGAGTGTCAGGCTCCATACCTAGCCTTAGGCAAATACTTGGGAGATTGTGATCCTTACTACAATTTGGGATTATGATAAATTTCGGCACCCAGGGGTGCAGCTCTCAAGACAAAAATAAAACAATCAATTGTGCTACAGGCCCCACCTATGAATGTGGTAATGACTTATTCACCGATCGCCAAACCACCAAAGCAAAGGACATATTATATTACACCGAAAGATTATCAAAATCTCAATATATCGGTGATGCCTAAAGTGAGCTATCCCATTCCCATTAATTTCTAACATTTCTCAAACTGCAGGATTGGTATCATTACATAAGGACATATTAAAATTGCCCACCAAAATAATGTTAACTGGGTCTCGACTATTTACTTATTCTAATTAGCTTTTTATTATGATGAAATGATGGTCAAAATTACTAAAGTACAGTACAAGTTCACAAACATTATTTCATGAGATTCCGTGTTTTAAAAATGTATTAGCTCCTAATGATGCACCAAAACAATGCTCCTAATTTTACTAATTGGACTAACAAAAACCAGAATAGCAAGCTCCCTTTAGCTTACCCCTACCTGGATAAGAGTGTTAAGCTGGACTGCAAATAGAGCGATAACCAAACAAGGGATCTACTGTCCAAGTTTCTTGACTACATTTCTCTCGAAAAGGATTTTTAAATTTGTTATGGATGCCGACAATATTTTGAACATGCAGAGTTGATTTTCTCCCCTTGCCCTTGGATCTTGACCAGTTACCCAGGAGACTTGAACTGATAAGGCTCTGTGAAGTTGTGTGTTAAAAAATTCTGTACCTCGAATTCTGGTAAAAAAAAAAAAGCCAGCCTGCCAGGATGGGCCGGTCAATTTTTATTTTTTAATTTTCCCAAAGTAGTAAACACCACCCACGCATTAGTAGTTGCTAGACTTATCATCTGCTCTCACAATCATCAGGTTTATAAAAGAGCCCCAATGGGAGGGCCCTGATATTGCTATCCTCTTTAGAAGTCAGTTGTAATGTATAAAATTTATTCCTAGCAACAAAAGGAAATCTAAAATTGAAAACCACACAGTCCCCGCAGAGTGCTTGGGACCCAATCCCACCCTATCCATTCTCTTATCCATCAATATTTCATTAAACAGGTCATGCCTGCAGTCCACATACTTTCTTAACCAATGTACAGCTTTATCTCGAAAATCCCTCACATTTTGCAAATGGGTTTTATGCAGGGTGAACATTCTTATGAACAGCCACATATGGCGTACAAGCAGGGGCAAATTGAGATGTGCAACACTTGGAAAAAAATCAGAGTGGGACACTGTCTTGGGAATGGCCATTGTACCAATATTAGGTGGCTCCCTTTCACCTTGAGGCCCAACTGCCCCCCTTTCCCCAATTGTTAGGGTTTGAACTTCTTAAACTTCCATTCTTACCCCAGCCAATTCAAATATGGGTAAGTAGAATGCCTTTCATTAAAACGATCACTATCATCAGGAAAAACCTCCTCTTCTAAATTCCTATATAATAATTTAGAACGGGGATTTCTGGCTAGCTGAGGCTTGCGCCAAAGTGAGGCAGAAACCACCATTATAGTCAGGATAAGGGAGTTACACTTCTAATATAATTCCTGCTCACCCCCTTGGTAGCATGGCATGAGCAGACAGGCTTATCTTAGAGGCAGTGTGTAAAGCATTTGCACATCACCAACAGTAAAACAGTGTACGCACTACAAAAAGACACCACACAAGTTTAGAAAAATATCCAATTTGTATATACTTAAGACAAGACCACATATGATAAAAATCCACAATGCTATACTTCAAAATCTTCACTTATCAAAATATGCTTTTAAAAATAGTTCCTTGATGTTGATAGCTCCACTCGACGTCGTGAACAACTAATCCAAAAACAGTTCTGTTTGGCAGCAGGGTCGCAGGCCAACTACGGTGTCGGGAAGACCTGCAAACAGTACCTTTCAGAGATGCAGGGCGATGGGGCCCTTAAAGTCACTTGCGTTGCAGGTCGAGCTCCTTTCTGATGGGATCCGGAGTGCTGACGCCAACAGGCATCGGGTGCTGTGGTATGAAGTGCGATTCAGAAAAGGGGGGTGGTGATGGACAGAGTATCTGAATTAAGCAGAACACTCCTACCCAGTCAACAGATCAGGGCTTGATCCATCACCGTTTTTTAGCTCACTGCACCATCCCAGCTCAGAACCTGGCTACATGCAAATTAGTCTGTCCCTGGCCCAGTGCATCATGGGAACAGGGCAGGCCAAACTACCAAGCCAATTCTTTTACTGGAAAGGAAACAAGCTTCCGGGGACCGGTTTCTGGCATTACAGCCGTCTTCGGCCCGGCATGCTTGAATCCTGATGGTGCAGTGAGCAAGGGACTCATGTCTGAGCATACCCTTCCACGCTTATGGTGGACAAAACGATTCAGAAAAGGGGGGTGGTGATGGACAGAGTATCTGAATTAAGCAGAACACTCCTACCCAGTCAACAGATCAGGGCTTGATCCATCACCGTTTTTTAGCTCACTGCACCATCCCAGCTCAGAACCTGGCTACATGCAAATTAGTCTGTCCCTGGCCCAGTGCATCATGGGAACAGGGCAGGCCAAACTACCAAGCCAATTCTTTTACTGGAAAGGAAACAAGCTTCCGGGGACCGGTTTCTGGCATTACAGCCGTCTTCGGCCCGGCTTGCTTGAATCCTGATGGTGCAGTGAGCAAGGGACTCATGTCTGAGCATACCCTTCCACGCTTATGGTGGACAAAACGATTCAGAAAAGGGGGGTGGTGATGGACAGAGTATCTGAATTAAGCAGAACACTCCTACCCAGTCAACAGATCAGGGCTTGATCCATCACCGTTTTTTAGCTCACTGCACCATCCCAGCTCAGAACCTGGCTACATGCAAATTAGTCTGTCCCTGGCCCAGTGCATCATGGGAACAGGGCAGGCCAAACTACCAAGCCAATTCTTTTACTGGAAAGGAAACAAGCTTCCGGGGACCGGTTTCTGGCATTACAGCCGTCTTCGGCCCGGCTTGCTTGAATCCTGATGGTGCAGTGAGCAAGGGACTCATGTCTGAGCATACCCTTCCACGCTTATGGTGGACAAAACGATCAGGATTCAAGCAAACCGGGCCGAAGACGGCTGTAATGCCAGAAACCGGTCCCCGGGAGCTTGTTTCCTTCCCAGTGTAAGAATTGGCTTTTGTAGTTTGGTTTGCCCTGTTCCCATCATGCACTGGGACAGGAACAGACTAATTTGCATACAGCCAGGTTCTGAAACTGGGATGGTGCAGTGAGCTAAAAAACGGTGTTGGATCTAGCCCTGATCTCTTGACTGGGTGAGAGCTTTCTGCTTAATTCAGAGACTCTGTCCCTCACCACCCCTTGTTGTAAATATTTTTGTCCACCCTAAGCGTGGAAGGGTATTCTCAGATGTGAGACCCTTGCTCATTGCACCATCAGGATTCAAGCAAACCGGGCCGAAGACGGCTGTAATGCCAGAAACCGGTCCCCGGGAGCTTGTTTCCTTCCCAGTGTAAGAATTGGCTTTTGTAGTTTGGTTTGCCCTGCCCTGTTCCCATCATGCACTGGGACAGGAACAGACTAATTTGCATACAGCCAGGTTCTGAAACTTGGATGGTGCAGTGAGCTAAAAAACGGTGTTGGATCTAGCCCTGATCTCTTGACTGGGTGAGAGCTTTCTGCTTAATTCAGAGACTCTGTCCCTCACCACCCCTTGTTGTAAATATGTGGTATGAAGTGCAGCAGTGTGGCGTGTGGTGCCCCCAGGTTGCGGTGCGAGCAATGGCTCGGTGGTGGTTTCAGAAGGCGTCGTCGGTGAGACCACGGTCATGGTGAGCGATGGAGGCTGTGCTTGTCACGGTGCTAGCAGGTCACGGTGCAAACAGCGGCATTGTCTGCTGACAAACTGGAGTCGATGGTGCCGGCCTCGGTAGGCCAAGGCTGCGGTGCGGGATGAGGGCGATGTGTCATGTAACTTACGAGCAGTACCCTTGAACCACAGTGCAAGCAGCAGCGTTGATTTTGGCGGGAAGTGGCGGCGTCAGGCAAGCCAAGGCGTCCTCGTGAAGCAAGGCAGTGCGGAGTGCGGTGCCCACGGGTCGCGGTGCGAGCAGCGGCTCGGTGGCGGCATCAACAGGCGTCGCCGGTGGGACCAGGGTTGCGGTGCGGAGTTGCAGCGGTGCTTTCTGCGGGGCCAAAGCTCCAGGGTGAAGCGAGGCGGTGTGGAGTGCAGTGCCCACAGGTCACAGTACAAGCAGCGCTCTCTGACGGCTTCAACAGGCGTCATTGGTGAGACCAGGGTTGCGGTATGGTGTTGTGGCAGTGCCCTCTGCAGTGCCAAAGCTTTGGCCTGAAGCAAGGCAGTGCGAAGTGCGGTGCCTACAGGTCGCGGTGCAAGCAGCAGCTCGGTGGCGGCGTCAATAGGCATCATTGGTGAGACCAGGGTTGCGGTGCGGTGTTGCGGTGGTGCCTTCAGGACACAGAGTCAGCAGTGGCATTGTAGACGTCACAGAGTTGATGTTCTTCAGGTTGCAGCACAAAACACACAGCCCCAGTGCTGCAGGTCAGAGAACTTGAAGTCTTTGCTGTTCCTGAGATTTCGTGAACAGGGTGCACGCTCTACCTCAAGCCCTTGGAGAGACTCACAAATTAGGTTGCAGAATGTCTAGTCCAGGCCTTTCACTGCCCAAGACAGAAGCAGCCACTACAGGTCAGCCAAGCAAAGCACCCAACAAAGCAGTTGCTCCTTTTCGCAGTTTCCCCGGCTCTCCTTCTTGGCAGTCTTCTTGATCCAGATGAGTTCTAAAGTTCAGGGATCAGGGACCCCGTATTTATGTCCAAAAATCCTTTGATCTTTTGAGCAGAGGGTGTCTGTGTTCGGCCAGAACCAGTTGGGCCTTCTCTGGTGTGAATTCCTGGCAAAAGGTGGAGACGGCATTTGTCAGATGCAGACCAGGCCCTTTGAGGTGCAAGGAAATCTCCCCCCCTTTCCCCATCGTAGCCCAGGTCTATTCAGCCCTTTCCTGACATACCTAGTCCATCTGGAGCCCCTCCGGCCCCCCAGCCTTCTGTCATCCAAAACCCGGATTGGCAATCCACATTCCAGCAGAGGCACATGGAATGACTGTGCAAGAAAATACCCACTTTCTAAAACTGGTCTTTTCAAACACAGAATATAAAAATCCCCTTCACTAAAAGATGCATCTTTAGATTCTGAGTTCAAGCATACTAAATTTTATTTTCTCACTGAATTCTCTGGGCCAGATGTTATTAACAAACCTCCCATTCTACTGACAAAGAGAAGGTTTTTGCACAGTAACTGGGTGCACTGCCTGTTCATGCGCATGTGGTACAGGGTGGTGTAAACTATTTAGGTGCTATTCGGCGAGTGGACAAACCTAAACCACTCATGTGAGTAAAATACTGCTAACAATTACGAGGTTTGCCGAAGCACTCTGGTAAGTAATTATGATTGTACAGTTACAATATAACAACACATTATAGAACAGCAAAATGACAGAAGTGACCAAAGTTCCACAAGAAGAGTAAATCTTGGATTCTTTTAATGGAGATTACAGCCAGCCGACACGTGTTTCGTCGCCTTCGCGACTCCTCAGGGCTGAAACAAACAATTCAGTAGAATCTAACATATTTCTATGAACAAAATAGATTTACATGTCAGACCATGCTGTCTGACCAATAACATACAATAGAAGCTGCCTCCAGCTGTGAATATACAGTGAGTTTGTTCAACTTATATCACTAGTGCCACCACAACACATCCGTGTCGAATAAGGTGTCTATACTTGATATTCTATGTAGACGTGAATGTACGTGCTAGTGATTGTGATGGGTTTCAGTGAAAGGAAGAGGTAACTATAAAAAATATACTCGGCGACCTCTCATGACACATATTGACCATACCTTATAGCGCAGTAGAACGTGTCCTAATAGTGTACGCCTCTTTCATACTACATGCCAAAATAAGTGATATGGTGAAAGGAGTGTGTCAAAGAAGGGAAAGCATACCTAGATGGCCGTATCGATTGTAGAAGGTCTGTAGGGTTGTAGAAAGGGAGGAAAAAAACAAATCGGAGAATTCTCATCACTAACCGCAATAAAAACGCTCTTAGGGCAAAAAAGTTACCAAGTGAGGTTTCTCTTGGAAACTAGTTCTGAATGCTCACCGCTTAGCTGGTGATAATTCCGACCCAGCCGGGCCTTCTAGTGAGTGCACTGGTTCTAGTGCATCCAAAACGCGGCGAAAGTCTTTCTATCTGTGACACAGTAAGGGAAAAGTGTGTCACTACGATTATTCTTGATGAGTATTTACACAAAAAAGAATGTGATAAATTCCATTCAGAGTTGTATATTTAGACAAAAGAACTTGCTAGAGTCCTTTGATTGGAAAAAGCGATTGAATTCCCTATCCAATATTCTAATTATGACACTATTATTGATGTCAGAAACGGTCCCCTTAACGAAAAACCCTGTATTACCCTAAGTGAGGTAATTCAAAACTACTTACAAATATTTCTCTGGTAAGTAAGTATAACTGGAGCTCGGAAGTCACTCGATAGTAAAATCCAAAGGTCGGTCATGCCGAAAATGACATCACATACTGCTAAAAGGGGAAAAGAGCGTTCTCAACAATAGCTCTACTGAGTAAATAGCGCAAATGTGGGATTACCTGTACAGAGCTAATAACTGATCTTACCAAACGTTGCTTCGGTGTTTTCATTAGTATGAGGGAAACTTAGTGCGGTTCCAAAAGGTCCTTGAGACAAAGCTAGATCAAAAGGGGAATGCAAGGGACTAGATTTAGGTATTCGCTCGTATCTGGCGAGTTACCGTTTGGAATCACATTTAAGCGCTAAGTCTACACTCTCTTTCGAATCTAACTCACCCGTGTGCGGCTTCTCCTCGCGTAGGTAGGCGAGTGTGTCCCTTCCGAGCCCGGTTCCGTGTATTCACACGTGACTGGGTGTAGGCCTGTATAAAAGCGCGTCAGACGTAAGGCGTTCCCTTAATTCCGGCGCATTCAGACGGTCATTGTGGCGGCCATATTGGAATGGATAGTTAGTCCATTATCCAAGCATTTCTGTTGTTTACCGGGGGACCGTATTGATCAGATGCATGTAAATACTGATCAATCGTAAAAAAAAAAAGGGTTGTTATAAACAATATCATCGATATATTGTTATATGCAAAATTAAGATGTCGAGTTTTGAGCATAAAGACACCACATGTTAGTATGTGGTGTACTGATTAGATATCTATTTAAATTATAGGGAATTCCAGTAATCTTCATTCCTCCGGGTGCAAAGTGAGCATTCAAATTCTACTGTCGTATGTCATACTATAGTGCACACCGTGATTCAAGACACATAATCCATATGAGTGGATGACCCATTCATACTGTGACTTCATATCGTGGTACATTACATCCATCATCATGATAACTGTTTCCGTATTTTCTTCGTACAATTCTTTACATGGGAGACATAGACCAGCAGCAGGAAAGATATTCTTATTATACAGATTTCCACATCAACATTTTTTGCAGTATATTTGATTTAATACAGAGCATGTACTGCGTTTTGTTGTCTGTCTTAATTTCCTAAAAAGTATTGCATCTCCTGGTCGTAATTTAACCCCAACTCTACAGATTTCAAACGCATAATCCAGGTTGCTTCAATGCGTCTTAATTTTAATTCACGATTGCCACCTCTGAGTGCCAAAGGAACCGTTTCTATACCAAAAAATTGCACATTTTTGTTTATCTGGCCCTGTTGGCAGGAGGCTATGTGTAGGGCCACAGGGTATTTAGGGTCACAGTTGACAATTGCTCTTATGTGTTCCATCATTCTTTCTTTCAATGATCTTATTGTGCTCCCCACATACCACTTACCACATTCACATTCAATAATATAGATGACAAATTTGGTCGTACAGTTGATGTTACTTTTGATATTGTAGCAAATCCCATCAGGGCCCTTGAAACTTGTTGTCCCATGTTTGGCCCATTTGCACATACTGCAGAACCCGCATTTGTGGAAACCCAAACCCCGTTGTGTTAACCAATCTGCATTTCTCATATCTCGGGGAACAGTGGGACTTAATTTATTTCGTAATGTGTTTCCTCTTCTGAAGGAAATCTGTGGTCGTTCTGTAATGAAGCTTGTCAAAGCTCTTTCGGATTTCAGTATATTCCAGTGTTTCGTCAGACTTTTTCGTAAGTCAGAGTGGAGTGAGTTGAAATCCGTCACCATTCTGATCTGTTCTCTATCATCAGACTTTTGTTGTTGTCTAGTGACTAGTGTGTCTGTTCTCTTCACTTTCCTTATTCTTTGTTCGGCTTTTACAATCGAATTATTTGCATAGCCCCTGGTTTGAAATCTTTCTTTCATGTTGGTAATACATCTCCCGAATTCATCATCCTCACTACAATTTCTTCTTGCCCTAATAAATTCACCAAATGGTATGGCGTTGATCTGGTGTAGGGGGTGAGAGCTAGAAGCATGCAAAATTGCATTGCATGCCGTTGACTTCCTGAACAGTCTACTGTGCAAGCAATTAGATGAGATGTAGAATTCTATATCTAGGAATTCTATAGATGTCTTGCTCCATTTCATTGTGAAGCTGATTTTCCACAAGTTGTCATTGAGATATTGAAAGAAACTCTGTAATTGCTCTTCTGAGCCTGACCAAATGAGGATGCAATCATCAATATATCGACCCCAAAAAATTATGGAGTCGATATATTGGCTGCCCCTATCGCCCCAAATCAGATCTGCTTCTAGTGCACCCATGAATAAGTTCGCAAACGAGGGTGATATTTTTGAGCCCATGGCCACACCTTGTTTTTGCCGGTACCAGTGTTTTTCACACATGAAGTAGTTATTTCTGAGAATTAGTTCTATCATTGTAGCTAACATTTCAGTGTGTTTCCATAGAGTGGCATGTCTGTTGCCAAGAAATTTGTTAATAGCCTTCATACCTAGGTCTATGTCTATACTGGTATAAAGGGATACCACATCCATTGTTACTAGAATAAAGTCCTCTTGCCATTCCATATCTGCTAGAGTGCTGAGAATATGCTTAGAGTCCTGAATATAGGAAGGCAAATTTTTGACTATTGGGCCAAGAAAAAGGTCCGCATATTCTGCTATTCTTTCTGTGGGGCCACCTATGCCGGAGACAATCGGCCTCCCTGGTGGAAAAGGTAGGTTCTTGTGGATCTTGGGCAAGGTGTATAACCATGGGTATGTTGGTCTGAATATTTTTAAGTACAGGTATTCTTCCTCGTTTATTAACCCTGATTGTTTCCAATTTAACAAGTGAGAGTTAATTTTTATTGTCAAAGGCCCAATGGGGTTATATGTGAGGCGTTCATAGCACAGTTCATCTTGTAATTGTTGACTCATTTCTGACTGATAATCTATGCGATCCATTACCACCACATTTCCTCCCTTGTCCGCCTCTCGTATAGTGATTGTGTTGTCTTTCATAAGTGTACTTAGTGCTGTTCTTTCCCCACTAGTGAGATTATCCTTATATTTGAACATTCTGCTCTTGCGTAGACGGTTCAAGTTGTCAAGATCCTCTGATACACGTCTATAGAAGTTGTCTATCGCATTGCCACCAGGTAGTGTGGGAATCCATTTAGATTTGGATTTGAGCCCACTGACAATACTATAGTCAGATTCTATATTCAATTCTGTTAGAAGTGTATCCATATCCAGAGGAGAATCTTCCATATCGGTCAATGATAACAGAAGGTGAGTTGCATGCACATCATTTATTGTCAAGGATTCAGTGGTACTTGGTACAGGTATATTACTAGTAGTCCCTCTATCCCTTTTCTCCAGACCAAAGAAATGTTTTTTTAGTTTCAAATTCCTCACAAATTTAAACAAATCGATTTTTAACTTACATACATCACCAATTGCATATGGGTTGAAACTTAAACCTTTACTGAGGAGGGAAACCATGTCTGGAGTGAGATGTAGTTTGGACAGATTAATCACCTGTACTTCTCTAGTCTCAGTACCCTCTAATTCCTGTTGGCCCCTGATCTCAATTTTCTTCTGTAGTCTTCTGTGTTGCCGTCCCCTGCCCCTCCGGGTTTTGGATCTGGCTGGTTTCTTACTGTAGGGAATCTGTTGCCCTTCCTGATCCGTAAAACTTCCTGAAAAAAGGGAGGCATTCCTTGTCTATCCTGATTATCTGATTCTCCCCCTACAATATTTACAGAGTTGAGAGAAGTGTTGCTGGATGACAGGGAGGCAGGTTCTGAACCTGGTGTTCTTTTATTAGTATTCTTGGGAATATTAGGGATCAGGGAATCGTATTTTTTATCAAAAGTAAAGATTCGCCCATGGGTATAGTCCAACTCGTCCCTTCTAAGCTGCCTGGCTTTTCTGTTTTTAATGTCAGCTTGATGTTTTAATAAAATTTCATCCAGGACAGTATAGTTTTTAACAGTGGATTCAGGTCTGTTGAGATCCTTTATTTCTTGTTCTATGGTGGCTATTTCTGCCTGTAATTTTGTCACCTTGCGCTCTGCGCTTACGATAAGTATTTCCATTAAAGTAATAGAGTTGTTAGAGAGAGATTCCTCCCATTTGACCATTAGGTCGGCATCTAGGTCATCGTAAGTGGGAAAAATTTGGCCTCTCAGACCTCTGGGGACACGTTTGAGCCTCAAGTACTGTTTTAATGTGGCCCCATCCCACCATTTGGAATTTTCTAGCTTTTTTAAACGTTCTAGTTTTATGAATTTGTCTCGAAGACCCTCAATGCGAGGGGGGTTGGTGCTGGTGGAAGCAGTTTGAGTGGACATACCTTTCGCTAAGTTCTCAAACAATTCTTCTGCCATTTTGGTACGATCCATTTCGGAATATGTCTGCTGTATCTAGCAATGGTATACTAGTGATTTATTAATAGGTAAAAGAATGCGTGGCGGCTACCCTAGACTGCAATTAAACTGACAAAGAGAAGGTTTTTGCACAGTAACTGGGTGCACTGCCTGTTCATGCGCATGTGGTACAGGGTGGTGTAAACTATTTAGGTGCTATTCGGCGAGTGGACAAACCTAAACCACTCATGTGAGTAAAATACTGCTAACAATTACGAGGTTTGCCGAAGCACTCTGGTAAGTAATTATGATTGTACAGTTACAATATAACAACACATTATAGAACAGCAAAATGACAGAAGTGACCAAAGTTCCACAAGAAGAGTAAATCTTGGATTCTTTTAATGGAGATTACAGCCAGCCGACACGTGTTTCGTCGCCTTCGCGACTCCTCAGGGCTGAAACAAACAATTCAGTAGAATCTAACATATTTCTATGAACAAAATAGATTTACATGTCAGACCATGCTGTCTGACCAATAACATACAATAGAAGCTGCCTCCAGCTGTGAATATACAGTGAGTTTGTTCAACTTATATCACTAGTGCCACCACAACACATCCGTGTCGAATAAGGTGTCTATACTTGATATTCTATGTAGACGTGAATGTACGTGCTAGTGATTGTGATGGGTTTCAGTGAAAGGAAGAGGTAACTATAAAAAATATACTCGGCGACCTCTCATGACACATATTGACCATACCTTATAGCGCAGTAGAACGTGTCCTAATAGTGTACGCCTCTTTCATACTACATGCCAAAATAAGTGATATGGTGAAAGGAGTGTGTCAAAGAAGGGAAAGCATACCTAGATGGCCGTATCGATTGTAGAAGGTCTGTAGGGTTGTAGAAAGGGAGGAAAAAAACAAATCGGAGAATTCTCATCACTAACCGCAATAAAAACGCTCTTAGGGCAAAAAAGTTACCAAGTGAGGTTTCTCTTGGAAACTAGTTCTGAATGCTCACCGCTTAGCTGGTGATAATTCCGACCCAGCCGGGCCTTCTAGTGAGTGCACTGGTTCTAGTGCATCCAAAACGCGGCGAAAGTCTTTCTATCTGTGACACAGTAAGGGAAAAGTGTGTCACTACGATTATTCTTGATGAGTATTTACACAAAAAAGAATGTGATAAATTCCATTCAGAGTTGTATATTTAGACAAAAGAACTTGCTAGAGTCCTTTGATTGGAAAAAGCGATTGAATTCCCTATCCAATATTCTAATTATGACACTATTATTGATGTCAGAAACGGTCCCCTTAACGAAAAACCCTGTATTACCCTAAGTGAGGTAATTCAAAACTACTTACAAATATTTCTCTGGTAAGTAAGTATAACTGGAGCTCGGAAGTCACTCGATAGTAAAATCCAAAGGTCGGTCATGCCGAAAATGACATCACATACTGCTAAAAGGGGAAAAGAGCGTTCTCAACAATAGCTCTACTGAGTAAATAGCGCAAATGTGGGATTACCTGTACAGAGCTAATAACTGATCTTACCAAACGTTGCTTCGGTGTTTTCATTAGTATGAGGGAAACTTAGTGCGGTTCCAAAAGGTCCTTGAGACAAAGCTAGATCAAAAGGGGAATGCAAGGGACTAGATTTAGGTATTCGCTCGTATCTGGCGAGTTACCGTTTGGAATCACATTTAAGCGCTAAGTCTACACTCTCTTTCGAATCTAACTCACCCGTGTGCGGCTTCTCCTCGCGTAGGTAGGCGAGTGTGTCCCTTCCGAGCCCGGTTCCGTGTATTCACACGTGACTGGGTGTAGGCCTGTATAAAAGCGCGTCAGACGTAAGGCGTTCCCTTAATTCCGGCGCATTCAGACGGTCATTGTGGCGGCCATATTGGAATGGATAGTTAGTCCATTATCCAAGCATTTCTGTTGTTTACCGGGGGACCGTATTGATCAGATGCATGTAAATACTGATCAATCGTAAAAAAAAAAGGGTTGTTATAAACAATATCATCGATATATTGTTATATGCAAAATTAAGATGTCGAGTTTTGAGCATAAAGACACCACATGTTAGTATGTGGTGTACTGATTAGATATCTATTTAAATTATAGGGAATTCCAGTAATCTTCATTCCTCCGGGTGCAAAGTGAGCATTCAAATTCTACTGTCGTATGTCATACTATAGTGCACACCGTGATTCAAGACACATAATCCATATGAGTGGATGACCCATTCATACTGTGACTTCATATCGTGGTACATTACATCCATCATCATGATAACTGTTTCCGTATTTTCTTCGTACAATTCTTTACATGGGAGACATAGACCAGCAGCAGGAAAGATATTCTTATTATACAGATTTCCACATCAACATTTTTTGCAGTATATTTGATTTAATACAGAGCATGTACTGCGTTTTGTTGTCTGTCTTAATTTCCTAAAAAGTATTGCATCTCCTGGTCGTAATTTAACCCCAACTCTACAGATTTCAAACGCATAATCCAGGTTGCTTCAATGCGTCTTAATTTTAATTCACGATTGCCACCTCTGAGTGCCAAAGGAACCGTTTCTATACCAAAAAATTGCACATTTTTGTTTATCTGGCCCTGTTGGCAGGAGGCTATGTGTAGGGCCACAGGGTATTTAGGGTCACAGTTGACAATTGCTCTTATGTGTTCCATCATTCTTTCTTTCAATGATCTTATTGTGCTCCCCACATACCACTTACCACATTCACATTCAATAATATAGATGACAAATTTGGTCGTACAGTTGATGTTACTTTTGATATTGTAGCAAATCCCATCAGGGCCCTTGAAACTTGTTGTCCCATGTTTGGCCCATTTGCACATACTGCAGAACCCGCATTTGTGGAAACCCAAACCCCGTTGTGTTAACCAATCTGCATTTCTCATATCTCGGGGAACAGTGGGACTTAATTTATTTCGTAATGTGTTTCCTCTTCTGAAGGAAATCTGTGGTCGTTCTGTAATGAAGCTTGTCAAAGCTCTTTCGGATTTCAGTATATTCCAGTGTTTCATCAGACTTTTTCGTAAGTCAGAGTGGAGTGAGTTGAAATCCGTCACCATTCTGATCTGTTCTCTATCATCAGACTTTTGTTGTTGTCTAGTGACTAGTGTGTCTGTTCTCTTCACTTTCCTTATTCTTTGTTCGGCTTTTACAATCGAATTATTTGCATAGCCCCTGGTTTGAAATCTTTCTTTCATGTTGGTAATACATCTCCCGAATTCATCATCCTCACTACAATTTCTTCTTGCCCTAATAAATTCACCAAATGGTATGGCGTTGATCTGGTGTAGGGGGTGAGAGCTAGAAGCATGCAAAATTGCATTGCATGCCGTTGACTTCCTGAACAGTCTACTGTGCAAGCAATTAGATGAGATGTAGAATTCTATATCTAGGAATTCTATAGATGTCTTGCTCCATTTCATTGTGAAGCTGATTTTCCACAAGTTGTCATTGAGATATTGAAAGAAACTCTGTAATTGCTCTTCTGAGCCTGACCAAATGAGGATGCAATCATCAATATATCGACCCCAAAAAATTATGGAGTCGATATATTGGCTGCCCCTATCGCCCCAAATCAGATCTGCTTCTAGTGCACCCATGAATAGGTTCGCAAACGAGGGTGATATTTTTGAGCCCATGGCCACACCTTGTTTTTGCCGGTACCAGTGTTTTTCACACATGAAGTAGTTATTTCTGAGAATTAGTTCTATCATTGTAGCTAACATTTCAGTGTGTTTCCATAGAGTGGCATGTCTGTTGCCAAGAAATTTGTTAATAGCCTTCATACCTAGGTCTATGTCTATACTGGTATAAAGGGATACCACATCCATTGTTACTAGAATAAAGTCCTCTTGCCATTCCATATCTGCTAGAGTGCTGAGAATATGCTTAGAGTCCTGAATATAGGAAGGCAAATTTTTGACTATTGGGCCAAGAAAAAGGTCCGCATATTCTGCTATTCTTTCTGTGGGGCCACCTATGCCGGAGACAATCGGCCTCCCTGGTGGAAAAGGTAGGTTCTTGTGGATCTTGGGCAAGGTGTATAACCATGGGTATGTTGGTCTGAATATTTTTAAGTACAGGTATTCTTCCTCGTTTATTAACCCTGATTGTTTCCAATTTAACAAGTGAGAGTTAATTTTTATTGTCAAAGGCCCAATGGGGTTATATGTGAGGCGTTCATAGCACAGTTCATCTTGTAATTGTTGACTCATTTCTGACTGATAATCTATGCGATCCATTACCACCACATTTCCTCCCTTGTCCGCCTCTCGTATAGTGATTGTGTTGTCTTTCATAAGTGTACTTAGTGCTGTTCTTTCCCCACTAGTGAGATTATCCTTATATTTGAACATTCTGCTCTTGCGTAGACGGTTCAAGTTGTCAAGATCCTCTGATACACGTCTATAGAAGTTGTCTATCGCATTGCCACCAGGTAGTGTGGGAATCCATTTAGATTTGGATTTGAGCCCACTGACAATACTATAGTCAGATTCTATATTCAATTCTGTTAGAAGTGTATCCATATCCAGAGGAGAATCTTCCATATCGGTCAATGATAACAGAAGGTGAGTTGCATGCACATCATTTATTGTCAAGGATTCAGTGGTACTTGGTACAGGTATATTACTAGTAGTCCCTCTATCCCTTTTCTCCAGACCAAAGAAATGTTTTTTTAGTTTCAAATTCCTCACAAATTTAAACAAATCGATTTTTAACTTACATACATCACCAATTGCATATGGGTTGAAACTTAAACCTTTACTGAGGAGGGAAACCATGTCTGGAGTGAGATGTAGTTTGGACAGATTAATCACCTGTACTTCTCTAGTCTCAGTACCCTCTAATTCCTGTTGGCCCCTGATCTCAATTTTCTTCTGTAGTCTTCTGTGTTGCCGTCCCCTGCCCCTCCGGGTTTTGGATCTGGCTGGTTTCTTACTGTAGGGAATCTGTTGCCCTTCCTGATCCGTAAAACTTCCTGAAAAAAGGGAGGCATTCCTTGTCTATCCTGATTATCTGATTCTCCCCCTACAATATTTACAGAGTTGAGAGAAGTGTTGCTGGATGACAGGGAGGCAGGTTCTGAACCTGGTGTTCTTTTATTAGTATTCTTGGGAATATTAGGGATCAGGGAATCGTATTTTTTATCAAAAGTAAAGATTCGCCCATGGGTATAGTCCAACTCGTCCCTTCTAAGCTGCCTGGCTTTTCTGTTTTTAATGTCAGCTTGATGTTTTAATAAAATTTCATCCAGGACAGTATAGTTTTTAACAGTGGATTCAGGTCTGTTGAGATCCTTTATTTCTTGTTCTATGGTGGCTATTTCTGCCTGTAATTTTGTCACCTTGCGCTCTGCGCTTACGATAAGTATTTCCATTAAAGTAATAGAGTTGTTAGAGAGAGATTCCTCCCATTTGACCATTAGGTCGGCATCTAGGTCATCGTAAGTGGGAAAAATTTGGCCTCTCAGACCTCTGGGGACACGTTTGAGCCTCAAGTACTGTTTTAATGTGGCCCCATCCCACCATTTGGAATTTTCTAGCTTTTTTAAACGTTCTAGTTTTATGAATTTGTCTCGAAGACCCTCAATGCGAGCACAATAAGATCATTGAAAGAAAGAATGATGGAACACATAAGAGCAATTGTCAACTGTGACCCTAAATACCCTGTGGCCCTACACATAGCCTCCTGCCAACAGGGCCAGATAAACAAAAATGTGCAATTTTTTGGTATAGAAACGGTTCCTTTGGCACTCAGAGGTGGCAATCGTGAATTAAAATTAAGACGCATTGAAGCAACCTGGATTATGCGTTTGAAATCTGTAGAGTTGGGGTTAAATTACGACCAGGAGATGCAATACTTTTTAGGAAATTAAGACAGACAACAAAACGCAGTACATGCTCTGTATTAAATCAAATATACTGCAAAAAATGTTGATGTGGAAATCTGTATAATAAGAATATCTTTCCTGCTGCTGGTCTATGTCTCCCATGTAAAGAATTGTACGAAGAAAATACGGAAACAGTTATCATGATGATGGATGTAATGTACCACGATATGAAGTCACAGTATGAATGGGTCATCCACTCATATGGATTATGTGTCTTGAATCACGGTGTGCACTATAGTATGACATACGACAGTAGAATTTGAATGCTCACTTTGCACCCGGAGGAATGAAGATTACTGGAATTCCCTATAATTTAAATAGATATCTAATCAGTACACCACATACTAACATGTGGTGTCTTTATGCTCAAAACTCGACATCTTAATTTTGCATATAACAATATATCGATGATATTGTTTATAACAACCCTTTTTTTTTTACGATTGATCAGTATTTACATGCATCTGATCAATACGGTCCCCCGGTAAACAACAGAAATGCTTGGATAATGGACTAACTATCCATTCCAATATGGCCGCCACAATGACCGTCTGAATGCGCCGGAATTAAGGGAACGCCTTACGTCTGACGCGCTTTTATACAGGCCTACACCCAGTCACGTGTGAATACACGGAACCGGGCTCGGAAGGGACACACTCGCCTACCTATGCGAGGAGAAGCCGCACACGGGTGAGTTAGATTCGAAAGAGAGTGTAGACTTAGCGCTTAAATGTGATTCCAAACGGTAACTCGCCAGATACGAGCGAATACCTAAATCTAGTCCCTTGCATTCCCCTTTTGATCTAGCTTTGTCTCAAGGACCTTTTGGAACCGCACTAAGTTTCCCTCATACTAATGAAAACACCGAAGCAACGTTTGGTAAGATCAGTTATTAGCTCTGTACAGGTAATCCCACATTTGCGCTATTTACTCAGTAGAGCTATTGTTGAGAACGCTCTTTTCCCCTTTTAGCAGTATGTGATGTCATTTTCGGCATGACCGACCTTTGGATTTTACTATCGAGTGACTTCCGAGCTCCAGTTATACTTACTTACCAGAGAAATATTTGTAAGTAGTTTTGAATTACCTCACTTAGGGTAATACAGGGTTTTTCGTTAAGGGGACCGTTTCTGACATCAATAATAGTGTCATAATTAGAATATTGGATAGGGAATTCAATCGCTTTTTCCAATCAAAGGACTCTAGCAAGTTCTTTTGTCTAAATATACAACTCTGAATGGAATTTATCACATTCTTTTTTGTGTAAATACTCATCAAGAATAATCGTAGTGACACACTTTTCCCTTACTGTGTCACAGATAGAAAGACTTTCGCCGCGTTTTGGATGCACTAGAACCAGTGCACTCACTAGAAGGCCCGGCTGGGTCGGAATTATCACCAGCTAAGCGGTGAGCATTCAGAACTAGTTTCCAAGAGAAACCTCACTTGGTAACTTTTTTGCCCTAAGAGCGTTTTTATTGCGGTTAGTGATGAGAATTCTCCGATTTGTTTTTTTCCTCCCTTTCTACAACCCTACAGACCTTCTACAATCGATACGGCCATCTAGGTATGCTTTCCCTTCTTTGACACACTCCTTTCACCATATCACTTATTTTGGCATGTAGTATGAAAGAGGCGTACACTATTAGGACACGTTCTACTGCGCTATAAGGTATGGTCAATATGTGTCATGAGAGGTCGCCGAGTATATTTTTTATAGTTACCTCTTCCTTTCACTGAAACCCATCACAATCACTAGCACGTACATTCACGTCTACATAGAATATCAAGTATAGACACCTTATTCGACACGGATGTGTTGTGGTGGCACTAGTGATATAAGTTGAACAAACTCACTGTATATTCACAGCTGGAGGCAGCTTCTATTGTATGTTATTGGTCAGACAGCATGGTCTGACATGTAAATCTATTTTGTTCATAGAAATATGTTAGATTCTACTGAATTGTTTGTTTCAGCCCTGAGGAGTCGCGAAGGCGACGAAACACGTGTCGGCTGGCTGTAATCTCCATTAAAAGAATCCAAGATTTACTCTTCTTGTGGAACTTTGGTCACTTCTGTCATTTTGCTGTTCTATAATGTGTTGTTATATTGTAACTGTACAATCATAATTACTTACCAGAGTGCTTCGGCAAACCTCGTAAACCTCCCATTCTATCCTATTGGGAACTGGTAGCCTTGCAATAGTGAAAAACGATATTGGCTGTAATTAGGACATGCCACAAACACAAGGGCATGTCCTACCTTTTACATACCTTGCACCCTGCCCACAGAGGTACCTTGGGCCTACCTGAGGGATGTCTGACATGTAAGAAAAGGGAAGGTTAGGGACCGGCCAGTGTGTGCTCTGGCCTAGTCGACATAGCAGTTACAAACTGCATGCAGACTCTACAATGGCAGGTCTGAGTTAACGTTTTCAGGGCTTCTCATGGGGGTGGCATAACCAGTGCTGCAGGCCCCCGGGTAGCATTTGGTTTACACGCAGTGCACTTTACTAGGGGCTAACAGGTAAATCACATATCCAATCATGGAAACACCAATCCATAACACAGTTTACACAGAGAGCATATGCACTTTAGCACTGTTTAGCAGTGTTAAAGTGCCCTGAGTCCTAACACCAACACACACAGGTCAGGGAAAAATAGGAGGAAAAAGCAAAAAGTTTGGGGATAACCCTGCACAAAGAGTCATTTCCAACATGTATGCTCTCAAATGTTCACCCATTCAGTACCACCTGGCAACAAATATTCATTTTCTCTTCCAGCAAAGACTAGCTCTTGTCTACTTGTTCATACAGAGCCAGATAAACGGCATGGAGGTTTAAACTCTCACACCTGGCTATGTGAGAGGTGCCTTTGGCCACACTTGGTATAGTAGCAGCTTTCCTAATTGCCCCTCCATTGGTGTTCTTATGAATGAGTGGAACTGTCATCTTTTTTTTTTTTTGAGCCAGGGATGGGCTAGCAAGTTTTGGAGCAGAATCTGTGATGATAGACAGGAAGTCACCTAAGAATTGGAGGCTGAAGTATTCCCGCCATCATTTTTTGTATAAAGCCCTTATAATCAGTGTTGGACCTGGCCCTTTTTTGGCAGGTTCACCCCAAAACTTTTTTTTTTGCTTTTTCCTAGCCTGTATCTGTGACCTGGTGTTGGTGATTTTAGACCTCTGTGCACTTTTTCACTGTGGACCTGAATAGGCTGGGTTTGCCCTCCACAATGCTGGCTCCACCCCCTGTGGTGCGTGTAATGACCCTAGCCTGCCTAGTGAATAGAAAGGGTGGCTGAGCACATCAAGAGTGCTCCAGAACCAGCTGTGACTGGTTTTCCCCCCACCCTGCACCTAAAGACAAAGATTTTTACTGTATAAAAAGGGGCTGTGTCCCCTTACAAAATGTTCTTGTTTCTGACTTGAATCCTGCCAGGGGCATGCTGGTGCTTGGGCCCAGGGGAAGGCTTGCGTCCCTGGTCCCTGCCCAGCCCCTGGATACCTTATGGACTTGTCCTTTAGGGCTTTTCTTGGACCTTGTTGCTGGAACCCGCTTTTTGCTGTCAGGATCCTCTCTGGGGGCTTGTTAGTCTCTATGCCCCCTTAGCGCCTGGGAAAGTGCTTTGCTTTACCTTGCCTGCATGTGCAAAGCAGGAGCCTACCCTGCATTCATGCCGATGGATTTAATTTATGGACGGGTGCCACCCTGTTTATTTTATTATCAAGCGAGTGCCCACCTCGCTTCTACATTTTGATTTCCGGTATCTAACGGGAGCCCATCCCGTGCTTTGGCGAAGAGATGCCGCGTTGGTCTCCGCAGCGCAGCCAGAGCCAAGAGGCTCATCAGTAGGCCAGCGCTGCCATTGGCTGCCCAAAGAAGAATTGCCACGGCTGCCACTGGCTCACCCGTGGGAGGCTCGACAGAAGGGCCGCCCTGCCATTGGTGGCCCGCAGGGAAGCATTCCGGAAGTGCTTGAGCCCGCCGGGTGCCTGAGGAGCAGTGCCGAAGATCACCGGAGTCCGGTGACACACAGCGGAGATGCCACAGCGAGAGAGGAGACGTGCTGCTCCCCCGCAACAAAGTCCCCGCTGAAAGAAGCCCCAGTGAAGACGCTGCCTCACAGCAGGCAACCGATGAGTGCGGGCATCTCGGGCGGGGGCCTCCAAGGGAAGTGCAGAGCGGCCCTGGCTGGCAGCGGACCGCTCCCCGGTGAAGGGGCGCATTTTGATTTATAGCCCACACGGGCTCTGGGGCATTTCATTATTCGAGTCCCCCAAACGGGGCTCCAACGTTGGGACACATTTTTGTTTAAGAGCCCCAGTGGGGGTCCCCACGGCCAGTGGTGCCGATGCCTGGTTGATGAGGGGCATGATTGTTTAAGGAGCCAGTGTGCTCCCCGCGGCATATGTTGGATGTCTAGAGCCTATGCGTGGCTCCAGTTCGGGGGCACTTTAAGTTGGCTAGAGAGCCTGTGTGGCTCTTACTGGCCTATATGTAATTAGAAGCCCAGGGGAACTCCCGAGGGTCAGAGGGGCCCGTATTCTTGCCCCTGAGGGCCCCAGTTCTAGGGGACGTCTGTTTCAGGAGCCTAGGGGGCCCCCCACATGTATGTCTAGAGCCTAGAAGGCTCCCAGGTGGCACAGTTTTGGTCCCTGAGGGCTAGTGAGAGCCCTGTCGCCGTTCTGCTTCACAGCTGCCCAGCAATTAGTGGGCAGCTGCACCGTTTAGGCGCAATTTGAGTGAAAGTCCCTAGGAGGGACAGAGATGGCACAGTGGTGCCAGGCCTTCCACAGCTGCGCAGCACTTAGTGCCAGCTGCAGCGTTTAGGCCCCTGGATTGTTCTCAGCTGCCCAGCAATTAGAGGGCAGCTGCAAAGTTTAGGTTAGCGCCGGTGGTGCACCCCTGACTGGCGCTGCGATGGCAGCGTGCCCTTCCATTCTGGACACAAGGCATTTGAGCCCTTCTTGAGATGGCCAGTTGGCCAGGGAGCAGGTATGTGATTTCTGCGCAATGTGATTTTACTATGTTTATAATGGTAATTGCCTAAGGTGATGTGTGCGCAATGTGATTATGAGGTTATTTTACCTATGTAGGTTATTGCTAGTGAGATATTTTCACTCTGTGAGTTACGCCCCTAAGAATGATTTATTCTAAGAGGCAGAGTCTAATTTGTTTAGACTAGATAGGAGATTGCCTACTGTATTTGTACTGGTTAGGCACAAATGTGAGTTATGCGTAATGTGCTATGTCATTATGCCTGTGACACCTCTGAATGTGTTTTATGCATTATGTGTCTTACCTACACCTCTGAATGTTTCTATGCATAATGTGTAATGCTTCTGACCTATACCCCTAAATGTATTTTATTCTTAGGTGGTCGTGTTCAGCCTAGTATGTTATAATAGAGAGGTTATGTGTCCATGCATGATCTAGGCCTATGGTTATTAGTATTGCGTAGTGTGTACCTACCTGCTACCAGTGGTTACTGGTTGTGGTCTATAATTGTTATTTTGTGCTAAACTTATTCTAAATTCTAGAAGTGCTATTTCTGCTAAGTGTTGATTTTGACAGTGGCCCACGTGGCCCTGTCCTGATGTAAATAATCCTGTGTGAATATTGCCCGTGCCAGTTGGCACAATGTATATTGTGTGATTACTATCTGATGTGTTTTGACAATACAAAAGTTATTTTTATATAACCTTGTGTGGAGTTCCTTTTGTGGTGTGCCTAGGATGTTGTTGCTGCTGTGTGCGTGCGCAAATGCTTTACACATTGCCTCCGGGATAAGCCTGTCTGCTCGTGCCAAGCTACCAAGGGGGTGAGCAGGGGTTATCTTGCCGTGTGACTCCCTCGCCCTGACTAGAATGGTGATTTCTGCCTGGCTTTGGAGTAAGCCTTAGCCAACCAAGAAATAGCCAGTTCTAACATTGGTGGCAGCGGTGGGATTAGGACTTGTGTTTGCACAGTGCCACAGCGACAACTGGCTACATTTCAAAACTCTACATTTTTTTTAGATAGTCACATGTTTGGGATTATTTTTTATGATTTAGTTTTTCCTCAAGAGTGTCATTTTCAAATGGTGTTCCTGCGCTTTTATGTTTAAGTGGCAGAAGAGAGAAAATGACAGGGCGGGACGCCAGTAGAGGGGGAGGTTCCCATAGATAAGGAATCACTTGCTGGGTCCAGTGCCCAATCCCTGTTCCTGTCCCCAGATGTGTGGGTAGATGGAAGAGAGGGAGTGTGGAGGAGAAATGGTTAGCTCGGGAGGGTGGTTATCCCCTGAGTGTAGTGTGTGTCGGGATTCCCCAGTATGGTAGGATCCATTGTTGGCAGCTAAAATATGTCCAGTGTGTGAAGTCCCATTTCCAGTTCCCAGAGTACGGTGCCTGGTGCTCAGTAAGAGGGGTACAGGTTGAAAGTCAGTAGCAGTGAGGAACTGTCTCACCAGTCTGGAGTGGTAGTGTGTGGATGAGTGATGTGATGAACTAGAGGAGTTGGTGTGAGTTTTTTTTGTAATAAAAGGAGCTTGCACAGGAGGTGTACCTCTGGTGGTGTGCAGGAGGTCCTGCAGAGGTACTGGATGAGAAGGTGGACGTCTGGCGGGGTGCTAGATGTCTTGCAGAGGCATTTGGGAGTGATTCCAAAAGTAGTGGCTTGTGTATCTGATGATTCTGTGTAGGGGAAGAGGTTCAGGTGTAGCCCAGCTTGATCCCAGTAGGATGGTAGGGGTGTAGGGGCTCACGCCCTGTCTCAGTGGAGGCAGAGTGAGTGTGGGATGGTGTGTCCTACCTTGGCCCGAAACCCTGCCTCAGGACCTGGAGGGTTCCCTAAGGGAGTGCCAGGTCAGGGGCCTAGGCTGTATTTGCAGGTCATTTGAGGAGGATCTTCCTGTGTCTAGAGGATGGGGAGTGTCTGTAACCAGAACTCCGGCGGTTCTGCTGTTGGGCAGTACTGCTCCTAAGTGGAGGGTGTAGAAGTCCTGGTTCGCTGGGGATTTGACAGTCTAGAGTGTGTGACCATTTGTGGGGCCTCTGGAGGTCATTCCCCGAGGAGGGTGGAGGCCAGGTTCAGGTTCAGCCTGACATGGAGGGAAGGGCATCTTTAATCAGTGTCCTGACCGTTTTTGGCTTCCAGGGGTACCACTCCAAGGTGGGAGGGTGCAGAACTCTGGAAGGGAGTGCAGAGGGACGGTGTCCTTACCTCTGACACTGTTGCAGCCTGAGGGTTTAGATCCTAGGTTGGGAGATTAGGAAACTTCCAGGTCAAGAAGGAATCTCTGCCAAAGTAGATCAGCTGAAGAGACTTAGGGGGCAGCCCTTGCGGTGTGATCTGGGGCCCACCTGCAGTTTGTTGTTTCCACTAAAGTAGAGGAAAGTGGACTTTGCTGTGTGCTGTGTTTCCACACCTGCTTGAAGAGGGACTGTGCTGTGTGCTCTGTACCTCCGAAGTGAAATAGTTTCCAGATCCCAGGTGGTAGATCAGTTGATGGAGAGAGGTTCTGATCTGGTGGGAGAGTTGTGTTCTGATGGGTGCTTCCCTGGGAGGGTGCGGAACCCCAGAAGGAGAGGTAGGGTGGGGCAGTCTTGCCCGTGACCTCTGGTCAGCCTGAGGGTATGGTCCCTAGGTTGAAGGATCAGTGGTAGTTGTAGCTACCCTGAGAGGGAGAGTGGAGAATGGCTATTGTGTGCCAGGGGTTACTGCCCACCACTCTGTGAAGTGGTCAGGACCTGTGACATTTGGATGGCCTAGGGCCCGGTCCTGGGAGTGGATGACTAGAGAGTGCCAGTGAGGTATCTTGGTTGGGCCAGAGAGCTGTTGTTGAGGGAAATCCATGTGGGTTCAGAGTGGCGTAGACCGGAAGGTGTCCCTGCTGTGCGGGCCCGTGTCGGTGTTTTGTCGCCCAAAGCAGGGAAGCCCATCAAGGGCTTGATTAGTCTACCCTGCGTTTTGGCTGGTAGGGGTTTATGTTGGATCTGGCCCTTTTTGGCAGGTTCACCCCAAAACTTTTTTTTGTTGCTTTCTCCTAACCTGTTTCTGTGACGTGGTGTTGGTGATTTTATTCCTCTGTGCACTTTTTCACTGTGGTACAGTGTAAAGTGCGTGAGCTCTCTGTGTGTGTGGTGAGAGTGCCCTGCCCTCCCATAGGAATGCATGTGGAATATGTGTGACCATGGTAGTTCCTGATGTGTGGGGAGTGCAGGGTCGAGTTTTGTATTTGGGAACTCATGAGATTGAATGCTGCGCAATGATGTATGCGGCATGATTGTGTCTAGTGTGGAAGTGCCACTTCTAGGCATGGGTGTGCGTGTGTAGTGAGTGTGCTGGCACGTGATTGGCTGGAGCTGGCTGGTTAGCCTGTCTCCAAGAGTCTGGATGGGTCTGCCTGGTGGTGAGTGGAGAGATTAGCATGCTGATGTGAGGGGAGGTGTGCACCTGGGACCTGAATAGGGCTGGGTTTTCCCTCCACAATGCTGGCTCCACCCCTGTGGTTTGTCTAACGACCCTAGCCTACTAGTGAATAGAAAGGGTGGATGAACACATCAAGAATGCTCCAGAACCAGCTGCGACTAGTTTTCCCCCACCCTGCACCTAAAGACAAAGGTTTTTACTGTATAAAAAGGGGCTGAGTCCCCTTACAAAATGTTCTTGTTTCTGACTTGAATCCTGCCAGGGGCGTGCTGCTGCTTGGGCCCAGGGGAAGGCTTGCCTCCCTGGGCCCTGCCCAGCCCCTGGATACCTGATGGACTTGTCCTGTAGGGCTTTTCTTGGACCTTGTTGCTGGGACCCGCTTTTTGCTGTCAGGATACTCTCTGGGGGCTTGTTAGTCTCTATGACCCCTTAGCGCCTGGGAAAGCGCTTTGCTTTACCCTGCCTGAGTGTTTTGGCGAAGAGATTGCTGCGTTGGTCTCCGCAGCGTGACCGGAGCCAGGAGTCTCGTCAGTAGGGCCGCGCTGCCATTGGCTGCCCATAGAAGAATTGCCGCGGCCGCCACTGGCTCACCCGTGATAGGCTCGACAGAAGGGCCGCGCTGCCATTGGTGGCTCGCAGGGAAGCAACCCGGAAGTGATTGAGCCCGCAGGGCGCCTGATCAGCAGTGCCGATGATCGTCGGGGTCTGGTGACACGCAGCGGAGATGCCGCAGCGGGAGAGGAGACGCGCTGCTCCCCCGCAACAAAGTCCCTGCCAAAAGAAGGCCCAGTGAAGACGCCGCCTCACAGCAGGAAACCGGTGAGTGCGGGCGGGGGCCTCCGAGGGAAGTGCAGAGCGGCCCCGGATGGCAGCGGGCCGCTCCCCGTTGCAGGGGCGCATTTTGATTTATAGCCCAGAAGGGCGCTGGGGGCATTTCATTATTCGAATCCACCGAGCGGGGCTCCAACGCTGGGACACATTTTTGTTTAAGAACCCCAGCAGATGTCCCCACGGCCAGTGGTGCCGATGCCTAGTTGATGAGGGGCATGATTGTTTATGGAGCCAGTGTGCTCCCCGCGGCATATTTTGGATGTCTAGAGCCTATGCGTGGCTCCAGTTCGGGGGCACTTTTAGTTGGTTAGAGAACCAGTGTGGCTCTGACTGGCCTATATGTAATAACAAGCCCAGGGGAGCTCCTGAGGGCCAGAAGGGCCCGTATACTTGCCCCTGAGGGCCCCAGTTCTAGGGGGAGTCTGTTTCAGGAGCCTAGGGTGCCCCCCATATGTATGTCCAGAGGCTAGAAGGCTCCCTTTTGGCACAGTTTTGGTTCCTGAGGGCTAGTGAGAGCCCTGTTGCAGTTCTGCTTCACAGCTGCCCAGCAATTAGTGGGCAGCTGCACCGTTTAGGGGCAATATGAGTGAAAGTCCCTAGGAGGGACAGAGAGGGCACAGTGGTGCCAGGCTTTCCACAGCTGCGCAGCACTTAGTGCCAGCTGCAGCGTTTAGGCCCTTGGGATTGTTCCCAGCTGCCCAGCAATTAGTGGGCAGCAGCAACGTTTAGATTTGCGCCGGTGGCGCATCCCTGACTGGCGCTGCGATGGCAGTGCGCCCTGACATTCTTGACACAGGGCATTTGAGCTCTTCTTGAGATGGCCAGTTGGCCAGGGGGCTGGTATGTGGTTTCTGCGCAATGTAATTTTACTATGTTTATAATGGTAATTGCCTAAGGTGATGTTTGGGCAATGTGATTATGAGGTTATTTTACCTATGTAGGTTTATGCTAGTGAGAGGTTTTCACTCTGTAAGTTACACCCCTAAGTATGATTTATTCCTAGAAGGCAGAGTCTAATGTGTTTAGACTAGTGAGGAGATTGCCTACTGTATTTTTATCGGTTAGGCATAAATGTGAGCTATGCATAATGTGCTATGCCATTATGCCTGTCAATCAATCAATCAAAGACATTTATAGAGCGCACTACTTACCCGGAGGGTCTCAAGGCGCTTGGGGGTGGGGGGGGTGCTGCTACTGCTCGAACAGCCAGGTCTTGAGCTTCTTCCTGAAGGAGAGGTGGTCTTGGGTCAGGCGCAGGTCGGGAGGGAGGGAGTTCCAGGTCTTGGCGGCCAGGTAGGAGAAGGACCTTCCTCCTGTTGTCGTTCTCCGGATGCGGGGGACGGCGGCGAGGGCGTGACTGGCTGATCGGAGGTGGCGTTTGGGAGCGTAGAAGTTGATGCGGTTGTTGAGGTAGCTCGGGCCTTGATCGTGTAGGGCTTTGTGTGCGTGGGTGAGGAGACGGAAGGTGATTCTTTTGTTGACGGGGAGCCAATGCAGGTCTCTCAGATGTCCGGAGATGTGGCTGTGTCGTGGGATGTCGAGGATGCGTCTGGCCGAGGCGTTCTGGATCCGCTGGAGTCTCTTCTGGAGCTTGGCGGTGGTTCCGGCGTAGAGGGCGTTGCCGTAGTCCAGTCGGCTGGTGACGAGGGCCTGGGTGACCGTCTTCCTGGTCTCGGTGGGGATCCACCGGAAGATCTTCCGTAGCATGCGCAGGATGTTGAAGCACGACGAGGAGACGGCGTTGACCTGTCTGGTCATGGAGAGGGAGGAGTCCAGGATGAAGCCCAGGTTGCGTGCGTGGTCTGTCGGTTTGGGTGCGGTGCCCAGGGCGGGGGGCCACCAGGAGTTGTCCCAGGCGGAGGGCGAGGAGCCCAGGATGAGGACTTCCGTCTTGTCCGAGTTCAGTTTCAGGCGGCTGGTTGTCATCCACTCGGCTACGTCTTTCATCCCTTCGTGAAGGTTGGCTCTGGCGGCGGCGGGTCGTTGGTCAGGGAGAGGATCAGCTGGGTGTCGTCGGCGTAGGAGATGATGTTGAGGTTGTGTTGGTGTGCGATGGCCGCGAGGGGGCTCATGTAGACGTTGAAGAGGGTGGGGCTCAGCGAGGATCCTTGAGGGACGCCGCAGATGATTTCGGTGGCCTCTGACTTGTACGGTGGTAGTCGGACTCTCTGTGTTCTTCCGTCGAGGAAGGAGATGATCCATTCCAGTGCCTTCTCCTGGATTCCGACGTTGCTGAGGCGCTGCACTAGGGTGCGGTGGCAGACAGTGTCGAATGCCGCGGAGAGGTCTAGGAGGATGAGGGCCGCTGTTTCTCCGTTGTCCATCAGGGCTCGGATGTTGTCGGTGGCAGCGATGAGGGCGGTCTCGGTGCTGTGGTTGGCTCGGAAGCCAGACTGTGAGGGGTTGAGGGATCCATTCGTCTCGAGGAAGGCGGCCAGCTGTTTGTTGACGGTCTTCTCGATGACTTTGGCTGGAAACGGGAGGAGCGAGATGGGGCGGTAATTCTTGAGTTCGGTGGGGTCCGCTGTTGGTTTCTTTAGTAGAGCACTGAGTTCGGCGTGCTTCCAGCTCTCCGGGAAGGTGGCGGTGTCGAAGGACTTGTTGATGATGTCCCGCAGGTGGGGTGCGATGACAGCGTCGGCCTTGTTGAAGACGTGGTGAGGGCAGGGGTCGGTCGGAGATCCGGAGTGGATGGAGTTCATCATGCGGACGGTGTCTTCGGTGCTGATCGGAGTCCAGGCGCGGAGGGTGGTGGTGGGGGGCGTTGGTGCGGTCGTGGCGTGCGTCGGTTGAGTGCTGAAGCTGTTGTGTATGTCCGCGATCTTGTTGTGGAAGTAGGAGGCGAGGGAGTTGCAGAGGTCTTGCGAAGGGGTGATGTCGTTGTATCCGGCGTTGGGGTTGGAGAGCTCTTTCACGATGTTGAAGAGTTCCTTGCAGTTGTGTGCGTTGTTGTCCAGCCTGTCCTTGAATGCAGTTTTCTTGGTGGCGCGGATCAGTTGGTGGTGCTTCCGGGTGGCAAGCTTGAGGGTGGTCATGTTGTCCGGTGACACCTCTGAATGTGTTTTATGCATTATGTGTCTTACCTACACCTCTGAATGTGTCTATGCATCATGTGTAATGCTTCTGACTTATACCCCTAAATGTATTTTATTCTTAGGTGGTTGTTTTCAGCCTAGTATGTTATAATAGAGAGGTTATGTGTCCATGCATGATCTAGGCCTATGGTTATTAGTATTGCGTAGTGTGTACCTACCTGTTACCAGTGGTTACTGGTTGTTGTCTATAATTGTTATTTTGTGCTACACTTATTCTAAGTTCTAGAAGTGCTATTTCTGCTAAGTGTTGAATCTAACAGTGGCCCACGTGGCCCTGTCCTGATGTAAATAATCACGTGTGAATATTGCCCCTGCCAGATGGCACAATGTATATTGTGTGATTACTATCTGATGTGTTTTGACAATACAAAAGTTATTTTTATATAACCTTGTGTGGAGTTCCTTTTGTGGTGTGCCTAGGATGCTGTTGCTGTTGTATGCGTGCGCAAATGCTTTACACATTGCCTCCAGGATAAGCCTGTCTGCTCGTGCCAAGCTACCAAGGGGGTGAGCAGGGGTTATCTTGGCGTGTGACGCCCTCACTAGAATGGTGGTTTCTGCCTGGCTTTGGCGTAAGCCTTAGCCAACCAAGAAATAGCCAGTTCTAACAATCAGCAGTTGTGCAGGGCTTACATGAGCCTTTCTTTCATTCTCCAATAGAAATTGCATAGACTGACATTGTGTTACCATTATTTCCTTTACAATACCATTTGCGTTGTTAATAACTCTCCTTGCACTTGTTGGAAAATTAGAAATAGAAATCATTGCCTTACCTTGCAAATCTCTCCTGCTCACTGAATTGTTAGATTTCCTCTTACCCTTTATAGATTAGTAAGCAACTACTAAACTTAAGTATAAGTTATAAAACAAAACAAGAGGGGTGGCCAAGCTTTGGACCGGGGTGCAGCCCAGGTACAGACCCTTTGCTTCAGGTGAGATATGTGCCTGTTCTGGTGCTATAAAGAAAATGATGCCTCCTACTCAACAAGGTGTGCAAGGTGCCAGGTGCAGTTCAGATGGCAAGTCCACAATCCCCGAGACTGGTAAATAGCTTAACGACCTCTCAAAGAGCCAACTGGCACTGATTGTATTAACCAGTTAACAAAACTTTGACTCGGATCTTGTGCTAGGATCCTTCACAATTCTACAAATTTCTAAAGAGGTAGATGTTCTAACTGGTCTATCTGCACTAGTCATTTTGGTTGCTAAGCACCGAGATACATCTCCTGGTGTAAGCCATTAATGCTATAAGAAATGCCCTTAACATGGCATATCATAACATAATATAACACAGCATGAGCATGAGGTAGTATGAGAGTGTGGGAAGAACTACAAGTTAGTTGCAACTGAAAGAAAGATAGTTATTAGAAAAAAAAGGCATGAAAGGATCTATTAGTAGTAGGCCAGCTGAAAGCAAATCAATCCTTTTAGTGGATAGTTAATCTCCCCTTTTTTAAGGAGGCTAATATTTCGAACGTGGGTTGT
This sequence comes from Lissotriton vulgaris, assembly GCF_964263255.1. Taxonomy (NCBI): domain Eukaryota; kingdom Metazoa; phylum Chordata; class Amphibia; order Caudata; family Salamandridae; genus Lissotriton; species Lissotriton vulgaris. The sequence goes on along the minus strand of NC_141696.1, from coordinate 1,092,037,572 downwards.
CTCATAACAGATGACTCATGGATTAAACATTTTTCTGAGGTTGTTGGACCTGGCCCTTTCTGAAGGGTTATAACTAAATGTTTTGCCTTCCTCTCCCTATTTTTCCGACCTTCTCTTTGGTGGCTTTAGGACTCTGGCCAATTTACCACTGCTAATCAGTGCTAAAGTGAGTGTGCTCTCTCCTCTGAACATTGCAAAAAACACAGTTGATGGACAGAATGCATAACAATGACTTACATTCACCCCAGTACAAAGATCTGGGCCTAAATCCATTGTTTTTTTGCACCCTAGGTCAGACAATGGCAATATGCAAATCAGCCTTGACCCTGTGCCTCATGGGAACAGTCCAGCCCAAACTACCAAGCCATGTCTTTCCTAGACCGGAATCAAGCATCCAAGCACCGGTTTCTGGCTATCAGCCTTCTTCAGCCTGGATAGCTTGACTTCAGTGATGTGGAGAGCTTGGGACTCACGTCTGAGCATACCCATCCCACTCGGGGTGCAAATCGCAAAAAACACAGTTGATGGACAGAATGCAGAACAATGTCTTACATTCACCCCAGTACAAAGATCTGGGCCTAAATCCATTGTTTTTTTGGCACTCCACACCACCCTAGGTCAGACAATGGCTATATGCAAATCAGCCTTGACCCTGTGCCTCATGGGAACAGTCCAGCCGCACTACCAAGCCATGTCTTTCCTAGACCGGAATCAAGTATCCAAGGACCGGTTTCTGGCTATCAGCCTTCTTGAGCCTGGATAGCTTGACTCCAGTGGTGTGGAGAGCCTGGGACTCACGTCTGAGCATACCCAGCCCACTCGGCGTGAAAATTGCAAAAAACACAGTTGATGGACAGAATGCAGAACAATGTCTTACATTCACCCCAGTACAAAGATCTGGGCCTAAATCCATCGGTTGTTTTGCACTCCACACCACCCTAGGTCAGACAATGGCTATATGCAAATCAGCCTTGACCCTGTGCCTCATGGGGCAGTCCAGCCCGAACTGCCAAGCCATGTCTTTCCTAGACCGGAATCAAGCATCCAAGGACCGGTTTCTGGCTATCAGCCTTCTTCAGCCTGGATAGCTTGAGTCCAGTGATGTGGAGAGCCTGGGACTCACGTCTGAGCATACCCATCCCACTCGGGTGAAAATTGCAAAAAACACAGTTGATGGAAAGAATGCAGAACAATGTCTTGCATTCACCCCAGTACAAAGATCTGGGCCTAAATCCATCAATTTTTTGCACTCCACACCACCCTTGCTCCCATTTGCTTTTCTCATTATACATCCATCCGTTTTTAAAAATGTTGGAATCAAGCACCAAGATCCAATCAATAAATATACAGAATGATCAGTGTAAGGTCCTCTCTTATGCGGATGACGTTGCCGTTGTCACGCCTAGACCAACTATAGCGATGCAGGAGATAGAGTACTTGGCAGTAGAATTTGGAGCAGTATCTGGCTACAAGTTAAACACAACTAAAACTCAGATGCTATGCGCCAACCTGCTAACTTAATCTGATCCAAGGGCTTGTCAAGAGGTTTAGTATCAAAAGAGAGGAGTCTTGGGCTATTACTGCTCTTGTCGGAGGAGAAGGTCCATACACGACGTGCCCAAATTACACAAAATATAAAGAGTGTCGCGTTGTTCCTAATGGAAGAAAAAGGTGTCGGTACAGTCTGTAGTGCAAGTGGATTAGAACAGGGTAGCCAAGTGGTCACCCTGGGAATCCATTTTGTTGGATTTAATGCCCTCACACACCCTTTCAGGTGTCATGCTTCATCATTTGGGCCTGCTCCTCGTTGGGTCGGCGGTGCAATACCCAACGGGCAACACCTCATAGAGGTGCTCTTTGGCGGAGATCTTTTTCCAACTGCCGTGTAGATGAAGTGCGGGTATGGGGCCAGGATTCAGAGTAGACGTAGCTAAGTGAGGTAAAATAAAGCTAGTGGTACCAGAGACACTTTATTCAGGAGGGCCACTGCTTTAGTTAAAAACGATATCCTAGAGGAGAGTAGTGGAAAGTGATGTTTCCCACTCTCTTCTGGAATGTGTTAGAGTCCGGTCGACATGTTTCTCGCTACTCTAAAATTTATTGAGCGATTCTTCAGGACCAGGGGGACTATTATAGCAAGTATCTATGAATATATGTAACTGTCTACACTATTGCCACATGGTATGGTGTATGTAAGCTCAAATGGCTACCAGAGAGTGGGAAACATCACTTTCCACTACTCTCCTCTAGGATATCAAAGAGCCCCTCTATGAGGTGTTGCCCGTTGGGTATTGCACCGCCGACCCAACGAGGAGCAGGCCCAAATGATGAAGCATGACACCTGAAAGGGTGTGTGAGGGCATTAAATCCAACAAAATGGATTCCCAGGGTGACCACTTGGCTACCCTGTTCTAATCCACTTGCACTACAGACTGTACCGACACCTTTTTCTTCCATTAGGAACAACGCGACACTCTTTGTATTTTATTTCTTGTCAAGAGGTTACCTATTTGGGCATTAAGATCCGGGCCTCAGCAACTGTCTTAGTTAAAACAAATTGGGATGCTCTTTTGATGGGGTAAGGAGACACTTAGACAGGGCTGAATGTTTACATCTTTCTCTTGTAGGGAGATGTAACCTATTAAAAATGATGATACTGCCTAAAATACTCTACTTTTACAGATGCGTGCCCTTAGAAATTCCAAAGGTGAGTCTGGCACAATTGCAATCCATCTGTATGCAATTTGTGTGGTCTAGGGGAAAGGCCCGCCGGGCTATGCTTTATACGGTTCTACCTAGATTGTCAGGGGGCTGGCCGTACCGGATTTTGCTTTGTACTATTACGCATGTATGATCCAAAGAATAAATATACTGCTCACAGGGGTGGGCCTTCTCGATATTGCGGAGTGCCCATCTATATATCAGATGTTATTTGGAGTAAAAGCAAAAAAATGTTTGTATTTAAATTTAGATTGGAGCTACTACAAGCGTACTAGATTCAAGGTCTTAGGGGCAGCATACAAAGTGTGGAAAGTCATTAGGAAAATGTATGGGCTCGAGAAAATATCTTGGTATACACCACAGGCTGCTATAAAAAAATTTCCAACTGTATTTTGGGACCCTGTGGTTTACAACTGGAGATTAAAAGGAATAAGGCTGGTGGGCGATTTGTACTCGGCAGAGGGTCTTAAATCATTTGATCAACTTAGGGAGCATTACCAGCTGTCTAGGGAGGATTTTTTAAAGTATTTACAAATTAGTCAGTATGTGTTGAATGCATGTGGTTCTATCCAATCTTATCCCTTGGTGGAAGCAAATTGCAAATCAGCAAGAATTGGCACTCTATATGGTCTTATGTTCAGTACCAAGTCTAATGATTTGGAAGAGCAGAATCGCAAATGGGGGATTAGATTGGGACAACAAGATATATGTTTAGAGACCTCTATTGAATTTGCTACTCAATTATTTCTGTCTGCTAAACATTCTGCCCAACACTTTAAATCAGTTTTTAATCTATACTACACCCAAGACATGGTCTCAAAATGGAGTGTGGATCAAATAGAGAAATGTTTCCGTTGCGGGTATCCTTCTGCCGATGATGTACATATTTTTTTTTGGTTGTCCATCATTAGCTAGACTATTGCAGCAGCGGGAGCAATTTTAACAGAGATTTTTGGTGTCTCTACGCAATTATCAGCTGTTCAGATTCTTTCAGGGGTGGAGATGGGATCTGGGGTGGTAGGAATACCAAATCAACAGTTTTTTTTTAAATATTTCTAGCCACACCTGTATTCAGATTGAGTATAGCCTCGCATTGGCTCCAACAAGAATCACCCACGTTCGAGGTCTGAAGGGGACGGTTCTTTTCTGTGTACAATATGGAGCATAGTCTGTATGCCCTTAAAGATCACCGTAAAAAGAAGTTGGGTCGGCAAATTTGGGGCACAGTTTTGCACTATTTGGATTTGGATACTTAAAACTCAGGTCCACTCTGTTCCCCTCACTGGTGTGTATTATGCCTGCATGTTTTTGATTTGGATCCATTTGTACTTGCTTTATCTGATTAGGCTACTGTATATGTATGTAAACTTTGTTTTTCTCTTGAGTTCATTTGAAAGACCTCTGCGCATATTGATTGTATGATATTGATTTGAACCTACTGACTCATGTATTTTCAATAAAAAGATTAAAAAAATAAATAAAAGCCATATCTGAGGAAATTAAAGTACAGGCTTTGTTCAATACATTGGAGAAGTTGCATAAAAAGGAACTCAATAAATGGTATGAGGCTGAGTCCCTTCAATGCTACATAGAAGTCAAAAGAGTTCCTAGAGGACTACATATGAGGACCCTGATTATGATATGTTAGAGGAATGGTCCAATAATTCAGCGGCATGTTCATTAACTATGATGAGGATTTTGGGAAAGTATGCCATCAAAGATAGAGCCAAATTAATTCTGGAGATAGAAAAAATGTATTTTTGATATTAGCAAATTGGACTCTAAGGAGGTGCTTGATGAATACATTAAAAATCTAGCTCTACGCATGGATTAGCTGGAAGCAGAAATCACGGTAAAAAAACAAAGGACATTTTTGCATGATTTCAAGGACTATCAAGCAGGACGTACGCTAACCTTCCATAAAAAATATGACTATTTGTTTGAAAAAAACAGAGAAGGCGCTAAGATACAGCTACTTATTCCGGCTCCCAGCAATGAAAATAGCGAAAGCGATGTATCAGACAGCAGCTTATCTGATGCCTTATCTACAAGTGTGAATCAGGAATTGGCTCGGGATACATTGAAAATGAAAAGTAATTTTTTGTTACAATTCCAAATGATCAACCAAACAAGGACAGAGTTGCAAGATCAGGGGGCTCAGAAGGGCAGAGGACGAGGAAGCAGAGGAGGAATCAGAGGAACAGGAATGCCAAAGAGAGGAGGAATAGGTGAAGGAAGAGCTCTGGTGGGAATGGAGAACAGGGGCAGGAAACAACAAAAATGACTGTGGTCAACTTCTCCAATTGGACAATGTCTGATGATGAAGTGGACGTCCTATCACTGGGCCTATTCTTCTGCCCCTCGATAAATATCAACTTCGCCCAAACTAGAATTGATTTATTTTTCTTTTCAAGAAAGCTGAAGCTAAAGAAATGGTTCAATACACAGCTGCAGAGGCAGATGCAAGAAACCCTGGTGAATGCTTTGAGTAACCTTGATATTGATGATGTTGCACTATTAAATGTATTGGACAATGATGATGAATCAGTTGAACAGATGTTGGATATGGATGTATGGGGGGTGGATACTGGCATGAACCCGGGGAGCAGATTCAAACCAAAATCAGTGTTTCTTCCTAATGTGCAATGCGATGCCATTGATATTTTTGAAAGGGGTGTATTTATGGATCTCAAAAAATTTAGACATATTAAGATTCCCCATTTCAGAAAAAAACTTGAGTGAACATCAAATTATGGCTATTGAAAATTTAAAAACAGATAGTAGCATTAAATCTGCCAGTCAGATAAAGGGGGAAATGTGGTTGTTTTGGATAAGTCAAGATATCTGGCAGAAGGCAACAGACAGCTGGATGATACCACATGTTATTGTAAGTCCAATATGGATATGGATGAAGTTCCCCAATCAAATACTACACTTAGGGCTCTATTGGTAGATTGTAGAGAGAAGGGCCTATTGGAATGGGAGGAGTTTTATTATTTACATTGCACCCATCCAAGGATTCCCATTCTTTATCTGCTACCCAAGCTTCATAAACATTACCTAGACCCCCCAGGAAGACCCATTGTTTCTTCGATTGGTTCCCTTTTGGAAAACACTTCCAAATTTATTGACCAGTACCTGAGGCCGTATGTTGCAGCATTACCATCATACTTTAGGGACACAACACACTTTCCTACCATCATTGAGGGAATACACTGGAAAGAATCTTACATCTTGATCACCCTTGATGTGAGCAGTCTCTATACGTGTATTAAACACAAACTAGGACTGAAGGCCATACAGCATTTCTTTAAATCTCATTCCATTTCTCTGTTCAATCATTCTCAAATGGTTATCAGTATGATTGAATTTTCTTTATTGAACAATTTTTATATCTCCGATGGCACCACCTACATGCAGTCACAGGGCACTGCGATGGGCACCTGCTTCGCCCCCAGTTACGGGTATCTTTTCAAGAGCTGGTGGGAGGAGCAGGTGGCCAAGCAGATGGAAGAATTCGATAATAACGTAGCCCTGTGGCTGCGTTACATCAATGATATTTTTGATATGTGGATTGGGGATGAGCGGTCAGCTAAGAGGTTTATTAATAAACTGAATGAAAATGAGCTAAATTTGATCTTCACTGAGAATATCAACAAGAAAATAATTGAATTCTTGGATGTAACAGTGGAGATTAACAACAGTACCATACAAACAAAACTTTTCCGAAAAACAACAGCAGGAAATAGTATTTTGAGTGCCAACAGTGCACATCCATGTAATCTTGTTTGCAGCATCCCCTATGGGGAATTGCTAGCACTGATGAGGCCTTTATGGTCGAACAGGCAATCATGTGCAAAAGATTTAGAGAACAGGGTTACAGTAAAAAGGTCATCACTGAGGTGCAAAACAGAGTAAAAGAGATCACTAGAACGGACCTCTTGTACACTAAAAAGAAGGAGGAGTTAAGCAACACCATTATATTTCTTACAACTCATTCTGGTCAGGCCAAAAAGGTTCAAAAGATCTTTAACAACTGTTTCACTGACTGACGAGCATCTCCAAAAAGATTTAGCAAGCAATACTAAAATGACATTTAGAAGTACCCAATACAGGTAGAGAATTTCTTATCAAGAAAAGTCTCACCTGCAATACCACATATAGTGTGTATATTTTAATCTGTCCATGCAACAAATGGTATGTGGGCAGTATCAAACATCAGGCAAAGAAGCGGGTGCTTGAACATCTACGGGCTGTGAAAAACAACAATAAGCAGTACCCGGTAGCCCGTCATTTCCACGCCAATCATTTTCAAGATGAAAACCTTGTTCGTATGGTAGTCATTGATACTGTGGATTTAGGAGTGAGGGGGGCAATAGAGAACTATCCTTGAGAAAATTAGAATCGCGCTATATTATTGATATTGAAAGTGTTGTTCCATTTGGTTTAAACACTAATGAGGAATTGGCAATTCATTTACATGAGTCATGAACCCTTTTGTATTGTTAGATCTGCAGTTGCTTAGTCGTAATTTTAAAGTTCAAATGTTATGTCTTTTAGGACTTACCTCTGCTATCAACATGGTAATAAGATACATATGTTTATGTTGTGGAACATACATCAAAGAGAGATGACAAGTATATTTTGGGAATTCAACTGACATATGCTTGATGACTTGTATCAAATGCACAGTTATTATGCACTCGATGTTCCCACTTGGGCAATAAGCTTTTGATATTGAATGCATGGTATTTTGTTAGAAAGGGTATTTTGCTACAACATAAGCAATTTGCCCACTTGGGCATGATTAACATATGCATTATTTAATGATATGCTTTAATTTGCTGATATAGCATTGGTGGCATTATATATTCATTTCTTCTTTTGCCCCACATAAGTGTGGCATCGCGCTACTAATAATCACAGACACAGATCGTAATTTGACTGGAGCTTTATTCCTTACATCCAGTGTCAACCCTGTCCCTACTCTAACTGCCCTCATCTTGTCCTAGCTCCTCCTCTTCCCCTCAACCCGACTAGCTCCGCCCCCCCAACTACTAGACTGTCGACTTCATTACATCTCCCCTTTTCTTAATAAAACAAACAAACAGTGCTTCAGTCCATCTCTTCAATGAGTCTCTTTGGTGGCTGGATATCAGGACGTGGCCGCAACGACATGGTCCCAGTGGACACACTCGGCAAGGGGCCATTCTGCTGACCTCTGCCTTCTGTATCACCAAGGTCAGGTTCTTCAAGTGCATGAGTGCCAGTCAGGCTCATCCAGGGTCCGTTCATGTCTCGCGGACACCTCTTGAAGTGGGAGATGTTCCTGGTGATTCGACGTTGGTCGGATTCTGCCGTTAGCATAGTGCCCTTCTGTTGGGTAACCAGCAGTGGCTCATCACAGAATCGGCAATCAGTCTTTTTCTGCTGATCCTGTTTGACGAGGATTGAGACCTCGCTCTCCTTTTGGCGTCGGCGTATGATTTCATTCTGTCTTTGTTATGTTTGTCAGTCACGGCCATCTCCTGGTGATTGTGACTTGGCGACACCGCTTGCAAGGCACCTTCCCATGTCGGGATGCGATTTCTCAGCGGTCGCCCTAGCATGAGGGTCGCGGGGCATTGTCCGGTGGTTGAGTGGGGAGTTGTCCTGTAAGCTCTGAGAACTTCATTCAGGGCGGCCTGCAGCTCCTTCTTCTCAGCTGTGGCTTGCTGAAAGGTCTTTTTGATCGTAGCCATAAATCTTTCAATGGTGCCATTTGCTTGTGGCCAGAGTGGCGTAACTTTTCTGTGCTTGAAGTCCATGTGTTTTGCGAATGCACTGAATTCGTGTCCATTGAATGGGGGCCCATTGTCCGTCTTGACCTCTTTGGGGACACCCCATGTTGCAAATACCTCATCTAGCACCTTGAGAGTGCAGAAGGCACTTGTAGATGATATTATTTGTGCGATGGGAAATCTTGAATATTCGTGGATTATGGCAACCACATATTTTCCAGACTGCAACGGTCCGTAGAAGTGCATGGCAATTTCTTGCCACACTCCACTGGGTAGGGTGGTCATTTGTAGTGGTGCCGGTGGATTGCTTTTGTTGGTCAACTGGCAGAAGTGGCAATCCTTCAGTGTAAACTCTACCATCTGGTCAAGAAAAGGAAACCAGACACGTTCCCGTAGAGCTCGCTTCGTAGATACTACTCCTCTGTGACCTTCATGGGCAAAATTGATAACTCCCTGCCGTAGTGGGGCATTGCATTTCCGGATTATCCAAAAGATTACCCAGACCCATTAATGTAAGGGTACTGCTGACATAAGTAAACCACGGTAGTCTCCTTGCCCCTGGTAGATTCATCACCTCTCTGAGTTCTTTCCTATACTCAAGCAATTTTGGAGTAACCCATAGGCGCCTCCAGAATGAAAGAGGTCTCAGAGATGCTTTATCCGCAATTGGCCTAATACCCCAGTCTAGGCGTTCCACGTGCTGGGAGTTGTGCATGTGCCTGGTATGCCCTGCCATTGCCTTGGTACATCTCGTGGAAACGGCACTCTTCTGTACTGCGACAGTTGTGTGGAGGATATGCCACAGCTCTGAGCAATGATTTGAATGTGTGTGCAAAGTTAGGCAGAATGGGTTGCTGTTTCCGTGACAGTCAAGGCCATCCCAGACGGAGGGTACCTCAGGCAGGGCTTCCGTGTCTGAGGTGTGGATGAGTCGGATGGTTCTTTTGCGCAATGTGTGGTGTGGGAGTCATCCACATCTGCCATGGCATCTCTGCATTGGAACAATGGAGCTTTCATCCCTGAGGTTTGTCTGACTACTACTTGCAGTTTCGGAATGTGATGTGGCTCTGTGGGGAAACATCCTTAATAATGCGGGCATTACCCCGCGCTGCTATTACGACGCTGCCTTAACAACGCAAGTCGTTACGATGACTTGCGCTGGAGGGCGCTATTGGATAGGGAATAGTTAATTTTCTATTCCAACACCTTCCCTACTGTAACGTGGGCTGGAGTTGGAATAGAAAATGAAACTATTCCACTATCCAGCCCTTACAGCGCAAGTCGACTTGCGTTGTAAAAACAGCGTTGTAATGGCACGCGGTGTAAAAGCCTGCGTTGTAATGCCGTACATCCGGCTTTGTGGCTGAGATTGGGACACGGCCTTGGGCTCATGGTGTACGGATGGCGATACACACACCAATGTTGGAATGTGGTGCCAGGTGCCAGATGCCCTGCAAGGCCTTGCGCTGCTTGTGCTTGTGCATTCTCACTGCATCTCTCTCCCTCGCTCTCTCCCTCTCTTTCCTTTGTTGGATGCATAGCACACTTCTTCAGTTGGATTTCGTCTTCCAGACTATGTCTTACGGATTGTCCAATGTGGACCAACTAGGACTCATCAGGATGGTTGTTTTGTCTTTTGATTGTATGGTATTTTGTGTTGGTGATAGCTTTTCTGTATGACTAGTTCTCCATTTTCTGGCGACGCATGTATGTTGGGGTGTGGTTTCTTGGTCAGGGTTTTGGGGTGAGCCCGGAGGAGGGGGTTGCGGGACTGGGTGTGGTGTCAGTAGGTATTGTGGCCCTCTTGGGTGTCCGTGCTGCATGTTCAGTTGCTCCATGGCATCTGTTTATCTTCAGATGCGGCTGCGGGCTGTGCTCCCTTTTATGGTGCAGGCTGCCATCTGACTTTACACTAGATCAGAGCAGGTGTACATTTCCTGCTGCTAACACAGCTTATCGTGTGTTTTGTGCTTTTTTCGCATTTCTGTCTGGTCATTGTGAATGTCGAGGTGTGGTTTTGGCACAGGATCCCCTACACAGCATCTCTTTAGTGATATTTGCGGGGGTCCTCTCTGGCGATGTTTTTTGCAGCTGCTATTGCGGGAAAACTGGTGCTGTGGGCTGCTTGTGAATGGTGGGGTAAATTTATCACAACTTTGGCTGCGCAAAACTGCAGTTTTTTGGCGATAGCTTCATAATGTGTGAAAAAAGGACATGTTACTCAGTGGCTCCAACGTGGTGAATGTAACGTGACAAATACATTTGTGCGGATGTATACCATTTTAATTTGTGTTGAGTCACTCCAAGTTTAGGCTCGTGAAAGAAAGACCCCCCCCCCCCTTTAAAAAAGGTAAATAGTTGGTCTAGGATGGATAACTTAAATAAAAAACTGTGTAAAGACATAATCCTGTTGGTCTTAGGGTCATACGCATTGAAAATTGTGAGAATAAGTGTCGGGGAAAATGAAGTCTATGCTTAATTATTCTATGTGAAAACTCATGTTAGTGTATATCTACTTAGCCACAAGAACTGGTCCTGTGATATATTGGGTAATGTAACCTGTTGCATTGAGATAATACAATAAAATACCATATGAATGGTGTCCCTGGGCAATAACCTTCATTGTCTCCTTAACTTCTCTTCTCAATAATTCCAAATAGGCCTCCCCCCATCTCCCTTGAGCCTCTTCATTGCCATGAAAGCACTTCTTTGTCTCTTTGAAAAACTCCTAGATCCTTTTTATGGGTCGCCCCTAATGTTTCTGGTAGAGTTTAGCCTTTCTCTATTCTATTGTCCGTTTTGTTGACTGTGATTTTGGTGTCTCTTCTATGACGAAAGCAGGTCTGCTTTTTACACTCTCATCAACACCCATTCCCTTTTGTTCCCTGAGGCGTATTTTATGGAAAATCTTGCTAGGCAAAATAGAGACACATGGAATGAGGGTATACCTTCACTGCCCCACAGTCATCCATGTATCTTCTAGATCAACACACTACACCATATTGTAATCAGGTTATTGTTGTCTTCCTTATGACCTCCTGAAGGAAGTTTCCCATTTAGGGGTCTCCCGGGTCACTAATGACCACCTCACAGCCTTCCATATTAAATGGCCCTTTTGTGTTTCCTTCCCTCCCCCTCCTCCTCTCTCCATGATTCATGGATTTAATTGATGTAACTATGTAACCTGTAACTCTGGGCGGATACCAAAACAGTTTTTACTTACCTCATGCAACAAGCAACTTTGGCCGATGCCCAGTGAAGCTGTCACATGCCGCTATAGAGGAGTCTGGACGGGGTTTAACCCCCCTCGGCTGTCACCTACCCAGCTGGTCATCTGTTTTTCCTTGTTTCCCCATTGTGTTTCTTTCCCTCCCTCTCCTCCTCCTTCCATGATTCTTTGATTTAATTGATGTAACTATGTAACCAGTAACTCGCTGATCCTCATGTAAAGTGTTCTGATACCTCCGGGTCTAGCCAGCGCTATATAACACTTTAAAAATAAAAATAAAAAGAAATGAAGAGTCAGACATTAGATAATACAAACCAATAACTGTTTATTCAAAGTACACTCAGAGCAGAGCCTGGTCTGCCCAGTCGCTAGGAGTGCTGCAGAGGGACTGACATCATCAAGAATAAAGATATAATATGTACATTTCAGAACCAATGAAGGCACGCCCACAATTGCATTTTCCAAGCAGATGCAGAAAAACAGAAGTACAAAGAGTAAGGTTAAATTCTGAGACCGGGTACAAATTATCTGCTATTCAAGGTCGTCTGCCTGTCCCTACCTCTCAGGGGTGTAACAGATGCCCACGCAACCCCACGGTGCAGGGGGGCCCGGATCTGCAGGGGGCCCCCTCAGCACTGTACTCAGGTCTAAGAGCTCCAGATTAAATCCGGTTTGGGGGCCCCTCCATGTACCTTGCAGGAGGGCCCCCTCAACATTTGTTACGCCAGTGCTGTCATTCTGTCATTAGACACATGGGAGAACTGTTTCTTGTATGTGCCTAACCTTTTTGTTGTGCAGGTTGCCACCACTGCGTCTCGAGCGTAACTATTCTCTGCTCCTGCAGCCCGCCGACACATCTTTGACAGCCGCCCTCGCAGGAGATGAATTCCCGCAGGGTCGCGCTGTTTGGCCGCCATCTTGGGTGAGGAGGGTGAGCAGGCGAGCGGTGCAGCGCTCGGCCCCTCACGACCTCAGCCCATAAAATGGCGCCCCCTTACAGGGAGCGCAGCGGACGGGTGCAGCAGGCACGCCGTCAGCGCGCCGAAGTCGCGCCTAAGTCCAGCCCGTCTGCGCCTGACCGCGGCCGGACGGGCCCAGGGGCTAGGGAAGCTGCCACCTCAATATCCTACTCTTCCTCCGCTCTTATGTGCCTACAAGCCTCTGCCAGCCCTATCTCTCCCGACACCTGGACTCTGATCACGTCACTTGGCATAGCAGGCACCTCCCTCCCCCAGCTTGAGCCGGCGCTATCACTCATCGGCCCTGCCCCTACTGAGTCGCAGATCCGGGTACTATATCTAAACACTCGCTCTTTGGTCAGGCACCAAGCCGATATTTTCCATCTACTTATGACTGAAAGCCCGGACGTCCTACTACTATCTGAGACCTGGCTTACTAATGATTCACTTCCCGACATCTTGGCTGCGTTACCCCCAGACTATTTTCTGTTGAATACTAACCGATCGGGGGGTCGCTCCGGGGGAGGGGTGGCGGCGGTAATACGCAAGGATCTTAAGATTATTGCCTCCGCGGCCATGACTCTCCCTGAAGTGGACAACCTGGTCCTTAGTCTTGGGACCGAGGTGGGTGCAGTCACCCTTATGGTACTTTATCGCCCCCCCCACCCTATGCCGTCCTTCCCCTCATCTTTTATCGACCAGTTGACCAACATCGCCACCTCCTCCCCCCGTATCGTCATCATCGGTGACTTTAACTACTGGTTCCAGCATGAGGACGCCGGCCCGCATGCTTCCGAACTGTTCGAGGGTCTTTCGAGCCTGAACTTCATTCAATTAGTCAGGTCCGCCACTCATAGTGGCAGCCATATCCTCGATCATATTTAGACCCATGGGGTCAAGTCCTCTTGCCCTCTAATAACACCTTGTGTGTGGTCTGATCATTTTTTGATCGACACCACAATCTCGGCGGTTGGCCAGATCAGGATCCCCCCGCGGGAGGGTGGCATTGCCCGTAAGTGGAGGGATGTCGATTCCCCTAAATTGCTGTCTCACCTGTCCCAAACTCGTCCCTTGCTTCCCAATGACATCGGTACCAATGAGCTCTATGGGCATGTGGCTGACTGGCTCACGACAGCCAGCGACATATTCGCTCCCCTAACCAAGTTCCCCCGATCCCGACACAGCAACTCCCATAAATGGTTTACCCCCCATCTTAAAACCCTCCATTTGGAACTCCGTCAACTCGAGCGCAAGTGGAGGAGAGACTACTTCTCTTTAAGTAGAGATGCTTATGTGGCCGCCCGCAATAGGTATAAACTTGCCATCTCCGCAGCCAAAAAAGCCTATGCTTCAGGAAAAATCGTATCAGCCCCCTGTAAGTCCAAAGAAATTTTTAAAGTCCTCAACGAGTTTACCTCCGATCCCAGGACGCTCCTGACTCAGGCCCCCACACAGGAAGCGTGCAACACTCTTAGCACTTTTTTTATTCAGAAAATTGTATTGATCAAGACACCATCCCAGTCACTCCCCCTGGCGCTGGATCTGTCTCCCCCCCCACAATACCTCTTCGCTCACACAATTCCCTCTTCTAGATCCTATATCTCTGGCCACTCTGGCCTCTCGCACTAAGTCTGGATCCCCAGACGATTGCTGTCCCCCTTCCATACTCCGGGACATCTGCCATTCTCTACCCGACTGCATCCTCCCCCTGCTAAACTCTTCTCTTTCTTCCGGCACGGTGCCTAGCTCCTTCAAGGAGGCCGTGCTGGTGCCTCTTCTGAAGAAACCTGGGGCTGACCCCGCCGTCCCGGCGAACTACCGCCCCATCTCCCTCTTGCCCTTCTTTTCTAAAATCCTGGAAGCCCACATCACCGCCTGTCTCTCACAGTTTATCGAGAGCTCCAACTTTCTCGAGGCTAACCAGGCCGGCTTTAGACCCGGCCACTCTACGGAGACAGTGATCTTGGCCGTGCTGGACGCCCTGAGAGACGGCGTCGACAAGGGTACCCCCCAGGCCTTGGTACTATTAGACCTGTCAGCCGCCTTCGACACGGTGGATCATAACATCCTTCTCCACCGTGTCGAGCAGGCTGGCATCCAAGGCCTGGCGCTGGCTTGGGTCAAATCCTTCTTGACCGGGAGGTCTCAGACCCTTAGCCTGGGCACTATCAGGGCTCCTAAGGAGCACTCGCCCTGTGGGGTTCCCCAGGGCTCCTCCTTATCCCCTCTTCTCTTCAACCTCTATCTTTGACCCCTTCTTTTTTCTCTGAGGCAGTGGGACGTAACCGTCTTTAACTATGCGGACGACCTGCAACTCATCTTTTCTCTCAATTCCCCTTCCGCTATTCCCAACTTCCAGGCAGCCATGTCCCACATTCTCCAGTGGATGGGCCAGAACCAGCTAAAACTGAACCCCGGTAAGACGGAGCTCCTCCTTCCCGGTAGGAGCGCCACCTTCTGGGGGCCGCACTTCTGGCCGGCGGAACTTGGCCCCTCTCCCATCCCCGTGGCCTCGGTGAAGAGTCTGGGGGTCACCATTGACTCCGGTATATCCCTTGGGCCTCAGGTGGGGACGGTGGTCTCTTCCTGCATTTACCAGCTACGCAGGATTAGGAAAGTGGCTTACCTCCTTACACCTGACGCCCTCCTGCAAGTCATCATGGCCCTCGTCCTTTCCCGCTTAGATTTTTCGAACGCTATCTATCACGGTTTGCCTAAAACATCTCTGGCCAGACTGCAAGCTGTTCAAAATCAAGCGGCGAGACTGGCCCTTGGGATCTCGAAGTGGCAATCCGCCAGGCCCCTCCTTTCCAAACTGCACTGGCTCCCTGTCACTTCGAGGGCGGCTTTAAGATCGGCTGCCTCACCTTCAAGGCGCTAGCTGGGCCCTGTCCCGCCTTTCTGAAATCTCTCATCAGGCCCTACTGCCCATCCCGGAACCTGAGATCCTCCCATCTTCACTTCTTGATCATCCCCTCTTTTAAACTCTGCAGATCTGGAGGCCAGAGATTTGCATATCTGGCCCCCAAACTTTGGAACTCCTTCCCTCTTTCTCTTAAAATCTCCAACTCTCTGATTCTTTTTCGTAAATCCTTAAAAACCTGGCTTTTCCCCCAATCTAACTAAGTCCCCCTGTCCCCTCTGCATCCAACCAGCGCCAGGAAACCCTCGGTGTCAGTGCGCTCTATAAGCACCCCTTACAATACAATACAATACAAGGCCTCTATGTAGAGGGAATGATATGCGCTAATAAGAACAGTTAATTCATTAGTGAAGTAAAGCTCAACCTTGGAGAAACGCAACTCCGGAGAGGCCTTTTCTCGGAAATAGTGAAGGATTGGTTTCAATCATGATTCAAAATGGTGCCTAAATAGAAAATGGTGCAGCAAATGTTAACTAACCTATGATAATACATAAACTAAATCCTTTCTATTCTAACACTCCATAAAGTAGTCTCCCTGAACACTAAAGGCCTTAACCAACCTGTGAAACAACGAAATATATGCGACTACTGTCATGGTATGTCTGGAGACAATCTTCCTTCAAGAAATACAAATCTGACATAAACAGGCACTCTCTATGTGAATGGTCCTGTTCTGGAATAGGGTCTTAACTTAATTTATAAATCCTCAGGTCTAACAGTCTTAACTTCAGATAATGACAATGAGGGTGAAAGGCTAGTCACATGTCTTTAATGTGGTGATTGCGAACTTTCCGCAATTAATATTAATGCTCCCAACAGACGTGATCCCCAATTCTAGTTTGCACTTGCAGTTAAACTGGTGTTAATATTGATAGAATACCCTTCGCCAACTCCATCACGGACATTATCTCCCCGCAGGCCATCGCATCCACCAACTACACCCTGCTGGGAGACCTCAACTTCCACCTCAACAATCAACTGGACCCCAACACCACATCCCTCCTGGACAACCTCCACAACATTGGACTCCGCCTGATCGTGACAGAGCCCACTCACTCAGCAGGACACACCCTCGACCCCCTCTTCACTACAGGAAACTCCATCACCTTCAGCCACACCACCAAACTCCCATGGACCGACCATCGTTGCGTCCACTTCACCTTCAGAACACCCACCATCCACAGACACCAGCACCTGCTTCCACAAAGAAACTGGACCAAAATCACCGATGACCAGCTCACCTCCTCACTCAACAACTCCACCCCAACCATCGCAGAAAACGACGACCCCAACACCGCAGCCCGAACCCTGCATAGATGGATCTCGGACAGCACCAACACCATAGCCCCCCTCAAGAAAAACAATACCCGTGCCAAGAAAGCCAGATGGTTTACCACCGAACTTCGAGAGTCCAGGCGCACATGCCGCCACCTTGAAAAGGCCTGGAGAAACACCAAATCCACAGAAGCCCACAACAACTTCAGAGCCGCCACCAACGCCCACCATCAACTCATCAGAGAAACGAGGAAAAAAGCGATTGAAGACAGAATCGCCACCCACACACACAACAGCAAGGAACTCTTCAGCATCATCAAGGAGTTCGCCCAACCCACCAGCGAGTCTACCGACATCCCTCCCTCACAAGACCTCTGCGACAAACTCAGCATCTTTTTCCACCACAAAATCAAGAGCATCTACGACAACTTCGACGAAGACAACCAACACACTGAACCCTCACCAACCACCCCCGACACCCGGAAACCAGCGATTGATGATTGGACAGCCCTCACCACCGAAGACACACTGAAGACAATGAAGTCAATCCACTCAGGGGCCCCCACGGACCCCTGCCCCCACCACATCTTCAACAGAGCCGCCAACACCATCGCACCCATGTTCCCTGGCGACCGCCTCGTTCCCCGACGACTGGAAACACGCCGAGGTCAACCCCCTCCTAAAGAAACCCTCAGCGGACCCAACTGACCTCAAAAACTACAGACCCATCTCCCTGCTCCCGTTCCCAGCGAAAGTCATCGAGAAAGCAATCAACAGCCAACTCGCCACATTCATTGAAGAACACAACATCCTCGACTCCTCCCAATCCGGCTTCAGAAAAAACCACAGTACGGAAACCGCCCTCCTCGCCGCAACAGACGACATCCGCACCTTACTGGACAAAGGAGAAACAGTAGCCCTCATCCTCCTCGACCTATCAGTGGCGTTCGACACAGTCTCCCACCGCACCCTAATACGCAGACTCTACGATGCAGGAATCCAGGACAAGGCCCTCGACTGGATCTGCTCCTTCCTCTCCGGCAGGACGCAGCGGGTCAGACTCCCCCCTTTCCTCTCGGACCCCACACCGATCACCTGCGGAGTCCCCCAGGGCTCCTCCCTCAGCCCGACGCTCTTCAACGTCTACATGGCTCCACTTGCCCCCATCGTCAGAACCTACGGACTCAACATCGTGTCATATGCAGACGACACCCAGCTCATCCTCTCCCTATCCAACGAGCCCAACACCGCCAGACGCAACTTTCGAGAAGGCATGGAAGCCGTCGCCAAATGGATGAAAAACAGCTGCCTTCAACTAAACACCAACAAAACAGAAGTACTCATCATGGGCCCAAACCCCGACGCCTGGAGCGACACCTGGTGGCCCACCGCCCTCGGAAACCCGCCAACCCCCACAGACCACGCACGCAACCTGGGAATCATCCTGGACTCCGAGCTCAAAATGGACCGCCAGATCAACTCTGTCTCATCTTCCTGCTTCCACACCCTCCGCCTCCTTCGTAAGACCTTCAAATGGATCCCCCTCGAACACCGAAAGACAGTCACTCACGCCCTGGTCACCAGCAGACTCGACTACGGCAACGCACTCTACGCCGGAATAAACAAAAACCTCATCCGCAAGCTACAGAACATCCAGAACGCCGCCGCAAGACTGGTCCTCAACCTGCCAAAATACTGCCACATCTCCCAGCACCTGCGCACACTCCACTGGCTCCCCGTCGAGGTGAGAATCACCTTTAAGATGCTCACCCACGCACACAAACAAAACAGGTGATGGACAGAATGTGGATCAATGTCACACATTCACCCCAGTCCAAAGATCTGGGCCCAAATCCATCGTTTTTTTGCACTCCACACCACCCTGGGTTAGACAATGGCGATATGCAAATCAGCTCTGACCCTGTGCCCCATGGGAACAGTCCAGTCCGAACTACAAAAGCCATGTCCTTCCCAGAACGGAATCAAGCATCCGAGGACCGGACCGGTTTCGAGGTAACACCTCTCATCAGCCCGGCTAGCTTGACTCCAGTGGTGTGGAGTGCCTGGGACCCACGTCTGAGCATCCCCAGCGCACTTATGCCGGTAATTGCAAACAAAACAGGTGATGGACAGAATGTGGATCAATGTCACACATTCACCCCAGTCCAAAGATCTGGGACCAAATCCATCGTTTTTTTGCACTCCACACCACCCTGGGTTAGACAATGGCGATATGCAAATCAGCTCTGACCCTGTGCCCCATGGGAACAGTCCAGTCCGAACTACAAAAGCCATGTCCTTCCCAGAATGGAATCAAGCATCCGAGGACCGGACCGGTTTCGAGGTAACACCTCTCATCAGCCCGGCTAGCTTGACTCCAGTGGTGTGGAGTGCCTGGGACCCACGTCTGAGCATCCCCAGCGCACTTATGGCGGTAATTGCAAACAACACAGGTGATGGACAGAATGTGGATCAATGTCACACATTCACCCCAGTCCAAAGATCTGGGCCCAAATCCATCGTTTTTTTGCACTCCACACCACCCTGGGTTAGACAATGGCGATATGCAAATCAGCTCTGACCCTGTGCCCCATGGGAACAGTCCAGTCCGAACTACAAAAGCCATGTCCTTCCCAGAACGGAATCAAGCATCCGAGGACCGGACCGGTTTCGAGGTAACACCTCTCATCAGCCCGGCTAGCTTGACTCCAGTGGTGTGGAGTGCCTGGGACCCACGTCTGAGCATCCCCAGCGCACTTATGGCTGTAATTGCAAACAAAACAGGTGATGGACAGAATGTGGATCAATGTCACACATTCACCCCAGTCCAAAGATCTGGGCCCAAATCCATCGTTTTTTTGCACTCCACACCACCCTGGGTTAGACAATTGCGATATGCAAATCAGCTCTGACCCTGTGCCCCATGGGAACAGTCCAGTCCGAACTACAAAAGCCATGTCCTTCCCAGAACGGAATCAAGCATCCGAGGACCGGACCGGTTTCGAGGTAACACCTCTCATCAGCCCGGCTAGCTTGACTCCAGTGGTGTGGAGTGCCTGGGACCCACGTCTGAGCATCCCCAGCGCACTTATGGCGGTAATTGCAAACAAAACAGGTGATGGACAGAATGTGGATCAATGTCACACATTCACCCCAGTCCAAAGATCTGGGCCCAAATCCATTGTTTTTTTGCACTCCACACCACCCTGGGTTAGACAATGGCGATATGCAAATCAGCTCTGACCCTGTGCCCCATGGGAACAGTCCAGTCCGAACTACAAAAGCCATGTCCTTCCCAGAACGGAATCAAGCATCCGAGGACCGGACCGGTTTCGAGGTAACACCTCTCATCAGCCCGGCTAGCTTGACTCCAGTGGTGTGGAGTGCCTGGGACCCACGTCTGAGCATCCCCAGCGCACTTATGGCGGTAATTGCAAACAAAACAGGTGATGGACAGAATGTGGATCAATGTCACACATTCACCCCAGTCCAAAGATCTGGGCCCAAATCCATCGTTTTTTTGCACTCCACACCACCCTGGGTTAGACAATGGCAATATGCAAATCAGCTCTGACCCTGTGCCCCATGGGAACAGTCCAGTCCGAACTACAAAAGCCATGTCCTTCCCAGAACTGAATCAAGCATCCGAGGACCGGACCGGTTTCGAGGTAACACCTCTCATCAGCCCGGCTAGCTTGACTCCAGTGGTGTGGAGTGCCTGGGACCCACGTCTGAGCATCCCCAGCGCACTTATGTCGGTAATTGCAAACAAAACAGGTGATGGACAGAATGTGGATCAATGTCACACATTCACCCCAGTCCAAAGATCTGGGCCCAAATCCATCGTTTTTTTGCACTCCTCACCACCCTGGGTTAGACAATGGTGATATGCAAATCAGCTCTGACCCTGTGCCCCATGGGAACAGTCCAGTCCGAACTACAAAAGCCATGTCCTTCCCAGAACGGAATCAAGCATCCGAGGACCGGACCGGTTTCGAGGTAACACCTCTCATCAGCCCGGCTAGCTTGACTCCAGTGGTGTGGAGTGCCTGGGACCCACGTCTGAGCATCCCCAGCGCACTTATGGCGGTAATTGCAAACAAAACAGGTGATGGACAGAATGTGGATCAATGTCACACATACACCCCAGTCCAAAGATCTGGGCCCAAATCCATCGTTTTTTTGCACTCCACACCACCCTGGGTTAGACAATGGTGATATGCAAATCAGCTCTGACCCTGTGCCCCATGGGAACAGTCCAGTCCGAACTACAAAAGCCATGTCCTTCACCACGCACACAAGGCCCTCCACGGCACCGGACCAGCATACCTGAACAGCCGACTCAAATTCCACGCACCCCAAAGGACCCTACGATCAGCCTAGCGTTCCTACGCCGTGGTCCCCCGCACCAGAAAGACCAGATCGGGAGGCCGCTCCTTCTCCTCCCTCGCGGCCAAAGCATGGAACGCCCTTCCGCTCCACCTCAGACAGACAACATCGCTCCCCATCTTCGCAAGAAACCTCAAAACCTGGCTCTTCGACAGACCCCCTCCTTGATGGAATGGAACCTGCACCCCCCCACCCCCCCACCCCTAGCGCCTTGAGACCCTTACGGGTGAGTAGTCACGCTTTAACAAACTCCTGATTGATTGATTGATAGAATTGATAGAATTGCATAAATGTTTAAAATGATATATTCGAGTAAAAGAACAAAAATGACATTTATTATCAAATTTGCCCATCATGAACTCTCCATCAACCCCTACCTAGAAATACATGGTCAGGCAGGCTCTGCAACATAGGCATGAGGTTACTGAGTAACAGGTCACAGGTGGGGTGGCACTTAGCCGACAGACAAACAAGCGAACAGAACACTCAGGTCCATCCCCCAGATAAGTACAGGAACACCTCAATGGTCCAGGGAGATTGGTCTCACATGAAGTTAGGAACACAAAGCCAATCGGGACTCAGCACTCAGGGATCATGCGCCCCTCATGCCAGACATCTGGACACTTTACCCAATGGCCCTAATTGTGTCCACACAAAGTAGAAACAAACCTGCATTTGTCATGTGGGCCTTAATCATGACTCCAGAGACAAGGCCCACATTCTTTTATGATAAAAGGATTGATGGACGTACTTCATGATACCCAAAGAAATGTATAAAAACCTATTCAGATTGATTGTACTTTAAGACAGTCCTCAGATCTGCTTCTGTAACTGTGCTCCTGGCCAACGTGTTTAATTAAATCAACTCTTCCTGTTTTGCCAAAAGCCTCTTGTCTTTCATTTTTCTTTGTAAATTAATATTCGAACAACAGTGTCATCATTACCCTTTTTGGCTCATATTATTTGCGGGGGAGACTTTAACCTGCTGATGGAATCTACACTTGATAGGAACTCCACATTTAAATTCAGATTTCCCAGATCTCATAAAGCTATGCAGGGTTTCTGTTCTGCCTTAAGACTCAAGGATGTATGGGGATTAGATAACCTGACCTGTAGGGATTTTAGCTTCTTTTCCTCACCTCACCAAATCTTCTCTAGTATTGACTACCTTTTTGTAGACCTTATCCTTTTACAAAATTCCTCTTCCTGCTTGATTAAACCAATTACCATCTCAGATGGTGCATAGAAACACAATGTTTAGAGAATTAATAGAGTGCTTTCTAAAGAAAATAAAAGTCAAGGAATCATCTCTAGAAAAACTAAAAATCCACAGAATCCTGAGACACTTATGCAACTGAAATATGAATGTAACTGTCTTTTGAGTAAATAAGCCTATCTAATGCCCAAAGGGGAAAGAAATTAATTTACCTCAGAGATGGTAAATCTCTAGCTGCCTACCTAAAATGTAAAGCAAATCATGCCATCATCTCTTGCATCAAAACCCCGCAGGTACCTTCGAAGCCAAAAGTAGTGATACACTAAAGATGTTTAGGGAAACTATATACCACTTCCATCTTCACATCAATGTCCTGATTTTCTCAACTCCATTGCCAAATCCCAGATTTTAATATCTGACAGAAGAGACCGAAACAAATCACAAGAAAGATCTGAAGTTCTTAAAGCAATTAAACAGATTCCATCTGGCAAAGCTCCTGTCCCTGTTGACTAACCTATTGGCTTTTATGAAACACTAACCACTGAAATTATCTCTCCCCTTGAATTGGTTCTCAATCACTTTGTTCTTACCCATCAGGTATCACAGATGCTGCTAATATAGTAGTTAGTCCCAATGAAGGAAAACATAAATTGGTTCCAAAAAATACAGCCAATATCTCCTTTTAATATGGAAGTGAAATTATATGCAAAAATATTAGCCACATATTTGAAGCCCAACGTTATGAAAACTATGCATAATTTACAAGCCATGTTTGTTAAAGGTTGACTCACAAGAGACAACTGTTGTAAATAAAACAGTGATAGTATTAAGCATTCGCTGAAGATATGCTATCATGTCTTTGTTCTAGTTTTCCCGCTTGTACTTTAAATACGGCCAGACTCCATTTTGTTTTCTGGCGTCCATCTTGTGTGCCATTCATTGCCATGTGCTCGCCACGAGGCGAGTCCTACCTCACTGATGGTCACCCCTGGAGTTTGCCCAGCAACAGGCTATAAATAGTTCCTTGTGTGTCTAGCGCATGCTCAGTAGGAGTCACATCTGTCTCTGATTAACGTAGATTGGAATGTACATTTCGGCGGGTCTCAAGAACCGTTAACTCCACCCATGTATCGATCATGTTCAAGAAATGTCCATATATGGTCGTAAATCACGTTTTGAGCTGTAACCGCCTACTTATGAGCCCCTTCTTTTGTGTATAAAAGGGGACCGCATGTCAGAGTTCTTTGTGCTACCTTGTACAAAAACTGTAGAGTGTTGTGTGGGCTGTAGTACCACCTTTAACGGTTTATTAAACTATGTCTTTGTATTTCCAGTTTCTGTGCCAATTTCTTCATGTAGTCTGAGGACTCCGTGCACAGAAGGGCGAACCCTTTGCATTCACAGGCCTGGCTGAGGCCTGTATTCATCACAACACCTGCACTTTTTGTCATATATTGAAAGAGCCTCCATGCCTAACTCTCCTGCAGCAGCTATCACACTGGAAGCAGCAAAATAATTGTATATGTTCACAATGCTACATCCGGAAGCATCCTTTGAAAAGTGTGGTCTTTGATATGAGTTTATTAAAATGCCTGTGTTGATTTATGCTAACACATCTGTCAATATTAAATGTAATTTGTCTCTTTCTGAATTATTCCTCCTCCAACAGGGGGCACACCTGGGCTCTCCCTTACCTCCCTTCCTGTTTTCAATTTCTATTGACCCACTAATTTACCTCAACAACTGTCCTGACATCAAGGTTTTACTTCTCCTAATGATTGCTATAAAAACAGTGGATTCTACAATTGCTATTGAAGTTATCGTCTTTGTATGGCAATCTCTTAACCTAGTCTCTTCTCACACCTGCTGGGCATGTATTACCTATCTTCGTGGCACACAGATGTCGCAATATGAAAATAAAGGCCAGCCTATTATGTCTCAGATAATCAATCAATCAACCAAAGTTGGTAAAGCGCACTACTCACCTGAGAGAATCTCAGGGCTCTGAGTGAGGGGGTGTGAAGCAGCTCTGTTGGGGTCATTCGAAGAGCCAGGTCTTGAGGTCCTTTCTGAACTGGTGCAGTGGTGGGTTTCGTCAGAGGTTAAGGGGGAGTGTGTGCAAGGTCTTGGTTGTGAGGTAGGAGAAGGATCTACCCCCTGCTCTGCTCCTGGAGAAATGAGGGACAGTGGCTAGGGTGAGGTCGGCTGAGCAGAGGTTTTTCTTGGGGGTGTGGAAGGAGATTTGCTTGTTGAGGTATTGGGGTCCAGTGTTGTGGAGTTCTTTGTAGGTGTGTGTGAGCAGTTGGAAGGTTATTCTTCTTTTGGCAGGGAGCCAGTGGAGGTCAGGGAGGTGTTGGGTGATGTGGTCATATCGTGGGATGTCGAGGATAAGTCTGGTGGAGGCGTTCTTGATGATCTGGAGTTTGAGCCCTTCAAACTCCTCACCCACGCATCACCTTCAAACTCCTCACACACGCACACAAAGCATTACACAACACCGGACCAACATACCTCAACAACCGACTCAGCTTCCACACCAACACCCGCAACCCCCGCTCTGCCACCCTCGCACTCGCCACAGTTCCTTGCATCCGGAAAACCAATGCCGGCGGCAGATCCTTCTCCTACCTCGCTGCCAAGACCTGTAACGCCCTCCCTACCAGCCTACGACAGACCCAGGACCTGCTGGCCTTCAGAAGACTTCTCAAGACCTGGCTCTTCGATCTGTAGCAGCCTCCCCAGCACCTTGGGACCCTCACGGGTATGTAGCGCGCTTTACAAATGCATTGATTGATTGATTGATTGAGGAGGAGTTTTTAGTTGATTCTGACATAGAGATTGTTTCTGTAGTCCAATCTGCTGGTACTGAGGGAGTGGATGATGGTTTTCCTGGAGTCAGGGGATCCACTTGAAAGTCCTGCGAAGTAAGCAGAGGGTGTTGAAGCATGTGGAGGATACAGCGTTGATCTGGCGATTCATGGTGAGTGAAGAGTTGAGTATGATGCTGAGGTTGTGTGCATGGTCCGTTGGGGTGGGTGGGTTTCAAAGGGTGGGGGGCCACCAGGTGTTGTCCAATGCAGAGGAGGTGTAGCCTAAGTTGAGGACTTCTGTTTTCTCTGAGTGTAGCTTCAAGCAGTTATTGTTCTTCCAGGTTGCGCTGGCTTTCATCCCTTCTTGGAAATTGCACCAAGTGATTTTGAGTTTCTTGGTGATGGAGGGGATGAGATGGGTGTCGGAGAAGATGTTGAGGCCCTGTTTTCTGACAATGATTGCGAGGGGGCCATATAGACATTGAAGAGTGTGGGGCTCAAGGAGGATACTTGGGGTACTCTGCATCTGATTACTGTCGGTTCTGAGAGGAAGGACAGGAGTCTTATTTTCTGTGTTCTGCCTGAGAGGAAATATCTTACCCAGTCTAAGGCTGTTCCTTGGAATGCCGGCATCATTGAGCATGGTGTCTAGTGTGCAGTGGGAGAGGGTGTTGAAAGCTTATGATAGGTCCAGGAGGATGAGGGCTGCCGTGCGGCCTTGACTGAGAAGGGTGCAGATGTCATCAGAGCTAGCAATGAGGATGGTCTCGATGCTGTAGTTGCTGCAGAATCTGGATTGAGAGGTGTTTAGGATTCTTAGGATGCTGTTGGTTTCTATGAAGTGTGCTAGCTGGGTGTTGATGGCCTTTTTGATTACTTTTATTGCAAAAGGGAGCAGTAAGATGGACCTGAAGTTCTTCATATCCTTCGGGTCTGTAGAGGTCTTCTTTAGTAGGGGGTTGACTTTGGAGCATCTCCAGTTAATGGGGAATGTGGATGTCTGGAGGGAGCAGTTGATGGTTCGGTGTAGCTCTGGTGCAATGGCAGTGGCATCCCTGTGGAAGATATGCAGCAGGCCGGGGTCAGCAGGTGCTCCAGAGTGGATGCTCTTCATTTTCTTTAAGGTGTCTTCTGTGGTGAGATGGGTCCAGGTGAGAAGGGTCTGTTGGGTTGCGTCGCTGGGGGTGGGAGTTGAGGTGGTGCAGTGATCTTGGTTGTCGAAGTTCTTGTATAGTGTCTTGATCTTGAGGTGAAAGAAGAAGCTGAGTCTGTTGCAGAGGTCTTGGGAGGGAGGGAAGTTGGTAATTCTGCTGTTCGGTCCGGCAAATTCTTGCATGATGGTGAAGAGTTCCTTGGAATTGTGGGTGCTGGAGAGAATTATGTCTTGAATGAAACTTCCCTTTGTTGATTTGATGAGTTGGTAGTGTGCTGTGATGGCTGCTTTGTAGGCGGAGTTAGCTTCCGGGGTTTTGCTGTTTCTCCACATCTTCTCCAGTCATCGCCAGGAGCGCTTGGATTCTCGGAAGTCCTTGTTAAACCTGTTGGCTTTCTTGTTTTGTTGTCTCGTGGTGTTCTGGAGTGTGACGAGACTGTTGGTGCAGATGGTGATCCAATGGTGGAGGCAGCTAGCCGCTGTGTTGGCGTCTGTCATAGTTGAGGGAGGAGTGCAGGTAAAAGTGGAGGTGAGGTTTTTTTCGGAGAATTATTTCCAACTTGGAGTGAGGAGCATGTGCTTGTGTGTGGTGGGTGGGATTTGGCACAATCTTGATCTTTATTTACAGGACACTCTCCATTGTATGTCTCACCCAAATACAGCAGTGTAATCCAGTCTCCCCCAACTGTCCCATATGAACCACCACTCCAACTGTTGTCCCTTTTTTCTTATGTACATATTGCTTTGTCTCCCCTCACCATGTTTATGTTCATAATAACTTTAAGTGTGCTTCACACACATTTAATTATTTTTTTTCTTTTTCTACTTTACTTCTTCACATGGTTGTGATTCATCACAATGTTGTATTTCGCTTTTTCGTGTTTCCTGATTTCACTGTATGTATACTATCCCTAATCAGAAGTACCACACAGTTCTTGTTGTGCATCTCCTGAGCATCGTTTCTTGTTTCTCTCATATGAGACTTGATTGTTATTGTTTATTTTTAGGTTTTAAAAATCCAATACAAATTGTTGAAAAACAAAGATATATATTTTTTGTTAATGGTGCCGCAGTCCTTCTGTGTGGGTTTGCGAGCTTTTGGAGGTGTGACGTCCACAGGAAGATGAATGCCACAGGAGAATAGTTGCATGGTATGGCCGCAGGGTCAGACACAGGGCCTGGCTGCAGGCTGTGCACAGCTTGGGATGGTATAGTAAGTATGGTAGTAAAATGCAACTTTATGTTAAAAAAAGTTTGGGGAAAATAATTTTATTCTAAGAGGAGGGAGGGAAGTGGCCCCCCTCCCTGATAGAAAAGGGGCCCTGGAGACTTTCTCCTTGGAGCCTAATATGGGGTGTTCCAGTGCCCATCTGGGGCACCCACTAGATACAATGTTGGTGAAGGGAGGCCTATAGCCCCCACCACCCTGTCCATTACCTTGCATGCACCCATCCTGGGTGCATTGGGAGCCAACATTACTCCCACCTGAGGGAAGCAGGTTGTTTTCTTTGCTCCCACCGGGATTTCCAAGGCCTTTACAGTTCCCTGGGGCATTTAGAGTCACAGTGCGGGGGGCCTTGCTCCACCCTCCGCTTTACATTTATGTGCCAAGAGGATGAAGTCAAAATGGTTATTGCGGGCTCGTGGAGGGGGAACATGTGTCCCCCTTCCCCCTGTTCCTAAAATAAAAAATAGCAGCACAGGGTTGTGTAGTTCCTGGGCCTTTCCAGCCTCTGGGAGGGGACATTGTGCCACCTCCCCCTTTTTGGAATAGCGGCCTAAGGGATGGGGTCACCTGGGCTCTCTTTATGACAGCTAGATCTTGGCCCCAAAAGAGTGCTTTTGTGTTTTGGAGAAATTAAGATAGAATTTTTTTATATTTCATGCGGCGTAGGATCCATGAAGCCCGATAACATATCAGTTTCCCTGCCCACACTGGCATGGGCATGGACACCTGTGTTTGCTCCTGCATGACGGGAGAATTTTCAAAACTCCAGCCACCCAGAGCGACCAAAAAGTCTGCTCCCAGCAGGTGGGGGCTTTAAAATTGCTTCAGCTGGGTGGAAGCAGTGATGAGGGAAGGTAAACATATCAAAATATGCCTCCAGAGGGAGCTGCATAAGTAGCTGCTCCAAGCAGGCAGGAGCAATACTGGCTCCCGCTGTATGGGGACCTGGCGGGGGCTTTGGGGCCCCTGGGGCTCCCTAACAATCCCCAACTAATGAATAGTGGGTGCCCTAGAAGGGCACCAAGCCTCCCACCTTTAATGATGCAGGCCACTGGGGGACTGGGTTCCCAGGGCCTAAAAAGTTTCAGGGAGGAGGCCATTCGCTTTAATAAAAAGGCCATAGGCCCCCAGGGCATAATGAGGCTCAGGGTTGGGGCCCTCTTCCCTTTCATTAAAAATACCCTTGTGGATCGAGTCTATCAGGGCTTAAAGATACTTGTGTCCCTGGGCTTGGATCCCTGAGGCCTATAATGGCTTGTGGAGGTGGCCACTGCCACCCTTTTCTTAAAAAAAGGTCCTGTGGCCAACTGCTGTCATGCATGGCTTAACTCTTAACCTCCTGAGGCGGAAGCCGGGAGTGATACTCTGCACTTTCTATTTTTAAAAAAAATAAAATATTTGAGAGTCACCATTTAATTGTTTTGTTTGCTTTTAAATTACACTTTGATCCTGGTTGGAAGCGCAAGTGTTTTGACTGAAAAACCCTACTGTAAAGAGGAGATAATCCAGGAAGCCGAGGTCGTATGTTGAAAGTTGATCTTTATATTGGTTTAGGATATAAATTGGAGAACCCCACCAGGAGCAGTATGACCTCTGCTCAGCCCGAACATCAACTGACATTCGACACACCATTCGAACATTCATGCAATCAGCATTCATACACACGCGCACAGGCTGAGCAGCACTCTACATCTTCTCCCTTGTTAACAAAGAAAAGATGACTCTTCACAATATAATTATAGGATGTTACTATACAAAGTACTAAGCAAATATAAAAATATAATTAAGAACATTTATATATTCAATAGATTTAAAATCAAGTGAAGAGGTGGAGTGAAATCCTTAAACTGTAAAATACAGTAAAACCATTTTCTAAACACACAAAAAGGACGTTGAAACAACACAACCCCTCTTCCCCCTTTTACAAAGACAATAGGTGAGCTAAAAGGGGAGTACGCAGAAGGAAGAGATACAAAGAAATGAGAAGAAAAATGAAAGCAAGCGGTGCAAGGATCACTTGAAGAGAAATAAATGAGAACAAGAGTGAAAAAAAAAATTGTGCAGCAAAGAAGGCGCAAAGACACAGCAGAGAAAAAGTTAACACAGCAAGAACCACCATGACACACTGATTGGCCAGACCAGAGCGAAGGTACCTTGAAAATTGAAAAAGAAAAACAAGTGCAGGATAGAGGAAACTAGACTTAGTAGTGTGGTTAAAACTGCACAGAGTGCAGGAGAAAACGTAAAGAGAAACATACACAAAAAATGTGGAAGAAACACAAGCATAAGTAAAACATGAAGAGAAAGGCATCAAATCTCCACACGTCTTTAAATAAGACCCATATATAAGTATATAGCTAAAGAAAGCTTAGTGTGGATAATAACGCACTTAAAAAGGAATTTGACCCTTTTTTTTTTAAAAGAGAGACCACACGTCTTATAATAAGACCCAAATAAATATATAGCTAAAAAGCTTAGTGTGGATAATAGTACTGAAGAATGCATTTGCATTTTTAAAAGAGACCACACGTCTTAAAGTAAGACCCATATACATATAGCTTAAAAGCTTAGTGTGGTTTACAGTGTACAGTAGAAGGAACCACACGTCTTAAAATAAGACCCATATAAATAACTTAAAAACTTGGTGTGGTGGAATGCATTTGCATTCTTCCTTTCAAAACATTAGAATTTTTTTTAATTCTTCCTCAAAAGAGACTGCATTTGCACCTTTCCTCTCTTTTTTTAAACAGTAGAATGCATTAGCCGCTTTATAACATCAAAAATATTTGAAAAACTACCACCTGAAATATATATATATATATATATGTACGTGAACATATATATATATAAATAAATATTTTTATAAAAATCACACCGTAAAAACCAATTTACTGTGGGGTAGGTGAAGCATGGAAACTAGGTATGACTGTAAAATCATTTCATTTTTAGACATGCCCGTAACAAATCATGTAAAGCTTATACTCATTCTGAAATCACTGCAAAATTCAAATAAGTAAATACTTATAATTAAAGTAACTATAAGGATAAAGCAACTGTAGAAATATAGCAGAGAACAGTGATATAATCTGCATAAAATAAAACTTCTGCTAAAAGAAACAGAGAACACTTTACGGAACTTTCAAAGGAGCTGAGTTTCATGTAGAGCAGTAAAATTCAGTTGTAGAAAATCTGCATTATCAATTCATTATTTGCGTGAAATGATGGAAACTAGCCAGTAGGTGGCACTGTTAGGCAGCAATGATGTAAGTTCCCACAGAAAACAGCATAAGGGAAATCCGTGTATGATGTCAGCCAGAGAAACAGTACCTGCAGAAAGTAAAAATAAAACGTTCCAAGGTCACTGAAACGAGTCGATGAATCGGAAGAAGCCACAACTATGAGTGAGTGAAAGTCGACTTCACGAATCTTTCCAAAAACCAAAAATAAAGCGATTGGCACGACACATAGCTTGCAGGGAATTACCATTGGAAAACACACATTAAAAATGGCGGTACGTCTTTTACGTTGAACCGGGTGGCTCATGGCTGTACGATGCTCCTCAAATCGCTGATTAGCTGTAGTGACGGTGTAAAACGTCACAGTGGGAAGTCAAGTAAAGAAAGGTAGATGCATGAAGGTGCCTCGCGCTGGATTTGAAGCTTCAAATCTATAACGGTAAGAGCGCGAGCAGGAACTATATGCTCAAGACTTTTAATATCAATAAAGTTTAAAGTACGTTGAAAAATGAACAACAAAAATGCTCACGTGAAAAATCTGATACACTGCTGATGAGGTGACTGAAACAGAAAACAATCTCTTGTATTCCCGTCAGGGTGACCTGTTCAAATTTTCTTTCTTCACATTTTCTTACTCCGATCTCCTTCTCTGACTCTCCCGTCTCAAATCAGTTGTTCAAACCTTTTTTCTACGGTAATCACAGGCAGCAGTCAAAACAAACAGATAGTAAAACTAAGCAGCAACTGATTATGAGGCAGGAAGATGAGCATTACGAGAAAGGCGCTTTAAAATTGCAGGTGATCGGACTCATAGGAATTTGCATGCAGAGAAACCCCTTGTGCGCCCCTTAAGGTTTGAATTTGCCGATTTTGAAAATATTCCTCACTTGATAAATTCTTTAGTCGACAAAGGGAGCGCTGCTTAAAATTATGTCCCTTTTTAAAGTTGTATGCTCTTTTAAATTTCAATAAATAACTGCCACTTACTTCTAGGGCGACCAGTGAGGTCACTAGTGGGGTTCTCGGTGCCAGTACGTATGAAATGCTTTGTTGAAGGTCTTCTTTTCAGTTTGGATCCTTTTCTTAAAGTTTCACTTTTCGTTCCGTCTCGTTTTTAAAAAAAAATGTCTTTTAAATTTGCACGGAGGTCCGTTTCTGAAGCGTCGCCAAATGTAAAGAGGAGATAATCCAGGAAGCCGAGGTCGTATGTTGAAAGTTGATCTTTATTTTGGTTTAGGATATAAATTGGAGAACCCCACCAGGAGCAGTATGACCTCTGCTCAGCCCGAACATCAACTGACAGAAGTAAGTGAAGTTGTTTAAGTAGATGAAGAAGCGTTTTTACAAAAAGGATTTAAAGTTTTGGAATTTAATGACTTCAAATAAGCTGAATGGAGGAAACTAGGCACCCAATAGGCCCCACCAGTGACCCTACCAACGGTCGCCCTTTAGATTAGATTGTGCCAGTTTCTATTTGCCTGCCTACAGCCTGGAAAAAGTGTCAGCCTTAATTTAATTTGCCTAAATAAGACTTAAACCGAGTTTTAAATGTGTTGATGGGGAAGACTGTCAAGTGAGACTTCAGTGTTGAAAACCCTCACCATCACATGCATTCTCTGACTCTGACTGACTCTTCAATGGATTGACTGCTGTGACATGTCCTAAAGGAAAACTACACTTCTTCTGAGCTGTTTATAAGTGTATGCCTCATCACCCCAGAGGTGGAAAGTAGCGATGGATGCTAGGTATGGATTTCAGTGTGAAAGCAGCGAAGTTGTCAGCAGCGGAAGATGCAGTCTCTCTGAATGTCTGGAAATCGAGCCTACATATATTTATCCAAGAATGATTACCAGCCGCTGTGGGTGCCCATGAATAACCTGGATGTCAAGTTAACCTAAATCAGCTTTTACTGGCTTTGTTCGTTTCTGGAGGCATAAATCGAGCCTCGGGGAAGGTAATATTTAATTTCAACCACTTGGTGGTGCTGTTGTGATATCTACCTTATTTTTCAACCAATTTTCGCTTAACTTTAACCATGGCGAAATGGAAGTCTTACCGTCTTCCTTTGGATGACAGTTGACAGTTTCTCTCGGGAGTCGTCTTTCCCCTGCCGCCTCAGTGTGTGACTGATGATGTCACAGAATCTTCTCCGAGTGTTGGTGAAGATCCTACATGCTGTGCCTCGAGCGCCGCTGTGATGTCTTCGTTGGATTCTTTGTGTCTGACTGGAAGCGATTTGCTGTCCCTACGTGCCGAGAGCCTCCCGGCATGACGCGCGCTGCGTGCTGACATCTTGTGATCGAGAGATGAGAAAAAGGCAGACTGTTGGTCAAAGTGAAAAACGACCCAACTCTGATGACTGCTTTGGTTTAGCAGTTGACAGCTCAACTGTGAGGTGTATGAAAAACCGAGACGAACTCACCGGTCAACGCGATATTTCTTCCCAGAAAAAGCAGACTGTTGGTCAAAGAGAAAAACGACCCAACTCTGGTGACTGCTTTGGTTTGGCAGTTGTGAGCTGAACTGTGAGGTGAACTCTGTATATGACTTCCACATTCTGCAACGTGTTATTCTGATTATTTTTTTTCAGCCTATTTTGACTTAGTCTAAGTTATTTTCTATTTTATTGTGGTAGTGCTGTTATGATGTTCTTATGAGATGTGCTGATGTGAATTACCCTGGTGAATGTTTTAGTTTAAGAATTTTTTCTCACTTGTGTTTATTTGGGGTTTAAGAATACCCATAGTATGTGTGTGCGTGTTTTGGTGTTTTGCATCTCTATACTATTTTTGGAATTTGTTGTTTTGGGTTGAGACATACCCATAGTGTGCTTGCGAGTTGGGGTTTAGCAATACTTTTAGCGAGCGTGTCATGGGTTTAAGGATACCCATAGCTTAACGAGAGTGTCTTTGGTTTTACTTTGGGTTAAGGGATACCCTTGGTTTTGATTTGTGTGTGATTGCTGTGTGTGATGGCTACACACATGTGGGGTTGAGGGATACCCTAGGTTTTGATTTGTGTGTGCATGCTGTGTGTGATGGCTACACACATGTGGTTAAGGGATACCCTAGGTTTTTGGTTGTCTGGTGTTATGTTTATATGCTACTCAGTCTGTGTGTGGCGGGTACACACGTGGAGAGTTACCTCAAGTGTAGTTTAACTTCCTTCATCACACTTGTTACCCTTTGTTTGGGATTTGTGCAGTTTGGGTTGTAGATCCCTGTCCTGCCCCAGTTTATGCTGGTTTAGTATTGTGCTTGATTTGTTTTACTGCAGTTTTTGTGTATGGCACATTAGGTATTTTGTGCAGTTTTGGATTTATTGGTTTTTTAGGATGGTATTTTCTTGTTTTGCATTTCTTTTGTTTATGATCATTTTCAGGGAGAAGGAGGTATTATATTGTGTTGATACTGTGTCTTCTTCTTTCTGTCAAAAGTGCGTTTTCCATCTATGCATTTCCTTTTTGTGCTTATGATCATTATCTAAGGGGAGGGTTGAGTTGGTTGAATTTATTAATACTTTCTCATCTTCTCCTTTTCTTTTGAATGTTTAGGGGATGTTTTTTGTTTTATATATTATACATTCTCCTTGTCTTTCATTCCTTTGTTTGTTTAATTATTAAGAAGGGGGATGTGTTGTAATGTGCTTGTTGCCATTTCAGTCTCTCCTTTGTGGTTCTCCCTCTGCCTGCTCAGCCTCCGATGATGTCACGTGGAATGTTGGGGTTGCTTTGTATGTGGGGAAATTCAGTTGGTGTGATGGGCTGAGCAGAGTGGACCTTGCTCCAGGTGGGGCTTTACCAGAGACTACCTGATTTACTAAGGATCTTCTTGTAACTGTATACCTGCTGATTACTACGTGAATAAATCTACTTATACCTTCTACAAGAGATGTCTGCGCTATTACTTCATTGTAACACCTACCTTCCTCCAGTACAGCCCTTGCCACGCAGCCGATCTTAACGCTGCCGAGGCAACCCAGATACACAAATCTTGCCGCCATCTCCCGCCGCACCCCAGGGCCACGCCCCTTTCACGAGGCCACGCCCCCTGATTACTTAAGGCGCGATCTATCAGCGACCTACAGAAAGACTTAACCTCCTGAGGCGGAAGCCGGGAGTGATACTCTGCACTTTCTATTTTAAAAAAAAAAACTATTTGAGAGTCACCATTTAATTGTTTGTTTGCTTTTAAATTACACTTTGATCCTGGTTGGAAGCGCGAGTGTGTTGACTGAAAAACCCTACCTTCCTCCAGCACAGCCCTTGCCACACAGCCGATCTTAATGCTGCCGAGGCAACCCAGATACACAAATCTTGCCGCCATCTCCCGCCGCACCCCAGGGCCACGCCCCTTTCACAAGGCCACGCCCCTTACGCCTCAAACGCTTGCACAAACATAAATTATGTATATTTTTCAGTCGCGCAGCGGACGAGCGCAGCGGGCGCAACGTTGGCGCGCCGAAGGCGCGCCTAAGGCAAGCCCGTCTGCGCCCGTCCGCGCCAGCTCCGTGCCCAGGACCAGCCACGCTGCCACTCTTCCATCAATGCAAAGGCTCACCTGGACTAGGTCACAGCTTCTGGACATCGGTAAGAAAACATGCTCCCCGTCCAAGAGATGCGACTTCCCCCTTCCTAATCCTCACTCTTTGCAATATAAATGTGACTACTGCCATTTCAACCTGTGCCCCCACTGGACACGCCCCCAGGCTTATACTACTAGTCATCCCTCTCTCATCAAAAACCACACTATGGGACTAGTGAATTGCCGCTCCTTACCCGGTCACACCACTGATATCTGGCTACTACTTTCTTCCACCTCTTGGGATGTTCTATTCCTAACGGAAACCTGGATTAAAGATTCCTCCAACCCGGGCATTTCTCTTGCCATACCCCCCGGCTACCACTTCACCGGCATCTGCCGAGAAGGCCCCAAAACAGGTGGGGGAATCGCTGTAATCCTAAAGAACCATCTGAACATCACGGCCAGAAAAATTCCGAACATTAAGCCCATAGAGGCACTGTACTTCTCGATCACAGACCCCACAGCGGCCATTACCTCTGGTATATTAGTATACAATCCCCCAAACACCCCCCAAACAGCCATCTCTGTCCTGCTAGCAACCATCGCTGATCTCTCGATTAAACACCCCACTCCATGGTACTGGGAGATTTCAACCTCCATGTTGATATAAGCAGCTGCAACCGCGCCAGCCATTTCCTCCAATCAATGGAAAACCTAAATCTATCACAAAAAGTTAAAGGCCCCACGCACACCGCAGGTCACACCCTTGACCTCATCTTTTCGAACCACGAACAACTGACTATTCTTCAAAGTATGCCCCTGACTTGGTCAGACCACTTCTTAATCCCTTTTGTGATTCACTCAACCCAACTTAACAATAAAGAGGTCGCCATTAGAACTCAAGGAAGGAAATGGCACAACATTTCTTGCCCTACCTTAGAATTTCACTACCATACCAACGTTAACCCTTGTCCTGACGACCTTGATGTAGCGGTACGCACATTTAACAATGATCTAATAGCGGCTATTGAGAAATTAGCCCCGCTACAAACCCTCACGTCCCGCAGACAAACACCATCAGCTCCCTGGTTTTCCCGGGAACTCAGAGAACATAAAAGCAAATGCAAAAAAATGGAACGAAAATGGCGACAAGCCTATGACTTAGACGCCAAAGCGCTCTACAAATCCGCCCTTAAAGAATTTCGCATAATGAAACGCAATACAATGAGAACCCATTTCGCAGAAGCTATCATAAAGGCAAAAAATTCTTCCAAAGCCCTCTTTAATATTGTGAAAGATTTTACCAAGCCCAATGCAATGGCCACCGCTGTTCCCCCCTCCCAAGAACTATGTGATAACCTCTCAGACTTCTTTGAAAATTTTTTTTCAAACATAGCGGAAAATATTATGCAGAATGCCACCATTTTTACCGAGGAACCCATTACCTGCAGTAAACATTCATTCTCTGCGTTCAATCCTATCACGAAGGAATATGCCCTAGATCTTCTAATGAAATGCAAATCTGGCTCACCTTTAGACCCAGCCCCGGCATCTATCATGAACGAAATTGCCCCTCTCATTATTGACCCCCTTCTCGAAATCTGGAACTCATCCCTGCGATCAGGTTTAGTCCCTTCAACCTGGAAACACGCCATGCTTATACCAATTCAAAAAAAAAGCGGGCATTGACCCGGCCTGCCTCAGCAACTACAGGCCAATTTCACTTCTACCCAAGCCCGCTAAGGTTCTGGAAAAAGTGGTCCAGGACCAATTATCCCACTACCTTGAGTCCAACGCCTTGTTTCATGATAATCAATCCGGATTCAGACCCAACTTCAGTACAGAGTCTGCCCTTCTTGAGGTCTCTGAGTCAATTCGAGAATGCACGGATCGGGGAGAGGAGACCATGCTGGTCCTCCTCGACCTATCCGCTGCATTCGACACCATCTCCCATGACACTCTCCTTTCACGCTTACAAAAGGTCGGAATAAGTGGAATCCCCCTCACCTGGATTAGGTCTTTTCTCCCCAACAGATTTCAACAGGTGATGCTGAGCCCCTTTTTCTCTGCCAAGAAACCTCTGATCTGGGGCGTGCCGCAGGGTTCTGCACTCAGCCCACTCTTATTCAACGTCTATCTAAAACCATTGGCCAAAGCAATTGAACTGTGGAGCGTCAAAGCTACTTTTTATGCCGACGACACGCAATTGGTGTTCTCCTTCAAAGATCACACCGAAATAGCCTTCCACAAATTCCGCCAATGCATGATAAACATCGCCTCCTGGATGTCAAATAACAACCTAAAACTGAATACGGACAAGACCGAAATCCTATTCTTTAATCAAAAATCACCAATCCCCTCCATCCTCTGGTGGCCAACTGAATTGGACCCCCCCCCCCCTGAACCTGTTCAGACAGCCCGTAACCTTGGCGTCCAATTCGACACTGCCCTCTTCAGCAAGGTGCAAATTAATAAAGTCACCTCTGCGTGTTTCGGCAAATTACGCATGATAAAAAAAATTATCCCTTACATTCCATCTGACTCCCGAAAAACAGTTATCCACTCTCTCATCACAGCGCACTTGGATTACGCAAATAGCCTATACGTAGGGGCTCCAGCTTATCTCATCAACCAACTGCAGAGAGTACAGAACGCAGCGGCCAGGTTGATTTGCAATATCCCATTTCGCCACTCTATCACCCCTCATCTGATCAAACTTCATTGGCTCCCGGTAAGACTACGCATCCAATTCAAAGCCCTCACCCTGGCCTTTAGAGCGATGAACGATCAAGGTCCTCTCTACCTAGGCCACAGAATTAAACCCTCACTAGCCACCCGGAACCTTCGATCCAACCACCTCCGCCTGATGACCTGTCCCCGCTTTCCATTAGCCCGCATGGGTGGAAGAGGCTTTGCAGTAACCAACTCCAAACTCTGGAATCAACTGCCCATTGAAAGAAGATTCTTGACATCAGAACCCATTTTCCGAAAAAAACTCAAAACCTGGCTCTTCTCCCTTATCTAATATCTTTGCAAAGCTCAGTAATCCCCCTCCTTTCCCCAATAGAGGGTATTTCTTTAGCGCCGGGACACCTCCGTTGGAGGTAGCTGTGCGCTCTACAAACTACTTAAATAAATAAATAAATAAAGGTTAAGTGCAGTGTGGGGTTGGCTGCAGCGTCTGGCCACAAGCCAGATCCTGTAGCCAACCACCCACCATGCACGACTGAAGGCCTTGCCCAGTGTGGGGATAGCTGCCTTTGAGCGGGTTTGTCACAAGGCCTGGCTGCAGGTGTCTTCAAAACTAATGTACAGATTACTACCAAATTTCAAAAAGTACTCTTTCTAGACCAATGGACCAAGATCTAGCTTTTGGACAAATTCGGTATAAGTCGGTTCAGCGTTTGAGGCTGTATATGTGTCTAAAATCTCTATGGGGAATTGCAGGGGAAAAACATGTTTTGGTAACCTCCATTTTCACAGCCCCTGCTTGACGAATCACTATGATGCTTTGCATACAGTGACTGAAATGTGTGGCAGACTAATTTTGAAACTTTTCTGAAGATTCATCAAACGGTGCTAAAGGTATTAGCAAAACAAAAAACATTTTTCCTATGGAAACGAGGTCCTAATAATAACTACCTACTGGCATTATTTTATTCTTTTAATCAATTCATAGATAAAGAATATGTGATAAACTTAATGGATTTCATCAAACAGCACTGAAACATAAAACATAACTCCAGTGGATTGTCAAAATAATCCTCCCTCCTGTTTAAACACTTGATGTAAGATTTTTTTTCTGATAACCTGAGTGAAAATTTAAGATTGGAAATGGACATGCATTAAACATATTCCTCTCCAGCAATTCATGTACAGCCTGTTCAAAGTGGGTATTGCAATTTACATTCATCACCATTTCTATTAAGTGCTTGGAGTGAAGGAAATATTTTCCATTTGAGAAAACATTTACTTCAATAGTGTTTCCGGCTTACTCTTCTGTCTTGGAAATTTCTTAAGCGCTGAATTGTACTGACTATGCTGCCTGCAAGGTGAGTTGTTTAGGGGATAAAATATGTGTGCTTTGTTGACATTAAGGTTCCTATGAATTATCCTATACATTATTCTTCAAATAAACTTCTTGGCTAAACCAAGTTTTCTTCTACAAAAGTAAGTAGTCTGAATCACAGAGATAAACCCACATTCAGTACAAACACCCACACACACACACACACAGGCACACACAAAACACACACACTACTATATGTATATTTCTGTTTGAAAGATGTACAATAGGAATTCCAATAGCTTCATATTAAAAATAAACAGAAATCTTCCAACTAGCATATCAAGGCGAAATCAGATGTACATTTGACAGTACAAATGTATTGCTTCTACACATGGTATTATGTTTGTCAGTTGAGTGCATAAATGCTCACATCATGAATGCAAAACTATATGAACTGCACAAATAAATATATAATTCTGAATGTGTCTGTTTCAAATTGGTGAAGTAGGAGATCTACCACATCACGCCACAATGCAACACATCAGGCAGAAATTACAATGTGATGCAGATAAATGGAACCCACAGATAGGACTCTGCCCTTTTTCTCTCATGCTGCGTGTGTTTTGGCACTACACTGCCTACATATTACACAAGACACAGGCATCCCACTCTAGAAGAAGGGGAACTGATGAGAAGACAGATATGTTGGTCAATCAATTAAACAGGATTCTTATAGAGTGTGGCTTTTCACTCGTTAGGGTCTCAAGGCGCAGGGGGAGGGTTTCTGCAGTTCAGTCGAAGAGCCAGTTCAGTCTTGAGGTCATTCCTGAACTAAGGCCATGAGAGTGATTGTCTGAGATGTAGACAAGGTTCCAGGTCTTTGTGGTGAGGTAGGAGAAGGATCTTTCTCCCTCCGTGGTCTTGCAGATTGGTGGGATAGTGGCCAGGGCCAAGTTGGTGGAGAGGAGGTGTCTGATGGGACTGTAGACAGAGAGGCAGTGGTTTAGGTATGCAGGTCTGATGTGGTAGGGCTCGTAGGCATACGTGAGGAGCTTGGCAGTGATTCTTTAGTTGATCAGGAACCAGTGGAGGTTTCTCAGATGATCAGCGATGTGGCTGTTGTGGGAGATGTCCAGGATTAATCTCAAGGTGGTGTTCTGGATTTTTGCAATTTCTTTTGGAGATTCTGGGTGGTGCTGGCATAGAGACCATTGCTGTAGTGGAGTTTGCTGCTGACGAGCACCTGGGTGACCATTCTTGTGGACTCGGTGGGGATCCGCTTAACAATATTTAGAAGCAGATGGAGCATGTGATAGCAGGAGGATGAGAGTGCATTGATTTGGCTGTTGAGAGCAAGGAGTTGAGGATGATGATGAGGTTATGTGCATAGTCAGTGGGTGTGGGGGACTGCAAGCGCTGGGGGACGCCAGGAGTTGTCCCAGGCAGAGAGGTGGTTCCCAGGATGATGACTTCGGATTTGTCAGAGTTGAGTTTGAAGCATCTGTTCTTCATCAAGATGGTGACTGCCTTCATCCCATTGTGGAAGTTGTTATTTGCAGCAATAACTTTGTCAGTAAGGGAGAAAATCAGCTGGGTGTCGACAGTGTAGGAGACGATGTTTAGTCCATGGTTTCTGATGATGGCTGCTAGTGGGGCCATGCGGATGTTGAAGAGGGCCCACCCTGAGGGACTCCGCATTTGATCTCTGTAGGTTCTGAGGAGAACGGTGGGAGCCTGACTGTCTGGGTGTGGCCGGTGAGGAAGGAGAAGATCCACTCTAAGGCTTTGCTACCGATGCCGGCATTGTGGAGTCTTGTGTAGAGGATGTGGTGCGAGATGGTGTGGAAATGGGCAGAAAGGAACAGGAAGATGAGGGCTGCTGTTTTGCCTCATTTGAGGATATTGCGGATGTCATCTGTTGCAGCGAGGAATGCAGTCTCAGTGCTGTGGTTGCTTCTGAAGCCTGATTGGGAGGTGTCCAAGATGTGATTTGTTTCAATGAATTTGGTGAGTTGGGAGTTGAAGGCCTTCTCAATGACTTTGTCTGGGATGTGGAGCAGAGAGATGGGTCTACAATTCTTGAGGTCTGTTGTGTCGGCAGAGTGTTTTTCAGCAGGGGATTGGTCAAAGGTTTAGCTGACCAATATAATGAAACTGTTGGGGGTTAAATTACATCCCAGGGAGCAAATCAAATCAAGTGAAAATGATCAGGAGAAGAGACATGTGAAAGACAGTTTTGTCGGGATATGGATGAAAGCAGTAATTCTTTATCCCAGATCCAAAGCATGCCAACTTCTCCCCCATAAGATAATCAGTTCTCAATACAATGTACCCCCACTATGTGAATGACCTAAGATTTCACAAACATCATCATCAGGCCAGGCAAGTTGCACTTAATAATATATATCTGCTCCTGCAACTGTGACAATCACAAAAACCATACATGGCAATCACAATACACAGGATGTACACTGACACAAACAATGCGGCCCTTGCACATTCACACACACAAACAGAATATTATAACACATTTTCACAGTACTTTACAGTGTCACAGTTCATGTGCTCTGATTCTAAAATAGTTCTGTTTAAATTGGCTTCACTAAATTGGTCTGGTTCAACTTCCTATAAGTCCAGGGTGGACAGTGAAAAAATGGCACCAGTGGTTTAAATGTCATGTGTGAATTGTAGTGTGAATTTACATCTAATTATATCACATAAGTAAATTGCTGCCAGGAGCACCAATGTGTTCTGGCTTGGCTTTAGTTTGAAAACACTGAGAGACATGTGAAATTGAAAAACGAAACCTTATTTTATATATTTATTAATACATTCTAAAGAATGCCTTGTAAACACACTAGGGGCGAGAAAGCAAAAGATGCACAATTGATGGACGGAATCAGAACAAATGGTTACAATCCATCATTATTTTGCTCATCATGCCACTCCAGTTTAGACCTGGGCATTTGCAAATCAGTCTTGGCCCCGTGCCTCATGGGAACAGTCCAACCCAAACTGCCAAGCCATGTCCTCCCTGATCAGGAAACAAGCATCCTAGGACCAGTTTTTGGGGTTTGACCCCTCACCAGCCAGGATGGCTTGAATCCAGTGGCACAGTGAGCCCGGGACGCATGTCTGGGCATACCCGGCACACTCAGGGCAAGAAGGCAAAAGACACTCAATTGATGGATGGAATGCAGAACAAATCAAAACATCCACCCCCAGTCAAGAGCTCTGGGTTAAATCCATCATTCTTTGGCTCACCATGCTACCGCAGTTTAGACCTGGCCATATATACATTAGTATTGACCCAATGCCTCATGGGAACAGTCCAGCCCGAAATGCCAAGTCAGATCCTCCCTGGACCGGAAACAAGCATCCTATGACCGGTTTCAGGGGTTTCCGGTGCTTTCCATGCCACTGGAGTCAAGCTATCCTGGCTGATGAAGGGTGAAACCCCAAAACCGGTCCTAAGATGCCTGTTTCCAGTCCAGGGAGGATCTGGCCTGGAAGTTTGGGCTGGACTGTTCCCATTGGGCACAGGGTCAAGACTGATTTGCATATGGCTGGCTTCAAACTGGAATGGCATAGTTAGCTTAAAAACTATGGACTTAGGCCCATATCTCTGTTACTGGGGTGAATTGCATGACATTGTTCTGCATTCTGTCTATCAAGTGTTCTTTTTGCATTTGTAAGCACACTGGACAGGGTCTATTATATATTTAAAGCATGTGTCCCCCCAGTGATTAAAGCCTAAAAGTTGTTTTCAGTGTGTGTGGGTTTAGCCTGCAAAATATCCAGAAACATGCCTAGATGTTATGTTATGCTATGTTATATTTCATTTGTACAGCGCACAGCTACTAAAAGTGTCCCAGCGCTAACTCCCGAAAGTCAAATTAATCTACACTCCAAATCCAGGCTTAAAAGAGCAGCGTTTTTTTTTTAAATTTTTGGTAAACCTTTATTGTTACGTAAAGCAGTTACAATCACGGGCCTAAAGCCAACACAGCCGGCCAGTAGTTCAGAGACGGTCAAAGCAAATCAATCAAGCCATAAGAGTGCAACAATCCGCCTCCCAAATGCCCCGTTGTAGCTCAGGATAATGTCTGCACCATATTGGTACCAGGATTAAAGAGGTTTCTTTTAGAGTTTTAGGAAAGAACAGGATCTGGTGCTGCACAATCAAATAATACCAAAGCAGGGGGTTATCACAGATCAGGATATTCACGGTCAGGACTACTGTAGGCAGGACGTTGGCGCTAACGCACATTAATCAGGATAAACAATAAGCTGTACATTTCGCCCACCGATACAGTGTATGCCCGCTGTAACGTAACACTTTATAGAGACATCCACCCTTGTAATTTGTACCACTAGGACGTACAGAGAGCAGCCTATTACTCGGTTCCCGGAAGAAGTGAAGAAGAGGAAAGTAAAGGGAAAACTGGGGAAACAGAGGAGAAAAAAGAGGCCCTAGAAACAGAAAAAAGGAAAAAACAGTAGTACCCCCCCCTGACCCCCCACCCTGCACCCCTGCCTACGGCTACGGCCTCCCCCTTAGCAAGGATGTCCGGAGAAAGGCAGGAAATCTTGCAGTACACCAGGACATGACACATTCCAAAGCCGTTCACAGCCCACGACCGCCTCCCGCGCAGCAAGACAAAGTCCAGTTCAGAAAGAGTAGGCAGTTCACTTTGTCTGGGTTGCATGACGATGTCCGCCGTCGGAGAAAGGGCAACAGATGAGTCCCCACAAGCCTCACATCCGATGGAATCCCCGACCACTCCATGTGCCCATGGACCAGGCGCCATTCCAATGATTCCCATTGTAACGATCAAGGAGACCCTACGCACAAACTCTCACTTATCAGCAACATGTAGGGTCGTGTAGAAACACCCATCCGGGCCTTACCAAAGATTGTAGAGGGAGGCACTGAACCAAAGTCACATGGAAAAATACCGGCATCAGGCTCTCTCGTACTTCCACATGTGCCGGGGTCTGATCGCCATATGAACCCAATCCACACGTTGTGCTGCCAAAACACGGGGGGC
Organism: Lissotriton vulgaris; assembly: GCF_964263255.1. NCBI lineage: Eukaryota > Metazoa > Chordata > Amphibia > Caudata > Salamandridae > Lissotriton > Lissotriton vulgaris. The sequence goes on along the minus strand of NC_141696.1, from coordinate 1,091,993,070 downwards.
ATCCGATCTCCGTGCTCCTGTTGAAATGCGCGTCACCATCACCACGGGCGGGTACGGCTCCATGGGGATGTCGCTACCAAATGGGGCTCACGGCATAAGTGCCGCTGGAGCCCACACCAGAGCCGCCATCTTGTGCATCATCCGAGCGTCCCCCCGGTTGCACACGATGTGGTAGCCATCACAACTGCCCCACCGAAGGTCCCATCCATGCCATCCAGTGCATCCGAGCGACGCCAAATCGCCATGTATCAACCGGCTCCGATCACCCTAAGCGCGGGATACAGTCAGCTGCAAGCGGGTCGCGCTAAGCACCAGCAGGGAGGCAAAGAGCGGCGTCACATGTCTTCATTTCGCAAGGCAGCATTCGGGGGAGGGGGGGAGGTCTGTCCGGCATGGGGGGACGGCACGCAGCAGAAAATGCTAGGTTCTTGGTCGGGGCAGGGTAGCACGCCCCGGCGGGTGACCGGCACATTCTGGGTCTTCCTGGCCGTTGTTGTTCCACTCGCGGTCGGCAGCAGTAGTACGCAAGGTCCTGGCTCCGGGACCCGCGCAGGCCACACCGACCGGGAGGGAATATCTCCGTCCCCTGAGCTCGGAGAGCCTCCGGAGTCACTCTCGGCGGGTCAGGTCCCTCTCTGACGTCCGAAAATGCGTCGGCAGCGCCCCCTCGACAGCTGGATCCGGCAGCAGGGGGAGAGGGTCAACGGAGCCGGGAGCCCGGGTGACCATCTTGGCCGCCGTCCTGGCTCCGCCCCCCAAGAGCAGCGTTTTTAATTTTTTGTTTTAAAAAGCAGAGGGTCATGAACACTCCTCAGAGCCAGTGGTAACAGATTCCAGGCCAAGCCAGCTTTGCGGGCGAACGAGTTACCGCCTAGCCTCTGGTGATTGAACTGAGGGTTCTGCATTAGCAACTGATCCGAGGAACGCAAATGCCAAGAGGGTTTATAGAAGGTACACCTCTTCTGCAAGTAGCTAGGACCTAGCCCATACAGAGCGCGATGAACAATAGATAACATCTTAAATTTAAAGCGAGACTCCACAGGGAGCCAATGCAGGGTACGTAACTGAATACGAACACTGTTTAAAAGCAGTCCCAGTAGCAATCTAGCGGCCGCATTTTGGACCACTTGAAGTTTTCTAGTCAGATAAGCGGGTCTACCCACCAAAAGGACGTTGGCATAGTCCAGGTGGGATAAAATCAGTCTCCTTAGAGATGACTGGCAGAAGAGGAAGACATTTCTTCAAGATTTTCAGGAACCCAAAACATGTCCCTGTCAACTTCTTTATCTGGGTTGAAAAATTCAGGGCTTCATCAAACCACACCCCGAGATTTTTGGCAAAGCCCTTGCTCGCCATAGGGCGAGGGAAATCTGAAGGCCATATTCTATCCTTGAAATCCACAGGGAATGAGCCATACAGGAGAACCTCCGATTGTTCTTCATTGCACTTCAACTGTGCCCTTGCAAGCGAATGGAACACCGCCGCTAGACAATGCTGCAGAGCCTCCACCGAGTCCTCTCCCCTCCTCCAGTAGAACAGGAGTTGTGTGTCATCAACATAGGCCATCACCTTAGCCCCCAAGGACTCCGCAAGGTAAACCAGCGGAGTGACATAGATGTTAAAGAGAAGAGGGCTAAGGGATGACCCCTGCGGAACGCCAGTAGACAGATGCAACGGCGTAGGCGCACAGGGAGGCAGCCACACCTGCTGAGATCTGCCCTCCAAAAATTGCTATTTTGTTTCTCTGTTTGGTATAAACCAAAATCATTATTAATGATGAAATCAGATTTGGATAACTTTAATGGAATATAACTTTCTCAAAGGGTACTTTGTGTGCCTGAGCCAAACATGGAACTATAATTAGTTCTGTCACCATTAGAAGACAATTTGCATTACTGGCTTGGTTTATTAAGCCTGTATTTTCGATGGCAATAGCTTAGCCCTCAGACCTAGGAAGGCAAGAGTATTGTTAACAACTGTCCACTTAGGAAGGATTAGAAATCTGAGAATAGATCGGAATAGACAGTGAAGCAAATGGCAGCCATAACTCTACCTCTTTTGATTTGTAGATACTGTGTTGGACCTCTCCAATTAATTCCCAGAACCCTGTCAGAATATCAGCCTTCAAACCCAGGAGGAGGGAGACCCTGTTAAAACTCTGATAAGGGTAAGATCACTTCATCTAAACAGGAAAGGGGTGTAAGAGAGATCAAGAGACCATCCTAGTGAAAGAAGCATTCATCCATCTTAGATTTGGAACATGAAGAGAAAGTGTTCCAAAAGTTGGTCATTAGGTAAGAAAGTACACTGGATTTGGTGATATGTATTCTCCAATCACCGGATAATATACAGGCTAAGACTGGAACCTCACCACCACATCCTTAGAATATGCCTGGGCCTTGGAAGACTACACCTGAACAAGAATGTATTTCTGAAAGAAGGAAGACTCCTCACTTCCTACTTTCGCCTGGCACCCATTTTTCTTAGGGGATCTCCTATTTGCCTGCTCCATGACACATAACCAGAAGGACTCCTAACTTCATCAAGGTGCCACTGACCACAGAAGACTGGACCCCGCAAAAGCCCTAGCTTGAAAGAGAAGCGTTGCAATGACGCCTGCCACAGGGACCTGAGAACTTGAAAAGTGACTTGAAAGACCTTTCCCAGCAGATGGGGAAAAATGCGGCTTAGATATTTTTCCACGTTAGAGGGGCGGAGACTTGTCCCCGTATTTTGCCACTTAGGGAGGCAGGAAAACCAGGGTAATCTGGCTCAGGGATTTTGTTGCACTGAAAATGATTTAGCAGATCTTCATGGGAAATGCATCTGGGCTTGTGGAGCCTCTTGCTCTGCTACCTTGTTATCAGAACTAAACAAGTGAGTGACATTATTCCAAAGGAAAACAATTAAAGGTGATGAGGAAAGAAATGTATGTCAGTGAAAAAGGGGTCTTGCTAGCTTGGTCACCCTCACAGTTTTTGACACCCAAAGCAATGGCTTTAATGGGACCTCAACAACAATATATCCAACTTCAACAGTCTTGTAAGAGTACGTGACTATCATAAAAAAATGAAGGGGCATATTCTCAAGAACGTGTGATAACCATGAAAAAAGTAACTTAATGCATTTTCCAACATCACAGTCTATCGAGGGAAAATTACGCAGTGACAACGAAGCATTATCAACACGGCGGCCCCATGCGAAAGTCTTCATATAACGCGTCAAATTACTGTGTTAAAATCAATGCCACACTGCAAAAATGTGAAACCCGAACCCAAAAAAGTTGCGATGAGGCAAATCGCGTTTGAAAAATCTGCAAAAAACAGCTACAGGCCTGCAATTCACACGCGTCAGGTGGGAGAAATCCCCATAAAAGTAGAAAAAAACTGACAAACAAATGCCAAAAAACAGCGAAGCACAATGGATGTGCCGGAGCAAATACAGAAGAGAACCAGAATCCCACAAGCCCCCTGTAGGTCCTGCCTGGGACCTCGGGGTCAGGGAAGGCCAAGGATCCTGTTAATGGAGGAAGTAGAACACCACCAACAACTGTTCGTCACCTCCACTGTGTCATTGGCAACCAAAAATGGACTATGGCAGTCCATCATGGACAAGGGGAACACAGTGGGAGTGCTGAAGAGGACAATGGAAGAGGTCAAGAGATGCAGGAATGATGTCAATCACAAAACAAAGCTGAAACTCGCCAACAACCGAAAGGCAGCAATGCAGACAGGAGGTGGAAGTCCTGCACCACAGGAGGAGCTGGACGACATGGAGGAAAGGGTGTCCACAGTTATCAGCAGGGAGGCGGTGGCAAGAGTAGGGGGACGGGACACTGCTCAACATGACCAGACACAACAGCAGCAGGGTGAGTAATGACCAGAGGCTAGGGGGACGGGGGAGATGGGCACAATGGTACACATGCACAATTGGGCTGAGCATATCTGCGGACAAACCATACCCCAGCTCCCAACTCCCACCAAAAGACCAATGTACCCAAGTATGCAACATCTCAGCACTGTATAGCACAGATGTCAAAGGCACACCGAATGAAAGGGATAAGGGGCAGCAAAATCAGAGCTGCAGGGGTGGCTCTCCCAAAATGCAGCACACACACATAACATGCAGAGCACATCAACACTGACAACAATGTGTCACAAACCGCATCACGTCCACAACAGAACACAGTACACAACTGGTTCCGACTGGGTGTAACACAGGCCAATCCAAATTGGCATTGCAGGGAAATGTGAGTTGATGAAGTACAAGTACAAACAAAAACATCTGTTGTTGAAATGTCCACTGGCCCCATCAAATAGACAGCTCCTCCCATACAGCCACGATGTACACAGTCATGCTGTCTGTATGTAAACATGGACATTTGAAGGACTGGGTTTTTCTAAGACCCAGCGGTGCCAGGGATAACACCTGAAACCTTCGTGGGTTACCTGTTCCGGCGTACAAATGACAGAGACACGGGACACTTCCTTCGGCGTCAAAGATTCGAGGTTTATTTACTGCAGGGAACACAGAAGTCACGAGAAGTACATAGCATGTAGGTTCACGGAGCCTGCTTCAAATTGCATCTGTGGATCGCTCCTTTTATACAGTTTTTCGTCATAGGATAACATGACAAACAAAAGATTACAACCCGGTTCCCACAGTACATTTCATAGGGGGTCGCTTTCATGTATTCAGGGCCCGGAACATAATTACAGTAGCATTTGTCGGTTCCCAACTGTAAAAGTACATCTTCTCACCATTAGTGCATTCCGTTCGGCTGTAAACGAATCAAGGAAGAGACAGAAACAGGTGTAGAGGAAGACGAAGATAGTGAACAGATCGAAGAGAGTGTAAAAGGGGTGGTATCAGGAAACACGATTGCAGGGATCAAAGGAGACGTGCCTAATGAATGCACAACTGAGACAATAGACCGGCACGGCAAGATGAGCCTCGAGCGGGGCCATCTGCCTTACAGTGTCCTCCCCCGCATCATAAAGACACCCTCAAAGGAACACGTGTCTTCCGCAAGAGTTTGGGAATCCCAGGGTCACGAAGCGGACAGTGTCCGTTCGCTGGCTACTTGGGGGCAAGAAACAAAATGGATGCCACATCTAAAATGGAACCCGTGGGTTCAGATGAAGAAATGAAAGAACAAAATGAAGGAGTACTACCCGATGAGGGTAAATGAAGGCTTTTTGTTTAGATAGAAGGAAAAATTATTCCTTTGTTAGGAAACCCCTCACTCACCACCTGGTGGTGACTTGCTTCATCATCGGGGCCCACCCAAGTGACCTAGCGTCACTTGGGTGTGCTACAACACCTGCAACTGCAGTGGAGCTGGTAGTGAGATGTGGGGTGCAAACAAAAATGTGTAAGTGTTAAAAATTGTCCTGGTAGTCTTCTATTTAAGATTTAATAAAAAAGTAACTGGACAAAAGTTAAAAATCAAAGTTGAGATAGTAGTAGGGAAGTTACGGCCTACTTATCTCTGTGTTATGTGATGGTCGACATGTTTCTACCATGAGGGGAAACTCCCCGGTATTCCTCAGGACCAAAACAAGGAAGTGGGTGGTATGTGCCCCCTAAAAGACACACCCAGCCCTAAATCCTTGGGCATCAGAAGAAAAATAAACTTCTGGAACGCGCACCTACAATTTAGGGTGCTGCAAAACAATGCTGGTGTGCTTCGCCGTGCTCGCTGCTTGGAAGCACGGCGAAATAGGTGACCCGCCCGATCCCGCCGGTACAAACTAGTATGTTGTGTCCAGCATAGCGCCCTGCCCCTGCCTGATGCAGCTCGATCCGAGCACCAGCATTGTTTTGCAGCACCCTAAATTGTAGGTGCGCGTTCCAGAAGTTTATTTTTCTTCTGATGCCCAAGGATTTAGGGCTGGGTGTGTCTTTTAGGGGGCACATACCACCCACTTCCTTGTTTTGGTCCTGAGGAATACCGGGGAGTTTCCCCTCATGGTAGAAACATGTCGACCATCACATAACACAGAGATAAGTAGGCCGTAACTTCCCTACTACTATCTCAACTTTGATTTTTAACTTTTGTCCAGTTACTTTTTTATTAAATCTTAAATAGAAGACTACCAGGACAATTTTTAACACTTACACATTTTTGTTTGCACCCCACATCTCACTACCAGCTCCACTGCAGTTGCAGGTGTTGTAGCACACCCAAGTGACGCTAGGTCACTTGGGTGGGCCCCGATGATGAAGCAAGTCACCACCAGGTGGTGAGTGAGGGGTTTCCTAACAAAGGAATAATTTTTCCTTCTATCTAAACAAAAAGCCTTCATTTACCCTCATCGGGTAGTACTCCTTCATTTTGTTCTTTCATAACTTGACCCAGGGAATCAGGAGTATTCCCCGTCCGACGACTACGGACGCAACTCCTTACTCTCCTACTTGTTTTTCCAAAAAATTCAGATGAAGAAACCCATGAAACAAACAAACGGTTTAGGCTAGCACAGCGAAAACGCGTACACCCACTAAACTCGTCATTTGCGGTTCATAGATACCAGACTCGACCATATTCGGCCGAATCGAAAACACCACTTACAATTGTCACGGAACCTCAGACGCTCCTTTTGCCCTCATGCAGGCAAGCACTAGTCGGAATCAGAATCGATCTCGATATTCATCAGACCATCCAGATGTTGCTGCAACATTATTCTATCCATCAGTGCTTCCTTGGTAACAGGCGGCCGCCGTATACACGTCGTAGCACAGAGGCCACATAAGGCAGGACCACACTGCACACAAAGACAACACGTGAACAGAAATGCTACAACAACCCAAATGATCATCAGAATCTTCCAACCCCACGTCGACATCAGGCCCCAAAACCACCCTAGTAGCGTCCAATCCCCTACGTCCACGTGTATGGACTCGGAGATCTTATGCAACTTCGAGATGGCTTGATAGACAGTTGGAGCGTTGTCAGGAATGAAAATGCAGCAACTCGAATGGATCCCCTTACATACTCCACCTCTATCTGCTAGGACAACGTCTAAAACCATACGATTTTGTAACGTCATAAGCCTGTCCGCCTGAAGCTCTGCTGTGATGTTGCCAAGGGAGCTCGCAGTGATATTAGCGGTCGATTCCACCACTCGAGTCAACTGTCTTAGGTTCCTACTATTGATCATAGGTCCCCAAAACGGCAAGAAACCCTTAAAGAAGTCTCCTGCTTCTTGACCGGCAGTGTCCTCTTCGCTAATTACGCCTCTCACAACTCTGGTCTTGTGATAATCCGACCCAACAGTAAAGGTCGGCGGCAACAAATTCGCAATATAACATGTGCCTGAGAAGTCACGAGGCAGCCATGTATATGCGCGGTCATAACAGACAAAGTAAGTACCCTTGGCAGTCAGAAGAACAGGGGAAGAGGCCGTCGGCAAAACATACGTTTCGGTACAGGCACTCCTCCCGAGCTGAGCTCGCGGGCTTCGGCCTAGGCCTTTCAGACAGAAATTACCGAGATGGGGTACGATCCAGATCGGAGACGAGCTTTTGAGCTGCCGATCACCCACTGACATGCTATACTCAGCCTCACTCAGATCTCGGTATGCTCGCACCTCTTCCTCTGGGATAAGCGATGCGTCGAAGATATCCCTATCTAAATCGGCAATCGCTCTTGCCAAAGGCTTGTGGTACGGGCCAGGACCATGATCTGCAGTGCGTGGCTCTCGATGGGGGCAAGAATCTAGTGCGCTACGAAACATTGTTTGGAATGCTCGAGCTGAACCCTGGGAACTGTAAGGAAGGACCAAGTACGGAATTCCCCTATCGGTGGTATGTGGCATTAACCCACACACCCAACAATTGGTAATGTTCATTACCAACTGATGCTGATGAAGGAGCTGGACGAAGGAATTGTTCATGAATTCCACACGTCTAACCTGCTCGTGTTGTGGTAAGATGTGGAAGGAATGAGGGGAAACAGTGGAAGTAGGTTTAGGTTCAGAAGAAGGGGTAGGTGAAGCAGAAGGCAATAATGACTGTATCACATAATAAACTCCACCCACCAATAACGAGGAAACAGTTAGGAATAGAAGGAACACCTGAAACATGAAGCATTTAGTACGTGCAATCCTATGCAGTTCGAATCTTTGAGAGTGAGTCTTTTCCAATTCCGACAGCTTTGAGAAAGCCATCCTCTAAAACCGTCCGCAACGTTCTTGACGCACTTCGTTCTGTGTAGCAATAGTCAATCCCCAGGAGTTCCTAGGAATCGACGGCCTCCAACCTAGTGTCAGGACCTACTAAACAGAAGGAAGTACCCGCACGGCCCTACGGTCCACCCGGATGTAAGGTTCTTTTAATTAAACAATATATACAAAATCTCCTAGCTGTGGAAACAAATACACATATGCGGAAAAACTCAGAATTCATACAAAAATCACAGTTATTCAAAAATGTTCAAAGTGATAATGGGGTAACGTGCATTTCAAAAAGAAAAAAGCAAAAATTATTTTCTTTTATTAGTCTCTAGTGTTAGAACGAAGAAAATATCTGCTTCTTCCAGGACGAGTCTGCTCTTCAAACAGTTGGTCGGATGATGAAACAGAGTCCTGTCGGTCAGACAATAGTTCAGATCTTGAGTTCTCCGATGACAAATGTTCAACAGTATCGTCCGGCTGCACTGAAGTCTCTCCCACAGGCTGAGCGTCACTGAATGGCACAAAATTCGGCAAAACCTCCGTTTCAGATGAGGCGATGCCCGTCCTCACCCACGCGTCCGCTGGTAAAGGTATTGGTACCTTTTTGGTGTGGGTGGCATGCACCCAATGCTTGCGGCCTTCCAAACGAACAGCAGTTCTCGTGGCAAGGAGCACTTGAAAGGGCCCGATAAACCTTGGCTCAAGATTTCATTTTTCGGCCAAAGTTCCTCGTAACCACCCAGTCTCCGGGTTGGAGCTGGTGGCCTGGACCCTCCGTCTGCGCCGGCAGTGCTTCAAAGACCTGTTGATGAATTAACCTCAGTTTAGCAGTCAGATCATGAAGGTAATCAATCAGCATTGGATACTCAAGATCAGTAAATGCACTGGGTCTAGGAACCCCCCAAATATTTGCAGGACGGCCGAACACAATCTCATATGGGCTGAGCCCTACTCGAGAGTGTACAGTCGCCCTAGTTGACTAAAGAGCCAGGGGCAAAGCGTCAGGCCACGAGAGACAAGTCGTAGCCTGAATCTTTGCGAGTTTTAGTTTAAGAGTACCATTGTACCCCTCAACCAAACCTGATGACTGGGGATTGTTGGCACTATGGAATTTTTGTGTAATTCCAAGGCCCTTACACACACTCTTCATCACACTCCCCACAAACTCACTTCCGTTATCAGACCATACAATCTGTGGCATTCCATACCGAGGAAAGTATTCCTTCAGTAGGATCTTCGCTGTAGACAGGGCAGTATTGTCTTTGAGAGGGTAAGCTTCGATCCATCGGGAGAATGCGCAAACCACAACTAAAACATATTTTAGGTTATTGCATCGCTCCATATGGATGAAATCCAACTGAATCACCTCAAAGGGACATGAAGGGGGAGCAAAGTGGCCAGGGGGTGTAGGAGTTCCCTTGCCAGGATTGTACATCATACATATCATGCAATTTTTGACCAATCTCTCAGCACACTTAGCGATACCATCATTCTTCCATACAGGGGACAACAACTTACAAATACCTTTTGCACTAATATGCGACAAACCGTGTGCCATAGTCACAACAGCTAGCACGTATGCATCCGGCAACATCCATCTTTTATTCTCCGACAAATCAGTCCAACAGCCATTCGCATCCATCTTTCCCGTACTTTCTTTCCACTTGGTCTTTTCAGTCTCGGTGGCCTCATTCTGAATTGCTTTCACACTCTCAATAGTGTCTTCACACATACCAGCTTCTGCAGGCCACCTTACCAAACTCGTCACATACATTCTAGTTGTAAGGTTTCTCGCAGTCTCCTTAGCAATCTCATCAGCAAACGCATTGCCCCGACCAACATCATCCGTTACCTTACGGTGTGCACTACATTTAATAATCGCCACCTGCTTGGGCAATGTAAGTGCATCTAAAAGATCATTCACAAGCTGTCCATGCTGGATCTTCGTACCATGCGATGTCATAAAACCTCTCTCTCTCCACAATCGTCCAAAGCTATGGGCAACACCAAACGCATACTGACTGTCAGTAAACACATTCACCCGTTTCCCTTTCGACAACACACACGCTCTGGTTAAGGCAATCAGCTCTGCCGCCTGTGCAGAGTTCTGATTCAATCTTGCAGTCTCCACAACCGTACTCAACGTCACCACAGCATACGCAGTCGTCACATCACCATTCGGCAACTTAAAACACGAGCCATCCACATACAAAGTACCATCGGGTTCTTCCAATGGAGTGTTTTTTAGGTCAACATGACCCTTCGTTTCCTCCTCAGTTCGCAAGTAGCAATCGTGTGGTGGTACCTCATCTGATTCTATATTTGTTGGCAACAAAGTCGCCGGGTTTAGGACATTGCAGCGCTTTATTTGAATGTGACTTGCCAAGAGCGTCAACGCATAACCAGACAACCTTGCGCTCGTCAAGTGTTGGGTTTTCGTACGATTCAAGAGAGTGTCAACTGCGTGCGGAACCATCACCGTAAGCATATTACCCATGACCAATCCTGCAGATTGTCGGATGGACACCGCAGCTGCCGCTGTTGCTCTCAAACAACTCAGCAATGCTCTAGCTACTGCGTCCAAGGTCGAGGAAAAATATGCACATGGACGTTGCTTACCACCACTTTGTTGCGTCAAAACACTCAACGCACAACCTTCCCTCTCGTGAACGTATAGTGTAAACGGCTTACTGTAGTCAGGAGTACCTAACACAGGGGCCGAACACAACGCATCACGCAGTTCAGAAAAACTTTTCTGACACTCTTCCGTCCATGGCAAAGGAGTTGGAACATCCTTGCACGTGAGGGCTACCAATGGCTTCGCTAGCAATTAAAAATTTGGAATCCATTGCCTGCAGTATGACGTGATACCTAGAAAGGCACGCACATCTCTCTGAGTTGTTGGCACAGTCATTCGAGCGATCGCTACAATTCTCTCTGGGGTCAACCTTCTTCCCTCCTTTGACAATAAGTGACCTAGATAGGTCTATTTTCATAATATTGGGCCGTAGCCAATATCTGAGCAGAAGTGGAAACAGCCCACGCACTCTCTGAATTTTTCAATTTGTTGCTTAGGTCCGGCAACAAATTCGACACAAAATTGTCTACAAACAGTCTCTGACCTCCCTCAGTGCCCATATCTTGACCACTATGATCGATGAATGCCTCTTCAAATCTCGTAAAGAAATCGGAGACACTCTCATCCTTCTTTTGCTTGCAAGCAGACAATTTGTCCCAGTTAACTTTCATAGCTGGCATAAGCGTTTTCATAAGGGTAATTATTCTCTGAGGAAGATCGGAAATGAGCTGCTCAGGCTTAGCCCCACCAACTTGTCGGGCATCAGCCGCCACAAGAGCAGGCCAGTCACCACCTAACTCGGCTACATGATTTTCCTGACAAATTTTCGCCCATACCGGTTGCGGTACGACATTGCCGAACAACATATCGATGTCGGCAAGATTCATTATCGTAGCATCCACTAACTGTGACAGTTCTTTATAGTACCCTGCAGGATTTTTGCGAGGGTCGGGCAAAGTCTGCTTAACCTGCAAGACTTCCGATCGTTTCCATGGAAGGTGTATCCACACCCTCTGGAAGTGTGGCGGAATAATAGGAACAGCAGTAGCATCACCTGGCATCCACACTGGTGGAACTTCGCGCATGGGATACTGACCAGGCGTTGCCATCCACTCCTCAGTTTTGTCTTTAAACAATGCTCGAGGCATTATAGCAGGATGAAAAGATAGTAGCTGCTCGACAGCCCTTCGAACATTGCTACCCACGATCATACCGCTCGAAAACTGTAGCTGAAGGTCAGTGAGAGCAGCCAATACATCATCAGCCGCATCAACTGATATCGCATCGCGTAAGAGCTTGCACATTTCTTCAAACACGAATCTTTGCGTTGGCTCATTGAATTGAGAGAAAGTCTCAACAACTATACGTGGAGGATTCTTAAGGGGATATCTAATCCAATTTTTCGCCATATTATATAGCGTGTCACGTTCCCTACCACCAGGAAGCTGACTTCGTCTTTGGGGAGCATCAGAACCAGCAGACCCAAGAATCGGTCCAAGAGGAATGTAGAAGTTGGCAGCAACATTAGGAACACGACGTCGAACAGACGGGGAAGAAGAGAGAAGCAAAGGGGTAACAATAGAAGAGCCAAAAACAGGAGGAGCAGCAGGAGTAGCCACAAGGGTGGAAGTAGTGGGAACAGTAGTTTGAGAAGGTATAGCCGGTGGAGCAGTAGGAACAGGAGCAGGTAGAGGAACAGGAACAAGAGGAACAGCTGCCGGAACAGCAGGTTGAGGGACAGGAGGAACCACGGGAACTGTGGTATCCTGTGCATAGGGAGGTGGCGACTTCAGTAGATAAGACAACAAAGGATCCTCTAGTGCTTCCTCTCCTTTCTTATCCGTACCTGTTGGCAAAACGGGATAACATTTATCCACCGTCATGCATTGCAATCTATCAAAAATTTCCTTTTCTTTCTCCTCTTTGTCTCGCTGAAACTGCTCTGCATTTTTCATCGTAGTAACGATATCTTCTCTCTTATTATTTGTTTAAGCTGCTTGATTTCTTTCTGCTTGGCTTCCTTACGCCATAACCGAAAGGAATCAAACATGGCCGGCCTTGCTTTTCTTTGGAACAATTCAGCTTCAAGATTATCTAAAATCGGGGTCTCAAAACTACCGTGAGGTGGCCAACTAAGGACACCGTCATCTTTGGTGTAGCGAACCCAGCAATCATTGAATGTGATAGGACCCAAACCATGTCGACTATATAATTCGTAAGTTGGAGTTCCGACCGGAGGTATCGGACACGAGTCCTCCAACCGGGAATCCACACCACAACCTCTAAAGCAACTGAACAAAGTACTACGGCTAGGCATCGTGCACACTAACCGAGTTTCAAAAACGTCAAGGGTTATTGGATTACAATGTCCCTGCAAAAGTGCAAAAACCCTCGGTTTTTGGCGACTGCAGACGTCAAATAGAACAACTAAGAACAGAATACGAAGGACCACAAATGCAATGGAACCATGCAACAACTAAGCACCCACAACAACTAAGGATTTTGGGAGCGACCCACAAATACTTAACTCAAATAACAATGGCGTCACCAGGAAGGCCCGTCAATCGTCTCGCTGTACCAAGGTCTACGCCAGGCGCCAAAACAGGTCTACAGTCAGGGCAGCAGTCCGTCGCAGCCGTCAGGAGGTGGGGATCTTCGCGGGAAAAGTCTTCGGGCCACTTGTTTCGACAACAGGATCGATGAAGCGGGGTGCACCTTCCCTCGGAGATTTCACATGAAGTTCCTCACGATCGTCGGGCTTTGGACCGGTACCGCTGATGCAGCCCCACGTTGGGGGCCAACTGAAGGACTGGGTTTTTCTAAGACCCAGCGGTGCCAGGGATAACACCTGAAACCTTCGTGGGTTACCTGTTCCGGCGTACAAATGACAGAGACACGGGACACTTCCTTCGGCGTCAAAGATTCGAGGTTTATTTACTGCAGGGAACACAGAAGTCACGAGAAGTACATAGCATGTACGTTCACGGAGCCTGCTTCAAATTGCATCTGTGGATCGCTCCTTTTATACAGTTTTTCGTCATAGGATAACATGACAAACAAAAGATTACAACCCGGTTCCCACAGTACATTTCATAGGGGGTCGCTTTCATGTATTCAGGGCCCGGAACATAATTACAGTAGCATTTGTCGGTTCCCAACTGTAAAAGTACATCTTCTCACCATTAGTGCATTCCGTTCGGCTGTAAACGAATCAAGGAAGAGACAGAAACAGGTGTAGAGGAAGACGAAGATAGTGAACAGATCGAAGAGAGTGTAAAAGGGGTGGTATCAGGAAACACGATTGCAGGGATCAAAGGAGACGTGCCTAATGAATGCACAACTGAGACAATAGACCGGCACGGCAAGATGAGCCTCGAGCGGGGCCATCTGCCTTACAGTGTCATCCCCCGCATCATAAAGACACCCTCAAAGGAACACGTGTCTTCCGCAAGAGTTTGGGAATCCCAGGGTCACGAAGCGGACAGTGTCCGTTCGCTGGCTACTTGAGGGCAAGAAACAAAATGGATGCCACATCTAAAATGGAACCCGTGGGTTCAGATGAAGAAACCCACGAAACAAACGAACGGTTTAGGCTAGCACAGCGAAAACGCGTACACCCACTAAACTCGTCATTTGCGGTTCATAGATACCAGACTCGACCATATTCGGCCGAGTCGAAAACACCACTTACAATTGTCACGGAACCTCACATTGAGACAACTTACATGTGAACACATTGTTAAACTGCATCTCCCCTTCACATTGCAGAGGGACAATCAACATCCTCCTTCAGAGCAGCCCAAACCTCTCTTCTCTGATGACGAAGAGGACCACCACAGCTTCGACTCAGACTCTGACACCCTCCAAGTGGTCATTAACAGTTCATTGACAGACCTGCTGCAACTAGGACACCCCACCCCCTGCACAGACCACACAGCAGGCAGCACCCACCACCAAGGCTGTCTCCCAGGACCCCCATAAAGAACAAATGGCCTTCCAACGCTGTGTGTTGGGGTGCCAGAAGCAACTGGCTGAACAGGTGTAGGTGTGCTTCGACCGCATGGCAGACAAAGTAGATGCCATATGTGGGTGTCTAAGTCCCATCAGGGACTACTCACAGTCCCTAATGGACACCCACAGTCCACTCCATGCTCTCCAACGGACCATGGCTGAAGTTGCTGGAGCCCTGACTCAGAGACTAGAACAACTGTCCAGTCAGAGTGGCTCTGGCGATGTCACCTGGGAGTTGGGACACATGCGGAGGTTAATGGAGACCATGGAGCGGGCCAATGCGGAAAGAGGGGCTGCCATGGCTGCACACCAGCGAGTGGTAGCTGGGTTCCTCAATGACCTCAAAACCATCCTCATGGCATTGCTGCCACAAGGCCTGGTGTTGATGCTTGCTGCTGCTACCACTACATCCACATCTCCGCCCCCTGAAGTGTCAGTGCCACACAGTGCGGCAGGCATTCCAACTCTGGCCCTTGAGGTGTCTCTGCCACACAGTGCTGGAGACAGAACACCACCACCCACACATGAGGCACATGGAACAGCAGAGGATGAAGATGCTGATGGAACCACCTTTGTGGTAAGAAGGAAGCAGTAGCATTTATCTCTACCATATGGTCAGTTTCAGCTTGGTTCTGCCCTCTGTATCATCACCTTCCACTGTCCCCAGATTCACTCTGCAACACTCACCTTGGACCTCTCAATGCACTGCCATATTCTGTTTTATCGCCAATGACACAGCAATCAGACTGTGGACTGGAGTCTGGCTGGCCCTCTATGGGCCAACATCGTCATGTGGAGTTTGCAAGGCCCTGTACTGCTCCAGATGCAACATTCCATTGAATGTGCATTAAACATTCCGAATCACATAGATGTATTGTGTCTATGGTCTTTCAAGTGTGGTAGTATGGATGCATTTATGGTCCGTGAATTCCTCTTATGTCCATTTGGCTCATGTCATTGGACTTGGGTCACAGTGTGACACATTGCCGAATGTTGTCCGGGTGGCACCGACCCAACGACAGCGACACACGCATCTGTTACTTCCTTGTCTAGCCCCTTATGAAACAACGCCCAGAGCCCCGGGGTCATCGTTTAATCCCTTACCCTGGACTGGCATACGCCAGGCCAGCCCACTAAGCATACGCACACAGGGGGGATGACAATGCAACATGTGCCAGGTTTTCCCAGTAGTGATCTGCTGACTATAGGTCTAGTTGTCAGCATGCCACAACCACTCCCTCATGGCTGGTTTACACCCACACCACACTTATGCAGCACACACGTCACAAGACATATGACCCTACCAATAAAAAGGGTCGGTGCACATTCTCGATGCCATTTCCAACCTCTCTCAGGGTGTATCCGTGTGGTGTGCATGTAGGCATGGGCCTAGGGGCCTGCGACATCACATTCCGCTGGCTCGGAGGTGACATGATGGCATCCGCACCACAATACCCAATCATAGAGGGTCCATGACTTGCGGGGCACAGACTTGGTGGCACCGGACACACTGCGGCTGGCACAGGCACACCGCCACGGGATGGTGACTTTCGGTGCACTGTGGAAGACGCACCTTAAGTGCTGAGCGGGTGTGCAGCCTGCGATGATGCCCTGTCCCAGGGGTCCGGGCTGCTCAGGTTTTGTGTGCCCTGCTGGACCGCAGTGTAGGCCAGACTCAGTGGGCAGCGCAAGCCTACCACCACTTGGCGTCGCCTTCAGGATCACAGAGTTAGTGGCACCTCAAGGCCTGAGTCGGTGTGTTGCCTGCAATGATGCCCTGTGCACTGGTATGTTCTTCGTCATCGCAAAATCAAGACCCAGCATCAAAACTGAGACTGGTGTCCTGTGGAGTGGGGCTGCATGATGTGGAGGGTGCCATGTCCCTGGGCTTAGGGCTTACAGCGGCACGTGGTGGGCCATCTTTTCTACACGGTGGTGGCGGAAGGTGAGCAGTGAGGCCTGGGTGCGCAGGTGAGGGCATGCACCGCTTGGTGGTGGGAGGGACTTGGGTACAGCTTCCTGGGTGTGCAGGGGCGGGCATGCACCGCTGGGTGGCAGGAGGGTTTGGGGTGGAGCTGCCTGGGTGAAAAGGGGCAGGCATGTACCCCTGGGCAGCGGGAGTGGCTGGGCTGCAGCTGCCTGGGTGCGCTGGGGCAGACAGGCGATGATGTTGTGTGCAATTGTATGTACTGTTCCATTCATGTATCTGGACTCTGTTTCAGATGATGGGTCTGTCTCAGATGTGGGACCTGGTTAACTGCACTACATACCGGCACATGGTTGGAGACACATCAGTGGTAGCAGGTGAGCAGTGAGGCCTGGGTGCGCAGTGTCGGCACTCTCTCTCCCTGTCCATCTCTTCTGTTATCTGTGTCTCCCTCCCCATCTCTTTCCGTCTTTCTCTCTCTTTTGCTCTCTGTCCGTCTTTTGCTCTCTCACCCTGTCTGTCCATCTATCTCTCTCTCCCCCTCTCCGTCCATCTATCTCTCTCTCTCGCTCTCTATCTGTCTATCTCTATCTCTCTCCCTGCCTGTCTATCTCTCTTTCCCCCTCTCTGTCTGTTTATCCCTCTCTCCCCCTCTCTGTCTGCCCAGCTCTCTCTCTCCCTTTCTTTCTGTGTCTCCCTCGTCTCCTTCGCTCTCTCTATGTCCCTTGATGTGCGAAGGACACACCTCATCATGATTTTTGTCTTGCAGGCTGTGACTTACGGATTGACCCGAGTGAGCTGCCATGTCTCTTCATTTCTGTTCTGTGTTTCTTTGAATACATTTTCACGCGGGTAATTCGAAGGTAAATATGTGCTGCTCCTTTTTGTGACGACACATGCATGTCGCCAGATGTGATTGTGCGACATCAGGTGGGTTAATTGGTACATGATTACGTGTAGTTGATGTGGCATGTCTTTGGACAGGGGATTCCCGGGGTAGGGAGGTCCTGTGGGTGGTGGCGGTGGTGTTGTGGTCCTGTTGAATCTCCGAGCTGCATGATCAGTGGCTCCATGGCATCTGTTGACCTTCAGGTGTGGCTGTGGGCTGCGCCCCCTTTTGTGGTGCAGGCTGTGGTCCGACTTTACACCAGGTCAGAACAGCTATTAGTTTCCTGCAGCTAACGTGCCTTATCGCATGTTTGTGGTCGTACCGCAGATCTGGCTGCTCGTTGAGAATGTTGCGGAGCGGTGTAGTCGCAGCTTTTTGAAGGGGAACGCCTACTCTGCATCTCATTAGTGATGGTTGCAGGGGCCATCTGTGGTGATGTTTTTTGCGGCTGCTATCACAGGTAAACTGGTGCTATGAGGTGCTGGCACCAGCTTGTGAATGGGGTGATACATTTATCGCACCTTTGGCTGCTTTAATGTGCGGTTAACTCAGCGATGACTCCTTGAGAATAGACCTTTAAGTCAGAAGTTAAAAAAGTTTTACAAGGGTGACCTATTTTGTGTATCCAATATCTGCTCCATCGAGGTCAGCCTGAAATTGTACTTAGGTCGCTTTTAACCACAAACTGCCTCTACTGTTTGACACTTTAAAACCTTACAAATACTTATTCTTCAGTGACCCTTCTCTATTTTCAATGATAATACATTTGCTTGAATTGTTTTTCCATGTTTTACCTAGCTTTAACAGAGGAGGAAGTCCAAAGGAAGTAATCTCTGCTAAGAGTCTCAGAATGGAGGTAGCCAGTGTGGCTGTGAGTGCTAATGTGAGAAGTACGACCACAGTTTCCCCTAAAATATTTAGGAATGAGGATGAAACCAGTCCTGGAAGAGTTCTAATGAACACAGGTATAGTCCCCACTTGTATCAAGTGTGACGATTTGGCAGGAGCTGCACAGCCGGAGGAGACAGGGAAATGGTGAAAGTGGAGGGGGCTCCCAGGGAAACGCAGAAGATTCACTGACGAGTATTCTACTGGGAGTAAAGAATGAAATTAATTGTAGCTTTGAATGGTATACAAGCTTTGTGCTCCGAGTTAGCAGAGAAATTGGATGAGGTTGCGTCCCATATCAAGGCCTTGGAAGATGAAGTTAGATCAATTAAACAAGATGTGACAAAAAACGCACCTGGGATTCCTAAGCTGGTTAAACAAAACCAAGTGTAAAAGGGATGAGTTCAAGAGATTGGAGAATCATTCCCGAAGGAATAATTTAAGATTCTTAAACATTCCGGAGGCAGAAGCAGGAACGGATATGAAGGCCTTTATAATCAGTACACTCAGAATTACTGCCCTTAAAGATAACATATAAGATAAGGACATTAGTTTCGAACAAGATATTCAAAGAGCGCCCAGGGAGCCTTATCGGCGTAATCCCCAAAGGATCACACCTAGGAAGATCCTAGTGAATTTCCTCTTGTATACTGTTAAGGAGGCAATTCTCAGTGGGGCCTTAAGAAATGGCCCATATCCAGTCAAGGGGTTCCCTCTTGTAATAAGATTGGACAATTCCAAAGCCACAGAACAGAGGCAATGGGAGTTGGGTAACAGGATGGAGGATCTGTAGAAGATGGGGGCCAAAGTGCAATTAAAATTCCCTGCAATGCTTCGCATAATGTGGGATAAACAAAGGTATAATCATTGCGCAGTCAGGGATGTGGATGCATTAATAGGGTTATAAAAAAAGAAGGAAACCACTATATAATAAGTGGATGATTATAGAACTCTTGAGTCGGGGGATTAGTTAAAGGAAACTGAGATGTACTGAAGCGCGGCAAATCTGTTAAATTTTTCTTTTTCTTGGCATATTTATTATTCCCCCAATAGGCCGCCCACAAGGCATATTTATACCTACTAAGATAGGGAGGGTTCCCCAGGGAGAGGTTAGTGGGGATGGGTGGCAGGGTGGTGATTGTGCACGGGTGGGGAACAGAGGGGTAAATATTTTTTTAAAGTCCTCAGTATCACCCAACCAGGAATGTTTATATGAATGGAAAAAGAGGTTGGTATTCTTGAGGCCTCTTAACAAGCATCAAGCGGTGGGAAATGCTGTCAAAAAGACTGGAGGAGGCCCAATTAAACAATAAAATCAAACTGGATTCCAAGTGTAAGGCAAGGTGGCAGCCAGGAAGTATAAGACAGTTCAAGTATGGGGAGAAAGCCAGGGCATACTGGCTTACAAGGACAGGGTAGAGAGATCCAGGAATACAATTAAGGAATTGGTCGGCGCTCAGGCTGATATGTTAGACAACTGGAAAGATATGCAAAACTGTTTGGTTCCTCTTTTTGCCACATTATATAGGGAAGATACCTTCCCAGAACCCCAAAGACTGGCTTGGGATCTCGGTCTTCCTCTACTGACCATAGAAGGAAAGGAGTGCATGAAGGTTCTTATTACTCAGGAGGAGATCAGAAGGGCTATGACTAGAGCTAAGAATATGAAGGCTGCTGCTGTTGATGTTATCCCTTCAGAGGTTATAAACTTCTAATAGAGGAAATAGTCCCAGTTTGGGAGATCTTGTATAATTTGGTTTATAAGGGGAGAATGCGGGTACCTAAGTAATGGAAGGAGGCCACTATAGTCCTGATTCTAAAACCAGCTAAAGACTCTAGGAAGGCAGATTTGTGTTGCCTGATATCCCTGCTTAATGCAGATTATAAGATGTTTGTCAGTATTTTGGCAGGGAGATTGGCCAAACTGGATCCTCAGCTTAGACACCCTGATCAGAAGGGATTTGTACTGGGAGGCATATTTATGAACTTACTCAGCAATTGATTGACAGTATAGACCTTGCTACAGCTTGTTCGATCCCCTTGGTGGTGGTCACACTGGATGCAGCCAAGGCTTTCAATTGTGTTTGCTGGGCTTACTTCTGGGAAGTTTTGGCAATAATTGGTTTTGGCCTCTGTTTTATCACAATCAACAACTAGGATTCGTCTCAATGGTTTCCTTACAAGAGGTTTTCTGATTACCAGGGGCACACGGCAGGGTTGTTCCATTTCCCCATTGTTGTTCGCTATTTATATCAAGCGTTTGGTCAGGTATTACAGCAAGATGCCCAGGTTACCCCTTTTAATTCAGGGGCTTACAAAAATAAATTTGCATTGTCTGCGGATGACCTTACAATCTAAACATCGGACCTGGTTCTAACTATTCCCAGCGTAGATGTTCTGTTGAAATAATTGAGGGCACTATTTGGATATTTGTTAAAAAAACGTAAGTCCGGGGTAATGTGTGGGAATGTCCAAAACTGGATGGGGAAACTATAGAATGAGCCTAGGTATCTAGGAATAAGGATATTAAAACCATTAGAGGGAGTACCTTAGTACAATTTGGAGAGGGTAGGAAAGGAGGTTGATGCATCACTAGCTAGATGGAAGAAATTGCCTTTGACCATATATGGCAGTGCGAATTTGATTAAAATAGTGATACTACCAAAATTATCATACCTTTTTAACCGCAACCCTCCGACGTTCCCAAAGTCTGTAATTGATAAGATACAGGGGAAGCTAGTCAGTTTTGTTTGGGCATCAAAGGGAGCCCAGCTGGTATGGAAGAAACTGAAACATAAGCTTGAGAAAGGTGGATTGGCTCTTCCAGGTCTGAAGTTATATTTAAATGGCTTTTCAATGTAAAACTCTGTGGAGTATTGTTAGGTAAACTGGGGTCTCTAATATGGCGAGGCTTACTGGAAGAAATGGTAAGGGAGTGGGGCTTTAAAGGTTTTTTGTATAATTTTGGGGCAAGGAAGTTTTAGAAAAAAGTTAGGCTGAAGATTTTAAAGGCGGTTAAGGAAAACAATGGTCATAAGTGGCCTGATAAGGTCCTGGTTGAAAGGTTATTTCCAGGTTGGCTAACAAAGTCCAAGAAGGGGAAATTATTTCTGGTAGATAAGTTAGATTTGGGAGACAGTTTGGTAAGGTTACAAACAAAGGGCTTTATTAAGGCTTACACAGTTACGTTTTCTTTGTATCAGGTGCTCACACATGTGACAAAAAGTGCTTATAGTGACTGAGTGAAATATTAAACAAACTATATACAAGGTGTCACAAGCAAGGGTAGATCCCCAAAAAAATATGTACAATAGGGAAGGGGAGTTTTTCTTGCAAGGGTCGACGGCGTTTCGATCTAACATGACTTTAGATCATCATCAGGACGTGAGCTTTCTTTGCGCGTTGTGATGGCTATATTTATCTGGCTCAAGTTTAGGAACTTGATACTCCGAGTTAGTTGGAGATATGCGGTCCAATTATGTTTAAGGTGCCAAGAATTAATTGCTTATTCATATTTCTAGCTCAAAAAGGGGGGTTTTCTTAGAGTCTGAAAGTAAAATCAATAACGGTCCACTTATTTGTCTTGCAGAGGTAGTGAGTTCAATTAGGGGCGGGAGTGTATCCGGTAATATTCGGTGTCCTACGTTCCGGCGGGAATAGATCGCCGCGGTCCGTGGCGCAGCTGCCTCTGCTTCAGTGCTCCGGCGAATGCGAGCGCTCGCATTCGCCGGAGCACTGAAGCAGAGGCAGCTGCGCCACGGACCGCGGCGATCTATTCCCGCCGGAACGTAGGACACCGAATATTACCGGATACACTCCCGCCCCTAATTGAACTCACTACCTCTGCAAGACAAATAAGTGGACCGTTATTGATTTTACTTTCAGACTCTAAGAAAACCCCCCTTTTTGAGCTAGAAATATGAATAAGCAATTAATTCTTGGCACCTTAAACATAATTGGACCGCATATCTCCAACTAACTCGGAGTATCAAGTTCCTAAACTTGAGCCAGATAAATATAGCCATCACAACGCGCAAAGAAAGCTCACGTCCTGATGATGATCTAAAGTCATGTTAGATCGAAACGCCGTCGACCCTTGCAAGAAAAACTCCCCTTCCCTATTGTACATATTTTTTTGGGGATCTACCCTTGCTTGTGACACCTTGTATATAGTTTGTTTAATATTTCACTCAGTCACTATAAGCACTTTTTGTCACATGTGTGAGCACCTGATACAAAGAAAACGTAACTGTGTAAGCCTTAATAAAGCCCTTTGTTTGTAACCTTACCAAACTGTCTCCCAAATCTAACTTATCTACCAGAAATAATTTCCCCTTCTTGGACTTTGTTAGCCAACCTGGAAATAACCTTTCAACCAGGACCTTATCAGGCCACTTATGACCATTGTTTTCCTTAACCATATGTTGACCCCAGGTCTTTGACAAAAGGGGTACCCTTGTTTCTTATTACGAAGATTTTAAAGGCAGCACTTATTCTTTGTCGTGGAGTAAAAAAGATTCTTGGAATGGGTTATTTTTCAGATTTCTCCCCAATTTGGGACTTACCAGGTACCCCTGAGTTTCTCAAAGAGGAGGACAGGAATTGAAGTATGGGGGGATCTCCTGACAGTGCAGGGGATGTTGACTTGGGAATTGTTTGTGGCAAAAACTGGTTATTCCCTTCCAAGATTCAGGTATCTGCAGTTGTCATCTTGAGTGGCAGCTAATGCACAGGAGATCAGCGGGATGTGGGAATTTGACTCAACACTACAGGATGAGACCCCCAGGAAAAAAGAAGTTGCCAACTGGTATTAGACTTTGTTAGAATTAAAAAATAGGAAAATTAAGGCACCACACTCGATGGTGAGTAGTCAAAATATCGAGTTTAAAATATCGACCTACATTAATATCGAGTTTTTATTATCGTAGGGAGAGAATATTGAAGTCACGAATATCGTCGACCATAATATCATCTCCAAGGGAAGTAATATTGATTTTTTAAATATCGAAGTAAGTAATATCGAAGTAAGTAATATCTTTAGCAAAAAGATCATTGTTAATATCGAGAAAAAAAATTGTGGTATGTATTTTAGTGTGTATTTCATATGTATTTTGAACATTTTTCTAATGTATTTTTATAAATTTTAAAGTAAATTTTGGGTTTTAGTATCAGAGCGGGCTGTGGGTTTATAGGGGAATAATTAATAATATGTTTTTATTAATAGGTATTGATGATTAATTAATTATTAAATATTAATTAGAAATTAATTTGTATTAATACGTTAATTATATTAAATATAATTAATGCATTATACATTTGTATTTATTGTTATTGCTAATTCATTTATTGTTAATTAATAATTAATTGGTGATTAATTTTAATTAGATGATTAATTGATAATTAAATTAAATATGTGATTTTTTATGTGTAGTGGGTTGTGGGTTTATAGGTGAATAGGGTGGGAAATAAATACATTAAATTACAATAATTAATGAGATTGTTTTTATTTATTTGTATTTAATATTCATTAATTGTTAATTAATTATTAATTGGCAATTATTTTGTATTAATTAGGTAATTATATGAATTAAAATTAATGTATTATTAATTATTATGCATTGTTATTTCTAAATATTTCGTGTTGATGAATTATTAATTTGTGATTAATTAGTAATTGCTGAATATTATGTATTAATTAGTTAATTTATAATTATATTAATTGATTATTAATTGCTATTATTTGATTAATTGATAGTTAAATAATTGTGTTTGTTTGTATGTATAGTGTGTTGTGTGTTAAAGGGGGAATAGTGTGAGATGTAATTTAATGGTATTTATGTAAATATTAATTTTATATTATTGGTATTTATTAATTTCTTTTTTATTCATTATTGTGTGGTTTTTTGTAAAAAAAAGATGTTATTGATAAGCATGTTATTTTAACCCTTACGCTATCCAGCTCTTTCCCTACTGTTGCACTCTCTGGAGTGGGTATAGTAATTTTTACCCCTACGCTATCCACCGCTTTCCCTATTGTTGCACTCACTTGAGTGGGAATAGTATTTTTTTACCCCTACGCTATCCAGCTCTTTCCCTACTGTTGCACTCTCTGGAGTGGGAATAGTAATTTTTACCCCTATGCTATCCGGCGCTTTCCCTATTGTTGCACTCTATGGAGTGGGAATAGTAATGTTTACCCCTATGCTATCCTGCGCTTTCCCTAGTGTTGCACTCACTGGAGTGGGAATAGTATTTTTCACCCCTATGCTATCCAGCGTTTTACCTATTGTTGCACCCTCTGGAGTGGGAATAGTACTTATTACCCCTACGCTATCCAGCGCTTTCCCTACTGTTGCACTCTCTGGAGTGGGAGTAGTGATTTTTACCCCTACGCTATCCAGCGTTTTCCCTACTGTTGCACTCTCTGGAGTTGAAACAGTAATTTCTACCCCTACGCTTTCCTTACTGTTGCAATATGTGGAGTAAGTATATAATAAGTTATATGTAGATGTTTAATTAATTGAAAATAATATGTATTAGTTATTATTTTTTAAATATGTGTTAATGTTTATAGCAATAATTTTGTAAATTATATTAATGTTTTATTTATTTTTACATTATTAGTAAAACATTTTAAAAAACAATATTTTTTACAATATTTTTTTAAATCATTTTGTACTTACCTTTATGTAGATAGGACTTCGATTTTTTTGACGTCAATATTTCTATGTTGATATTTTTGTCGGTCAAGTTTCTGTCAATCAATATTTTTCAATATTTTGTCATACAATCATACTCAATATGGGAAGGAGTTATTCAGATGAAGGAGCCACAAACAATCTGGCAACTTTCTTTAAAATTACTCTACAGGGTGGGCAAACCCACAAATCTGAAACCGAGCCATTTTTTTTATCATCCACAAGCTGTACTGGTTGCCCCAGAAGTTAGCTAAGTTCACACCAGAACCAAATCCAAAATGCTGTAGATGCGGGTTGATGAGAGCCGATGGCCTAAATATGTTTTTCGAACTACAGGTGTATTGGCAGGAGGTTTAGAAGGTTGTTAATGAAAGTTTCAGGACAAATATAATCCTGAGCTCAACATTGGTTCTGATGGAGGTGGAGGACCGCCCCAGTCAGTCCCTATAGGAAGTCAGAAGGGCTCTCCTGTTTTATATGATGCTCTTAGCCAGAAGGGAGATTTGTAAGCAATGGACAAATCCCCTCCCTTCTAAGGGTTTTGATTGGATTCAGGCAGTGAGAACCATATGTAAAATGGACACTGGTGTTGGAGGGGGGTTCTCGTAGTGGGTTATGGGACGATTGCCAAAGATGGAGAGGAACAAAAATGTCTTAGGTGGTGTCCTTGCGTGAAACTATTAACCAGGAACCTGGTAGCAGTGGATCAGCAGGGCCAGAGTTGTAATGCAATAGGCCTGAGGTCAGAATAGGTTGTATACTAAGGCCCGGTTTTGCAGACATTGGTCATGTGAGGACAAACAAAAAAGGGGGCAAAGATGATGACAAAGATCTGACTGAGTCGCCCAAATTGTGTCTGTGAGTTGCAATACAACATGGTGCCCTGTGGGAGATATGACAGGGCACTAATTGACATCCATAAAGCCCCTTGTATCTTCCTCATTACTGGTGAATGAATATACCCTCCCTGCTGTGCCCTTCGAGACTAAGGCCAATTCCACCAGTAAACTCACTACAAGGGTCTCTAATACTTTTATTATTCCTTCAAATTAGTCATTGGGAGGAGGAGGTCTACAAGAAGTGGTAATTGAGCTGTCCCTCGGTTTAGGATTATCTAATACACCATTGATTTAGAATCTAACTGAAGCTATTGCCCCTGATACTGTCTTCTATCATAGCTCTGTTTGAAAAATGTGTAACAGGCTCAGACACTGCGTTGCTGATCTTAACTGAGATTTTAACATTTTTGGCGTTTAAAACAAACCAGAACTTGCAACAGGACTTCCCTTTCAAGAGAGAGGAAGTGAGGCAGATGAACAAAGTTAACATTCTTCTGAATAAAGTTCATAAGTATAAACCTTTAAATTATGCAAGCGCCTGGAAATGTTGGTGACTGAGTGCCCCCTATATTGGAGAAGTAGGAAATTGCAAACCCATCTAAGATGGGTGAAGTGTCTGAACATCCTGAAAGGCACCTTACTGGACTTAAAAGTAGAGTCAGAGGAACAAAGGTTGGAGACAATGTCGTTTTTTTTTTAAAACACTGATTTAAAGAAGATGCAACTCAAGTGGACATATTTCCTATATTTGCCTTTGGGAAAAAAACCTAAGGTTGGAGGTGCATATAAAGGCCCTATCATCAAGAGGAAGCTGAAGAAGAAGTAGCAGAGAAAGAACTCTAGAAAGGGAGATCAAAGAGTGAGGTTTGCTTATCAGGAAGAAGGAGAAAATATGGGTGATGGGAGGAAGTGTTGAATCCAAGGTCAGATGATGAGGCTTGTCCTCCCACCCTGGGAGGAGTCAGGTTCCCCTTTCTGCCTCCTTTGTGCACTTTAGTGTCTAAACTGTACCACCTACCCCTAGTGATATAATTGGGTGCCCACCCAGGTAATTGGATTGTTAAACCCATTGGCAGCTTCCTTTCAGCCTTTGGTACACAAAGGGTCAGTGGCTGGATCTCTGAGCTATGATGAAGATGGGAGGAATATTGCATGGTAAAAAGCTTGTGTCGAGTCTAAATGTGACATATTTGCCTTGGGTTTAAATGAAATATTTTTCAAGTTTCTGTCTGGTCTCCCCTGAATAGCGCTCGCTTATTCGATATTTTCTATTTGAATCAGCCATTTCGATTAATCACTTCTGACTCTATGGCTTTTGTGAACCCGTTGATCCAGAATAGAATTTATGGCAATCATTATACAAGAGTGGAATTTAGAACAGTGCATGCAGTTATATTGATAATGTGGAGTACTTACATAGGTTAAGGATAGATGTCGTACCGTATCATAGAGAGCCAGGGTCTAACACTGTTGATATGCCCCCAACATAATTTCCCCGTTTACTACCAGAAACTATCAGTGATGCTGAGTAGTTTGCGGCTATGATTAATGAGGGTGAGAGGGCAGTATATGACAGATCCAAAAGGAGCAATAAAAACAATTGAAGTAAATCTGGCATCCCAGGAGACAACATGAGGGCATGGCTTCCAGCAGTACTTGCAGGCAAAGAAAATGCCAATAGGGGTTCAATGGACCAGGAAGGCAGGGGGGAGTGTTTAGTATAATGCCTCTTCCTAGCCCATTCAGCCCTAGTGGAAAACTATGCTATGCTATGCTAAAGGATTTAGAAAGCACATGGCAACCTGAAGGAATCCCACCACTGGCGAACACAGTGAACCACTACACCAAGAACAGAATTGATAACTGATAATCAGTTCCCAAAGCTCCAGGTCTTAATGAATTTTTGGTAGCTCAGCTCATTATTTATGGAACGTATCGCCAGAGGGAGAGCATTCCACTGCTTGGCGGTGCTGTATCCAAAAGACCGTCTTTCATTTTGAGTCCTTCTGACAGTGGGGACAGTGACTAGAAATGAGTTGGTGAATCTAAGAAGGCTTTTTGGGGAGTAAGGTGTGACCACATGGTGAGAAATAGAAGGCTGGAAGGCTCTGTGCACCATGCACAATGTTTTAAATTCAATTATATAGCAATGGACAGCCATTTGAGATCTGTCAGGCCCTGTCCGGTTGATTCATATCTATAAATACCTCCGGGTTGGCCAAGCTGCCTCTGGTCTCCTCCAGCTCCCAAACCGGTTATAAAGCACTTGGAAATACGGTTGAATGCATCTCTTAAATTTGATTCCCATGCTGTTAAACTGGTTTGTTATCTGCTGAGGAATGCTTAACCTGCTATGCAAAATTCTTCCTCTTCTGCCACCCACATCCAAAAGGCTGGTTGTCCAGTCACTTTGTCTTTCTCACCTGGACTACTGTAATTCAGTTTATCAAGGGTCACCTTAAGCAATGACAAAGAGGCTGCAATCATTTCAGAATGTAGGCACTCAGATGTTGTAGCATATTCCAAGATATCTTTCTGCCCGACAAGTTCTGTGCTCTCTCCATTGGCTATTTATGACTGAGAGGATTACTTTCAAGTCACTTTGTTGTGCCCCTGGGGCAGGGCTTTACATGTAGTCTTTCTACACTCCTGCGCAATTGCTGTGCTCCACTAATGCCTTCCTCACTAAAGTCCCTGATAATAAAAGAGCTAGACATGGACGGCATGCTTTTTCATGTAATACAGCTAAGCTGCGGAATAGCATTCCGCTTTCCATTCGTTTTAAAAAAAAGGAACTTCACTCCCAGAAATTACTGAAACCGTGGCTCTTCCAGAACAGATCTTTGCGAAATCCCTGTACTCTTTCGTACACACTCTTAGTGCTGGGATGCCTATGGGTAGCTACGTGCTTTATAAGTGCTTTCAGAATGGAATACAATAGAATACCCAAAACCAGTTGTGCATCCGCATTTTGCAGGACTTGGAGTTTAAGATTAACTGCCCTGGGAACACAAAGGTAGAGCGAGTTGACATAATCCAGATGAGAAACAATCAGAGCCTTAGCTACCAGCATCCTTCAGGGCTGAGGGAGAAGAGGCTAAATCTTGTGCAACATGTGCATACTTCCAAAACTAGAGGTTTACAGTTTATTAGCCTGACTTTCTTTGGTCAGGGTTTTCTTCCAGCACACCCCCAGGCTTTTTGTAACCGGTTTAGAAGCAGTAGGAGGACTTAGGCATACCAGCCAGCCAAGTGCTCTTTGGAGGTGGAATTTACTACAGAGAATCATAAGCTCTGCCTTGGGTTCATTAAATTTAAGGCAATACTTGTTCATCCAGCTGGCAACCTGTTCCGTATATAGTCCCAAAGTGGTTGCTGAATGGTCCATGTCTGAGGCAATAGTAAAATGCAGCTGGATATTGTCCACATAGGAGATGATTGAAATCTCAAAGGGAGTTAAGATATCTACCAAGGGTTGCAAGTACACGTTGAACAACGTAGGACTAAGAGAGGACCCTTGCGGCACTCCACAGATAATTGGTAGAGTAGAAGAGGTGCAAGTCTTATAGAAAACCTGGAAGGATCTATCCTTCTGGAAGGAGCCAATCCAACCCAAAGTTACCCTTCGAAACCAGCCTTACGAAACCTCTCTAAGAGAGTGGGGTGGTCCACGGGATCAAAGGTGGCGCTACTGAGGCTCCTGGATCAAGTCTCTTTCTCTCATCCTTCACCACAGCCAACTGAGCAGTTTGCTGTGTGTAGGCCAAAAACCAGTTTGAGTGTTGTGTGGGAATGAACTGACCTCATAGAATTCACAAAGATGCATGTTAATGTATTTTTCCATTCACCTTACTCATGCCTGTAAGCAAGGAGATGGGACGAAAATACTTTGGACATTGCGAATTGTGTAGGTCAAGGGGGAAAGAGACTTTTAAATCAGTGAACATTATTAGCTGAAATGTACATGGTTTATCAAATAGAATGGAGGCTTTGGTGTAGTTGACTTTCATAATTCTAACGATATCTGCTGCCTCTGTTGGGTTTGCTCTGCCTCCGGCCCTTTGTGTGGTGGAGGTGAAGCGGTGCAGGCATAAAGCTGTTCAGTTTAAAGTTTCACTTACCTGCTCCTTCCGAGTCACGATGTGCCGTAGGAAACTTCCCTCGTCAGGCTCCTTGTTTATCTGCATCGGCTGGTTTTTGTTGTCCAGTTTGCAGTAGAACTTCACAGCGTTGGTCCTACTTGTTGGACAGCATCTGTTAAATGCAAAAAACAACCATTAAAGTATTGCGTCCAGCAGTAATGGGGTAACACGCTTTTGCGCTTCGCACTAATAATATATCTTGAGTATTACTTATCTAATCATTGTCATCATGGCTTTGGAGAATCAATTTTCTTTGTGTGCATTGTAGAAAAAGCTGTAATAAAGTAAACATCTTAATAATGTCTCCTAAAAAATTAAGAAGATTCATTACACAAATCCCGGCCTATATTTACATATTTCTTTTTGTTTGAAATAAGAGGATAGCCTGAAATGATATTTACCATATTCTGTTCCTCTTATGGATTTGTTGACCTTTTTGGGCTATTCTTATTTCCCTGCTATATCTTGATTTTAGTTGGATGTTTACACTGTCACATGTATTTCCACCTCTCTATTCTACTACTGAGTAGTGGGTACAGAAAATATTTGTGTTTTCTCTTTTATAGATTGCACACTGCGCATGTACATGCAGTCACTGAATTCAATGTGGAAGAGGGGAGTTTAGCAGGTACTGCATACAATTGCTACATAGATACTTAGCCTTAAGTTGTGTGTGGTAATACAATATCAGTACACAAGACTGATGCTTTTCTGTTCTTTACATTCAGGGAACACATAGGACCAACATTAAACTGTCCTCCTCATTGACACATGCCATGGGACATTTGTATTTCTTTTTTCCCTTGTTTTCCTTCTTCCCCCACACTTCACTTTTACACTCTCTGCCCGAAAATGCTCTTTTGCCTTCATGAACTAAAAGAGTTCAAGTCGCTTTGGACCTCCTATCTGTTTTTATGATTATTGTTGATGTCTCCTATACTTTAGCTCCATTTTTATGTCTGTTTCGTTTCTTTTCTGTAAAGGAGGAAGATGTGTTGTATATTGATTCTTCTTGTATTATGGCTGACAGTAGTCATTAGCCGTTCCTTAGTGTTTTAACCTTCTCAGCCTCCCAGAATACCTGTGAGTGTTCTAACTTGTACCAGAGTGTTCTACCTGTGTCAGTGGATGGTCTGGTCAGCTGGCAATGTTTGTACTCAGCTGTGTCCTACAATAAATCTACATGTAATCAACTAGAAGTATCCTGTCATCTATTTACAACAGTAAGCTTGTTCTGAATGCTCCTGAGGAACGGATACAAGAGGCAAGATTAGCCTGTAGTGAATCTTCACAGCACACTATTGTATTTTATGGTGATTTTAACACCCCATTGACAAGTGATAGGTAAGATAAAGTACTCTCAGAGGAAGATCAGGTATGGGTTGTACCAATAGTAGCTTTGGGAAATCATGAGGCAGGTAAAACCTCTAGGGAAGGGCATAGGTTCAGGTCTCTGCTCTTGTTTTGTGGAGTAAGACAAATGAACGTTCACACTCCCTCTGATACTCCAGCTAATGTGACCTTCCTTGGCTATAGAGGAGCTTCTATAATTGACTCGACTCAAATTAATGCTGAATCCATGGGTATGCTGGTTGTACCACGTCCAGAAAGTGACCATATTCCATTTGCTGATCCGTTTTTGGTGGACCTAATGTGTAAGAGCATACTCCCAAAAGAATGTTAAAGTTAAAGGGGGGTTACATGTAAAGAGCAGTTAGGTGGAACACTGGAAAATGTTTGCACTTTGCCCAGATTTTAAGGACTTTAATTCAGGCTAATGCTGGGGAGATGATAATGATAAGGGATGAGGAGACCGTTAATAGAAGGGCGTTGGTCCTATTTGAGCAAATTATTAAGGATAATGATGATGACCATTAGGAGTGTGGAGTTTATGAATGTTTTTAATCAAACATGGTAATTGTTTTGATCATGTAAGTTGGGTGAAAAAACAGTTATCTTTTGCTCTTGTGAGGTACTATGAAAGTGTGGATGCTGATTGTACATTCATAAGAATGAGAAGGGATTATATAGAATTAACTAGGAGAAGGGTCAGAGTCATTTAGTGGGCTAGGGAAAAGAACTCTAAGCACAATTGGTGACTTATCACAAGGGGTTATAATCAATGTAGGGGCAAGAATTATATGAGCATTGGGACACAGGATTGTATTTCACATTTTACTATTATCTCTACCACCTCGATTGTTAGGAACTGCCACCATCAGCACGGAAGTAGGTTCAAACAATCTTCTCTGGGATTGGATGGAGGGGATTCCACCGGATCTGAGGTCAAACAAGCTACTTTACAACAAAAGCCTAATAAAGTCCCTGATGTTGTACCCATAGATTTCTACAAAGCACATCTACTATTATGAGTCCTGCATCTCACCGAGGTTTTTTATTGCCATTATGAGGTCTGAAGAGACACCAAAATCTTGTTGAGGGGCTATAATTCTCCCTCTATGTAAGAAAGACCCTGCCATTAGTGCCTGGTTTCGTTTTTGAATTGGGCAAGTAAGATCTATGGTAGGTATCTCTTCAATCACATTCATGATTGGGTTGAAGATGGAAGAATTTTAGCAGATAATCAAGCAACCTCAGCCGAGGAATTGGAATAGAGTAACAGACCATTCATCCATTCTCGGGGTGTACTACAACCATGAGGCAAAGGAAGTTCCCATTTTAAAAAAAAAATTGATTTGAAATCTGCTGTTAATTTAGTAGACAGACTTATTGTGGCTAGCATTACAATAGCAGGGTCTGAATCAGTACTTGATCACGGTTTTGCAGAATTTGTTTAGAGATACATTTGCCAACGTTCATTATGGGTTGAGGGGAGTATTTACAGAGAGCTTTATAATAACTACTAGTGTGCAGCAGATTTGTGTGTCAGCCCCTCTGCTCTTTTCCCTTTTTTTCAATGATGTTGGCCCATATCTTGATAACTTGAACTTGGATTGCCTAAAGCTTGGAAATGCACGTATTCCCGTGCTGTTATATGCAGACTACATACGGTTACATTCTGTTACATTACTTCCCATGCATAAACTGATTAAGGGCTTTATAGACTATTTTGACATGAAACATTTAACTATTAATGTTTCCAAGACCAAACTTATGATCCTGAAACCTAGAATTGAGTTAAACTGTTCCTTCTCAGTGGAAAATGATACATTAGAACAAGTACATGATTTTGATTACTTGGTAATCCCATATGATCATGAAATGTTATTGAAATAGCATAGGGAAGGAGCAGCTGAATTTCTGAGGCAGGCAGCAGCCGCAGCTATTCGGTGTAAGCAGAGAATAAGGAGCCGTCTCTGAGCTCATTATTACATGTGTATACAGCAGAGGTAGTTGCAGCCTTGATGTATGAATCTGAAATTTGAGGCAACACGGAAACCTCTGCACTTCAGAACATTGAGAATAGGCTCCGGGGGGCACTGTTTTAGTGATGGCAGGGTACACCTTTCGCATCCCAATATTTGGATCTGGGTGTCAGATAATATTTGCCCTAGCCCTAGTAATTTACTGGGTACCTCTACAGAAAAATCATTTAGCAGGCATATGTTTGGCCACTATAAGGGAGGTAGCCATTTACCCTGACCTGCCTGGAATGCCTTGGTGGAAGCATCAGTGTAGTACCTTAAAGCAGCTGGATCTTAACAGTTTTTGTAAGGATCAAACTTCGCAACCTCTACCTTAAATAAGGTAAAGATTACGCAGTAAGAATAGGATCTTGGTACAGGTATCTAAAGCATACATTTAATGTTGTGTTTGAACCCTATTTGGATGACATCTAACCTGAGATAAGGCGTTCATAATAAATAAAATGCGATGAGAAATACAAGGCTGTCTTCCCTTGAAGGCATTTGTAGCCAAATGAGTCAAGCCCAGGGGGACTGATGTAGTATGTGATTGTGCTTGTGGTGAAATTGAGGCGATCACCCACTTGATGCTATTTTCCTATCATCATCATCATCATAAATAACTTTATTCGATTTGAAAAGAAACATAATAGTATACAATTTTAACATACAAAAATTCACAAACTGTATTTCTTATCCAAAGGCTCAGGCAAACAACATACGAGAAATCACAGACACATTATCAATGGACATTATCTTCTATATAAAACTTGTATAAATCATTCCAATAATTCTAAAAATACTAACCTGCTAAAATACATCTAGAAAACACAATCTGACATATATAAAGTGCACTGTGCATTTTAAATTGAAATATCACATATGTAAATTAGTTAGCCACTCCTGGCAACCCACTTGATTTTACCACCATGGTTGAATATTTACATATTTTATGAACTATAAAGGCCATTATAAAATTTTGCTATACATTATCATTCTATGGCATCACATATATAAGAAGGTTAGCCTCTCACACCAACCTACTTAGTTTTTAAATAATAGCTACCAAGGAGTGTACAAATAAAATTTATATATCCAAATAATTTATCAGTTTCATTATTTTTCTTCTATTACAATCTAAAGTACAAGATATCAAAACCAGCTATTTTACCGAAATATAGCGAATATACAAATGAAATGGCTTGCTTCTTTATTTCACACTTATAATGTTTCCAACAAAATAGACACTTTAGCTCTCTGTTACAGAACTGATTACCCGGAGATCAATTTGCAGTACATATGCTTATTTGGAGTGCTTGTATTTTGGCTGGGAAATCGAACTGTAACTGATTTTAATTGTATAGAGGTATTTATTTATTTATGAGTTTTATATAGTGCAAAATTGACCCAAAGATATCAGAGGGCTTTACAAAGTAGGCATCACAACAATAATATGAGGTATATAGAGAGTAGATACAAATATATGGCAGAGGTAAAAAGAGTAAATGTTAGACAGAGGTAGATGTTAAAAAATAGCAACAAATACCTGAGTTACATGAAAAGTGTATAAAGATACATAGCAGCATTTTATAAAAGAAGAATCTGATAGACAGTAGCATATTTCAATTCAAAAGCTTGGAGGTAGTTATTGTAGGGAGTTGCCCTAGTGGGAGAGTAGATGCACAGTTTTCCCCTGAGGTACTGAACGAAAATGCATCTTATCGCTAGTGTTCATGAAAAATTAGCTCTGTACAGAGTAGGTGCAACAGCAAAAACCTGAGGTACATAGACAGTACATAAAGAATATATAATGACGGTAAAAAAGAGTAAACAAAATATAGCAGTATAAGTAAAGAAAATAGCAGCAAGTACCCGAGTTACATAAAGTGTAAATGAAAAATAAATAGCAAAAGTAAATCAAAGAGGTATATGAAAGACAATGTACACAAAAGTGTTGAGGTAGTTGTAAAAGTGAGAAGCAAGGGTGGGGAGAGTAGATGCACAGTTTTCCCTGTGGTATTGATGCACAGATTTAAGTGGGGGCTGCAGTGTTGCATAGGTCCAAGGCTTAGGCATATTACAGGTTGACAAGAGGTAGCGGACAAATGGAGGGCAGATACTAAACAGGAAACGAGGGTATGACCCAGTCCTCAGTGAGAGAGAAATTTGATGGATAAAAAGAGTTTTACTTCTTTCCTGAAAAAGGATGAGGATGGGTTGCATTTGAACTCAGTCGGGAGAAATTTCCAAATATTTGGTGCGATTCCATAGAAGGATCGGTTATAGAGTTTTTTTCTTAACTTCTTGTGGCTTGAGAAGTAAGGAGCTTGTACTTCTGGATGGACTGTTACTACCCAAAAGGGTCAGTTTCTGAGACAGGTAGGAGGGGATGTTGTGGTGCAGCACTGTATGAGACAACAAGATATTTTGAAATGTATCCTCGCCTCGAATTATAGCCAATTCTGAACTCGAAGGTCAGAGGTGATGTGATCACTTTTTTTTAGATCTTGTACTTAGCATACCTTCTGCATTAAATATAGCCTTCGGAGCAGCATGTGAGATTTTTGAGAGGCTTACAAGGGTGGTGCTGCTGTAGTCTAGTTTCGAGAGCACTAGTGCATGAGTCGCATGTGCAAGGTCACCCGCTCAGTGGAAAGGTTTTATTTTCTCAGGCTATGCAACTGAGGGTTCATTCCTCTAGTGATGGCACTGATGTGTTTTTGGATGGAGTGGTCTTTGTCTAAAGTAATACCTAGGGATTTGGTGAGTCAACGATGTGTGGGGTGAATTTCAAGGCAGGGAGAAGAGGGAGACAGT
Source organism: Lissotriton vulgaris (assembly GCF_964263255.1). NCBI lineage: Eukaryota > Metazoa > Chordata > Amphibia > Caudata > Salamandridae > Lissotriton > Lissotriton vulgaris. The sequence continues at coordinate 1,091,956,742 of NC_141696.1, read as the reverse complement.
CTTTTACATTAGAGGTGGTAGTGAGTGGAGCAAACAGTAAGAATGTAGTTTTAAGGGCATTGAGTTTGAGGTGATTGAGAGTCAGCCATTGTTGTGTTAATATTAGAGTGTTATTGAGGGTGTGGTTGTCCTTGAGGGAGGTTATTCTCAAGTAGAGTTGAATGTTGTCAGTATACATATGGTAGGGGATGTGGGAGAATTTGCGGAAATCGGTAAGGGGCTCCATGTAGAGGCTGAACATTTTGCAGCAATTGCACCGAAGCACACATTTGTTAAATCATTGCGTACCTTGATAAGAAAAGGTAAGTAGTTATTTTATAGTTGTGAATGTGGTCTCTCCATTTATTGTTCAATACGAAACGTGGTATGGACAATTTGAACTTAGAGGCAGCCAACACGTGCTTTGTCCACAGAACTTCACCAAGGCTTAAAATTCATCTAGAGACATTTAGGCATGTTCAGCAATATTGAAATTGCAAAAAATTCCGAAATAGTCACTTGGGGGATGCTTAGTGATAGTGAATCCGGCTCGGTTAGAGTGTGAATTATTAGAAAGTACTGCAACCTATTGTGTAGAAAGGAGGAGCACCATTATAGTACAATGCACGAGAGAACAATCCTGTGTTCTAGAAGGTCGAGCAGGGTAGCATGGTTGATGTGTCAAAGGCTGCTGACAGAGCCAGAAGGATCAAGATTAATTAATATCTTCCAGTTATTTTTAGTGTCAAATAGAACCCCCAAATAGGAGAAAGCATATTGTGGGTCCTGACGTTAAGGATGCTATACAGACACTTGTTACTTTTAGGTCCTTATATTCTTCCCAGACTTTTACCGAACCTGATCCTGCAGTTAGACAGAAAACGAAAAATTATCCCATGAGAGAAGATCCTCCAGTATGGAGGGAAGCGGTTCCGCAAGCGGGTGATCTTCCGCCAGTCCCTGCTCATTTTCAGCGTGTATCGGTACCTGTTCCATGGAAGCGAGCTGAAGTTTTAGCACTTAAGCAGTCTTTGCCGGACCCTCGTAAAAATCCTGCTGATTATTATAAAGAGTTGTCCCAGACTGTTGATGCATGTATTATGAATTTGGTTGATGTTGATATGCTGATGGGGAATGTAGTTCCACAAGCATTGTGGACTCGGATTCGTAGAGAGGACCACAACCAAGCTTTTGGTGGTAGTTGGGCTGATATAGTTGCTGCAGATGCAGCACAAGTGGGTGGTGCTAAGCCAGATGATTTGATTACACAGTTGCCTGGTAGAATCATAACTTTAATGAAGACGATGAAGCCTGCCTTACGCGTTAACTGGGATAAGTTAGCCGCATGTGTAAACAGAAGAAGAATGAGAGTGTTTCTGATTTATTCACTCAGTTTGAGGAGACATTTATTGACCATAGTGGTCAGGATTTGAGTACTGAAGGGGGACAGAGATTATTTGTGGATACATTTGTTTTCGATCTGCTTCCTGAATTGTCTCATAAATTGAAAAATTTGGAAAGTTCTTGGGCTGTTTCTTCGTCTGCCCAAATATTAGCTACCGCTCAATATTATGAGAATAGGGACAAGGTGGAAAAAGACAAGGCTGAGAAGAAGACTAAGGATTTAAAATCGAAAGTTCTTCTTCAGCAGCCTTATCCTCCTCGTTCCGGTCAGCGTCAGTTCCAGCAACCTATTCAATCTCAAAGGTTGCTGCAGAAACCTGAGCCTTTTGTTCCACGACCTTTCCTTGGTCCTAATCAGTGAGCCTATTGTAAAGAGGAAGGCCATTTTAAGAGTAGTTGTCCGGTTTTATTGCAGCGTAAAGGTGGATTTCAAGGGCCGCGAGGCCATGGTGGTTTTCAATCAACCCCTAGGGGTAGAGGGCGAGGTGTGTTGTCTCAGGGACAGTGTTCCTTTCCCCCTCAGTATTCTTCGAATTATTTTGATCAGCAGAATACTCAGTCTGTGCAATATTACAATGATGATTATTGTGTTGAAGGTGAGGTTCAGGATTTTCATTCCAGTTAGGATAGCCATGGACAAAGTAAGGGAGTCGTATCAGTTCCAGTGGATCAGAATGGGCCTTATGTTGAGGTAGTTGCTTTGGGTGTTGCAGAGCCATTTCTTTTGGATACTGGTGCAATGAGAAGTTCTATGATCCATTCAAAACTCCCTGGGGGACCTTTGTCTGGCTTAACAAACGTTTCTGTAGGATTTTCCGGCACCCCAGTTGCTAACCCAGTTTCTTGTCCTTTGCCTCTTTCGATTGGTCCTTGCGATGTGGAAGCTCCACTTATTTTAACGACTGGTTGCGGTGAGAATTTGTTGGGTCTGGATCTGTTGAAACGTCTTCATGCAACGTTGTATTGTTCCCCCTCCGGTGTGCGTCTTACTTTGGGTAAGAAATTGGTTTCTCCCATATATCTATCGAAGGATAGTTTTCCACCCGAGTTGCAATTTCTTCCTGCTACGCTTTGGGCTACAGGTCCGAACGATGTTGGTTTGTTACAGATTCCTCCTTATGTGGTTACTATCAAGCCTAATGTTAAATTGCCATGTATTCCACAGTACAAGATTTCTAATGACGGTGAGCGAGCCTTGATGGCTATTATCTATGATCTGGTCCAGAAGGGCATGGTTGAAGAAACGAGGGGTAATGTTTGTAACAGTCCTGTTCTCCCCGTTCTTAAATGCTGCGATCCTTCTCAACCACCTGTGTATCGCTTTGTGATTGATCTTCGGGAGGTCAACAAGATTGTTGTCCCCCAGTTTCCTGTTGTTCCAGATATCACTGCTTTACTTACTATGATACCCGCCTCGGCAGCATGGTTTTCTGTTATCGATCTGAAGAATGCTTTCTTTAGTTTTCCCATTGCTGAGGAAAGTAGAGATATTTTTTGCTTCTCTCTTGGAGGCCGAAGTTTCCGGTTCAAGCGTGCTCCTCAAGATTATTGTGAAAATCCCTCTATCTACAGTCAAGCTTTGAAATCTCAGCTTGACGCGTTCACTTTGCCTCCAGGTGCTACTTTGATCCAATATGTTGACGATTTGCTGATTGCTGCTGATTCAGAGGATGTTTGTAAGGATGTGATGGTTTCTTTGTTGCGTCATTTGTCTGATCTACATCATAAAGTGTCCCCTTCTAAGTTGCAATATTGTCGCTAAGAGGTTACCTATTTAGGTCATCTCTTGTCGAAGGAGGGAAGACGCTTGACCCCAGAATGAATTCAAGCAATTGCACAAATGTCTGAGCCAACCACACAGAGGGAGGTACGTGCCTTTTTGGGCATTATCTCAAATTGTAGACAATGGATTCCGAATTTTTCTTTGTTAGCTAAGCCTTTGCTGGCGCTTACGTTGAAAGATACGCCACAACCTCTCCCTTGGACTGATGAATGCCAAAAGAGTTTTTCTGATTTATGTAATGCTTTGTGTTTTGCACCTGTGTTAGGTACTCCGGATTATAGTAAGCCTATTACACTCTATGTGCATGAAAGAGAAGGTTGTACATAGTCAGTTTTAACACAACAATTTGGAGACAAACAACGGCCATGTGCCTATTTTTCAGCTACGTTGGATCCAGTAGCCAAGGCATTGCCTAGTTGTTTCAGAGCTACAGCAGCGGCAGCAATTTCTATTCGTCAGTCTGCTTGATTGGTATTGGACAACACCCTTGTTGTTTTGGCACCACATACAGTAGATACTCTTTTGAATAGGACTAAGACACAAGACCTCACAAGTGCTCGCTTGTCTGGATATGAGCTAACGCTTTTGGCTAACCATATACATATCAAGTGGTGTAATACTCTGAACCCAGCAACACTGTTGCCCATACCGGATGAGAAAGGCATTCAGGAACAGCATGATTGTTTTCTTCGAACAGAGGAGGAAACGAAAGGCAGAATAGATTTAAAAGATACACCACTTGTGGATCCGGACGGGATCCTATGGGTAGATGGATCTTGTTTTAAGCTTCCAAATGGAGAGATAACTGCAGCTTATGCTGTTACTACTTTGCATACTGTAGTGGAGACAGCACGTATTGCACAGAATTCAGCCCAAGCAGCTGAGTTAATTGCTTTAACGAGAGCATGTGTTTTGACGAAAGGAAGGAGAGTAAACGTCTACACTGATAGCCAATATGCTTTCGGTGTGGCTCATAGTTTCGGTCGCTTGTGGAAGGAAAAAGGATTCTTTACTTCCCATGGGACTAAAATGCAGCATGGCCAGTTGGTGACTAATCTTCTTGACTCACTTGCCTTGCCTACACAAATAGCAATAATCCAGTGTAGCGCTCTCAAAAAGATAACCGATGATGTGGGTCGTGGGAATGCTTTTGCTGACGAGGTAGCAAAAGAGACAGCAAGAGATGTTACGAGTCGTATGTACGTTGTGGGTCCTGCAAGATGGATCAAAGAAGGAGGAATGTCTGAGGACGCGATAGAAAGTGTAAGAATGATTCAAGAAGAGGCTACTGGGAAAGAGTTGAGTAAGTGGAGAGAAAGTACGGGAATGTTGGACGCGACTGGGTGTTGGACGGAATTGTCAGAGCATCAACGATGGCTGTTACCAGACGCCTATGTACTACCTGTAGTCACTTTGGCGCATGGTCCAGCCCATATTAGTGCAAAGGGCATTTGTAAAATCTTGGCTCCAGTATGGCAGAATGAAGGAATTCCTAAATGTGCAGAAAATGTGGCGAAGCATTGCATTGTTTATCTAATGCATAATCCAGGAAAGGGAACCCCAACTCCTGCAGGTCATTTTGCTCCCCCTACGTATCCTTTTGAGGTATTACAAATCGATCACATTCATATGGATCGTTGCAATAACCTCAAGTATGTTCTGGTGGCGCTTTGTGCCTTCTCCAGATGGATAGAGGCCTACCCACTAAAGGACAATACTGCCTTATCTACTGCTAAAGTTCTTTTGAAGGAGTTTTTCCCGAGGTTTGGTTTGCCGCGCATTGTCTGGTCTGACAATGGGAGTGAATTCATAGGCCAGACCATGCAGAAAGTATGTGCAGGTCTTGGTATCAAACAGGAATTCCATGCGGCAAACCACCCTCAGTCAGCAGGATTGGTAGAGTGTTATAATGGTACTTCAAGCTCAAACAGGCAAAGATTCAGGCGAGCACAGGTCTCACCTGGCCTGATGCCTTACCATTAGCACTCCTGTCTACAAGAACTACTGTCCATTCCCGTTTAGGTTTGAGTCCATATGAGGTCATTTTTGGGCGACCAACAAATGTTTTGGGAGTTCCTCAACCTAAAAAGTATTCTGATATTCCATATCCAATGCTGATTGACTACTTGCTTGACCTCACCACTAAATTACGTGTTCTTCATCAACAGGTTCAAAACGCTTTGCCAGAGACCTCCGCAGACCAAGGTCATTACCATCCAACCTGGCGACGGGGTCTGCGTGAAGAACTTTCAGGGGAAGCGGAATCTAGAAGCTCTTTGGAGCCCGCCACGTCAAGTGCTAGTAACTACACGGACGGCAGTAAAGGTTGTTGGGAAAAAGAACTGGGTCCATGGCGTGCACTGTAAAAAGATAACCCTGCCCTTGCCTTTTGATCAGTGTGTTCGTGAGGGTATAGCTGACAACGAAAGTGAAACAGTGCCTAGATTTGTACTGCTTAGTAGTGCACGCCTGGACCACACGAACTCTGAGAAAGAAGACAACGACGTGTTACAGGAGGCCGTCCCAACACATCTGCGTTTGAACACCGTGAATCCATAAGCCTTGTTTAAGGACCAGACGATCCCTAATAAGACTCGATATAACTTGCGACCGAAAACGGTCAAACACAATTGAATTTTTCCTTTTTACGATTTCTCTGATTATACCTTTTGTTTTGAAAAGACATTTTTTATGTGTTTTCTTCCACTATCCATCAAGTTGCAGGGTCACGGTAGGAGTCTTAACCTGTGACCTGAGTAGTGACCTAGGGTCTGCAGGACTTGCAGTGTCATAGGACGGCTAACAATCCCAGCTAAGTGATCTAGGAAGATTATCGTGAGCAACGCCTTTAGAGTAATGGATGCTAAAGTGGAAATTAATAATCTGACTGTAAATATGAAACGACGATTTAAGAAATCGATGGTTGAGGGGAGGAGCTACGTCAGCAAGCAAGATGGCTGCTTAGACTCCCGGCTCCGTCGACCCTCGTAACCCGCCGCGATATCCTGCATGTTATCCTGACTTAACGCCTAGCCTCTGTGTGGATGAACTGTCTCGCACTCCGATGGTGAAATCCGGAAACTTTTATCATCTTGTTTGACGGAGTTACATCGAGTGTAAGTTTGCGGCCTGCTCCAGCGGTGAAGCCGGGGCCTGGAGTACTTTCACAGCCGGGCTGTAGTGCAACAACATCGGCCAGGAGACTCAGGCTTGGCCCGGTCGACCGGAGTGGAGGCTTTGTTTCAGCCCGAAATTTGGTGGTGATCGTCTTCATTGCTCAGTATCGACAGGGAAGTGAGTCTGCATGCTGCTGGCTGCGGGTGGGGGCCCCCGTCCCGCGGCCCCGGTTTGCTCCCGCCGGGGTTCGGTGGTTCGGTGTCACTGGCCTGCGGCCTTAACTGGGTTAACCGTGGTTGTGAACAAAGACTGGTCACCCTTCGCAATTGCACGTTCGAGATCCTGTCTATCACCCCCGTGGGTGCCGGAATCACTCGGGGAGGTGATAGTGATTGATACCGAACACGATATTATGGATCGAACGGTGCATGAACCATCGCTGCGGCTAATACTGGCAGAACTTTAGGCATTCCGCTCACATGTGGATACTTTGCTGAGCAGGTTGGATTCGCGCCTATCTGAAATTCTCGTGGTGGAACCGGGCCCGGCCTTATTGTTTAAACGGGATTCTACAGCCATTCAAAATGTGGCCATTTTGACTCCGTGCGAAGACCCCGTGAAGAAACGAGTAATGGAATCAACGGATGGTGCCCTGGTAGATGGTGTTCCCGAGGATGGCATGGTATTGCTGAACTTTTCACTATTGCCGGCTTTGGAGATATCGTCAGGCGTTCCCCTTCCGTAGACTTTTGTCTGTGACTTTCCATCTCTTTTGTGGTCATCTTCTCCTTTCCTGGCGACGCTACGACTCCTGTTCAAGACACATTGGGACTATTCATCTCAGAGGGAGAGTTCGTCTGCATCTACGGTTATTGAGGGCTCACTGCCTGCTGGTATCCTTGGGCTGATTTTTGCTGACTCTTCTCTTCTTTATTGCTTCTTTGTGTGCCTCTGGGTCTCGCTGGAAGGGGTTCGTGTTTTTGTTCGGAAGGGCCAAGGTTAAGATCGGCTGGATCAGGATGGGTTGGCATGGCTTTTACAAGTGCTGGACCTGCAACTGTTTGCTCTACGAGACTGAGCGGTGACTCATGGTACCCTCTAATTTCTCTACATTGCTGTCATAAGGTTATCTTTTGCTGATAGGGGGTGGCTGTTTCAGGCGGGGGGTCTAAAGGGGCTGGGAGACCACATGGATAGGTCCTCCTTCACTCTTCTTTTTCCTACCTTTGGGGTTTTAGTTGTTAGGGGCGACAGGCACGCTGCTAGTGGGGTTAGGCTGTAGCCATTTGCAGGGGTGCAGGGTGGGGGGCTGAAGGGGGGGGGGTTATTTTGCCTTTTTTATTTTCTATGGCCTTTCTTCTTTCTTTTTCTCTCTGTAGGGTCAGTATAACTATGAATCATTTGGATTCTTATCGTATGCTTGTACTTAGTGCTTTCGCTTTCATGATATCTTGATTTGTGGGTGGGCAGGCCTTGAGTATTGGCGCAACATGGAAATGCATATTGTATGTTCTTTTGTATTGACCTAGATGCTCTGGCGCCAAATTTCCATTATAGTGGTCATTACATGTATATCCTGTTTTTTACCCTGCCCCCCGCTTCTTCTGTTTGATTGTATGGTGTATGGCACCTGATCCTCTCTTATATAATATAAAATGAAACCTCTGTCCTATCCTGAACTTTGACTATGCATTCCAATACAAGCTTTACTTTGAATCGCTGCCGGACCTTTGGGTTGTTGGCTGATGAGCTGTGTCGTATTGTGATATTAACGACTTTTTATTTGTCTAGCGGCCGCCCCCCGTGGTTGTAGGACCATGCTTGTATTTTTACTGAATGCTAAAATAAAGGTTTTCAAAAAAAAAAAAAAAGAAATCAATGGTTAGTCCATGTGGGATAACCTTATGTATTTTGATATGTTTATGTACTTTATTAGCGTGTGGAAGTTGTTTTGTTTATGTTCTACAGCCACTACCTGTCCTTACCTCTGTCCCCGTATCTTTTCCTGCTACTGCCTCCCCACATCGGTTCTATACACTTTCAGCACACGAACAGATTAGGAGGACCGAATACTTCAACAATTTGTTAATTCAGCTATTACACCAACACCAGTTAGTAATGAATACAACTGATTGTTGGGTGTGTGGGCTCATGCCTCATAATACAGAGAGGGGCATGCCGTATTTGGTTTTTCCATTCTCCTATGAAGGTTCCGCCTGGGCTTATTTGGCTATGTTTTCTAACCTTTATCAAAATCAGCTGCGATATGCTCCTGGCAGTCAAATGGTGGTGGAGCAGACTTTAGTCATAGTACTTTGATTAAGGGAATTGTGACTATGGCTAAGATTGCCCAGATTTGTAAGATTCCTACAGATGCAATATTTTACTAGCCTTAAAGAAAAGGCTAAACTAAGGAACTCTCCGCCAATCTGGACTGTACCTCATCGAGGTAATTTCTGTTTACAAATTAATGGTCAGAATGTCAAGAATCAGCCAGAGAGGAGTATCTGTTCTCATACCTATGTCTATACACCTCAGATTCCCTCACTGCTAGTGCCATCACAAGGCACATATTTTATCTCTCACGATAGAGCCTATACATGGCTTTCTATCTATTTTTCAGGAACATGCTATGTGGCTTTTCTTCTTCCCCAAACGTATACTGCTCCTTCAAGTCATTATAAAAAGAGACATGGTAGGGGAGTCTTTGATCAGAAAGACACAGCAGGACAGGAGGCGGCTGACTTCATTAAAGGGTTGCTTTCTTTCTGGGGACCAATGGCCAATAGCAGAGACATCAGACACCTAGCTCGTGTTGTTGAGGCTACCATAAATGAAACTTCCGGAGCCTTGAGTAATGTGACAGCCGAGCTTCAGGCGGATCGTCTCATGACTTTACAAAATCGGATCGTTTTAGATATCATCCTTGCAGACAGGGGTGGAGTCTGTAAATTGATCGGGTCTAGTTGCTGTGTTTACATTCCTGATAATGCCCCTACAGTATACCAAGCTATCTCTAAGTTACATACCATCTCCGAGTCTATACATCAGGACACGGGAGATTGGTCTGTGATGAGATGGTTTTGGGGACTACTGTCCACATGGGGATGGAAGATATTAACTGTTATTCAATGTCACAGTGTGTATTCTTTGGTCCTAAAGTTGTACAACGTGGCATTGCTGCAGGAACACATGGAAAAGAAAGTGCATTCACCATGTAAAAAATAGTTTTTATATGTTAAAGGTACCTCTAAATTGTACCTTGAAAACTCTATTTTTTAATAGTGCACTCCCAATGATTGAAAACCTAAAAGCTATTTAACTGTGTAGGACCAGCTACATTTTCAATAAGAGAAGCCTTGTTGTTATATGTTTTACTTTAAATCTGAACCTGGGTAAATACTTCAAAGTCCTTGAAATTTATTTTGTACTTAATTGTCAGCATCTGATTTTAGATAATAACGTAGGCTATAATTTTAGATAACGTGAGTGGAAAGCTACCTACATAAAAATGAACTTTAGGCTACTTGAGCTTAAAACCAGTTCTGCCACTCATCACACCTCATCACACCTCCACAGCTGGAATTACCATCATTGGCTGGGAAAGTTATTTGCCTTGGCTTGGAAGACAATGTCCTGCATAAAAGCCAATAAAATGCATGCAAGAGTTAACTGTTGACCAATTAGCAGGAACTAGCTATATGTAGAGGCCAGGAATAGTTCATAGAGCAAACAAAAACCTTACCCCAACTTTTTTTCACTTGGAGATGCCAATCTGAGCTCCTCCTATTTATTACTAGGACAATCCAAGTCAGCCAGAGTCAGGTAACAATGGGAACGAGAATTAGTTTGGATCCTGTCAGGTGGAAGGAGATCTCACCTAAATAGAGGATCAAGACAGGTCTTCCTGGTGGCAGAAGAGTTCTGTTGTCAAGTGAAAAATACTTGAACTTAGTATGTACAACAAAGCTATAGATTACATACTATTAATGTCTTACTCAGCATAATAATTCTTCTACAATTCACTTGACAAATTTATTTTACCCATTCATGAAATTGAAAACCAGTTCATGCATTGAGAACCACCTTTAAGAATACATCAATCTCTGAGTAAACTCAAAGATATACAAAATACAAAGCAGTTCATTTGGACATGGGCTTTGCAGGAGCCCCAGCGTATGCCAATACATTCATGGCAAAGTTTGAAGATGAGCACATCTTCAAGGATATGTAATATATTGTTCCATTGTGCAAAATTGTCCTACTTACAGTATGCATGCAAGAGAGCATACAATTCAGTGGAGCACACCTTTGATTAGATTTTTGATTCAGTAGAACACTTATTACAGGGAGTACACTACACATTCCTCTTGACGCAGAAGAGTTGTGCCATATTAACACATGAGCTCCTGTGTAATTTAAAAATCCAGAAAATGAGAAGTGCTGCAAAACATGGTAGGCAACTATGAGTAAAGAGTTAGGATTGAGTCGCAGAATTTCTCCAAATAGTCGTAAGTGGACAGCAATAATCTGGCATCTCACCTTTGACCACCTCAGAACATTTTGGTGCTTTTTTAGATTTCATCTGCAAAAGAAAGCTCTGATTGAAGAAGAGGACTCATGCAAGGAATCAGGAATTCAGAAACTCAAGGACTTCTGACCCTTATTGGCACAATGGGACTGAAACAGCTGTCACAGGGACCAATGGTTAACAGCCTGTTTGCATGTGCCAAGTACTCATGAAGTAACACGACCCAGCTGACCACAAAGGATTGACCCCTGCAGACTGCATAATACTTATCTGGAGAGAGACCAGGTGCCTAGAAGCCTGCCAGGAGGAGCTAGAGACTGCAGATTGATCAGAAGGAAAGTTTCCGGCAGTTGGATAAATGTGGCATTTAAAAAAAAAAAAATTAGAAGACTTCGACAAACTGCTGAGGTTTGCTCAGGAACGTTGCACCATAGGTGTGATACAAAACACAGGTTTTCTCTGTTCAGAGTTTTTTTTTGCATTGAAAACATGTTAACAGGAACTCACAGTTAAGGTATCTAGCCCAATATAGCGCTGTCAAGCTACAGCTTCCAGCACTGCCCTGATGGTAATTTTGACTTGCAAAAATTAGCTTAGTCTGAACATAACCAGAACAAGGCAGCATTTCTATCTGATGAGTGATGGTGGCCACAAAATACAGCTTCATCCTACTTGGAGCTTCTAGTGTCAAAACCAGCATAGGTTTGACCGTGGCATACTGAACTTTCAGGAACCATCTCCAGTAACAGCCTTGGACTTTTCCTTACCTAAAGATTTTGATAATCATTTCAGGGAATAAGCACAAAGGTAAGCCTTTGACCGGTCTGGTGCATTTAATCTCTGCTCCATAAGAGTCAGCCTGAGATCGCACATATATCCTGTCAACTACAAACTGTTGATTTTCAAGGGTCTTTATTTTTTCTTGGCAATTTTTTGTGTTTCAAAATTTAAAAAATCATATCTATGGCCATCCTTTTCTTTTTTTAATGACCATTGGGCCTTTTTCCCTCATTGAATTCTTCTCTCTTCTGCTAAATTTGAATTTATTTGTGTTGTATTCTCTCTTTACAAACTCAATGATACTCTTTGAACTTAACACACGCTTCTCTGAAAATTCCAGCTGATTGCCACATAGTTGAAGCCACTAGGTGAGCTAGTGGTTGAGCAAGTTTTTTATTTTCTCAGAGGTACATTTTGGCCAAACAAAATTGTGTTGTTACATTGGTAGCGGTTATCCTCTTCCAGACTAATCAACTAATTTATGTCATTGTTTTAAAAGAAAATATTTGTAGAAAGATTGGAGGGGTAGATGCCCCAAGTTTTGGGTCACATGTAGTCCAACCTTGATGGCACAGCCAAGCTACTTGCACTTCATGAAAAACCTTAAGCTGATCTTTTCATAAACTCCGAGAAGTGATAGTGTTACAAGGATCCTGCTCCTACACAGAACTGTGCACAGAGACCCAGGACATCAGTGCATTGTGATGTACCAGAAACTCGCCTCAGTACATAGAAAACCCCAACCAGCTAGCATCAGTGTCATATTAGCTCTTCCTCCTATAGCAAACTAACATAATAATTACAACCTAGAACATGCGACTTAGGACAAACTCAGGAATGGTGGGAAGGGAGAACACTCTTTAGGTATATTGTCTTATACCAGTTAACAACAAGAGTAAATAAGAGACACAAGTAATGTTAAAATATTTATTTTAACAACGTGCTCTCAGGTGCAGTATCTTTGCCAACAAAAGCAGCCATATAATTAAAAAAAATATGATCAGCATTGTTACAATTCCATAAAATACAAAGTGAGAAATCATACTACAATGATGGTGAAAACAGGTCTTATAGCGCCTAGTTATAACACCCTCCCTATCTAGAAACTATGTTTTATAAACTAAAGAAGGTCTCCTAGGCTTGTACGGGGGACCCCATTACCTCTCAGCTCAGCAAGACTGAATCACATCAGGATCAGCAAAAGCTCTCTGCATCCCTGGAAACGGAAAATCTTCCAAGTGTGTGAAATCATAGCAACTGTGCAATAATAAAGGCACCAGAATCTCAGTTTGCTCGCAGCTGCCATTTGTTGTGACTAAAAAGCTTTAACCGATCAGTTCGAACAACAGCTACTATGTTATGATAACCTTGACGGCTTCAGCACTCACTGTGCAGACCAGGGTCACGATGTAAGTCTAGGGATGTCGAAAACAAGCCTTTCTCATGTGAAGACATTCGCGCAGCCTAACTTACAAAAACAGCTATATGCAGTGTCGTATGCAAAAGCAGCAAAAGGTAAAATGGTGTTTAAACTTCTAATAAGCCATGCTAACATAACATGTGTGTAAACCAGGCCTAGCCCTCACTACAATAGAAGAATATTGAAAAAAATGGACGAGGAGCCCATGAACCGTATAGGCTCTAAATACCACCATCAACTCAATAAATTATATTTTTACTCATTGGCAGTGTTCTGAAGTATCCAAAAGTGGACACATTGCTTTACTTATCTCCAACATAAAACAATAATCTGACATAGCACTTCATACAACTCCAGCATAAATAAACAAACAAACAAACACACATAAATGAATGAATTAATAAAAATACTAAATATTTAGTGAGCTGTTTTCATTTTCTATTTAAATATATTTCATATTTAGTTGCATTTAGGAATCAGGTACACTTTATTAACAATTGAGGAATATTGGTATGTGCTAGGGAGAAGGGACCTGATGTTGTCTCCTGGATTGACAACAGCCCAATGAGAGGTTTTTGTGGGAGGTATATTGGTTTACTTTGATTTGTGTAGCTCAAAATTGGTGCCCCTATTTGGTAGTTCAAGTCATTTTTATTGGTATGATTAGTCAAATTCAAATTCAAATAGTCTTTATTCGATATTTTTCAATCATAAAAGACATTTTACAATTAAAAATTGTTGGTTTTGATCCCCCTCCCGCCCCACAAAGGTACAGGATCCACAGTGAATTATTTCAATAAAAAGAAAAAAGGATTAAGTATCACCCTAACTCATCCTATTTACATTTTTACATATTCTTAAATATAAACTATTAAAAACAGTTATAAAAACTGTTATAAAAGCTAAATTCATCACTACAAAGATACAAAAATAACAGTTACTTATGCAATGTACGTAGTTAATCACTTATTAATACAGTGTGCAAATTTTATGATTAGTCACTTTCTCTCCATTATAGAGTAAAGTTTGACTTGTATCTGTAAATGTTACAAAATAAAAATAATACTTGTGGACTTGTAATTTAAATGTTCTAATGTTTCTGGAAAATAATCTTGCCAAACCCAAGGAAGCGGTATGTGTAGGCTCACACACATTTTTCTCATCACACTCTTTCCAGTCAGCAACACACTAATGTTTATGTAAGAAAGAAATTTAGATCAAAATAAAGCACATTGTGCCTAATACATATGGAGAAACAACTCCATGCAACAACACACTTCTACCGTCTTCAACTGCCACAGACTGTAACTTTAAATATTCTCTCCAGGTTTTCTTCATATAGCATCTTTTCTTTGACCTCTACCATATCTTCTTCGTTCCTGAAGACCAAATCTTATCAATGTATCAACTATCAGAGAACAATGTGGTAATTAAAATTTTTGAGATGCTTCTGTCAGGCACTTGTACTGACACAATACCAGACACATTTGCTAATACTGCCGGTTTGTCCAAAGACATTGTGGTGAAGCTGTACGAGCTGTTTGTTTTTAGAAAGCCTTTTCTGTGGCATAATCAGTACACATTGGTCAAGGCAAAAGAACAGAACAAGATATCCTAGTGCTTTTCCGCTCAGAGACAGCTTCTAACATCTAGACACATCATTACATCAGAGCTGTAACTCAAAAACAGTAGGTTTGTTATATAAACAGTGCATTGTCCCTAAACTGTTTAGAGGGGGCACTTCAGCCACGATGGTCCTGGAATGGAAGCCTTGTTGACATGCAACTCTGCTAACGCTGATATTCCATCCTGAAGGGCGGTTAAAAGGTTTCTCACAGGCACATTTTGCATTCTTTGAAACTTCATTGTCACTTAAATTGCTTTTCCTGTGTGGATGCAGGATGTAAAATCAAGGTAGAAAAGTATTTTTGGAATCCTAAGTAATAAAAGAATCTACAGAGGCAACTTTTCACAAAAAAGTGTTTACCATAGGCATAGTGATAATGAATCTTTTATGTTTGGATGCCTCCCTTGGAGTGAATGGTTAGCAGGTGAGTCAAGGCATTTAGTTTGGAAGGACAGGTGGCATAAGGTCTATTGCCCAGGGGCTAGTATTTCCATTTTTGAAGTGTCTGAATAAGATTACCCAATGGTACCAAAATATTTATTGGTTAGGATTTGACTTTGTCTTAGGCTCCATACGAACAATGGTCTGAAATATATGCACACATTGAATAAGAATAGACTCATAGGTATTTAAATCCATCAGTTCAGAAGGAATATTTACCAACTCAAAATTATTATGCACAGCTCTAGCAGGCATTTTGTTCTCACCTAATTTGTTATAATAGTATTTATAAATACGCTGATCAGAACCCAAATTAAAACAATTCTCTACCAATAAATAAGTTGCAAAATCCTTCCACTCATTATTATTTTCCTTTTCACTCTTTAAATACAAATCAACACTCCTGGTCTGATTTTTATAATAAGTTCGTCGACAACAGACACAACAATAATTTGGCCTTTCACCTGAAATCACCTTAAACTTTGTATTTTCTTGCTCCAAATTATCTGTTGTACATTCTCTTCTACATTTCCTTCTATTAATATCTCAATTTCTGCACTGTCTTCCTCAGGACCAAAATAACTAGCCTCAATCTCATCACAAACGTTCTTTACATTTGATACAGATCCATGCAAAAGGGCACTGTTCAACTTTTTTAACATTAGTGCTGGACTTTTTGCATAATACAATCTTCTGACTAATTTCCTCATTTCAGAATGATGTACTGCTAACATCCTGAATTGGTGAAAAACACTTCGACATACTTTTTTTTGGAAACACAAGCAAGAGAATGACCTTGCAAACCAGTATTTTCTCTTACTCTGCAAGGGTCTAGTCCTTGCAACATCTTAATCTTTTGTTTCACACTTTTCTTTGTATAGTTACGTAAGAAATTGCGTAAAAAATTAATAGATTCTTGCCGTACACTACAAATACTACTACAATTCCAAGTGTACACTGGAGCTTTAGCACGTCTCCCTAAACCTTCATCAGCTAACACCTCTTCTTCATTTCTAGGAACAATTTTCTCTTTCTCAATAGGACAACCATTTCTAACCTCATAAGCATGACCACTAGTGTCAACTGCATGCAACAAATCATTACTCTGAAGATAACTTTCTTCATTAAAAAAAGGCTCAGAACTTGAACTATGTTTCCATTCACCCAAAAAAACTCACAAAAATTACTTCTGTTAATTACTCTTCTCCACTTACTTTTGGCCTTCATTAAATGGATTGGCTTATCTAGTGATCAAATTCTATTGATTACTAAAATAAACAATTTTGCTTTCAATTCTAAAGCGTTCTCAACTACATTTTCTATACCTTTCTTCTTCTTATAAAAAACTGTTTTTTACATCCCTTAATTTCTTTAATTAAATTTAAGAGAACTCTATTAAAAAACATTTTTTTCCGAATTTCCATAAATTCATTTTTCCTCTATTTACTATACACTATTTTTTCTCCAGTTGACTTTCCATGATTGTTCTCTTTATTCTTCTTTTTCTTTTTCGTTGCAGACACACAAATATCATTCTTTCCTTTGTGCACACTACTCTTACTCTTTAATATTTTCCTCATAAATGTGTTCCTTCTCTAACCAGGACTTTTTTTCTTTTTCTTAACACATGGTTCTTCATGTAAATCTTGTGGATGATTTCTTTTCAAATAAACACCTTTCTTTCGTTGTTTCTTTTTTTGACATTCGGTAGGCATGATACAGTTTTTTCAGTATTGACAAGCAGAATCTATAAAAAATATATATATAACATGACAAAAATAAATATATGAAATATTCTATATTATTACTTATAGGAACAGAGGGACAATTATGACGAGAAACGTTAGACTATAAAAATAAAAGTACTTACAACAAGAGAGGAAGAAGTATGAAACAAGGAAAAATATAATAAAAAAGGGGAGTATAAACAGACACTGCAATATAACGGGATAAAGGAAGTATGAATAAACTGGAAAGTATAAATAGGTAAGGGAGACTATGAAGAGAAAGATGGAAATATGAGGACAGAAGAAAGAGTACTAGAAGCAAAAAAGAAACTAAGAAGACAGAGGGAACACTATAATAAGACAGAGAAGGACTCTAAAGAAAAAAGAAGGAATATGTGAAAAGACACGCAACTATAAGAACAAAAAAAGAATACTAGCAAAGGACAGTGTGTATAAGGACAAACAGAACAGTACCAGAAGAGAGCACGAAGAATGTGGGGAAAAGTGGAGCATAAAGAAAAAAGGGATGTACAAGAACAGAGGATACAGTCTGAGGAGAAAACAAGCAGTACAAACAGATGGAATATTATGAAGAGTGAAAAGTGTATGAGGAAAGAAGCAGAAGTATGACAGGAGAAACAAATATAAAGAGAGCGAGATCAGTATGAAAACACAAAGAATATGAGGAAAGTGCGGCAGAGTGTATGCAGGGAGTCAAGGAGGAGTAAG
Source organism: Lissotriton vulgaris (assembly GCF_964263255.1). NCBI lineage: Eukaryota > Metazoa > Chordata > Amphibia > Caudata > Salamandridae > Lissotriton > Lissotriton vulgaris. The sequence continues at coordinate 1,091,939,204 of NC_141696.1, read as the reverse complement.
AGAACAGAGCAAACAATATCAACAGATTTAAGAAGTATAAACAGAGACAATAGAAAATGAAAAGAGAAAATGAATATGAAGAAAAAGAAGAAAATATGAACACAGAGAGAAGTAGTATAGTACAAAAAGAAATATAAGAAAAACTCAATACTACAAGCAGACATGCACAAGTAAGAGAAAAGAGAGGAGAATGTGAAAACAGGGGGGAGTATAAGAACAGGGGGTAACATGAGGAGATGAATATGACAAAAAGAAAAGACGGCAATATTAGTAGAGAATGCAACGTATAAGAAAAGAGAGGAGAAATGTGAGTACAGAGAGAAGAGTATTAGAAAAAAAAGACAAGTGTGCAAAAACAATAGAGAGTACCTACAAGGAACAGCGAGAATAACAAAAAACAGAGTATATAAGAACAGAAAAGTATATTTGAAGAAAGACGAAACACTGTAAAAAGACACAGGCACAAAAATGTGGCCAAAAGACAATTAAAGAGATAGGGAGTATTATGAGAAGATAATAAAAACTATGACAACAGTGGTGAATATAAAGACAATAGAGAATATAAAGAGGAGGACAAATATGCAAAAAGAGAAGCAAGTATGACAAAAAGTATAAAAAGAGAACAGAGTATAAGAAAAACAAGATAGTATAATGATAGAGGAAGAAGTAAGATGAGACAGGAGGGAGTATAACAAGAGAGTGTAGAAAATATGCAAAAATGTTTGAATATAGGCCACATTATCACCCTGGGCAATAAAATTACCGCCGGTTTATCAGCACCAAACTGCCGCTAAAGTGGTGAATATGGGCTTGATAATAGGCTCTATGGAATTCCAATTGAAGCTCATGTTAGATGTCCTTCAAATCTAACATGGGCTTTGAATGGAATTCCATAGAGCCTATAATCAAGCCCATTATCGCCACTTTAGTGGCAGGTTCCTGCCGAAAAAGAGACGTTAATTTTATCGCCCAGGCTTGATAATATGGCCCATAATTCCTTAATATACACACATGCACAGTGTAATATTACCCAAAAATCATAAGACCATACATTTTACCAAAACACATTCACTACTGTAAAATGTTTAAATATAACTCCTTAATGTACACACATGCACAATGTGATATCATACACAAAATATGAGACCATGCATTTTACCATTTACTACTGAAAAACGTTTAAATAACCATACATATTCCATATATATATACTGACAACATTTCAGTGAACAGCACTGACTCATTTTCCAAATACATATACAATTAAAAAAGAAAATTCTGCCACTATTACATCAAAAAAACTAAGGGGCATATTATCAAGGACCGGTGTTAAAATTATCGTCATTTTATCGGCAGGAAACTGCCGATAAAACGGTGATAATGGGCTTGATAATACGCCCTTTTTAATTCCCATAGAAGCCCATGTTAACATCAGAACATGGGCTTCTATGGAAATGAACAAGAGCGTATCATCACGCCCATTACTGCCGTTTTATCGGCAGTTTCCTACCGATAAAACGACAATAATTTTAACACCGCTTCTTGATAATATGCTCCTAACACAATACAACAACAAAGATGCACAAGAGGCGTGTAAATCAACTCATACTATATACAGAGGAATAAAAAAAAAGGAGGACAGAACCAGGAGTATCAAGAAAAAAATTAAATATGAAGAGAAAGGGAAGAAAATGAGGAGACAAAAGAAATAAGAGAAGAAACAGGAAAATATAAAAACAAACAAGGGCAATATGACCACAGAGGACAATATAAGAAAAACACAGTAGTACCGAAAGAGTGAAAATAGTCAAAAAAGAGAGAGGGAAGTATAAAAAGAAAGGCTAGAAATTATGGAAAAAGGGACAAATATAGGGCCATATTATGAAGAAAGGACGACACATTATCACCGCTTTTATCGGCAGGAAACTACTGCAAAAGCGTCGAAAATGGGTTTCATAATATGCCCTTGTGAATTCCCATTGATGACCAGGTTAACGCCATAACGTGGGATTCCATCTGAATTCACAAGGGCATATTATCAAACCATTATCGCCCCTTTAGCAGCAGTTTCCTGCCAATAAAAGCGGAGATAATGTATCGCCCTTTCTTGATAATATCACCCATAATTCCTTAAGGAACACAGACGCATAATATGATATTGAACAAAAAACATAACAGCATGCATTATAGCAAAACACATTTACGACTATAAAACGTTTAACAAGGGACGAATATAGGGGCATATTATCAAGACAAGCGATAACATTATTGCTGCTTTATCTGCAGAAAACTGCAGATAAAGCGGCGATAATGGACTTGATAATATGCTCTATGGAATACCAATCGAAGCCCATGTTAGATGTGAAGGACATCTAACATGGGCTTCGATTGAAATTCCATAGAGCATATTATCAATCCCAATATCGCCGCTTTATCAGCAGTTTTCTGCATATAAAGCGGCGAAAATGTTATCACCTGTCTTGATAATATGCCCCATAATTCCTTAATGTACAAGGATGCACCACACACATTCCCATACAATTTATCAACTCACCTTTCAAATTGATTTTCAGATTAAGAACAATACCACTTACACAGTAGATATTCTTATACAGAATCTCTATAGTTCAGTGTTTCCATCAAAACCACGAAATGGAACATTTTCCCTCTCATTTTAAACATACATACATATAAACAACCAATTAACATCCTTAACTCATTTATTCAAAATGAAACACACATTTCTATTGCTTTAACATTGCAAACCTATCCAACTAACATAACTTTCCACCCTACCCTCCAACAGATCATGCAAAACTCAACTGTCAACAGAGATCAAAAGTTCAGCACTGTATAAAACACTGCTCCTCAACAATGTTAGACTATGCATAAGCAATTACTTATAAGTACCAAGAAAGAGAAAAGGTCTCATTACAAGCAACCAACATATAAACACATAAACTTGACAGATATCTGAAAAATATATATTTTTTATTGATTTTTTCTTGCTTACGTACGCTTATGTTAAACAACTTTCAGAATTCACACAGTACACGTACACTAAATATACCGTAACAAAAAAAAATATAGCATCTATCAATAATTTTTTTCAATCCCTGGGGACCCCATCCCCCGGTGCTCAAATATAACGTTTAGCACTGTGGGGAGAGCCCCAAAACCCCCACGGTCCCAGCCAACTCCCTGCGTCTTTTGGGAGCCAGAATTCCTTTTTGTCAGAGAGACCAGCTTACAGGCTGCTCTCTCACACGAAAAGCAATCTACTTTCCTACTTGAAAGAGAACTCTCGCCCTACCATAGCAAACAGTAGTGTCCCAGGGATAGGCACCCCATAACACTACAGGAGCCGGCCCTGTTAGGTGGTCGTCCCAACGGCCATCAAAGGCTCAATAAAGCCCATCCAAAACTTTGACCTTACAGATCATTCTAAACTCCCCTAAGCAGTCCTAGGGGACAGGAAGTCCTATAGCAGATAGCAAACTTTACCTGCCAATCTACACACTCAATCTGCACACATATACAAATAAATAAAAAATCACATTTATTCCCACATTAAATCAAAACGAAATACACTTTTATACTGCTTGAACTTCTGCACCCTCTTCAAACTGACAAAACCTTCAACCCTTCCACATTCCACAATCTGCCAGTTACCATAGAAACACTTCAGAAAACATCTAACTCAGCACACAGGCAAAAACTTCATCATACATTGTTGCAAATTAAAACAGCAAGTGTGCTTGAGTTGAGAATATACCAACTTATCTTAAGTAACGTTCTTTTCTATCAGTTTTTCTTAACCAATGAAAATCAGGCTTTTAAAAAACAGAAACATGCATCCTAGCTTAGTGTGCAATGTTGTCGAACAACAAATCATTTCTTTTCTTTTTTCAAAACTGCATGTTGTCCACCATTTTAGAAAAATCTTACTGTTCAAACTGCCATTTAATTTACAGAGACATTCAGCGTGCATCCAGATCTCCCTTCAAGATGTTTACAGTGTGGATTGTGGGACACAGCTATATTTTCTGGAGCCAAAGGTACGCACAACAGAAAAGAATTAGCAAATACCTACGTTTACCAAATGTAGACATTGAATGGATTGGACAGAGAGGATTAAAGTGGCATCAATTGATGCCATTAGTGAAATCCTTTTTACATCTCCAACACCCTGACCTCATAATTGTGCACTGTGGTGGCAATGACCTAGGCACATTGACTGGGGTAGGTCTGGAAATGCTTATGAAGGACACCTTTCAACAATTGATGACACAGTTCCCCAAAACTGCCTTTGTATATTCTAATATATGCCAAAGGCATCAATGGAAATGGTCCAACCACTATTGTCCACAGATTGAAAAAGCTAGGAAACATGTGAATAAATCTGTTTCTCCCTTTCTCTGAGACTATAGAATGGGGTCCATCTACCATAACAATCTACGTTTCAATATGGATGGCATCTATAGGAGAGACAGTGTACATTTTACAAATGAGGGAAACAGAGTATTCCTCTTGAACTTTAGACTCTGCATTGGTACTTACTTGTAGGTACTAAAATTTCCCAATAAACACAAGGGCTCTTTTTAGAGCCACCCAATATCTAAACACATACACTTCATAAATATCTGAAAAATATTCTTCTTTTTCTTCCTTCAGTACGCTTATGGGACGACTTCCAATCTTCGAACTGTATGTCGTACATACGTGCTTGGTACGCGTACCAAAAATCAACCATAAAAAATACCCTTTATCATTAATTTTTCATAATGCCCGTTGACCCCATTGCCCGAGGCTCAAATGTGACGTTGCTGACCGTGGGAAGACCCCAAGGCCTCCTCGGTCCCAGCTGCCTCCCTACTTCCTGCGAGAACCGTCATTGCTTTTCGTCACAAATAGCAGCTTCCATACTTCCATTCTACTTTCAAAGATGATTTCAACATTTTATTAAATAATATAGTACTGCACGCTAAAGGAGAAAAGTCAGCACAATTATAATAGAAAAAAAATTCCACACTCAACAAACTCGTAAGCAGACTTCACAGTTTAATTTAAAAGCACGCTACCACAACTAGTTTTTGAAAAGCATTATAGAATAAAATACATCACAAAATAGGCTACATACATGGTGACTGTATTGTAACATCACATACAAAAAAGAAAGCCACTCTTACGCTACCAGGAAAACACAACAACACTAAAAAGCCCAAATCTCCATTGTAGTGATTTCTTAGTTGCAGGTCTAGTTGTCGGATCAACACACACACTCCCTCATGACTGGTAAACATCTACACCACACCCATTCAGCCTATCAGTCACTACACACGTGACCCTTTGTATAAAAAAGATGGAGCGCACGTGTTGTACGCCATTTTAGAGTTGTTCCCAAAGCCATGAACAAGGGGCACACTACCACATGCGTGGCCTCTTTGGTCACTGAGTTAGTGGTGCCCGAAGCACTTAGCGCGTGAAGAATCTGCGATGATGATAATGGGAGCTCGAGTATGTCATCACCCATAGAGATATCAAGACTCTGCAACATATATGAGACTTCTTTATTGGAGATCAGGACTACATCATGCAGAAGGTGAGCAGTGAGGCTTGAGTATGCATCGGAAGAAATCAAAGGGTTGTAGCTCACTACATACAAAATGTGACTTAGTATATTACACAAACGCAGTCCTATATAATGTATTATTTTACATGTTTAATTTTTTTCCCCAATAGCATTAACGTTTTTATAATCGTTGAAATGTCCGGAATATATTCACAATACAAACAGTTCGTAGAAATCTGACAATCAACGTCTATAAAACCGCGATATTATCTAACTCCAAATTAATATAGCAAGAATTACCAATCATAACATCTTTCTTTTAATATCTTTTAGATGTACAGCTTTAGGATGGATTATGTAACACGGACAACGGCAATAGCACAAGATGAGCAAAGAAGCTTGTTTCTGAAACAACAACAAGTTATCTGTCATAGGAGAGAATACGCAGTATGCAGCAGGCACAAAAAAAACATTGACCTAACAGGGCTTCAGCTAGGATGAGATAGCTTCCTGGGCCCACACACAGTCGCACCTGAGTACGTCACAGATCTTTTAAAGACATTTTGCTTGTTAATTAGGCTTTGATAATCCCCCCTTACACCCCTGCAGCTCCTCTCTTCTTTTTGCTTGAACTAAAGCCCCCACCCCAAATTTTTTCTAGCCCCCCCACCCCTGATATTTTTCACTGTGATTGCGCATCTGGCTTCACGTACCCCTCCCCTATCGTGTGTGTCTCTGCCACGTTTTAATGTCCTTTTTTCCCTTTCTCTTTCTTACTCTCTCACATCATTTCTCTTTCTTTTTTAAAGATTTGGATGCTGCTATCTCCACTCTGCTGTATACAACCATATCTGAATTGAAATGATTACCTCTCTTGATTACAGTGAAGGCTTCTTCCACACGTAGAGCACCATCTTTCAATAACGCCAAATGCACTATGTGACAAAGAATTTTGCTTCCAAAACAACAAATTATCTATGAAAGAAGTGAGTGGGTACTGTGTGCACCAGCTTCACTGTGTAAAATATATATTTGCCTCCCAACAGTGACAACAGATAGGTTACAACAGTCTGACAAACAGATCTACAAACTTAAGACGCCACTTTTGTGTCACTTTTAACATAGGAAAAGTAACGCAAGCAGCTTGTAACTCTACGTCTAACTTTTCAAGAAAAAATCTCAACTCCATACTCTGCGAGACAGTTTTAATGTTGTTTTCTCTCTCTTCTCTCTCCCACTCTCTGTCACTATCATTTCTCTTTCTCTTTTAAACTTATAGAAAATGCTACCTGCTTTGACCGGTAGAAGAAAATGTGTCTTCAAGTTGTGACTTCCACTGGCCGCAGTGTTTGGCCGCAGTATTTATACAACGGTAAGCACAGAGGCCTAGATATACAATGCCTTCATTAGAAGGCATTAGAAATAATTCGCCATGTTTACAATCCTGTTGTGCTACTTTTGTGTCAGTGACGCAGTAGGCACTTCCATATAGACATCACTTGAACGCGGCACTATAACAGAAGTAAAATGTACCAGGCACACTGAACACGTAAAATCGTGCTGTTACCTTGACCTGTTATGCTTCATCTCCTTTACTCACATCTACATAATTCTAAACTCAAATTTTCATTTTTATTTTGCAGATTACCAATCCAACGTCCTTTGGAGTCCACTTCAAAATTTGTTTATAATATTGTTTTTTCAAAGTTATTTTTCTAGTTCTTTATAACATAGTTATCATTAAGTTTTGTTTACAGTTATTCTTTTAATAAAAGTTAATAAACAAAACTACATACTTCTTTTTTTGTAGGGGGGTTGACGGTTCACAATAAAAATACTATTTATAATGTTCAACTACTATAGTAACATGCTCAAGAGTAAGATCGAAAAGTACTGACTTATTTTTTCTATGGGTACACTACAACATGGTAAACAAATCGAACTAATACGAAACAATGTGTACCACATTTACAAACCTCTTCCGACATTTTCCCATGCAAACCTACCACCCTACAAAATTAAGTGTGGGCCTCAATGACGCCCCTCAAACCACGGAAACAATCACCCCACAAAGATTTCTATATTGTATGAGAGGGAGTGCCTGCCCTCTGCCTGGTGCCCTGGAGTCCACCACGCCCAGACCCGGTACCTGCAGTGTCTTGGGGGGAAACAGCCATTACAACGCGGTCATAACCACGCATGATTGTCACCTCGAAGCCATTAGGACGCATATGACTTTACCACACATGCTTTTACGACTAGTATGCATTTACCACGCATGATAAACGCATAATCTTAATAATGTCTTTGTGTTGACGAACATGCGTTGTAATGGCTCTGGCTTACGTCCTTCAAATCAGTTTTTAGGTATACGTGTGACCAACTCATAAGATCGGAGGCCAAGTACAAACACCATGGTGTCTGTGCCAGGAAATCTCATGGATTTTAGAGAAGATAAGCGAAGAGTAAAATGAAAGTATCAGGTATAATAAAAATAACGGAGGAAAACTACTAAAATGGCGGTGGACGGAGTATGTAATCAACGTTTGCCGCCTCGACACTACATTTCAAATAAACAGAGATACAATATGTTTATTAATATATTACAAAAGTATAGCAGCAGATGACACACATGGCCCGGAAAAAGAAAGCGGAAAATGTAATACCTGAAATGAGGAAAGGTTTGCTTGGCGAACTTGAAGAAAAAGAAAAAAATGTGAGCTTGGAAACGAGCCTGCGCATGCGTAGAGAGTACAATTGGTACACACCAAAAAAAACCGTAATGTTTTACATACTATCATAGAAATATAGCTCTTTTTTGGACCAGTAAAGTTAGTTCTTAAAAATAACTTTTTTTCTTTTTCTTTTTTTTTTGGCCTAATGCCCCCATGATCGCAGACGGCTCCCAGGGTCCTTCGTGAGCCCAAATTGTTTTATCAGAGACATCACTCTATATACTGCTCTCTCTTTCGAAAAACAATCTGCTTTCTTGAAAGAACAGATTAACTTGCTCTCTTTTTCAAATAGGAAAACGGTTTCATGTGGTAAAGTAAAAGTGGCGATGGCACCGCCCTACCATACCAAACTGCAGTGTCCCAGAAGTACGCACCCCAAGACACTGCAAGAACGGACCCTGGGAGATGGTGGACCGCAGGGCCACCAAGGGTTCCAGGAGGGGGCAGCAGGACCCCCTCCCAACATTAAAAATACCCCAGGGAGTACAGGTACACGGGCCTGGATGGTCATTTTACATATTACTGCCCCAGGAAGGTGGCAGTCCCAGCGACGTGTAAGGGGAGAGAGAGAGGGAGACCTGAAAACACACATTAACATTTATTTTTTAAAAAGCCTCGGGGTGACCGTCCCCTAAACTGAGGGGAAGAGGACCGTAACCCCCCCACATACTTCAAAATAAAACCACAGAGTGGTGGCATTCCCCTGTGCTCGGGGCACCTTACAAGCCCCCCACTATGAAAAAAATTGCCCCCAAAATTTGTCCCCCTGACCTAATGAATGATACGGACTTCTATTTTTTATTTCCCTTTTCCACCACGTACCCATACCATACGCGTACCCCCCGATTTTTTATTTACAAAATAATTAAAATTAACCCTAAAGATCCATGTACAACTCCCTGAGCAAGCCTAGAGGGTCAGGATGTTTTACCCTGCCCCCTTTCCTTATTTCTCAACTTTGTTTTACTGTTTTCTTCTGAGTCGCTTCTAGCGACGAACAAGATGGCTGCCAACACTTACTGGTTTGGAGTGTTCACGGACAGTTGACAGCCAATCGGAATGCAGCTCGTGCTCGTTATTGGACCGATTTTGGTACGCGTGCAGTACTCCGTCTCTAGATATCGCTATGATTTTACTTGTAATTTTATAAGGAACTACTGAACGGATTTACACAATTTCACAAAAAGCACAATCTGCAAACCGAACTCTACCTCTCCGCCAAATTTGGTGTAATTCCGTTCAGCCGTTAGGGCTGTAGCCCTGGCTAAAGGTCCCGATGGAAAATTGCATGGGGGAAACACGTTTTTGGACCCCCCTTTTTTCTCAGCCCCCACTTGACGAATCACCCCCAAACTTTCAGGGAAGGAGCAGAACCAAGCAGGCCATTTTCTTGGAGATATTTGCGAAGATTCGTCCACGGACGCCAAAGTTATTCCAAAATGGAAAATTGCATGGGGAATACACGTTTTTGGACCCCCTTTTTTCTCGACCCCCACTTGACGAATCACCCCCAAACTTTCAGGGAAGGAGCAGAACCAAGCAGGCCATTTTCTTGGGGAAATTTGCGAAAATTCGTCCACAGACGCCAAAGTTATTCCAAATATAATGTTGTGGATTTTCTATGGAAAGTAGGTCATAACTATAACTACCTACTGGCGACCGCCAGTAGGTAATATATATATGCTACCTACTGGCGGTCGCCAGTAGGTATATATAGTTAGGATTTTTTTCCTATGGGATTTCTGAAAATTCTATGTCAAATAACTTTAGCGTTTGTGGACGGAATTGGCTGAAATTTTCAGGAAAATGGCACATTTTGTTTCTGAGCAGCCCCTGAAAATTTGGAGGGGTTTCGTCAAGGGGGGGTCGAGAAACAAGGGGGGTCCCAAAACGCGTTTTTCCCATTCATTTTTCTATAGGGCAGTTGGAATCACTTTTACCTTGAACGGCTGAATGGATTTACACAAAACTTGGCAAAATTGTAGATATGGTTTGCCCGACGTGCCTTTGCTATGTCTTAAAATATGTACTCCAGTGGATTTTGAGAAATTAACATTTTAAAAAACAGATATATCTGTGACAGCGTCCCGGTTAGCACCCCGGTTAGCGTACCTGACGCGTAACGGAACTTCACGAGGAGAAGCGGATTGGCTTCCCGAAGACTCTGAACATTCTAAACAGTCCGGAGCGGCCGCCATCTTGTGTCTCGGTAGGATCGAGACCCAAGATGTGGCAAAAACAAAGGGGGAAATGAGCATAAGGGGGCAGAGTACATCCTCCCTGACCCCCTAGGTTTGATGAGGGGGCTTTAAAAGGGCCCCGCGGGGCAAAAAAAAAATAATTGTTATTATTGTTTTTTTTGCGGGGGGAGCGCTCAGTACGCGCACCGGGAAGCGGTCCGGGGAGCGTAATATAGGGAAAATAGAATGAAAGAATGTTCAAATAATGTATGTATATGGATTGTTCTTTTTGTTGTATTTTTTTTATTTTTTTTATTTAAGTAACAACATGTAGGTACCAATGCAGAGTCTAAAAATAAAAATACACCGTTTCCTTTGTAGATATCTTGCATGTTGTTTCAGAAGTTATTGTGGTATATGGAATTCATAGCATAGTATGTGAGGAAAGCAGAAAGAATATGGAGGCAGGAGATGAAAAAGAGATGTTAAATACACATTGGAGATAAAATAGTGGGAGAAAGGAAGTAACTATGAGCAAACTTACTATGTTACACAAAAAATTTGCATAGTATATTTAAAGTTTGACTTTACATTATAATCAATTTGGTACTAGTTTAAAAAATACATATAAAAATGAATAATGTCTCAAACAATTTTTGAATTAATAAATATAAATTTATTTATCAGATTCGTTTTCAAAATTTAAAAGAACTTCTAATATTTGATTGTCAGAAATGTCCTCATTTTCAATCAGGAAATCTTCTGATTCTGCACATTGAAGAAGTTCATAGTCCCGTGATTCATCAAAGAATTCAGAGTCATTGGGTTCAATATCTGTATCTTTGTTGCTTTCCAGAACAATTTCGATGGTATTTTTTTTGCTCTCCTTCCATTTTTGTGCTGTAATTTGAATTTAAAAAAATATATCAGTAGAGATAGGGCACTGTTGGGTTTAAGTTCAGACAGGTAGTTTGGTTTTTTTAACAGTGATTTTATCTTTGGGCAGTGTATGGTATCAGACTGGAAGTAGAAATATAAAAAAGTGTATGTGATAAAGCCTAAGTAAATTCATAATTATACAAGACAAGCCTAACTCCATCCATAACTATAACAGAGAAGTCTATCTTATTCTATAACTATTACAGAGGGATAGTATATAACTATCAGAAAATGTTGTCCTAATTAACTTAAAGTGCACAACATACTTCAGTTTTTAAAATAACATCTTACCTTTCAAAAAGAAGTTTAAGTTCTCAGTTGAAATGCACTTGAAATGTACTTCAGGAAGTAGTAGTCAAAATGGCTGTGTTTCTCTCTCTTTCTTTATATCTATTCAGGTACATAACCAATCAAATGTCATATAATAATAGAAGATAATGAAAGTAGCATTTTAATTGGTTCTCAATTCTAACACTTCATAAGTGTTTTTGTTAGGTAATTTACCTCAGGATATTTAGTCAGGCCTACAGCATAATTTTCTCAATGGAATTCCATCAAATTTGGGTAAATGGTAGGGACTGCTATGTAGTAGGGCCTATTCTATATTTGATGAAAGTGTCTCTAGTGGTTTTTCTTTAAATTACTTTCCCATCTTTTTTTAGCGAGCGCTCACCGGTGCGCGCCCCGGTACGCGAACCGGCAGCGTTAAGGTAGTCCTCCATTTTGTGTTTCGGTAGAATTGAGACACAAGATGGAGGACAAACAATGTTCGGAATGGGTAGAAGGGGGCACGGTAGACACTTTGTGACCCTCTAGGTTTTCTGAGGGGGGTTTAGGATGCTGATATATGCAAAAATAAAAAATAAAAATTTGAAAAATTTCGCGGGGGGAGCTCCCGGTACGCGCACCGGTAAGCGAACCGGGGAGTGTATTTTGGTAAAAAAAAAAAAAAGTTAGAAAAAGATAAACGTTTTGAATGATCAGAGGTAGGGAAGCAATGAAAAGAGCTATTGGGTTCTGTGGCTAATTAAGGTACTTACAAGTAGGGTCCAATGCACAGTTTTAAATTCAGGAGGAATATTCTATTCCCCTCATCGGCGAAGTGCACACCATCTGCTCTGTAGATGTCTTGCATGTTGTAACGCAAGTTAATGTTGTATATTAAACCCATTGTAAATTCTCTCATGTAAGCAGAAACAGATTTATTCACATGTTTCCGTGCTTTCTCAAATTGTGGAAAAAATTGGTTGGACCACTTCCATTTCTGTCATTGGCATATATTGGAATATACCAAGGCAGTTTGGGGAAAAAGTGTCATCAATTGATGAAAGGTGTCCTTTAAAAGCTTTTCTAGACCAACCTCAGTCATAGTCCCAAAATCAATTCCACCACAGTGCACTATTAAGAGGTTAGGGTTTGGCAGATGCATAAAAAATTTGGATTACAAACATATAAAATATATTTTTCATTTAAAAGAATAATACATTTAACAGTTTTTGATATTTGCAATAAAAAAAAATATTGAAATTCACTGAAAAAACCATAGGTTATAGACCATATATAGTTAGGAATTAGCATTTACAAAACCTTGAAAATTCACTGAAAAAACCATAGGTTATAGACCATATATAGTTAGGGATTAGCATTTACAAAATCTTATTTTACTCACACAAAACCATTGAAATTCGCATATATAGTTAGTTGCACTAACTATATATCGCGCACCCGCAATCCACTGCTGATGATGTCACATATTACATCCTTCATGACATGGTCAGTGACATCACTGATGACATCACTGATGACAACTCAAATGACATCACTGATGACATCACTGATGACATCTCAAATGACATCACTGATGACATCTCATTTGACATTACTCATCACATCACTGATGATATCATTCATGTGATAATACGATGAACATCTTCAGATTCTAATATAACCTTAGATACAATCATTGTAAACAGACACTCACAGACTGTCACTCATCCATGGAGTTACTCTCACACCTAGTCAGTCATGCAAAAAATCAATCACACCTCCATTTCCTCAACTATACAGTTATACACACCTTACTTATTCAAACATATACTAACACATATTTACTCTCTCATACAATCCCTGATACAAGTTTACAATGATCCATACAGCCACTCACACATTCACTGGCTCTTATGCAGAGTTATTTATATATGTCAACTCTCACATGTACTGTGTTTTACATATGTTCTTACTTTGACATGTAGCACTGAGATATCCATTTACTCACCAATACACTCATGCACACAGTCAACCGCCCATACAGCTGATTCCACATGCACTTTTGAACCCATACATCTAGTGAATCAACTGTTCACACATATATGCACAGAGTCACACACCTCCCAGCCACCCACACACACATACTCAGTCTCCCATACAAATACTTGGGCAACCAATCAATAATCCATATAGTTACTCATATAGCTACTGATCAACACATGCAGCAGTTTACAGAACAACAGACATAATGATGCACAAATTAAGACAGTTTAGTCACTAACCCATGCACTCAGTGAGACACATTTAATCACTCACTCATACAGTCAGTCATGCACCTACTAAATCCTTCATCCAGACACTTATACATCCACTCATTCTTCAATATGTAAGACATATTTTAACTTTACAGAAACATACAGTCACTGGATGATGTCATCAGTGATGTCATCAGTGATATCACTGACCATGTCATGAATGATGTAATATGTGACATCATCAGCAGTGGATTGCGGGTGTGCGATATATAGTTAGTGCAACTAACTATATATGCGAATTTCAATGTTTTTGTGTGAGTAAAATAAGATTTTGTAAATGCTAATCCCTAACTATATATGGTCTATAACCTATGATTTTTTCAGTGAATATATATATACATACACAGAGTTGCCCCCAAAGATGAAGCCACATCACACCATGCTAGTCCATTACTACTTAGATTTATTCAGCCAAAGACCGCACACAAATGAGCCAAACGCGTTTCTGGCGCTACGACGCCCTTGATCACTGGCAATGGAAGCCCCATCAAAGCAGTCCACCTAAGCACATTATAATGTCCCGCCCATGTGGGCGTGTGCTGCGGGAATTCTGGTAGCTGTAGTCCGCTTTTAAATACAAACCCCAATGGGTGATGAGGGCCTCCATAAGAAATAAACAGTCTTACCCCAGTGGGTATGTGCTAGAATGAGGCTGAACGCTGGTAACATCCTCTTCGGAGCGGACACGGTGTTCGCATGGTGCCTCTTCGTCTTTTGCACCAGCGACCTGCAGTTGCGCAGTGGGGCCCCATTGCGGCCGAGCCAGCCGCTATACATCCATACACAGAGTTGCCCCCAAAGATGAAGCCAGGGATGTCATTTGAGATGTCATCAGTGATGTCATGAGTGATGTCACTGACCATGTCATGAGTGATGTAATATGTGATGTCATCAGCAGTGCATTGCGGGCGCGCAAGTTATAGTTAGCTGAGCTAACTAAAACGGGAGAGTTTCAAAGGTTTTGTATGAGAGAAATGTTCAGCTAACTATAACATGCGAAACCTATGGTTTTTCAATGAATTTGGAAGGTTTTTTAAATGCTAATTCCTAACTATAACATGTGTGAAACCTATGTTTTTTTAGTGAATTTCATAGGTTTTGTAAATGATCATTTATAAATGTATTAATTATTATGTCTTTCTTTTTATACTAATTTCTTATATTTTTAATATAAATATTTATATTTATTTTATTTCTCATATTATATTTCATATTCCTATTATAAAATTATTACAAAACTAAATTACAAAGTAATTTTTTAATGAACTATTGCTTGACGTCGGTTGCAAGTATTAAACAGCACAAGCAATTCTCTTGGGGCCCTATGCTCACAATGCTGTATCAATCCTTACACCTTGTTCAAGCATGTGCAAGGCTTTGACGCATCATAACCTTAAAAGTCACTGAATAAAATGTTATACATTTCACTCAGTTCACTTTTAGGAGGCCTTGCTGCACCCCCTTCTGCACAAGAAAGCCTCTTCTCGCGCAGGGCTTTACAATGTAATTCATAAAATCTTTATTTTGGCAATTTGCCATACAAGATATAAAACAGTAAAATAGAAAATTCATGGTTGTCAATTCAAATCTGTATATACAAAAAATAACTGTGGGTCTAAAGAAACTAAGGTCTCTGTATTCAAAAGGTGTCTAATCTACTATGAAAAACATCGGGACTCATCACAATGTGATATGTATTCCCATCAGTTACGCACTCTGAACTGCCCTTGTTGTCATCATTTGGGCCATTTCCACAAGGTGGTATGTCCACTTCGTACATACAATTATTCTGAATAGTGGTAACTGGAAGCAGTGCTAAACAAAAAACTGTGGCGCATGGGGAGATGTACGCGAATAATGGTTTGCAATCAGCCTTGAAATATGACGCGCGACATCACCACGGCGCCTCCCCGAACAGAGCAGATGCCTGACCGGAGTACCGATGGATAGGTATGCACAATATCGGCTCTTCTCACATCAGACCGAATTGTATTTTAAAAGGAATTGGGCTTGTGTGCGGCTAATCCCGCGTGTGCTGACCTTTTCACCCCCTTGTTAACTGGACATCTAACGAGGTGTTTTTTGGCATTTGTCGCGTGCATAGAACAGAGTGGAGTCTTAAATCAACCACTCAACCCTCGTAAGATTCAATATTCTCTCATGACATCTGAGCAGAGTCATGAGTGCTCTGAGATACATTGATGTAATAAATATGACACAGGATGAGCATGATACTCTCATTATCATTGACATCATGGTAATTGTAATGAATGGACAGGTCAGATTTTCGGAATGGCAGTTATTGTGAGGGGTTCTCACTATCGCTTTTATGGTTTTAAATCAGAGCGGTGCCCCTAATTCCTGAGCTGTGGCCAGGTGAGGAGCGGCACCGGTCCCTCAAACTCTAGGTGAGTGAGAGGAATATCCAAATGATAAAGGGTTGGGTAACGTTATTGGAACACACCAATTTATAAGTAAATTTACTATTAATGAAACTTAGGAGAGATAACTTTTTCATTAATATGTTATCCCGCTTCCTCTGTCTTCTTCTATATGTGACGTCTGTACATGATACCTCTCGCATGCGGACATCCGCTTCACCTTAACAGGAGCATTGAGAGGACCGATTCAGGTGATATCCATGTATTTTTTGTTTTGATTATGCACTCACTCACTTTATAAGCAGTAGCAAAGTAGATTGTTGGTCCTGAAGAAGCAGGAGATACCGTTAGGATCTATCAACTGCAGAAACATGTCAACCTTTTCATACACGCAGTAGATATTTGTTACAAACTACTGTCACTTTGCACTTTACGTTTTTAACCTTGGAAGTGGTCTGCTTCTCATTAAAGTTGTTTGTGCACCCACTATCCATTTTTAACCATTACACTTTCACTCACAGTTTTTTGTTTAGCACTGCTTCCAGTTACCACTATTCAGAATAATTGTATGTACGATGTGGACATACCACCTTGTGGAAATGGCCCAAATGATGACAACAAGGGTGGTTCAGAGTGCGTAACTGATGGGAATACATATCACATTGTGATGAGTCACGATGTTTTTTCATAGTAGAGTAGACACCTTTTGAATACAGAGACCTTAGTTTCTTTAGACCCACAGTTATTTTTTGTATATACAGTGTCTTGCTTAAGGGGTCATTACTGTGTATTTGGTCTTTAAATATTCCCTTGTACCCTACTCCCTCCGTGTTTGTTATTGTCAATTCAAATCACCATAGCAAGAATACAAAGGTTCCCCAAAAATTGCCCCTAGGGAGCAGTATGGCAATAATAAAAGTTAATACAGTAAAAAACAATGCTATAGACAAGGCTCTAAGAACTGCATGTCATAGTCACAATCAGGTTTTGGGAATTAAAAGCCTTCGCTTGTGCCAAATTCTTACAAAGGGGTACGAGCCAATACTTCCTGTACTTATGGTAAGCTGGACAAAAGAAGAGAACGTGCAGATCATTTTCCCTGTCACAGTTACATCCAGGACAATTTTCCAAAGCTGGGGATGACCACCTGCTAGTAAAGGCTCGCAAAGGTAGAACACCGTATCTCCATTGTATATACAGTTTTCCTGCTAAACTAGGGTAAATTTCATCCATAAATTGTTCGAAGTGATAAAAATCTTTGACAGTTAAAAAAGAAACAGTTAAAGTGCCAACTAAGGAGTTAGAAAAAGCAGCAGAATGTTTATGTTCACAATAGATCTTCGTAAGATTTTTTCTGAGTAATCATATGGGATCCTGTCTCTGGATCAGACAAGAGGGCGGGTAGTCCTATTCTTGCGGATTCATACTTTATGAATCTGAGCCAGGGAATTTTCCCTGCTCCAGGGAGGCTTAGTACTTCTATAAGTTCCTGCCTATAGTGTGCATGTTCCGGAGTCACCCAGAGCCTACGCCAAAACCATAGGGGTTTGAGCGCTAGCTCCTCATTAATGGGCCTAAGTCCCAAGTCAAGCCTTAGCGGCAGGAGTGGTGTGCTGGATGATAAAGCTAGCAACTGTCTTAGGAATTTGTTTTCTGTCTTAGTTATTTCAGTCCTGCATGAGTGCCCCCAAAGTTCCCCTCTGTACATAATCACACCCCTAGCTTGCATTTTGTATACTTCCAGTGGTGGGCCAGCCGGTAATACAGTGTAATACACCCTCCAGATGCGTCACATTGTTAATAGCACACACCATGGCACATCTTTTGTACCACCGCTGTGTCACAAAAGTGATGCAACGGCTGTGTAAAAGAGGCACAAGGGGATTGTAAATCCGCCCCTAACACATACAAATGCACCCAGGCACTTTCACCAGCAGCGCAAATTGAAACATAGACTTGTAACATATTTATGTATATATGATACATTCAAGTGCTTCGGACATACTACGGTATACTATAGATAAACACCTTATAGATTTATGCTGTAGCAGTTCCTTATAGTTCTGCACTTTCACATTCTCCATACACTAGTAACATATTCATTCATTCCTTTATGAACTACACATTCATTCAGACAAACTTTTACACACTAACATAAAAATATAGTTCTTTCTTGGGCCAGTGAAGGTAGTTATAAAAAGAACTGTTTTTTTTGTTTTGTATTTTTTTTGTGTTTTCTCAACAAATTTCAAGCGGAACAAAAGAATGAAAAAAAACAACTGATGTCGAGGACAGCAATGATCCTGCGTTTCATCAAGTCTATAGACTGCTCCCCATAACACAAAAGTTTATCGCAATAAATGCATAGAATTTTAACTTTAGCAAAGTCAGAATCAAAATGTGGGTGTGGACTGCTTGCTGAAAATGCTGCTGCCGCAGTTGATGTGCTTGGTGCAGAAGCAGGTGGGTTCTCGTGCAACCTCCGTCTTGCAGCTCGAGCAAAGTTCTTGGGGTGCAAGTTCTTTACCTGTCGCACCATATTTGCTGTGCCAAAGGAGTATTATCTACATGGATCACCCCTTGAAAGAGTTGTTTCGCAAATTTTACAGGTTACTCTTGGAGCATTAACCTTTTTCTGACCTTCTGGAAAAGTGAAAAGCTTCCAAATTAGAGCCTCTTTCTTCTTCTTTGGACGTTCTTCAGGAATAAAATCTCCCTCTCAAGAACTGCTGGAAGGTGACTCCAATGCTCTATTATGGTGATCTTCCTTCTATTTGATAAGATTCTCAGAACAAATGCTTCTTCTTAGAAAGTCAAGGTCGAATAATTATTATGGGACGGAACTTTTAACAGTCACAATAGGAAAAGTTATGAACTAATCAAATCTCTTCTTTTAAAGTCACATGGCTTTGCGTACGCTCATGATGTGCTTGCGCAGCTCTTTCAATACGAGAACGCATGATGTTCTACCGCAATTTGTGTAATTCTTTTTAAAACGAATATATGAATATTAAAAGTTTTTAGAAAAAATCATAGTTATCCCAAATGTCTGCCCTTAGTATGTACATTAAATACATACATGTTTTAAACCAAGTAGAAACATTGCCCCCTTTCTTATACAGAACGCCGTACATGACGTCACACAGAAGCTTTAATGCGACGCGTAACGTCAAAGCATATTCGTACCGTATGCGCGGGTACACGCTGAGTATGATTAGCAGTACAAACTATGGTGCGATCACCCTCTCAGTGACAAATCAGAGCTCAGGGCACGCTAAGGAGAATGATTAGAAGTGCTGACTCATTGCAGATCCGATTCTGGGCCTGCCTCTGCGTACATTATAACACCGCCCCCATCTCTCTCTGTTGTTAATTGTTAGTGCACACACTCATACTTGCATATGCGCAGTGCACGCTCGCCCACACTACCCACATGCCACCACCTAGCATGCTTGCTATCATTTAGCCTGCAAACCAATACATTACCCAATGGCATGTCCCCCAGGGCCATCATTTTTGCAGACCGCGAAAACGCTATCAATTACGGCCCTGGGCTTGGTTTGGTCAGCCCCCGCGGATCCCATATAATGCGGGCACTGACGTGAGGACGCTCTTTTTTGCCTGCCTCTGCTGCAGTGACAGACAGACTGTCAAAAACACCCCAGACTGAATAAAAACGCAGCCTTTCAAGACACGACAAAATACGACAGAAGCAAAGGTAAGAGAAGACGTCAAAACATCAGCCTCCACTGTAAATTGTATATACATAATGCTATTTTTTTATCCTTCATATGGCTTTCCTACCCCTCAATGGTTTTAAATTGTACTTACATAATTGAATTTTTTTTTATAAGTCACGAGGTCCTATACACCTCAAATCATAAAAAGTATGTGTGCATAAATTTCAGTGTTGTATTTCTGTACTACGCCACGTGCTTAGGCCTCTATTATTATTAATAGGGCGTCCATGATAGTTTTTTTTTTTTCTGCGTCACGAGGCCGTCCCAATCCTCTATTAACTTATTGATATTCCTTTGTTTGCTGGAGCTGCAACAGTCTTAACTACGGAATATTAGGAACCCACATTAAAATTCACTTTTGATAGTTACGCAACTCAGTTTACGACGACTACTCAAAATGTCCTTTTGTTTCCTTCAGCTAACATCGTTCAGAAGCAACCACAGCCTATCGAGCAACAGCAATGGATATCTCTGCAACTTATTGAATATACTTTGACGTACAGAAACAGAGTTCAAGTCGAATAGTTAACACAGGTGGCCTCACTGTTTATGCAAGGTAAGCACAGGAGCCTAGAAGTACAAAGCCTTCATAGGAATGTATTAGAAATAAGTCACCATAACGGCCATCACTAACGCAGTAGGCACTTCCATATAGACACCACTTGAACGCGGCACTATAACAACTGAAATATACCAGGTACACTGCACTCGTAAAACTGTAGTGTTAGCTTTATTTGTGAAATGAGAGAGGACCATAATATCAAGCCTGGACGACTAAATTATCGCCACTTTATTGGCAGGAAAGTGCCGCTAAAGTGGTGATAATGGGTTTGATAATATGCTCTATGGAATTCCAATTGAAGCGCATGTTACATGTGAAGGATTTCAGACATGAGCTTCGATTGGAATTCCATAGAGCATATTATCAACCCATTATCTCCACTCTAGCGACACTTTCCTGCCGATAAAGTGGCAATAATTTTGTCGCCCAGGCTTGATATCATGGCCCAGAGTGCGCAGTGTACAGCACCTTCTCTATAAAATCTATAATTACCTCCGAGCAGTGACAACAGATAGGTTACAACAGTCTGACAAATAGATCCACAACCTTATTAGGCCACTTTCAACATGGGTAAAGTGATGCAAGGAGCTAGTAAATCTACATCTCACTTTTCAATAAAAAATCTCAACTTCAGACTCTGCGACACAGTTTTAATCTTGTTTTCTCTCTCTCTTTCCCTCTCTCACTCTCTGTGACATAATTTCTCTTTCTCTCTTAAACTTAGACGTTGCTGTCTGCTTAGACGTGTAGAAGAATTGTTGAATTCAAGTTGTCAATCCTCCTGCCTGAAGTATTTTGCCGCAAGGTTTATACAGCGGTAAGCACAGAGGCCTAGATCAACAAATCCTTCATAGGAATGCATTAGAAATAATTCGGCATAACGGGTCTTAGTAACACAGTAGGCAGTTCTATATAGACACCACTTGAATGCGGCACTATAACAAGTAAAATGTACCAGGTACACTGCACTCGTAAAACTGTAGTGTAACTTTTATTTATGAAAGGAGAGAGGGCCATATTATCAAACCTTGGCAACAACATTATCGCCACTTTATCGGCAGTAAACTGCCGCTAAAGTGGCCATAATAGGTTTGATAATATGCTCAATTGAATTCCATTCAAAGCTGATAAAGAGGCAATAATTTTGTCGCCCAGGCTTGATATCATGGCCCAGAGTGCGTAGTGTGCAGCACCTTCTCTGTAAAATCTATACTTACCTCCGAGCAGTGACAACAGATAGGTTACAACAGTCTGACGAACAGATCCACAACCTTATTACTTCACTTTTGAGTCACTTTTAACATGGGTAAAGTGATGCAAGGAGCTAGTAAATCTACATCTCACTTTTGAATAAAAAATATCAACTCCAGACTCTGCGACACAGTTTTAATGTTGCTTTCTCTCTCTTTCTCTCTCTCACTCTCTGTGACATAATTTCTCTTTCTCTCTTAAACTTAGACACTGCTGTCTGCTTGGACATGTAGAAGAATTGTTGAAGTGAAGTTGTGAAGTCTACTTACGTATGTGTTTGGCCGCAAGGTTTATACAACGGTAAGCACAGAGGCCTAGATCTACAAATCCTTCATAGGTCTGCATTAGAAATAATTCGGCATAACGGGTGTTAGTAACGCAGTAGGCACTTCCATATAGACACCACTTGAACGTGGCACTATAACAAATAAATGTAACAGGTACACAGCACTCGTAAAACTGTAGTGTTAGTTTTATTTGTGAAACGAGAGAGGACCATATTATCAAGCCTTGGCGACAAAATTATTGCCACTTTATCGGCAGAAAACTGCTGCTAGAGTGGCTATAATAGGTTTGATAATATGCTCTATTCAATTCCAATCAAAGCTCATGTTAGATGTGAAGGACATCTAACATGAGCTTGGATTGGAAGTCCATAGAGCATATTATCAAACCCATTATCGCCACTTTAGCGTCACTTTCCTGCCGATAAAGTGGCGATAATTTTGTCGCCCAGGCTTTATATCATGACCCAGAGAGCGTAGTGTACAGCACCTTCTCTATAAAATCTATGATTACCTCCAAGCAATGACAACAGATAGGTTACAACAGTTTGACAAACAGATCCACAACCTTATTACGCCACTTTTGAGTCACTTTTAACATGGGTAAAGTGATGCAAGGAGCTAGTAAATCCACATCTCACTTTTCAATAAAAAATCTCAACTCCAGACTCTGCGACACAGTTTTAATGTTGTTTTCTCTCTCTTTCTCTCTCTCTCACTCTCTGTGACATCATTTCTCTTTCTCTTTTATACTTAGACACTGCTGTAGAAGAATTGTTCAGAATAAGTTGTGACACCAACTGCCATAAATGTTTACCCGCAAAGTTTATACAACGGTAAGCACAGAGGCCTAGATGTACAAAGCCTTCATAGGAATGCATTAGAAATAAGTCGCCATAACTGGCGTCAGTAACGCAGTAGGCACTATAACAGAACTGGAATGTACGAGTCACACTGCACATGTAAAACCGTAGAGTTACCAAAACTTGTAGGGACATAGTATTAAGAACGGTGATAAAATAATCGCCATTTCAGCGGCAGGAAACTGCTGCTAAAGCGGCAATAATGGGCTTGATAATATGCCCTTCTGAATTCCCATAGTAGCCCAGGTTAATACCAGAACCTGGACTGCTATGGGAATTCACAACAGCATATTAACAAGCCCATTATTGCCACTTTAGAGGCAGTTTCCTGCCACTGAAACAGCGATAATTTTATCGCCGTTTTTGATAATATGCCCCGTAATGCTTCAGCTCATTTACTCACATCTACATAATTCTAAACTCTAATTTTCTTTTTTCTTTTGCAGATTACCAATCGGACAGCTTTTGGAATCCATTTCACAATTTGTTTATAACATTTTTTAAGTTATTTTTCCCGTTCTAATATAGTTATTATTGAGTTTCGTTTATATTTATTGTTTAATAAAAGTTAATAAAAAAAAACGACATACTTCTTTTATTTTGTGGGGGAGGGGTATGACGGCCCACAATAAAAATAATGTTGAAATACTATAGTAAGATATTCAAGACTAGGATTGAAAACTACTGAGTTCTAACTAACAGATATAATAAAAACAACGGTGAGAAACTACGAAAATGGCGATGAACGGAGCACGTAATCAACGTTTGGCGCCTCGGCACTACATTTCAAATAAATATATAAAAAATATGACTATTAATGCTGTACAAAAGTACAGCAGCAGATGACACACACCAACCGGGAAAAGAAAGCAACAGATTTACTAACTGATACAAAGAAAGGTTTGCTTGTTGAACTTGAAGAAAAAGAAAACGTGGGCTTCGAAACGACGCTGAGCATGCGAAGAGAGTAGAACTGCTACACCAAAAAGAAGGAAAGCTTTACATACTATCATAGAAATGAAGGAGCATATTATCAACAAAAGTCAATACATTATCGCTGCTTTTATCGACAGGAAACTGCCGATAAAGCGGCGATAATAGGCTTGATAATAGGCCCTTGTAACTTCCCATAGCAGCCAAGGTTCTGGTATTAACCTGGACTCCTATGGTTATACACAAGGGCATATTATCAAGCCCATTATCGTCGCTTTATCAGCTGTTTCCTGCCGATAAAACCGGCGATAATGTATCGCCTTTTGTGGATAATATGAGTCATTGCTCTTTTTTTGATCAGTAAACTTAGGTGCATATTATCAAAGACCGGTGTTATAATTATCACCGTTTTATTGGCAAGAAACTGCCAATAATTAACGTCATATTAGGGCCTTGTTATTTCCCATAGAAGCCCATGGTAACACCAGAAAATAGGCTTCTATGGCAATTAACAAGGACATAATATCAAGCCCACCCTCCCAACATTAATAAAAAACCATAGGCCCTTGTAACTTCCCATAGTAGCCCAGGTTCTGGTATTAACCTGGGCTCCGATGGTTATACACAAGGGCATATTATTAAGCCAATTATCGCAGCTTTATCGGCAGTTTCCTGTTGATAAAAACGACGATAATGTATCGTCTTTTGTGGATAATATGGCTCATTGCTCTTTTTTTGACCAGTAAACTTAGGTGCATATTATCAAATAACCGGTGTTATAATTATCGCTGTTTTATTGGCAAGAAACTGCAGATAAAACGGCGATAATGACCATGATAATACGGCCTTGTTATTTTCCATAGAAGCCCATGTTAACACCAGAACATAGTCTTCTATGGCAATTAACAAGGACGTAATATCAAGCCCACCCTCCCAACATTAATAAAAAAGCATAGCCCCTTTGTAAATTTCCATAGCAGCCCAAGTTCTGATGTTAACCTGGGCTGCTATTGTTATTCACAAGGGCATATTATCAAGCCCATTATCGCCGCTGTATCAGCAGTTTCCTGCCAATAAAAGAGACGATAATCTATCACCTTTTGTTGATAATATGGCCCAGGTAGCTTGTCTCCTTTCTTGTGAAGAATTGGCTTGGTAGTTTAGTCTGCCCTGTTCCCATGATGCACTGGGCCAGGGACAGACTGATTTGCATATAGCCAGGTTCTGAGCTGGGATGGTGCAGTGAGATAAATAACGGTGATGGATCAAGCCCTGATCTTTGGACTGGGTGAGAGTGGTCTGCCTAATTCAGACACTCTGTTCATCACCACCCCCTTTTCTGAATCGTTTTTGGCCACTACAGGTGTGGCAGGGTATACTCAGACATGAGTCCCTTTCTCACTGCACCATCAGGATTCAAGCAAGCCGGGCCGAAGAAGGCTGAAATGCCAGAAACCGGTCCCCGGTAGCTTGTCTCCTTTCTGGTGAAGAATTGGCTTGGTAGTTTAGTCTGCCCTGTTCCCATGATGCACTGGGCCAGGGACAGACTGATTTGCATATAGCCAGGTTCTGAGCTGGGATGGTGCAGTGAGATAAATAACGGTGATGGATCAAGCCCTGATCTTTGGACTGGGTAAGAGTGGTCTGCTTAATTCAGACACTCTGTTCATCACCACCCCCTTTTCTCAATCGTTTTTGGCCACTACAGGTGTGGCAGGGTATACTCAGACATGAGTCCCTTTCTCATTGCACCATCAGGATTCAAGCAAGCCGGGCCGAAGAAGGCTGAAATGCCAGAAACCGGTCCCAGGTAGCTTGTCTCCTTTCTGGTGAAGAATTGGCTTGGTAGTTTAGTCTGCCCTGTTCCCATGATGCACTGGGCCAGGGACAGACTGATTTGCATATAGCCAGGTTCTGAGCTGGGATGGTGCAGTGAGATAAATAACGGTGATGGATCAAGCCCTGATCTTTGGACTGGGTAAGAGTGGTCTGCTTAATTCAGACACTCTGTTCATCACCACCCCCTTTTCTGAATCGTTTTTGGCCACTACAGGTGTGGCAGGGTATACTCAGACATGAGTCCCTTTCTCACTGCACCATCAGGATTCAAGCAAGCCGGGCTGAAGAAGGCTGAAATGCCAGAAACCGGCCCCCCGGTAGCTTGTCTCCTTTCTGGTGAAGAATTGGCTTGGTAGTTTAGTCTGCCCTGTTCCCATGATGCACTGGGCCAGGGACAGACTGATTTGCATATAGCCAGGTTCTGAGCTGGGATGGTGCAGTGAGATAAATAACGGTGATGGATCAAGCCCTGATCTTTGGACTGGGTAAGAGTGGTCTGCTTAATTCAGACACTCTGTTCATCACCACCCCCTTTTCTGAATCGTTTTTGGCCACTACAGGTGTGGCAGGGTATACTCAGACATGAGTCCCTTTCTCACTGCACCATCAGGATTCAAGCAAGCCGGGCCGAAGAAGGCTGAAATGCCAGAAACCGGTCCCCGGTAGCTTATCTCCTTTCTGGTGAAGAATTGGCTTGGTAGTTTAGTTTGCCCTGTTCCCATGATGCTCTGGGCCAGGGACAGACTGGTTTGCATATAGCCAGGTTCTGAGCTGGGATGGTGCAGTGAGATAAATAACGGTGATGGATCAAGCCCTGATCTTTGGACTGGGTAAGAGTGGTCTGCTTAATTCAGACACTCTGTTCATCACCACCCCCTTTTCTGAATCGTTTTTGGCCACTACAGGTGTGGCAGGGTATACTCAGACATGAGTCCCTTTCTCACTGCACCATCAGGATTCCAGCAAGCCGGGCCGAAGAAGGCTGAAATGCCAGAAACCGGTCCCCGGTAGCTTGTCTCCTTTCTGGTGAAGAATTGGCTTGGTAGTTTAGTCTGCCCTGTTCCCATGATGCACTGGGCCAGGGACAGACTGATATGCATATAGCCAGGTTCTGAGCTGGGATGGTGCAGTGAGATAAATAACGGTGATGGATCAAGCCCTGATCTTTGGACTGGGTAAGAGTGGTCTGCTTAATTCAGACACTCTGTTCATCACCACCCCCTTTTCTCAATCGTTCTTGGCCACTACAGGTGTGGCAGGGTATACTCAGACATGAGTCCCTTTCTCACTGCACCATCAGGATTCAAGCAAGCCGGGCCGAAGAAGGCTGAAATGCCAGAAACCGGTCCCCTGTAGTTTGTCTCCTTTCTGGTGAAGAATTGGCTTGGTAGTTTAGTCTGCCCTGTTCCCATGATGCACTGGGCCAGGGACAGACTGATTTGCATATAACCAGGTTCTGAGCTGGGATGGTGCAGTGAGATAAATAACGGTGATGGATCAAGCCCTGATCTTTGGACTGGGTAAGATTGGTCTGCTTAATTCAGACACTCTGTTCATCACCACCCCCTTTTCTGAATCGTTTTTGGCCACTACAGGTGTGGCAGGGTATACTCAGACATGAGTCCCTTTCTCACTGCACCATCAGGATTCAAGCAAGCCGGGCCGAAGAAGGCTGAAATGCCAGAAACCGGTCCCCGGTAGCTTGTCTCCTTTCTGGTGAAGAATTGGCTTGGTAGTTTAGTCTGCCCTGTTCCCATGATGCACTGGGCCAGGGACAGACTGATTTGCATATAACCAGGTTCTGAGCTGGGATGGTGCAGTGAGATAAATAACGGTGATGGATCAAGCCCTGATCTTTGGACTGGGTAAGAGTGGTCTGCTTAATTCAGACACTCTGTTCATCACCACCCCCTTTTCTGAATCGTTTTTGGCCACTACAGGTGTGGCAGGGTATACTCAGACATGAGTCCCTTTCCCACTGCACCATCAGGATTCAAGCAAGCCGGGCCGAAGAAGGCTGAAATGCCAGAAACCAGTCCCCGGTAGCTTGTCTCCTTTCTGGTGAAGAATTGGCTTGGTAGTTTAGTCTGCCCTGTTCCCATGATGCACTGGGCCAGGGACAGACTGATTTGCATATAGCCAGGTTCTGAGCTGGGATGGTGCAGTGAGATAATTAACGGTGATGGATCAAGCCCTGATCTTTGGACTGGGTAAGAGTGGTCTGCTTAATTCAGACACTCTGTTCATCACCACCCCCTTTTCTGAATCGTTTTTGGCCACTACAGGTGTGGGAGGGTATACTCAGACATGAGTCACTTTCTCACTGCACCATCAGGATTCAAGCAAGCCGGGCCGAAGAAGGCTGAAATGCCAGAAACCGGTCCCCGGTAGCTTGTCTCCTTTCTGGTGAAGAATTGGCTTGGTAGTTTAGTCTGCCCTGTTCCCATGATGCACTGGGCCAGGGACAGACTGATTTGCATATAGCCAGGTTCTGAGCTGGGATGGTGCAGTGAGATAAATAACGTTGATGGATCAAGCCCTGATCTTTGGACTGGGTAAGAGTGGTCTGCTTAATTCAGACACTCTGTTCATCACCACCCCCTTTTATGAATCGTTTTTGGCCACTACAGGTGTGGCAGGGTATACTCAGACATGAGTCCCTTTCTCACTGCACCATCAGGATTCAAGCAAGCCGGGCCGAAGAAGGCTGAAATGCCAGAAACCGGTCCCCGGTAGCTTGTCTCCTTTCTGGTGAAGAATTGGCTTAGTAGTTTAGTCTGCCCTGTTCCCATGATGCACTGGGCCAGGGACAGACTGATTTGCATATAACCAGGTTCTGAGCTGGGATGGTGCAGTGAGATAAATAACGGTGATGGATCAAGCCCTGATCTTTGGACTGGGTAAGAGTGGTCTGCTTAATTCAGACACTCTGTTCATCACCACCCCCTTTTCTGAATCGTTTTTGGCCACTACAGGTGTGGCAGGGTGTACTCAGACATGAGTCCCTTTCTCACTGCACCATCGGGATTCAAGCAAGCCGGGCCGAAGAAGGCTGAAATGCCAGAAACCGCTCCCCGGTAGCTTGTCTCCTTTCTGGTGAAGAATTGGCTTGGTAGTTTAGTCTGCCCTGTTCCCATGATGCACTGGGCCAGGGACAGACTGATTTGCATATAGCCAGGTTCAGAGCTGGGATGGTGCAGTGAGATAAATAACGGTGATGGATCAAGCCCTGATCTTTGAACTGGGTAAGAGTGGTCTGCTTAATTCAGACACTCTGTTCATCACCACCCCCTTTTCTGAATCGTTTTTGGCCACTACAGGTGTGGCAGGGTATACTCAGACATGAGTCCCTTTCTCACTGCACCATCAGGATTCAAGCAAGCCGGGCCGAAGAAGGCTGAAATGCCAGAAACCGGTCCCAGGTAGCTTGTCTCCTTTCTGGTGAAGAATTGGCTTGGTAGTTTAGTCTGCCCTGTTCCCATGATGCACTGGGCCAGGGACAGACTGATTTGCATATAACCAGGTTCTGAGCTGGGATGGTGCAGTGAGATAAATAACGGTGATGGATCAAGCCCTGATCTTTGGACTGGGTAAGAGTGGTCTGCTTAATTCAGACACTCTGTTCATCACCACCCCTTTTCTGAATCGTTTTTGGCCACTACAGGTGTGGCAGGGTATACTCAGACATGAGTCCCTTTCTCACTGCACCATCAGGATTCAAGCAAGCCGGGCCGAAGAAGGCTGAAATGCCAGAAACCGGTCCCCGGTAGCTTGTCTCCTTTCTGGTGAAGAATTGGCTTGGTAGTTTAGTCTGCCCTGTTCCCATGATGCACTGGGCCAGGGACAGACTGATTTGCATATAGCCAGGTTCTGAGCTGGGATGGTGCGGTGAGATAAATAACGGTGATGGATCAAGCCCTGATCTTTGGACTGGGTAAGAGTGGTCTGCTTAATTCAGACACTCTGTTCATCACTACCCTCTTTTCTGAATCGTTTTTGGCCACTACAGGTGTGGCAGGGTATACTCAGACATGAGACCCTTTCTCACTGCACCATCAGGATTCAAGCAAGCCGGGCCGAAGAAGGCTGAAATGCCTGAAACCGGTCCCCGGTAGCTTGTCTCCTTTCTGGTGAAGAATTGGCTTGGTAGTTTAGCCTGCCCTGTTCCCATGATGCACTGGGCCAGGGACAGACTGATTTGCATATAGCCAGGTTCTGAGCTGGGATGGTGCAGTGAGATAAATAACGGTGATGGATCAAGCCCTGATCTTTGGACTGGGTAAGAGTGGTCTGCTTAATTCAGACACTCTGTTCATCACCACCCCCTTTTCTGAATCGTTTTTGGCCACTACAGGTGTGGCAGGGTGTACTCAGACATGAGTCCCTTTCTCACTGCACCATCGGGATTCAAGCAAGCCGGGCCGAAGAAGGCTGAAATGCCAGAAACCGCTCCCCGGTAGCTTGTCTCCTTTCTGGTGAAGAATTGGCTTGGTAGTTTAGTCTGCCATGTTCCCATGATGCACTGGGCCAGGGACAGACTGATTTGCATATAGCCAGGTTCTGATCTGGGATGGTGCAGTGAGATAAATAATGGTGATGGATCAAGGCCTTATCTTTGGACTGGGTAAGAGTGGTCTGCTTAATTCAGACACTCTGTTCATCACCACCCCCTTTTCTGAATCATATTTATTCACAAGGGCATATTATCAAGCCCATTATCGCCGCTTTATCAGCAGTTTCCTGCCAATAAAAGCGACGATAATATATCGCCTTTTGTTGATAATATGGCCCATTAGTCTTTTTTTTTACCAGTAAACTTAGGTACATATTATCAAGGACCGGTGTTAAAATCATCTCCGTTTTATTGGCAGGTAACTGCCAATAAAACGGCGCTAATGAGCATAATGATAAGGCCTTGTTATTTCCCATAGAAGCCCATGTTAACACCAGAACAGAGGCTTCTATAAGAATTTGCAAGGACGTATTATCAAGCCCACCATCCCAACATTATTAAAAAACTCCAGACAATGCAGGTACATGGAGCTGAAATGTGGTGTTCCCCGCGACGTGTACGGGGAGAGAGAGAGCTCAAAACATATTTTTTTAAACACCGAAGGGGTACCGCTCACGGAGACTGCGGGGAGTAGGACCGTAACCCCCCACATACTTCAAAATAAAACCACAGGAGTGCCGTTCCCCAGTGCTCGGGGCACCTGACATGCCCTCGTTATGCAGAAAAATTTCCCTCGTAATTTGCCCCCCTGGGACCTAATGAATAATACGGACTTCTACTTTTTTTTCACCTTTTCCACCGCGTACAAGTACTGCACGAGAACCCCGCCGTTTTTTATTTAAAAAAAATAAATAATTGAACCTAAAGATCCATGTACCACCCCCTGACCAAGACTATAGACCAAGAATCTTTCCACCCTGCCCCGTTTCCTTATTTCTCAACTTTGTTCTACTATTTTCTTGTGACTCTCCTCTCCTGACAAACAACATGGCAGGCAACACTTCCTGGTTTGGAGTATTGACAGCCAATCAGCATGCAGCTCCTGATCATAATTCTACGTATTTCCATACGCGTACGCCGCAATTTTTCTTTAAAAAATAAAAAATACAGCCTAAACATCGATATACGACTCCCTGAGCAAGCCTAAAGGGTTTGGAGGCGCAACTTCATCTTGTTTTTTTTCTTTCTCTAGAGTTTCACAACAGATATTCTCAAATCTTCTTTTTCTACCTACCACACACTTTTCAACTACTGGATATTGACCTGAATTGGGTGCATATTCTCTTCCTAACCTATTATACTCTTTCACACAATTTGCATCTGCACAAACCTTTGTCTCATCAAAATCAATCAAGTACAATCCAGATAAAGTTCTGACTCGTGACAAAGCACATATGCCATACCTTCTTTAAACACGGTACTTCCAATATTCACTAAAGTACAATCTACACTTAAACCTTGAGATTTATGAATGGTCACCGCATATGCCAAACAAACAGGAAACTGTTTTCTGTAGACATACAAATCTTTTACAAGCAAAAATCGAGTTGGACAACGAATAAGTTGTTGTACTTCAGCAATTTCATCAAATTTGAATTTCAAAAATTCAATGCCAGCTCTGTTTACATAATTAACAAAATCAACCATTTTACTCATTGCTCCATTTACTAAACCTTTGTGCACATTCAATTTACTTGGCAAAATTACCCTACAATTTACACATGCATACAAATTCTTTTCTAAACCAGCAGTTTTACTTATCGATTTCTCTAAAGAATCCAATTTCCTCTTCAAGTTTTCACTCAAAATAATACTGATTCCTTCATGTTCTATTTTATCAATTGCTTCCAATTTTATAATTTCTTCATTTTCCAACTTTAACATTTCTTCATTGAATATAGAACATTCATGCAGTGTTGGCATTAAGCAGATTACAGATTTATTTTCTGCAATTCTCATGTATATTTTCTCTGGGACAATATTTGCATTTGGA
The DNA here is from genome assembly GCF_964263255.1 of Lissotriton vulgaris. Lineage (NCBI taxonomy): Eukaryota > Metazoa > Chordata > Amphibia > Caudata > Salamandridae > Lissotriton > Lissotriton vulgaris. The sequence continues at coordinate 1,091,906,837 of NC_141696.1, read as the reverse complement.
AACAAATTGGAAAGTAATCGTGTCTGTAAAGCTTGTTTACCATGTACGGTCAATTTTCCAATTCTTATATATTGAAGAATATTTGTAGTAAGTTCCTTATGCTGAAAATATGACCAAATGTTTACATTACCAATACTCCCAAAGGACTTTCTAGTATCTTCATGTACCAGTGTTTTAAAGAATGGCTGTCCTTTTACAGGAGTAAGTTGTAGAAGATCTCCAAAAAGTATGACGTGTTTTCCTCCGAATAATACGTCATACTCTGTTTTAAGAATTTGCTGCATTCTTAAATGCACAAAGGTAAGCATTACGTTTGAGACCATGCTTACCTCATCAATAATGTGAAGCTTCATTTTATTCAAAACTCTTGAAACTTCATAAGTAGCTTCTCCAGATAGCTTGTGGTATTGTAATTTGTTGTCATGCTCTACTGGTAGCATTAATAAACGATGTAAAGTAATTCCTTTAATATTGTGTGCCGACAACCCAGTTGGAGCAGTGACAACACAAGACAAATGCGAGTCAGTTCTTTTCTGTAGAAAACTTGTGATTACTTTAATTAAAAAACTTTTTCCTGTTCCAGCTTATCCACCCACATATATACGGATAGGTTCAAATGATGAGCAAGAGCACTCTTTCTTCTCATGAAGAAATCCGTGGTCAATCTGTTCTCTCACTTGCTAATATATTTCTTTCTGCTCAAGATTTAGTTGTTCCAAGTTCCCTAAAATTGTAAGATGTTCTTGACCTTGATGAATTACTGTTTCCACCTCTTCCATAACGGTTGCTGCTTCATTTAGAACAATTGGTTCTCCCAGTGGGTCCTGACTCAACAGAGCAGAAGTTTGACTGTCTTGAGAACTGTTTCTAGCAATCTCATCTGCAATTGTAGCTTCTTGCTCAATTAACGTCATTCAACATTCTGCCATAATTAGCAAAAACAGGATATTCTATAGTACCTTTAGTTGCATTGAAGGAATGTTCATAGCTGTCAAAATCTCCAAGTAATTCCAATTCTGAACGCCATGGCTTGAAAAGTTGCAAAAGAGGTAAATAGTAACATTCCCTTTTGTCAGGTGTTTTGCAACTCAGTTTACGGTGATTAATCAAATGTCCTTTTCTTCGTTTCACCAGACACCCTTCAGAACCAATAACGGCATATATACCATTATTATTGTTTTCAGTAATATTCCGTTTAAAAATATAGTTTTGCAGCACTTCATAGAGACAAATGTTCTCAAGATGATGACTTCTATTTGGATAATATGTATCCAACATATTTGTTTTCACAATATCAGTACTTTCTGGCTCTTTTTCAGCTAAATATTCAATTTCTTGTACATATTTAAGAACTCGGTTTCGTGTTGCAGCAAGACCTAGACTAACCCAAATGATTCTTCTAGATTTGGAGTATAGACTTGCGGATGATAAGCGATCCGAGCATTCATACGCTCCAATTTCTCGATGAGATAACATCTTCAAACTGTAACTGTATATTTTCTGACTTAGACTCTTCTCACGGAAATCTCTTCCCACATTTCCTTCAATTCCGTCTTTTCTGACTTTGTTATGTACGATGTCACATATCGAGCAAATGCAATGGAATTATCTGCAACATATTGAATATCCATATTAGCATTCCACATGGACAAAATGACTGGGTTGTAGTCATTTATGTATTTTGACTCTTCATTTCTTCTTAAGTTGTAGGTATTTTTCAGAGACTTTCTTGTGATATTATGTCGCAAAGATGACAAAAAACTGTTCACTCTTCCTTTCGATATTACAGGTCGAGGAAATGCAAATCGGCATTTGCTGTAGAATTTGTCCTAAGATTTGTACTTTCGACAACAGTATTTGCCACAACGATGGCTTTGGAATCGTAAGACTTGTTGTCTTAAGTCCTTATCTTGTGTACTTTTGGGTACTTCACATGTAGCATATTCTTCAATAAAAGACAACACAGTATCATCTGAGTCTGTTCCAGATTTGAGAGCATCTTTGATCCGTAATAGCATATGTATGTGAGGCGCACCTCTCGCTTGATATTCCTTACTCCCAAAAAATTCAGAACCTCTCCAAGAGGAGGATTCTTTTTATTGGTGATAAAAGACATCATAGCTTTGAATCTATGATTGAAATAACTGCATACATGAACAGGATCCAAAAAGCACAATTCTCCAGGTGTCTTGTATTAGATATTTGGTATATTTGGATTTGCCTCTCAAAGAATTTGAAGTAAATCATCCCAAGCATATTCAGCACAGCTTAGAGTAAGGAACCATGTAGGAGTTCCTAAGTTTCTTAGCATACATTTAAGTTCTCCATGACGACGGTACCAGTACTCATTAGTACCACGCTGACATGCCATCAGATTAATCAGCTGAGTTTCCAAATCATTATCTTTCTGCTGTACTTTATCCATGAATTCCTTTGCCGAAACATTTAGCAGATGTTTTCAATATGTGGTTTACTGCATAAGAAATTCCAGACAAATCACTCTCAAACAAAAGATTAAACAAATATGGAATACATTGTCGAAATCTTGCATCTTGTGCATATAATCTTGATGTCCGGTATTCAGATGCAGGAATCTGCACAGGTTGTTCATCATATCGTCCTCCTTTTCCTGTAGGAAACAACTGAGGGAAACACAACAAGCTTCCAAGCTTTTTTCCCATACACTAATGGGACTTCCTTTTGCTTCTTTCATTTGAAATACCTCTATAGCATTCCCCATCATTTCTTTGGAATGCAATGGATGAACACTGTAATGTTCGCAGATTTCTTCAGTTCTGGACACATCCACTTTTTCAATTTGTCCAGATGGCAAGTCAGTATCTTCTTGTACAGTTATTTCTTCTTCTGCCACATACACATTTTTGTAATATTGATTATTTTTTACCAGATACAATGTTGCCTTTTTCACTTTCCTAGCATCCACTAATTATTGCCAGATTGTATTACTCTTAGTAGGAACGCCATTAACAAGAATAACTAAAGGTTCATCCTCTACATTTTCAACACCAATAGTTTCAATATTTTTCTTTAAATCAAGAGGCAAATATTCAACTCTTCCCTTTAATCCTCTTTGTAGATCAGAAGGAGGCAATTTTCCTGTCTTAGGCTCCATACGAACAATAGCCTTAAATGAATGCACACATTGAATAAGAATAGACTCATAGGTATTTAAATCCATCAGTTCAGAAGGAATATTTACCAACTCAAGATTATTATGCAGAGCTCTAGCAGGCATTTTGTTCTCTTCTAATTTGTTATAACAATATTTACAAATATGTTGATCAGAACCCAAATCAAAACAGTTCTCTACCAACAAATAAGTTGCAAAATCCTTCCACTCATTATTATTTTTCTTTTCACTTTTTAAATACAGATCAACAGTCCTGGTCTGATTTTTATAATGAATTCGCCGACAACAGATACAAGAATAATTTGGCCATTCACCTGAAATCACCTTAAACTGTATAATTTCTTACTCAAAATTTTCTACACTGCATTGTCCTACATTCTCTTCCACATTTTCTTCTATTAATCTCTCTCTTTCTGCACTGTCTTCCTGAGGACCAAAGTAACTAATTTCAATTTCATCACAAACATTTGATACAGATCCACGCAAAAGAGCACTGTTCAACTTTTTTAACATTAGTGCTGGACTTTTCGCATAATACAATGTTCTGACTAATTTCCTCATCTGAGTATGATGAACTGCTAACATCCTGAAATGGTGGAAAACACTTTGACATACTTTTTTAGAAACACAAGGCAGAGAATGACCTTGCAAATCAGTATTTTCTCTCACTCTGCAAGGGTCTAGTCCGTGTAACATCTTAATCTTTTGTTTAACACTTTTTTTTGTATAATTATGTACTAAATTGCATAAAAAAAGAATGGATTCTTGCCGCACACTGCAAATACTACTACAATTCCAAGTGTACACTGGAGCTTTAGGACATCTCCCTAAAACTTCATCAGCTAACACCTCTTCTGCATTTCTAGTTACAATTTTCTATTTCTCAATAGGACAACCATTTCTAACCTTATAAGCACGACCACTGGTGTCAACTGCATGCAACAAATCATTATTCTGAAGATAACTTTCTTCATTAAAAAAAGGCACAGAAGTTGAACTAGGTTTCCATTCACCCAAAAAAACCTCACAAAAATTACTTATGTTATTTAGTCTTCTCCACTTACTTTTGGACTTCATTAAATGGATTAGCTTATCTAGTGATCTAACTCTATTGATTATTAAAATAAAGAGTTTTCTTTTTAATTCAAAAGCTTTCTCAACTAGATTTTTATAGCTTTCTTCTTCTTATAAAATACAGTTTTTTATATACCTTAATTTCTTTCATTAAATTTGATACCAATCAATTATAAAACATTTTTTCCTAATTTCCATGAATTGCCTTTTTCTCCTTGTACTATACACAGTTTTGTCTGCACTTGATTTTCCATTATTCTTTTCTTTATTAGTAGGTTTGATGCTTATACACTAAAGACATTTTTCTGTTTCTGAACACTACTCTTAGTCTTTAGTATTACCAGGACTTTCTTTCTTTTTGTTAAGACATCTCTCTTCATGTAAATCTTCTTGGTGAGTTCTGTTCAAATACACACTTTTCTTTCGTTGCTTTCTCTTTTGGTCCTTTGTTGGCATGATGCAGTATTTTTAGTATCGATAAACACAACCTATAATAAAAAAATATATATAACATTACAAATATTCTATTATATTACTTACAAGAACAGAGTGAGGAGTATGAGGACAAACCTTGGAGTATGAAAATAAGAGGACTTACAGCAAAAGAACAAGGAGTATGAAGCAAGGAAAATTTAATAAAAAATAAGATTATAAATAGACAGTACAATATAACGGAATATAGAAACAGCCGCGGCCCGTGCAAGGAGTTGCGATGGGGCAGGCAGGTGGGGTGGAGGAGGGGCAGGGTGAGGAGTGACAAACAACGGAATCTGGGGGCATATTACCAACAAGTAGCAATATTTATCGCTCAATAGGGCTAGCAACGATTTTTTTATTGCTGCCTATCGCTGGATATGTTAGCTGAGAAAACATGCTATTAGCAACGTTTTTCTCCATTGTGCTAAAATATCCAGCGATGGTGGCGAAATGCGTGAATATTGTTGAGAATACAGCAATATTCCCGCATTAGAGACGAAATGGTCTTATCGATGTTATACACCTCCCATTGGATAACATGGCTAAGAAATGGTCTGGGCAGGTGTTAGTATTTGGAGATATTTGCGCTTTGCGCAAATATTTCCAACGCTACGCCTGCCTTGCTAATAGGCGAAGGCAACAATAGAGACTGATTTCAGTCGCTAACTGGTTGGGTACGCCCACTTTGCACGTCATTAGCGATAATCATCGCTGACATGCAAAGCGAGTCCCAAACTGCTTGCTATCGTCTAAAAGCTGTGGCTAACATCAGTTAGCGACAGGTTGCTAATAGGGCGATATAGTTATCGCCGCTTAGCGGCCAAAAACGGACGCTAAATCGGTGATGATTGGCTATCGCCCCCATTGGTAATATGCCCCTTGGATCATTGCAGGTAAGTAAACAATTAAATTAATAAAATGAATTTCGGGACATATTATCAACAAAATTCGATAGATTATTGTTGTTTTTATCAGCAGGAAAATGCTGATAAAGCGACGATAATGAGCTTGATAATATGCTCTTGAGAATTCCCATACCAGCCCAGGTAAACACTAGAACTTGGGCTTCTATAGCAATTTACAAGAAACTATTATTAAGTCCATTTTCGCCATTTTATCTGCAGTTTCCTGTCCATAAAACGTTGATAATTATAACACTGGTCCTTAATAATATGCCCATCAGTGCCATATTATCAGTGAAGGGCAATACATTATCGCCGCTTTTACCGGCGGGAAGCTGCCACTAAAGCAGCGATAATGGTCTCGATAATATATCCTTGTGATTTTCCATAGAAGCCCAGTTTAACACCATAACCTGGGTTTCTATGGGAATTCATGAGGATGTATTATCGAGAGCATTATCACTGGTTTACCGGCAGTTTCCTGTCGATAAAAGCGGCAATAATGTAGCTCCTTTATTGATAATATGGCCCATAATCCCGTAATGTACAAAGGCACAAAATGATATTAAAGAAAAAAACATACCAGCATGCATTATAGCAAGACACATTTACTACTATAAAACGTTTAAAAACGGATGAATATAAGAGCATGTTATCAATACAGGTGATAACATTATCAACACTTTATCGGCAATTTCCTGCTGCCGATAAAGTGGCGATAATTGTATCGCCGAGTCTTGATAATATACCCCATAATTCGTTAATGTCCAACGATACACCGCACAGACGCACTCCCATACAACTTTTCAACTCACCTTTCAAATTGAATTCTAGATTAACAAGAATACCACTCACACAGTGGATATTCTTCAACAAAATCTCTAGAGTACAGTATTTGCAACCGTCAAATTTAACATTTTCCCTCTCATTTCACACATACATACATATAAATAACCAATTAAAATCATGTTCACATTAATTCAAAAGAAAACATTTCTATTGGTTTCAAAGTAATAGAACTTTTAACCCTTCCCCCGTTCCAGAATCTGCCAGTTACCATAGAAACACTCCAGGGAACACCTAACTCAGCACACAGGTGAAAAGTTCATCATACATTGTTGCAAATTAAAACAGCAAGTGTGCTTGACTGGAGAATATACCAGCTTATCTTATGTAACGTTCTTTTTATCACTTTTTCTTAACCAATAAAAATAAGGCTTTTAAAAAAACAGAAACATGGAACCTAGTAAAATGTTGTCAAACGACCAATGATTTCTTTTCATTTTTTGAAAACTGCATGTTGTCCACCATTTTAGAAAAATCTTACTTTTGAAACTAGCATTTCATTTACAGACGCTATCAGAGTGTATTCAGACCTCTCTTTAAAATACTTACAGTGTGGATTGTGGGACACAGCTATATTTTCTGGAGTCAAAGGTACGCACAACAGAATTCACAAGGACCTAGGTTTACCAAATGTAGACATTAAATGGATTGTACATAGAGGATTAAAGTTGTACCAATTGATGCCATTGGTGAAATCCTTTATGCATCTCCAACACCCTTACCTCATAATTGTTCACTGTGGTGGCAATGACCTAGGCACTTTGACTGGGGTAGCTCTGGAAATGCTCATGAAGGACACCTTTGCCCAATTTATGACACTGTTCCCGAAAACTGTCTTTGTATATTCTAATATATGCCAAAGACAGAGATGGAAGCGGTCCAACCACTATTGTCTACAGTTTGAAAAAGCTAGGAAACATGTGAATAAATCTGTTTCTGCCTTTCTCCGAGACTACCGAATGGGGTCCATTTACAACAATAATCTGCGTTTCAATAAGCATGGCATCTATAGGAGAGATGGTGTACATTTTACAGATGAGGGGAACAGAGTGTTCCTCATAAACTTAAGACTCTGCATCAGTACTTACTTGTAGGTACTAAAATCTCACAATAAACACAACAGCTCTTTTTAGAGCCACACCACACATAAACAAATACACTTCATAAATGTCTAAAATTATTTTTAGTTTTCTTGCTTTCGTACGCTTATGTGACTACTTTCAACATTACTGCTGTACGTCATCCATACGTGGTTGATACGCGTACAATAAATCTACCACCCCCTGACCAACACTATAGGTTCAGAATGTTTCTACCGTGCCCCCTTCCCTTATTTGTCAACTTGTTTTACTGTTTCCTTGTTACTCGGCTTCCGTGACAAATAAGATGGTTCGCAACACTTCCTGGTTTGGAGTATTGACAGCCAATCAGCATGCAGCTCCTGCTGGTAATTTTACATATTTCTGTACGCGTACGCTGCGATTTTTCTTAAATATAAAAAAAATATAGCCTAAACATGCATGTACGACCCCCTAACCACGCGTGATAGTCCCCACGAAGCCATTAGCATGCATTTCAGGTCATATTACCAACAAAACAAGATGGATTATCGCCGCTTTATCGATAAAAGTGGGGATAATGTGCCGCCTTTTGTTGATATCGCGTTTTATTGATAATATTGCCCAAAATTCATTTTATTAATGTAATTGTTTAGTTACCTGCAATTATGCAGATTCCGTTGTTCATCACCCCTCACCCTGCCCCTCCAACGCCCGTCCTGCCTGCCCCATCGCAAGTCCCTGCACAGGCCGTGGCTGAAAGACGCGTTGCGATCTAGTAATTTACCACAGAGTTGTGGGGAATCGTTGGTGAGGCGCGCGGTCACTAACCAGTGCGCATTTCACCGAAGACGTTCCGGAGTTCAGACCCATTTTCAATTGCTCCTTAGACATTCCTGAAGAGAAATTGGAAATATTTCTGTGAGAGTGAAAGAACGTTGTTTGACAAGTTAGTGAGTAAGTAAACTTACCTGACATTATAGACAATATTGAATGGACTCAGTCTCAATGTATTTTCTCTAACTTAAAACAAGAAACTATAACATTCGTGTAAGGAAGGTCTTAAGGGAAAAGAACACATTGAGTTAGGAATAGTAGGAAGACTTTTGAATTAAGAAGGAACATTAATGAAAAACATAAGATATTGAAGGATTGAGTGAATAGATAACGAGCAACTGCATAAAGAAAAGTTAGTAGAAGAACACGAGCAAATAATACCATAAAAATTAGACAATAAACTGAGAGGCCTAGGTTAATTAATGTTACGTAATTATAGTTGTATATTTTGCAAAGGGCTAAAACTCTACTAATAGAATGTTATTAGATAATAGTATTTATACTGTATTTTTTGTATGCCAAAATAGGTGAAAACTGTAGTTTTGTATTATATATTATGACACTGCTGTTTTAGTATTGTAGTGAGCCAGTCAGCAGTATGTTCTTTTTCATTGTACCGTGGTAAAACTGAAGCTGTAATAAATTTTGTGAGGGACTTTTTTTGCAGAAGTGTAATGATCTAGTCAGTATTTAGATACTCATGGATTAAAAGAGGTCTTAGTGCATAGGCTGTTTCAAACTTTTATAGACTGTGCATGCACTGTTCTATGCACCAGCAAACTTATGTTTTATACGTTCAATTCCTCAATGTGTATCCTAATACTTCTAGCAAACATTCTGCCACTACTCTTTCAATATTGTAGTGAGCTATTCAGCAGCATCTATATACTGTGGTACAACTGTGGCTGTTATAAATTCAATCAGGTTCTTTCCTTGCAGTCTTGTAATCATCCACTCACTATCTAAGTACTCATGCATTAAAATAGGACTCAGGGCATAGACTGCTTCAAAACCCTTATAGACGATGTATGCAGTCTTCTATGTACTTGCAAATTTTTGTTTTATACGTTCAATTTACTAGTTTGTATTGTTACACTTCCAGCAAACCCTCTGTCACTGTTGTTTTAGTTTTGTAGTGACTCATTCATCCGTATGTAGTAATTCTATCACAACATTAAAACACTAATGGGCAGATATACAATAACTGGCATATCCCCAGGAATATGTCAGTTGTAGTGCTACGTGACACCACCACCATGGATGCGCCGTATATACAATGTGGTGTACCATGGGACGAAAATGGCACATATATGTGATGTTTCTGTGCTATAAAGGTGGTGCATTGTTTGAGTTATGTTGCAAGTGCAACGCATCTCCAGCAATGCTCTGGGGGCCCTATTCTCAGACTGCTGTGTCAATCCTTACACCTGCTTCAAGGTAGTGTAGGGTTTTGACACAGCATGAGCCCAAAAGTGACAAAGTGAAATCTTATAGATTTCAGTCACCCACTTTTAGGAGGTGTTCCTGTGCCGGAACACCCCCCTCCCCATGTAGGAATGTCTCTTTCTGGTACCGGGATTTACAATGTGATGCACCTTTAAGATACGTCATATTCTAAATACCATATACCATGGCGCATCTTTTGCACCAGCGCTTCATCAGAAAAGTGATGCAACGGCGGTGTAAAAGAGGAACAAGGGTGTTGTAAATCTGCCTCTAACAAACACTTACAAATTCACCTAGGCAGTTTCACTGTGTATTCTTTTTGAATGTACTTTTGTTATTATTTTACATTAACAATATAAAATGTAACTTTAAAAATAGAATAAATATAAGTATTTATAATAAAAATGTAGGAAATTACTATAAAAAGAAAGAAATATAATAATTAGTACATTTTAAAATTATAATTTACAAAACCTTAGAAATTCACTGAAAAAACCATAGGTTTCAGGCATGTTATAGTTAGGACTTAGCATTTAAAAAATCTTAGAAATTCACTGAAAAAACCATAGGTTTCACCTATGTTATAGTTAGCTGGACATTTCTCTCATACAAAACCATTGAAATTCCTCTGTTATAGTTAGTTCAGCTAACTATAACTCGTGCACCTGCAATGCAGTACTGATGATGTCACAAATTACATCACTCAAGACATGGTCAGTGACATCACTCATGACATCACTGATGACATCTCAAATGACATCACTGATGACATCATTGTTGTGAAAGAGTGGCAGACCTCCTGTCAGTGTAAAATAACCCTTGATACAGACATTCAAAAATAGACACTAACATTTTCAAAAAATGGAGATACCAATATCAGTTACAACAACCTATTCAGTAATTCCTAAATCTACATACATATGCAGTCATTCACTAACAGTTCTATATAGTCACTCATACATGTACTCACTCACCATATGTTCTCATACACGTATACATCCTGTTACACACTGACACTCATCCATAGAGTTACTCACACATGCAAATAAACTTTCAAACATCCATTTGCTTGCATATATAGCTATACATACACTACTACACTTATTTGTACAGAAATATACACATACTAATTCTCTTAAACAGTCACTTATAGAAACACATACTTATTTATACAGGAAGTCTTCCAAACTTTCGCTCTCACATATACTCACGTATATACATCAATATTCACATATACCAGTTTAAAACATATGTAGTTACTCATAAAGATACTATTGAGGCAGTCATTCACTCACTAACACCCCCATACACACACTCATCTACCCATACAGTCCTGCACACATGTTGTCTTCAAATCACATACAAACAGTGAGTCAGTCATTCATGCATCTATGCGCTAAGTAATACCCCCCACCAAACCATACAGACACTCATACTGATACTCAAAAATCAACTAATAGCCCGTATAGACACTCATATAGCTACTCACCAACCCATGCAGCCACTTATACAAAAAGTGAGATACTGATACAGATATTTATATATTTAAACATTACTCACTAATACATGTATTCAGTAAGATACACTTAATAAGTCAGTTATACAATCAATTTTACAAAAAAAACAATCATTTATACACTTATTTTCCCATTTATTCTTCCATCGACCCTTAGATATACTTATATAAAAATATTTATTTTTCAGAAAGACACACATTCACTGGATGATGTCATCAGTGATGTCATCAGTGATGTCAACCGATGTTCAATGGTTTTGTATGAGAGAAATGTCCAGCTAACTATAACATAGGTGAAACCTATGGTTTTTTCACTGAATTTCTAAGGTTTTTTAAATGCTAAGTCCTAACTATAACGTGCCTGAAACCTATGATTTTTTCAGTTAATTTCTAAGGTTTTTTAAATGCTAATTCCTAACTATAACGTGCCTGAAACCTAAAGTTTGCCAGTAGGTAGTAATAGTTAGGACGTAGTTTCCATAGGAAAAACATGTTGTACTTGGTTATACCTTCAGCACAATTTGACAAATCTTCACAAACTTTTCCCAAACAAGTGACCTCCTGTTTCTAATTGTGCAACAAAAGTTTTGATGTATCCTGTCAAGTTGGGGCAGAAAAAAAGGAAGAGGTCAAAATGGTGCCTTCCCATGTTAATTGCCATAAAGATTATAGACATAACTACAGCCGACCCGCTGAACGGAACTACAGCAAATTTGGCAAAAAGCTAGCTCTTGGTCTAAAAAGTTGTCTGTTTGTTATTTGGTGTAAATACATTAAGTAGTTTGTGAGATATTAATGGAATAAGAGATTTTTAGATCTAGAGGTGTGAATCCATTGCAGTACATCATAAATCACAGCCAACAGCAATACCATGAATGGCAACCTGAGTAGAAGGTTACCATTTTATATATAGGGGAATGGTCCCCGGTTGCAAAAAAATTATATAATGAAGTAGAAACATTCAGGGTAGATGTACCCTGACCCCGTAGGTCTAATATTTGGTTCTGTGAGGGACCCCTGATGGGTTATAAAATACCCCAAAATGTTTTAATTCCAAATAGGAGGGTTTGTGAATCCCATCAGAACACTCAGAATAGTCCCTGTGTAATATTGTGGTGGATTTGCAAATTCTTCCAAAAATATAGAAAAACCCATACATTCACTCTTACACCCACTCACAGACCCACTCAGAGATTCTCACACCCACTCACTGATCTACTCAGTCATGGTCACACACACTCACAGACCCACTGAGAGACCCAATTAGGTACTATCTCAACATTTCACAGACTCACTTTGACACTAATACATCCACCCCGACATTGTCACACCAACTCACAGAGCCTCTCAATAACATACCCATTAACAGACCCACTCAGGCACTGCCACACCCACTTACAGACCCTCTCTGACACTGTCCTGCCACTCACAGACACCCTCAGACAAACACCCACTGACAGACTCATTCAGACACTGTTACACCCACTCACAGAAACAGACAGTGTCAAATCCACTCACAGGCCCACTATGTCACAGTCACACCTACTCACTGACCCACTCAGACACACCAACAACCTTCTTGGGCCTGGAAGTGTCCCTGTGCAATTGGACAAAGAAGAATCTTAGTCATGTATAGATTTACATATAAAAAATTGTATTTAAAGAAAAGAAAAACAAATAAGACTGAAGGGAGTCTAATGCTGTGGTCACTGCCACAAAGCTGTGCTGACTGTCATTCAGGGCTCAGGACACAGTTACAGATGTGGAATGGGATTGTGTTAAAGAGGGTTAGTGGGACTACGTGTTGCCGTCCTTGCATACTGAAATATGCCTCACTGATCGAAGGGAGTCTAGTGCTGTGGTCGGTGCCATGGACTTGGGGTCACTGCTATTCGGATGTACGTCATTACCATGCACACTTTTACAACGCGTTCCATTACAACGACTTGCGTTGGGGGGCGCAAATTAAAAAAATGTAATTTACTATTCCAACACCAGTCCCCGTGGATAGTAGGGAAGGTGTTGGGATAGTAAATTAAATGATTTACTATCCTTGAGCGCCCCCAGCGCAATTCGTTGTAACAACTTTCGTTGTTATGACCGCGTCGTAATGGTACGGCGTTGTAACGGTTGCGTTGTAAACGCCGCATACCCTGCTATTCAGGACTCAGGACACAGTTATACATGTGGGATCAGCTTGTGTTGGACAGTGTTAGTTGGCACCATGTGTCCAAAATTGAAATTGAGAGCTCTGCTGCCCGCAGTGTAGGCTGCTAATGAGTGTTCGTTTGTATTTGAAATTGAATTTAGTGATTGTACTAAACCTATAACTGATATAAAAAATGTTCCAGAAGAAAGGATACTAAAAAGGATATTATGTAGATTTGAGGTCTGTATTAGTTACTTGCCTAGTGGGCTCTGTAGTTAATGAATGATGAAATAATTTTCATTGTGAGCCCTACTGAGTGCAGTGTAGGCGTTTGATGAAAAGATGAAATAAGTATAGAATACAATGACAAAGAGTTGTATTTTTTTAGTACAATCTTGTTGTTAGAAATTAGCATTTCAAATTGGAATTGTGAGCTGTGCTGCCTGCAGTGTGGACTGCTATTCCATGTTAGTTTGCATTTGAAGATGAATGTGGTCATTGTAGTAAAGCTATAACAGATATAAAAAAAAGTTCTTGAAGCGAGGATACTAAAAGGATAATATGTAGGGTGTAGGATTGTGATAGTTACTTGCCTACTGGAGTCTGTCGATGCATATGGAAATACCCCTCACTGATTGAAGGGAGTGTGGTGCTGTGGTTGGTGCCACGGACTTGGGGTCACTGCCATTCAGGACTCAGGACACATTTAAACATATGGGATCGGTTTGTGTTAGAGGGTTAGTGGGACTACGTGTTGCCGGCCTTGCATATGAAAATATGCCTCACTGATCGAAGGGAGTGTGGTGCTGTGGTTGGTGCCACGGAGTTTTGGTCACTGTGATTTAGGACTCAGGACACAGTTACACATGTGGGATTGGCTTGTGTTAAAGAAAGTAAGTGGCACCACATGTTTTCATATGGAAATATGCCTGACTGATCAGAGGGAGTCTGGTGCTGTGGTCGCTGCCACAGACTTGGGGTCACTGTCATTCAGGACTCAGGAAACAGTTCCACATGTGTGATCGGCTTGTTTTGAACAGAGTGGCAGCACGTGTCGTCATTCTTCCCTATGGCAATATGACTCAATGATCGAAGGGAATCTGGTGCTGTGGTTGACTCACGGAGTTGGGGTCACTGTCATTCAGGACACAGGTACACATGTGGGATTGGCTTGCGTTGAAGAAAGTTAGTGGCACCATATATGACCAGTCTTCAACAGTGTAGGCCAGAGGTAGCAGTGAGCAAGGGCCCACAGCCACGCGCATACGTTGCTGGCCCCACCGGCCTGCGTAGTGCAGGTTCAGTGGCACCACCTGTTGCCGGCCTTCCATATGCAAATACTCCTCACTAATCGAAGGGAGTGTGGTGCTGTGGTCGCTGTCATGAAGTTCGGGTCATTGATGTTCAGGACTCAGGACACAGTTACACATGTGGGATCGGCTTGTGTTAAAGAGGGTTAGTGGGAGTACGTGTCGCCTGACTTGCATATCGAAATGTGCCTCACTGATCAAAAGGAGTGTGGTGCTGTGGTTGCTGCCACCGACTTGGGGTGACAGCTATTCAGGACGCAGGACACAGTTACACATGTGGGATTGGCTTGTGTTAAAGAGAGTTAGTGGAACTAAGTGTTGCCGGCCTTGCATATCGAAATATGCCTTACTGATCGAAAGGAGTCTGTTGCTCTGGTCGCTGCCATGGACTTGGCGTCAATGCTATTCAGGACTCAGGACACAGTTGCACATGTGGGATCAGCTTGTGTTGGACAGTGTTAGTTGGCACCACGTGTCGCCAGTCTTCCACAGTGTAGGCGGGAGGCAGCGTTCAGCAAAGGCCCACAGGTGGTGATGTTGACTTGAGCTGCACAAATTGGGAGCATTTCATCTTCTTAACCCATTATAGTCTCTTACACAATTTGCGTCACTACTAATCTTGAATTGTGAACCGTGTAACCCGAGTGTAGGGCGGAGGCAATGGTCAGGCATGGGCGCACAGCCACATGGTGTTGAGTTGAGCTGCAGTTAGTGGCACCTGGAGCACTCAGTGTGTGCGCACCCTGTGATGATACGTCATGCCGGCGGACCGCACTGGGAGCAATGTCTTTTGTCTAATGAATTCTGCCTTGATAAGGCCACGTGGTAATGACTTATGGTGCAGTGAGTCTGTAGCACCTGAAGCACACAGCGTCTATGCAGCCTGTGATGATGCGTGGTCCAGACGGGTCGCACTGGGAGCAATGTCTTTTGTTTAACAAATTCTGCCTATAGAATGCCACGTGGTGATGATTTATGGTGCAGTGAGTTAGCTGAAGCACACAGCGTGTGCACATTCTGCGATGATGCGTGTTCCGGGCGTGCCGCACTGGGACAACGTGTCTTGTCAACTGGACTGTGTCATCTGCAATCTGCAATGTGAGCCCTGCTGTCCGCAGTGTAGATCGAAGGCAGTAGTGGGTACAAACATAGGTCTGCGGTGCTGTGCCGCTGGGTTTGCAAGGGACCTGTGTCGAGCAGGCTCGCAACCATGCGGCAACCACGTGCCAGGTTGAAGGTTGCCACTCTGACAGAGTTGTTGGTCTTCCTACAAGTAACAATAAGTGAACTTGACGAAGAAATCTACAATACAAAACAAGAACTTTCTGTGAGAATGGAAGCAGAACCATGGGGAAAATTCCTAGAAGATTTAAACACTCGTCTCGATAAATATGGGAAGGAATTACAAGAAACTAAGCTACGCAAATTCAAAAGGGATACCATTGATTATAAGCTGAATGAAGCTTATACATGGGCTGAGGTTTATGCACAACGGAGATACAGTGGTAAAAAACACAACCAGCGTCTTCAGAAGAAAGCGTAATTTCGGATAGCGATACAAACATTTCTAGACAACCAGGCAGTCATTCATCAAGTCTCAAACCACCTGATAAGGCTGCAGATTCAGCAACATCAGGACATGGCTAGTAATACAGCATCCTCAGCATCTTCTTCTTTTTTAGAGAAGGAGGGAGCACAAAGCAGACCACCGGATCAAACTACCTTCAAACAACTAGAAAAAAGACAAGAAGAGGAAAAGGAAAAGGAAAAAGAAAACAAGAAGAAAGGTTTGACAAGTCAAGGGAAAATCTCATAGTTAACATTTCTAAACAACAGTTAACACAATTTGAAGAACATCTGTTGAATAAGGGAACTACATTCGTAAGTACCTACCATACCACAGAATTGGAACCAGAGATATCATTTTTTAAATTCATGAGAGTTCTCCGCTTGAAGAATTTCTTCACACTGGTTAATCCTACTGAATCAAATGAAGACTCCACTATCCAGTTCAAATCAAAAAGCACATTCATGGCCCCAATATCGCATAAAAGTCTGGATACTTTTAAAACTCTTGTTAAAGCTGATCTGAGCAAGATACAATACAAAAGAAATATTAAAAATCTTTCACAAGAAGAATACAGCGCGCTACAAGCATTGGCCAAGAATGATGCAATCACAATTCAGAAAGCGGACAAAGGTGGAGGTCTTGTGGTGATGGATACGGATTTCTACTTAGCAAAAGGCACGGAACATGTCATGGATCATAGTACTCATACCAAACTCAACAGAGATGCAACAACTGACATAGCTAATGCATTAAGTACAATTCTAGATCAAGCAAAGAGACTCAATTGGATCGACACTAACACCAAGGCCCACATGCATCATTGTTTCATTTTGCACTTCCTAATTTGCGATTTTTAGGGAATCGCAAATTAGGAAATGCAAAATGGGATGCATGTACATTTCCGCAAAATATTTGAGAATCGGTAAAAATCGCAATTTTTACCGATTCTCAAATATTATGTGATTAGCAAAGTGCGAATTCGCAATTCCCATTCATTCCTATGGGCTTAAATGCCCATAGGAATGAATGGTAATTGCGAATTCGCAATTTGAAATCGCAATTCAGCAATGCATTTCAAGGGTGGAGTGGGGGGTCCAAAGGACCCCCCCCCTTCACCCATGAAATGTACTTTTGAGTATAAGTTACATACACACATGTCTAAGGACATGTGTGTCTGTAACTTTACAGTTTAAAAAATGCATGTTTGTGCTTTTTTAAACACTTTCGCAAATTACCACGAGGTTCAACTTCGTGGTAATTTGCACTTGCAATTTCAAATTTCGCAATTTGAAATCAAATGATGCATAGCATTTTAGAAATCGCAAAATTGCGATTTCTGAAATGCTATCGCAATTTTAGAAATCGCAAAAAAAGTTGCGATTTCTAAAAATGCATGATGCATCTCAAAAAGCATTTTTGGAATCGCAAACGGCCGATTTTAAGGAATCGCACCGTTTACGACTCCAAAAATGCTTGATGCATGTGGGCCGAAATGTTACCTATGGCAAATTTTTCCAAGAAGACCGAAAATTTATTTTCTTCCTAAAATACATTAAATCTCAGGAATCCACCTTTCAGACCGATAGTGTCAGGATGTGAATCGATCTTTGAAAACCCAGGAAGATTCATTGATACAATCATTCATCCAGCGATAGCCAAGTTACATAGAAGACACATCTGACTTTTTATGAAACCTAAGGACTATCAACTTGGACACAATTGAAAACTTGACTCTATGTTCTATAGATGTCGTAGCTTTGTACACATCAATCCCTCATGCTCTAGGACTAGAAGCAATTGAGTGGGCCTTATTGCAAGAAAATAAACCTGAAACATTAAATTGTTTCATTATTCAACTTTTAGAATTCTGCCTTGAAAATAGGTGTGTATTCAAGAAACCTACAGACAAGAACACTGCATTACTTCATGAGAGTTTTCATCCTATGACTTTGATCAACAACTTACCAATTTCCCAATTTATGAGGATTAAACGGATTTCCTCAGAACAAACAACTTGCGATAAAGCACTCGAAGATCAAAAACAAAGATACATAGCAAGAGGGTACCCTCCAGAACAACTTGATACACAAATAACAAAGGATATGCAATGCCAAGATATTCACTCCTTGAAAAATAAGTAAAGGAACCAAGTAAAAGAATTGTATTTGTCTCAAAATACTCATCAGCATCAAGAGATATTAAGAAGATCATCTTAAAAAGATGGGAAATACTTGAAACAGAAAGCGACTTTGGGTCCCTATTCAAGGACAAACCACTTTTCGCCTATAAACGGGCACAGAATCTTAAAGAACTACTCACCAAACGGACTAAGCAATCGGATTTTGCAAAACAAAGTACGCACAAAGTAACAACCATATGTTGGAACTGTAAGAATTGCAATAACGTCATTATCGGCAACATTCCCTTACATCCGAGGACAGGAGAAAAAATTCAATTAAGACACACAACGAATTGCGATTCAGAGCATTTAGTCTACATGATAAAATGCCCTTGTGGACTTTTATATGTGGGCAAGACAGAGAGGAAATTAAAAACGAGACTTTCTGAACACAAAAGCAGGATTTGAAATAAGAGTACAACATCACCATTAGCAATGCACTGGTTAGAGAATCAACATTCAATTGCAGAAATAAAGTTCCAAATAATTGAACAATTACCACAAAGACTTGGGCTAGATAACTCTAAAATTCTCCTCCAACGAGAAGTTTTTGGATTAAGAAATTGCAAACTCTCACCCCGTTTGGACTGAATGATAAATTAGAAATGGGATGCTTTCTCTGAATAGCACATAACTTTAAGCCTGAGACACACAGAAGACCAAAACACGCAGTTTTATTTTATCATTTTATACAAGTGGTTTCTTTAAAATCAGACCTGACACGGCACATGATCTGTTTTATTATATAAAATTGCATTCTATTAGGAAATTTGTCACAATATCAAATAATGTGATATGGCTATCATTTCAATGTATGTTGTTCTACTGTATCTGAGATGTTATCGTTGTATGAAAAGGTCATGATAATTTGCTCATATGATGACTCAACATTTCTAAATATCCATGAAAAATGAATTCTATGAGATGACTTTCGGTCTGACACATCTCAATATAATCACATGTATAAACAGCTACTATGTTTTCAATATTTCAAGTGACTGATAAAGTTCGTGTTAATACAAAATAAAAATCTCTCATTGCAGTTCTTTTTCAGTGACTACTTTTCTAACATAGTCCCAATATTAACATCGTCATTTCTCTTCTTAAACACGTGCCAGCGATAAAGTTTTCGTCTATATCAACATAAAAATAACAACTTATATCGTAGTCCTTTCTCATTGACTACCACTGACTACATCGTGATTTACAATTTTAAGTCCTTCCTCAGTGTTCGCAACCTTACTTTTGTATCACAGTCCTCTGTCAGAGTCCACTGATATTGACCGTGTTAAATAAATATAGAAAAAGGACTCCCCTTACGTGCTTACACACGAGGGAGACATCGCTGTATGTCAGAATTCCCTTACTCACGGGTAAGTTGCGTTTAGCCAATCTTGAACTGCCATACGCAGTAATTCACTCGCGAATTCGACTCTCAGTAGTTAAAATTGATCGCCTTTCAATTTCAGCTATCGTATTCAAGGGACTAGGTTATTCGAATACGAAGGAGACAACGCTGTCTGCCGACATTTTCGTACCTACGGGTAAGTTGTGTCAAGCTGAACTTGAACTACCATACTGTTATATGCTTGCGAATTGGACTCAGAGAAGTTAAAATCGATCGCCCTTTTATTTCAGCTGTTGTGTCCAAGATACTACATTATTCGAATTCGAACACTCCATACAGTATTTCAGCTCACGCAGGTGAGTCACGCAGAGTATACCGCTGTGGTTAACTCATAATTACATTCAAAATCCTGACATTTGAATATATTCCATTCAAACCGTTAGGTTGCCATTTCAAATAACTGTTTCGACAGGTAAGCCCATGTTAATTGGGAAACTACTAAGTAAATTTATACTGAACATTGTGTTAAAACGCTGCATACTTTTATTTATACACAGATTCTCATGGTGTTTGGATTCACTATATGGCATTTCGCGTGTCCTTGAAAACCTAAAATTTATAAATAGGTAAGACGATTATTTTTTGAAATTATCAGAAACAAATGAGGTCAACATAAAATTTTGTCTTGAGGCATTTTTTAATTCAAAAGTGGTACTTAAACATCACATCAGTGATTGTGTCTTGATGAATAAAACTACTAGAATTCGATCTTCAAAACGAGTATTCAAATAGCCAGCAATTGTATGTAAAACAGTCAATGGCATTGTTTTAATACGTTTCCTTTATTCCTTTTTTCTCAACAGAACCCCTGACGAAGGAACAATAGGTTCCGAAATGCATTGGGTCATTTCTTCAAATGTATTTGGTTATATATGAAATATTTGCATTATTGTAATAATGTGTAATGCAATGAAAAAATTTATGATTTATGAACTTGATTGTTTGAATTCCTGTTGATTAAATGTTACAAAGGAATACCACTCTTTGTTGTTGCATGTCAGAGCCCTAGCAGCCATTAGGGGGCTAGGCCACTTTCAAGCTTCCAACAAGTAAACCACGCCTATGGCCTGGCCTATTTATTCATACTGCTACGCTGGAGTGGCGTACGTTGGAGCAGTTCACTCCGCTTCCGCTTCCAGGGGTGACAACACAGCCACATGACCGAGATTTTCCCCACTGCCTGAGGTAACTTGGTTGCCTCCACTGTGCACTACACTACAAGTATCAATAGTATATCTCCACATGGAAAGGTTTGTGCTTTGCATAGTGAGGTCTGTGCAGCACATTAGCGTTACACTTGGAATTGTGTGCTTTATTATTGATGGGTGACTTTTCTCCTTCATATATAGTTGGTTGCCACATTTCCCAACATTCAGCTATTGTGTGGCTGAGGGGCATAGCATCTTGGGAAGTTCCGTTGTCCTGTTTTGCGCTGCCTCGGTGGTAGTAGGTAGGGTGGTCAGGGGGGAGGTTGTGGTGGTGGTGGCCCTGGGTGTTGTGGCCTTCTTGGGTATCGGAACTGCATGATCAGTAGCTCTATCACGTGTTGGTCTTTAGATGTGGCTGTGAGTTGGGTCCAGATCAAGGAGTAGATAGTCGACCTCCTTACACAAGTTAAAGGTTGATGTTAATTGTTACTGCTAACTTGGCTTATCGCCTGCTTTTTGGATCGCATTACAGATTTGGCTGCTCATTGAAAATATCGGGAATTTGATGTGTTCGTATTTTTTTTGGACGGGAATGGCCACTTTGTACATCATTAGCGTTAGTTGTTGCGATTTTGTTGGCGTAAGGTATTGATGGAAGAGTGGTAAGATTTGCAGTTTTCACCAAGTTGAGAATGGGATGTTAATTAAAAGCACGGAAAAAAGATAGGTTTAATGAAAATTATGATTAGAAATTAGCATTCAAAAAACCTTTGGAATTCACTGAAAAAACATAGGTTTCAGGCACGTTATAGTTAGGAATTAGAATTTAAAATACCTTTGGAATTCACTGACAAAATCATAAGTTTCAGGCCCGTTATAGTTAGAAATTAGCATTTAAAAAACCTTTGCAATTCACTGAAAAAAACATACGTTTCAGGGATTTTACAGTTAGTTGAACATTTCACTCACAGAAAGCCATAGAAATTCCCCTGTTATAGTTAGTTGAGCTAAATATAACTCGCGCACCCGCAATGCACTGCTGAAGACATCACATATTACATCATTCATGACATGGTCAGTGACATCACTGATGACATTACTGATGACATCTCAAATGACATCATCCAGTGAATGTGTGTTTCTATAAAATGTAAATATGTTATAATATATATATTTTTAGGGATGTTATGTTAACTATAACATCCCTGAAACCTATGGTTTTTCAGTGAATATATTTATTTATATATATATTACCTACTGGCGGTCGCCAGTAGGTATATATAGTTAGGATTTTTTCTCTATGGGATTTTTGAAAATTCTATGTCTAATAACTTTGGCGTTTGTGGACGGAATTGGCTGAAATTTTCAGGAAAATGGAACATTTTGTTTCTGAGCAGCCCCTGACAATTTGGGGGGGTTTCATCAAGGGGGGGCCGAGAAAAAAGGGGGGTCCCAAAACGCATTTTTCCCATGTTAATTTCCATAGGGCGGTTGGCCTCACTTTTAGCTCGAACGGCTGAATGGATTTGCACGAAACTTGGCAAAATTGTAGGGACTGTTAGCCTGATGTGCCTTTGCTAGGTCTCAATATATGTGCTCCAGTGGATTTTGAGTAATTTAGGTTCAAAAAAATATATATATCTGGGCGGAGCCTAACCACACATCTGATCTGATTGGCTGTCAGCACTTCATCCAAGAAGTGTTGGCAGCCATCTTGGGACCAATATACATGATAGCACCTCATTAAAAAGCATTGTAGTTAATAGAGGGTTTTAGGACTTTAGTTACATTATAAATCATTTGTTGATGGTACCATACTCGTTTTAGGAATTGTGGTGGGTTCTAAGGTGATTTTACCATGTGAAAAAACCTTCTGCTGTGATATCATGAATATTGTTTGAAAGAAAACTAATATCTCATGATTTTCCCACAGTGGTTTGGAAGGGGATCTATAAGCTAAACTGAAAGCATATTTTCTGTAAATTCACATTATCTTTCTCAGTCATGTGAAAATGAAGTCTGACATTCTCAGTAAAACATGTACATCCAACAAGGACAGAGACTGTCAGTTGATTCCTTTGTGTTCTACTGCAGCCTCCTAGAGTGTTCTAAAGAACAACTAGAGCGCTAACAGTCCTACTTATTACAAAGGTATGGCACACCTGAAGCCATCTTGATTGGAATAAAGTGGTAACTCTTAAAACATTTAATTTAAAAAGAAACAACATGAAGGGGTATATTTTGCCATAGAAAGTATGATTAGTGCTGCAGAATGAAAAATTAGGGCACATTTTGAGTGACTTCTCAAATCCTTTTCTATTTCATTAAAACATTCTGACATGCAGTCTCCCAAAATGGCCACCAGAGACAAAAGAGCCCAAATGTAGCCCAAATATCACCCAGATGTAGCCCAAGTATAGCCCAATGACAGAATGTCCCAGAGTGTTCTAAAGAACAACTAGAGCGCTAACAGTCCTACTTATTACAAAGGTATGGCACACCTGAAGCCATCTTGATTGGAATAAAGTGGTAACTCTTAAAACATTTAATTTAAAAAGAAACAACATGAGGGGGTATATTTTGCCATAGAAAGTATGATTAGTGCTGCAGAATGAAAAATTAGGGCACATTTTGAGTGACTTCTCAAATCCTTTTCTATTTCATTAAAACATTCTGACATGCAGTCTCCCAAAATGGCCACCAGAGACAAAAGAGCCCAAATGTAGCCCAAATATCACCCAGATGTAGCCCAAGTATAGCCCAATGACAGAATGTCCCAGAGTGTTCTAAAGAACAACTAGAGCGCTAACAGTCCTAATTATTACAAAGGTATAGCACACCTGGAGCCATCGTGATGGGAATAAAGTGGTAACTCTTAAGACATTTAATTTAAATAGGAACAAAATGAGGGGGTATATTATGCAATAGAAGGTATTATTAGTGCTGCAGAAAGAAAAATTAGGGCACATTTTGAGTGACTTTTCAAATCCTCTTCTATTTCATTAAAAAATTCTGACATGCAGTCTCCCAAAATGGCCACCAGAGACAAAAGAGCCCAAATGTAGCCCAAATATCACCCAGATGTAGCCCAAGTATAGCCCAATGACAGAATGTCCCAGAGTGTTCTAAAGAACAACTAGAGCGCTAACAGTCCTACTTATTACAAAGGTATGGCACACCTGAAGCCATCTTGATTGGAATAAAGTGGTAACTCTTAAAACATTTAATTTAAAAAGGAACAAAATGAGGGGGTATATTTTGCCATATGAATTATGATTAGTGCTGCAGAAAGAAAAATTAGGGCACATTTTGAGTGACTTCTCAAACCCTCTTCAATTTCATAAAAAAATTCTGACATAGTCTCGCAAGATGGCCACCAGAGACAAAAGAGCCTAAATGTAGCCCAAATATCACCCAGATGTACCCCAAGTATAGCCCAATGACAGAATGTCCCAGAGTGTTCTAAAGAACAACTAGAGCGCTAACAGTCTTACTTATGACAAAAGTATGGCACACCAGAAGCCATCTTGATTGGAATGAAGTGGTAAGTCTGAAAACACTCAATTTAAAAAGGAACAACATGAGGGGGTTAATTTTGCCATAGAAAGTATGATTAGTGCTTCAGAAAGAAAAATTAGGGATCATTTTGAGTGACTTCTCAAATCCTCTTCTATTTCATTAAAAAAATTCTGACATGCAGACTGAAACATGCACTTTGAATACCAGCAGCAGACGTCCCTGGTGAGCAGTAGCTTTACTACAGTGATCTAATGTGCAACTAGAGTGCTAACATTCAGAATTTATGGCAAATGTGTGACACATCTGAATGCCTTCTTGATGGAACCAAAGTAAACAAGCATTGAAAATGCAATAGATCTCGCCCTCATTTAAGTTAAAGCCATTCTGTTTGTAATGAGGTGGCTTTTTAGCTTTGCTTTTATTAGTGTTTTTTCAACTTTCATGTAAATAACGCACCGTTTTCACCAAATCGACTTTGCCCAAGCACACCCTTCCCTTCGGCCAACAAATCCCAAAAATCTGGCACACCTGCCGATCCACTCTCCCTACAGCTCACCCAAGCCCCGTCCCTCTAGCGCAACTGGAACACCCCAAATTCACCTTCTCCATGCGCACCAAAAACTCCCATTGAATAACATGACAATTCGCTACTCCGCACAAAAATTGCTCTTTAAAGCACTTCCACTGCTCCGATCCGCTTCAAACTTGGCTGGACACTAGTTCCAGCGATTCCCTAACATCTCACCAAAAATCAGCCCAATCCATCCACTGGAACGGGGACGAATTTCAACCCGAATATGCGCCCCCCGCAAACACAAAAAAAGCCATAAAACGGCCAAATCTCGACCAAAAACCGCCAAAATCCCTCAAAACCTTGCCAACACCAATACGCACGAAACTGAACCGGCCCCTCAGCCCTAGGCTCCGGGAACCCTACTTAATTGACCCAAAAGCCCTAAAAAAGCAACATAATACACACGAAAACGCCCTAACAACCCTAAAATGCATATAAGTATATGTATGCATGCATTTATGTTTGTATTTATATGTAGATATACAGATGATATATGTTTATATATGTATGTATATATATATATTCACTGAAAAAACCATAGGCTATAGACCATATATAGTTAGGAATTAGCATTTACAAAACCTTGAAAATTCACTGAAAAAAACGTAGGTTATAGACCATATATAGTTAGGAATTAGCATTTACAAAACCTTGAAAATTCACTGAAAAAACCATAGGTTATAGACCATATATAGTTAGGAATTCGCATTTACAAAACCTTATTTTACTCACACAAAACCATTGAAATTCCATATATAGTTAGTTGCACTAACTATATATCGCGCACCCGCAATCCACTGCTGATGATGTCACATATTACATCATTCATGACATGGTCAGTGACATCACTGATGACATCACTGATGACATCTCAAATGACATCACTGATGACATCACTGATGACAACATCCAGTGACTGTATGTTTCTGTAAAGTTAAAATATGTCTTACATATTGAAGAATGAGTGGTATGTTTCTGTAAAGTTAAAATATGTCTTACATATTGAAGAATGAGTGGATGTATAAGTGTCTGGATGAAGGATTTAGTAGGTGCATGACTGACTGTATGAGTGAGTGATTAAATGTGTCTCACTGAGTGCATGGGTTAGTGACTAAACTGTCTTAATTTGTGCATCATTATGTCTGTTGTTCTGTAAACTGTTGCATGTGTTGATAAGTAGCTATATGAGTAACTATATGGGTTATTGATTGGTTGCCCAAGTATTTGTATGGGATACTGAGTGTGTGTGTGGGTGGCTGGGAGGTGTATGACTCTGTGCATAGATGTGTGAGCAGTTGATTCACTAGATGTATGGTTTCAAAAGTGCATGTGGAAACAGCTGTATGGGCGGTTGACTGTGTGCATGAGTGTATTGGTGAGTGAATGGATATCTCAGTGCTACATGTCAAAGTAAGTACATATGTAAAACACAGTACATGTGAGAGTTGACATATATAAATAACTGTGCATAAGAGCCAGTGAATGTGTGAGTGGCTGTATGGATCATTGTGAACTTGTATCAGGGATTGTATAAGAGAGTTAATATGTGTTAGTATATGTTTGAATAAGTAAAGTTTGTATAACTGTATAGTTGAGGAAATGGAGGTGTGATTGATTCTTTGATTGACTGACTAGGTGTGTGAGTAACTCCATGGATGAGTGACAGTCTGTGAGTGTCTGTTTACACTGATTGTATCTAAGGTTATATTAGAGTCTGAAGAGGTTCATCGTATTATCACATGAATGATATCATCAGTGATGTGATCAGTAATGTCAAATGAGATGTCATCAGTGATGTCATCAGTGATGTCATTTGAGATGTCATCAGTGATGTCATTTGAGATGTCATCAGTGATGTCATCAGTGATGTCATTGACCATGTCATGAATGATGTAATATGTGACATCATCAGCAGTGGATTGCGGGTGCGCGATATATAGTTAGTGCAACTAACTATATATGGAATTTCAATGGTTTTGTGTGAGTAAAATAAGGTTTTGTAAATGCGAATTCCTAACTATATATGGTCTATAACCTATGGTTTTTTCAGTGAATATATATATATATATAATTCATATCCATCACTGAAATGTCCGGGTTGGTAAACACAAAACACAGGTAAACTCTAGATGAACGATGTTTAGAAAAACAAATTAGGTTTTTTAAACTAAATCTTTTAAATACTTAGGTATATATATATATATATATATTACCTACTGGCGGTCGCCAGTAGGTATATATAGTTAGGATTTTTTCTCTATGGGATTTTTGAAAATTCTATGTCTAATAACTTTGGCGTTTGTGGACGGAATTGGCTGACATTTTCAGGAAAATGGAACATTTTGTTTCTGAGCAGCCCCTGACAATTTGGGGGGGTTTCATCAAGGGGGGGCCGAGAAAAAAGGGGGGTCCCAAAACACGTTTTTCCCATGTTAATTTCCATAGGGCGGTTGGCCTCACTTTTAGCTCGAACGGCTGAATGGATTTGCACGAAACTTGGCAAAATTGTAGGGACTGTTAGCCCGATGTGCCTTTGCTAGGTCTCAATATATGTGCTCCAGTGGATTTTGAGTAATTTAGGTTCAAAAAAAGATATATATCTGGGCGGAGCCTAACCACACATCTGATCTGATTGGCTGTCAGCACTTCATCCAAGAAGTGTTGGCAGCCATCTTGGGACCAATATACATGATAGCACCTCATTAAAAAGCATTGTAGTTAATAGAGGGTTTTAGGACTTTAGTTACATTATAAATCATTTGTTGATGGTACCATACTCGTTTTAGGAATTGTGGTGGGTTCTAAGGTGATTTTACCATGTGAAAAAACCTTCTGCTGTGATATCATGAATATTGTTTGAAAGAAAACTAATATCTCATGATTTTCCCTCAGTGGTTTGGAAGGGGATCTATAAGCTAAACTGAAAGCATATTTTCTGTAAATTCACATTTTCTTTCTCAGTCATGTGAAAATGAAGTCTGACATTCTCAGTAAAACATGTACATCCAACAAGGACAGAGAGTGTCAGTTGATTCCTTTGTGTTCTACTGCAGCCTCCTAGAGTGTTCTAAAGAACAACTAGAGCGCTAACAGTTCTACTTATTACAAAGGTATGGCACACCTGAAGCCATCTTGATTGGAATAAAGTGGTAACTCTTAAAACATTTAATTTAAAAAGAAACAACATGAGGGGGTATATTTTGCCATAGAAAGTATGATTAGTGCTGCAGAATGAAAAATTAGGGCACATTTTGAGTGACTTCTCAAATCCTTTTCTATTTCATTAAAACATTCTGACATGCAGTCTCCCAAAATGGCCACCAGAGACAAAAGAGCCCAAATGTAGCCCAAATATCACCCAGATGTAGCCCAAGTATAGCCCAATGACAGAATGTCCCAGAGTGTTCTAAAGAACAACTAGAGCGCTAACAGTCCTACTTATTACAAAGGTATGGCACACCTGAAGCCATCTTGATTGGAATAAAGTGGTAACTCTTAAAACATTTAATTTAAAAAGAAACAACATGAGGGGGTATATTTTGCCATAGAAAGTATGATTAGTGCTGCAGAATGAAAAATTAGGGCACATTTTGAGTGACTTCTCAAATCCTTTTCTATTTCATTAAAACATTCTGACATGCAGTCTCCCAAAATGGCCACCAGAGACAAAAGAGCCCAAATGTAGCCCAAATATCACCCAGATGTAGCCCAAGTATAGCCCAATGACAGAATGTCCCAGAGTGTTCTAAAGAACAACTAGAGCGCTAACAGTCCTACTTATTACAAAGGTATGGCACACCTGAAGCCATCTTGATTGGAATAAAGTGGTAACTCTTAAAACATTTAATTTAAAAAGGAACAAAATGAGGGGGTATATTTTGCCATATGAATTATGATTAGTGCTGCAGAAAAAAAATTAGGGCACATTTTGAGTGACTTCTCAAACCCTCTTCAATTTCATTAAAAAATTCTGACATACAGTCTCCCAAGATGGCCACCAGAGACAAAAGAGCCTAAATGTAGCCCAAATATCACCCAGATGTACCCCAAGTATAGCCCAATGACAGAATGTCCCAGAGTGTTCTAAAGAACAACTAGAGCGCTAACAGTCTTACTTATGACAAAAGTATGGCACACCAGAAGCCATCTTGATTGGAATGAAGTGGTAAGTCTGAAAACACTCAATTTAAAAAGGAACAACATGAGGGGGTTAATTTTGCCATAGAAAGTATGATTAGTGCTTCAGAAAGAAAAATTAGGGATCATTTTGAGTGACTTCTCAAATCCTCTTCTATTTCATTAAAAAAATTCTGACATGCAGACTGAAACATGCACTTTGAATACCAGCAGCAGACGTCCCTGGTGAGCAGTAGCTTTACTACAGTGATCTAATGTGCAACTAGAGTGCTAACATTCAGAATTTATGGCAAATGTGTGACACATCTGAATGCCTTCTTGATGGAACCAAAGTAAACAAGCATTGAAAATGCAATAGATCTCGCCCTCGTTTAAGTTAAAGCCATTCTGTTTGTAATGAGGTGGCTTTTTAGCTTTGCTTTTATTAGTGTTTTTTCAACTTTCATGTAAATAACATGCATCTGTATGCATATAAGTATATGTATGCATGCATTTATGTTTGTATTTATATAGATATACAGATGATATATGTTTATATATGTATTTATATATATATATTCACTGAAAAAACCATAGGCTATAGACCATATATAGTTAGGAATTAGCATTTACAAAACCTTGAAAATTCACTGAAAAAACCATAGGTTATAGGCCATATATAGTTAGGAATTAGCATTTACAAAACCTTGAAAATTCACTGAAAAAACCATAGGTTATATACCATATATAGTTAGGAATTCGCATTTACAAAACCTTATTTTACTCACACAAAACCATTGAAATTCCATATATAGTTAGTTGCACTAACTATATATCGCGCACCCGCAATCCACTGCTGATGATGTCACATATTACATCATTCATGACATGGTCAGTGACATCACTGATGACATCACTGATGACATCTCAAATGACATCACTGATGACATCACTGATGACAACATCCAGTGACTGTATGTTTCTGTAAAGTTAAAATATGTCTTACATATTGAAGAATGAGTGGATGTATAAGTGTCTGGATGAAGGATTTAGTAGGTGCATGACTGACTGTATGAGTGAGTGATTAAATGTGTCTCACTGAGTGCATGGGTTAGTGACTAAACTGTCTTAATTTGTGCATCATTATGTCTGTTGTTCTGTAAACTGTTGCATGTGTTGATAAGTAGCTATATGAGTAACTATATGGGTTATTGATTGGTTGCCCAAGTATTTGTATGGGAGACTGAGTGTGTGTGTGGGTGGCTGGGAGGTGTATGACTCTGTGCATAGATGTGTGAGCAGTTGATTCACTAGATGTATGGTTTCAAAAGTGCATGTGGAAACAGCTGTATGGGCGGCTGACTGTGTGCATGAGTGTATTGGTGAGTGAATGGATATCTCAGTGCTACATGTCAAAGTAAGTACATATGTAAAACACAGTACATGTGAGAGTTGACATATATAAATAACTGTGCATAAGAGCCAGTGAATGTGTGAGTGGCTGTATGGATCATTGTGAACTTGTATCAGGGATTGTATAAGAGAGTAAATATGTGTTAGTATATGTTTGAATAAGTAAAGTTTGTATAACTGTATAGTTGAGGAAATGGAGGTGTGATTGATTCTTTGCATGACTGACTAGGTGTGTGAGTAACTCCATGGATGAGTGACAGTCTGTGAGTGTCTGTTTACACTGATTGTATCTAAGGTTATATTAGAGTCTGAAGAGGTTCATCGTATTATCACATGAATTATTTCATCAGTGATGTGATCAGTAATGTCAAATGAGATGTCATCAGTGATGTCATCAGTGATGTCATTTGAGATGTCATCAGTGATGTCATTTGAGATGTCATCAGTGATGTCATCAGTGATGTCACTGACCATGTCATGAATGATGTAATATGTGACATCATCAGCAGTGGATTGCGGGTGCGCGATATATAGTTAGTGCAACTAACTATATATGGAATTTCAATGGTTTTGTGTGAGTAAAATAAGGTTTTGTAAATGCGAATTCCTAACTATATATGGTCTATAACCTATGTTTTTTTCAGTGAATATATATATATATATATATATATTACCTACTGGCGGTCGCCAGTAGGTATATACAGTTAGGATTTTTTTCTCTATGGGATTTTTGAAAATTCTATGTCTAATAACTTTGGCGTTTGTGGACGGAATTGGCTGAAATTTTCAGGAAAATGGAACATTTTGTTTCTGAGCAGCCCCTGACAATTTGGGGGTGTTTCATCAAGGGGGGGCCGAGAAAAAAGGGGGGTCCCAAAACGCGTTTTTCCCATGTTAATTTCCATCGGGCGGTTGGCCTCACTTTTAGCTCGAACGGCTGAATGGATTTGCACGAAATTTGGCAAAATTGTAGGGACTGTTAGCCCGATGTGCCTTTGCTAGGTCTCAATATATGTGCTCCAGTGGATTTTGAGTAATTTAGGTTCAAAAAAAGATATATATCTGGGCGGAGCCTAACCACACATTTGATCTGATTGGCTGTCAGCAATTCATCCAAGAAGTGTTGGCAGCCATCTTGGGACCAATATACATGATAGCACCTCATTAAAAAGCATTGTAGTTAATAGAGGGTTTTAGGACTTTAGTTACATTATAAATCATTTGTTGATGGTACCATACTCGTTTTAGGAATTGTGGTGGGTTCTAAGGTGATTTTACCATGTGAAAAAACCTTCTGCTGTGATATCATGAATATTGTTTGAAAGAAAACTAATTTCTCATGATTTTCCCACAGTGGTTTGGAAGGGGATCTTTAAGCTAAACTGAAAGCATATTTTCTGTAAATTCACATTATCTTTCTCAGTCATGTGAAAATGAAGTCTGACATTCT
The DNA here is from genome assembly GCF_964263255.1 of Lissotriton vulgaris. NCBI lineage: Eukaryota > Metazoa > Chordata > Amphibia > Caudata > Salamandridae > Lissotriton > Lissotriton vulgaris. Next base: position 1,091,874,694 of record NC_141696.1, on the reverse strand, counting down.
CAGTAAAACATGTACATCCAACAAGGACAGAGAATGTCAGTTGATTCCTTTGTGTTCTACTGCAGCCTCCTAGAGTGTTCTAAAGAACAACTAGAGCGCTAACAGTCCTACTTATTACAAAGGTATGGCACACCTGAAGCCATCTTGATTGGAATAAAGTGGTAACTCTTAAAACATTTAATTTAAAAAGGAACAACATGAGGGGGTATATTTTGCCATAGAAAGTATGATTAGTGCTGCAGAATGAAAAATTAGGGCACATTTTGAGTGACTTCTCAAATCCTTTTCTATTTCATTAAAACATTCTGACATGCAGTCTCCCAAACTGGCCACCAGAGACAAAAGAGCCCAAATGTAGCCCAAATATCACCCAGATGTAGCCCAAGTATAGCCCAATGACAGAATGTCCCAGAGTGTTCTAAAGAACAACTGGAGCGCTAACAGTCCTACTTATTACAAAGGTATGGCACATCTGAAGCCATCTTGATTGGAATAAAGTGGTAACTCTTAAAACATTTAATTTAAAAAGAAACAACATGAGGGGGTATATTTTGCCATAGAAAGTATGATTAGTGCTGCAGAATGAAAAATTAGGGCACATTTTGAGTGACTTCTCAAATCCTTTTCTATTTCATTAAAACATTCTGACACGCAGTCTCCCAAAATGGCCACCAGAGACAAAAGAGCCCAAATGTAGCCCAAATATCACCCAGATGTAGCCCAAGTATAGCCCAATGACAGAATGTCCCAGAGTGTTCTAAAGAACAACTAGAGCGCTAACAGTCCTACTTATTACAAAGGTATGGCACACCTGAAGCCATCTTGATTGGAATAAAGTGGTAACTCTTAAAACATTTAATTTAAAAAGGAACAAAATGAGGGGGTATATTTTGCCATATGAATTATGATTAGTGCTGCAGAAAGAAAAATTAGGGCACATTTTGAGTGACTTCTCAAACCCTCTTCAATTTCATTAAAAAATTCTGACATACAGTCTCCCAAGATGGCCACCAGAGACAAAAGAGCCTAAATGTAGCCCAAATATCACCCAGATGTACCCCAAGTATAGCCCAATGACAGAATGTCCCAGAGTGTTCTAAAGAACAACTAGAGCGCTAACAGTCTTACTTATGACAAAAGTATGGCACACCAGAAGCCATCTTGATTGGAATGAAGTGGAGAAAAAATCTTCTGCTGTGATATCATGAATATTGTTTGAAAGAAAACTAATATCTCATGATTTTCCCACAGTGGTTTGGAAGGGGATCTTTAAGCTAAACTGAAAGCATATTTTCTGTAAATTCACATTATCTTTCTCAGTCATGTGAAAATGAAGTCTGACATTCTCAGTAAAACATGTACATCCAACAAGGACAGAGACTGCCAGTTGATTCCTTTGTGTTCTACTGCAGCCTCCTAGAGTGTTCTAAAGAACAACTAGAGCGCTAACAGTCCTACTTATTACAAAGGTATAGCACACCTGGAGCCATCGTGATGGGAATAAAGTGGTAACTCTTAAAACATTTAATTTAAAAAGGAACAAAATGAGGGGGTATATTATGCAATAGAAGGTATTATTAGTGCTGCAGAAAGAAAAATTAGGGCACATTTTGAGTGACTTTTCAAATCCTCTTCTATTTCATTAAAAAATTCTGACATGCAGTCTCCCAAAATGGCCACCAGAGACAAAAGAGCCCAAATGTAGCCCAAATATCACCCAGATGTAGCCCAAGTATAGCCCAATGACAGAATGTCCCAGAGTGTTCTAAAGAACAACTAGAGCACTAACAGTCCTACTTATTACAAAGGTATGGCACACCTGAAGCCATCTTGATTGGAATAAAGTGGTAACTCTTAAAACATTTAATTTAAAAAGGAACAAAATGAGGGGGTATATTTTGCCATATGAATTATGATTAGTGCTGCAGAAAGAAAAATTAGGGCACATTTTGAGTGACTTCTCAAACCCTCTTCAATTTCATAAAAAAATTCTGACATACAGTCTCCCAAGATGGCCACCAGAGACAAAAGAGCCTAAATGTAGCCCAAATATCACCCAGATGTACCCCAAGTATAGCCCAATGACAGAATGTCCCAGAGTGTTCTAAAGAACAACTAGAGCGCTAACAGTCTTACTTATGACAAAAGTATGGCACACCAGAAGCCATCTTGATTGGAATGAAGTGGTAAGTCTGAAAACACTCAATTTAAAAAGGAACAACATGAGGGGGTTAATTTTGCCATAGAAAGTATGATTAGTGCTTCAGAAAGAAAAATTAGGGATCATTTTGAGTGACTTCTCAAATCCTCTTCTATTTCATTAAAAAAATTCTGACATGCAGACTGAAACATGCACTTTGAATACCAGCAGCAGACGTCCCTGGTGAGCAGTAGCTTTACTACAGTGATCTAATGTGCAACTAGAGTGCTAACATTCAGAATTTATGGCAAATGTGTGACACATCTGAATGCCTTCTTGATGGAACCAAAGTAAACAAGCATTGAAAATGCAATAGATCTCGCCCTCGTTTAAGTTAAAGCCATTCTGTTTGTAATGAGGTGGCTTTTTAGCTTTGCTTTTATTAGTGTTTTTTCAACTTTCATGTAAATAACATGCATCTGTATGCATATAAGTATATGTATGCATGCATTTATGTTTGTATTTATATAGATATACAGATGATATATGTTTATATATGTATTTATATATATATATTCACTGAAAAAACCATAGGCTATAGACCATATATAGTTAGGAATTAGCATTTACAAAACCTTGAAAATTCACTGAAAAAACCATAGGTTATAGGCCATATATAGTTAGGAATTAGCATTTACAAAACCTTGAAAATTCACTGAAAAAACCATAGGTTATATACCATATATAGTTAGGAATTCGCATTTACAAAACCTTATTTTACTCACACAAAACCATTGAAATTCCATATATAGTTAGTTGCACTAACTATATATCGCGCACCCGCAATCCACTGCTGATGATGTCACATATTACATCATTCATGACATGGTCAGTGACATCACTGATGACATCACTGATGACATCTCAAATGACATCACTGATGACATCACTGATGACAACATCCAGTGACTGTATGTTTCTGTAAAGTTAAAATATGTCTTACATATTGAAGAATGAGTGGATGTATAAGTGTCTGGATGAAGGATTTAGTAGGTGCATGACTGACTGTATGAGTGAGTGATTAAATGTGTCTCACTGAGTGCATGGGTTAGTGACTAAACTGTCTTAATTTGTGCATCATTATGTCTGTTGTTCTGTAAACTGTTGCATGTGTTGATAAGTAGCTATATGAGTAACTATATGGGTTATTGATTGGTTGCCCAAGTATTTGTATGGGAGACTGAGTGTGTGTGTGGGTGGCTGGGAGGTGTATGACTCTGTGCATAGATGTGTGAGCAGTTGATTCACTAGATGTATGGTTTCAAAAGTGCATGTGGAAACAGCTGTATGGGCGGCTGACTGTGTGCATGAGTGTATTGGTGAGTGAATGGATATCTCAGTGCTACATGTCAAAGTAAGTACATATGTAAAACACAGTACATGTGAGAGTTGACATATATAAATAACTGTGCATAAGAGCCAGTGAATGTGTGAGTGGCTGTATGGATCATTGTGAACTTGTATCAGGGATTGTATAAGAGAGTAAATATGTGTTAGTATATGTTTGAATAAGTAAAGTTTGTATAACTGTATAGTTGAGGAAATGGAGGTGTGATTGATTCTTTGCATGACTGACTAGGTGTGTGAGTAACTCCATGGATGAGTGACAGTCTGTGAGTGTCTGTTTACACTGATTGTATCTAAGGTTATATTAGAGTCTGAAGAGGTTCATCGTATTATCACATGAATTATTTCATCAGTGATGTGATCAGTAATGTCAAATGAGATGTCATCAGTGATGTCATCAGTGATGTCATTTGAGATGTCATCAGTGATGTCATTTGAGATGTCATCAGTGATGTCATCAGTGATGTCACTGACCATGTCATGAATGATGTAATATGTGACATCATCAGCAGTGGATTGCGGGTGCGCGATATATAGTTAGTGCAACTAACTATATATGGAATTTCAATGGTTTTGTGTGAGTAAAATAAGGTTTTGTAAATGCGAATTCCTAACTATATATGGTCTATAACCTATGTTTTTTTCAGTGAATATATATATATATATATATATTACCTACTGGCGGTCGCCAGTAGGTATATACAGTTAGGATTTTTTTCTCTATGGGATTTTTGAAAATTCTATGTCTAATAACTTTGGCGTTTGTGGACGGAATTGGCTGAAATTTTCAGGAAAATGGAACATTTTGTTTCTGAGCAGCCCCTGACAATTTGGGGGTGTTTCATCAAGGGGGGGCCGAGAAAAAAGGGGGGTCCCAAAACGCGTTTTTCCCATGTTAATTTCCATCGGGCGGTTGGCCTCACTTTTAGCTCGAACGGCTGAATGGATTTGCACGAAATTTGGCAAAATTGTAGGGACTGTTAGCCCGATGTGCCTTTGCTAGGTCTCAATATATGTGCTCCAGTGGATTTTGAGTAATTTAGGTTCAAAAAAAGATATATATCTGGGCGGAGCCTAACCACACATTTGATCTGATTGGCTGTCAGCAATTCATCCAAGAAGTGTTGGCAGCCATCTTGGGACCAATATACATGATAGCACCTCATTAAAAAGCATTGTAGTTAATAGAGGGTTTTAGGACTTTAGTTACATTATAAATCATTTGTTGATGGTACCATACTCGTTTTAGGAATTGTGGTGGGTTCTAAGGTGATTTTACCATGTGAAAAAACCTTCTGCTGTGATATCATGAATATTGTTTGAAAGAAAACTAATTTCTCATGATTTTCCCACAGTGGTTTGGAAGGGGATCTTTAAGCTAAACTGAAAGCATATTTTCTGTAAATTCACATTATCTTTCTCAGTCATGTGAAAATGAAGTCTGACATTCTCAGTAAAACATGTACATCCAACAAGGACAGAGAATGTCAGTTGATTCCTTTGTGTTCTACTGCAGCCTCCTAGAGTGTTCTAAAGAACAACTAGAGCGCTAACAGTCCTACTTATTACAAAGGTATGGCACACCTGAAGCCATCTTGATTGGAATAAAGTGGTAACTCTTAAAACATTTAATTTAAAAAGGAACAACATGAGGGGGTATATTTTGCCATAGAAAGTATGATTAGTGCTGCAGAATGAAAAATTAGGGCACATTTTGAGTGACTTCTCAAATCCTTTTCTATTTCATTAAAACATTCTGACATGCAGTCTCCCAAACTGGCCACCAGAGACAAAAGAGCCCAAATGTAGCCCAAATATCACCCAGATGTAGCCCAAGTATAGCCCAATGACAGAATGTCCCAGAGTGTTCTAAAGAACAACTGGAGCGCTAACAGTCCTACTTATTACAAAGGTATGGCACATCTGAAGCCATCTTGATTGGAATAAAGTGGTAACTCTTAAAACATTTAATTTAAAAAGAAACAACATGAGGGGGTATATTTTGCCATAGAAAGTATGATTAGTGCTGCAGAATGAAAAATTAGGGCACATTTTGAGTGACTTCTCAAATCCTTTTCTATTTCATTAAAACATTCTGACACGCAGTCTCTCAAAATGGCCACCAGAGACAAAAGAGCCCAAATGTAGCCCAAATATCACCCAGATGTAGCCCAAGTATAGCCCAATGACAGAATGTCCCAGAGTGTTCTAAAGAACAACTAGAGCGCTAACAGTCCTACTTATTACAAAGGTATGGCACACCTGAAGCCATCTTGATTGGAATAAAGTGGTAACTCTTAAAACATTTAATTTAAAAAGGAACAAAATGAGGGGGTATATTTTGCCATATGAATTATGATTAGTGCTGCAGAAAGAAAAATTAGGGCACATTTTGAGTGACTTCTCAAACCCTCTTCAATTTCATTAAAAAATTCTGACATACAGTCTCCCAAGATGGCCACCAGAGACAAAAGAGCCTAAATGTAGCCCAAATATCACCCAGATGTACCCCAAGTATAGCCCAATGACAGAATGTCCCAGAGTGTTCTAAAGAACAACTAGAGCGCTAACAGTCTTACTTATGACAAAAGTATGGCACACCAGAAGCCATCTTGATTGGAATGAAGTGGAGAAAAAATCTTCTGCTGTGATATCATGAATATTGTTTGAAAGAAAACTAATATCTCATGATTTTCCCACAGTGGTTTGGAAGGGGATCTTTAAGCTAAACTGAAAGCATATTTTCTGTAAATTCACATTATCTTTCTCAGTCATGTGAAAATGAAGTCTGACATTCTCAGTAAAACATGTACATCCAACAAGGACAGAGACTGTCAGTTGATTCCTTTGTGTTCTACTGCAGCCTCCTAGAGTGTTCTAAAGAACAACTAGAGCGCTAACAGTCCTACTTATTACAAAGGTATAGCACACCTGGAGCCATCGTGATGGGAATAAAGTGGTAACTCTTAAAACATTTAATTTAAAAAGGAACAAAATGAGGGGGTATATTATGCAATAGAAGGTATTATTAGTGCTGCAGAAAGAAAAATTAGGGCACATTTTGAGTGACTTTTCAAATCCTCTTCTATTTCATTAAAAAATTCTGACATGCAGTCTCCCAAAATGGCCACCAGAGACAAAAGAGCCCAAATATAGCCCAAATATCACCCAGATGTAGCCCAAGTATAGCCCAATGACAGAATGTCCCAGAGTGTTCTAAAGAACAACTAGAGCACTAACAGTCCTACTTATTACAAAGGTATGGCACACCTGAAGCCATCTTGATTGGAATAAAGTGGTAACTCTTAAAACATTTAATTTAAAAAGGAACAAAATGAGGGGGTATATTTTGCCATATGAATTATGATTAGTGCTGCAGAAAGAAAAATTAGGGCACATTTTGAGTGACTTCTCAAACCCTCTTCAATTTCATAAAAAAATTCTGACATACAGTCTCCCAAGATGGCCACCAGAGACAAAAGAGCCTAAATGTAGCCCAAATATCACCCAGATGTACCCCAAGTATAGCCCAATGACAGAATGTCCCAGAGTGTTCTAAAGAACAACTAGAGCGCTAACAGTCTTACTTATGACAAAAGTATGGCACACCAGAAGCCATCTTGATTGGAATGAAGTGGTAAGTCTGAAAACACTCAATTTAAAAAAGGAACAACATAAGGGGGTTAATTTTGCCATAGAAAGTATGATTAGTGCTTCAGAAAGAAAAATTAGGGATCATTTTGAGTGACTTCTCAAATCCTCTTCTATTTCATTAAAAAAATTCTGACATGCAGACTGAAACATGCACTTTGAATACCAGCAGCAGACGTCCCTGGTGAGCAGTAGCTTTACTACAGTGATCTAATGTGCAACTAGAGTGCTAACATTCAGAATTTATGGCAAATGTGTGACACATCTGAATGCCTTCTTGATGGAACCAAAGTAAACAAGCATTGAAAATGCAATATATCTCGCCCTCGTTTAAGTTAAAGCCATTCTGTTTGTAATGAGGTGGCTTTTTAGCTTTGCTTTTATTAGTGTTTTTTCAACTTTCATGTAAATAACATGCATCTGTATGCATATAAGTATATGTATGCATGCATTTATGTTTGTATTTATATAGATATACAGATGATATATGTTTATATATGTATGTATAAATATATATTCACTGAAAAAACCATAGGCTATAGACCATATATAGTTAGGAATTAGCATTTACAAAACCTTGAAAATTCACTGAAAAAACCATAGGTTATAGACCATATATAGTTAGGAATTAGCATTTACAAAACCTTGAAAATTCACTGAAAAAACCATAGGTTATAGACCATATATAGTTAGGAATTCGCATTTACAAAACCTTATTTTACTCACACAAAACCATTGAAATTCCATATATAGTTAGTTGCACTAACTATATATCGCGCACCCGCAATCCACTGCTGATGATGTCACATATTACATCATTCATGACATGGTCAGTGACATCACTGATGACATCACTGATGACATCTCAAATGACATCACTGATGACATCACTGATGACAACATCCAGTGACTGTATGTTTCTGTAAAGTTAAAATATGTCTTACATATTGAAGAATGAGTGGATGTATAAGTGTCTGGATGAAGGATTTAGTAGGTGCATGACTGACTGTATGAGTGAGTGATTAAATGTGTCTCACTGAGTGCATGGGTTAGTGACTAAACTGTCTTAATTTGTGCATCATTATGTCTGTTGTTCTGTAAACTGTTGCATGTGTTGATAAGTAGCTATATGAGTAACTATATGGGTTATTGATTGGTTGCCCAAGTATTTGTATGGGAGACTGAGTGTGTGTGTGGGACGGGGTGGCTGGGAGGTGTATGACTCTGTGCATAGATGTGTGAGCAGTTGATTCACTAGATGTATGGTTTCAAAAGTGCATGTGGAAACAGCTGTATGGGCGGTTGACTGTGTGCATGAGTGTATTGGTGAGTGAATGGATATCTCAGTGCTACATGTCAAAGTAAGTACATATGTAAAACACAGTACATGTGAGAGTTGACATATATAAATAACTGTGCATAAGAGCCAGTGAATGTGTGAGTGGCTGTATGGATCATTGTGAACTTGTGTCAGGGATTGTATAAGAGAGTAAATATGTGTTAGTATATGTTTGAATAAGTAAAGTTTGTATAACTGTATAGTTGAGGAAATGGAGGTGTGATTGTTTCTTTGCATGACTGACTAGGTGTGTGAGTAACTCCATGGATGAGTGACAGTCTGTGAGTGTCTGTTTACACTGATTTTATCTAAGGTTATATTAGAGTCTGAAGAGGTTCATCGTATTATCACATGAATGATATCATCAGTGATGTGCCAGTAGGTAATATATATGTGTATATATATATATATGATTGATAGATCTGAATGACAATACTGAGACAATTCCAATATCAAATCATTAATATTCTTTTGATGGCTGCTTGAATTAGATCTCTTAATGAATCTATTTATACAGCTTATACAGCCTCCAGCCAACACATGTTGGTGCACATTGTGCTTCTTCAGGGCTTTTTCAACATAAAAAATATATGTAATACAAGTCAATACCTATTGCATTCAACACATACATCATATTCTATACAAACTGCATCATAAACAGGATTTTTTTGTCATTATAATTATAACTGGCAGAACATAATTGTGTACAATGCATAGTACAAAGAGGGTGTTTTCTCAAAGTGCAGTATTATTGCACTTCTCTTTTAATGCCATGAACATACATCATTCAAAAATAATGTACAAATAATGAAAATTTCCAAAACAAACAGTAATATGTTCCTGGTTTTTAAAATATCCACTCTTTCCGCTTTTACTATATATAGATAAAAATATAAATTAAAAATAGAGACATACTGCTAGATTCATGAAACGAAAATCGGCTCGCAAAGGGCCAGATTCTGAGAATCTGGCCCTTTGCGAGCACAATTTTTGCTTTTGAGATTCATCATCCCAAATGCAAAAATCGCTATTATAGAATTCGCAAATTTGGGAGCAATTGCATTTAAGGAATCTCTATTTGAGATTCCTTAAATGCAATTCATGATACATTTAAAAAATGCAAATTCGCAATTTTGGGCCGCTATTTACCGCGAAGTCAAACCTCGTGGTAAATAGCGGAAACTTAGAAAAATGCACTTAAGTGCATTTTTCTGAGTTGTATGTTACACACACACATGTCCTTGGGACATGTGTGTGCGTAACACCAGCGTCCAATGTCATTTCAGGGGTGCAACAGGGTGTCCTTTGGACACCCCTGTACCCTTGAAATCGCAATTTCAAAATGCAAATCGCTAATAGCGATTCGCACATTGATATGTCTTCCCATTCATTCCTATGGGCTTTTAGGCCCATAGAATTGAATGGGTAGTTATTCCTTATTTGCGATTAGCAATTAGCTAATCGCAAATAAGGAAGCTGTAGGAATCGCAAATTAAATCGCGATATGTACATGAATCCCGTTTTGCGAGTCTGTAATAGCGATTCCTTAATAATCGCTATTACTGACTCGCAAAACGGGCCTTTGATGAATCTAGCTGCATGTGTTTTGACTTCTCATCCTCCCAACTATGGGATCAAACTTGTGATTCTCATCATAATGCATTAACCTGGTCTAACACGCCAGCCATGAGGGAAACGGCTTTCAAGCAGCTCACCTCCTCCTGACACCCGCCGTGAGGGGAACGGCTACTGCATCATCCGAGAACCACCCGGTGCCACACGCAGCTGGGGAACTTCATCACCCAGCTGCCGCGGGGTTCCAACGCGACAGGACCCACGTTACCAACGCGCGCCAGGAGGCGCCTTATCTCCAGGGAGCGCCGAAGCGCAGGTGGGGCATTAACCTGGTCTAACACGCCAGCCGTGAGGGAAACGGCTTTCAAGCAGCTCACCTCCTCCTGACACCCGCCGTGAGGGGAATGGCTACTGCATCATCCGAGAACCACCCGGTGCCACACGCAGCTGGGGAACTTCATCACCTAGCTGCCCCAGGGTTCCAACGCGACAGGACCCACGTCACCAACGCGCGCCAGGAGGCGCCTTATCTCCAGGGAGCGCCGAAGCGCAGGTGGGGCATTAACCTGGTCTAACACGCCAGCCGTGAGGGAAACGGCTTTCAAGCAGCTCACCTCCTCCTGACACCCGCCGTGAGGGGAACGGCTACTGCATCATCCGAGAACCACCCGGTGCCACACGCAGCTGGAGAACTTCATCACCCAGCTGCCCCGGGGTTCCAACGCGACAGGACCCACGTTACCAACGCGCGCCAGGAGGCGCCTTATCTCCAGGGAGCGCCGAAGCGCAGGTGGGGCATTAACCTGGTCTAACACGCCAGCCGTGAGGGAAACGGCTTTCAAGCAGCTCACCTCCTCCTGACACCCGCCGTGAGGGGAACGGCTACTGCATCATCCGAGAACCACCCGGTGCCACACGCAGCTGGGGAACTTCATCACCCAGCTGCCCCGGGGTTCCAACGCGACAGGACCCACGTCACCAACGTGCGCCAGGAGGCGCCTTATCTCCAGGGAACCCCTCTCGCCCCGCGAGTCGCGCGCGGGAGCACCCGGGGCGAAGCCCGGGCAAAGGGCGGGCCCTCTGTGGCCCTCTGAGGCACGAGGAGGACGGGACGGGGCCACCCCCCATTGCCATCTCAATAAGGTACTTTCTTTTGATCCACTGGCCAACCCCCATTTGGGAACTGTGGATACAGAAGACACTGCTGGGACTATTTGCTATTTGCTAGCTGTCATTAACAATTGTGTCTGCTGTTCCGCGTAGCAACCCATTTCTCTGAATAAGGGCAAACTATTGTCAGCATGTCTCCAAGGGGTACCCGCAGCAAAACAGCTGCCACTGGGGCTGGCCTTGTGACCGGCCCCATTGACCTTTTTATAAAGAAGGCCAATGATGCCATCAATCAGGGCATCAGCCTTTTAGAACGCAGGGTATCACAAGATCTGGCACATGCCAAACGTTCCTCACTTGGCCTAATTGCCACCGCCACTACACCTGCACAGGCTATGCCTAATAACATCAGACCCCTACTTGACGTTTGTGCTGACATTCACATCATTCCTAGTGAAGTTAACCTCTCAGCCTCCATTCCCCTGTTAGATTCAGACACCGATATCAGCACAGACTTGGAAAAAACTCCTGATCTACCCATTAACCCCTCTCCTAAAGTAAATTCTGCTGACAACACCAGGCAATTGAGAGGTAGACGAGAGGGTGCAGTCCAAAAACAGAAATCACATGCACCAAAGCCCTGGATTACCATGGTCAGGAAATATGGCCGGGCACAAAGAAAATCTGGGAAAAATACCAACTCTGCCCCTAACCACAACACGACCAGGGTTACGGTAATATCTCAAGGGGATGAAAGTGAAATGGTTCAGCAGGGTAGAACAATGGATACTAATGATAACACCGACAAGGCATACGACCCTATGTTGGAAAGATTGGGGGAACTATTAAGTATTTATTTATCCCCCATTGAAAACAGGCTTACTCGAATAGAAAAACAACTAGCTGAATTGAGTAGCCCTATCAAGAATTTCCTAAAGGAAGTTCCTGGAAAAAGTACAAATAACAGTAACACCACTAAAATAGCAGGCACCAAAATAAATATTCCACAAGCACCTCCAACTAACCCAAATAATGCACACAAAGCTCCACCTGCCGCACTGGCTAATGGTCCAACTATTAATCAAAAAGCAGCAACATTGCACATCAATAGCGCACCCTCAGCCAAAAGGAAGGACCCTGGCACTAATACCAACATTAACACTAAACCCCCAAATGTGAGTACCACAGGTCACTCTGCAATTTCAACAAGCAACCCTACCTCGGCCCAACCCACACCAAAAACACCTAGACAAGTTCCCGCCCGCATTAACCTCCCACCGGAATGTGGTGCATATGTATTAGTGTTAGTAAATGTCACCAAGCTAAGGAAGGATCAGGACGAAAATCCCACATCCCTTAAAAACAAAACCTTGCACTGGCTAATTGCCAATTGCAATTACCCTATTGATGGCGCAAGGGAGATTATTAACACACAGCGAGTGGGTTGGATTGGCCCACTCAGGAAAAAATTTGAGGGCGACTGTGTCACCATAAGCTTTAGAAATCCACAATGGGCAGAGAAAACCCTTGCCAATGCCCCTTTACCATCGCCCTGGGAATTCAATACCACGCTCCTTCCCTTAGGATACTTCTACCGACATCTGATACCCCCCGAACAAGCCACGGCTAATTTCCCCACTAATTTCCCCACAAATTCTTTTCAGGATCCGAACTTTGGAGCAAGGATTAAATCACCCCTTTTTGTCCAGAATCAGAACCCTAATGTCGCCCACTCTAACAGCCGCAACTGGTACCCACAACCCCCATTGCCAATCCTAACCCCCAACCCTCCGCAGTTTTTTCAAGCCCCAACCATGCATCAAAGCAATCATAGAGACAGGCCTTACCCAATCTCTAATCCGTTCCAGTTTGCACAGATGACTGAAGTTAGGCCAATGTACAACATTCCTACTTACAATCGGTTCGACTATTTATCATCTTTAGACGAACAGGATTGACTGAGTATATCCCCCAACAAAGAAATGTGCAACGATGTAAAAGCCTGTAACTCAGAGGGTCTCATAACCCCAGCTGTATTGCACCAGGTCCAAACTGCTTTTACAGAAATTATATTGTCGGACAGTATCCTGGCCACTTCTAACGAACTACCCCACCATGATAATGGGAATACTGGGAATACACTTGTCAAACATGGAACCAAACATGGCCTATCAATTCTAAGCTGGAACGTTGCAGGTTTAGAATCTAAGCTCTCGGACCCTGCATGGATTGAACTAATTAATGATGCAGACATACTTATGTTCCAAGAAACTTGGGCTGTTGATAATCTGTACATTGAAGGCTACCACTGCTTTAGCTTGACATCAGTAAAACCTAGCTTTGGCCGAGCAGTGGGTGGTCTTTTTATGGGGATCAGAATTTTGGCAGGCGGTACAATTAGAGATCTGAAGCTAGATAACCTTGCCAATCCCAATATTCAAATTCTGGAATACAAACTGAAATCAAAGACCACAATTTATTTAATTAATTTTTATAACAATGATTTTTATGGTGTACCGAACAAAAACTTTGTTGCATTATCCAAGGTTTTAAACACAATTGATTGTTCCCTGTCAGTAGATACCAAGACTAGTATTCTGATTGGGGGTGATTTTAACGTGAAACTTATAGAGAACTATGGATCTACTAACCTTGATTACTGTAATGACCGCAGGGGTTTGGAACTGATCAGCATACTTTCTGATTTTGATCTTGTTGATGTAATGAGTGTAGGGTATGATATGAATTTTCCTTATGCCCCTACGTTTAAGGGCAGGTATAACGGTTCAATTATCGATTACATATTTACATCACCTCTGCTAACAGATTGTTTAATTAAAACTTCTGTGGTGCAAACGTCTTTCAGTGACCACAATCCATTGTTAGCTATTTTTAATTTCGTACCCAGTCCAATTTTTATGAATCTAAACGGGGCAAGGGATATTACACCCTCAATTGATGGCCTTTGCCTAAAATGGAGGGGAATTGATTGTGGGGCCATCATAGATACGGTTCTGGAGGCACATCCCGATTTGTTGAAATCCCTCTCTTCCCCAAGCACAAACAATGAAAAATTGATCATAGACTTTGAAGCTTTATGCTCAAATATAAAAATCCTCCTGTCAGTCCCACTTCCTACTGAACACAAAGAGCCACGGTGGTTTGATACATCTTGCTCCGTGGCCAACAGAGATTTAAGAAAGGCCCTCTCTGCTAAACCCAGATGTAAAGATGTAGTTCGAGCTGCCAGGAAAAACTACAAAGATAAAATATCGGAAAGGAAGGCAAACTTGCTCTCCGAACACTGGGATAAGCTGGTCATCAGTGCCAATCTGGGTGGCAGCGCCCCATTTTGGTCGGCTGTCAGGAGAACGAGGGAAATGGGCAAAGAGCTTACACTAATCAGCTGCAATATAACCAGTGCAGCCTGGGAGACCCATTTTTCTAATATTTATGCTGCCCCCTCTGACGAGCAACTTCTCCCTAATATGGGCCAAACAGAAGGCTTAGAGATTTCGGACCAAGAAGTCAGGAAAGCCATAAAAGAGAGTCTAGGTAACAAGGCGCCCGGACCAGACGGCTTCCCTATTGATATTATTAAACATAACGCTGCGCTATGGACACCAATACTCCTTAATATCTTTAACAGTCTCCCACAAGTAGCCATGCCTGCCACCTGGGCTACTAGTATTATTGTTCCCATTTATAAAAAGGGAGACAGATCAGACCCAGCAAATTATCGTCCCATTTCCCTTTTGGATAACACTCTAAAAATATTAGGACGTATAATTTATAATAGGGTACTGGAATGGGCGTCTGATACTGACTTCTTAGATCCCTGTCAGATGGGGTTCAGGAGCGGGGTAGGAACAGTCAAGCAATGTTTAAATTTAAAATTGATAATCGACAAATATTGCATTGCCCGCTCATCCCCTGCCTACCTAGCTTTTATGGATCTTTCATCCGCATTTGATCTTGTGAATAGATCTAAGCTTTGGTCAATTCTCCTATCGAATGGTCTTGATGCCACTCTTGTTAGATTTTTAGCCTATCTCCATACTGACCTGAAAGCACGGGTACGTATCGGGATGGGCGGAGAGGTTTCGGGAGCCATTGAGATAGGGAGGGGGGTGAGACAGGGGTGCGTTTTAGCACCCCTGCTGTTCATCATTTATATTAACGGCTTGTCCAATTGTCTAAAGAAAGCTACCCCTGATGTCCCAATAATTCTAGGCAACCCCCTACCAGTGCTTTTATATGCAGACGACGCTGTCCTTATGGCACGTACACCTAACGCTCTACGTCTGCTTGTACATAGTTTTGTAAATTTTATGGAGGGACTGGATTTGAAAGTTAATTTTAAAAAGTCTTTTATCATGTCCTGTGGGCCGGGCAAAAGGAAACTCAGCACAATTCGAATCGGAACAGATAAATTAGAATCTGTCCATAAGTTTCCTTATCTGGGGTTGGTTTTCGCTGCGAACAGCTCGTGGAGTGGGCATGTGGCCCACGCCACGAGCAAGTTCTCGAAAGCCAACAATTCTGTCCTGACTCTTCCCCGCCCAAAGAAAATCGGCGCCACAAAGGCTATTGTTAAGATTTTTAAACTACAGTGTTCTCCTGTTGCCACGTATGGAGCTGAAGTTTGGGGATCGGTCAGCAGCATTAGTATCCTAAGAGAGGAAAACCGATTCTGCAGAAAATTGCTGGGTGTACCGATCTCCTCTTCTGATTTTATCTGCCATAACGAACTCAACCTCCCCTTCATAAGTGATTTTATCAAAGCAAGACCAGCTCTCTTCTGGATCAGAATCTGGAGGAATGATGCTGCTGTCCTTACACAAAACATCATTAAGGATTGCCTAAATTGTGAAAATGGCATGCAGATCCCCTGGTTCAAAGAAGTTTTTAAAACACTTAATGAAATTGGTAGAGGTATCTTGTTCACTGATCCAACGGCTATCGAACTAAAGGATAAATTCGAGGTTCAAAAGGCACTTTATGCACTTTATCGTAATGAACGGCTTGGTAGAGAATCTCAGAAATCAAGGGTCAAGAAATACATAGGAAATGGTCTCTGTATGCAAATTATGCCGCCCTACCTCTCACTTCCCATGTCAAACTGGGAGCGATCTTTATTATTTCGTCTAAGGGCAGGAACTGTGAACTTTTTGCTGTCTTTTCCTTTGGGGTACCGACATTGTACAGATCTTACCCCCTGCCCTTGCGATGGTATAAGCACTCAAGATGATTTGCCCTTTTTCTGTTTTTCTGCAAATTTTATGTGAGATATATCAAATGGCTTTTAACCCCATATTTTAGAAAACTTAGACCCCTCACACTTCAGGAATCCTATATGCTGCTGCTTACCCTGGACACTGATGAACTGACCTTTCGCACCAGCACTTTTTTAAGACTAGCCATACGTGCACGTAAGACAATGGAAAGTCCCTGAAATCAGAATCAGTCATAATGATACTACTGTAAAAACTTTATAAGATAATGAAATTTACTGCTCAATCACTGTATGAATTACTTTGTTATTATGGAACGTTATTATATAATTGTTTTGTATTATATGTATATGTGTGTTTTTGCTGTGTTCGGTACTTTTATGAATTTTATCAAATTTGAATAAAGATCTTTTGAACTTGAACTTGAACTAGTCTCTCCCTACACCCTAACCTGTGCTACCAGATCTTTCGCCATTCAATGATGTTTCCTAATTTATTATCAGCAGCAAGATTGATACAGTGTTTCATATTTTTTCTTCTCCTGAGATAACAACTTTATAAAATGTCATTTTGATCTAGCATTAACTCAAAAAGACAAAATAAATACTGAAATATAAATATTTTTACTGAATGATTCAAATATTGTAAGTAGTTTTCTTACACCAGGCTAGCACCCCTGTTGACCTGTCTGGTTATACTCTATGTTGCTCCCTACACTATCTAGCATTCTCTATTTCTTCATCAACAATTAGTAGTATTATTATCAGTATCTAGTGGCATATCCATTTATTCACTGCTTTCAAACATGGTTCTTTGAATAAATACATGTCAAATTATCATCCTGTATGCTCACGTGCAGCCCAAACAACAGCTATCAATGATTAAGACATTCTGAGTTAGAAAGTTTATTCATGAAAATTGGTAAATCATGGGAATACGATAAATAATAACATAACAGAAGTACTAGGGTTAGACATATTTATGTATTTTAATCGGTGATTTCTATCAAAGAAGATATAATTCAGAAATATGCTGAATATATACATGAGAATAACTTAAGTACAAGAAGAAAATAGTTAAAAGAAGAAATCTGCTATTAACACTAAAGTAAGTGGGTGGCACTTCTACATAGTTATATTAATGTGTCATGTGGGAATATATCTTATTTTTAAATAATAGTTAATCAAGAAAATGGTTGATTACAGAGAGCCATTACAATGATTATTATGTTTTAATTCCAGAAGACATAATTTAATTGGATTGAGTGCTCTAGAAGGAAGTCTTTTATATAAGGTAATTGACTGTTGAATTCTAAACAGAATTCAAGTATGAGAGCTACAGGTAGCCTGGTTCACCTGGATCATTGATGCTAATACAAAACAACGGATTGAGTTACACTTGGGTTCCCTAGAGTAGGTTTTACTAAATGATGTGGCATGTGATTCTATAGTTATAGATGATAAATGTTCATGGAATTGAAGGGGAAGTTCAATAACACTGAATTTTGGGAAACAGACTCTTGATACCATTAGTATGCATTGTACAAAATTATCTTCTGGCAGTAAAAATTATAATAAAATAAATATATTTCTATGTATGTGCTTGAAACACGTGTTGACTGGAGGCTATATAACCTGTATGAACAGCCTCATCAAGTACTCTAATAAAGAAAGAATACAAGCAACCATTGAAAGAATGTTCAATATTTGATACTGCGTCAGTACTGTTATGCATATATCATTATTACTAAACTAGTTGGGACAGGGCAATTTTCCTTTCACCTAGAAACTGTTAAGATTAGATAGAACCACAGAGAAACCGTAAAACGCTAACATCTTAGATGCAGAGAATAAAAGGGCTGCACAGATCCCATATTTGAAATGACAGCAGACCATGACAATTGCATCCATAATACATTTTATGATGCATGGCCTAGGGGCACTATTATTCAAAACCTCTTTAAAAGTGAACTATTTTGAGAGTGAATTTGTTAAGTCCTCTATTTTTTAAAAAAAATAATAAAGCAAAATGCGTAAAGTAAAATGACATAAAAGCCAATTGTAAGTTAGTTAGCTGCAAGCTTCATCTAAGAAATATTATCCACATAAGCATCAGTGAAGCTTCTAGAATGGGACTGCTGCTATTTTCAAGTGTTTTCCCTAGCACACATGGAAATGTGGTGAGGTGATGATGTGTCATCCAAGATTCAGTCCGAGGGTAATGGGAGAAGTGTATAGCTGGTCCTTGGAGAAACCTATAGGCAACCTCTCCAACTCCCCCGGCCTAAACTGTCCTCCAACCCTCAAGAACCACCTTCCTGCATCCATTCTCGCAAGGGTTTGGAAGCTAGAAAAAAATAACCACTCCTGCTCTGGGCATCAGACAAACTACGACGCTCAGTGATTTTCATTTTAGAAACTGATTTTAGATTTATTTTTTTACACTGTTGTAAAAAGCTCATTCTTTACTCACATGTGTTGGAGCACAGGTTTTCTCTCCCATCTACTCATCAATCATAACCACCACACTACAGGTCGGTGGATCTTTGATGTCGGCAGAGTTGTAAGGAGCTGCTGTCACTATAAAATGTTTATTAAAGTGTTATTTTCCAAGTCTCATGATCAAAGGTTATTGTAATCAATCAATCGATATTAGATAATAAGGTAATTCAATATTGTAGTCAATAATGCATTCTATATAATGATAATCCAACAAGGGTGTTCCATAAAGAAACTCCCCTAGTCTAAATAAATAAAAATTAAATGGTAGAAGGAAAGTACGTGTCTGTTTAGACACCCATAAAGGGTCCTGATGAGATAATCAAGCATAAGCAAGAAAATTTAGGACAATGAACTGTAAAGTATTCTCAGCCTAAATAACAGAAGACCAGGAAATAAGCTCAGACTTTTCATATAGAGAAATCCAAGAAAATCAGTGAAGAGTTTCCTCCCAGAAAGTCGGAGTAAAGTGGAACAGAATGAAATGCTGATCTTGGTCTATAAAAAAAAAATGTAAATCTCAATCAATTGCCTGCGACTAGTTTTAGAACACAGACTAATATAAACCCATTTCTATGTCGCAACATTAATATTCTTCTTCTTCATGTTGACCAATAACAGTTCAGCATGCTCATGGGAACATGTCACTCACCATCTTCTCACTGGAGTACAGTTGTCTTTTAACCATGTGTACTTGAATGTTGTGGCACATCCTTTCTTCTTTTCCAAAAACATCTTCCCATGAATCATTGTCCCTGTCGTCAGCATCTTTTGTTATGAGAAACCTCACTATTAGTGTTCCAATACAAACACAGCTATTCGGTAGCTAATAAACAGTAGCTTCTAAAATCGCAAAGTGTGCAGCAGAAGAAAAAAAGCTTGCACAACTGTCCTTAAATGTGAAAAACAAGCTTTCCGTATAAATATATTTTCTTATTTATTCATGGCCTCATCGGTTATGTCAAGTTAAAAACCCATGCTGCATTTCTATGTTACAGGCCTATAGTTTTTAAACATGATTGCTTACTACAAATTTTGCATTTAACTCATTTATTTTTTTAACATAAACAGCGCACTTTGGGGCATATTATCAAGGAACGGTGTTAAAATTATCACCACTTTAGCAGCAGGAAACTGTAGCTAAAACAGCGATAATGGGATTGATAATATGCGGTAAGGAATTCCAATAGAAGCCCATGTTAACACCAGAACATGTGCTTCTATTGGAATTCACAAAGGCATAATATCAAGCCCATTATTGCAGCTTTAGCTGCAGTTTCCTGCCGCTAAAGCGGCGATAATTTTAACGCCATTCCTTGATAATATGTGAAGGCAATTGTGGAGAAGTGTGGCTCACTGGTTAGAGCAGGCAGACCCTGAAGCAGAGGTCAGACCTGGGACCAGGGTTCAATTCCCGACGCGGCAGGGTCTTGAGTTCAAATGTCCATGGACTCGATAATTCTCGCTTCGGTGCCTGACCTAATCATGGGTTCACACTCTGCAACTCTGGGCATTAAGCTTGCTTAATCTCGACAACGACCCCCTGCGGCGGGATGCCTGGCTTTCACCTTGGGGATGCCCTGTAGGGGCTATCTCACAGGGAAAAGCCAGGACGGGTTCCCAAGGCAAGCGCTTAGAGACCCCTGGGTTATAAGCGCTATATAAATCCAACATACAATACAATATGCCCCATTATTTTTAATAAAGCATTTTCAAATTGCTTAATTTGCTGCAGCATGTCTCAAGGAATTTAAAATCGCAAATGTTCCCAGTGTATTTTATGTACCTCTGTGGTGGTGTTTTTCTTTGAACCTCCTGGTTGTGTCATGACCGAACACGTTTCCTCATGGGATCATGGTGACGTATACAGTGCAAAGCAGGTCACAAATGTTTAATCTCAGCTCTCAATTAGTTATTATGGCATGCACGTTGTAAAACATTAACTTAAATGTATCATTAAAGCTTGATTAATTTTCAGCGAATGAATTTCTGGAAACAAATTGAAGCTATGGCACAAAAAAAATACAATTTAAAATCAGATAAGGCTATAGAGCATGACTCTGCCCTTGAGCAATTCATTATACCCATCTGTGCTTGCCCACATGTGGTTTCCCTGCTGCACACTGTAGGAGGAAACAATTAGCAATATAAATGCAAGAACGCCGTTAGAACTGGGGCATGGCCTCTTTTGGACTGCCCACGTTCCAAATTTCGGAAAAACGATAAATAATATTACTTGGAATAGGAGCAGCAAATGCCAAAATATTTTCATAATTTTCAATAAACATGTTCTCAAAAATGAAAAGAAATGCAGTAAGTTGTTAGGTAGTGAGACGCAGACTTTTGTTTGCAGATGTTACACAGATCGTTCTACCTTAAATATGGCTGTTGTGTTAATTGCAAGTTTTCTGGGGTAATATGTATCTTGAAAGAAATCCATCTTTCTTACAATGTTCATATTTTTTAGGAGAGATTTGTTTCAAGTTTGAGTATTAGGGATGAAAGATGCATTTGGTGTAATAAAAAAATACTATATATTTTGAAAGTGCTAAATGCTATGTGTAATTCAATTATTTTTACTGGTATATAACATTTTAACTTACATTGGGTCTTGCTCAGAAACTTACAAAAGAGCACTTTTAGGGAAATTTGTTCTCAAACCTAACTTTTTTTTACTAATTGAAGAAACGAAAGAAACAACGGGGAAAAAACCACAATCATTTGTATTCCAAAACAGGCCTAACCATAAAATGACCAGGTCTTTGAGTGACCATAGAATAAAAAGTATTGAGAATGTCGCTATGCTTAACTTTTATATAGTGCAAGAATACAGACAAAGTATGGATAGGTATGCACCCACTGAATCCTTAGTGTCACATTTGCGTGAGTTTTGGAATATTTTCAGGGACACACATGTGCCTCCATTGCAGAAAGGGAATGGTTTGCTTAGCATCACTGCACTGCAACACGAGGCACTCTGAAGGAGGCCTGGGTGGAGCTCCCAGAATTTCACTATGCGGAATTCTGTGGTGTTGCCGAAAAAGTCAGTGGAATTCCGTGAGCAGAGTATTGCTTGGCCAACCCTAATCTGCGCTATAGGGCAGTATTTCATATTACAAAAGCAGTATTTCCTACCCATTTTGTGTACTTTTAACGCTCCCTGGCTGGGACCCAAAAGTCAGACAGAGTGTTGGGGCTATTTATTCGTCACCAATTTTTAGTGGTGTTAATGTGAACTTAGATTTTGAGCTTACCTGAATCCAGCCTGATGTCGAAGCATTATTGCTCGGGCCCAAAGCATGAGTCTGAAAACCCAGCTAGTCCCAGGGTGTAGCACCATAACATGTAGTGCTTCTGTTTTCACAGGGGATCAGCACAGCTACTCTGATGCGGGGCAGCCTGCACGGCCATAGGTATTTTGCCGTCCTTTCAACAACTGAACTAATAGGTTCTAGTTGAGGACATTTCCTCCTCTGCCCTCCGATGCCTAAAAGACATCTAATATCAGTCTCTCTTTTATTGAGCGTACCGATTTTTGGTAGCTGCTCTCACTTTCAAGCAGAATATTATTTTTGCTGTTTTCACAAGAATCTAGGATTGGGTACGCCTTTTGGGGGTGTAGACCGTCCATTTTCTTTGTTTTATGGTCCTGATGAAAACCTGGCATTTTCCATCTTAAGGTTGAAACATGTAGACCAGACCACTTGCAGAGATACTTTTGGTCATAATTACCCTCAAAGTATCTCCACATTGTTTTTAATATTGTCCAGTTGCTCACTAATGAAATGTATTCCTTGAGTTCATACCAGGACAATTTTTAACACTTATTTTTTTGCACTCCAACACAAACCAGCTCCACTGTAATTCAGATGTTGCTGCACACCCTAGTGACATTCTGTCATCAGGGTGGACCCCGATGATGAAGCATGTCACCACTAGGTTGGTGAGTGAGGGGTTTTATGAAAGGAAGAATTTTTTCCTTTTGCCAACATACATCCCATTAAGATTTTCTTAAATCTGTATGGTGATACTCCTCTCTTTGTTTGCTGCTTCCCAATTATAGCCTGTGGGTTTCTCCAATCAGCACTACGGACACAAATGTAACGCTATTGACAGGCTTTGGGGGAGCGCACCGGTAAACTCTGATCTGCTAGCCGTAGACGGAGTTGTTGCTGAACTCCGTGCTCCAAGCAGAGCACAAAGTGGCGAAAGCTTCGCGAACTCTTCCATTGGAGGGGAGTTTGCTTCCCATCCTCACACTAAAGGCAGGCAGAATAACACATCTAATAGCCAAAAACTAACATTGAGATTCAAATTTTCCTCTGACTTGATGCAAAATATGAGTGGCATTTTCGTTATGCAACTATTTCTGTCTCTATCAGACATAAAAAGGAGGCTCTAAAGGACCGTGTGAAAAGAGTAATGCTGAAACAAGTATGGTGACTCCAGACAGCAATGAAGAGATGAAGTAGAAAAATAATGATTAATGGAGGGGTAAGGTAATTAACGCCGCGTGGTGGGAGTGCTGCCGGGTGCTGACGTGGGGCAGGGTGGGGGGTAGTAAACTCTGGAATAAGGCCGCACAGAGGTAAGTACACAAACAAATAAATAAAATGGATTTTGTTGCGCGTGCTGCATCGCATCTGCAACATGACATTGAAGGGCCACATTTTAACCATTTTATTTATATAACCATGCAACACAGAACTATGCTGAATTTATCAGTGCTCAACACAAATAACATATGACTGTGCAAAAATGAATTTAAACAACTATAAAATTCAAACTCTATATTCACATTAATAAACATGCCTGAGAAAGTACTCTTAGTACCAGTAAACTATTCCTAACAAATAAGAAACAGAGGTAACCAGTCACTGTTATTCCTTGCACTGTGAACCTCTTGTTAATAATGTCTCTTTAGGGTTCCACAATGATTTTGTTAACGTGGGATGATCCTTCTGTACAATAGCCCACTAAACTTTAATGTTCTTTCAAGACTCTTCCCTAGAATTTACGTTGAGGCGTTCAAACCTCATATGGTTAAAAGGCTCTCCTTCCGATTTTGACTGGCTGCGTTCTTATATATCCTGTGGCTTAATGCTCTTTTAGACTTATTCCAGTTGTCCTGCGGTCAGCCTGTTCTTAAATATCATTCCAATTCTGTTTGTGTATTTCTTGCATTTTTGAAGGCCACAGCAGTGTGATCCACACTCTCCTCAAGCAAGGAACTGCTTTATTAATGAGAGTTATGTCAACGGATATGTGAAAAAGCAGCCAGTCAAAGTTCTGAAGAGAACCTTTTAACCACAGGAGGTTCGAAACACATCAGAGAAAATCCTTGAGGAGCGTTGCAAGAACATTTCGGTTTAGTGGGCTATTGTACAGAATGGTCATCCCACGTTAAGAAAATCATTTTGGAACGCCAAGAGACATTAATAACATGAATACTAAAGCATTGAAATATTAAATCACACATGAATCCATACCTTTAGTACCGCAATAACATTTTCAGAAATAAAACAGAAGAAATATGCAAAGTGTACACACTCACCGAAATAAATCTGCAGAAAGGATAATTATATTAATCCTCAGATGTTTCTCTTGATATATAAAATATATACATAAATTGCATAGTTAGGTTCACTCCAACCATGCACAAGGATCTAGTCATAATCAAAAACATACTTTCCCAGTTCAAAACCATTACAACACCTATCTGGTTCATCCTACCTCACCTCTATTCATACCAGTACTAATTGAAATCAGAAACAGTACACTCTACGTACCAATAATGGATTCAATAAACAACAAGGTCCACCTCTAGAAGGTTTCCTGTGAGCTAGAGTATATCAGGCATACACAGTACTTGTTAAAATACCCCTCACACACCAAAAGGGCCCTTGGTGTCATGCTTCATCATCGGAGTCTTCCCGCCCCGCTGCGGGACGGGGCGTGCTACGACTAGCGACTACACTGGAGCACTTAGATATTGTAAGTGCTATGTGAAGTGTATTGAGTGAGTGTGAGTAGGGTCAGGAGTGATGTGGAAAAGTGAGATATAAAAGAATACCTGGCTTTATGAAAGCAACAAATTATTTATTAGTCATAGGCTGGTATCGTTAAAAATAGGGTGGTGGAGACAATCTAGCTTAAAAATAGGCTAGTTCTCCTGGTGTTGTCAACATGTGTCGAGGCTGACTGCCTTTTCGTCAGAACGGGGTCAGATTCCTCTGTCACTCACTAAGGTTGGCAACAATGTGTGCTATGTGTATATACAAGTGAATAGAAAATAGATTATAATACAACTGCAAAATGGCATTCAATATTGTGTATTATACAGTGTGTCCAAACAGCATTAGGCGTTTTAGATCGTATGCGAGATTGAAGTCCTTGGTAGAATCCTGCAATTGAACGAACCGTATCTGTACAAACTCCAACACATCTCTCCCAGTCAATTTGATTCTGTTGTGTAAAATCATCCACAACTGCATACAAGTCTTGACCTGTAGTTCCACCTTTGATTTCTTTACAGAACAACAAATCCTCAACAATTTGTTTTTCGTGTAGAAACCGGACATAGCAAATAAGATGGGTGTCTTTGTGGTTGTCTGTTGCCTCATCCAACTGGAGTGCAAAGTCTTTGCCTCTTAGATTACAGATGAGCTGATCATTAATATCTTCAGCCATATCATTTATCCTCCGGCTGATAGTATTGTTAGAAAGAGATACTTTCAGCAGCCGTTTACCTGCATCTTCGCAGAGCATGATTGTTACCATACCAACTTCAGCAGGCAAAATCAGCTCTTTTGCAATTGTGTGTTTTGTTTTTTACTCTGCACAACTAGATAGGCCACTTTATATGAAGACAGGAGGGCGTTACTATTAATTTTGGTTTGTTTTGAGAAAGTGGACTTTTGTAGTTTGGCTTCTGCAACTTTTCTTACAATAAATTCACTTGGCTTTTCGACCATATTTGGGTGAAGACTTTCAAGATGCCGCTTAAGTTTACTTGGAAGCATGGATTCCAGAGCCAAAACTTTTAAACAGATTGCACTTTGAGGACTGTCCTCACTATTAACCTGAACACACGTGAAATCAAAATCCAGATTCCTCTCTTCGTACTTTCTGTACTTGGCCTTTCGTTTCCCGTCCTCTTTGTCAGAAGAACCTGCAATTTCACTTTGAGCAGATGAACTTGAACTTGGCATTAAAAATCGCTTCATTGTCAATCAGAAAGATGCAAATCAGTTCCACGCATCTGAATTATTCAGATGAAGGGGTCTTTCTATTTGTAAAGTTCCTGGTCTTCTTTTCTTTTCCTTTGCGCAAGTATTTCCAGGTTTCTTCTGGGTCTCATCCAGTCTCCACGGTATAATAAGTCTGAAGTACAAAACATCCAGGCAAGACAAGTATAAGAAGAACAAAAGTTATCCTCTTTCTAATGATGGATCTATTATTTCTGTTATTTTCAAGTAGCAGCCCGTGTTGATGGTGACCATTTGGATTAATTATTCTTATTGGTACCCCACACAGATAGAAAGAGCATTCAGTTTTGTAATGAAATCTAAGATGGCACATTTTTGCAAACAATGAAGAAATCCAAATTGCAGCTAATGTGTACATCAGACTGTGATTTGGAACACCAAATACCACACTTCAACAATTCCTGGGCCTAGAACGGACATATAGTTTTTAATCCAATCATGGCAGTAGTTTGACCATCGTTTCCCGTTCTCTGACACAGCCAACCAATATCTGTTGTGTATTTTGTAATCAAGGCAAATGAAAATTGTACGGCTGCATGCAATTTGCTGTTTGTGCTCATTGGAATGTTTTTGGGTCAATGTTCTGGCATAAACGTGACAGCAATGAAAGACAGTGCAACATTACAGCAACCCCTGATGACTTTTTTCTGCTCCTTAATACTTGTTGCTCTCTACTGATGACGGGCTAAACCCGGAAACACGTGTCTAGAGATAACAGAACTACCTCCACCAACTTTGGTGAAAGACTACAGCAACTTTGAAAGTAAGCATACTGCATTTACCAGGATGCAATGGGGTGAACTGTGCTGGGATGAGAGGCAGTGAGCTCCCTCCCCTCTGTGTTCAAAAGGCTCCCTTGAGCCAACAAGCTCTCCTGTGATGCGCCTGTGTGCCTGTGGAGAGGTACTGTGACCTGTGAAGACTTGGGCACCATTTCAGCAACCCCTGACAACTTTTTTCTGCTCCTTAATACTATTTGCTCTCTACTGATGACGGGCTAAACCAAGAAACACATGTCTAGAGATAACAGCACAACCTGCACCAACTTTGGTGAAAGACTACAGCAACTTTGAAAGTAAGCATACTGCATTTACCAGGATGCAATGGGGTGAACTGTGCTGGGATGAGAGGCAAATGCTGCAAAGCACGAATAATTTATGCAAAAGCTAAACAGGCATCCAAGTAGCTTAATAGCAAATGCAACAGAGCACATTCAAGTCATTGAAGCAAACACAAGACAGCACACACAGAAACACTACCATGCACACACAAATGCATGAAAAATGCTGACAACATAGTGCTGCACACACATACACACCATCACAGCAAATGTAACTACAACACCCACACCAATACAGCAAACGCTGTGGAGCACACACACCACTGCAAAAGTGCAGTAGAGCACATGTAAGTCACGCATCTAGGTGCAGGACTTTGCGTCTCAGTACCTGCTCAAAGGCTTGACGCTGCGCCACGCAGGCCTATGCTGAGAAAGCTATGTGCCTGACTTCATAACTCATTCACCACTAGCAAGAGAGGAGCTGGAGTGAACCAGGGCAGGCAGCTACATGGAAGTGCAAAAATCTGTCTGTCAAAGATTGTGTGCATGCAGATGAGTGTGTGTGAGCATGTGTGTGAAAGTGAGCGAGAGGCAGGAGTGGACAGTCTGTGAATACCCCCACTGCATTTATGGTTCCATTCCCACCCTCCCGCTCACTCCTGGAGGGGGCTTGAGCCTTCTGCAACATCCTGGTGGGCCTTACTACTGTTCGAGAGGGTCCATGCCTCCCCCACTGAAATTGAGTGAAGAGATGTGCGGGATAGATAGACTGTAAAGGAACAGCATTTGGTAAAACCACATGCTTACCACACAGCAGTCAGCACCAAAACAGGGCATCAAGGGCTAAGTACAGAACGCTTGCATTAGTGCAAAAGCAGAGCCAATCTATTGCACTATTTTTGCTGTTTGTGCAATACTAGAGCGAGCAGTCTATGATTCTTCTCCATGACCCAAAAAGATTTGCACAAGAGAAAATTGAGACAGCAGATAACACAACCATCTCCAACACTTGTTAAGCTTAACAGCCTTATTTCTTTGTGAATCATACAGATTTTAAAACAGAAATCCAGATTCATAAACTAAATAACATCCTAAATAAAGAGCCTTCAGGCACTGTGCATGGCACATGTCATAAAGCAACAATGGGAGCGCAGCAGAACAGCTTTGAGCCACAGATAGACTGGAGTCATGAACAGAGAGCATGTTCATCAAAGTATTGCTGTACGGAGGCGCCCTGGGACATGGTGGCCCTGGATCAGCCACACTCCGTTTACCAGTTACTAGTTTCACCAGGGAGTGACAAACTCGGCCTGCTTGGGGCCTTTTTCTCAGTGAAAACCCGGTTTGTCTGCATGTGTTCGGGAGCCACCACCTTCTCCCAGGCCTTCAAAACTGACCTCAAAGTTCTCTTCCTTCAAAGACACTTCCAAATTTAACTCAGGCCCTCTCTATTATTTGAAGGAAGACCTTCATTATAGAAAATTCTATTCTCCATGACTATGGAAGTGCCTTCCCAGTGAGTTCTTGTGGCTTGAGTGTCTGCCATTTATTGCAGTATTATACTTCTAGCTGTGTTTGGTACTCTTTTGTAACATGCACACATCACGTTTCTCTTGTAGCACTGTTTGCTACCTCTTACATTTTGTTTGCTTTAGATACTTACACAAGTGCCACCATTGCCTACATAACGTTTGTTCTTGTGCTTGAGTGTCTGCCATTTATTGCAGTATTATACCTCTACTTGTAGTTTGTACGTTTTTGTAACTTGCACACATGTCACTTTTTCCTCCTGTAATGTACCTTTTGCTACCTCTTGTATTTTGTTTGCTCATGTTACTGCCTCATGTAACTTAACGTTTGCTTTTGTAATTTGGTCACTTGTAATTTTCTCCTCATGTATCATTACTGTTCCTATTGTGAAGCGCTCTGACACCTTCGGGTAAAGTCTGTGCTATATAAAAATGCATTAAAATCAACCAATAAATAAATAAATAAATAACTGCTACCCTCAGTCTGAGAGGTGATAAACGGCTCTGCCTGCACACCTCCAAAGATTCAGTTTGTAGAATTACACCCAGCACCCTGCAGAGATGGGCAAGCAGAAGCCTCGATAGGGGAAAAGCATGAGGGACAGGTCTGTCCTGCAGTGCTTAGTTCTCCAGGTCAGGGCGGGAGCAGTGAAAGAGATCAGAGAGCGAGGAAAGAAGTAAACAGCTGAGGTCACGGGGTGGGGGGAGTTGCTAAATTAAATAGCTACGGGCCAAATTACTTCTACAAGCAGAAGAGGAACAAGGGAGAGACCAGAGAGCGTGTGGAGAAGAGAAGGAAAAAAAGGAACAGCTCATTTTAAAATAAGGGTAGAAAGCAAAAGAAGAACGAATGAAAGAACATGAGGGAGGACAGAAAAAAGCGTTTGGAGAAACAAGCACAAATAAATTAGAAAGTATAGTAAAACTCGTACACAATAAAGTCCCTCATTTACATGAAAGTGCACATCGGGGGCGCGCTACTACACTGTTATGTCATGTTATGTTAAAATGTATTTATTCAGCGCACGTACGCCCTTGGGCTTCATGGCGCATAACACTTGCTACTATTTTTGATAATTAAAGAAGGGTACAGCATTAAACATTCAAAGTAAGCAAATTGAGCACCAAAAAGAAAAAAACAGTGCCAAGTGTTGCAATGAAAAAAATGGTGTGCCACCCTCCCCATCCTAAAGATATGCCTTAAATTACACTTCAATTTGAGGTTTCAAGATTTAGGACTTTCACCGGTGCACTCAACAAAAATAAAGTTAATCAGATGGTTTTAAAGCCGAGCTGCTTTGCCACCCACATAACCTATGCATAGGTTTTCCTGTATAGGTTGTCACTACACTTGCTCACTTACCGATTTTAGGTGAAGAGGGTCCCACGAGGCGAGGCGAGGCAAAGCACGGCAGGGCAGGGTGAGGCGAGGCACAACACGGGGGTCAGCAGCAACGTTCCTCCAACACTCCAAGCTTGCTAAGGCAGTAATGGTGAGCCTACGCAGCTTAAGTACGACGCGTGCGTGCATACGTACGCAGGGTTGTGTATGGCAGCAGTGTGCCTGGCAAAACCATTCTGAAGGTGGCATTTTAAACACCCCCACATGGTGGGCTGCAATTTATATGACCCACATCCTGCATGGCGGTGCTGCGCCCCTGACTGCTCATAACGGCGCCCCGGGGTGCCGCGGCACACACTTTGGGAACCGCAGCCTTGGGTGATTACTTAGCAAAATAAAAGTCTCTCAAAAGTCCTTTTCCCTCTTCTTCATAGTCCAAGGGGAATTACTGCAGGCTAATCCAAGAAACAGCACTCAAGCACAAGGACAGTCCTCTCCTGCAGATTCCTTCAGAAACACGGACAGAAGTTCCTCATGACAACCAGGAGCAATATCAAAATCAGGGGTTTGGGCACAGATATTTATACCCCAAAAGTCTTTGTTCTCAAAAGTCTCTAGTCACTGAGCCCAGCCAGAACCAGTTCTGCTCAGACCTGGAGCACTTTGTTTACCAGGCTGCTTCCTTCCTTTCAGAAAGAGGGGGTCTACCATCAGACGCACAGTAGGAGGTGGATCCAACATTCACCTTGCCAGGCACAGCACTATTCAGGTCAATGAGCTACCCCTTCCCAGTACTCAATGCAGATCTCTCTATTCAACCCGGGTCTGACTCAGCCTGTCTTGCCCCTCTAAACCCAGACAGCCAATACCCATAACAGCAGAGCACACTGGAAGGCTTAGGCAAGAAATACCTACTTTCTAAAAGTGGTATTTTCAAACACAGAATGTTAAAACCAACTTCACTAAAAGATGTATGTTATCATTCTGAGTTCAGGCATACTAAACTCGAATTTCTACCATGTTCCCTGAGTCAGATAGGAATATAAGATGTAATAGCCCATTCTAGCCTATGGAGTACAGGTAGCCTTGCAGCAGTGAAAAACAAAATGGAGGGTAATTTACTACCAGGACATGCTACAGATATCAAGTCATGTCCTACCTTACAAATACAATGCACCTACCATAGGGGTGACTGACAAGATGCTAAGGGAAGGTTCAGGGGGCGGGGAAGTGTGGGCATGTAAAAGCAGCGCATTGCTGGAGCTGCGTCACAAGCGTGACGCAGCTCTAGCAATGCTCTGGGGGGCCCTAGCTCCCCAATGCTGCGTCAAGCCTTGCGCCTGCTTCAAGCTGGCACAGGGTTTTGACACAGCATTGGCCTAAAAGTGACTGATTTCACTCAGCCACTATTAGGAGGCGTTCCTGCGCAGGAACGCCCTTCCCTGTGCCGGAACGCCTCCTGATGGAGCAGGGCTTTACAACGTGACGCATCTCTCAGATGCGTCACGTTGTTAATACCCAGCACCTTGGCGCATCTTTTGTGCTGCTGCTGCGTCATAAAAGTGACGCAACTGCGGCGCAAAAGAGGCGCAAGCGGCTTGTAAATCTGCCCCATAGTGCTTTTACTACACTGTAGCTACGTAAAGAGCCAGAAGATGTGTCTCCAGTGACCATGTGTGCCTGTGTTACAGGCACACATGGTCATGATTCGCGGATTTACCCAATGAGGGAGCACTTACTGGATTAGCCCTTAGAAAGTACTCCAGGGCAAATCACAAAAAAATCAGAGATTTCGCATGAAAATTTGCGAATTTGCTGATTTTTTTGCGATTTCGCTGGGAAATCCACGAATTCGCGTTACACGAATTCGCAAATTTTGCCCATTCTTAGTGGCAGGGTGTCAATTTGGGGTGTATGATGTTATAACGCATGTTATTACAACGCATGCTTTTAAATCGCATTTGTTACAACGACTGCGATGTTACCACGCTATGCCTTTACAACGCAAGACTTTACATCGACTTGCGCTAGGTGGCGTAATAACATTTGAAAAGTGTGATTCACTATTCCAACTCCAGTCCACTTATCAGTAGGGAAGGTGTTGGGAGAGTAAACTACACTATTTTTAATATTAGCACGCCATCTAGAGCAAGTCGATGTATAGACTTCCGTTGTAATGGCATAGCGTGGTTACATCGCGGTCGTTGTAACGACTGCGATGTAACAGCATTGCGGTGTACTGACTGTATTGTTAAGGATGTTTCCCGTCACATTGACACCCTGTTGCACCCCTGAATCGTGCATGTGTGCACATGTGGCACACATACATGCCACTTTTGGAAATGCACAAAAATGCTTTTCGTAATGTTTTCGATATTTACCACCAACTTTTAGTTGGTGGTAAATACCGAATCCTTAACTATACAATTGACTCATTTGAGTGCTCCCTACATTGCAGATTCGGTAATATACAGATTCGGTATTTTAAGGAATCTGTAATTTACCGATTTCTCTGAATACCGATTCGGTAAATTACTGAATCTGTAAATTGGCCACCTATGTCTCAAAAGCCTAATACCGGTCGGTAATGGCCAAAATTCAGTAATTTTGGCTATTACCGACCGGTATAAGGCTTCCTACTTTTGGCCCTAATTCCCCCAAAGTATTTGTAATTGTTACAGCGTCTTCCCCAAAAGTATTTGTAATTGTTACAGGGTCTTCTTCACACTCCGTAATAGATAAACTATCTCTGCTGTATCAGTTTTTTTTCTTTGTTAAATATGGTGCAGCCACCCACCTTTAACAGTAAAACACTAGAGGGTAGTAAGCACATCATCATCACACTTAATATATTTAGTTAAGGCTTCCGACAATATATCAAACACAGATAGAAACTTATAGCAAACACTATGATGTAATGGCAATAAGTCGCATTAGGTTGCAGTTAAGGTCAATCAGACCTACATCATAATATTTTACACAGTTTCCGTAAACCTTGAAAGCTTTTCTACTGTATACAGGTCCATCCCTTTCCTCCATGCCTGTAGTGTAGGAATGTCCTCCACCCACCACTATCTGTCAAAATCTCTCTTGGCCTCTACTAAACCAAGGTTGCTGAAAAGGAGTTTGGCCCATAGGACATCTACACCTTTTGGAATGCTAAGGAAGACGTATTTAGGCTCACGTTCCAAAATTTTACTTAATTCTTGTATTATCGTGTAGCAGTCGACTTGAATAACTGGACAGCTCCAAAGCTTGTGTAGAAATGTCCCTCTCTCTATCCCTGTTGCATTTCACACAGTCTGGTTCACACAGTCTGGGGATGCCAATCTTCCCATTTTATTCAATTGTTTCCAGTCATACTAAACCCTGTGTAGTATCTTGAGCTGTAGTATCCTCAGTCTTGACTTTATAGGGAAGTCCCATGTGTGCATCAGGGCAACTCCCAGTCAATATCCTTTATCACTCCTATCTGCCTCTCAGTGTACTCAGTGGGTCCCCATGTACCAAGATGTCACCAATTTTGGAAATCCCTTTTGTGTCCCAGGCTTCAAACCCTTTCAACTTTCCTAGTTCCTGCATCATCAACCCCACCCAAAATGGTATTTTCCTTTTTACTTTATGAAGCCATCCATTATCATATTGACCCTTCCTCCCTCCCTTGAGGATGAATTAGTTGATCTCAATTAAGACCTTCAGCTAGTTAAAGCTGACATTCAGAACCCTATACACAATCCCTTGATGCTTGAGAGGCTTTTAAATCCCGACCCCATCATTCGGATTAACAGAACCCAACACACTAAACTATATTACCCACCAACAAGAGGAAGGACAAACTATTCCTGGCATGGGACATTCATCACTATTAACTAACCAATTGTGCTTTGGAGATCTAGACCCCCATCTCAATCCCTCCTCATGACCCCAGAGGCTTACAGCCCAGTTATTTGAGGCTGACTTTTACTCTCTTTTATTATGATTTACTATTACACATATGGGCCTGCCACCCTCACCGCTTTTCATCCAAACAATACCTTCAACCCACACATATAACCCAGTCTCAACTACAAAACCATGAACAAGCACAATCTATTGAATGTCCCTATAACTCACCAAAAGACATTAGCAACCAAATCTTATACCAAGTTTATGCTTCTTTACTGCAGGCCAGCGGTAAAACACTCAGCAAACATTGACGATCTCATCCTTGCAAAGATCTTGACCTCCTAATATTAACTGAAAATTGGCTCAATAATACCTCCTTTCCCATTCTAAACATTCTAGTTCCACCCAACTATGACATTATCAGATTGGATAGACCCGAAAGAGTTGGGTGTGGCATAGCTTGCATTTACCGCTCCTTGCTTACCTTGAAATGTGCACAAAGTGCTCCACTGCCCTCGTTTGAATATGTAGGTATCAAAATATGGAACAATGACAAGATCATGTACAAACTCCACATATTATACCACCCACTGGGAAAAAACATACCTTTCACCGAACAAATAATGGAGATCATGTCCCTAATGCAGACCAACACACCAACCAGCTTTTCCTCTGGGGATTTTAGTATTCACAAGAACGTATCAAATAACACATACTGAATACCTTCAAGGCCTTCCTTTCAGACCTTAATCTTACTCATTCCTGTATGGCCCTACACACAAAGGAGGCTCCTACCTCATCTAATCATAGCCAAGGATAATGCCATACAATTGGAATACATATCCCTCTGTGATTGATGAGATCACTAAATTAACCTCCTTCCTCATCTTGGAAAGCGTGCTTATTAGACTGGGTCAAACTCTTAAACACACACCATGGCCCAGAGACCTGAGAAATATTAACATAACCAATGTAGCTTTTATTAGCAACAACCCCTCCCACAAGTATGACTAATGTGAATGATCTTACCGTACATTACATCCAATCCATGGCAGACATACCTAATACCATGGTTCTGAAGCATCTACAAAGAATACCCAGTAGACACTCCAAACCCTGGTTAAATGGCAACCTTAATGAGTAACAGCACAACCTAAGGCTTGGCGAGAGATCATGGAGAGTCTCTCCCTTTTTAGCTCGCTTCAAACATTTGAGGTCAATAAGAAGCTCCTAGAATAAACACATCCAAAGTCCAAAGGCAGAACACTTTAGGACGCAACTTAACAATGCCAAAAACAGACCCCCAAAGAAACTGTAGATAATGGGTTACAGCCTAGTGGAGATGAAGTCTCTGCCTACTTCATCGAAAAGACAAGCACGACTGAATCAGATTTACAACTCACCTCCCAGTACCTACCACAGCACCTACCAAGTCAGGTCCTGTCCAGTCTCTTCCCAGTGCACCACCTGGTGAGTTCCCCCCTTTACTAGTTATACTACAAAAAATAATGCTACTTGAATGCCTTCAAACTTCTAGATGAATCCTACATACTTAAAACAATATTATCAATAAAACCCTTCAAACACTTTAATGATCCTCTGCCTGCCAGACTCATCCAATAACTTAGATCTTCTATACTTCTATTTTGGACTGAGATTGTCACAGCTTCTCTTTCTCAGGGCATGATCACTGATTGGTTAAAGATAGGTCAAGTCACCCCTATCCAAGAAAAACCTAATGCAGACCTGTTGGACCTCAACAACGTCCATTCAATTGCCAACTTACCAATAGCAAAGCTACTTGAGAAATGCATACGCCTGCAACTTTGCAATCACATGGAGCAGTTTAATCTCCTTGACCATTGCCAATCTGGCTCCAAAACGGAACCCAACACTGGAGTAGCCCTAACACACATTGCATATTACGCCCTGAGACTGCTTTATCAAAATGAGCTGGACCTGCTAATGCT
Organism: Lissotriton vulgaris; assembly: GCF_964263255.1. Classification (NCBI taxonomy): domain Eukaryota; kingdom Metazoa; phylum Chordata; class Amphibia; order Caudata; family Salamandridae; genus Lissotriton; species Lissotriton vulgaris. Next base: position 1,091,838,686 of record NC_141696.1, on the reverse strand, counting down.
TCCGGATCTCTCCTCTGCATTTGATGCCGTCAAACATGACAGCATGATTGACCTTCTGAAACGGAGTATGGGGATATCTGGGGCCATTTTAAGCTGGTTTTACTCATTCCTACATACCAGAGCTCAAAGAATCAAAGTCACTTAAAACCTTTCTGACAGTCCCCTGACTCAATTGAAATGCCTCAAGGATCCATGATCTCATCCACTTTAGTTCATGGAACCTCTTACTGAAATTCTGTTCCACTGCAACAGCCATTACCACATGTATACGGATGATACACAACTACACTTGAAAATCTCCTCACCCAAAAGTCTTAAAAACTCTCAACTGCATCCTACTGACAACCCAACAATGGTTAACCCACAATGACCTTATGCTCAACATACTCAAAACCAAATTCCTCCTGATCGCCCCACTTTCTTTGCCCCATAAATGAATGGCTCAAACATCTTACAGCTCTCAACTGCACCCCACACTTTATTGGCTCTACTAGATTACTAGGTATAGCGTTGGACAAATACTGCATATGCAAGCTCATATTAGGGCACCCACTAGGGAGTAAATTATTAACTGAACATAATAATAAAACTCAAGCCCTTTCCCCCCCTCAATGATGTTCAGTTAACAGTCCAATCCCTAGTCATCTCCTGATCAGACTACAGGAGTGCTGGTCTTGCAGGCTTCCCCAAAGTAGGTTGGTGCCACTAACTACCACACTAAATTGAGCTACTAGACTCATGATGGGATCCTGAAGATGCAAACACATCATACCAAACTTAAAACATCTAAAATGGCTCCTGCTTGAAGCAAGGATCCAGTTGAAGATAGCCTGCATTACACATATGGACCATCAGCATAACACTCCTGTTTACCTGGCCAATAAACTCGAACTGTCTTGGGGTAGTCATTCTTTACAAAGTGCCTACTCCCTACTGCTGAAACCACAGAAGTTCATTAAAAATACTGCTCCTTGTCCAGTCCTGACCCAATAATATGGAATGCACTGCCTCCCAAAACCATACCAAACCATTTGACTGCCTCCTTCAAATGTACCTCTAAAGCCACACAGCTTGACTTTTTTCTTGTGGGCACCTCTGGATCTTGAATTTGCCAGACTGCTTTGTGTTATCTGCATTGCTGCTTGCGTATTCCTTATTAAATATCTCCCTGTATGTATAAATTGTCTGCTAATTGTCTTTTGACGTTTTTTTTTTGTGCCATATAAAACTCCTCAAATCAATTAATACATATACATCTTGTTGCCGTCTCCCATACCTCAATCATCCCCTGGTTTGGTGGGAACAACTGTCAGACTCCTTGCCCTCCATATATGTAATACAGGTGTGTTTTCCTGTAGCTTAATCAATCAATCAATCAGAGTACTTGTAAAGTGCTACTTACCCGTGAGGGTCTGAAGGCGCTGAGGGGAGGGGGTGCCCCTACTGCTCGAAGAGCCAGGTCTTGAGGAGTCTTCTGAAGGTGAGTAGGTCTTGGGTCTGCCATAGGTGGGTAGGGATGGTGTTCCAGGTCTTGGCGGCGAGGTAGGAGAAGGATCTGCTGCCGGAGGTTGTTCGTTGGATGTGGGGATCAGTGGCTAGGGCGACGCTGGTGGAGCGGAGCTGGCGGGTGGGGGTGTAGAAGCTGAGTCTGCATTTCAGGTAGGCTGGTCCGGCATTGTGGAGTGCTTTGTGTGCATGGGTGAGGAGCTTGAAGGTGATCCTCTTGTCGACGGGGAGCCAGTGTAGGTCTCTCAGGTGGGGGGTGATGTAGCTGTGGCGGGGGACATTGACAGTCAGTCGGGCGGAGGTGTTTTGGATGCATTGCAGTCGTCGTGGGTGTTTGGCTCGGATTCCAGCGTAGAGTGCGTTGCGTAAGCCAAGTCTGCTGCTGACGAGGGCCTGTGTCACCGTTCTTCTTGTTTCGGTCAGGATCCACTTTCAGATGCTGCGGAGCATGCGGAGGGTGTTTTAGCAGGAGGAGGAGGCGGCGTTGAACTGTTTAGACATGGAGAGGGAGGAGTCGAGGATGAATCTTAGGTTGCGTGCATGGTCGGTGGGTGTTGGTGCTGTTCCCAGTGTGTTCGGCCACCAGGAGTAGTCCCAGGCTGAGGGGGTGGGACCGAGGATGAGTACGCCCATCTTGTCCGGGTTCAGCTTCAGATGGCTGTTCCTCATCCATTCCCTAGTGGAGGTTGGTTTTGGTGGTGTGTGGGTCCTTGGTGAGGGAGAGGATATGCTGGGTGTCATCAGCGTAGGAGATGATATTGAGGTTGTGTTGGGGGGCCACTTGTGCGAGGGGGGCCATGTAGATGTTGAACAGCATAGGGCTGAGGAATGAGCCTTAGGGGATGCCGCAGATGATGTCGGTGGCCTCGGATCGGAAGGGCGGGAGGCAAATGCTCTGGGTCCTGCTGGAGAGGAAGGACGTGGTCCAGTCAAGGGCCTTCTCTTGGATTCCGGCTTCTAGGAGGCGTGTCTTTAGAGTGCGATGGAAGACCGTGTCGAAGGTGGCTGACAGGTCCAGGAGGATGAGGGCTGATGTTTTGCTTTTGTCTAGTTGGCGCCTGATGTCGTCTGAGGCGGCGATGAGGGCTGTCTCGGTGCTGTGGTTTCGCCTGAACCCGGACTGGGACAGGTCCAAGATTTTGTTGTCTTCCAGGTGGCGGGCCAGTCGCATGTTGACGATTTTCTTGATGACCTTACCCGGAAACGGGAGCAGGGAGATGGGCCGGAAGTTCTTGAGGTCACTGGGGTCCGTCTTGGGCTTCTTGAGAAGGGCGTTGATTTTGGCGTGTTTTCAGCTTTCTGGGAACATCTCTGTTTTGAAGGAGATGTTGATGAACTTCCGTAGTTGGGGTGCGATGGCAGTGTCTGCTTTGTTGAATATGTGATGTGGGCACGGGTCTGACGGAGATCCTGAGTGGATGGAGTTCATGACCTTGCGTGTCTCGTCATCGGTGATGTTGGACCAGGTGGTCAGGCGGTTGGCACTGGTGGTGTTCACAGGGGAGGTGGGGTCTGGCGTAGTCGGGCAGTCATGGTGTTGAAGCTGTCATGGATGTCAGCAATCTCGCGGTGGAAGAAGATGGCCAGTGAGTTTCACAGTTCTTGTGAGGGTGGTATGTCTTTGCATTGGCGCTGGGGTTGGAGAGTTCCTTTACGATGCTGTAAAGCTCTTTGCTGTCGTGTGAGTTGTTAACCAGGCAGTCTTTGAAGGAGGATCTCTTGGCTAATCTGATGATGTCTGCGGGTGGCGTCCTTGTGGGCTGCGTGGTTGTCTGGATTGCGTTCGTGGAGCCATATCTTCTCCAGTTTCCGGCATGCACGTTTGGAGATCTGCAGCTCGTTGGTGAACCAAGTGGCTCTCTTGCTGGCGTGGTTGTTGGAGGGTTTCTTGAGTGGGGCGAGGGTGTTGGCGCAGTCGTCGATTGTCTGAGGTTGCGGGCTGCGGTGTCTGGGTTGGTGGGGTCGGTGGGTGGGTTGTGCGCGAGGGTGGTGATCAGCTGGTCTTCGATGACTTTGCTCCAGCAGCGGCGAGGTAGCTGTTGGGTGCGGTTGTGCGTGGTTGGTTTTTTGAAGGTGAAATTGATGCAGCGGTCGTCGGTCAAGTGGAGTTCGGTGGTGTGGTCGAAGGTGACGTGGGTGCCTGTAGAGAGGATGGGGTCCAGCGTGTGGCCAGTGGCATGGGTGGGTGCGGTGATGAGTTGTCTGAGGACAAGGTTGGCGTGGTTGGCGAGGTTGGTGATCAGGGTGGCCGAGTTGGCATCGTTGTTGTTCTCGAGGTGGAAATTCAGGTCCCTGAGAAGGATGTAGTCCTTGGAGGCGAGTGCGTGGGTGCTGGCAAGTTCGGCGATGGAGTCGCTGAATTGAGCTTGGGGTCCGGGAGGGTCTGTAGATGAGTGTTCCTCTGAGGGTGTTGTTGGGGTCGGTGTGGTTCTGGAATTGCAGGTGTTCGGTGGTGTTGAGGGTGTCGTCTGTGTGGGTGGCAACCTTGAGGGTGGACTTGTGGACGATAGCTATTCCTCCTCTGCTTCCGTTGGCATGATCCCTGTGGGTGATCTTGTAGCCGTCCGGGATGGCTATGGCGATGTCGGGCGCCAAGGAGTCGTTCCACCAGGTCTCGGTCAGGAAGGCCATGTCTGGTGCGGAGGTGTCGAGCAGATCCCAGAGCTCTACAGCGTGTTTGTGTGCGGAGCCGGTGTTGAAGAGTATGCAGCAGAGGGGGTTGGGTCCAGTCCTTGGAGGTTTGGTGGCTCTGTCGCAGTGAAGCTGCAGGTGTGGCAGGATAAAGGTTTGTGATTCAGTTTCAGGGTGGCTTGGAAGCAGGTGTGGTTTCGGCCGGCATTGAGTGCGTAAAGGGTCCTGGCGTCGTACCAGAGTCTGGTGTGGCGTTCACGGGTTCCAGGTGTTCTGGCTCTGGGCGTGGTCCAGGCACGGACTGGTGCAGACGGGCTTGCCTTTGGCGCGCCTCCCGCTGCGCGGCCTCCATTAGTGGGGGATAGGGAGGGAGGAGCAGCTGGGTGGCAGGAGAGGGGTGGCCAATGGGTAGCAGGGGGGTGGGCCACAGAGACGCAATGGCAGGAAGGTGCCGGAAGCGGCGGAAAAACAGGCAGGGACCAGGTATGAGGCAGCTGGCGGCCGTGTTGTGGTGTGGGGAGGGACCTGCCTGCGAGCAGGGTCAGAGGTCGCTCCGACGCCACTGCGTGGCCTCCTTAAGAGGGGGAGAGGGAGGGAGCAGCAGCTGGGAGGCAGGAGTGGGGTGGCCAATGGGGAGCAGGGGGGCGGGATCGCAGGGACGCAGCGGCGGGAAGGAGCAGGAAATGGCGGGAAAACAGGCGGGCGGCAGGGAGCAGGTACGAGGCAGCTGGTGGCCGTTTGGTGGCATGGTGAGCGACCTGCCTTTGAGCATGGTCAGAGGTCACTCCTATGCCACTGCGCGGCCTCCTTAAGAGGGGGAGAGGGAGGAAGGAGCAGCTGGGAGGCGGGAGCGGGGTGGCCAATGGGGAGCAGGATGGCGGGGCTGCAGGGACTCAGTGGCAGGAAGGAGCAGGAAACAGCGGGAAAACAGGCGGGCGGCTGGGAGCAGGTACGAGGCAGCTGGCAGGCTGTGTTGTGGCATGGGGAGCGGCCTGCCTACGAGCAGGGTCAGAGGTCGCTCTGGCAGATTTGTCAAGCAGATTTGTCAAGTGATCCTGGGGTGCGAATATCCAGTCATTAGTATTTATCAAATGGGCAGCTTACAGAGCACTGACTTACCCCAGTTTTTTTTCTCTAACCTGAGTGGCTACATAAGTTTTCAAATATCTGGCAGGCAACCTGAATCGTCATTGCTGGGTTGGCTCATATAGCGAGATCTTCTCCTCATTTGTGATTGTGTCAGACATCTTAAATCCCCTTATTTTGGGGCTTGATATTGCAATTCTATTCATTTTCCATAGTGGGACCAAAACCAAACCAAACTTCTTCAGCATCTTTATAAGTAGGGCCAGTGTATGGCATCAAATGCCTTTTTGGCATCTAATGAGAAGAAAACATGAGGCTCCTGTCTGTCTTGAATCTCGAGCATCTACTTACGTAACTTTCTCAAATCAAACCTTGTAGGCCTACCAGGCATAAAACCAGTTTTGTCTTTGTGTATCAAAGTGACAATGTCATTACGGGGTCAGTTGGCTAATATCCTGGCCAATATTTTTGCTTTAATGTTCCACAATTAAATTGTACAATGTGACTCACAACTTTTCTTAGGCTTGCCTTCTTTGTGGATCACAGGGACTTTGGCACGCTGAAGGTCAGGTGGTAGTGTCTCTTTACCCCTCACCTCTCTGAATAGATTCAACAAATGCATCATAGGAACACCTCATAATGCTTATAGAACTCTGCTGGTATGCCATTGGGACACAGGGTTTTACCTGGATTCAGTTTCACAATGGCTGCCTGAACCTCATCAAGTGTAACATCTCCCTCCATGCCGCTCAGCTGTCTGCTGACAAAACCAGGGTGTTCACATTGTCAGGGTAGCCCATAGTTTGTTTGGTGTCTGCCAGTGGACTCACTCTATAAAGCAACCCATAGTACCAGAAGAATACCTCTGCAATAGGCCTGTCTGGTGTGCATATTACCCCCAATTGGCAGTGAGGTGCCTCCCCACTGAGTCTCTATCTCCATCCTGCTCATCCATGCCAGTAGTCTACCAGCTTTATCTCCTGTGTCATACAAACAATGGTCTGTGGTTAGCTTTCAGTTATTTGCCTCCGCCTGCACCATATTGTGATATTCAGTGTGTAGTATTGCAATCTTTCAAAGAACAAGTGGTTCAACTAATGCCCCTGGGGAGTCATCTAACTGCACTAGCTGATGCTGTATCCCATCTATCTATGCAACCCCTATCCTGTTCTTTCACACAATTATGTTTTGAGCTCTATCCCTGAGGACCATCTTGTGTGCCTCTCAAAAAACCATTTAAGATTTCACGGACCCCTCAATTTTGGTAAATTAAAATGCTGTGTCAATTTGGAGCTCTAGGGCCACAACCGAGTTTGGAAGTTCCCAAGGGTCAGTTTCTAGCTAATGCCTGCCTGCTGTTGCCTCCTGTCCATAGAGATTCAAAGGGGGAGTAGTCAGGAAGACTCCTTGTCAGGCATTCTGCCCTTTCTATGGTAACATTTGTTCTCTGAATGTTGGTATTTCCACTCATCTGACAGACCCAGCATGGCTGCAAATTGGGCAAGAGGTGTATCTAATGCAGGCACTGTAATAGACCCACAATAATCTAAATCAAGAGCCATTGAAATCCCCACTAATTATGTGCAGCAGAGAATCAGTTTCCAGGAGTATGGTTGCTACTTTATCAAGTATATGTGCTTGCATTCAGTGAGGCGCATAGACACTCAGCCAGGTAATATCTGCTCTCCCCTTATGGACCCTGGTTCCCTACTTAACTGCCATATTGGGCAACATCTGTTTCTATTACCTTAAAGGGGGAGTTCCTTTTAATCAGTATAGCTACACCCCAGGAATCTAAGGTAAAACCTGTGTGTGCCAAAGTTAGGTATGCTCCCTTGCACAAAAATCTCCAATGTGTCCTTTGTAAGTTTGTTTCCTGAAGGAGGACTATGTCAGGATTTAGGCGGTGCATATATTGCACCACTAGTCCATGTTTGACCTTGTTTCCCAACCTATTGATGTTCCATATGAAAACTAAATATCATAAGTCATCTAACTCTTCTGTGCCATTGATACAATGTATCCGAACATTTGCCTGCTATTAATCCAGTTTTGATGCAACGCTACCGCCACCTCCCTCTGTCAACTGTAAAAAACAGAAATGATCCCTTCATCTCCTCACATTCATAATGCCCCCATGAGCATACAGCACATTCCTAAACCACGACTAATTACACGCAAGGTTTGAGAGGTCTATAGCCGATATCTCCTCCTACAAACAACTACAAATTCTTCAAAACAATGTTGCACTTTGGGCCTTCGAGTCACTTTTGTGGTTTCTCACCAACCTAGAAAATATGCACAACGACTAAGAGATTTCCAGGAGCCACAGTGCATGGGGGTTGACAAAGAAGGTTGCCATAGTCTTCAATATAGTTCAGCAGCCTTGGGCCCATCCAGACATTTCTAATTTTAGGAATCAGCCTGTTCATCTGATGGGCTTCATCATAGTTCATGGTGGGCATGGTTGTGTCCTCCCTGATAATTTCCGAGTGGGTCTGCCGCATCAGCGGTGGTGAGCATCCCTCAGAGTCATTCATCTCTCTCCTGGGCCCATGAGTGTCATTTGGTAGCAGTGTGTGTTTCCTGCTGCCCAACCTGCTCTGTTTTTTCTCCCTATTCAGTGTTTGCCAGGGCTTAGGTTAGTCCCCTGTCCTCTCATCAATTGTTTGCCGGTGGCAGCTCTTGTGTCAACTTAAGTTGGGGCAGTTCCTCAAGCCATCATCATGCTTCCTGTGGTTAATCAAATGTGCAGCAGCATACATTGCAACTGCAGAGCCTGGAGCTTGGCCTTGACCACATAATATGTCTGTATCTGCACCTCCCTGGAATACATCTGGAAATATCATGATGGTCGAAGTTTCATATGTAATTATTCCTCTTAGTCTGGCATCCTTTGGGATCGTATTTCAATCCTAAAATCTTAGGACGCTTGCAACGACTGGTCTTAGGGGTGTTCCTGGCAGGTACTTTCCACGGAGTTCTCTGACAAAGCAGGTGGAGAACATTTCGGCTGAAAAGGTAGATCCTTCGACCCCTTCCGGATATCCTTCCATTTCCAGATACTTTTTCCTTACTCTATTTTTGGCATCATCAACTCTCCATGCAAGATCCTTGGTTGTCTATGTTACTGTAGCAATAGCCTGTTGAGGCGGTTGGAATGTCTTTCAAGTTCTGGGATTCTATACTCTGCGGTCACTCACTCCACCACATCCCGCAAGTCCTTTAGAAGGGGCAACACCTTGGACTGCACTATTCCAGTTCTAGGGCTTCTTTGGAAGTGTGGATCACCACTAACAGTGCTGCATAGTCTTGCATTGTGGGAGAGTCATTATAGCAAGTCTAACAATGTTGTATTGGAAGCCTGATGAAGCTTAGAGGATGAAGTGGATTTGTTAACCACACGAAGAGAGCATAAAAAATTCTCCACTTTCTGAAAGCGTGACTGAGGCATTTAACCCAGCATTACACTTTCATGTGCAGCAACTGTTAATGGGTTAGCTATTTGTAAGTTAGTTTAGGCAAACCGGGTTCATGCCACTGTAGTATCCAAATCTTGACATTGCCTCATTAACCTATAACAAAAGAGTTATAGCAGAGTTGAAAAGTAGCACTCCTATTAAAATGCTTTCAAAATGCAAGGATAGCTGTTTACTTTTCCAACACGTCCTATTTTACCTTGATGCCAAATCTTGAAAGTGCTGTCCATAAACATAACTTTTATTAGTGCCTATCATGCATATAGGCACAGAAGAAGTTTACAGATTGAAATCCCTTCACAGGAGTGAACCATAAGCATTAGAAATGTTTGTGCACCGTTAGCGGAGTCAATAGTCTGATTTGAATAATCATTAGGTATACTTTTAACCCCTTCGATGCTCATGACGGAACGGTTCCGTCATGAGGCACAGTGGAGCTGTGCTGATGACGGAACCGTTCCGTCATGACCACACCCATTATCATTATAGTTCAGCACCGGAGGGGAATATGTCTAGCAGCGATGAGGTTATGGCACAAAGTAATTTTTAAGGCAGAAGGATCTCATATTTCTCTGTTTTTCCCGTATCTAATAGCTGTCATTGAGGCAGGTGGAGATGTAGCATAACTATGCGATCAAATAGGTGTTCCTCCATTGCCTTCTCGCAATTTGTTGTGATTAATTTAGTGTAGGATGCTTTTGATTTCCATGCAATCTGCGCAAATAACTCCCACTTTGAAAGTGATTTATTTGGATGCAAACATAATAGGTTTAATTTTAAATATATAATGCCAGCCCCTTATTGATAACCAAATTGAGCAAACATCAATAACTCTGCCTCTTTAGTGCTTTAAAGTAGTCCCTTAATTACTATTTTTTCCAAATAAATTTCTATCTGAGTCAATTAATGACATTGGTCTGTAAGAAACCAGCTGCACCTTGGCTGTGATGTAAAGGAAACAGCACAATTACTGCTTTACCCTTAGACTTGAATGATGATCAGATGTCAAAATGGGGTGAAAATCTTTTTCGAGAGATGAGGCCATATCTGAAAAAAAACTTTTGAAGGTATATGAAAACAATTATCTATGGACACTTCCTAAATACTCATCCATGATTAAATCCCTTTGAAGAAAAAAAGGGAAAGAGAAAGTGTAACCCTTGTCTTGTGTATTGGTTTCATCTTTGCACTGTGTTAAGTTGGCATGTGCTAGTTCGAATTTTAAACACCATTTTTTCTTTCCTGCTGCCTCTGCACATGACACATTTTGTTATTAATGCTTTTCGCCTAGTTAGGTATTTTGCTTTACACAAGAATAACATGTTTGCTTATAATATCAGTCTTGCTTGGTAAGCTATGTCTGTACTGTGAGTGCTGAGGCCTTCTAGGTTATTTCAACACAGCGCTTATTGTTTGGATTGATCAGCGCACAGAGTAGACATAATATGGATGCAGCTGTGGCCAACTTTGGGTTTAGGCGCGAATGATACTGCACTGCGCAAGGCAGGAGACACACACTTGATGAATATCCGCATGTTGGTGTAGGAGATTATGTTATCCATTCCTGCTGAACCCAAAGTTATGGGCCTGCCCTTCTAAAACCCAAAGAGACCTTCTGTAGATATAAGATAATATACTAGCTAGGGAGGGTAAACTAAGGTTCTATTTAGACCTGTTTCCTTTAGCATTTTAACATGCTTTCACCCTTAGTATTTTATGGGATAGTAACTATGCTGTTAACCTTGATCTTTATAATATGTTTGCTTGTATTAGGTAAGATACTGCGTTTGAGAACACTGCATTAGAAATAAACATTTCAAACTCGCACGTGTCCTCATTGACTCCTCGTTCTGGATTGATATGATAAGTATAACGAAAAAGTGTTCATGTGTTCCACGTTTCCTGAGGTGTTCTAAGTCCATGTTCTGCGTTGTCTAAATCATTGGGATTTTGTAAGTACCAATGAGACACTAATTGCTAGTCTGGTAGGGGATTTTGGATACGAAGGTGAGTTTTGGCACAACCTAATTCACTGAGGTTCTAAGTCTCTATGCACAGTTCTGTAGAGGAGCAGAACTCCCTGCTACACCCTTACATTTATGTCAAGCTCAGTTATGTCAGTGAGGTATATCGATCCCCATCTACCACAAAATGATCAGGAGTATGGACAATTAAGGCACATTCCTATTAACTACAGCACTGCACATAAGACATGGCTACCTCTAATATTTAGGTAACAACACAGTGAAAGAAAAGGGTACCATTCATGAAAACCTTCTCTTAAGAGGACGAAAACCCTCAACCACCCAGTGGGTGGCATGCTTGATCATTGGGTCACTCTTGGCACCCTTCCAATGGAGATAGGTGCAAGGTAATACCCATTAACTTATATATGGTAAAAGGGGAATTAGTGAAAGATGTTACACTATGCCACCACTCTAGACAATCTAGGTGTGAGGGTAATGTGCATAAGGGACTGACAAATTATTGAATTAAAAATATCTACTGAGTTGAATGTTCAAATGTTATTATATTCCTCTGTGGCAGATTATAAAAGATATGGGGAATAATACTACCTAATAGCATAGGTGAACATGTGTCTGACCTTTCAAGCCTCAAAAGAGGTATCATAGGCTTTTAGCAGGACTTAGCTCTCCCCTTCTGCTGAAAATAATGAAAGCAAAGTAAAAGCGTTAGTTGGCTGCTACCCTCATCCGATGTGTGACACGAAAGTTGGGTATCCACCTCAATATGCTGTGATTTAGGTCTGTAACAAGACAGCCAACATTAGTATATTAAACAGCTGTGTACTACAAGGTGTGGTGTAAACACACTGTGAAACACTTGACGTACAAGAAACGTTGTTAATACATAGATGCTGATAGGTTTGCTTTAAACTGAAAAATAAAACTCTCACCTGGTGTAGTCCAGGCTCTGTGCAATGATGTCTCCTGAATACGAGAGGATGCCAGCTTGTTGTCTGACTATTTATATGTGTGACGCGCAAAATGTGAAGGTGTAATAAACCCACGGATTACTCGGAAATGTGGTATCTTGTAGTCCGGTTCTCACTGCAACTCTATGCTTAAAATTAAAGTCAAGCTAAATAGAGCACCAGCAGCGGCCAGCTCAGGTAAGCGTGGTAGGGCGGGGAAGGGCGCAGCAGGGGGGAAGCGACACATGACGGAATAGGTATTAATATTTATTTATTATACCTATTCTGTTGTCCATCCGCTTCCCCCCTGCCGAGCCCAGCCCCGTCCCACTACCTCACCGTGCTTACCTGAGTCGGTTGCTGCTGTAGAGCACCACAGAAAATGATTTTAATGTTAATACGAATGTGCTCCATTGTAATCCATCTGTCACTGCAACAGTTCAACTATACTTTATAAATGCCAAGTCAACATACAGGTGTTGCAAAAATTAATTTCAGTTTTAATGCGAAAAATATCAAAAATGGATGTTAACATGGCAGTTGAATCTTCCATACATATGAAACAGTGTTGTGATTTTGAACACACAGGAGATGTAGTATCCATTCACACCAAGCAGATACATTGACCTGATATAGCTCATCATAGTAGATGTCCTGAGTGATGTTTTACAATGATGTGTGTGCTATTCTTGGAGCATGTCAAGTAGAGTGAATGGATGGGAACACTGTAGGGTCATGTGTTGCTGATAGAGCAGTTCAAAAGAATGCACTACCATTAAATGAAAACTCAATCAGTAGTGATGTTATAGTCCCCTTATTAATTCCTATAGAAACTTAATCAATGGTGGTATTACTGTATACCTCCCCAATAAATTAATAGGTAGTAGCTTGCACCTAATAAGTAATGGTGTCAGGGTGAGCCCAATGGTGAATCATGCCAGACACTAGGTGAGTGAGGGCTTCTGTCCTCAAAAAGAGAAGGCTTTCATTAATGTGGACCTTTTCTTTCACTATGCGGTTCCCTACAGAATAGAGGCAGTCAGTTCCTATATGATGTTTTGTAAATCTGGCCTCAGAATACTGTGACACAAAACAAGGTTTCCCTCAGTAGTAGGAGGATTCAGATGATGTTAGGTTACCACTCACCTGAAAACCAGGTTGTTCAGTTGGGGAGATTCGATGCTGAATCCCAATACCCCCCCAAGACCCTGCCTCTGCGAAAAGTGATTAAAACACTCTGTGCAAAGGGAGAATTCCACGGGAAAGGGGAATGGGCCAAAATAAAAAAAAAGAGAAAAGACACTGCAACCTCTGGTTTGTAGTATTTCTGGTACACTGACAAGCTAATACCTTCAGCTTCATTTTGGCACTATTTTGTGGCACTTTGCATTTGTCTTTAAACAATAAACAAGACAGAAGTATTAATACTGGATTCAGGTTACTCATATATCAACTAGTGAATAATATCGAGATACGTTCAATGCCTTCTAATATTTATACCTCTCTAATAAAGATGCAAAACTTATAAACCATTGCTGGTCATCCAATCATTCGTGAAGACAATGTTTGGTAGTGTTTCTTGATTACACCTTATGCTATGAAAGAAACAGAGCCTGTCAACCTTTACACAAGCTTTATTCTTGTCATACTTGTCTCTCCTAATAGTCCAAAGAATGATTGTAAATAATGTACTTGTTAAAATAGAATTCTTATTCAAATACGTTTCCTGCTTTAAAATGCAGAAAAACCCAAATTTTGTTGTATTCCAATAAGTCTGAATTTAAGTCTTGATTGTCCTGGAATTAAATGTTCTCCGATTGCAGTTTGTGAGTAAAAGAACAAATAAAGAGAACCGGGTAAATCTTGTGACCGAATTTGCAAGACGCAAACACTGGGAAATACCTTGTTGTGAACTTTGCCCTCTTTCTTTTCTTTTTCTTGTCGATTACTTGCTGAGGAAATCCAGAAGTGATGCTGGACTCGGAAGGTTACCAAGGCAGCCAGAGCAGAAGAGTGGATGATGCACAGGAAGTCCAGATGCAGAAAATGAGCCCAAGAACCGGAGCCGCATCAACGCGCTGGAATGCAGGTAAGCGGGAGAAATAACAAGGCCGAGCATTTTTGCTAGAGAGACATTCCTTCTTATAGCTCTGGAACGGGTGGGGTTTACTCGTGCAGGATGTATGACTCATAATCAAATGGCAGAGTATTGCACATGGAAAGTGGGTGTGACAGCACATGTGGAGAAAACTGAATGCCTTAGTCATGCTTACCTGAATGCCTTAGTCATGCTTACAAATAATTATTTAACACGTTACTCATGCAGGGTGTATGACTCATCATCACCTGGCACTGCACATTTACTGCACATGGTATTGGGTGTGGCAGCACATGTGGGGAACACCTGAAGGCCTTAATCATGCTTCCAAATAATTATTTAACACTTGAACAGTCTGTTTTACTATACACATGGCATTAGCTATGCTTACAATTTGTTTCCAATACACCAATGTTATTTAAGCATATAAAATAAAATTAAGCAAACAAAACAACATGTCCACTTTCTAATGTTTTGCAAAACTTCAAGGCTTTTGTGTCCTCAACTCAAATATCTTTCTTCCTATCATTCTGTGGATTCAGAATTGGTTAAGGTTTGTGCGTACTTCCTAACAGATGATTTCTTAAAGACACCTTTGAGAACACTATATTTAATGGTCCACACAAAAATTGGCCAGTATTGTGATTCTTTAATCCTAATCTTCAAGCTTCTAGCCAACAGGTGTTTCGTCATACGGAGTAAATCATTCGTCTTTATCAGGGACTAGCAGCCCGTCCCGACGTTTTCCGGGTGTGAATTGCTGCCGGCCAGTAGTATATTGTTTTGTAGGATTTCGTTTCGATAGCATTTCTTATCTGGGACAGGCCTGTGAAACGCTCCGATTCACAGTGCACTGCTGATGCACTTAAGAGTGCGCGTTCACTAGTGTGTGAACTCGAGTTTCCCTACTTTATTTTTCCTTGCAATATTATATAGCGCAAACTCGACAACATGGCATGAGCACAATTTACATTACAGAAGAACACATTCATTTGTGGTAGGCAAGGGGAGACAAAGCGATTTGCCTGGAATCACAGGATGTTGAGCTGATGCCGAGATTCGAACGTAGCTCCCCAGCTCCAAAGTTCGCAATTCTAGAACTTGTGGCGGGAGGAGTCTCTAAAAGTGTATGTCGGTGCTGGCAATCAATGAGAGAGACCTGTGCATTTTTCAAATCGGTGGTGAAAAAATATGAGTATGTTGCTGGAGATGTGGGCCGCCGTGCCACCAATGTACTTACCGGGGGAGGGTAAACACCCATTATTCCGTAACTTTCTTTCCGCATACCATCACTCCGCATACTTTCATTACGAAAGTACCATTAATCCGCAATGCCATTATAACGCATGGCATTACATTTTATATGCTTGTACCACTCATACATTTACAACAAAATTAGTTGTAAATGCATGAATGGTAAAAGCATGTTTTTTTAAAGGTTTGGATAAGGTAAGCATGGGTATAGGGGTATATGTTTTGGGGTACTGAGGTATATGTTTTGGGTTCTTTGGGTAATTTAAGGGTTCAGATATAGTTTTGGGTTTTGGGGTACAGGGGTATTTTTAGGGTTCAGGGCTAGGTTTGGGTTTTGGGGTACAGGGGTATTTTTAGGGTTCAGGGGTATGTTTGGGTTTTGGGGTACATGGGTATTTTAAGGGTTCAGGATTAGGTTTGGGTTTTGGGGTACGGGGGTATTTTTAGGGTTTAGGGATAGGTTTGGGTGTTGGGGTACAGGGTATATTTATAGGGTTAAGATGAGTTAGTGTTTAAGGGTGTTGGGGTATTTTAAGGAGTAAGGGTGGGTTATGATTATGGGGTGCAGGGGTATTTAAAGGGAGCAGGGAGGACACCCGGAGCTGGAATGTACAGAACCTGGGAAGAAAAAACAATGAAATATTGGGCACAACGCTCGCTCGCTCCCAGCACACGCCCACAGCACACAATATGAGACATGGCATGAAGGGCGGAACGTACCACATGCCCCCAGCGTTTGTCACGCCCCCAGCACATGCCCACAGCACAACGCAGACACGCCCACAAGGGACTACTTTGCTGGCATGGTTCTTTTACCTTTTAAATGTATATGGTGGGCGTCTGCATAGCCTATGTCCTTCTGCTGCAACTGCCCTTTCCAACGCTGAATTGGGTGTTGTGATTGGTGCTGTGGTTCCTGAGAATACCCGCCTCAAAGGTTTGGGCTCTCTTTTTATTATATTAGTATAGATAAAGGTAAACAAAATACAAATTTCTTTGTAATGATGAAATGGCAGGATGGACTGCTACACAAAGGTGGTAGGGCCAAACTCAAAATTGCTAAAGCCTAATTTTTGTTTGCATTTCTTTCCTTTCAACCATTTATGTGACATTGCCCAGGTGATAATTGCAGTCACAATGCACATTTCTCCCTTTTCAACAAACTCCAAATGGCTAAATTAGTCAAATGCATCCACCTAAAAATTGCCTCTTGGGGTTTAAACATTAATAGGAGCACATAAGCATATGGTTTAAACATGTGAGGAAAGATCCTTTCGAATATGAGTGAAACAGGAGGTTCATAATCTACTGGTATTGTCCTTTTTCCTTCTACATGTTCAGTTAGTCCAAGTGTCTGTTTATTACATGTGAGAGGATTTACACCCAATCACCTTTTCACCTGCCTCATACATAATACATTTTAAAAGCATTAGCCCCAAAATGGATGATAGTTTTGATATAAAAGAGGCACCAACAAATGCCTGCGATAACAGTTCTCTGGATTTTGCTTGTTTGTTTTTCTTTGCTCACTCAGTGCGAAATTCAAAATGATGCCCCTCCCCCCACAGAATGTGATGCTGGATCCCAGAGTCTACCATACCTCACAGATGTTCATTAGTCTTTGGCTGCATTGGTGGCCCCCAGGGAGGGGATGGGGGCCCTGAAGGATCAGGGGCCTCCTGGGACAGAGGGTCTATAGGGGCCTGCTTTAAGCCCCCTGTCCACTTAATAATGAATTGAGGGCCCAATTGATTTTACATGTGCTGAGGCATTTTTTTTTACCAGCTATATTTTTTTAAAGGTTTTAACATTATTTAAATGAATTATTTTGGCTATGTTTTACTCACCAACATGATATGTTATTATGAAATGTTTAAGCTTAGCTATGTAATTGCTGCATTATAGTGATTTATGACGTTTGCTAATATCATATTAGATTAATGAATGCACCACCTGATATATTCTTATTATTCTTCTATAATTGCTTTCTGATTTTTTTTAAGTCAACATGTACTTGATATGTATACCTCAAGATGTGGTGTTTAGTTTTGTAAATCATGTTTAATCTGCTATTCATTAAAATGCAGAATTATAACATAAACATAAACATTGTATGTACATTTCTGATACCAGATGCATAACATGATGTTGGAAAGTGGTTCGTTGGTAGTGATAAGTAGGGACTTATCACCAGTAATAGGGACACAAACACACTAAAAGGGTCAGTCAAGGTCTCAATAAAAGGTTACCTTGTTCAACTCTTGGTAGCTGGCAAAGAGCAGGCAGGCATAACTTAGGAGACAAGTGTGTAAAGCATTTAAATACACCAATACCTTAAATATGTTAGACACAACACACAATCCAAATCCAACTTTAATTTATAAACATATGTTATATTTTTATGAACCAAACCATACTAAAATGTCAAAACTCAATGCAGGGAACTAGAGATACACTTTTTTAAAGATTAAAAGTAAAACTAATGTTTAGAAGCAAATAACACTAAAAGGGTTTAAAAAGCTATTGCTGGACCGATACAAAGTAAAGAGTTCTTTACAATTTCTTCCAGAAGTGTTTCTTGATGTAGGAAAGTGGTCCACAGCACCAGCCAGGGGTTCAGATTCTTTGGTTTGCCTCTTGGGATCTGCAGTGGCAGCTCTCCCACTGTGCAGCAGTAAAAGAAAGGAAATATAAAATGATAATAACGTAATGTTATTATCATGTTATTGTGTCCTTCTGCTGCAGCAAGCAGCTTTGCATGAGTGGGCAGAGCGGGGCTGCAGAGCAGGGAAGGAGTGGTAGAACCCTCCAAAGTGTGCAATGACTGTTTGGCCGACCCTCTCGCCCAAAACAGTCATGCGCTCTTTCCTTATTCTCCATGCAGGATGCATTACAGGCTGCTTGTAGAACATGCCCACCCCTCCAGCCCATGGCTGAGCGACGTGTCACGGCACTCAGACCAATCTCAATGCAGCATTCCAGCGTTGTGATTAGGCATGGGATCATGGCTGTGCTCTCTGTGCCTGGTGTCAGATGCAGGAGAGCAGGAGCAGAGAAGTCGGACCCGGCGGCAAGGTAAGTGTTCATTATTTTCTTTTTTTTCTTCATTGGGACCAGGGCACCCCCTGCAAGCCCGCCCTGCCATTTGCGAGCGGTGCCTGCCTCCACTAGGGGTATGAGACTACAACTCACACAATGCCCCCAACTTATCGAGCTTTTTACAAACATTTCTCCAAACATCTGCAATGTCTTCTTGAAGTTCCTCTTGTGCGTTCAAAGTGTCCAAAACACCAATTCAAGGCCCTAGAATCTCTTAAATGGTCTTTGGGATGTGGGGACTACAGTTCCCACAATGCACCTGTCCAAATCCTTAAAAGTCCACTTGACGGACTCCAGGATGGGGACTTCTTGGTGGAGATGATGCAGGTGGGCTCGATTAACCTGTAGCAAAGTCATTAGGGCTGTATTACCAGATTGTATTGCAGGTTCAGTCCTTCACAGTGGAATCCTTAGGGTGCAGAACAGAGTTTCAGCAGGGTAGTCCTTCCTCTGCATGTTGTTTCAGGCAGTAGATCTGAGTTGCTTTGCAAGTCTTCCATATTTATGCAGTGTTCCTGGGCATCAAGCAGGGAGGTACCCTGACCAATGAGCTGCAGGGTGCCACCCAGGTGTATGCCCACTTCATCTTATATTCTGCCCGAGAAGCACCAGTCTTCCAAAATCCAAAATAGAGAAAGACTCTCCTTTTAGCTTAGATCAGGGTAAGTCAACCCTCAGGCGTGGCTCAGATTCCCTAACACCCCCTTCCATCCTATTCCCTGATCTAATTACAGGGGCTCCTGTGTGGCTGGGGTTGCAGGATATGGGGGTGATCCTGTGCTGTCCCAAAGTTCCATTCTCACTTTGGCCACTCCATCCCCTTCCTGCCTGTACCTTCTACAGCTGAAGTTCTCCTCTCACAGGAAATCCTATGTCTCTCTTTCAGGCTACTTCACACCTCATTAAGACAGCTTGGCTCAGCCTGGCAGAGGGCAGCTGGAAGACTGGATTTTGGCTTTGAGAATAGAAATATAATAACTTATTTTCTGTGACATTATTAGGAATCTAACAGTGGCAAGTTGGATTTATCATAGCTATCATTTTAAGTCATTGAATGACATTTTTAGCTCGCTCCAGTCAATATTCATGCTTAAATGAAATATTCCACTGTTAGCCTGTAGGGCTAATTATCTGCAATGGAGACAAATTTAATTGACAGTTTCCCCTCATCAGGGCAAATAGGACATCTTTTATAATGTCCCTGCTTATAATTAAAAGGCACATTGTCCCTGGGGCACCTAGGGGAGACCTTAGGGTTGACCTATATGCAAACAATTGGGTAATGTACTACTTTGGATTTACCTTTAATTACAAAGTCACATTTGTATATTATTCTACTTTACAAGCAGGCTGCAAGGCATGGCTGGATTTTAAAATGACAGCAGACAGCACAGTAGTGCACACTTAACTACATTAAGTCTACTGGGCCTCTAAACCTATATTCCCTACTTGGGACTTAAGGGAGGTTGTCAGTACCATTTGTAATTATACACCATTACCATGTACTTTTAATCAGAGCACAGGCCTTGGGTACGGTTACCAGAGCCCAGGGCACAGTAAGAATCGGAAAACCAGCACCTAGTAGTCAGAATGGGGGTGAAAAAGAAGGAAGGACACTGCAAACAATGTCCTAATTTCTCATACATACCGATTCACATGAAAAAATATCTGAGCCTTTTCATATTTCATCATCGTGATCAGATTTTTTAAACATAGGGACATATTTATGGCAAAGTCTTGCAGTGCATAGCAGCACAGGAAGTCACCTTGCTGCTCTTCACTGCATGACAGGAAAAAGGCAGGATTGCACTGTATTTAAGTCAGTACTGCACATTCCTGCCTTTGCCCCTGCGCTGCCACCCTTTTGGCTGCCTAGCGCCATCACAGGCACCATTGCACAATGCAGAATGCAGCACACATAGAAATAGGAAGAAACAAGGAGAAATAAACATATTTTCCAAATTTGTGGCTCATTTCCAGGTATTCCACTTCTGGTAAATCTGGGAATCTGTCCAGACCCATGGATGTTGCTTGGGAACACCCACACAGCACCCATGGAAACACATCACTGGTGCAGCAGTTTGCACTATGTTGCATTACTACTTATTAGGCCACCCAGGGCCATGAAACGTGGCCTTGTGTGGTTTCATAAATCTAATTTTTAATTTGTGTTGTTCTTGCACAACGTTGCATTGTGCAAGAGCAACACAAAGGGGCTCAGAAATATGCCCTGTAGATTCTATACCCTTGCAGTGCATTATAACTTAGTTAATTAATCCAATTATTTTCATGTTCTCTGGAGAATCTTTTCTCTGAAGTATATTTTGTTTGTCTTTCTGATTGTTAGGGGCCCATTAGGATGGCGGGCGGATCGCCCCCGCCAAGCCGGCGGTAGCCACCGCCGGCCTGGCAGGGGGATCAGCCCACCATCTGTGCAGGAATGACCCCCCGCCCTATTAGCATGGCTGGGGGGTCCGCAGTGGACGGAAAGACCATCCGCCATTTTTCCACCCCGACCGGGGCGGAAAAGGGTTCATATGGTGGCAGTGTCTATCAGACACCGCCAGCCATATTACAATTGGTATTTACCAATGGCTTTACGTGGCGGCAATGCCGCCACAGAAAGGAATGCAGAGTCTGCTCTGGGGGCCAGTTGTGTGTCCCCAGGGACTCCGGGGGGGATGTGGGGGGTGCACATGGGGGTACCACATTTCAAAATACAACATGGCAGGCACCGCACGGTGCCTGTCACGCTTTACTTTGAAATGCCGCAATGGTAAAAATACAGGATGCGCCCAGCACTGTGACGGGCACATCCTAATTCCCCCCCACGGGACACCCACCATTATGGTGGGCGGTCCCTTGTACCTGGAGGATGGCAGGCGGGCAAAGTCTGCCCGCCATCCTAATGGGGGCCATAGTATTTCTTTGATATTGCTGAATAAAAATTGAAATGCTTTATAACACTGAAGCAGACTGACTGTGCACTAAGACCTAGACTCAGCCTCATTCAACACAATTCCGACCAGCTTTTGTATAAAAAAACCTATTCTGCATTGAAAGTCGATTCCATTACAGAGAATCAGGGTGGTATTTATCAAACTTTTATGCAGAAAGCCACTTTTCTGCGCTGCGCGACAAAGAAAGTGCAGGAATGTGTCATATTTAAATGTATACAGTACATTCCTGACTTTTATTTGCGCTGATGCACTTTTTGCTGCCTACCCCCAAAGCAGGCATTTTTGCATCATGACGCAAGGGTGCATGCGTTGCAGGCAGGATTGTTTTTGTGCAGGAAGGTACACCTCTCGGCACAAAAACAATCTTTGGCAGAATTTTCCTCTTTCTATGGGTGATGCAGAAAAAACAAGGAGAAATAAAAATATTTCTCCTTGTTACACCTGCCCTGAGAAAGCATAGCATTTTGACGTATTCTTAGGTCTACCCGATTTAATACAGTGAGGGAATAATACGTTTCCCCATCTCACTGTATACCGTTTTAACACCACTACAGTCACATACCATATTAAATATTTATTTTGGTAACTGTAATGGTTTTTAAAATTCACTCACTCATTATGGGCTCCACTTAGTTCAGAAGTGCATCCCTGTCGTCAGGTGAATGCCCGCCCTCTATCAAACCAAGTTTTTAGAGGGCAAGGATGGTCGATGATGAAGTATGAGACCAGATGTTGTGTGAGGCCAGTCCTTCACTTTTTGTGAGATGTCCACACTCAGAATTGATCCTTGAGCACCTTCTGTCACGTTACTGGGAGCGGCTCCATTTGTGTTGAACAAATCTGGAAATGCACCATGCTCCTCATAAATGAACGCCTTTTTGAGGCTGAGTAACTCAAGGCAATGATTTGTGCTGCATTCCACTGGCTCCAAATGTATCAAGCCATGCACGGCAAAATAGGGTGACCTTGCATGGCTTGAAAAAGCTGACGTTAGTGTTGCTTCACCCGTGCGCCCCTTTGCATGGCTGAAGGGCGAAGCAAAGCTATGATAATTCTAACCCTACATTCTTATGCACTCTATAGAACCTGAATCTATGCAACAACAACCAACATATGGTAATCTGAATTCGCGTGAAATCATAAAACCAAAAGAAACAAGGCACAATCAATAGATAAGTGGAGATCACGTCGTTTTCTGACACATAAAACGTGCAATTCTTGCTAAATTACACATTTTTATGCCATAACTTTGCATGGTTTATCTCACATTGAAATTCATACTGGTGCGTGTACTTCAAGCAGAAATCTTTTGCAAAGCACTGCTGAGTCACCTTTTCACTGTAACAGGACATCTCCAGACGCGCAAAAGCAGCATTTTAGCTCAAGCACAAACAATGATGTCAAAGAGATGCAACATTTGCACAGCCTCAGTCAAGCAACATAGTGCTCAATATTTCACCTAGCTCGGTGCTGTATGAACTATTATGAATTTAGGCCAAAATGAACTGGAGAAGAACACATTGATTCAAGTCATTTTTAAGTAATCATAGCTGAAGAAGAGATGTACCACAGGAGCTCTCATGCCTTACGTTTTCAACATGCACAGTAATAATTTTCTTTGCACAAAACATTTTGTTGCACAGCACGCTATCAGACTGACTCAGCAAACCTTACTGACACATGCAGTTTGGTATTATCTCTTATAGCACAGTAGATCAGCAGGTGGAGCGTTTACTTGTTGACCAGCTCTTCCTGACATGCCCCAGCTGCAATTTTATATGAATACCATAGTGCTACAAACAAGAAGTATAGTGCTTAACAACTTCAGCCTATACCAAGTAAATAGCATTGGAGTTAAACATACAATATTGTAAGAATTCCAGTCTCAATTAGTTAGAAAGAGTATTTCCAATGATTAAATGAAAGGTAGTGTGGGGCTCAGGGGGTATTGAAACATATCCATTAGAAAGCAATGGAAACTTGAAACAAGTGAAAGTCACTTGCACCAATGCACTCCCTGAAGCTAATTGGCAATAGAAGAGCTTATATACATTGTTAGTTTAGCTTATTTCATAGTTTGAGTACATAAACATAGATACAATTTACAAATGACTAGCTGTTAGAAATGGGGTTTCTGGTTGGCTAAGGTTCGCACCTCAGCTGGCAGAACCCACCACTCTAGTCAGGGTAAGGGAGATACACACCCAAGATAACCCCTGCTCACCTCCTTAGTAGCTTGGAAGAGCAGTCAGGCTTATCCCAGAGGCAATGTATAAAGAGTTTGTGCAACACACACACACCAGTGACACACTAGACACACCAGAAAAAGAGACTTCACACAAGATTATATAAAGAAATCTTCTGTATTATATAAAAACACATTGAATCACAATCACATAAATCACTAATACTTTGCCAACTAGGCAATTGTCAGAACACCACATTTAGTGCAATAAAGTAAAGACTTATAAGTTGCACACATCAAAAAGAAAAGCATTGTGAAAATATTCTGCATAACACCATCGCCGTACATATTATATCACTCCTGACATAATGGTACTAGAACAGAGCCACCCAATAGTCCCACCAGGACTGGGTAATGTAAATAATATGAGCTAAATGTCCAGGTAGGAATCATTCACAGTATAAATTTTTAATCAACAGTGTCATAACTATGATCACTCAATTAAGGAGGGTAACTGAGGGGTTTCAACAACAACAAAAAGTGAATAGTATCAAAAATATATTTTTATTTTTTATATATTTTAACTATGTATCACTTTTTATACAGAAATCCAAAAGTCTGGCAACAGTAAACCACCGACGTCAAATATCACAAATCATAGGGTGGTGTACAACACCTTTACCACATAATGTGGACACAATGAAAGGACCACATGCACAATCTTGTATATGCACCCTAATTCACACAGTATTGTTTCAAGTGAATATATATAATATGGTTGTATAAAAGGTGTTTAGGCGTCGACGTTTCGGTCCATGTTGGTCACAAAGATCCGGAGGACCATCTTCAGGACAAAAACGTTGCACAGGGGTATCTAATATAAACATAATTACAAAACAATATCAGTGAAACCCTGGGGTACACGGAGAATTATTTGCAGCTCAAAACCAAAAACAAAGTGACAAAGCACTCAGTGTGGCATGCACCTTCAAACCACCACCAAGTGCACCTAAAACAACATGTTGGTATAACAGTGCCAAAGAACATACCATCCATAGAACCACGTGACCAGTGCCTCCATGTCTATATCACTAATATGCTATGAAAAAATCACTGATGTGCCAGAAAAATATCAACACTACCACCTCATAGAAATTATACCCAACTTGCATGTCTATAACTTACATGTAGTTAAAACGCCTCACAGGTCATTCTGGAATAGCCAAAAAATCAATGCATAAGTATCACCATGTCAACCGGAGAGATAGTTATCCAACTAAACATGTACTTAAAATCACTTGCATATTTGTGGCTGCCTGAACCTGTGCAGGACAAACAAGTCCGTAATCAATACAGTACGACCGCCAAAGCTACTTGGCATTCATTTATAACGTGCCTCTGAGACTTGGGAACAGTCCAGCCTGAACTGCCAATCTATGTCTTTACTGGACCGGAATCAA
Organism: Lissotriton vulgaris; assembly: GCF_964263255.1. Classification (NCBI taxonomy): domain Eukaryota; kingdom Metazoa; phylum Chordata; class Amphibia; order Caudata; family Salamandridae; genus Lissotriton; species Lissotriton vulgaris. The sequence continues at coordinate 1,091,813,993 of NC_141696.1, read as the reverse complement.
GCATCCTAGGACCGGTTTCTGGCTATCAGCCGTCTTCAGCCAGGATAGCTTGACTCCAGTGGTGTGGAGAGCATGGAACCCACGTCTGAGCATACCCATCCCACTGGGGGTGACAAATGCAAAACCAACAGTTGATGGACAGAATGCAGAACAATGTCATACATTCACCCCAGTACAGAGATCTGGGCCTAACTCCATCGTTTTTTTGCACTCCACACCACCCCAGTTCAGACATGGCCATATGCAAATCAGCCTTGACCCTGTGCCTCATGGGAACAGTCCAACCCGAACTGCCAAGCCATGTCTTTACTGGACCAGAATCAAGCATCCTAGGACCGGTTTCTGGCTATCAGCCGTCTTCAGCCAGGATAGCTTGACTCCAGTGGTGTGGAGAGCATGGGACTCATGTCTGAGCATACCCATCCCACTCGGGGTGACAAAGTGACAAATGCTGAGTGGGATGGGTATGCTCAGAAGAGAGTCCCATGCTCTCCACACCACTGGAGTCAAGCTATCCTGGCTGAAGACGGCTGATAGCTAGAAACCGGTCCTAGGATGCTTGATTCCGGTCCAGGAAAGACATGGCTTTCTCCTACGCCGACGACACCCAGCTGATCCTCTCCCTGACCAACGACCCCGCCGCCGCCAGAGCCAACCTGCACGAAGGGATGAAGGAGGTAGCCGAGTGGATGACGACCAGCCGCCTGAAACTGAACTCAGACAATGTCCTCATCCTGGGCTCCACGCCCACCGCCTGGGACGACTCCTGGTGGCCCCCCGCCCTGGGCACCGCAGCCAAACCGACTACCCACGCACGCAACCTGGGCTTCATCCTGGACTCCTCCCTCTCCATGACCAAGCAAGTCAACGCCGTCTCCTCGGCGTGCTTCAACACCCTGCGCATGCTACGGAAGATCTTCTGGTGGATCCCCACGGAGACCAGGAAGACCGTCACCCAGGCCCTCGTCAACAGCCGACTGGACTACGGCAACGCCCTCTATGCCGGAACCACCGCCAAGCTCCAGAAGAGACTTCAGCGGATCCAGAACGCCTCAGCTAGACTCATCCTCGACATCCCACGTAACAGCCACATCTCCGGACACCTGAAAGACCTGCATTGGCTCCCCGTCAACAAAAGAATCACCTTCCGTCTCCTCACCCACGCACACAAAGCCCTTCACGATCAAGGCCCGAGCTACCTCAACAACCAAATCAACTTCTACGCTCCCAAACGCCACCTCCGATCAGCCAGCCACGCCCTCGCCGCCGTCCCACGCATCCGTAGAGCGACAACAGGAGGAAGGTCCTTCTCCTACCTGGCCGCCAAGACCTGGAACTCCCTCCCTCCCGACCTGCGCCTGACCCAAGACCACCTCTCCTTCAGGAAGAAGCTCAAGACCTGGCTGTTCGAGCAGTAACGGCACCCCCCCCCCCCCCCTAGCGCCCTGAGACCCTACGGGTATGTGGTGCGCTCTATAAATGTCTTTGATTGATTGATTGATTGATTGATTGATGGCTTGGCAGTTCAGGCTAGCCTGTTCCCATGAGGCACAGGGTCAAGGCTGATTTGCATATCGCCATATCTGAACTGGGGTGGTGTGGAGTGCAAAAAAACGATGGATTTAAGCCCATATCTCTGTACTGGGGTGAATGTATGACATTGTTCTGCATTCTGTCCATCAATTGTTGTTTTTGCCTTTGTCACCCCGAGTGGGACGAGTATGTTCAGACGTAAGTCCCATGCTCTCCACACCACTGGAGTCAAGCTATCCTGGCTGAAGATGGCTGATAGCTAGAAACCGGTCCTAGGATGCTTGATTCCGGTCCAGGAAAGACATTGCTTGACAGTCCGGGCTGGACTGTTCCCATGAGGCACAGGGTCAAGGCTGAATTGCATATGGCCATTTCTGAACTGGGGTGGTGTGGAGTGCAAAAAAAGATGGATTTAGGCCCAGATCTCAGTACTGGGGTGAATGTATGACATTGTTCTGCATTCTGTCCATCAACTGTTGGTTTTGCATTTGTCATACCGAGTGGGATGGGTATGCTCAGACGTGAGTCCCATGCTCTCCACACCACTTGAGTCAAGCTATCCTGCCTGAAGACGGCTGCTAGCTAGAAACCTGTCCTAGGATGCTTGATTCCGGTCCAGGAAAGACATGGCTTGGCAGTTCGGGCTGGACTGTTCCCATGAGGCACAGGGTCAAGGCTGAATTGCATATGGCTATATCTGAACTGGGGTGGTGTGGAGTGCAAAAATCAATGGATTTAGGCCCAGATCTCTGTACTGGGGTGAATGTATGACATTTTTCTGCATTCTGTCCATCAATTGTTGTTTTTGCCTTTGTCACCCCGAGTGGGATGGGTATGCTCAGACGTGAGTCCCATGATCTCCACACCACTGGAGTCAAGCTATCCTGGCTGAAGACGGCTGACAGCTAGAAACCGGTCCTAGGATGCTTGATTCCGGTCCAGGAAAGACATGGCTTGGCAGTTCGGGCGGACTGTTCCCTTGAGGCACAGGGTCAAGGCTGATTTGCATATGGCCATGTCTGAACTGGGGTGGTGTGGAGTGCAAAAAAACAATGGTTTTAGGCCTAGATCTCTGTACTGGGGTGAATGTATGACATTGTTCTGCATTCTGTCCATCAATTGTTGTTTTAACTTCTAAAAGAGGCATTTCTCTACCAGTCACCATAAATCTGCACACACCATTGCACAGTATTTATCCTCACAAGTTCATATATACTAAACTCGACCCTGCACTCCTCTCATACCAGGAATTACCATGGACACACTTATCCCCGATGCATTCCTATGGGAGGGCAGGCCAATCTCACAACACGTATACAGAGAGCGCACACACTTTACACTGGACCACGGTGCTAAAGTGCCTATAGGCCTAAAACCACTACCACCATGTCAGAGCTTCAGGCAAAAAGTTCAGGGGTGAACCTGCCAAAAAGGGCCAAGTCCAACAGCTATCGTCTATATCGACGATATTTTGATTTACTCTTCTTCAAAAGAAGAACACCAACATCAGGTCAAAAGGGTCTTGCTTTGCATGAAAGAAAACGATATTTATGTAAAAATAGGAGAAGTGTGCTTTTTGAGGGACTTCAGTGGATATTTTGGGATTCGTTATTAGACCTGAAGGTTTAACTATGGATTTTAAAAAAATTGAGGCAGTTTTGAATTGGCCTCCACCCACCTCTGTGAAGGAAATAAAGAGCTTCATTGGATTTTCAAATTTCAATTGTAGGTTCATTCAGATTTTTCTTTGAAGGTGGCACCCATTACTATATTACTACGTAAAGGAGTCCCATTTCAATCGACTACAGTGTTTGACGATGTCTTGAGGTTTCTTAAGAAGAGTTTTACCTCTGCACTCATTTTACTACACGCTGATCCTACTCAACCATTTTACCTTGAGACTGATGCTTCTGAACAGGCCATTGGAGGGGTGCTTTCTCAGAGCCACAAAGAAACTGGCCAGTTGCATCCAGTTGCATGCCAATCCATGAAACTATAACCAGCAGAGATAAACAATACCATTTCTGATAATATGCTCCTCGCCATCAAAGATGCCTTCCAAGAGTGGCGGCATTACATTCTCGGAGTCAGTCATGTGGTCACAATATTCACAGAAATCTTCAGTTCCTAGAATCAGCCAGAACACTCACGCCTTGTCAACTTAGGTGGTCCCTGTACTTCGCCGACTACGATTTTGTAATAACTTATCGGCCAGGAAAAAAAATTGGGAAGGCTGATGCTTTGTCAAGAATTGACACTGATGGAAAAAGAATCTTATTTGTGAACAAAAAATAATTCCTGAACCAAAAATTGTTGAAGCTATGGTTGAGAAAACTCTAGAAGACAAGGTCAAATAAACTTTACCTTCAGAAGAAATGCAAAACTGGGCTCTGGAGGATCCAACTTGAGAAATTCACAATGGTTTACAGTACCATTCCAAGGCCTACTTTTTACCTACTCAAGAACTCAAGCAACAAGTGTTGACAGAATGACATGGTCAGAACAACAACAACCAGCAAGATTATTTAGTTAATCCATTGTGTGGCCTGGTCTGCCAATGGGCCTTCCGGCCACGAGGCCCTGCACTATTCATGGGTGCGTGGAAAAACTTTTTCTGTGGTGTATGTTGAATTTAAACTTCATTTAGGCCATGGACTGCATTTGTTAACATTTTAAAATAATTGTTTTTTAGTGGTATTCATGTTTGTTTTCCTGCAAACAGTGTAAAGGAGGCTAAAGGCTATGGAGGATGTGCGTTGTTCTAAACATTTTTAGCCCTGTTCATTTTTATTTTTGGCATTTCTGAATGAATGCTGTGTGGTCTGTGTTACCATACTTCTTTTGTCTGGTGAGTGTGTGTGTGTATGTGTGTTTTCCACATTCCACTATTTGCATTTGTTGTTCATTATGCAATGCAGCCAGGGGCCATTTTGTATAGTCTGTGTCTACCCTAGGCCTGCATTTTTTCTTTGTTTTCAAGGCCTCCTGCTTGTTTTTGTGACTATGTAGCTGGTGGCCATTTTGTGTAGACAATCAGTATGGTTTGCCATAAACCTGCATGTCTTTTCTTTGTTCCACATGCCTTCTTGCTTGTTATTGTGACCATGTGGTTGGAGGCCAATGTGTGTAGCCAGCCAGTGTGCTTTTGTCATAGTCCTGCATGTCTTCTCTGTTGGTGACCATGCGTCCTTGCCGGTTGTTGTTGTTGGGACCATGTGGCTGGCGGACACTTTGTGAAGCCAGTCAGTGTACTTTTGCCATAGGCCTGCATGTCTTCTCTATTTGTGACCATGCCTCCTTGGTGGTTGTTGTTGTTCTGATCATGTGGATGGCAGCCATTTTGTGCAGCCAGCCGCTGTGATTTTGCCATAGGTCTGCATGTCTTTTTTGTTTGTGGCAATGCCTTCTTGCTGGCTATTATTGTTCTGACTATGTGGCTGACAGCCATTTTGTGTAGCCAGCCAGTGTACGTTCCCATAGGCATGCATCTCTACTTTGTTTGTGGCCATGCCTTCTTAATGGTTGTTGTTGTGACCGTGTGGCCGGTGGCCATTTTTTGTAGCCAGACACTTTTGCCATCGGCCTGCATGTTTTCTCTGAAATTGTGACCTTGCCTTCCTACTCAGTGTTCGATGTTGATGACCATGTTGCATTGGCGTCCAGCCAGTGTGGCGCTTAGCCATAGGCTTGCATGGATTGTTGACACTGATAGCATTTTAATAAATTAATATGCTTTTGGATATTTTCACTTATGTTACCAACTTCTGTGCTCATGACGAGCTCAGCTCGCCATGATGCACGGTGGCCCTGTGCTCATGACGAGCTGAGCTTGTCATGACCACCTCAGCGGTCACAACCGGGGATAATTCCGCTGCTGTGCTGAGCGTTCCATGGAAATGGGCGTGGTCATGACGAGCTCAGCTCGTCATGAGGAAATCGCCACCGTGCAGCGTGATGAGCCGAGCTCCTCACAAGCACTGTGGCGCTGCACGCGACCCCCCTCTGGCCAGCGCCGTGGGGGAATTAGCTCCGCGGCGAAGGGGTTAAAAAAATATGTTGATATTTTGAGTTTTCGATGTTTTAATTTTTACTTTTTTTTGTCTTTTTTTAATTTAAAATGTTGGGTTATTTTATGTTTTATTTTTAAAAGAAAATAATTATATATTAAAAAAAGTATTTTATTTTTTGTAATTTACATTTTTGTATATTAATTTTTTATTTCAGTTTTTTTAAACTTTAAAAAAATCTTCAAAAATTATTAGCATTTTTTATTTACTTTTTTTTATTAAATTCAGTTTTATTTTGGTCTAAAAAAATCCAATTTTCCTAACATCTGCTATCAATCCCCCCATGATAGGAGTAGGTGCAGTGCACAGCAGCATTCATTTTCTAAGAATTATTCCTTTTTCACCTGCACCTCCTTGATTGCCACATCACAATGTGAGCTAAACACACACAATTGATGGATAGAATGCAGAACAAATAAAAACATTCACCCCTAGTCAAGAGATCTGGGTTAAATACATCATTATTTTGCTCACAATGCCACCCCAGTTTGAACCTGCTTTCTCACCCTAAATGCGCCGGGTATGCCCATACCTGGGTCCTGTGCTCTCCATGCCACTGGAGTCATGCTATCCTGGCTGATTTGGGCTGAAAGGCCAAAACTGGTCCTAGGATGCTTGTTTACAGTCCAGGGAGGACCTGGCCTGGCAATTCGGGCTGGACTGTTCCCACTGGGCGCAGGGTCAAGACTGATTTGCATAGGGCTGGTGAGCGCAGGGTCAAGACTGATTTGCATAGGGATGGTGAGAAAAAATGGCATGGTGAGCAAAAAAACGATGGATTTAGGCCCAGATCTCTGTACTGGGGTGAATGTATGACATTGCTCTTCATTCTGTCCATCAATTGTTTTTTTGCATACATCACAATTTGATGCACAAAGAGCAAAAACCTGCATCTGTATGTAGCTGTTGCTCTTTCTGATCTTTCCTGAGTGTACTGCACACCATGAAAGTTTGTTGGTGTGGTTTTAGGAATGGATAGTTTGACTGAATTATTGCTAAGTCAGCACAGTAAATGATATTGTGTGTTCCTACCACTACTTCAACAACAACAATGCCAGGTTTCACTGATGTTTTTCTTGCTTGTTTGCTTTTAGGTGCACAAGAGAAGAGACATTACCTACAGAACTGACAGGAAGAGAGCCTGTGCCTCGACGTCACAAGCGACTGGCTACACAACATGGTCATCTCTTTAGCTTGTTGTGAAGCTAAGTGTCACTGCCAACTGACAGATTCAGATGGCCCCAAAGAAAGATACTGCCAAGATAGTGGCTAGTGAGGAGCACAAGAAGCAGATTTCCACAACTGGCGTGCTGACCGCAACCTTTTTCAGGAACGTTTTTCCATCTGCACCAGCCTCCGGCAAGCAAGCTGAGAGCAGCACTCCTGCATCAACAGCATCACCCCCCAAACTTAAGCCTAGGAAAATGTCTGTCAGTAAACAATCTTTTCAGGAAACACAGCAAAGTGGACAGCAGCCGCAGCTAGCATTAGTACATTTGCCTGATGTTGGAGCAGGACAGGGGGTTGTGCTTCCTTCTGAGCAAAAAGTTATTTTAGAATCATTGGCTCCCAGATCTCCAGCAAGAAAAGGAAGGGCACTACTGTGCCATCTTCTCAAAGCACTACTTCTGATGATGATGATAGCGACATGGAGTGGACCCCGACAGAGACCAGGAGACAAGAGAGGAGGCAAGGGAAAGAAAAGTTCCAGAAAGACTTAGACTTATGGAATGGGATGAAGAAGAGGTTGACGATGAAGAGGTAGTCACGGTGGAAGGTGGCACAAAGTACTATGACAATGCTATTCAACAAGCTCAGAGGGATATGGCATAGGTAGCACAGCCAGCAGCTCCCATATTTGCAATCCCCAGCTAAGACCTAATCCAAGCCCTGCCTAATGATAATCAGAGAGGCGATCAGCGATATGCCCACCTACCTCCAGTTCTTCTTAAGGCATTGACAGTGGCCCGGTAAAAAAGTACTCCACCCCAGTTTGGGACTTTTTTATAGTTAGCAAAGAGGGGGAGCACATTGCATTATGCACCATTTGCCACACATAAGTTTGTTGAGGTAAACCTGGTACACATTATGGTACTAGAGGCCAGACGACCCATATGAAAAAACACCACACAATCAATTGGGAGGTGCATCCTAAAATTATTGCTGAAACGTCATTTCGAGGAGAGCCGGGGAACAGCAGCTACGGGTCCAATCATGCTGGAAGGTGATGATGAGGAAGAAGGGTGACATCTGCACGTCAAACAGCCCTGTCCCCAGCAGTGTGCCAGCAGATTCACCCACCTCAGAGACTTCACAATGGCACAGTGAGATGATGGAGACACCACGGCATACACTGACTGCCCCACCACCACAATGCATATTGAGTCTTGCACTAGCATCTACTTCTCAAAAGATGCTTGTGTCAGTGCCCCAAGATAAAAAGAAAATCTAGGCTACTATTACAGGCATGTTTAGGCAAGAGGGTCTCTACGAGCAACACCACCCAACCGCACATTTGTACAATGGAAGGCTGGCAAAAATAACAGCTCTGCACCTCATCCCTTTATCTCTTGTGGAAGGAGTGGGATTCTTATAATTTGTGGCACCCATCTGCCCAAAACAAGGTACCAATTAGGAACTATTTTGCCAGAATGGCCGTTCCAGCATTGCATCACGATGTGTTGCAGTTGGTTGGACAAGCTTTGCAGCAAAGGGTTGGTCACACAATCTACCTAACGACAGACATGCGGACCAGTTTTTAGGTGACTGATCACATGTGCATCAATGCACTCTGGATCTCTTTTTCAGGGGCAAAGCAAAAGATATCTTCAGGTCTTGGCCCTGAAGAAAGTTTTAAGACCGTTCAGCTGCATGCAACACTGGCCATGTCTGTGATGGAGAAATACATTCGGCTGTAAACATCTTGGAGGAATTTAACAGCTAGGTGTTCGAATGGCTGTGACCTAGCAGTCTTAGCAATCATCTCCTTGTGTTTGCAATGTCTGTTTGAGCAGTCCAAACAGATTAATGAATATTTAATCCGAAGAGGAGGGACACAGTTGGGAAAGTTTGACCATGGTTGCGGACAAATGAGGCCTGGTCAAAAGCCTGTCGCAGATGCTACTCCTTTTTGGAAGGAAGTTTGCAAAGAGTACAGTATGATATCTCTGTTTTCTGTAGAATGGGTTTTAGAACTAAATCACAAAATTGTGATAAAATTGTGATAAAGTTTCCTTTTAGGATCCTATTCCAGAGACTATTGGTCGTCCTGGTTGTGGATTGCAATTTAGGTGAAATTTTGTCAATGTATAAAAGTATGGTGTCCTTGGTGTGGTATTTCTAAGAAAGTCCCCTTCCAACTTTGTATTCCAGCCCTCTGTTTCTGTTTCCTTCACCATGGTTGCAACCTCAAGTTTCAATGAAGGGGTGAAGTCGAATTTGATGACTTTGTAATGACGCTCATTGCTTAGTAATCTCAAGCATTCAGTCCTGTATGCCTTGATGTTCTGGACTATTACCCCCATCTTTATCTGTTGGTTTTATAACTATGTCATTGTCATTGTCTCAGCACCAATTTTTCTTGGTTGTTCAAGTTTTGAAATGCCTTTTTTTTGTTCGGATTTAGATTTTCAATTTCTTTATATACCACCTCTTGTGACCAGGCTCCAAAAGATGAACCACAACATTTCCTGCACATACAACAAGTACACCCAGTAGGAGTCGCAGGAAAACATACTATCTCATGGGGAAAGATGTGTCAGGGACCAAAACTCACCTGCCTGGACCTCAAGAAAAATGTGACTGCCCAATAACATAATCATAGCAAATACCTTTAGGCCCTTGGTTTACATTGGGTGGGCGCACTTGTTAAAGCTAGCTCTTTATTTTTAGGGCCTTTTGTCACCCCTTCCACTGTTCCTCTGCCTGACTTCCAATATCCGAAACAGCAACAAGTGTTTGCCTAACTGTGTAATGTCTGTGGATGGTGGCTTGAAAGCTGGTGATTCAGTCATCAAACCTCGAAAAAATACTTGCCTCTTTCTTCATCTAAACACTTGTGTACAAGAGGGGATGCAATAATTTTGTGTGAGTAGGCAGTTGAATTTTCACACCAAAACCTAAAACAAACCTTGGTAATTTACCAAATATTTTCCCTCTATTTATGTTAATTGGTCCCTAGGATAAGCCTTTCTATCCCCAATTTTACATCTTTTTATCAAAGTGTGGGTTTGTTCGAACAAATGGACCCAGAATTGTTCTTTATAATGATTACTGTATATTGTTTACATTTGTTTCATTTTGAAAATATGTTGCATGCCTATAAATCTGTCTGTGGGTTTGTGATGTTTTTCAAGCCCTGTGAGCTCGTTCAGTGGAGAAGTGTGGCTCACTGGTTAGAGCAGGCAGACCCTGAAGCAGAGGTCAGACCCGGGACCAGGGTTCAATTCCCGACGCGGCAGGGTCTTGAGCTCAAATGTCCATGGACTCGATAATTCTCGCTCCGGTGCCTGACCTAATCATGGGTTCACACTCTGCAACTCTGGGCATTAAGCTTGCTTAATCTCCACAACGGCCCGCTTGCGCGATGCCTGGCTTTCACCTTGGGGATGCCCTGTAGGGGCTATCTCACAGGGAAAAACCAGGACGGGTTCCCAAGGCAAGCGCGGAGATACCCCTTCGGGGGTCGATTCTGGCGCTATATAAGAAACATAATAATAATAATCCATTAGAGAGGCCAAGATACTAGTGTATCAGAGAAGCCTTATGGATTTTGAGTCAGTTCCTTCTGTTTCCCCAGGCCAAAGGAAGTTTAGAAAAGGTCAATAAAACCTTTCTGTCTCCTACCCGTACCAGGCCTCTGACTTGCTCTCCATCAAATTTGAGCTTGGTGATCAGGCTTGTTGCACTTAAATCCTTTAACTAGGGACCTTTCTTGATTCTTTTCTTATCTCGTAGTTCACTTTCCCCATGATATACACCTCAAAAAACACCATTGCAACCATTTTCACTCCAGTCTGTAAAATTCTTTACTCACACCAAATGATGACCAGGACCCAGGTTTGTAAGTTGCAGGCTGGTTTATTAATTGTCAAGATCACGGGCAGAAAGAGCGCCGAGCGTACAAGCAGCACTATCGCTCCGGGCACTCTGGAGCGCGAACCGCCGTTCGCGCATGCGCACTCATCTGCTGCTTCCCGTCATGACGTGTTGCGTCACACGCATGATGACGGCAAGCTAGAGTGCACACTACATATCTCCCTTTTTTCACACACACAATAAATGAGTTCTTAAGTTCAACAGTCCTCCAATATAAAGTCTCTAAAGCGTGTGGGTCTGATCACCTTTCTTCCTGCTCGTGTGCATCTTACCGGAGAAGTGACTTCACGGGCTCCTTCTGGTGCATGACTCACTGCTGCCTCTCTCTGCATACCTGGTTCACCTCTCTGGGGCGTGACACCCCTTTCGGCTATTGTCTCTCTCCCACTCAGTGTCTCTGGGTCTTCTCTCCTTCCTTGTTCTCCTTCGCTTTCTTGGCCGTCGTCTCCTGCAGTCGCACATTCCACCCCATCCTCTTGTGTATGGACTGAGTGATTGCTTCTTTCTTCTGTTGGGCATCTTACAATTTTGTTTATCTTCACCATGCGATCTTGGGACCACACCTTTCCATCACTGAGTAACGTGCGTCTGTCATACACTTCTTCCACTCGCAGGGGTGGGCTGTACTTGCTTTCTCATTTCTTTTTCAGTACTGCCAACTTCACCCTCACCCATTCTCCTCTTTCCAGATCCGCTTCTCGCACATTCCTCCTCCGGTTGAAGTGCTCAGCGTACACCCTCTGTTCCTTCTCCAGGTTATGCTGGACTACCGCTGGGGACCATTTGCTGGTGATGGTTTTTTCTCTCGAAATCACATTGTCCTTAGTGAAAGGGTGCCTACCCCTCAAGATTTGGAAGGGGCTGTAGCCAGTCGAAGTGGGTGTGATCCTGTACGCCCACATCATGCTCTGGATTTATGCTTCCCAGTCTTTGCCCTTCATTATGGCAGCTTGGATGGACCCCATGAGGACCCGGTTGAACCTTTCTACCTGTCCATTGCTTGCGGGGTGATACACTGAAGTGTGCTTGGATTTGATTTCATTTCTCTCCGTGTATCTGATCCATTTCTCCGATGTGAACTGTGGGCCATTGTCTGTCAGGATACTTCTCAGAATTCCCTCTATTAGAAACACAGATGTGAGGAACTTTATCACTGTGTCTGATTCCATTTCCTCTTGCACCTGAACTTCCGGCCACTTGGAATATTTGTCTACCATAACGCACAAGTACTTCGCTGTCCCTTGGTTATCCAACACTGGACCAAGAATGTCAACGGACACATCTTCCCACGGATTACATGGGCGTTCAAATCTACCTAATGCTGGCCTTAATGGTTTCAATGTTTTGTCAGCGCATTGACACTGGGCACAGTCTCTTACATGTCTCTCCACTTGGATATCCATTCCTGGCCACCAGTACATTTGCTTCACTCTTCCCTTGGTTTTGACGATGCCTAAATGACCTTCGTGTAGCTGACACAGGAGGGTTGCCACTAATAAATTTGGGGGAACTACTTTGTCTCCTCGATACAAGAAGATGCCGGAATCGCTCACTGATAATTCTTCTCGCACCTCATAAAATTTTCTGATCAATACCCTCAATCTCTTCTTTTCTGGCCACCCTTTTGTGAAGCAGTCTTTGACTTCCTGCAACTCATCATTTTCTTCGTAAGCTTGTGCCCACTCCTGCCCGCTGATGGCCCTTTCCGTGTCCTCCATCATCGCTAACATCTCCTCATTCTCCAAATCAGGATTGGGCGCTTCTTCCATGGCCGCGGCCCTGCTGAGATATTCCGCAACTTTATTACGCGTGCCAGGAATGTATACTACGTCATACCTGTAGTCTAAGAGCTTAAGGGTCATTTTGGCTATGTGCGGAGTGGCTGTGTCATGTCCACTCGAGGTGAGCACCTTGACTAGTGGCTTGTGGTCGGTCTGCAAACAGAATCTCATTCCCCACAGGAACTGTCGGAACTTCCCCATGGCCTATGTTACAGCTAGCATTTCTTTCTCAATGACGCTAAACTTTTGTTCCGTGGGGGATAACGCTCTGTACGCAAAACTCAGGGTTTCCACTGTGTTGTCTTCTCTCTCCTGCGCCAGTACCGCCCCTAGCCCCTTATCGCTGGCATCCGTAGTCAAAATTGTTTGTCCTGCGGGATCGTGCCCATGTAGCGGCACCGCTAGGCTGATGTTCATTTTTAACTCTTCGAATTCCTTTTGTGCTTCCTCGTCCCACTGGAACGCCGTCTTTTCTCTGACCAGCTGCCTCAGTTTGTGGGCTTTTATGGCAAAGTGCTGGACGAACCTGCTATAGTACTCTGCCATGCCTAGGAATGACCTCACTTCCTCTTTGTTGATTGGAGCTCTGGCATCACAAATGGCATTTACATTTCCTTTCTTGGGGGTGATCCCTTGTCCTCCTATTTCGTGCCCCAGGTACGTGACGGTTGTCATGCCCAGTTTACCCTTTTCCCATTCCGCCATCAGGCCATTCTCCTGTAGCACACTCAGCACTTTGTTGAGTTTCCTGTCATGATCCTCCTGGTCCATCCCCATGACCAAGATGTCGTCTTGGAAGTACTGGATGCCATCGACATCTTTAAACAAGCGGTGCATTAGTTTCTGGAACACCGCTGCGGCGGACTCTAGCCCAAAGGGCATCCTGCAAAACCTATAGCACCCGTAGGGCATGATGAACAATGTGAATCTCCGGCTGGATGGGTGCAAGTCTATTTGATGATAGGCGGACGTGAGATTCACTGTGGAAAACCACTTGACCCCTCACTTTTTGGCTAACTTTTCTTCGATCCTTGGCAAGGGAAATGTTTCCACAACGAGGCACTTGTTCAACTCGCGCAGGTCCACGCAAAAACGCACCTTGCTGTTGGGTTTCCTGGCGACCACTAGGGGCGCCAACCACTCCGAACTGTCGATGGGTTTCATGATTCCTTGTTCTTCCAGTCTGTGCAGTTTGAGTCTTACCGCTTCTTTTACCGCCATAGGTATGTTTCGGACCTTGTGGGATACCGGCTGGGAGTTTTCCTTTAGTATTATCTTGTGCATAAACTTCTCCAACTTGCCTACCTTCCCCCCTAACACTTTGGGGAAGTCTCTCCTCACTTTCTCTACGTCTGGCCATTTGCCGCAGTCCGTCAGCAACACTTGTTCCGCACCACCCGGATCCAACTTGATTCCAAGATCTCCCTGATCTCGCCATCCTAGTGCAGAGGGGCCTTTCTCTGCTACATACAGTTTGCACACTGCAGATCTCCCTCTGAATTCAAACTTCGGGCTCCGGTAGCCTACCATGGGGATGGGGTCTTCCGTGTACGAGATCGGACATATGTCTGGTGGTTTCATTTTGGAACCCAGGATGGGCTTAAATTCTTCTTCCTGTACCGACCTCTGGACTATGGTGTATGGGGACCCCAAGTCTATTGCAATTCTTATCTTCACTCGCCAAATCAGCATGTCTGCACGCGGTTTATCAGAGCGCTTGGTGTCAGTTCCCATCACTTGTTCTTCGATGCATAGCACCCGGTCGTCCTCATCCGATACTTCCTCCGATTCTACTTCTGGTTGAGTTTGTGCAATGAATTTCACCATCGACTTCTTCCCTTTACGCCGACACACCTTTTCATAATGGCCCATCAGGCGGCAGTACATGCATTTGGCGCGGAAAGCCGGGCATCGCTTGTCCTGGGCCGCGTGGTTCATACTTCCGCACCTGTAGCATGCAGTTTTGCTGTCCCCTGCTTGCTTCCCTGTTTGCCCCGGTTTTCCCGCCCATTTGCTGGTATCTCTGCTCTCTGCTGGTGACATTTTGTGTCTTCCTGACGCTTCAGCGTCATCCCCCTTGTTGACCATCACTCTCTGCACATTCTCCCGTTTCGCCGCCTCAGCGCACCGTTTCGAAAGCTCCGCTTTCTTCACCATCGCAATTACCTCCTTGAGTGTCGCTTCGCCATGTGCCCACAACTTTTCCTGTACGGCCTTGTTGGTGGTATGCTGATCCTTTATTAAATCATCTTTAAGTGTTCTATACTTGCACGTGACCGCTAGTCTCCTTAAAGCTGCCACGTAGTCTTCGATGGTTTCTCCTTCACCTTGTTTTCTCTGTTGAAAGTTGTAGCGATCAACGGAGACACATTCTGCCCGGCGAAAGTGTGTGTCCAGGTCTTCCAGGGCATGTTTGTACACATTGTCATCAGCCGCTTGCCGGGGCGCTGGCTCTATGTTCTTGAACACTCTGATTCCCTCAGGGCCCAGGTTATGCAGCAGTATTTGTTTTTTCCTCGCACTCGAGAACTCTTCCCCACTTTCATCTTCTAATGCTTCCAGGTCGTTTTTGAAGTACTCCTTCCAGTCCTCCCACTTCATTTGGGGTTCGCCTGGTTTGGGCAGAAATTGGATCAGCGCTGTGAGCGAGGTCGCTTGGGTGCTCATTTTTGCTTGCCGCTCCGGTTCTTCTGCTTGGTTTCTGGGGCTGCCAGGCACGCTGGCGTTTTCTCCCCGGTTCCTGGGGCTGCCTGGTGCTCTGGTACTCTCTTCCTGCTCCTGCTCCGTGTCGGGACGGGGTTCTCTACCTCCCCCTACTCCACTGTTACCTCCTTCCGCCAGGGCCTAGTGGGGCACTGCTGCCCTCCTACCTTGCTTAATTTGCTGGTCTCTCGTGCTTTCTGGCTATGGGGTACTGGTAGGGTGTTGCCCTCACTTGCCACGCTCCTTCTGCTCCTCCAGCTTAAGTTTGCACTGGACAATGTTCCAGCTTGGGTCCGTGATGTTACTTGGTCTTCCTTCCCTCTCTCCTTGACATTTTTTGTTGAGGAGGGTGTCTGTGGGAGATCCCACTCCTCGTCGCCACAGTAAAATTCTTTACTCACACCAAATGATGACCAGGACCCAGGTTTGTAAGTTGCAGGCTGGTTTATTGATTATCAAGATCACGGGCAGAAAGAGCGCCGAGCGTACAAGCAGCGCTACCGCTCCGGGCACTCTGGAGCGCGAACCGCCGTTCCCGCATGCACACTCATCTGCCGCTTCTTGTCATGACGTGTTGCGTCACACGCACTATGACGGCAAGCTAGAGCGCACACTACATAGTCCAGTATCAAGTCGTCATCAACACAATACAAACGATTTCCTCACAGGAGTCACCCAATTCGTTAACATCTAATGTCGTAATATGGTGAGAACTGTTCTAAACTCATACTATGACAGATGCTGCTGCTCTCAGTCTCTCACAATCTTAGTTGAATCTATATGTGACTTTAGGTATTTAAGTAGGACAAACTTGAGGCTAGTAGGAGAAAAGTGCAAACCAGAGGGACATGCTACCTCCAGTGTTGGAGTAGAAATTGACCTACAATATAAAGTCAATGAAAATGCCTGAATTTGGAATAGAAATAGTTTAAATTTGTCAGTGAATATTCACCACAACAACTACTTTATTCAATCGAAGCATTCCCACCTTCCTCACAAATAAATGCATGGTTACATTCACTGAAGTGGACACTGGGATGCATGACTTCTATGCACGTGCGGGCTGCAGTTTTTCATTAAAAACGATAAGCAGTCCTGCCGAACATCTCTGACTCTACGCACCTATTCGGTGACTTCCCTTTCGCCTGTGTTTCCCTTTATACTTTCATAAAAATATTTCAAGAGGAGCGCAGAGCTTCACAAAAAAAACATTAAATAAATATATTCAAATATTTGTCTATGAAATGGCATGTTAGAGAACTGAAATGACTATCATAAGGTGTCGTGTGACAGAGAGATAATTGGATATCATTTCCGTTTTTGGTTTTAAAATTGTAAATATCTGCCTAATTGATGAACCAATGTGCACATGTATTTTCCAAAAATGTAATGTTCTTTATTTTTCGGCC
The DNA here is from genome assembly GCF_964263255.1 of Lissotriton vulgaris. NCBI lineage: Eukaryota > Metazoa > Chordata > Amphibia > Caudata > Salamandridae > Lissotriton > Lissotriton vulgaris. Next base: position 1,091,797,403 of record NC_141696.1, on the reverse strand, counting down.
ACAATAGAACGAAAAACTATGTTCAGTTTATTAATGTCTTATGTATGGAGAGCGAATGGAGGAAACAATGCCCTGTGGCAAATTCCACCAGGCATTTGACTCAGGGCAGACTGTTAAAGAACCCTATTCTGCAGATCAGAAGAAAAGGTCCATGCCTCGCGCATGCAAAATCAAAATTGACAATAGAAAAATGAGCTGTCCTTTTTTAGTACATCAGGACAATGTCAAGGTTAAGTTGAAGCCATAAATCAGAAATCCACTTCTGACACCAAATAATCAACAAGCAGCAACTGGAGAAAAACATATGTGTTCAATGAATGCTGAAGAGATGAATACATTATCTGTTCTCAAGCAGACTCGGTTTCAATAAAAGTTAAACATTCAAAAAACGCATATGAATAGTGCAAAGGGACCAGGCTGTGGAGTGGTAGCTTTCAGACAATTGCGATCTCTGTAGTACAAGCCGTAACATGTATTTGCACGTAATGACTTAGGCAGGAAGGCAGAATTAAGTCAAATTTAGAGAATCAATAAGAATCAGCTGTAATCTATGGTATTATTAGTGGGAGGCATTCAAAGTTCTTGAGTGAATGTTTTCACCATGCACAGTGAGCCCAGAGTGCAAGACATGACCTGAAGCCACAACCTGCACTCACACTATTCTCTTCGAACTAGATCAGTGATAACTTTCTGTTATGTCAAGTCATGTAATTCATGTTTTTTCACTTTTCATAAATTACAATACGTTATGGCTATTGCACTCGCGTTAAGTATTGCTCTTTACATCAGCAACTCACTTAAAACTGCTGCAAATGTGTGACAGGAGACATTTCCTCCTTTACCAAGTCCCCTGGCTCGATCTCCAGTAACTATGGAATTTAAGGGATTACTTTCTGTGTAGTTTTCACTAGAGAGACCCAAAAGTGTATTTCATCAAATGTATTGTGCTCCTTTTTATCATGAGATTGTGCATAACCCTACTCAAAGTCTGTGTGCAGAAGGCTTTGGAAGCAGGATGGGCCTTTTAAACATATCCAGTGCCCTGTGCTGTCATAGCCTGCTGCTCATGGCCCCCTGCTGGTCACAGTGGGCAGTGCATACTCGACGTGATAAGAGGTTGCGTCCTATTCTCAGCTTTTTGAATCCATAGTATGGCCTTAGTTTATGTCCATGATATCATTACCGTGTCTCAAAACCCGCTGCACAAAATCTTCTGCAGTGCAAAGTAAGCCTACAAGTCACATGTCATGTCCTAAAATCACTCTGCCTCTGAGCTTGTTCAGGAGAGTCCATGTTGACATTTAGAAGAAATCAAAAGCTGCTGAGGGAAAAATGGCATATGTTAGTCTGTAATCACCCCCAATATCTTTGCCACTCTCACATTTGACTTGCTTGCAATACATTTTAAATATAGCAGCTTAGATCAAGAATCAGTTACCATTAATACATTTTCATGATCAGGGTATCATAGCTAGTAAAATACAAACTCCCATTTTAAATGGGTCAATCCTCTCCACCAAACCACAGTGCCTGTAACCTAAACAGCTACACACCATCCCAGGCCATATCACGGGTTGAGCGCAGGGCTTGATCCCTGGCCACATACACATGGACAAAGGTTGTGAAACATTAATTTAGATGGGGAAGCAGTTGATAATGTCCATACGTAGGCTGGGGGCCTCACTCTATCTCTACTGTTATAGAGGGATAGCTGCAGGGCAGGACTGACAGCTGAGCCCTGCACTCAAAGCGTGCTTTTCAAGGCCAAGGACTGAGGGTATTTAGGCATCATCAGGGGTTCTCGAGGGCTCTGACAAATGCCAGGGTTTGTGACCAACCTCTGCTGTGTGGAAACAAATTACCTTGAACTCCTGCTGTGCATTGGCTTGTTTACTGGCTTCCCCAAACTCAGAGTCATCTTTGCTTGTTCTGCAGAGGCTGCTTGCACGGCCTGGACTGTGGCTGGAGATTATGTCTAACACTAGGTGTGCCTGGACAAAAGACTTGCACAGTGAGCTATAGGTTTGCATAGGTCAGACTTGGGGCCTCTCTGAAAGTTGGGCCAAGTTTCCGACCCACACTCCCTAAATGATTAACTGTCTGCTTTTCTTATTTGCTGCTGGTTTAGAAGATATAGCATCTGTACACAGGGCCTAGCTGAAGTACATCATCCCTAATCAATCCCTGGTTGAGGTTCACAGTGCGTTTTGTCTTTGCACTGGCTCAATGCAGGAGCAAACTAAAGTTAAGCCACGTGCACAACTCCCGGTGTGCACAGACACCTGTGTGAGCTATGTCTATACTAATGGTGGAAAAGGCGGCTGAAGAGCAGGGCTTGCCCCCCACAAAACCCAGTCAATGTGCTCTTAACCTGCTGTGCGAGGCCAAATCTCAAGAGGCCATGTACTGCTGCTTTAGGTGGCAAACATGAGCCAATTGACCGAACGTTTGAGCAATCATTGCTGTGCACATCCAAAAGCAAATGGAAATGGAAATGTGGTATACTTGTAAAACGCACAGCTGCCCACACCGGAGCAACCCGGCGCTGTATACTGCTGGGGAACCCGTCCTGGCTTTCCCTGTGGGATGGTCCCTTCTGGGCACCCCCAAGGTGAGACCAGGCATCCCCGGCGTTGAAGGGGCCGTTGTGAAGATTAAGCAAGCTATTGCCCAGAGTTGCAGCGTGGAGCCCAAGGTTAGAGTAGGCGTCGAGGCGAGAATTATCGAGCCCGCGGACATTGACCCAAGACCCAGCCGCGTTGGGAATTGAACCCTGGCCCCGGACCGATCTCAGCTTTCGGTTCTGCCCCTCTAACCACTGAGCAGAGGGAGATGCCAGTACCAGATGCTCACTGCACGGCTATGCCAATATTCTGCCTTTGTTGGATTAAACATGCTATTTACCACACCAATAACATCTAATACCTTGGGAATCGGAATTTATCAGCTGAGATTAATAGCACATATGCAGTTTTTGAGGACTAGCATGCAGATTTTGATACATGCATGCCTCAGTAAACACTGCATTGTTTCCCCCTGTTTAATTTCAGGAGGGTTGACTGGCTACAATGTAATAAACGATAAGCTTTTTAAAACACTTGGTAATTACCTGGGGTATAATAAATACCACCTAACCTGGAATTCTGAATCCAACACAAACAGGGTTTGCTCAGGGGTCGAGAAACACCAGCAAATTCGGAATCATGGCATATATCTTCTGTGCAAGGCCAACGTTTATGTTCAGTAGTTTTCACTGAGCTGTATCTGTACACCATATTAAAGAAACTTGAATGACAATCTTTCTAAAGGAGAAATATGTAGTGTGCATAGAAACTAGAAACAATTGAAATTCTCTTAAAGCCTTCAGTTGAAAGGATGGTATGGTTATGGTTATGATGGTCACTGTAAAATTCACTGCAATTAATTTATGATAATTATATTTATTTATTGTTATCAGAATAAACTGAGAGCGCCACATAAATCCAGGTTATCAGATAACAAAATATATATACTTTAAAAAGACAAATGTTAAATTGAAAGTTTTAAAGTGCTTTGTAAATGTTTAGGGGCTTGCTTCTGAAACACAAAAAAAGTAAAAATGTTTATGGACGGCTAAAAGAAAACTGATAGCGACCAAACACCAAACTTTTTGGGCATTGAAAGGAACTACTGTGACAATTGTTTCTTTCAATCTACAGAGATGATGCTAGACCAGGCCCATATCTAAATTTAGCAGATTGTAATCCACCAGGGTGTCAGAGGCAATGTTTTTGTCACTCTGTCAGTTCTTTGTCATTTGCTAAACCATACATCACATCCAAAGTCCTAGGGGCATATTTCTCAAGAGCTCTGCATCGCCCTTGCACCACGCAATGGGGTGCAGGATGACACTAAGCCTATATTAAGATTCACCAAGTCGCACAAATCCACCTTGCCTGGCCTGGAACGGCTTTGTAAATCTGGATCAATGCTAGGCAGCCAAGTAATTGCCTTGTGATACTCTGTCCCCAGGCAGGCATCCCAATGGTGGACTGTGGGTTTTCCCATGCATTATCCCATGGATTCTGAAGCATTACCAGATTTTCCAATACTGGTAGGACTGGGAATGCTTCAGAGTGCTACACCTTCCCAGGGTTGGCTTAACAAGGAGAACTATCTATATTTCACCTCGTTTTTCTTCTTTCTATGCATGCTGCATTCTGCAGCACATGTAGAAAGAGGAAACATCATTGGAGGATTGTTTTTTTGGAAGAAGGTTTCCCTTCCTGCACAAAAACAATACTGCCTGTAATGCATGGAGCAAGGGTCCCTGTGTTGGCATTTGCCAGCAGTTTGTGCGCCAGTACGAGCAGCGAGCAGGAATGCGCCCCATCCTGATAGATACAGCACATTCCTTTCCATGGCCTTTCAAACAGATGCATTGTGTTGTGTAAACTTGTGATAAATATGGCCGCTGGTGTTTGTTCTGCTGTAGATCCAGACCCAGGGAGCATGCCAGGAGAATGATTACTTTAGTGCCTTTGGGATATCTAGAGTTTAGCAGATTCAAGACATTCCCCTGAAATGTGTGAATTTCCTGTCCGTCTTATTCAAAATGTATATATAGGTATTCCCTCTAAATCAGTGGTTCATAACCTATAGTTCATGAAAGTTTAAAAATACTGTGTAAATATTAAGGAATTTGAAATTGGAAGCAACAAGTTGGTATCCTTATCATGATTCGTGGGAATAAAGCAAACTTAATCTAGAATGGACGATTACTGAATCTAGAATGGTCGATCGGTAGAGTCAATTAAATCAGAACTAGTATGCCCAGACAAAAAGAATGCATGCATTAGGGCTGAAAAAGGCAACGTTTTATACTAGAGTTTACCATGTTGCCTTTTCATTCAGAAAAAAACTAGAAACGGTTTGACCTTCCCATTAAAATTTGAGTTTTCACATATTGTTTTGTTTGTGAATCAAACAACATATTTCTTACTTTGTGTATTTATTGTACTTGTGTGTATTGTATTGAGGTTTAAATCATAGAAATTGCTGAGACAGGTGTCCCTGGCTCCAAGTAGTGATTCAATGGGGTCCACAGAAGTTAAAAGGTTAAGAATTGTAGCTCTAAATGTTCTGGACAGGGCATCCACAATTTTTTGGGAACTTGCCCTGCATCTGTCAAACTCTAAATACGTTTCAGGAAGAAGAAGGAACACTGAGATGCAAGGGCAATTGAGGCAGTGCATCCACACCTGTACCCAAGGTTTAGAACCTTCTATAAGGTCAAATAATTTAGAAATGGAAACTGTGGAAACCAGGACATGAAAAAAAGCATAGTGAAACTTTAACTTAAATCTAAAGCATGGTCAAACTTCTCCAGGGCAGAGATGGCAAAACCCCAGTGCTCACATGGAGTGGAGGGGTGATTGACAATGTTTCTAGTTGATTTAACTTCTCACTTCCCAACCAGTGTATCACACGCCATTGCATTCCCACAAAATCATCATAGAGCGGTTGATGGATGGCACTCCCCCCTCTATGTCAACTTCATCGACTATGAGAAGGAATGCAACTACAAGAACAGAAAGACCCTTTTGGGAACTTCTCTTCCACTACAGTGGGCCAGCTAAAGAAGAAGAAATTGGACCCAGTGGACACCGTGGAGGCAGCTCAATGACCTGAATTTTGCAGACAACCTGCCCCTACACTCCCATGCCCATCTGCAGATGCAAGAGAAGACTGGCAATGTGGCAGCCACATCAGCAGACTTTGGCCTCAATATCCACAGGGGGAAAACCAAGACTCTGAACGCTAACACAGCCAGCACAACTGCAGTCACTTTTGCAAGCAATGCACTGGAAGTGGTTGAGGCCTTCACCTACCAGGGCAGTGTCATAGACAAGCAGGTCAGTGTAGTCACCTATCTCAAGGCAAGAATCGGCAAACAAAGCTGCTTTCATTCACCTAAAGAAGATCTGGAGCTCCATGGACATAATGCTGCAAACCAAGATCAGGGTTTTTAACACCAACATAAAATCAGTCCTTCTGTATAGAGCAGTAACTTGGAGGACAACAGTGACCACCACAAACAAAATCCAAACCTTCCTCAACACCTGCCTGAGGAAAAGTCATCCAAATCTTCTGTCCAAACACCATCAGCAACTATGACCTATGGCAGCAGTATTTCCAGCTTCTTGCTCATGAAGAAATCATGAAAAGACACTGGAGATAGATAGGTCACAACCTCCTCAAGCCTGCATCAAGTACCATTAGTCAAGCCCTCACCTGGAACCCTCAAAGGAAAAGGAAAAGGGGAAGGCCAAGAAACACCTGGTGTTGAATCCTTGAGGCTGACTGCAAAGAGATGGATAACACCTGGAGTCAGAACTAAAGAAAAGCCCAGGACACCGATGGCTGGAGATTTCTGGTTGAGGGCCTATACCCCAAGAGGGGTAGTAGGCATAAGCATGTAAGAGTTATTTCTTCCCCAATCCTTGTTGTTTTTTCCTTCCTTCTTTCCTCCATCCCTTCATTGCTTGGAACTCTGCCCACATGTGTGATTATGCAAGTGCTGACCATCTCATCCTCTCACTTCATACCTAATCCTTGGACCTCATCTGCTGTTTCTCTAATGTTTCTGACCTTCATTCTTACCCCCAGCTCTGCTCTAAGTTGCAAGGGGGCTGACATTTCATTGGGAATATGACTATGTCATTGATTTATCTCTCGGAGCTTTAGCATTCCTAAGCATTCCAGAGGTTATCCTTCCTCTTGCAAGGTTATGCTCATTGACTGTCAAGGAAGATGAGTATTGAAATTATGTTTTAAAGAGAACTAGGAAAAGGTTTCATTTTCACTCTCTCACACCTTAGGAATACCAATATTTTTCATACCAAAGCTAATTGGAGAATACACAAAATACATTGATTATCGTGAGTTGAATGCCATCAACATCAGAAATATATATCCTCTCTTCCATATCAATTATACTAGGTCAAATCAAAGAAGCTCAATTCTTCCCAAAATAAGATCTCTAAAGGGCAAATATTCTATTTCAGATTTCAGTGGGAGAAGAGTGAAAGACTGCATTCAACGTGCAATATTGTCATTTTCAATACTTAGCCGTGGCATTCAGAGTGTGCAATTCCCTTGGAGCATTTCATCACTTTCCTAATTACATTTGTTGGGATTTTTTGGATATCTTTATTATTGTGTATTTTGATTATATCTTGATCTACTTTTAATAATTAAGGTAACATTCAATACATGTGAAGGAAGTATATTACTGGGCTACAAAAGTGACTTCTTATATGCAAAAGCAGAAAAATGTGTGTTCGATGCAGACCAAATGAAATTCCTAGGATTTCAGATCTCAGGAAAAGGCATCAATATGAGTATGGACAATGTCAAAGCTGTGTTTGAATTGGCAACCCCTCGCTAGTCAAGGAAATTCTGAAGTTTTTGTACTTTTCTAAATTGAACGGTCATTTTAGCAAATATTGTTCCAGTATCATTCTGCAAATTACACCTAACTGTTCATCTGGGGAAAAAGCCCAACGAAAGGCCTTTGAGATTCTCTAGGCAGTTTTTACTACTGCTCATATGTTCAAATATCTAAACATGCAACTTCCTTTTCATTATAGAAAACAATGCTTTTGTCACAATGAGATCCAGAATCTGAAGTAGTATCACATGGTACTTTGTCTTCATCATCACAAAAACACACTATTTGTGATCATGAATTACTGGCCAAAAAGAGGATTTTGCTCTATGGAGACATTATATTGACGGGACAATCTATAAGAACACAGGTTGGACAGCTATCAAAACCTTCATATCTGTGGTCCTTCAAATGCCTTAATACAAGACATGCTTGAAAGTCCCTTGTCTTTTATTGGTTTCAATAAACAGTTACTTATAGAATCGAAAAAGCTAAGCAGATGCTTTGCTGAGAAAAGGAGAACTGAAAGAACCTCCCCCAGTCGCAAACATTTATTCTTTCACCAGTAGCACCATAGCATTGCAAGGTTTCTTACCCAACTAGCTTTCAAACAAAAAAACAAGTGTATTTGGAGAAATGGATTCAAAGGGCATATGAGGGCAGAAACAAATTAGGCAGCTAACTGTCCTATGTGTTTCTCTCCCAAATGTGTTTCCTCTGTGACACAGCTCTTCCCACACGTTGAGGAAGGATGTATGTCATTGCAACGCGATGTTTTACATTGCAGTACTTTACGACGCATGTTTTACAACGCAAGTCGTTACCACGACTTGCGTTGTTGGGGGCTGGATAGTGAATAGTTTAATTTAATATTCCAAATCCAGTCCCCGTGGATAGTAGGGAAGGAGTTGGATAGTAAATTAAACTATTTACTATCCTGGAGCACCCCCCAGTTCAATTCGTTGTTACAACTAGCGTTGTAAAAGTTGCGTCGTAAAGGAACTGCGGTGTAACATCAGCATTGTAAAGGATGTTCCCCGTTGAGGAAGTAAAGAGGCCTGTTTATCAACATCAAAACACACAAGGTGATGGACAGAATGTTGCACAATGGCAAAACATTCAACCCCAGTCACAGATCTGGGTTTAATCCATTGTTATTTTGCTCACCATGCTCCCCAGTTCAGACATGGCCATATGCAAATCAGTCTTGACCCTGTGCCACATGGGAACAGTCCAGCCAGAACTGCCAAGCCATGTCTTCCCTGAACCGGAATCAAGCATCCTAGGACCGGTTTCTGGCTATCAGTGTCATCAGCCAGGATAGCTTGACTCCAGTGGTGTTGTGAGTACCGGACCAATGTCTGGGCATACACTTCCCACATAGGGCGAACAGAAAAACATACACAGGGTGATGGACGGAATGTTGCACAATGACAAAACATTCACCCTCAGTCACAGATCTGGGTTGAATCCATCGTTATTTTGCTCACCAAGCCACCCCAGTTCAGACATGGCCATATGCAAATCAGTCTTGACGCTGTGCCTCATGGGAATATTCCAGCCCGAACTGCCAAGCCATATCTTCCCTGGACCGGAATCAAGCATCCTAGGACCGGTTTCTGGCTATCAGCCGTCATCATCCAGGATAGCTTGACTCCAGTGGTGTAGTGAGCATGGGACCCAAGTCTGGGTATACCCTTCTCACGTAGGGCGAACAGCAAAACACACAAGGTGATGAACGGAATGTTGCACAATGGCAAAACATTCACTCCCAGTCACAGATCTGGGTTTAATACATTGTTATGTTGCTCACCACACCACCCCAGTTCAGACATGGCCATATGCAAATCAGTCTTGACCCTGTGCCTCATGGAAACAGTCCAGCCCAAACTGCCAAGCCATGTCTTCCCTGGACCAGAATCAAGCATCCTAAGACTGGTTTCTGGCTATCAGCTGTAATCAGTCAGGATAGCTTTACTCCAGTGGTGTTTTGAGCACGGGACACACGTCTGGGCATACCCTTCCCACATAGGGCGAACAGCAAAACACACAAGGTGATGGACGGAATGTTGCACAATGGCAAAATATTCACCCCCAGTCACAGATATGGGTTTAATCCATCGTTAGTTTGCTCACCACTCTACCCCAGTTCAGACATGCTTGCTCACCCTAAGTGCGCCGGGTATGCCCAGACTTGGGTCCCTTGCTCTGCATGCCACTTGAGTCATGCTATCCTGGCTGATGAAGCTGAAAGGCCAAAACCAGTCCTAGGATGCTTGTTTCCAGTCCAGGGAGGACCTGGCTTGGCAGTTCGGGCTGGACTGTTCCCATGGGGCACAGGTTCAAGACTGATGTGCATATGGCTGGGTTCAAACTGGAATAGCATGGTGAGCAAAAAAACGATGGATATAGGCTCAGATCTTTGTACTGGGGTGAATGTATGACATTGTTCTGCATTCTGTCCATCAACTGTTGGTTTTGCATCTGTTTATCAACATGTCATTATAGGACAGGCATACCACAAGAGCTGGGAAGATGGACATCATAGATAACCCCCCACATACCACATCAGAAATGAGGTATGCCTTTGCACAAAATATCTCCTTATTCAACGGCTACATCCTAAACAATTCCCTGGATTTGCTGGACATTTGTCTATTTTGAAGTTAGTGTAATCATTTGCCTGTTTCTTCAGCTTCCAGTTTCAACATGCATCCAGTTTTTCATGTCTCCCATGTTAAACATGTAGTGTCTAACAGGGGAACAACGCTTCCCAGGAATATGAAGTGGAAGCTATACTAGACTCACACATTTGCTTTGGGCAATTGCAATGTTTAATTTCTTGGAAAATATATAATGCCATAGAGCGATGGTAAGAACCAATAAGCTTCCTGTTAGAAATTGGGTTCCTGGTTGGCAGAGGTATGCACCCTGTCTAAGCAGGAACCACAAACCTAGTCAGGGTAAGTCAGTAACACACTTTAAATTAACCTATGCTCTCCCTCTCTTAGTCTGTCACAGAGCAGTCAGGCTTAACTTAAGTGACAATATGTAAATTAATGTGCAACACATCAGACAGGCAGAAGGCACCAAATGGTTACAGTAAGAAAATGCTAATTTTCTCACAGTTTCATTTTCAGAATTGCATTTCTTTATTTTTACAACAAAGTATAGCAGTGCACTCACATTTGCTGAATGTCACATTAATCTACATGTAGTGTAGCTTGCTCACGGACTTATTGATCATAATTCCATTTTATGCCCCATAGGGGGTTGAGCAGTAAAAAATGTAACCCCCTAGTTCTTAATCTCGGATTTCTAAAACATAGACAAAACCTACAGTGTGTACCCCTCAGACCAAGAGGAAGCACACTGTGTCCTAACATTTGGTTAGCCACTTCTCAACATGATATAGATGCTCAGTTCTTCCCTGCCACTCTGTGCCGGTAAAGAAGCTCAACTTTGGTTCGGATATCAAGGGGCACCATAACCAGTCATGTTGTATTTCAGTCTGAGTCCTTCCTCAAGTATGTCAACAAGGGTCCCAAATGTCCCGTGGTCATAAAGTCAGGGGTACGTGCTTGGCATATATGCTTAATTGATCTTTACAGTATAAAATCATGCAGTCACTCCTTGAAATGGGAGCTCACACTTGTCTCCACCTTCATGCCACCCTCCACTTCTCGAAGAGCAACCCCAATGATATTAATTTATTGTAGGGAGCTAACAGTTCCTCCGTGTATCCCAGTAGTGCAATGACCGGGGTGAGTTGAATGTGGGTGCCCACCATGCATGACAGGGTGGTCACTACCTTTATCTTATACCTTTGTATTGCCCCACATTCACACGCAAATGGTCGCATCTATCACAGCGGTCATCAGGTCGAAATTTATATCTATGGGGTCTCACAGGTGTATAGTAAACTCGATGTATGAATTTTATGTGTGTGATGGGCAGTCAACTGCTGGCAGTTATTAAGCCTGTTTGCATACAGCAATAGAGCCACTGCCTGTTCGTGAGTAGTTCCAACTTCAAATCCCAACCAGTCCATAAGTTGGTCAGTACCTCAGGCGTTCTGCCTGTGCAGAGAGACTGCATGCACTGGTCCAACAGCCTGTAATAAGCCATGTAGTGCATATATTGTTGGGGGTTCCTGGGGGAAGGTGGGAGTGGCAGCCATGATGTTGGGCCTGAGCCTAGTGTATAGAAATGTCTCCAGCCGCCTGATCGCCTCAACACTCAGAATAGCCTCTCAGTCTTTGAAGATTCCATCATGATAGAGATCTCCCCAGGTGGCTATACCTCAATTTCGCAACATGCTGCGATCAAATACCTCATGAGTGACCCGGGTCAGATGGTTGTAAGGAAGGGGCACTAATGGGGAGTACAGTTTCCTGGCTAGCCGCTGCCACGTGAGGGTAGTGCACACCACAGTAGAGAAAGTGGTACCTTCACCAGGTACCTGTGCCCTAGAAAAGATGTAATTGGAAGAGGAGCCATGTAGCCTTGTTAGATTGCTAAGTGGGGAATTAAGGGCTATGGTCTAAACCAATAAGCTGCATAGCGGGCTTGAGCACATAAATAGTGTAAATCCATATCTGGAGCTTCGTAGCTAGGTCTTGAGAATCTTTAGGCAAGTTTAGTCCAGCGTACTCTGGGCTGTTTGCCTTCCCAGGTCTGCCAGATAAGCTGTGTATGGAGTGCTTGGAAAAAAGAACGTCCCAGGGGTACGGTATATTAAGAAATAAGTACAGTAGTTTTGGCAGTACAACCATTTTGATTAAAGAGATCCACCCCACCAGTAGTAAAGGCAGTGAGATCCAGTGACACACAGATGCCATGAGCGAGGCGATGGTGGTACCATAATTTGTCTCCAGCATTTCCTCCCTGTCCCTAGAGACCACCACTCCCTAATATTTTATTTCCGAATCGCACCACATCAGTGGATAATTCAGAGAAAGGTGTATTATATTGGGAGTAAGAGAAAAGATCTGAGATTTACCCCAGTTTATATTTACTCCAGATACCCCTCCAAAGTGAAGAAAGTCCCTAAGAATTAGATTCAGGCTAGTTTGTGGACCTCGGATATAGCGGGCAATGTCATCAGCTTAGAGCGATATCTGCAGATTCCAAGTAGGGTATAGCAGAACATACTCTCTATGGTGTTGTCAGAGCTTAGCTGCCAGTCACTCGATTGCCAGTGCTAACAGGAGGGGTGGCAGAGGACACTCTTGCCTGATGCTCCATAAAACAGGGAATGGTCTAGCATAGCTGCAGTTAACATGTACTGTAGCTCCCAGCTGACTATATAATAAGGCTATCCAGGAAAGAAATTTGGGGGAATCCCATTCTCTGCAGCACCGCAAACAAGTAGCCCCACTCAGGAAGTCAAAGGATTGGTGGTGTCTAGGAAGACCACCTCCACAGGCAATTTAGGGTTGACATACTGTAGCAGTCCGAATAGACTGTGTAAGTAATGGGAGGCGGCTCACCCCGGTATGAACCTTGATTGATCCGGCAGGACCAATCTCTCCATCAACAAACTCAGCCAGTTGGCCAGTACTTTAGGTAGAATTTTTGTGTCGCAGTTGATTATGGATAGGGGCCTTTATGCCTCGCATGTGGTGGCGTTCATTCCCAGTTTGAGAAGAGCAATAGTAGTCGTCTCCTACATAGAGAGTGGGAAAACTCCCGAGCCCTTTGCTTCCACATACACTTTTTGCAGGATAGGAGCTAGGGTTCCGATTTAACACTTAGTCGACAGCCCATCTGGTCCTGTCGCGTGAGCAGATCTTAACTGCATTATAGCCTCTCGTATTTCCTCTTACTCTATGTCAGCCAACAGGAACTCCCTGTGCACCTCGCTGAGCCATCGTAGAGCTACGTTCTTGAAGTTTGAGGTAACGCCTGTCCATCTGGTCCTATGCGTGGTGTAGAGAGTGAAGTAAGAATTGGAGAAAGTAAGAAGAATTTCCACAATATCTCTTAGTAGAGAGTCATCTGTATCCTCAACAGCCAGGACATAATTGGAAAATCTGGGAGTATGCACTGTCTCAGACAGAGCCATCCCTAGCTTTTCACCCTCCCCATATTGGTAGGCTCAATGATATTGGGATTGAAATTGGCTTTCATTCCCTGCCGTAGATAGGTACTCAGTTATCAATTCCCAAAGCTGAGCTTGTGAGTGTGCATCAGGTACATCTGCCATATGGGCCTCAGTTTCTTTAATGTTGGCTTCTAGTTTCCGAAGCATTCCATGAATGTAACGTTGAATGCCAGCTCCCTTCGCTATGCACACACCACATATCATTACTTTAAAGGCCTCCTTAACACCAGCCAAAGTCGGACTGAGCCTAAGTTCCTAGGAAAGAAGTCCTGTGTCTCCTGCCTTAATTCCTCATGGAGGCAAGTTTCCTGAAGGGCTGTAGCAGGAAGCCTTCAGTAATGGTAGGGGGAGCCAGTCCTCGGTGGTCACAGCCTTAGCAACACCAGGGAGCTATCAGAGGATGTGCGTGCAAGTTGGTCTGGTCTAACTAGCCAGGTTCCTAACTGTCATGAAAGTATCAAATAATCATTACGGGACCAGCTAGAATGTACGCTGAAATGAAAGGTGCCCTCTTTTCGTGTAGGGGGAAGAGTTCTCCTGGAACCTAAAAGCTGATGGTCAGTCATGATAACTCCTAAGTACTTCACTGTCTTAGTATGCTGGCCTGGTATGCTGTGTGATCGATCCAAAGTGGTGTCTAATACTACATTAAAGTCTCTCCCTATATTAAATGTGTGGTGGCAATGTCCAGCATGAGTGCTCACAGCTTGTCAAAAAAGGCTGTGTCATCTACATTGGGACCTTAGCAATTGACAAAAGTCACGGAATACGCAGCAATGCACCCCCACATCACACAGTAGGATCCTTGCGGGTCTTGAAGGAGCCGGATGGGAATACTGAACATTATGTTTGATCAGGATGGCTGTCCCCCTGGCATAAGTAGAGTAAGAGGCAAAACATCTGTTGGGAGCCCATTTTGCAGCAATGGCAGTCCGTACAGTTGGGTCAAGATGTGTCTCTTGCAGAATTGCAATTTGGATGTTGTGTCTATCAAGGTACCCAAGAATGTGCCTGGTGCTGCGAGGATCATGCAGTCTGCGCACATTCTAAGTCAGTAGGTTGTACATGGGGCTCTCTGAGGTTCTTGATGTAACCATATATCATATCTAAGTGTGGTTGCAATGGGATGTGCATGTTTATCATGGGGAATTTGAGCCGGCACAAGTGTAGCAGAATAAATATATGCAACCGTGGCCAGCAGCATGTTGGACTGCAGTAACTAATTACCCGAAACACATCCCTCCTCCCACCGACACCAGTGGCCCAATCACTCTGGTAAATGCAGTACATCCATAATGTCCAACTAAAGCATAACAAGGGTAGGTGCCTACCAACTAGAAATGGCTAGTGAGAATTGGAAAGGAGCAGTGTAAATGGAAGAGAATGGGAGAAAAGGAAAGAGGGGCCCGATAGAGAGATATCTAATAAAGATAATAGTATTAGAGAGTGAAAAGTATGGAAGTTGTAATGTAAGCCGTAGGGAATTTCCACTGGGGGTAACGCCGGGTCTCCTGGCAGTTCTCCTCAAGTTAACCAGGGTGCCCGGGAGAAGGGGTGAGTCTTTAGTCAACACGAACTGTTTCAGGAACCTGGAGGGACTTATCCAGTCTGGTAGAAGTGTTTTGCTCGTAAGTGTTATTGGCTGTGATCTCCTTCCAGTGAGGAAAATGTGGGACAGACGAGGAAGGAGGATGGCATAATCCTAAATTCCGTTCAGTAGGATGGCATGCTGTTGGTAGCATAATCATAATGAAGGGAGGGTCAGTAGAAAGATGTCACCGGGCAAGTCTCAGACTTGCATCTCAGTCAATTTCTGAGAGTGGGGATGTGGGCCTAGGGCTGCGCGCAGTTTCCAAAGCTGGGGATGTGCGTCGCGTCTCCCTCTTCAATAATTCTTTGGCCTGTTGTGGAGTATTGAAGGTGTGTTGTTTCTCTTTGAAGAAGATTTGGAGTCAAGCTGAATACACCATGGCACAGCAAATGATGGCTTGTTGCAGCTTGCGCTTCACTGGGAGGACTTTCTTACAGGCGTTCTCCACCACTATCGTGAAGTCAGGGTATATGGAGATGGAATTTCTGCTGTAAATTAGGTTCTGCCACTCTCTGGCCAGCCGCAGGATGGTCTTACGGTCCTGATACTTAAGGAGCCGTGCAAGGATGTACTTGGGAGTAGAGGCCAGTGGAGGTTTAGCAGTTAGTGTGTGGTGCGCTCTATCCACCACCAATTGATTGGAAAGGGACAAAGCCTCAAAAAGCTCCACCGTCTCATAGTCTTCCAGTCACCTGGTAGCAGTAGACTCAGGCACTCCTAGGATGCTGATATTGTTCCTGTGCGAACGCGACTCTAAATCTTAATTTTTTCATGGAGATGACTTTCAGAAGGCCTTCCATATTTTGCATTCGCTCTCTCCTTAGCTAGGACTCATCCTCCAGATTTAAAATCCTATGCTCAATTTTGCTAATGCGCCCATTGTGTTTCTCTTGCCGTTATGTAATAAAGTCCATGCTCATGGAATACATCTTAGCCTCAAAGGATGTACGTCTTTGCACATAGTGAGTAAAACGGCACACACATCAGAGTGTTCAGGCTGTGATGGCAATTGATGTACCTCAGCCATACCTGGATCTGTATCTCCAGGAGAGGGCATGCAGATTTTCAGAGATCAGAAGGCACTTTGGCATGCTTGCCCTACGTTCTGCTCATAGCCACAATGTGGACCAGGGAACAGCACAGATGCAGGACTCTACAATAAACCCAGTAGGAGATGCAGAGCGTCAAGTTGAGGCCCGCCACGCAGGCAGCAACTGGTATTGAGGTGTGTAGCTCACAACTATGTGAGAAATTCAAAATGGGACCAGGGGGCTCCCCAGCACAAACACGTGCAAAATTTCTCCTGTGCACTCTGACCAGGGCCGGCGCTAGGCATGGGCAGCGTGGGCAGCTGCCCAGGGCCTCGCACCAGCATGGGGCCACGCACTGGTGATGTGTCCTGTCGGTTCCCTGGCGATCCATTTCAAAGAAAGGTGTCACCTTTCTTTGAAATGGAGAGGCCCCCCTCCCTTGGCCTCTCAGGGATGGTATCTGGATACATAAAGGAGGGAGACGCTCCCTTCAATTGAGACCCATTCACAGACACTGTGGGGGGTCCATTGTCCATCATTTTGGTGCCCCCATAGTTTTAACTTTTAGCCCACAAGCAATTCTCACACCTATCAGACTGAAGGTGTGAGAAATGCTTGTGGGCTCAAAGTTAAAACTGTGGGGGGCGACAAAATGCTGGACAATAGGCCTCCCACAGTGTCTGTGAATGGTCTGCTTGCAAGGGGCCACTTATCTACATTAGAGGGGCCTCGCACATTCCCTTTTAGCCCAGGGCCTCGCAAATCCTAGAACCGGCCCTGGCTCCGACAACCACAGGCAGCGCTGTTGTTTAGGCCTCAGTAGACCTTGCCACTGAATGGCCTCATGAGGGCAGCTGTTGCAGGCAGACGTGTAACAGTCATGGCAGCCTGATATCAGGCCGGCTTCTCTGGTGTAGTCTCCAGCAATGAGGTGTTTTGGTGCTTCCAGCCAAGCGCTGGCAGGAATAGATGGGAAATTCTCGATCAGCCCCATCAGCTTCCTGCGATGTCAGCACAGTCTAGTCCCTGCACAGCCCAATCTCGATCGGTGTCAAGCTTCACTTCCCCTTCGGGCACAGTGCCCTGCCTCCAACTCCCTCCTCAGCTTCAGGGCAGCGCGGCATGACATTGCCGGTTTCTGTTTAATCCCGGCAAGCACCGGCTGCGTCTCACCTCTAGGCATGTCATTGACAAAGATTGTGCTGCTACCCCTCCCTCCTATGTCCACACTCAGGCCGCCATATTGCAAGGTCTGCTGCATCTCAGCAGCAGCATATACAGGGGCCCAGCGAGGATCTCCTCATCGCAGCACCAGTGCTCTCCCGCTGCCTCGCCTCAGAAGCGGAGCACTCAAGGCATGATTAGGTAGCAAATCTGGTTTGCAATAAACACATCCAGAGCAGGATTTTGTAGTATGATTGTCCCGGGTGGAAGGAGCCTCATGTGGGTGCAGCAATCTTGCTAGCCGGCTCTCTGGTACCTCCCTCAGAATTGCAATTTAAAAACGATCTTCACCATAAATTTAATTGTAATTCTAGATACACCAAATTTGGGTTAACCATATCTTCCCAATTGGAAATTACACTTATAAAATGTAATTGTAATATGGCAATCCCTATGTTATTCTATGGGATAGATAGGCCTTGCAGTAGTGAGAAATGAAGTTAGTAGTATTTCACCACCATGACCGGTAAAACTTAAATGTACACATCTTACCTTTTGAATTAACTGCACTCTTCCCATGGGCTTCCCTGGGCCTACCTTTGGGCTGTCCTATATGTAACAAAAATTAGTATTCGGGCCGGGCAGGTTGGTTACTTTGCCAGGTCAACATGACGGTTTAACCCCTTCCATGCTGGTGACGAACCCCAGCCGCCACGCTCTGCGGCGCTCGTGTGCTGATGACGGCTGGGGTTCGTCATGGCCCGCCCCTGTTCTTTTGTTTACCGCACAGCGGCGGAAACAGCCCAGCATGGAAGGGGTTAAAGATGCACACGTAGGTTCTGCAGTGGCAGGCCTGAGACATGTTTAACGAGCTACGTAAGTAGGTCACACAATCAGTACTGCAGGTCCACTAGTAGCATTTAATTGACAGGCCCCGGGCACATATGGTGCCCTTTACTAGGAACGTACAGGTAAATCAAATATACCACTTGTAAATAAACCAGTGTTACCATGTTTTAAGTAAACCACATGCAGGTTAGCACTGGTCAGCAGTGGTAAAGTGCCCATATTCCTAAAGCCAGCAAAAATGAAGTCAGCAAAAATAGTTAAAATCATGAGGTTAGAAGGCAAAACATCAGAGAAAACCACACAAAGGATGCTAGGTCTAACACTTCCTTTGCCCACAGCTCTTAATTGGTATATTAGTTCTATAGATAGTACCCAAATAAACTAGACCTCACAATATATCCTGTAGAGAGGCAATATTTGGGTGTGTCCAATATAGGAAGAAGGTTGGCGGTGCATTTGGAACTGTACGTGGAGTTTAGAGCCTTGTACAACATCAGAAAAGTTCAGGCATGCCTTCAGAAATCATCAGGACATGTAAATTAGCATCAGAGATGGCATTGCTACACTTCCAGACTACTATCTGAACTTCCAGGGCAGATAAGTCAGTGCTAGTATATAACACTCACAAACATTGGGTACATACCTGACAACATACATATTTTCTTCATGCTTTTCACTTCCAATCCAGTTTGTCAGAACGCATTGTTTCTGATTCCTGTTTCCCCTGTTTTTTAATTTACAGAATTCAGGTTACTTCAGTGATTAGGCAAGTATAGTCTTTGCAAGACTGGGGTATCTAATACTCACATTCCTAATGTGATCATGAACCTATTCCAATGTTCCTCCAATCACATCTGGGCTATACTCCATTTGGGACTATTTGCACAGAGTGAGAGGCAAATTGTTGCTATTATTGATTCATTTGTCACCTACTTCTTTATAAGTGCCACTCCCATATTTCTAAATACTGTATACTGTATTGTGTTTAATCGAAGATTACTGCATGGCAGGTCTGAGACCAAGTCTGCGTTTGGTCTTCTTCCAAAGCATTGTCTCCAGAGGCGTAACTTTTTCCAAGTTTCCATTGTTCCTAATTGAGGTATTACTATTTAGCATCTTGATTGGAATAGGGGTGAATGAGTGAGATTGTCTGAAATATACCTTAGAGTCTTAATCCTCAAAATCATTCCTGACAATAAGTCCCTTCGGGGCAGATTTACAATAAACTGACGCATCTGTATAGATGTGTCAGTTTCCCTGTGCCTGAGTGAAAAACCCTTGCGCCACCATAGATGCGCTGTACTGGAGAAGTGTGGCTCACTGGTTAGAGGAGGCAGACCTGGAAGCAGAGGTCAGCCTGGGACCAGGGTTCAATTCACGGCTCAGCGGGGTCTTGAGTCCTAAAATGTCCATGGACTTGACAATTCTCGCTCCGGTGCCTACTTGATTCATGGGTTCACACTCTGCGACTCTGGGCAATAGCTTGCTTAATCTCCACAACGGCCCCTCGCAGCGGGATGCCTGGCTTTCACCTTGCGGATACCCTGCTGGGGTTATCTCACAGGGGAATACCAGGACGGGTTCCCTAAGCAAGTGCTTAGAAACCGCTCGGTGATTTGCGCTATATAAATTCCTTTACATTTACAATACGGCGCACTATGGCGCAAGGATAGACGGATGCGTCGGAAATTCTGACGGATCTGTTGGCGGAAAAGTCACGCATTGCTGGAGTTGTGTCGCAAGCACGACGCAACTTCAGCAATGCTTGTTGTAGCCTATTTTCAATACACTCCGTCACTCCTTATGCCTGCTTCAAGCAGGTGTAAGGTTTTGACGCAGTGGCCTCCTAAAAGCCACGCAGTGAAATCTTGTAGATTTCACTGGGTCCCTTTACGAGGCTTTCCTGCGTGGGAACGCCTACCCTGCATACATTATACCTGACCCAGGTATAATGTCATGCAGGGCTTTACAACATGACACATCTCCCTAGATGCGTCATTTAGTAAATTTGCTGCATTTTTTACGCTGCAGTTGCATCACAAAAGTGACGCAACAGCAGCGTAAAATTGAAGCAAGGGGCTTGTAAATCTGCCCCTTCCTCTTTTTGAAATATGCAATTTTAAGAATCCGGGGGCCAAACTCTGAAGTTGTTATTAGCCACCTTCAATGATCACCTTCTATAAAAGTTGCTGTGAACCTAAGCCAAAATATTGCTGTGAGCTTGAAGGTTATGAATTTTAATGGGGCTGCCATGCAGCACAATGTATGTTAATCAAAGCATTTACTGTAAAAATACAATGTGGCGGAAACGTTGTTGTAGGTGGAGTTAGTTTAAGGTAATGTGTTTTCAACTTGGACTGGATGTCATCTCGTCCTTGGGCTGCTGTTTCAATGTCTTTGGTGGGGCAGATTTTCAGGTAGAGCTTAGTATGATCTGTGCAATCATGTTACATGGTGGTTTAGTGTTGTCAAGAGAATGCAAGTAGTCCATATGAGTAGTAAAAAGAGTGAGAGGCAATAAAACATTATGGAGCACATTGTTGGGTCACTGCAGGCTAAGAGAGAGATTTATCTATGTGTACATGTTGATAATGGTTCACATAGTAAGATAAGTTGGAAAACTGCTGATCTAGGTTCTATTTTATCAGTATCAATCGTGAGTAGGGTAGAGTGCATTCCTGTGTCAAATGATGCTGAGAGGCCAGGATTAGGAGGTAGGAATCACCTTTGTTAAGCATGTCAAAGGGATTTTTCACAATATTTTGTCCCCAACCCAGTGCTCCTAATCTTTCATAAAATGTATTCGATGACATCACCAATGCAACCGTTAATAGCATCCCTGGTGATTTTGCAAACCATCTCACCATTGACATCATTGGTGACATTGCTATAGGCAGCCAAGATAATGTAACTCCATATGAACAATAGTACACTTAAAAAGAGAAGGTCATGCATAGTGGATCATGTTCATATAGGAGCATCAAAGAGGCTTTTGCCAAAGACGGGGTTCTGCACACTTCCCTCAGCTCCTGTGGCAGCAACACAAGGCTATTCACACTGTGTGGTTTGCAGAAATGGCCTGTTTCTAGGGCCTAGCTTACAGGAAACGATATGTGATGTTACCGTTGATTTTATCGACAATGCCAAATGTGAACACATGTGTGAGGTCATAAACTCTACATTGAGTCTAAGTTACAGTTGTATTGTTAGCCATAACTGGAGCATTTAATTGGTTTGTGAATGAAAATTTGAATCAAAGTAAGGAAATTTCTAGGTCTTTCTTCTAATACTGTTTACATTTTCTGTTTACTTAACCAAAACTGCAATTTCACACATTGTTTTTTTATTATGTGTATGTTCATGTATCACAGATTTGGTGAAATTACCTCTAGTTTCGACAAGGAACATTTTTTTCATTCTTGTACAAACTACTTTAGTTTGATACATTTGCATAACATTTGACATGTTCACCCAATGACTTTTTAATATTTAGTTAGATTTGTCTGATACAAAAGTTACAGGAAGAGGTCCTAAAGGTCAATTTCCTATCTTATATTTTGCAATTCTCTGCAGCAAGACTGCTAAATAAATGTACACTTAAGATAAAATAAAGGCACAATAGAACAGAATAGATTTGTTTTTAGTGTAAATCCATTCAGTAGTTTTTGAAAAATGTGAACTAAGAAAAGTCGAAGGAGGGCTTCAAAGAGTAAGTTTAAAAAAAATACAATACAAACATCAGGGTAGAGCTGAAGCTTGGGTCATGAGATGGTTATTTAATTGCAGAAGCCTTCCTGTCAGCACCAAAGAGTGTAATGCCAGTCACTAGAAAGGACTGTTCTAGTAGGCACAAGAATATTTTGTGCTGGTTAACAATGAGTTTTGCCATTCATCACGTGCTTTAACCACTTCAGTGCTGATGACGAGCCCAGGCTCTTCATGCAGCACGGTGGCCGTGTGCTGGTGACGAGCCTGGGCTCGTCATGAGCCGTGGAATGCTCACACATGGGGATAATTCCCCCGCTGTGCTGAGCATTCCATTGCGTGGACGGGCTCATGACGAGCCCAGGATCGTCACCAGCACATGAGCACCGTGCTGCATGACGAGCCTGGGCTCGTCATCAGCACCACGGTGCCGTGCGCGGCCCCCTCCCCCCCGCGCCGTGGGGGAATTAGCCCCGCGGTGAATGGGTTAAATTCTCTTCACAATGTTGTTATCCTTGGAGTTGCAAAAGTATTTTTGATTTATGATGCTTTTGTTGTTATTGACTGTATCTCAACCCCTAGAGAGCTCTGGCAACATATTTGTGCAGCTTCAATATATTCAATCATTTGGCCTGGTTTGGGGGTTTTAGGGACATATGAGGGGTAAGCTAGTAGATGAAAACTGTCTTATGTGCAGGAAGACAGCTGCAGTCCAGTTGTTACTGAGAAGCATGAGCTGAATTCATGAGCATAGCATGTTGGTAGCAAGATGAATTGCGTATATTTTTAGAAACATCCTGTAGGTGGGGATAAAATCATCCTATTTGGGATATTTGGGCTCCAACCTCCTTGAGCCTGGACTTGGACCCAGCCAGAATGAATCCTGAACCCCCAAGAGGAGTCCTGGACATTGGTTGTGGTTGCTACAGGTGCCCAGATGCCCAAATCCCAAAACGGAAGACTTAGAATCCTTTTGACCAAAAACTGCTCTGGGAACGAACCTGCTCACTTATCTGCCTGAGTTGCATTTCAGGTTGAATTGAAATTACAGCTTCTCCTGCTACATTATTCTCCGCAGCAACATATCCTGTTCGGCTAAAACCTTCTGCCTCGCTCCGCTGGAGATTTTTGACTTCCAAAGAGAAGACTAAGGGTTCGGATTTTTTTAAATCCCAATTAGGAAATCGCAATTTCCAATTTATGTAACATTTTTGATTATTATTAGTGAGTGATTCATAGACCGATCTCATGACTATTAATGAGGTAGTTCGCAATTTGTGGCTCACTACAATTTGCTGTCATTATAGGGATGGTAGTATGCTGGGGTCAGCAGTTCACCATGTCTCCAAATGAGCTTAAATAATCTAATCTTCTTTTTAAGAGCATTAAACATTGACGTTTCATTTTTTAAGAGTAGGCAATAGTCTGTGGTGTTCCCAAACCATTTTTTAAAGTTCAATTTTTCCACAACTATTATTGTCAGTCTATATTCACCACAGCCAAGATTAGGCCTGTATATCATAAACTCCAAATTTGGCACTTATATGGTCATTGTGTGGCATGGGATGAACCTCTCACAGATGTCCACGACCATGATTCTGGACCTACGCTGAAGGTCCTCCAGATGGTTCCTTATCATCATGTCCTTTCTAGTGGTAAACCTCAGAGTAGTGGACTTTCTAGCAATCTCTTGTCAAATCTAGAGGTGAGCCTTGATGCTTAGGTTTGCTGAACCTCCTTTAAAGCTGCAAGAGATTACTGAGGGTCACTAGACAGCTGTGAGTGTGGCATGATGATGTACATTTGCACTCTACTTGTAATAATTTTTAATATCTTGTATGATAACCATGGTTGGCTTGACGACAAGACGATAGTTATGAACGCTTCCACAGACTTTTGCTTGTGCTGCTATTTTCAAGGAACACCACCACTCCTCGCGGAACCCGCTTCGCGGGTCCCGCATCGCCCAGCTGATCGCATTGGAGCTTGGCCCCTGCTGGGTGAGTGACAGGGCTACAGGGCTGCGAGCGTTGGGACCGGGACTCGCTTTCCCAGGAGTCCCAGCTACCCTGAGGCCGAGACAACGGGCCCGCTCTCCCTGACTGCCCCGCCCCACCCTCACTCCTTAAAAGACTCTGCCTGCTGTTGCTTCGTGGGACGCTTCCACAGACTTTTGCTTGTGCTGCTATTTTCAAGGAACACCACCACTCCTCGCGGAACCCGCTTCGCGGGTCCCGCATCGCCCAGCTGATCACATTGGAGCTTGGCCCCTGCTGGGTGAGTGACAGGGCTACAGGGCTGCGAGCGTTGGGACCGGGACTCGCTTTCCCAGGAGTCCCGGCTACCCTGAGGCCGAGACACCGGGCCCGCTCTCCCTGACTGCCCCGCCCCACCCTCACTCCTTAAAATACTCTGCCTGCTGTTGCTTCGTGGGACGCTTCCACAGACTTTTGCTTGTGCTGCTATTTTCAAGGAACACCACCACTCCTCGCAGAACCCGCTTCGCGGGTCCCGCATCGCCCAGCTGATCGCATTGGAGCTTGGCCCCTGCTGGGTGAGTGACAGGGCTACAGGGCTGCGAGCGTTGGGACCGGGACTCGCTTTCCCAGGAGTCCCGGCTACCCTGAGGCCGAGACACCGGGCCCGCTCTTCCTGACTGCCCCGCCCCACCCTCACTCTTACGTCCTTACGCTCATAAGTAAAGGCGAACCCCGCTGCGCGGGAGCGCGCAGGAGTGCCCGGAGCGAAGCCCGGGCAAAGGGCGGGCTGTCTAAGGCCGTCAAAGGTCGATAAAGGACAGGACGGGCTACCCCCCTAACGTTTAATTCCCGGTAAGAGACTATTTTCCCGAATACCATCAGCTGGAAATCAGCTACAGACTACCAATTTATAAGACTTTGTATATTGCTTGTTGCCCACTGTGTTTTGTATATTGAATTCGTCTTCCCTGCGCAATCATGTCCTCGAACACTGGAAAATCAAGGAATATAACTGTTAATACATCAAAGGGGGCTGTAACAGGTACTATAGACCAATTTTTTAAACAGGTAACTATCGTCCTAGAAAAGGAAATTGCTGACACCGAAAAACGCTTATCTATGGACCTATTAACTGGTAAGCGCTCCTCTCTAGGACAGCTTGGGAAAGCTCGTTCACCTGATGTGATAGCTTCAGATTCCCCGAGTGTCAACATCCCCCCTACTAGCATTACCTCTCTCACTCCCCTAGGGACCGTAGGGGATGAGGGCTCAACTAGGATGAAAATTAATGAGGTCACACCCCCTTCTAATCTTCCAGCTAGCCCCAACTCGTCGAGACTATCCAGCTCACCTAAACTACCTGTCTCTTCCCCGGTAACTTTAGAACAAGTAGAAAACCAGCCAAAGAAAAGAAAGGGACGACCCTCTCCCTCGTCTCCAGGTACAATCATCACTCTGGATATAACACCCCCACCCACACGGTCTCCCAAGTCTAATGTCCCACATACAACGAATAATACAACAGGGTCACCTCCTGATTTACACATGGAGAATGAACTTCTCTCCAAAATAGAGGTTATAGTGAAGTCACTTCTACTTCCTCTTATGGAGAGAACGAGACTAATAAGCACACATCTAGACAAGCTGGGTAAACAAATAGAAGGGAACACCTTGACCTTAACGAAATTGTCAACACTACAGCACAAAAATTCCACGCTAAATTCTACTGTTTCCATTCCCCCACCACCAGAACAACCATCTACCAGTGGTGCACCCCCAAAATCTGGCACCACGCAGGGGAAAAAAGCATTAGAAAAATCCTCAAAAGAAACAACCAATAAAGAAAAACCCAAGCCACCTGTAAATACTCAAGTAAAAGATGGAACTATAGAAAGTGACAGGGGAAAGAACGCAGTAGAGAAAAACCAAGCAGAAATTAACCCCCCTTAACGAAGAGTAATCCACCTATGAAAAATAGAACAGTTAGGGAAATGGGAGAACAGTCAACCCAGCGTCCTAGAAGACCAATACTTAGGACAGTGGATTTACCCCCAGAATCTGCCCATATACAATCATCATGACCGGGGTTCTGGAACTAGTAGAGGGGGTCAGAGAGAACTACCACGCCCTAAAAAACAAAACCATCTACTGGCTGAAGCAAAACAGACCTCTTCCCGCACATGTTAATGGGGAAATCCTAACAGTAAGGCGTGCTGTCTGGGTGGGATCAAGACCAAAAGATAAGAGGGGGGATGTGATAATTATTAACTTCAAGGATCACAGAGCGGTGAGGTGTATTGGTGGCTGGTATGAGGCCATAGGGGGAGACAACATTTCTACACACTATGTCAGCTACTTCTATCCACGAGAACTGATAACAAATCCAAAACACAATCAAATCAGAAGACATCGCTCAGACTGGAGAGAAGCAGGCTATCAACCCTTCCAGAAACATTTTTTTCAACCAACCCCCCCAACCACTATACCCACAGTCACAGTGGGGGAACCAAAACAACAACTATCAATCATCATTTCCAGAATTTAACATACCTACATTCAATCCTTTCTCAACGCTATTTGGGCTAGAGGAAGTAGATTGACTTGATAGAGATCAACCTTTACCATCAGACCACACCATGGCAGAAACCACTAGCCTGCAGGGTGATACTATTTTGAAAGGCCCAGTAGAAAAACACAAAACAGATGGCGAAAGTCAGTTGGTCCGATCAAATGTGATATCCATGAGGGGGGGGGAAATCTTACCCTTGGTAATACATGTAGCAATACACCCGATCTAATACATGAGGAACGAAATTCAGTTTTAGGGACATCTGTCTCAAATAAGGAGAGTAGTATAAACGAAAGGCAAGACCTAGGTAGAAAAGCAGTAAAAACATAAATTATGTTCTGGAATATTGCGGGCCTCCGCTCAAAAATCATGGATGGCAGCGTCTTAGAGTTTGCTAAAGACTATCGAGTGTTAGCCCTCCAAGAGACCTGGCTTACCACAGAAATGCACCTGACGGGGTATAAAACGTACTTTTCACCAGGTATTGCAGGTACCCACGGCAGGGCAAAGGGTGGGTTGATAACTTATATAGCGAATACTATACCAGGCCTAGTAATTACCACACTCAGTCTAGAACCTTACTATCAGATTCTGAGACTGTCCTTCCAGATAAAGCGGGTCATTCTTCTCGTAAATATGTACGACAACCTAGTGGAAAGCGAGAGAATGAAAATACTGGGGGCTCTCCGTAAGAAACTTCTTACCTGGACAAAACAAACACAAGGTCTAGAACCCCCAAGCATTGTCTGGGGTGGTGACTTTAATCATCACCCATGTGATAGGATAAGTAGTAACATCTGCAGCATGGGGAGCGAACCAGATGAGCAAACAATCCACTTTAGCCATTCAGCGGTGGGTGACTTTTTAAATGAAACTTTATCTAGCCTGGACTTAGTAGTATTAAATAAAATAAATCCACTCTGTGGGAAATTGGACCCTACCTATCTTGGAAGGGGTTGCGAATCAACACTCGATTATATTTTGACCACAGAGACCTTTGTAAACAGGAGCAAGAACTTTAGAGTGATAATAAATACATTAAGTGATCACGCTGCTTTAGCCTTCGATCTAATTATAGACCAGGGCCACTTATCAGCACAAATCTTAATGACTACCCTCGCCCAGAATAATATACAACTTAAAAAAACCAATGGTTATACTCTTGGATGGGGGAAGATAGACCCTGATGAATTAACAAATAAGGTAGTAACTGCAGCGCACCCAGCAATATTGAAGTGTTTAGACACTGACGCAAGAGATGAGGAAGTCATAGCCCATTTTAAGGTGATTCTAGACAAGGTAATGGATGCTTGACAGTGAAGCAAAAAGGGAACATGGCAGTGAAAAAAGGATGGTTTAACCATGACTGCTCAGCAGCCCATAAAAACCTAAAAAGTGCGCTAACAAATACTATTAGAGACCAAGAGGAGGTTAGGACCCTGAGAAAAGCATATAGGTTGGCATGTAAAGTGAGGAAAGAGGAACTAAAGAAAGCCTTATGGAACCAGCTCCATGAGAGCTCACTAAATAGAAAATGCGACCTATTTTGGAAGGTGGTGAAAGCACCCTTTCTGATGGACACAAAGGACCAGCCAAAAATAGAAGTCGCTATTGAGGGACCAACCCTGGCAAATCATTTTTCAAAAATTTTTGGTAAACCTCCAGAAGCAGCTTTAATAGAAAGAAACTATAGGCTAAACCAGGGTAACCCATTTCCAATCCCATTAGAAGTAGAACTTTATGAGGTAATAAACGCAGTAAAAGCAAGTAAAGGTGGTAAAGCCCCTGGCCCGGATGGGGTACCAGTCGATTTTTTCAAATTCAAATTAGATTTGTGGGCCTCTATTATAAAAAGGGTGTTTGATGCTACAATGAAGTGTGGACTGCTTACATCTTGGACCCAATCAATCTGGTACCCATATTTAAGAAAGGAAATAGAGAGGAGGTGACTTGTTATCGCCCGATCTCACTCCTGGACTCGCTGGGGAAAGTACTGGGCAGAGTGGTTCTCCAGCGTTTACAGGAGTGGGCGGACGATACCGGGACCCTCTCAGACATCCAATATGGCTTCCGAGAGGGCTTCGGA
Source organism: Lissotriton vulgaris (assembly GCF_964263255.1). NCBI lineage: Eukaryota > Metazoa > Chordata > Amphibia > Caudata > Salamandridae > Lissotriton > Lissotriton vulgaris. The sequence continues at coordinate 1,091,768,894 of NC_141696.1, read as the reverse complement.
ACAACGGAACAAGCCCTGAACCTGGCCCTGATAATGGGAAAGTATGTGTCGGCAAAGCGGGAAAAGCTGTATATGGTATATGTCGACCTTTCCGCAGCGTTTGACTGCGTCTCCCATGCAAAACTATGGTCAGTTCTGATCGATATGGGATTAGATACAGTTCTTGTAACCTTCCTTAGAGAACTTTACTCTAAAGCCTCTTCTAGGGTTCGTTTTGGAGTACGGGGTGAACTGTCAGAGCCCTTTACAGTGGAGCGCGGCGTCAGGCAGGGATGTGTCCTGGCCCCCTTCCTCTTCTCCCTCTATACCAACGGTCTTGAGGTAGAGATGTTGAGGGGGGGCTTGGATCTGCCCTGTGTAAAAGATCGCCTGGTGCCCGCGCTCCTATACGCAGATGATGCAGTGATTTTAGCACGCACCCCACAAGAGCTACAAAAAGCTCTTAATAGGTATGCAAAATTTATGAGCAATCTAGATCTTCACATATATATAAAAAAGACATATGTCATGGTGGCAGGCCAAACAAAGAAATATGGAAAAGGCATTTTCCTTGATAACGAAAAACTAGAATCAACCACCCATTACCCTTACCTAGGGATTATGATGGACGAGAAGCTTAACTGGAAAGACGCTATAGAAGTCCGTAAACACCAACTGTTGCGATCTATCGCGGCACTTATAAAATTCGCCCAGAAATTAGGGAAAAAGCCACCAGTTGAACTACTCCACATTTATAAGGCTAAATGCCATTCCATCGCATTATATGGGGCGGGCCTGTGGGGTCATAAAAATACAAAAGCCTTGCAGGTAGCAGAGAATACCTTTATGAGATTTCTACTGGCCGTCCCAAAACGAGTGTCTACTTTTGCCTGTCATGCAGAGTTGGGAATGCCCCACATTGAGGATCTGGCAAAGATTGAACCCATACTACTCTGGCGCCGTATTTGGGTGTCAACAAAAAACACATTTACCAAAGAGATTGTTGCAGACTGTATGACACTGGACTATGTTGAAAAAATAGAATGGCTAAGATACGTAAAAAATCTTCTTACTGACTTAGGGATGGCGGAGTACTATTCCAACCCCGCAACAATTGCTGAAATCCCAAAGAAAGAGTTAAAGACAAGGGCGTTGAGTCACATTGAAGAACTAAGTATCAGCCTAGAGATCAAGAAACCATCAGCACAACACTCCCTAGCGGTTATGACTACGCTAGAAATGGAACCCTATCTGACTTACGTTGATTCAAATTTTGAGCGCTTCTTACTAGCAAGATTCAGGCTGAACATTTTCCACAGGGTTGTAGCCTTCCCTCATAGAAACAGTTGGGAAGAAAGCTTAATAGTATGTTCGTGCGATGAAACATCTGAACAGTCAACGATTCACACTGTACTGTTTTGGAAGTACTATTCCGCACATTGTAAGCTTTGGCTAATCCCCCTGCTGAGAACCTTAGGTCTCAGAAAATGTCGCCCTGCCATGCTGTGGCTGCAATTCTTAAGCACTGAACAAATATGTAAAACTGTGAGCACTTTTCTAAAATGTATTTTTAAACATAGAGTAAACCTTTAATATAATAATGTTTGATCATTTGAACTAAAGAACAAGGATACCAATTTTAAATGAATTTCGATTAAATCTGTATTAGTCCTGTTAAAATGAATTTTAAAAGATGTAATGTAATATGCAAATGCTTTTATGGTTTTTCATGTAAATTGAAACCGAATAAAGATTTTACTTACTTACATTAGTTATGATCCTGTTTGTGCTCAAGAATGATCAGAAGGACCAGTAGAATGCAGCCAATACTGTGTTATGGGGAGACATAGCAGGGGAGTGTGCTGTTGTTATTTCCATTCTGCAACCATCCTCATTCAGGAGTGGTATCTTTGCATTACCTCTAAAACAGATATCCTCCTTTCTGCTCCTCCCATAGCTGTTAGTTAGAATCATGGACAATTCAACAAACACTGACATTTGAACTTGAAACTTGAACTTTAGCTTTATTCGATTTTTAGGTATAAAATCATAAAAGCACATTGCAAAATATATACACAATTACATTTCAAATCATATCACGGTAAATAACGTTACAGCTAAAAATCTTTAAGAAAAATCAGGTACCAAATGAACAGTGTATCAAGTAAGAGTCTGGGTATTAAAAACCCCTCAACCCGGAGCCGTTTTGGTCCAGCCAAAAATTGGCCTCTTCGATGTTCTTGTATGGGGATAAAGTGATTCTCTGGGATAAAAGTCAGATAATCCCCAGGTATGTATAGGACCATCTCCTATCTGTGGTTTCCAGGACTGGAGGTAAGGGACGACATTACTGTTTATAAACTTTATCAGAACCAGGTCACCGGATCTCTCTTTTCGGAGCGGACCCAACCATCCCACCCTTCTAACACATTGTATACTACCATCAATGTCAGGGGGTAGGGGTCTATTTTTTGTTAGCCAAAATAGGGCCTTATTTCTCAGCTCCTGTTCACTTTCAGTTTTTCCCTTTGTGAGTTCAGGGACCCCAGAAAGGACACCCACGAACGGGGCAGCTTCTGGTGGTAAGTGGATATGATTTGTTCCTCTTTGTATGTTCCTTATCTTGGAAGGTGACCCTTTAGGTGGCGTGGTTACTTTGTTCTGTCCCGTCTTAAAGGAACAGCTGTTTGCTGTTTTTATTTTGGTGGAAACTTTCTCGGTAGCTTGGGTTAGTGTGCCTGGTGATGCCCGATGGAGTTGAAGAACACAACTTTGTGGAGTTGTCAGAGGCTTTACAATATCGCGTAAAGGCTGTGGTTGGTTGGGGTCGGCCTTGTTTTTTAGGAGTATCGAGTTTGTCCTAGTCATTTCCTCTATTGCCGCAATCCTGTCCCCAAGATCGTTCATTTTTTCTATTAAAGGGTGTATTGCGCCATTAAACATAGTCTGTATCTGGGCCAAGAGGGTTAGTGAAGTTGGGGGTGCAGGCAATTTATTTTCCTTGGCTTGGGAGTCTGTTTGATTTTCGGCTGGTCGTTTTCTTTCACCTGAAAAGTCCTGGGAGAACATTATAGGGTTCGTACTGCCTATTTCAGGTGGGCAGGGGGAAGTAGCCAGGAGATTTCCATAGGGTGGGGATGATGTACTGGGATGGGGGCTTGTGATGGCTGAGGGGCAAAAGGAGGCATTAATATGCTCCGATGTCGACTTAACGGCCGCATACTTAGTTTTGCATAAACTGTTAAGTTCCTCCAGAAATGATAAGTTTCGTGATGCGTCAACAGGCGGTGTTGTTTTGATTAAATAATGAACCATCGACCCCTTTGCCAAGTCCCTAGTCACAGTGGGAATCTTCGGGCCCCCTTACGAGACATGTTGTAAGTAGCAGTAGGCACCTACGAGGAGTGAGAGTGGTTTGGCACGAGATGTCTTACCTATTATAAGTGCACGGCCAGGGGGGGTGGCCCGTCCCGGCCTCTTCTGTCCGATGAGGGCCGTAGAGGGCCCGCCCTTTGCCCGGGCTTAGCCCGGCGCTCCCGCGCGCGACTCGCGTTGCGAGAGGTTCTCCTGCCTTTTGCCGGCGCCTCCGGGCGCTCCGCTGACCTCACCTGACCGCCGGGGCACCTGGGGGATGTAGTCCCTTGCCCTCGCGGCGGTCAGGGTGCTGGCGCTGATGTGGCGCAAGAGTCTCTTCGGCCGTTCCCCTCACGGCACTTGGTAAGTGTTGCTGGACCTCCCCGGGCGCTCTCCTCCCTGTTGTCAGCTCCCCTGCAGCGCTCACCACCAGCGCTCGGCTCTCCTGCCTTTTGCCGGCGCCTCCGGGCGCTCCGCTGACGTCACCTGACCGCCGGGGCACCTGGGGGATGTAGTCCCTTGCCCTCGCGGCGGTCAGGGTGCTGGCGCTGATGTGGCGCAAGAGTCTCTTCGGCCGTTCCCCTCACGGCACTTGGTAAGTGTTGCTGGACCTCCCCGGGCGCTCTCCTCCCTGTTGTTAGCTCCCCTGCAGCGCTCGCACAGTACATTTAGGTGTGGGCGGGGCCGTATCCTGGTCTGTAAATCCGAGTCTGTACATACACCTGACGATCCGTCGCTACCAAAGGAGGAGGGGGCGTACAATCTGTTTACAAGCATTCACACTGTCATTGGTGGCTACTTGATTGATGGACCACTGACATTTAATTTTAGAATCAAAACTCACTTACTGATGGTGCTGGCTTTTGATTAACTGATGAATGACAGCTGTGTTGGTGTGTGGTGCAGGCGTTTTTCATTAAACCTCTCCCTTTTGGACTGGCCAACCCTAAACTAAGTTTGCCCGTGAAAAAAAGTTTTTCAAAATTCCCGGGGCCACTGTCGATGACTAGAAAAACTACACTGGACCTTCTTGTAAAGGATGGTCCCAGGTAATTTTCTTTATTGAAAGACAACTGCTGGCAGCAGACAGATTCCCTGCTGGCCAGTCCTCAGCCTCCCACTTAGGAATGCTTTGCCTTCAAACAATGCTGTGGAATTTCACCACAAGATAAAGCAAACAAGCAGGGAGATTTTACAACACATCGCCTTTCCAGCTACTGTAAAACAGAAAACAGATACTCAAGAGAAAACTAGGAAAGATACAGTAGGAAGTAAGGAGAGAACATAGGAAGAACAATGTATTGCATGAATATGAATAAAATGGCACAAAAAATGAAACCTAAATGAAAAATAACACACTTAGATAATATATGCACCAAATCAATAAATATAATATTTCAAGAACTCAGGAGAAATACGTTCTATTACCCTCCTTTCCTCACCAAACCCTGTCTCAGCTATATTTTCTTTCTCAATAACAGGACTAGTAATCATATCCTGAGTAATCTTTTCTCCTTCCTCATCCTGATTATGCGATGAATTTTCATTATACAACAAATTCTCATTGTAAATGAAATCTCCATCTCTCATCAACATATACCCATTCTCCTCCTTATTTTACTTTTCTGGACACAAACCGCCTTTTATTATAAGGCAACTCTGCCCCGGTTCAAACGTTCACCATTCTCCAAAATCACATGAAATTTATTGACACGCCTCACCATAAATGGCCCTTTAAACTTGGTCAAACCTCTCATCACTGTTCCCATCTTGATTTTCACCCAATCACCAGCTTCAATCGCTCTCCTGGAAACCACCACTTCTTCTTCCACACCACCGCCTTTCAACACCCCGCCATTCAACCATGAAGGTACCAATTTGTTACCCGGGATCCTCCCTCTCATCACTTCAAACAGTGATTTCTGGGTACCTTCCTGTCTGATGGTGCAGTACTCCCACATCATATCTTCTAATGCCTCTTCAACACTCTGACCTGAAACACAAGCCATCTGAATGACCCCTTTATGCAACCTATTACCATCTCGACTATGTAATTACCTGTGGATTGTACAATGAGGTGCTATGGTGTCTAATACCCTGTTCTTATAAACAATTTTCATTGTCATGGGGAACCAACTGTATACCATTGTCCATAACGAGGATAGAGGGAACTACTTCCTGAAAAAAAAACATTTTTCTCAGAATGCGAATAGTGGCTCCAGTGGTGATTTCACTCATACATTTCACCCACAACCACTTTGAGGAAACCTCCACACACACCATAGCAAATTTTAAAACATTTTGTATTTCAGATATGGGTCCAATTAAACCAATACACACTGTGTGCTAAGGTAGTCCTGGATTACTAATGGGTCCCATGACAGCCTGTGTACCAATTAAAAGTAATTTGTCACCTTCCTTACACTCACTGCACCTCACTACCCAGTCTGCAACCTGAGTATCCATGCCTGGCAACCAAAATTGTGCCTTGAGACATCTTTGTGTTAATCTCTGCCCCAAATGACCCTCATGGGCCATAGCTACATGTTTAGGACTCAAGTTTGCTGGTGGCACAAATATCTCGCCCCTCATCAACATGCTGTTCCCACACATGGATAGGTCAACTAACAACTTGACAAATGGTCATACAGAAATGGAAACACAACTCTCCTTCCAATTCCCAGAAAAAAAAACGTACACATGACCTCCTTGAGAGTTACATCTGCATCAGTGGCTTGACACCAATCTTCCTTTGTGAAAGCACATTAACCTTCCAATACAACATCCTGTATAGAGGCAACCACACCTTCAATTTCATGGTCATTCACCACAGGACCATTCACCAAATGCCAACCCACAGACAATCTGGATAAGCAATCTGCTTATATGTTTCTCAAACATTGAATGTATTCCATCACATAACAATACTTCTGGAGCCCGGCCGCAAGCTTCACCAACCTTGCAGAGACTTTACCAGCCCCATCAGGTAGTAGTATTTTAACCAGGGGCTTATGATCAGACCTCAAAATAAAGTGTGTGCCCCTCAAAGATGTCCAGAAATATTCCACACCCCATGCAGCGACTCACGCCTCCCTCTGAATGACTGAATACGTTCTTTCCGCATCAGTAACTGTGTGGGAAGCAAAGGCCACCATTTCTCACCAAAGTTGTGTCTCTGAGAGAGCATAACACCCACACCTGTGGCATTCACGTCAACACAACAAACACAAGGAGATGATGGGCGTAGCGCTGAAACTTTTTAGACTTTCACCCCCAGTCGTAGATCTGGTCTTAATCCATCATCGTTCCTTAGCTCACTTCACCACTCCAGTTCAGACAAAGCCATATGCAAATAATTTTTAACCCTGGCACTCACGTCAACAGTCACAATTGATTTAAGATCAACATCAAATGGTACTAATATACCAGCTTCACTAATCTCTTTCTTTATCATTTTAAAGCACTCCTCTTGGGATCACACAAAACTTTGACCCTTCTTTAAAATGACTCTCAACACCTCAGATTTATCAGTAAACCCCTGGATAATCTTTGCATATTACTCAATTCGACTTATAAAGGAACTCAATTGATCCTTATCTTGTAGACTAGGAGCTAATTCGATCACCTTCAATAAAAAATTTTGGTTTGACTTCATCAGCAGATAATGTGTAACCCAAATATTTTATTTGCTCGTTCAGAGAACTACATTTATCCTTTTTCATACTAAGACCTACATCATAAATTCTTTGTAGAACATGTTTCAAAACAACATTATGTTCCTCAACAGCCTTGTTAAAAACCAGGATGTCGCCTTGAAAGTATATAATACTTCCTCATCCTTTAAAAACGTCTGAAATCATGCATTGAAGCACGCTCTCTGCAGATAAAAGTCCAAATGGCATGCAAGCAAACTGGAAAGTTCCCTTCATGGTACTAAATGCTGTAAGCGATTTGGACTCATCGTGAAGTTTTTTTTATGGTATGTGCTCTTCAGGTCCAGTTTAAAAAATGCTTCCCACTTCTCAATAATAAGACTAGCTTCTTAATATTAGGTAGGGGATATGTGTCTGCTTCTTTGCTCTGATTGAGTGATCTCAAATCTACACAGAAGCTGAGTCATCCATCGGATTTACGTGTGATAACTATAGAAGAAACCCCACTTGATGCCTCAACTGGTTCTATAATTCCCTGTTGTAACATTTCCTGAATCAATTTTTTCACTTAATCGTGTACCATTAGCAGAACCCTCCTGAGTTTATGTTAGACTGGAATAGCCCCTCTCTTCAAATCTATCTTGTGGGCATACCCCTTCAACAATCCCAACTTCTCATCAAAAACCCGTCTAAAAGAGGGAAGTATATCCTCAATAGAGTCATCATCCACCAACATCACCTGGGAGGGAGCTCTTGAGTTAACAATAATATGCACATCACATTGATAAACCCATCCCAAAATTGGTGGACCATGTTCTGCTATATAAACCTTACCCCTCATACTCCTTCCCTCAAGTATAATGTGCACATTCATAAACCCCAAAATGTTCATGATTTCTCTTTTGTAACCTCCCGCGGAAATATTCTTGGCTTGGCAAACACAACTACCCACAGCTGCTCTAACATGGCTCTGGGAAATATTGTGTACATAGACTCCATATCCACCATGAGCTGCCCTTCGCAACCATTGATGGTAAACATTGCTTCAGGTCGGTCACTTCTCTGCCCCTCCTGTCCAGTTTTTTTTTCATTGCCAACTATAAGGATCCTAGCACCTACCTTTGAAACTAATGCTTCCTTATTGTTGCAACCCATTCTGCACATCATTGCAAAAAGGCCGGTGCAACCACACTTCCTGCATTCCTTGGTAATTCCAAAACAAAATGTAGAATCTGAAGAATGTGCATTACTGACACAATGATTACAACCTTTGTTAGATTGTCTAACAGGTCCAAAGCTTTTGGTAAATCTATAGCTGGACTTCGACAACAATACAGATTCTAGCGGTTTACTCACAGCCTCTATTTCAGATACCTCACAATCTTGTTTTTTCTTTTCTAACTCAGGCATACATTAGACTGATTGCTCTAAAACTATAGCAATGTCTATAGCATCCCTCAATATTGGATTCTTTGCTGTCAACAACTGCTCTTGTTTGTTCAGTCCTCTATAATGAACTTTGATCATGTCATCTGTCATTTCCCCAAGCTCACACTTAGTTGACAGCTCACGCAATCTGGACACTGGTGCGGCGGTGGGCAGGGAGGATGTCCACAGACAACCGAATAGTTGAAAAGTAAATAAATAATTCCTATTCTGTCATCTGTCGACATCCCCCCACCCCACCCGACTGCGCATACCTGCACATACAGCTGCTGACCTGTAGTACTGTACCCAATATACTCCAACTGATCCAAGCTCTGGACATGCATGAACACTTCCCACAGGACTCTTCAGTGCTATCAGTGGCTATCCAAAAGGCATTGGACTTCTCTGCTGGGATTTCCTAAATGCCACCATGTTTGGAATGAGCTTTGGGCTTCAATGCGTCTGTTATGTGCTGAGCTGATGGTGCGGGTCAGAATGGCGTCCATGATTTCAGATGCCTACCTGGTCAGGCAGGCTACTAGACAGGACTGTCCACTTTCCCTGCTATTGTTTGCTTAGGCTATGGAGCCTTTTGTGCTGACTGTAGGCAGGGGAGGCATCATAGAGGATTGCAGATCACGGCAGATAATCTGTGTATATCTTTGTATGAAGACAATATCCTCTTGGACATGTGTGGGGAGGACTCTGATCTAGAGGGGGCGCTTGTGGCCCTCCCCACGTTAGGGGTTAGATCAGGCCTCTCTGCCAACTGGCATAGTGCCTATCCACTATACCCAGACCTCAAGGAAACACAGAATGCTCAGGGTAAGCAGGCCCTGCGTTGATAGCAGACCACCATTAAAGACCTGGGCATCATAATCTATAGCACTGCAGAACTGCGCTTCAAGGAGAATTATGGTAAGTGTCTGACTATACTGCAATGCTTCTGGAATCCCCTCTGACATAAGGTGAGTGGTCAAATTGTGGTCTAAAAAATGGTGTTACCGCTTTGGTTTCTTTATTTATTTGCGACTCTGCCAGCAGAGCTTCCCAGGAGATCATTTCAGGAACTGGGTGGCATTTTACTGTGGCTCATCCTGGTGACAGGTAGCCCTAGGTAAGCTGAAGCTGGCGGTATAAAAGGGGGAAATGGCAACCCTGGACCTTGAGCTCCACTACCTGGCTCCGCAATCACAGTGGGTGGCCAGGAAGTGCTTCCATCTGTGGGGCACACTGGGTCATGGAGAGCGGGGTTTTTATCACTGGACCTACTGACCCAAATCTTGCTGAAACCTACACCCATGCCAACGGTACATAATGAGAAAATACTGATTAGAACTGTGAGTCTTGCCTGGTCCAGGGCACTGCAAAGGACATGCATCAAAGCTTTACTCAAAAATTGCAAACTTATAAACGAGGAATCCTGGCAGTAGAAGGTTCCACCCCTTTACAGGTGGAAGCAAAAGTAAGGAGGTTATGGTGGATTCCTAAAACAAAATTGATATCCAATAACTAAAACGCTAAAGAGTCTAACTGCCCAATATAGGTTTTACTTCTTCTCTATTGCATAAATACATTCAGAGCGCATTAAAGAGTGGGATGATATCCCATCATTTGTGGTTACGTACCCACATCTTAAATCAAAGTAGCTCCTCAACAGTTGGCGCTAAATTCAGTGAATATTATTTTTAATTTAACATCAAAAGTACTCAAAGATAGAGCTTCACAGTTCGCAGGTTTAGTCTGTTAAAATGCCACCTTGCACTGCTGAACCCTACCAAATGCACATTTCTGAAACAGCACACACATAGGTTCTACTTTGTCAGGTTAATGTTTTTAAAATGTGGAGTAATATTCAGCTAGGCCTAGGAATGACCTATGATTTTCTTTATTGACCAGAGTAGGAGCCCTCTTAGCAGCTTCTACAAGGTTGAAACTTTGACTTTTATCCCTTGATAATGTGTGTCCTGAATACCTGAATTCCCCACATAGTTAATCCAGCCTTCTTCAGTTTGTGTTCTTGCTCTGATGATCTACCAATCAAAATATTGTGTTGGAAGCTTAGGACATTTGGGAATCCTTAGAAGATGTTTTGTGTTATTCCTTGAAAAGCATTGAGACATTTTGAATGGCAATCCGTGAAATCAGTAAGCCCCAAAATGTGTAACAAATTAGGTGAGTGACCTAGATTCAGTCTGAAACTGTACCTGGTGGTAAGCAGATGTTAAATTGATAACATTGAAGCAGCAGGCATCCCCAAAGATGTATGTATATTATGAATTTTCGGAAGAAGGTGCTAGGCTATTCTTATTCTCATTCTCAAACTGAAGCCTTAAACATAAGAGTAGACCTTTGTAAATTGCCTTACAAGTCAATAGGCCCCAATAAAGTAGAGCACTTGCTTGATATGATAACACCTTTAACTTAACTTTTAAGAAAACTTTCAGAAGATGTGGTGTGGGGTAAACGTTGTGCACCAGGAGCACAACACTGACCTTCATACTAATTTTATGTTGAAAATTGGTGGCTCAGCTTGATCACTACTAGTACACCTCAGTAAATTCTTTACACACATCCTTTGCACTAAAATAATGTTTATCTATAAATACAGGTTTCCTTTCATTTGCATATTCATTTTCAGTGTGATCTAGTTTTATACCTAGTTCGTTTTGGTTTCTCCATCATAGTAGAGATATCGACTCTTTTTTCTACGCTCCTGGATCAATGTCTTACTCCTCAACAATATAACTTTCTTTATCAGGAAGACAAATTGTTTTCTACAACTTCCAGACTTTCTGTGTGAATTACCTGCTTACTTTAATGTCTTTACACACCTGACATAAATATTTTTGTCCCACAGGTTAAATTCTTAGCCAGACAGTTAGGACTATAAGCCGTCCACCACAACGTTAACATCATAGTCTTTTACTAACACTGTTTTGTGAGGTTGAATGTCTTTCCCTTTACCAAACTCTTCACATGTCCTGTTGTCTTTAAATTCACATACCTATTCAACATAATGTTTTCATTTCTTTGACTCAATCTATTGTGTGCTGGACACATTTAGCTATGGCCATGATCTCCTTAAAGTCTGGCTTGCAGTTGCTTGTAGATGTGGCAATTACTAAGGCACATCACTTACCAGTAACAAATCAGGAATTCACATTGTTTGCAAAATTCATAGATATTGCATAGCCCCCTCAACATACCTACTTAGCTTGCCAGTTTTTCATTTTCACTTGCACCTTTTTAAATACTTTATTCCTCTCTAAAATACAGTCATTGTTTTCCAAAATGTTCTTCACGTTTTAAACGTCACTAGAACACATTCGTGGGTAGTTCAGCTTCATCTCCCTCACCATCGATAAGTTCAGGCAATCTATCATAAGCATTGCACTCTATTATTCCCAGAAAGTGCAAAAAGACATTTTGTTGTCATAAAGGCAAGCTTTTTCACTTACAATCACAAATATATAGAAGGCAAACAACGTAATCAACTGCTTTAAGTGACTTGTGGTTTCCACAATATTTTTATGAAAAGAAGATGATTGAGACATGATGTCTACTGACACAATGAAGCATAGATCAAAAGTAAGTTAAAATAATGCAAACATATTGGAAAGAAAATATATGCAAACCCAGTATTTAAAAGTAATAGTGTATAATACTCTGGAAGCAGATTGTCTGTAGACATCTGCTCAAATCATAACAGAAAACAAGAGAGAGGAAACATTTCTCATGATTCAGAGATGGGATCAAACATTTCAAAGTTGATAAGTACTACAAGCAAGATAAGTAGTAAACACAGCGATGCAGAGAAGCACCAAATTAAACACAAATTAAACACAAATGATTCCCTTACAATTCCCTTACAATTACTATTAAAGAACAGTATACAGATCTGTAAATGAAAGTAAGTATTTGACTAGGAGAAGTCCTCTTTTTAATCTCTTAAAAGGGTGGTAACCTCTTACAAGAGAAATGGTAGCATTGGAGTGCAGAAAACAATTTGGGCTCGATCAATGGGAGTGCTAATTCTTCCCCGCAATCAGTTGAGAGTGTGAAACCACTTTAGTTCTTGCTCATATATGGCCGGAGGAATAGCAACCTCCCAGGAGAACTGCAACACCAGAAGAGAACTTATAGTGGTAGCTCAAAAGCAGATGACACAGACAAATGACTTAAGGAATGCAATTTGAGAATATATGCACATCAAGATGTACTTTGGCATTTATAACATTTCCTTGAGCCAGCCCTACTGAGATCCAAGTTCTGAACTACCCTGCTGGACCACGTTAACTATGTGGTTGACCAGCAGGCAGCTTTCAAGCCACTTTCAAAGACCGACTAGATAACAACGCCCACAACAGCAAGGAATTATTCAACATCGTCAAGGAATTTACCAACCCCTCAGCCAACTCCAACGACATCACCCCCTCTCAAGCCCTCTGTGACTCCCTAGCTTCCTTCTTCCACGACAAAATTGCAGACATCCACAACAGCTTCGACAACCGACCCGAAGACCAACCCACACAACCCCCTGCAGGACCCCCACCCCCCCTGAACATCCTCAATGACTGGAAGCCAATCTCCACTGAGGACACCATCCGTCTGATGAACTCTATCCACTCAGGATCCCCCACAGACCCATGCCCTCACCACATCTTTGACAAAGCAGACTCCATTATAGCACCGCACCTCCGAGACGTCATCAACTGCTCCCTCAACTCCGCAACCTTCCCGGAAAGCTGGAAACATGCCGAACTCAGCGCCCTCCTGAAGAAACCCACAGCTGACCCCACCGAACTCAAAAACTACCGCCCTATCTCACTCCTTCCATTCCCGGCCAAAGTCATCGAGAAAGCGGTCAACAACCAGCTCGCCGCATTCCTCGAAACCAACAAATCCCTCGACTCCTCACAATCAGGCTTCCGAGCCAAGCACAGCACTGAAACCGCCCTCATCGCAGAAACAGACGACATTCGAACTCTACTGGACAATGGAGACACAGTCGCCCTCATCCTCCTCGACCTCTCCGCAGCCTTCGACACGGTCTGTCATAGCACCCTTCTACAACGTCTCAGAAACGTCGGAATCCAAGGAAAAGCACTGGAATGGATCACCTCGTTCCTCACCGGAAGAACCCAGAGAGTCCGCCTTCCACCATTCAAGTCAGAGGCCACTGAAGTCATCTGCGGCGTACCACAAGGATCTTCACTTAGCCCCACCCTCTTCAACGTATACATGAGCCCCCTCGCGATCATCGCACGCCAACACAACCTCAACACCATCTCCTACGCCGACGACACTCAACTGATCCTCTCACTCACCAAAGACCCGAACACTGCCAAAACCAACCTGCATGAAGGAATGAAAGAAGTAGCCGAATGGATGAAGCACAGCCGTCTGAAACTGAACTCAGACAAAACAGAAGTCCTCATCCTAGGCACCTCCCCCTCAGCCTGGGATGACTCTTGGTGGCCAGAGGCCCTTGGAAAAGCACCCATCCCGACGGACCACGCACAGAACCTGGGCGTCATCCTGGATTCCTCACTCTCGATGAACAGACAAGTCAACTCCGTTTCTTCATCTTGCTTCAACATTCTTCGCATGCTCAAAAAAACATTTCGCTGGATCCCCACCGAAACTAGAAAAATGGTCACCCACGCTCTGGTCACGAGCCGACTGGACTACGGAAACACCCTTTACGCCGGTACCACCGCAAAACTCCAGAAAAAACTCCAACGCATCCAGAACGCTTCAGCCAGGCTCGTATTAGACATCCCACGTAAAGAACACATCTCTGGTCACCTGAAAAACCTCCACTGGCTCCCCGTCAATAAGAGGATTACTTTCCGCCTCCTAACCCACGCACACAAAGCACTCTACGAAATCGGACCCGAATGCCTCAACACACGACTGTCCTTCTACACCCCCTCCCGCCAGCTACGATCCTCCAACCAAGCCCTTGCCACTGTACCTCGCATCAACAAAACCACCATGGGAGGTAGATCCTTCTCCTACCTGGCAGCTAAAACCTGGAACTCACTTCCCACTCACCTTCGCCTTACTCAGAACCACCTAGCATTCAGAAAGCAACTTAAAACGTGGATATTTGACAAGTAATTCCCCACCCTTCTTCAAGCGCCTTGAGACCCTCTGGGTATGTAGCGCGCTATATAAATTTACTGACTTGACTTGACTTGACTCTGAGCAATAGGCCTTATTTATGCATGATTAGCGTTTGCTTGGCAGAGAAAGGAGGTGGGGTGAAATCTGAATAGGGCGATGAGTTGAGAACTGACAACCCAGCAAAGCCCTCCTCACATAGGCAAATTGGAACAGGTAGGACTCTGGCACGAGTCACATTCAACTAGGGATTCCATTCGAAGTTCTGGGGAAAGGATTCCGTTTTTCAGTGCCTGTTATGGGCAGAGCTAAGGTAAAAGGAGAAATCTTGCAGACCATTACTTTGTCTGGCCAACTATAAAAATCCTAAAATGATGTCCACGGTGGTGGGTCACAACGGCAAAGACGTTGAGAAGAGTTGGACCTAAAAGAGAAGAAGGAGAGATCGACTTGCTGATAAACTCCCCCTTGGAGAGGACTCCTGGCATTTTGGAAATCTATGAGGTGTGTTTGCAGGGTCAGTGTCAATGGCCTCTACACTCTCAAAGAAAGACAGTAGGGGTGGTACTTGCTTGTGGGCCTGAAGAAAAGGATTCGGTAGGACATCCGTGCACTTCTTATGGAAATGATTTTAGTGGTGAAGAGTCCTAGTTTTGATTAACCCAGAGTGGGCCACCAGAAGCAACAGGACCAGAGAAATGGGGAGTCTTGTCAGCAATTCATAGCTGGGAATTCACTGCAGAGAGGTCGAGTACATGACTGCACATTGCCTGATCCAAGAAGAACCTTGTAATTCCCACCAGTATGGTCAGTGCACCACAAGACCACCTGGCTTTGCGTCGCACTGCTTTCCACTTAAGCTGCAAAGGGTAGGCCAGTGGAAAGTGGGAAAAAGCCACCTTAGCACCATCACTCTTTGTTCCCCGGATCAGTCCACAGAGCATGTAATCCTAGCCTGCAGCATTCATCCTTTATAAATCTGACCCACAGAATTCTCGCAGCCCCCGGGAGAGTCAGTAATTCCGCTAGTTCCTGTCTGTAATTTACAAGCTCAGGCGTCACCCAGAGCCTGAGCCAAGACCTTAAGGGCTTAAGCACTAGCATCTCATCAATAGGCCTAAGTCCTAAATCAAGCCTAAGGGGCAGAAGGGGAGTGCTAGAAGGTAGGGCCGCAGCTGTCTTATAAATTTATTTTCAGTCCTAATCAGTTCGGTCCTTCGAGAATAGCCCCATAGTTCCCCGCCATGGACAATCGCACCTCTCGCTTGAGCCTTATATACCTCCAACGGTGGGGCTACCGGTTTGTTTGTGGAGGTGTTAGATAGTTTCAAAATACCACCAGCGAGTTGGGACAGCCTTAATTGAGATTTGACTATCTGGGGGCCCCACGTCAGATCCTCGATTAAGGTAACCCCCAGATAGTCAAAAGTCGATACCCTTTCCAGACATGATGTACCTAATCTTGGATTTGGGCGAGTAGTTACTGGGGGGTTGAAAATCATGAATTTCGTTTTGAGTGAATTGATCTCCAAGCCCCTCAGTCTGCAAAAATCGTCAAAGCCATCCAATATACAATGAATCCCCATTGGGGACTTAGACAGCAAGAGGGTTTTGTCAGCAAACATAATGGTTGAGACCCTACTACCCGCCAATTTGGGAGCATCATTATTCTGCAGTTGATTCAAGTGCGAGATTACCCCGTTGACATAGAGGCAAAACAGAGCACGCAGTCCTGCTTTACTCCCCTCCCAACGGGCAACCTCCCAGACAGTGCGCCATCTCTCCCGCATCTGACTTGGGCGAAATTCGCCTCATTGAGCCTCATCAATATTTTCACATTGAGACCAGTATTCCCAGTTCAAGGACAATCCATAGTTTCGCCCGTTGGACTAAATCAAAAGCCAAGCGGAGGTCGACAAAGACCATATAGAGGCTGCCACCCTCTATATTTACTGTTTTCCAAAATAATAATGAAAGACGGAAAATTTGGTCCATAGTAGAGGTGTTTTTTCTAAACCCCGCCTGATAAGGGCTCAGGATTGAGTGCTCCTCCATCAAGTCCTGCAATCGATCCAAGATTAACCTGGCAAAGATCTTCTGTGGAACATCTATGAGGCTGATGGGCCTGTAGTTGGCTGGGAGCAGAGGAGAACCCTTTTTAAAGATAGGGACTATCTCCGCCCCAGCCAAGTACATGGCACCATCATACCTCCCAGGACCGCGTTACAAAGGATCAAAAGATTTGGCCCCCATATCCTCGGTTCCTGCCTAAAAAGATCTCCTGGTAATTTATCTAATTTAGGCTTTACCCAGGGCCAATTTGGAGATTGCATTGCAGACCTCATTAAGCGTAAAATCGGCCTCTGCCTCTACATTTAAATTAAGAGCTGGCTGTATCCTTATTAACTCTGGAGCATCTAGCTGGTCCACACTTTGGTACAGCACTCGAAAATGGTTTTCCCAGGCTTCGGGTGCAATATTTGATTCAATGGCCGGTTTGGGTTCCCCCGAACCATTGTTTACTATTGCCCAGAATTCCTGGGAATCTTTGTGTCTTAGTGCAGCAGATAAATTAGCCCACTTCTCATGATCCCACTCCTCCTTAGCACATTTCATAATTTCTTTGTAGTGCATTCTCCTAGCTTTGATTTTGATTTAATCAGTATTCTCTTTTATTGCCTGTATTAATTCAGACTTGGCCTTTCTGCAAAGTGCATTATACCATGACTGCCGCCTTGAAGTTTTACTCTTCTTTATTCTCTGGGGATTAAATACCTCAACCAGCTTGGATACTAGATCCAAGTGCAACGCCTGTATTTTAGTATAATGATCTGGAACAACTGGTTGCGTAATGAGAACATCAACCTCAGCAAATATGGGGACAATGATGCTGTACAGTTTGCAGACTTCCTCCGGATTATCTGCAAGTTTCTCCCATCTGACTCTTCGCCTATTATTTGTAAGAATAAGCCTGTCAGCAGCGTTCCCAGGAGCCGAGCGGCTGCTCCCCCTATTGCAGAGCGGGCCAAGCTCTAAAATAAACGGGTTGTGGTCACTCTCAACTCGCGTGACTACATTAAAATCTATAACTAGTGGCCACAGCCGTGTTTCTGCCAAGATGTAGTTCATTGGTATACAAGGGGGTTACCCAATAAAGTCACTGGGACCTGGGTTTAACAAGTACTAAGAGGAAGGGGTCCCAGTGTGAACGGGGAACATATTTTTACAAGAATTAATCCAAAGTAGTTGTTGGGATCCACAAAGTTTTATTCACTATGGGATCAAGTGTAGTTAATACACATAGCATAGCAAATAGTCAACTGTATTAAAAGTCATACAGTGCCCCAGGAAGGAGAGAAGGGGTGATAGTGTGCCAAGTTATGGCATGAAAAATGTTTCAGATTGTTGATTTTACTGTCACTTAATCCTATCACCTCCTTACCCTCACACTATCACCCCTTCTCTCCTTCCTGGGGCACTGTATGACTTTTAATACAGTTGACTATTTGCTATGCTATGTGTATTAACTACACTTGATCCCATAGTGAATAAAACTTTGTGGATCCCAACAACTACTTTGGTAAGATGTAGTTCAAGCGTGACATCTGGCCCAGTTTAATAATGGTACACTTTGCTGGTCTATCAGATATAGTGCACCCGTTACAGGCTCGTAAAGAATAATTTAATGTTAGCGCTGTGATCTGTATAGCCAGAGGTGATCATGCTCTCGTAAATGGAGCCTGTGACGATGGTATGGACCAATAGTCGTCTTCTGCTGCCAGGACTTCATCCTTCAGCCCCTCCAGCGGTTCGAAGTGGCAGTTCAGATCCCCCCACAACCATCAAATAAATATCACTTGGGAGGGTTTGTAAAAAATTGGACAGTTCTTCAATGGCCCTCGACTTGCTGGCTATATTCACTGGGGGGGAAATACACATTTATGAGAGCAAGCTTCAGATGGTTAGCCCAGGTTAAGACCACACATTGAACATCATTAGAATAGGTTAATAATGTCGTGGCGATGCATCCCAGATGGCAGCCAACCCAGATAGTAAGGCCTCCTGATGGCCTGCCTCTCCCACCCCAGAGTGCTGGCACATGGAATGGGGCAAACCCCTGCTGATACTGCTCTTCCCGGGCCCATGTTTTTTGGAAGAGGCACACATCATTCTTATCTACAAATGCTTCCCAATTAGGGCAGGCCATTGTATTTGGCAGGCCATCCACATTCCACGACAATATCTTAACTGTTCCTGCCCTCAAGTCCTGATCAATACTTAGGATCAACTCATTCAAGTCGTCCTGTGCAATTACCGTGTCATGAAGCACGGTACGTGGCGGATAACCTTGCGCCAGGTTAGTAGTTAGTGGGATTGTCTGTGGGGACTTGAGATCACTTGCAACAAATGTCTGCTGGGTATTGTAGGGGGGGACGGAAGCCACCTCCAGCAAACTTTGTTTTCTACTTGTGTTGTTAAGCGTGTTAGGGCAGATCTCCCTTATCCTCCTCCCTCCTTCAACCCTCTTACCCCCTAAGGGTGCCCCACTAGGGTCTGCATCCCTATATTCCAGTCAGCTTTCCACTTAAGCTGCAAAGGGTAGGCCAGTGGAAAGTGGGGAAAAGCATTGCATTTAATATTAGAGTCCATGTTTAAGTAAAGAGTCACTAGCCATAGGTGTATTGAATTAGTTCACAAGAACACAGGGGCATATTAGCAAGGGTGATATAGCACTTTAACAGGACTTTATCCCATTAAAGCGGCAATATTTGTATCGCCCTATTAGCAAGCTGTCGCTAACAGCAGTTACCGACAGCTTATAGTACAGTTCCTAGTGTGAGGTGCTGGCCCAGTTCTTCACCACTAAGATTGAGAAAATCTATCAAGACATATCTGAGCATAATGAGGGTAAAACATCCCCGATCATTGACAACAGCCCTAGCCTCACGAGTATCCAGCCTGTTTGATATGCCCACCTGGACGAATGGCCAGACCTTAACTTGTCTTCGATATCAGCACATCTGGCTAAAATCAAATCAGGCTCACCTAACGATCCTCTCCCTGTCTCTGTCCTCAGACTTCTGGATGAGCCTCAGCTCGCCAGGATTTGCTCTATGCTCAATGCCTCACTACATCAGGCCAGTGTTCCTGCGTGTTGGAAGCACGCCATGGTTTCTCCTTTGCTGAAGAAACCTACGGCGGATCCTAAAATCCCCGCTAACTTCAGGCCAATTTCATTACTACCCATTTTTTCCAAAGTATTGGAAAGACACAGCATCTGGCCCTGTTCGTCTCGACCCACAATTTGTTGCATGACTCCCAGTCAGGGTTTCACCCAGGATTCTCAACAGAGACTACACTCTTGGGAGTCACCAAGAATCTCCGTTGTATGCTCGACAGAGGGGACACCGCTGCACTCATTATATTAGACCTCAGTGCGGCCTTTGATACTATCACCCACGCCATCCTACTTAGAGCACTGGGCTCCTTAGGTGTTGGTGGCAAAGCCCTCAATTGGCTTGAATCTTTCCTGGCTGATAGGACTTTCCAGGTTTTCTCCCACTCCTCGACGTCTAAGGTCCATGCTTCCCCATTTGGAGTTCCCCATGGCTCAATCTTCAGCCCTCTTCTTTTTAATGTATACATTACTCCGCTAGCTCTCATTGCGAAGCGTGCTGGGCTCACGTTGTTTACTTATGCGGACGACTCACAGATTGTCTTCTCCCTCTCTCAATCGAATCAGTCCCCCACCTCCCTCCTTCAGTCGGGGCTCAGCGAAATAGCCACTTGGATGAACCAAAATTTGCTGAAGCTCAATGGGGGGAAAACGGAGATCTTTATCCTTGGGAATAAGCCTGATTTGTGGTGCTCCAAACACTGGCCGGCAAAAGTTGGCCCCATTCCACCTGCATCAGCGCATGTCCGCAACCTGGGGGTGACCATAGATCAGGGCCTTACAATGCAGTCGCAAGCGATGGAAGTGACGGCCACCTGTTTTTCCATCCTGCGCTGGTTGAGGAAGATATTGTGGATGTTGCCGACCGAAACCCAGAGGTCTGTGGTCAACGCCTTGGTGACCTACTGGTTGGACTATGGCAATGTACTCTACCTGGGGGCTACAAAGGCGGTTACCCGTCGCCTCCAAATGGTCCAAAATGCTGCGGCGCACTTACTTTGCGGCTGCAAAAGGAGTGAACCCATTACAGGACATCTCAGGGAACAACACTGGCTCCGTGTGGAGAGCCGTGTGAAGTTTAAAGCTCTAAGCTACATGTACAAAATAAAAGCAGGCGCGGCTCCAAAATATTTGAAAACCCTGGTGACAACGTACTCTCCAACACGCACACTGCGGTCGTCTACCCAGGAACTCTTCTGTGTACCTAAGGTCAGACTTGCTAGGATGGGCGGGAGGTCCTTTGCCGCCATGGGTCCTAGGCTCTGGAATTCCCTCCCGCTTGCCATTCGTGCGGAGAGCTGCTACGGCCGTTTTCGAAAAGCAGTTAAAACCTAGTTGTTTAACCAATAACCTATTACCCACTGTATGTTGCTCCTGTCTCCATTAGCGCCGGGAAACCCTACTTGGGTAGCTGTCGCGCTCTATAAACTGAAAAAATAAATAAAAATAAATAAAATAAATAGGCGATAGCTACAGGTTTGGGGCCCGCTTCGCATGTCAGCGATATTTATCGCTAATGACATGCAAAGTGGGCATACCCAACCTGTTAGCGACTGAAAGCAGTCGCTAACACAGCTATCGCCTATCATCAAGGCAGGCAAAGCGATTAAAAAATTTGCGCTAAACGCGAATAACGCCTGCTCAGACCAGGACTAACCTGTATATCCAATGGGAGGTGGATATTCAGGTTAAGTCCCCATTAGCGTTAATGTCTGAATATATCGCTGGATTTCCAGCGAAATTCACGCATTGAGCCGCTATTGCCGGATATTTTATCGCTTTAGAGATAAGCGTTGCTAATAGCATGTTATCTCTGCAATTATATCCGGCGATAGGCGGCGATTAAAAAAATTGCGCTAGGCGCATTTAGCGATAATTATCACTATTTGTTGCAACTATGCCCCACATTTTTTCTCCTCTAGCGATAAACATTGTTTCTCTCACAGACAATGTCAACACAACTGAGTTGGAACCTGACTTGGTGACAGTGATTTTAAACATTCGGCTGTAGCAGCATGCTCGCAAATATACTTGCCACGCGATATGAAATGGAGTCATGATTAGCAACATTCAGTTAGTGAGAGAAGAATATGAGAACATTGCGTTCATATATTGTTGTCTAAATTAGGTTTCAAAATGAGGTATCACCTCATTAAAAATAAATGGAATAGGAAAATGTAAAGATTAGGAGTCTAGTTAGAAAAGCTATCTCGAGAGAAAGCTAACTAAAAAAGAAAATCCATATTTAATTAAACTTAAAATTGCAAGAATTATTATGTGTAAGAAATGAATGATAAACCCATATACTGGTACATTTCATGACTAATGAGAACATCTGGTGACTGTTCTAGATTTTTTTTTATGTTGACTTCAAGACAGAAAAAAAAGGTTTGTCCCATATCCCATCATTGAAGTGCTAAGTTCAAGTGACACACCTAATAGATTTATGCATTTCAATTGTGGCGTCACACAGACTGAACATAAACTTATACTGCGGAGAATAAAGTCCTTGTCAGAAGGCTGCCGCTAATATTTATCTGGTAATCAAGACACTAATATTGCTGTGAATACATGATATAGAAGAAGCATTGCAAAACAATTTCCTCTTGTCTCCTAGCTCCCAGAAGGAAGTGCGAGATTTAAAAGTCTGCCTTTTAGTGAGAAAACATAAAGTGAACTACAAGCACATGGAATTAGATTCACTAAATCATGAGTTTTAATGGACTTTGAACTTATTAGCTAACTGTCTGTATATCTGAACAAAGATATAAAACTTACATCAGTATTCCCTATGGCTCGACAAAACCAGCTCTCAATATACAGAAGAAGCATGAAGGCATTAGAAGGCACAAGAGAGAAATGTTGATTAATAGCCATAATAGAAAGAGCATGGCACTAAGAATGTCATTATAAATAAAATTGAGAATATTTTTTGCTGGAAGTATATGAGAAATCTTTCAGATTCAAGCTTTTAGAGTGAAATAAAAGGAGGTGTAAAATATAATTACACTGTCGTTAATCAGGACAGCGGTGCCCTTAACCGAAATCGATTACATCCAGAAACTAAAACAAAAGATATTTATCCACCATACCAATAAATATATCGATCAAAAAAATGGTTTTGCTTAATCTCTCTCATGGAACAGATAGCGATAGCGTTACATGCTGTGTCAGGAAAGTTGTTTTTGTCGCCCGACTGATCGGAAAATTATGCCAGCACGTTCGTTTTCGTATGTGATTCATTTTACTGGTCCGGCATAGGAAGTACAGCGGTGGGAAAGACCATGGGCCTTATTTATGAAGGCCTTGCGCCACCGGTGCGTCACTTTTTCCCATTTTAAAAGTGACGCACCGGCGGCGCAAGGCCTTCATATATAAGGCCCCATGTATTCAAGATGCAACACCATACTTATTTTTTAGTCCACTAAAAGATATAGCATCCTACAACAGTAAAAAAAGGAAACTGGTAGAATCTGCCTTACTGGAGAACCCTTAAAAATAAGTAGATTTTTATATAGCATTTTTCATTCCACCTTTGGCGCTTCTCACTTCTCTAAATAACAGGTGTTATTATTTCCTAAACTAATGGCATTCAGTTGATTGAAATAGGAGAGATGAGTCAAAGTGAAACTCCTACCTCAAAGATTACTGCACGTTTTAACATTAATCTTGATAATTAGCTAAGCTATCCTGCAGGCCGAGTGTTTGGTGCTATCCAGAAGAAATGAAAAATGCACAATGACATCAACTTTATTGGCTGTTTAGTGTGCTGCTATGTTGCCCATTCCGTGCTACTCCAGAGCATAGGTGGCCTGGGAATTTCTGATTTTTTGAGAAACCAAGAGGAAGGTCCCAGCCGAGCACATCAATGAAAACTCCAACAGCAGAAAATATATTTTTACAGTCATCAAGGATTTCACCACACCAGCAGCAGCTGCAGCTGCCAGCAACAACACCACAACCCAAGAACTGAGCAGTGACCTCTCTGAGTCTCTCTGCAGCAATATCACCGTCATATGCTGTAATTGTGACTAACAATCACACTCCTGCACCCTTGCAAGTAGTCTGCAGGTACCGGACAAAGGTAACACCCTGACCACGTTGAACAGCATTACCACAGAGCAAACCATAGAAATCATGAAGATCATGCACTCCAGGACCCTGTCAGACCCTTACCCCAACCACATATTAAACAAAGGTTCAAACCCCATCAGAAAAACTCTCATATGCATCCTTAACAACTCCATCAACACAGCTACATTCTGGGATGCTTAGAATCATGCAGCCATCAAGCCCTCAAGAAAAAATTCTCAGCAGACAGAGCCTCGTAAGACAACTTTC
Organism: Lissotriton vulgaris; assembly: GCF_964263255.1. Lineage (NCBI taxonomy): Eukaryota > Metazoa > Chordata > Amphibia > Caudata > Salamandridae > Lissotriton > Lissotriton vulgaris. Next base: position 1,091,744,834 of record NC_141696.1, on the reverse strand, counting down.
GACTGATCTCCCTCCTACCATACCAGGCAAAGGTCCTAGAAAAAGGTATCAATTAGGGTATCACCAACCACCTCGCTAACCGCCAGCTCCTCAATACGACACAGTCTGGAAAGAGACCAAACAAAAACAACAGCACAGACTGACATAATCGCAGCAACAGCAGCCCTCATCCTTCTTAACCTCTCTGCAGCCTTCAATGCAGTCTCACACTAATCCTGATTAGGTGACTGCACACAGCTGACATTAAAGGATCCACCCTCCAATTAATCTGCACCTTCATCACTGGAATAATCCAAACGATCAACATGCCGTCATAGTCCTTAAAAGCCTGGAAACTCATTTGTGGAGTCCCTTGGGGTCCCTTGCTCAGCCAAACCCTCTTCTGCATCTACCAGACCCCACTTGCACACATCATCCACACACACAAAATCAACATAATCACGTCTGTTCAAGACTTGCAACTGATACTCACAACTGATACCCTACCTCTTGTTAAAAACACAGAACACCAAAAACAACTTTAACTCCTCATTTGACCAAAGTAGCCTTCTAGCTGAAGTCCAAATGCCTCAAGCTGATCACAGACAAGACTAAAATGGTGATCTCTACAAAAAGATGAATGGTCGTTGAACTCCACCCCCAACCCACAAACAATAAACCTCAGGATCACTATAGACAGCAAGCTGGACATGTTTGTTCAGGTCAATGACGTTTCCACACCCTGAGGAAGGTAAAATAGATACACAAGTGCCTCCCAAAGAACTCCAAGAAAACGGACATCCAAGATTCATCACCGGCCATCTGGATTATGGAAATGCCCTATACGCAATATTCAACATCAACTAACAAATGACTACAGACCATACTGAAAGCAGCAGCTAGACTGGTCCTCATCTAACTACACCTGAGGGAGTCAAGATATAGAAGTATGCACAATTCATGCTTCTCACCCAAACATTTAAAGCACTAGATAACACAGACCAAGCCTATTTAGGAAGCCACGTGCCGTTCCACCAGCAATCCAGATACCCCCATTCAGTCAGACTCTCACTAGCACAAATGCCACACCTACTCAGAAGTTCAGCAGGATATCGTGCCTTCTGTTACATTGCTCCCCAAGCATGGGTTGGCCTCTCACAGCACAAGAGTCTCATCTCCTATTCTTGAATTCTGCAAGAAGTAGAAGATCTGGCTCTTCAAGTAAGTCTCCCTCCAGACTAGCCACATTCACTTGCACATGCCAGGATACCCTCACAGGTGATAGCGCTCTCTAAAAATACAAAGAGCATAATAAATATCTCCAAATGCATAATTTGGTAAAAACAATTTGCAAACACAAAGAAATATTTACTCTCCTGTGTTTGCAAGTTTTCTTGTTATGCCCTAAGGTAACTATAATTTGGGCCACCACTATGCACAGTTTTCTCATTTAATGTAATTGCAAACATTGTAGTGATATTATAAATGATTTCATAAAAGATTTCATGAGTGATGTATTATGCAGGGTAAGGGTAATTAGCAGGTCATAGCTAGAGCATGAGTTAGTGTTACCTTAATGCATAAGCTATCATTACTTGACATAACTATAACTGGTGAAGTTCAGTGATTTTTTATGTTTGAAACATTATGTGGTCTCTGAAACTTTCACCTAACTTTAACTTTATTTTAACCTTTGCTTATTTGTGAATTTGAAGGGTTTATACCATAACATAATATTTTATCACCATACAAAAAGATAACCCCGGCTGCACACATCCAAAGGCAATGCTTGTTGGCTGAAGAGGCTGGCCTATGGCCAGGCAATTTGGGAAAACCCCCACAGGCAGACAACCTCATGTCGTGCTTGCCCTTCAGCCGTGCTTGGCAAGACTTTGCCCAAAAAGCCTGGCCACATCTAACTCCTTAGCACAGCCCTCCTCCTCAAGCCACTTCAGATCCTGGGGACCCCATCCTCTAGGGCCATTACATCGCCTGAGGTCAATATTGAAAATGGGAGGGTGCGTCATGCCTACCCTCCCTGTGCCTTGATAGGCCCAAGGAACACCATCCTCAGTGCCAAATTTCATTATTAAGAGAAGGGGGCCACTTCCTCTTTGAGCCAAGGCCAGTATTTCTTTTAGGTGGGCACGCTGGTGCCCACCAGGGGCACCCACCAAACAAAAAGCTGGGAGATGTGGAAGGAGCCCCAGGGTCTTGTGGCCCCAGCCAGCTCCCAGCATACTGCAGAAGCCGTCATTAGTCCGGCCCAGTGGGAGCAACTGTTTTAGTTTGCTCCTGCCGAGTGAGAGCAGTGTGTGCTTCCCTGCCAAGAGAAGCAGGGGTAGGGAAACAAAAGTCTGCTCCCACTGAGTGAGAGCAGATATGCCAAACTTGCCAAAACTCAAGCAGACAAGGAAAGCACATCTGCTCTAACCTGGTGGGAGCTTTAAAGTGCTCCAGTTAGTGGGAGCAGAGCAGACATTTGTTTACTTGCCCACACAAATACAGGCAGATAAACTGCTGTGTCCAGGGTGGTGGGCTTCCTGGGACACAGTAACTGAGCTAGCCCCAGGGAATGGGCTTTCCTAGGGCCTTAACTCCCTCCTTCTCCATGCACTGTTTATACCATTTTATATTATATCAGTGAAACCATCTAAAATAGTATTATTTACAATAATATATATGACATTACAAATGATATCTTTTGTGAGAATACAGTGCATGGTACAGTGCCACATTATAGTTAAGATAATGTGGCTACCAAGTTAAAGACACTGTGAATTTAGGTACGCAAGTTATAATAATGTGAAGGTGTTGAATAAATAATAAAGTAAAGGTATAAGTATTCATTTAGGAACTACAATTTTTTGTAGTTTAACTTCTCTTTGCAGCTAAAGAATAAATTAAGTTAAATAAAATAAAGATGGTATGTAAATAGAAAATGTAAAATATAACTAAAAATTTCTAAAATATTTTTGCTGTATATAGAAAAATAACGTTTTTCTAGCTACAACAAAGGTTTAACTTTTTTTCATTGAATTTCAATCTTTACTGTCATTGAGTGGAGTGTTATTAAGTGCAGTGCGGTGCTGTACGGTGGAGGAGAGAGTAACAAAGTGCACTGTCATAAAGTATAGTGTTGTGAGTTGATTAGAGTGGAATGTGGTAGAGTGGAGTGGTGTACAATGGAATAGTGTACAGAGGAGTGGGTAGAGCGTACTATGGTAGCGTTTAACTGCATACAGTTGAGTACTGCAGGTTGCAATGGTGAAGAGCGAAGTAGCATTCAGTGGAGTGAGGTGCAGTTTCGTGGCATACCGTACAGTAGCATGGAGTGAAGTGGTGTTGAGTGGAATAGCATATAGTGGAGTGTCATACAGTGGATTGTTGCAGAATGTAGTGGCATACAGTGGAAAAGCACATAGTGGAGTGGTGTAGAGTGCAGTGGCATATAGTGCAGTGGCATACAGTGGAAAAGCATAGACTGTAATGGCTAGAGTGGACTTGCATAGAGTGGAATAGCATGGAGCAGAGTACCATACATTGGAGTTGGGTACAGTGGAATGGTGTAAAGTGGAATGGAGTACAGTGCAGTGGTGTGCAGTGCAGTGGGGTACAGTGTAGCGTGTAAACAGGGACTGGCATATACTGTCATATCATAGAGTGGAGTTGCAAACATTGGAGTGGAATAGAGTGGAGTGGAGTACAGTGGAGTGTTCTAGAGTTGACTGGTGTAAGATACAGTGTAGTGGCATACAGTGGAATAGCATAGATGAGAGGCGTTCAATGGAGAGGCATACATTGTAGTGTGATATAGAGTAGCATAAAATAGAGTGGCATGGAGCAGAGTGAGGTGCGGTGGAGTGGCGTACAATGAAATAGCGTAGAATAGAGTGGCGTAGAGTGGAGTGGTATACAATATATTAGTGTATAGTGGAGAGTTGTAGAGTGGAATGCTGTGCAGTGGAGTGTTGTAGAGTGGAGCAGGATAGAATGTAATGGGGTAGAGTGCAGTGATGTACAGTCTAACTGTTAACTCTGGAGTGATGTAGAGTGGAATGTTGTTGAATGAAGTGCAGTACAGTGGAATAATGTAGAGAGTGGTGGCAGAGAGTGGAGTGGCATACAGGTGTAGAGTAGAGTGGAGTGGTGTAAAGTAGAACTACTTTAAGTGTTACTTGTGCACAGTGTAGTGACATGGAGTGGAGTGGCATATGGTGGAAACACGTAGAGTAGAGTGGCAAAGAATGGAGTGGTATACAGTGGAATAACGTAGAGTGTAATACAGTAAAGTGGATTGATGTAGAGTAGAGTGGCCTATACTGTTGTGCGATATAATGGAGTGGTATACAGTGTATTAGAGCTCAGTGGATTGCTGTAGAGTGGAGTGGCATATAGCTGAGTGGCTTATAGCGGAGTGAAAGAAAGTGAAGTGGAGTACAGTAGAATTGAGCACAGTGCATTGGTGCGCAATAGACTTGTGTATAGTAGAGTGGCATAAAGTGACACAGCATAGAATGTAGTTTCATAGAGTAGATGTGCATTCATTTTAACAGCATACAGTGGAGTACTGTGGAGTGAAAGGGTGTACAGTGTATTGGTTTACACTGGAGTTTTATAAAAATTAAGTGGCTTACAGTGTAATAGCGTGCAGTGTAGCGATGTAAAGTAGAGTGGTGTAGAGTGGCTAGGGTAGATTAGAGTGGCTTACGGTGGATTAGTGTAGAGTGGAGTGGTGTATAATGGACTGAAATAGAGAAGGGTGGAATAGAGTGTAATAGTGTAGAATGCAGTCGATTGAAATGAAGTGTCTTACAGTAGAGTGTGGTAATTGAAGCAGATGAAGCGTGAAAGTGTGTTATTAGATGTTGATTTTTTTATGTCATGTGTCAAGAAAATATATTATTTGGTGTAAATGGAACATTTCAGTAGTTTGTGTGAATAGTGTAAGTAGGTTTAAAGTTATAATTTTTCAAATATTTAGTTATATAATGTGTCCCAGTAGACCATGGTAATTTCACAGTATACTGCTGTACTTGTGCATGAGAAGGCAATATGGAACTGACTAATGACTATGTTTGCCAGGGGTAAAAGACAGCCAGGGGGTTTCTATCAATTTTTGTCTGCGTTTTGCGTTTTGCGTTTTGCTGTGTTCTGTGTTCAGGTCTTACATCGAAATAAGTAGTAGGTTTTAATGTTGTTCCTTACCTGTTACCACTTCGTTAAAGACTTAACAGGAAACAAAATATTTCTAATTATATATATATATATATATATATATATATATATATATATATATATATATATATATATTTTACAGCTTTTTAGGTAGAACTGTAATTTCTTTAAGTAGCACAGTAATTGGGAGATAATACCGGGTCCTCTGTATGCTTTTTTGCTGAAAATTTAAATATGTGATTAATGTAAAATACTCTGTAGTACCCTATTTTTGTAAAATATTAGACACTACATTGCATTTTTTATGATTTAACATGTTTATTTTTGTTTTAATTATATTTGGTACTGCGATTCTCTGTATATTTGCTTATAAATATATAGAAACGTATGAATATTTTTCCCTACCTATTGCCATTTTTGAAAAGTGGTAATCGGTAGGGTAAAAATATCAAACAAAACACTTACCTACGAAATGCCGAGCTCAGACAAAGTGTACCTAAAAACAACATGGCTGCCTTTCACTTTTATTAGGGCAATCATTAGTCAATCACAAAATGACTTGGTTGTCATCGCTATGCATTGCTGTAGCCATGGATCTCACATTATATAAATTGCCTTATAACTGAAAGAAAATACTTACCCTACCTATCTGTAGCACCCAAGAGAATAATCTGTTTACAATAATGGCTAATCCTGCCAAATTTCACTAAAATATGTCTAATCAGTTTGGTGCTACGTCTGTCAAAAAAGACCACTGAAAATGCATTGGGGAAAAACATATTTTTGTACCCCTCCGTTTTTCTCTACTTTGCCTAGTGATCCGTGAAACAGAAGCAAGGTTATTAGCGAGTAAATATCTGAGGAATTCCTACACCTGGGAATCCTAACTATAACTACAGAGTGGCTAAATATATACATTACATAGGAAAAGGATTTTTGGTATTGCTAATAAATATAGACCTGTTTGACGAATTTCAACTAAACTTTTCAAAAAGGAGCTAATTTTTGACTAGCTTGTGCATGGAAAATTTCTGGGTAATCTGTCAAGCGGAGGCGAGAAATAAGGGGGGTCAAAAAATGTATAATTATCATGTATGTTCTTTTTTTTCCCTTTTATTAGGTGAAATATGGTCATTACTGTTACATTATAAATTTATAACCAGGGGATATACCTCAAATACAGAATTTGTTCAGCCATACTAAGATAACACAACACATCAAATGAAATACAGCAGGTATAGCATACAGATAGATTTAAAACAAAAATATTTTCAACAGTAAGCACATCTCAATTCTACAGATGGCCATCTATCGAGACATAGACATTGGTTTAAGAATCCCAATTCTTTCCAACTCATATTCTGTCACATCTTTTATGAGAGGGGGACCTCTAGATTTGGGTATTGCCAGTTCAGAATCATAAATCTGCCGAATGACCACCCACCACTGGGCTGCCTTTGGCCGAGATGGAGAGAGCCATGATTTGGTAATGCAGAGCCATGAATAGACAATTATTATTGAAAGACGCTGTCTTTAACCAAGATCATATTCCATTTTAGATCCAATCATAATCTCCTTAGTAGACAACTGGACCTCAAAAACCTAGACAGGATGGTGTTAGTTGAGTCACGCCTTCCCAAAAGTGGAAAATGTAACAAATGTGTACAATATCTTCTGCAAAGCAGCCACCCTTAGGACATCTAGTCTTATCAGTATCAGGGTTGTCATACTTTTTTGATATTTTCACTGTTGTATAGTAAAGCATACAAATGGTCTTAAAATTCTGTAGTTCAACATTTTTGCAGAGCATCCTGCTCCACTTAACCGCAAGTAGTGGGCTATCATTGATACTGCACTGATAGAACACTTCGTAGAATATACTAATTAAAGGTTTTCTTCGTGCTTTATGTTAGTAGGACATGACATCCAAAATCTTCTAAATCAATTGGGTACTTACATACAGCCCAATAAAAATAGTCCCTTAACTGTAGATATTTAAAAACGAAATGATGAAGGAGATTATATGAAGCCTGGAACCCTGCAAATGAGGGGAATCCATTAAGGTCGAATAGCTGCCTGACAGTCTCCACCCCCACCCTTGTCGAAGCCTTACCCATTGAATCACAAAATACTTCAAGAAACGCTGGATTATCCCATAGTGGCATGTTTCCATGTAGAATAGCTAAAGAATATTTTGCACAAATTTCCCTCCAAATATCTGTAATATCCCTAATGACTATAAACCTTACACATTTGTAGTAATATGGATCCACTGTGCTATAAAAAAAAACCGAAATCAGACCTCAAAGCAAGTCGATAACTGAGAACCAAGGAATCTGCAGCCTGATTCATGAAGTAAAATTGCGCCCGCAATCGCTGCGAAAATGCAAATGCGGGCGCAATTTCCGTAATCAGCATTCAACATCAAAATAGCGAATTCGCAAACACAGAATAGCGAATTCGCTAATATATTCGCAGAATCCCGGCAGGTGAGCATTAGCGAATCGGAAAATGCGATAAACCACGGATTCTGCGAAAATAATAGCGAATTCGCTATATAATCGCAATCGGTATTCAAGAAAAATCGCTAATAGCGAAAAACCCAAAAATCGCATTTTGCACCGCGCAAAATAAAGACAACTCAAAGCAGGTGGTAACCATAAAAGCCATGCAAAAAAAACTTTCAAAAAACCGTTGTCCTATCACCAACAGGTTCTGGCCTGACCAATCACACATAAGGACCATTATCATCAGCAGCATTAGGAGTCCCACAATGCCAGGAATGTACATGGTGGTGAGGCGTCGAAGGCTACAGCGATTAGCACGGAGGAGACGCAGGATCCAGGACAGGATATTCCGCCAGCGGGTCACCTTGCTGGGCCAAACCAGAGAGCAGATATATGCTAAATACAGGCTGAATGGGGAAATGATAATGCAGCTAATACAGGACCTTGACCCCCTGATGCAGCACCCAACAAGCCGTACCAATGCGGTGCCTACACATGTGCAGGTATTGTGTAGCCTGCACCTCCTGGCCTCCGGGAGTTTCCAGGGGATAGTAGCAGCTGCTGGGGGGATATCCCAGCCCACCATATCACGCTGCCTCCACACTTTTGTTGACACCATGCTCACCCAGCTACACTGTCACATCAAATTCCCCGCCAGCCAACAGGAATTGGACATGACCAAGCTACAATTCTACAATGTAGCCCATTTTCCACATGTGCTCGGATGCATAGACTGTACCCACGTCGCCATCTGCCCACCAGCTGCCATGGAGTATATGTTCCGCAATAGAAAGTCCTACCACTCCCTCAACATCCAGATGGTCTGCAATGCTAAGACATACATCACTGACATTATCGCACAGTACCCAGGGAGTACCCATGACTCCTTCATTTTCCGGCACAGCGGCCTCCACACACGACTGGTCAGGGGAGAGTTTGGGGAAGGACACCTACTTGGTAGTACACTTTGTTGAAAAAGTCACATTGCTAAGATGTAACAGCGCAGCACAGGCAATCACCATCTGCTCCTCTCATTCAGGTGACAGTGGCTACGCCCTCCGTGAATACCTCCTGACCCCATACCTCAACCCTGTTACACCCCAGCAACGGCGCTACAATATTGCACACATACGGACAAGGAATTGCATAGAAAGGACATTTGGCCTGCTCAAGAGCAGGTTCTGCATACTGCACAAGACAGGTGGGGCCATGTATTACAGTCCTGCAATGTGCTGCCGCATTGTGGCTGTCTGCGCAATACTACATAACATTGCAACCAAGCTCCGGATACCTGTTGACATCTCTGGCAGTGAATCTGAGGGGGACAACCGGCCACCTGCACATGCGCGCCATTCACATGGGGAGAACCCAGCAGAAGGGCACAGATGTCGCGACCACATCACAGTGAACAGTTTCTAGTACAACCTCTTCCATCACCCCACAAATCAACAATGCATGCAAAATGTAATGATGACACAACTCTAATGTGTGTAGCAAAATAAATGTATTTGTTCAATTCACAAAAAATAAATAAGGTTCCAGTACAAATAACTCCCACTAACAGTATTACAGCATACTGCTGTGTATTAGAACATGGCAGGCTTAACGTCAGCCTGTGCCAATGATAGTCTGAAGTTCTCAGGTGCGCCTACTGCGCGTTGCGCCCAAGCGCCTCTGAGGGGCATCCTCCTCCGGGGCTTCAGGACCTGGCGTGGGCCTGGTGCTGCGGCTGTGTGGTGGGATCTGTGAGGCTGAGTGGCTGCTGACGCTGGACGCCCCCTCACTAGCATCATCACCCCCCACAGTGGATGGTATTGCTGGAGGGTGTAGTGCAATGACGGCCGTGGTGAGGTGCTCCAGCACCCTGGTCATGTCCTCACTGCACTGGACTAGTTGGTGCTGCTGTGTCAGGGAGCGCCGCGCCAACAGAGAAGTTGCATTTGCAGCTACATAACTTGCCCTGCTGTATGAGACCAGCCGGCTCATAAGTTGACGGTGGCGGCGGCGTGCTGCACTGCGCTGTGTCGACATCGCAGCGGTGTTGGCCTCCATGGCTGCAGCCATGCGGGCCATTCCCTCACCCACACCTGCCATGGCTGCAGTCATGTTGTCTAAGTGCTCCCCCACACCTGCCATGGCCGCCCTCATGCCGTCCATGTGGCCTGCAACTGTGGCCACATTGCGCCCTATCATATGGAGCTGCAGCTGAATAGCTCCTTGCTGTTGTGCCTGGCGCTGGTGTATCCGCAACATGCGTCTTTCAACGCTGAGACACGCCAGTCCCTGTTCATTGGCCCGCCTGCTTGCTGGAGTGGAGTGCTGGCGTGACCTGCCACGTCTGCCCTGCTGGCCTGAGTCTGTGGCTGGCCGCTGTGTGGCAACTGGCGCGGGCCCGGATGTTGTGGCGACAGCTGCTGGGGGTGTGACCGCTGGTGTTGCTGGTGCGCCAGATGCAGGGGGTGTGACTGCTGGTGTTGCTGGTGTGCCAGATGCAGGGGGCACAATGGTAGCTGCCCTGGCAGCGGCTGTGGGTGCTGCACCAGTCGCAGGGGGGACACTGCAGGTGGATCTGGCTGCTGGTGTTGATGCAGCGGCAGGGGCTGGTGCCTGGGTTGGTGGTGGCACCTCCTCCTCATGGACCTCCTCATCGATTTGCAGCCTTTCGCTATCGCTGCTTTCGCCACCTGTGGGGGTAAGTGGTGGATCATTAGTTGCATGTATCTGGCAGACGTGCAGTTGCTACATGCATGCTGGGTGACATTCCCTGAATGGCTGTGGCTTTGTGTGCTTTGGGACCTGTCTGGCTGCATTGTGGTACTACAACATTGTGGCCAGACTACATCTCCCACAATGCTTCAGGACATTCCTTGATGTGCAACTATGGCATGCCTATGGGACATTAGGGGAGCCTATTTGGTCATGGACATTCATAGGGGGCAGGGTCGCAGTCGCATGCCACTTACCTTGGGTGTCTTGGGTGGTGCGGGATGAGTCTAGTCGTGTAAATCCTATACAGGCCTCCTTCTCCAGGGTGTCCTCCACCTGGTCCTCCATGGCAGTATTGGGTGGGACAGTTGGTCCTCCTCCTCCAGTGCCCGAGGACTCTCCAAGGCGCGCCGCCACCTTCTCCTTGGCACTGCCTCGGAGGTCATACCAGCATTTCTTTAACTCCTCTAGGGACCTGTCCGCCACTCCCACGGAGTTCACAGTGGAGGCAATCCCCTGCCATATCCTGCGTTTCTCTTGTTCAGGGACCCTCCTGGAATCTTTTCCAAACAGTCTCTCATGGTTTGCCACCACCTCCTCTATCAGGTGTTCTAGCTCCTGCTCCGAAAATGTTAGTTTCCTTTTGCGCCCAGACGAGCTGCTGGTGCCAGGTACAGGTTCCTCAGACATTGTAGCAGAGTTGTGGTTCTGTAGTTCTCTCCTGTATTGCTGCAGCTCTCCAACTTGCTCCCTCTCAGTCAGCCTCACTGTGGTGAATGGGGGTGGGAACTGGCAGCTTCCTGGTTGTGATGTCATCACTGGGCTCAAAATGCGACTTCCCGTTTTCCCGATCTCGCGAGTTTGCGATCTCGCAAATAGCGATATCGCAAATAGCGATATCGCTATTTGCGAGTTCGCAATCCCGGCGCGGGTAGCCGAAAATAGCGATTTTTCTGCGATTATCGGTAATCGCAAACGGAATTTGCGATCGCGTGCGAATCGCTTTTTTTATCGCAATTCTTCATGAATTCGGATTTGCGATTTCTGAATAGCGATTCGCTTTTTTTCGCTATTACAGAATCGCGAATGCCGATTTTCATGAATATGGTGGCTGGTTCTTCCTTAGTTAGCAAATTACTCAGGTGCAAGAAAATGCTGCCAAAAATATCACTTAAAATTGATTAACTGTAATCCCCTTCCCGTTTAGAAGGGGATTTCAAAAAACGAATAGCTAGTCTGGCCAATCTGTAACCCCATATAAAAGTGCCTTCAAGAGGTTTAAAAAACAAGTCTGGGATCTGGATTGCCCCAAATAAGTACAGATATTTTGGCAGGATATTAATTTTAATAATATTAATAATGTTGCAGTTGCCAATGATACTAATCGGGAACTGAAAAGAAGTATAACACCAGGTAGGTTGCCACTATTTGAATTTCGTCTGACGTACTCCAGCTCCCAGCAGCAACTGCCGCTCCCTACCATTCCATGTTCGATGCAGGGAACTTCCCTCAAGCCCAACACACAACATTCCATATCCCAACGCGCCCCCCTTCCTTCACAAGGTAACAATAAATGATAAAACAATGATAACAGTAAATGCAGGTTAAGTAAAATGTGAATGGACAAAAGTTGTGACTCCTGACAGGAAAAAAGTTTACTTTTCATTTTCTTTTCTTTTCTTTCCACTCTAATGCATTACCACCCCTTCCTTCCCAAGGCAACACATGAGAATGTGAATAACAGGTACAACAAAATGGGGATGGACAGAAGTCGTGACTTCAGATGGAAGAAAGAGTCATTGAATCTAATGCATGAAATAATACTGAAACCTGGTTGGAGGCGGAGCTGCTCTCACCCTGGAAGAAACCCTCCCTCCATAAATGCAATCCGGGTGAAAACTCATTTTTTCATACACGTAACTTGCTTTGGATTCCGGCACCACAGAGACAGCGCACTTTTTTTATTTTTTATTTTTATTTCATTTTATTTATTGCATTTTGCAAGCTTGGTTCACAATATAACAGCAAGTTGCCCATTGTAACTGGTATAAAGAACAGAAATTTCACATTATCAAGAAGAAAACCAACAGAGCGAGACAAACACTTTTTTTCATATTTGGACGTGTTGCTACATCTTGGGCATGGGCATAACAATTACATTGTGTAGAAGCTCATTGTATGCATCAGATTCTGTATTGCAATATAACATATCTGCATTCCATTCTGTGTTGAGTGGTGTGGGCCCTTTCGCCCAGTGCATAGCTACCCTACGCTTTCCTGGTGTCAATCCCATGGCCACCAGTTTCCTGCAGCCAGCTGTTATCTCCTTGTCGTACCCCAACAGCCCCAACAAATGGGTTGGGCACTAATTGCTGTCCGGTGACCTCGCTCAGTACTGCGAATACTTTCTCCCAAAATGACAAAATATTAGGGCCGAGCCACGTCACATGGAGGAACCCAGCCTCCCGCTTCACACATCTGTTTCCCGCAACCCATAGCCAAACAATCTGTGGTGGGTGTAGTACACCCTGTTGATATATTTGAAGTGTATCAGGGGGTGCCTGCCACACAGGGATATATGCTTCATTGCCTCACAGCACAGTATGTCCAGCACTTATCATCAAATATCATGTCAAGGTCCTTAGCCATTCTTTGTGCAGCTGTGTTTTCCTAGGCTCCTGAGCTAGGGATTATAGCACTGTAATACGTGTTGCTCGGGAGCTTGGTTTTATAATATAGGAAAGCGCAGGAAATGTACCAGGCTCCTGCATGTCTTCTCCCAGCAACTCCTGCGATGCATGCCTGACCCTGAGGTATTGGAATTTATCTAAAGGTGAGAGCTCCTGTGTTGCCTGTGTCAAGTCCTTCCAACTGCGCGCAGCCAGATCTTGAAAAAAGTCTCTGAGTGTAAGTATGGCTAAGCACTTCATCGCGCGGAGCACAGTCCATTCCCTGCCCATTTGGAACCAGGTACACCAATCTAGCAATATGAGCAGGGAGTATATGAGTGTACAAGCCTGACTTATTAATAGTCTGCACCACGCATTCACGGTGGAATCGAGGTAGTCCAGGACGTCGTGTCGTCTGACTGGGGACTTTAAAAGTGTCTGCGGCAGTAGGTAGGAGTCTAATGCATCTCGTTCAATAATCCGATGTGGCAGGTCTTGGGGTCTGTGTAACCAGCTGTATGCATGGGAGGCCTGTGCTACCCTGTAGTATAGCTCTAAATCTGGCACCACCCAGTTTGTCTGCAGTGTACGGAAGTTTTAGTGTGTTCCACTGAACCCTCGGTTGAATCCCGGCCCAGGCGAGTTTGGTCAGGAGCTTGCGCAAGTTTACAAACACAGTGCAGGGTAGCAATATAGGATTATTAGGAAAAAGGAATAAGAAGCGGGGCAGGATCACCATCTTCATTTGAGAAATACACCCGATCAAGGGGCGGGCTAGCCTTAGCCACCTATTGATGTTGTCCTCAAGCCTCGAAATGGCCCTCCCATATTGCTCCCCTAACACAACAGTCAAGTCGGTGTGGATCTGAATTCTGAGGTATCAGATTGGAAATAAAGTCCATGGCATGGGGAAGTCTATCCGAGTAAGGGTTGTCACCAGGATTAAAGGGAAAATTAGAGACTTCGTCCAGTTGATCTTAAGTCCGGACAGTCTCTCAAATTGTACCACCTCAGAAAAGACTGGGTTAAGATTGGTCTCTGGATCTCGGACGTACAGCAAGGTGTCATCAGCGTTTGCTGAAATTAGTAATTGATAACCATAAACAGTAACCCTCTTTGTTTGTGGTATTCCTGCAGAGCACAGGCTAATGGCTCAGCTACTAAAGCATAGAGTAGTGGGGACAAAGGGAAACCCTGGCAGGTCCCTCTATAAATAGCTATGGGAGCTGTGGAGAGAGACAGCACACTTGTTCCACGTTTTCCCATTTTCCAACACCATTATGCTATCTTTCACTTCCTGCACTCTCACTGTTGCCGAAAATTACAGACAATACGTGGCCGCTTGGTTCTTACCCATTCACCTACACGGACAGGAACAACTGTAATACTGTCAGTCCCAGTGATATATTCGACTGTACTGCTGCTCTAACATCAACTATTTTACTCAACTTTCCCTGATCGACACCTTTTCTGGACATCCAATCCTTGTTCAACTTGGAGCCTGCAATGCTTCCCCTGAGTAGCTTAAATGGAGACATGTCTGTAATTACATATGGAATAGTTCATACTACCCATAATATGTCAGTAATATCCTCCTCCACTGTAACCCAATAACCAAAGCCAACTGCAAATCGTCCTTAATTATTTGGTTCATGCATTCTACTAAGCCATTGCTGCAGGGGTGATAGAGAAAGGGGAGGATGTGTTTGAGTGATAAGTACACCAACTGTGTACCATTGTCAGCCACAAGTTCCTCAGGGAATCCCATGTTAACAAACACTTCTTTAAAAAACTTAATGATAGCTTAAGAATTAATACTATCCTCAAACTTCACTTCCGGCCTTTTTAATATACGATCCACTAAGACCAACGCATATTTCTGTGAGCTTCCAATAACATCAAACGTTCCTGCCACATCAAAAGCTAGTTTTAACCAGGGTGAATTCTTCACAATAACTTGATCAATGGGGGAGGAATACATTACTTGCGACTCATCACTCAGAACACACATTCAGCAGTCCCGAACATAAATTTTCAATAGCCCTGTCAAAGCAATACCACCAAAAATCCTCCTTAACACTGTGTTTCATGGCCAAATCCAAAATGTTCTTCTGCATGCACACCATAACCACCTACAAATCTCCTCTGTGTAGAATCCCACCAACCATAGACAGCTTCTCCCCAACTCTCTTATATGGAATCAACTCCAACGGCATGTCCTTGTTGTTGGGGCACAGAAGGGCCCCCTGCTACTAATAGGGATTTCCTCTTGGCAGGGAAAAAATGAAAATGTAAATACCAGGGGCAACTCACACATGGATAAGAATGTAACAATGATTTATAACTAGCACATGAAGGGACAGTAAAGCAAGAGTTGTTGAATCAAGGCACTGAATATAATTAAGAAGAGCAATAAGACAATCCACAGGCAAACAACAGCCATATCCACATTCACTCTAACATCAGTCTGTGCAGTCAAGACAAAGTTAAATATAAATACATTGATAATATCTGAGACAAAATCATTAGAAAAAATGTCCATTATTTTCTATGATATTTGGTCTATTGCATCTTCATGATGTGTAATGCCCTCATAAATGGCAAGGAGCCATGTACTGTTGCATAGTTAATTCAGTCTCATAAATGATTTGGAAGGAATTTCAGCATCAATCAGTGGCTGCAACCCAGATGGTGTCCTACGTAGGTTTCGGCACAACCGTGCCTTCATCAGGGACAGTCACAACAATCAGAATGAAGAAGGAAATGCCTCTGGATGAGTGCAAAATCTCTCTCTCTCTCTCTCTTTCTATCACTCTCTCGCTCTCTCTTCTCTCTCTCTCTCTCTCTCTCGCTCTCTTTCTCTCTCTCTCTCTCTCTCTCTCTCTCTCTCTCTCTCTCTCTCTCTATATATATATATATATATATATATATATATATATATATATATATATATATATATATACCAAAAAGTTGCCTGTTCAGTAGAAGAAAGCCACACCAGAAGATTCGTTTTCTGCCACTTTTATTTCTTCAGGAGGCAAACAACGTAGGGGAACACAGCATGCCACATGCCACAAAATCCATTGTCCTGCCGACGCGTTTCGTGCGTGTAGCACTTCCTCAAAGGCTCTGGACTCAACAGGAAGTGGCGCTATGATTTTCTGTATCCACTTTCACATCCAGCCCTGGTGGGCGTGGCCACCCATGGCCTGATGGTACTCGTAGTACTATATTACACGAGTGTGCTCTTGGCGCCAATTCTTCTTAGTTGTTCATATTAAACCACAGTGGGCTGTGCAGCAGTGCTCACATCTGCGCTGTTTCCATCATTCTCTCAAAACCGGCATCTTCTTCCAACTGCAAAGAAGTAATCAGCTTCTCTGCTGGAGGGCTGGGAACAGCCCCAAGGCTTCAATCGCGGCTCAGGCTTGCCGCCAATAATACCAAAAAGTTGCCTGTTCAGTAGAAGGAAGCCACACCAGAAGATTCGTTTTCTGCCACTTTTATTTCTTCAGGAGGCAAACAACGTAGGGGAACACAGCATGCCACATGCCACAAAATCCATTGTCCTGCCGACGCGTTTCGTGCGTGTAGCACTTCCTCAAAGGCTCTGGACTCAACAGGAAGTGGCGCTATGATTTTCTGTATCCACTTTCACATCCAGCCCAGGTGGGCGTGGCCACCCATGGCCTGATGGTACTCGTAGTACTATATTACACGAGTGTGCTCTTGGCGCCAATTCTTCTTAGTTGGTCATATTAAACCACAGTGGGCTGTGCAGCAGTGCTCACATCTGCGCTGTTTCCATCATTCTCCCAAAACCGGCATCTTCTTCCAACTGCAAAGAAGTAATCAGCTTCTTTGCTGGAGGGCTGGGAACAGCCCCAAGGCTTCAATCGCGGCTCAGGCTTGCCGCCAATAATACCAAAAGGTTGCCTGTTCAGTAGAAGGAAGCCACACCAGAAGATTCGTTTTCTGCCACTTTTATTTCTTCAAGAGGCAAACAACGTAGGGGAACACAGCATGCCACATGCCACAAAATCCATTGTCCTGCCGACGCGTTTCGTGCGTGTAGCACTTCCTCAAAGGCTCTGGACTCAACAGGAAGTGGCGCTATGATTTTCTGTATCCACTTTCACATCCAGCCCAGGTGGGCGTGGCCACCCATGGCCTTGGTACTCGTAGTACTATATTACACGAGTGTGCTCTTGGCGCCAATTCTTCTTAGTTGTTCATATTAAACCACAGTGGGCTGTGCAGCAGTGCTCACATCTGCGCTGTTTCCATCATTCTCCCAAAACCGGCATCTTCTTCCAACTGCAAAGAAGTAATCAGCTTCTCTGCTGGAGGGCTGGGAACAGCCCCGAGGCTTCAATCGCGGCTCAGGCTTGCCGCCAATAATACCAAAAAGTTGCCTGTTCAGTAGAAGGAAGCCACACCAGAAGATTCGTTTTCTGCCACTTTTATTTCTTCAGGAGGCAAACAACGTAGGGGAACACAGCATGCCACATGCCACAAAATCCATTGTCCTGCCGACGCGTTTCGTGCGTGTAGCACTTCCTCAAAGGCTCTGGACTCAACAGGAAGTGGCGCTATGATTTTCTGTATCCACTTTCACATCCAGCCCAGGTGGGCGTGGCCACCCATGGCCTGATGGTACTCGTAGTACTATATTACACAAGTGTGCTCTTGGCGCCAATTCTTCTTAGTTGTTCATATTAAACCACAGTGGGCTGTGCAGCAGTGCTCACATCTGCGCTGTTTCCATCATTCTCCCAAAACCGGCATCTTCTTCCAACTGCAAAGAAGTAATCAGCTTCTCTGCTGGAGGGCTGGGAACAGCCCCGAGGCTTCAATCGCGGCTCAGGCTTGCCGCCAATAATACCAAAAAGTTGCCTGTTCAGTAGAAGGAAGCCACACCAGAAGATTCGTTTTCTGCCACTTTTATTTCTTCAGGAGGCAAACAACGTAGGGGAACACAGCATGCCACATGCCACAAAATCCATTGTCCTGCCGACGCGTTTCGTGCGTGTAGCACTTCCTCAAAGGCTCTGGACTCAACAGGAAGTGGCGCTATGATTTTCTGTATCCACTTTCACATCCAGCCCAGGTGGGCGTGGCCACCCATGGTCTGATGGTACTCGTAGTACTATATTACACGAGTGTGCTCTTGGCGCCAATTCTTCTTAGTTGTTCATATTAAACCACAGTGGGCTGTGCAGCAGTGCTCACATCTGCGCTGTTTCCATCATTCTCCCAAAACCGGCATCTTCTTCCAACTGCAAAGAAGTAATCAGCTTCTCTGCTGGAGGGCTGGGAACAGCCCCGAGGCTTCAATCGCGGCTCAGGATTGCCGCCAATAATACCAAAAAGTTGCCTGTTCAGTAGAAGGAAGCCACACCAGAAGATTCGTTTTCTGCCACTTTTATTTCTTCAGGAGGCAAACAACGTAGGGGAACACAGCATGCCACATGCCACAAAATCCATTGTCCTGCCGACGCGTTTTGTGCGTGTAGCACTTCCTCAAAGGCTCTGGACTCAACAGGAAGTGGCGCTATGATTTTCTGTATCCACTTTCACATCCAGCCCAGGTGGGCGTGGCCACCCATGGCCTGATGGTACTCGTAGTACTATATTACACGAGTGTGCTCTTGGCGCCAATTCTTCTTAGTTGTTCATATTAAACCACAGTGGGCTGTGCAGCAGTGCTCACATCTGCGCTGTTTCCATCATTCTCCCAAAACCGGCATCTTCTTCCAACTGCAAAGAAGTAATCAGCTTCTCTGCTGGAGGGCTGGGAACAGCCCCGAGGCTTCAATCGCGGCTCAGGCTTGCCGCCAATAATACCAAAAAGTTTCCTGTTCAGTAGAAGGAAGCCACACCAGAAGATTCGTTTTCTGCCACTTTTATTTCTTCAGGAGGCAAACAACGTAGGGGAACACAGCATGCCACATGCCACAAAATCCATTGTCCTGCCGACGCGTTTCGTGCGTGTAGCACTTCCTCAAAGGCTCTGGACTCAACAGGAAGTGGCGCTATGATTTTCTGTATCCACTTTCACATCCAGCCCAGGTGGGCGTGGCCACCCATGGCCTGTTGGTACTCGTAATCTCTCTCTCTCTCTCTCTTTCTATCACTCTCTCGCTCTCTCTTCTCTCTCTCTCTCTCTCTCTCGCTCTCTTTCTCTCTCGCTCTCTCTCTCTCTCTCTCTCTCTCTCTCTCTATATATATATATATATATATATATGTATATATATATTCACTGAAAAAACCATAGGTTTCACACCAGTTATAGTTAGGAATTAGCATTTAAAAAACCTATTAAATTCACTGAAAAAACCATAGGTTTGACCCCAGTTATAGTTAGCTGGAAATTTTACTGATATAAAACCATTGAAATTCACACGTTATAGTTAGTCGGACTCACTATAACTTGCGCGTGCAATGCACTGCTGATGACATCACATATTACATCACTCATGACATGGTCAGTGACATCACTCATGACACCATCCTTGTGACATAGTGACAGACCTCCTTTCACTATAATGTAACCCTTGAGACACATATTCAAAAATAGAAACTGAAATTTTTAAAAAAATGGAGATACCTATATCAGTTACAACAAGCAATTCAGTAATTCCAC
This sequence comes from Lissotriton vulgaris, assembly GCF_964263255.1. Lineage (NCBI taxonomy): Eukaryota > Metazoa > Chordata > Amphibia > Caudata > Salamandridae > Lissotriton > Lissotriton vulgaris. Next base: position 1,091,725,149 of record NC_141696.1, on the reverse strand, counting down.
TATCTATATACACATCCACTCATTCACCAATAGTTTTATATAGTCACTCATACATATACTCACTCATCATATGAAGTGATACACCTATACATCCTGTTACACACCGACATTCATCCAAAAGTTACTCACACACATATTCACACGTGCAAATAAACTATTGGACATCCATTTATTTGAATATAGAGTTATACACACACTTCCACCTTACTTCTATTTAAAATTACACATATTTATTCTCTTAAACAATCACTTATAGAAACACATACTTATTTAAACAGGAACTCTTACAATCTCTTACTCTCACATATACTCACTTATATACATCAATATTCATATATACTAGATTAAAACATATGTAGTTACTGATAAAGACACTAGTGAGACAGTCATTCACTCACTAACAAACACATATAGACACTCATCCACCCATACAGTCCTGTACATATGCTGTCTTCAAAACACATAGAAACAGAGAGTCAGTCACTCATGCATCTATGTGCTAAGTAATACCCCCACCAAACCATATAGACACTCATACTGATACTAAGAGAAACATCTAATAACCCATATACATACGCATGTAGCTACTTACCAACACATGTAGCCACTTATACACAAAGTAAAACACTAATATATATATTTAAATATTTAAACATTACTCACTAATATTTACTTTTTCAGAAAGGCACATATTCACTGGATGGTGTCATCAGTGATGTCATGAGTGATGTCACTGACCATGTCATGAGTGATGTAATATGTGATGTCATCAGCAGTGCATTGCACGCGCAAGTTATAGTGAGTCCGACTAACTATAACGTGTGAATTTCAATGGTTTTATATCAGTAAAATTTCCAGCTAACTATAACTGGGGTCAAACCTATGGTTTTTTCAGTGAATTTAATAGGTTTTTTAAATGCTAATTCCTAACTATAACTGGTGTGAAACCTATGGTTTTTTCAGTGAATTTCATAGGTTTTTTAAATGCTAATTCCTTTCTATATCGAGTTTGTATCCTTTTTTTTTTTACAATTTGCTGTTTTTTTGTAAGTATTCTTTTTTTTATATATTTTTTTTTTTTGCGCTCTTGGTGCGCGCTCCGAGAAGCTTTCAGCTAAGCGCTCCCGTAAGCTTTCCGGTGAGCTTAGCAGAAAGCGCACCCGGAGCGCTATTGTCGCTCGTGAAAAAAAATATGAATGAAAAGATAATAATAATGCAAAACTTTTCGTACTATACAAATAAAATCAGTTTTTTTTAATAAGGAAAATGATTATGCATTTCTGTAAAAGTTTGATGACATCACTTCGGCGCGCAACGTAAGTGCCCTCGGAAGCGCCTACGCTCGCGCCTCGTAAACGCACGCAGAAGCGCCTACGGTCGCGTCATATGTGCGCCCCGGAAGCGCCTCAAATCGCGCCGCGTAAACGCACCCGGAAGCGCCTACGATCGCGCCACGTTTGCGCCCCGGAAGCGCCTCCGCTCGCGCCGCGTAAACGCACCGGAAGTGCTCCGAAGCGCGCAGCGTAAGCGCGTCGGGTCATGTGACCCTAAAATAACACTTTTCATTGGTTGCTAACAGTTTTTTTTACAAAGAATGAAATCCCCACCCATTTCCTTCACTATTGCTTTGTACTTGGAGAGAGCAAGAGCTGTTCTGTGTACTATCTTCATCTCCTACTTTCCTGATCTACAGCAATGGCTGCAAGAGAGTCATCCAGCAGTGATTCAGATGCATTTGTAGATGAGGACCCTCCTACGGAGAAGAAAAAAATCCATTTCATCTGGAAATTTTATAACATCCCTGAAGGTGAAAAAAAAGTCAACGCTCCAAAAGTAACCTGCAAAATATGTGGGAGTACTTTATCCAGAGGCAATCCTCTGAAAAAATATAGTTTTGGTAATGCCAATTTAATCAGGCATGTCAAAAGAAGACACCCAAACAACTTTGCGAGGGAGAGTGTCAGAGACCTGGCACGGAAATTACCCACAGATGGCGGCAGCACCTCCACTGGTGGAGCAACACCTTCGGGACCATCCCGTAGAAGAATGGTCCCTAACATACAGCCAGAGTTTGCAGGCATCAAATTTCTGTGCACGGAGTGTAACGAACTGCTCTGCTATGGGGAGCAGAGTGTTGAACTTATTGCCCTAAAGAAACAGCAACACCGCTGCCCTGACAGTCCCTAAATTTTCACATTTTTTTGCTCCTGTTGAGCCGTTTTTGAATTCCTGTTTTTTGTTTTTCCCTTGACAAAAATCCAAAAAAATTATAAAATTGTTTTAAAAAGCCAAAAAAAGTTCAAAAAGTTCAAAAAACACAAAAAAATATAAAACAACAAAAAGAAGAAAAAAAAAAGTTCTTTTCAGAACTACCTCTAATTTATAAAAAAATGCATTTTTTTGTGAAAAAAATCTGTCATTTTTTTTCTCCTTAGTACGCTCCTCAGTAAGCTCCCCGGTACGCGTACCGGGTGCGCCCCCCGCGGAAATCGAAAAAAAATAATTTTTTTTTGAGGCCCCGCGGGGCCCTTTAATGGCCCCCACATCAAAACTAGGGGGTCAGAGGGGGTGTACTCTTCCCCCTTATTGTCATTTCCCCCTTTCTTTTAGCCACCTCTTGTGTCTCGATTTTACCGAGACACAAGATGGCGGCCGCTCCAGACTGTTTAGAATGTTTACAGACAACTGAGATCCAATCAGCTTCCTGCGCGCAAGTCGCGTGTCGCGCCTCGAGCGCTCTCCGGTGCGCGCACCGGAGCGCGGCTATAGATATATATATTTTTTTGAACCTAAATTACTCAAAATCCACTGGAGCACATATCTTGAGACATAGCAAAGGCACATCGGGCTACCAGTCCCTACAATTTTGCCAAGTTTGGTGGAAATCCATTCAGCCGTTCGAGCTAAAAGTGAAATCGACCGCCCTATGGAAATTAACATGGGGAAAACGCGTTTTGGGACCCCCCTTTTATCTCGGCCCCCGCTTGACGAATCCCCCCCAAACTTTCAGGGAAAGACCGGACCGCCATGAGACCATTTTCCTGAAAATTTCAGGCAGATTCGTCAACCGGCGCCAAAGTTATTCAAAATAGAATGTTGAGATTTAACATTGAAAATTATCCTAACTATAACTACCTACTGGCGACCGCCAGTAGGTAATATATATATATATATATATATATATATATATATGTATGTATATATATATATATATATATATATATATATATATATATATGTATATATATATATATATATATATATTTCCCGCTGGCGGCTGCCAGTAGGCAGTTATAGTTAGGACCAAGTTTCCATAGGAAGAGCATTTTTTGTTTTGCTTATAACTTTGGCGTTGTTTAATGAATCTTCATGAAATTTTACAAAGTAAATCTTTGTTCATATCAGCTCCTATGTTGAAAGTTCATGGGTGATTCGTCAAGGGTGGCCAAGATGAATGGGGGTCCCGAAACATGTTTTCTCCCTGAAACTTTAGACAAGGCTACAGGTGGAATGGGTGAACAGAATTACTCCAAATTTGGCAATTTGGCAGGGGGAAGGGCCTTGGTCTAGAAAGCACGCTTTCGTTTATTTAGTGTAAATTCATTCAGTAGTTTTGGAGAAATATCGACATTTACAGATATCGATATTTGGGAATTCTGCTTGGCTGGGGTGTTACGAGCACGAGCTTGGTGCTTATTGGCTGCGAGCGGTGTGAGCGGTTGCAACTAGGAAGTGTTGGCCGACATTTTGTGATTTAGTTGAAGCGAGTTAGGGGAAAAATGGGTAGGAAAGAGTAGGATAGGAGCAGAGTAACCTCTGTGGGGAAGTGCAAAGCGAAGTAGTCCGCCCTACTTGTCTGAAAGTGCGGTGTTGCTCAGAGTGACATGGTGCTGAGATGAGATGCTGCTACACTCGGTTATGCAACTGAGAGCCTAAACCGTGAGCTCATTGCTGTAAAGTGATGTGGTCTGGTGTTTGTAGCATAAGTGTGGAAGTAGTGTTAGTAGGCGTTTATAGCATACAGGGAGTGGGAAGCGAACTACTGACAGCTATCGTGCGTTTATAGTATAATGAAAGTGTAGTACTCACGCTTACCAGTGTGAAGACTCGGGGATCAAGTCAAGCTGATTGCTGTAAAGTGATGGGCTCTGGGCGCTGTAGCAAACTGGCCGCTGTAGTATAATTTTGTAAGTAGTATTAGTATGCATTTACAGTATACAGGGATTGGGAAGCAAACTAATTACCCCTACTGGTCTGAAGACTCAGGGATTAAACTGTGAGCCTAAATCATGAGTTTATTGCTCTAAAGTGATGTGTTCCGGGTGGTGTAACGTACCTGTGAAAGTAGTGTTAGTTTGCATTTATACAATACAGGGGCGGGGAAGTTAACTCCTTAACCCTACCGGTCTCAAGACTCGTGGATGAAACGATGAGCTTATTGCTGTAAAGTCATCTGGTGTTTGTAGCATACGTGTGGAAGTAGTGTTAGTCGGCGTTTAATGCATACAAGGAGTGGGAAGCGAACTACTGACCACTACCGTGCGTTCATAGTATACCGAAAGTCAAGTACTCAAACCTACTAGTGTGAAGACTCGGGGATCAAAGGAAGCTGGTTGCTGTAAGCTGATGGGCTCTGGGCGCTGTAGCATACTGGCTGCTATAGTATAATTGTGTAAGTAGTGTTAGTATGTGTTTATAGTATACAGGGAGTGGGAAGCAAACTAATCACCCCACTGGTATGAAGACCCGGGGATTAAACTGTGAGCCTAAATCGGAAGTTCATTGCTGTAAAGTGATGTGTTCTGGGCGGTGTAGCATACCTGCGGAAGTAGTGTTAGTTTTCGTTTATACAATACAGGGAGTGGGAAGCGAACTACTCACCCCTACCGGTCTCAAGACTTGTGGATGAAACCATGAGCTTATTGCTGTAAAGTCATGTGCTCTGTGTAGTATTGCAATGTAAGTTATAGTAGAATGTTAGTATGTGATGCTACACGAATATAAGTATGTAATGTTAGAATGTAGGGCTGTCATAAGGGGAATCTTGGGGAGTTTGTACACGGTGCTGGAGAAGATGGTTGCCTTGCTGTCTGGTCCTGTTGGTGGCTGTTTAAGCTGTCTTGTTTTTCTGCAATAAATCTATTTATCAGATCCACTGCAGTCTGACTCTTTAGTACATAAATTTGGCGACGAGCGGGAGAAGGTAAAAAGAAGGCAGCACACACTAATAGTTAGAGCTTACTTGCGTTGTGCTGAAGACCCGTTTTGTTTGTGTAGCTATTTTTACTCATCCCAGGGTATTCGGCTCATTGAACTATATCATCCGACCTCTGGTAGGATTTATATTTTTAGATTTTGGGTTTCCTCTGCCTCTTCAGTACACTCTGGTCGCTGTACTACACGTGTGCAAGTAGTGTTAGTATGCGTTTATACTAGTTCTGTAGTTATGCAGTAACCAATGCTTCATGATCCTAGGGAGCGCCACCTCTCAGGCGCAGCTCATACAGTGTCCCCGGTTGTGCATCCGTGGGACATTTATGTTTGCTATTAGAGGGGGGGTGCATGGCTTCAACCCTGTGATAGAAAATCCATGTTTGGCTCGTTGAAACAAGAGGAGGAAAACCTTGTATCCCTTCAATATAGTGGATGCGGATGGTAAAAATGGAGAAAAAGAATGAAGCGGGGTCTCACCCGTTCATTTAAATGAGCCCCGTGGTGGGTAATGTTCCGGGGCCAATCGTATTACTATATTGCGGGGTCTGTGCAGGACAGGAAACCTTAATCTCACATGTAAATTAGTCGCTGGAGGGCACAGAGACGTTTCGCAGCCTAGGGAATCACCACCTCCCTGGGTATTGTTTACTAATTTTTCCGGGGGCTTCAAGGCCAACCACGGGGTGGGTCTCGCCAGTCCTTGAAGCCTCGGTGGTCCTAGGCAGTGCCTTATTGGTTTGTAATCACACAGGCAGTACTCATGGTGTTGTAATAAAGTGATACATGCATAGAACCCTTGCAGTTGTAGAATTCCAAAGGGTTCATTTATGTAATAGTCTGTTGGTTTATATTTTGTAGGTGCAGCGCAAAAATTAAAAATGTTTTCTCTCATAACCTCCTATAAGCAGACAATTTTCAAAATAAACTACAGAGAAGTGTTGTCAGAAAAAGAAGACGTATGCACTCACTTATTTATTGGTAAAAAAATAACCTTTATTAAAACAACACAAATAAATGGAAACGTAACTTTATTCGAAGAAACAACAGCATAACATGAAATAAGTGGCTGGGACTCCTCCAGAAGCAGCGTACGAAACCGGCAAGAAAAAATTAAACATAAGTATGTGTGCTATGTCCAAGAGAAATAGAAAGGTAGTCAGAATGAAAGGAAGAAAGAAAATGAGAATGGGACAGAGAGGGAGTGGGTGAAAGGGAGAAGGGGAAAGGAGAGTCAAAAGAACAGAGGGAGGAGGAGACAGAGCGGCAGTCTTCTGCACGTAGCCCTCACTGTTTACCTCCCGTCACCGGTGTGTCTAGGACACTGGGGTCTGCAAGAAAGAGTGCAGTCCAGCAAGTCCTTAAAATAAAACAAGTATTAATGAGGCCAGAGATTACATTATTAGCTAAGGGAACATCACTTGCTGGCACCTGTGCACCCAGGGTGCTGCACCCAAGCCCCTTCCCCCGCACTGTGCTCAATTGTAGTTCCTGCATGCCGAGGCTTCACTGCTCACCTGCCACCATGCAAGCTCTGACTCCGTGTCTTGATACCTGATACCACGATGGAAGGTGTCAGAATGCCCAGGGCATCATCACGTGGTGAGCACTCGCTCCGCCCATTTCGGGGGCAACGAGTTCAGTGTCTGAAAAGGGAGAAAAAATATAATGGTGGAAACGTCTGAAGGTAAATGAAGGTTTATTGGAAGCTTAATAGGGAACACCAGTTGAGTGCATCCTTGCTGCTTGAAGTACGATCTACCAACTGTTAGTGATAATCGTGGTTCAAAGAGGAGTTGGAGTGCACGAGAATACACAAGTTTGAATAATAATATGTTATGCCAAAGTTCACATACAAATGAACAGAGCGCATGTGCTCATGTAATGCAGTGGCGCAAGCCTGTGTACATATACACTTAATAATCAGCTCACTACAGTGCCCTAAAAGGCAACGCCAAGTGTCTGTAGGGCAGCGCTGCCCGCTGGCTCAGGCCTACAGTACGGTCCAGCAGGTCCTTAAATGAGACAGAGATGTGACTGAATGAGGTCAGAGATCACATCATTACATACGGCAGCATCGCTTGTTCGCACCTGTGCAGCCAGGCTGATGCACCCTACTCTTCCCGCAGCACTGCACTCAATTGCAGTCCCTGTGCACTCAGGCCCCACTGCTCACTTGCTGTCATTGTTGTGTGTCCAAACACGACGGGAAGCAGTGTTCACAATTAAGATGCAGTTTTGATTGCAGGATGGCGTACACCTCATGGATCCCTTTCGAAACATTACTTCTAGTAGGGTTCACAATTGATGTCCAGTGCTGATTGTCAGGATGGCGTACGCCTTATGGATCCCTTTTTTTATTGTGCATTGTGATATGCGAGGTGGATGCAGCCATATCACCTTAGGCAGTATGGAAGAACTGGGACATGTGGCGTCATCACAATCCTATTTATACGTATGCAAAGTGGGCTGGGCTTGCGTACGTCAGGCCTGCGTAGGGGTGTGAATAATTGTTCTGGGGACCTGGGCGTTGTTCAGTTCCTGCCTGGCCAGGAAGTGTACTTATGTGTGTTTCTGTTGAGGTTTTGATGTTGGAGAATGCATAGTTTACATTAATGTAGCATGTAAAGGGAGGGCGGCAACTATCGCTAATGAGATGCTGTTCGAAAACATTGAATGGCCAACATCACATGTCGTTGTCAAGGTTTTTGATATGAGCAGACACGCATGTAAGTGGTTTGCGGTATTATTGAAAATGTTGCTATTGTGATTTTATGAAGCGCACACATGTGAATGTGCTCGGATGGAGGGAGGATCAGCAGTGAGGCTACGTCATACAGAGTGATAACGTTCATTACAGTCAAGCAATACATGTCAAACGTGAATCTGAAAGTCTCACATATGACACACTGCTATACTGGTAAACCCCGACAACAGAACATACAGCAATACAAATCTACACATTACTGTTTACTGTTTGTCACATGTGATATAGGATGTGCACTCTGCCTGTGGCTGATGATACCCCTTCGAGCCAACAATACCAAGGCTGAAAGGCAGCACAATAATGTGCACACACACACACCAGAGGCATTGTGTAACACACATTTGTTTTTTGATGCAACGTTTGTAACGTGTGAGATGCATAGCCTTCACATGTGGAAGGGTAATCTACAGACCATGAATATTGATCAAGATGATCGTTGCATGTTGTATTTAGTATAAGATATGTGTACACAGAAAAAAAACTTTTCAAACAAGCTCTCTAAGCAGAAGGGGTGTGTCTCATCAAATGCTGTAGGGAGAATGACTAAAAAGGGTGGGGTCCTCAAACTGTTACAATGGGAAATGTTAGGAACTAATAAAATGCTTTTATTTAAGGTCACGTGGCAGGCGCGTATCGAAGGCGCAAGGAGGATGCACCTGATGCAATTTTGAGAAAACATATTTATCATAATTTAAGTTTATTGCAGTTAGAAATATATAAATGTTTTAAATATTTTAGATTATCGCTCGCTATCATATACAGTTTAAAGTTATTTAGATTTAGTTTTGAGACATAAGAAAATGAGGGGATGACGTACATGGCGCAATACCAAACATGTATGACATAACACAGGGCCTGGCAGCGTGCACTTATTGCATATTCAATGCGCAGCAGGCGTGATCCCATACGTACATCACGTAACACGCGGCTTGGTACTGCATACCCATTGGATACCAAAGTAGCAGCTGGCCCGACCTCATATGTATATGATGTTACGCGGGATGCGGTGCCATGAACCCGTCGTACACGAAATGCTCATCATTTACGAGTTTAGCAACATGGCGGATAGGATTCACGTGGTGATGAAATTTGGTACACTTAAAAAAAAAGATATACATATTTTTGGGGGAAGATATAAAACATGACATCATTTTTAAAGTTAAAAAAAGGATAATAGAGTTCCAAAGTATTAAAAAAAATAGAAAAATATAGGTTTTATAAATATTAGAAACTGAAATTAACATTCAAAAAACTTTCGAAAGTCACTGAAAAAACCATAGGTTTCACAGACATTATAGTTAGGAATTAGCATTTAAAAAACCTTTGAAATTCACAAAAAAAAAGAGGTTTCAGGGATGTTATAGTTAGTTGGACATTTGACTCATATTAAACTAGAGAAATTCGCCAGTTATAGTTATTTGAGCTAACTATAACTTGCGCATCTGCAATGCACCTCTGATGACGTCACATATTACATCACTCATGACATGGTCAGTGACATCACTGATGACATCTCAAATGACATCACTGATGACATCACTGATGGCCTCATCCACGTGATAATCTGATGCACATACTGATGCCCTAGTATAAACTTTGATACACCCTTTCTAAAATGCAGACTACGATTTTTGAAACCATACACACAACAATGCCAGATACTACATACCACTCACTATTTCTTAGGTTTACACACACATCCAGTCATTTATACATGTAGTTACTCATCATTACAGTAGTATAATATGCACTCATACATCTATACATACAGTCACACTCCGCCACTCATCCATAGAGTCACCTACACACCTAGTCAGTAATGTGAAGAATCAATCACATACCTATTTACTCATATTTACAGTTATACACACCAACTCAGTTATTTATAGACACACCACATAACTTATTTATACAGATACTAACAAATATTTACTGTCTTATACAACCACTGATAGAAGCAGACACTCATTTATACACCCACTCTTCAAATAACTTACTCTCATATATAATAATTTTTATACTCCAATACACACATATAGTGCTTTAAAACATATGTAGTTAGTCACAGATATACCACTGAGACATTCATTCACTTACCAACACACCCATACACACTAACTCACCCATACAGCCCTTCCCAGGTGCACTTTTGAATCCATACAACTAGTGAATCACCCTCTCAGACATCTATGCACAGTCTTTCATCCCCCCACCCACCCACAGAGACACTCAGGAACCCATACAGATAATCAGACAACACATCAATAACCCATATAGACACTCATGTAACTATTCACCAACCCATGCAGTTGCTTACACACCAAATGAGAGACTAATACAGACTTTCACACAGTTTAGTCACTAACCCATGCATTCAGTAGGAGACGTTCAATCACTCACTTATACAGTCAGTCACGCACCTACTAAATAATCCCTTCAGGCACTTGTAAATGCACTCATTCTTCAATACAACTTGGCATAGATATATATTAAAAAATATTTAAACTTTACAGATTCACTGGATGATGTCATCAATGATGTCAGAAAGCTGGTGCTTCAGTGTTGGACTTGGCCCTTTTTGCAGGGTCATCCCTAAACTTTTTGCCTTCCTCCTGTATTTTTTCTGACCAGTTGTTGGCTGTTTTATGACTCTGGGCACTTTACCACTGCTGATCAGTGCTAAAGTGCATATGCTCTACGTATGGTAAATTGATGTATGGATTAGTGATTCCATGATTGGTTGGTTTAGTTTACTTGTCAGAACCTAGCACAGTGCATTGAATGTGCCCTGGGCTTGTAAACCAAATTCTGCTGGTGGGCTTGAAACACTGGTTGTGCCACCCACTGGAGCAGCCTGTAAAAGTGTGTCTCAGGTCTGCTATTGCAGAGCCTCTGTGCAGCCTGGTACTGCCATGTTGACTGGGCAAGTGCACTAAGTATGGGCGAATTCTGCGAATCATCGGTTCTCGAAATTGCAAACAAATCCACGAATTCGCGGATTTCCAAGCGAAATCGCGGAATATTTTGCGATTTTGCACCATACTTAACTGGAGTACTTTCTACTGGCTAATTAGTAAGTGATACCTTGTTGGGTAAATGTATAGTGCTTTTCCTGCACTACAGCAGCGTAGGGCCAGAAGAGTTGCCTCCAGTGGCCATGTGAGTGTAACTTTGCCATCGCACCGAAGGGCGCCGGGGTCCCTCGAGTGAGCTGTCCATCATAGTGTGTAACGGGCGGGAAGACAGTGCACCCCGCTAGTGTGTGTGAGGAGGGCAAACGGGCGTGCTTCTATGCAAGTTCACATGCCTCTTCTGTGTATAAAAGGAAAGGCACCGATCAGAGCAGCAGATGAGGAGAAAGAAGCTTGTGGTTACAGGAACTGCACGGGGATAGAGCTCGTGAAAGTCAAGGATGCAAAGGCCTCCATCAAGCATCATAGCTCATTTTCGGCAGTAGATATGGGGGGAACACACACCTGCCTAGCCTCGACAAAACGCACATTTTTTTGGGGCTGATTAAGGAGTTACTGAATTTGACCTTCAACTCAATCACCTGCTTTATCTATATCTGTAAGTGCTTCCTGCAGGAGCCTCGTTGTCTACTTGTAACTATTCTCTGAACCTGCTTCAAGGGTCAGAGCAGGGTCAGAGAATAGTTGCAAGTAGGCAAGTAGGCGCCACTCAGGAAGCACTTACAGGGTTACAGCAGGTGCCCAAGTGTAAGTTAATTTCTTTGTAACCATTTTGTAAATGGTTACAAAGAAATTAGCTTCAACTTGGGGACCTGCTGTAACCCTGTATGTGCTTCCTGAGCAAAATTTGTCCCGCTAGCGGATTCGTGGATTTTGCAGCGATTTTGCGCGATTCGCAGATTGCGAAATCGCGGAAAATCCGCAAATTCCACAAGCGGAACAAATTTTCCGCCCATACTTAAGGTGCACCCACTTGCCAGTCCATAAACCTTCCCTTTTCAGCATATTAGTCACCCCTAATGTAGGCCCCAGTGTAGGGAGCATTGTAGATAAAATGTAGGACATGCCCTGGTGTGTGTGGTATATCCTAATAATGAATTACAGCCCTTTGTGTTTTTCATTATTGCAAAGCCAGAAGGGGCAGTTTGAATATTACATCTTATAATGTAAAATAAACTGACTCAGGAAACTAGGTAGAAATCCGAGTTTAGTATGCCTGAACTCAGAATGATAAAATGTATCTTTTAATGAAGTTGGTTTTAACATTCTGTGTTTGACAATACCACTTTTAGAAAGTAGGTATTTTCTTGCTAACTATTCAAGCCTGCCTCTGCTAGGTTGTGTATTCCTTGTCTGGAGTTTGAGTGACAGGGGCTGGGGGGTTCCAGGAGACAGGGTGAGTCAGCACAGGGCTGAATAGAGAGATTTGCATGTAGATGGGTGGGAGGAGTTGCACCTAGGACCTAAATAGGGATGTGCCTTCCCTCCACAATGCTGGCTCCACCTCCAGTGGTGCGTCTGATGTCCCTGGCCTACACTGTGAAAGAAAAGAAGAAGTCTTGCTAGCAAAGGGCTCCATGACTGACCAGAACTGGTTTGGACTAGGCAAAGGCCTGTCTGCCTTCAGAGAACAAAGGGAAAATGGGTATAAAAGAGGGGACTCAGACCCCAGAACTTTAGATCACTTTTGAGAAACAAGAAGAAAACTTTGCAAAGGAGAGGAACTAGAGAGACTGAGGAGAGACTATCCCTAAGCGTGAGGGATTGGCCTGCAGTGGTTGCCTGACTGTCAAAGAGAGGAGAAAGGACTTTTGAGCTACTTTCATTCAACTTGTGAAGTATCTCCAAGGGCTTGAGATGGAGCTTGCCTCCTGCTGAAGTCTCAGGGACAACATACTTCACCCACCAGCTCCCCAAGAGTTCTTTGGAAGTGGATGCAGTTGTGTTAGGCTTTCTGAGGGACTGCATGTCACAAGGAGCTGGAAGCGCGACTCATGAAGAAGAAGCGTGTTGTCGCTCCCGCTGTTGCTTCGCCTTGCAGAAGCACCTCACATCACCGAAAAAGAGTGTTGCCATTGCATCAGACATTGTCGCATCATCGTGAAGCATGTCGCTCCATCCCTGAAGAAGGGTGCCCCTGCTGTCGCAATGTATGGCTGAAGAGTCTCGCATCACCGGAGAAGAGTGTCGCCGTCGCATCAGACGCCGTCACATCCCTGGAGGAGCATGTGGAAGGCCCTGTCACGGCTCAGAAGAATCATTGAGTTGCCGCACGTCCGTCGGGCGTGCACGCATCGTGTTGCATCAAGGAGAATACGCCATTTTTGTTTCATTGCGCCGGATCCTTATCGCATCACGGCTCTGCTGGTCGCATCACCATGGAAGCGCAGTAAGCATTTCGTTTTTATTTATTTATAGTTTTATATAGCGCTGGCTGGACCCAAAGGTATCAGCGCGCTTTAAAGCATATACAGTTATGTGCAGATATATGGTACAGAAAATTGGAAGAACATGCAGGATCGCTTCTGTAAGGGAAAATAAGCCTGAGCAAAGGGGCAGAGGGGAGTGGGGAGCAAGACAACCAGACAATCATCTAAGCGTAGTCATTGTTCAATTGGTTCGGACATGTAAAGTTTTCTTAATCTGATTCAGTGTAGTTGCTCTCAGATAAGGGTCAGGAGGGGCGTTGGTTAGGAACTTTTTTTGCTCTGTCAGATCGTTCGGGAGCGGTCAAGGAAGGGGGCTTTGAGCAATGCCTTTAATTTAGGAAACAAGGGGGTTGTTCTGATGTGGGGGGGGAGTTTCAGATTTTTGGTGCGTTTCCAGCAAATGATTTGGTTGCGTTTTTTTGTTTGCAAGTTTTTAGAGGGATGAGTAGAGGAGAGTTGGAGCTCCTGGGGTTTCTGGACTGGCCAGCCCTTTTGAGGCTGTTCTAAAGCTGGCTCGTAACTCGACTGGGAGCCATGTAAGCTCTCTAAGAGAGACTACCAGTGCTTGGGTGGCTTGTTGACGGTCCTTGGGTGGGACGAAGGGTTTTATTTTGTACAATAGTTTCAGATTGAGAAAGGCATTTTTGGTGGACCTGGTGATATGTTTCTTCCTGTCCAGTTTTGGGTCGAGGGTGATCCCTAGGGATTTTATCGACTCCGCTAAGGTGAGGTTGCCATTGAGGGCGTCAATGGCTTTGAGCCTATTCTTCAACTTGGGGGGTTTCATCTTTGTTGGAGATGAGGAGTAGTTCCGTTTTCTCTTGGTTAAGTTTCAGGTGTATACGTGTGAGCCAGTGTTGAACCTCCTTAAGCATGGTATTAAGTCTCTGGATGTCGTTGATTGAAGTGGTTTCCAGATAGAGCTGCTTTCTGAGGGACTGCATGTCACAAGGAGCTGGAAGCGCGACTCATGAAGAAGAAGCGTGTTGTCGCTCCCGCTGTTGCTTCGCCTTGCAGAAGCACCTCACATCACCGAAAAAGAGTGTTGCCATTGCATCAGACATTGTCGCATCATCGTGAAGCATGTCGCTCCATCCCTGAAGAAGGGTGCCCCTGCTGTCGCAATGTATGGCTGAAGAGTCTCGCATCACCGGAGAAGAGTGTCGCCGTCGCATCAGACGCCGTCACATCCCTGGAGGAGCATGTGGAAGGCCCTGTCACGGCTCAGAAGAATCATTGAGTTGCCGCACGTCCGTCGGGCGTGCACGCATCGTGTTGCATCAAGGAGAATACGCCATTTTTGTTTCATTGCGCCGGATCCTTATCGCATCACGGCTCCGCTGGTCGCATCACCACGGAAGCGCAGTAAGCATTTCGTTTTTATTTATTTATAGTTTTATATAGCGCTGGCTGGACCCAAAGGTATCAGCGCGCTTTAAAGCATATACAGTTATGTGCAGATATATGGTACAGAAAATTGGAAGAACATGCAGGATCGCTTCTGTAAGGGAACATAAGCCTGAGCAAAGGGGCAGAGGGGAGTGGGGAGCAAGACAACCAGACAATCTTCTAAGCGTAGTCATTGTTCAATTGGTTCGGACATGTAAAGTTTTCTTAATCTGATTCAGTGTAGTTGCTCTCAGATAAGGGTCAGGAGGGGCGTTGGTTAGGAACTTTTTTTGCTCTGTCAGATCGTTCGGGAGCGGTCAAGGAAGGGGGCTTTGAGCAATGCCTTTAATTTAGGAAACAAGGGAGTTGTTCTGATGTGGGGGGGGAGTTTCAGATTTTTGGTGCGTTTCCAGCAAATGATTTGGTTGCGTTTTTTTGTTTGCAAGTTTTTAGAGGGATGAGTAGGAGAGAGTTGGAGCTCCTGGGGTTTCTGGACTGGCCAGCCCTTTTGAGGCTGTTCTAAAGCTGGCTCGTAACTCGACTGGGAGCCATGTAAGCTCTCTAAGAGAGACTACCAGTGCTTGGGTGGCTTGTTGACGGTCCTTGGGTGGGACGAAGGGTTTTATTTTGTACAATAGTTTCAGATTGAGAAAGGCATTTTTGGTGGACCTGGTGATATGTTTCTTCCTGTCCAGTTTTGGGTCGAGGGTGATCCCTAGGGATTTTATCGACTCCGCTAAGGTGAGGTTGCCATTGAGGGCGTCAATGGCTTTGAGCCTATTCTTCAACTTGGGGGGTTTCATCTTTGTTGGAGATGAGGAGTAGTTCCGTTTTCTCTTGGTTAAGTTTCAGGTGTATACGTGTGAGCCAGTGTTGAACCTCCTTAAGCATGGTATTAAGTCTCTGGATGTCGTTGATTGAAGTGGTTTCCAGATAGAGCTGCGTGTCGTTAGCATATAAATGAAAAGGGATGTTGGATTTCCTGAGTAGAGAGGTGAGGGGTTCGATGTAAATGTTGAAAAGCTGAGGGGAGAGCACTGACCCTTGAGGAACACCACTGGTGACAGGGTGGATGTCAGATTCAAAGTTTTTAATTTTTATTCTTTGGGAATGTTTGTGGAGAAAGGAAGAGAATCAATGGAGGACCGTCTCCTGAAGACCGGCCCTTTCCTGTAAAACCATGATGAGCAATTTTTGGTCAACTGTATCGAATGCGGCCGATAAGTCTAGGAGGATGAGGATGCAGCAATGATCCGGTTAAGTGACTTGAGTAGATCGTCAATGACATTGAGGATTGCGGGTTCGCTACTGCAGCTTATTCTGAAGCCCGATTGATGACGGTCTAGGAGATTGATGTTATCCAGGTGTTGGGTTAACTGAGTAAGTACACATCTTTCTAGGATATTAGACAAAATAGGTAGGTTCGATACAGGTCTGAAGTTGTTTACATCCTCCGTGTCTAGCCCTGGTTCTTTCAGCAGTGGTGTAACTTGGCCTACTTTGAGGCATTCAGGAACGGTTCCAGAGCTCAATGAACTGTTAAGGATCCTGCACCAAAGCGGGGCTAGGACGTGCTTCAGGTTTTTGGCAGTATCTAGGGCAGAGTATAAGAAAGCGGTATTTGTGGTCTTGATGTGCTTTTTGTACATCCTCCGGGCTACTTGGAGTTAATCGTGATGTAGGACGGAGGGATTGTTCCTCCAGATTCTTTCGGCGGCTCTTAATTGTCTTCTTTCCTCATTGATATCGGAGGAGAACTATGATCTGGAGGGAATGATCCTGGATTTTTTTAGTTTCAAGGGGGCAAGGTGATCTAGGGTATCTGTCAGATTAGAGTAAAAGAGAAAAGTGAGTTCGGTAGTTGAGATATGGACAGTGGCGTTAGGGAGGAGCGAGCTAATTCTTTCTTCTAGGTCCACTCGAGGGATCTGGGCTGTGTTTCTGACCCATTTGGGAGGGTCGAACTTGGGGATTAGATTGGACACGATCGCATGATTGATGTGAAAAAGAACTATGTGGTGATCAGACCAGTCGACGGGGAGGATGTGGTCGATGGAGATTGCATTGCTTTCCGCTATTTTTGCGTCTAGGATCGCTCCTTGGTGGTGTGTTTCTTCTACGCAATGTTGGGTCTGATTGTATTCAAGTATTAAGTTGTTTAGGGTTTGAATGAGTGGGTTTTTGGTTTCGTTCCATCTTAGATTAAGGTCACCCAGAATTATAGTGTTGGAGTTGCCGAGTGCACAATGGGCAATAAGGTCGGCAAGGTGAACCCCAAATTCTGAGGAGTTACCTGGGGGATGAAATAGAAGGTGGCAGAGTGTAGGCCTAGAGTTGTGTGTTTTGATGATGACTGAGAGACATTCATAGGAGCTGTACAAGCAGAAGGAGGTTTCAGTATTGGAGATGTTGTTCTTGTGGATAATTGCTATGCACCCTCCTCTTTTTGCTTGTCTTTCTTTGTTAATCATTGTGAATCCTGGGAGGCACGAGCATGTCCATGCTGGGATAAGAGAGAATATTGAGCCAGGTCTCCGTTATGAAAGCTATGTCTATATCATGGTAGATGATGGCTTCAGCGAGCTCAATTGCATGTTTGGAGGCTGATCTGCAGTTAAGGAGCATGCAGTTGATAGGGGGCCTTCTTTGACCCTGTTGTCAGGGGCTTGGGCTCTAGGTAGCGAAGATAGATGGGCTGGGTGTCTAGGGACTCCTAAAGGGTTTGTTCAGATCTAAATCACGTAATTACTTGGATCGAAAACTTGGGGGAGGGTATTGTTGGAGGATTGTAGGATGAGGCTAGTTGAGTCTCCTCCCCACGCCAAGAAGAACCAACGCATACCCAATGCATAAGTAGGGACCAGACGCATCACCGTTCTTGCATGTAAGAAACCTGAGCATCACCTTCCCTGCAGCACTTCCGTTGTATAGCGTTACACATCCTAAGTTACATTGAACTTATAGTGTCACATTTTACATCTAAAGAGAAATAAGCTAATACTACCAGTTTTAAAGTACAGTATTGTGCATTTTTGTCGTTTGTTGTCTTGTGTTGAGTAACCCTGGGCGATGAACTATGTTATGCTTGCGGAGTTTGCGAACTTTGCAGAGTTTTGATAATTTTGCGATTCACGTAGAACGCAAAGTTACCGAATACTACGCAATCTGCGACGTAGAGTAGCTGTTTTTATTCTTTGCGCACTCAATATGCGTTCTTGTGCGCGCAGTTAGGACTTACCGTGATTCTGTATTCACCGACAAGCTTTCCTGTCTGTTCTTGTGCACCACAGGATTTGGAATCCGCTCGCATGTTCCCGCGAGAGTGTGCGTACGCGGACACGTAATTCGGACACGCGACCTGACTTCCGGCGGCACTGTTGGTAGGATCGTGATCCCGAACACGTAGAAACTGCAATCTGGTGAAGAATATCTCTAGAGCATCATGAAACCTTCTCGAAAATGATCCTTTTGCTCCAAAAAATTCCTCAGATTGTGATTTGGCTGTAGTTTTTTGTGCAGGGAGTCCTTTTTCTTGTTTTATTGTTTTTTTCAAGCGGGAGGAAGTGTCCTTGAGTCTCCAACTTCCTGTCCCTGTCCAGCAGGCTCCTCCCAGGGCTTTGTCCATGTGCTGTTCACTTTCATTTGGATTTGGAGCTGAAAGGATCACTTTTTGTGTCTGTCTGCTGCATCATATCATTGGATTGGAATTAAGGACTTTTGGATTTGAGATTTTACAAGTAAGTTGGAGAATTGGTGTACTTGTTTGTTTTGATTGGGGCTTGTTTGTCGTGTACCTAGTACCTACATTTTTGGGGATTTTCATTGTTTTTAAAAAAAATTGTTGTATGTGGCCTGTAGTTTCAGTAGTGGCCTAGTTGTTTTTATTTGGAATTTCAGCCAGTAGGCCCAGATGTACCCATGGGTGCATTTTTCTGTGGTGTCTATTAAACTTAAACATCATGTAGGGCATGGATGGCATTGGATTGAATTGCTCAATGTGGTTTTTGGGGTGTATTTCACTTTTTGTGTGTGTGTGTTAATAAATAAATACCTTTGTTGGATGTGTGTGTGCTTGCTGTGTAACTAACTTTCCAACCTTTAGTAGCCCTATTGATTTTAATTTTTGCATTTATGTTTTAAAGCTGTGTTGTTTATCAGGCTTCCTTTCTCTGGTCATATTCATATAGAGGGCTTATAGGCCTGCTTGAGGTCATGGTTTTCCATGGCCTGTTGTGACTGTGAGTGACCATGTGGCTTGGGGCCATTTTGTGGTGGTAGTTTAGTAGTGTGCTGCTTTTTCCATATAGGCCTGCATGTCTTTTCTTTGTTCCCCTTGGCTTATGCTTCTTCTTGTTTTGGCCTGGCCATGTGGGTGGTGGCTATTTTGTGAAGGCAGGCAGTGTGCTTTTGCCATAGGCTTGCATTGTCTGTCTTCCATATTCTTTTTGTTATGGGTGGCTAGTGGCCATTTTGTGGTGCCATCCAGGCAGGTTCCTTTTGCCATAGGCCTGCATTGTCTGTCTTCGCTTTCTTTATTGTGGGTGGCCTGGCATTGTGGGTGGTTGCCATTTTGTGGAGCAAGGCTGTATGCTTGCTTTTGCCATAGGCTTCCAAGCTTGTGGCCTGGTCTGCCAGTAGGCCCAGAGGTAGTCATTCATGGCCAGGGTGCATGAAACAACTGTTTCTGTGTTGTCTGTTGAATTTTAACATCATGGATGGCATTGGATTGAATTGCAAAATGTGGTTTTTGGGATGGTTTTCAGTTTGTTGGTGTGTGTTAAATAAATAGGCCTTTTCAGCCAGTAGGTAACCCTGGGCGTTCATCTTGCGGTGTTTTGGCAACTCCGCTGTGCGTGACAACACGGACTTACACTTTTTTTCTTCTTCGTGCGCAAAATATGAATTTTTGCGCACTCGATAAAGAGTTTTTGTGAAGATCGCGATGCCGAGCACGCAGATTTTGCAATCTGGCAAAGAATATCTCTTGAGCAGCATAAACCTTCTCGAAAATGATGATTTTGTTCATTTTGCACAAAAAAACACACCCAGTTGTCATTTGCCTGTAGTTTTTTGAGCACGGAGTCTTTTGTTTTTTGACAATTTTTTTGAAGAGGGACGAAGTTCCCCAGAGTCTCCAATTTCCTGGTCCTGTGGTGGTGGCTATTTTGTGGGACCAGCCACTGTTCTGCTTTTGCCATAGGCCTCCAAGCTTGTAGCCTAGTCTGACAGTTGGCCCAAAGGTACTCATAAATCCTCATGGGTGCATGAAACAAGTGTTTTTATGTTGTCTGTTGAGTCTAAACATCCTTTAGGACATGGATGGCATTGGATTGAATTGCAAAATGTGGGTTTTCTTTTTTTGAGGGGTGTATTTCAGTTTTTGGCTTTGTTAAATAAATGCCTTTTTTGCATGTGTGTGTTGTTATTGTGGTTGTTGTGTAACTTTCCAACCTGTTTTTAACAATGGAGGATTGTTGGTTTTGCATTAAAGCTGTGTTGTTTATTGTTTGCCTTTGCTGTGCCTTGTGCCTGTGAGTGACCATGTGGCTCGGGCCATTTTGTGCTGGTATTTAGTAATGTGCTGTTTTTGCCACATAGGCCTGCCTGTTTTTCCATTGTTCCTCTTGTCTTACTGCTTCCAAATCCATCCCCATTGCCAGCTGCAACTCCCTGATGCTGCATCTATGATCCATCCCACGTGATGCACAAATTTAGGCCAAACAAGCTCCACTACATTTTTGTTTTTGTTCTTTGCTAAACGTATTTTTCCTGAGTGTACACACGGAAATGGCTACACTGTTGTTCTGTTCACTGAGTTACTAAGATGTAAAAATTGTGACCACTACACACTAAGTTCTATATTATATTAGTTTGATTGTACTATCGTTTGACTGATATTCTTTTGGCTTTTTTCTTTTAGGTGCACAAAAGACTGAGGAGGAGTTATGTCATCATCACACGTTGTGCTGCCTGACAGACATCTTGCTGCTGTACACGACGTTACGTGTGACCTGAGCAAATATCTCTGCAACTTGTGCAACTGAGTGCTGCTGCTGACATCTGAAGAAGATGGGCAGAAAGAAAGCAGGTACCAGGTCCTCCAAGACCAAGAAAGTTGCTCAGAAGAAGGAACAGAAGAAGGAAGTGACACTTAAGACTGGTGTTCCCCCCAACACCTTTTTGGGAAAACAAAAATGACGCCTGCAGCAGCGGTGTCCTTGGGGCAAGCTGGGGGCACCACCTCAGCATCAGTGGGCCAAACCCACCAACCCAGGCCCAAGCATATGAGTGTAAAAGAGGTAGCCATCCTAATAGTGCAAAGCAGCGATACTGAGCCTGAGATAAACTTATCGCTATCTCAAAGTAGTACCCAATCAACGCAGGAGGAAGCACAGCAGAAAAGTGGTCAACAATAGCCGCAACCACTGCCCGCAATAGTAGTTGTTGTTCCTCCCGAAGTAGGGGCAGTTCAGGAAATTGAGCCTCATGCAGAGGGAGAAGAAGAGGAAGCCACTCATTCAAAAGATCCATTGTCTTCCAAATTTCCAGCAAGAAAAAGGAAGGTTAGTCCATCAAGTTGTTCCCTAAGCCCCCCTTCTGATGATCTTGATGCCATTTGGAAGCCACAAACTGAGTCTGAGAGGGAGACATGTCCCAAGACCAGGATAGGGAAAAGAAAGGTTCCAGAAAGCCTTATACTTATGGAGGTTGATGTAGAACAGCAGGATGATGATGATGAGCCAGTCATCAGGAACATCACTCCCGGCCCTGCGGAGATGGAGACAAACATTATTACCCTATCCAAAATTACTGCGAGGGATGTAGCACGCATATCTCCAACACAGGTAACACCAACACGATCTACAGCTTCAATATTTGCATTAGCAAAGGCCCGGCAACGACCTTCATCCAGCACAACCACCACCTCAGTAGAAGTAGGTAGTGGTACGGCACAGAGTCAAATTCAACGCCCACCCTCCAGTTCATTCGATATCGGAAGTGGCACCTCCAGCAGGAGGCAAAAGTTAAGCTCCCCAGATTGGGACTTCTTTACGGTTAGCTAAAAGGAGGAGAACATTGCTAAATGCTCCATTTGTAATACCTCTGTTAGTCGGGGTAAGCTTGGTACAAGCTATGGTACAGGAGATTAAATAACCCATCTGAAAAAACACCACTTGATCGACTGGGAGAACCACCTTTGCGGCATAAGAACTGCAACCATTCGTATTGGTTGGGATAAACAAGCAGAAGATCCGATCACGGCGGAAGAGGAAGGACAGGGAGACATTCTCTGTGGTAGTGGTGCACAAAGTATCTCTGTCCCCAGCAGTGCAGTGTTATCATCACCCACATCTTCTTCAGCAACATCTCAGTGGCACAAGAGTTAGAGTCAGCCTGGGACAGCAAGGAGTACCTCAATGAAAACAAGTGCATTGTTGAACCTAAGGAAAACCATGCAGCCTACTATTATCAGCATTTTTAGGGGGGAGGGGCAGTACCAACGCAACCACCCAATAGCACGCTTGTACAATGCAAAGCTAGCTAAAATGTTAGCACTGGACCTTCTCCCTTTTTCTTTTGTTGAAGGGGTGGGTTTTCTGGAATTTGTGACAGCCATCTCTACTACGACGTGCTGGAATTGCTTGGAAAAGCCTTGAAGCAGAGTGCTGTTCATAGTATCCACCTGACAACAGACATGTGGACCAGTTGCCAAGCCACTGATTACCTGTGTATCACTGCACACTGGCTCTCTTTTGTGGGGGTTAGAGAATAGATATCTGCTGCTGTTGATGCTGCTGAGATTTTTCATGCCACTCGCAAACATGCAACTGTTGCCATGTTTACCATAGAGAAATCTCATACTGCTGCATACATTTTGGAGGAGTTTAACAGCAAGGAGTGACTGCGCCCGAGGGCTTAACAATGGTTTTGTTGCCACAGACAATGGCAGTAATGTAGTTAAGGCGATGAAAGATGGTGGCTACATCAGGGTACCGTGTTTGGCACACTGCATTAACATTGTTGTTCAAGACTTTCTGAAAAATGAATGCAAAGTCAGCACCTTACTGGCCACCTGCAGAAGAATATGCACACATCTCAGCCATTCTTTTAAAGCCCGGAAGCAGCTGAGGGTCATTCAACATGAGCATAAAATGCCAGTCAAAGCACTCATCCAGGAGTTGCCAACACGTTGGAACTCAACTTATTACATGCTTGATCGTCCGTTTGAGCAGTACATACCACTCAATGCTTATGTCATGAAAAGATTAGGAGATCCTACTGTGAGAGGCATGACCATTGAGATGAGCCAATGGGACCTTATTAAATGCCTAACAGAGATGCTACTTCCTTTTGAGGTCTTCAGACGTGAAGTCAGCAGGGAGGACTGTATTATGGGCCAAGCTATCCCATTGTTGCACATGCTAGAGCAACAGCTGAAGGAGGTGTCTGAAATGTATGTAGGTGTGGATGACAAACAAGACACATATTATTTGTCGGAATCCTTAGCCGTTCGCTTATCTGACAATACTAGGATTCAAAATAACATTGTGTCACACGCACATTACATTTCTGCCACAATTTTGGATCCACTGTACAAAGTATTTTTGAACAGTACGGCAGTAATTTCTTTTTCAGTAGTGGATGTTGCCAAATACAAAACTTTGATAGTTGAGCAAGCCATTGACTTCGAAAATGAAAGGCTGGTAATTAGAGGTCCCCCACCTCAGGCCAGAACAAGTACTACAGAGCAGATTCCAGAGTCCAGTTCTACTTCTGAGCCTGAGGGCAGTGCATTTGCCTCTCAGCAGTCACCAACACCAACACTACCAATAATATCAACAACAGCAAGAACAGGATCATCCACAGTACAATCGGCAGCTGATTGGTTTACACGGCAGGGATATGGTAAGTCCAGTGCTAAATCTGCAAAAGCAAAAGAGGCCAAGCACCTTGAAGGACCCCAGAGCATTGAGCGGACGGTCCAGGCCTATCTGGATGACCCAACAGAGGTGTTCATGGATTGAACCCCATTGGCGTGTTGGTATGGGAAAAAAAGCCAATGGACAGTGCTCAGCAGGCTGGCAATAAAGTACCTGGCTTCCCCTGTTGCAAGTGTCTCTTCCGAGAATGATTTCAGTACTGCTGGTGCCATTGTGACTTAGAAAAAGGACCAGTCTCTTGCCCTAAAGAGTGGAGAGGTTAACCATGATCAAAATGAATCAGTACCTTATAATACCGGAGTACACAATAAGTGAATCACAGCAGGAAGAGGAGAACGACTTTGATGACATAAGTAGTGGGTTACATGACCTACTTCTGTCTGAACCACCAGAGTTTGAGGACGAGCTCCTCTTACTTGACAACTAGGCTTTGAAATCGTTACTTTCTTCCTTCCTTTATTTGTGTGTGTATCTGTCTTTCTGGTTCAAATCAAATCACAACACATCCATCACCACTGTCTTCTCTTTTTATTTCCCTTTCGGAGTTGCACGTCTGTGCATATCTGTCCACTCCACTCCTCAGAGCCCTGCTCCATCTTCCTGACTCGCCCAAAATACATTTCCATCAAGCCAGACATTGGATGGAAATGGAGAATAGTACAAGAAATGTTGCCTCTAACAGTCCCTCCATAGGAAGTGAAACATGACTATAGCTAGCCTCCGTTTTGTCTCCGAGCCGAGACTCATCACTGTCAGAAGTAAGCTCTGTCTGCAGGCATCCAGAACTGTTCACTGTAAGAACTTGGGCAGGCATCAAAAAGAAAACTCATCACTGTCAGAAGGTTAGGCATCTGATCTGACAGCCAAAGAGAAGAGCAAGACATGTAAAGATTAATGAATTATGGCATGCATTGTATTGGTTGGTTGCTGACTCTCAGCGAATGTGCATGAAGTTGAACTCTAATAGTTAATCTACAAAGTAAAAGTGACTCAAGTGACAGTCAATGTTTCCTTGTTGTTTATTAACCACATTGTATGCCTACTACTGCAGGTGCAGGCCAATATCCGTTGCAATTTTTTAATAAGGAATATGGACTTAATCCGAGTCACTACAGACTGAGTTGGTGTTGGACAACATGTACCACACCATGATGATGATGACCATACTATCTTTGCACTCAGTCGGTCAGTTGGATGTGAGATGATTGATGGAATAACTGCGTTTCGTGAAGTGGCATAAAAGGTAAATACAACAATTCAACAAGAACCACAGCAGACTTAGGCTACATGTCCATAGTGGTGGAGTCGAGTGTAGTGGTATGACTGACAGCGGCGCATTGATTTAGTCACTTGATTTGGAAAATGCTAGGTAGCTGTATATGCCTTTTGTCTGGCTCTGTCAAAACAGAAGGTAAATGGAGGTGGGTCATGGCCCGGTGCCAAGGGCCTGTTCTTTTCTGACTCATGTCCTGTTGTTTATGTAGCTTAATGCTGTAAACAGAGTAGACACGATGTATCCAAACCACATAAGTCTGAACGTGTTCTCTCAAGAGTCTTGTCTTCTTGCACTCCACCGTAATTGATGCTTTTCTTTTATTCATTTATTTTTCAATACCACTTTTGTTTTTCCTTTTACACTTATAGGCCGACCTTTACCTTGTGCTATACTGGGAGAAACAACTCACACTTACCTTACCAATCTGCATCAGGCAGGCAGTGGCACCCAAGATTGATGTGCAGAGCCTCCATGGAAGGGAGGAACAAGAGGAATGACGAGATGCAACTTCACAATCAGACCAGGATAATACAGTAACTTTAGTATCATTCATCATTCATCTTTTAATTAATTTGATTCATTTTTTCTCTTCAATCATTACGACTGTGTGTGGTGTTGCTGTTTGTTTGCTAATTGATCCCGGCAACTATTTTTGAATTTTCTTTGCTAGCTTTAAAAGTAAGCCCGGTACAACATGTAATTTGGGTCTCTCTGAGGGCATATTACATTACAGGCAAGACAAATTGCATATTATTATACTGCTGCCCTGTACTGTCTAATTGTCTAGTAGTAGTTAGTAAGTACTACTCATTAACCATCAAGTTATCTTCATCATCATGCATGCATTTCCTTTTCTCTCTTTATAGATTTATTGGATAAGAACATGGTCATCTTCCAAGATTGTCTTTTGCTTTTGCTCTGTCCATGTGTGCTGTTTTTCTTTGTCAAACCATTCCCCAAACCCCCCTTCCCATCCATTCATCAAACCCTAATCCTCTTCCCCTGGGCTGTGTGATTTATATTGAGGTGTGATGTGACTACATTAAATGTACACCAACAATTGATCACACGCTTGCTGGCGCAGATGTGGTGAAAGCAGCACTAATTCAATTTCAAGGCAGGGTGAGGATCTTCTTCTGTTTGCCCACCCATGCTCAGTCTATGTGCAAGACAATTTTTTTCCAAAAGGAACCCACCTAATACATCATAATTATTTGCCGGCATAGATTGGATTAATCATCAACATCCTACCACACAGCAGTAAAGCTTACGAATTACGATTGTGTTAAGTGACTCACTGGACACAACTACAGTTTGTAACTTCTTGTACTATGCTGTCCCCGCCACCATTATGTTTAATTTTACTTTAGCAGTTGCAATATTGTTTGTTTGGCAGTCTTCTTCTGTACTGTACTTTACTTCGTTCTACTACTCCTCCCACAGTCTCTCTCATGCAAGTGACTGTTTCTTTTTTTTTTTTTTTTGCAAATGCTTCTGCCAGAGTCTACTACTACCACAACCATGGCATCTTCTCCATTCTCTTGGGTAACCATGCAGCCATCGCTGTGCCGAACGTAATCATCATCATTCACAGGTAAGATAAGTTTGGTGGGAGGTATAATGGACTAGGAGGAGAGACTGCCAGTACTAGATGGACAAATAACTCAGTGAGGGGTACCACATCTTTCTGTTTGTGTGTTACAAAATCGGCAGACATTTTAAATCTCACACTGGCTGTGGACGGGCCTGCAGCAGCAAATAAACCAATGTGACATAAATTCGTAAAACAGTAACCCCCCCACAAAACATTAACATTGCCGCGGTCAGGCAGCTGCCTGACCACAGCGCCATACTACTGGATACGGGGCCTGGCTGGGGCCCGCTGCATTGGAGGAGGCTGCAGCCGCCTCCTCCGCCTGAGCCACCAGCCGCCGGTTCTCTTCGCAGATGGCCTCCAGGTTCTGGCGCCGGGCCCTGGCTGCCAACTCTTTCCGTGTTGGTCTTTCTTGGGAAGGAGGATCTATATCAAGAAAGAAAAAGAATATTGTAACCAATACTGTTAGCAAAACAGCAACACAAAATTATTTCAACACATAATGGCACAGTACATAACATTTGTGGTAAGTATCTATCCTCCCACTTCCTCTGCCTCTAACATTTGTGGGAGTTTCAGGCATTATACTAGCACTATGGACTCCAATACCCACCAGTTGTCTTCTTCTTCTTATCTTGAGTTTAGCAAAATTACACAACCTTGTTGTAGCCAGCATGCCAGCTCAGTTAGCTAAGCTTGCACACAAGTCAAACATATGAGTCATGACGCAGACTCACGTTAGTTGTATTTACTACTACTGTCTGCAGGTGGGGAAGCTCTTATTTTTCTATTACGGGTGGCACTGGCCATACTCTTTCTGTTACATGAGGGCAATTGCTCAATTACACTTTCACCCTGCCCCGGGTACTACAAAAAGGCAGATTATTTATCTGATCCAATGATCATTGCTTATATGTGGGAGTGGGACGACAAAAGAAGGTCAGTAGCGGTCGGTGGTGGGAGTGCTGTCTGGCAGTGACGTGGGGAGGTGGAGGGGCAGGGTGAGGGATAGTAAACTATGGATTACGGCCGATTACAGGTAAGTAAATATATAAATAAATATAATTAATTTTGTTGCGCGCACTGCATCGTATTTGGCAGTGCAGTGCGCACAATGAAATTCATTTCATTTATTTTTTAGTTTACTTACCTGTATTTGGCCATACTCCATAGTTTACTACCGGCGCCTACCCCGCCCCTCCCCTCCCCACATCACCGCCCAGCAGCACTCCCACCACCGACCGCTGCTGCATAAGGTACTTTGTTTTGATTGATTGTGTAACCAACTGATGAGCCTCCCTTTGCAGCCTGGCTGACACAGTTGAAAAGTAGATTAACATAGGTAGGGAGTGGTCCTCGGAGTCGGAGGAAGGCGCTTGATAACTAAACTATACACAATATATTTTTATGATGTGAGTTAACTGTATTATGAAAATACAAGTTATTAATATATTATTCCCCTTGGCTTAGCTACTGGCGCAGATTATTTTACATTCTCTTCAAACTAAGACTCTGCATCCAGTGACAGTCTCCACCTATGCTGTCTATGATGAATACATTAAGGGA
Organism: Lissotriton vulgaris; assembly: GCF_964263255.1. Taxonomy (NCBI): domain Eukaryota; kingdom Metazoa; phylum Chordata; class Amphibia; order Caudata; family Salamandridae; genus Lissotriton; species Lissotriton vulgaris. The sequence goes on along the minus strand of NC_141696.1, from coordinate 1,091,697,003 downwards.
TCCATCCATTCAAAGTAAATGTCTATCATTCTTCCTAATCTCTCAACAAACCTTTGTTTGTTTCACCAACAACGACCCAGGCGTCCAGTCCTTGCTTGATTGCCTTGGCTTTAAATTTGACCCAAACACCGCTGATGATTCTTGCTATCCAGTATCCACCCATACTGTGTCGCCCACCCAGGCAGGCATCTTCTTGCACCTTCCACCTATCCTTCAACAACCCATGCATCTGATTCCTATCAGCCACCTGCATGCTGCTTCCAACGTATCCTTCTCTGCAAGTCGTATTACATCTCACAAGTCCTTCATCCTTCCACCATTCTTTCCCTTTTTGTTCAACACATCCATCAAGGTATTCTGATCTGACTTTCAGTCTTCTCCACAAAACTTTCACAGCTGAGTTGGAGTCAGATCAAAGAGGCCATTTGTTAGGCAACGCAGGCTGCTAATGCTATTGCTAATGCCATTACTAAGTAATGGGTGTCTTCTTCAACTGTTGTCTAATGCTCGCTACAACTTCATACTTACCAAGTCTCAACAGTACAGTGAGTGAACAGTACACCATTCCCACTAGTGTAATATCAATAAATAAAGAATATAACTTACCACAGCCTGCCACTGCTGTTGGCTCCCCCCCTGTAGTAGCTGCTGCAGGTGTCTCCTGCCCCCTTGGGAATGTCTGCATCGCCATCGCCGCTGGCCACACCGGCACTGGTGGTCGGTAGTAGGCCTAGAAAAAACATTACACATTTTTAGATGCCTATACACCTCCCTATTTATTCGTTTTCACTAGCCTATACACCTCCTTATTTATTCGTTTTCACTAGCAAGATTGCAAAAAAGGTTAATAGTAGACATACATATACAACATACATCACTAGTCCAAATCGGGTACTAGAGTAGAGACTAGTCGTGTTATGGTCCCTAAGGTCATTATAGTCTACTCTACTCTTTGCAAAGTTAGCCTGAGACATGCATCCATTTTAGCTTCATGTCTTTTGCGCATGTGTTACCTCGCAGCTTGTTGTGCAGTAGACACCTTTAGTTTGAGCCCACATGAGCTCATACAGCTACTGTCTGAGCGTTGTGTAACAAGAGGTCGAAAAACAAGCCACTTTGTTATGCAGTTCAGTTAGTCCGTATTGCATTATACTATCTAACGCGTGCACCATTTTTCTCATAACAGGCGGAAGATTCCCTTCTGCGAACTTATGCTTATGATGCATGTAAGCAGTACTTCTACGGTGAGGGGTCTCCCAGAATTTTTGTCTTTTAATTCTTCTATTATGCACTTGTAACAATGTGTATTGTTTTAATCTATCTTATCCATTTTGCTGTTGGAGCCTGCTGTAGAACACTCAATTTTATAGAACAATGTACAGAGCTTGTTAGTTGAAAATACACCTTTTAAACTTACACATAAGCTCTGTGGTATTTGGTGTGGTGGTGGACTTACATGAGTGAGCGAAGGGTGTTAGGTTCTGGGTTGTGTAATCATTGGGTATCTTCGGGTGGGAGTTTGGGGACCTAATTAGGCACTATAGTTAGTCGTTCAGGGGACTGTGGGTTCACTTCTGACTGAGGTGTGAGGAAGGTCCAACCTCCCTTCACCAACAACCTATTTTCTTGTGCATAGTTCTGTATATGGCTGTGCAGGATCCCCACAACAGTAGTAGTATGTACCATACCCTATCTAAATAGTCAAATATCTGGTTGTGCATTCTGTTGGTGGGAATTGTCAAAGCCTCAAGATTAAGAAGACTAGAAGAGGACAACACAAAGGACTGGGCGCAGTGGCTAGAGCTATTGGTCAATCTGAGTTTTATTCAAAACCTTAAATAAAGAGTTGCCAACTGGGCAAGCTTAGCTACAGACAGGGTAATAGTAGTAGTACAGAGAGTCATAGCAGAGGTAGTTAAGACTTAGAGAGGCAGGGATAACCAGAATTTAGAACATATAGTCAAGAAGATCAAAGAAGCTTTGTAAAAAATAGAATTAGGAAGTAGAACCAGAATTAATAGTTACAAAAAAATAGGGTGCGGTAAAAGTTAGGGATATATAATTGTTAATATTAACCACTGGAGGACTTACTGGGGCCAGTACCAGGGCCCTCAGTAGAGAAGCGGTCCTCTGGTTATCCCGCTGACTCGGGCCCCGTCTTCCTGCCCCTAGGTGCTGCTCATGTAAGATATAATAAAGAAAGAGACAAACATTAATGATTGCTGTGATTGTGAAACAAATATTATTATTTTAAAAATGCTCTAAAAACAACAATTGCAATACAATTGACTTATCTAATCAGATCGACTACTGGCTTGTGGGATTCACGTACTGTCTACTTATTTATGAACACTAATCCAATGTTCCATTCTGATTCAAGAATACTAACTAAGCCTAAGTACCACCTGACCTAGCCCACCTATTCCAAACAGGCCAATTGTTCACTAAGCCTGCATTTCCATTTTTATAGCCCTCGAAAATGCATACATGAGATGGAGGACACATGTATTCATTTGTGCATACACCAAATGGTTGGTTGCGTCTGATGTTCTGCTACTAACTGACACTGCTAAGCCTACCACTCACTGAACAAACTACAAAAGGTTCTACTAAGGACTGGGGTAAGCAGCACTCAGTGACAGAGGATGCCTCATGCAAACCGCAAAAAAATGATCAACTAGTACTAACCTAGAATCAATACATCCACCCACCACTATTTTTACAGGAGGACAAAGGAAGGACTAGAGAGTCTCTCTAGCAATAGCATTGCCTAACTTAAGTTCTCTAAAGTAAACTTTTAAATAATAATCAGCCCAATCGAGTGCAAAGTTGCAAACAAGTAAGAGTAGCGCCAAGCACCTGTGTCCTACAATCACAGAAGATTTTGAAACGTAATTTACCTGCAATGTAAGCAGCAGTATTCTTGTTATTCATATAAAACTTATACACAATACTTCTACTACTATGTATTAGTTACTCACCAAGCCCCACGACCTCGATACCTGGCAGATCCAACAGGTTCTCCTCCCGATCCAGGATGTCTGACCACCAGTGGGCCAGCTGGTTATGGGTGCCGGACCCCTGAGTAGAAAAACACTGCCCGGCGCACCTTCGCCCACCTGTGGTGACGCTCCTGGGTGGGGTACCCAGAGCCTGGCCTGCCTCCTGCTGCCAAGGTCAAGGGGAGGTGGAGCTGCACAAAGAAAACAAGGGCGACCATCTCCGCCTTGCAAAAAAGCTGCTGGGCCTGTACCCATGCAGGGAGCAGTCTGCCGCAAGGCAGGCGGCTCTTGGGCACAGGCACCTTGCCCTTGGAGCTGCTGCTAGTGCTTCTGCTACCCTTCGCCATGATTCTGGGGTGTGTGGGAGGTGGAAAAGAAGAGTTAGATTGAAAAAATAAAGTTAGGGGTAGAAGTAGGAGCTTAAAGAAAGAAGTAATATAAAACAGTAGAAAAGTAAAAAAAACACTGTAAAAGTAGAAATAAAATGCAAAATATAGACTTAGGGACAGAGAGAGATAGATAATAAATAAAACAAACTCATAAAACCAGTGAAAAAAACTAGAGATTGCAAAGATTGAGGTAGGATAGAAAAGCAAGCCCAGAACCATAGTATAGAGTGAAAAGCAAGATGGCCACGCCCATCATGACCGTGTGGGTAAGTTTGTGCGATATTTTCCCCTGAGCACGCAAAAAGGGCCCCGAACATGAAATGCCCATCGCGAACACGCTATACACGACACGGAACAGCAAATAAGGCATTGCGTATGGGCGGGACAATTAAAAAACAAGATGGCCACGCCCATAGGCGACCGCATGGGCAAGTTTGCGAGGCCGAGCACGCTAACAGGGTCCCAAACAAGCACAAAGAGTTCCCGAACAGGAAGACCTCATCGCAAATGGGCACGACAAGCAACTACGCAAGCTTGCGTAGCTCACGTAGTGCAACAACAGCTTTAAGTAGCTCAGCGTAGCGCGACTACAAAAACTACGCCCAGGGTAGTGTTAAGTCTATATAAAAATACTTATTTTTATACTACAACTTGTGTGGTGTCCATCTGTAGTGCTGTCACTGGGTTAGTGTATGTGTGCACAAATGCTTTCACACTGCCTCTGAGAGAAGCCTGTCTGCTCATGCCAAGCTACCAAGGGGGTAAGCAGGGGTTATATTAGGAGTGTACCCCCTTACCCTGACTCGACGCAAGGGTCCCTATTTGGTCAAAGGTGAGCCCTGCTGACCGCAGTGTAGGCGTATGGAACAAAAGATGAAATATGTAAGGAATACATTGTCGAAATATGTAGGTTTCTGGGACATTATAGTTAGCTGCCTACTGGACTCTAAAATAAATGAATCAAGACTGAATTTGAATTGTGAGCCCTGCTGACCGCAGTGTAGGCCGGAGGCATCAGTCAGTAAGTGCCCACAGACATGTGGCATTGAGTTAAGCTACACAGAGTTAAGTGCACCTGAAGCACTCAGAGCGTGCGCAGCCTGCAATGATGCGTGGTCCGGGCGGGCCGCACTGGGAGCAATGTCTGATGGCTACTGGACAAGACTCAGGTGTGGATTTTTTAATAATCGCATTTTTAAGGCATTTTTAAGGCAGCTTTATTCAGGGGCAAGTGCAAGGGTTCAATATGGGTTGGGCTGTGAATGCACTAGTCACTTTAGAAGGCTGAGAGGTGGGAGGCAAGGCTGTGTCCTTGCCCCATTCATCTTTACGTTATATATAAATAATTTAGAAACTATTATAGTTAAGTAGTGCAGGGATCAGCCGACAGCAGCGATGCACCCTATCCCTGCACTCCTGTATGCAGCCGACGCGGTTTTAATGGCCAGTACGCCGCTCAGTCTCCAAAGGGTTGTTAACTCTCTTTCTAATTTTATGCAAATTTGGGGCTTACGATCAATTGTTCTAAAACATTTATAATGAATTGCAGGGTAGGATCAATACGAGGATTAATTCCTTTTTTATAGACTTGAGGCCAATAGAGTGTACTAAAACATTTTCCTATTTAGGGATTTTATTTGATCATTCAGGAACATGGATTCAGGCAGTTAAAGCCAGATGATTGTTGTTCATTGAGTCATTAACAGCACTATCAAATTTCAGCCGAAAACTAGGTAGACGCCCACCAGCGGAACTGCTACACATTTATAGGGCTAAATGTGTGGCAATAGCCACCTATGGAGCTGGAATTTGGAGTTAATCAGATGTAAATGCATTGCAGATCGCGGAAAAGATGTTTTTTTTAAATTTCTTCTTGCATTACCGGATAGTACATCAAATTACATTTGTCACTTGGAATTGGGGCTGCCATACTTTGAGGACATGATTAAGATTCAGCCCGTCCTCTTGTGGCATAGAATCTGAACGACACATTGAAACTGGTTTTAATTGCCATATATTGACAGATGCTCTGGGGATTGATGGGGTCAAACAAATAAGATGGCTAGAATATGTTAAAATTTTTCTTTTAAAATTAGGACACTTTGAATATTTTGGCGAGCCTCTTTCTATGTGCAATGTGTCCAGGAAAGATCTTAAAGCCAGTTGCATGTATTTTTTGGACGATATTAGAGCTAACACCGAGATGAGAAAACCTATGGTTCAAGCCCATCATCTAACTTTGTTGACCCCAACTATACAACCATTTATTATTCTAATCACTGGCGACTTTGACCAATTTCTGCTGACACGTTTTAGACTGAATATTTTATATATCCTTAAATTTCCCGGAATTAAATGATTGGTCAAGAGTTCTATGTAAATGCCTGTGCATTGATGTTTCTGTACAGTCAACTATACATATAATGTTCTTTTGGAAATGTTATATTACACCTAGAAGGAGATGGATTATCCCTGTTTAAAAAAACCTTGTACTGAGGCAGTGTCGCCCGCATTTCTAGCACTGCAATTCCTTGAAAATGAAATTTTTATTGCATCTGTTACTGGTTTTGTAAAAAGAATTGCGCCAAAATCATTTTATTATATGTCAAATGCATTGTGCTTTTATGGTTATTCTTTATAGTAACCGAATAAAGATCTTTTGATTTGATTTGATTTGAATCATGACTCAATTTCAATTGTGAGCACTGATGACCACAGTGTATGCCGGAAGCAGCGGTCAGCAAGGGTGCACATCCATGTGATGTTGACTAGAGCTGCACAGAGTTCGTAGCACCTGAAGCACTCAGCGTGTGTGCAACCAGTGATGATGCGTCGTACGGGCCGGCCGCACTGGATGCAATGTCTGTTGTATACTTGACTGTGCAATTAATGACTCAAGACTTAATTTGAATTGTGAGCCGGAGGCAGTGCTCAGCAAGTGCCCACAGCCACATGTTGTTGACTGGAGCTGCACAGATTGGGAGCCTTTGTTCTTTTTAACCGATTATACTCTCTTACACAATTTGCACCGGCACTAATCTTGAATTGTGAGTCCTGCTGAACGCAGTGTAGGCTGGAGGCAGTGGTCAGCAAGGCCTCACAGCTATGTGGTGTTGACGTGAGCTGCACTGAGTTAGTGGCATCTAAAGCACTCAGCGTGTGCGCAGCCAGAGATGATGAGTGGTCCAGGCAGGCTGCAGTGAGAGCAATGTCTTTTGCCTAATGTAATGAATTCTGCGTCAATAAGGCTACGTGGCAGTGCACTGAGTTAGTGGCACCTGAGCACTCAGCTTGTGCTCTGCCAGCGATGATGCATTATGCTTTTCTGGTTATTCTTTATAGTAACCGAATAAAGATCTTTTGATTTGATTTGATTCGAATCAAGACTCAATTTTAATTATGAGCCCTGATGACCACAGTGTAGGCCGGAGGCAGCGGTCAGCAAGGGCGAACAGCCATGTGATGTTGACTAGAGCTGCACAGAGTTAGAGGCACCTGAAGCACTCAGCTTGTGCTCAGCAAGCGATGATGCGTGGTAGCAATGTCTGTTTATATATATAAGAGCCTATGTTCCTTCCTTTCAAACAGATAGTTGAACAGCAAGGGTGAATCCTTATTATCCGAGTGTTTTACTGACAAAGACTGTTATTACATTTTGTGTTCATTTACCACCTAATTAATCCATTTCACTCTTGTTTTGATTATAAGTTTTTATTGAGAAGAAAAAAGACAGCCGACATGTGTTTCGCCCTATTTGGCAGATGACCCCAGGTCGATCTCAAGGCTGTAACAAAGTAAAAATACAATCAGTACTGTATAGAACAGTAAAGAGTGACCCCAAAGAGTGAGAAGAGGTGAAGAAGATCAGATGTGCTAATAAAAAAGGAAAAGGTCAAATTTAAAAAAAAGGATCTAGTTTTTCTAAAGTATTAAAAAAATTCTAAAAAGGTGCTAAAAGAAAGCAGAAGAAAAATCCTGCTTACAAAAAGTCACGATGGTTGTGTGACTTGAGAAAGTAAACCGTTTTTTTCAAAAAACGAGGTGTCAGAATTAGAGTGTCCTGGAAAGCAGGTAATTACAATAATAACACGTAGGTAATACTTTTAAACGTTTGAAAGATTTTTTAAGTTACAGGTGGACTATTTTGAGTTATTTAGAAAGAGTGCATTGGTCCATGAGAATAGGTGCTTCTATTAATTAGACAAGATCATGCAAGAGCAGAGCATGCCATAATAAGACAAATTATCAAACCAAAGGTAACCATTTGTTGTACCTAGACAGTTTCGTCAATCTTACACTCAAGTTGCTACGATAAACATTTCAATGCAAGAGTTGAATATCCGTTGAATATATTTGTTTTAGTAAGAATGCAAAGACTTCTTTTAGTCTATGTCATAATACATTTGAAAAAAATGAGCAGTATGTTCTCTGGTTACAGGCTTATGTACATATCTGGCAAAATATGCAGAATATAAGCAGTATGTTCTCAGGTAACAGTCTTATGTACATATACGGAAAAGTATGCAGGTGGTTAGATATGGGCGTCTCTAGTTGGCAATGGTATTCACCTTTGTCCAGATAGGGACCCTTACTTATAAGTCAGGATCAGGAGATTACAATCCTTAGTAATCCCTGCTCACCCCCTTGGTAAATTCACACGAGCAGACAGGTTTATCTCAGAGGCAGTGTGTTAAGCATTTGTGAATATACACAGTAATACAGTGAAAACACTACAGATGGACACAACACAGGTTTTATAAAAATATATATTTTTATATAGACTTAAACACAAGACCCCAAACAACAAAAATCCACAATACTACACTTAAGATTGCTTTAAAGATGATAAAAGTTACTTAGTTCAAGTTGATGATAAATGCGATAAACTTATCAACAAAGTACCTGGATGCGTAACGCAAAGTAAACAAAAGGATCGCAAAAGGGGAGATGCGTCGGTTCTGTGATCCGGGGGAAATGATGCCTCGTGCCTCAATGCTTGCGCAGACTAGAGGATGCGACGTAATCCTTACCGGTGCGGAGGTGATGCGTGGATTCTCGGCCTGCGGTCCCGCTGCTATGCGCTAGATGACACCTTGATGCGATCCGATAATCCGGTTGCGATGCAAGAAGATGGCGCCCTTGATGCGACGATTCGATGACACTGCGATGATGATGCGTAGGCTCCCTGCCAGCCTTGCGACGACTCTGTACATTGGAGCCGCAACAGGCCCTGAGACACGCTTCTCCGCTGATGCGATGACGACTCTCTCAATGGCGTCACGCTTCTCCGGCGATGCGACAGCAGGCAGCTTCGATGAACACACGCTTCCAGGGAGAAGCGGCGAAGGCTCGCTTCTCGGGCGATGCGACGATTTCAGCTGCGGCGGCAATATGCTTCCTCTCGATCGGTCGCGCTTCCAGCTCCCACCGACACGCAAATGTCTGTAGATAGATTTCCCAGCAAGGAAATTCACTCCGGGAGCTGGAGATGAAGTCTTTTGTCCCTGAGACTTCAGCAGGAGGCAAGCACAGTTCAAGCCCTTGGAGAATATTCTGTAGATGATGAAAGTCCTTAAAAAGGTCCTCCTCCTTTCCTTGGCAATGAAGCAACCACTGCAGACCAACACAGCAAACAACACACTGGAAGAGGGACAGTAAAACTCCTGCAGCTTCCTTGGTTCATCTCCTTGGCAAAAGGTTTCTTTTTCTAGAAGGGAACTAATTTCTTGGGATCAGGGTCTTAATATTTATACTAGTCCAAACCAGTTCCTGAGCGCTTTCTTTACATGACTCTCTTCTTCCTTTCACTGTGCAGGGCAGAGACATCAGCCACCCCACAGGAGGTGGAGCCAGCACAGGGGAGGGAAGGTACCGTTCTGGAGAACTTTGTTGACAAGATTCCTTCTCTTCTTCGACAGTGCAGGGCAGAGACATCAGACATGCCACAGGAGGTGGAGCCGGCATTGTAGAGGGAAGGCCCAGCCCTATTCAGGTCCCAGGTGCAGCTCCATCCTCCCATCTAGATGCAGATCTCTCTATTCACCACTGGGCTGCCCCAGCCTGTCTCCTGGAATCCCCCAGCCCTGTCACTCACAAACCCAGACAAGGAATACACAATCTAGCAGAGGCAGGCTTGGACAGTTAGGCAAGAAAATACCTACTTTCTAAAAGTGGTATTTTCAAATACAGAATATTAAAACCAACTTTACTAAAAGGTGTATTTTATCATTCTGAGTTCAGGCATACTAAATTTGAATTTCTACCATGTCCCCTAAGGCAGTTAAGAGTATAAGAATGTAATAATCTAACTGCCCATTCTAGCCTATGGAGAACAGGTAGGCTTGCAATAGTAAAAAATGAAAATGGCCGTAATTCACTATTAGAACATGGTATACACACCAGAGCATGTCCTTCCTTATACTTACAATGCACCCTGCCCTTGGGCCTACCATAGGGGTATCTGATATGAAGCAAAGAGAAGGTTGAGGGACTGGCAAGTGCACTTGCCAAGTCAACATGGCAGTACTAGACTGCACATAGGCCTTGCAATGGCAGGCCTGAGACACACTTTACAAGCTGCTTCTGTGGGTGGCACAACCAGTTCTGCAAGCCCACCAGCAGCATTTGATTTATAAGCCTGCACTAGGGGCTGACAGGTAAATCAAATAACCCAATCATGGAATCACCAATTAGTACAACAATTTAACATAGAGAGCACTTGCACTGTGGCACTGAATAGCAGTGGCAGAGAGCCCAAAGCATGTAACCAGCAAAAACGTATGAAAACAGAGGATGCAATCCGTCAAAGTGGAAGGGAGACTCATGCCAATGATGCCAGGTCTAGCACAGGTCAAATAACAAACTGTCTTGTTATTAATTGACTGACATAATGTAACCATAACATGAACTTTAATTGATGTTTTTTGGCATGGGTTTGCAGCGAAGACTACTTTGGGCAATACAAAATGTAGTGTACCTCATTGTTGGGAAAATAATTTTGCATGGTATAGTGACTGATTTTAACTAAATTGGTCAAATACCAAAAAAACTGGGGCAGACTATAAGCGCGAGTGTGCTGGAGCTGTATTTACATATTTTAAAGTTGTTGTGGAACCTGCCATAAATTAGCCTGTGGGTCTCTATTAAGTACAAATAGAGCGACAGAGGTTACCTTTTATTAAGATAATAGTCCCCACACATCGTTATAAGACTGTTTCTAATACCGCGAGCAGACTAAAAAGGAAAGGTCCTCAATACACTAAATCTAACGGCCTACATAGCATAGACAGCCTGTTGCGTTTGACTTACTATTTAGGAAAAGATCCTCAGTAATTCTCGGTTAAATCCGTATTGGCAAGAATCCCGTGGTGTAAGTGTAATGGGACCTGCCGCCATAATAAATAGTCCTTTTGGATAGTCTAACCCGGAAGTGAACCCTATACACTACCGGGATAGCAAAGTGAACAGCGAAAGTTGACATAAATTATATTTATTACCATGTATTCAATTTTGTTTAAGATTTTTTAGAAAAATAATTGCACCTCTATTTATAAAATATTATTGTTCTGTCAATTTCCCGATTGGGATAGAAAGAGCATCACGTTAGAAATGCCGAAAATCGAAAAAGGGACTAAGGCGGTGACCGAGCTATAATGACAGCCATATTTTAGAGGGTCCTGTTAGCTCTATACTTTCAGTTAAGGACTTCAAATGATAATACTATAACCAACTATACAGAGAAATAAAAATAAGATGCTATTTCAATGTTCAGAATAGATAATGAGCAACAAAGGACTAGGAATTTCTAGTAACCAAATATTCCAAATCAGAGGAGGGGAGGAAAAATGATGAGGTAGGGGAGGGAAGTGAAGATGGCAGGAGAGTAGAGACAAATTTAGATATTGGTAATAAGATGCATACTATAATTTAGCAGAAACGCCACGGTAGCATTGTCTGTTGTCTACTGGACTGCGTCATCTGCAATCGTGACTCGATCTGAATTGTGAGCCCTGCTGTTCACAGTGTAGGCCTGAGGCAGCGGTCAGCAAGGGCCCACAGTCATGTGGCGCTGAGTTGAGCTGCACAATTAGTGGCACCAGAAGCATTCAGCGAGTGCGCCGACTGCGATGATGCGTGCTCTGGGCGAGTCACACTGGTAGCGATGTATGTTGCCTCCTGGACTGCATCATCTACAATCGGGACTCGTCTGAATTGTGAGCCCTGCTGTCTGCAGTGTACATCTAAGGCAGTAGTCTGTACAGACATATCTCTGTGGTGCTGTGCCGCTGGGTTCGCAGGGGGCCTGTGTTGAAGAGAAGCATTGGCCTTCCCAGAAGTGAACCATGCCCACAACCCGGCCTATTTATTCACACTCCTACGTTCGGAGTGGCGTAAGTTGGACCAGCCCACTCTACTTTCGTTTCCGCTTACAGGGGGGGATGATGCATCTACATGACCGAGATCTTCCCCACTGCCTGAGGTAACATTGTTGCGTCCACTGTCCACAACACTACAAGCACCAGCAGTATCTGTACACATGGAGAGGTCTGTGCTCTGCATAGTGAGGTCTTTCCAGCACATCACCGCTACACTTGGCATTGTGTGCATTGTTATTGATGGGTGACTTGCCTTCTTCACACATACTTGGTTCCCACCTCTCCCAACATTTTGCTATTGTGTGGCTGAGGAGCCATGCCGTTTTGGGAAGGTCCGCTGTCCTGTTCTGAGTTGCCTAGTTGATAGTAGGTAGGGTGGTCCGGGGGAGTTCCTGGGGGTGGTGGCGGTGGGTGTTCAGGATTTCATGGGTGTCGGAACTGCATGATCAGTAGATCTATGACATGTGTTGGTCTTCGGGTGTAGCTTTACATTCTTACTGCTAACGCGGCTAATCGCCTGTTTTTGGATCGCATTGCAGATTTGGCTGGTCGTTGAAAATATCGTAAAGTGGTATTTTCATGGTTTTTTTGCACGCGAAAGCCTACTCTGCATATCATTAGCATTAGTTGTCGCTCTCATTCACGGCAAAGTTTTCTGCGAAAGTTATCGCAGGAAAACTGGCAATATCTGGAGTTTTCACCAGGTTGAGAATGGGATGATAACTAAGCGATAAGTCCTTGAGAATACACCCAATTGTTTTTTGTTTTTTTTCATCTGGATTCATGCACCCAGCCGCTTGTTGAAAACGAAATAGTGATAATTGTTTGGCTCTGGGGGTATTGTGGGATCCCCTGAGCAGGCCTAGGGGGTCAGGGTGTTTGTACCCTGCCCACTTTTCTTGTTTTTTCATCTTTTTTCTTGTGATTCACATGTGGCAACAACAAAGTCCTAATAAACACAAGAGCTCATTTTAGAGTCACCCTATAACCCACAGTGGGGACTTATCACCGAGTTATCTGAACTTTGCGCAGCAAAAGTGGTGAGAGAATTATCACCTCATTCTGAAGTTGGTGCACACTGCCACATTGCCCACAGTCTGAAAGTACCAACACAGAGGAAAATCAACATCCTTCCGCAGACAAAGCTGCTGGCTGTGCTGCACCTGTTGGCCTCTGGTACCTTCAAACTAACAACTGTGAGAGTCAGAGGAGTCTCACAGCCAGCCCTATTAAACTTCCTCACAAGTCTTAGATGCATGTCCACAAAAGCAACGTAGGGCCCCTGTATCCACACCACCCGCTCGTCCCAAATATTAGTATTCCTGCACGACCAACCCGAACCCCAGCAGTTGCTTCACCCCTCCGTGCTCCAGATCCAAGATTTTAGTCACTGAAATGAGGGTGCACCATGTCATGTAGTCTAGTAGTCAACAGTAGTGGAAAAACAGTACTTTATTAGAAACACATACATTAACAACAAAAATACATCAAACAACGAGTGACATTCCCAATGGGGAACAGCAACTTGTGGATCGAAATAACTATAGATCATCTTGGAAATCCCAAAACTCCGTATTCAGAAACCTGTTGGATAAATGAAGACAATGGTCAAGCGTTAGTATGGTCACAAACGTAATATGGTACAATGTATTGCACTTGGACAAACGTGAATGCTTACAGGTATGATCAATCCTGCACAACATGACTGTAACAGACGTTTGTGAGGTCGTAACCTTCGTAGGAAATAAAAGGAATGTTACAACCACACAAACTCCTGTTATGGTCTCATTATGCAGGATTTATCATACCTGTAAGCATCACAGTCCGTTTCGGCTTGATACACGTGCATGTTCACTCCAACCACACTGCACAGAAACAGCTGGAGACAAAGCAAGCGAACCACCCCATAGCAGACTTCCTGCACATTTTGTGGGCAATTGACTGCACACATGTACTACTTGTGGCCCCTGCCGACACTGCACACAATCATCGCAACAGAAACCACACGCATTCCAACAATGTGCAGGCAAAACTGGACCACCGGGGCCTGTACACTAATGTCATTGCAAACTTCTGAGGCAGTGTGCATGATTCCTACATCTCCTGCAAGCACCCTAGCCCTGGCCCCTAGACCAGTCCGCTGCCAAAAGTGAAACAGATATACTAATGATTTTCTTGGGAATATCCTGGGCCCACACATTTCTAAATATCATTTTCAAGACGATTTCAGCACAGTGTCCAGAAAGTGCCCCTATGCCTTTTCAGAGTTTAAATTGTTTTCCCGAGAGCCTGCTGTTAATGATCCTAACGGCATCTGGCAACCATTCATTCAAACAGGTATATTATGTTGCTCAGAGCTTCACTCGGCAAAGCACATTATCTGCGTGCAGTTCATAGGCCATTTAATTAAGCAAGCCGGAATTCTTTTTCCACCACTGTTTATTTTGATAGATTATCTCATTTGGAAACATTCACCTAGGACTTGACTGCAATTTTGAAAACGTTGGCATAGTGCATGTAATTTCTTTTTAAGAATCATTTCAAGATGAGAATTGATATTCTATCCAAGACGGATCATTTATTCAAATCCAGGTGATAAAGAAATGTTGAGTTCTTTTGCTTGCGGTGCCAGCATATGCAGAGCTTAATCTGAGTTGTAGGTGGGGCCCAACGCCACTCATTTTTTAGGACAGGCACTTTTTTTTCCTCATCGGACCTTTACCTAAGGCCAGAGATAGAAAACTACATAAGGCGGAAAGAAAGATGGATGGAAAAACATTGAAAAAGGGCCAAGAAGGGGATTAAAAAGGACTTGCAAAAATGAGACAAAGGAGCAGGTAGAGTCTGGTGGTGGATGAAAGAGGCAGGGGCGTAGCACAGGCCCCCGCAGCCCATGCGGTGCGGGGGGGGCCCCTAGCTCCAAGGGGCCCTTTTGGCACTGAACTCTGGCCGGAAGAGCTCCTGATTGAGCCCGGATGGGTCCCCCTAAGTACCATGCAGGGAGGCCCCCTCACTTTTCGTTATGCCAGTAGCATGAGGTGAAATCAAGATTACTGAACCGTGGTGTTTGGCATCCATGATATTCATAGTGCAGCCTGCGGGACTCTGAAATAACCTTTAGGCCCCACAACTAGGAGCATATTTATCAAGGTTTGGTGTCACCCTTCTAACACACAAGGGAATGCATGAGCGTAAAACCTAAATGAGATTTTTCAAGGCACACAAGGCCACCTTGCGGGCCCTTCCAGGCCTAATAAATCTAGAGTAAAGCAAGGCAGGGCAAATCACTGTCTTGAGTTACTCTGCCCCAAGATGGCGTGCCACAGAAGAGAGCCCGTATGTTCCCATGCATCCACCCATGGATTCTGACACATTCCCAGATTTTCCAACATTAGTAGACCTGAGAATGTGTCAGAATTCTGCACCTCCCCACTAGAGGCACAACTAGGAGAAATATATTTATTTCTCCTTGTTTTCTCTTTCGAAATGTGTGCAGCACACTTGGAAAGAGGAATATGCCTCTGAGGATTGTTTATGTGCAGGAAAGTGTCCCTCCCTGTACAAAACTTTTTTTGCCTACATTGTCAATAGGCAGCCAAATATGCACCAGCGACAGGAAAGGACAGGAATGTGACATATAATGGTAATTATGGCTCATTCCTGCCCTTTCACACAACAAAGTTGGTTGCTGCTTTGCTTGAATTATTGATAAATATGGTCCTCATTTTTTACAAATTAAGCACTAAGTAGACAGCTTTAAGAATACACCCTCATATAGTAACATGGGTGAAATGTTTAAGGGAGATTTTCATGGAGCACTTACACAGCGCTGCAGTGGGTGATTTTAACAACACAACGAAATGTCAGCAGATGTTACATGATGCACTGTTGTTATTTTTTTTATAAATCGTAATATATTCTGAGAAGAAAGACTACAATTATTTGCGTTGCTAAGAGTGAAAACTTCAATTAACGTTAACTCCCATTGGAAATAATTGTTGCTTTTTTTGTGTTTTTACAAATACTGTTTTGGTGAAGTATTCTTTCCACATTCATTCGTCTTAGATCATTGCCATCTCTTTACTGATGTTCATTTCCATATTCAAAAGGTCTCCTCTTCACGCCGATAGCACATGTTTATTTGTGCAGTTTGTCATTATCATGTTTTTTCAATTGTGTGAACGCGTTAGTAAAGGATTTCACATAGCATATTTTGAATTTATATCTTAGCTGGAACTAGAATACTCCTTGCACATCCCATTATACACGGATATATCACACGCCATGACCAAACTGCATGCTTTGCTTATAAAGAATAATAAATACTTTGGAATGTGTTCCTCAAATTGAAAGAGATAATGCTAACGTTTAGATAAACTGTCCTTTGTTTGCATTGATGATGCATTGTGAAGGATGCATTAGGCACGACAACCTTCATTAGGAGGACTGTAGTTTGTGTCTACAGTGAACCTACCGAGAGTGCATGTGCTATTGAATTCTGTAAAGTGACAACTGGAAAAATATTGTTTCCCTCCTCTGTGGTTTCCATGTTCTGTATATTGGAATGAGGAATAATGTGTCAAAATTCGACGTTTTGCCTCTTTCGGAACTTCAAAATTCAGAATAGTGAGCAGCGGTGTCCCTTAATAATGTTAAGGGGCTTGAGTCTAAATCTAATGGTTTCGATAGGTAAACTAGTGTTTCTTAATAAGGACGAACTGGGACAGAAATTACGCCCAGGCACAAAAAAAAGCGGCCTCCATTAGTGAATTCGATAGATAAAGAAGTGCCCGTTTGCAAATTATGGCAGCTTTGAACTTTTAAAGACACACTATAGTACTTTTGCAAGAGATGGAAGATTGGATTTATTTGTACTTGCTCCAGGCACTGCCTGATGGCCCCTTAGGCCAGTCCATCTCTGGTACTCAAATACAAAGCACAGTGGCTGGCTAGGTGTTAGGTGGATGTAAAGATAACTGGAGCAGTGAGGAATAAATTGGTAGATAAAGACCACAACACAAGTTTAGACATGGGGGTATTGTGAACAACTACAGGCTAGGAATAAATATCTGTTTACAAATAGTTTTTAAATGACTTTTAGTATGATTCTATTGTTTTCTCTACGAGGATCACACAAATAGAGTATACATTTACAATTATCAAATATTAACATTCAAATGCCGTTTATACATCATGATGGTATAACCCATTGAAAACGTTAAGAGATACAGATCCACAGGAAATAATATCAATGAAAGAAATAACAACCAACATGGCATGAAATAATATTTAAAGCAAACACAAGGCGATAATGGATGGAGTGCTGAAACACTTCAGACACTCACCTCCAGTCACAGACTAGGGTTGAATTCATCATAGTTCTTTAGTTTACTTTGCCACCCCAGTTCAGATCCAGCCATATGCAAATAAGTCATGACCCTCTCCATCATAGAAACTGCCAATCAGATCTTCCCTGGACTGGAAACAAGCATCCTGGGACCGTTTTTTGGGGTAACACCACTCATCAGCCCGGCTAGCTTGAATCCAGTAGCAAAGTGATCAAGGGAACCACGTCAGGAATACCCTGCCAAATTAGGAAAAAAAAAAACAAACACAAGGAGATGCCCAGATGTTCGTCCCTTGCTCACTTTACCACTGGATTCCAGCTAGCCTGGCTGATAAGGGTTGTTACCCCGAAACCGATCATAGGATACTTGTTTCCGGTCCAGGGAAGACCTGGCTTGGCAGTTCGGGATGGACTGTTCCCATGAGGCACAGGGTTAAGACTGATTTTCATATGGCTGAGTCTGAACTGGGGTGGCAAATGTATCTAAGATTAAATAACGAAAGTTCTATAAAGGTTTATGCATCCAATTTGTATCTCAATGTATTACAGTCAACGACTCAGCTTTGAATCCATATATGCATGTCATACATTATTACATCATTAGTAGATACAGAATCGAGAAATTAACAGTAAATATAATGGAAAAAAACACTCATTTCCTTGCACTCAAAATACCATATAGTTACTGGTATATATACGGGAATCATCACCCTAAGGTATTTCAGTTTGAAGTTAAAATAAAATTTGTGACAGATTCAGACCATGGATGCTAATGTTTGCCACTCTACAGCCAGATTCAAGCCCTTTGTTACATTTTCAGTTTTACAGATCCTGCGATTTTCTTTTAATGTAAGAATCTGTTCAATGTTGGATCTTCTTTTGGAAGGTTTTACCACTGCAATGACCCACCACAGCATATTTTTCTCTGAAAGCTTCAATTTGATGAATGGTTCAACCATAGGGGCATTTTTAACCTTACACTGGATTGTTTATTGATGTTATAGCATTTGTTCTTTAATCTGTTAAGTTTATCTGGAGTGGTGTGGCTCACTGGTTAGGTGGAGTGGTGTGGCTCACTGGTTAGAGGCAGCAGACCCGGAAGCAGAGAACGGCCCCGGACCAGGGTTCAATTCCCGACGCGGCAGGGTTGTGGACCATGGTCAGCGGACTCGATAATTCTCGCCTCGGTGCATACTCTAACCAGGGATCACACTCAGCAACTCTGGGCATTAGCTTGCCTCATCTCTACAACGGCCCCCCACATTCGCCGGGGATGCCTGGTTTCACCTTGAAGATACCCAGTAGGGACCATCTCACAGGGATAGCCAGGACGGGTTCCCCAGCGGTCTACAGCACCACGACGCCTCAGGGCAGCAGTGCGCTTTACAAGACACATACATTTACATTTTTTGCCTACATGGTGAAGTCCACATGGACATCGAATACAGTAAACTGAATTACTTGTACTGCAGTTTGAAACATGTTTAAGTGTGGCCTGCTTAGCAGTGATGGAGAAACTCTTTGTGTTTTTTGTAATATTACAAGCTAAACACATATTGCATTTATAGTGGGCAACAACTGTTCTTCAGTTACTGTGTTTGTTGTATTGTAGGCATGGACCAAACGATCCCTAAGATTAGATCCTCTTCTGAAAGCAAGGAGGTGCTTCTGTTTGAACTCTGGGTAGCTTTTCAAAAGGGTCCAATGCAATGAAGGGAAAGGTGCAGCATGTATAATGCGTCCCCAGGTGTGCTTTCCTAGGGACTTACTAGTAACTCAAATATGCCAGCCATCATGGTAAACCAATCACCAATATAATTTACACAGGGAGCATATGCACTTTAGCACTGGTTAGCAGTGAAAAGGCGCCCAGAGTCTTACAACAAACAAAAACACATCAGCAATAATAGGAGGAAGAAAGCAAAACATTTGGGGATAGCCCTGTAAATAGGGCCACTTCCAACACCCTGCAAAATATTTACTATAGCTTTTCTTTATCTCAAATCCATGTGACTGACTAACTGGATTAAATTACAAATAGTCCTACTATCCTGTCTTTACACAGTTCCATCATCAAAAACAGTTGTTCTCTATTGGTTTGCAAATCATATGTGACAGGAATGAGCTACAACTCTGAATATAACTATGGAAAATGAAAGGGGGAACGCATGTAGACATATACTGTGAAGAGCTGTTGTAGCAGTTGGTCTCTGGGTCAATACTCTGTTCATCCACAGCAGCCCTAATTCACTGTTTCTAACATCCTCATGGCTGTGGCTCTCTTTGTTCTATCTTTGTCTGTGAACAGTAGGAGTAGGGGAGTAGTTTCTTTCCATATGAATGAAAGACCTCTTGGACACATTTTTCAAACATGACTGACATAAAGCAGTGAACACACTTTACAGCCGCCTCAGCCAATAGTGAAATCTGAAACCTTCTCCTTTCTTGATCAGCTCATAAAGAGGCAGTAGTAGAGAACAGAGAGGAGTGACGTATAAAACAGTCTGTTTCCATAAACTGAAAAGACTTTTCTGCATGCTGAGAAGATTCTTGCCAGACGTCCCTAAATTCCAGTAGCCTTGTCCCCCAGTGTTTCCACTTATGTATTTAAGACTCTTCCCTCAGTTTTGTTCAGCACATGTCAATTTGAAATTTGTACGTTTGGTAAAAAAGCTTCACCCTCTTTTTGTCTACAATCTCTAATGTATCCACACCCGTGGATTTTATTTTACTTTTTGGTCAAAACCAAGTAAATGCAATATAATATTTTGAAAAAAAAGTTTATATTTTTGTGGGAGGGCAGGCACCATGATTTTATTTCCTTTTTTTGAGGGACTGGAGTTTTGAGTAGGGCACTTGTGAGAACCTGACACGAGTTTTTTAAGGGCTGATATTTGCACCTTTTTGGAATGGTGAAGGCCTGAAGTTATAATATACATTTTGTCTATTTAATGTGTTATATTGAATTATTTACAGATTTGTTAATTATTTTACTATGTGGTTCTTTTGCTGTCTGGGGCCTACTCTACCTTGCAATAGGCCATTGGAATCTTGTGAATGTATTTCTCACATTCTCACCATTGTGCTATAGTTTTTAAAAATCATTTTATGGGTTTATTGATGGCCTTAAATTAAATGCAAAATGTGCGATGTTCTTGGTCTGTGTGTGCCTGTTGATGTCTTGGGTGGGGGTGGCTCATATAGTCCAGGCTTATATGGGCAGACGTGTTCCTTTGTTCTTAGTGAACTTCTCCCTATTTGCTTGTCCACTAGTTTTGTGAGTTTCTGTATTTAACACATGGTTGATATTGTGTTTTATATTTTTCGGAGGGGTATATTATGTTGCCCTGGGACAATTTGTGGTTATGCCATTTTTAGTAGTAGATGTACTTTATTTGATAAAAAAATCTCATCATAAAAGTATGCAATTTATACAGTACAATTAAAAAGATAAAAAACAGGAACCCACCAATCCTTATATACATACAGCATCACATACTACCCAAATTCTAAAATCAATAAAATATACACTAAAAACAGATACATGAGAACCATGAAAACATCCTACCAGGGGGCTATCTGGCAGTTAGGTTAAATTGGGGTGGGCTTGGCCCCCTCATACATGTCTTCCATGTACTACCCAAGTATTTAGCTACCCCACACACCATAGCAGTAGAGGAGGTGTCGGTGCAGAGGACCCTTAGGGCCATTTTATGACACCTAAGGCCCAGCCCGTTGCATAATGGTTTTAACCATATCTTCCTGGTGACCCTGTATGCTGGGCAGGCAAAGAGAAAATGCGTCACACACTCGTTGGGGGCTGCACAACCAGGGGAGGCTTTTGATAGACCACCTAGATTATTCCACCCGGAGGTGAAATCATTCACCAGGAAGGTCACGAGCCTACGTTTTAAGTAAAGTGATCTATCCAGAGGTTTCCCTATGAAGACTAGGAAGGGTTCAAGTTTCCTTGTCCATTTGATCTCAAGGAACCGCTCAGAGAGAGGACCCCCTACACCTCTGCGTGTGGCCATCTCCTGGACCCAGTCCCAAAAGAGCTTCTTGATCACTAACTTGGGAGGCGGTGTTAGGCTCATCCATGATTTACTCAAGCCCAGTTGCACAACCAGCTGCCTCAGGTTGCACAGCCACACTATCTTATTACCCGTATTGAGCAGAATTAGTTAATCTAAAGCTGCTGCATAGTTGTCGAGTTCCCGGGTCCTTCTCAGTCGCACCCAAAAAAGTAGTGGGTGCAAGCGCACTATGTCTTTGAGGGGACGCCTACCCAAATCTAGCCGTAGTGGGATTAGCGGGGGGAGGAAAAGGGCGGGCCACCAGATCTCTCATAAACTTGTTTTCAGATGTAATTAACTCAGTTGTGTTCTCGAACCCCCACAGCTCGGAACCGTATAGGGTAGCCGGTAATACTTGGCCTTCATAGATTGCGAGAGTCGGTGCCACAGGTTTACTCGTCGACTCCCGCTGTTCCCTCAAGACCACCCCTGAGACTCTTTTATAGTTTAATAGCATTTTGGCCAAGTGATCTTTCCAATTCATCCGGCTGTTTACCCTAACACCCGAATAGTCGAAGGAATCAACCAACTCCAAGGGGACACCATTAAGCGAGAAATTGTTCCTAAATCTCTTGGAGGGTGAGATGGCCATAATCTTTGTTTTAGAGGTGTTGATGGTGAGGCCTCCGTCAGTACAAAACACACTAAAACGGTCAAAGAGCTTTTGAAGGCCTGTGGGGGATTTAGAGATCAAGATGGTGTCATCCGCGAAGAGTAGGGTAGGTATTTTTTCCCCGCCAGGGATGGCGCATCTGCCGCTTCCTCCCTCAGGTGGTCCACCACTCCGTTCACAAAGAGGGAGAACAGGGTCGGCGCCATAACACATCCCTGACGGACTCCGCTCCTCACGGGCACCCTCTCTGTCAGTTGTCCCTGGGTGCCCCATCTAATCCTCGCATAATTCCCCTCGTGGAGCTTCACAATGAATCCCAAAAGTGGCCCTGGAAAGCCCATCTTCTCCAGGATATCCCATAGCCTTTCACGAGGGACCAGGTCGAACGCCGTTTTGAGATCTATGAATGCCAGGTAGAGACTACCCTTGTTGATGGTCACAGCCATCCAATAGATCGCAAAAAAACGGAAGACCTGGTCCATCGTGCCCACCTTTTGTCGAAACCCTGCCTGAAAATGAGAAAGAACATGCTCCTCTTCCATCCAGACACCCACCCTGGAGATGATGACCCTGCCAACCACCTTCTGGATCACGTCTATTAGACTGATCGGTCTATAATTGGCAGGGTCATCTCTGGCGCCCTTTTTATACAAAGTTACCACCTCTGCCCCCTTCCATGAGTCTGGCACAGGGTAGCCCTTGGAGATCAAATTCATTATTAAGGCAATGAGTCTGCCCAGGCAACAGGTTCGTTCAAAAGGAGGTCCCCTGGTATCCCGTCAGGGCCAGCTGCCTTCCTCGGGGTCAGATGTCTAATGGCCATTGATACCTCAGAGGGCAGAAATGGTTCCTCAAACACCAGTGGGGATTGGGCCCTAATATCAGGGTCTAAGGGAGGTGAACATATCACTTCTATCCCGCCATACAGTGCAGAGAAGTGGGAATACCATTGTTGTTCTGTTATGTGGTTAGCGATAGGTGGCGTGCTTTGCTGCCTAGCCTTGTTAATCAGTAACCAGAACAGCGTGGCATTCTTCTTATTGGCTGCAGATTTAAGATCCTGCCAATGTTGTTCCTCCCACTCTCGTTTGGCCAACACTAATACCCTTGCATAATCCTTCCTAGCCACTCTAACTAGTGAGGGATTCTTTTTAAGCAGGGCAACCTTTTTACCTTACACTGGTCCGAATACCACAGGTTACTGGATTTGACCAGTTTATTATTCACTCTACTACTTTTACCCTGGATTAAAAAGTATTTTCCTACTTCCTCTATTGCGTTTTTATAAGCCAAGGAGAAGGACGGCCCCTGGGCACTACCATTTTCCAGTTCAAGATCCTCCAGCTCTTCAGTCAGATCTGCTACATGCACCCTGATCCTCTCAAGATTCCCTTCCTGGAATTGAACCTTATTCCATTTCAGCCTGCGATTGCCATTGTAGGGGACAACCTCATTGATTGTCCTCAAAGGGACTTTATTCCCACTTCCCTTTAATTTACCCCACCTTAGCTTCATACATAAGGGGTTGTGGTCGCTATCCTGCGAAGGTACGACCTCCATGTCTATTAGATCGCACCACAATGTGACATCCAATAAGATGTAGTCTATTCTAGATGGGCCATTAAGCCTGTTAAAGGTCATCGCTCCAGCGCGGTCAGAAGTTGTCCTGCCATTTAGCGCTCTTAAGTTAAATTCCATGGTCAGGGCATTGTTCTGAATTGCCCTTGCTGACCATTTTCTGATTGGGTCTAATGACAGGGCTGGAATAGACCATCTAGAATCCTCCTCCTCTATGCCCAGGGGATCGTCCCTAGATAGGGGTTCAAATGTACAATTAAAATCCCCTCCCACTATGATTTAAGAAGTTGGGGGGCATTTGGCTAATACCTGTTCTAGGGTCGCCAATTACATGAGGTTATATCCCCTGGGGTCCCTCTAGAGTAGATATTGAATAGATCTATCCTACTCCCCTTATTGTGCCCTGCGAATGAAAGGTGTAAAATAAACCTACTCGCTGTTTCGTGGGTGGTAATATCCCAGTTCAATCAAATTTTTACCCAGACATGTAAACCTCCCGCCAGTCTGCCCTTACCACAACTTGTTGCGGGCAGAAAAAAGGTTGCATAACCGGATTTGTGCACTTGGAGCAAGGTCCAGGTTTCTTGGAACATGCATGCATCGAACTTCTCGATAAATGCATTCCATTCTGGTAGGACCATCTTTTTTGCAACCCAGCCACATTCCAAGATAGCAAGTGGATAACCCTATGGCCTGTGACGGACAGGTCAGGGGTAACCCCATTATTCCCATCCTGCGCACAGCGTATAGGCTCGCTAATAGCTTCTAAACAACTAGCTAATTTGGGGGGTAAACTGCTGTCACCGATGCCCCCCAAGAACTTTATTTGTAATGTAGTTATAATCCCGCTGCTATCAGAATTGTTGGCAGCTATAGGGTCCACTTTCCCATTATCAGGATTGTTGGCAGCTATAGGAACCCCTTTCCCCTTATTTAAGAGACTTGGTGATTTTGAATGTCAATCGACCATATCCAGGCAACTAAACCTATTTATGATCGGAAAGCCACCCCAGTTATCCCTAAAAGCTGGCTCTGTGGTTGGCTGCTCCGCCCACGGCCCCAATTCCCGACCCAGATCTTGATGCTCTGCTCTGTACCAGTTACTATCAACTGCATGGTCCTGAGTGGGGCCACTCCTAGGGGGATAAAAGAAGGAAAGTTGCCTGGTAGCTATACCTCGAGCCTATCTTGGGTTTCCCATGAACAGACATGGGCAGCAGTGTAGGGATCCACAAAATTCATCGGCACACAATCTCCCTGAACAGTTTTCCTCTGGTGAACCAGCTATGACACCCTCCGCACCGTCAGGATCTTACTTAAACGATGTGGGGGTAAAGGCCGATTTTGGTTAAGCCAATTGTCAGACCTTGTTGAGTAACAACCAATTGGCTTCCTCACCGGGAACCTCCAATTCCGGGACCCCCGTCATAACCACCACATAAGGTATAGCCTCAGGAGGGAGGTTCACCACTCTTCCTCTGGCCGGCGCTCTGCCATTTTTATTTCCCTTTGTCTGTGTGGTGTGTGCCCTGGGTGGAGTGGCCCACTCACGAGGCGGATTGGGACATGTGTTGGTTTTATCTTTCTTTTCAACTATCTTCTCAGCAGCTAAGGCTGGATTGGGGTTGGTGTTCACCACTAGTGGTGGAGGATTTTTAGGTGTTTGTACTGTGGCTTTGTTACTACTTGGTTTGATACCCCCTACTTTTTGGGCCCGGGTGGTTTTTGGTTTTTAGGCATGGTGCAGAGATCGGATAGTTGTTTTTCAATGTAGGATAGTTTTTTCTCGATAGGAGAGAGGTAAAGTTTAAAAAGCTCTTCTATCTTCGTTAAGAGTTGGATATCAGCCGCATCCCCACTGGCACTTTCCCTAACCAGGCTAATTGAACCTTCTAAATTCCCTATATTCCCAGCCTCTACTATAACATCATTACCACGAGGGTCATGATCTATATGTGGTTTTTGAGCAGGGACCCCAGTAATCTTTTTCTGATGTCATCCCCTTCCCCTCACTTTTTTTGTCTTGCGGACTTTAGGGATGGCGCCCTCCCTCCTGCCCCTCAATGTAGTAGCGCTCGGTTCTTCCTGAGTGATACTGGTAACTAATTCTGTTTTTTTTTCCAAGTCCGTGCTTAATTGAGAGACACATGATAGGTGAGACACTTAAAGGTCTACAATATTGGGCAGACTACATCTATCAACATGAACATCTGCCTGGATATCTATAAGACCCACAGCCTTAGATTGTTCGGGGGTTTTAGCGGTTGCAAATTGGCCCATAAATAATCTTTTCTTTGCCAAGGCAAGGTCTTGGGACACCCTGCGCTCCATTAATGTAATCCCTTGGTCTATGAAAGTATTGACCCTTATGATGAAGTTGTCCAAGGTGCCAGTTGATAGGGTCCCCCCGCAGCTGTTTTACTTCTGCTCCCACGGGTAGACATTGTTTCCCAGGAGAGGTCACTAGTCTATGCAGTGAGTGACTGTATCAAAATGTGTAAAATATTTAAAGTACGTACATACTGCTACTCAGCCAACCGAGGTTAGGGGTAGGAGTTAGGGAGGGTGCCCAGACCGGCCTCAACCAGTCTTTAACGGGCTTCAACGGGCCCGCCCTTGGCCCGGGCTTCGCCTGAGCGCTCCCGCGCGGGACTCACAGGGCGAGAGGCGTTCCTCTCTTTTCACGCGCCTCCGGGCGCTCTGAAGGCGTCACTCGCGCGCCACAACCGCCGGGGCACCTGGGGATTGGAGTCCCTGCCCTCGCGGCGGCTGCAATGGTGCTGGCGCTGCGAGCGGTTCCCCTCACGGCGATGGAGTATGAGCCCCAGTACAACGAGCCGTTCCCCTCACGGCAGTAGGTAAGTCAATATGCATCTACAAACAGCACTCCTCCTCAAACAGAAAGCTCCCAATGAGCGCTCGGCGCTCCTCTCTTTTCACGCGCCTCCGAGCGCTGTGAAGGCGTGACTCGCGCGCCACAACCGCTGGGGCACCTGGGGGTTGGAGTCCCTGCCCTCGCGATGGCTGCGATGGTGCTGGCGCTGGCGCTGTGAGCCGTTCCCCTCACAGCGATGGAGTATGAGCCCCAGTACAATGAGCCGTTCCCCTCACGGCAGTAGGTAAGTCAATATGGGTTTGTAAACAGCACTCCTCCTCAAACAGAAAGCTCCCAATGAGCGCTCTCGGCTCCTCTCTTTTCACGCGCCTCCGGGCGCTCTGAAGGCGTCACTCGCGCGCCACAACCGGCGATAGCCAGTAGGTATATATAGTTAGGACCTAGTTACCATAGGAAATGCCAAACATTCTATTGGGAATAACTTTGATGCTGATTGAGGGATCTACCTGTAATTTTCCTTAAATTTGCCTCGCTGTGCTCTGCTCCTTCCCTGAAAGTTTCGGGGGGATTCGTCAAGCGGGGGCCGAGAAAAAAGGGGGGTCCCAAAACTTTTTTTCCCCATTTTAATTTCCATAGGGACATTCTGACAAGGCTACAGCTCGAACGGCTGAACGGAATTACACCAGATTTGGCAAAATGGTAGGGACTGGTATGGAGCAGTGCCTTTTGTATGTTTGGTGTAAATCCCTCAAGTAGTTTATGAGAAAATTGAATGTGAAATTGAGTCCAATGCAATTTTCCATAGGACCTTTAGACACAGCTACAGCCCGAACGGCTGAATGGAATTACTGCAAACTTGGCAAAATGGTAGAGGCTGGTATGCAGAAGTGCCTTTTGTATATTTGGTGAAAATCCCTTCAGTAATTGTTGAGAAAATCGACTTTTTTCAAATTATATATCTATAGGTGGGACACGGTACGCGCCCGTGCGCACACCGTCCTTGCACTGTCCTTGCATGTGCGCGGACCTTAGCGTGCGCGAGCTGCATGCTGATTGGCAGCCAATGTCTGTCAACACTCCAAAACAGAAATTGTTGGCAGCCATCTTGTGCCTCGGTAGACTGAGGCACAGGAAAGCAGAAAAACAAATGTGTAGAACTCAAAAAGGGGGCAGGGTAGAAGTACCCTGATCCCCTAGGCCTGCTCAGGGGGTCCCACAAGGACCCCCTAGGCCCCAAAGAAATGAAAATCACGGGGTCCGAGTGCGGTGCGCGCACCCCGCGATTTAAAAAAAAAAATGGGGGGGATCCGGGGGGTGCGTGTGGGACCCCCTGAGCAGGCCTAGGGGGTCAGGGTGCTTCTACCATGCCCCCTTTGAGTGTTTTGCACCTTTGTTTCACTGCTTTCTTGTGCCTTGGTTCTACGGAGTCACAAGATGGCTGCCAACACTTCCTGGTTTGGAGTGTTGACAGACAGTGGTAGCCAATCAGCATGCCTTTCACAGGAAAGCAGCATGCTCATTGGCTGTCAACCCTTTTAACCAGTGCCATATAGCTACTGGCTTTAGGCGAGTTTTATAATGTTGTGCTGAATGCACAAAAATACACTTGATATTTACCTCCCTTCTCAGTGGCAGCAACAGCCGCCAAGATGTCATCATCTATTTTACTTTTGGACCGTGTAACTGCTGCAAGTAAATATTTAGATACTGCTGACTTCGCTGCTTCATCACCAAGCGAATTACCGACAGCGTGGACTCCCACACGCTGATGGCCGAGAGTATGAATCACAAACACAAGTGGCAACTGCTCTTTAAGCTCCGCCACTCGGACCCAGATCATTTTAGGTTTTAATGTGCCACCCTTGGAATCACGAAATTCATTCTGAATCCAAAAGATTACGTTCTCATTGTAAGACTGGACACAGTAGTAAGAATCACTTACGATAAGAGTAGTCACCCTAGGATCTGCGTACTCCAATGCAAGCATCAGAGCACGAAGCTCTGCTAATTGTGCAGTGCAGTCCCCAAGTGTCTGCGTGTGCACGACACTGGACTTGAACTCATCGTTCACCATGGCACCGACTACAATGGCGCATGCGGAAACGTAGGCATGTTAAGAGCCATGCGCAACCTGTGCCGAACAAACGGTGTAAATGATGCAATGGAAATCCTCCAGAGGTCGCATTGCTAAAGGAGCTGGATGAACGAATTCATACTGTAGGACCTCCTGCGACCTTAATGTAGCGTCAAAAATAAACGTGACATCCTGAGATGTTAAGGACGGAGCCCATTGAATCCACCGAGGGTGCAAAGCTTTAGAATTAGGTACACTGGCTTTTGTGACTGCCTCCAAGGCAGGACACGGGGTAACAACCAACATGCGCTTTCCCTGTGACAGGGAACGTTCCTTAAGAATAGCCATCTGCACAGCCGTCAAAATTTTCTCCACAGTGGAAAAGCGCAATTCAGCCGAAGTGTACAAGTGTGACTTGTAAGCCATAGGTACTGTGTCTCCTTCATTAAAAGTCAGGTATGTGAAACCTACCGTCCCAGGGATAATTCTTATCACCAGGTTGGTCTGATTATCACGAGTCAGTAAGAATTTAGAAGCGAGCAGATCAGCCTGCAAAGACTGCATAATAGCCCCTCCTGTCACTGTTGCGCAACCGGATGCTTGATTACTATGGCACCCTGCCGCTTGCGACTTTAAGCACGGCGTTTGGATTATCGTTTCGATTTTCCTATTTCACATGTGTCCAGCCTGTGTTTCATTGACTGAGCTGCGATTTCCACTGGGCCCTTGATTTGTGTCTCTGCTTGACGGTGTCTCCTGACGTCGATTTTAATCATCTGATGAGCCCCGTAGTTGCTCACAAGTTGGTTTGTTCTGGCGAAAGGAATATGGCCTTGGCAGCGATGCTTGGACTAATGGGTCGTTGGGATGTAATCGCAGCAGCGCATGAGTTCTTGGCAAGGAGCTTTCTTGAGAACCCACCGAGTTGTCCTCTGATGTTAATAGAGGATCCAGTGACGGAGCAGCACGTATTTTCCTTCCCACTACTTAATTGGATGGCTGAACTGTTTTCGGATGATGACAGTGATTTCACATTAGAGGCTGTGGCTGCATATTTTGCATATTCAGTTCTATCGTGAGATGCCATGGAGTTTTTACTTATTTCGGCACGTGCATTTTTATATTTTTTGACAGTGCCTTTTTTCATGTGTGAATAATTTTTTTATACGTCCCAAACCTATTGACTTATATTTTCAAAGGTTGGAACAATTACGCTTGGCCCCTATAGGCCTTAATATATACGTTTGGAGAATAGATTAACTCATTATTATTGAACTCTGTTTTCAGGTTAAACCCCTTCCAGGTTCTGACTTTACATGATTTTTGACAGTGCTCTGATCATTGGGGGGGGTGTCATATAGCTACTTCTTTTCTACATACTGTGTTAAGTTAGCATGAGTTTATTAAATGTTTGCACGCCGTTTTCATTCTTGCTTCACTTTTGCACACAACACATAATTGTTGTTTTAGCTTTCAACCCAGAAGAGCTTCGTGATTTACTAGAGAAATAATATGTTATTGCTCTGATATCAGTTTTGTTCTGCACTCTGTCTGCACAGTGAGTGCTGAAGGCTACACGGATAACTTAACCCAGTGTTGTTGTAAAGTCTGATCTTCGCACCCCTATAGACATAACACACATGCTGCTGCCAAAATCTGGCTCTAGGCAAGTTTTATATTGTTGTGCTGAACGCACAAAAACACACTTGATATGCTTCACATGCAGAGAGCTGGTGGAAGATGATGTGATCCTCCTGCCACTGAGCTTTTGAGGTATGGGCCCGCCCTGCTAAAACCCTAATGAGACCTTCATAGATATAAAATACTATGCTAAATAGCGAGGGTGTGAATTAGACGTTGTTAATTTCTATTCATTCCAGCATCTTAGTATGCCGTCTCCATTCGCCTTTTATGGACTAATAACTATGCTGATAACTTTGTTGCTTATAATATGTTTGCTAGTAGTATACAAGATACTGCATTTGAGAACCTTGCATTAGTAAATAAATATTTCAAACATGCACGTGTCCTCTGTCACTCCACGTTCTGGTTTGTGATGATTATATAACGAAAGAGTGTTCATGTGTTTTAGAGTTCATGTTCTGGTCTGTCTAAGCATTGGGAGTTTTTTATGACCAATTAGACACTGTAGCTAGCTCGGTAAGGGGATTTTGGGTACTGAGGTGAGTTTTGGGCCATCCTAATTCACCGAGGTTCCAGGTCTCTATGCACAGTTCTGTAGGAGAACGGAATTCCCGCTACACCAGGAAGTGTTGGCATTCATCTTGTGCTAGGTAGACCGAGGCACAAAAGAAGCAGGAAAACAAACGTGTAGAACGCAAAAAGGGGGCAGGGTAGAAACACCCTGACCCAATAGGGCTGCTCAGGTGGAATATTTACATATTGAAACGTTATCCGCTAATAAAATTAGCATTTAGAAAACATTTGAAATTTATTGAAAAAAACTATAGGTTTCACGCCTGACATAGTTAGGAATTAGCATTTAGAAAGTGGTCCCAGAAGGATATTAACATATTTAAATGTTATCCGCTAATAGAATTAGCATTTAAAAAACCTTGCAAATTCACTTAAAAAAACATAGGTTTCAGGTCATATATAGTTAGGAGTTAGCATTTAAAAAAACCTTTGAAATTCACTGAAAAAACCATAGGTTTCAGGCCTTATATAGTTAGGAATTAGCATTAAAAAAACCATTGAAATTGCTCCTATATAGTTAGTTGTACTAACTATATTTCGCGCACCCGCAATCCACTGCTGATGATGTCACATATTACATCATTCATGACATGGTCAGTGACATCACTGATGACATCTCAAATGACATCAATGATGACAACACTGGCCTCCTACAATACTACCTAACCAGGCCTGGATTCACATGCCATAGCACTGCAACAATCGGGCCTGTTGTGTCGTAGCCGATGATGATGTGGTACCCTCCAACATGGAGGTACCACCAGTTCTGAGGCCTACATAATAATGACACATAGAAAGAGGTGGTGTAACTTGGTATATCGCTCTAGCGGGGCTCTCCTGACCATGCCTAGCTAAATCCCCTCATTAAGTACCTAGACCCATGTGGTCCTATGGTCAAATTATGTCTGCACATTCTTAAGGGGTGAACATTCAAAATACTATTCACCTTAGCTCATCAAACCGTCCTGTACTGCAATCAATGGTGCAACACTACATTTCTTCCCAAAATCAAGAAATTAAAAACCACAGCACTTAATATCCACAAAATGTAAATGTCTTGAAAAACAAAATCTCGAGTGAGCTACAGAGTTTACAGCATTCTTACAAAATGAGTAAAAATTGCACAAAGGTTGTGTTGTTAATGATTGGAGTTTGTGTTACTTGGGTATGGATGCTTATCTATTGGACCAGGTGATCCTTCATCCTCTGGGCAGGTGCTGGGTTACCCCTCAGTGCATATCTGGTGCAAGTGGTGTGGCTTCTGTGCTGTTTAAGTGAATTAGCTTCACAACTGAGCTCACTGCCTTGTCCAGGGGAAGCCGGGTAGGGAATGCCATCTCCTAACACCAGTGGAGGGGAAATCAAGCCCCCTGACTCTGACACCATGTCGTGCGCATCCATCTGAGGGTCCCTGCCAGCCATGTCTTTGGAAGACACAGCACTGGGGTGGAACTTCTTGAATGCTGACCCATTCTGAGTGACTTTTTCTGTCCCACAATGAGCAGTAAGTTTGGTACCATGCTAATGAATAATCGTCCAAGCGAAATTGTCAAAAAGTAGTCTGAACTTGCTTGTGCGGAATCGATCCTTGATGAGGACTAAGTCTCCAACCCTAAGAGCAGATGCTTTTGCATGCCGATGTTAGCTGGCACTATCATTGGCTTTCTGTCTTTTCTAATGCCGTCAGTGGTCATTGAAAGAAGCAGGTGTCCATTTATGCTGATGAGGGATAGTATCCATGATTACTCTACTCATTGAGAGATGTCCAGGAGCCCACCCTATGGTGGAGTGTTGTCATGATCTCTCTATCTCAACACTGGGTTGGGGCCAACGGGATGTGTTACATTTGTGAGATATGTTCAATGATTTTAGATCAGCCGCCAACTTCTCGCCGTGGAACATGGGCCCTTGTCAGTCTGTAGCTCTTTTATCAGGCCATGCGTTGCCATGATTTTCTCAACCTTGGATACTACTTAACTTGCAATTAAAGAGGAGAGTATTTGTACCTCTGGATATTTTGAACAGTCATCAATCATGACGATGGTGTGCCTTTAATTTGGGAGACTCCCAAAATCAAGACTAACAGTCACCTAAGGCTGTTGGGGTCCTATTTCTATCATCACCAGAGCCGGTGGATTGGCTTCACCTGACGCTTGACACCAGGTGTACAACTTTATCACTGCTTTGACTTGTTCATCCATCAAGGGAAACCACACCTTGCTTTGTAACCAACTCTTTGTCTTGGCCATACCCTGGTCTCCAGCATACGCAAGCTGAACTACCCTGTCAGTGAGGCTGGTGGAAATTACTAATCATTGCCCTTTCTGGAGGCAGCCATCAGGTCCTGGCAAATATGATAAAGACTTTCCATGATGTGTCTGGCATTGAGGGTGATCTGGGCATAATGGTTTCTGAATGCAACCAACCGGTTGGGTTTTACTGCATCCAGGGCCTTTCGGAGGCATTTATCACTGTCCTTAACTTGACATATGACTTCCATTGATTAGCCATGTACCTCACATACTCTTCTATTTCATCTGCCTCGTCCAGTGTGGCAGCACTATGTTGCTGTGACAAGTAGGCAGCAGAGTTGTGGGTCCCGTGTGATATTCTACTTTACATTTATACTCCTGAAGTTGGAGCATCCATTTTTTGAACCACAGAGGCGTTGTTGAGGCGGTTCTGTTAAATAGCGGTAGAAAGGTTTTGTGATCAGCTGTGACTGTAAACATATTGCCAAATAGGTATAGATGGTAATGGCAACACCGCCAATGTATGGCGATCAACTCCTTTTCAATCTGAGAATATCTCCGCTCCGTCATTGTGAGAGATTGACTCGCAAATGCCACCAGGGTCCAGTCTTCTCTCTCTTGTCATTGAATCAGCACAGCACCTAGACCTTTTTGGCCGGCGTCTACCGCTATTGTTGTCTCCTTCTGAGTGTCAAAAAAGATCAGTGTTGTATCACCTGATAAGGCTTCTTTAGTAGCTCGAAAAGTCTGGTCTTATTCAAGGCCACATTACCATGGGACTGTGGATTTGGTGAGGTCTCTGAGAGATTTTGTGAGCATCATAAGGTCCTTGATGAAGTGACAACAGTAATTTACCATGCCTAAAAAACTGCACAGTTTAATGATGATCATCATCATCGCAAGATTTATTTCGACACAAAAGTCATAAAAGCATTATAAAACAAATGTAACACAGCCATGAGACTACATATAGATTTAAAAAAGATACAGTGACATAAATATAGTGAGTCATGCTAAAATATAGTAAAAACTAGATAATAATTCATAACTTTAAAATGCATAGAAAAGCTTTCAAAATACTTGGGCTAATTGCAAATGTTTAAGACGAAAAAAATAGTTTAATCACTGTAGTAGGAGGAGATGTTTCTTTGATGTACCATACCTTGTCAGGGTCAGAAGCTACTCCTTCTGATGGGAACACATGCCCAAAGAAGTGCTTTTTATGTTTCAAGAATTCACACTTACTGTGGTGCAGGTAGAGGCCAGAATTTTGAATTCTTTGAAGAACTTTGTTTAACCTAATTTTGTGTTCTGGAATGGTCTTGGTATGTGCTAAGATGTTGTCGCTAATGTTTACAACTTCCAGGAGGTCAAATAGGAGTTGATGTATGACCTTTTGTAATACCTCAGTGGCGCTCAACTTCCAAAACTCAGTCACTTGTAATTCGGCAGACCTACATGAGCAGAGAAAGTTGTGTAGTTGACTGATTCCTCTGCAAGTATAAGCTGGTAATAGCTAGAGTGCAAGTCCAGTTTGGAGAACCAGCAGGCCCCATTGTGTTCCCCAATCAGGTGATCTATTGTTGGCATTAGATGTCGCTCTTGCTTGATGGCAACATGTGGTAGGTTCATGTCAACACATATACAGACTTCACCATGTTGTTTGGGCGTCCTGGCCACAACAATTGTGGTGGACCCTGTCACTCTCGTAATTATGACAGCAGCCTCGAGTTTGTCTAGCTCTTTTCAACTTGAGGCCTCAGATGAACAGCAATATGTCAAAGACTGAGGGCTATGAGCTGGACAGTATAACTTTTCTCTTTGTCTTGCAGGCATCCAATGCCTTCTACACTGTGCGGAATTCATTAGGGGTTTGAGATATAGCTTCTTGGTGTACTCCAAATGCAAAACACCGATGTCAAGGGCTTCTGTTGCTCTGCATCCTAGTAGCGTGCTGTTGAGATCTGTACGGAATCGCCATTTGGAATTTCCATTTCTCAGTTGCTTGTCTTGACAATAGGCATATACTTTGACCAATGCTTGGTGTAAACATGGGGATGGTTGCATCGAATGGTATGCTTTGGAGGACATTATGTTGATGGACTACCCAGTGTCCATCGATGTTGTTGTTGGATAATTTCCAATGAATATTTGGCGTTGTGGAAGCTGACATGTGCTGTGGGATGCTGCGCCAACAGTGAAGATGGAGTGGATGGTGTGTTCTTCGTTCTCATCGTCATCCATATCACTTCTTCTCTCTTGTAATCTGGTACAGCATTCACAGTGGTGTGAGGTATGTGCCCTTTCTCTGAATCACACAATTTCTCAAAATGGTTACATTTACCACAACCTGCACATTTCTTTTCCCTCGCTCTGCACTCTGTGGGTCAGTTGCTTGTCCTCCACATTAGCTGCACGTTATGGGAGTCATACTAACTTTTCTGGGTATACTGATACTGGGTATGAAAGTGACAGCATTGAGTATTCCACTTTCAGGGGTTTCTTCAAAACAGCCTACATGTGAGACCTGACTTTCAAGAGTTCTCAAGAGTTCTCTCGTGCGGCCCATCGTTAACATGTCTGCCAGAGATCTTCCAGACTCTTCTAAGATGCATTCATTGAGCTTTGCTGTCACACACCCATGAAATATTTGTCAACATAATTCTTATTTTAAACCATTGAACCTGCACGTGCTGGCCAACGCCTTTAATTGCATGTGGAAAGTGTTGATAGATTCTTCCAACTGGCTTGTTGAAATACAAACCGTTCAAAATCTTTATTAGCCATCGGTATGAAGTAGGCATTCAGAGTCAAGATGAGGGTAAAGTGTGTTTTAATCACAGCTTCTGTGAGGGTCTTGGAGATTCTATTAATGTCTGTGCCACCTAAGTGTAGGAGAATGGCTCTTCTTTGAGTGTTCTGTACCTTGGTGGCTTCAAAGAAAAGCAGCACTCTTCTATCCAACCCTTCCATCTTGGAGTTTGAGCTGACAGCGCTC
Organism: Lissotriton vulgaris; assembly: GCF_964263255.1. NCBI lineage: Eukaryota > Metazoa > Chordata > Amphibia > Caudata > Salamandridae > Lissotriton > Lissotriton vulgaris. The sequence goes on along the minus strand of NC_141696.1, from coordinate 1,091,661,246 downwards.
CTTCAATAGCGAATGGCTAGATTGGTGGTATGCTTGCCACACCTTATGGGTTTGCGAAAACTGCCAAAGTGTAATTGTTGCAGGAGGTGCTGACTCCAGAAGGCCTGTTATGCTGTCTTTTGTGGAGAGAGGGGCTGGAAGGGATACACTACATGCTAGCAGCAGTCAGTGCAGCTGATGTACTTCTGTGATTCATTTATTGTCTTTTGTTTTTGTATTTTTTAGTAATAAATACTTTGCTGGGCAAATCTTTGTCAGTGTATGGATTATTATTTACATTTTTTGCTTTATTCTTTTTATTTTACAGGACTCCCTCGTGGAGGCCAGTGACCAAATCAGGTGTGCCCCAGAAATGTGACAGTACAACAGTGCTGGTGTGCGCTGAGGAGAGAGGGAGAGAGACAAAGATGCAGGTTGGCAGCGAGGATGTGTGCTGGAGATGCTGGAGACTGGAGCGAGTGGAGACGGCTCAATGCGAGTACCAGAGATGCAAGCCAGTAGAGGGTGCACTCACCATACACAGCAGCACACAGATGGGTGTCCCTGCCACAGGCCATTTGCCTTGACGTCTTCTGCCAGGATATATGTGTAGCGCTAGCAGGGGGCACAAGGGGCCATCAGCTGCTTTTTAATCCATGGCATATGCAGGTCAGGTATGCTCTGAATACTGCAAGTGGACACCGCATGGGGGTGCAATCATTAGTTGTGCACAGCCCGAGCATTATGCACCCTAGGTAGGCATGTAACCATTTACAGCACACTAGGAATCATGTATGCAACACCCTTGTCACCAGTGTTGTGCCGCACCTCACGTTGATGTGGTACCCTCCAACATGGAGGTACCACAGTTCTGATGCCTACAAAATAATGACACAGAGGCGGAGGTCAGCAGCTCAGCTCAGAATCATGTGACTCTGGGCAGTAGCTCACTTAATTTCCTCAACAGCCCCCTGCGCCTGGATATCCTAGGGAATTATATAAGACGCTTTACAAACTTGGAATTATTATTATATCGGTCCAACGGGTCTCTCCTGACTAGACCTAGCCAATCCTCACATTTATTACTTAGCCGTGTACTAGGGAGGCTGTTTCTGACCACTATTGGCTATTTACCTGCATTTTGGAATCCCTGCCTGTTTAAAACCGGACCCTGTTTGATGAATTGTGCCGACCAGGGCTGACTTCTTCTGGACCAGCGAGGGAGCGGGACTACGAGTCCCAGGAGTCCGTGCGTGTAGGAGATCAAACGCACCTGTGACTCTTCCCGCCCCCCTCCTCCTCCACGCAGTTATCTACAGCTTGCGGCCCCCAATCCGCGGGAGCCGCTCGCAGCCGTGTACTAGGGAGGCTGTTTCTGACCACTCTTTGCTATTTACCTGCATTTTGGAATCCCTGCCTGTTTGAAACCGGACCCTGTTTGATGAATTGTGCCGACCAGGGCTGACTTTGTTTGGACCAGCGAGGGAGCTGGACTGCGAAGCCCAGGAGTCCGTGGGTGTAGGAGATCAAACGCACCCGGGACTCTTCCCGCCCCCCTCCTCCTCCACGCTTATAGTCACGCCCAATTACGCGCCTCGCAGGACGTGCGCGGGCGCGCACCGGGCGAAGCCTGGGACAAGGGCGGGCCCGTTTAAGCCCGGAGGAGACCCCACCGGGCCCCCCCTCTAACGCCCAAGAAACGGTGAAATTTACGTGATTTTAAAGACATTGGACCGTGATATTACTTGTGAGTGTTTTCATTGTAGTACTTTGATATAGGGGGAAATTAAAAATGTCCACTCGGGAAAACAGAAGTAGAGCTGCAGCGGGGTCATTATTGCTGGGGACATTGGACAATTTTATTATAAGAACCAATTCTGTCATTGATGAAGGGGTATCACTAATGGAACGTAGGGTTTCACAGGATTTGGCGCTGGCTAATTGTTCATCTTTAGGTCACCTTGCGAACGCTCGTACGCCTGAATCCACCGCTAGAGAAGGAACTGCGGATACTGAGCTACTTATACACAGCCCCGTTAGCTCCCAAAATTCCTTTTGTGCATTGCCTGCACCTATCACTCATTCACCAGCAGGCACAGACTTCAAGGCTACCCAGATAACAGTTTCAGATAGCTCCCCTAAGAAAATTAAATACAAGGCAACTTAGGGGTAGACAGGAAGGTGCTATTCCTAAAAGAAGCAAGTTACGACTACCACGCTAGGAAAGAAAAAACTCAATCCTCCAAAGCCTAAATTAAATCAAGTTTCTTTGATCGAACAAGAGGGGGTAGATCACCAGAAAACATCTAAGGAAGGAGATCCATCTATTGAGGAGCCAGCAAAACAAGTAGAGGCTGATGAAGTTGGTGATAAAGAGATTAGTTCAGATCCTCCTCACAGAGTAGAGAAAGATTTATTAAAGGAGGACCCATTTCTCAAAAAGTTGCAGAGCATGCTAACTACGAGTCTTGCTCGCCTTGTTACCAGACTCGCTGTGATTGAAAAACAGCTCTTTAAGCTTGAGGCAGTAATAAGAAGCGATAAGAATACAGGGAACATTAAGAACTCAGGGAACACTAAAAACATCTCCACGGGCAAACTCCAAGTAAAATCGGCGGGTGATGTCCAGGAAATAATTCATCCTGCACCAACTGCCGATAAAATTGGCCCTAAAAATATGGTGACTCAACCGGTCTCGTGTCACATGGTGACCTCAAACAAGACAAATATCAATTCAAAAACATCAGCAAATACACAGGAAAAGGACATTGACAAAGTGACGGGGGAAAGGCCAAGGAGGGCCCATAAGATAAACCTACCTCCTGAGTCAAGCCCCATGTGATCGTATTACCGGGGGTACCAGAGCTTCAACATAGTAGTCAAGATTCTTTTTCATGTTTGAAAAATAAGGTGGCCTTCTGGTTTAATAAAAACAGACCACTTCCCCCTCACATTAGAGTAGAAATTGTGATGGTGCGTCGGTTGCCATGGTTGGGTAACAGACCGAAAACCATCATAGGGGATTGCGTTGGTGTCAATTTTAAAGATCCCCAGATAGTGGATTATATCAATGCCTGGAATGACAGCTATAAAGAACCTGGTTCCCAGATAGAGCCTAGGCCTCTGTCCTTCTTTTACCCTCCACCGACCTATTTAGTCAACGGCAGCTCTTGGACTAGGGTAATTTATAACCATCACAGAAGGGCTGGAAGTTATTATCCTGGACCTTTAGACACCCAGTATAATTATCATGGTAGGCCTGGAAACTATTTCCCTAGACCATTAAGCTCACAGTATTCCTGCTTCTACAGAACAGATTTAGTACATTAGAGATGGTGGACTGACTGACCCGAAGTATGGATAGCAAGCAGTGGAATATGCTGAAGGATAATGGGAAGAGGGAAACGAGAGAGGAGATGATTACCTCTGACACAACTAATCAGGTTATTCAGATCCATAGTACCACGATAGGCATAGAAAAAGGGAAGGAGGGCATGGACCTCAGGGGTCAAAATGTAATATCCCTCAGTGACACTCAACATAATAACTTTGAGGGGGCAAATATTCAGTCACCGTCTATGCGGAGCCATAATAAAAGGGACAAGAGCAAACTTATTACCTTTGTGTCCTGGAATGTGGCAGGGTTATCAAACAAATTGAATGACCCTGCTTTTTTGCCTTTCTTGACCCAATATTCCATTGTATGCCTCCAAGAAACATGGGAGATGGAGGAGTTCACATAAATGGGTATCGAACTTTCCACAATGCTGCAGTACCATCAAATAGGGGCAGAAACAAAGGAGGGCTTTGTGTGTACATTTCAAACACTTCCAAAGTTAGGGTCGGCAAACATAGTAGTATTTTGAAATACTTTCAGAGTGTGGAGATGACTTTTGAGGGACAAGAGACTATAAGTTTGATACATTTTTATAATAATGTCCCTGTTGAGGAATTGGCAAATGTTTTTGAATATCTTTCACATTCAATATTGAAATCTGATGTGGATTGTTACACGGGGAATCCTCTTATTTGGGTGGGAGATTTTAACCTTTTTTTGTGTCCAAAGGGCTATGCAAATATATGTGGGCTACTTAACAATGAAGGTTATCCTTGCAGTGACTTTGTCCAACCTAGGGAATAATCTTATGTTTGAGATGGATCTAGGTTTTGAAAACAAAGTATGTACCCCGCAGGTTGATTTTTCATCTACATATAATGGAAGGGGCTGTAATTCCTTGATAGATTTTGTTTTGGTCTCAAAAAGCATTTCGACAAATGTGGTGAACTTTGAAACAGCCGAAATTGCAATTAGCGACCAATACCCTATTAGCTTCTCCCTTGATATTAAAGTAACGTCTCAGGGGAAAAATCAAAATGTAAATACCCTGTATTGTCATAGGATAAATCTAGCTAAAAGAAATGGCTATTCACTTAAGTGGAATAAGATTGAGCAAATAAGGTTTATCCAAAGCCTAGTAAAGTCCAAGCTAAAGGATTTCATGACTTGCCTCACAGAAACAAATGAAGGGGCGGTAGTTACTTTGGCCTTCTGTAACATCACGGAGGAAATTAGTAAATCCCTGGAGGGCTCACTTAAGAAATCAAATGGGGAAAAACCCGAGGGCTGGTTCAATCATGAATGTAGTAAAGCCCATATGGCCTTAAAGGTAGCACTTAAGAGTTTCCAAATCGGTGGCGGAAATTAAAAAAGCTAGATCTACTTATTACAATGCTATAAAGAAAAGGAAACAGGAAATAAAGGGGGAGGCATGGAATGCCCTTCATCAAGCTTTTCTTCAGAAGGATAATATTAGCTTCCGGAAGACGGTTAATGCACCATTCTTCACAGAAAGGTCAAGGGATGTTATAGAAATAGCTATAGCAGAAGATGTCTGGATTTCATATTTCACCGGACTCTATATAAAGGATATCCTCCCCATGATCAGAGAGATCGAAACCCGAGTGGAAGATGTTGATGATCCTGACGATAATCCAAGGGGTCTGTTTCCACTGGATTTAAGGTTTGAATTAAATGAGGTGGAAATAGCGATCTGTGAAAGTTCAGGCGGCAAAGCACCAGGGCCGGACGGGGTACAGGTAGACATTTTTAAATCTAATATGAATTTATGGGCACCGCTATTGACACATGTTTTAAATCCCGCAAATAAAACACGTTTTTTTAAATCATGGCAGGAAGCGATAGTGGTCCCTATTTTTAAAAATGGGGATCGTGATGACCCCAAATGTTATAGGCCTATCTCATTATTGGATTCCTTAATGAAAGTGGCAGGGAGGGTCATTTTAAATAGACTCCAAGATTGGGCAGATGCTTCAAGTATTTTATCTAAATTTCAATATGGTTTTAAATCTGGCCTGGGGACAGTGGAGCAAGGTTTGAATTTAGCAACAATCATTGGGAAATATGTGGTTGCGAAGGGAGACAAGTTGCTTTTAGTCACAAAATTTTATAGGAAACTTTATCCAGCTTTGGAGTTGATTTGAGCTTATTGAATTTTATAAAAGAGCTATACAGGGGGGCTGGAGCAAAGGTTCGTTTTGGTTCTAAGGGAGAATGCACCTCGAAGTTCCCAATAAAAAAGGGAGTGCGTCAGGGATGCATCCTGCCCCCTTTTTTATTTAATTTATATATTAATAGTGTAGCATCTCATTTAGTGGAGTGTAAACAGGATTACCCCCACATTGGGGGAAATCCTGCACCAATCTTACTATATGCAGATGACGCCGTGATTATGGCCAGGACCCAAGGTGGGCTTCAAAGGTCGTTACGGGCTTTCTCAGATTATATGGGGGAGAGAGGTTAGAAAATAAATAGTATTAAAACCTTTAGTATGTGCTGCTCCAAAATGAGGACTGCGCAGTGCAATATCCTTCTCTCTGGGACAAGAATAGAAACCACAAAGACCTTCTCCTATTTGGGAATAATTTTTGACAAAAATGGCACATGGACCGCTGCTGCCAATGCTAGGAAACTTGCTTTTGCACAAGCCATTGGAGCAGTGAGAAATTTTGCTGTTAGGCTTGGAGGGCGTCCTGTAAACATATTATTGGACATTTACAGATCAAAGTGTATATCTACTGTTATTTAGGGTGCAGGTTTGTGGGGTATTACTGACATAAGTGAGATCCAGTTATGTGAAAACGCTTTTGTGTGATACTTACTCGCAACACCTAAGTCCACCTCCACGTTTGTTTGTCATCAGGAGCTGGGCTTGACGTACATAACTGACCTCATCAAAGTTAGCCCTATATCTTTATGAAACAGATATGGGTCTCTAAGGAGACTGACTTGAATAGGGATGCCATCCTAGATTGTATGAATTTGCAGGGGAGCCATAAAATTGAATGGTTTAAGTACGTGCAGAAATTCCTAACAGATATTGGACATCCAGAATTCTTTTGCGAGCCCGCGACCATGGCAGTAATCCCCAGAAAACGGCTGAAGGAATTTTGTTTAACTTTCTTGGAAAATAAAAGGTGGGAAGTAGAGGCCAAGAAAACCTCTGTGATTCAAAACCAACTAATGTTACAGAATGAGGGCATTCAGCATTATCTTGTGTGTATAAAAAGTAGTTACACTAGGATGATATTGACAGGGTTCAGGGGAGGAAGTATATACAGGCTAGAAACCTTCCCTGTTGTAAACACCTGGTCAAAGACCCTAATACTGTACCCATGCGATGGCGTTTCCCACCAATCCTTGATACACTCCATATTGTTTTGTAAATACTACACATTAATCAGGATGAAGTACTTACTCCCACTGCTTAAGAAATGGGGACTTAGGCAATGTAGAACAGCTCTGCTTAGATTACAAATGTTGGGGAATGAGCTGACATTGTATGCAGTATCAATGTTTTTAAAGCATTTGTTAAGATTTAGATTATCAATGAATTGATTGATCTTAATCCTAGGTATTCAAATCGCTCTTCTGTTCATGACTTTGGTTTTAATTGACTGTATAATTTGTGTTTTTTTTTTAAGTATGTAATGTGCTTTTATGGATTCTGAATTTTGAACCCGAATAAAGCTACTTTTAACTACTTAGACCCATGTGGTCCCTTGGTCAATCTATATCAGCAAATTCAGAAGGGGTGTTTATATTAAACCCCTATTGCCCTTAGCTTATGAAACATCTATGGAGTGACACTACAGTGCAAAGTGTGACATGGGTGCCCTTTGCACACAGCCCAGCCCCATTTTTCTAAGTGACAAGAGGGTCACACAGCAAAGACTTCCAGGACACCTCTCAGCCACAAGTTGGACCACCATGTGGGGGAGAAAGAGCAACTCAAAAACAACATCCAGCTAGATGAAAAGGGAGTACATGCTCTTTGCAGCCACATTCACTTGGCTTCTCTCTTCAGAACTGGCCCAGAATTCCCTGGGCCTATTTGCATCTGAAGTAAAACCCACTTATAGTCAAAACCAACAAGAAGTACAACATAGGCAGGGAGATGTAAAGATTAACTTCTTTATTCAAGCTTCTGATACAGCATCGTCCTATGCACAGGGCACCCAACAGCAACGGAATATGAGCACTTAGCAACATTAACAAAGCACTCTACATTCTAGAGTCATAGTAGATAATGTTCCACATGAAAGCAGTCAGCTAGTGCACAGCAGCATGTAAGGCAAATGCCACACACCTTCCCCCCAAACCTAGAACACAACATGTCAACCCAGAGTAGAAAGGGAAAAGTAAACAAGCTACCAAAGAACATAAAGCTAACGAGTTGTAAGAACAAAGAAGCATAATCATTTCAAAACATAGTTGCGTACACTCTTCGGAGGTTTGCGTGTGCAAGAACTCCTGCGTAGAGGAGAGACAACCTTGGAGGAAGAATACAGGACATTTTCATTAGACGAGAGAAAAGGATGCATGGGAGCAATCCAAATGCACCCATCGTCGAGCTTCACAGCATTGTGAAATAGTTTGGTCACACTAAAGGGAGAGGAGAATCTCACACCAGCAGTCTTCTGGGAAAATCTTACCTTTACATGGTCAGCCACCCATACTGAAGTGCAGGAGACAGCATGCCTGACATCAAAGTTGTTCTTTCTCTTGGCAGACCTGGGATCTTGTAAAGCCTGCCACTGAGGATCCTCACGAACCTCAATGTCAGCACCACCTTTCTCTCTCATCTAACTCTGTAACATATAAGTGTTGGGAGTGCGGCCCCTAAACAACTCAAAGGGGACTTTTTCAGTGGTGGAGTGGGGAGTTAAATGGAAAACCATGACTCTGACGAGAATAACAGACCTCCAGTAACTGCCTTGTTGTTTGCCCAGTTGGATAGACTCTTTAAGAACACAATTGAACCGTGAATGCTGTGCTCCAAAGTCAGCTGCCCTGGCCACTGCACCACACCTCTTCAGTCAAATCCATGGGCTCATCATCAATTTTAGCTTGATGGTAGGCTGCTCTGAGATCTAGGATAGAAAAGATGTGCGCGTCTCCACACACAAACGTACTTCACCGGAGGCCTTGCGTGCAAGACCAACCGTAGCAAACCATTCACTAGCCTCCGTCTCAACAATGATCCCATACTTCTTCAATTTTCTGAGCTCAGAGTGCATAGACTCCCTCATAGTCAAAGGTATGTTGCGCACTTTACATGCCACGTGAACAGCGTCAGGTTTTAGTGTGAGTTTGTGAGTGTAGTTCGAGAGGCAACCCAACCTCTTGCTGAAGACTTCTTTAAACTCAGCACGTAGAGAACAGCTTGGCACAACTTCACTCGGAACAACACTTGAACTCACCTCATTCGAAACAACATTCAAAGGAACTGGACGGGGAGAGATGTTTTGAGGACAATGCAGGGATCACTAAGAGGAATCAATGAGACACCCAGATCAGCCTGGTGAAACCAGCTAATTATGCTAATTATGCTATCAACTCTACAGATGTATGTCTTTCCAGCAGTTAGTCTCCCTTTATATTCAATATCCCCTATGAAATAGCAAAACAATTGTAACAATTGTATGGGTTGACCACCACAAGCTAGGGGCTTTGTGTCAGGTTTGTAAACTTTCACTCTCTCATGAAGTTTTGTGTCAAAGAAGTCCTTGGGTATGGGAGAGATTTTTGCCCCAGAGTCAAAAAGCATTTTATTGTTACAATAATTTTCCTGCACCTCATCAACAGGCCCTTAACCCTTTTTGTGACCATCAAGTATTAAAACCTCCCTGCAGTGTAACTCATTATAGTTTGGAGTCAGTTCCACTCTTAAGTGAAACTTCCTTGACCCTCTTGCTCATCTTATTCTTTTGGCTCTACAAGACTTGGCTACGTGACTAATTTTCCCTCAATTGTGACACTTAAAGGAGAGAGCAGGGCACAACTTGTCGCTGGCAAGATGACCGAACATGTCACACCTGTAACTTTTTATTTTGGTGTTTCCCTTGGGTTTAGAGCTAGAAGAGGAATGAGGAGGTTTGCGTTTCTCCCAAACAGGCTTTATGGCAGTTTTAGAAAGAGAGTGAACCTTCTCCTCTATGGTACTCTTTTCTTTTTTGATGACTTCAACACAAGCAAGAGAGTGCTCTATCCTCTTGGCTGTTGTAACAACCTCATTGAGATTCGGATCATCCTTTTGCCAAAGTTCATCTTTAATCTTCTCAACACTGCATCCAAGCATAAACTGAGCACAGATATGTTTTTCTAAAGACCCATCAAATTTACTAGTAGCACCCAACATACGCAAGGCAGTAATGTAGGTCTCAACGGACTCTTCGGGTTTTTGCACTCGTGTTCCAAAATGTTACTGTTCTAGGATGGTATTAACTTTCAAAAGATAGTGCTTATCAAGTTTCTTAAGACAAAGCACAAACTCATTGAGACTATATGATTCTCTATCATTCAGGTTAGGAAGGTGTTCCAACACTTCCTGTCCTTCTGAACCCAAACAGTGTAACAGAAACGCAGATTTCCTCTCTGCGCTCAGTGATAGCCCACAAACCCTTGCAAAGTCAATGAAAACCTTTTCCATTTTGACCAACGCATTTCCGGATCACCAGGTTTGGAAAGAAAGAACAGAAGAGGAGAACATTTTGCATAGTGTAACAAAGAGCTTAACTTATAAACACAGTAGAAAACGTGCACCTAGGGTGAGTAGCACTGACATGAAACTCTTCTTGAACTAAAAAGTAGTATAATGACTTAGAAATGATGGATGTGTTTATAATAAAAATAATAAATGTACTTAAATGTGAGTTCAACCTTGTTGTGCGCTTTGCGCATAAAACGGTGTATACAGTACAAGCTGTACGTGCCAGCGATGAGGAAGGTAGACACGCTAAGTCTGCACTCAGTACCAAGTGTGAAGCAAGGCTTTAATGTGTTGGCAAATAATGAATGAGTAACTAAGCTGGTCAGATAACAGTAAACTGTTAAATGGTGTGCAGAGTGTATCAGCATAGACGAAACAAGGTGAAAAATGAATATGTTAAGAACTGACATGCAAAATGCGGTGCGTATCTGCGTGATTATGAAATCTGCAAAGAATTTATTGTATACTGAGCGTATAAGCATAGGAGAAGACAAGCAGAAAATGAAGACTTGAGGAGCTTATACACAAAATGCTGTGTGTATCAGCATGGTGATGGAAACTGTGGAGGCAAATGTTATGCTGAGCGTATCAGCATAGGCGTAAACAAGCCAAAATTGAAGATTGAAAGGGCTGACACACAAAATGCTGTGCATATCAGCGTATTGACTTGAACTGTGAAGAAAGCTCCATTGTCAAGGAAGCAGAGGAGTTCTGTGGGCAGTGCAGGTTTCCCAGCAACAGAGATCCATGTTTTGTTAGAATACGTTGGACGTCATGCATTAGGAATTGTAAAGCAAGAAGTGATGACATTGCCCTCGGTTGAGGAGAAGAATGGACGATGCGCTGGCAGGAGCGAGGATGGCATTCGCTGTTAAGCGTGAGCAGGTGACAGTAAAGTTTTTTAAAAGATGCTCTTAGTTTGGATCTCATAGGGAAAATTTATCAGACCCGATCCAGTAAGTGAGCCGCAAACTTGTAGAAATGGAAGGCACGCTTTGTTGCAATTTGAAACGTGCTGTATGGAGGGTGCTTGTAGTACGTGCAGCCTGGGGAGCTGCCTGGCTGCCGCTATTCTAGACTCCTGTTGCTCTCCTCGGCGTTCGTGCCTCGGCAGCCTGGTGAATGAGTGGCTGCAAGGCGAAGCGAGGCGAGGTGCCGGTGACCTGGAGCTGGAGAGATAAGGGAGTTTTTTCCTCTGCCTCTCCCCCCTTTTTGCCATAAGTATCGAGAAAACAGACATGCCTGGTATTGGAACACGCTTGGTCAATGAAAAGAAAACGAGCTCTTTATTACATTTGCCTCACCCCCCTTTTTGCCAAAAATGTTGAGACTGCGACACGCCTGGTGTTGGGAACTTGCTGGGTCAATGAGAAGAAAACGAGCTCTTTATTACATTTCATTGACACCAACACAGGGACACAGACGATCCCCCGGGGAACTGCTGACTACCTCACCCCTCAGATTTGACATTTGTAGAGCTGTGGCAAAGTTGCTCTATTGCTTCCAGCCATTTTGGACTACCTATCAGACCTTCTCCCCCCCAAAAAAATGGCAGCTCCTGATAGTGGACACAGAAAGAGGACTGCTGCCTGAAAACAAACAAGGACCCTTAACTGGACCCCAACCAGGCTTGTTCATCAATCAGTGGCAACAGAAAGAGGACTGCTTCACCACTACAAACTACAGCCTTTTCCTCTTGCTCAGGTGTTGGCCATCTTGCAGTGGCACTGACCGACAGTATCAATCAACCTTCAAAAAAACCTGCAAAGAGCCACAAAAATAAATAAATACAAGCTGTTCTTAGGAACTCTCACCCTCAATCCAGCCAAGCTGCCATCTCCTAAAAAGTTTCACAATCCTAATGACCATGGTCATAATGACTGCTGCTTACTGATCCGGATCTAATGACTGCCGCCTACTGATCCAGGTCTCCCTGAGTGTGTTCAACCCGAGCCAACATGGTTGGTCCTGGCCTAACTGCCTCATACACCCTGGTTTACACCCCCAAAATCTCCAAAACCACTACAAAAGCCTTCAAACACCTCACGTTGAAAAACCATCCCGAATCACTGGTCTTGGACCTACGCATCTGTGCGGACAAAGGCACTATCATCAACAAACTCGTTTTCTATTCCAGAAGAATCCACTCTTGGCGCAATACCCTCTTGCTACTCCTCAATGTAGGCTCAATTAGGAACATTCCCTTGGCACTAAGCTCACAATAGTGCCCTCAGCAACCCTGCAAGCCGACCTCACCATCACCCTCTACAAAAGCGGCATTGTATTGATCCAAGCCTCAACCAAAAACCTTAATAAATTTGCAGATCTCTTCACCTTCCTCCGCAACCATGTGCACGACACTGTGAAGATGACCAACACCTGGCCTGACGTTAACCTGACCCCCCTGCCCAACACGACTAACTTTCCCCAAGCCAACTCTCTAAGAGTCTCCAACGCAGTTCCTCCCAACCGCCCCTTCTCACCTACCGGCCTGATCATAAGGAAGACGACCAACCCCATACTGGCGATCCTCCAACCCTCTTACCCAACATGACTAACTTCCCACAAGGCACCTCTCTAAGAGCCTCCAACTCTGTTCCTCCTAACCCCCCAGCCCATCTACCAGCCTTGCTATCATGTCCACCACGAGACCTCGGGTCTTCTCCCCGCTATCTTCCCCCTTGTTCCCCACTGTTTCCAACACAGCACATCCTTCTCACCTCAGTCCTCCTATCAGCCTCCCCAATGCAATTGACCCGAGACCCTTGATACCCTCCCCTGACGCTCCCCACTCGGACTCCTCGATCTCCAACACAGCACACCCTAACGCCCTCAACCCTCCCACCACCTCCCTAACGAAATCGACCCGGGACCCTTGGTCTCCCCCATTCATGCTCTGCACTCTGACTCTAAGACCAGTATGCCTCCAATGACTCTTGCCGATGCAGGTTTAGCTAGTCCCGCTAAAACTCATTCCACCCCTTTGAAGACCCCTAACACAGTCCATCCTAACCCTCCCACCCCCCCTCCACAGATATCCACACTCTGCACCCCAGAGCCACTAAAATAATTCAGAGCATCCGCTTCTTCATCCTGGATCTAACGAACCTCCTTCACCTCACCGAACTCTGCCTCAACAGCCTCAAGCCTCAGCTGAATTCCTCTTCCCCTCCTACCCCAGAGCACCCCAAACACCCACTACTGACATCCTTGAGGCACCTTCGCCCTCGTGAGCACCCTAGCTGCCTATCGGAGGAGGTAACCCTTGACCTCGCCTTCTCCTACAACCTTTCCCTCATCACAGCAAAGCCGCTAGACCTCAATGTAAAGGAAATCTATGACATTCTCCAGGACTATAATGCAGCCTCATTCACTCCTTGCCTATCAGGCGTGAGTTCTGCACACCCCATCTGCACGGTCGATATCAACCCCTGCAGATCAGCTCCCCTCTGCAACAGAAGGGTGCTCAGAAGCAATCTAGCACCTGTACACCTGTCTGCCCTGACTCCCGACACCACCTCCTTCCCCTTCCTGACTGGTCTCTTAATTAACTGCCGATCAGCAGTAAAGCTTGCCACCGATGTCGCTGCCCTCATTCTGAACAACAACTCCGACTTAGCTATTTTAACAGAATCATGGCTCAATGATTCCTCACCCCCATGCCTTGACCTCCTAGTCCCCCCTAACTTTAACATTACTAGGCTATACCGACCACATAACAAGGGAGGTGGCGGCATCGCCTGCATCTATCCCTCTAACCTCCTTGTCACCGAGCTTCTGGCGGATAATACCGATGCCTGCGAATATCTAGCCCTCTCAATCTGCAGTTACACCACCCATCTATGCAACCTGCACATCTTTTACCACCCCCCAGGTGTGAACGACCCCTTCACTGACCACCTCATGGAAATTATCACAGCTAAGAGCTCCCTCAACACCAAAGACATTTTCCTTGGAGATTTCAACCAGCACTGGAACGATCTCAAGGATCCTCATGTCAACGCCATTAAAGACCTCCTGTCCAATCAAGCCCTGACCCAAGCTTGCTCACTCCCAACACATTTGAAAGGGGCCACTCTTTACTGGATCATCTCTAAGGAGGCAACAGTCAAGCTTATCTCTATAGACCCCTGTATCTGGTCTGACCACCACGCCATCAACTTCCTTCTACCTGGCACCCACAAGATAAGAACACCACAACCGGTGCATCCTAAACGCTGGGTCAGAGACACCAATAACCTGGACCACAAGGAACTTGAGATCCGCTGCAAATCCGACCTCCCCCCCACATATTACCTCGGTCAGTGACCTCAATGATCACTACTCTACAACGATGTAGAACATTTTGGATGACCTAGCCCCTCTTAAGCTAAAAAGAACTCAGGTCAAAGATAGAGAGCCCTGGTTCACAGGTTCCCTCAATAACGAGAGGAGATCCCTTTGACAAGCTGAAAGAATCTGGAGAGAGCATCCCTCAGCCGCTCACCTAAAACTTCTCCGCCAGGCCAGAAATACTTACAACAAGAACATCTTCAACTCAAAAAAAGAGTTCTTCAGAGCTGAACTAGGAAATGCCCAGAACAGACCACGCAAACTCTTTGAGCTGGTCAATCAATCGAACAAACTGACCAAAACAGTGAAAGAAAACCCCAAGTCTTCCATCTCAGCCGAGGAATTCTCCTCGTTTTTTGCAAACAAAATCAAAACCTTAGGTAACAAACTTAGTGCGGCCTCAATATCTCTACCGACCCCTGACCTTCCCCCCCACCCTCCCTGCCTCCACAGTCCTCACCTAAGAATATAGCACATTGGACCAACTTTTCACTCTACGACGAAGACTCTGTCACCAAAATCCTTTCCACCTTAAACCCGAACAACCATTTCAACGACCCGCTCCCTTCTAATTGCCTTGCGACCGCTGCCCAATCCATTATTCCTAGCTGGACTGCGGTAATCAGCGCCTCTCTCCAGCAGGGATCAAGCCCGGACTCTCTGAAAGCGGGCCAAGTCCTCCCCATTCTGAAAAAGCAGTCGCTGGATCAAGCCTACCTAGACAATTTCAGACCAATCTCCAACATTCCTCTCTTGGCTAAAGTGCTGGAGAAGAGTGTGCCACTGCAGCTAAGTCACCACATCAACAACTTCCATCTACTCGATGACTGCCAATCTGGTTTCCAACCTGGACACAGCACTGAACCCACCATGCTCCACATCGTCGATGATGCCCAACAAGCCCTTGACGAAGACAAAACCTGTCTCTTAATCCTCCTAGATCTATCCTCGGCCTTCGAGACATGGTCAACCATGAGATGCTACTCGAACGCCTCAAACTTAGGATGGGATTAGATGGCACTGTCCTCGACTGGTTTAGTCCTACCTCCAAAACCGATCTAAGAGATTCTTTATCAACGGCAACCTGTCCGCTCCCTCCTTGGTCACGGTGGGCGTCCCTCAAGGATCAATGTTGTCCCTCACCCACCCTTTTCAACCTCTATTTAGAACCCCTTGCCGAGGTCCTTCGCTCTGCAAACATATTTTACCATATGTACGCAGACAACACTGAGATCTACATAAAAATCTCATCTCTTGAAGAGATCCTCACCTTGAATGATGCCCTGAAGCTGACCGTCCAATGGCTCTCCTCCAACCAACTCAAACTCAATGCAAAGAAAACTGAGTTCCTCCTAATTTCCCCACCTAAAAGCAACTCGGAGATCCAGACATGGATCAAAGCTATCACAGCCTTAAACTGCTCCCTGACCATTGTGGACTCGGAAACATCTCTGGTTATCACCTTGGACTATAACCTAAACATGCGAGACCACATCAATTAAATGGTCAAATCTGCCAGATTCCACTTGAGCTACCTTTGGAAATTGAAACCATTTCTTGACGCTCACGACCTAAAACTAGCATTCCAATCACTAGGTATTTCTATGAAATCGTTGAACTGGCTTCCTCTGAAGGCTAGGATTCATCTCAAGCTGGCATGCATTACGCACAAGGCCCTACACTCAAACTCCCCTGCGTATCTTGCACAGAAACTTGTGACATCCGGAGGAAGCAGAAACTCACGATCGGCCAGTGCCCTCCTACTCCAGCCTGCAAGCTTTCAAAAAAAAAACTTATAATCGGGCGTTCTCTGGGGCTGCACCAAGAATATGGAACTCCTTCCCACCCGCCATCAGAAGAATCCCCTTTCTTGCACGCTTCAAAAAGGATGCCAAATCCTTCCTCATGGGTAAATTCCTTGACTAATCCCGTTCCACAACCACCCCATAGACTACTGCCTCCATCCTGCGACCTCGCCCCACCAAGAAATCAGAGTCCGTCCTCAACAATTGTATTACTGACTATCCTTGTATAGTTTTTTCCCTCTTGTATCCAGCACCCCCTCCCCCCTAATTTACAGTATTCTTCTGTTATCCTTCCTATTGTTTGACTCTGTAAAGCGCTCTGATACCCTAACGGGTTAAGTTTGCGCTCTATAAAACACTAAAAATACAAAAAAAAATTTAAAAAAAGTCAGCGTGTTGTGAGGTAACCTGCTAAGCGCTCAATGAGGAAAGAGCAGTTCGAGTATATATTATTGGCAGAGCAGCAAGCGCACAGTACCTTGTAGTTTCAAAGGAAACTTACCTGTGTTAGGACATTTGCTGATGACAACGTAGGAGGCTTCTTATTGTCTTCTTTTAAAGTGATGATTGTAGGGCTCAGTCTTCTTCGCTTGTTGCCAATGTGAAGATGTACAAAAAAGGCAGGGAGATGTAAAGATGGACTTCTTTATTCAAGCTACTGATACAGCAACGTCCTAGCCACAGGGCAGACAACAGCAACTGAATATGAACACTTAGGAACATGAACAAAGCACTCTACATTCTAGAGTCAAAGTAGAGAATGTTCCACATGAAAGCAGTCAGCTAGTGCACAGCAGAATGCAAGGCAAATACCACAAAAACCTTACAAATCTATTCACGGCAGTCAGAAATACATTTAGAGCAGTGTGCACCTTTGGAATGCTCTATATGAAAACAGAAGCTAGAAAATGGCCAATCACGGTTGGTGACGATGCACAGCGTGTGGGCAATCTATTTAAGGCACTAATTGTATGTTTAGTTATTGAGCTGTTAGCATTCGTTAATAACACTCCGCAATGTGTAATTGCAGCAGCACTATCGCAGTGCATGTCTTTACTATTGAGTAAGAAGTTATAATAAACTAGACTGCTGTAGATTTGTTTTTAAATGTCTCTTTCGAGATATTATTTCAATAGTTTCATTTAAGAGTTCTTGTAACACGACAATGAACCTGAATTTAAAATATGCAGACACCACAGAACTCAAGGAAGCGTTATTGATCAAATTATAGGTTACCCATTATATGTTTATTTTATACGTATGTTCCCTATTTTTTTAGGCTTGGCATTGGTTTGCATTCCATACTTTATGAAGTTAGAAAGGTAATATAACAACCCTAAATTATAGCTCGTCAGTCTAAGCAGTGATATAATTCTTGTCAATTGCTCTGGAGTGTGACAAATGATTTAGCCCACATTCGAGGGAATGTGATCAAACAAATTGTTTAAATTGTTACAGAATTTTTCAAAATATGTCAAATACCTCAAAGACTCTGTCATTGACACTTTATTTCTCTACTGCTGTAGCCAGTTTATTTGTAAATATAGTAATGCATTTGTATGAGTTTCAATAAATCCCGGGCAAATGACATTAACAGCCTTGGCCAGTGCAGGTAAGCGAGGTAGGGCGGGGCGGGGCGGGTCGACGGATGACGAAAAAGGATTTATTCAATGTTCCCTATTCCGTCGTCTGTCGATTGACCCCCTTCTCGCCCAACCCCAGCCCTACCGCACTTACCTACGTCAGGCACTGCTTGAGATTTTTGAGGTATATATGTTTACATTTTTTACGTGCTACTTTTGTTTCTATGATGCATCGTGCTCGTCTATCTTTATTAGATAGTTATATTAATGGGAAACAAACTAAAATGCACAAATCTGTATATAAACTTAAACAGATATAGAGCGTTTCAGGTATATATGTGCATGTAACTGCAGTTGGGATGTCTCTTGCATAGTATATGACTTGAATGAATACACTACTTTCACCGTGCATGAGACAGACTGTGCAGTTAAATATTGCAGCCACTATAATGTAAGTGGCACGGAGATTCATAATCCCATTAACACATGAATGTATCGCACCTCTATATTTATTTAACTCTGAGGATTTTTTTTTAACTTTTTCAAAAATTATATACATAATTTTCTTAAAATTATTCATCTTCGTCCACTGTACTGTACTAAAGCAATGAGTTCACGAGTACTGTGGACACTACATTCACAATATTGTGAAAATATGAGTTTTGTACTTGTGAAATTTGTAAACAATAACATTTGGGCAAGGCCTAGTGATTCCTGGGTCAGGAAAGAGCAATGCAGCATGTGCAGGGGCGGCAGGGGTGCAGGTCTCGAAAGGGCAAGCTGCTGGAGAGTGAAAGGTAAAGTAAAATGGCCCGGCTAAGGAGTACAGGTAGGGAAGGTAGGGGTAAATGTCTCAGGTGAATGCGTCTGCTAATGTCTATAGCACAGTTTACAGAAGCAGCAAACAGATTTGTTGTGCTCCATTCATTTTTGGAGAGAAAAGCGGACAAGGGAAGCCTGGAACTGGGAAATTTTCTGTTGGAGAATGATATTTATTATTTAACGGAATGCACATCAAAAACCACACAGACACACACATGCCCCACCACCGTCAAAGGCAGAGTAACCCTGCTACTTCTCAGCGGCATGGTATCAACTGTTGCGGAGGGGTTTTCCAGTCACCGAACCATTTTCACCTTTTAAAATCCATGCCTTACTATCACGTGGAAACCAGACCTTGCCTTGATATACCTTTTTTACAGTGATTAGTGAAGCACAAACTTCCTAGTTTCGTATTTACTGCTAATTCATCTGTTAAATACAGCGTGTGGTTGCTTAAGTAACACCTTGCACTCTATTTACAATGTGGGACCCATGTTTTCCAGTTGTGAAACTTCCAAAATTACTGGGGGGCACAGAAATCGTTTAGTGAAGTGCTTCCTACTTCTACAAACCCAAAGACAGTCAAGATGTGCTGCGTAGCTTCCCATTCCTTGAGCACTTCCGGTGCCACTTGCTTATGGTATGTTTTGTTGACACCTTTTGTTTGGTTTTGGAATACCACAACGAGCTCTGATCTCGTGGCTGTGCCTCATACTTGTGGCAGGTAGGCCTGAGGGCGCTGCAGTCCTGCTCAGCCTCACATCTCTTTTTCCCATCTCAAGCTTTGCTTTGCTGCGCCCCCTTTCCTTCCTTGAGGCTGGGGAGTCAGACACTCTAGATGGCTCCTGTGGCTCCCTCTATTCACATTGTAGGGCTGTCACTGCATGCATGGTTCTGGGGCAGGTTCACTGAAGGTGCACCCAACAGGAGCCAGGGCAGGGCTGCAGACGTCCAACCAGGCACAGATGCCCTGGAGAGTCCCCTGGCAGGGCGGCATGGTGGCCCCTTAGTGTTGTTGTACTGGGGGTGTTATTGTTGCTGTAGGCTGGGTAGGTGTTGTAGGAGTAGGGGCAGCCCCCACAGTGTAGGCTGTGCTGTAGCTCTGAGAGACCACTAGACAGGGCTTTCTGTCCCACACAAGCCCTGGCACAGCCACCCACCCACCGGGGCAGGCGTGGATGTTGGGGGACCCCAGGGACTTGTCTTGCTGCTGTCCTTCTCACTTTTGGAGCGGGTTCTGGAACCAATTCTTGACCTTTGTAGAGGTGAATGTCAGACTGCTGGCCAGGGGCTCCCCTCCCGAGGACTAACAGGTAGAGCTGCTGCTTGATCCTCTGCTCCAGCTTGAAGACCGGTCCCTGAGAGAAGGGCTCATGGGGTTCTACCGTCTGTTCTGCTGTGCCCTGTTCAGCTTCTCAGGTCGACGCTCCACATCCTCAGAGGACGTTTTCAGGAAGCAAAGCTCTGCGGGAAAAGCAACACAGGGTGGTTGGCAATGCACACAGACCGGCACAAAGGGCGCACATAGGAGCACACGTTACATCACATGTTCCTTAAGCATTGCTTCACCATGCAGGGCATAAACCCCACCTGGTTATGTAGGGAGCACTCACCCAGCTACAATCTGTCTAACCACGTCCTCATGGGCTCTCTACCCAAGGTGACATCTTACTAAGAACATTACAGCTGATCCCTCACTGAGTTTGGGACAACGAGCCAAGGAAGGAAACCACTTCCAGGAACGCCCACTTGTGACACTCTCATGCTGGATAATTTACATTCAGAGGTGCCAGAGTAAAAAAGTCACACAAATGCGCTACTATATTTATATATATTTATATAACATATGCACATACATGCTATATACATAAACAGGGCTTAAAGAAAAGAAGCACGGAAGACAGTGCCTGTTTTTCTGTTTTAAATGTTTGCAGAGATTCACGGATCAGCCATGATTTTCACAGCCAAAATTGAAAAAAAGGTTTTAATCTGAGAAAGGGAGCCCAGTTCTAGGTCTAGGGGAGAAGTTAGTACTCCTAACTTTAGGACTCCTAAACTGAGAAAAATCCTAACTTTAAGACTTTCGGTATTCACAGAAGGCATTTAGGAGTCCTAAATTTACCACTCCTAAACTGAGAAAAATCCTAACTTTAAGACTTTCGGTATTCACAGAAGGCATTTAGGAGTCCTAAAGTTAGGAGTCCTAAATTTACCACTCCTAAACTGAGAAAAATCCTAACTTTAAGAATTTCGTTATTCACAGAAGGCATATGGAGTCCTAAAGTTAGGACTCCTAATTTCTGTGAATACTGAAATGAGTAAGTGCCTTCTTTGAATACCAAAATGAGTAAGTGCTTTCTGTAAATACCAAAATGGTAGTAGGTTTAGGATTTTGTCTTAAGTTTGTTCTGTGAATCTGGCCCTCTATTTCTTTTTTTTGTGTTTGAAAGCTTTAAATAATCAGTACAACAAGGTGACATCAGCATAAATAAATGAGGAAGAGGAAATATGAGGTAAATAATCATAATAAAGCCGATGGCACAAATGAGGGACAAAGCATTTTGAATATTAAGAGAGGGGGGGAAGGGGGGAGGGGGGAGGGGGGGATGAGAAAAAACCTATTAATAAATCATAAATGGAAAAATTGCAATAATCATAAACAGCAATCACAATAAAGTACAGTAAATGCACAAATAACAGCAAATATGTGGCCTAAGGGCATTAGAGAAAATATGCATGAAGCTAATAAAAACAGCATAAGTGAAAGATTAAGGAATGTACTTATAAGCAGGAGTACAAATATTCAAGGGGGTTTAAAATTGGCAGAGGAGAACGTAGAGGGTTTCTTTTTGGCGGATTGATCCAAATGGAGAGTAAGGGGTAACCGGTACAAATCAACATTACGAGAGGGTTTGCAAGAGGCTGCAAAGGCAACGTCAAGCCTATGGGAGTGACAAAGTAAGTTCCACCAACATATTATGGAAAGTTTGTTTAGAGACTTCCAATTAGAAGAAATGTGTTGGAGTGCAAGGGCAAACATGAGGTCTAGGAGACCACGTGAGTGTGGAGGGAGGTCAAGAGATTCTGAAAGACTCCCCAGAAATACCAAAGAGGCTGAGAAAGGGATAGAGAGGTGAAAGATATGAGAAATACGAGTCCACACCTGTGTCCAAAAAAGACGAACTGAAGGGCAGAGAAAGAAAAGATGAAAGGAATCCGCAATGGTAGCATTGCAGGTCCAGCAATTAGCACTAGAAGAGGAGAGAAAGCGAGACAGGGAGAGGGGAGAAAGGTAGAGTCTATGATAGAAGAAAAAGAAAGATTGAGTACGAGAGGCATTGCGGGAAGTTTTCAGAGATTTAGCCCAGACTTTATCCCAAAGACAAATCGGCCATGTGGAATCTAGATCTTTTTCCCAAGAGAGTTCCAGTTTTGATTTGGGGCGATCAGGGTCAGGAGCAGAGAAATATCTGTAGATAAGAGAGGCCTTAGGAACATTGGATAGAAGTGTAAGTAGGGAAGAGGATGATGAGGGTGAGATGTCCGATTCAAGAGAGTAGTACCGGTCAAGAACAGTTTCCATAAGAATGAAGTATTTCTTTGCAAAGGAGGAAGGACAGTGGAAGAAGGACTGAAATTGAGGAAAGGAACAAGGAGATAAACCATCGAAAAGATGGTGGACCCAGATAATACCCCTCGACCTCCACGTAGGCCAGGCAATGGGTCTGTTTCGTATGAGAATGAGTGAATTATACCAGATGGGTAATAACAGAAAGGATTCACGAGAAATAGGGGCAGTTGATACCAAGGGTCGTAAAAGAGAGGAAGTGTGCTTAAATAAAGGGGGGATAAGACATGGAGCTTTAGCGGTAAAATGAAGAACTTCCTGAAATGAATAAGGGAGTAACAGGTCACGTTCAACAGAAAGCCAAAGAGGTGAAAAAAGGGAAATGTCCTGTGACAACCAACGAGATGCTTGACGGAGGGAAAAGGATTTGTAGTAAAGACGGAAATCCGGGAAATTAGTTCCACCATAAATTTTGGGTTTACGAAGGAATGAGAGTGATATTTGTGCTTTTTTCTGTTTCCAGAGGAACTTGGACAACACAGAGTCAATACGACGAAAGTAAAGAGCCGGGATATGGATAGGGAGCATGGAAAGTAAATAAATTAAGATTGGGGCAACCATCATTTTGATGGAGTCAAGACTACCCCACCAAGAAAGGAAAAGGGGATTCCAGGAGGAAAGTAGAGCGTCTATCCTAGATATAACTGTGTTCATGTTAAGCTGGACAGAAGATGAAATAGAGTTGGAAAAAAGGACACCAAGATATTTTATTTTCTTACTATTCCAAGCGAAACCAGTGGAAGAAAAGAAGTGTGGAATGCAGAATTTAATTAAGGGAAGAATCTCTGTCTTATCCGAATTTTTTTTATAACCGGAAACCAAAGAAAAGTTCTCAAATTCAGCTAATAAGGAAGGGACCGAGGTAGTAGGGTCAGAAATAAATAGAAGTATGTCATCAGCATATGCAGATAATTTAAGTTGGTGGGGTCCGTACGGAAAGCCAGAGATGGAAGGATTATTGTGAATGGAGGTCAAAAAGGGTTCAAGAGCCAGGATAAACAAAAGAGGGGAAAGAGGACAACCCTGGCGGACACCGCGTTTAAGTGTAAAGGGTGAAGTAAGTTTACCATTGACTAAAACAGATGCTTTGGGCATGGAATAGATTAAAGAAAAATAGGAAATGAATTTCGGGCCAAAACCATGCCACTTCAGTGAAGCTATCAAAAAGGACCAATCAACTCGGTCAAAAGCCTTTTCAGCATCAACTGAGATGGCTGCAAGAGGGATAGATAGGGAGGAGGCTTTACTAAGGACATTGAGGAGTAGTCTGGAGTTGTACGAAGTGAGGCGACCTTTAACAAAGCCACATTGCTCCTTCCCTATGAGGTGTGGCATAAGGGGATCAAGGCGAAGAGCTAGAAGTTTAGCAAACAGTTTATAATCTACGTTGACTAAAGATATTGGCCGATAATTTTTACAAAATTTAGGATACCGTCCTTCTTTAGGGATGAGGCATATAGTAGCGTCTTGGAAGGAGCCTTGAGCCAGGCCGTCAGAACAAAAAGACTGAAAAAGGAGGAGAAGATGGGGTAAGAGAATGTCGGAAAAATGCAGATAAAATTCAACCGGGAAGCCATCGGGGCCGGGGGTCTTGCCTTTGGTGAGAGACGTCAACGCAGTGGACAATTCAGAGAGGCTAAGGTCAGAGTCTAGAGTAGAAAAGTTGAGCTGGGAGGTATCAGGCGTAGGTAAACGATCAAAGTATGATTGAAGAAGATCTGGAGTAGGAGGATTTTCAGGGGAATATAAAGATTCATAGAAAGATTGAAATTGTTCCAAAATGTCTTTGTCTGTGTGTAAAAGAGTGTTAGAAGGGGAGTAAATAGAATCAATAATAGTTCGTTCTTTTCGTGATTTTAGATAGTTAGCAAGCAGTTTACCTGATTTGTTACGACCACCATAGTAACGAGCACTACTTCGGAGCGAGATAGGAAGAGGCTGAATCTGTAGTGAGTTTGTTAAAGGCAATTTAAGATCGAAGTTCAGGAGACATCTGATTTGGAGAGGAGGTATAAAATTGGTGTTCTAGTGACTTAATATGTGTTAGGGCGACCTTGCGTTTTTGAAGGAATGTTTTCTTTTTTTTGGAGACAAAGTCGATAATGAAGCCGCGGGCCGTGGCTTTAAAGGAATCCCAAAGGATAAGCAGAGGGGTGTCAGGGGTAGAGTTGATTTGGAAAAATTCTGAGGTGAAAGAGCGAAAGGAGGAAGAGAAAAGAGGATCAGTGAGAAGAGAGGAGTTAAAACGCCAACAAGAGGATTTAGGAGCAGGAGGAAGAAGATCAAAGATAGTAATAATAGGAGCATGATCAGAAATGACAATAGGTTCAATGGAAGAGGAGAGAAGGTTTTGAGATAAGGAGGAAGAGAGGAAGATGTAATCCAAGCGGGAAAAGGAAGCATGTGGGGGAGAGAAAAAGGAAAAATCTATGGTTTCTGGGTGTGAGATGAACCTGAGAGATAGTATCAAGGAACTGCTTGTGGGGCTTGTGAGGGGTGAAACGAACAGAAGACTTACGGTCTAAAAAGGGGTCAACAATCTGGTTACAGTCTCCGCCTAGTAAAAAGGAACCATCTTTGTATTGGATACATTTTGCTGTGATCGAGGGCCAAAAGGAAGAGTCAAAGCATGTAGGACCATAAACATTCAGTAAAGTAATCGGGATAGCATTGATAAGTAATTTAACTAAAACCCAACGACCCTCTTCATCCTTCTCCTCAAGGAGTACTTTACATTTGAGACGTTTGTGAACTAGGATAGCAACACCATTCTTTTTATGAGAGGCAGGTGAAAAGAAAACATTGTCTTTTTAGTTTCAAAGATTCAGCATCAGAAAGATGGGTTTCTTGAATGAGGACAATATCAGGGTTGTAAGAGGAGAGGTGGGAAAGTATTCTCTGCCACTTAATAGGATGATTAAATCCTTTCACATTCCATGAAATAACTTTAAACATGAAAACGCATAAAACTGTTCAAAAACAACAGGTGCAAAAATATACTGTACATGCAATAAGTCAAATCAGAGAGGGTAAGAACTATCACAACTATTAGAGGAGTAGAATGAAAAATAGGTGGGAGCATGAGAGAAAGGGAGAAGGGGGGAATAGAAGAAGGTAGAGAGAAGAGGTATAGCAAAGGGATGAAATGAAAGAAAAGTAAGAAAGTATAGAAGACAGTACAAATCCAGAAGGATGACTGTAAAAAACATACCTGGAAGGGGGATACACAAAGGGAAGTGGGGAGGTGGTGATGCGTAACAAGACGGGTAGACCAGGGCCAGAGGCACAACCACACCGGGACCTCACAAAGGTACAGAGGGTGAAACATGATGATGAAGGAGACGATCAAAAACAAAGCTGCATAAGGGGAGAAAAATTGCGATTAATACATTGTGATTAAAGACATGGTGAGATACATGACAAACACTACAAATAATAATGATAACAATAGTAAACAATCATAGCAGAAGGAGGGAGAAGATAAAAAGCCAAGGAGAACATGTTTCGAGAGAAAGATAAAGAAAGGGAAGAAGAATTTGCAACAGGGAGCCTGAAGTAAGCGAAGAAACATGAAAGGGAGAGAAGAAAAATGAGAAAAATGGAGAAAACAGTACAAAACAGTAATAGGTGCAAGAACATCAGTACAACAAAACAAGAAAGAGACATCTAGAGATCATATGCATGAGTAACGCAACATTGGTTAGCCACTGTTAGAAGGGGAGGATTCCATTCCATCGTTGTTGTGCAGAAGAAGGAAATTACGAAGTTCGCCAGGATCTTGAAAGGACCAGGATTTGTTTTGATAAGTAACTCTGAAGGTGCAAGGGTGGAATCGACCATAACGAGCACCCAGAGAACGGAGAGATGGTCGGAGAGCTAGAAATTATTTACGTCTAGAAGCTGTGGCATTGGAAACATCATGAGATAAGTAGACCCGTTGACCCTGCCAAGACAGTTGTCGCTTGGACCTAGCTGCAGATAGAATGGACAGTAAGTCTGTGAATTTCAAGAAAAGGATGATGACACCTCTAGGTTTCGTAGAGGTGGTTGAACGTGATCCAAGTCTATGTGCTCTCTGAATGCTGATAGATGTAGAAGGTGGCATATCCAAGAGTTTCGGCAAGAAGGAGGTGAAGAAGGTAACTGGGTCATCACCCTCAATAGTTTTGGCCAAACCATAAACACGAAGGTTGTTTCTCCTATTTCGATTTTCCAAATCCTCTGTGTGATGTTGTAAAGATAGGACAGTCTTTTCTAAAGCTTCAATGCGTTGTGTGTTGGAATGGACCTCCGGAATTTGCTGTTCTATAGAGGAAATACGAGTATCCATGACCTCCCACTTGTCTTTCAAAAGTTGCATATCTCTACTTGTTTCCTCAATGAATGGGCGCAAGGCGCGGATTTCTTCTAAAATTAAGTCCATAGAAGGCGATGGAGGAGGTGATTCCGATGAGGGAGAGTCTTGCTTTGGCCTCTTGTTAGATGACGCTGCAGCAGGAGGTGATTTAGTTGATGGTGGTGATTTATTTAATGGCAGGTGGCTCGATGAAGAGCGTTGAGAGGAGGAGGTCGCCATCTCGGAGGGTTGTGGTGAGGGACCCAAGTTAGAAGAGTTCACAGAAGAAGATGCAGAAGGACGAAACACAAACTTGGGTTTGCGTAGATTCACCATAGAAGAGACCAGGGCCAGAGAAGTATAGATGACCAAAGTGCAAATGTAAAAGATATTGACCACTGAAGGCAAGAGAGCAGAGGGCCACCTATATTACGTTGAAACACTCCCTCTAGAACGTTCTGCACAAGACCGCTAGTGAGACACTACCAGACAATAAAATTTTGAAATGCGGGACAATTTACACCAGCTTCGCCACAGCAAGCACCATCCACTCAACTGTGCTTTATAGGAGAAACTACTGCGTTGAAGGAAACATGCGAGTGACTGTGAATAACTTCAAACTAGAAAATCACCCAGAAGTATCCTGAAAGGAACTGTAGCTCTGTTCTAATGAGTCATTTTGCCGGTAGAAGCAATAAAATGGTTCACTGACGAGTTGACCTGAAAGGCTTCATTACCAGCATTGGACTGCATTCAGTTTGGAGGAGAGAGGAGGAGAAATAAAACATCATCTGCATATATTTGAATAAACCAACCAGATGACTATGCAATTCCTGTCAGATGTTGACTACGACTTAATTCTGCCAGCATAAACGAGTGGAAAGCCTCAGGGGCATACACCGTAGTATTAAGCCTGGGTCAATAAAGGACGTTGCAACAGCTCCGCTCCGAAAAACAATGAGGCAGAAGGCATTGAAAGTCACAAAGAAAGCATGAGAGACTTCTAAATTGCGAAAAACAAAAAGTCGTGATCTCCACAGCAGGCGCGGGAACTCGAAAATGGTGGCTGCATATCTCCAAATAGGCAAAGCGTGAGCGCTTCAACAAGAGGCTGAAAGGCACCAATAACCTCAAAAAACGGCCTCAAAGGCTCACCTGCATGATAATGTGGCAGAAGACAGCGTTGGCGCGGTGAGCACTGTGGCAGGAATTGGGAGAGCCAAAGTTCGTCAAAGGAACCGCCAGAGCCGAGGCAGCAGACAAAATGGCAGTTCCGAGCGCCTCAGAACTTCAATCCGACAAAGAAGCGTCAGAACATGTCGGGAAAGGCTGCAGAAGGGCTCCGACTGTTCACGGCATGCTCCGGTTGTAGCAACTGCTGATATTCGTCGAAGACGGTCGTTCCCACCGTCGGAAAATTACAGGGAGGTGCTGCGGTACGGAGGAGCTCTTCGCCTAGCCGTCCATCTTGCGCGGCACCTAAGCCACGCCCCCTGGCCCTCTATTTCTAAAGGCAGACTTCAGCAAAATATCTGAAATTAAATATTAAACAAAATACAAGGACTTCGTACCTTTCATATGCTAATTGTTTGTATTTAACAGTAACCGTAATTCTATACCATGGTCATACCTGTTGTTGTCTTGGGAAGCGCCTCCCTATGGTTTGAAAACTGAAACAAAACACAAAACAAATACAAGCATAATTGCTAGTGCAATGCCCTTTTTCAATATACATCAAAGACTTAATTGTGCCTTGAATTATTATTTCCTGAACAGTTCTATTCACATATAAAAGTCTCTAGAGTCTCTTGTACTGCTATGTTTTTGGAAATTCCTACTTGGAATTATTCAGCGAATCAGTGTCACTTAAAATATGGTAATCATAGTCTTACCACGTTAACACTACTCAAGATATTTTGTTATCAAACTTGGCTGGCTTTATGTGGTACACAGGTTGATTCTCAAGTCTCTTTTCTGTGTCTTGTTTCTTTCTTAGGGAAATGGAAGGTGAGCTGGAGAGCCGGAATGCAGGAAGAACCTGGAGCCCGAAGACGCGCCGAGGGACCGAATGCAAGGGCGAGCGTGGTTTAAATAGCTTCGCGCTCTGCTTCCATTCTTCCATAAACCTGTGCTCTGAAGGACCGTTTACACGTGCGCACGTTGCTCGGGTGCGAACAGCACGCTTGGATTATTAAATGGGAAATTTACATAACATCAGCATGTGTAGCACACCGGATAGGAAAAAGCACATGGCATAACAACGTGGGTACAATACTCTTGCCAATATTATTGACAATGCTTAGATAAACAGCAATGTCAAAATGTCACATCATAAACTATATTTTGACAACATTGACACCAAAATTGAA
Organism: Lissotriton vulgaris; assembly: GCF_964263255.1. Classification (NCBI taxonomy): domain Eukaryota; kingdom Metazoa; phylum Chordata; class Amphibia; order Caudata; family Salamandridae; genus Lissotriton; species Lissotriton vulgaris. Next base: position 1,091,632,322 of record NC_141696.1, on the reverse strand, counting down.
TACAATAAAAAAGAATGCGTGGGGCCTAGAAATAATGCAAGTGAAATAACTAAAAGCATTTTCAGGGTAATGAATCACCGTGCTTGACTTCTTTAAACCACTAATGTCCATGTACTAAAGGGAACTTCAGGACACAGCTGCCGAGTTCCTTCCACCCATATCACTACCTCTCTGCCAAATTTGTTTTAATTCCGTCCAGCAGTTCGAGATGCAGTCATGTTTAAAATACTTATGAGGAAATGCATGGGAGATGCAAATCATTTGACCCCTCCCAAAAAAACTTTCCATGAATAACTAAACAAAACGGGCCACTTAAAAAAAGTTCATAAAGATTCTTCAAAATTCACCAAAATTATAAGCAAACCAAAAATCGCTTCTTCCTCATCTCCCAACCATCAGTGCACCAGGAGACATGGTTGCAGAGTAGTGGAGAAAGGGGGAATGGCCTTCAAAAACCTCTCAGCAATACCTTTGTGTAGGCCTTACCTGAGGTAACAGGAGGAAATGTTGGCCCCGGTGCGACCCCTGTGTTACTCTGAGGGATCAGCGGATTTAGCTGTACTGGAAAAAATATATTTTTTTTATACTCTCACAGCTACTCACATACCCATACAAATACTGACACAATCACTAACACACCCATTTCCACTCAAATACCCAGACACTCTCACATCCAGTGTTACACCCATAGAAACATTGTCACTCCAATTCACAAACCTATTGACAGACTCTTATATGCATTTACAAACCTATAATTAGATCTATATAGACAGTTTTTCACCTATTCAGATGCCCATACAAATACTATCACACCAATTCACGTATTATACAAACACTGTTACAATGATCCCCAAACCCATCTGGAGACTTTCTTACATACAATGACAATCACACAGAGACTTTCACATCCACTCACATAGCCATACAGACCCTCTCGCACCCATTCTCACACCTATGCAGACACTGTTATACCCATTAACAAACCCATGCGGAAGCTCCCACAACAGCCTTACACCTATATGTACACTTCCGCACCCAGTTCTAAACCCAGACATACACTGTCACAACCATTCCCATATCTTAAAGAAACTGTTTCACCCATTTACAACCCATACAGAGACACTCACATGCACAGTTATATTCATAAAGAGACTTTCACACCCACTCACATACCCATACAGACACTCTCACACCAAGTCTTTCAACTATGTAGAGATTGTTACACTCATTTACAAACCTTTACAAACACTCTGACACCCCCACTTACATCCATACAGAGACTTTCACACACACTTGCATACCATATAGACTGTGTCATAACCACTCTTAAACCTATGCCGAAACTGTTGCAGCCATTTACCAACACATGCAGAGACTGTCACACATGGGGGCCGATTACGATGTTGTTAGGAAATCGGTTCCGGACTCATTTCCTACCGAATCGTTTCCTGCTAGTCTGGACGACTGATCACGATGCTGCCCAATATTGTTCAGTCGGACTCGCATTGACTTCAATGGGAGCCTGTGTTCCTACCAAGAACACAGGCTCCCATTGGATAAAGGGGTGGTTTGCGAAAACATTGTACCCTGTGGCACTCATGTTAGCACTCACACACTGCTGTGCTAGCATGTAGCCCTGCGATGCCAATTGCGGATTTACAGTGCTGTGAAATAGCAATTCAATCGAGTTCTATTTAAAAATAAAGATATTCTCTTATATTGTGCATCTGTGATATATCTATCATACTAACAAACCCTGAAATAGGTTTGTATATAAAAAGAAGTAAATTCAATAAAAGGTTGGAAAAACCTCTTTGTCTGCACCGTGGTTTCTTTGCGGTCACGTGATTGGAATACTAAATCATAGAGTTCTGGCTGACTAGCTTGTCTCGCAGGAACCGCAGAAGTACCATAGAACTAAAAACACTGTTACAATGATCCCCAAACCCATCTGGAGACTTTCTTACATACAATTACATTCATACAGAGACTTTCACACCCACTCACATAGCCATAAATATATATATATATGTATATATATATATATATATATATATTACCTACTCCCGGTCGCCAGTAGGTAGTTATAGTTAGGATTGGCTACCATAGGAAATCCGCAACATTCTATTGGGAATAACTCTGGCTCCGGTTGAGGAATTTGTGTGTAATTTTTCAAAATTTTGGCCAGCTCCGCTCCTTCACTGGAAGTTTCGGGGGGATTCGTGAAGTGGGGGCTGAGAAAAAAGGGGAGTATCAAAACGTGTTTTTCCCATGTTAATTTCCATAGGACGGTCTGACAAGTCTACAGCCCGAACCGCTGAATGGAATTACGCCAAACTTGGCAAAATTGTAGGGACTGGTACACAGATGTGCCTTTGCTATACTTGGTGGAAATTGCTCCAGTTCTTTTTTTTGAAAATTAACTTCAAAAACACATATATATCTATAGGCGCGCTCCGGGCGCTCACGGTACGCGTACCGGGGAGCGCAACCAGCGCGCCACGGGAGTGCGCAAGCAGAAAGCTGATTGGCTGTCGGGTGTCTGTCAACATTCTAATCAGTCTGGAGAGTCCTCCATCTTGTGTCTCGGTAGAATCGAGACACAAGAGGTGAAAAAGAAAGGGGGAAATAATTAAAAGGGGGCAGAGTAGACACCCCCTAGGTTTTCTGAGGGAGGCCTATAAGTACCCTGAAGGGCAAAAAAAACATTTTTTTTTTAAATTTGTGGGGTAAGTGCTGGGTGCGTTCCCGGGTACGCTCTTCGGTACGCGCACCCTGAGCGCACCACGGGGTAAAACAGTGTAAAAAAATAATATAGAGTGTTTAGAGGTAAGTTAGCTCTGAAAAGAGCTGTTGTGTTATGTTGGTGTTTTTTGTACCTACAAGTAGGTACCAATTCAGAGTCTTATATTCAAGAGGAAAACTCTATTCCCCTCATCTGTAAAATGCACACCATCTCTCCTGTAGATGTCTTGCATGTTGTAACGCAAGTTGTTGTGGAAAATGGAACTCATAGCATAGTCTCTGAGGAAAGCAGAAACAGATGTATTTACATGTATCCTTTTTTTTCTCTATCTATGGACAAAATTGGTTGGACCAGTTCCATTTTTGCCTTTGGCATATATTAGAAAATACCAAGGCAGTTTTGGGAAAAAGGGACATCAATTGCCAAAAGATGTCCTTTAAAAGCATTTCCAGACCTACCCCAGTCAAAGTGCCTAAGTCATTTCCACCACAGTGCACAATTATAAGGTCAGGGTGTAGTAAATGCATAAAGGATTTTACCAATGGTATCAATTGGTGACTCCTCAATCCTCTCTGTCCAATCCATACAATGTCCACATTTGGTAAATCAAGATTGTAAATACCTCTGTTAGCTGCGTATTTTTGACTCCAGTGGACATAGCTATGACCCACAAACCAGACTTTTTTCATGTTGGAGGTAGATGTGCTTCTAGTCAGATGTGAAAATGAAATGGCAGTTTGATTATGAAAAAAAAGTGTTTGAGAATCAGTGCAGTTGAATAAACAGAAATGATTGGAGCTTTCTTAAAAATCTCCACTGAAAATTAGGGTGCATGCTTTTTTTTGTAAGAAGTCATTTCAATGGTTGAGAAAAAGTCCTTTAAACAAACATTTCATTTCATTAGCCAGTAGATTGAGAGGTGAAACAGCCTTGATGGATTTTTTTGCAACATAGTATGATGAACTTGTGAACTGTGTGCTGGTTTAAGAGGCAGTTACCATGGTTACTTGGTGAATGAGCACTAAGGGGAGGGGTGAATGTTATGTGAGTTTCAAAGTCTTGAAATGTAAAACCAATTAAAATGTGCAGTTTGGTTTTGAATTTGTGTGGGAATGATACGGGTAAGCTCACCGGTGCGCGCACCCCGAGCGCCCCAGGAAAATATGATTAAAAAAATATATACATTGAACAAATAATTTTTTTTTTAAATTAATAGTTATGAAAACAGCAACAAAAAAAAACGTAGGTTACAAAGTTGATAAAAAAAGGAATTAGCTTTAAAAAAAAATATGAAATTCCCTGAAAAAACCATAGGTTTCACAAACGTTATAGTTAGGAATTAGCTTTTAAAAAACCTTTCAAATTCACTGAAAAAACCATAGGTTTCACACCAGTTATAGTTAGCAGAACATTTTACTCATACAAAACCATTGAAATTCCCACGTTATAGTTAGTTGGACTCACTATAACTCGCGCGCCCGCAATCCACTGCTGATGATGTCACATATTACATCATTCATGACATGGTCAGTGACATCACTGATGACATCACTGATGAGATCTCAAATGACATGACATATATGTATGTATATTCACTGAATAAACCATAGGTTTTAGGTACATTATAGTTAGGAATTGGCATTTAAAAAACCTGTCATTTCATGAATGATGTCACTGACCATGTCATGAGTGATGTATTATGTGACCTCATCAGCAGTGGACTGCGGGCGCGCGAGTTATAGTAAGCTGAACTAACTATAAAGGGGAAATTTCAATGGTTTTGTTTGAGGGAAATGTCCAGCCAACTATAACATGTATGAAACCTATGGTCTTTTTAGTGAATTTGCAAGGTTTTTTAAATGCTAATTCCTAACTATACCATGCCTAAAACCTATGTCTTTTTCAGTGAATTTCATAGGTTTTGTAAATGCCATACATTTTCTATAATAATAATTTTTAGCTATTTTACTTTTTAAATTACATTACATATTTTAAATGTAAAATAATAAAAAAATTAAAAAATGATTTTTTTATTTACATTTTTTCAATATATTAAACGTGTACCCCACAATTTTTTTTTAATGTTTAATATGATTTATCTATGTATTTCATGTAAATATTAAGGCAAGACATTATCTGAAGTAATTATGAAAATAGTATTTATTTAATTTTAATAAGTTGTATTACTTTTAAAAGCAATTACACAAATCGCGGGAGTACGTCGTCATTTACCGCAAGGACCCTACTGAACCAGATGTCTGTCCACACATGCCGGTGCAATTGCCCAGGTGACCCAGACCCGAAAATCTTCCCACCGGCTGGTGCAGAAGAATCTACAATAAAAGAATGTGGGAACACACACCACGATGAGCGCTTGTTGGCTGACAAGCACCTCCATCAGTAAATGAAGTGGTGTGGCTCACTGGTTAGAGGCGGCAGACCCGGAAGCAGAGGTCGGCCCGGGACTAGGGTTCGATTCCCGACGCAGCAGGGTCTTGGGCCAAGGTCAGCGGACTCGAGAATTCTCGCCTCGGTGCCTACTCCAACCATGGGTCCCACTCAGCAACTCTGGGCAATAGCTTGCTTAATTTCTACTAACGGCCCCATCAGCGCCGGGGATGCTTGTCTTCACCTTGGAGATGCCCAGGAGTCAAGTCAAGTCAAGTCAAAGGATTTATATAGCGCACTACATACCCAGAGGGTCTCAAGGCGCTTAAGAAGGGGTGGGGAGTTACTTGTCAAATATCCACGTTTTAAGTTGCTTTCTGAATGCTAGGTGGTTCTGGGTGAGGCGAAGGTAGGTGGGAAGAGAGTTCCAGGTTTTAGCTGCCAGGTAGGAGAAGGATCTACCTCCCATGGTGGTCTTGTTGATGCGAGGTACAGTGGCAAGGGCTTGGGTGGAAGAACGAAGCTGGCGGGAGGGGGTGTAGAAGGACAGTCGTGTGTTGAGGCATTCTGGTCCGATTTCGTAGAGTGCTTTGTGTGCGTGGGTTAGGATTCGGAAAGTGATCCTCTTATTGACGGGAAGCCAGTGGAGGTTTTTCAGGTGACCAGAGATATGCTCTTTGCGCGGGATGTCTAATATGAGCCTGGCAGAGGCGTTTTGGATTCGTTGGAGTTTTTTTCTGGAGTTTAGCGGTAGTCCCGGCGTAAAGGGTGTTTCCGTAGTCCAGGCGGCTCGTGACCAGTGCGTGGGTGACCGTTTTCCTAGTTTCGGTGGGAATCCAACGAAATGTTTTTTTGAGCATGCGAAGAATGTTGAAGCAGGATGAGGAGACGGCGTTGACTTGTCTGTTCATTGAAAGTGAGGAATCCAGGATGACGCCCAGTTTCCGGGCGTGGTCTGTCGGGATGGGTGCTTTTCCAAGGGCTTCTGGCCACCAAGAGTCGTCCCATGTGGAGGGGGAGGAACCTAAGATGAGGACTTCTGTTTTATCAGAGTTCAGTTTCAGACGGCTGTGTTTCATCCATTCGGCTACTTCTTTCATTCCTTCATGTAGGTTGGTTTTGGCGGTGCTAGGGTCATTGGTGAGTGATAGGATCAGTTGACTGTCATCCGCGTAGGAGATGATGTTTAGGTTGTGTTGGCGGGCGATGGCCGCGAGGGGGCTCATGTATACGTTGAAAAGGGTGGGGCTGAGTGAAGATCCTTGTGGTACGCCGCAGATGACTTCAGAGGCCTCTGACTTGAATGGTGGGAGGCGGACTTTCTGTGTTCTTCCGGTGAGGAACGAGGTGATCCATTCCAGTGCTTTTCCTTGGATTCCGATGTTTCTGAGTCGCTGTAGAAGGGTGCTATGGCAGACTGTGTCAAAGGCTGCGGAGAGGTCGAGGAGGATGAGGGCGACTGTGTCTCCATTGTCCAATAGGGTTCGAATGTTGTCTGTTGCTGCGATGAGGGCGGTCTCAGTGCTGTGTTTTGCTCGGAAGCCGGACTGTGAGGAGTCGAGGGATTTGTTGGCTTCGAGGAAGGCGGCGAGCTGGTTGTTGACAGCTTTCTCGATGACTTTGGCCGGGAATGGAAGGAGCGAGATAGGGCGGTAGTTTTTGAGTTCGGTGGGGTCAGCTGTGGGTTTCTTCAGGAGGGCGCAGAGTTCAGCGTGTTTCCAGCTTTCCGGGAAGGTGGCAGATTTGAAGGAGCAGTTGATGACGTCTCGGAGGTGCGGTGCTATGATGGAGTCTGCTTTGTTGAAGATGTGGTGAGGGCATGGGTCTGTGGGGGAACCTGAGTGGATGGAGTTCATCAGGCGGATGGTATCCTCAGTGGAGATTGTGTTCCAGTCATTAAGGATGTTTGAGGGGAGTGAAGGTCCAGCAGATGGTTGGGTGGGTTGGTCTCCGGGTTGGTTGTCGAAGCTGTTGTGGATGTCTGCAATTTTGTTGTGGAAGAATGAAGCTAGGGAGTCGCAGAGGGCTTGAGAGGGGGTGATGTCGTTAGAGTTGGCCGAGGGATTGGTAAATTCCTTGACGATGTTGAAAAGTTCCTTGCTGTTGTGGGCGTTGTTATCTAGTCGTTCCTTGAAGGCGGTTTTCTTGGCCTTTCGGATCAGTTGATGGTGTATGCGGGTGGCGTTTTTGAAGGCGTCCTTGGTGCTGGTGGTTGGGTCTTTTTTCCAGGCCTTCTCAAGGGAGCGGCAGAGTTTCTTGGATTTCTTAAGATCATCGTTGAACCATGAGGACTTCTTGCTGCCGAGTTTGCTTTGTCGTTTTTTCAGTGGTGCTAGGATGTCGGCGCTGTTGGATAGCCAAAGGGTGAGGTTGGTGGCGGCTTGGTCGGGGTTTGATGAATGGGCTGGGGGGTTTAGCAGAAGCGATGAGGAGATCTGGTCGATGGTGATTTTGTTCCAGTTTCTTTGCAGAGTTGGTTGGGGGTGGTTGTTGGGTTTGGGCTTGTTGTAGGTGAAGTGAACGCAGCTGTGGTCAGTCCAGAGGAGCTTCGTGGAGTGGCTGAAGGAGACATGATTACTGGAGGTGAAGATAGGGTCGAGGGTGTGACCTGCGATGTGGGTGGGGGAAGTGACCAGTTGTTTAAGTCCGAGGTTGGCGAGGTTGTCCAGCAGGGTGGTGGAGTTGCGGTCGTTGTTCTTTTCAAGGTGAAAGTTGAGGTCTCCAAGAAGGATGTAATCTTTGGAGGGGAGCGCGTGTGGAGTGATGAAGTCTGTGATGTCCTCACTAAATTGTGCGCGGGGTCCTGGGGGCCTGTAGAGGAGGGTGCCTCTGAGTGTGGTCTTGGGGTCGATGTGGATCTGGAAGTGAAGGTGTTCAGAGTTGGCGAGGTTGACGTCAGAGCTGGTTGAGATATGGATGGATTTCTTATGGACGATAGCGATTCCTCCTCCTGTGTGGCCGGTACGGTCCTTGCGTATGATCTTATAATCTTCTGGGATGGCGATGGTGATGTCTGGGGCGGAGGAAGCGTTCATCCATGTTTCTGTTAGGAAGGCGACGTCCGGAGAGATGGTGTCTAGTAGATTCCATAGGTCAATGGCGTGCCTATGGACCGAGCGGGTGTTGAGCAAGATGCATTGTAGGTGGTTGGTGTCGGGAATCTGAGGTGTGATCGTAGCGGAGTGGTTGACGTTGCAGAGGAATTTGCAGGAGTAGCATGAGAAAGGTCCATGGGTGTGTCCAGGAGCGGCTTGGACGCAGTTCGGGGGACGGCCGGGGTTAAGGGCTAGGAGGGTGGTGGCATCGTAGGTAATGCGGGAGGGCTGGGAAATGCGAGGGCCAGGGGCTCTGGCGCTGGGCGCGGTCCAGGCGCGGACGGGCGTAGACGGGCTTACCTTTGGCGCACCTTCGGCGCGGATTGGGCGCGGTCGCTGCGCGTGAACGCTGCGCGCGGGAGTAACTGTCATATATGGATGGTGGAGGGGGAGGGGCGAGGGTGGCTCAGCTGGGAGGCGGGGCGGGCTACAGATGACCACAACAACAACAAAATGGAGGCGGAGGGGGGAGCACAGCGGAGCGCTAGGGCAAACGCGCAAACACAGTGAAAGCAGCAAAATAAAACTCTAAAAGTGCAAATAAATCAGAGCGGCAACCAGGCACACAGCAGGCAGCAATTATTAGGCAGATTAAACAAAGCAATGCAGCACAACGATACCGAGTGTCACAGAGGGACACTGGGGAGTGACCACTCAGCCCGAGGGAGAGGAGCGAGTCACGGCGCTTTCCGGTAGGGGAGCGCTGATCTAGTCAGTGGGAGGGCGGCTCAGCTGGGAGGCGGGGCGGGCTACAGATGACCACAACAACAACAAAATGGAGGCGGAGGGGGGAGCACAGCAGAGCGCTAGGGCAAACGCGCAAACACAGTGAAAGCGGCAAAATAAAACTCTAAAAGTGCAAATAAATCAGAGCGGCAACCAGGCACACAGCAGGCAGCAATTATTAGGCAGATTAAACAAAGCAATGCAGCACAACGATACCGAGTGTCACAGAGGGACACTGGGGAGCGACCACTCAGCCCGAGGGAGAGGAGCGAGTCACGCCGCTTTCCGGTAGGGGAGCGCTGATCTAGTCAGTGGGAGGGCGGCTCAGCTGGGAGGCGGGGCGGGCTACAGATGACCACAACAACAACAAAATGGAGGCGGAGGGGGGAGCACAGCGGAGCGCTAGGGCAAACGCGCAAACACAGTGAAAGCGGCAAAATAAAACTCTAAAAGTGTAAATAAATCAGAGCGGCAACCAGGCACACAGCAGGCAGCAATTATTAGGCAGATTAAACAAAGCAATGCAGCACAACGATACCGAGTGTCACAGAGGGACACTGGGGAGCGACCACTCAGCCCGAGGGAGAGGAGCGAGGGACCATCTCACAGGGAAAGCCAGGATGGGTTCCCCAGCGGTATACAGCACCGGGACGCCCCTTTACTGAGGCAGCTGTGCGCTTTACAAGTATATGACATTTAACATTTAACATTTAAAGAAGTGGATGATTGACACACCTAACAATAAGGCTGTCCTACTCCCTTTCCAGTTCTGAGGAAGACCCGCTCTAGATGTGCATAAATCAGCACATCAACATTAGGGTCGAAACGTCAACGTACTTCACTACACATCCGACTGCACAAAGTCCCAAGTAACAAAATAACTAATTCAATCCCTTAAGACTATTGTGTTTTGCAGTGGATACTTTGAAAAACTTTCATTTTATGTGTATATGTTGTTTCACCTGTCACACTCAGTCGCAAGTCACTATCTACACCCCTTGCGTATTCATAATATAAATTTTTTGCATATTGGAGAGCAAACCTAATATTTTGCATAGTTAAGATCTGAGAGAAATTTGAATGCTACAGATTTACTTTCCTAAGAGGAAGGAAGCATTGATTTGGATTTTTTTTTCCTTCCCGGAAGGAGAGAAGAAAGTGAATGCTGCAAAGGTCACTTGTAAGGTGTGTGGGACAGTGCTGTCAAGAGGTGATCCGAATAAAAAATATTCTTTCGGGACTGATAACATGGTCAAACATGCAGAATCTTCATTCCCGCAACTATGCGAGAGCTGCATGTGCCAGGCTGCGAGAAGAGCCTCCACCAGCTGTAGCCAGCACTTCTACAGCAGGATCAAGCCCACATCCGGACACCCGTCCAGATTTTGCAGAATTGATTATTTTGTGTAAGTTTTGTAAGGAAACCCTACATTATGGGGAACAGTCAATTGATTTAATTTGCAGACGGAAACAGGAGCACCGTTGCTCCCACCGTAATTTTTTTTTTTTTGTTCAGTTCCCTTTTTTCCTTTAAAAAAAAATTAAAAAAAAAAAAAAAACATTGTTCAAAAAATACAAAACAACAACAAAGACAAAAAAAAGTTATTTTAAGAACTAACTTCACTGGTCAAAAAAAGACCTATATTTTTATGATAGTGTGTTAAAGATTTTTTGAATGAATGTGTGGTGCATAAATGAATAAAATAATACATTGGTAGTGTATGGTGAATGTAAATGTGCAGAAATAAGGAGGTGCTACAGCATAACTCTTTAAGGTGTTTACTTGCAGTATACTGTAGTACTTCCGAAGCACATGAATGCAACATATGTACATAAATATGTTAGAAGTCTATGCTTCCCTCTGCACTGCTGGTGAAACTGCCTGGGTGAATTTATAAGTGTTTGTGTTTTAAAGCAGTGAATGGATTAGTACATACTGCTGAATGGTTCACTACAACAGTGCAACAGCAGCGACAGAGTGCTTGGTGAAAGTGTAAGGATACAGACTGAGGAATTGAAGGTGTGAAGGACAAGTGAGCAGGTAGATGCAAGACTGCATACAAAGGGGCATATTACCACCAAAGTGACGAAGAGAGGTGTTAGCCATCTTGGTTTAACGCCCTTCTTTGCCACTTCGGAAACGCCAGGCTGCACAATTTTACCAAGGATATGAAGCAGCCTAGCGTTTCCCCCTGAAATGGCGATAAGTTTTACAACTTAACACCAGCGCAGGTAGGGAAGGTTCGTTCATGTACAGGAAGGTGTTCCTTTCTGCACATAAACAAAGCATTAAATGCCATTTTGTAACTTACATGTGTGCTGCTTCATGCAGCACACATGTAAGGTACAAATTGGCATTTTTAAAAAGAGGTTTGTTTATGTACAGGGAGGAACACCTTCCTGTACATAAAGAAACCTTGGCATTTTGCCTTTTCCATGTGTGGTGCACAAGGCAGCACACACTGAAAAAGCAAAGACAAGGAGAAATTAAGCATTTCTCCTTGTTTTGCCACCTTATGAACAGGTCTTTCCCCTTCTTAAATTCGGCGCTGCACCTATTATCGCCTCTCTTGATAATAGGTGGCAGCGTCAAAGTGAATGGGTGTTGCGGTGGAACGCCCACAGCAAATCCCACTGCACACCCCCTTTCACGATGAGTTTATCGTGAAAGGGGCCCCAATAACATGGCAACAATAAGTCAATTAATGTTACTTTAAAACAGGTTAATTGACTAATGCTGCCTTGATAATAGGTGACTGAATTATTACAGTTCGGCAAGGACAGTGCCTGACTGAATTTATAAGTGCTTGAGTTTAAGTGCAGTGAAAGGATTAGAATACACTGCTGAATGGGTCACTACAATAGTGCAACAGCAGTGACAGAGTGTTTGTTGGAAGTCTAAGGATACAGATAGTGCATAGGGGTTTGAAGCAGTCTATACCCTAAGGCCTACTTTGCTGCATCAGTACTTGGGTACTGACTGAATGATCAGACTACTATAGATAGAGTTTCTAAGTAAATATATAAGTGCTTGAGTTTTAGTGCAATAAATGCATTAGTACATACGGCTGAAAGGGTCACTACAACAGTGCAACAGCAGTGACAGATTGCTTGGTGGAAGTGTAAGGATACAGACTAGGGATTTGAAGGTATAAAGCACAAGTGTGTAGGTAGATACATGACTACATGCATAGTGCATAGGGTTTGAAGCAGTTCATGCCCTAAGGCCTACTTCGCTGCATGAGTACTTGGGTACTGACTAAATGACCAGAGTACTGTAAAGAGAATGTCTAAGTGAATATATAAGTGCTTGAGTTTTAGTGCAGTAAATGCATTAGTACATACTGCTGAATGGGTCACTACAACAGTGCAACAGCAGTGACAGAGTGCTTGGTGGAAGTGGAAGCATGCAAACTAGGGAATTGAAGGTATAAAAGACAAATGTGCTGGTGGATGTTAGAATACATGCATAGTGCATTGAGGTTTGAAGCAGTTCATGTCCTAAAGCCTACTTCGCTGCATGAGTACTTGGGTACTGACTGAATGATCAGAGTACTGTAAAGAGAGTGTCCAAGTAAATATATACGTGCTTGAGTTTTAGTGCAGTAGATGGATTAGTACACACTGCTGAATGGGTCACTACAGCAGTGCAACAGCAGTGACAGAGTGCTTGCTGGAAGTGTAAGAATTAAGACTAGGGAATTGAAGGTATAAAAGACAAATGTGCTGGTGGATGTTAGAATACATGCATAGTGCATAGGAGTTTGAAGCAGTTCATGCCCTAAGGCCTACTTCGCTGCATGAGTACTGGGGTACTGACTGAATGATCAGAGTACTGTAAAGAGAGTATCTAAGTGAATATGTAAGTGCTTGAATTTAAGTGCAGTAAATGGATTAGTACATACTTCTGAATCGGTCCCCACAACAGTAGAACTGCAGCGACAGAGTGCTTGGTGGAAGTGGAAGGATACACGCTAGGACATTAAAGGGTGTAAAACACAAGTGTGCAGGTAGATAGAAGATTACAAGCATAGTGCATAGAGGTTTGAAGCAGTTCATGCCCTAAGGCCTACTTCGCTGCATGAGTACTTGGGTACTGACTGAATGATTACAGTTCTGCAAGGACAGTGCCTGACTGAAATTATAAGTGTTTCAGTTTTAGTGCAGTGAATGGATTAGCACAAACTGCTGATTGGGTCAGTACAATAGTGTAACAGCAGTGACAGAGTGCTTGGTGGAAGTGTAAGGATACAGACTAGGGAAATGAAGGTATAAAAGACACATGTGCAAGTAGATAGACCACAAGCATAGTGCATAGCGGTTTGAAGAAGTTCATGCCCTAAGGCCTACTTTGCTGCATGAGTACTTGGGTACTGACTGAATGATTACAGTTCTGCAAGGACAGTGCCTGACTGAATTTATAAGTGCTTGAGTTTTAGTGCAGTGAATGGATTAGAACAAACTGCTGAATGGGTCACTACAACAGTGCAACAGCAGTGACAGACTGCTCGGTGGAAGTGGAAGAATACAGACTAGGGAGTTGAAGGTATAAAAGACAAGTGTGCAGGTAGATAGGAGACTACATTCATAGTGCATAGGGGTTTGAAGCAGTTCATGCCCTAAGGCATATGTCGCTGCATGAGAACTTGGGTACTGACTGAATGATCTGAGTACTGTAAAGAGTGTGTCTAAGTGAATATATAAGTGCTAACGTTTTATTGCAGTAAATGGATTAGTACATACTGCTGAATGGGTCACTACAACAGTGCAAAAGCAGTGACAGAGTGCTTGGTGGAAGTGTAAGGATACAGACTAGGAAATTGAAGATATGAAACACAAGTGTGCAGGTGGATAGAAGTCTGCATGCTTAGTGTATAGGGGTTTCAAGCAGTCCATGTCCTAAGGCCTACTTCACTGCATGAGTACTTGGGTACTGACTGAATGATCACAGTTCTGCAAGTGCTTGAGTTTTATTGCAGTGAATGGATAAGCACATACTGCTGAATGAGTCAACAAAACTGACTCACAGTGTGATTCTAGACAAATAACAGTAATTCTTATAAATGGAGTGTATAGATACTGACTGGGGAAATGTAGGCCTGAAATACAAGTGTGATGGTGATTACACTACTACTTGCATAGTGCATAACAGTTTCAAGCACTGCCTGCCCTAAAGCCTGGCTCACTGCAACAGTACATGTACCTATATGTCTGCAAACACAGCAACCAACCAAATCATTTTGTCTCAATTTTCCCAAATGGACACTGACTCAGAATATGATTCTAGACAAATAACAGTAATTCTAAACACATTCTAGATAAATGACTGCTGCATTTTACAATACAATCCTGACTCATTTTGCAAATGCATAAGCAATCTGCTGCATTATTGGCACCAACATTACATCAAAAAAGTAACACAATAGAACAACAAAGAGGCACAAGGGGCTTGTAAATCTGCCCCAGAGTGTATGCAGCAGTGTATGTATTCTGACTGTTAAATTGTAGACTTGAAACACAAGTCTGATTCTACACCAGCAACACTATTAATTACTCTTGAAAGGCTAATTTGGCTGCTCACATTCCAGAAATATAAATACTTCATTTTACTCTGCAACCATGAGTCATTTTGCAAATACAAAAGCAATCACTGGTTTCTAATTCTACCAATGCTTGCAAAAAAGGATAGGTTTTTAAGCACTTATGTATCTGCAAACACAAAACGTACAAAAATGTTTCTGTCAGAATATTTCCTAAATGCACACAGATGCACAGTGTGATTCTAGACAAAAAATGTTAGACCTTGCATTTTACCAAAAAACATTTACTATTCTAGAAACGGTAAGGTGACTAAACACATTCTATATATATTACTGCTGCATTTTACTATACAATCCTGAATAATTTTGCAAATACATAAGCAATCTGCTGCATTATTGGCGCCTACATAACATCAAAAAAGTGACACAATGGCAGCACAAAGAGGCGCAAGAGGCTTTTAAATCTGTCACAGAGAGTTTGCAGTAGTGTATGTATACTACCTGGAAAATTGTAGATTTGAACCACAAGCCTCATTCTAAACAAGCAACACTATTAACTACTCTAGAATTGAAAAAGTGACTGCATACATTCTACATTTTTAAGTACTGCACTTCACTGTACAAAGCTGACTCACCAAACACATTAACTTACCAAATGCTTTAATCACAATGGTTATCCAAATGCCGACAAACTCAGAACGTCATTCTTCACAACTAAACTGCTCCTTGCACTTTAGAAGGAAAAACATTACTCCTATTAAAACCAAAATACACCACATACATCCCCTTACAAGTTAACAACTCACCTTTCAAATTGATTTGTAGATGAAGAAGAATGTCAGTCACACAGCAGATATTCTTATACAGAATCTCTGTACTTCACTGTTCTTAGCAAAACCAGAAAATGGCAACCTTTCCCTCTCATTTTACACACATATACATGTTAATAAACAAATCACATTTCTTCCCACATTAATTCAAAAACAAACACACATTTCTATTGGTTGAACTTTTGAACCCTTTCCAACTGACATAACTTTCAACCCTACCCCCATTCTGCCTTCTGCCTGTTACCATAGAAACACCTCATAAAACATTTAACTAAGCACACAGGTCAAAAGTTCATCACACAATTAGGGCCGAAATGGAACAAGACATTAGGGACTTCTTTGAACGCAACTTGTCCTCGGTCGATAGTGTCGCTACAGTCTGGGAAGCCTTTAAGGTCACATTTAGGGGTTGGTGTATAGCCAAAGGCGGTGGCATCCTGAGATCCTTACGCACAGACCTGCATAATTTAGAACAAGACCTGCGAGAGCTCGAGCGTTCCGCTGCTCAAAGCCCTAATGATTACGCAACACAAGCCCGTGTGCGGGACAAGCTCACTGACTACACTCAGGTGGCAGATAGGGAATGTAAATTCCTTGGGCGCCCACACATCGCTCGCGTTAGGGTGAGGGGGACAGACCTGGCAGGGCGCTGGCAAATTCGATCAAACCCCCCAGGTTCCATAACTGCATCGCCAAGCTGCATGACCCTGACGGTAACATACAAAGGAACCTCCCAGATCAGCTCTGCATGTTTCAGGACCACTATCGTGAGCTATACTTCTCGCACAGGACTGAACCTCTTGACCTCCCGGCATATTTCAGCGATGTTGCACTGGCCTTGCTAGGCGATACCCAGCAGAAATTCCTGCATATAGAGCTAGAGTTAGATGAGATAACTGAAGCTCTTATGGGTATGCGATCTGGCAAAGCTCCCGGGTCTGATGGTCTACCTATGGACTTTTACAAACTTTTTGCTCTCATTTTGGCCCCATCTTGAAACAAGTATATTATGCGGCGCTGGAAGAGGGTTGTCTCCCCCGCACCATGCGAGAAGCGCTCATAACCTTCCTGCTCAAGCCTGGTAAGCCCCCCACGCAATGTGACTCCTACCGGCCCCTATCACTTTTAAATCTTGGCTAAAGTACTAGCTACATGCCTTAATCTTCTCATGGAACGATTAGTTTTGCCAGATGAAGCGGGCTTTGTTCCGAGCCGGGCGCTCTGCATCTTTTTAATTATTTAGACTTTCTTTGCTTTTAAAATTACTGTGCTGTGACCCCTACCTTGCCAGCGCGTTTGCTCCGCCGTCACCCCCTCCATAGTCCTCGGTCCACCACCAAGCCTTTGGATTGCTGTGAAGGGTCAAGGGAGGAGATTCAGGGCCCCAGAAGTGATTCACTACTTCTGGGCCCATCAGCCTATCCGACGCTCCGACTGGGCTAATCCTACCCCACTGGCTGTATCTTAGAAGCTGACAAGCTGTTCGGTGGACGCGCTTCCTTCCAGGTACCCTGCTGAACCCAGTTGCACGCCGATTTAGGGCACTCTGTATCTTTTTAATTATTTAGACTTTCTTTGCTTTTAAAATTACTGCGCTGTGACCCTTACCTTGCCAGCGCGTTTGCTCCGCCGTCACCGCCTCCATAGTCCTCGGTCCACCACCAAGCCTTTGGTTTGCTGTGGAGGGACAAGGGAGGAGATTCAGGGTCCCAGAAGTGATTCACAACTTCCGGGCCCATCCGCCTATCCGACGCTCCTATTAGACACGTCCACTGGCCGCTTAACCCCTATTTAACAAGATGCTATACAAGTCGCGCAGCGGACGAGCGCTGCGGGCGCGCCGGCGGCATGCCGAAGGTGCGCCAAAGGCAAGCCCGTCTGCGCCCGGCCGCGCCCAGCCGGGACCTAGGGGCCCTCCCCCTGTGCAATTTACTTTCACCTGCACCTCTGCTGAGCTAAGGAACCTTCGGGGACCTTGGACTATCAGCAGTGAACTTTGTGAAAGCCTCGTCACCACTGGAATCCTGTCTTTGTCCCCTTACACTCCCCCTGCACCCCTGGATGGTCCTCAAAATTCTCCTATCATAATTACACACCCTGCCTCGACCCCTTCCAAACTTTCTATTTTTTAACTAAATACTTGTTCACTAGCCAAACATCAGGTCGAGATTTTTCATCTACTCGACACCCTCCACCCAGACATCCTGTTCTTTTCTGAAACCTGGCTATCATTGGAGTCCACACCAGATATTCTGGCTACCCTCCCTGATAACTATTATATTTTCCAGGCCAATCGACCAGACGGGAAGATGGGGGGAGGAGTTGCTGCCATCATTGCTCATCCACATATTTTCACCTCCCTTACTATCCCCAGCACTCCGCTGGCTGAGATTCTCGCAGTCACTTTGCACTCCAAAAATTTTCAATTGCCATGTGTTCTTTGTTACTGCCCTCCCAATCCTTCCCTAAATTTTGTCAAATTTTTTAGCAATCTTGTTGCTGAGCTGGCAATTAATCATGCCAAGCTCCTCATTTTGGGGGACTTTAACTACTGGCCACATGATCCCCTTGAGAGCTCCTGCTCTAGACAGTTTAGGGATCTGCTTTCTGGGCTAAACTTCTCAGAACTCATTACAGTAGCGACACATACTAAAGGACATACTCTGGACCAGGCCTGGAGTCTCAAATTAGACATTTTTGAGCTTCAGGTATCCCCTTGTGCCTGGTCTGATCACCACTGTGTCTCATTTTCTATTAGCCTTCCGGCCACTATATCTACACACTTGGTTGCCCCCGTCATGATCAGAGATTGGAAGCATGTAGATAGTCCTTCCATTTGTTCCAATCTCACTTCCACCCTTTCAGTTTTTCCGGATCTTTTGGACACCCAATGTTCGCCACATGCTCAAGCTGACGCTCTCTCTTCCTGGCTGACCCAGGCGAGAGACACTTTGGCCCTCCTTAAGATCTTAATAAACAAGCGACCCCACGACGCCCAACTTTGGTTCACCAAAGACCTCAGGGACAGGAAGCTCGCTCTGGGCCAATTGTAGCGCATGTGGAGGCTCCACTATTGCCCCCTTAAGAAAAACCTATTCCTGAAAGCCCTACAGGACAATAAGTTGGCTATCGTGTCGGCTAAATCAGCACATTTTTCGGCGAAAATACTTGGAGCCAGCTGCAAATCCCAAACCATTTTTTCCATTGTGGATGAGCTGGTCAAACCTGACCGCATCATCATTAAATCTCCCCCATCGCAACTTCTCAGTGACTTTCTCAACAGTTATTTTATCGATAAAATTACAACAATAAAATCTAGCATTCTGGCTGCTATCACTTATACCAGACCCTCCCACAGCTGCCCCTAATCACTCGCTTTATTTGGCATTCCCCACTCTTACTGAGGACATCTTCTTCTCTTTTTTAGAGAAGGTGAAGTCGGGTTCGCCTCAGGATTGTTGCCCTCCTGATATCAGTCGTGAGATCTATCACAACATCCCTACACCCCCTTTTGCCCTCCTGAACAATTCCCTCTCTTCCGGAGTGTTCCCCCTTTCCTTTAAAACGGCGGTGGTCTCTCCAATCCTGAAAAGACCTGGATCAGATCCCGACATTCCTTCCAACTTTTGTCCAATTTCCCTCCTTCCCTACTTGGGTAAAGTCTTGGAAGCCTATGTGGGTAGCTGCTTGAGCAACTTTATTGAATCCTCTCACTTCCTTGACCCCCATCAGGCCGGCTTTAGACCCCAGCATTCCACCGAGTCTATCGCCTTGGCCGTTCACGAGGAGTTAAGAAGGGGGGCGGATCAGAACATCTCTCAGGCTCTGGTGCTCCTGGATTTGTCGGCGGTGTTCGACACGGTTGATCACTCCATCTTACTTGAACGTGTCGAGCACGCCGGCATCCAGGGGCTACCACTGAAGTGGATTGCCTCCTTTCTTCAGGATCGCACTCAAGCTGTGTTCCTTCCACCTTTCTCTTCAGTGAAAAAACATCTTACCTGTGGAGTCCCGCAGGGCTCCTCACTTTCACCACTTCTTTTTAAGCTTTATATTTGCCCCCTCATTTCGGAGCTTCAACAAAAATCGGTCACCATTTTCAACTATGCGGATGACCTTCAGATCATCTTCAGTATTGATTCCTCTCCGTCCTCTATACAACATGTTCACTCTGTAATGAACTTCATAAGCTCCTGGATGAATCATAATCAACTCAAACTTAACCCTGACAAAACGGAGTTGGTTCTCACTGGTCCCCACGACAATCCCTGGAGTTCGCTCTTCTGGCCTCGCTCACTTGGTTCCTCTCCTTCCCCGGTTGACACTGTTAGGAGCTTAGGGGTCACCATCTCCAAAGATCTTTCAATGAGGGCACAAATTAAGACTGTGGTTTCCACTTGCTTTTATCATCTGCGTCGCATACGGAAAATCAGCAGATTCCTCTCCCACAAAGCTCTTGTTCAGGTCTCCTTGGGATTGGTTATCTCGCGAATTGACTATGCAAATTCCCTATTCGTGGGTATCCCAGCATATCAAGTAAAAAGTCTCCAACTTATTCAGAACTAGGCAGCCAGGTTGGTCTATGGACTGCCCAAATCCACTCATACGAAGCCCCTGGTAAAGAGCCTTCATTGGCTCCCGGTGGCCCAGCATAGCCTTTTCAAACTTGGCTGCTTGATTCACAAAGCTCTTTCCTCTCAGGGACCCGCATTCATCTCTTCCCTCTTACATCGTAATGTTCCTCAGCGCGACCTCCGGTCATCCACTCACAATCTCCTCACCCCCTGCTCCTTTAGGCGGAAAAAACATGGAGTATTGCGGTTTTCCTCACAGGCCCCTCTCTTCTGGAACTCCCTTCCCCTTGCACTGCATCTTCTTCCCTCCCACGCTCATTTTAGAAAATCCTTGAAAACTTGGCTCTTTTTGTCTGCATTCAACTGAGTTCCTCAGACCAGGTTTAGACAGCTCTTCCATCCTAGCGCCAAGATACCGTAGGTGAACGTGCGCTCAATAAATACTATTTACCATACCATACCAACCTTCGCACTCTACAGGCAGTACTACAGGACATTGACCCAAAATGTGAAGCCGTGGCGGTTTTCTTGGATGCCACCAAGGCTTTCGATTAGTTAGAGTGGGACTTCCTGCTGGGCACACTTCAGCACATGGGGATGCCTTTTAGCTTCTTAGACTGGGTTAAGCTATTATATCATCAGGCAACAGCTACTGTATTGCTCAACGGTGCCAGATCTACCCCCTTTACTGCCCCTTATCCCCTATTCTTTTTGCAATCGCGATTGAGCCACTAGCCGCGAAATTCCGTCAAATTCACAATCATCGCGCCCTCATCTACCCTTCCCGGCAACTGCTCGTATCGCTTTGCGCGGACGATATGACGCTCTATATTAAGAAGTCTCAAGATAACTTAGACCTAGTGCTCCGCGAAATCACCAAATTTGGGGGTCTAGCTGGCGTGCAAATCAACTGGGCCAAATCTGCCATTTTCCCGTTAACCGACAACACTCTCCCAAGCCAGCTCGATTACCCTCTTGTATTGGAACAGGATGACTGGAAATACCTGAGCATCCACATCTCCAGACAAAAAGAAGCCATGATGAGCGGCAACTATGGCACTGCAATAGATAAAATAACAGACAGTGTCACCAATTGGATCTACCTTCCACTATCAATGGCAGGGAGGATAGCCCTTGCTAAGATGGTACATTTGCCCAAACTCCTATACCTCTTTGTCAACATCCTGTATAATCCAGGGAGGTTCTTCTTTAGTTCCCTGAGGTCCCAACTCACAAGAATAATATGGGGCGGGAAACAGGCACGCCTCAGCCTCGACACACTCATGCTCCCCTTCCACCGAGGTGGATTCGAAGTTCCCAACTTCGAAAGGTACTATGACTGTGCCCAAGCGCACTTTGCTGTATATTGGTACCATCCGCCACCATACATGGCACATCTTGCCATGGAAGATGGCCATATGGCTCCAACTTCTAGAATCGGACTTATTCACATCCCGGTGAAGCCCAGAGAGACGTGACCCTACAATGGTTGATTGCACTGTGGCTGCATGGGACCGGATTGCACATACCCTCGACTGCCCATTTCTATACTCACCCAAGCTGCCACTGGACAGCGACCCCAGGCTTCAGGTCAATTGCAAAGCAATTGCCTGCAAAATGCTCAGGGAACTGGGATATAGCCTCTGGGGATATCTATATGTGAATGGAACTTTTCATACTAAGGAGCAGTTTTTTAAGGAGAGGCCAGCCTCTATTATGGATCTCTTTTTATTCGTCCGGATACGTCAGAATGTCCCTGCAATCACTCCTTCTTTCCCCAATGAGCCCAACACGTTTGGGCCACTACACGTCATTGTACACACAGATGCACCGTGACACATTATCTAACAGCTATACAAACACGTACAGGACGCGCCACGATCCACCACATTGAAGGCTTGACTTGAATGGGACAGGGACCATACAGAGCCATTAACGGATGAACAATGGGAGCTCAGCTGCACACAAACAAAAGCAATCACCGGCAACAATAGGTTGAGGCTCATACATTACAGACTCTTACACCAGATATATCACACCCCTGCCCGGTTACACAAATATTGGTAAACCTAGGTCCTTTTGAATTATTTTCTGTTGTGCGTACCTTTGGCTCCAGAAAATATAGTTGTGTCCCACAATCCACACTGTAAGCATTTTGAAGAGAGGTCTGGATGCCCTCTGATGGTCTCTGTAAATGAAATGGCAGTTTGAAAAGTAAGATTTTTCTAAAATGGTGGACAAAATGCAGTTTTGAAAAAAGAAAAGAAATGATTGGTTGTTTGACAACATTTTCTAGAAAACTAGGATACATGTTTCTGTTTATTAAAAGACTTATTTTTATTGGTTAAGAAAAACTGATATAAAAGAACGTTACATAAGATAAGCTCTTGTATTCTCAAGTCAAGCATACTTGCTGTTTTAATTTGCAACAATGTATGAAGAATTTTTCACCTGTGTGCTGAGTTAGGGGTTCCCTGAAGTGTTTCTATGGTACCTGGCAGATTGTGGAATGGGGGAAGGGTTGAAAGTAATGTCAGTTGGAAATGTTTGGAATTTTAAACCAATAAAAAAGGGGGTTTTCTTTGGAATTAATGTGTACAGGATTTTAATTGGTGAATTATATGTATGTATATGTAAAATGAGAGGGAAAATGTTCCATTTCACGGTTCTGCTAGAAACACTGAACTAGAGAAATTCTGTATAAG
Organism: Lissotriton vulgaris; assembly: GCF_964263255.1. NCBI lineage: Eukaryota > Metazoa > Chordata > Amphibia > Caudata > Salamandridae > Lissotriton > Lissotriton vulgaris. Next base: position 1,091,609,718 of record NC_141696.1, on the reverse strand, counting down.
AATATCCACTGTGTCAGTGGTATTCTTCTTAATCTACAAATCAATTTGAAAGGTGAGTTGATAAGTTGTATGGGAATGTGTGCTGTGCATCTTTGTACATTAAAGAATTATGGGGTATATCAAGACAGGCAATAATATTATCGCCGTTTTATGGGTAGAAAACTGCCGATAAAGCGCGATAATGTTATCGCCTGTCTTGATAATATGCCCCTATATTCGGCCGTTGTTAAACGTTTTATAGTAGTATATGTGTTTTGCTATAACGCATGCTGTTATGTTTTTTTGTGTGTCTGTGCACATTAAGGGATTATGGTCCATATTATCAATAAAGCCCCAATTATGGTGTTAACCTGGGCTTCTATGGGAAATCACAAGGATATATTATCAAGACCATTATCGCCGCTTTAGCGGCAGTTTCCTGCTGATAAAAGCAGCGATAATGTATCGTCCTTTACTGATAATATGGCACTGACGGGCATATTATCAAGTGTTAAAATTATTGTTGTTTTATCGGCAGGAAACTGCCGATAAAAGGACGAAAATGGGCTTGATAATACGCCCTTGTATATTCCCATAGAAGCCCATGTTCTGGGGTCAACATGGGGTTCTATGGAAATTAGCAAGGAAGTTTTATCAAGCCCAGGCACGGCCCGTGGAGGGAGTTGTGGTGGGACAGGCGGGGCGGAGTAGGGGCAGGGTGGGGGGTGATAATAAATCAATCGAAGCACTTTTAATCAATCGAAACATTTATATAGTGCACTACTCACCCAGAGGGTCTCAAGGCGCTGGGGGAGGGGGGTCCGCTACTGCTCGAACAGCCAGGTCTTGAGTTGCTTCCTGAAGGCGAGGTGGTCCTGGGTCAGGCGGAGGTGGGTCGAGAGGGAGTTCCATGTCTTGGCGGCGAGGTAGGAGAAGGACCGTCCCACGGAATCTGGATGATTGCAGGTAAGTAAACAATTAAATTAATAAAACAAATTTCGGGGCATATTCTCAACAAAAGGCGATACATTATCGCCGATTTATTGGCAGGAAACTGCTGATAAAGCGGCAATATTGGGCTTGATAATATGCCCTTGTGAATTCCCATAGAAGCCCAGGTTAACACCAGGACCTGGGCTGCTATGGGAATTTACAAGGGCCTATTATGAAGCCCATCATCGCCGCTTTAACAGCAGTTTCCCGCCGATAAAAGCGGCGATAATGTATCGCCTTTTGTTGATATTATGACCCTTCGTTCCGTGCCCTGCATCACTTTTTGTGATGCAGGGCACGCTAGAAAATTCATTTTATTAATTTAATTGTTTACTTACCTGCAATCATCCAGGTTCCGTTGTTTATCACCCCCCACCCTGCCACTCCCTCGCCCGTCACACCGCAACTTCAACCACGTGCCGCGGCTGATCAAGCCCATTATCGCCGTTTTATCAGAATTTTCCTGCCGATAAAACAGCGATAATTTAAACACCGGTCCTTGATAATATGCCCCTATATTTGTCCCTTTTTTCAATAAATTGTAGCCTCTGCTTTTATACTTCCTTATCTCTCCTCTTGCTCTGCTTTTATACTTCATTCTCTCTCTCGGTACTACTGTTTTTTTCTTATATTGTACTCTGTGCTCATATTTTCGTTCTTTGTGTTTATATTTTCTTGTCTCTCCTCTTATTCCTTCTGTCTCTTCATTTTCTTCCCTCTCTCTCTTATTATTACATTTATTTTGATACTCCCTGTTCTGTCTTCTTTCTCGTTTCTCTCCCTCTGTATATAGCCTGGGCATATTTACAAGCCCCTTGTGCGTCTTTGTTGTTTTATTGTGTTAGTTTTTTTGATGTAATAGTGGCAGAAATTATGTAGTAAAATGTGTATGTATTTGGAAAAGGAGTCAGTGTTGTTCACTGATATGTAGTAATTATATACATGGAATATGTATAGTCTGTTAAACGGTTTCAGTAGTAAATGGTATAATGCAGGGTCTCATTTTTTTTGTGTAATATCACACTTGGAATGTGTGTACATTAAGGATTTATGGGGCATATCATCAAGGACCGGTGTTAAAATTACCGCTGTTTTATCGGCAGGAAACTGCCGATAAGACAGCAACAATGGGTTTGATAATACGCCCTTGTTAATTCCCGTAGAAGCCCATGTTAAAAGCAAAACATGGGCTTCTATGGGAATATTGGGGCGTATTATCAAGCCCATTAACGCCGTTTTATCAGCAGTTTCCTGCCAATAAAAAGTGATAATTTTAACAGCTGTCCTTGAAAATATGCCCCTGAGAGGCATATCATCAAGCCTGGGCGTTAAAATTATCGCCACTTTATCGGCAGGAAACTGCCGAAGAAGTTGCGATAATGGGCTTTATAATGTGCTCAATGGAATTCCAATCGAAGCTCATGTTAGATGTTCTTCACATCTAACATGAACATGAATTATCAAGCCCATTATTGCCACTTTAGCGGCAGCTTCCTGTTGATAAAGTTGCAATAATTGTATCACCCATGCTTGGTAATATGCCCCATATTCGCTCCTTTTTGCATATTTTCTACACTCTCTTGTCATACTCCCTTCTCTCTTGTCTTATTCCTTTCTCTCTCATTATACTATTTTCTTTTTCTTATATTCTGTACTCTTTTTATATTTTTTTTTCATACTTGCTCCTATTTTTGCATGTTTGTCCTACTGTTTATATTGTCTCTTGTCTTTATATTCACCACTGCCGTCATAGTTGTTACTGTCTTCTCGTAGTACTCCCTCTCTGCTTATACGGTCAGTCTTGCTTTATATTTGTGTTTTCTCTATATTTTTGCCTCTGTGTCTTTTTACATTGCTTCGTCTTTCGTCATATATACTCTTCTGTTGTTATATTCTATGTTTCTTCTTATGCTCACTGTTCTTTGCAGGTATTCCCTATTGTTTTCTCATACATTTCTCTCCTCATTGTACCCCCTGTTGTTCGACTGCTCCCTGCTTTCATATTCTCCTCTCTCTTCTCTTACTTCTTAATGTGTTCTCTTACTAATGATTTTTTCTTATATTGCCTTTTGTCCTATATTCCTTCTCTCTGTGTTCATATTTTCCACTGTTTCTTCATATTTCTTTTCTATTTTAATTTTATGTCCTCTCTGTTTATACTTCCTAAATCTGTAAATATTGTTTGCTCACATCTGTTACTGCTCCTTGATTCACTGCATACACTCTGCAGCACTTTCCTCATATTCTCTGTCTTTTCATACGGACCTCTCTCTTTATATTTGTTTGTCTTGTCATACTTCTGCCTCTTTCGTCATACACTTTTCACTCTTTATAATCCTCTATATGTTTATACTCCTTCTTTTCACCTCAGACTGTATCCTCTGTTCTTGTTTACCCCTTTTTCCCTTTTGCACCACTTTTCCTGACATTGTTTGTGCTATCTTCTGGTACTGTTCTCTCTGTCCTTATACCTACTGTCCTTTGCTAGTATTCCTTTTTGGTTCTTATAATTGCGTATCTTTTCAAATATTCCTTCTTTTTTTCTTCTTATACTCTTTCTTCTCCTCATATTTCCATTTTTCTCCTCATACTCTCTCTTACCTATTGATACTTTCCAGTTTATTCATACTTCCTTTATTTCGTTATATTGCAGTGTCTGTTTATACTCCCCTTTTTGGTTATATTTTCCCTTGTTTCATACTTCTTCCTCTTTTGTTGTAAGTCCTTTTATTTTTATAGCCCCACGTTTGTCCTCATAATCCTCCCTCTGTTCTTGAAAGTAATATGATAGAATATTTTATATATTTACTTTTTGTAATGTTATATATATTTCTTTATTATAGATTCTGTTTATCGATACTGAAAAAACTGTATGATGCCTACTAAGTTTCAAAAGCGGAAACAACGAAAGAATGGTGTGTATTTGAAGAGAAGTCATCAACAAGATATACATGAAGAGCAATGTGTTAACAAAGAGAAAGAAAGTCCTGGTAAGACAAGGAGCACTTTTTTGAGGAAAATATTAAAGACTAAGAGTAGTGTGCACAAACAGAAAAATTTTATTAGTGTATCTGCAACGAAAAAGAAAAATACAAATAAAGAGAACAATCATGGACAATCAAGTGCAGAGAAAACTTTGTATAGTAAAAGGAGTAAAAATCAATTTATGGAAATTAGGAAAAAAATGTTTTATAATAGATTTGTTTCAAATTTAATTAAAGAAATTAAGGTATGTAAGAAAAAAACTGTATTTTATGAGATGAAGAAAGGTATAGAAAATGTAGTTGAGAAAGGTTTGGAATCGAAAAGAAAATTGTTCATTTTAGTAATCAATAGAATTAGATCACTAGATAAGCTAATCCATTTAATGAAGGCCAAAAGTAAGTGGAGAAGAGTAATTAACAGAAGTATTTTTTGTGAGTTTTTTGGGTGAATGGAAACATAGTTCAAGTTCTGAGCCTTTTTTAATGAAGGCAGTTATCTTCAGAGTTTGTTGTATGCAGTTAATACTAATGGTTGTGCTTATGAGGTTAGAAATTTTTGTCCTATTGAGAAAGAGAAAATTGTTCCTAGAAATGCAGAAGAGGTGTTAGCTGGTGAAGTTTTAGGGAGACGCCCTAAAGCTCCAGTGTACACTTGGAATTGTAGTAGTATTTGCAGTGTGCAGCAAGAATCTATTGATTTTTACGTAATTTCTTACGTAACTATACTAAGAGAAGTGTTAAACAAAAGATTAAGATGTTGCAAGGCCTAGACCCTTGCAGAGTGAGAGAAAATACTGGTTTGCAAGGTCATTCTCCGGCTTGTCTTTCTAAAAAAATATGTCGAAGTGTTTTTCACCAGTTCAGGATGTTAGCAGTACATCATTCTGAAATGAGGAAATTAGTGAGAACATTGTATTATGCAAAAAGTCCAGCACTAATGTTAAAAAAGTTGAACAGTGCTCTTTTGCGTGAATCTATATCAGATGTAACAAATGTTTGTGATGAAATTCAGGTTAGTTACTTTGGTCCTCAGGAAGACAGTGCAGAAACTGAAACATTAATAGAAGAAAATTTGGAAGAGAATGTAGAACATTGCAGTGTAGAAAATGTTGAGCAAGAAATTATAAAGTTTAAGATGATTTCAGGTGAAAGACCAAATAATTCTTGTATCTGTTGTCGACGAATTCATTATAAAAATCAGACCAGGAGTGTTGATTTGTATTTAAAAAGTGAAAAGGAAAATAATAATGAGTGGAAGGATTTTGCAACTTATTTGTTGGTTGAGAATTGTTTTGATTTGGGTTCTGATCAGCGTATTTGTAAATATTGTTATAACAAATTAGATGAGAACAAAATGCCTGCTAGAGCTGGGCATAATAATCTTGAGTTGGTAAATATTCCTTCTGAACTGATGGATGTAAATACCTATGAGTCTATTCTTAATCAATGTGAACATCTGTTTCAGGCTATTGTTCGTATGGAGCCTAAGACAGAAAAATTGCCTCCTTCAAATTTACAGAGAGGATTAAAGGGAAGAGTTGTATATTTGCCTCTAGATTTAAAGAAATATATTGAAACTATTGGTGTAGAAAATGTAGAGGATGAATCTTTAGTTATTCTTGTTAATGGTGTTCCTACTAAGAGTAAGACAATCTGGCAAGAATTAGTGGATATTAGGAAAGTGAAAAAGGCAACATTGTATCTGGTAAAAAATAATCAATATTAAAAAAATGTGTATGTGGGAGAAGAAGAAATAACTGTAGAAGAAGATAGTGACTTGCCATCTGGACAAATTGAAAAAGTGGATGTGTCCAGAACTGAAGATATCTACGAACCTGGTAGCTTGTTTCCTTCCCAGTATAAGAATTGGCTTGGTAGTTTGGTTTGCCCTGTTCCCATCATGCACTGGGACAGGAACAGACTAATTTGCATGTAGCCAGGTTCTGAGCTGGGATGGTGCAGTGAGCTAAAAAACGGTGATGGATCAAGCCCTGATCTCTTGACTGGGTAAGAGTATTCTGCATCATTCAGAAACTCTGTCCATCACCACCCCCTTTTCCAAAATCGATATCTACGAACATTACAGTGTTCATCCACTGCATTCCAAAGAAATGATGGGGAATGCTATAGAGTTATTCCAAATAAATAAGGAAAAGGAAGTCCCATTATTGTATGGGAAAAAAGCTTAAAAGCTCGTTGTTTCCCTCAGTTGTTTCCTACAGGAAAAGGAGGATGAAATGATGACCGACCTGTGTAGATTCCTGCATCTGAATACCGGACATCAAGATTATATGCAGAAGATCCAAGATTTCGACAATGTATTTCGTATTTGTTTCATCTTTAGTTTGAGAATGATTTGTCTGGACTTTCTTATGCAGTAAACCATACATTGAAAACAGGTGTACATCTGCAAAATGTTTCAGCAAAGGAATTTATGGATAAAGTACATCAGAAAGATAATGTTTTGGAATGTCAGCTGATTAATCTGATGGCATGTCAGCGTGGTACTAATGAGTACTGGTACCGTTGTCACGGAGAAGTCAAATGTATGCTAAGTAACTTAGGAACTCCTACCTGGTTTCTTACTCTAAGCTGTGCTGAATATGCTTGGGATGATGTACTTCAATTTCTTCGAGAGGCAAATCCAAATATACTAAATATCGAATACAAGACACCTGGAGAATTGTGCTCTTTGGATCTTGTTAATGTATGCAGGTATTTCAATCATAGATTCAAAGCTATGATGTCTTTTATCACCAATAAAAAAAAATCCTCTCTTGGAGAGGTTCTGGATTTCTTTTGGAGAAAGGAGTATCAAGCGAGAGGTGCTCCTCACATACATATGCTACTATGGATCAAAGATGCTCCCAAATTTGGAACAGACTCAGATGATACTGTGTTATCTTTTATTGAAGAATATGCTACATGTGATGTACCCAAAAGTACACAAGATAAGGACTTAAGACAACAAGTTTAACAATTCCAAAGCCATCGTTGTGGGAAATACTGTCGTCGAAAGTACAAATCTAAGGACAAATTCTACACCAAATGCCGTTTTGCATTTCCACGACCTGTAATATCGAAAGGAAGAGTGAACAGTTTTATGTCATGTTTGCAACATACTATCACAAGAAAGTCTCCAAAAAATACCTACAAATTAAGAAGAAATGGAAAGTCAAAATACATAAATGACTATAACCCAGTCATTTTGTCCATGTGGAATGCTAATATGGATATTCAATATGTTGCAGACAATTTCATTGCTTTTGCTCGATATGTGAATCGTACATAACAATGTTAGAAAAGATGGAATTGAAGGAAATGTGGGAAGAGATTTCCCACGAGAAGAGCCTAAGTAAGAAATGATACAGTTACAGTTTGAAGATGTTATCTCATCAAGAAATTGGAGCGTATGAATGCACGGATTGCTTATCATCTGCAAGTCTATACTCCAAATCTAGAAGAATCATTTGGGTGAGTCTAAGTCTTGCTGCAACACGAAACCGAGTACTTAAATCTGTACAAGAAATTGAATATTTAGCTGAAAAAGAGCCAGAAAGTACAGATATTGTGAAAACAAATATGTTGGATACATATTATCCAAAAAGAAGTCATCATCTTGAAAATATTTGTCTCTATGTAGTGCTGCAAAACTATATTTTTAAACGGAATATTACAGAAAACATCAATAATGGTATATATGCCGTGATTGCCGTCTGAAGGATGTCTGGTGAAAGAAAGAAAAGGACATTTGATTAATCGCTGTAAACTGAGTTGCGAAACACCTGACAAAAGGGAATTTTACTATTTAGCTCTTTTTCAACTTTTCAAGCCATGGCGTTCAGAATTGGAACTACTTGGAGATTTTGAGAGCTATGAAGATTCCTTCAATGCAACTAAAAATACTATAGCATGTCCTGTTTTTGCTAATTATGTGAAAATGTTGAACGACGAAACTGAGCAAGAAGCTACAGTTGCAGCTGAGATTGCTAGAGATAGTTCTCAAGACAGTGAAACATCTGCTCCGTTGAGTCAAGACCCACTAGGAGAACCACTTGTTCAAAATGAAGCAGCAACTGCTATGGAAGAGGTGGAAACAGCAATGTATCAAGCTCAAGAAGATATAACAAACTTAGGAAACTTGGAAGAACAACTAAATCTTGAGCAGAAAGAAATATATGAGCAAGTGAGAGAACAGATTCAGCAAGGATTACTTCATGAGAAGAAAGAGTGCTCTTGCTCATCATTTGAACCTATCCGTATGTATGTGAGTGGACAACCTGGAACAGGATAAAGTTTTTAAATTAAAGTAATCACAAGTTTTCTACAGAAAAGAACTGAATTGCATTTGTCTTGTGTTGTCACTGCTCCAACTGGATTAGCAGCCCACAATATTAAAGGAATTACTTTACATTGTTTATTAATGCTACCAGTAGAGCATGAAAACAAATTAGAATACCACGAGCTATCTGGAGAAGCTTCTTGTGAAGTTTCAAGAGTGTTGAGGAAAATGAAACTTCTCATTATTGATGAGGTAAGCATGGTATCAAACGTAATGCTTGCCTTGTGCATTTTATGGTATTTATGACGTATTATTCAGAGGAAAACACGTTATAGTTTTTGGAGATCTTCTACAACTTACTCCTGTAAAAGGACAACCAGTGTTTAAAACACTGGTGCATGAAGATACTAGAAAGTCTTTGGACAGCATTGGAAAAGTAAACCTTTGGTCATATTTTCAGTATAAGGAACCTATTACAAATATGTGACAGGCAAATGATGTTGATTATGGAAGTATTCTTCAAGATATATAAGAATTGGAAAAATGACCGAACATGGCAAACAAGCTTTACAAAGACGATTACTTTCCAATTTGTTTCCAAATGAAAATTTTGTCCCAGAGAACATATACATGAGCATTGCAGAAAACAAGACTGTAATCTGCTTAATGACAACACTGCGTGAATGTTCTATATCCAATGAAGAAATGTTAAAGTTGGAAAATGAAGAAATTATAAAATTGGAAGAAATTGATAAAATAGAACATGAAAGAATCAGTATTATTTTGAGTGAAAAGTTGAAGAGGAAATTGGATTCATTAGAGAAATCGATAAGTAAAACTGCTGGTTTAGAAAAGAATTTGTATGCATGTGTAAACTGTAGGGTAATTTTATGACGTAATTTGAATGTGGAAAAGGGTTTAGTAAATGGAGCAATGGGTAAAATTGTTGATTTTGTTAACCGTTAGTCGTTGTCCAGCTCGATTTTTGCTTGTAAAAGATTTGCATGTTTGCAGAAAACAGTTTCCTGTTTCTTTGGCATATGCGGTGACCATTCATAAATCTCAAGGTTTAAGTGTAGATAGTGCTTTAGTGAATATTGGAAGTACTGTTATTAAAGAAGGTATGGCATATGCTGCTTTGTCTTGAGTGAGAACTTTATCTGTATTGTACTTGATTGATTTTGATGAGACAAAGGTTAGTGCAGATGCAAATTGTGTGAAAAAGTATAATAAGTTAAGAAGAGAATATGCACCCAATTTAGGTCAATACCCAGTATTTGAAAAGCGTGTGGTATGTAGATGAAGAAGATTTGAGAATATCTGTAGTGAAACTGTAGAGAAAGAAAAAAAACAAGATGAGGTTGTGCCTGCAAGCAAAAAGAGAAAAACACAGTGTTTGAGAGAGTGTTAGTTATCGGTTTAAAAATAGTTGTGGTGTCAACTGCTATGCTAATATAGTTGTTAATGTTGTTTTTTGTCTTGAAAGTTTGCAACAGCACATTCTAGAAAATCGAAACAAAAGATTCTGTTCATTGTTGAATTCTGCTTTGGAGAAATGTAGTGGTAATAAAAGTAAAATACAAAGTGTTTCTGATATTCAAAATGTTTTGGACATATGTTATGGTTGTACTCAATTTACGCAGAATATTCAGCAAGATTGTCAGGAATTTTTAATGTTTATGCTTGGTGTACTGGAAGATGAAGGTATAGATGTTGAAAAGCTTTTTGGCCTTATAAATGGAAACATGACTGTCAAAATTGTTTGTTTACATGTAGCACTAACATAAAAACTGAAAGATTCATATATTTGACTTTAACTGACTGTGAATCAGTGTCTTTTAACAATCTAATTTGAGGAGCAAGTCAAAACATGGAGTGTAGCCAATGTAAATCAGAAATGTCATCAACATTACTTATACAAAGATATGAACAGTATGTTATTTTAATGCTGCAACGTTGTGGAGCTGATGGAAGAAAATTGGAAACTTTAATTACATTTTTTGTAGCTGGTCAATGTTCAATATCAGGAAGAACTTTTGTAGCTGTTGCAATTATTTTTCATGATGGACCTTCTACCACATTCGGACATTACATTGTTTATTTAAAATGTCTGAAAGGTTCGATACATTGTAATGATAGTAATTAGTTTTTAAGCAACGTTTGCCCAAAGAGTTACCAAATTCTTACCTAATATTTTTAAAGGCAACATTTTAAGATCAAAATTTGCCCTTTAGGATTAGTGCTGTTGAGGTAGATTAGTCTGGTGTTATAGAGTATTTTGTAGGTGAGGGTGAGGAGCTTGAAGGTGATCCTTTTGTTGATATTGAGGCAGTGTAGGTGTAGCAGGTGGTGGGTGATGTGGCTGCAGCAGAGGACATTGATGATCACTCAGGTGGAGGTCTTTTGGATTTGTTATAGTTGTTGTAGGTGTTTAGCTGGAATTCCTGTGTAGAATGTTTTGCCACATTGTAGACTGCTGCTTATGAGGGCCTGTGTCACTGCTCTTCCTCTTTTGGTTAGGATCCACTTGTAAATGTTGCGGAGTATGTGGTGGGTGTTATAGCAGTACGAGGAGACGGTATAGACTTGGTTACATATGGAGAGGGAGGAGTTGAGGTTGAATCCTAAGTTGTGGACATGGTTGGTAGGTGTTGGTATTGTTCACAGTGTAGTCAGGTAGCAGGAGTTGTCCGAGGCTGAGGGGATAGGTGTGAGGATGAGTACCTTCATCTTGTGCGAGTTTATGTTTACAGTGCTGCTCTTTATGTAGTTGGTGACGTCCTTCATTGTGTTGTGGACGTTGCTTTTGGTGGTATGTGGCTTCTTGGTGAGGAAGAGGATGAGCTGGGTGTTGTTTGTGTAGGAGATGTTGTTGAAGTTGTGATGGTGGGCTATTTGTGTGAGGGTTGCCATGTAGATGTTGAACAGCGTCTGACTCATGGATGAGTCCTGGGGGACCCGTGGATGATGTGAGTGGTTTTGGATCAGAAGGCTGGGAGGCGGACGCTCAGGATTACTATTGAACAATTTCCATACTAAGGATTTGATGCATACTATTTGGCCGTGTGGAAAAGTAACTGAAACCATAAAGGACTTGTTAATGTGTATTTCGTCAGCATATATTTGCAAGTAACATTATTTACAGTGTATGAAAATGTATCATAATGTTTTGTTATTTTATGATTGTTTTAGATGTGTCATATTTACGTAAGAAAGTGCTCTTAGAAAACACATTTAACATATGTTTTATTTCTATTTTTTAGATTGTTAATGAGAATGTTGAATGTTTTTTTAAGATAATCTTATTGTCTATTTTTTGCCTGCTGTTATGTGATGAGTACTATTGAACTCACTGTTTCTAGTGAAATTCAATATATTCTGAGAACAGCAAAAAAGGCAAATGAAATGGTTTACAAATTATTTTGTGTTGTAAAATATATATTGTAACTGTATGTTTTTGCGTCTTCCACAGGTGATAATTTTATAATATATAATTTTTTTTATTATTTATTATGCTTAAGGTAAGTACAAGTAACTGTCAGCCACGGTCCGTGGAGGGAGTTGCGGTGGGGCAGTCAGGCGGGGCAGGGGAGGGGCAGGGTGGGGGGTGATAAAGAGCAAAATCCGGTTGATTGCAGGTAAGTAAACAACTAAATTAATAATACGAATTTTGTAGCGCGCCCTGCATCCCAAAATGCGATGCAGGGCGTGGAAAGAAATTCCTTTTATTAATTTAATTGTTTACTTACCTGCAATCATCCAGATTCCGTTGTTTATTACCCCCCACCCTGCCCTCCCCAACCCCGCCTGCCTGTCCCACCGCAACTCCCTCCACGGGCCGTGGCTGACAGACGCGGTGGTGGTCTAGTCATTTACCACAGAGTTGTAGGGAATCCTTGGTGAGGCGCGCGCTCCCTAACGAGTGCGCACTTCACCGAAGACGTTCCGGAGTTCAGACCCGTTTTCAATTGCTTCTTAGACATTCCTGAAGAGAAAGTGCAAATATTTCTGTGAGCGTTAAAGAACGTTGCATGACAAGTTAGTGAGTAAGTAAACTTACCTGACATTAGAGACAATATTGAATGTACTCAGTCGATGTATTTTCTCTAACTTAAAACAACAAACAATAAAATTTGTGTTAAGCAAGGTCTTAAGGGAAAAGAACACATTGAGTAAGGAATACTAGAAAGACGTGTGAATTAAGAAGGAACGTCAGTGAAAAACACAAGATATTCAAGGATTGACAGAATAGATAACAAGCAACTGCATAAAGAAAGGTTAGTAGAAGAACAGAAGGAAATTAGTAATATGAAAATTAGACAGTAAACTTAGAGGCCTTGATTAATGAATGTTACGTAATTATAGGTTATAAGCAGTGAGAAAAATAAAGAACCGTATGCTACAAGGTTGCAGATAAATACTAGAGGAGAGGCTAGTTCGAAAGTTGAAGGGGTTGGTAATTAGTAGAGTTAGACTAAGTTATAGATGAGGAATATAGATAGAGTAAACACATGAAGTATTCAAAAAGTAGTGTGATAATGATGTCTACACAGATACACAGTGTTATTCTGGACAATGAATAGTATCTTTTGCATTTTAGTAAAACACATTTACTATTTTGGAATTGGTAATGTGAATAGACATATTCTAAATTTTTAGTAGTGTATTTTACTATAACAGCCTGAGTCTTTTTCTATAGTCATAAGAAAAGCTAAGAACAGGATATCCTTATAAGTAATTATATTTATATAACTTTGCAAAGGACTAAAACTCTACTAATGGAATGATATTAGATAATAGTATTTATATATTATTTTTGGAGGCCAAAATAGGTGAAAACAGTAGTTTTGTATTATATATTACGAAAAGTGATAAAATTAACTGTTTTTTTTTTATAAAAGGAGCGAGAACATAAAGGAAAAATTATGGAAAGAGAACAGCTTCATACTGAGGAGATTTTGAATATTTCCTTGAGTATAATTGAAGAACTAATTGTATCTGTTACAAACAATGAGAGTGAAGAAGGGTAAATTAGTGCTGCAGACATGAGGTGTGATTTCGAAGAGGAAGGCTTGGATGGAGAACTTCTGGAAGTATTAAATTATGTTGAAAGTTTAGAACAAATTAATTCAGAAACGGCTAATAAGGGAATAGATCTGTATGACATATCTGATGAACTACTATTGGAATGTGTGTTAAATTATGAGATGTCAATAGAATATATTTATTGTTTAAAAATAATAAAGGCTTGAGCACTATCTACTAATGTATTTATTGTACTAAACGTGAAGCACTTACAGATTCAGTTATATATTCTTTAAATGTTTGTATTGATTTAAAATATGCAAAGTGGGTCTGAGGTTATGGATTGCTTAAAATCCCTATGGAGTATACATGCAGTCTTGTATGCACCTGCAAACTTGTGTTTTATGCATTCAATTCCACCGTCTGTATCCTTAGACTTACTCCAAACACTCTGACACTGCTGTTATAGTATTGTGGTGAGCCAGTCAGCAGTATGTTCTTTTCCATTGTACCATGGTAATACTGAAGCTGTAAAAAATACATTTAGTGAGGAACTTTCTTTGCAGAAGTGTAATGATCGAGTCAGTATCTAGATACTCAAAGATTAAAAGAGGCCTTAGTGCATAGGCTGCTTCAAACCTCTATAGACTGTGCATGCACTGTTCTATGCACCAGCAAACTTAGGTCTTATACGTTCAATTCCTCAATGTGTATCCTTATACTTCAAGCAAACATTCTCACACTACTGTTACAATATTGTAGTGAGCCATTCAGCAGTATGTGTTTATCTGTATACTGTGGTAAAACTGAGGCTGTTGTAAATTGGATGTATGTCGTTACAACGCATACTTTTACCAGGCATACCATTACAACGCGGTTTTTACAACGCATACCATTACAACGCATAGCGCTTTGGGGTGCTGGATAGTGAATAGTTTAATTTACTATTCCAACTCCAGTCCCCATGGACACTAGGGAAGGTGTTGGATAGTAAATTAAACTTATTCCCTATCCTAGAGCGCCCCCCAGCGCAATGCGTTGTAATGGTTTGCGTTGTAATGGCTGCGTTGTAATGGTAGTGCGTGGTAAAAGATTCGTTGTAAGTGTTGTATACCTTATAAATTCAATCAGGTTCTTTCCTTGCAGAACTGTAATCATCCAGTCACTACCTAAGTACTCATGCATTAAAATAGGCCTTAGGGCATAGACTGCTTTAAACCCTTATAGACGATGTATGCAGTCTTCTATGTACTTGCAAATTTGTCTTTTATACGTTCAATTTACCAGTTTGTATCCTTTCACTTCCACCAAACACTCTGTCACTGTTGTTTTAGTTTTGTAGTGACTCATGCATCGGTATGTAGTAATCTATTCACTACATTAAAACACTAATGGACACATATACAATAACTGGCATATCCCCAGGAATATGTCAGTTATTGTGCTCCATGACACCACCACCATGGATGTGCTGTATTTACAATGCGGTGTACCATGGGACAAAAATGGCACATATATGTGATGTATCTGTGCTGTAAAGGTGGTTCTTTGTTTGAGTTATGTTGCAAGTGGAACGTATCTCCAACAATGCTCTGGGGGCCCTATGCTCAGACTCCTGTGTTAATCCTTACAGCTGCTTCAAGGTAGTGCAGGGTTTTGACACAGCATGAGCCCAAAAGTGAGAAACCACTGCTCGTGAATAAACGTGCTACCTTATATTATCACATACAACATGACAAACAACCTTTACACCTAGCATACACAACACTATATACTGTGGGAACTGTGAATAGCCATGTACACAAACATGGCATAGCACCTCTGCCACACAATGCAGAATATGTGGAGAGATGGGAGCAAAGTATGTGTGAAGGTGGCAAGTGATTCTCGATTATAAAAATAGTATTCTTGAAATCCTTTATATTGAAATTGTTCAATAGTAATAATTTTAATACATATTAATAAATACCACAAAGGCCGAATTACGTTCCTAAAACTTGACTTTAAAAATATTAGGTAGGAATTTGTAAGGCAAACGTTCTTTGAAAACCAATTTAGCATCATTACAAAGTCTTTGTCACTTTTTAGATAGGCAGTGTAATGTCCAGATGTTGCGGATGGACCATCATGGACAATTATTGCTACTGCTACAAAAGTCCTTCCTGATATTGATAGTTGAGTAGTTACAAAAGGTTTTATTAGAGTGTCCAATTTTCTTCCATCATCTGTACAACATTGCATCATTAAAATTATATATTCATATCTTTTCAAAAATAATGTTGATAACATTTCTGATTTGCATTGGCTACACTCCATGTTTTGATTTGTACCTTTAACTAATTTATTGAAAGACACTGATTTACAGTCCGGTAATGTGAAATATAAAAAACATTCAGCATCTACATTAGTGCTACATGTATACATACAATTTTCACAATGATGTTCCCATTTATAACAAAGGCCAAAAATATTTTCCATTTCTACACCTTCATTTTCCAATACGGTAAGGATATACATTAGAAATTCCTGAGCATCTTGTATGATATTTTGCATAAATTGTTTAGGACCAGAACATACATCCAAATCATTACGAACATCAGAAACACTTTGTATTTTACTTGTATCAATTCGAAATTTTTCATAAACAGAATGCAACAAGGAACAAAATCTTTTTTCCCGATTCCCCATAATTTGCTGTTGCAAACCTTCAAGAAAGAAAACAACATTGACCACTACATTAGCATAGCAGTTGACACCTGAACTATTTTCAAACTGATAACCAACAATCTCAACAGTGTCCTTTTTCTTTTTGCTTGCAATGACAACATTATCTTGTTTTCTTCCCTTGTGTACACCTTCAGTACGGATATTCTCATACCTTCTTTTTAGACCTACTACACACTTTTCAAATACAGGATATTGTCGTAAATTGGGAGCATATGTTCTTCTTAACCTATTATACTCTTTTACACAGTTTGCATCTGCAGTAACCTTTGTGTCATCAAAATCAATCAAAAACAAACCAGCTAATGTTCTGACTCACGACAAAGCAACACATGCCATACCCTCTTTAAACACAGTGGGGCATATTATCAAGCCTGGGTGATAACATTATCTCCGCTTTATCGGCAGCAAACTGCAGATAAAGTGACAATAATTGGCTTGATAATATGCTCTATGGAATTCCAATGAAAGCTCATGTTAAATGTGAAGGACATCTAACATGAGCTTCGATTGGAATTCCATAGAGCATATTATCAAGCCCATTATTGCCACTTTATCGGCAGTTTCCTGCCGATAAAGCTGCGATAATTTTATCCCCCAGGCTTGATAATATGCCCCCAGTATTTGGAATGTTCACCAAAGCACTGTCAACACTTAAACCTTGAGATTTATTAACAGTCACTTCATATGCCAGAGAAACTCGAAACTGTTTTTTACGGACATATAAATCTTTGACAAGCAAAAAACGAATTGAACAACAACCAATTTGTTTAATTCCTTCAATCTGATTAATTTTTTTAAGAATTCAATACCATCTTTATACTGATAATTAACAAATTCCACAACTTTACCCATTGCATCATTAACTAAACCTTTTTCTGCGTCGAAATTACGCCTTAAAATGACTCAACAGTTTCTACATGCATAAAGATTCTTTTCTAAACCAGCAGTTTTAGATATCGATTTTTCTAAAGAATCCAATTTTGACTTCAATTTTTCTGTCAAAATAATAGTGATTCCTTCATGCTCTATTTTATCGATGGCTTCCATTTTTATTAGTTCTTCATTTTCCAGTTTCAAAATTTCTTCGTTGAATATAGAACCCTCGCGCAGAATTGGCATTGAACAGATTACAGATTTGTTTTCTGCAATTTTCATGCATATTTTCTCAGTAACTACATTTTCATTCGGAAACAAATTGGAAAATAATCGACTCTGCAAAGCTTCTCTGCCATGTTCTGTCAGTAGTCCAATTCTAATATCTTGGAGAATAGTCCCATACTCAATATAATTTGCCTGTCGCATATTTGTAATGAGTTCTTTGTATTGAATATATGACCAATTGTTCAGGTTTCCCACACTACCCAGAGACTTTCTGGTGTCTTCATGCGCAAGTGTTTTAAATACTGGTGTCCCTTTACAGGAGTAAGTTGCAGTAGATCTCCAAAAACGATGACGTGTTTTCCTCCAAATAACGAGTCGTATTCTATTTTAAGAATTTGCTGCATTCTTAAATGCACAAAAGCAAGCCTTAAGTTTGAGACCATGCTTACCTCATCAATAATGAGAAGTTTCATTTTCTTCAGAACTCTTGAAACTTCACAACAAGCTTCTCAAAATAGCTTGTGGTGTTCCAATTTGTTTTCATGTGGCACAGGTAGCATTAGTAAACGATGTAAAGTAATTCCTTTAATGTTGTGTGCTGCCAACCCAGTTGGAGCAGTGACAACACAAGACAAATGTGACTCAGTTGTTTTCTGGTGATAACTTGTAATTACTTTAATTAGGAATCCTTTTCCTGTTCCAGCTTGTCCACTCACATACTTTTGGATTGGTTGAAAGTATGTGCATGAGCACTCTTTCTTTTCATGAAGTAATCCATGGTCAATCTGTTGTCTCACTTGCTGATATATTTGTTTCTGTTCAATATTTAGTTGTTCTTCCAAGTTTGCTAAGTTTGTTACATCTTTTTGAGCTTGATGCATTGCTGTTTCCACCTCATTCATGGCGATTGCTACTTCATTTTCAACAATTTGTTGTCCTAATGGATCTTGACTCAGCGCAGCAGAACTTTGACTGTCTTGAGAACTGTCTCTAGCAATCTCAGCTGCAATTGTAGCTTTTTTGATCAACTTCATCATTCAACATTTTCACATAATTTGCAAAAACACTGCATTGTATGCTATCTTTACAAGCATTAAAGGAATCTTCATAGCTCTGGAAATCTGCAAGTAATTCCAGTCCTGAACGCCATGGTTTGAACAGTTGCAAAAGGGCTAAATAATAAAATTCCCTTTTACCAGCAGTGTCGCAACTCAGATTCCTGTGATTAATCAAATGTCCTTTTGTTTGTTTCACCAAACATTCTCTGGAACCAATGACTCCATATTTTCCATCATTGATGTTCGTTGTAGTATTCTGTTTAAAAGTGTAGTTTTGCAGCCCTTCATATGGACACATGTCCTCAGGATGATGACTTCTGTTTGGATAATATGTTTCCAACATATTTGTTTTCAAAATATCTGTACTTTCGGATCTTTTTCTGCTAACTATTCAATTTCTTGAACAGATTTCAGTACTAGATTTCGCATTTCTGCAAGACCTAGACTCACCTAAATGATTCTTCTAGATTTGTAGTATAGA
This sequence comes from Lissotriton vulgaris, assembly GCF_964263255.1. Taxonomy (NCBI): domain Eukaryota; kingdom Metazoa; phylum Chordata; class Amphibia; order Caudata; family Salamandridae; genus Lissotriton; species Lissotriton vulgaris. The sequence continues at coordinate 1,091,591,088 of NC_141696.1, read as the reverse complement.
CTTGCAGATGATAACTGATCTGAACATTCATATGCTCCGATTTCTCAATGCGATAACATCTTCAAACTGAAACTGTATTACTTCTTACTTAGAGTCTTCTCGTGAGAAATCTCTTCCCACATTTCCTTCAATTCTGTTTTTTCTGATTTTGTAATATAGGACGTTACATATCGAGCAACAGCAATGGAATTGTCCGCAACGTACTGAAAATCCATGTTAGCATTCCATATGGACAGAATAACTGGGTTGCAGTCATTTATGTATTTTGACTCTTTATTTCTTCTTAAGTTGTAGGTGTTTTTTGGACACTTTCTTGTGATGGTTTGTCGCAAAGATGACATAGAACTGTTCACACTTCCTTTGAATATTACAGGAGGTGGAAATGCAAAACGTCATTTGGTGTAGAACTTATCCTTAGATTTGTACTTTCGTCAACAGTATTTTCCACATCAATGGCTTTGGAATCGTAAGACTTGTTCTCTTAAGTTGTTTTCTTCTGTGCTTTTGGGTACCGCCCATGTGGCATATTGTTCAATAGAAGACAAAACAGTATAATCCGCATCTGTTCCAAATTTAGGGGCGTCCTTGATCCATAACAGCATATGCATGTGAGGAGCATCTCTTGCTTGATACTCCTTTCTCCAAAAGAAATCCACAACTTCTCCAAGAGGATGATTTTTTTTTGCAGATAAAAGACATCATAGCTTCAAATCTATGATTGAAATACCTGCATACATTAACAGGATCCAAAGAGCACAATTCCCCAGGTGTCTTGTATTCAATATTTTTCATATTGGAATTTGCCTCTCGAAGAAATTCAAGTAAATCATCCCAAGCGTACTCAGCACACCTTAGGGTAAGGAACCATGTAGGAGTTCCTAAGTTCTGTAGCATACATTTCAGTTCTCCATGACAATGGTGCCAATATTCATTAGTCCCACGCTGACATGCCATCAGATTACTGAGCTGAGATTCTAATTGATCATCTCTCTGGTGCACTTTGTCCATAAAATTCTTTGCAGATACATTTTGCAGATGTATTCCAGTTTTTAAAATGGGATTGACTGCATATGAAAGTGCAGACAAGTCACTTTCAAACAAAAGATGAAATATATAAGGGATACATTGTCGAAATCTTGGATCTTCTGTATATAATCTTGCTGTCCGATATTCAGATGCAGGAATCTGTACAGGACATTCATCATATTGTCCACCTTTTCCAGTTGGGAACAACTGCGGAAAACAACGAGCTTCTGAGCTCTCTTCCCATACACTCATGGGACTTCCTTTTGCTTTTTTCATTTGGAACAACTCAATAGTTTTCCCCATCACCTCTTTTGAATGAACTGGATGCACACTGTAATGCTCATAGATTTCTTCACATCTTAACATATCCACTTTTTCAATTTGTCCACTTGAAGTTTCAGTATCTTCTGCTAAAAGTATTTCTTCTTGTCCCATGTAAACATGTTTTTAGTATGGAGTGTTTTTTTTAATCAAATGCAAAGTTGCCTTCTGTACTTTGCTAACATCCACTAACTCCTGACAAATGTTCTTATACTTAGTCAGCACACCATTAACAAGATTAACTAGTGGTTCACTTTCTACACTCTCTACACCAATAGTTCCAATATTTTCTTTACATCTAACAGTAAATACACAACTCTTCCTTTTAATACTCTTTGTAAATCTGAAGGAGGCAATTTACCTGTTTTAGGCTCCATACGAACTATAGCCTAAAACCGGTGCACACATTGAATGAGAATAGACTCATAGGTGTTTAAATCTATCAATTCTGGAGGAATAGCAACTGACTCTGAATTATTATGCACAGCTCTAGCCGGCATTTTATTCTCATCTAATTTGTTATGACAATATTTATAAATACGCTGATCAGAATCCACATCAAAACAATTCTCTACCAACAAATACGTTTCAAATTCCTTCCACTTATCATTATTTTCTTTTTCATTTTTTAAATACAGATCAACACTCCTAGTCTGATTTTTATAGTGAGTTCGCCGACAACAAATACAAGAAAAATTTGGCCTTTCACCTGAAATCACCTTAAACTTTGTAATTTCACCTTCAAAATTTTTTGTACAACTATGTTCAACATTCTCTCCAACATTTTCTTCTACTAATATCTGCGTTTCTTCACTCTCTTGTTCAGGACCAAAGTAACAAAACTCAATGTCATCACAAACCTTCTTCACATCTTATACTGACCCAATCAAAAGAGCACTGTTCAACTCATTTAACTTTAGGGCTAGACTTTTTGCATAATATCATCTTCTGACTAACTTCCACATTTGAGTATGATGTACTGCCAACATTCTGAAATGGTGAAAAACATTTTGACATACTTTCCTAGAAAGACAAGCCAGAGAATAACCTTGCAAACCAGTAATTTTTCTCACCCTGCAAGGGTCTAATTCTTGCAACAGCCTAATCTTTTGTTTAACACTTTTGTTTAGTATATTCTCGTAAGAAATTGAGTAAAACATCAATGGATTCCTATTGTACACTACAAATACTACTGCAATCCCAAGTGAATACAGGGGCATTACGACGTCTGTGTAGAACTTTATCAGCTATCACTTCTTCTGCATTTCTGGAAACCACTTTCTCTTTCTCAATTGTACAACCATTGCTACCCTCATAAGCTCGGCCTCTGGTATCAACTGCATACAACAACTCATTGGTCTAAAAATATTTCTCTTCAGTGAGAGTGATCTGGCTCTACCTCAGGAACCTTTGAGGTTGGTGCTGCTGGTGAATTTGTCAAGCGGAAGAAGAAACCTTGATTAAACCCCCTGGAATAGCCTGGAGATATAAAGCTTGCTCTGACTGGCCGATTTGCCTCATTGGTGTGGTGCTGTACTACCTGAGGTTACAGATCCCTAGCTCTGACCCCAGTGTCTTGGATAGAGCTCTTGTATTTACCCCTTTCTTCATGCCTTCCTGAGCTTTTGTGTCACCGAGATCGCGTGATTGAGCGATTCCCGCTCAAGGCGTGAGGTGAGGTGGAGCAGCGCCAGCCAGGGAGAGGAGCTGGGCGGGGTCACTTAGCAACCGGACTCCTGCCCAGCGCATTGCTTCTTCTTGTCAAGATGGCGCTCTGCTGTGGCGGAAGTAGGGCGGCTTGTCAACGGTGCCAGGTTGTCCCATGACTGACTCCCGAGCGGATCGGGAGAGTGCGCGGGTGTGGCCTGACAGCTGCGAGGCCCAGGAAGAGTTACAACGCGGTCCAGTCGCAGTCTCTGATCTGCTTCGGGTAGAGTGTTAAGACCCGAGTGGGGAAGTAGGAGGAAGACCGGACTGCCGACTCGATCCCTGGTAAACTGAAGAAGGCGTCGGTCGGGCGCAGAGGTAAACCGGGAACCCCCATAGCGAAGGGTAGAGAAGGAAAGAAGTTAAACTGTGTAGGGAGAGGGAGGTCTGCCAAGGAGTAGGGAATGTGACAGAATCCAGGACCAGAGGAATTCACTCGATGAACCAAAAGTGACTAATTAAGATTTGTGGGAGTAGATAATAATCCTCAGACTCCCCCAGAGATAGATCCCGCTTAAGCATATTTCTGCCCAGTGGTAAAGGGGAAGTGCCCTCAAACTCTCCCTATTGGTGACTCGAGAATAAATATCTTCTCCAGATTAATTCAGAATGTGAAGAAGGAAAAACCCTGCTGACATGAAATGTCATTAATTTTTTATGCTTGACATTTGTTATGCTATTAGTCAATGTACCTTTTTGATCAGAGAAGTAACACCCAGATACAGTTAAACCATTCAATGAATATTGTCTACTGTAGCTCAAGATGAATGTATTTAGGATTTGGGTGTCTGGTCTGCCATAAGTGATTTGATGTACTGTCCAGATACTGTATTTAAATTTGAAAAGAATGACCAAGAACAATTTGCTGAATATTGAAATCCTCATTTGACCTTCACAATATAAAGAGATAAAGCTTCAATATTTTTACTAAACAAGTCAGATGGTGTGGTGTCATTTTTGGTGGGTATGCACTGGGGTGTTGTAGTGAGTGTGATGCAAGCACAACACAGTTGCCTTCCTGATTTAGCCTTTCCACCCAGGACCATGCTACCCTAAGTGGACCGGCAGTCCCGGTTCCAACATATTGGTGCTCAGTGGTGGGATAGGATTTGTGCTTGTGTACAACCTACAGCAACTTAGAGTGCACCACGTACCTTACACCTAATTGTTCTTTCTCTGTCCATACAGTTAGTCTCTTCAATTGGCATTTTAGTTTTTCCCCCCCAAAAAATGTCCTTGAGGTGGTGGTTGTAAGTAGCTCCTATTTGATGCCTTTCTATTAAGTATCCCATACAAATGTCTGAGGACCCGACTGGTAAAATGGATTTCGAGCTGGCTGAGTTGGAAACTTACTCAGTGGCACAGCTTAAGGAATTTTGTCAGGAGAAAGGGGTGTTCTTTAAGCGTGGTACGAATAAAGTAGATTTTCAAACCAGCTTGAGAGCATGGGTAGCAGCTCACCCAGAAGGGGGGAAGGATGAGGAAGGAATGGAGCCCGACAACATCGCAGAATTAGACCTGCTGTACCAAACCAACGATGGGAATATGTTACCAGGCCCTGGGACACCTTCAAGGGCAGGCAGTAGTGTGTCTGGAAGGAGCCTGTCCTCAGCAGAATTAGCAGACCGGAGGGAGAAGAGACAACTAAAATTGGAACTAGCACGATTAAAGAAAGAGCGGGAGGAGAGGAGGTTTCTCCATGAGCTTACTTTAAGGGAACTGGATCTTAAAGCCTTACAGATAGGAATCCCCAGTAATCCCATTGGTGGCAGTGTACCTAAAGAAGATACCAGGGAGCCTGGACTTTACTTGTCCAAAGATGTAGTCGCTAGTTTTAGTGTAGGGGACGTCATTGGCAAATGGTTGGCTGCCTATGAGGTCTCTTTGAGAGCCCATGGGGTTCCTGAAAGTTATTGGGGGGTGGCCTGTATAAGTACATGCCTCCCATGGGGAGGGATGCCCTTTTAGCTCTAGAACAGGAGGAATAGACCAATTTCCCCACCATGAAGATTGCCTTAGTCAGGAAGTTTGGGCTGACCCCAGAAAAATACCGGCAGAAGTTGCGGAATAGCCACAAGCTCCCCACACAAAGCTGGGTTGATTTTTTGGACTACGCTAGGAAGGCATTAGAGGACTGGGTGCAGGGCAGTGAGGTTGCTGATTACGAGGGGTTGTATGATCTGTTCCTAAAGGAGCACCTCCTCCAGAAATGTTTTCCGGAGCTGCGCCAACACCTGGTGGACAGCAAGCTGACTAATCCTAGAAAGCTTGCAGAGGAGGCAGACACCTGGGCTAGTACCAGAGTGTCTACTAAGAGATCTGGGGGGGACTCCCAAAGAGGTGGACAGGGGTCTTCCCGGAAGAAAGAGTGGGGAGAAAAAAGGAGTTCTACAAAGGCCCCCAAAATAGTTCACAAGGGAAGGAGTCAAGTTCCCCAGCCAAATCTGGCCACCAAAAACCCACTTATCCTGACCGAAGTCAGCAGCCCGGGATTGTCCGATGCTATGAGTGCGGTGAGACTGGACACTATAAGGGAGATGCCAAGTGTCCAAAGAGAACGCACACTCCCACTGGAGGAAAAACCCCAGGGGTAGTGAGTGTAGTGATCGGGGAGGAGCTGCCCCTAGACAAGGGGGTGAGTGGGCAGGGCTAACCCTAGTGTCTCTGGGAGACAGTGAGATGGTTCCAAAGGTCCATGTGCCTCCAAATACTACCATGTATAGACAATGGGTCACCATCAATGGCCAGAGGAGGGAGGCCCTGAGGGACACAGGTGCCAGCATGACCATGGTAAGAAAACAGCTGGTGTCCCCAGAGCAGGTGATTCCCAATGTACTCCACCCAGCTGTGATGGCTGATGGCTGAGTGGGCCACTATCCCGTGTCTGAGGTTCCCTTTGAGTGGGGGGTGGTTACAGGCCTTCTACGAGTTGCGGTGAGCCCTGCCATGCCAGTAGATTGTCTGTTGGGGTATGACCTTGAGCACAATGCTTGGAAAGAGGTAGAGTTCCAGACACATACGGAAATGCTGGGATCACCTGATTGGACCTGTGCAAGCACGCGGTCCGCGACTGCCCAGAGGGGGAGTTCGCAAGGGCTGGAGCCTGGAACAAAGGCACAGCCAGCTGCCAACAAGGGGAAGATCCGGAGACGGGGGAAACCTGCCTCTGCGTCCACACCCTTTGAGATGGATGGGACACCTGAGGTGGTGCTCCTGAAGTCCAAGGAGTTGTCTCCACGGAGGATTCACCTATCCCTGCAGAGTGGCAAGTGGAGGGAGGACCTACCAGGGAAGAGTTTTGTCAAGGGCAGAAGGAGTGCCCTACCCTGAGGTGGCAGGCCGAAGCCCAGGTAGCAGGTAACATTTCAGGGAACTTTCCTACCCCAGGGCCAATACATAAAATCTATAAACGTCCCTGGAGAAAACTGCGGCTAGAGGACTTTCATGCCTTACTTAAAACACATCCCTTTTTGGATAATTATGACACTAATAAGGCATATGAAAATTTTTGTAACTGGATTAATCAGGCTCTGGACACCCTTATCCCGGTGAACTGGACTAAAGCCCGTGCGCAAGAGTCCAATCCATGGTTCAACGAGGAGCTTTTAGCTCTAAAAAAAGAGTGCAAAATCGCCGAACATAAGTGGCGAAGAACATATGCACCAGAGCTGAAAACTCTATATCTTGTCATTCAAAAAAAGTATCACAGACAGATTTGTAGAACCCGGGCTGCATACTACACCAGCGAGATAAATGGTAGCCAAAATCCTTCTAAGATTATTTTTAAAATTCTTAAGGAGTTAAGTGCAAAAAAAGCGGCGACTAACGCTACCAGTTCCCAAATATTCTGTGTTAATTTGGTGTCCTTTTTTGTTGATAAAATCACTAAAATTTATAGTTCCTTCTCTTCCTCACCCTCTCTTACCCTGCCTACAAACCACTCAGCACATGAACTCAGGACCATGCAGGAGATGGATCATGAGGAATTTCTTAGGCTTTGCTCAAAAGTTAAATCTGGCTCCCCAGCAGACCCATTAAAACCGGAACATTTTAGAGAGGCTGCCCCATTGGGCCTTGACCCATTAAGAACTCTGATCAATTCTTCGTTTACTACAGCTATAATACCTGCCAGATGGAAGCAGGCTTGGGTGTCCCCCATAATTAAAAAAACAACTTTGGACCCCACTAGGCCAGAGAATTACAGACCTATCTCATTGCTTCTGTGGCCTGCGAAGATTGCGGAGTCCTATGTCAATGCTGTTTTGACTCAACATCTCCAGTCACATAACATTCTGGATGCCTCCCAGCACGGCTTCCGTGCTGGAGACAGCACGGAAACCGCTCTCCTCAGTGTGACAGAACACCTCCGGACAATATTGGACTCCGGGCAGACGGCAGCACTGATTTTATTAGATCTCAGTGCTGCCTTTGATACGGTGTCACACGAGGTCCTGCTACATAGACTGGAAACGTCAGGAATTGTGGGACAAGCCTTGGCATGGTTCAAAGCTTTTTTGACCGGGAGATTTTTTCGGGTCTCCACCCCTCTGTTTTTGTCTAAAGAATGTAGCATTGAGCAATGTGTACCCCAGGGCTCCGCGCTCAGCCCAACACTCTTTAATCTGTATGTCCAACCACTGGCTAAGGTCGCCAAACGGTGGGACCTATCTATAGTGTCATACGCGGACGACACTCAGCTGGTGGTATTGCTGAGTGAAGATGCCGGGGCAACAGCACACAAGTTCAAAAAGGGCCTGACTGCAATAACATCTTGGCTGACGGCAAATTATTGGTAGTCGGTAAAAATGCTGCAGCATGGAACGAGGACTGGTGGCCAGACATCCTCGGCAATCTTCCAGAACCTAAAAAGGAAGTTAAAAATCTAGGAGTTTGGTTTGACTCCTCATTAAGTTTTGTGGTCCACACTAAGAAAACTGCTGCTATGTGTTTTGGACTCTTGCGTAATCTGAGGCCAATATTAACATTTTTTGATCCACCTACACGTCAGCTTGTGGTAAAGTCCACAATCCTCTCAAGACTGGACTACGCAAGTTCTCTGTTTCTGGGAACTAACAGACGGAGAAGGCTCGTTTACAACGCGTCCAAAACGCAGCAGCTCATGCTCTGACTGGACTCCCCCGGTTTAAATCAGTATCTGATACGCTCTCAAAGCTACACTGGCTTCCTATCGACAAAAGAATCCACTTCAAGACTTTGTGTCTCGCTTTTAAGATTCTGAAAATGGACTCTCCCCCTATGCTCTGCACTTTGATGACAAAGTACTCCCCTCGAAGAGCCCTTAGATCAATGGGACAGTGTCTGGCTGTGGTTCCTCGGGTCAAGCTAGCTCTGACGGGAGGACGTTCCTTCCGCTACCTGGCTGCAAAACTCTGGAACGCTCTTCCAATACAGATCCGGAATCTAAATGATCTTTTGGCCTTTAGAAAGGCCATTAAGACTCACCTTTTCTGTCAGTAATTGGCTTTGCTGTGATCTTTCTGTTGGCTATGTTTGCTTTCTCTCTTCTGATCAAGCGCCGGGACGCACCTTTGCTGGGGCAGCCGTGCGCTATACAAGAAAGGATAACATAACATTTACTAGGAGGATGGCCTCCTCTACATTGAACTCAAGGCTCCGGTGCACAGTTCGTCCAGGGCCTTATGAGCTCCCCAGCGTTACCGAGCCTTTCTCTTGGAGTTGGCTCATGAAATTCCTTTGGCAGGACACCTGGGCCAAGACAAGACCTTTGCCCGGCTTGTCCCACACTTCTATTGGCCTCAGATGAGCGTTGCGTCCAACACTTTTTGTAGGACGTGTGTGTCCTGTCAAGCCAGTGGGAAAACAGGGGTCAAGCTGAAGGCTACCCTGGAACGACTGCGCGTCGTTAGCACCCCCTTTGAAAGGGTCAGCATCAACATTGTTGGGCCATTAGATCCACCTACTTCAGCCGGTCACAGGTTTATCCTAGTATTAGTGGATCTTGCCACTCGGTACCCAGAGGCTATTCCTCTGAGGACCGTTACTGCACCTGCGGTGGCCCGGGCTCTGATGGAGATTTTTACCCGAGTGGGTTTCCCCAAGGAAGTTGTGTCCGACAGGGGGGCCAACTTCATGTCAGCATATATGCAGGCGATGTGGAAGGAATGTGGAGTCACTTACAGGTTCTCTACTCCTTACTACCCCCAGACCAATGGTCTGGTGGAAAGGTTTAACAAAACCCTGAAAGGCATGATCAGGAGTCTGCCTAAGAGCCTGCGGAGGAAATGGGTCATCCTCCTACCCTGTTTGTTGTTTTCATACAGGGAAGTGCTACAGAAGGGGGAGGGCTTCAGCCCCTTTGAGCTTCTGTATGGGCACCCTGTTAGAGGACCTCTCAGCCCGGTGAAAGATGGATGGGAAAAGAAATGGCTAAGTTGTGGAAGCAAGCTTCTGACAACCTTGAGGCCAGCCAGGCAGTCATGAAAGAGTTTTACGACCACAATGCTCACCCTGTGGAGTTGGAGCATGGACAGAAGGTGTGGGTCATGGAGCCTGGAGAGCTTAGTGCCCTCCAGGATCGCTGGACAGGCCCCTTTGAAGTGGTTGAAAAGAAGGGCTAGGTCACCTATTTGGTGGATCTTAAGACCCCCAGGCAGCCCCATCGGGTGCTCCATGTCAACCGCCTCAAGCCCCACCACAAGAGGTCCGAAGTCACCTTGATGATGATGACCGATGGGGCAGAGGAGAAGGAAAGCAAGCCTCTTCCAGAGCTATTTGTGTCCCAGGAGAAGGACGGTTCAGTGGAAGGAGTGGTCTTCTCACCATCTCTGACTCCCGAACAGCAGAGGGACTGCCGCCAAATTTTGGAGCAGTACTCCTTGCTGTTCTCCCTGATCCCGAGGAGGACCCACCTGTGTACCCACAATGTGGACACAGGGGACAGCCCACCTGTGAAGTCCAATTCCTACCGGCTGTCAGATAAGGTGAAGGCCAGCATCCATAGTGAGGTCACCAAGATGCTGGAGCTTGGAGTGATTGAACCTTCCGACAGCCCCTGGTCCAGTCCAGTGGTACTGGTACCGAAAGCTGCCCCACCTGGCACCACACTGGAACTCAGGTGCGGTGTGGAATACAGGGGACTGAATTCAGTGACAAAGACTGATGCTCATCCCATCCCAAGAGCCCCCTGGAATAGCCTGGAGATATAAAGCTTGCTCTGACTGGCCGATTTGCCTCATTAGTGTGGTGCTGTGCTACTTGAGGTTACAGATCGCTAGCTCTGACCCCAGTGTCTTGGATAGAGCTCTTGTATTTACCCCTTTCTTCATGCCTTCCTGAGCTTTTGTGTCGCCGAGATCGCGTAATTGAGCGATTCCCGCTCAAGGCGTGAGGTGAGGTGGAGCAGTGACAGCCGGGTAGAGACGTTGGGTGGAGTCATTTAGCAACCGGACTCCCGCCCAGCACATTGCTTCTTCTTGTCAAGACGGTGCTCTGCTGTGGCGGAAGTAGGGCGGCTTGTCAGCGGTGCCAGGTTGTACCGTGGGTGACTCCCCAGCAGATCGGGAGAGTAAGGGTTGTGGCCTGACAGCTGCGAGGCCCAGGAAGAGTTACAACCCGGTCCAGTCTCAGTCCCCACTCCGCTTCGGGTAGAGTGTTAAGACCCGAGCGGGGAAGTGGGAGAAAGACTGGACTGCCAACTCGATCCCCGGTAAACTGAAGAAGGCGCCGGTCGGGCGCAGAGGTAAACCGGGAACCCCTATAGCGAAGGGTACTGAAGGAAAGAAGTGAAACTGTGTAGGGAGAGGGAGGTCTGTCAAGGAGTGGGGAATGTGACAGAATCCAGGATCAGAGGAATTCACTCGACGAACCAAAAGTGACTAATTAAGATTTGTGGGAGTAGATAATAATCCTCACACTCCCCCAGAGATAGATCCCGCTTAAGCATATTTCTGCCCAGTGGTAAAGGGGAAGTGCCCTCAAACTCTCCCTATTGGTGACTCGAGAATAAATATCTTCTCCAGATTAATTCAGAATGAGAAGAAGGAAAAACCCTGCTGACATGGAATGTCATTAATCTTTTATGCTTGATAGTTGCTCACATTTGTTATGCTATTAGTCAATGTACCTTTTTGATCAGAGAAATAACACCCAGATACAGTTAAATCATTCAATGAATATTGTCTACTGTAGCTCCATTGCCAGGAGCATGCCCATTTCGGACCTTTCTAAGTGGGGCTTTAGGCGGTTGACATGCAGGACCTGCAAGGGGTTCCTGGGAGACTGCAAGTTCACCAGATAAGTGACATCACTCTTGCGCTCCACCACCTCATATGGACCTGTCCACCTGTCCTGGAGCGCACAAGGCTCCACAGGGGCCATGACCCAAGCTTTCTGTCCAGGTTGAAGCTTAATCAGAGTGGCATTCTGATCGTACCACCACTTCATTTCCTTCTGGCTTGCTTCCAGATTTGCCTGAGCGAGATCTCTGAAAGGCCGAGTCTGGTTCCTGAAGACCAGCATGCAACTATATACATCCTGGGGAGGTTTTCTGTGAGATTGCTCCCAGCCTTCCTTGACCAAACTCAAAGGTCCTCTTACCGGGTGACCATACAAAAGCTCAAAGGGGCTGAACCCTAGAGACTTTTTTGTGGTACCTCTCGGTAGGCAAACAGAAGTCATGGCAAGAGGACGTCCCACTTATGCCTCATTGGTTCGTCAAGACCCATTATCATGCCTTTAAGGGTCTGGTTGAATCTTTTAACCAGCCCATTATCTTGTGGGTGGTAAGGAGTGGTGAACTTGTAGGTAACACCACACTCCTTCCACAGAGACTTCATATAATTAGAAATTAGGTTTGTACTATGGTCAGACACCACCTCTCCGGGGACCGCCACACGGGAGAATATCCCCATCAGTGCACGTCCCACCATGGGGGCCGTCACTGTCCTGAGCGGAAAGGCTTCCGGGAATCGGGTAGCATGGTCCACCAAGACCAGGATAAACCTGTTGCCCACGGCTGTCTTGGGGTCCAGTGGCCCACAATGTTAATACCCACCCGTTCAAAGGGGGTACTGACTACAGGGAAAGGTTGGAGAGGGGCCTTGTGCCTCCTTCCACTTTTCCCACTTGCCTGGCAAGTTTGACAGGTCCAACAATGAGTATCTGAACTCTTCCGCATCTGGGGCCAATAAAAGTGGGAGACAAGACTCTCAAAGGTCTTGTTCTGCCCCAGATGACTAGCTAAAGGAACATCATGAGCCAAATCCAGTAGGAAGGCTCTGAAGCGCTGGGGTACCACCAGCACACGGGCTGACCCAGGCTCAGGAACCTTAGGCTCGCTATACAGGAGACCGTTCTCCCAGTAGATCCCATGTGATCCAGACTGATCACCTGCTGCCTGGTTTGTGGCATGTTGCCTCAAACCCACAAGAGAAGGGCCCCTCTGCTGCTCTTCACAAAATTCCTCCCTGGATGGACCCCCTTCTTGCTGCCAATGGGTCAGCTCAGGTAGATTTCTCAGTTCAAAAACTTGCACCCCTGTAGGTTCCAGGGTATCCCCCTCAAGGTCTGCCTCCTCCTGGACCGTGGGAACAATGGATGCTGGTTTCCCACGCCCCCTACCTCTTCTCTCTAAGGCAGGTCCCTGGGCCATACTTTCAGGCTCCAGGGTCTCTTGAACACCCTCAGCTGCCATAGACCGAGTGGTCACACATGCCCACTCAGGCAGACCCAACATCTCTAAATGCACATTCCTCTCCACTGTAGCCCAAGGGGAGCTTTCTAAATAATTGCCTAACATACAGTCAACATGCGTGGATGGACTCACAGCTACTTGAAGAGTACCAGAGAACCCCCCCACTCAATGGGAACTTGAGTCATCTTGCAATGGCTCTGTGTGTTGTCAGCGGCAACAACTGTGAAGAATGCATGAGAGACTACCTGCTCTTCAGGCACCAAGTGACACTTGACAGCTGTCACACTTGCTCCTGTGTCTCTCAGAGCCTCCACTCTATGGCAAATTGATGGTCACCCACTACCTGTATTTTTTAGTGTTATCAGGCAGCTGAGTTCTAGGGACCATCTCAAAGTCTCCTAATGAGACAAGGAACATTTCTGCGGGACCCCACCCACCTTTGGCACCCATTTCCTCCCCACCCAGGGCTACACTGGCTTTCTGACAGGGTGGTGCACGGGGTGGCACATACTGACCCCTTTGGGGACACTGGGGATCATACCAACGGTGACCCAACTGCTTACACTGAAAGCAGGTAAAAGGCCTCTCTGAAAAGGTTTACCTGTCTGTGGTCCTGACTTCTTCTAAGGGGTGGCTGGGAACCCTTACCTTGGTTCCATTGGGAATTACTTTGGGGACCTTTGTGGAACTCCCTCTGTTTAACCCTATCCCCCCCACTCTTGAGCTGGGGACCCTGCCCACCTTTGGCGGAGTCTCCCACAAGACCCTTGTGGACACTGGTACTTTCCCAGCGGTCCGCCTCTTCAGCAAACTTTCTAGAGTTAGTCAACTTGCTATCAATAAGGTGCTGGCATAGCTCTGGAAAACAATTAGCAGACAAGTGCTCCCTAGCAATCAAATCATAGAGCGCTTGAAAATTATCAACATTGCTATCCCTCACCCAACCATCCATAGCTCTACAAAAGAAAGACACATATTCCACCCAAGCGGTTCCCTCCAGTTTCATACAATTCCTGAACCTCTGTCTATAGAGCTCCGGAGTTGACCCATTCCTTGTCATCAGTGCTTTTTTCGTGTGGACATAAGACATCCTATGATCACTGTGCAAGTCTAACAAAGTATCCCTACCTTCAGTTAAAAAGCGGCCCTCCAAACCCGCTACCCAATCCTTCTCAGGGACCCAGTGGGCCAACATTTCTATCTCATAGGCTGCAAACCACTGACCAATATCTTCACCTTTGTGGAAATCTTTGATGACATCCTTGGGAATATGTACCCTGCCTTCTGAAGGCACAGATGGTGCGCTGTCAACATAGGGATTGATTTCTAAGGCCTTGGCCTTGATCTCCAACTCCCTCAACATCCTCCCATGCTCCAATTTCATTCTCTCTCTTTCCAAAGACAACCTGTTATTCTCTGTTTCCCTCTGACTCTCCATCTTAAGCTTAGCCAACTCTAGCTTGAGTGCCCTATTTCTCTCCCTGTCTTCCAGCTCTCTGGGGGATAGGTTTTTGGAAAAGATACTGCTGCCAGGTGGGGACGGCACCCCTCCCCTGGCTGGAAACACTGGCCTATCAATTTGCCCATCTGCATCCCCAACTGGCTGCACCACAAGGTCAGGGACATTTCTTGCTTCTGCCCAGGCCCTCAGCGTCTTTTCGTAGTCTTCCTTTTAGAGATGCCTGGTGTAGCAACTTTCAGTTTCCTGAAGAGATACTTGAGCTGTTTCACAGTGTAGGTTTCCAACCTTTCTTCTTCAAAATCAAAATACATAGATGCAACAGATGCAGGAAAAACTAACAGTCCAAGGAAAAAGATTCTAAAAAAAAAAGTATGTGTTCGCGTTTGGTCTGCACTCACTAGTAGTGTATACCAATCACTGCATATGATACTCAAATGCAAAGTGCAAATCCTCACCGCTGACCACCAATGTTAGATCTGGGGGTTTCTAGTTGGCAATGGTATTCACCTTTGTCCAAATAGGGAACCTTACTTCTAAGTCAGGATAAGGGGATTACACTCCTTGATAACCCCTGCTCACCCCCTTGGTAGCTTGGCACGAGCAGACAGGCATAAAGTAAGAATTAGTGGAATGAAAGCCAGGTTGAGTATAGTGCAGATAGATTTTTTGCAAATGGAGTGGGAAATGAGACATCTGTATATTTTGACTTTGACTGCTTGGTGTCTGTGACTACTTTCAAGAATGATCAACTTTCTATAAGTTAAAAAACGTGACTTCTGACTTTTGTTAGATGATGGTCGGTCGAGTTTACATTTTTTGGCCATACAACTCGCCACATTTTCAATTTCTGAGTTACAAATGTAGCTACATTTGAGCAGTTGTGTTTTGTGTCATATGATAGATTTGTGTTCTATTCGCCTGGGAGATGCCTCACTGGCTTGGACGGGGATTCCCCAAGATATTTGGGAATCAGACTCTACCACGAGCCCCGGGACCTCTTGGAGGGTAATCATTACCATGCCCTCCGGAGCCTTAAAGGCCAAATCGGTTTCTGGAGAGCTTTGCCCCTGGCTCCCATAGCCAGGGTCGCATTATCGAAAATGATCATGGTGCCTCGACTCCTCTATTACTTCGCAAATGTCCCCGTGGTCCCCCGGTCCTTCTTGCAGGAGATGAACTCAATGCTGGTATCCCTGATTTGGGGGCGGGCCGCTGTGGAGTGGCCCTCTCGACTCTGCAGCTACCTCGCGACGGGTGAGGGATGGGCGAACCCTCATTTGAAGCCTACTTTTTGGTGGCATAAGCTACAGTGGCTGTCGCGCTGGACCGCACACCATAACTTGGGAGAAACGATGACCCAAGGCGGGCAGCTGGCAGTCCCAGAACTAACTCGAATGCTACTCCCGGGCACTAAGCTCAACCCAACGCATCCACTGTTGGTGAAAGTGCTAGGACCTGTTACCTCTAGCAGGGCTCCCTATGGGAGCGGAGTTTTACACTGTGAGGGACCTACGGGTCTGGACGGAGCACCAACTCACAGAAACGGAGGCCCTGTTTACCGACGGTCAGCAAGCCTCGTTCACGGCCCTGACCGAGGAGATAGGGCTCCCGCCCGGTCAATTCCTGTTGCATCAGCAACTAGTAGCGTATTGTGGGCGGACCGGGGACCTCAGGGAAGGGGAACCTATCACTCACCCGGTGGTACATGCGCTGCTTCATATGGGAGCGGGTAGACACCATATCACATGGATATACAAATCCATCATCTAACTCACACAAGTGTCACTATCGAGATTGCATCTCCGCTGGGAGGAGGATTTCAGATGTAGTCTCCATGACAGGGAGTGGGGGCCGGCCCTAGAACATCAAAAAAAAGTGTCCCGCAACCAGCGATTTAAGAATGTCCAGTTTAGTGTGTTGCACCGTGCCTACCTCACACCAGCTTGGCTTAAACGCTTCTACCCGACCTCCCACTTTGAATGCCTCCGATGTAGAACCCTGGACCCCCACTCATGCACATGTTTTGGTCCTGCCCTGGTTTGCAAACCCTGTGGACGACAGTACACACTACACTGCAAACAGTCACCGGCCACACAATGCTCCACACGTGGGAAGCCTGCGCCCTGGGTATCTTTAGACGCAATAAAAAAATAAAGTAGAGACGAAGTTTGCGCTCTTAGCTATACTGTTAGTGAAACGTAGCATTGCTAATCATTGGCGCACAGCTGAGGGTCCCCCAATTGCGGCCTGGTGGGGGGCGGTAAAGAAATGGGCCGCAGCCGAGGACGACCTTATCCGCCAAGAAGAAGCCTGCGGCATACGCCGCCACCCCATAACCCTAGAATGGGCGACACTTCTGCATAGCTTTCAACAAGCACAGTCGGCAGGTACTGACCCAGCGCAGAGCCCGCGCATGACACCAGGCTCACGAGCCCCCTCCCCGGTCCATGGGCGCCCCCCACCTGCCCCGCAGACCCCCTCCTAAACGGCCCTCTTGGCTCCACGACGTCATCTGGCGCGACGCAAGGCGTTGTAAGTCTGTGGATCGACACAGATCATGGTCACTCTAGCTCCACTTCTATACGACCCCGAAGCCCTCCCCTCCTTCCCTCCCCGGATCCCACCCCCACCCGGTTGTAAGTCCCCTAGTTGAAGTTAGAATTTGGATAGCCATTTCAAGATGCCCGACACGAGGGACTTTGGACTAGACCCCTTTTCCAGTTCTCAGCCTGGAAAAGCCTGTGTTGCTCCAGCCTCACTATCATTCATTCCTGAGATCACCTTAGATCAGGTCAACTCTCTGATTGGGACCATTAAGTCAGGCAGCCCGGTAGACCTCGTACCTGCCCGTGTCATGCACCTCATTGGGAGTGTCCTTAGCCCCTGCATTCGGACGGTGATCAATCGCTCCCTGTCTGAGGGACTGGTCCCCCGGGTGTGGAAGGAGGCCATAGTCAAGCCTATCAGGAAGAATACCGCCATCCCTTGGTCAGACATGACCAACCTGAGGCCTATCTCCCTTCTGCCATTCATCGGAAAACTGACGGAGAAGCACGTCAATCACCATCTCTCAACCTTCATTGAGCAGACTGGCAGCTTAGACCATTCTCAGTCCGGGTTCAGGCCTAGGCATAGTACTGAGACCGCCCTCCTCTCCGTTACGGATGCCATACGCATGTCCCTGGACAGAGGGCTGTCTGTGGTGTTGGTGCTGCTGGACTTGTCCGCAGCATTCGACACCATATCCCACGCCATTCTCCTTACCAGATTAAAGGAGATAGGCATCGACAAATCTGCCCTGGCATGGTTTACCAGCTTTCTCTCAGAGCGGACTCAGAAGGTGAACATGGGCTCCTTTAGATCCACCTCGGCTAACATCATCAGAGGAGTCCCGCAGGGCTCATGTCTTAGCCCTACGTTGTTTAACGTTTATGTCTCCTCTCTGGCCAACATGACAAGGTCCTTTGGGTTTATGCCTATCTCCTACGCTGACGACACGCAGCTGCTGTTTACTTTTAAGACCTTTACTCCAGAGATTAGACAAGCTTTCTCTAACGGCATGACTGTAATCGCCAGCTGGATGGCCAAGAACTTTCTACAATGCAACGTGGGAAAGTCTGAGGTCATGTTATTCGGGGAGGCAAGAATCCTCTGGACCCCAGATTGGTGGCCTTCTAGCTTGGGACAGGCCCCGCCCCCCAAACAGGTAGTAAAGAACCTGGGGGTTCGTCTAGACCAGGACCTCACCCTTTTTCACCATGCCAGCACCACTGCAGGGTCCTGCTTCCATATTATTGGCCTCCTTCGGAAGGTGTTCCCCCTTCTACCCGACGATACCCGGAAGACCCTGGTCCAGGCCCTCGTTTTGAGTCGCCTGGACTATTGTAATGGCTTACTCCTAGCTGCCAATGAGGGAGTGCTCAATAAACTACAGGTGGTGCAGAACACCACAGCACGGCTGGTGACCAACACCCCCCCCAGAACACCGTCCCTCCCCCTCCTTAAGGCCCTTCATTGGCTCCCTATCCGGAAACGGGTAGAATTCAAGATCAGCTGTGTGATACACAAAAGTTTACACAATCTGGGACCACATTACTTGGCAGACAAATTTGTTTATCACCGTCCTTCCCGCACCCTCAGGTCCTCCAACCAACAGTTGCTTCAGGTTCCTAGACATTATAAGACCAGACAGGGAGGCCGTGCCCTCTCCATCATGGGTCCTCGTCTATGGAACAACCTCCCCCTCTCCCTTAGAGAATGTCAGAGTCACTCAGTTTTCAGGAAACGCTTAAAGACTGTACTATTCTAGGAGGAGTTCTTCTACCTGCCCACCTTACAGCACCGCGCGGAGATACACCTTCGGGTGTGATGCCGGCGCGTAATAAGCCCATAAATAAATAAATAAATAGAGACAGTCACATGCCTCTGAGAACTTCGGTGCACATAACACTGCATAATCTAGTTATCAGCTCGGGACATTTACGGCGAAAGTGGTGAGGGGGAGCCCTCCCCCTTGACAACCGAGTCACCAGTTAGTTGACATCCCCCGCCATTGCCAGGCATCACAATGGAATGCATTGATAGTACTGTAACACTCCTTAATTCACTGCTTGTATGAAATGCATGAAATGTAAAATCCAATAAAAAAGGTTTAAAAAAAATGATAGATTTGTGTTATGTTTTCTTCCTTAGATATATGAGAGCTGAAAAATCAGACTGTTCTGAAGATTTATTTGTAAAATCTTCTTTGTTTTATTCTGCTGGAAGAGTTATGGGTGTTTTATATGTCAAAGTTCCTCAAGCAGTTGGACTTCCTTTTAATGGTAATTCCTGTATGTAAGTGTGGTATAGTGTCAAGGACAAGAACAGAGTCAACAAGTTCTAGAAGAGGAAGAAGGATTCTGGGACCCAAAGAGGACTGTTAATGCATTTTGGTGCTGTGTTCTTTATTGAGATATGCATTCAGCTCTAAATCGGAGCACTGTTGGTGCAGTCCAGATAGAATAACAACGGGCCATATTACCAAGCAATAGCGATAATTATCGCAATTGCTTGGTTAGCGTGAAAAAATTATTGCCGAGCTGCGGCGATTTTTACCGCAGATAAACCTTGGTATTACCAAGGTTTATCGCAAATGTGATAAAAATTGGCCGCAATGCATGAATATCGCTGAAAAGTCAGCGATATTCATGCATTAGCGACCTAATGCTCTTAGCCATGTAATCCACCTCCCATTGGATAACATGGCTAAGAACTGCTCAGGGCAGGTGTTAGCTTTTGGAGATATTCGCGCTTAGCGCGATTATCTCCAAAAGTTGGTAATAGGAGATAGCGATGTTAGCGACTGTTTCCAGTCGCTAACATCTTGGCACGCCCACTTTGCATGTCATTAGTGATAAATATCACTAACATGCAAAGTGGGGCCCAAGATGGTCGCTATCTCCTACTAGCTGTCGCTAACTGGTGACAGCTAGGTAATAGGAAGATAATTTTATCTCTGCTTTCTTGGCTTTTAAAGCCAAAAAAGTGGAGATAAACCCCTTGATAATATGCCCCAATGTTGTTACAGATCCAAAACATATGGTGAAGAGTCTGTTATCTTGATTTTCCTTTTTTAAAATCTTCTGCGCATATAGTCACATGGTCCCTGACTGTAGGTGTGTTGAGAGCCCGTGGGGACAGGTTATGATGGCTTTTTATATGATACAGCTTGTTTTGAAAATCATGCCCCTTGAGTCATATGAGTATGGGGATGATGTGGTCATATTGCTTGTAGGCAATATTTAGTTATGAGGTATCACCTTTCAGGATGGTGAGCAAAAGAAGGGTCTGAATAAGTTTGATTGCAGTTAGGAATATATTTTGGTTAGTAACAGCTGGATCGATTTGCTTATCCCAATGCAAAGGGAATTTACCCAAGAAGATGTTTGTTTTTGATGTTTTATAACAGGGTAGACATGTTTGAGGGATAAATGTAACAAAAAAGAGTTATTACCGGACGGATGATACATGAGTATGTTCATCACTGATACCGAAAGGGAAAGTCAGATTTTAATGGTCTAGCTTTGGGGTAATTGTTATACATTTAGTGTTATCCCTGTAAATAAAGCCACCCCTCCTTTTTGCCTATTCTGTACAATGGTTTAAATGACAAACTCTTAGGCAACATTACATTGGAAGTAAGTGCTGAGAAATAATCAAACTATAGTTCTGTCTGAAATAGTAGGTATAATTGAATAACAGATAGTGGGATTGGGTGTGCTGTGCAAAAGCTGATCAGTAATTTATGATGGTTACTCATTGGTGGTAAATCTTGTTAGCTGCTTTTGGCTTTTGCATTAGGACACATTTAATATGAATGAAATTATATTTAGATCTGTGTATATAAGAGCAATTGTATGGTAAATGTGGGGGTCCACACCTGATGTTCAAGGGTCGAGATATGAATGAAGGGGCAGGACACATATTTTTATTTGAAAGGTTAGATGTTTTCATCCAGGGATTTTTCATAATCCTTGATAATGGATTTGAGGCCAGGTAGTTTTTTCAGAATGTCAATGTACTTGTCTTTCAGGAAAGAGGGTGTTTGTGGGCCTTCAGGAGTCCCCTTTACTAAAATTAATTCTGATTAATGTGCCAAAGAGAAAGATATGATTTATAATACATGTTGTGTAGAGTTTGCAGTAAAATATTTATGGGCATCATGCCATTCAGGGAAAGGTAGCCACAAGTTTGTTACATTTTGTATACTCAATGGTGTTTAGTTGATCAATGGGTTTGTGGGTCTCCTATTTAGTCTTCTTTTGACACATGAGAAATTATGGGGATTCAGATACTCGATCTTCAATTACAAATGGTGTCAGAGCTGTCAGTCTTAGGGTGGTCTTCCACTACACCTTTTGCTTTAACTTTTCCATGTTTGCTGAAATTCATATTTGCTTGCTCAGGACTCTTAAACAGTGATCTCTGGTTTAAACATGGTAACATTGGAATACAACTAAATGGCATTTTTAATACAATCCCTTGTAGAGTGGTATACCATATACCCAGAGTCTGTAAATTAAATGCTACTAGCTGACCTGCAGTACTTATTGTACCACCCACTTAAGTAGCCTCTTAAAATATGTCCCGGCCTACTATTCCAGCCTGCATGTAATTGTAACCTGTCATTTCGACATGACAATATAACTCACTTGCCAAGCCTTAAACACTTTTAGATAGCCCCTACGTAGCCCGTAGCCCATAGGGCAGGGTGCATTGTAATTAAAATGTTGGACATGTAATTTTTAGTTTGTACATGTCCTGGTAGCAAAATACTCCTAAATTCATTTTCCATTACTTTGAGGCCTACCTCTCTCGTAGGATAACATTGTGTTGCCTTATTCCATTTGATAAGTAATAACAGTCGATAAGGAACATGTAAACATTGATGTTTTTGAGTCTGAGAAATTGTAATTATAAACCCTCTTTACTGGGAAAGTCAGATGTTAAGTTACAATTTTGAAAGTGCCACTTTCAGAAAGTTTGTCGAAGAAGAATGCCGCCAAGACCATTAATCAACTCTTTTCTTGATTGAAGAAACAAAAATATTGTTTCTCTGAATGTCTATGACTTGGCCTGTTGTTGTTTGAAATTTTCAGCAAAGATGTATACTCAGGTATATCAGTCCAGAATACATTGTTCCTGTGATTATAAGAGAATGAGTTAGAAGTCCTCTTTCTTAAATCATTGCTTTTTCCATGGCTTTTTTCTAAAGAAAGTTTTTTACAAAATAAAACATTGTACATGTAGTGATTACATTTGCGAACACAATAACGATGGACACAACTTATACAAACCAAAAACATTACATGACATAAATTGTTGAGTATATACAGAAAATTAATCAAAGAGTATACAGAAAAACATGTCTAGTGTCTCACATTGTCGCATTGGTGGGACATTTGCCACTTTAGTCCTCTTGTCTGTGATCACAGAAACAATGTATTCTGGCATGATATACCTGAGTGTGCATTTAGAGAACCAATAATTTGGTTTCTTCAATCAAGAACAGATTTGATTGATGGTCTTCAAGGCATTCTTCTTTGATCAACTACGTACTGATTCCAGCCTCCAGAGTCCACAACTGAATCACTCCACTGTACGATACATCCTTTCAGAAAGTTAGCATTTCCTGTCCTGTAATTTAGTGACTGCAGCTTGTTTTTTGTTCACCTTGCTTTGTGTAGGTGGCAGTTGGATTTGGTTTATCCCTCTCAAACAGCTACACAATAGAGAGATTAGAGGTGCCTGGATGGGCCATCACTGGCAGGATGTGGGGCAGAGCTGGCAACAGCCCAACTTTCAACTGAATAGGCTGTGCCCTGCCGTCACACACATGACTTCCAAGAATTGTTCATGCATACAACCATGGGCCCGGACAGGGAAAGAAGAAAACTTCAAACGTTTCAAAGGGAAATCTCTAGAATCTTCTCCTACTTCAAAGAAGGCACCTGGTATAAAAATAGGAACTCCAGACACACTGTTCAGTTTACTTTCTAGACATACAGAAGGACTCTTAGAGGACTGCCTGCTGCTCTGGCCAGCTGTGTACTCCACAAGACTGCTTTGCTGCACCTAAAAGGACTGCTTTGCTGCCTGGAGAACCTGCCTTGAAACCTCGGAGGCCTGCACTGCTACTTGAGCACTGTTCCATTGCTTGAGCCCAGGCCTACTAGATTGAAACCAAGGGCTAGTTCAGGGACCTCCTCATAAGAACCTCATGGACAGAAACAACTCGAACCATCTCGAGCCCACACCCAGCCTGAGTGAGTACTGACCCCTCAAGTGGTGCCTCATGGTCCTGGATCCTTGACGGTGGTGCTGAAGGTATCCAGATAGCCTTTATTCAAAATTAAGAAGAGTCTGGGACCAACATGCTCGTCTTCCAAGCCAAGGTGCATTGCTGGTCAGTCTAGCAGTATGACAACTCCTTCTTTGTTCTTCTCCTAAACAACAAATCCTGTTCAGCGGTCCTTCACTACAGGGTATCTTGCCTTCTGGAACTCTTGTTGGCTACAATCTCCAGCCTCGTTCTGTGGAGATTTTTAACTTCCAAAAAAGGACTAACTACAAACGTAGAAATCTTCACCGTAAGTTACTTCAGCGCTTCCCCGACATGCTGAACTTTACCCTTTCAAGCATCTTTTTGTCAAAATTTCTTCTAAGTCTAGAGGTAAGTGCTGACCTTTTTGTACCCGACTTACACTTCATTGTGGTCAGCCATATGTTTCAACTTTGAACCAGTGTTGTGCGACATAGATGTCTGCAGTTGGCGCTTTTATCTTTTAGGCACCAGTTTTTACCTTAAACTCAAACATTCATAACTCTGATTCTACTGGTTGCATTTTTGTCGTGTTGCAGTCAAATAGTTTAATAAAATTTACTTTATTTGTCTCAATTGGTGTGGGAATATTCATGTGTTTAATTTTTACGTTATTACTGTTTGAGTGCTGCATAAATATTTTGCACATTGACTCTAAGTTAAGCCTGGCCGCTTTGTGCCGAGCTACCAGTGGGTTAAGTGCAGGTTAATGTAAGTCTTTTTTATTCAGCCTGACAGGGATTGTGTCTATTACATGAATAGGATTAACAGCCCTTTCACTTCACAATGCAATTTATTACAAATGAAACTCTGAATTTTTCTCTGCTGGCTGCATCTCATTTTTTGTGGCATGACTTTTTTTATTATCATTACAATATTTGGAGAAATCCAGAATTACTACACATCTAACCAAGCATTCAAATCACAGTCAGCTACAATATTACAATGAACATTAAGAAGGAGGGTGGGCAAAATAAACAGCTGGTTTGTAATGTTAATATAAAAATAAGTAAGATAACAATGCACACTTTTAATCAGCTTTGTCACTTAAAAGAGAAGAAATGCTTTTAAGTGAATGTTAACAATGCCCAGAGGCTGTGCGCTGTCTTTCAAAGTGAAAGGAGGCCATGTATAAAGTGGACTGTCCCATTGCTCCATGAAGTATGATGTGGTTCGAAAGCAAAATGTGAACGACAATTTAACAGTACAAAGGATAAAGACCAGTAGCCAAAGGTGTGTATATTTATGTATTTGTTTAATTGAATTTTAGTGTTTAACACAGTCAAACTGTAGCCATCCCAACCTATCACCAGTGCCCCCACCAATCATGTATCAAATATAGAATACATTTTCTCCTTTCAATTCACAAAACCCCTTGCAAAGTTAAACATCCCACCTATGGCCCCCAAATGACACGATACTCAACGACATGTTCATCTCATCTTGGGTGGAAGCAGAAATGTGTTAAAGGAGCCCACATGTATTTGGGCCTAGAAGCCCTCTGGAGTTCCTCCGCGTTCAATTCTAATTGAGACTTGCAATGAGTCATGTCCATCAGTCAGAGTTTTTTTGAGGGTTTTGCACGGGTCTCCCAATGTAATGCCACTCACCTCTTTGCCAGCAGCAGCAAAACGGACACAAATTTGCGGCTCACAGGCTGTAAATGTGTAACCCATTTAATGAAGCAAATCTGGAGTTCACAGTGTCCTTGCTCTAACACCATATCAATGAGTGCCCCCATGATTTGAGTCCAATAGCTCCTCATTGTGTCAAATTGCCGAGACAGATGCATAAAGTCTACCTCTACAGCCCACCTCGGACACCGGACACAGCAAGCATCTGCCCTCCAACCAAATGTATGCAGTTTAATTTCTGTGTAGTACATCTGATGCAGGTATTTAAAGCGTATTATTCACAAATTACATACAGTTCGAGGTGAGATTATATAATTGTGGGGAAAATAACTTCCATTTCTACTGACTCAGCAGCATTTCCAGCACTGCGTTCCAGTACTCTTGTGCCTTATCCTGTGCCTGTGGTGTCTCCGCCTGCGCTGTTTTGTATAATTTAGTAATTGAAAGCCTATGAGTGTCGCTAGTTAATAGTATCTGCAAAGCATCAAGGGGCATATTACCAAGCAATAGCGATAATCATCGCTATTGCTTGGTTAGAGACAAAAAATTACCGCTGAGCTGCGGCGATTTTTACCGCAAATAAACCTTGGTATTACCAAGGTTTATCGCAAATGCGATAAAAATCGCCGCAATGCATGAATATCGCTGAAAAGTCAGCGATATTCATGCATTACCGAGCTACTGCTCTTAGCCATGTTATCCACCTCCCATTGGATAACATGGCTAAGAACTGCTCAGGGCAGGTGTTAGCTTTTGGAGATATTCGCGCTTAGCGCAAATATCTCCAAAAGTTGGTAATAGGAGATAGCGATGTTAGCGACTGTTTTCAGTCGCTAACATCTTGGCACGCCCACTTTGCATGTCATTAGTGATAAATATCACTGACATGCAAAGTGGGGCCCAAGATGGTCGCTATCTCCTACTAGCTGTGGCTAACTGATGTTAGCGACAGCTAGGTAATAGGGAGATAATTTTATCTACGCTTTCTTGGCTTTTAAAGCCAAAAAAGCAGAGATAAACCCCCTTGATAATATGCCCCCAAGTGTCAGTAGTGCCCAAGGGAATTGGAGAACGATTCTCACAGGACCACCCTCAAGGGATAATCGGTAAAAGTTAATACTGTAGTGGGACTCTGGGTGTGAGATATGTCCTCCAGTCATTGCAAACGCACCATCTGGGAATGCGTCACCCGTATTATGGAGGCCCGCTCGGACCAGCAAGGGCACCACAGAGGTGCACATAAGGGAAGCTTACTCGCTCAGACTCCCAAAGCTCACCAGGCTGCTGTCTTGGAATGGACTGTGTTGATTTCTGCATGTGATATCCCCTCCCTCCTGTGAGATTGCAGTGCCCAGAGTGGGACAGGGTAGGCATGCTCGTGTTCAACTGCCACATGTGGTTTATAGTCCGGCGGTGCTTTCTAATTATGTGCAAAATGAGCCTGTGCACATAGATGATAAAGACGGAAGTCTGGAGCGTTGAACCCGCCTGGTGGGTATAGCAACATGAGTGTATCCCAGCTGATCCTCGGTTGCTTCCCTGCGCATATTAGTGTTAGTAAGTATGCCCTAAGCTTTTTAAAGAAATACATCGGTAGTATATTAATAAATAAGTGCAGAAAATTGGGTAGGATGGCCATTTTTCAAATTGCAATCCCATCTGTCAGCGACAGTGGGAGCTGCGACCATCTGGCCACCTGGTTTCTCCAGGGTCGATATTCCCCTCACAAAGTTTGATCTTTTCATCAGGTCGCCGTCTCAGTGAATCCATACCCCCAAATATGTGACAGGGTCCTCCTGACTCAACACCAATGGGAAAACAAGCTTTTCTCCAAGGTGCACAGTGTAAGTGGGAATATGACTGATTTCACCCAGTTAATGCTCAGACCTGAGTTACATTCAAACTGGATGTATGCTCTACTTAATGAGGACAGCTGCATTGGTATGTCTCTAACATACAACACCATGTTATCAGCGTGCAAGGTGATGTTAATAGGGCAGAGGCTTTTTTTAAATATTTATATTAACCACACGAGAAAACAAGTAGAAAATAACTTTAGTAGCACAGACAGTAAGAAAAAAAGTAAACAATAAAATAATAACAGATCCATACAGAGATATGATTTTAGCCAGATCAGAAGACTATAGATCATAAAACAGCATTAAACAACAGAAAGAAAAATTGATTTTTAGCCATCATATTCATTAAGCCTTAACATTCATTAGATGCTAAGGGATACATGCATCAAGCGATTTTGGAATCGCAAACGGTGCGAATCGCAAAATTCGGCCGTTTGCGATTCCAAAATCATTTTTTGGGATGCATCATTTATTTTTCATTTATTGCAATTTAAGAAATCGCAATTTTTTGCGATTTCTCAAATTGCGATAGCATTTAAGAAATCGCAAATTTTGCGATTTCTTAAATGCTATACATGATTAATTTTAATTTGCGAATTCGCAATTAGGAAGGGAAAAATTACCATGAAGTGAACCTTCATGGTAATTTGCGAAAAGTTTAAAAAATGCAAACAAAAGCATTTGTTAAACTTACATTTTACACACACACATACCCTTGGGACATGTGTGTGAGTAAAATGTACTTACATGACATTCCAGGGGTGCAGGGGGAGTCCTTTGGACCCCCCCTGCACCCTCGAAATTGCATTCTCATTTTGCGATTCCTTAATTGCGGATTCGCAAAATGAGAATGCCTTCCGATTGATTCCTATGGGCCTCTAGGCCCAGAGGAATCAATGTAAAGTGATTCCTTATTTGCGATTCGCAATTAAGGAATCGCAAATAAGGAATCGCAAATAAGGAAAATTAGGAAATCCCAAAAACTTTTGCGATTTTTTGATGCATAGGAATTTACGATTCCTAAATTGCGATTACTTAATTTTCGCAATTTAGGAATCGCAAATTCCTACACTGATGCATGTGGGCCTAAATGTATTGAAGATAAATTTAAAGAAAGAAAAGTTCCCCAGATTCTATCCAATTTCATCATTGATCGCACTCCTCTTATTTTAGCTAGTGCAGACTTCATAATATAAATTTCATTAACAAGAGACCACCATTCCATAATGTGCGGTGGTTTCAAAGATATCCATAGGGCAGAGGCTAAATGAAAGTGCTGATGTTTTTTGCTGAATAACACAGGCCAGTTGTTCTAACGTTATCACAAATAATATAGGTGATACTAGGCGGCCAACTCTGGTACTTCTGCTAATAGCGAGTTCCTCAGATATGTGCCCATTGATAATTGTGCATGCTATAAGGTCGGTGTTCAGTAGGCGTATCCAGTGAAGAAACGCCTCGAGCATCCCCATATGAGCAACTACCATAAACATGTATCTCCATTCTATGGAACCAATTGCCTTTATGATGTCCAGTAGAACTGCAGCTTCCGGCAAGGAGGGGTTTAACTGAAGCAATAGAGCAAAATAAGGTGTTCAATTTATGGGCAGTAGAATTGGATGGGATGATCCGAGATTTGTGAGACATCACTAGATGAGAAAGCAATAGTTGCAATAGAGTGTTGATGATTTTGGCTAAAAGGGTAGTATATATATTGATTAGGGAATGGGGATAATATGACTCACATTGCGCTGGCTCTTTTTTGGGTTTCAACAGCATAACTATCAATGCTGTGCATAAGGAGGGAGGCAGCTGCTGCTTATGGAAAGCCTCCTTATATATACCATGTAGGTGTGGGGCCGAAAGATCTGCATATTCCTTGTGAAATTCACCACTCAGACCATCCACCCTGGGTGCCTTACCATTGGTAAGAGTGCTTTTACTGTCTTTGAGCTCCTCTACTGTGATACATTGCAGTAAATATTTTTATTGTCCATGCAAAGGCTTCACTAGTGCCACGTCCTCAAGGTAAGCCTCTACCTCCTCCATCATTGCTGCTGTACATGTTGATAGAGGTGTGCATAACATTTTTGAAAAAAGGTAATATGGAGGGTGTATCATACTGGTTACCCGCCTCTTATCTTTACGATGTGATCTGACCCTTTAGTCTTCCTTAATTTCCCAGCTAGACTGCACTCTGGGTGCCCTCCTTCCCCATAGGAGCAAGATGTATGGCGTGTGGATCAGAACTGCAACTCTTGCACAGCTAAGCCTTGTAAATTGGTTAGGTTCTCCCTAATCACAGCCAGGGTGTATGACGTAGGTTGTTCTCATATTCTCTTTCAAGCACATGCAAAGTGTTCACCATCAGATGCATATGCCTCTAATCATTACTTTAAATGCCTCTTTAGGGGTTCCCTTTCCCACCACAGAGCCGACATTATTTAGAAAGTATTCAATCAATCAATCAATCAATCAATGCATTTGTATAGCACGCTACTCACCCGGAAGGGTCCCAAGGCGCTGGGGTAGAGGGGTGCGTCACTGCTCGAACAGCCAGGTCTTGAGCTGCTTCCTGAAGGAGAGATGCTCTTGGGTCACCTGGAGGTGGATGGGGAGGGAGCTCCACTTCTTGGCTGCCAGGTAGGAGAAGGATCTTCCTCCGGCGGTGGCTTTGCGGATGCGTGGTACTGCGGTGAGGGCGTGGCTGGTCGATCGTAGCTGGCGGGTGGGCGTGTAGAAGGTCAGGCGGTCGTTGAGGTACTTGGGGCCCAGGTTGTGGAGAGCCTTGCGTGCGTGGGTGAGGAGCCTGAACGTGATTCTCTTGCTGACGGGGAGCCAGTGCAGGTCTCTCAGGTGGCGTGAGATGTGGCTGTGTCGGGGGATGTCCAGGATGAGTCGTGCGGATGCGTTCTGGATGCGTTGGAGTCTTTTTTGTGGTTTGGCTGTGGTTCCGGCGTAGAGGGTGTTTCCGTAGTCCAGTCGGCTGGTGATGAGCGCCTGGGTGACGGTCTTCCTGGTTTCAGTGGGGATCCATCGGATGATTTTGCGGAGCCATGCGCAGGGTGTTGAAGCAGGATGACGAGACGGCGTTGACTTGTCTGGTCATCGTGAGGGAGGAGTCCAGGATGAAGCCCAGGTTTCGTGCATGGTCCGTTGGCTTGGGGGTGGTGCCCAGGGCAGGGGGCCACCAGGAGTTGTCCCAGGTGAAGGGCGATGATCCCAGGATGAGGACTTCCGTCTTGTCTGAGTTCAGTTTCAGGCGGCTGTTCTTCATCCACTCTGCAACGTCTTTCACCACTTCATGTAGGCTGGCTCTAGCGGTGGCGGGGTCGTTGGTGAGGGAGAGGATCAGCTGGGTATCGTCGGCATAGGAGATGATGTTGAGGTTGTGCTGGCGTGCGATGGCTGCGAGGGGGCTCATGTAGACGTTGAAGAGGGTTGGGCTGAGTGATGATCCTTGTGGTACGCCGCAGATGACTTCGGTGGCCTCGGATCTGAACGGGGGAGGCGGACTCTCTAGTTCTTCCGGCGAGGAACGAGATGATCCACTCCAGTGCCTTCTCTTGGATTACGATGTTGCTGAGGCGCTGTACTGTGGTGCGGTGGCAGACAGTGTTGAACGCTGCAGAGAGGTCCAGGAGAATGAGGGCCGCTGTTTCCCCATTGTCGAGCAGGGTTCTGATGTCATCGGTGGCTACGATCAGGGCGGTCTCGGTGCTGTGGTTGGCTCAAAAACCTGACTGCGAGGAGTCGATGGATCCGTTCGTCTCCAGGAAGGCGGCGAGCTGTCTGTTGACGGTCTTCTCGATGACTTTAGCCGGAAAAGGGAGGAGCGAGATGGGGCGGAAGTTCTTGAGGTCGGTGGGGTCCGCTGTTGGTTTTTTCAGAAGGGCGCTGAGCTCGGCGTGCTTCCAGCTCTCCGGGAAGGTGGCGGTGTGGAAGGAGGTGTTGATGATGTCCCGGAGATGGGGTGCGATGATGGCGTCAGCCTTGTTGAAGATGTGGTGGGGGCAGGGGTCGGTGGGGGATCCGGAGTGGATGGTGTTCATCCTGCGGGTGGTTTCTTCGATGCTGACCGGGGTCCAGTTGCAGAGGGTGGTGGTGGCGGGCGTTGGTTCGGAGGTTGGGTGCGTGGTCTGTGCGCCGAAGCTGTTGTGTATGTCGGCAATCTTGCGGTGGAAGAACAAGGCGAGTGAGTCGCAGAGGTCTTGCGAGGGAGTGATGTTGTTGTTTCCGGCGCTGGGGTTGGAGAACTCATTGACGATGCTGAAGTGTTTCTTGCTGTCGTGGGCATTGTTGTCCAGTCGTTCTTTGAGTGCTGTCTTCTTGGTGGCGCGGAGCAGCTGGTGGTGCTTGTGGGAGGCGTGCTTGAGGGTGGTCCTGTTGTCTATGGTCTGGTTTTGGCGCCAGGCTTTCTCGAGGGTGCGGCAGTTCTTCTTGGAGTCCTTGAGTTCGTTGGTGAACCAGGGTTTTTTTTTGCTGCTGGGTCTGCTGGGAGGGTTCTTTAGTGGTGCGGGGTCAACAGCGCAGGCGGTCAGCCACTGTGTGAGGTTGCTGACATATTTGTTGGGGTCCGTTGTGCTGGTGGGAGGGTTCTGGCTGAGGGAGGCGGTGAGCTGCTCTGTGGTGATCTTGCTCCAGCTCCTGCGAGGAACCTGTTGCGGGTGGTGGTGGGTCGTGGTTCTTCTGAAGCTGAAGCGGACGCAGCTAAGGTCAGTCCAATGAAGTCCTGTGGAGTGGCTGAATGAGATGTGCTTGCTGGATGAGAAGACGGGGTCAAGCGTGTGGCCGGCGTAGTGGGTGGGGGTGTTCACCAGTTGCGTCAGTCCGAAGTTGGCAAGGTTGTCCAGCAGGCTGGTGGTGTTGTTGTCGTTGTTGTTCTCCAGGTGGAAGTTGGAGTCCCCTAGGAGTATGTAGTCAGCAGAAGGGAGGGCGTGCAGGCTGATGAAGTCTGCGATGTCTTCGCTGAATTGTGTGCGTGGTCCCGGGGGTCTGTAGATGAGGGTGCCTCTGAGGGTCGTCTTGGGGTTGGTGTGTATCTGGAAGTGAAGGTGTTCGGCAGCGGTGAAGGTGTCGTCGGAGTTGGTCGAGATGTGGATGGTGTTCTTGTGTACGATGGCGATGAATGCTGCTCTTAGACCCTCTTGAAACACCTTATCCAATAGGCTGGCCACCTGGGAACTACTTGTAAATGAGGCAGGTGACACTGTGGGACCAAGATTTTCCATTTGACAGGTGCGTGATCCGATAATGTTCTTGGCATGTATGTGATCGCCTCCTCCCATTGGCATATTTAACAAGGTAAGAGCCAGCAGTCCAGTCTGGACCATGACGAAAAGGTGTCTTTCCTCCATGTTGGGTTTTGTAACCGCCAAATGTCTTCTAGTTCATATTCCTCAAGTCCATTAATTATTACAATTGATGCTTGCTTACCATGCCAGTCCGTCACCGTGGACCTACTATCCCAGGGACTAGGTACGTGGTCTCCTCCTCAAAGTATATTTGTAGGGGACAGAGTGTGGATGTGACGCCGCCATATGCACCTAAAAACTCTGGGTCATCAACATTCAAACTGTTTGTGTTGATTAAGGTTACATTTTAGCCCCATATGTTACCCTATGCCAGTGCGAGCCAGCCTTGCTTGTACACTACTGAGTGTATCACTGTTAGGGGTATCCCTTTTCTTACCAGTATCATGACCCCTCTAGAGTAGGATGAGTATGATGACATCAGTCTATATAATAAAAATAATAATATTAATAATAATACAAATAAATGCATTTATAGAGCACACGTCTACCTCAACAGAGGCGTCACAGCGCTAGATTGCAGATTCACGGTGAGGGGTAACAAGCAGGTCAATCTCAGGCAGATTAAAATGCCAGGTTTTTAATGCCTTCCTTAAGGCCTATTCTGACTCCATCATGCAAAGGTGAAGGGGCATGGCATTCCAGAGTTGCGCAGTTTTCACAGCGAACGCTCTGCCTCTTAAGCTGGCCTTAAGGAAGCGAGGAGCCCTTAGCAGATGCAGGTGGTTTGATCTCAGGGCCTGGGTTTGATGGTATATTTGCAATCTCTGCCTCAGATACAGCCCAGTGAGAGCCTATAGCTTGTTCTGTAATACATGTCAGATACGCCTCTAGTAGGAAGGCAATCCATACTTTATGTCTGTCAAGATAGGAGAGCACTAGTCTGGTTTTACACAGATTATTTAATCCTCAGATGTTCCAAGCCAGTAGAGTTATGTGTCCACTATTTGAGGACATGCCTCCTTGGCTGGTGTATTTGTGAACAAGGAGCTCGGTGTACATTGTGTTCAAACCCCTACTAGCCTCATGATAGGGAACCCACAGGTGAAGGTGGTGGCTACAAACATATACACCCCACCCGCTCCTGCCTCCAGGTCATATTAGCAGCATTGCCCCAAATAAAAACAATCAATTTTAAGCACTTTATTTTCCATAGCAGACAGAGGTGTGCAATATGCAGCATGATATGTGTTTTTGAACCTAAAACAGATATCCCTCCACCCACTTCAACATCCCAACAATGCTAAAGAAATACCCATTCCCGAAAAACTGCAAACATAACCACACCAATACACAATACAAAACATATACGTGCAATGTACTCATAAAGTCTATTTGGGATGCACACTTGCATGGGCCACCAGAATCCCAGTCTCATGCCTGTAGTACAGCGGTGGCCAGGAACAACCAGTTTTTACCATCTGTCTGGGATGCTGAAATCCTTTAGGCTAGTGTATCATGGAACCTGTCATCCGTTGTTCTCTGCGACAGCACCTGGTAGAAGCCTAACCATCTGGTAGCGGTATAGCAGAAAGTTTGTCCCTGGTCATTTGCTCTCTTCATTGCTGTTTGTTGCCATTTGGTCTTGTTTCTGTGGGCTGAGTGTCTTGAGGTAGTTTATAGCAGATTAGGGAGTTGTGAAGATTCGCCGTTTCTCTCCATGGTCAATGCTCAGTTGTGCTAGACATGACATTGCATGCAGAATTTCCACCTTCTGCAGTTGCCATTTAATAGGTAGATATTTCCCTGCTGCCTGCACTGTCACTGTGAATTCTGGCTAGAATGAGATCTAGTTGCCCTGGTAGTTGAGGTCCCTCTGCTATTGTTCTTGCTGGACTACCGTGTGATGATACAGGTAATTTATTAGTCTAGCTATTATTGGGTGCAGAGCTTTCCCAGGTGGTGATCTCACCATCAGTTATCTGTGCATGTTATCTACTACCAGCTTGTGTGACATGGCATCCACATCAAATATTGAGATGATCATCTGTTCTACAAAGGTCTGCATCCTCCTTGTGTTGATCGATTCTGGGATGCTGGTAATTCCCAGGCTATTGTGTTTCTAATTTGCTTCTAAATCCTCATTTTGGCTTGGATGGCCTCTAGATTCTTCGTATTTCGAACTCACTGATTGTAAATCGTCTTCCGTAGTGGAAATTGGCTGCTGTGCTGTTGTTAGGTGCAATGATTATTTGTTAAGTTTCACTGCCATATGATCCATGCAAAGGTTCTGGGAATCAATGTTGTCATTAATGGATTGGAGACTTTGCTGCATAGTTAGGAGTGTATTATTTAAGGCAGATCTACCTTGTGTTTCAGCATCTTGCTGTGGCGGAGAGTCCTGTATTGGTTTGACTGATCACCATGATTTAAGGGTGAGGCGTGTATGACTTCTGTACGCTTCCCATAGTACTGGTAAAGGCAGAAAGGCTCTGGCACCTCAGTAAAGCCTTCCCTGGCAGGTATGGGCCAGACATGCCCAGTCCTGTCTGTGGTGTTCCTGACAGTTGGCCGTGCCGCCACTTGTGAGTTATCACTCTCTCACTCTGGTCTTAGGTGCCAATCCAACACCTAGCAAGAGTAGTTTGGCCTGCATCAGTCACAGTGTACTGTCGGCAAAGTTAGGGCAGTTTGACAATATTTCCCTCACTTGGATCCGTCAGGCTGCAGCCCTGTCGTACCAAGGTTTGATCTGCCAACTTGGCAATGCAGCGAGCACAAGGTAAATAGTTTTATTTATTTATTTACTTACTTTACTCCTGGCCGTCGTACATCCGACTCCACTATCCCCAACCCTGCCCCTCCCTTGCCCACCTCAGCGTCCCGCAGCACTCCCTCTACAAGCCGCCACTGGTCAGAGACTAGATCACTTATTCTACTATCTGGTGCACTGCCTCACCGCTGGCCGGCAGCCACCATTTTCTTGCTGCCCAGGCTCATGCGCGACTTCCCAATCCACACACAGTCTTGGCGTCACCTCCTCTTTGGACATATTTTCCAGCTTTGTGAAGGCACCTGTCACTTCTTATTTAGTATTCACCCACATTTATGGGCAGATAGCAATCTGATTACAAGATTATTGATAGATTGGAGTTCCTGGCCGGCAGACTGCTTAAAAGTGTGATCCTCTTGCCGTGGTCTCTCTAGTGCTCCTCCTGCATCTCATGGTTAAGAGTTTCAGAGGAGTGGATCAAGTCAGTCATGGCTGTGCATTCATGGCTGTGCAGTTAGAGTATTTATGTTCCAATCTGTAAATATTGTTTGAGATTTCATAATGGGAAGACACGTTTTTGTAATTCAAGGTCATTATCTTTAATTATAACTATCCTATTGTTATAGACCTTAATGGCCATATGAAATTGTTAAATTATGTTTCATTTGATTGCCATTTTAAGGCCATATGGAAAGTTTCTAAAGTTTTGGGTTGAGACAGTTTGTAAAAAATGTCTCAGTTCAGGTTTTAGTGCCATCTTTCTGTAAAAGGAGACCAGTTTTGATTGTTGCCACTTTGTTGCTGTAATAATCGTTGACAAAATGTATTTCTGAGTGTGATTTAAAAGTTGTATGTTTAAAAGACTTGCTGACCAATGTAGAGAGGTTGGGAGGGGGTAGATTGCTTTCATAAAGTATTTGTATTGTTTTGCTGGCACTTTCATGCATTAAGCATCCAATTAAAACATTCATAGTTACAATCGTATGGTGCTGCAGTGACAGTGTTAGGGCCTAATAAACAGGGACGTTCTGGAGCCTAATTACCATGAGTTCCAGTAATTGGAAAGATTACTGTAACAACTGAAAAATTACTTGAAAAAGAAAACAGAAAGCAGTAGTGACACATTAAAACTGAAGAACCTAGATTAGATATCATGGGGCATTTATGACCATTGAAAAATGAGAGCAAACATGAGCAATAATATCCAGGTGATCTTGTTAACAAAAGGTTTTCGAACAATCGCTTCCAGAATAAAAGGAATGAACATTATTAATTGTTAGAACCTTGCAATCTAGATTTGTATTCAAATAGGGAAAATGTTATATATCAGCAGTGTGGCACACTGGCAGTCCACAACCAAACAGCAAGAGCAAACCCAAGGCAGCAGGCACTGCAGCCTCAACCGCTGTTGCTGAAGCTAGTAGCATCCCGCCAGCCCTCAGCACCTCACTCAGCCTTGCTCGAAGTTCTGCTCCTCATGTCCCGGGTAGGTGGGTGCTGCCATTTTCTTCACCAGAGGTTTTCAAACTGCGCAGGCAGCCAGACGCATTTTCTTGGAGTCAAAAGCACTATACAAGTAATTGTGAGCCTAGTGGCAGAAAATAAGAGTATCATAGATGACATTCCCCCAGTTTAAAGAGCAGATGACATGTAAAAAGGCAGATTAATAATGGATTGATGTTCCCGGCTAGAAGAGCTAAACTAACACGTGGCCATCTTGCTCTGGGCTCTTTAACGCCCACCGTCATCATTTTTTATTAACACGACACTTTACCTTATTTAATTCTATTTAATTTCATTACTCTTGACATTACCCATAACCTAAAATTAATTTCGTCTCTCCAGTCCTCGAATCAGAACCCCATTTATTCAGAATGTTTGTTTGTGAAATAAGACACTTTATTGCAAATAATGTGTACAGAGGCTACCTCATAAAATATATTCGCAGTGTGTAGAATGCTGAAACGCCTTCAAAATGAGTTTAGTGGGGTTTGAGACTAAATTAAATCTTATTTCTTAGCCTGCTCACGATTTTGAGCACCTAATTAAAATGCATATGAATACTTGTGCCTTGAACGCCTAAAGCGCTGATTCATTTTAAGCCACCCTGTAATTTTAAAACACCAATTAGACTTTGATAACAACTTTGAAAGTGTAAGCAATACAGAAAAGCAAGTCAAGATATAGTGAGGCCTCAATTTCCTCTCTTCTGGAAATGAATAACATCTCCATTACCTACGAGAATTTATGATATACGGTATGTTTAATGAGCATTTTACTAGGGCAGGTTTTGCATTTAAAATATTTTCCAGACAGAAAGACTAATGGCCGTACTGTAATGCAATCTTAACCATGATGCAATGAATTGAACCACTTTTATATGTTCGCTAGCAGGGATGTTTTAAAAAGGCTCTTGAGTATTAATCATAAAAATCTTGCCTCAGACAGGCTGGAACCATTTTTAGCATGGATTGTCTCAGCGGTCTGACAGACCTTTTTAATTGTTCTATTATTTTCAGTGGAAGTGTCCTTTGCCTTGTGGCTCTCAGCTTCTTTAATATCAGGGTCATGGTAGCAGTGTCCAGAAACTGTAGCAAATTACACCTGTGTCACTAAAATCCATTCTTTTGAAAACTGAACTATAATTAATTAAACGTTTTCCTCTGTTATTAAAATGAGCGATTGTTTTATTCTGGGTAAGACTGGTTTTAATAAGCAAGCTCAAAGTTTATTACTGATAATGAATGCATTTACATTCTGGAGCAACAATCTTAGACAACTTAAAACCAAACTGACCGGCCCCACTTTTCTACCATTGCTTCGTGTTGCCCAAGTTAAAATTCAGTCATCCATTACCTATGGCAGCGAAGCACTAAGGGGCACAGATGCAAAATTGCTGGACACTATCATTTCAAAAGCGTACAGAGTCCTCTTAAATTTACCACTTACACCTCACAAGCCCAGATCCGGGTAGAATTTGGACTAACAAAACAAATGCTGGCATGGAGAGGATCATATATTAAGTGTTGGTACAAAATAAAGAATTCACCTGAGAACACACTGAACCATCAGCTTTGGCAAGATTTGCTCCATCGCACCGGCAAAAAAATACTAAGAGGAGTCACTGGCTATTACAGGACTAAAAAAACTATGGGAAACTCCACTACCGCACGTACAATTTAAGCACACAGTAAACAAGGGCATAAAGCGACTCTCTTTTATAGAGGATAAAGCCACCTTTGACCATAGGTGCCACGCCTGGATGATTCTGACCACCTATAAATCACCAGGGTGTAGAACATAGAAACCTTCTCAGGGGCTCCACTGATTCTTGGTCCCTTTAAACCAACAAAGAATAAATTGGCACAGAAGCTGAAATAGAAAAATAATGTATTTATTCACCTCAGATGAGGGAGACTACGTCACACAGAAGCCTTAGCAACTGAATGAGGCAGTCTAAGGAGTACAGAAGCGTGGGCTTGAGAGGAAAGATGCATGAAATGGATGCAAATATCGGCAGGCAGCCTCGAGGTATTTAAATGAACTGAGGAATTGCTGGTGTGCCCACCCGGAGCTCAAGGGCATTTGGTGAATAAAATTACTGCATGGCAGTCCTGGCCGTGGGGGAGGAGCACCATTTCCACATGAACACTGTTCTGGAAAGGCTGGGACAAAAACGATTTTGACCTGAGAGCAAGCAGCTCTGGAGCACAGTCTGCTGACATCTGCATCCACCCTACTACAGGGAGAAAAACTTTGTTCTTAATCAACACAGACAATGAGCCTACTAAGGTAAAATAATTGCTACCCAGTGAAACTACAAATACCAGCGTGCTTAATGTGTGTGCCACGCCCACTGAGGGGCGGTGTTTTCAATAAAACCTACATTGGAAACCTAACACGGGGGAGCCTTCGTTGTCACTGTGTGAACTGCCCAAGAAGAAGAGGCGTTGGCCTCGAAACGCGTCGGCTTGAGAGGAAAGATGCATGAAATGGATGCAAATATCGGCAGGCAGCCTCGAGGTATTTAAATGAACTGAGGGATTGCTGGTGTGCCCACCCGGAGCTCAAGGGCATTTGGTGAATATAATTACTGCACGGCAGTCCTGGCCGTGGGGGAGGAGCACCATTTCCACATGAACACTGTTCTGGAAAGGCTGGGACAAAAACGATTTTGACCTGAGAGCAAGCAGCCCCGGAGCACAAACAGTCTGCTGACATCTGCCTCCACCCTACTACAGGGAGAAAAGTTTGTTCTTAATCAACACAGACAATGAGCCTACTAAGGTAAAATAATTGCTACCCAGTGAAACTACAAATACCAGCGTGCTTAATGTGTGTGCCACGCCCACTGAGGGGCGGTGTTTTCAATAAAACCTACATTGGAAACCTAACACTGGGGAGCCTTCGTTGTCACTGTGTGAACTGCCCAAGAAGAAGAGGCGTTGGCCTCGAAACGCGTCGGCTTGAGAGGAAAGATGCATGAAATGGATGCAAATATCGGCAGGCAGCCTCGAGGTATTTAAATGAACTGAGGGATTGCTGGTGTGCCCACCCGGAGCTCAAGGGCATTTGGTGAATAAAAAAAAAAAAAAAATATATATATATATATATATATATATATATATATATATATATATATGAGAACACAGGATTCCCTCACTTAAGCTCTGCGTACGCGGACACAGCCTCCACGCCAACCACAGGAAGGAACAGACGAACCACCAATCTGGCAGGCAAATAGTATTTATTTTCTTGCAGTTCACACAGCCATTTGTCAGCGACGCGTTTCGAGCACGGATGCCCTTGCTCACGCTGCTATATATATATATATATATATATATATATATATATATATATATATATATATATATATATATATATATATATATATATATGTATTACCTACTGGCAGTCGCCAGTAGGTAGTTATAGTTAGGATTTTTTTCAATGTTAAATCTCAAAATTTTATTTGGAATAACTTTTGCGCTGGTTGACGAATCTGCATAAAAATTTCCTCAAAATGGCCTCTTCGAGCTCCGGTCCTTCCCTGAAAGTTTGGGGGGGATGCGTCAAGCGGGGGCCGAGATAAAAGGGGGGTCCCAAAACGCGTTTTCCCTATGTTAATTTCATAGGGCGGTCGACCTCACATTTAGCCCGAACGGCTGAATGGATTTCCACCAATCTTGGCAAAATTGTAGGGACTGGAAGCCCGATGTGCCTTTGCTATGTCTCAAGATATGTGCTCCAGTGGATTTTGAGTAATTTAGGTTCAAAAAAATATATATATCTGTAAGCGCGCCCCGGTATATATAAGTACAGGTCTTCCTCTCTGAAAGCAAAAAGGTAGAATAAGGAAAAAAGGTGTGGGCTTTCATCATTTGGAAAAAAAAATATCCTGAACCAATGAAAAGTGTTAATTTTAGGTCACATGACCAGGGGTTTCATCATTATGAAACCAAAACTGTTATGAACCAATGAAAAGTGTTATTTTCAGGTCAAATGAACCGACGTGCTTACGCTACGCGCCCCGGGGCCCGTCCCGGGGCGCGCCCCGGGTCGCATCACATAAGCGCGTCGGAAGATTACGTTGCACGATCGTATTCGCTCGAGTGCTTCCGGGTGCGCTTGCGCCGTGCGTATCACGCAGACGCGGCTATGCGATACGTCACGATCATGTTTTCGTTTGCGAAAATGGCGCTTACGGGACGCTCCCCGGGGCGCGCTCTGGGGCGCTTCATAATAGTACGCTTTCCGTTGCGCTCCCCGGGGCGCGCACCAGGAGCACTCCGATGCAAAAAAAATAAAAAAAATAAAATATACAAAAAAAAAATTTGCAAAATTGAAGGGACTGGTAGCCCGATGTGCCTTTGCTATGTCTCAAGATATATGCTCAAGTGGTTTTTAAGAAAAAAATATATATATTGGGCCACATTGGGCTATATATATGTTAGAGCCCAAATGTAGCCTAATATAGCCCAATGTAGACCAATGTACTTATAAAGTGAGACTTATAGTTAGGAATTAGCATTTAAAAAATCTATTAAATTCACTGTAAAAACCATAGGTTTCACACCAGTTATAGTTAGGAATTAGCATTAAAAAAAAACTTTGAAATTCACTGAAAAAACCATAGGTTTCACACCAGTTATAGTTAGGAATTAGCATTTAAAAAACCTATTAAATTTACTGAAAAAACAATAGGTTTCACACCAGTTATAGTTACCTGGAAATTTTACTGACATAAAACCATTGAAATTCCGACGTTATAGTTATTTGGACTCACTATAACTTGCGCGTGCAATGCACTGCTGATGACGTCACATATTACATCACTCATGACATGGTCAGTGACATCACTCATGACATCACTGATGATACCATCCTTGTGACAGAGTGACAGACCTCCTTTCACTGTAATGTAACCCTTGAAACACATATTCAAAAATACAAACTAAAATTTTCAAAACAATGCAGATACTCATACCAGTTACAACAACCAAATCTATAATTCCAGCATTTATATACACATCCACTCATTCACCAACAGTTCTATATAGTCACTCATACATATACTCACTCATCATATGTAGTGATACACCTATACATCCTGTTACACACCGACAGTCATCCAAAAGTTAATTACACATACTAACACATGCAAATATACTATTGAACATCCATTTATTTGCATATACAACTATACACACACTACCACCTTACTTCTAAAGAAACTTACACATACTTACTCTCTTAAACAATCACTTATAGAAACACATACATATTTAAACAGGAACTCTTACAATCTCTCACTCTCACATATACTCACTTATATACATCAATACTCACATATACTGGATTAAAACATATGTAGTTACTCATAAAGACACTAGTGAGGCAGGCTTTCACTCACTAACACACACATATACACACTCATCCACCCATACAGTCCTGCTCATATGCTGTGTTCAAAACACATACAAACAGTGAGTCAGTCATTGATGCATCTATGTGCTAAGTAATACCCCCACCAAACCATACAGACACTCATACTGATACTAAAAAAACATCTAATAACCCATATACACACACATGTAGCTACTCACCAACCCATGCAGCCACTTATACACAAAGTGAAACACTGATACATTTATTTAAGTATTTAAACATTACTCGCTAATATATGTATTCACTAAGATACACTTAATTAGCCAGTTAACTAATCAATTTATTTTTTAAAAAACACCCTTTTAGACACTTATTTAAATATTTATTCTTCCATCGACCTTTACATATACATATATAAAACATATTTATTTTTCAGAAAGACACACATTCACTGGATGGTGTCATCAGTGATGTCATGAGTGATGTCACTGACCATGTCATGAGTGATGTAATATGTGACGTCATCAGCAGTGCATTGCACGCGCAAGTTATAGTGAGTCCAACTAACTATAACGTGGGAATATATATATATATATATATATATATATATATATATATATATATATATATATATATATATATTCAATGAAAAAAACATTGGTTTTAGGCCATATATAGTTAGGGATTTGCATTTACAAAACCTTATTTTACTCGCATAAAACCATTGAAATTCCATATATAGTTATAAGCGCTAACTATATATCGCGCACCCGCAATCCACTGCTGATGATGTCACATATTACATCATTCATGACATGGTTAGTGACATCACTGATGACATCACTGATGACATCTCAAATGACGATGTCAGTAGTGGACCGATGTGTGAATAGGTCGAAAGCAGCACAAGGCTCCAAGATCCGGATGGCAACCTCCTGGATGTTGGGTGCCATAGTTCAGAGTTCTGAGTTTGAGCCTTTTTCAATGCCTGTGCTTTGTTGAATCAAAGTGGCGGCTTGACACAAAGCTGACTCAAGCGTTGCTACTGATGCTATGCAGACCAAAACTGGTTTTCAGTTTGTACATTTTTCTAGATTTTTCAATCCAAGTTTGGTTGACTTTGTAGAACGATGGCTTCAAATTTTCAACATACGGTGTGGTGGCGCTGACTGGGAGGGGGCGCTTCGCTCCTGCCCCCTCCCCAAGTAAGATTTTCATACGTGAAAGTACGTTAATGGTTTTGGTCCCTGAGTTGCTTCGATGTCACTGCCATTCTCAAATGGCATAAGTTCTGGATGTTGGGTGCCATAGTTAAGAGTTCTGAGCAGTGCTTGTAACACTGTCTGAAGCTTATTTCCACCTACTGCAGCTTCACTATTCTCAAAGTAAGTGAGTGTCGTTTGTGGACCTGACTGCATTAGAAAACAATGTGATATGTTACCTTCCTAAACAGCTTGACGGAGGCCCCTGAGGGGCGGTGTGATGGCCATGGACTCGGAGAAGACGCTTGGCTCCGACACCCTCCCCAAGTCTTATAGCACTGGTGTAGCCTGAGATCGCCCCCGACATAGGCAGCCGGCTCCCGGGGTCCGGCAGAACTTTTTGCCTTTTGATGACTC
Organism: Lissotriton vulgaris; assembly: GCF_964263255.1. Taxonomy (NCBI): domain Eukaryota; kingdom Metazoa; phylum Chordata; class Amphibia; order Caudata; family Salamandridae; genus Lissotriton; species Lissotriton vulgaris. Next base: position 1,091,548,011 of record NC_141696.1, on the reverse strand, counting down.
TTCAATTCTGAACCTTGTCCCACAATCCGTTTGACCTGAAGACACGCTGTAGTGGGGCGCCCCTTTACCGTTTCAGTTGCCATTCCGCCCGCTTTTGCTACACTGTGCCTCTTCCGCCATTCAGCTGTTTACCGCCCGCTCTTGCGACTACAGCGTCTCGCTCATCATGTAGTTGAGTTGCTCCCGCTCTTGCGGTGCAGCGATAGGCGGCTGCCACAGGACTCTCAAAATGGCGGCCGGCTCTTCGGTTTTGGGCCTGGTCCACTAAAATGGCCCTGGGACACCTTTGAACTCGGACGCTTCCCTGATAGGGCTTGGGTCCCATTCTCGAAAAGCGTCCCCTCAGCCGTGAAGATTCTACAAAAGTCTTGGGGGCCTCCGACTCCCGCAGGCTTCTGGTGGGGAGCGGCTGCCATGATTGCTTGTGGAATGGCCACGACGGAGCTGCGAGATGGTAGTGGTCTCATCCTGACGCCAGCTTAGTCTGAAACATCCAGAAACACTGTAGACTACCAATTCGATCAGTTCCGGTAGCGCCCCAACATGACCCGGAAGAGAAGAACTTGCCCTCCCCTCTTTGACTGATGGTTCTTGTTGCCTGTCCCCTCTGTTGTCATTTAACAGAACTTTTTGGACTGCTGAAAGGGGTTGTGTTCCGAACGCTGGTTGGTGGAGACATTTTGACTATATTCTTGACCTACGTTGTCGCGTAATGCGTTATATGACACGCCGCGTTAGCGCACCCGGAAGTGATCCGAGGCGCGGCGCGCAGCGCGTAACGTAAGCATAACAGGTCATGTGACTTGTTAATAAAACTTTTCATTGGTTCATTTTACTTTTGTTAATTTAATGATGAAAAGCTTGATCATATGACCTAAAAATTACGCTTTTTATTGTTTTTGAACAATATTTTTTTTTCAAACATATGTTATAATATTCCAGGCTAATGTACTTTCCCGGAAAATTTACAACTGTCTTGCAAGTAAAATATATTCCTTTTTCGAGAAAAAGGGCGTTTCTTCCTTCCATGACGGAGCCGTTGAGTAAAAGAGATTCGGCCTGCTGTCTTAGTCGCCGATACGCCTGATTATCAGATCTTATCGATCACTTTATGTTGCAGACATGAAAAACACAACTGCCCTTGACCATTTATCTTTACTGCGTTCCTACATATTATACCTTTTATCCGTCATGTAATTGGACTGCTTTATTTCACTTGCCTTTTACTGATTCGAAAACAGTGACTAAAAGTAAAAACTTTACCAATGTAAATACTACTACCGTGTTTTGTTTTAAAAACCTTTATTGTGAAAATGTCAGTATACAAATACGGGCCTATAACCACGTGGGCCGGCCACGGAGCAAACTGAAATCGTATATGATGAGGAGACATTTACACTGTAGAAGAACGTAACGAGCGGGCCATTAGGTTGCAAGAACAAAGGTGTCTAACAGTTGCGGAATCGGTGGACGTACATTTTGTAATTAAAATACGACAGGGCCACTTACAATAACATTTTCTAGATATACATTTGCGGGCAAGGAGTTACGAGTCCCATTTATACCGGCGCCATTTTGGGCGAGGCCGGGCAGGTCCAAGATATAGTCAAAATGTCTCCACCAACCATCGGCCAGACCAGAACCCCTTTCGGCCCTTTATGCTACAAGATGGTGTCTTCCATTCAGAAAATATTGTTGGCAGCATTTTGAAAGGAAACAGAAACAGCCGTTCTCCTAGTGAGTTTCACATTGTTACATTTAGGAAGAATGTTGAAGAGTAGTATGTGGAAAATCTGAAGCCATTTTTCTACAAACTCTCAATCAGACTTGGATGGAAAAAAAAACCTGAAGAATGTACAAACTGAAAAACAATTTTTGTCTGTATAGCATCAACAGTAACGCTTGAGTCAGCTTTGTGTCAAGCCGCCATTTTCATTCAATCAATAGCGTCCCCCTGCACACATTCAGGGACCTGGTCGTGTCTTCAGATGAAACGGATTGTAGGAAAAGAAGCAGAAAGGAAAAGGAAAAAAGTTCCGCCGGACCTCGGGAGCCGGCCGCCTATGTCATGTGCGACCTTTGGCCACACCAGGGCAATAGTGAAGCTGCAGCAGGTGCAAATAAGCTTCAGACAGTCTTACAAGCACTGCTCAGAACTCTCAACTGAGGCACTCAACATCCAGGACTTGCCATTCAGATCTTGGCGCCTTGTGCTGGTTCCGACCTATTCACACATCGGTCCACTACTGACATCACCTCATAAGCCAACGGGGCACCCCACGCCGACTTTCGGCGCAGCATTGTAGGATGGCCACACCAGTGCGGCAACTTGCTGGACACAACATCGGGGCCATCCAGATCTCGGCGCGTTCGACTCACTGTACCGCAAGAGTGACCGCAACTCAGCTGGACACGCCATCTTTCGGCGCAGCATTGTAGGATGGCCACACCAGTGCGGCAATTTGCTGGACACCACCTCGGTGCCATCCGGATCTCGGCGCGTTCGAGTCACTGTACCGCAACAGTGACCGCAACTCAGCTGGACACGCCGTCTTTCGGCGCAGCATTGTAGGATGGCCACACCAGTGCGGCAATTTGCTGGACACCACCTCGGTGCCATCCGGATCTCGGCGCGTTCGAGTCACTGTACCGCAACAGTGACCGCAACTCAGCTGGACACGCCGTCTTTCGGCGCAGCATTGTAGGATGGCCACACCAGTGCGGCAATTTGCTGGACACCACCTCCGTGCCATCCGGATCTCGGCGCGTTGTGCTGCCTTCGGCCTATTCGCACATCGGTCCGCTACTGACACCGCCTCACGTGCCAACGGATTTTCTACGCTTTTTGTAGCCCTATGCCGCATAACAGGTCATGTGACTTGTTTATAAAACTTTTCATTGGTTCATTTTACTTTTGGTTTCCTAAAGATGGAAGTCTTGGTCATATGACCTAAAAATAACACTTTTCATTGGTTTAGAACATTTTTTTTCCCCAAACGATGAAAGCCCCACCTTGTTTCTGGATCATTCAGACTGAAGCTGGCGTCAGCATGAGAGCACCACCATCTCGTGGCTCCGTCGTGGTCATTCCGCGAGCAATCATGGCAGCCGCTCCCCACCGGAAGCCTGCGGGAGTCGGGGGCCCCCAAGACTTTTGTAGAATCTTCACGGCTGAGGGGACGCTTTTCGAGAATGGAGCCCAAGCCCTAGCAGGCAAGCGTCCGAGTTCCAAGGTGTCCCAGGGCCATTTCAGTGGACCAGGCCCAAAACCGAGGAGCCGTCCGCCATTTTAAGAGCCATGTGGCAGCCGCCTATCGCTGCACTGCAAGAGTGGGAGCAACTCAACAACATGGTGAGCGAGACGCTGTAGCCGCAAGAGCGGGCGCAACTCAGCTAGATGGCCGCCACCTGGGGAGGCCCGTTCACGCCGCCTCCCCCACGCCCCCCCCCCCACCGGGCCGCCGCACGCCAATTTTCAGAGCAGCATTGTAGGATACCAAAACCAGTGTGGCAGTTTACTGGACATCACCTGGGTGCCTGTCGTACATGTTGTGTCAGCCATGGGACACTGGACACAGTCCCATCAACATCTCAACGCGTTCTGCTGCCTTGGGACTATTCGCACAACAGACCGCTACTGACGAGGCCTCCCCCCGCACCACCCGGGACGCCCCACGCTGTTTTTCTGTGCTGCATTGTAGGATCCCAAAACCAGTGCGGCACCCAGGCGACATCACCTGGGTGCCGTCCAGAACTCTGCACGTTGTGCTGCCTTGGGACTATTCGCACAAAAGACAGCTTCTAACCATTGTTGCTTTTTGAGTTGAAAAATGTTTAAATGTTTTTAGTTTTTGTTCCGTTCATTATAGTTAAAAGTTAATAAAGTTTTATAATCTTACTTTGTTGGAGTGTTATCTATTTTTTTAAAAACGGGTGAATAGGGCCTTGAATCGGGTTATTGTCATGTGTGGGCTTTGGAAGTGTGCTGCTGCAGGATCGGACATTTCAAACTCAAATGCACGTTCTTTTTCTTACCTTTCCGAAGCATGGAGCGCAATAGCAGGCAGAGAAAGGGTGATGCACGTGTTGAACACTACCTGACCTGGCAAGTTGCTGGCAGTGCCCCCCCGCCCGCTCCTGAAAGAGGGCACACACACACCGCCGCCCCGAGTACTTCACAAATCTTTAAAAGACCATGCGCTTGTTCATGAGGCTTAAATGGTTTATCACCTCTTCTAGAACCCCTGCATCGACCCTCTGACGTTTCCTGGAAAAATTACCATGTAACACAATACCAAGCCCTGTCAGCTGAAACCCCCAAGGAATCGTGGGGCATATTATCAAGGGGGTTTATCTCCGCTTTTTTGGCTTTAAAAGCCATGAAAGCGGAGATAAAATTATCTCCCTATTACCAAGCTGTCGCTAACACCAGTTAGTGACAGCTAAAAGGAGATAGCGACCATCTTGGGCCCCGCTTTGCATGTCAGTGATACTTATCACTAATAACATGCAAAGTGGCGTGCCAAGATGTGAGCGACTGGAAACAGTCCCTAATATCGCTTTCTCCTATTACCAACTTTTGGAGATATTCGCGCTAAGCGCGAATATCTCCAAAATCTAACACCTGCCCTGAGCAGTTCTTAGCCATGTTATCCAATGGGAGGTGGATAACATGGCTAAGAGCATTTGCTCGATAATACATGAATATCGCTGACTTTTCTGCGATAATAGCAAGGTTTATCTGCGATAAAAATCGCCGATGTGCGGCGATAATTTTTGTCTCTAAACAAGTTAGAGACAAAAATTATCGCTAGTTGTTCGTAATATGCCCCCGGGTTTTTGCTTGCAGAAATCGGGAGGCGGGAGACTAGCACTGAAATCAGTAGTCACACGCCTGAATCGGGAGGGTTGGCATGTCTGAATTCTCTACAGCTGGGGCCATGAACTACATCCGCAGGGGTAGGTGATAGCCTGGGACCAGCCTGGCATCTAAAATGGCTGCCGTGCACGACAAAATTGTGGCATTGGAAAAAAGGCAAGATGGCGCAGCCGCTGGAAGAGATGTATCAACATATATCAGCCTCCTCAGCCACCCTCAGGAAACATAGGGGATTAGGATACGTCTCCCGCACCCCCTTATACCTAGTAATTTAATTAACGAAGCACAAAATGGCGAATTCCCGTTTCGCTACCAGTTTGCGGCCCAGTTCGCGGCCCGTGAAGCGCTTCTACCGTGAAAAATCATTTTTTTTTTCTTTTCCCCACGGGACCCTTTAATAACCCCAACAACATTCCTAGGGGGTCAAGAGGGGGATACCTTGCCCCCTTTCATTAAATTCCCCCTTCGTTTTTCACCTCTTCTTCTCTCTCGATCCTACCGAGAGACAAGATGGCGGCCGCTCCGGACTGTCACGCAGCAAAAAAAAAAAAGCTCACGCACAGCCGCTGGAAGAGATGTATCAACATATATCAGCCTCCTCAGCCACCCTCAGGAAACATAGGGGATTAGGATACGTCTCCCGCACCCCCTTATACCTAGTAATTTAATTAACGAAGCACAAAATGGCGAATTCCCGTTTCGCTACCAGTTTGCGGCCCAGTTCGCGGCCCGTGAAGCGCTTCTACCGTGAAAAATCATTTTTTTTTCTTTTCCCCACGGGACCCTTTAATAACCCCAACAACATTCCTAGGGGGTCAAGAGGGGGATACCTTGCCCCCTTTCATTAAATTTCCCCTTCGTTTTTCACCTCTTCTTCTCTCTCGATCCTACCGAGAGACAAGATGGCGGCCGCTCCGGACTGTTTAGAATGTTGACAGACACCGGAGAGCCAATCAGCTTTCTGCGCGCAAAGTTCCGAAACGCGAAAAGTAAGCGGACCGGATCGCTGCCTGGAGCGCTGTTACAGATATATATCTTGATTTAAACGTTAATTTCTCAAAATCCACTGAAGCACATATATTGAGACCTAGCAAAGGCACATCGGGCTAACAGTCCCTACAATTTTGCCAAGTTTCGTGCAAATCCATTCAGCCGTTCGAGCTAAAAGTGAGTCCAACCGCCCTATGGAAAACTCAATGTAAAAAACGCGTTTTGGGACCCCCCTTTTTTCTCAGCCCCCCCTTGACGAAACCCCACCAAATTTTCAGGGGCTGCTCAGAAACAAAATGTGCCATTTTCCTGAAAATTTCAGCCGATTCCGTCCACAAACGCCAAAGTTATTAGACATAGAATTTTCAAAAATCCCATAGGGAATTAATCCTAACTATATATACCTACTGGCGATAGCCAGTAGGTAATATATATATATATATATATATATATATATATATATATATATATATTTATACATACATATATATATATATATATATATATATATATATATATATATATATATATATATATATATATCGATATATATATATATATACACACACACAAACACAATTTTATAATTTTATAATCAAAAATGATGCTGCAACAGGACCTATCCCTTTCAGGTGGGCAGAGCTAAATTACAGAGTTTGTTTGCACCATAACCTGCAACACAGGGACAGGAAAATCTGATAGCACACTGGGCATATTACCGAGGCGGAGAGTTCTGTCATATTTCCCTGCAGTTTTGACAGGTTCTTTCATTATATTTCCTGTAATGGGGGTTGATGGCTGTCATCTTAAGCTACAAAAAGAACAGGTAAAGTACTGAAGTTAATGGCACAGACCATACATTCTAGCTTCAACATCTCCTGCTCTTAAAATTCGACCAGTAACCCTTTCTTACCTAAGGTAATTAAAACAATACAACTGAGCAAATGTAGTGGGGATTAACAACTGCATTTGTACCTTGTGCAATATTTAAAATATTTGATAGAACTGGTTGCAATCAGACCGGGGCCTCAAGACAGAGAAGAGGAGGTCATTGCCATCTGTGTGGGATGGCACTTCAGAAATACCTGGCTGAGGTGGGAATTCGACATGACAAGGATAATGCTTTTACAATTATCAATCAATATTGTGTGAGCTGCAGGGGAAAATTGGAGCAATTTGAGTAGCCATGATGCCTCTATACCTCCTAAGATTTGCATCTATTTGGGGGGTGGGCTGCGTGTTCTGCATTTATTACCTCCCAGAAAATGTTAACTAACAGTGGGTAAGATCATGACCCATAGCTATCTGGCACTGGTAACGCATGTTATGTATAGTGCTGATATGATGATACGATCATTATATGTCTTCCCCTATGAATGTCAGAAAATAATAGGAACATTTATGAGAACCTTTACTCTGGTTTGCCTGTATGCTGTAAACACACAAAAGGTGATGGAAGGAATGTTCGCAATTTTGTCTAACCATTTGCCGTCACTCGCGGTAGCATTCCAACCCATCATTCGTTTACCCAACAAACCACCTCAGTTTGGTCCCAGCCATTTGCAAATAAGTCTTTACCCCACTCCAATAGAATTGAGCCTGAAGTTACAGCCGAGGTCCTTCCTGAACTGACACACAAGCAACCCAAGAATGGGTTTTCTCTTTAGGGGCTCATCAGTAAGGTGTCATTTGGTTCCAGTAGCACAGTAAGCATGGGACCCACATCTATAAAACATCTATTTAGAACAGTACATCAAACATACAAAGGTCGATGAGAAGTAACGTTTGCAATGTGACTAAGCACCGGCCATTGTTCAGGGTAGCATTCCAACACATTATTCTTTTGCCCGCTGTACCAGCACAGATTGGACCTATACGTATGCAGCTAGATCATGCTTCAAGTGGAACAGTACAGCCAGAACTGCGAGGTCAGGTCCTTCTTGAGTCAGAACACAGGCAACCCAAGACCAGTTTTGCCCTGAGAGGGGCTTCTCAGTCAGACTTAGTTTGGTTCATGTGGCACAGTGAGCATTGTTACCCTAGTCTGGGCATGCCCTTTCCACTTAGGGCAGTACATGAAACACCCTAAAGTGGATGGGAGCAATGCATGGACTTTTTCTAACCACTTAGAGGTAACGTTTCCTCGTCACCTGTGTTTTACCAGGAAGCAATTTGGACTTTGTGAGCAAACATCTTATGAAAATGAATACACTCTAAAGGAATTACTTTCAATGGGGATGCCTTACTTCTCGTGTTTTCAGCTAATCTGGGCCACACAATCCAGACTGTCTCTATGCCCAGAGACAGTTAAATTGGATACAGTTTCCTACTGCATGGGACTCACATAGGGCGTGCCCGGACGTGAGCCCAGGCAAAGATCATGCCAAGAGCGGGCCCATCTTAGCCTGTGATAGCCCGAATAGGCTGACTGGGACACCCCTCTTGTTTGTGGCTTTCTAAGAAAAGTACTGGTAATTGGACTGGCTTCTTTGTCCCTTATTAATACTTTTAGAATGTTTTCACTTTTCCTGGCAAGATTACACTCCTAACATATTGTGTCAAGCTGTTAGCTGAACCTCTCTATGAGTGTCACTTGCACAGACGGAGGAAAATATTAACTTGAGGTCACAGCCAATACTGAAGCTACTTATTTATATAAATTCTCCAACTCTGCATCATTGGTAGGATCTGCTCCTGTCGTTCTCAAGGGTTTTGCTTTTATGAGTGGTCTAAAGTGGAGTAGACAGCCCACAGTTTTTACTTTGATCTAGTACTTTTGGGCATTTTGAATATCTTGTCGATCCTGACTTTAGAAAAATAGAGTGTCAGTCCAGCAAATTTGTGTCCATCATTTGCTTGCCGTCTAGGTGAATTTGGCTGTTGAGTGGCCAAGTTTGATGTCATTGTTGATGCCATTTGATAGGTAGATTAGTTAATCAATGAACCTCTGCATAAGTCAAGGAGCTCTGAGGATTTAAGTAGTCTAGCCATATTACTAATTACAAAATTGTTGTAATTACTTTTTTAATTCTTTAAAGTATGTACCTACCACTGAAGGGTTCTATTGAAATTGTTCACTGCAGTTTTTGTACTATATGAGCCTCTTGGAAAGTGCAGGGAATCAAGTGATAAGCTTGTTTCTGTATTAGCTAATGTATTGTCTAATTTCATTGTAATGAACATTGTTTTTGTAGTCAAGTAAAGCAACATCCAGGCCTATAGCCCCTGCTGTTTTGGATATCGTATTTGATTACAGTAGTGTACTACTAGTTTGATGATGGGCAAGCGTAAAGCTGTTGATGGAGCCCTAGACATCATTAAAAAAAGCAACAAACAAAAAATAATTACCTTTTGCTGTAAGCAACTGTATGGTAAGTGAAATATATAATCTAATACAAGAGGTACAAACTATTTTAATTCTGCCCTCTAAGGACAACAGTGTTAAATACAATAAAGAAGCTTGTTGCACTTTAAAAATATTTGATGCATTTGAAAAAGCTCCTTTTTAGCACCATTAGTACTGTATGATAAAAATTCTGAAAGTGCTACTTCGTCCACAACTGCATCTCACATGGCACCAGTAGTTCCTGTAGACCCCAACATAGTCTACCAAAAAAACTGGAAAGTGTTGCCTCCCAGTATTGAAAATAGCTGACTGAGGAGTTGAGAATGGTAGGAAGGAAGCCTTAGGTGACTGCTCAGTGAAGAAACCCCTTGAATTAATTATTTGATATTTGATATTTGAGGGGGTATTTCTAAAGCGCAACGTTCGCTCCGGAGGGAGCATCATGGCGCTGAAATTCCTGAGGGCCCAGTCGTGGTGGCAGAAGGAGGCTAGATGGCAGCTTTAGTCCAGTCGTCGGGGAGGTTAAAGATCCAAGTCTTTAGAAGTTTTCTGAAAGGTTTCTCAAGGGCCTGTTGTCTCAGGTGTTTGGGCATGCTGTTCCAGGCTTTAATGGCCAGGAAGCTTAAAGTTTTTCCAATTTTCGTCTTCAAGTTGTACCTGGCGGGGGACATGAGGTTGTCTTGGGCAGAACGGAGGGAACGACTCGGGTTGTAGTGGGGGAAGCGTCTGGTTAGATATTTTGGACCAGTAGTGTTAAACGCCCGAAAGGCAATGGTAAGTATTTTGAAAAGTATTCTTTTATGGAGGGGGAGCCAATGCAGGGATCTTAGGGATGCAGAGACAGATGATTTACGGGGTAATTTTAAAACCAGTCGGGCAGCCGTGTGAAGAACGCTTTGAAGTTTGGTCAGTGTGGACTTTTTTGTCCCCGCCAAGAGGCCGTTACAGTAATCTAGGCGTGAGATTAGGAGCGCTACTGTTACTGTTTTCCTGGCGTCAAGTGGAAGAAAGTCGAAGAACTGTCTTAGTAATTTTATTATACCAAAGCATCTGCCGGCAACATTTCTGACGTGCTGGTCGAATGATAAATCTGAGTCGAATAGTAAACCAAGGTTTCTAGCTGTTGTTACGGTCTGGGGAGGGGCAACAGAGTTATCCGGCCACCAGAGGGCTGGGCAGAAGGAGGTGTTCTTTCCGATGGGGAGGATCTCTGTTTTGCTAGAGTTACATCTGAGATGGTTAGTGTCCATCCAGTGGAAGACCGCTGTTAAACAGTTTTTGAGATTGAGCTCAGCTTTGGTTGAGTTATCCTCTAGGGGTACAATCAGCTGCGTATCATCGGCATACGAAGTTACCGGTATGCCAAATGATTCAATCAAGGATAGGAGTGGGATGAGGTAAATATTAAAAAGAAGGGGACTCAGGATGGACCCTTGGGGTACTCCGGAGTTATTGGACAGAAACTGAAATTTGTGATTTAAAAGTGATTGTCCAACATTTTCGCAACCAAAAAAATGTGCCCCCATTATATGGGTAAACTACTATGCAAAGAAAGCTTAAAGCAGGTGCCAAGCCACTTACTTAAGACAGGGAGGTATCTCACACATGGGAAAACGACTCTAGTAGTGAAAAGGCTTCAATCACACAACTGTAGGCATTGATGACAGTCCCAAACAGGGATCTTAATAGAAGAGAGCAATATGCACCATGTATACATTGGATGAATAATATAGGGGACACTAAGCAAGAGAGAAGTATCCTAGTTACTTGCAGAGAGGACAGGCTGCATTGAATCTGGGAAGAATACATTAAATGATTTAGCAGACTTCTAAACAATTCCGGTCATAAGACTTTTGGATCCCTTCTTGAAAGGTGTGTTTTTAGTTATTGTTAAATGTAAGCTGCGTTGGCTCCCTACATTTCATAGGAGATAATAAATGAGTGGATAGAAATTATGCTTCAGAGGGAGAGGTTTTAAACCTAGAATATGTCATACTTTTGAAGTAAAGACAGAAGCTTATGGTGAGTTGTTGACGCTGGGAGGCTGTTTTCCACTGGCACGGTCATGTGAAACAGAATTTCAAGTATGACATTATTTTCGAGCACATATCCGCGTTCAAAATAGAGGTGCACATATGCCTGGAAAGGGGACCCGAAACCTGTGTGGTACTACTCTTTCCCCAGCTCTAGAAACTCTTTAATCGATGGTTCTAAAATACTCTTGCAGACATTGGGATGCTGTATTTTATTTATGTTAAACAAATACATACAATGAGAACACTGGTTGCTCATCTAGAGCAATAAGGAATTCTAATAAATAGTTTTTTCTGCCACCAAATGCTCATAGGTTAATAAATGCACACTGAATATAGAACATAACCCTTTACAGCTTGGTAGAATGGCCTCATTTAAAGGTGTAACTTTTTTCGCCATTGACAGATAACACTGCTAAACGTGAAATATTTTTGCAAATAAGGATAACTAAGCAATGAAACAATCAAGCCATTAAAAGACCTATCAGCAACGAAATGAGCCCATTTAAAAAAATCATTAGGACGTTTCCACATCATTGAAGTGATTTCTCCTTATTCTCCCTTTTTTCCATGCGATGCTATTGCCTGTTGTACTTTTTTTAAAATTTCATACAGTGATAATACACGTCCACAAGGGATCTGTGGCACCAGCTGACTCAAACAGCCGATTGAATTACCTTTGGAAACCAAATACAACAAAATAATTGGAAACACTTTTTGAAAGTATTGCCTGTTCTTACGTATTTGTTGTGAAGGAGTAACCATGAACAAACTTTACAAATCCTCTTTCATAGTGAATTTTTTATTAATGCCATGGTTGGATGGAAATTAATAATCAATGTCCCAAAATAGTGCACTGGAATATCAGCGATCAAGAATGGCCATAGTAGGTATTGCGTGAGAATTAAAAGTGGCACTCTAGGGACAAAGCCACAATAATGAAAGTGTGCATCCCCCATGTACACTGACAGTACACTTATAGACCAAAAGCTGTGCATCACTATACATACATTTCTTTTGTGAGAATTAGGGGGCATATAATCAAGGGAGTTTATCTCCGCTTTTTTGGCTTTAAAAGCCAAGAAAGGGGAGATAAAATTATCTCCCTATTACCTAGCTGTCGCTAACACCAGTTAGCGACAGCTAGTAGGAGATAGCAACCATCTTGGGCCCCGCTTTGCATGTCAGTGATATTTATCACTAATGATAGGAAAAGTGGGCGTGCCAAGATGTTAGCGACTGGAAACAGTCGCTAACATCGCTATCTCCTGTTAGCAACTTTTGGAGATATTCGCGCTAAGCGCGAATATCTCCAAAAGCTAACACCTGCCCCTGAGCAGTTCTTAGCCATGTTATCCAATGGGAGGTGGATAACATGGCTAAGAGATTAAGCTCGGTAATGCATGAATATCGCTGACTTTGCAGCGATATTCATGCATTTCGGCCGATTTTTATCGCTTAGGAGATAAACCTTGATAATAGCACAGTTCCTAAGCGATAAAAATCGCCGCAGCTCAGCGATAAAAATATCCCCGCTAAACCAACATAGTGATAATTATCGCTAGTTGTTGGTAATATGCCCCTTTAGTTCATTTTGTGTATGGTCCGTATGGGATGGATGAGGGTATCCTTCAATCTGATCTGAAATTTATACCGAGGGTTGTATAGGACTTAGAAAATGTGGGTGATAACATCCCCACAGTCACCAACCTGTTCTTACTTTGTTAGCAGTTATCACTGCACCAATGTAATTTTGCGTAATCTTCAGCATTTCATTTTGCAGAAGTGATGCGTAATGCTGAAGATTACAGCATTATACCACGTTGAGTAAATGAGATTGCACTTTGGGTGAAATGCTGTTGTGGTAACACAAGAATAACACAATTGACTCAAACGCATGCAGAAGTCCTTTACTGTGGCGACTGCTAAAATTGACTATTTTGATCACTTTTTAGCGCCAAAGTGGATCTTTGATTTCATTGTAATTGTTTTCAGAGGACGTGCCATAGAGAGTGAGGCTTCTGTACATACACAAATAACTCCCTCTTTCTCTCAGCTCATCCCTGTTCTCTGTTGATCTCTTGATAGGTCCGGATTTAGATTCTGGAGGAAAACCATCACTCTTCCATTCTGTACAATCACTGCGGCATCGCCCAGTCTTGAAATTTTAACATTTTTGGGGAGCATCTAGTAAATTCAATGCAGTATCTTACAAAATGTTGCTACTGAGTGACCACGGACCACTATTTCTGTTCCTTATTTCACTTTGTTGCCGATTACCTGGAGTTTGGTGTGGGTAAGACCATAGTGGTATTTGAAATGAAGTCAATCTCACCAATGATGTACCCTCAGAAGATCAGCCGGCAGGTTGCTCCCGGTCCCTCAACAGATCTTCTAGCAATAAGTTGGGCAAAATATTTCTAACTCATAGTTTTTAGGATTAAGCAGGAGGAGTAAGTACACTCTGACACTAGCTAAAAGTTTAAGGACCTCAGGAAGAGTACTTTCTGGCTACGGCCCACTCCAAAAGAAGCCACTAGCAGGGTTCATGACAGGCCCAGTGGAAACTGGTCTGCTGGGTTCTTCCAGCAGACTGTGCTTCTTGCAGCTTGTGTGTCCCCGTAGCTTTACAGGAGGTCAGTCAACTTATCCTTGAAGTCCATTTCTTAGTACTGAAATCTGGTGGGAGCATCTTCAGCCCCTAGGATTTTCATCAAAGGTCTCAACAGCAGGAGAAGTACTTCGTCTATCATCCACAGGACCAGCAGTGTTCAGAAGAGGATACCCAGAGTGCCATAATTATGCCTGGAACTAGTCTATGGAAGGCAATGACTATTGGTACCTCCCCAAAAAATAAGGAATTGGTTACCAGGGGTAACCGTACACACTTTTGCAGCCTTTCCTGTGTGTCCTAGTGCACACAATCCACAATGCCACTCTCTACCTAAATCCAGAATTGCAGAACCTTTTCTTTCTCATGCAGAGCTCCTGTGCCCAACCTTGAGGTGTGAGTAAGGAAATAAGCACCTTCTCTTCTGTGGTGACTCAAAGTCAATACTGGGGCATGTCCCCTCCTAAATGGACTGGTGCTTGGCTGACTAGACATTTCTTGAGCACTGCCCAGTTGGTCATCCTGTCAGAGGAACAGGACACCTCCCTATATCAAACGTCTTTGTCTGGGCTCTGGGAACACATTCACACCTCTTGAAGGTCCGGGGTTACAGTTAGAAGCTCATGCAGACGGACTTCAGGGCAGGTTAAAGAATCTTTTAGCTTGTTCCAAGGAGGATATAACATTATTTAATTTGTCTATTACCCCTCAACGCTTTCTTATTAAACATCTAACCCTGCTACAGTGAACACAAGCTTTTGGGACCTTGTCACTGTAAGGTTGTGTTTTACATTAAAATCGTAAGTCTTCCTTTTAAATATCATGAACCCAGTATTGAACATTGAATCTACTTAGGGATAACGTATTAATACTTAAGGGGAATTTTAGGCCTGTCAAAGGGAGTTATTTTTACAGGTCGAAATTGCAGTTTTCAAACAATGCAAACTGGTTACAGTAGAAGACCTGTTGTCATGTTTTATACATTCAATCTAGTGGTGGCACAATTTGTGCTGCAGTCCACAAGTGACATTTAACTTAGAGGCTCTGGGTACATGTAGTCCCATACACTAGGGACTTATAGGTAAGCTAAAGATGCCAATTAGGAGTATAGTCAATTTTTACATGGTAAGAACATATGCACTTTGGCCTGGTTAGCAGAATTCCAGTGCACAGGCTCAAAAAACCAAGAGCATCAGTCCACAATATTTAGGGTTGATATTATTACACTGTTGTTTGTTGGTGCAGAGGTGGCTTCAGGTGTTCATTATTTGAGGCCCATGTAGCCGGACATTTTCTTTTGTTCTCCACCTCTTTCTTCCCTATGTGCTTGCCCACCAATTTATGTGTGAGTTTGTGTATTAATGAGGTTGTTAATTAAAGTGTATTTTGGCAACTCTTCAAAGTATTTTACTGGAGTAATTGCTGCCATTTGCTGGATTTATTTATATTTAAAAAAAAATTGGGACA
The DNA here is from genome assembly GCF_964263255.1 of Lissotriton vulgaris. NCBI lineage: Eukaryota > Metazoa > Chordata > Amphibia > Caudata > Salamandridae > Lissotriton > Lissotriton vulgaris. The sequence goes on along the minus strand of NC_141696.1, from coordinate 1,091,532,685 downwards.
TTCACTTAACTACTTCACGAATTCAATTGTGGAATCTTGGCATGGTGTTTGTTGGATCCCCTGCAAAGGATGCCACTATTGCGCGCCGTTGGCATATGATACTGCCTATAAGTGAGCAAAGTGGTATGACAAAGAGGTTTAACAGGGTCGGACTCAACGAGGAGCCCTGCGGCACCCCACAAAGAAAAGTAAACAACGGGATCTTGTATCTCCCAAGCTCTACCAGGTGCTCTCTGTCACTGAGAAAAGACTTCAGTAGATACAGTGCCCGACCCCTAATGCCCAGGGAGAGGAGACGGATAATAAGAAGATCATGATTGACATGTCGAAGGCCGACGAGAGGTCCAGCAGGATCAAGGCCAACTTCCTGCCTTTATCCACGACCTCTCTTATTTCCTACGAAACATTGATCAGGGCCAGCTGCATTCTATGTGGACTCCTAAAGCGATATTGAGAGCTATCCAGAAGATTATCCTCATTAATACACTGGGTAAGATCTATATTCATGGCCTTTTCCATGATCCTGGCCGACAGAGGCAATCAGGAGATTGGCCTATAGCTGTTTGGGTCTTTATAGTCTAAATTAACTTTTTTCAGCAACAGGAGAATGGATGCCCTTTTCATTGTAGAGGAAAATATCTCTTGGAGAACATACATTTGAAGATATCTTTGAGGTAGAACAAACAGTTGAAGATATCTTTGAGGTAGTTAGTTGTGACCTCAGTGTCCAAGTAGAGGACTTTTGGGGGGCATGGTCCATTGGAGATCCAGCTCTGGTCTAATTAAGGATGGTCATTGTTGGGCCTGTCAGCCTTAGGGTGGTCTTCCCCTACCTTTTTGCCCTTGCGCCTCCTATTTTCACAGTAGCTTTTTGTTGGACTTAGGACTCTGGGCGCCTCACCACTGCTAAACAGTGCTGAGGTGCAGGTGCTCCCCCCTAAAACCTTGTGACACTGGCATATCTGCCTCAAGCCCCTGCTACTACAGTAGCGCGTAACATTGGTAATCCCCCTTATGGGATCATTTCTGACAGGGATCTTATCAGTCTGTCATGTTTGGTCTTCTTGGACTCGGGCGGGGAACCCTTTCCAAGGATATATGGGGTTTGGGCCCTACTACTTTAGAAATCCCACTTTTAGAAAGTGGACCTTTTCTGCCTACACTTAGTCTGGGCACTGTAGACTCCCCCTCCCCTCTGCATACTGATAGCCTGCCTGGGTTGGGAGGTGGGAGTGGTGATTCACACCTTCTCCCCTGGAATGGACTGTGACCAGCTGCCCACTGCAGCCTTAACGGCCCTGTCTTTCATCACCGTGACAGCCAGGTCAGGGAAGGCAGGGAACATCCCAGAACTCCCAGGACTCTTCCAGAAGCCCCTGCCCCAGACCCTTCCAGAGACTTCCAACACCTTCCAATAACTGGGCTGTAGAATATATAAGGGAGGGTCCTGGTCTCACATCTTTGTTACACTGTTGGACTACGAGGAGTGAGGACTGCTGCGCCAGGAGGAGTGCCACTTGTGAGGAGGCTGACTGCTCCCAGGAACTGCTGCCTCTATTTGCTGAGCTGCCCTACTGCCTGCTGATCCTGCCCTGCTAGGGAGAACTGGGAATAACATCACCAGAGTGTCTACACCATTCTCTGACTGCCCCCCTGATTGCTGAGGTTTCATAAGGACAGCACAAAACAATGGGAACTGCCTCATTTGGATTACAGAGCTTTTAAAACTATCCCTGTGGCGCTGACGCATCCACGTGTCCTCCAGAACTGCTTCTGCAGCACTGAGTGCCTGGTACTGCGCCTCACTTAAAGGCCTGCTTTGCCAAAGAAGGACTTGGTGATCAAAACCGTTACCGTGCGGTGTGCGTGGGGCTGTGCCCACCTTGGGACCCGAAGGCACTGTGGAGCTCTGTGCCAAGAGGAGCGCTGTGTGCCCGTGAAATCACTGCCGCCGCCTGGGAAAGGAATGCGCAGAAAAACACTGCAGCCAAGAAGCACTGTGTGCCCTTAACCCACGTGCTGTGAAGAGAAGGCGCTGTGGGCAGAAATCACCGCACTGGGACTTGTGTGGAAAGTGCCTTAAAATTGCCCCCAACTTCACCGCCGTGGACCCGAGGGAAAGTGCACCAGAATAACCTTTAAAATCCCCACTAGCAGCCCGGGAGCCTCAGGAACCTGTTGCCTGCACTAATTTCCAATGAATTTATTTATTTTGTTTTGGAACTCCTATGGAGGTCCACAAAAACACACCAACAATTTAAAAAGACGAACATTGCATACAGTACACAATTCCTTTCTTATAAATTACTATAACATTATATCAAATATAGTGAAAAATGTGCAAATAATGCTATAATACGTAAAACAATCACATAACCGACCAATAAAACTTCTTATATATATACTAAAAAAAGTGCAAATGATGCTATGAATACATGAAACAATTAAATAGCCAACCAATTAGTATTAAATCGGAACCAGAGTACTACTGTTAGACAAAATTCGAATAAATAGGCAAAAATATTCAAAAAAATTGGTATATCTTAAAACAAACCATTTCATTCGGGGGGGACAAGACCAGAGAACGTACATCCTGAGCAGAGTGAATATTAAGACCGATAAATACTGGTTTTAAAAACACTCGCCTGGCGCTTCGCAGCTTTGAACATACAAATAAGACATGATTTAGATCTTGGATTTGCAACTGGCACAATTCACAAGGTATTGGAGACGCAGAGGTTTTGACGTAGCAGGCTGCTCCCTTCTCGCTCCTGGTTTTTCGTTTTGGGCGTTTCTGCCGTGTAGCTGGCTTCCCGGTTTTTGACTGCAGGGGAGAGTTGAGGGCTCGTGCTCCTCGCTGGTATCGGCGGTTTCAGTGGCATCAGGGATTTCGTTGCTGCTCCGGCTCTCGCTCCTGTTTGGTTTCTGCGGGTCCCGGTAATTTGAGTGGCAGCTTGGTACCGTGGTTGAACTTAATTTCCTTTGCTGTTTTGCTGGCTTGTGGGCTCTGGGTCTGCTATTTTCAGTGTGGACTTGACTAGACCAGGCTGTCTCACGGAATGCTGAAGAAGTATCAGCATAAAAGCATGGACATGTGATTACGACGGGGGGAGTCTGCTTGTGATTGGTGGTGAATTAAAATGTATTCAGGAGGGAGAGCTTGGCAAGCAATATCATTTTGATATAGTGCCTTTTTGGGGCTTGCGACTGCTGGCTAAGGACTTATAAAGGAAAAACATAAATATAAAACCTTCTGGAACTATGTAGGAGATGGTTGCGCTGTCAAACTTAGGCGGAGTACTGTTTGATATCTTGCCAGAAGGAGCCCACTCCCGTCGTTGTGCAACCAGGGATTGCTGTGTTGTTCGCTGCATTAAGCCCGCCCACCAGCTGCCTCCTTCCCGCGGACCGCAGACTGCCGGGGCACTACAAACCCCAGAAGGCAGTGCGGCCACGTGGGATTTGCCGCGAGAAGAAGACCTGCCTCACACTTTAAAATCATCAGTGAGCCACCGCGGCGCGGTACGTGCTGTCAAACTTAGGCGGAGTACTGTTTGATATGTTGCCAGAAGGAGCCGACTCCCGTTGTTGTGCAACCAGGGATTGCTGTGTTGTTCGCTGCATTGAGCCCACCCACCAGCTGCCTCCTTCCCACGGAGCATGGACTGCCGGGGCACTACAAACCCCAGAAGGCAGTGCGGCCGCTCGGGATTTGCCGCAAGAGTCAGACCTGGCTCACACTTTAAAATCATCAGTGAACCACCGCGGCACGGGACGCGCACGGGCTCGCCTGGGCCAAGGGTGGGCCCATCCACGCGCGTCAGAGGCAGAAGGAGGCTGGGCTGGGCCACCCCCTTAACATCTTGCCACTTTCCTCTGGAACTGTTTCATATTTAAAGGTACTTTTAAAACCACTTCATCTTGGACAATTGATTTAATTATTCCATAACTTTTGTAGTAGGACTGTTAATCCCAATAATTTAATTTTGTTCTTAGACTTTTCTGAATATTGTGGGGCGGAAGTATTAAGCATAGTGCATTGTGGGACCTACTAACACAATTGTATCAATGAGCGATAAGGGCAAAATGTCTAAGCCTGCTTTTTCTCACCCCATGACTGGGCACCAGGCTGCCACGATACAACCTGTTCCAAGCCTTACTGCCATCGATAAGATGCTACAGAAGACGATTGGGGTTGTGGCATCTGCAATAGAGAATACGGAGAGGCGATTATCTATTACTCCGGCTATCCCCCCCTCCAGTCTGTTGGGGATATTTCTGCCGTTACTGTTAATCCCCCTGACTTTAGTTCTTCTCTTATGTGCTCTTTTGCAGAGTTGCCCTGTGCAGAAATTGTACATGATGTAATTGACATCCCAGAGGTTTCTAACTCCCCTACACATTCTGTAGCTAGAAAAGAAAAAATAACAAACTAGCTAAAAGATTCACAACTCCACCTGATGGTGCGCAGGTTGCTGCTGGTCCTCCTCTGCACAATCTGGGAACTCCTGTTTGGGTCACACACCTCATCTGATTTTGAAGCTCATATTGAACAGATCATTGGCTCTCATTTCAAACCATTGACATCTAGTCTTGATAGATTGATCTCCACGATTATTAACTCAGGCCTAGGGAGACCTCAGCCGATCAGTCCATCAGGGAACACCATCACTGTTGAGCCCATTCTTATTTCCAACCCTAAAATTCCACCAGTCGGCAAAAATATACCAGCTGTACCGGCTCAGGTAACTGCAAATTCTACCCCTGACTCTGTTTTACCTCCGCCTAGGGCTGGAATAGTGGATGTTGGAAAAACCACAGTGCTGAGGGGATCCACTGAAAACAGATCAGATTCATCGAACCGCCAACCCTGAGCTAGTAGAAATAGTTCAGAGGAGGGGACTCTACCAGTTTTGCCCACCCTTAATCTTCCTCCAGAGTCCTTACCATACGTTGTGGTCCTTGTTGGGGTCCCCCCATTATGTCAGGGAAAAAGTGAGGATCACTTTGAATTAAAAAACAAACGCATACAATGGCTTAACTCAAACAGGCCTCTCCCTTCTAATGCTTCAGGCGAAATATTGTGTGTAAGAAGGGTAGACTGGATTGGGACTGGTCAATCAATCAATCAATCACGGCATTTATAAAGCGTGCAACTCACCCGGGAGGGTCTCAAGGCGCTGGGGGGTATGTTACTGCTCGAACAGCCAGGTCTTGAGCTGCTTCCTGAAGGAGAGATGGTCCTGGGTTCGCCGAAGGTGGGTGGGGAGGGAGTTCCATGTCTTGGCCGCCAGGTATGAGAAGGATCTTCCTCTGGCGGTGGCTCTGCGGATGCGAGGTACGGTGGCGAGGGCGTGGCTGGTTGATCGAAGCTTGCGGGTGGGCGTGTAGAAGGTAATGCGGTTGTTGAGGTACTTGGGGCCCAGGTCGTGGAGAGCCTTGTGTGCGTGGGTCAGGAGTCTGAACGTGATTCTCTTGCTGACGAGGAGCTAGTGCAGGTCTCTCAGGTGTACGGTGATGTGGCTGTGTCGGGGGATGTCCCAGATGAGTCGTGCGGAGGCGTTCTGGATGCGCTGGAGTCTTTTTTGAAGTTTGGCTGTGGTTCCGGCATAGAGGGTGTTCCCGTAGTCCAGTCGGCTGGTGACGAGTGCCTGGGTGACGGTCTTCCTGGTTTCTGGGGATCCGTCTGAAGATCTTGCGGAGCATGCGCAGGGTGTTGAAGCACAAAGATGAGACGGCGTTGACTTGTCTGGTCATCGACAGGGTGGAGTCCAGGATGAAGCCCAGGTTTTGTGCGTGGTCCGTTGGTTTGGGAGCGGTGCCCAGGGCCGGGGGACACCAGGAGTCGTCCCAGGCGGAGGGTGATGATCCCAAGATGAGGACTTCCATCTTGTCTGAGTTCAGTTTAAGGCGGCTGCTCCTCATCCAGTCGGCGACGTCTTTCATCCCTTCGTGTAGGTTGGCATTGGCGGTGGTGGAGTCGTTGGTGAGGGAGAGGGTCAGCTGGGTGTCGTCAGCGTAGGAGATGATGTTGAGGTTTTGTTGGCGTGCAATGGCTGCGAGGGGGCTCATGTAGATGTTGAAGAGGGTTGGACTGAGTGAAGATCCTTGTGGAACGCCGCAGATGACTTCGGTGGCCTCGGATCTGAACGAGGGGAGGCGGACTCTCTGGGTTCTTCCAGCGAGGAACGAGATGATCCACTCCAGTGCTTTCTCTCAGATTCCGATGTTGCTGAGGCGCTTGACTAGGGTGCAGTGGCAGACTGTGTCGAACGCCGCAGAGAGGTCCAAGAGGATGAGGGCCGCTGTTTCCCCGTTGTCGATCAGGGTTCTGATGTCATCGGTGGCTGCGACTAGGGCGGTCTCAGTGCTGTGGTTGGCCCGAAACCCGGACTGCGAGGGGTTGAGGGATCCATTCGTCTCGAGGAAGGTGGCCAGCTGTCTGTTGACGGTCTTCTCTATGACTTTGGCCGGAAAGGGAAGGAGCGAGATGGTAGTTCTTGAGGTCGGTGGGGTCCGCCGTTAGTTTCTTCAGGAGGGCGGTAAGCTCGGCGTGCTTCCAACTCTCCGGGAAGGTCACGGTGTGGAAGAAGGAGTTGATGATGTCCCGGAGATGGGGTGCGATGATGGCGTCGGCTTTGTTGAAGACGTGGTGTGGGCAGGGGTCGGTTGGTGATCTGGAGTGGATGAAGTTCATCGTGCGATTGGTGTCTTCGGTGTTGATCGGGGTCCAGTTGCAGAGGGTGGTGGTGGCGGGCGTTGGTTCAGCGGTAGGGTGTGTTTTCTGTGCGTCGAAGCTGTTGTGTATGTCTGCGAACTTGCTGTGGAAGAACGAGGCGAGTGAGTCGCAGAGGTCTTGCGAGGGAGTGATGTTGTTGTTTCCGGCGCTGGGGTTGGAGAACTCTTTGACGATGCTGAAGAGTTCCTTGCTATCGTGGGCGTTGTTGTCCAGTCGTTCTTTGATTGCCGACTTCTTGGTGGCGCGGATCATCTGGTGGTGTTTGCGGGTGGCGTGCTTGAGGGCGGTCCTGTTGACTGTGGTCTGGTCGAGCCGCCAGGCTTTCTCGAGGGTGCGGCAGTTCTTCTTGGATTCCTTGAGTTTGTTGGTGAACCAGGGGGTTTTCTTGCTACCGGTTCTGCTGGAAGGGTTCTTTAGTGGTGCGAGGTCGTCGGCGCAGGTGGTCAGCCACTTAGCGAGGTTGCTGGCTGCTTCGTTTGGGTCCGCTGTGTTGGTGGGTGTGTTCTGGCTGAGGGAGGCGGAGAGCTGCTCGGCGGTGATCTTGCTCCAGCTTCGGCGGGGAACCTGTTGTGGGTGGTGGTGGGTCGCCGTTTTCCTGAAGCTGAAGTGGATGCAGCTGTGGTCGGTCCAGTGGAGTCCGGTGGTGTGGCTGAAGGAGATGTGCTTGCTGGATGAGAAGACGGGGTCAAGCGTGTGGCCAGCGTAGTAGGTGGGAGTGTTCACCAGTTGCTTGAGTCCGAGGTTTGCGAGGTTGTCCAGCAGGGCGGTGGTGTTTCTGTCGTTGTTGTTTTCCAGGTGGAAGTTGAGGTCCCCTAGGAGGATGTAGTCGGCGGAGGGCAGGGCGTGTGGGCTTATGAAGTCTGCGATATCTTTGCTGATTTGTGTGCGTGGTCCCGGTGGTCTGTAGATGAGGGTGTTTCGGAGGGTGGTCTTGGGGTCAGTGTGTATCTGGAAGTGAAGGTGTACGGCGGCGGTGAAGGTTTCGTCGGCGTTTGTCGAGATGCGGATGGTGTTCTTGTGTATGATAGCGATGCCTCCTCCCGTCTGGTTGACGGGATCCCTCCGGGTGATCTTGTATCTGTCCAGGATGGCTATGGCGATGTCGGGCGCTGAGGACGCGTTCATCCAGGTTTCGGTGAGGAAGGCGACGTCCGGTGCTGTCGCGTCGAGCAGGTCCCAGAGTTCTATGGCGTGCCTGTGGACGGAGCGGGTGTTCAGCAGGATGCACTTCAGGTGGTTGTTGCTGGTGCTAGACTTGGCGGGGGTGGTGCAGGTTCGGAGGCAGGTGAATTGGCAGGCGTGGCAGGCAAAGGGTCCGTGGGTGCGTCTCGGGGTGGCTCGGTAGCAGGCAGGGTTCTGGCCGGTGTTGAGTGCGTTGAGGGTGGCGATGTCGTAGGTCCGTCGGGTCGTCTTGCATCGGCGGGGGCCAGGGGTCCTGTCGCTGGGCGCGGTCCAGGCACAGACGGGCGTAGATGAGCTTGCCTTTGGCACGCCTTCGGCGCACAATCGGCGCGCCTTCTGCGCGTGACCGCTGCGCGTCCACGCGGTCGCCATTTAAGGCTCAGTGGGAGGGAGGAGCAGCTGGGAGGCGGGAGCGGGGAGGACACAGAACACAAGGGGGCGTGGTCACGTGGATGGTGGCGGGAAGCGGGGGGCGGGGAAGGCACAGGGGGAAAACAACTCAGATTAACAGAAGGCAATACAATACTAATTAAACAGAAGGCAATACAATACAAATTAAACAGAAGGCAATACAATCTAACAATGCAACAAGTAAATACTATGAAATCCGGCGGAGTTGCGGGGGCAACGAACAGCGAGGCAGGCAGCTAGGGCGGCAGGCAGACGGTACAGCGAGGCTGCGAGCAGCAGCGAGGGGCACACACACAGCTGGTGGCCATGCGGCGCGGGGATGTCCTGAAAACAGGTCACACTATCACAGGAAACTGCGTTGTTATTAGATTTAGGAGCACCCGTGCAGTGTAATATATCTGCTTCAGAAAAGGGGGTGGTGATGAACAGAGTGTCTGAATTAAGCAGACCACTCTTACCCAGTCCAAAGATCAGGGCTTGATCCATCACCGTTTTTTAGCTCACTGCACCATCCCAGATCAGAACTTGGCTATATGCAAATTAGTCTGACCCTGGCCCAGTGCATCATGGGAACAGGGCAGACCAAACTACCAAGCCAATTCTTATACTGGGAAGGAAACAAGCTACCGGGGACCGGTTTCTGGCATTTCAGCCGTCTTCGGCCCGGCTTGCTTGAATCCTGATGGTGCAATGAGCTAGGGACTCACATCTGAGTATACCCTTCCACGCTTATGGTGGACAAAAATGATTCAGAAAAGGGGGTGGTGATGAACAGAGTGTCTGAATTAAGCAGACCACTCTTACCCAGTCCAAAGATCAGGGCTTGATCCATCACCGTTTTTTAGCTCACTGCACCATCCCAGCTCAGAACTTGGCTATATGCAAATTAATCTGGCCCAGTGCATCATGGGAACAGGGCAGACCAAACTACTAAGCCAATTCTTATACTGGGAAAGAAACAAGCTACTGGGGACCGGTTTCTGGCATTTCAGCCGTCTTCGGCCCGGCTTGCTTGAATTCTGATGGTGCAATGAGCTAGGGACTCACATCTGAGTATACCCTTCCACGCTTATGGTGGACAAAAATGATTCAGAAAAGGGGGTGGTGATGAAAAGAGTGTTTGAATTAAGCAGACCACTTTTACCCAGTCCAAAGATCAGGGCTTGATCCATCACCGTTTTTTAGCTCACTGCACCATCCCAGATCAGAACTTGGCTATATGCAAATTAGTCTGACCCTGGCCCAGTGCATCATGGGAACAGGGCAGAACAAACTACCAAACCAATTCTTATACTGGGAAGGAAACAAGCTACCGGGGACCCGTTTCTGGCATTTTAGCCATCTTCGGCCCTGCTTGCTTGAATCCTGATGGTGCAATGAGCTAGGGACTCACATCTGAGAATACCCTTCCACGCTTATGGTGGACAAAAATGATTCAGAAAAGGGGGTGGTGATGAACAGAGTGTCTAAATTAAGCAGACCACTCTTACCCAGTCCAAAGATCAGGGCTTGATCCTTCACCGTTTTTTAGCTCACTGCACCATCTCAGCTCAGGACTTTGCTATATGCAAATTAGTCTGACCCTGGCCCAGTGCATCATGGGAACAGGGCAAACCAAACTACCAAACCAATTCTTATACTGGGAAGGAAACAAGCTACCGGGGACCGGTTTCTGGCATTTCAGCCGTCTTCGGCCCGGCTTGCTTGAATCCTGATGGTGCAATGAGCTAGGGACTCACATCTGAGTATACCCTTCCACGCTTATGGTGGACAAAAATGATTCAGAAAAGGGGGTGGTGATGAACAGAGTGTCTGAATTAATCAGGCCACTCTTACCCAGTCCAAAGATCAGGGCTTGATCCATCACCGTTTTTTAGCTCACTGCACCATCCCAGCTCAGAACTTGGCTATATGCAAATTAGTCTGACCCTGGCCCAGTGCATCATGGGAACAGGGCAGACCAAACTACCAAGCCAATTCTTATACTGGGAAGGAAACAAGCTATCGGGGACCGGTTTCTGGCATTTCAGCCGTATTCGTCCCGGCTTGCTTGAATCCTGATGGTGCAATGAGCTAGGGACTCACATCTGAGTATATATCTGCAGCAGGTCGCCATCTTGGTCAAAAACCCATCGGAGATTTGGACAGAATAGAGGTATGCGACAGGAGGAGGGCCAGAACATTTTACCATCAAAAACTCAACAGGGAATAACATCTTGGGAGGTCTGCCAGCCGTATTCCCCCTTACTTTCACAATTCCCACAAAGAAATAGGTACAGCATGTTGGAACAGGTTGATTGACGCCCTGTGTGGCAGAGTTCCTTTACCCAAATATGTAGCAGTCTGAGTATGTTAACAGGGCTATTGGTCGGTAATGGTGACAGTAGTACCCCTCAGAAGCTAACAAGTATTAGCACAGATAATACAGAGCTAAACCCTTATAGGAGGGTTGGGAATAAGGGAGTTATAACAGCTGTCCCGGTAATGAACCAGAAGGTGAGACAATTGCTCTCTTGGAACATTGCTGGGCTAAAAAAAAATTTGGTCACACCAGATTGGAATAACTTCATCGACAAATTTGACATCTGCATGTTCCAAGAGACATGGAGCATGCTTCCTGTATGCAAATCTGGGTATTTTTACATACTTTTTACACCCCCGCAACAAGTCCTGGGAAGGGAAGACCAGCAGGGGGCCTCCATGTTTGGAACAAGATTGCATTAAACTGGGACATCACCGTCCACAAATCATTGACTGAGGACATTTTACATCTTTCAATCCAAGGGCAAGATAAGGACAACAAGATAGACCTATATCATGTTTATGCAAGAGGGTCTGCTGGGGCCCAAATGTCCAACACAATAGCAGCTCTAGAGTTAGAAATAGCTAACAGTCTCCCGCTTTCTAAAACCATCGTAGGGGCAAAAGGAAGGTGCTAACTGCAGCCTTGCTCAAAAAGAATCCTTCACTAGTTAGAGCGGCCAGGAAGGATTATGCTAGGTCAATAGTGCTAGCTAAACGCGAATGGGAAGAACAACATTGGCAGGATCTTAAATCCGCATCCCAGAGGAAGAACTCGTCCCTATTCCGGGATTTAATCAATAAAGCCTTGAGAGGGGGAACGGAACCCATCACTAATCACATAACTGAACAACAATGGCACTCACGAGGTAAAAACGGCTGTTAAACATCTGACCCCGGGATAGGCAGCAGGCCCTGATGGGCTTCCTGGGCATCTTCTCCTAAATGACCCTGCAACCTGGGCAAACCTCATCTCCCTAATAATGAACCTGATCTCAAGGGGCCACCCAGTTCCAGATTCTTGGAAGGGGGCGGAGGTGGCAACAGTGTACAAAAAGGGGGCGAGAGATAACCCTGCCAACTACAGACCGATCAGTCTGATAGACGTGGTCCAGAAGGTGGTTGGCAGGGTCATGAACTCCAGGGTAGGGTCTTGGACAGAAGTGGACAACATCCTTTCCGATTTTCAAGCGGGATTTAGGCAGAAGGTGGGCACGATAGACCAGGTCTTCCGATTCTTTGCTATTTATTGGAAGGCCGTGACCATCGGGAAGGGCAGCCTGTATTTGGCGTTCATAGATCTTAAAACAGCCTTTGATCTAGTGCCACGCTCTAGATTATGGAAGGTATTACAGAAGATGGGCCTCCCCATCACCCTTCTTGAAGTTATCAAGAAATTACACGAGGGAAATTATGCAAAGATTAGATGGGGTACTTTGGGCCAGCTGACAGAGAGGGTGGCCGTGAGGGGAGGAGTCCGCCAGTGATGTGTAATGGCACAGACTCTGCTCTCCCTCTTTATGAATGGGGTGGTGGACCATCTGAGGGAGGACCCAGCCGACGCCCCATCCCTGGAGGGGGAAAAAACACCTACCCTGCTCTTTGTGAACGACACCCTCCTGATCTCTAAAACCCCCTCTGGCCTTCAAAAGCTGTTGGATCGCTTTAGCTCGTTTTGTGAGGACAGAGGTCTTACTATCAACATTACCAAGACAAAGCTTATGGCCATCTCACCTTCAAAAAGATTTTAAAATAATGTCTCCCCTAATGGTACCCCATTGGAGTTGGTAGACTCATTCCACTATTTGGGGGTAATGGTTAATAGTCGGATGAATTGGAAGGACCATATGGCCAAAATGCTTTTAAATCACAAACGAGTTTCAAGAGCGATCCTACGGAAACAGCGAGAATCTATGAGCAAACTTGTAGCCCCGGCTCTCAATGTGTATGAAGGTCAAGCACTGCCCTCGGCAGTCTATGGATCCGAGTTGTGGGGGCTCGAGAATACAACCGACCTAGTGAGATCAGAAAATAAGTTCCAGAGAGAATTGGTGTCACTCCCCATCTCTACTCCAGTAAAACCCTTACGACAAGATATGGGTAGGCATTCATTGAAAGACATACGGCCAGATTCATCAAGCCTAATTGCGCTCGCAAAGGGCCAGATTCTGAGAATCTGGCCCTTTGCGAGTGCAATTTTTGCATTTGGGATTCATCATCCCAAATGCAAAATTCGCTATTAAAGAATTCGCACATTTGCGAGGAATTGCATGTAAGGAATCTCTATTTGAGATTCCTTAAATGCAATTCATGAACCATTTTAAAATTGCAAAATCGCAATTTTGGGCTGCTATTTACCGCGAGGTCAAACATCGTGGTAAATAGCGAAACTTAGAAAAATGCATTTAAATGCATTTTTTTAAGTTGTATGTTACACACACACATGTCCTTTGGACATATGTGTGCGCAACACCAATGTAGATTACATTCCAGGGATGCTACAGGGTGTCATTTGGACACCCCTTGCACCCTTGAAATCGCTTCCTTATTTGCGATTAGCTAATTTCTAATCGCAAATTAGGAATGACTCCCCAATCATTCCTATGGGCCTTTAGGTCCATAGGAATAAAATGGGAGTTATTCCTTATTTGCAATTAGCAATTAGCTAATCGCGAATAAGGAATCAGTGGGAATAGCAAATTCAAATGCGATTCCTACATGAATCCCGTTTTGCGAGTCCTTAAAATTCGCTATTAAGGACTCGCAATTCCTTACCTTGATGAATCTGGCCGTTAGTTTGTCTGCGCTCGCTACTCTTCTGGGTACGTCTTAGAAGGACCATGAACTAATCTCACTCAACTCGGGCAACAAGATTAAGTGGCTGAGTAACCTTAGACAGCTGGTTGCAAAACTAGGTTTGAATGAAATATGGGCTAGCCAAACACCACCCCCAAATCAAGTAATGAAGAAACTATATTGGGACTGGGTACAGGAGGAGGACATGTGTAGAGGCAAATGGGGTATCCTAGCAGAGTGGTTTCTAGAGTTCAAACCCGTAAGGAAACTCGAACCGTTCCTTGGCTTTATACAAAAACCCCTGGACAGATCACTCTATTTAAAACTAAGGTTCGGGACCCTCCCGGTGAATGAAATTAATGCAGGGTGGAAAAAGTCAAGTTCTCCAGCAAAATCTTACCCTGGGTGAGCAGCCCCTAAGGAGTCTGTGGTTCATCTCCTTTTTGCATGATCAGCATATAGGGGTGCAAGAAAGACATGGTTAAAACCAATATGTAAGGAGCTGGGCCTTAGGTGTCATTAGATGGCCTTGCAGGTTTTTTCCACTGATACGTCTTCCCTAGTTATGGTCTGTCGGGTAGCAAAATTCCTGGGCAGTGCCTGGCAGACTCGCCTGCGAAGGATAAAGAAAACCCCCCCATAGATGATTTTATATGGCTTTATGGTACGCTGCTTTTATGTGATTATGTATTTCTACTTTTATTGTATATACTATTTTTAAAGTAATATTTTTGTAATTTTAATGCACAGTTGTATGTAAGAATGGATTGGTGGTTATCTTTTTACTGTAAAGGATGTGTATACTTTTATGATAACATTTTATCAAATTAAGTACATACAACAACAAATTCTCTTCTCTCTAGGTGTTTCATCCCAGATGCCAGTGACGTCTCTTAAAGGCAGCAGTAGGAGTATCAGCCTTCTAATCCCATGGGGGATATTCCAAGTTAAATAAGGCTGTGGTTTATTCCCCAATGCACTCCCACTGACCACCACGTTACTGGGCCTGGATTTACTTAAAGCAGCGTCTCTCGCCAAACTGATAGGGAATCTGAATTTCTTTAAAAACTGTTTCAGGCCAGATTTAGGCATTGGAGAAGCGGTAGTTAAACTAAAGACCGAAACTGTCAATTGCACATAAAAAGGACCTAAAAAACATGGAATGTTCATTTAGAGTGCAAAAGATTTCTGTTCTCAGAACAGCCTTAAGAGTACTCTCTTCCCCCAAGAAGAGAGAGTTACCCCACCTAAGAACTGCTGCCTGGGCTAAAATAAAGGACAAGACTAATCCAAATTCAAGGTGCAGAGCATGTGGGGCAGCCAGAGAATTTAAATGGCAGATTTGGCGCATAAATTGTCCTTCTGCCTTATCAAACAAAAGCCAATAATTCATGTCCACCACCTCTGCAGCATATATTAACGAGGGTTGGATTTTAACCTTGAAAACAGATAAGACATGGCTAAAATGGCATCTCCCGCAAGTTTTATAGAATCTGCTTAAAGCACTTGCCTGGGAGACGGCTTTACTAATACAGTGTTTAGTATGCTCCAAGTCTCGACCTGTGTTGGAAAAAACTTTCCCTAAATATACATACGAGTCAACCAATGCCATTTTTTCTCAACCAAGCATCCATCTTAAACATCTCTTTATTCTGAGACCCTTCTTATGAAAAACCAAGATCTTGCTTTTTGCAATGTTAATTTTTAAAAAGTGAACCTCTGCATATTTGTTTAAAATGTCCAGACAGCATTGCAGGCCAATAGGTGTTAAATCAAATATTGCAAGATTGTCTGCGTACAATAAAGACCCAACTGACATTCGACCAATTTTGGGGGCATCCCCTCTCACTAAGTTCAAATCTCCAGGGAGATCAGCGATATACAATGAAAATAAAAGTGGGGCTAATAGACAAGCCTGCTTAAGCCCATTATGCGTTCTAATTTTGCATGTTAACCCCCGCGAACCTCCCATTAGAACCTGGCACCAGGTGTCAATATGCAATTCCATGATCAGACCCAGGAGATGAATTGGAATGCCGAGGGAGACAAGTTTTCTCCACAGGGTCTGGCGGTCCACCTTGTCAAACGCCGTGGATAAATCAATAAAGGCTGTATGAACTGGCATCCCTCGGGTGGTAACATATTTCTCCACAATTGTCTGAACAATCGCTATATTATCTAAGGTGCCATGGTTCTTTCTAAAGCCGGATTGTTCCGGTGGAAGGATATCCTGATCATAAACCCATTGTTGTAAGTGGCATAATATGCTTTTTGCAAATAATTTGCCTGAGGCATCCAGGAGGGCAATCTCACTCAACTCGGGCAACAAGATTAAGTGGCTGAGTAACCTTAGACAGCTGGTTGCAAAACTAGGTTTGAATGAAATATGGGCTAGCCAAACACCACCCCCAAAGCAAGTAATGAAGAAACTATATTGGGACTGGGTACAGGAGGAGGACATGTGTAGAGGCAAATGGGGTATCCTAGCAGAGTGGTTTCTAGAGTTCAAACCCGTAAGGAAACTCGAACCGTTCCTTGACTTCATACAAAAACCCCTGGACAGATCACTCTATTTAAAACTAAGGTTCGGGACCCTCCCCGTGAATGAAATTACTGCAGGGTGGAAAAAGTCAAGTTCTCCAGCAAAATCTTACCCTGGGTGAGCAGCTCCTAAGGAGTCTGTGGTTCATCTCCTTTTTGCATGATCAGCATATAGGGGTGCAAGAAAGACATGGTTAAAACCAATATGTAAGGAGCTGGGCCTTAGGTGTCATTAGATGGCCTTGCAGGTTTTTTCCACTGATACGTCTTCCCTAGTTATGGTCTGTCGGGTAGCAAAATTCCTGGGCAGTGCCTGGCAGACTCGCCTGCGAAGGATAAAGAAACCCCCCCCCATAGATGATTTTATATGGATTTATGGTACGCTGCTTTTATGTGATTATGTATTTCTGCTTTTATTGTATATACTATTTTTAAAGTAATATTTTTGTAATTTTAATGCACAGTTGTATGTATTTATTTTTATTTATTTATTTAAGCTTGTATCGCGCACAGCTACCCACAGTGGGTTTCCCGGCGCAAGGGATAGTCTAAAGAAGAAGGAGGCAGCTTCACCTGATTGAGCTACAGCAGACTATTAGGCACGTTGAGTGAAAAGCAGTGTCTTTAAGGCCTTACGGAAGCGGAACAAATTGGTCTCTAATTTTAGAGCCAATGGGAGTGAGTTCCAATATTTGGGTCCCAGGGTGGAAAAGGAGCGACCTCCCATCTTTGTCAGCTTCCATCTTGGCATGGTAAAATTTCCCATGTCTGATGACCTTAGTGGCCGTAAGGGTTTATAAGGTGTTATCAGCTTTTGGAGGTAGGCTGGGGCACTGCCTTGCTTAACCTTAAACATATAGCAAAGTGCCTTGAATTTGATACGTTCAGGGATACTCAACCAGTGAAGGTCATGTAAGGCGGCCCTAGCTGAGGAGCGTCTGGGAACATTCTTAAGAAGGCGCGCAGCTGCATTTTGCACTACCTGTAGCACCTGTAAGGTGGCTTTATCTGCGCCCAGATAAAGGATATTGCCATAGTCCAGGCGAGATGTTACGAGCGCCTGGACTACAGTTCTGCGGGAGGAGAGAGGAAGCATCCACAGGATCTTGTGGAGCCACCGTAACGTTGAAAAGCAGATGGCCGCAACCTTAGTGGCCTGTTGTCGCATAGATAATCTATCATCTATGATAACACCCAGGTTGCGAACAGCGGTGGAAGGTGTTGGCGCGGTACCCAATTCAGTGGGCCAGTGGCAGGGACCCCAGAGATGTTTATTCCGGCCCAGAATAACCACCTCGGTCTTCTCCCCATTCAGTTTGAGACAATTTCTCCGCATCCAATCGGCCACAAGAGTGAGGCCTGACTTGAGTGCGGAGATGTTGTTCTCATCTCTCCCTGATAGGGAGAAGACAATCTGGGTGTCATCCGCGTACGAAAACAGGGTAAGTCCCGCCTGTTCTACAATGGATGCCAAGGGTTTAACATAAATATTAAATAATAAGGGACTAAGGATTGAGCCTTGAGGGACACCGCGGGAAGAAGGACAGATGGTGGATGCTGCTTTAGGAGAGAACACTTGGAAGCTTCGGTCATTGAGGAAAGACACCAGCCAGGCCAAGGCCTGGCCACCCACTCTTAGAGATTTCAGAGAGTCAATAAGGATGGAGTGTGACACGGTGTCGAACGCTGCGCTCAAATCCAACAGGATGAGCGCCATGGTGTTACCTTGGTCGACACCGTGCCTCAGACTCTCCGTTACCCCCAGGAGTGCTGTCTCAGTTGAGTGCCTAGGCCGGAAACCCGACTGAGAAGGGTGGAGAAAAGCGGTGTTTTCGACCAGTTTGGAAAGCTGTGAATTAATGTGTCTCTCCAATATCTTTGAAAAGATTGGCAGCAAGGATATCGGGCGAAAGTTGGCAGGGTTGGAAGAATCAGCGCCTGATTTTTTTTAGTAAAGGTACCACCATGGCGTGTTTCCAAGGTTGAGGGACCTGGGCCTCGCTCAGAGAGGTGTTTAGTAGTTTAATAAAAATGGGATGGGTAAGGGGATCCAATTGTTTTAAGATTTTGGCCGGGAGCACATCCTGTGGGGAGCCAGATCGCACGCTGTTTAAACAGGACACAAAAGAAATGGCGTCTAACGGCTGCCAGATAGTGATGGTAGCATCAAAGGTTGCATTCACTAGTTCCTTGGACTTATTAGGAGAGATGAGAGTAATCTCAGGACATGGAGAAAAGTGGTCATAAATAAGATCCACTTTCTTTATAAAATAATCTGCCAAGGATTGGCATTGTGCGGCATCAAGAGCCGGGGGAGGGGGAGTGGAATTTGCACCGGTCAATTTTTTCACGACAGAGAATAATACCTTAGGGCAGTTTTGTGCATCAGTCACTGTTTTTGTGGTGTAATTTGCTTCAGCAGTTTTGCAGCTGTTATGGTACTTTTTTAAGGCTTCTTTATATGTGATTTTACGGGAAGGAGAGTAGCCTTTTCTCCATTTTCGCTCCAAGGTCTTACATTGTGAGCGAAGACTCTTAAGTTGTTCCGAGTACCATGGAACAGGAGGATGATGTATAACTGTAGACTTAGACGTCATTGGTAACGCCCGTTCTACAGCATTAGTAAGCCAAAGTTTCGTAACATCATCAAGAACAGTAATCGGTGCGTCAATATACGGAAGAGTTTTGATCAGTAGTTTGTTTAGTTCTGGAATGCTGACCTTCCCCCAATTCCGGGATGGCCCCAGTTTTCCTGTCAGAGATCTAGTTGCTGTATCAGCCATGTCTAAGGTGAAAGGGACAGCTAAATGATCAGACCAAGTAATTTGTAAAGCTTCACGGGAACAATCTAAAGGCAGGTTCGAGAAAATAGGGTCAAGTAAGTGGCCGGCACAATGTGTGGGACCAGTGTTGAGTAAATGGAGATTAAAAGCTTCTAGGGTAGAAAAGATCTGATTTCTATAAGAGCATTCGTTATCGTCCAAATGAATGTTTAAATCTCCTAGAATAGTGAAATTAGATGCTTTAAGCAGGACTGGGGCTAGTAGGTCAGGTAGTGAGGTTATCCAATGACTCGCTGTCCCAGGGGGACGATATGCCAGTAAACCTGACAACATAAATTGAGGAGTTATGGACAGTTGGAATAAAGCTGACTCACAATCTTTTTGGGTTGGGTTGGGTGGTAAGAATGGATTGGTGGTTATCTTTTTACTGTAAAGGATGTGTATACTTTTATGATAACATTTTATCAAATTAAGTACATACAACAACAAATTCTCTTCTCTCTAGGTGTTTCATCCCAGATGCCAGTGACGTCTCTTAAAGGCAGCAGTAGGAGTATCAGCCTTCTAATCCCATGGGGGATATTCCAAGTTAAATAAGGCTGTGGTTTATTCCCCAATGCACTCCCACTGACCACCACGTTACTGGGCCTGGATTTACTTAAAGCAGCGTCTCTCGCCAAACTGATAGGGAATCTGAATTTCTTTAAAAACTGTTTCAGGCCAGATTTAGGCATTGGAGAAGCGGTAGTTAAACTAAAGACCGAAACTGTCAATTGCACATAAAAAGGACCTAAAAAACATGGAATGTTCATTTAGAGTGCAAAAGATTTCTGTTCTCAGAACAGCCTTAAGAGTACTCTCTTCCCCCAGGAAGAGAGAGTTACCCCACCTAAGAACTGCTGCCTGGGCTAAAATAAAGGACAAGACTAATCCAAATTCAAGGTGCAGAGCATGTGGGGCAGCCAGAGAATTTAAATGGCAGATTTGGCGCATAAATTGTCCTTCTGCCTTATCAAACAAAAGCCAATAATTCATGTCCACCACCTCTGCAGCATATATTAACGAGGGTTGGATTTTAACCTTGAAAACAGATAAGACATGGCTAAAATGGCATCTCCCGCAAGTTTTATAGAATCTGCTTAAAGCACTTGCCTGGGAGACGGCTTTACTAATACAGTGTTTAGTATGCTCCAAGTCTCGACCTGTGTTGGAAAAAACTTTCCCTAAATATACATACGAGTCAACCAATGCCATTTTTTCACAACCAATTTACAAAAGGGGGTGGTGATGAACAGAGTGTCTGAATTGAGCAGACCACTCTTACCCAGTCCAAAGATCAGGGCTTGATCCATCACCGTTATTTATCTCACTGCCCCATCCCAGCTCAGAACCTGGCTATATGCAAATCAGTCTGTCCCTGGCCCAGTGCATCACGGGATGGTGCAGTGAGCTAAAAAACGGTGTTGGATCTAGCCCTGATCTCTTGACTGGGTGAGAGCTTTCTGCTTAATTCAGAGACTCTGTCCCTCACCACCCCTTGTTGTAAATATTTTTGTCCACCCTAAGCGTGGAAGGGTATTCTCAGATGTGAGACCCTAGCTCATTGCACCAAAAAAAAAAAAAAAAAAAAAAAAAATGCATACAGCCAGGTTCTGAAACTGGGATGGTGCAGTGAGCTAAAAAACGGTGTTGGATCTAGCCCTGATCTCTTGACTGGGTGAGAGCTTTCTGCTTAATTCAGAGACTCTGTCCCTCACCACCCCTTGTTGTAAATATTTTTTCACAACCAAGCATCCATCTTAAACATCTCTTTATTCTGAGACCCTTCTTATGAAAAACCAAGATCTTGCTTTTTGCAATGTTAATTTTTTAAAAGTGAACCTCTGCATATTTGTTTAAAATGTCCAGACAGCATTGCAGGCCAATAGGCATTAAATCAAATATTGCAAGATTGTCTGCGTACAATAAAGACCCAACTGACATTCGACCAATTTTGGGGGCATCCCCTCTCACTAAGTTCAAAGCTCCAGGGAGATCAGCGATATACAATGAAAATAAAAGTGGGGCTAATAGACAAGCCTGCTTAAGCCCATTATGCGTTCTAATTTTGCATGTTAACCCCCGCGAACCTCCCATTAGAACCTGGCACCAGGTGTCAATATGCAATTCCATGATCAGACCCAGGAGATGAATTGGAATGCCGAGGGAGACAAGTTTTCTCCACAGGGTCTGGCAGTCCACCTTGTCAAACGCCGTGGATAAATCAATAAAGGCTGTATGAACTGGCATCCCTCGGGTGGTAACATATTTCTCCACAATTGTCTGAACAACCGCTATATTATCTAAGGTGCCATGGTTCTTTCTAAAGCCGGATTGTTCCGGTGGAAGGATATCCTGAACATAAACCCATTGTTGTAAGTGGCATAATATGCTTTTTGCAAATAATTTGCCTGAGGCATCCGGGAGGGCAATCTGTCTAAAACTATTCCGAACCGTTTTGGTCCTTTTTTATACAGGTGGACTATAATGCTCCCCTTCCAAGAGGGGGAGATTTTATTCATAAAGAAGCAATATTTAAAAAGTGGCTCTAAAAATTCAGTAAAAACAGCAGACGCAGGTTTAACCTCATCAGGCAACACGGGAGAAACTGGACTTTTATTTCTATATAAAACAGAGATGTAATCCACCCATTCCTTTTTGGGAATTGGTATCCGTGTAGCTCTCTACCTTGAATCGCAATATTCAGCAATCAGGTGCCAATATTTTCCAAGTCCTTGGCCCTTGCGGCTTCCCTCAGTCCAATCTACTTTGCATTGAGCTCCTTTCTTTTTTCACTGAGCATGAGGCGACTTCTCACTCGCTTGAGGCAATTGATTTCCTGCTGTCGACCAAGGAGGAAATGTATGTGCTGTTTTAAAACAAGAGGGTTAATTGCCTATTTTAAAAATATCATATGAGACCTATCTTGTTTATACATGAGAAGTTCAGAAGATGTAGAGCTTAAATTACAAATCTTCCTAATTTGAGGCTCAAAGAAGGATATGATTTTGGAGTAATACCTTGCTTTTCGACATACACCGTCTTCACAATGGAGCCTACTTCAACAGTGTTTTTTGTGTCCAAAAGGACCGACCATTTCATTTATTAAAAGTGGCCAAGCCCTGACCGGCATTCCCTGACTCCAGTGTGGGTAGATCAAAGGCCACTGACATACCCACTATGGAGTGGTAGCTCCATAACTACGGGCTATCAAAAAAGTTATCACAAGCCCCAAACATTTGGTAGGAAACAATCACATAATTAAAAAGGCTCTGAGTATGTTGAGAATGAAAGGTAAAATTGTCTGTTTTAACGGTGGGCACTCTCCCGTTTAAGATAACAAGATCCGAACTTCTGACGCTATCAAGCAAGTGGAACCCCATGTGTCTGTCTTTACTTTATTTGGTAATATAATCTCGGGAATGTGACAAATTTCCTCTATGTCAGTATTGGCATAAATCTCAGAGGCAGAATTAGAAATGTTAGCATTTAAGTCCCCCTCTACTATCACTAGGGGGCATCTTCCCCTGTTGCCTGCAACGCTGACATCAGGACAGGGCCGCGCTGGGATTGGCTCCAGCCTCCCAGGAGTTCAGCGGCATCACCGGCGTGCCGCGCTATCATTGGTCCTGCCTCGAGGGCTTCCCCATGCTTTGGCCGGGACAGGAAGAGCGTCGCCGGACCCAGAGAGAGGAAGAGGGCCCTCCTCCTTTCCCACGTGCAGCCGCATCAGGACTCAAGTGCCCGAAGGAACAGAGGGGCCTTGCACCGGTGTCTGTCTCGCCCCCCCCCTCACCAGGTAGGACTTAGTGGTGGCGCTAAGTCCCCAGTGGGTCTGCAAGTACCGGGCGGGTTGTAGGCCAGATCGGGAGCTGCTTTGGTGGAAGGATATCCTGATCATAAACCCATTGTTGTAAGTGGCATAATATGCTTTTTGCAAATCATTTGCCTGAAGCATCCAGGAGGGCAATCTGTCTAAATCTAGTCGGCACCATTTTTGGTCCTTTTTTATACAGGGGGACTATAATGCTCCCCTTCCAAGAGGGGGGGAATTTATTCATAAAGAAGCAATATTTAAAAAGTGGCTCTAAAAAATCACCCCATACTTCTGGCTCCTTTTTGATTAGTGTAATTGGGATACCATCCGGCCCTTGTGCGCCGGAAGTTCTAGCAATCTTTATGTACTTTACCAATTCCTTTCCTAGCGGGGGACCACATTCAGTAAAAACAGCAGACTCAGGTTTAACCTCATCAGGCAACACGCATTCTCCGTGGGAGTGCGGGGACCATTGCTTTGAAACTGCAGGATGGCTAATTAAGACTAGCTCTGCAATGGACTGTGCTTGCCTGCTTTGGGGAGGCATTCGGCTTTAAAGGAGTGGGAACCCCGTGATTATCAGCACATTCAGTAGTACATCACTGGGGGAGGCATTGGATAGTTAAAATACCGCCCTACATGGTTAAATGGGGCATATATTCCTGACACAGTGGTCAAACCTTACACCTACCGCAGTCGGGAAGCTGTTTGTCTTCAAGGTCTGTCCTCTGAGAGACAGTCTGGGCCAACACCAAAGGGTTTCGTTTTTCTGAGCCCACAATTGGCACAGCAAAAGAACAGAGACTGGCTAATGCTGCCAAAAGTGACTAAGGAACTGTTTTTGCCCTAATGTTTGCTCATTAAAAGCCAGATCCAACTCAGAACTGTGTAGTAACCATACCAAAAGACACATGACTGACACCTTTTTAAAGTAATCTGGGAATTCTTACTATGTCTGAACCTTGTACAATTTCCAGATAAGGATAACCTTGCTTTCTTTATATGCAACTGCATTTATCTGATGATTGATCTTGCCTGAAACTGAGATAAAGATATTTATATTTTTATATTCCATTGGTGTGGTGTCTTTTTCTCTTGTGCGTGTTTTGCTGTGAACTGTTGGTGTGTTGCACAAATACTTTACACATTGCATCTGAAGTTAAGCCTTTGTTCTCTGTGCCAAGCTACACCATTGAAAGCAGTGGTCCCTACTTGGACTAGGGTGCATACCCCGGCCAACTAGAGGGCCCGGTTCTAACAGTCATGACCTGTAGATCCGAGTTGAAATTATAGGTATTGAGAGTAGGGGTGGCAACTGCTTGAAAACCTGAACCCCTTATTCCCTCTGAGGTAGTGGAGGGGGGCTTCCATAGTGTGCACATCTGTTATCTAATCAGTGCACGAAAAGGAATCTGCGACTGCTTTCACTTTTTCCTGAAAGGAGTCTGCTAATAGATTGCAGATTTCTTCATCCACACCTATGTTTGTTTGTACGGGAAGTTTACTCAGTTTCAGAACTGTTGAAAAGTGTTCTTTGGAGAAATTAAGGGAAGTCCTAATTTAAATGTGTGATTAATATTCTTGTTTCATATTCCACAATGGCTTTTTTTTAAAAAGGGATCTTGTCATCAGGCTCATAATGCTTGCGCCATTTCCTCTCCAGCCTACCACAAATTTACATCTAAATTCTCAAACTATTAGAAACCATGGCTTGCAGGGTGTGGCTCTTTTATTGTTTATGTTTTTTAAAGGTGCTATAATATTTAGAATATTGTGATCCAATTATGGTAGATATTGGTGACCTCATCCAAGTCTGCCTGAAGACCGGGTTTAGAGTGGTGCACAAGGGTCTCCAAGATTTCTGGAGAAATTTTGTACCATGGGTGTTTTCATCAGTTTGAACTTGAAGAGTTTCCTGTTTGTTTAAGGGAATTAGTGTGGTAAATAAAATTACCATGCAATTTTTCCGTATAATTAATAACAGGTAAAAGAATAGCTCAATCAAATGAGAGGCAGAGTCCGTGGTATCTGAGTCATACGGGCTTTAATTGAAATGGCTCGAGCCATGGAAATCAGATCCATCAATACAAGGGTTCAGGAGGGGATATAAAATGATGGCAAAAGATGTCAACGATTTATTAACAGTACATGATATATATAGTAAAACTGTACAATGGTGATGGATACAGTAGGCGTGACAAGTGAAAAGAATAAGATAAGAACACATGTGCGTAGCAAGAAGGCGTGTACAAGGGTGTGCACGGAGGCGTGTGCTGGAAACGTCACAGAAAATGTCATAAGTGGGTGGATGCATAGAGGATTATGCAGAGTCAGCAGAAACCTTTGACATGGGTGCGCGCGCAATTAGTATGATGTGTGATTGACGTGGAACCAGAGAAAGCTGGGGGCTTGACTTTAGCACTAGTAGAGGAGACAGAAGTCTGGCATGTCAGATCGACCTGTTCCTATAACATATCTGATATCTTGTGTTTAGAGGATGTTTAATCTGAAGTAAAAGGTCTCTCGGGCAGAGGCTATTCTATACTGAATGCATATGTGTCTAAGTGTAATGCGCGGGGCCCTGGGCCTACCATGGTAACGGGAGCAATGAATTACATGAAGGAGACAGGAAGGCTTGGCCCTTTGCTCTGCAGGCGGGGATATGTTTACCTATATCACTAGACAGGAATGTGTTTGCGAGGAGGCTGAACTGATAACTTGAAGGCAAAATACTGTTTTGGCAGGCAGGCCAGGCTGAGCCAGGCACCGCTCTGGTTGGCAGGAAGTAAGGCAGAGGTCAGGGATGCATCTCCATGCTGCAGCTTTCAGAGGCAGAGACAGAAGTGGTTCGAAGTCAGAAATCAGGGCCTAGCTCGACAGAGCCAGGAAAACGTAAAAGTGCACCATGTAAAGACGTTGGCATGGCATGTTTAGAGACTGTATTATCGATCTATTCATGGTGGATCTGGTAGAGGACATGTTAACGTTGGACGCAAATGCATTTGCGTCTTCATATTCGGCCATGGAGGGAAGTTACATGTACTTTAAGCACGTACATGGAGACGTTGGGGTACACGTTAGGGGACATACTTGACCATAAAAATTTCAATTACCTCATTCCCTCCTTGTCCCCTACGTTCCCTTCAGGAAATATCTATTTTCATGAGACCATCTATCTGTTCATATAACATCATCTGCTCATCCTTTCTCATACGGGAACTGGAACGTGAACTTGGATG
This sequence comes from Lissotriton vulgaris, assembly GCF_964263255.1. Classification (NCBI taxonomy): domain Eukaryota; kingdom Metazoa; phylum Chordata; class Amphibia; order Caudata; family Salamandridae; genus Lissotriton; species Lissotriton vulgaris. The sequence continues at coordinate 1,091,506,837 of NC_141696.1, read as the reverse complement.
TGGAACGCAGGCTGTGGCACACAAGCCGCAAATCGCTGGCCCACATTGTAGGCATAGACAACAACTGAATACTATGAGCAGTATGATTCCTAGGAATGACAGTAGTTTCCATCCCCAGGCTGATATTACACTCCAGAGCCAACTGGACCAAGTCCAGTTGCCTGGATTCTGGTGTATCTGATGAGCTATTTCGTGAAGCCTGGTTATAGCTTTGTATACTGATGGTGCGTTATTAGGAATAAACACACAATAACTGGATCCGATGACTCTACAAGCTCCGCCCCTATCGGCCAGGATGACGTCAAGGACAAGGCGGTTCTGAAGAACAACAAGTCTCATAGCAGACTGCTCCTCTGTTAAGTTACCTAAAGCAGAAGTAGTCTCATTCACTACTGATTCAAGGGTTCTGGTTAATTTGCGTATCAGTTTACTATTTGAGACAGTGCCTAAATAAGGAAAGAATCCTTTATTGAAATCTACATATTGTTCCCATGTAGTTTCAGTCTGATCAACAATTGGGAGATCTCTCTTTTGTCTAACGTGAGTGAGGCGGGAGTTTCTGTGATAATCAGATGGGGCTAGAAAAACAGGTGGCAATAGGAATGCAATAAAACAAGTACCATCCCCGTCTAGAGGTAAACGTATATATGCTGTCTGACCACAAATAAAATATGAATGTCGGGAAGCTTTGAAAGTAGACTTGCCTTTGTCATTGAATTCGACCACAGTAGTACAATCACTGTGTCCTAGATGTGCTGAACCACTCTTTCTGACGCATAATTCACCTTTTACTGGTAAGACTGATATTGATGGCAAGTCTGGACTAGTCTCGTATTGAATATTTAGAATCATGAGGTTAAGTGTAAAATTACCTAATCCATACACTTCATTTTCTAGATCGGTCCCTGTCCTTTGTGGAAGACCTTCCTCATCTGGGAAACATGCTTTGTTCATGACTGTGTTCAGATTTCCCCATATCCAATTGCCCTGGGAAACTCTGGAGTCAGTGTCTAAAGAGGATATTAAACTAAACCATGCACCACAGGAACCATTATGTGTAAACGGATAAGGGAAAAGGGGCAGAGCTCCCTTGTAGTTCTGATAGGGAGGGAGCCGGCCACATATCCAACAATTAGTAGCATTGCTGGTCTGGTGAGAATTGTGTAACATACGAATGAATGTATTGTTGCGCAGCGCAAGTCGATAAGACAGTTCATGTGGGGGCAGAGCACTAAACATGTGCTCTGCAGTGTCATTAGAAAAAGAATGTGCAATAGGAAAGAATATATGTAACATCCAACTTATGCAGATTATCGCAAGACTCAGAAAAAACATAATAAGTAACGTTAGTATACAACGACTTCGGAGATTTTTACAATATTTTCGTTTCTTGATCTCCTGTCTATCTCTCTCTCTTTTGGGGTCTATCTTATACATGTCAGGAACCTGTCTAACCGCTTCACCCGAGGGGGACTTAAACAATTAAACTGTCTGACTTACTAGACCTCAATTGTAATCTGTACTCCTGATGCGGAGTTTTCTCTAACAGGGGGAGTTTAGTATCAGTGTCCGGAATGTGGCAGTCCTGAGAAACAGTCTTTGGCGGGAGGCCATAAAACTTCTTCACGTGGCTCGAATGTAGCCACCCTTTCCTTCCTTCGACTTTAACTGCAGTCCTTGTGGTCATCAAAACGATTTTAGGCTCCTTAGAGGGCTTGATCTGTCAAAGTTGCGGACCACGACGATGTCACCGGGAACAAGTTCATGTGGTTTCACCTCGGTGTTGTCTGGGAAGGCTGCCGCGACCTGTGAACGACATGATAGTAGTGCAGACATCAAGGAAGCAAGGTAATCTGTCAGCATAGAACTGTCAACATCTGTAATTTTACGGGGCATAGGCGTCCCCCACATACTAGGAGGCCTACCAAAGACCACCTCATACGGGGATAGCCCTGTCCTAGAATGAGCTACCATTCGCATAAAAAAGAGGGCAACTGGTAAAGCTACCAACCAATCTACACCTTTCTCTGCACATACTTTGGCAAGACGGATTTTCAGAGTCTGATTGTGTCTCTCCACGAGACCAGCTGCCTCGGGATGTCGAACACAGTGGAATTTCCACTGATAGCCTAACAGGAGTGAAACCTGCTTCATGAGCTCGGACGAGAATGGCTGACCGTTATCTGAATATACGACACGGGGCAAACCGTACCGTGGGAAAAATTCACGAACCAACTGCCTGGCAGTGGTTACGGCAGTGTAATCTGGGACGGGATATGCTTCTGTCCATCTGGATAGGGCACATACGACTACGAGGACATACTTGAATCCTCGGCATCGGTCCATCTGGATATAATCCATTTGGAGGACTTCAAAAGGATGGTCGGGAGGATGAAATCCACCTCGTTCCACGGGAATACCTTTTCCTGGATTGAACTGACAACAGATCATGCAGGTACGCACTTTCTGTTTTGCTGCTGCTCGTAAATGCTTGTTGAACCAGAGGTTCTGTAAACTGTCTAACATGGCTTTTTCTCCTAAATGTGCTGGACTATGTGCTGTGTTGATGATAACTTGAACCATAGAGTCGGGGAGAAACCATGTGGTCTTTCCCTTCGTCATCCATCCCTGTTCTGTATGGACCCCTACTTGTTCAGTCCATTTCTTGATTTCGTCTGGAGTAGCATGTGTCTGTATGTCTATTACATCTTGTGTGGGATCCCTAACTGTCATGCAATGTGTCAGTGAAGTTGCGTCAGTCTTTGTCACATCAGTCGTATGAGTATGAGTCTGAGCTGTATGTTTCGCTGTTCGATCTGCCAGGTCGTTACCCTGGGAAATAGTGTCTGTTACTTTAGTATGTGCTTTGCACTTCATGATAGCTATGGCTGTAGGCAAGTGTATTGCTTCTAACAGAGCTTGAATGAGGGGACCATGCTGGATCTTGGCTCCGTGAGAGGTCAAGAAACCTCTCTTGCCAGAGGACACCGAAGTCGTGTACGACTCCAAACGCATAACGTGAATCTGTGTATATGTTTACTTTAAGGTTCTTGGCTCGTATACAAGCTTGGCAGAGCAATGAGCTCTGCTGCTTGAGCTGACAGGTTGTCAATGCGATGTGTTTCTATGACTTCAGTTTCAGTGGTCACTGCATAGGCGGCCACTAACTCTCCTGTGCTTGTTCTCATACATGAACCATCCACGTAAAGTGTCAGGTCTGGATCGGGTAATGCAACATCTGTCAAGTCTTGTCTGGGCTTCGTGATTGTGTTAATAACTTCCACACAGTCGTGTGGAGTAGGGTCTGTTGTGCTTGACGGTAAAAGTGTAGCAGAATTTAGTGTATTGCAGCGTCTGATTTCTATGTGTGGTTGAAACAATGTCAATTCATAACCTGTCAGTCGTGCTATAGTCAAGTGCTGAGTCTGTGTTCTGTTTAAGAGAACTTCCACAGAGTGTGGAACCTGTACTGTCAATTGATGTCCTAACACTATGGAATCACTTTGTCTTATTGCTAGAGCTGTTGCTGCAACTGATTTTAAGCACGCAGGCAAAGCCTGGGCTACTGGATCCAATGTACTCGAAAAATAAGCACACAGTCTGTGTATGTCTGCCTGAACCTGAGTGAGAACCGATAACGCTGTGCCATCGCGTTCTGTGACAAAAAGCGTAAAAGGTTTGCTGTAACATGGTGTTGCTAAAACAGGTGCTTGACATAAGGCTTTCTTTAATTCGTCAAAGGCTTGTGTATGTTCCTGAGTCCAAGGGAGGACAGTCGAAGACGCTGCCTCCTGTGTTGTCAACTGTATGAGTGGCTTAGCTAGATATGCATATTGGGGGATCCATTGTCTGCAGTAAGACGTGAGTCCAATAAAGGCTCGCACTTCCTTCTGTGTCTTGGGTTGTGGAAGTTGTGCAATTAACTGGATACGATCAGGTGTCAGCTGCCTACCCCACTTGGACAGCAAGTGCCCAAGGTACACCACTTGCTGGGCACAGAATTGCAGCTTCGTAGGAGACACCTTGTGTCCCTTGTCCGCCAGATAATACAAGACTGTCAGTGATGCATGTTCACATTCTGGTTCACTTCGGGCGGTGATCAATAGATCATCGACGTACTGGAGTAGGGCAGTGTTAGCAGGCATATGAATACTGTCAAGTTGTCGTTTCAGTGCTTGGCTGTAGATGCTAGGGCTTTCTGTGAATCCTTGAGGGGCGTGTGCAAATTTGAAGCTACGACCATTTAAACAGAATCCGAAAAGGTACTGGCTTTCCGGATCAATGGGGACACTAAAGAAGGTGTTCTTGAGATCGATTACAGTAAAGAACGCTGCTTCCTAATCAATAGCTGTCAATAATGACGAGATGTCTGGGACCACTGGATACTGTGGTACAATACATTTATTTGATTCTCGCAGATCGATCACCAACCGATAGACTGGAGGTGCATTCAGATCAGTGCGTTTAAGAATCGGAATGATAGGGGAATTACAAACATTTGAGTCGGTTTCTACAACCACTCCTTGTGCAATGAGCTCGTCAATGATTTTCAGTAAAGCCACTACAGCATCAGGTGGTAACTTGTATTGTCGGATTCGGGGTAGTACAACTCCTGGCTTGAGTGTGACACGGTATGGTGTAATGTGCATACAACCTAAATCAGTCGGGCCTTGTGCCCACAAATGTGCAGGAACATTCTGTAACCTAGGATCAAAATCTCTCAACACATAATGACCCTTAAAATCACGTAGGAACAGCCTTACTCCTTCCGGAGAACAACAAATTACACCTCCTAGAGCTTTTAGCGTTTTAATACCAAGCAAGTTTTCTGGACATGATTTCGTAAGTAACAAATCTGTAGTACGGGATAATGGACCAACTGCAAGGGGAACTGGTTTCAATACTTCATTAACAATAGGCTTTCCTGAAAACCCAAGGGAAACATTCTGTGAGCCTGAGAGGGGTGCCCCTGGAACCTCGTCATGACTAATGGTAGTTCTGCTTGCCCCTGTGTCAATTAAAAACTTTCTGTCCTTTCCTAATACCTGACTATGTACATAAGGACCCTCTTGATCTACAGGAACCTCAATAAGAGGCAAGCCAACCACCCTCTCTAGGCTGTTTCATATATACTGCTGATAATCGGGGTAATCGGACTGTGCATACTGGTACATCTGTTGTGTGACATGTTGTGTTGCGGCAATGGGCTGGGGCTGTGGTACCGCTACGGTCTGTTGTGGAATCTACATGGGCTGCACATTCTGCGGGATATGTTGCTGGACCTGATCCTGTCTAGGTGGACGCGGCCTTTCTTTCGTTTTACCTGTTGCTATATTGTGTTTCAGAACTGTACACTCATTTATATAGTGACCTGGCTGTTTACAATAGTTGCATGTCCCTTTAACAGGAGCTGTCGGATTATTGGACTGTGTCGTACCCCTTTTCTAACCATCAGCTGGAACTGACTGAGCAACTAGTACTTTCATTTTCGTGTCTTTCATACATCTCTGTTCATGATCATGTTCCTCTCTGATTCTGTTCTGGTGGTACTGTAACATTTGTAACATTTGGGAAGGCGTATTTGCTTGCCATGTACTTTCAACTTTCAATACACGGTTCTTAACCTGGGTTAGGGAATTCTCAACCAATTTGGTCACAAAAAGATGTGGGTATGACTCGCTACTTGTTTTCAGGCCACTATTAATAATAAAACATTTCTCGAATCTCGAATAAAAATCACTAGTGTCTTCGTCTTGTTTCTGCTTAAAGGCTGAGATTGCATCCCAGTCCTCTTTCTTAACTGTCAATAATCTAGGCAAAACTTGTACTAATAATCCTGGTAATGCTTTAGTTTTTTCCCCAAGACCTAAACCTGGGGTACGTCCCTTGTCTTCGTCTTCTAATTCAGTCCAAACAATCTTTTTGTCTCCCACCTCCCATTCTTTCTCCTTCAGTTTTTCGTAAATACCTGCTGGTAACAGTACTTTTAACATTTTAAGAATGTCTGAATACGTGTAATCTCCCATCAGTAACATGTCCTTTAATTCACGGTGGAACCCTGCAGGGTCTTTATCGTGACAAGGTACTAGTTTCTTCATTTCCAATAATTCCATTTTGGTCAAAGGAGTGTATACGAAAACGCGTTGAAGCGTATCATCTGGCTTCCGGATTGGATGTACTTCTCGTAAGGGATTCTGTCTGTCTAGGTGATATGACTGTCTTACTGGGGGTGGGACAGAAACAAAATGTGGAGTCAGGAAAGTTCTGTATTTGTGACGCTGTTCTAAAATGGTATTAATCAAATCGGTACCTAGGCCTCTCCATCTTTTCAGAAGTAAGTCGTCTAATATATTATACAGGGGACCTGGATCAGAATGCTGATTTTCATACCGTGTAATAAGATGTTGGATCATGTACATACCAGCTAGTCGCTGTTCGTCTGGGGAAAGGCTCAAAAATGTTTGCGCTACTGAATCATCATTATATACGCTGTAATTGTCGGCCCACTGTACTGCGGACCGTGCTAGTTCTTGTTCATGCATTGTATGAAGTTCGTTGTATCCTATTCTTTCTTTCAGTATTTTGTCAGTATGTTGAAATACATGTTCAAGGGAACATTGGTCTGGAATGGGGGAAAGGAAACGTTTCTTGTTTTCTAGACGAATGGGTCTGTCAAAAGGGCTGTCTAAAGGATACTGTTTAGGAAGCTTAGCTCTACCTACGTACGCTATTGTATCTTGATTCTCTACTGGACTCACTAATTCTTCCTTTTCTGAGGAATCTTTTTCGTCTGACTCAGCTGTCCTTTCAGCCTTCCGTCGGGTATGTATTGTCACTATTTCTTTACGGATCTTTCTGGACATGGCATCTATACAATTCTGTCTATCATGTTTACAATCTGCAATATTCTGACTCCATTTTGTCAGTACCTCCATCTCTTCTTGAACAATACCTGGCCGGTCTTGTTCCCTTTCCAAACAATTAATCAAGAATCGTAATATTAAACCTTGTGTCTCAGCTTTCTGATATGCCATGGCCTCACGAATACATTCTGTTCTCTCCCCAGTTCTAATAAAATGATATATTTTGTCTAGATGGTCTGGCATTTCTGGTAATGTCATCAAATAATCTGTAACTCGTCGTAGACGTAACGAGGCTAACATCATGTCCCCTTGCTTGCCAGGTACGGGATCATATCTACAATCTGTAATATACTGTCTAAGCTTTTCAGATGTGCTCGCTTTCGGAGTACGCTGCGTTGCTAATTCTCTGATTGTCATTCGTTGTACTTGTGGCGGGGTGTGGGGGTGGCCTCCTACGGCACCTCCTAAAACCGAAGCATGGGCATAACCTGACTGAGTTGTAGCTGTTGAAGTCATGGCGGGTATATGTAATGGGGGTGGGCTCTGGGTTGCAGATGTCGCAAAAGGATTATGAGGACCAACAGTAGGGGGAACAGTAGCGGGGGGCCGGTAGTAGTAACAACAGCAGTAGGGGAAGTGACAACATGCATGGGAAGTTGGTGATGTGGAGGGGTTGTGCCTTGAACAGCCAGAGCAGGCTGTTGTACATTATTAACGGATACATTGGTATATACTGGAGCTACGCCATCTAAATAGGAAGAAAGGAATATGTCTGCTGCGGTCTGACGGAGCTTAGTCGGAACCAATGGTGGTGGTAGATTACTTGGCATTTTTGGAGTAGCCTTAGGTAGGCCCTCGGTCAGAATAGGATACATGCCATTCATAAGTGCATTTCGTTGTCGATCTTTTTGTTCTGTTTTAACTCGTTCACCTTCTTCCATTAGTTCTTTTTCTCGGTCTTTTTCGGAATCTTCCCTATGTTTTTCTGCTTTCCTGAATTCTTTCTCTGTTCTTCTATGTGATTCTTTACGCCACAATTCTATGGCATCTTTCTGTGATTGTCTGGCTTTCTTTTTCCACAATGCTTCTTCTACTCTCATGATGCACTCGGCATCCCATGTCCCTGTAACGGGCCATCTATGTTTCTCTTCCAGATCCTTTGTGTAGTCCACCCATAAGTCTAAGTACAGTATGGCATCTAAGCCATGTTTATGGTACATAAAATGTCCTGGAGTGTCCCTAGGCGGGACGGGAACTGCTTCTTCGAGTATCCCTTTCCTAGTTCCTATCTGACGTAATTTTGAGAACAGAGGCATGATTACCTCTACCTGAACGCAAACACGATAAACACAGTAATAGAATGCAAACAATCATTCATACCACGACATTAAACACATTGAAACATTTCGAACAGATACTGTCTAGTACATTCTAAAACAAAATACTGGAAACCTCGAGAGATAATGCTAGAAGACCAGAATACTGAATCACTGAATTACTGAATTACTGAATTACTAGATGCACTGCTAAACAGTACAGATGCACTGCTGAAACAGTACAGACCGGATCTGTGTACCCAAACCCGTCTTGACCGGACACAAATTAATGCACCCGTCTAGATGCGTCCCCAGCAACGGTACTCACCGGGAAGCACGGAACGGAAGGCCTCGGAATCTTGACTGGACTGGACTGCTACGACGTCTGGTTACTGCTACGCACTACGCATGCGCCTCGACGCTTCGGAACAGGTGGGCCTCTGGACACCTCGGACACTGCTCTCTCGGCTGGGCTCTGGTCGGGATCCTCCGCACTCCTCACCGCCTCGTCTGGATGCTGACCCGCAGTCTCTGTCTCCTCCGTGGGCCTGAGGGAGATACAGGAAAACCCGCAGATGCGCATAGGAGTCCGTCACGGCTGTGGTAGGGAGCAAGGCCTGCGACGCATCGCCGGCGCGTGAGGTGGGGGAGGGGTCCCTGTTCGGGCGGCAAATTATGTGGTAAATAAAATTACCATGCAATTTATCCGTATAATTAATAACAGGTAAAAGAATAGCTCAATCAAATGAGAGGCAGAGTCCGTTGTATCTGAGTCATACGGGCTTTAATTGAAATGGCTTGAGCCATGGAAATCAGATCCATCAATACAAGGGTTCAGGAGGGGATATAAAATGATGGCAAAAGATGTCAACGATTTATTAACAGTACATGATATATATAGTAAAACTGTACAATGGTGATGGATACAGTAGGCGTGACAAGTGAAAAGAATAAGATATGAACACATGTGCGTAGCAAGAAGGCGTGTACAAGGGTGTGCACGGAGGCGTGTGCTGGAAACGTCACAGAAAATGTCATAAGTAGGTGGATGCATAGAGGATTCTGCAGAGTCAGCAGAAACCTTTGACATGGGTGCGCGCGCAATTAGTATGACGTGTGATTGACGTGGAACTAGAGAAAGCTGGGGGCTTGACTTTAGCACTAGTAGAGGAGACAGAAGTCTGGCATGTCAGATCGACCTGTTCCTATAACATATCTGATATCTTGTGTTTAGAGGATGTTTAATCTGAAGTAAAAGGTCTCTCGGGCAGAGGCTATTCTATACTGAATGCATATGTGTCTAAGTGTAATGCGCGGGGCCCTGGGCCTACCATGTTAACGGGAGCAATGAATTACATGAAGGAGACAGGAAGGCTTGGCCCTTTGCTCTGCAGGCGGGGATATGTTTACCTATATCACTAGACAGGAATGTGTTTGCGAGGAGGCTGAACTGATAACTTGAAGGCAAAATACTGTTTTGGCAGGCAGGCCAGGCTGAGCCAGGCACTGCTCTGCTTGGCAGGAAGTAAGGCAGAGGTCAGGGATGCATCTCCATGCTGCAGCTTTCAGAGGCAGAGACAGAAGTGGTTCGAAGTCAGAAATCAGGGCCTAGCTCGACAGAGCCAGGAAAACGTAAAAGTGCACCATGTAAAGACGTTGGCATGGCATGTTTAGAGACTGTATTATCGATCTATTCATGGTGGATCTGGTAGAGAACATGTTAACGTTGGACGCAAATGCATTTGCGTCTTCATATTCGGCCATGGAGGGAAGTTACATGTACTTTAAGCACGTACATGGAGACGTTGGGGTACACGTTAGGGGACATACTTGACCATAAAAATTTCAATTACCTCATTAGGACCTTGCTTCCCTATCTCAAAATAGCACTGGGATGCTGCTGTTTTGAGCAGCTGCTGCTCTTTAGAAGTTGGTTCATTCAAGGTCTTTCATTAACCAATCATATTGTGTTTCATCATCACCAGGTACCCTGGTATGCCTAATATACCAATAGGGGGCATATTAGCAAGAACCTCGTTAAAATTATCGCAGTTTTAGCTGCAAGAACATTCTGCTAAAACTGCAATAATATGTTTGCCTATATGCGTTATAGAATTCCATTAGAAGCCCAGGTTAGATGTCCTGCATATCTAACCTGGGCTTCTATTAGAATTCTATTTTGCATATTAGCAAGCCCATTATCGCCGTTGTAGCGGCAGTTTCCTGCCGCTAAAACAGTGATAATTTTATCGAGGTTCTTGCTAATATGCCCCTTGGTTTTTGTACCTTATTCCTTAAAACTATTGATTAAATGTAATCAGATGAAAAAACACCCTTTTCACACCAAAATGTATTTCTACCAAATTTCATGAAAATCCGTTCAGCCATTTTCCTGCTACATCTGTGTAAAAAGTCTATAAAATATACGTTGGGGAAAAAATACGTTTTTTACTTCTTTTTTTTCATTTCACCCCTTAACTAATCACCACCAAGCTTTGCATCATCAGCCAATGTAGAAAAATATTAGGTCTTCAATTTCATGGTGATTCATCAACAGGTGGCAAAGTAATGGGCAATCAAAAATCAGAGGACTTCCTATCTCACTAAATCCTAAGTATAACTACAAAGAGGCCGATTCACAAAGGTAAACATAAACGTTTGTGTAAGTTTTACTCTTTTGCTCTATTCACAAACAAATGATTTGATAATAAGTTTATGACTGATGAATATCCCGCAGTCATAGAGCAGGTGCACATGCACCTGAGCAGTGTCTGGTTACTTAGTAAATAGCCAGGCTTCAAGGCTTTCCCAAATTGCAACAATTCAATTGAAGACTTAAGTAAGGGTGGTTTATCATGCCACAGCTGGGTCTCTTTGACTGCGAAGGCCCAACCTCCTTGTCTTGACTTACAAAATGTGATAATACAGACCAAATTTGCCAAGGTAGAATCAAGGAGTATATCCTTTCAGTCTGGATTGAAGAGACACCAGGCCTTTTACCTGTAGTGCCTTGAACACAATCCAATTGGCTTTAAAAATGATCCTCTGCTTCGAGGATAGCCAATACAACTCCTGTGGGCATTGGATGCAGAGGATCAATGCTAACCAATCTCTTAACCAAATATTCAAAAGCTCCAATTAGCAGGGCATTGCAGTAGTCTAATCTGCTGAGTATATCACTGCGCATAACAAAAGATTTTGCTTGGATAGGCTGTAGAGGCAGTAGTGGTAGCAGTGTCCTTAGACTGTGAAGAAGTGTGAAGCAAGTCCATACTACTTTTGTAACATGGCTCTCCAGAGATAGCTTGTCATCAACACAACTCCATGGTTAGGGACTGTGTCCAACGGCTGCGGCTCCTATCCAGATGAAAAGGGCTAAAAGTTATGGGGAAGTTTCAATGGGATTATGCTTGCCAAGTAGCATAATAATTTAGTTTTACCAACTTAGAAAAATAGATACATATTTAATAACTAAAACAACACCAAATCTGATTGTGCAAGATCAGAGCAAAGTCAAACGTTAAGGCCGACTACAATAGAGTGTGTGTCAGATACAAGGGGTGACTTGGGCCCAGATTCAGCTTACCTTCAGACTTACAATTGTTCCTGAAGAAAAGTCCAGCGAAGTTGGATTTCAGCTGGACAAGGCAGCAGGCTGTGCTAGAGGATGAGTTGTTGTCGCCAAGGAGCCACTAGTCAAAGTCTTGGTGAAGCCATCAACAAGGGCGGGAAAACGCTCAAGTGGGCAAAGCTGGATTTCCAGGCCTAGAGGTTCATCATCATGAATGGGTAGCGAGTAGCCATCGAGCCAGAGAAAGATTATTACCTTCAGAATTAGACAACGTTTTGGAAGTCAAAACCATCCATTAGTAAAAAAAACTGCAGGCTGTAGTCGAAAAGGGCTCCACAAGGCCATATACATTTTTGAGAGGTCCCTTTTAACATAATTTATTGCTGTAGAGAAGTATATAGTTGAGCTACACAAAGTTACATGAATTGGCTATGCACTGTGGGGAGATCAGCTGCCAGTTAGGTTGTACAAGGTCTACACCTCTCTCTCGACAGCATCCTTGACTATAAATCTCTGCATTGCAGCTCTTTAGATCTGATGCATCGTCACTGCTGTGCAGATCAGGAATGGTGCATTGCCCCCACTGTGTAGATCAATAATGACACACCTCACATCCTCAACTCAGCCATGATCAAATTATTTTTGTTCAGCTGGCCTCATTGGTTCCCTGAATCCGGCCTATGCTCCATCATGGTCAGCCTGAGCGATTGACTTTGTCATGGTCTGGCTTGACCAGAAATCCCAAGTAAGCACGTATTGCTTCTATGCGCTACTTTACAGTTTATGCTTTAAACATGAATATCTTGAGTTCTACTTATTGGATTTTTGTTATTTTGGCCTTGTTCCATTCATTAAAATAGTTTGTATTGTTCTAACCTGGTGTGGAATAATTTTGTGTGTTTTTTCCCTGTTTTACTATTTGAAGTGCTTTACACATTGCCTCTAAGTTAAGCCAGACTGCTCTGTGCCAAGCTACCAGAGGATGAACACAGGTTAATTTAGGATTTGTTTGCTTGCTACCCTGACTAGGATTGTGGATGCTGTTTGACTAGGGCTCATACCCCAATCAATATACAACCCAATTTCTAACAGTTTGTCTTTGTGCATTGCTCCCAGACAGCCACACACAAAAGCACGCTTAGGTGTGCTTGGATGGGCCATCACTGGCAGGATGGGAGGGTTGTACTGGGCATAGCACCACTTACACCTGAATAGGCTGTGTCCTGCCTCCGCACAATGGGCAGCATACCTCCGTAGTTGATCTGTAAACAGGACAGGGGAGACAGAATGCCTGGGGACTTCTAAAAGCAACCTCTAGAAATGTCTCCCCCACTTCACAAGCACAACTAGGTATAAACAGTAAACCTCGGACACCAACTCTTCAGTATACATCTGGACCTGTGGATACTCTGCCAAAGGAAGAACTGCTGTAACGCTGAAGGACTACCACTCTGTTGGACGTCTACCCTGCTGGACAGGTCTCTTGCTGGACTGCTGCCCCTTGGCTGGGTAAGAAGGACTGGACATGTATCTCTTGAACCCAGAACCCCAGCATGTGTCAAAGGGCAGGTTGACTGGCCTCCTGACGAGCATCAGAGATAGACGGCTCCAACAACCTTGCTCTTGCACCTGGACTCTGAATCCACGAGTCTACCCTGCCAAGTGGGTCCACCCCAGTCATGAATATTTGAATGTGAGCCTGCAGCACTTTGCCAGCCTCTGTGGATCCAACTGAAAAGTCACAACTCCTCTGCTGCGTGGCACAAACCTGAGCAGCATCAACACATCACTGCTGCTACATGGATCGGAATTTCTGCAAACACCTGCATCACATTACTGCCTGTCACCACATTGGAACTGCTGCTGTACCAAGCATCCTCAGTGAAGGCCCATGCAGCAGCCTAGGCAACTACTCCAGGCTTCACATAGCAGGTCTGGAGCTCCTTGAAACCAATGCTTTGACCCAATGTACAACACATTCTTCGATGACATTGCAGCAGTAGCTCGCACCATGCCTCACCACATCGCAGAACAGACGTATTGTTTCAGCTGCATGACACATCTTCGATGTGGATCCAACTCTCATCAGACCATAATTGTATTTAAGGTACTATGTTCAAAGAGCCTAAATGGGTCCCTGTAGCCAGCATCATGCTCCATCATGGTCAGCCTGAACGATTGACTTTGTCATGGTCTGGCTTAACCAGAAATCCCAAGTAAGCACGTATTGCTTCTAAGCGCTACTTTACAGTTTATGCTTTAAACATGAATATCTTGAGTTCTACTTATTGGATTTTTGTTATTTTGGCCTTGTTCCATTCATTAAAATAGTTTGTATTGTTCTAACCTGGTGTGGAATAATTTTGTGTGGTTTTTTTCCCTGTTTTACTGTTTGAAGTGCTTTACACATTGCCTCTAAGTTAAGCCAGACTGCTCTGTGCCAAGCTACCAGAGGATGAACACAGGTTAATTTAGGATTTGTTTGCTTGCTACCCTGACTAGGATTGTGGATGCTGTTTGACTAGGGCTTATACCCCAATCAATATACAACCCAATTTCTAACAGTTGGTCTTTGTGCATTGCTCCCAGACAGCCACACAAAAAAGCAAGCTTAGGTGTGCTTGGATGGGCCATCACTGGCACGATGGGAGGGTTGTACTGGGCATAGCACCACTTACACCTAAATAGGCTGTGTCCTGCCTCCGCACAATGGGCTGCATACCCCCGTAGTTGATCTGTAAACAGGACAGGGGAGACAGAATGCCTGGGGACTTCTAAAAGCAACCTCTAGAAATGTCTCCCCCACTTCACAAGCACAACTAGGTATAAACAGTAAACCTCGGACACCAACTCTTCAGTATACATCTGAACCTGTGGATACTCTGCCAAAGGAAGAACTGCTGTAACGCTGACGGACTACCACTCTGTTGGACGTCTACCCTGCTGGACAGGTCTCTTGCTGGACTGCTGCCCCTTGGCTGGGTAAGAAGGACTGGACATGTATCTCTTGAACCCAGAACCCCAGCATGTGTCAAAGGGCAAGTTGACTGGCCTCCTGACGAGCATCAGAGATAGACGACTCCAACAACCTTGCTCTTGCACCTGGACTCTGAATCCACGAGTCTACCCTGCCAAGTGGGTCCACCCCAGTCCTGAATATTTGAATGTGAGCCTGCAGCACTTTGCCAGCCTCTGTTGATCCAACTGAAAAGTCACAACTCCTCTGCTGCGTGGCACAAACCTGAGCAGCATCAACACATCACTGCTGCTACATCGATCGGAATTGCTGCAAACACCTGCATCACATTACTGCCTGTCACCACATTGGAACTGCTGCTGTACCAAGCATCCTCAGTGAAGGCCCTTGCAGCAGCCTAGGCAACTACTCCAGGCTTCACATAGCAGGTCTGGAGCTCCTTGAAACCAATGCATCGACCCAATGTACAACACATTCTTCGATGACAATGCAGCAGTAGCTCGCACCATGCCTCACCCCATCGCAGAACCGACGTATTGTTTCAGCTGCATGACACATCTTCGATGTGGATCCAACTCTCATCAGACCATAATTGTATTTAAGGTACTATGTTCAAAGAGCCTAAATGGGTCCCTGTAGCCAGCATCATGCTCCATCATGGTCTGCCTGAACTTGTGACTTTTTCCTGCTCTGGCACAACCAGATATCCACATTAGGTGCTTTAAGCATTTAGGCACTATTTTAACTAATATCTTTCAAAGGGAATATCTCCAGTTCTACAGATTGATTGTGGGCTCCTTTCATGGTGTTTTTTCACTCAGAAATGGGATGGCTTTGTCATGTTGGGTTCGCTGAAGTGGGTCGGGGGTGGTGGGGGGCGGTGGGGGAATATGGGTGACTGTTAGAACTGAGGGTCTCTAGTTGGCAGAGGTAGGTACCACTGTCCAAATAGGGACCCTTGCTTCTAGTCAGGGCAAGGAGTTAACCCTCTGAGATAACCCCTGCTCACCCTCTAGGTAGCTTGGCATGAGCAGTCAAGGCTAATCAGAAGGCAATGTGTATTTGTACCAACACTCCCAGAAACACAGTGAAAACACCACAAACTGACTCCAAAACAGTTTGGAAAAATAAAGGTATTTAATCTAAACTGCTCAAGACCAAAACCACAAAAATTCAACATACACAGTTCAAGAATATGGTTTCAAAGTAGTTCATAAGGTTGCAATAAAAGTTCTTTAGGTTGCGATAAAAAAATCCACAGTTGCGTGAAAAGTTCACAGTTGCGTCACGTTTCAAACACAGTACCTTTAGTTGCGACAAAGTTCCCAAAGCAGAAGCTGGTGCGGTGGAAAACAAGCGATGAGTTGCTCCTGAGACCCTGGGGAGGTGATGCGACAGCCCCACTGCAGCAGTGGGCGTGTTGCGATGAATCTGGTCTGTATGGGGAGGAAGGCCACTTGTCTGGATTCCGGTGCGTAGGTTCCGTAGGAAGTTTGTTCTCGTAAAGGCACGATGCGTCAATCTCGTAGGGGCTGCGACAATCTCCGGAGCGATGATGCGCAATCCAGCGGTGATCCTCTCTCTCGCAGCTCCTCGATGCGATGATTTCGGCAATGACTCTCTCAGCAACTTGATGCGGTCCGCAAGCAGGCCCTGCGGCGATCTCACCCAGCGACGACAGGCTCTGCGACGACACTCTCGGGAATGCGCTCCCCAGCAGGCGATGCGATAACTTTTCTGTAGCAAAAGTCTCTCAAATCTTAGTTTCCAGCTTCCCAGCACAGGTACAACTTCCAGAGGCACCACACATGGGCCAAGCACTCCAGGAAGGACATAACTCTCTCAGAAGAGTTCAGGGGAAGCTGGGGGGAAAGTCCATTTGTTCCTGGGACTTCAGAACAGGGAGCCAGCTCTTCTCAGGCCCTTGGAGATGCCTTCAAGCAAGGGGTCACAGCACAGCAAAGTCCTTCCCCTCTCCTTGGCAGCAAAGCAACAGCAGGGCAATCCAGCAGAGCAACAGCAGGACAATCTTCCTTCTTCAGTTTCAGCTTTCTCCTTGGCAGAGTTTCCTTCTTGATTCCAGGATGATCTAATTTTCTGTTGTCAGGGGTCCTGTACTTATACCCCTAAAAGTCTTTGTTCTCTTTGTGCAAGTGGGCCCTGAGCCCGGTCTGAACCAGTTCTGGGTGTTTCTTGAGTACTTTGTTTTCCTGGCTTCTCCTTTCCTTTCAGAGTGAGGGGCAGGGTCGTCAGCCGCCCAGCAGGAGGTGGAGCCAGCATTGTGGAAGGCAGGCACAGCCCTATTTAGGCCCTTGTGCTACCTCCTCCCACCACTCAAGTTGCAAATGCAGTCATTCAGAATAGGGCTGACTCAGCCAGCCTCCTGAAGGAATCCCCAGCCCCTGTCACTCTCAAACCAGACAGTCAATACACAAATAGGCCAAGGCACACAGAAGGGTCAGACAAGAGAACAGCAACTTTCTAAAAGTGCTGTTCTCAAACACAGGATTTAAAAACAACCTTTCCTAAAAGATGTATTATTAAATTCTGAGTTCAGGGATACTAGACTCGTATGTCCTATCTTGTTCCAAAGGAAAAAAGGCTGGTAGCCACTGTAGCCAGGATCCCCCATGTTAACCTATGGAGCAAGATAGCCTTACAATAGTGAAAAACGAAAATGGCTGTAATTCACTACCAGAGCATGGCACCTGCACCAGTACATGCTCTACCTTTCACATACATTGCACCCTGCCCAGGGGGGTACCTTGGGCCTTCCAAAGGGGTGACCAATGTGCACAAAAAGGGAAGGGTTAGGTCTGGTCAGTGGGGACACTGACCAGGAGGACATGGCAGTTCACAGACTGCACACAGGCACTACGGTGGCAGGCCTGAGACACCATTTTAGGGCTATTCATGTGGGTGGCACAATCAGTGCTGCAGGCCCACTAGTAGCATTTGTCATCACCAGCCCTGGCACACCGACTGCACTTTACTAGGGGCTTCTTGGTAATACAAATATGCCAATCATGTAGATCTGATCACAATAACAATTTACCCAGAGAGCATATGCACTTTAGCACTGATCAGCAGTGGTAAAGTGTGCAGACTCCTATTGCCAACAGCCATGGGTCAGAAAAAATAAAGGAGGAAGAAGCAAAAAGTTTGGGGATGACCCTGCAAGGAGGGCCAGTTCCAACAGTGACACTCTGTTATTGCATGGACTCTGAACCCTGGCAACGCGCTACTGTAATTGGTCAGCACACTGATATGCATATCCTGGTAAATGCACAGCAATAATGGTAATATAAAGTTCCTAACCTGGAACGTACATAGCTTAAATAGTCCCAAGAAAATCTGCTGTGTGTTGGCCTATCTGGAAAGACTGGATGTCCAGGTAGCATTCCTGCAAGAGGCACATCTTACACAGCTCTCTGAGGTAAATGTAGGCACATGCTGAGCTGGGTTAAGGATTGCTTCCTCCTACTCCTCCTATTCCCGAGGGGTGCTAATACTTGTTAAGAAGGGTGTTGCCTTTAGTGTCCTTAGCTCAGAGGCGGATGATCATGGTTGATTGGCTATTGTACATGGCAAGCTTGGCAGTGTGGGAGTGCTACTGATTAGTGTGTATTGTCCGAATGTCGATGACCATTCCTTCTTTGCTGATGTGTAGCGCCGTATATCCAAGTTTCCTCACACTGAAATCCTATGCGGGGGTGACTTTAAAACCTGTCTCAATGTAACTGTAGACAGACTGGGAAGTGGGGCTCCGTGACGCAGGCTGGCGACTAATGCATTAGTGGGGTTATTGGAGGCTGGGAACATCCACAACATCTGGAGAATGCAGCGCCCTGGGGCACGACAAAGTACCTTTCTATCCACTGTGCATGGTATGTGGTCCCTCTTGGCCTACTGTCTTATCTCTGAGGTAGACTGCACCTGGGTGATTGACGTTCACCATTTGGCCAAGACGCTGTCTGATCACTCCCCGTTACTGCTTGAAATGCGCATACCTTTGTTCGAGATGCCCCCGTTCGTGTGGCAATTGCAACCGGCTTCAATGACTGATCAACTTTTTAAGAACACTGTGGGTGAGGCGATTCACAATTACTTTAAGGAGAAAGAGGGCACAGTGGACAGTGCAGGCCGGCCACTTCTGTGCGCACCGCTTTCCCTCCCAAAACAGGCCGAAACCGTGGGCACCAGAAGTATCAGAAAAAAGTTGCATTTGCCAAATGAAATCTTCGTCCAATGATCAAAGTGTTATGCCCTTAAAATCTAATAAAAAAGTAGACCATACTTCAAAATATGCTTGCATGTGCACTGTGACCCTGATTCTGTGGTGCAGGAGCTTCAGCCCTGACATAGAAAAACACAAACGCCTGCAAAAAGACCTGCCTGCTCGTATGACTTTACAGGCAAAATTCAGATGACCTCGCAAACATTGTGCTTTCAATAATGATAATTTCTCAACAGTACATGCATGTTCCAATAGCCTGGTTATTTCTGTTATCTTCTTCTTAGGGAGGCCAGCCTGCATCCTGATAGTATCTATCTCAATCTCAAGATATGTGAGACAACAACTGGGGCCTTCTGTTTTTTCCTCTGCTAACAGTACTCCCATATCCTGCACAAAAAAGTGAAATCTTGGAGAGCCACTTCACATTGTTGGGAACTGGCTTCGCCCATGAATAGAAAATCATCAAGGTGGTGTGTAATTCCCATATATCCTGTACAGAAAGAAAAACACCACTGAAGAAAGGAGCTGAATGATTCAAATAATCTGCATGAAATAGCACAGCCCATAGGAAGGGTCTTGTCCACAAAATATTGTCCTTCAAAAAAGATTCCCAGCAGTGAGAAATCCGAGGGGATGCACTGGCAATAGCCTTTAAGCTGACTTAATATCACATATGGCTAACTCCGAATTTTCCCCGGTGTTTCTAATCATAGCTAAATCCGAATTCACTGATGCAAATTGTACCACGGAATCCTCTTTAGCAATGAAATCATTGACTGAATAACCTTGAGCCCATGATAGATGTTGAATCATCCTGAATTCACCTTCAGCCTTCTTCGTAACTACGCCCAACGGTGACACAATTAAATTTTCTAGAGGACAATAATTGAAAAGACCTGCCATCCTTCCTTCTTGTACTTCCATCATCAGTTTTTTCCTGACTATGGGTGGAAATGCATTAACAGATTTTAAATTTTGCGCAAATCTGAGACATCGGGGTCCTTGGTAGCCTAATTTAAGGCATTCCTCGAAACCCCGTTCTAACAAAGCAGCTTCTTGTGCATTGGGATAGAACTTTAACCATTTACATAAAGTGCCCACCTTGATTGGAGTAGAAGACCTTGTTACCAGACTGAAGCGCAAAACCTCTTCCTCTACCTGGGACACCACTTCCCCAATTTGCCTGTTCCCCGAAACATTGTGTGATTGCATGCCAACCCCCACACCTTGAGCATTCATGTTTTTATTTGCAAGGGTTTTTAATACAATACCCTTTGTTGAAATTCCAGCATGGTCCAGAGACAATTGTTTGAGGTCTGTTCCATGTAACCCCCCCCCCCCCAGGGTGGATCTACTCTGAAAGGGCTGGTACGGAACCGCTAAACCACTGGCCTTGTGCATGGATGGAGGTGGCCTTTGGGGTACATCCATTGTATCCAAAGCTCGTTATTGACCCCCCCCCCCCCATGGTTTTTCAGGCATCAAGACTAATCTGGCCCTAAACTCCTCATCATAGTGCAGCCAGGCATAGCCCCCAAATTCTGTTGCTGCCTTCCAAATTGTGTCTAAATACTAGGCCTGGGCTGTAAATTCCGTTCTGTTCGTGGAATTTGGGTAATATCACGTTCCGCGGAGAACGTAAAATTGCCCAAAATTTTGCTTGACTTCGCAAAATTTTTTGCGTTCTCAAATGCGTGTTTGTGAGATATTTCCACCCGAGCACGCAAGCAGGGATTGGGAACAGTAAAAAAGCATTGCGAACAAGCAATGGCGTGTGTTCGCAGAGATTTTTTACCGTTTTGCGGAGATTTGCGTAAAGCGATTACGCAAAGTCCGCCCACCCCTACTAAATATTTAGAAAGTGATACTGATCTATCTGGAAATGTTTCGCAGTCTACACTAGCGAAAATGAGAAAAGCAGAAGTCCATGAGTCTATATTAGTTGGTACCCTCGGTCTCTTTGATAGTTCTCAAGCCTCCTCTTTTGATCCTTCTTTCGCTTGTATTTCCCTGTGAAGGAGCTTGAAAACATCAATGAACTCCCCTTTCCATATCCTGTCTGTTGTGGCCTTGCTTATGTGTGCACCCAAAGGCATAAAAAACCCATATAAGGTAAGCGTTTAAACATCCAAGACTCTGCTTTTTGTATTGTATCAGCACTTACCTGTCTATTAACCTTTTCAGTCGCTGTACCCCCCTCTTTAATTTCGTGATTATGCTTATTTAGCAATACCAATTAATTTTGCTCCCCATCAGTACCCACACCTTTATCTACTCGTTAATGTTTCTGAATCTGTGTTTGTGCCTCACCTGACTTAATATGTGTCTGTTCTTCGCTCAACAATCTGTTCTTCGTCCCTTTGTTCTGCTGCCTCGAACTGAATTCACACTGAGCACTCTCGTTTCCTTTGCTCTGTGATAAATACAATCTGGAGATGTCTTTAGTACAACCCCCCTTTGCCCTGTAAACTTGTGAAAACTTCCTGATATGTCTTCATAAGCCGATATTTCCCCCTCTTCCAATGACTCATTACCATCCACTGATTGTTGACTACTTAACACCCCTTTTTGACCTGCACTACCACCCCTGCCGCAACCACTTGGCTGTTACCAGTCCCCAATGCCCCCGTCAAACTCCCTCCAGTTAACCCCTTTGATGCTCATGACGGAACGGTTCCGTCATGACCATACCCATTTCCATTAGGGGTCAGCACTGAGCGGTAAATCGTACCGCACCAATGTGGTTAATGGCTTTCTTGAAATATGCTCTTTTTTCGTCCAACGGTGTGGGAAATTTTGCTGAAAAATTCCTCTCCTCGACATTTCTGCCGCTGCAGGACGCTAGAAGCCTGACTGAAATATCTGTACTCCCCCTTCTTGTGCCTGGCAGTATCTCACCCTCTTTGGGCTGCAAAACACCTGAATTTGTAGCTGGGAAGGACCGCTTCTCCTTTAATTTTTATTAATCTGTGATTGTCAGGTATTTCCTTCGGTATCCACACCCATTGTCCAATACGATCAGGTCCTGGGGGGACTGATAATCTGAGCAACATCATTTTTTTTATGAGTGTCTGATAGAGAAGGAACACTTTTTGACATACCTGTATTTATATTGTCATTACAACATACATGACCAGCTTTCATAGGTAAAGAACGCACAACATCAATTTTCTGCGAATAATTATTTGCTAATAGCATGGTATTACCTCTTTCATTAGCTACAATAGTAGCTAAACCCCTGTCATTTATAAAATCACCTGACATTTTTACATTGTCAAACCTATGTTTACCAAAAATACAAATGTCTTTGCTTCTGTCGTAATTTGACAATGGCCGGGTTAGCGCTTAGCTTCGCTACACGTTATTTCCCTTAACTTGGCCATATTAGAAAACGCCATTTTGTATGTTACGGCGGCCATTTTAGGGAATGAGTGGCCTCGTGGTCAGCATGCCCTTTAGTCCTTTGTCCGTGCAGCTGACCATCCGAGTTTGCCCAGCAACAGGCTATTTTTAGTAACGGTCAAGCCTGTACATGCGCAGTCCCAACTGACCAGTCACCCCTCAGGAATGTTCCGCCAAACTGACCAGTGAAGTTGTAACCCCTCCCATGAGTTGGCTGTGCTCCAAAAATGACCATATATGTACATAAAGATTTGTAACCTTGTACCGCCTATCTTTTATTACCTGTAAAAATTTATAAAAGAAGGTTTCGCACCAGTGTTCGGTGTGATACTTCTTGCATTGCCGAAGGGTGCTGTAGGAATGTACCACCACCCCATGGGGTCTTAATAAACCTGTCTTTTGTACTTTTCAGTTTCCGTGCCATCAGTTCTTTGGTGTAAGTGGGTATTTCTGCGGAGCATGTAGGCCTTGGGAACCCAATACCACAAATTGGCGACCACGAAGGGACTCATCGGCGACTCGGATGCCTGAAGGAGAGGTCGTGACGAAGGATTGGAAACTCGCCATGGACGCATACGCTGCCACCGAGTGACCCGAGTCTTGACACCCACAGTTTTTTCTTCCTTTCCTTCTGATCTGACCTTCCAGGTGGCGCCGGTCTCCGACTGAGATCTTGATCGTCTGCGTTGCTGGATAGTGCCGTTTGGCTGATTCGATTAAAGACCTTGGCAGTTGGAATCTGGACTTTTGAGATTTGGGTAAGATTTGTGATTGGTAAGGTAGTCTACGGACGCTTACTGAAGTTCTATGATTGCGACTATGATTTGAGTTAGCTAACAATTTTGACTTTGTGAACTTTGAACCTATATGTGTAGTGCACTTCACATAGGCAGGCATGTAGAGATGTTTCTCTAATTTCGTTTGTATTCTGAGCGGCACACTTGTGTAAAGTACTGTAAGTGCCATTTTTATGGTATCATGCTTTCGTGGTACTTTTTGAACATGCCTGTTTCAAGCACGCTCCGAGGGATGTGCTGTTTTGGAAATGGTGCCACAATTAGGTTAGCGGAATCACAGCCGGCTCCCCCAGAAGGAACTCCAAACCGTGAGATGTATGTGAAATTCGGCCTTCCCCCTATACTGTACAGTAAATTATGGCATAAATACACTAGAACTGATCCCGAGTTGCAATGGCCACTACATGGGTCGTTTGATTTACGAAAGGTTCAGTTTGTGGAGCAATGTTTGTTTCAGCGCAGGTCTAGACAGAATATGTTTGATTGTGTACGAATGTGGGAGAAAGCGGTGCGTGAACGTATGAAGCGTGAAGTTGCCTTGGCGGACAAAGAGCAGCGCAAGGCTGCTCGAGATAAAGCTTTACAGCTTGAGGAAAAGGAGGCACAGGAAAAGAAAGAGAGGGAGGAACGGGAACGTAATTTGCAAACGACCGGTCAATTTCCTATTCGACAACCGCTTTATCCTGTCCTTAATAATGAAATTGATGATTTTTCGTTATTAGATCGATCACCGCCTCCGTACGTTCTTCCTACGGCTCCGACTGAAGATTCTGATGATGAAGGACAGGATAAGTCGGGAAAAGGGGATAAGTCCAGTGTCAGGTTATCTGCGGAGAGATCCGCGGAACTGCGTAGTTGGGCCCGTAAATTGAATTTAAATCATGTAACTGTGTCTGACGTTGTTGCCGAGAGGGGTAAATGGACAGAACGAGAACTGATGTGTTTTTTGAATACTCTTGCTGATGAAGTTGTTACTAAATTTCGTAAATATTCAGAGACTTTAGAACCTAAGGCTGTGTCGGTTCATCGTGAGAATCTGGATAAAGGTGTATTTGTTCTTGCAGATGTCGATACATTTTTCAAACAACTGATCAAGCTGCGGGATAAGACGTCCAGGTTGCGGGAAGAAAAGAAAAAGGATAAGGAGTCCGTGCCGGGGCCAACAGAGCAGTCTAAGGAGTGTTCTCTCCGGGGTTCAGATAAGAATTCTAAAGTGCATGTTATGCCTATGCGTGAAGCTGCACCTTTGTATGTTCCACCAAAAGGGGACGGTACAGATGAGGATAAAACATCGAAGGATGCGAAGGGGTACTTTATATATAATTGGGTGTATACGCCCTGGAATAGAGCAGATGTTATGGCGTTAAAAAATTCCTTACCCGATCTTCGTAAAAATCCAGCCGCATTCTATGAAGGGGTGGAGGGGGCCATTTCCTCCTGTGTTATGACTCTTGTTGATATAGATCTCTTTTTTGGGTTAATTCTTCCGCCTGATATGTGGAGGTCGATTCGTAAAACTAATGATGAAACAATGCTTGGGGGAACTTGGAAAGAAATAAACCAGGCTGATTTAGACAGGGAACCTGCATGTAAACCATGTGATTTGATTTTAGACCTCCCAGCGGCTATCTTAACTAAACTAAAAATGCTTGTTCCCTCTAAAAAGATCGATTGGACCATGCTAGCTTCGTGCAAACAAAAGTTAGATGAAACGGTATCAGATTTCTTTACACGTTTCGAAGAGGCGTTTCACGATTACAGTGGTCAATCGTTAACAGATGATACGGGTAGGCATTTGTTTGTAGATAAGTATGTGGCTAATCTCCTACCGGAGATTGCAAAACGATTAAAGACGAGTGAAAGTTCCTGGGCCACGGCGACCCCTGCGTCTTTGTTAACTATGGCTCAGTATTATGAGCGGCAGGAATTAGAGGCTAAAGAAAGTGTTGATAAGAAAGCGAAGGAATTGAAAACGAAGGTGATGTTGGCACAGTTTCGTGGAACGCAATCTAGAGGGAATGATAGAGGTAGACGAGGAGGGAGTAATGCGTCGTATGGTCGTACGGATATAGCGGAGGACCAATGTGCCTATTGTAAGGAGTTTGGGCATTGGGCTGAAGATTGTCCGGTACTTCGTGAGCAACGTAGTCAGCGTGGTCGAGGAGGTGGAAGGTCGAGGAACAGTTATTCGGGGGTGAGAGGTGGCGGAAGTGATCGTGGCAGGTTTGAAGAGAGGGGCCGTGGCCAGGATGAACGTAATACCTTTGATAGACGGAACCAGTATCAGATATCGGAGGGTGAGAATGTGGAGCATCAGGATTATGTGCATGTATAGGACTGCGTAGGATGGGGTACGGAATCAGTTGAAGTGCCAGTAGATCAGAGAGGTCCATATGTATCAGTGGGCATTTTGGGTTCTACTGATCAGTTTTTAGTCGACACAGGAGCTACTCGTAGCGCTTTGTCCAAAAACTTGGTTCCGAGGCCTCTCCTGTCTGGCGAAACGATAACATGTATAGGGTTTGATGGCACACCCTCTCCTAGCCCATTATCGCAACCTCTTGCACTTTGTATTGACAAATTTTTCAGTTTTGGTCCATTTTTGTTGTCACCTCACACCCCAGATAACATTCTGGGCATTGATTTGCTCAAATATTTTCGAGCAACAATACGCTGCGCTCCCGAGGGAGTGCGAGTTATTTTGAACGATAATTATCCAGATTCAGACAGATTTTGTACTATACAAGAAATTGAAGCATTAGCCTCTCTCCCGCACACGTTATGGGCGACCTCAGACACGGATGTGGGACAGATGCTTATTCCACCTATTCGAATCACTGTGAAGGAGGGAGTACTCTTGCCACGTGTACCACAGTATAAGATTTCCAGGGAAGGTGAAATTGCCCTGACGCACATTGTTCAAGATTTGATCATTGCAGGAGTAGTGGAGGAGGTTCCTTACAATGTTTGCAACAACCCTATTCTTCCGATTCTTAAGAAAGACACTGACGACAAGGTCTATCGATTTATTATTGATTTGAGAGAAATTAACAAAATTGTCATTCCCCAATATCCGGTGGTGTCCGACATCACAACATTGCTCACATTGGTTCCCCCAACAGCGACGACGTTTAGTGTCATTGACCTCAAAAACGCGTTCTTTTCCATCCCCATCCATCCTGATAGCAAATATTTATTTGGCTTCACGTTAAATAATAAATCGTATAGATTTTGTCGTGTTCCTCAAGGTTACACTGAGAGTCCTAGCATCTACAGCCAGGCTTTAAAAAGACAGCTTGATTCTTTTGAATTACAATCTGGAGTAGCCCTTATACAGTATGTTGACGACCTCCTGTTGGCTGCAGACACTTATGCACAATGTGAGGATAGTACGCTTGCCTTGCTTTCCTTTTTGGCTCAGAACAACCATAAAGTTTCTAAGAAAAATCTTCAATACTGTAGACCCAAGGTGACCTACCTCGGTCATCTTTTGTCTAAGGAGGGGTGTGCATTAACATCAGATCGAATTCAGGCGATTTTAGATACACCAGTCCCCCGCACTCAGAGAGATGTACGCGCCTTTATAGGATTAACGTCCTTTTGTAGACAGTGGATCATGGGGTTTTCGCACATTATAAAACCTTTGTTAGCGTTACTGTCCAAAACTACACCAATGTCCCTTGAATGGATAGATGAATGTCAGAATGCGTTTGAACAATTGAGGCAAGCCCTTTGCTCTGCACCCGTTTTAGGTACACCAGATTACACAAAGATTTTCACATTATACGTGCACGAGAAAGATGGGTGCGCGTTATCAGTGCTAGTGCAAGCACACGGGGATAAACAGAGGCCATGCGCGTACTTTTCAGCCATTCTTGATCCTGTAGCATGAGGGTTACCTGGGTGTTTTCGAGCAGTTTCAGCAACAGCAGTAGCTATACGGCAGAGTGAGGGAATAGTTTTATCGCACAAATTGTTGGTGTTAGTTCCCCACGCAGTAGATGCCCTGTTGAATCAAACGTAAACACAGTATTTCACGAGCGCACGTTTGACAGGATATGAGCTCACACTTCTGGCGCCACACATCACATTGAAAAGATGCGCTACCCTGAATCCTGCCACTTTATTGCCTTTTCCGGTCGAAGAGGGTCAGGAGGAAAAACATCATGATTGTGTTTTCCTGACCGAGGAACAAACAAAGGGTCGTGTCGACTTACAGGATATGCCACTTCCAGATGTGGACGGGGAACTGTGGGTTGATGGATCGTGTTTGAGGCTGCCAGATGGCACGACCTCTGCAGCATATGCGATCACAACACTTAAGACAGTGGTAGAAACAGCACGAATACCACAGAAATCGGCTCAAGCAGCAGAGCTGATAGCTTTAACAAGAGCCTGCGAGTTGAGTGCTGGCCTATGTGTGAACATCTACACAGACAGCTGGTACGCTTTCGGAGTAGCGCATGACTTTGGCTTACTCTGGAAAGAGCGTGGGTTTTTGACCTCTCATGGAGTACACATTATGCACTGAGAACTAGTGCGTGATCTCTTAAACGCGTTGCTTTGCCCAAAGAAAGTAGCGATAATTAAATGTAGTGCACATAAAAAGATCACTGATAAAGTGGGACAAGGCAATGCTTTTGCAGATAGCATAGCAAGACAAACAGCAATGTCTCGAACTGACTCCCCGTGTATGTAACAAAGTCACAGGCTGAGCGATGGCATGATGCTAGAGCGGAGATACTAGATATCCAAAAATCAGCGACTGAAGCAGAACTTGTAGCATGGGCAACAGAAGGGGTACTGGATGATGAGGGTTGTTGGAGAAGCAAGGACATGGAGAGATTGAAATTGCCTGCAGCTTACTTGCAGGCGATGGTCCAGATGACACACAGATTAGCGCATGTGGGAGCTCTTGCAATCACTCGATTATTAACACGAGTTTGGGAGCATCCCGAGATTGCCAATACTGCTAAGAGAGTAGTGCAGACCTGCTTGATATGTCTACAGCACAATCCTGCAAAAGGGACTCATACTCCGAAAGGAGGGTTCGTTCCACCTTCTGCACCATTCGAGGTACTTCAAATGGATTACATCCAGCTTGAGCGCTGCAATAACCTTAAGTATGTCTTAGTGGTGGTGTGTGCTTTTAGCAAATGGGTTGAGGCCTTCCCCACGAAAGATAATACAGCTTTCACAACAGCTAAGGTTTTGCTCAAGGAGTACTTCCCTCGATTTGGAGTTTGCAAATTTTTGTGGAGCGATAATGGGCCTCATTTTGTTGGGAAAATAGTGAAATATGTGCTAAAGGGACTGGGGATTCAGCAGAAGTTTCATGCTGTGTTCCATCCTCAGTCAGCAGGTCTTGTTGAGCGGTACAATGCCACGTTGAAATTGAAACTGGCTAAGATTGTGGCGTCCACGTCATTGAAGTGGCCGGATGCCTTACCGCTAGCATTGCTCTCTCTTAGATCAGTGCCCCACTCTCGAACCGGCCTCATACCATATGAAGTGGTGTTTGGAAGGCCTATGAATATATGGGGAGTTCCTAAGCCGCGATTGTTACATGACGTGCCTTGTATAATGATGAACGATTATTTGGCACGATTAACAAATGATTTGCTTTCTATTCATCAACAGGTTCGAGAAGCGCTCCCTGACAACTCCATTGGAGAGGCCCATAGTCTCCGTCCTGGAGACTATGTGATGGTGAAATCGTTTGAGAGGGCAAACAGCTTGGAACCGAGGTGGCGTGGCCCGAGCAGGTCCTCCTGGCAACTCGAACGGCTGTACGAGTGACCAACAGAAAGCGGTGGGTGCATTCAACTCACTGCCGCCGCGTCTCTCCGGACCTGGTGAATCCTACTGTGCTGTCCGACTACAAAGAGATCTTGGATAACGAAAAGAGCCCAGCTGTGACGTCGGCCGAATCTGAGGGAGCCTTCCCGGACCACACTGTTTCTGGACGACAGCGCTACAATTTGCGGCCAAGATAGGAGGAAGATTTTCTTTTTGTGCGAGACTGGTTGGTTACCGCTCTGGGGTTTGTGAAACGGAAGCCGGGAATCTCAAGAGGGGGATCAGTTCTGCCAAGAGTAGCGACACCCGTCTTGACCCCGGAGAAGAAAACAACGGCTACCTCGGAGCTCAGCACCATTGTTTTTAATTTTTGTAGTTGAACATTTGAGACATTGTGAACTCTTGAACTATGGCGTCTTCCGCATTACGAGACAAGAGAATTCTTGGTGCCATTTTGTTCGTACTAACAATCGTGGTGATAGCAGTAATAGCCTGGGTAGTAGAACTTGTGGTGCCTGTACGAGAACATTTGCTGCCGACTACCCCGGCTCCATCTGAACCTTTTCACTTCACCTTGCCCTACCATGAAGAACGGCACCGACAGACTTACCTGAACAATAGCTTCATTCAGATTTTGCATCATACTCATAATATGACGAACACTTCTAACTGTTGGGTGTGTGGGATGTTGCCTGGTCATCAGAAGAAAGGGGGCACCCCGCTCATCCCACTCCCATTTTCCCATAATGGTTCCTGTAACGCCTGGTATACTCTCCTATTCACTTTACGATGGCCAACGAAAGGGGGGGTGCTTTTCCGTTTGAATAAAATATGTTATCATGACCGGGATGGTTATCCGCGAGCTGAGGGTACTCGATTTGAATGGGAAGAATATCGCCCCAACAATATGTCTGCACCCCGAATTTACAGCAATCAAAGGAACATTAATATGTCTAGCTCACATGTTATAAATGTTATAAATACTAAGGCTGATCTTTGCATACGTAATAAAGGTACAATCCCGGTTGGAAAAAGTGAATGTAACACTACACTTACATTTGACAGTCCGAATGGCATCTCATTTGTGGCATCCCGAAATACCTACTTTATTTGCGGTACTAAAGGTTATCATCAGCTCCCTTTAGGCTGGTTAGGCACATGTTATGTATCGTTTGTATTGCCCCCTGTATTCATTGCCCCACCATTGTATCAAAATGATTATATACTCTACCATGATTTTGTGTTAAATAGAGTTAAACGTACTGTGGTCTTGGATGACATTGACCAGACCGATACTGCCTTACAGCAATATGTAGACTTTAATTTGGGATTGTTTTCCTTTGTGGGGACTGCCTTGAACAGTCGGAAAATACGACGACTGACTCGTGTTGTCGAGGCCGTAGCCAATGACACTGCTATTGCATTAGGGAACATAACGGAAGAACTTCAAATTTCTAGAATTGTTACGCTCCAGAATCGCATGGTTCTAGATGTGGTTCTAGCTGACCGAGGGGGGGCATGTAGAATCATCGGAAGTAGCTGCTGCGTGTACGTGCCCGATAATTCGCCTTCTGTTTATGATGCAATCTCAAAGCTCCACAAAATCGCTGCTGAAATACACCCGGACAATGGTACTTGGACTCTTTCGGGGTGGTTCTGGTCGATGCTTACCACTTTGGGCTGGAAACTGCTGACGATTTTATGTATCATTGTTGGGATACTGTTCTTTGTATGTTTATGTATACAATGTGGCCCTGCCTTATGTTCTATGTGCTTATCAGCTTGCATTCCATCCAGACGAGCTCTTGCCCAAAATGAAATGATGCTTCATAAAGAAGTTGCTCAAATAATGTTAATTGATATCGAAGATGAGTATCCTGACTACGTCCACTATGAGGTAGCTTCAGCTAAACGCTAAAAGGGTCGTCTGTCGTAATTTGACAATGGCCGGGTTAGCGCTTAGCTTCGCTACACGTTATTTCCCTTAACTTGGCCATATTAGAAAACGCCATTTTGTATGTTACGGCGGCCATTTTAGGGAATGAGCTGAAGGACTGGGTTATTTAAGACCCAGCGGTGCCAGGGGACAACACCTGAAACCTTCGTGGGTAACCTGCTCCGGCGTACAAATGACAGAGACACGGGACACTTCCTTCGGCGTCAAAGATTCGAGGTTTATTTACTGCAGGGAACACAGAAGTCACAGGAAGTACAACGAGTGTAAGTTCGAGGAGACTGCTTCAAATTGCTACTGTGGATCGCTCCTTTTATACAGATTTCTCCCATAGGGTTGCATGGTACACAAAGGTTTACGACTCGGTTCCCATAATTATCCCCGAGAGGGGTCACTTTGGTCACTTTGATACATCCAAGGTCCGGGGCATAAGTGCGGAAACATTTGGCGGTTCCCAACTGTAAAAACCCATCTTCCCACCATTAGTACATTCCAATCGGCAGTAAAACAGATCGAAGAAGGAACAAGGACAGGTGCAGAGGAAGATGGAAACAGTGGGGAGATCGAAGAGGGTGTAAAAGGGGAGGTATCAGGAAACACGAGCTACAGGCATCAAAGGGACGTGCCTAATGAGATGCACGGCTGGGACAATAGACCGGCACGGCAAGATGAGCCTCGAGCGGGGCCATCTGCCTTACAGTATCATCCCCCTCGTCATAAAGACATTTTCAAAGGACATGTGTCTTCCGCAAATGTCTTGGGAATCCCAGGGTCGCGTAACGGACAACGTCCGTTGGCTGGCTACTTGAGGGCAAGAAACAAAATGGATGCCGTATCTAAGATGGAACCCGTGGGTACAGATGAATAACCCACGTAACAAACAAACGGTTTAAGTTAGCACAGCGAAACTGCGCACACTCACTAAATTCGTCATTTGCGGTTCGTAGATACCAGACTCGACCATATTCGTGCGAGTCGAAAACACCACTTACAATTGTCACGGAACCTCAGACGCTCCATTTGCCCTCATGTAGGCAAGCACTAGTCGGAATCATACTCGATATTCATCAAACCATCTAGATGTTGCTGTAACATAGCTCTGTCCGACCGAGTCCCCTTGGTAACAGGTGGCTGTCTTATACACGTTGTAGCACAGAGGCCACATAAGGCAGGACCACACTGCACACAAAGGCAACACGTGAACAGGAACGCCACAACAACTTCGATAATCATCAGAATCTTCCAACCCCAAGTCGACATCAGGCCCCAAAACCACCCAAGTAGCGTCCAATCCCCTACATCCACGTGTATGGATTCAGAGATCTTATGCAACTTTGAGATGGCTTGATAGACGGTCGGAGCGTTATCTGGAATGAAAATACAGCAGCTCGAATGGATCACCTTACATACCCCACCTCGATCTGCTAAGATCACGTCTAAAACCATACGGTTTTGTAACGTCATAAGTCTATCCGCCTGAAGTTCTGTGGTGATATTACCAAGGGCACTGGCAGTAATATTAGCTGTCGATTCTACCACTCGAGTCAACTGTCTCAGGTTCCTACTATTAACCATAGGCCCCCAAAACGGGAGGAAACCCTTGAAAAAGTCTCCTGCCTCTTGACCGGCAGTGACCTCTTCGCTAATTACGCCTCTCACAATTCTAGTCTTGTGATAGTCTGCGTCTACAGTAAACGTCGGAGGCAACAGATTTGCGATAAAACATGAGCCCACAAAGTCAGAGGGCAACCATGCATACGCACGATCATGGCAAACAAAGTATGTACCCTTGGCAGCCAGAAACACAGGGGACGAGACCATCGGCAGAATGTAATTCTCGGTGCAAGCACTCTCTCCAAGTCGGGCTTTCGATCTTCGGCCACGACCCATTAGACAAAAATTACCAATGTGGGGTACGACCCATATCGGAGGCGAGCTTTTAAGCTGTTTTTCACTCGTGAGCGCACTATACTCGACCTTACTCAGGACCCTATAGGCTTGTACCTCTTCCTCTGGGATGAGCGACGGCTCATAGATATCTCTATCTAAATCTTCTATCGCTATGGACAAAGGCTTATGATACGAGCCAGGGCCAAAGTAGGGAGAACGTGGCTCTCGACTGGGATAAGAATCTAGTGCGCTTCGAAACATTGTTTGAAATGCTCGAGCTGAACCCTGGGAACTATGCGGTAAAACCAGATATGGAATTCCCTTATCCGTGGTATGTGGCATCAACCCACACACCCAACAATTAGTAGTATTAACCACTAACTGGTGCTGATGAAGGAGCTGAATAAAGGAATTATTTCGGAATTCTGCACGTCTAGCCTGCTCGTGTTCAGGTAGGATATGGAAAAAATGAGGGGATGCAGTGGAGGTAAGTTTAGGGTCAGAAGTAGGAGTAGGTATGGCAGAAGGTAAGAAGTACGACATCATGTAATACACCCCACCCGCCAATAGTGCAGAAACAGTCAAAAGCAATAAGAACATTTGAAACATAAAACATTTGGTACGAATAAGTTGTTGCAGTTTGAATCTTTGCGCCTGAGCTTCTTCCAAGTCCATCAGCTTTGAAAACGCCATCCCCTATGACCGTCCGCAACGTTTCTTGACGCACTTCGTTCTGTGTAGCAGTAGTCAATCCCTAGGAGTTCCCAGGAACCGACGGTCTTTAACCTAGCGTCAAGACCTACTAACCAGAAGGAAGTACACGCGCGGCCCTACGGCCTTTATTCACAAATGTATATGCAAAATGTCTCTCAGCTGTGGAAGCAAAAATACATATGGAACAAAACTCAATATATACAAAAATAATTACAATGATACGGGTGTTCAGACTGATCGTGGAAAACGGGAAATGCAATTGTCAAGAGACAAAACGAAATCTTTTATTTGTCCTTAGTGCTGGAACGCAAAAAATATCGAGTTTTCCCAGGACGTGTGTGTTCATCAAACAAAGGATCCGATGAGGGAACAGAGTCCTGCTGATCAGTCGAATGTTCCGGTCTTGAGTCTTTTGGTGGCGAATGTTCAACAATGTCTTTCTGCTGCACTGAGGATTCTCCGACAGGTTGTGCGTCGCTAAAAGGTACAAAAGCCGGCAATCCTTCGGATTCAGCTGAAGCAATGCCCCTCCTCACCCACGAGTCTGCCGGTAAAGATATAGGAACTTTCTTTGTATGGGTGGCATGCACCCAATTTTTTCGGCCTTCTAAACGGACGGCAGTTCTCGTGGCAAGGAGGACCTGGTAGGGTCCAGTGAAACGGGGTTCCAAATTCTTCTTACGGGCAAAGTTGCAGGTTACCACCCAGTCTCCGGGCTGGAGCTGGTGGCCTGGACCCTCCGTCTGCGTCGGCAATGCTTCGTAAACCTGTTGGTGAATTAACCTCAGTTTAGCAGTCAGATCATGAAGATAATCAATCAACATTGGATACTCAAGACTAGAGAACACACCCGGTCTAGGGACCCCCCAGACATTCGCAGGACGACCGAACACTATTTCATAGGGACTAAGCCCTACTCGGGAGTGTACGGTTGCCCTAGTTGACAATAAAGCTAAGGGTAAAGCGTCAGGCCACGAAAGACCAGTCGTAGCCTGAATCTTCGCTAGCTTCAGTTTAAGGGTGCCGTTATACCCTTCAACCAAACCAGCTGACTGGGGATGATTGGCGCTATGGAATTTTTGATTAATTCCAAGGCCCTTACACACACTCTTCATCACACTCCCCACAAACTCACTTCCGTTATCAGACCATACAATCCGAGGCATTCCATACCGAGGAAAGTATTCCTTCAGTAGGATTTTCGCAGTCGACAGGGCAGTATTGTCTTTAAGAGGGTAGGCTTCAATCCATCGGGAGAACGCGCAAACCACAACTAAAACGTATTTCAGGTTGTTGCATCGCTCCATATGGATGAAGTCTAATTGAATCACCTCAAAAGGACATGAAGGGGGAGCAAAATGGCCAGGAGGAGTTGGGGTTCCCTTACCAGGATTGTACAACATACATACCATACAATTCTTAACCAACCGTTCAGCACATTTCGTGATACCATCATTCTTCCA
The DNA here is from genome assembly GCF_964263255.1 of Lissotriton vulgaris. Taxonomy (NCBI): domain Eukaryota; kingdom Metazoa; phylum Chordata; class Amphibia; order Caudata; family Salamandridae; genus Lissotriton; species Lissotriton vulgaris. The sequence continues at coordinate 1,091,471,854 of NC_141696.1, read as the reverse complement.
CACATGGGACAGCAACTTACAAATACCTTTCACACTAATATGTGCTAACCAATGCGCCATTGTCACAACAGCTAGCACATACGCATCCGGAAACATCCATCTCTTATGTTCCGACAAATCAACCCAACAACCATTCGCATCCAACTTTCCCGTACTTTCTTTCCACTTCGTCTTTTCAGTCTCGGTGGCCTCATCTTGAATCGCTTTCACACTTTCGATAGTGTCCTCACACATACTAGTCTCTGTAGGCCACCTAACCGAACTCGTCACATACATTCTAGTGCTAAGGTTCCGGGCAGTCTCCTTAGCAATCTCATCCGCAAATGCATTACCACGACCAACATCATCCGTCACCTTACGATGTGCACTACATTTAACAATCGCTACCTGCTTAGGCAACGTAAGTGCATCCAAAAGATCATTCACAAGTTGTCCAGGCTGAATCTTCGTACCATGCAACGTCATAAAACCTCTCTCTCTCCACAACCGTCCAAAGCTATGGGCGACGCCAAATGCATATTGGCTGTCCATAAATACATTCACACGTTTCCCTTTCGCCAACACACACGCTCTTGTTAGAGCGATCAGCTCTGCAGCCTGGGCAGAGTTCTGATTCAATTTCGCAGTTTCCACGATAGTGTTCAAAGTTACAACAGCATACGCAGTAGTCATATCACCATTCGGCAATTTAAAACATGAACCATCCACATACAAAGTTCCATCTGGATTTTCCAAAGGAGTGTTTTTAAGGTCCACTCGACCTTTTGTTTCCTCTTCAGTCCTCAGATAGCAGTCATGGGCTGCTATTTCATCTGACTCTGTGCTAATTGGTAACAAGGTCGCCGGGTTCAGAACATTGCAACGTTTTATCTGAATATGACTTGCCAACAGCGTCAACTCGTACCCAGACAACCTCGCACTCGTCAAATGCTGAGTTTTCGTACGATTCAAAAGAGTGTCGACCGCATGTGGAACCATCACCGTAAGCATATTATCCATGACCAATCCTGCTGATTGTCGGATGGACACCGCTGCCGCCGCTGTTGCTCTCAAGCAACTCGGCAATGCTCTAGCTACCGGGTCCAAGGTCGAGGAAAAATATGCACATGGACGTTGCTTACCACCAAAAGGTTGCGTTAAGACACTCAAAGCACAACCTTCCCTCTCGTGAACATATAATGTAAACGGCTTACTGTAGTCAGGAGTACCTAACACAGGAGCCGAACACAATGAGTCACGCAATTCAGAAAAACTCTTCTGACATTCTTCCGTCCATGGTAAAGGAGTTGAAACATCCTTGCACGTAAGAGCCACCAATGGTTTCGCTAGCAATGAAAAGTTTGGAATCCATTGCCTGCAATACGACGTGATACCTAGAAAGGCAGGCACATCTCTTTGGGTTGTTGGCACAGTCATTCGCGCAATTGCTGCAATTCTCTCTGGGGTCAACCGTCTTCCCTCCTTTGACAATAAGTGACCTAGATAGGTTACTTCTTGACAACAATATTGGAGTTTAGAAGGTGACACCTTGTGTTGTAAGTCACAGAGATGTTGCAGCAACGACACTGTAGCAATTTTGCAAATGTCCTGAGTATCTGCAGCCACCAATAAGTCATCGACATATTGGATTAAGGCCGCACCAGCCGGCAACGAAAACGCATCCAGTTGACCCTTCAAGGCTTGACTGTAAATCGATGGACTCTCACAGTAGCCCTGAGGAGCATGCTTAAACCGGAAGCTGCGACCACCAAGAGAGAAACCGAAAAGGTCTCTGCTTTCTTCGGCAATCGGAATGCTAAAGAAAGCATTCTTCAAATCGATCACCGAAAACCAAGATGCAGAAGCTGGAATCAGAGTCAGTAGCGCCGTGATGTCAGGCACAACAGGGAACTGAGGAATCACAATTTTATTCACCTCCCGTAAATCAATAACAAAACGATAAACAGGCGGTTTTGAAGGATCAGTACGTTTTAGAATAGGCAGTACAGGGCTGTTGCACACGTTTCCCCGCGTTTCTTCAATAACATCTTTCTTGATCGGATCATAAATGATCGCTAACAGTGCTCGTTCACCATCAAGAGAGATTCGATACTGGGGAATACGTGGCAACCGTACATTAGATTTCAGCTGAACAACATAAGGGGAGATGTCAAGCAGGCCCACATCATTGGGACCTGTTGCCCACAAAGATGCAGGAAGAGAACTCAATTCCGGTGGAAGCTTATCGAGAGACAAGTACATAGGAGAGACAACCCTCTCACCTAACGTAAGCTTTACACCCGCAGGAGAACAATACAAAGTTGCATACAAACGTTTTAGCAAATCCAGGCCCAAAAGATTTTCACCACAACCAATAGTTAAAATCAACGGAGCTTGAAGCTCACGAGGCCCAATTGTAAGGGGCAAAGGGCGTGAAACTGGATTGCTAACGGGGATGCCAGAGAATCCAACGGAAACATTGGTTAAGCCAGACAAAGGTGCAGCAGGGAGTTTCAAATGCATTATGGAACTTTTCGCTGCACCAGTGTCCAACAGAAAAGGCTCGACGACGCCCGATGTAGCAACTGCGACGTAAGGCCCTCTCTGATCAACCGGAACTGATACCACTCCCTCTCCTTGTCTATGGCTGTCCTAGTAATTACTGTCATCAGTTCCCTGATCGACGTAATAATCATCTACATTGTACTGCGCAGATCGTCCTTGCGATGATCCACGTTGGTCAAAACAGTTATTAGAATTTGATGAGTTATCTGAACGATCATTTTGAACACCACGACCCCTACCACGTGATGTCTGCTGAGAACCACCACGACCCCCTCTAGATGAGTTACCACTGTTACGATCGCTTAGAACAGGACAGTTGAATTTTAAATGACCCTCCTGTCTACAATAGGCACACTGATTGTACCCTAACGAAGATCTTTGGGAAGAGGAGTCATTTGGAGGTTGCGACCTATTCGATTGCGACTGCGATCTATTCTGCTGAGGAGCATTCTGATTCGAACGCTGAGGATAGGCCTGCTGCAACAACACTTTTGTTTTAAGTTCTTTCGTCTTTTTATCAGCGCGGTCGTTCTCTTCTTTTTCTCTGTTTTCATAATACTGTGCCGTAGCCAATATTTGAGCAGATGTAGAGACGGCCCACGCACTCTCAGAATTTTTTAATTTATTGCTCAAATCGGGCAATAAGTTAGAGACAAATTTATCCACAAACAACCGTTGACCACCCTCAGTGCCCATATCCTGACCACTATGGTCGATAAATGCATCGGTACTCTTTCGAGGACCACAAAATTATATAAAAGAAAATACATTCTACATTTACAAACAATTTAATACATTTTCAGTGTTATTTAAAAAAATTTATAGATCTTATTGCAAACATACTCGTTAGGAGGCTTAACGCATACAGAGATAAAGTCTCTTGAATTAGTGGTCCGACAGGACCGATGTATCGGCTCCAGACATGATAACCTAGCGGTGACAACGACTTTATTCGGACATATAAAGAGCATATGCTCTAAGTTCTGTTTACCCCCCAAACACAGATTGCATTGTGAACTACTCTTTACATTCCAAGAAGAGGTGAAAGATAGTAGAGGGAGTATGCCCAAACGTAGCATCATGATCGTGCGCCTTACACCATGGGTAAGTGTATATTCCAAATAAGGTAATTTTTGTTTATATTCTTGGGAATCAGCATAAGATTTATACATGGCTAATTTTGTGCAGTGTGACTGATCGAGCAAAAAATTAAATTTTGGTGTAAAGTTTTTCAGAAACAGCTTGAGATGTGCGGGTGCCCAGGATAATAACATTTCTGCACTTATTTCTGCGAAACGGAAAGCTTCCTTCAAATTTTTAACAAATATAGAGTCCTTGGTTTCCTCACTAAAGCACTCGATTTTTAGCAGATATCGAAGGGTACCTTCATTGGAATGAAGAAGGTTATAGGCCCACCTAATGAGGCTTGCTATAGATATTGCAAATGCACTTGTAATCGCACATTCCAGTCTTAGTGCCTGTACTGGAGTTGAGTTAGAAACTTTTAATAGCTTTTTTAGGATTTTCCCTTCGTTCAAGTCCATGTAGCTCCATTGTTTTAGGGGAATATGTTCAGAGGCATACGATAAAACCGGGGAGATCTTTGCTCTATAGATTTTTATTAAGGCTGAAAAGTGCCTGCTTCCGGTATTTGCATATAAGCGCGATATTGCCCCCGCATGTAGCTCGCATTTCCTTTTTAAATGGAGAATCTGTTTATTATTGCTCATGTTGTGTGAGAATATTCTTCCGAGATAGGTATATTCCTTTGTCTGTTCCAGGAACTCCTCTCCCATTTTCCATTGGTACTTCACATCTTTCTTAATCTTTGTAAATGCTACTACTTTAGTTTTACTTATGTTAGGGATTAGAAAGTGTTCTTTTGAGTAGTTATTTAATATGACTAGGAGGTTTTGAAGACCAAAGGGTGTCAAATCGAACAAGACTATATCGTCCGCGTACAGCAAACAGTGTATCCGTTGGGCTGCCATCTTCGGTGGAGTACTTTGTCCCTGTTGTAGATGTAATGGCAGATCACTCAAATAAAGGGAGAATAAGAGCGGAGCCAAAAGACACCCTTGTTTAAGTCCATTGTGTGTATATATTATTTTTGTCAGGCCCTTCTCTCCCCCCATTTGGACTCTGCACCAGGTTTCACTATGTAAGTTCACGATTAGTTGTAGCAGAGTTTCAGGGATACCCATTTTTCTTAATTTCATCCATAGCGTCGGCCTGTCGACCCTATCAAACGCTGTTGAATAGTCGATGAAGGCTGCGTATATTGGTTGGGATTTGCCTTTTACATATTTGTCTAATAAAAATTGGAAGGTAGCTATATTGTCAGTAACTGAATGGTTCTTCCGGAACCCTGCCTGGAACATGGGGATTAATCCCTTCGAGAATGCCCAATGTTTCAGTCGGTCTAATATTTCTGCCGCAAAGATCTTTCCTCCAGCATCCATTAGAGCAATTTGTCTATAATTTCCAGCTATACTCCGTTTTCCTTTTTTGTATACTGGAATTATTATACTTCCTTTCCACGATTTTGGAATATTTCCAGAGTCGAAAACATAGTTGAATAATGGAGCTAGCATCTGACCCCACGCGTTTTTGTCAATCTGATATACCTTAATCGGGATCTGGTCGGGACCTGATGCGCCCGTACTTCTTGCCTTTTTAATGTTCAATGCAATTGACATTGCCGATGCCCTGGAAAGTTTTGTGTCGTTAATTATCTTCTTTTGTTCGATGTCCTTTCTCAATCGGGCGTTTGTATTGGGTTTATATAAGTCATTTAAAAATTTGCCCCAGTCTTCTTCTGAGACAGGAGTTGCTTCAAGCTTCTTTTTTGACCCTGTCATCTTGGCTATCAAAGACCAGTATTTTCGTTGATTGCATTGTCTCACTGCAATTTGGATATCGATCCAATTACGGTCCTGCTTCTCCCTTTCTTGAGTAGCCCGTTGTCTGCGAATTTGATTCTTCAATTTATTTATTTCAGCTTTATATGTTGACGATTTACTCAAGTACTGAGCTCGGATCATCCTATTTAGCATTTTTACAGTAGGCTGATTAAAGTTTTTATATTTGCTGGCACTCTTTCTTTGCCTTGATCTGTCCTGTTTTGTTTTACTTAGTATAGCTTGTTTAAGTTCATTTAATACAATTTCATAATTCATAATTGGATTTTCTGAGTGAGAAAAAGTTAACAGTTGGAGTTGTATGATGAGTTTATTTAAATAGTCTAAATTTTCAGCATCCCAAAAGATCCGACGTTGGACATGATTTACCACTGTTTTGGATTTACTAAATATCAAATCATTCTTAAAAGTGTTCTGTGGCGTCCAGAATGTTGTTAGGCGAAGGAGAGCATGATCACTTTCCTCATAGAACTTGATATATAGTTGTGAGATATGTTCTTTTAACTCATTCCCGCATATGATATAGTCCAGAATAGAGGGAGCTCCATTACCTCGCCTAGTAAATGAAGCTGGCTTGTCTCCATTGGTATTTCCGTTTAATATTGTCCCGTTTATACTTAGGAGGAACGATAATAATAATCTTCCTCTTTTATCAGTCTTTACTCCTACCGGGAATTGCGGGAGCGTTATTTCCAATGATTCCTCATTAAATAATGTAGACCATTTCTTTATTTCACTGTTAGATATTTTGGCGTTTAGGTCACCCATGATGATATACTGTGGATGATGATGATCTTCGAGGATGTTGGATATGGTCTCTAAGAGATGATCAAACAAGGGATCATGATTTTTACTTGGTGGTGCGTAGATATTAAAAAGTAGTATTTTATTTAGAGCCGCAGCTGTATGTAGTTTGAGTTGTATTTTAATACATTGCAAGTTGTGCGAATAGGTATCAATTAATTCTTGTGACCAAGAGTAGTCTTCTTTCAGCAGGATTGCCATACCTCCTTTCGCATGACCCCTTTTAGATTTATTTGCTGGGTTTTCGTAGACGTAATAACCTTTTTGTGTAAAGGGAGTGGTTAACCATGTTTCCTGCAGAACAAGAATGTCTGGATTATCTTTTATTGCTTCAGTCATTTTATTCATGGTTTTCCCGGCTATATTCCATAAAGATAGTTTCAAACCATCGCTAAATTTGGCATTGTTGTTCGTTGTCCATTTTTTTACTATTTAGCACTTCTGGTAGCCACGACCAGGATAGTATGTTATTCCTCTGTCCTTCTGAATTGATTGTCCGGGACCAAACCGACCTTTCGCCTTGTGTTACTTGAATTTTTAATATATCGGTTCTCATATTGTTTGAATTGTATTCCTTCCTTTCTGGATGGTATTTATTTTCAGTGTGCAATTGTCTAATTGCTACTGTGTTTTGTACGTTAGTTTTGATGTCGGGAATAGAGATTACATCATATCCATGTTTTTGTAAAATTTCCTTCTCTCTTAATATTATTCCGGGAAGAATTGGAGAGAAAAATAACACTTGTGCAAATTTCATGTTTTCTTTTTTTGGAAAACGTACTAAATCTATTTCATTACTAGTCAGACTCTTTAAAGAAGGTATTTCTTGAATTAGATTAACAATTCTTCCTCGATTAAGCGGTGCATTATCCATGGGAAACAGTTCCTCAATTGTTAAGTATTTTGAATGATAACCATCCCCTAGCCAAGTTTTTTGGTCTTGTAGATCTTTTGTAATAGTGGTATTATACTCTGATAATTCGCTTACTGTTGGCGGACAGTATTCTTCTGCTATCGGATTCAAAGGCTTCGCCAGCATTGTAGGTTCAATCGATGGAGTGTTCACCCAATTAACAGAGGTATGTTTTTGAAATTTGAGTTTATTGCCTTTTTTCTTTTGGATTCTTCTCAGAGGTCGCCCTCGGTTTTTCTTTCCCTTATGTACCTTCACTTCTTTATTTTTTATAGTTGTTTCCGTCTGTTTTATTTCAATTTCCACGTTATTCTTTTCTGGGATTATTTTAGTTTCAGAGAATGTTGCACATTGGACTTTCTCAGTTTCTTTATTTGAAAAGATTGGATAATGCTTTGTATTAATTTCAGACGGATGCTCCTTTTCTTCTCTGAAGAGTTTCTTCAGGGAGTAAATTATAGGAGTTTTTACCTTTATTCGTTGCTCCTTAGTATCAGTCCCATTTTTTTCCGGATCTGATGTTTGCGTACTTGCATGTAGCATTTTTTGGGGTCTCATACTTCTTTTACAACCATCTTCAGACTGCGCTACGGTAGCCATTTCTGGTTTATCAGATAGGTCTTTAGGTAATGTTTTCTTCTTTTTTTCCTCCACCAGAAATTTGAGAATACCTATCTGAACGTCCAAGGTATCATCTGAGTTGGCTAAAATTTGACCTAAATGAGTGAGAACAGATTCGAGGATTTCTTGAAGTGAAAATAGAGCTTTAGACAGCGGAGATGTTGTAGCTGCCTGGGTTAGGTTAGAGAAACAAAGGTCGGTAAGTTTAGTTTGATTAATATACAGTTTAGAAGATTTTTCTGGGGAACTGGTGAGAGGTTGATTATGCCTTAAGGGAGTCTCAGATTTCTGGACTTCGATCTTCGCTGTATTACTTACTAAGTCCTCCTCGACTAATCCATCATCATGCAGTTCAATTGGAGTTGTTTGAAGCATCTCCATAGTCGAATGATTGTGTTCTTCCAAAGGGAAGATCCTAGATAGGTCAATCGCTGGATTCGATGGTACCGGAATTTGATCAGTTGGTTCGAATAGTTGTATTGACTGATGTTCACACTTGTTAATTGTGAGATTTTGCTTTTTTCCTTCTTCTAAGATTGACTGAGAAGTGTGGTTTTTCTCTGAGAGAGTAGAAAAGTATTTGGTTATTGCCGGTGTATTAGAAATTTGTCCTGGTTTTAATGATTTATCTACACAGTTTCTAATAGCTGCGTCAGTTCCCATGCGTTTCATATAAATTGTTCTTGATTGCAGTTTTTTTAGTGCCATCATTTAAAGGTTTAGAGTCCAAGTAAACTGATGGTCCTAATCTCTTAAATTCCGAGTTAGTGGGGTGGCCCGTCCCGTCCTCGATCGTCCTCGGACGGCCACAGACGGCCCGCCCTTTGCCCGGGCTTAGCCCGGCGTCCCGCTAAGCGTCCCGCTTAGCGTCGAGTGTTTATATTGGTAGGAGGAGCTTGGGGCGGGAAGAGACTCCAGGTGCGCTCTGTTGGTCAAGCGCTGCAGCCTGGGTCTCGCAGTCCCAGCCCCTGTGGTAGAACAGCCTCACAAGCGGTGACAATTCCTTCCTGGTGAGCAAACAAGCAAGGGAGCAGTCAGATGCTCTGAAGTACAAAGGTGAAGTACAGCTTCGAGCGGCACCCGCGAAGCGGGGGCCGCGAGTTGTTGTAAAAGTGGGCAGCCAATCACAAGCCGCTCTCGATCAAACGGCCAATCAGTGAGGAGCAGGGGCGGGAAGAGACTCCAGGTGCGCTCTGTTGGTCAAGCGCTGCAGCCTGGGTCTCGCAGTCCCAGCCCCTGTGGTAGAACAGCCTCACAAGCGGTGACAATTCCTTCCTGGTGAGCAAACAAGCAAGGGAGCAGTCAGATGCTCTGAAGTACAAAGGTGAAGTACAGCTTCTCCTCCTCAAATCTCGTAAAGAAATCAGAGACACTCTCGTCCTTCTTCTGTTTACAGGCTGACAATTTGTCCCAGTTCACCCTCATAGCTGGCATAAGTGTTTTCATTAGTGTAATTATTCTTTGAGGGAGAGCAGTAATGAGCTGTTCAGGCTTAGCCCCGCCAACTTGTCGTGTATCGGCCGCAGTAAGAGTAGCCCAATCGCCACCTAATTCGTTTGCATGATCTTCGTGCCGAATCTTAGCCCATACCGGTTGAGGTACGACATTGCCGAACAGCATATCGATATCGGCAAGATTCATTATCGTAGCGTCTACGAGCTGCGATAATTCTTTATAGTACCCTGCAGGATTTTTGCGAGGGTCCGGCAAAGATTGTTTCACCTGCAACACTTCTGATCGTTTCCATGGGAGATGTATCCATACTCTCTGGAAATGAGGCAGGACAACAGGGACAGCAGTAGCATCCCCTGGCATCCACACTGGTGGAACTTCACGCATAGGGAACTGACCAGACGGATCTAACTGTCTCTCAACATCCTCAACAAACAATGCTTGAGGTATCGGAGAGGGTCGGAAAGATAACAACCGCTCAACAGCGCGTCGAACGTTGGTATCCACTATCATTCCGCTCGAGAACTGAAGCAGTAGATCAGACAAAGCGGTCAACACATCGTCAGGTGCATCGGCCGATATCTGGTCGCGAAGAACCTTGCACATTTCTTCGAACACGTACCTCTGTGTCGGTACATTAAATTGACAGAACGTATCAAGTACAGCGCGTGGAGGATTTCTAAGAGGGTGCGTCATCCAACCCATCGCCATGTTATATAGCGCAGCACGTTCCCTGTTACCGGGAAGCTGACTACGTCTTTGAGGACCGTCCGAACCAGCGGACCCAAGAACAGGGCCAAGAGAATTGAAGAAGCTAGCCGCAACCGGAGGGGTACGACATCGAGTAGATGGAGAAGTATAGCATAAGGGATTAACAAGAGAAGAGGTAGAGGCAGAAGAAGCAACAGGAGTAAGTAGAGTAGGAGCAGTAGCGGGAGCAGGAGTATGTGGAAGCGGAGGAGCAGTAGGAACAGCAGTAGGCAAAGGAGCAGGAACAACCGGAAGAACAGGTATAGGTTGAGGAACAGGTTGAGGAACAGGTACAGGGGGAACCACAGGAGGCGCGGTACCTTGTACATACGGAGGTGGCGACTTCATAAGATAGGACATTAAAGGATCCTCAACTAATTCTTCCTTTTTATCCGACTCAGTTGGCAAAGCAGGATAGCATTTATCTATGGACATACGCTGTAGCCTATCAAACACTTCCTTTTCCTTATCCTCCTTATCACGCTGAAACTGCTCTGCTTTCTTGACAATAGTAGCAACACCATCTCTCTGATTACGTTTAGTCTGTCTGATCTCTTTCTGTCGGGCTTCTTTACGCCACAACCGAAAGGCATCAAACATGGCCGGCCTTGACTTTTTCTCAAACAATTTAGCCTCAAGATTATCTAAGATCAGGGTCTCAAAACTACCATGAGGTGGCCAACTAAGGGCACCATCTTTTTTGGTATAACGAATCCAGTATTCATTAAAAGTAATCGGGCCTAGCCCGTGCTTACTGTAGAGCTCATAAGTGGGAGTTCCAACCGGAGGTATCGGACAAGAGTCCTCCAGTCGGGAATCCGTACCACAACGTCTGAAACAACTAAACAAAGTACTGCGACCAGGCATCTTGCACACTAGCCGAGCTTCACAAACGTCAAGGGTTACGGGATTTACCAAGTCCCTGCAAAGAACAACAACCCTCGGTCTTTGGCGGCTGCAGTCGTCAAATATCACAACAAAGTACCAAGAACCACAAATGCAATGGAACCATGCAACAACTAAGCAACCACAACCAAGAACTCTGGGAGCGACCCACAAATACTTAACTCAAAGATCGATGGCGTCACCAGGAAGGCCCGTCAATCGTCTCGCTATACCAGGGTCTACGCCAGGCGCCAAAACAGGTCTACAGTCAGGGCAGCAGTCCGTCGCAGCCGTCAGGAGGCGGGAATCTTCGCGGGAAAAGTCTTCGGGCCATTTGTTTCGACAACAGGATCGATGAAGCGGAGTGCACCTTCCCTCGGAGATTTCACACGAAGTTCCTCACGATCGTCGGGCTTGGACCGGTACCACTGATGCAGCCCCACGTGGGCGCCAACTGAAGGACTGGGTTATTTAAGACCCAGCGGTGCCAGGGGACAACACCTGAAACCTTCGTGGGTAACCTGCTCCGGCGTACAAATGACAGAGACACGGGACACTTCCTTCGGCGTCAAAGATTCGAGGTTTATTTACTGCAGGGAACACAGAAGTCACAGGAAGTACAACGAGTGTAAGTTCGAGGAGACTGCTTCAAATTGCTACTGTGGATCGCTCCTTTTATACAGATTTCTCCCATAGGGTTGCATGGTACACAAAGGTTTACGACTCGGTTCCCATAATTATCCCCGAGAGGGGTCACTTTGGTCACTTTGATACATCCAAGGTCCGGGGCATATGTGCGGAAACATTTGGCGGTTCCCAACTGTAAAAACCCATCTTCCCACCATTAGTACATTCCAATCGGCAGTAAAACAGATCGAAGAAGGAACAAGGACAGGTGCAGAGGAAGATGGAAACAGTGGGGAGATCGAAGAGGGTGTAAAAGGGGAGGTATCAGGAAACACGAGCTACAGGCATCAAAGGGACGTGCCTAATGAGATGCACGGCTGGGACAATAGACCGGCACGGCAAGATGAGCCTCGAGCGGGGCCATCTGCCTTACAGTATCATCCCCCTCGTCATAAAGACATTTTCAAAGGACATGTGTCTTCCGCAAATGTCTTGGGAATCCCAGGGTCGCGAAACGGACAACGTCCGTTCGCTGGCTACTTGAGGGCAAGAAACAAAATGGATGCCGTATCTAAGATGGAACCCGTGGGTACAGATGAATAACCCACGTAACAAACGAACGGTTTAAGTTAGCACAGCGAAACTGCGCACACTCACTAAACTCGTCATTTGCGGTTCGTAGATACCAGACTCGACCATAATCGTGCGAGTCGAAAACACCACTTACAATTGTCACGGAACCTCAGAGCGGCCTCGTGGTCAGTATGCCCTTTAGTCCTTTGTCCGTGCCGCTGACCATCCAAGTTTGCCCAGCAACAGGCTATTGTTAGTAACGGTCAAGCCTGTACATGCGCAGTCCCAACTGACCAGTCACCACTCAGGAATGTTCCGCCAAACTGACCAGTGGAGTTGTAACCCCTCCCATGAGTTGGCTGTGCTCCAAAAATGACCATATATGTACATAAAGCTTTGTAACCTTGTACCGCCTATCTTTTATTAACTGTAAAAATGTATAAAAGAAGGTTTCGCACCAGTGTTCGGTGTGATACTTCTTGCATTGCCGAAGGGTGCTGTAGGAATGTACCACCACCCCATGGGGTCTTAATAAACCTGTCTTTTGTACTTTTCAGTTTCCGTGCCAACAGTTCTTTGGTGTAAGTGGGTATTTCTGCGGAGCATGTAGGCCTTGGGAACCCAATACCACACTTCCTGTAATGAATTGGGAAGAAAAACTGGGCCTCTGCACTGTTTGGCCACTAGGTGGTGTATTTGTATCAGTGGAGACTATCCCCGAGTCAGTATTCTTTCACACGACTCGTCTTTTAAAGTGTTTGCGTCTTGCCCCTCCCATTCTGTGAAAAGCTTGTGGGGCGAGGAGCAGGCGGGGACATATGGAGCTCCGCATTAACCGAAGGTGAGGTCTTTCTTAACTAGGGGCTGCCTCCTGTGGATGGACAAGCGACTATGGCCGCTGAAACACCCCCGCCACCTGGCGCCCTTTCTGCTCCATGCCGACTCACACTTCAGCAAGAGTCCACGGGGTAAATAAATCCTCCCACCCTGCCTCCACCAATATCCGCATCTCTTCCCTGACAGAAGAGGCGGATTCCATTATAGAAATTAAGCGCAACCTAAGATTTTTCACAAAAACGACACAGAGCGCCAACATTCGCCGCCCTACCTCTTCGTGGCCAAGCAAAGTGGGCCACATAGAACGTTCAGTCCCTGAGGCTCGCGCTCATAACGGGCAGCCAATCAACGTAACCTACCTGAGCAACAAAGGGGGGAGGGGGCATACCATTGCCCGAAACTGCCCAGGACAGCACACTCTCGAGTGTCACCCCCAGGAGCCCCCATTATTGCGGGACTCATTGCAAGATACGAATGAACAATTATTTTTATTATTAATAGAGGCTGTTTAAACTTGACACCAATTCACTGCACGTAGTATCACGCTGAGGTAGGGATTTTGAGTAAATGTTTATAAGGCGTTCTTTAAGATGACAGCTATTCGGTAAATAGTGGATGGTTGGCCACTACTTGACAACATATCAACTTTCCTGTTTCCCTGTTTCCCTCTTTTGACTAAACGCGGAGAGAGGGTTGTGATCTTAGATCTAACTGCCCTAAGTCTAGCCCCGTTCATTTATTAACAAATTATGGGCAATAGAAAAGCTGGCAATATATCAAAAAGGGTAGGAGGGACACATAACTTTTTAATGAAGTACTTTTATGGAGCCATGGGGGCCATAGAAAAACAAATACAAACAGTTGAGGAAACATTACATCAAGGTATAAAGGTAGGTTAGCGAGTTATAGGGCCTACACCTTCTGAGCGGCTTAGCTGTGAGTCCCCTGCCTATTGATGATATTATTGATGTAATCGATTCATGTCTGACAGACCACGCTAATGGGTGTATGCAGGACATGTCTGGCCATATTTTTGTGTCCGATCAGGAACATGAAAGCCGGTCTCCCTCAAGTGGCCCAGAAATCCTAAGAAATTACCTGTGATACAGGGTAAAGATACTCATATAACTAGATCATGCGAGCCAGGGTATATACCCGTAAAGAAATGAAAAAATGCAAATGTTAAGTACAAAACTGACTAGGGGGGGAAGGGCAATCAGCCTCAGTAACGTGTCAAAACAATAATAAAGTGGACCACGAAAAACTTTCGCTCAAATTAGATGATCTTTATAAATTATTTAAAGATGCCCTAGAAAACCTATTGATAAGGGTAACAGTGATTGAAAGTATTTTAAAGAAAGGTTCCACTGACTCAATGGCAAATGCTACTATACACCCCCCCGAACCAGGCATCATACACCAGCAAGGACTCACTGCCCCCTCAGGTAGGCCATTTAACAAATAGTGTATTAAACACTGAGTTGTATTCTACTCAAGGCACAACAAAGTGCCCAAGCAACAAACATACAATGCCGGGTCGTAGTCTGATGACGTCATCTACATGCGGTAGGACTAGCCTTAGCCATATTCACTTAGGGGCAATTTCTCAACCAACCACTGTATTAAAACCAGTCATAGGCCATTCTTGTCTAACTAATAAAGCTGAGACTGTGACTGGGCTGGACTTGCCCTCGGCAGCCACACCGTACATTATTATCCTGGCGAACGACCCTCAGATTTCACCCCATACTCATGAAACATGGGAAGCCCTAAGGAATAAGGCTCTCTACTGGCTAGGTAATGAAACAGGACTAACAGAGGCTTTATTTGGAGAATTTAAAATGGCCAGGAGAGTAAGGCTGATTGGAAGAATGGATAAAACTCTCCCAGGGGATTGTGTGGCCTGACTTTTGGGGTATCTCAACTGACACAAGAGATCTTCTGCCGAAAGGGCAATGACTGTGTTATGACTAGGGAGATGAATGTTTTACCTCTTAGTTACTTATATTGCCCTCCTAACTGTTTGCTGATAATTCCAAAATTGAGGGGTCCTCATGGTACCCTAGTGTGCCCTTCTGGCATACCTACGTACAACAGATTTGGAACATTGTCCTCATTAGAAGATATTGATTGACTCAATGTTCTGGGTAATCAAGCAGACCTAAATGTAGCTGAAGTAAACACAACAATTGCTTTCAAACAAACACAGTGTGACCCGAAGGAAATTACCATCAAACAAATAAGTGCTATAAATGTAGCAAGTCATATCTACTCCCCTGAACTCACTGGTATTACAAGCAGATCACAACAGTTGTGTAGACCCAGACAGCAACAGTATGATACCGAATATTCAAGGGAAGGGAAGCAAAGCTAAAATCAAAACCATCCAAACCATACCTTATAATCCCAAGTTTCCATATGATCAGTTCAGTTCAGTTCAGACAAGCTTTATTCGACGATTGTCATAAAAGCAAACAGTACATACATATAAAGCTTATGAGATATAAGAATACCAAGTTAGAAAATAGTAAAAAAAAGTTTTTCATTAGAATTTACAAATATGTATACATAAAAACCATAAATTCATCAAATGACTAAAATAAATAGATGATCATTAAAATTTGGTTTCGGTAGTGTGAATACATTTTAAACTTTGAGCATTCTACTTCTGATAGCCCAAGCCCAGCCCAAATATTTTGCCACAGCTATGCAGACTATCATATCTGTACAGGACTGGATGATGCAAACTGCCATAGTCCCACTAACTAGACTCATTAACCTGCACAATGGGCGGAGCCACGCTCTCCTTGGCTCACTGTACACTGGGCATTCGAATAGCAGGTGACCAATTGTCTCAGGGCGAGCCAAACATACCGGACAATCATCCTTGGCCACAGAAGACCATCTACTAGTGAATGCCCCAACCGGGAGGCTCCCAACCCTCAACTTAAAATATAATTTGCGATCAAGAGGTTTTAAAATAGTGTCCCAAAAGGCTTCCAATTTTGGGACATCCTTAATATCCAAAAACATTCCGGTCAATGACCTAGGGTCAACAAACCTAAAAGTCCTTGAGGCCACAAATTGCCAGTAAAGAGTCTTAAGAATCTTTTTTGGTGGGAACCTTGAATTTGTGGGGTCCTCCCACAGGTTCCCTAGACCCATACTACTTAGGAGGCCCCGAATGTGATTTAACCACTTGACCTTGTGAAAGGTGTCCCTACTAATAATGTCGAGCAGGCCCCTTGCGAAGATTTCTAATTCCGGTGTAGTCCAGACTCTCCTCCAGTATAATACAGGGCGAAAGGATGCTATGAGCGCTATTGGGGATAGCCCTAGATCATAGTAGAGGGGTTTCATGGGGGTACTCTGCGGTAATTTTATTAAATTTCTTAAAAAGGAATTTTCAGAGGTTGACATCCCTCTCAGACTTTCACATCCCCAAATTTCGACTCCGTACAAGGCAGAGCTGACTACTTTGCCATTGTAAACCGCCAGTACCGGAGCTATTGGCTTAGTAAATGACTTCTGATGTTCTGTGGTCAAGGCTCCAGTTAACTGTCTGTGTCTTAAGGTGGCCAATTCAATATGATCTTTCCAGGACAAATTACTGTCTATACAAACACACAAATAGGTAAATGCTTGGACTCTTTCCAGTGGCCGCTGATTCATATTCACCGTACCCTTAAAAGATTTAGAAGCATTGAAAGTCATAAACTTTGATTTCTGTGCGTTTACTTCTAGACCCCGTGCGGTACAAAAATATTCAAAGAGCTTCAGGCCCTTTTGAAGCCCGCTAGGAGTTTTTGATACTAAGAGACAATCGTCGGCAAACATTAAAATCAGAACTTTTGCCCCTGAAATGATCGGGGCGTCAATGCTAGAGTTAATTAAAATCTTTGCCACGTCATTAATGTATAAGGAAAAGACAGTTGGCGCCAGGACACAGCCCTGGCGTACTCCAGTTTCCACTGGGAATTGTGGCGTAATTTGTCCTGGAAAGCTCCCCCACCTAATCTGTGCGTAATTATGTTCGTGGAGTTTTTATGATCAGTACAATGATGCAGCTATGATGGAAATCAGCAAAGGGGATAGAAACCAGGGAAAGGGCAACAGAGGTTTATGTGCAATTTGATATTGGAATGTGGCAGGATTGTACACTAAACTTTCCAACCCTGCCTGGACCGATTTTGTTGATGCGTATGATTTATTATGTTTCCAGGAAACCTGGGTAGACAGTGTGTTACATATTAATGGCTATTAATGGGATTGATGTCACACATTGCTTGTATTCCCCATTTGGGGACCAATTAAATCCCATCAAGTATTCATCAGATATGGGTTTTGTCAACAAATTATGTTTACCTCCAGTACCATTCAGTCACATTTTTATTGGCCAGGGGTCATGATCTATAATTGATTATATCTTGGTGTCTAATAGATATAATAGGAGATTAAGGAATTTTACCACACACAATGTTGCCTTTAGCGACCACTACCTGATTAGTATCACTTTTGAACTGCCAAATAACGAGTCATCTGGCAAAATTAATTACAAATATCTTGTACAGGACATTGCTATTAATAGACACAATGGATATACAACTAAATGGACTGGGATAGACCTTTTATCATTTACCAAGACAACCTTAAAGCAATGTGAACCTGAAATTGAAGTCTGTTTAGACAAAACTGCTGCTCACTCTGGGATCTTTAATTCCTTTTAACATCAGTGATTAAGAAAAATTTATTAGTTGAACGAAACAAAGATAACGCTCCTAAAACGAGTTGGTTTGATACAAACTGCTCTAAAGCCCACGCCACAGCTTTGAAAACAGTTAGACAAAAATCTGTTAGAGAGTAGGCCGAAATTACGTTGGCCAGGAAGGTTTTTAGAACTTCCCTTAAAACTCGCAAAGAGGCCATTAGACTGGAAGCATGACGGGAACTTCAAATAGCTTCAGAATTAAAAGATAGTGCCAGCTTTTGGAAAGCAGTTTAGCCGCCTTTCTGGTACCAACAAATGTTCCCTTTATAAAGATTGCTATTGGTGCAGACCAATGGGTGACACATTTTTCCAAACTATGGGGTCGATTACGATCGCGGACGGACTTGCGTCCGTCCGCGACCCCAGAGCCGGAAGGAACCTCCGCATGGCATGCGGAGTTCCCTCCTGTGCAATCAGGATGTGACCGCCACCCTGGCGGTCACATCCTCTATTTTTAACATTGCCGCGGGTGCAGCTTCAAGCTGCACCCGCGGCAATGTTAAAAAGGCAAGCATTGCATTTGCATGCAGAAAGAGGCAGGCACCGTGCGGTGCCTGCCGCCTTCTGCATGCAAATGCAGGGGGGTACATAGGTACCCCCCATGTGCACCCACCACCCCCCTTTCACCTAGGGAGCCCGCAACGGGACCCCGCAGTGAAGTTCCGTATGCTTTTCCGCGGCGGAAAACCCGCCGCGCAAAAGCATACTTTACTGGCCATCCTAATATGGTGGACGGTGTCTGGAAGACACCGTCACCATATTAGAGCTTTTCCGCCGCGGTTGTAATCCGACTGCGGCGGAAAAGCTGCGGACGGAAACCAGGACCCACCAGCCATCCTAATCTGGCGGTGGGTCTTTGGTCAGTCCGCTGCGGATTTTCCGCATCCTCGGGGCCGGCGGTGGCTTCCGCCGGCCACGAGGATGCGGAAAATCCGCTATCATAATGACCCCCTTAATTCCAACGACCCTAGTGATAGCCATCAGGAGGACCCTGGTACACAGCCGTTGAATTTCCTCCCCATAGACATTAATTTTACAGTGGAGGAAGTTATGGAGGCAATTAACACAAGTAAGGGACGGAAAACCCTGTGCCAGATAGTGTTCCTATGGAGTTATATAATTCTAATCATTTCCTATGGGGCACAGTCTTAATGTCAGTCTTAAAAGCCTGATGGAAGCATGCTTTCATTCACGCTTGGTCTGAGTCTATCCTTGTACCTATCTTTAAAAAGGTAGACCGCAACGATCCAGCATGTTATAGGCCAATTTCATTCTTAGATGCATTTGCGAAAGTTACGGGCTCTATTATTTTAAACAGATTGCAGAGATGGGCTGAGGAGCTACAATACGGTTCCGACAAGGCTTAGGGATTGCAAGACAACTCACAGGGTTTGCAAGACAACTCACAGGGTGTTTGCTGGAGTATATGGATACTTACTGGGGAAATATAGGCCTGAAACACAAGTGTTAAGGTGGTTAGACTACTACATGCAAAGTGCATAGAAGTTTGAAGTAGTCTGTGCCCTAAATCCTAGCTCACTGCATGTGTACATGCATACTGACTAAATGGTTACAGCACTATACGGAGAGACAGTGGGTGAATTCATAATTCATTAAGTTTTACTTTAGTGAAAGGATTCCAACATGGTACTCAAAGAGTCACTATGAAATTGGAAGAGGACTCCCAGGATGTTTGATAGAGTGTATGGATACTAACTGGGGAATTTTAGGCGTGAAACTCGTGTGTGAAGATGGTTAGAATAGTACATGCATATTGCATAGGACTTTGAAGCACTCAGTGCCCTAAATATTGGCTCACTGCATGAGTACATGCATACTGACACAATGATCACAGTACTATAAGGAAAGACAGTGGGTGAATGCATAATTGATTGATTTTTACTTTCGTGAAAGGATTACTATGTGGTACTAAGATAGTCATTATGGGATTGCAAGAGCACTCACAGGGAGTTTGCTGGAGTGTATAGATACTAAACGGGTAATTTTAGGCCTTAAACACAAGTGTGAAGGTGGTTAGACCACTACATGCATAGTGCAGAGGAGTTTGAAACAGTCCGTGCCCTAAATCCTGGCTCACTGCATGAGTACATGCATACTGAATGAATCATTACAGTACTATAAGGAGAGACAGGGGGTGAATGCATAATTGTTTGAGTTTTATTTTAGTGAAATGATTAGTACATAGTACTAAAAGAGACACTATGGGGTTGAAGGAGCACTCACAGGGGGGTTGCTGGAGTGTATGTATACTAACTCAGAAATTGTAGGCATGAAACACAAGTGTGAAGGTGGTTAGAGTTCTACATGCATAGTGCATAGGACTTTGAAGCACTCCGTGCCCTAAATTTTGGCTCATTGCATGAGTACATGCACACTGACTGAATGAATACAGTACTATGAGGAGCGACAGTGGATGAATGTATAATTGATTGAGTTTTACTTTAGTGAATGGATTAGTACATGGTACTGAAAGAGTCACTATGGGATTGCAGGAGCACTCACAGGGTTTTTGCTGGAGTATATGGATACTAACTGGGGAAATGTGGGCCTGAAACACAAGTGTGAAGGTGGTTAGACTACTTTATGCAAAGTGCATGGAGGTTTGAAGTAGTCCGTGCCCTAAATTCTAGCTCACTGCCTGAATACATGCAAACTGACTGAATTATTACAGTACTATAAGGAGAGATAATGGATGAATGCATTTTTGATTTAGTTTTACTTTAGTGAAAGGATTACTACATGGTATTGAAAGAGTCACCATGGCATTGCAAGAGCACTCACGTGGAGTTTGCTGAAGTGTATGGATACTAACTGGGGAATTGAAGGCCTGCAACACAAGTTTGAAGGTGGTTAGACTACTACATACATAGTGCATAAGAGTTTGAAACAGCCCGTGCCCTAAATCCTTGCTCACTGCATGAGTACATGCATACTGACTGAATGATTACAGTACTATAAGGAGAGACAATGGGTGAATTCATAAATGATTGAGTTTTACTTTAGTGAATGGATTAGTAAATAGTATTGAAAGAGTCACTATGGGTTCGCCAGAGCACTCACAGAGTGTTTGCTGGAGTATATGGGTGGCCTTAAACACAAGTGTGAAGGTGGTTAGACTGAAAAAATAACATAAAGAGCTATACCTACCAATAGCTCCTATATAGTTTACCAATTAATCAGTCAGTTGATAGTGAAGAAATATCAATTGTTTATTAACACAAAATACTATATAGAGGAGCCTCTCCATCGTCACCCAGCCAGTGTGCAGAGGAGACTGCTGGTTCATAGTCAATACATGGCATATATACCTTTATCATGAAGCATGAGATCACGGTACATGGAAAGATACTGATTGGCACTGAAACTAGAAGGAAAGACCATATATGGACCACGAGGCTAGTTTGAAAGTCTGTTTCTACTATTATTGGGGAGGGTCAGGAGGGGTGACTCACTTTCGCCTCCGTGCCTGGGAGCGCAGGCAGGCCCCTTCAGGAATGCACTTATAACCTCTGAAGCCAGATGCGACCTTGAGTCTCAGGACAAAGAAAGAATATTGTGCATAAAGCTGCTCCTTATAACTCAACTAGCAAGGGCCTACTGACTACTGGAGGGGACCACGTGACCGCAGCTGTATCTAATGTGTGTACAAACAAAATGGTGTTTGTCTGTCTTTCAGTTCGTATTTAAGACATAAAGAAAGACAACAGGTAGAGGCTACTTAACTAACAAAAGAAAACGATAACTAATAGTGGAGGTTACACATACAAATAGATACATCATGCTAACAAATGATTACTGTGATTACAGTAAAATCGGTTCTATCCCTCAGATCCACCCTTTTAGCATGATGTAGCTAACTAAAAAGATCAGTCCTCGAAAATACCCTCATCAATTTGTATCATATCTCGTATTTCTTGCTGAACCATTTGGGCTTTTACCATGGCAGGAGAAGGCTTAGTCACAGAGGAAGTAATTTGTGCTGTACAACAAGAGCAACGGGCAGGCCCACAGTGTTACAAAGACAGCAGGTAAAGATAACTCCTACTATGCCAGCTAATATCATCAGAATCTTCCAACCCCAAGTGGACAACAGACCCCAAAACCACCCAATTGGGGACCAAGTACCTGTATCAGCATATACTTCAGAAGCCAGAAGGTGTAACCTCTGAATAGCTAAATGAACAGATGGGGCGGAGTCAGGGATGTATACACATCAGGAGCTGCCGATCACACGGCAAGCTCCTCCCCGATCTGCTAAGATAACTTATAACACTATCCGATTTTGAAGCGAGACAAGTCTTGTAGCCTGAAGCTCTACAGTCAAATTAGTTAGTATACCTGCTGTTGTATTTATTACTCTTTCAACTACCCTAGACAGGCGCCTTACTTCTTTGCTAATAATAATGGGACCCCAGATAGGAAATACTCCTTTCACAATATCAGTAAAATGCTGTTCAGGAGTGTCAGTTTGATCTATTTCAGTGGTATCAATCTCTCTTTTCTCCCGTACCACAGGCAGACCTTGCCCATCCCATCGATGATCCTTATGATAATTGGAAGGTGCTATATAAACTGGTAGATACAAAATGGACAAATAGCAGCCACCTGCCCACCCTCGGGGAAGCCGAGTATAAGCGTTTTCACTGCATACAAAATAAACATTTGGAGTTGTTAACAAAGGTGGGCTACTAAAAGTGCACAGTCGATAGGTATAGTTACACTGACTGTCTCCTACTGAAATAAGTCCAGCACCTTGTACACAAAATGCAGAGGTACTATTCAATATAGGTACTGGGATGGCCTTGTCATCAGTAACATTTCGATCTTGAAACTGCTGGGAATACTGAGTAAAATTAAATTCCGCAAAGTCTAATATCTCACTCTGCAGTCATGTAATGTTTTCATATTCAGTGTACAGATTCATACAAGCATTTGGATCAAGCAACCCCTCCCCGTTGTTTCCCGTGTTGGTCGAACCCCTGATGTACTTCAATATAGGCTAAAATCATCTTGTAATCCTTTTCAGAATATAAAGATGTGTCTACCGTGTAATGCATATACATCATCAACAACAATTTAAACAAAGCTTCACAGCTTCCTACATACGATAAAGGTAACGAAATGAAGAGATCATGTCTATGCATTACTGACAGTAGAAGGCCACAAACCCAACAATTTGTCGCATTGGTAGCAATGTGAGTCTGATGCAAAATTTCAACAAATACATTACTTAGTATAGGTCAGACAATGCCTTTCTTTATGTGGGCGGTACAAAAGGGGTGTAGTGTAGTTCCTAGTTTCCCACTAGGCCCTGCGCATTGGAATAACATAAACAGTAGTATCGACGTGGAACTGCTTATATTCCAGGCCTCCACTGACTATGCTAAACTTAATTGGGTTGTGTTACCAACTAGCTCAGAGGTCACTGGAAACTTTCTTCTCTGCATAGGAAGTGACCAGCTTCCTTGGCACAGACAAGAAGTGATTCAGTTTTCCAACAACCGTGCAACATGACAACTTTGCTCCTCAGATCAAGAGTCAATCTCTAGGGTCGTGTGAAACAATAGACATAGATTTCACTCAGTCAGTCTAGTGCAGTTTACTTTCATGAGATGTAGAGAATAGAGAGACGGGCGTGTATCAATAAAGGTTAACATTTATTGAACAGTCTTTCTTCTCGTACAAGAGAAATGTATTGCCACAATTGCAATAATTGTTATTATAAAAAGTACGTACAGTAAGAGAAGTATTGCGAAATAGAACTGTAAAAGCATTGATATGGTTTCTTAGCCATACAATGGTTTAAAAGTAATAAAACATATATACAGTCATATATACATTAGGCTAACATACTCAGCTGGTGCTTCTAACTAAGCCTACCCCAGTGTGCCTGACCTAAGCCTAACACGTGAGAAGGGGAGTAAGTAAGTAGCTTTAAGTTAAGTTGGTTTTGCCAAGGTTTGTTTCAAGAATTCTCGTCTAAGGGTTTAGTCAACACCATACCTCTGAATAGAATGATGGAGGATTGGTATCTCCTTCAGGGGTCTCTCTCGATATCCCAGTCACCCGCGAGGGTAAACCGGAAGCGCCGGGACTGGATTTCTCTGCACGAGAAAGGCAGCGGCTCTCTTCAGCGCGTCGAGGAAGGAGGGGGGACAGCGTCCGCGGGCAGCTGGAATCTGCTGGATGTCTTCGCAGAGGACGGCTGTTCAGCTCCTTAAGCTTACTGTACCATAGTTCGCGCTGTAGCGGCGATAATGGTAATCAGCAGCTTCACCACCACGGGATAGCAGGCTGCAGCGACAGAGTGCTAGATTTACCAACACAGGGTCATGCAGGCAGCTGGCATCAGCAACAGGCAACGAACTCGCATTGCTTAAGGCAACGTTGGTAATATTTATACCTGACAGGTGCCGGGTTTGACGCAAGTTTGCTGGACATAAGACGTCAATTAAAGATGTCACTAGGAAGTGACAGTTATCAGTTGCTCATTAGAGTTCCATTACTAATCAAAACATAGCAAGCGGGGATTTCCAGGTTTGCTAAGTTTTTATCTTGTTGAAGAACTCGGAGTGTTATCTAGGAATATCAGATAGTGACTGCTGCTCTGTAATTGCACTAATTGGTCACAAAGGAAGTGGCAGAGAGTCATGCTGGAATGTGGCTCTGTTCGTGTGAGGCCGGAGATGACTTTTCAGAAAATCGCACTTGAACGGTTATGCCAATATAGGGAATAAATGGATTTATAGCCGAATAGGGGCATAAGGTCACAGTATCGATCAGGAACCTAGATAAGCACGCAACACCCACTCCACGTTTTCATGTCCATCAAAATTACTAAAACTAAGCAATAAGATGCATGTGTAACATTGCCCACCCCAAAATACATAAATGCATTCGAAATAGGCGTACTTGTAATACATGGAATTTAGGTACTGTACGTTTTTTAAAGCATAGTAATCATTCAAAAAAATTATTGCATATGAAATCAATGAACGATTATGCAAAAGGAATTACACATGAAGTATCTCTGACAGAAGA
Source organism: Lissotriton vulgaris (assembly GCF_964263255.1). Lineage (NCBI taxonomy): Eukaryota > Metazoa > Chordata > Amphibia > Caudata > Salamandridae > Lissotriton > Lissotriton vulgaris. The sequence goes on along the minus strand of NC_141696.1, from coordinate 1,091,447,097 downwards.
AAAGCGAGATAAATCATCACATAAAAATGCATTGTAATAACATGTGTGCTAGAGGCTGGTGTAATGTTGTTATGTCTCTAGATGTGTTTAGAAATAGAAGTGTGAAGCTTCTGTTCTCTAAGAATAGTTTTTACGTTAAGCAAAGAATTTGTTCGTGCCAAAAAAGGTCAATATTAGAAAAATTGTCCAATTCAAAGAAAATAGATTTCCAAAGCTCTTGGCAGTTCTTGTTGATCAAAACTGAAGGCCGAATTCAGAGTTCATGGGAACGCTGTGTGTCGGAAAGCTTCTCAAAAAGTTATTGTTTCTCTGTGGGTGAGAACATCGTATCAGACAGGCTCTCAAAGAATTGGTCTACAAATTCAGGTGATAGTTCAACCAAATTAGATAGCGCTGTAACTTGGCAGGTGTGAGAATGATTGCTGTCATCGAGGGCAGGACCAGCAATGCTCACAGAACGTTGTACCTGGATGATGTTGCTTTTGTCACTCGCTCCACTGTTACCACTTGGCTGTAGTACAGGGGTCTCCACGAATGCCGTCATCAGGATTGGTAGCCGCTGGGGACAACACAATGCGTGAGCCGTTATTGGACTGAGCAAAGTATCGACGTCCATTGGTACTGCTGATGGAAGTGAAAAACAGATGTCCAACACGCATTCATCGCCGCAAAGCATACACCGTAGCACAGGTAAATTGCAATTTTGCCATATCGGTCTGAATGAAAGGAACCAGGTCATGTTTAGATCTCTCAGCCTGGCCAATCCAAGGACGTTAGTTATCCTGTCCCAGTAGCGCATTGCTAGGATTGTCTCCTCCATTCCCATGGGAGCTATGTTTGAGCCGAGGCTTGCCATAACGAAGCAGGAGGGTCAAAAATAGAATCCCTGCAACGAGTCCCAAAAATAGTGGTATGCCGCCAAAAATGGAGTGCACAAAATTAGGAAAGATTCCCAAAATTGCCTGGAAGGGTGTTAGCAGTCCCGTAAAGACTGTCTTAAATATGCCTGGGATGCTTGTAGCACTAGACATGTTAAGGAGTTGGCTGAACATTTCTACGAAATGCACGGGGCAATTTGTTGATAAAAGGTCATGAACCTCAGTAGCCGTCCTTGCGAATAGAAGATCATACGTCTCTTTAGATGACGTTATAGGCACTGTTGTCTGTAAAAGTACAGATTTCATTTTGCTTAATGTATCAATTCGTATAGAATAGAGATTCAGACGAGGCCAGAGGGGAGTCACTATGTCTGGAGGCCCGCTCGGGAACAATGCTTGCATACAACATTTGACCATGGACGTAACTTGTACTAGGTAACTTTTCCCTGGCGTCAGGCCACAACATCTTTGATCCGTTCTAAGAATGTAACTCCTGTTTGCGAGTTGCATAAAGAAGGGCTCTATCTGAGTTGCAGGTGTGACTAGCTGGTGGCATGAAAGGTTGTTTGAATTTCCATCACATGCTCCGTGTAAATTAATACCCTGACACAAAAGTATACCGCTTAGTGAGTGTTTACAGTTGTCACCACTAAGAAATACATTTTTGTCACTGTCACTATAGCAAGAATGAGTGTATGGTAATTTCCATTCAGATTTTACATATCCTTTACCCAATTGTTCATATTGGCCAGCAGGTATGTACTCAAGGCACTTTTTAAATCGGAAAGTTGTTATCGGAATTGTGATAATTCCGTGTATTATCCATTCAATGACAGGACTCTCTGACATTGTCAATGGTAATCTCTCGAGTTTTTCGATGCTCAGGATTGTATAGTCTGCTCCTTTCTGTGCCAAACTGATCTGTTTATCAGTAAGGTTAAAACTGGAAAATAATGACGTTGTGTTGATTAAACGCCAAGGCACATAGCCTGAACGAAGATTTTGCAGCGTCCAGCCAATTCTATAATAGAGCGTAATTGAGATTGGCCATGTTGTAACATTAGCAAATCTCTGTCTATCACATCAAAGGCAGAGGATACAATATTGTCCAAAGAATATATTCTGGAAGACAGAGTCGTTAACCCATTGTCTACCACAGAAAGTGATTTCTCCAAATTAATACGATCAATTTCTCGTATTTTTTCAGCAGTTTCAATTTGCTTTACTTTCCAAGCCTCTTTGTAAGCAGCATAGATACTGGTCGCTATGAAACGCTTTTTACGCTGTTTGCGTGGTCCAAGAATGAAATCGCGCAAATCAGCACCATCTTTTAGTAAAGACAAGTGTTGCTTAATTTCAGCCAGTGTGGATGTAGTTAGCCATTCAAGGCAGAGCTTCCCTACACTGTATGTTGTTATAATCCCTGGATGTTGTCTCTGGGAGTATCTAGGGTCTAATCTGGTCATTTTTAACCCCTGTGTTTTATTCAGGAATCTATCTTGACAGCTATTTGTGTTTGTAGGCCAGATTAACCACTTTTTCCAATCAGGATGTGTTCTGTTGAAATGTAAAATGTGTGACACGTCTAATTCAATATCTGTGGTTGTATTCTCAGGTATTGGCTTTGGTATAGACGGTGTTTTAAGGTCTTTGATCTTAGCTAGGCCAAGACAAGATGTTTGGTGTATTGTGTCATTTAAAAATAACATTTGTTCAGGTATCATGCAGGTTCTAAAAAGTGCTTCTATGCCTTGCACCTGCCAATCTTTTGTACCCCAAATTGTTTTCGTTTCAATATTATTTTTCCAATAATCAAAACCAAATGTCATCATTTTGTCATAAAATGCTTCTGAATATATCAATTTAGAATTTGTCAGCATTGTTTTCATTCCTGTTTTATCTAACAGTTTATAATAAAACGTTTCTGCATCACTGGTGTTAAACCCTGAAAAATATTTGAATCTCTCAAAAAATGCTTCAGAACTGCTTTTAGGTGGTGTAGCACAATGTTCCCATTGATTATACATAAAAACATTTCTAGGCTGTGCAGATTTATGCAAGTAATGATCCCCATAGTGGGTGTAACAGAATAACTGCTCATAACTAGATGAACCTTGTAAATAATCATGATCTGTGAATCTAGCTGACATTACTAAATCAGACATCATGTCATTAATACTGTTAAAGTCCCAATCATCAGAGAATGTACTTGGTGTCATAAAGTCACTTAAGGAAACCTTTAGTTGATGAGGATACTTCAGGATTTCGACCGGACCATAGATCTCATAGTCTGTTTTCTCCCATACTACCCCACCAGGTATTGGAATTGCTGTGACATTTACTGTTGACAGTTCTCTTTTCTTCACGTGGGATGATCTGTGTGGTTTCAGGACTAGGTTGATGTTCTGACTTGCTGTGTCCATTGTAATATATTTTCCTTCAATGAATTTACCCAAACACAGTACCATGCTGAGCCAAAGCAGGAGGAAAAATACACCTAGACCGAACCAGAACTCTAGCCAAGGGGAAATTAGGTAGATTTCCTTCAGTTGATGAAAGAGTTCCGTTGCTTTTTCTTTAAAAGACTTTTTTGTTTCTGGCATCACTTCGGGGTCGTTTAAATCTTCAGAGAAGTTGTCGAAGTTGATGAAATAACCAGAGGCAGTTCTGTCAATTGTTGGGATTGTTCTTTCAATCTGTCTCTCGGTAGCACTTTCTGATGCCACATCATTGTAGACTGGTGTTGTTTCTTGACAAACTGTTTCAATCTGTGTTTCAAGAGGCACGAGTTCCATGGCATTATTGCATAGTCCTTCATTGTGCACTGCAGGCTGATCGAATGTGATGAGACTTTCAGTTTGAACCTCTTGGATTGTTGCAAGTTTGGGTATTCTGTTGTTTCTTGGGAGTCCACTGGGCCTACTGTTGATTATAGGCCACATGCTTGTGGTTTTACCAGATCGATAGACACGACTCTGTTCTCCTTTTTACCAGCAAGGGGCGGTACCACAACTGATCTTGTTCCGGTGACTGCTAAGACAGGTACTGCTTTTCTGTAAGAAGGCCCAAATTCCTTCTTAACCGCGATCTTTTCTCTGACTAGATCCCCAATCTTTGGAATCCAGACAGGTCTTGCTGGGGCTGTTGCGGGTGGTGCCTCGTCAGTGGTACTTGGCTGTTGTTTTAACTTTATGTTGCTTAATGATTTTCTTGTTTCATTCAGTTCCTGTAAAACAGCCAAACGGTCTTTTACATCAAAGTGCGTTGTTTCTTCTTGTACCACTGACATCTGACTATCGAGGTCCTGAACGCGCATTCTAATTCCGAACAATAGTTCGTATGGGCTGAAACCTTTTAGAGAATTTCTTGGCATGTTGTTAAGACTAGTCTGGACACTTATTAAATGTTTGACCCACCCAGCGCCTGAACCTAATACCTTCGCTGTTATAGATTGCTTTATGTCACGTTTTTTTCTTTCTACCACACTATTCCCTTACGGGGCATGACGGACAAGAATACCGCAACCCAATTCCCATGCTAGCCATGGCCTCCTTATAGGCTCGAGAGCTGAAAGCAGGACCCTGGTCAGAATGGAACGTGGTAATTGCGTATGTGCCGATATTGACTCGCAAATCTTTTATAACCGTTCTAGCGTCAGCCGAGCGCTGCGGGCCTCATTTTTTTAAGTGCTTTTCGTCTTAACTGTTAATAGGACGCAGGATGGGGTGTAGGCAGCGTTACGCTCTTTCTGACTGGTAGCCGGTAGCAAGGTTCGCTACTGCGATCCCTATTACAGTTCTCACAGTTGTTTGCATATATTTGGTGTTCTACACTCATTCCCGGCCACCAGAATACTGATTGTAATTCAGTCAGTGATTCCTTGATCTCTATGTGCCTTAGACCCAAACCCATGTGTGCGTCTGCTATTAAAAATATTCTCCTGTTCATGTTTGGAATTACTCTGTCCCCCACTCCAGGGATTCGAGCAAAAGGAACGGAGTTTGCATCGATTATGTATGCATAATTGAGTGGATAGTTTACGGGTAGTGCTGCACGGTCGCCTTTTACGGTCGTTCTTACTGCCAGCATGGTTTCCCTGTCTATGTACTTATCTGTACGCTTTTTTGTGGCTACGGAAGCCGGTTTAGTTGCTTCCGCGGTGGCTGTATTAGCCAATGAATTCCCTGCAACGTGAACGCCATCACGTTGAAGACTCTGTGCGTGAATCACGTGAGTCTTTTGTAGTTCTTTGTGTAAAAGAGCTACCTCGTTCCAGAGCAATTTATGCTTTATTTTGGCACCTGTGTCATCTTTGTAGTCATTTTCGATCCAAGTCTGCAGTTTATTGTTGTAAGAGTTGACGCAAAAATGAGAATCGCACACTATAAGTGTCGGGAATTCACGTTCTGCATTTTCGAGCGCCATCTTTAAAGATCTGATTTCAGTTCTTTGAACCGAACAGTTTCTTACAGATTCAGTTTTTGTTACTTTCGGTCTGAATTTACCGCACAGCCAACGACCTTTAATGATCGCACATGCTGCATCGTAGGATTTTCTCTCTACGTTAAAATGCTGTACAAAGCTATCTGTATAGATTATACATGCGTATTGTGGTAGAGGTAGAATTTCGATTGGCAGAGGATATTCTTCTTCATATTCTAAATCATTCAGTTCTTCAAATTGTGGGGCGAAATAGTATTTCACGTCTTCCGCTCCTAGAGAATCTATGCACTGTATCCATTTCGGATCCAGTGACACTGTAGGCAGGTTTACTGGGCTGAATAGCGCCTCGAAGGCGGATTCCGCTGTAAGGATATTAATCCGTTTGCCGTGTGCTAGTTCTCATTCATTTGCTAATGCGATTTGCACTGCGTTCACAGTTCTTTCTGTGTGACTGAATGCTTTTTCTGCTTGTGTGTACAAGTGAGATTTAATTGAAATTGGTACCTTTTCTCCCTCATTAGAGGTCAGGTACGTGAATCTGCATCTTCCTGGGATGACTCGGATTACAAGATCGATCGTGTTGTCACGTGTATCTAATTTTGTTTTTGCTAACATGTCTGTTTGCAGTGATCTCAAAATTTCTGTGTGTTTTTGAGTCCAATTGATTTGTTTTAAATCAGGTTTTATTAGTTCGTAGAGAGGTTTAACCCTCTCTGCGTAATTTAGTATGTAAGTTCTTCCGAAATTCAGAAAACCTAGTATTGATTGTAAATTCTTCAGCGTTTTCGGAGCTTGGAGTACAGCGCACTTCTCTAAGAAGTTGTCCGCTAGGCTTTTCCCTTCACTTGATAATTCGTACCCTAAAAATAGTACTGTCAGATGGGCAATTCGAGACTTTTTAAAGTTGAATTTGTAACCCTCTGCTGCGAACCCAAGTATAATGGTGTTCACTCTTTTCAAGTGAGTATCAAAGTCGTCGTCTGTGAGATAAATATCATCTACGTAAGACAATGCTTCATCATCATAGATTTGTAGTAACTCTGTTACCCTAGCTGAGAATAGTCCGGGGCTGTTCTTGAACCCCTGTGGGAGTCGACAGAATTTTTTCTGTGACCCAAATGCAGAGAAAGCGGTCAAATATCTGCTTTCCTGGGCAATGTTTTGACAAAAGAAACCATTAGAAATGTCTAATGTCGTTTTGTATTTTTTCCTAACTATGTTATTCATTAGGGCTGCACTATGCGAGTTTTGTACTGCAAAAGTTTTGCAACATGTATTAAGATGTCTGTAGTCCAAAACTAGACGATATGAATTGTCTGGCTTGGAGACAGGAAACAAAGGATTGTTCATTTGAGAGGTGCATGTTTCAATCACCCCCTGGTACTCAAGTTGATCTAAGATCTCCCTGACTTGTTTTTTAGCTTCTTGCTTTATGGGATACTGCCGTTGGGCAGTTGGTTCACTTTTTAATTGGATTTTGTGAGGCGGTGAATCCTCATCCCATCCTACATGATTTTTATACAATGCAGGTGCCTGGGCTACTGCCCATTTCCTTGCATATGTGTATTTTTTATGAATCGGAATGTGATTCGAGAAGGCAGGCATAATCACTTCTTCGCCACGAGGGCACTCCCTGACAAACTCCGGGGGCCAATCTTTTTCAGCTAACAGAATATCATAGCCTTTTGAGAGCTTATCCCAAAATAGACTCTTAATTTTCCTAGTCTTATCACCCTCTATACGTAATGTTATTTCGTATATTTTATGGGGCTCGCTAAGTCTGGTGTCGGCAGTTTCAACCTGAATGTATTCATTCGTGTCCACTGTCTCCAGATGACTCATCAAGATCTTGCGCGCTATACTGATTTCTGCTGCACTGTCCAACATTGTCAATGCCCACTCCCCGTTTTTCAACTGTGTCCTCAGTATTCTCGGCATGGTTAATTACTCTAATACTGGCTACCTTCTTTTTCTGAAATTGAGATTTCTTATTTTGAGCAGGTTCCTTGTCTTTGGACTTGGTGTGCTCTCCTGGGTCTGACCGTCCTCTTCTTTCCGAATTCTGTGGAAGAGATCGAGAGGGACGTGTATCAATACTTTGATATCTATCAGGTTTTTTCAGATTATCCCTATTTCTAAAGTTATATCTTTTCTCAGAGGGCTCCCGTTGGGGAGACTGGCGTTCTCGAGTCGGAGTTCTTTCCCTCCGTCGAGGAGACCTTCCTCTGGACTGGAAAACTTTTTCCTTGGGAGTGGATTGTTTATTTCCATCCCAGCTCTTTTTAGGAGCGTTTGAATTATTTTTAATAAATAATTTTTCAGGATTTTCGAGCAGTTGGGGCTTCACTGGTTTTCCACCCAAGCTGTCTCTACCTAATTCTTCATAGCATTTTTCTATGATTTTTGCAAGCTCAACAGGATCTTTTATATCTGTTTCCCTCAACTTCTGGCGGATCGCCACAGATGCTGCTTCTCCCTTTACGTTGGCTAATAATATAGCCGTGACCTGCTTGAAGTCTTTCAGTAATTTCATACCTAGATTTAAAGCGGGCTCTGGACCGAATTCATTTTGAATCTGTTTTAGCACTTCTGGTATTACCGCCATAGACGGAACACCGTGTGTTTTTGTGTAAATGGAAGCAAAGACTGTACCCCAAGTGTCGCAGTCCTCCACGTGTGGTGCGATTCCCATAGGAAGGCAGATGGTCAAGATTCTGTGTTTCTCAATAGGGGTAGTATCAGGAAATACTGCCTCTATTTGAGTGATTTTCTGGGCTAACCAGAAAGGAATTTGTTCCCGTTTTACGGGTGTTTTACCAAGACATGACTGTATGTTCTGTGGTGTAATTTTATTTGTGTTCCCCTGATGAGGGGTCAGCTGTGGTGTATTAACAGCTGGCTGGACTGTTGCAGTCCGCATTACATATTGGACTAATTGCCTATGTATTTTTATTAATGTGTTTAGCTGTGCTAACAGCTCTTCTCTAGACATTTTTGCAATGTCAGGATGTGGTGTGTAGCTGGCTAGAACCGGCCACGTGGCTCCTGGTCTACCTAGTGGACCGAGCCTAGTTATGTGATCAGTGTGTTTTAGGGCGCCATTAAACCAGAGCAGGTGCTCTTGAAATTTAAGTGGGATTTCAATCTCCTCGAAAGGAGCGTACTCTCCCGGAGGTTCCTCTATTTTGTAATAGTGAAACTCTTTTGTTATAGCGTTTACCGCTGGAAAGTTTATCCATGAATAGAATACCTCTGTCTGCCGATACTCGTGAGCCTCTATCACGAAAATTACTGTACCACCTTGTGGTGTCAGTCCGTTATCTATAAGTTTTAACGTTATAGATCTTCTTAAGTGGACCGGGATGATAATAGCATCCGGGTCTGTTTCTAGGAGACTCGTGTCTTCCTCTATTAGCTGAGATGCCAGTCTAACTGCTTCCCTTTCTTCTTCACTGTCTGTCATTTTTTTTTTTTTTTTAAATGCAGGCTTTGCAGAGTAGGTCTCCAAGGAGACAAACATTAGGTGCACAATATTTTGGAACACTGTATCCTTCAACGTTGAATAAACCAGAGCTTTACATAGGAATCTCTTCCTACTAAGGTCAGGCGGATTTTAACCTTTCACCCACTCCAGACGTCTATTGGAGTATTTACGGGAGAAAGGGGTCTGTGAAATATGCACGACTGAGTTACTCTACAAGTCTTGCGTTAGTTTATCGCCTTACCAAACGTTTGGGCGCCATGTAGTGTAGTTCCTAGTTTCCCACTAGGCCCTGCGCATTGGAATAACATAAACAGTAGTATCGACGTGGAACTGCTTATATTCCAGGCCTCCACTGACTATGCTAAACTTAATTGGGTTGTGTTACCAACTAGCTCAGAGGTCACTGGAAACTTTCTTCTCTGCATAGGAAGTGATCAGCTTCCTTGGCACATACAAGAAGGGATTCAGTTTTCCAACAACCGTGCAACATGACAACTTTGCTCCTCAGATCAAGAGTCAATCTCTAGGGTCGTGTGAAACAATAGACATAGATTTCACTCAGTCAGTCTAGTGCAGTTTACTTTCACGAGATGTAGAGAATAGAGAGACGGGCGTGTATCAATAAAGGTTAACATTTATTGAACAGTCTTTCTTCTCGTACAAGAGAAATGTATTGCCACAATTGCAATAATTGTTATTATAAAAAGTACGTACAGTAAGATAAGTATTGCGAAATAGAACTGTAAAAGCATTGATATGGTTTCTTAGCCATACAATGGTTTAAAAGTAATAAAACATATATACAGTCATATATACATTAGGCTAACATACTCAACTGGTGCTTCTAACTAAGCCTACCCCAGTGTGCCTGACCTAAGCCTAACACGTGAGAAGGGGAGTAAGTAAGTAGCTTTAAGTTAAGTTGGTTTTGCCAAGGTTTGTTTCAAGAATTCTCGTCTAAGGGTTTAGTCAACACCATACCTCTGAATAGAATGATGGAGGATTGGTATCTCCTTCAGGGGTCTCTCTCGATATCCCAGTCACCCGCGAGGGTAAACCGGAAGCGCCGGGACTGGATTTCTCTGCACGAGAAAGGCAGCGGCTCTCTTCAGCGCGTCGAGGAAGGAGGGGGGACAGCGTCCGCGGGCAGCTGGAATCTGCTGGATGTCTTCGCAGAGGACGGCTGTTCAGCTCCTTAAGCTTACTGTACCATAGTTCGCGCTGTAGCGGCGATAATGGTAATCAGCAGCTTCACCACCACGGGATAGCAGGCTGCAGCGACAGAGTGCTAGATTTACCAACACAGGGTCATGCAGGCAGCTGGCATCAGCAACAGGCAACGAACTCGCATTGCTTAAGGCAACGTTGGTAATATTTATACCTGACAGGTGCCGGGTTTGACGCAAGTTTGCTGGACATAAGACGTCAATTAAAGATGTCACTAGGAAGTGACAGTTATCAGTTGCTCATTAGAGTTCCATTACTAATCAAAACATAGCAAGCGGGGATTTCCAGGTTTGCTAAGTTTTTATCTTGTTGAAGAACTCGGAGTGTTATCTAGGAATATCAGATAGTGACTGCTGCTCTGTCATTGCACTAATTGGTCACAAAGGAAGTGGCAGAGAGTCATGCTGGAATGTGGCTCTGTTCGTGTGAGGCCAGAGATGACTTTTCAGAAAATCGCACTTGAACGGTTATGCCAATATAGGGAATAAATGGATTTATAGCCGAATAGGGGCATAAGGTCACAGTATCGATCAGGAACCTAGATAAGCACGCAACAGGGGGTGGTGATAGACGGAGCATCTGAATTAATCAAACACTCACACCCAGTCAAAAGATCTGGGTTTATTCCATCACCGTTCTTTAGCCCACTCTGCCACCCCAGTTCAGACATGGCTATATGCAAATCAGTCTGACCCTGTGCCTCATGGGAACTTCTTTATGTGGGGCCAAAGTGAAAAAGAACTGCTCGGGTGGAGGGGTAGTGGTTCCTAATACAGTGTGCATGGGATGACAAAATTCTAAGTATACAAATACACTCATTACTATAATCAATAAGACTGCAATAGTAATCACAAAAGCTACTTTTACACGTGTAGTCCAAGAAGAAAACATAGGTACATAATTAGGCATATATCGAGGAGCAAGGGGGCGTCCCTCCACGGGAATAAAACGACCAAAGGCATACATCCCAACTAAAAGTTCAAACTATGCTAAGGGAACGCAGTCCAACCTGCCAGAGGGTGCTTCTTTCCTGTGTCCATCTAGAGCCTCATAGGCTGCTTCCTATCGTTCATCAAAAGAGAAACAAATCCTTGCGTCGAGAATTTTCCACTAACAACTTAGAAGGGAATTTTACAACCTGGGCCCTTTTCCTGCATGTAGTTCAGTCCTTCTTTCTGAACAGAGCAATGTAATGTTCCTAGCTCTCAAAGGGTTCAGTCCAGTGTCTCGCTCAGCACCCCAGATTAATTCTAGCAAACCAATTACTCAAGTCTTTCCCAATCTCCTACTATCTTCCTCTGGGGTACTGCATAATTTTCTGGGCCGCAGGTTGTATCGAGCATGACCAGGCACTTCCTGAACGTTGAACAAAACAGGTGATGATGCATTCGTAGCAATTGACTTATCATGAACCTCTCCCGTAACAATGGGGGCAACAGAATCTGGGGCAATTTCTGGTGCGGATGGTGAAGCCCCTTCCGTGCCCAATGCTCCTTCTTATTGCCTTTCTTCAATTTCCTGGGCGTCCGAAAAAGGAACAAAACGAGGAGCTTGCTCACTTTTCCTGGGTCAGAAATTCCTTCCTGGTTTTGTTAATCCAAAGGAAGCGGGAGAGGCACACGTTTCAGATGGGAAACATGTATCCAATGTTTCCTGTCGTTCACCTTCACCGCCGTCTGCGTAGCCAACAGGGTTTGGACGGGTTCGGTCCACCTAGGCTCCAAACTGGATTTCTCCTGATAATTCCGCACCAGTACCCATTGTCCAGGTTCCAGACGTTGTCCAGGACCCTCCGGCAGGGGCTGCAATACGGCGGAAACGTGTTGATGGATAGAACGGAGGTCTTTAGTCAAAGCATATAAATAGTCTGTCATCATAGGATAATCAATTTCTCAGAAATTTCTAGGTCGTGTAAGCCCCAAATATTAGCTGGGCGTCCATAAATAACCTCATATGGTGACAATCCTGATCGAGAATGGGGGGTAATGCGTAGGGACATTAAGGCTAAGGGCAACGCGTCGGGCCATATCAGTCAGGTGCTCTCTTGAATTTTTGCCAATTTCAACTTCAAATTTCCATTATGTTTTTACACCAACCCTGGTGACTGGGGAGGTCGAGCAGCATGACATTTTTGTTTTATATGTAATCCATTGCAAATATGTTTGCTCAGCTCAGCATTAAAGTGCCCCCCCCGTTATCTGTCCAGATCACCCTAGGTAATCCGTATCGGGGGGAAAAACTCTTTTATCAAGGCTTTGGCTGTTGCTAGAGCAGTGGTTTTTTTTGGTGGTATAGGCTTCCACCCATTTACTAAAAGCACAAACCACCACCAAAACATATTTCAAATTGTTCACCCATTCTAATTGGATATAGTCCATCTGGAGCACTTCAAATGGTAAAGATGGGGGGTACAAAATTTCCACTGAGAACAGGTTCTCGCCCCCCTGGATTGTGTTGTAGGCAGACCATACAATGCTGGATCTAACAAAGCACGAATACCTTTCATTCCAACATGTGCTGAGCCATGGTCACTACAGCGTTAACTAGTGCATTGGAAAGCATCCATCTCTGTTTTTCACTCAGATCAATCCAACAACCATTATCCTTTAATCTCCCCACCTAGTTCTCCCAACGGACCAATTCAGGAGGAGGAGCCTCTTTCTGTATTTCTCTGACACTTTCCATAGTGTTATCAAACATATCTTTCTCCTCGACCCATCTGGCAGGGCTCACATACATGGGAGACATTTTTGATCTAGCCGTTTCCTTCGCTATCTGATTGTCAAAAGCATTCCCTTTTCCCACGGTGTCCACTTACGTATGGGTGAAATTTACGAATTCACGATCTGCGAATTCGTGCGAAAGCGCACTCGCAATTCGCAAAATTCGCGAATTATTGCGAATTTGCTGTTATTGCCAGTTCGCAAGGGTTTTGTACAAGTTCGGGAACGCGAACTTACTTGTGTGGTCGCAATCGTCGTGACCATGTTGTTTTTACATGTCCAGCCTGTTTGCAACCCTGTGGTTCATCGCGGCCACCCTCCGGTTCATCACTGCCACCCTCTGGTTCACCAATGCCACCCTCTGGTTTGCCACTGCCACCCTCTGGATCATCACTGCCACCCTCTGGTTCACCACTGCCACCCTCTGGTTCATCACTGCTATCCTCTGGTTCATCACCTTGTGGTTCACCACTGCCACCCTCTGGTTCATCACTGCCACCCTCTGGTTCATTACTGCCACCCTCTGGTTCACCACTGCCACCCTCTGGATCATCACTGCCACCCTCTGGTTCATCACTGCCACCCTCTGGTTTGCCACTGCCACCCTCTGGATCATCACTGCCACCCTCTGGTTCACCAGTGCCACCCTCTGGTTCTTCACTGCCACCCTCTGGTTCACCACTGACACCCTCTGGTTCATCATTGCTATCTTCTGGTTCATCACCTTGTGGTTCACCACTGTCACCCTCTGGTTCATCACTGCCACCCTCTGGTTCATTACGGCCACCCTCTGGTTCGCCACTGCCACCCTCTGGATCATCACTGCCACCCTCTGGTTCATCCCTGCCACCCTCTGGTTTGCCACTGCCACCCTCTGGATCATCACTTCCACCCTCTGGTTCATCCCTGCCACCCGCTGTTTCAGCACTGCCACCCTCTGATTGATCACTGCCATCCTCTGATTCATCCCTGCCACCCTCTGGTTTGCCACTGCCACCCTCTGGATCATCACTGTCCCCCTATGGTTTATAACAGCACCCTCTGGTTCATCACTGCCACCCTCTGGTTGATCACTGCCATCCTCTGGTGCATCCCTGCCATCCTCTGGTTGATCACTGCCATCCTCTGGTTCATCACAGTGTAGGAAGTTGGATACCTCACTATGGTTACTCCAGATTTTTTTGCCTAGTGTTTAGCTGGTTTTCCACTTAGTTGGCCTGGGATCCCGCTAGTCAGAGCCCCAGGCCATCTGCTCTCTCTGTAAAATTCATATCCATGTACTTTAGGTACATTACCAATTGGGATTGGATCACCTTATCAGCCCTTGTACAGAGTACTCTAGGTACCCAGGGCATAGGTGCATCCAAGGCCTACCAGGGGCTGCAGCATATCTTTTGCCACCCCTGGCTGGCTATCCAAACTGACACAACAGGCTGATCACTCAGCTGGGGCAAGATGGTGTAATCACCCCTTGCTAAGATATAGTATACCTATATCTAAAGCTTTATCTGGACAAATATGCACCTGTAAGTCACTCCTATGGCAGGCCTTAACAATCCTGGAGGCAGAGTGCTTGGTTTTATGTGAGATGGTGCTCTAGCATGAGCTGAGCCTGTATGCAGCTTTTGGAACCATGTCCTTTAGCTGTTCTGGGATATTGCCATACCATATACTCTTAAGTGCATTATAATCCTCACGGTTACTTGCTAACTTTGGTTTGGCTTTATCGAAACATGTCGTGTAAGGTGTCATACGCTTTGGAATACTACCCCCTCGCCAGTTCTGGTGACGGGGGTAGCACTCCACCCTTCTAGAGAGAGAAGACATGTTAGTTTGCTTTAAATGCGGTTAAATCTAACCAGAGCCTCAGCATCACAAAATGGATGCTGCTGCCACAGACACAAGTCTGGCCTCCTGCTGCTGACCGAAACTCTGGCAGGGGAGGCCTGGACAATAGGTTTCCTGTCGCAGGGAGGTGTTATAACTCCCCAGACAGGAGATAGTGGATTGGGGCAGGGAGGGCTGAATGAAACTAGACACTGCCTGGGGCACACAAGGTGTCCCATGCAAAGTCCAGTTCAAACTGGTGCTGGGGCTCTCCAGCCCCAGCTCTGGCACGAAACTGGACAAAGGGAAAGGGGTGTAACCACCCCCTTCCTGGGTCCCACCCATAGGAGGGACCTAGCAGGGGATCCAGCCCCTAGATTTGGAATAAAGGTAGGTGCTGTGTCAATGCAAGCCAGATCATCCTGACTGAAACTTTGAAACAAAACTCTGGACCCTTCGACATCCCACTCAACGTGGAAGACTGAAGAATCTCTTTTGTGGTCAAGGAGTGGTCACCCTGTGCAAGCAGGCACCATCAGCACATCAAGACTTTCTTTACCGTTGCTCCCGCCGGAGCTCGAACAACAGAGATCAACAAGACTCAGACTCCCAGACATCCAACAGCCCGATCCACAGTCCTGGCAAAGCTGAGACCCATGGATGCGACGAGAGACATGGGACCAGCCATCTTAAGAAAGTCGACAAAGTGCTTCCTGTGCAACTCCCGAGGCACCCTTGATGCTGTGCTTTGGGGGTTGAGAAGCCCTAGCCCCGGGCAACCTGTGCTCCAAAGATCACCCCTCCACACTCACCGAGGTCTGTGTGGGGCCCTTTTGCACTTTTCCTGCTTGACGCGTTGTCCAGTCGCTTGCCCGTTGGCTAGTGGCCTCTGTGACAATGATCCATCAAAACTACACTGCTGGTCTGGTTGCTCCAGACTGGCCCTAGCTCCCCTGAAAAGGAGCCATAAATCTGACCTTCCCGGTCCGATCCAGAAGACATCTTTGAGTCCTGCTTGGGTTGCATTTGCCAAGGTTTGGTGACTCCAAATCAAGAACCGACACCACCAACAGCAAGAACTTTTGTGGGACAGCTTGTGTCCACCAGCTGGTCATCTTCGATCCTTCCTGGTCCACTTGGCAGTGGAGACAAACTACTTGACAACACTTGATTGCAACCCGACACTGCCTGGTTCCATCCTGGTTCCATCCTGGTCACTGGCTAGTGACCTAGAGTCTGTCCCTTCTGCTTTCAGGTACTCTACATCTTCGATTGACCCTTGGATCCAACCGGACTCTTCTCTCCTGGCCGCCTGCAGCATCTTTACCTCCAGGCTCCATAGAACTCCACGAAGAAACCCGAAGCACTTTGGCACCTATGCACCCGCTTCCTGTGGGTGAGGTAACGAGATTACACCGGTGCTCCTATAGTGGTTTACACCTCTAGTGTCCTAGTTTTTAGTGGCTAAGTTCTAGTCCAGTCGGAAGACTCCTAAACCTATAACTTTCTGATTTTTACGCACCATTGACTTGTATGGTAAACGCGGTTGCCTATAGACACTGCACCTGCATCCTGTGGGCCTCCTATGTCCTAACCTTTGTTAGTCCAGTGTAGGCCCAGCGATTCCCTAGGCCCTAGGCCTGTTCATTGTGCGTGATGTGGTACTTATACCACTTTCTTAATATGTGGTTTGAGTGGCCACCCAGCCTATACATAATTGTGCATCTTATTGTATAATATACTGTGTTCTTTGTTTAACACTTGTGCTCCTGTGCTCATAAAGAATCAAGGGGATTATTCTAGAAATAAATACATATATTTTATAATATATAACTTGTGTGGTGTCCTTTCATTTGGTATTTAAAAGATTGCATATGGTAAAACAGCTGGCTTTACATGCCCTCTTGAGTTTAGCCTAAGACTGCTTTTGTCCATGCTACCACTAAGCATGGGCGGAAAATCCGTTCCTCATGGATTTTGCGGATTTTTGGTAAATTCGCAATCCGCGAACGCTCGCGAATTTACCGAAAATTCGCAAATTCGCACCCAGCGGATTTTTTTTTCTTGGTGATACAATTTTGCGGCGCGCGGCGTTCACTTACCGTCATTCAGCGTTTGCCGAGTTGTTTTTCTCAATATTTTGCGAGTGCTGCGCCATTTTGGATCTTGCTGCGGGATCCAGCGGGAGTTTGGCGACCGCGATTACATCATCGCGGCTTGCCACCTTGCACAGCGAGAGTTTGTCAACGTGAGTATGCCGTGATCGCGTATCGCGGGAGTTCGCAATTGCGAACACATAGATGCGGCGGGCAGCAACAATCTCGCAATCGCGAAAATACTAAATTTGCAATTCTGCACAAGAAATCCACTAGCAAGCAGCATAAACCTTCTGGAAATGATGATTTTTATCAGAATAACTTCTCAGGTTGACATTTGCCTGCACTTTTTTTTTGCAAAGAGTCCATTTTTGGTGGGGGGGGAAGGAAGTGCCCCACAGTCTCCAACTTCCTGTTCCTGTCCAGCAGGCTCCTCCCAGTGCTTTCTTCATGTGCTGGTCACTTTCATTCGGATTCTTCACCTGGAAGGATTACTTTTTGTGGATGCTGCTGGATATTTGGATTTGAGGCCTTTTTGACTTTCTTTGGATCACTTTTGGATTAGAAATTTCACAAGTAAGTTTGTTTGGGGCATTACAGTTGCTGCAACTTCAATTTTGGAATTTTCGATTTTTGGGCTGTTGTTGGGGCCTTTTGCCCAGGGGTACTCAGTGGTGGGTGGAATGAGTCTTTCTGTGGGGTGTCTTGAATTTAAACATCATGGAGGGCCTGGATGGCTTGGGATTGTGCTGATTTTTCTGTGATTTTCGTTTTTTTGGGCTGTTGTTGTGGCCTTTTCACCAGGGGTAGTGAGTGGTGCATGAGCCTAGTCTTTCTGTGGGGTGTCTTGAATTTAAACATTATGGAGGGCATGGATGGCATGGGATTGTGCTGATTTTTCTGTGTTTTTCGATTTTTTGGGGTGTTCATGGGGACAGGCCATGAGGGTGGGGGCCATTTTGAGTGCTGCTACAGGCAGGCCCTGGCCATGTGCTGGGAGGCAGGGGGCCCTTTTGAATGCAGGCAGTGTTCTTAGGTCTGCAACCATTTTGCCTAGCTTTCAACCTTTATGCCCAGGGGTAGTGAATGATGCATGGGCCTAGTCTTTCTGTGGGGTGTCTTGAATTTAAACATCATGGAGGGCCTGGATGACTTGGGATTGTGCTGATTTGTCTGTGATTTTCGTTTTTTTGGGCTGTTGTTGTGGCCTTTTCACCAGGGGTAGTTAGTGGTGCATGAGCCTAGTCTTTCTGTGGGGTGTCTTGAATTTAAACATCATGGAGGGCATGGATGGCATGGGATTGTGCTGATTTTTCTGTGTTTTTCGATTTTTTGGGGTGTTCATGGGGACAGGCCATGTGGGTGGGGGCCATTTTGAATGCTGCTACAGGCAGGCCCTGGCCATGTGCTGGGAGGCAGGGGGGCATTTTGAATGCAGGCAGTGTTCTTAGGTCTGCAACCATTTTGCCTAGCTTTCAACCTTTATGCCCAGGGGTAGTGAGTGATGCATGGGCCTAGTCTTTCTGTGGGGTGTCTTGAATTTAAACATCATGGAGGGCCTGGATGGCTTGGGATTGTGCTGATTTTTCTGTGATTTTCGTTTTTGTGGGCTGTTGTTCTGGCCTTTTCACCAGGGGTAGTGAGTGGTGCATGATGGAGTTCTGGACTTTTTGGTACTGTCCAGAGGTGTCAGGGACAACACCCGAAGACCCCTGAGTTCTCCCTGTCTCGGTGCACAAATGAACAGAAACACGGGCTTCTCGATGGTGGCGTCAAAGACCAAAGGTTTATTACTGCAGGGACACAGAAGTCACAGAAACTACACACGGGCAGAATCTAGGAGCCTGTTCGAATTGCATTAAGTGATTGCTCCTTATATACAGAATATTTAGCTGGGGGCAACATTCTCCACATACTAGGGTGTTTCTCAACCTTTATGTCCTAAACAATAAATATTTGGCGTTACACAGGAATCGTCAACAATATCTGATGTCAAAACATTTACAAACGAGAGGTTTCCACTGTTCCATCATAATCCCATGTCATCTTTTCATTCAAGAGCCGGACCGCCTCATCGTAAATTTCCTTACCTCCCCCTAATAAAGGCCAAGAAGGAAAGGAGCAGAACCAGGTGCAGAAGATAGAAAAACAGGATAAGAGATGTTTGTTGGTCGTAAATGGGCAAGGCTACCAGCTTCGGCCGCCTAATCATGATCAGGCCAACGAACACGAGAACCAGTATAGCAGGACTGGCCTCGGGCAGAGGAGGCAGTTTCTGCCGAGTCATGCGGCCACAGCGTTTCTGTCCCAAGGTGCACGTGTCACTAGAGAGGTGAATCGCCGGCTAAAGCCTACGTGTCCTTAATTGAAATGAAGTGATCAGAGGTCACTGTGTGTCCATTGACTATGTGAGGGCAAGAAAACAAGATGGATGCCATGATCTAAAATGGATGCCATCGGTGTATCGGAAATGTGGTTATAACAGGAGTGCTCTTGCTCGTAGCATAGCGAAAACACCAGGATATACTAAATGGATCATTTGCGGTTCATCGGTACCAAAATTATGAGTTTACGACAATGTTGAAAACACGGGTTCAAATCGTCACGGAACCTCAGACCCTCCTTTTGCCCTTACATAGGCAATTACTCAGTCTATGTCAGAATCTATCTCGATGTTCATTAGGTCAGTGACGTGTTGTTGTATCATCATCCTTCCTCGTACCTTGTCTCCAAATACAGGCGGTTTCCTAAGACAGGTTGCAGCAAAGAGGCTACACAAAGCGGGACCACATTGGATAATAAGGCAGCACGAGAATAGGAATACTAAAATAATACCAACGACCATCAGAACCTTCCAACCCCACGCTGATAGTGAAGTCCAGAGCCATTCCATTAAGGACCAGTTTCCCTTGTCTACGTGGATAGAGTCGGAAATTTTGTGAAGCTTAGAGATCGCTTCATATACTGTCGGAGCATTATTGGGGATAAAAACACAGCAGCTCAATTGGATCATTCTGCATACCCCACCTCGATCTGCAAGTATTACGTCAAGAACCATACGATTCTGTAACGTCATGAGACGATCCGCCTGGAGCTCAGCTGTTAAATTACTAAGGGCACCCGCAGTTTCTGTAATAGTAGATCCAACTACCCGTGTTAGCTGACGTAGATTTCTACTATTGGCCATAGGCCCCCAGAACGGAAGGAAGCCTTTGAAAAAGTCTCCGGCTTCCTGACCAGCGGTATCTTCTTTGCTCAAAACACCTCTTACTACGCTGGTCTTGTGATAATCTGGGGAAGCAGTGTATGTTGGAGGCAATAGTCGAGCAATATAGCATGAACCTGAAAAGTCAGCAGGCAACCATGTATATGCCCTATCCTGACAAATGAAGTAGGTACCCTTAGCAGTTAGAAAGGCAGGGGAAGAGTTATACGGATACACATAAGTCTCAACGCAGTCACTCTTCCCTAGCCGAGCTCTTGGATTTCTCCCATTACCTTGCAAACAGACTTGACCTCGGTGAGGCACGACCCAAACTGGAGTGGAGCTCTTACGCTTGCTTTCACCCAAACTAATGCGATACTCCGTAGTATTCCAACTCAGATATACTCGTAGTTCATCCCTAGGATAAGATGGGGTGTTATTGACGTCTTTAATCATGTCAATGATTCCCTTGACTAAAGCTTTATTAGCGGAGTTATACTTAGCGGAACGTGGTGGACGCGGGGGATAGGTCTCAAGGGCTTAGACAAATATAGTCTGAAAGGCCTGAAATGATCCCTTATAGCTAAAAGGCAAGACCAGATAGGGAATGCCTTTATCCATAGTGTGTGGTATCAGACCACATACCCAGGAGTCTGTTGTGTTAACGACCAACTGATGTTGATGCAAGAGCTGTACAAAAGTGTTGTTTATGAATTCTGAGCGTCGAGCTTGCTCGTGTTCAGGAAACGGGTGAAAGGAATGATAAGAAGCAATAGTGGAAGAAACAGGATCAAGGGGAGATACTGTAGTTGCTATCGGTGCAAAAATCAAATGGATGCCAAAGACGATTCCACCCACCAACATTATTAAAACAATTAAAAACGTAATTGCACATTGCATCATAAAACATTTGTTATGAAGAATCTTGTACAGTCTATTTCTGCGAACATAAATTACATTCTCTCGGTGCAGCCCAGGAAGCTCCATCTTCTACAACCGCTCGCGACCACTGATGGTATGTACGTAGTTGAAAATGCCTCTACGAGCCCTGGGAGTTCCCAGAACTGACAGAAAGACCGACCTTCTGTCTGGCCCCCGCAGATTCAACTAGGCACAAAGCCACGACCCTACGGCTACCCAGACGGCAAGGTATTAAGTACAATAGAAATATACAGTAAAATGCAAAATGTTTAGCAAACTTCCTGGCTGGAGGCAATGTATCAGAGCAAAATGATAAAAAAATAGGCAGTTTCCTGCTTTATTTGTCCTTAAATTGAGAACGTAAGTTGTATCTCAGTTTTCCTGGTGTAGTTTGATCCGGAAATAGATCATTTTCAGCAGGAGTACCAGTGTTCGGGTTCGCAGATGGCAAGTGTTCGTTTGATGCAGAGGACAAATGCTCAGTGTTCAGAGGAGTAGTTTCAGAAGGGGAGTCAGAGTTCGGTGAATCAGTTATCAATTCTGCATCGCTGAAAGGGACGTATATAGGAACTGGTTCGGTTTCAGAGGCACCAATTCCTTTTCTCACCCAGTTATCATAAGGGAGTGGAAGGGGTACACGCTTAGTATGCGTCGCGTGGACCCAATTTTTTCTACCAGCCACTCGTACAGCAGTCCTCGTCGCCAACAGCACCTGGAATGGTCCAACGAACTTTGGTTGAAGATTTCTGGTCCGTCCAAAGTTCTTTATAACGACAAAGTCTCCGGGTTTCAGCTGATGACCTGGACTTTCCGGAGGCTTTGGCAATGCATCGAAAACCTGTTGATGAATGAGACTCAATTTAGCAGTCAAGTCAAAAAGGTAATCAATTAGCATTGGGTATTCCAGCTGTTTAAACTCCCTAGGTCTTGGTACCCCCCAAATATTAGCAGGGCGACCAAACACAATCTCATAGGGACTGAGCCCTACTCGGGAATGCACAGTCGCTCTTGTGGGTAACAGGGCCAAAGGTAAGGCGTCTGGCCAGGCCAAGCCCGTGGAGGCTTGTATCTTAGCCAGTTTCAGTTTGAGGGTGCCATTGTACCCTTCAACTAAACCTGCTGACTGGGGGTGATTCGCACTGTGGAATTTTTGCTTGATGCTCAAGCCTGCACACCCACTCTGCATAACTTTCCCTACGAATTCACTTCCATTATCTGACCATACAATCCGTGGCATGCCGTACCTGGGGAAGTATTCTTTTAGAAGAATTTTGGCAGTGGATAAAGCAGTATTGTCCTTGAGTGGATATGCTTCCATCCACCTTGAAAAAGCACAGACTACCACTAAAACGTATTTAAGGTTATTGCACCGATCCATGTGAATGAAGTCTAACTGGATCACTTCAAAGGGACAGGAAGGGGGAGCGAAGTGACCAGCAGGTGTGGGGGTACCCTTGCCTGGATTATGCATCAGGCATATCATGCAGTTTCTCACCACTCTTTCTGCACACTTACTAATTCCATCATTCTTCCAGACTGGAGCCAACATCTTACAAATCCCTTTAGAACTGATGTGCGCTGTTCCATGCGCCATCGTAACTACCGCAAGCACATACGCATCAGGCAACATCCAACGCTGTTGTTCCGTCAAATCAATCCAACATCCATTCGAGTCCAATTTACCCGTTTTCTCTTTCCATGCAAGTTTTTCCTCTTCAGTAGCTTCTTCCTGAATTGTTCTCACACTTTCCATTGTGTCCTCACACATTCCCGAATCAGTAACCCATCTTGCAGACGTTGCAACATACATTCCACTCATCGGATTCCTAGCTGTCTGTTTTGCTGTCTCATCAGCAAAGGCATTTCCTCGACCAACATCATCCGTGATTGCTCGATGACCACTGCATTTCACAATCGCAACTTCCTTTGGTAAGGTTAGAGATTCCAACAAGTCATTAACTAACTGACCATGCTGGATCTTAGTCCCATGGGACGTAATAAAACCTCTTTCCTTCCACAATCGACCAAAGCTATGGGCTACGCCGAACGCGTACTGACTATCGGTGAACACATTCACTCTCTTTCCCTTAGCTAAAACACACGCTCTAGTCAAAGCAATTAATTCTGCAGCTTGGGCAGAATTCTGACTCACTCTTGCAGTCTCCACAATCGTACTCAAAGTCGTTACAGCATAAGCAGCTGTTAAATCACCATTCTCCAATTTAAAACAAGACCCGTCAACATACAACGTGCCATCCGGATCTGACAACGGAGTGTCTTTTAGATCAATTCATCCTTTTGTCTCCTCCTCAGTTCTGAAACAACAGTCATGTGGTTCAGAATCACTCGACTCCTGACTAGTCGGCAACAATGTTGCTGGATTCAATACATTGCATCTTTTGATCTGAATATGACTCGCTAATAGTGTCAGCTCATAGCCTGATAATCTAGCACTGGTAAGATGCTGCGTCATTGTTCGGTTCATGAGTGTATCCACGGCATGTGGAACGATGACCACTAGCATATTGTTCATGACCAAACCAGCAGATTGTCGAATAGACGCTGCAGCTGCCGCTGTAGCTCTCAAGCAACTAGGCAACGCTCTGGCTACCGGATCTAATATTGATGAAAAATACGCACAAGTGTAAATGGCTTATTGTAGTCAGGTGTACCCAACACAGGAGCTGAACATAGTGCGTTTTGTAACTCATAAAAGCTCTGCTGACATTCATCAGACCATGGCACTGGATTCGAAACACCTTTCCCAGTCAAAGCCACTAACGGTTTTGCCAAGAGAGAAAAATTCGGGATCCATTGCCTGCAGTATGAAGTAATACCCAAGAACGCACGCACTTCTCTCTGTGTGCTAGGAACATTCATTTGCGTATTGCTTTTATTCTCTCTGGGGTCAACCTTCTTCCCTCCTTTGACAAGAGATGACCGAGGTAGGTCACTTCTTGTCAACAGTATTGCATTTTGGAAGGTGATACCTTGTGATTCAAATCAGACAAATGATGCAATAAAGAAATTGTAGCTGCTTTGCAAGTTTCCTTGTCATCGGCAGCCACTAGAAGATCATCGACATATTGCACTAAGGCAGAATTAGGAGGAAGCACAAAGGAATCTAACTGACTTTTTAATGCCTGACTGTAAATAGATGGGCTTTCACAATAGCCTTGTGGAGCACGTTTAAACCTGAAACTTCGTCCTCCGAGAGAGAAGCCGAAAATATCTCTGCTTTCTTCGGCTATCGGAATGCTGAAAAAGGCATTCTTCAAGTCGATCACTAAGAACCATGTGGCTGTAGCAGGAATCAACGTTAACAATGCAGTAATGTCTGGAACCACAGGAAACTGTGGAATCACAATTTTATTAACCTCTCTAAGGTCAATTACAAATCTATAGACTGGAGGTTTTGAGGGATCAGTGCGTTTTAGAATAGGCAGTACAGGGCTATTACAGACATTTCCTCTAGTTTCCTCTATTATGTCTTTCTTGATCAAATCTTGCACTATCAATAGGAGTGCACGCTCACCTTCACTAGAAATTTTGTATTGTGGGATCCGTGGAAATTTGACATTTGCCTTCAAAGTTACTACATATGGTGGGATTTTCAAAAGACCTACATCGTTAGGACCAGTCGCTCAAAGAGTATCAGGGAGAGAACGCAGCTCCAGTGGGAGCGTATCCATTGACAAATACATCGGGGAGATGATTCTCTTACCTAATGTAAGCTGTACTCCTGAAGGAGAACAGTACAATGTCGCATAAAGGCGTTTTAACAAGTCTAAACCAAGCAGATTTTCATTACAACCAGTCGTCAAAATCAAGGGTGCTTTCAATTGGCGAGGCCCAACAGAAATAGACAAAGGACCAGAAACAGGGTTGTGAACAGGGGCGCCTGAAAAACCTACAGAAACATTTGTTAAGCCGGACAAAGGTGCGCCAGGGAGTTTTGCATATATGATAGAACTTTTTGCTGCACCAGTATCCAACAGAAACGGTTTGACTACACCTGATGTGGCTACTGCGACATAAGGCCCACTCAGATCTACTGGAACTGATACTACTCCCTCTCTTTGTCCAAGGCTGTCCTAGTACTCGTTTTGCTGAAATTCCTCACCAACTTCACAGTAATCTTCAACATGATACTGTTGAGATCTAGTTGGCTGTGTAGACTGACCATTTCGTTGATCAAAATAATTAGAAGGGCGATCATTCGTTCGTGGAGGCATAGCACCTCGTCCTCGACCTCTAGAATTTTGCATAGAACCACCACGACCTCTCTGAGCTGCAGCAGCATTATTTTGTGCCAGTATCGGACACTCATTCTTGTAATGACCTTCCTTTTTGCAATAAGCACATTGATTCCATTGATACTGTGGTCTCTGTGAACTATTGTCGGTCCTCTGATATGACCCTTGCTGTATATTCGTTTGATTCGTGCGAGGCGGATATGCTTGTTGCAAAAGGACTTTAGTTTTTAAATCTTTCGTTTTCTTATCTGATTTTTCCTTCTCTTCTTTATCCCTATTCTCATAGTACTGGGCAGTTGCAAGTATCTGTGCAGTCGTAGAGACAGCCCACGCACTTTCAGAATTCTTTAATTTATTACTAAGTTCTGGTAACAGGTTGTGCACAAATTTATCAACAAATAGTCTCTGACCTCCTTCCGTGCTCATATCCTGACCACTGTGATCTACGAAAGTTTCTTCGAATCTAGTGAAAAAGTCGGAGACGCTTTCGTCTTTCTTCTGCCTGCATGCGGACAACTTGTCCCAGTTAACACGCAATGCCGGCATCAGGGTTTTCATTAAATCGATTATTCTACCGGGTAAATTAGCAATTAAAGGTTCAGGTTTAGAACCCCCAATTTGTTGGCCATCTGCCGCAATAATAGCTGCACAATCACCACCTAGAGCAACTGGATGATTTTCTCTACGAATTTTAGCCCAAATTGGTTGTGGTACTACATTACCAAATAGCATATCAATGTCCGCTAGATTCATTACACAAGCTTCAACCGTCTGAGCCAACTCTTTGTAATATCCAGCAGGATTTTTACGCGGATCTGGCAAGGCCTGTTTTACTGCTAACACTTCAGCTCGCTTCCACGGAATGTGTATCCACACTCTCTGGAATTGCGCTGGAGCGGCCGCAATACCATTCACTGCGTCAGCTTGAATGGCTTCGTGCCATATTGGTGGAACCTCCCTCATAGGATATTGGCGACCTTTATTTGCGCTACCTTTCTCTAAATCCCTAGGTGAACGAAGTGAAGGATCAACTCTAAAATCTAGAATCAGTTCCATTGCTTCTTTTATCTCCTGACCAACTATCATACCTGCAGCGAATTTTTGTTGAATATGAATTAATTCGTCTGGAACTTGTTCAGAGTCATTCTTATCCCATTCCTCACGCAATAGGGAACACATAACATCAAACACATAGCGTTTAGTTGGTTCATTCCATTGCATAAATGTATCTAATACATCTCGTACGTTATACCTTCCAACTTTCGAAACCCACCTGAGAGCAGTGGAATCTAATATTCCTCTTTCTTCAATATTAGGAAGCTGACTACGTCTCTGAACAGATTCAGAGGCAGGACTTTTAATCAAAGTTTTGTAGAAGGGAGAGAGAATATTAGAGACAGATTCAGTAATTCTCCGACGAACAGAAAGCGGAGTCATATAGCTAGAGGAAGTTTGAAGTAGAGTGGCAGTTGGGACAGAAGAAACAGCAACAGTAGGTGTAGGAGGCAAAGTAGCTTGCGAAACAACAGGTATTAGCGGTACAGGCATAGGCAAAGGAGCAGGAGCTGGCAACCCTGGAAGAGGATGTGCCGGAGGAACATTGATAACCACAGGGATGACAGGAGCTTGATTCAGGGGAGCAGGTATACCAGGCTGTCCAGTAACCGGTAACACAACATTCAGCAGAGGTGGAGCCGTAGCACCCTGTGCATACGGTGGAGGTGACGTCAACAAGTAAGACAACAGAGGATCATTTTCAGGGTCCTCCACTATCTTAGCTGTACTTGATGGCAAAGCAGGGTAGCACTTGTCCATTGCTAAATTACGCTCTCTATCAGCTACCTCTATCGCTTTCTCTGATTCATTAAGTTGCAGCTGCTTAGCAGACTGTTCTAAAGTCAACTCTTGTTCTTTCTGTTCTTTCTTCAACTTTTTAGTCTCTCTCTGTTTGGATTCTTTTCGCCAAAAACGGAAGGAATCAAACATTGCCGGCCGGGCTTTCTTTTTAAACAACTTTCTTTCTAGATTGTCGAGAATTTCAGGTTCAAAACTACCATGTAGTGGCCAACTAAGGACACCATCTTTCTCCGTATAGCGGATCCATACCTCGTTATAAGAGATAGGGACCACACCGAACTTGCAATAAAGATCATAAAGAGGAGTTCCAATCGGAGGAACCGAACACGAGTCCTCCAACCGGGAATCCCTGTTGCAACCAAAACATGAAAACATACAACTTTTCCGACTTACCATTTTATAAACCGGAACACAGAACAAACACAAACAACAGTGCGCACTCGAACTTAGGCCTACCAAAGTGAACAAATGTATCGATACCCAAACGAAACCAAAAGATTATCGTAACTAGAGCAACCAGTGATAATCTTACAAAACCAAACCAAACCAAGGAACTAAAAGGATTATCCAAACCCTTACGAAGTAACCAAACAACTAGCAATCACTTAATACTTAACTGAGGTACTGAAGACGTCACCAAGGAGAAACCCGTCACGTCTCGCTGTACTAAGGTCTGCACCTCGGGTCCAAGACAGGGCGACGGTCAAGGCAACGGACCACTGCAGCCGTCCGAACGGGAACCCTCGTGGAAGAGAACGTCAGGCCACTTTTGCGATATGCCGGGATCGATGAAGTGGGGCGCCTCCCTCCAGAATCTTCACACGAAGCTTCTCGAACTCTTCGGGCTTTTGGACCGGTACCGAATGACGTCATCCCACGTTGGGCGCCAATTGGAGTTCTGGACTTTTTGGTACAGTCCAGAGGTGTCAGGGACAACACCCGAAGACCCCTGAGTTCTCCCTGTCTCGGTGCACAAATGAACAGAAACACGGGCTTCTCGATGGTGGCGTCAAAGACCAAAGGTTTATTACTGCAGGGACACAGAAGTCACAGAAACTACACACGGGCAGAATCTAGGAGCCTGTTCGAATTGCATTAAGTGATTGCTCCTTATATACAGAATATTTAGCTGGGGGCAACATTCTCCACATACTAGGGTGTTTCTCAACCTTTATGTCCTAAACAATAAATATTTGGCGTTACACAAGAATCGTCAACAACATCTGATGTCAAAACATTTACAAACGAGAGGTTCCCACTGTTCCATCATAATCCCATGTCATCTTTTCATTCAAGAGCCGGACCGCCTCATCGTAAATTTCGTTACCTCCCCCTAATAAAGGCCCAGAAGGAAAGGAGCAGAACCAGGTGCAGAAGATAGAAAAACAGGATAAGAGATGTTTGTGGGTCGTAAATGGGCAAGGCTACCAGCTTCGGCCGCCTAATCATGATCAGGCCAACGAACACGAGAACCAGTATAGCAGGACTGGCCTCGGGCAGAGAAGGCAGTTTCTGCCGAGTCATGCGGCCACAGCGTTTCTGTCCTAAGGTGCACGTGTCACTAGAGGGGTGAATCGCCGGCTAAAGCCTACCTGTCCTTAATTGAAATGAAGTGATCAGAGGTCACTGCGTGTCCATTGACTATGTGAGGGCAAGAAAACAAGATGGATGCCATGATCTAAAATGGATGCCATCGGTGTATCGGAAATGTGGTTATAACAGGAGTGCTCTTGCTCGTAGCATAGCGAAAACACCAGGATATACTAAATGGATCATTTGCGGTTCATCAGTACCAAAATTATGAGTTTACGACAATGTTGAAAACACGGGTTCAAATCGTCACGGAACCTCAATGAGCCTAGTCTTTCTGAGGGGTGTCTTGAATTTAAACATCATGGAGGGCATAGATGGCATGGGATTGTGCTGATTTTTCTGTGTTTTTCGATTTTTTGGGGTGTTCATGGGGACAGGCCATGTGGGTGGGGGCCATTTTGAGTGCTGCTACAGGCAGGCCCTGGCCATGTGCTGGGAGGCAGGGCGCCAAATTGAATGCAGGCAGTGTTCTTAGGTCTGCAACCATTTTGCCTAGCTTTCAACCTTTATGCCCAGGGGTAGTGAGTGATGCATGGGCCTGGTCTTTCTGTGGGGTGTCTTGAATTTAAACATCATGGAGGGCCTGGATGGCTTGGGATTGTGCTGATATTTCTATGATTTTCGTTTTTTTAGGGTATATAACTAAACTGATGTTCCTCTGACTTCCATTGCTTTTAGGTGCACAAGACTCAAGAGAACCACCAGTGCCAGGAAGAAGTTCTGCAGCGGTGTGTGTGTGAAGCATAACATCACGCGACGTCACATCTGGCCACAGACAACTCTGCAACTCGTGCAACTGCGACCTGCTGTTCTGACCTGCTCTGAAGAAGATGGCCCCAAAAAAAGTTCCCCGTAGCTCCTCTAGCAAGAAAGTTGCCAGTAAGCAGCAGAAGAAGCAAGTTACCAAGGAGACTGCTGTGCCGCCCGCCACATTTTTTGGGAGTAAAAAAGAAAAAACGCCTGCAGCAGCAGCAGGATCTGCTGGGGACCAAGCTGGGAGCAGCATCCCCGCTCCATTGGGCTCAGTGCCACCACCACCACCACCACGCCAACTTAAGTCCAAGCCCTTGAGTGCTGCAGAGGCACTTAGTCTAGTTGTTCAATCACCATTGACCAGTGATGTTGGCTCATCGCAAGAAAGTAGCAGCAATGTCCCTCAATCAACACAGGTTGTTGTAACTCATCTGACGAGTGTTGAACAACCACAGCCGCAACAACAACCACATGTGCAAGTACAAGCCCAAGTACAAGTGGAAGGAGAGGCAGCGCAAGGAGATGTGCAAGCAGAGGTGCATGGAGGGTCACAAGTGCCCACAATAGTTGTTCCTCCTGAAGTAGGGGCACATCAGGAAATCGACAATCAAGGTGAGGTATCATTTGAGGAAGCCACTCCTCCTGATGATCATTCATTGTCTTCCACACCCCTAGCAAGGAAGAGATCAAGGGTGGTGTCTACATCTTCTTCAAGCACACCTCCTTCTGATTATATGGATCAAAATTGGGAACCAGCACCACTGCCGTCTGAGAGTGAGGCACACCAGGATCTGACAAAGGTAGTTAAGCGTAAAAGGAAGCTCGTCCAAAGTCTCATACTTATGGAGTGTGATGAGGCTCAACAAGAAGTGATGGATACTGCTGCTGATGAAGACTCTCACCACGACGACACAGTCATCATAGGCTTCACTCCAGCCTCAGCGGGCAT
Organism: Lissotriton vulgaris; assembly: GCF_964263255.1. Taxonomy (NCBI): domain Eukaryota; kingdom Metazoa; phylum Chordata; class Amphibia; order Caudata; family Salamandridae; genus Lissotriton; species Lissotriton vulgaris. Next base: position 1,091,416,885 of record NC_141696.1, on the reverse strand, counting down.
GCAGCAAACAGACATTTTGACCCTAGCCCGAGAAGCTGCTGAGCGTGATGATGATGTTGTCGATGAGGAGGCAATGGAAACACCACAATCATTGGAGTTAACTAGTACACCAACACCTACCGCTTCCATATTTCTTCTTCGCCAGAAGGGACCTCCTCCATCCACCTCGACCTCAATTAGTGGTGGTGAAAGTGCACAACGTAGTAAAGTTCGGCAATACACATCCTCCACTTCATCTGGCATTAGCAGCATGACCACCAGTATCGCCGCCTCCTCCGGCCCCCACAGACAATTCAAGTCCCCAGCTTGGGACTTCTTTAGTGTTTGCCCAAAAAGGGAAAACTTCGCCATTTGTAGCATTTGTAAGCTTGCAGTTAGTCGTGGTAAGTTTGGTACCAACTATGGTACCGGAGGCCAGAGGTCATCTTAAGAGACAGCACGCTGTCCAATGGTTTGCGCACCTAAAGGTGGTCAAGGAAGCCTGAATTGCACGTCAAGAAAACGTTGATGTTTCATCTGATGATGACGAGGAGGAAGAAGATGTGTCAAACACTTCACTTACACCCAGTACCCCTGTCAGCAGCACACCCCATGTGAGCCACACTAAGAGTGTGGGAGAGAGTGAGACACCAATGCGAAAAAGTTCATCAGCGAGCGTAACTGGGTCAAAGAAATCATCATCATCATCCCGTAAATGCTTGGTCCAGGGCAACATTAGAAACATGCTTTTTTCAGATGCGCCATATGAACGCAACCACCCACTGACGCGTCTGTATAACACTAAGCTGGTTAAAATGCTAGCTCTGGACCTTCTCCCTTTTTCTTTTGTAGAAGGGGTTGGTTTTCTAGAATTAGAGGCAGCGCTCTGCCCTAAATGGAAGGTTCCTAGCGGTTCTATTTTGCCAGAGTTGCGGTTCCAGCACTACATGAAGATGTGCTGGAGGTCATTGGGGCAGCTTTGCAGAAGAGTGCTGTTCACACTATACATCTGACAACAGACATGTGGACCAGTGGTGCAGGCGCTGATTACATGTGCATCACTGCACACTGGGTCTCTTTTTCAGGGGTTAAAGCAAAGCTAAACGCAGGTGTTGACCCGGACCAAGTTTTTAAAGCTGCTCGGAAACATGGAACACTAGCCATGTTTGGCTTGGAGAAACGTCACACAGCACAAAACATTTTGGATGAGTTTAACACAAAGGTCTTTCACTGGCTGTCCCCAAAAAAACACCAGATTGGTTATGTTTCCACTGATAATGGCACCAATGTAGTTAAGGCTATGGAGCTAGGTGACTATTTCAGAGTGCCGTGTTTGGCACACTGTATAAACCTGGTTGTTAAAAAATTCTTGAGTGATGAAGACAGTCCAGCGTGCGAGTTAGTGGCCACCTGCCAAAGAATGTGCAACCATTTCAGCCATTCTTTTAAGGCCCGGAAGCATCTGAGGAGCCTGCTACATGAATGTCGAATGCCAGTGAAAGCACTCATCCTGGAGGTGCCAACACGTTGGAACTCAACCTTCTACATGCTTGAGCGTCTGTATGAGCAGTATACGGTACTCGATCACTATTTCTTAACACTGGGTACAGTTCAGAAGGACCTGAGGATAGATGCGGCACAATGGGACCTAGTTAAAAGCCTGACACACATGCTTCGTCCTTTTGAGGTCTTCACGCGTGCAGTCAGCAAGGAGGACTGTAATTTGGGAAAAGCTATCCCATTGTTGTGCATGCTGGAGCACCAACTGAAGGCGGTGTCTTCTGTGTTTCAAAAAGATGAAAAAAACCAAGACCCTTTTGTTTTGGCGGAGAAACTATTAGAGCGCCTACGTGGTGATGAACGTCTTAAAATGATCCACTCAGAACAGCATTACATTTGTGCTACTATTCTGTATCCACGCTACAAAAAGGTGCTGGCAGGCCGAGCATTCTTTCCTTTTGCTGATGAAGATGTTACAAAGTACAAACGTTGGCTAGCCTTGTCAGCCAAGAGGTTTGAAAGGGAATGGCAGCACATTGAAGGAAAAGGTAGCTCATAAGCATCAGCAGGCCATCCCCAGTCAAAACAATCTACTTCTGTACCTGTGGCTGTGGAACAAGTGACCTCTCAGCCGTTAAAGACACCGGCAACCGGATCATCTGCACCAGACACAACAGTAACATTGGATGCAGAAGAGGATTGGCTAACTCAGCTTGGGTTTGGTTCTGAAAAGGTCCCAGCAAAAAGTAAGCAAAGTGGAGGAACCTTGGAGGACCTTGAGTCGATGGTGTAGGACTATCTGAATGACTCAACAGAGGTCTATGTTAATACTGACCCATTGGCGTATTGGCATGGGAAAAAAGAATTGTGGCCACAGCTCTCCAACCTGGCTATAAACTACTTGTCTTGCCCACTCGCAAGTGTGTCTTCTGAACGTGTTTTCAGTGCTGCTGGTGGCATTGTAACTCCCAAACGAAGCCACCTCTCGCCCAAAAATGTGGAGAGGTTAACAATGATCAAGATGAATCAGCACCTCATACCACCAGATTACAAAGTACGAGAAAGCACGCCGCATGAAGACGAGGAGGACAGCAACATAGATGAGGGAATTTGTTCTCTGTTCGGTGACACTGACCTCACCCTGCCTGAATTCGCAGAGTATGATGACGAACTCTTATTCTTATTCCCTGACACCGAGCCCTGAAAATGAGACAATGAATCAATAACTTTCTTTTTCGTCCTTATTCACTTTTATTCCTGTGTGTCTGTCTTTCTTTGTTTTGCACAGTTAATTTAATTCAAACTTTAATCACATAATCACAAAAACACGCCCATCAGCAGAACTGTCTTCACTTGTTTGCTTATTGATTTGAAGGTGCCGCAGTCTGCATTCCTCAGGTTCACTAGTTCAGAAGAACTTGCTCCTCTATCCTCCTCCTCCAGACTCCTATTTCCCTTAAAGTAGAGGGCTGGATTACGCCCAATGAAGAAAGACTCAGTACTTGTGGGAGTGTTCTACTTCTTTGCGGGTGAGTTGACGGCTCTGGGGCCATTGCTGGGAAGCTCTAATACCGGATGAAAGTGGTTTGGACCAAATCGGAGGCGGGAATTTTTTTGCGTTTTTGCTGACTTGCTTGCCTTTGAGGTGCTCTTTGGGGGGGTTCTGGGTGTTTGTGGGTTAATTTTGGGGTCTGGGAGCACTGCTGGGACAGTCTAATCTTGATTGCATTTGCTTTTCAGGAAATCCGTGGTGGAAAACGGGAGTTATCACCTAGCTGCACAGCGCGTTTGGACCGAAGGCTGGGAAATATTTTAAGTATGAGATTTTCCTTTTTGGCTGTTTGGGGGTGTTGTGCTTTTTTGCGGGTGGGTTGGCGGGTCTTGGGGCATTCCTGGGAAGGTCTAATACCGGATAGAAGTGGTTTGAACAAAATACATGCAGATTTTTTTGTTGCTATTTCTGACATTTTGCTCAATGTAGCGTTTTCGGGGGCCTGTTTGGGGGCTTCCTGGTGTTTGTGGGTGGGTTTCGGGGTCTGGGAGCACTGCTGGCTATGGATACTTTAGTTTGCAAGAGGTTTGAAGCAAATCCATGGTGGCAGAGGGGGCTTAGGGCCTAGCTGCAGAGCGCACGTGGAGTGATTTTGGAAATTGGCAAGAAAATGACTACGTCAACATTTTTGTACTTTTGCTTTTTGGCTGTTTGATGGTCTTCTACTAGTTTTCACCTGGGTTGACAGCTCTGGGGCCATTGCTGGGAAGCTCTAAACAAGTGGTTTGGACCAAATCGGAGGCGGAATGTTTTTTGCGTTTTGCTAACTTGCTTGCCTTTGAGGTGCTCTTTGGGGGGGTTCCGGTGTTTGTGGGTGAGTTTTGGGGTCTGGGAGCACTGCTGGGACAGTCTAATCTTGATTGCATTTGCTCTTCAGGAAATCCATGGTGGAAAACAGGACTTATGACCTAGCTGCACAGCGCGTTTGGACCAAGGGCCGAGAAATATTGTAAGTATGAGATTTTCCTTTTTGGCTGTTTGGGGGTGTTGTGTTTTTTTGCGGGTGGGTTGGCGGGTCTTGGGGCATTCCTGAGAAGGTCTAATACCGGATAGAAGTGGTTTGGACAAAATCCATAAGGAAGAGCCTTTTGGCACTTTTTGTAACTTAGGGTTCGTTAGGGTTAGCCCTAGCAGCAGGATTGCATGTGTTTCGGGGTGTTCTAGATTTTTGCAACTGAGTTCTGGGGTCTTAGAGCACTCGTGAGAATGTGTAATTTTGGTTGCAAGTCATTTGAAGAAAATCCATGGTGGGAAAGGGGGGGTTTGGCACAGTTAAAGAAAGCCTTTGCCACTATTCTTAACTTAGGGCTCGTTAGGGTTAGCAGTATTTCTATTGCATGTGTTTGGGTGGGGGGGTTTTCGAGTCTTGGAGCGATGCTGGCTATGAATACTTTTGCCTGCTTGCAAGTGGTTTGAATACAATCCATGGGTAAGGGGGTATTTGGGCCTACTTTTACTTTTAAAGTACGTTTTGTCACCAGTTTTCTGCTAGGCCTCATTTTTTGAGATCTGATTGGGGGTCTTCTACATTTTAGTGACTGGCTTTAGTAAGGGTCTGGGTGGGAGCACTGCTGGGAAGGTCTAATTTTGTTCTAAAACACAGTTTACAGTACACCTAGCTTGAGGGGAAAGATCCGCTAAATTAATTTGCCCATACTTATTTATCCTTCAAAAGGTGACTCAGACAGAGTACGGATTTTCAAAAATATTGTACTCTCTATTAGGAAACTCAAAGTGTGACTTTTTGCACTACACAGCGTACAAACCTTATATTTATTTATCAGTGGTGTTCTAATATCACTTCCTGTTTTTCGTTCAATAATTACAGGCCAGGTTTCAGTCTGTGCAATGGGGAAAAAAGGATGGAGTCAGGCTTCACATTAGCGAGCCGCAATTCAGCATCCGCCAGGCAGGCAGTGGACAAGGTGTCTTCTGGTCACCAACATTGATGGACGAAGCGTCAGCTGAAATGGAGGAGTGCCGCTAATAAGAGGAATTGTTTGCTGCATGCAACTTACTTACCAAATTCAACAGGACAACTACAACAACATACAGATACAGTATCCATTGTTTTCTTCTATGAGTGTGACTGCATTTCCTGGATCTCTCTCTGCTTCTAAATTGATCCCTACAGCCATTCTATAGGTTTTACTTCAGCTATTTTTTAAACCTAATTCAATGTAAGAAGTGTTTCTCTGATTGCAGAGATAGGCAAGTGAAAACGCTGCAGCCCTGTACTGTCGCATTCTAGTACTACTTACTTTTCAGTAACAATGCGTGCAGTAGTGCATGCACTTCCTTTATGTCACTTAACAGATTTATGGTTAGCTTTGTACCCAAAGATTTCTTTATCTTCAATTATTGTTTGTCCAAGCTGTGCTTTTTTTTTCTTCTCTCAACAAAACCTACCCCAAAAAAAAACCCATTCCCATCCATTTACCAAACCCTAACCCTCTTCCCCCGGGCTGTGTGGTTTTGCTTGATGTGTGACTAAATGACATCAATAATTCCACACACTTGCTGGGGAGGATAAGGTCATAGCAATAGGCTGGTGAAGGAATCCGAGGATATATTCTAGACTTACTCAGCTTCAGTACTATTTCTTGTAGTAGTAGCCAATGTCAAAGAAATTCAACACAGGTACAAGTTATACTTTCAATACTTTACCATTTGTTAGGCTACATTGTGGCACTGTTCTAGTGTACTGTCACCTGCTATATTCTCTATCGTACCGTTGTAATGCTACAGTAAGGACAAACCAGGTTTCATTTTTTTTTTCCATAGGCATGCAACTGCCACTGTGTCACACCACTAGTACCACCGCAATGAGGAGGACATTTCATCCGCCCAGGATTGCCAACCTTAATCGCCATTTCCCATGGAGCCAGCCCTGGGCCTAGCCCTACTTTCAAACACAAATTACAGGTAAGATAAGCGTTTGGTGGGAGGTAGTATAATGGAGTATTAGGAGAGACGAGAGATTGACAGTAGTACTACTAAAGTCCTAGGACTCTTGAATTCACTTACTCTGTGAGAGGCACTTAGTGTTGAAAACATTTAGCCATTTACACTTAAAGGAAGAAAATGACACAGACTTAAGTTTCAGGAACACAAACTTTCTGTTAAACCCCCACCCACCAGACTCAAAAGCAGTAAAAAACAGGTATGCTCAGATAAAGTTTCAAAAAGTATATTTTTGTAGCCCTAACAAAATAATCTCCCGCAAGACCCTCCCTAACCCCAACGATTGTCCTTCAAAAGTCCCAAAAACAACCCAACTCCCAATTCCCACCGCCCAAAAGTCTCTAAAAAAGGGGTAAGGGACACTACGGCAGGCTGCTGTTCACTTTTGCGGCCAGGGCATCATACTCCTTGCGGAGGGTGGCATGGTCGGAGCGGAGGCCCTCCACCAAGGTCTTGTACGTTAGGACCTCCTGCTCCAGGTAGGACACTCTGAGGGATAGGCGGTGCTGGCGTGCCTTGAAACGCCTGTGGGGAGCAGCTGCTGTCTTTGCTGCTCAGCGGTGGCGGTTGGCTTTGGTAGCCCGGCTCCGTACCTGTTGGAGCACTGCGCTGGCTGGCAGCCCGTGGGGGCACGGAGGAGGATGCAGCTGTCCCAGTGGATGTTGTACCGGTAGACTGCGTGTCCTCCTCCTCCAGGGCCACCAGCCGCCGCTATTCGGCGACAGTGGCATCCAGCCTCCGTTGCTGGGCCATTCGAGCCAGCTCCCTCCTTGATGGTCTGTTTGATTTGGAAGGAGCAACTATATGAAGAAAGAAAGACATAGTCTGTAACCAATGCTCCTTAAGATTAACACAAAATGATTGAGCAGAAAGTTGTGTCACAGTACAAGTAGCAAATTGAAAGCACAGTACATAACTATTGAGGACAGTATCTATCTAACCTCCCACTTCTTCATCCTTGTTCTAAAATTAGTGGGAGTTTAAGGAACAAATTCTACGAGCACTATGGACTTCCATTACAGTCGACTATGACAGTGCACCAGTCTAATTCTTCTTCTTCTCTCTTGTTTAGGAAAATTGGTACGTTATCTTATGCAAGCCGGCATAATGCCAGCGCAGTGAACTTGCACCCGAGAAAAACAGACGCACACCATGATGAGTGAGACAGACTTGCGTTACTGTACCGGTCCAGTACATGCAGGTTGTGAAGCTCTTACTTTTCTATTACGGGTGGCACTGAGAATACTCTGTTAAAAGGGCTACTGCTTAATTAATTTAGCTTTCACCCTACAGTGCAAATGAGTACTAGAAAAGGAAAATGAAGAAGCTAAATAATCTGATTATCTATCACTTCACATGGGATGTATTTGATTACATATGGGATGACTTTAGGTGCTTTGCTTATTATTGAGTGAACAGTGATACACCCACACATGAATGACTTACTACTACTAAACTAAAGTTATTAGGAGAGGTAGGGAGTGTCCACCGTAAGAACCGGATATATGCTGTGCTTGCAGTTGCAATACAAACTTCTGCTACTATACATGGTAGTATTTGGACAAAATTACAACTTCTTTTCCTTGCCTTTCATACACTGGAACAGACGTGCGGGTGCGGTGTTACATGCTCTTCAAAGTAACACTTAGTTCATCCAGTGACCGTCTACTCTCGCTAGATACACATATGCTATCTAAGAGTATATGCTATCTAAGAGTCAGATAGTACCATGATCCAGGCATCCATCCATTCAAAGTATATGCACACATACAGTTTCTGTTTCACCCACCCAGGCTGTTCTTCGTCCACCCATCCTTGCTTCATCATTCACCCAGCCATGCACCATACCATATTCTTCCCTTCCCAGCCACCTCGGGGACCAAGCAAACACATATCATTCTTCTTTGCCAGTCATCATCATATTTTTCGTCCTTCCACACTTACTTACACCCTTCTTTCGCTTGTCGTTCATCCCATCCATCAAGTTCATCTCAGATCTGATTGGGATTCTTCCCGCCAAAAACTACACAGCTAAGTCGAAGTACATTTAGAGGAGGCTACTACCTGGATGATTTATAATACACCCATGCAGATAGCGGGCGCAGGCTCCTTGCAGTTGCTGGTGCGCCCCCTCCCTCTCCCAGAGCCCCAGACAGCACACTCTGCAGTCTTCAATCTCAATAAGTAAGGAATATATAGCTTACCTCTGCCCGCCACCACCGTGTGAACCCTCACAGGCACACTGAAGTCGTCCGGCACTTGCACCGCATCCTCCCCAGAAGTGTTCCCCTCATCCACCACCACCACCTCCGCGCTGGCCCCGCCTCCAGATGTTCCACCTACAAAGAACATTTAAGAATGTTAGAATACACCACTCACCACTATATAATATTTGGTCTAGGAATAAAGAAATGTTAAAAAAACAGCAAACAATGTAATAATTTGTGGCTGTTTACTCTAAAGTAAAAATGTCCCTTTTTCCAGGGATGGCTGTTGTCTTGCTGCACTTTTTGGCACAACTGATGAATGCTTGCTTTTTATTTTTAACACACACCACTTTTTCTCCTAACAGACAGAAGCTTGACTTCTAAGAACACGAGCAAGATCAAGTTCAAACCAGGTGAGAGCTCTGCTCAACCACAAGAAATGTGTCCAATTAATCGTCAGCACTAAGCACTTTTCCATTTTCAGTTAAACGTTTACTTTCATGACAAACTTGATTTTAATAAATGTGTTTACTTTTAATAAAGCTTTTAAACTTAAATAGACTCTGTGGTTTTTGGTCCTCCAGAATAGAGTGGCTGAGCTAAAGGTTTTGGAATTTTTGCAAGCATGAGTCCATGACACTTCTTGACTCTGACTCCGTACTCTTGTCCTGCGTTGGATAATCTAATCATCATTGGGGATCAATCATCGGTGACTTTGGGAGCTAAATGACTCTGCCACACTATCTAGTCAGTAAGGAGATTGGGGGTTCAACTACAAAGTCTGTTATCACTGAGGTATGCGGAAAGTCTAACAGCGCCTAATATAATTGATAAGATAAGCAATGCATTATTTAGTGTCCATAGTTCTGTTTCTCTAGATTTGTCCCTGCAACAGTAGTGGAATGGATTGTCCTCCTATCCAAACCAAAAGTAAAGTAGTATCTTATTCTTTCTTGGTGGTCATTCACCTTTTTATTGTTGGCAATTGTCAAAGCATAAACATTTAGAAGACTTGAAAAGACAGTATGGACAATCCCAGAGAACTGCACTCAGTGCATAGAGCTATTGCTAACTAGAAGGGGAGTCCAATGGAATTGCCAAATGTGCAATCTTAGTTAGTTACACAGACAGACTAATAAGAATAATCTAGTAATACCACAGGGAGTCATAGTCGAGGCAGGATAAGAATTTAGATCCAGTCTACAAGAAGATCAAAGACGATTTAGAAAAAATCGAATGAGTAACGCTAGGAAAAAATAGGTACTCTATATTAAAATTAAAACTTACCGGGGCCAGCAAAGGAGCCCTCGCCTGCCCGATCCTGGCCTGCATCCTGGCGAACAGCAGCCTCCTCCTCCTGTGTCCTCTTGCCCCTGGGGGGAGCTGATGTACAACATGAAAGAAAGAAAGACCAGAAAACATGGATGAGATTTGTCAACCAAATCAAACATTTCAAAAGAACAATAACAAAATATTTTGGCGAAATAGCAAATAGACAACTATTCCACAACATATATTGACCGATCTCCTTTGGTCTACTACGTTATTAGCATTGCTTGATTTGCGGACCGTCGACTTGGAAAGTTCTTATGTAACTCACTAAACAAAGTACTAACATTTTTTGCCTAGGACTGGCAGGCAGCAGTCCGCTGCACACGAAGTGACAGACAAAGTCCATCGTGATTGCAGATCAGCGACAACACCTAGTTTCCTACTACATTAACCAGTCATTAAAATACTCAAACTATCAATCCACCACCACTATTTTTTCTTATCACCATGTGTACAAAGGAAGGACTGGAATCTGCAGGGGCTGATTTAGAAGCCCCTTGCGGCTCTTTTGCTCCATTGTTGCGTGACTTTTGTGACGCAGTGGCAGAACAAAAGAGGCGCCATGGTGCGGCGTATATTAACAACGTGATGCATATGGGAGATGCATCACGTTGTAAAGCCCTGCACCAACAGGGGGCGTTCCGGCACAAGGGAGGGCGTTCCTGCGCAGGAACGCATCCTAAAAGTGGCTGAGGGAAATCTACAAGATTTCAATCAGTCACTTTGAGTACAATGATGCGTGACTTAAACCCTGCGCCTGCTTGAAGCAGATGATTTAGAAAAGGGGGTGGTGATGAACAGAGTGTCTGAGTTAAACAGACCACTCTTACCCAGTCCAAAGATCAGGGCTTGATCCATCACCGTTATTTATCTCACTGCCCCATCCCAGCTCAGAACCTGGCTATATGCAAATCAGTCTGTCCCTGGCCCAGTGCATCATGGGAACAGGGCAGACTAAACTACCAAGCCAATTCTTCACCAGAAAGGAGACAAGCTACCGGGGACCGGTTTCTGGCATTTAAGCCTTCTTCGGCCCGGCTTGCTTGAATCCTGATGGAGCAGTGAGAAAGGGACTCATGTCTGAGTATACCCTGCCACACCTATAGTGGCCAAAAACGATTTAGAAAAGGGGGTGGTGATGAACAGAGTGTCTGAGTTAAACAGACCACTCTTACCCAGTCCAAAGATCAGGGCTTGATCCATCACCGTTATTTATCTCACTGCCCCATCCCAGCTCAGAACCTGGCTATATGCAAATCAGTCTGTCCCTGGCCCAGTGCATCATGGGAACAGGGCAGACTAAACTACCAAGCCAATTCTTCACCAGAAAGGAGACAAGGTACCGGGGACCGGTTTCTGGCATTTCAGCCTTCTTCGGCCCGGCTTGCTTGAATCCTGATGGAGCAGTGAGAAAGGGACTCATGTCTGAGTATACCCTACCACACCTATAGTGGCCAAAAACGATTTAGAAAAGGGGGTGGTGATGAACAGAGTGTCTGAGTTAAACAGACCAATCTTACCCAGTCCAAAGATCAGGGCTTGATCCATCACCGTTATTTATCTCACTGCCCCATCCCAGCTCAGAACCTGGCTATATGCAAATCAGTCTGTCCCTGGCCCAGTGCATCATGGGAACAGGGCAGACTAAACTACCAAGCCAATTCTTCACCAGAAAGGAGACAAGCTACCGGGGACCAGTTTCTGGCATTTCAGCCTTCTTCGGCCCGGCTTGCTTGAATCCTGATGGAGCAGTGAGAAAGGGACTCATGTCTGAGTATACCCTGCCACACCTATAGTGGCCTAAAACGATTTAGAAAAGGGGGTGGTGATGAAGAGAGTGTCTGAGTTAAACAGACCACTCTTACCCAGTCCAAAGATCAGGGCGTGATCCATCACCGTTATTTATCTCACTGCCCCATCCCAGCTCAGAACCTGGCTATATGCAAATCAGTCTGTCCCTGGCCCAGTGCATCATGGGAACAGGGCAGACTAAACTACCAAGCCAATTCTTCACCAGAAAGGAGACAAGCTACTGGGGACCGGTTTCTGGCATTTCCGCCTTCTTCGGCCCGGCTTGCTTGAATCCTGATGGAGCAGTGAGAAAGGGACTCATGTCTGAGTATACCCTGCCACACCTATAGTGGCCAAAAACGATTTAGAAAAGGGGGTGGTGATGAACAGAGTGTCTGAGTTAAACAGACCACTCTTACCCAGTACAAAGATCAGGGCTTGATCCATCACCGTTATTTATCTCACTGCCCCATCCCAGCAGACGTACGGCTTGACGCAGCATTGGGGAGATAGGGCACCCCAGAGCATTGCTGGAGCTGCGCCATCGTTGCGACGCAACTCCAGCAATGCGTCGCCTTTGCGGCACAGATGCGTAACGCTTTGGTGATGTTTTGGGCCCATGGTGCGCCGCATTGTAAATACGGTGCACCATGGGTGGTGGTGGCGTAGCGCACAATTACTGGCGCATCCCTCCTACTTTGCAGGGATGCGCCGGTAATTAAAAATCTGACCCTTAGTGTCTAGCATTAGGCAGTTCTTTAAACTACACTCATGCATAATTTCACAGGCCAATGAAATGAGCACAAAATCGAAAATAAATAAGCATAGTAGCAGCGCTACTGAGAAGGAGAGCAGTGCACCTGAAATGCACAGAAGATTTTGGAATATAATTTACCTACAATGTAATCAGCAGCATTATTGCTCTTGGTAAAAAACAAAAATTTGCAAGATAATAACACACAGAGCAGGAGAAAACATAGTAAAGAAATAGCTACTACTACTCACCAAGCCCGGGGATCTCAAGGCCGAGCAGGTCGAGCAGATCGAGTTCCCGGTCCAGGACATCCGTCCAGTGGTGGGTGTCCTGGTTGTAGGTGCGCCGGACCCGAGAGTTGTGGTACATGGCCCGGCACACCTTCTCCCACCGCTTCCGGCGCTCCTGGATCCTGTACCCGCTAGCGATCCTGCCGCCTGCCATGATGGTCCTGGGGAGGCGGCGCTGATCATAAAAAATTAGTGCGGCCACCTCCTCCGGGCAGAAGATCTCCAGGGGTGCGACCTGCTCCCCCCTCAAACGCCCGCACGGGAGCCGGGCACGGGGTGCGGGACCCTTCCCCTTCTCAGGATGCTTCCCGGCTCCCTTCACCATGGTCTGGGTGGAAAGGAAGCTAAATAATAAAGAAAATAGAATAGGGAATAGAAGAAAAGAAAAGAGTTTAAAAAAGTAGTTTAAAATTAACCAAAAGTAGCAGAAAACACAAAAATATAGAGCTAGAAAAATAGAGAGATAGATAATAAGTAAAAAAATAGATTAAAAAAAACTTCAAAGAAGCAAAGGATGGCAGAGATACATAGAGGTTACAAAAAGCATCCCCAGAACCATAGCAATGAATGAGAAACAAGATGGCCACGCCCGTTCACGGCCGCGCGGGTAAGTTCGCGCGAGATTTTCCTCACGAACACACGCAAAATTGTACTAGCGAGCCGCACACTTTGCGAGATTACACATCGTGCCCGGAAACGGAAATACGTCATGCAAACAAGATGGCCGCGCCCTTGAACGACCGCGAGGGTAACTTTGCACCGTTGCGCTACAAGCGGCTCGCTAAAACGCACAAAACCTTGTGAACTAACACACCACAAAAAAACAAATCGCATATTCGCACGAATTCGCAGCTTCCGAATCCGATCACGCGCAAGTTCGCGCCCCGCGAATGCCGCGAAATTGCAGAAAAACGAGTTTTGTAAAACTGAAAGCACTCAGCAGGTGCAAGAGTTCAAACTCTTCATTAGTAACCATTCCCTGTAGTGCTTCCTGACTGGGGCCCCTCCAGAGTTCAGTTGCTAGTTGCAACAATTGTATGATCCTGCTCTGACCCTCACAGCAGGCTCATAGAATAGCTACAAGTAGGCCACAAAGGTCCTGGAAAAAAATTTGCACTGCAACAGACCGGACCCCTCCCCTTCAGGCCCAGATATTGTGCGCTTAACTCCGGGATGTGTCAAACAAATACTGCAAAAGTTCCACCCCACAATGGGGATCGTTGGTGTGTTGTGTCCTCAGAGTGCATTATCCCCATTGTGGGATGGAACTTTTGCAGTATTTGGTTGCCGGTTCGCTTTGCCCCCTTCCTTGGGTCCATGGTCTGGGAAGGAACTCTCTTTGTTGGATTACATTTGACAGACTTTCGTGGGACCGGATGCTCTGTGGTGAGGACTTTCAACTCGCTATTTTGGGCGGAAGGAAGTAAACATGTCCCTGAGGTAAGCGCACAAAATCTGGGCCTGGAGAGTAGGGGGCCGGTGGGCGATGAAGGTTGTGCAGTTGATCTCATATCCAACGGGAGATAGTTGTTTGGGTGGCTTATACCTCTGTGGTGGGTACGTTCTCCAGTAATACCGTTGTGATCCACTCACGGTGTATGCACTTGGAGCCGCAGAAGGAACCCGTTATTATTTGGGTGGACACACATACAGGGAGAATTGTAACAAAGACAGCTCAAGACATTTGGTGTCATAAGTATACCAACTGATGATGGAGGAGGACACAGAGAGGAGGGCAATAGAACAGTTTCTACTTGCCAGAGCACCGTGCATTAATACCAAACACTCAGAATACAAAAATGTCAATAGAAGTAATGTAGAAAAACTCAAGAAACTGGAGAAGCTGTATAAATCGGAAACATCGAAATGGTAGGAAGCTATTTCACTACAAGACCATATTTACAAGGGCATGTTGCCAAGAGGACTACGGATCTGTACAATACCTAAATATGAATCGCCCAACTCAAAAATGCTAGAAGAGTGAGCTGAAAATTCTGCCATCGGCTCTAGGAGAATGCTAGAAAAACTAGTAAAATACGCATGGGTTGATAGAGAAACATTACGTCATGAAATTAAAGTGCTGAAAGGGGACCTGGAGAAGAGCATTGAACAGGATTTGTTGAATAAAGAAATGGAATTAATCAAAAGTAGAGTGAAATACCATGAAGGGGACATTAAAAAAACAGTGGAAACTTCATAGAGATTGCTGACGGCAGAACTGTTCCATCCTCACAGTAGTTGTATGCTGAGGATGGAACGGTCCCCTCCTCTTCACACAACCAGGAAATCCCTCTGCTGTTTCCTGCAGAGGCATTTACTTTTTTATTTATCATGGAAGAGCTTTCCCAGTGGCAGAGGCATTATTTTTTTTTCAACGTAATGACAATTGGCATGTATAGTGCGCTGACATAATTACATTAAAGGTGAAAGTTAAATGAGCTGATAGGTTCATTTCACGTTCACTGCTGATGTGCTTGTGGAGCTATCTCAGCCCCCTGAGTACCTAGGCACACAGGAGAAGTATTATTGGAGAGGGTAGAATCTTTCATTTCCAATGATACCCTTCCCTAGAGGATCCCTGCTTGGGGATTGGTGCAGGAGGTCGATCCCCAAGCATGGATCCACCACTAGACTCCAAGAAGGGGGAAGCCGCCCCTTGGACATGGGCCTTTGCTCCCCCAAATGTTTATGAACATATTTAGTCTTTATGCTCCCCCAGGGGGTGGAGAACACTCTAGGCACCAGGAAGTATTGTTTTTGATAAAAAAAAGGGGTGGGGGCTGTCCAAATTAGACATGCAAATGCCCTCATACCCAATGCAAAAGGGACAGTCTTCCCCAAGGGGCAGAAGGAGAGGAAATGGGGGTTATTACCCTCAAACAGCCCCCAGGAGGGCACAAAGCCCACTAGGTGCCAGGGATAATTTTGTTTGTAAAAGAGGGGTTGGAGCTGGCCACAATGGACAAGACAATGCCCCACCCCAATACAAAAGAGGCTGTGTTTCTACCCCCAAGTGGTAGATGGGGGTTATTACACTCTATCTACCCCCCACTGGGAGCAGAAAGCCGAATGGAAGCCAGTTTGTTTTTTAAATAAAAGAGGGGTGGAGGCTGCCCAGAATGAGCATGCCAATGCCCCCACCATCCCAAAAATGGGCACAGTCTTTCTGCCCCCCGCTGGGGGGCAGATATGGGGGCCGATATGGGCATGCCACACCATGAAGGGGGGGCAGGAAGCTTACTAATCATAAGGGTTTATTTTTAATTTGTGTAGGGGTGGGGCTGCCCAGAATGGGCATGTTAGTGCCCTCACTTCCTAAAAAATTGGCATAGTCTTTTGTTTGATGGTGGAAATTACACCCTATCTGTCCCCCTAGGTGGGGGCAGAATGCATACTAGGCATCAGGAATTTGTCCCAAAAAAACACTACATACTATGGAAAGTTTTTGCGTGTGTGTGTGTGAGAAGTGGAGTTTGGCTGATTGTTTGCATGCACTGATGTTTGGCTGGCTGTGTGTGTACTGGCATTTTGCTGGTGGTGTGTATGGACTTGCACTTGGCTGGTGGTGTGTGTGTGGACTTGGTAGTGGTATGTGTAAACTGGAGCTTGGCTGGTGGTGTCCATTGAATGGTGCTTGGCTGGTGTTGTTTGTGGATGGCATTGGCTGGTGTTGTGAGTAAGCATGGGCTGAAAATTCATTCCGCTCACTGAATTTGCAGATTTTTCGCGTTTTCGCAATCTGCGAATCTCGTGAAATCGCAGTAAAATCGGCGAATCAGCGGGGACGAATTTTCAGCCAAGCACTTACAGGGTTACAGCAGCAGGTGCAACAGTTTAAGCTAATTTTTTGTAACCTTTTACTAAAGGCTTAAAAAGAAATTAACTTCTACTTGGGCACCTGCTGCTGTAAGCCTGTAAGTGATTCCTGGCGCCTCATTGCCTACTTGCAACTATTCTCTGACCCTGCTCCGACCTTTGAAGCAGGGTCAGAGAATAGTTACAAGTAGGCAATGAGGCGCCTGTCACGAAAATTAAACCACAACAGGAAGCACTGACAGATATAAAAACAAGCATTTGCAATGCAATAGGTCTCGCATTAGGAAAGTTTGAGGTATTGGTCTTGTAAATGAATTTTTTTTTCATTTATGTGTTGGTTTTGAAAATAGCTAAATTAATAGCTTTGTCATTTACAATGCCAATAGTTATAACTTTCACAAATGTGACACCTATAGCATTTGTAATGAAACATGTTTTGTATTCACGTGACTTGGATGTATTGATATTACAAATTACAATGGCTTTTAATTTTTTTGATTAATTAATACTTAAATAAAAGTGATTTTAATTTATAATGGCAATAGCTTAAACTTTTGTAAATAACTTTTGTGAAGATTATGTTCAGTGTATTTTATTGTGACGAAAATCCAAGAACAGAAGTGAAATATTAACATATTTTTGTGACATTTGTAATAAAGCTTGAAACATTGAGAGAACATATTTGAACCAGTTGTTGTTGAATGAATGAATGAATGAATGAATTACACATTTGTTACGCGCATAGCTACCCATAGGCATCCCGGCGCCCTTTGCTCATTCATTCACAGAGTTAGGCAAACAGGTGAGTTTTAACTAGCCTCCTGAATTTTTGATGATTGGGTTCCATATGAACATGAAAGGTTAAGTTATCTCTGCACAGCACAACAAAGCCCCAGCTAGTATTTATTTGGGACCACATTCTGTTTGCAGATCCTATTATTGACAGCATTTAAAAAAGTGGCCCATTTAATGCAAGTGTTCCAGTCAAAGCTGCAGCATAACTTCCCCACAGTTCTCCAAAAATGGCAAATCTAATTGATCCATGATCTCCTCACAAAGTCCCTCTCTATGATATAGGACGGCCTGTTTGGTGCCGTCAGACTGAAATCTGTTGCTAAACTCCTACTGCTGCATTAAGATGCACAGCAGTCAGAGCCAGGGTGAAGGGACCGACCATCGGTCGTAATGTAATTCTCTCCAATAAGGGTGGGCCTGCTCAGGCATCGCCACAGGGATTATGATGTCCCTTTTAGACAGTCTTTGTTATGTTATGTTATGTTATGTTATGTTATGTTAAAAGAACGGTCACCAATTGGTTTCATGGCGCTCAGAGACAAGTGGAGAGAAGAAGCAGGTGAGTAAGGCACTAATCGTGAGCTAATTGGAACAGATACGTTTTCAAGTTCTTACGAAAGGTGATGTAATCAGGAGTGAGCCGGATTGAGAGAGGGAAGGAGTTCCAGGTAGAAGGAGCAAGGAAGGAGAAACAGGCACCGCCATGTTTCTTCCGTTTGAACCTGGGGGTGATCAAGAGATTGTGAGCCGAGGACCTGAGATGCCGTGAGGGAATGTGACGATTGAGGCTGAGAGAAATAAAAGTAGGGGCAGAAGCAGATAAAGATTTGAAAACAGTGCAGCCCATTTTGAAGATACGGCGGTACGCGACTGGGAGCCAGTGCAGTCTTTTCAGCAAGGGCATGACATGTTGGTACTTGGGTTGTTGAAAGACCAATCTGGCTGCCTGGTTTTGTACCAGCTGAAGCCGATGAAGGTGGAATGCCGGGATTCCCACATACAGACAGTTCGCATAGTCAATGCGTGAGGTGACCAGGGCCATGATTACGAGAATGAGAGCCTCTTTCAATGGCGGTCCAACCTCCATTGAAAGACTGTCCGAAACATACTTTGGGAGACCCTAGCAGTACCCCTGTCCCTACGCAGTGTCCACTATGAGGCCTGTTTGGCACCTGTGGTGCCCCCCAAACATTCATGCATTGTGTGGCAGGCACCTCATGGTGCCTGCCACAAGGTGCATGGATAATAGTAGTAAACAGACCCTTTACCATTGCAGGTTGTGCTGCGGCCCTTTCCCGAACACCAGTACATGTCGCAATAGTAATGTGCATGTTTCCGACTTCTGTGTCGGTGGTTTCATCATAATACTGCGGGTAAGTCCTCCAACTCCTAGTCAATTGGTCCCATTCCCACTACAATGTTGGTCAGATGCTCGTCCAATCGGCATCGTACTGAGCCCCAAAGTAGTCTATTGGGAGAATGTAGGGCTTCACACGTAGATGACTAAAGTCCCCATTATGAATGGCCCAGTAAATGCGCTGGATTTTCCCCACCCCTGTACTTACCAATGCCAGGGGAACTGGTAAATTTGGGAGGAAACTGTTGTTATCAGCCTCATGGAGCTTAAGAGTCCACTAGTAATGACGGACGACAAAAAGATGCCAGAAACACTAATATTGACATCTACCAATACTGGCAACAGCATTACCAAATACATTCAGGAAGAGTGCGTTTTGTCAAATACTTTGGGCTGTTTATGCCTCCCACAATTGCCATATCTATAACACTGATAGCTTCTTAGTGCACATTGAATGAGGTTTTATGACCAGGGCAACTGGCATTGTGCAGCAACAAAGAGTAAAACTAGGCAGAAGGGTTTTACAAGAGCATGCTTCTGTCACGGTTACTCAAGGGAATTTTATTAATAATGTTAAACACATAAGTCTAACTGGAGGAGAGGGATTCCTGAACATCAAAATAGAATGTGTAGCACTTTTTGGTTTGTAAACGGATGCATACACAAAATCTTTCCATGTCACATTTCAGGGCGGAATACAATTATCCAACCAATAAGATGAAACATCTGACAAAGTGCTTACACCTGTTAAAGGACTTCTCCGTACACCTGCTGCAATTCCTTTACCTGAAAATGTCAAATGTATACTGCTTCTCACAGTTAATTTTAGCTTAATGTCTCAAACCATTTTGAAGTAGTATTAGCAGTCTTCTGTTGAAAGAACCTAAGGTCAGTTGCTTCCATTGGTTTGAATCATTAAATTCATAGGCCTGCTGCTCAAAAGCAATCTGAAACAGCAAACAGTATTCAACAAAAAAACCATTATCTGTCAGATTGGTATTCATGAAAATAAATGTTCTGTAACACACTTCAATAAAATACAAATTGAAAATGATTTCAATGCACAAGTTTTGCACTATAAATTATCACCTACACTCCTGTTGTCTGAAAAATGAAGATGTATAGTGTCTCTGAATGTTTACTGATTCCATCAAACACAGCTTCAGCCTGCATCACCTTACTTAGTAACCACTGCCATTCAAGACATGCAGTGACAGATTTCATTATTTATGTGACACATGCTATTTTAAGAGACAAACTGACTTATATGTGAATTGTTGTAGTAGTTTCTGAGAATATTCTATTAATTTGAGCACCATACCAAATTAATTCATCCACATTCCAAGCAGAGTTAGAACCAAGCAGATACAAACTTCATCGAAGGTCACTAGTTGGGTATACAATTGTAGGGAAATGTGGTATTTTTATGCCACAATGTACTGTTGTCCCATATGTGTAATAGATCGGATTATGTACATAGTTTGCGGATATATTCAGTCCCATAGGGAGAAATGTATTATAGGACAACATTGGACATCTATACTCCAGGAATCATTAACCGATTACTAAATGGCTGTGTTTAAGTGGCTATGTTTAAATTGATGTTTAGATAATGTGTATTTTTATATGACCATGTACTGCTGTTCCATACGTGTACTAGATCGCATTTTGTGCATAGCTTACGGATATCTTTCTTCACTCCCATAGTGAGAAACGTAATATAGGACAACATTGTATATCTGTACTCCAGGAATCATTAAATAAATAGCTATTTTTTGGAAATGGGGGTCCTTATCCCCCACCACCCCCACCAAATGCTGGAGGCGGGAGTCCCCGAACCCTTGTTTCAAAGTTAGGCTAAGTAAGGACACCAACTGAGATAGCCCTGCTCACCCCCTTAGAAGCTTGGCACGATCAGCCAGGCATATCTCCAAGGCACGAGTGTACATTATGTGCAACCACACTCACAGCAACCCAATGATGCCACCACAAACAGACTCCGCACAAGTTTTTATAAAATGAGCATAAGCTTTATATAATTAGATATACAATATGACCAAACAATACAAAATCAATGTATAAGAATGAGTAGTATTCCTTAGGGTAGGTTGGTTAGGTTCTAATTACAACCACCGCTTCTAACCAACAGTTAAGCTCACTTCTAACCATTTCCAAAAAGCTAGGCAAGTCGTATTGCTAGAATCAAACACGGTGCAAAAGAAAGAAATACTGCAATGTGTATCGATATTTTCTTGTACTGTGCAACAGTGTAACAATGCCATACGTAGCACCACAGTCATGTACTTTGCAATAGAATGAATAATCCAAAGCATATCACTACCAGCATGCCCTGTACCAGGAAGCAACAAAGCAATGCGTCACGCTAGAATCATGTACTGTGCAATGCAGAAATAATGCAGTGCGCCACGTTAAAATCAGGTGCTGTGCGATGAAGAAATAATGCAATGTGCCACGTTCCAATCATGTACTCTTCAAGGGAAAAATAACGCAGTGCGTAGTGCACTAAGCATGTACTTTGTCAGGCACAAGTGAGGTCAGGCATCATCAACAGTTGGACAGTTTGTTAGCAGCATTAATGCAAAGTGTAATACGACAGTTTAGGTGCTCCGTTAACAGTGCCCCCAATATGGATCAACGATGACACACAAGTATTGCTTCTCACTCCGGCCCTAGTATTGCCCCTCCTTGGACCAGCATGGACTGGGATCTGAGCCAAAGTAACAGGCTCGCACAGCTGACAGAAGCGAGAGGCGGAGAGAGTGTCCCTCTGGGCCCATACCCCAGTCCAGGTGGTGATCCATGTTACCTGGGGGGCGTGACCCCTCTCTTTTCTCCTACTTCAGCGACTTGGGCCTTGATGCAGAACTCCATCACAGGGTACGGCGAGCTAGGGCCGGCAGCTGAGCTCCTCCGGGGCTGCTGGTCCTGGCCGCTGTTGTTTCACTCTTGGGGTCCAATAACCTGGCCCTCCTTCCGGCAGTCTCACTGAACACCGATACCCACCCTCAGCACTTGGGAGACTTACTTCGAATTCGATGCACACACTACCAAGGCACTCCTCAACAGCGCCTCATGTTGCACCTCGACACGCTCCCTGTGCATCCAAGACAAGCCTCTTCTCTGGTGCTCACGATGATACGGTTCTCTTCACCAACGCCTCTGCTTGCACCTCAACACGAACCCTGTGCGTTCGAGTCTCTCCTCTTCTCTGAGTGCACACAATGTCCTGGCGCTCTTCACCAATGCCCTGGCTGCACTACAACATGCACTTTGCGTGGAGAGGTGTGGCTCACTGGTTAGAGGCGGCAGACCCGAGTGCAGAGAACGGCCCGGGACCAGGGTTCGATTCCCGACGCGGCAGGGTCTTGGACCAGGATCAGCGGACTGATAATTCTCGCATCGGTGCCTACTCCGACCAGGGAGCACACTCGGCAACTCTGGGCATTAGCTTGCCTCATCTCCACAACGGCCCCACACAAACGCCGGGGATGCCTGGTTTCACCTTGGAGACCCCCAGGAGGGACTATCTCACAGGGAAAGCCAGGACGGGTTCCCCAGCGGTCTATAGCGCTACGAGGCCTCCGGGTAGCAGTGCGCTTTACAAGACACAACAATTTACAATTTACAATTTACTTTGCGTGTCCGAGTCTCACCTCTTCTCCCTGTGCACACGATGACCAGGAGCTCTTCACCATTGCCCTGACTGCACGGCGACATGCACTCTGCACGTCCGGCCTCACCTTGTCTCCCCGTACACACAATGACCGGGTGCTCCGAGTCCTAACCAACGCCTTGACCTGTACCACAACACGCACCCAGCGCATCCAAGACTCAGCTTACTCCTGCATGCCCACGATCACAAGGCACTACTTCTGAGGGTCTCAAGCTGCAAAAGCACGTGCAACTGCGTTGCTTGGGACTTTAGAGCCTCTCGCTTGGTTAGAACAGCAAACTGCAGACCAGCCCCAGATCACGAAACAAGGATTGGTCTTTCCAGAGCAGTCTGTTCAGGTACTCCTTCAAAAGCAGAGGTTCCTCTTGATCACAGAATGGGTCCACGCCTTTTCAGTCTCAATCCATCTCTGTTTCATTCCAACGTTCAGGGGTTTCAGCTCTCATAGTTATACCCTGTAATGTCTTTGAAGTTTGTTTGTGCTCAGGGGTCCCTGACCGCTCCCTAAATTAGTTATGGGTGTCTCCCTTCTAGTGTCACCTCTCTTCATTTGATACTGGGGGTCTGGATCCTTAATCACTTAGCAGGAGATTGGTCAATTGGTGTATAGCACCAGCCCAGACCTTTTCACCTCCCGGGTTTCTCCTGCCCCTACTCTCCAGATGCAGGGCAGCCTGGTGCCATCTCAACTCCTTCCTGGGTCAAGACCTCTCCCGGATCCTCTCACCTTTCAGATCCTAACAGACAATCCACATTTCAGCAGAGACACACTGAAATGCCTAGCGCACAAAACTCAGCCTTTTTCTAAAAGAGTGGTTTCTGAACACATAGTGACAAAACCACCTTCACAGAAAGATATGTTATGACACTGTGAGTTCATACATACTAAACCTCACCTCTCCATTATAAACTTACAGGCAACCAGGCTAACAAACACAACACCCAGCCTCCCCATTCTGTCCTATGGGCAGGATGACCTTTCAGCAGTGAAAAACAAAATGGAGTGTTTTTCAGTGTCAGGACATACTACACACCTTAGTATATATCCTGCCTTTTACCTACACAGCACCCTGCCCAGGGATTACCTGGGACCTACCACAAAGGTGCCCAATGTGTTTATAAAAGGGAAAGTCAGGCCTGACAAGTGGTTGCACTTGTCAGGACAACACGCTAACTTAGCAATTTGTGCACAGGCCCCACACTGCAGACCAGAGTTCACTTCTCCGCGGGCCTTGCATTACTAGCCCTGGCACACACAGTACACATCACTAGGGACTTTACTAGTAAGGCAAACATACCAATCATGGCCAACCAATTACCATTTCATTTTACATAGGGAACACTTGTTCTTTGACACTGATCAGCAGTGGCAAAGTTACCAAAGCATATAAATTGGCAACTCTATGTCAGGGAAATGGTCTAGGGCGAAAAACAAAAAGTTTAGGGAACTTTAGCCAAAAAGGCCAAGTCCTACACTATGTTTAAGTTAATATTTAGATAATGTGTAAGGAACTGAAACCTGCACTTATATGAGTGTGGTATCAGAAAAGAGATATGGCCATGGAGCACACAGTGAATGCAATAAAATAAGGGCCATATTTATGATCCAGTTTGTGTCACTCTTGCACCCCGCAATGTGGTGCAACAGCAACACAAACCTTAAGTCATATTTATTTTTTAAGCCATGCAAAGCCACTTTGCATGGCTTTGAGATGTTCCACAAATCTGAAGTAATGCAATGCAGAGCAAATCACTGCGTTGCATCATTCTACCCTGGATAGGCATTCTATTGGTGTTGAGCGGCAGTTTTCATGCATTTCCCAAGGTTTTTTTCACATTTCCAGATTTACAAGACCTTGTAAACCTGGGAATGTACCAAAAAGATAAACCAAAACGATACGCTTCCCCAGGTGAGGCGTAACGAGTATATTTGCTTTTTTTCATTTGAGAGTTTTATATAGCGCTAGCTGGACCCGAAGGTAGCAGAGCACTTTGCAAGACATGTGAACCTAGATGAGAGCAAATAATGGAAGGATACAGGGTTGACATAGTATATTCAGAAGGAATATTGGTGAGTATGACATTGGGAGGACAAAAGATTGCACTACTTTCTTTAGATATTTTGGTGGGATCACCAGTTTGATATTCTTGAGATGTTTTAGGGTGTGGAGTGCCCCTTTGGCTACATTGCTGATGTGTTCTTTTATAGACATGTTTTGATACCCAGTGACTTTACCATGTTCGGAACAGAAAGAGAAGAGTTTGGCTCGTCCGGATTCTTGACCTAATCTTGGATTGGTAGAGGTTTATTTTTTGGGAAGAGGAGTAGTCGTTCAGTCTTGTTGGGGTTTAGATTTAGGTTACTGGAATTTAACTAGGTTTGTATCTTATTTAGTGTGTGATTTGGTGACAGATATCTCTTGGTGATGTTATATTGTTGTAGAGTTGTGTGTCATTAGCATATAGGAGATATTTGACCGTTGCATGAGTTAGAATAACTGTAAGGGTTTCCATGAAGAGATTAAATAGGGCTGGAGAGAGGATTTAGCCTTGTTGTGGTTTAGTTCCTATATTCCCAGTAGGATCTGCACATTGGAATAATATATCCTATAGATTAGACATAGGTCTGAGGTCCACTAGGTCTCTATCGAATATATTAAATTTAATAGTGAATGCCAGCTAGCTCAGAGGTTACTAAAAACTTTCTTGAATTCACAAGAAGGAATTAGTTTCTGACAACCACATAAGCATGACAACTTTGTTTCCCAAGAATAAGAAATGTATCTCTAGACTCGCGGAAACAATAGATAAGTATTTTACTCAGTCACTCGTGCATGCTTCGTTTCTACAGAGGTTCAGAGAAATAGAGAGACAGGCGTTTTCAATAAAAGGTTTTATTGAACAGTCTTCTTTCTCATGCAAGAAAAGTGAACTGCTACAATGGTAATGCAGATTGCAAAGTATAATGCGTACAACGAGAACAATTTTATAAAATAATACTTTAAGAGCATTGTATGGTTTCTAAACTATAAATAAATACATATATAAATAACAATGGCTAAAAAGTACTCAACTGGTGCTTCTAAAATACGCCTACCCCAATGTGCCTAACCTAAGTCTAGTACGTGGGAAGGAGTAAGTGTGGTGTAGCATAGGTTTAGTTTTTCTTTGCCAAGTATCTATCCAAGGTTTCTCTAGGTTCTAATCAGCTCCATACCTTCAGTTTAGAATGAAGGAGGTCTGGTATCTCAGCCTCAGGACTCGATTTCCCAACACCCCGCAAGGGGAGCTCGGAAACACTGGAGCTGGATTCTCGCCAATAGAAATGCAGCCTCTCGATCAGTGCGTCAGCTGGAGGGTCGGCTTCCTTCGGCACTTGCTGTAGCGAGCTGCATCAGGCAAGTAGATAGTCGAACTACTCCGAACCACTGAGTCTTGCTAGAGCAAGTAAAGGCATATTTATACCTTGAAGGTGTCTAGTTTGACGTAAAGTCAGGCATAATAATGTCAGGAAAGAACCCCAAGGGAATAGTAGTTCTTTGTAAAGTACATAGGTTCTTGGACAAAGCAAGGGAAGGTCCCTGACTGCTTAAGTCGATTTTACAAGAAATCGTTGTGACGTTTTGGTACGGTGGAAGTAGCCATGCCTGTATTTGGTCCGCATGGGCTATGTCTAAATAAGGGAATGATTTCTATGCTTATATAGGGCAATGTGAAGTGTACCTATATAAGAGCATGAATCTGGAAAATTCACTTGGATCCTAAATTGTGGTACACCTTTTGGAACGGAAGCAGGCCTTGAGAGACAGCTCTTGATTTGTGATGTTGCACATAGGATGTGAACCATCTCCGGAATGTGCCATTGATACCAGTGCAGTTCTTGAGTGTCTCAAGCAAAGTTTGATGATTTACTGTATTAAATGCCATGGATAAGTGGAGTAGGATTAGGAGTCATGAGTCACCTTCATCTAAGGATCTGTGAATGTCATCTGATATATTGAGCATAGCAGTTTCCATGCTACAGTCTTTCCTGAATACTGATTGGAATGTGTTGTGTAGGTTCAGTGTGTTGGTTGAGTTGTAGTAGGATACACTTCTCAATGGTCTTAGTTAGTAAAGGAAGGTTGGTAATGTTTATTTCTCCTTGTTACTTCCTCTTACTATGTGTGCTGCATTGTACAGCACACATAGAAAAAGGAAAAATCATCTCTGGCTTGCTTTTGTGCAGGAAGGTACACCGTCCTAAACAAAAACAATCCTGCCTATAACACAGGCACCCTTGCACCATGGTGCAAGGGTACCTGCATTGGCAATAGGCTGCCAAAAAGTCACCAGCATGAGGGAAAAGGACAGGATATTTGGATAAATACTGCTCTTTCCTGCCCTTTACCTGGTACAAAGGGCAGCGTTGCAAGGTGACATGCTGCTCTGCGCCACAAAATTAATAAATATGCCCCATATTTTTAGAACTTTAGATACCTGCAATTCTCCCTTATTCAATGTCTATGCCCTTTGTAGTGCACTGTGGGTAGTTTAAAAAGCAAGTACATACAAAACCTGCATCAGGAATGTTAAATTGATGTTAAGAATATTCTGTACGCAAAAAGTGTTAATTGTGAGGCAGATGAGGAACATGTATCTGAATTAGCCAAAACGTAAGATGCATGTCAACTTCACATCAAAGTTATTGCATAGAAAATAACTTTAGGTTTCTGTAAAATAATCAGGGGTGGCTCATCCACATGGGCATCGGAGAGTCTCTCCACTGCTTTCTCACAGTGCGAGAAGCAGAAACGTAAAATTTGATAAATACAATTTTATGTTTCTGCTTCTCACACTGCAAGAAAGCAGAAAAAGGGTATGCCTGGTTGGAGAGGGCAGGTTGGCGGGTCGGGGAGGAGTGGCTCGACCAGTATTACGGGCCCTGACCAGGGCCAGATTGGGTACCAAAACCGGCCCTGGCAAAGTGCTCGGCGGGCCCCCCCGGGGGTTGGGGGACAGCAGAGCTGTTTACCAGGCCGCTTTCGGACGACTTTGTTACAGCGCCGATATTGCAGCTATGCTGCAAAAACATCCATGTAATAAAAACGGCCCCCAGGGCCCCAAAACCAGCCCTCTCCCAGGCGGCCCACCGGGTAATGCCCAGTGCCCGGGATGGCCAGTAGGACCTGGCGATGACTGTTTGGTGTGCCCCAGTGCTGACCAAACCAGTCACAGCACTCTCCACTGTTTCCATGTAGGCTGCTTCACAGCCTGCATGAAGAAAACAGCCTCCCCATAAACGCCTGTAATTGGCTTAGGGGAGGAGAGGGAGACTGCCTGCTTCTGCTTCCTGTGAGCAGAGAGGGAGCAGGAGATGCACCGTGGGAGTCCGGGACCAGAGGCGAAGGTACGTTAAAAAAATAAAATATTTTAATCAACCCCCACCCCTACCCTCCCCGCGCGACCCTCCAACACCCTTGCCCATGAGTCATGCCTTCCGTGACTAAAAATAACCCCATGTTAGTGTAACATATTCTTGTCAGAGAGGTGTAAAAATGAATGTAGAGGTTGAAAGGTTTGCCATGGTGCACAATATTCACAACGGTATCCTGCATCTTGACTTTATAAAGGCATTTATCAAGCTCTTCAACGCATTCATTAGCAAATATCCCTGGGCTGAATAATCAACATAGAGTGAAAGCTCGTGAAGGCAATACTTATTAGATGAGGTTCCAATAAGACTGGATAAGAGGAGCATTAGCTATTTCCCAGAATATTGACTCCACTGTATTTGGAGACAGGTCAATTACACCAGCCCTCTGTCAGTTGTTCTAACACAGCACAAGTAGTTCTGAGTTCAGGTGTACAAGTGACCGTTTTGGGTATTACCGATAAATTCACTAAAGATGATGTATGATCTTGTCAAGATGATAGTTCTATGTCAAAAAAGGGTATTACAACTGTTGTGATGTTAACGATTGATGACTGGTCCCAAAGACTGAACAATGTTTTGGTAGATTATGCTACATTCTGCAGAATATAAACTAACAGCAATCCCAAATATTTCACGTCAGTTTAACAAGCAATTTCATTTGTCCTTATTGTTGTATCCTAGCAGCATGTGCATCAGTATACTAGTGATGCTGAACCTTCCAATTGCATTGGAAGGTAGGAAGAACTGGAACTGCTGTTGCCTGAAGAGGAGTCTTCAGGGGTTGCTCTCCTATACTTAATAAACCCTGTTACTACTAGATCCTGCATGTCTTTCTACTTAAAAATAGCGACGAGGACGGGATCAAGAGGCCTGTGAAGAGTAGAGGAGAGAAGGAGAAACCTGGAGAAACTACTTAATTTGGAGGAACAATTTTTTTTTTCTCCAAATCAACCCTTGAATTCAGATTGCATAGGAATTTCTGCCCTGCAATTATTGCCTAGTTGCCTCCTGTACCTGTTGGCCTCACTGTCCTTCCAAGGAACTTTAAGGTACCCATGTTTTTGTGACTTTTACGGCAAGTTGAGTTTGATGAATTGATTCCAGTTTGTCTACGGCGTTGTGTAGTGTATTTGATGCACTATTGTATGCTGTTCGAACGTTTTCCTGAGAAGTGTTGAGGCAATTTGTGGTCGCTGGGCACAGCTATATCAAGCAACGTTCGTGTTTTGTTTCAACTTACTTGTGCCGCAACTTCCGGTGCATGGGCCCGGGCTGTGTGCCAGTGCCAGTGTGCGCCCCTCCATTGTCTGCGTGGGCTCCTCGGTAATGTTGCGATCCTTGGCAACAGGATTCTCAATGTGCCAGTAACGCCCGCCAAGTGAGCGCCTTTGTTGTTCGTGGTTCTTCAGCAACAAGAGGGTGAGTGCAGAATTAATTCATGCACGTCGCGCACCTTTGACGCAACAAGAGTAGCACATCATTTTTGGAGCATCAAGTCAAGCGAATGCTTAGCTTCCAAGCAACGAGAATCTCAACGCGCTGAAATGATTACTTGGTTTTCAAGCAATAGGAAACTCAACGCGTCTGGAAGTGCTGCATGAAGTACACGCATTGTGTCAATTCCGAACACTTTAAAGGGGCAGAAATGTATGCACACTGTTTCTATGCTGAAGAAATTAAAAGGTCTTAAATTGTTGAATCAGCTGCAACCACATATTCATGGCAATTTTTTTTTCTCTTGGGTTTCGATTACCTGGCTGTAAACAGCTTTGAGTGCATGGAATACCTCTGGAACTAATGCTAACCTGGCAAATGACATAACAGAGTGCTAACTTATCAAGTGACATAACGTGTGGATAGTGTGTTCCATGGTGAATTACAACATTCCAGGGTGACAACAGTGACTACTTTACTTATTTTATTTTATAATTTTCATCAACAGTTGTATTTAACATATTCCAAACCAACTGTTATTGTGATCTTTACAGTATTATTAATTGAATTCCAATACTAATAAGCTAAGTGGTTACTGCATAAGCTCAATAGTTGGGTGTGTAATTTACGCTGTATAATGGATTTATCAACTAATTTAGCTCCACCTACGTTTTTACAAAATCCTGGCAAGCCCACATTACTTTGGGAAGATTGGCTGGTATCCTTTGAAACCTTTCTTAAGGCAATGTATTGAGAGGATTTTGTATCTTATCGCAAGCTTGCCTTATTAATACATAATTTAAGGATTGAAGGTAGGAAAGTTCCAAAGACGTTACCAATACCTTCTAGTACTTCTGCCAACCTTGAAGGTGGAGAGGGAGATTCTGTTGATGACACTCACGTAGTTAATGTGGACGAATATTTAGCTGTTATAAAAGCTTTAGAGGAGAACTTTGGAAAAAAGTCAGCACAGTAGTTGAAAGACACAAAAAAGTTCTAGAGCTTAACAACCAAGTGAATCAGTTAAAAAATATATTGCTGCACTGAGAACCCTTACATCTACTTTTAGGTTTAAGGATTTACATGAAGAAATAATTAGAGACCAATTTATCAACAGAACTAGTAGTGTTAAAATCCAAGAAAGATTATTGGAGTTAAAAGACCCTTCTTTACAAAAACTATAGAAATTGCCACACACATAGAAAACACGTCTAGGTATGTCAAAAAATTAAAATCAGACCAAAATTCTGATAAAAGTAATAAGGATGATACCTCTAAGGACTGTGATTTTGAGAAAGGAAGTTTTAGGAAAAGCGATAGAAGTGTGAGAACTATTCCAAGCGTAGTCACATTTGTTTCAGGTATGGCAGCACCACACATTCTGCTGATTTTTCCACATTTTTTGCCCTTAAAGAAAAATGCCACAAATACAAGAAAATAGGCCATTGTGCACGCATTTTCAAGGTTAATATTAGCAACAATTGGAAATTATCCATTCATGCTGTAACAGAACACAATGATTATAGTTCATCTGACGAAGTTCAAATTTTAGTAGAAGATGTCGATACTATCAATGAGATTCAGGAGGGTTATAATCCTCCTAAATGCACAATATGTTTAAATGGTGTTAAGGTTGTTGTTTGGGCTGATTCATGTTCACCTTATACTATAATCAATAGGACATCTGGGAAAAGATTGACAGATACAAATTGAACTCTCTTGATGTACATCCTGTTGGTTACGGTGGTGTTAAGTTACCACTTTTAGTTTTTTTCATGTGTAGATTGTCACATAAGGCCAAAGAAGTCACGTGCAAAGTTTATGTAGTAGAAAAAGGTAGATCCTTACTGGGATGGTGTGAGCAGAAAATGTTGGGAATAGTGTTAGACTCCAACCATCCACAACATGTTTTGGTTACTGAAAATGAGGAAAAAATCAAATGGAGTGTCAAGTATCATCAACTTTTCAGGGAAGAGCTTGGATGTTTGAATAGATTTGAGTATTGGATTGTACTGAAGACCAATTCTGTACTGTGTGTACATAAAGCTAGAAATGTTCCATTTGCTCTTAAGGAACAGTTAAAAAAAAGAACTGCAAAGACTTTGTGAAGCACAAATAATTGAACCAATTGAATCGTCAGAAAGGCTAAGTCCCATTGTTTTGGCACGAAAATCGGACAAAATTTGCGCATGTGCATAAACTTAAGATACCTCAACAGTCACATTTTAGTTGATCATTTTCCACTTCCGCACATCAACAAAATGGTTTCCTCTGTGATTGATGCAAAAATGTTCTCCCTAATCAATTTATCCAGTGCTTCCCATAAAATTTGTTTACATCCTACTTCAGAACATCTTACCTCCCCTATTCCTTCCCTCTCTGCCCTAATGTTCTCTCCCCTTGCCTATTTTTTTCCCTCATGTTTATGCTATACTTTTGTACTCATGTAATTCCTGTAACTACACCCCAGTAACTTTGTAAGGATGTTCTGAAACAATGTTTCTTCCTCATGTAAAGTGCTCTGATACCTCCGGGTATAGCCAGCGCTATAAAAAACTCAATAAATAAATACATTAAATTAAATTACCTCTTTTATTACACCAGAAGGTGCTTTTCACTTTGTACGAATGCTTTTTGGATTGGCATCCATGTCTGCGGTATTCCAGAGAGTAATGTGCAACCTTCTTAAAGGGTTATCTAAGGTCATGGTTTTTCAAGAGGATTTACTGGTGTGGGGTTCAAACCGTGAGGAACATGACAAGTTCTTAGATGTTACACCTAGCAAGTTGGAACATGCTTGTCTGACGGTAGGAATGCACAAATGCAAGTTTGGCGTTGAATAAATAGACTATTTAGGTCACACAATTTATCTAAAGAGGGTTTAAACCCCCCAAAAATGTGTTAAATGCCATTTCAGGTGCACTTGCTCCTAAAGACAAGGAGCAGTTACTGTCCTTCCTGGGATTAGCAGAATTTTATTCAAAATTTGTTCAACACTTTGCAGACAAAGTGCATATTTTTAAGGGTATTAATGAAGAAAGGCAACAAGTTTGTGTGGTGTGGGGAATGTGAAAATGCATTTAAGGATATTAAGAAGCAAATTGTAAAGGCTGTTGTGCTCAAACCCTTTAACCCAAATTATCAAACCAAAATAACAGTTGATGCTAGTGCATATGGTTTAGGCTCTGTTTTAATGCAAAGGCATTTAGGGCATGAACGAGTCGTTGCTATTGCCTGAAGAACATTGAAGAGGGCTGAACCTACATACTCTGTAATAGAAAAAGAGGCTTTAGCCTGCTGGTGGGAAGTTGACCATTAGAAAACATATTTATGGAGGACTCCTTTCGAAGTCAGGTTGGACCACAGACCGCTAATAGATTTATTCACCAACAAAGGTACAGGTAAAGCCATCCCTAGAATTGCGAAGCGGTTGTTCAGACTTCAAGGTTATGATTTCACACTAAACTATGTTCGTGGCAATCACAATATCAATGCGGATTTTTTATCTAAGTTGCCCTTACAATCTATGGATGATGAGGACGTAGTGAACGATGAATTTGTAGTTGCAGGTATGTCTGAATCATGCAATGGTGCCATATCTGTGGAAGAGTGGAAATCTGCTGTGGTGGAGGATAACATTCTTATGGAAGTTTTGAGTGAACTATCATGTCCATCTCTGTCTAATATTATGTTGATAAGGAAATTTGGTGAATTTTGGACAGTTTGGTCTGAACTTTCAGTCTGGGATGGGGTATTACGGAGAGGTGATCGGTTGGTGGTACCAAGGGAGTTACAGACAAGGTTGTTGAAATTATTACATGAAGGCAAATTGGAATGTCAGCAATTAAAAGAATGGCTAAAATGACTTTTTGGTGACCATGCATGGACAAGCAAGTTGAGGAAAGTGTTTGTGGATCCATTGATTGTATGTGTATTGACACGTCCCATCGGGTTGAGGAATCTACCATTGCTCCTACTAAATTTCATAGCAGACCTTGGGATAAATAGCTATGGATATGTGTGGTCGTTTTTCTGCCAAGGGGATTTCTAGTAAGTTTGCCATTGTTATGATTGACTATTATTCCAAATGGTCTGAAGTAGTGTTTTCTAAAGTAGTTAAAGCTGCTAAAGTGATTTAATTCTGTGACATGATTTTCCAGAGAGGGTTGTCTAAGTTCCTTGGTGACTGACAATGCTCCCCAATCTATGGCAGTAGAGTTTAAAATGTATCTATCTAAAATGGGCGTTTATAATCCCAGAGAGAATGATCTCGCTGAGAGATTTAACAGAGTTTTAAAGGAGTGTATGCAAATAAATGAGAGCAGTGGATGTGATTGTAAGGAAGCCGGCAAAGAAATGCCGTGGAGCTACTGCACTGCTCCGCATTCTGTTACATTAGAAAATCCATTATTGCTTTTGAAGGGCAGGCAGCCAAGTACTAAGGAATCTCCTGCTTGGATGCTCAAGGGACATACTTGTGTGTTGGACAAAGTGAAGTTACACAAAAGAGTCCATGAACATCAAACAAAGTATGTGATTAGGCATAATGATAAATTAGAGAAAGGTAAAAGAACTTTTAAGTGGGTGATTAGGTCAGAACTAACAATCTGGGCACTCAGAAAATATCAAAATGGTCTAAACCCAAAAGACTTACTAAGGTGTTTTACAACAATGTGTGGTTGCCGATGGAATGAAATGGAATGTGCACAGAGTCACTTTATGTAATGCTCTGGAGCGTGAACTGTGGGAAAAGAAAATAAGTAGGGATCCCAGGGAGGCTAGAGTTGATGATGAGTCGACTGTCAAGCCAAGCACTTTATCAATCAACAATTCAGCTGACGTGTCAGCCAACAAATTTGAACCGCGTGTGAGGAGGAGGCCTATCTGACACAATGATTATTTTTGCAAATGATCTATTGTGTTTCCTTGGATTTATAGGATCAGTTTTTAATGTTCAATATTTATTTATGGTTACTTCTACCTTTATATTTTCATGGGTCATTTGCACTGTATTTTTTTTTATTTTGTTATGAATGATTTGCTATTGTATTTATTCTGTATTAGTAATAGAGATGTGCTGTATCCTAGCAGCATGAGCATCGGTATTATAGTGATGCTGAACCTTCCAATTGCATTGAAATGTAGGCAGAACTGGAACTGCTGTTGCCTGAAGAGGAGTCTTCAGGGGTTGCTCTCCCATTCTAAATAAACCAGGTTACTACTAGATTCATCTTGTCTTTCTGCTTAAAACTTACAATATCTCTAATGCTAGCTTTCAAATGACTTCAAAGTTTCGCCATCTGCTCTCTAATATGTATAATACTCTCACTTTACATTTAGAAAATCAGTGGTAACTTGAATTTGCGATTGAAAATACATCAGCAGATTGCACATATGTCCTACACTCAGTGTGTAGTTCTTATTTAAAAGTAGAATCTTTGTAGCCTGATGGATGGCAAAAAAACTATCCATTCTATCAGCTGTATGCTCCCATGATACCATTATGCTGCACATGGCATGTCTAATGACTAATAAGTTCTTGAAAAGCTTTTGCCTTTTGATCAAGCTGATTGGCTAAAGCTCAGTGGATGCCTTGTAATATGAAGTGCTTCTGGTTTCTGCAAAAAAATCCAATCTGAGCTCAAGAATGTCTTTGATTGTAGGAAGTGAAATGATCAAACACTTCACATCTATGCATTGTGCAGAATTGGAAGGAACATTACCTTTGCAATTTTGATTGTGAAGAGCATCACCCAGAGAGATGAAGGAAAGTGATGAGGTTTAGAGAGAGAGAGAAGGAGACAGGAGAAGCTAGAGAAAATGTATTTCACAATGAATGCCGTACACAATTCATCATTTTTTATTATTTCAAACCCTCAAAATCACAGAAACCTATTTTTGTTCCTTGCCCTGAAACAGTTACATATATTAAAATCTATGTGAGGACTGCTGGAACGCATATGGATTCTTTAAGAACGTTGACATATATATAAACATTTTGAAAGGAAGGTAATTAAATATTTCAGTTTTTTTCAGGTCTAAACTTTTAATAATTCTAAAGCAATCTTTGTGGAGAAGTTTGAAGAGTGCTGTGCTGTTATTGACACCAGTTGGGACCTGTTGAGTTCTCAAAACATTTACTGTTGTCTTCTCTGTTAGTTATTGCCTGGCACTCCAATGCTGTTATTTTCCACGCACTTGAAGATAGATGAAATGTGCTTTCCACAATAACCCGCCACTCTACCACCAAATAACCGATGGAATAAAATAAACCATTCCATTATGTTTCTCTGATAGTTGTAGCGCAAGTAGGCAATTCTGCGTTGGTACGAACCTAATTATGTTCAACATCTACTGTCCATAGAGGTAGTTGAATAAGCAATTGAAACTTATATTATAAGTAACTTATAAAACTGGGAAATGTTGTATAACAATCATTTTTAATATACTGTAGGACACTTGTGTGACACTCCCTTAAGGCACAAAAATGTATTATAGTTGGGAGCAACATGGAATGTTTCTGACCACGAGGCACTTTAAACTTTTCTGCACAGCAAGCAGATGTCCTTGTCTCTTAAAAGGCAATAGGGCCCTGATTAGGAGATAGGTAGATGTGGTGCTGCATTGCGGCTGGAAATACCATTTCAAGAAAGCAACTATGCATCTAAATCCAGCTACTACAAGTTAATCTCCATGACATGGGGAATAACCTGCAGATACAATTTTTTCAAGTTACATTCTACACATAATTCCCAACTTCCTAGTCATTAATGCTCCCATTTACCATCATCTCTGAGCATTGCGTAAGTGGGAGCCATAATAGTTGGAGGTTGGGAGGGGATTAGGTTCAGGTCTGACCTAGACTTGTAACTTGATCTGCACATGATTTTACATACAATACATTTGAGCTCTATAAAATGGGACTGGGTGTCTCTGAACTTGGAAAGATCTAGGTGCAGGAACAGAGGTTCAATCCTAATCTGATGGAGTGGTATCCCATCTGTGGATACCACTCCAGCCAACATCTAATCAGACTGAGCTGGTTTGGGATGGTTTCCAACCGACTTGGAACTGGAGAGTCCGACCAACCAAGTACGATGCATTTGTATACTTCCAGATGCGATTTGATTGGACTCCAATTGACTTCAACCAAATGCATAGGCTCCCATTGAAGAAAGGGGAGGTTGGGGGAAATTGGGGGGAATTCAAGCACACTTTGGTGGGCACCCCCTGGTGCCTGCCACACTGTGCGTGGCTGGTAATGGGGGACCCATGGGTACCCCCACGAGCCTGATTGGGAAGGCTCCAGGTGCAGGGGGCCTGCTACAGGCCTCTAAAGTATGATTCCGACTGACGATTCGAGTCGGACGGCACAATTCGGAAAGGCTGTCTGAATCCAGAATCATAATCGGTCTTTCGGAAACGTCGCCGGTAGAGACATACGATTCTGCTATATACGGCTCGATCATTATGAATGCTGTTGGGTTCGGATTGGGATATTCCTAACCCCTAACTCGCATTGTACTCGGTCATCCGGAAACTTTTCCGATTCAGTCGATAAGACTCGTTCCCGATCCAATTCAGATGGAGCAAATGCCGTTAGGCGGCCTCCTTAACCGCATCAGAATCTGGACCTTAATACCATTTTTGAGGCCATGAATAGTTGCCGCAGCACTGAACACTCATCTGCTTTTTATTTGACCTTATGCTGTAGAATTTTTACAGTCTGAAATGTATGCATATGTACTGACTTTACAGTCACCGGTCAAATTTCAACACATTCATTGCTGCATCCATGGCAATGTCTAGAGACAACATGGACAGTCCAGGACTTTAAAATGTGAAATCAGGGAACATATCATTTTCCCAAATTAGCACCCGATCAAAAATAAGTAAAAAAGCCTTGAAAAATGACAAATTGGAAGTTCATGAATTGATGTTTATTATGACTTATGGAAAATATATTCATTAGTTGGCAATAGGTGCCTTAAGGTTAGGCTGCGTATTCTGCGCTTCAAGGACTGCGCTATTTTGCGCTAACGCGGTGATTTTAAGACCGCTTACATAGCGCTACATTTTCTTTTCTTTTCGTGTATTTGAAATTTTAAATTGCTTCCACCTTGTGTGCCTTAGCTCTTCTCCTGGCCCCTCACTTGCACGTAAAATTTACCTTACCACCGCTGTTTTCCGGGCCCGGTTCTGGGGTGGTGAGGGAGCGCCATATTGGTATAACTACTGAAGCCTGACGCCGCCATATTGGTGCGGGTCGTGGCGCCTGGTTCTCTTCACTTCCGCCGGCCTACTTAAGGCGGAACTTGCTGACGAATCCTCCTGGCAATAGGTGCCTTAAGGTTAGGCTGCGTATTCTGCGCTTCAAGGACTGCGCGATTTTGCGCTAACGCTGTAATTTTAAGACTGCTTACATAGCGCTATATTTTCTTTTCTTTTCGTGTATTTGAAATTTTAAATTGCTTCCACCTTGTGTGCCTTAGCGCTTCTCCTGGCCCCTCACTTGCACGTAAAATTTACCTTACCACCGCTGTTTTGCGGGCCCGGTTCTGGGGTGGTGAGGGAGCGCCATATTGGTATAGCTACTGAAGCCTGACGCCGCCATATTGGTGCGGGTCGTGGCGCCTGGTTCTCTTCACTT
The DNA here is from genome assembly GCF_964263255.1 of Lissotriton vulgaris. Taxonomy (NCBI): domain Eukaryota; kingdom Metazoa; phylum Chordata; class Amphibia; order Caudata; family Salamandridae; genus Lissotriton; species Lissotriton vulgaris. The sequence goes on along the minus strand of NC_141696.1, from coordinate 1,091,379,354 downwards.
CCGCCGGCATACTTAAAGCTCCACCTTTTTCAACGCGCAGCGGTGACGCGCAAGGTGGTGCCTTCTCTGTGCCTGAGTCGTGCCAGAGTCCTGCCCGTCTGCGCCCGTCAGCGTTCCGGCAGCAGAGGGGGCAGGGCGGCTGGCTGGCACTTCCCTTTGGCTGGTACCTTACTTTTGTCAGTTTTAGCTATGTGTCTCTCTTATTCGTCAGAGACCCTCACTAATCTCCGTCCTCCGGTAGGTCGCTGCCACCCTGTTTTTCTGGGCCGTCGCCTCCTTAGAAAACGTTGCAATGTCTGTGGTTGGCGCGCTCCTATATATAACAAACCAAAACAGACTCATCCTCCGATCATTACCACCTGCCTACTCCTTAATACACGTTCTCTAGGCTGTCACGCGCTAGATATATGGAATTTGCTCGATAATTCCGATATATCCTGCCTTTTTCTCACTGAGACATGGCTTAGTGATACCTCGGCCCCTGACTTAGTCAACGCCATCCCACCTAATTACTCCATCATCAGGAGGGATAGAACATCTGGGCGCGGGGGTGGTGTGGCTATTATAGTTAACAACCAGCTGCACTGCACTACCTTCCCGATAGACAATATTCAGGACACCGAGGCACTCGGCTTCACTCTTCATTTGTCTCCCCATCAAGCATGCACCGGTATTCTTGCATATCGAACTCCCGGTCCATTAGGCTCTTTCCTGGATGAACTACAGGTAGCACTTTCAGTCCCATGTCTTAAATCTGAACATTGTCTACTCTTAGGCGATTTAAACATACACATGGATGAGGCTACAAATCCTGATACAATGAAACTCATGGAGGTCACAGCAACATTAGGACTCACACCTTTCATCCATGACTCTACGCACAACAAGGGCCATATTCTGGACCAAGTTTTTTCCACCGTTCCGATTAACGTACTTGCTCCTCAACCGGTATTATGGTCGGATCATTACTTAATTACTTTTAGCCTATCAAGCGCCCCTCCCCCTAGATCTAATCCCACTACCTCTGCTAAGCGTCTTTCCAGGCCTTTTCATCTGCTATCTAATGAGACGCTACTACAGGCCATGGCACGTTCACCTTGCACTTTGTTAGGTAATGTGGAAATTGATCTAGCTCTTTACACGGAATGGCTCACAACTATATTGGCGGATCTCGTGCCCGAGAAAGCCGCCAAACCCGGAAACAAACGTCCTTCCGCTCCTTGGTTCACATCTCAGCTTAGAGAAGCTCGTCAAAATTGCAAGAGAGCAGAAAGAACCTGGAGGAAAGACTACAATCCTCTTGAGAAAGAAAAGTTTAAAAACCTAACTAGATCCTACCACAAGATGATTTGGAGTGGAAAAAAATCCTATCTTGAACGTCGGATAGACGAATCTGATAATTCCTGTAAGGAAATTTTTTAAATTGTTAAGGACTTCACTTCTCTATCCCTAGGCATCTCTGCTCAGTCTCACTCAGAACTTTGGCTGAAAGAACTCGCACATTATTTTGTAGACAAAATAACATCTATCCAAGCCTCTCTTGCTACTTATTCCAAACAGCCTCAGGCTGCTGATCTTGATGCCCCCTCCTGCTTACAACCCACCCTCTGGGAATTCCCACAGCTAAGCCTTGCTGCCTCATTAGACCATCTGACAGGCTTGAAATCGGGCTCTCCCTTAGATCCCTGCCCGGTCTCTTGCCTCAACAAAATAGCCCCTGTGCTAAACGGCCCCATTAATTCCATTCTTAATTCCTCATTGTCATCTGGCATAGTCCCTCAGGCTTGGAAGAGCGCCCTCATCCTTCCACTAATAAAAAAAACAACTTTGGATCCCATCATACACGCCAACTATAGGCCTATCTCTCTCCTCCCCGCTCTGGCGAAGGTGGCGGAAAGACACGTGCACAGATCTATCTCTGACTTCATCGAGAATAACAACTTGTTGCACACTACTCAATCTGGGTTTCGTGCGAATTACAGCACAGAGACCGCGCTACTTGAAGTCACCACCGCCATCAGAGAGGTTTTAGATACCGGAGGAAAGGCCATGTTGGTCATGTTAGACCTGTCGGCAGCGTTCGACACCGTTCCCCATGATACCCTCCTAACTCGACTCTGGGACTGTGGCCTCAGGGGGACGGTGTGGAACTGGCTTAAATCATTTCTAGCCAGCCGTCGACAAACGATCTGGGCGCCACCTCACTCTGCAGCTATGGCAACCCTGGAAGTGGGGGTCCCTCAGGGGTCTATTCTTAGCCCCCTGCTTTTTAACATCTTCATGGCCCCCCTTGCAGAGGTTGCGGAGTCGTTTGGCGCTCAGATCGTGTCTTACGCTGACGACACCCAGCTCTTGTTTACTTATAACAAGAACGAGGTGTTCAATGGGATCCGTATCAGAGGCTGCTTAGAAGCAGTCTTTGATTGGTTCAAAAGACACGGCTTGAAATGCAACTCCGATAAATCGGAGCTGCTTTTTTTCGGCTGTGTCTCTGAACCAAATTGGAAAAGTTGGTGGCCACAAGACCTGTTTCCTCCTGCTAATGCAAGTACCAAGGCTAAAAACCTAGGTATCATTGTTGACAATGAGTTAACCTTTGGGCCTCAAATAGCCTGTCTCTCGGGGAAATGCTTTGGAATCCTGCGGATGCTCGGGAAATTTCTCCCCATGATTTCTGTGAACCATCGAAGGGTCATTGTCCAAGCACTTGTCGGGTCGCGTTTGGACTATGCAAATGCCCTCTATCTAGGACTCCCAAAATATCTCGTAAGGAGACTTCAGGTAGTCCAAAATTCAGCCGCCAGGGCTATTTATGGACTCCCCAGACGAGCTAGTGCTTCTAACTTGTTGAAGGAACTGCACTGGCTCCCTATAGCCAAGAGGGTTCTCTTCAAAAGCCTGACGCTAACCTACAAGGCCCTTCATGATTCAGGCCCCAGGTATATTAGAAAGCACCTTGCTCTTTACAATCCGAGCAGAACTCTGCGATCTGCCTCCTTGTCTAAAATGGTTGTTCCATCCATCAAGCGAACCAGACAAGGGGGGCGTTCTTTCCACTACCTGGCCCCGCGCGCTTGGAATGAACTTCCTATTGTTCTTAGACAGGCCCCCAGTCTGATGTCTTTTAGAAAGGCATTAAAAACTTGGCTTTTTACTAGTTAATTTTGCTGTTCCTTTTTTGCAGTTATGTTTCCTTTCCATTAAAGGACTTCTTCGCCAAAGCGCCGGGACACTCCGACTGGAGTAGCCGTTGCGCTATAGAAGAACCCAATTAACATAACATAACATAACATAGGTTTGTTTTGTACATTGTTAGGCAAATAAAAACAGACATTTCAAAATAGTAGAAATATAGTACTACCTCACTACATTGTTTTATTTGCTTAAAATATTTAGTCACACTATGATCAATGTTCCACTCTAAATAGAATATAGCGGGTATACTAAATAGAATGACATTGTCTTAGGGAAATATAGAGAGGCTAACAGAAAGAGGTCTAAATCCTGGGATAAAATCCTCAAAGACAGCATTCTGGCTCACTGTTGGTTGTGCTCTCAAGTCATATTTTACTTGTAAAATGTTCAAGTGGTTGAGGCAGAGTTTTAAAACACTTGTCATCACCAGATAACTTTTTTCTGCCCAATCAAAATAAAATCCTATGAATTCAGAAATCTTCAAAAATCTTCGAAAAGAGCATCAGTACTCCTGGCAGGTTAAATGTCTTACATACATTTCTTCTCTTTGAAGAGTCTGTTCTGCGATATCCTTCTATTCCAGCTACAGTTTCCTGTAATTTCCTTGTGCATTAGAGTGAATTGTTCTCAGACTAGTTTACAACAAAATCTGTTTTTCTTCTTTGGATGTGTTATCCAGATAATTTTTAAGCCCCTGGTGCTTTTGGACAATAGCCCAATGAAAACATTGGTGCCACCCACCTCATCAGTTTGTGTATCACGTAAAGATGTTCATACATGTCATTTCATTTTTTAATGTACAATTCACAAAGTGTTCTCACTCAAATATCAAAAGTAGGACAATTATAGTTTTAAAGAAATAATCATATAAGTAACATTGGGCAGGAGCTATTTCAACTCAGTGCAGATTTATGCATAAAATAAACACATAAATGTACAAGCACTATTTTTCTTTTGATTCTGCATTTTGGAAATGTGTTTTTAGTGTGTAGAAATCCTTTCTTTATGGACCCATTATATGATTGAGCGCCCCTTTCCACAAACAATAAGGCACTTACAATTGACCTTTGTACACACACATATGTATGGATGTATAGGATGGGAGGCTGCCTTCAGATTGTTTGAAAATGTCAACAGACTAGTGTGTTTGCTCGTGAGGAAGTTGGAAAGAGTTCATTTTGATTGTTTCCTGTATGAATAAACTACTTTGAATTATTTAGCTGAGCAGACACAAGTTTTTTTGTTTATTGGACTTGCTTGAAATTGTGGAATTTTGTGTACAAAAAATGTTTAGGAAGGATGAAATACTGCAAGGAGCTCACATTTATATCAGTGTGTACCACACTGGGATAGGTCAACTGGTACAAAGTGAAGCACTCAGAGTGGTTGTTGAATCATCAGGTTTTGTGTTGTGGAAGACTCATGAAGAAGGATTGCATTGGGACTGGAAGCTAATATTGATTTGTACAAAACTGTAAATTTAAAGGAAACATAGAAAATTACTGAATCAATAGTTGTTCTTTTATTGTTGAATTTCTGTATTCATGCAATGCTTCAAATCCCTTAGAGATTTAATGAGAGGTGCTGTATTAGTCTATGTTTGCAAATGCAAAGAGGCTTCAGCAGATGGTACACTAGGTCATTTATGGTGACAAATATAGGCCTTTATTTATGATTGTGGCTTCATGTATGGCACAAGATCATTGAAAAAGGAGCATTAATGTTTCCACAATATGGTTCTTTGGATTTAAATATTATTGAATATTTAAAGGAAAATCTATGTAAAATGGAACCGCCTCCCACACCTATACTGTATGAAACATTAAATGCTTGGGAGTGAGCAGCTCATACCAAAGAGAAAAGTACCAGAATAGAGCAAAGAGAGCAGTGTGTAATTACTCTGATGCAAAATGGGATGAATCAAAACAGATATGAAGAAAATGTGTAGTTGAGAAAGTTAGAATGTACCAAACAATAACCGCAGAAAGCATACAAAGAATCAGACGCAGAGAAATGAGGATGAGGAGACTGCAAGAAAAATTGATACTGATAGTGATTCAGGAGATGACATATTGGATGCTTTGTTGTCCTCATGTAAATGATCATATGTGGCTCCAACATCAGGATCAGAAAGTCTTACAACCACCAGTGGTCCAGTGGCTACAGCTCCTGTTGACCCAAATGTAATTCAAATTGTGGGAGCACCTTTGACAATCTTGATTATAGCTGCACCTTCTGAAGCATTCACTACTGTAATTGCTCCAGGTGTTACAGCTTATTTTGTGTTCCTGCCCCAGTGTCACAAGTTGTATCAGCACAGACATTAGCAATTCCTGTTACAACTGCAAATATCAATATTTTTTCAAACCCAGTTGTTCCAGTAGCTTTAGGAGGAATTGCTGTGACAGGGTTTATCCAGTTGTCGCAAAACTTACATATAGTAGTTTAGACTCTACCACTGAATGTGCATTTATCAAGAGAAGGGAGAAGGATTGCACAGGGAGAGACAGGAACATTTGCTTATGGAGTATTTCCCCCATAGTTTGAGGGATCTCCTGAAATTATTAGAAGAGGCGATAAAGAGAGATCATCTACCAGTCAAGAAAGGGTAAGATCACTAGATGTATCAAAATCAAGGGTGGAATTGAAAAAGATTATTAGGGGATGTTTAGATATTTCACATTTGAATCAATATAAGGAGAATGAGCTGATATACCTAGGTAGAGGAATCATGAGATGTGCAGCTGTCACACATGATATATTGATCGAATTGGCAAGTAAATATCAGGTAGATGTTACAAAAGTGTTCTTTTTTAGAAAAGCTTTGGGACATAGTTAGATGATGCAGCAATTGTGCCCATGCTATCCTCAGAAATGAGATTGCATATTGCTGAATGGATGAAGTGTATTTAGCAATGGAGCTCTTTTGACAGATAGAGAATAAGCCGGGAAAGATACAATGGAAGAAAAATAAAAAATCAGTTATTGCAGAAGTTAATGTGAAGCCACCTTCAGTACCCCCATATGAGGATGAAGCTCCTCCTTTCCTATGAGGGACATACCAGGTGGCAGGTATGTTCATGTACCATGGAGCAGAGTTGACCTTGTGAAGCTCAGGAACAACTTTCCAAAATTGAGAGAGAATCCTGTCTAGTGATATGCACAGGTTGACAGCATTGTGAAGATTTCAGAGGTTTTGTGGATATATCTGAATACTTTCTTTGGTATTAACGTAGTGAGTGATTTATGGGATACATGTGAAATAGCTGTGCAATGTGCAACAGATGCACCCACCAGTGCATCTTCACCTATAGTGATGACAAAGTATGATGAGGTGCTAAACGTTTTGAGTGAATTTCAGCATGGGACTTGATTGGTTAAATATCAATAAGACTACTCAGGAAAATTAAGTGCATGCGTATTAAGAACAATAGTTACAGGTGTTCAAACAGCACAATGGACGAGAAAATACTGAAAAGGGAGATATGGGGAGTTTTGTGTCACAGTTCGTTCTTGGGTTTTGACCAGAAATCAGTATGTCCATACAACAGAATGTGATTTGTTGGCAGACAAAACCCCTAGATGAGATCCCGAGGTATGAAAAACTCCTGTATTGATGATCAAGAGATGAAGCAGAAAAGGCAGAAAAAAAAGACTCAGAAAGGGTTTCAATAGCAGCTGCATGTAGAGAATGTTGGAGGAATGCAAGGTGCTGAGTGCCAGAACAGAGATCACATGGCTCACTGTGGAATTGTTTTTTTACATGGAAGAGGTTGATGTGTTCCAATCTATCCAAGTTCGTAAGTAGATATTGAAATACTGAAAAAGCCAACTCCTTGTCATTATTGTAATAAGCTCGGGCATTGGAAGAATTCTAATCAAATAAGTGGTGACTGACAAATGCAAGGTGTGAATCTAATGCTGACATGGAATGTTTCAGTTCAGGTTCCAGTTCAGCGCATGTAGACACTATCTCACTCACATGTCCCTATGATGCAGGTCCCACAAGCTCCAATGGCTCCATAGAACATGGGCAATACCAGATTTAATATGCATCAATCACCAAGAGAAAACTAAAATCCATTTCAAAACCAGATCTTATTTCAACAGTTCCTCATGTTTAAGAAACAGAGCTTTGATTCAGGCAATTCCCAATGAAAGTGCCTGAGGGGGGATGAAGATTACGTACTCGATGGAGTCTTAAATTTACAATTTGTTGAAGGAGAGGTAAATGGCCACCAAGTGTAATTCCTTATTGGCGCAGGTGCTACCTGTTTCACTGTTAGAACAACGGATGTTCCAGAACTATCCGTCTTTGAAAAGAAGATTCAAGTTGTAAGTGTTACAAATAAGTAATTAACTAGCCCTGTATGAAAGAAAGAAAGTTCCTTTAAATGTAGGCTCTTTGGAGGAAGATCTATTTGTTGTGTGTGACTCAAGTCCATTAAATCTGTCAGGAGGGATCTTATGTGCAAGTTAAATTGGAGTTGAGTTTCAAATACATGATGAAGATGTTAAATTCAGCATGGCAAGGAAAGTGTTAGAAATGGGGTCTCTAGTTGGCATAGGCATACACCTTGTCCAAATAGGGACCACCACTCTAGTCAGGGTAAGTCAGATACACACCTACTATTAACCTGTGCTCACCCTCTTGTAGCTTGGCACAGTGGAGTCAGGCTTAAATTAAGAGGCAATGTGTAAAGTATTTGTGCAACACTTGTTACAATAAATCAGTGAAAAAATAATCAACACCCGGTTACAAACAGAGCTAAATGTAATGAACAAAACAAGAATTGAGACAACCGAGAGGCAGTACTTTACGGGAAAATCTTTCGAACTACAGACTAACTACATGGGTGAAGATAAGAGAGTTCAGAACAGCTAATCCAGTGATCTACATTGAGCCATACTGAGTGAGGTGATTATAAATACTTACCAGCTAACACAGATATCAGAATCGCCCCTGATGAAGGCACCGTAGAGGCGCCGAAATGCATTGGGCTCACTAGTTAACTCATGTTAATTGTATAAATATGTAAAGCCAAAGTACTGAATATGTAAATATGCACTAATGATTGAAAATTGAGTAAATGAATTATATGCTTGTGTTATGAAAAAATGACAATAACAAACAAGTAGATTTACAAGATCAATAAACCTAAAAAATAAGAATAAAAACATCTACAATAGTTAATGAAAAAGTGTGCGATGAATAATTAAAGCGCGGAGCGCCAAGTGAACAGTGCACGATTAGGTGGGTCCGAAAACCCATCATAACGACCAGTTCATTGTACAGGAGTGACTACCCTGATTAATCGTTGCACCAGTTGATAAACCGAACAGTTTGAAAAATTACGGAGTGCTCCTCACGTTCTCCACTTTTCTCATGAACAAAACAAGAGCATAAGTACAAAAATCCAGTAAGTAGAACCAGAGTCATGCATTTTTAAAGAATATCTTGAAATCTAGTGCTTAAAGTCATAAAGTGCCAACCACAATATCTGGTCATGCTGGAGCAGATCAAATCTGAAAAGTCAAGCTGACTGCGATGGAGCGTGTGTTGGATACATAAGCCTCACAGGCGAACTGGAAACAGTACCTTCCCATCAAGGAGCAGCTGCGACGGCTCTGAGTCAGCGAACCCCTTACCATGAAGGTGATGCGTCAATCATAAAGCCTTGCAGTTGGGTCCCACATCGTCGATGAACCATGGTGGGATGTCCTCAGAGAGGTATTGCGCTGATGTTAAGAGAATGTATCAGGTTTATTTGGCGCAAACCAGGCAATGTGTGGGTTTTTGCTTGAAACAGCTGCAGAACCCTCTTTGAGGTGCCAATCCTGACTGGATTGGCACCTCTTGGCAAGGCAGGACTCATAGTTTGCAGAGACCAGTACCTGAAGCAGAGTTGAAGCAAGATTTTGGTGTCTCTGAGACCTCAGGATAGGAGGCAATCCAACAAGCTTTGGAGTCACTTGATTCAATGGGAAGCAGAGCAGAGATTCAGATCCAGTCTTTCTCAACACCAGGCAGGAAGTCAGGCACAGCAGAGCAGGAGTCCAGCAAATCCAGAAGAGTCGAGCAGACTGTCAGTCCTTTAAGCAGCCCAGCAATCCTTCTGCCTAGCAGAGTGTCCTCAGGCCCAGTGTGTACTGAGATGGTGGTTTCGGGTCCATTACTTATACTGAAATGTGCCTTTGAAGTGGGAGCAATTTCAAAAAGAGGAATTCCAAGTGGATAGGGTCACTGCCTTACTGGCCCTGGCTCAAGACTCACCACAGGGGAGGTTGCAGCTCTTTGTGCGTGGACAGGTGCAGCCCTATTGAGGTGCAAGTGTCAGCTCCTCCCTCCCATCTAGCTCAGGTAGGCCATTGGACTGGTGATAGGCCATCAGGTTGTTAATGACACACCTCAGCTCTCTTTGTGTATGACTGTCTAAAGGGAATGCACAAAGCCCAGCTGTCACCCACCCCATATGTGTATTCAGAGACAGGCAAAAGGCACAGGCACAGAATGGTTAAAGTAAGAAAATGTCAACTTTCTAAAAGTGCTATTTTCAGACTTACAATTTAAAATCTGATTTCCCCATAAGTTGTGATTGTAAATTGTGAGTCCAGAGACACCAAACTCAAAAGTTCTATCTTGTCCTAATTGGGCATTTCAATTCTAAAATGGAACAAGGTAATTCCAATGCTAACCTATGTTCAAGATAGGCTTTGCTGTAGTGAAAAACAAATTTAAGAGTTTTTCACGACCTGGACATGTAAAACTGAAACGTATATGTCCAACTTTTTAAATACGCTGCACCCTGCCCTTGGTGCAGTCTAGGACCTACCCTAGGGGTGACCTAATATGTATTAAAAAGGAAGATTTGGGCCTGGCAAGAGGGTTAATTTGCCAGGTCGAAATGGCAGCTTAAACTGCATACACAGACTTTGCAATGGCGGATCTGAGAATTTTTTTTAAGGGCTACTGAATTGGATGGCACAATCAGCGCTGCAGGCCCACTGGTAGCGATTAATTTACAGGCACTGGGCACATGTTGTGCACTTTACTAGGGACGTATAAGTACATTAAATATGTCAATTATGGATAAGCCAATGCTATCTTGTTTTTAGGGAAAGAACACCTGCACATTAGCACTGGTCACTAGTGGTAGGGTGCCCAAAATCCTAAAGTCATCAAAATGAAGTAAAAAAGCAGGAGGTCAGATGGCAAAATGTCAGGGGAACCACCCCAGGAATACCAAGTCTAAAAGCAAGGAACAGCTGCTGGATCATACCCTGTAAGAATGGTAGATGATTTACCTCCCCATTTGTGAGACACTATGAAATCAGAAGAATCTAATATTTCAGGGAAAGACATTGGACTGATCAAAGGTTTATAACCAGTCCCAATAACAATAAAACGAAATACAGGGTTTCCATTAGCACCACCATATATTCTTTAACATGGGACTGTGACTGGAATCATTTCACTGATTGAGACAATGGTAAAACAAGTAATTTTAAGAGAATTTTGGGGAAGTTCTCACAATTTACCAATCATTTTTTACTGGAGTCCAACGGTAAGTATAGAATTATAGAGGACATTTTGAAAATTGACAGTTTAGTTGTCCTATGTTCTCCCGTGGTACCGAATCCAACCACAATATTATTTCAAATTCCCTTTAGTGCAGAATAGTTTGCTATTGTGGATCTCTGATAGACCTTTTTCTCTGCTCTATTACATGAGGACAGTCAGTTCCTGTTTTCCTTTGTACTTAGAGATAGAGTGTTGGCATGGTGCCGAGTGCCAAGAGGTTATACAAATAACTTTTCATTCTTTATTGAAATCTTAAAAAATAATCTTGAGGCTTTGAAAATGCCTTGAAAATGTTTGTGCAATACATTGTTGACATACTTGTGGCAGCAAGTGCACAAAAAGATTGTAAATAGGACGCAATTACTCTACTGAATCGTTTGGCTGCAAATAGACACAAAGTGTCCCCAAGCAAATTTCAATACTGCCCAAAAGAGGTCCTATATTTAGGACATCTGTTAGACCTGGCACCATTGGCATGGGTCTCTCTTCCATTTTTTGCTGTTGCCTCATTTGTTTTTGCTGGTGTTAGATGCTTTGGGCACTGTGCCATTGCTGTCCAGTGTCATAGTCTGAGTGCTCCCTATTGTAAATTGATGTATGAATTGGTGATTCCATGATTGGCTGATTTGGTTTACTTGTCAGACCCTAGTACAGTGCACTGAGTGTGGAGAGGGCTTGTAAAACAAATGCTGCTAGTGGGCTTGCAGCACTGGTTTTGCCACCCACAGAAGCAGCCTGTAAAAGTGTGTCTCAGGTCTGCCATTGCAGAGCCTGTTTGCTGTTAGGTACTGCCATGCTGACTGGGCAAGTGCACCCATTTGCCACTCCCTAAACCTTCCCTTTACTTCATATCAGACACCCCTATGGTAGGCCGAAGGGCAGGGTGCATTGGAAGTATACGGTAGGACATGCCCTGGTGAGTGTGGCATGTCCTAATAGTGAATTACAGCCATTTTCGTTTTTCACTATTGCAATGCTACCTGCTCTCCATAGGCCAGAATGGACAGTTAGATTATTACATTTTATAATCCTAACTGACTCATGGAACATGGTAGAAATTCGAGTCTAGTATGCCTGAACTCAGAATGATAAAATACGTCTTTTAGTGAAGTTGGTTTTAACATTCTGTATTTGAAATTACCACCTTTAGAAAGTAGGTATTTTCTTGTCTAACTATCCAAGCCTGCATCTGCTAGGTTGTATTTTTCCTTGTCTGGAGTTTAAGTGACAGGACTGGGGGATTACAGGAGACAGGGTGAGTTCGCCCAGTGGTGAATAGAGAGATCTGCATCTAGATAGGAGGGAGGGGTTGCACCTGGGACCTGAATAGGACTGTGTCTGCCCCCCACAATGCTGGCTCCACCCCCTGTGGTGCGTCTGATATCTCTGCCCTGCACTGTGAAAGGAGAGAAGGAATCATGTCAACAAAGTGCTCCAGGGCTGTGCTTTCCCTTCACAATGCTGGCTCCACCTCCTGTGGGCGTCTGATGTTTCTGTGAAAGGAAAGAAGGAGTCATGTCAGCAGAGTGCTCCAGAACTGGGTTGGACTGGGCAATGGCCCCTCTGCTGAGGAGTTGAACCAGAGAGACTGAGAAGAGACTATCCTTAAGCTGAACTGCTGCTTGGGGGATTGGCCTGCAGTGGTTGCCTGACTGCCAAAGAAAGGAGAGAGGAACTTTGTGTACTCTTCATCAACTTGTAAGGATCTCCAAGGGCTTGGAACAGAGCTTGCCTCCTGCTGATATCTCACGGTAACAAACCTCACCCACCAGCTCCCCAAGAGTCTTTCTGAAGTGCCTGCAGTTTTGCTGGACTTTTTGAGGACTTGCGTGTCGCAAGGAGCTGGAAGCACGACTCAAGAACAGGCAGCGTGTCGCCAAACTGCTGCTGCCGTTTCACAACACGAAGCGCCTCACATCGCCGGAGAAGAGGAGCGACGTCGCAGCAGACGCCACTGCATCAAAGAGATGTGTGTCGCAGGAGACGAGGATCGAAGTCGCATCAGACGCTGCTGCATCTCTGAGAAGTGTGTTGCAGGGCCTGTCGCGGCTCGCATCATTGTGGAAGCAACTCGCATCGTAGAAGAGGATCGACGTCACATCAGACTCCGCCGCATCTCACTGGGAAGCATGTCGCAGAGCCTGTCGCAGCTCTCATCCTGTCAAGCATCTTGCAGCACCAGAAAAAAGGATCAACATCACAGCAGATACCGCTGCATCACCGGGAAGTGTGTTGCATCAAGGAGAAAGCGCCATCTTTATTTCTTTGCACCAGATCTTCAACACATCACCTTTCCTGCAACACTTTTTTTGCTCTGCGTGTCGCATCTTAAGGTACATTGACTCAAAGTGTCGCATTTTAGGATCTAAAAAGAACTAAGCTAATTCTATCATTTTAAGTACAGTATTCTGGATTTTAGTTGTTTGTGGCCTTCTGTTAAGTCTATATAAAGAATACTTATTTTTGATATAAATACCTGTGTGGTGTCTATCTGTAGTGTTGTCACTTGATTACTGTATGTGTTCCCAAATGCTTTACACACTGCCTCTGAGATAAGCCTGTCTGCTTGTGCCAAGCTACCAAGGGGGTGAGACGGGTTTATTTTAGGAGTGTCCTGGCTTACCCTGACTAGAGGCAAGGGTCCCTATTTGTCACAAGTACCTACCTGTGCCAACTAGAGACCCCCAAATCTAACATATGAAAGGTGTCACAAGAAATAATCACAGCAATTTTCAAGATAACTCCAATCAAAACACAGAGATAAGTCAGAATGTTCCTGGGAATGATGGGCTAATGTAGAAAGTGAATTGCCAACTTCCCCCTAGTGGCCAAGCCTTTACTGAGGCTGATGCACAAGGATGTGCGCAAGCCACTTTCATGGGACCATGATTGCTTATAAGAGTTCCTGGAGCTGAGAGAAAGTCGCTGTTGTGCTCCGGCACTAGGAATACCTGATTACAGTAAAATGTTCACATTATTTTACAATGAGAAGGAGGGCTGTGCTCTCCCAGTGTTTTCTCAATTGCATGGAGACTTTTGAAGATCTGTTGAATATTTTTTAACTATTCTTGAACCTGTTGCTGCAGGACTGCCTGTCTGCATCAAAACGATTGCAGTGGTTGGTGTCAATATTGACAGAAGCATAGTTATGGGACATCCTCTTACAGTGATTGTGCCTCTTTGTATTGAACATCTGTTCACTCATCGAAATACTTGACAAACTGCAGAGTTACAAGTGTTCAAGTTCAAGTTTTTTTTTATTGTATTTGATTTGGATCTCCACTGATAACCACAAATATTAAATACACAATATTCAAATTTACACAATTTTGTTAAAAAATTTCATTCTAATATAAGTTTAAAAATGGTTTTAAAAATTTGTAAAAATTGTGACATACAAATTCGTTTGGCGGAACTTTACATAAAATAATCAATTCCTGTACTGAGTTAATTCTACATTGTGCATACACTGGTCGTAAAAATATTTTCCTTGCTTCTACCACTAACGCATTTGTGCAAATATATAATAGATGTTCTAAATCCTGCTCCTCACTATTACATAACTTTCAAATAGGGTTTTCTTTTAGATACCACCTATATGTGATAGTTTTTACAGGAAGTATTCTGAATCGAAGTAAAACAATCGATCTCCTGACCCCGTGGTACAGGTTAAAGTTTATATATTGTTGAGGTTTCTTATACTCTATAGTTTCAGAGATATTTTTATATAATGACAGTTTAAGACAATGTTGAGAGTCGAGGTCAAAACTTAGTCTTGTAGTAAAGTGCTTTAGAAAGAGTTTCAACTGGGCAGGAGACCAAGACAGTAACAGCTCGATGTTAACCTCTGATAGCTTAAAAGTAGATAGGACATTTTTAGAAAATACATAGTTCGATGGTTCACGTTCGAATGTCTCAGATTTTAACAGGTATCGGAGCGTTCCTTCTTCAGCATGTAGGAGATTATATGCCCACCTGATGATATTTGCGATTCCTCAGGCATAGGAGCTAATTAGTGACAGCTCGAGGCGGAGCGCTTGCACTGGAACCGATTGAGATAACTTCATAATTTTTCGCAGGATCTTCCCTTCTTTTAAGTCTACAAAGGACCATTGGCTTATTGGTATGTGCTTGAGTGCGTACGACAGTACTGGTGGAATTTTGGCACTCTATACCTTAAGCATTGCAGAGAGATGTCTTTGTCCAGATGCAGCGTATAGCCGTAACAGTGCTCCCACATGGACATCGGATTTCCGGGTTAAATGCAAAGTATGGGACTTATTTTGTAAGGACTTGGTAAATATTCTTCCTAAGTAAGTGTATTCTTTTACCACTTCCACCGTTTTTCCTCCTAGTGACCAGATAAATTTAGTACTCTTTTTTCTTCCAGAGAACGGTACTATTTTAGTTTTCGAGATGTTTGGTATTAAATAATTTTCCTCTGTATAATTGTGGCGGGCCTCAAGGCTTCTTTGCAAACCGAATGGAGTTTGATCTAAAATAATGACATCATCCGCATATAATAAAGTATGTATTTTATGAGATGCAATTTTTGGTGGAAAATTACATATCTGTTGAAAACGTTGAGGCAAGTCACTGAGATAAAGGGAAAAGAGTAAAGGAGCGAGGAGAAATCCTTGCCTAAGGCCATTTGGGGTCGGAATTGCACTAGTAAGTCCCTTTTCCATCCCCATTTGGACTTGGCACCAGGTATCTGTATGTAATACTGTTAATATATGTAGTAGATTGCCCGGGATACCCATATTATAGAATTTTCTCCATAGTGTTGCTCTGTCTACTCTATCGAATGCAGTGGTAAAGTCAATAAAAGCAGCATATATAACCAGAGATTTTATTGTAACATATTTATCTAAGATGGTTTGAAGAACAGCGATATTGTCGGTGACTGAATGCTTTGATCTAAATCCAGCCTGGTATAAAGGGATCCGTCCAGATGAAAAGGCCCAATCTTTTAGATGGTCTAATACTGTAGCTGTAAAAATCTTTCCTGTTGCGTCCAAAAGTTCTATCTGTCTATAATTACCAGGATACAACCTTGTGCCCTTTTTATGTATGGGTTTTATAATACTCCCCTTCCAAGATTTGGGAATATCTCCAGTTCTGAAAATGTAGTTAAAAAGGGGAAATAGCATCTTACTCCATTCTTTGGGATTGCATTGGAGGACCTTGATCGGTATTTGGTCCGGACCTGTTGCTCCGGTTGATCTTGCCTTTCTTATATGTAGCTCAATAGAGAGTGGACTAGTAACTTCACAGTCTGAGGATTTTATTTCAGAGTTCCTAGCAGGATAATAACTCTTTTCTACAGTAGTGTTTAATTTAAATAAATTGGCCAGATATATTTCCCATTCTGATGGAGGCACCGGGATAGATTGTAATACTTTTTTCGTGCCTATTTCTTTCGCAATTATGTTCCAATATGCACGTTGGTTATTATGTTTCGATGCTATTTGCAGATATACCCAATTTTTATCTTGGGTTATTCTCTTGTTTTTTTCCTCTTTCTCTCCTGCGTTGATTTTTCAGTTTGTTGATTTGTATCTGTCTATCTGGTGACTTTTCTAAAAATTGTGCTCGTACCAGTTTGTTTTGGTAAGTTGTATTAGTAGCTAACTTTTGTTTTTTGTTTTGTTTCTTTGGAGGTTGGATCAGCTTTTCCTGTAATTTTTGTGTTGATTTTTTTGTCACAATTTCAAAGTTTGTTATCAGATTTGCTGAGTGTATTCTTTGTAAGAGTAGTGTTGAGTCAATTATAGAAATTAGTTTGATGAGAGTAGCAGAGTTCCAGTGGATCCGTCTTTTAGTTGGGTTTACCACGACAGTACTACAGCTATACATAATTTGATTTGACTGGGACTGTTGTGCTTTCCACTCTGTAGTTAGCTGTAGTTTCGCATGATAACTACCATCGGCAAAGTTAATTTTAAGTTGTAAAACTGATTTGTGTAGATCATAGCTACAAATCATGTAGTCCAGTAGTGAAGGATTACAGTTTCCCTGTCTTGTATTTGAGGCAGGTATGTCTCCTTCTACATTGCCATTTAGTATTGTTCCGTTTAAAATAGGTAGCGATGCTATTAGGATCTTCCCTCTTTTATCCGCCTTGTTTTCTTTTGGAAATAGTGGAATAGAGATTCTCAGTGCCTCATCTGTGAGCCAATTTGCCCATTTCGATATTAACTCATTAGAGATTTTCCTATTAAGATCTCCCATGATGAAAAGCGAAGGATAATCCTGATTTTCTATTGTTTGTTCTATGTCTTTTAAAATTTCTATAGTAAGTGCGTCCATTTTTACTCCGGGGGGGATATATATGTTATAAATTAATATTTCTTTTAAAGTTTCAGGAGGGCTTGTCTCGCACTTGATTTTGATACATTGATGGTTCTTTGAGTTAGTTGGAATTACTTCTTGTGCCCATTTGTAATCTTCATTTAATAAGATCGCTATCCCGCCTTTCGCGTGTCCCCGGTCGACCTGTTCGGAAATCTTCAAACCTGTGCTAAACAGAGGACTTGTTATCCTTAGTTTGTTTGTTGCTGTTCAGGGTTTCCGAGATCCAGGACCATGAATAATCTCTCTTTGCAGTTTCAACACTGGGTGCTTTCTTACTCCAGATTTCTCTATTGCCGTTCTTTATGGATATAAATATATTTTCTGTGGCATGATCTAGCGAATTGGTGGTGATGTTAAGTGAATGGTTGATTCCAAGCCTTTTGGGATCCTCATCTGGTATAGGTCTTTTTTGAGATTCGTATTTTAATACTGGGGCCAGGTCATAGCCGTATTTGTGTAAAGTGTCACTCTCCTGCAGTATGATTCCCGGGATTACTGGAGACCATTTCATTTCATTTCAAAAATGCTTTATTCGGTTTGTTTGGAAACAACCATATAGCAACAACATGAAAAAAAAAGTAAATGTCTACTATACTCATTACAACAAGTCACATGCTTAGGTCAGTAGATGTGCAAAATTGGCATAATAAAGTGCAAAGTGACTATCAAGACCATAGTGTACATTTTTTTTGCAGAAATTCATCATACAAATGGCATGTGCAAATTCGCAAATTAACAATATAAAGTGCAAAATGATTGACTATCTGTCATGTCCATAGAATATGGTTAGCAGCCTATTTCACTATTTAAGTGAGTAACATGTGCAAATTCGCAGTATAAAGTGCAAAAAAAGCAATATAAGTAGTAGTAATATGAAGTACACAGTTACTACACGTATGTAAACATTTGGCTAAAGTGGCATGTTGCTCATCTTAAAAGAGGATAGGGCAAACAGTAAAGTGCATTAAAGGAGAAGAAGATCATACAGTGATCGATTTCCTTACAGAAATACATTTTAAAATATATGTAGCCACATAAAAACACACATCTGGGGTCTCTAAATTAAACATCAGTTGCATCGCTGTTTTTGTACTGAGCATGTTATATTTTAAGAACAATTGTTTAAGATAAAACTTCCTAAATGAAGTATAAAAATTACAAAAGAGTAAAAAATGACAACAGCTCTGTTTAGATTTGCCGTCGCATGGGCACATGCATGTCCCGGGTTTTTTAATTGTGGGGAATGCCACTAAATGGTGCACTATTCCCAACCGCAAACGAGTTAAAACAAAGCGATGGGAGTTAATGCTAACAAAAGTAAGGTAAGTTGGAAAACCTGCATTGGAGTTGTATTCCATGTATAAGTTGAACGTACTTTGTCTTGCGTATTTATCAGTTCTAGTCCCATTTGCATAATCAAGGTATGTGATTTTGACCAACATCTTTGAAAATATCCTGACCATAAAAAGTCTTATACCAAAGTTGTATATGGCTTAGCCATGGTATATTTGAATGATGGTCAAGCTTTATACAGTCAGCAATCACATCCTGGGTGAACTTGGTCTCTTCCTTTGCCCATATTGAGCACCATAGGGACAGGGGTCGTAGGGCTATTAAATCAGTAACATAATTTATTCCAAGCTCTCTGTGTACAATCTCGTTTGAGGCTGCAGCTGGGAGACAAAGCAAACGTTTTAAAAACAAATTCTCCTCACGCTGGATTGACTTAGCACTCTGGGAGTTGTAACCCCATATCCCAGCTCCGTATAATGCTGATGTTACGCATCTTGAGTTATAGATTGAGAGCATCTCACGAATTCTACGGCCCCCTAATTTGGCAGCAAATCTAAATATACAATTTACATTCCTGACCATTTTAAAATCAACACTTGCTTGTTCGTTAACCCATCTCCCATCACCAGAAAAGGTGATGCCTAGGTAGCAAAAACTTGTAACAGCTTCCAGTTTGTCCCCATCTAAGAAAAATGACCTGCACTTTCTTGGTTTCTTGCCACATGTCATGGTCATTGTCTTACCCTTGTTGATTTTCAATTTTCTACCTACAATAAAAGTATGGAACCTATCGATTAATTCTTGCAATCCATTTTGGGTCCTAGAAATCAGGACCGCGTCATCCGCGTATAAAAGGATCGGTATTCGGTTACCTTTAATAGTCGGTGCATCTGCGTTAGTTTCTCTTAAGATTTGGTCGACTTGGTTTATAAAAAGGGAAAATAAAAGTGGAGCAAGTACGCATCCTTGGCGGATACCTCGCTTAACTTTAAAAAAGGGAGTGCACTCACCATCTGCTCTGAATCTGACTTTGCTTGAGAGGTTATTATACAGCCTGGCCAGAAGGTGAATAATTTCAGTTGGAGCACCCATGGCAAGGAGGGTTGGCCAGAGCAGTGCGTGTTCCACCAGATCAAACGCTGAACTCAAATCGGCAAAACACATAAATAAATTGCCTGCCTTAGCTTTAGTGTACTTGCTGATTATGAGTTCCAGGTTCAGGCACTGCTCCATGGTTCCTAGTCCCTTGCGGAACCCGTACTGCACTGGGGACAAAATGTTGCTTTCCTCGACCCAGGCTTCCAATCGCACCAGAAGAACTCGACTCAAGATTTTAACTGACGAGTCCAAAAGTGAGATTGGGTGGTAATTTCGTGCTTCGGACCTGGAGCCCTTTTTAAACAGCGGCACAATGATTGACTGACCCCATGTAATTGGTAAATTATCTTCTATTGCAGCATTAAAATAGCGTGTCAGAATGGGGGCCCATAGAGTCACTTCATATTTGTAAAAATCCATGGGGACCCCATCTGGCCCAGGGGCTTTCCCTCCCTTACTGTTATTAATTGCTTCAATTACCTCGCACAAAGTCACAGAGAACAGTATTTTCTCCCATTTAAAACAAGGTGTCACCTCAGTATTTGTATTTAAAACGTCTATGTTAAAATCAGAATTAAAAATCCCAGTAAAATGCGCTATCCATGCGCGGCAACTGACGTGTGAACTGAGTACTGGAGACCAAAATTCAACAATCGCAATAGACATTTTTGATTTTTGATTCTTCTGGAAACATGACTAGTTTTATTTCATTACGTGCTAGAGATTGTAACGGCCGAGTTTTTTGTATCAAACTGATAATTCGGCCGCGGTTGAGTGGTGTTTCGTCAGACGGGAATAGGTCTATGATTTCCAGAATTTTAGACCTGGTCTCCACTGTTTGCAGATCCTTTATCTGTGTGGAGAGGGTTCCTTTTGGGGTCTCTCTTACCTCTGGGCTTCTTAGACCATGTCCTGTTGGTAAAAAATGTTTTGCCTTAGGATTTAATTTACTCGATTGGTCAGAGTTGTCTCCTTGAGTTTTTCCCGGCAAATTCTGCTCCTTTATCTTCTTGGTCTGTGGTATTTCTGAGCTTTCCTCTGTTTCCAGTAAAGGGGGAGAATTGGTCGGTAATCTTATTTGACGGGCTTTCTTTTTCTTAATCCTTCTTTGCGCCTTTCTCCTTTTTGAATTAATCAGCTTTTGATTTCTTTTGTCATTAGTGATTTTTAAGGCCTGGGAATCGTTATTTGACAGCGCAATCTCAGCGGTTGATTTGAGGTTGGATGTTACAGGGCTGTTCAAGGTGGAGTCAAATTTTCTTTTTGTGAAGATTGGATAATAAACTACTGGCTGTTGGGGAGACACTGGTTTGGTTTCCTCCTTAAAAAGGTTTCTAAGAGAGTAAATAGGGTTAGAATCCTGTTTACCCTTGGGATCCGTAATTGAACTCTTTCCGGTTTGGGTTGCAATGTCCTTTGTTTGAGAAGAGATGTTTTTGTTGTTTTAACTTTTAAGTTATAAGAGTATTCCCCTTTACATTTGCCACAGACTCCGGTTGTTGCTGCTGACTTTGATTGCTCTTCCTTCCTTTTCTACACTAGGAATTATAGTATTCCTATTTGGGTATCAAGTGTTTGGTCAGAATTTTCCAATATGTTACCTAGATGAGTTAGAACTGCTTCCAGAATACTTTGCAATGTAAACAAGGATTTGGATATATGGGGTATGATCTTTATGGAGATCTATACTTTTGAAAAAAGAGAGATCTGGTGATTTTTCGAGGAATCCCTCTAGGACTGATGATTTTTGTGGAGTACTATTCTGCATGTTCTGGTTTTCCTTTTGCGTTCCCGTGTGGTATATTAAGTCTTTGATGTTAATATCTGGACATGAAATGTTATATTCTTGGGATTGTTGTAATTTGGATGATTCCGGTTTTATTGAATCCACTGTAAAAGAAATTGCGTTTCGGTCTTGCGGTATGATAGAAATACTTTTCAGAGGAACTTCAGGTGTCCTTTGGTTTTGGGTTGAATTAGATGTATTTCAACCTTTCCTACCTCTTTATTCCCCTTTTTTCTTTAACTATCTGATCTTTTTGGACTTGTCCCTGCTCATCTGAGGTTAGTTTAGTAAAATACTTTTGAATTCCAGGAGTTACTGTAGACTTTCCGGTTCTTGCTGTCTTGCCAGAGCTCTTTCTAATGGCTTCTTCCGTTCCCATCCTTTTCATAAAAACGGTTCTCGACCTTAGTTTTTTATAGGCCATGGCAGTGTAATATTACTAAGTTATTTTAGTTGTAATTTTAGCTGTACTATTTGTTCTGGCTGAATGATATTTGAGAGATCTTAGCCACCTATATGGTTGATATGGTCTCCTGTTGTCTACTACTTTAGAGCCAGAATTAAGATAGAAACTCTTGCCGAGTTCTGATTGACACAGTCAAAGAGGTAAGGATCCAAGGTGCTAACACACAGGTGCGCCGCTCATGCAACACCAGGAAATAGCTCCCCGTTCCTGCTCCCTGGCTCTCTGGCTCGGTTTCATAAAGCAAAATTTTCATGCACATTAATTGGCTCTCTTTCATTAATTAGTTTTTAAAATTTTGGTACCTCTGTTGTTGCATCCAGGGTAGTTTTATGGCTCCAGCCTCAGTTAGGACTTGGGTTAAGACTTCACTTGGGTCGACCTTCGTAGCTGTGGCCACATCTAGCAGACTCTCGTAGTTCTGGCCGCACCTGGCCGCTCTGGTCACACCCAACGCAGCTCTCGCGGCACCCGCCGCGTCCCAGAGAGGCTCGCGGCTCCGGCACACAAAGAGATGCAAATGTGCCACTTGCGGCTGTTGCCGAATGTAACGGGTGCTTAGCGGCACCAGCCGCACCCAAGGCGTCACTCGCAGCAATTGCTGCGTCCTACGGGGGCTCGCAGCTCAGGCCGCTCCAGGAGACGTCTCGAGCAGGGACCCGCACCGGCCACCACCCGTGGCTGACGCCTGCCACTTGCGGCTGTTACAGAGTTAAACGGGTGCAAGCGGCACCGGCCGCACCCAAAGCGTCACTCGCGGCAATTGCCGCGTCCAACAGGGGCTTGTGGCTCGGGGCTCGCGGCTCCGACCACACCAGAAGACGTCGCGAGCAAGGTCCTGCTCTGTTCGCCACCCGCGCCACTCGCGGCTAACACCTGCAATCAGCAACCAGCGACCGGTAAACACTCGCGGCTCCAGCCGCAGCCGCAGCAGATGTTTCACTCCCGCTGCGTTCGGAACCGGTAAACACTCGTGGCTCCAGCCACAGCCGCAGCAGACATTTCACTCCCGCTGCGTTCGGGCCGGGACCGGGACACAGAGCAGAGCAGCGCTCCAGCAACAAGCTACGGGGCAATGGAGTGCGGCCAGGCCTGGCACCGCAATCGGCGTCCCCTCCTCGTCCTCCTCGCCTGCTTGCTCGCCTGCTTTGCTCGCAGCCTGCTCGCTGCTCGGTCACGGCTCGTATGCTCGTGTGCGCCACCTGCTTTGAGATTAGAGAAGTGGCCAACTGTAACCGCAGAGTTACAAAATATAAGCAATTGATTCTTGCAGCCGAAAATGTGTTTTTTAAATGCTATCAATCTCTAAATCCAGCTACATTGTTACCTTTGCCTGAAAATGGAATTGATGGGGAAGAGGTTGAGCATGGCTGTGTCTATGTTACGGAACTATGCACAAAGCCAAGACCTGACATTAAGAATGAACCCAGTACTGAGTTTGATTATGTAATTTTTGTAGACTGCTCGTGTCTGAGAGACAATTAAGGAACTTTAAGAGCAGCTTACGGTGTTTGTACAATTCAGGAAGTGGTGGTAGCTCCCTGATTTGATTTGATTTAAGGACTTGTAGAGCTCACAAATGCCCTGGGGCGTCTTGGCACTGGATCAGATGTACGGAGTCGAAGCCTGCAAAGCTAAAAAGGGAGGCTACTCCAGGAAGAGCCCGTTTTTTACGGCCTTTCTGAACGCCAGAAGTGAAGGACTATTCTTTACGGAAAGAAGTAGCTGATTCCAGGTCTTAGCTGCGTGCAGCAGGAAACTTCTCCCCCCCATCTCAATTGTGTAAATCTGGGGATTTTGATTAGTTTTGCATTGCTAGATCTGCGATTCCTTATAGGTTCATACTGTTTTAAGTTCTGTTTTAGAAAGTGGGAACTACTCCCATGAAGGGCCTTATATGCCAGGTAGGCTGATTTGAAACGCACCCTTTTCTCGACTGTGAGCCAGTGCAGACTCCTGAGTCTGTGGGCTACTGGTTCATATTTGGGGAAGTCCAAAATCAGCCTAGCTGCTGTTTTTTGTAGTCGTTGAAGTTTTAGCATTAACTGCTTCTGCATCCCGGCAAATAGGGCGTTCCCGTAGTACAGTCTTGAGAGGGCTAGCATGGTTACCAAGGTTTTAAGGGTCTCTACGGAAATAAGCGGAAGTAGCTTTTTTATCATCTTTAAGGTGTACCACACCGATGAAGTCAACTTGTTTGTCTGGGCTAGAAATGTAAGTTTATCATCAAGGACGAAGCCCATATTCTTGACTTTATCCACTGGTAGTGGGCAAGAGCCCAGGCTGTCCGGCCACCATTCTGCGACCAGCTGTTACGTTGTATGCTAAATAGCATTACCTCAGATTTATCGCCGTTTAATTTTAAGCAATTTTATTGCATCCAGTCGCTGACTAGTTCCATGCACTTCCTAAACCTTTCTGCCGTTTCATCAGTGTTCTTGGAGATGGACACCACTATTTGGGTGTCGTCGGCTTAGGAGACTGGAAGGAACTCACAGTTTTGGATAATAGAGGCTAATGGGGCTACGTAAATGTTAAAAAGGGTCGAGCTCAAAGAGGAGCCCTCATGGAGATTTAAAGGATTTGGAAGTACATTCCCCTATTTTGACAGTAACGGTTCTATCCCTGAGGAAGGATGCAGTCAGAGCAAGGGTTGAACCATAAACCCCTTGCTTCAAAGTGTAACCTCTGCACAAGTGTTGGAATTAATCACCCTTAGACGAGCCCTCTACCTTTCAGCTCAATTTGGGAGTGATTACAGATAGTCAGTATGGCTTTGGAGTGGTCAATTATTTTTGACAAATGTGGTCACAATGGGGATTTATGACTTCATCCATATCTCCAATCCAGGAAGGGAATATGTGAAGAGGTTGTTGGAAGCATTACAATTACCACAAGAAATTGCAGTAATCAGGTGTGCAAGCCACAGAAGCAGAAACTACTGTGTAACTCTTGGAAGCAGATATAACAAAGATGCTCAGTATTGTGGGATTGTGGCATGCATATTTAACAGAGAATATACAAATGAATTTAATGAGGACACCATCTATTCAATGTTGCTGTCAGTACCAGATACATGGGAGGGAATCAAGAGATTGCAGGAAGACGTTTCAGAGGCAGAACAGTAAGGATGGGCCAGAGCAGGATGTGTTAAAAATGCAAATAACATTTGGGTTTTAGCTGATGGAAGACCTGTGTTGCTGGATAGCTTGCTATTCCCCATGGCATTTTCATGGCCTTGCCCACATTAAAAAAGTGATGCAATTGTGAGGTTATTCAGGCAGAATTGGTTTTATCCCAGTTTAAAGTTTTAGCTGAAGAATTGTACCGTCGATGTGTGACATGTCAGCAGATTAATGTAGGCAGAAGAACATGTGTAACACTGAGCTACAAAGGAAGGTCAGAAGGAGCTTTTAACAGGATTCAGTTGGATTTTATCGAAATGCTTGTTTGTTACAGGCTGAGATATATCCTGGTTATAGTGTACACTTTCTTCAGAAGAGAGGAAGCCTACCCAAAGCAGAGTAATTATAGTGTAACTTTAGAGAAACAGCTGTTACTTAAACTCATACTAAGGATCAGATTGCGTCTTTCTCTGGAGTCAGACCTAGAGACCCACTTTAACAATTAGGACCTTGGAATGTTATGTGGAGAAGTGTGGCTCACTGGTTAGAGCGGCAGACCCTGATGCAGCGATCTGACCCGGGACCAGGGTTCAATTCCCGTCGCGGCAGGGTCTTGGGCTCAATGTCCGCGGACCCGATAATTCTCGCCACGGTGCCTACTCTAATCATGGGTCCTACTCTGCAACTCTGGGCAATAGCTTGCTTAATCTCCACACCGGCCCTAATCGCTAAGGTTGCCTGGCTTCACCTTGGGGTGCCCAGGAGTGGGCGGCTCACAGGAACAGGCCAGGATGGGTTCCTCAGCGGTACAATGCAGGGACACACTGGCTGGTGTAACCAGGTGCTTTATAAGCTCAGTTACTTATGTGTGGCACTACAAGTGGAACAGAGGATAAAGTCCAACTACCATTTAGAAGCCTCAGGTATAGTTGAACAGATAAATGGGACGCTGAAATCATGTTTGGCCTAAGTCTGTGCATCTACTTTCCAGAAATTACCAGATGCTTCACCATTAGAATTGATAAGCCTTCCAAGCACTAACTGAAAAATGAACAGTATTATCACCTTACAAAATATTAATAGGACGTGCTATGCAACTGCCTTCTATGCCGGTGAATGCACTTTAGTATCACAGAAGACATTATACCCAACTATTCAACTAATTTAGTGCATTCTATTTCTTTATTGTTCTTTTTGAATTTGTCACCCTGAGTGGAATGGGTATGCCAATTTTGTGGGTCCTGTGCTCTCCATGTCACTGGAGTCAAGCTATGCGGGCTGATAAGGGGTGAAACCCCAAAACCGGTCCTAGGATGCATGTTTCCAGTCCAGGGATGACCTGGCCTGCAAGTTCGGGCTGGATTGTTCCCATTGGGCGCACTCATAATCAAGACTGATTTGCATATGGCTGTGTCTAAAATAGGATGGCTAGTGATAAAAAAATAAAAAACATAGATTTAGGCCCAGATCGCTGTAGTGCGGTGAATATATGACGTTGATCAGCATTCTGTCCATCAATTGTTCTTTTTTGCCTCTGTCACCCCGAGTGGGACGGGTATACCCAGACATGGGTCCAGTGCTCTCCATGCCACTGGAGTCAAACTATCCTGGCTGATGAGGGGTGAAACCCCAAAACTAACCCTAGGATGCTTGTTTCCAGTCCAGGGGAGACCTGGCCTGGCAGTTTGGGCTGGACTGTTTTCATTGGGCGCAGGGTCAAGACTGTTTTGCATATGGCTGGGTCCAAACTGAAATGTCATGGTGAGCAAAAACAATGGATTTAGGCCCACAACTCTGTACTGTGGTGAATGTATTACATTGTTCTGCATTATGTCCATCAATTGTTCGCTTTGCATTTGTCACCCTGAGTGGGAGGGGTATGCCCAGACGTGGGCCCCATGCTCTCCATGCCACTGGAGTCAAGCTATCCTGGCTGATGAGAGATGAAACTCCGAAACCTGTCCTAGGATGCTTGTTTCCAGTCCATTGACTACCTGGCCTGGCAGTTCGGGCTGGACTGTTCCCATTGGGCGCAGGGTCAAGACTAATTTGCTTATGGCTGTGTCCAAACTGGAATGTCATGGCGAACAAAAACGATGGATTTAGGCACAGATCTCTGTACTGGGGTGAATGTATTACATTGTTCTGCATTCTGTCCATCATTTGTTCGCTTTGCATTTGTCACCCTGAGTGGGACCGGTATGCCCAGATGTGGGTCTTGTGCTCTCCATGCCACTGGAGTCAAGCTATCACTTCAAATCGTAATGTGGACTGAAGCACGGAGGAGCAGGGAGGCCGCATTTTAAACTAAAGATCTCTTCATCATATTAAGAAAATCTGGATAAAGAGGTTGTTTCCCTTTGAATCCACATCTACAAGATCAACCTAATAACACAAACAGGTCCAATGCAAAAGAGGACTTAATCCTGCGATTGACGGTGCCCTTCCGTGCACACAGAGGCTTTATTCAATTGACAGTTAAGCCTGCGAAAGATCAATAACACAAGGAATACAAATCTGTATGGAAGGAAATTTAAATCCTCTTTTCACATTTAATCAGATATTAAGTCAAATTGTTGCAAAAGTCCTGAAGAAGGTGTGAAGATTTAGAAAACACCGAAACGCCGCATCGACGGTTTTGTTCACTTTTGACTGAATACATATTCACTGCCTCACCACCGGTGGTGGTTTTTAAATCTCAAATGTTTTTATTATGTTTTAGAATGTTACCCGTACTGGGAGGGAATACATTTTACAATTATTTTTGCAATTGACTAACATTGGTTTATTGAGTATACTTTCATATGACTTTGTGTGATTGCCCATTTTTGCCTTGCTAGTACAGGTGTTTATTAGTTAAATAGAATAGGGAGAACTATTCACATATCCCTTACCCCG
The DNA here is from genome assembly GCF_964263255.1 of Lissotriton vulgaris. Taxonomy (NCBI): domain Eukaryota; kingdom Metazoa; phylum Chordata; class Amphibia; order Caudata; family Salamandridae; genus Lissotriton; species Lissotriton vulgaris. The sequence continues at coordinate 1,091,351,557 of NC_141696.1, read as the reverse complement.
TTTAACATTTTACGTTCTTAACAGGGACTCTTGTTTTGCTGACACTAACCCCCTTCCCTGTCATATACCTCAGGGGTACCTCCTTCTTTTGAATTCCTTTGCTCTCTCTGCCACTGGAGTCACTCTATCCTGGCTGATGAGGGATGAAACCCCAAAACCGGTCCTAGGATGCTTGTTTCCAGTCCAGGGAGGACCTGACCTGACAGTTCAGGGGGACTGTTCCCATTGGGCGCAGGGTCAAGACTGATTTGCATATGGCTTTGTCTAAAGTAGAATGGCATGGGGAGCTAAAAAATAATGGATTTATGCCCAGAACTCTGTACTGGGGTGAATGTATTACATTGTTCTGCATTCTGTCCATGAACTGTTCTTTTTGCATTTGAGACCCCGAGTGGGACGGGTATGCCCAGACATGGGTCCCGTGCTCTCCATGCCGCTGGAGTCAAGACATCCTGGCTGATGAGGGGTGAAACCCTTAAACCGGTCCTAGGATGCTTGTTTCCAGTCCAGGGAGGACCTGGCATGCGAGTTCGGGCTGGATTGTTCCCATTGGGCGAAGGGTCAAGACCAATTTGCATATGGCTGGGTCCAACTGGAATGTCATGGTGAGCAAAAACGATGGATTTAGGCACAGATCTCTGTACTGGGTTTAATGTATGATATTGTTCTGCATTCTGTCCATCAATTGTTCTTTTTGCATTTGTCTACCTAAGTTGCCGGGTATGCTAAAAAAGGGGTCCTTTGCTCTTCCTGCCACTGGCGTCACTCTATCCTAGCTGATGAGGGGTGAAACCCCAAAACCGACCCTAGGATGCTTGTTTCCAGTCCAGGGGAGAACTGGCCTGGCAGTTCGGCTGGACTGTTCCCATTGGACGCAGGATAAAGACTAATTTGCATATGACTGGTTCCAAACTGGAATGTCATGGTGAGCAAAAACGATGGATTTAGGCCCAGAACTCTGTACTGGGGTGAATGTATTACATTGTTCTGCATTTTGTCCATCAATTGTACGCTTTGAATTTGTCACCCTGAGTGGGACGGGTATGCCCAGATGTGGGTCTTGTGCTCTCCATGCCACTGGAGTCAAGCTATCATGGCTGATGAGGGATGAAACCCCGAAACCTGTTCTAGGATGCTTGTTTCCAGTCCAGGGAGGACCTGGCCTGGCAGTTCAGGCTGGACTGTTCCCATTAGGCACAGGGTCAAGACTGATTTACATATGTCTGGTTCCAAACTGGAATTTCATGTTGAGCAAAAAGTGATGGATTTAGGCATAGATCTATGTACTTGGTGAATGTATGGCATTGTTCGGTATTCTGTCCATCAACTTTTCTTTTTGATTTGTCAGCCCGAATTGGACGGGCAATCCTAGACTGGGGTCCTGTGCTCTCCATGCCACTGGAGTTCAGCTATCCTGGCTGATGAGGGACGAAACCCCAAAAACGGTCCTAGGATGCTTGTTTCCAGTGCAGCGAGGACCTGGCCTGGCAGTTCGGGGTAGACTGCTCCTATTGGGCGATGGGTCAGGACTGATTTGTATATGAGTGGGTCTAAACTGGAATGGCATGGTGAGCATAAATGGATTTAGGCCTAGATCTCTGTACTGGGGTGAATGTATGACATTGTTCTGCATTCTGACCATCAATTGTTCTTTTTGCATTTGTCACCCTGAGCGGGACGGGTATGCCCGACGTGGGTCTTCTGCTCTCCATGCCACTGAAGTCAAGCTATCTTGGCTGATGAAGGGTGAAACCCCAACACCAATGATAGGATGCTTGTTTCCAGTCCAGGGAGGACCTGGCCTAGCAGTTTGGGCTGGACTGGTCCCATTGGGCACAGGGTCCTGACTGATTTGCATATGGCTGGAATGGCATGGTGAGCAAAAAATCTATGGATTTAGGCCAAGATTTCTGTACTGGGGTGAATTTATGACATTCTTCTGCAGTCTGTCCATGCATTGTTCCTTTTTGCATTTGTCACCTCGAGTGGGACTAGTATGCCCTAAGTGGGTCCTGTGCTCTCCATGCCACTGGAGTTAAGCTATCCTGGCTGATGATGGGTGAAACCTTGAAACCGGTCCTAGGTTGCTTATTTCTAGTCCAGGTATGACCTGGCATGGACGTTCATGCTGGACTGTTCCCATCGGGTGCAGGGTCAAGACTGATTTGCATATGGCTGGGTCCAAACTTTAATGGTGAGCAAAAATACTATGGATTTAGGCCCTGATCTCTGTACTGAGTTGAATGTATGACATTGTTCTCTATTCTGGCCATCGATTGTTCTATTTGTGTTTATTTCTCACCAGGATGGGGCTGTCACAGACACTCTGAGCCAGGAGCAGTGTCTCAACATTAACCCTGGCGACTGGGTCCTTGTCAAAAAGTGTGTACAGAAGTCCTGCTTGAAACCAAGGTGGAAGGGACCCACCCAGGTGACTCTAAACACCAACACTGCTGTGAAGTGCTCTGGGAAAACTTATTGGCTGCATGCCTCTCGCACCTAGAGAGGGAGGTGTCTACTTGATGAAGTGATGACATTCAAGCAAGTCCAAGACCTCCAGTGTCCATATTCCCTGAAGGACCGGAGGCGGGCGATGTTCAACAACATTTCTCACCTGCCCACGTTTCTGAAATTTCATAAAGTGGTTTGGAAGTGCCTCCTAAAGACTGAAAAAAAGAAAGCCATTGAATTGACACCCGAACCACTGAATAATTTGGTAAAGGGACAAGTGTGAGGAAAGGAAGATTACAATTGGTATTGGAATGTCCAAGTAGTAGAAGGCGATTGAAATCTAGTGAGTCAGTTGAACACATATCACAAACCATCATTTGCTATCCCTTCAGGGTGCAGGATCTTTATATATTATACTTCAGGTGTAATCATTAAATAGCCCCGGCCATTGGTTGTGTAGATGTTTGTCAACAAGTAAAAACTAAATGGAGCAATCATTTACATCAAACCTTAATAGACATTAAAATCCATTTAGCATTTCTATTGTTATTGAAGAGAGTTGTTCTGAGTTAAAGGATTTTATGAACAATTTTAGTACCATTAGTTTGTTTATTCAGTAAATATTAGTCTTTCTTCATGATCATTACAAATGCAAATGAGCCATTAGTTGGTATTCCAAAGCAAGGTAAAATACTACATTTGTAAAAATCACCAATTAGGTGTTCCATAAAGGAGTTTTCTTACTTTTAACTAAAGAGTAGAATGGGAATTTAGGCCGGAGTAAAAGGGTAAGTGAGAAACTCAATGAATGGTTCAGATGAGAGAATATGATTCATAAGCATTCTCATTTAAGCAAAGGAAATTTACAGCTGGATTGTATTCGCCGCTACAAATCAGCAGACGGAGAAAGCTAAAAGTAATCTCTCCTGAAAAGAGGAACACTTACAGATCTCAGTAAAGTGTCCAGAGTGCTCCCAAGGCTTTCAAATTATTATTTTCATTCTTAATTCATTCAGCACAATATTACCTGACTGCGTCCTGGCGCTGAAGAAGGTAAGAAAGGAGTCTGTCTAAGTTATTTAATCTAATGTGTTTTTAGAGTTTTTGAAACGTTAAATGTTTTCGCTCCATCTGTAACACTGTAAGTAGTGTGTTGCAATCCTGTGCAGTAACCACCAAGAATGTGTGACCTCCCAATCTAGTGTTCCAAAATGTAGGTACAACCAGTAGATTAGGAGTGCCTGAATGTAGGGTTCTAGTAGGAGTATGTTCTATAAACCAATTGAAAATGGCTTTATGACAGAGACACAGGCTCTTAAATTCACATCTTTTCTGAACAAGAAGCGAATAAAGTTTGCTAGGGTGTATAGAAATGTAATCAAATTTACAAAGATTAAAAATCTATCTAGCATCTGCATTCTGAATTAATGGAAATTTTTTAATCAAATACTTTAAAAGACCATCATATGAAGCATAACAATTCTCTAATCTGCTCATGATCAGGTCTGGAATCAGAGGTCGCCCATCCTGCTACAGTATCAAAGCAAGAATCTTTTTTAGCTTTTCATACTTGAAAAGCAGATAGTGGTGATTTATTTCATATGGGATTCCAAAGATAGTTTAGAGTCATATACAATCCCAAGTTTGCGAGCAGCATTCCTCTGCTTCGGGCCACCAATACGGAGACCTGCATGAAGCATTACCAAACAGTAATATTTCTGTTTTATCTGAACTCAGTCAGAGAGAACTGTCGTTCATCCAGGTAGCTACTTCTATGAGGCAATTTTTGAATTGGTTTTGTAGGTGAATCAGATTGCCTTTCATTCAAATTATTATTTGGGTATCATCCGCATAACCATAGAATTGAAAATCAAAAGAGCTAGAGGAGCAACATAGATAATATAAATAGTGGGCTAAATGCAGATACTTGTGGACCACCGGAATGAAGATTTCAAATATTTGAAAGACAGGACAGTCAATTCTGAAAAAAGGAGTCAAACCACTTTAAAACGTTACCCTGGATACCAATTGCACTCATCTTTTTCAACAGATTATCATAAGCAACCGTCACATCAGGGATGAAATCTGCTGAAACCTCTGCATCCGGAATCATACATATGCCATATAAGATCACTGTAAGTGCCATGTTAGTGTTTAGGTCTAAAACCGGATTTATAATGATTAAGTATATTGTTTTCCTCAATAAAACATAATAAGTGAGTATTTACATAACTTTCCAAAATCTTGGTAAAATATTGTAAGAGTGAGTTTGGACGATAATTAGCAGGAGTGTCAGGGTCAAGCCCTTCTCTCTTTAAGAGCGGGGTGACAAGTGGAGCCTCCCCTATGGCTCCCTCTTAAATATCATTCTCTTTAACACAGCTTTCTGCATTAAAAGGGTGTGCTCTGGGTGTTACTGGGGGCGTTCTAAGCCACATCCATGGCTTTTTGACACTGTCCCAGATTTACTAGAAATCGTAACTCTGAGGCAGCGTCAAAAACCTATGCCTCCCCAGGGGATGCAAGGAGAAATGTTTGTATTTCTCCTTAGTTTTCCGTTTTTCAAGTGTGCTGCATTCTGCAGCACACATAGAAAGAGAAAAATGCCTCTTGTAATTGATTTTGTGCAGGAAGGTTTCCCTTCCTGCACAAAAATATTCATCCCTGCAACCCAGACACCATTGTACTACGGTGCAAAGGTGGGTGTATTGGCACATGGTAGCCCAATGTGCACCGGCACAGGGGAAAAGGACAGGAATGTGCTGTATCTGATAGATTTGGCACATTCCTGCCTTTCTCTTTTGCTGTAGGGCAGCGCAGCAGGAAGGCCTCCGGCGCTGTAAGACTGCAAAACCTCATAAATGAGGCCTGTAACATCCTGACTATTCAGGTTTGAATACTGTTTACAGTTCAAGATGGGCTTGTTATTTATAATGGAAAGAGCTAATTTACTACTTCAGGCCCAAGAAGTGTCAAGGGAAAAGTAGAGCAGAGAGGAGAAGATCTAATTTATAAAAATGTTCCCATATTAAAAATAATGTGGTTCTGCTGGGGTAGAAACGGGCAACATGCTCAGCCCTGTGTTACATTCCTGAGTTAGGCCCATGTAGTGAAGCAGCTCATTTCTTATATTGTCTTCACCAAGAACATTTCCAGGCTTGACCTTTGGCAAACATTTGCATGCATGACAATTGTGGATGATTTTCTCTGAAACTAAACTTGTTTTTACATCTAACTTTGCACAAAAGTATCAGAATGCCCTGAACATCATGTACAAGGTCTTGTTTTGAATGAAGTAGCCCACTAGTGTCACCCGGGTCACTCTCGACCTCCTCTAGCCATCCAAGAATGAAGAGTTGATGACGCAGTAGAGAATACCAACTAACTAGTTTATTCACTAAGTACACTGCAGTGGGGTCAAACAGACCACCATCCTATAATGGCTGACGAGGGACTGACTCTAACAAGCATAAAGTTACGTTATGTATGTTGTGGAGCCCACAAAAACCCGCTTACTAAGGAAAAAAACTAGTTGATGTCATAATAGAATGGGGGTAAAGAACACAAGTTTCGATTCTGCAGCCTGGCACAAGTTATCTACTATACAAGGTTGTCTGACCTTTCCTCCCCTCTAGACAGGTAGGAGAAGGCCTCAATGTAACAGAAAAGGCATGCATAAATGAGCAAGTTTCAACATTGTAGAAACAAAACTTACCAAGGAACATTTCTCGTTAATGAGCAAGTAACAGTTTCGATTGTAATACAAAATGGCGTCTTTGAGAACTAAAATGGTGGCACAGATGTCAACCTAACTTACATAACATCTGCACTTCATACTAATAATGTATGAATACAGCAAGGACCTATTTCGAAATAGCTACATGAATGCCAATATAATGTCTAGTCAAATATGACTAATATGGGAGTACACCATTTTAATAGTATTAGTTTCACACTACATACAAATGTCATCACTATCTTCATCCATGGGGCAACAGTACAATCTATATATCCATAACATCTTTGATCTATGTATACATCGCAAGACTGCTTTCAATTATAAAAGATGAGCATCCCAATAGATTAGTAGAGGTGGTACTTCTGCTGCCACAGAGGGTCATTGCATTTTGAGAGATTGCCAAATGTCAGTCTGACATCTGGTGAGGGGTGTCCAGTTCGCGACCAAGGTGAGTCCTTCACTCACTGCAAACAGTTAATGGGGTTGGATTGTCCCTTGCGGGGATTCTTTAGTCTGCACCTACACACACTCTAGGTACACTTAGTGTAGGGTTCACAAAGTAGGAGTACACTAGATTACTGCCTTGTTTTTATGCCTGCATATATACATTGTTTAGCACCATGGTAAAACTATAACTACTTTTTACGCTCTAGGTGCTTGTAATCATGTTTATCTGCTTCGGTCTACTAATTATTGCATCAGACATATTTTATGCAAGAATAACGTTGGTTCAATAAATATTATTGAAAACATCTCTCTGTGTATTCTCTGTACATATCTCTGAGTGAGCTCTAAGTGAGCATGAGTGACTGAGCAGAAGGTTCTGTACTGTCTCCATGATACCTAAGGGGTCATGGCTGTCATGTTCAGTGGTTGACAGAAACTATTTGCTCCCTGGTAGGTAAGAGGGGCTAAGGGTGGCACTGTGAGCTAGCTAGTCTATAGGTAAATATATCTTGTGGGGGTGTCTGGAATCAGTCTTGAGACCAAGCCCTTAGTTTATGTTTTCCCAACAATGTACACGTCCTACTGATTTGTATGAACAACCCAACATGACGCTTTCAGCGTTGGTTAGGCTCTTATTTATGGGTCAATCTAAGTAGATCAGTTGTGCTTTCTCTGAGACACCTACTCACATTCTAACCGGAGACGTCCGTAGTGGAAAGGGAAAAAAATCTGCCTTAGCTGAGTAGGTATACCCTCTGTCTTGGGTCTAGGTTAACTCAAGTTTGTCGGATTAAAAGATCCCACATTGCGCAAAGACAATCTCTATAAAATATCAGGTAAATACTACTGCTGTAAAAATGACGAAACAAGATAAAAACATTGGAGAACAGATAGACGGATGAAATATTTCAGAACATTGTAGGCAGGCATTTACCATGAAATTGTTACAACATGGCCCCCCGGCAACAAGTGGAGATGGTACCTTCGTGGTTGAGGCACACAAAGCATTTAGGACAGAGGTATTCTATTCTTGGGTTAAATTCCGGACTTCAGATGCACCCAAACAGTTGTGTCATGAATACATTGTGTTATGAACCCCAATGGACCCCAAACTAGGCCTAGGTAGTTACACAACCTTTTACTCACATTTGTCCTCCCTTGCTCTGCATAATGGTTCTGGCACTGACCTTTTACCATGTTATGTGGTGAATAAATGTCGATTGTTTTCCTTGAAACTAGCCTAATTTATTATGCATGAGGATTCTTAGAAAACTCCCTTGCATATGTGCATGTAACAGCATGAACATACTTCAAGTAAAAGTCATGGTCCTCTTCATCCTAGAACGAAATAACTACTTATCATAATCATAGGTATTGTGCTAGGCTCATTTGCATAAACGTACTCACAGCACATTAACTATGTAAGGAACCTGAGGCTATCTTTGTGGTATTAAAGACCCATACCAACACTAAATAGGGAGAGGAGAAGCTTCACACTGACACTAGATGCTGAGGTCACGGCCAGCAGAAGCTCCAGCAAGCAGTGGTCTGACGCCCCAGTTTATGGTGTCTAAATGCGCAGATCCTATGTATTATCAGAAACTACACGACAATTGAAGATGAACCACCTGATGAATATTTCCCTTACGTGAACTTAAAAGTCCTGTTAACTTATCAAGAGCTGATTAATTGATTTAAAGGTACCCTACCCCATACCACAGAACCTGTGAGACACACTCCACTCAGCAGAGAAGGAGCGACATGGCCGGTCTTAGCTTCATACACACAGCAGTCGCTGTTGCTTTAACATCAGCAGGAATACGCAAGCTCTACAGAGATTTAATAAACATTTACAGAAATTGAACACAATATGTAATAAGAACATTGACAGTCCAACCTGTGGGGCTGCTCAAGCTGCACAACCCCACATGGCTAGAACAGTTATTAGCCCACAAACACTAAATACCATTATGGGAAAGGTTCCCACCAGCCGGGAGAAAATCCCGTTCTGGATAGCACAAAAAACAGCACAGCTTGGAGCAAATTTTACCCATATGGCCTTGCTGGAAAAACACAGAATACTGACAATATGCTTGCTGATGGGGAAGGCTTCCAAGTTAGAACATTGTGCCACTTGGGGTACAATCTTCGCTGTCATATATACCAGAACACATGATACCCCTTCAATAGCAGTCATACCAGATGTACCGAAACAGATCCAGAATGAGTATGGGGGAAAGCCTGCCTTGGATCTAGGGATGAAACTGATGGGCAGTATCAGCAATTATGTTGAGTAACATAAAGGGGGAGGAAGCATAGGTGGCTATATGCCAACGCCTGAGGGAATTCACTCCCACCCAGCAGGAGTACAAATTGCCTAAGATTAACAAAGATACATATGCCTCTCTAGGCAGAGATAATCTGGGAGCCAAACCTGGAAAACCAATAGTTAAGAGTAGTTTTGAAAAGGATAACTCTAAGCAAGCACCCGATTCTTCAAAGAAGAAATGGGATATTAAACAAAAAACTAAACAAAACAAAACACAGTCATGGGGTGAGCCTCCCCAACAAGAACACACCAAACGAAAATACTATTTATGAAACCGTGACAATATTAGGAAGCCTGAGAGTTATCAGATTACTGATACACATTCATCTTGTTCCTTTCAGGAGACATCTGAAAAGCATTCGGAGAGAGACAGACGGTCAGAGTACAGATCAGAAGAGCGAGTCAAGCCGAAAAGGGAGACATATTGCAATTCAAAATACATCATTAAACAAGAAGACGAGCAAAATACTTTAAAACCTCAATTTAAAAAAAAGAAGGCAGCCAGAACAAAAATTAGAAATGCTCATGTTACTAAGAACACTGCTTCAGAATGGCGAATGGGCAGTGATGATGCTAGACAGTGTGGCAGAATCCATCATAGCTCACCAGAACAAGAGGAACTTTCTGGCTGTAGTAGTGTTGAGTGAGCATATCACAGTGGAAACACCTGATACAAGGGTAAGTGTCTCACATCGTTTACACAAAATATTGCTCAAAATAGAGGGGGCATACCCAGAAAAGTGAAGGGTCTCTTTTGGGTGAATCTGGCCTATGGCTACGACATTCTTTTGGCTGAAAAGGACTGCCACCTGATTCTGTAATGGATTGCCCAATGGGGGAAGAAGGTATTTTACCTGTTTTCTTCAACCTCGTTCCAGAATCAGTTAAATATTCATTGTCGCAGTAGTGGGCATTAGTGTTAGATCCTGCACTTTACTGGGATGATGAGTCACCTAATCTTGAAATCCCATTAAATTCAATTCCTCAACTGCAGAGGCACACCTGATTAAACATGTGGCAAAGAAACAAGTCAGGGAGATCCTAGATCAACTTGGATACCAGTGGGTGATAGAGAAATGCACCTTACCTATGAATAATCCCTTCTTTCCAGTGATGAAGCACGATAATTCTTAGCGTGTAGTCTTAGATTACAGTCATTTTCATGCATCCATATGCACATTTGCCGTACAAACTGCACATAGTGCTGCACTAATGAATTACATTGTGCGTAAAAAATACAAAACAACTGTAGATATCTTCAATGGATGTTTCTGACAAAACATTGCCCCTGGGAGCAGATATTTGACAGGATTTTCAGTTCTAGGCTCACAATGCCAATTGTGTTGATTACCACACATGTATAATATTAGCCGTATAAGAATAGCCCCAGATTGTTTTCAGCGAGCGTAACAGAGTTACTTCAAGATTTGATGAGGAGGCATTGTCCTGTGTAGATGACATCTTTCAGATGGATGATAGATTACTGGAACACTTTTCTATGGTGCACCTCATCATTCTTGGGTTTGCCCATTTGGGATACAAATTAAATTTAAAAAAAATTAAAATTGCCCATCTCAGTGTCCTCTTTCTAGGGTACTAAGTTTCAAGTGAAGGCAATAGCCTGGGGGCACAATTGTTTGAAAAATGTGCACTGCCCCAACCTAAAACAACTCTAAAAAGACTACAATCCATTTTAGGATTCTTGAGTTTTGGCAGGACATACATTTTGGATTATGCAGAAAAGGTAAAACCTTTCTACGACATCATTAAACCTGATTTGTTAGTGCACCATTGGACACAGGAACATACTCATATCAAGGATCCGTGCAAAATGACTTGACAGCTTCCAGACATTTAAACACAGGTGTCAATGCAACTTATCTAGTGATTCGCATAGTCGCTGGACCAACCAGGTCAACCTACATCACTTTCAAATAAGGCGTTGCAGTGCCTACTGCTTACAAATCACATTTGTGCACAAATGCTACAATAGGTTTTGCACCAACAGAAAAAATAACCAAAGCAGTACAGACTGTTGTAGTGAGAGAGAGAGTGCTCAAGTGTCAGGGAAATGCATAAATATTGTGAGCCTGGTACCGACCCTAGAGGCTGTTACAAAGGCAAGCATCCCGAATGCCTCTAGAAATATGAATGTATAATTTATACCAATGGATCTGCCCAGCCAGTCGTAGGTTCAAAACAGCAATATTCCGTGGCATGCACAAATGTAGATAGCACATGCACGACAGAAAGTTCCTTCTTGGGAAGTCACATACACAGTCTCTAGCCTGTACGGCACAGCTGACAGAACTAAAAGCCCTGGTACTCGCACTACAGAACACAGATCATCAATTCCCCACACTAGTGTGTGATTAATTTTACTGTGTCATGTCCTATAACAAATATTTGCATTATTGTGGCCAGAATGGATTTAGGGATTCAAAAGATTGCACAGTAAAGCAAAAGATGCACTGGGAACAAGTGGCGAAGCTGAAAGAAGACCTGCCACTGGCTCATGTTATTCATACATTGACTCATCAATGTGTTCACATTGATGGGAATTCAATAACGGATGAAGCCGCCAAGGCAATGCTATGCACTGCTGCCATTGCTGCAATAACTTGTTCTAGTATGAGGATAGACAGAACATCTATGTTAGCTGTCAATGCCACGTGCAATAGCTCAGCCCTGTCGAAAGGCTCTCCAGTCAAGTACTCCTACAAGTTAGATGCAGAAAATATTCCATATGCTCAAATTCCAGGAGTAGGTGATACAGTAATCCCAATCACTATTCGCAGATTCCGATTGATCCTAGCTGCACCCGAGGCTCTGGGTTCAGCTCACACAGGAATTACTGCTACAGTTTCACTCCTAAATCATTGCTAATTGGTGACTAGGTCTTACGATGCAGACCACGGCCTTTGTCCTCAAATGCAACATCTGCCAGCAGAAAAAAGGCTCCACCATAGCACTTCCACCGCAAACACCTTTATTGATCCCAAACAAACTTCTCTCATGTGTCTATTTTTATCAATGTGGACTCTTACACTCTGACAGGGCCTACAAGTGCATCTTGATGGCAGTAAATTCATGCTCTAGATTCCTGTGGGTTTAGCTCCAGCAATCAGCTGATGCTCGAACTGTTCTAAAGGATAAGCAAATCTTTATTGGCACATACGCTACTGGCACACTACATTCTGACCAGAGACCGGTGTTCAGCTCTTTGGCTTACAAAGAAGTCATGAGAAGTTTGGGTGTGGCCTTGCGGAACTACTCTTTCTATCATTCTGAAGGAAATTCTGGAGTTGAGAGGAAAAACTATGACTTCAACAATCCTTAACAGCAAGGGTATAAGGATCGGGTGGCAGTTGGGTAAAACACCAATATGGGGTCCAGAGGGCACCTAACAACTTGCCAAGAACATCCCTAGGGGTGTTGTACATCTTGTGAACTCCTGTTCAGGGAAAGAATGCGGGTACCCGACCTTGATAGTGTTTGCACATTGGTGGCTGGAACCCCAATTTGACCTCAATGATCGTTTGGATGTTTACCAGGACCTTAAAGAATACACAGCCTTACAATGTCCAAATAAAGCGCACCACCACTGGAGAAGTGAAAGGCAAGACCAGCCTTGGTCCTGGAGGTTGGCGACTTGGTCAGAGAGAAAATTGTGTAAAGAATTTGGGCCATCCTATAGAGGACCTGTACCTTGCCTATCTGTCAAAGGAACCAGAATTGACCTTCTTTCACCCTTGTTGGCCGCCGAGCCATAAGGTTTGTCTCAATTGAGCTGATCAAACCACACTATGTGGCCGATTCCCAACAGTAATCCACGTGGGCTCCTAGCTAGCCGTCACACTGCTCTCACTACAGTACAGCTTTAATAACCAAAGACTCCACTTTCAAAAGAGAAGCTGGGAACGACAATGAAATGATGCATCTCTCAGTTGAAATAACTGCAACTGTATAGTTAACTAGTACAGAAATTTCAATTTGAAAAATGTACGATGTCTATATCAATATGCTAACTATCAATTTTGCATTCATTATTCATGAGATATTTTGCATAAAAGTGTTCACCTTTACTTGAGTGTGTTCTTATTTTGAAATCACAACACTTTGTTTCAGCACTAAGAAGTGAAATTGTGAACCAATCTGTACATGGCGACACACAGAGGAATACTCATATACCTAATACTACAAGCACATTTATGGATTCAGAAATACTACTGTCAACGCCTTAACTAAAAAGTTTAAAGGGGTAAGACACAGGATGTGGACAGAAAAGACAACCTTCAAGGGATAAAATTCAAAGTCATAAGCATAATGGCATAGTCAACTTCAAGAGCCATTACAGAAGACAAAAATAGTTAGTCAGATTCAAATCAGATTCAATAAAAAAACCAAAGAAAGGCAATTGCAAGAGGAAATAGCATAAGGTTACCTTCAGAGCAGGTAAATAGCCTTAACCAAAATGTAGGTCAGCAAAGGAGAAGCATAAATCTCCTCAGTTCAAATTCTTCTAGAATATGAGCTAGCCTCGGGTAGACCAGTTGGGGCATCTCTATGATCTTGATGGGTTCTGAACATTTCTAAGTTTACAAGCTTCCTGCTTACTTCCCCATCAGTCATTTCTCACATATTTACAGCTTAGGGAATACTTTATGAAACGACAACGGCTAAAGACAGGGTAGATATCTGAGATAATGGCATGCTTGCATGGCACACTTCTGAAATCAGTAATTAGCAAAGTATATCAGCCAGCTCAGAATTTACGCTTCTTTGAATTTGGCGACAAAATGGAGTAAGGCTCGGGTCCCGGCGAGAGCAACACACCAGTGCAAGCGAGACTGAACGACGTCTAAGGGCGGTGCCGGCTACTTTTGTCCATTGAGGCTTCCCGGATGATTACTGCTCCTTTAAAGGCCACTGACTACAGCACTACCTTGGCAGTCCTTGATGCCAAAAGCACAATTTTAATCTTCAAAGAACTGATAGAAAAGTGTATTCCACGCTCAACTGGCGCGCCTAACCTGAAGATCCTTTGTACCCGGACTGGGTTGGAATTATCACCAGTCGTGGGGGATTATTCTTCTTTTTCCATTTGGATTTGGCCCTGAAGATTTGCAGTGTATTTCACTCCAATGAAACACGTGTCGGCTGGCAAACAATTTTATAGGATAGGTGATCTTATATGTTAGCACAAAGTAAACAAGTTATGCTTTGAGAGTGATGCATTGTGTTGTCACAATGTTGTTCCAAGGGTGCTGAAGAATGTGTTTGCCAGGATAGGCTATGTGAGCTGCATAGAAATGGTGAAGTATTCTTTAGATAATTTCTCAGCTTCGCAGTCCCACTATGAAAATATTCTGCCATGATTTCGTAGGGCTCACTTAAAACAACTCTTGAAATGGCCAAAAACATCTGGTTGATGGTAAATATGAATTTTGCTACCGGCACTTTTTAATGAGCTTCCCCTCTATCTTATAATGCCCCAAAGTGAATGACTGTAATTATTCAACAGCTGTTTGACCTCCGCTTCACTGAACATGAGCATGCAACATTGAGTGGAGCAACAACATTTAATGACTGGATCAAAGTTGTGAGCCAAAATCATCCCTCTGATGGTATATCATTTACACAGATATTTGTTTTCAAAATCATCAGCTCACAATTAGAATGGAAGTACTTGTGGGAGAGGCAGTTTTTTCATTAAACATTACATCACACATGTGCGCAACTGAATATCTGGATATACTGTTACCATTTAAAATTCATTTTAAATAGAAATATTTACAGTCATATAGTGGGGAAACCAGAGTTTTCATTCCTTTCAGTGATTGCACATGGTATATGTATAGTAAATAGCTATCAAGGATAAGTCAATGAACTACTTACATAATATTTAGCATAAAAATGTAATTACAATCGTTGTTAAAGACTGACTATATTTTCATCACTGCCTGACAATACTAAGAAAGAGCACACGTCCTGCCATTGCAGTTTAGACCCAGCCATATGCAAATCAGTCTTGGCCCTGTTCCCCATGGGCACAGTCCAGCCCACACTGCCAGACCAGTTCCTCGCTGCACTAGAAACAAGCATCCTAAGACAGGTTTAAGTTTCAAGATTCAAGTTTATTTTATTAGCAAAGTTACTTAAATACATCGATAAAATAATTACTTTAAAAGTTATATTATAAGAATAAATTAATAAAGGAGTTTAATCAAGGTAAGTAATTATTTGTTTCCATTGCAGTTTATTGTAGTAGTTTTATTTACTGAGTGGCTGTTGAATGCCTTCCATTTAGGATGATGTTATTGCTGTTTAAAAGGTGGTACGGTTAGGGGGTCAGGACTTCCTGCAGAAGCTCTGGCATTTTTTCCCCACCTGTCTCAAGAACTTCACCAAGCAGCAATTCAGCTGTGGGTCTTCAGGTTTGAAGGAGGCTAACATGGCTTGTATGTGTGAACGCCTCGTTTAAAAATATGGTTTTAAAAGTTGTTTTGTTCATTCATCAGTTCCTTACAAGTGCCAAGTAGGTGCAGCATGTCCTCCTGTGCTGTGACACAAAGGCGGCAGGTGGAGTCAGTTTGAACCTTCAGCCATTGTGGAAAGTGCTTTGTGCAGGATAACAGGCCTAGTCAGTATTTTAAAAATTATGTTTTGATAGTGTTGTGACCGTATTTTTGGCTCTATTTCTGAGTGATGGTGACTTTAGGCTTGCTACCATCCTGAATCTCTATTCTTGCCTTGTGTTGGTCCTTTTCAGGCCTTTTTCAGAACCTAGAAGCATAAACTAGAGGATAGCTGCTTTATATGATGATAGATCCCTTACTCTTGACTCTAATCCATCTATTGCCTATTGGCTTTGACATAAATATGTGTCCTTTCATCATCCTACCTATAGTAGAGGGTGGATCCTGTAGTCCTGACTTTATATTACATATTGGTATGGTTTGTGTAGGTACTCTGATAGAGCTAAGTGTTATTTCATCCTTCTCAGGCCTACAAGGCCCAAAACTAGAGAGACTCCATTTTGCTTTCTGTCCCTGCAGACTGAGATGCTTGCAGGGTAAAGGTGATGTTTTAGCTATGAGGTGTTGTTCGCCCTTTGCGAACTGGAGAGAACCGGCCAGAGCGGAATCTAATCAGGAAGTTTCTCTGGGCTCAGGTCTCTAAACGAAACAAGCAGCTGGTCACTGTGGGGGCGTCTAGAGCAAGGAGCCTGGTACATGGAATCGGTGGGAGGAGGCTGCTGGCAGGAACTTTCCATGAGGAGAGAGCATTCCATATTAGTGAAGTGCAGAGGCGGAGTTAGTTAGAAGGAGAAGGAGTGGAGTTGGAGAAAGAGTTGAGTTGGAGCAGAGGAGAGGAGAGGAGAAGAAGACAGTCGATGCTTGGAACAGAGAGACGTCAGTTAGTCAGTTTGTCAGTGAGACAGTTGGAGCCAGAGAAAGAAGAAGATGCTTGGAACAGAGAGAAGACAGACAGAGAGTCAGTGAGCTGGAACCAGAGAGAGAAGTCAGAAGCAGTTGTGAGCAGATGGTGTTTTGAACAGAGAGAAGTGAGATAATGTTTGGAACTGAAGGAAGCAGTCAGAAGCAGTTACTTATCAGAAGGAGTTGTGATCAGCTGGAGTCTGAAGTGATGCCTTTTGGAAGAGACTGAAGTTATATCGTGGATTAGTCTGTGGGAGAAGCTGGAGTGAATTGGACATTGGAGCTGAGATAATCAGACAGAGTGAAGAAGCTAGTGGAGCGAACGGTTAGCAGAGCGGCAGAAACTAGTAGGCTGAAGCTGGAAGGTGGAGAGAGTTTGTGGGGGAGAGGAATCCAGTGCAGAGTGATCAGCGCAGATGCGTGTATCTGAGACGAGCTAAGGCACAGACTAGAGAGGAACCCAGATGATAGCTAGAGCAAGACTTCATACTAATCAGGTGATATTTGTCCTGTACATTTAAACATTAACATTGTCCCTATTGTGTTGCTAATAC
Source organism: Lissotriton vulgaris (assembly GCF_964263255.1). Lineage (NCBI taxonomy): Eukaryota > Metazoa > Chordata > Amphibia > Caudata > Salamandridae > Lissotriton > Lissotriton vulgaris. Next base: position 1,091,334,595 of record NC_141696.1, on the reverse strand, counting down.
TTTTCCTTTCAGCGGTGTGTAGTCTATTTACAGTCCCTGTTAGTTACATGTGGATGTGGTATAGTAATAAAGCTTTACAGAGACCCCGCAGATCTGTGTATGTGTCTATTCCCCTTTTACTTTGCAGGCTATATGTTATAGTATAGTGGTATATTGCTATTGTTGTTCTGATAAATAAAGGAACCCCCGTTCTTAGTGAACCAGTGTGCATGTATTATTCTTATGATAAAGCTAACCTTTCTTCTAGCCAGATGCTGTATAGTAACTGATGGATCAAAAGGTAGGAGGAGCGCTTAAATCAGGGAATAACTTTTGCATATAGTGTGTACCTCTTGTTTTTATACAGCAAGGGTAACCTTGTCTTCTAGTCAGGTGCTACTGTTTGAACAGACGCTACCCCTGATCAGACAAGTAGTAGCTGAATAATTAGGGAGGGAGGAGCCCTTGAACTGGAGGATAAGTTGTACACCGTGCAATTCGGCAATTCCATAATATTATTGTACCTCTAGTGAATAGTGAGAGAAACTTCCCAACATAGAGAGAGAGAGCTGAAGGTATTCATAGGAAAGTGATCGTCGTTGTGTAGCGGCGTTAATGAGAGCACTGATTGTAGTCAGTGTGTATACCCACAAGATTGTGGCTTGGAGATTATAGAGAGCATCAGGGGGGAAGCTTATGTGTATACCCACAGGATTGTGGCTTGTGTATGTATGAAATAGAGAGAGTACCAGGGGGGGTTACTGGTATTTATACCCACAAGATTGTGGCTTGAGTGAGCACTGGTTGCGGCCAGTGTGTAATGGTATATGATCAGAACTGCCCCAGGGTAGAACAGTCTGGGTCTGAGTTGCCGCTAGACTATGAGGTGTGACTGTGGTGTAGGGCATGGACGACCTTAGTAATCAGTGAGTATTCCTAGTAATCCCTATAGATTTAGTGGTGTTTCTGATGATATGAGCTTATATATTGCTAATTCCCCATCCTCAGGTAGGTACCCAGGTGCCTGGATAGATGGGTCCTGAGGAGGGAGGTGGTTGTGTTTCGCTGGGTTGGTGGTCCTCTGATGAGCTGATTCTATCTGGTCCGAAAATCCAGTCGTTACAGATAGATATAGCATAACCAAGGGCTAGGTATTCTTGAGCAGCAGGTGTCGAGTAGCTATTCAGAGTCATCCAACCGTGAGTCCTTTTTGACGGGGAAGCTTTGTCCTAGATCCATAATAGCAGTTTAACTGCTTTCCATACTAGCTTTTTGAATATGCAGTGGTTGGTAAGTGTGTCCCAGAGCTGAGTTAGCCCCAAGTTGATCTGACTTGTTTGAAAATATTTTACGACTGGTGATTATATTTGCTGTAGTAATTCTAAGCACAAGTACCGTTTAAGAGTTCATAACGCAGATTTTTGGACCTTGTCCTAAAAGATGCTATATGCACCATGTCTTGCCAAGGTCTGTTTTTGAACACCGAAAAATTGCCTGATCTTTTCAGGTGAGGTATACTTTGGCAGGCTGAAAATAATTTGGTACACTGTTGTGACAGTCCTATCCAGTAATTTAGAGTACCTGCCACTCTGAGCCTCACCGCGACAGGCTATTGTCGGTAGGAGTTTTGCCTGTATGACTTGAACTAGGATAAGAAGTGATGGACTGCTCAATATGGAGTTAAGATTTTTTAGAAGAACCTTCAAGGCTATGCCCTTCCTCTTGATTGAATTCCTCTGGGCAGTGAAGTAGCCGCCCTTGTCAATAACCACTCCTAAGTATTTGTATTCAGACACAGATTCAATGCGTGGGTTCCCCCAGAACTATGGGGGGGATTTCTTTCAATTCTTCTTGATTGTCATAGTCTTGGTTTTCTCCAGGTTAATACTCAGGCAATTGGCTTCAGAGTATTCAAGTGTGGTGGTAAGAAGATGCAGTAGTCCCATCTTCGTATGGCTAATTAAGACTAAGTAATCTGTGTAAAGAAGGCATAGTAGTGCTAATTTCCCTAATCATGGGCCATGTGGGTTGCTGGCATTTAGTGTCGGGATGAGGTCTGCTAGGAACAGTTTAACCCCTTCTATGTGTCAGACGTCCGACGCATAAGTGCTCATGTGCGTCAGACGCCTTCCGTGTGTCTGACGCCATGGCACAGGGAATCCCTCTGGTGCGGGTACTTGACCCACCCAAACGAGTGAGGTACAATTTTATTTGGGAGACCAGGGAGAATGCTGAGTTGTTGGAAATTTGTGGATCCATGCAGACTCTAGAACTTTCCCACACAGAAATTCTAAAGATAGTGACTTTTTCAGCAGCATTGGAGCTTTTCAGGGGATTCTGGGTAGGGAAAATTTAGGGGACCCACACAAGCCATACCTTGCTGGACTACCACGGGTATATAGTTTTAATAAATGTGTGGGTTTGGTAGGTTTCCCTAGATGGCCGCCGAGCCCGGAGCCAAAAACTCATGGGACCCCTCCTTGCAAAACCAGGTAGTTTTGTGATAGGTAATTTTGATGTCAGCTCAATAGGTTTTGGGCACTTGCCTGTCACGGGTACTTGACCCACCCACAAAAGTGAGGTACATTTTTCGCGGAAGACTTTGGGGAATGTGGGCTGGGTGCAATTTTGTGGATCCACACAGATTCCAGAACTTTCTGCAACTGAAATGTGAGGAAAATGTGTTTTCTTTTGACAAGTTTTGAGGTTTGCAAGGAATTCTGGGCAACAGAAACTGCCGAGAGCCAGACAAGTCAACCCATGCTGGACTCCCCTGGGTGTCTTCTTTTAAAAAATGTATAGGTTTGCTAGGTTTCCCTATGTGCCGGCAGAGCTAGAGTTCAAATCTACAGCTAGGGTCAGTTTTCACTGTAAAAATAAACTGTGTCCACGTAGCGTTTTGGGCTGTTTCTTGTCGCAGCCACTAGGCCTACCCACAGGAGTGAGGTGCCAATTTTGTCAGAAGACTTTGGAAAATGCGGGGTGGGTGGAATTTTGTTGATCCATGCAGATTCCAGTACTTTCCATCACAGGAATGTGAGGAAAATTTGTTTTTTTACAGAGTTTGAGGTTTGCAAAGGATTTTGGGTGACAGAGCCTGATGAGAGCCGCCAGACAAGTCACCCCATCCTGGATTCCCTTTGGTGTCTAGTGTTAAAAAATGTATAGGTTTTCTAGGTTTCCCTATGTGCCGGCAGAGCTTGAGTTCAAAATCTACAGCTAGGCACTTTGCAAAAAAAAAGTCGGATTTCACTGTAAAAATAAAATGTGCCCACGTTGCATTTTAGGCTGTTTCCTGTCGCGGGCACTAGGCCTACCCACACAAGTGAGGCACCATTTTTCTCGGAAGACTTTTGGGAATGCTGGGTTGCTGGAATGTTGTGGATCCACACAGATTCTAGAACTTTCCACCAAAGAAATGTGAGGAAATGTGTTTTTTGGGACACATTTTGAGGTTTGCAAGGGATTCGGGTAACAGAACCTGATGAGAGCCAGACAAGTCACTAAGATATCTAGACAACAGTGTGATAACCTGCACACCTTGTGTTTTCTAAGAAAAGTTTTTAAACTCTAAAACTGCTAGTTTGTCTGTTTTTAAAGGATTGGTGCTTACCCCCGAGATCCTTGACTAGCCCCTGTCAGGTACATATATGACAATTGATTTATACAAAATATGTTTAAATACCAGGGTGCACTGTTCAAAAGGCCCAATAAGGTGCTATATATTTATAAAGTATTAATACTAGTGTTTGACATGAAATCATAGTTTAGCCTTGAATTCTTAAACAATATAATCCACAAATTTCGTCATTTGTTTTGCCTGCCACTGCGTGGTTAGTCATAAGGCATCGCCAACGCCTGAATATTTAGTTAACGGCAATTTTCAAACATAAGAGAACAGGAAGGATACAAGAAAAACAAGAAAAACAATAATTCCTTCTGTATATACAATCTTTTATATTAGAAATATCCAATGTTCCAGTGTTCAATTCTTCAATAGTGTGTCCAACATAACCCAATGCATTTCGGTGCAGGCGCCTTCATCAGGGGAGCAATGTGAAAATGTACATGTATGTAACAACTTTTTACATACTTAAAAAGAACAATAAACAATAAACCATGTGTCCTCTTATTTCAATGTATGCTTTCTTTAAATAGTTTCACCAGCTCAAATTATTGTAGTTACCAAAATCTCCAAGTGATAGTGGTGACCATTGTGCACACAACCAAAATGCTATGCAACTGCTACATGTAACTAAAAAGTACAAAAAGTGCTATTTTCAGAAAGACACGTGAGAAATGTGATAGATAACCCAAACAAAATCCTAGTTGTTAAACGTGTTGCCAAAAGTTCACACTTGTAAACATGCCAGGTGTTCGTAGACCCTTTTAATTTCTGTCTTAGCTATTGTCTTTTAAGCACAAACGGGATGTGTGGGTGTAGCGCAGTGTGTCCAAATTCTATAAGAGTAATGAACACCGCTTAGACTACAGTCCTTATTTCAGCTCAAAAACCAAGGCACAAGTACTATTGTTTAGAAAGAACTTACATCTGTAACTGCTGTTGCAGTCTGATAACACTCCCTTGTGGCCCTTTCTATCATCCACTTTCCAATGTAGGTCGCGTCTTTCTGTAAGCAAACGTTTATATCAGTGAGTGTTCCTGAATCTAAATGTCTATATCAGTGTATATCAAGGTGGTAGGACAGCTTGTCTTACCTTACGCTAATGTTGTATCGTCCGTCCCTCTAATGTGCGCTGTGGCGAGGGTATTAGGTCTCACTCGCGTGCAGTTTCAACAAGCTTCCGCATTCCTACGTCACGATATATCACTTGACAACAGACTATTTCTTTTTTCACCCGTCCTTCTTGTGTGTGCTATCGCAAGTTCAGATTCCCACTCGCATGCGATTTCATTGTATTTCCGCGTTCCTGCGTCAGGATGTGAAACTGAACAACAGACTATAGCAATTTGTGTGTAAAAAAAAAAAAAGCAAGAAGCACCAGCTTCTGCACCGTATCTTATGATGTAGGTGCAAGTGTAAAAACGTTTGCACAGACCTTGTATAATAGAAACTGAGAACATGTTTAAAAAAGAGGTGAAACAGAAAAAAATTAAAGAATTGAATGAAAACGAGATAAAAACATTGGCAAAGAAATCCAAAGAAGGGTTATGCCCTTAAATGTGATTCAAACCATCACGTGTCTCTTTGAAAAGGGCGAGTTAAATAGGGGTATGTGTGCTAGGTTACAAACATGGATCTTATGGGTTTTCATACAATGCTCAACACTCATTATTGATAATTCTGATTACAAAAAGCATGTGAATTCAATCTTATCATTCAGCCCACAAGGATTCATCGTGTTCAAAAACCTAATCCAAAAGGTTTCCCTTTGCGCCAAGTGTTTATTGGTGTCAACATGTGGCCGAACCAACACCTCTTCAAGTATTGTGTATCTCAACTGTGGAATGGTGTGTTTTTCTTCTCCCCAGTGTAATGCCAAACTAGATTTCTCATTAGCCGTTCTAATCATGCTTTTATGCTCTGTCGTCCTAATCTTTGCCTTTCTAGTGGTCCTTCCAACGTATACTAGTCCACAGGGACACTTGATGGCGAAGATGACTGAGCTAGAATTACAGTCAGACGTGTGTTCTAATTTGATCGAATACCCTGTGTGAGGGTGTGTAAAAACATTACCCTCAATCACGTTGCCACAGTGGCCACAATTGTAACACTTACGCATGCCTCGTGTGGCTATTGATCCCAGATCTTCATTAGTCTTGCTTAATATCTCTTGCAAATTCTTCGATCGTGAGATGGCAAATATGGGAGTGCCCCTAAATATCTCTTTAAAATCGTTTTCCTACTCTATTAGTTCCCATCTTTTTAGGATACAGTGTTTGATACTCGTGGCTGATGTGGAATATTTTAAAACACAAACCTCCCTTTCCAATGGTAGTTTCACAGATTTAGCTAGTAGTTGAGTTCTGTCCCGATCTAAAGCCTTTTGTTTAGCTCTTTCCAGAATTTCAGTTGGATACCCTCTCTGTGTGTACTGTCCTGATACCTCCTCAATGTCCTTCCTATCTTGTTCATCATCGGTGCTAATCCTTCTAATTCTGATGAACTGCGACAAAGGTAGATGTTTTTTTAGACTAAGTGAATGGAAACTTGAATAATTGAAGTCATTATTCCTGTCAGTAGGTTTTTTGAATACCCTGGATTTTAGTCTATTGTTCTCGTTTTCAATCAAAATATCCCAAAAATGTATGCTTGTAGCATCAATTGTGTGGGTGAATTTTATTTGAGGGTGACGTGTATTCAATGTATGTATCCCATCCTCCAATTAATTCTGTGTGCCTCACCATAGAATTAGAATATCATCGTTATATAAAAGATATAATAGCAAATGGTCTGTCTAAGCGCTGCTGTGTAAGATGTGCGTGTTTTTAAATTTGGCCATAAAGATGTTGGCATATGTTGGTGCCCCGGTAAAACCCATGGAGGTTCCTGTCTTTTGTAGGTAAAATTGTTGCTTCCATGAGAAGTAGCTGTGAGAGAGACTGAATTGTAAGATCTCTAATAAAAAGATGTTCAGAGATTCGTCATAATGGTGGTTTAATAGCATCCATTCCACAGCTTCAATGCCTTCCCCATGGGGAATTGATGTATACAATGCTGATACATCAATAGTTGCCAACCATATTTCTGCATCAAGTGGTATTGTAGTGTCCTGTAACTTGTTAAGACAATCAGTAGTGTATTGTACATATGTCACCCATTGTTGCACGAGGGGCTGTAAATGATGATCTAAAAATCTTCCTACCGGTTCATGTAAAGAGCCACAACCTGCCACTATAGGACGGAAAGGTGGATCAATGGGATTCATATGCATTTTAGGTAACATATACATATGCGGTCTCTTTGGGTAATCAGTAATCAAATATTTGTAGGTGTTATCATCAATCCAAGCTAGATCTTTCGCTTTTCTCAAAATCTGGAGTAAGGTTGATTGAAAAGTGTCTGTAGGATCAGAGTCTAGTGGTATGTATGTGTCAGTGTCTTGGACATGTTGTGCAACCTTCATATCACAGTACTTTGTGTCCATGACCCTTATCAGCAGGTTGGAACGTTAGGTCTTTATTTGTGCTTAACTTACGTAGAATGGCTCATTCCTTCTTGGATAGAATGTGTTGCATGTGTTCCTGCGAGTGTATAGTTGTCAGATCCTTCTTGACTAGTAATTCAAACAGATCTATTGTTTTATGCGAAACAGGTGATAAGAACGTACTTTTTGGTTTGAACACTTTTTTTGGTACTACAGATGGTTCTTGCGGTATGTCAAGAAAAAAACAACAAAGTCTCAGTTTCCGCATAAATTTAAACATGGCCACTTCGGATTCTAATGCCTTCGAATGATAAGTAGGAACAAAGGACATTCCTTTATTCAGGATTGATCATTCAAAAGATGTTAATGTGGTGCTTGAGATGTTCATTATTAGTTCTTCTTCCGATTCCATCGGGTTTCATCTTGTTTTTTTGGACCCTTGTCCCCTTCTGCATCGTTTGATTTTCCTCCTGCAGTTTAGTCCGGTGGATGATTGCTCATCTGGCCGGTTGATAAAAAGCCTGTTTTGTTGTTCCACTGGTGGTAGCAGTTTCATCCGTGGATTCCAACATTCTTGACTGAACCGCAATTGGAGGGCGTGATGGTAATGTGTCGTGTTCAGTAGCAATACTTTCTTCTGATGTTGAGGCTTGTTGTTTTTTAAAGGGACATCTCCGTGCGTATACCTCCGCCCATGTATAAACTTCATCGAGTTTATAATCTATTGTGTCTCGCCGGAATTTTCGCAACTTAGGTTCGTGCACCTCCTTCATGTGCTGGTCTAGTGCTTCCTTAACATCCTTGAGCGTTTTGTCTAGTTCCTCTGCTATCATCCTTTTTGATAGATCAGTTTTCAAATCCTGAATTTATGTGGCTAATTCTTTTAGTATATCAGAAAGTTCCTCAATAATCAAAAGTATTAGATCTAATGAACACTTGTTCAATATAGCATACCATTTAATTATAAATGGTTTATTACATTTGAATAGCATGGGTTTTAGTGCTATGCGTAATCCTCTCGGGTTGCGTTTTACCTTGTGGTATTGAATGAGAGTGGTGGCATGTAGCATTTGATTGATTTCTTTCCTAAGAGTATATTCTAACTGTTTGATGATTTGGCTGGTGGAACATGGTGTGGCTTGAAAGGCTCTGGTTTCCTTAATTAAGGAGTACATGCTCTCTGATTCTTCTTCAGAATAGCCTTTGGTATCTGCCTGATTGGATGTTAAGTGTGCAATCTCATCAAAATTCATGTTCAGGGTGCTGGTTATGAATTGGGGTTAGTAAGATATCTAGACAACAGCGTGATAACCTGCACACCTTGTGTTTTCTAAGATAAGTTTTTAAACTTTAAAACTGTTAGTTTGTCTGTTTTTAAAGGATTGGTGCTGACCCCGGAGATCCCTGACTAGCCCCTGTCAGGTACAAATATGACAATTGATTTAAACAAAATATGTTTAAATACCAGGGTGCACTGTTTGAAAGGCCCAATAAGGTGCTATAGATTTATAAAGTAATAATAATAGTGTTTTAAATTAAATCATAGTTTAGCCTTGAATTCTTAAACAATATAATCCACAAATGTCATCATTTGTTTTGCCTGCCACTGCGTGGTTAGTCATAAAGCATCGCCAACGCCATCATATTTAGTTAAACGCAATTTTCAAACATAAGAGAACAGGAAGGAAACAAGAAAAACAATAATTCCTTCTGTATATGCAATCTTTTATATTAGAAATTTCCAATGTTCCAGTGTTCAATTCTTCAATAGTGTGTCCAATATATCCCAATGCATTTCGGTGCAGGCACCTTCATCAGGGGAACACTGTGAAAATATGTACATGTATGTAACAACTTTTCACATACTTAAGAAGAACAATAAACAATAAGTGTCCACATATGTTAATGTAAGCTTTCTTTAAATAGTTTCACCAGCTCAAATTATTCTAGTTACCAAAATCTCCAAGTGATAGTGGTGACCATTGTGCACACAACCAAAATGCTATGCAACTGCTAAATGTAACTAAAACATACAAAAAGTGCTATTTTCAGAAAGACACAAGAGAAATGTGATAGATAACCCAAACAAAATCCTAGTTGTGCAACGTGTTGCCAAAAGTTCACACGTGTAAACATGCCAGGTGTTCGTAGACCCTTTTAATTTCTGTCTTACCTATTGTCTTTTAAGCACAAACGGAATGTGTGGGTGTAGCGTAGTGTGTCCAAATTCTATAGGAGTAATGAACACCGCTTAGACTACAATCCTTATTTCAGCTCAAAAACCAAACTGCAAGTACTATTGTTTAGAAAGAACTGAATCTGTAACTGCTGTTGCAGTCTGATAACACTCGTGTGTGGCCCTTTCTGTCATCCACTTTCCAATGTAGGTCGCGTCTGTCTGTAAACAAACGTTTATAACAGTGAGTGTTCCTACATCTAAATGTCCATATCAGTGTATATCAAGGGGGTACCCCCGCTTGTCTTACCTTCCGCTAATGTTGTTTAGTCCGTCCTTCTAATGTGTGCTGTGGCGAGGTTATTAGGTCTCACTCGCGTGCGGTTTCTACAAGCTTCTGCGTTCCTACGTCACATTATAGAACTCGACAGCAGACTATTTCTTTTTTCACCCGTCTTTCTTGTGTGTGCTATTGCAAGTTCAGATTCCAACTCTTGTGCGATTTCATTGTATTTCCGCGTTCCTGCCTCAAGATGTGAAACTGAAAAACACACTATAGCAATTTTTGTGTAAAAAAGAAAAAAGCAAGAAGCACCAGCTTCTGCCCTGCATCTTATGATGTAGATGCAAGTGGAAAAAACTTTTGCACAGACCTTCTATAATAGAAACTGAGAACATGTTTAAAAAAGAGGTGAAACTGAAAAAAATTAAAGAATTAAATGAAACCGAGATAAAAACAGTGGCAAAGAAACCCAAAGAAGGGTTATGCCCTTAAATGTGATTCAACCCATCAAGTGTCTCTTTGAAAAGGGCAAGTTAAATAGGGTTATGTGTGCTAGGTTACAAACATGGATCCTATGTGTTTTCATACAATGCTCAACACTCATTATTGACAATTCTCATTACAAAAAGCATGTAAATTCAACCCTATCATTCAGCTCACAAGGCTTCATTTTGTTCAAAAACCTAATCCAAAAGGTTTCCCTTTGCGCCAAGTGTTAATTGGTGTCAACATGTGGCCGAACCAACACCTGTTCAAGTATTGTGTATCTCAACTGTGGAATGGTGTGTTTTTTTTCTCCCCAGTGTAATGCCAAACTAGATTTCTCATTAGCCGTTGTAATCATGCTTTTATGCTCCGTCCTCCTAATCTTTGCCTTTCTAGTGGTACTTCCAACGTATACTAGTCCACAGGGACACTTGATGGCGTACATGACTTAGCTAGAATTACAGTCAGACGTGTGTTTTAATTTGATCGATTTCCCTGTGTGAGGGTGTGTAAAAACATTACCCTCAATCACATTGCCACAGTGGACACAATGGTAACACTTATGCATGCCTCGTGTGTATATTGATCCCTGCTCTTCACTAGTCTTGCTTAATATCTCTCGCAAATTCTTCGATCGCGAGAAGGCAAATTGGGAGTGCCCCTAAATATCTCTTTAAAATCGTTCTCCTGCTCTATCAGTTCCCATCTTTTTAGGATACAGCGGTTTATACTCGTGGCTGATGTGGAATATTTTAAAACACAAACCTCCCTTTCCAATGGTAGTTTCACAGATTTAGCTAGTAGTTGAGTTCTGTCCCGATCTAAAGCCTTTTGTTTAGCTCTTTCCAGAATTTCAGTTGGATACCCTCTCTGTTTGTACTGTCCTGATACCACCTCAATGTCCTTCCTAGCTTGTTCATCATCGGTGCTAATCCTTCTAATTCTAATGAACTGCGACAAAGGTAGGTGGTTTTTTAGACTAAGTGAATGGAAACTTGAATAATTTAAGGCATTATTCCTGTCAGTAGGCTTTTTGTATACCCTGGTTATTAGTCCATTGTTCTCATTTTCAATCAATATATCCCAAAAATGTATGCTTGTAGCATCAATCGTGTGGGTGAATTTTATTTGAGGGTGACGTGTATTTAATGTATGTATCGCATCCTCCAATTGATTCCGTGTGCCTCGCCATAGAATTAGAATATCATCGATATATCGAAGATATAATAGCAAATGGTCTGTCCAAGCGCTGCTGTGTAAGATGTGCGTGTTTTCATATTTGGCCATAAAGATGTTGGCATACGTCGGTAAAATTGTTGCTTCCATGAGAAGTAGCTGTGATAGAGTCTGAGTTGTAAGATCTCTAATAAAAAGATGTTCAGAGATTCGTCATAATGGTGGTTTAATAGCATCCATTCCACAGCTTCAATGTATTCAATGCCTTCCCCATGGGGAATTGATGTAGACAATGCTGATACATCAATAGTTGCCAACCATATTTCTGCATCAAGTGGACTTGTAGTGTCCTGTAGCTTATTTAGACAATCAGTGGTACATATTCTCACAGTAATCCCCTGATGAAGGTGCCTGTACCAAAATGCATTGGTATATGTTGGACACACTATTTTAGAATTGAACACTATGATTTAATTTGAAACACAAATCACAATACTTTATAAATTTATAGCACCTTATTGGGCCTTTTAAACACTGCACCCTGGTATTTAAACATATTTTGTTTAAATCAATAGCCAGACAAGTCACTCCATCTGGATTCCACTGGGTGTCTAGTTTTCAAAAATGTAGGTTTGCTAGGTTTCCCTATATACCGGCAGAGCTAGGGTTCAAAATCTACAGCTAGGCACTTTGCAAAAAAAGGGTCAGTTTTCACTGTGAACATGTGGTGTGTCCACGTTACATTTTGGGGCGTTTCCTGTAGTGGGTACTAAGCCTACCCACTCAAGTGAGATGCCATTTTTCTCAGTAGACTTTGGGGAATGCGGCGTGGGTGAAATTTTGTAGATCTACACAGATTCCAGAACTTTCCATCACAGAAATGCGAGGAAAATGTGTTTTTTTTTTAAAATGTTGAGGTTTGCAAGAGATTCTGGGTAACAGAACCTGGTGAGACCCAGACAATTCATCCCATCCTGGATTCCCTTGGGTGTCCAATTTAAAAATGTATGTTTGCTAGGTTTCCCTAGGTGCAGGCAGAGCTAGGGTTCAAAATCTACAGCTAGGCACTTTGCAAAAAAAGTGTCAGTTTTCATTGTAAAAATAAAGTTTGTCCATGTTGAGTTTTGAGTGGTTTCCTGTCGCGGGCACTAGGCCTACCCACACAAGTAAGGTAAAATAAATTTTAAAGAACTTTATTGGCATTTTGCAATAACAGAGTGATCTGACATAATTCAGCATAATAACGAGCTTATATAGAATAGAAAATGAAACAGTTCCCAGCATACCCTGCTACAGCAATTCTCATCCATTGTAACCATACGTTTCCTGTAGTGCACACCCACAATCAAATATTACGACAGAATTTGTAGTCAATTTACAACACAGTCACTCTTATTTAATCTGGGCTACCCATCCTCCCTCCAGACCTAACATTTCACTGACCACCAACAATTTAACATTACTATCCCAAATGTCCTAACCAGTGCCTTTTCTAAATTTTTGGGCCTCTACAATCTCGTACTCGCACCTCGCTGTCTTTGGCAGTAAGGTACGTCTTATACAATGCCCAGAAATTCTTAGGACGACTACGTGGTGAAAGTAGCTGGCTGTAATTTTCAGTCTGCGTGCTGCAATACAGTTGTCTCGGAGCCAGTCCCTGCTAGTGGGAGTCGGGCCCTTGGACCAGCATATCGTCACCCTACGCTTAGCAATGAGCATACGCATTTCAACTAAACTTCACATTGCCTTTGGGATCAGTTTGGAATACCCCAGCAGAGCCAGCAATGGATCTGGGGCTAGCTGCATATCTATAATGTTTCCTATCTCTCGAAATACATGTACCCAAAAGTTGGCCACCCCCAGGACATGTCCAAGCCAGATGCAGAAAGTCTTTGACGTTTTTGCCACATCGTTCACATTGTGCTGAGTCGCGCAGTCCATATCTGCATAATCTCTCTGACGTGTAATATACCCTGTTTAAAAATTTTACATGAATAAGCCTGTGTCTCCCATTTAAAGAGATTTGCTTAGTGCTCTCGTAGTAGTACCTCCAGGTCGCATCATCTATTTCTAGTTCCTAATCTGTTTGCCACACAAGTCTAGCTTTGGTATAAAAGTTTTTGCTGTACCCCAGCGCCAATTTATAAATCTTGGACACTATTTGAGTTGGTGAGGTAAATTTTATGGTGAGTGGCATCACTTCCAAGATTACCACCAGTGGCTGTCTTGTTCAATGAAATTGGAATTCATGCAGAAGCGTTGTCTGTTGGTTCAGTTTCACCAGCTTCTCCTAGGTCTTAGCTTTCCCATCAAGAAACAAATCCCCTATCTTTATGACTTCTATAGAGCAGAGCGCTCTCATCACTCCTCTATCTGGGCATAAATGCAGCCAGCGGCACCAGTCCAAGGGGACAAGCCATGAGTAAAGTATCGCCCCCACTTGTAGTTTTAGCAAGTGTTGCCACGCATGCCTGGTGGCGTTTGTAGAGTCTAGTAGCCCTGTCCGGTGGTCTAATGGGTTAAACAGCATAGCAGGTAGAGGGAGTGGCATTGCTACAACCCTCTCATAAGGGGGGTGTCCGGGAGGCCACACATCCAGTAATAAGCATGGGCCCCTGCTCGGCCCTGTAGAATAAATCAAGGTCTGGGGCACCTAGCCCTCCAAATCAGTAAGGAAGTGTGCGGACATCCCATCTAACCCTGGCCTGTATCCCTGCCCACGCCATTTTTGTCAAAAACGATTTGAGTGTGCAGAAGAATGTTCCGGGATATTAGTGAACAAAAACAGAAAACAAGGGAGTATCACCATCTTCATAAGCAAGGTCCATCCTATCAGTGACAATGGCAGCCAGATCCATAACTCTATGTCACTCTCCAGTCTACTAATAGCCACCCAATATTTCTCATGGAAGACCACCTCCTAGTCAGTGTGTATTTTAATTCCCAAGTATCGAACAGGCTCCGTGGTCCACTGCAGTGGATAATCCGGCTCAAAGGGCACAGTGGTGGGAGTAAGGGGAAAAACCAGCGACTTGGACCAGTACACAAAAACTATCAGTTCGTACTCCAGGAAACATATCCCTCGGTGTTTGTGGTATTCCCGTAGAGCGCAAGCTAATGGCTCTGCCACCATTGCATATAAAATCGGTGAGAATGGGCACCCTTGTCTAGTACCTCTAGAAATTTGTATGGGGTCGGTAACTAAATTGCCAAATTTTATTCTAGCAGTTTGGGGAATTATATAAGACCCCCACCATTTGTAAGAATACACCTCCCAGTCTCAACTTTGTCAACACCAGTTTCATAAAGCGCCATTCGACCGAATCGAAAGGCTTTTCCATATCTAAAAATACAGCGACTGCCGGTACGTCCAGACGTGTGTGTTGTGTCGGCCTAGAAAAACATTCTAAGAACAAAGCCCGCTTGCTCTGGCGCCACCAGTATCGGAACTAGGGGTGTAAGGCGAGACGCCAACATTTTGGCGTAAATCTTGGTATCAACATTAAGGAGCGTCAAGGGGCGATATGAGGAGCAATCAGTAGGGGACTTGTCCAGTTTCAGTATTGCCACAATGACTGCCTCTCTCATGGAAGGCGCCATAATGCCCCCAGCACACATCTCTTCGAACAGCATAGTCAGGTATTCAACCAGCTGTTCCTGGAATGCTTTATAGAATGTAACTGTAAGGCTATCCAATCCCGGTGCACTACTTGATTTAATCCCTGCTAGTGCGGAGATTATTTCCTCCCGCTCCAGTGGGCACATCAGATATTCACAGTGCTTATTGGTGAGCCAAGGCATTTTGATATGAGCTAGATAGTCCAATATTTCAGTCTCCCCTCCATCTCTCGTGAGCTGTATCTAGATGAATAGAACTGTTTGAACCACGCAGCTATCCTGTCTCCTCTGTTATCAATTCCCCTCTGCACTCCTAATCTCAGACACCACTGCAGACTCCCTGCGCTTCTTCAGGAAGGAGGCCAGTACTGTGCCTGGACGCTCTCCTTCCACATACGAGTGTGCAATTGCATATTTGCCTAAGTGCTTAAGTTTGGCATCTGCTTTGGCCCGGCTCTCCTCCATTGGCATTTTTGGTGCTGTGTGGGCTTGGTTAAAATCTTTTTTGGATGAGCGCACCCAGCAGGTCTGGATTCCACCCTTTTCATCCTCTGCCAGGTAGCTATTGACCAGTGTCCCTCAGGGCTCAACCCTGAGTCCTCTGCTTTTTAATATCTATCTGAATCCTTTTGATCTTCCTGGCAGAAGAGCTGGGCACCAAAATCATGGCATACGCTGATTACACCCAGCTACTATTCACTTGGAAAGGCTCCGACCTGGGCGCTGGTGTTGCACAGATGTGCCTCTCAGCAGTGTTCACTTGGCTGGAATGGGCCCAATTCATGTGCAATGAAGGGAAATCTGAGATATTGCTGTATGGCCAGTTCCCTCTGCTCTTCAGAGAAGCCCTGTGGCCTCTGGATTTCCCTTGTCCACGCTCTGAGGGTGGCCCAGCAAAGAATTCAGGGGAATGTTTCGGAGATGATCTCCAGTTCTCAGAGCATATAAAAAAACTTACAGGTGTCTGTTTTGGCACCTTTAAGACTCTGAGAAGGTTTTTTCCTATGCTACCTAGGCAGGCTAAGTAATTGGTGGCTCGGGCCCTTATCATTTCCCGGCTTGACTATGCCAACGCTTTGTTCATCGGTATACCCGGCTACTTGATGAATAAACTACAATTGATTCAGAATGCGGCGGCCAGACTCCTATTTAATATCTCTAAGAGATCCAGTGTGAGGCTACACCTGCGTGATCTACACTGGCTTCCCGTGGCTCTGCGGGGGCAGTTTAAGGCTCTCACACTGGCCCATAGAGCCCTGCATGACTTGGGACCATCTTATATCAAGAAGAGGGTGGCTTTTTATAATCCCGGCCACTCCTTGCGCTCTGCTTCTCTTCGATTGATGACCACTCCCCGGTTTCATCGCACTAGGATGGGGGGCCAGTCGCTTTCAGTAAAAGTATCCATCTTATGGAACAATCTTCCTGACAAACTGTGGCACACAAAGGATTTCCGCTTTTTTAAGAAGTTACTTAAAACTCACCTTTTCAAGCAACCCATCTAATTAATCGTTACGCTCAAGGCCTCAGTCTATTTAGGCGCCAGGAGACTCCTGAGTATTTGTGCGTGCTACAAATCATCTATTACATAACATAACTTTGTTGGGGTATTCTTCTAAGAGCGTTTTATAGCTTGCTGCGTCGTTTTCACTTGTGCCGTCCAACATTTTCTGTACCAGTGTTTTGAGAGTATTCTCCTGGTCCGACAGCTGGGTTGCTTAAGTACACCGGAGTGTTTTTCCATGGCTATTCCATGGATATAAACCTTAAATGTTTCCCAAACCGTTGTGAATGCATCTACCGAGCTGACGTTACAGGTAAAAAAAGTAACTATTGCTTTGGCTAACTCGGACTTTAAGACGTCATCAAACAGTGAGTATGGTGGGAAGCCCCAGGTAAATGGAGGTATATGTTTCTGTGGAGTGACAACTACCAAAAGTATAGGGGAGTGGTCAGAGAAGGTGCGTGGGAGCACTACGCAATCACGCAATCTCTCATAGATACTCAGGGAAGCTAGCCAGTAATCTATCCTGGTGTGTAAATCGTGGAACGCAGAGTAATGTGTGTATCCTCCCCTCTCAGGGAACCGCCACCCCCACACATTGCTTAGCTCCAATTCTGTCAGTGCATGAAATATTGCACAAGCCGACGCCGTCGTTCGCCATTGTGTGCCAGCGGATCTATCCATGTTAAGTTATGTTATGTTAAAATACATTTATAAAGTGCACATACACCGAGGAGGTTTCTTGGCGCTACCATGTCTTCAGAGCCCAAGTTTGAGTGCAAAATTAGAAGGCTTGACGAAATAGCCAAGTTTTGAGACAGCTTCTGAATTTAAGCAGGGTGTCACAGAAGCGTATGTCGGAAGGGAGAGAGTTCCCGAACATGGGTGCCAGGACAGCAAACCTGGCACCACCAGTGCATTTTAGTCTATAGGAGGGTGATGATAGCAATAATTTGTGAGCTGAGCGTAGGTTGCGAGAGGGAGGGTGTCTGTGAATCAGTTTATTCACAAATTCTGGACTTTTCCCATTGTAAATGAGGCAACCGACCTTAAAGGCACAGCGCTGTATTATAAGTAGCCAATGCAGTTGTTTCAAGAGTGAGGTGATGTGAAGATGTCTGGGATGGCGAGTAATCAGGCGGGCCGCCTGATTCTGGACCATTTGAAGGCGTTCAGAAAGATAGATGGGAATGCCATGGTAGAGAGAGTTGGCATAGTCGACGTGGGACATGACCATAGCAAGAATCACCAGGATTCATGCTTCATGGGTGAGGAACCTGCAGATCTTTTTATTTTCCTTAGTTGGAAAAAACAGGTAGAGATCACTGAGCTGATCTGGGCCTTCATCGTGAGGTCTTGGCTAATAGTGACCCCCAGGCTTTTGGCCGTGGACGATGGTGAAGGAGCTTGACCAAGTTCTCTGGGCCAAAAGTGAGGGCCCCAGGGGCTCTTGGTGATGCCTCCGGTAAGAACAAGCTCCGTCTTATTTGGATTGAGTTTTAGATGATTACTGTTCATCCACGGACTGATAAACAGTATGGTGGACTGGAAAGTGAGAACGGACTCCGCAAAAGGGTACTTTATTTATGATTGGATTTACACTCCATGAAATAGAGCAGATGTCATGGCTCTTAAAAATGCATTGCCTGATCCGCGAAAGAATCCAACGGATTTTTATGAAGAAATTGAGGGTGCCATTAGCTCTTGTAATATGACTTTGTCTGATATTGATTTGTTTTTTGGGTTAATATTACAGCCAGATATGTGGAGAACCGTGCGTAAAGTTGATGATCGGGTGGCATTTGGGGCATCGTGGAAAGATTTAGATCAATTTGATGAAGATAGAAAACCTGCACAGAAACTGTGTCAGTTAATTTTGGATCTGCCGGTAGCTATATTCGTTAAGTTAAAGACGATTATTCCCCCTAAAAGGATAGATTTTACTATGTTAGCGTCTTGTAAGCAAAAGATTGATGAATCAGTTTCAGACTTCTTTACACGCTTTGAAAAAGCATTCCTCGATTTTAGTGGCCAGTCTTTGACAGATAACCCGGGTAGGCATCTTTTTGTCAATAAATATGTCACAAGCCTTTTGTCAGGAATAGCTAGTGGCCTAAAGGCCAGTGAAAGTTCATGGACTACCTCCTCTCCGGTTTCTCTATTAACTATGGCTCAGTATTATGAACAATAAGAATTAGAAGCAAAAAGTAAAGAGGATAAAAAATCTTAAGAGTTAAAAACAAACGTTATGATGGCTCAGGCTTATGGCCCACCTTCTAGAGGTAATAATAGAGGTGGACGTGGATCTTATGGTGCGTCCTTTCCTCCCTATATTCGTTCGAATTTGTCTGTTGATCAGTGTGCGTATTGCAAGAAATTTGGACATTGGCTTTCTGACTGTCCAGTACTGCGTGCTCAGCAGGGTTCATGTGGGCGGGGACAAATGAAAACACGTTCTGGATATTCAGGGCCTAGAGGAAACACAAATGATCGGGCTAGGTTTGATGCTATTACACGTGACAGGAGGGGTCTAATACTTTTGACAGACGGAACCAATATCAAATGTCCGACTATGAGCCGTCTGAGTTGCAAGACTCTACTCATGCATAGGATTGCCTAGGATGGGGTAAGGAATCAGTTGAAGTTCCAGTAGATCAGATGGGTCCCTGTGTTACAGCACATGTTTTGGGTTCTACTGATCAGTTTCTCATTGATACAGGAGCTACTTGTAGCGCCTTGTCTAAGCATTTAATTCCTAGGGCTCCCCTGTCTGGCTTAACTATTACATCGATAGGTTTCGATGGAACATCTTCCCTTAGCCCATTGTCACAACCACTTGCACTCCATGTTGATAAGTTTACTGCTCCATGTCCGTTTTTGCTTTCTCCAAACACACCAGTCAAAATTGTGGGTCTTGACATGCTCAAATAATTCAGGGCTACGATACGATGTTCTCCCGAAGGAGTACGGGTTATTTTAAATGACAACTATCCCATGATTGAGAGATCCTGTATTGTTAAAGAGGACATTGCACTAGCTTCACTCCCTAGTACTTTGTGGGCTACTTCAGACACCGATGTAGAACAAATGGTTATTCCACCAGTACATATTAGTGTCAAGGAGAGTGCTGTACTGCCGAGACTGCCTCAGTATACAATTTCTCGAGAAGGAGAAGAAGCACTTACACGTATTGCACAGGAATTGATTAAGGTGGGGGTTGTGGAAGAAGTTCCGTATAATGCTTGCATTAGTCCGATTCTTCCCATTTTGTAAAAAGATGCTGACAGTAGGATTTATAGATTTATCATCGATTTGAGAGAAGTCAACAAGATTGTAGTACCACAGTATCTTGTAGTATCTGACATAACGACATTGCTTACCTTGGTCCCTTCAACAGCAACTACATTTTCAGTAGTAGATTTTAAGAACACTTTTTTCTCGATTACTATTCATCCTGATAGCCGATATTTATTCGGTTTCACTTTGAATAATCGATCATATAGATTTTGTAGAGTTCCTCAAGGCTATACTGAGAGTCCTAGTATTAATAGTCAAGCATTGAAGAGACAGCTTGATTCCTTTACTTTGCCTGAAGGGTCGGCTCTCATACAATATGTCGATGACATCTTGTTGGCAGCCGATACGCCGGAACTATGTGAAGAGTGTACTTTGTCTTTGCTTTCTTTTCTTGCTACACACCATCATAAAGTGTCACGAAAGAAATTGCAATATTGTAGACCGAAGGTGACCTATTTAGGACACCTTCCGTCTAAGGAGGGCCGTGCATTGATAACAGATCACATTCAAGCAATTTTAAAGACCCCAGTACCTTCCACACAGAAAGATGTCCGTGCATTTATTGGTTTGACTTTGTTTTGTAGGCAATGGATATTGGACTTTTCACGCATTGTTAAACCCCTGCTAGCGCTTTTGACTAAGAACACTCCGATCCCCCTTCCATGGACAGATGAATGCCAAAATGCTTTTCATCAGTTAAGACAAGCTCTTTGCTCTGCACCAGTGTTAGGTACTCCAGACTACACAAAAGCTTTTACATTCTATGTACACGAGAAAGATGGGTGTGCATTGTCAGTTTTAGTACAAACACACGGTGACAAGCAGCGTCCCTATGCATATTTTTCTGCAGTTCTTGATCCTGTTGCTCGTGCGTTGCCTGGATGTTTTCGTTCAGTTGCAGCGACAGCTGCGTCTATACGTCAGAGCGAAGACATAGTTTTGTCACACAAACTGTTGTGCTACTACCCCATGCAGTGGATGCCCTTTTGAATCAGACCAAGACACAGCATTTAAATAGTGCTTGCCTGACAGGATACTAATTGACATTGTTAGTACCTCATATTACATTGAAGAGATGCGCGGCATTGAATCCAGCCACTTTGTTGCCATATCCTGCGACTCAGTCTCAATGAAAGGAGCCTCATGATTGTATATTCCCTACTGAGGAACAGACAAAGGGTTGCATCGATTTACAAGATACGCCCCTTCCAGATGTAGATGGGAAGCTGTGGGTTGATGGGTCCTGTTTGAAGTTACCAGATGGCACAACCTCAGCCACATATGCAATTATCACCCTTGAGACAGTAGTGGAAACAGCTTGCATACCTCAGAAGTCGGCTCAAGCAGCTGAACTAATAGCTTTGACACGACCGTGTGAGCTTCGTACTGACTTATGTGTGAACATTTACACGGATAGCCGCTATGATTTTGGAGTGGTTCATGATTTTGGCCTAATCTGGAAGGAAAGAGGGTTTATTACATCCCACGGGATGCAGATAATGCATGGAGAATTAGTACATAACCTCTTGAGTGCACTTACATATCCGAAGAAAGTTGCCATTGTGAAGTGTAGCACACACAAGAAGATCATTGACAAAATAGGACAAGGCAATGCCTTCGCAGATCACGTAGCTCGTGAGACTGCGAGGCAGCGAAGCACTACATCTATGTACGTAGTAAAATCACAAGCTGAGCATTGGCATGATGCTAGAGAGGAAGTATTTGATATACATAGATCTGCCTCTGTGGAAGAACTTGATCAATGGTCTAAAGAAGAAATGTTAGATGATGAGGGTTGTTGGCGTAACAAAGAAATAAATAAATGTAAATTGCATTCAGCCTATTTACAACCTATGGTTCAAATGGTACATGGGCTCGCACATGTTGGAGCCCTGGCAATAACTAAATTGCTTACACAAGTTTGGGAGCATCCTGAAAGTGCCAGCACAGCTAAAAGAATAGTACAGTCTTGTTTGATCTGTTGGCAGTATAATCCTCGAAAAGGGACACAAACTCCTACAGGAGGGTTTCCTACACCAACCGCACCTTTTGAAGTTTTGCAGATGGATTACTTCCAACTTGAACTGTGCAATAATCTAAAATATGTCCTAGAGGTGGTATGTGCCTTCAGTAAATCGATAGAGGCGTACCCTACAAAGGATACTACTGATCTTACCACAGCAAAGGTGCTTCTGAAGGAATATTTTCATAGGTATGGTGTTTGTAAAATTTTGTGGAGTGACAACAGACCTCATTTTATTGGGCAAGTTGTTGAGTATTTCCTGAAACGGTAGGGGATCAAACAGAAATTCCATACCGTCTTCCACCCACAATTAGCAGGATTGGTGGAAAGGTATGATGCTACTTTAAAATTGAAGTTGGC
This sequence comes from Lissotriton vulgaris, assembly GCF_964263255.1. NCBI lineage: Eukaryota > Metazoa > Chordata > Amphibia > Caudata > Salamandridae > Lissotriton > Lissotriton vulgaris. The sequence continues at coordinate 1,091,312,583 of NC_141696.1, read as the reverse complement.
AAAAATTCTGGCTTCCACGTCCCTAAAGTGGCCAGATGCACTGCTTTTGCACTGTTTTCCATAAGATCGGTGCCAAACTCACGATCAGGTCTTACACCATACGAGGTGGTATTTGGGAGACCGATGAACATTTAGGGAGTTCCTGAGCCACGCCCCATACATGATGTACCTTGTGTTCTGTTAAATGATTATTTGGCACAGTTAACCGACAGTTTGACCTCTATTCATCAACAGGTTCGAGAAGCTTTTTCTGACAGATCTACAGGTGAGGCCCATGAACTCCGTCCCGGTGACTATGTGATGGTCAAGGTCTTCGACAGATCAAACAGCTTGGAGCCGAGATGGCGTGGTCCGGAGCAGGTGCTTTTGGCTACAAGGACAGCAGTTTGAGTGACGAACTAAAGGAACTGGCTGCACACCATGCACTGTAATCGGGTATCACCCGCATTGGTGGAACCTGCTGCGCTGACTGACCATCGAGAAATTCTGGAGATGGAGAAAGGTCAAGCTATCTCCCCTGACGAATCTGCAGAAGTCTTCCCGGACCACGGGATTCCTGGAGCATCGCGATACCACTTGAGACCGAGAAAGAATCTGCAGTGTTGAACGAGACTGGTTGAGCTACCGCCCTGGGTTTGGAAACGGAGAGCTAATGTGGCAAGGGGGTTATCAGCCTTGCATTAGTGTAGTGACACCCGTCTTGGCCCGTGGTGAAGAAATCAACGGCTACCCAAGGGAGAAGCACTCCATCGATTGTTTTCAACAGGTTCGTAGAAAGATCGCTCATCGCTGTTATTGAAATGAATAACAAAAGAATCATTTGTGCTGTAGAGTTTGTTGTTGCCCTGGTGATTTTGGCAATAACCACTTGGTTTGGTGAGAAAGTGGTTCTTGCTCGACAGCTTTTTTTTGCAACTACTCCAGTACCACTGGAGCATCGCTACTATATCCTTCCCTATCAAGAGCAGAAGCATCAACAATCTTACCTGAATAACACATTCATCCAATGCTACGAATACTACCAATTGTTGGGTGTGTGGGATGATACCTGCACACCAAAAGAAAGGAGGAACGCCTTTTATTCCTCTACCATTTTCCCATAATGGTTCATGTCAAGCTTGGTATGCCCTTTTGTTTGCTTTCAGAAAGCCCTCAGTAGGTGGAATCATTTTTCGGTTGAATAAAGAATGCTACCAAGATGAAGAAGGTTATCCTCAAGCTAAAGTGACTAAATGGGAATGGGAAGAGTACCAACCGGAAGATATCTCGACACCATATGTCTTCAAAAATGTGAGGAATATCAAAAACTAAGGACTCTTTGTGATATCTGTAACAAGATCTAAAGCAGATTTATGTATTGGCAGTGTTAGGAGAATTCCAGTAGAACGAAGTTAAACATTGAAGGTATGACCAACAGTAGTTTTACATCGTCGCAGAACACCTACTTTGTGTGTGGTAATGAAGGGTATTATTAATTACCTGTTGGATGGTCAGGGGTATGTTACATATCCTTTTTGTTACCCCCTGTGTTTTTAACACCTGCATCATATCACCTTGACCTGAAGTTGTACAATGATATTTCTAAGAATAGATACAAGCGAACAATAAGTACAGATGAGGTCGACCAGACAGACACCACTTTGCAACAATTATGTCAATTTCAATTTGGGTTTGTTCTTCTTTGTGGGTGCTGCATGGAATTGCAGAAAAATCAGACGATTGACTCGTGTTGTGGATGCTGTCACCAATCAGACAGCTATGGCACATGGGAACATTACAGAGGAACTGCAAATTGCAAGAATTGTAGCACTTCAAAATAGAATGGTATTAGACATGATTTTGGCTGATCGAGGAGCCGCATGTCGCATCATTGGTAGCAGTTGTTGCTTCTTCATACCTTATCACTCACCTTCAGTTTATGATGCAATCTCTAAACTGAATAAGATTGCTGCAGAAATTCACCCAGAGACTGGTACATGGACATTTTCGAACTGGATATGGACACTCTTTGTTACTTGGGGCTGGAAACTACTGACTATTCTATGTATACTACTGGTGATACTATTTACATGCTGTACTTGTATACAATACGGTCCTATGCTTTGCTCCATGTGCATCACTGCTTGTACACCTGCCAAAAGAAATATTGCAAAAGAACAACAAATATTAAATTGTGAGATTACTGAGATGATGAACATCAATATACAGGATGCAGATTTAAATTACCCTAGATAGACGAATGTCTTCAGCAAATGCTGAAAAGGTTGTCTGTTGTAATATAGCAATGATTAGGTTAAGCATTAGCAGAAGGCATCTTGTATTTAGAGACTATCTTGTCCAGTTTGCGAATCCATTTTGTATTTCTAGCAGCAATTTTGTTTGCCATGTGCTCACCATGTGCTCTGTCCTACCATCCTGTTAACTGCTCTTGAAATCTGTCTAGAGACAACATATATTTATCCTCTTCTGCTTTGCACATGGCCAGTAGAGCTTACAGCTGTCCCTAACTTGTAACTGTCAGGACTTGTCCACCAGAATTAGCTTACTGTCAGCCCTTCCCACTTGTTGCTAGCACACTCTCTGTATGACCTTGTATGTATTTGAAACCAGCATTCTGTACCTTGTACCGCCTTCTTTTGAGCCACTGTGTGGGTATAAAAGGACCAAGCTCCTTCCAGTCAGTGTGCTACCTAGTACACTACCGAAGGGTGTTGTGTGAATGTAGTTCCACCTCATGAGGTTTAATAAACTTTGTCTTTTCTATTCCAGTTTCTGTGCCAACTTCTTTTTATTGGTCTAAGGACTCTGAGCAGAGAAGGGCGAATCCCTTGGACTGGTAGGCCTGGCTGAGGCTTGCTGCTACACTTCCTCTGAGACTCACTTGGCCACCCTCATTACTCATTTAAGCTGAGCTTTTTGCTGTCATAATAGGGCTAAGTGTGTAATGTCAGTTGAGTTGCATCAAAGGTGTCGCAACGTGTGATAAATTAGATTTTTTATTAACCTTATTTGAATTTTTTGTGCTTTTGTGATACTATTCACGCTATTGTAGCTAGAGAGTGCTCTTAGTTTGAATGGGGCGGCCAAAGACTCTGCCATTGTGGTTGTAAACTTCACCCATTTCTCCTTTTCGTTGCTCCCTACCCGTGCTACAAAAAGAAGTATTGAGGTTTGCAAAAAGTTCCCCTGTGATGCATGCACAAATTAGATTTTTCTGTCATTGATTGTAATTTTCTCTCCTTGTAGGACGTGAGATTTCTCGAGCTTACCTTATTCGTTCACAGTCTGATTTCCTGTGGGCAATGTTCACTGTCTGCTTTGTCACCCATGTACAATGTAACAATTTGATTAAACAGAGTAAGAGACACAAAGGTATAATCTAATGTTGAATTTTTGGTTGAAGTGTGGTGAGTGATTGCAGGGGGGTTGTTTCCTGTGGTTCTGCCATGTACTGCTCTAAAGTTGAGGTGTTCAAGCTACTCTAGAAAACACTGGCCGATTTTTGTTGGATGACCTAATGGACTCTTCCCCTGCGATGGGATGTTCCATATCGAGTTTTGTATGGTCACTTCATCAGCAGTTGAGAAACCTTTTAGATGTAAATTAAGGTCCCCAGTGAGGATCATGTCTGTTGTATTCACCTCGCTTATGCACGACTTTAAGAAGTCGGTCAGTAGTTTTGCTGTCTTGGTTTTCCTGTTTGGTTGCAAATAGGCATTTATTATTACATTGTCCTTACTCACATTTCCCGGTAATGTACTTGGTGCAGATATTTTTATAGCAATAGTTTCTGATGTTGTCGGGCTAACTGTACGTGCTGAAGTTGTACTTGTGTTGGTGATATAGATTTCAAGGCCTACCTGCAAGTACCCGCATCTTGCCCGCCTAACCGCTGGTACAAAAAAGCTAAGGTATCCTTGGAAGTGTGGTGGGTCAATCCGCCAATTTTCCTGCAGTCCACTGATATGAAATATCATTTGGTAGTTGATAAAGTCCAAATGATCTTGCTGGACAGTCCATTAATATTCCATGTGTATATCCACAATAGATTTGTTTCTCCTGTTAGTGGGGGTTGATGGCTACCTTGTCAATTGTTCCTTGCTTCGTTATTGATTGTTCGTTGCCGGTTTGCTTGATGTACAGATTCTAGACGGATTTTATATGTTTCCTGTAATTGCTCCTTCATGGTTGGAGAGTGTCTTCTAGCTCCTTTCAATACAAATCTTGCAGTGTATTTTTCGGCCACCGATACTTTATCCGTGTGCTCCAAAGTCTGCGGAGTGGGATAGCCAAGTTCAATAACGAGGATGATGTCTATCCCTCAGCTTTTAAATACAGAGCTTTCTAAGAGTATTTTTTGTGGGGTAGACGACTGTCTTCATATGGTCTTTTTAAGCTCTCCCCCCCGGGGGTCTTAGTGATAAATAAATTCTAAGTCTATAGTAGTTAAATCTGAGTTGGTGTGTGTGTCATCAGGCGGAGAATCTTTCCTCGAATCAGTATGTCATGTGGGCCTTTTTTTTCTGGTATAAACATGAGGGTGTTTCCACCCTAATTTGAGTTATCAGCTATGGAAGCTGCTTGCCGGTTGGTAGTAGAGTGATAGTTGTTATTGCCTGGTTTGTCCGATGTTGACAGACCTCCGGCATCAGCCCTATGCTGTTCACTGTGATTTCTGTTTGCAGTAGGTCCCATGTTGATCAAATGATCCTTTTTTTCCCATTGAGAGAATCCTAATGCTGGGCCAGCCTTGCTTTGGTGGGATCGAAGATTCTGGCTGCTCGTCCCGGCTTGATGGTATAACGAGGTGCGTTGACGGTTTGAGTCCCATTCGCTATTAGAAATACTGGTTAATTTATCACCCTGAAAAGGACCTAAAAACATGTTTTTTTCAAAACGAATTGCTTCAGCTAGAGCTACCTCTGTTTCAGCGCCAAGACAACTCTGGGTATTTGTGTGCTCAATAAGTTTTATTAAATTACCCTAGCATTGTGGGTTGAAGTTCCCTAGGGTCTAAATGGAGGTTAGATTGGTTGATAGAAGTGACCGAGGTGACCTGGGGGACCTTGACTGCTTGGTAGACAAGTGGTACTATTGTTGGAGTAGTTAGTAGGTAATGCAATGAGTTTGTTTCCACCATTGTTCTGCTGGTGGTTTGGCCTAAGGCTTTTGCCTCTTTTTGGAGGTTGTTGTGATTGGATGGGTTTTTATCCTTGTCCCCAACCTTCTTTGGCTGCCACAGTGTCCCTAGAGTGGCAATGTGTTCCTTATAAGTTAAGTTTACCCCCTTTGTGATAGACGATAGGTTTTTATTCTGTAAGTCCGCTACAATTGCAATTTGTTGATTTGTATGTTCTGGAGTCTCAGATGGTGTCAACCTGAATAAGCAAGCAAAGTATTTCTAGGTTGAGCTGGGCTTTTAAATGCGGCCTTTCCTCCTTTTGGCACGTCTTTGTTTTGTATTTGATTTTGCATTTGATTTTGTTCCCTGAGAGTCTGGATCTGTCCTTGGTTCCAGCAAGGGCCCGATTGCCAGTTCCTGTGTTGTTGCTTTATTGCATCCGTCGTTTGTAAGTTCACATTTTGTTGCTGTTATGGGGGGGAGAAGCTTTTGGTCCAAGCTCCCTGCATAATATGTTCTTGTGCTATTTTGTATTTCTATAGAGTATTGCTCCTCTAGATGGGGCGTATCTGGTCTCTAGGCTGAGTGTTTGATTTGGGTACACAGGTTGCACAGCATTAAGGGGAGGGAAGCTAGTTTGTCAACAATTGGGCCGCACCTGCAGCATGATTTGCTGTCTTTCGTGTTTTCCTGTGAGTTTGGAGGAAAGTATTTAGAGCTCCTAGTTTCTCCTCGATCACTACCACAAAAACAGCCATGGTGTTCAATAAGGTTAGCTGAGTGTCCATTTTGTCTGATTGATTCTGGAGGGCTTCCACCAAGAGTTGCACTGTTTTGGGTAAACTTGTCCATGCACTTTCAGAGTTTAATTTTTTGCTGGCCCTTGATTAGACTTCTGTGTCCTGTCCCTATTGTTGGGTCCTCCATCTCCTGGTTCCCTCTTGCCTCCTGGTACTCCTGTGCTTTGAAATCTTTCAGAAAGGTATTCGTGGGCTCTGCTGGTGGTTCATGTTTGTAAGTTGCCAGCAGTTCCGCTCATTCATTCGTGTCGAGGTTAGAGTAATGTTCAGAGTCTCCAGTCTCTTGCCCTGATATTCGTTTTGATCTGGTCATGGTTGGTAGTGTTTGAAGTACTGCATTGAGTTCATTGGGCATTAAGATTGGATTAAGCTTTGTTTTAGTAGTGGGGGACCAGGTTGGTTGTTGCGTGTGTGGGCTACCCCGCTCTGTTACTGATAGTTGCTCATATGTGATACAATTACTCCTCATGTTGCTGCTATGTGGCCCCTTTCCCAGCGGCTCAGTCTCTCCTCCGCCGACCCCCTCAGGGGAGATGACCTTGCCATTATCGGTCCTTGTTCACAGGTTGCTATTACTTCTGCCATGATCAGTTTAGCAGGATACTGGGGGTACTGAAACAAGAGTATAACTTGAAACAGTGAACCCAGTACAGAAACTAGTGCAGTAAAATGGTTGGCTTCGGATCCGAATTGTATTCCCTGGTCAAGTATTTTGCTTGACCCGGGGGTCAGTCCGTTCCCACTACTTGCATTCTCGTGCAGTGGAAATGGTTTGAGCAGTGTTATGAGTCTCTGGCCTGCAGTTGTACTAGAGAGGAGAGTATCACCCACAGTTTTCAGGAACTGGAATTTGGTGCAGATCTCAGGTTGTGATAGAGTAGTACAGCTCTTGAAGACTTTTCCCCCATTTTTGTGATCCCCCATGGCAGTGCCTTTTTCAAATATTGGGTAGTGAAATTTAGGGCCCGGTCTGAGTTTAGGGTGAGGTTCAGCCATAATGCCCTGAGCCGACTGGGCTCTTCTTTTGTGTTTGTTTGTTTTTATTCTGATGAGGGTCCCCCTCTTACCCTGCTAGATCTCATTTGTTTTTGGGGGGGACACGTTCCCTTGTTCCTTGGCTTCCCCTGACTCCCCTGGCCCCCTCTCCCCCTGTGTCTCTGGTGGTGATAAAGTTCAGGACTGATGGTTATTAATAATTATCGAATGAGACTGGGGCAGTAATTTTAAATCTGCCCACTGCCTCTTCTTGCTCAGATGGTCCCCCCCCAGCCAAACTTTGTCCTCCCTTGGCTTGACTGCCCTAGTTGCCTTCTTTGTCTTCGAGGATGCTAATAGTCCTGCAGTCAGTTTAATGGTCTGTTTGATAGAGCAAGTAGGACGGGGAGGATAGCACTTTTCAGGGTTAGAGAAGGTGAGAGATGTAGGGGTGTGTAGGCAGGGGTAGTAGAGCCTCCTTTCCCTGCACAGCCCAGCTTCCTACCCTACTACAGCTCCTGCTGGCTACACTGCTGTTAATCCCCTAAGCAAGCTGCTGCTCTGGGCTGGCACTGGGGGCCAGATGAGCTGGGCACTCAGGGTGGGTCCGCAAGCTGCACTCAACATATTTTGGGCAACCTGCACGGGCCGTCCCAGGCTTACACTCAGCGGTCGCCCCTAATGGTGGCCTCACTCGCTGCCCACCAGACTTTACCTTAATGCTGCATGGGCGCAGCGGGTTTTGCGGCTGCTGCAGCATTCCCGATCGTGTTTTCCTTATCCAGTCCAGTCCAGTCCGGTTGCTGTGGCTCCCCCGCCATGTAACCCATCTTAGTTGATGGGGATCAGCTGCGCGCATCGCTGTAGCTGCTTTGCCACATCACCATCATGTCACGTTCACCATGAGACCAGCTGACATCCTAAGGCAGGTTAGAGGCATTTTACCCTACGTCAGCCCAGGCGAGCTTGAATCTAGTGATGTAGTGAGCACGGGATCCACGCCTGGGCATAACGTTCCCACTTGGGTTGACAAATGCAAAGAGAACAGTTGATTGATAGAATGCTGAATCAATTGGACATTCACCCCAGTCAGAAATCTGGGTTAAATCCATAGTTTATTTGCAGGCCCTGCTTTTCCAGTTTAGACCCAGCCCAATGCAAATCAGTCTTGACCCTATTCCCAATAGAAACAGTCAAGCCCGAATTGCCAGGCCAGGTCCTCCCTGGACCAGAAACAAGCATCCTAAGATTGGTTTTAGGGGTTCCACCCCTCATCAGCCGGGATAGCTTGAATCTACTGATGTACCTAACACAGGACCCACACCTGGGCATACCCTTCCCACTTGGGGCAACAAATGCAAAAAGAACAGATGATTGCCGGAATGCTGAATCAATCGGACATTCACCCCATTCAGAGATCTGGGTTAAATCCATAGTTTATTTGCAGGCCCCGCCATTCCAGTTTAGACCCAGCCAAATACAAATCAGTCTTGACCCTGTTCCCTATGGGATTCAGAAAAGGGGGTGGTGATGAACAGAGTGTCTGAATTAAGCAGACCACTCTTACCCAGTCCAAAGATCAGGGCTTGATCCATCACCGTTATTTATCTCACTGCACCATCCCAGCTCAGAACCTGGCTATATGAAAATCAGTCTGTCCCTGGCCCAGTGCATCATGGGAACAGGGCAGACTAAACTACCAAGCCAATTCTTCACCAGAAAGGAAACAAGCTACCGGGGACCGGTTTCTGGCATTTCAGCCGTCTTCGGCCCGGCTTGCTTGAATCCTGATGGTGCAGTGAGAAAGGGACTCATGTCTGAGTATACCCTGCCACACCTATAGTGGCCAAAAACGATTCAGAAAAGGGGGTGGTGATGAACAGAGTGTCTGAATTAAGCAGACCACTCTTACCCAGTCCAAAGATCAGGGCTTGATCCATCACTGTTATTTATCTCACTGCACCATCCCAGCTCAGAACCTGGCTATATGCAAATCAGTCTGTCCCTGGCCCAGTGCATCATGGGAACAGGGCTGACTAAACTACTAAGCCAATTCTTCACCAGAAAGGAGACAAGCTACCGGGGACCGGTTTCTGGCATTTCAGCCGTCTTCGGCCCTGCTTGCTTGAATCCTGATGGTGCAGTGAGAAAGGGACTCATGTCTGAGTATACCCTGCCACACCTATAGTGGCCAAAAACGATTCAGAAAAGGGGGTGGTGATGAACAGAGTGTCTTACCCAGTCCAAAGATCAGGGCTTGATCCATCACTGTTATTTATCTCACTGCACCATCCCAGCTCAGAACCTGGCTATATGCAAATCAGTCTGTCCCTGGTCCAGTGCATAATGGGAACAGGGCAGACTAAACTACCAAGCCAATTCTTCACCAGAAAGGAGACAAGCTACCGGGGACCGGTTTCTGGCATTTCAGCCGTCTTCGGCCCGGCTTGCTTGAATTCTGATGGTGCAGTGAGAAAGGGACTCATGTCTGAGTATACCCTGCCACACCTAAAGTGGCCAAAAACGATTCAGAAAAGGGGGTGGTGATGAACAGTGTCTGAATTAAGCAGACCACTCTTACCCAGTCCAAAGATCAGGGCTTGATCCATCACCGGTATTTATCTCACTGCACCATCCCAGCTCAGAACCTGGCTATATGCAAATCAGTCTGTCCCTGACCCAGTGCATCATGGGAACAGGGCAGACTAAACTAACAAGCCAATTCTTCATCAGAAAGGAGACAAGCTACCAGGGACCGTTTTCTGGCATTTCAGCCATCTTCGGCCCGGCTTGCTTGAATCCTGATGGTGCAGTGAGAAAGGGACTCATGTCTGAGTATACCCTGCCACACCTATAGTGGCCAAAAACGATTCAGAAAATGGGGTGGTGAGGAACAGAGTGTCTGAATTAAGCAGACCACTCTTACCCAGTCCAAAGATCAGGGCTTGATCCATCACCGTTATTTATCTCACTGTACCATCCCAGCTCAGAACCTGGCTATATGCAAATCAGTCTGTCCCTGGCCCAGAGCATCATGGGAACAGGGCAGACTAAACTACCAAACCAATTCTTCACCAGAAAGGAGACAAGCTACCGGGGACTGGTTTCTGGCATTTCAGCCGTCTTCGGCCCGGCTTGCTTGAATCCTATGGGAACAGTGCAGACCGAACTGCTAGGCCAGGTCCTCCCCAGACCAGAAACAAGCAGCCTAGGACCGGTTTCAATGTTTCACCCCTCAACAGCTAGGGCAGCTTGAATCTAGTGGCGTAGCGAGCACGGGATCCATGTCTGCACATACCCTTCTCATTTAGGTCGACAAATGCAAAAAGAACAGATGATGGACGGAATGCCAAATCAATTGAACAGTCACCCCCAGTCACAGATGTGGGTTAAATCTTTATTTTTGCATGTTGCCATGCCATTCCAGTGTAAACCCAGCCATATGCAAATCAGTCTTGACCCCGTTCCCCATGGGAACAATCCATCCCAAACTGCCAGGCCTGGTCCTCCTTGCACCAGAAAGAAGCTTCTTAGGATCTGTTTTGGGGTTTAACCCCTCATCAGCAAGAATAGCTTGAATCTGGTGGTGTGGCAAGCACCGGGCCCACTTCTGGGCATAGCCTTCCCACTTAGGGTGACAAATGCAAAAAGAACAGATGATGGACAGAATACTGAATCAATCAAATATACCTCCAAGTCACTGATCTGGGTTAAATACATAGTTTTTTTAAATGTAAATGTGTGTGTCTTGTAAAGCGCACTGCTACCCGGAGGTGTCCTGGCACTATAGACCGCTGGGGAACCCGTCCTGGCTTTCCCTGTGAGATGTTCCCTTCTGGGTATCTCCAAGGTGAACACAGGCATCCCCGGCATTTTTGGGGGGCCGTTGTGGAGATGAGGCAAGCTAATGCCCAGAGTTGCCGAGTGTGATCCCTGGTTAGTGTAGGCACCGAGGCAAGAATTATCGAGTCCGCTGACCCTGGTTCACGACCCTGCCGTGTCAGGAATTGAACCCTGGTCCCGGGCCCTCCTCTGCTTCTGGGTCTGCCATCTCTAACCAGTGAGCCACACCACTCCACTCCAATGTAGACCCAGCCATATGCAAATTAGTCTTGACCCTGATCCCTATGTCTATGAGACAGTTGGATACTTTACCTTAGTAGCCCCTGCCATGGTTCCACTATCCACAAGACAACAAAATATTAATACTACAGCTGCAAAGCAACATCAAATGTGCTTGATAGGTAGTTTTGGCAGGACAGGTGATGGTTGGGACCCATATCTCACTGAAGGTCCGATATAACCACTTTCTCGCTCACATGTTAAAGACAGGGCATAGTAGGAAAGGATGTTAAAATAAGAATTCCCATAGGCACCTCACTTCAAAGAGGGCATTCAAGAAAATGTCAAAGAGATTGATTTTCCTTTGATGTGGAGAGGGCTCATAAATCAGGGGGAAGCTTAAGAATCCCACATAGCTATGCTAACCAAAGCCTTCAGTTCACCATGTTTCAAAATTCAGGAGCATTGCTTCTCGCCGTAGCTCCAACCAGAAAATTTTGGCTTTGCTTAAAAACAGAAGTGAATAAATTGGTACCTGGTTACTACGAAGATGGCAGCTCAGCATGTGTACTTTCTCTGCGAGGAGCCGCTCACCTGACTCATGCAAACAAGGGTAAGCAAAGGATTTCTTACAGGAACTTGGTCTTACTTTTGCACAGGAGCATAGCTTCACTGGGGTGTTTAGGGTGCTACACCCCTGTAAAAAATATATTCTGTGGTATATAGTTGAATACAATGCTTTCAGTCTGATATGGCAGGATGTATGTGATTTCAGCCTGGAGTGTTACCTACACTCAGGCAACAACAAACACACAGACACACAGGCTCTCTATCCTTCTCTGGCTCTCTCTTTCTCGTCGCTGCCTTAAAACATGGTTAGTTTGAAAACAAATGTGTTTTAAGTACCCTTAACAATCTGAACTCCTGTCTCCCACTGTATTCCACTGCTTCTTGTCCTTGTGTCCTGCTTTTAATAAAGTATTTTAATAAGATATACCAGCATGATTATTGGGAAATCTGAAGCGTACACCCCACCAAACATACTGACCATCTACACAACAGCTATTCTGGAAGCCCATTGCCTGACTTTGTGGGTGCTCTGCTGCAACGCATATCAAGACTGCGATTCCTCCCTCACTAAGTTATCATGCAGTTTACTGTGCCAGCTAAAGTAAATAGATCACAATTGTTCCAGGAAAACCGAAATAAATAGATTAACGGGTGAATCCTATAAGTAATTATCAATGGAAGTGCGGATGAGTAGAACATACATGTGCATCATTTGCAAATAATTCCAACAGTTCATAAAACATTCAAAATGTTCTCCGATTTAACAATATATTTGTGTAAACTATTAATGGGAATTGAGTTGGAGAAATATGTAAATTTGGGAGGCCATGAGCAACCATACATAATGCAGTATTGACTCATGTTTTCAAAAGTGTAGTCATTTATTTTGAATAGATGAAGGATACAATGAGTTCTAATTAAGTAGCTCATATTGTCACTACAAAGGGTTGTAAAGTGAACTCTGGTACAGTATATTGTGATGTGCAGTGAAGTCAAGTGGAATGAGGAATAGTGAAGTAGAGTATAGTGGAATGGCATACAGTGGAGTGGCGGCGAGTGGAGTCGCATACAGTGGAGTGGTGTACAGTGTACTCTGGTACAATAGAGTGATGTACATTGAAGTGGTATAGAGTGAAGTACATTGTGGTAAATGGAATTTGGACTGATACCCATTAATGTCTATAGGCCAAACCAACCATCCCTTTCAATTGGAGTCTGATGAACTGTAAGAGTCATTGCATAGCATGCCATTTAGTGCATCCTCACTGTAATGTGTGTTGTACTGCCAGTTGTCAAAACGTGCAAATGTGGGAAATCGCTGTGTATTCAAATCATTTATTTTGGCTATTCCGAGACATGATGTTTATTGCACAGTTTCATTCAGGAAAATCATTTGCTGTGGTATTAGGCATACTATATTGGCCTCAGTTCCGTGAACCTCCCAATCTTTTGTCCCCCAAGCAGACTTTGGGCCGATTCACAAAGGTAAACTGAGAAGAAAGTCTAACTTTACGACTTTCGGTATTCACAAAGGGCATTTACGAGTAGTAAAGTTAGACTTTTGTCTCAGTTTTGTTCTCAGTTAAACTTAAGACCAAAACTTAAGTTTAACTGAGACAAAAGTCTAAATTTACTGATTGTAAATGCCTTTGTGAATAATGAAAAGTCATAAAGTTAGACTTTCATCTCTGTTTAGCTTTCTGAATCGGGCCCTTTGTATATATTGTGTCTTTCCAACAGTCAAAACTCTGTACAGACAGCTGGGAATGAAAAGAAGCAGATTATATAAGCTTGTTTTTTTGTAGCATATTTTTCGTTGCAGATTTAGGTGCAAACCTATACCGATATGAGACTGAGTCTACAGTGTCAAAACCCGAAAAATAAGCATACTTCTGTGCAAACGTTTTTGAACCACCTCTTGGTTGTGTGGTGCAGTGTTCCCATTGGAAGTAATTATAAATGGCATGTGGGATACTTGCTTTATGCAAAAATGGTGACCATAATGTTCATAACACAACATATCACCATAATGAAATGTACGATCATACAATTCATCAGAAGAAAAAGCAGCTGATTGCTCTAGGTTTTCTAGCAAATTATGCACTTTATTAATGTCACAATCATTAAATACAGTACTTACAAGAGGTGATTATATCATTTAAAGAAATTTTGAAGAAATATGGAATTCGCAAAAGTTTATTAGGACCGTACACATCTTACGCTACCCTATCCCATATTATTCCTTCGAGAACTAGAACTGCTGAAATGTTTACCAGAGACAGATTGCTTTGTTCATGGTGAAATGATGCATTTGGTTTCAATACCAAGTTCACAAATTGGACTGCAGAGTTCTCTGGGAGATAATGTCCACTCAGAAGCTGGAAAAAAAACAGTCACCAAACCTATCCAGAGGACCAGAAATAGTAATCTATTTGTAATCCAAAGGTGCAACTAAGGAGTAACAAAGTATGTCTTTTTCAGACAAAGAATGAGAGCATGCACTTGTAGCTTGAAAGGAAGAGGCGGCAGCTGTGGAGTCTCAGATTTATTTGAATCCAATCAGAAGATGTCATAATCCATAAAGTAGCCAGATGCCATTCAGTATATTTTTGGCAAACTCAGTAGGTTTTGTAGAACTGGTAGATGACTCAATCTGTGGCATATTAAAGAAGATCTTATTGTAATTGTTTTATTTCTGCATTGCCACTTGTTCCCAAAGCTACTGGTACCTGATTGTGCCATCCTTAGAGCCACAAATTCCATTTTGGCACAAGTAGTGAAGATATTTATTGCATTACTGGACACAGTAATATGAAACACACACTTTAAGTGTAGGGAATCAATGATCCATATTTTTCATGGCCACTATCAAGGCTTTGAACTCTGCCATCTTTGCCATGCAATCACCTAGTGACTGCACATGTGGTTTTCAGGATGGAAGTTTCCATTATGCATGCACCCTTTTTTTATCGCACATGCTGGGAAATATTTGTCCTTACAGCAGACTGGGCACATCTATCACTATAGATAATATAATCATATTGATTTAGAGGCATTATTTAATTTTGCAGAATATATTCTTGTTCATACAGCAAAAATACTTGTGTGTGTAATGTAGAATCAAATCTGTAGTCTACATCTGTTGCAGTGAGAGAGTTAGCCCATTATATCCGTTGTGGATGTAAAGATTTAGCATCTGAAATGCTTGCTTTGGTGACGCCCTCTAAGGTTGGTACTGGGGTTATGACAATTATGCTTTTACCCTGAGTTAGTACTCTCTGTCACTACAGCTGTCTGTACCTTGTGAGAATCTTCTCAGTTGGTGCAAAACAAACCTCATTGTTTGATTATAAATGTGATTTGTATTCAATAGGTCCTGTATCACCTTAATTGACTGTGATATCAGTGTATATGGTTGATCCAGTGACTAGGCGGATCACCAGAGTTGTCGTGTTCACACATGTGTAAAATGTTTGGAAGCCATCATATCATCATGTATGGAACACAAAATGTTTGTGTATTCCTGTGTCCAATGTGTACTTGAAAAATCAAAATCTGGTCTTTTTATCTCATAGAATAGTTTTATATATTTTGCATATTCCAAAATGTAAGTTCTAACAAAATGTACAGTTGTTGGAGGTAGGATTTAATATTTAAAGTTGTTGGAGGTTGGAGGTTGGAGCAACACTCATTTTTGCTAAAAAAAGGGTCACTAAGATTTTACCTTCACTTGACAATTCATATCCCAAAAATAGGGCATTGAGATATGAATTTTTGATTTTTTTAAAATAAAGTTTGCAGCACAGGTGAGCAACCCAAGAAGTATGTGGTCTACTCTGTCCATCAGAGATATATCATCAAGGTAGGACAATGCCTCCTAATCAAAATTTTGAAGTAACTCTGTTACTTTGTCTTAAAACAGCCCAGGGCTATTTTCATACCCCTGGGGAAATCAACAAATTTGTGATAGGTTGTGATAGTGTAGGACAGCTCTTGAAGACTTTTCCCCCATTTTCTTGATCCCCCATTGCGTGGCCTTTTTCTAATATTGGGTAGTGAGATTCAGGGCCCGGTCTGAGTTTAGGGTGAGGTTCAGCCATAATGCCCTGAGCCGACTGGGGTCTTCTTTTGTGTTTGTTTGTTTTTATTCTGATGAGGGTCCCCCTCTTACCCTGCCGGATCTCATTTGTTTTTGGGGGGGACACGTTCCCTTGTTCCTTGGCTTCCCCTGACTCCCTTGGCCCCCTCTCCCCCTGTGTCTCTGGTGGTGATAAAGCTCAGGACTGATGGTTATTAATAATATTCGAATGAGACTGGGGCAGTAATTTTAAATCTGCCCACTGCCTCTTCTTGCTCAGATGGTCCCCCCCAGCCACACTTTGTCCTCCCTTGGCTTGACTGCCCTAGTTGCCTTCTTTGTCTGCGAGGATACTAATACTCCTGCAGTCAGTTTAATGGTCTGTTTGATAGAGCAAGTAGGACGGGGAGGATAGCACTGTTCAGGGTTAGAGAAGGTGAGAGATGTAGGGGTGTGTAGGCAGGGGTAGTAGAGCCTCCTTTCCCTGCACAGCCCAGCTTCCTACCCTACTGCAGCTCCTGCTGCCTACACTGCTGTTAATCCCCTAAGCAAGCTGCTGCTAAGAGCTGGCACTGGGGGCCAGATGAGCTGGGCACTCAGGGTGGGTCCGCAAGCTGGACCCAACATAGTTTGGGCAACCTGCACGGGCCGTCCCAGGCTTACACTCAGCGGTCGCCACTAATGGTGGCCTCACTCGCTGCCCACCAGACTTTACCTTAATGCTGCATGGGCGCAGCGGGTGTTGCGGCTGCTGCAGAATTCCCGATCGTGTTTCCTTATCCAGTCCAGTCCGGTCAAATCAAAATCTGGCCTTTTATCTCATAGAATAGTTTTATATATTCTGCATATTCCAAAATGTAAGTTCTAACAAAATGTACAGTTGTTGGAGGTTGGATTTAAAATTTAAAGTTGTTGGAGGTTGGAGGTTGGAGCAACACTCATTTTTGCCAAAAATAAGTCACTAAGATTTTACCTTCACTTGACAATTCATATCCCAAAAATAGGGCATTGAGAGGGGAATTTTTGATTTTTTTAAAAATAAAGTTTGCAGCACTGGTGAGCAACCCCAGAACTATGTGGTCTACTCTGTCCATCAGAGATGTATCATCAAGGTAGGACAATGCCTCCTAATCAAAATTTTGAAGTAACTCTGTTACTTTGTTTTAAAACAGCCCATGGCTATTCTTATGCCCCTGGGGAAAACAACAAAATTGCCAGTGTGAGCCTTGCGCTGGGAATGCTGTTAAATATCTGCTTCCAGGTGCTCTATTTTGGCAGAAAAATCAATTTGAGATATCTAGTTTTGTTTATTTATTAGAGCAGCACCTTGTGCATGTGTACTGCAATGTGCCAGTAGATGTGTTTAAATGTTTGTAGTCTAATACTAGAGGTTACAAATTACCTGGTTTCATTATAGGAAAAAAGGGAATATTCATTGATGAGGTGCAATTTTCTATTACGTCTTGGTATTAAATTTGTTCTCAGATTTCTCTACCCTGTCTTTTAGCTTCATGTTTTATTGTGGATTGTCTTTGGGGTTGAGGAGTTGATTTCAATGGAATCTCGTGATGAGGTGACGCATCATCCCACCCTACATGATTGCGGTACATGAAGGAGCTTAGCATAAGAATGTTTCACTGATTCTGGAACAAGGTCGGAGAAAGACAGTAAAAGTACAGTTTACTCATTTGGGCATTCCTTTATGAGCTCAGGTGGCCAGTCTTTTTCAGTCAAAAGAATATTGTAACCACACATCAAGTTCCCCCAAAACAGAGCCATGATGTTTTTGGGTATGTCCCCCTCCAATTAGAGCATAACTTCATATAAACAATGTGGAACACTTACCCTAGTATAAGGTGTTTCCACCATGATATACTCACTCAGTGCTACTGCTGCCAAATAATCCATCAGGATCCGCTGAGCTATTGTGAGTAGGCCTGGGCGGTAAATTCCGCTCCACTCGCGGAATATGCAGAATTTTGGCAATTCTGCATTCCGAGGAGAGCGCGGAATTGCTGAAAATTCTGCAATCCGCGGTGTAGTGGAATTTTTTCCTTGTTCGCATTTTCAAAATGCGTGTTTGCGCACGGAGGAGCGACTTACAGGGATCTCTGCATTCGCCGACAAGTTTTCCTATCCGTTTGCGTCAGTCCGCACGATCCAGCGAGAGAGTGCAATCGCGAACACGTCATTCGGACACACCATTGGAAATCCACATTCGCAAACAGGAAACATGCATCGCGAGCGGGCGGGACAAGTGAAATAAGAGGACCATAAGTTCGCGAGATATTTCCCCCCAAGCACACAAACAGCATCCCCGAAAAGGAAAAAGGCATCGCGGACAGGTAGAACAAGCAATTGGACACTGCAGCAAAATTGCCCATCATCATTCATCCCTAAGTCCAGCGCAGGTGCTGCCCTAT
Source organism: Lissotriton vulgaris (assembly GCF_964263255.1). Taxonomy (NCBI): domain Eukaryota; kingdom Metazoa; phylum Chordata; class Amphibia; order Caudata; family Salamandridae; genus Lissotriton; species Lissotriton vulgaris. The sequence continues at coordinate 1,091,294,553 of NC_141696.1, read as the reverse complement.
ATTCATTACGTACCTGCTTCAACACCTCAGGCAAAACAGCCAGTGAAGGGGTACCATGTGTTCTGGTATAAACATCAGAAAAGACTGTATCCAACGTATTGTAGTCTTCTACTGGGGGAGCCATCCCAATCGGCAAGCAAATAGTATTCTGTTTTTTACCTGCGAGGAAATGGTTTAAGTTGGCTTGTTTTTTAAGCTATACAGAACAGAATGAACTTGCACCTGACTGGTGGGAATCTTTCCCATGATGGCATTCAGTGTTTGTGGGCCAAAATCAGAAGTAGCCAATCTGCACATTATTTACTATAAGTGTTCACATTATGAGCAGTGTGAGATTTCTGTATATTTTCCCCTAATCTCTGTATAGTGTACGCATTTCTGCTGCAGTCAAAATAGCAGTGTCTGGATGCGGTATGTATGCAACTAACACCAGCCATGTTGCTCCTTCTTTACAGAGTGGACGAGTCCTATGCTTTCTGTTGTGTGTGGGAGGGCACCTTTAAACCAAGTAATATGAATCGCTATGTCCTCATATGAAGTGTATTGCTCTGGTGCTCCATCCTCAATGTAGGTATGAAACAATGTGTACGAGCATTTGCAGCTGTGAATTTTACCCATTAATATAATACCTCTGTCCTGCATGCTTTGTGCTCCTCAACCACAAAGGTAACGTCTCCATCCGTAGCCAGGAGACCAAAATGTAATAATGTTAGAGAAACCGCATGTCTGCAGTTCTCTGCTACGTTTAACACTCCTTCTTCATTTTCAGACATTGTTTTAAAATGTTTTGAAGAAAAAGAAAATTAGTAGATGAATTATGGAGATAAGGCAACACAATTTCTTGGGAAGTAGATCCTTAAAGCTTGAATAACGTATATAGGGTCTACCTACTCAGCTAAGGAGGATTTCCCTACCACCACAAAGGATTACGGTTTGAAGGTGCGTAGGAGTCTTTGAGAAGGCCTGATTAAGCTACTCAGGCATAAATAAAAACCCAACCAATGTTGGCAGCTCCATGTCCTGTAGTTCCCACTAAACTGTATGACTTGTGCATTTCTGGAAAGCATCAACTTTGGGTGAGGTGCTTAGACTGATTCCATGCACCCCTGTTGTATATGTTGGCCTAGAGGCCAGCTAGCTCACAGTGTCACTATAAGCCCCCTAATTCATACAGGGAATGAATGGCTTCTAGTAACTACTGAACATGACAATCCTGCCCCCTCAGGGATCATGATAAAAAATATAGAACATTTTCGCCCTGTCTCTCGTGCACTCTTTTTCTCAGAGAAATATACAGAGAATACACAATGGGACATTTTCAATATTTTTATTGAACCAATCTTATTCTTGTATAGAATAGATGCGATGCGATAATCAGTAGACAGAAGCATATGAAAGTTATTACAAGCACCAAAATAGTGAATAACAGGTATAGTTCCACAAAACTGTGTATATATGTAGGCATATAAGACAAGATAGTAGTCAGGCTTACTCCGACCATGCAATCTCTACTGTATGTATGTCTACAGAATGTGCAGGTGTGTATGTCTAGAGCCAAGAATTCCCCCACAGGATAATTCAACCACATTACCTAGCAGAAAAGCCTGTAAGACCCCACCTTGGTCATGAATGGGACAACCCTCAAGGAGATGTTAGGCAGCTGCTTGGCAAAACCTCAGTATGCAGGGACCCCTCGATGACAGCTGAAGTGTCTCCTCTGCTAATCCCCAGAAAGGCTTCTTTTATAATAAAACAAATCATTGCGATGTTTATGCAGATTAGTGTTGTTATGGGTATGCGTATAACCCTGTCGCTTCATGGACGAAGATAGAATAATATTTGCACAACGTGAGCATAGGTCTTGTTTGAGACATCATGATAATGTTGTGCAAAGCCAGAGGTGTAAGCAAAGCGGTTTCAGAGATACTTATCCAACATTGTCACGCATGCAAATACGTTCAAAAGGTCTTGCTAAAATGTTATTGTGTAGGAAGATGACAATCTATGAAAATGTTATGGGCCTATCTTGGACACATAACAATGCGGGACGTTTTCCTAACTCTCTGTCCAATGCTGTGTCTCACTTGACCTTGAGTAATGCTCACTTTATATTATCAAGAGATGTTAACCCCCATATGGAAAAAGAAGGAGGATAACGAGGTGGCTTCCTTATATGGCACTTTATCCTCCTTGACATTCTCCCATTTTGTTTCTAGTCCTGCCCATCAGGCAGGACATGTGCTGGGTCAGATATTCTTTATCAAGTCTCTGGAAGTTGCTACCCCTAGCCCTCAAGTCTGTTCTGACCACTTGTTGCTCAAATTCATTTGGCTGAGGGTAGGAAAAGCTCCACTGAAAGCAGGGATAGCTTCCTGTGTCTCAAGAGCTTTCATGAAATTCAGTCAGAGGATTTCTCTAGCGCACTAGAGGCAAGAATACCATCTTTATAAAGTGACATGCATTTCAACCCCCATATCTTGGATAAATCGATTTGAGTCACTGCTAAAGATTTATAAAAATGCTTATGGAAAGCAAAAATAGTGCAAGGCTCTAGAAAGACAATGGAGAAGATAATACAGCCGCACTTCTAAGGCTCAGTATAAGGCTTCTTTAAAGAAATACTATAGGGAGGTCAGACTAGCAACACTATCTGGAAGACAGAATTGAATTAGCTGGTAACAAATCTCAAGAAATGTTAGAATTGTGCAAAATCTCATGGCTCCATGAAAGCTATTCGTAATCAGGCTCTCTGGTGGACCATTTCCCCCTAATGTGCTTGTGCTTGTGGCAAGAGTTATTAAGCCTCTGGAAAATAAACTCTTGAATGAAAGTCTGTCATCAGCATTGGTACACCAGGCCTGGAAGTCAGCTTAGATCCTGCCTCTGCTGAAAACATTTCACACAGACCCAGCATAAATAATCTAACCACAGACCGATATCCTTGAGCCCATCTCTAAAAAAGGTTTTGGAGAAACATGTTAATTCTCATCTTTCCCAATACTTGGAAAGCAACAAGTTACTACATCCTAGCGAATACACAATAGGACATTTTCACAGAGACGGACCGGATTACATCAGGAGTACATTAGACTCCAGGGGGAAGGCATTGCTGATAATGTTTGAACTTTCAGGGGCCTTTGATACCGTACCTCATGTCACCCTAATGGCCGTTCTCAAAGCTATTGGAATTGAGGGCACAGCCTTGGACTGGCTGGCACAATTTCTTGAGGGACGCGGGGAAGAGGTCTGGAATCTTCCCTTTTCATCTGGAACATGGGCATTGCAAGTTGGAGTACTCCAAGATTCTGCTCTAAGCCCAACTTTATTCAACAGTTACCTTATTCCGCTTTCTCTACTAGTGGAGGCCTTCGGAGCAAAAATAATCCCTTACGCTGATGAAAACCAGCTGTTGTTTTAATCAGATATCCTCGTAGATATCCTTGTAGGTTTCCCTTGGTGAAAAGATTTGAACCGGCTTGTCAGGGATTTTCCAGTGGCTAACATACCATCAGCTCAAATGCAATGCAGAAAACACAGAGATGCTTATTTTTGGAGCAAATTCCAAGGAAACATGGCAATCTTTCTGGCCAAAGCGATACCAAAGGGGATGATGGGTGGAGCGCTTGAGCAAATCAAACACTCACCCCTAGTCAACTGATCTGGGTTTATTCATTCGTTAGCTCACTCTACCACCCCAGTTCAGACATGACCATATGCAAATCAGTCTGACCCTGTGCCTCATGGGAACAGTCCAGCCCTAACTGACAAGCCATGTCTTCCCTGGACCGGAAACAAGCATCCTAGGACCGGTTTCTGGCTAATCAGCCGTCATAAGCAAGGCTAGCTTGAATCCAGTGGCTAAGTGAGTAAGGGACCCACGTTGGGCATACCCTGCCAACTTAGGGCGAACAAAGCGATACCAAAGGGGATGATGGCCAGTCAAAGTCCCCTTTCCTAGGCATCAAGAGAATTCTGTGAATAATTTAGGCATCCAATTCAATGATGGCCTTTCTTTTTTACCACAGGTAAACCCAGTGATGGGGTCCTGCATTGAATTATTGTGTGTCTTGCTAAGGTTTGGACACTTGCTGTCCTTTTAAGCAAGGAAACAGGTGATACAGGCATTGGTGTCATCTAGGCTGCACTATGGCATAGCCTTTAATCTGGGCGTACCTGATTACCTTAGCAACAAACTGCAAGAAGTCCGAAATGTGACAGCACACAGTCTCCTGGGCTTGGTTCTGAGAGCTCATGTGTCCCTGTGCTTAAGGACATTGCATCGACTCCCAATAAGAAAAATAATCTTATTCAACACTCATGTATTAATCCACAAAGCCCTTAACCAATTGGGTGCTGAGTACCTCAGGGCACGCATTCGTCTTTATGTTCCCTCTAGATGCTTTCATACAGCCAAAGCCCTTTTAGCCTTCACTCCTAGGATAAGCATGTTAAAGCTGGGGGCAGATCCTTTTCCTTTTTAGGGCAGTCAGCTTGGAATAAATGTCCCTCTGGGATTCGGAGCATTACATACAGATCTCAGTTTAGGAAGAAACTGAGAACATGACTGTTTAACCATGACTAAACAGATTTGCCCTTCCTTGTGTGCTGTGGTAGAGGTGCAAAGCACCAGGACAATCCTCTGAGTATCAGAGTGCTTAAAAAATGCCTTCCATTTAATTCATTCATTTTATTTCATTTCACACTTACACCTATACAGACACTCACACACAGACTGCTCCCACACACATACAGACAACGCCACCGCCACATCCATTCAGATATACTACATACATTGGTACACACATCCATAAACCCATACTGAGACTCTCACACCCAGAGATACATAAATATAAACACTTTTACACCCACTGATATGCCCATATAAACCCTCTTGCACCCATTCTTATACCCCTGCAGACAATGTAACACCCCTTCTCATACCCAAACAGATAGTGTCATAAGCATTCGGAGAACTATACAGAGACTATGTGAAACAGAGATAAAACCTATACAGACACTGTGGCAGCCACTGACTTACCCATACACATTTTCTCACACTGTTACACCCATATAGTTACTATTACACCCATTCACAAGCTCTTGTACACACTGTTATACCCATTCAGATATCCTACATGCACTATTACACCTTTTTACTAAGTATGGGCGAAATTTGTGAATTCACGAGAAAGCGAATTTGCGCGAAAGCGAACTCGCAATTCGCAAAATCCATAAATTTGTGCGAATTTGCGAATTTGGTTTTTTTGCGTGTTTGCAAGGGTTTTTGCCAGTTCGCAAGGGTTTTTTACAAGTTCGGGAACGCAAACTTACTTGTGTGGTCGCAACGGTCACGACCATGTTGTTTCTACATGTCCAACCTGTTTGCTACCTTGTGGTTCATCACTGACACCCTCCGGTTCATCACTGCCACCCTCTGGTTCACCACTGCCACCCACTGGTTCATCACTATCACCCTCTGGTTCACCACTGCCACCCTCTGGTTCACCACAGCACCCTCTGGTTCACCCCTGTCACCCTGTGGTTCATCACAGCACTCTCTGGTTCACCACTGCCACCCTCTGGTTCACCCCTGCCATCCTCTGGTTCACCACTGCCACCCTCTGGTTCATCACTGCACCCTCTGGTTCACCACTGTCACCCTCTGGTTCACCCCTGTCACCCTCTGGTTTATCACAGCTCTCTCTAAGGTTCACCCCTGCCACCCTCTGGTTCAGCACTGTCACCCTCTGATTCCCACTGCCACTCTCTGGTTCACCACTCTCACTCTCTGGTTCCCCACTGTCACCCTCTGGTTCACCGCTACCACCCTCTGGTTCACCACTGCCACCCTCTGGTTCATCACAGCACCCTTTGGTTCACCACTGCCACCCTATGGTTCATCACAGCACCCTCTGGTTCACCACTGTCACTGTCTGGTTCACCACTGCCACCCTCTGGTTCATCACAGCACCCTCTGGTTCGCCACAGTCACCCTCTGGTTCACCCCAGTCACCCTCTGGTTCACCCCTGCCACCTTCTGGTTCTTCACAGCACCCTCTGGTTCATCACTGCCACCCTCTGGTTCACCCATGTCACCCTCTTGTTCATCACAGTACTCTCTAGTTCACCACTGCCACCCTCTGGTTCACCCCTGCCACCCTCTGGTTCACCACTGTCACCCTCTGGTTCACCCCTGTTACCCTCTGTTTCACGACTGCCACTCTCTGGTTCACCACTGTCACTCTCTGGTTCACCACTGTCACCCTCTGGTTCACCACTACCATCCTCTGGTTCACCACTGCCACCCTCTGGTTCATCACGGCACCCTCTGGTTCACCACTGCCACCTTCTGGTTCATCACAGCACCCTCTGGCTCACCACTGTCACCCTCTGGTTCACCACTGCCACCCTCTAGTTCATCACAGCACCCTATGGCTCACCACTGTCACCCTCTGGTTCACCCTGCCACCCTCTGGTTCATCACAGCACCCTCTGGTTCACCACTGTCACCCTCTGGTTCACCCTGTCACTCTCTGTTTCACAACTGCCACTCTCTGGTTCACCACTGTCACTCTCTGGTTCACCACTGTCACCCTCTGGTTCACCACTACCATCCTCTGGTTCACCACTGCCACCCTCTGGTTCATCACGGAACCCTCTGGTTCACCACTGCCACCTTCTGGTTCATCATAGCACCCTCTGGCTCACCACTGTCACCCTCTGGTTCACCACTGCCACCCTCTGGTTCATCACAGCACCCTATGGCTCACCACTGTCACCCTCTGGTTCACCCCTGTCACCCTCTGGTTCACCCTGCCACCCTCTGGTTCATCACAGCACCCTCTGGTTCACCCCTGCCACCCTCTGGTTCACCACTGTCACCCTCTGGTTCACCCTTGTCATCCTCTGGTTCATCACAGCACTCTCTGGTTCACTACTGCCACCCTCTGGTTCACCCCTGCCACCCTCTGGTTCAGCACTGTCACCACCTGGTTCACCACTGCCACCCTGTTGTTCACCACTGCCACTCTCTGGTTCACCACTCTCACTCTCTGGTTCACCACTGTCACCCTCTGGTTCACCACTACCACCCTCTGGTTCACCACTGCCACCCTCTGGTTCATCACAGCACCTTCTGGTTCACTACTGCCACCCTCTGGTTCAAGACTGCCACCCTCTGGTTCATCACTGCTATCCTCTGGTTCATCACCCTCTGGTGCACCACTGCCACCCTGTGGTTCATCACTGCCACCCTCTGGTTCATTACTGCCACCCTCTGGTTCACCACTGCCACCCTCTGGATCAACACTGCCACCCTCTGGTTCATCACTGCCACCCTCTGGTTTGCCACTGCCACCCTCTGGATCATCACTGTCCCCCTCTGGTTCATCACAGCACCCTCTGATTCACCAGTGCCACCCTCTGGTTCATCACTGCCACCCTCTGGTTCACCACTGCCACCCTCTGGTTCATCACTGCCACTCTCTGGTTCATCACTGCCACCCTCTGGTTCATTACTGCCACCCTCTGGTTCGCCATTGCCACCCTCAGGATCATCACTATCACCCTCTGGTTCATCACTGCCACCCTCTGGTTTGCCACTGCCACCCTCTGGATCATCACTGTCCCCATCTGATTCATCACTGACACCCTCTGGTTAATGAAAAACTTAGGGGTCTAGAAGCTAAACCAGAAGAGTGTTTGCTAATGTAAAACCTATGTCTAATTAGTACTATAGGAATACAAAGAGTAACAGACCAAATCGCCAATAAATGAAACACCTGTAACCGTGCGTCACCCCAGTTGTTTCGGATTCCCATCAAAGTCTTACAAGATCAATATTATCATTTGGTAATCCCTGGCGGGTATTGTGTCTCCTGACCATTGAGATCACATGCATACCCTCTCGGATGGTTCGGGGTAGCGACCACAATCACACAGGTATCACAAATGCTGTTGATTCAGTGGGAAAAGTGCAGTGCAAAAAGAAAGAGTGGTGATTTAAAATAGGATAGGGAACTAACAGAAAAACTTTTAATAGGCGTTGGCCCCTTCCTGATTAAAAACAAGAACAGACTGGCAAAATTATCGCATTGATAACAAATATCTGCGAGGAGACCAACATGTTTCAGCCTCTGAGGGAGTTACCTCAGGCTTTCTTCAGGGTCTCTGTTCTGAGTTGTGCTACTGCCTGTATAAGTGTATAAATGAGTGTGAAAAATTATACAATGCGGGCTACATAGAGTGCTCACATTATTGAGAGCAATTCTATTCTATAAAATAAGAATAGCACCTATCTGTCATACACCTGCGCTTTCCGTACGGTGCTTTTCTAGCTCCGACCCACATAAACACCATGGAGGAATGCCATGGTCTAGCCTATGATGATGCCATGTACAACTCAATACTAGAGAACATGCCAAGTATTCTGGACACTATTCCCGCACCCACAGTCAACAAGACTGATGACTGGACTAAAGTCCTAGCCATGAAGAAATCACACTCCCGGACAGAGACCCACGGGATTATCATGGCGGAGTACATGAGAGCAAGCTGTGCACCGCCGGGGCTGATAGTAACCAATGCCCCCCGTCTTTTTCTTAATGACAAGAAGTTTCTTGGTGACTGGTCTTTGATTGCCTGGCGCTGCACCCGTGATTGGCTTATTCTTATAATCAGTACAGCCAAACGGGTAGCAGACGCCATATTGGTAGAGATACAGGTCCTCGAAGGACAGATAAAAACTTCGGTCACTTCCAACTTTAAGAAAAATAAAGACGAGTCTGATAAAATCAATAAAGAATTTGTTGAGTCCATACTACAAACCAAACTTGAGAAATTCAAAAAAGACTTAGCCAAATTCAAATTAGAAACGGTGTACCCTTACACCAGCGACAACTACAAAGCTCCTGACTTCACCAAAAATGGGAGGAGATACGGATCCAATTACTCTGGATCCAGTTCAGACACTGGTAGCGACTCAGACACCACTAATCAGCCACCTAATGCTGGCCCAAATCGGGGTAGAGGGGGCGGAAGATACCAAAACCATAGGGGACAATACAATATGCCAAATCAGCCATGGTGGCCACCAGGACCCTGGGGTTTTCCTGGCACCTTCCAACCACCCATGGCCCCTTATCAAGGTTTCCCCAATTTTAATAACCAGCCTTTTTTAGCACGTGGCCCCAGAGGGTCACGGGGCAAAAGAAGACCGACACAGGGACAACCTCAGGTCCAATGGGAGGACACAGCAGGCCCACATGCAGGGACCAGGAGCCACACGAGGAGGGATGCCAAGAATAACCAGTACCACTAGTGAGAGCCTGGTAGTCAATCTTAGCCAACGCACACTCACTGACTTGGAAGAAGCAGTCCTCAACAAAGGGCTAGGATTTGTAACCACAGACGAGGGAGACCCGTTTCTACTCCAAATCGAGCTAGCTCAGTTTTTTCGGAAACTTAGGCTCCACTACTTTTTCAAATCGAAAAACAGTGATGACACTCGCCTCGAACTTGACAATAACACAGGTCTCAGGAACAAGTCCACCTTCCTTCCTCCTACTCATGCCATACCCCCCCAGCTTCTCGCCTTTGAGATGGCCGTGAAAAATGATATTGATCAAATTCAATACTCGACCCGCTCAGGTTACAACAACTTATCAACAGCTGAAAGCACTGAACACACTATGCCAAGATGACACCATAGTCGTGAAGCCCGCCGACAAAGGGGGTTCCATTGTGGTCCAGGATGTGGAATCATACAGAATGGAATGCTCCCGTCAACTGAGCATTCGCACAGCCTATCAGCCACTGACCAGCGACCCCACTCCAGGGCTGATGAATCAAATCAAGAATCTAGTTGAGGAAGCTTTGGCTGAGGGTTGGGTAACTAACCTAGAAGCACAGTTCTTACAGGCCAAAAATCCCACGATGCCGTACTTCTATACCCTGCCCAAAGTACACAAACCGCAAAGACCTCCACCTGGCAGACCGATCATTTCAGGGCAGGGGTCCTTACTAGAGCCTTTATCAGCATTTGCGGATCATTTCCTTAAACCTCTAGTGTACACCATGCCCACATATCTTAAGGACACCACTGATGTCCTGAGGGTAATCCCTGACATTGATTATTGCCAAGGACAGACTATCTTGTCTCGCTGGATATTGAGTCGCTATACACCTCTATCCCCCAGGATGCTACTCTAGACACCATCCGGACCATCCTGGAGGAATCACAGCTTGACTCCATCACTCCTGTACCCTTCATCATGGCTCTTGCTACTATAGCAATGAAGGAAAACTTTTTCATGTATGAAGACCAAATATATCATCAAATCTCAGGCACCAGCATGGGAAGTATTTTGCCCCGTCCCTGGCAAACCTGTATGTTCACAAATTTGAACAAACCACTGTACTTCATGTGAGCAACCCACATTTCGCGTCTATTATCTGGTGGAAGAGATACATAGACGATGTCTTGGTAGTGTGGAGAGGGTCTAAGGAATCTATATTACAATTCCATGAATGGCTTAACAATCAAAATGACTACCTCCGGTTTACTATTGAAATAAGCAAAGAACGGGTAGCCTTTCTGGATCTCTCTATCTACTGTACAGCGAACGGCCTACAGAGTGAACTCTACCGCAAACCAATGGCACGGAATTCACTCCTACTATATGAGAGTCAGCATCCCAAGTCCCTTAGGGACAATCTCCCATATTGCCAGTTCCTACGAGTTCGGAGGAACTGCTCCACTGCAGAAAGCTTTGAACGACATGCAGGCGAACTGTCTAAACAACTTCAGTCAAGACATTACCCCAAAAGACTGGTGAATCGCTCATGCAAAAGAGCAGCTAATAACCACCGGGCTGCTCTACTTGAACCTAAACCTGCTAAACCACCGACTGAACGACTCACCCTTGTGAGCACATACAACACCAAGTCTAATAAGGTTCAGAAAGTCATCAAGAAACATTGGCGCATTTTAAACAGCGGGAAAGACAAACTCGAATTCCCACTGTTCGCGTTCAAACGCTCTAAAAACTTGAGGGATCGTCTGGTACACACCCGTCCCAAAACCACTGCTAAGAGAGAAGTGGGCACCCTCTGGGATCTGCCGCCTGTTACAGGTCACCACCCCTGTGGCAACTGCTCTGTTTGCCCACTCACCTCTAAAATCACGAGTGTGGACATCGGGACAGATCGACCTTGGGAGCTGAGACAATTTTCAAATTGCAACAGCAACAACCTGATTTATCTCCTCACCTGTATCTGTAACGAACGATATGTTGGCATGACCACCAGAAAGGTTAGAGTGAGAATGCAGGAACATAAAAGCACTTTCCGTTGCAAAAAGGACATCTCTAAACTTACCAAACACTTCATTAAGCACAATCATAGTGAAAATGACTTCAAATGGCATGTTCTTGAAAAACCACACATCCCTGCCCATGTAAGCGATGTGTTTAACTTCCTGTTTCGCAAAGAGCAAAGATGGGTGTACAAATTGGGTACTGATCAACACGGACTGAATGACGACATCCCCTGGTTCAGTCTTTCATAATCTCCCCGTCAGGCAATCTTGACCAGCCACTGAATAATTACGGGGTCCTTCTGTATATCATTAGAACTACCCGTGTGTTGAGTATGACGTCATCGAGTAGTTCGAGCCTCAGTATGAGATTACGTCGTTGTATCTCTTGCTGATTGGTTGGGAACTTCTTTCCTAACCATTCAAGTAAGAATGACGTACACTGTTTTGTGCCTCCCCCTGACTCAGTCACAGCTCGAGACAACGACGGACAGGTAAGACGATAGCTCCGCTAGCACTCCTGGCGGGCCACGTCTGACACTGTTCGGAATAACACCTATAACCTTGTCAACGCAACATTTCTCGAGTCCTTTTGACTCACGGCGGGTGGGTGCGACGAGGTGCACTGACACAGGAGCGCTTCTTGGTGTATGACAGTATACTCTACGTTCAGAACATGTTTGACTTCATGTAGTGTGCACGAGAGTAGATCTATCCCTGATCCCTCCGTAATCATAATCATGAGGTCGGTTTCTGTTCCCGTAGAGCGGGGTCTCACATATCCTGAGCCAGGTCCAGGAAGAGGTGAGGTCCACTCCCCGGAAGCACTGGGTGAGTATCGTAGAATGACACAGTTCTTGACTTCTTGCACTGTTATCTTCAGACCAGAGTTGCTGGAAGTGTTTCACTTGTATGTTTGTCCCCCGACTACAGTAACCAAGTACCTGCTTCCGAAGAGGAGTACGCACAGAAGAAGGAACACTATATCCTTTTCTGGCTCTTTTCACTTGTGTGTTTTTTTGTATAATTTTTCACACTCATTTATACACTTATACAGGCAGTAGCACAACTCAGAACAGAGACCCTGAAGAAAGCCTGAGGTAACTCCCTCAGAGGCTGAAACATGTTGGTCTCCTCGCAGATATTTGTTATCAATGCGATAATTTTGCCAGTCTGTTCTTGTTTTTAATCAGGAAGGGGCCAACGCCTATTAAAAGTTTTTCTGTTAGTTCCCTATCCTATTTTAAATCACCACTCTTTCTTTTTGCACTGCACTTTTCCCACTGAATCAACAGCATTTGTGATACCTGTGTGATTGTGGTCGCTACCCCGAACCATCCGAGAGGGTATGCATGTGATCTCAATGGTCAGGAGACACAATACCCGCCAGGGATTACCAAATGATAATATTGATCTTGTAAGACTTTGATGGGAATCCAAAACAACTGGGGTGACGCACGGTTACAGGTGTTTCATTTATTGGCGATTTGGTCTGTTACTCTTTGTATTCCTATAGTACTAATTAGACATAGATTTTACATTAGCAAACACTCTTCTGGTTTAGCTTCTAGACCCCTAAGTTTTTCGTGTATAAGTTAGTCCTTTGGGGGACAATACTTAGGCATTGGTCTTTAAACGTCCCTCTAGCCCTCCCCTACTGTTTGTTTTGTCATGACCCTCTGGTTAATCACAGCACCCTCTGGTTCACCAGTGCCACCCTCTGGTTCATCACTGCCACCCTCTGGTTGATCACTGCCACCCTCTGGTTCAAGACTGCTACCCTCTGGTTGATCACTGCCATCCTCTGGTTCATCACAGCACCCTCTGGTTCACCACTGCCACCCTCTGGTTCATCCCAGCCACCCTCTGGTTCATCCCTGCCACCCTCTGGTTCTGAATTCGCGCTAAATCGAACTCACAATCCACAAATTCGTGCAAATTGGCGGATTGGTTTTTTTTCGTGTTCGCTGGGTTTTTTGCGTCTTCGCAAGCCGCTTGCAGCGCAACAACCGCAAAGTTACCCATGCGGTCGTACATGGGCGTGGCCATCTTGTGTGCGTTGCATATTTCCTGGCACTATTGGCAATCTCGCGTTGTGTGCGGCGCGCTATTACGAGTTCGCCTGTGTTTTGCGTGCTCGTGGGGAAAATATTGCGCAAACTTACCCACGCGGTCCTCTATGGGCGCAGCCATCTTGTTTTTCATTCATTGCTATGGTTTTTGGGCATGCTACCTTTCTATCCATCTTACATCTTGGTAATCCTATGTTTTTCTGAACTTTTTTTTGCTTTTTTTTGCTGTATATCTATCCCTACAATTTCCTACATCTATATTTTGTGTTTTTTTTAAACTTTTTGTTACTTTATTACCTACTTTATTTCTTTTGCTCTCTCTCTTATTTTTTTCACATCTATTCTTCTTTCCTTTTTCTTGTGCCCAGGACCATGGCAAAGGGAGCCGACAAGGGCAAGGGGAAGGGCCCAGCACCCAGTACCCGGCTCCCTTGTGGGCGTTTGAGGGGGGAGGAAGTCCAGGCCAGGGAGATCTTCTCTGCGGTGGAGGTGGCCGCCTTGATGGTTTTTGTACAAGTCCACCTCCCTAAGACCGTGGCAGCAGGTGGGCGGATTGCTTCTGGTTCCGGCCTCCGGAGCATCACCAGCTGTGGGAGAAGGTGTGCCGGGGAATATGGAAGAAGTTGGCGCACCTACCAGCAAGTGACGCACCGGTGGACTGACATCCTGGACCGGGAGCATGGCATGCTCGACCTGCTAGGATTGGAGATCCCTTGCCTTGGTAAGCAGCTATTTAATAACTACTTTTTTTTCTTTTGCTCTGTTATATTGCTAATCTATTTTTTCCTGAAGAGTATGAATGCTGCTGATTCAATTACATTGCAGGTAAATTAATCTTTAAATAGCTCCTTTCATTGCAGGTGCTCGCCTGGTTATTGGCGTTGCTACTATGCTTACTTGTTTTCAACTTTTTACTCATTTGAGAGCATTACTGTGTAATGGTAGAGACAGTAGACTCAAGTCTAGTCCTTCTTTGTACTCCTGCTGCTGCTACTTTGAAGAGCCAGTGGTGGATTGATACGTTGAGTATATTATTTATTACTTGTTAAAGGACATTTGTTAGTGGTCTGCAATCATGATGACGGACTGTGTCTGTCACGCGACTTCTCGTGCTTCTGAGTGATGGCAGTCGTAGTAGAACCTTTTTGTTGTTGGTGTAGTTAGTGAATTACATAACTTTCCTATTATACGGTCTGAGAATCCTGCAATACTGTACTACTATCCTCCTAGTTTACCAGATCAGATGCAATTGTTGTTAATTTGTTTCCGAGACATAATTTTAGATTGTGTTCAAAGAAAACAAATATTTCCCAAAAGACAATCATCCATGTTGTGTTTCTTTCTTTCATGTTCACCAGCACCTCCCAGGGGCAATGGGCCGGCGGCGAGTGAGACTCCGGTGGAAGAAGGTGGACAGGATCAGTCCCTTGTAGGCTCTTCTGCTGGCCCCAGTAAGTTGTTCTATTGTTATATTAATACTTATACTTCCCTAAATTTTACAGCACCTATTCATTACAAACTGTTTCCTAATAATTCTATGTTTTACAAAATAGTCTTTGATCTTCTTCTAATGTAGACTACTTTCTACATTCTTAAAAAGCCTCTACCATCACTCTCTCTGCTACTACTATTTACGATTATGAGTCGGTCTGTGTAGGTAGCTAAGCTTGCCCAGTCGGCAAACGGTGTGAAACAAAACTCTGATCCAGCAATAGCTCTAGGCACTGAGTGCAGTTCTCTGGGTTGCCCTTGCTGTCTATTCCAGTCTTCTTAATGTAAGTGCTTTGACAATTTCCAACAACAAAATGTCATTGTTTACACCAAGTAAAAGGTAGCAGTTGCTTTTTTGATTTGAGAGGAGCACATCCCATCCCGCTAGTGTATTAGGGACTATTCTGCACACAAAGAAGTATAGACAAGAGAAATAGGACATTGTTGATGATAGGTGAAGTTCGACTTTCTACATAGCTCAGTCTGAACAGAAGTTGAACCCCCAATCCCCTGACCGACTATCTAGTGTGTCTGACCAATGATTTTACGACCCAGAAGAACAGAAGAAGACTACCGCCGAGTCCCAGCCTATCTAAGTCACTGAAACATGACTGCCAAGTGCAGTAGTTCAAACCCTTCCGCTCACTCACTCATGAACAAAAACCACAGTTTTTGTTCGTTTTAACGTTTTATTTTCATTTAAGAAATGAAAACATTATTTCTTTATTTTTAATAGCGTAGTATTCGAAGTGAGCAATGGTGATGGATGAAGATGACGTTAACGTTTAAACAACATTCCCATGAATGAAATTACTATGACTCAAACTTAATAACAGACACATGAAATTATTAGAATAACTGTGCAGGAGCCCCCACCTTCTTTAAAGTACTTAAAGTACTGCTGGTGATGACTTACTAGTAGATGGTGAATCGTCTGGCAGAAGGGCAATGGAATCTTCTTTCTGTAATGAGAAAAATGGTGCATGTTAAGCAAGTATTTATCAGTTGTCATAAGAAGAAGTGTAGCATTAAATGGAATAAGCATATAAAAGGTTAACACTTCCCCCCCAAAACCATTACTTTTTTCAATCCCAGTAATAAAAAATATGTTATGTAACATTTTCTTCCATTACGAGACAAAATAGGGGGTTGTGTATGGCATCTGAAAATATGACATGTTTTTCCTAGACGTCACAAAATCTGATGCGACACAGATGACCAACAGTGCCGGGGCCAGCAGTGCGGAGGGGTCCACTCTGGATGCGGCAGCGCCAACAGGAGGAGCTGGGGGGGTAGACTCAGCGGTGGCGGACAGTGGTAAGTTATTATACTACTTACTCATTGAAATGTTTTTGAGTAGGCTCGCAAAGGAGTGTATGATATACTGTACAGTAGTACACAGTACACTAGTATAAGTAGACTGTACTGTTAAGAACAGTTACTAATTTAGAACTACTTTTTGGGCTATCACGGAGAAGACAGTCAACCTTGACTAGTAATAGCATTAGCGGCGGTACTTCTCGGGTAACCAATGGCCCCCTCTATTTCACTTCGACTCAGCTGCCAATTTTTTATTGTGAAGCCAAGTCATATCAGATGTAAATTCCGGCCCGGAGGCGGAGTTTCCGGCTTGGGGCGGAGCTTACGGCTTGAAGGCGGAGCTTCCGGCCCAGAAGTGGAAAATACCCACCTCCGAGCCGGAAGCTCCGCCTCCAAGCCGCAAGCCCCGCCTCCTGCCCAGAAGCTCCGCCTCCGGGCCGTAAGCTCCGCCCCCAAGCCGGAAACTCCGCCTCCGAATTTACGGCCCGAGTGCGGACGTAAAGTTAGTAGTCTTAAATCTATTCTGTGAATACCGAAAGTAGTAAGTTCATTCTGTGAATCCCGAAAGTAGTAAGTTCACTTTGTGAATCCCGAAAGTAGTAAGTGCATTAATACCAAATAGTAGTAAGTTTAGGATTTAGTCTTAAGTTCATTCTGTGAATCGTGCCCAGTATAAGCGCTCATATTATTTTGTGTGGGGGTTGGCGGTGGTTACTGGACGTTTGGTTTCTTCAAACTGACCAGCATGAATGAAACATCTAGTCCTGAAATGTACCAAAATGCAAGTAACCGAGTTAGTCAATTCAGTAGCCCTACTACTGTACTTTACTAGTAGTACTGTCAGTCAACTGTACTTTACTAGTAATACTGTGAGTCTCTGCTCTCCTCCCAACTTAGTCCTAGCCCATTATTCTACTACCTCTCTAATATGCTTATCTTACATGTGATTTGTGTTTGAGAATCGGGGTAAGCCCAGGGCTGCCTGCATTGCAAATGGTGATTAAGGGTGGTTGTTGACTTGAATCCTCGACGGATGCAATATCATTGTTGTGCTGGTAGCAGTAGTGGTACACACTGGCAGTATCACCATATGAAAAAAAAGGAAGTGAAACATTGAGTGGCCTGAGCGTGGCATTAGAAAACAGTACAATAGATAGTACGGTAGAGAACAGTGCCCTAAATTGTAGCCTAAGCAGTGCTAAATGAATGTAAATATAAGTAGTAGTTGCGTGGGGTTTGACTGCTATAAGAAATTAAGGCAAAGGACACGTCATCAACATAATGTAAGCATTAAGCATTTGATTGTTCACGTCGTGTAGGAGGAGGATGTTCTCTTATCAATCCGAGATGGCGCACATGAACTTCTGATTGCAATTAAGCATGGGCGGAAAATCCGTTCCGCTCGCGGATTTTGCGGATTTTCGGTAAATTCGCAATCCGCGAACTCCCGCGAATTTACCGAAAATCCGCAAATCCGCGAGCGGCGGATTTTTCCGGGGGCAAAAGTTCAAGCCTGGCCTGTTGTAACTATTTTAGGATGGCGCCGGCAAGCTGCCAGCGCCATCCTAAAATAGTTACTAAGTTAGCTTCAACAGGAAGCTCTAATAGATAAAATAAAGCAGGTGCTCGCACTAGCGCAGGTCGCGCTGCCAGCGGGCTGTGATTTTTTAACCTGCCTTTATTGTATTTTGGTTGCTATTATTTCACTTCTCCCCTGGTTTTAACCTACCGCTCTGGCTGGGCTTCTGTCCCCATACTTGCATTTAATTTGAGGAACACGCACCGCCATTCGGCGGGTCCGGGTCCCGGGGCTGGATTCCTGTGGGCGCCATCTTAGTTTGGGGTGAGTGTGATCTTTCGCGGGCGCCATCTTGGAGCGTCCCGACGCTCGAGTTGCTCAGGGAGACGCCTATTTAAGGCGGACTCATGCATCTCTTCGATCTGATCAGTGCTGCACTAGCGCAGGTCGCGCTGCCACCGGGCTGTGATTTTTTAACCTGCCTTTATTGTATTTTGGTTGCTATTATTTCACTTCTCCCCTGTTTTTAACCTACCGCTCTGGCTGGGCTTCTGTCCCCATACTTGCATTTAATTTGAGGAACATGCACCGCCATTCGGCGGGTCCGGGTCCCGGGGCTGGATTCCTGTGGGCACCATCTTAGTTTGGGGTGAGTGTGATCTTTCGCGGGCGCCATCTTGGAGCGTCCCGACGCTCGAGTTGCTCAGGGAGACGCCTATTTAAAGTCGTCCTCTCCCGCGCAGCGGGAACGCGCAGTGGGACGCCGTCGCTTAGCCGGAGTCGTGCCAGAGTCCTGCCCGTCTGCGCTCGTCCGCGTCGAGGTAGCGGGTGCGGGCTATGGACTCTGGCTTCCAGCCATCGTACCATCATGTGTAATACAGTGACGCTCAGGCACAATCGCGCCGATCTCTTTTCCATAAGAGATAGTCTTTTGGCGTGCAGCCATGATCCGTTACCTCCTCTTTCGGGACCTTATGATTGTGCTTGTGGCTGTTTTTCTTTGGCTTCCCCCATTGGGGTGCGCTCTATTGAAAGGACTGCCCGAAGTACTCATATGGACTGCACTGAGCGAGTACTCAGTATATGGAGCTTGAATGTTAGATCATTGGTCAAGCACCATCAGTCAATCCGGGACATGATAGATAAGGACTCTCCTGACATCATTTTTCTCACCGAAACTTGGTTGCAGGACGCCGATACTGCCATAATAAATCTGGCTTTTCCTTCCACCTATACGGTGTTTACTTTGAACCGCTCGTCTAGGGGAGGTGGCATAGCAATGGCGACAAAATCCTGCTTTCCGGTTGATTGGAAAGCTCTTGTTCTGCCAATGTGCGAGAGCGCCTCTTTTAAGGTTACTGTCAGTCATCAATTTACTTTTAGTGGCTTGCTTATCTATCGCCCACCTGGGAACGACACTGTCTTCAAGGCCGCCCTTGCTGATGTGGTTAGCTCGTTAGCTCCTAGATGTGCTAACTTTAACATCGTAGGTGATCTTAATATACATCTTGATCAGACGTCATCTCTACCCATCAGCTCCCTGCTAGCGGACCTTGAAGCCATGCAATTGAACCAACTAGTTACCTCCCCCACCCACATAGGAGGTCACATACTTGATCCCTTCTTTACCACCTTAGTCCGGGCTAGAACATCTGACCCGATGGTGGTAGGATGGACTGACCATCTGTTGGTTAAAGTGTCATGCCCCTTAGATGACCCACAATTCAAACCTGTGGATAGACGGATCCTTAAAAGAAACTGGCGTAAACTCAAATTGGAGGAGTTTGTCAAGATCTTGGAGGCGCAGCCCCTAGGCAATCTGCCGAATGTGGAACAGGGATACAAACAGTTTTGTAACTGGGTCCTTACTGCCCTCGATTCTCTCATACCTATGCGCTGGTCAAAATGTCACGCCAAAACGCGCAGCCCATGGTATAATGAGACCCTTGCCGAGCTCAAGAGAACATGCCGGCAAGCTGAGAGGGCTTGGAGGAAATCCTTTGACCCCACGTTAAAATCGCTGTATTTTGCCCAGCTTAGGATCTACCACAGAGCTATCTGTCAAACCCGGGCCGCATATTATGCATCTGAGTTTTCCAACAGCCCTAACCCATCCAAATTAATCTTTAAGGTACTCAAAGATCTGATGGGGGAAACGGGCCACCTCGCTAGAAATCTGCACGGACTCTCACTGCGAAAGTTTGGCATCCTTTTTCGTGGAGAAGGTGCAGGCAATCTGCCGAGGATTTATGCCATATGTACCCAAGGATGCAACTAGTGACGTGAAGGTTTCGGTCTCCGAAACTCTGTCCTCCTTGCCTGCCATGTCTGTTGAGGTTTTTGACACTCTGAGCCTCAAAATTAAATCTGGCTCTCCCTTAGATCCGCTGAAGCCGGAGCTTATTACACTTCCCCCGCCCCTCTGCCGTGAGCCCATACTGGACTTGATTAATCTCTCACTCAGTGAGGGCGTGGTTCCTTCCTCCTGGAAGCAAGCAGTGGTCAGCCCTATTTTGAAGAAGCCCAACCTTGACCCTCTGCTCCCTGAGAATTACCGACCCATCTCCCTCCTGCCCTGGACCGCCAAGGTCACTGAGGCACACGTGAATTCCATCTTGTCTGCCCACCTCTCTCGTAATAATATGCTTGACGAGAGTCAGAATGGTTTTCGCGCACAACACAGCACTGAAACTGCTTTGCTCTTTATGACCGAGCATTTGCGTTCAGTGCTGGATGCGGGGCAGACAGCGGCGCTCCTCTTGTTAGACCTGAGCGCCGCGTTCGACACGGTGTCTCATGACATTTTGATGCGGCGCTTGGAGGAAGTGGGTATTGAGGGGAAGGCTCTTCAATGGTTCCGTTCTTTCCTCTCGGACCGGTTTTTCAAAGTGGCTATTCCACCTGGCCAGTCCTCTTTCCATTCTCTGGGACTGGGAGTCCCTCAGGGCTCTGCGTTGAGCCCCACTTTGTTCAACCTATATGTGAAACCGCTGGCTGCTGTCGTCAGGCAATGTGGCCTAACCATGACATCGTATGCCGATGACACGCAGCTGGCGGTGACACTCAGTGGGGACCCTGAGGTGACTGCGCCCAGATTCCGTGCAGGACTTATAGCTGTGGCGAATTGGATGCGTAGTAATTGCTTACAACTAAATGCCAAGAAAACTGAGGTCCTGATTCTAGGGAAGCAGGCAGAACTTTGGGGAGATCAGTGGTGGCCTCCTGAATTGGGGGTGTCCCCCATCCCAGCGGCCGAAGTTAAGAACTTGGGGGTTTGGCTGGATCCTAACCTCTCTTTTACCAGCCACACAAAGAAGACTGCAGTTACCTGCTATGGTATTCTGCGAGGACTGAGACCAATCCTCAAATTCTTCGACCCTCCTACTCGGCAACTGGTGGTTCAGGCCTCTATCCTTTCCCGGTTGGACTACGGGAGTGCACTGCTGCTTGGAGTTAATCAGGCTGAGGCCACTAGGCTGCAGAGGGTGCAGAATGCTGCTGCACGGGCCATTGTTGGCCTCCTGAGACGTTGTTCTGTCTCTACTGTCCTGACCTCCCTTCATTGGCTGCCGGTCAGACAGAGAATCAAATTCAAGGCTCTCTGTCTGACATTTAAGATCCTGAAGCTCTCCTCTCCTCCTGCCCTTGCAGGCCTTATCTCTCCCTATGTCCCCACGCGGTCTCTCAGGTCGGAATCTCGTCATTTGGCGACTAAGTTTAGGTTCAGACTGAGTAGGATGGGAGGTCGCTCCTTTTGTGTTTTGGCGGCTGGATTATGGAACTCCCTCCCTGTCCATATTCGCGCCCTAAATAGCCTGACTCTCTTCAGACGCGCTATAAAAACCCACCTGTTTGCCTCTGCTGATTGATTCCCTCTCTTTCCAGCTTTGATCTGTTGTGTTGTGGTACTCGATCAGGCGCCAGGATGCCCCTTCGCTGGGGCAGCTGTGCGCCGAATAAAAGTTATTAACATAACATAACATAACATAACATCTATTAGAGCTTCCTGTTGAAGCTAATTTAGTAAGTATTTTAGGATGGCGCTGGCAGCTTGCCGGCGCCATCCTAAAATATTTACAACATGCCCTTCCTGTGACCCTTCCTGTGACTCATTCGTCGTCGAGGCAGGTGTGCCTTCTTCCCAAATCTACCGTGGAAAATCAGCTGTGGTGCTGGATAGAGGCTTTTGCATCCTTGACTTTCACGAGCGCAATACCCGTGCTGTTCCTGTGACCAGGAGCTTTTTCTCTTCATCTGCTGAACTGATCTTTCTCTGACCTTTTATGCACACAATAGGTATGTGAACTCGCATGGAAGCCCCACACGTTTGGCCCCGCGCACACACTCGCGGTTTGCACCGTCTTCCCGCCATTCACCCACTATGATGGACAGCTCACTCAAGGGACCCCTGCGCCCTTCGGGGCGATTGCATAGTAACACACACATGGTCGCTCGAACTAGTTGATGCTCAAATTCAGTGACTCATTCATTAGCCCAAAAACAATCATGAGCATCTTCGAGGCTGGACAGGTGTGCCTCTTCCCAAATCTACCGTGGAAAGTCAGCTGTGATGCTGGGTAGAGGCCTTTGCATCCTTGACTTTCATGAGCGCAATCCCCGTGCTGTTCCTGTGACCAGGAGCTTCTTTATTATTGTGTTCGCACGGGTTGCTGCAAGTTCGCACGCGTTTTGTACAATTTCGCAATTTGCGAAATTGTACAAAACCCTCGCGAACTTGCAGAAACCTGTGCGAACATAAAAAAAAATCCGCAAATTCGCGAGAATTTGCGGATTTTGCGGATTGCGAGTTCGCAAATCCGCAAAATCCGCGAACGCGAGATCCGCAAAATTCGCCCATGCTTAATTGTAATGATGTTGGTTGCTTTGACCTTATCCTCCCCAGCAAGTGTGTGGAATTTATTGTTGTTGTCAGTCACACCACAATGAAATACCACACAGCCCGGGGGAAGAGGGTTAGGGTTTGAAAATTGGATGGATTTTTTAGGGAAAGTTTGGTAGATAGGAAAAAAAACACAGCATGGACAGTCAAACAACAAATGAAGAGAAACAAATCTTTGGATTTGAAGATATTGATAAATCTTTAAAGGGACATAAAGGAAGTGCACTGCTGCATGCCAGAAGTTGTTTACTAAATGGATGGTTAGGTTACTGCAAAGTAGCACTACTACTTACTGCAACTTACTAGTAACTACGAAGAAACAAGTTGACAGTACAGGGCTGCAGTCATTACGCAATTTCACTTTCCTCTCTGCCCTCAGACAGAATAAACACTTAGAACATTAAATTACTGTTAAACATAGCAGAAACATAGCAAATTTAGAAGCAGAGAGCAAAGAAATGCAAAGTCACACTCATAGAAGTTCACAGCAATAACATTACTTAAAAGATAAGTAGAAATTAATGGATACTGTTAATGTATGTTGTTTTACTTGTCCTGTTAAATTTGGGAAGTTGCATGCAATCAAGCCATTCCTCTTATTTGCGGTACTCCTCCGTTCCATCTGACGCTCCGTCGATCAATGTTGGATGACCAGAAGACACCCTGTCCACTGCCTGCCTGGCGGATGCTGAATTGCGGCACGCTAATATGAAACCTGACTTCATCCTTTTTTCCATTGCATTGTGAAAGCCGCCCTGTAAATGTTGATGGAAAAACAGGAAGTGATATTAAAACACCACTGAGAAAAAAATATAAGGTACGTACGCTGTGTAGTGCAAAAAGTCACACTTTCAGTTTCAGAATCGACAGTACAATAGTTTCGAAAGGGCGGACTCTGAGTCTCCTTTTGAAGCATAAATAAGTATGGGCGAATTTTGCGGATCTTTCCCCTCAAGCTAGGTGTACTGTAAACTATGATTTTAGAACAAAATTAGACCTTCCCAGCAGTGCTCCCAGACCCTTAAACCCAGATGCTAAAATGTATAATACCCCCAATCAGACCCCAAAAAACGTGCAATACTGCTACCTGTCTGAGGCCTAATGGAAAATGGTGACAAAACGTAGTTTGAAAGTACAGTAGGCCCACATCCCCCCTTTCCCACCATGAATTTTCTTCAAACCTTTTGCAACCAAAATTAGACATTTCTCGACAAGTGCTCCACAAGTAGACCCCAGTACCCAGTTGCCAAAATCTCGAACACCCCCAAAGACATGCAATACTGCTATCCCTAACGAGCCCTAAGTTAAAAATAGTGTCTAACGCTTTATTCAACTAGGCCCTAACTCCCCTTTGCCACCATGAATTTTCTCCAAACAACTTGCAATGAAAAGTATCCATACCCAGCGTAGCTCCAAGACCCCCCAACCCCCCCAAACACCAGGAACCCCCCCAAGCAGGCCCCCCAATAACACGAAAGTGAGCGAAAACTCTGAAAAGTTAAAAACTTTTTCACCATGGATTTTATCCAAAACACTTTTATCCGGTATTAGACCTTCCTAGCAATGCCCCCAGACCCGTCAACCCAGGCGAAAACAAGTTTACCCCCCCCCCCCCCCAACAGCCAAAAAGCAAAAATTCCAAAAGTGACACTTAGAATTATTTAGCCCTCAATCCAAAATTACTTTGTGCGCGCTCTGCAGCTAGGCCCTAAGTCCCCTTTGCCACCATGGATTTTCTCCAAACCACTTGCAATCAAAAGTATCCATACCTAGCGTTACTCCAAGACCCCAAACCCCCCCCACAAACACCAGGAACCCCCCCAAACACCCACCCAAAAACGCTAAAGTGAGCGAAATGTCTGAAAATGGAAAAGCTTTTTCACCTCCGATTTTCTCAAAACCACTTTTATCTGGTGTTAGACCTTCACAGCAATGCCCCCAGACCTGTCAACCCAGGCGGAAACAAGTTTAACACCCCTAAACAGCCAAAAAGCAAAACCGCAAAAAGTGAGACAGCAAATTTCAGGCCTACCTTCAATTCAGTCCAAATACGCTCTGCAGCTAGGCCCTAACTCCTCTTTTCCACCATGGATTTTCTGGAAAAAAAATTGCAATCAAAATTAAACTGTGCCAGCAGTGCTCCCAGACCTCAAAACCCACCCCCAATAACCTAGAAGCCCCCCAAAAAGCACCCCAAAAACAGACAAATGAGCAAAAACTGAAAAACTTTTTCACCATAGATTTGGTCCAAAACACTTGATTCCGATAATAGACCTTCCGAGATATGCCCCCAGACCCCTGCAGCCACCCGCAAAAAAAACAGAACACCCCTAAACAGGCAAAAAGTAAAAATGCAAAAACTCATACTTACAAAATTTTCAGCCAACCAGTCGACATCGGTCCAAACGCGCTCTGCAGCTAGGCCCTAACTCCTCTTTCCCACCATGGATTTTCTTCAAATCACTTCCAACCAAAATAGTGCTATCCCAGCAGTGCTCCCAGACCCCCACACCCTCCCCCACAAATCTAGAACACCCCCAAACAGCCCCCCAAAAACATGCAATACTGGTATATTCAAAACATGGCAAATTGCGCTGTTCACAAAATTTTGCTGTTTTCAGCACTTCCACTACTTTGATCCTCTTGAAACTTACCTGGACAGTCACTTCTTCCAGCCATTCACAAGAATCTCAGCAAGGCAGAACAAAATCGAACCACTGCGCTCTTTGAAGAAGAAGAAGAAGAAGGTCTACGACTAGTTTTCACCTAGTTTTCACCCAAACACAAGCGCGCGCAAAACACCCAAAAAGGCCAAAATTCTGCCAATTCTGGACCAAAGAACACCAAATCCCCCTAAAACATTGCCAACATCATTATGAACTAACCTGCATCGGGCCCCAAGCCCTAGAACCAGCGTGAACCATACCAACTTAAACCCAAAAACCCTAGTAAATCGCACTGAACCCTAAACTGTAGATATGCTTTGTCTGTCTGTGTCAAAGAGCCTAGGTATGCTACATCAGGAAGATGCTTCACTCAGTGGTGCCTGCCTTGACCGTCTGCATGGCCCTGACGCAAGCATGGGCCAAAAATCCGTTCGGCTCAAGAATTTGCGATTTTTCGGTACTTTTGCGAGATTTGCGAAATACCGAAAAACAGCAAATTTTGCAAACATAACGGATGTTTGGCCTAAGCTAGATGCAGCGCCATGCAGAGGGTCAAGGCAGGCACCACTGAGTGAAGCAACCTGATGTAGCATACCTAGGCTCTTTGTCAGACAGACAAAGCATATCTAATTGTATGCAGCAAGCCACATAGCCCCAATTTTACATGAACTGCTGTCTGGAGTGGACTCTGCCTGGCATAACAACAACAGTACACTGCCTCGCCCTCAACCAATACATACCACGAATAGACAGACATGTAGTCCTGCTGTAGTAGTTGTTGTAGACTGGTTTACCTGTTTGCCACTCACAAATTGGCCATAGTTCTTCCGTAAACCGACGCTCGATGATCCATCCATCCCAGTGAGTGACTGTAAAGAAAAAAGATATATTATTTAATCAATCATCATGGTATACTGGCAAGTGAGACATTTTGCATATTTTGTGAAATGCAATATAGTGGCCCCTGAATTTGAAGTACAATTTTAATTAAACAAGGTAAAAAAAACAGAGTTGATGACATGAGTTACAATTACTGTGTGAAAGATTAAATAATAACTAAGACAAGACATATGAATCATCATTTAATGCACAAAAAAACAAACAGCAATTGGTTTCATCAGAGCCAGACAGCCATTGCTGTCCACTGCATGCCATCCTCTCAATTATTCATTACCTGTTCTACTTTTTGTCCGCATCTTCTTCGGAAAGTGAGGGCCCATAGGGCAGCCTCTCCTGTCAATATAAGAAGTAACTCTGTCAGCAATCAGCAAGCATGTAGTCAGTCAGTAATTTCAGTCCCACTTGAGGGGACTCATCGTAATCCATCCATCTGCCTTGAGCGAAATGGATAGGGGGAGTCTGGAGGAGGAGTATAAAGGAGCATGATTGAGTTGTGAACATGTGAACCTCAGGAATGCAGACTGCGGCACCTTCAAATCAATAAGGAATATATGATGAAGACAGTGCTGCTTATGGAATTGTTGTGATTAGGTGATTAGAGTTTTGTTGTGGTAAAAGTTGCAAAACAAAGAAAGACACTGAGGAATGTAAGTGAATAAGGACTAAAAAAAAGGAAGTAATTTTCAGGGCTCGGTGTCAGGGAAGTAGAGCTCGTCCTCAAACTCCATGAATTGAGACAGGAGTAGGTCAGGTAACAGAGAAGAACTTCTGTCACCTAAGTCGGTGTCCTCTTCTTCCGGCGTGCATTCACGTACTTTGTAATCTGGTGGTATCAAGTGCTGATTCATCTTGATCAGTGTTAAACTCCCCACATTTTGGCCGAGAGGCGGGTCCTTTTTGAAGTTACAATGGCACCAGCAGCACTGAAAACACGTTCAGAAGACTTGCTAGTGGGCAAGACAAATAATTTATAGCCAGGTTGGTGGTCAGTGGCCATACAGCCATTTTCCTGTACAAATACAGGAATGGGTTCGTATTAACAAAGACCTCCGTTGGGTAATCCAGATAGGGCTGTACCATCAACTCAAGGTTCTCCACAGTTGCTCCACTTTGCGTACCATCTGTGACCTTCGCAGCACTGGAACAAGCAAACCCTTGATGAGTTAGCCAATCCGCTTCTAACAATATTATGGCTGGGCCTGGTGCAGGTGAGGATGATGATACGGTTGCTGCTGGTATCGTTAACGGCTGTGAGGGACAGTGATTCCCTTTGCCCACAGTTTCAGAAGTGGAACTTGACGCTGGATGGCCTGCTGTTCAGTTGGACTTCTGACGGCTCCTTGAATTTTCTGCCGATCTTTTTCGAACCGAGTGGCTGACACAGCCACAGCTAGCCAATGTTTGTACTTTGAAACATCTGCTTCATCAAAAGGAATGACTGCTTTGCTGGCTACTGCCTTTTTGTACCGTGGATCCAGAATAGTGGCACAAATGTAATATTGTTCTGTATGTATGTTTTTAAGCCTTTCATTAGCAAGTAGGCGGCTTAATAACCTCTCCACCAACAAATATGCATCTTGCTTTCCAACATCATCTCTGAACGTTGAAGACACTGCCTTCAGTTGGTGCTCTAGCATGACCAACAATGGGATAGCTTTGCTCAAAAAACAGTCCTCCCTGCTGACTTCACACGTTAAGACCTCAAAAGGACGAATCCTGTCTGTTAGGCTTTTA
Organism: Lissotriton vulgaris; assembly: GCF_964263255.1. Lineage (NCBI taxonomy): Eukaryota > Metazoa > Chordata > Amphibia > Caudata > Salamandridae > Lissotriton > Lissotriton vulgaris. The sequence continues at coordinate 1,091,266,637 of NC_141696.1, read as the reverse complement.
ACTAGCTTCCATTTCTCCAACTCTAGCCTCATGTCTTTCATAGTAGAACCTAGTTGAAAGACATAGTCATTGATTACCATGCACTGCTCAAACAGACGCTCAAGCATGTAAAAGGTTGAGTTCCAACGTATTGTCACCTCCTGGATGAGTCCTTTGACTGGCACTTTACGTTCTTGTTGAATGCTCCTCAGCTCCTTCCGGGCCTTAAAAGAATGGCTGAAATGTGTGCAGAGTCTTCGGCAGGTGGTCAGTAACTTCTTGACTGTGTTTTCATTTCTCAAGAAATCTAGAACAACCAGGTTTATACAGTGAGCCAAACACGGCACTCTGAAATATTCACCTTCCTGCATGGCCTTAACTATATTACTGCCATTATCCGTGGAAACATAACCAACTATGCGATTTCTCATCATGGTACAGTACACAAATATGCAGTTTTGTAGAACAGGGGGTTACCAAAGGGTAAAGTGCATAGAGTGAGAAATTAGTGCTCGTGTGAGATAGAAAAGGACCAAGATGGCCAGGGGGCGGTGAATTACACAATGTCTTTGAGTCCAAGGTTAAGATAATCCTTGGCGTGGTTCAAGAAGAGCCTGCCCTCAATGGTTTTTTGCAAAAAAATGTCAATCTTTTTTGTTGTTTTTCCGGCGATCAATTTGCTTGTTGCTTCGTATTTTCAGAGGGGTGAGTGGGCAGGGGCACAAAAGATGCAGGCTCCAAGAAGAGGGGGAGATTGTCGACGTTTTGACCCAAGGATACGAAGGGCAATTGATATCCTCATGGACGGGTCTTCATCAGGACGGGAAGGTGAAGGGAGGGAGCTAAGTTACATTACATTCATGTAACCCCAGCGGTGTGGGCGGACACCTGTAACAACAAATGTGAGGGCTAAGTATTTCAAACCAACAACATGAAGGTCAGAACTGATTGTCAGTACTCCAAAGGCACTCACCCTTTAATGGTGTGCCATATGCGAAAAATAAATTGGGTTTTTGAAAGCCGTCCAAACATGCTCTCGAGTACTGGAGAGAAAAGGAAAACACAAAGCCATCAGTGCTGTGTTTCCTAAGGTACAAATGGACATGAAAAACATTGACTGGACTGAGACATTACTACACACTATGACATTACATAACAAGCGCTGGAAAACGCTGGTTGCACTCACCCTCGCTGTCAAAGGCGATGGATGGGTATGGATTGGTCGGTCGAACAGTATACACGCTGTGTCTGTAGGCAAGAGTGTATAGTTAGCTAACTAGATTCATAGTCCAAAAATAGAGGATGAGTAGGAAAGTTAAAGGATGCTTGTTGCCATAACATACCTCCTTAGTCGGACTGTGCGGCCTATCAATGGCTCTAATTTCACTAATTTCTCACTCTATGCACTTTACCCTTTGGTAACCCCCTGTTCTACAAAACTGCATATTTGTGTACTGTACCATGAGGAGGAATTTTATTGAGAATAAACAGTAGAGTCTTCTCTCCTCTACTTTTTAAAACGATTGAAAAATTCTTTTTTGTGTGTGTTGGACATTTGTTTTGGGCTATTATGTTTTCTCTCTTATGTTTCCAAAATTCTTCATTGCAGGATTAATTTCGCATGTGGAATAAGAATTGAACCACGTTATGTTTATTAGAGCACATTTAATCAAAAACAAAACAATGATTATTTTGGAACTTCAATATCCAGATAATAAACTTGTAAATATATAGTTCCTGAAAACGGGATACAATTACTTAATCTCTTGGAATGACATGAAAACATTTCAGAATTTATAGGAACCTCAGGCCCTATTGTATTTCTCATTGGTAATGTTTGATAAAGGACTAAATGAATACATACAACTTGCACTCCAGTAGCAGAAATACGTTCATGTATTCACATTTCAAGGTTTCCCAGCTCAATACTTTTGGAAAAGATTTTTTATTCTGCTTAGTGGTCTGAAAAAGCCATTCACAACATATCTCAAACATGGGAGGATCTACAAAATATTAAAATATTGTAATATATTTTACTATGCTCCAATGTAAGCCTTTAAAATGTGCAAATCTTATTTCAAATATTTGACAATCTGAGGGAAGACTATACTCTTGGTCTTTGATAAACTAATTTCCAGACATCTACCTTTTATTTTTATGTTGAATAACAAGAATGTTTCTAATTAAATTTAGATAATGTGGGCAAATATAATAGCTGTGTCATAATCCAAATGGCAATTTATGAAAGAGATTATTTCACAATGTTGCACATTTCAGTACATAATTTAGGTTAATTCTGTTCTCAAAACAGAGAAAAAGAATTCTGAGTCTTTGAAGATATATTGAAGTTCTTGGGTCAGAGTTCCTCTTATTTGGATGTCTTCATTTTTAACAGGAGACAAGCATAACAGGCCTATTTTCATTAATGGTGACTATATTAACCCCTTACATGCTGATGACGGCCCCCGTCCGTCATGCATCACGGTGGGCGTGTGTAACCCCTTACATGCTGATGACGGCCCCCATCCGTCATGCATCACGGTGGGCGTGTGCTGATGAGGGCTGGGGGCCGTCCTGAACCCGCCCACTCATTAAAACGGCCGCACAGGAGCAGAATCGCAGATGCGCCCAAGGGGTTAAACTCTTAACAAAACAAAACCAACAGTATACTGCCATATGTTGTGGTAGGAAAATGTAGACTTCATTTTGTAAATGCTGAAACAGAACTGTCAGTAAGTAAAAATGATAACAATGCTGGGATATACAAACATTTTGAGAACGTTGACATGGAATCAATAAGAATTTTGTACAATGTAGCCAGCATTCCTATTGCTGAAGAAGTGTTTAAAAATACCATCCCAACTATTGATATTGTGTGACAAGCTTCACACACACAAAACTGTTAAAGAAGTTATATGTTTGAGTACAACCTACTGTAATACCATATTTTCCCATTAAAAAACTCTTACCACGATCACCCTCCTACGAAAAATTGAGGCATGTCTAATCTTAGCCCACTCTGGAAAGAGTCTCACTCCCTATACCTTCTGTGGTACCTTCAAAAGATTTGCAAACATCCTCAGCTCCGTGGGGTTGATCAGAAATTACCCCATCAGGCAATTTGTACTCTTCTGAGCCTGAGCAGGACATCCAGGGCCCCATGTATGAGTCCCCTTGCGATGCCGAAGCGTCATTTTCTGTGACTTCCCATGGCGCAAGTGCCTGCTCCATATTTACGAGGAAGCACTAAGCCACTTTTTGTAGATTAATGCTTCCTTGTAAATATTGTTTTCTTAACACATTTTTCTGTGTTAAAGGAATGCGCAGTGGTTGTTGCTGGGGGCGTTCCCAACAACATCCATGGCTTTTTGGCACTGCTCCAGATTTGCGAGAAATCGTAAGCCTTAGGCAGCACAAAAAATGCCCAATGAGGAGAAATATCTTTATTTCTCCTCGTTTTTCCTTTCTAGATATGATAGAGGAAAAAATCTCTTGTGATTGTTTTTGTGCAATTATCATCCCGGCAACAAAGGCACCCTTGCATCATGGTGTAAAGGTGCCCGTGTTGGTGCACCGCAGCCCATTGTTCACCGATGCACGGGAAAAGGACAGGAATGCACAATATCTGATAGCTACAGCGCATTCCTGCCCTTTTCTTTTTCTTTAGCGGGAAGACCTACGGCGCTGCCCTACAGCAAAACTTCATAAATGAGGCCTCCAATTGTGTAGGGGTCTAACTAATCATTATGATATTTTGAATCAGAGTAGCTTTTCCCAAAAGCCAACGTTGCTATCAATTGACACATGAATATACCAGTACTCTCTACTCTCTGCATTCCTCCTGTCCTTCTCCCACGTGTTTTCTTTCAAGCTAATGAAGGCTAAATCGAGGCTATGTGCCAAGTGAGATGCAGATTACGTTCCGACGAACCTAATTTTACCCCCACTTAATAATATAAATATTCAAAATCTGCTACAACTAAATACGAAGGACAAGTCGCCGGTCTGAGGAGTTGCTTTTAAATGATGTGTTTGTTCTCACGTATTTATTTTCATCACGTACTCACAACGTAGCCTTTTTCAAGGTATATCCCGTTTCTAATGTTCTTAATTTCGTTTTTTGGGGGGACATTTGAAAAGTAATCATCTGATTACTTCTAAATGTCTGTTAGTTTCAGGCATATTAGTGCAGGAATTAACATATTTCATTGTCTGCTACCTTTAAGGGAAGCAAAAGACTACAGGGAGTACTGCATAATCAAAAAATCGTAGGGCTGCCACATAATAATAATAATTAAAAAGAAACAACCTTAGAGGTGAAAAACAGTCAAGGAGCATTTCACAAAAAGCATGGATGTAAATGTGTGACATTTAACACATTAATCAGAAAATAAATCAAATCCATAAATATTTTAGTTTTTTTGCACATTTAGCAATGCAGCATCACACAACGGTTCTTAGTCAAATTAAAATAAAACAATGCTGCTTAGTTAATAATGAGAACAAGTAAGAATCACTATTTAATCTCTCGTCCAATATTTTTTTTTTTAAATTACGACCTAAAATATGGCATTGTCATCTGTCTTCAGTTCTCCTCAATTCGGCCGACATTTTCAATCTGAAACTCCCATTTTACCAGCATCCATGAAAGAAGCATTGAACAATCTGCCAACAATACAACAACAACAAACTGCTGCGAAATAAAAGATCACTACAGTTGACTGTTTTATTTTGCTGTTGCATTACTAATTAGTAGGAGCACAACATCCCTGATTTTGCCAATCTTTGATTTTGCCCCCCTGAGGAAAACTTCTCTTAATGTGTCTTTTCGCATGCAGTGTTTATTTCCTTTGATTCCAGGGGTGGCTCCTCGTTCCAGCATTATTTATTCAGTCTGTTTAGTTTGCTTTACAGACTCTGGCAGCGTTCACAGGGTAGACCCATTGAACCAAGCCGTAATAGATGTAATACATCAATACATTTGAGCTGAACAGCTTTAATTAGGCCTTGCCGGTCATTTCATCAGTTCGGCTGAGTACCACTGGGATTCGGTTAACCGCGCGCCTGCTGTACTGCATGAGAATTACAGAGCTGCAGCCAGTCACATCACCAGGTCAGACACTCAACATTAATTCATGGAGTTAAGTGCGTGGAGCACAGAGCATCTATTCACCCTTAAGGTAATTTCATGTATTCCTTCATACATTAAAACTAAAATGACAGTTTAAAATGTAAACTATCCTGAAGCACCTTAGAATGTCTTTGAGACACAGTATGACACAATGATTAATTGCAATCTGGTGTAGCAGTACTTTCTCAAAAAACGCTCTATACTCTTTACGTTATTGTTCGTTGATGTCATTTCTCTCTTACAGGAAATACACAGAGGGGTGATTGGATTTGCATCTCAAACCTCGGATCTCCCTCCAGTCTCTGAATGGATGGGTTGTCACTGCCTTGCTTTACATCAAACACCAAGAAAGACAGGTGGTGACACTCAATAAATCTATATTTTTTAAGAACTATCTTTAGCTTCTCCCCAGGGAGTGCACCCTTTTCTCTAGTAAAGTGGTGCCTGAGATGATTTTAGGGCACCATTAGAAGTTAGTTGCCCAGTCCAACGTCAGTTGTTGATTTAAAAAAAAAAAATGGTCCTTTAAGACATAACATCCTTGGCATGGCATTCCCTCAAATAGTTTGCTTTCAGTACTCCTCTTTCATAATAATAGGTGAAGGGAGAGGATTTATCTCTGGGTACCCAGGATTCTGACCAACCGGGGACCCAATAGGCTTGGACTCACTCCCTTTCTGCAGCAAGGGGGAATCGACAAGCTTCTCAAATGGAGTCGGAAACCATAGTTTTTTTGGCTTAAGTTTTATTATATCACGGGTCCTCTCCTTCTACTACCTCCGTGTTTTTGGGCCATTAGCTTCTACCTGAGGGACACTCCCTGGGGGGGGGGGGGGGGGGGGGGGGGGGGGATGGCAGTGGATTTCTCAAACAAGGTTAAAATTGATGCATAAAATACATCCACGTTTGCCCCCCTTCCCTATTTTCATTAACACCCTCATGCAGTGTGTACCAGACATATTGTGCCCTTTCAGTTGAGGTCGCTTCAATAATCAATAATCCCAAAGATCGCACCAGTGCAGCACTCAAAGGAGTACTACTACACACGGCTGGCATGTGAGGACAGCTAACAAGATAGTCCGGCGACAGTCTCAGAGCTAATTCTGGAGCACCTGTCTCTCATTACATTTATAGTTTAGCCTTGATTTTTTTTCTATATGTATGGCAATGTCCAGGAGTGTAAAGTCATCAACATCCTCATGATCAAAACTGCAGTTGTCAATTTGGTTCGCTCGTGGGCTAACTTTAACTGGTAAGGGACCTGGTGGTGGCTCTACGACTTTAAAGGGGCTACTTATAGCAGCCAAGATTGTATGTTCCATTGTAACCACAGATTCAGTTGACGGTTTTACATCAACAGCAACAATTGCCTCATGCTTAACCTTGTCATTGTTCAAGTCCATTTACATTTACATTCCGGTATTTTCGACTTCTGTAAATAAAGCACATTCATCCATTTCGATTTCAGTTCCAGTTGTTCTAGCTTCTAATGTTAAAATACAATTATCAGTGGCCTGAATTAGAGGGATTGATACAGGAGAGTTCAATTTGGAGAACTTGAGGTGATGCGAGACTGCTGATTCGGGGCGAGCAGTACATGTGCTTACTATGTCCGCATCAACAGCGCCGGGAGCCATTTCTTATTCCTTAGTGTTGAATTTCTCAAGCCCTTCGTGAACATGGACAAAACGGAGGGATGAGATTTCAGGTTGGACCGGCAAGCTCCGGGCATTTTCCGCCTGATAGTCTTTATCAGTTTAGGAAAACTGGAGTGGTTAGAGGTAAGTCCTGATAAGCCAGGAAGAGATCCTTGCGATTCTGTGAGGGACCCTGAGTGTGTGATGAAACAACTAGAGCGTAATCACCTGGAGGGCATCTTATTGATCCACAAAAGATGATGCACCTCTTAGTGGGAGTATCTCTTTTGCTTTCCTTATTGATTCGGGGTTCTCTGGGGTCGCTGGTGGGGGTGGTTAGTTATCAAATTCTTTATGCCAATGAACTGCATGGCCACACCTCTTCAGACTGCAGATAAAGGAGAGGGGAATGGGCACGCAGTTCTAACTGATGCGCCACTGGGGATGGGTTGACTGAGGCTTAAAAGCATGTCACTTGGTACTGGACTGCGGGACTGTGTGAGGGGGTGATGACCAAGGCTGGGGAGCTCTCTCCACTCCACAAGCTGCACCCACACCTGGCTGGGAAGCTTCTGTTGAGCGGAGCTCTACCCAGGATACCATAACTAACCAGCATCTACCTCGCCTGCTAAACAACCCCTATTTACAACCCCTATTTCCACTCTTCTCCTGGGGCAAAAGAAACATTCTGACCCACCTGCCCCAACTGCCCCAGCTGCCAATGGTAGTGTTAAGCAGGGCAGTTGCATGGCAGCAAAACAATGTGTAGCCTATTCAGTGGGGAAGGGCTCTGAGGCACTTATCTGGGCTGGAAATGGGCAGATGGGAGGTCAGGGGAAATTCTCCCTGAGGGACTGACTGTCCAGTTTTGGGGTGCAGGCCTGTCAGTATGAGAGGAAAGCCCTTAAAACTCTCTCTCGCTCGGCCCCTGCCTCACCGCCAGGCTCCAAGCTCTAGCGCTCCTGCTGTGGCGTCGGCTCTCTGCCCGCGCTTTGAGTGTGGCAGCTTGTAATCGCAGTCTTGGTCAGTAGCTCAGGTGGGGCACAGGCCTGAGTTCCCTCCTAAGCGGCAACAACTCCGCTAGCTCCACACAGCGGTGCTGCTTGCTGGCGCTTTGCTGTGCCTATGAAAACCCGTCACTCTCGAAAATGCATCACTTAATTTCCCAATGCACATCTGCACAGAAAGTTATACATGTGCATTACTACTCCTGTTTGACTAAATACATTGTTGTTTTTTTGTTGAAAGGGTCTATAAGACCCTCAAAGGCATGATCATGGTCCTTTAAAAGCCCTTGAGGCTTAAGTGGATCATCCTCTTACCATTCCTGTTGGTTGCTTAGCGGGAGGTGCCTTTGAGGAGAGTAGATTTCAGTCCCTTCGAACTTCTGCATGGCAACTTTTTCAGAGGGCCACTATGCCTTGTAAGGGAGGGTTGGGAGCAAGCTCCTCAGAGCACCCCACTTGGATATGGTCAGCTACAAGATGGCTATCAGTAATCAGACAAAATGCATTTGGAAGAAAACCACTGAGAATCTGGAAGCTAGACAGCAAGTCATGAGACTCTGGCATGACCAGAAGTTCACTCGGGATGAGTTTCCATCTGGTCAGGACGTGTAGGTGATGAAGCAGATGGGAACCTGGGACTTGTAGGTCCAGTGGCCCAGGCCTTATGTGGTGAAGGTGCGCAAGGTGGAGGTCACCTATGTGGTAGATCTCAAGACCCCCAGGAACTTGCTGTGGGTTCTGCATGTCAACTGCATCAAGCCCCACCTTCTGAGGTAACCATTCTCCTGGTGATAGATGAAGAAGAATGAACTTCCCTCCAACCTCTTATCTTTCAAGTTGCAGGGTGGGTCAGTGTAAGGAGATGTAATTTGCTCTACCCAGACCCTAGAACAACAGAGGGACTACCACCACTTGTTGGAACACTTAGCCTTCATATTTTCACTTACTCCAGGGTTCACCATTTGGTGTACCTACAACACAGACAGAAGCAGCAACTGCAGGCCAACCCCACACAGCACACAGCAAAGGGGCAGTACTCCTCCTTACAGCTCTCCATCTCTTTTTCTTGGCAGGGTCCTCTTGTTCCTGGGGTTTTAAGGGTACTACTTATACCCCAAAATGCCTTTGTTCACTTTGTGGCAAAGGTCTCTGAACCCAGTCCAAGCCAGTTCTGCATTCACTGGTGCAACCTTACCACAGGGGGTGGAGACAGCATTGTGCAAAATGAGATACTGCCTATTCAGGTATAATCACAACTCCTCCCACTAGTCTAAATGCAGACCAGGTCTATTCAGGCCTGCAATGAGTACCCCAGGTAAGGCAGGGCACACCTCAACCCCCGCGACTGTCTAGAGTGAATCTACATCTCAGCTCTAGTCACTCACATACCAAACGCTGAATACACAAACAGCCAGAGGTACACAGAATGGAACATGTAAGAACATGCCCACTTTTTAAAATTGGCTTTTTCAAACACCAAATTTGAAAAACAACTTCACCAAATGGTGTGTTAATAAATTCTGCGTTTAGAATTCCTCTCTTGGCCCTATTTCAAGTTACACGTGCATGTTACAGTGCAACTCCAATGATAACCCTTTGAGATAGATTGCCTTTCAACAGTGAAAACCTAATTACACAGTATTCCACTCACAGGACATGTTACACACTCTAGTACATGTCCTACCTTTCACATACACTGCACCTTGCCCATGGGGGTACCTTGGGCCTACCTTAGTGGTGCATTACATTTAAGGAAAGGGAGTGTTGGGTGCACTTGCCAGGGCAACATGGCAGTACACAACTGCGCGCAAACACTACAGTGGTAGTTCTGAAATATATTTACAAGCCTAATCATGTGGGTGGCACAACCAGTGCTGCAAGCCCACTAGTAGCATTCAATTTACAGGCCCTGGCACACACAGTGTACTTTACTAGGGGCTTATCAGTATATCAAATATGCCAATAATGGATAAATAATCATTGTCACAATTTATACAGAGAGCATATGCACTTTAGCACTGGTCAGCAGTGGTAAGGTGCCCGGAATCCTATACCCAATAAAAACAGGATCAGAAAAATAGTAGGCAAAGGGAAAAAAGTTTGGGGATAAACATGTCAAAAGGGTCAGATCTAACACATTGGGGGCAGCATACTTGTCAATAACAAAATCTCCAAGATGTCTGATAAAGTGAGGGCCAGCATTGAGGAAAAGTATCCAAATTGCTGGAATTGTGGATGATTGGGTTCTCCACAAGCCCTTGGTTCAGACCAGCATTTCTGGAACACAAGGATACTCCTCCGAGCACCAATCCTGTAATACGGTTTTGTGTGGACTACAAGGGACTCCATTCGGCCACTAAGACTGAGGCTCACCTTATCCCTGAGCTGATTAGCTCATCAACCAGTTGGGAGCTGCCAAGTTCCTGAATATGTTTGCTCTAACATCAGGGAACTAGCATATTACCTCAACCAAAGGTGCTAAGGAGAGATCTGCATTCTCCATCCAAGAGGGCAAATTACAGTTTAGGGTAATCCTCTTTGGAGAGAAGGAAAGAAAGTAACTTTATTGTACAGTTAATGGGTTAAAGAATGCCCCTGTCACCTTCTAGAGGATGTTCAACCAGGTCGTTGCTGGGATGGAGGCTTTCTATACGAATAACATTGTGAAGTATTTCAGGCCTTGCAGAAGGAAGGCCTGAATATTAAGGTCAGTAAGTGACAGATATGGCAGGGATCTGTGGTTTTCTAGGGACAGTAAGTTGGTGGGGGCTAGGTATAGCCCCTCCAGGCTGATATCCAGGCCATCCTGACTAGAGATGACCGTCAAGACTCAGACTGAGGTGAGAGCCTTTCTAGGTCTCAATGGCAATCACAGAAGATTCGCCAAGTAATATGCCAACGTTGCTGCCCTGTTGACTGAACGGAATTCTAAGAAGCAGTCGATGAAGGAGTTCTGGACCAAGGCCTTCCAAAAAGCTTTCGATACCTTCAAGAAGGCCATGTGTACAGCACCAGTACTCAAGGCACCTGCCATCTCCAAGGAGTTAATAGTACAGACAGATGCTTCAGAGCATGGCATAAGGGCTGTACTATCACAGTTACATGAGGGGGGCCTAGACCAACCTGAAGTCTTCACAAATAGGAGGTTACTCCCCAGGTGGAGTGCTATTGAAAGAGAACCATTTATTGTGGTCCGCGCATTAAATACGATGATATCATACCTGTTTAAGACTGACTTCTGAGTGTATACAGACCACAAGCCCTCCAGATGGCTATTGCAGATGCTGGATGGGAAAACCCAAACTTTTGAGGTGGTCCATCATCCTACTGGTAATGTACTTTGTGGTGGACCACCATTCTGGAATTGCTGAACGTCTTTTCAGGTCTTCTGCTTTAGAGAAGGAAAAATCCCATAAGGGTGGGTAGTTTTCCCTGCTTTCAGTTGGGGGGGGGGGGCACATGTCAGACCTTGTCAGGGCATTCCCCCAAACATTTTGCTTTTACTCCTGCTGTTTTGCTGAATTTGTTTTTGTTGTTTGTGTTTAAAGGATCAAGGGTCCGTAGATGCTGTGGAAACACATTTATTAAAATAAATAAAATACAATACTGAGACTTGGAGTGGGTAGAACTTATCTGGAGCATGCAACAACAAGTGAGGAAAAGTGACTCAGGTAGTACTATTTGACAGGAATTATAACAATATTAAGTCACAAAATGCAAAAAACAATACGCTTTTGCTCCTGCAATAAATAATAAAGAGTAAATTGGATCAGTGTGTCAAACTTGACAACATTTCAATCCAGATTACATAAAAGGATCATCATCCAGACATTCAAAATCATGCCTGAGATATGATACAAGAGGTCACCTAAAATGAAGGAAAGAAAGAAGAGAGGGGAAGAGTCAAAAAACGAAATAAATAACTAATTAATTTTGTACGATAAAGCTGTCATGCAGCAAGTGAGCAAGCAACCACATGCTTCTATACCTGGGTATGGTGGCTCAGTGGACTTATGCATCCATTGCAGGGGCCTGTGTTCGACCTCATGGTCACATGTTCAAATCCCGGCAGGTCCACTCAGCCTTTCATCCATTTGAGGTGGATAAAATGAGTACCATTGAGTTGGGAAACAATATACATCTGTTATTTCAGCGCCAAGATGCCCCGTTGCTGGGGTGAACGTGCGCTTTACAAATACATGTGTTATGTTATAGTGCTAGAGCTAATGAGAGGTTCTCAGTGGATAAACATTAATCTATCAGTGAAGCAGCCAGCTAGTGCAGGAAATGCACGGAATACTCATGTAGATAAGCGGGCCAAATCCACACAGCAGTAGTAAAAATCAACGAAGTCTATGGGGTATCCCGGGCTCGGTCTCGAATCTATAAAATAAAAATACAGGAAGGGTAAGACCGGAATGCCTATGTACAAATTATTGGCCACTGAGAAGTGGGCCATATTACTTACCTCAAGGTACAAGACCTAACAACAGTCTCATAATAATGAAGCCATGAAGAAATGGAGTGGAGCCGGGTAAGCCGAACAAAGTAAACTGAAAGTAAATCAACACCAGAGATCAATTGTACTGTGGTAGTGGTAATATGTAAAATGGTAGTTTGTAAAGTAAATGATGATAAAGTGATGATCAAGAACCAGGTTGTAATGATTACCTCTGAATACATGGCCCAGAATCAGTGAGACAATCAAGGGCCAATAAACAATGTAACCATCTGTCAATAAGATACATTTGGGTGATGTCGGAATCATCCTAGGAGGTATGCTAGGGGGAAAAAAACTAAACCCAGGGTTAAACCAATGCAGAATTATTAGCAGCCACGAGAGAAATACAGGGTGGTGCTTCGTAAAATACCTGAATTGCAGGACTCACAGCCCGGATTGGAGGCACAATTGTAGTTATGATATCCAGGTAATAGGAATGTGTCCCTGGGCTGTACAGGCTGCTGCTTGTGTGAAGGCATCCTCCATAAAGGAAATTGCAAGACCGGTCCGATTAAGATGTGCCTAATAGCGTCCTAGATGAGAAGAACAATGAGCCAAGGGTTAGGTGTTACCTGCAATTGTGTTTGTGAAGCAGTTTCAACAAAAATACTTACTTGTGTGCAGAGATGCAAAGTTAGTGATAGTGAGTGCAGTGTGCTTGCAGTGTATAAGCATGCACTGGTTGGGCCGGGCCCCAAGAAATGAGCTGCGTGTCAAATAGAAATTACACAGAAATCAAAGTGGCCATCTTAGAACGGCACAGGAGATAGAGATAAACGGTCAAATTACTTGATAACATAGTAAGTCATGATAGCATATCATAATATAACATCTAATAACAGTTGCATAGTCAGTATTGTAATCAACTACATCGTCCAATTCTACAAAGCGCATACCTAGACAGCTGTAATACAAATGATGTACTAATAATCATCATGATAGATAAACCAACAAGAAAAACAAACCAAATAAATTATATGTCAAAGGGCACAATCAACAGGTATAGAGAAAGCAATAAAATGGTGCAACAAGATTCAAATTGTTATACAAGAATCCAGAGCAAGGCAATGATGTCAAGTCACATCCAATCAAAGGCGTCTTGTGCTCCATTCTATTCATGCCAGTATGAAAACTATCTGTTCTGAGAATCCATTTGAGTTCTACCTTATTAAGTATTGCTGTAATGTCCACACAACATTCAACTACCTTAACAACAGTGAAATCTTGCCATTTGAGGTCATACTCGAAGTGCTTGAGCTTGTCAAAAGGTTCCACCAATGGGGCATTGCCAACCTTGCAATGGATGCAGCACCTGAATTTCTTTTTGTTGGTATTAGGACTCTGTACACTTTACCACTACCAATCAGTGCTGAAGTGCTTGTGCTAGCACCTTCAAACATGGTCAAATTCGAACACACTTAACTGCACATTTAATTTACTTGTAATTCTTTAGTAAAGGGTATTATAAGTACCCAGAGATTGTAAATTAAATGCTACTAATGGACCAGCAGAACTCATTGTGCCACTCAAATCAAATCAAATCAAGCTTTATTCGGGTGTATGGGAAACATCCATAAAAGCACAGTATAATTCATGTACAAAGTTCCCAATAAAAATCTTTTAAAAAGACAATAGCTAAAAACAGATAAAAACATAGTAAAAGAGTTAAAAATTCATAGTTACGACAAATTCGTAGTTACGTGCCACAGGCAGATTACAAAATTGACAGTCAAAAAAGACCGCTAATTAAAGGGGATGCAGCCCTAGTTCAGTCCAAGTTCTGCCTATCTTTGATAACTAGTTTCAGGAATGTTGCTACCAATCTAGCAAAAGGTTCAGCATCCAAGAACTGCAGAGCAAGAAAAGCTGGGCGACACCTTCGTAGACCCATGACCTTAAAGATTGGCAAGAGCCAACGGTATCTCAATTCCTGATAGAATTTACAGAACAATATAATGTGGATTGTCGATTGGGGAGAGCTGTCATCACACGGACAAGTTTGAAGTTTTTTTTCCAGATGTTGATTTTAGGGAAGGTGACCAGATGGTGAAAAATATTCAGTCTGAACCTGGTTAACAGGAATCTTTCATACCCCATGAGATTGTAAGTTAGATAGGGCTGAACAGTAAATGATGTTTGAATCTGTAGTGAGTGCTGGACCGTAACTTTTGAGACCTCACTAACAAGTCGGAGAGATTCTAAGTGGGCCAGGCAGATCTTTTTAAACTTCTTCCTCAAGATAACAGCTATTAAAGTGGGGGAGTCATAATACTGAATCATGCCAAGGTCGCTGATGAATTTTCTTAAGTAGGCGATCCAGCCAATCCTTAGTGCCATGTCTAGGGAAAGACCGTCCTCTACGATTCCCCGGCAAAGGGTTGTCTCGCGTGACGCCCAAATGCGGTGCCACAAGAGAAAGGGTTGAATCCTGATCAGATCTAATAGATAGGGCGTACCCACTTCCAAGTGACAGGCATACGTGGATGTGCCCTGAGGCACTGCCAAAAGGAATCGTAGAAAAGTGTTTTCCACCTTTTGCATCTCCGCGATCTTGGCATGTCCCCAAACACCCACCCTATAAAGTGCACTTGATATGTATTTAGCTTTGTAAATTTCTAATAGTTCTACCGTGGGCCACCTGCCCAATTTATTCGCATACCTGACTAACGTGGCAGTTGATCTGATAAGGGAGAGTTTCCTGGATTCTATGGCAGACTTTCAAGAGCATTTGTGGTCAAATGTAATTCCCAGATAAGGATACGTGTGTGTGTTCTCTACTTTCTGTGAATCGACGTACACAGACTTGATGTTATTAGTCCTCAACCCTGCCACCATTACAAACGTTTTCTTGATGTTAACCTTTAGGTCGAGTGGCCATAAATGTGTAGTGTCTTGTGAGAGCACGCTGTAGTTCCATGGGGGTACGCGCCAAAGTTATGGCTGCGTCCTCATAGAGTAGGACAGGGATTGGGCACTTGTTTATTACAGGGAGGTCCTGGCTTCATGTCAGCATGGCTTTTTCCAAGCCATTAGTATACAAATTAAATAAAAATGGGGCCAGGACACATCCCTGCCTCACCCCTCGCTCCACTCTAAACGACTTTGTTAGTTCACCCCCGTACCGTATCTGACTCTAGCTGTGGTGTCTGAGTATAGTTCACGCAGAAACGTTAAAAGGCATGGCTCTATACCCATGTCTGCCAAGACGGTCCACAGCTTGTTGTGGTTTACGCAATCAAATGCTGCGGAGAGGTCTACGTAGGCCATAAAAAGAGCCCCTCCATTAGCGTTTACGTATTTCCCTATCAATAGGGATAAATTTAATGCTTCCTCTATAGTTCCTAGTCCCTCGCGGAACCCGAATTGTAGATCAGAAAGAACTTTGTTTTCTGAAGGCCACAGTTGGAGGCGCTCTAAGATAACCCGGCCTGCAACTTTCCCCAGCGAGTCCAGGAGGGAAATTGGATGATAGCAGGATGGGAGTTGGCGATCCCCTTTTTTGAAGATAGGAACAAGGATTGACTGGGACCAGGATTCTATAAGCCCCAAATCACATGTTGCTTGAAGGACCCTAGTTAGAATTGGGGACCAAAGATCTAAGTTGAACTTAAAAAGGTCAATTGGAACCCCGTCGGGACCTGGCACCTTGCCGTTCTTGTTGGCCTTCAGGGCAAGTTCTACCTCCTCGCGAGTTATATGAATAGACAACGGAAACTGCGTTTGATCTAGCCCAGATGATGTAGGACGGTTTGCGGTTAAAGGAAGGCTGAATATCCGCTTAAAATATTCAACCCACAACTGCTCGTCTATTGCAACGTCAATACTGGGATTGTCCGTTGTATCTAATAAGAAAGGGGACTTCACAACCCTCCAAAAGGCAGGGCTATCTCTCAACGTACAAGATCTATGGAGTTGCCTCCAGAGTTCTTGTTTGAGGATGGTCTCCCTGGACTTTAGGGCCTGGTTGTAGGTCTTTCTGAGAGCCGCAATATCCGGTGGGGTTCTGTCTTTATTATTTTAGGCTACTTTAAGGATCCGGTGTGCTGATGTACAGGAGCTGTCAAACCACCCCGTATCTCTAATTTTACCTGTTTTCGTTTTAATGAAAAGGGTTTCCTTCATTGCTATCAATAGTTTAGAAAAATTTGCCATTATACCCTCGCTAGTAGTTGCTGGATCCAAACAGTTTGCGAATTCTTGCCTGAAGTTTGTAACTAGGCTTGTTGTAGTTGCCAGTGGGTCCACTTCTTCCCATCTCAGTGAATAGCCATTTGTTCTATCCATTAAGAGGTTGTTCTGACCGTATAGAGTTTCGATGATAGACCTCACATAGCTCTTTGGAGCTTTTAAAGTGAAGCTATTCGGGTAGTGGTCACTTATGGCAATATCATGTGTTTTGCAATTTAGAAGGGCCGTTCCCACTGTCCCGGATATAAAAATAAAGTCTATTGTGCTAAGCCTTCATCTGCTATTATTGGTATGGACAACTGGTACAGGAGGGTTTACCAGGTCGTTAGCAATACTACGATCTAGGGCACACAAGGTTTCATTTAACATATGCCCAACAACGGTGTGAGGGAAATGGGTTATCGTCCGCTATACCACAGAGCAAGTTGGCGCTATGTCTACAAAGAGTCTGGTTGAAGTCCCCGCCCCAAATTATAATCAATTCCTTGCAGGCCTTAATAAGTAGTTCCTGGAGACATAGGCCTATTTCCTTGATTGTGTTTATTAAATCGCCCACAGGTAAATTATTATAAAAATTCACTATTACCAGGGCGCTAGCGTTTCTTTGGTGAAGGATAATTATTTGATAATTTGGCTCCAGCTTAGCAGAATAAATACTTGCAAGTTGAAGAGTGTTGGATACGTAGGTAACCAAGCCACCCTTTGCCCTGCCGGAGGGAGATGGTAAAGCTGGAGAGAAAAAAGTTCTATAACTATAAATATGAAACTCGGCTGTTGCCCATGTTTCCTGTAAACTTAAAACATTGTAATTGTGGATAAAATCCAACCAAATGCTGTTTTCAATCTTTAGGCGTAAACCTGCGATATTCCAGAACAAAATGCCCAGAGAAGGGTCGGCCTGAGTTGTTACAGGCTTAAGGGCTTCTTCCACGTGTTCCAACCGGTGACTGACCTGTGCAAGATTCAATGGTACTTCTTTATTTGTATCCCCACTATATTCTGAATAATCTGGGGCCGAAGAAATGGCGGGTGCGTTGGCCACTACCTAAAGTAGCCTTTTAAAACATGTCTCATGCCTGACTCTGCAGTCGGTGGCACAACTTTAAACTGGAATTTCTACCTGATGAAGTAAACCTTTTGCCAGGCCTACCTTTTCCTTTTTAATGCACATATCACCTCTAAGGTAGGTCATAAAGGCTCATGAGGCAGGATGCATTATATTTAAAAATAGCACATGTGTACTTAAGCTGTACATGTTCTGACTGTGAAATCCTCCTAAAGTATTTTTTATCTGCTGTAATGCCCACAATTCCTATTGTCTGAGACATGATCCATATTACTGTTATAAGTGATATCTTTGGGTTGGGAGCAGATAGAGCTATGTAATTTACACTTAAATGAATTGTAATTTAAAGTGCTAAAGTTGGCTTTTTAGTCACAATTTTGAAAAGTTGCATTTTCTTGTCCCAAACATTTGTGCCATCTGCCAGGGTCCTGGGTCACATGACTATGGGCTCTGCTGTTGAACTTTGAGTACTGCTTCCAGACATTGACACAAAGGGTGCTTAGGTCTGGACAGGCTGACTGTGAGAACCTGTACCAAGCCTCACTTACACTTCAAAGGGCTTTGCCTCCTGCGCACAAAGCAATCTGACACCTTGCATCACAGTCCTTCGCCCTGATCTACAGGCTAATTGGAAGAGATGAAGTGCAAGGCAACTCAACACAGGACCTTCCATCGAATCCCGCGCAGATCCTAATGGGAATCGACAATGCAACTCAACACAGGACTCGCTGCTTCTGATCTGAACCAGTGCAACACAGCTCGACATAGGACTTTGCATTACAGCATAGTACAGATTCTGACTGGAACCAATGGCAAGCGATTTGAAGCCTCCCATCAACGGGCATAAAGTACAACTCTTAGCAGGAGTAGCGTGGTCCCTGTATCCATATCATCGTACTTCGCAGTCAGGCTGAGATTGTGACTTTGTCTCGGTCTGGTGCGACCAGATAACCAGAGTTGATGCTTTGAACAGTTAGACACTATTTATACAAAAACATTTGAAATTGCTTATCTCCGGTATTACTGATTGGATTTTCGTCTGTCTGGTATCATTTGATTTATTAGAATTTACTATATATTTCTCAATTTGTTTGTGATTTTTATTGTTTTGTGTTGTCACTTTATTATTGCTTGTGTGCTGCATAAATACTTTACACATTGCCTCTAAGTTAAACCTGACTTCTTTGTACCAAGCTAACAGAGTGCTAAGCCCAGGTTAATTTAATGACTTTTGCGGTTCAACCTGGCAAGGATTGTGGTAGTAGTTTCCACAGCCAATAATCCAATATTTTTACAGACACTTAAGGATTAGGCTAAAAAATCTTCTCACTTCAAAATTCAAGTAATTCAATGGAGACAGCGAGACTCAATGGAATTTCCCCACGCTGCAGCTATAATGTTTTTACAATGGTGCTCTCAGTTGCAGTAATATGGGATGTTGTAATCTCTATTCATCTATTCTGCAAGTGGATATCAGTAAATTAATGATCCAAGGTAAAAATAGATGCATCGTCAAAGAGCTCTTCAACCCCAGCGCCAGAAACAACGACATCACCCCCTCACAAGACCGCTGCGACTCTCTCGCCTTGTTCTTCCACCGCAAGATCACCGACATACACAACAGCTTCAGCACACCAACCACGCACCCACCCGCCGAACCAACACCCCCTACCACCACTCTCTGCAACTGGATCCCGGTCAGCACCGAGGACACCACCCGCACGATGAACACCATCCACTCCGGATCACCAACCGACCCGTGCCCCCACCACGTCTTTAAAAAGGCTGACTCCATCATCGCACCCCATCTGCGGGATATCATCAACACCTCCTTCCACGCCGCCACCTTCCCGGAGAGCTGGAAGCACGCCGAGCTCAGCGCACTCCTGAAGAAACCAACAGCGGACCCCACCAACCTCAAGAACTTCCGCCCCATCTCGCTCCTTCCTTTTCCTGCCAAAGTCATCTAGAAGACCGTCAACAAACAGCTCACCGCCTTCCTCGAGACGAACGGATCCCTCGACCCCTCGCAGTCTGGTTTCCAAGCCAACCACAGCACAAGACCGCCCTGATCGCAGCCACCGATGACATCAGACACCTGCTCGACAATGGGGAAACAGCAGCCCTCATCCTCTTGGACCTCTCCGCAGCATTCAACACTGTCTGCCACCGCACCCTAATACAGCGCCTCAGCAACATCGGAATCCAAGAGAAGGCACTGGAGTGGATCATCTCGCTCCTCGCCGGAAGAACCCAGAGAGTCCGCCTCCCCCCATTCAGATCCGAGGCCACCAAAGTCATCTACGGTGTACCACAAGGATCATCACTCAGCCCAACCCTCTTCAACGTCTACATGAGCCCCCTCGCAGCCATCGCACGACAACACAACCTCAACATCATCTCCTACCCCGACGACACCCAGCTGATCCTCTCCCTCACCAACGACCCCGCCAACGCCAGAATCAGCCTACACAAAGGGATGAAAGACATCGCTGAGTGGATGAAGAACAGCCGCCTGAAACTGAACTCAGTCAAGACGGAAGTCCTCATCCTGGGATCATCGCCCTCTGCCTGGGACGACTCCTGGTGGCCCCCTGCCCTGGGCTCCACTCCCAAGCCAACAGACCATGCACACAACCTGGGCTTTATCCTGGACTCCTCCCTCTCAATGACCAGACAAGTCAACGCCGTCTCCTCATCGTGCTTCAACACCCTGCGTATGCTCCGTAAGATCTTCCATTGGATCCCCACCGAGACCAGGAAGACGGTCACCGAGGCACTTGTCACCAGCCGACTGGACTACGGAAACACCCTCTACGCTGGAACCACAGCCAAACTGCAGAAACGACTCCAACGCATTCAGAACGCCTCCGCACGACTCGTTCTGGGCACCCCCCGGCACAGCCACATCTCCGGCCACCTGAGAGACCTGTACTGGCTCCCCATCAGCAAGAGGATCATGTTCAGGCTCCTCACCCACGCACACAAGGCCCTCCATGACCTGGGCCCCAAGTACCTCAACAACCGCCTGACTTTCCACACGCCCACCTGCCAGCTATGATTGACCAGCCTCGCCCTCGCCGCCGCACCACGCATCCGCAGAGCCACCGCCGGTGGAAGATCCTTCTCCTACCTGGCAGCCAAGAAATGGAACTCCCTCCCCATCCACCTTCGGCTGATCCAGGACCATCTTTGCTTCAGGAAGCAACTCAAGACCTGGCTATTCGTGCAGTAATGTTTCCAGCGCCTTGAGACCCTTCCGGGTGAGTAGCGCGCTATACAAATGTCATGATTGATTGATTGATAGATAGATAGATAGATAGATAGATAGATAGATAGATAGATAGATTGATAGATAGATAGATAGATAGATAGATAGATAGATAGATAGATAGATAGATAGATAGATAGATAGATAGATAGATAGATAGATAGATAGATAGATAGATAGATAGATAGATAGATAGATAGATAGATAGATATTAATGACGGACCCTATTTGCACCCCGTCCAATGTTAAAAACTGTTGAGCACCATTTACTAGCAAATGTTGCCGTGATACCAAGCATTTGCCGCATGCTCCCCAACGATTAATTCTGTGGAAGTTAATTTTATATGTAATGCCTCCCTCTCCAAGCTTACACTTTAGGCTGGTTAACTTATTGATCTAGCCTGATTTGTTATTTTAATTTGAATTTATATATGATTCATGTTAGATCATGGTTTCTACACCTCATAATAGGATTTCAGTGGAAAATATGAGAATATAACCAATATTATCTCACAGGCACCTTTATCATTGTGCAGGTGTACTTTCGTAAATATTAATTTTTTGATCTGTTTTTCAATATTTTCTTATTAGTCAAATTATCTTTTTGGGACAGCTTGAATCTCTCTATAAAACATATGTTCCTGAGGATGGTCTCAAGTACTACTGACATTGGAGACCGAACACTGGCACCTGCTCCATTTCGCATGTGTAAATCCTTAGATATCGGATGAACGGATAAACTAAATGGACCCATTTCATATAATAACAGAGTGGACTGCACCTACATTGATCTATTGTGTTGAAAAAAGATTTTTGTTCTACTCTTTTTTGTACATGATTAATGTATGCTGTGCTGTTTATGTTTCATGTACCTTTTGTCTTATGTTTTTTCTAAACACAAAGAATACAGACAATTTTGTGAAGTCAGATGTTGTGTTCGCCTGTTCCCTTTGTGAATAATTCATATGGTCAGTATTGTAGCATTCCTGCCTCTAGTTGAATGGCATCTTGTCATCATTCTGGGACATACTATCTGTAGTTTCTGTTTTGATAATTCCCAATTGACGCCCTTGTTGGCAAATTACCTTTACCTAGGACTGCACTTGAAGCAATTTCTGGCCCACCCATTCAAGAGTACCCTGTCATTAACATACTGGTGGTGTTAAAATATCTCAATAGTATCTATCAATTGTATCTTCCCTCCATGCAATGCATATGTCTCATCATTCTACAAATCATTCTTATCCATATTCATAGCAATTATAGACACAATATCTCTGTTCTTTTTTCCTATTCCTTTTGGAGATATGGCTCGGATTTTGGAAGAAGGTCTGGCTGCAAGTGTAGATGGTGAAATTTCCCTTTCGGCAAAGAAGAATTGCACAAAGAGATCCAATGTCTGTGCGCATGTGTGGGAAAATTACAAACAGAACACAATTTCCTACCCACCTAGCAATTTCTTGTCACTGCTCCGCAACACCACTAACAATAAATGAGATACACGTACACAAAACTTCCACTTCAATATAGGGCAGATCTCAGAGAGAGCCACAGTTGACTCCTGAAAACTTGCACACATTTTTGTAGCAGACACTGCCATAAACATGGTCGGGTCTTGTCCTGCTAACACTGAGTGCATCATGCCAAGTTGATTTATATACTAGGCGTTGACATGCTGAGGGCCCTATTCTAATACATCCACTGAATCTACTGAGCATCTTGAAGTCACTATTGGAGGCTCCCACAGGTGAGGATTTTCTACTAGTGTGAGTAACCTGTTAGTCACCTCTGGAAGTTTAATAATCTCACATGTAAGTGAAAGTTACAGCCCTGATATGAAAATGAGCCCATGAGCTCTACAGCTGGACACCAGAGCCTAATTTGTAAAGAACTTAAGTGCCAGGGATCGTGTCAGGAGCCCATTACACCACCCCTTTGCCCATGCCAGTGCTGGTATTGACAGCGCCAACACAACTACAAACCATCACACTCCTACAAGGGAGAAAATTCAGAACATTTCATGCCCACAAATCTCTTAGAATGGCATGGGCTGCAAGTATTAAAAATACTTCATGTTTATGGGTTTAATATACCACTGTTGTACTCATTTCACAATTAGTTACACTGTCATAAATGCCAGTGTTGCCAATTAAGGGGCGGTGCCGATCATTGGAATCCGCCGGCTCAAATTAAGTACTGCTGGAAAAAGACTCTTACGGGAGATGCCAGGTATGATTTACTCACTGTTAAATTACTTTTCATGGCGGTGTTTGCTAAGTTGAGGTGACTGGATAAAATAGGGAAACATACATCTTATAAAACTACTTTTTACTGAACCTCATTAAGGTTCTGCTCAAATGCCTCAATGTATGCTAAATGTTACTGGATCTTTAATATGATTTTTTGATGATTATTTGAGTTTTGAAAAAAATTGTTTACATTTCTCCTTTCCTTTCAAGTACCTACGTTTGCAGTTATTTTGGTGTCATTAGAACTGATATATATGACTGTTTTCCAGTGATAAAATAGCACTTCATATAATTATACATTTGATCAGGTTTATTAATACTAGGCAGTAAAACTGTACATGATTATACCACACTCAGTAGTGCAGGCTACTTTTCCAGTCACATATTCTGCCTGCTCAGGCAGATGTAATATGTAAGCAGAAAATGTCCTGAAAATTGCGAAAACACATGCAGGATATGTCCTAGTAATGCACGAAACTGAGTTGTATTCTTCATTTGTGCCTCATTCATATAATGGTTGGTACATAGTGTGGGAATACCAAAAAGCAATGGTACTATCAGAGTTAATTTTATGACACCATGGTTGCGTGTCAACATATAATGAGGACCTTAGTGTTATCTGCAAAGGGCATGCTTTCTGTGCAAGCTTCTGAAAGGTCATTTTAAAAATATAGATATTATATAAAAGGGCAAGTCCTAAAACCTCTTCTTGCATTTCCACAAAGTTTGGTGTGGGTTAACGGCAGCCATTGGCTACCGCTAACCCACGCTTGAACCACGCCAAATACGCGTATTAGGTTGACCATTCATCTAATATATTAAGGCAACCTTTTCTTCGCTGACCATGTGAAGAGTAATACATCCAATCCTGTAGGACAATCTTATGAGTTGTCCACACGTGGAATACATACCCATAACAACATGTAACATTACTATTTTTGGATTATCTGGAGCTTCTTTTTACTTGTCATTAACACAACACTAATCAGTTGATCCAGGACAACCTCCTTTACCAGGCAGTGTAATCGGGGCATCCTTAGGCTTAGGCTCAAGCACCCTGAATGATCTGCCCTTGAATATCTAGCCTCTCACCACAATGTGGATACCTGTTACTTCCATGTCTATTGTGCTTTTTTAATGTTAACATTTGGAACTATTGTGGCTTTCCTGATAAAGGCGTCGTGCACGGCGAAGTGCACGGCGAAACGCACATAGACATTAAGAAGACTCATCATTTAGCCACATGATTTAAATGCTTATTCCTTGGATGCACAGAGTGTTTTTTTGAAAATTGGTCATTATCAGCCTCTCAGTACTTCCTGCTAAAACGCTAATGTTTGTCCTATGTATTCTGTGTCAGTTATGTAAGTTATGTTGAGATGTTGTCATATGTCTGCATTTGAAAACTGTTGAAACATGTACTATGATGATTTTAAAGAATTTTGCATTAAATAAATGAACTTATCATGACTTTATGTGTGCAATGAGTCCCTAGTATCCTGTCGCTGAATTGACTCAGTACAAGCACGAACTGCCCACATATATCTGGTTTCATACTGGATAGTATATATTTTATTGTGCTCTTTTAAGAATCATAGTAGTGTGAATAGCATGTAATTATCTTCTCTAAAACATATTGTAGCCTATAGGCAAACACAATTTGAGTATATAAAGTAGCACTCCTGTAATACTATTTTACATCCTCTTACATTCTTTGCAAACTGACCCCATTACATGCTTCTGCAAATGGCCCCAGGGAGTCACAAAGGAGAGATCCTGACTGTCGACTAATGCATCCATCTTATTCCTACTTTAACACCACGTACTTAGCAGTATTTAAGTTACATCCATTGTATGCATTATTTTAAACATGGTTCGTCGCAAAAAGATAAAGCCCTGTTTTGTCAAATACTCTGCAATTACATGAGACAGCAAACATAATTAGTGATTGTTTCACTGTCATTTAATTATTTAGAAGTTTGTGTGCATTCTTTGAGTATACAGCGATTGAAATTCCGATTTTTGGATGGTAGATGTGAAAACTAATATTACGGTTTTCACATTCCACATGAACGTCTTTACTGAATATTATAGAATTTCGCAGGCAGCTGGAGTTTTACAGGCAGTGTGAGATAACGAGGTGCAATTTAGCAAAGGCTAAACTTTTGTCACTGTCCTTATTTAACTGCATCTCTGATAAGTATATACTTGGAAGCAAGTTGTGAAATACTCCTATCATGGCCGAAGTTAGAAACGTAGTGTGTCTGGGGTTGTGCTGACCTGTTTTTAAAGTTTAGAATATTTATTGTATCAAGTAAATGAGAAGAACTTATACTTCAGTGGGACATGCTATAGTAATTTGCTCAGAGCCACATCGATTGGAAAGATCATTTCATTACACAGCTTAACCACATTACATACACACTGTGTAGATGTTATAGGTAATAACACATTTGGATGGAAGGTATCGCACCTATTTCAAGGCCTAGTTAAGTAATAGAAATTGTGAGAGTCTTAAATTGAGACGCAATGTTAAGCAAGCACAGCCTATCCAAATGTGCCCTTTGGGAAAAATGTAACTCTTTGTATTTGATGAAGACTGCTGAGGCTGGGATTCATGACAATAATAAGAAGTGTAACAAGGGCTGAGAACAGCAAATCCCATGTACAATAATCGGAAAAAAAATATCTGGTAGAGCACAGTGAGCTCAAGGTAAAAGGTGGAAAAGGCATTATAGCAGGAACATTAGTATTAATTACGCTGTGAGAAAATGAGGCAGAGTGGCTGATTCACACAAGAACTTATGAGTACGAGAAGGAGTACACCACGAGCGCTCTCTCACGTACATGTGTGCCTTTGTGAATTGGCCTGTCCAACTCCTGTTTAATAAAGGGCAAAGAGGGAACATTCGTCTTTGCACTAACTGTATTTAAATAATCCCTGAACATTCCATTTTAGTCCCATTTTAGATGTTTAGGGACCATTTCACAAAGACATATATGAATATGTAAAATAGTACTACATGAGTACTAATTTATGAACATCAAAATGGCTTTTCGACTGTGGCTCACTGAGTTTTAGAAATGTGCAACTACAGTATACCATATGCTTTAATCTTTCTCGTCAATATCAAAAAGATCCTCACTGTCCAATGCTGAAGGTAAGTTCTTTATTTTCTGCACTGATACAGAATTTTGTTTGTAGATTTAATGGTTGGTATGTAGGTACACGCCTGGTCTAATGAAGATTAACCATGCCAGTGCTTAGCCACATTTGCTATGTTAGGGCCTGATCTAATAATGATTTTGTAGTTGTGAAGTCTGCAGTTCGAAAATGAGAGGCTTTGGGCGTGACCACAAAACCACAATGCACCAAAGTCACATTGCCGGCCACAAATGTATTTTCTACAAACAATGTGCACTTTTGCAACTCCTTTCAATTTGAAAGAAGGGCGGGCCAATAAAGTGAGTCACTTTCTCCTTTGAATCATGATGATGGGCATCTGTGCTCTACTACCGCTGTTGTCATAGAAAACCAGTAAGGCAATGAGTCTACTTCAAAGAAGGTGGGGTTAGTTTAAAAAAATGGAGCAAGTCTATGGAGTACTGCTTCCAATTTGTGAATGTGTGCTTCTACATAAGGGAGGGCACACAGTGGTCATAGGAACAGCGGAATAATGCTTTTAAAAATGTTTAATTGCGGCCCCTGTCTGTCTAACAGACAGAGGCAGAAATAAAATTAATGTTCTGATAATGTCTTGACAATTCAAAGATGGAGGTCTGCTCTCTCAAACAGGCCTCTATCCCAGTATTCATTAAAGGTTGCCGTGAGTTTGAGGCAGATTCCTTTTCATTGTTTTAATGAAGGTGCAAGTTTGCAAATGTTTTCAACTGTTCCTTCATCGTACGAGGGTTTTGAACATCACTCACGCTGCACAGCAATAGTCTGTTGTTGTGAATAACATATTTCGTATACCTGGGCCCTTATTGTATCATCCAGCAGCCTTTTCTCTTCGGCTATTATCAGAAATATGTGTCTTGAGCCTAGCACTAAATGTAAAGGTCCAGTGGGTACTCTGATATCCACACAATCAAATCGCAGCAGTTGAAGTCAACAAACTAATATGATTATTAATACTTACAAAGTGCGTAACTTAAAAAAACTAACTTCAGAGGAAAAGCAGTGTCAGCTTATATATTACCACCCCCACGTATGAAATCAATAGCTAAACAGAGGGTGTAGATATGAGTCATCAGCTTAGCTAATGATTTCCAGTCTCTTGCAGTTTTGCATTACAAAAAAAGTTGTCAATAGCATGTAATATACCAGCTATGCCACAATCCTCAATCTAGATGGAGAGCGCATCTAGGAAAATAACAACAAATAATCTTGATCTATTGACGGTGCAGGAACCAGGTCTTA
Organism: Lissotriton vulgaris; assembly: GCF_964263255.1. NCBI lineage: Eukaryota > Metazoa > Chordata > Amphibia > Caudata > Salamandridae > Lissotriton > Lissotriton vulgaris. The sequence continues at coordinate 1,091,239,185 of NC_141696.1, read as the reverse complement.
CTCAGTAAAATTCCTCCCATAACGCCCTCACGGAGGAGGCAGAAAGTTAGCAATCAAAACAGCTTGTGCCTGAACCTATTAAAAGACTATTACCGCTACAGCAAGGCCTTAACGCTCAACTGGAGGACGACCTTGAGGTGAATCAGAAGTGGGGTAAAGAAGAACACATTTGTGTAGATGTACATGCATGTGGTCATGTTTGTGTGTGCCTGTATGTGGATGTGTAAATGATTGCCATTTGGGTCTAATACATAAATATTTTGTCAAAAGTCTGGGCATTATTGATATAAAAGTAGCTTTCCATAAAATGTATAGGATCCCCCTTTATACACTCCCTAACATTTCTATGGTCACTCACTTTAGTTTAACTTGTTTAACTTGTTTACCTATTTTTGTGCTTCTGGATTTCTCCCACTGACTTTCTTTCCCCTTTCTCTTTTTCGTCCATCGTCCCCTACTTACCCAACTCTATATTATCCCTTTCATTCACTATCATCATGCTTCCTTTCTACTGATTAATGCCAATTAAGCAACCAGATCGGTGACTGCAAAAAAAGATTTAAAAAATACGGCAAAGGTTCATGCAGCAGTGGTCTGGCAAGTAAAACGTGAACTTACAGAGCAAAAATGGCTGAAGATTTTCGAGTTGCTTGCACCCAGCAAGACCCACGAGTTTTGGCAATATATAAATAGGGTAATCCATGGAACTTCCAATAGAGAGAACTCACTTGATGCAAGTACTTGGTCAGCCCACGTAAAAACTCTCTATACCAACGATTCAAAGAAAAACCCAATTGAAATAACATCTCTCGGGGGAACATCTAAATAAAACATTGATTGAATCCATGGACCCCCCAGCTGATGCCACACTTGCTGAAATAAAGGCACTACAAACAATTTTGAAAAAGAAACGCCTCAATGGGGCCCCCAGACCAAATGGTCTGCCTGGCTCCTCTTTAGAGAGGATATCAACTTTTGGGCTGAGAATCTGGGACAGTTGTATGCGGAGTGTAGGCTCTTGGCGGACGTCCCAGATTCCTGAAGGGGATCTCTATTTCATCCAATCTATAAAAAAGGGCCAAGCACGGACCCTAAAAACTACCACATGATTGCCTTACTGGACGTGGAGGGCAAGGCCTATGCAAGCACTCTCCTGATGGAACTAGTGGACTGAGTCAGTATGGAGAATCTGCTTCCTTTTTATCAGACAGGGTTTCGTCCGGGAAGCTCCACCTTAGATAATATCATAGCCCTATCATATGTAGTACAATAAACAAAGGCTCGGGACAATCAGCCGCTTTTTGTCTGCTTTATTGATTATACACAGCCTTTGACGGGGTAGAGCGAAGCATTCTATGGAAGAAATTGGCCTGCTGGATTATCTGCCCGAAACTACTACAAGCCATCAGATCGCTGCATACTGAAATGTGGGTAAGAGTCAAACTCTTATGCGAAACAGAAAAAATTAGCACAGACCACGGGTTAAAGCAGGGCTGTGTTCTTGCCCCGCTGCTTTTCAACTTATACACAGCAGATCTGGGTAATGCATTGCATGGAGCAACTCTGGGGACTCCCAGGATTGGGGGAACCAGAATCCACTAGATACAGTATGTTGACGACCTGGTCCTCTTAGACCATACCAAATGTGGCTTTCAAAAAGGCCTAACAGCACTAGCAGAGTATAATGCCAAAAACAAGGTGGTTGCAAACCCAATGAAATCTAAGATAGCGATCTTTTGCCGTTACCCGAAAAAGAAGTTAATGAAATTAAGTCTGGGACCATTAACATTATCCAGCACACAATTGTACAATTATCTAGGAGTATGGCTCAGTGAAACAGGCCGGCCACAGGCGCATCAACACAAGCTCCAGCAGAAAGGCAAAATGGTTACTTATGCCATTTGTAAACTTAATGCCACCTTGGAAAGTCCAACAACCACGGCTATCCAACAAGTCTTGAGGGCAAAATTACTACCTTCCCTCAACTACGCTATACAGGCATTCCTAGGCAAATTGGTGCAAGACCTTGAAAAGATTAACTGTGCAGCCTACAAAAAGCTATTTTTTCTTCCGTCATGCTCAAGGAACACTCTAATTTGCTTGGAATTTAACCTTAACCGGCGATCTTTGAAAGACTTTGCAAGTCTGTCAAAATACTTTTATCTAATCACTTTGGCCCCAGAGAACTCAATGAAGTTTGTTATAAATAAAATATTTAAAAACCTGGGCAACCCGTGGTCAACTTGTCCCGTCTCAGCCAAAGACCTCTTGAATCTAGATACAAAGTACTGGGACCCCAATATAATTAAGTACAAAACTATTAAAACATCAATAAAAAAACAAGTAAGATCATGCTCTCGAAAACTGGACATTGAAGCTTTGACAGCTAGAGGCTTTCACGAGACCCAAAGTTCTCTTTACACACTTTATGGCCGCAAACCACACCTCACACAGCCAGTGGGGAGGCAAGCCCTACAAAGGATTCTTGCAGTTAGACTGCATGTGCTTCCCTTAAAACACCTGTATCCTTCAGTGAAAGTAAGACCAGAGATTACGGAGTGTCGCCTGTGCCAATATAAGCATAAAACACTGACCCACGTCTTACTATGCTGTCCCGCCCTGTTGTCAATCCGCCAAAACCATCTAAGGCCCATTCTTCTCCAACTGGGCACACGAACGGCAAAGGAGGCAGTCCTTCAGCTATATTTGCTGGACACTGTGAAGCACATGACCAATATGCTAAATTCATCTACCATGCCCGACAAGCCCTAATGGATAGGTCAACCATGGCACAACATGGAATTTATCTGGAGGAAGGCCTCACGTAGTCCGACCACTACCAAAAACTTGTCCGGGGCAGACAAAGGAACAATATTTACTGCATTTTGAAAAGTAAAACACCAAATGGTGGTTTTGGGATCATTCGCTATATATACATTATTATTTTATTCAATTTTAAACATCGATTTTATATTGACTGCTCCATTTTAGTATTGGTTTTTATTAATCACACAAATATAGTGTTGTTGTTGTCTACTGATTACTGCCTCATTCATTCCCTTGCACTATGATGCTCTGTGTTAATCCTATTGCTTACTACAATCATGTGGTAGCGCTATTGCTTTCTGCTGACTTCTTCCTCCTGTGCACAACATTTTTCATACACTATTATTCCTTTCTTACCTCATATACTTTTATCCCCTTCTTTTCTCATCCTCACAACTCAAGCTTTTCAGGATATATCTTTCTCCAGCCCCCTCTCTTTACTTTTCTACTACTGATGCCTGGTTACACTCTTACTCCATTTCTATACTGTTGAATGGCGTTTTAGATTCCGAATGGATTTTCCAGATTCGTGCCTTATATAGGTACACTTCACGTTGCCCTTATATAGGCATAGTAATCAAGTCATTATTTAGGCATAGCCCATGCTACCCAAATACAGGCATGGTTACTTCCATCCGTTCAGCAAACGTCACAACGATTTATTGGAAAACCTGCTTAAGCCGTTAGGGACTTACCCTTGCTTGAATATTGATTTCTCCAAGAACTCAGTTAGTTTTACAATGAACCTCTATTTCTCAGGGGTTCATTCATGATGTTCATATGCCCGACTTTACGTCAAACATAGCATTCTTAAACACCTTCAAGTTATAAATATACCTTCACTTCCTATGACAAAGCACAGTGGTTTAGGGCAGTTCGACAACGAACTTGCCCGAGGCAGCTCGCTACAGCAAGTGTCGAAGGAAGCCGACTCTCCAGCTGACGCACTGATCAGGAAGCTGCCCTCCTCTGCTGAGAAATCCAGCTCTAGTGTTTCTGACTCACCTTGCGGGGTGTTAGGAAATCGAGTCCCGAGACAGAGATACCAGACCTCCTTCATTCTAAGGTATGGAGCTGATTAGAACCTAGAGAAACCACTGGTAGATTCTTGGCAAAAACTAAACCTATGCTAAAGACCATACTTACTTCTTCCCTCGTACTAGACTTAGGTTAGGTACATTGGGGTAGGCATATTTTAGAAGCACCAGTTTAGTATTTTAGCCTTTGTTATTTATGTATGTATTCTTATGGCTTAGAAACCATACAATGCTATTACAGTATTATTTCATAATACAATTCTAGCTGTACACATTATACTTTGCATTCTGTCTAACAATTGTAGCAGTTTACCTCTCTTGCATGAGAAAGAAGACTGTTCAATAAACCTTTTATTAAAAACGCCAATCTAACTATTTTTCTGCAACTCTGTAGAAATGAAGCGGGCACGCTTGACTGAGTGAAATACTTATCTATTGTTTCTTCGTCGACTGAAGATGTTTTCCAGTCCTAGGGAAACAAAGTTGTCATGTTTATGCGGGTGTCAAAAACAAATCCCTTCTTGTGAATTCGAGAACGTTTCTAGTGATCTCTGAGCTAGCTGGCACTCACAATTAAGTTTAGTATATTTGATAGAGACCTACTGACCTAAGTCCTATGTCAAATCTATAGGATATATTATTCCAATGTGCAGAGCCTATTGGGAATATAGGAACTACACTATATGGCACCCAACGTTTGGTAAGGCACTAATTAAATGCTAGCTACTAAAGTAACTCAGTCGTGCTTTTCCAGGGGAGACCCCTTTTTCCGTAATACTCCAATAGATGTTCTGGAGTGGGTAAAGGGATAATATCCACCATAGCTGAGTAGGGCAAAAATCCCATGTTTTAGCTTTTTGGTTTGTTCAACGTTGAAGGATACAGTGTTCCAAAATATTGTGCACCTTATCTTTGTTTCCTTGAAACTTTCTCTGCAAACTTTCAGTCAACAAAATGGCAGACAAAGTACTTCCCGGGCCAGTGGAGCTGTGGCTGATGAAGCCGATGCAGCTATTAACTAGTCAGGTTTTCCTGAAACCGAAGAGGATGCTATAAGCAGGTGGCTAAGTTTAAGGAAAGCCATCACTATAAAACTTATAAGAAATGGCCTAACACCGCTAGGTGGTAGGTTAGTTGTTGTGATAGAGGCACACGAATATCATCAGACAGAGATATTCAATTCATGGATAATCTTCCCTGAAGCAAATCCAGTAACACAGGTGTTTCACTTTTACAAAGAAGATGAACCACTAATGGAATACATTCCTTTCAAGGATATAGAAATTCCACTAACTTACCAAGAGCTTGTGCTCTGGTTTAAAGGCACCCTAAAACATATACATCACATTACCAGGCTTGGTCTCCTAGGTAGACCAGGAGCAACATGGCTAGCTACAGACCTGTCCCGGACATTGAATCAATGTCAGATGAATAATTACTGGATAATTTACCAAGATTAGTAAAATTACACAGTTAAAGGTATTTTCTAAAAACACTCCGACTCCTATTAAAAAGAAGTGGGAAAATAGCAAACAAACTTCTAAAGAGAAGCTTTCTCAATCCCAAGGTAGGTCTCCTCAAAAGGAGCCCTCTGAAGGAGGTATAACCTCAGGAATAGGGATAATTTAAGAAAACCTAATAGATATCAAAATACTGATACACGTTCCTCTCGCACCTTTCAGACTTCGTCACATAAATCTGGAAGAAGAGGTTGGTCAGAACACAAGGAAGAACGTGTGACGTCCAAAGACGATCAACACGTTCAAAAAAGCGAGAAACTTCCATTCACCAAAAAGAAGGTAGCAGGTCTAAAAATCAGACATGCCAAGGATCTTGAGGACACAACTCAAGACAATGTTGGACAGTGCAGCTGAAGTGACCATAGCTCGCAATAACTTGAAGGATCATCTGGAGACAGTGGATTTGAATCCTGTTCATTCACGTTTAAATTGCAGATACTAGGGTTTGTTTTCCACATACGTTATATGAACTAACACTCCGGATGGAGGGAGACATACCAAGAAAGATAAGAGCACTCTTTTGGGAGTGACTCTCTAAGGGGTATGACATTATTCTAGCTGAACAAGACTGCCCACCAGAATTTGTCAGGGAGTGCCCACATGGCAAAGAATGATCAATTTGATCATGCACTGCTTGTGGTTAACCTCTAAGATAATCAGAAATACCATGCTCCTGGGAATCACTGCCTGGAAGTGTAATAGTCTGATACCTTAGTGGCAACCCCTCTATCATGGGGTGTCTCCCTGGGCACAGGTTAATGTGCCGTGAAAAACAGCTACATTTTCACTAAATAGCTCTTTTCAAATTTTCTGGTTTGTTGCTTCATTCTCTAATGTGTTAGTTTCACACATTTGTTTCATTGCATTCACACATGGTAATTCATATCCCATAATGCTTTGTCTGTATCACAAATATTATCAATCCTCACTTCTCCCTATGCGTTTCGGCATTATGCCTTCATCAGGGGAATATCTGTGAAAAGTAAAGGATCATTGGGCCCGATTCACAGAACTAACTTAAGACAAAATCCTAAACTTACTACCATTTTGGTGTTCACAGAAGGCACTTACTCATTCCGGTATTCACAGAAGCTAGGAGTCCTAACTTTAGGACTCCTAAATGCCTTCTGTGAATACAGAAAGTCTTAAAGTTAGGATTTTTCTCGATTTAGTAGTAGTAAAGTTAGGACTCCTAACTTTAGGACTCCTAAATGCCTTCTGTGAGTACCGAAAGTCTTAAAATTAGTATTTTTCTCAATTTAGTAGTAGTAAAGTTAGGACTCCTAACTTTCGGACTACTAAATGCCTTCTGTGAATACCAACATTCTTAAAATTAGGATTTTTCTCAGTTTAGTAGTAGTAAAGTTAGGACTCCTAACTTTAAAACTCCTAAATACCTTCTGTGAATACCGAAAGTCTTAAAATTTAGATTTTTCTCAACTTTACTACTACTAAACTGAGAAAAATCCAAATTTTAAGACTTTCGGTATTCACAGAAGGTATTTAGGAGTCCTGAAGTTAGGAGTCCTAACTTTACTACTACTAAATTGAGAAAAATCCTAATTTTAAGACTTCCGGTATTCACAGAAGGAATTTAGGAGTCCTAAAGTTAGGACTCCTAACTTCTGTGAATACCGAAATGAATAGGTGTCTTCAGTGAATACCAAAATGAGTAAGTGCCTTCTGTGAATACGAAAATCGTAGTTAGTTTGGGATTTTGTCTTAAGTTAGTTCTGTGAATCGGGCCCATAGTACTGTAGGTTCTTCATTATTTACTGTGATGTTGCTAAGTTTCTTGGGAAAATCAGTAGTATCTTTAAGGAAAGATCTAATTTTAAGTACACATGATTTTAGATAACGGTCAAGAAACTTTCCCACCGGTTCATGAAGGCTTCCCCTCGTGGATACAATGGGGTGGCATGGAGGTTTTATGGGATCCTTGTAGATTTTTAGCACCATGTAGAAACTGGGGCTTTTGGGGTTGTCGGACATCGGACTGCTAGCAATGTACTTGATAAAAACATTAGTAATTTCATTTTTTTAATTTTATTTACATCCTACACTTAAGTTGGACTGAACTTGAGATTTTACATTTTATTGACTTATTCTTTATTTTATTATTTTTTGGATTACTTTTTTTAAATATTGAGAGCATACCATGTTAATCATCCATGCAACATCCCTTATTCGTAATCAGCCAATTATAGCGTTCGTTTTGAATTCCCACCTTTATTCACAGCAAATAAAAACTAACATACATCCGTAGTTCCGATAACGTGACCGGACGTAGAGACGTACGCACACTTTTTAACGTCACTGACAGGAACCGGCATACGCACAAGATCTATGAAGCAGAGAAAAGCCCTTCACTCGCATTATCGCCCTTTATTCACAGCAAGTAAAAACTAACATACATCCGTAGTTCCGATCACGTGACCGGACGTAGGGACGTACGCACACTTTTTAACGTCACTGACAGAAACCGGCATACGCACAAGATCTATGAAGCAGAGAAAAGCCCCTCACTCGCAATATCGGTAAGCGTTGCTTTTCAAAATAATCAAGCCGCAAAATGCATGTAAGCTTAGAAGCGCGTATTGAATCCGCAGTAAAGTGTTACCAGAAAACTATGACACACTTTATTGCCAAACAGGTTACAACCGTTAAATGCATGTAAACCCAGCCTGCATTCAACGTCACTGACACCTAACATCCTTAAATCGCTAAAAGCATATACCTTGATAAGCGTACACTGAATGTCTTAACGGAACACAAGGATTGACTCCACAGTTGGAATAGCCGCATAGAATACATGCCAAACAGTCATGGGGTGAACTTCATTTCTAACACACACTAGCTCGAACGTTCACCGTAAGGCAATGTCATTCAACAAATGCGATACTGCTGACGCGGAGCACTACCGTCTACTAACCTATTATCAATTAAGTAGTAGATATATTTTTTGGGGTGGCAAGCCCGTTGCTCAAAACACAATATTATTCCTTTACTTTTCACAGATATACCCCTGATGAAGGCATAATGCCGAAATGCATAGGGAAAAATGAGGATTGTTAAGATTTGTGTTACAAACAAAGCATCATGGAACATGAAGTACCATTTGTGAATGCAATGAAACAAATGTGTAAAACTAAAACATTAAAGAATGGAGCAACAAACCAGAACATTTGAAAAGAGCTGTTCATTGAAAATGTAGCTGTTGTTCACAGCACATTAACCTGTGACAAGGATACACCCGATGATAGTGGGTTTGCCACCAAGGTATCACATGGCAAAGAAATTATTATGCCAGCCTTCTCCAATCATATTCCAATTCATTTAAACTATACCTATGCCAGGAAATGGGCAGTAGCCCAGGCTCCTGCATTATAAAAAATCACGTAGGATGGGATGAGGACTCGCCTCTCCATAAAATCCAACTAAAAACTGAGTATGGGCTGAATATCCGTTCCGATCGTGGAATTTTCAAATGTTTGACAATTTTGAGGTCCGTGAATCACGCAAAATTGTCAAAGAATTTGCAATTTGCAAGTTGGCAGATTTTTTTTGCTTGGTCGCGCTTAAAAAATACAATCTTGTGCGCGAGGCGTTGACTTACCGTGATTCTGAGTTCGCCAAGTTATTTTCCTCCTGGTTTGCGTGCGCTGCGCCATTTTCGATCTTGCTGCGTGATCGCGCGAGAATTTTCGACTGCGAGTACGTCATTAGGTGATCGTGCAATAATGTTCGACCGCGAGTACCTCATAGCGTCCCGCCATCTTGCACTGGGAGACTTTCAGAACGCGAATACGTCATAAGGGTCCACGATCACGTAGATGCGCCGAGCAGCTGACATTTACATCTGGCTGGAGATTTGAACAGCTCACTTTCCCAAAATAGCAAAAATTGCAATTCTGCACAAGAAATCTATCGCTGGCAGCATAAACCTTCTGAAATTGATGATTTGGATCAGAATAACTCATCAGATTGAAATTTGGCTGCATTTTTTTGTGCAAGGAGTCCATTTTTGCGGGGGTGGGAGGGAGGAAGTGCGCCACAGTCTCCAAATTCCTGTTCCTGTCCAACAGGCTCCTCCCAGTGCTTTGTGCATGTCCTGGTCACTTTTCATTCGGATCTGGAGCTGGAAGGATTATTCTTTGTATCTGCTGCTGGATATTTGTATTTGAGAACTTTTTTTGGAGATCACTTTTGGATTTGAGATTTTACAAGTAAGTTGGTGTTGTTTGTTTGGGGCATTGCAGTTGCTGCAACTACAATTTATAAAAGTTTTCACTAATATATTTTGTGGGTACCCACAGTATGCAGTAGGCCCAGGGTTAGTCATGGGTGCATGATAACTGTTTCTGTGAGTTTTGTTGAACATAAATATCATTTATGGCATGTTATTGAGTAACTCACTGTTATATGTGGAATTTGTTTTGAAATTTTGTGGTGCGTGTTAAAGCCACACAAGCCAGTAGGCCCAGGGGTAGTCAGTGGTCCATGGGCCATGTCTTTCTGTGGGGTCTCTTGAATTTAAACATCCTTTAGGGCATGGATGCCATAGGATTGGGGTGATTTTTGTGTGTATTTCGATTTTTTAGGTGTAGCTAAAAAACAGAACCAGGTGGCCGGGATTATTGCCGCACTAACTAACAGTTTTAAAACCGTTCCTTGGTTCTAGTAACCATACACACTATTGCCCGCCTCCTAAAACCAGACACCTATGTTGGTTTTAAATTACCATCAAACTTTGTTTGCATATGTGTGGAGAGGCAAGGTGTACAATACAAAGTCTAGCTTCATGCCATGCATTGTTTATAAATAGATGACAGGAGTGATGAAAATCCAAACAGATGACGTAGATTTCAAATGCTTTTATTTTGATTCATTTAATCCACAGCTTACGCGTTTCGTCCCAACACGGGCTTCTTCAGGGCTGTAAACAATATATATACAATGTAAGAAAACATGTAATTCACACATGTAGTACCTTTTACAAAATACTTTACATTTACAATTAAATACATATATACATATTAAAAACAATAGTAAAAGAGAGAACAGTACATCAAACCCAGCGATTCTTTTTTAATTTTTTACATAATCGTTGTATCCAACTTTTTCACAACACTCCATTGATGCTATGTGTTTTCCTACACATCTAAGTTCAAACACTTAACTAGATCCTGACCAAAGACCCCTATGTAAGATATGGCTATGCATTTTTAGCTTGGAACTAAGAGGTAACCAACATTCTTCATAAGTTTGTATGATAATAGCAGGGAACAAAAGGCAGGGGGTCGGGGGGAAACTATGAAGAAATTAATATCTGCGTGGGTTCAATTGCAGATTGCTGAATAATGGATTATTAGCCCATTATTGAAGAAAAAATAGTAAGTATGGGGTAGAGACGGTTTTATATAAATGTACCTTATCTTTATATATTGAGAATATAGCTTAATTCCTCCAATCAAGCAGTCTTCGCGGGATTCCCAATCATGTAAAGGTGAATGTCTCATGGACCATGAAGTCACCAACTTGTTTCATAGGTAGAGTTTTAACATTTCTGTAATCAAATTATACCACAATGTTTGTTCACAAAATCCTGTTTTCCACAATTCAAAAATACTGCAATGTTTTTTTTGAATAAAAAATATGGTTGCTTACCACTTCTGTATGGCTGAAGGGTATCCTTACTTCTTAGATCAGAAAAATGCGTGTATCAGTAGCAGTGTTGCTGTCATGTGCCGATTTGGGCACAATTGATTATCTGTGGAATTTGACAAAATGAGAGTGAGCCTGTTTAGCTCTTAATGCTACTGGCAAATGTTCACACCACTTTAGCCCTTTGATCCCTACCCTTTGTATTAATGTTACGCAACCTACCCATTCATTTTTGTTACCAGTTTGTGACCATCTTCTAATTCTATATGGCTGAGATACCCGCCACCCCCTCTCAACACAATCCCCAAAGGAGGGAAACAGGCAACAGTTCTTGAAGTTTTTGGAAGAGGGAGGGAGTGACCCTCCCGGCCGTATTTATTAAAACAAAATTAAAACATTAAATCAACAGTTTCATATTATGTACAATTTCATTACCACATTGCGATGTTTGGCTAACCTTAACAGATTCTCTAATACAGAGGTTCTCCTAGCCGAACTAACATCCTACAAACATTTACTTGAAATTATGAAATTGTACATCCTAACGTTTAAGGGCCAACGGCAAGGTCGTAACCGGTGTCAAGATCCCTAACCAGAAATACCCCCCCCACTTGTGAGGGGCGACAGCACTGAGGCGTACCTCAAGTGCAACTACCAATTTCCCTTTGACTTGACGGGGGCACCAATAAAACTCGACGCCACTTAAAGGTCGTTCGAGGACTCGTGTGAGGTATCTAGAAGGTAGCGTAGACCCCCCCCCAAACCCCGCACAACTTACCACATCTGCCGTCGCAGACGTCACTGGCCCCGGGAAATTCCCCAGGAGGGGGCTGTAACCCCTCCTACACAGGAAGGGGCCTTGACCGCCTTTCCTTTTCTTTCGGCGACCCATCCTTAGAAGGGACCGCCTCCCCGTTGAGGGGCCAATGGCCACCTCTCCCGAGCGCTCCCATCCGTGTTGGGTGACGCCCACTCATAGGGATCTTCCAATTAGTGCTCACCGATCATGACCTTACCGCCACAGGCCGGATAGTTGACCGGCTATCCGGACCCCCCACAAAGCTCCTACCTAAAGGTCATGTTTTAACGTTTTTAACCATACTAAGAAGTCTTCTATGAGTAACTCATTCCCCACCCGAGACAAATGCACACCATCCCCCAAATACATACTGTCATCATTAATACAGCCATGCGAAATAGAATGCAATGTCCTGGAGCGGAACAACCTACTCACTTTGTTATTAAGCTTTCTCACAGAGTGATTCAAAGCAGGAACAGAAATAGCCCCTCGCCACACCTTTCGTGGGATTATATGGGACCACGCAATTGTGCACCCCGGAACTCTCCTCGCCAACCAACTTACAGTGGAAAGCATTGCCTCCAGGAGAAGTCGTCTACCGGTGGTGACCAAATCATTGCCCCCTAGATGCACTATGACTATAGACGGCGGTGACCTCGTCCGCCCTAACAAACCCTCGAAAAATGCTTGAAACTGGTCAATACAGAGACCGCCTCTTCCGTAGAAGGACACACTGTACCCGTATTCCCCAGCTACGTGAATCATGTCACCTGCTTTGAATACGTCCGCGGCACACCTCACGTATGAGTGGCCCACGACCCACACCTCCTTCTTCACAGCCGGTGATGTCTGACCGCTGGCCCGGTGTTGGGTCGACTGCATAGTCCGCCCCGCCTCGTAGGCTTGCGCAACTGAAAACCAAACAAAGACAAGAAGCGTGAGTACATCATTACAGCTTCACAACATGTGCAACCGCACATACCTCTTATAACACTTGGAGGACCAACGCCCCACTCGTTTCACTTGTTCAACATTAAGACCCCTAGCTGTAGCTTCCGTAGCAGCCCCTATCCGAAAGGAATGGGTCCCAAACTCGCCCGGGTTCAAGCCCGCAGCGGCAATTGACATCGCAAGCACCCGCTGAAACTGAAATTTCGTCAGTGGGGTGGCGTCCGCGTGTCTCAACAAGGTCCCCCCCCATGATGCCACCCTTCGTGCTAGGTAGTCTTCTAAACACTTTACCGGACACATGGAGGACCCGGGAATCCTGCGTATGATTATGCAGTCGCCCATCCCATCTTGATCGGTCTTGGACCTGACAAAGGAGACAGTCATTGTCTCTCCTCTGATCTGAACGTGTTCCTGGCACAAACCCCCTGTCACATCCCGTTTGTTCTTTGCCACCAGTTCGCTTACCCGCATTGCTCCATGAAATGCCAGCGTAAAAGCGGCTCGGAACAACACCGTCTCAAACTGAGATGAACATGTGGCAGGGAGTGTGGCCAACAACTGGGCCAACCTATCCAAACCTATCGGGCGCCTCTCATCTACTCTGCGACCCTCAAGGCGTTGCCACCCACGCAGCGCTTTCTGTACAACGAAAGACGCTGTCGGGTCCTGGATACCATGAGCCCTGGCAACAAAGGAAATGGCAGCACGATGCCTCTGGGCCGTAGCCACCGATTTCCCAGCCCTACGTAAGGACATCAGAAAATTCACTACCCATTCCTCGCGGCCCCAAAGCCCCTCTCTATCAGTCCCCAAAAAGGCTAAATAGGACCGAAACGCCCCTTCATATGCCTTCCTTGTCCTTGGTGCTAGGCTCTCTCCCACGAGGTGACGAAGTTCGGGGCACCGAGAGACCAGAGAGCTTCGGGAAAGGGTGCCGGCTCTGAGTCCGCTGTGGGAAGGAAACCCGAGAAAGCCTGCATATGAAAACGAGATAGTGCATCAGCCGCCTGATTCATTACCCCCGGGACATGTTTTGCTCTGAATAGCACATTCAGTTGCATACACAGTAAAACAATTTCTTTGAGCAGTCTTAAAATCAGTTTACATCGTGCTGCCTGGCTATTGATGCACTCGACCACGGTCATATTGTCAGACCAAAATACCACAGAGTGATCTTTGAACCCTTCGGGCCAGGTTCTCAGGGCCACCAAAATGGGGAAAAGTTCCAGGAAAGCAATATTACTTGTCAGTCCATTGTCATGCCACCATGCCGGCCATCTTCGTGCCGACCATTTTGTGCCGAAGATGGCACCAAAACCTATGCTACCTGCCGAATCTGTCCATAGCCCCAGCTCTTCAGAGGACACGGCCGGTTTGTTCCAGACGACTCGACCATTAAAATCCGCCAGAAATGCTAACCAAATGCGCATGTCCTGGCGGACCTCAGCCGATAGTCTCGTGCGATGATGACCCTCCTTTAGGCCGACCATAGCTTGGGCAATTGAACGGGAAAAGGGGCGGGCCATCGGTATAACCTTCAGGGCAAAATTCAACTGTCCCACCAACTGCTGCAATTGATGCAGCGTAACTTTAGATCCATTTATACACATTTGCAGGGCTGCCCTGAACTTCCCCACTTTGTCAGCTGGTAAACGAAAACAACCCTCACTGGAGTCTAACTCGATCCCCAGAAACTCGAGGCAAGTCGCAGGACCCACCGTCTTACCTGGATCCAATGGCACACCAAACTGCTTCATTAACACACAAAATTCGGTCAAGGCCTGGCCACATTCGAGATCCCCGGCTGCCCCAAGGAACAGAAAGTCATCAAGGTAATGCATTACATGTCGGAAACCCGTCCTCTTTGTGAAGACCCATTGTAGAAAACTACTGAATTTCTCGAAATAGGCACAAGATATAGAGCACCCCATCGGCATACACCTATCCATATAATAATGACCCTGAAACATGAAACCTAGGAGACGCTGGTCGTCTGGGTGTACCGGGAGCAATCGGAACGCTGACTCGATATCCGACTTCGCCATCAGCGCCCCGGGCCCCAGGCGATTCAAAATGGCTACGGCCTCATCGAAGGATGCGTACCGCACCGAACACACTTCTGGGTCTATTGCATCGTTTACAGAAAGACCACGTGGAGCTGATAAATTATGAATCAGTCGGAACTCACCCGGGTCCTTCTTGGGGACCACCCCTAAAGGAGAACAAACAAAACTCTGCACCGGGGGTACACTAAACGGGCCGGCAACCCGACCTCGAGTAACCTCTTTCCGGATCTTATCCTGTACCCCGGTCGTATGCTGCAGGACCGAAAGTTGATTTTTACACTTCTCCACACCCTGAAAGTCCCCTACTGGGATGCGGAAACCATACGAAAACCCGTTCCGCAGCACCCCAGCAGAAGTACGATCCGGGTATTCAATGAGCCAGGGAATCATCGCCAAGGTATCAATCGGGGTAGGTAAAGGCGCCCCTCGGACTATGTTAGACCTGTTTGGCGCCTCCTCTACCCCCGTTATCACCCGTTTTGGCTCTGCACGTGGACTCAGGATGGGACGACCCGCACCCACTACATTCGTGTTTAAATTTACACGATCCCTGGGGCCTAGTACATTTACCTCTGTTGAAATTCCAGCAGAACCCCCTTTTCCCTGTATTGCTGGCAGGTCTCGAGTAATCGTCGGTACCCGTACCTGATCGAAAGGGCGTCCCCGCATATTGGCGGGAGGATTCGCCAACATTACTCCCTACCAATGGCATTTTCAACATACCTGTCTCCTTCATTTTATCCCATGTCAAAGAATTGTAACAATCCCAGGTTAAGCTTTTATTATGCTCTTTAGCCTTTCTAAAAGATTATCGTAGCAGAACCAATGGTTACCCTGGTGTGACGTCGAGTACCCCATGATTCGCGACTGATAGGTCGGCAACTCGGAAAGCAACTCGGGCCTACGTTCCCCTAAGATCGACGTAAAAATCCCCCATGCTTTGCCCCAATTGCCAATATTCTCATTCACTTTAAAGGCGGCCATTTTTGCGCGCCAAACACTCGGATGCATGAGGTCTTTCTGGCCCTTGACATGCTCCACCTCATAATGATCAACAAGCAACGAGAAGATGTTCACATATTCCCCCGCCCAAATCTTCTCTTTAATTGCCAAAGGCACATGTTGACACAACCTTTCTCTACGAGAGGGTGCTGACTCATCCCTCGCAATCGGCAATGGCCGCTTACCTGCACCGGACGCTGCCTCTGCGGTCGTAATCGTCCCTTGTGGCTTGTCAACTACTGCAGCCGGCGCGGACACCTTGGCTGCATCCCGTTTCTCGCGCAATTGCTTCATCAGCGCCTGCGCTTCGACAGCCGTGGCGCCCTCACTACTTTCGCCCAACCACGCTGCAAGTTATGCTGCCAGCTCGGGCGGCATATCTTCATTGGACACCGGGGTGACCACCACGGGAATCGGATTCCCCTCCACGGGTACTGGGGTTGGCGCTTCGAGCGGGGTACGGGGAACCGGGACGTCTCCCCCAGCTGGTCCCCTCCTTGGCCTCTTGGCTCTCCCTCCTGGGGCTGCTCCAGCCGAAGGACGTTCCGGCCCCCCTTCCCCCTCTCTCTCCGCCACCCGCTTCTTCAGCTCGGTCATCTCCTTCATGAGGACCCGAAGCATCTGTTCAGTCGTCATTCTCTTTCCGCCCTTCTTGGGCATTTCTCCGACAGAGACAAAAGAAAGATTACAACGCTCAAAATTGGCTCTTCGTTCCGTCTCGAGCTCACGTGCAGCGAGGAGGTGCAGCTTCAGAGCACAGGAACAAGAGGATGCCTTCTGGTCTTGCGTCCCCTTTTATCCGTCTTCAGGGCGGGCGTAAACCCGCCCCTGCCTGCCCCGAGGGCGTGGCCAGCCGCGTCAGTGTCTAGGCCAGCCCACTCTAGGGCGGGAAAAAAGCGCGCCCCGGCTACGCCGCTTTGGGCATACCAGCCGAGACACGCCTCCCGCCCAAGATGGCTTCCTGGGGGGATCGTGGCCATACGTGCGGGGGGACCGAGTGGTCGCCCCTTTCCAATTTCTTCCATTCCCACGTTATATCAACCATAGCCCCAAACTCCTTCTACTGAACATCCCTCTTTAGTTAGAGAACATTCCCAATCTCCGCTTCGCCACCCCTAGACAGAACCATTTGTCTGTCCTCTCTATGTCTTATTCTACAATCACGGTAAAACGGACTAAAAAAGCGAGTTCTAAAGAAACCGGCAAACACCTCATGAAACATACATTATGGCTAGCTATTCAGTATCCTTCGTAAGCACCTGTCACATACGGACAGGGCAACTGTTTCTAACACGCACAGCCGCAGCAACCCGCCTCACCTCCTCTATCAAAGTCTTCCTTCATGTGTTCTCGGTCTGAAAAAAAGATTAGAGGCAGTAGTTACTAAGACGCCCATTTAAATACCCCATCTGATTGATCTATTCAAAACACCTGTGTCTCATCTCAGACTCCCGCCATCGTGAGAGACCGTGTAACAGAGTTAAAAAATGGGGGGGGGGGGGTAGGGGGGGGGAACAAAGCCCAGATATGCTGTATTACCAAGATTACTTTTTGTGGTAATGACACAGAAAATGTTATTCATATGCTAGTATTACGAAGAGATTGATTTTTACAACGGAAACCTAAAAAAGGTCAAAAACAAATATATATCGTTAAAAAGAGCTTATGGCCGGCGCGAACCCTGTATGTCTCTGATTCATACACTTGTGCCTATAGCAATTGTGCTACTCGTATATTGAATCTTCTCATTTGGAATTGAATATATGACTACTCTCCTGGAAGCCTGTAGAAAGTCACTCGTTTCGCATAGGATTTTACCCGTTTTAACCAATTCTGACTTCCTAGGTGTGCAACAATCCATTCCCACTCACAAACGGAGGCAGGGATCAGACACGACTTCTGTTGCCTGTTAGTATATCCCTGCCATCCTGAGCAATGACTCAAAACAGAGTGCTCTCCCTAGCATATAGTGCCAGGTAGTAAGTTACCCTGTTAAAAACCTGCCCCATACGCGCTTCTATTCGTACTTAGCTTCCAGTTTACCAATGCGTTTTGCGAAAAAAGGAAAGGAGGGGGCTTCAACTTTTTCAAGCCGTCAGTATACCGTCCTATTACCAGGCCCAAACTCCATTTAGCTCACTGTTACCGTTCCTCTGACACTATCCTCACGCCACTCGATCGTTATGAAAGTGAACCTTAACAACTGGTCGTTTGTTTAGGGAGACAGCGTTAAGTTTGTCAGTATGCACGTTATCATGAAGTGTTCAGGGACAGTGTGCTCCTCCATATGCCCTTCGAAAATTATTTTCCAAAACTACATCAAGATGTGGTGGAGGTGATTGGGGCAGCTTTGCAGAAGAGTGCTGTTCACACTATCCAACTGACAACAGACATGTGGACCAGTTTCCAAGCCCTTGATTACATGTGCATCACTGCACACTGGGTCTCTTTTGCGGGGGTTAGAGACAAGATATCTGCAGGTGTTGACAGTGCCACAATTTTTCAAGCTAGTCGGAAACATGCAACAGTAGCCATGTTTGCCATGGAGAAATCCCATACTGCAGTAAACATTTTGGAGGAGTTTAACAGTAAGGTCTTTAAATGGCTGCATCCAAGAAAGCGCATGATTGGTTATGTTTCCATGGATAATGGCAGTAATATAGTTAGGGCCATGAATTATGGTGGCTATTTCAGAGTGCCGTGTTTGGCGCACAGTATTAACATTGTTGTTAAAGATTTCTAGAAAAAAGAAAACAAAGTCAGCAAGTTACTGACCACCTGCCAAGAATCTGCACACATTTCAGCCATTCTTTTAAGGCCCGGAAGCAGATGAGGATCATTCAATGTATCTGTAGAGTGCCAGTCAGAGGACTCATCATGGAGGTGGCAATACGTTGGAACTCAACCTTATACATGTTTGAGCGTCTGTTTGAGCAGTGCTTGGTAATCAATGAGTATGTCTTTGCACGGGGTTCTTCTATGAAAGACATAAGGCTAGAGGTGGAGGAATGGGACCTAGTTAAAAGCCTGACAGATATGCTTTGTCCTTTTGAGGTCTTCACACGTGAAGTCAGCAGGGAGGAATGTACTTTGGGCAAAGCTATCCCATTTTTGCGCATGCTAGAGCACCAACTGAAGGCGGTGTCTTCAACGTTCAAAGATGATACTGACAAGTAAGATGCATATCAGTTGGCAGAGAGCTTATTAACCCGCCTACTTGACAATGCAAGGCTTAAAGGAATACATTGTGAACAGCATTACATTTGTGCCACTATTCTGGATCCACGGTACAAAAAGGCACTGGCCAGCAATACATTCATTCCTTTTAATGAAGCAGATGTTTCAAAGTATAAACATTGGCTAGCTCTGTCAGCCACTCGGTTCGAAAAAGAGCGGCAGGAAATTGAAGGAACTGGCAGAAGTTCAACTGAATCAGCAAGCCATCCGGTGTCAAGGTCCACTTCTGTGGCCGAAGGCAGTCACTTTCCCTCACAGCCATTACTGATACCAGCAACCGTATCATCATCATCCTCACCTGCACCAGGCCCAGTCATAATATTGTCGGATGCGGATTGGATAACTCATCAAGGGTTTGCTCGTTCCAGTGTTGATGCAAAGGCCTCAGATGGTACGCAAAGTTCAGCACCCCTGGATGACCTTGAGTGGATGGTGCAGGCCTATCTGGATGTCCAAACAGAGGTCTTAATTGATCGCAAGTTCACAACCCATTGCTGTATTGGTATGGGAAAAGGGGTCAATGGTCACTGATCACCAAGCTGGCTCTAAATTATTTGTCTTACCCACTCACAAGCGTGTCTTCTGAACGTGTTTTGAGTGCTGCTGGTGCCATTGTAACTTCAAAAGGACCCGCCTCTCTCCCAAAAATGTGGAGAGGTTAACAATGATCAAAATGAATCAGCACTTCATACCATCAGATTACAAAATACGTGAATCCACGCAGGAAGAAGAGGACACCAACTTAGGTGATGGATGTTCTTCTCTGTTAGCTGACCTACTCCCGTATCAATTCACAGAGTTTGAGGACAAGCTCTACTTTCCTGACACCTAGGCCTGAAACTGACTTTTTCATCCTTATTCACTTTTATTCCTGTATGTCTTTGTTTGTTTTGCAACTTTTACCACAACAAAACTCTTATCAAAACAAAACCATCAGCAGCACTGTTTTCATCTTATTTCCTTTTTGAAGCTGCTGCTGTCTGCATTCCTGAAGTTCACAAGTTCACAACTCAGTCATGCTCCTCTATCCTCCTCCTCCAGACTCCCCCTATTAATTTCCCTCAAGGCAGATGGCTGGATTACACAGAGTCAAGAAACTGTCGCTTTGTAGAAGAGTCCCATCAAAAGAAGTGGGACTGGAATTACTGACTATATGCTGATTGCTGACAGTTACTTCTGAAATTGACATGAGAGGCTGCCCTGAGGACCTTCACTTTAATAACCAGATGTGGACAAAAAGTGGAACAGGTAATGAATAATGAGATGGCATGCAGTGGACAACACTGGCTGTCTGGCTCTGATGAAAGCAATTGCTGTTTGTTGTGCATGAAACAAATCAAATGTCTTCTGTTATTATTTAATCTTTTACACACTAAATGTAACTCAAGTCTACTCTGTTTTTACCATGTTTTATTCAAATTGTATTTCTGCTGCAGGGGCCAATACGTTGCATTTTTTTATATGCAAAATGTCCTTGGACTCACTGTGTGTGTAGACTGTGACTGCATGAACAACCTTGAGTTTGCCAATATACCATGATGATGATGAGTCTTGTTGATCAAAGTTACATAATATCCTTTTTCTTTACAGTTACTCACTGGGAGGGATGGATCATCATTGTCAGTTTATGGAAGAACTATGGCCATTTCGTGAGTGGCAAATAGGTAAACAAGTCAACAACAACTACAGCAGAACTACATGTCTGTCTAGTCGTGGTATGGAGTGGTCGAGCCAGTGTAGTGTTATGCCAGAGTCCAGATAGCAAGTCATGTAAAATTGCGGCTATGTGGCTTGATGCATACAATTAGATATGCTTTGTCTGTCTGTGTCAAAGAGGTATGCTGCATCAGGTTGCTTCACTCAGTGGTGCCTGCCTTGACCGTCTGCATGGTCCTGGCCTGCTGTGTGCTAATTGCTATCCTTGAAAAGGAGACTCAGAGTACCCATTTTAGAAATGATGATTGTATGTAATACTGTCGCCTCTGAAAATGAAAGTGTTATTTTTGCACTACACACCAGTCCGTACCTTATATTTTTTCTCCAGGTGTTTTAATATCACTTCCTGTTTTTCCATCAACAATTACAGGCCGGCTTTTACCCTGTGCGATGGGAAAAACGATTAACTCAGGCTTACCATTAGCGATCCGCAATCCACATCCGCCAGGCAGGCAGTGGACATTGTGTCTGGTCACCAAGATTGATCGACGGAGCGTCAGATGGAATTGAGGAGTACCGCGAATGAGAGGAATGTCTGGATGCATGCAACTTCCCAAATTGAACAGAACAACTACAAAATACAGTTACAGTATCCTCTTCACTTCTCCTTATCTTTTAAATAATGTTATTGTTGTGAACTTCTATGAGTGTGACTCTGTGCGTTTGTTTGCTCTGTGCTTCAAATTCATCCCTCCAGCTATTTGATAAGTTTCTTTGCTATTTTTAAAACTAATTTAATGTACTAATAACTAAGTGTTTATTCTCTCTGAGGGCAGATAGGCACGTGTAATTGCTTAATTACTGCAGCCCTGTACTGTCAAATTGTTTCTTCATAGTTAGTAAGTTGTAGTAAGTACTACTTTTCAGTAACCTAACCATCCATTTAGAAAACAACTTCATGCATGCAGTAGTGCACTTCCTTTATGTCCCTTAAAAGATTTATGGATATCTTCGTACCCAAAGATTTTCTTCATTTGTTGTTTTTCCATGCTGTGTCTTTTTTTCCTGTCTCCACAAAACTTTCCCAAAAACCCCAATCGCATCCAATTTTCAAACCCTAACCCTCTTCCCCCAGGCTGTGTAGTTTTCATTGAAGTGTGACTAAATGACAACAATAATTCCACACACTTGCTGGGGAGGATAAGGTCCAAACAACAGAAAATCAATTTCAAGGCTGGTGAAGGAATCTGAGGATATATTCTTATTCTTATTCTGCTTGACACACACCCATGAGTTTTTGCAAATCAAATCAGAATTTCATGTGCGCCATCAAGTGGATTGATCATCAACAACATCCTCCTCCTACACGTGACGAATGCTTACTCCACGGAACTACTACTTATATTTTGAATACTTTAGCATTGCTTAGGCTACAATTTATGGCACTGTTCTTGTGTACTGTACAATCTATCGTACTGTTCTAATGCTCAGGCCACTTAATGTTTAATTTCCTATTGTTTTCATGTGCCGCTACTGCCAGTGTGTACCACTACTACTACCACCACCACAAGAATGACCTTTCATCCGTCCAGGATTCCATAGCCAACATTAATTGCCATTTGCCATGGAGCCAGCCCTGTGCCTAACTCTATTCTCAAACATGAATCACGGGTAAGATAAGCATTTTGGGGGAGGAAGAATAATGGAGTAGGAGGAGAGGAGAGACTGACAGTAGTACTGGTAAAGTAGGACAATTGAATTCACTAACTCTGTCAGTGTCACGTTTGTACACATTTGGGCGATTAGACAATTTGAATCAACCAGCCAGTTAAGTTTCAGGAAAACAAATGTACAGTTAACCCACCCCTGCTTTCCCCACAAAACAGAAAAAAAACGCGGATGCTATGTTTAAGTTGAAATAAATAATTATTTGAGCCCTAACAAAAATATACTATCCCACAAGACGACCCGACCCACCCCCCTCCATAACCCCGACCAATGTCCACGAAATCAATTTCCCAGTACAACAACCCCAAAGCCCAATTCCCACCCCCCCAAAAGTCTTTAAAAAAGGGGCAAGGGACAGTCTCTCTACTTCCGCCGGCGGTGTCCTTTGGCCAGGTGGTCACGCTGCTCTCTCCGGAGGTCCTTGAGCAGGGCTTTCAGCCTCGTGAACACGACCCTTGCACTTGCAGGTACTGTGGGGGGCAGCTGTTTTTTTTTGCTGCCGGGTGGCTGCCGGACCGCGGCTCCATACCGCTGGAGATTTGCGCTGACTGTATGGCCCAGGGTCAGCGGAGGAGGATGCAGCTGTCTTGGATGTTGTTGACTGCGACTGCGTGTCCTCCTCCTCCTGGGCCACCAGCCACGATATTCGGCGACAATTGCCTCGAGCTTCCGTTGCAGGGCCCATCTAGCCAACTCCTTCCTTGTTAGTTTGGAAGGAGTATCTATATGAAGAAAGAAAAACATACTGGAACCAATGCTCTTTAAGATTAACACAAAATAATTCAGCAGCAGAAAGTTGTGTCGCAATAGCACTTGCAACTTGCAAGCACAGTACGTAACATTTGTGGCACATACCTATCTAACCTCCCACTTCGTCGGCCTCTGCTCTAACATTAGTGGGAGTTTCAGGAATTCTACTAGCACCATATGGACTCACTACATTAGGCTCAGACAGTACACCAGTCTTCTTCTTCTCTCTTGTTTAGCGAAATTGGTAAGTAAACCTGTGGAAACCGGCATAATGCCAGCGCAGTCAACTTGCACCCGAGAAAAACAGACGCAAGCCATGATGACACAGACTTGCGTTACTGTTACCAGTCCAGTACATGCAGGTGGTGAAGCTCTTACTTTTCTATTACGGGTGGCACTGGCCATACTCTTTTACAAGGGCTACTGCTTAATTAATTTAACTTTCACCCTGCCCTGCCCCTGACTACTACAAAAGGAAAATGAAGAAGATAAATAATATGATCATCTATCCCTTCACAGGATATTTACTTACATATGGGATGACATTTAGGTGCTTTGTTTTTGATTGAGTAAACACCGATATGCCACACATGAATGACAGAGTTGTAAAAAAAATATTAACAGAGGTAGTGAATGAGTGGTCACCGTGATCGCCGGATATATGCTGTGCTTGCAAACTACTATTACTAGTCATGGTAGTATTCTGATAAAATACAACTTCTACTTTCCTCGGCTTTGCTACTCTGGCACGGACGTGCGGTGTTACATTCTCTTCAAAGTTACACTCTTCAACCAGTGACCGTCTACTCTGCCTACATACACCTATGCTAACTATGAGGAAGATACCATCCAGGCATCCATCCATTCAAAGTAAATGTCAACCATTCTTCTCAACTGGACAAACCTTACTTTTTGTCACTGAAAAAAACCCTTTTTATTTTATTTTGTATACCACCAGCCATGCATCTGTGCTTGACTTGCATTTGAATTTGCTCCAAAGGATATATTGCGCACACATACAGTTTCTGTTTCACCCACCCAGGCAGTCCTCTTTTCTTTCTCCTTCCACCCATCTTTGCTTCAGCCTTCAACCGGCCATGCATCAGATTCCCAGCCACCTAAGGCAGCATTCAAAAACAAGTATCATTCTTTGGCAGTCATTAATTTTCACTCGCTCGTCCTTCCTTACACCCTTCTTTCCCTTTTTGTTCATCCCATCCATCAAGTTCATCTCTGATCTGACTTGGCTTCTCGATAAAACTTTCACAGCTGAGTTGAGGTCGAATTTATCGAGGCTATTGGTTACTCGTCAACTCCCGCTGCTATTGCTAATGAGAAGTTAAGGGTGACTGTCTTCTACCTGGTTGACAAAAACTTAGTTCTAAATTTGTAAGTCTTTTTAACAGTAAAGTGTACTTGTACTGGACAACATATACACCCCCGCAGAGAGCCCACTCTGCAATCTCAATAAGTAAGGAATATAATAGCTTACCACTGCCCGCCACTACCGTGGCATCCCCCACAGAAGTTCCTGCTGGCTGTGGCGCCGCATCCGCCCCTGGAGTGCCCACCTCTGTGCTGGCCCCGGCACTGGTGGTTGGCTGTGCCGATGGTGTTACGCCTAGAAAATACATTTAATATTTTTAGATGCCATATACACCACTCTCTATTTTGTCTAGGAATGAAAAAAAGTTACTAATACTACTTAAACACATTTAATAATTTGTGACTCTCTAATCTAAACTAAAAATGTCCCTTTCTTCAGGGAAGGGTGTTTTTTATTTATGCTTAGCCATAATATGTGATGCTACACTTTTTGACACAACTGACGAATGCTTGCTTTTTCACACGCACCATTTTTCTCATAACAGACAGAAGCTTCCCTTCTACGAACAAGAGCAGGCTTATCATCATATGTTAGTCAGAGTCGTCATCGATTCATCCCCACCAAGACTTTAAGTTCCAACCAGGTGAGGGCTCTCCCACAATTAATGTGTGAAATCAGTCACTTTTCAGTCTTTCACCGTTTATCTTAAATGACATTGATTTTAATAAATGTTTTCATATAATGCACAATTTAAATTTTTACAGAGTAGACACAGAGCTAGATGTTTTACTTTTAATAAAGCTTTAATACTTACATAGAGTTTTTGGTCATGAGTGAGTGTGCGAAAGGGTTTGCAATTTGCAAGCATGAGTCCGTAACTCTGCGAGGTCCGGACTCTGACTCCATAGTCTTATTTTCAGGGTTGTATAATCATTAGGGATCATCGCTGCATTCGGGAGCTAAATAATAACTCAGACACACTAGCCAGTCAGTAAGGAGATTGGTGGTTCTACTTCTGTTATGGCTGAGGTATATGGAAAGTCTAACTGCGCCTATTATCATTTATAACCAATGTCCTATATCTTGTCTATAGTTCTGTATTTGCAGAATAGTCCCTGCAACAGTAGTAGTGTCTCCTCTTATCCAATCAAAAAGTAAACTAGCATCTTATTCTTGGTGGCCATTGACATTTTATTGTTGGGAATTGTCAAAGCATAAACATTTAGAAGACTTCAATAGACATTATGGACAACCCAGATGACTGCACTCAGTTCCTAGACTTGCTGAATAGAATAGGAGTTTTGTTTAACACCTTTTGCCAACTGTGCAAGCTTAGCTAGCTACACAGACTGACTAATAATAATCTAGTAGTACCACAGAGAGTCATAGTAGAGGCAGGATAATAATTTAGAAACAGTCTACAAGAAGATCAAAGACGATTTAGGAAAAAATTGAATTATGAGGAACGTTTGGAAGAAATAGGTGCTGTAAAAGATAGGGAAGTATAATTATTAATATTAACAGGAAAACTTACTGGGGCCAGCAGAGGAGCCCTCAGTGGACCTATCGTGGCCTTCCTGCTCGACCGGCGCCGCTACCTCCACCTCTGTCCTCTTGCCCCTGGGGGGATCTGATGTACATGAAATAAAGACACAAACATGGATGATTGTTGTCAGCCAAATCAAACATTTAAAAAAAAACAATAACAAAATATTTTGGGGAAATAGACAACAATTGCACTAAATTTACTGACCTATCTGCTGTGGTCTACTAGGATACTAGTATTGCTGGATTCACGGACCATTTAGTTGGAAACTAACTCCCTAAACCAACTACAAAAAGGTTCTACTGGGACTGGCAGGCAGCACACCGCAGCACGCGAAGTGACAGACACAGTCCGCCATGATTGCAGACCACTAAAACGTTTCCTACTAAATAACCAGTCTTAATATACTCAAACTATCAATCCACCACCACTATCTCTGCTTAGTGGCAGGAGTATAAGGAAGGACCGGACTTTAGTCTCTAGTTTCTAGCATTACGCAGTTCTGTAAAGTACACTCATGCATAATCACTCAAGCCAAATGAGCACAAAATTGAAAACAAGTAAGGGTAGTAGCACCGACAGTGAGCAGGCGAGCACCTGCAATCACAGAACCTTTTGAAACATAATTTACCTGCAATGTAATCTCTAGTGTCTAGCATTACGCAGTTCTGTATAGTACACTAAAACATAATCAGTCACCCAGGCCAAATGAGCACAAAATTGAAAGCAAGTAAGCATAGTAGCACCGCCAGTGAGCAGGCGAGCAACTGCAATCACGGAACCTGTTGAAACATAATTTACCTGCAATGTAATCGTTAGTGTCTAGCATCATGCAGTTCTGTAAAGTACACTCATACATAATCAGTCACCTTTTGAAACATAATTTACCTGCAATGTAATCAGCAGCTTTCTTGCGATTCGGAAAAAATAAATATTTGCAATAACATAACACAGAGCAGGGGAAAACAAAGTAGTAATTAAATAGCTACTAGTACTCACCAAGCCCAGGGATCTTGACGTCAAGCATGTCAAGCAGGTCTTGTTCCCGGTCCAGGATGTCAGACTACTGGTGCGTCACCTGGTTGTAGCTGCGCCGGACCCCAAACTCCCGATACATGGCCCAGCACACCTTCCCCCATAGCTGGCGACGCTCCCGGAGCCCGTACCCGGTACCGGGCCTACCGCCTGCCGCGACGGTCTTGGGGAGGTGGCACTGTACAAAGAACACCAGTACGGCCACCTCCACCGTGCTGAAGATCTCCCTGGGACTTACTGACTCCCCCCTTAACATCCGGCAAGGTAGCCGGCTACAGGGTGCTGTAGTTTTCCCCTTGGACTTGCTGGCTCCCTTTGCCATGGTCCTGTTTAAAAGAGAAGGAAAGAATAGTGAAAAATGTAAAGAAAATAAAAGAGAGAGATAAACAAAAAAAGTAGTAAATAGAGTAACTAAAAGTTAAAAAAAATATATATATAGATGTAGAAAAATAGAGAGATAATGAGTGAAAAAGATTTTTAAAAAGTTCAAAGAAACAAAGGATTGCAAAGATTAAAGCAGGATAGAAAAAGCATGCCCAGAATAGGCATGGGCGGAAAATCCGTTCCGCTCGCGGATTTTGCGGATTTTCGGGAAATCCGCAATCCGCGAGATTTGCGAATTTCCTGCAAAATCCGCAAATCCGCGAGCAGCGGATTTTGCTCGCACTGCTCGCACTGTTCGCGTGAGTTCGCGCCCCGCGAATAAGTGCGAAATTGCAGAAATATGATCTAAGCAAAACTGAAAGTAACTACTTACCAGGTTCAAAAGTTCAGGCACATCATTAGTAGCCATTTCCTGTAGTGCTTCCTGAGGGGCCCCTCCAGAGTTCAGTTGCCAGTTGAAACTATTATGTGACCCTGCTCTGAACCTCAGAATAGTTACACATATACCACAAAGGTCATGAATTACAGCTAAGGGAGACAAGCAGGAGCCAGGCTGGAAGTTAAAATCCATTAATCAGCCCCTAATTCATTATTGTCAGTTGGGGCAGGGCAGGTGTTGTAACTAATTTTGCAACAATGAAAGCACTTAGCAAGTGCAAAAGATCACTAATCAGGGCGCACTAAGGAAGCAGGTGCCAGCTAAAAAAATATTCTGTGACACATTAATCAGCCCCAAATTAATTCAGGTCACTTGAGGCAGGGAAGGTGTGCTTTGCTTTGCCGAAAATAATGTACACTGGACAACCAGAGGGTGTGGTGATGAAACAGAGGGTGGCATGGGTGGGCCAGAGGGTGGCATGAGTAGTCAGAGAGTGGCAGTGGTGACAGAGAGTGGCAGTGATGAAGAAGAGTGTCCCAAACAGGTTGGACACGTAGAAACAACAAGTTCGCAAAACTTGCGACCCGACAGGTAAGTTCGCAAATTGCGAAATTGTAAAAACCCTCGCGAACTGGCAGAAACACGGGCGAACACAAAAAAAAAAAAAATCCGCAAATTCGCGGGAATTCGCGGATTTTGCGGATTGCGAGTTCGCAAATCCGCAAATTCGCGGATTGCCAATCCGCAAAATCCGCTCATGCCTAGCCCAGAACCATAGCAATGAATGAAAAACAAGATGGCTGCGCTCATTGCGACCACATGGGTAAGTTCGCGCAATTTTTCCCCCGCGAGCATGCAAAAACGGACGCAAACACGTAATTGCTCCCCGCACGTAAGAAATGCCCAATGTGAGCATGCAACTTGCGCCCGGAAACGGAAATACGCAACGCGAACACTGAAAACAAGATGGCCGCGCCCATGTACGACCACATGGGTAACTTCGCGGTAGCTGCGCTGAAAAAAAAACCCGCGAACTCGCAAAAAAACCGCAAATTTGCACAAGTTCGTGGATTTTGCAGACCGCGAGTACGTATTTGCGCAGATTCGTGTCCCACAAATTCACAAATTTCGCCCATACTTACTAAAAACTCAACAACAGCAGTACCCAGTTAAGCAAGAAGATAAAAAACAGGTCAGGGAGATCTTAGATCAACTTGAATACCAGAGGGTGATTGAAACATGCACCTCATCAATGAACAATCTTTTGCTTTCTGTAGCCAAACCAGACAATACATATCGTCTAGTATTGGATTACAGACATCTAGACTCTTGTTGCAAAACTTTTGCCGTACAAAATCCACATAGTGCAGCATTAATAACTAACATTGTGCGTAAAAAATATAAAACCACATTAGATATTTCTAATGGTTTCTTCTGTCAAAATATTGCACCAGAAAGTAGGTATTTGACCGCTTTCTCAATTATTGTGACATAGCGTCACAACTGTTGTCTCCCACAGGGATTCAATAATAGTCCTGGGTTATTCTCAGCGAGTGTAACAGAGTTACTACAAACTTATGATGACAAAGCATTGTCATATGTTGATGACATCTATCTGACAGATGATGACTTGGATAGGCACTTGAACAGGGTGAATACACTTATACTTGGATACAAATTCAATTAAAAAAAATCTAGGATTGCTCATTAAACGTCCTCTTTCTAGGATATGAACTTTTAAGTGAAGGCAAAAGCCTGACAGCAAACTTTCTAGAGAAATGTGCGCTGCTCCAACCTCCAAAAACGCTGAAAAACTTACAGTTGATTCTAGGTTTCATAAATTTCGGAAGAACGTACTTTCTAAATTATGCAGAAAGGGTTAAACCTCTCTACAAATTAATCAAACCTGATTTTCCAACAGTCAATTGGACACAAAAACACACAGAAATGTTGCGTTTACTGCAAACAGACATATTAGCAACTAAACATTTGCAAACACGCGTAAACTTATGCAACTTGGTGATCCGAATCATTCCAGGACAATGCGGATTCACGTACTTAACTATTAACAAAGGTGAAAAAGTACCAATTGCTTACAAATCACACTTGTACACACAAGCGGAAATGAAATTCACTTAAAAAATCTGACAGCGGTTCAAACTGCAGTAGCAAAAGAGAGAGCCCTCGCACAGGGTAAGCGCATTATTGTCGTTACACCTGTACCTGCCTTAGAGGCGGTGACAAAAGTGAGCATTCGAAATGCTGAAGTTTTACATCCGAAATGGATACAATGGGTTAATTCTTTTGCTGCAACAGACGTTGGATACCTTTTTGGCCCATATTTTAAGACAGAAGCATTTCTACAATATGAACAAGAATATCCTCTGCCTACTGAAATTCTGCCTCTAGAGCAGTATGAATCTATAATTTATACTGACGGATCAGCTCAACCCGCTAATGGGGAGTAAACAAGCCTATAGTGCGGCATGCGCAATTGTTAAACGTCGCTGACGCAATGGCAAATTTCGACCACTCTCATAGTGTGCGATTCGTATTATTGTGTTCAATCTTACAATGAATACTTGCAGAACTGTATTCAAAACGGTTACAAAGATGCAAAAGGTGGCACAATCAATCATAAACTGCTTTGGGAACAAGGAGTTCAGTTACGACAAGGACTACAAAACGCTCACGTGATATATAAGCTGAGTCATCAACGTGATGGCATTCATGTTGAAGGGAATTCATTGGCTGATGAAGCCGCAAAGGCAGCTGTGGAAACAGCTTTCGTAGCTGCAATCACTCGTTCAAAAATGAAAATAAACAGCGAAATGTTGCTAGCTGTCAATGCTTCAAGCAAAGACAGTGGTAAAAAATTACCGAAAAGGTTTCCATTCAAATATTCAAACATAACTGATGCAAATAATGTTCAGTTTTCTCGAATCCCTGGAGTGGGGGATAGAGTAATTCCAAACATGGAACATAGATTAGAACTAATCTTAGCAGCACATGAAGGGCTCGCCTCTGCACACGCAGGTGTTTCCGCCACAGTGTCATTATTAAAACAGAGATACTGGTGGCCACGCATGAGGAAACAAACCAGAAACTATGTTTTTGAATGTGAAATATGCCAAAAGATGAAAGTCTCTACTGTGAAACGCCCTGCGCAGACGCCCCTGTTAATTTCAGATAAACCATTAGCTTGCATTTACCTAGATCACTGCGGTATTGTTTGTACTTTGAAACATCTGCTTCAGTAAAAGGAATGAATGCATTGTTGGCCAGTGCCTTTTTGAACCGTGGATCCAGAATAGTGGCACAAATGAAATGTTGTTCTGTATGTATTTTGTTCTAAGCCTTTCATTGTCAACTAGGCGGGATAATAAGCTCTCCGCCAACTGATATGGTCTTGCTTGTCAGTATCATCTTTGAACGTTGAAGACACCACCTTCAGTTGGTGCTCTAGCATGCGCAACAATGGGATAGCTTTGCCCAAAGTACAGTCCTCCCTGCTGACTTCACGCATGAAGACCTCAAAAGGATGAATAATGTCTGCAAGGCTTTTAACTAGATCCCATTCCTCCACCTCTAGCCTCATGTCTTTCATAGAAGAACCCCATGCAAAGACATACTCATTGATTACCAAGTACTGCTCAGACAGACGCTCAAGCATGTAGAAGGTTGAGTTCCAACGTGTTACCACCTACTGGATGAGTCCTCTGACTGGCACTCTACGGTCACGTTGAATGATCCTCAGCTACTTCCGGGCCTTAAAAGAATGGCTTGAATGTGTGCAAATTCTTCGGCAGGTTGTCAGTAACTTGCTGACTTTCTTTTCTTTTTTCAAGAAAAAATGAACAACAATGTTAATACTGTGCACCAAACACGGCACTATGAAATAGCCACCATCATTCATGGCCCTAACTATATTACTGCCATTATCCGTGGAAACATAACCAATCATGCGCTTTCTTGGATGCAGCCATTCAAAGACCTTACTATTAAACTCCTCCAAAATGTTTACTGCAGTATGAGATTTCTCCATGGCAAACATGGCTACTGTTGCATGTTTCCGACTAGCTTGAAAAATTGTGGCACTGTCAACACCTGCAGATAACTTGTCTCTAACCCCTGCAAAAGAGACCCAGTGTGCAGTGATGCACATGTAATCAAGGGCTTGGCAACTGGTCCACATGTCTGTTGTCAGGTGGATAGTGTGAACAGCACTCTTCTGCAAAGCTGCCCCAATCACCTCCAGCACATCTTGATGTAGTGCTGGACCCGCAACTCTGGCGAAAATAGGACCAGCTAGGAACGTTCCATTTAGGGCAGACTGTTGCCACAAAATCTATAAAATCCACCCCTTCCACGAAATAAAAAGGGAGAAGGTCCAGTGATAACATTTTAGCCAGCATTGCATTATAAAGACATGCCCTTGGGTAATTGCGTTCAAATGGCGCCTCCGACCAAAACATGCTTTTAATGGTGGTCTGGACCATTTTCATATGTGATGATGATGATCCAGACTTCTTCAACCCAGTTAGGCTCAGTGATGTACTTTTTTGCATTGGTGTCTCTCCCAGACTCTTAGTGTGCCTCATAGATGTTGCTGGGGTAGAGGGTGTGGGCACTACCACTGTAGCCCCTCGTCATCTTCAGATTCAATATCAATGGATACATTTGGATTGGTTGTACTTTTGGCTTCCCGGATCTTACTTAGGGGCACCTCCCACTGGATAGTGTGGTGTTTTTGGAGATGACCTCTCTGGCCTCCGGTACCATTGTGGTACCAAGCTTACCCCGACTAACTACAGTTTTACAAATCAAACAAACAACTAGGTTTTCAGACTTTTTGCTAATAAGACGTCTCAAACTGGGGAGTTGAGATTTCTGGTGGTGGTGGTGGAGGTGCTACTTTCAATGCCAGATGAAGTGGAGGATGGGCGTGGCCGAATTTGACTTTGTTGTGCACTTACAGTTACAGCATCACTACTTGAGGTAACGGCGGTCGAGCTGGATGGAGGTCCCTGCCAGCCCTTCTGAAGAGAAAATATGGCAGCTGTAGGTTGTGTTGGTGTAGTAGTTACCTGTGTTTGTGGTGGTACCAGTACCACGCCGCCCACATTCCGCTCAGCAGCAAAATCAGGATAGGGTAAAAATGTCTGTCTGCTGCATGCCCGCTGGGGCTGGAGTGACGATTATGATGACTGGGTTGTCATCATTAGACTGTTCATCAGCAGCAGAATACACCACTTCTACTTCTACTTCTTTTTCATTGTCATCACCCATGAGTGAAAGCCTTGCGGGAACCTTCCTTTTAGGCTTATCTACCTTTGTCGGCTCATGGCGTGCCTCCCTCTTCTACTTCTTGTTCGTCGTCATCACCCATAAGTGAAAGCCTTGCGGGAACCTTCCTTTTAGCTACCTTTGTCGGCTCATGGCGTGCCTCCCTCTCAGACTGCATTGGTGGGTTCCAATCAAGATCTAGATCATCTGAAGGAAGGGGGCTTGAAGAAGAACTTGTACTAGCCCTCCTTCACCTTTTTCTTGCTGGGGATCTGGAAGACAATGGATCATCAGTAGGAGTGGCTTGCTCGGATGATACCTCCGCTTGAATCTCGATTTCCTGATGTGCCCCTACTTCTGGAGGAACAAGCATTGTGGGCAGTTGTGCCTCTCCATGCGCCTCTCCATGCGCCTCTCCATGCGCCTCTCCATGCCCCTCTCCATGCACCTCTGCTTGCGCCTCTACTTGCGCCACTCCTTTTGCCTCTCCTTGCGCCTCTCCTTGTTGCACCTGTGGTTGTCGTTGCGGCTGTGGTTGATCACTCGTCAGAGGAGTTACACACTTCGTTGATTGAATGCCAACATCACCGGTCGATGGTGATTGAGCAATTAAAGTGCCTGCCTCTGCAGCACTCATGGCCTTGGGCCTAACTTGGTGTGGTGGCACTGAGACCAAGGTAGCTGAGGTGCTGCTCCCAGCTTGGTCCCCGGCAGACACCGCTGCTGCAGGCGTAGTTTTTTCCCCCAAAAAGTGTCTGTGAGCACACCAGTCTCCTTGGTAAGTGGCTCCACTTGCTTCTTCTGCTCCTTCTTACTGGCAGAGGCTCTGGAAACTTTCTTGGTAGAGGAGCTACGGCCACCTTTCTTTGGGCCCATCTTCTTTAGATGTCATAACAGTAGGCCGCTGTTGTACGAGTTGCAGAGTTGTCTGTGGCCACACCTGACGTCATGTGATGTTGTGCGGTACACCGCAGCAGGACTTCTTCCTGGCACTGATGATAAACGATGAGGATGATTCGTGGTTCTCTTTGTGCACCTAAAAGCAAAGGAAGCCAGAGAAACTTCAGTTAAATAAATGTTGCATATGTTGTGCTTCAATAAATATTTGCAACTAAGCATTTATTGTTATTACAACACACCCAAAAATGGAAAGACCAAAAATAAACATTGCAATTATTTGTAATAAAAAATGGATGTTTACATTAATAGAAGGGAGACCACAGAGAGAGAGTTGTTTCATGCACCACTGAGTATCCCTGGGCATAATGGATGAAAGGAGGCGGACTGGGTGCAGGCCTATGGCACAAAGCACACTGCCTGGCTTCAAAATGGCTCCTTGACCCCCACCCACATGGTCAGGCCCTGCCTGGACCAGGCCTCAAAATTGCCCCCACCCTCATGGCCAGGCCGCAACAACAACCCAAAAAAGTGAAAAACACACACAAATCACCACAATCCAATGCCATCCATGCCCTGAATGATGTTTAAATTCAAGAGACCACACAGAAAGACTTGGTCCATGCACCACTGACTACCCCTGGGCATAATGGATGAAAGCAAGGCAGACTGGGTGCAGGCCTATGGCACAAAGCACACTGCCTGGCTTCAAAATGGCCCCTTGACCCCCACCCACATGGCCAGGCCCTGCCTGGACCAGGCCTCAAAATGGCCCCCACCCACAAGGCCAGGCCCCAACAACACACCAAAAAGCAAAAAGCACACAAAAATCACCACAATCCAATGCCATCCATGCCCTTAATGATGTTTAAATTCAAGAGACCCCACAGAAAGACTTGGTCCATGCACCACTGTCTACCCCTGGGCATAATGGATGAAAGCAAGGCAGACTGGTTGCAGGCTTATGGCACAAAGCACACTGCCTGGCTTCAAAATTGCCCTTTGACCCCCACCCTCAAAATGGCCCCACCCACATGGCCAGGTCCCAACAACACCCCAGAAAAGCGAAAAACACACAAAAATCACCACAATCCAATGCCATCCATGCCCTAAATGTTGTTTAAATTCAAGAGGGGTATTATGCCCAGGGGTAGTCAATGGGCATAATGTATGAAAGCAAGGCAGACTGGGTTCAGGCCTGTGACACCCCACAGAAAGACTTGGTCCATGCACCACTGACTACCCCTGGCCCTACTGGCTAGTGTAGCTTTACAAGCACCCCAATTTAAAAAATAAAATCCACATATAACAGTGAGCTATTCAATTCCATGGCATAAATTATATTTAAGTTCAACAAAATTCACAGAAACAGTTGTATCATGCACCCATGACTAACCCTGGGCCTACTGGATACTGTGCCTACCCACAATATATTTTTTTTTAAGTTCTGAAAAAGTTAAAAAATTGTAGTTGCAGCAACTGCAATGCCCCAAACAAACAACACCAACTTACTTGTAAAATCTCAAATCCAAAAGTAATCCAAAAGTGATCCAAACAAAAAGTCCTCAAATACAAATCTCCAGCAGCAGCCACAAAAAAGTAATCCTTCCAGCTCCAGATCCAAATGTAAAGTGACCAGGACATGGACAAAGCACTGGGAGGAGCCTGCTGGACAGGAACAGGAAGTTGGACACTCTGGGGCACTTCCTTCCTCCCACCCCCCCAAAAATGGACTCCTTGCACAAAAAAGAGCAGCGAAATGTCAATCTGAGTTATTCTGATCCACATCATCATTTTCAGAAGGTTTATGCTGGCTGCAGTAGATTTCTTGTGCAGAATTGGAATTTTTGCAAGTTCGGGAAAGCGAGCTGTTCAAATCTCCCGCCAGAAGTCAGCTGCGCGTCGCATCTTTGTCTTCACAATTGTTTACTCCTGCGATGCGTGATCGCGGGCCCTTATGACGTAGTCGTGTTCTCAAACTCTCCCAGTGCAAGATGGCGGGCCGCTATGACGTACTCGCGGTTGAAAAGTCTTCGCGTTCACGCAGCCAGATCCAAAATTGCGCAGCGCACGCAAACCGGGAGGAAAAAAAACTCGGCGATCTCACAATCACGGTAAGTCAATGCCGCGCGCGCATGATTGTATTTTTGACGCGCGACCAAGCAAAAAAATCCGCCAGCTTGCAAATTGCCAATTTTTGGACAATTTTGCGCGATTCGTTGACCGCGAAATTGGCAAAAATTTGCAAATTCCGCGAGCGGAACAGATTTTCAGCACTCACTTAACGAAAAAAACTAGGCATTCAACATCCTCACAGGGTACTCCACACATGCCAGAAAATGATGAATCAGCTTTTAGTGTAGTACCCAATCTGGAGGATACCCAACCTTAATTTGATACATAAAATCTTAGCACAACCTGGTCATATGTCATCAAGGTGAGGTTCAAATGATCAATTATGCTTGAACTTAAGAAAAGCTGACCTCAAGAACCTTAATCAACTAGTATAAAAATTAACCCTGGGCATAGTAGGCGTAGTGGGGCTACGCGAAGCTAAGCAAAGTGGGACAGAAACTACGTCCACCCACGCACTTCGCGTAGCCCCACTACGCGCCAGCCGCTTCCCTCCCGCCCTCACTAAATACTACCCGCCTCCCTCCCGCCCTCCCTACCACCCTCCCTAAATACTTAAATAATGTTTTTAAAAAGAATAAACACCACTTACCTTGTCAGCTGCGTCTCCGGGGCTCCCTCTGGTAACTGTGCTGCCACGAGAAATGCGCATGCGCGGGCAGCCACGCATGCGCATTAGTATCCAAGATGGCAGCGCGGTTACCAGAGGGAGCCCCGGAGACGCAGCCGACAAGGTAAGTGGTGTTTATTCTTTTTAAAAACATTATTTAAGTATTTAGGGAGGGCGGGCGGGAGGCGGGTGGCGGGCAACTTCGCTACGCCCACGGAGTGTGCGTAGTGTTGCCTGCTACGCCTACTTCGCAAATGGCGAAGTAGGCAACACTACGTCCACTCCGTGGGCGTAGCGAAGTACTACGCCCAGGGTTAATAAAAATACAGTTTCACTATGTATGACCAATATGCAATTTGACAGTTGATTTTACATTGCTAGTAATTGAGGATGGAGCACTCCATAGTGAGCTTATGCCTATTGCTTGAAAGGTCAGTTTTAAATGAGAAAGTCATTTAATAGCTAGCGAATTAGGATGCTCATGAACTCAGTTAGTCCATTTTGGTATGGTTCAAAATCAGGAGTAGGTCACAGACACACTCCAAATAGCAGAGGTCTTAGGTCTACCATGTCAGGGATCCGCTTGAGACCAATTTCTAAAACTAGTGCAGTAAATTAAACAGAGATCCAAGGAAAGGTTTTCTTTGGCGTCACCTACTTTTTCCCACATGTCCCTAGAACTCTGCCCCTTACAAGGCAGCACTCTGAACCTTCACATGATATATTTCGATAGCTGGTAAACGTATCTCGCTGTAGTGTTTTTGTATCTTTTCAATACAGCAAACGTTCCATGTAGGAGAGAAGCACTTGATTTACCCATATGTCACATCTAGGTGCTATATTTGTCTAATGAGAAGCCCAGATATTCAAATTTGTTTGCGCCAGAGGGATCCCTTTCATGCTGGAGCCACCCCTTTGGCATCTATGGGGATTAAGGCACATGTACTTGGTTTTTTAAGTATTGACTTCAAGAGGTCTCTCATCACAAAAGAGTGTAACCTTATTCAAGAGGTTTTTTAGACCAACAAACCAATTAAGTGTTGTCAGCAAATACAAGCTCTTCCCTCTGGAATTCACTGTAAGGAAAAGTTGCTCTACTTTGTTTTCAATACACATTCCCAGAAAGAATAATGTGTTATGTAGCTGAAACTAAAATCTTTTTCTAGTAGGAGAAGGTGTGGCCTGAGTGAAAGAAACACTGGGACAAAGACTTGAGATTATTAACTTAGCAAAATGACACACCTCAAAGAAAAAGGGAGTGAGAACCCACACACACACTGCCTGTGAATTATAATGAGAAGAAAAGACTATCTACCTGAAGACAGAAGTGGCAAGACCACAGTTTCACCTGCAGGTTGTTGACTACTAGAAGGAGAAATGCACTCTGCAACAATTAGTTTCCCCAAATGTTTGGTGCAAAGTCTGAATTAGGTTGCAGGATGAATGTATGTCGGGCCTTCTTACCTATGTAATGTTCACTATTTGAGTTGCTGGACTTCTTCATACCAGGGTAGAAAAAGGGAGAGAATTAATGACTGGCTTCCTGTATCGGGCTACGACTATATTGGTAGGACTGTAGCCATCAGTGTGGTCTCTTTTTGGGAATTGTAAACCAGATTCATTCTATTCTTTTATATTTTATTGTGTTTTTTATATCTTAGAATTGGACTTGGTTTCTTGTAAATTTACAGCACTTATTTCTGATTTTTGCTTAGTATCCCATGGTATACTCTGAACTTGGCTTGGGGGTTCTATTTTCTCTCCTGTTTCCTTCAAGGCCTTTTATGAGAAATGCACTATTGTAATGCTTAATCTGATGCCATTTGATATCCTGCTCTTTGGCCTCCTTTTATTATTTCCTGACACTCATTGAGAAAGACAACAGTTCAGCAAGTAGATGATACTTGCCTGCCATCAAATTAGGAGCCACACCCCACAGATGATGCTTCTGGAGACCTATCATTTTCTCCTAAGTAGTTGCAATATATAAAGTATAGAAATAGTGGCATACCAAAGGGCTTGTACCTCAATAAAAAAGTATACCATGAGTTGTCGCTCCTACAGTGAGAGTGGTCAGGGTGGTTGAAGAGTACAGGCTACACTTCTGGACTCTTAATGATACACCAATTACTTTCAAATTGCTGAAAGGCCGCAATAGTTATCAGAATCCAGTCTTTGATCAAATCATTGACTTTGCTGATCGTTTCATCATGGTTGCTAGTGATTTTGTTCCGGTCCTGGACACCAATGTGGATAGACCTTCCTCATATAAGTCACAAAGCATTTCCTTTTCCTCTAAGGCAAATTGTTTCACCACCCTAAAGTTATATGTGAGTTTGTCTTACGTGTTCCAGCTTGATAACATCCTAGACCAAATATGTATGCTCTATTCAAAGAGTTTATCAAGAATGGATATGATTTTTAATTGAAACCCAGTCCTGTGCACATGTATCAGCATAATAGTTTAAGTGTACCATGTAAATTCTAAATAAATCTCAAACATTTCTTTATCTTCGAAATTATGGAGGTCGACATCAAGAGTATCATACACATGGATTTTTTTATGTCAATCCAGATCAATACAGAAAGTGAAACAAACCAGCCGACACGTGTTTCGTCACAACATGGTACAATTGTGATTCTTCAGGGCTGTATGTTTGCCACAAAGTCTTATAATCGCAATTCCGGTGATACCTCCGACCCGGTATCGACAAGGGTTAAAAATAAAGTAATGGCGGAAGGGTGAAAGGGATCCTTCCATGTGTCTCCAGGTATCTGGACATCAGTGACATAAGACGGGTTTGTCTTAATATGGAGGCAGTCCGCACTCCATGGTCTTGTTTCCGAGATTATCGGTGTCCTCTCCAGAATAGTGAACATTATTCTGGAGAGGACACCGATAATCTCCAGAATAATCTCTTTATGTATTGATCTGGATTGACATAAAACAATCCATGTTTATGATACTCTTGATGTCGACCTTATAATTTCAAAGACAAAGAAATGTTTTGAGATTTATTTAGAATTTACATGGTACACCTAAACCATTATCCCGATATGTGTGCACAGGACTTTGTTACAATTTGATTGTGTAGGTCATTGACCCACACACTTGTAAGGGTTGTTTCACTTGGGTTTGTTCCCCCTGACCTGTCAGCACCGTACATACTCATTATCAACCTATAATTTTAGCGTACATGCCAGAGCGCCATTTCTTCCTGAACCTAAGCTAAACCCTTCACAGATAAAAATGCATATGATTTTTAGTTCTGGGGATTTACAAAGTTTTTTGTGAAGGCATCCTCATTGAATATTTTGCAATATTCACTACTATCTCAGTCAATGCTTCAAAGATGATGGCAATAAAACAACATTCTCAATCAAAACATTGCAAATTGTGCCTGTATCTGAACAGGCAATATAGACTACTTCTATTTTAATAATAATGCAGGAATCCCGATTACGCTTTTATGGGGCACCTTGAGGGGACTTAAATATGTAGCCTGTAGAAGATATAGACCAGTATGGACCAAGTAAGTTAGGGCATATTATCAAGCCTGGGCAATAAAATTATCGCCGCTTTAAAGTGGTGATAATGGACTTGATAATATGCTCTATGAAATTCAAATCGAAGCTCTTGTTAGATGTCCTTCGCATTTAAGGTGAGCTTCGATTGGAATTCCATAGAGCATATTATCAAGCCAATTATCGCCACTTTATCAGCAGTTTCCTGCCGATAAAGCTGCGATAATTTTATCGCCCAGGCTTGATAATATGGCTCTTAGAGTGTTAACTTGAAAAAATGGGTCCTGATTATGTGGTGAGCATATCCAAGCCATGAATTGGTCACTTTATTCAAAGTCAATTTCCAATTGTCCATCTCCTGATAGAGGGAGCTGTGAGGAAACTATTTTTTACAAAACAACTGTGGTACCAAAGGAGGGGGGTGCAGATACAATATTAGCTAACACGCTTAACTACAGGAGTGGAGAGTCCTAATACTACAGGTTATTGCTTTAAATAAACAAAGAAAGTTTAGGCTTTTGAATAATGTTTTCTGAATATTTTTCAACACTGAAGAACTTTACAAGAGGGAATGAATAACAGGGCATTTGAAATATAATATCCTTTCTTCCCTATCTGAGTTAGAAAATGATGAATTGGTCGCAATGTTGAAAGATTACGTAGTTATCTACACAGTTGACACAATACCCAAAGAGTGGGCCCTGATAGTTGTCTCATTTCAAATGTTTACATTGGTTTTGATTGTATACCTGACAGGATTATTTAACTATCTCATCTTAGATTCACCTATCTACAACAGTGTTAAAAGTTGTACTATCAGTTATAAATATTAAGTGGAAAGAATGAAGCTGCATATAATGATATAGGTCCAATTCTGTCAAAAACAGGATTCATGGATACTGTTTACAGACTTGCCTTGCTTTGAGCTTTTTGTTGAAAGGAAAAGGCTTTCACTGAGCTTTGTGATGAAGGGAATCAACTTATTGTGGACTTGCAATGCAGAATTGCCCGCAAGAGGTCTGATGGCAAACGTTTGCCCGATCGGAGAAGCAATATCAACAACCATGTTTTTTCTAGGAGCTCAACAAAAACATATTCATTATTTAGGGACTTGTGCTGGCTTCAGCTTCCTGGCTAGCTTGAACTGTTGAAGATCCAAGGCAAAAACTTTGACGGGTGCGACCCTCTAGGCTCATCCAATCCATGCTCCATCAAAGTTGGCATTAAATCTTGCCAAGGTCCCAGTCTACTGTATAGATTGACCCTGCTTGGAACCTTGTATTTGATTGGTGATTTTTGCATTATCATTTAAAAAATCTATATCCTTTGCTCCCCTAATCCAACACGTTCATGCCTTTTACCTTTTTCTTTTTTTGTCCATTGGAATGAGAATTTTATTTTGATGTTTTTCTTTTTGCTTTAAATTTGCTTGAACATAGCATTTATTCCTCTTCGAATTTGTCTGCTGCTTGTGCCGTAGAAACCAGAATTCCAGACCAAATTGACTTTGAAAATTACTGTGATTTGTGGATTGTATTTATTAAATTGCTAAGGATACCTCCTTCAAAATTAATGGCCCGCTTTCTCACAAAGAAGAATTGTAAACCTGCCCCCACCTGTACCTACATTTGAACAATATAACTAGTGATGTTTGTGAACTGGATCTTTGCATGTCACATGTATTTTTATTAAGTTTGCATGTATAGTCCACATGGAATCCAAGCAATACTGTTTTGAATCCGCCCCAAACATTATAGTTGATAAACGTGTGGCGAAACGACCCGCAAACGTATTGAGAGAAAGAGAAAAACATTACCGATGTTTACATTCCATTAAACATTGTAGCTTTTTCGAAGTATTTTGCTACGAAAATGGTAGAGAGATACCAGGAAAATAGTATTATACTTAATCTTGATATAAATTTGAAGCAACACAGAATACTAAAATGGCACAGGAAGCGTAAAGAATAGCTGGTTTATCACTTCCCTCATAGAGCATTCAGCAGAAATACATCTAGCATTATAATCTCTGACTACTTAACAGAGTACTTTGGCATTTCTCTAACGATAGTGCCCATATGAACTAAAGAATTTAATACTGAACTAGATTGAAGAGACATGCATTGTAAAAAATGAAAATGAACTTGAATATTGAAATCCCATCTTAATAAAATATATATCATTGCATTAGTAATTGTCCACAACTCTCTTACCAATTCTTAAATGTCATGAACTGTAGAAATATTAGTATTCCACGGTGCTTTTTTCAAAGACCTTACACTACGACATGTTGTCTTAAAGGCACAGAATACCCACAGGAATAGATTGTTTAAAAAAATATACAAGCAACAGCATAAGCTGTCACAAGGGTATTTAGACATTCATAACAAACATATTTATATCAACTGCCAGCACAGAGGGTTATTAAATTAGTCACACAGTTTTGCTGCTGTTGGCAACCTACACTTTATTGCTCTACTTGGTGCCTATAAATAACAGTTCATCTCAAATGCTATTGCTAAATTGAATGTGCTTTCTTAAGCATATGCTTAAATGTTAATTGAACAATATGCATCGGGTTGGAAGCAGATAACTATACATTTATTCTACATAACTCTTTTTTTCTAAACCAGGCTATTTCATTAAAAATGAACAATGCTTTAAGAAGCTTCACATTTATTGTTCAGTGCTTCTGTATTCCTATCAGACCCAATACCAAACCTTTTAGGTTAATTAAAAACGTTTATGTCGCTAAACAATGCGTGTTTATTAAAATGGTATTAAGAGCTAAGACTTGAAAGACACTGGAATGCGCACCCTGTCACCAGTGCTCAGCTGAAGGAACTAGACACAATACTGAGATAGAATATCTAACTTATTATGTGTCCTGCCGAAATGTATCTGTAGTATTCATTTCATAGAAAAATTAAACGACTGTTACAGATTATCTGGAAGACGCAGGCCTGCATCACTGGATAAAATCAT
Organism: Lissotriton vulgaris; assembly: GCF_964263255.1. NCBI lineage: Eukaryota > Metazoa > Chordata > Amphibia > Caudata > Salamandridae > Lissotriton > Lissotriton vulgaris. The sequence goes on along the minus strand of NC_141696.1, from coordinate 1,091,195,843 downwards.
TTTGATTGTGGGAATACTTCATTGAAACAGTCCTCTCAGCATCTAACCTGGCAGGTAAGATTAGAAACTGCTTTGATGCAATTATCCCTATGGCCAATTATTTCTCAAGTATGTTATCTCTTTCCCTTCGGATTGGATATTGAATAAGAGCTTCCTCACATTTTAATGTGAAATGCGTCTGTGCTACACATTTGTGACAAAAGAAAGATGAGGGAGTCCATTCGAAGTACAACATGTTTTTAGCCGTCTTTTGTGTCTATTCGTTTTTTTGTAGACAATACACCTAAGTAAGATGAATCTAAAACAGAAAGAGAAGAGTTAATTTCCTGTTATGCTCCCACACTTAGTTGTCCTACGGGTTTTGTGTGTGACCTTTCCAGGATGGTATTACTTCAATACCTCAAAAACGTAATGCTTAATTTTTAGTTATAGCTAAAGACAGTTCCAACTGTTTCATCAGCCTCATGTTTTCCAAACTATTGATACTACAAATACAAAATCCATACCCACAAGTGGGTTCAGTTAGCCCTCTTCATCCAAATGTCTGTTCAAATTTCATTCACATCTTGTCTCCACCCACCAGAGCATACAAGATGGGAAGATGGGTCGGGCCATTTCATCAAATAACTATATAAAATTGTGAGTGACAGTCATTAGACTGTTTGCGTGCACAGGGACTTGAAAAGGAGTGCACTTCTGTGTCAGGGTTTGTGTGCCTGGGCTGCTAGGCATTCCTTTATTTTCATCTTTGTACAAATGTGTGTGCCTATTCTGCCACGACTAGAACCTAAGAATTTTGCTAATGCTTGTTATCAATTTGAAAGAAAATTAAACTTCTCTTTCCGCCGGGTCCTGCCTCTTCTCTCCTCCTGCTCTCCTGCTTCTGACAGGAAAAGAAAGCTGGTAGCCAGGCTCCCTCCCCTGCAATTGCAGCATTTTGATACGTCGGAACAGCGCCCCGCCAGGGGCTAGTGGGTGAGCATGTTCTCCATGCAGCCTGCAGCCTGCATGTAGAAGGGCAGAGTGTGCATGACTGGTCTGGGTTGCCTGAGAGGGCTGAACAAACAGTCTTTGAGCACTCAGGAGTGGGCAAACCAATTCTACTCTGCCCTGTTCAAAGAGCAGAGCAGCCCCGACCACCCGTGCAAAGCAAACATAAAATGGTAATAACTAAAAGTTATTATCATTTTATATTTTGGCTGTCTTGCACTGCGAGAAATCAGTATTTAATTTCCTAAAGGCTAGATGATCCGTAATAGTGCAGAGAGCTATAGGTAGAGAGTTATAGGTCCTAGCTACCAAAACACAAAATAAATGTCTGTCTTTCTGTGTTCTGCAGAAAATCTAAATTTTAACAAATAATGAAAGGGAAGGGCAAAGGGAATGTAGAGATGATACAATGAAAAGAGGGTCCTGAAGAGTGCTGGGCTCTTACTGTATAATGTTTTGTGACAAATGCACACGCTTTTGAAGGCAGAACCATTAACCACTGGCCAGAGGTACTGCAAAAGGCAAGCAAGGAGACACCCAACCTTTTTCCGAAGGAATTGAAGGCACTGTAGTTGGTAGTAAGGTAGATCAAGTAAACAACATTACTATGGCAAAAAGATGACTCAATGACATTATGGACCACCTTATGAGGAGCCAGAAGAAAAGGAAGAATCTTTCTAAGAATCCATAGCTGCAAGAAGCAAGCAGAGTAGGATTTAGTAATGTGGGTAGCACTGGAAACATTCTGGTCAATAATACATTCCTGCTTGTAAAAAGACCATACCGTCTGGGGCAGAGGTCATGATCAAGGCTACCAATGATGGGACCAATCAGGTATTTGAATTTAATGGCTGTAAAAGCTCTCAACAACATTTACATTAAGGGGGCTATTGCGATATCGGCCGGATGACACCGTCTCATAAACGGGACCGGCTGACCTCCAGTTGGCTTTCCGGCCCACCTCATGAGGATGCGGCAAAACACTGTACAGTTGCATTCCCACAATTCCCTATGGGCGCATGCATTACAGCCATAAACTGGCTGTAATACATGCTCCCATAGGGAAATGGGAGGTGTTGTTCATCCCTGCACGGAGTGCAGGGATCATCAGAAAGGCATCATAGGTGCCCACTTGGGCCCCCAACTGGAAGTCGCACACAAGGGGGTCCTGCTTGGGGCCCCCAAACACACTTAACGACATGGTTTCCATGTCAAACTGGCCAGCATAGAAAACATACCAGAAACCATGCACCATAATCCAAAGGGCAGAAAGACCCATCTTTGGGATCACAAGCCAGTTCTGACTTGCCAATGGGTTCCTTGAGCGAATTGGAAGTCAGCTGGAATGACTGGCTGGTTTCAATTCCGACCAGCTGTTACATAGTAAGCCAATCAGAATTGAAACCGAGGATGGGAGTCAGAAAGCCTCTGACCTTATTCCCTAGTCTGTCTTCAATGTTTTTTTTCATATTTTTGGAGAATTTTGGAATACTAATCTATTTTTTTGTATACATTCTTATGGGTGAGGCAAGAGGTCTTAATTCATCTCTGGCATCGTGATATGCTGCCATACTACCTGACGGCTGGAATGCCAGAAACCGGTCCTCGGAAGCTTGTTTCCGGTCCAGGGAAGACATGGCTTGGCAGTTCGGGCTGGACTGTTCCATGAGGCACAGGGTCAGACTGATTTGCATATAGCCATGTCTGAACTGGGGTGGCAGAGTGGGCTAAAGAATGGTGATGGATTAAACCCAGATCTTTTGAATGGGTGTGAGTGTTTGATTGATTCAGATGCTCAGTTCATCATAACTCCCTTTTGTACCGCCATACTACCTAGCAGCCTATAGTAAAAAGACTCTCTCTGGCAGGGATCATGATGAGGGAGGTGTGGGGTGTGATCTCATCTGGGGAGGTTAGGATAGGTGCTTATGGAGCTGTGGGTGACATGGAGTTTGTAAAAGGAGGAAAAATATTAGGTATAATTACAATTCTGATAAATAGGATGCACAGCAGGTATGCATTGTTTTACTCTTAATGATAAACTTTCCCCACATTAAACCTCCAATGACCAGATCTCAATGCTAAATATCAGAAGTTGTAACATGCATGAACTAAATAGCCTTAACAAATTGTAGTTTTGTAAAAGAATAGCTAGTGCAATTTAAATCAAACATAGTCTGCCAATTTGAGACAACATAGCATATAAACAAAGTACACGGTTGAAGTAACTCTAGTATGATTTTAGTCATCTTCATTACTCAATTCAATTCAATTCAAATATCTTTATTCGATTGTAAACCTTACAATCATAAAAGCACAATTCATAAACATACAGTTAAAAACAATCCGGCTATTTCATTTATGAGACAAAAATTTCTTTAGACAATATAAAAGACAGAAGTAACAGGCAGAATGAACATTTTTTTAAAAAATATATAAATAGTTACAGTGCAATAAAAAGGTTAAAAAAATACCTAACGGTATTAGCAGCATAATTATCCCTCCACACTTTTCCTGAAGGTAATTGCTAGTTTCAGAAAACTACAAACAAATAAAGTGCAATCGCATTTCAAAAGTTGAAGGTAATAAAGTGCTGGTTTTATCTGTGCATAATTCAGTTTTTTGAGGCAAGGTTTTAAATATAGCCTCCGAGGTATTATGTAATAAGGGCAAATAAATAAAAAGTGTGCCAGATCTTGCGGAGACTTTCCGTCGCAGCCGCAAACTTTCAACAACTCACCCCGATGGGCCCCACTTGGTACCGCCAGTAAGAGATGAAACAGATCAAAACGGAACCTTGTTAGTAGATAACGTTCATAGCCAGTCATGGGCCATGATAGATATGGTTCCATTTGTAGACAGGTTTTAAGTAGAACATGTTTCCTAACACTATCCTTCTGCAACTCAACCTCCTCCCGGGCAGTGTACCTGGTTGTCATAAATGCATTTTTCACAAACATGACATCTGATTTAGTGACAAGCTTTGGGGTTAAAAACAAATCAGGCCGTCCTATTTCGGTAAGGCGATCATTAATATACTTCAGCCACGGGACCTTAAACCTGCCATCCAATGTTAAGGCTTCTTTTAATATTTTATGGGTGAGAGGTATATCATTGTTAAGCCAGCAATTCAACCAACACAACATGGGATTAGCTGCTATTCTGTCACTTAAATAGGGTACACCTAACTCCTCGTGTACTGAGAAATTTCCGGTTCCCCTTGGCAGCCTCAGTATTTTCTTCAGGAAATTATTTTCTGCAACCTCCAAATCCCTCAACTTACTTTAGCCCCAGAGCTCACTTCCATAGCAGGCGATGGCAACACTTTTTGCCTGGTATAGTTTAAGTAAAGCAGCCACCGGGCTGTTACCAATTTTTCTTGCGAAGCCAAGTATGGCCGCATTAACACGTGTTACCTCGCCCTTCTTCTTGAGAACAGCAGGGCCCCAGGATAATTTGTGATCAAGAAGGACCCCAAGGTATGAAAAGGTATTGGTGGTTGGAATTTTTTCCCCATTTATGCAAAAAAGATTAGATTTTCGTGATCCTAGGCCTGTCTTCATAACATAGGACTTAGAGTTATTAAAACTTAGGCCTCGGGACTCCATAAAATCAAAGAAAGAATTTAAAAGTGTCTGGAGGCCGATTGCTGTCCTAGAAATAAGGACAGCGTCATCCGCGTAGAGCAGAACAGGGACACCTTTTCGGCCTACATAGGGGTAATCGGCTCCTGTTTTTAGCAGATGCTCCTCCAACTCGTTGATATACAAGTTGAAGAGGAATGGAGCCAAGATGCACCTCTGGCGAACACCCCGATTTATTCTGAAATCCCCCATCACTTTCAGGTCTTGAGTATATCGAACATTGGCTCTTGTATCGGAGTGCAGGTCAGCCAGAAAATTTATTAAATACTTATCTACACCCATCTTTAGCAGGGTGTCCCATAATTTGCCTCTGTCCACACAATTGAATGCGGACGATAAGTCCATAAAGGCCATGTGGACAGTTCCCTGCTTGGCCAGGGTATATTTACCTAAAACCAAATATAGATTCAGACACTGGGTAACTGTCGAGTGACCAGGTCTGAAGCCATATTGTATCGGGGATATAACATTATTATCATTTGCCCATGTGGTTAACCTGTTCAAGATTATACCACCTACCACTTTAGCTACAGAATTGATTAAGGATATTGGCATGTAGCATAGCGGGCTGCTGCGATCACCCTTTTTAAACACGGGCACTATGGTCGATAACCCCCAAGACCTTGGGCACCCCAAGATTGCAGCTGCGTTTACTACAGCAGTGAGGACAGGGGCCCAAAATAAGATACAAGATTTAAAAAGGTCCGGAGGCAAGCCATCCGGGCCTGGGGCCTTATTACTAGTTAGTCCTTGAATACCCCTTTCTACTTCGTTAACAGAAAAGCACAGAGAGTTCTCCGTAGGAGTTAAAAAAGCATTTTCTGCCTGTTGCTCATTACTTTTAAAGATTGCACTAAAGTGTGTAACCCAGTCCTCCTCTGAGATGTTAGTGCCAAGTGCTATGTCACTGGGATTGTCTGTTGACTAATAGTTAAATAAAGCAGGTGCTCGAGCACCTGCTTTATTTTATCTATTAGTGCTTCCTGTTGAAGCTAACTTAGTAACTATTTTAGGATGGCGCTGGCAGCTTGCCGGTGCCATCCTAAAATAGTTACAACCACTTCAAGCTTGAAGGCTTGAACTTTTGCCCCCCGGATCCGCCGCTCGTGGATTTGCGGATTTTCGGTAAATTTGCGGGAGTTCGCGGATTGCGGATTTACCGAAAATCCGCACAATCCGCAAGCGGAACGGATTTTGCGCTCACCCTTACCTATAGGCACTTCAATAGAGGAATAGAACAATACAGCAGTATGTAATATTCGCCCCAACAGAAACAATGGCAGATCAACTGGGCACTAGAAAACTGAAGGGACATTCTATATGTAGAATGGGTGTGGGTAGAATAGATGAGGGAATTTGAATATGAATAGAATGTGTCCCTTCCCAACTTGAACCCCCTTATCTCTACAGAAAATCAGCACTGTAGCTGACCAATTCCTTTTGTACCCTTCAAAGGAAGACCTTAGTTTTATAGGTTGTTGTGGCAAAGCCCATTAAATGGAAAACCAGTCCAGCGTATAACATGATTATAACATGCACAGGGGTGGAAGAAAATAAAGTGGACCGTAATAAGTCTGTGCCATTCCAGGGCTGAGGTGCCAGGGGAAAAAAAAAACATTACAGTGATAGAAAATTAGGATGTTAGTGTATGAGACTATTAGAATATTAAGGGTGACTGTCACCCTCAAAAGAAGAGACACATTTTCCCAAGACCCCACTAGTCATTTGTAAAATATGTAGAATGGCACCAGTGGTGGAGAATAAATACTTTGGCAGCAGCCAAAGAAGTGGCTACCCACAGGTGGGCGTGAGAGTATGTCAGAGATTAGAGGTCTGCAAAGCTGCATGTAGGCCCAAGCAATAGGATTGTACAGTTGAGCAGGACCATAGGATGTGTTAGAAATTACAACTGTCCTCCCCACAATTGCAACACTGAGTATGTGGTAGCAATCATGGCAGATGAACCTTTTGCAACATCTAAAACCATTTTGGAGTTCCCTAAAGTAGAGGAATTTCAGCCTAGATTCCCTAAGGACTCTGGTCTAGGAGCGTTGTTGCCCAATCTTTGAGCAGATATTCCTTGCCAAATGCACCTGTTAATGCAACCTGGTTGCATTAATGGAAGAATCTGAGAGAAGAGTTTTATTTAGAACCATTAGAGCCCTGAAACAGCTCCTTTGAAATTTACTCCAGATCCCCCACATTATAATGGTGGTGGGTATCGTGGCATACAGAAAGTCTGTCGTTTACCTGCCGGGTGGAGCAGGGGCACTACTATGGTGGTGGTGCCTAGCAGGCACCGTCCGCCATTTTAGCATGTTGACTTTGAAAGGCCCGTCCATGGCGGCAATGCCGCCATGGAAATGCTGGCGGGTATTGGGTCATGGGGCCGGTTGTGGACCCCTTTGTGTCTGGGGGAGGTAGGTTGCACTTGGGGGGTTCCTATGGTACCCCCTACATTTTGTTGCACCAAGTGACAGGCACAGTGGGGTGCCTGCCATGTGGTACAGTGAAACACCTGGCACATTTTTTTTAAATCACGGCGGGTGCTGCTGTCAGCAGCACCCACCGCAATGTTAAGTTGCAGAATGCACCCGCCATGGTGGGGGTCGCATCCTAATTCACGGTGCAGGACCGCCGCATGTCTGGTGGCCGGTTCCAACATAGCGGGGGTGGCGGGCAGACTTAGGTCCGCCCACCATCCTAATCAGCCCCTAAGTTCCTGGTAGGGTTTACTGCAACCATCCTGATATACTTGATCTGCATATCATGCCCCTCTTTCAAACCAAGGTACCCAGGAAATTTGTTTACCGTTACACTTAAAGCTGTGTTATGCCACAGCAGTGCCCACTTTGGAGGAATTGGGCGAAACATAGAAGCTTATGTGCAGAGCACCTTACCGTGGCAGGCACATTTAGGATCAGGTTGTATGCCACAGAGTGGTACATAGAAGACAAGTACACTGGTTTCTAAACTTTAAAAACCACAGCATATCACTCAGCATGCTAATGTAGTCCACAGTGATTAAAAGTTGTAATGTTTGCAGAGTATGCAAGATTGCTGTGTGGTAGGTCATGGTTCCTAACTACAGAGACCACTGCATAATTTGCATATCTGCAAGTAGAGCAACATAATTTTAATTAATCAGTTATTTCATGTTATAAGAGTAATACAGAATTATAAGATTTCCTCAGATTCTGTCGGCAAGGTTGAAAATTCCACCCAAGCCTACTCATAATGCAGAATTTGGTGAAGACCCAGCTGCCTCCTTCATCTGTTAAGGTGTGAAGGACTTAGAACGAATGTCTCCACCCAAAGAGAATGGCATCCTGTTGGACCTGACAACTTTGGCATGCTTCTTCCCCAAACTTTTAGCTTTCAATTGTCCTGTTTTGCTGAATCTGTTTTGTTGGCCCTAGGACTCTGCACACATTACCATTGCTCATGGCAAAATTGGTTTACACCCAATTGGTGCATTCAATTTACTGGTAAGTCCCAAGAAAAGTGGTACTATATATACCCAGGGCCTGTGAATTAAATGCTCCTAGTGGGCATGCAGCACTGATTGTGCTACCCACATTCATAGTCCTTTAAAACATTCACAGGCCTGCCATTGCAGTGTGTGATTCTAACTTAGCATTTTGACCTGGTAATATATACCTTTTGCCACAACTAAACTTTCCTCCTTAATACACAACTAGGTTAGGGCTAAACAGCCTGTAGTGCAGGGTGTGTTGTTTTTAAAAAGTTGACCATGTGATTTTAAGTTTTACATGTCCTTATAGTGGAACATTCCTAAATTTGTTTTTTTTACTAGTGCAAAGTCAACCTCATCCATTGTATACCTTTGGGTAACCTTATTACATTTAATACGTAATAACCTATGTGTGGGATGAAAGTGAAATATCCTGTTCGATGTCTGATGAATTGTAATTTATAGCCCTCTTTAATGGTGAATGGATGAAGGTGAAATATGTTTGATGTCTGATGAATTGGAATTTAAAGCCCTCTTTACTGGTAAATCTTTATTTTAATTCATAATTCTGAAAATGCAACTTTTGGAAAGTTCCACTAGATCGAACGCTGAGCTTAGATCGGCAAAGCACATGAACAAATTCCCTTCCTTTGCTTTTGTGTACTTGCCGATGATAAGCTCAAGGTTCACACACTGCTCCATGGTTCCTATGCCCCTACGGAACCCGTACTGGATTGGTGACAGGACATTATTGTCCTCGACCCAGGACTCTAATCTTCCCAGAAGCACGCGACTCAGTATTTTTAGTGACGAGTCCAAAAGGGAAATTGGGCGATAATTACGTGCTTCAGCCCTTGAACCTTTTTTGAAAAGTGGCACCAAAATAGATTGACCCCATGAGGTAGGTAGTTCGTCCTCAATAGCAGCATTGAAATAGCGTGTTAAAATAGGGGCCCATAAATCAATCTTGGATTTAAAAAAAGTCCACAGGGACCCCATCTGGGCCCGGGGCTTTCCCCCCCTTGCTTTTCTCTATAGCATCCCGCACCTCATATAAAGATACTGAAAACAATAATTTCTCTCATTTAAAATTGATTGGCATTACAGTTAAAACATTAGGATCTGTGGTCAAAGTACAATCAAAGGAACAATCAGAGTTAAAAACCCCAGTGAAGTGTATAATCCAGTCTTGACAGCTGACATGCGAAGTAAGTTCGGGAATGTTGTCGTTCTTTAAGAACGGGCTATTTACAGTGTCCCAGAAGAGTTTATGGTCTTTTGTTTCCGCAGCCTGGTCTAATTTAGCCCATGCCTCGTCCTGTAGTTCTCTCTTCCGAGTGGCTAGTGCCACTTGCATATATTGATTTGTTTAAAAAGGTAGCAGTAAAAAAGCATACATCCTGGTTATGCATATTAAAAAGCAAAGTCATGGCTTTATTAACAGTACGGACACCATATTTTACAAAGATGGCTTTTATGTAAACAATGCAGTAATTCATGTAAAGGTTACATAACAAAAGAAAGTGCAAAGTGCATTGCTTGGATAGGCCGTCGCAGCGACAAGGACCCACCGGATGTTTTTTCGGAGACGGGAAGGCCACCAGATGATGTACTAACCCAAGCCTCAACCTCGTGAGAATAAATCTATGCGAGGGTCTGGTAACCTGGCTTAGATATGGTTGAAATCCCTCGTTCCCCACAAATTTTTTATAAAACATACAGGTGGGTTTTAAACCATTGCTGCTCATCCGCCTCTCAGCCTTGTATTTTATGAATATACTAGCAGCCCGTCCCGACCTTGTCCGGGAGCAATCAGGCTTCCGGACCCCCGCCCGCCCCGACATTGTGCAGCAGCCGGGCCCACCATGACATTGTCAAGCAGCTTGGGCCCCTGCCCGCCCAGGCCCCCGCGAGCAATCAGGCTTCCCAGACCCCCGCCCGCCCCGACATTGTGCAGCAGCCCGGCCGTCCGCCCGCCCTGACATTGTCAAGCAGCTCGGGCCCCTGCCTGCCCTGTCCCCCGCCTGCCCAGACCCGCGCCTGCCTGGAGCCTTACCTCAGCTGCCGCTCCTCCCCCGCACTCCTCATTTCACCGCTCCGCCGCTCCTCACCGCTTACCGCTCCTCCCGCCTGTCCGCCCATACTCACTGCCATTCTGCCGTTCGTCACTGTTCCTCCCCCGCACCATGTCCGCCGCTCCTCTTCCGCTCCTGCACGCCGCTCCTCCCAGCGCTCCTGATGTCACCATGCAGGTCGCGGCCTGCGCTACATGCAAGGGACTACTTTTTTTTATCGTCAATTTTTTAAATAACGTATATTTGTTTTATTTATATAGCCTATGTCCATCTGCACACCCTGACGATTACGATGATGTATCAGGTGTGTGGATTGGAGCTGTGGTTCCCGAGTTTACCCGCCTCAAAGGTGCAAAGTTCTTCCTTAATTATAGTAGTATAGATTCTTTAACTCATGTTTTGACATTGCTGCAGCAGCATATGGGTCGGCCAAGATGTTTATACCAAAAATGTCCTGGAAACTGTCTATTATATATTTTAACCAAGGGTTCTTAGAGTAGTTATCCAGAGAGAGGCTGTCATTAATTACAGATCTATTCATTGCTGTCTCCTCCTTTTGCCAGATCGAGCGCCATAACATTAGCGGTCTCAGAGATATCATGTTTGACAAGTGGTGGATCCCTCGTTCTCTATGAGTTAAATCATTAGGGGCGGAATTTGGTAGACACAGGAGTTTCTTGAGAAAAACATTTTCCTCAATTTGCAGGCAGCCGTTAGAACAATGACCCCATATCCCGGACCCATATAGAGCAATTCTTACACATCGGGATCTGTAGATCTGCAGCATATCCCTGATGCGTCTATCGCCGATCTTGGCCGCGAATCTAAAAACCCCGTGGGCACTTTTGGCCATTCTGGCCCGCACGTTTATAAATTCATGTGCCCAAGTTCGGTCTCTACCAAAGGTGATTCCCAGGTAACAGAAATTGTCAACTTGGTGCACTCTGTGACCCTCAATAAAGAAAGTATGGGAACTCCTTCGGCCGCCCCCACAAATCATAGTATAAGTTTTGGTTTTGTTTATAAGCAGTTTCCTATCCCTGATCAAAAAGAAGAATTTGTCAATCAAGCGTTAAAAGCCAATGGGAGTCCTAGTCAGTAGCACGGCGTCGTCCGCATATAACAATACCGGCATGTCAAGGCCATTAACCTGTGGGGCATCAGCACTAACTGCTTTTAAAACTAAATCTACCTCATTGATAAAAAGTGTAAAAAGCAGGGGTGCAAGGACACAACCTTGTCTTATACCACTCCTAACCTTAAATTTAGGAGTGCATTCCCCCTTTACGCTGTAACGGAAACTAGTTTGGAGATTATCATACAGCCGAGCTAAAAAGAAAATAATGCCTTACGCTGCCCTAAGTTCAAGCAGCTTCGCCCAAAGAATGGAGTGATCCACCAGGTCGAAGGCGCTGCTTAAATCTGCAAAGCAGAGGTAGAGAGAGCCCTGTTTGGCCTGGATATACTTCCCGATAAGCAAATTTAAGTTTAAACACTGGTCTAAAGTTCCTCTCCCTTTCCTAAAGCCATACTGGGAACTGACCACACTCCCTTTCTCCTCAGCCCATTCTTCCAAACATACCAGCAACAAAAAAGGAAATATGGCGGTAATTTTTAGCATCCCCCTTTTTATATATCGGAAATATTTTGTCGGAAAATTAGATGTGAGTTCAGGGACCAGATCATCTTTTAGAAAAGGGGAATTATCTGTTGCCCAGAATAACGCACTGTTCGGCGTTTCTGCGGCCTCTGTCAGTGTTTCCCATGCCTCTTGTTATAGCTCTACCTTCCTATGCTTACGGGCTACTTTATAATCAAATCTCAGTTGGCTTACCGCTATCTTATCTCTCGGCCTGGCTGTTAGGGCCCACTTTAGTGCGGTTTGCAGTGTTGTACATGTGTGGTCAAACCACCCTTTATTGTGTATGGTTATCTCCGAGCCGGTTTTTGTGAACATAGTGTCAATAACTTTATTATTAAACCTAAAATTACTTAGGATGCAAACAGGATCATGATCGTTATTTAGAATGGCATTAATTTCCCCGGTGCACCCTTTTACAATAGACCTCTTCAGATTTTTCTCCCTTTCATCTTAATCGCACACCGTTGGGTCTATGGGGTTCGATATTCATCACAAAACGTGAAATGGGTGGTGTTCTGCCTTCCCAGATTGTAATTTCTAAAATAATACAGTTGTGGTCACTCAACAGGGTTCTACAATCTTTGGGACCTTACATAGTGAAGTGATATTAGATGATACACATGGACACATGATAACCGGGGGCAGAGTCAGCACAAGGCGCTAGAGACACGCCGCATGGTACAAATTCCAGCCGCGACCCTGACTCCCCGCTGAAGTCCGACTGTGGATTGAACAAGCTTGGAAATTCCAGCGTATCTAGAATGTAACTCACACATAAGGTGTGTGCGTTAGACATAGCGATTCATATTTTGTTCTGTGTTTGTTTTTTGTCCTGACGAAAGCTCCCTTGACCCCTGTGGGCCCCGAGAGCTGAAACATGTCGACCCCTCTGGAATGATATAGTAGCCCCATAACTCAGCTACTCATATATCACCATTGTTTTTTATTAAGAGTGGCTATTTCTTTGCACTCATTAAAGTTTTTCATTTTTTTGATCTAGCCATTACTTTTTTAAACTCCCCTTTTCATCTCTGGACACTTCTGCAAATACCAGAAGTAGCCTCGGGTCAGGCAGGCATTTTGCACGTCAATCGTGGACCCAATGACTATGCCAAGACTCCTGATGGGGCGGAGAAAAGATATACCGCTTTGACATTTCCCAGGAAGTCTATGAGGGTTTTTTTTGCGGATACCAGTGTCCATTCTCTTTTGATTACCAGTAACTTAGAAAGGGGAAACGAATGGACTCTACTTTTCCTCTTCCCTCCTTTTCAATTTTTTGATACACATACATGGTCAATCACCGTGTTTGCATTGCGACCCGTAAATGTGGGAATAATATCACCAAGGTCGTTCTTGCCGTCGGCCAAATGTTCTAGATGATGGTCCGCCATTATTTTGTTTAGTGACTCACCATACGTATTATGAGGGAAATGCAAGTCGTCCTCCTCTGAATTACATTTTACCCCACACACCCCTCGGGTAGACAATGGACAAGTAGATACATTAAAATCACGCACCCAAATAAAATAAAAATAAATTTTTCCCCTTCAATCAATTCACCTAGAGCAATCTCTCAATCCTTCACAGCTTGGTGCCGTGTATTGTCGAAAACATTGTTATAAAAGTTAATTAGAAGAACATTGCGGGCATGTCTTTCTAGCAGCCATAGAACCTGTGTGTGTACCCCAACATTCATGTGTCTCTTCACAACAATGGGGAGATTAATTGAAACCAGTGTCAAGAGGCCTCCTTTGGCTCTGCGAGAAACAGAGCCCTTCGCTGGTGACTGTAGGCGGCGTAACCATCGTAACTAACCAGATCCTGACCCCAGGTTTCCTGGAAACAGATGATGTCATAAGAATTAATAAAATCAAACCAAACCAATGTATCCCCTTTTGAGGCTAGTCCGTCAATGTTCTAACTAACTACAGAGGGTAGTCACTATTCTGCGGGACGACTGTCTGCTCCAGATAGGGGGCTCCCGGCCTCTCACCCCCCTCCATTTGCACAATAATCAAGCTAGCCCTATCCTGGCTTTCGTTAAAGATTCTGCCACATATGTGGCCCCTGACTCCCTTGTGTTACCCCTCTCCATTTCAGCGCATATGGGTCTGACCACTTCATCCATAATAGTATGATCCTGATTGAGTCAATCATTTGCGTCTAAGGTGTTCAGGGATTGATATCTATTAGATACAGGCACCTAGAACATACTGGGTACATCAGGGGGTGGGCGTGACTCTCTAGTAGGGCCAGCACTATTTTGGTACATTAGGTGGCTATAAAAATAATCCCGGGGGCATAAAGATATTCCTTGTTAATTGTGTGGTAATGATGTTGCTCTGATCAAGGAAGTTGTTTCAAAGTGAGGGTTTCTAAAATGTATGATAACACAGTCTCCCTTCAGTCGATTTCCCAATATAGTTGACCCTTCTCGTGGTTAGGATCTGACCAGATAAGGCCACTGGGAATCCGCATTGGTTGTTAAGCCACTAGTCAGTTTTGTTTTTAAGGGATTCATGGGACTCCATCTGGTTTGGGGCCAGGTTTTCGTTTAATGATGGAACATTGGTTAGGACGGCCACTTATGGTCACAATCAGGGGTTAGGTTAAAACTCTTACTACGCTTAGCAATGTGAGTTGTTCCCCCCCCCTAGATTCTAGGACTGTTTTACTCTTTTGAGTACCAGGAATGTGCCTATTTAATTCTTCTATATGTACATGTTCATGTGCCCTCCCATTTCTGTTTGGGATTTCAGGGTTGACAGTTTCACCTCTTGCCATGTTAGCTTGACAATTTTCCAGGGCTTTCACTTGGATTTTCAATAAATCATTTTGTATCGTAATCTCAGCCCTAACCCTATTGAACTCAATAGTTAAGTTGTCCAATCTGTCGGATAGGGGTTTAATAGATCCTTCAATTTTGGCAATAAATGTGTTCATAAGTTGCTCAACCTATATATCGGTTAATACCCCTGGATTAGTATTACCCAGATGATTATCTACAAAGGATGCGTGCTCTACTGTTTTTTTTGCACCCTTGCCCAGTTGTATAGGACCTCGTTTGAATTGAGCTTTCCTGCAACCCCTTCTAGTTCTCGGGGCGGATGATAGATTAGGGGTAGCAACAGACTCTAAAAGTATCTCAGCTAAACTAGTTTGTGAGGTAGTGTCTATGCTGGCATTCCCCCTACTTCTATCAGAAGATACTAGGAGTGCTGCAGGTGGTACAGTTGCACTACCCAGATAAAAGTGAGAGTCGCCGCTCTGCTCTCACTATTTGATCATTAATAACGCTCACCGCTCTCACGAGATAGTTATCCAGGGTAGAGCTTGCATGCTCAACTGGTGTTTTACATCCCTTACGTCGTGACATTATTAAAATAGAGTTTAAAAAAAAAGCCTATGAAATGAACCAAATACACAATACTTTAAATGATAGAAAAATTTAAAAAATAAAGAGCGTACTGGATATAGACCTAATACCAGTCCGAACAATACGTGTATAGTTCAAGGAGTCCTTACCCGCCGGACAGTCTTCAATGTTCCTTCGGTTGTATCACAGTAAAAAAGGTTAGGAACCAAGAGACCTGGCCCAGCCTCTTCTGTCTCGGACGGGCTCAGATGGGCCCGCCCTTGGCCCGGGCTTTGCCCGGCTCGTCCCGCGAAGCGGAGGGCTTGTGGTGGCTATATGCGCCTCGTGGCGCTGCTGCCCACGTCGTTGGAGTGCGCCGCGCCGCTGAGGCTGCCGGGAATTGTAGTCCCGGGGCGGCGACGGCGCTGCTGGTGGCGTCCTCTGACTCATGGCGGTGGCGGAAGCAAAAGGTAAGCCCCCCGCAGTAATTCCGGTGCAATTAGGACTCTTTGCGGTGTCGGCAGGGTGATGCAGGCTCATTCCTGCTCCGGTCGTCTTTCAAATATATATAAAATAAATTAATACTTATTAAATAATATAAAGTCCATTCATAAAAAAATACATTTCATTTGTATTTTAACAAATATAACAAATTAACCCAATTTGAAAAAAGATAAACACACATATGTAATAATTAATATATATTTATTTTAATGTATATTAGGATTTCAAAATGGTTAAATAATGTATTATAAAAATATATATTTACATATAGTATTAAAAGAATCAATTAAAAAACTAATAACAATTCTCAAACATTCGTAAAATACATTTTTCACATGAAAAACATCAATGAATACAAATAATATGATTTTAAATAAAGAAAAATACAATACAAATTAAAATATAAACTTTAATACATATCCCCACTACAATGTATTTAAAATTAGACAGATTATAATAATAAATATATTACAAAACTTGCAATATTATCCCCCCTGTATTGTTGGCAGTCTACACTCGGCAGTTGCTCATAAGGATATTTTGGTCCGATCCTCCAATTTGTACACAAAGATTATTGTTTATATTTTTTTATATATCTTTAAAGTCACGATATTTTAGACCCAATATTCTTGTACATCGATATTTAAACTCAATATTTTGTCGGAATACCATGGCAAGATATTGCCGCCTGTACCACCAGCCAACTTGAACCTCCGGTTAACCTAACTCTTTGTGCTATAGAAACTGCCAGCAATAACCGGTAACGCAAGGTCTGCACTTCGTGCTACAGCATTAAAATCCCACAGTGACTGCCAGCACAAATCTCCAGCAACGACCATCTGCAACATATGGCAGAGTCTTTTGCTCTACTGTGACGATCATCTGCAATGCCCAAACTGCCCTTTATGCTACAGTGACTACTATTTGCAACACTATCTCTGCTCCTTGTGGCCTCCTCCAACATAAACCAAACTCTTTGCACAGGAATTTAATAGATGATTTTTTCAGTGGGAGTGACTTGGTCCCTGTTTCTCTCTCATGCTCCATTGTGGTCAGACTGAACTTATGACTTTCACCTGGTCTTGTTGCAGGGATTCTGCCCTGAAACAAAACTATGCGTGGGACCAGGGAACATCAGCAGATAGGGACTAAGTCATCATACCAACTCGGTATCTAAGAGCCTGAGCCCCACTAGCTATATTGCCTCACTTGCCCTAACCATACCAGACAAATAAGTGAACTGGCACCCACAGAACTCAACACTCTCGACCCTCTCAGAGATCATGGTATCAGAACACACCCTTTCACTTTGTCAATGGTACTTGTCCACAATACACTAACAAAGAGACATGAAATAAGTTTAGAATACTTATTAAAACTTTTGTTCTCTGTAATGCAGTATACGTGCCACAATTAGAAAACAAATGCATAATAAAAATATTGTTAGCATTGTCAATAATCCTTATACCATGAAACGTGCTGACATTTTATAAGACAGAGTAACATAACCCCCTCCCTGTGAGTAAAGCTAAATGATTATACAAAATATTTCTAGCATTATCGTCAGACCCCGTACCTCAGCATACACAGATGAACATTCCGCATCTCGGCAAAGCAGTGCTCCTAGCTCAGAACTCTTGTTCCATGTGTTTGTCTGTGGCTCATGTACTCATCTATATGCCAGGGCATGTGTACACATCAACAACAGATGCATTATTGTGTTATATATAGGTGCTAGTGCCTGGCCAGAAAGAATTACAAGATACATTGTTATTTTAACTTGTCAGTGATGCTTAATCAATCAATCACTCAGGGGCTTGGAAAGCACAGCTACTCATCTCTGAGGGTCTCAAGGTGCTGAGGAGGGGGCTGCTAATCTGTCTGGGACTGGAGATTCACTCCAACAGCCAGGTCTTGAGTTACTTACTGAATTGGGTCAACGATACCGATTGCTGAGGTGTGGTGTAGGTTGTTCCAGGGCTTGGAGGTGAGCTAGGTGAAGGATCTTCCTCCAGTTCTGGTCTTGTGGATCTGTGGGATGGAGGCATGTGGAAGATGGGCGTGATGCTCGAACTAAATCCTAGGAAAAGATCATAATGCAAAAGCATATGCAGATTCTGTGTGAAAGTATAATGTGACACAAAAAGAAGCATTTTTATATAGTAAGTTGTGCAAATGAAATCAAGGCCTACAGCTTGCACAATTAGGCTCAAATAGGGAAAACTATAATGGGCCATGCAGGAAACACATGACAGTCTTGTATGACCAGATAATTGCAAGTGGAGCTTTCTGTTTCAAGGCACTATACTTATCTTAAAACATTTAAATTACATATATCAGGTTCTACTCGTTGCATTATATGTTTTTTGTTGTCAAATACTCTATTAGACTTTACTCTATTTTTCGAAATTGGTATATGATCTTTCCTATGTTGTGTTTTCACTTTAATGCTGTTTGTGTGTTGCATACATTCTTTACACGTTTCCTCTATGTTACGCCTCACTGCTTTTGTGCCAATCTAACAGAGGGTTATGAGGAGGTCCATTTAGTGACGTTTTTGGTTCATCATGACAAGGATTGGAGCTATTGCTTAAGCAGAATTTGAGGAAAAACCAACAACCCATTTTCTTACACCTCCTCACACTTAGGTGAGATGGGGATGTCTCACTTCTAGCCACCAGCATCCCACTACTGCTCATCACTGTATTTACCCAATCTCACTTTAGTTTTAAGTACTCCTAGGGAAAGATGTGTTTCTTAGATGAGAGTAATATCAACATGTTTCATGTTGAGGTAGTGTACATTCTTCTTGCGTTCAATGTAATGTGACAAACCATTAATGGTCAAGGTGAAAAGTGATAAGGACTCAGACATCTATGAATATGCTCCAGTGTTAAAGCATAAGACCTCTAGTAACCCAGTAGACAGTGGGGGTGGAGAATCACCGCTAACCCCCCAAGGAGGAAACCCTGTTATCATCTGTTTGGAGTCTTTGATCTCCAAGAGTTCTGATTGGTCTGAGGGTAGAATTGACAGGGGAATAAAAATGGAGAGGAAAGTAAAAGTTGTGCGCTAACTTCTGCAATATCGATACAATGTTTACCTACAACCCCCCTCTGCAAATAGAGTAAACTACCCTTGTAATATAAATAGGAACTATGTGCTTAATTATGATGTGACTGTTGCAGAAAGGAACCGCCTGACCTTAGGTCAGTGGTCCCTACTGCACTATTATGAGGTGACTGCCCATAGGGCAGGCACAAACATTCATTTCAAAATGGAAGCTTTTGCGGAGGACGGAAAAGGCCCACACCGCAAGCTTCCATGTGGCAGGCAACTGATGGTGCCTGCCACACGGTGCAGGGATGTTAAGGGAGGCACCATAGGTGCCACCCTGCACAAATGCAGATGCCAGGTGGCCTGGGGGAAGGTGGTCAATTACGCTTTCCGACAGCTTTTCCATGTCTGAAAATGATGATGACTTTCAAATGTTTTTCCATAACATTTTCACATTTAATATATTAAAGTGTGCATTACCTAAACATATCATTATGCACAGAGTACACCTTGCATTCAGGCATGAATATGGCATGTCATATTTGTTACAAATATATATACATTTTTTTAATGCGTGGACCTTGTTCTGAGTGCCCTTGTTAGTTCCATAACCAAGAGATGGATATATTGGTGGCACTGATAATTACGGGTGATGGAATTGACTCGGATTACAAGTGAACATGGTTGGTTCTTCTAAAAATGAGAAATTACTGGAAGCATCAGTTATCCTGATCTCGAATCCCCGGATTTTCTCTCAATTTACATGCATTATTACATACAAAGACGTTTTCTAATTCAGCTGCAGAAATCTCTGGGTGAAAGACACAGGGTATGTGGTATTTCTATAGACCTTGTAATTTTGATGAGGCCTGAATCTCCATTTAATGGCCCCAGTAGAATAGTTAAATAAACAATCATAATTGAGGTGCGTTGTATATGTGTTAAAATATCTACTTGATATAGTTGACATCGGTCACACATTTTACTTAGTTGTACTGTTTTACATGTTCAGTACAAAAATAAACAATGGTGTATTCCATCTCCTGTTGTTTTGTATGTCCGAATCATCAGAATCCAATGTAAGTGCTATCGAACGAGCTAACATTGTGATTGAGGACTGAGGCTGTTTTCCAGCAAATACATTTGCAGCTCTCCATTATCTTTAATAATGTTTCTTATTTCATTGATAATTTGCCTCATGTTTTCAGGCATGCAACGAATTACTAAATCCTTCAAGCTTTATGTCATGGTTGCCTCGTTCAAAACTATTTTACCTCTGCGTCTGAAAGAACAGGAATAAAAAGGTTGTACTACCACCATTAGGACACTCAAAAACCACGGGGCATATTATCAAAGGGGTTTATCTCTGTTTTTTTGGCTTTAAAAGCCAAGAAAGCGGTGATAAAATTATCTCCCTATTACCTAGCTGTCGCTAACACCAGTTAGCGACAGCTTTTAGGAGATAGCGACCATCTTGGGCCCCACTTTGTATGTCAGTGATATTTATCACTAATGACATGCAAAGTGGGCATGCCAAGATGTTAGCGACTGGAAACAGTCGCTAACATCGCTATCTCCTATTACCAACTTTTGGAGATATTTGCGCTAAGCGCGAATATCTCCAAAAGCTAACACCTGCCCTGAGCAGTTCTTAGCCATGTTATCCAATGGGAGGTTGATAACATTGCTAAGAGCAGTAGCTCGGTAATGCATGAATATCGCTGACTTTTCAGCGATATTCATGCATTGCGGCCCATTTTTATCGCATTTGCGATAAACCTTGGTAATACCAAGGTTTATCTGCGATAAAAATCGCCGCAGCTCAGTGGTAATTTTTGTCTCTAACCAAGCAATGGCGATAATTATCGCTATTGCTTGGTAATATGCCCATACATTTTTGCTCTTGCAATATGCGTTCTCGCACTTTCAATCTAAATAAATCATAATTCAACAAAAAATCATATTCTCGTGACATTTTTATTAGCTTGCACGGTGCAAGTGCTGCAGTTTGTTGGCCTGTGTCACGCAGCAATTAATATACGCAATGTAGGTGTTCCCACTCAAGTTGCAAAGCAACCTTAGTGAAGTGAGATTTACCAACATAGCACCGCGTGGTGCATCGTCACGCAGTGAACGTAACAACGGAAATGCATCAGCTTGTTATGTGTGGCTAACACAGATGCACACAATGATGCAAGGCCATCAGCATAAAAAGATCTCAACCCAAAACTCCCTGGCAATCTCCTCTATGCCATGGAGGTAGTTACTCTGCAATTGGGAGTTGGTGCTAGACGACAACAGCAACAGCGAAGGATGTAGGAGCACATGTTCATACAAAGGATGAACCTCACTGATCTCATCGAGGAGTAGGTAAATCAGTTACACCGTCTGAAGGAGGGCATCCTGGAGTTAATGGAGGAGATGTCCTCAATTCTTCAATCAGCAGCAGGAAAAACCCATGCCATCTCATCACATGTGAAGTTATTGGCAGTACTACTCATGTTGGACTCTGGGTCTTTCAAGATGACCTCTGCTGTGTTGGTTAGCATATCACAGGGTCGCATTTCCTCATTTCTGACATCTGTTTTGAGCCTACACCACAGTGCCTGTTATTTCCAAAAACAACTAGCCCCCAAGCAAGGTTTTTATGCCATTGCAAGATTCCCTCATGTGCTTTGTGCGATTGATTACACCCATGCCATCGGTGCCCCCTGCAGCAACTGCACATATATTCAGAAACACAATTACTCCATCATTGGGCAGGCAATTGTGAACCATAATGGACTGTTCACCAATGTCCTAGAGAAGTATCCAGGTAGTGCCAATGCTGCCTATATATTAAGGCATACTAAAGTATATAAAAAGTGATGGAAAGAATCCTTGAATTAATTAATTCACTGATAACTACTCAGTGCTGCAACCCTGTGCATCATCATTTTGTACACCATGCCGCCTCACTTTGGACCAAGCTATATCCAAATCAGTCTTAATCCTTTTCCGATGGGAATGTTCCAGCCCAAACTGCCAAGCTAGGTCCTCCTTCAGCAGTAACAAAAGTAAGATAGGAACAGTTTTACTCTTGTTATGGGCTCTCCATCCAGGTATAGCTTGGTTCGTTCCAGTGACTCAGTGTGCAGGGGACCCATGTCTGGGCATCAATGTGCCACCTAGGGCAACACACTAAAGTATACAAAAAGTGATGGATGAAATTCTTGAATTATTCTTAGCTGCTTGTATTTACTCGGGACTGCATCTCAGTCCATCGTGATTTTGCACCCCATGTTACCTCAGTTTGGACCCAGTTATTTGCAAATCGGTCTTGACCCTGCTCTAATGGAAATGGTCCAGCCCGAACTGCCAAGCCAGGCCCTCTCTGAACTGGAACACAAGCAAACCAGAACCATTTTTCCCCCTGTTAAGGGCTCATCAACCGGGTTTAGCTTGGGTCCAGTGTGAGAAGTCAGGATAGGTTTGCAGTGCACCCCATTCAGACCATTAGATGCTGGCATTCTCACTCTTATTCCTGGGCTCTGCTAACCAGAACCATGGCCTGTGCTCTGTGTAAGCAGTACATGGTAAGTTGATATATTTACATTTGGCAATGACAACTGAACGTCCCTAGTATATATTTAGGCAAGGGGGCTCAAACTACCTATAGGTCCCTACTATATAGTAGGGAAGAGAGGTTTAGAGGCCGAGTAGATTTCTTGTACTGGAGTGTGCACTACTGTGCTGCAGTCTGTCATTTTAAAAACCAGCCCTGCCTTGCAGGCTGCTTTTAAATAGACATTTTATGCCAAAAACGACTTTGGATTTAAAGGTACTTCCAAAGTATTAACCCCTTCCATGCTGATGACGGCCCCTGGCCGTCATGCATCACGGTGGGCGTGTGCTGATGATGGCTGGGGGCCGTCATGATCCCGCCCACTCTTCAAAACGGCCGCACAGCGCGAAAATTCGCCGCACATGCAAGGGGTTAATCTACCTTATTTTAGCATATAAGTCACCACCAATGTTTCCACTTGTTGCCCTAGTGGTAGGGTTCCTTGTAACATTAAGCGGGAGCATTATAAGCCCTGGTGAGGGAAAAACTGCAAATTCAGTTTTCCCTATTGTAGTGAAGGGATCCATAGGCTAACATTGTAATATTTTATTTAACTATAAAAATTGATAGGAGCTACGTAAATATACTTAAAAATATCAAATGAATAGTTAAGATAAATCCCGCAACTTGTCCTTGTTGGATTTATAATGACAGAATGACTATGACAGAAAATGAGATAATAAACTTTCTTTTCTGTTAGCCTAAATCCAGCCTTTCAGCTGCTCTCTCCTGCTAGGCCAGCCTTTCCGAGGCTGAGCCAGAGCTGCTCTAATGAGGTGTGAAAAGCCTCCTAGAGAGACTATTGGTTTCCTGTGGGCAGAGAAGTACAAGCTGCAGAGCAAATGGCAGGAAGGGGTGACCGGTATCAAACTAGTCTTCTAAGGGAGAATGACACTTTTGGACAGCACAGGCTGACTCCCATATTCTGCAACCCCAGCCACACAGGAGCCCCTATAAATAAATTAGGGAAAAGGTTTATAGGGGAGTGTGAATGAAAATTATCCACACTAGGAGGTTGGGTTAGCGTGATACAGCTCCTTTTGGGGGCTTTCTCCATGTTGGATTTTGAGAGAACGGTGCTTTCTCAGGCAAGAATTGGCCGCACGTTAGAGGAAGTGCTCACCCTGCTTCCCATTGGTCGGGGTGCCCTTTTCTTGATGCCCAGAAAATGTGAATAAATATCGAAGAGCTACATAGCTCCTCAGATCTGCCACCTGAAGAGACAAGAAGAAGAAGGACTGCCCTGCTGACTCTGTGGTCTGCACTCACCAACACTGCACCTGCTGCACACTGTGATACTCAGCACCCAAATGTCTTTGCCTGACTGTGACATTCTGAGGAGCAGACTCCCTGCAAGCTACAGGTTAACAGAGCCAACCTGCATCATCTCCACCAAGAGTCCCCATCTTGAAGTATGTCCAGTGGAGTTTTAAGGATTTCGCATGGTGCATGGTGGGAACTGTAGTCCAGACATTCCACGGACCATCTAGGAGATGCCACACCCTTGGATTGGTATTTGGACACGTTGAACCCTCAAGGGGAACTTCACAAAGAATTTCCAGATGTTTGGAGCAACTTTTGGCAAACGGTCCATAAGGGGACCGACTTGACATCGAGAGTCAGGCCGTCTACCATCAACCGCGAGCCGGCCTGGATTTTAGGTTCGTCCCGCTGAAAGCTCTGGACCCCCTGACTTCCAAAATTTGACCAGGGACTCGCATAACGTCTAGTCTCTGAACCAGCACAAATCTGTCCTGATGTAGTGCCTTTCTCAACGTCAAGGGAAACAGTTCCAGAAAGTAAAGGTAATATTTTGACTGTGGCCTCCTGCTTAGAGTATCCAACAATGGCTCTATCACAGTTGGCCTCAATTGTTTACTTTGTCCAGGTCAAGCACGACTAAATGTCCCAAAGTATAAGTTTTTAAGCACTAGAATGTTTATTCTTCAAGTTTCATATCTCCGGTTCCCTACATTGGATATTTGTCATGTTGGTGTCTATTGGTTCATAAAAATATAATCTATATTTTACCAATTTGTTGTGCCTTACTTAATTTATTGGTGTTTACAAATGATTTACCTGTCTCCTAAGTTTGCCTGCCTTCTTGTTGTCAGCTACCATGTGATGTGCAAGGGAATCATTTATTGGCGCCTTGACTGAACCGTTTATTGTATTTGTGGCCTTATTACTAGTGTTAAGTCACTACTCATCACTTGTAATAATCCACTTTCCAACATTCAGTTACACCTTGTGAATAAAAGCCACATATGAGCATATCAGTCTTTCATCACTTTGTTTGAAATTTACACAAACACTCAAAAGTCTTATTTCAATTAAACACATCCCAGAAAATCTGTGACTAATTGCATTACATTCTGTCATGTTCAGCTTGTGCATATATTATTTACAATGCCATGCAATGCAACACAGGCCTTTAAGTCTTATTTAATATGCCCCACAGAGCCTCTGTGCATTGCTCTTTGTAGCATGGTACATTGTGATTCATATAAGGCTGTGCTAGTCACCACCTTTCCTTACTATGTGCTGGGAAGGAGTTAAATGGTTTGAGCATGTGTATCCAAACATATCCACTTATGTTATTTGGCACATTCACACTTGACCGTACACAAGTAAATCTGGTAATGAGTCAAAAACAGATCCCTTCACAGGTGAAACATGACATTGGCAGCTATGTTTATTTATGCAAGTTTCTTTCCCACTGTATGGGTACTGCATTCTGCATCACACCTTGAAAGAGGAAAATGGCTTGTGGACTTTTTTTTTGTGCACGAAGATGTCCATTCCTACACATAATCTATTATCTGTGGTATGCTTGGCATAACACTCATTGCAGCATAGTGCATTGTTCTGCAGTGTAGCGTTACTTCTGAATAAATGTTGCTAAAGTGTGTTCACTACCTTGTATTGCAATGCATTACAGGTTGCTTTACACAACAATGCTTAGTTCATACCTGTCTTGCATGGCCCTTGCGTAGGATAATAGGTCCCTGCTTAGTGCTAAAATGTCTAACTTGACCCTTGTGCAGTACAATAGCGCAATACTTAGTACATACATGTTAATGAGTAGTATATTATGAAGCTGCTTAGAGCTAAAATGTGCATCGTGTGGCCCTTGTGCAGTAAATCAGGCTGTTGTGTAGCAAAAACATGTATTGCAAGGCCCTTGTATTGTAATAAGCAGTTGTGTTCCCAAGGTGTGAATTGCGTGGCCCTTATGTGGTACTATAGATGGTTGTGTTGTGCAAACATGTCTTGCATTGTCCTGCATGGTAACAAATGCTGCAACGCTATTTAAATCGGCTTGTAACACCCAGGAAATTACACAATGGGAGTGGATGAATACCAGGAAGGGTGTGAACTTTGGTTTCAATTTCTGTTGGTGGTTGGTGCTTAGTGGATGTGTGGAGAGCTGTCATATGAGTGTGCGAGTTTTTATAATGTCACCATCTCAACTTTTTTTCAGTTTGTCTAAATGTTGTCTGTTTGTATTATCTGTGTGTTATTGTTTGTCAAAACGTGTATTCCGTCTTAAAACCTTTGTGTGTCAGCCTAATTGAGGTAGTTTAAGGGGTTTAGCATTTGTGGGTTTTAAGGGGTGTTTGGGTTTTGTTAAAAAATCTTTTTTTTTCCTCATTTGCCACCTAGCCACCCATAACTTCTATCTGGAACTACCACTGGGATTTTTATCTCATAAGCTGGATTTAGAGTAGTGAGGCGTAGACATCACCTATTTTTGAATCCGGCCTTTCTCTAAACGGTCCTTCTTGGCCACCTGACTCAACAAGTGTGTCTTCCTCCTTCTCTATTTTTCCATCCTGGAATGCCATAAACCAGCGAGATAGGCACGGGCTTAATCATCGGAAATCATAACAGAAATTATTCAACCAAAACAATAAAGGAAGGGTACCCAAAATCCTCGGTTTCTCTTAGAATGATCTGCAATATCAAGCTTAGCCATATACCTCATGGCTAAAATCCAATCCATTAAATTAGGGCTGAGTGGTGAGACCCATAACTTACATATCTCTCTATGCGCTAGCAACATAGCATAAAAAGTGAGTCTAACATTATTATTCATATTTTTATTTCCTAAATCATATCTTCCTGTTATAATTAATTCAGGGCTTACCTCAATGTGTTGATTCAATGATTTGGATAGGGAATTACTTACATCCAGCCAGAATTGGGTAATATTTGGACAAGAAACGAACATGTGCAAATCATCCACATTTGGGGCTTTGCATTTCGGACACCCAACAATTCCGCCAGCTTTAGATTTGGAAAGTCTATAAGGAGACCAGTATGCCCTGTGGATGGTAAACAAAAGATTTCGCCTTAGGTTTGCAGGTTTGACAATACTATAAAGCATAGACATTGTTACTTGTCATTGGTTTTCTGTCGCGATCCTTGACAAGCTGTCCATCCACAGGGTCTCTGGTAGAACAAATGGTCCATCTTCCATTTCCAATATCGTCCAGTACCAGAAGGCCACTTCCTTCTTAAAAATCCCTATCTCCAGCTTCAACTCAAAATCATTTTTAGTTCCAATCACAGTTTCCAAATCTTTAGCCCAGCTTTGAATCTGTAAATACTTGTATCTTGAGAAGACCAAACCCCACCTTTGTTGGTAGAGGCCCCATGATATGAGTTGACCATCCTGAAACAAGTCTTTCCATCTTTGCAAAGCAGGTTCCTTTTTCAGGTGTAATGCTAGTGCATCTTTTGCCCAGAATGGAGCTCCAGGAGACTCCCATATTGGAGCCATATAACTAAAGTAAGGTAGTTTTAATAGCTTTCTTATTTTATACCATATCTCAGCCAAATCCCGCAAAGTCTTAAGTCTCACCCTTTTAAAGAATTTGGGGTCTGCAAACTTATATAGGAAACCAAAATCATGATATCCAGAACTTTTCAACAAGATTCCAAATATTTCTCCAATTGTAGATTTGAGTAAGATACCCAGCAACATCCTACAGTTTTTTAAACAAAAAGCCCATGCATAAATCTGAATGTCTGGGGCCACCAATCCTCCTTTATTAATTCTCCTCCTTAAATGTTTCCATGATATCCGAGAGCCCTTTGATGCCCAAATAAATGATGTTAACTCGCTCTGTAATTTAACCAGCCATTCTTTTTTAAAACCAAGTGGAATAGTCTCAAACAAAAATGTGATTTTTGGTACTATCACCATTTTTACAAGGTTAGTCCGGCCATATAATGAAAGAGGTAAATTCATCTATCCCTTTAATGTGGCCACAACTTCATTTTTAATCCTGTCAAAATTAACTTTAGCTAATTCTTCAATATTTTGTGTAATCCTAACTCCCAGATATCTCATTTCTGATTTAGTATTTACTCCCACCGAATTGAGATTCCAGGCCATTATTTCGGTCTTATCCTGATTAATCTGATAACCAGAAATCTTACCAAATTCTTTTGTTGTTTTAACTAGATTATCCAGAGAAGACCTCAAATTAGAAGAATAGATAATAATATCGTCTGCGTATAAGCCAAGTTTGTTTGACCAATCCTTAACAACAAAATGGGGTATATCTTCTGAAGCTCTAATTCTACAAGCAAGAGGCTCTATATACAAATTGAAAAGCAAGAGTGATAAAGGACACCCTTGTCTGGTGCCCCGCATTACTTTAATGGGATGTGTGAGGATTCCGTTAACTAAAACACGCGATATTGGCGAGCAATACAATGAAAAAAGAGATTGTGTAAAATTCTCTCCTAGGTTGAGATATTGCAATAATATTTTCAAATATGTAAAATTAACTTGGTCGAAAGCCTTGGCAGCGTCTAAAGCGATCACTGCCAAGGGGTACTCAAAACTAGAGGCCATATCTATCATGCCAATCAGCGTATAGGTCAATTCTTTTAGATATCTCCCCTTGATGAAACCTCTTTGGTCTTCGTGGATCAATTTATGGGTAATTTTGCTAAGTCTATCAGCTAAAATTTTTGAGAAAAGTTTATAGTCACAGTTCAAGAGTGAAATAGGTCTGTAAGCATCTAAACTACTGGGAGATTTCCCTGGTTTAAGAATTAGGGTGATTGTTGCCTCGTTCTATGTCCTTGGTATTGTTACCTCCCCTCTAAAAACTTTATTAAATAGTTGACATAGAGTGGGAGCAATTATATCCCCTAAAACTTTATATACCTCACCTGGGAGGTCATCCGGACCAGGAGCTTTCCCTCTTTTGTTCTCCTTAATCACTTTAAGCACTTCATCTTGCGTGATTTCCTTATTTAACTCCCCCGCCCAATTATCTGAGAGTGGTTTCACCAGGGGTAGCCAATTTTCTATCTCTGTTTTATTTGGGCAGAGATCCTCTGTATAGACTTTTACAAAGTAATCATAAAATGCTTCTGCGATTTTTTTACTTGTTATGACTTCTCCTGAATCCGCCTTTTTGATCTCTTTTATTTGGTTACGTATAAGATCTTTCTTAGCTTTCCATGCTAATAGTTTACCACATCCTTCCCCATATGAAAAGTGGGCCAGATGACTGGCTTCCCATCTTTCTTTTACTCTTTGTGCGAGTACTGCTGTGAGTTCTATTTTTAGATCTAAAAGTTTATTTTTGGCTGCCTCTTCAGAAATATTTCCCCCCTGTGTGGTTTGACCAGTTTCCCAAACTCGAATTTCTTTCTCCAGATTAGTAATTGTATTATGATATAGCCTCCGTTTCTTTGCCCCCTGAGCTCCTAATCTCCCTCTCAGGAATGCCTTACAAGTCTCCCAAACTATGTCCTCATTTGCTGATCCTACATTCACTTCCAAAAAGACTCGTAACTCAACCTTTAGAGATTCTAAATACTCTTCATCCGCTAAGATAGTGCGATCCAGCATCCAGACAGAGCTCCTTTCATCTGTTCCTAGTTCTAGATTTAGACCCACAGCTGAATGGTCTGACAAATGCACCCCTATATGTACCACTTTCGTGACCCGATCTCTCAACCTAATATCTACTAAGAAAAAATCTATTCGGGAGCTATGTTTGTATTTTTTATTATGAAAGGTAAATCCTGTTCGCTGTGCTGCTTTCAATCTTCATATATCGCATAGACCTTGCTGTGCCATAATCGTCCTTAACTTAGCTGCCATTTTACCATTTACTATAGCCCTGTTATTTCCAGATCTATCTAGTTTGCAGTCTAAAACTGTATTAAAGTCACCGGACATGATTATTTTTCCTGAGAATTCCATTAATTCAACCTCAATTCTATCTAATATTGTTGGGTCATCCACATTCGGGCCATAATATCCAACTATTACAAAGGCTTCCCCTGCCAATCTTAGCTTAACAATCACCCATCTTCCCCTTCTGTCTACAGATTTATCCTCAATAACAATGTCAGCCCCTTTCCTATTCAAAATTGCCACCCCCTTTGTTACTATATCTTGAGATGTAAAGATGGCATTAGCAATCCACTTTTGGGCACTAAAAATCTCCTTACTTTCTTTCTCAGTTAAGTGGGTCTCCTGTAAAATAATCACATGAGCAAGGGAGTCTTCTAAATATTTCAATATCGATAATCTCCTCAATTTAACCCTAAGACCGTTCACATTCCATGTAAGAAACCTTAGCTCCTTATTTTTAGCCCCACTCATAATAGCTCGCCCGTATTTCCCATTTTCTCATTTGGCAGCTAGAGAGCTCCTGAGGAATATTTTTCTTATTTTCTCCCCTTACCCTCCCCCTCCCCTCCTTCCCCCTACCTCTACTCCTACTCCTAACCCTACCCCCACCCCAAAACCTACTTACATTATCTCCCGCCCCTCTTCCCTCCCTGGAAAACCCAACCAAAACTCCCAAGGCCTAGGCCAGTGGATGTCACAGAGGCGGTGTCTCTATTTATCTATATATAATCAGCAGTCGGACCATTTTATTATTAACCTTCTTGAGAGTGGTCCAGAAAGGCATCTACTTCTTCCACTGTACGGAACGTATGCATCTTGTTCTGCCACATTACTTTCAAGAAAGCAGGGAATTTCAACTGGGCCGTTGCCCCCATTGCTTTAAGGGGTGCCAAACGTTTTCCAAATTCCCACTGTCTACTAGCTGTAGCTGGTGACAGATCTGACCTGATATCAACTGTGGTTCCGTCCACCATTATATTCTTTTTCTTAAGAGCTGCTGTCAGAATCTTCTCCTTTAGAGAATAAGTTAAGAAGTTAATCAAAATTTTTCTTGGTTTGGCGCGGTTTGGGTTAAACCGGAAGGGGTCTCGATGCACTCTCTGAATGTCACGTAGCAGCATTTCTTCTGTCTCAACTATCTGTAGTTCCTTGCACTACAAAACTTTTTATATCTGACCCCTCCTTCCCTTCAGGAACTTTTAGAATTTTCAAGTTATTACGCCTTTGCATATTCTCCAACCTTTCAATTCTCTCATCAGATTCTCTGTCTCTGAATTTTATAATCTCAATTTCTTTACGGTTATCCAATATCCTTCCCTGCATAACTTTCATCTCTGTTTCAATAACTTCCGTACGAGTACTTAGTTTATCAATTTTATCCTCTAATAACGTACAAGTAGCACTTATACGTTCCTGGTTTCTTCTGGAGGCTTCGAACCCTAAATGAATATCTTTTTCCAATTTCTTTAGCAGTGCCAATACTGACGAATCTGGTGTATCTAGAATATCTTACTGAACCAAAAACTGCCCTATTTCGGATTCTTCCAAGGGTATCAACGCTTTTCCATTATTTAAACTGTCTATTGTCATTGAGGGTGTAGCATCCCCCATATCTTTTACTATCCCCAACATCTCTTCTGAGACTTTTGATACTTCTTCTCCCATTGTAACCTCATTGGTCGCTTCTGCAGACATTATTGTCAGGTTTCACCAAAGGCGCCTACCTAACCATTGAACTACATCTCCCAGAATTCCAGAGAGGGGGCGGGGCACTATATAGGTAGGGCGGACCCTCTGCACTTTGTTCGTGATTTTGTGCAACAACAGTGTTTGTTAGAGACTTGAGAGGAGTGCTGTGTTTGGTTTCTTCTCTGGAAATCTCAGAGAAGCTTGGTTCCTGTTTCCTAGTTTGTAAGCAGCTCGAAGGGATCAAGAAACGCGCTTGGGACTTAAGCGTTTTGGGATTTTCCAGTAGCGCGTGGAATGCGCTTTCTGTCTGTTTGTTTTTCTCGTGGAGTTCCCGTTACCTGCAACGTGTAGGCGGCTGGAGGAAATTCCGAGCGGTGATTGAAGGACCGGGACTACGCTGTTCCAGTACAGTGAGTTTGTTAACAGCGCGTGACTTCAACGCGTTGTTATGCCAGAGCTGAAGCGTTCTGCATAGGCGGCTTTCGAGTAACCGGCAACGGGAATTGAAAGCGCATAAGCATTTCGCAGTTGGATTGATTGTCTCGTTTGTGGACTACAGTGAGAACGGAGTACAGCGGGTTTAACCCTACTGCGTACTACCGTTACGAAGTGAGTCACTAGTGTCTTCATAAGTAAGTGCCAAAGCGGAAGGTAGTGGGTGGAGATCCTACACCTTTCCGTATTTGGAGTGGAGCAATCAAAGAATACTGTATTGTGGATTTGAGAGCGGAAGACGCTAGTAGGATGCTACGTCTTACCGTGTCCTCAAAGGATTGAATTTGGTACCTTAGTACATAAGTGAACTAGCTTCTCATAAGAAGAAGATTGTTTTGGATTTCACAAAGGTTGTGGGATATACACACGTATAATTTTTGAGCACAGTTCAACACAAGGCAGGGGACTAGTGTGGCAGTTAACACTATTCAAGACACAGGGAGGAGGTGGAGCGCTCTTCTTTTGTAAAGGTAAATTTCTATGCATACTTAGTGAGAGTAGGATTTCCTGGTGACCAATTATAACCTGTATGCTTGTTCTCTTGTCTTTCAGCTATCCCTTCCCTGCAGTCCCCTTCTGTCCCCTCCTTGTTTTGTTTCCTGTTTTCCCTCGCCCTATCACTCGAACACGCTGTGTTGTTAGTACGAGCGTGTTGGTGAGATCGGGAGGTGGAGTTATATGTGCATCAATCGGATCCGGCAGCGTGGAGTCTGACAATTATAGTGTTTTCCCCCTTATCCGTTTCCATCTCGATTGCGAGTACCTGGAACGGATTTGGAGTTAAAAGAGTCGACCAGTCTTGTTCCTCTTCTATAAACTCCAGCGGGGATTGCACTAACTGACAGGTGGAGTCTTGATCTTGAGATATGGGATGTGGCTTCAAACCCAGTACCTTAGGAACTGGTTTAAAGTAAGAATTTAGCGAAGGGGTTGTTGAAAGCTTATATCCTGCCCCTTTTTGCCTCTTTTTTTTCCCTTTCTTAAAGAGCCCTCTCCAGATTTGATGGAATTAATTTCTGTTTCAGAGCACTTTTTAACGTCTTTTTTTTGTAATTTCAATGTTTTAGGCTTCCCCAGAGCAAATTCTTTATTGTCAGGATTGTTGTTCCTTAATAGATACCTGGGGTGCCCCTTCGTGCCTGCCCCTCTCCTTACTTGCTTTGAATCTGGCACCACTGCCTGCGAATGCACTAGCGAGCCTTCAGTGCTTCTCACCACCGGGGGGGCAGGGGGTGAGTTACTGAGATCTTCTTCTCCTCTCCCTCGACCTCCACAAGTAGGCGTTCCGATTTTAGCTAGTATTCGGCGTCCTCTGCCGATACCCTGAGCTGCTCTCTCCCAGCTCCCAGCTGGTGAATCCACCGAAGTACGCGACTCCGCCTCCTCACTCTCAGACCCGGCTGGGCTGAGGTCTCCGCCATACGTTCTGAAACGCCAGCAATAGGCCGACAAACGGCCTCCAGTATCGCCCTATAACTCGTCGTGAATCTCCTGCAGGCGAAGCCCGCTCCTTAGGTTAGTAAACTCCCCTCCTGGAACCGCGTACAAACACCGCCGCTGACAGCTATCTCATCACAGCACCGCCACTGCTCCAGACATCCGCGACCCGCTAACTAGCCGGCCGCCATGTTTTCCCTCGGGGTGTTTGGGTTTTGTTATATTTGTAGGGAGACATAGGGTCTGATTGCAGGGTGACTGGCAAGGAGAGAGAACGCAATTCTGAAGAGAGCGAGATAGAGGCATTGATCTGGTTGATAGTTCACTACCTTCTATGTATGCATGGGCTGGAGTGAGGGTTTGCCGGGGCTACTATCCAGAGATCGCAATGTCTCCTTGGAGAGCATAAGGAAACACCTGCTCCTACTGACAAGGTGGCCCACACAGTCTACCAAATATAACACTGATGTGATACTCCACGAAGCGTACTTGCTGGACCTACTGGGGCAGGAGATAGATGGACCTGTAGGTAAGTATTCTTTCTCTGACATTATCAGTTTAGTAAAGGCTATCCAAATGTTAATTTACTTCTGATTTTTCTGCATGGATAATAGTTGGTTTTCAGAGAATGACAGAGGTAATGCACTACGGTGGTGTCAGAAAATCCATTTAGTTATGTGAAAACAAACATGTGTTAAGTGAAGCATAACAATATAGCATGAGTTGCACACTTGGGGGCAGAATAATCATTATTTAATGGAGTGCCAAACAGCTAGACAACTTGCAGTGCTGAATCAAATTGAGAGGGCATGATTTGCTAATATTTACCCATATATGAGGAATTCCTTCTCTCTTCCATTGCTAGCGCACACAGTGATCACTAGCACAAATGCAGGCACCCTTGTGCCATGGTGCAAGGATGCCTGCATTGCAGGCAGGATTTGTTTGTGTAGGAAGGCAAAAGCAATCCTTAGAGGTGTTTAACTCTTACTAAGGGGTCGATTAGAATGTATGGTGGATGGCCACTGCCCGCATGGTGGTGGTGATCCACCCTACATTCACTCCCACGCGCCACCCATTTCTCCCAGCCATATTAGTATGGGGGGGACCCCGGTGGACGGAAAGACCGTCCGCTGGTTTTCCACTGGTCGACCAGTCGACCTGGACCAAAAAGGGGCTATATAGGATGGCGGTGTCTGCAAGACACCGTCATCCATATCAACATGGGCAGCGGTGCATGGCTTTCCATGGCGGAGACCCTGCCATGGAAAGCTATGCGGAGTCTGCTTTCGGGTGCCCCCAGTGTATTGGGAGGTTGGGGGTTACCTATGGTAGCCCCCTACATTGACATGGACAAGGAAGATGGCAACGCGCGGTGCCTGTCACCTTGTAAATGACAATGCACACATTGCATTCCCAGCATTGTGGCGGGCGGTGCTGTGAGCACCGCCTGCCACAATGCTAGGAAAATAGGACGCCGGTGCGGGACCGCCACACAACTGGCGGCCGGTCCCAGCACTGCTGGGGTGGCGGCTGGACAGAAGTCCGCCCGCCATCCTTACCAGGCCCGACGTGTTAAGCAGAATGCATCATACAAAGAAGAATCAATGAGGAGAAATAAAGATATGTATCCTCATTGTGCCTCTATCAGGAAGGCGTACAATTTTGACACTTTAACAGCTTTACGATTCTTGGTAACTCTATCTTAAGGATTACATTGACATAGCATTACCTTGCGTGATGCAAGGGTAAAAAATCATATAATAAACCTGCCCTAAATGTTCATTCCTACGTATGCTTTCATAGTCAGTGGATCCCTGTCCTCGATTTGTAAGACTTCATCACTTTCTGTCGGCTATCTACATAGATCATGAGTAAATTCTATAAAGGTGAGAATTTCACAAATATGTGCGAAGTGTGTAATATTTTTCAAGTTCATGATCTTGATAAAGATAATGGATATGTATCCATTGATATCAAACCAATGATGCATGATGTATACTGTACCTTCATAAATAGCTGTTATCTATATTTGCAGGCGGGCACACACCATTTGATGATGCAGAATTCGCATTGTTATCCAGTCCTAATGTTGAAGGACAGTGTCAGTACTTCATTTATTTTAAAAGCTTACTTCGTGAGTGTATGACATGTACGGTTGGAATTAATCAAAGTTACTTTGAATGTGTGTATGACAAATATTCATAATACCTACACTTTTTTTACTAGACTATGTCTATGGTGTAACACAACAGCATCAAAATTCCATGTTGTTGGAAATGGCCCTTTTTGCAGGGTTATCCCCAAACTTTTTGCATTTTTCTCCCTTGTTTTTCCCGACCTGTGGTTATTAGCAATAGGACTCTGGGCACTTTACCACTGCTGATCAGTGCTAAAGTGCATAAGCTCTCTGTGTAGATTGTCAGGACGGATGGTTTTTAAATCCTGTGTTTGAAAGTGGCACTTTTAGAAAGTGGCTGCTTTCTTGTCTGACCTTTCTGTGTGCCTTAGGCTGTTTGTGAATTGACTGTCTGGTTTGTGAGTGATAGGGCTGAGGAATTTCAGGAGACAGAATGAGTCCACCCGGTGGTGAATTGAGAGGTCTGCATCTAGATGGGAGGGAGGAGTTGCAACTGGGACCTGAATAGGACTGTGCCTGCCCCTCACAGTGCTGACTTCACTTCCTGTTGTGCGCCTGATGTCTCTGCCCTGCACTGTGAAAGGAGAGAAGGAACCATGTCAACAAAGTGCTCCAGGGCTGTGCTTTCCCTCCACAATGCTGGCTCCACCTCCTGTGTGGCGTCTGATGTTTCTGCTCTGCACTGTGAAAGGAAAGAAGGAGTCATGTAAACAGAGTACTCCAAAACTGGTTTGGACCGGGCTCAGAGCCCTCCTGCACAAAGGGAACAAAGACTTTTTGGGGTATAAGTATGGGACCCCAGACCACTGAACTTTAGATCATCCTGGAATCAAGAAGGAACCTCTGCCAAGGAGAAAGCTGGAAGACTGAAGAAGCAAGACTGTCCTGATGTGTGCTTTTGGAGTGACCTGCGGTTGCTTTGCTGCCAAGGAGAGGGGAAGGACTTTGCTTTGTGCTGTGTCCCCTTGCTTGAAGGAATCTCCAAGGACCTGAGAAGAGCTGGCTCCCTATGACGAAGTCACAGGAACAAAAGGACTTCACCCCCAGCTTCCCTGAACTCTACTGAGAGAGTTCTGTCCTTCCCAGAGTGCTTGGGCCAGTTGTGGTGCCTCTGGAAGCTGAACCTGTGCTTGGGAAACTGGAAATCAAGATACTAAAGACTTTCTGCAAAGTTTTACGCATTGCTCGCTTGCGGAGGGAATCCCTGTCAGTGCGAGGAAATTCCAGCCGCGGCGAATATCGAGATCGTCGCAGCGCCTGTTGCCGCTGTAAGAACCAACGCATCATTCACTTGCGGAACGCATCGCTCCGGTGCGGGAATAGCACCATTGCTGCGAGTATCGTCGCAGAGCCTGTTGCCTCTGGGTGAGATCGTCGCACTGCTTGCTTGCTGACCTGCGAGAGTCGTGGCAGAGCCATCGCATCGAGGGGCCGTGAGAGGAGAAGATCGACGCTGCACTGTGCATCGCCACCGCACCTGAGATCGTTGCTGTCCCAAAGATAGTTGCATCGTACCTTTTGCGTGCTGCTTCCACCGTAACCTGCGCACCAGAATCCACTCTAGGTATTGCATCCCTCCCCATACAGAGCAGAGTCATCGCAACACGCCCACTGCATCCAGCAGGGTTGTTGTATTGCCTTCCCAGGGTCTCAGGAATTATACTTATTCCCTATCCTATAGCGCCCCCCAGCGCAATGCGTTGTAATGGTATGCGTTGTAAAAGTCGCGTTGTAATGGTAGTGCGGAGTAACGAATGCGTTGTAAGAGGTGCATACCTCAGGAGTGACGCATCGCTTGCTTTTCAATGCTGCAGCTTTCACTTGGAACTTTTGTTGCATCTAAAGGTACTGTTGGATAAAACATGACGCAACTGTGGATTGTTTTAACGCAATCTTAAGTACTCATTTGAAACTATATTCTTGAACTGTGTATGTTGGCTTTTTGTCGTTTTAGTCCTGTGTAGTTTAGATTAAATAGCTTTATTTTTCTAAACTGTTGTGTAGTCAGTTTGTGATTTTTTCACTGTGTTACTGTGAGTGTTGGTACAAATACTCCTCACATTGCATTTGATAAGCATGACTGCTCGTGCCAAGCTACCAAGGGGGTGAGCAGGGGTTATCTCAAGAGTGTTTCCTCCTTACCTTCACTAGAAGCAAGGGCCCCTATTTTGACAGTGGTACCTACCTCTGCCAACCAGAGAACCCCAGTTCTAACACATGTGAACATGCATTTGGTGTACAGTAATATATAATTCTTGAAGCCGGTCATGACTGTGGGAACTACATCCCAGTCACTATCAATAATAAGGTATGTGTTAGCTCCGTACTCATATATTTCAGCACAGTGCCCTCCTCCCCTCCGGCATTGTGCATACAGACCTATAATGCCACATGTATGTCTTTTATGTTCCCTTGTATGGTGTAACATTCATCATGTGAAGACAACTCTCACTTTCATTATGTATGTGGATAGCATAATACAGACGTAATAGCTCTTCTAATCTCACTCAGCATAATACTTATTTTGCACGTAAAAGTTAACTTTTGGATGGCTAAGTGACACATTGTAGGCAGAAACCAAATTGCTGTTTCATAAGCCAAACAAATATGTTTGCACTACTCACTACACAAGAATGCATTAAAAGCCCAGTGAAACTGCTAGCAAAATTCTGCATTTAAAAATTCACATATATTGTGTTTCCTAGTGTTGGCTTACCACAAGGGTATTATGTACTGTAATCAGTGACTCAACCTTTGCAGTCCTGCCTCATTATATAGAGCAGTTACAGATAACAATTTGTCATCTTTTGTTGCAAATGTCTAAATGTTAGCAAAATGTGCGGGTTATATGATCTGGTGCGCTGTATGGTATGCTATGCAACCCATACACAGGGAGCATTGGCCCCTGATGTTAGTGTGGCAGCATTATGAGCTGCATTGTGCATATACATGAAGGAATACCTACTTGACCTTTGCAGAAAGGATGGACTTTACAACTAGGTGCATTTTGCAAGTGTGAGAAGGTAATGTTTTATTTATTTATTTTTATTTTTATTTATTTATGTTTGGTGTTTTATAAAGTGCAAACAATACCCAAGGATATCAGAGCAGTGCACATATGATAAATAAACATAAACGAGCTGATACATAAAAAGAACTTCACATAAAAGCAAGACACAACTCTTAAGAAGTCCAGTAAGATGTGGTATGCATTAACAGAGTTATTATCAGATGATCTCCATTTTTATGAGTCATTGCAATAGGTTCTCTAGTGTAATTTCTCATGATTCTTCTTTGTGTCAATTCCTTTCCAGGAACCCAAGGAACAATGTTTGTGTGGACTGCACTGGAAATGCTGTGCTTCAGCCCTGTACTAGTATCACAGTCATTGTAGTGGTCAGCCAAAGCACCCAGGGTACGGGCTTATAATGATTTGTTCAAGGGGAATCTGTTAATTAGGATCTTTTTCACCTCTTTTTGAAGACCTGTGTCGATGGGTTAGACCGAACCTTGGGTGGTAAGGAATCCCAAATTCTTGGAGCTGATCTGGAAAAGGCAGGTGTGTAGGTTGTTTGTTTTCTGAATCTGGGGGTTCTAGCCTGAGATAAGCTGTTCTTTTGAGTGAGCGGCTACCTCCTATGATTCAAATACGGTACCTTGGTTCATTACAACGTATGACTTTATGTACGAGGCAAGCAGTTTTCAATTGAGATCTGGCCTTGAGTGGGAGCCAGTTGACGGACCTCAGAGATGGGGCAATGTGGTCAAAGTGTCTTGTTCTTGTCACCAGTCTTGATGCAGTGTTGAGTGCTGCTTTGAGTGGAGACATTCTCAATTTGGAAAGACCTGAAAGGGTTGCAGAACCATCTTCTAGTCTTGAGACTGTACTGCTTGTGTGAATATGGCTGAGATACCCGCCACCCCCTCTCAACACAATCCCCAAAGGAGGGAAACCGGAAACAGTTCTTGAAGTTTTTGGAAGTGGGAGGGAGTGACCCTCCCGGCCGTATTTATTAAAAACAAAAAATTATAAACATTTAAACATTAATGTACAATTTCATACCACATTGCGATGTTTGGCTAACCTTAACAGATTCTCTAATACAGAGGTTCTCCTAGCCGAACTAACATCCTACAAAACATTTACTTGAAATATTGAAATTGTACATCCTAACGTTTAAGGGCCAACGGCAAGGTCGTAACCGGTGTCAAGATCCCTAACCAGACATACCCCCCCCACTTGGAGGGGCGACAGCACTGAGGCGTACTCAAGTGCAACTACTACCAATTTCCCTTGACTTGACGGGGGCACTTATCAACTCGACGCCAGTTAAAGGTCGTTCGAAGACTCGTGTGAGGTATCTAGAAGGTATCGTAGACCTCCCCCCAACCCCACACAACTTACCGCATCTGCCGTCGCAGATGTCACTGGCCCCGGGAAATTCCCCAGGAGGGGGCTGTAACCCCTCCTACACAGGAAGGGGCCTTGACCGCCTTTCCTCTTCTTTCGGCGACCCATCCTTAGAAGGGACCGCCTCCCCGTTGAGGGGCCAAAGGCCACCTCCCCCGAGCGCTCCCATCCATGTTGGGTGACGCCCACTCATAGGGATCTTCCAATTAGTGCTCACCGATCATGACCTTACCGCCCGACCAAAATAAATACGACAAATGCTAACTAAACGAAACTACATTGGCCACTATGACCGAAAAAGCCTGTTTATAAATGGACCTTACATCCGAAGTTCTTTAATCGCAAACTTGTCAAATTAGACCAATCTTTATTACACATTCAACATCAACACAACACTACAATAACCTGTAAACGAAATAGAATAATTGATCAAATTTATTAAAACAACTGGCTGTCCTCAGGGGCTGGTGGGTGGGTCAAAATTGGCTCTTCGTTCCGTCTCGAGCTCACGTGCAGCGAGGAGGTGCAGCTTCAGAGCACAGGAACAAGAGGATGTCTTCTGGTCTTGCGTCCCTTTTTATCCATCTTCAGGGCGGGCGTAAACCCGCCCCTGCCTGCCCCGAGGGCGTGGCCAGCCGCGTCAGTGTCTAGGCCAGCCCACTCTAGGGCGGGAAAAAGCGCGCCCCGGCTACGCCGCTTCGGGCATACCAGCCGAGACGCGCCTCCCGCCCAAAATGGCTTCCCGGGGGGATCGAGGCACTCTGCCATACGTTCGGGGGGACCGAGTGGTCGCCCCTTTCCATATGGCTGAGATACCCGCCACCCCCTCTCAACACAATCCCCAAAGGAGGGAAACCGGAAACAGTTCTTGAAGTTTTTGGAAGTGGGAGGGAGTGACCCTCCCGGCCGTATTTATTAAAAACAAAAAATTATAAACATTTAAACATTAATGTACAATTTCATACCACATTGCGATGTTTGGCTAACCTTAACAGATTCTCTAATACAGAGGTTCTCCTAGCCGAACTAACATCCTACAAAACATTTACTTGAAATATTGAAATTGTACATCCTAACGTTTAAGGGCCAACGGCAAGGTCGTAACCGGTGTCAAGATCCCTAACCAGACATACCCCCCCCACTTGGAGGGGCGACAGCACTGAGGCGTACTCAAGTGCAACTACTACCAATTTCCCTTGACTTGACGGGGGCACTTATCAACTCGACGCCAGTTAAAGGTCGTTCGAAGACTCGTGTGAGGTATCTAGAAGGTATCGTAGACCTCCCCCCAACCCCACACAACTTACCGCATCTGCCGTCGCAGATGTCACTGGCCCCGGGAAATTCCCCAGGAGGGGGCTGTAACCCCTCCTACACAGGAAGGGGCCTTGACCGCCTTTCCTCTTCTTTCGGCGACCCATCCTTAGAAGGGACCGCCTCCCCGTTGAGGGGCCAAAGGCCACCTCCCCCGAGCGCTCCCATCCGTGTTGGGTGACGCCCACTCATAGGGATCTTCCAATTAGTGCTCACCGATCATGACCTTACCGCCACAGGCCGGATAGTTGACCGGCTATCCGGACCCCCCACACAACTCCTACCTAAAGGTCATGTTTCAACGATTTTAACCATGCTAAGAAGTCTCCTAAGAGTAACTCATTCCCCACCCAAGACAAATGCACACCATCCCCCAAATACATACTGTCATCATTAATACAGCTATGAGAAATAGAATGCAATGTCCTGGAACGGAACAACCTACTCACTTTATTGTTAAGCTTTCTAACAGAATGGTTCAAAGCAGGAATAGAGATAGCCCCCCGCCACACCTTTCGTGGAATCAAATGGGACCATGCAATCGTGCACCCCGGAACTCTCCTCGCCAACCAACTTACGGTGGAAAGCATTGCCTCCAGGAGTAGTCGTCTACCGATGGTGACCAAATCATTACCCCCAACATGCACTATAACTATAGACGGCGGTGACCTTGTCCGCCCTAACAAACCCTCGAAAAATGTTTGAAACTGGTCAATACAGAGACCGCCCCTTCCGTAGAAGGACATCCTGTACCCGTATTCCCCAGCTACGTGAATCATGTCACCTGCTTTGAATACGTCTGCGGCACGCCTCACGTATGAGTGGCCCACGACCCACACCTCCTTTTTCACAGCCGGTGATGTCAGACCGCTGGCCCGGTGTAGGGTCGACTGCATAGTCCGCCCCGCCTCGTAGGCTTGCGTAACTGAAAACCAAACAAAAACAAGAAGCGTGAGTACATTATTACAGCTTCACAACATGTGCAACCGCACGTATCTCTTGTAACAATTGGAGGACCAACGCCCCACTCGTTTCACTTGCTCAACATTAAGACCCCTGGCTGTAGCTTCCGTAGCAGCCCCTATCCGAAAGGAATGGGTCCCAAATTCGCCCGGGTTCAAGCCCGCAGCGGCAATTGACATCGCAAGCACCCGCTGAAACTGAAATTTCGTCAGTGGGGTGGCGTCAGCGTGTCTTAACAAAGTCCCCCCCCATGATGCCACCCTTCGTGCTAGGTAATCCTCTAAACACTTTACCGGACATATGGAGGACCCAGGAATCCTGCGTATGATGACGCAGTCACCCATCCCATCTTGATCAGTCTTGGATTTTACAAAGGAGACAGTCATTGTTTCTCCCCTGATCTGAACGTGTTCCTGGCACAAACCCCCTGCCACATCCAGTTTGTTCCTTGCAACTAGTTCGCTTACCCGCATTGCTCCGTGAAATGCTAGCGTAAAAGCGGCTCGGAACAGCACCGCCTCAAACTGGGATGAACATGTGGCCGGGAGTGTGGCCAACAACTGGGACAATCTATCCAAACCTATCGGGCGCCTTTCATCTACTCTGCGACCCTCAAGGCGTTGCCACCCACGCAGCGCTTTCTGTACAACGAAAGACGCTGTTGGGTCCTGGATAGCGTGTGCTCTGGCAACAAAGGAAATGGCAGCACGATGCCTCTGGGCCGTAGCCACCGATTTCCCAGCCCTACGTAAGGACATCAGGAAATTCACTACCCATTCCTCGTGACCCCAAAGTCGCTCTCTATCACTCCCCAAAAAGGCTAAATAGGCCCGAAACGCCCCTTCGTATGCCTTCCTCGTCCTTGGTGCTAGACTCTCTCCCACGAGGTGACGAAGTTCGGGGCACCGAGAGACCAGGGAGCTTCGGGA
This sequence comes from Lissotriton vulgaris, assembly GCF_964263255.1. Taxonomy (NCBI): domain Eukaryota; kingdom Metazoa; phylum Chordata; class Amphibia; order Caudata; family Salamandridae; genus Lissotriton; species Lissotriton vulgaris. The sequence continues at coordinate 1,091,152,945 of NC_141696.1, read as the reverse complement.
AAGGGTGCCGGCTCTGGGTCCGCTGAGGGGAGGAAACCCGAAAAAGCCTGCATTTGAAAACGAGACAGTGCGTCAGCCGCCTGATTCATCACCCCTGGAACATGTTTTGCTCTGAATAGCACGTTCAATTGCATACATAGTAAAACAATTTCCTTAAGCAGTCTTAAAATCAGTTTACAACGTGCTGCCTGACTATTGATGCACTCGACCACGGTCATATTGTCAGACCAAAATATGACAGAGTGATCTTTGAACCCATCGGGCCATGTTCTCAAGGCCACCAAGATGGGAAACAGTTCCAGGAAAGCAATATTACTCGTCAGACCATTCTCATGCCACCATGTCGGCCATCTTTGTGCCGACCATTTCGTGCCAAAGATGGCGCCAAAACCTATGCTTCCTGCTGAATCTGTCCACAGCCCCAGCTCTTCAGAAGACACGGCTGGTTCATTCCAGACGATTCTACCATTGAAGTCCGCCAGAAATGCTAACCAAATACGCATGTCCTGGCGGATCTCGGCCGATAGTCTCGTGCGATGATGGCACTCTTTAAGGCCGACCATCGCTTGGGCAATTGAACGGGAAAAGGGGCGGGCCATTGGTATTACCCTCAGGGCAAAATTCAACTGTCCCACCAACTGCTGTAATTGTTGCAGCGTAACTTTTGATGCATTTATACACACTTGCAGCGCAGCCCTGAACTTCAACACTTTCTCAGCTGGCAAACGGAAACACCCTTCAATGGAGTCCAACTCGATCCCCAGAAACTCGAGGCAAGTCGTAGGACCCACTGTTTTACCCGGTGCCAATGGCACACCAAACTGTTTCATTAACACACAAAATTCGGCCAAGGCCCGGCCACATTCAAGATCCCCGGCTGCCCCAAGAAACAGAAAATCATCAAGGTAGTGCATTACATCTTGGAAACCTGTTTTCTTTGTGAAGACCCATTGTAGAAAACTACTGAATTTCTCGAAATAAGCACAGGATATAGAGCACCCCATTGGCATACACCTATCCATGTAATAACAACCCTGAAACATGAATCCTAGGAGACGCTGGTCGTCTGGGTGTACCGGGAGCAATCGGAACGCTGACTCGATATCTGACTTCGCCATCAGCGCCCCGGGCCCCAGGCGATTCAAAATGGCTACGGCCTCATCGAAGGATGCGTACCGCACCGAACACACTTCTGGATCGATTGCATCATTTACGGAAAGACCTCGTGGAGCTGATAAATTATGAATCAGTCGGAACTCACCGGGGTCTTTCTTGGGGACTGCCCCTAAGGGAGAACAAACAAAATTCTGGACCGGGGGTAAACTAAACGGGCCGGCGACCCGACCTCGAGTCACCTCTTTCCGGATCTTATCCTGTACTACGGTCGTATGCTGCAGGACGGAAAGTTGATTTTTACACTTTTCCACACCCTGAAAGTCCCCTACCGGGATGCGGAAACCATACGAAAACCCGTTCCGCAGCACCCCAGCAGAAGTACGATCCGGGTATTCACTGAGCCAGGGAATCATCGCCAGGATATCAATTGGGGTAGGTAAAGGCGCCCCTCGGACTGTATTAGACCTGTTTGGCACCTCCTCTCCCCCCGTTATCACCCGTTTTGGCTCTGCACGAGGACTCAGGATGGGACGACCCACAACCACTACATTCATGTTTGAATTTACACGATCCCTGGGGTCTAGTACATTTACCTCTGTTGTAATTAAAGCAGAAACCCCTTTTTCCGGTATTGCCGGCAGGTTTCGAGTAATCGTCGGCACCCGTACCTGATCGAAAGGGCGTCCCCGCATATTGCCGGGAGGATTCGCCAACATTACTTCCCACCAACGGCATTTTCAACATTCCTGACTCCTTCATTTTATCCCAAGTCAAGGAATCATAACAATCCCAGGTTAAACTTTTATTATGCTCCTTTTCCTTTCTGAACAGATTATCGTAACAGAACCAATGATTACCCTGGTGCGATGTCGAGTACCCCATGATTCGTGATTGATAGATTGGGAACTCGGAAAGCAACTCAGGTCTACGTTCCCCCAAGATTGATGTAAAGATTCCCCAAGCATTGCCCCAATTGCCGATATTCTCATTCACTTTAAAGGCGGCCATTTTTGCGCGCCAAACACTCGGATGCATGAGATCCTTCTGACTCTTTACATGCTCTACCTCATAATGATCAACAAGCAGTGAGAAAATGTTCACATACTCCCCCGCCCAAATCTTTTCCTTAATTGCCAAAGGAACATGTTGCCCCAACTTTTCTCTCCGAGAGGGTGTTGACTCATCCCTCGCGATCGGCAATGGCCGCTTACCTGCACCTGACGCTGCCTCTGTGGTCGCAATCGTCCCTGGTGTCTTGTCCCCTACTGCAGGCGGCACGGGCACCTTGGCTGCTTCCCGTTTCTCACGCAGTTGCTTTATCAGCGCCTGCGCATCGACAGCCGTGGCGCCCTCGTTACCTTTACCCAACCACGCTGCCAATTGTGCTGCCAGCTCGGGCGGCATATCATCCTCGGACACGGGGGTGACCACAACGGGAATTGGATTCCCCCCCTCCGGCACCGGAGTTGGAGCCTCGAGCGGGGCACTGGGACCCGGGATGTCTTCACCCGCTGCCCCCCTCCTGGGCCTCTTGTTTTTTCCTCCCGGGGCTGCTCCCGCCAAAGGACGTTTTGGACCCCCTTCCTCATTCTTGTCCACCCGCTTCTTTAGCTCGGACATCTCCTTCATGAGAACACGCAGCATCTGGTCAGTAGTCATGCGCTTTCCCACCTTCTTCGGCATTCTCCAACAAAGTAACTGTAAAACAAACAAGAACGATTAAAACGCTCAAAATTGGCTCTTCGTTCCGTCTCGAGCTCACGTGCAGCGAGGAGGTGCAGCTTCAGAGCACAGGAACAAGAGGATGTCTTCTGGTCTTGCGTCCCTTTTTATCCATCTTCAGGGCGGGCGTAAACCCGCCCCTGCCTGCCCCGAGGGCGTGGCCAGCCGCGTCAGTGTCTAGGCCAGCCCACTCTAGGGCGGGAAAAAGCGCGCCCCGGCTACGCCGCTTCGGGCATACCAGCCGAGACGCGCCTCCCGCCCAAAATGGCTTCCCGGGGGGATCGAGGCACTCTGCCATACGTTCGGGGGGACCGAGTGGTCGCCCCTTTCCAGTCTGGAGGTGGCAGGAATGATTTCACTTTATTTCGGACTTTCAGTTGGAATGACAGTCAGCATATGGTTGCACTGATAAATGCTTGCATGTTCAGATTCTAATCAAAGGATTAGTGGAATCAATAATGGTAGGTTTGCAATTTAGGGTTTCAAGGTGATTGGGAAAGTCCTGAATGTGTGTGGAGTTGTATTGAGGGGAGAAAGTTAGGAATTCCGTTTTCAGTAAATTCAGCTTAAAGTTCCTTTGAGCCAATCAGGACTAAGGTTTGACTGTGTCCATGTGACAAATTATCTCCACAAAATTATCTTCTTCTTTTATTCTTCTGTGGTCTTTACTGCCCAGAAAGATATCATGTTATTGTACCAATTTGTAAGCGTTACAATTTTAGATTTCGTCGCGTAGCATTGTTTTTTTTTCAAATCCTTGCAGAATTCTTTTGTGTGTTTCTCATTAGCATCGTTTTTATGGGCATGTTTGAAAAAGAGGAAGCAGGTTGGCTCATAAAAAGATTTAGGACTTGTTTTCAAATCCTTATTGCATTTGTATACGTATATAGATGAAATGGATTTTAACCAAATTGGATGTTAGCAGATTTTTAAGTGTCAGTAATTATGCTATTTTTATCTATATCGTTTCTTAAACTGTGAGTGTAAATACTTTTATGATCTTATATGTCAGATCTTTATAAAGGATTTGGATTGGACCAGAGTGTTATTTAGTTGGATTATATCTTCCCAGGAGGATATTTTAAGTGTAAGTATAAATATGTGTTGTCTGTGTACATGTGGTATCTTTTGAAACAATATGACATGAGGGATCCTTTAAATTAATATGACATTATCCACCATTTATATGTTTGTTCTCTTGAGAAATGAGAATGGTTTACCCATACTTTTTAACTTTGCTTTTGTTACAACCCCATCATGGATTAGGAGATTGTGATTTATAACATGTGTGTTAGCATGGATATACAAATGCTGAAGCAAAAATGGGTTCAGTGTATAATGTATGAGTAAAGTGTATGATATGTGCTGCCTACGTTTACTCAGAATTTAAACAACAATCTGGAGTTATAGGGAATGAATAACCTCATATTACTCATAAATGAATACATTATGATATTGGTTTAATTGATGATGCATGATAGTATCTCTATTTTATGAAATAGTATATTAAGGATAATACTTTGTAACCGTCATCCTTTACCATGTGTCCTGAAAGGTCACATAAGCAGGACACATACTTCACATAGATTGATTGAAACACACACAATGTTAGATGTGCTTATCCTTCATTGACATTTGAACCCATTTAGAAGTAGTAAAAATGGCATTACTCTTGTACTTGTACTTGTTCAAGAGTCCCAATTCACAGGGGTAAGTGTGGGAATCCATCTCACCCAACTAGGAGTTAATAACTCCTACAACGGTGCATCTCTTCCTGACTCCGGGGGTGGGCCTCGGTCCATCCAGTTCCCTTGAAACTCCAAAATTCCACCGCAGCAGATACCAGTGATACCGAGGCCAACTTGATGTTGCGGGGGCCCCTGAAGCGTGCCTCTGGTACACGTGCTAAAATATGCAACAAAACTCCTCCGAAGAACGAGCAGAGGCCACAGTTGGGGAACTCATGGAAGCAGCTTTATTTTAACAAGAATGGCGAATGCATTTCGGCTTCATTAAGCCTTCTTCAGCACCGGGTATTTTTGGGATGTACAAGCGCAAACGTGGGTGTAAATGTCCTGCCCACAACCGATTGGTAGTGGCCAACTCCACCCCTTAGAATGTGCTCGAGCTCACCTGCTGCATAACCTCTAAACAGGCAAAATCCCAGTCTCAGAATGCTGTATTCTTTCCAGGTAGGTAACACGGGCTGACGGATTGTTATTTGCAGGATGCAGGGCACCATAATGTCACTTTAGCCATGTTCCTCTCCTTGGGTTGAGCTTCAGTGCTCCCTCGAGTCCCCAGACCGCAACAACCCCCGATGTTCAAGAGTCCCAATTCACCGGGGCAAGTGTGGGAATCCATCTAACCCAGCGAGGAGTTAATAACTCCTTCACCGCTGCATCTCTTCCAGACTCCGGGGGTGGGCCTCGGTCTATCCAGTTCTCTGGAAACTCCAAAATTCCACCGCAGCAGATACCAGCGATACCGAGGCCAACTTGATGTTGCGGGTCCCCTGAAGCACGCCTCTGGTACACGCGCTAAAATATGCAGCAAACCTCCGCCGAAGAATGAGCAGAGGCCACAATTGGGGAACTCATGGAGGCAGCTTTATTTCAACAAGAATGGCAAATGCATTTCGGCTTCATCAAGCCTTCTTCAGTGCCAGGTATATTTGAGAGGTGCAAGCGCAAACGTGGGTTTAAATGTCCTGCCCACAACCGATTGGTAGTGGCCAACTCCACCCCTTAGAATGTGCTCGAGCTCACCTGCTGCATAACCTCTAAACAGGCAAAATCCCAGTCCCAGAATGCTGTATTCTTTCCAGGTAGGTAACATGGGCTGAAGGATTGTTATTTGCGGCAAGCAGGGCACCACAATGTCACTTTAGCCATGTTCCTCTCCTTGGGTTGAGCTTCAGTGCCCCCTCGAGTCCCCAGACCGCAACAACCCCCGATGTTCAGGAGTCCCAATTCACGGGGCAAGTGTGGGAATCCATCTCGCCCAGCGAGGAGTTATTAACTCCTACACCGCTGCATCTCTTCCTGACTCCGGGGGTAGGCCTCGGTCCATTCAGTTCCCTGGAAACGCCAAAATTCCACAGCAGCAGATACCAGCAATACCAATACCAACTTGATGTTGTGGGGGCCCCTGAAGCACGCCTCTGGTATATGCGCTAAAATATGCAGCAAAACCTCTCCAAAGAACGAGCAGAGGCCACAATTGGGGAACTCATAAGGGCAGCTTTATTTCAACAAGAATGGCGAATGCATTAGGGCTTCATTAAGGCTTCTTTAGCGCCAGGTATGTTTGGGAGGTGCAAGCGCAAATGTGGGTTTAAATGTTCTGCCCACAACCGATTGGTAGTGGCCAACTCCGCCCCTTAGCATGTGCTTGAGCTCACCTGCTGCATAACCTCTGAAACAGGCAAACTCCCAGTCCCAGAATGCTGTATTCTTTCCAGGTAGGCATACCTGATGTGGCTCGTCATTTCTGCACGGATCAGCAGTAAGTTCTATGGAATATATATATATATATATATATATATATATATATATATATATATATATATATATATATATATATATTACCTAGGTAGTTATAGTTAAGAATTTTTTCAAAGTTAAATCTCAAAATTCTATTTGGAATAACTTTGGCGCCGGTTGATTTCCTCAAAATGGCCTCGCAGCGCCCCGGTCCTTCTCTGAAAGTTTGGGGGGGATTTGTCAAGCAGGGGCCGAGATAAAAATGGGGGGTTCCAAAACACGTTTTCCCCATTTTAATTTCCATAGGGCGGTCGACCTCACTTTTAGCCCGAACGGCTGAATGGATTTCCACCAAACTTGGCAAAATTGTAGGGACTGGTAGCCCGATGTGCCTTTGCTATGTCTCAAGATATGTGCTCCAGTGGATTTTGAGTAATTTAGGTTCAAAAAAATATATATATCTATAGCAGCGCCCCGGTACGCGCACCAGGGAGCGCACCGGGCGCGCCACGCGACTTGCGCACGGAAAGCTGATTGGCTCTCAGGTGTCTGTAAACATTCGAAACTGTCCGGAGCGGCCGCCATCTTGGTCTCGGTAAAATCGAAATATAAGAGGTGGAAAAATCAAAGGGGGAAATGACCATAAGGGGGCAGGGATAGACCCCCCCTGACCCCCTAGGTTTGATGCGGGGGCCATAAAAGGGCCCAGCGGGGCAAAGCAATTTTTTTTTTTTTATTTGCGCGGGGGGAGCGCCCAGTACGCGCACCGGGGAGCGGACTGGGGAGCGTACCAAGGGGAAAAATGAATAATAGAGTTTTTAAAAAATGTAGCCTTTTTTTAGAAATTGGAGGTAGTTCTAAAAGAACTGTTTTTTTCTTCTTTTTGTTGTTTTATATTCTTTTTATTGTTTTTTGAACATTTTGTACTTTTTTGGGGTTTTCTCAACAGTTTTATATTTTTTTGTATTTTTCATGGGGAGAAACAAAAAAACAGGGAATTGAAAATGGCTCAACTGGAGCAAAAAAAAAAAGAAAAGAAAAAATTAGGGTTGATTGGGGCATTTATGGTTGTCCCCAGCAAGGACGATGAGCTTTACACTCTGTTCTACGTAGGAGATGGTCTTCCCACAATATTTACAGATAATTCTGAAATCTGCAAATCGTGGCTGAATGCAAGGCATTGTCTCACTTTCCTCTGGTGCCGATGGAGTGGGTTGCTTCCTTTTTGAGGTGGTCCTTGTGGATTGGGGAGGGTTACTGGCCAGTTCCCTCATCTCTGCAGCAGAATAATTTATTGGATGCTTGCGCTGCATGTGGCGTATCATCGTGTTGTTCCCAAATGAATATTTTTTATTTGGGTTTCCCCTGGAAAGTTCCATGCCACAGATTTTGCAACTCACCTTGGCTGCATTTACTTTTTTCTTCCCCTCTGGGATAGAAAAAACTCCGAAATAATGTGTGGTCTTGGCTGGTATGGGATATTGTGTTCTTCCAGCCATCTTGAACTCCCCTCCTCCTCCTCTTCCTCTTCTTGTTGACCACCAATGATATCTTGAGGTGGTCCTCTTGGTGGTTGTGGTGGTGGTGGTGCAGATGCACCAGCTGCTGCTACTACTGAAGCCATTATATTGAGCAAAAAGGTAGAGAGAGCAACAAACAGGTCTTCCTAAGTCAAAGGACAAAGTCAGAATAAGGAAAAAAGGTGGGGTCTTTCATCCTTTTGAAAAAAAAATGTATTGAACCAATGAAAAGTGTAATTTTTAGGTCACATGACCAGGGGCTTCATCATTATGAAACCAAAACTGTTATGAACCAATGAAAAGTGCTATTTTCAGGTCACATGACCCGACGCGCTTACGCTACGCGCCGCGTAAGCGCGTCGGACGCCTACGTTGCACGATCGTATTCGCTCGAGTGCTTCCGGGTGCGCTTACGCCGTGCGTATCACACGGACGTGGCTACGCGATACGTCACAATCATGTTTTCGTTCGCGATATTGGCGCTTATGGGATGCTCCCCAGTGCGCGCCCCGGGGCGCTTTATAAAAGTACGCTTTTCGGGGCGCTCCCCGGGGCGCGCACCGGGAGCGCTCCGAAGCAAAAAATTTTTTTAAAAATTCAAAAATAAAAAAAATGCCAAAATTGTAGGGACTGGTAGCCCGATGTGCCTTTGCTATGTCTCAAGATGTATGCTCAAGTGGTTATTAAGAAAATTAACTTTGAAGATATATATATTGGGCTACATTGGGCTATATATATGTTAGAGCCCAAATGTAGCCCAAATGTAGCCCAATGTAGCCCAATGTAGCCCAAAGATGGCCACAGGAGACAAAAAAAACTAATGTAGCCCAAATATCAGCCAGATGTACCCCAACTATAGCCCAATGACAGAATGTACCTGAGAGTTCTAAAGAACTACTAGAGCGCTAACAGTCTTACTTATAAAGTGAGACTAATAGTAAGGAATTAGCATTAAAAGAACCTTTGAAAAAAAACTTTGAAACCACCAAACAGAGGGGGGGGTCATATAGGACCAGCCTCCACTGTTTCCCAACATGGCAAAGTGGTCACATCATATAACCCAAGTCATTTCACTATATCCCCAGACTTACCGATTCACTCGTATAGTAGCGAGTACAACGACATCGAAACCCCACCATGATTTCTACACGGTTTAAATAACCCGGCAACTCCTAGTATGACATCAATCCCGTTCGCCCCTACTGTGATTCATAAGGGTCATGTGTCACAATCTAGTATCAGCGATCGCCATCTTAGTATGTGGGTAAACCATCTCCCGGTTAACACTGTCTATTAAAGGAGTTAATAATGGGATAACTACATCCTATAACGGCTTAACAACACACAGAAAACAAACAAGATTTGGACGTACTTGAGATACCAGTATTTACGCACCATTATGTACCCATGTTATACAGAGGTATAACCTGTCGCGAAAAATATGGACATCGTCCTACCCGACCACCCCCACTGTGGCCCATCAAGGTCACGTGTATCAAAATAGTATCTACGGCCGCCATCTTAACATACAAAAAGAGACTGTCTTCATATGGAAGCTACCCCTTTTTTATGTCAATTGTAGAGTAAACACACCCTATAACTGACTAACAATATCCTAAAAGTCCAATAAGGTTAAGGCAATATTATCACATTGATATACAAACATCTTTACACCCTCCCATTTCGCGGAGGTAAAACTCCAAAATAGGTACTAATGTTGAGTACGCTGATACACGGCAGTGCAACCCGTGTAGATGCCGCAGATGTAGCAAACTTGGATTTTCACTTGTCCCCTAAGGAATTGTAGAGACACATTTGATCCTTAAAGATAATAATCGAAGTCACACTCTGTCTCCCGAGTGTATCAATAGAATTATAAATTAGTCAGTTATATGATGAAAAATACAAACACAGATAGGGACATAGTGAACAGTAAACAGTAAAGAAGTAAGAGAAGGGGGGAAAATATATATGAATCATGTGGACTATATGAAAGAGATCAAAAGACAACTAGACAACCCCACTTTCTACAGAGAAGTTAGAAGAAATCCGATCCCGGCCACTACTACCACGATTAATGCCCAACTTGTCAAATGGAGGGAAACAGGACTCCTCAGTGAGGATGAGTACAGATTCTTGAGAGTGGACAGTCCATCCTTCCCCTGTATATATGTACTACCAAAGGTATATAAGGGGGGTGATTCCCCCCCCCCCCCGGTAGACAAATAATATAAGAGGTGGGCTCTCCGACTGAAAAGCTCTCCCAATTTGTCGATCAAAAGCTTCAAAAATATGTCCCCAATTTACCATTGTTCGTGAAGGATAGTAAGGATATCATCATGAAATTTCGGGATTTTGAGTGGTCAGACGAACTTATGTTCGTAACCCTAGATGTAGAAAGTTTATATACGTCCATCAACAGAGAATATGGGGTTAGAGCAATACGCTCCTTTCTTGACAAGGATGACGCAGGAATGTATGACTATAATGAGATGGTGATCTTGGCTGGTATGGGATATTGTGTTCTTCCAGCCATCTTGAACTCCCCTCCTCCTCCTCTTCCTCTTCTTGTTGACCACCAATGATATCTTGAGGTGGTCCTCTTGGTGGTTGTGGTGGTGGTGGTGCAGATGCACCAGCTGCTGCTACTACTGAAGCCATTATATTGAGCAAAAAGGTAGAGAGAGCAACAAACAGGTCTTCCTAAGTCAAAGGACAAAGTCAGAATAAGGAAAAAAGGTGGGGTCTTTCATCCTTTTGAAAAAAAAATGTATTGAACCAATGACAAGTGTAATTTTTAGGTCACATGACCAGGGGCTTCATCATTATGAAACCAAAACTGTTATGAACCAATGAAAAGTGCTATTTTCAGGTCACATGACCCGACGCGCTTACGCTACGCGCCGCGTAAGCGCGTCGGACGCCTACGTTGCACGATCGTATTCGCTCGAGTGCTTCCGGGTGCGCTTACGCCGTGCGTATCACACGGACGTGGCTACGCGATACGTCACGATCATGTTTTCGTTCGCGATATTGGCGCTTACGGGATGCTCCCCAGTGCGCGCCCCGGGGCGCTTTATAAAAGTACGCTTTTCGGGGCGCTCCCCGGGGCGCGCACCGGGAGCGCTCCGAAGCAAAAAAATTTTTAAAAAATTAAAAAATAAAAAAAATGGCAAAATTGTAGGGACTGGTAGCCCGATGTGCCTTTGCTATGTCTCAAGATGTATGCTCAAGTGGTTATTAAGAAAATTAACTTTGAAGATATATATATTGGGCTACATTGGGCTATATATATGTTAGAGCCCAAATGTAGCCCAAATGTAGCCCAATGTAGCCCAATGTAGCCCAAAGATGGCCACAGGAGACAAAAAAAACTAATGTAGCCCAAATATCAGCCAGATGTACCCCAACTATAGCCCAATGACAGAATGTACCAGAGAGTTCTAAAGAACTACTAGAGCGCTAACAGTCTTACTTATAAAGTGAGACTAATAGTAAGGAATTAGCATAAAAAAACCTTTGAAAAAAAACTTTGAAACCACCAAACAGAGGGGGGGGGGGTCATATAGGACCAGCCTCCACTGTTTCCCAACATGGCAAAGTGGTCACATCATATAACCCAAGTCATTTCACTATATCCCCAGACTTACCGATTCACTCGTATAGTAGCGAGTACAACGACATCGAAACCCCACCATGATTTCTACACGGTTTAAATAACCCGGCAACTCCTAGTATGACATCAATCCCGTTCGCCCCTACTGTGATTCATAAGGGTCATGTGTCACAATCTAGTATCAGCGATCGCCATCTTAGTATGTGGGTAAACCATCTCCCGGTTAACGCTGTCTATTAAAGGAGTTAATAATGGGATAACTACATCCTATAACGGCTTAATAACACACAGAAAACAAACAAGATTTGGACGTACTTGAGATACCAGTATTTACGCACCATTATGTACCCATGTTATACAGAGGTATAACCTGTCGCGAAAAATATGGACATCGTCCTACCCGACCACCCCCACTGTGGCCCATCAAGGTCACGTGTATCAAAATAGTATCCACGGCCGCCATCTTAACATACAAAAAGAGACTGTCTTCATATGGAAGCTACCCCTTTTTTATGTCAATTGTAGAGTAAACACACCCTATAACTGACTAACAATATCCTAAAACTCCAATAAGGTTAAGGCAATATTATCACATTGATATACAAACATCTTTACACCCTCCCATTTCGCGGAGGTACAACTCCAAAATAGGTACTAATGTTGAGTACGCTGATACACGGCAGTGCAACCCGTGTAGATGCCGCAGATGTAGCAAACTTGGATTTTCACTTGTCCCCTAAGGAATTGTAGAGACACATTTGATCTTTAAAGATAATAATCGAAGTCACACTCTGTCTCCCGAGTGTATCAATAGAATTATAAATTAGTCAGTTATATGATGAAAAATACAAACACAGATAGGGACATAGTGAACAGTAAACAGTAAAGAAGTAAGAGAAGGGGGGAAAATATATATGAATCATGTGGACTATATGAAAGAGATCAAAAGACAACTAGACAACCCCACTTTCTACAGAGAAGTTAGAAGAAATCCGATCCCGGCCACTACTACCACGATTAATGCCCAACTTGTCAAATGGAGGGAAACAGGACTCCTCAGTGAGGATGAGTACAGATTCTTGAGAGTGGACAGTCCATCCTTCCCCTGTATATATGTACTACCAAAGGTATATAAGGGGGGTGATTCCCCCCCCCCCCCCCCCCGGTAGACAAATAATATAAGAGGTGGGCTCTCCGACTGAAAAGCTCTCCCAATTTGTCGATCAAAAGCTTCAAAACTATGTCCCCAATTTACCATTGTTCGTGAAGGATAGTAAGGATATCATCATGAAATTTCGGGATTTTGAGTGGTCAGACGAACTTATGTTCGTAGCCCTAGATGTAGAAAGTTTATATACGTCCATCAACAGAGAATATGGGGTTAGAGCAATACGCTCCTTTCTTGACAAGGATGCCGCAGAAATGTATGACTATATGAGATGGTGATCTCAATGATTGAGATTATCCTGACAAATAATTTCTTTCTTTTTGACAACTGCTGGTATCATCAAATACATGGAACTGCTATGGGCTCCAAGTTTTCTCCCCCTTACGCTTGCCTCTTTATGGGGTGTTTTTAGAGGGACTATGCTTGGAGCCGAGGTGCCTCCGGCTCCACCTGGACCAACAACATCGTGTACTGGGGGAGGTACATTGATGACGTGATTTGTCTGTGGTCTGGTACCACTGGGCAACTTGAACAATATGTTGCCTTTTTGAATGACAATATTTTCAACATTAGATTTACTATGACATATCACAGGGAAAGTATTTCCTTCCTTGACATTGAATGTTATGTCAAGAATGGACAGATCAACAGCACTCTATATAGAAAGGCAAGGTCATATAACTCTGTTTACATCCAATGAGTGCGCATCCACCTTCAGTGAAAAACAACATTCCGTTCGGAGAGATGATAAGGGTCCGACGGAATTGTAGCGAAGATGAGACTGCCCGCACCACACCTTCAAGACTGCGCAAGCAACAAGGGCAGCGGGCTACCCCCAAGGACTGGACTTTGGTATGGTCCCCAGCAACATGAAAGGCTGTCTGCTTGGGGATTATGATGGAGTGAAAGCGCTAATATCGCCCACAGAAGGGTAAGAACATAGTAACCCTAACGCACCACAATTACCAGAATGCCCCAATCCTGACTATCAAGGAGCCCACCAGGGGGCATTAAAACTCTGATAACGCTGACAGCGTAATGAGGTTGCGCTATGGGGTCCTGTGATGTTACAGCTGTCCTCTGATGAAGGTCTGGGTGACCGAAATATATTAGGAAAACGCTGATGAAAATAAAGCTTTCACTTACCATAATGAGTGCGGCTCACGCTTGTTCTGTTGGAGCGAGATTGAGAAATATATATATATATATATATATATATATATATATATATATATATATATATATATATATATATATATATATATATATATATATATATATATATATATTCACTGAAAAAAACAAAAAACATAGGTTATAGACCATATATAGTTAGGAATTCGCATTTACAAAACCTTATTTTACTCACACAAAACCATTGAAATTCCATATATAGTTAGTTGCACTAACTATATATCGCGCACCCGCAATCCACTCCTGATCATGTCACATATTACATCATTCATGACATGGTCAGTGACATCACTGATGACACAGTGATGTCATGAGTGATGTCACTGACCATGTCTTGAGTGATGTAATATGTGACGTCATCAGCAGTGCATTGCACGCGCTAGTTATAGTGAGTCCAACTAACTATAACGTGGAATTTCATTGGTTTTATGACAGTAAAATTTCTAGTTAACTATAACTGGTGTGAAACCTATAGTTTTTTCAGTGAATTTCTTAGGTTTTTTTAAATGCTAATTCCTAACTATAACTGGTGTGAAACCTATGATTTTTTCAAAGTTAGTTGTACTCACTATAACTTGCGCGCCCGCAATCCACTGCTGATGATGTCACATATTACATCATTCATGACATGGTCAGTGACATCACTGATGACATCACTGATGACATCTCAAATGACATCACTGATGACATCACTGATGACAACATCCAGTGACTGTATGTTTCTGTAAAGTTAAAATATGTCTTACATACTGAAGAATGAGTGGATGTATAAGTGTCTGGATGAAGGATTTAGTAGGTGCATGACTGACTGTATGAGTGAGGGATTAAATGTGTCTCACTGAGTGCATGGGTTAGTGACTAAACTGTCTTAATGTGTGCATCATTATGTCTGTTGTTTTGTAAACTGCTGCATGTGTTGATCAGTAGCTATATGAGTAACTATATGGGTTATTGATTGGTTGCCCAAGTATTTGTATGGGAGACTGAGTGTGTGTGTGGGTGGCTGGGAGGTGTATGACTCTGTACATAGATGTGTGAGCAGTTGATTCACTAGATGTATGGGTTCAAAAGTGCATGTGGAAACAGCTGTATGGGCGGTTGACTGTGTGCATGAGTGTATTGGTGAGTGAATGGATATCTCAGTGCTACATGTCAAAGTAAGTACATATGTAAAACACAGTACATGTGAGAGTTGACATATATAAATAACTGTGCATAAGAGCCAGTGAATGTGTGAGTGGCTATATGGATCATTGTGAACTTGTATCAGGGATTGTATAAGAGAGTAAATATGTGTTAGTATATGTTTGAATAAGTAAGGTGTGTATAACTGTATAGTTGAGGAAATGGAGGTGTGATTGATTCTTTGCATGACTGACTAGGTGTGTGAGTAACTCCATGGATGAGTGACAGTCTGTGAGTGTCTGTTTACACTGATTGTATCTAAGGTTATATTAGAGTCTGAAGAGGTTTATCGTATTATCACATGAATGATATCATCAGTGATGTGATCAGCAATGTCAAATGAGATGTCATCAGTGATGTCATCAGTGATGTCATATGAGATGTCATCAGTGATGTCATCAGTGATGTCATTTGAGATGTCATCAGTGATGTCATCAGTGATGTCACTGACTATGTCATGAATGATGTAATATGTGACATCATCAGCAGTGGATTGCGGGTGCGCGATATATAGTTAGTGCAACTAACTATATATGCGAATTTCAATGGTTTTGTGTGAGTAAAATAAGGTTTTGTAAATGCTAATTCCTAACTATATATGGTCTATAACCTATGTTTTTTTCAGTGAATATATATATATATATATATATATATATATATATATATATATATATATATATATATATATATATATATATATATATATATATATATATATATATATATATATATATATTCACTGAAAAAAACATAGGTTATAGACCATATATATATATATATATATATATATATATATATATATATATATATATATATATATATATATATATATATATATATATATATATATATATATATATATATATATATATATATTCCCTGAAAAAACCATAGGTTATAGACCATATATAGTTAGGAATAAGCATTTACAAAACCATATTTTACTCGCACAAAACCATTGAAATTTCATATATAGTTAGTTGCACTAACTATATATCGTGCACCCGCAATCCACTGCTGATGATGTCACATATTACATCATTCATGACATGGTCAGTGACATCACTGATGACATCACTGATGACAACATCTAGTGACTGTATGTTTCTGTAAAGTTAAAATATGTCTTGCATATTGAAGAATGAGTGGATGTATAAGTGTCTGGATGAAGGATTTAGTAGGTGCATGACTGACTGTATGAGTGAGTGATTAAATGTGTCTCACTGAGTGCATGGGTTAGTGACTAAAGTGTCTTAATTTGTGCATCATTATGTCTGTTGTTCTGTAAACTGTTGCATGTGTTGATAAGTAGCTATATGAGTAAATATATGGGTTATTGATTGGTTGCCCAAGTATTTGTATGGGAGACTGAGTGTGTGTGTGGGTGGCTGGGAGGTGTATGACTCTGTGCATAGATGTGTGAGCAGTTGATTCACTAGATGTATGGTTTCAAAAGTGCATGTGGAAACAGCTGTATGGGCGGTTGACTGTGTGCATGAGTGTATTGGTGAGTGAATGGATATCTCAGTGCTACATGTCAAAGTAAGTACATATGTAAAACACAGTACAATTGAGAGTTGACATATATAAATAACTGTGCATAAGAGCCAGTGAATGTGTGAGTGGCTGTATGGATCATTGTGAACTTGTATCAGGGATTATATAAGAGAGTAAATATGTGTTAGTATATGTTTGAATAAGTAAAGTTTGTATAACTGTATAGTTGAGGAAATGGAGGTGTGATTGATTCTTTGCATGACTGACTAGGTGTGTGAGTAACTCCATGGATGAGTGGCAGTCTGTGAGTGTCTGTTTACACTGATTATATCTAAGGTTATATTAGAGTCTGAAGAGGTTCATCGTATTATCACATGAATGATATCATCAGTGATGTGATCAGTAATGTCAAATGAGATGTCATCAGTGATGTCATCAGTGATGTCATTTGAGATGTCATCAGTGATGTCATCAGTGATGTCACTGACCATGTCATGAATGATGTAATATGTGACATCATCAGCAGTGGATTGCCGGTGCGCGATATATAGTTAGTGCAACTAACTATATATGAAATTTCAATGGTTTTGTGTGAGTAAAATATGGTTTTGTAAATGCTTATTCCTAACTATATATGGCCTATAACCTACGGTTTTTTCAGTGAATTTTCAAGGTTTTGTAAATGCTAATTCCTAACTATATATGGTCTATAACCTATGGTTTTTTCAGTGAATTTCATTGGTTTTTTAAAAGCTAACATCTGTAGCTGTAAAATGTATTCTTCTTTAAATCCAAAAATATATTTTAGATGTTTATTAATAATTTTTTTTTAAATATTTTTTTTCTTCGCTTCCGGTTCACAAACCGGGAAGCTTTCCGTTAGCTCATCTTGATGCCGCAACCTAGTCCGCGAACCGGTAAACGTTTCGTTTGCGCAACTGTGACGCGTCGCGGAAGCGCGACGTATCACTTTGTCGCGTAATGTGTCTTATGACGCGCCGCGTTAGCGCTCCCGGAAGTGCTCCGGACAGCGAACCGGAAGCGATCCGGGACGCGGCCAGCACCGCGTAACGTGAGCGGAACAAGTCATGTGACTTGTTTATAAAACTTTTCATTGGTTCATTTCACTTTTGGTTTCCAAATGATGTAAGACTAGGTCATATGACCTAAAAATAACACTTTTCATTGGTTTAGAACTTTTGCTTTTCCCAAATGATGAAAACCCCTCCTTCTTTCCTCACTCTGACTTTCATCTTGGTGAGAGAAAGACCCTTTCTGAACAGTGAAGAATGGCTTCAGTAGTTGCATTAGCTGGTGCACCCCCACCACCACCTCCACCTCCTCATGAGAAGAGAGGACCACCATCTCAGTTCATCACCAACACAGAGGAGGAAGAGGATGAACTAGAGGAAGAGGAGACAGAAGAACCACAGTTCTTACAGGAGTTGCCCCATGTTTCCTGTCGGAAAACAAGTTTCATCTGGCAGTTTTTTTCAATCCCTCGAGGGGAGAAGAAAGTGAATGCAAAGTATGCCACCTGCCTAATTTGTAAACACAGGTTATCAAGAGGCGCTGAAAAAAAGTATAGCATGGGAAACTATACCATGCATCGCCATATGAGCAGGTGGCATCCACTGAACTACAGCCGTGCAGAGTTGCGTGACCTGCAGGATACTCCACCAACAACTCCTGTGGTCAGGTCAACTTCGCATATCTCTTTGACAGGAGGAAAGGCACAGGAAACCGTGCCAAACATTCAGAAGAACTTTAAACACCTGAAACTAACCTGTTTGTATTGTGGTGCATTGCTTTCATGTGGTAACATGAGCATAAAGTTAATGAACATTGCTTATGAAAATCACAATTGCCCTAACCAACCCAGACAGTAATTTTTTTTTTGCTCCTGTTGAGCCCTTTTCAATGCCTGTTTTTTGTTGTTTCCCCTCCATCAAAAACAAAAAAAACCATAAAACTGTTCAGAAAATACAAAAAAACAAAAAATGTTTAGAAAAAAAAAAAAAAACAACAAAAACATTAAAAAAAAAGTTCTTTTCAGAACTACCTCCCCTTTCAAATAAAATTGCTAGAATGTTTAGCACTCTGGCAAGCTCTATTTCTTTTGGTTCGCTTTCCCGTTCGCTGCCCGGTTCGCGAACTAGAAGCGAACCAAAACATTTTTTTTTTAAAAAAAAGAAGAGTTAGTATAAGGGAAGTAAACAGAGAGTAATGTTAAAAGAAAGACAGCTATAGGGAGTAAACCAGAGATACTGTTTAATAGATCTATTTACCGAAGAAAAGATGGAAGAGGGTATAATTGCGAAAAACAAAATGGATAAGGAAGTGAAAGAAAAAAAATAGAGTAGAACAATAACAAAGAAGAGTTTCTTGGAGAATGTGAGTGAATGTTCAAAATAAGATTAAAACATGTGGAATAACAGAGAGAAAAAATAGAAAACAGAAAAGAAAAAATAACGGAAAAAGATTAATTGAAACAGCAAAGAAATGTAAATAAAATAGAGCCATATCATCAACATAGGCAATAAAAATTTTGCATTTTTTATCAGCAGAAATATGTCGCCAAAGCATTCTAATTAGCTTGATACATATGACCCCAAGTGAGGCCTGTCTTGCAACATGGTGCTTCTTTTTCATCACTGCTGCATCGGTTTCATGTGGCACGGTTTTAAAACAGCATGACACATTTGCCTAGATGCATCAATTTGTAATTTTGACGCCTCATAACATATCTTTTGCACCGCCACTGCGTCACAAAACTGACGCACAGTGGCGCAAAAGAGGCATACATATATCATAAATCTGTCCCTAACATTTTAAATAATTAATTCAGGATGACGATAAGGTGTGGTCTCTCCTGAGGTTTGTTTAAGGTGAGACCTACTCAGGGTTACAGATCAATTTTACGCTTGTTGAAGAATACAGAGGAGATAATACATGTGAAGGCCTACCAATGAAGTAAGTCATGTCCTCTTATTACATCATTCATGACATGGTCAGTGACATCATCAGCAGTGCATTGCGGGTAAAAAGAGTAGAAAACATTTACCTTATAATTCTTGTTAACTTTTTAAAATATTTTTTCATACTTTCAATCTGTAAAAGAGAGAACAAACATTTCCAAAAATATTAAAACATGTATTTAAAAATTAGAAAAGAGAAGGGAAAAGGTTCAAAAACAAACAGTTTTTCAACAACTTTGACATTTACAGAAGCCTCTGCTTCTCTACGTCCCCTACACAATCCTAAAGATATATATTTTAAACAAACAGTATCTTCATGCTGATGAAGTGAGGCCTATTTTGGAACATGGTGCTTCTTTTGCACTGCTGATGTCTCACAATATTGATGCAATAGCAGCGCAAAAGAGATGTAAAGCCATAATAAAATTGTGTCTAACATTGTAAATGATTGTTTCAGGATGCAAATAAGATGTGTCCTTTCAAGAGGTTTCTTTGAGGTGAGGCCTATTCAGTTTTTTTTAAAAAAACAGTACCCAGAAGTACAGCACTGTAAGCATTAACTTTGACACTTACAGAAGACTCAGTTTCTCCATATCTACCTCACATTTCTAAATGTATATCATAAGTACAAAAAGCAGAACATTAATTATACATGTTAAATGGTTTATTTTTGCTTTCTCAGAATGTATCAAATTTCACTTAAATCAGTGACTTGAAGGTATTCATCATGTAACAGCGGGGAAAAAAAAACACAATCAAAATGATTGTGTTTAAAAAACCCATACAACCTAAGAAATCTGAATTCAAAACTCCTTAAAATTAACTTACTTTCCATAACGTCGAAGGATGTCCTATGAACAGCGTCCACTCTGTTGTGCTATAAATATTTTCAGCCCGCCACTTTCTGAAAGAAAACCTCCATTGTTTTGAAAAATATGTTACATACAATAAAAGACTTCTCACATTCTACCACATGTTTCCACTTGGCCAAATCATGTTGCAGCGATTCACAACTCTTGTAATTCTTCCAATCAAATCCCGTCATTTTCTATTTTCGCAACTTTCAAAAAGAAAACATTTAAGATTATTTTCACAATCCTGGACTACTAATATCTTACCCTTCTTTCTCACTCATGTTCTCCTTTTCCTATGACACTGATACTGCTTACTATGAAGCAGACTTACTTGCATCAGGTTTATATAGTTGGATTTTTAAATTGACATTATAATTAAAAGTTTTGGACCAATAATCTAGACAGCATTGCAGACTTACATTCCCTCTACTTCATGAACGTTTTGCAATTCCTCAGAGGAAATCCCAAGATTCTTTTCCTTAAAATTTTGGTTTTAAAAACACCAGGTAAGAATTTGTAAGGTCAAACGGCAATTTTTTTTTGAAAGTTACAACAGAATCGTTGCAGAATGACCGGCTGTTTCGAGACTTTAAATAAGCTGTGTAATGTCCTGATGTTGTTGAAGGACCATCGTGATAGATAATTGCTACAGTTACAAAAGTCCTTCCTGATATTGACAGCTGAGAAGCAACAATTTTTTTTATTAAAGTTGACAATTTTGATCCATCAGGCCTACATCGTTGGATCATTAAAATGACATACTGGCCATATCTTCGTATAAATAATGTTGACATCATTTCAGATTTACATTGGCTACACTCCATGTTGTGATCCGCTGCATTTACTAGCTTATTAAAGGAGACTGATTTACTGTCTGGCAAAGTTAAATATATAAATCTTTCTGAGTCTACACTAGTAGTACTTGATACCATACAGTTCTCGCAGTCATGATGCCATTGATAAGAACGCCCAAACAGGTGATCTACATCTACACCCTCATCTTGCGATACATCAAGCATATACATTAAAAACTCCTGACAATCCTGCTGAATATTTTCAGAGAAGTCTGTTTGACCTGAACATTCATCTAACAGATAACGAACTTCAGACACACTTTCTACTTTTGTTCGATCAGTGCTACATTTCTCTAACACAGAATTCAACAAGCAGCATAAACTTTGTTCCGAATTGAACACAATCTGTTCTTTTAAAGTCTCTAGTGAAAAGAGAACATTAACCACTACATTTGCATAGCAGTTGACACCAGAACTGTTTTCAAATTGAAAACCGACAACATCTTCAACAGAATCCACTTTCTTTCTGCATACAATTTTCGGTTCATCGACTTTTGGGCTTTTTGCTACAACCTCCCTACTATTACTGATATTTCTTCGTTTCCGGCCTACCACACATTTCTCAATCAAAGGATATTGAGGCAAATGTGGCGCATACTCTTTTCTTAACCTATTGTATTCCTTAACACAATCTAGATCCGCACAAATGTTTGTGACATCACAGTCAATCAGGTACAATCCCGATAAAGTTCTAACTCGTGACAATGCCACATATGCCATACCCTCCTTGAACACAGAACTGCCAATATTCACCAATGCAGTATCTACACTTAAACCTTGCGATTTATGGATTGTCACCGCATATGCCAAGCAAACAGGAAACTGTTTACGGCGAACATATAAATCTTTAACAAGCAAAAACCTAGCAGAACAACGACCAATTACCTGTACTTCCTCAATGCCATCAAATTTAATTTTTAAAAATTCAATACCATCTCTACTTCTGTATTTCTCAAAATCAACAACATTACCCATTGATCCATTTACCAGACCTCTTTCAACATGTAAATTCCTTCTCAAAATGATTCGGCAATTTAAACACACATTCAAAGTCTTTTCAAAACCCGCTGTTTTAGATATAGTCTTCTCTAATGAATCCAATTTTGATTTCAAATTCTCAGACAAAATAATTGTTGATCCCATATGCTCTATTTTGTCAATAGCTTCAAGTTTCACAATCTCTTGCTTTTCTAAATTCAACATTTTGTTGTTGAAGATGGCACATTCTGCAAGAGTTGGCATCAAACATATTCCGGATTTCTTCTCAGTAATTTTCTGAAAAATATTCTCAGGCACAATGTCTTGTTCAGGATATAAATTTGACAGTAATCGTGCATTTAAAGCTTCTTTTCCATGCTCGGTCACTTTTCCAATTCTAATATCTTGTAGAATATTCTTGTAATCTTCATCCTTCGCCTGACGCATATTTTCATGCAGTTCAGCATAATTGAAATTTAACCATATATTAACGTTGCCAATGCTCCCTAGGCACTTCCTGGTATCTTCATGCATGAGTATTTTGAACACAGGTTGTCCTTTTACTGGTGTCAGCTGCAGAAGATCTCCAAAAACAATGATGTGTTTGCCACCAAATAACACATCATACTCAGTTTTAAGAACTTCTTGCATTCTCAAATGCACAAAGGCAAGCATGACATTGGAAACCATGCTTACTTCGTCAATGATAAGAAGTTTCATTTTCCTCAAGACTCTTGAAACTTCACAACAAGCATCCCCAGATAACTTGTGGTATTGTAATTTGTTGTCATGCTCCACTTGCAGCATCAGTAGACGATGCAAAGTAATCCCTTTAATGTTATGAGCTGCCAGTCCAGTTGGAGCGGTCACAACACAAGACAGCGATGACTCAGTCCTTTCCTGCAAATAACATGAAATTGCTTTAATGAGGAAACTTTTTCCAGTTCCCGCTTCTCCACTCACGTACAGTCGGACAGGCTTCACCGATGTACATGAGCACTCTTTCTTCTCATGACTTAATCCATGCTCAATTTGCTTGGTAACTTCATCATATATTTTCCTCTGCTCAACGTTGAGTTGTTTTTCCAAGTCTTCTAAGTTAACTGCATCCTCCTGAGCATGTGCCATGGCTCTTTCCACTTCATTCATAGCAGTGGCAGCTTCATTTTCGATAATAGGTCCTCCTAGTGGATCCTGACTCAATGAAACAGAACTCTGACTGTCCTGAGAACTGTCTCTGGCAATCTCAGCTGCAATCGTTGCTTCCTGCTCAATTTCCAAAGTCAACATTTCTTGATATTTGGGAAAAGCAGGACATTCTATGGTCTCCTTAGCAGAAGTGAAAGAGTCTTCGTAACAGAGGTAATCTCCAAGCAGTTCCTCTTCTGCACGCCAAGGCTTGAAAAGTTGCAAAAGTGCTAAATAGAAAAACTCCTTTTTTTCTGGAGATTCACCACTCAATTTTCGATGGTTTACTAATTGGCATTTTCTTTGCTTGACCAGACATCCCTCACTTCCAATTACAGCATACACTCCTTTCTCAATATCTTCTTTGATGTTCCTCTTGAATATATAATTTTGTAGAACCTCATATAGACAAACATTCTCAAGGTGACTGCTTCGATTTGGATAATATGTATCCAACATGTTGGTCTTCAAAATGTCGGTACTGTTTGGTTCCTTTTCTGCCAAATACTCAATTTCCCGGACAGGTTTTAGAACTCGATTTCGCGTTGCAGCAAGACCAAGACTCGCCCAAACGATACTCCTGGATTTGGCATAGAGACTTGCTGAAGACAACCGGTCAGAACATTCCTAAGCTCCGATTTCTCGATGCGACAACATCTTCAGACTGCAACTGTACAACTTCTTGCTGAGGCTCTTTTCATGGGAAATGTCCTCCCACATATCCTTCAGTTCTGTCTTTTCTTTTTTGGTGATGTAAGATGTCACATACCGAGCCACAGCCATACAGTTGTCAGCCACAAACTGTATATCCATGTTAGCATTCCACATGGACAAAATCACTGGGTTGTAGTCGTTGATGTACTTGGACTCTTCGTTCCTTTTCAAATTGTATGTATTTTTGGGTGATTTCCTCGTCACATTATGTCGCAGGGAAGACATCGAACTGTTCACTCTTCCTTTAGAAATGACCGGTCGTGGAAAGTTGAAACGACATTTGGTGTAGAACTTGTCCTTGTTTCTGAATTTACGACGACAGTACTTTCCACAACGATGGCTTTGGAAACGTAGAACTTGTTCTCTTAGGCTTTTCTTCTCTGTTGCGTTTGGAACAGCACACGTAGAATACCGTATCGTATGAAATTTATCACTAAGTCATCCGGATCTGTTCCAAATTTAGGTGCATCCTTGATCCACAACAACATATGTATATGAGGAGCACCTCTTGCTTGGTATTCCTTTCTCCAGAAGAAATCCAACACCTCTCCAAGAGGTGGATTCTTCTTATTTGTGATGAAAGACATCATAGCTTCAAATCTATGATTGAAGTACCTGCATACATTCACTGGATCCAAAGAACACAGTTCTCCAGGTGTCTTGAATTCAATGTTTTCAATATTTCCATTTGCCTCTCGTAGAAATTCAAGTAAGTCTTCCCAGCCATACTCGGCACAGCTCAGAGTAAGGAACCATGTTGGAGTTCCTAAGTTCCTCAGCATACATTTTAAATCACCATGACAACGGTACCAGTACTCATTAGTACCACGCTGACACGCCATGAGATTAATTAGGTGAGAATCCAAAATACTGTCTTGGACATTGACTTTATGCATAAAATCACTTGCCGAGATGTTTCGCATCTGTATACCACTTTTTAAGATGTGGTTCACTGCATATGACAGTCCAGACAGATCGCTTTCAAACAGGAGATGAAACAAATAGGGAATGCATTGACGAAACCTAGGATCTTCTGCATACAATCGTAAAGTCCGGTATTCAGACGCAGGAATTTGATGAGGTCGCTCATCATATCTTCCTCCTCGACCTGTGGGAAATAGCTGTGGGAAACACCGAGCTTCCAAACTTTCCTCCCAAACACTAATGGGACTCCCTTTGGCTTGTTTCATTTGAAACAACTCAATTGCATTCCCCATGACTTCCTTGGAATGCAAAGGATGAACACTATAATGTTCATATATTTCTTCACTTTTAGAGGCCTCTAGTTTCTCAATTTGGCCAGCACACAAATCGCTATCCTCTTCATCACTTACTTCCTCTTCTGCAACATATACATTTATATAGTACTTATTATTTTTCTTCAAATACAATGTTGCCTTTTTGACTTTCCTAACATCCACTAAATCTTGCCATATTTTCTTATTCTTTGTCGGAACCCCATTAACCAAGATAACCAAAGGTTCCTCTTCAACTTTTTCTACTCCAATTGTGTTAATGTTTTTGTTCAAATCTAGAGGCAAATAAACAACTGTTCCCTTTAATCCTCTCTGTAAATCTGCTGGAGGCAACTTCCCTGTCTTTGGCTCCATTCTTACAATAACCTGAAAGGGATGGATACTTTGAATCAAAATAGATTCATAAGTATTTAAATCCTTCAATTCAGAAGGAACCTCAACCAATTCAAGATTATTATGAACCGCCCTAGCAGGCATCTGGTTTTTGTTTAATTTGTTACAACAATAAGTACACACACGTTGATCCGATCCCAAATCAAAATAATTTTCTACCATCAAGTATGTGGCGAAATCCTTCCATTCACTATTATTTTCCCTTTCACTTTTTGCATATAAATCCACTAACTTACTCTGATTCTTATAATAAGTGCGTCGACAACACAGACAAGTGAAATTAGGCCTCTCACTTGATTTCATCTGAAATGTGGCAATTTCCTTCTGAAAATTATCTGTACTGGAAACCTGTACATTATCTTCAACATTACCCTCTACTTCTGGGTCAATTTTAACATTCTCATCTTTACTTCCAAAGTAACAAAACTCAATTTCTTCACAAATATTCTTGACATCTATTTCAGAACCATGCAAAAGAGCAGCACATAATTGTTTAAGCATAATTGCTGGACTCTTAGCATGATACAACATTCTCACTAATTTCCTCACTTTATTATGATGCACTGCTAGTATCCTGAAATGATGAAAAACACTCTGGCATACTCTCCTGGAAAGACAAGCCAGTGAATGACCACGCAAACCTGTCATTTGTCTCACTCTGCAAGGATCTAATTCTTGCAACAACTTCATTTTCTGCTTCAAACTTTTCTTATTAAATGTCCGTACAAAATCACAAAGAAAATTGATGGAATCCTGTCGCACACTGCAAATAGAACTACACTTCCAAATGTACACAGGACCCTTAGGACGTCTTCCTAAAACCTCATTACCTAACACCTCGTCTGTCTCTGTTGTCACAAGTTTTTCTTTTTCAACTGGACAACCATCCTTCACTTCATAAGCTCGACCACTGGTGTCAACTGTAAACACCAAATCATTATCCTGAAAATAACTCTCCTCATTAAAAAATGCCTCACAACTTGAACTATGCATCCATTCTCCGGAAAAAACTTCACAAAAGTTACTACGATTTACTACTCTCTTCCATCTACTATTTGATTTGAAATCAGAAATTACCTTGTTTAGTTTCCTAATTCTATTGATTACCAAAATAAACAACTTTCGCTTAATTTCAAAAGCATGATCAATAATTTTCTCTACATTTTTCTTCTTCTTATAAAATGCCACTTTCTGTTGGCCTTTCTTAATATTTTTTAATAAATTAACTAGTATCCTGTTGCGGAACATTCGTTTTCGAATGTCCCTAAACTGTTGTTTCCTTCTACTATCATGCACAGAGTTATCTCTTGCTCTACCAGTAACATTTTTGATTGGGCTTTCCTTTCCATTTAAATTGCTTTTCTTTTTCTGGACTGAAACATTTTTTGGAAAAATACTTTTTTTACTACAAATATTTCTTAAGAATGATTTCGTGCTCTTACCCGGAGCTTTCTTGGTGATTTCAAAAGTATTTTGGGGAGAGGACTGCTGCAATAAAAGATCATCCTGCTGTCTTTGACGTTTTCTAGTCTTTCTAATTCGATTCTTAGTTGGCATTTTTCAAATTGTGAAATGATCTGCAGTTGAATCTGTGGAAAAATATAATAAAAAATGTTATTAACCACTATTACCAAACAGTAAATGAATAACAGTCATCAAAAACTTAACGCCCTACTTATTATTTAACATAGCAAATCTTTTGCACCAGCACTGCGTCACAGAAATGACACACAGTGGTACAAAACAGGCATACAACAATCATAAATCTCTCCCTAACATTTTAAATGATTGATTCAGGTTGACGATAAGGTGTGGCCTATCTAAAGGTTTGTTTGGGCCCAGATCTTTGGACTGGGGTGAATGTGTGTCATTGATCCACATTCGGTCCATCACCTGTTTTGTTTGTTTGAGGTGAGGCCAACACATGGTTGCAGATAAGATTTTCACTTGTTGAAGAAAACAAAGGAAATAATACATGTGAAGGCCTACCAATGAAGTAAGTCATGTCCACTTCACTCTTGAACAAAGGGCAGACCTCTTTTGAATCTGTGGTCACACCTAAACTTCATCTGCACAATATCATTCATAAACTTAGGAAACACTAGTGATGTAATTGAAAAATGTGGAGTTTCTTTTCCTCATTTCAGAATTACATCACCAGTGTTTCCTCATTGACTTAAAATATCCTTAATACACATGATAGCGTTTTTTGGAATGCCCTAGCACCATTTTTGGGACATTATTAACATGGCTATTTACCTCCCATAATCAAAATCTAAATTTGCCAACCACAGGTGGAAGCGTATTTACAAGAAACTAGCCCCATGAGGAACGCTTTCCATTTAAAAATGGAAAAATAACATAATAGACACTCAAATGCCTTATAAATATGACCCAAAACAACCTATGAAGCTCTAGCAGTACATATCCAGAAATGTAATTGATTTCCAAAAATCGTTTTTAAACACAGCATATAAATCAATTGTATTCCTGCATTCAAGAGGAAATGACTGAAAATGTCCTTGAGGCACATGAAAGAGTTTTTTAGAATGCCCTTGCACCATTTTTGGGACATTATTAACATGGCTATGTAACTCCCATAATCAAAATCTAAATTTGCCAACCACAGGTGGGAGCGTATTTACAAGAAACTTGCATCACGAGGAAGACTTTCCATTTAAAAAGGGAAAAATAACATCATAGACACTCAAATGCCTTATAAATATGACCCAAAACAACCTATGAAGCTCTAGCAGTACATATCCAGAAATGTAATTGATTTCAAAAAATCGTTTTTAAACACAGCATATAAATCAATTGTATACCTGCATTCAAGAGGAAATGACTGAAAATGTCCTTGAGACACATGAAAGCGTTTTTTGGAATGCCCTAGCACCATTTTTGGGACATTATTAACATGGCTATTTAACTCCCATAATCAAAATCTAAATTTGCCAACCACAGGTGGGAGCATATTTACAAGAAACTTGCCCCATGAGGAACGCTTTCCATTTAAAAAGGGAAAAATAACATAATAGACACTCAAATGCCTTATAAATATGACCCAAAACAACCTATGAAGCTCTAGCAGTACATATCCAGAAATGTAATTGATTTCCAAAAATCGTTTTTAAACACAGCATATAAATCAATTGAATACCTGCATTCAAGAGGAAATGACTGAAAATGTCCTTGAGACACATGAAAGAGTTTTTTTAGAATGCCCTTGCACCATTTTTGGGACATTATTAACATGGCTATGAAACTCCCATAATCAAAATCTAAATTTGCCAACCACAGGTGGGAGCGTATTTACAAGAAACTTGCACCATGAGGAACGCTTTCCATTTAAAAAGGGAAAAATAACATCATAGACACTCAAATGCCTTATAAATATGACCCAAAACAACCTATGAAGCTCTAGCAGTACATATCCAGAAATGTAATTGATTTCAAAAAATTGTTTTTAAACACAGCATATAAATCAATTGTATACCTGCATTCAAGAGGAAATGACTGAAAATGTCCTTGAGACACATGAAAGAGTTTTTTAGAATGCCCTTGCACCATTTTTGGGACATTATTAACATGGCTATGTAACTCCCATAATCAAAATCTAAATTTGCCAAGCACAGGTGGGAGCGTATTTACAAGAAACTTGCCCCATGAGGAACGCTTTCCATTTAAAAAGGGAAAAATAACATCATAGACACTCAAATGCCTTATAAATATGACCCAAATAACCTATGAAGCACTAGCAGTACATATCCCGAAATGTAATTGTTTTCAAAAATCGTTTTTAAAAACAACATATCTGTTTCAGCTTACATGAGAGACCATGGAATGGGCTCCATGTACAACAATAACTTGTGGTACTGCATGCCAGAATGCTACACCGAATATGCAATTACAATTTCTCCAAAAAACCAAAATCTATTTGTATATCACTTGAGACAAAGCCACATTTTAAAAACACAGCTTTCTTCATCATTTTCTCCTTAAATCATACTATTCTCTATCTAAATTAAATAAATCTTTTCTCACCTTAGCAAATACTTTTTGAGTTTCAAAACAGTCTCAGAAATACTCCAAATTGTCTTCAGCAGAACAAAGAGGATGCACTCCAAAGGCTGCAGCTATTGAAAGCACAGAAATACAGATATTCATTACACATATCTCTCATATTAGCCAATCATAACTCTTCCCTCACTTTTTTCAAATCAAAACCCTTCCCCCCTCTGCCCTCTCTGCCTTTTTTCCATAGCAACCACCTCCTGGAAGACCTCTCATGTTTGCAAATTCACACAACAATGTTTCAATTGAACTCTGAACTCTCAGTGCACCTGCGTATCCAGTGCAATCTTCCTTGACCATTCAAATTACATCTTTCAAAGAACACAACCATGCACCCTAACTTTCTGTTTTCAGAAATGAAAATACACCAATCACTGCTAATGAATCATTAGGACTGGAAATCCACAGTTTTTTTTCTTTACAAACTCCTACTGTTTCAACTGCCCTTTCATTACCACACTTCATCTGACTGCAGCCCAACCTTCTCTCACCATGTTTAAAGTCTGGATTGTTGGACATAGTTACATCCACTGGGCTCAAAGGTATGCTGAGAACAGAAATTTACCTAACCTCAATTTACAAGATGTGGAAATTAAGTGGTTGGGCCAAAGAGGATTAAAATGTCACCAATTGATACCATTGGTGAAAACCTTTATGCATTTGCCAAAACCTGACCTGTTAATTGTGCACTGTGGAGGTAATGATTTGGGCACTTTGACTGGGGTAGGTCTGGAAATGCTTTTAAAGGACACCTTTGAGCAATTAATGGCACTTTTTCCTCAAACTGCCTTGGTATATTCCAATATATGCCAAAGACAGAAATGGAGGTGGTCCAACCAATTTTGTCCACAAATTGAGAAGTCGAGGAAGCATGTAAACAAATCTGTTTCAGCTTACATGAGAGACCATGGAATGGGCTCCTTGTACAACAATAACTTGCGTTACTACATGCAAGATATCTACAGAAGAGATGGAGTTCACTTCTCAGATGAGGGCAACAGAATTTTCATTCTGAATTTAAGACTGTGCATTGGTACCTACTTATAAGTACCTAAATGTACCATAAACCCAAAAGCTCTTCTCAGAGCTACCCTTCATCTGATCACTCACAATTATTATTTTTTTCTAACTTTTTTCACTAATGTTCCACAAAATACGCTCCCCGGGGCGCTACCCGGTTCGCGAACCGGAAGCTAACCTCGCGGAATTTTTAAAAAAAATGTTTTTTTCCGCACATATAAGCCTCCTCAGCCACCCTCAGAAAACCTACGGGGTCAAGATAAGTCTACCATGACCCCTTCTACCCATTCTGAACATTATTTGCCCTCCATCTTGTATCTTAATGCGACCGAAACACAAAATGGTGGACTCCCGTGACGCTTAAGGTTCGCGAACCGAGCCGCTTCTCGGGAAGCGGTCCAAAAAAAAGGTGGGAAAGTAATTTACAGAAAAACGACTAGAGACACTCTCACCAAATATAGATTAGCTCATACTACATAACAATCCCTTTCATTTTCACAAATTTGATTGAAATTCCATTTAGCCATTTAGCCTGTAGACCTCTCTAAGTACCGTGAGGTAAATTACTTCACAAAACACATCTGAAGTGTTGGAATTGACAACCAATGAAAATGTTACTTTCATTTTCTACTTTTATTACCTGACATTTGATTGGTTATATACCTGAATATATATAAAGGAAGAGAAGGAAACACAGCCATTTTGACTACTACTTCTTGTTGTATATATCATTTGGAATATCACTAATCACTTCAACTTGTTTCTAAAGGTAAGTTGTTATTTTTAAAACTGAAGTATATTGTGCACTATAAGTAAATATGGTAAACTTTTTCAGATAGTTATATACTATCCCTCTGTAGTAGTTATAGATTTAAATAGACTTCTCTGTTATAGTTATGGATGGACTTAGACTTCTCTTGTATAATTATAAATTTACTTACATTAAATCTCATACACTTTTTTATATTCCTACTTCCACTCTGATACTATACACTGCCCAAAGATATATTCACTGATAAAAAATGCCTATCTAAAATTATTCCCAACAGTGCCCTATCTCTACTAATATATATTTTTTTAATCCAAATTTCAGGCAAAATGGAAGGCGAAAACCAAGTTTCTTTTGAAATGGACCTGCAAGAGAGCAGCCAAGAATTGATTGATACAATTGATCAAATTGACATTGAATTTATGGATGAAACTTTGGACAAAGAACTACTGCAATGTGTCCAAGCAGTAGATGACCTCCTTGAAAATGAGGACATTTTACAACCTCACAGATTGCAAACAATATTCCAAGAAAATAATGACATTTCAGACACTGAAATGTTAGAAAGTTTAATAAATTATGAAACACAAACAAAATAAAAAAAAAATGCTTTAAAAATAAAGACAAAAAAAATAATCAACAAAAACAACAAACAATTAACATACAGTATTTGAAAAGTCTATCATTCAATTTTCCTTATAGTACACTGCCCAGAACGCTTCCCGGTTCGCGAACTTGGCGCTCACCATGCAAAAAAAAAAATTTTTTTTTTTTTTTGACCCTGCTGGGCCCTTTTAAAACCTCCACATAAAACCTAGGGGGTCAACGAGGATCTACTATGCCCCCTTATGGTAATTTCCCCCTTTGTTTTGGCCTCCTCTTGTCTCTCGATCCTACCGAGAGACAAGATGGCGGCCGCTCCGGACTGTTTAGAATGTTGACAGACACCGGAGAGCCAATCAGCTTCGCTTCGCAAAGTTCCGATACGCGAAAAGTTCGCGAACCGGAGCGCTACCCGGAGCGCTGTTACAGATATATATCTTGTTTTAAACGTTAATTTCTCAAAATCCACTGAAGCACATATATTGAGACCTAGCAAAGGCACATCGGGCTAACAGTCCCTACAATTTTGCCAAGTTTCGTGGAAATCCATTCAGCCGTTCGGGCTAAAAGTGAGGCCAACCGCCCTATGGAAATTAACATGGGAAAAACGTGTTTTGGGACCCCCCTTTTTTCTCGGCCCCCCTTGACGAACCCCCCCAAATTTCCAGGAGCTGCTCAGAAACAAAATGTGCCATTTTCCTGAAAATTTCAGCCGATTCCGTCCACAAACGCCAAAGTTATTAGACATAGAATTTTCAAAAATCCCATAGGGAAAAAATCCTAACTATATATACCTACTGGCGACTGCCAGTAGGTAATATATATATATATATATATATATATATATATATATATATATATATATTCACTGAAAAAACCATAGGTTATAGACCATATATAGTTAGGAAAACCTTATTTTACTCACACAAAACCATTGAAATTCGCATATATAGTTCGTTGCACTAACTATATATCGCGCACCCGCAATCCACTCCTGATCATGTCACATATTACATCATTCATGACATGGTCAGTGACATCACTGATGACACAGTGATGTCATGAGTGATGTCACTGACCATGTCTTGAGTGATGTAATATGTGACGTCATCAGCAGTGCATTGCACGCGCAAGTTATAGTGAGTCCAACTAACTATAACGTGGAATTTCATTGGTTTTATGACAGTAAAATTTCTAGTTAACTATAACTGGTGTGAAACCTATGGTTTTTTCAGTGAATTTCTTAGGTTTTTTTAAATGCTAATTCCTAACTATAACTGGTGTGAAACCTATGATTTTTTCAAAGTTAGTTGTACTCACTATAACTCGCGCGCCCGCAATCCACTGCTGATGATGTCACATATTACATCATTCATGACATGGTCAGTGACATCACTGATGAAATCTCAAATAA
Source organism: Lissotriton vulgaris (assembly GCF_964263255.1). Taxonomy (NCBI): domain Eukaryota; kingdom Metazoa; phylum Chordata; class Amphibia; order Caudata; family Salamandridae; genus Lissotriton; species Lissotriton vulgaris. The sequence goes on along the minus strand of NC_141696.1, from coordinate 1,091,119,347 downwards.
CATCACTGATGACATCATCCAGTGAATGTGGTTTGCTTTGATATTTAAATATGAATTATAAATACACTACTTTGCATTGAAGAATGAGTGGATATATAAATATAAATATATGAATGTTGGATTTAGTAACAGTGTCATCGATTGTTTCCTTGACTAATTTGTAGAGTCTCCCTATATATATTGAGTAGTTATTAAACTATGTGAACGTCTTTATTGCTTTGTCTTAATTGGTATATTAAAGATTATATTTGCCATTGGTTTCTTAACTGAGTTTTTGTATTGGTAAATTAATGTCTATGTGGTTTGGTGGGGGGGTGTAATTGCCCAAAAATGTGTGAATAATTCATTCAGTAGGTAAATGAGTTTAGGACTACATGTTATAACACTTGTTTCAGTGAGTGTATATGTTTATGTTTGTAGTGGTGATGAAATATGTCTCTCAATAGTATATCTCCATTAAATTTGAAAAAAAAGCAGTATATGTTACAGGTATATCTAATTAAGTGAACCTAAGACTTAGTGATTGTATGAGTCACTGTATGGATAACTGTATATTATTAATAGTCATTTTATAACACACTGAGGGCCCGATTCACAAAATGAACTTAATACTAAATCCTAAACTTACTACTATTTGGTATTCACAGATTGCACTTACTACTTTCGGGATTCAGAGTGAACTTACTACTTTTGGGATTCACAGAATGAACTTACTACTTTCGGTATTCACAGAATAGATTTAAGACTACTAACTTTACGCCCGCACTCGGGCTGGAAATTCTGTCCCAGAGGTGGAGTTTCTGGCTTGGAGGCGGAGCTTTTGGCTTGGGGGCAGAGCTTGCAGCCCAGAGGCGGAGCTTGTGGCTTGAGGCAGAGCTTCCGGCTCGGAGGTGGGGATTTAGCCATGGCTGAAATCTCCACCTCTGGGCTGCAAGCTCCGCCTCCAGGCCGCAAGCTCTGCCTCCGGGCCGCAAGCTCCACCTCCAGGCCGGAAACTCCGCCTCCGAGCTGGAATTTCCAGCCCGAGTGCGGATGTAAAGTTAGTAGTCTTAAATCTATTCTGTGAATACTGAAAGTAGTAATTTCATTCTGTGAATCCCGAAAGTAGTAAGTTCACTCTGTGAATCCTGAAAGTAGTAAGCGTATTCTGTAAATACCAAATAGTAATTTTAGGATTTAGTCTTAAGTTCATTCTGTGAATCGGGCCCTAAGTGAACAGATGAATAGATGAAGTGGTGTTTGTATAAGTGTGTAGGTGAGTAAATGTAAGTATGATCCATGTTTGCATAAGTCAATAAGATGTCGTTATAAGTGAATACAATGTGTGCTGGTGTGTAATGTTGAAATAGGCGTATAAGTATATTTGTTAGTGTTCTGTTAATTATTCTCTACATATAACACTGAATCTATAGGTAAGTGATTAGATGTGTGTATAGATCTATGAATCACTGAGTGGGTGTTTAGAATTTACTATTGGTGTGTCAATAGTTTGAAATATGGCACTTTCTATTTTACAGTGAGTGATCAAAGGTTATACTAGTGTGTGGTGAGGTGTATTTCATTGTCACATGGATGATGTCATCAGTGATGTCATCAGTGATGTCATTTGAGATGTCATCAGTGATGTCATCAGTGATGTCACTGACCATGTCATGAATGATGTAATATGTGACATCATCAGCAGTGGATTGCGGGCGAGCGAGTTATAGTGAGTACAACTAACTATAACGGGGGAATTTCAATGGTTTTGTATGAGTAAAGTGTCCAGCTAACTATAACTGGTGTAAAACCTATGGTTTTTTCAGTGAACTTCTAAGGTTTTTTAAATGCTAATTCCTAACTGTAACATGTGTCAAACCTATGGTTTTTTCAGTGAATTTCAAAGGTTTTTTGAATGCTAATTCCTAACTATAACGTGTGTTAAACCTATGGTTTTTTCAGTGAATATCAAAGGGTTTTTTAAATGCTCATTTCTAACTATGACGTGTGTAAAAACCTATGGTTTTTCAGGGAATTTACAAGGTTTTTCAAATGCTAATTCTCAACTATGACCTATGTGAAAGCTATGATTTTCTAGTGAATTTCCAAGGTTTTAAAAATGCTAATTTCTGTATCAATTTTTATATTTTTTATATATTTATTTTTCAACAAACTGCCTTTGTATATTGTAATACATTGACTGTATCCTGTAATATGCAACAGCACATCTAGTTTGTATGATTTGCATAAAGTTGAACAGTATACTCTACATCTTCAATCCACATATAAACAGTCAAATTTGTTAATAATGTTTTTTCTTTGTTTTTTTCAAACGTGCGCGCACCCTGCACGCACCTCGCAATTTTTTTTTTTAAAAGGGTTTTTTGGGCCCTTTGGGGTCCTTAAGGGACCCCCTGACAAGGCCTAGGGGGTCAGGGAGTCTCTAACCTGCCTCATTTTCACGTTCTCCACTATTGTTTTTGAGTGACTTCTGCCTCGAGGGTGCGTGCACCGTGTGCGCACCTCGCAATTTTTTTGAAAAAAAAATGTTTTTTTGCCTGTCGGGGTTCTTCAGGGACCCCCTGAGAAGGCCTATGGGGTAGGGGGTCTCTTCCTTGCCTCCTTTCCACATTTTGAAACTTTTATGAAAATCGGGTAAAACGCCATTTTTATGCGACGGTCGCGCACCGATCGCGCACCTGTGCGAGCACCCGTGCGCGCACGTCAAGTCATGTGACTCGAAAACAACACTTTTGATTGGTTTATAGTAGTTTCTGTTCCAGAATCTTCAAAAACCCCATCCACTTCCCTCACTATATGTTTCACTCTCTTGGGAGAAGGACCTTTCCAGCTTTCTTCAAGGATTGTTCCAGAGATTTCAAAAGATGGCAGGAAGAATGGATTCCTCTTCTGATTCAGATGTCCAGGAACATCAGGCACCTGCAAAGAAGACCAAACAATCATTCATTTGGCAATTTTTTACATATCCTCAGGGGCAGAAAAAGGTAAATGCCCCAAAGGTGACATGCACCATTTGTGGATGTGTCCGCTCGAGGGAAAACCCTCAAAAGAAGTATTCCTTTTCCATTCATACTATGATAAGGCACATGAGGAATGTGCACCCTCCACAGTACTCACAGGCTTCAACCAGAGCCCTCGCATCACAACTACCAACTGCTGTGCCCAGCACATCAACAGGAGCACCTTATGCCTCACCATCTACACCATCTATGGCAATACTGAATGGTCTAAAAACTATAGAAGAAACATTGTTTTATTCAATAGTTAGATAGGGTGGAATAAGATAAATTCAAATCCTCCGTACCAGTAAAAACATTGCATATAATCATTTTAGACCTTAGAGATAGGACCATAGATTACGTAAGTGGACAAGATCATGTGATCTTGCCACCCCCGAAGGAAAGTAGGACGCTGTAAATAAGTTGTAAGTTTTTAAACCCTGCTATAACACTGTTTCAGTGATGTACAGTTTTCTGTTTCAAATATGATGAACAATGTGTATGTATATATGTATATTGTGTTAAAATACCGAAAACAATGAAAATGTATTATATGTAAGGTGAAAGGAATATTTGAATGTGAAAAACATAAAAAAATATAAAAAATAATCAGATGAATACAGCGTCAATAAAAAGAGCATCTGTGTGTGAAAAAGAAATGTGATTTTTGGTGTCAGGGGTATCATGTTTTGTGACATCACCATCTACATCAGCATTGGATATACGCCTGTTCCTGAGCACAGTGCACATGAGGTGCAATATGTGCAATGAGATACTCTGCTACGGGTAGCAGAGCCTCAACTTTATCGAAATTAAAATTGTGCAGCACCAATGTTCCCAGAGGAGATATGTTTTTTTTATTTCATTTACTTTGTTCCTGTTGAACAGTTTTTCATTTCCTGTTTCCTGTTCTTAAAAAATAAACACAAAAAAATATAAAACTTTCAAAAAAGAAAGCAAAAATATAAAAGAACAAAACAAAAATAAAAGTTATTTTTAGAACTAACTTCACTTTTCCAAGAAGAGCTGTATTTCTTATATACTGTGTCAGCCTTTTTTTGAATGAATCTGTAGTGTATTAATGAATGACTGAAATGACTGAGTGAGAAAAGGGGAGTATGATGAGTGAGGAAAGGGGAGCCAAAGAGTGACTGAAACAAGGGGACTAAGGGTAGGGGAGTGTAGTAAGGTGAGTGAAAGAGTAAGGGAATGGCAGTAAGGAAAGGAAAGCGAGGGAGGGGGAGTGAGAAAAGGGGAGCAGGGGACGTACACAGGGAAGGGGAGTAAGAGACGGAGAGGGAGAAGTAGACCAGGGTAAAGGGAGTAAAGGTAAGAGAAGTAGAGTGATGGTGAGAGAAGGGGTATAAGGATAAGAAAAGGGGGGTAAGTGAAAGTGAGAGGTGGAGAGTGAGGGAGAGAGAAGTGGAGTGAGGGGATGGAGGGAGTTATGAAAGCAGAGTGAGGGAAGGGGAGCATGGAACAGAGACAGAGAAGGGGAGTAAGAGATGAAAAGGGAGAAGTAGAGCAGAGTGAAGGGAGTGAAGGTAAGAGAAGAGGACTGACTGTGAGGGAAGAGGTATGATGGTGAGGGAAGGGGGGTAATGGAATGTGACAAATTGGAAGTGAGGGAGAGAGAAGTGGAGTGAGGGGATGGAGGAACTTAGAAAAGAGGAGTAAGAGAAGTGGAGTAAAGATTGGAGTGAGAGAAGGAGAGCGAGGGGGAGTGAGGAAAAGGGAACGGGAAAGTGAAAGGGTGAAAAATACAGACAGGAGAAAGTGGAGTGGGGAAGGGAAGTGATGGTGAGTGAAGGGCAGTGACACTTAGGGAAGGTGTATGAGGGTGAGGGAAGGGAATGAGAGAGAAGTAAGGAGATTAAGAGAGAGGAAAGGAGACGTAGGGATAAAGTAGGAGTGAAAGAAACAGAAACAGAAAGACAGGAAAGGTGAGGGAGAGAAAGAGAGAGAGAGAAAGAGAGGGAAAGCAAGTGACTGAGAGGGAGTAAGGCGGTTAGACCGGGTGAGATAGAGGGAGAGAGGGAGAGAGAAATGGAGTGAAGGGGAGTGTGGGACTAAAGGAATGGGAGTTAGCAAAATTGAATGAGGAAAGAGGAGTAAGGGAATAGGACTAACGGATGAAGTGAGGGAAAGAAAGTGAAAGGGAGTGAGAGAGGTAGAGTGACTGAAAGAGAGTGAGGGAAGATTTGAAGGAAAAAGAGTATTGGGAAAGTAAGAAGAGACTGAGCAATACAGCAAGACAAGGGTAGTGATGGAGGAACATAGGAAAGAGAAGTGAGGGACAGAGATGGAAAAGACAAAGTTGGACAAGGTGAATGAGGATGAAGGAAGAGTACTGATAGTGAGAAAAGGAGTGTAAAGGTGAATGAAGAGGAGTAAAGAAAATCAGGAAAGGAGAGTGAGATGAAGAAAAGGAAGGTGAGTAAAAGAGAGAGTGAAGAAAGGGAATGAAAGCAGAGAGAGGTAGACTGTGAGAACAAACAGTGGAAATTGTAGAAAAATATCAACATGTAATTCTTTCATGTAGACAGACACTCAGTGTGATCCTGGACCAAAAATTTAAAACCATACATTACAACCAAAAGCAATACATGATGCAGGGCTGCAGGCAGAGGAGAGTTGTTGCAGACAGAGGGCAGATAAAAGAGAGACAGGGTAATATGGTTCACACAGAGACAAATGGTGCACACAAACACAGAGATAATGCACACAGCGGGTTAACATGGTACAGCAAGAAAGAAATGCTGCCAACAGAAAAATAAATGTTACATGCAGAGGGGAGATGAAACACACAGAGAGGGAGATAATACATACGGAGAGAAAATGGTACAGAAAGAGGGTGAAAAGCAACAGGCAGAAAGAAAAAAGTTAATTATTATACCAGAATCTTCTAAAATGAATACTGACTCACACTTTTATCTTAGACACATAACAGAAATCCTTGCAATTCAGTCAAATGATTACTACAGTGAAAGGGGGGGTCTTGCTAGTAGTGTTGTATAAAGAGAGCAAGGGTGAGGGACAGAGAAAGAGGGAGTAAATCAGATGGAGAGAGTGGGTTACAAAAGAGGAGTAAAGGAAAGGCATAATGACAGTGAGGAAAGATATATGAGGGTAAGGAAAGGAGAGTGAGAGAAAAAAGCATATTAAGAAAAAGGATAAAGGAGTAAGTGAAATAGAAGGATTTATAGAAAAAGAGAGGACAGAAAAAGAACAGTGGTGGAGAGAAAGGAAGATAGTAAGAGAGAGTGAAAGAGAGGGAAAGTGAGTAACTCCCACATTTGAACACATTTTTATTATTAACTTACAATGCACAACATATATCCCCTTACAAATTAATAACTCACCTTTAAAAATGCTTTTGAAGATTTAGAACAGTGTCAATCACACACCAGATTTTCTTAAGCAGAATCTCTGAAATGTACCTCAGACACTGCAACCACAAAATGGCCCGGATTCCCTCTCATTATTAACACATATCCCTGTACATAACCAAATAAATTTATCCCACACAAATTTAAAACCAGACTAACATTTTAATTGGTTGTACATTTCAACACTATCAACCTTCCCCCACTGCTCTCTCTGCCTGTTACCATAGAACACCTAACTGAACTCAAAAGGTGAAAAGTTCATCTCTCAATGTTGCAAACCAAAGCAGCAAGTGTGTTAGACTTCTCAAGAGAGCTACAAAACAATGGGCAACAGATTTATTGTAAATGCATGAGCAACTGCAAAACAAAAAATATCATTTATTTCCTCATTTGTCCATGCAACAAAGGCTATGTGGGAGAGTCCTCCCGATCCTTGAATGCTAGACTTACCAAACACAGGTCTGCAATATGTAGAGCAAAGATCAATTCACCCATGGTATCACACTTCTTAGAATATAACCACTCACCTGAAGACATTAAGTGGTTTATATTAGAGAAAATGTTCCCAAAGGAAGGAATCATTATCGATAAACTAAGAAAGAGACATGAAGTTTTTTATATTTTCTGGCTAGACACAGTTAAAAATGACCTGAATCAAGAAATACCGTGGGAAAATGCTATTATGTAAAACTCTTATGGCACACTGTATGTTGACTTACCTGATATGAATCCCTACATGTTCAAATAAAATTCTGTCACATGCATATTTCACCGGCTGGTTATTATTAAAGTCCACCTATATTGATCTATTAAAATCCTATCAAAAATCGATTATTTTCGCCAAATCCTCCCATTATTCCCAGAAAGTCATCAACTCTGCATCCAAAACCAGAGAATTTTTTTCCATCGTAGCTGAACTTTCCCTACCTGATCGAGTTACACCTCAGCCTCTACCCTCACAAGTTCTGTGTGATTCCCTTAATTCTTTTTTTATCGACAAAATCTCCACAATTAAAAATAACATTCCCCCTACCACCATGTCTCAGGTCAGTGCCCTTCCCTCTCCGAATCCTCACTCCCTGCACGAATTTCCCCCTATCTCCTTGGATACCTTTTTTTCATTACTCCAGGCTGTCGGCTCTGGTTCCCCTAATGACTGTTGCCCTCCTTCAATCCTAAGAGATGCTTTTATGGCCTGCCCCGGCCCTCCTCTTGACCTTCTAAATCGATCACTCTCTACAGGCTCTGTCCCTAATGCTTTCAAAAGCGCTGTGGTGGTACCCATTTAAAAAAAAACTGGTTCTGACCCTGCGATCCTGGGTAATTATCGACCCATCTCCCTCCTCCCCTATTTGGGGAAGGTCTTGGAGACCTACGTCACCCGCTGCCTGAGCACTTTCATCGAGGAAACTCACTTCCTCGATGATCAACAGGCAGGTTTTAGACCGGCCCATTCCACGGAGGCAGTGGTGGTGGTGGTCATGGACACGCTGAGACGGGGGGCTGATAAGAACCTGGCCCAGGCCCTAGAGCTACTAGATCTCTCGGCCGCTTTTGACACGGTCGACCATGATATTTTGGTCGACCGTGTCAGAAATGCTGGCATTTCGGGCCTGGCCCTGTCTTGGATTGTGCCCTTTCTCCAGCTCCGTTCACCTGTCTTCCTTCTCTGCTCCCCTAATTTCACTCTCTTGTCCTGTTCCCCAGGGTTCTGCTTTGTCCCCTCTTTTGTTTAATCTTTACATGCAGCCCCTCCTTGTCTCTCTCCGTCACTCCTCTGTCACCACCTTCAACTACGCAGATGATCTGCAACTTATTTTTCCCATCGACCCCTCCCCTCTTTCCTGCTCCAATTTCCAAACCACAATGCTTACCATCTATGAGTGGATGGACTTCAGCCAGCTGAAGCTCAACCCTAGCAAGACAGAGCTGGTTTTGATTGGCGGGCTCCCACATCCCTGGACTTCCAACTTCTGGCCCCCTGCCCTTGGTCCCCCCCCTGCCCAGTCAACTCTGTGAAGAGCCTAGGTGTTACCATCTCTACTGACCTTTTGATGCGGCCGCACATCAACGCTGTTACCTCGGCCTGCTTTTATCATCTTCACAGAATCGGGAAGATCCGAAGGTTCCTATCACCAGAGGCTCTCACTCTTGTCATTCTGGCCCTGGTCACCTCACGTTTAGACTATGCTAACTGTCTATACGTGGGGATCCCTGCATACCATCTCCACCGACTCCAACTGGTGCAAAACCAGGCAGCCAGATTAATTTTTCAGCAGCCCAAACACCAACACGTCACCCCGATGCTAAAAACTCTACACTGGCTCCCGGTTGCGCAACGTTGTATCTTTAAATTGGGATGCACCATTTTCAAATCTCTCTTTGCCTCTGCTCCTGTCATTATTTCTCTTTGTTTGCACCCCATGTTCCCTCCCGACACCTCAGATCCTCTGCTCAGAATCTTTTGATTATTCCTAGGTTTAATCGCAAGAAGCACGGTGGTGCCTGTTTCTCTTTTCTTGCTCCGTCTACTTGGAACTCATTTCCTCTCTCTATCCGCCTCACTCCTGACTATTCTACTTTCCGTAAATTTTTGAAAACTCATCTGTTCCGTCTTGCTCATGGCTAGCTGCACTCATTCCCCTGTGTCCTTCCACTGGTCTCCGAGCGCCAAGAAACCAATTGGTGTACGTGCGCGGTACTAAGCTTCTTTAACATAACATAACTTTAACATATTGTTGTTATAAATATGTCTAAACACAATTAGAACATTCATGATTATCTTCTAGAACCTTATGTAGACGTAAAATAACAGTGAAGAATATGTCCGAAAATGTATACATTATAACCTAAAATATCATGTACATATCTGTTTAGATAATAAGTAGACCAAAATGTGAATTTGAATATTGAAATGTGTATGATTATATTATGCCGAATCTGTTCTGAATCATGATGTACTGGGGCATCAAATTCACGAGTACTCCTATTTCCCTTCCTTGATAGGTACATCATCATATATTTATCTGGTGGATCCTAACTCTTTCAAATAACAATCCATATAGTTAGTTCCCCTGTTAAATCATCCACAATCTTCATTACGCGATGATACACACGGTTCCATATATCTTGGTAACTCTAAACAACCCTATCTCGAGTTTCTATTTTTAGCCAATAGGCACTTGCCACTATGGGATACCAGTATTCTTTGTACCAGTTGTGTAGAATGATATATTTACGCTCGATCCAGAAACACGAATTACATTGCTCTACACTTTGGCTGCTTTTTCGCTCATCCTATAGTGTCTCTACGGTAGTTTCCAAGCATTCAGGAAGCCAATCACATCGAGAACTACACGAGCTAACGGCCCCATGCCTCTTTTTCTATGAGACACACCTGCTTTTATATTTTGAACAAACCTGACCACCCTATAGGCCTGTGCTCGTTCTTCGTTTACATTTAACAAGCACCAACGCCTGGTTCGGTTCAGATCATTTATATCCGAGCTTTTCCTCAGCCTGCGGTGTCCCGGCAAGAGGATTTTTTGGACCGAAATTATTTATCTTTCAGGTAAACGCTTGCATTCCCTCGTTTTAAAATAACACTGCTACTTTTTTTGACAATGAAATTCAGGTCATGCAAATTAAAAATATTTCATGTCTTCTTTTCAGGAGATTATCTCCGGTACGCCTAATTCGGTTTAGATCAGCTACATCCAAGGCCACCCTAGCCTGTGGTATCCCAGCGATAAAGTCCTTGGAGCGCAATAATTTATTATTTAGGTAAACGCGTGCACTCTCTTTTTTCTAAATTAACACCGCCCACCTTTTTGACAACGAAATTCAGGACATGTTATTTAAAACATTTCATGTCCTCTTTCCAGGAGATCATCTCCGACACATTTGAGTCCTTTTATTGGACGTTATTAGTCTTGACGCCACTGCTCGCATATAACCAAAGCCTGTAAGTAGCCGCTGATGCCACTCATAAACCACATAGACTGTATCGTTATCTTTAGATTTTTCATGTGGAGTTGGAATTTATCAGGTCACTTTTTGTCTTCTTTATGTCAACTACTCTAGGACCTCTTCATATCGACATATAGACATAGAATATTATTGTCTAACTGTATCAGCTTGCTCTCTACGGTTTTATGCTAAGAGACATTTCTACTAAGTAAGTGGCCTATTTAAAGTATTATCATTTTGAGCAGTGTAGAATGTTTACATCGATTAGATATATAGTAGGTAAATTAGAACTTTGTGCAGCTACCTCATTCTATACCTATACTTTTGAATGTATCACAGCTGCGGTGCATTTTCATAGAGGCATTAAGCATATTATATTTATCCATACAAGATACAGCAAGACAGGAAGCCTTACTGTCACATCATAGATATATGGAAGTAGTTATTTTGTATATACTAGGCAGCGACTGTCAGTTAGTCTATCTGCATGTATTAATTCAGATATACATGTCATAATCAATCGAGACACATTAGTGAATAATACATACTTTATTACATACAGTATGAACTGCTATCTTGTCAGACTTTCTTATCCTAACCATAGGTCTATCTATATATGAGATTAATATGAGGCTTTATTATCCCCAGCAGGGCTATCCATCCCAGTGTGCTCCCAAATCCCTGTAAAAACTACGTTTAAAGTAGAGACTCTGTTGAAGCCACAGTACATCACTATCAATAACCAGAATAAATTATATGGTAAGAGCATCCATTGTTTGTTACAATAACATCGGAACGATTTACAGGTTATTCATTCATTTGATGTCTTACTGCCAGTCTGGATCTATACATATGCTCGAACATGTATATACTGAATAAAGAACTTTCAAATACTATATTAGAAATAGGATATTCCAAAAATCTATGTAAATAAATGTATATAAGAATATTTTTCTAGTGTATATATATCTGTTAGGACTTTTATTGAGGTTGCTTTGGTGTTTTCTTACTCACTGTGTGAAAATATATAATATTGTACAAATGGTTATGTGATTTGACGACATTACACTTTTTTAGATAACTTCAAGTGCAAGAAAACATATATCAAATACTTTGTTACTGTGTACCTCTAGTGGTAATTATATTATGTAATATACAAGCACCCTAAATGTATCACTTATATATATATTGTATATTTTATAGAGCAATAGACGGCTACCTGATGAAGGCGTGTATGCCGAAACGCGCGTTTTAGACATCTGCTGCACTGCCTGAATCAACCTTTCGTCTATCACAATGGATTTGTATATATTCTTGCTGATTGTTGAAATGTATTCTCTATAATGACTATGTTGAATTCTATATGTATAATTGCATCTTTGTTATATCAAATGAATCATGAATAATAATATATAAAATAAGAAAATAAATCTGTTTTCCTAACTTCATACATGTGTACACATCGCTTTAATTAGGGTGATCTATTTATCAGATTTATATACTCCACAGACATAGAGGTATATTCATTAATATGTCTTGTTGACATCCACCTCTAGCTATAATTTTCTTACATTAGACTTCTCAATATTCCAGCTTATCCTGTGCAATGTTCTTTTTAATGACTTTTTCTAAACCAATAGTATTATTCCTTTTAAAAACCAGTAGTATGCACCCTAGTTTTCAATGTTAAATTATCAGAAACCACCAATCATTTCTTTGTTTTTCAAGTGCACTGAATCTCATCCTCAGAGACCATCTGAATACAACCAGATATGCCTTCAAGATGCTTAGAGTTTGGATTGTAGGACACAGTTTTATATTCTGGAGTGAAAGGTATGCAGCAAATAGATGCTTTCTCAACCTTGATTTTCCAAATGTGGATATTATGTGGATTGGCCAGAGAGGATTACGATGTCACCAATTGATGCCATTGGTAAAATCCTTTTTGCATCTCCCACACCCTGACGTCATAATTGTGCACTGCGGTGGAAATGACCTGTGCACTTTGACTGGGGTAGGTCTGGAAATGCTTTTAAAGGACACCTTTGGGCAATTTATGTCACTTTTTCCACAAACTGCCTTTGAATATTCTAATATATGCCAAAGGCAAAATGGAACTGGTCCAACCAATATTGTCCGCAGATTGAGAAAGCAAGGTAACATGTGAATAAGTCTGTTTTTGCATTCCTCAGAGACTATGGTATGGGTTCTATATACCACAACAACTTGCTTTCCAACATGCAGTGCATCTATAGGAGAGATAGTGTACATTTCACAGATGAGGGGAACAGAGTGTTCCTTTTAAACTTTAGACTCTGCATCGGTACCTACTTGTAGGTACAAAAAACACTGATGAACACAACGGCTCTTTCAAACTTGTTATTTAACTGTCTGTTTTGGGGGGGGGGGTTTCACCATGCGCGCCCTTTGGGGTCCTTCAGGGACCCCCTGAGAAGGCCCACTCTACCCTGCCCCCTTTTCACATTTTCCACTTTAATTTTTCACTCTCTTCTGAAACTCCACAAAATGGCAGCTGAAGGGTGCGCGGACCGTGCGTGCATCTCGTGATTAAAAAAAATATATATATATTTTTTTGCCCTTCGTGGTCCTTTACGGACCCTCTGAGAAGGCCTAGACGGTCAGGGAGACTCTACCCTACTCCCTGTTCACGTTCTCCACTTTTAATTTTCACTCTGTTTTGCCTCGGGAGGTGCGAGCACCGTGCGTGCACCTCGCGATTTAAAAAAAAATATTTTTTGGTGGGGCCTTCGGGGTCCTACAGGGACCCGCTGAGAAAGCTTAGAGGGTCAGGGACTCTCTACCCTGCCCCCTTTTCATGTTCTTCACCTTTATTTTGCCCTCTTTGCTGCCTCGCACTGACAAAATGGCGGCCAACACTTCCTGGTTTCCACCGATTCGAATGTTGACAGACGTCTAACAGCAAATCAGAATTCCGCTCGCGCAAAATGCTGCGCGCAAGGGTGGGCGCACGGTGCGCACTTATAGATATATACATTTTTTCAAACTCAATTTTCTCAACAACTACTTGAGGGATTTACACCATTTAAACAAAAGGGTGATCGGCGAATCAGACTCTAACATTTTGCAAACTTTCTTGTAATTCTGTTCAGCCATTCGGGCTGTAGCCGTGTCTAATATGGAAAATAACATGGGGAAAACACGTTTTGGGACCCCCTTTTTTCTCAGCCCCCACTTGACGACAAAAGTGATGTCACTGACCATGTCATGAGTGATGTAGTATGTGATGTCATCAGCAGTGCATTGCGGGCGCGCAAGTTATTGTTAGCTGAACTAATCATAACGGGGGAATTTCAATGGTTTTGTATGAGTAAAATCTCCAGCTAACTATAACATGTGTGAAACCTATGGTTTTTTCAGTGAATTATCAAGGTTGTTTAAATGCTAATTCCTAACTATAACGTGTGTGAAACCTATGTTTTTTTCAGTTAATTTCTAAGGTTTTTTAAATGCTAATTCCTAACTATAACGTGGCTGAAACCTATGGTTTTCTTAGTAATTTCTAAGGTTTTTTAAATGATAATTGTTAAATGTATTAATTTTTTAATTTCTTTCTTTTTAAACTTTTTTTCTTCATTTTTATAATAAATATATATTTTTTTAAATTTATATTTTACATTGTTAATGTAAAATAAAAACAAAAATAAATACTCCAAACAATTTTATAATATTTTTTTTAATAAAAAATATAAAAATTCAATTCTACATAATTCCTTTTTTTTAGATAATCACACCGTACGCGTACGGTAATCTCACTGTCTTTTGTACTGTAAGTCACAAATACGTATTGACATTACGCAGCGCATCAGCGCTTCCGTGTGACGTCATTTGCGTTCGTACGATGCTCCGTGCGCATACTCCACAAAACTTTTATAAAGTTTTAAAATGATATATCTATGTATTTATTGTAAAGTTTAAATGTAGACATTATCTGGGATAATCAAGAAAATTGTTTATTTTAACTTTTAATAAGCGTATATTACTTTTCAAAGCAATTACGTCCATCGCGACGGTACGTCGTACGTACAAGTGCCATAAGAGTTCGGTAAGCGCAATGTAAGAGTACACACAGTTATGTGACTTTAAAAGAAGAGATTTTATTGGTTCATAATACTTCCTACTCCAATTGTTGAAAGACCCCTCACATTTTGATCATTCTACTTGGACTTTCTGAGGAGCAGGATCTTTTCATTGGTGGTGAAGTCCTGTAGAACTGTTTTTCATTAATATTGCTGGCAGTTCTCCAACACCCTCACTCATCTGATGAAAATACTTTTTACCTGAGCCTCCGCAGAAGAAGAAAAAGGAAGCCTTCATCTGGAATTTTTTTACCTTTCCGGAGGATCAAAAGAAGGTGAATGCACCAATGGTCACCTGCAAGCTATGCAGTGTGACACTCTCTCGAGAGGACCCTACAAAAAAATACTTTTTCGGGACTGCGAATATGGATAGGCACGTGAAGAACTTGCATCCACATAACTATGCGAGGGAGGCAGCAGGATAATACACCACCAGCAGTGGCGAGCACGTCAAGTGCACCACCACCACCTGGAAGCACTGCAAGTCATGTAATTGTTCCCCAGTTTGCAGAGATAAAGTTCCACTGCAAGCATTGCAATGAATTGCTTTGCTTTGTAGAACAGTCAGAGGACCTGCTTGTTAAAAGGCAGGAGCAGCACCAATGCCCCAAGAAGTAAATTTTTTAAACATTTTTTTTCCAGTTACACAGTTTTTTGTTTTCAAAAGTTCAAATGTTCTGGTTTTTGTTTAAAAAAAAAATAATTGTTAAAAAAAATATAAAACAACAAAGAAAAAAAAACAGTTCTTTTTAGAACTACCTCTACTGGTCAAAAAAAAGAACTATATTTCTATGTTAGTCTGTAAAAGTTTGTTAGAAAGAATGTGTAGTTCATAAATGAATGAATAATTATGAAAGTGCAAAACTATAAGGATGTGCTACAGCATAAATCTATTAGGTGTTTACCTTTAGTATACTGTAGTACCTCTGAAGCACTTGAATGTAACATATGCATATAAATATGTTACAAGTCTATGCTTCAATTTGCACTATTGGTGAAACTGCCAGGATGAATTTGCATGTATTAAGGGTGGTTTTACAACCCTCTTGTAACTCTTTTACACAACTGTTGCATCACATTTGTGATATAGCGGTGGTGCAAAAGAAGTACCATGATGTATGCTATTTAAAATCTGATGTAATTAAAAGGTGCATCACATTGTAAAGCCATGCGCCAAATGGAGGCTTTCCTGCGTAGATGGGGGGTATTCTGGCACAGGAACGCCTCCTAAAAGTGACCAAGTGAAATTTATAAGATTTCATTCAGTCACTTTTGGGCTTATACTGCGTCAAAACCCTGCACCTGTTTGAAGCAGGTGTAAGGATTGACACAGCATTATGAGCATAGGGCCCAAAGAGCATTGCTGGAGCTGCATTGTGCTTGCAATGCAAGTCAAGCAATGCACCATCTTCACAGCACAGATACATCACATATCTGTGCCACTTTTGCCCCATAGTGCACCACATTGTAAATATGGTGCATCCATAATGGTGATGTCACAGTGCACAATAACAGTCATATCTCTGGGGATCTACCAGTTATTCTACATCTACATATTACTGTTTTAATGTAGTTAATGCCTTACTACTCACTGATCAATGAGTCACTAGAAAAGTATACCAGAGTAACAGAGTGTTTGGTGGAAGTGAAAAGATAGAAACTGCAAAATTCAACATAAAAAAGGCAAATTTGCAGGTGCATAGAATAATGTATGCACAGTCTGTAGCGGTTTGAAGCACTCTATGCCCTTAGGCCTACTTTGCGCCATGAGTACTTGACTACTCACATAGGCCTCATTTATGAGATTTTGCCGTAGGAAAGTGCAGCAGGCCTTGCTGCTTCGCTTCCCTATGGCAAAAGAAAAAGACAGGAAAGACAAGACAAGATACAGCATATTTCTATCCTTTTCCCTTGCGCCAGCAGACAATGGTCTGCCTGCACCAATGCAGACACCTTAGCACAATGGAGCAAGGGTGTCTGCGTTGCAAGGATGATTATTTTTGTACAGGTAGGGAAACCTTCCAGTAGAAAAATAATCACAAGAGACTTTTCCTATGTGTGCTGAAGAAAGCAGCACACATAGAAAACGAAAAAATAAAGAGAAATAAAACTATTCTTCCCCATTGCACCTTCCTTACGCCTCCCCTGGGGAGGCATACGTTTTTGGCAGTGCCTCAGATTTTTGATTTCTCATAAATATGCAAAAGTGTAAAAAGGCCATTGATGTTCCTGGGAACACCCTCAACAGCACCCATTGCACACCCTTTTAACACAGAACAGTGCATTAAATGAGCTGATATTCATCATGCAACAGTACACCAAAAAAAGTGCCTTAGTGCTGCCTGATAAATATCACGCTGACAGTTGTGTCACAGAACATCACAAAAAGTGACGTTGCAATGGCACAAGAAGTCTCATAAATGAGGGGGTGAATGATTACAATTCTGCAAGGAGAGTGTCTAGGTGAAACAGTGTTTCCTGCAAGTGTAAAGAGAGAGACTAGGGAATTGAAGGTATAAAACACAAATTTTCCGGTACAAAGAACAGTGCATGCATAGTCAAAAGGGGTTTGAAACAGTCCATACCCTAAGCCCACTTTACCTCATAAACACTTTTATAGACACTTTTGGGCTTATGCTGCGACAAAACTCTACACCTGCTTGAAGCAGATGTAAGGATTGACACAGCATTATGAGCATAGGCCCCAACAACACTGCTGGAAGTACATTGCGCTTGGAATGCAAGTCGAGCAATGCACCACCTTCACAATACAAATACATCACATATCTGTGTCATTTTTGCTCCTTAATATACCACATTGTAAATACGGTGCATCCATTGTGGTGATGTCACAGTGCACATTAACTGACATACCTCTGGGGATGTACCACTTATTGTACATCTGCTGATTACTGTTTGAATGTAGTGAATGGATTACGGCACATACCTCTCCTTTTCCCTTCCACCATACCTCAATAGTGTGCCTATGCCAACCTATGAAGTGCAGCAGTGCTAACAGCTCTGATCTCCAGGTTAGACGAAGACAAAGACCACCTGTCTATCAGCTACAAAAAAGCACACTAAAGGCTTTCAGTGTTAATCGGAACTTTGCAATTCCTTTTGTGGAAATTCCTTTTGTGTCTCGAACTTGCTGCACAAAGCCTTAACCTTGGCCTCGGCTCCCTGTGCAGTGTTCATAGTTTATCTTCACTTTTGGTGCACCCCAGAGCTATTCTGCATAGAACCATTAGAGAGACGTTGCATGGATCCTCTATGAAAATTCTAGGCACGTTCTTTCTGCTTGCTCTCTCATTTACTGATGGTAGAATATTCATGATGTTTTATCAGCTAAAACTGTGCACAATTGTGAACCCTATTGAAGAAGTGCTCTCTGTATGAATCAAGGCTTGGCTTTTCATGTGTTAGTGGTCTCCAAACTGCAGACATCTTCTCTTGCAAAGAGCTCTAGAAAACACCTTTCAGGGTAGAAACTAGTATAGAACTCAACTTCAGTTGGGTGTAAGGGAGGGTTTCTTGTTGGAAGAAAATTACAAAACATGCTGGCTTCCCCCTCTGCGGTCTTGTATCAACAGAGAGAGAGGGAAACAGAAAGAGTGAGTGACACATACGAAGAAAGACTAAGAGAGAGTTACAGAGCAAGCAAGAGGAAAGTAAACAGAGAGAGAGAAACGAAGAGAGACAGAAAAAGACAGAGAGTGAGGAAGATAGAGAAAGAGAGACACAGAGAGAGGGAGAGTGAAAGAGATAAAGACAGAGACAGACAGATAGAGATGGATACAGGGACAGGAG
Organism: Lissotriton vulgaris; assembly: GCF_964263255.1. NCBI lineage: Eukaryota > Metazoa > Chordata > Amphibia > Caudata > Salamandridae > Lissotriton > Lissotriton vulgaris. The sequence goes on along the minus strand of NC_141696.1, from coordinate 1,091,101,062 downwards.
CAAACAGATAGAGGCAGAGACAAGCAGAGATAGAGAGACAGAGAGGGAGACAGAGGGAGGAAGACAGGGACAGATAGAGATAAAAATATAGGGTGACAGACAGAAGGAGGGAAACAGATAGAGGGAAGGAGACAAAGAAAGAAGAAAACTATAGGACACAAACAGAAGGGAAGAATGAGGGAGACAGAGGGAGGGAGACACAGGAATATAGACCTGGAAATAAAAACTATAAAACACAACTTTGCTAGTTCATAGAAGAGTGCATACATAATCAATAGAAGTTTGAAGCAGTACATGTCCTAAGGTTCACTTTCCACCATGAGTACTTATATACTACCTGAATGATTACAATTCTACAAGAAGAGTCTCTCAAACCATTCTTTATTTTAAATCATAAATTTATTCCTCTAACATTTCATAATTTAATAGAGCTTCTAACATAATTTCGTCTGAAATTTTATTTTCTTCATTATAACTTTCAAAAGTCTTTTCATGTAACTTGATGTCCTCTAAAGCTTCAATAAAATCCTCCTCCATTGTTTTATCAAAGAAATCACAGCTTATATCTCCAGCAATATTTCCATCTTAATTTTCACAATCAATAAAAGGTACTTTTAACTCCTCTATCAAAGTGTTAGAAATGTCAATACTTTCTTCTACATAGTTCTGCTCTTCTTCCATAGTGATTTTTTTAAAGGTTGTTGTTCCTTGTAGAAAAACATAAACACTTTATTTTATAATTGTTCCTATTACTTACTACAAAACTAACTTTATCAACTAATTTTCCCTTTATAAAATATTTTACAAATACCATTGTCAACTACTTTATAAGACAATAATAATGAAATTGCTTATATGATGTTTTAGTTGAAACAGGTTATTACATTTTCAAACCAGTCACTCCTTATCACTATGAGAACAAACTAAGGCTATTATAATAAAATGCAGTAGTAAAAAAAGTAGAAAATATCTATTCACCTTACCAGTTTCAAAGGAGTTGATGCGTTGTAGTTAAATACAAAAAATACAGGTACACTCTATATTTTTTTACATTTCTTCAAAAATGTTTAAAAGATACAAACCATCTTTACAAACTTATATACACCTTGGACGTTCTCTTACTTCAGCTCTGTAGAAGTACATCCCATCGATCATTTTTAACACTTAGTTATACTTACTTTCAAAATAATAAACTAATTTTTTTTTAAATAAATTTTGCATTTGTAGAAGACAAAAAAAATACAATTACAATGTATCTTTTACAACACAAAACCATTGGTAAAGCATTTTAGATGCCTTTTTTGCTGTTCTCAGAATATATTGAAATTCACTAGAAACAGTGAGTTTAATAGTACTCATCACATACCAGCGGGCAAAAAAATGACAATCAAGAAGATTATCTAAAAAAAAAAAAACAATCTCAAATATTTTTTTGAAAACAAATTTCTTACGTAACTATGAGATATGGCAAACAATCTTGAAAAAACAAAACACCATTATTAATTTTGTTCCATTATAAATAATGATACTTACAAATATATGCTGACAAAATTACAACAATAAATCATTAAGATTTCACAAACTTTTCCCCATGGTGAAATAGTTTGTGTGAAATTCCTTGTTGAAAAGTTGTTCAAAAGAAACTTTGAGCGTCTGCCTCCCAGCGTTTACATCCAAAACCACTGACATCATTTGCACCGTCTTCCACCGCTCATTCTTCAGTCCAACGCTATTCAACATCTATATAGCCATCCTTACACAAATGGCCCACCAACTGAACTACAACATTATCTCCTACATCGATGACACCCAGCTCATCCTCTTCCTCACCTAGGAGACACATACCACCAAAAACAACTTCAATGACACAATTAAGCACGTCACCAAGTGGATAAGGAACAGCTCTTTAAACATGATTTCACACAACATGAAGATACTCTTTCTCAAACTCACACCCTTAGCTTCAGATAACTCCTGCTGATCAACTACACTATGAACACTACCAACACCTACTGACCATGTACACAACCTATGATTCATATTAAACTCCTCCCTCTACAAATGTAAACAAGTCTACAGCATTTCCTCATACTGCTATAATACCCTCAACATTCTCCACAACATTTACAAGTACATCCTAAACAAAACAAGAAGAAACAGACTAAATTGTGGCAACACACTCTACAAAAGAATTACAGCGAAACACCTATAACCACTACAACCAATCCAAAGCACCTCAACCAGATTGATCTTTAATGTCCCCTGCTACAGCCACATCACCCACAACATTATACACTTACTCTGCTTCAACATCAACACGAGTATTACCTTCAAGCTCCTCACCGTCACTTACAAAAGACTGTACAACACCAGACAAATCTACCTTAACAGCAGTAAGGCCAAATTTTTATCTTTAAATTTTGGCTTTAAAAATATTAGGTATGAATTTGGTAACTCTTTAGGCAAATGTTGCTTAAAAACTAAATGAGTATCATTACAATGTATCCAACCTTTCAGACATTTTGAATAAACAGTGTAATGTCCAGTGTAATGTCCAGATGTTGTACAAGGTCCATCCTGAAAAATAATTGAAAGAGCTACAAAAGTTCTTCCTGATATTGAAACTTGACCACCTACAACATTTTTTATTAAAGTTTCCAATTTTCTTCCATCAGTTCTACAACGTTGCAGCATTAAAAGAACATGTTGTCCATATCTTTGTAAAAATAATGTGGATGACATTTCTGATTTACATTGGCTACACTCCATGTTTTGACTTGCTCCTCTAACTAGATTGTTAAAGGACACTGATTCACAGTCTGGTAGAGTCTGGTAGAGTCAGATATATGAATCTTTCACTGTCTATGTGAGTGTTACATGTAAACAAACAATTTTGACAATCATGTTGCCATTGATAACAAAGGCCAAAAAGATTTTCAATATCTATACCTTCATCTCCCAGTACACCAAGAATAAACATTAAAAATTCCTGACAATCTTGCTGAATATTCTGCATAAATTGGGTAGAACAAGAACACATTTTGAATATCAGAAACACTTTGTATTTTGCTTTTATCACTACTACATTTCTTATAAACAGAATACAACAATGAACAGAAACTTTCGTCCCGATTTTCAAAAATGTGCTGTTGCAAACTCTCTGCCGATTTTGGGTAAAGACATATTTTTAAAATCAACTTACCTTTTTAAATTGATTGCTTGCACTCCTCCTGCATAGCGCTGCCCCCCCCAGACGGTACAGCCGATTTCAGGGCTGTTTTACCTGCTGTCAAGGGTGGAACTATTGCGGCGGCCATCTTGAGTTGGGCGATCCTTCCTTAGGGGAGAGAGTCACCGCTATAAAAATAGACGGCCATGACTCCGCGCAGCGGACGTGATCAGCGGACGCGCCGGACTCTCGCCGGAGTCAAGCCAGAGTCCTGCCCATCTGCGCCCGTCCGCGCACGGGCCGGGCACAGGGCTAAGGACTCTGCTGAGACCAATAAACAATATTATAGCAGGCACCAACTACTAGCATTAAAACTAGTCCTTGATTGTGAGCGCCACAACTTAAACCCCTCAGACTGGACAGGTCCAGTGAGCTGCCATAAATGCCACAACGCATTTTCATGGTCTCAGGTATCCGCCCTTACAACACTTACCGCCCCCACCCATTCTTTAAAAGCGGGCTTAATTAACGCTAGATCTCTACCAAAACATGCTCAGCACATACATGACCTCCTTATAGAGGACAACCTGGATTGTCTCTTTATTACAGAGACTTGGCTCAAACCCTGGTGCACTCCGGATCTGGTACATGCCCTACCATTAGGGTATGGTATCCAGAGGGTTGACAGAGGTATTGAGCAACGGGGAGGGGGAGTGGCCATTATACACAGAGATATTTTTGGGTGTGTAATGACAGAACTCCATGATATAAAGGATGTGGAAGGGATGGGCTTTAGTCTTAAAATCCATGATAACTTCACCAGTACTGATTTTTTAGGAAGTGTGGGAGAAGCGCTAAGCCCATTGATACTCAGATACTCAAACTTTACCTTGTTGGGGGACGTGAACATTCATCTTGAGTCTATAACTGAGGCATCCACTGCCTCCTTTAGAGAAACCATTGAAGTAGTGGGTCTCAAAATATGTGACACCCCAGCCACCCACGAGGCGGGACACACTATCGATTGTATTGCTACCAACTTAGATACTTTAACAATAGACCAGCTGAAACCCCAAATATGGACAGATCATGTACTGATACCTTTCTCAATCATACCAGAAATAAATGCCAATAATAAGCATTCCTGCACAAATAACCAGGCCAGACAAGATGACTGGAAAGCCGCTATGAAGCACCCCGAATTAATATCAATAGCTAGAGAGTGTAGACCTAAGTCAACAGGATCTCCAAACCTAAACACCTTTAGGGAATGGATGACGGAACTAAAAAACATGACCGGACAGGGAAGACACAAACGTAAACCCAGGAATAAGAAGAGATCCGCCCCTTGGTTTGACTTAGAGCTCAAAAACAAACAGGGGGAACTTAGACGGGCTGAACGTAGTTGGCGGAAAAACTACCTCAGCACAGAACGTAGTAAATATAAAAAGACCAAGAAAGCGTACCACGCACTAATCAAACAAGCCAAAACAAAGTACTACACGTCAGCCATAGCAACAGCCAATAGTAAACAGAAGGCGATCTTTAATATCGTAAAGGACTTTAGTAAACCCAAATGTCTAATGCAGGATATCCCTCCCTCACAGATGCTTTGTGACTCTATCGCAGACTTCTTTGATGGAAAGGTTAGGGGTCTGACGAAAGACTTTGAGGCTCCCACTCTTGATCAAATATATGAGGACGAAAATACTAGGCAGGAAGTCCCTCAGCTTACAGCTTTCCGTACAATCAGCCTTGAGGAGTCAAAACGAGCTATCATGGCAACCAAGTCAGGATCACCATTCGATCCATGTCCTATAGGACTCCTACATCTCATTGCTGATATTGCTAACTCGGACATAAATGCTATCGTTAACAACTCTCTGTCCACTGCCTACGTCCTCCCTGAGTGGAAACTGGCAGCTGTAAAACCGTTACAAAAAAAACCAACTCCCCGACTCCACCACACTCTCTAACCTACGTCCGATCTCATTACTTCCAGCATTATGCAAAATCACTGAGTCCACAGTGAATAAACAGCTGTCACGCTTCTTGGAGGAGAATGAGGCATGGCACCCAAACCAAGCTGGCTTTAGGACTCAACATTCCACCGAATCGGCTCTCCTGTTCACTACTGAAACCATCCGCTCAGCTCCAGACCAAGGCAAGAAGGCCGTCCTGATAATATTAGGCCTGTTGGTGGCCTTCGACACGGTCTCACATGCTATCTTAATAGACCGGCTAATAACATCTGGCATTAAAGGTACTGCCTTAGAGTGGATAAAACTCTTTCTTAGTGACAGGCGACAAGTGGTGACCTTGGGGGAATTCCGTTCCAGTGAGAAGCCACTGTCTACGGGAGTACCTCAAGGTTCTAGTCTGAGTCCGACATTGTTCAATGTCTATACCGCACCCCTGATACAGCTGATATCGTCCTACGGCATAGATGTAATAGCATATGCTGACGATACTCAACTGATCCTGGTCATGGACAAAGATAACCAGGTCTGGTAGGAAAAACTTAAGTGCTGCTTAACGGCCACCTTTGAGTGGATGCAGAAAAACCACTTAAAATGTAACACAGGCAAGACCGAGATCATGCCCATAGGCCCAAATAATTTTTTCATCCCCAAACTGTGGTGGCCCGAGAAGGCTGACATACCACCTCACACTACCTCCTCAGCCCGTAACCTTGGGGTACAGTTTGACGCCGACTTATCTTTTAAACATCAGGCGTCAAAAGTGGCAGGCACCTGCTTCGGGGTAATAAAAATGCTCAGAAAGTTTTTTGACTTGCTGCCCCTCGAAGCTAGGAAAACCGTCACGATTGCATTAGTTACTTCTCGTATTGACTATTGCAATAGCCTGTATGCTGGTACCAATAAGGTGGTTACCCATAAACTCCAGATGGTACAGCATGCGGCGGCAAGGCTAGTTCTGAAATGGCCAAGAAAATCCTCAGCAACCAAAGCCCTCAATGTACTTCATTGGCTGCCTATAACTAAAAGGGTCCTCCACAAAGTCTTGACAATCACCTTTCGCGCTGTACATAATTCAGGCCCCATGTACTTAAGGAAAAAATTTGTAAAATACTGTCCAAATCGCGTACTACGGTCCACAAATGCCAATCTTCTGACCATTCCAGGTTTCAGACTCAAGACCCGCGGGGTTAAATCCCTAGCGGTATTGGGGGCTAAAGCATGGAATGCGCTACCCCCTCCATTAAGAGCACTGGACAAGGAATCTGACTTCCGTAAACAATTGAAAAGCTGGATTTACAATCTTCCAGACTCAATGGCCAGAGCACTAGTGTAACTCCGGTTTTGGTCTCCTTAAGCAGTAAGGCAACCTTTTCATCTGGTTGTCTCTTTATTGGCGCCGAGATGCTCCTTGGAGCGATTGTTAGCGCGATATAAATGGACTTTACAATTACAATTACAATTACAAGAAATAAAACAACATTAACTACTACATTAGCATAGCAGTTGACACCACAACTATATTCAAACCGATAACCAACATTCTCTTCAACACTGTCCTTTTTCTTTTAGCTTGCACTCACAACTTCATCTTGTTTTTTTTCTTTCTTTACAGTTTCACTACAGATATTCTCAAATCTTCTTTTTCTACTAACCACACGCTTTTCAAATACTGGATATTGACCTAAATTGGGAGCATATTCTCTTCTTAACCTATTATACTCTTTTACACAATTTGCATCTGCACAAACCTTTGTCTCATCAAAATCAATCAAGTACAAACCAGATAAAGTTCTGACTCGGGACAAAGCAACATATGCCATTCCCTCTTTAAACATGGTACTTCCAATATTCACTAAAGCACTATCTACACTTAACCAAATGCGCACTAGCGCAATTTTGCTCCTACGCTGAGATTTTCAAAACCGCATGTTACGTGACGAGCTGGGCTCGTCATCAGCGTGCGAGCGGGCTACACCATGACGAGCCCAGCTCGTCATCAGCGTCGAAGGGGTTAAACCTTGAGATTTATGAATCGTCACCGCATATGCCAAACAAATAGAAAATTATTTTCTGCATACATACAAATCTTTTACAAGCAATTACCGAGATGAACAACGACTAAATTGTTGTATTTCAGCAATTTCATCAAATTTGATCTTTAAAAATTCAATTCCATATTTATTTACATAATTAACAAAATCAACAATTTTACCCATTGCTCCATTTACTAAAACTTTTTCCACATTCAAATTACGTCATAAAATTACCCTACAGTTTACACATGCATATACATTCTTTTCTAAACCAGCAGTTTTACTTATCGACTTCTCCACACAGGGAGCTGTGCTGATGACGAGCTGAGCTCGTCATGCATATAGAAGAATCTTAATTTCCAGCACAGGGGAAAATTAACCACAGCAGCGATGTGGTTAATTTACACAGACGCTCAGTGTGATTCCAGACAAAAACATTTTAAAACCATACATTTCCCCAAAACACATTTGCCACACTAAAACATTTTAGTGACTAAACACAATCCATATATATGACCACTACATTTCAGTAGACAATCCTGACACGTTTTGCAAATACAATAACAATTTGCACCATTATTTTTTTGCCAACATTACCTCCAAATATGAAACACAATACAACAAGAAAGAGGGCCAAGGGGCTTGTAAATCTGCACAAGAATATATGCAGCAGTCTATATATAGTTCCTACAAAATTATTAAGTGAGAGTTATATTGAGAGAGAGAGAGGAATAAGAGTTCAGAGGAGAAACTATAAAAAGAAGGGGCACTATTAAGAGAAAGAATGAAACAATAAGGACAAATGGGGACTAAAAGGACAGGAGGGTGTATGAGAACAAATGGCACTATGAGGAAAGACAAGTAAAAGTAAGGAAAGAAGGGAAATATCAGAAAAGAGGGCACACTATAAGCAGAGAGAGGTAGACTGTGAGAGAGAAAGCGGAGATTGTGGAAAAAGGTACAAGTGTAAATCTTTAATTTACACAGACGCTCAGTGTGATTCTAGAAACATTACATTTCCCCAAATCAAATTCACCACACTAAAACATTTGAGTGACTAAACACAATCCATATATTTGACCACTACATTTCAGTAGACAATCCTGACACATTTTGCAAATACATTAACAATTTGAACCATTATTGTTTTGCCAACATTACCTCCAAATATTAAAACACAATACAACAAGAAAGAGGCCCAAGGGGCTTGTACATCTGCACAAGAATATATGCAGCAGTCTATATATAGTTCCTACAAAATTATTAGACAGCAATATAATGAGAGAGAGAGGAATAAGAGGTCAGAGAAGAGACTATAAAAAGAAGGGGCACTATTAAGAGACAGAAGTAAACAATAAGGACAGAGGGGGACTAAAAGGACAGGAGGGAGTATGAGAAAAAGTGGCACTATGAGGAAAGACAAGTAAAAATAATGAAAGAAGGGAAATATCAGACCAAAGGGCACAGGGGGGTGTGACTTGGCGCCCGAGGGTGATGGCGGTGCCTGAGTGAGGCTCTGTTCGGCTCCGGGAGACTCTACATCTCGAGACCATCTCTTCCTGCTGCGGGATGAAGATATCCAACCGGACCACTCTCTGGTGACTTTGCGACGCTTGAAAACTCCTCTAATGCCTTTAAGACGGAGTATTTGGCAACAGTGATTCGCGGACTTGTTACTGGCGCAGCCGCCATCTTAGGCGTCTCTGTTAGTTGCGCACCTCCTTTCTTCCACCGGCACACAAAGTTATTTTATTGCAGAGGCAATGCCAGTTGATTTCGTGATGTGTGAAGGCCTTTCTCATGGCTTACAGATGTAGTACCTTGTTGCAATAAGTACTTAGCAGGCCCGCTGTCAACAAGACCGCCATTTTGTGTCAGATAGCGCTCTTTACCTTCTGAACCAGCACACAGAACCAATTATCTGCTGTAATCTGCCTCCTACCTGGCTCACATGTTGCTCCATAAGCTTTGGCTCCACCTCTGCCTCACATCTTTCTGAACTCTTCCCTGCCTTGTGAATGCAGCAGATTACTTGATGCTTCACCGTCACTGCGACTGCCATTGTGACTACCTTAAATGCCTCCTCCTAATATCTTCTATGTTGTCCTCTGAAGTATTTGGGTGATGGAAGCCGTTTCCTTGTGTATTCACTGCTGCTTGGTGCTATTTTTGACCTGTTTTTGACCTGTGTTTGACCAGGTTTTAACCTGTTGGCGGGACTGTGAATGACAACTCTGCACTTCAGTGCCTCGCTGCGCTCCTGCCTTGTCGTTACCTGAAGACGAGCTTCGCCTTATTTCAGCCTTGGCAGGTTGTGGCCACCACGATGGAACGCTCCTCTCTGGGTATGTGCTCCCTATACTACATCGTTTCCATCATATGAATGCTGCAGATTACTTGCTGCTGCACCATCATTGTGACTGCCATCTTGAGGCACCTCAAGTGTCTTTTTAATATCTCCTCTTCGATGGCCTATGAAGTCTTTGGGCGAGGGAAGCTGTTTTCCTATATTTTTTTATTGCTGACTAGTGCTGCTTTTGACTTGTTGACGACTTTGTGAATTACTACTCTGCTCCTCAACGTCTCTCTGCGCTTATGCCTGGCTGTTATTCGAAACCAGGATGCCTTCTTCGTTTCGTAAAGGCTTTCTATGCTCGCTTTGTTGCCTTGCTGGCGGTACCTGCTTGCCGCCTCTAACAAGCGATTTTCTCCAATGACGCTGGTGATATCTCCCTCATTAAGGGACTCTCTTCACATTTGCCATAGCCCTCTTGGTGTCACTACTTATTCCTTTACGCATATAGTGCATTCTGCGTGACTATCATCTTCCAATTTATATTTTATGGGTAGGCTCAAGTCTATGTCGCTCCTGCCTCGCACAACAACCAAGACTGCTTTTGTGAAAAATTCCAAGATCTTCTCTGCCTTTTCTAAACTAGAGCATCCCCTCACCTCGTCTGGTTCAGACACATCCATGGAATCTTCCCAACCAGCACTGGGGAAAACCAAAACCAAAAGACAGAAATAAGATCCTCCTTTGCCACTCAAACAATCTAGACCTGTCTCAATGGAGCTCCTGTAGGAGGAAATTAGATCTTTCCGCCCATTTCTGGAGGAAATCAGGTCCTTACGTCCCTTTATTGAGGAAGCCAATGCCAAGCTTCAGACTCTTACTGATAACTGGTCACAGACTGAAACGAGAGTCTCTTCAGTTGAACATTCTGTTGCGTCCTTTCAGGAAACCTGCTCCACGGTATCCCATCTGACCTCGCAAGTGTCCACACTCCAGAGACAGGTGGAGGAGTTTGAAAACAGGAACAGGCGGAAAAACCTCCAAATTTATGGCTTGGCAGAAGGACTTGAGGGCTCGGATTCACTTGCCTTTTTCAAATCTTTTCTCCCGAAGTTACTTCGTCTGCCAGAAGGTACAAATCTGACTGGGTGCTCATTGACTGGGTCGCCCATCTAATTCTGCTTCTACTTCGCAAAGACCAAGAGGCATCATTCTTTACTTTTTGGAGTACACTGATCTTCTGAAGGTCTTCACAGCTGCCAAATCTTCCCCAAAATTAACGTGGTCCGGCTCCTCTCTGTTCTTCGCTCAGGACTATGCAAAGGTAACTGCTAACCGCTGAAAGGCCTTCCTAAACATGAGAGAAGACCTTCGTTCAATGGGTGCAAGATACGGCCTTTATCATCCTTGTTTGTTCAAAGTCACCTACAATAACAAGTCAACTACCTATGAAGACCCAGTATGCCTGCAGAGCTTCATCAACGCGCCCTCTGCCATGGACTCCTCTGGACCTTCGTCATCTTTCCCTGGCTGAGCTGCAGTCTAGCTTGTTCTCATGATGTTCTTACACTTGGCTCCTTTTACTTCCCAAAGAAGCCTTATTTTCTTGATTGTTACTTTCTTCACGTTGCATTCATGTTGTTTGTTGTTCAAGTTTTCGATCCGGTTTACTTCTGTACTTTAATCTCTTGTTCTCCCTCTTCATCTCCCCAGGAATTATTCCCCGTTTGATGAAGTCTCCCTGGCTCCTTGCCCAGCTGACCTTGGATGTGTTGCCTTACCCATGTGGTTCCATCCCCCCTCGGCTCCTTCTTGTTCTCTCCTTTTGTAAGTATGTTTGTTTCCTTCTTTTGTCCTGCTTTTTGTTTTATACCCCCCCTCTTATGCTTTATTTTCATTGTTTGTGCATGGGAAATGGTTTTCCTTACTCAGATTATGCTGACTTTTCTGCTTTTTCTCTTTTCGGTTTGATCTTCTTCTCCTATTTCTTCTTCTTACTTTGCTTCCTCTCCCCTCTTCTTCCTGTGTTCTCTTTCTTCTCTTCTCCATCCTCCTGTTCTTAACTTCTGATAAGCACTTCTCTCCTCTTCTTCCATTCTTTCTTATGGGTTTTTGTCTGATTTTGTCTACTGTATTCACTATAGATTAATTTGCACAGTATGTCATTGAACATAGTTTCATGGAATGTTAAGGGTATTAACTCTCCAATCAAACGTCAGAGAATTTTATCCCACTTGGCCAAATTGAATGTTGACGTGGCATTCCTCCAGGAAACTCATCTTTCTGACGCAGAGTCTGCAAAGCTTAAGAGAGGCTGGGTAGGTGAGGCTTTTTACTCGCAGGGTGATGGAAAGCGCAATGGCGTAGCAATCCTATGCCGCAGATCGCGTCCCCTTACTCTCATTTCTCAAGAGTCGGATACTGATGGCAGATGGACACATGTCAGACTATCTCTTAGAGGTATTCCAATCCCTCTCCTTAATGTCTACGCTCCTACCAATGGTGAACCCCTTTTTTGGGCTGAGTTCTCTCAGCATATTACCCGATTTATGGATGATAATTTCATCCTGGCAGGTGATTGTAATCAACCTCTGGATCCTTTTGTTGAAAGACACTCTGATGCCCACTATGTTCCCAACTAATCACATAGACTATTTACCCAATCTATTTCTCAACATAAACTCATTGATTTTTGGCGACTCTTCAATCCGACCTTGCAGGAGTTTACTTTTTATTCTCCCTCTCATCATTCCCAGTCACGGATTGACTATATTTTTGTTTCTCACAATATTGCTCAAACCCTTACTACCACTGAAATTGGTCCTATTTTATTATCGGATCATGCCCCTGTTTTGATTAACATTGATGTGCTCCCTAAAGTTATTGGACCCAAAAGATGGCGCTTCAATAATACCCTCCTCTTAGATCCCAAATTTACCACCTCCTTTGCCGCTTTTTTTTGACAAATTTTTCTTGTTCAATGATACCCCCACTATTCCGAAACATAATATTTGGGATACCTTTAAGGCTGCAGCACGCAATTTTATTATTGGTTATGTGGCAAAAAAACGCAGGGCTGCCCCTAAATCTACTAGGGACCTTCTCTGTGACATTAAGAGATTGGAACACGCCTATTTTACCTCGCATTCACAAAATAGTCTGAATGCTCTTGTCGCTGCCAAAATGAAATTTAATGAGAAATCCACAGAGGATGCCTCATTGTATTTGCTGAAATCCAGTGCTACGTTTTATGGAGGCAGGAACAAGGCTGGGAAAATTCTTGCTAATTACTTGAAGGTCAAGCACAATAAGTTAAATATTGAATCCATCTATGACACCAATTCTAACCTCAAGCACAAAGACGCCGACATCCTCACTGAATTTTCCCTTTTCTATAAAACTCTTTACTCCTCTGAAACTCAACCCTCTTCCTAATCTCTCACACATTTCTCTTCTACCATCCAAAAACCTGAACATTTCTCTCTTGACCTCTCTCACTTGGAGTCGGACATTTCTCAGAAGGAACTGCTTGCTGCACTCCAGCACCTCAAACCAAATAAGGCTCCCGGACCGGACGGTTTTATTGTTGAATTTTACCTCCACTTTTCAAAATTACTTGTCCCAAAACTTCATTCTCTCATAGACACGTTTACTATTCTTGGCAGTTCGTCAGGGTCCTTCTCTGATGCGCATATTTGTTGATACCCAAAGAAGGGAAGGACGCCAAACACTGTAAAGATTATAGGCCTATTTCCCTTGTGAACATTGACTACAAAATCTTCACTAAGTCGTTGGCGATACGACTGGACCATCTGCTTCCTGACCTCCAAGATAAGGAGCAGTCTGGTTTCGTAAAAGGACGATTCATCACTGACAACACTAGACTTTTATTTAACGTTCTATCGAAATCCCCACGTTTACAGCACCCTCTTGCAGCGATCACATTAGATGCCGAATAGGCATTCAATAGGGTTGAATGGTCCTATCTTTTCCACACTCTCGAATGGTTTGGCTTTGGTCCCAAATTTATTTCCGTAGTTTCCCTATTGTACTCTCACCCACGCGCAGCGGTTTGTGCAAATGGCCAGATCTCCTTCTTTTTTGACCTTGGCAGATGAGTTCGCCAAGGCTGCCCCCTATTCCCCTTTCTTTTCAACTTGGCCTTAGAGCCTTTTTTGTCTAAACTCCGTCAGAACTCTAACATTCATGGCTTTCAGACCACACATTCCCATGTCAAACTTGCTCCTTATGCAGATGATATCTTACTTTTCATTTCTAACCCTACAAACTCAATTCCCACTTTCCTGGAGGAAGTGCGGAATTATTCCCTGATATCTGGTTACAAACTTAACAACGACAAATGTGAACTTTTACCCCTGACGAAGTTCACTTTTAAACCTGATTTCAGTGCTTCCAATTTTACTTGGAGCCCCTCACATATTAAGTACTTGGGCCTAGATGGCACCCTCTTTACTTGTCCTGGTGGGGTCGTCTCGACACAATTAAGATGATGCTGTCCCCCATAAATATCTACACAATTTCCAATATTCCTGTGTCCATCCCTTCTAAATTTTTCAAGAAAATTAATCAGTTCTTGTCTTCCTTTCTGTGGCATAACAAAAAATCCAAAATGTCCCAGACTAATGCGCCCCACCTCAGAAGGTGGAGTTAACTTTCCGGACTTTTCTGCCTATCACAAAGCCTTTTTGTTGCGCCAAGCTTCCTTTTGGTTACAAGACCCCACTTTCCCTTGTCCCTTGTGGGTTAAGGTTGAGCGCCTTTTCCTTTCCCCCTTTTCTTTTGCTGAATACATTTCTTTCTCGCGCAAACCCTCTTTAATTCCCACTCTCATTCATACATTTACTGCCAAACTCCTCTTTTCCTCCAGTGCTCTCCCCCCCCCCCCGCAACCATTGCTGACTTCCTTTCCTCCACCATTTGGCATAACATGCATCTTTTAATCCTTGATAAACCATTTTACTGGAAATCCTGGAGGCACAAAAGATTGGTCTGGGTTTCGCAATTATTTTCAATCTCTACTTTTCTACCCTTTTCAACTCTTTGCTCTTCCTTTGATTTACCTCCATCCTTTGCCCCCAAATACCTTCTCCTTAAGACAGCGGTGATGGCAACTTACACTCGACTCTCACGAGCACAAGGTTCCCCCTCCTCTCCCACCCCTGCCTTACAACTTCGCACTCTCTTGCACACTACGCCCAAAGCTTCCACTATTTACAGGTACATTCACGCTAATTAATCTATTAGACCTAAATCTAAGGTGGAGGAGCAGTGGGAACATGACTTTGCTACTTCGTGGCCAATATCCCTGCGGGACAAAGTATGGACTAAAGTTCACAAAACGTCCAGAGCGGCGACCTTGACGCAGTCTTTGTTTTTCATATACAACAGGTTGCTTCATACCCCTTCACCCTAAACAAACGCTTTCCTACTGTTCCGGATGTTTGCTGGTCCTGCTCCTCTCCACACGCTACCTTGTTTCACATGTTGTTCCTTTGCAACTCTGTACATGCTTTTTGGATACAGGTTTGGGCTCAAATTAATGTCATTTTCCATACTCGTATTCCCTTGTCTCACGCTCACATCTTCCTGGGAAGCCTCTCACCTTGTTGGGAGGGAGTTGACCTTAATGTTCGTATTGTTGACCTACTGCTGGCTGTTGCATTCCAACAGATTACTATCAATTGGAAAGTTTCATCTAGCATCTCCCTTAAAACATGGTGGTACAATGTTTGTCATAACCATAGCTTGGATACTGCTTTCGTTTTCCCTATTCAATTGGCAACAAAACATGCAGACTTATGGCTTCCTATTACGTTTTATCTGGATAACTGTGCTACTCGCTTATTCTGCCCACGACCTGCCCAACAAGAGGTCTCCAAACCCCCCTGAATACCCTTTGCCTTTCCTATTTTTTCTGCATTACTACATGTTTTGTATACATTCTAACCTGGATTTGATTTCCAACTACTGTATCCCCTATACTTAACCTTATTGCCAATGATCAGTTTTTGTTCATGAATCTCTTGCAATGTTTCTCCCCTTTGTTTTGCTTCCTTATCTCCCTTCCTTTATTTCTCCCAGCACTTTTCATGTACTATGTATTCATGCCTTATTTTATGACTAATAAAATTATTTTTGAACTCAAAAGAACAGAGGGCACACTATAAGCAAAGAGAGGCAGACTGTGAGACAGACAGCAGAGATTATGAAAAAAGGTACAAGTGTAATTCTTTCGTTTACACAGACACTCAGTGTGATTCTAGACAAAAACATGTTAAAAACATACATTTCTCCAAAACACATTTGCCACACTAAAACATTTTAGTGACTAAACACAATCCATATATATGACCACTACATTTCAGTGGACAATCCTGACACATTTTGCAAATACATTAACAATTTGCACCATTATTTTTTTGCCAACATTACCTCTAAATATGAAACACAATACAACAAGAAAGAGGCCCAAGGGGCTTGTAAATCTGCACAAGAATATTTGCAGCAGTCTATATATAGTTCCTACAAAATTATTAGGAGAGAGATATAATGAGAGAGAGAGGAATAAGAGTTCAGATGAGAGACTATAAACAGAAGGGGCATTATTAAGAGACAGAAGTAAACAGTAAGGACAGAGGGGGGCTAAAAGGACAGGAGGGACTATGAGAAATAGTGGCACTATGAGGAAAGACAAGTCAAAATAAGGAAAGAAGGGAAATATCAGAAAAGAGGGCACACTATAAGCAGAGAGAGGTAGATTGTGAGAAAGACAGCAGAGATTATGGAAAAAGGTACAAGTGTAATTCTATAATTTACACAGACGCTCAGTGTGACTCTAGACAAAAACATTTTAAAACCATACATTTCCCCAAAACACATTTACCACCACACTAAAACATTTTAGTGACAAAACACAATCCATATATATGACCACTACATGTCAGTGGACAATCCAGAGACATTTTGCAAATACATTAACAATTTGCACCATTATTTTTTTCCCAACATTACCTCTAAATATGAAACACACGACAACTAGAAAGAGGCCCAAGGGGCTTGTAAATCTGCACAAGAATATTTGCAGCAGTCTATATATAGTTCCTACAAAATTATTAAGAGAGAGATATAATGAGAGAGAGAGGAATAAGAGTTCAGAGGAGAGACTATAAAAAGAAGGGGCACTATTTAGAGACAGAAGGTAACCATAAGGACAGAGGGGGACTAAAAGGACAGGAGGGAGTATGAGGAAAAGTGGCACTATGAGGAAAGACAAGTCAAAATAAGGAAAGAAGGGAAATATCAGAAAAGAGGGCACACTATAAGCAGAGAGAGGTAGACTGTGAGAGAGACAGCAGAGATTGTGGAAAAAGGTACAAGTGTAATTCTTTAATTTACTAAGACGCTCAGAGTGATTCTAGACAAAAACATATTAAAACATTACATTTCCCCAAAACAAATTTACCACACTAAAACATTTTAGTGACTAAACACAATCCATATATATTACTACTACATTTCAGTAGACAATCCTGATACATTTTGCAAATACATTAACAATTTGCACCATTAATTTCTTTGCCGACATTACCTCTAAATATAAAACACAATACAACAAGAAAGAGGGCCAAGGGGCTTGTAAATCTGCATAAGAATATATGCAGCACTCTATATATACTGACTAGAAAATTATTAAGAGACAGCTATAATGAGAGAGAGAGGAATAGGAGGTCAGAGGAGAGACTATAAAAAGAAGGGGCACTATTAAGAGACCGAAGGGAACAATAAGGACAAAGGGGGACTAAATGGACAGTAGGGGGTATGAGAAAAAGTGGCACTATGAGGAAAGACAAGACAAGTAAAAATAAGGAAAGAGGGAAATATCAGAACAGAGGGCACACTATAAGCAGAGAGAGGTAGACTCTGAGAGAGACAGCGGAGATTATGGAAAAAGGTACAAGTGTAAATCTTTAATTTACACAGACTCTCAGTGTGATTCTAGACAAAAACATTTCAAAATCATACATTTCCCCAAAACACATTTACCACAATAAAGCATTTTAGTGACTAAACACAATCCATATATATGACCACTACATTTCAGTGGACAATCCTGACACATTTTGCAAATACATTAACAATTTGCACCATTATTTTTTTGCCAACATTACCTCTAATCATGAAACACAATACAACAAGAAGGAGGCCAAAGGGGCTTGTAAATCTTCACAAGAATATATGCAGCAGTCTATATATAGTTCCTACAAAATTATTAACAGAGAGATAAAATGAGAGAGAGAGGAATAAAAGTTCATAGGAGAGACTATAAAAAGAAGGGGCACTATTGAGAGACAGAAGGAAAGAATAAGGACATAGGGGGACTAAATGGACAGGAGGGAGTATGACGAAAGACAAGTAAAAATAAGGAAAGAAGGGAAATATCAGAACAGAGGGCACACTATAAGCAAAGAGAGGTAGACTGTGAGAGAGACAGCAGAGATTATGAAAAAAGTTACAATTGTAATTCTTTCATTTACACAGACTCTCAGTGTGATTCTAGTCAAAAACATTTTAAAACTATACATTTTTCCCAAACACATTTGCCACACTAAAACATTTTAGTGACTAAACACAATCCATATATATGACCACTACATTTCAGTAGAAAATCCTGACACATTTTGCAAATACATTAACAATTTGCACCATTATGTTTTTTGCCAACATTACCTCCAAATATGAAACACAATACAACTAGAAAGAGGCCCAAGGGGCTTGTAAATCTGCACAAGAATATTTGCAGCAGTCTATGTATAGTTCCTAGAAAATTATTTAGAGAGAGATATAATGAGAAAGAGAGGAATAAGAGTTCAGAGGAGAGACTATAAAAAGAAGGGGCACTATTTAGAGACAGAAGGTAACCATAAGGACCGAGGGGGACTAAAAGAACAGGAGGGAGTACGAGAAAAAGTGGCACTATGAGGAAAGACAAGTCAAAATAAGGAAAGAAGGGAAATATCAGAAAAGAGGGCACACTATAAGCAGAGAGAGGTAGACTGTGAGAGAGACAGCAGAGATTATGGAAAAAGGTACAAGTGTAATTATTTAATTTACACAGACGCTCAGTGTGATTCTAGACAAAAACATTTTTAAACCATACATTTCCCCAAAACACATTTACCAGAATAAAACATTTTAGTAACTGAACAAAATCCATATATATAACCACTACATTTCAGTCTACAATCCTCACACATTTTGCAAATACATTAACAATTTGCACCATTATTTTTTTGCCAACATTACCTCTAAATATGAAACACAATACAACAAGAAAGAGGGCCAAGGAGCTTGTAAATCTGCACAAGAATATATGCAGCAGCCTATATATAGTTCCTAAAAAAAATTATTAAGAGAGAGATATATGAGAGAAAGAGGAATAAGAGATCAGAGGAGAGACTATAAAAAGAAGGGGCACTATTAAGAGATAGAAGGAAACAATAAGGACAGATGGGGACTAAAAGGACAGGAGGGAGTATGAGAAAAAGTAGCACTCTGAGGAAAGACAAGTCAAAATAAGGAAAGAAGGGAAATATCAGAAAAGAGGGCACACTATCAATCAATCAATCAATCAAACATTGCATTTGTAAAGTGGGCTACATACCCTTGAGGGTCTCAAGGCACTGGGGGGTAAGGGGGGCTGCTACTGATCGAAGAGCCAGGTCTTGAGGAGTTTTCTGAAGGCCAGCAGGTCCTGAGTCTGTCGTAGGCTGGTGGGGAGAGCGTTCCAGGTCTTGGCGGCGAGTCAGGAGAAATATCTGCCACCAGTGGTGGTTTTACGTATGCCAGGATCTGTGGCGAGGGTGAGGTTGGCTGAGCGGAGGTTTCGGGTGGGGGTGTGGAAGCTAAGTCGGTTGTTGAGGTATGTAGGTCCGGTGTTGTGTAGGGCTTTGTGTGCGTGGATGAGGAGTTTGAAGGTGATACTATTGTTGATGGGGAGCCAGTGCAGGCCTCTCAGGTGGGGTGTGATGTGGCTGCATTGGGGGACGTTGAGGATTAGTCGTGCTGAGGCTTTCTGGATTCGTTGTAGTCATCTCAGGAGCTTGGTTGTTGTTCCTGAGTAGAGGGCGTTTGCGTAGTCAAGTCTGCTGGTGATGAGGGCCTGAGTGACGGTCTTTCTCGTGTTGGGAGAAATACATTTGAAGATCCTGCGGAGCATGCGGAGGGTGTTAAAGCAGGACGCGGTGACAGCGTTGACTTGCCTGTCATGGAGAGGTTGGAGTCGAGGATGACCCCCAGGTTTGAGGTCCTTGGGGTCCGCCTTGGGTTTCTTCAGGAGGCCGTTGATCTAGGCGTGCTTCCAGCTTTCCAGGAAGGTTGCTGTCTCGAATGAACTGTTGATTGTTTTTCGGAGGTGGGGCGCGATGGTTGTGCTGGCTTTGTTGAAGACGTGGTGAGGGCAGGGGTCAGATGGGGAACCGGAGTGGATAGAGTTCTGGTTTTGATGGTGTCTTCGTCGCTTACATTGGACCAGGCGGTCAGGCGGCTGGTGCGGGTGGTGGTCGCAGGGATGGTGGACTCAGTGGTGGGTGCGGGGGTGTCAGAGTTGAAGATGTCGTGGATGTCGGTGATCTTGCGGTGAAAGAAGGCGGCCAGGGAGTCGCACAGGTCTTGTGATGGTGGGATGTCGTTGGTGTTGGAGCTGAGTTTGGAGAGTTCTTTCATGATGCTGAAGAGCTCTTTGGTGTTGTGTGTGTTGTTGTCTAAGCGGTCTTTGAAGGCGGTCCTCTTGGCGGTCCTGATGAGTTGGTGGTTTCTGCGGGTGGTGCTCTTGTGGGCTGTGTGGCTTTCAGGTGTTCGGTCGTGGAGCCATTTCTTCTCCAGCTTCCGACAGGTGTGCTTGGAGATCCGGAGGTCTTCGGTGAACCAGGCGGCTTTCATGTTGGTGTGGTTAGTTGTGGAGGTCTTGAGAGGTGTCAGGGTGTCGGCGCAGTCGTTGATCCACTGTTTGAGTTTGGTTGCTGCAGTGTCTGGATCGGTGGGGTCGGTGGGTGGTCTCAGGGCAACGGTGGTAGTCAGTTAGTCCTTGGTGACCTTGCCCCAGCTGCTGCGAGGCAGCTGTTGGGTGTGGTGGTGTGTGGTGGGTTTTCTGAAGGTGAAGTGGACGCATCTCTGGTCAGTCCAGTGGGGTTCGGTGGTGTGGTTGAAGGAGACGTGGGGACTGGAGGAGAAGATGGGGTCCAGCGTGTGTCCAGCGGCGTGGTTGGGTGTTGTCACGAGCTGTTTGAGTCTGAGGTTGGAGAGGTTGTCGATCAGGGCGGTGGAGTTGGCATCGTTGTTGTTCTCGAGGTGGAAGTTCAGGTCCCCGAGGAGGATGTAGTCCGTGGAGGTGAGGGCGTGGGTGCTGACGAGGTCGGCGATGGTGTCGCTGAACTGTGGTCGTGGTCCAGGATGTCTGTAGACGAGTGTTCCTCTGAGGGTGGTGTTGGGGTCGGGGTGGATCTGGAAGTGCATGTGCTCGTTGGAGGTGAGGGTGTCGTCGGTGTTGGTCGAGATTCTGATGGTGTCTTTGTGGATGATGGCATTTCCCCCTCCCACTCCGTTGGCGCTGTCCCTGTGGGAGATCTTGTAGCCCTGTGGGATGGCTATGGCGATGTCTGGTGCTAAGGTGGCGTTCAGCCAGGTCTCCGTCAGGAGGCGACGTCAGGGGCGGTAGAGTCTAGGAGGCCCCAGAGTTCGATGGCGTGTTTGCGAGCGGAGCGAGTGTTGAGGAGGAAGCAGTGGAGGTGGTTGGGTTCTCTGGTTGGTGGTTTGTTGGGCTGGATGCTGGTGAATCTGCACTTCCTGCAGGCGAAGGGCCCTTGGGTGCACTTTGGGGTGGCTCGGTAGCAGGGTTGGTCTTGTTCTATGTTGAGTGCGTGGAGGGTGCTGGAGTCGTAGTGCAGTCTGGTGTTGCAGGGGTTGCGGGCTCCAGGGGTTGTGGTGCTGGGCGCCGTCCAGGGACGGAAGGGCGCAGACGGGCTTGCCTGTGGCGCGCCTTTGGAGTGCGAGCGGCGCCTCCGCTGCGCAGCCTCCATAAGTGGCAGCTGGGAGGCAGGAGCGGGGCGGCCAATGGGCAAGGGCAGGGGTTACAGAAATGAAAAAGGGGGCAGGACCGCGGGGGAGCAGCCGCGGGGATCGTGGGGGGCACAGAAGGCAGGGGCGAAAGGAGCACCTGAAAAGTACAGTAAATACAGTCACAATACCAATAGAGCAACAATGACAATTACAGGGGCAAAACACAGCAGAAGGAGGTTGGCAGTGCCAGGGGCACACCAGCGGCGACTCCTCGGCAGCACTCGGGCACTCAGGAGAGTCGTGCGACATGGGGAGTGACCTGTGGTCAGGTCAGGCTCACCTTCGCAGCGCAGCCTCCATAAGAGGCCAAGTGGGAGAGAGGGGCAGCTGGGAGACTGGAACGGGGCAGCGAATGGGCGAGGGCAGGGGTTACAGAAATGAAAATGGGGTGGGCCGCAGGGGAGCAGCGACGGGAAGCGGAGAGCAGGGGGGGCACAGAGGGCAGGGGCGAAAGGAGCGCCTGAAAAGTACAGTAAATACAGTCACAATACCAATACAGCAACAATGACAATTACAGGGGAAAAACACAGCAGAAGGAGGTTGGCAGTGCCAGGGGCACACCAGCGGCAAACCCTCGGCATCACTCGGGCACTCAGGAGAGTCGTGCGGCGTGGGAAGTGACATGGGGTAAGGTCACGCTCACCTTCGCCGCGCGGCCTCCATAAGAGGCCAAGTGGGAGGGAGGGGCAGCTGGGAGGCGGGAGTGGGGCGGCCAATGGGCGAGGGCAGGGGTTACAGAATGAAAAAGGGGGCGGGCCGCGGGGGAGCAGTGGCGGGAAGCAGGGAGCGGGGGGGCACGGTGGGCAGGGGTGAAAGGAGCACCTGAAAAGTACAGTAAATACAGTCACAATACCAATACAGCAACAATGACAATTACAGGGGCAAAACACAGCAGAAGGAGGTTGGCAGTGCCAGGGGCACACTAACGGCGAACCCCCGGCAGCACTCGGGCACTCTGGAGAGTCGTGCAGTGTGGGGAGTGACCTGGGGTCACAGAAACATTCAACCAAATTGGGGTTATTCGCAGGTAGCATGGGATGGGTTAAAGAATATTGACCATTTAGAAGTGGCATTTCAAAAAACAAAGATGAAAGGAAGCCTTTGATTTGTTAACTACAGCAACATAAGTAAGAGCACATAGTGAGAGGTAACCATTTTACCTGCTTGTCTACTGAGAAAGGATGTGGTTTGCAGCAGTTCTGACTGGAGAGTTGGAATGAAAACAGATGTTACCAGATATAGAAATAATACTTGGAGAGCAGTAAAGAGCTATTAGAGAATTTTATTTAGGCTTTAGTATATAAAAGTATATTTAGAGTGATTGTACGTAAACTGAAAGAAAATGTCTACGTTCTAGATACTATAGTTGAAGGGGAATAGCAAGGATCTTAGATGAGAATATTAATTAAAAATAAAGTGAGCAGGAAAGGAGAAAGAGAAATTGGTCTACTGAAAGCATAGTGATGTTATTAAGCCAGTATGAATGAATGTGTTTGAAATTAGATTTGAGTATTTACTTAGAGTGCCTAACTTGTACAATTTCAAAAGGTCAGGCAGACACTTACATATCTAGTTACTCTCCCACAAAAACACTTATGTAGCCACCTCTCATCTAACCAGACGGTGACTGCAACACTCAGTCATATAATCATAAAAGCATTCAAACACCCATTTACTCACCTATAGGTCCAGGTTTGAGCACTAGTTCACATTTGGAGCCTGGGAAGACATGCACAGAATGCAATCTGCACCACAATAAGAGTTTGAAGAGGACTACTTCAGCACTCCTGAAAAGGCAGAATCCTGATTGTAAGTGAGCTCAGAATCAGGGCCCCAAAGGGTAGTGGGTTTCAAAAGGAGGAAGTCGAGTGTAGAAATGAGAGAAACTTCTCTATTGGATACAGTGCAGGTAGTACTATGTCCTTCCAAACTAATTTCCTTGAGGACCTCAAGGATAGACAGGCTGAGCGGGAGCTGAGCCTGCAGATGGCCAAGGTGGGTGCAGAGGAGAGAAAAAGTAAGACTAAGAGATCCTTGGAGGACATAAGGGTCTTGCTGGCTGTTGTATTAAGGGGGGGTTACCTGAAAGTCAAATAGCTCTTTCAGTCTAGCAAACAGGGTGGGAGTACCACTAGTGTGTCCAGTGCAGAAGAAAGAGTACATATACTCAGATACTTGGTGGCTGCCTTTAAGGAGGGCTTTGAAATAAACAGGTTATTCCTGTCATACAACATAGCTGTAGTGGTAAAGTGGCTCTCTAAGGATGATTGTAGAGGTGCCAATGGAGTCATATTCGTGGTGATGAGAGGGACAACATAGTTGTTCTAGAAAAAGGGAAGAGGTTGAGTTATGCCTCAATAAAGGAGGTCCTTGTCTATAACTATGAACTAAACCCAGAAGAGTAAAGCTTAAAATTCAATGTTAGTCAGAAATATGTGAGTACTACAGGGAGGATTTTGTGGGGTAGTTTTCAAATGTTTGCTAAAAGTATTGTTATTTTTTTAGAGAAAATGTTTCTAACAGTTTTATACTTTATTTTTTTTTCATATAGGACTTAGAAGAAGCAACTTGAGGAATCTTCTCTTCAGACACTTATTGGAGTTCTTTTAGCTAGTTT
Source organism: Lissotriton vulgaris (assembly GCF_964263255.1). NCBI lineage: Eukaryota > Metazoa > Chordata > Amphibia > Caudata > Salamandridae > Lissotriton > Lissotriton vulgaris. Next base: position 1,091,076,833 of record NC_141696.1, on the reverse strand, counting down.
ATCTGATACAGTTCAATGGTATTCCCATAATCTATTTTAAATATAGTAGATGGATAGTATAATGCTCATATATTTATTCAGATCTACTACTATCCACCTTTTAAAAATGTCTACTTGTAGGCAGCATTTCTTCCATCATCCAACTTCGGTGTTAGAAGAAAGAGGGAACAGGGGGATGCAAAAAGAGGAAAAAGAGGTGCAGAAAGAGAAAAGAGGGGTGCAGAAAGAGGCAAGAGGGATGGAGAAAAAAACAAGAGCAGCGCAGAATGAACCAACAAAGGTGTAAAAAGAGGCAAGAGGAATGCAGATGTTAGGGAACATCTACATCGTTAAAGTCAATATTATTTACTTTAAGATCCAATGTAGCTTTCTTCACCTTATTTACATCTACAAGCTGCTGCCAGATTTTTTGTTTTTTCATGAAAACTCCAAATCTCTCTCTACACCCACAGTTTCAATTTAGGGTCTGCTTACGATGTCGGTTGGAAACTTAACCTCCCGACTCCTTGTTGGATACTGACATCGTAATCGGTCGGTCAGAAACGCTGTCCACTGAGCTGCACAAATCGTGTCCGACTGACTCAGAGTTTCCGAATGCCGGTCGGAACCGAGTCGGAATGACTGAACGGATCCTTCTATCGTAATCGGTCGGTCGGAAACATGGGTTCTGGCACGGGTTAGGAAAATCAGAATGCCATTCAGAGTCTTTCTGACTGACATCGTAATGAACCATAATGTTTCACATGTAGAGGAAAATATACAACTGTACCTTTAAGTTATTTCAGAAGCTCAGTGGAAGATACGTTTAATGTTTACTTCTCGGAAAAAGTATTGTAAGTAGTCCCATGGATATTCTGCACAACTCTGTTTTAGAATCCAAGCTAGTGTTCCTAAATATCACATGTGGTTAAGCTCAACATGTCAAAGCTACCAGTACTCATGTGTCCCAATACCTGCTGAGGTAATGTAAAAAGACAACAGCACTACAAGTACAAGGGTGGGGTCATGATGTATCAATTCAATCCTGGTAAATCCTACAAATACTACTATACTCTCAGTTATGCACAGGAGTAAGTATACACATACCTTGTACCTCTTCATCTATTTCTTCTTCTACATTTCTAGGAATCATGTCTTCTTTTCTTATGGTGCTACTTTTTTTTGTAAAAGTTCAACTTCCAGTGTGTTTCTGTCATTGTAAATAGTAAAATAAGTTATGTTATGTTTGTTTGTTAATTGTTTAGTTTAAGTTGTACTTTAATATGTTAAAAAATATGCTGGTAAAGTTAAGAAATATACATGTACTCACAGACATATAAAGTCATTCAGACAGGTACAGTAGTAGATTAAATAGATTATAAACAATAGGATCCACCAATAGCGACCCGTTATGGGAGTTTGGCGGGGCGGAAAGGCGGGGCGGGGGAGGGGCAGGGTGGGGGGTAGTAAACACCAGAATATGAATGATCGGAAGCAAGTAAAAAATTAAATAAATAAAGCAAATTTCGTAAAGCGGCCTGCATCGCAAAATGCGATGCAGTGCATGCTACGAAACAAATTTTATTTATTTAATTGTTTACTTACCTCCGATCATCCATATTCCTGTGTTTACTACCCCCCAACCTGCCCCTCCCCGCCTTTCCACCCCACAAATCTCCCGTAAGGGGCCTCTACTGGGATCTACCCATGAAGGATTCTGGTGGAGGATTACTTAAATCCAGGGTCATGTGCATTTCCTACATTGGTTGGAAGCACATCGTGTTTCTTAAATTACCCTCACACACCAAAAGGGCCCTTGGTGTCATGCGTAATCATAGGGGTCTTCACGTCCCTCTGCGGGACGCGACGTGCTGCTACCTGCGAATACGCGAGTGCATTGATATTATTCACTATGTGTGGTGTGAAAGTGGGGGAGAGGAAGGGTCAGAAGTGACTGATAAGTGAATGTTAAAAAACTACCTAGCTCCTGTGAAGTAGAAAACTTTAATATTCCATTGTGCTGGTATTGTTAAAAAGGTGTTAGATGGAGGTATGCTGTGTCAATGTACAAGACCTCCTGTGTGTGTCAACATGTTTCAAAGTGTGCTGCTTCTTCTTCAGGACAGGTTAACAGATCCCTACCCTACTCACATAGCATTTATGACAATGTCATCAATGGTTAAATACTACATAAAGAGGTAGTGAATGCTACATGTAGGAGAACAGTGGTCTCAATCTAAAATAGGATACCATAAGGGAATTCCTTAAGTGTAATCTGAAAGAGAAATACAATATTTAAAAACGTTAGGTATCCCAGGCATTCCGTGTGTAACAGTAGTGCCCTGCAAAAGTGACATATACAGTGCTTATTATTGATTTAGATATAAACTATTCGCACTGGTGCAGTGTCCGGTAAAAAAGAGACAATACAAAATGCTCGAATATTTAACAGAAAGCATACACACTACACAAAAATGCTCCAAGTTAGCCCTTGCTGTGACTGGAGAAGTAGTGTTATTCATTAGTGGGAGATAAGAAATGATGCCAAAAGCGGAGGGTGTTGGGGGTTAGGGTTACATACTTGTTGTATGGAAGGTGGGTGCCTCATGAGCCATACTAAACGAGGGGGACAAGGTGCTAATTGCACTCTGTAGACAAGAAATGTAGGCATTAGACTGGTCTATAGACCTTCAGTTGCGGAAAAAACAACAAAGTTTGGCTTCCCTGATGTGGCTATGCCGTACTTACATGTGCCAGGGTACTACCTTGTACTGACGTCCCCTCCTCACGGCTCCGTGGATATGGTCAGGCCGGGAGGAGCTCTTTTTTATATTAGACTTAATTGCCTTGATTACCCGCTTCAGGCGGGGTGTGCGTGTGAACCGAAAGGGCCTGCCCGATTCAATTTGCTACTTGCGGTCCACAATCTAAGATGCCATGGAAGTGATTAATGTGAAGTGTCTCTGCTAGGGCCAAAGTTTGCAATGCCTTAGTTGACCTGGAAGAGGTAAGCGCAAAGCATCTCGACTAGGGCGCTCACCTCCCAGTATGTTCGTCTCACCAGGGTTGCACTCCTCCAATTTCCTGAAAGGGTGAAAAAGGGGGCTTTCAGGTTGTTAGCATGGGAGTGCTAACTCCTCAACTATGTTTACATGTGATGCAAGCGCATTATAATACAAAATGCCAAAACAAAGGAATTATAGTTGAGCAGGCAAACAAAATTACCAAAATAAATTATGAGGAATACGTATAGTGTTCCCTTTTGATCATTATAGGCTATGTTTTCAGGAAAAGGAGTACGTGGGTAGCCAGAGAAGCAAACTATGCTCTGATTTAGGGTACAAAAGGAAAAGAGGGGAGGCCAATATCGCCGTGCCTAGGCGATCACCTCCGATTGAGGCAAAAGTAATACCAGCTAACCAAGGGAATAACAATATATACTAGAAATATATATTCAAATTTAAAAAACGATTTGTGTGTCATTTATCAGGCTAATGTCTGGATATCCTATAAAGAAAATAGAATATTTTATTTAAGCCTATAGGTAGGCCACCTGGTGTTAATTTGGCTCACATGTATTAATTACTGGCGGTCAAGTTCTTCACAGGTCGTGATTTAAGATCCTTAATGTGAGACACCTAGGAGGGAGGTGTCCTTACGGAAATACAATACTGATTCATTTCAGGAGAATTGGCTCCATGGTATGTTATCATTGAGGACCTCTATATGGGTGCCCAGACGGAACACCCATTGTTGTTCTTTCTCTAGCAAACCGCTTTCGGATTGTATTTGCTCAATGACCGTCCATAGTATATCGTCCACAGTATGTGCTTCTGACAGGTAGTGTGACACCATTTTTGTTGTGCTCTTTTTGAATCGGACGTTGCTCCTATGCTCCCCAATGCGGATTTTGACTGGACGTGATGTCATTCCAACGCACTACAACATGCAAAGACATGTGATCATGTAAATGACGTTCTGGCTAATACAATTCGTAAATCTTCTTTGTTCCCAATCACTGCCGTTCCTAAATTTGAACCCTCTACTTTTCTTGTTGAGATGGCAGGTGCTGCAGTTGCTGCACAGATGTGCCCCTGTGTGGGTAGGTCAAAGCCACCCTCGGTGTTCGTGCAGGACACCACCTCTCCACTACCTCTTTTTTTATTTATAGTAGATTAAATAGAGGCACATAGGCCATTTTTTTCAGCCGCAAACATGTGGCATTTTGCACATTGATGAATCATCTCACTCAAATATTCACAGGCTGTTGATATTCTGATGACCGCAAACGATGATTATTCTCCAAAGGCTGCTCTAGTCGTCGAATACTCTGCTCCACTTAGTTTCTTGTGCATGATTCAGTTGTTCACCCTATCATTAATCGGTTTTAAGTGCTTACAATTGGAGCTTGTCCCATGTGAATACTTCTTGGCAGTGCTGCTGGGTGACTGTATGTCATAAATATTGCATTGGCTGTTACCATCTTTTCCCCAGAAGGTATAGTAAAGTAGTTCTAAACATCACTTTGTTTTGTGGTACTGTAGAAATATAAATGCATGTGTTTGAAAAGATTGTGTAGAAAACTATATTTGTATATAGTTAATAATGGTTAATAATAGTTTTAAAAAGTTGTCTTATGTTTATTTGTTTACTGGTAGTGGGTGCAATCCAGTGTTCCTTAAATGCAATAAGATAGTGTGCAGATTTGGGTGTTTTTGTACAATCTTTAAGATTTTTTTACCCTCTGTTCTATGATGTCTTTATCAAAATTACATAATTTGCAGTGTATGATTAAAGCAGATGAGAAGTTGAAATCCTTATTCATATTACTATATATCTTTACATTATAAAAAAGGTCTAGTTGTTTGTTAGCCAGCATACTGTGATAGCTGTCATTGCTTTTGGACAGGCGGAGCTACTGAACATGCAACTCCCTCAGTCCAAAAGCAATTCTGCTTGGTTTCAGCAAGCGAGAGAATTTTTAATTCTCTCGCTTGCTGAAAGCAGAGCAGTGTTTACTATGGCTTGGAGGGAGCGGTAATGCTTTCTCCAAGCCATAGCAAACACCAATGTTCCAGGGTGGGCACCCCAGCACATTTGCTGGAGCTGGCCTGGGGAGGTGGTGGTCCCCCAGGCCGGGTGTCCACAATACACCCCCTTAAATTATTCTGTGTATGCCCCAGGGAGGTGGCTATCCCTGGTGCTGCTGGGGAGGCTTTATGCCCTCCCATACATTAGTGCTAAAATGATGTATGTGCCTTGGGGAGAAGGCAGTCCTAGGGGCAGCGTGGGTGCCACACGGTTCCCCCGCATATTATACCTGTCCCAGGGAGATGAAAGTCCCCGGGTCTGTGAGGGAGGCTCTTTGCCATAGGGCCTTCACGCAATCCTTCTGTGTGCCCGGGGAGGTGATGTTCCCCAGGGCAGCGGGGGAGACGCACATCTCCCCTGCCAGTGATTTGCAATTAGCGGCCTTGGGAGGTGGTGATCTCTGGGGCTATGAGGGGGCAGGCGGGCCTCCCCACTTTTGTATACTTCAGTGCACTTAGGAGGTGGCAGTTCCAGGGGCTTTTAAATAGCCTAGGAGGGGGCAACTTCCTTGATTGAAATACACCTCTGGGATTATATATATCCTGGCTTTTGTGTATGGCCTCTGAGCGGAGCTTGTAAGCAACGCTCTGCACCATGCTGCAAATTAATTCGAAACTCAATTTTCTGGTCTGTAAAAGAACTCCATGGCACTCCAATGCAGGGTCATATATTAAGTTGTTATTTATTACTCATTAGGAAGAAAGCATCAACGTGTTTTGGTGCTCACTGCACCATGGTCACAATGCCGATCGTATGCACGGATTGGCATTTTTAAACTTATGTGATTTACTCAATTGACATAAATAAGGGAGAAGCTCATGACAGTAACATGCAACACCATCTTGGAGTGGATAAATATAGTACTATACTCAGTGCGGAACATTGAACTCATTTGGATTTCAACATTGGTAGTTTACATGATTATATCCATTCTCATATTACAAGAAAAGGAAAGCTTTAAAACTTAATATATTTCAAGTTGCTGTTCGTTCTTTTACTTGAAAGATCATATTGTGTTAAAACCATGTGGCTTGCAATTTCACTTTTATTACCCTTGTTAAGTTGACAGAATACTTCTCCTAGTTGATTCCACAGTGGGGTTGACTTTCAAAAAACAATTTCAAAGTGTCAGTGTGTCCAACATTTGTCAAATGTGTTCTGCCCATGTGGGCTTGTCCAAGCAATACCTCATGGCTGGCAATATTGCCCTAAAAATTAAATCGTAATAATGTAAACTAAAATTCAAACCAGCTACTTTTTCTGTCTACTCTCTAGGTTCACTCTGTTGTAGTTGTGAAGTCTAGTATGTTTGTCAATAAATTCATTGTATACACTGTAACGCATCAAAGCTTGTTTTCTTTTAAAATAGCAAAGACAGAAGTGCACAGTTAGAAACTAGAAAATACAATTCCTATGATCTTGATCCTATGATCTTGGGTTCTGGCTGCAAGGAATATACCAAAATATACCTGGATTCCAGCTTTCTAAATTCTTCCTCTCTGCACCTCCCCCAGTTTCTTGGCGGGCAAAATGTCTATAACACTGTAGGTCAAAAGCTTCTGGTCACCCCATGTACTTTCTAAAAGTGTTGTGCTACTGGGTAGGTGTTGTCTACATTTTTTACTGCCCTGAGGTGTTGGAGAATGCATTTGTGCACCTTTACGATTGTGCTTCCTATATACCATTTTGGGGATGGGAATAGGAGTGAACACAGTGTATTCAGTTTTGCATACGAGGCTTTTTTCAATTTCAGTCTTTTTCCGAATGGGGTAATCAGTTCTGCCAAGTTCTTACCATTCACTCAGGCCTTACGTCTAGCACATTTTCTGAATCCGGGACTGGGTCTCAGCCTTGCCCCGCTGGTGGTAGTGATGTCAGTTCTGACTAAGAAATCTCTCATAGACCTTTTGTTTCTAAAGGTCATCTGTGGTCATTGTGTCACACTGTTTCCTATATTAGGATCATTTCCAATTAGATGCCGGCAGTGTTTCACCAATGCCCTTCTTACGTTCTGGTGTTTAGCATATCTGAAAGTTAAAATCATAATCATGACACCATGTAGCTCCATGAAGGGTAGTTGTAGCATATTTACATATTTACAACTTGAAGATGCCTGGCAATTGAAATTCATTGCAACTCACATTATTATAAGCAATCTTTTATAGGGGCCCACAAATTTTGCCTCTTCTCCCTCCTGCTTCGCCCTTTCAAACGGTAAAGCAAAAATTCTATATTATATATGGCTAGGAGCCTGGATCGCCAATTATAGAAAGTAGGGGGTCAGGGCTAATCCACCGGGACGTGATACACAATCGGACTATAGCCATTGAAATAAAGACAAACCCAGTGATAGCTCACGACCAATTCATATTTCCCTCTACTCCCAAAATGACCAGATCTGCAGTAATCAATAATGGAAGCCCTAAAACCTTAGTCAGAAAACATTCAACAGTCTGTAAAAATGTCACTAACCTAGGAGAAAAAAAAACATATCAACTGTATCTGAACACGGCATCCCACATCCACTACATGAACCACCAACAGTCCCTCCCCACTTGGCAATTTTTGCCGGTGTATAATAAAGATCAAAAATAGCCATGAAATGTTGGCTCCGAAGGCTTCCAGATAATAAAGTCTGGTTGACTAATTTAAGTGAATCCTCGATATTGATGCCCTCCTTTCTAAATTTCCTATCCCATTTATCATTCTGGCTTAATATATCATAAGGAAGAGCCTCCAGTAGATTCTGATAGATTCTGCCTATCCAAGATTTCTTTTGAATTAATTCAACTAATGGGACGTTCCCGTACTTTAAAACAGATCCTTGTATCTTACTATCTAAAAAACTACGAATCTGTGTATACTTAAAGAAATCTTGTTTATCTAGCCCATATTTTTCTTGGTAAAAATGAAAAAGAGACTATTTTGTCTTCATGGCCCAAGTCCCCCTGAGTACTAATTCCAAAATTACCCCATCTGTATGTGGTTTGATCTTGAAAAATTGAAGGTAGAGTCCCAGAGGCCGAAAATGGCTTTTAACTTTTAATATTAGAAGTCTTTAATCTGCTACGTATCTTTATCCAAATCAAATAAGTTGCCTTAATTGTCTTGAATCTAGTCTTTTTATAGTAACTGATTTCTAAGATCTTAACCAAGCATTGTTTAGCATCGTCCCCCATGCTTATTTCATAAATAGTTGGTCTGACCGCCTCTGAGCATTGGTCCTTATCTCCGACTAAGAATACCCCCATATGTTGCAACATGCATGCCCAATAATACAGCAAAAAAATTGGGATGGCCCAGCCCCCCCGCAATCTTGGGAGGGTCAGCCACTTAGCTGCTCTCCTAGATCTATGATAAAAATCTGGAACACATCCTTTCAATCTTGGCGAACCATGAAGCAGGAAATTCTAAAGCAATAGTCCTGAACAAGTACAAACATTTTGGAAATACCATAATTTTCATGTCGTTGCTTCACCCGCACATGGATAAATGCAGATGGACTAGCCTCTCCAATGTCTGATTAATTGAATCAATCATGGGCCCTATATTTATGTCCGGGATTTGATCAAACTCGGCGGTAACCTTGAAAACCAAATATGTTGCTACAGGCACAACTGGCAAATCAGAAAAAGACTCAGTGCCAGAATAGAGAATCTGAGTCTTGTCGATATTTAATTTATACCCTGAGTAAATACCATATCGCTCAGCCAGATCTTTAACTGCTGGGTATGCCAAGATGATATCAGACGTTAATATCACAACATCGTCAGCATAAGCCTGTGTCTTATATTCTGTATCATTAACCTTCACTGGCTTGATGTTACTACATTGTTCTAGTTTATGAAGAAAGGGGTCAATGTATAGTGAAAACAAGAGGGGAGAACAGGGACACTCCTGCCGAGTGCCCCTGCTTAGACTGAATGTTTTGGATGCCTGTCCAGAGATACGAATTCCTGCCACCGGTTGTTGATACAAAGCCTGAATTGCCTCGACAAACTCAGTAGCCATCCCCTTCCATCATAGGACAGACCACAGGAACCTCCAGGAGACCCTGTTGAACGCTTTCTCAGCATCCAACAGGATCACCCCTACCGGAGACCCCGTGGCTTAAGCCCAATCAAGAAGGGAGATAAAACTTCTGACATTATCAGTCGTGTCCCTCCCAGTAATGAACCTGTGCTGCCGAGTGGAAATCAAAGGATTGATAATATCACCTAATCTAGATGCTAACATTTTTGAATAGATCTTACTGTCAGCATTAATATGTGAGATAGGCCTATAGGAGGATGTATTTAATTCTGGCTTGCCTTTCTTTTTAAATACAACTATAGTAGTCCTACGCCAGGAATTAGGAATACAGCCCCTCTGTGCTAACTGAAACAGAGATATTAGTTCTGGTCTTAATAAGTTCCGAAATGTTCTAACAAATTCCAGAGGAATACCATGGGGGCCAACAGCCTTACTGGAAGCTACAGAAGTTATAGCTGTTTCTATCTCTTTCCAAGTAATTGGTGCTCGAAGGATCGTATTTTGATCTGATGTAATCTTAGTAGTTTGAAGATCTTCAAAAATTCCTCTGAGGATTCCTCTCCGCTTACATCTAGCCCTTCAGCTACTTCCTCAGTATATATCTGATGATAAAAGTTTTGGAATACTTTCAGGACCCATGTTGAAAAGTCCTGAATTTGACCAGACTGGTCTCGAATTCTACTGATTCTATTTGAGACCTCCCTCTGTTGTAGGTGCTTAGCCAGAACCCTACACATATTTTCTCCGAGTTCATCCACTTCAGTTCTATATTGCACATATTTGATAGCAAGTTCTTCGCCGAAGTGCCGATGTATTTTAGACTTAATGATGGCAGGTAACTGCTGACATTCTTCAATATTTTGCCCACCGCAAATTTTCCTCATCAACTGAACCTCTGCCAGCCTGAGCTGTTCCACCCAATCCCTCAGCCTTTCCTTAACCACCTTCCGGCGATAACAGGAAAAATTAAGAGTCTCTCTGCGTACGGCCGCCTTAAAAGCATCCCATGCTATATTTTCTGAAGCTGAATTCCTAATAACATTGAAGAACTCTGCCACCCACTTTACCATATGCTCACAATACAACTGATCCAGCAATAGCTTGCATTCAAACATCCACGGCCTCAGGCCTCTACAAAACCACTGGATGGAAGCTCCATGACTATAGGGTTGTGGTCTGAAATAACCCTAGGGGGAATATTAATACTGATTCCATTTGCCATTTGACATGAAAGAAAAAAATAATCAAGATGGACCAGCTTATTGTGAGGGGACGAGTAAAAAGTATTTTCCGGGTCCGTCCGTTTGTGCCTATACCATACATCAGCCAACCTGTGCCCCCTAACTAGCCCCGTAAAGCCTTAAAGGTCCTAATTTTCCACCCTTGGTATAAAGCATTACTAAACAGATTGAAATTACTCTCCAAATGGATATTAAAATCTCCACAGAAAATTAGCGGGTGTGGTCACGTAGCGAGTTCAATACTTAAATATTTCACAACTTCGGGATCATCCAAATTTGACCCGTAAATAGAGCAGATTGAAAAAGGGGCACCATTAATTATGAATTCGATAATTGCCCAGCATCCCAGTTGATCATCCTTAACTTTTTAACATGTCCCAAGACCAAGCCGGGCCAGGATTGGTACCCCCCTCATGGTAGTGCCCTGCCGTGTATATGCCAAAAGATCAAGGTTGAGTTCCTTCAGTCACCTACTTTTACTATAAGGGATATGGGTTTCTTGCAAACAAAGCAATTCAATCTTTATGAATTGTACACACTTGGGCAGTAACCCTATTTTTTCCCGTCATTCAAGCCACAGATATTCCATGAACATTTAGATATTCTACCCCTTCTACCTGCCATCTTTGAAAGAGCCGTATTCTTCACCAAGCCTGAACAGATGATACCTATAAAGCTTCCAGACTATGTCAGTGTTTGCTCCTTTCCTTGAATAGCAACAACAATAAAAAAATATAAAAAACAACATTACACCCCAACCACCCAACCCCCTATCCTCCACCCACTCCCCCTTCCACCCAAAACCCCGTCCCCCAAAAGCCTTCACACCCTACCCCCAACCACCCACCACTTGAGGCACCCACCCTCCCACCACATGAGGCATGGGGACCGACAGTCCCTAGTGATGCAGAGCTAGCCCACCACCCCCTCTCATTATAAGAGTTCCCCTCTCCCTCTCAAAGATGTGAAAAAAAGCATAAAAGAAAAGAGGGAAAAAAAGAAAAAAGGGGCAAACCATACTTGAATTATCAGACACAGGAGGAGGCTTCCAGGATCCGAGAAGACACAATACATATAATTGCATTCAAATTACAGAACCCTGTAAGGAAAGCATACAATCTTTTTCTTGGATTTCAGACTGGAAGTAATGTGTTTGCCCCTGAAAAAACGCCTTCAATTTAGCCGGGTTAAGTAAAAAAAAACAGAGCCCACTTTGCCTTAATTGGCGGAATTAATTGCCGCGTTAGCCATCTTTTGTCAATGGTAAGCTGACAGAAGTCTGGTCTCACGAAGAAATCACACCCCTTATCGGCCCTTTTCCGAGCAGGCAAGGCTAGGTCATACAAGGCTTCCCTGGCCAGGAAGTTATTAGGACAAATCAGGATTGCACGTGGTCGATCACGAGTAGGCGTGCATCTACCCCTTCCTTGCCCTCCGGAATACCCAAAATTCGGAGATTGTTCCTCCTTGAACGATTTTCCAAGTCTGTCAATTTCGCAAGTGTGTCACCCTTCTTGGCTTGCATGGACTCAGTCAGAATGTTCTTTGCAGGCATCTCATCTTCCAACTGAGAAATTCTGGTATCAGCCTCTCCAATTCTTGTCGCAAAATCAGAGCATGTCTTTGCGATCCTGTGAATGGCATTCTGCAGTTTTCGACACGCACCTTGAGTCCGAGAACTCTTAGCTCTTGTTTCATCACGGTGGGCCATAATCGACTGATAAATTCTAGAGAGAGTGATTTCCTCAGAATCGTTGGGGTTAGAGTTAGCCACTCCAGATAATACAGTTCCTGGTAGCGCCCCAGTTACTACCTCTTTTCCTCCCAAGTTTGATGAGAAAGAATAATCCCAAGTCACCCCTGGTCTGCAGATATAAGGCGGATGGATCTTCAAGTTTTCTAACTGTCTCTGGACTTATCAGCGATTTCTCACTTTCTTTCTCCCAATGCAGGCTGCGGGTGTCACTTCCTTCCCCCACCCAATATTTTGCACAGCTGTCATCACCAGAAGAGTTTGAGTAGTCTGACAGGGAGTAGAATTTGTCAGCTATATCTTCCTCCCTACACGTTGACAAATTGTCAGCCTCCCTGTCTGTGTGATCCTGGACAAATGGCCCTTTTACAAGATCTCTATTCAACAGGACTTCATGCCCCAGAATGCACTGAGCTTGTTGGGGCGTAGTAGCTACTGGCTCCAAGAAGAGCACACTTGTCATGCCATTAACTTCCCTGCTCTCGACAGTACTGCAAAGATCATGCCCTTGGCCCAGTGCCCCCCCAGCAGTAACTCCCTCCTCAGGCACAATCCGAGACAGCTCAGTCTCTGTCTCCACTGAGGCAGCGGCATCAGCAGCATCCGCAGCTACAGGGGCAGCCTTGGAGATAAACAGAGGGAGAACAACCTTCACATTGCCTTTAACTCCCACTGACAGCATTTTCTTTGAAGTCTGCGCTTTGAACAGGGCTGGGACCGTTTGCTTAGTGCGAATGCTAGCGCCATCCCTGTCCTTGAACTGTGCAACAGCGCCCGGCGTTTCCATACCGGAGCGGCGTCTTCCCGCATCAGGACTTCCCCCCTGGGCCGGAGCTATTCTTCCTGGACTGAAAGTGCCTGTCAGAGGCCCTCACGCCTTGTGGCCCCTGGAGGTCGATTTCACCCGCATCAGTGTAGGTCCACTGGTAACCAAGTCACGAAAGGCCGTTGACTCGTAGATTTTGCAGCGCATTAACTGACAGGGCAGTGGTACCCCACACAGCCAAAACCAAGAAGGCCAGATCATTAGCAGCAGGTATTTGATAAATATTCAATGCTGCATTGCCTTCTTTGCCGAAAAAAGCTAGTTTAAAGCAGGGAGGACGGGGTCTAACAGGGAGGGAATGTGTGGTCAGCTCACTCAGCCACTGTTACGGCCACCATTTTTCCTCAAGTCTGAGTATCCTCTTACTCTTAATATGGCCAGCATGCTGTTCTGTGTTTGCGGATGGAGGCTATTAGCATTTAGTATACTGTTGCCTGCTTGCAATTTTTAAAATACTGTGGTAATAAGTTTGGATTTTTTCACAAGGATTCTCCCATCTAGGAAGATCATCTATGAGCTGTCTGGCTGGCTCCTCTTCGCCCTTCCACAGAGTGAAGATGTCTTCTATGTATTGAACCCAAAGTATAATGTTCTCTGCCCACTGACTCAATCTTGGCACCTGCTCCTCCTTCCAGTCTACATGCAGATTAGCATAGCTGGGGGCAAAGCAGGTACCGTCCAAATGTCATGCAGATTGCTCAGCCTCTGGATGAGGTCTGCATAAGGGGCACCTGCATGAGTACTTAAACAGGGTTTGCAAAGTGTTTCTTACACAGTTAAGCTGTCTGGAAACAGAATTGAAACAGCTGGCAAATGCCTTCCCTGATACCCTTTCTAATGAGACTCCCCCTTAAAGGAGAAGCAGCACCAGCAATTTGAAGCCCACACTAGACTTAATTTACATGATTATGAGAAATAAACTGTTTATGCATCCAAAGGTTGAGCAATCTGCATGACATTTGGATGGTGGAACAGAGCAGAATCATATACAACGCTCATAACTATGATCAGATATCAAATACTTAACTCTCAATCCTCCATCAACGACCAATTGGCCAAATATTAGAAAAAGCACCATGCTGCAGGCCCTTCACTAAATAAAGAGAACCCAGGCAGTTACATACAACTGGCTGGTCTACCTTGGCTTGATAGGGAGACTTCTGCTGACCTAGATTCTCTACTTATGCTCCCCAAAAATCACAACACAACAACTGGCATCTGGTAAGATACCGGGCTGCGAGTGTCTACTCTTAAAGTTTTATGGACCCTATCAGACAGCCCTAGTGCCTCACATATCTGCCTTGTGGCGTACAACACTGGCCCCCTCCCCCTGCCACAAAGGATGATCTTATCACTATGCTGCTAAAACCAAGCAAGAACCTCCTAGATATGTCCTCTTTTGTAGTGGAATAGCTGTATATGGTGCAAATTAAGATGTTTCCGTTTTGAGACATCAGTGCCAGGTCTCTGCCAAATGCGTTTGGTATTGTGACTGAGCACAAGACATTCCAGAACGTGAATACAAGTGTAAACATCAAAGAGGTGAATTAGGATATTTTAGCATATGTTTTATTATTTGAATTCTAATACAGGTTGCAGATATGACAACCACTGTGAAACATCTGTTATTTTTCCAGTACTGGCATGCAGTTGCATGAAATAGCACATTATTGCCTTCATAATGGAGAGGCAGGGAATGGTATTTCATATTGACGGAATGATACAGCGGGACCTTAGACAGCAGAATTAAACATTAAACAATTGCGTACACTTATATAAAATGTGCTTAAAATCTCAAAACTAGTCGCGCACAAAATGGCACTTATGCTTGTGTAATGTTGCATAATTTCCACCATTTCACATTGATTACCAAACGAAATGCCTGAGATTATGCCATAGTGACACTTTGCATCATTAAGACTTTGTTCAGGTAAAAATCACTTCACAGAATCACTGGAAGGACACAACACAAGTTGTTGCACAATTTTTAACGGGAAATGTGTGCTTTCACTAAAAAGGGATGTGAAGGTGTATTTGCCCTTAAAAACAGTGTAGAATGTCAGAGTTGGCCTTTTGCTTAATATCTTGTAACTTTATGGACATTCTGTCTAATTTTAATAAAACTAGGGTCCATGAATATTAATAACAGTCTTTAGTGCCACAGCCCAGTTTTTGACTCACAAAGGGCTTTTTGTTTGCATTTCTCTGATAGAGAACATATACCCACTCGCCCCTTTTATGCAGTTATCCAAGTTCTGCTTAGAGTACAACTAAATTTCACTTCTGTTCTGGAACTCACTCCCCGCTTACCTTCGACTTACCCAGAACCACCTAGCATTCAGAAAGCAACTTAAAACGTGGATATTTGACAAGTAATCCTCCTCCCCTATCTAAGCGCCTTGAGACCCTCTGGGTACGTAGTGCGCTATATAAATTCTCTGACTTGACTTGACTTGACTCACATATGATTTCCGCTTTCTCTTCCATCATACAAACACAACCTCTCATTAGCATTATGAGAAGTTCTTCTCATTTTTTTTTTGTTTGGTATCATTACATTCGAAGCAACAATAGTCGGACTCGGCAGCGCATCTCCCGCCAGACCTTAAATAAGGAAATTCAGCATCTCTGGAGGTTCCCCGCACACCCACATCCAGGACATGATACAGCTTTAGACTAAGAAGCATAAATAAAGGAAAGGCCCCGAACCTTTTTCATCTATGCGCTCTGTGTTTGGAACAACATATATGTATCCAATGTATCCATAATGACCGCCAAAATGCTTCTCCAATTTAGGAAAGACTTGGGGGCATATTATCAAGGGGGTTTATCTCTGCTTTTTTGGCTTTAAAAGCCAAGAAAGCAGAGATAAAATTATCTCCCTATTACCTAGCTCTCGCTAACACCAGTTAGCGACAGCTAGTAGGAGATAGCGACCATCTTGGGCCCCACTTTGCATGTCAGGGATATTTATCACTAATGACATGCAAAGTGGGCGTGCCAAGATGTTAGCGACTGGAAACAGTCGCTAACATCGCTATCTCCTATTACAAACTTTTGGAGATATTCGCGCTAAGCGCGAATATCTCCAAAAGCTAACACCTGCCCTGAGCAGTTCTTAGCCATGTTATCCAGTGGGAGGTGGATAACATGACTAGGAGCATTAGCTCGGTAATGCATCAATATCGCTGACTTTTCAGCGATATTCATGCATTGCAGCCGATTTTTATCGCATTTGCGATAAACCTTGGTAATAACAAAGGTTATTTGCGATAAAAATCGCCTTCAGCTTAGCGGTACATTTTTGTCTCTAACCAAGCAATAGCGATAGTTATCGCTATTGCTTGGTAATATGCCCCAAGAAGACACACCTCATTAAAAAACACAATTCCGTAACAGTCCACACACCAGCAACCCCTGCTATCACTCATTTATTTTATCTTATCACTCATTGCCTTTATGTTTATTTCAGACCCCATACAAAGCTCCTCTGACTTTTGGCAACATTGCCCTATAGAATTACCACATACATACAAAAATGAATACATCAACTATAGAGATGTTTAAGGAGACCTACTTGAGAAGGTATTTGGCTCTTTTAAATGCTGAGTACCTTAGCAACAGCATTGCGTTGGACAAACTTTATGCACGTCTGCTGAAAAGATTTGAAGTAGTATTTTGTATGCCTTGTTGGGAAGCCTATGATCTATAAAGTAGACTTGAATTGCTTATTGTGGCAAGCTAAGGATGCAATTTGTCAGATGATATGGGTGTGATGTGTTATTATAAAGAGTTCAAAGAAAGGCAATGGACTTGAATTATTTAATATGAAAAGCATATGTCAACTTAATAGGCCTATACAGGTGGATTGTTACTACTGTGTTTCAAATCCGAAACACTGTTTGGCGGATTTACAAGCCCCTTGTGCCTCCTTGTGCCGTCATTGCATCACTTTTTTGACGCAACGGTGGCACAAACAATGCAGCCAATTTACATTGACCATCTAGGGAGATGTGTCACGTTTAACCCTGGGCGGTGAACTCCGCTCCGCTCACGGATTTTCTCCACTCCGCGTTACGTGGAGCTTGCAGAGTTTTTTTCAAAGCTCGCCTTCGTCAACGTCAAGTTGGTGAGTGCGAGCAAGGAAAATCAACATCCCGGCAAGATTTTTCCTTGTTCGCGATCGTCAACATCAAGTTGGCGAACACGAGCGTGGAAAATCAACATCCCAGTGAAATTTCGAAATGCGGGGGCGGGTCAGGTTTCTCATTGCGTTGAGAAAGCTGCAGCTCGAGTAAAAATCTACTTGAGCGGCAGAAAAGGACAGCAGGGACAGCTTGCGCAGTGCAAGGTGCCGTTCACAATGATTGAAGCGTGTGGACAAGCATCCAGCACTGTGCAATCACCGCAAACTGCATCTTTCTATCGTACTCTGCCGCTACCGGAGCTCCCCGTAGTACGGAGGAGGTTTTTTTGCACTTCGCGGAGTTCTGCGTAGTCAGACTTCACAAACTCTGCCCAGGGTTAGTAACGTTGTAAAGCCCTGCGTCACATTATACCTGCACCAGGTGTAATGTATGCAAGGTGGGCGTTCCCACGACAAAAAGCCATGCTCAGACCATGCATAAGGAATGACGCAGTGCTTTTTGTATGGGCCTCACCTATCTGTTGTGGCACATTGCTGGAGTTGGTTCACTTTCATGAGCAACTCCAGCAATGTGTCACTTTTGTGCCAAATGATGAGTCAGTATTTCTGATGCATCTGGTAATCCGTGAGCCATGGAGCACTGTATTGTATATACAGCACATCCATGGTGGCTCAAGGACATTTGGCACTGGTGGAAGGAAACTGGCGCATCTATGTAAATGCAGCAGTTCCTTGTAAATCTGCCCCGTATTTTGTTGGATGAACTATCATGGATCAGTGTAGCAGGCAAGGATTTTGGTGTTAGTTTCCCTCTCTGACAAACCTGAGGAATACAATTTGCACTGTAGGAATTCGTGGTATAGCCACGTAGTAGGGTGTGAATATTGTTTAGCAAATTTATTTTGTATAATGTTATAACTGCATGCAAAGGATTGTCTTGTGGTAAAGCGTTTGTTCAATTCAATAGACTGGATTTGGTTATTGTGACAAACCAATTATCAATCACAAACAGAGGGGACCAAGAGTGCATGAAGGTCCCGCATATGTGCTCTGAAGTAGATATCATCAACTTAGGGTATGAAGATCCTTGGAGGAAGGCTATCAGGTGAGGCACATAGGAACCAAAGATAGAGGGACTGTTGCTTTTGGAACTAGCACCCTCACTCACCCATTTGGGTGGCATGCTTCACCATAGGGCTTGCTCCTAGTCAGGCTGGCGCTGCAATGCCCGACAGGCCCCTTCAAGGGTGCTCTTCTTTGGAGATCATTTGTCTCTATGCCATATGTTAAGTGAAAGTATACAGTCCAAGGTGTGGATTGGTGAAAAATGGGTGAAGGTGTATAATAAGGAGTGATTTAAAATAGACTAAGCAAATCTCTGAAAAGAATATTAATAGGTGAGTATGAATGTCCAGTTAAAAAGATGGTTGTTTCCAGTAGAAACAAGGATGTCTGGTGGACAACAAAGTGTTAAAATGTCAACATGTTTCTTGCATCATGGAGTCAATAATGATCAAAAGGGCAATTTGTCAGGACCAGTGAAATCTAATCTACACAGTGTTTGGAACCTGGGGTGAAATGTATATAAATCCAAACACTCAGTACCCAATATAGGTGTACCTTAACCCTTTGGATGCATCGGACGGCCCCTGGCCTCCCGACGTCACGGTCTGCGTATGAGTAAAATATTTCCACATCGCAGGAGAATTACGCCCGCATTCAAAGGGTTAAATGGATGCCTAAAGGCTGACCTGGAAATCAAAACAAACAAGTATAAAACAAATTTGAATTATCCAATCAGGTAAAGCATATTTTACTAATGTTGTAGCATGTAACCATTTGCATGCTGCCAATCATCATCATGTTGCACAAACGCGATCAGACAAGTTAAAATAAAACATCGGACAATCTTATAAATGAAGGCAAGGTTTCCAATACAGTGATAGATGGAGTACAGATCACTTATCCAATTTGGGAAGTATACCTGCGTCCTCGAGTAAGCGTTGAGATCACGCAAACTTTTTGTGTTCTGTCGAAATACAAATTAAAAATGAAAAGGCCCAAGGGGATTCCCTGGTGTATGGAAAGTCTGAAAAGCATGGGTTGAGTACTTACATAGTCCGGCTGACATTTCACCCACAACCTACCTCAGCTCAAGTGCCTTGGAAGCGAGGGCAAAAGAGGACGTCAGTCGCTTCTATCCTGTGCTGAACTGTTAATTGCTTACAGGTTGAAGAAAGCAAAATGATCAGTGCTGTTGGGGTTATATGACCACCATATTGGATGAGTAGAAACACATCATAGTGATCACTATGCTATGTTCACATACAGCATTGGGACAAAAGATCTCTGATAACTAGCCTCCTTGAGGGTGCCCGTTGGGCATTGCAACACTGGCCTGATGAGGAGAAAGCCCTATGATGAAGCGTGACACCCACATGGGTGTATTAGTGCCTTAGTTCCTAAAGGAACTGCTGTTATACCTTTGGTTCCCACATGTCTGACCTGATATTCTCCACTCCCAGGAACTGCATACCCTTAGTTGATGACAAGCCAATTATTCCATTTGACTAAGGACAGTGGTCGTATGTATTATTATGAGAAGCTATGAGAAAGACAGTAGATTCGACTTCTTTACTGTGAAAAGGATATGCTAATGGTAATAGGCCTGTGTGGGTGGATTATTATTACTCTGTGACTAAACCTGTAGAGAAGAAGTTGGTTACATGGAATGGCAGAGACTGTCATAGTAAGCAATGATTTCGGACTTAGCTACTCCTCTGACAAAGTCTTGGGTTAAATTATGTGCATTTGAGAACCCCTGTTAGGCACACTCAGGGTGTATATAGTTGACTCTGCTGTTTTTTGTATACATCATTGTAATTTTCTTAATGTACACAAATAGTTCAAAATGCAAATGGTTGCTTGTTGTGAAAGTCCATGTTCAGAACATTGTCTTGAGTAGCTTATGGTGACAAGCCAGTGATAATTGGTTCATTGAGGAAAGTTGTCAAAGGGCATGGGTCTGATTTTTTCATTATGACACGTTACAACAAAAGGCTGAGCTATTTATAGTGAACATTTCATGTTAAAGCAATACGCATGTATGATTGATTGCTATTACGCTGTGTTAAAGCCTGCAGACAGATATTCTGCTGTACAGTATCTCATAGATTACCATAGTAAGTATGGGTTTTTGTAATGGTCACCCTTTCTGACAACCCTTGGGTCTGTACTGTGAGAATGTTTTTAGGTCCACTTAGGAGAAGGTGTGTATAGTACTGTCACATATGTTTTACATATTTTTAATTTTGACTGTATGCCTCATGACGGCCTTTTAGGAAACTTAATGTTCAGTACAGTAGGTATGAGTTGCTTAACATAAGCCAATAATCAAGTGTATAGCCTGACTGGTTCATTGGGAAAAATATTTTCAGAAGCCATTTGTCTGATATATTTATAGTGAAAAGTTACAGCTAATGCAGTGGGCCAGACTTACTTCCTCAGAAAAACACATATAAAAGCCAATATGGCTTTAAAGGTTGAATAGTATTGAGCTAAGTTAAAGCCTATAGGCAGGTATTTTATTAACAGTAATTTCACAGATTGCAATGGGAGGCAAGGGTTTTGGTGTTTGTTACCCCCCTGACATACTGTCCTGGTAGAGGTTTTGCACTGTAAGAATACGTGTTAGACACACATAGGAGGGTTAGTATATTATTGTTCCAACATTATTTTTGTACATATTTGTAATTTTATGCATGCATGCCTTGTGGTTGTCTTGTGCCAACATTTATGGTTAATACCGTAGCCTGTGTTGGCCATGGTGACAAACCAATGAAAAAGGCTATAGACCTGATTGATTAATTGAAAAAGGTTATGCTAGATGCTTTATGTATTTTCTGTTTCGTATAAACAGCTATGCTAAAGGCAGTAGGTCTTACTTGCTTATAGTGAAAAATATATGTAAACGACAAAAGGCATTTCAGGGTGGATTGTTACACACTATGATAAACCTGTAAACAGGAATTTTATTGCATGGAATTTGATAGAGTAAGCATTTTGGAGTTTGGTATGCCCCTCTCACAAGCCCTGTGTATATATGCTTTGCAGTTTAAAATCCTTTTTAGGCCATTATATTTTTTGCAAATTATATTTTCTCATTTGTAATTGTAAGTGAAGTATTTAGCAATGTCTATGGGCCTATTTACAATGAGAGTCGGAAAGCCCCTGACGCAGGTCGGAGGCTAGCCGAATCCCATTGCTGTTTCAGTTTCGACTGCCGTATTACAGAATAGAATTCCTATTCTTTCTACATGTATTCTTTTGATTTATCTAGCTTATTCTTGTTTAGTTTGTGTGGGTGAGTTATTGTGTATGGATGAGGTGTACGGCAAGAGGCGCTGCCCGGGCTGTGGATGGCTTCCGGGGAAAGCCCCCGTTTCGGCTCCTTCTCCCCCAACCATTAGGTATTCCTTCTTTCTGCTAAACACCAGATGGCTGTGTAAACATGCCCTGGATATTCATGAGCTTCTGGTGACTAAGGAACCGCTGGGCCTCTTTCTAACCGAGACATGGCTCGGGGAAGGCTCTAACCCTGATATTGCTACTGCGATCCCGCCCAACTATGTGATTTTCAGGCAGGATAGGGTCACAGGCAGGGGAGGGGGAGTTGTGATTGTGGTAAAGAGAACTGTCACTTGTTCCATCCTTCCATCGATGTCATTTCGGGTTGTGAGTCCCTTGCTTTCTCTATAGCCTTGTCCCCTCACCAGTCTTGCACTGGCCTTTTGATTTACAGACCTCCAGGGCCCCCTGGCTCTTTCTTTGAAGAGCTGCAAGCCGTGGGGTCGTCACTGTGTCTGAAGGTCAAACATTGCATAGTACTGGGGGATTTTAATATCCATATGGAGGTTGGGACGGATGTGGATTCTATCAAGGTCCGGGATGTTACTCTCCCCCTTGGACTTGTTCCTTACCTCTCTGTTTCCACGCATAATAAAGGCCATACACTCGACCAAGTGTTCTCCACCATTCCAGTCGATATTGTCTCCCCTACACCTGTGCTCTGGTCTGATCATTTTCTAATCAACTTCTATATCTGGGGCAGCAGCAAGCCAGGGAGTGGCATCTCTAGTCGGGTCTGCCAGGCCCCGCAGGTCTTCCATCGCGTTTCCGTTGAGATGATGGCCGAGGCTTGTGTACGCCACCTGTGTGCGTTGTCTGGCAATCTGGAGAGGGACTTGGACTCTCTGCAGACGTGGCTCACGGATAGATTAGAGGAATTGGCTCCCATAATGCCTCCGCGTAAATCTGTTAGCCGATTCTCGGCCCCCTGGTTCTCCGACTCGTTGGTATTGGCGCGGCGGCAATGTAAGGTGGCAGAGAGAGCCTGGCGGCGCCAGTATGATTCCTTGGCTAAGAAGACATATAGGGCGGCCATTAAAAGCTATCATCGTGACATTTTGTCTGTAAAGAAAGCTTACTTCTCTAAAAGAATTGAGGCTGCTGCCAGTAAGGAGATTTTTTCAATAGTTAGGGAATTTACTTCTCCTAAATCCAGTATTCCACCCTGTCTTCATTCTGAGTCTTGGGTAACTTCCTTGGCTAATTTCTTTACGAATAAAACCAAGTCTGTCCAGGCCTCCTTTCTGGCGTGTGGGGCAGTGGCTCCCCCCTACGTCAGTACAGCACTGGATCTGCCAAGAGATTTGGCCCATACCTTCTCTGAATTCCCTTTACTCTCCACTGCTGTTTCTCTGGACATTTTGTCCAAAATAAAGTCCGGCTCCCCTATGGATCCTTGCCCAGCTAAATTGTTGGCCAGAATGGCGGTAGTGCTGAATCCTGTCATCAACCCAGTGCTGAATCTGTCTCTCAGCACGGGGGTGGTTCCGTCAGCCTGGAAGCAGGCACTTGTCATCCCACTGCTTAAGAAGCCCAATCTGGACCCAGAGGGGTATGCCAACTATAGGCCGATTTCTCTTCTACCCGCTCTTGCTAAAGTAGTGGAGAAACATGTACAGACTTCTCTCTCTAACTTCTTGGAGACTAATAATCTTCTCCACAGCTCGCAGTCCGGTTTTCGGGCTAACTTGAGTACCGAGATGGTGTTGCTGGAAGTGACTGAAATCATCAAGGAGGTGTTGGACTCTGGAGGTAAAGCCATGTTGGTTATGTTAGATCTATTAGCGGCATTTGACACCGTCCCCCACGAGGGTATCCTAGTAAGACTCAGGGAGATCGGTGTGCGGGGGACGGTGCTCAGCTGGTTCCGCTCCTTCCTGGCTGGCCGGAGTCAGAAGGTCTGGGCTCCTCCTTTCTCTGCTGCGGTGCCACCACTGGAGGTCGGGGTCCCGCAGGGGTCGATATTGAGCCCGACCCTGTTTAACATCTTTATGACCCCTCTGGCGGCACTGGCGGAGTCCTTTGGAGCCCAGATCCTGTCATACGCCGATGACACGCAAGTCCTTTTCACTTGTGGGAAAGGGGCTGAGTTCGATGGGGAGAGTATCAGAGGTTGCCTGGGGGCTGTGTTTAACTGGTTCCATCTACACACCCTCAAGTTTAACTCTGATAAGTCAGAGGTGCTTTTCTTTGGTTGTCCCTCGGATCCCATCTGGCAACATTGGTGGCCTGAGAAGATGTTTCCACCTTCGGCTGCCTCTACGACGGCCAAGAATCTTGGGATAAAAATTGACAAGGATCTAACGAAGTAACCCCAGATTCTTGGCCTAACCGGGAGGTGTTTTGGTTTGTTTAAGATGCTGCGCAAAATCTTTCCACTCTTGACACCTGCACATAGAAAGATCACTGTGCAGGCCCTTATTGGGTCGCATCTGGACTACGCCAACATCCTGTATTTGGGTCTTCCAGAATACCTTCTCCAACGTCTGCAGGTAGTGCAGAACTCAGCGGCGCGTGCCATCTTCGGACTCCATCGGCACGCCAGAGCTTCTGACCTCTTGCAGACCTTGCACTGGCTGCCCATCCGGAAGCGTATCGCTTTTAAAGCCCTTACTCTGGCCTTTAAAGCCCTTCACATGACCGGAGCTAAATACATTAAAAAAAGGCTGGCTTTTTACCAACCTGCCAGATCACTGAGATCAGAGTCTTTGGCTATGGCCTCGGTCCCGGCCATAGGAAGAGCTTGGATTGGTGGCCGGTCATTTCGGCGCCTAGCCCCTCAGCTGTGGAATACACTGCCGGTCACCCTGCGCAGGAATCCTAACCTGTTGGCCTTTAGGAAGGACTTGAAATCTTGGTTGTTTGTGCAGTAGTTCTCTTTTCCCCTTTTTACTTTTGTCCTTTGTTCGTGTTAGGTCCTCGGAGTAGCCGAGCGCTATACAAAACCATCCTTAACATTAACATTAACATTAACATGAGGTCAAGGATAAGAGACAGAGTGCATGTGTGATGATCTATTGAGTACCTAAATTGATCCTCAGCTGGAAAGGCATTTTCATTTTTAAGCCATACCTGTTGGCATTGCTAATACTTATTGTTCTTCTGCTCTCTGGTCAGTACCACCTGTACACCTTTTTTACGGATTAACAGAACAATTGCCAGACAATATCATCCACTATATTTTGCTTTTGTCATTGTGTCTGACAGAGTCAGTTCTTTTCACGATTGTGCAAGAGTGCAGAACGGTAGTGCAAACAAACGACTCCATAAAGAAGAATGCATGGGCTCCCACTTGTTGTCTATATTATTTAATATTCAATCTATTGCAATTTTTGCTGATAGATTTCAAAATGTGGATATTCAGTTTATGACTTTACTAAAGAACTTATGACAAATTTGGCCTTTGATCAGGCTTATTACAAACGCCGACCATGGTTCAAAGAATAGAGTAAGGTCAATGCAGTAAATGTACTGAACAGCAGTTCTAACAACCTTCTCATCCAATACAAAGATCTCATAAATTTCACAGTATCCTTTTAATGATGTTATAGCTGAGGGGTGAAGTTTAAAACACATTAGATAAAATAACTGATTATTTCGTTAAGGATAATTGAAGCTTTGAGCAGACGCCAATTTTTCAATGGCATTATTTAGTTAGAACAGAATAGATATAGCTTTTTAATTTGGGCGCATTTTCTGAATTCTCTTAATTTAATACAGGAACTAAGAGTGCCAGATTCCAACAAATGAATTACACCATTTCAGAAGCTCTAATAAATAACGCAGTAAGTAGAATTGCAAAACTATGTGCCATGACTTCCAATTTTATCAAGGCTCTTGTCTTCTGAAGAATTAGTGCTTGTAATCAAAGTAAATGTCTGAAAACATTTAAACATTCTACTTTTCTCGTTCCTTTAGAATGGATCATGTACCTTGCAAAGGATATGTTTCAATGTGTTCCTTTTTCTCTAGGCCGCACTAAAAACGCTTAGGGAGAGATTGTGCGATTATTCATTTTGATTACTTTTTCATTTGTTGCCAAAAAGACTGTGTTATTGTTTAGAATTGTTACATGTAATTCTTCATGTTTGTTTATAGGCCGTAAGGGGCTGACGTCTAAGCATTGTTTGTTAGCTTAGCCTTAACAAAGGAAAGGCAAATGCAAATTCTTATTTTACATTGGGGTGGATACACAAAATCATGGTATAAATATCAGTGCTGAAATGTATTATTTTGAAAAGTCATATAATTGCATGCATAATGCATGCTCACTTTGATATTTTTTAGGTTTGGAACTCATAATTTAAAAACCATTGCTTTGATTTACTAAGCCATTGTGTTGTCCTTGTGTCGCACAAGGTGATGCAAGGACAATGCAAAGCCTTAAGTAAAATTTACAAAGCCACCCATGGAGCGATTCGTGCAACCTGCCCTGACTTTGTAAAAAAAATGTAAAGAAACGCAGCACCTTGTGCTGTGTTACGTTACATTTGAAGCTGGTAGGCATTCCATGGGTGAAGCATCTGTTTTATGGTGGATCCACCCATGGACTTGACGCAACCCCAGATTTACAAGGGTTTGTAAACCTGGAATTGCATCACATAGGTATGCCTCCAAGATCAAAGTCTTTAACTCTCTTCAGATTGTTGTGGTGCAGGAAGGTATCACTTTATGCACAAAAACAATCCTGCTTGTAATGCCAGCACCCTTGCACTATGCCAGCATTGGCGCTAGTCAGCACACAATGCACCAGCACAAGAAGAGGGCAGAAATGCTCCATTATCATTGTAAATATGGAGCATTTCTACTCTTTCCCTTCTCTGCAATGCAACACAGCCAGTACTCTTGCTCTGCTGCGTTGCGTAAAATAATATTAAATATGTCACTCTCTGTTTATTGCTGGACCAGGTTTCACAGTAAATACTGATACATGTGAGAAGCAGGTTAGAAGGTCTGTGCACCAGGCGCTCTTACTTGACCATGCTCTGTTATTTTGACTTTGGCACTTGGCATACCCTGCCAAAATGTTATGGTTATCCCGTATGCTGCTACAATGTGCTTTTAATATGTCAGACAGAATACCTTCCACAATTGTGAGGGAATAGCCCATCCATCAAACTCTA
This sequence comes from Lissotriton vulgaris, assembly GCF_964263255.1. Taxonomy (NCBI): domain Eukaryota; kingdom Metazoa; phylum Chordata; class Amphibia; order Caudata; family Salamandridae; genus Lissotriton; species Lissotriton vulgaris. The sequence goes on along the minus strand of NC_141696.1, from coordinate 1,091,050,234 downwards.
AATAAGTCCCTATGTCATTACACTCAGATAGTGAGGAATGGAGTTGATAATCAAGGTGTTTTTTTAACTGCTGCCACAGAAGGAATATAGCAAGACCTTGTTTCTTGCATGGATAGGTTAGGGAGTGACAGTGACTGTAAAATAAAAGCATGGGTGCATGCATCTTGATTGAGATTTTTACCAAGAACAGGAACAATGATGCTAGAGTGCAGCGTTCATTTCTGTCAATAAAATGGAACCTGATCTAAGTTTAAATAAAAGATTCTGAGAACTCAATGGAAAGGTAGAAGTGACACTTCTTTAACCCCTTGCCTGCTGATGACGGAACCGCTCCGTCATCAGCTGCGGTGGCGCTGTGCTGATGACGGAGCGGTTCCTTCATGGCCCGCCCAGCGCACCTGCGCAGCGCGAATTCCGCGCCTGCGCTGAGCGTTCCATTGAGCGGGGCGGGCCATGATGGAACCGCTTCGTCATAAGCACAGCGCAACCGACGCTGGTGACGGAGCGGTCCTGTCACCAGCATGCGGCCGCCGCGCGGCCGCCCCGCCCACTTAGCACTGCGGCGGAATAGCCGCCGCAGTGAAGGGGTTAAGTATGGAGAAGGTGAAATCTATGCACATTGCTACTTCGGTGTGAGATCTACCATAGGGTTCCTTCTGGTGAGTCTTTTCAGCACTACATGGAGGGTGGTATGTATAGCCACTCTAATCACAGTCGCCAAGGTCAAGAAGGCATCACCGACCTAGCTGGTAACAAAACGGCAAACTTGAACAGCCTTCATCTGGAATTCTTCAATTGCTTTACCTTCCATCTGGCCCCCAAGCTCACTGACATCTACAATAAGGTTCTCCCTGCGGGAAAGCTCCTGTCGTCCCTTCATGAATCCCTCCTTGGTTCCTTACTGGAACCAGATAAGGACCATTTTCTGCTATCTTCTTACCAGCAAACAGCTATCTTGGGTGCCAAATATAAATATTGGGGAAGATACTAGCTGACTGCCACCTCCAACTCATACCAAAAGTATACGTACTGATCAAAATGGATTCATCCTAGGTTGTAGCATGCCACACAAGCTCCAGAAGATAGTGCATAGAATGGACAAAGCGTTGTTGTGATTCCCCCACTCAGTGTTTCTCATACTAGATCTGGAAAAGGTATACAGCCTGTTATCCTGATGCCTCCTTTTCAAAGTATTATCAAAGCTGGATATCAGTGGGCTCCTCTTGGCATACACTAAATAATTTTCCGCCAGCCCATCCTACGGATATGGATCAGCCTCCTACCCCATTGGCTTTGGCACCTTCCAGGAATGCCTTCTCTTCCCCATATTATTTGCCATCACCATAGAACCTCTGGCCCTCCATGCAGAGGGCATGTATTTGGACATCTCACTAACCCTCACCATTCACAGGGTTTCATTTTATGTAAATGACCTGTTACACTATCTGCCCCCTTGGATACCGGGATGATCGACACCACCCTACACGCCTTTGTGTCAACTGGGTCATGTCCTACATTTTCCCTCTGTGCACAGGCAGAGCTCCCCAAACAATAGGGTTCGGCGAGGCCACCCCAATATAGGCAGGGACGATGGTCCGATACCTGGAAATCTATCTCTACCACTCTCGATGGGCAACTTGAAGAGTGCACTCACCGCCCTAAAATCTTATTAATTTCACTTGCGTCAGCACTCACGTTTTTTTTATTTCATTTTTTCTTTAAGCAACCAGGTGCTTTTCTTTACTTTTTGCACAGTGTGCACTGACTCCTACACACATTATGGTGCTTCACTAGCGGGCGCCTAGCTCTGTACTTTTAAATGATTTGCCTTATGCCACTGCCGGCAGAAATGGAGATGGAGATGCTCCCTCCCTGCTTCAAGGCCGCTGGAGCGCTTTTATCACACTGGCGATAAACTTGTTGTCCCCCCATGCACCAGTTACCAGAACTGAGTTAGCATTGTGTCCTAGGACGATGCTATAGGTTGCTTGTGAAGCTGGTGGTCTTCTTCATAATGGAAAGTTACTCTCCTAGCTTCTCCCCATCGAAGGAGTACCCTTTGCCATTTGGAGACAGCTGGAGGTTGGCCTGCTCTCCAATATAACGTAGGGTCTGTTTGGCCATTAGAAGGGCCAGGTTTGCAAACCTTCCTTGTAACTTGTGATTTAACTCCAGGGTAGTTGTATCCCATGTGAAGAGTAAGGAGTTTGGTAATTGTTGCCAATGTGTCATTGATGGTCTATCAGTAGTGAGTGAGGGAGGGGCAGGACCACAGCATGATATGTAGGTCAACTTCAGTGGATTGACTGCTGTGGCAAGTGAGATGTACTTAAGGGAATATGAAGTTGAGCTAGGTCAGTGCGAGGCTAGCCCTGTAAAGAATCATGTATTGTATGTTTTTACATCTTATATTGCGTGAGAATATTGGCAGAGACTCCAGGGCCTTGTTCCACTCTGTGTCGCGGAGGGGGCGTGCAATGCCACATGATTAAGGGCCTTATTACGAGTTTAATGGTCTCACAGTGGACAGTGCAACACTCTGTCCAATGTGGAACTGCCAAACCTGTGGTGCGGCCACCTGCCAGATTTTGGAGTCAAGTCCTGGTCCTGTGGGCAGTCCTCCAGCATACTGACAGCAGCGGTCGGTCAGGTTCATTGAAGAGACTGACATGCAGACCACAGCACTCAGAGCACCGACTGCACCTTCATGCTTAGTGTGGCATACATACCACACTTTGCAGGAACTGGGGATAAAAATACAGGGGGGCTATATGTGCCCATCACATGTACCCACGGGGACCAGAGGCATTGTCTTAGTTGCTTCACCACCACACTTTTCATGGCTGGCTCACTGCCAAGAAAAGGAGGGTGGTCTCACTGCCTTTAAAAGGGCAGTGGTGAGGCAATTTATAATATGCTCAGCGGTGCCTCAACTGCACTGCCTGCTTATTACTGCCTCAACCCACACTGCCTCTGCTGCATAGGATACTTGACACTGATGGTGCTAGTGGTCTTTTTGGGGTGCAACGCCGAAGTCAAAATACTGCAAGTGGTCCTGTAGTTCGGCAGTGGTCAGACTGCCACCACGGGTTTGCCAATCCTATGGCCCACCAAACTCATAATCCAGCCCTAAGTGATGCCTGTCACCCATGGAATGTAACACATGGATTCTGAGGTTCCTTATCCACTGTCTGCTACTGAAGTTGGCATGCTGCTAGTAACTGTCTGTGTTGGAGGAACTCACCTGGGGGAGTTTGCAATCTTGACAGAGCTGGTCGAAATTAAGCCACCGGCGGTCTTAAAAGAGGGACCCTGTTTGTGTGGGTGGCAGAATCCAGTGCTGCAGCCCACTAACAGCGTTTGAGTCACATGCCCTGGCACACTCAGTGCAGGTTACTAGGGATTGACACATAAATCAAACTGGCCAATCATGGAAACACCAATCCATAACACATTTTACCACAGGAACACTTGGACTTTACCACTGGTCAGCAGTGAGAAAAGTGCGCAGAAACATTACGCTAGCAAAAATAGAGTCAAAACTGGGAGGTCAGAAAGCAAAAAAATCAGGGAAAACACGCCAAAAGATGCCAAGTCTAACACATGTCCCCTCCAGCTGAAAGTAGGGAGAACTACCCATCCTCCTGGGAGTTCTCTTCACTAAGGCGGAAGAACCGGGACAGACCATCTGTTTTGGCGTGTTCTGTGCCAGGGCGGGTTTCCTTCGTAAAGTTCATTCCCTGTAGGGAGATGGACCACCTCCGCAGTTTTGGATTTTCACCCCTCATTTGTATCAACTATCTGAGGGGCCTGTGATCTGTCTGACCCCGGAAGTAGGTTCCAAACAGGTATGGTCTCAGCTTCTTTAGTGCCTAGACCATAGAAAAAGATTTCCTTTCTATGGCACTCCACCTCTGTTCCCTGGGGAGTAGTATCTTGCTATGGAAGACTCCAGGCTGGTCTAGGCCCTCTTCATTCAGTTGTGAGAGTACCGCTTCCACACATTGCTCTGAAGCATCAGTGTGCATAACAAATTCCTTGGAGAAGTCAGGTACCTTGAGCATGGGCACTGTGCACATGGCTGCCTTCACGGTGTCAAATGCCTTCTGGCAGGACTCACTCCAGATCACCTTCTTGGACTGCTTCCTGGAAGTCAGCTACGTTAAGGGGGAAACAATGGTGCTGTAGCCCTGTACTAAACTCCTGTAGACCTAAGAAGGCTCTCACCTCTGTATGGGTCTTGGGGGGCTCCCAAGCCAGAATTGTGGCAATCTTCAATTGTAGGTGCGCCACCTGGTCGATTCCTACATGGTGTCCCAAGTACACCAGAGAACCCAGCCCGATCTGGTGCTTACAAGCCTTGATCGTGAGGCCTGCTCTCTGCAGAGCCCTCAACACTTTACAGTGGTGCTGCAAGTGTTATTCCCAGCTAGAACTGAACACAGCAATGTCATCCAGGGAGGCGTCACTGAAATTCTCCAGTCCAGCCAACACCTGGTTGGCCAACCTCTGAAAGGTGGCAGGGCATTCTTCAACCCAAAGGGCATCACCCAGAGCTGGTAATGTCCTTCTGGGGTTGTGAATGCTGACCTCTCCTTGGCCCCATCGGTTAGGGAAATCTGCCAGTACCCAGATGGTAAATCAAACGTACTGAGGAACCAGGCAGCTCCTAACTGATCAATGAGCTCATCAGCTCTGGGGATGGAGTGTGCATCAGAGCTGATGACAGCATTAAGCCCAAGGTAGTCCACACAAAAACGTAGTTCTGGAATGGCCCCGGGTGCAGCAGACTTGGGGACCAAGACTACTGGGCTGGCCCATGGACTGTTGGAGGGCTTGATCATCCCTAACGGCAACATCTTAGAGACCTCCTCTTTAACCCCTTCACTGTGGCGATAATTTTGCAGCGGTGCCGGGATGTATTTTGGGGGCGTAACCCCTTGGTTTCTCACACTGGGCATGTGCAAAGGACATCTGTGGGCCGCCGAACTACGCCAACTAGTAAATTCCCCTGCGCAGGTGCAGAATTCGCACCACACTTGGGGAATCGGCCCCCTGCTGTCCTGTGCACATACCCAGCGTGAACTAGGAAGGCTGGGGGCCATCTTGAGCACGAAAGGAGTTTATGCTGGCCTTGACCCGGTCAGTCAACCTGTAAATCTTGTGGTTTACAGGAGGCCTGTCACCAGTGTCCATGTCATGGGTACACCAGTGAGTAACACCTGGGGCCAGAGAGAGCAGTGGGGCCAACTGCCCCATCAACTGGCGGCAATCCCCCTGCTGTTCTAGGGTCAGTGTAGCAGATAGGACCATACTATCTACTGACTGATCGTGCTCCTTGGTAGACAGGAGTTCCTGGAGAGGCTCATTCTCCTCTTTCACCCCATCATCTGTCGCCAAGAGAATGCTCACTTTGGACCTCTCAAAGTGGGGCTTTAGGCAATTCACATGGAGGACCGGCAAAGGGTTCCTTGGATCCCGCATATCCACCAGATAGATGACATCACTTTTGCACTCCACCACCTCAAATGGCCCAGTCCACTTGTTATGCAAGGCACAAGGTTCCACTGGGGCCATGACCCACACTTTTTGCCCAGGTTGAAACTCGACCAGAGTGGCATTCTGGTCATTCCATTTCTTCATTTCTTCCTAGATGCCTTTTAGGTTCTCCTAAGCGAGTTTCCTGAAGCGGGCTGTTTGGTTGCAGAAGGCCAGCATATAACTAAACATCTCCTGGGGGGGCTTCCTTTGGGGCTGCCTCCCAGCCTTCCTTCACCAAACTCAGAGGTCCCCGGATAGGGTGGCCATACTGGAGCTCAAAGGGACTGATTCCAAGAGACTTCTGAGGCACCTCCCTGTATGCAAAGAGAAGGTACGGCAAGAGAATGTCCCACTTATGCCTCATGGGTTCTGTTAGACCCTTAATCATGCCCTTCAAGGTGTGGTTGAATCTCTCTACGAGACAGTTACCTTAGGTGTGGTAAGGAGTAGTGAACTTGTAGGTTACCCCACACTCCTTCCACAGGGATGTCATATACTTGGATATGAAATTGGTTTCCTCGTCGGAAACCACCTCTCTGGGGAACCCCATGCGGGAAAAGATCCCCATAATGTCCTGAGAGGGATGGCCTCCGGGTACCGGGTTGCATGGTCCACCAAGATCAGGATGTACCTGTTGCCCATGACTATCTTGGGATCCAGTGGCCCCAAAATATCCATCCCTACCCTTTCAAAGGGTATTTGGAGAGGAGCTTTCACCTTCCTCCCACTCTTGCCACTTGCCTGGCAAGTTTGGCAAGACCTGCAATGTCCATCTGACTGCCTTCACATTTGGGGCCATAAGAAGTGGGTGACAAGTCTGTCAAAGGTCTTTCCCCGCCCCAAATGTCCTGCCAGAGGCACATCATGAGCCAGACCCAGTAGGAAGGTCCTGAAGCGCTGGGGTACCCCCAGCACATGGGCTGAACCAGGCTCAGCAACCATAGGCTCACTATACAGGAGACCAATTTTCCCAGTAGATCAAATGTGATGCAGTCTGATCACCAACTGCCTGGTCTGCAACCTGCCACAGCAGACCTTCCAGAGAAGGGCACTCTTTCTGCGCCTTGCAGAATTCCTCAATGGTGGGAATCCCTTCTTGCTGCCAATGGGTCAGCTCAGAGGTGTCCCTCAGTTCAGCTATTTTCTCCCCTGTAGGCACTGGGGCGTCCCCCTCAAGGTCAATCTCCTCCCCGTCTGTGCGAACTTCAGGGGCCGGTTGCCTACGCCCCCTGCCCTTTCTCTTGGCAGGGACCTGGGCCACTGTTTCAGGCTCCAGGTACTTCTGATAACCCTGTCTGGCTGCCATTGACCGAGTGGACATGCATGCCCACTTTAGCAACCGAAGCAGCTCAAAGTGAGACCTGAGCTCAACATCCTTCCATAAGGACTGCTCCGGGTCGTTACCTAGCAGACAATCTACAGGTATGTTAGCGCTCACAGCTACCCTCAAGGGACCTGAGACCCCCCATTTAAAGGTAACCTGCACCACCATACACTGGCATTCTGAGTTGTCCACAGCAACCACTTGGTGGAATGCCACTGGACTACCTCCTACTCAGAGACCAGGGGACACCGGACATAGATCACACTGGCTGCAGTACCTCTGAGAGCCTCTACCCTTCTCCCATTGATGGTCACCCAGGTGCTGTATTTCTTCGTGTTAAGGGGCACCTGGTTTCCTGGGAGCATCTCAGTGCCCCCTAGTGAGACGAGGGTCCATTCTGCAGTATCCCCACCCTCCTATAGGTACCCCTCCTCCCCAAGCGCAACACTAGCCAACACCTTGCTCTGCCCACCAGGGGGTGGCTGCGTCCCCTTTGAGCACCTGGGGTCCCCCTTGAGGTGACCCACCTGGTCACATGAAAAACACTTGCGGGGCCAGTCTCATCATGCTTTCTTGGAGAGACCCCTTTCTTCTTATCTCCTGTGGGATGGGAACCTTTACCCTGGGTATTAGTTTGGGGCCCTTTAGAGAACTCCTGTGCTTTACCCTTGTCCCCCCCACTTTTCTGCTGGGTACCCTGCCCACCTTTGGCTGAGTCTCCCCCTACACTTTCTTGTGGACCCTGGTACTCCTCCATCGGTCCGCCTCCATAGCAAGCTTCCTGGATTCAGTTAGCTTACTATCAACTAGGTGCTGGTGCAGATCTGCAAAACAAAGACTAGACAAGTGCTCTCACGCAAATGAATTGTATAGCCCCTTAAAATCTGTCACATTACTGTCACATTACTGCCCTTCACCCAGCCATACAGTGACCTACAGAACGAATTTTCACATTGCAACCAGGTGTTGGCATCAGACTTTTCACTGGACCTAAACTGATCCCTGTACTTTTCAGGAGTGAGTCCATACCAAGTGAGGAGAGCATCCTTCATTTCAGTGTAGGGTAGGTTCTGGCCTTTACCCAAAGCTATCAGGGTATCCCTTGCTTGTTCTGGAAATAGAGGTCATAACCCTGCCCTCCTACCCTTAAAACAACCTCTGAATGTCATCACCCTTCTTGCACTCTTTGCATACATTCTTGGGGATGTGCACAATTCTATCTGCTTGCATTGATGAATTGCTGCCACCATCTGAGCTGGGCCTACTCCTTAGTTCCAGCTCCTTAAGACTTCTCTCATGATCTAAGATCATCTTCCTTTCTTTTATGGCTATTCTTTTCTCTTCACTCTGATTCTCCCTCCTGAGTTTTTCCAATTCGAACTTCCTTGCTTCCCGCCTGTCCCCCAGCTACTCTGGGGACAAGCCACTGCTGCCTGGCATGGAGGGTTTCTCCCTCCCAAAAGCACATCCACCCTTGGAAGAGGCTCCTCCGCCTCATCACTGGGAGTCCCGGACTGCTCGCTGGTATGTCTGGCTGCTACCCAGGCCCTCAGCGTCTTTTGTAGTTCCTCTTTCCTAGTGAGGCCTCTGACTTGGACTTTCAGGTTCTTGCAAATCGCTTTCAATTCTTTCACATTGTAGGATTCCAACCTATCCTCCTCAAAGGCAATTTCCAGGGATGCAACAGATGATGCTCTTGATTCAGGCATGATGAAGTAGCAATTTTGACTGGCAAGATCAAAAATGGGCCAAAAAGAAAACCAAACAGTATGTGGTACGTAATGGTCTGCGGTTTGGTAGTAGTGCACACCAATCACTGTAAGTCAAGTGCAAACATAAGTCCTATCCTCACCGCTGACAACAAATGTTAGAAAAGGGGGTCTCTAGTTGACAAGGGCTTGCATCTTCGTCCAAATAGGGACCCTTCTTCCTAGTCAGGAGAGTGAAGTTACACTCCTAAAATAACCCCTGCTCGCCCCGTTGGAAGCTTGGCACGAGCAGTCAGGCTTATCTTAGAGGCAGTGTGTAAATCATTTGCACATAACCAACAGTAATAATCTAAGCGCTACAAAAGAACACCACACCTGTTTAGAAAAATATCCAATATTTTTATAAACTTAAGAAAAGACCAAAAACAATAAAAATCCACATTACAGTACTTAAAAATCTTTAGGTATCAAAATAACCTTGAAAAACAATTCCTTGAAGTCAATATCTCCGTCCGGGGCCATCACGGCATTATGAGCAAACAAATACAAACAGTTCTGGCTGACCTCAGCATCACAGGCCAGCTACGGTGTTGGGAAGACCCGCAAACAGTGCCTTTTAGAAATGCAGGGCGTTGGCGACCTCTCGGTGAGCTTCCGAAATCACAGCATCCGCAGGCGTCGCTTTTGGGAAATTGGTGCAGGAGTCGCAAGGGCACTCGAAGTCGCACTCCTCTCTGTTGAAGTCAGGAGCGCTGGTGTTGGTAGGCGGCGGCTGCTGTGGTGCAAAGTGCAGTGCTGCAGTGTGCGGTGCTCTCAGGTCGTGGTGCGAGCAGCCGTTTGGTGGTGGCGTCAACTGGCGTTGTCAGTGAGACCAGGGTCGCAGTTTGAAGTGAATGCAGTGCTCATCACAGTTCTGGCAAGTCATGGTGCTAGCAGCATTGTCGTTGTTGCTGAAGCGCTGCTGTCGGCTAACGAACTGGAGTCAATGGCACCGGCATCAGTAGGCCATGACTGCGGTGCGGGATGAGGGTGGTGCATCGTGTAACTTTACGAGCAGTGCCCATGAACCCTGATGCAAGCAGTGATGATGATTTCGGCCTGGAGCGGGGGCATTGGGGATACCAAGACGTCATTGTGAAGCGAGGCGGTGCGGTGCCCACAGAGACCAGTAGGCATCATCGATGAGCCCAAGGTCGCAATGCAGCATTACTGCAGTGCTGTCTGTGGTGCTGTTAGGACACGGAGTCGACAGCGGTATCATGGACGTCGTTGGGTTGCTTTTTCTTCTGTTGCAGCACAAAACACACAGTCCCCAGTGCTGAGGGCAGAATAACTTTGCTGTTTCTGAGACTTATTGAATAGGGGCAAGCTCTACCTCAAGTATTGTATTGTATTGTATTGTATTTATTATTTGTAACGCGCAACTGTCACCCTACGGGTATCCTGGCGCCCAAACAGGAAGTAGTCAGATGGTACTACAATACACTAGCTGCCAAGACATATAGAACAGCCACCGGATCTATTAGATAAAGTCACGGGGATTAGACTTTGGCGAATAGCCATGTTTTCAGGCTCTTTCTGAAACCCAGTAGGGTGCCAATTTGTCTGATGTTCTGGGGAAGCTCGTTCCACAGCCTAGAGGCAGAGATGCAAAAGGCTCTGCCTCCCATCCTCGACCTCCTGATCCTGGTAGTTGCTACCAGGCTCTGGCTAGAGGAGCGCAGGGATCTGGAGGGACTATACCAGGAGAGCCTTTCCTGTAGAGGGATAGGTCCCGTGTTGTGCAGCGCTCTGTACACAATACATAAGGATTTAAAAACAACTCTACTCCCGATTGGCAGCCAATGTAGATCTCTTAGCGCCAACGTAGTGGAGGAACTGCGAGGTCTTTTAAGTGCCAGCTTGACCGCTATAGACTGGACCCTCTGGAGCCCCTGTAGGATGTATAGGGGGCCTCTAGATATAAAGAGTTACAATAGTCCAGTCTGGCCAGGATCACACTCCTAACTACTAGTGGCCTGGACTCATCAGGCAGAAGGGGCAAAATCTGCCTGAGTGCTTTCAACAATCCAAAGCAGACACTGATGGTTTTATTGGTCTGAGAGGTCATTTGGAGATCCGCATCAAACAGTACCCCTAGATTGCGAACAGTTTTCACTGGGATACAAGGTTCAGCTCCCGGTGCAAGCCTGATCTCGTAGGAAGGTTGTTGACTCAGTTTGGCTGACGAGCAATAGACAACCTCTGTCTTCCCCTCATTAAACTGAAGGGAGTTTATGGTCAGCCACCTGGAGACCCTGCTCATGCAGTTCTGAAATGTCTCCATGCTCACCGCCTGTCTTCCTTCTAAGGAGAACACCAGTTGTGTATCATCGGCATAGTTTATCAAATCTATGCCGAAGGATTTAATCATGGGGATCAGGGGCTGCAGATAAAGATTAAAGAGAATAGGGCCAATCGAGGAGCCCTGAGGTACTCCGTGACTGACCAGGGACTTGGGAGATGAAAAGGGTGCTAAAGTCACCACCTGTTGTCTACCTGTCAGATAGGATTGTAACCACCTCAGTGCCTTGCCCTTCACGCCCAGTTTTTCAGCCTACTTAGCAGCACTGCATGGCTAACCGTGTCGAATGCGGCCGACATGTCCAACAGCACCAAGACTGAAGAATTGCCATTGTTGGCTCGCATTCGAAGGGTGTCCAACATGGTTGCCAATTGGTCCTTATCCAACAGGCAGTTGTCTTCCAGATATCCTGACAGGGACCTACTAACCACCTTTTCCACAATTTTTATGGGGTAGGGCAGGAGGGATATGGGCCTAAAATGCGCCGGAATCGTAGGGTCCAGCGAAGGCTTTTTAAGCAGGGGAGTAACCACTGCCTGCTTCCATGCATCCGGCACTGTGCCTTCCTCAAGAGATTGGCGACAAATCTGATGCATCCAGGGGAACAACTCTGGCCCATATTCCTTCCAGATCCTGTGCGGAAGGGGGTCTAGAGGTGACCCAGAAGACACATTCTGGGCCAGACTGAAAAAGAGCTCCTCAAGCCCTTGGAAAAAACTCACAAAAGTAGATTGCAGAACGTTCAGTCCAGTCCTTTTACTGTTCAAGACAGATGCTGCCTCTGCAGGCCAACACAGCAAAGCACACAGCAAATTGGTAGTTCCTCCACACAGCTTCTCCAGCTCTTCTTCTTGGCAGTCTTCTTAGTTCAAAAGAGTTCTAAAGTTCTGGGGTGTGGGCCCCAATATTTATACCACCAAATCATATGTTCTCTGAAGGCAGAGAGTGTCTGTACCCAACCCTAACTAGTTATGTCTTCCCTGGTGCAGCTTCCTGGCAGGAGGTGGAGACAGCATTGTTGAAAGGTAGCTGAAAGGACATCTCCCCCCTACTTTCTATTCTATGAAGACTTTGGCAAGTGAAAGGAAATATCATCCCCCCACTCTCTATATTCAATGCAGGTCACATTCAGCCCAGCCCTGACCCATCAGACTGCTGGAGCCAAAGCCCTCTCAAGCCCCCTATCACTCACAACAGAGACTTGGAATACACAATCCTAGCAGAGTCATACTGGATGGTTAGGCAAGAAAATACATCCTTTCTAAAAGTAGTATTTTTAAACACAGAATGTAAAAATCACCCTCACTAAAAGATGTATTTTAGCATTCTGAGTTCAGGCTAACTAAACTTGTTTTTTTACCTTGTTCCCTGGGTCAGTTAGGATTATAAGATGTTATAATCAAACTGCCCTCTTCTGGTCCAAGGGAACAGGTAGCTTTGCAATAGTGAAACACGAAATTGGCTGTAATTCACTATCAGGACATACCAAACACACCAGGGCATGTTGTACCTTTAACATACAATGCACCCTGCCCACAGGGTTGCATTGGGTCTACCTTAGGGGTGACTAACATGTAGAAAAGGGAAGGTTTAGGGAATGGCTAGTGGGTGCACTTGCCAAGTCAGCATGGCAGTCCCCGACTGCGCACAGGTGCTGCAGAGGCAGGCCAGTGTTACATTTACAAGCTGTTTGTGTGGGTAGCACAATCCAGTTCTGTTGCCCAGTAACAGCATTTGATTCACAGGCCCTGGCACACTCAGTGCATATTACTAGGGACTGATACGTAAATGAAAAAGGCCAATCATTGAAACACCAATCCATAACAGATCTTACTACAGGTGCACTTACACTTTATCACTGGTCAGCAATGAGAAAAGTGTGCAGAAACATTACACCAGCAAAAACAGAGTCAGACCAGGAGGTCAGAAAGCAAAAAACTCAGGGGAAACACGGCAAAAGATGTCAAGTCTAACTCCGGCATTATCCTATTTACTTTTCTTCTATATTTCAAGTTTCTCTACTTTACGCCAAGCTGTCTCTAGTTATTAGTCTGTCTGTAGCTTTCTTTCTTCTGCTTTTTCAGTCAGCTTTACCGCTACCCTTTTGTGGACTGCCAAGTGGTGGTACTCTAAGACTCAGAGATCCCATTGAATATCACACGTTATTTTGCATGCTATTGTTTTGCATGCCATACTACGCGGTTATTACTTAGCAATAACCGTTACTACGCTAGTTTTTACTTCGCATTCCAAAACATTGAAAGTGTTAATGTATACAAAGTAAAAACTTGCCTAGTAATAAAAATGGTATGCGGAATAACGTATCATATTAAAAAGAGACATTTAAGCACCTTTTTTAAATGTTTAAAACACAACACTACTTTAAATAATAAATAGAAATACACTACCCTTAACATTTAAAAATGGAAAACAATACTAAAACATGCAAACACTACAATACCCTACACTACTGAAACTCCACTACACTACCCTTATCCCTAAATCACTACCCCTGCACGAACCTACTCATTCCATCTTTCCACTCCCCACACTCATTCTCTACCCATCACAAACCCCTGACACTACACAAAACACTAAAACTTGCATATTAAAAAAAAACCTTTACCACAACACTACACTAAATATTAAAAACAAATACACTACCTTCCACAAAACAAACTCTTAAAAACAACCCAAACACCACACTACCCTACACTAACCAAACACCACTACACTACCCTAAACCCTAAATCACTACCCCAGCAGTAGCCTGCCCCTACCCCAGTCCTATCCCTACTCTCAAACACTACCCTTCCTGACCCCCAACACTACCCTAAACCCTAAACGACTGCCCTACACTACACCACACCACAACACTACCCTAAAACCTAAAACACTACCCCCTGCACAACACTACCCCAACCCCCACTCATGTCCCTACACTCAAACACTACTCTGCACAGCCCCAACACTATCCTAAACCCTAATACACTACCCTACCCTACACTTACTTCACACCACTACCCTAAACCTTAAAACACTACCCCATGAACGACCCTCACGCTTCCGCCAGTCCGCTCCCTACACTACACCACCTTACACGACCCCCCTGACACTACCCTTAATCCCAAAAGACTACTCATCAAACACAACACTACCTTAAATCCCCCCCACCCTAAACCCTTAAAAATTGCCCCTCTTACCTCTCTCTCCTCATGTCCTTTGTTCTCCGTTCTGCGTCTCTGGAGAGGCGGTCATTGTTGCACGTCGTTGTGAGGAAACGCTTTCCTCACAACAATGTGGTTCTCTTTACAACACATGTGTTGTAATAACATGCGTAGAAATGGCTACGCGATATTACAGCGCATGCGCAGTAAGGATACATGGTGTAATGGCTGCGCACAAAAGGATGTTTACCATCCCATTGGTCACATACTACTACCTCTACTACTCCTCTGCTTTGCAAAGTGCATGCCCATTGCCCAAATAAGATATTCTACGCATGCATGTTGATATGAGATGGCTCAATCACTAAAACAAGAGAGTGGCAATGGTAAAGTGGACAACTCAAAGTTGTGCCTTATTGGCAACAGTTGGTGAACTGATGATTGTGCGCGATGTCTTAGAGGAAGTATGGAAGTATGAGGAGGACGGTCACATTGAATTTGCCAACCAAGGTCATATGCGATTTTTTTCAGAAAACATCAGATTCATCAATCAGTTGCTCCAGCTACTCCTTAAAAGCTCGTCTCATGCCTTGACTTCAGGATTTTTTTTTATTTCCACATACAAAATGCCCAACCTGATATTTTTGATAGAAGAGAAGATACTGTCTGCAATGTACCCACATTATAGTGAATAATGTGTGAATAATGTGTGTGGTGTTTTTTAATTTTGCTATAAAACAATTAATAGGGGGAGGTGTATCTGACATCTAAAAAATGTGTCATCTCTTTTTTTCTAGCAGCACGGACCACCAGTGCCGGGGCCAGCAGTGATGACACCAGCCAGTCTTCAGATGTGGCAGCAGTATGGTATGCTCGCGTAAATGGTGGGCGGTGGGAAGGCATATTGCTTGCTTATTGATAATTATAATTATAAGCTCACTGTAAAGGTGTAATCTTGTTGACTTTCTGTGGACAGCAGGTGAACACAGCAGGAGTTGAAGTTGAGCTGAGTAACTAATGGCCGCTCTTATCTTCAACTCAGCAGAGAAGGTTTCATGAACAAGACTTTTAACTATGGGTTGATGGAAAAGGGAAGGATGGAAGGGGAAAGGATAGATGAAATGTAACATGTATGACTGAAAGGGAAGGATGTGTGGATGAAAGCGCTGTATGCATAAATAGTACTATAGGTGGCAGATAGCTAGGATGCATTGTCTGGTGAAGGATGGATGAATGTTATATGGGTAGGAAGTTGCCTTGGTGCGTGAAAGTGTATGCGTGAAAGAATGCCTGCCTGAGTGGGTGAATGGAATCCTGTGATGATTGATTGTAATAAAGTTAAGGACGCATGGGTGGTTAAATGTCAAATGACAAATGTATGCTACTGAAAGGTTTGTACTTGAGATCATGAGACTAGAGTGAGACAGAGAGCCATGTTTTGAACTTTGGATGGATGGCTATATAAATGGGTAGTTTGTATTGTGAAGAGTGGATTGAGAGAATGTAAAACTTAAATGGTGGTTAGTAGCAAAGCCAAGGGTGAATAATTGAAAAGAAAATACTTGAAGAACAATGCAATGATGAATGGAAAAATCATTGGGAAGGAGAATAAGGAACTAGTGTGCTCCTCTGTAGTGATGTAATTCTCACCTTTACTTGACTGGAATGCTTTTTTGAGGGTTTTTTCATTCAAAAGGTTGAGGAGCTGGTATTTTAGACTCCCCCCTGTGCAACATTATGTATCCTTCCTACCCATCCATCATCAATCACCTCCCTTCATACCCATGGCATAATTTTCGATGTGTTCAGCTATGAGCATAGTTTATAATTTGTCTTTTTTCTTTCTTGATATAAAGTTGGTCCTGCTGCTCCAAAAACACTGAGGAGGCAGGAGATTACAGACCGGTCCCGGCAGCAGGAAATTATGGCCATTAGGGCCGAGTACCAGCATCTGGTGGCCATGGAGGATGAGGCAAATGCTGCTGCAGTTGCCCGAGGCCCCAGCCAGGCCAAAACAACAACCACCCAACCACACCGGTCCATGGGCTCCACGGCGCAGCCATCACTCCACCTGCACTGCTGCTCCCCCGTATTTCTGCCAGTTTGAACGCTGCACCATGTGAAGGCTGGCGGATATTGAAGCCAGGCACGAACAGATGGACAAGCACCTCCAGAAGTTCCTTAGCCGCCATTATGGCTCTCTATTCTTTAGCCCCTTTTTTAGTCTCTTTTTATTTTGGTGGGAGTTGGGGGATTGTTGAGTTTTTCTTTATTTATCGACATTTCTTGGATACTACTTGGGCATTGGTTGGGGTTACGGAGAGGGTTGGGCCAGTTGTAGGTTTGGTTTAGATTAGTTCAGGGAATACCATTTCTATACTCTTACATTTTATGATTATGAATGATTGGGAAAAAATATTTGGTGGGGTTATTGAAATTTACTGATAGTGTAAACTAAGTATTGATGCGGTACCCTCCCTCGTCCTACTACTCTGTCCTCCTGGTCTCTGCAGTTTACTTTGCTACTATCAATTATTATTAACCCCTAATGACTCGGAGGGGGTGGGGGTTGAATTACTATTGTATAGAATGATTGTCGTTCTACAATGATCAATCGACCACAGTTCCCTTCTCTTACCTGATTAGATGAAGCAAGGGCTACATTGTTTCCCAGGGTGCCATCATGGTGGTGGTAGTAGTAGCAGCATGCATTGGTAGCATTTCTTTTTATATTGAAGGCAAACTCATCAGAACTGAAGTGAGGTCCCACTCCCACCTAGGTGAACTAGAACTGTAGAATAAGGACTTGGAGAGTGGGGACTATGCACCGAAGGGGATAAATCTGTTATGGGAGGAAAAGGTAATGATCCTGAGCACCATTCAGGCTTTAAAGAAATGGCTGAAATGTGTGCAGATTCTTCTGCAGGTGGTCAGTTAGTTGCTGACTCAGTCTTCTTTTTTCAGAAAGTCTTGATCAATTATGTTAGTGCAGTGCGCCAAACACAGGACCCTGAAAAGCCACCATCGGCCATGGCCTTAACTATATTACTGCCATTGTCTGTGGCAGCAAAACTTATGTTGAGCCCTCTGGGTCGCAGTCATTCAAAGACCTTGTTGTCAAAGTCTTCTAAAATGTTTGCAGGAGAATGAGATTTCTTCATGGTGAACATGGCTACAGTTGCATGTTTCCAAGCAGCATTAATAATCTCAATTGTGTCAACACCTGCAGATATATTTTCTCTAACCCCTATAAAAGAGATCCAGTGTGCAGTGAGGCACATTTAATTAGTGGCTTGGCTAGTGGTCCACTTGTCTATTGTCAGGTGGATAGTGTGAACAACACTCTGCTGCAAAGCTTGTCCAAGCAATTCCAGCAAGTCATGATGTAGTGCTGGAACAGCAACTCTGGCGAAATTAGACCAACTGGGAACCTTCCATTTCAGGCAGATGACTGACACAAAATTAAAAAAATCCACCCCTTCCACAAAAGACAAAGGAAGGAGGTCTAGTGTTAACATTTTAGCCAGCTTCATGTTGTACAAACTTGCTGTTGCGTGGTTGCGATCATACTGCCCCTATGACCTAAACATGATGAGAATGGTAACCTGTTTTTTTTTGTTTCTGGTGCAACTGATGCAGGTGATCTCTTGAGACCTGATATTGGTTGGCTCAATGAGCGTTTATTTGTCACAGTACTCTTTTGCCTTTGTCAAAGCCCAGCTCACCAGAGTTTCTGTTCAGTTCTGATGGAGTTTGAAGACAATCCAACCCCACCCTGAAACTGCTTGTTCCAGCACATTAGTTTTAAACAGTGCACTAAGAACCAGGAGCTCAAGGGAGGGGGGAAGTGGATGAAAGAAGAAAAAAGAGAAACAACACCGTTCTTGCTTTTCCACTGTTGAAGTGCTGCAAAAATCTGCGGCCCTCTCTGACTTCTGTCAAAACTGGTGCCTAATGAAACATAAACAAAGAACAGATAAGTGCACCGTATCCCTAAATGTGTTCCTGTCTAACTCTTAATCTATTAGAAATTCTCTTCTAAAAAAACCTCTTGGATCCTGGTGTCTAGCTTCCAGGTTTGGAATGTGTTACTGTTCTGGGATGTGCTTTCTATTACTGTAAAACTTCTGTAAAATCAAACGAATATCGTTATCAGAATTACCAACATCTAACATTCCCCTTAATATAACTAAAGCCTAAATTCTTAATAGTAAACTCACTTTTCACACATATCCAGTCTTTTTATAAAACAAATACTGTAATTTCATCAAAATACAGCAGGTAATTTGTGCAAGTCCTTGATTTACTGTATGCCTTGCTGTCAATGGTTTCCTCTGTTCGATTCTTAAAAGTTCCAAGTAAAACAATGTTTATTTCACAAAGTTCCACAAAGTATTCTTGTAACAAAGGGTTCGAACCACAACGTTCGTGGGAGATATCTTGTTCCAAATTGTCTTTACATGAATCCAGAAATCGCCGTCAAAGTTCTTTCAGGTAATAAAAGTTTTGCACTTACTTGTTTCTGAAAAGGGATACTGATCAGTCTAACCTTGTCCTCTTTCTCTTTTGCAGGTCGATTGCAGTGGGCAGAAGAGGGGCGGAGGTAAGAAGGCGCCGGAAACCGGAAGAAGGAAGAGCCAGCAGCCGTGCCCAGTGAAGCCAATGAAGGTCTGGCGAGAGCAGGAGTGGCAGCGCCGAAGGTTCTGATCTCAGGTAAGTGGGAGGTAGACGAGCACAAGCACTGGGTGAGGCTCAAGGGCTGCCTTTTATAGACAGGGCTGGGTGTGGTTCGAAGAGCTGGGTGTGGTTCGAAGAACTGGGTGTGGTTCTCACAAGCAGGTTTGCAGAGCTTCAGGTATTATGCTAATGAGTTGAAGTAACACATGGAGGAGGAGTGCTCTAAATAAGCCTTGGTAAAAGCAAAGTTCAATGTGTAAACAAGACAGCAATGTCTAAACTTGTGAATACATTGAGCAACATACACAGAAGTCTTAGGGAGGGGCTGAGATAACAAGAAAGGCTTTCAATAGTATGTTCAAAGAGAGCTTTTACAGAGACCACTAGCGCAATGAGAGGGGACATGCTCTTTGCTGTGCACAAACCCTAACAGCCTTGGACCCCTTGGTGTCTCAGCACGACTCTTGTGCCATTGCGATATTGCTGATGATGATATGGGCAGTACCACTGCACTCCTGGGGTCGAGGATGCTTTGTGTGCCAGAGAAAATGTCTCCCTCGTGTGCAGGTTCCACCCAGATCTTCCTCAGGCCCTCCACCAACAACACTTACACTTTTTTGGCCGCTAAGGTGCGCCTCCCACTGGATCAAGTGGTATTTTCTCAGATGGATTGTTTGGCCTCCGGTACCATAGTTTGTACCAAGCTTACTCCAACTAACACTTTCTCAACAAATGGAGCATATAGCGATGTTTAACTCATTCCTGCTAACCAAAAAGAAATTGCAAACTGGGGAGTTCAACTTTGATGCAGCTGGTGCCACTTGCAATGTCAGATGAACTAGTAGGTGTTTGTGACATTTGACTCTCTGCAGTACCTACTTCTACTGAGGTGGATCCTCTTCTACATCTACCTCCATAACTCTAAGGCTTTCTGAAACCTTTTTTTTCCCTAGCTTTGAATGATGTGTCTCACTCTCAGACTGAGGTGGCTTCCAAGTGGTGTCTAGATCATCAGAAGGTGGGTTTGCAGAAGAAGTTGATGGACTAACCTTCCTTTTCCTCGCTGGGGATCTGGAAGACAATGGATCATCTGAAAGAGTGGCTTGCTATTCTTATTCCTCTGCAATAGGCTCTATCTCCTGAACTACCTCTACTTTGGGAGGAACAACTACTATTGGGGTGATTGCAGCTGTTGGTGCCCAGTTATCAGTGTTCCTTGTATTGATTGGGTACTACTTTGCACTAATGATAAGTCAATTTCAGCATCATTGCTCGTTGTTTTTGGATTTGTGATTAGTCTGGTTGCCTTTGCAACAGACATGGGTTTGGGCCTAGGCTGGTGGGGTGGGTCCACTGATGTGGGGGCGCTAATCCCAGCTTGGTCACCGGACACTGCTCCAGATGTAGGCACAATTTTTGGCTTCCCTAAAAAGATCTTGGCCAACATACCAGTGGTGGTAAGGGGCAGTGCCTTCTTCTCACTAGCAAATTTATTGATACTGGACCTGGTACCTTTCTTTAGGGACACCTTCAAGATGTCAGCAGCACGCAGTGGCGTAAGTTGAAGAGATGTCTGTGGTCACATGTCACATGATGTTGTGTGCAGGAGGACTTCCATCTGGTAATACAATGTATGTTGTTGTCTCCTCCTCTTTTGTGCACCTAAAAGCAAAAAAGCAAGAAGAACGTCAGTGAAACGTGGCATTCATTGTGTCCACTGAGGTAAGCAATAAGCCAAGATGAGCAAAGGAAAGCCATGCAGGCCTATGGCAAAAGCACACAAACTGCCACCACAAAAATGGCCGCCAGTCACATGGTCACTCACAACAACAAGCAGGCCACCTGGAAAACAATGAACTCAAGCAGGCCAATATGGACCTTGAATTTACTAAATAGCACCTGGCCACATGGGGAGGCTCAACCAAGGCAAATGCTGCCCCACTATTACAAACACATTCACACACTGGCCAGACAAAGGAGGCATGCTAAACAACACATGTTTAATGCAAAAATAACAAAAATTAAAATCCACAGGGCTAAAAAAAAAATGTTTGCAAGTTACAACAACCACACACATCCAACAAAGGCATTTATTTAACACACATGGATTAAAGTGAAATAAAAAAAATCATTTTTCATTTTAATTCAATGCTATCTATGCTCTAAGTGATGTTTGAGTTAAATAGACACCACAGAAACAGTTGTTTCATGCACCCATGAATAGCTCTAGGCCTATTGGTTGGTAAACCCATTGGCAGACTAGGCCACATACGTAAGCTATTCAAATCAATAATATTGCAAATGTATTAGAAAATGTGGTGAAAATGTGGTGAACTGTAAAAATAGTTAATAATACATGGGAACAGTTGAGCCCGAACTGCCAAGCCAGGTCCTCCCTGGACTGGAAACAAGCAACCTAGGGCCAGTTTCGGGCTTTCAGCCCTCACCAGCCAGGATAGCTTGGTTCCAGTGGCATGGGTCCCTTGCTCACTGTGCCACTGGATTCAAGCTAGCCTGGCTGAAGAAGGGTGACATACCCTGAAACTGGTCCCAGGATGCTTGTTTTCAGTCCAGGAAGGACCTGGCCTGGCAGTTCAATCTGGACTGTTCACATGGGGCACAGGGTCAAAACTGATTTGCATATGGATGGGTCCAAACTGGGGTGGGGTAGTGGGCAAAATAACAATGTATTTAGCACATATCTTTTGACTGGGGGAGAATGTTTGCATTGTCAGCATTCCGTCCATCATTTGTTTGCAGTAACACTTTTCACCCTAAGTGGGATGGGTATGCCCAGACCTGGGTCCCTTGCTCACTGTGCCACTGCATTGAAGCTAGCCTGGCTGAAGAAGGGTGACATACTGGGGGAGAATGTTTGCATTGTCATAATTCCATCCATCATTTGTTTGCTGTAACACTTATAAATATCTTGGGATCAGTAGTAACATGGATACCTATGTTTTGAAAATTCTCTGTAACGACATGGGCTTTAAAACCCTGTGGGCGGCGGGGCATGGAGAATGAATAGCGCTAACTTGGACCAGTTAATTGGGTATCCACAACATTCCTCAAAGATCAAAAGGATACGTATTAGTCTGGGAATGTAAAATCTGACAGAGGCAATATAAAGAAGAATGTCATCCGCATACAGCGATATTCTGTCCTCCCATTCCTCTGTCCAATGCAAGCCACAGATCAGGGGTCCCCTCTGACCCACGCCGCCAGGGTTTCCAGGATTAATACAAAAATTAGGGGAGTAAGAGGGCAGCCCTGTCATGTTCCTCGATGGAGGGGAAAATCCTCTGACACTGCCCATTCACCAAAACTCGTACTAAGGGCTGTGGGTATTGTAATTGCAACCAGGATTAAAACAACAAGCCAAAGACTATATGACAAAGCACAGCAAAAAGATATTGCCATTCCATGGTATCAAACGCCATGTGGGCGTCGAGTGACAGGATCACAGAGTCCTCTTTGATTTTCTGTGTCTGTCCCAAGACTCCTTGGAGTCGGTGTAGATTTAGCATCATACTGCGGACAGAGATAAAGCCTGATTTATCAGAATAGACCAATTTTATCATAGGAGGAATGAAACAGAGGGCGAGGAGTTTGGTTAGTATCTTCAGTTCTGTATTCAGTAATGAGATGGGCCTGTAAGAGGCCCATTGTTCTAGGTAGGTCTACGCCTCAAATAAGTTACAACTACTGAGGCAAGCCTCTGTTTCTTTGGTAGTGTGCCCAGTTTTCTACGTTCTTCAAACATTCTCAAACGATAGGGCCCGATTGTGAGTGCTGTGAGTTTGTGTAGTTCAATAGGCATACCATTGGGCCCATAGCTTTGCCCTGTTGTAGTGCTAGGAAAGCTCACTTCACTTTCTCCTCCATGAGGTTGCTGTCTAAGAGTGATACCTCCTCTGGGAAAGCGTCGGGAGGGGTCTGTCCACTAGGAAGTTTAGGAAGTCCTGTTCCGAGGTCTCTACATTAGATGAGTATAATTTTCAGTAATAGGCTGCGAAAACGTCAGCGATAGGTTGTGGGTCTCTCAGGCGCTCAACGTCTGGTGACTCCACTTCCGTCACCATCTGTTAGCTCGTTCTCACCTGTCTAGCCAGGCAAGTAATTTTCATGATCAAACTCCCTGTTCATATACCCAGTTTTCTTTAGCTTTGTATTTGATCCTATCTGCCTCTGCTACTACATCTCTATACTCTTGTTGTTTCAGTCATATATGGTGTTGTGTGATCTCTTGCTTGCTTGAGTGCCTCCACCATTGCATATTTGTCCCTTTTGTGTCTTACCATCAAGGAGAAAGCCTGACCTCTGATTACTGTTTATAGGATTCCCAGAGCATTGGTGAGGAGATGACTGAATGTTCGTTTTAATTCAAATAGTGGGTTGTTTGTTTTAAGAGTCTCTACCATATTTCTAGGAGTTTAAGGAACCAAGGATTTATTACGCCACTCACTCTTGGAGTGCCTTGACATTATCGCGCTTATGGGGAGTGGTTCGATATCCCTCTCGCTAGGTGCCTACCATCATGGAATTTTGTTAGGGAAGAGTCCAATAAAATGAGATAGTTAAGTGTTGTAAAGATGGATTACGAGTCCTCCAGACATCCACCATCGCCAGTGCTGTTAGAGAGTCTGTCAGTTTGGTTTTAGGAGGGGGGCTTGCCTCGGGGGCATCGGTTGATAGTGTTGTTAAGGGTCATAGTGAAATCTCCTCCTAATAGGATCTGGCTGTCTGGTGCGTGGAGCATAACCGCGTCTATGTCTGGGAGTGTGGTGTTGTGCAAACCCGGGTGTTTGTAGACAGATATGATGTTAATTTGCTCTCCCTTCCACATGCCCGTCAGTGCAGCATATCTACCCTGCTTGTCTGTCTAGGTCTTTCCAATTGAAATTGGGAAGTTTTTCTAAGAAAGATACCAGTTCTGCGGGAACTGGAGGTATATGTCACTTGCATTGTCATTTTGTAACCCCAAACGGTCAAGTTCCTTACCATGAACTTGTGTCTCTTGTAATAGGACAGCATCCGGAGAGTGCTGCTGATGTATTGTGACACTATTCACTTTTTAGTTTTGTCCCCTAATCTGTTTACATTCCAGGACAGAAGATGCAGCTCTAGGAACTTCGTATCTGTTCCTGCTTTCATTTATCTATATATTTATACACAACAAGGGGGCCCCAATGAGTCAGCACAGGACCTCGGGGAACATAATTATTTCAAACAACAGTGGTCCCATGCAATAATTATGGTAGAGACAATAAATGTAGACAATATCAATCTATATTGATTTCGACATGTCCAGCCGGACAGAGGTCACAGTTTTTACTCAATAGACAATGAAAAAGAAAAAATTCCTTCAGCAATACACCGTAGTGGGGCACAAGCCTGTACCCAAACACATACAGATAATTACAGTTAAGGAAAACACAAAACAGGCCTATTAGGCAAGAACTGAGGATTTCTGTGAATAAAGGTACAACAGAAAATTCAACCAGCACCTTTACATATATATGGTACAAATATACGTTCTGTATAGGGTGCACAAAGAGGTCGACAATGTTTCAATCCCACTAGGTAATCATGGGGATCATCATCAGGACAATTAGGATAAAGCCTAATAATTATGAGCCTCTATTGCCTAAAAGGGGGAAAAAGGGAAAATAAAGCTGATAAGAAACAGACTTTTACAGTAAAAGTCATGCTACGGCGCAGGGTGATAAGGACAGTGACAAGTGTCCAGTGATAAGTGAGTGATAAAATAGTACACAAATAGGTGAAGTCTAAATGAGATACCTCAGTACAGGGGACAAGCGCCTGGAACCAATTTAAAAACGAGGTACCTGCAGTCGTAGTAGTACTTGAACTTAACAAGAAGTGGTTTAAAATGGATCCATAAGGCTTCTCGAGTTACGAGAAGACCCCGTACAAAAGTGCTCATAATTACGAGATAGGCGCTCTAAGTGAAAGATACAATCTATTGCGGGGAGGTGTCGATGTGGGGAAGTGAAGCGGAAGTGTCACAGGCGCAGTTAAATGAGAGGGACGCTTTAAGTAAAGAATACAGTCTGAAACCGGAAGGTGCAGAAATCGGAAAAGTAAGGGAGGGGTGTCTCGAGCGCAATTGAATGTGTCATGCCGGCGCAGTGCATCAAAATTGCAGTAGGCTGGGCCTTACCTAGGGTGGGTTTACCCTGGCGAACTCGTGAAGCCGAGTTAGAGAAGGGTGGCCGAAAATGTAATCCTAGTAAGGGAAGGGGTAGGAGGAAATTAATTGCGGGTTCTCTGCTTGGATTAAGCAAGTACATAGAGCGTGAGGGAAACCTCCCTTACCAGAATCGGGGACTAGTTCCAAAACGCGTCTCAAGGATTGCGTGGCCGTGATGGAAAACCTAGGGAGACATGTCTGAAATTAGGGTAATAGTCCACCAAGAGTGAAATGGTGCATGCGATCGGGAGGCAGCAGGCACTTACCGGGTCAGTCGGGCTTCGGTGTTGCGAGATCCGAACTTTGATTTTCTGTTTCGTTTGGCCCACATAGATCAAATTACATGGACAAACGATGGCATAAACAAGATTACAACTATTGCAGTTTGTGAATGTTTTAAGCTCATTTTTCACATCTTTGTAGATAAACTCCTTACAATCAATTGAGAAATCACATACAACACATGAACCACATTTGGCATGGCCTCTCAGTGGTGGTAATAACCAAAGGTCGTTTAGTGTGATATTAGAAGTGGAAGTGGAGGGGAGAGCAGCCCTCACTAGATGGTTTTTCAAGTTTCTTTTTTTTTAAAGCAAATAATGGCGTTTCCAAGTCAAGCGTGCCTGTGTTTAAAATATGCCAATTTTTCTTTCTACTCTGACGGATTTTACTGGAAGCCACCGAAAAAGTTGTCACACAGACAAGTTTATCAGTGGTTTGTTTAGGTTTGGGTTCCAAAAGAGTCTCACGTGGACAGTACCATGCCCTTTTCATTGCATTTTTAACTAGGCGACGCGGATAGCCTCTAAACCTTAGTTTTGCTGCTAGTGTATTGGCCTCATTAAAATAATCTACTTTCTGAAAGCAATTCCTTCTGAGCCTTAGGAATTGGGAATACGGAAGGCTGTCTCTCAGGGCCCTGGGGTGACAGCTACTGTAGCTAAGTAAAGTATTCCTTTCTGTAGGTTTGCGGAATAAGGAGGTGTAAAGCAAACCTTCTTTATGTTGAATGCAAAGATTAAGGAAGGGGATGCTTGTATTACTGTGGGTGAGAGTAAAGGTAAGGCCGTAAGCCTGAAGACGGATCTTTCTATACTGTACATGGATTGGCTTGAATGTAATACCATCCTACCAGCCACAAATCCATTCCATCAAGGTATACTAACGTGGAAACGTTATATAGACAATATCTTTCTCATCTGGGGGGCTTCATCTGAGGCCTTGAATGCCTTTTTGCATTGGCTGAACAACAACTGCAACGGCCTTACCTTTACTCTCACACACAGTAATACAAGCATCCCCTTCCTTGATCTTTGCAATCTAGTGGCCCTAATCTTAAGTGTCAGTAACAATGATATGCAATAACACATCCTAAGAAAAATAAAAACATAAAAGGAAGAAACCCCCCACTCCCTCACCCGCTTCCCTGCATGACGGACGTAGAACTGCCCATCTCCCCAACTCTGCAGACTGTCTGTCGCTCCAACCCAACATAGTGAACTTAGGAGATTGTTGGCCGTCCCCTTGACCCTACACCCATCCCCATATCCAATGTAATGTGTAGCACCATCAGAGCCAGTAATTGAAAGTCAAATCATCACATTCAACATTGTTCTGCAATATGACCCCCCCTCAGGTTCATCCGCACCCCTGATCAATCCGCAAGTCTTGAGAGTCCTCAGTGACTCGCAACAAACAATGAAGATTTACAGTCACACCATCAGGCTGTGTGGGTCTCCGGAGCCTTATTCTCTCGGGTCATCAGTCCTCGTGTCTTTGCTCTACTACATAATCTCGTGCCAGGGCATTTCTCTCCATCCGGGGTCCCGGATGGAGAGACATGTTCCCATGGTCCTTGTGCAGTCTACACATGTGTTCCTCTCTTAGTGCCTCCAACTGGTTGACAACTCTCTAAGCATTCCCATGCCTTATCCAGGGTAGTAAAGAACCATCAGACTTTGCCCTCTGACTCAATGACTCAATGACTCAATGAGCAATCTCACTGGCAAAACCATTGAATAATTCACTTCCTTCTTCCGCAGTTGCATCTTTGTCCCTTCAGCGTAAAATCTTGAAAAAAGGTTTTTCGCCCGTTAGCCGAAGTGAAAAAGCAGGGCAAGTAGAGGGTGCGGAGGAGCTCCAGGGCGTATTGACCCCCCTGCACTCTATGTGCTCTTTCCATAGAGAAAAACCTGGAGACACCACAGGATTGGAGGTCAGCAGCTGGCTCCTCAGCGTGTTCTGGGACCCCTAAAATTCAAATATTAATGCGTCGGGATCTACCCTCATGCTCTCCCGATAATCTGCTGGAGGCCTCCAAGTCGTTCACCTGTGTTTTGAGACATTTTGTAATTGTAGCAAGGTGGATGTTGATTCTTCCACTTCCTTAAAACGAGACCCTAAGTTGCGTGGGTCTGCATGCAGCAGGGAGACTTCAGCTGTACAGTGTCTATACAGAGTTCCAATGCAGTACGGACTCCCTGTGTGGCTGGTATGATGTTGTGGAAAGACATACAGACTTCATCTGGTGCCTGCAAGATGTCAGGGACAATGGTCCTGAGAACTCTCCATGGTTTTGGGCCCCCTTCATTGTGCAAATTGATCAATCCTCGTCTGATGGGACCCTTTCATGGCCTTTCCGCTGGTCATCCTGTAAGGGTATCGGTGCAGTTTTGATGGGGGAAGGAGGGGAACGGGGGTATCCACCACTGCCTGTCCATTGGTTCCAGTGTCAAACTTGGCCATTTGGGTTTCCTCCCACGGGGCAACCTCCAACCTACTCTGCACATCTGTGGGTGGATCTACCAGCACAGGGCCCTCTCTGAGGGTGTGTGCCTTGCTTCACCCCCAGCAGTAGTACTGTTTATGTGGTGATATAGCGCTACAGTAGATCTGTCAGCTCTGCATGAGAGGTGGGATGGGACTACCACTGCTCCAGAATAACTCTCTTCGATTGGGTGAGTATAGGGTCATGCCATCTTCGCTTTACTTTCTCTCCCTCCTCCTGAGGTGACTGTGATTGGATTGGAATATATAGGTGCAGAGAAGGAGTTGGGATTGCTCAGTAGGTTCTGGTGTTCTCACCAATGGGTTGTGACTCCAGGGAACCCTGTGAGTTCTCCCCTCATTTTGGAGTCTGGTGCACCCTCAGATGGGCAAGTATACTGCCATGCTCGGATTTTCAAACAAACTGCCAGGTTGTTTATCTCATCTCTTTCCTGAATGATGATAAACTGTGCAGTATTCAGGGGGAACATGCTTTACGAAGCAACTATTACCCCCACTACCATTACAGCACGGGGATTACAACGAAAGTTGTTACAACGACTTTCACTGGAGGGCGCGGGGACTGGAGTTGGAATAGAAAATTAAACTATTCCACTATCCAGCGCCCCCCAACACAAGTCGTTGTAACGACTTGCGTTGTAATCCCCGTGTTGTAATGGCATGCGGGGTAAAAGCATGCGTTGTACTGACATACAACCAGTATTCAGTGCTGTTACATTCGGGGACCCCTGCTAGATTGCCCGTTGTGTGGGCTGAGCACCAAGTGGGCGGTGCTCTCCTAGTTCAGCAACTGGGCCGGACTTCCAACAGGCAGCCTCCTCTCACCGCCACCCCAGGTCCCACTCACTTGAAAGGCCTAAGAGGTGTCACCGGAATGGCCATCCAGGTTGGGCTGCACGCCTCAAATCAAACAGATGAGAGATCTCCCTTCGATGGCGATCCCACCACAACATGTGTTCACAGCTAAGGGATTGGGTGCTGCAGTCTTTGGTCGCTTCCGCGATCGTGGTTGGCAGGTCAATTATGGGACAATGAGGGTTCGCAGCCTCACGGACCTTCGGCCGGCTAACTCAAATCTAGGCCATGGCTCTGGCCAGGCCTCCAGGTCGCTGCGCCTTTCTCCCTCCCTTGCCTCTGGAACTGGGTGTGATCATGCAGCACCCACACTGCAATGGCAGACCAACCTCTGTCGTGATTTTATGTCGTTGGCACTTGGATCGGATAATGGATTGAAAGGGTATTGTGGTGGCTGTCAAAGACAACTTTGGTAATTTATTTTTTGACTGGGAGTATGTTTTAAAAGGGGTAACAGAACTTAAATGATACCAGTCCTCCTGTTTGGTATTGAATTACATTATCTGTGGTGTCATTATGAAGTTGTGTAATAATTTGACACATGCAGCATTAGAGTTCCTTCATAGGCCTGTTCATCATTTCATCTTCATCATCACAACTGAGTTAAGGTCATTTTCTTTGACTCTTTGAGTGACAATGGAATGAAAGACATCAGCAAAACCAGATACATGATTTAAACATATTTAGGCATTGTCAAATTAGAGGAACAATTGTGGAAACATTGAGGGGGGCCCAAGGATTTATTTGTTTTTACAAGGGGGGGGGGGCTACATTGATATTTTGAAGCTCACTGGTGTAGGGGTAGGTGTGTCACTTACTGGCGACAAAGACCTCCATGGTCCTGGTTTGCTGGTCATTCAGAAGGCACAGAAGTGATATTACATGAGCAATGGGATCTCTAACAGCACAGGAAATGTGAAAGCGCTTTGTGGTGACTTTCGGCCTTACAAGCCTCCCCTTCACCAGCTCTGATGAGGTGGCGTGACCTATACAGACGCTGTGTCAGAAATAAGCAT
This sequence comes from Lissotriton vulgaris, assembly GCF_964263255.1. Taxonomy (NCBI): domain Eukaryota; kingdom Metazoa; phylum Chordata; class Amphibia; order Caudata; family Salamandridae; genus Lissotriton; species Lissotriton vulgaris. Next base: position 1,091,020,600 of record NC_141696.1, on the reverse strand, counting down.
TGTGGTAGGGCAGGCAGTTCCAGTTCTGGACTATGCTCGGATCTTCTCCATTGGGCCTTTCTGAAACTGTCACGGTCGGAATTTCCAGTCGGATTTGGTAGAACTGAGTTGGTTAGTAAGCCATGTATTGTAGTGCAACAAGAAGGGGGGGTTTGGCCTAGTAGGGAAGAGGGTAGGTAGGGCCTATTAATACCAAAAGTGCAATTTACCTATGCCTCTATGTACATGATTGTGACATTTAATGTGACTCAAAGAGAAATGATTTACAAGTTGTTTATTATGCTTTTTCCTTTGCAAAAATCTTGTTTTGTGTTTTCAATGTAAAGTTGACTATGTATTTTTCTCTTGTCGCAAATCATTGACAATTTATGAGTTCGAAAAATAATTGACATAAATCAATTGTCTGAGTTAACTAACAGTGTGGTTTTCTCTTTGAGTCACATTAAATGTCACAATCATGTACATAGAGGCATAGGTAAATTGCACTTTTGGTATGTATTGTAGTGCATCATAAAACTGTGCTCCGAACAGCGCATCAGGCGCAAGATCAGGCAGTCAGACCAACCCTGACAAGACGGCAGAGGCTTACCAACCAACATTGTAATAACTCCCATAATGTTTACTATATTAAACTATATTTATATTAAAAAACAATATTTCTGTTTTCAATATTAGTGTATAATAATATATATATATTCGCTCGAAACTCGGCAACTGCAAAGCAAGTTTTAACGCATGCCAAGACACCACATCAACCCACTGGGGTATTACTTTGCGAAAAGAGAAGAGAATTGACTGCGCACCCACTTGGGTTAATCAACTGGCACTACAAGTTCGAGAGGCAGCAGTGGCAGCCGCACCCCTTGAAGGCGGTGAACATTGTGCATATTTAAGAGCGCTTCCATTCTCTGCAGCATCAACGCCGCTGAAGAAGGGATTTTATTGCCTGAAACGCGTCCGGCGTTTAACATTGATGCGGTTTTCTAGACTGTGATTTCTACAGCAAGCTGCTGAGTGTTAATAAAAAAGCTGATCTACATGCTTCCTGAGTTCTTGGTCTAAAGTTGGTTCCTGTTTGGTGGATTATATAACGGCTCTCCAAGTCGTGAACTAAGGCCCACCGCTGTGCGGGTCCGCTTCGACATCACGCTGTTGTTGAAGCATGGAAGGAAGACAAAGCGGGCGGTTACAGGGAACTGCCCGCTTTCGCTCGAAACTCTGCAACTGCAAAGCAAGTTTTAACGCATGCCAAGACACCACATCAACCCACTGGGGTTTTACTTTGCGAAAAGAGACGAGAATTGATGGCGCACCCACTTGGGTTAATCAACTGGCCCTACAAGTACCAAGAGGCCGCAGTGGCGGCCACACCCCTTCGAGGCGGTGAACATTGTGCATATTTAAGAGCGCTTCCATTCTCTGCAGCATCAACGCCGCTGAAGAAGGGATTTTATTGCCTGAAACGCTTCCGGTGTTTAACTTTGATGCGGTTTTCTGGACTGTGATTTCTACAGCAAGCTGCTGAGTGTTAATAAAAGAGCTGATCTACATGCTTCCCGAGGTCTCGGTCTAAAGTTGGTTTCTGTTTGGTGGATTATATAACGGCTCTCCAGGCCGTGACCTAAGGCCCACCGCTGTGCGGGTCCGCTTCGACATCGCGCTGTTGTTGAAGCATGGAAGGAAGACAAAGCGGGCTGTTACAGGGAACTGTCCGCTTTCGCTCGAAACTCGGCAACTGCAAAGCAAGTTTTATTGCATGCCAAGACACCACATCAACCCACTGGGGTTTTACTTTGCGAAAAGAGAAGAGAATTGATGGCGCACCCACTTGGGTTAATCAACTGGCACTACAAGTACCGAGAGGCCGCAGTGGCGGCCACACCCCTTGGAGGCGGTGAACATTGTGCATATTTAAGAGCGCTTCCATTCTCTTCAGCATCAACGCCGCTGAAGAAGGGATTTTATTGCCCGAAACGCGTCCGGCGTTTAACTTTGATGCAGTTTTCTGGACTGTGATTTCTACAGCAAGCTGCTGAGTGTTAATAAAAGAGCTGATCTACATGCTGCCTGAGGTCTTGGTCTAAAGTTGATTCCTGTTTGGTGGAATATATATATATATATATATATATATATATATATATATATATATATATATATATATATATATATATATATATATATATATATATATATATACATATATATATATATATATATATATAAATATATATTACCTACTGGCGGTCGCCAGTAGGTAGTTATAGTTAGGATTGTTTTCCATAGGAAATCCTCAACATTCTATTTGGAATAACTTTGGCCCTGGTGGATGAGTCTTTGCGAATTTCTCAAAGAAGATGGCTAGGTTCGCTGCACTCCTTCCCTGAAAGTTTGGGGGGGATTGGTCAAGTTGGGGCTGAGATATAAGGGGGGTCCCAAAACGTGTTTTCTCCATGTTATTTTCCATAGGACCTTTAGACTCGGCTACAGTTCGAACGGGTGAATGAATTTATAAGAAATTTGCCAAAACTGTAGAGTCTTGTTCGCAGATTCCGCTTTTTTTGGAATGGTGTAAATCCGTTCAGTAGTTGTTGAGAAAATTAAAGTTAAAGTCAATTATATATCTATAGGCGCGCACACGTGCGCGCACCCAGGCGGCTGCGCGTGAGCGGTATTTTTTTTGGCTGCGTGACGTCTGTTAACGTTCGATTCGAAGGAAATCAGGAAGTTTTGTCTGCCATTTTGTCACTGCGAGTAAATATATTGTTCATTTCAAAGCGTTGAAACATGGAAAGGGGAGAAGGTAGAGATTGTCTTCCTGCGTAGGTTTTCTCAGGGTGTGCAGTAAGGCCCTTAAACGCGAAAAGATATAATTTTTCTCCCAAAAAAAATACGGGATGCGCGCACCCGGTCGCGCACACCTATTTACAAGAGTGTGAAAATGGAGGTAAATCAGAAGTTTGAGTGCTTAGATATAAGGTGGCTCTGAAAAGAGCCCTTGTGTTAATTGAGTGTTTTCTGCATTTATAAGTAAGTACCGATGCAGAGCCTGATGTTGCAGAGGAAGATTCTGTTTCCCTCATTCGTGAAATGAACACCGTCTCTCCTATAGACGTCTTGCATGTGGTAGCGCAAGTTGTTGTGGTAAATAGAACCCATGCTATAATCTCTGAGGAACGCAGAAACAGATTTATTTACATGTCTCCTTGCTTTCTCAAATTGTGCACAATGGTGATTGGACCAATTCCATTTCTGTCTTTGGCATATATTGGAATATACCAAGGCAGATTGAGGAAAAAGTGTCATCAATTGTCGAAAGGTGTCTTTTAGAAGCATTTCCAGACCTACCCCAGTGATTGTGCCTAGATTGTTCCCACCACAGTGCACAATTATAAGGTCTGGTTCTGGGAGATGCATAAAAGTTTTCACCAATGGAATTAATTGGTGACATTTCAATCCTCTTTTGGAAATCCATGTTATGTGTACATTTGGTAAGCTGAGGTTGCAAATTCGTCTGCTTACTGCATATTTTTCACTCCAGTGAATATAACTGTGTCCTATTAGCCAGACCTTCATTTTCAAGGGATTTGTAGTCGTCCTCCGATCGGTTCTGGAAGTGGAATGGTAGTTAGAAGTTGAAATTTTAAATAAAGAAGAAGGAAGAGGCTGGGTGTGGTTAAAAAAATAAAAATGATTGGTTGATTGTAACAAGTGGAGAGTGAACAGGTCAATGTTTATGTTAAACGAAAAGTACTATTGGGTGTGAAAAAACAAGACATGTAACAGAGTTGTGGATTGGCAGGTGTTTCTGGAGGGAAAATAGTGTTCTTAGTTAGCTGTAGAACGTTGAGAGATGAACTTTTGACCTGTGCCTTCAGCAAGGTGCAGAATGAGGTGTAACCATGGAAACAGCCGGAGATGGCAGTTGGTGATGGGTTCACTCTTTGGTGCCTCTGCATCTGAGTCTGTTCTCTGGTGGCTGGCGGACAACTGTTTGTTATTGTGGAGATGAAAGGGTGATAAGGAGAGAAATACGACATAGCGTCTGGCCTGTAGAAGCGTGGGAGCAGTGATTAACTCTGAGTGAAGCGGAACTGTGTTGGTGCTTAGTAACAGTAAAAAAAAATGTTAACAGTGGTATAACTGTCTTTACGGTGCGCGACCTACTAAGAAAGAGTTCACGGGCCGTAATTGGCTTGCAGGTTCTAGTATCAGTAAGTGAGGTCGAGAAAAGAAAACATTCAGGACTTTATTTATGAAGGCCTTGCGCCACCGGTGCGTTACTTTTTCCCATTTTAAAAAATTAGGCACTGGCGGCGGAAGGTCTTCATAAATAAGGTCCTCAGTGACTACAGTTAAGGTTATGTGGAACCCATGAATAGTTTTTCAATATGAAATCATATCAGTTGAGATTATGGATTAAAAGAGAAACCGTGAATATTTGAAATGTTTATTTAGAAATGTACTGTTTTAAAGGCAAATCATTATGTAATATGAGTACAGAAATTGCAAAAAACACAGTAATTGGTATTGTCAGTAGTACATGGAATACAAACGCTATAGTTGAAGAAAAATGAATATAGTTGGAAAAAAACATTGTACACTCTTATAAGGAAGTATATTATATTTTAATAAATGGAAGAAGGTCTCTGGCCTTTCAGTTTAGGAACGATATATGAAAATGCAAGTGGTTATACATCATTACTTTATGAATCAGCTGTCAAACAACACAAAATCATAATGTCCACTGTTAGTAAAGCAAATAGGTCTGTTCTTCAAAAGAAAATATGGAAAAGAACGTGAAGAATATAGAAAACCAAAAGGAAATGAGGACGTCAATGGCTTGTTTGAGAGTTATTGAAGCATTGTTTAGGCAAAATAGGTAGCTTCTGCTTGTAACAGGAAATCAGTTTTATCATTTGAAAGTATGTCAGCTATCCAATGGAAAAGAGTAAAGCAGTACTGATGATCTGTTATAATCGGAGCCTCTTTTACCATCAGTGGGCAGCTCGGTGGGTTTTCGATGTAGCTCGCTGTTAGGAAAGAGTTAACCGTCCATTGCGTAGGCAAAGTATGCAGCAAGTGCCTCTAACATGAAATCACTGTTATCATCTGAGAACATGTCAGCCATCCAATTGAGAAGATGGAAGGAGCATTCATGATCTGTCATTATTGGAGCGTCTTTTACCATCATAGGGCAGCTCGGTGGGTTTTCGATGTAGCTCTCTGTTAGGAAATCTTGCGACGCTGCGAATATATTCCAATGACCCAGAACTCCTTGTATCGCTGCAAAGGCCATAAACCCTCCGTTGTAACAAAGCTGTTCATGATCAAGTAACGGATTCATGAGGTGATTGTAATTCGGTTCAGGAGGTACCAAATTGCAGAGACATAAATCCAGGGCCCACGTGAAATCACAGCTCAGGCAATGAAATACAGGCTGCACACAGGTGAAATACGAATATCGAAATGATAATCGATATGATGCATTCAAAGTCGAGAGTGGTAAGATGCCATAGTAGTCAAGCATCCTCTGGCGAAATAGTTCTAAGTGGCCCGGCTCGTTTGCGAAGGCAGGAGGGACATCCATTTTGAATTTCCCAAGATGGTACAGGAAACGGCGCAGCACCGCTGGTTGTATAGCAACTCCACAGAATTAGGTCGCCGGCTATGCAGTGGAGAGGAGCAGAATGACTTGATACATTTTCTAGGAGTCTAGTCACTTATATATTGCTTAGTGGTTATTAAAAAAGTAGCTTTTTTTGAACTGGAGGATGCGTTAAAAAATAAGGGAGTGATTTGAGGGGGTTGTAAAGCAAGGTCAATTTTTTTTACATCAATGCTGTTTTCTGTGAATGTTAGCTTAGTGAAAGATATGTGTGTGAGCAGATGCAACGTTCAGTTTTAAATGTGACAATGGCGGTCTTGTTCATGTCTTCCGATTCAAGGTCGGTATTCGCTGCCAAATACAAAGATTAAGAAACGCATGCGTGGGGTACATAGTGTGCATTCTTAAAGGAAAGTAAATGAAGGGTTATTTTTACCGCGTTAGCATTGTCGTTTAAAAAGTTATAGTGATTTCTATTATATGTGAAGAAAGTGTCACTGATGAAGACTGAAAATAAATCCTTATAAATGATACGGACTGGTGTATTTTAGAAAAGGTTTGTAACATTACATGAATTGTGGAAAAAAATAATGTAATTGAAAGTGTATGGTTTGAAAATGAAAAGTAGAGGTTTATAGTTCATGTTAGCAGTTCTAGAGGGTTAGATGCATGATAGATTTATTAAAAATAGAACATGTTTTTAAATAGTATTTTGGAAAAAATATGTGCCTTTATGTACAATTTACATTATGTGCCTGTTGCGTATTCTTTGAGTTTTAGTAATCCTGTGTCTTATAAGTTTTCTAGGGGCGGTTTGAGGTTCATGGTGGGTTTGGGCAGGGAGGGTAGGTTGAGGGTTTGTAATAGGGGGTTCGGCTGGGGTGGAGTGCGGAGTTTAGTGAAAAGTGAGGGGGGCGGGGAGTTACGGTGTTTGGTAATGGAGCAGAGTCAGAGGACGCCACATTTGTGTTATGGGCTGCCACGGAAATATGTATTTATTCTCAGAGGTTTATTATATTAAGGGTATATATTAGCATGGTGGCTCTTGTCATTTTGTTGTTCTGTGTATGTTTATAATGCTGGCTCTGTAGTTTCAGTTTATGGACCTTATTGCGACACACAGGGGATCTATGTTGCACAGTTGGAGATCAGAGACTTAGGAAATAAAACTTTATAATTGTAAGGGCTGTAAGCGATAGAAATCGCCCGTTCTCGGTGTAAAAAATATCACCGCTATTGGTGGTATTTTCCACGGTGTTAGTACTCGAAGGAGACTAGTAACATATATGTGAAATAAAATTATGTAATAGGCTCAGTATTTTACATTATCTTGGAAAACAAAAATTGATTTTACATAGCAATAAGTCTCTTATAATTAAGGGACGGAGTGTATATAGTGCTATTTAGTACTCTGCTATGTGATTGATGTTGAATATTTCATAAGAGGAGGCTTTAAAAGATTTACGATAAACTGGTTTTCTAGGGAAGTGGGTGGAGTGTTCCGTGTAAATTGCAGAATAGAAACTAGTAAGAACCAATTGGAAGTGTTGTTTTAAAGTCACATGACTGCACATGCGTGTCTCGACGCGATAGTTGGGTGCGCGCACCGGGTCGCGCACTATAAGAAAGCGGCGAGAAAATATCAGCTAATATGCTCTTCAAGCTTGTTTTGGTACAAAGAGTTAGTTCAGAAAATAACTTTTTTTTTTTTGGAAACAAGTGTTATGATGCTTTTGCTTTCATAAAGTTGCGACAACATTTTTCAGTATGTCATACTATCCAAATAAAGTGAAGAAATTTAACTTTTCTTGGAGCATTTATGACTCTCAATTATTTGTTTAATTAGAGTAAAGCTTTGCTCTCCGTATACAAGAAGTTCTCCCCAGCTCGTGCATTTCATGTGCACGTTCGCCAGATATGGTCTCAAGTTCATCTCAGCACTCGATGGAGATACAGGTCGTCCACCGGAAGATGTGTTGATTACTTCTGATGGTAATAGCTTGGCCTCCGTTTTTCTTGTCAAAGGTGGTCGCTCATTTTCATCAGATTCGGAAGATGAATGCGGAACGGTAGCCATTGTACCGAAGTCTTCGGGAAGATGTTCGACGTTGTTGTCTCTTGAGAGTAGAAAAGAAAGTGATGGTAGTGGGTGGAGTGCTGCGTGTAAATTGCAGAATAGAAACTACCAAGAACCAATCAGAAGTGTTGTTTAGAAGTCACATGACTTCACATGGGAGTGTCAGGTCCTGTACGCGATAGGAGGGTGCGCGCACCCGGTCTCGCACTAAAATAAAGCGGCGAAAAAATATCTCATAATATGCTCTTGGAGCACGTTTTGGTAGAAAGAGTTAGTTCTGAAAAGAACTTTTTTTTTTTTTGGGGGGGGAAAGATGTGTTATAATGCTTTCGATTTCTTAAAGTTGCTACTACATTTTTCAGTATGTAATAGTTTGAAAATGAAGTGAAGAAATTTATCTTTTCTTGGGGCATTTGTGACTGTCAATTTTGAGTTTAATAAGAACGAGGCTCTGCTCTCCATACAAAAGAATTTCTTCACACTTGTTGCATTTCATATGCACCTTCGCAAGATATGGTCTCAAGTCCATCTCAGCACTCGATGGAGATACAGGTCGTACACCAGAAGATGTGCTGGCCACCTCTGATGGTAATAGCGTGGCCAGGGCTCTTGTCGATGCTTTTGCATAATGCTCAGGATGCCTTTGTTTAACATGCCGCTGCATGGTGTGTGCAGAAAAGGAATATTTTCTATTTGGATTTCCCCTTGAGAGCTCCGAATTGCATATCGTGCAGGTTACTTTTGGCGCATTCACTTTCTTTTGATCTTCAGGATGAGTGAAAAATTGCCAAATGAAAGATTCCTTTTTTCTTCTTAACGGTGGTCGCTCATTTCCTTCAGATTCGGAAGATGAATCTGGTAGGGAAGCCATTTGAGCAAAGTCTTCCGGAAGATGCTCGACGTTGTTGTCTCTTGAGAGTAGAAAAGATTGTAAGGAAAGTGGGTGGAGTGCTTCGTGTATATTCCAGAACAGAAACTACTAATAACCAATTGGAAGTTTTGTTTTCAAGTCACGTGACTTTACATGCGCTTCTCAGGACGTGTAGGCGGTGACACTATGTAGTTACGAACGTGATTACATACTTAGGAACTAGCATTCAAAAAAACTATGAAATTCACTGAAAAAACCATAGGTTTTACACACGTTATAGTTAGGAAGTAGCATTTGAAAAACCTATGAAATTCACTGAAAAAACCATAGGTTTGACACCAGTTATAGTTAGCTGGAAATTTTACTGACATAAAACCAATGAAATTCCACGTTATAGTTAGTTGGACTCACTATAACTTGCGCGTGTAATGCACTGCTGATGACATTACATATTACATCACTCATGACATGGTCAGTGACATCACTTATGACATCACTGATGACAGACCTCCTTTAAGTGTAATGTAACCCTTAAAACACATATTGGATGTGAACAAGGGCGCCTGAGCCCGAAACGCGTCATCTGTCGACTGCTGTTTGGTGAATTAAAACATCTTGCCTGAAATCAGAAGTGGTTCGTGTCTCTCTCTTCGCCGCCGGGGGTTCTCTGGTGGAAGTGGAAGGAGTACTGGTTCGAAATTCATATATATATATATATATATATATATATATATATATATATATATATATATATATATTCACTGAAAAAACCATAGGTTATAGACCATATATAGTTAGGGATTAGCATTTACAAAACCTTAATTTACTCGCACAAAACCAGAGAAATTCGCATATATAGTTAGTTGCAATAACTATATATCGCGCACCCGCAATCCATTGCTGATGATGTCACATATTACATCATTCATGACATGGTCAGTGACATCACTGATGACATCACTGATGACATCTCAAATGACATCACTGATGACATCACTGATGACAACATCCAGTGACTGTCTGTTTCTGTAAAGTTAAAATATGGCTTGCATATTGAAGAATGAGTGGATGTATAAGTGTCTGGATGAAGGATTTAGTAGGTGCATGAGTGAGTGAGTGATTAAATGTGTCTCACTGAGTGCATGGGTTAGTGACTAAACTGTCTTAATTTGTGCATCATTATGTCTGTTGTTCTGTAAACTGCTGCATGTGTTGATCAGTAGCTATATGAGTAACTATATGGGTTATTGATTGATTGTCCAAGTATTTGTATGGGAGACTGAGTGTGTGTGTGGCTGGTTGGGAGATGTGTGACTCTGTGCAGATCAATGTGTTCTTGTATCATTGATTGTATAAGAGAGTAAGTATGTGTTAGTATATGTTTGAAAATGTAAGGTACTCTATGTTTAACTGTATTGATTAGAAAATGGAAGTGTGATTGATTCTTTACAGGACTGACTAGGTGTGTGAGTAACTCCATGGATGAGTGGCAGAGTGTGAGTGTCTGTATAGGTGTATGAGTGCATATGATAGTGTTATAAAGATGAGTGATTGTATGTATGAATGATTGTATGGGTGAATGAGTGAATGTGTGTGTAGACATAGAAATCAGTGAGTGCGTATGTAGTAACTAGTATTGGTGTGTCAATGGTTTAAAAAATTATATTCTGTATTTTACACTTGATGTAACAGAGGTTATATTAAAGTGTGAGGAGATGCATTGTATTGTCACATGACTGATATCATCAGTGATGTAACCATTGATATCAAATGAGATGTCATCAGTGATGTCATTTGTTATGTCATCAGTGATGTCATCAGTGATGTCATTTGAAATGTCATCAGTGATGTCATTTGAGATGTCATCAGTGATTTCATTTGAGATGTCATCAGTGATGTCATCAGTGATGTCATTTGAGATGTCATCAGTGATGTCATTTGAGATGTCATCAGTGATGTCATCAGTGATGTCACTGACCATGTCATGAATGATGTAATATGTGACATCATCAGCAGTGGATTGCGGGTGCGCGATATATAGTTATTGCAACTAACTATATATGCGAATTTCTATGGTTTTGTGCGAGTAAATTAAGGTTTTGTAAATGCTAATCCCTAACTATATATGGTCTATAACCTATGGTTTTTTCAGTGAATTTCAATGGTTTTTTAATAGCAAATATGAAAAGCTGTAAAATGTAAAGTACGTGGTAGGTAAAAACATTTTCGTATTTATGCACGCTGATATGCTTTGAACGCTGCCCCCCCCCTCCTCTTTTCTTTTAAAAATTGGAAGAAACAAAAAGTATTCCCTTCCATAAATAACCCAAGACTTTTATTTTGTTATGGCAAGGGAACTAAATAGAGAATAAACCATAGTATAGGAATGGTTCTTCACCAGATTAGATATTTTCCCAGACCCTCATTCTCCAATGTGATGAACTAGGCTAAAATTCTTCTGGTGCCTGCACCCTGTCACAGAATATCACCCTAAAACATGGAATCTCCCAAACACCAGATTGAGTTGAACCCCACAGTAAGACTTATTTCTTCAGGGCCTCAGAATTTCTTTTGCTTTGCTCATGGAAATTGTGGGATATTGGAGAGATAAGGTGTCACCATTAAGAAAGGGTAGTATTTAAATTTGCATATCAATTATGTTAAACCTTTTAGACATATGATATGCTAGATTGAACTTATGCTTTACATGTGAAGCCGAATTCAACAGCTTAAGTAAGTAGATTTTCGTAGTTGTAACTTTAAAGGGTGATCTAGCAAGTTGTAAAGATTTTCTAAAACAGTGGAGCATATTTAGTTTTTTAATGTACATGTTTATGAAACGATTACACAAATGAAACATTTGTGAGTTTTAAATTTCCGGAGAAGTATAATTCACCAAAAGCTTTCTCTGTAGATGTTTTTCCATTAACAATCCCAGTTCCATCACCCGCCCAGGATATCACTACTGTTAGTTGTCATTGTTGCTTCTGTTTTAATAAAAAATGTTTTAAGGTGTTTACTGTTTTTGTTGCGATGTATATATTTATAAGTTATTAAAGTGTTATAATCCTACTAATTTTTTAACGATTATTGCTCTTTGAGATATTCCCTGTCTACAAACAGAGAAGAATAGGAATATTCTGTCTCCCTTTGCAGATAGTGAAGGATAGGTAATGCGGACTTTTGTCCCCCGTTGTAATCCGTCATGCCTGTTTTTCTCCCCACTGATTGATTGATTGGCTGGACATGTATTGTTCAAGGAATAGTTCTTTCGAGGTATTCTCTGTTTGCAAATAACGTGGAATAGAAATATTCTGTCTAGTCTTTGCAAGTAGTGAAGGGTGGGTAATGCGGACCTTTGTCCCCCGTTGTAATCTGTCATGCCCATCTACTCCCCACTGATTGATAAACTAGTTCCACCGGACCATTTATTAGAGGTACATCATCTGGCTCAACCGGAGGGTACCCCTAATAAAGAAGACATATGTAAAATACGAAGTAATCACTGTATCCTGTTAAACAGAATCTTTAGCATGAAACACACTTGAAAAGGAAGGGAAAGAAATCGAACAAAATCAGTAGGCCACTGATGAGTTTTTGACTTCGCTAGAAATAAGAAACATGAAAGTGGTGAGAGAAGCCAAGCTTGATGTTACGGCAGCCACGAGGTAGCTAGGCTCCGCCACCCCCCCACTGCTCCAAGCATGTCCGTCCCACCGCCCGCCACGCCCAATAACGGTAACATGAAATAGATACAAATCAGCAGATACCTACCCCCATTCCGGAAACTCCCGAAGTGCAACAGGTTCGTGGCTACGCCCATCCAGAAGACGAGGCCTTCGGCACATGTAGGGCGAGTCCTGCTGGCAGCCGTCGGCCGGGGAGGTCGTCGCGTAAGGTGGGCCAGGAGAGGAGGCGAGGCCGACGGGATCCCTTGTCCCATCCTCTACTTTTTTCAATAATGGCTGCGACAACGGGGGGGATGTCTTGCACATGCCACCGACCCCCCCCCCTGGGCCAGGAGAGGAGCCGAAGCCGACAGGATCTCTCTTCTTTCTTCAATAATGTCTGCGACAACGGGGGGGATGTCTTGCACATGCCACCGACGCCCCCCCTGGGCCAGGAGAGGAGCCGAGGCCGACGGGATCCCTCTTCTTTCTTCAATAATGGCTGCGACAACGAGGGGGATGTCTTGCACATGCCACCGACCCCCCCTCCCCTCGTATCTCCTGGTCTGGCCCCGGCTTGGTATGAGCTCCCCGTTCGGTCCTGAAGCGGCGCCCTGCAGGCCACGGGGGGATGTCTTGCCTCTGCCTCCGACCCCCCCCTCTTATCGCCTGGTCCGGACATCACGGATATCAATGCCAGGTGTAGGCGTAGGGTGCGCTGGGAGGGAGAGGCGGCGCGAACGAGCCTCTCCCACCCCCCCAGGTGGGGGCCCCTCAGCTGCACCCCTAACGCTCCACTCACCCAACAAAAGGTCTCGTCCACTATTGCGAGGCAATGATGCTCCGCTCACCCAGCGGGGGTCTCGTCCACTGTTGCGGTGCAACGTCGCTTCTGAGTTCAGCTAGAAAATGAGTCCTGCGTCCAGAAACGTTCTCCTCAACTTTGAAGATTCTATAAGAGCCACGGGGGCCCCCGACCCCCGCAGACACCCCCGATGGGGAATGACTGCCATGATCACCCAAGGAACGACCATGACGTAGCCGCGGGACGTTGGCGCGCTCATGCCGGCGCCGGCCTCAGTCTTGAAATGACCAAAATCCTGCAAGACTACCAACTTGATCAGTTCCGGTGGGACACCAGTATGACCCGGTAGGAGAGATTGTTGCCTCCCACCCCACTGTGACTGATGGTTCATGTCGCCAGTCCCCCCTGCTACCCTTCAACGAAAACTTTTGGACTGCCAAAAGAGGTCCCGGTCCAACCACAAGTTGGTGGAGACAATTTGACTATACTTGGACCTTCCTGACCTCACCCAAAATGGCGCCGGTACAAATGAAACTCTCAACTCCTTGTTGTGCCCCGATTGCTCAGCCTTGATATCATGAGATATGTATGCAGTTTTTAGCACATGAATTGATATGGGATAAGACTGATTATATGTTCGGACAATGAATTGATCCGAGATGGGTATTGATTATACGTTCGAACAATGAATTGACATGGGACGGGTACTGATTACACGTTCGGACAATGAATTGATATTAAGTTCTAATGCATCATTGATTACTGTATTTATTGAAGGTTCGAATTGTCGACACTTTTGGTACTTGCTCACAATGAATTATCGATATGATTTTGTTGCACTTGTCGCACTTTTTACTATGAAATCAACGACCACTGACTCTGTTATGTTTTCCACAAATAAATACCCCCCCCCCCATTTACAGTTCCAGCCTGCTCCGTGGCCGGCCCACGGGGTTGTAGGCCCGTATTTGTGCACCAACATTTTTATTAAAGGTTTTTGAAAAAGCAAACGTAGTTCTAACACGTAGATTGGTAAGTTTCGAACAAATGGCCACTGTTTCCGATTTAAAAAAAAAAAAAAAAAGCAGGTGAAATGAAGCAGCTCGATTAGTTAAGGGTTAAAAAGTATAGTACGCAGAAACATTGCAAATATGAATGGTCCAGGTTTGTTGTATGTGTTTTTCATTTTTGTACAGCATAAAGCAATCGATAAAGATCCTGGTATTTAGCCTCTACTTTATATGCTACCTGTATCAGTGAAGTTGTTTTAAATGCCCCTAAGCCACCCCGAAGGAATGTCACCTGGCCCATCAACATGCCCATGATGACATCAACCAGTGTTTGTATGTTTTTGTAAAGTTAAAATATGTCTTACATATTGAAGAATGAGTGGATGTATAAGTGTCTGGATGAAGGATTTAGTAGGTGCATGACTGACTGTATGAGAGAGTGATTAAATGTGTTTCACTGAGTGCATGGGTTAGTGACTAAACTGTCTTAATTTGTGCATCATTATGTCTGTTGTTCTGTAAACCGCTGCATGTGTTAATCAGTAGCTATATGAGTAACTATATGGGTTATTGATTGGTTGCCCAAGTCTTTGTATGGGAGACTGAGTATGTGTGTGGGTGGCTGGGAGGTGTATGACTCTGTGCATAGATGTGTGAGCAGTTGATTCACTAGATGTATGGGTTCAAACGTGCATGTGGAAACAGCTGTATGGGCAGTTGACTGTGTGCATGAGTGTATTGGTGAGTGAATGGATATCTCAGTGCTACATGTCAAAGTATGTACATATGTAAAACACAGTACATGTGAGAGTTGACATATATAAATAACTGAGCATAAGAGCCAGTGAATGTGAGAGTGGCTTTATGAATCATTGTGAACTTGTATCAGAGATTGTATAAGAGAATAAATATGTGTTAGAATATGTTTGAATTAGTAAGGTGTGTATAACTGTATAGTTGAGGAAATGGAGGAGTGATTGATTCTTTTCATGACTGACTAGATGTATGAGTAACTCCATGGATGAGTGACAATCTGTGAGTGTCTGTTTACACTGATTGTATCTAAGGTTATATTAGAGTCTGAAGAGGTTCATCGTATTATCACATGAATTATATTATCAGTGATGTGATCAGTAATGTCAAATGAGATGTCATCAGTGATGTCATCAGTGATGTCACTGACCATGTCATGAATGATGTAATATGTGACATCATCAGCAGTGGATTGCGGGTACGCGATATATAGTTATTGCAACTAACTATATATGCGAATTTCTATGGTTTTGTGCGAGTAAATTAAGGTTTTGTAAATGCTAATTCCTAACTATATATGGTCTATAACCTATGGTTTTTTCAGTGAATTTCAATGGTTTTTTAATAGCAAATATCAAAAGCTGTAAAATGTCAAGTACGTGGTAGCTAAAAACATTTTCGTATTTATGCACGCTGATGTGCTTTGAACGCTGCCCCCCCTCCTCTTTTCTTTTAGGAGTATTCTCCCTTTGCAGATAGTGAAGGGTAGGTAACGTAAGCCTTTGCCCCATTGCAACCCGTCATGCCTGCTTCCCTCTACATTTGATTGATTGTTATCCAAGCATTTACTGTTTTAGAATTGGGTGCTCTCATGCTGACGCCAGCTTCAATCTGAAACATCCAGAAACACTGTAGACTACCAATTCAATCAGTTCCGGTGGAGCCCCAACGTGACCTGGTAGAGAAGAACTTGCCCTCCCCTCTTTGACTGATTGTTCTTGTTGCCTGTCCCTTCTGTTGTCATTTAACAGAACTTTTTGGACTGCTGAAAGGGGTTGTATTCCGACCGCTGGTTGGTGGAGACATTTTGACTATATTCTGGACCTGCGTTGTCGCGTAATGCGTCATATGACGCGCCGCATTAGCGCACCCAGAACTGCTCCGGTGCGCAAGGCGCAGCTTCCCGGAAACGATCCAGAGCGCGGCGCGCAGCGCGTAACGTAAGCATACCAGGTCATGTGACTTGTTAATAAAACTTTTCATTGGTTCATTTTACTTTTGGTTTCCTAATGATGGAAGGCTTAATCATATGACCTAAAAATAACACTTTTCATTGGATTAAAACATTTTTTTTTCCCAAATGATGAAAGACCCACCTTTTTTTTTCTCACTCGGCAATCAAAAAAGGTTCCGTTAGATGACAACAGAGGGGACAGGCAACAAGAACCATCACTCAAAAAAGGGGAGGGCAAGTTCTTCCCTACCGGGTCACGTTGGGGCTCCACCGTAACTCATCGAATTGATAGTCTACAGTGTTTCTGGAAGTTTCAGACTAAAGCTGGCGTTAGCATGAGAGCACCACCATCTCGTAGCTCCGTCGTGGCCATTCCGCAAGCAATCATGGCAGCCGCTCCCCACCGCAAGCCTGCGGGAGTCGGGGGCCCCCAAGACTTTTGTACAATCTTCAAGGCTGAGGGGACGCTTTCGAGAATGGAGCCCAAGCCCTAGCAGACAAGCGTCCGAGTTCCAAGGTGTCCGAGGGCCATTTTAGTGGACCAGGCCCAAATCCGAAAAGCTGGCCGCCATTTTAAGAGTCCTGTTGCAGCCGCCTATCGCTGCACCGCAAGAGTGGGAGCAACTAAACTACATGGTGAGCGAGACGCTGTAGCCGCAAGAGCGGGCGGTAAACAGCTGAATGGCGGAAAAGGCACAGTGTAGCAAAAGCGGGCGGAATGGCAACTGAAACGGTAAAGGGGCGCCCCACTACAGCAGACGAGCCTCCACCTGGGGAGGCCCGTTCACGCCGCCTCCCCTCCCATCCGTACCCCCGGGCGCCCCACGCCATTTTTCGGAGAAGCATTGTAGGATACCAAAACCAGTGCGGCAACTTACTGGACATCACCTGGGTGCCGTCCAGATCTCAGCGCGTTCTGCTGCCTTGGGACTATTCGCACAGCAGACCGCTACTGATGAGGCACAGTGCAGCAAAAGCGGGCAAGTACCATGAGTGACTTTAATTCGATCTTTCAATAGTACAGTAATCAATAACACATCAGAACTTAATATCAATAGGGATGTCAAAATGTTCAATCAATTCTCGTCCCTGCTCGCCATGCGCTTCAAAACTGCATACGTATCTCGTGATATCAAGGTTGGGCAACCAGTACACAACAAGGAGTTACGAGTCCCATTTATACCGGCGCCATTTTGGGCGCGGCCGGGCAGGTCCAGGATATAGTCAAACATAACAAATGAGGCTGACGTCTCTGAAGCAGTTGACGCACAGCAGGACATAGCAAATAAACATGAAGTCTCTGAAGCTGTTTACTCACTGCAGGACAAAACAAGTGAACCTGAAACCTCTGGAATAATTGTCGCTCAGAAGAACAACACACAAAACTCTGTAGTGTCTGAGGAAAGAAAAACAGAAGGGCACTGTAGTTTCAGACACACTTAACACTGATGACTTAACAAAGATATCGTCTGTCTATGAAGCAGCTGTCATGTTCACAGAATTGACAAAGAAGTGTGCAGACACCAATGCTATTAAGAAACACAAGGAAATCCCTAACGCATCAGCATTCTCGGAAGAGGTTGACACAGATGACATCTTAAGGAACAAAGAAAGACAAATTAAGGATGAGGAAGTTATCACTTTAGTTTTTTCATCAGCTAGCGACAGCAACAAACACATTGTAATGGAGATTAGAGAGGCTACGGATGGGTGAATAAATTATCAAAAGAAATGGCGACTCCCCCCTTTAGCAGATTAGCTAAATCTTTGCGTAATTTGGGCATAAAAGTTATATTATCGTTGTTGTTGTTGTTGTTGTTATGGTTATAGTTCTGGTTAATTTCCATTCAGAGTGTCCTACACAGTACCACTCTAGGTAAACACTACTTTATGTAAACCTGGGACATAGCACTCATTAAAATGTTTGTGATCTTTCCTGTTAAGTTGCATCATAAGTTATTTTAACCATTCCATATAAAGTCATGCATAAAAATGAATACACAGACACAAATAACATGTGTATCCAAAAACAAAATACAGATTTTGGCCTTATTTATTGCCTCTAGTTTTCAAAGGCAAATTTCTGTGGAAAACATGCACATTAAGGGTTGCCTTTCCTTAAACCTTTGTTTTTTAAAAAAAATTGGAAGAAACAAAAAGTCTTCCCTTCCATAAATAACCCAAGACTTTTATTTTGTTATGGCAAGGGAACGAAATAGAGAATAAACTATAGTTGGTCACCATGGGGTTTAAAGAAGGGATGGTTCTTCACCTGGGTGCCGTCCACAACTCAGCACGTTGTGCTGCCTTGGAACTATTCGCACAACAGACCGCTACTGACCATTGTTGCTTCTGTTTTAATAAATTTTTTTTTAGGTGTTTACTGTTTTTGTTGCGATGTATACATTTATAAGTTATTAAAGTGTTATAAACCTACTACTTTGTTGGAGTTCTATATATTTTCAATGTGACACATAATTGTGAAGACTTTAATGTACAAAAAGGCCTCCCTGGAATCTTCCGCTTCAGGCTCGGTCCCACACACCCTCACAGTGAGAATCCCCTCCCCAATCACAATACAGGATGGTTATCAGATAGTAGGAACGCGTGTGGTGTGACAGATCTCATCGGGTGGGGGCCTTGATCTACTGTAACTCCTTTGAAGAGGGGTGATTCTTTACAGTTGGGGCCATAAACTACATCCGCAGGGCTAGGTGATAGCCTGGGACCGGCCTGGACAATCAGACACAAAGGAAGAGGAGTGTCAGAGGGTGCGGTAGTGAATAGGGTGAAAGGGTGGTGTCGGGCGGGCACAGGGTGTGATTCTCCGGTAAGAGCAGCGCAGATGGGGGGAGGTTTATGGCCCATGCATAAGACAGAGAGCGGGGGTGACCAGTGCGTGGGTGAGATGCTTGCGAGGGTGGGGAGCCATGCTAAGGATCGGCGGCGTGCAGAGAGTGGGTCTGGTCAAGGCATCTAAAATGGCTGCCGTGCACGACAAAAGTGTGTCATTGGAAAAAAAGCAAGATGGCGCAGACAATGTTTCTCAATACGAATTAATTTATAACAATTATTTTTAACAATATATTTACTCGCAGTGTCAAAATGGCGATCAACACTTCCTGATTTCCTTCGAATCGAACGTTAACAGACGTCACGATCGGCGTCGTGCAGAGAGTGGGTCTGGTCAAGGCATCTAAAATGACTGCCGTGCACGACAAAAGTGTGGCATTGGAAAAAAGCAAGATGGCGCAGACAAGGTTTATCAATACGAATTAATTTATAACAATTATTTTAACAATATATTTACTCGCAGTGTCAAAATGGTGGTCAACACTTCCTGATTTCCTTCGAATCGAACGTTAACAGACTTCACGCAGCAAAATAAAAAGAAAACGCTCACGCGCAGCCGCTGGAAGACAAGTATCAACATATATGAGCATCCTCAGCCACCATCAGAAAATGAGGGGGTCAGGATACGTCTCCCGTACCCCCTTATACCCATTTCCCACATTGTTTTTCCTCCATCTTGTAATTTAATTAAAACGAAACACAAATTTTTCTTGTTTTTTTGGCCCCGCGGGGCACTTTAATATCCCCCTCATCAATCCTAGGGGGTCAGAAGGGGTCTACCTTGCCCCCTTTCCTTCATTTCCCCCTTCGTTTTGGCCTCCTCTAGTCTCTCGATCCTACCGAGAGACAAGATGGCGGCTGCTACGGACTGTTTAGAAGGTTGACAGACACCGGACAGCCAATCAGCTTCGCTTCGCAAAGCTCCGTTACGCGAAAAGTACGCGAACTGGAGCGCTATCCGGGACGCTGTCACAGATATATCTGTTTTTTTAAACGTTAATTTCTCAAAATCCACTGCAGCACATATATTGAGACCCAGCAAAGGCACATCGGGCTAACAGTCCCTACAATTTTGCCAAGTTTCGTGTAAATCCATTCAGCCGTTCGAGCTAAAAGTGAGGCCAAACGCCCTATGGAAAAATGAATGGGAAAAACGCGTTTTGGGACCCCCCTTTTTTCTCGGGCTCCCCTTGACGAAACCCCCCCATATTTTAAGGGGCTGCTCAGAAACAAAATGTGCCATTTTCCTGAAAATGTCAGCCGATTCCGTCCACAAACGCCAAAGTTATTAGACATAGAATTTTCAAAAGTTCCATAGAGAAAAAATCCTAACTATATATACCTACCGGCGACTGCCAGTAGGTAATATATGCACATATATATATATATGTTTTTGTAATTCACAATAGAAGTATTGGATAGTCTTATTTTATCATGATCTTTTTTATCATCATATGTAATTTCATTTTTCGTTTGCTCTGTCTCATCCTTTGAGTTGAAGTTTTGAAAGACCAGTACCTAAGGTGTCTTGACATATTAGTTACAGGTAAATATATGCGAAGTAATTTCGGGAATCCGCATTCCCACTCAGGCACAAGGCTGTGTACTTGCCCCCACACTCTATTCGCTCTTCGTCAATGGTGTCATTCAATATCTCTCTGATATTCCGGGGAGCGCTCCTAACTTGAAGTGTTCTAAAGTAGTAATATTCTTGTTTGCCAATGATACGCTGTTGGTGTCAAATCCCTGCGTGGGGAAAAGATGCTTCTGTCTAGTGTTAGACCTGGCATCATTGGCAGGAGTCTCCCTTCCATTTTTTACTCATGCCTCCTCTGTTTTAAATATGTTTTGCTGGTTAGATGCTTTGGGCACCATGCCACTGATATGCCAGAGTGCAAGTGCTCCCTATGTTAAATTGATGTATTAAATAGTGACTCCATGATTGGGTTATTTGATTTACTTGTCAGACCCTAGTACAATGCACCATGTGTGCCCAGGGCTTGTAAATCAAATGCTGCTGTTGGGCTTTTAGGACTGGTTGCGCCACCCACAGAAGCAGCTTGTAAAGTGAGTCTCAGGCCTGCCTGCCATTGTGTGCAGTCTGTGACTGCCATGTTGACTTGTCAGGTGCACCCACTTGACAGTCGCTAAACCTTCCCATTTCTTCATATCAGACACCCCTAAGGTAGGCCCAAGGGCAGGGTACATTGTAAGTATAAGGTATGAAATGCCCTGGTGTGTGTGGCTTGTCCTAATAGTACATTACAGCCATTTTCGTTTTTCACTATTGCAAGGCTACCTGCTCCCCATAGGCCAGAATGGGCAGTTTGTTTATTACATCTTATAATCCTAACTGACTCCGGAAACATGGTAGAAATTCGAATTTAGTATGCCTGAACTCAGAATGATAAAATACTTCTTTTAGTGAAGTTGGTTTTAACATTCAGTGTTTGAAAATATAACTTTTAGAAAGTAGATATTTTCTTGCCTAACTATCCAAGCCTGACTCTGCTAGGTTGTGTATTGTTTGAGTGACAGTGGCTGGAGGATTCTAAGAGACAGGGTGAGTCAGCACAGTGCTGAATGGCGAGATCTGCATGCAGATGGGAGGGAGGAGTTGCACCTGGTACCTAAATAGGGCTGTGCCTTCCCTCCACAATACTGGCTTCACCTCCTGTGGTGTGTCTGATGTCCCTGGCCTACACTGCTTGAACTCCTGAAAACACAAAATGGGTTTGTCTGATACTGTATTTAACTGGTTTGCCTCCTTCCTTCAAAACAGATCCCAAAGATTCGAGGTCAATCAATCCCTGTCCAATCCTATGCCGTAACACTTGGAGTGCCACAAGGTTCTTCCCTCTCACTGACCCTTTTCAACCTGTTTATGGAACCTCTTACCAATCTTCTCAGCCTCAACAAAATCCACTTCCATATATATGCAGACGACACCCAACTCTACATCAAGATCCATTCACTGGATGACATCAAATCACTCAACTCTACTTTAAAAAAAACGCAAACGTGGCTTGCTGAAAATCATTTGAAACTCAACTTCCTCAAAACAGAATTTCTCCTATTCGCCCCCCTAACAAACCTAACACTATCCTAGACGGGCTTAAGCACTTAACAGCTCTCAAAGGTCAACCGTTCATCGTCGATTCAGCGAAATCGCTTGGTATAATTCTTGACAGCAATTTCAAGATGCAGAAGCATATCAGCACTTTCACAAAATGAGCCAACTTGTACCTGAAGACCTTGTGAAAAATAAGACACTTTCTGCTAGCCTTCAATTTAAAACAAGCAGTTCAAGCCCTAGTAATACCTACAGTAAAATATTGGGCTGTAACCTTTTGAGGCCTCCCAAGGGCATTGACAGCCCCACTTAGAGCCACTATCAAATCAGCTGCGAGACTCATCACGGGCTCAAAGAGAAACTTTCCCATATCCCCTGACCTCAGAACCCTCAAATGGCTACCAAGTGAAGCTAAAACACATCTCAAAATCGCTTGTATGACTCACAAGACCCTTCACCACAATTCCCCGCATTACCTAGCTCAGAAACTGGAGCTCTCTGCTGGCAGCATAGCCTCCAAGGGTGCCAAATTTATTTACAACAAGGGGTGGTGAGGGACAGAGTCTCTGAATTAAGCAGAAAGCTCTCACCCAGTCAAGAGATCATTTGAGATCAGAGAATTTGTCCACCCTAAGCGTGGAAGGGTATTCTCAGATGTGAGGCCCTTGCTCATTGCACCATCAGGATTCAAGCAAACCGGGCCGAAGACGGCTGTAATGCCAGAAACCGGTCCCCGGGAGCTTGTTTCCTTCCCAGTGTAAGAATTGGCTTTTGTAGTTTGGTTTGCCCTGTTCCCATCATGCACTGGGACAGGAACAGACTAATTTGCATACAGCCAGGTTCTGAAACTGGGATGGTGCAGTGAGCTAAAAAACGGTGTTGGATCTAGCCCTGATCTCTTGACTGGGTGAGAGCTTTCTGCTTAATTCAGAGACTCTGTCCCTCACCACCCCTTGTTGTAAATAAATTTGTCCACCCTAAGCGTGGAAGGGTATTCTCAGATGTGAGACCCTTGCTCATTGCACCATAAGGATTCAAGCAAGCCGGGCCGAAGACGGCTGTAATGCCAGAAACCGGTCCCCGGGAGCTTGTTTCCTTCCCAGTGTAAGAATTGGCTTTTGTAGTTTGGTCTGCCCTGTTCCCATGATGCACTGGGCCAGGGACAGACTAATTTGCATATAGCCAGGTTCTGAAACTGGGATGGTGCAGTGAGCTAAAAAACGGTGTTGGATCTAGCCCTGATCTTTGGACTGGGTAAGAGTGGTCTGCCTAATTCAGACACTCCGTTCATCACCACCCCCTTTTCTGAATCGTTTTTGGCCACTATAGGTGTGGCAGGGTATACTCAGACATGAGTCCCTTGCTCACTGCACCATCAGGATTCAAGCAAGCCGGGCCGACGACGGCTGAAATGCCAGAAACCGGTCCCCGGTAGCTTGTCTCCTTTCTGGTGAAGAATTGGCTTGGTAGTTTGGTCTGCCCTGTTCCCATGATGCACTGGGCCAGGGACAGACTAATTTGCATATAGCCAGGTTCTGAGCTGGGATGGTGCAGTGAGCTAAATAACGGTGATGGATCAAGCCCTGATCTTTGGACTGGGTAAGAGTGGTCTGCTTAATTCAGACACTCCGTTCATCACCACCCCCTTTTCTGAATCGTTTTTGGCCACTATAGGTGTGGCAGGGTATACTCAGACATGAGTCCCTTGCTCACTGCACCATCAGGATTCAAGCAAGCCGGGCCGACGACGGCTGAAATGCCAGAAACCGGTCCCCGGTAGCTTGTCTCCTTTCTGGTGAAGAATTGGCTTGGTAGTTTGGTCTGCCCTGTTCCCATGATGCACTGGGCCAGGGACAGACTAATTTGCATATAGCCAGGTTCTGAGCTGGGATGGTGCAGTGAGCTAAATAACGGTGATGGATCAAGCCCTGATCTTTGGACTGGGTAAGAGTGGTCTGCTTAATTCAGACACTCCGTTCATCACCACCCCCTTTTCTGAATCGTTTTTGGCCACTATAGGTGTGGCAGGGTATACTCAGACATGAGTCCCTTGCTCACTGCACCATCAGGATTCAAGCAAGCCGGGCCGACGACGGCTGAAATGCCAGAAACCGGTCCCCGGTAGCTTGTCTCCTTTCTGGTGAAGAATTGGCTTGGTAGTTTGGTCTGCCCTGTTCCCATGATGCACTGGGCCAGGGACAGACTAATTTGCATATAGCCAGGTTCTGAGCTGGGATGGTGCAGTGAGCTAAATAACGGTGATGGATCAAGCCCTGATCTTTGGACTGGGTAAGAGTGGTCTGCTTAATTCAGACACTCCGTTCATCACCACCCCCTTTTCTGAATCGTTTTTGGCCACTATAGGTGTGGCAGGGTATACTCAGACATGAGTCCCTTGCTCACTGCACCATCAGGATTCAAGCAAGCCGGGCCGACGACGGCTGAAATGCCAGAAACCGGTCCCCGGTAGCTTGTCTCCTTTCTGGTGAAGAATTGGCTTGGTAGTTTGGTCTGCCCTGTTCCCATGATGCACTGGGCCAGGGACAGACTAATTTGCATATAGCCAGGTTCTGAGCTGGGATGGTGCAGTGAGCTAAATAACGGTGATGGATCAAGCCCTGATCTTTGGACTGGGTAAGAGTGGTCTGCTTAATTCAGACACTCCGTTCATCACCACCCCCTTTTCTGAATCGTTTTTGGCCACTATAGGTGTGGCAGGGTATACTCAGACATGAGTCCCTTGCTCACTGCACCATCAGGATTCAAGCAAGCCGGGCCGACGACGGCTGAAATGCCAGAAACCGGTCCCCGGTAGCTTGTCTCCTTCCTGGTGAAGAATTGGCTTGGTAGTTTGGTCTGCCCTGTTCCCATGATGCACTGGGCCAGGGACAGACTAATTTGCATATAGCCAGGTTCTGAGCTGGGATGGTGCAGTGAGCTAAATAACGGTGATGGATCAAGCCCTGATCTTTGGACTGGGTAAGAGTGGTCTGCTTAATTCAGACACTCCGTTCATCACCACCCCCTTTTCTGAATCGTTTTTGGCCACTATAGGTGTGGCAGGGTATACTCAGACATGAGTCCCTTGCTCACTGCACCATCAGGATTCAAGCAAGCCGGGCCGACGACGGCTGAAATGCCAGAAACCGGTCCCCGGTAGCTTGTCTCCTTTCTGGTGAAGAATTGGCTTGGTAGTTTGGTCTGCCCTGTTCCCATGATGCACTGGGCCAGGGACAGACTAATTTGCATATAGCCAGGTTCTGAGCTGGGATGGTGCAGTGAGCTAAATAACGGTGATGGATCAAGCCCTGATCTTTGGACTGGGTAAGAGTGGTCTGCTTAATTCAGACACTCCGTTCATCACCACCCCCTTTTCTGAATCGTCCAAGGGTGCCAAGACACTTCTTCTGAAACCCCAAAATTTGCCAAGAATTTTTTTTATATTCGTTCATTCTCTAGTATGGCTTCTAGAATCTAGAACACTTTGCCCATTGAAACAAGAACAAACCCATCATCTGCCTCATACAAAAAGAAGTAAAAGCGATCCTCATGGCTTAATTCACGTAAACTTTGGCCTTTTTGCTAGCCTTCTGTATATTATACCTACCTATGTCTCTGTGCTCAATAGCTGTCATTTGATCCTTCAAGATAGCTGACTATACATGTATAATCTATGTAGCGCTGTTTAACCTATTTCGTGTTTTGCTACATTTGGTTTCTCTCTTACATTTGACTTGTAAAGCTCTCTGTTACTCGCAAGAGTCTTGTTCGTGCTATATAATACCTTCAAAATAAACAAAGTGCTCCAGGACTGACCAGAATTGGTTTGGACTAGGAGAACAAAGAGAATAGTTGCATAAATATGCGGACCCAGACCCCAAAACTTTAGATCACTTCTAGGAACAAGACGAACCTTTTGCCAAGGCGAAGAACCAAGAAAGCTGCAGGAGTTTGGGCTGCCCCTCTGCCAGTGTGCTGTTTGCTGGGTTGTCCTGCAGTGGTTTCTTTATTGCCAAGGAAAGGAGAAGGATATTTGGTAGAATTTTCATTATCTTGTAGAATATATCTCTCCAAGGGCTTGAACTTGTACTTGCCTCCTGCTGAAGTCTCAGGGAGAAAAAAGGTTCACCCCCAGCTCCCCTCTGAATTTCCTTGCTGGGAATTCTACCTGCAGAAGCCTGCTTGTCTCTGGGAGCTGGAAGCGTGACGCATCGAGAAGAAGCTTGTCGCAGTTGCAGCTGTTGCCGTCGTATCGCCGGAGAAGCGGGTCGCCGCCGCAGAGGTTTGCTGCTGCATTACCAGAGAAGCGTGCCTTCATCAAAGCTGTTACCCGACGCATCACTGGAGAAGCATGTCGCGGCTGCAAGGTCGCCGTTGCATTGCTGGAGAAGCGTGTCACAGGGCCTGTTGCGGCTCCAAAGCTACAGAGTTCGACGCACGGCCGCTAGGCGTGCACGCATCATCTTCACGTCGTCGCATCATGAGAATCTACGCATCACGTCCTCTTCGGTAAGGAACAAGAAGCATCCCCTACTCTGCGCAAGCATTGAGGCGCAACGCATCGCCTCCCTCAAAGTAAGGAACCAATGCATCTCCATACCTGCGAACCTTTTGTTTGTTTCCCGTTACGCATCCAGGTACTTTTGTGAGAACTTTGTTGCATTCATTACCAACTTGAATTAAGTAGCTTCTACCATCTTTAAGCCAATTTTAAGTACAGTAATGTGGATTTTTGATGTTTGTGGTGTTGTGTTAAGTCTATATGAAGAATACTTATTTTTATAAAACCTGTGTGGTGTCCATCTGTAGTGTTTTCACTGTATTACTGGGTATATTCACAAATGCTTAACATACTGCCTCTGAGATAAGCCTGTCTGCTCGTGCCAAGCTACCAAGGGGGTGAGCAGGGATCAATCCCCATAAAACCTTCAAAGGAAAGCTTACACCCCTCGAGAGATTGAATACCTTTAAGTTCTTGAGGATCACCCTCTCTGACTATCACTCATGGAAGCCCCATATAATTCAGTGGACTCTGCAACACAGACAGATCACAGGAGCGATGATGAAGAAGCATATGACCTCTTCCAGTAGACTTATTGTAGCCTCTCTTCACATTTAAGATTGTAAGGCAAATGGGCTCAGCACTCTATGGTGATGAACTGGGGGGGGTTTGAAAATGTAGATGGTCTCCTAACCACCAAGAACAAATTCTTGAGACCCCTGGTTTCACTCCCACAGAGTCCTCTCAGGTTGGACATGGGCAAAACCTCTATCACTGAGAAGGCTAAGATCTGCCCCCTTTTGTTTTGGTTCCGTCTTAGGAGTTCTCCCGAGTTGCTCCCATATGCTGCTGCTCTATCTGAGGTAATAGCCCTCGATCAATTTAAGAAAATTGGTTGGTTCAACACATTGAAAATGTTGCTTACCTCCGTAGGGCTCCCGTGAATTCGCTCACAGCCTCCTGGCGAAAGTCTCCCAATCATTTGGGGCTTTGTTCAGGTTGTCTCTTAGCTCTCGAGTTGATAGCCCATATATTTTTTGCCTGTCTACTTTATGGATCCCCAAGATCGAGATGGTTAGTTCCTCTTTGTAAGTGTCTAGGCACACACTGCCATCGAGTAGCACAGCGCATCTTAAAATCTGGTACTAGGTTGTTGATAGTCCGCTCAGTTGCCAAGTTTCTAGGCAAGATATGGGCTATCAGGAGATCCTGGCTGAAAATTGCTAATTGATTATCTTAGGTGGATGTTTACAGAGCTCACTTTTAACCTTTTTTTATTATTGTCTAGTTTTAATCTTGTATAGCTTATTTATTCAATGGAACTTGTAATGTGTTTTTCTACGCATCTTTATTCCTTTGTACTGTATGCATTTGCACTTTTAAGGCCTGCAGACTGGGGAACTAAGACAGGGCTAATGCAAATTTTACTGGGATATCTTCCTCATAGTGTTTTTTTAGAGTGTTTGTCAATAGAGCTATGTTACTCCTAGACGCACTAATGAGCACTAGGTTTAATCGACTTATTTAGGATATCCTTTGGGTGTTCAGTTCACTTGTATTTACATCCTGAAACTCCAACTGCAATACCAGTGTATATATGTGTTTTATCCATCTGCACACTCGTCTTTTTTACTACGTTTTTACTAAGTTCTGTTGAAATCCACCAATAGCTCACTCTGTAGTTCCATATACTGTACATTGGTGATAAACTGTGAATGTGGAAAACTTTTATGGCATCTTTACCGAAAAAAAAGTATTTGGTTGATTGGTAAGTTTACTTGATTTTGATATTCACAAACTGCAAAGTTAATACTAAATGTATGACTGCAAACACCCTGCAGTCGAGGCAGAGAACTTCACACATAAAAAATCGGACAGGTGTATCTTTTTATGGGTGAAGTTCTCCACCCTAACTGTGTACTCTATTCTCTCATAAAGTTACTATTAATTGTTTATTTGTGAATACCAAAAAGAAGTAAACTTATGCAGAATTGTAATAAGCCCCAGAGTACAATGGTCTGCTGTGCTCTAACCCAGGCACCTTTGCACCATGGTGCAAGGATGCCTGCGTTGCAGGGTCTTCCTGCACAAAATCAATCACAAGACGCTTTTTCCTCCTTCTGTGTGTATGGCAGAATGCAGCACCCAAAGAAAGAGGAAGAATTAGGAGAAATAAAGGTATTTGTGCCTCCCTTACACCTCCCCCGGGAGGCGTAGGTTTTTAGCGCTGCCTCACACTTATGATTTTTTGTAAATCTGGGGCAGTTTAAAAAAGCCATGGATGTTGCTTGGAACGCCCCCAGCAACACCCATGGAAAACTCCTTTCAAGCAATTTTCTGTGTGATAGGGGAAAATCCATGTAACATGGCTTTACGTGGCCTTATACATTTGCCTGTGGCATACTGCACCATTGGAACGTCAAAAAAGTAACATCCCGGAAGCGCAAAAGTGGCAGTCGGGCCTGAAGCCCGTAATTTATTTGTGTTTAAAGTGTATGTGTGTTTGTATTTGTGTAGGTGTGGTGTGTATCCTTCTATCACTCACCATGTACATCCTTGAAGTTTAATAGGCCAGTCTTCATAAGATAATTTTGTACAAACACTACCCGTGAATAAAGTATTTCAAAAAGATAAGCCAGGCTTGTTGTCACTACCGGACCCTGGTGGCAGGAAAAACACATGTATTACTAATTAATTAGTTCATGGGCCCCAAAGCATTCACATTTTATGTAGTCTCGTCTGCCATAACAAGAACAGATTCATAGTATCATTCAAGGAGCAAATCAATTATGGGGAGCTCCTTTTATTAGTCAAGCACTTAATGAAACCTTCAGCAGGAATAGTAAATTCTTCTCTGAACCGAGGATGGAAACCAATATTACAATGGAGGTTTCCGCATTACATATAATTGGAAAATACGTGTGTGTGTCCTATGGGTACTCAGACAACCAGCCCAATGATCAATGTTTAAATTTAGGACTGAGGGGACATACAAGGTATGAAAACAATGTCTGTCTCCCATCTTACCTGGAACAAATGCATAACAGCTGCATAACTAACTTAGAAAATGTCAGGCAAGTGTATTTATTGTTATTTTGAATTCTATTATCATTTCGTCCACAAGTGCACACACAAGAAATCCACACTGTTATTTCTAAAGGCATCATTGTAAGCTGGTTTTCGTGCACAACAAATGAAAAACAAAAATCTGATATCAGTAGAATTTGTACACAAGGGAGATGTGTAAATATTATGAATACTGACAATATATCATAGTCTGCAAATGCCTCATCTTAAAGCATCACTGTATTGTCAAAATTAGGATCGATATTTCAATAAAATGAACACTCATTCATGCCTCTGCTTCATTCCTGTTTTTTTAGTGTTTAGGGTTGTCTGAAAAACAAGGCTAAGTTATTTTTCTGCCTGGAAATATATAATAGGAAAAAAGCAGCCTAGATTGGCTAAGGATGATTCACCTCGGGGGCATGGTGCACTGCTGGCCGGATTGTTGTTAAAGGACAATCTCCTTACCAGATAATGCTGTTGTGAGAAGTTGGCCTGGCATATGATGTCCACTATTCTAATGGGCACCTTGCACCAGTCCAAACGACCCTTATTGATGGTAGGTTAAAGACAACCTTATAGAAAGCTATCCTCGTGGTAGCTGTGGAGAGCAGCCTTCAGGCTAAGTCTTGAAGGAATGTAAAGCAGCTTGTTTAACCAGTCTATATTCGCTTGAATGATCAAATGAAAGTACACCACACAAGGTATATATATAAAATATATGTATTTATTCTAAACACAACACCTCTAGTCTCTTTATGAGGCTAGAGGCCAAAGTACAATACAAGAACTTAAATAGCACACAGGTAAATAGTACAGTAAATAGCACAGTATACGTTTTTCCCTAGGAGCCTCACAAACCATATACTAAAATAGTGGTATAAGAACCACGTGAGGGATAGAAGTTAGGCCTAGGGCCTATAGTACTGCTGGGGCAACCAGGAACCACCCAAGGTAGAGACACAGGAGACCCACAGGGGACGCGTGCAGTGTCTAAATACAGCCGCGAATCACTATTGACTTCTATAGAGGAAATTTAAGTTACAGTTTTAAAGTTTTAGGACACTTAGGAGTGGACTGTGGTGAAACTCCTTTAGAACTAGACACTTCGAGAGTCAAGACCCACGGGATCACCGAAGTACTCGTGTCACCTCACCCAGGGAAGCCCGGTGCCTAGGTGTCTTTTCGTGTTGGGTTTTGTCGTCCATTCCAATGGAGAGCTGCAAAGAAGTGTTGCAGGCAACCAGAGGAAAAGTGTCAGGATGGATACAAGGGTGGATCGGAGATCCGAAGAACCTGAAAGCAGAGGGGACAGAGTCTGGG
Source organism: Lissotriton vulgaris (assembly GCF_964263255.1). Classification (NCBI taxonomy): domain Eukaryota; kingdom Metazoa; phylum Chordata; class Amphibia; order Caudata; family Salamandridae; genus Lissotriton; species Lissotriton vulgaris. Next base: position 1,090,989,761 of record NC_141696.1, on the reverse strand, counting down.
TCACTAGCCAGTCACCAGGATGGAGACAGGAAGACACCAGCCAATGTGTGGTGCTTTAAGGTGAAGTAGGGGAAGCTTGACTCTTCAGCCACGAGGTCCAGGAGGCATTGACGAGAACAACGAGCTGGGTTCTAGCTGCCCCACGTTGGATGTCGAGTGCTGCAGAATCGGTATCTGGATTGGACCCAACAAGCCTTGGCAATAGCAACCCACGCAAGATGACAAGATTGGCTTCGGTACAGACCAGCAAGGTCTGTGGGACTCACCCTTTGAAGGGAAGGTAGGGCACATCTGGAGCAACCTGAAAAGCCCAAGAAACAAAGCATTGTCCTTTGTGGGGACACACTAGCCAACAGACTAGAGATCGCAAAGGACCCTTGAGCTGCTGTGAAGAAAGAGGGCCCATGGAATACTCGTGGAGAGTAGGCCTCTGAGCTTTGGTACAAAAGGTGCTCGAGGTAAGGCCAACAATTAACCCAATGCACAACTTTGGGAAACTTGGGGAAGTAGGTGCACTTGCAAACTTGCAAGATGTCCAGGAGTTCTGGTCCCACGTCTATCGTGATAGCTACAGGTTAAGCATGGGCGAATTTTGCGAATCTCGCGTTCGCGAATTTTGCGGATTTGCGAACTCGCAATCCGCAAAATCCGCGAATTCCCGCGAATTTGCGGAATTTTTTTGTGTGTTCGCGCGTGTTTCTGCCAGTTCGCGAGGGTTTTTACAATTTCGCAATTTGCGAACTTACCTGTCCGGTCGCAAGTTTTGCGAACTTGTTGTTTCTACGTGTCCAGCCTGTTTGGGACACTCTTCTTCATCACTGCCACTCTCTGTCACCACTGCCACTCTCTGACTACTCATGCCACCCTCTGGCCCACCCATGCCACCCTCTGTTTCATCACCACACCCTCTGGTTGTCCAGTGTACATTATTTTCGGCAAAGCAAAGCACACCTTCCCTCCCTCAAGTGACCTGAATTAATTTGGGGCTGATTAATGTGTCACAGAATATTTTTTTAGCTGGCACCTGCTTCCTTAGTGCTTCCTGATTAGTGATCTTTTGCACTTGCTAAGTGCTTTCATTGTTGCAAAATTAGTTACAAAACCTGCCCTGCCCCAACTGACAATAATGAATTAGGGGCTGATTAATGGATTTTAACTTCCAGCCTGGCTCCTGCTTGTCTCCCTTAGCTGTAATTCAGGACCTTTGTGGCATATGTGTAACTATTCTGAGGTTCAGAGCAGGGTCACATAATAGTTGCAACTGGCAACTGAACTCTGGAGGGGCCCCTCAGGAAGCACTACAGGAAATGGCTACTAATGATGAGCCTGAACTTTTGAACCTGGTAAGTAGTTTCAGTTTTGCTAAGATCATATTTCTGCAATTTAGCACTTACTCGCGGGGTGCGAAGTTGTACTGGCAAGCCGCGAACTCACGCGAACAGTGCGAGCAAGCCATAAAATCCGCTGCTCGCGGATTTGCGGATTTTGCGGGAGATTCGCGGATCTCGCGGATTGCGAATTTACCGAAAATCCGCAAAATCCGCGAGCGAAACGGATTTTCCGCCCATGCTTACTACAGGTTGGAGATATCTGGAAGTCTATGTCCTATGTCACAGATTCTTCGGAATCTGACGGGAGCCTCAAAATTGCAAACTGGCAAGATGCTTCTTTTGTGCCTGTTTGAACAGGGGATTCACTGCTTGACCCCAAGGGAGATTTCCTCCGTCTTCCAGTCCATATGGAATGTCGAAGGTCTAAGATTTCTTCTTCAGAGTTTCATCCAGGGTAATCTAAAGTCCTAGTAATTGGGTTCCTATACTTATTCTAAGTTTAGGGTTTGGACTAACTCTAGGGTCCCACCTATGGGAGGACCTGGGGAGGGGGTGATTACACCCCTTCCCCTTTGTCCAGTTTTTCGCCAGAGTTAGGGCTGAGTTCCCCAGCAACTGGTTTGAACTGGGAAATGCATGGAGCACCTTGTGTGCCCCATGCAGTGTCTGAAAAGCATTGACTGAATGCAACCCACCCTGCCCCAATACACTAAAGCCTGTCTGGGGAGGTGCTGGCACCTCCCTGGACAGGAAACATATTGTCCAGGCCTCCCCTGCCAGAGATTCATCCAGCAGCCTGAGGTCAGACCTGTGACTGTGGCAGCAGCATCTACTTTGTGATGCTGAGGCTCTTTTAAACATTTACCAGGTAAGTAAGTGTGTACATGTCTTCTCTCGCTAGAAGGGTGCAATGCTACCCATGCCATCATAACTGGCGAGTGGGTAGTATTCCAAAGTGTTTGACACCAAACACAACATGTTTTGATAAGACAAAGCAAAGTTAGCTTTAACTGCAAGGATTATAATGCACTTAAGAATATATGGTATGGCCATTTCACAGAACAGATATAAAGTAGGGATTCCGAAAACAGCAGAGGGGCTCAGCAAATGCTAGGGCACCCTTTCACACAAAATCAAGCACTCTGCCTTCAGGATTGTCAAGGCCTGCCATAGGAGTGACTTATTGGTTAATATGTGTCTGTTTCAAATGGTGGATATAGCTCTACTATATACCAGTAAGGGGTGCTTACACCACCTTACCCAGGCTGCAAGTGCAGACCAGTGGGGCCATTTTGGAAGGCTTCCCAGGGGTGACAGAATACATGCTTCAGCCCCTGGTAGGCCTCTGGGGTACCTCTGCCCTTAGTACCTAAGGTACCATATGCTAGGGACTCATAAGGGTGACCCAGTAACCAATCTGGTATGTACCTTGAGTCAATGCAATCAATTTAGAGAGAGAACAGCTAGGCTGTGGTCCTGATTAGCAGGGCCACAGCCAGACTAAACTCGAAAAACCAGTGAAACACAGCAAAAAGTAGGGGTAACCATAGGAATCAGATCCTACTCTCCTACACAACCCCCCCCCCCCCACAAATGCAGGGACATTAAACTAACCTTGACCAGTTGAGTCTTCATGTTCTAAGTGGAAATATCTGAAAAGTCCATCTGCATTGTCATGGTTACTCCCAGATCTATGTTCCACTGTATAGTCCATCCACTGTAGGGAAATGGACCACTTGAGCAATTTGGGATTTTCGCCCTTCATCTGTTTTAGCCATAAGAGGGGCTTATGGTCTGCCTGAACTGTGAAGTGAGTGCCAAACAAGCATGGCCTCAGTTTCTTCAGAGCCCAAACCACAGCAAAGACCTCCCTCTCAATAGCTGACCAACGTTTCTCTTTAGGGGTCAGCCTTCTGCTAATAAAAGCTACTGGCTGGTCCTGACCATCATTCAATTGTGACAGCACTGCTCCTACCCAGAACTCAGATGCATCTGTTTGCACAATGAATTCTTTGGAGTAGTTAGGACTTTGCAGATTTGGTGCAGTGCACATGGCCTGCTTCAGGTCATCAAATGCCTTTTGACAGCTGACTGTCCACTGAACTTTCTTAGGCATTGTTTTAGAAGTTAAGTGATTCAGGGGTGTCACTATGGAACCATACCCCTTGACAATTTTATTTTATTTTATTTTATTTTAAGGTTTTATAGAGCGCGAACTTGACCCGTGAGGGTATCAGAGCGCTTTACAGGTTCATAGAGTAATACAGAAAAGACGGTTATCCCATGAGAGCAATGCATCAGAGGGCTAAACAGAAACAAGGGTTATATGGTAGGCAGGGTGTCAAAGGGAACTGTGCAATGGAGGGAGGGGGTGAAAAACTGTACATAGGAACATTTTACAGAATAGAGGGTCATACAACATGAAGGATATTGCAGGGGTGCTTTACATTAGGGGACGGAAAAAGAAAAGAAAACTATACAACAGGGTAATTTACAGAGTCGAGGATTATACAATAGACAGGATATCACACGGGTACTAAGCCTCTCGGTGGCTGTGGAGCGGGTTAAGCCAAGGAATTTACCCATGAGGAAGGATTTAGCCTCTTTTTTGAAGCGTGTCAGGGAGTGGATACTTCTGATGTCAGGAGGGAAGGAGTTCCATATTCTTGGAGCAGTCCCGGTGAAAGCCCGATTGTAGTTTTTTTTTTCTTAAAACGTGCAGGCTGGAGTAGAAAGGTATTTGCCGATCGTGAGTTTCTGCTTCCTCCGGATATCACAAGCTTCTGTGCTATATACGCCGGGGAGTTGAGGTGTAAGGCCTTGTGCGTGATGCATGCCAGCTTGAGGTGAATCCTAGCCTCGAGGGGAAGCCAGTTCAACGCTTTCAGGTGAGGAGTGATGTGATCAAATTTTCTAGAGCCTGTAAGTAGTCTGGCGGCTGCGTTGAGGCAGGCTTTTAAGGGAGCCAGAGAGACCTTGAGTAAACCGGAGAGGGTGGAGCAACCATATTCCAGCCGAGAGGAGCAGCTAGAAAGGATTTCAGTTTCCATAGGTATCTCAGGTGGAATCTGGCAGATTTGGTCATTGAGTTGATGTGGTCTCGCATGTTTAGGTTGCAGTCCAAGGAAATTCCCAGTGATTTGGCCGAGTCCACAATGGTCGGGGGACAGTTTAAGACTGTGATAGCTTTGTTCCATGTCTGGATCTCAGAGTTGCTCTTAGGCGGGGAGATTAGAAGGAACTCAGTTTTATTAGCATTGAGTTTAATTTGGTTTGAAGCAAGCCTTCGGACAGTCAGCTTCAGGGCCTCATTCAGGGTGAGGATGTCCGCAAGAGATGAGATTTTTATGTAGATCTGAATGTCATCAGCGTACATGTGGAAGGAGATATTTGCAGTGCGAAGGACTTCGGCAAGGGGTTCTAAATAGAGATTAAAAAGGGTGGGGGACAACGTTGATCCTTGAGGGACTCCCACCATGACCACGGAGGAGGTGGAAAGTTTGCCATTGATTAGGAATCTCTGAGATCGGTTTTGGAGGTAGGAACTAAACTAATCAAGTACTGTGCCATCTAAACTCATCCTAAGTTTGAGGCGTTCGAGTAGCATCTCGTGGTTGACCGTATCGAAGGCCGAGGATAGATCAAGGAGGATTAGGAGGCAGGTTTTGTTTTGGTCAAGGGCTTGAAGAGCATCATCGACAATGTGGAGCATGGTGGTTTCCGTGCAATGTCCCGGTCGGAAGCCGGATCGGCAGTCATAGAGTAGATGGAAGTTGTTGATGTGGTGACTTAGCTGTATTTGAACACACTTTTCCAGCACTTTCGCCAAGAGTGGAATGTTGGAAATAGGTCTAAAGTTATCTGGAGAGGCTGGGTCCAGCAATGGCTTTTTCAGAATGGGGAGGACTTGGCCTGCTTACAGTGAGGTCGGGATTGATCCCTGACGGAGAGAGGCGTTGATTATCGCAGTCCAGAAAGGAATAATGGATTTGGCAGCAGTCGCAAAACAGTTAGAGGGGAGCGCTTCCTTGAAATGGTTATTCGGGTTCAAGGAGGAAAAGATATTTGCGACTGAGTCTTCATCCTAGGGTGAGAATTCTGACCAGTGTGCTAGATTCTTGGGTGAGAATAAATAGAGAAATGGATAGATCTGCCCCGTATTTAATCAAAGATAGGCTCTTGTAGAGTCCGGTTTCTTTCAGTAGTCACCCATTTCAGCGCTCACTAAAGAGTCAGTGCCAGATTAGATTCAGACAGAAACAACATGTCCTGAACCTATAATCACCTATCCCCGGCCTAAGGCTGAGAGGAATGTTCAGGATGTTCTCAGAGCAACTTTTCTTAAATCTTATCTGAGTTGAATGCATGAATGAATTCTGTACGAGTATGACTGTTTGTGATGTATGAATATGTTGAAGTTCGAATGCTGGAAGGTTGATAGGGTGAACATATATTTTTTATCTTGCTATTGTGAAATGTTCTAATTAATGATTATGCTTATATGTGGTTTAAAAATATGGAGAAAATAATAATAAAATGATATATTCTTTATAAATCTGCTTCTGTCTGAATCTAATCTGGCACTGACTCTTTGGTGAGCACTGAAATGGGTGACTACTGAAAGAAACCGGACTCTACAAGAGCCTATCTTTGATTAAATACGGGGCAGATCTATCCCTTTCTCTATTTATTTTGACTATTTTCCCCCGCAGATCTGCCTCACATCCCACTCGGGGGGCCCCTCACTTTGTGACTTATTAGATTCTTGGGTGAGGTCAGTGTCGGTAGGGATAGAGGAGGGGGAAGGTCATGGTTTGGTGGGGGAGTGAGGCGGCCTTTAGTTCGGTACCTAAGGTTTTGATTTTGTTTGCGAACAACAAGGAGAAATCCTCAGAGGAGACAAGAGACTTGGGGTTTTCTTTCGCTGTTTTGGACAGTTTGGTCGATTGGAGTTTGATCATCTCAAAGAGTTTGCGAGGCCTGTTCTGGGCATTTCCTAGTTCCGCTCTGAAAAACTCTTTTTTTGAATTGAGCATTTTTTTGTCGTAAGCATTTCTGGCCTGGCGAAGAAGTTTAAGGTGATCTGCCGATGGGTGCTGTCTCCAGATTCTTTCGGCCTGTCGGAGGGATCTCATCTCGTCGTTGAGGGAACCAGTGAACCATGGGTTTCTATCTTTGACTTGAGTCCTTTTTAGTTTAAGAGGGGCTAGGTCATTCAAAAAGTTCGACATCGTAGCAGAGTAGTGATCATTGAGGTCACTGACGAAGGTGATGTGAGGAGGAGGGGGGAGGTCAGATTTGCAACGGGTCTCGAGTTCATTTAGGTCTAGGTTTTTCGTGTCTCTGACCCAGCGTTTTGGGAGCACTGGTTGAGGAGCCCATGTTTTGAGGGTGCCGGGTAGAAGGAAGGCGATGGAATGGTGGTCTGACCAGTCGCAGGGGTCGGTGGATATGAGCATGACGTTTTTTCATTAGAGATGATCCAGTCTAGAGTAGCCCCTTTCGAGTGGGTTGGGAGTGGGAAAGCTTGGGTCAGGGCTAGATCGGTCATGAGGTCTTTAATGGCGTTGACATGAGGATCCTTTAGGTCGTTCCAGTGCAGGTTGAATTCCCCAAGGAATATGTCTTTGGTGTTGGGGGAGTTCTTTGTCGTGATAATTTCCATGAGGTAGTCAGTGAATTGATCGTTATTGCCTGGGGGGTGGTAAAAAGTGTGCAGGTTGCAAAGGTGTGTGGTGTTACTCCAGAATGAGAGGGCTAGATATTCGCAGGAATCAGTGGTATCCGTTAGAAGCTCAGAGACAAGGAGGTTAGAGCAATAGATGCAAGCGAATCCGCCAACTTTTTTGTTAAGTGGTCTTTCTAGTCTGGCAATCCTCAAGTTGGGGGGGACTAAGAGGTCGAGGCATGGGGATGATGCATCATTAAGCCATGATTCAGTTAGGATGGCTAGGTCGGTGTTATTGTTCAGAATTAGAGCAGCGACATCGGGGGCATGCTTTACTGCCGACCGGCAGTTGATTATGAGACCCGTCAGACCCGGGAGGGAGGTAGTAGAGGGAGTCGGGGCAGTCAGGGGTACGGGTGCAAGATTGCTTCTGACCGCCCTTCTATTACAGAGGGGGGCAAGTCTGTGTGGGTCGATAGCAACCGTGCAGATCGAGTGTGCGGCACTCACGTCTGGTGGACAGGGAGGGATAGGGGCTGGATTGAGGTCTTTGAGAGTATCCTGGATTTCCTTTTCAGTGATGTCTGGGGAATTGGTGGTGACAAGGCAAAAGTTGTAGGAGCGGGCAAGGTCAAGGATTTCCTCCTCAGATAGACAGCTAGTGTGCTTGCGAGGGCGAAGATGCCTTAAGGCTGTTGGTGCCGGGCATGTGAAGTTCTGGGGTGGGAGGGGGAGACAGCTGAGGCATGAGGTTTGCGAAGGATAATTCGACAAGGTGGAGGAGGTTTGTTAGGTCCAGGATAGAGGAGTAGAAGCTCCAAATTATTTTGGAAGCTCTGGAGTGCAGAGAGAGGATATATGTGGAGAGGGGTAGGAGGGTTAGGGTGGATTGTGCTAGGAGTCATGGTGGATTGGGTGGTAGGGTGGACTGTGCTAGGAGTCATGGAATGGGGGGGTGAGTGTTAGTGGGGCTGGCTTGACCTGCTGCAGAGGACGTCACTGAGGACGGGGGTTTGGAGGACAAGGGGGACAGTGCTAGGAGTCATAGGAGGGGTGGTTAGAGTGTTGGCAGGGCTGGTTTGATCTGAAACTGCAAGGGTCACTGAGGAAGTGGTGGTCTTAGAGTCAGAATGGGAAGCATGGGCGGAGGGAACTGAGGGTCCAGGGTTTATTTTGATCGGGGTTGTAGGAAGATTGAAGGGGTTGAGGTGTGCTGTGAGGGTAACAGTGGGTTCCGAGGGAGGAGCGTGGAGGGGGGAAATCAAGGGTCTCTGGTCCATGGCGATTAAGGGGTTGATAGGAGTAGTGAGGGGATAAGTGTGCTCTATATTTGGCAGGGGGGATGGGTTGCCATCAGGCCAGATGTTGGTCGGCGTCCCAGTGTCATGCACATGTTTTCGGAGAGTGGCATAAAGATCTGAAAATTTGTTGAGGTTTTTTGTTGAGGCTTGGATCAGTACAATCCGCTTTTGTAGAGGGTGATGGTGAGGTCAGCTTGTAGTGTTGCTGATGGCCCTATTGAGAGCTTAGTGCCATAGGGGATGTTCCTTTAGAAGCGAACATTGAGTAATAGAGAGAAGGTATTGCGCCAGGCGGGAATTGTTCTGGAGTAGAAGATGAGGTCATTGATGATGGTGCCTTTGACTGCACAGAAACGTAGGTCGGAGATCAAAGCCTCTGGATGTTTTTTCAGGGTAAGGTGTTTGAAGGCTTTTGTGGCAGTTTTTGAGAGATTTGGGGGGTAGACCAGGGTGTAGGTGTTTGACCCAGAGGCAGTCAGACCCAGACCCATCATGTTGGTCTGCGGTGGGCACAATCGTAAGAAGCCGGATCAGTGAGCAATAGTTTTTATGGCCATAGTTGTTAGGAAAGTGGTGCTTGAAGAGGCACGCATCAGCATTTCAGCTACACAATCGGTATAGGTGTCTTCAATGAGCTTTGTGAGCAACGATAAGTCTGGAATTACACTACATATCAGGAGAGGATAATCAAGATGTAATACATAGGGTTTAAAGCCCCACCGGTTTAAAGTCAGGCACGTCTTCAATGAGGATAGCGTAGATAACCAGGTTTTAAAGTGAGCAATAATAAGTCTAGAATGCCACTCTCAACAATAAGTCTGGGAAGTCACTTAACATATCAGGAGAGGATAATCAAGGTGCAGTCGATAGGATTTAGTAGCACCGCCATTTTAAAGTCAGGCACTGTAAGGCGACCACTAATGTCTTCAACTGTCGCCATTTTAGAGTCAGGCATTGTTCAGCAACAGATTCAATAAAGGACTGTGAGCATACCCAATTAAAAAACACACTCTCCAGGGCCGCAATTTAAATCAAGCCAAAGCGCTGGTAAAACATCTAATTTTAATGACTGTTCTAGTATGAGGGACCGGGAGAAGTGCCTCGCATTATTTTAGGGCGCCACCATTTTGGCCCAAGAAAGCTCTGGCCTGAGTCTGGGTGTTTGGAGCAACCCAGTCTATTATGGTCTGGATTTTGCTCTGCAATGGTTGGACCTGACTTCCACCTACAAGCCGGCCCAGGTACACAACCTGACTCTGCCCTATCTTGTACTTAGTAGCCTTGGTAGTTAGGTCTGCCTTCTGCAGGGCCTCCAAAACATTTTTCAGGTGGATCAGGTGATCTTCCCAGGTGGAGCTAAAGACAACAATATCATCTAGATAAGCTGCACTAAAGGCTTCCAGGCCTGTTAAGAATTTATTCCCCAACGTTTGAAATGTGGCAAGTGCATTTTTCAGACCAAAGGGCATTACCACAAACTGATAATGTCCACTAGGGGTTGAAAATGCGTTTTTTTTCGCTTTGCATCATCAGCTAGCCTGATCTGCCAGTAGCCAGTTATTAGATCAAATGTGCTCAGAAATTTGGCATCACATATCTATGAGCTCATCTGCTCTAGGAATTGGATGGGCATCAGTCCTAGTGACTGCATTGAGACCTCTGTAGTCTACACAAAACCTCATATCTCTCTTACCACCCTGGGGTTGAGGTTTGGGCACTAGGACTACTGGACTAGCTCAAGGGCTATCCGAAGTTTCAATCACTCCCAGATCCAACATTTTCTGGACTTCTATCCTGATACAGTCCCTGGCATGATCAGGTTGCCTGTACATTTTATGTTTACCAGGCAGACTGTCCCCAGTGTCCACTTCATGAGTGCACCAGGTAGTCTGACTTGGAGTCAGTGAAAACATTTGTCTGAACTGTTGTAGAACTTGTATGTAATCAGTTTGCTGCTGATCAGTGAGGCTGCCTGCCAAGGCTACTCTATCAACTGATCCATCATCAGGGTTCTGGGTAAGGGTCACTCTCTTCCTCCTGTCCATCATCAGTAGCCATGAGCAAGCCCATGTCTGCCCTGTCAACATATGGTTTCAATCTGTTGACATGAAGCTCCCTATGGGGGCTTCAGGGAGTTCCAAGATCTAACAAATAGGTGACCTCTCCCTTCTGTTCAACAATAGTGTGGGGCCACTTAACTTGTCTTAGAGAGCTGCTGGGGCCACAGGCCCCAACACCCACACTTTCTGTCCTGGCTGGTAAACAGCCAGTACAGCCTTTTGGTCATGCCAGGCTTTCTGTAATTCCTGGCTAGCATCAAGGTTTTCAGTTGCCTTTTGTCATGTACTCTGCCATCCGAGAGCGGAGACCAAGTACATAGTTCACAATACCCTGTTTAGTGGGTATGAGAGGTAACTCCCATCCCTCCTTCACCAGACAAAGTGGTCCTCTGACAGGGTGCCCAAACAGAAGTTCAAATGGGCCGTAGCCAACCCCCTTCTGTGGAACCTCCCTATATGCAAACAAAAGGCAGGGTAGCAGGATATCCCATCTCCGCCTGAGCTTTTCTGGGAGACCCTTAATCATACCCTTTAAGGTTTTGTTGACCCTTTCAACTAAACCATTGCATTGTGGATGATAGAGTGTGGTGAACTTGTAGTTCACTCCACACTGCTTTCACATTGCATTCAAGTAGCTAGACATAAAGTTTGCACCTCTGTCAGATACTACCTCCTTAGGGAAACCCACTCTTGAGAAATCTCCCAAGCGGGCTCTTGCCACAACAGGTGTTGTAGTGGTCCTAAGGGGAATTGCCTCTGGTTACCTAGTGGCATGTTCCACTACCACTAGGATAAACCTGTGCCCAGATGTAGTTTGCTGATCCATTGGTCCAGCAATGTCAATCCCTACACGTTCAAAGGGAACCCCCACCACAGGTAGTGGTATAAGAGGGGCCATTGTAGTGCCACCTGCTTTACCACTGGCTTGGCAGTTTGTACAGGAGTGACAAACCTTCTTGGTGTCTTCAGACATGTGAGGCCAGTGAAAGTGAGGGACAATTCTGTCCCAAGTATTGTTCTGACCCAGGTGTCCTGCTATGGGAATGTCATGGGCTAGTGTCAATAGAAAGCCCCCGAATGGCAAAGGTATGACCAACCTCCTGGCTGCACCAGGCTTGGGGTCTCTACTCTCTGAATACAGGAGTCCATCATCCCAGTAAAACTTATGGGTGCCACTAGCATTCCCAGCAGCCTTAGCAGCAGCTTGCTGTCTGAGGGGTTCAAGAGAAGGGCAGCTCAACTGCGCCTGACTCAGATCTACCCTGGAAGGGTCCCTCTCCCTAAGAACTCAACCTGATCAGGTTCAAGCTCCTCTGGGACAGTTCCTTCTCCAGGCTCACAATCAGCTTCCTCAGAAGGTTGATCCTCAATCTGAGGCAGGGGGGAAGGCACTGCCTTAACCCTACTGCTCCTTGTCTCGGTAGACAACAGGTCCATTATTCCAGAATCCAGTGCCTGTCCAGTGCTAGACTTTCTGAACTGTCAATCAAAGATCAATCAATCAATCAATCAATCAATCAATCAAAGACATTTATAGAGCGCACTACTTACCCGTAGGGTCTCAAGGCGCTGGGGGGGGGGGGGGTGCCGTTACTGCTCGAACAGCCAGGTCTTCAACTTCTTCCTGAAGGAGAGATGGTCTTGGGTCAGGCGCAGGTCGGGAGGGAGGGAGTTCCAGGTCTTGGCGGCCAGGTAGGAGAAGGACCTTCCTCCTGTAGTCGCTCTTCGGATGCGGGGGACGGCGGCAAGGGCGTGGTTGGCTGATCGGAGGTGGCGTTTGGGAGCGTAGAAGTTGATTCGGTTGTTGAGGTAGCTCGGGCCTTGGTCGTGTAGGGCTTTGTGTGCGCGGGTGAGGAGGCGGAAGGTGATTCTTTTGTTGACGGGGAGCCAATGCAGGTCTCTCAGATGTCCGGAGATGTGGCTGGTACGTGGGATGTCGAGGATGAGTCTGGCTGAGGCGTTCTGGATCCGCTGGAGTCTCTTCTGGAACTTGGCGGTGGTACCGGTGTAGAGGGCATTGCCGTAGTCCAGTCGGCTGGTGACGAGGGCCTGGGTGACCGTCTTCCTGGTCTCGGTGGGGATCCACCAGAAGATCTTCCGTAGCATGCGCAGGATGTTGAAGCACGCCGAGGAGACGGTGTTGACTTGCCTGGTCATGGAGAGGGAGGAGTCCAGGATGAAGCCCAGGTTGCGTGCGTGGTCTGTCGGTTTGGGTGCGGTGCCCAGGGCGGGGGGCCACCAGGAGTCGTCCCAGGCGGAGGGCGAGGAGCCCAGGATGAGGACCTCCGTCTTGTCTGAGTTCAGTTTCAGGCGGCTGGTCGTCATCCACTCGGCTACCTCTTTCATCCCTTCGTGCAGATTGGCTCTGGCGGTGGCGGGGTCATTGGTCAGGGAGAGGATCAGCTGGGTGTCATCGGCGTAGGAGATTATGTTGAGGTTGTGTTGGCGTGCGATGGCCGTGAGGGGGCTCATGTAGACGTTGAAGAGGGTGGGGCTCAGCGAGGATCCTTGAGGGACGCCGCAAATGACTTCGGTGGCCTCTGACTTGTACGGTGGTAGGCGGACTCTCTGTGTTCTTCCGTCGAGGAAGGAGATGATCCATTCCAGAGCCTTCTCCTGGATTCCGACGTTGCTGAGGCGCTGCACTAGGGTGCGGTGGCAGACAGTGTCGAATGCCGCGGAGAGGTCTAGAAGGATGAGGGCCGCTGTTTCACCGTTGTCCATCAGGGCTCGGATGTGATCGGTGGCCGCGATGAGGGCGGTCTCGGTGCTGTGGTTGGCTCGGAAGCCAGACTGTGAGGGGTCGAGGGATCCATTCGTCTCAAGGAAGGCGGCCAGCTGCTTGTTGACGGTCTTCTCGATGACTTTGGCTGGAAACGGGAGGAGCGAGATGGGGTGGTAATTCTTGAGTTCGGTGGGGTCCGCTGTGGGTTTCTTGAGTAGAGCGCTGAGTTCGGCGTGCTTCCAGCTCTCAGGGAAGGTGGCGGTGTCGAAGGATGTGTTGATGATGTCTCGCAGGTGGGGTGCGATGACGACGTCGGCTTTGTTGAAGACGTGGTGAGGGCAGGGGTCAGTCGGAGATCCGGAGTGGACGGAGTTCATCGTGCGGACGGTGTCTTCGGTGTTGATCGGAGTCCAGGCGCGGAGGGTGGTGGTGGGGGGTGGTGGTTCGGTCGTGGTGTGCGTTGGATGGTTGTTGAAGCTGTTGTGTATGTCCGCGATCTTGTTGTGGAAGTAGGAGGCGAGGGAGTTGCAGAGGTCTTGCGATGGGGTGATGTCGTTGTTTCCTGCGCTGGGGTTGGACAGCTCTTTCACGATGTTGAAGAGTTCCTTGCAGTTGTGTGCATTGTTGTCCAGCCGGTCCTTGAATGCAGTTTTCTTGGCGGCGCGGATCAGTTGGTGGTGCTTCCGGGTGGCCAGCTTGAAGGTGGTCATGTTGTCCGGTGTTGGTTCCCTTCTCCAGATTTTCTCGAGGGCTCGGCAGTTCTTCTTGGAGCTCTTGAGTTCGTCGGTGAACCATGGGGCTTTCTTGCTGCCGGGTCTGCTGGGCGGGGTCCTCAGCGGGGCGAGCTCGTCCGCGCAGTTGCTGATCCACTTTGTGAGGTTGTTGGCGGCCTGGCTGGGGTTCGCTGAGCTGGCAGGAGGGTGCTGGCTCAAGGAGGTGGCGAGCTGGTTGGCTGTGATCTTGTTCCAGCTTCTGCGGGCAGCCTGTTGTTGGTGGTGGTGGGTCATCGTTCTTTTGAAGGTGAAGTGGACACAGCTGTGGTCCGTCCATTGAAGTTCTGTGGCGTGGCTGAAGGCGATGTCTGTGCTGGATGAGAAGACTGCGTCGAGTGTGTGTCCGGCGAGGTGGGTGGGGGTGGACACCAGCTGCTTGAGTCCAAGGTTGGCGAGGTTGTCGAGCAGGGTGCTGGTGTTGCGGTCGTTGTTGTTCTCCAGGTGGAAGTTGAGGTCCCCCAGGAGGATGTAGTCGGCGGAGGGGAGGGCATGCGGGCTGACGAAGTCGGCGATGTCCTCGCTGAATTGGGTGCGTGGTCCCGGAGGTCGGTAGATCAGGGTGCCTCTGAGGGTGGTCTTCGGGTCGGTGTGGATCTGGAAATGCAGGTGTTCGGCGGTGGTAAGGGTGTTGTCGGTGCTGGTCGTGATACGGATGGTGTTCCTGTGGATGATGGCGATGCCTCCTCCCACCTGGTTGGCAGTGCGATCCCTCCGGGTGATCTTCTAGCCCTCTGGGATGGCGATGGCGATGTCGGGTGCTGAAGAGGCGTTCATCCAGGTCTCCGTGAGGAAGGCAACATCAGGGGCTGTGGTGTCGAGGAGGTTCCAGAGTTCGATGGCGTGTCTGTGGACGGAGCGGGTGTTGAGCAGGATGCACTTGAGGTGGGTGCTGCCGTTGTTTGACTTGGCGGGTGCTGGTGCGAGGCAGGTCCGGATGCAGGTGAACTTGCAGGCGTGGCAGCTGAAGGGTCCGTGGGTACGTCGTGGTGTGGCTTGGTGGCATCCTGGGAGTCGACCGGTGTTGAATGCGCTGAGGTTGGCGGCAGTGTACGTCAGGCGGGTCGGCCGGGGTCTTCGAGGGCCAGGGGGCCTGGCACTGGGCACGGTCCAGGCGCGGACGGGCGTAGACGGGCTTACTTTTGGCGTGCCTTCGGCGCACAATCGGCGCACCCGCTGCGCGTGACCGCTGCGCGTTCGCACGGTCGCCACATATGGCGAAGTGCGCGGGGGGCGGAGCAGCTGGGAGGCGGGAGCGGGGAGGGTACAGAAGGCAAAAGGGGCGGGGTTTAGCGGCGGTGGCGGGAAGCGGGGAGGGAGGGCGAAGGGCAGCGCAAAACGGCAGAGGTACAGAAGACAAAATTTAAACAGTTACAAAAATTAACAATTTACAAAAAGACAACAATTCCAACAGATGATACAGTAAAGCAACAGGGACAGGACAAGCGATCGCGGACCACGCCGCTGGAAGGCAGGGGGCGTGGTCACGTGGCGGCAGCAAGGCGAGGCAGTCAGGCAGAAGGGGGCACACGCAGCAGCTGGTGGCCGTGCGGCGCGGGGGTGTCCTAGAACTCGTCACACCAAACACATGTGCAGGAATTCCAAGCATTACTGCATGAGTCCTCAACTCCACTTCAGACCAGGCTGAAGTTTCCAAATCATTGCCAAGCAAGCATTCTACAGGGAGATCTTCACTGATCACAACCTTCTTAAGGCCAGTTACCCCTCCCCAGGAGTAATCAACAACTGCCATGGCATGGGTAGTCCTGACATTGCTGGCGTTGATCACTTGGTAAGTCTCACCAGGTATGACTTGTCCAGGGTTCACAAAGTCTGGTGTCACCATTGTGACACTTGCTCCTGTGTCCCTGTAGGCCTCAGACTTTTTCTCATTAATTAAAGGTGTTTGTCTGTACTTGCCCAGATTACTGGAACTCAGTACAGGTTTTGGGAAAGAGATCTGGCACGTGTGACCTGGTTAACATGGATTACAGTTCAGAATCAATTCAGACATCAGGCAAAAAGTGAGGGTAACAATCTCAAAAGTAGCACTTTCCTGCATAGACTTTTGGTCTAAGTTTACCTTTGTGAATACCAAAAAGTAGTAAACTTACACTAAAGTGTAAGTTTACCTTTGTGAATCGAACCCTAAGTGTCAAAGATTGTTAGGACACTGATGATTTCTGAAACTGCACTAATACAACTTTATTCAAAATAATACATTGGTGCTCACATTCTGTGACCCAGCACTGGGCCTTTATATTTTCATTGAGTCAGAGTGTCTTGGTTATTAGTTTGGTTATAAAATACCCATCTATCGAAGCTTTCAGCTTGTCAGTGATAGAATAGCTTGGATTTTAATATTAGATTTGGTGGGTCAGAGGCAGCACAGTGCAAGTTGAGCTCAAATAGGTTTATTTTATTCTATTACCTGTAGAACGTCCTGTTATTATTTATTGTGTTGACATTGGTACTGTAGGGCAGGTTGATATTGTAGAAGATCAGGTTGTGTTAGCTGTAGATAAGATGGAGATTTCATGTCACTGTGATGAATCCTGGTAGATAATTAGTGATTTATATTCAGAAGTGAAAAGGTTTTGGGAAATCTCATAGTCATTAAGAAGTTTATAAAACTCAAAGAAGCATGGCCTCCATCTGCACATCGCAACAGCTAATGTTAACACTCCTTTTGGAATGTTTCTACATAGGGCCCAACCATTATGTTTCTCTCGACAAAACCGTAGGGATCTTTGAGCTTTTGAGAACCTAGCAAAATGATTGCTGCTAATTTTATTTTGAATGTCATTCTCAATTCTTTCAAATATGTGCATTTCTTCAACATATATTTCAAAAGAATGGCACACTTCTTCAACTTCCCTATTGTAGGAGCGTGTTATTTGTTAAAGTAAAATTCACATCAGTGTAGCATTTCTCTTGGGTTTGTGGATACTCAGCATGTAATGGACATGTGACACTGAAAGTAGAGGACTTCTGGCAACGAAAGTCACAGAACTGAAAGCAGAGGAGGTTGGTAATTTATAAAAAAAAAACGTTATTAGTCAATTTCATAACAAGAAAAAAAAAGTGTCCAGACGAAAAACAAATATTGGTAACATGTCAGCAGTCTGACATATGACAAGTAATACGGCACCCAGACTTATATTGCAAGGAGTTGATTTCTAAGAAACAGCTGCTGGACGACTATCTAATCAGGCCATAGATTTTACAATATGCCTGAAATATGGATAGTAACACAAAGCATGGTGACCACGGGAGTGGGGGCATAAAGCACCTCAGTGAAAAGTGCATGTACATCAAAGTCTAGGATCAGCAAGCAGTCCTATATTGGCAGATATATATCTTTGGGTCATGATAGAGGTGGTTGCAAATTGGCGTTCGCTAGTCGTGTTGCAGTAGACCATGTTTTTTTGCCAGGCATTTTCAGTGGGACAGTGATTATTGCCCTAGTGAAATGCCAACCCAAGCAATAGCACAATGGGGGTGAATGTATGCATGCCCGTCGGGACATCACAGACATACCCCAGAAGGACTAGCAAGGGATTAGGTGTGAGAATGATTCCAATCATGGTGGAGATCAGGAAGAAGATTTTTTTTTCAGTATGTCTGTATGTGTGGATAGGTCCAGGTCAAATGTATGAAATCGGCAAAATCTGCTTGACACTATGAGCATTGGGACAATCATGTAGGGTCAATCCTAGCACGCATGGTCTTTCTTGTGCCAGTGCAAGCAATAAATTGTCAATTCAGACTGATAATGAGAAAAAACAGTAACCAAACACACATATAAAAAACCTCCCCCACCCACACAAGATGACACGGCATCCAGCGAATCTAACAACAAACAAAATGGAAAACACATATCACAGCTGTCAGAAACATGGCATACACTTCGAAGGTGGGCAACCCATACAGCAAGTGGGGCATATACGAAAGGTGATACCTGGATATCAGTCATTAAAACAGGTTTCAACTTAAAAATCACTCTATACCACGTTGGTGAAAGGGAACCGAAGGAGTCATTAGCAATTGTTATTAAAAACAGAAAAACAAACAGGTTAGTAAGACAATACAAGGATAATCGTAGGTAGTCCTGCTTCAGCCAGGTGGGGAATGGTCTGCGTCCAGGTCCACAGGGGTAGCAGAAGGGTAACGCTACAGGAGTCCTTTCCCACTCGATGGTGTTTACAAAAGTCAGCAACCTCTGCCGGGGTGTTAAAGATCCAGCTTTGCCATTGATCTCAGCTCACAGTCAAGCTGGGTATAGGATTCAATATTTCAGTCCGTTTGCAGGGAAAATTGTTCACTTCTGTGAACTTGCAACTCGTCTCTGGCACTGCCGTGTTGAAGTCAGAGAACAGGAATATAGGGGAGCCCTGGAATTGTAGTGGGCACTGTTCTCGCACCAGGTGCAACGCTGTGTCTCTGTCTCTATAGTTGAGAAGATGAGTTATAAGTGGGCTGTGGGAGTGCCGGGTGGCAGGAATGGGCCAAGGGATATGTGGGCTCGCTCCACTACAAATGTGGCTGTGAGGTTCTGTCAGTCAGAGAGGTCTGCAAATATTCACTCAACAAACAGGTCAGTGTTGGCTATATCCTGAGACTCCACCACTCTCTTGAGCTGTATAATATTTCAGGGTGACTGCACTTCTACGTCTTTGTTCTTAGCTATGAAAGTCTTGAAGAACCGCTCTATTTTCTCGAGGCACTTCAACGTAGATGTGGCACCATCTTCCAGGTCTGAGATGCACCCCTATGCACCATCATGTCTGGCTGTGGGGCAATCTAGCTGTTTGCCCATGCAATCCAGCCTTTTCACAAGGTTGTCAAATTGGGCATTGATTGATCAGATTCCAATGCAGAGCTCTGTCATTATTGCAGCTGTGCCATTCGAAAGCCCTAACACAGCGTCACCGGTTACACCATCTTTCGTATTGAACAGTGAGTCCTGGTGCTGTGAAGTTTGAGGATGTTCAAAAAGGAGTTTACATTGTATAGGGTCTCCCCGTCCCATTGTTGTGCGGGGAGTTCCATTTGCCACAGGGCTTCAGCAATTTGCAGTCTCACAAAGGATGCTATGGGGTGAACTTTCTAAGCCTTACCCCAAGCGGCGCGCCAGGAACGCAACAGAGTGCCAAAGGTCACTGGCTGTAAGGGCAATCAGCAGGCAGTAGGAGGCAAGACCCAGGGGAGGCACTCAGGGTAATTGCTCTATTACAAATACACCAGATTGGTGGGGAGGGAGTTATTCAGACATGTGACTGTAAATTTAATGCAACTCGCTGGCCTGCAGCACTGATTATGACACCCACTTCAGGAGCTGTTAAAACATGTCTCAGGACTGCCATTGTCACCTGTGAGTCTTGCCCTGCCAAGTTGTGCCAATCCCGTTCTGGGCCCTTGGAAGTGGGAATGTAGTGCTGCTCCTGCAGAATACTGACCCAGCACTTGGTTGCACCCCACATCTTTGTCCACTCAACCAGGATTAAAGGTACTTTTGTTCTGTGGGCCTCATTGGGTCCCTGTATCTGGCCCGTGATCCTTTGTGATCAGACTGAACTCCTAACTTTGTCCTGGTTCAGTGCGGCCAAACAACCCACTTAAGCGCTTATTGCGTCTAAGCTCTATTTTGCTGTTATCCTTTAAAAAATCATATCTCAAGTTCTACTTATTGGATTTTTGTTGTTTAGGTCTTGTTTTGTTCATTAAAGTAAGATGTACTCTTCTATCCTGGTGTGGATAATCTTTGGGGTTGTATTTTCACTATTTTGCAGTTTTAAGTGTTACAAAAGTGCTCTACACATTGCCTCTTAAGTTAAGCCTGATGTCTCTGTGCCAAGCTACCAAAGGGCGAGTATACGCTAATTTAGGGTGTGTATCTGACTTACTCTGACTAGGATTGTGGTTCCTGCTTGGACAGGTTACATACCCCTACCAACCAAAAGCAGGACTCCCTTTGAACATTAAATATTATTTATCGTGATACCTAGTGAGTTGTATATAGAACAAAAGAGTAGCCCCTGTTTGGAAAATGATTTGGATTGTATACGTTTTTATAAAATAGTCATTCTCCTACGTTGTCTCCGAACAAATGGGGCCCCTGGTCCAAATGGGCTTCCGAATGCTTTTTTCCGCGCCAACAATGACATGTGGGTAGAAGTGTTGACTCTAATGCTTAATAAAGTATTAGCATTAAATATTGCCCTGTATCTTTCCAAGGTAGTATTGTGCAGTCCACCTATAAAAGTGGCCCAGTTGACAAACCTACCAATTATTGGTTAATTGCCTTAACTGATGTTGATGCCAAGATTTTTGCCTCCAGTCTATGGAAGATTGGGCAGCACAACAAAATATAATTCCAATCAATTAAACATATTTTTATAAGGGCCAATCTACTATCACCAATCTGTTGGCCCTTACATTATTAGTTGCACGGGCTGTTTTAAAAAAACAAATCAAAATATCTCTTCGATAGATTTAAAAGCAGCTTTTGATTCAGTACCTGGATCTTTATTTTGGGAAAAACTTGTAGGTTGGGCCATTCCACGAAAACTGCTAGATGCTTTTATAGTCCTCTATACCAACACTGGGGTCCAGGTTAAGCTAGGTGCCGGTGGTACTTTGTCACAAAAAAACTAAAACTTATAACGGTCTTACGTAAGGTTGGTTCTTGCTCCCTACCTTTTTAATCTTTTTTTGTTAGATCTACTCCAGGACCTAGAGCCTGTTAATTCCCACACTCCAAAAATAGATGAGGGTCAGTTTTGTTATTTACAATATGCAGATTATACCATCTTGCCGGGCCAAGCCCTGATAGGCCTACAAAGATTGCATTTAATGATTGCATCCTAGTCAGTGGCCTTGAATTGAATGTTAAAAAAAAGGATAATTGGATGATTGGTCTGGCAAATTCTAAGATCGCTTCATGCCGGGGCCAGAGGAGGGCTAATTGAAGTGGTGAAGACATATAAATATTTGGGTATTGTATTTGACAACAGAGTGACTTTAAAAGTAATTTTAAGGATTTAAGGACAACAATCGCAACGTTAATGTATGTCTTTAAATGTTACAGCCAACAATTACACCTGCTTTGCCCATTACTAGGGGGAAAGGTGAGAAACTGTTTGACCTATTAATAATTAAGGCCGTTAAATTAATCTTTGGGATTCCTAGGTCAACCGGCCAAGCAAAAATCAGATTGGATTTATCAGGGGTCATTTTTAAATGCATGCATTCCATGATTACATGTGACCCGGCTTCCTTAGCAAACATATGTTGGCATGAAATACTTCATTCTGCCTATACAGCCACTTAGCGATCTCATATTACAATATGCCTCTGTGGTTTCGATTTACAGATTGGGCTCGCAGAAGTGACAATGCCTAGTTTTAAACAAATTTAAAAAAAAAATGAATTCATTTTAAGCAGACAAAAAATCCCTAGCATCTAAAACTCATTCATGGTCTGTGATTATCTCTCATCAGTCTTTGCGGATCTAGCCTTATCTGAAAATATATTTTTCGGCCCAATTTAAAGAAGCTTTTCTAAAAATAAGATTGGCAATAAATTCTACCAAGGAGGGTATGCCAACCTGGATTCAGCAATGGCCAAATACTTAATGTAGACAGTGTGGGTGGTCACGCGAAAACTTATTATATATATTATGTGTGTGCCCTAAATTGTCTAGTGTGTAAGCCTTCCTTCCATATAACTCTTCCAGTCCAAATATATACACAGCACTCTAATGTCTCACAAATTTAGTAAACACAGACCATGGCTTTCGGTCTATATTAGAGTAAATGATAAAGAAGCAAGCAACCACCTTGTTTTTGTAATTCTACACATCCTAGGAGATCATGTAGAATATTTTATACCCCACTGATACTGATTCACTGTTCATGTCAACACACTCAAATTGAGATCTTTTTCTATTAACTTGCTTTTCTGTTCGACCTTATCCCCTACACTATTTTTCTGGATGGTAAATCCAAATGCTCATTCTCATGGGATTTGCATCTCCTTAGTGAAGGCACATGCAGAGGCATACATAACTGTTTTGAACCTATGTATGATCATCTAACCGAGTATTTTGATGAAACAATCATACTATTGTTGGAATGGACTTCATTAAACCTGACAAAAAATGCAAGTCTGGTTACCAAATCATTGCCTATATAGTGTACTCGTTTGTAACATAATGAAGTTGTAAACCACGTATCAAGAAGACAATTGATTAAAAAAGTGACAATCTGCTATGTTAATTGTGAATAGTGCAGAGACATAGCTATCAACTTAGGATGGATCTTTTGCTGTGTTTTACTTCCCACCAAATGAATGTTGAAGTCTTTATCTTGCTTGCAACAGAGGCCCTGCCGTCAGTGTCACACTGCTGGTATAGTCCATGTTCATGAAAAGAGTCACATTTCCCTCCTAACTCGCATGCTCTTTAATATTGTACCTCTCAAAACAGTGGGATGTACAATTTACTAAATATGTTCTCTCCCATACGGGTGTAGGTTTAAGTATTATAGAAATTAAAAAAACTTTTGCAGATTATGCAGGGAAAGTTGTAATAGGCCTCCCTGATGGACACTTCTGCAGGAGCTCCAAATGGGTTCTAACCTTGGAACTGTGAGCAGTCAACAAGGCCAGAGACTGGCTCCCACTTTGGCAGGTCAAAAAACAGGATGATTGGCTTGTGCACTGATTACGGTAAGCAATGGGTAAAGAGACTTCAAAGCTTCAATAAAATACGCCTGAATATTCTAGGTGCGATTAATGCTTTCAGTAGCGACTGTGGGATGCCCCACCTTGCTAGTTTTGCCCATAGGTTTGGCCGACTAACGCTGTCAAAGGCTTTTCGAAAATCGATAACCCCAAGGTGTAAGGTTTTTCCTTTTGCGGCTAGGGTGGATTCCATCAGATGAGCAAGACATATCAGGTTGTCTTCAATGTGGCAGCCTCTTTGGAAACCAGTTTGAGTGAATGGAACTAGATTGTTAGTTTCCACCCACGTAGTGAGTGCAGATAAGAGAATGCTGGCATATGCCTTCCCGTCCACGTCTAGAAGAGCTATCATCCGATAGTTATCGGGGTTAGAGCGCGGTCCTTTCTTATGGAAGGGGACAAGAAGCGATCCTTGCCAAGACGCCGGGATGGAGCCACCCAGTATACCAGCCTCGAAAAGGGGGGTCAGTATCCGGGCCCATTTTCCAGCAGAGGCTTTGAATACATGGGTCGGGATTCCCTTGGGACCGGGGGCACCACCCGAGCACATTTTCTTTATTGTTCCAGTGATATCATCCGTTAACGTATTGACAGGAATCATGGTTTCATCATGATTGACTTGATGGTCAAGAAAGGGCGAGCTGTTAATGATTTGGCCGTGTGGTGCTGTGTAGAGTTTTTTAACATAAATTTCCCAGTCCGCGGGAGAGATGTTAGTTGCGGTAGGTGGTTTGGTGGTTTTGCTAGCCTTGTTAACCCAGTTCCAGAATTTCCTTTGATCTTTAGATTTTAAAATTTCAAAGGCCATTGCCCAGTGTCGATCTTCCTCTAATTTCTTTAGGGTGAAACGTTCCTTCCTGTAGGCTTTCCGCGTAGTCGTGATGTCCTCCTTCAAAAGTTTATGGTCATTTTCGTTATGGACAGTTGTTCTTTGTAACTTATTTAATTTACTCTTGATAGCTTTAATGCGTTGTTGTTGGGCTGACAAGGTTGTCAGAGTCGTAATGTCCATAGGGTGATTGTTTGGCGATTTAGTGGTGAAGAGGTCTCTAAAGTTAGTCAGTATTGTTTCCCAGGTGAGAACTGACACCTGGGTACCAGGAGCTAGGGGGCCTCTGGTCATGAGCTTATCCACCTCTATTTCAATTGCTTCCTGGTTGCTTTCGGACCATCGGAGTTTCCTCACACTCTGCAATCCTGCGGCGGTCCCTATCGGATTTATGTTCGGACGGTGTGGTGGCCCGAAGGCGATGCTGCATGTTAAAATGGCGTGGTCACTATCTGGAGATGGTGTTACCAGAAATTGGGACACCAGATGGAAGGCCATTAGTGAGATCCATATGTAGTCTAGAGTGGCCATTCGAGAAGAGGATGCGTGTGAGTAGGCGGCCGGTTGGTCGGTAGCCATCCTTCCGTTGAGGATGCGCAGGCCAAGGTTGTTCAGTTTTGTTGCCAGGTTTATTCCATTCAAATCCTTTCGCTGGTACTGGGATCTTATCTCCGGAATTGCCCACATTGCATTGAAATATGTTATTTGGGAAAATTGTATAGGATCGATTTCCATTAAATTTGCATTAAAGTCGCCCATTATCAGCCAAAGGTCGGCGGGATAGAGAGCTTCGAGATTGTTCATTATTGGTAGTAGCGTGCTCAAGGTGGACTCACGCCTCGTTTTTGTTGGGTGTAAATAGACGCAGCCAAGGATCATTTTTTGCTTTGATTTACCCTTTGCCTGGCTCTCAAACTCCATGCTAATAAAAACATGATTGCCATCTCCACTGTAAAGCGTTTCTATCTTCGTAGTCAGGGAGCTCTTTACGGCAATCAGGACTCCCCTGGATGCATGGCCACCAACTTTGGAATGGATGGCAGTGGATTCAATTACAGTGAAATCTTCCCAGATGGTGTTTTCCAGGGCCCAGGTTTCTTGTAGGGCAAATATTTCGTAGGTCTTTAGCAAACTTGAGGTTAATCTCTCTGTTTTGTCCTTTGTGAGCCCCCGAATGTTCCAGGAGCATATATTTAAATGATGAGCCATATCGTGATTAGGTTTTTGACCATGCGCAGGTGTCGGAGCACTACCCTAGCGCCTGGGAGAGCCAAGACCAGTCCTCCGATTTATGAGGTTTTAATATGCATTTACGTGGGCCGCCTGCTGTAGAGGTGATTACTTGCAGAGGGTTCTCAGTCCATGAAACTGTTTTCGGCTCTTGCCGGAAACCACGCAGCACCGAGGATGAATGGAGTAAATGCTTTATTTGTTTTTGGTCCGGTCTGTTGTTGGTAGATGTAGCTGTGTCAGAGAGATTTTTTAAAAAGGATGGGTAGTTGGTGTTAATATAAGGGCTAGCCTGGATGCCCCATTCGTTCAGTTGTTTTTTGTTCTTCATTAGCGTGGCCCCGCATTCTGGATTAAAGAAGGATACCAGTGTGGACTCATTTCTTTGTCCTAAGACGGGGTCTAAGAAGGACACTGTCTCAATGTCGGTTGTGTTCACGGTTTCTAAACCCGGCAAGTGTAGGCATAGTCTAAGGATGTTGCCTCTATTTAAGATATCCCATTGTCCCTGGGATTCATACTCCGGATAGAGCAATATTTTTCTATGCTGTTGCTGTCCAATGCAAGGGTCTTGAGGCAGTGAAGCCGAATAGATGCTAGGCCCATCGGACTGAATGCCCAGAGGCTCTGCGTTAGCTTGTGCACTTGATTTAGTCATTTGAGGACTGGTCATTCTTCGTGAGTCACCACGCATTGGAGATTCGTGAGGGCAAGGTATTTTACTGTGAAAGCTTTCTGCATTTGCATCATCTTTAGGCTGGTTTTTTTCCTTTCCCAGACAAACCGAAGATGGGGTGCCCGCCACTATTCCTTCTTTTGGACTTAAGTCCTTGATAGCGGACTTGTGTACTGCAACAGTTTTAAGCAAGGAGCTATTTTCAGGTAATTTTGTAAGTCCATCATTTTGCTTTGGGCAATTACCAAGAGACTTGTGATCTGTTAGTGACTGTGCACAGGTCATTTGGGTTTCCGAGTTTTCTTTTTTTTCTTTTTGAGAGATTACCAATTTTTCTGCCTGGTTGGTCAGGTCGATTGGGGACTTGCCACCTTTTGTTCCAAGCCATTGTGTTAGTGCGTTGCCCTTTTTTTTTGCTTTATTTAGTTTCTTCAGTTTTTTCTTGTTTTTCCTCGATAGATGGGTGCTTGCTTTTTGGTCGTTATCAGCCTTGGTAGTAGGCGTATGGTGGCTTGGTAAAGTAAGGGGAACTGCTTCAGTATTAGACAGCGTGGTTGTTTTTGTGGCGTTGGTTAGTTGTGAGCATAGGATGCCAACAGAAACCTGAGGCGGGCAGGAGAGCTGTTCAGTTGGAATGTTCAGTATCTGTTTAGGCGGAGAGTGATCCAGTTTTAAGCTGGTATAGTTATTGGTAAGGCGGGATGGACTTTTAAAGCATGGTTCTGATCGCCTTTGAGTTTCCAAGCTTCCAGGGTAAGTGGAAGGAATGCTAGGACTCTGTGGTTTGGCTTGGGTCTTTGTCCTTAGGTCTTCTATTAGCGTAGACATTATTTCAGGTAGGGTTTCAAGTTTATTCAATAAAGGCTCGCATATGCAGGTACTCCTACCGTATTCTGGGTGTACTATTGCGTTTGCAGTTGGTTCCATGCTCAGGTTTGTTTCAGACGCATGGTTTTGGGTCGTGCTTGTTTGAGCTCTACGTATTAGTGAATTTAGCTGATCCAGTTTTAAGTCTATTCCCATTATGGAGTCAGCCACCAATTGTAGGATGGATATCTGGGTGTCAAGTTTGTCGGCGTGCATATGAGCCGCACAAGTCATAGAGCTCAAAGCTCTGTTGGTTGCTGATAGAAGTGCCTCGATTTTTTGCATTCCTAGGTTGGATTCGGATGGGTTGGTTCCAAGCCCAAGGTCTTTAGAAAGTAGGTTGTTTGCAGTGGCTGAATTATGAGCCAAGGGTGAGTTAGTGAGCGTGATAATTTGATCATTTTGAAAATTTTTGCTGGGGCTTAAGATAAAGCTGCAATCTTTAGTGCCGGCGTTGTAGCTAAAACTGGTTGCTGGAAGCCCTTTTGATGAGCTTACGTTAGCTGCTGCCTCGGGCAGATCACGGTTTCTGATGCAGGTGGGGTCTGGTATCCCGCTGAGGAACGGAGTGGAGGTCTGTGACGGAAAGTCAAAACTGTGTATTTGAAAGAAGTCATTCAGTGGGCTTTTCGACGAGGTTATCGCGTTTTCATGTACTCCACAGGGTTTCAATGGTGAGGGCCTTACTGCTTTAGTTGGGGGATGGAGTGTTGCAACCCAAATTATAGATTCATCTTTGCCGCATGTCGAGTTGTCACCATTATAGTTGCAGTTGCCGCTCTCCAGCCTGAGAGTTGGGAACTCAATTTTAGGTTCGGGGATGTGAGTTGAGCTCTCCGTGGGCAGCACCGTGGTTGGAATTGGCACTGCCAAAGGGCGTTGGATTTCAAGTGGTTTATTTGTGCTTAGCCCAGTTGGCTGGAACTCTGGTGGTGACAGTAAAGGGGACACGTCATGGATAGGGCTCCCGGTTTTCCGTATTTACGGATTTTTACATATAAATACAGACGGAAATCTATATTTCCTTTGTCTGTATTTATATTTAAAAAACTGAAAAATACTAGAAAATGCTGCCACACTGCCCTGCTCGAATACAGCTAAGCCCCCTTCCTGCTTATGTAAATTCATTCCCGGGCGTGCACACAGCCGCACCCGAGTACTTTACAGGTCTTTTGAAAGACCATTTACTTGTTAATCCGGTCGTACCCAGAACGCCCCCTCGCCCCCTCCCCCACCCGTGCTGGGCCTGGCTTCCCCCCACCTGACCGTCAGTCCTTACTAAACCAACCCCCCAAAGATTTGCCATGAAACCCCTCACAAAAAAACACGGACCTCTGTCTTGCTGGGCACAGAGGCACTGGCCGCACCCCCCAAAACAGAGAAAGTGAAGTGTTGGGAGGGGGGGGGGTGGAGGCAGAGGCCGCTCACCCAGGGTCCTGGCCTGAATTTTGCACTGAGAGGGGAAGGGAGGTCAGCGAGTGAAAGGCAAAGACTGACTTACTCTCTTGAGAGCACTGGATGCCCGGAAGCCACTTCTTGATGGAACTGTTGTGGACACCTACCCCCGAGTCAACTGCTGTCTCTGAAGTCGGCTAGGGCTGGGGAGAGTCGGTTACGCATGACACAGCTTTGATTCGTAGACTACCATTTATTTGTTAATGTATGTTCTGTCCATATTGTCAAAGTATTATAGAACATACATAAATGTGGCACTTCTGAGTTCTGCTAGCAGAGAGAGAGGCCAATGATTGAATGGGCACGGAGTCCACATTGCCATAACCCAGTCAGCGGAGCGCCCCCACACGTTGGCAGTTTGAGTATCCCCGCACTTCTGAGTGAAAGTCTTTGGTGCTTTCAACCCTGCAGTTTCCAGTGGTCCCCTAATGCCACTTAAGCGCCTAGATGCCCGTCAGTCGGAAGGGGGCACTACACAGAAACCTCAGTCACGGGGGGGGGGGTCGAGATTTAAAAAGGCAGTGCTTTTGGGTACCCCCTAAAGTCGCACACAGCAGAAGGAAAACGCAATCCCTTGTACACTACAGACTCGAGAATTTACCCGGAGGTGCAAGAAACCTCTCCTGACAAATGTTTGCACAAGCCCTACCCCCCTTCCATAAGTCTATCTTGCTTTAATTACTCCCGTGTTCTCTTCTCCCGCGTTTGTTTCTTTCTTTTTAATGTGTCCCCTCCTCCCCAGTTCCCTTTCCTTCACCCCCCCCTTCTTCCTCGCTCACTTTTGAATTGAATCCCTCGGGCTCCGTGGAGTGGCTTCTCACACATCCCAGTCAATTAACCCTAATGGGGCAGGAATATATGGCCGATCTGCGTAAACATGACAGGGGCCTGGGCTGAGCAGGCCGCGCCTGGGGGTCCACGGGGCAAACGGCGGCAGCAGAGAGGGCTGGGGAGGGGACATGTCTGAAACACCCCTCAGCATTAGGGGCGGTCTCTTCTCTCTTAGTAGGAGTATCGCATAGGGGGGAGGGAGGTGCATCTCTGCAGCAGGTGCAGACGGTTTCATGCGTTCCGGCACTATCCCTGACTCTCCAACGGCGAAGGGTGTCTCTGCTGCACACTGGGGAGGTCTCATAGGTTCTAGCACCATCTGACACTCTCTCCTTCTGAAGGGGTCTCTATCCTGCACACTGAGTGATCTCATGGAGTCTAGCAGTTCTTCTGGGAAGGTGTCTCTGCTGCACCCGGAGAGGGTCTGACACTCTCTCCTTCTGAAGGGGTCTCTTCTGCACACTGAGGTGGGTCTCAGAGTCCACCAGTTCTTTTGACACTCTCCCATGAGGAAGATGTCTCTGCTGCACCCAGAGTGAGCACTGCAGACTCAAGTCTCACCTCTGACACTCTGCTATGGAGGGGGTGTCTCTGCTGGCCATCTAGTGTGTCTCGCGGGCTTCAGCGGTACCTCTGACACCCCCCCCACCCCGCTGAACGGCGGCCTCTTGAATAATGAGGGGGCTCTTGGACTCCAGCAGAACCTCTGACAGTCTCCCCTGCTGAGTGGGTAGTCTTTGCAGCACAGGGAGCCGGTCAATACCAAGCTGGCCCATGCTTTAAAATGTGCTTTTAGGCTAGCGCGTGGTCATGAATGATCAGGTCGTCTTCTTTATTTATGCATTTTTATATAGCGCGGACTTTACCCGAAGGTGTTAGAGCGCTTCTTCTGAGCAGCAGCAGTGTCTGCCTAGCCTCAGTAACTGAAAAATGCATTCACCAGTGTATCTCTGGTTGGTGCCCTTCCATTTCTGGTGCTTTGTATCATTTTTAAGCTCTTCTTAGAGTTTCTCGTTGCTCAAATGGGTGTAATTTTTTATATTTATATGTTCTTTTAATCTTCATTGCTTGATTTTGCTTGTGAGAATGTGTCACTCATACTCGTTGAAATGTCACTCAAATAATTATACTGAAATTATGAAAATGTCACACATAGCAATGTTAAACCTTGGCAGCTATGAGCAGTGAAAGCGCCAACGCTCCCCTCCCGGGGTATTGAAAACAGCTTTTGACAGCAGATAGCTCCCAAGCTACATGCCACGTCCTTCATTGTTACGTATATATATATATATATATATATAATATATATCAAAGGACGTGGCGTGTAGCTCGGGATCTATCTATCTGTCCGTCTATCTGCACACAAACACACCACCACCAATATAGGTAACCTTACATACTTTCTGTGTGAAAAACATAGACATTTGAAGGCAGATTTGTAGCTGGCTTTCAATGGAAATACACAAGCACTGGCACATGTTTGCTACTGATAAGTGCTTGTAAAGTGTTTTTATAGCAGAACTGAGAAGCACAGGTACTCTCCTTTTAAAATTACTCAGTCCCGGACCATTTAAAGCACTGCTAAAGCCACAACAAATCGCTAGTTTAAGTGAACGCATGTGTGCATAGCCAATTTAAATAAATGTGGAAAAACACTAGCTGTAGCTTCGTCTTTTACTTGTGGCAAAAATAAATGTGGATAAATACAGAAAAAGTGCCCAAAAAATAAATATGGATACATACAGACGGAAATGGCAAAGAAATAAATACCATAAAACCAGGAGCCTTAGTCATGGATGGAGTGCCTTGATGATAATTTTTTAAGTGCGCTGGCAGAGGCGGGGGTCTTGCGTTGAATAATTATTTCAGGATAGAGAGACCTCGAGTCGGAGTGAGCTGGCAATGCTAATGGTTGTTGGGGGGACTTTATATGAGTTCCACGTTGGAGATAAGGTGCAGTTTGGTTTAATTTGCTAGTTGTGGATGATTTAGCGCCATTTTATCGCCCTTTAGGCGGCCCAGTGAATGCTTTGAAGGTATCGCGTCCGCCTCTTCTGCTCGCTCCAAGTACGGTTGGCGGGGAGGAGATTGGGGGCCCCTACCAGTCTCTTGAGGATATAGCAGTTTAGACTTCTGGCGCTTGGCGGACTT
Organism: Lissotriton vulgaris; assembly: GCF_964263255.1. Classification (NCBI taxonomy): domain Eukaryota; kingdom Metazoa; phylum Chordata; class Amphibia; order Caudata; family Salamandridae; genus Lissotriton; species Lissotriton vulgaris. The sequence continues at coordinate 1,090,959,122 of NC_141696.1, read as the reverse complement.
GTGAGGGCGGTTAGTATTTAGTGGTTGAGAGCTACTCCTAGTGCGCATTATAATGGAAAAACAGATTGGCGAAGTGTCAGGAAAGCAGAGTCACTTCAGATTTTAAGAAGGTTACAAAGTGATTAAAGAATGAGGTAGAAGATGAAATGTGGTAGTCAACCACAGTTTTTCCCAGGATCTTAAAAAGGTTTCTAGTGCACTGCATTTAAGAAGTGTTCTTGGCGCTTTTAGTCACTTTCAGGGCTTTATGTGGAAGGCCTTTCAGGTAGAGTGGGCCTCTGATAGGCAGCGATGGCGAATCACAAAAGCGGAATAGATGGCGAGCGGGGCGCACAGGGACGGGCCTCCGGCAGGGATTGACCTAGTCAGCTCTGCCTGGCTCACCGCCCCCCGGCTCTTACTTAGCAGCTGCCGCTAAAGGCAGCCGCGCTCGCGTGCGCCCAATCAGGCTCTCACCTCTCGTGTGGCTTGTGGATGGTTGTTGGTTGGAAGCACAGAGCCTCTGGTCCTGCTTTCGGAGACTCTTTAGAGAATGCCTGGTGCCGTCATGCCGTGGCCTCAGCCCGCCTCAACCTCTCCTCCTTGCTCCTTGCGCCTGGAGATATCTGCAAGTCCTGAGCGGAGTAGGATGGGGAGGCCGCCACCGAGCCGAGATAAAAAGATTGTTTTTTAACAGAGCAGCGTTTCTGTGCACAACAGGATCTTAGTAAAAGTACATCACTGCAGAAGAGCACTGGGATCAAAGGGCATGAAAGGGGGGAATATATCTTCAGTCAGAAATCACTTCAACATTCCACCCTTCAACAATGCCCATTTTGGGTTTCTGTTCAAGTTCTTCCGTTTTAGTGGGTGGGTACTTTTATTGCAGTTTCCGAACTCAGGAGAAGCGGGAATATTATTAATTAAGGTTAATCTTTTGAGAGAGGACTGCAGAACACTCTTGAATGGCATGAAACTACCCCGTTTTTTCGACTCCAGTGCCGCTGCGCTGAGATAGACAGAGGCTGAGGCTGCAGGAATTTCAATGTTTATGGGGAGTATGCCTGCTCGCACCAGAGCCCGAATTGTGGTGCTACTGTAACACGCGACCGTCGCGTCGCGGTCAAAATCGCCGCTTGGGGGAGGGGGCGGGGAGGGGGCGCTGGCGGGGGCAGAGCAGGTGTGCCGGTACTGGCGGGTCACAGAATATCGCTCACCGGCTCGGCACTCGGCACTACGGCTCCCCGCTCCGCTCCTCCGATTCACTCGCCTCACTCTTCGCTCCTCCTCTTCCGGCCGAGATTCATCCAACGCAATGAGTAACCAAACGATGATATATACAACGAATTCCGAGTTGCAATTCAGGAATTTCGTGATATTTCTGGTTGGTCGTGGATCTTTCGGTCTACCCTCATATTTAGTCTTCTTCTGGCTATACTTGCACGCTTTGCAGTGCATGCAAGGGTAAAAACCTTGTATGGGTTTGGATCTGGGTGCTATAGGGGGCTCAGTGTAGTGACTCCTGGTGAGATGATCACTGATTGACTGGCAACGTCTATATGTGATCATTGGTCTTGGCGATATTCTGTTCCTTAAAATGTTGTCTGTGGTCAGAATATGCCAGTTGTTATTAAAGATTTGGACCAAAAAAAAATATATATATATATATATATATATATATATATATATATATATATATATATATATATATATATATATATATATATATATTAAACACACAAGAGTTGCCTGCTGAGAGAGGACCACACCAGGATAGTTTTCAGTTTTGCAGCTTTTTATTGAGTGACGACAGGACAAACGCAGCCATTGTTGCAGCAAATTAGTCCATCTCATCCCGACGCGTTTCGTGCAAGGTTAGCACTTCCTCAAGGGATTCTGGTTTCTGGGCAGTGAATGAAGTCGGCAATTAATGGCCTGATGGTACTCGTAGTGCTAAGTTTTCTTCCAGTGAATCGCCGTGGTTCATTCAGGCATCTTTAAATTGTTCCCCAAGTGGGTTCGCAAACCAGAATCCCATGAGGAAGTGCTAACCTTGCACGAAACGCGTCGGGATGAGATGGACTAATTTGCTGCAACAATGGCTGCGTTTGTCCTGTTGTCGCTCAATAAAAAGCTGCAAAACTGAAAATTATCCTGGTGTGGTCCTCTCTCAGCAGGCAACTCTTGTGTGTTTAATATATATATATATTCAATGAAAAAACCATAGGTTATAGACCATATATAGTTAGGGATTTGCATTTACAAAACCTTATTTTACTCGCATAAAACCATTGAAATTCCATATATAGTTAGTTGCGCTAACTATATATCGCGCACCCGCAATCCACTGCTGATGATGTCACATATTACATCATTCATGACATGGTCAGTGACATCACTGATGACATCACTGATGACAACATCCAGTGACTGTATGTTTCTGTAAAGTTAAAATATGTCTTACATATTGAAGAATGAGTGGATGTATAAGTGTCTGGATGAAGGATTTAGTAGGTGCATGACTGACTGTATGATTGAGTGATTAAATGTGTCTCACTGAGTGCATGGGTTAGTGACTAAACTGTCTTAATTTGTGCATCATTATGTCTGTTGTTCTGTAAACTGTTGCATGTGTTAATCAGTAGCTATATGAGTAACTATATGGGTTATTGATTGGTTGCCCAAGTATTTGTATGGGAGACTGAGTGTGTGTGTGGGTGGCTGGGAGGTGTATGACTCTGTGCATAGATGTGTGAGCAGTTGATTCACTAGATGTATGGCTTCAAAAGTGCATGTGGAAACAGCTATATGGGCGGTTGACTGTGTGCATGAGTGTATTGGTGAGTGAATGGATATCTCAGTGCTACATGTCAAAGTAAGTACATATGTAAAACACAGTACATGTGAGAGTTGACATATATAAATAACTGTGCATAAGAGCCAGTGAATGTGTGAGTGGCTGTATGGATCATTGTGAACTTGTATCAGGGATTATATAAGAGAGTAAATATGTGTTAGTATATGTTTGAATAAGTAAAGTTTGTATAACTGTATAGTTGAGGAAATGGAGGTGTGATTGATTCTTTGCATGACTGACTAGGTGTTTGAGTAACTCCATGGATGAGTGGCAGTCTCTGAGTGTCTGTTTACACTGATTGTATCTAAGGTTATATTAGAGTCTGAAGAGGTTCATCGTATTATCACATGAATGATATCATCAGTGATGTGATCAGTCATGTCAAATGAGATGTCATCAGTGATGTCATCAGTGATGTCATTTGAGATGTCATCAGTGATGTCATTTGAGATGTCATTTGAGATGTCATCAGTGATGTCATCAGTGATGTCACTGACCATGTCATGAATGATGTAATATGTGACATCATCAGCAGTGGATTGCGGGTGCGCGATATATAGTTAGCGCAACTAACTATATATGGAATTTCAATGGTTTTATGCGAGTAAAATAAGGTTTTGTAAATGCAAATCCCTAACTATATATGGTCTATAACCTATGGTTTTTTCATTGAATTTCAATGGTTTTTTAAATGCAAATTTCTAACTATATATGGTCTATAACCTATGGTTTTTTCTGTGAATTTCATTGGTTTTTTAAAAGCTAACATCTGTAGCTGTAAAATGTATTCTTCTTTAAATCCCAAAATATATTTAGATGTTTATTGATAATTTTTTTTTTAATTTTTTTTTTCTTCGCTTCTAGTTCACGAACCAGGAAGCTTTCCGTTAGCTCATCTTGATGCCGCGATCTAGTCCGCGAACCGGTCAACGTTACGTTAGCGGAACTGTGACGCGTCGCGGAAGCGCGACGTATCACGTTATCGCGTAATGCGTCTAATGACGCGCCGCGTTAGCGCTCCCAGAAGTGCTCGGAACCGCGAACCGGAAGCGATGTGGTACGCGGCGCACGCCGCGTAACGTAAGCGGAACAGGTCATGTGACTTGTTTATCAAACTTTTCATTGGTTCATTTCACTTTTGGTTTCCAAATGATGTATGACTAGGTCATGTGACCTAAAAATAACACTTTTCATTGGTTCAGAACTTTTGCTTTCCCCAAATCATGTGAACCCCTCCTTATTTCCTCACTCTGACTTTCATCTTGGTGAGAGAAAGACCATTTAGCTAGAATTGAACAATGGCTTCTGTACTTGCTGCAGCTGGTGGAACCCCACCACCACCTCCACCTCCTCATAAGAAGAGAGGACCACCTACTCAATTTATTCCTAACAGAGAGGAGGAAGAGGAGGAAGAAGAAGAAGAGGACAGAGAGGAACAACAATTTGTCGAAGAGTTGCCCCGGGTTTCAAAGCGAAAAACAAGCTTCATCTGGCAGTTTTTCTCCATCCCTCCTGGATCAAAGAAGGTGAATGCTAAATATGCCACCTGCCTCATCTGTGATTACAGATTGTCGAGAGGCACAGATAAGAAATACAGTATGGGCAACTATACGATGCACCGACACATGAGCAGGTGGCATCCCTTAAACTACAGCCGGGCTGAGTTAAGGGATCTTCAAGACAATCCCACGACAACTCCTGTGGCCAGATCGACCTCCACAATGTCATTGACGGGAAGAGAGGCACAAGAAACTGTGCCAAACATTCAACCCAACTTCCAGCATATGAAGTTAAGTTGTATATACTGTGGTGCTATGCTGTCATATGGCAACATGAGCGTCAACCTGATGAACATGGCGTACGAAAATCATAAATGCCCTAATGCACCCAAGAAGTAATTTTTTTTTTTGCTCCAGTTGAGCCGTTTTCAATGCCTGTTTTTTGTTGTCTCCCCTCCATAAAAAACACAAAAAAAACATAAAACAGTTCTAAAAATACAAAAAAATCAAAAAATGTTAAAAAAAATAAATAAATAAATAAAACAACAAAAACAAAAAAAAACAGTTCTTTTCAGAACTACCTCCCCTTTCAATCAAAATTGCTAGAATGTTTATCACTCTGGCAAGCTCTATTTCTTTTGGTTCGCTTCAAGTTCGCTGACCGGTTCGCGAACTTTAAGCGAACTAAAAAAATATTTTTTTTAAAAAAAGAAGAGTTAGTATAAGGGAAGTAAACAGAGAATAATGTAAAAAGAAAGACAGCTATAGAGAGTAAATGAGAGATACTGTCAATGACATCATCAGCAGTGCATTGCGGGTAAAAAGAGTAGAAAACATTTACCTTATAATTCTTGTTACCTTTTTTTAAATATTTTTTCATACTTTCAATCTGTAAAAAAAAGAACAAACATTTCCAAAAATATTAAAACATGTATTTAAAAATTAAAAAAGACAAGGGAAAAGGTTCAAAAACAAACAGTTTTTCAACAACTTTGACATTTACAGAAGTCTCTGCTTCTCTACGTCCCCTACACAATCCTAAAGATATATATTCTAAAGAAACTGTATCTTGATGTTGATGAACTGAGCCCTATTTTGGAACATGATGTTTTTCTTGCACTGCTAATGTCTCACAATAGTGATGCAATAGCAGCGCAAAAAAGATGTAAAGCCATCATAAAATTGTGTCTAACATTGTAAATGCTTGATTTAGGATGCAAATAAGATGTGTGCTTTCAAGAGCTTTCTTTGAGGTGAGGCCTCTTTTCTTTTTTTAAAAAAAACACTACCCAGAAGTACAGCACTGAAAGCATTAAAATTGATATTTACAGAACTCAGCTTACCCATATGTACCTCACATTTCTAAATGTATATCATAAGGACAAAAAGCATAACATTAATTATACATGTTAAATGGTTTCTTTTTGCTGTTCTCAGAATGTATCAAATTTCACTTAAATCAGTGACTTGAAGGTATTCATCATGTAACAGCGGGGAAAAAAAAACACAATCAAAATTACTGTGTTTAAAAAACCCATACAACCTTCGAAATCTGATTTCAAAACTCCTTAAAATTAACTTACTTTCAATGACGTCGAACGATCTCCTATGAACAGCATCCACTCTGTTGTGCTACAAATATTTTCAGCCCGCCACTTTCTGAAAGAAAACCTCCATCGATACGTAAAATATGTTACATAGAAAAAAAGACTTCTCTCATTATATCACATGTTTCCACTAGGCCAAATCATGTTGCCGCGATTCGCAAGTCTTGTTATTCTTCCAATCAAATCCCGACATTTTCTATTTTCGCAACTTTCAAAAATAAAATATTTGAGATTATTTTCACAATCCTGGACTACTAATAACTTACTCTTCTTTGTCACTCATGTTCTCCTTTTCCTATGACACTGATACTGCTTACTATGAAGCAGACTTACTTGCAGCAAGTTTATATAGTTGGATTTTTAATCTAGACAGCATTGCAGACTTACATTCCCTCTACTTAAAATTTTGGTTTTAAAAACACCAGGTAAGAATTTTTAAGGTCAAACGGCAATTTTTTTTTGAACGTTACAACGGAATCATTACAGAATGACCAGCCGTTTCCAGACTTTAAGTAAGCTGTATAATGTCCTGATGTTGTTGATGGACCATCGTGATAGATAATTGCTACAGTAACAAAAGTCCTCCCTGATATTGACAGCTGAGAAGCCACAAAATTTTTTATTAAAGTTGACAATTTTGATCCATCAGGCCTACAACGTTGGATCATTAAAATGACATACTGGCCATATCTACGTATAAATAATGTTGACATCATATCACATTTACATTGGCTACACTCCATGTTGTGATCTGCTGCATTTACTAGCTTATTAAAGGAGACTGATTTACTGTCTGGCAAAGTTAAATATATAAATCTTTCTGAGTCTACACTAGTAGTACTTGATAGCCTACAATTCTCGCAGTCATGCTGCCATTGATAAGAAAGCCCAAACAGGTGATCTACATCTACACCCTCAACTTGCAATATATCAAGCATATACATTAAAAACTCCTGACAATCTTGCTGATTATTTTCAGAGAAGTCTGTTTGACCTGAACATTCATCTAACAGATAACGAACTTCAGACACACTTTCTACTTTTGTTCGATCAGTGCTACATTTCTCGAAAACAGAATTCAACAAACAGCATAAAATTTGTTCAGAATTCAACAGAATCTGTTCTTTTAAACTCTCTAGTGAAAAGAGAACATTAACCACTACATTTGCATAGCAGTTTACACCAGAACTGTTTTCAAATTGAAAACCGACAACATCTTCAACAGAATCCACTTTCTTTCTGCTAACAATTTTCGGTTCATTGACTTTTAGTCTTTTTGCAACAACCTCCCTACTATTACTGCTATTTCTACGTTTGCGGCCTACCACACGTTTCTCAAACAAAGGATATTGAGGCAAATGTGGCGCATACTCTCTTCTTAACCTATTGTATTCCTTAACACAATCTAGATCCGCACAAATGTTTGTGACATCACAGTCAATCAAGTACAATCCCGATAAAGTTCTAACTCGTGACAATGCCACATATGCCATACCCTCCTTGAACACAGAACTGCCAATATTCACCAATGCACAGTCTACACTTAAACCTTGCGATTTATGGATTGTCACCGCATATGCCAAGCAAACAGGAAACTGTTTACGGCGAACATATAAATCTTTAACAAGCAAAAACCTAGCAGAACAACGACCAATTTGCTGTACTTCCTCAATGCCATCAAATTTAATTCTTAAAAATTCTATTCCATCTCTATTTCTGTATTTCTCAAAATCAACAACATTACCCATTGATCCATTCACCAGACCTCTTTCTACATGTAAATTCCTTCTCAAAATAATTCGGCAATTTAAACACACATTCAAAGTCTTTTCAAAACCCGCTGTTTTAGATATAGTCTTCTCTAATGAATCCAATTTTGATTTCAAATTGTCTGACAAAATAATTGTTGATCCCATATGCTCTAATTTGTCGATAGCTTCAAGTTTCACAATCTCTTGCTTTTCTAAATTCAACATTTTGTTGTTGAAGATGGCACATTCTGCAAGAGTTGGCATGAGACATATCCCGGATTTCTTCTCAGTAATTTTCTGAAAAATATTCTCAGGCACAATCTCTTGTTTGGGATATAAATTTGACAGTAATCGTGCATTTAAAGCTTCTTTCCCATGCTCGGTCACTTTTCCAATTCTAATATCTTGTAGAATATTCTTGTAATCTTCATCCTTTGCCTGACGCATATTTTGATGCAGTTCTGCATAATTGAAGTTTAACCATATATTGACGTTGCCAATGCTCCCTAGGCACTTCCTGGTATCTTCATGCGTGAGTATTTTGAACACAGGTTGACCTTTTACTGGTGTCAGCTGCAGAAGATCTCCGAAAACAATGATGTGTTTCCCACCAAACAACACATCATATTCAGTTTTAAGTACTTCTTGCATTCTCAAATGCACAAAGGCAAGCATGACATTGGAAACCATGCTTACTTCGTCAATGATAAGTAGTTTCATTTTCCTCAAGACTCTTGAAACTTCACAGCAAGCATCTCCAGATAACTTGTTGTATTGTAATTTGTTGTCATGCTCCACCGGCAGCATCAGTAGACGATGCAAAGTAATACCTTTAATGTTATGTGCTGCCAGTCCAGTAGGAGCGGTGACAACACAAGACAGCAATGACTCAGTCCTTTCCTTCAAATAACAAGAGATTGCTTTAATGAGGAAACTTTTTCCAGTTCCCGCTTCTCCACTCACGTACAGTCGGACAGGCTTCAACGACGTACATGAGCACTCTTTCTTCTCATGACTTAATCCGTGCTCAATTTCCGTGGTAACTTCATCATATATTTTCCTCTGCTCAACGTTGAGTTGTTTTTCCAAGTCTTCTAAGTTAACTGAATCCTCCTGAGCATGTGCCATGGCTCTTTCCACTTCATTCATAGCAGTGGCAGCTTCATTTTCGATAATAGGTCCTCTAAGTGGATCTTGACTCAATGAAACAGAACTCTGACTGTCCTGAGAACTGTCTCTGGCAATCTCGGCTGCAATCGTTGCTTCCTGCTCAATTTCCAAAGTTAGCATTTCTTGATATTTAGAAAAAGCAGGACATTCTATGGACTCCTTGGCTGCATTGAAAGAGTCTTCGTAACAGAGGAAATCTCCAAGCAGTTCCTCTTCTGCACGCCAAGGCTTGAAAAGTTGCAAAAGTGCTAAATAAAAAAACTCCTTTTTTTCTGGAGATTCACCACTCAATTTTCGATGGTTTACTAATTGGCATTTTCTTTGCTTGACCAGGCATCCCTCATTTCCAATTACAGCATACACTCCTTTCTCAATATCTTCTTTGATGTTCCTCTTGAATATATAATTTTGGAGAACCTCATATAGACAAACATTCTCAAGGTGACTGCTTCGATTTGGATAATATGTATCCAACATGTTGGTCTTCAAAATGTCGGTACTGTTTGGTTCCTTTTCTGCCAAATACTCAATTTCCCGGACAGGTTTTAGAACTCGATTTCGCGTTGCAGCAAGACCAAGACTCGCCCAAACGAGACTCCTGGATTTGGCATAGAGACTTGCTGAAGACAACCGGTCAGAACATTCGTAAGCTCCGATTTCTCGATGCGACAACATCTTCAGACTGAAACTGTACAACTTCTTGCTGAGGCTCTTTTCATGAGAAATGTCCTCCCACATATCCTTCAGTTCGGTCTTTTCTTTTTTGGTGATGTAAGATGTCACATACCGAGCCACAGCCATACAGTTGTCAGCCACAAACTGTATATCCATGTTAGCATTCCACATGGACAAAATCACTGGGTTGTAGTCATTGATGTACTTGGACTCTTCGTTCCTTTTCAAATTGTATGTATTCTTGGGTGATTTCCTCGTCACATTATGTCGCAGCGAAGACATCAAACTGTTCACTCTTCCTTTAGAAATCACCGGTCGTGGAAAGTTGAAACGACATTTGGTGTAGAACTTGTCCTTGTTTCTGAATTTACGACGACAGTACTTTCCACAACGATGGCTTTGGAAACGTAGAACTTGTTCTCTTAGACTTTTCTTCTCCGTTGCGTTTGGAACAGCACACGTAGAATACTGTTCGATGAAATTCATCACTAAGTCATCCGGATCTGTTCCAAATTTAGGTGCATCCTTGATCCACAACAACATATGTATATGAGGGGCACCTCTTGCTTGGTACTCCTTTCTCCAGAAGAAATCCAACACCTCTCCAAGAGGTGGATTCTTTTTATTTGTGATGAAAGACATCATAGCTTCAAATCTATGATTGAAGTACCTGCATACATTCACTGGATCCAAAGAACACAGTTCTCCAGGTGTCTTGAATTCAATGTTTTCAATATTTCCATTTGCCTCTCGTAGAAATTCAAGTAAGTCTTCCCAGCCATACTCGGCACAGCTCAGAGTGAGGAACCATGTTGGAGTTCCTAAGTTCCTCAGCATACATTTTAAATCACCATGACGACGGTACCAGTACTCATTAGTACCACGCTGACACGCCATGAGATTAATTAAGTGAGAATCCAAAATACTGTCTTGGACATTGACTTTATGCATAAAGTCACTTGCCGAGATGTTTCACATCTGTATACCACTTTTTAAGATGTGGTTCACTGCATATGACAGTCCAGACAGATCGCTTTCAAACAGGAGATGAAACAAATAGGGAATGCATTGCCGAAACCTAGGATCTGCTGCATACAATCGTAAAGTCCGGTATTCAGACGCAGGAATTTGATGAGGTCGCTCATCATATCTTCCTCCTTGACCTGTGGGAAATAGCTGTGGGAAACACCGAGCTTCCAAACTTTCCTCCCAAACACTAATGGGACTCCCTTTGGCTTGTTTCATTTGAAACAACTCAATAGCATTCCCCATGACTTCCTTGGAATGCAAAGGATGAACACTATAATGTTCATATATTTCTTCACTTTTAGAGGCCTCTACTTTCTCAATTTGGCCAGCACACAAATCGCTATCCTCTTCATCACTTACTTCCTCTTCTGCAACATATACATTCTTATAGTACTTATTATTTTTCTTCAAATACACTGTTGCCTTTTTGACTTTCCTAACATCCACTAAATCTTGCCATATTTTCTTATTCTTTGTCGGAACCCCATTAACCAAGATAACCAGAGGTTCCTCTTCCACTTTTTCTATTCCAATTGTGTTAATGTTTTTCTTCAAATCTAGAGGCAAATAAACAACTCTTCCCTTTAATCCTCTCTGTAAATCTGCTGGAGGCAACTTCCCTGTCTTTGGCTCCATTCTTACAATAGCCTGAAAGGGATGGATACTTTGAATCAAAATAGATTCATAAGTATTTAAATCCTTCAATTCAGAAGGAATCTCAACCAATTCCAGATTATTATGAACTGCCCTAGCAGGCATCTGGTTTTGGTTTAATTTATTACAACAATAAGTACACACACGTTGATCCGATCCCAAATCAAAATAATTTTCTACCATCAAGTATGTGGCAAAATCCTTCCATTCACTATTATTTTCCCTTCCACTTTTTGCATATAAATCCACTACCTTAGTCTGATTCTTATAATAAGTGCGTCGACAACATACACAAGTGAAATTAGGCCTCTCACTTGATTTCATCTGAAACGTGGCAATTTCCTTCTGAAAATTATCTGTACTGGAAACCTGTACATTATCTTCCACATTACCCTCTACTTCAGGGTCAATTTGAACATTCTCATCTTTACTACCAAAGTAACAAAACTCAATTTCTTCACAAATATTCTTCACATCTATTTCAGAACCATGAAAAAGAGCAGCACATAATTGTTTAAGCATAATTGCTGGACTCTTAGCATAATACAACATTCTCACTAATTTTCTCACTTTATTATGATGCACTGCTAGCATCCTGAAATGATGAAAAACACTCTGGCATACTCTCCTGGAAAGACAAGCCAGTGAATGACCACGCAAACCTGTCATTTCTCTCACTCTGCAAGGATCTAAATCTTGCAACAACTTCATTTTCTGCTTCAAACTTTTCTTATTAAATGTCCGTATAAAATCACAAAGCAAATTGATGGAAACCTGTCGCACACTGCAAATAGAACTACACTTCCAAATGTACACAGGACCCTTAGGACGTCTTCCTAAAACCTCATCACTTAGCGCCTCTTCTGTCTCTGTTGTCACAAGTTGTTCTTTTTCAACTGGACAACCATCCTTCACTTCATAAGCTCGACCACTGATGTCAACTGCATGCACCAAATCATTATCCTGAAAATAAGTCTCCTCATTAAAAAATGCCTCAGAACTTGAACTATGCATCCATTCTCCGGAAAAAACTTCACAAAAGTTAGTACGATTTACTACTCTCTTCCATCTACTTTTTGTTTTGAAATCAGAAATTACCTTGCTTAGTTTCCTAATTCTATTGATTACCAAAATAAACAACTTTCGCTTAATTTCAAAAGCATGATCAATAATTTTCTCTACATTTTTCTTCTTCTTATAAAATGCCGCTTTCTGATGGCCTTTCTTTTTAATACTTTTCAATAAATTAACTAATATCCTATTACGGAACATTCGATTTCGAATGTCCCTAAACTGTTGTTTCCTTCTACTATCATGCACAGAGTTATCTCTTCCTCTACCAGTAACATTTGTGATGGGTCTCTCCTTTCCATTTAAATTGCTTTTCTTTTTGTGGACTGAAACATTTTTTTGAGCAAAACTTTTTTTACTACAAATATTTCTTAAGAATGATTTCGTGCTCTTACCCGGACCTTTCTTGGTGTTTTGACAAGTATTTGGGGAAGAGGACTGCTGCAATAAAACATCATCCTGCTGTCTTTGACGTTTTCTAGCCTTTCGTATTCGACTTTTGGAAGGCATTTTCCAAACTATGAAAGAATCTGCAGTTGAATCTGTGGAAAAATATAATATAAAATGTTATTAACCACTATTACCAAACAGTAAATAAATAACAGTCATCTAAAACTTAATGCCGTACTAATTATTTAACATAGCAAATGTTTTCCACCAGCACTGCATCACAAAAATGACACTCAATGGTACAAAAAAGGCATACAACACTCATAAATCACTCCCTAATATTTTAAATCATTAATTCAGGATGACGATAAGATGTAGCCTATCTAAAGATTTGTTTAGGCCCTGATCTTTAGACTGGGGTAAATGTGTGTCATTGATCCACATTCAGTCCATCACCTGTTTTGTTTATTTGAGGTGAGGCCAACACATGGTTGCAGATAAGATTTTCACTGAAAAATATCAAAATAAAAAAACATGTGAAGGCCTACCAATGAAGTAAATCATTAAATGAAAACCAATACATTTCTGGAAATATGCACTACTAGTGCTTCATAAGATGTTTTGGGTCATATTTATAAGGCATTTGAGTATCTAGTATGCTATTTTACGTTCTTCCTGGTGCAAATTTATTGTAAATATGCTCCCACCTGCGGTTGGCAAATTTAGATTTTGATTATGGGAGTTAGATAGGCATGTTACTAATTTCCCAAAAATGGTGTATAACCCCAAACAACCTTTGAAGCAAATGCTCTTAGCCATGTTATCCACCTCCCATTGCATAACATGGCTAAGAAGTGCTTGCAAATGTGAAAAAAAACGGCCGCAATGCATGAATATCGCAGAAAAGTCAGCGATATTCATGCAATTTCCAGCACATGCTCTTAGCCATGTTATCCACTTCCTATTAAATAACATGGCTAAGAACTGCTCAGGGCCCCATGAGGAACGCTTTCCATTTAAAAAGGGAAAAATAACATCAAAGACACTAAAATGCCTTCTAAATATGACCCCAAACAACCTAAGAAGCTCTAACAGTACATATCCTGAAATGTAATTGATTTCAAAATTCGTTTTTAAACACAGCATATAAATCAATTGTATACCTGCATTCATGGAGAAATGACTAAAAATGTCCTTGAGACACATGAAAGTGTTTTCTGGAATGCCCTAGCACCATTTTTGGGACACTATTAACATGGCTACGTAACTCCCATAATCAAAATCTAAATTTGCCAAGCGCAAGTGGGAGCGTATTTACAAGACACTTGCCCCAAGAGGAACACTTTCCATTTAAAAAGGGAAAAATAACATCGCAGAAAAGTCAGCAATATTCATGCACTTTCCAGCAAATGCTCTTAGCCATGTTATCCACTTCCTATTAAATAACATGGCTAAGAACTGCTCAGGGCCCCATGACGAACGCTTTCCATTTAAAAAGGGAAAAATAACATCAAAGACACTAAAATGCCTTCTAAATATGACCCCAAACAACCTATGAAGCTCTAACAGAACATATCCTGAAATGTAATTGATTTCAAAATTCGTTTTTAAACACAGCATATAAATCAATTGTATACCTGCATTCATGAAGAAATGACTAAAAATGTCCTTGAGACACATGAAAGTGTTTTCTGCAATTCACTAGCACCATTTTTGGGACACTATTAACATGGCTAGGTAACTCCCATAATCAAAATCTAAATTTGCCAAGCACAAGTGGGAGCGTATTTACAAGACACTTGCCCCATGAGGAACACTTTACATTTTAAAAGGAAAACAAAACATCTTAGACACTCAAATACCTTATAAATATGGCTCAAAACAACCTATGAAGCTCTAGCAGTACATATCCAGAAATGAAATTGATTTCTTAAATCGTTTTTAAAAGCAACATCTCTGTTTCAGCTTACATAACAGACCATAAAATGGGCTCCATGTACCACAATAACTTGTGTTACTGCATGCCAGAATGTTACACCAAATATGCAATTACAATTTCTCTATGAAACTAATTCTATTAGTATATCACTAGAGACAAAACCACATTTTAAAAACACAGCTTTCTTCATCATTTTCTCCTTAAATCATACTATTCTCTATCTAAATTAAATAAATCTTTTCTCACCTTAGCAAATATTTTTTGAGTTTTGAAAACAGTCTGAGAAATACACCAAATTGTCTTCAGCAGAAGAAAAAGGATGCACTCCAAAGGCTGCAGCTATTGAAAGCACAGAAATACAGATATTCTTTTCACATATCTCTCATATTAGCCAATCATACCTCTTCCCTCACTTTTTTCAAATCAAAACCCTTCCCCCCTCTGCCCTGTCTGCCTTGTTTCCATAGCAACCACCTCCTGGAAGACCTCTCATGTTTGCAAATTCACACAACAATGTTTCAATTGAACTCTGAACTCTCAGTGCACCTGCGTATCCAGTGCAATCTTTCATTAAATGTTTCTTCCTTGACCATTCAAATTACATCTTTCAAAGAACACATCCATGCACCCTAACTTTCTGTTTTCAGAAATGGAAATGCACCAATCACTGCTAATGAATCATTAGCATTGTAAATCCACAGTTTTTTTTCTTTAGAAACTCCTACTGTTTCAACTGCCCTTTCATTACCACACTTCATCTGACTGCAGAACAACCTTCACCCACCATGTTTAACGTCTGGATTGTTGGACATAGTTACATCCACTGGGCTCAAAGGTATGCTGAGAGCAGAAATTTACCTAACCTCAATTTACAAGATGTGGAAATTAAGTGGTTGGGCCAAAGAGGATTAAAATGTCACCAATTGATACCATTGGTGAAAACCTTTATGCATTTGCCAAAACCTGACCTGTTAATAGTGCACTGTGGAGGTAATGATTTGGGCACTTTGACAGGGGTAGGTCTGGAAATGCTTTTAAAGGACACCTTTGAGCAATTAATGGCACTTTTTCCTCAAACTGCCTTGGTATATTCCAATATATGCCAAAGACAGAAATGGAGGTGGTCCAACCAATTTTGTCCACAAATTGAGAAAGCGAGGAAGCATGTAAACAAATCTGTTTCAGCTTACATGAGAGACCATGGAATGGGCTCTCTGTACAACAATAACTTGCGTTACTACATGCAAGATATCTACAGAGGAGATGGAGTTCACTTCTCAGATGAGGGCAACAGAATTTTCATTCTGAATTTAAGACTGTGCATTGGTACCTACTTATAAGTACCTAAATGTACCATAAACCCAAAAGCTCTTCTCAGAGCTACCCTACATCTGATCACTCACAATTATTATTTTCCTCTAACTTTTTTCACTAATTTTCCACAAAATTCGCTCCCCGGAGCGCTACCCGGTTCGCTAACCGAAAACTAACCTCGCGGAATTTTTTTAAAAAAAGTTTTTTTTTCCGCACATATAAGCCTCCTCAGCCACGCTCAGAAAACCTAGGGGGTCAAGATAAGTCTACCATGACCCCTTCTACCCATTCTAAACATTATTTGCCCTCCATCTTGTATCTTAATGCGACCGAAACACAAAATGGTGGACTCCCGTGACGCTTAAGGTTCGCTAACCGAGCCGCTTTCCGGGAAGCGGTCCTAAAAAAAGGTGGGAAAGTAATTTACAGAAAAACGACTAGAGACACTCTCACCAAATATAGATTAGCTCATACTACATAAAAATCCCTTTCATTTTCACAAATTTGATTGAAATTTCATTTAGCCATTTAGCCTGTAGACCTCTCTAAGTACCGTGAGGTAAATTACTTCACAAAACACATCTGAAGTGTTGGAATTGACAACCAATGAAAATGTTACTTTCATTTTCTACTTTTGTTACCTGACATTTGATTGGTTATATACCTGAATATATATAAAGGAAGAGAAGGAAACACAGCCATTTTGACTGCTACTTCGTGAAGTGCACAACAAAAAATCAACTGATAACTTCAACTTATATTTAAAAGGTAAGATATTATTTATAAAACTTAAGTATGTTCTGTACTGAAACCTAATTAGAAAAACATTTTCAGAGAATTATATTCTATCACTCTGTAATACTTATAGAAAAAAATAGACTACTCTGTTTTAGTTATGGCAGAGCCATTCCAAGAATTTACAAGACCATAGTCTAAAAAGGAACGTGCGCAAAGCCCCCTCCAATTTACATAAGTGGCATCTTGCAAGGAGACCATTCACAAGCACTGAGGGGGCCCCATTGTCCAGCATTTTGACGCCCCCACAGTTTTAACTTTAAATCCACACACATATCTCACACCTTCATAGGTGTGAGAATTGATTGTGGTCTAAAAGTTAAAACTGTGGGGGCGCAAAAATGCTGGACAATGGGCCCCCTCAGTGCCTGTGAATGGTCTCCTTGCAATTGAGGGAGCGTCTCCTTCTCCCTCCCCTATACCTCCTGACACCATCCATGGGAGGCCCAAGGAGGGGGCCCCCTGCAATAGACCTTAATTGCAGGCAACACCTTTCTTTGTGAAAAAAACACTATATAAATAACCAAACTGCCAATCTGTACTGAAACCCAACAATGCCCTTTCTGTACTGATATATTTTTTAAAAATTCATTTTTCAGAATTGAAAATGGAAGAACAACAAAACAACATGAAAACTGAAACAGAAGAAAAAATTGAGACACAAGATGACATGGATTTCTACGACGACACAATAAATAATGAACTTGTCCAATGCATAGATGCAGTAGATTTTCTACTAAAAAATGAAGAAAAAAATGATCACGATTTTTTAGATTTTCTTTTAAATTTTGAAAAACAAAATGAAAAATAAATTTTAATTTCTTAATTCAAAAATTGTTTCACACATTATTTATTTTTATATGTTTATTGAATGTTAAAAGTTTAATGAATTATGACACACAATCAAAATAAAAAATAAAAATTTAAAATAAAGAAAACAAAAAAAAACAACAAAAACAACAAATAATTAACATACAGTACTAGCAAAGTCTATCATTCTTTTATCCTTATAGTACGCTGCCCAGAACGCTTTCCGGTTCGCGAACTTGGCGCTTACCACGCAAAAAAAAAAAAAAAATTTTTTTGACCCTCCTGGGCCCTTTTAAAACCTCCACATAAAACCTAGGGGGTCAACGAGGATCTACTATGCCCCCTTATGGTAATTTCCCCCTTTGTTTTGGCCTCCTCTTGTCTCTCGATCCTACCGAGAGACAAGATGGCGGCCGCTCCGGACTGTTTAGAATGTTGACAGACACCGGAGGGCCAATCAGCTTCTCATCGCAAAGTTCCGTTACGCGAAAGGTTCGCTAACCGGATAGCTGCCCGGAGCGCTGTTACAGATATATATCTTGATTTAAACGTTAATTTCTCAAAATCCACTGAAGCACATATATTGAGACCTAGCAAAGGCACATCGGGCTAACAGTCCCTACAATTTTGCCAAGTTTCGTGGAAATCCATTCAGCCGTTCGGGCTAAAAGTGAGTCCAACCGCCCTATGGAAATTAACATGGGAAAAACGCGTTTTGGGACCCCCCTTTTTTCTCGGCCCCCCCTTGACGAACCCCCCCCAAATTGTCAGGGGCTGCTCAGAAACAAAATGTGCCATTTTCCTGAAAATTTCAGCCAATTCCGTCCACAAACGCCAAAGTTATTAGGCATAGAATTTTCAAAAGTCCCATAGAGAAAAAATCCTAACTATATATACCTACTGGCGACCGCCAGTAGGTAATATATATATATATATATAGAGAGAGAGAGAGAGAGAGACCTACTGGCCTTTTCAATTCGTTTTTTAAAAACTTGCCTTTAATGTATCATGTCTGAGAAGAGATACTGCTCATCATTGAAAATTTTTAATTTTAATTTCAAACTGTAAATGTGCTTTTGAATCTCTAGTGGAAGGTGGGGCCTCCATACCAAGGCCATTCAAGGTCGTCTTCTCACTTCATCAAGTGCAGTTTAAGATCCTCTAAAGACCTGATCAGATGCGGACCCTGCTAACTTTGCGCAGAGACATGTCACACCTCTTTGACAAGAAATAGAATTGTCATTGAGCCTTCCTTCCTTCCTTCCTTCCTTCCTTCCTTCCTTCCTTCCTTCCTTCCTTCCTTCCTTCCTTCCTTCCTTCCTTCCTTCCTTCCTTCCTTCCTTCCTTCCTTCCTTCCTTCCTTGCTTCCTTCCTTCCCTCCCTTCCTTCCTCCTCAGTCCCCTTTATTCACGTTTCGCTCCCTCTCTTCTTGACTCTGTCCCCTTTCTTCCGAAAAATGTGGTAACTATGCAAACATGCCCTTTTATTTAAGCAATGTTCCAGCATTTAGCATTCCAAGTGCAGCCTCTTTACTAAAATGTACTATGCTTCTGCAGCTCACATATTGAAATTACTTGGCACGAGTCTAAATTTCAAAGTTATAAAGTTGTTATAGGTTTTTAAAACATGCTAAAATGGGGAAAACATTACTGCAATCATCGAACAGAGATTCCAGCACGCTCTGCTGAGTTCATGGCCCATAGAGGCCTTAAACTGCTGCTTTGAAATTAGTTACTCTTACAAATGTATCACACCTTTATAACTTTGATGTTGAGATTATTAAAACGTAATGAGTGGGCTCATGAGGTAGTTTTGTGGTATATGTTTCATACTGATTGTTGGTTATGCAACTATTGTACCGAAATTAGTACAACAGTTAGAAGGCAGAAACTATATTCAACGTTTTCTGTTGAGTTTGAGGAAATGAAAATTCAGAGCATGGAAACAGAAAAGAACCAGAATTAAAATCTTCACTTTTAGAAGGAGCCGAACCCATAAATGGATCATTATAAAAACACATTTTTAAGTATTTTATACAACATTAATTGGAAAAGCAAACTGACCATTAAACTACAGGGGTTATTTACAAGAAAATTTTGGAGCATGGTGTTACACCAAAATTGTTAACTCTGACATTTTTAAAATTAGGAATGCAGGAATGTGCTGTATGTACAAAAATACTGCGCAACCCTGCGTTTTCGCTAGTGCTGGCGCTAAAAAAGCTGCCTAGCGCCAGTGCAGGCACCCTTGCGCCATGTTGCCAGGGTGCCTACGCTGCAGGGGGAATTCTCCTAATGTTCATTGTGACGAGGGCAGATACAAAGTATGTGCTCTAAGGTCTCATCATATTTGAGGCACAACCTACAGGAGGGGGGGGGGGGGGTGCGGCAGCTATCCTAAGGTTTTTCAATCTGCTCAATGGGTATATAGAGAAGTCTAAACCTTAGGAATATTGTTGACCTATAGGTTTCAAATTAATGTAGTACTGCCTGGGTGAAAAGTTTGATTCGATCAAGTTTTCCATGTTGGTAACTTAACACTTTGAGCAGGATTGCTGTTTGGAGTGACTCCTGCAGTCTCTTTACAATGGTGTTTTACAGGTTAGTTTTGACATACTGTGCAGAGCTGAAATAGGTGGCAGATTGTGTTTTCGTATCTGAGCTGTAATGGTTTTCTCCGAGACGCAGAGGCGTAGCTAGAGCTTGTGACGCCCAGGGCTATCCCTCTGATTGCCGCCCCTGGCGAGGGGGGTGAGGGCTGCTGGGGAAAAAGGACCGAGATACATGTAGTAACACCGCTAATAGTTACCTCCATCATGCAAGTTACATGCACGTACATGAACCTAATTCTTTATAACACTAATATTAATTGTCACTCCAACTCAAACACTAATAACAGCTTTAAGGCAACCCCTATCTCGTGCCTTAATTCGGGAATAGCAGATCTTGTTTCAGTGCAAGATTTGTTCATGCTGTGGTGCCTTATGTTAAAAACAAGATCTGCAAACCTTAGTTCATTCTCCAGATGTCACCAGGTAGGTATGTGAAACTGCCCTAATCACTGGCCCATCGAGCTTGGCTTCCCCAACATTATTACTAAATCTCAGCATCAAGGCTTACTGCAAACATAGAAAGGGCAGAAAACAGCTCATCAGTTAGAGAATGTCTGAGGTCGCTCACAGTAGAAAAACACTGCAAACTCAGGACGGTGTGCATAACCTTCAAAGCCCTTCACCAACCTACCTAGCATCAGCAATTACACGTCACTGGGCAAAACAGAATCCCAGAAACAAAGAAGCACTGATGCTTGTAGCTCTGAAATTCAACATACAAAAATAGTATGGCCTTATTTAGAGATTGGTGAATGGAATACTCTGCCACATAGTGGCGCATATCCTGTGCTCTGTATACAAAGGCTATAGGCTACAATGCCCCTGTAATACATTTGTGTCTGAGTATCCCATTGTCCAAACTCCAAAGTAGGCCCTTACTCCATCTCAATAACAGCACCCAGATTATGGATTTTTTATTTCTCCAATAAAACTCCATATTCATGCATCATAACACCTAATACTAACACCTACGTTTGTGACATTTAATTACAGCTCTCTCCAGCTCTCTCCAGCACCTGCAACACCACATGTGCAGTGTCATTTTTAAATCTAATATTGTAGCGTGAAGAAAAAAACTGACGACTTAACATTCACTATAAGACAACGCGTCTTTGCTACCATGGATTTATATGACTTGGATGCATTTATCAAAATATGTATCTACAAATTGCAAAATGCTCTGACGTCATCCTGAACATTTCTTTGTAAATATATATGTTTATTATTTGGAATCATTTCTCACATTCTTCGGTAAAAAAAAAACTGTAGAGTACTTTAACGTCATCTGCGTGTAGTATAACATTTCAAATAAAGAAATAAAAACGTAGAAATTACCAGCATTCGTAGGGTTCTATACTTTATGGAATGTTCTCCGACATCACACTGTACAACCGGCGGCCATGTCTACCTTTCTGCAGTTGCAGGGCAATGCCTGCAATGTTCAGCTCCTGGTTTGGGCACGTGGATGGGCGCAGCTGGCACTGAAAGTACAGCTAACAACAGCAGGCCGGAGATGCATCACATCTGAACTAGGGAATGGAGTGAAAAAGGTGGGAGGGGCCAGGGCCAGACTGGTCATAGCGGGCACCGGGCAATCCCCCGGTGCACCGCACGGGTGGGAGGGCCGCTTTGGGGCCCCTGGGGGACGTTTTTTCTTACAGGGCCGCTTTTGCAGCATAGCTGCAAAATCGTCCCTGTAACAAAATCGTCAGAAAACCGGCACTGGCAAAGAGCTCTGCGGGACCCACAACCCCCCCGGGGGCGGCCGAGCACTTTTGTGTTCCCAGTCCGGGTCTGCTGGGAGAGGTGATCACCTGACAGAACTTGCGGGGGTCCTTTACTAAGGCTCTATTTGCCAAGGTGTTACAATCAAAAAACGTTGTCTCTATAGCAGATTATTGCTGGGGCAGCTTCGGGGTCCAAGCTGGCATTTTAAGGGGGTGAAAAGGTCCCTTACAAAGGAGTCACCCATGTACATGTACCAGAGCTTGGGCAGAATCTGCTGTTTTGGGGTCTCTCATGTGTGCACAGAAACACAAAAGTATGTTCTGAAGGCCTGATTTTTCTGATCCTCCGTATCAACAGGGATCTCCACAAACAAAGGACTTAAATTATCTCCAAGTCCTCCAGGCGTGAAGAGGAAGGTCTTTGTCTTAGAAGTATAATCTAGTAAGGTGTAAGGGTTTTTCCGGGAATGGTAAATGAGCTGAACACAGAGAGATTCTTATCTAGACTGAGTTTAAAATCAAAACCAACCATAACCCGCTGAAATGGATACTGCACTAACAAAAGCCATGGGTTTCAGAAAATGTAGACGGACGTTCATAAAACTAAAAACAATCAAAAATAGAGACGCGTCTGACGCCACGGTTGGAAAGGCTTTGACTGTGTGATCTGCCATCTGTCCCTCCTCTCTCTCTGCTGTACTCTCACCCAGGATGAAGAGCCCACTAGTCTCCCTTATGCTGCAGATCCGCAGCCAGCAGCCAGTTTGCTCAGGCCTGGTTCAAGAATACCACTCCCTCACCACCCACCTACCTTGTTTGTGAAGGAGAGAAACTTGATAGAAAAGTTGTTTGGCCTCTGATTCACCTGAACAACTTGCAGGATTGGGGGAGAGGAGATACCAACACTTCCTCTTTCGCTGGCAGCATTCCCTCACTGCTGTCAATATGCTGAGTCAAAGGCGTCAGACCGGCCCGATCCTACCGCGCACGAGGGGCAGGGCGCAAGAAGAGGCAGCATGCTGCCAGCAGTGCGCGGGAAGCATGTTCTGACCTCGGTGACCCAGTTGCGACTTGCGCACGCGCCACACGCCCAGCACCACTATGATAGGTGGTGGTGCATGCTTTGTGCATCACTGTGTGCGCTGCAGGCAGCAATTGCACGCTGGCGAGCTTTCTTGAACTTCAAACGGGGCCGCTCGGCGGCCGCGTGGCACTGGTGGCCGGTTGCAGTGGCCTTTATAATTTATTTGGGGACTGGGGACACTGACTGACAAAGTGTCAGACAGTGAGTGTCCTCAAATAAATTATAAAGGCCACCGCAACGGGCCACCAGTGCCGCGTGGCCGCCGCCTACAATACAGTGCCGCCTGGGGCGGTCCGCCCCTCCCGCCCCCCCTAGCTACGCCGCTGCTGAGACGAAGGTAGCTGGCAGAGGGTTGCCTGTCAGTTCTTGATAAATCAGACCCCTCATGGGGCCATTGGTAAAATTAGCACAATCACAAAAGTAATTCATGTTTTTGGATACATAAGCGTACATGAAGACGATTTAGTTCAAGATGAATCATAGCGTGAGGGGTAAAAAATGAAATAATGATTGTGCCCTCTGTATAAAGATGGTTTCAAGTTTGTCAATTTCCTTCTCCTTGAGAACTAGTGCACCATAGGACAGGACTGGGATAAGTTTAGCACTTAAAGCTTTAACTGTTGGCCCAAGTGCCCTGCCCCCATATAATTGGCAAAACTTTTCAAGAATATGGTTGCCATAGAGGATTTAGATTTTAATTTTTGCAGTTGTTGGGAAGACAACTGTTTAGTATCCTATGTGAAGCCCATGTATCCATAGGTGACTGCTATTCCGACAAAATATTGGACAAGTTTCAAATGAAACGTCCTAGTTTACTTCCCAAAAGTGAGAATATGTGTCTTGGTGATGTTGACCGAAAGACCATTTTCCTGGTTAAATTTGCGAAGTGCAGAAAATTGTCTCTGGAGGCCTGTTGTGGTTTTAGAGTACAGGGCAAAGTCATCAATGTATGCTAAATACCAGATCAAGCTGTCTCCCAGTCTTGGAGGAAGACACTTGTGATTATGATTGCAGGAACCTATATCAGACACATAAGGGAAAAGAGTATAGGGTCTAAGGCTCAGACTGGTTTTAGCCCATTACCCAATTTTACTCTTGGAGATATAGCTGATTCTCCTGAAAATTCCAAGTAAGGAGCAGAAGATGCGCAGTCACCTCTGAATCGCCTCCTGATCTGTGAGAAGCAAATCTGGCTACTTATTGCGCTTCACACAGTTCATGGTCTGAACCAATCCCTTCAAGTTCCCCACATGAACTGCTGTGGCACTCCTTACACCCTGTTACCAAAGCCTTGTCCAAGAGCACACGCAGATCGGAGGCTGGCCCGAGCCCTGACACCATCAAAGCCACAGTCAAGACCCTGAAAGACAAGGAGGAGTTCACTGTGAGGAAGGATAGGACAGTGAGTGAGGGACTGAGGGGAGCGAAATTTAACAGGAACCTGCATGAGGCCTCAGGCAGGTGAAGGTGGGGTTATCACCCATCAACAGGCTAGACAGCCTGTGCATTGACCCTTTGTACTAATATGGCAGCCTGTGTATAGGATCCCTCACCTGTTACACAAGAACTACTAATATTTACACTTTGTAGAATTAAAAATCTCTTGTAAGTCTCTATCTTATTTAGTACTGATATTGTTTTTTCTTTCCAATCTTGAACATGTGGTTGTGGTTTAACCATCATGAATGTAGGTGACGATTATCATAATGCAGAGTAAAAGGACTTGGGACCATATGTACGAAATATAGTGTCTGAAATTTCTAAATAGCAGTTTAGTTGAAGTTACGATTTGGAAATCACCAGTGCTTAGTTTGTAAAATATTAAGTGCAGGTGTTACAATTTTTTAAAGAGGCCACACCCACACACACTGCCCCACCCACTCACTTCATTGGCTCCACCCACTTCCTCTATTGGCCCTACCCACATCCAGAACTAGTATTGCTGAACGTGCCATAACAAGCGTTAGAACCAAAATCTCCAGGTTGAAAGTGAAAGGTCACGAAATGCGCCATGTGCATGGCCATAAGGAGGCACTACATGACAATCTATACCCTGTACTTTGCATCTGTGGGTGAGGGTCAGTCAATAGATGTGTGTCATTGAAGCAAAGATAGGCCGAGCTTTGGCACAGCAAGATCCTGAGGAGGTGCCTGTCACCCAAGGGGTGTAAATCTGAAAACACCACACATCTACCCAGAGAGGTGGAAGACTGAGCTCTACACACCCATGACATCTCACCTCCACATCCCTGCCCACAGGAAGCACATCAAGCCCCATCTGACTTGCAGAATCAGTGCAGTTGCCCAGCAGTGATTAGAGAGTCCCTGTCTGGAGTCCAGTGCTGGCAGCGAGCGGACCAGGGTAATCTCTGAATTTGAAGCCCTGTTGTTCCTTTCTGATGATGCTTATTCTGGAATGTCACTTACTCACATCTGGCTGCCAAACCCCTTCTTCCTTGCTGCAACCAGACCCTCCAAAAAAGAAGCATCAAACAATGCAATGCACTCTCAGGAACGCAGGCATGCAGTCACAATATCTGATCATAACGTAATGTTTCACAACCCATGCTCCCTAAATTCAGCAGCAGTCTGGGCCCCACCACAGAGAACAAGACTTGATTGTTTGTGATATTATATATAACATTTATACCATCTATGATTTTTAGGTGAGCCGCACCAATACTTTATAGACAAAAGTTGCAGTTCAGCTCTATTTGCAATTGCTGCTCATATTTAATTTCCTGCTTAATAAAGTCTTCTAAGTTGTTCATCGCCATGCAATTTCCGGTTTTATTTAGCATTACTCCATATGGACATAAACAAAACATTCCAGTCTCCACTAACCATCTCAAGCTTCAAATCAGGTAAACTGTGAGCAAAAGTGGTGATGAATGTTCAAGGCAACAGCAAACCAAGCCTATCCCTTAAAACCTCCTGAGAAATTCCCATGTTAAGGAGCTACAAATTACTTCAATCAGAAACAGTGCTAATGCATCCCTTTGCTGAACGATGAAGTGGCCAGGCAGCCAGAAGTTAGCTGTGGGTGTGCTAGTGTGAATTACGTGAAAGGGGCACAAAGTGCGTGCTAAAAATTTGCGGGCGAGAGTGATGGTGGTATTTTTTTATTGGGCCAAAACACAAGTATTATAGCGTGCATTGTTTACATTCAGGTTTTTAAATTAGTTTCAAGCTCAAAACAACAATTTTTCAATGTGAAACTACCCCTTGTTTTTGAAAAATGCATTCTCATTTTAACTCCATCAGTCGCCATGAGCGCTGGAGGCTGGTTCTCCAAACAGCTTGCCTGAAGAGGGTAGTATGTATTTGATGTTGCCTTGTTTTGGCCGGGAAGCAGTGCAGGTGGAAACATGACACAGTCCGGGACTTTGAGATGAATGCGCAAATTTTAAATATCTGTGAGTGATCACGCAGAAACACTGTCTGATATTCATTCAACTGCGTGATTTACATCTAAGGTTACTACAAGAAGGGAGATGCTAGAGCCAGGGGTCCTACAGTAGACCAATTTGTGCTAGAAACACGAACATAGATAACCTGCAGGAACTTCTGTCCATACATGTGTCACTCCACGCACTCAACCCAGGCTGCAACAACAACTGCAAGCTAGCATCACCAGCCGACACCCATGGACCCTTCAGCTGTC
Organism: Lissotriton vulgaris; assembly: GCF_964263255.1. Classification (NCBI taxonomy): domain Eukaryota; kingdom Metazoa; phylum Chordata; class Amphibia; order Caudata; family Salamandridae; genus Lissotriton; species Lissotriton vulgaris. The sequence continues at coordinate 1,090,932,496 of NC_141696.1, read as the reverse complement.
ACTGTTGAAGGCACACCTGGAGCCTTGCCAAGAACACGGATCCAGCACAACCCGCCCACAAGAACACAACCGAACCGAAGACCCTGCAATGCATCCTCCTCAACGTCCGATCCCTCCACAAACACGCCACAGAAATCTGGGACCTCCTCGACAGCACCACCCCGGACGTAGCATTCTTCACCGAAACCTGGACCAACGCCACCTCAGGACCGGACATCGCCATCGCCATCCCCCAAGGATACAAGATCTACAGGAAGGACCGCCCCACCCACCTAGGAGGAGGAATCGCCATCGTCCACAAATCCAGCCTCCGCCTGAGCACACTCCCTGACGAGTCCACAGAACTGATGGAACACCTTCACTTCAAGATACTGGCCAACCCCACTGCCGCCCTCCGAGGAACCCTCATCTACCGACCCCCTGGACCCCGCGGACCCTTCGCCAACTCCATCACGGACATTATCTCCCTGCAGGCCATCGCATCCACCAACTACACCCTGCTGGGAGACCTCAACTTCCACCTCGACAATCAACTGGACCCCAACGCCACATGCCTCCTGGACAACCTCCACAACATTGGACTCTGCCAGATTGTGACCAAGCCCACGCACTCAGCAGGACACACCCTCGGCCCCCTCTTCACTACAGGAAACTCCATCACCTTCAGCCACACCACCGAACTCCCATGGACCGACCATTGTTGCGTCCACTTCACCTTCAGAACACCCACCATCCACAGACACCAGCACCTGCTTCCACAAAGAAACTGGACCAAAATCACCGGCGACCAGCTCATCTCCTCACTCAACAACTCCACCCCAACCATCGCGGAAAATGACGACCCCAACACCGCAGCCGAACCCTGCATAGATGGATCTCGGACAGCACCAACACCATAGCCCCCTGGCAAGAAAGCCAGATGGTTTACCACCAAACTAGGAGCGTCCAGGCACACATGCCGCCGCCTCGAAAAGGCCTGGAGAAACACCAAATCCACAGAAGCCTACAACAACTTCAGAGCCGCCACCAATGCTCACCATCAACTCATCAGAGAAACAAGGAAAAAAGCGATTGAAGACAGAATCTCCACCCACGCACTCAACAGCAAGGAACTCTTCAGCATCATCAAGGAGTTCGCCCAACCCACCAGTGAGTCTAACGACATCCCTCCCTCACAAGACATCTGAGACAAACTCAGCACCTTTTTCCACCACAAAATCAAGAGCATCTACGACAACTTTGACAAAGACAACCAACACACTGAACCCTCACCAAACACCCCCGACACCCGGAAACCAGCGATTGATGACTGGAGAGCCCTCACCACCAAAGACACACTGAAGACAATGAAGTCAATCCACTCAGGGGCCCCAATGGACCCCTGCCCCCACCACATCTTCAACAGAGCCGCTGACACCATCGCACCCATGCTCTGCCACACCATCAACCGCTCCCTGGCGACTGCCTAGTTCTCCGACGACTGGAAACACGCCGAGGTCAACCCCCTCCTGAAGAAACCCTCAGCGGACCCCACCGACCTAAAAAACTACAGACCCATCTCTCTGCTCCCTTTCCCAGCGAAAGTCATCGAGAAAGCCATCAACAGCCAACTCGCCACATTCATTGAAGAACACAACATCCTCGACTCCTCCCAATCCGGCTTCAGAAAAAACCACAGTACGGAAACCGCCCTTCTCGCCGCAACAGACGACATCCGCACCCTACTGGACAAAGGAGAAACAGTAGCCCTCATCCTCCTAGACCTATCAGTGGCGTTCGACACAATCTCCCACCGCACCCTAATACGCAGACTCTACGACGCAGGAATCCAGGACAAGGCCCTCGACTGGATCTGCTCCTTCCTCTCCGGCAGGACACAATGGGTCATACTCCCCCTTTCCTCTCAGATCCCACACCTACCACCTGCGGAGTCCCCCAGGGCTCCTCCCTCAGCCCGACGCTCTTCAACGTCTACATGGCTCCACTTGCCCCCATCGTCAGAACCTACGGACTCAACATTGTGTCATACGCAGATGACACCCAGCTCATCCTCTCCCTATCCAACGAGCCCAACACCGCCAGACGCAACTTTCGAGAAGGCATGGAAGCTGTCGCCAAATGGATGAAAAACAGCTGCCTACAACTAAACACCAACAAAACAGAAGTACTCTTCCTGGGCCCAAACCCCGACGCCTGGAGCGACACCTGGTGGCCCACCGCCCTCGGAAACCGCCAACCCCTACAGACCACGCACGCATCTGGGAATCATCCTGGACTCTGAGCTCAAAATGGACCGCCAGATCAACTCTGTCTCATCTTCCTTCTTCCAAACTCTTCGCCTCCTTCGTAAGACCTTCAAATGGATCCCCCTCAAACACCGAAAGACAGTCACTCACGCCCTGGTCACCAGCAGACTCGACTACGGCAACGCACTCTACGCCGGAATAAACAAAAACCTCATCCACAAGCTACAGAACATCCAGAACGCCGCCGCAAGACTGGTCCTCAACCTGCCAAAACACTGCCACATCTACCAGCACCTGCGCACACTCCACTGGCTCCCCGTCGAGGCGAGAATCACCTTTAAGATGCTCACCCACGGCACCGGAACAGCATACCTGAACAGCCGGCTCAAATTCCACGCACCCCAAAGGACCCTACGATCAGCCCAGCTCTCCTACGTCGAGGTCCCCCGCACCAGAAAGACCAGATCGGTAGGCCGCTCCGTCTCCTTCCTCGCGGCCAAAGCATGGAACGCCCTTCCGATCCACCTCAGACAGACAACACCCCTCCCCATCTTCGCAAGAAACCTCAAAACCTGGCTCTTCGACAGACCCCCTCCTTGATGGAATGGAACTTGCACCCCCCACCGCCTTAAGACCCTTACGGGGGAGTAGTTGCACTTTAACAAACTCCCGATTGATTGATTGACTGGGTTCTGCCTAAAACTTGCACTGCAGCTGCAGGCTGTAACCTGAGCTTTTTCATTTGCAGATTCTGCAAAAAGAAAAACATGTTGGTTTACATATGCGGAAAAGCACTGGCACTGGCAATTTACTCTGGGAAACCATCAATTGGGAGGTCAGGTGTGGCAGAGGAAAGGGGCCGTGGAGTCATGAGGTGCTGACCTTGAAAAAGCTGAGTTGAGAGTTAACTTATACATTTATTTGCTGCAAAGAAATTGGTGAAGAGGACACACAGTAGTAAATCTGTTCCAGATTACTTAATAATGATTTGTTGGAGTACTATCAACTACTGTGACCTGCAGTTTCTGTGGCACTGGCTCCATTACATTGCTGGCAAATAATGTGGTTTGGTGAGCCCCCCGGCAGGTTAAGAGCATCAGCATACATTGCAAGTCAAAAGGAACAATTAATGACCTGCTTCTGCTGGCGTGCAAGCAAGTTGTTAACAGAAAGCAGTTATGCACTTTTTAATTACTTCGGATATGTCGCATTAAGTTTATTGCTGAGAACAGAACTTGCCAGGCCCCAGCCTGCCTTGCCCGCAACTCACCCATCAGCCCACCCTCAACCGTAATAATTAACAAATGGTCAAGAAAATGCTTCTTGAAAGGCAGGCGTGCCCTACTGACATCACTAATGTGATGCAGTCATCATGCCTGAACCTGGGTGGGCCATCCTTTCAAGACATACCACACAAGAAAGGAATCCAACTGGAAGGATGGGGACACAGGACAGGTAGGTATATTTCTTTTTAATAATTTTTTGGTTCATCTCACTGGGGAGAAAAATTCAATAGCCCCAGCCCTGTAAAAAAGTGCTGGTGCTAAGCACCTCAAAGTTCCTGCACAAATTAAGCACTGGTCAAATCGAAAATGAGATATACGTTGGTGAGTATGCCACTAATTTCTACAAATTCGCATTCACAAATTAGAAATGTCCTACTTTGAAACCGCACAGATGTGATTTACAAATAGGAAATTGCAATTATTGCAATTACGAAAAGTGGCATTCTGGAGGCAAAATAATGAATAGGTAGTAAACTTATCACAGCTTGGCAGGGGCCTGGTGTGTACTGAATGGTGGTTAGATTTGAGGGCTGCTTGCTTTTTGACAATTTGGAATCATTTTTTGGGTCCGTTTTTGACATTTTCTATTTGTGCCCTAAAGTATTATGCTTTGGAACTTCGGATGTGTTTGTTGTAGGAGCTTCTTGTTGACCTCAGGTTTTTGAGGGATGCGGTGAAGGGAGAGTTTCTCCATGATCTCTCCGCAAGCTTTCAGTTGGGCCTTTCCTCATTCAGGCTGCTGGTTAACCAGGATTTGGAGTTTTTCTTTGTATTCTTTTTAGCTGCTTCGAAGAAATTGTATGAAGGTATGTCTGACATGGATTGGATGTAATGTTCCATAAGATCATTAACATTCATCAAATTTGTGGGAGGCGGATGGATATTGTTGTTAGAATAGAAGTAATAAGGCTAAATTAATTTTCATCAAGTCTCTAGACCATTGTCTTGTTTTAAGATGTTGGCCCTCTCTAGTCAACACCTTATCTAAGATGAGCAAGGAGATTAGTTAGTAGTCAGACCAGTCACAGGGGTTTAAGGATTCAGGTCGAATGGCATTGTCCTTAGAGGTGACTGGTTTGAGCGTGGAGCCTCTATTGTGTGCTCGGCCATTACATGTCTGGGTAAGGTTGAGATCTGTGAGGAAAGGCAAGAACATGTTCTGTATGCAGTCATGAGAGTCATTTCGTTGCATGTTGAAATTCCCTAGGAAGATATGGATGGTGAGCTAGTCCGACTTAGGGGAGATGGTCTCAATTACTTGTTCGATTGAAGGTAAGTTGTTTCCCGGAGGTGCTAAATTGTCTGACGTTTGCATACTATCTTGTCATTGCTCCATATCTCGATGCCTAGGTACTCACAGGAAGGCATTGGCTCAATGGGTGAACATTTTAAGGTGAACATGGAGTTGTAAATGCATGCTAAGCCACCCCAGCTATTCCAGTTCGGTCCAGTCTGATGATGGCATGGTTGGGTGGAACTAGAATATCCAAATGGGTGATGAGGTATCACTGAGCCACGTTCCAGGTAATGTTAGTAGGTCATGGTCTTGTGGGAGAATAGCATCTGTGATGTCAGCTGCATGTCTTACCACTGACCTGCAGTTTAGAAGCATAGACTTGAGATGACATGTGGTTACTATCACTTCTTGGTGTGTTATGGGAACTTGTAGACGGTTGTACTCATTCATAGTTCTGTAGTTGGAGTTGGGTCTTCTGAGCGGGATGGGGGGGATAATCTGGATAGTGACCAGCGTGGGTGATGAATCCTTATTAGTGGTGGTGTAAGATAACAGAAGGGAGTGAATATCAGCCTCAGATAGGTGGTCTGTAACACTCTGGGGACTGGAGATGAGATTGAGATAGTGTTGAGCTTTCCAGATCAAGTTCTGTCAATCCTTGATAAACGTTGTCTCATGCCAGGAATAGTTTGGCTGTCCCCTTGAGGACAAAGTATAATGTTTTGAATGTGGAGTCCTGTTAGACCAAAAGGGTCAGGTTGCAATTCCAGAACATCTCTAGCTTTGAGGGTGTTTGAGGGAGTGGTCCTCAGACCTGAAGGTTAAAAGGAGATGAGGGGGTGTGATAAGGGAAATGATTGGATGATGAGGGCCAGGAGAGGGGTGGTGATTGGAAGAGGGGTCAGAAGAGGTCTCCTAGGAGTGCCAGCAGTAGGTTTCACATAGTGTTGCACGGTCGCTGCAGAGAAGTTAGAGGCCAGAGTGATCGAGTGGGTTACCCATTGGATAATAGGTGGGAAAAGAGATGTGGTGTCTTTGATCAAAGGACGCAGATTTGTATTCATGAATATCCTCGGGCTAAAGATGTTGCCCATTCTCGAGCTGTGGGTGTTAGTTTCCAATGTTCTATCAGCTGAGGTTCTCGTCTGGTCTGATAAGTGGATTATATTTTTCCATCATGGAGGGAAGACGTTGACTTTTGGAGGAGATGGGGACATCATTTGACACCATGTTTTTGATACTCATGAATATTCTGTCAAACCGCTCTAGGGTATGGGCAGAAGATTTCATGATGACATCCCCATTATTGTAAAGGGAGATGGTTCCTTCTGCTCTGAAAATCGGTGAGGGAGTTATAGAGATTTTTAAGTCAATGTGGTGTTTCTATAGATGAGTTAATCCAGAGCATTGATGCTATAGCTCACCTTCATTGTGCTCCTTTGCTGATGAAGAAGACTAAATCATTAATCAAGGATACAGTTTATGATGAAGAATTACATTGCTACAACTTGATAAAAAGGTTAACTTTCAGTAATGCACAAACATTACCATCATGCATGTTGTCTATTTCTTAGATGTGGTCATCGTTCTTGCCTAGAATAATAGTTGTTGGTGACCTCCGTGCATTGAGCTTGTCCTGGCTTCTGCTGCACATGTACAGTCCTGCTAAATCTGTAGTGGTGGTAGTTCATCATCTGATTTTGGCTCTGTGTTGATGTTGTGCAGATCATTCCTCATAGTTCTGTTGTGGAGAATGGCACATGTGGTAATGTTTTTGGTCTGTGGTCTGTTGAGTAGTGCTCCACCAGTTTTGTGTAGACATCTGAATAGAGACTCGAGTATTCCCAAAGGTACATTCAATTATTGATATTATCTTACATGTCCTGTTGTATTGCCTTTCACTTCTGGTTCTTGGATGCAAGTATGTTGTCAGCATCCAAGGGCGCAAGGCATATCCACTGTCTCCTTAAATAGAATGAGAAGGACAGACTATTAGATAATTTTACAAACAAACTTTTGGACACTATGAATTGAGTTTGCAAGTCTCTTTCTAAGTAAAAAGCCATCACCAAAATCTCCCTGACACAGATGGTTATTTATTCCACAGTGAATATAAAGGAGTGGAACATAAAGGAGTCATGTGTGCTGTCTGGTAATCTAGCTACAGGGTCAGTTATGATGCATGAGGCATCACACTCTACCTGTACATTGTGCGAATGTGTGCTTTTTCTGTTTCCATGAATGAATTAATTTGCATAGGGGGGACAAATGGGCAATATGTTTGCCATCAATCCAACCAATTACATTGGGAAACTGGCAAACGGGGTCCACAGCCCAGGCTTGCGGGCTCCTGGGGCAGGTGCAGGCCATATTCGGACAGCCGAAGCCAGTGGTGGCTGCAACTTGGAATATTTGCTGGGCTCAGGCTGCACTGCCATTGGCTGCCTGGGGCTGGTGGGGGATCACCTGGGCTTCCAGTGGGAGCAGGCAGAGGGACGTAAACCCCTGACAGAAGCCAACACACCTGCCTTGCCAGGAGAAGCAAGGTTCTCCTGCTTATAGCATCATTTATAGAACCTTGGAACCCTGCCCTTACTCAACTAATTACAGCCAGCCTTGCAGCAAAAACAATGAAAGCTTATGAAAGGGACTTTTCTGCATACAAGGCTAACACCCAGGGAAACACTGAAGGATAGCTTTTTTGACTTAATAACTGGCTCGGTTTTCTTGAGCATTTATGATCACAGGATAGATCTGCAGCATTTGCCAGGCAACATGTTTTGATCCTGGCCCTTTTTACAAAACTGGAGGTGGGACCCAATCATTCACACTCCTTCCTTGTTAAGCAAGCCCTTTGGGGATTAAAAAGGGTAGATGTTGCAAGGATTGACCAAAGGAGTCCCTTAGTTGTATATAAGATGGGGAGAATTATTGGGGCCCCACAGGGGGGTTTGTTCTTCTCCATTCGAGACTGCCCTTTTATACTGCCGCCTTCTCCTCTCGTCACATTTTACAAGACCTTTAGAGTCTACAAAATCATGGCGAGGCCCAAGCAAGACACACAGTGGTGGATCCAGCTCAACCACTTATCTTGGGTGGGAGGAGATCTGGTGGTGACCATACCCCACTTTAAGATAGACAAAGTGGAAAAATATTTATTTATTTTTATTTATTTTCCTTTTTTGAGTTTTAAACAGTGCAGGCTAAACCAGGAGGTATCAGAGCGCTTTACATGAGGATCATTAAGTTACAGGAGCATATGAAAAACATAGGAAAAGGAGAAACCGTGTTACACAGTAAAACAAGTGTTACAAGAGCGTGGAGTAACATTAACATATACTCTGTAGTTTGGCAACAAATCGGTAATTCGCAGGAAGACGGGGGAGAGAACAGTGGGGAGACAAGGAGAAACAGTGTCCAATGTCCAGCTGGGTAGGTGACGGCGAGGGGGGAAACCAACCAGATCTAATCTCCTCTATAACTGACTGGGCAGCTCCACAGGATATCAGCCATGTTGCCCGGTCTCAAACACACATGGATAAGTGTCTGTACCATCAAATTTATAGATAATTTGGCCAAGATAAGGCCCTCTTTCTGTTTTTCATTTTGCACCTAGGAGTTCAAGCAAAAAATATTTTGCAGATCAGCCACAAAGCCACATAATTTGCTAGAGAGTAAAAACACAGCGCAGGGAAAGACCGGGCCACAGAATTACATCCATTGCTAGGATATCAAACAACAATAGAGAACAAGTCCCAAGGAGTGTGGAGGGGGAGTGGGGGAACAGTAAAAGTGTTACAATGTGGATCAGTACTACATTAAAGGTGTTACAACGAAGATCAGTACTACAGGGGATACCAAATGAAAGTCAGAGCGAGCCAACAAACCATCAGGGGACCAGTGACAAAACAACAACAACTAGTGCCGGACATCAACACTGTGTCAGGTCGAAACAACAATTGGCGTGGGTGCGTGGGTGCGATATGGTCACAAGGGTGACTCACCGTGACCAGAACAAGAAGTGAAGGGTGCAAGAGTCTCCAGAAGTGGTCGACCAGGGCAGCAGTCCAGCTGGCATCACAGGCAGGGACCAGCGGCAATAATCGATCAGAGGCATCTGCAGTAGTAGCACGATGGAGGATCCAAATTGTGGACCCCAAATTAATTTGCAAAACAAAATGGCAGGATTGCGGGAGAACAGAAATCCAAGCCCAAAGTCACCACAGAAACATGCCTACGGAGAAGGGCTGAAAAGTGGAAGGCGGCCATCAGATCCGGGGGGGGAAGGCTGGAGAGCACCAACATTTCTCTTGTGTCATCGTAGTCAGGGGTAGTCAGCGCAGCCCCGTCCATTCAGCAGCCCCAGAATGTTGTAACGTATCTAGGGCTCTAGTGTAATTTTCCCGATTCATGCCCTTATATAGATATAACTTATCATATCCTTATATAGGCATAAGAATCATAACCATATTTAGACACAGCCAATGCAGTCCAAATACAGCATGGCTACTTCCACTAAGCTCCCAGAGTACAACGAGTTCTTGAAGACAACCAGCCTTCAGCAGTACGGGAATTCCCCCTGCTTCAGTATTGATTTGTCCCAGAACTACTGGAGTGTGTAAAGAACTTCGAGTAGTGACATTATTATATCCACCCTTACGTCAAACTCGGCACCTTCCAGGTATAAATATGCCCACATCTGCCCTAGCACAACACACAGTGGTTTTGGAGCAGATCGACTAACTACTTGCCCAATGCCCTGCTGTATGCGAGTGCCGAAGGAAGCCGACCCTCCCTGCTGACGCTGTTTTTTCTCCTGCCGAGAAATCCAGCTCCAGTGTTTCCCTTCTACCCTTGCGGGTTACTGGGAGATCGAGTGCTGAGAGAGAGATACAAGACCTCCTTCATTATATAACCAAGGTACGGAGCTGATTAAACCCTTAGAGAATTCTTGGATAGATTCTTGGTAGAAACTATTTAACTCAAGCTACACCTCACTTACTTCTTCCCTTGTACTAGACTTAGGTTAGGTACACCGGGGTAGGCGTATTTTAGATGCACCAGTTGAGTACTTTTAGTCATTATTTATCATTATTTATCATTGTACGTATTTTATATATTTTAAGTATCTTATGGCTTAGAAACCGTATAAATGCTTTTACAGTATTATTTCATAAAACTCCTTTTTCTGTAGGCACTTTAATTCATAGCAAGTATTACGATTGTAGCAATTCACTTCTCTTGTATTTTATATATTTTAAGTATCTTATGGCTTAGAAACCATATAAATGCTTTTACAGTATTATTTCATAATACTCCTTTTTCTGTACGCACTTTACTTCATAGCAAGTATCACGATTGTAGCAATTCACTTCTCTTGCATGAGAAAGAAGACTGCTCAATAAATAACCTTTTTATTGAAAACGCCCGTCTTTCTATTTCTTTGCACTTCTGGGGAAACGAAGCATGCACGATTGACTGAGTGAAATAGCCATCTATTGTTTCCGCGACTCTGGAGATATATTCCTTATTCTTGGGGAACAAAGTTGTCTTGTTATATGGTTGTCAGAAACTAATCCCTTCTTGTGTATTTGAGAAAGTTTCTAGTGACCTCTGAGCTAGCTGGCATACACAATTAAGTCCAACATATTCAATGGAGACCTAGTCGACTTCAGTCCTACATCTAAACTATTGTTTATGTTATTCCAATGCGCAGAACCTATTGGGAATATAGGAACTACACTACAAGATTAACTTATTAGCAGTTGTCAAATAATGCCGTAAGCTTCTCCAATCATGGTCGCACCTGCCACTTTCATTATTAGGAAGGGCCAGCATTATTAAAATGTCGATCCTAGCCAAAATGTCTTTTTTATTTAATACTATTCCTTTATATTTCGATCAAGCTATTTTAACTAAGTTTCAGTCTAACATTTCATCTTTTATCTTGAATAACCATCTACCAAGAATAGCATGGAAAAAATTACAACGGCGAAGGGATAAGGGGGGCCTGGCGGCTCCAGGCCTGAAGATATATGCATGGGCCTTCCAATTATCCCATTCCCGAATGTTGCTGAAAGTGCCCACAGATTCTGGGGTGGGCCCAATGTTTGCAGCTATGTTGGACGGGGAAAGAGTTAATCGCTCGGGCTTTCTTTTTAAATTTGGTAATCCGAAGTTTTAAAAAATAAATAAAAGTAAAGGTATTACAAGGTCTTGCAAGAACATGGGCCGAAGTTATGAAATCTATAAAGCAAGGTTACCTTTGTGAAAAAACACCATTGTGGGGGTTACCTGAATGCCCGCTTGGTTTGAAGACAGTCTAGCTATTCCTTTGAGAGAGGCAGGCCTGGAAGTTGGGGGAGACCTATTTTATGAGGGGGCTCTCCTCTCGTAGGAACATCTGCAGGCCAAGATCGGCCCCAACCTCTCACGGTTCAAATATTTGCAAATGGCTAGCTGGACTCAAGCTTATAAAACCTCTTCCGCCAATAGGAGCAAGTTCAGACTTGAAGGATACAGTCCACTGGTATCTAACCTGGTAAACCTCGGTCCAGCTAAAAAAGAAGTATCTAAGTGGTATAATCTTATACTGGATGAGTCGGATGGCGACTTCGTTCTGCCGGAGTCGCTGTGGGGCTCTTTTCTGACGGACCACAATCTGCAGGATCTTTGGTCGGCTTCATTTGGACTCTTGTGGAACATTGTGAAGCCTTCTTGGCTACGCAGTATTCACATCTTCACCCTGCATAGGGCATATTACTCCCCTCTTAGGCTGTCTAAATTTTCCGAAGGCGATTCAGTGTCTTGTGCTAAATGCGGGCTTGTTGCTGTATCAGATGCACATATGTTTTTCGAATGCCTTCACTTAGTCACATTTTGGGAGGAGATTGGCAATTCCCTCACAGCATCATTGGGAGCCTCTGTCAACATAGACTTATCTCTTGTGATATTTGGCGTCCTAGAGGGTGTACAGAGTTCAGCCAAAAGCCTAGGGGTCCATTATGATGTCAGGCGGATTGCCTCCGCCAAGCTGGCGGTAGCCACCGCCGACCTGGCGGAGGCAATCCGCCCGACATCCATTGCCAAATTCCCCCCGCCATATTTGGATGGCGGGGTTGACCGCTGCGGTGAAAAACACCGCCCGCCTGTTTTCCGCCCCGGTCGCCTTGCGGCCGGGGCGGAATATGTTTAATATGGTGGCGGTGTCTGTTAGACACCGCCAGCCATATTACAATGGGCATTCTGTCAAGCCTTTCCGTGACGGCAATGCCACAGAAAGGCAGGCGGTCTTTGGTTTAGGGGCCCCCTGCGGGCCCCCCTGGTGATGACCGAGGTGTTCTGTGCAATGGGGGGTTACCTGTGTTACCCCCCGCATTTGCATACAACAAGCAGCAGGCACTGCGGGGTGCCTGCTGCTTCGTGTCTGCAAATGCGTGCATTTGCTTTTCAGATTTTGGCGGGCGGTGCAGTGAGCACCGCCCGCCACAATGTTAACATGAGGATTGCGCCCGCCACTGTGGCGGGCGCATCCTAATGCACATTTCGGGACCCCCACCCTTGAGGCGGGCGGTCCCGTATCCCGATAGGGTGGCGGGCGGGCTTTGCCTAATGTGCCCCCTAGTGTTTTATGCAATGCTGTTAGCAAGAAGGGAGATCTGCAGGAAATGGAAGGACTCTTCATCTCCTAGCCTTCAGAGACTGGCAAGTTTCAGTCCCGCAGACCTCACGCACTGATTTGGCCAAGTCGGGCAACCTGAGCAAAAGGGCTTTTTGGCATTTATTATTATGGATCCATTGATTTAATAGGGTTTTGTTTTTTTTCCCGGGTCCAATGATTGATCTCCTATGGTGCGCCTGTTGCCTGCACCATCGGTACAGCCGATACCCAGTCTTAGTCCGGCCCGATTTGGCTGTCACTTACACCAAGGTTTACCGTAGCTGGGTAAATGGTGGACTCTGTGCCTCTCCAGAATGCTGATGACAGCTGAGGGATGGATGGCCCCCACTATGCTTGTGTCCCTTCCAGTTTTCTGATAAACTGAGACAGCTGATCTCTGTTAATCCATTTTGGCATTGTGTCTACATTGTGGTTATGAGGACATATATAAAAAAAAAAAGGAAGAGGAGGGCAGTTGCGGGGTCAAAATGTGAACAGAGCATCTTGAAAAAGGTCACCCTTTTGCGGGGTGTCCTGTTGACACAATTCCACTTCACTCAGGTCATGCACAGGGCCTTACAGGTGGCAGGAATCCAGGGCAGCTTTAGCGTACATTCCTTTACAATGGGGGCAGGAAGATCTCTGGCTGGACTTAACAGGGAGTGGTTATGAGAAGAAGCAGGTTTAAGTCAGAATGATACAAGTGCTATGTTTGGCTCAACATAAACACATTTCAGTTCAGCCAGAAGCAATGTAATTTCTTTTTCCCACCAGTTTTGGATTAGAGCACATGGCTCCTGCCAGTGTAAGGATCATTGGTCATTCTTTTGTGCATCAGGCATGGGCAGCGTTTACGAAGGTTCATTTCTGTAAGCGCAAATTGCAGCAAGTCTTCATCTTCAATTGACTTGTAGGGGCGGTCTATGTTTGGTTGGTCTGCAGCAATTGATGGAGAATTCCTTGTTTGGGAGGCTTCCGCTGCCGGTACTCATCATTCACCACATCAATGGCAACAATTTGGCAACCCTAGGCTGGAGGACTCTATTTGAGAACTTGTTAGTCGAAATCTCTTAATTAGCCAGAAAATACCCAAAACCAGTCATTGCATGGTCCAACATTATCTCCTGGAGGATATGGAGGTTTGATCAGTCTGCCAAAAGCCTTAATGCATCTGCAAGGAGTTTGAATAGTAGGATGACACAGTTGTTGAATACAGTCTGTTTAAAGACAAAGTTGAATTTGTGGAGAATCTTTTGTCCACAGAGATTGTCAAGTCAAGTCATGAAGCTTTATTCGGTGCATTAAAAATGACCATAAAAGCACAACAGATACATGTTAAAACAAATACAATGATTTAAAGTTAAAAGACTATCAATATGACAGACTAGATGGTTTACAAACACATACTTTTCCTAGCCTTAATAGATTTAGTTAAAAAAGTGGCAGTAAAAAAACAGACATCGATAAATTGCAGATTAAAAATAAGACTCATTGCCTGGGTAACTGTGCGTACACCATATTAAACATAGGTTTTAAAAAGGTTATACGAAAATTCATATACAATTTACAGATCAAAATAAAGTGCAGAGTGCTTTGTTTAGTTATACCATCACACATACAAGGCCCCTGAGGGTGTTTCTTAAGTGTTGGTAGTGCAACTAGGTGGTGAGCTACATCAAACCTCAGTCTAGTTAGCACAAACGTATGTGAAGGCCTAGTCACCCACATTAAATAAATGGAAAAGCCTTCAACAATAGAGTTACTATTGTAAAACGTGACAGTAGATAAAGACCCATTCGCAACAGCTCGTCTTCTCGCAGCAAAGGCCCGAAATTTAGACTTCATTTCAGCCTTGGGTATTGAAGACGCTGCGCCAGGTTCAACCATAACATTAATGTTGAAGATCTCAGAATAACAATTGATAACATATTTTAACCAGGGTATGTTACAGTATTTATCAAACAAGAGGCAATCCTCGATGATGGATCTAGTAAGGGATGTTTCCACCTGAAGCCAGATTGACCGCCAAATCATATGGGGTCTCAGTGATAACTGATCGATCAAATAGTTGGTGTCCAATTCCCGATGGATTAACTCAGTTGAGGCAGATGTTGGCAAACACAGGAGCTTTTAAAAAAAAGAATTTTCCTCCTGCTGCAACTTATGGTCGCATCTATGTCCCCAAATACCTGCCCCATAGAGTGCGATAGAGACACACCTTGCTTGGTAGATCTTCAGCATGTCACAAGTACGTCGATCCCCAACCTTGCTGGCGAATCAAAAACTCTGTGGGCATTTTTTGCCATTTTAATACTAATATTTTTAAATTCATTCGCCCACGTTCTATCTTTAGAAAAGGTGATACCAAGGTAACAAAAGGTATCCACCTGATACACCTTATCTTTATCAATGAAAAAAACATTCGCAGTTTTACTTTTAGCCCCACAAGTCATAGTGAATGTTTTCCCTTTATTAATTATTAATTTTCTGTCGCTAATACAACTAGAGAATGTGTTAATCAGGCGCTGTAATCCTAGCGGGGTTCTAGAAAGTAGGACAGCGTCATCGGCATATAATAACACCGGCACAGAAACTCCATTGATCCGAGGCGCATCCGCCTTAACTTTTTTTTAAATTTAATCGATTCCGTTAATAAATAAAATAAAAAGGAGGGGGGCCAGGACACAACCCTGTCTAATCCCTCTTTTAACACCAAATTTAGGGGTGCATTCACCGTTCGTACCAAAGCCGACACAGGTTTTAAGTAACCCTGGGCGAAGAACTACGCTCCGTTCGCGGAGTTTGCGGAGTTTCGGCACCTCCGCGCTCCGCGGAGAACGCGAAGTTGTCGAATACTCCGCAAACTGCTGTGTAGCGTAGTTTTCGCGCGCTCAATAGCATTTTCGCGTGCGCGAGGATGCTTGTCGGTAAGATCGAGTTGCCGAACACGCAGAAACTGCAATCTGGCACAGAATAACTCGCGAACACGTTAGTAGTGACCGGAAATAAGGGGACGCGAGCGGGCGGGACAAACCTCATGGGTAACTTCGCGCGCTACACATCCCGAGCATGCAGGCAATCAATCAATCAGGATATTTGTATAGTGCGCTACTCACCCAGAGGGTCTCAAGGCGCTTGGGGGAGGGGGGTCCGCTACTGCTCGAACAGCCATGTCTTGAGTTGCTTACTGAAGCAGAGGTGGTCTTGGGTCAGGCGGAGGTGGATGGGGAGGGAGTTCCAAGTCTTGGCTGCCAGGTAGGAGAAGGATCTTCCTCCCATGGTGGATCTTCGGATGCGTGGCACGGCGGCGAGGGCGTGGCTGGTCGATCGTAGCTGGCGGGTGGGAGTGTAGAAGGTCAGGCGGTTGTTGAGGTACCTGGGGCCCAGGTCGTTGAGGGCCTTGTGTGCGTGGTTGAGGAGTTGGAACATGATTCTCTTGCTGACAGGGAGCCAGTGAAGGTCTCTCAGGTGTCCGGAGATGTGGCTGTGTCGGGGGATGTCCAAGATGAGTCGTGCGGAGGCGTTCTGGATGCGTTGGAGTCTTTTCTGGAGTTTGGCTGTGGTTCCGGTATAGAGGGTGTTCCGAAGTCCAGTAGGCTGGTAACGAGTGCCTGTGTGACCATCTTCCTTGGTTTCGGTGGGGAGCCATCGGAAGATCTTTCGGAGCATGCGTAGGATGTTGAAGCATGATGATGAGACGGCATTGACTTGTCTGGTCATCGAGAGGGAGGAGACCAGGATGAAGCCCAGGTTGCGTGTGTGGTCCGTTGGTTTCGGTGCGCTGCCCAGGGCAGGGGGCCACCAGGAGTTGTCCCAGGCGGAGGGTAATGATCCAAGGATGAGGACTTCCGTTCCGTCTTGTCTGAGTTCAGTTTCAGGCGGCTGTTCCTCATCCACTCAGCTACGTCTTTCATCCCTTCGTGTAGGTTGGTTCTGGCGGTGGCTGGGTCATTGGTGAGGGAGAGGATCAGCTGGGTGTCGTCGGTGTAGGAGATGATGTTGAGGTTGTGTTGGCGTATGATGGCTGCGAGGGGGCTCATGTAGACGTTGAAGAGGGTGGGGCTGAGTGATGATCCTTGTGGTACGCCGCAGATGACTTCGGTGGCCTTGGATCTGTACGGGGGAGACGGACTCTCTGGGTTCTTCCGGTGAGGAACGAGATGATCCACTCCAGTGCCTTCTCTTGGATTCCGATGTTGCTGAGGCTCTGCACTAGGGTGCAGTGGCAGACACTATCGAATGCTGCGGAGAGGTCCAGGAGGATGAGGGCCGCTGTTTCCCCGTTGTCGAGCAGGGCTCGGATGTCGTCAGTGGCTGCTATGAGGGCAGTCTCGGTGCTGTGGTGGGCGCGGATGCTGGACTGCGAGTGGTCGAGGGATCCGTTCGTCTCGAGGAAGGCAGCAAGCTGTCTGTTGACGGTCTTCTCGATAACTTTGGCAGAAAAGGGGAGGAGGGAGATGGGGCGGTAGTTCTTGAGGTCGGCGGGGTCCGCTGATGGTTTCTTCAGGAGGGCGCTGAGTTCGGCATGCTTCCAGCTCTCTGGGAAGGTGGCGGTGCTGAAGGAGCAGTTGATGATGTCCCGGAGTTGGGGTGCGATGACGGAGTCGGCCTTGTTGAAGACGTGGTGGGGGCATGGGTTGGTTGGTGATCCGGAGTGGATGGTGTTCATCGCGTGGATGGTGTCTTCGGTGCTGACCGGGGTCCAGTCGCGGAGGGTGGTCGTGGGGGGTGGCGGTTCGGTGGTCTTGCGAGGGAGTGATGTTGTTGTTTCCGGCGCTGGGGTTGGAGAGCTCTTTGACGATGCTGAAGAGTTTCTTGCTGTTGTGTGCGTTGTTGTCGAGACGTTCCTTGAATGCTGTCTTCTTGGTGGTGTGGATCAGCTGGTGGTGTTAGCGGGTGGCGTGCTTGAGGGCGGTCATGTTGTCTGTAGTTAGATTTTTTCGCCAGGCTTTCTCGAGGGTATGGCAGTTCTTGGAGTTCTTGAGGTCGTCGTTGAACCAGGAGGCTTTCTTGCTGCCGGGCCTGCTGGGATGGTTTTTCAGAAGTGCAAGGTCGTCAGCGCAGTTGGTGATCCACTGTGTGAGGTTGTTGGCTGTTTGGTTGGGGTCCGTTGAGCTGGCGGGAGGGTTCTGGCTCAGTGAAGTGGTGAGCTGGTCGGTGGTGATCTTGTTCCAGCTCCTGCTGGGAACCTGTTGCGGGTGGTGGTGAGTCGTGGTCTTTCTGAAGCTGAAGTGGACGCAGCTGTGGTCTGTCCAGTGGAGTCCGGTGGAGTGGCTGAAGGAGATGTACTTGCTGGAGGAGAAGACTGGATCAAGCGTGTGTCCGACGTAGTGGGTGGGGGTGTTCCCCAGTTGCTTGAGTCCGTGGTTGGCGAGGTTGTCCAGCAGGGTGGTGCTGTTGTTGTCGTTGTTGTTCTCCAGGTGGAAGTTAAGGTCCCCTAGGAGGATGTAGTCAGCGGAGGCGAGGGCGTGCGGGCTGATGAAGTCTGCGATGTCTTCGCTGAATTGTGTGCGAGGTCCTGGGGGTCTGTAGATGAGGGTGCCTCTGAGTGTGGTCTTGGGGTCAGTGTGTATCTGGAAGTGAAGATGTTCGGCGGCTGTGAGGGTGTCGTCTGAGTTGGTCGTGATGCGGATGGTGTTCTTGTGGACGATGGCGATGCCTCCTCCTGTCTGGTTGACGCGGTCTCTGCGGGTGATCTTGTATCCGTCCGGGATGGCGAAGGCGATGTCGGGCGCTGAGGAGGCATTCATCCATGTTTCCGTGAGGAAGGCGACGTCTGGAGATGTGGTGTTGAGCAGGTTCCAGAGTTCCACGGCGCTCCCGAAGACAAAAAACGGCCTGCGAACAGGTCAAGCAAGCTACTACGCATGTTCGCGGAGTTATGCGTAGTTCGCGGAGTGCAAGTGCATCTTCGCGTAGCTCCGCGGAGTCCGGCTACGCGAACTACGCCCAGGCTTAGTTTTAAGTTTTCCATACAACCTAGCCAGGAAATAAATTATTCCCTCTGGTGCTCCTAGCTGCAGCAGGGTTGTCCATAGGATACAGTGGTCAACCATGTCAAAGGCACTACTTAGGTCTGCGAAGCAGAGATAGATAGAGCCAGATTTTGCTTTGGTGTGCTTCCCGATCAGTAAATCAAGTTTTAAACACTGATCGAGTGTACCCATGCCCTTTCTAAATCCGTACTGACTATCAGCAAGGATTCCCTCTTGCTCCGCCCATTCCTCTAACCTCACTAACATTACTCTACTCATGATCTTAACTGAGGAGTCAAGGAGAGAGATGGGGCGGTAATTTTTCACCTCCGACCCACTGTCCTTTTTATGTATCAGCATAATAATAGATTGCCCCCAAGTTTCAGGGGCCTCGGTACATACTGATGCATTAAAAACAATAGTCAAAAGAGGGCTCCACATTTCCGGCGCAGCTTTATAAACGTCGATAGGCACCCCATCGGGGCCCTGGGCTTTCCCCCTCTTGCTTGCCCGTATGCCTAGTTCTACCTCGCTGATTGTAATATCCAGGGGCCGAACCTCCCACCTATTTGGATCAGTGTCCAAACTACAGTTAGAGTCAAAAATATTTGAAAAGTGGGCGACCCAACCATCACTCGAGACGTTAGAAGTTAACAGAGGTGTATTTTCGTCCTTAAGAAAAGGTGAATTCACAGTGGCCCAAAACAGAGTACTATTTGAGCATTCAGCAGCCTTGTTTAGTGCATCCCATGCCAACTGCTGCAGCTCACTCTTCCTCTGCTTTAAGGCACACTTATATTCCTGTCTTAGTTTTACTACAGAGTCGGTGTCCCTGTTTTTTTTGGAGACGGCATGTTTTAATCCTGTTAAAAGCCTGGTACATGAGTGATCAAACCATGCCGGTTCATTACTACGCTGCCCCCTTTTAGGTTTGGTAAACTTGGCATCAATAGCTTTATTAATATCACTAAAAGCCAAAAAAACTAGTTTATAATCAGCACTACTATCAAGGATGAGAGTAATGTCTCCCATGCAATCCCTGACAATAGAGCCCATATGTTTAGAAGCTTTATCCCCTACCCATCTCAAACGTACTCCATTAGCTCGATGGGGTTCCACATTTGAATCCGAGTTGCCCACATTAAAAGAACATTTACCCCACAAGGATGTTTCAAGAATTATATGATTATGGTCACTTAAAGTAGTTAATACAATCCTAGGGGGGGCACACGGCACAATAGGGAATAATATAATACCAGAGGAGACAATTACATGGTCAATAACTGAGCTGGCGTTTCGGCTCTTAAAAGTAGGGGTAATTTGACCATTTTCGTCTTTTGAATATCCCAAAGCCTCCAGATCATACCGACCTAGGAAATTATTTAGGGCCTCCCCATAACGGTTATGCCCAAAGTGTAAACCATCTGAACCAGTCTCATCTGTGAACCCACACACTTTTCCTATGGTCTGTTCACATAATGGAATATTAAAATCACCGACCCATATAAAATCGAAAGAGACATTAACATTTGTAGTGAAATTTTCCACACTGTTAATCAAGTCATCCACTACTGCAGCCCTAGTGATGTCAAAGATGTTATTGTAAAAGTTAACCAAAAGGATATTTCGGTCTCGCCCCTCAGTTAACCAAAGGATCTGAGCATGTGCTCCCACAGTCAAATACCTTTTTACAGTAACCTGGTGGAGGATAGATATTCAAACCAAAAGACCGCCTTTCGCCCTGCCTGGCCCAGAGCCCTGCGTCGGCAGGCTGTATGAAACGAACCTCTCAAAGTTGACTTCTTCCCTACACCATGTTTCCTGGAAACAATGGATATCATAACTATTGATAAAATTCAGCCATCCCAATATATTCCTCTTTGATTTTAGTCCTGCCACATTCCAGCTAGTAATAATTACCCCACTTCCCTCTGAACTAACCCCGGCAGTTGTAGGGTTACTTTTGGTCTGTCATTTTCCCCTGGGATCCCAGAAGGCAACATCACTCTATCCGGTAGGTAGTTTGGGTTCTCTAGCCTAATTGCCATAGGGTCCACAGACCTTATGTTTGTTACCAATGGTGGGGAATTAATAACCTCTAGCATGAGGCATGTACTGTCCACGCTGAGTCAATCATTAGAATCCAAGCTGTTTAGTGCTTGAAAACTATTTTGCAGTGGGATATTAAAACCAGGCCTAAAAAACGGTGGGAGTGCCTTGGGCTGATTAATACGTGTGGGTGGAATATTACTGAGGTGGCTATAGAAGAAGCCGATTGGGCTGGCGCATACTGTGTTTTCAGCAAAAGGTAGGGAAGCCACTCTGAGAAAGACTGTGGCAACATGTTGTGGGTCCTTAAAATTAACAATAATACAGTCCCCCCTTGCTCCTCTTTCTAGAATTACCAATCCCGCTAACTCTCCTGGTAGATAAAATATCATTGGAATAGGCAATTGGGAACCCACAATTTTTGTTCAGCCATGATACTGATTTATTTTCAAGGAGTCGTGGCTTTTCCTGCCGAAACTCTGTAAAATGAGAGTCAGCCGGAGGTACATTAGTTAATACAACCACGTAAGGGGCGCAGTCTGGGGGGAGATTAACTGAGCGTCTTCTCCCAACTTCCTTCCATCCCTCGTTATTCTCCACTGCTGTAGTTAATTGATTGGGAGGTTGATTAATATGGATTACTGCGGGTGGTTGATCAGTTGGGACTGTTTGAATAGCGCTAACCCCCCCCCCCTCCCCGAGATGTTACTGCAGCCTTATTTACAATGTTATCCACTTTTTTCACCTTATTTGCTTCAACCTGGAAAATGTGGGTATTCACAAGATCACCCAATCTAATTACTTCTTTAGAGACCAAAGGTTTAATTACCAATTCCAGTTTAGCTTCAATAATTCTGACTAACAAATCAAATTGATCGGGATTCAGAGTAGTCAACCCATCCTTCTTCAAAGGCTCATTAACTCCTACTGAACGTTTTTGTGGGGTGCCCACTCTTTTGGCTTTTCTATTACCCCCTGCTTATTCGGTAACTTCCTGCAAGCCCTTACTACTCTACGTACTTGGGAAGGTTGTTGTAAAGAGTCAGAGGAATCATCCAGCACAATCTGGTTTTGTACTGGGGAGGCCAAACTTTCATTAATAATAATGGCTTGTATACCTTCATTACAGCTATTATCTAGCACATGGGCTTCTAAGGGGGTAGAGAGATTAGTAGGCGAAGCCGGGGGGGCTAACCCTGTTTAATGAAAGGCGTCGGTCATTGTTAATTTTGTTTACCACTTTGACCAAATAGTTGTCCATAGTAGTGTTCGCTAAAGGGGGTTTGGCTGATCTGAGTTTCGACATTGTTATATTTCAGGAGTAAACCTACAAAACAATATGTTAAAAGCACCTAAGCTATCATGTAACACTCTTGCTAATTAAAACGTGTTGACTTAAAATCAAGATATAACAATCCCAAGACCATAATAAAGCATGGAATTAATAGTCTCACGTATGTGGGGAAGCAATAGTCCGCAGGGGCCAAAAGTCCGTGGCCCAGCCCATCCTCGTTCGGCCCCGGAGCCTGGCGCGTCCTCGCGGGACGAGATGAGATAGCACGCTGATCTTTATGTGCCTCCTGGCGCAGGATGATGACAGTGGCGGTGTCCAGGGTTAGGGCTGCTGGGAACCGTAGTCCTGACCAGCTGAGCAAGGCCCGGCCAGACAGGAAAGCAGTGGGGGTTGGTCGCTTGGCAGAGCGAAGCCCGGCTGCTACACCCAGCAAACAATGGTGAGCCTCGAACGCCTCAGCGGAGCAAAGCCCGGCCGGCGTGAGACCCCCTCAGTGCTGCAATACTAGTCAATAATAGCGAAAAAATTTATCTAATTCCAACGAATGAAAAAAGGTTGTCATCCTACAATGTCTTCAAATAATCCATAACCAGTATTATGCCCGTATTGAAAGTTGAAGTTGTTTTTTATGATTCCACACACTCTCCAGTCTGCTTCCCAGTCTTCCTTGTATGGGGCATTGAAGACAAAACTGGAAACAAACTATCTAAAAACGGTTCCTTCAAATCAGCTCACCTGCATGAACAATTTCCTTTCAGTAAGCCCCACTTTCCATACAGTTGTGCCGCAGCGCCTTCCCGGCTCACAAATTCCGCCCTGGAGATCGGAGCTCGGAGCGCGGAGCTCCGATACCAGGGGCTCCGTGTTGGAACGCCAACTGCCGCTTGGTGCTTGCCGCCGCGGTCCGGCGCTCGCTGTCTGCTGGTGTTCTGCCACCACTCTACTTCTTCTCCGGAGGTCCTTCAACACACGGAGCCCTCCGGTTTCCCTGAAAAGCCTACACAGGGATTCAGCGATCCACCAGCCTGCTACCACCACCGACAACCAGTGCCAAAACACACCGAGAACAGTGGAAGAGGTGAGTTGCTTGGAACTCCTCACTCTTGCATCCACCCAGCTGCAGACTCTTTAATTAGAAGGGGGAGAAATGCTACGGAGGGGGAGACAGGGTTCATTTGTCAACTCAGGGCACTGAGATTTTTGGGAAAACTTAATTTCTTTTGCAGTATAGCATTTCTCATATCTACCAGAGCATGGGGGGAGCCCAGTTTGGCATTAACCAACCAGGTCTCTGGTGTAAAAAGAGTTGTGTTTGGCTGCAAAACAGGTGGACAACCTTGGCATTAGTTATAAGTGCAGGCAACTCCAGGAGAGAGTTGGCCTTAAGCTGATATCCCAACTCAGGGCACAGATACATCATCTTTATAGAAGGTCTAGTGAAATCTGCTACTGCACATGTCCATAGCCTTACCCTACTCCGACTAGATGGGTGCTTGATAGATTGGGAGTTACAGCTATCACCTAACCCATCTTGAAATGATGGCCAGGGGGGTGCCTTAATGGGGGACCCTGGCATGGTGAATTATGCTGCTGGAGGACCAGTTTGAGGAGGGCCCAGGTGTCCCCTATTCTGAGGGGACAGATGGATCAGCCTTGTAAGTACAATGAATGGAACCCAAAAGGGGTATTTCCCCTTGGTTCAGGACAATGGAATACAGGTTATACCCCAGGGAATGGGACCTAAGGGATAGTCAAGCTTGCTTCTGCCAACGTAATGTAGGCTTCAATGTGCTGGTTCCTTGCAATGTTGTTGCAGTGTAAATAATTTAAATATTTTCCCTTCATTACTGTTTTAATGCTATGTTGATATGTTCTATGTCATGTTTATAATGAATAATAAACAACAGCCTCAGAGTAGGATTTCTCTAATGCAACTACAGCCTGGTGTACTTAGTTTTGTTTTCGGAATGTACAATGCTTTGAGTTTATTTTCATTGGGTTCAATTCCCCGCCTCGGGGGGTCTTAGGCTCAAAATTCCATGGACCTGATAATTCTCGCCTCGGTGCCTATTCCAATCATGAAGTCCCACTCTGCAACTCTGGGCAATAGCTTGCTTAATCTCCACAACGGCCCCCACAATGCTAAGGATGCCTGGCCTCCAACTTGGGGGTGCCCAGGAGTGGACGCCTCACAGGGAAAGCCAGGATGGGTTCCACAGCGGTATTCGTACAGGTGCCTTGAGACCCAAGCGGGTGAGTAGTGCGCTATACAAGTATCAATTTACATTTACATTGGGGGTGTGGGGATTTGGAAAACCTGAGTGGTCTGGATGCGTTTCCTCACCTAAGGCAAACGGGGTCCCACGTCGTAGGCTGGCAGGACCCTGAGACAGGTGCAGGCCAGATTCAACTGGTCCAAGCCAGTGGCCAATGATGGCTGCAACCTGAAAGTTTTGCGGCTCATCCTCACTGCCATTGTCTACATGCGGCTGGCAGGTGGTCACCTGGGTGTCTGGATGGGGCAGGCAGGGGGACTTAAATGTGGGGGAAACTTTGCCTCTTGTCACCTCACTCCCTGGACAGCAATGGTGTCCGCCAACACACTCACCTTGCCAGCAGCACCCAGGTCACCCTGCGTTTTTCCCACCCACAATCCACCATTTCACCGCAAGTGGGGGGCATGGCGTAAAAAGAGTTTTCTCTGGCAACAAAACAGGTGGACAACCTTGGCATTAGTTATAAGTGCAGGTGAATCCAGGAGGGAGTTGTCCTTAAGCCGATGTCTCAACTAGGTGTACGATACACATTCTTTCAGGAAGGGCTAGTGGCGTTTGCTACCGCTAGTGTCCATAGCCTTACCTTACGCTGCCCTGATGGGTGTATGAGTGATTGAAAGGTCCAGGTATGGCCCATCCTCAAATGGTGGTCAGGGGGGATATCTTATTGAGTGACCTCGACATGGTGAATTATGCTGATGGGAGACCAGTTTGATGCTGGCCCAGGTTTCCCACATACTGAGAGGACAGCTGGATCTGCCTTGTAAGGACAACAAATGCAACCCTAAAGGGGTATTCCCCCTTGGTTCAGGACAATAGAATACGGGTGATGCCAAGGGAATGGGATCTGAGGGGTAGTCAAGCATGACTCTGCCAATGTAATATAGGTTTCATTGTGTTTGTTCCGTGCAACGCTGTTGCAATGTAAGTAATGTAAATATTTTCACTTCATTGCTCTTTTAATGCTATGAGGATAAGTTCTATGTCATGTTTATGATAAATAATAAACTCTCTGCCTACCAGCCACAATTCTCATCCTTCTCGCCAAAGACATACAGATTCACCATTCTGAAAGAGTCAGATGCAATTTGGGTGACTTTTTAGAGTTTGCGCCTAGCTACCACTTGATACACATTCATGGTATTAGAAATGTTCTAAATGGCCATTGTGCAGCCATTCGCAATTAGGAAATCCTTTGTACATAGTGTTAGCAATTCGCTATTTGGAAATCCCAATTTGCCCAATCCTATTTAGGAAATTCGTAACTGTCTACATGAAGGAAATCGCAAACTGCACCACCGAAAATGCTTTTTGTACATACCAAAATGGCATTATGCATTTACTCTCTGAAATGTAAATTGCATCAATTGTCTTGGTTATTCACTCCTAGCATGGAGTTATCCAGGAATCTGAAGCTTCACCTTCAGCAGCTAGCATTAGTTTTTTAATGCAACATAGCTTAAAAAGCAGTCTTGCCATTTGTAAGCAATCTGAATAACAGGTGGTTTTCTGTGGTGCTCAATTGATAAAAAAACAAGCATCTTTGTTTAGCTAGTGTGATTCGATCTCTTGACCCGCAGGTCGAAAGCAAATGTCATCAGAAAGATGTTTTTAATTTACATCTTTGTAAATCTGTGCTGTTGTCCGTATTTGTTTCCTTTGTTAGCGTCCCCTGCTTTAATAATCAGTCACATAAACAATGATTGAGCAGCATCAATGCTAACTTTGGATTAAGGATTTATCTTTATGATATTATTTAGGTATGGTTTAGATTTGAAATGCGTCTGGAAAGCATAGCCAAAACCACCATTTGCAAAACCATATTCAAAACTGGATGAAAAACAATGGCATCACAACGGTGCCAAGTCTATGATTCTAGAAGCAATCTGGGAGCAATCTTCAATTCAACTGAACTATAATAACCACCTCTGTCTGAAAACGTCAATAACATTAGAGTTACTTTAAGCGCAAAGTTCACATTCTATCATCAAATAAGTCCTGTAGTTAGCATTGTTGCTATTTGACATTCTTTGCTTCGGAAAATACTTGGGCAACTATGAACTGCGCACTAAGGTGAGCTGGTGAGATGCATGGTTATTAGGCATCTACACTGCTGTACCGTGAACTCAACTGAACAAATCCCAGTAGGCTGCAATGACTTTAAATGATGGCCTCCAGAATGTGCATGAGCCTACGGAGACAGGACTACGGGAAACCATCCACCAATATTAAGAACTGGCTCCCAGTGTCTTCCACAATCAAGTTCATGGCGCTCAAAAGCCCACGTGACTATAAAAGATGGCACCATATTGCATCCCATACAGAAACGTCACACAAGCCACTTTTAGCTTGATGGTGTGCCCAGTACTCTTTCCTTCGGCAAACACATGATGACCAGTTGATGGAAGAATAGGGCCCTAAACTCAGACTCACTGATCTGTTGCCTAAAGTCAGACCAAACTACTTTTGGTTCAGGAAACAGAACTGTATATAGGAGAACATGGATGTGATTAAAAGGTAACATGCAGCACTTTATTGCATACCGAAACTAATACTCAGGGCCTCATTTATGAAAAGTGACGCATCGCTGCAAGAAAACAGCGATACGTCACTTTTCATTGCGCCCTCCACCCGACACCAATGATGCGTCATATTTACAGTATGACGCATCATGTCCCAAGTAGTTACAGATAAGTCAGTATTTCTGACGTATCTGTAGCCGCAAAATGACACACTGCTGGAGTGTGCAACAAAAGTGACGCTACTCCAGCAATGGGTCATTACACATGGGCAAGTCCCATGTGCAATGTGCCTGCGTCAGTCTTATGCCTGTCACGAGGCAGGCGTAAGATATCGGCACATTTGCGCCGTAGAAGTGGCACAGTGTCCCTTCAAAGACCCTTGCTTGCGTCAGAACGCCCCCTGCATACATTATACCTGTCACCAGTGTAATGTATGCAGGGGTTCACAAAGTGAAGCATCTACCTAGATGCGCCACTTTGTAAATATGGTGCAACTAGGCTCATTTTTACGCCGCTGCTGCGTCACAGAAAGAGATACACCGGCGGCGCAAAAGTGACACAAGGGCTCATAAATAGGCCCTGGAATGCTCTATTGAGGTGTTCCTTGAGAATCTGTAGTCAGGAGAGTAGATCCACCGATCGGCCAAAGTAATTCCAGTTGGTGACCTCCCTAAATTATCTAACATGCCATAATTTGTTTGCTTCAACCAGTCCGCCCCATATTTACTTTGTTTGTTTTAAAGGAGTAATTCAATTCAATGTTAGCCTTTTGTATTTTTCAAGGGTGTATGTCCCATTGTTTTTTCTCTCAACACAAATGTTACAAAGGTCCTATATTGTAAGATCCTTTTTTGAGGGGATCTTATTTCATCTGGGTATACTTAGACAATGGAAAGGGAAACCTCACCCACGTCATTGTGGCTTGCTGCATCGTAGGTGTCTGTTTGCCTCAATGTAGGTTAATGCCACCTTGAGGGACTAAACCTATTGTAGGAATTGCAAATAATATATTTTTCTGGATAAGAGCTAGCATCCAGTTGTTGAAAATACATTGTGTGTATACCCAGTGTGTTTTTTCTCGTTATTGTTGAATGCCGAGTATGATTAAAATAAGTACTTATGGCATGTCTACTGAATACAATGATTCAAACATCCAAGCTCCAATATGTTTCGGACTATTTTGATGACTGATAAGGTCATAGCCCTTCTTCGAATTATAATTCATCATCAAATACTCTTTATTTCTTCATTTTTCCATTTTAGACAAATAAATACATAACACATAGTACAGAACGCAATTTCGTTTTGTTTCAGGTTAGTAAGCAAAATAAAACAATCTATTTACTTCGCAAACATTAAAAACACTTAATGTAATGGATCTTAGTAAGAATAAAATTCATTTCTCAGCCGGTATGTCATTATATACTATAAATTGAATGACGTATCAACATGCATTTATGAATCAATATTTAATACATTAAAAGACATGCTTAGAGGGAATACAATCAATACTATTATACGTATTAAGCAATATTAGTGTACAAAAATAATACAGTAAATAATTTACAACCCTTACTCTTTCATACACCGAGGAAGATGCATATCATATCTTTGTACATTAGTTACTGTTTTGTCCATTAAAATCGAAAACACTTAATTCTTAAGCACATTGGCTAGCACCTGCTTCTATCCAGAATAGTGGACACAACTAAAATGTTAAGCATTTGACATATCAGCTTTTGGTGGTGATATTTGGCTTCTAGTGCACCACATTGCTATCTTGATACTGCAAACACTATAGCTTGTCTAGTGCCATGCCTCATTATGCTGAGAGTTCCCAAAGTTCCTGCACATTGGAGCTATCCATTTTCTTGTGGTCGGGGAAAAAGAAAAGAACAAGGATTTCCATTTCACTAGTTGCATCACATGACAGGCAAGCCTGCTTTTCAACAGACTCAGTGGTTGCCCATTTGCTGGTATATAAGCACAGAGGAAGAGTGCCAAGCCTTGATTGGACATACATCTTCTTGGTCACAATGGGTTCAATTTCATCCATGAATACTTCATATTTGTAGGAGACCTTATAGAATAAAGAAAACTGCCTGTCAGTGATCCCAATGTAGAGCTGTCCAAAAGCATGTTTAATTTAAAGGTATTGTAGCTCTTTTTCAATTCAGCTTTGGAAGTATGTACACAAGCTCTGCCGGAATCGTCATTTGGACATCTTTCCCCATGTTTTTCAAAGTATCTCTGACGAAACTGACCCAAGGTGATTTGACAGCGCCCTGTATGCAAAGTATTTCTTACAGGCCTAGTATGAATGAAATCAGTGTGGGGGTAACCCAAACTCTTCTCCAATAAAGTAATGGCCTGAGGGAAATCCCCTATAAGATTGATCGAACCCCCAGATTGAGCCTAGGTGGAACAAATGGTGCACTGACTGAGAGGTTCAATAATTCCTACAGCAAAAGATTCTCAAACAGAACAAGGGATTTGAATCACTTATGACCTCGGAACTCCATCACACCCAATAAAGCCCCCAGCTCTTGGTGTATATAGAACTTAATGGCCGGGGAGATGGGCTTAAAAAAAGAGTATTTGCTTAAAGATGTCTGTTATCCAATCAATCTTCTTACTTAGGGTAATGCCAAAATAGTGAACGGTGTTTACCTGCTCTAATGGGGTCCTATTTGAAGTGGGATGACTGTGTTGATTGGCAAGGATTGAAAACCATAAATTTGATTTTACTCAATTTATTTCAAATTCCCTTAGTGCACAGAAGCTACACAAACTATTGAGGACCTTCTGTATAGCCGTAGGTGATTTGGAAAGAAAGTGGGTATCGTCCATGAACAAATAAGCTGACACTTTCATAGATGTTAGCCTAGGGGCATCATTGTAACACAGATTTAAATGAGCAACAACACCATTTACAAACAGGGAAACGAGTGTGGGCGCTAGTTCAGAGCCATGCCCAACTACCCTATTAGCCGAGAAGGGTTTGGATATCTCCCCAGCCTACAACATCTCACTAGTGCAAAATTCTGCTCATTAAGTATTTCTATAATGAAAAGAAGGTAGGGTAGGACCCCGAGCCAGACATTACTTGCCACAAGATTATCCTGGGTACCAGTTCAAAACCTGACCTACAGAGACCATATAGAGTCTTCTCCCACAGTACCACAATTCTGCTAAAAAAATGGCATAAACATTCTTTAAATATTATTGGTAGAATTAATTTGATTCATATGATAATCTTACCTACATTTCTGTACTTTTCTGTACTTTTTTCGCTCTATTCCTTTGGTATTATGCAATTCTTTTTTTAAAAAATGAGATGGGGTGTTCAGCAGTTTCATTTGGGGATATCGTAAAGCCCGCAGATCAATGACACTATTTAAAGGGGCTCTCGATATGGGAGGGCTGAATTTCCCGGACTTTAAGTTGTACTTCTGGGCAGCTTTTGTTGGACGCTTACAATATTTAATTAGTTCTGGCAGGACAGACAAACAACCTTACTTTCTTACATTTATGGTCGATCTAGATGCGAAAATGTTTTTATGGAGAGTTAATGACCCCAACTACTACAAAAGAGTGCCTTTTAAGACAGCGAGGGATCTAGTTAAAATTTGGCATAATATCCAGGCCTTCTGTAATGTGAATTTTTCCATTATAATTTGATTCTGTGGGGAAACCCCTGCTTACCGGGAATATTCAGCGATGGATTAACTAACATATGGGGAGCTCATGGAATAAAAAAGTTAAGGGATCTTTATGGAGCACAAGGGTTCCTGAGCTTTGAAACACTTAAAATATTACATAATATCCCTGACTCCATGAAGTTCAAGTACCTGCAGATATTCGACTTTTTTATTCGAAAAATGAAACTAAAGAATATTTCCGATTCGAGCATATGGGATAATTTCTATTCACAGGAAACTAAATCAATAATTAGTGGCTGTTATCAATCTCTCAATACCTATAGAAACATGGACTGTAGTATAATATCAGAGAAGTGGAGCAGGATGTTAGGGACCAATATTACTCCGGCTGTAATAAGTTCATCATTAAGTAATATCAATAATCTGGTCTCTTCATCAAGTCTAAGATTGCTGCAATTTAAACTAACCTGTATGCTTTACCATACCCCAGAAAGAATAACTAAATGGGCCTCGAATAGCATATATAGCGAACATACTAAATGTCCCAAGTGTGCGTTGGTTGCAGCAGATTTGGTGCACATATTTTATACTTGCCCTTAACTATTAGAATTTTGGACATCTCTCCAGAATATAATGACACTGAAATTAGGGAATATATCTCCCTTAGATTCTGCGTTAGTTATGCTAGACACTAATGTTAGGAACATCCCGCAAAAACCCTTATTTACTATTATGGTAACCTGTGCTAAACTTATAATTGCTCGTGCTTGGATCTCCCCTAATCCCCCACACATAATGGAATGGTGGTCTCTTCTTAATGAAATTCATAGTATGGAATTAGCGCTGGCTAGGCTCAGGGGTACTAAATCTCTTGCTAAATTCAATAAGATTTGGAGGTCTCTCATATTTTAGCTGAAAAATTATGTATTATCTAGATCATTATTGTTTTATCTTATATGTGTGCTAAGATATATGGATATATTTTGTCTGGATCCGATAAGAATTTTGTCAAATGATTTAATGCCAACCTAACGTCAATTCTGTAGACGCTTAGATCATCTGTTTTAGTTTTACTCATTGTATATACTGTTGTTTCCTGTGTTGATAATAAAAAATTAAAAAATAAGATCAACAACACCATTTACAAACAGGGAAACAAGTGTGGGAACTAGTACAGAGCCATGCCTAACTCCCCTATTAGCCGAGAAGGGTTTGGAGATCTCCCCAGCCTACAACATCGCACTAGTGCATAATTCTGCTCCTTAAGTATTTCTATAATGGAAAGAAGGTAGGGTAGGACCCCAAGCCAGACATTACTTGCCACAAGATTATCCTGGGGACCAGTTCAAAACCTGACCGTACGTCTACAGAGACCATATAGAGTCTTCTCCCACAGTACTACAATTTTCCTGGGGAGTAGCTGCAGCCCGATCAGCTAATCAATCGTTGAGGCATTTTTGCAGAAAACCACTTGCAGGGGGCATAGAATCTCATTAGCCTCCATCCATTCTTGCAGTCTTTGTAGAATAAATATCGAAAATATTTTTTGTGTAAAAGCTGTCAGACTGATGGGTCAATTTTACGGGTAGCAGAGTTGAGTCTTTTAAAAACAAAATAGGGATGATTTAGGCCTCTACCCAAGAGTGTTGTATGCAAAAGACACACAATTGATGGACGGAATTCAGAACAAATCAAAACATTCACCCCAAATCAAGAGATCTGGGGTTAAATCCATCATTCTTTTGCTCACCATTCCACCCCAGTTTAGACCTGGCCATACGCAAATCAGTCTTGACCATGTGCCTCATGTGAACAGTCCAGCCCGAATTGCCAAGCCAGGTCCTCCCTGGACCGGAAGCAAGCATCCAGAACCGGTTTCGGTGTTTCACCCCTCATCAGCCAGGATAGCTTGAATCCAGTGACGAGGAAGCAAAAGACACAGGTCCCGTACTCACTTTGCCAATGGATTCAAGCTAGCCTCGCTGATGAGGAGTGAAACTCTGAAACCTGTCCCAGAATACCTGTTTCTAGTCCAGGGAGGACCTGATCTGGCAGTTCGGGCTGGACTGTTCCCATGAGGCACAGGCTCAAAACTGATTTGCATATGGCTGCACCCAAACTGGGGTGGCATAGAGAGCAGAAGAATGATGATGGATTAAACCAATATCCGTGACTGGGGGTGAATGTCTGAAAAGTTTCAGCATTCCGTCCATCATCTTATTGTGTTTGCTATGTTTGCGAAGTGGGTCCTTTGCTTACTTTGCCCCTGGATTTAAGGTAGCCTGGCAGATGAGGAGTGAAACTCTGAAACCGGCCCCAGGATGCTTTTTTTCCGGTCTAGGGAGGGCCTGACCTGGCAGTTCGGGCTGGTCTGTTTCCTTGAGGCACTGGGTCAAGACTGATTTGTAGATGGCTGCGTCCAAACTGGGGTGGCTTAGTGATCAGAAAAATGATGATGGATTAAACTCAGACCCGTGACTGGGGGGTGAGTGTCTGAAAAGTTTCAGCACTCCGCCCATCATTTTATTGCGTTTGCAAGAGTGTGGTATGAGCATCTCTTCCATAATGGTATTAAATATTGCCTTAAGATAGGGGCCCCATACTTCAGGTTCTGAAAATCATAAATCTCAAGGTATTTTATCAAACCTAGTGCATATTGGGCAGTCCTTTTTGTGGCCATAATTACCTCATCCATTCTGACTACTGGATAGCTGCTTCTAGTGCGTACCACCACTGGACAATTTTCATAAATAATGTTGTACATGCTGAAAGGAGTAGAATTCACTAACAGATCACCGTCTAAATGTAAACAATACATTTTCCAGGCATCTGCTGCTATATTGTTTTCTACAGTCACGATGCCCTCTGAGTTCCCTGTTGAGACCAGATTCCAAAATGCAGTGTGGTCATTCCACTGTGGCACTAAGTAGGTCCTCGCACCTGCCTCTATCCTTTTGCTTGTTAGTTTTGTTGGCAGACTTTTTGTTTGGCTAGGATTAAGTTTTTATCCTGGGACTTTATTGCATTATTGAGGGACAGTTTACCTCGTCTACACTGTTTATTAAACTAAGAAAGGGCTATCTGAATTGCCTGCTATGACACTAGATTGTACACAGCTGCAATGCTGTTCTCTGCCACCTGATAGACCAGAAGATAAGAAAATGTCAAACAGGACAATATAGGTTTCCAAGTCTGAACAATCAAGTTTGGTACCAAAACCAGCGACATTCAAGGACAACATTTTTACCACTGTGTCAGCCAGCTCAACATTTGTGTTGTCTTTTTTCCAGCATACCCTTCATGTCTGGGGGCACTAGCAGTATCTCCCGACCAAAACAAGCAGGACTCACTCTACCAATTTTTACTATTTCTGCTGAGTGAGTTTGTTCAACAGGATAACCTGTCCCACCGAGTAAATGTGGTATCTGCTGGCATGCAGGAAAAATAGTGGAGTCAGCTCTATTGATCATAAGCAAACCCCCCAATGGGTTCCCTGCTGACTCAATGTGCCTTTCCTTAAGGGCCTTGCCTTTGGCTTCTTCTTCATGTTTATGAGGTGATATATTCCCACTACACCATACCATAGAGACCATCACCTTTTAGGCCCTCCATTTCCCTATCGTTTTGTGTGTTCCCTCTTTGTTGTAGAGTCAATTGACACCCTCAAGTTCATCAAATCTATTTGCAATAGGGATGCGACAGACCTCTTGTAGCGTACCTGACCAATCAGGGGCCACCGATAGGGCGAACACTCTATTGGTAGAGCAAATTAGTCACTTCTGGGGATTTATAAAAGTAGCCCAGTGGTAAAGAATAATGTCTGTATCATGATCTCTCCTGTTCAAATCATCCGCCAAGAACCTTCGTGCTAGATTGGGGTTCCATTTTTGAGATGGCTCTAACATTCTTGGTGATCTCAACCACTAATTGTGTCATCCAGCATGGCTGTGAGTCAGCCCCCATTCTGATAGGTGCAATATCTAAACTTAGTTGTAGTACAAGCAAAGCATCTGCCAATGGCCTTGTCATATTTTGCTTCTTGCAGGCAATTTTCCTAGTTTTCTTTACTGTTTGTTATGATTCTGCAGCGCTATTCTCCAGGGTGTGGCTCCATTGCCTTCAGATGAAAAAGTCGTGCTAGACCAAGTGTTTGTGCTATCCCTGCTCCTTGGGGCAATGGTAGTTACCCATAGTCCCGCTGATCTTGCCATAGAAGGTAGATGAGCACCAGACCCCACTGAGAGATGCCTCTCCACTAGCTCAATGTCCATAGGGACAGCCCTTAAAGCCTTCTGGAGCATTTTTTCAATCGATGTTGGTTTAGCAGGAGTTGAGATAGGCAAGGGCCCTCCAGGACATTTCCTCTTCCCTATTGAAACTCCTTTCCTGCGCTCTGTTTACAATACCAGTGTCTAAACGTTTAGGCCCGAGGTAGGTTGCTGGCCCCCTATAGTAGCAGCTCAACCCCAAGATGTTGTTGCGGAATCATAGTGGTACACAACTATAAAAGGCCTCAGTCGCAGAAGTAGGCCGAAAACAGTTATACTATTTGACACTCACCCTACTCTCCTGGGGCAAGATGTTAAAGGGTTTGGCCAACCCAGCCTCGTTTGGCTGCGGACGGGCACTGGCGGGTCTGTTCTTGGCATTAGGCTTTGCCCAGGCATTGCCCATGTGCATCATGCGCAGCATGGTAGTGGCAGTGCTAATCAGCATTTGCAGAAGGGCTTGGCAGAGAGTGCTGTTTGGGACACGCTGTCCCCAGAGGCAGGAAAAGTTACCAGGCGGCTTCTCCCCCGGGGGGCAGGAGCAACAATCAGGCGAGAAACAGTGGGATATTTAATCACAGATCCCTAGCTTCCTAATGTGTGGGTGTTTTGTAAATATGTGTTAATATTTTAATGAGGTGTACCTCTGTCATACCAGGATGTTGTGGCAGGAATACCTGCCTTGATAAAAAATGTTTTGAAATATTCATTTTAGTCCCTTCTATAAATGTTTCCATAATATATAAAGACATATCTTTTCTGTGCTCCCCTAATTGGCGAACATTTCTTGCAGCACACTAACTAGTGGAGAATCACTTGGTGCAGGAGCAGTAGGTGTCATGCTACTATTTAAAAACAAATGAGCTTGTGAAAATGTTAAGGCGTAGCAAAACTTATACTGCTTAGGGATATACACGCTTCTCGAACACCGGTGGGGCCCTTCCCCGTTGTCATACATTTGAAGAATTTTTAATTAATGGTGTATCCATTCTTAATGGATCAGTATTGTTGTCATATCACCCCCCCCCCGGAATCTCATTAAATATCCCCGTTCTTTCGTAGTGCTACCATCCCATGTTACTGTTGATTTTCTATTTGCTTCTGAAAAAGCGAATAAGGTGTCCTGGACACTTCGAGTTTTTCAACATAAAAAGACATGGGTTGGCAAAAAGTAGAAGGAGAAAAAAGTACAAAAAACACATGCAACTCATATCTGTAGTAATTATGACACAGTGGATAGTTTCATATCTCTTTGCTCATAAATCTTGCAGGCACAAGTTTAAGATCTATCAGTATGGTGGGCCCTTTATATTGGTGAGTTGTACTGAAATCAAAGGGTCCGATTCACAAGGGTAAAGTGAAATGAAAGTCTAACTTACCGACTTTCGGTACTCACCAAGGCATTTACTACTTGTAAATGCCCTTTGTGAGTACCGAAAGTCTAACTTTGTGACTCACTATTCACAAAAGATGTTGGAAATGGCCCTTTTTGCAGGATTATTCCCAACATTTTGCTTCTTCCTCCTATTTATTCCAGAACCATGGTTGTTGGCTATAGGACTCTGGGCAC
Organism: Lissotriton vulgaris; assembly: GCF_964263255.1. Classification (NCBI taxonomy): domain Eukaryota; kingdom Metazoa; phylum Chordata; class Amphibia; order Caudata; family Salamandridae; genus Lissotriton; species Lissotriton vulgaris. The sequence continues at coordinate 1,090,896,451 of NC_141696.1, read as the reverse complement.
TTTACTACTGCTGATCAGTGCTAAAGTGCATATGCTCTCCCTGTAAATTGTTATTGTGATTGTTTATCCATGTTTGGTATATTTGTTTTACTAGTAGGTCCCTAGTAAAGAGCACAGAGTGTGCCAGGGCTGGTGATTCAAATGATACTAGTGGGCCTGCAGTACTGATTGTGCCACCTACACGAGTAGCCCTAAAATGGTGCCTGAGGCCTGCCACTGCAGTGGCTGTGTGCAATCTGTGAACTGCCATGTTGTTCAGGCCAGTGTACACACTTGTCAGGCCTGACTCCTCCCTTTTCTTACACATTGGACACCCCTATGGTAAGCCCAAGATACCCCCTGGGCATGGTGCAGTGTATGTCAAAGGTAGGACATGTACTAGTGTGGGTAACATGTCCTTATAGTGAAATACTGCCCATTTCGTTTTTCACTATTGAAAGGCTATCTTGCCCATAGGATAACATGGGGAATGCTGTGTAACATGTTTACCTGCGTATCTTACTAACAATAGAGGAGGGACTATGGGCTATATTTATCCAGGTCAAGCATACATACTCTAAAGTACTACAAAACAGAAAGGTATGCAGTTCCTACTGAATACTGTTGGTTGATGTGTGATATGGGGCAGGAGGAGGTTTCCTCCTTTCGGAAAGGGGCCCTCACACACCCCCCATCAGTAGGGTGTCTTGCTTCATCATCGGGTCTGCTCCTTATTGGGTTGGCGCTGCAATACCCGATTGGCGCCCTTAACAGGGCCTTTTGGCAGAGATCTATTTTCCTTATGCCTTAAGGTGCAGTGTGTGTGTGAGGGCCCTAGTGAGTGTAGATGTAGTATGTAAATAAGTCAGATTAAAACAGGAGGTAGTGGTCCACCCAGAACAATTTTAATAATTGTGCCCACTCTCCTGGTTAAAAAATGTGAATGTTGCGCAGCCCTGTTATAAGGTCACTGGGATGTGCGCACTCAGGGTCAACATGTTTCTTGCCATTATTTCTATTTGAAGGCAATTCTTCAGGACCAATGCAAGATCTATCCACACTTTTTGGTAGTGGTACACAAACAATCAATTAAGTGACCACCCATACAGCACCCTAAAAAATGGTACCTGCAGATCTAGGACATCAACTCTATTAGGGTCAGAAATATGTTTCACCAACTAGAGACCCCCAGATCTAACAAAGGGCATTTACAAGTAGAAAATGCCCTTTGTGAATACGGAAAGTCATAAAGTTAGACTTTCGTCTCACTTTACCTTTGTGAATCGAGCCCTTAGAATTGAACAAATATAAAAAGGCGTGCATTTATGCACAGTGCAATATGGTGCATTCATGTCCTTTTGCCTTGCGCTGGTGTCTTTTTGGCAACCTAGCACCAAAGCAGACACCCTTGCACCATGGTGCTGCAAGGATGGCTGTGTTGTAGGCAGGAGTGTTTTTGTGCAGGTTAGGGCACTTTCTTGAACAAAAACAATCCTGGGAGGTGTTGTTCTCTTTTTATGTGTGCTGCAGAATGTGGAATAGAAAGAGGATAAAACGAGGGGAAATAAAGATATTTCTTCTTGTTGCGCCTGACCTGGGGAAGGGTATCTTTTTGGCGCATTAACAGATTTACCTGTTTTTGTAAACCTGGGAATGCATCGAAATCCATGAATGTTGCATGGGAACAACCTCGCAGCACACATGGACACGCCTCCCTTGCGCAGAGTAATACCATGCAGCAATTTGCGCTGCGTTACATTACTTGAGATTTATGATTTTATGAATAAATCTTATTTTACTTTTGCATCACTCTTGCACTACATTACGTGGTACATGAGCAACACAAAGGGGCTCATAAAAATTATCCTGAGATTTTGAATAATCAGGACTTGCGCCTTTTTTGCTTTCTTTGATAACGTCATCATTATGCCTCTCGTGAATGAAGAAAGGCTGGAGCTGGTTCATTCAATCCCATCGACCGTTTCCATCCTTGACACACTGATATGCAAGGTTAAGGAAACCGACATTTGTTCTAGGTTTTCAGGCCTGCTTAATATATGGGTCATAAGCCTCTTGCAATCCCAGCCAGTGTTGGAGCATGGAGGCTATGCACGGTCGCACTGAAAGGAAGGCTCTGGAAGCAATCTACCGCAGTGAGAGATGTTTATAACCATATCACTATTAATGAATTATTATAGCTTCTTAATGTGGTTTTAATAGGAAAATCAGTATGCCAGCATAGTTAATATGTTTTTTTCCATCTGAAATGCCCTGGGCTTGTCTAATATTGAATTATGCACAGCATAATATCTTTTTTAGCTTTAATCAAAAAGTATAGACAGGCTCAACATTCGGACAAAAAGAGCTGTGCGTTTGTAATAGGAAAAAATGTTAGTTTTAGCATTAGAAAATTTTTCAGAATGGAATAGTTCGAATGTCCAAAGTCTATTTCACCTTAAATGTTTGTGAATGCTGTAAGCATCCCGAAGAGTGACAATGAAAGAAAGATAGAAGATTTCAGATAAAAGCAATATAGAATCAAAAGCATAGGTAGGCGGATGCTTCACAGTTCCTACTGTGTTATAGCAGTATTAAAATAAAACATCTCAATTTGAAAGAAGAAATCTTGGAATTTCTGCAACAGCGCTATGCATTTTTTTTCTCAGAAGGGTTGTAAGTAAACCACCCTTGAAAAAAACGGTAAACACAACAGAACAGTTGCCATGTTGTTCGAGGGAATGATTAAGTACCTGTATAAGCTGAAGTGTTGTGCTCCATAGCGAAACATAAGCAGTGATTGGGACTGTCACGGACGCAGGGGAAGCAAGGTAAAGCGCCAGGAAGGAGATGACAGGATTCATGCTCCCGCACGCCTCGGGAGATTACTTCTCAAAATAGAAGTGATATATGTAGCTGGCCTCAGAAGTGTCACAGAAGGCTGAGCATGGATGAGGCAGGGATGTTTGAGGAAAACGCGTAAGAAAGACCAAATGTGCCACTTGTCACAATGGTGGGCAGACCCCGTTCATCTTAAGTGTGAAATGACAAAACCTGAGGAAATACAGTCAGAGATAAGGGTTTAAAGACGAAATGGAGGCGGTGTGGTGTAATTTGTGGGTGCTGGGGCTGGGTCTTTGAATACAGGAATTGAGCAATCCGGTTACAGGAGTAAGGGGGACAAGAAAAGATAATGCATAGACCCTTAAAAGCAAACTAAGAGGGGAAGGACCAAACAGGGAATGGATGGCTTTTGATACACTGTGGGGCATATTCTCAAGGACTTATCGCAGAGTTATCAGCACTTTGTCACTGCCAAGGTGGCGATAAAGTTATCACTCTATTCACAAGCTGGTGCTAACAGCCGATATCACCAGATTTCCTGCAATACCAGCCGCAAAAAAACATCGCCACGGATGACCCCGGTAACAAATGCTAATGATATGCAGAGTAGGCGTTCCCGTGCAAAAAGCAGCGACAACACCACTTCACAACATTCTCAAAACCAGCCAGATCGGCGATAAGATCCCAAAACATGCGATAAGACACGTTAGCAGCAGGGATTTAAAACTTGCTCTTACCTGGTGTTAAGTCGGGTGACAACCTAGACCATAAAAGGGACCCCAGCCCAGAGCCACATCTGAAGAACAACAGAAGCCATGGAGCTACTGATCATGCAGTTCAGAACCCCAAGAGGGCCACAACACCCACTGCCACCACCCCCAGGCCAGCCGACCCCCAAACCCCTCCCGCCCCCCCTGCGCTGCCTACCACAGAGGCAGCTCCGACAAAGACAGTGGACCTTCAGAAAACACACCAACCTCTCGGACCTAACACCAGAGGATGTCATTGCACACAAAAGGACAACCACCTCTGAATCCTGACCATCATTTCCCACAGGCTGATGGTACCAACACAGCGGACAACCAACATTCCTCTGCAGACAAAGCTGCTGGCTGTGCTGCATCTGTTGGCCTCCGGTACCTCCATCTAACAACTGCCAGCGTCGGAGGAGTTTTACAGCCAGCCCTATCAAAGTTCATCACAACTGTCTTAGATGCCATCATCAGCTTGGTACCCCAGCACCTTCACCTCCCCTACATTGCGCAAGAACAGCTGGAGACCAAGCGAGGCTTCTATGCCATAGCTGGCTTCCCGCACATGTTGGGGGCTATTGACTGCACACATGTCCTACTTGTGCCCCCTGCCAGCACCTCACAAAATTACCGCAACAGAAAGCCCACGGATTCCATCAATGTGCAGGCAATAGTGGACCCCCAGGGACTCTTCACCAATGTTGTCACCAACTACCCAGGCAGTGTGCATGATTCCTACATCTTCCGACAGTCCATCATCAACGAGCGCTTCCAGGTTGGCACCTATGGAAATGCAGTGCTTGTTGCTAAGTACCAATTGGACACACTGTAGGAAGGTGGATATCTGACTATATGGTTACCCCAACTTTTTGACTAGTGTTTAGCTGGTTTTTGACATAGTTGGCCTGGGATCCTGCTAATCAGGGCCCCAGGCTATCTGCTCTCACTGTAAAATGGACTTCAGGTACTTTAGGTACATCTCCAATTGGATATTGGGTCACCTTATGAGCCCCTGTATTGTGTACCATAGGTACCCAGGGCATAGGTGCATCCAGGGCCTACCAGGGGCAGCAGCATGTATTATTCCAACCCTGGCTGGCCATCCAAATTGACACAACTGGCTGCACACTCAGCTGGGGCAAGGCCATGTAATCACCCCTTGCTTCGATATAGTATTCCTATATCTAACCTTATACATAGACACATATGCACCTATAAGTCACTCCTATGGCAGGCCTTAACAATCCAGAAGGCAGAGTGCTTGGTATTATGTGAGGTGGTGCTCTAGCATGAGCTGAGCCTATATGCAGCTTTCGGAACCGTGTCCCTATAGCTGTTCTATGATATAGCCATACCATAAACTCTTAAGTGCATTATAATCCTTGTGGTTATTGCTAACTTTGGTTTGGCTTTATCGAAACATGTCGTGTAAGGTGTCATACAATTTGGAATACTACCCCCCCCCCCGCCAGTCCTGGTGGCGGGGTTAGCATTCCACCCTTTTAGAGGGAGAAGACATGTACTTTTAGCTTTGCCCGGTTAAAGTAAATCAAAGCCTCAGCATCACAAAATGGATGCTGCTGCCACAGACACGAGTCTGACCTGCTGCAGCTGTGAGCCCTTCCATCGAAGGAGGCCTGGACATTAGATTTCCTGCCTTGGGAGGTGCGAGCACCTCCCCAGACAGGCCTTAGTGTATTGGGGCAGGATGGGTTGAATGAAACGAGACACTGCCTGGGGCACACAAGGTGTCCCATGCATAGCCGGGTTCAAACCAGTTGCTGGGGCACTCCAGCCCCAGCTCTGGCATGAAACTGGACAAAGGGAAATGGGTGTAACCACCCCCTTCCCAGGTCCCACCCGTAGGAGGGACCTAGTAGGTAACCCAGCCCCTCAAATCAGTATACAGGTAGGAGCTGAGTCTAGAGACTATAGATTACCCTTGAAGAAACTCTGTTGCTGTACTCTTGGACCGTCTACGTTCTACACGATAAAAGACTGAAGAAATCTTCCTTGTGGTCAAGGAGTGACCACACTGTGCAAACAGGCACCAACTAGTGAATTGCAAGTTTGCTTTTCCACTGCTCCTGAAGGATCACAACAACTCTGCTTAACAGGAACTGGACTCGCAGACTTCTCCGACCTTGACCAACATCTGCAGCAAAGCTGAGACCTGTGCTGGACACAAGAGATGTGGGACCAGACGCCGTGGGCCATCTTGCTCTTTGCTAACAGCGCAGCTCCTGAGGCCCCCTTGAAGTTGTGCATTGGGGACTGAGATACCCCAGACCCGAGCACCATCTGCACCGAAGATCAGCCCTCCACACTCCACGAGTTGTGCGTGGGGCCCTTCTGAATTTTCCTGCTTGATGCGTCTTCCCGGTTGCCAGCCCAATGGCTAGTGAGCCCTCTGAGAAGAAATCCTGAAACTCCTTTACTTGCTTTGTAGCTCCAGTCCTGCCCCAGCTTCCCTGAAAAAGAGAAGCGCCACAGACCTTGCTGGTCTGTCCTGAAGCAAATCTTCACTTCCTGCGTGGGTTGCGGTTGCCAAGGTTTGTTGGATCCAATCTGGATACCGTTCCTGCAGACATCCAGGTCCTTTGTGGGACAGCTCAAATCCAGCTCCTGGTTGTCGTCGACACCTCCTGGACTACGTGGCTGCGGAGACAAACTTCACATTCTTCACCTGAAGCACCCAACATCGCCTGGTTCCTTCCTGGTTCCATCCTGGTAACTGGCTAGTGACCCAGACTCTGTCCCCTCTGCTTTCAGGTTCCTCACAGCTCCGATCCGCCCTTGGATCCAACCGGACAGTCTCTCTCCTGGTTGCCTGCAGCACTTCTTTGCAGCCCTCCAGAGGAAACAGCGAGGAAACCCGACACGATTTGGCACCTATGCACCCGGCTTCCCTGGGTGAGGTAACTCGAGTACTCCTGTGCTCCCGTGGGTATTGACTATCCAAGTGTCCTAGTTTAGCTGACAAGAAGTGTCCTGAATCTACTACTTCGTAACTTTTACGTTCCCGTTCAAAGTCTATGAGAGCCTTCATGTGTGTTTAGACACTGCACACGCCTCCCGTGGGCCTCCTACTTCCTAACTACTGGTTGTTTAGTGTAGCCCCAGCGATTCCCTAGGCCTAAGGCCTTGTCTGTGTTTCTGTTGTGGTACTTATACCACTCTCTTAGTATATGGTTTGATTGTCCCCTAGGCCAAAACTGTATTTGTGCAACTTAACGTATGCTATTTAAGTAACTTGTATTGTGCTTAGACCTCTGATCTCATAACGAGTTCAGAGGGTATGTGTTTAGAATAAATACATCTATATTTGATATATATCTTGTTTGGTGTCCTTTCATTTGGTATGCAAGGGATTGTATTGGTAAAACAGCTGGCTTCACATGCCCTCTTGAGTTTAGCCTAAGTCTGCTTTGTCCATGCTACCACTAGGATAGCTGGTCTATAAGGTTGACTTTACAACCATCACTATAAGGGTTGTTTGGACTGATACAGGGTGCCCACTAGAATAGTGGACATCCCATATCAGGCCAACTTCTCACACACACCACACACCTCAACTCCATAATCATGCAACTCACAGCTTTGGGAATGCACACATTACAAACTCACATACAACATGCCAAACAACATGCCCACCTACCAGACACAACAGCACAACCTGCTGTGGTAACCTGGGCTAGCCATGTACACAAGCATTCCACGTCATGGCCCCTCAGCCACACAATAGCAGAAGGTGGGGAGATGTGGGAACCAGGCATGTGCGAAGGAGGCAAGTGACCCATGAATAAGAATGTACACAATGCCAAGTGTGGCATGGATGTTATGGCCAGATTTCAGTCACAGACATGTTGATCTTGACATATACTGCTGGTGTTTGGAGTGCAGTGGACAGTGGACGCAACCATGTTACCTCAGGCAGTGGGGAAGATCACAGAAATGTAGCTTCTTATGTCCCCTCCTGTAAGCGGGAGAGGAGTGGGCTGGCCTGGCGTATGCCAGGCTTGCAGAGGAGTATGAATAAAAAGCCTGTTGCTCTAGGAGTGGTTCTCTTCCGTAATGGCCAATGTGTCTGCCAGGGCGGCGCCTCTCACCCGCCACGAGATCGACGCCATGAGCGGTGGTGCCTGTAATCCTGTGCGCCTGCTGCACCCCAGGTCGCTGGTCCCCAGACCCGTCTTGGCTGCCCCTGCACACCCAGGCCTCACTTCTCACCTGCAGACACCGGCATGTGTCGAAGAGAGCCCACCACATGCCGGTGCAAGCTCCAAGCCCGAGGCCCGCGACTTTGGCAGCTTTCTCAGACCATCGCTGGCATCCGTGACAAAGGCCCCCAGCACTCCTTTCTCATTGACGTACTCCACCGCTCCCTCCAGCCTACACAGCGGTCTGGTATGTCACACATTTGGAACTGAGTCTTGATATGATGATGACCGAGTTCATATGTTAATAGGACGTTTAATAAAACTGTACTCCCGAGATGTGGTGCCACCATCTCTATGTATAAAGAACTATAGCATTCCAACGACACATGTCTGTGGTCCCTTGCTGACTACTGCCTTCGGTCTACACTGCGGTCAAGTAGGTCACACATTTGGAACTGAGTCTTGATTTAGCAATGACCGAGTTCATATCAATGTACGCAAGGAGAGGTGTAAGAGGAAGACAAGTAAAAAAGGCTCATCATTACGTTGGTGATTGAACACTACCTACAACTGCTCTGGTGCCACTAACTCTGTCCATCGCAAGCCAATGACACGTGGCTGTGGCCCCTTCCTGCTGACTTCTGCCTCTGGCCTACACTGCAGTCAATTATGTAACACATTTGGAGCTGAGTCTTGATATCTATATGGAAGAGTTTATATCATTGTACAGGTCTCATCGCAGACGGCATCCCCTTTTAACTCTGGTGCAACTAACTCTGTGCATCGCAAGCCAACGACACATGGCTGTGGGCTCCTGCTGACTGCTGCCTCCGGCCTACACTGCGGTCAAGTAAGTCACACATGTGGAATTGAGCCTTTGTTTATTTATGGCAGAGTTTATATCATAGTAGAGGCCTCTTCGCAGACTGCCTTCAACTGTCCCCCTAAACACCCGCAACATTCACCTTGGACATCGATGAGGACCCACACAGCTCTCGTGGCCCTACCTCAGTGCACCGCAGGTCACCATCCCATGGCGGTGTGCCTGTGCCAGCCGCAGTGCATCAGGAGCCACTAACTCTGTGCGGCTCAAGTCATGGACCCTTGCAGTTTGAACTTTGAACTTCTGATTGTCTGATCACTGTTGTAGTTGTTGCCAGCACCAACCAACCCCTGAGGGGTGGCTTACAAACACCCCACACCCATCCAGCACAGGCGTCACTGGACATGTGACCCTGGCAATAAAAGGGGCAGGGCACACATGCCCGTAGCCAGTCCTACAAACTATCCAAGTGTATCTGTGTGGTCATTATGAATGCAAGAGGGCCCCGGGCCCTACCACAAAACATTGTGCTGTGTACAGTGGACGCAACCATGTCACCTCAGGCAGTGGGGTACACCTGGGCCATGTAGCTATGTCGTACACCCCTGCAAGGGTAAGTGGAGTGGACTGGCATACGACAGTACGACGGGGACCAAATCCATACCTGAGTGAAATCCAGGATCGAGGCACAAGAGGAGTTGGTAGCCTGAAGATCCGCGCCAAACGACTACAGCTACCGCCGCCACCAGCCGCGCCGCCGCTCCGGGACTTCACATCCCGGCAGCCTTTGCGGCTGCGCGTTCCCTGACGCACTAGACGCGCCAGGAGGGGCTACAAATCCAGCGAGCCCTCGGTGGAGCGGGGGAACCAAATCCATACCTGAGTGAAATCTAGGATCGAGGCACAAGAGGAGTGGGCAGCCTGAAGATCCGCGCCAAACGACTACGGCTACCGCCGCCACCAGCCGCGCCGCCGCTCCGGGACTTCGCATCCCGGCAGCCTTTGCGGCGGCCCGTTCCCTGACGCGCTAGACGCGCCAGGAGGGGCTACAAATCCAGCGAGCCTCGGTGGAGCGGGTGGGACCAAATCCATACCTGAGTGAAATCTAGGATCGAGGCACAAGAGGAGTGGGCAGCCTGAAGATCCGCGCCAAACGACTACAGCTACCGCCGCCACCAGCCTCGCCGCCGCTCCGGGACTTCACATCCCGGCAGCCTTTGCGGCGGCGCATTCCCTGACGCACTAGACAAGCCAGGAGGGGCTGCAAATCCAGCGAGCCCTCAGCGTCGCAGGACGCGAGCGGGACGCCCGGAGCGAAGCCCGGGCAAAGGGCGGGCCCTCCAAGGCGAGACAAGGCTCGACTTGGCCATCCCCTTAACAAGTGCAGCCCCGCACTTGGGTTTTGGTACACCACATCGAACCATCCTGAAAAATCCCCCTATCATGACAATGACTGCTGCGGATGCCCTTACACCTACAGCAGGGGTTTCCATCTTGGGTCCTTTGGACAAATTCTTTTTCAGAACCACTGCTGAAGTCGACAGAGACTTGGCATTGGCAGAGCGCCGTGTCGCTCACCGTCTTTCCATTGAGCTTCTTAAAAACACTGTACTAGACTCCTGCTCTAAAGTTACTCCTGATGTTCATCTGGAAAACCCAACCCTGGAAAACACAGATGCTGAGCTTTTTAATACGGACAATATCCCCTTAATATTCCAGCCCAGTTCACCCCTCAAAAACGATACATCTGCCACATATCAACCTGAGCTACCCCTCCCTAGTACTAATCATTGACCGTGTTACCCCTAAATTACCTAAGGCCTCCGTGGATGTAAGCTCATGCATAATGGAGGTACCAATATCCGCGGAAGCTGAACAGCAAATACAATCCCATCCAGTGCCTCCCATACTTACGTCCGCTAAACCTTCGACCCCCTCTAACCATTCTAAAAGGAAACAGGCAACTATCCGATCACCTCCAAAAAAGCGTAGAAAAAGAGGCCTGGCCCAGGCAGACACTTCTGCACACAAACTAATGCCCTCAAAGGACTCACTTAGGAAAGAACTACTTCAAATAGTAGAAGGAGCACCAAATGTAGCTAGAAATACTCTGACTTCCCAAGTCCCACCATCTATAAAAGATTTTGTTGACGCAATGGAACATCTAGTGAAAGCGTTATTAATTCCAATAGTACAGAGAGTGAAGAGAATAGGAACCCAATTGGATACCCTCATAGGATGTTCTACTCAAAACATTTCAACTAGTAAGGACTCAGTTAATGCCCCCAATACAAAAGATGGAGAGAAAATCACCAAAGCGGGGAAAATGACCAAAGAGGACAAAACCATAAAGGGTTCAAAAACTCTAACTAAACAAACATCTTCAGCTACTTTGAGGCCAGCAACCAAAGCTCCACTCGTTCCATCTAAACCGACTCTAAACACACGGGCACAGTCCGCACAAATAAATTCCCTTGTGGATTCGGCAAGAATGGGGAACACAAAAACCAATTTGGGCATGAACAAGACTGACTCTAAATATAAAAGACCGCCACGTGAAAGAAATGTGGACTTACCCCCAGCTGCTTCACAAAATGTTACTGTTCTAACGGGGGTCCCGCCATTACCATCCTCAGGAGCATATGAAAATCACACTAGTCTTAAAAATAAGGTCATATATTGGCTTAAAAACAACAGGCCACTACCACCTCATTTAAATGGCGATATCATCATGGTGAGAAGAACAAACTGGGTGGGCATACGCCCTAAAGATGTAGAGGGGGACGTAATAATCGTTACATTTAAAGACCCTAGAGTCACCACACATATCAGGGATTGGTTTTCAGATTTTAATAGAGGCCCGATTACACCCAAACCACTATCATATTTCTATCCCGAAGCTTTAATGCCCCCAAACCATACCGACCTAAGCCTCATTTTGACAATTTTTCCTTCCAACGGCACAGAAGACCAACCCAAAACATGAATCCTTCAAGGTATGGAGTGAGGGAAAACTTACTTCCACCTTATAACCACTACTACGATAGAGAGAATACGTGGGAAAATAGATTTATCCCGACTCCTAGATATGACTCTGCGGGTTATGATCAATGTTTTCCACCATTAACTCCCTCTTGGAATCTTACCTGTTTTAATCACTACGAGCCACTCTATGGTCTGGACGACATAGAATGACTCTCCCCAACGAGAGTACCCCACCCGTGCGGGGAGAAGACACCTGGTACACCTGGTAGAATTTCTAAAGTATCATCCATAAAGGGCCATTTGGGTTGTAGGAATCCAGTAAAAGGGATGGTAAACGGGGTAAATAAAATGAACTTAGTAAATACATCGCCCCCGGTAGACCAGCAAAATATCATAAATACTTTGTCTACCAGTGTGGAAAATGGGAATTCATCTGCCAAGATAGAGATCCTTAGTTGGAATCTGGCAGGAATTTCCTCAAAAATTGCTCAACCGGCTTGGCTGGATGTGGTAAATTCTTACTCAGTCTTGTGCTTCCAGGAGACTTGGGCGCTTACTCCGATACATCTACTGGGTTACCAGACCTTCCACTCACCAGCGATTGCGAGTAAGCAGGGTAGACATAGGGGGGCCTGTGTATATACATTAGTGTTGGAGTAGGGCACAGGATTCGGAAACAGGTACTCAGGGATTCTTACCAAATGATTGTCATGGACATTGGTTCATCCCTGAGACTGTTAATTATTAATTTTTATAATAATATGCCCTCAGAGCATCTGGAGAAAGTCTTAGATGACCTGCATCATGTTGTTGTATCAATTAAAAAAACATGTGGGGGCGAGTGTGCAACAGCGTTCATGGGCGACTTTAATTGTCATATCTGCCAAAACGTCTCAAGGGGTATGTGTGACTTCTCCCCCACACAGGAAACTGAATCTGATGATGTCATTTCAAATCACTTCTCACATACAAAAATAGGGGAGTCACTAAATAATTTCATGGCTTCCTTTAACCTAGACTTTGCAAATGATTTATCTCTCCCTCCAAGACCATTTAAACCATCCTTCCATGGCAGAGCAGTAAACTCCACTATTGACTTCATTCTTTTCTCAAAGATGCATGCCCCGTTAATATCCTCATGGGACACTCTTGATCACCTATACGGTGACCATTATCCCTTGGCGTTACCCTCTCCCACTAATACACAAAAAAAAACAAAATAAACTATGAACAACCCATTAAATTGGGGGCTCTTAATGGCTACACCCTTAAATGGGACAAAATCAATCCAGCCAGTCTTCTTAAAAATTTACTGAAGATGAGGAGGGAGGAGGTACACATTTGTTTGTCTTTGACTGAACAGCCCCAATCCATCCTGGAAGTTTTTCTGAAAATACAGGTCAGTCTAAAACAATACTTACACGACAGTTCAAGCCAGGCCCAATTACCCCTAAAGGGTGGTTCGATAAAAACTGCTCTAGGGCCTTAAAATCGCTGAAGAACGCACTTCACAAAACACCGAAGCCAATCATGGAGATACGTCAGGCCAGACTCCGATATCGCCTAGCCATCAAAAAAAGGAAAAAATAATTGAAGGTGGAAGCGTGGCAGACCCTGTTGTCAACTTGTGAAATTCGTGACCATTCAGCCTTCTAGAAATTCATAAATACCCCACTTCCATGGGTAAAAATGCCTGAGAGGAGTTTGGACCTTGCAATTGATGGTGAGACATGGGCCGCTTACTTACAACAATTATATAGTAAACCCACGTCATCCAAAAGCATTACATCGGAGCTCATTCCTCCCTCACACACAAGGCTTTTGAGAGAAAGTCATCCTAACATCGTGTTCTCGTGTGAGGAGGTTGAGCTGGCTATAAGGGAGAGCCCAACTGGGAAGGCTTCTGGCCCGGACGCCATCCCAGCAGATGTTTTCAAAGCAGAAATTGCCTTATGGGCCCCAATATTGACCTCTGCCCTGAACTCTGCGAATGCTTTTGGCCAAATCCCAACCTGGGCTGAGGCCAGAGTAATACCCATCTATAAAAAAGGAGATAGGCATTCACCATCTTGTTATCGGCCTATCTCCTTGCTTGATTCCTTAATGAAGATTGCGGGTCGTATCATTCTGAAACGTTTACATAAATTGACGGAAGAGGAGGATATACTTTCAAAACTCCAATATGGCTTCCGATTTGGAAGAGGCACAGTCGAACAGACCCTGAATTTACACCTTATCATGTCCAAATACATAGAGATAAAGAAGGGAAACCTCTACGTAACATATATAGATCTAAGCTCAGCTTTTGACTGTGTGGTTCATGAACAACTATGGAAAATTCTTGAGCACTTAGGGATGGACCCATCAATCCTCTTTTTTATCATGAAACTCTACAGAGAAGCGGGTGCCAGAGTGAGGTTTGGCCCGAAGGGAGAGTGTTCGCCAAGGTTCACCATCAATAGAGGGGTTAGGCAGGGGTGCATTCTGCCCCCCTGCTTTTCTCCCTCTATATAAATGCCATTGTTGAACACTTGAAAAACATTGAATGCGACTACCCAAAAGTGGGAGGCCAAGCCATCCCAATCTTGTTATATGCCGATGATGTGGCTATTCTCTCCCAAACAAGATTGGGGTTGCAAAGAGCAGTTACCGCATTTACTGCCTTTATGCATGAAAGGGGCTTGAAAGGGAATATCCGGAAAACTTATTCAATGGTATGCAGTAAGAGGACAAAAAAAATCCCATGTCCCATATTCATTGAGGATCAAAGACTGGAGACAGTGGAAAATTTCACGTATTTGGGTATTTGTGTTCACAGGAAAGTGACATGACAGTCTGCAGTCAAAAAGAGGAAACTCGCCTTTGTCAGAGCAATTGGGGGGCTTCGAGATTTTGCTGGAAAAATAGGAGGGAGGCCAGTTAAACAGCTCATTATTATATACAAAGCAAAATGTGTTTCAACAGCAACTTATGGGGCCGGCCTTTGGGGCATTGAGAATAACATTTCTTCAATCCAAATAGCGGAAAATAACTTTTTATGGTATCTGCTGGCAACACCGAAAGCAACATCTGTCTATATGATTCACATTGAGCTAGACCTATCATTCATTTCAGACTTAATCAAAGTTGAGCCTCCTCTTTTGTGGCATAAAATCTGGACTACCCCTGAGACTGCTCTGAATCTAGAAGTAATATTGGATATTTTTAAAATGGAGGGGGTAAAACATACGGAATGGTTGGCTTATGTTAAAAAGTTCCTTTATGACATTGGTCGCCCAGAGTTCTTCACCGATCCTTTGACTCTGGAGCACATTTCAAGGAAAAACCTGAGAAAGATCCTATTGGATCACCTGGAAACCAAGAGATGGTCTAATCAAAAACTAAATAAAACCCTCCAGGTTTATCAAAGGATTACCCCGAATAAGGGGCTTCAATTATATCTTTCTACTGACTTTTCCTGTTATACCAGAATGTTGCTTGTCAGATTTAGATTGGGTTCTTTCTTTCGATTTATAACATTTCCTTCATGTAATGATTGGTCCCGAAACCTGTGCCGCTGTCCATGTGATGACATTTCTGTCCAATCTAACATTCATTCTATATTATTTTGTACATACTATGTGATCCCCAGGAAATCCCTATTGAGACCTTTTTTTAAAGAGGTGGGGCTTGAGGTCTTGTAAAGACGCGTTCGAGCGCTTACAAGAGTTAGAGGATAGGGATGTCATACGTATCATGGAACAGTTCTTAAAATTGTTGCTTAAATTTAGGAACTCGCTACAATGGCCTATGTGATATCGATGCTCGTTAATATACCTTTGTATAATAGTCCTTCCTTCTGAAAGTTTGGTTTCCCCAACCTTTTTAAATGAAAATGTCTTTTTATTTCTTATTTTTAATGATAATCATGCTTTTAATTGTACAGTTATGTTTTTAAACTATTGTTATGAGTGCTTTTATGATATTTTTCTGTGAATATCGAATAAAGCTTATTTTGAACCTTTGAACCAGTCCAGCATAGGGGTTTGGTTGATCAACCCGGGCCTCTGGGCATGGTTAAGTTTTGGCCTTGCCAAGGAAGTAACTAATATGTGTATCTCTGTTGTAGTGTCGGCACCACCCGTCCCGCAGTTGACAATGTTGAAATGTAGAATGGCCCAGGAATGCGGGCTCAGTCGAAGGGGTAAATGAGGGAGTGCAAGCCTGCTCGGTGTCCAGGATCATACATGCCAACTGTTGTGTGTGTTGCTATTACCACAGCATAGGCGAACGGTCTACCCTCAACCACATCGTGAGTACAGCCAGCCATGAACTCTACATCTGTGTCTCCCCTATCCTTACCATAGGCCTACACACACATGGCCCCCCACCTTCAACGAACAACATCACAGTATCGTTGTCCGGCTCATGGACATGTGCAGACAGGCATGACAATGGAATGCCGTAGGACTGCAACTGATGCAACCACGCTGCGTACACTAGTAAATAAGCTTGGGGGGAGGGAGGAGCAGCAGTGAGGCCACATAACACCCATTGATTCCACTTCTTTGCTACAAGCCGTACATGTGAAACAGGAATCACAAAGTCACACATATCACACACCATTGAACCAGTGAGCCTGCCAACACATCATGCAGAACCAACTATTGACTTATGTCTCTCTGCACTGTCACAGGTGATCAATGATATGCACTCTGCCCATGGATGATGACACCCCTCGGAGCCTCGAACACAAAGGTCCAGAGGCAGTACAATGTGGCCCACAAACCCACCAGGGGCATTGTGGAACTCACATTTGGCGTGTTGAAGTCACGTTTCCGTTGCTTGGACATCACTGGTGGAAGGCTCCAGTACAGCCAGACATCATGTGGAAGATGATCATTGTATGTTGTGTGTTGCACAACATATGTGCATGCACCAATGCCCCATGGATACAAGTGCCAGATGCACTGGACAATGATGAGGAAGATAAGGCAGATGGACCACACCCTAATGCAGCCACAGCAGGAATAGCCCATAGGAACACCATCATTGACAATTTCTTCACATGAACATTTCACATTGTGACAGTTCTTAGCAATCATGGCACAGTACAAAATGACCACAGGCACAGCTTGTGCAAATACATTCATTACAACACACATTCCATTAGTGCATGTTACTACTCTGTACAAGCACATCACTCTGACAAGTGGAAGTGGAACATGTAGTGCTAAAAATCTTATAATTTGAAAATAGATGGTGGGTGTGTCAGCTCTGTACAGAGAGGCTGTAGAGGGTGTCATGTATTGGAAGTGCCATTTATGTGTGTCACAGAATCCCACTCATCAGCATTTAGCATGTATCCAAAATCATTAAATATTGGCTGTCATTTGTGACCTTCAAGTGATAACAGGGCTTCTTTTGGGGTAAAATATGTACCACCATGACGCATGGATGCACCCTGTGACTCAATTCCCACAACATGAGCAACATGGGCGCAAGGGGGAATCACTGCCCCTACATTCGTCCATAATTTCATGCTTGATTAATCATAGACATGACACGTCTGTGTGTATTAGTATGTATTATTCATGTTCAGTGGAGTGTTAAAGCTGTCTCAGCACTGTGCCATGCAGAAAACACTTTACAATGCTGCCCCTTGGAGGGCCAGCCAGAGTCCTTTGGGATTGAAAAGTTACTCGGAAGGGGAAGAGTCCAGTCCGCAGGCTGTTTGCTGTGTCATTGTTAAGCAAACAAAATATGGCAGTCCATATCGAGGTCAAAGGTTAGTGTCCCAAAGTGTATCGGGGACAGTGAAAGGTGTTAATCCAGGTTATGATGCATAGGGCACAACCAAGCAGAAACAAGCCATATGGTGGAGATGAGTGCCACTGCTTCCTTCTTACCACTTAGGCAGATTCATCCTCATCTTCGTCCTCTGACGTTTTATGTGCCTCACATGTGGGTGGTGGTGTTTGATCTGCACTGTGTGACACTGATACATTAGGGGCCGGAGATGTGGATGTAGAATTTGCAGCAGCATTCAACCGCGCAATGTCTTGTGGCATCACTCCCATGATGAGGATCTGTAGGGCAAGGAAGATCCCATCTACAGCTTTCTAGTCTGCAGCTGTGCTAGCCATTCTTTGCACCTGCAGCCACTCCTATTTCTCCATGACCCTCCTTATGTTTCCCAAATAATGGACGGCATTACTGTGGCCACTCCGACTAGACAGTTGTTGATGTCTCCGAGTCATGACTCCAGCGACGCCAGCCATGGATTGTTGGAGGGCATAGGGCAGACGGTGGGTGTCTTTTAGGGAGTGTAAGTGGTCCCTGATTGGACTTGAACACCCACGTATGGCATCTAGTTTGGCTGCCATGAGGTCGAACCACACCCGCTCCTGTTCAGCCAGCTCCTTCTGCTGGTCTAAGACACGGCGTTGGAGAGCCATGTGTTCTTTGGTTAGGTGCTGGGAGGGCGTTGTGGTGGTGGGTGCTTCCTTCTATGTGGTCTGTGCAGGGGGTAGGCTCACCTCGATGGTGCTGGGCTGCCCTGCTACTGGAGGTGGGGTGCAGAGGTTGTCCATGAACCGTCGGAGTTCGTCGTAGTCATTTCCCTGGGGGTCATCTCCATCATCACTGACATGATATGGGGTCTGCTCTGCAGGAGGTGTTGATTGTCCCTCTGCAATGTAAAGGGGGGATGTAGTTTCACAGTGTGTTCCATGTATGTTTACGCATTGGCAAAGTTTACGTGCAGACTGCATGACAATGTACATTGTGACTATTTGTGAGGAGATGCCTATTTGATGCAGGACAGTGGACATTTGTACTACATCACAGATGTGACCTTGTACTTGTACATTGTCATCTCACAGTTTTTTTTCTCTGCTTTTATGGTGCATTTTCCCCACATGATGCTTAGGAATTGCAGGCCAGTCACTGGTTATCGCTAATTTTTGTATCGCGATTTGTGACATCGCTGCTTTTTTTGGGTTCATGTTCACATTTTTTAGGCTCATAATAATTTTAATACAGTCATTTAATGCGTTATTGTGAGACTATCGCATGGTACCACCGTGTTGAGAATACATTTACATAGCATTATTTTCCTGCGATGGACTGTAATATGAAGAGTTGTGTTAAGCTAAATTTGTTATAATTATCACATGTTCTTGAGAATATCACCCTGTATGTTTAGGGTTTCTGGAATTGTTTTGGGTGGGTTGCTAAGTACCAGTAGTAGCAAAACTCAAGGACCCCCTTGCAAAGTGCATAATGTGGGCCCCATGCTCCGGCCTAAGTCAGGAGCTCCCAACTGCCACCCATGCACAGTGCCTAAGGGGGCCCACTGCAGTCCCAATCCCTACCTTCTACCACGGGAACTGCAGGGTCTGTTTGGACCTTCTCAGGTTTAGATCTAAGTTGGCGTCTATTTTCTACTGAACAGTGTGTATAGCCCATTCATGCTGTTTAATCGGACTTGCTCTTTCTTTCAAAGCAGCCCATGCTGTATCAGTCCTGCTCTGATATGAAAGTGGATCATTAGAGTTCTAGTTAAATGAGATTACCAGTTCATAGCATTTTTTACGATAGAGTAACTATCCATGGTGGTTCCTCTGATCAGGCAGAGGTGCATTGCCCCACTACACAAAAAGGAAAATGTTATTGGCATTTTATTTATCCTATTGCTTGCAGTCATTGGTGTGGAGCGGGGCTGGCAGGGCAGGGGAGGAGTGGTTTGCACATCCGAATTGTGCATGAACTGTTTTGCCAGCGCTCTTGGGTCAACGAACCAGTTCATGCGCACTTTGCCTTTTTCTACCAGGCTTCCTTACGCAGCCCAGTCAGAAAAATGCACAGGCTCCCTGTTCCAGTCTGAGCTCAGATCCACTGTGCTCAGATCAATCACTAGGCTGCATTGCATTGGGTGCTTCCTGCTGCCGGCACATGCACAAATGAAGAAGAAAAAGCATGCAGGGGAGTGGTGGCGGGCTGGCCGGCCGTTTTAAGGTAAGTTTTTTTTGGGGGGGGGTTAACTACCACTTGTCCCCTCCACCAGTAGCGGCCTGTGGAGGGAGTTCCGTGGGGTGGTGAGGTGGGACGGGGCAGGGGCAGTGTAGGGGGTAGTAAACACCGGAATATGGATGAACGGAGGTAAGTAAACATTTAAATAAAACAAATTTCTTTGCACGCAGCGCTTGCATTTTGCAATGCAACGCTTGCAACCAAATTTGTTTTATTTATTTAAATGTATACTTACCTCCGTTCATCCATCTTCCGGTGTTTACTACTCCCCCACTCTGCCCCTCCCCCGCCCCGCCTCACCGCCCCATGGAACTCCCTCCACGAGCCTCTACTGCCCTCCAGCCTCCCCACCACCCCTGTCCGGAAGCAGCCGCTAATGGTAACTATACATGTATAGGCTGACAAGACATTTACATGGATGGATAGGAAATATTCTTTCGACTAGGTGTAAATGTCAACAAATAAATATATTATAAACAGTGTCAGCAAACGATTTGATACTTGAAGCAAAATGTAGTTGAGGCTACAAAGAACAGTAAACTGAATTAAAATATTTGATTTAGTTTTTTTTTATATAGAAGTGTGACATTCTTTTATATCTTCCTTCCAGACCTGGAGATAATGACAACTCTGCTTATCGCTGGAAAGGGAAAATGGTTACTGCTAAGGATTGATGCAAAGCTTGCAGAGATGTCAGGATCAGATGTTGGACAAGAAGCTCAAATGACTTTTATTTGAGGATAAGTTTGTAAACGAAATAGGCAAATATGTTCAGGAATTTTGTTTTGTAGATAAGGCTAATTACTTCCTGCCACGAGTCTTCAGCAGCCCTGTTTTCTCCAGTGCTCAATTTGTTTAAAAAAAAGTAGGTTCCAGGGCCTTCATCAGGAGGCCACTGCAATCCACAACACTTATTGCCCCTGCCAGCACTGGCAATTATAGTACAAATACAACTACCAATCATCACACTCCTTCTAGTGTGACAGTCAGACTATTCCACGCCACCCCGAGATATAATAATGGCATGAACAGCAGATATTATTCTATTTTAAATGACTAATGACTTATTAAACACTATTGTAATGCTCATCTCAACATTGAACAGACAGCACTACCTTGTATTGGACTGTCACTAGAGCCAGTGTTGACAATTAAGTGTGAGAGTTGCGAGCATCGGAAACAACCAGCTTAATTTAGGCACTGGTTTTCTCCTGGGTCTGCAGATACAGAGGCCGATTTGCCAGCTGCTTCCCATTTGATAAGAGACCCCAATATTACAAATCAATCCAGTGTTAGGGGCAAATGTTAATTCGTCAGAGAAGAAAAGGTAGTTGTGTGACCTCTGGTGCGGCACAACGGAGAAATGCTCCTCTTCAATCTAAATTGACCTCTCGGTTACATAGTGACTAATAAGACAGAATAGCGCTCTTTGCTTACAGCTTGTTTAAAATATCAAACACTCCTTAAATGCTGGAAACTGCACAGGGTTTTTAGATAGAGTTCTATTCTCCACTGGTAAAAAACCTAATTACCAAATATTATACAATGTTCCCAGTACTAATGTGACTTCATTGCTTCGGAGATAAAAACATTTTTTTAAAAATAGAACGCAAGAATGTGTTCTTTAGATCCAGTTGCATTTCTGAGCAACATATTTTTAGTCAGGGACAAGAACAACACAATCTGCCGCATAAGTAATTCGAGTGGTTTCAATCAATTTGTGTTATACCATCATTTTCAGATGGAGACATTAATTAATCTCAGCCATAATCTTCTCCCAATGGAATGAATAGTTCTGTGAGACCTTAAAGTTGCTTACTTAACAGTCCCCATACAGCGACCCTTTGGAAGATTCTTTAGTTCATATGGCAGGATCAAGTGTACAGAATCACTTCCCTTCCTTTTGAGGTCTCATCTGTGCCTTAGTGATTCATCAAACTGTTACAACTTTGGCAGCTAAACACAGGGTGCGGGGTCTTCAAATGGTGGAATGGCTGGACAACGTGACCTTCTTCGATGATGAGAAAGACATGTTGGTAAAGCAAGTCCATTTGACCAAGGAGTTGTTTCCGAGGTTGTTGTATATTTGAGAATTCCGACCTCATTCATTCCCCCCAGATGTAGTTTCTAGGGTTCCTAATACACTCAGAGAGGTAAATATTGTGGTTCCTGGAAACAAAGCTAGCAACTATGAACAAAGAGTTCGGAAATGTTTGCATCTTCAGACAGTGTTTCTACGGGACCTGGCAAGGTTGGTAGGATTTCTTTGAATCAATCAGTTTTTCTAGGGCCCCTCTACTATTGATCCCTTGAGTGGTACAAGATAAGGCTTCTTCAAAGGGTTTGTTTTATGCAGACACAAACGCTTGGACAATGACACCAGCAAATTGATTTTTGGGGGGTTAAACCACATAGACAACTGTCAACAATTATCTTACTACACCAGATCTGGTATCAGATTCAGATGAATTCCATAAGAATGGGGGCTTGATATGGCCAGCACTTGACTGGAGAGGATGGTTAAGGAGGGGGTTGTCACTGTACATAAATTGTTTAGAGCTTCTTGCAGGCTCCTAGCAGTTTGTAGCTTCTTGAAAAGAAAAGGTATTTGTTCTATCCTCCTATGGATAGATGGACAACCTACACACTGTAAGATATAAATAGATTGGTGGGGGCCGGATTGATGGCCCTGTTAGATTTGGTGAAGTCTCAACTGGAGTTTTTTCTCAGCCAGGGGATTTTCTTAAGGAAAACATATCTTCAAGGTCCATGCAATTTAGCATTGGACTGGTTTTTGAGGAAGCAATTAAACAACAGGCACTTGAAGTTTCCTTCACAAATCCTATAAAGTTTTGAGGACCTTTTGGAGTAGATCTTTTTCCATACTGATTAAAAGCTCAGTTTCTTCACTTTTTCAGTTGGATACCAGATCTATGTTCTTACCAATGGATTACATTGTAGAAGATTAGCCATGTTGGATTAATTATGCCTGTCTTTCTTTTGTGATGATTTTCAGATTTCCAGGTTCCTGATGCAAATCTGGAAGCAGAAAGCTGGGTTTATTTTGTTACCACTACATTGGAGAGCTCAGACACAATATCCCTATCCTCTTTCCATCCTTCCTGTACCTGTTTCTGAGTCTAGATGTCATGTTCCCAACCAGATTTGAGAGTGCAACCTCAATATGGTGGCTTTGGAGCTCTTATGGCTTCCTGGGATATCCCAGGACTGTCAAGAGTAGATTCTAGCTTCATCCAGACAGCCTGGGATTAGGGAATAACCAGGGCATACCACAATTCTTGGTGAGGTTGGGGTGGCTAGTGTCTGGAAAGAAATAGTGATCCTATTGTATTGCTTGTCATGTCTGTTCTTAACTTCCTAACCTCTCTGGGGCCCAACAAAAATCCCATTGTACAATTAGAGGCTATCGCTGAGCCTTATCTGCAGGTCACAAACAGGTAGGTAATAAACTGGCTCCTGAACACCCACTGGTATGCAGGTTGCTAAAATAAGTTAGATATTCCTATCCCTAGGGCTTGTGGGGCATACATTGAGTCCTTCAGTTGCTCTTCTCCAATAAGGTAATATAATAACACTTTTTAATTGAACATTGTTAGAAAGGGCAACAGTTTGCAATTTTCTCCAAGTAGGGACCCTTCCTCCTAGTCAGGGTAAGGGGGATAAACTTCTAATATAACCCCCGCTTACTGTTCTCGTAGACAGTGATGCTGTGAGGATCGGGACAAACCAGTTCTCAATGCAGTGGCCGCAACAGCTCTGCATTTGTTTCCCCAGCCATGGTTCCACGATGCATTCGTTCTTGCAGCCACACAGATGGGCCTGCATTGGAGTTGGTGCAGTGATCTCGGACTTTGTAGATTGGTGCACTCAATGTGGTGTGTGGCGATTTGGCAAGCTGTTTCATCGGTGATGCGTCAGAAACGGTGCAGATGCGTTACGCTTCTTGAAGAGGCATTTTTTTTTCCAGCTCTGAATGGTAGGAACAACGTCAAGAGGCCCAATTCAGCAACAGGCACCTCTGGCAGGTCAAACTCCCATGGACGTTCAGGGGAGCTGGTGGTGAAGTCTTTTTATTACTGAGACTTCAAAACATGAGGCAAGCTCTACTTCAAGCTCTTGGAGATCTTCCTCAAGCAGGAGACACAGCACACAGCAAAGCCCGTATCCTCTTCTTGGCAGAGACAGCTTCTGCAGACCATCCCAAACAGCACAGAGCAAAGGGGCAGTACTTCAGTTTCGCCAGCTCTACTCCTTGGCAAAGCTTTCTCTTGAATTCCAGAAGTAATCTAAAAGTCTGGGTCAGGTCACCACTTTTTATAGAACAAATGCCATTGTTCTCTGGTGGCAGAGAAGTTCTTTGCCCAGCCAAAACCAGTTCTGTCCTCTCTGGTGCAGCTTCCTGGAAGGACATGGAGACAACATTGTCCAAGGCCCATTCAGTTACGAAAGAAAACTCCTCCCCTACTCTGAATGCAGCCCAGGTCTATTCAGCCCAGCCCTTGCTCACCCTTGAAAGGCAGGACACACCTCACTTCCCCAACTGGCTGTCTGAACAGAATGCTCATCCCCAGCCCCTGTCACTCCAAAGCCAGACAGTCAATACACAAACCTAGCAGAGGTACACAGCAAGAAAATACCTACAGTCAAAAAGTGGTATTTTCAAACACAGAATGTAAAAATCATTCTTACTAAAAGATGCATATTCATATGCGGAGTTCAGGCATACCAAACTTTACCTTCATATCAAGTCCCAATGGGAATTTATATTTAAATGATGTTATAAATGAACTCCCATTCAATCCAATGGGACAGATAGCCTTTAAATAGTGAAAAACGAACTTGACAATATTTCCTTATCAGGACATGTCACCCACTTCAGGGCATGTCTTACCTTTCACATACACTGCACCCAGTCCACATTGGTACCTTGGGTCTACCTGAGGGGTGACTCACATGTAAGAAAAAAGGGAAGGTTAGGGCCTGGAAAGTGGCTGCACTTGCCAGGTTGACATGGCAGTACTAGACTGCCACAGACATGGCAGTCCTGAGACCCTTCTGCAAGGCTATTTGTGTGGGTGGCACAATCAGTGCTGCAAGCCCACTAGCAGTATTAGTTTACAGGCCCTGGGCACGGATTGGTGTCACTACAACGCATGCTTTTACATCGCATGCCTTTACAACGCGGTTTTTACCACGCAGTCCATTACAACGCATAATGCTTTTAGGCGCTGGATAGTGAATTATTTAATTTACTATTCCAACTCCAGTCCCCGTGGATAGCAGGGAAGGTGTTGGATAGTAAATTAAATATATTCCCTATCCTAGAGCGCCCCCCAGCGCAATGCGTTGTAATGGTATGCGTTGTAATGGTTGCGATGTAATGGTAGTGCGTTGTAAAAAATGCGTTGTAAGTGATGTTCCCCCCTGGGCACACATAGTGCACTGTTCTGGGAATTAGCAGTAACCCAAATAAGGCAATTATAGAAACTCTAATCCATAACAACAATTTACAGAGGGAGCACTTTCACTTTGGCACTGAACAGCAGTGGAAAAGTGCCCAAAGTATCTAGACCAGTAAAAACAAAGTCTAACACACAGTAAAAACACAGGAGGAAAAGACAAAAATTCAGTGGAAACCGACAATAAGGATACCAGGTCTAACAAACATGTTATCTGCTAAACTGGTAATCTTATGTTGTGTCTGGTTTAGAAGGGTATCTGATGTTAGCTTATTAGATATTACTACAACACATTTTTCCATCTTGTGTTCATTCTAATATATCAAGATGTACTGTACGGAGAATTATTCCACATCTGTAGAATGCTCTTCCTTTCTATCACATCCTAGGTTATTTTCTTTTTTTGTAGTTTTATGTAGTGCAAACTTGACCTGGATGTATCAGAGAGCTTTACGTGAGCACTAGTTACATTACAGATGTACAAATTTGCTTTTGGCACAGGCAGATTAAGTGATTAGCCTTGAATCATAGATTGTTTGAGACTCCCACCAGACTCAAACCTGGTTCCCCAGCTTCAAAGTAAGCCATCCTAGTCGTTAAGCCACAATTGCTCCCCAATGAGAGATTATGTGTGGTTCTTTTCACTAAACAGTATATACATTACACAAAGGATCTGTAAATGTCTTGACCACAATTACTGATTTCTTTGCATAAAGCATTTTTCTCAGTTTATTCTGTCGCCCCAGTAGGTGGAATAAATGGGTTATGTTTTTGGGCGGGGTGGTTGAGTTTGCGCTGTTGGAGCCATTCAATGGGGTGGGGTGTGGTAGATTTTGTGGAGCCATTCACTGAGAGATACAATGGCTACTAAGTCTTTTTGAGCAGAAGCCAGGATGGAAGCCAATCTCAGGCCTGCTGGTTGGTCCTGGAACTTTACATTTAGAGCATTATATTGTAAACCTATAGAGCATGGATCTTTGTTGGTGATTAACAGGCTTTACACACAGAGTATAGAGTTGCCTGTCTTGTAATAAAATACAAACTTGAAAAAGGGATTAGTGAAGAAAATTCCTGATTTTCTTAAAGTCATGGAATAAAACAGTATTCCAGCTCTTACTTGATATCCCACCCATGCATGGAAGTGTAATTATTTTCCTTTTTCTTGATAGTTTCAGTATCGTCTCTGCCAGCACCATTTGGAGGTTTGGTTTGAGTTTTGTACACAGGAGATGTGCCCTATTTTCCAGGATGAGGAATGTAGAGAAGTAAAAAACTACGCAAAAAAGGAAGCTGCCCATTTTCTCTTTGGATTTCTCTATACTTAGGCCTTATTACTGGACTTTTGATATCAAGAAAATAGGCAGTGCTCCTAATATTAGGGATAAAGTACCCTGTGCTATACAGTATAAGCATATTGAAAGTTACCAAGGTGTTCCATAACCATATAGAGAAATGGGGCCAAATGCTGAGTTCCTTTATAAGGTTATATACCTCAGATTTCACATGCAATATCCTATACACCAGGGGGTACTTTACCTCATATAATAAATGGCCACGCTATAGCCTTTGTTACAAACCATGTAATACCTTGGTGCTTTGCTCTTTCATTTGAAAGAGTGAGCATGTTTTCAAACATGAAGAATAAAAATAAAACCTCTGGTACAAACTGAAACACAATAAACACTTGTCAGATATTTGTTGCAAATAGATTTTAGAAACAATTCAATAAAAGTAAGTTTAGAAAAAATAAAGAAAAACTGCAGTAGCTCGGAATGAGTAGACACTTGCAGAAAGATTCTAGCTTTTCTCTCTCTAAGGAGTGCAAAAAATAAACATATTTTCTTTCTCCACTCTACTTGCCATTGTAAGTTATTAAAATAGAGCACAGAAAGAAAAGCATTGATACGTTTTTGTTGCTTTGAACAGCTGCTTCTATGACGATTCATCACCTGACATGACTTTAATTTAGACTACTGGCAGCAGGCAATGAGACATCAGAACTTGACTGCAATAACTTAAAATAGCTGAGTTCTTGAGTCTTCTCTTCACATCAGGCGATTGAGTGCATCTCTGGTTGCCAATAGAAACATGCATTCATGCAGAGATTACAGAATTTAAGCGCGAATTTTGCGAATCTTGCGTTCGCGAATTTTGCGGATTTGCGAACTCGCAATCCGCAAAATCCGCGAATTCTCGTGAATTTGCGGATTTTTTTTTTGTGTTTGCGCGGGTTTCTGCCAGTTCGCGAGGGTTTTGTACAATTTCGCAAACTGCGAACTTACCTGTCGGGTCGCAAGTTTCGCGAACTTGTTGTTTCTACGTGTCCAGCCTGTTTGGGACACTCTTCTTCATCACTGCCACTCTCTGTCACCACTGCCACTCTCTGACTACTCATGCCACCCTCTGGCCCACCCATGCCACCCTCTGTTTCATCACAGCACCCTCTGGTTGTCCAGTCAGTGTACATTATTGTGGCAACGCAAGCACACCTTCCCTGCCTCAAGTGACCTGAATTAATTTGGGGCTGATTAATGTGTCACAGAATATTTTTTTAGCTGGCACCTGCTTCCTTAGTGCTTCCTGATTAGTGATCTTTTGCACTTGCTAAGTGCTTTCATTGTTGCAAAATTAGTTACAACACCTGCCCTGCCCCAACTGACAATAATGAATTAGGGGCTGATTAATGGATTTGAACTTCCAGCCTGGCTCCTGCTTGTCTCCCTTAGCTGTAATTCAGGACCTTTGTGGCATATGTGTAACTATTCTGAGGTTCAGAGCAGGGTCACAGAATAGTTGCAACTGGCAACTGAACTCTGGAGGGGCCCCTCAGGAAGCACTACAGGAAATGGCTACTAATGATGAGCCTGAACTTTTGAACCTGGTAAGTAGTTTCAGTTTTGCTAAGATCGTATTTCTGCAATTTTGCACTTATTCGCGGGGCGCGAAGTTGTACTGGGAAGCCGCGAACTCACGCGAACAGTGTGAGCAGTGCGAGCAAAATCCGCTGCTCGCGGATTTGCGGATTTTGCGGGAGATTCGCGAATCTCGCGGATTGCGAATTTACCGAAAATCCGCAAAATCCGCGAGCGAAACGGATTTTCCGCCCATGCTTAACAGAATTCCACGTAATATAGGACCACTATTTAGGGACCAATAGAAGCCATTCTATATGTACAGTAAAATGGTATTATCAATTATGTACCTTACTTCGAACTTGGGGGCATATTATCAAGCTAAATTATCGCTGCTTCATCGGCAGGAAACTGCCTCTAAAGCGGCGAAAATGGGCTTGATAATATGCTCTTGTGAATTCCCATAGCAGCCCAGGTTCTGGTGTTAACAGTCGCTAACATCGCTATCTCCTATTACCAACTTTTGGAGATATTCACGCTAAGCGTGAATATCTCCAAAAGCTAACACCTGCCTTGAGCAGGTCTTAGCCATGTTATCCAATGGGAGGGGGATAACATGGCTAAGAGCATTAGCCCGGTAATGCATGAATATCCCTGACTTTTCAGCGATATTCATGCATTGCGGCTGATTTTTATCGCATTCGCGATAAACCTTGGTAATACCAAGGTTTATCTGCGATAAAAATCGCTTTAGCTCAGCAGTAAATTTTTGTCTCTAACCAAGCAATAGCGATAATTATCGCTATTGCTTGGTAATATGCCCCATATTTTGATATTTTTGATGCTACTGAAAGTGTATTTTGTCTGAGATATGTGAATTATGTTGTCTAGGGATTTCCTAACCCATGAAATAGTTATATGATTTCCTTAAAGTGCTAATAAATTTATGTTTCAGGTGTTGTTGGAATAAGAAAAAAAGCTTGTTTAGCTTGTGGAGGAAATACAATTGCTTGTAAACAAAACACCTAAATTGTGCTTCATGAATATAACAAATCTCCCTCCATAATTAGGCTTCAAGTGTATTTAAGAAAGGAGTCCTCTGCAATAATTAGTTGTGCATGCAGTTAGTGGTTTGCCGCCAGAATCGATGGTTCTGTGAAACCAGAAAATGCCCTGCACTTTATGTTAATTTAACTGTGTGGTTTGGAACCCTGAATGGACAAATAACCCTAGAGAGAATATGTATGCTGTCAATTTCTATTTCAGGGCATATCCCCAGGTACGTAGTGGTCGGAATGCTTGTCCTTTCCAGGAGCAATTAAACAGGAAGAAACTTTTAAATTAGCTTAATTCATTTGCTTCAAACAGCAGGAACTATTTTTAATGTAGCCCCCTATGTCCTGAGCCTCCCACTTCCCCAGTACTCAGCCTATTTTTATGTTTGGCTCACTTTGCACTTACACCTTCCCATTGTGTTATTCCTCATGTTGAGGATTTTAAAAGTACCCAAGGTGGATCACTGGCAAAGTAATGACCTACAAAATATCGACCTACACGAATATCGAGTCAAAAATATCGAGGGCAAGAATATCGACATCCTATCTACAACATGGTAAGTACAAAAATTTTGAAAAAATAATATAGATGTTAAAAATATCGATGTTAAAAATATTGTTTTTTTCTTTTAAAATATAAATGTTAAATAAAGTAAATAACACTAATAAATAAAATCTACATAGTTAAAAGTATCTAATAATGTTTAAAATTAATAAATAATACATATATATTAATAATACATTATTTAAATATATTCAGTAAATATATAATATATAGGTACTGAACAATAAGTTGTAATAATTATTTTACTAATTTATAAATTAATAAAATATCTTCTAAATTACCAATACATTTACAAACATAAAACAATAACATAAATAAAATGTAAAAAATATAAAAAATTAAATATACTTTTAATATTTTTAAAATTAATTATATAAAATGTTGGATAGCGTAAGGGTAAAAATTACAATTCCCACTCCAGAGCGTGCAACAGTAGGGAAAGCTTTGGATAGCGTAGGAGTATAAATTACTATTCCCACTCCACTGAGTGCAACAGTAGGGAAAGGGTTGGATTGCGTAGGAGTAAAAATTACTAATCCCACTCCATAGAGTGCAACAGTAGGGAAAGCGTTGGATAGCGTAGGAGTAAAAATTACTATTCCCAATCCAGAGAGTGCAACAGTAGGGAAAGCGTTGGATAGCGTAGGAGTATGAATTACTATTCCCACTCCACTGAGTGCAACAGTAGGGAAAGCGTTGGATAGCGTAAGAGTTAAATTACTATTCCCACTCCATAGAGTGCAACAGTAGGTAAAGCGTTGGATAGCTTGGTGGTAAAAATTACTATTCCCACTCCAGAGTGTGCAACAGTAGGGAAAGCGTTGGATAGCGTAGGAGTAAAAATTACTATTCCCATTCCAGAGAGTGCAACAGTAGGGAAAGCGTTGGATAGCGTAGGGGTAAAAATTACTATTCCCACTCCAGAGAGTGCAACAGTAGGGAAAGCGTTGGATAGTGTAGGAGTAAAAATTACAATTCCCACTCCAGAGAGTGCAACAGTAGGGAAAGCGTTGGATAGCGTAGGAGTAAAAATTTACTATTCCCACGCCAGAGAGTGCAACAGTAGGGAAAGCGTTGGATAGCGTAGGGGTAAAAAATACTATTCCCACTCCAGAGAGTGCAACAGTAGGTAAAGCTTTGGATAGCGTAGGGGTAAAAATTACTATTCCCACTCCAGAGAGTGCAACAGTAGGGAAAGCGTTGGATAGCGTAGGAGTATAAATTACTATTCCCACTCCAGAGAGTGCAACAGTAGGGAAAGCGTTGGATAGCGTAGGAGTAAAATTTACTATTCTGACTCCACAGAGTGCAACAGTAGGGAAAGCGTTGGATAGCGTAGGAGTAAAAATTACTATTCCCACTCCAGAGAATGCTACAGTAGGGAAAGCGTTGGATAGCGTAGGGGTAAAAATTACTATTCCCACTCCAGAGAGTGCAACAGTAGGGAAAGCGTTTGATAGCGTAGTGGTAAATATTACATACTTATAAATAAACGTTTTTTTAATAATAAAAACTATTAAATAAATATAAACCATATACAATACCTATACATAATTATTAAAAAAAATGATTAGCTAAATATATTTAACCAAAAATAAATATTAAAAAATACCATTATATTTATATATTTAATTACCAATTAATAATTAATTAACAATTATATTATTAACAACACAATTATTTTAAAAACATTATTACTTAATTACATTTAAATTACTTCCCACCATATTCCCCTATAAACCCACTACCCACAACAGAACACATTTATCTATTTATGAATTAATAACAATTATTTACCAATTAATTAAAATGAATTACCAATTAATTAAATGTAATTACCAATTATTTAAAATTAATTAATAATAACTACTAATTATTAATTAATTTAACCTAATTATATTACTTCCCACCCTATTTCCCTATAAACCCATAACCCGCTACAGAACATATTTATCAATTAATTAAAATTATTTTCCTATTAATTAAAAATAATTACAAATTAATTACAATTTAATAATAAATCCTACTAATTAATAATCAATTTAACATAATTAAATTACTTCCCACCCTATTCCCCTATAAACCCACAACCTGCTCCGGTACTAAAACAAATAATTTGCTTATAAATAAATGTATTAATATATAAAATTAATACACATATAATATTAATTATTTTAAATACTTAAGTTAAACATATAACACATACATAATAAAAAACAAAAAAAATACAAATATCGATATTAGTGTCATCGAAATTAGTGACATCGATATATATGCTATCGATATTACTAACTTCGATATTACTTACATCGATATATAGAATTTTGATATTACTTACCTTAGGGTCGATATTCTGTCCAACGATATTCTTGACATCGATATTCTGCACCTTCGAAATTTCAAACACGATATTTTGGTAGGTCGATATTTAATACTCGATATTTTGACTGTGTACTACCCAAGGTATGTGGATTCCCCGGGAGGGAACTGGTAAAATATAGCAACCTCTTATTTTTTTTGGGGGGGGGAGGGTGAAAAATGTGTTGTGCATGAACATATGTTTTTTTTAAAACCTGAGACTGGGACCAACGACACTGAGTCAAAAATATAATTTCAAGAAATGTAATCCACTAATTCGTCAGTGCTACTTTTCTATTACAAACTGTGCTTTAATCAGCCAAACAGACAGCAGATATTTGGATATGCAATACACAACTAAAGTGCTAATGTCAGATTGTCAGATGTGATCATTTGTAATGCCACACTATACTGTGTGCAGGCAATGCTCCTCAATAGTGGACCTATTCATTTTTTAGTTAGGAGGTAGAACAAGTGGGGAATTTATCAGAAGATTCAGCTTGATGTCTCCAATTTTTACAGACACTCTTGGTGTTCAAGATTCTATATCTAAATTGAAGATTCCACTTCTTGGTGAGGGGAGGTAAAAGGCGATTCATATATTATTAAAAAGGCAGTATCATTTTAAACTCAAGAATATTGTCCACAGTACCTCCACTGTTATAATTCAGGGAACATCCCTCCATAACAAAGATCCAATTATTTTCGTTAATTGATGACCTAGAAATCATAGCCATCTCTTGAGGATGTTTCCAGAATCTTCCTATACCTAAAGTAATCAGCATAGATTTAATATAGTTCAACCAAAGAACCTTTGAGTTTTTGATACAACAGTGAATGGATCTTAGGTCATCTCCATAAGAGGGCAACACATCTGTTTTTCAAAGGCGATGTCTATAGAATTGGACGATTGTGTTTCTTTTGTGAAATTGAGTTATGGATAAGCCTAAGTACATTGGCACACGTGGAGTGGTCTGGGGAGAGCTAACATAGATCTAAGAATTATTTTCACTGACAGATAACATATCTCAGTTCATATGACCTTATACATTGGCTCCATATAAGGCAGCCCCAATGCCTTAGCATCATAGCTGGTAAAATTGCCCTTGAGGATGAGACTGTATGCAGTTTATTATACTCAAGCTGCACTGTTGCACACTTACTTTACTTTTCTGTAACTGTGAGATCCAAGACAAATGATGAGCCACCTTCTTTTTTACCATTTATTACCAATGAGTCAAAATTAGAGAATGTGCCTATTCACATGCATTTATTTGGGTCCGTTTGTTAAGGGGACTGAAAATCATATATTTAATCTTGGTGTTCAGTTCTATCCTCATCTCTTTTCAAAATGACTCAAAGGCACTTAGGAACTGCTGGATACCACAGGGGGTCTTGGAAATAGAAGTGTGTCAGCCGCAAAAAGAATGGCAGATGTTCTCTGCTCCCCTGTTTTCAACACATTCCATCCATCCTTGTACAATCAGGTCACTACATCATTTATAAACAAAGAAAAAGGTTTGGACCCAGAACGTACCCCTGTTCAACCCACTCTTTGAATTGCAATCTGGTCAGTAAGTTGCCCTCCGATGTCCCATCTTACATGTGAATAGTTACTAGTATGTAATCTTATTAAAATTGACAGTAGATTAGAAGAAAGAGCCAAATATTGATGGACCATCCAAAGTATTTTCCCTGCAATAAAAACAAAGCCCAAGCATAAATCAATGAAAGCCATATACCGGTGGCCCTGTTTGGGAGCCTTCCAGTAGATATAGCTAAAACGGAAGGCCAAATCAAGCATGCTTGTCTTGGGACTGAACCCTGCCTGATACGATGACAGGATAGGTTTTTTTGCAATCCAGGCTCTGATCTTACTTAGCATTTGCCTACAGAAAACTTTCAGCAGACTATCTATAAGGCTGATGGGTCTATAGTTATTTGGATATTCACAAGATCCCTTTTTAAAAATGAGTACAATCTCAACAGCATTCCAGAAAGGTGGTATTCTCACCCCATTTAAAATAAGATGGGAAATATGATTTATATGGGGCACCCATACGTCTTTATAACGTTTGAATGGTATTTGGTCTGGGCCTGGTACCCTGCCACACTCAATCCTTCTTATGGCAGCATAAGAGTCTCGTATGGAAAGAGTGAATGTGGGGTTTTGTCAGTTTTATACAGGAGTTTGGGGTTCAGTCCATCCCTCATCATACCACTATGTAATTTGTATAGACTACTGAAATGGTCAACCGAGTCTTGTGGCTGAACAAAATATTAATGTTCTTAGGGGGCTTTAGCAGTTCTGGAGGTGACCGTGCACCATCGGGTGTTAGCAGTAACAATTAAATCCTCCCAGATTGAGTTCTCCCAATCTCTTTGGCCTTTAGTATGGCTCACTTATAAGCTTTCCATGCAGGCTGTAATACTGGTATATTGTTGCTTTTCAGGGCATGGAGTAAATTATTTTGAGCTATCCTACAGGCCTTATTGTACCATATTAAAGTAGGGGATTTATTAGCATTTTGCTTCACACCCTAGGATATTAACTCTATTATTTTGTCAAGTGAATTATGCTGACCCAATATCATGGACGATTCCCCTGCAACATGGTGCCACATGATGTTCTTAGTCGTGTCTTCCACCATTTTACATGCCTTTTCCAGAATTTCAGGGATCCTCTGTGCCCAGTCTCACCTCATAAATGTTCTGTTATTGGTGCAAAGAAATTTTCCTGGGGCAGCCTTTACTGGGGATTCTAGCAAGCCAGTCAATGTCATAATAAAGGTATTATGATCACTATCCTTAGAATCTAGGAAGGTCATATCAGCTAACAGATACAAACGTCCTAGCTCAACTAAAATATAGTCAATACGGCTTGTAGAGTCAAGACTATTAAACACGTGTCTAACTATTCGAACACATATGCCATTACATGCTCTTAAGTATCAATTTAGGCTCAAAGTTGTTACTTGAATGGCCTTATCTGACCATTTAAAAGCTGGCAATTCCAGTACTGGTATCCACCTTTTCATGTCCAGGTCAGTAGTTACCTTTGGTGGGCCAATTGCTAGGGGCTCATAGGTGATATTGAAGTCCCCTGACATATTCAATTTTCCCTTTGCCGAGCTGGTTTGTAGACTCGTTTTTAACTGCAGAATCATTTCAAATTCTGCATTCCGTCCTGTTTTTCTATTATAAATATTATTCACCCTTTTAGCTTGGCCCTTTGATAGTTCAAGGACAGCTGTCAATATTTCATTTGAATTGATACTTATCAATTAAATTCTGTAGCTAGGTTGTTTTAATCCAGATTGCTAAACCTCCTAACCGTCTTCCCTACCATGCATGTAGTGCAGGCTTTTATAAACAAGAAAACCCTGAACAATAAATTGGCCCTGTCCACGTTCATCGAGATAGACTTTTCTTGTTTCTGTCTTTAAATGATCCGCCGGTCATGGTCGTCTAATTTCGACCCAAACGAACACCATTCCATGAAAGTAGTTTTAACAATGGAGGTGTTGCAGATTTGCTATAAATACATTCCTGTGGGTTCAAATTATTTTTACCTCATCTTCCTGAAGTATGGTCAAGGAATACTCTACCTCAGACACTGCCTCACACAAACTACAGTTTTGGAATTGACCTGCACATACCACGACTGCCTTTATAGAAAGTGGGGCTTACTTTAGAAAAAAGTGACACCTGATAATACAGGGCCGGTCCCTACCAAGTTATTGCTTGTAAGTTACATTGCCTGTGTTTTTTTCTTATAGTTCTTTTCATGCAGGTTCTCAGTGTTTGGGTCCTCCTAAGCCTTGTCATTTTGGTCTTGGTTCTCCTGACCTTCACAGTCTAGTCTCCTTGCTCTGCCCCACTTAGTAATGTCCGCCGACCCATCCTAGTCCTATTAGTTCTACTGTTCTCCTGGGTTGTCTATTCCACCTTGCTCTTGTCAATCTGACCCTGGTCCTTTCTGTCATGGTGCTCCTAGCAATGATCCTTCTGGGGCTGGTCTTCTTCATCCCTCTAATACTGGTCTTCTTAGTTCCCATGTTGCGGGTACCACTGGTTCATTTAGTCCTTGTTCACCTGTTATAGGATCCACCTGAGTCTGGCCCTAACGGATCTTCTGATCCTGCTACTACAAGGCCTAGACCTCTTGGTCCTTTATATCCTCCCCGGTCATTCTAATATAGGATCTCCAGGTCCTGCTATCCCTGGTCCTTTCTGGTCTTAGTCTTCCTGAAAGTGGAAAATTCAATTCAAACCCCTTGGTGCTCCTTGGTCTTCTGCATCCTGTCTCAGGTCCTTCTCTCCATTGTTCTCCTGATACTACTTCTCTATGGTCTTTCTACCTGAGTTTGCTACTCCTGGCTGTCCTCATTCCACTATTTCGGATGGATGCTCTCAGGCCCTCTAAACCCTCCACTTCATTATTGTCCTTTTCCTTCTGTTCCATCTACCCCTGGTGTTGCTGTTCCTTTAACCCTTGTTCGCTGGGTCATGATCCCTCTGTTGCACATCCTACTGACCCTCCTGATTCTTATCACTCTCGTACAGGTACCCCTAGTCCTATGTTCTCATGTTCTGTTTCTTATCGTCTAATTGTTCATTGGTCCCCATGTGGTATTTGTAACCCTAGTCTTCATAGGTTAGTTGTACAGGCCCTGATGAGAGCCACACAAGTCACCCCTCATGGATTTCCCTGGGTCTCTAGTTTAAAAAAATGTATACATTTGCTAGGTTTCCCCAGGTGCCGGCAGAGCAAGGGGTCAAAATCCACAGCTAGGCCCTTTAAAAAAAGGGTCTGTTTTCACTGTAAAAATGTGTTGTGTCCACATTGCTTTTTGGCCTGTTTCCTGTCACGGGCACTGGGCCTACCCACACAATTCAGGTACCATTTTTATGGGAAGACTTTGGGGAGTGTGGAGTGGGTGGAATTTTGTGGACCCATGCAGATTCCAGAACTTTCCATCGCAGAAATGTGAGGAAAATGTGTTTTTTTCATGGCAAAGTTTGAGGTTTGCAAGGGATTCTGGGTAACAAAACCTGGTGAGAACCACAAAAGTCATCCCATCCTGGATTGCCATTTGTGTCTAGTTTTCAAAAATGTGTAGGCTTGCTAGGTTTACCCCGGTGCCAGCAGAGCTAGGGTTCAAATTCTACAGCTAGGCATGTTGAAAAAAGGGCCAGATTTCACTGTAAAAATGTGTTGTATCCACTTTGCTTTTTGGCCTGTTCCCTGTTGCGGGCACTAGGCCTACCCACACAAGTGAGGTACATTTTATCAGAAGACTTTAGCAAATGCCGAGTCTGTGTCTTTTTGTGATCCACGCAGATTCCAGAACTTTCCATCACAGAAATCTGAGGAAAGTGTGTTTTTTGACAAAGTTTGAGCAGTGCAAGGGACTCTGGGTAACAGACCTTGGTTAGAGCCCCTCAAGTCACCACATCCTAGATACCTGTGGGTATCTAGATTTAAAAAATGTATATGTTTTTCTACGTTTCCCTACATGCTAGCTGAGCTAGGGTTTGCATAAAAGGGTCAGTTTTCACTGTAAAAATGTGGAGTGTCCATGTTGTGTTTGGAGCCAT
The DNA here is from genome assembly GCF_964263255.1 of Lissotriton vulgaris. NCBI lineage: Eukaryota > Metazoa > Chordata > Amphibia > Caudata > Salamandridae > Lissotriton > Lissotriton vulgaris. The sequence goes on along the minus strand of NC_141696.1, from coordinate 1,090,858,987 downwards.
TTCCTGTTCCAGGCACTAGACTTACCCACACAAGTGAGGTATCATTTTTATTGGGAGACTTAGAGGAACACAGAATCATAGCGCAACTGTTATTACCTATTGACTTTTGATGCATTTCCACCTTCCAAATGTAAGACAATGTGTAAAAAAGAAGTCACTTTGAAAAATGTCCTATAATTCACATGCTAGTATGGGTACCCACAATTTCGGAGATGTGCAAATAACTACTGTTTTTAAACTCTATATTTTGTTCCCATTTCGGAAATACATGGGTGTCTTTGATACCTATATTTCACTTTTTATATTTTACCAAATGAATTGCTATATACCACTTGCACAATGAAAAACCATTGCAAGACTCTGCTCTCATTGGCTCTGGGTTCCTTTAACGGTATATTGCTTAAAAGAATCTGTCATACTTAGGAGAAGTTACATGTGAAAACTGTGGCACTAATGGCTGTTTTTTTACCCATTTTATATTTTCCTTAATTTCAACTGTTAGTTTTCATTAAAAAAACACTTGAAGGAGCTACACAATGATCCCTTGCTGAATTCATCCTTTTGTCTACTTTTCTGAAATGTATAGATTTTTGTGATCAATTGTTTCTTTCATACTCTTTTCTAACAGTAACTGGAAGAATGTTGAAAGCACAAAAAATAGCAAAAATATGCGACGTCCCAGTAAAATGGCAAAACTGTATAAAATATTTTGGTTTTCTGAAAAAATTCTGTTGGTCCCTGAAAGCTTACATCAAACCCGGAGAAAATGATCGAAAGAATTGAAGAAATGGCAGAAAGATTCGCACAGATAGGATATGAAGCATCAACTCTAGAGTTGGCAAAACATTCATGACAGATCTTTTAAAGAACACTGTTAAACCGAAAAACACCGGAATGGTGGTAGTATCAGATTCTCTACGCTGAGCAGCACCTCCCAGAAAATAATTACTCAACATAAGCCAATGTTGACATTAGAACCAGATTTTAAAACCCTGTTCTTTCAACCTCCACTTTTTGCCCATACCAGAAGCAAAAATGTGGTAGAAATCCTAAAAGAGCAACAGACTATAATACAAAAGCCAAAAGGCACAAGACCTTGCTTTAATTGTAACAACTGCAAAAATGTAATACAAGGAACCAACATATCTCATCCTATGAAAGGTTACAACATCAAATTACGTGCTCAAGCCACATGTGACACACCAAATGTCATATATTTGTTAAAACGCCCATGTGGAAAAGTATATGTGGGCAAAACGGAGCATAAGATTAAAATACGGATTAATGAACATAAATCAAACATAATGACCAGGAATATAAATTCCACAATAGCAACATACTTCATGGAACAACAACATAATCTATCGCAATTGAAATTTCAAGTTCTTGAGGTGATTCAAAAAACCAAAGGAAGAGACAATAACAAACATCTGCTGCGACAAGAGAACTTTTGGATAATGAAACTTCAATCCTGGAAGCCGCATGGACTGAATGAACGTATAGAATATGCATGTTATTTATATGCTACTTTGATCACTCTTTGAATTTTGTACGTTGTCTGTTCACTGGTACATGTATTTTAATGATCACAGTTAAAACTAATAAGCCCGTTGGTATACCTGTTTAATATTCGTACATGAACATGCATAGATGATAGCTAGAAATACGACGCAAGTACACTCTTTAATATAGTCTTCCTTTATATTGGAACACCTATGTTTACTAAGGCAAACACTCAAGACGGCCACCTCATAAACTGATGAGTTCTACTACTATATTTACCAAGCACCACGGTAACCTTGGTACTATAGTCCTATATCTACATTGTCCACCTCATTCGCATATGATGAAATGATATGGTCTGAAATTAATCAAAATAGGCCTCGTAATCAGCCCTAAAGTTAAAGAACAGTGAAAGAGATAATGGTGGGACTTACATAAACTGATCACCATCTGATGGTTGAAAAAGAACAGGCTTTTTCAGCACTAAGTCTCTGAAGTAGCACTTTTCTCAGATTTCACATTGAATACCAGTTGTAGTGGAAGCACTTTCTCTGTTATGGCAGAATTCAAGAGACTGAACTGATTTTATCATAACAATGAGCAACAGGATGAATGCTCGATGAGAAAACATGAGTCAAATGGTGAGTCAACACCAAAAACAAACTAGAGCTACCACTTTGTTAGTCGGGGTCTGCTTATCATCAAATTTGGAAAAACCTAGCTTAATAAAGGGCCAACCGATGTGCTATTGGAAGCATGGTACATGCAGTGAGACAGTTCACAAGCACGGTTGCCATAGGCCATGTAACCATGTTACATGTGCAAGGCAGTGATATTACACCATAAGTTATGATAGTCATAACAATTGTCTGTTATTTAGAGGTGTTTTAGTAACATGTATGTTTTAGAACGAGGTCTGTGCAGTCTTATCATTTAATATTTGTTATGTGAGATAGTATTTTCATTTAAATTTTTACATCGATTCTTTAAATACAATGATATATATATATATTCCTTGTGATGGAAAAACAATTGAAAAAATGTATGTTTGATACTTTAAAATATTTTTGAAAATAACATATATTGTTATATTATTATCACTCAAATTTATTTCAAGTAATTTCTTTACAAAAATGCCATATGTCTGTATATTGAGTTTAATCTAGAATATATTACATATACTGTAGAATGGAACGTAACTATTGTAATAATGTTAAATATATGTTAAATTTAAAGTTAAAAATAATTTTGTTTTTCATTTTCAAAATATTGATATCCAATTTAATAATGTTAACATATTTGTTTATTATTATACCTATTGTTACAAATGATGAAAAAAACATGCTTTTTATTTACTATCTGATTTGGACATGTGATACATTTAAATGCTAATTCCTCATGTTAAAAGTCTTTACCCTAAACTCATGCAATTTTTCTGTTCATGCACTTTTTCTGCTTGCTATTTTAAAATTGCAATCAGAAACATTGCATGCATAAAGCTTATTAGCGGAAGGAGCAAAGGTTATAACATGAAAACATGCAGTAATATCTCTCAGCCAGACTCAGGGCCAGATTGGAAATACTGAAAACCTGTGTAGTGCGATTATACTCATAAATGTTACTTCTCTACATTAATGTATGTTTTCAAAATAGGTTGTTAAACTATTTTATAGTTACATAATAAATGTTTTAATTTTAGATTTTTTAAACATTAATTTATATTTATGTGTATTTCTTATCATTTTAAATCAGTTAATTTAATTTAATTTAAAAAAATCCATGGGGATTTATTTTATGTTCCAAATTCCATTATATATGCATTTCTTGTCATTCACATTTCGTCAAGAAAAGGCTTGATTCTCTACTGTTGTGCATACTGCGTGCGGAGCTTGACCCCGTGACCCCACATGACCAAGGAAGCAGAGCAGTGAGACTCGAGACATAAACGCTAGTCCCAAGACCCGACTCGCCAGCTAATCCCTTTGCTTAACGCTCGGCCCCCGGCCCGTGAAGCCTGTAAATTCTGGCCAACAGAGAAAATAAAAGAAGCCCGAAGGTGAAAGATTTGCCACCTAGTCGGCGGCCCCTGGCCCCTCAGGCCGCGTTAGCCGGTATCTGGCACCAGCAGCAAGTAATCAGCAGAGAGAGGAGAACAGATCCTCCACCTGGCACCGTGACCCCAGGACCCCCCTTGGCCTGTAACTCCCTGCTCCAGTTATAAGCAGAGAGGCAGGGAGAGTCGCCCAAAGCCTAAAGGTGTGCATATAACAGGAGTATGGTAAATATATGTGCTGAATGGTCAAATTTGCTGCAAAGGAGGAAGTTTGTCCTTTAGAAGCCTCCTCTAGGTGCTAAATAGAGAAGAGCACGGCCACGGCGTATGTACACGTATACGCACAAAGCACAACAGAGGCAGGTGAGAAGAAGGGAGTCTTCTCCTTTCCTCCCTTTTCTTTATTTTTTTTGTTTTATTATTTAACTGGCCACTCCTGTCCTGAGGACTGTGTTTTTGAATTAAGAGGTTGGACTAGTTGGCATATAGAGAAGTTGTTAAACCGCAAGTTAAAAGAGTGTAACTGATGGCTCCAAGTAAAAACAAAATCGCAATAGGACAGACAAAGGTATTAAAAGACCCCCCAATAGACCAAAATGCATCCGGAGGAAGCCCCGGGTGCCCTGGGAAAAAAACAAAATCTAAACATTTACAGAAGAAAAAAAAATTACCCAAGGAGCCACCGCAAGTGGGAGAAAAGGGGAGTATAGCATCAAACGCTCTGAAAGACTTTGTGGGAAAGCACTTCAAAAGGGTTTTTTCACCAGTCAAACCCCCAGCTCCAGACCCTGAAATAGCCGAGGAAGAACCATGGAAGGGAGGTTCCTCCCTTATTTTTGATGAACAAATGATGAATTCTGCAAATTTAATTAACCAATCCATACAGTCTTTAACACCCTCTAATGGCCCTGCAGTGACACCTCGACTATCCTCTTTTCCAAGGCTGTCCTTACTTCATGGACCTAAGGAAATAAATAGTGAAGACCTATGGCAAGAGGAGAAAGATGGCTTTGCCATGGACGGAAGCATGAAGGGTCACAAAGCGGCTGATGAGCATAGCACAGGGTCTAAGGGCATTAATGACTGTAATCAATCGCTGCAGCCTGACTCAGAATCTTCTACAACTCCGACCTCTTCAATGTTGGAATTAATGCTATTATTGCAAAAAGGACTCCTGGGGATCCTGGAAGTAACAATGCTAAATCATGACATTTTAAAAACACAGAATTCATACCTTTCTTAAAATTCAGGGGGAACTACAAGGAATAAGGGGCCAAATGCCTTTAATGATAAGACCTGTTCTAGATCCCGAATATACAACCCCAACTGCGGGGGGGGATTGGGACCACAGAACCCCTATCGACCAACCACAATGTATACATCTCAAAATGGCCAATGTTGATTAAAAGAAGGGGAGGCTATATCAGATGTGTTAGAAAAGGTGTGCACAGAAAGGGAATAAGTAGCGGGGTAGGCAAAGGGAGAGAGATGGAGGAAGTGCCAGTGGAACAAGTGCCGAATTTAAAGGCCCCAAAAATTATGAGAGAGAATGTGAGTAGAATAAATATAGGAAGTACAGAGAAACTAGTAAAGTACCAAGCTAAAAAAGATACTTGTAGTAATGAACAAAAGTACAAGGAGAAACTGACAAATGTATAAAATATGCTCCATGCAATACAATTAAAAAACCTGCTACAACTGTTGCCTTTAAAGAGCGGCATCATTTGGGCAATATATCAGAGGATGGGGCCAGTTCTAATACACACCAGCCACAAAGGGGGCCAAAATCAATAGGAATGGAGGTAAAAGGAAACCAGTGGCTGTATTTCGAACAAGTGAAAATGGTAAGGGGCGGGAAAAAAACGAAGAAGGTATTGTATCTAAATAGATCACTTCTCCCTAATTCATTCGCCCATTGCCCTAACCTAAAAGGAATCAGCGCAAATGATCTCCGACAGGTGGGCTTTCAATCAACACTGGATGGAAAGGAGCTAACCAGGGTAGAAGTCTAATCAGATCTGGTAAAAATTGCCACAGAGAAAGCAGAGGGTGAGATACAAAATGCAGGGATTCGGCTAGTACCCATTGAAGAAGTAAGGGTAGAATATAATAACCAGCAAGAAAAAGCCTTTTTAAAGCACCATGCAGGGCTTGCAAAAAGGCAAGTGAGACTACTAGAAAGAGATGTAAGTCAAGGCCTGGGAAACCTTAATATAGTGATAAATAAGTCTGCCCCTGATGATTCCTGGAAGAATTGGAGCCTTAATACCGGTTCCCCAGGGCCTTCTCATCGCAATCTTTAGGAATCCAATAGGTTTGAGCCCCTTAGCGATGTAGAATACGTAACGGGGCAGCCACATGGCTTAAAAATGGCCTCCTGGAATATAAATGGATTAGGAAATCAAACAAAGCTTGAATGGTTAAAAGAATTGGCGAAAAATAACAAGATAATTTGTATCCAGGAGACCTGGCTATGTGGGGAGACCCCAGTAGTGGATGGGTTTCACCAAATCTATCGTCCGGCAGTAAAATCAAGGGCCGGCCACCCCGCAGGTGGCTTACTGATATTACTATGTACAAATCTAGTGAAAAAGGTATACCAGCTCACTGTATCATGCAAGTGGTTGCTTTGTTGTAGAATAACCCTAATTGCTGCTGGTAATATTGTAGAAAACGTGTTGATTGTAAATGTATATATGCATTCGGGCACTCAGGAGGAATATGGTGTAGAAATGGGATGTTTTAAGAACGATTTAGATTTATTCAGTGAAATGTATGATTCTGATTTGAAACTGTTGGCAGGGGATTTTAACTATAAACTAAACCCAAAGCAGCAAGATCTTATGTTTTTTGAAATTTTAGAGTCCTATGGTATAAAACAAGCAAAGTTTCCTGAAAGTCTTTCCTCAACGCATGATGTTGTTATTATCTAGCAACCAAAAGTGTCTTCTGCTTGAACGGGAGGCTTCCCCAAGACTGCCCGGCAAAGAAAACTTTTAAACAAGGGACACAAAATTGTCCCATAGATTATGTTTTCATGCCCGCATGGAATTTTAACTTAATAAAGGGCTTTAGAGTAAATCATACTGAAGGTAGTGGCCATAACATTATGGAGATAGAGCTGGTATACCTCCATCAGTCTGCCTGTTAGAAAGTAATCATACAACAGATGGATTACCCAAGGTGTATCTCAACACGGTTAACAGAAAAATATGTAGAAAAGTTAACCAGGTTGCAACAAAATATTATTCTAGGCACCGTAGATGGATTAAACCTGCCCTGGTATATTGAAAAAATAAATCAAGTGGTACAAAGTATAACGGTGGAACTTAGAATAGACGAAAAGGCCAGCAAGAGTAAACAAACTATACAGGCCAAGCAAGGCAATTGGTTTAATATAGACTGTCTAAACAAGAAAAGAGAACTAAGGAGAGAACAGCGCAGTTTGCGCAAAAAAATTATAAATCTAGGGCAGAAAATCTTGCTAAATTAAAAAAAGAATATACTACACTTCTCTATAGTACAAAAAGAGTCCATAAGGAAACCTGCTGGGGGAAATTGTTGGAAGCGATTGAATCAAAGAACATTCGATTGTTCTGGAAGCTAGTACAATCAGCAACAGAGCTTCCTGTCGCCTCCATGAATTGTGTAGTAGAAGAGGGTGCCTGGGAGAATTACCTGAAGGAATTGCATTCCCTGGGGAGAAAAATTGAAGAGGATGTTTTAGGGGATTGGAGTGGTCTGTTAGATAACCTTAAACCAGACTTTTCAGTAGAAAATGTTTTAATTACGATACGAACCCTAAACTTAATAGGAGCTGCTGGCCCAGATAATCTGCCAGCTTTAACAATAAAGTCACGGACAGCATGGTGGGCTGAATTTTTCTCTCTAATGTTCACAGTAATCCTTGACACAGGGATGATCCCGATCAATTGGAAGGGTAAGATAATTAGGCCAATCCATAAAAAAGAGGATATCTATGCACCCAGGAATTATAGAATAATTAACCTACTTGATATTGGTGAAAAGATATTTGCTAAAATAATATTAGGTAGGCTAAAGACTTGAGTAGAAGAGGGATCAATTATCCCAGTTGAACAAGGCGGATTTAAAGAAGGCCATTCCACAATCGATCATTGTTGCATGGGAAGTTACACTGTTGCTTTGTCGATTTTAGAGCAGAATTTGACTCCGTGGACTGTAGTAGACTTTGGGAAGACATGAGACATATTGAATCCCGGATGGCTTATTGATGATCTTAAAAGAGTTACATAGTGGGAATTGGGCCCAGATAATCAGAGACACCCAGGGCACATTAAATCATAAGATAACAGTCGGGAATGGCCTAGGACAGGGGTGCCTTTTCGCACCCCTGTTACTCTCAATTTTCTTGGCTGATCTCCCTGTGACATTAGAAGTCGAAAGAAGTGCTAGCCCAAGAATGAGTGGTCGCAAAGTGTCCTGTCTCTTATACGCAGATGATTTAGTGATCCTGGACAAACAGAAGTAGGTCTCCAAAGGAAACTAAATGTCTTCAAACTTTATTGCGATAGGAAAATATTGACTGTAAATATGGAAAAAACTAAGGTTCTATGCCTTTGGAAGAGTAGAAAGAATTGTAATTGGTGCTTAGGCAATAACAAACTGGAGGCAGTCAAAGAATATAAATACTTAGGCCTCTGGTTCGACAGTGCGCTAAAATGGCGCACCCACTTGGAGGCGCATAAAGCAAAAGCCTTTTCGTCAATATGTGGATTAAAAAAATGTATTAAAGAATACGGTGATATGACACACAGACCAATGCTAAAGGCATTTGAAGCAATGATCCCCCCGCAAGTATTGTAAGGAGCAGAGGTATTATACTTGAGTGGTAAGCAGGGGTGGGATCAGGAAGAAGGAACAATTTTAAAAATATTAATGGCTCTACCTAGCTGCACAATGGTTCAAGCAATCAGAATGGAACTAGGGATAACTTCCTGGACAGTGCAGTGTCAAATGGAGTTGCACAAAAGGTCTCACAATGGTGTAGGGAGGAGATTCAAACAAGTAGCCTTGGTTGGGCAAAGGATGTGAGAAGAACCCTCCAGGAAGTAGCAGGGGGCCTTAATGTGAGTTCCTCCCAGCACTCCTTGGTGGCCGATTTCACAAAGAGAATGCTTAGGGAACAAGGTCAGACTTCTTTAGGGGCCAGGACCTTGACTATATGTTATTGAAAACATCAGTCCAGTGGTTAAAGAAGTCACAGGAAAATGAAGCCTGGTTTCCGTATTTGGACATATTGCCCAACAAAGGGTTAAGAAATGAAATCTTAAGGACCCGAGTTGGGATTAATCATTGGAAGATTGACGGAAAAATAAAGTCAGTATTGATTGGCCCAGATGGTATATGTTTAAGAAATGACATGTTGCATATATTGCTTGATTGCACATTTGTCCTTGTCACACGGAAACAGTTTTCACGTCCAATACTTTTAGCACATAAGATAAATTCACGTGCCCAAGCGGTTTGCTTACTTACAGATATGCCCTCGTTGGAAATTGCAATAGGATTGGGAAAATTCCAGAAGGCTATAAAAGAACTTGTAAGGGAAAAACTGTAGAAGGGGCACTGATTTTTAATTGTTTATAGGACTCCCATGAAATGTGAATTCTTCTTCTTTTAGAAATTTAGAGTGTTCTGTAAACTGTGTTTAATGAATTGTAGGTTCTGAGGGTGTCACCTTCTTTTAATATGTACTGTATATGAAATATTTATTACGTAGTAGAAATTGATGTATACACTATTTGATCTTGTTTGCGTTTTGTACTGTTTAAAAGGCTGTGGTCTAAATAAACAAGGTTTCTCTCTCTCAAAATTCCATTATATTCTTTGGGAATGTTGCAGTAGGAATGTTTGGCAAGGTGAGGTGCTGGACTTACTCCAGCTTTTGGCTGTGGTAACTTTGGGGCATATTATCCAGAACGGCGTTAAAAATTGATAACATACCCTTGAGAATTCCAATAGAAGTCCATGTTCAGGGGTGAACATGGGCTTCTATTGAAATTCTCCAGGGCATATTATCAAGCTCATTATCGCCGCTTTAGCAGCAGTTTCCTACTGATAAACCTGCAATCATTTTCATGCCATTCTTGATAATATGCCCATTTATAAGTGCAGTTTGTGAATAGAAATGGGCTTACTCTCTTTTGGGCAAGTGAATGCTACTAACTAAACCCTTCCATAAACCTCATTAAATCCCTCCTTATCCATCCCATTTAATAATAACTATGCCTCTCTTTCAAAACACTCCCCTTGGTCTGTATCACATTTTCTACTAGGGGCCTAATTAGGATGTCAGGAGGACTTACGTCCACACTACAACGTTGCAGTTTCAGAACCGACGACCCACGGTCTGTGGTCCCGGCACCGCAATTACACAGTGCAGGGATTAACAGGGTGGCACCATATGTACCCCAACCAGAGACCGCAGGGTGAAAGGGGCCATGTTAGGGGCACCCAGTGTCGCTTTCCATGTCAGAGAGCCGACATGGAAAGCCTGTCGGAAACTGACAACGTAATCCTCCTTGAGCCAGTAGGAATACATCTGAATGACTGGCAAGTTTCATTTTTGAACGCCTGCATCGTAATGCGGCGGTTGAAACTGAAACCGCAAAGAGGTTCAGAAAGCCTCCAACCTGTGGTCGAAGTCTTTTTGACTCTCATCGTAATGAGGGCTTCAGTAGTAAACGTATATGTGTGAAGACTTCACCATACATAAAATAGAGGAGGTTGAGTGTCATGCTTCTAGGTTCCTGAACAGCATTTTATACTATTTTAGTAGTACTACTGTAGTACTATCAAAGGTAATACAAAGTACAGTTTCTGAATATTTCCTATTGCTGTTTTCAGAGGTTATTTTCAAAGTGATTTCAGGTATCTCTGCATGCAATTGAGATATGAGAGATCCCAGAAATTAGAAATGGGTGCAAATATCAATGTATATTACTGATTATATAATGTTTTTTCTGGTCTAAAGAAAGAGACGGATAAGTATTCCAAATGCAATTGTATATGAATAACACAAACGTAACATTAACCCCTTTGCTGCTCATGACGAGCTCAGCTCGTCATGAGGCACAGTGGAGCTGTGCTTATGACGAGCTGAGCTTGTCATGGACAATGGGGTTCTAGTAGGATCAGCACAGGAGGGGAAAACCATTAGCAGCCAAGGTGTTAATAAAGTCTCAGGTGGTAAAAGTATAACACTGTATTTGCTTTATATCCCATTGTGTTCAATGGGGTATCTATGTACCAGAAATGGCTGCTTTGATCAGATCCTTTGCATTGGCACTAACATATTATGTGGACTACACCCAATAAACCTGCTTGTTCACAAAAGCAGTGTGCCGCCTGTTAGTCTATTTTGGGACTGCATGAAAGCAGTCAGTTCCCGGATGAGTTCTCACTACCTTAAATTGAACTCAGGTATGACTGAGATAATTCTGTTCAGTAATCGCTTCCCTAACTTGTCGTCTGCCTGGTGGCTGGATGAACTGGGTTCAGTACTCACGGCAGTATCTAAGGCAAAAAATCTTGGAGTGATCATCGATGATAAACATAACTTCCAAGCTCAAGTCAACGTCATCACTTTATCCAGTTTCTAACTACTTAAAATTATTTTAAAAATCTTGGTCTGTATTCCTGAAAATAGTAGAAAGATCATAATCACATCCTTTGTTCTTTTCAAGCTAGATTATTGTAATGCCCGAGAAGCAGTAATAAAAGCTGCAGATGATCCAGAATGCTCCTGCAAGGATGTTGCTAGGCATCCCTAAGTTTCATTCAGTGGCTGAACACATCCAAAATCTTCATTGGCTTCCAATCAGAAGCTTTATTAAATGTGACGTTTTATGCAGCACATATGAAGCGCTGCATGGTACCGACCCAAAGTTTCTGAGGCGGTCACTGAAATGGTATTTCCCTAATAGATGCCTCTGCTCAGAAGGAGTGAAATTGATGCTCCTGCTCAGGATTCGGAAAAACAACTGGGGTGGTTGAAGTTTCATAGTGGGGCCATTAAACTCTGCAATAGCCTCCCAAGGTCTATTAGAACTCCCCCGACTCTGGTGACCTTTAGGAAGGGACTCACAACTTAGCTTTTCTGCAATTAGGGTATGCTTTGTTTAATCAGGACTGCTAGCACTAAGACACCGGTTATTATTAGCACACTTTATAAATCATGAGAACATAACATAACCTAACAATAATTATGTATTATCTATTGTCAAATGAAGAAATAGACAAGGGGATATTATAATCACAGCTGTAATCAAATAGAAAATAAACACAAAAAGGTGGTACAGGGCAGCACAACAATAGTCTGTTGAGGAATTCTTAACCCCTTCACTGCTAGGCCTTTTCCCTCGTGCTAAGCCTTTTTTTTGGCTCTTTGGGGTAGTTTGAGCTCTGGCCCCTGTAACATTTTGACCACATAAGGTATCTACACCAAAGTTGCGACCATTTCTTCAAACATCATGGGGATTTCAAAGGTACCCAGAGTTTGTGGATTCCCTTGGAGGGGACCCAGAAATTAGCCAAAATACAGCTAAATTGGGGTTTTCAACCCTAGCCCTGCGGGCACCTAGGGAAACCTAGCAAACCTATACATTTTTTTAAAACTAGACACACAGGGAAATCCAGGTTCTGTTACCCAGAATCCCTTGCAAACCTAAAAATTTGCCAAACAAAACCCATTTTCTCACATTTCTGTGGTTGAAAGTTATGGAGTCTACGTGGATCCACAAAATTCTTCTGAGAAAAATGGTGCCTCACGTGTGTGGGTAGACCTAGTGCCCACAACAGGAAATGACCCACAATGCAATGTGGACACACATTTTAAAAGTGAAAACGGACCCTTTTTTGCAAAGTGCCTAGCTGTAGATTTTGAACGGCTCTGCCGTCACCAAGAAAAACCTAGCAAACATATACATTTTTGAAAACTAGACACCCAGGGAAATCCAGTATAGGGTGACTTTTCTGGCTCTCACCAGGTTCTGTTATCCAGAATCCCCTGCAAACCTCCATTTTTTAAAAACATTTTCCTCACATTTCTGTGGTGGAAAGTTCTTGAAAATGTGTGGATCCACAAAATGCCACGTACCAGGTATTCCCCAAAGTCAAAATGGTACTTCACTTGTGTGGGTGGGTAAAGTACCCGTGACCAGCAAGGGCCCAAAACCTATTGAGGCAGCATCAAAATTACCTATCACAAAACAACCTGGTTTTTCAAGGGGGGTCACCTGGGTTTTCGACCTCCGGCTCAGCGGCCATGTAGGGAACCTACCAAACCCACACATTTCTGAAAACTAAACACTTAGTGCAGTCTAGAGAGGTATGGCTTGCGTGGGTTCAACAACATTTCCCTACCCAGAATCCCCTGCAAACCTCAAATTTAGCTGAAAAATCTCTTTTTTTCTCAAATTTCTGTGTGGGAAAGTTCTGGAATCTACTAGGATCCACAAATTTCCTACCACCCAGCATTTCCCCAGGTCTCCTGATAAAAATGATACCTCACTCGTGTGGGTGGGTCAAGTACCTGCAACAGGCAAGGGCCCAAAATGTATTGAGGATACATCAAAATTACCTATCACAAAACAACCTGGGTTTTTGGCCCTGGTCTCAGCGGCCATCTTGAGAAACTACAAAATCCATACATTTTTACCTGGGGAGTGCAGGGAGGTATGGCTTGCATGGGTCCCCTAAAATTATACTACACAGAATCCCCTGCGAACCTGAATTTTAGCAGAAAAAATCACTTTTCTATCAAATTTCTGTGTGGGAAAGTTCTGAATCCGAGTGGATCCACAAATTTCCTTCAACACAGCATTAGCCCAGGTCTCCCAATAAAAATGGTACCTCACTTGTGTGGGTGGTTCAAGTACCAGCAACAGGCCAGGGCCCAAAACATATTGAGGAGAGATCAAAATGACCTATCACAAAACGACCTGGTTTTTCAAGGGGGGGGGGGGTCACTGGTGTTTTTGGCCCCGGGCTTGGCAGCCATCTTGGAATACCTACCAAACCCACTCATTTCTGAAAATTAGACACCTGGGGGGTCCAGCGAGGTATGGCTTGTGTGGGTCCCCCACATTTAACTACCCAGACTCCTGTGCAAACCTCAAATTTCGCTGAAAAAATAACTTTTTTTCTATGTAGGAAAGCTCTGGAATATACTTGGATCCCCAAATTTGCGACCACCCAGCATTCCCCCAGGTCTGCTGACAAAAGTGGTACCTCATTTGCATGGGTGGGTCATGTCCCCGTGACAGGCAAGGGCCTAAAACGTATTGAGGAGACATCAAAATGAACTATCACAAAACAACCTGGTTTTGCATGGGGGTCTCCTGAGGTTTTGGCCCCGGGCTCGGCGGCCATGTAGGGAAACCTACCAAACTCACACATATCCGAATACTAGGCACCGGGGGAGTCTAGGGAGGTATGACTTGCATGGGCACCCCAACATTTCCCTCCCCAAAATCCACTGCAAACCTCAAATTTGGCTGAAAAATCTCTTTTTTCTCAGATTTCTGTGTTGGAAAGTTCTGGAATCACACACACATACAAGGAACAAACATCCTACGGGACACACAGCCTGCAAAGTCCCACAGAAATACCCCACACTGACACACAGTCACATACACTGACCACATGCCACCAGTAATGGAGCACAACAAATAGGAAAGCCAAATTGAGGTGCACACAAATTGAAGGCCAAGGAAATAACCACCACGCATGTGTACATCACATGCAAGACAAGGAACAACACCCTCAGCCCATCAAAGCACACATGGCTGGTACTGTGAGTGAATTCAAACCACAGTCATCTCAGTGCAACAACCCAGGGAGACAGCAAAGCAAAGCAACCCATGTATAGGCAAAGGGATGAAAGGAAGGCCCTGAAGTCAAACTGTGAACAGCCACACATATGTATACAACCACTTCACAGGAGTATGCCAGTAGCAGAACACGCAGGGCCCATTTACACACTTCATGACTGTCAAACAAAAGTAGGAATCTACACACATACTCCCCTCAAGCCTGCAGCTCACAACATCAGTTTAAAGCACACAGAAGGGTGTCAATAATGTCCAGTCAATACACAGACAAACAATCACACTTCTTGGGGGTAGACATAAACATCACACACACACACAAGGATGCCAGAACTAATGTCTGCACAAAACAACAGACAAACACATAACTCAACAGAAACACACACAGAACCACAACAAGAACAGACATGCCCTGTGCAGCAAAACTGTGGAAAGGAAATGGGAGCACAGACACAACAAGAGTGCACAATCTCATCAGTCAGGAACAATGCACAGACAACATACCACAACACAGACAAGAAGGGCACACTTACAGAAAACACATCCACATCAAACAAACAACAGATGCACAGGCGAAAAAAGTCACATAGCAAACACAGCAGGACATCAGGGGATGCACACCAGGCAATGACAAGGCAGCATACACCCACAGAACTGCATGCACAACAGGCAGTGTATGCACACCAAGCATACCAGTCTCACACAGATATGAGTGACACAACATGAACCCACGCAACACTAATCAGCACAGCACAAAGACAACATCACACTCAGGAAGTGAAACAGTACCACATCAAACACACATACCCCCAACACAACACCCACAGTTGCACAAGTCTGGGACAGAAAGGTGGAAACAAGTTGACCAGAGGACTGGGAAACACACATAGTTGAAGTCCATTTGAGCAACCATGACTTCTAAACATCGCAAGAACATCACATGTAACCAATTGGGGAAATGTCCTGAGTGGCACATTGTTCCTAGGCAAAGAACTGCACCACAAAGCACCGTGTCACAAATGAAGTGATGGGGAGGAACACACACATGCAAACCAAGGGGACAGCTGACATCAAAGTGAAGTGTTGTGCACGTCAGTAGTAGACATGCCAGGAGTGTACCACACACAAATAGAGGGAGTGCAGACTCACAATGGGTAGGCATCTGAAGCACAGATAGGCGATGGTATGACGCCACACACATCATGCAATATTAGAGGCAATAAAGCACCATGTGACCACAATGCATGAGAAAATACAACCACAATGGCAGTGTAGATCAGCAGGTCTGCACAGTCTCCACAAACAGTATCAAGACACATGGATGATCAACAAAACACAACACTGACTTGCCAGTCACACACTCTGCATACTCACAATTGACAAAAAAGTAGGAGTCAGCCAGAACTGCAAGGACAGTGGAGAAGTGTGGCTCACTGGTTAGAGGAGGCATACCCTGAAGCAGAGGTCAGACCCGGGACCAGGGTTCGATTCCCGACGCGGCAGGGTCCGGAGCCCAATTGTCCACGGACTCGATAATTCTCGCTTCGGTGCCCACTCTAAGCATGAGTTCACACTATGCAGCTCTGGGCAACAAGCTTGCTTAATCTCCACAACGCCCCCCCCCCCCCGCGGCGGGATGCCTGGCTTTGACCTTGGGGATGCCCAGTATCGGTTATCTCACAGGGAAAAAACAGGACGGGTTCCCAATGCAAGCGCCGCGATGCCCAAGGGTAAGTCGAGCGCTATATAAGAACACACATACATACACACCAACACACTGCACAGTGCACATCATACAACACACACATGTGTATACAACCACATCCTCAGGGCTGAACAATCCAAACAACAGGCACTCAACTCCTGGGTGGAACATGTGTGTAGTTGACAATGCAGGGGTACACACACATCATCACCCTGACAAAGTCACCCCTTCACACTGCACACTTCTTAACCACCCAAGTGCATACATTGAAAGTAACCCACATGACAAGGGTGACTGGCCATCACAAGATGACCATACACCTACACTGCTGGACACACATAAAGTATGAACACACATACATGATGACCCTGGCCAGCCTGCTTGCAAACCTGTTGATAGAATCCCACTCTGTGCTGGCGGTGCCCCCCAACCTGGTATGTGTACAATATAGCCAACATGAACACATTATGAAAATGATAACTGCTTTCCATATAAAAATGACATCATTGCCCCCACAAGTATCAGAGTCAGGTGAACTAAAATCCCTATCATTCCTATAAAAAATAGAATAAGTGAGACAAGACATTGGCAATGTTGAAGTGACACACTGAGCATGTGCCACAGTAAACCATATACACACAGAAACAAACTTTATTCAGTAAGGACAATGAAAAAACAGATAACAGGAGCAACTGTCTTTATTCACATATTGCACAGATAGGTGCTAAGATTAGAGAAGAGCATGGCACAAAATGCAGAGTATGTCCATGAGAAGCTGCACAGGCAAAGGGAAAACAGCAAGGCCAGTGGTCAGTCCAAGGTGAGTGCCAATAGGATCAGTGTGCATATTTGTGCAATGAGAGGTCTGGTGTTGTCATATGGCACCATGGTTTTTGTGATGAATGACTAAGCTAGGCTTTGTGACACATCTATGTGTGTGTTGTGGAGGCTTACATCCTGCTTATTGGTGAGACAACAGCATCATATGTCTACCTACCTGTTAGTTTGCTTGTAGTGATCCATTAGCTGCCACATGCATCTGGGTGGGAGGGAGAGCTCCATCTTGCTGAGCTGGGGTACAAGGGTGCATGGTGTGAGTAGTAGTGCAGGTCTCCAACTCCAAATGGCCCTCCCAGGGAAGAAGGCTACCTACCAGTTGGGTGAGGGTGAACAATACAAAGGCTGGTAACTGCTTCTGTGTTGGTGTGGAGTGCTCAGTCCTGCTCAGGTGTGGGAAAGGCGACATGGTGGGAATAGTAGTGCAGGCCTCCCACCCCCATACAGCCCTCCATGGCAAGATGGCTACCTACCTGTTAGTTTGATGTAGGTAATGTAATGGCTGACACATGCTGCTGGGTGGGGTGGGGGAGGGTTCCATCTTGCTGAGTTGGGGGACAAGGCTGCATGGTGTGAGTAGTAATGCAGTCTTCCCACCCACAAACACCCTCACTGTGAAGATGGTTGGTATACTGCAATGGCTTCCAACTGCTTCTGGGTGGGGGAGTGCTCCATCCTGCTCAGGTGTGGGATGGGGGCATGGTGGGAGCAGTAGTGCAGGCCTCCCACCCCATATAGCCCTCCATGGCAAGATGGCTGCCTACCTGTTAGTTTGATGAGGGTAATGTAATGGCTGACAAATGCTTCTGGGTGGGGTGGGGGAGGGCTCCATCTTGCTAAGCTGTGTGACAAGGGGGCCTGGTGGGAGTTGTAGTGCTAGCTGCATGTACACATGCCCACATGGTAATGTTGCTAGCTACATTTGGGGTGAATGAGAGGGAGTGGATGTTGGATCTGTGAGACATGTTTTTGGGAGTGTGTGGTGTAGATTTATGGAAATTGTCCTGGGTGTAGCTGTGTTCGCCCTAAGTTGGCAGGGTATGCTCAGACGTGAGTCCCTTGCTCACTTGACCACTGGATTCAAGATAGCCTGGCTGATGAGGATTATGAATCCGAAACCGGTACCAGGATGCTTGTTTCCGGTCCAGGGAAGACATGGCTTGGCAGTTCGGACTGGACTGTTCCCATGAGGCACAGGGTCAGACTGATTTGCATATGACCATGTCTGAACTGGGGTGGCTGAGTGAGCTAAAGAATGGTGATGTATTAAACCCAGATCAGTTGACTGGGGGTGAGTGTTTGATTTGCTCAAACGCTCCGTCCATCATCCCCTTTTGTTTCGCTTTGTTCGCCCTAACTTGGCAGGGTATGCTCAGACTTGAGTCCCTTGTTCACTTGGCCACTGAATTAAAGGTAGCCTGCCTGATGAGGATTATTAATCCGAAACCGGTCCCAGGATGCTTGTTTCCGGTCCAGGGAAGACATTGCTTGGCAGTTCGGGCTGGACTGTTCCCATGAGGCACAGGGTCAGACTGATTTGCATATGGCCATGTCTGAACTGGGGTGGCTGAATGAGCTAAAGAATGGTGTTGGATTAAACCCAGATCAGTTGACTGGGGGTGAGTGTTTGATTTGCTCAAATGCTCCGTCCATCATCCCCTTTTGTTTCGCTTTGTTCGCCCTAAGTTGGCAGGGTATGCTCAGACGTGAGTCCCTTGCTCACTTGGCCACTGGATTCAAGATAGCCTGGCTGATGAGGATTATGAATCCGAAACCGGTCCCAGGAAGCTTGTTTCCGGTCCAGGGAAAACAGGGCTTGGCAATTCGGGCTGGACTGTTCCTATGAGGCACAGAGTCAGACTGATTTGCATATGGCCATGTCTGAACTGGGGTGGCTGAGTGAGATAAAGAATGGTGATGGATTAAACCCAGATCAGTTGACTGGGGGTGAGTGTTTGATTTGCTCAAACGCTCCGTCCTTCATTCCCTTTTGTTTCGCTATGAAAAGTACATGCCACATTTTCTAACTAAAAACTGGACTAAAAGATATACAGTAAGTTATATTATGAATTTAAGGAGAAGGCAAGGATGGAAAATATGTCACATAAACTCAGACTTGGCACACTACAGGTCACAATCATCCTTAATGCCCTACATTTTACACCACGTTGACAGATGTCCTGTATTTTTAAGCTGTAATTCAAACACACATATGCCTTTAACATGCATTAACACCACTATGTTAACCGTCCTGCTCTTTTGAGGTAATACTAGATGGTATACATTTTGTTAAATTTGGAATTAGCCAAAATTTGTTAAACCCAGGTAAAAAAGAACCAACTGATGGGGATGTGGTTATTGCACCATATTGTCAGCTTAATGCTAATCCCTGTGGCTCGTGCTGGGTTTCTGTGTGCTTCTTTGACATTATGATTTAGGTGAGCGGTGTTAGAATTATTAAAGAGGTGGAAGGGCTACTATATTTTATCATTTAGTATGGAGGTTTTATATATTTATCCCCGTTCTCTCTGCTCTCCTCAGTTCGGTCGTACTGCCATCCGCCATTTTCTTTTCCCACGGAAAGCGCTGGTCCTCTAACATAGGCCCTATGCTCTTAGGAATGCTGGAAATGGAGCTGAATTGCATTGTTACAAGGTAAGTACGTTTTGTTTTTAGCATTTTTAGCATTTAGAATTATATTAATGATAATTTATTTAAGAAACAAAGAACAGAAATATATATTGTAACTTGCAGTACCTATTCTCTACCAATGTTCTGATCTCTTTAGGAATTTTGCATAGTTTTTTTCTTTGAAGTTCACTAAATTCTAAGTCATTGTCGTTCTCTTTTGATATTTTTACAATAAGAAGGATCTATTTCATGGGGCACACCGTGGACATAAAAGACATCAACGAAGATTCACTTTCTGTTTCAAAACTCCTTGTCCAGTGCCACTTGAAATTATCTTTTCCCAAAAGATGTTTGCTTCATAGGATAAAAGCATGGAGAATAGTGTATCTACTGTGGAAGTTTCTGTGACAAAGAGTGCTGCAGGAGACATCCCTAAAAAGGCCACAGGACTTAAAAATAGATCTGTGATCTCCTTCAATGGCACATACTCTGTTAAATCTGGATGATCTGTTAGAGGATATTAAAGCACTTAATCCATTTTTTGTGGACATAAATAGTACCCTTTGGAGGCTATAGGAGAAATGGTCTAATCTAGATGTAAGAATATCTGAGCCTGAGGAACAATTTAGGGAGCAGAAAATGATATAGCTAAACTTGAAGATATGTCCAATGAAACTGACTCTTCAAAAATGCTTCTGAAAGATGTAGAACACAGAAAAAGAAGGACAATGGTCATCTTTAAAATATCCCAGAATTATTAGAGGGTTATGATATGTCAGATTTGGGCCTATAATCTGGTATTTTTTGCTGAACCCTGACCTAATGATGCTATTATCAGCAGACAAAAAAAACTAGAAACAGTTACATTGGAAGAGCCATAAGGTATTTATCTTACAAGATATCCTGGGAACAACTTCAAGTAAATGCAAGGAATTTCTGGACAATGAATGTCAAATTTGGCATTATACCCCATTGTCTTTGTAAGGTTACATATAAAGACACATCTTTCTCTTTTGAGGACCTGAACAACAACGAAGAATGTAACACTAAACTCAAGATAGATGCATTGGATCTGGGACATAATGCAGTCTCTTAATGAGATTTGCTTTTTCTTTGTGCTCTCTTTTTTTCTGTAATGATATGCAATGTTATTGTGGATTTTTAATAGGATATCATGGTCTCTTATACTTTTTTGTTTTCTTTCATGGGTTTTCCTCCTTGTGGCATGATTGTTTACTCTTTACATTTGTAGAATGGTTGTAATAAAGACTGGAAATACTCACCTTTGTCAGATGTTGGTTTACAACTTTGCCATATTCCCCATGTATGTTTCATGTCATGTTTCCTATTTCCTTAGCTGAAGGACTTCCCATCTTTTTTCCTTAGATTTGTGTTGGCTTTCTGCTTACACTTTTGTAGAGTTTCCATGTGTATGTCTCTTTGTTTGTTTTGTATGAACGTTTTGGCAGTATTGTTTTTCTTTGGCATGTGTCGGATTTATCTTTCAGTTATTACATCTTTGTATGGCTCATCTTAGACAAGTAACTTGGAATGTTAAGTGTCCTGACTCATCTTGCTAACCATAATGGTTAGGTGCTGTTCTTGCAGGAGACCCATTTATTCATTGTGATAAAAAAACAATTGGTAGGAGAAGTCCTTTGGTCATCAGCCATAAATTATAAGAATACAATGCCAATTTTCTTCCAAAGAAGTCACATTTAAATATCATCTCTCAAGAAGGAGATGTAGAATGCAGATTGGTTATGGCAGATGCTCACATTATTGATGCACATTTCTTATTATTATGAATGTGTATGGTCCAAATACTTAAAGCTGTGTTTCCTGGAAAACTGTCTTGCCTAGATTCATGTCGTGTCCCAATGTTAATAATTGGGGGTGATCACAAACAACTGTAGGCCTTTTTTTTATGGAAAACCCTCTCTCAACTTAAGTTTCCGATCCAACTCAAAAACTTTTCAAACATCTTTTTAGCAAAGGGCACTTTTTGATCTTTGGAATTTATTTCATCCTTACTCTAAATAATATATTTCTTTTTTATCTGACCATAACACACAACCTAGAATGTATTGTATAATTTTAAGTAACAGCTTAGTTTCGACTATAGTTCATGTTGAGATTGGGACAAATGTAAATTCAAATCACACTCTGGTTATTGTTGTTATAGACATTTTACCAAACAATGAAAAATGTAATATATGATGTTTTAATAATTCTCAGCCATCAATAATGTTTTGCTGTCCCAGTTTGGAACTTTTACTGGAGAAGATTTGTTGTTAAATTCCATAGGAGATGCTGCAGTGACTGCCAGAGTCTTTTTTTTATTAATTAAGGGGCAGGGAAAAAGAAAGAGACCCTCAACAATTTGCAACAAATTCTGCAGGAGATTAAGAAATTCGAACATACTTTGTATACATCAAAAGACAATCATGATTTTTTAGAAAAACAGTTAGCTGAAAAAATAAGAGTTTAAAGAAGATCAACTAAAGGGGTCTGTGAATACTTTTTAATCAGGTCAAAACAATCTGTCAAATTAGTAGCTAATTATTTTAATATTAAGATAGAAAGATCTCTAATTAAATATATCTTTAACAAGCATCGAATTAAACTTTTAAAGCTTAAAAATACTTACCTTTTTTGCAGGATATTATAAGAAAAATTGTGTATATGTGAAAGAGACTTTTCAGGGTTGTACCTCAGTATTTTAGTGTCGCTAATCAGGTAAAATGTTCATTGACTGATTTCTCTAATGTGGAAACAAGTTAGATATTGTTGAGATATGTCAAGCTCTTATTAGGCTACCAAAAGAGAGATCTTAGGGCTGGGTGGTTTCATTGCAGAATTTATTTTACAATTTTACAACTAGAGTTTTACGGGTAGAATCAGGAAGTAGAGGAATAACTCGACGGAGTAGGCCTATTACATGAAAGCAGGAGCCAGCTGTTTGGATGCACAGCATGCTCCTTCAGGCTGAGAACCCGGTCTAGGTGAATGCCAAGGTTTTTAACTTGAGTTTAGGAGCAGGATAGGAGCCCAAATCAGATGGCCACCAGTCTGGAGTCCATAAGAGGGGTGCCTCTCCAAAGAGCATTACGTCTGTCTTTTCCACGTTGCATTGTAAGAAATAATTTACCATCCTATGTGATATGGCCCTCATCCCATTGGAGAAGGCTGACTGGACGGCAGTCGTAAATTTGTTAAATGGGAAAAGAAGCTGCGTACTGTCGGCATATGATATGGGGATGAACCCATATGTCCTCAGGAGATTAGCCAAGGGAGCAACATAGATGTTGAATAATGTTGGGCTCAAACATGAGCCCTAAGGTACTCCCTTGGTCAAATCCATAGGAGTCGAATGATACAAGCCAAGATTAATACTCTGGGAGCGATCAGACAGAAAACTCTTCATCCATAGTAAGGCTGATTCTCTTAGCCCCACCTCTTCCAATCTTTTGAGCAAAACACAGTGAAAAAGTGTGTGAATGCTGCGGATAGGTGCAACAGTACCAGAATCATACAATGGCCCTTGTCTAAGGACATTCTGATGATATCTGTAACTGCAAGTAATACAGATTTAGTGCTGTATTTGGGCCTAAAACTGGACTGGGAATGGTCTAAACACCCAGTCAGTTCGACACATTTGGAAAGATGGGTATTAACATGTTTCTCCATTAGTTTGCTCAAAATTTGAAGAAGTGAGATGGGGGAAGGAAGTCGGAAATGTTCGTCAACTGCGTTTTAGAGTTCTTGCGGATAGGTCTGACCTGGGCGACCATCCACTCCTGTGGAACTTGACCCTCTGTAAGGGATAGATTGATAAGAGATTGTACCACGGGGGCAAGCTGTTTAGTCAGATAGTCACAGTAATGATAGGGAAGTTCTTTAGTAACTGAGGGTTGGCCGATTTGGGTTGGTCAAAGACCATAGGACTCTGCTGCAGAATGCCTGCTGCCGTGATTTTACCATAGATGAGCTCTATCTTTTGAGAAAAATAGACGGCGATATGATTGCACAACTGTTGGGAGGGGGTCTAAATGCTTTTGAATGCCTTCAGATGAATAAAGGACTGGAGTACTTGTTACAGGGTTTTTGAGGAGTTACCACCCTGTGTTAACTGCGATGTTATATGCGTTTTGAGTGCAGTCTTTATGTTTTTGTGATAGCTGGTCAGGGTGGAATAGTATTGATTTCTGTCCATCTCATTATGTAAGGCACGCCATATTCTTTCCAACTTTCTACAAAGTTGTTTTTGAGCTTGCAGGTTAACTGTAAACCAAGCTGAATGTGGGTGATTAGAGCGGCTCACGCAGGGTTTCATGGGTGCAATATGGTCAATAGCCGAGTTGAATTTAGATAGAGCCTCCTCAAGATTGTCAGATGCAGCAAATTGGGGCATGGTAAAAACATTTTGAAAGTTCTCCACAGAGACTTTCTGCCATTGCCTACGCAGATAGGCTGTGGCTGGGTTCGAGTTTTTTGGGTCTGTGAGGTCATGTATATAGAAAACAATAACCGAGTGATCTGACCAATTAATTTGTTTGGAAGGTTCACACTTGATCTTTGAAGAATTTTGAGAATATAAGTCAATATATATCAATCTCTGAATTTACATACAAAACTAATCAAAATAAAATGACAGGCTGCACTGATGACATTTTATTACATATTTCTAGATCAGGTAAGCGCTTGTTAGCTTTATTTTTATGGTTCATATATTTTTAATAGTGTTTCAATACAGTGACAGTATCAGTAACACTGACCTCTCGAGAGATCGCTCATCAATGCAAACATATCTAGTAAGGCAAAAGCTTGGCAAGCATTTCCCTTCCCTACCCCACCCTCGACTCCCTCAATTCACTTCATATCTTTAAACAAGCTTTTGATGACTGCAACTTTTCCTGACTGCTTGGCGGTACAGTTAGGACAGCGTGTCAGTCTCATGTAGTCTCAGAAGGCGAAGATATTTAGGGCATGTCAGCTCCTGGAAGTCTTGTGCAGGCAAAGACAGATAAGGATGCCATAGATCCCCGAAGTGTGAGCAAAATCATTTCAATACCTAGGATGTTATTGACAACAAAAGAGCGCCTACTATTGTGAATTTCTAAACGACATGATGCCTTAGTGAGGAAATACCCAGTGACTAGACTTAAGAGAATGTGCGGTCAATGAACAGAATAAGTCAAAAGAGAAAAAACTATTTTCTAAAAGAACCCTCACCCACCCTAGTGGTGACATGCTTCATCATGGGGTTCGTCACAGGAGGGGCCGACTAGCCCCCTCTGTGTGCTTCGACGCCTGCAAGTTCAGCGGAGCAGGTATGTGCAAAAACGTGATATGTGTGATCGGTGACAAATGAGTGGTGTAATAAAAGATCACAGCTGTACCCCAACAGACTTTATTAAAGGGCCAATTGTTCACATTAAAAACAGTGAAGTCACTTGGAGATTTATATTAGAACCCCAGTGATCTGGTGTGAGTGGTCAACATGTTTCTGCTGTTTACTGCTATCTAAGCTCAGCTTTCATCAGGACCATAATTATAATACAAAAACACCGTCCTACGGGGGTCCACGCACGCTAAGGCATGCCCACACCGTTAGGACAGAAGAGAAAAGACCTAGATTCAGTACTTTCCTCAGTTCACTCACGGTTTTACCCGCAGTCAATGCTCCTACTATTCGTCTGGATACACTCTGTGAAACAATTAGAAAATATACATACATATTAGACATGTCCTTGTCAGTTAATCGACCTGTTATTCAAAACTTGTTTCAAGTTAGGGTTTTTGACTCATTTTTGATTGTTTTGCTAATTTCAAAGCTATTATTAAGCTAAATCACTTCATATCTCCATTAGAGTCATGTAGTTCCTTGGAGTCAAGTTACACGTTAAAAATACCAGATGTACAGACCATAAAAATCCCAGTCCCTCTAGCCCCCTGTCAGAGGCCACAAAGACAGAATAACAGACAGAACTACGGAGAAAGAACTGGTCATTTCTAGTGCACTTACTGTGCTTAAGAAGTTGGCGTGCCTCATGGACTCACAGTGTGGCCATCTCTTCACGTCCCGTTCCGTCTAGCAAAAACAAACAGAACAAAAAGGAGCGAGTTATCACTCTTCGGTTTGTCCATGCTGCGGCATAAATCACCCTGCCGAGATATTTGACACGTGCTTTCAAAAGGCACTGACTTACTTTGTACAGGACGACTCGCCGCCCGGAACCTAGCAGTTCATTTCACTGTTGTCCGGATCTTGCCCTAAAGGCGTCTCTATTGTATTTAAAGTTACGTGATTAGTACGCAGCTGGGTCATCAGTCACGGAACGGAATATAAACATTGCCCGAAGGGTTTATTTTGAAAAAGTTTTTAATGATTGTTAATCATAGTTTATATCATAGTTAGATCGACCGATCTGTATATACTACTTGGTTATGTCACAAACAGGTGAATCGAAGCACTGCTCTGGTCACACCCTACACGGTAAAAATACACTTCCGGTGATGCTAGTTGGATGTCTAGACCGCTGACCCTTATTCATAGTAGATCGTATTCTCATCCAGACGATTACTATGAAATGCTCACTTAGTGTGGAGTTCTGAATTTTTTTTTAATTAAAGTGGGTGACAATAAATTGTGGTCAAGAAAAAACTGAATTTCTGATCACAACCGGGAATGGCGTCTTAAAATTAAACAACCTGTGAAGGGAAATAATGACAATTGTAGATGAGTCAAAAAATATATATATTGAGGCAGAGGTGTGAAACTATAAGACAAGAATTTGGGGTATATTGGTGGGTGTTATCTCAGTACGCTCAAATAATTTTTGCTCATTACCATATTGTAGGTGTTCGATCACTGTCCAGTGGATGTTATCGGGGGAGTGTTTAGGATCTAGAAAATGTGTGGTCATTTTAGTATTACTTTTGCCACACCTTATACTACTCCTATGTTCGCATATGCGGAGTTTGACCATCCTTTTCGTCATCCCCACATATTTTAAGCCACAGGGACAGGTTATTAGATAAACAACGTTTGTTGTGTTACAATTAGTATGGCTTCTTTGTTCTCAGATCTTATTGGGTTCCAATTCTAGGGTTTTTGAACTGCTTATAAAAGGACACATGCTGCAACTACCACAAGGGTAGTGACCCACTACAGGTGGTAAGCCCCAAGCATTCAAAACACTTCTGACTGGTTCCTGTGTCTTGCGGAGGCGGGTATGGACCAAGGCATCTTTGAGACTTTTTGCTCTCTTATACGAGAAAAAAGGTTTGTCCCAGTTACAATTATTGGATGTGAGGATCCTCCAATGTTTGTTAATACTGCGGCTTACTACATTTGAAGCTGTATTAAATGTAGTTACGCATGTAAGTGGTGCCTCACCAACCTCTGCCTGTGAGTTCTCTTTCAAAAGGAAATCGCGGTTCTGATTGCGAGCCCTTTTGTAACTTTTTGTAAGGAGATGTTCAGGGTATCCCCGGTTATGCATTTTTACAGTCAAGTTTTTTGATTGTTCTTTGTAATCTTGTACATCAGAGCAATTCCTCCGAATGCGGAGGTACTGCCCAAACGGTACATTCTCCCTCAATGGTCGAGGATGGAAACTGGTGTAGTGTAACAAATTATTTTTACTGGTGGGCTTGTGGTAGGTTTTGGTTTTCAACTTGTTGGCTACCCGTGTGATGGTAACATCCAGAAACACTACAGTTGACTCGTTATATTCATGTGTGAACTTCAGATTTGAATCACGATCATTGATCCATGTGAAAAAAGAACCTAGTGTCTCTTCGCTCCCTTTCCAGACCAAAAGCAGATCGTCTATGTACCTTTGCCATAGAATGATGTTGTCAAAGAACGGATTATCAGTTGGTAAGATGTGCAATTTCTCAAAATTAAAGACATACAAACTGGCTACACTAAGGGCAAATGTGCTGCCCATTGAAGTACCAGTGGCTTGCAAATACAACTGGTCCTCATACAGAAAAAAGTTTCTTTTAAGGGCTAAAGTAGCACAGTCGACCACAAAGGATTTTGATGTGCCATAGCTGATGGCGGATTCACTGACAGAATATTGATAACTAAAATATCTCCATACCACAATATTGAGTTATAAATGTCGATGTCAACAATATCGACATCCTACATTTATAATGGCAAGTACACAAACATATACAGAAAAAATATCAAAGTCATAAATATAGTTGTACAAAATATATTTTTATATATTTATATATATGTATATATGTGTATATATATATACAATAAATTAATACATCTTAAATATATTAACAATAACATTCATTAAAACAAATTAGATTCAATATACATTTTAACAAATATACCCAAAAATGTATTTAAAAACACATATAATAATTTATAAATTTACATAAACTAATAATTTTAATGTATTCTATCATTTTCAATTTATACAAAAATTTTACATACGTATAAATATACAAATAATGTAAAATCTTTTGAAAACATTATATTTTAAATTAAATCAATAAACTATTTAAAAATCTTTAAACTTAAATTTCCTACTCCAGTCCGTGCAACAATAGGAAAAATGTTGGATAGCGGAGGGCAGTGGAGTAGCTAAGGTGGGGTGGTGGGGGCAGACTGCCTCAGGCGTCATGAGTTTTGGGAGCGGTGGCTGCCCCCCCCCTACCGCTCTTACCTCCAGCAGTCGTGGCTGCAAGAATCGGCAGCATCCCCCTAACCCCCATCCCCTTCATAACATGTGGCCGTCACAGCCGCATGAATCGCCAGCACCCCCCCCCCCACTCTTCGATCAGGCTGCCGCAGGTGCAAACGCCGTGGCCACCGTGGGCGGCCTAAGGCCTAGCTACGTCACTGGCGGACGAGTCAAAAATACTATTCTCACTACAGTGAGTATAACAGTAGGGAAAGTGTTGGATGGCAGAGGGGTAAACATTACAATTTCCACTCCAATTAGTGCAGCCATAGGGAAAGTGTTGGATAGCGGAGGGTAAAAATTACTATATGCACTCCAGTGAGTGCAACAGTAGGGAAGTTTTTTTTATAGCAGAGGGTTAAACATTTCTATTCCCACTCCAGTGAGTGCAACAGTAGGTACAGTGTTGGATAGAGGAGGAGTACACATTCCTATTCCCACTCCAGTGAGTGCAATAGTAGGGAACATTGTATATAGCAGAGGAGTAATAACTACTATTCCCTCCCTAGTGAGAGCAACAGTAGGGAAAGGGTTGGATAGAGGAGGGGTAGAATTTACCATTCTCACTCCAGTCATTTTAAAAAACAAAATATAATCAACAAAATAAAAATATATTTTTTAAAGTCAATAAAAAAAATATATGAATATGTTTAACATTAAAATAAAATATATGTAATATTAAAAACAATTATAACCTTAAATACATATCACAAGCACCTATAAATATTATATTAATGAAATAAAACAAATATTTTCAAGCAAAAAAATATTTTTATTTAGAAATAATTTATTAACAAAAACAATAATTATTACATGAAGTTAGTATTTTCACCTCATACCACACAACTCATAACCGACATTGAAAAATAAAATGTATTTCCATAATCAACATAATTGAGTAACAATAAAATAAATATTATTAATTAAAAACATAAAATGTAACTAATCCCTGCAACTCACACCTAAACTTAAAATGTAAAAAATTAATGACACAATTAAAACTTTTTTCAATTAAATAACTAATAGTGTTTAACAACTAATTTTAAAGTAAGTAAAATTAATTTACTCCTCACCCTTCACCCCTATAAACCCAAAACCCACAAACAAAAAAAATAATTAAACAGTTACCCATATTATTTATCAATTAATTAATTAATAATAATTATCAACTAATTATTAATGGATCAAAAATAAATGACTTCCCACCCTTTGCCAATAAACCACACAACTCACACCTAAAATTAATTACACTAATACCATAATTAATTGTCAAATAATTAATTTATATTAGTTAACAAGATTACACCATTTACCCCTATAAACCCTACAATCCGCACTTAAACTTTACCCCCCCAAAAATAAAAACATAGGTATTATTATAATATCTCAGTTACATAAATATTAATAAATAAGAAATATTCATACATGTTTTATAATTAAATTACTTCCCTCCCTATTCTCCTATTAACCCACAACACGCTACCGAACTAAAAAGTGCAAAATGTAATTAAAATGTTTTAAAAACATATCATTTTACAAAAAATCAGCACAAACATTTAAATTATGTATACTAAAATACAAACTACTAATTCAAAATTCGATATTTTTAATAACCGTATTTTTGCAAACAATATTAATGACTTCTATATTTTTAAAATGGATGTTTCTTGCCTTAAAGTCGATATTCTTTCTGTTGATATTCTTTCTGTTGATATTTCGGTGCCACAATATTTAAAGCTCAATATTAGTGTGTTTTGATATTTCCAACTTGATATTTTGACTGAATGCCCCAATGGAGCCATCCAGTGTGGGTGTGACTCTGCGAAGTGCCCCAGTGCAGGAGAATATTCTGGATAGCTACTCCCAGCACCAAGCCAATCTGTTTTCCATGTCTGGACTTTAAGGGGTACGTTAATGCATTATACAACCCTAAGAGTGTATAAGCTGGACATCTTGGCAACTGCGTATCGAAATGTAGATCTATATTATCAAGTCCTGTGACCAGTATGATAGTAGCTGCAAACAGTCCCACAATAGGTGTACCAAGGTCCCCTGAGCCCTGCACCCCCACCATCAGTCTCTGCTCTGAGCTGGGTTGACTCTACATAGATGTGCAGGACTATAATACCAATACATATACATACATTACATTTGGTGAGGGCCCGATTGCTGGCTGTGTGCCTAGCTCTGTTATACATTTCCTCCCTCTCCTTGTCAACCAGCTGTCTCCCCAGGTCCTTTTCCCATCTAGTATGGTTGGCTTTGTTACTTTGGTTCAGAAGTACATATAACTCAGAGTCTTTTATCCGATAGTTGAGTGATCAGCCATTTCTTTTACGGATGAGGTGGAGCTGTGCATAAGCCCTATTATGTGGGTGCAGTATCCAATGCCATAATTGCATATAATGGAGATGTTTAGTTACAGGGAGGCCATATTCCTCCCTCGACTATGGCCTCCCTATGATCACTCCTTCCTCATCGAATAATTGCTCCTTTGAGCAACAATCTGACTGCTGCATCTCCTTGTGAGGAGACCTTCGTGAGACGTCATTGACTACCCTGAACTACTGCCCTGAACTGCGCTGCAACTTGCCGCCCCCGCTTCGCGGGTGCCGCTGCGAGGACTGGTTTGCCGCCTGGAGTTACTGCCCTGGGTTTTGGTGAGCGTGGAGGCGGAGAGGCTTGACTACCAGCACAGGTGTGTAGCGCTGCAGGGACTCGCTCTCCCAGGAGTCCCTGCCTGACCTTTGCCAGCTGGTCTGCGCGCACCCTGTTAGCCCCGCCCACCGGCCGGCATACAGCATAAAATCTGCTTCTACCCTGTTGCAAGTGGGAGCCCTTGTGAGGAGACCTTCGTGAGACGTCATTGACTACCCTGAACTACTGCCCTGAACTGCGCTGCAACTTGCCGCCCCCGCTTCGCGGGAGCCGCTGCGAGGACTGGTTTGCCGCCTGGAGTTACTGCCCTGGGTTTTGGTGAGCGTGGAGGCGGAGAGGCTTGACTACCAGCACAGGTGTGTAGCGCTGCAGGGACTCGCTCTCCCAGGAGTCCCTGCCTGACCTTTGCCAGCTGGTCTGCGCGCACCCTGTTAGCCCCGCCCACCGGCCGGCATACAGCATAAAATCTGCTTCTACCCTGTTGCAAGTGGGAGCCCTTGTGAGGAGACCTTCGTGAGACGTCATTGACTACCCTGAACTACTGCCCTGAACTGCGCTGCAACTTGCCGCCCCCGCTTCGCGGGTGCCGCTGCGAGGACTGGTTTGCCGCCTGGAGTTACTGCCCTGGGTTTTGGTGAGCGTGGAGGCGGAGAGGCTTGACTACCAGCACAGGTGTGTAGCGCTGCAGGGACTCGCTCTCCCAGGAGTCCCTGCCTGACCTTTGCCAGCTGGTCTGCGCGCACCCTGTTAGCCCCGCCCACCGGCCGGCATACAGCATAAAATCTGCTTCTACCCTGTTGCAAGTGGGAGCCCTTGTGAGGAGACCTTCGTGAGACGTCATTGACTACCCTGAACTACTGCCCTGAACTGCGCTGCAACTTGCCGCCCCCGCTTCGCGGGTGCCGCTGCGAGGACTGGTTTGCCGCCTGGAGTTACTGCCCTGGGTTTTGGTGAGCGTGGAGGCGGAGAGGCTTGACTACCAGCACAGGTGTGTAGCGCTGCAGGGACTCGCTCTCCCAGGAGTCCCTGCCTGACCTTTGCCAGCTGGTCTGCGCGCACCCTGTTAGCCCCGCCCACCGGCCGGCATACAGCATAAAATCTGCTTCTACCCTGTTGCAAGTGGGAGCCCTTGTGAGGAGACCTTCGTGAGACGTCATTGACTACCCTGAACTACTGCCCTGAACTGCGCTGCAACTTGCCGCCCCCGCTTCGCGGGTGCCGCTGCGAGGACTGGTTTGCCGCCTGGAGTTACTGCCCTGGGTTTTGGTGAGCGTGGAGGCGGAGAGGCTTGACTACCAGCACAGGTGTGTAGCGCTGCAGGGACTCGCTCTCCCAGGAGTCCCTGCCTGACCTTTGCCAGCTGGTCTGCGCGCACCCTGTTAGCCCCGCCCACCGGCCGGCATACAGCATAAAATCTGCTTCTACCCTGTTGCAAGTGGGAGCCCTTGTGAGGAGACCTTCGTGAGACGTCATTGACTACCCTGAACTACTGCCCTGAACTGCGCTGCAACTTGCCGCCCCCGCTTCGCGGGTGCCGCTGCGAGGACTGGTTTGCCGCCTGGAGTTACTGCCCTGGGTTTTGGTGAGCGTGGAGGCGGAGAGGCTTGACTACCAGCACAGGTGTGTAACGCTGCAGGGACTCGCTCTCCCAGGAGTCCCTGCCTGACCTTTGCCAGCTGGTCTGCGCGCACCCTGTTAGCCCCGCCCACCGGCCGGCATACAGCATAAAATCTGCTTCTACCCTGTTGCAAGTGGGAGCCCTTGTGAGGAGACCTTCGTGAGACGTCATTGACTACCCTGAACTACTGCCCTGAACTGCGCTGCAACTTGCCGCCCCCGCTTCGCGGGTGCCGCTGCGAGGACTGGTTTGCCGCCTGGAGTTACTGCCCTGGGTTTTGGTGAGCGTGGAGGCGGAGAGGCTTGACTACCAGCACAGGTGTGTAGCGCTGCAGGGACTCGCTCTCCCAGGAGTCCCTGCCTGACCTTTGCCAGCTGGTCTGCGCGCACCCTGTTAGCCCCGCCCACCGGCCGGCATACAGCATAAAATCTGCTTCTACCCTGTTGCAAGTGGGAGCCCTTGTGAGGAGACCTTCGTGAGACGTCATTGACTACCCTGAACTACTGCCCTGAACTGCGCTGCAACTTGCCGCCCCCACTTCGCGGGTGCCGCTGCGAGGACTGGTTTGCCGCCTGGAGTTACTGCCCTGGGTTTTGGTGAGCGTGGAGGCGGAGAGGCTTGACTACCAGCACAGGTGTGTAGCGCTGCAGGGACTCGCTCTCCCAGGAGTCCCTGCCTGACCTTTGCCAGCTGGTCTGCGCGCACCCTGTTAGCCCCGCCCACCGGCCGGCATACAGCATAAAATCTGCTTCTACCCTGTTGCAAGTGGGAGCCCTTGTGAGGAGACCTTCGTGAGACGTCATTGACTACCCTGAACTACTGCCCTGAACTGCGCTGCAACTTGCCGCCCCCGCTTCGCGGGTGCCGCTGCGAGGACTGGTTTGCCGCCTGGACTTACTGCCCTGGGTTTTGGTGAGCGTGGAGGCGGAGAGGCTTGACTACCAGCACAGGTGTGTAGCGCTGCAGGGACTCGCTCTCCCAGGAGTCCCTGCCTGACCTTTGCCAGCTGGTCTGCGCGCACCCTGTTAGCCCCGCCCACCGGCCGGCATACAGCATAAAATCTGCTTCTACCCTGTTGCAAGTGGGAGCCCTTGTGAGGAGACCTTCCTGAGACGTCATTGACTACCCTGAACTACTGCCCTGAACTGCGCTGCAACTTGCCGCCCCCGCTTCGCGGGTGCCGCTGCGAGGACTGGTTTGCCGCCTGGATTTACTGCCCTGGGTTTTGGTGAGCGTGGAGGCGGAGAGGCTTGACTACCAGCACAGGTGTGTAGCGCTGCAGGGACTCGCTCTCCCAGGAGTCCCTGCCTGACCTTTGCCAGCTGGTCTGCGCGCACCCTGTTAGCCCCGCCCACCGGCCGGCATACAGCATAAAATCTGCTTCTACCCTGTTGCAAGTGGGAGCCCTTGTGAGGAGACCTTCGTGAGACGTCATTGACTACCCTGAACTACTGCCCTGAACTGCGCTGCAACTTGCCGCCCCCGCTTCGCGGGTGCCGCTGCGAGGACTGGTTTGCCGCCTGGAGTTACTGCCCTGGGTTTTGGTGAGCGTGGAGGCGGAGAGGCTTGACTACCAGCACAGGTGTGTAGCGCTGCAGGGACTCGCTCTCCCAGGAGTCCCTGCCTGACCTTTGCCAGCTGGTCTGCGCGCACCCTGTTAGCCCCGCCCACAGGCCGCCTTTAGACGTCAATATAAGTGCGACAGATACTCGCTGCGCGAGAGCGCGCGGGAGCGCCGGGCAAAGCCCGGGCAAAGGGCGGGCCGTCTGAGGCCGTCCGAGGTTGGCCAAGGTTGGGTTGGGCCTGGTCTCTTGGCTCGCTGCCCTGGAGCTGCCGTTGCTGAGCTGCGAAATTGTCGACCAATCTGTTGCGTAAGTTACATTGACTTTGGTTGCTCATACAGTTCATTATGCCCCCTAAAAAGTTAACCACGTCTACTAACACTATGGAAAATTATTTGGTGCAGGTAGTGGAAAAAATCAACCTTGATAGAAGAGCCTCTTTGGGAATAGACTCATCTGCTCAATCTCCATTTATTGATATCGAGGCTGATGACCCTTTTGGCCTTTTAATAAATAACAGCACTAATAGTGCCACTCCTGATTTGTTCCCAGATACTATTACTATACAGCCAAGTGGTACTATTGCTGGAGTTGACGATCTGAGTGCTAACGAGGTACTGGCTGATATTACTATTAGCCAGGATCAATCTATTTCTCCTCCAGCACCGGTTCTGGGTAAACGGGAATGCCTTAGGTCAGCCAAGAACAGAGTAGCAAACCCCCCGAGGAAATACTCTGAGGAAGAGGAGCATGATCTGACTAGTGAAGCGTATATTACACTTTCGAACGCCCAATTTAATAAATTGTTAACTTTAATGGACTCAAAAATCAAAGGTGCGATGAAGCCCCTGGTTAGCAAAATAGACAAGCTAACTTCTGAGGTCAACCGTTTGGAAGGTCTACTACAAAAATCAATAGACGAGACTGGGAAACTTCCGGAAAGTGTCTCTGCAAAGATAGAGGAATCTGTCAACAAATCAGTAATTGCAGCCGTTGGTGGTCTCATCCCTGTCACTGCCCCGGTATCGAATACCCTAACGGCAAGGAATAACACTCTCCCAGGTGATTCTCATACTGCCTCGATCCCTGCTCCTGCTGTTGAAGACCCGTTTATTGAGAACGGGACTTTTGAACTTGTGGTTGAAGCTTCCCCACTGGTACTTGTCCTTGCCAATGTTCCAGCTCTGGCTCAAGGTGAGAGGGAAACAGCATCTTCTCTACGAAACAAATCTTTATCATGGTTAACCACTAACATGGTAATTACTCCTTGGGGAAAGCAGCAACTTTCTGAAGAGCTTGTCAAAGCACGAAGGGTTCAGTGGATCGGGGATAGGGTAAAAAAGTTTAAAGGGGAGTGTGTTGTTCTCCACTTCTCTGACCCTGGGGTCTTGCCCAACATCCTACCAAATATTTTACCACCTCAAAGGCGAACGACTTCAATTGTTCCTTTGACTTTGGACTTCTTCTACCCAAGAAAGGGAAGTGGACCAAATTCAAGCATTTTAAGAACTAAATGGAACATTGTGACTAAGAGGGGGAGGAAGGATGTTGCCTCAGTTGACTGGGGTCTGGGGCTAGAAAATCGATTCTCTTCATTATCCAATTTAAGTGATTGTGATTGACAACCACCTATTTGTAATGCTGTGTCTGCACCTGCTTATGACATAAGTTTATCAGGTTTAGCTTGTTACCCTATAACAACTAGCCCGTCGGGGCTTTTGATTGCTGATTTACCTGGGGCACCGAATGTTACGATTGTAGACCAGGGCACAGGGGGTAAGGTGTTAAACATGCATTCTACAACCAATGGTATTCCTACGACACCAATTTCAGGGAATATCCTATCATGGAATGTAGCTGGTATATCTTCTAAAATGGAAAGCGCAGACTGGTTTGAATTCATAAATAGGTACGACCTCTGTATTTTCCAAGAGACTTGGGCGTGTGAGCCTACCTTTGCTTTGGGGTATCTAAACTTTCATGTTCCTGCCATCAAGGGTCCCAAAGGACGGCCTATGGGGGGCCTTACCATATGGATCAGGCAGTCTTTAAAGATTGCTGTAAAAAGTGTGGAACTTGACCAAAAAGATATTCAGCTGATACGATTGACCAGTGATCTACCCCTCTCCATGGATGTATATAATATCTATGCCAGAGGTGGTAGTAAAGGTAGATCCGAGGTTCTTACGAGCCTTTCTACTATTCTTGAGATCGAATCTGCAGGAAAAAACATCTTAATTGCAGGTGATTTGAATCGGACATTTGAACCTCTAATCACTGGTGATTCTCCTCTGGGATCAGAGGAAGACAAACTTTGGGACATTCCCACACTTGAGTCCCCCCCGATAACCAGATGGACAGCTGACATCTTAGGTCTAAATGCCATGTGCTTGGAGCATGGGTTATGCGCCCTGAACGGCCGAACCCAATCAGACCGTGTACCCGCCATGACATTTAATAATGGGCGAAGCAAAAGTCGTATTGACTACGTTATTTGTAGTACATCGCTATGGCCATCCCTTATTGACATGGTAGTTACTGCCAGAATAGAAAGTGACCATGACCCGCTATGCGTCTCGCATAACTGGTGGACATCTAATGTAAACCCCTCAACTAATTGTCATTTATTTGTGCCGCCAACGATTACGCAATCCAATAATATGCGTAGGCTAAGATGGTCTGGTGTTAAGACGGACCAGCAGGCCCTGGAAAAGATAGGTGCAGCTGCAGACAAGGCCATTCTGGCACTGGAAAATATCACTGATCTAGCAAATGGACAAGATGAGGTTAAAAATGTTCATACGTCTCTTTTTGACGAAGTTAAAAAAATCTTTTTAAAACCCGCACGAAACATCAAGGCTTGTCCATTTAAAACAGCAAAGTGGTATAACCAAGATTGCAGGAAAGCAAGATCGAAACTAGGAGCTGCAATTAAAAATAACAATCTGACTGAGACTCGGTCTGCTAGAAAGCACTATAAAAATTGTATCGCCAGGGCAAAAAAAGAATGGGACGAAGATCATTGGCAGAAATTGAGATGTGCTAGCGAAAGTAAAAATTCTAGACAATTCTGGAACATCGTTAAATGGGGTCATGATAGACCTCCAGAGCCTCCTAATAATAATGTCCCTCACGATGCCTGGGTTACGTTTTTTAAAGAGCAGTACTCTTCTAGGGGTCAGCCTGCTAGCAATATTAACCCTACTTATCTGTTCGCAGACGAAGATGTTTTTATGTTAGGCGAAATCCTGTCTGCTTTGAAATCCGTCCATAGGGGCAGAGCCCCGGGTAATGATGGTGTTCCGGCGGATGTCTTCTTAGATGACACCGACAGGTGGAGTAAGTACATCTGCCTTTTATTAAACCATTTAGCCAGAGGTGCTGAAATTCCGGTTTCTTGGAGGGGTGCCGTCATTATACCAGTATACAAAAAGGGGGATCGTGCGCAACCCTGTAACTATCGCCCAATCAGCCTAATAGACACGGTCCAAAAGGTGGTAGGACGTGTTATCATCAACAATTTGCTTGACTGGGCTGAGGAGCAGAACATTTTATCCCCTTTTCAGGCGGGCTTTCGCAAAGCAACAAGCACTGTAGACCAGGTTTTTCGCTTTCAACTTATACAATGGCGGACAGTGGTACTGGGTGGATGCAGCCTGTATGCAGCCTTTGTTGACTTGCGGGCTGCATTCGACCTGGTGCCGAGGGCAAAATTGTGGGAGGTGCTGGCTGCCCTAGGGGTCCCGATGATTATCCTAACTTTGATTATGAGACTCCATGAGGGCACTTATGCAAAGATTCAATGGGGTGGCTATGGAAACGACACTATTGACTTCCCTGTCGAGCGGGGGGTTCGGCAGGGCTGTTCAATGGCTCCAACACTGTTTACTCTTTTTATAAACGGAATTGTTCCCCTTATGCAAACTGAGCCTGTAGATGCTCCCTCTCTTGCTGGTGCAAAAGTTCCAATTTTAATGTTCGCAGATGACACCCTAATTTTATCAAAATCCCCAAGTGGTCTGCAAAAGGCATTGATAATCTTTGACAAATTTTGTTGTGATCATGGTCTGGAGGTAAATGCAGCGAAAACAAAACTCATGGTTTTTAATCCCAGTAGGAAATTCAAACCCAAAATTACCATGAGCGGGCGCTGCCTTGAAGTCGTGAACTCCTTTACTTATTTGGGGATACATATCTCAAATAATAACAGATGGAACCACCACCTAGATTTAGCTATATTAAGGCATAAACAGCTTGCTGGTACCATCATTAAGGAGCACGCGAAATCCTTAACTAAGCCAATCAATCCGCCACTGATCATATATGAGGCTAAAGCAATAGGGTCTGCACTATACGGGGCAGAACTGTGGGGGCAAGAGAACCTCCAGGAGTTACAGAGGTCAGAGAATAGTTTCCTCCGTAAACTAACTGGCACCCCACAGAGTACTCCCCTCTTGCCACTCAGATATGATCTTGGTAGAAAGGAAATTTCGGCAATGTGTAAACTTCGACCGATATTATATTGGCGCAGAATCTGGACCACCCCTGAGTTGTCACAATATGCAGAAGGATTTGCTGATGTAATCAAGGCAGATCGATTTCATGAAATTAAATGGTTTAGATCTCTGAGAACTGCATTAAGTGAACTAGGGTTGAGTGAATTGTGGTCGGATCCAACCGGGTCACCCTTTCCACCAAAGTTGTTTATAAAAAACCTTTACTGGGAACATGTTGCAAACAAGAGCCTTCTTAGCAATAGTAATGGGTCTATGACGACTGCCTTCCTCGAAGCTAAACTGTTTCCAATGTTTGAGATATACTGGGATATTATATCTAAATCCCTGGATAGGAAACTGTTTTTCCAACTGAGGGCTGGCTCTCTACCTCTTGGTAACTTAACATCTAAATGGAGAAATAGAGGTCCAGCAACTTGTTTAGCTTGTGGGGAAGGGAAAGAGACTCTGGGGCATTTTTTGTTTGTTTGTCAAGCATATTCTGTTCCGAGACGTGTCTGGTTGGCCCCCATGTGCAGAAATTTGGGTACTAAAAGCTCCATGGTAGCCTTACGCATTATTAAAACTACCCCCTTAAACTGGATTATCATAGCGACTGCAAAGTATTTGGGGTGGGCGTGGGTAATTAGGCAGAGATTGCTAGTAGGGTGACTACTCTCTGCCTAGTTGTTCAGAGACTGCTAGTTTATCTATTCTCTGTTCCCATGCCTGGAGTCTATCTGACGAAAACTTATTTAAATTAATTTTTAATCATGTATGTTTTTATAATATGAACTTTGCACCTTGATGGTTATAACTTGATGAAATCTGTTTTTAAAAATAAGGAAAAATCTCCTTTTTAACGTGTCTGTGCTTAAAGTCATGCTGACTCTGTAATTTAATTGTATTTTATTATGTGTTTGTTTGTCTGCTTTTATGAGTAATTACTCGAATAAAGCACTTTTGAATTGAATTACATCTCACGAAAGTTTCTGGTCCCATACCTGGGCTGAAGTCCGGGTTGTCCAGCAGTGGGGTCCTGGCTGAGGGAAAGGAGATCAATCCTCACTGAACCGAAGTCCAGTCACATGCCGTTATCCTCACCTACGTGATGGGAGACATGTAAAGATTCCAGGTTCTATGCATTTGCTTCAGAAAGGGGACTTTCCAGAGTGATGTGCCCGCCACTGCTCTGTCTTGAAATAGCCAGTGCTTCTAAGATTCAGCAGGGCTCCACTCCACTCCACTAGGTAGCACAGATGGGCCACCTGGTAGTACAGTTGAAGGTCAGGGATGCCCAGGCACCCAGCCCTGGGGAGAGAAAGCTCTGGTCCTTCTTCATGTGGGGTTCCCCCAGCCCAGACTAATTGAAGTTGTTCTGGCTGGAGCTTCGGGATTGTGCCCTTTGGCAGTAGTAGTGGGAGTGTTTGAAAAAGACACAGTATCTTCAGGAGGACTGACATCTTAATAGGCCCCACCCTTCCCAGCCAGGAGATCTGGTGGTGTTTCCGGCATGTTAACTCACTACAAATTTGTTGGTGTTGCATTTGATAGTTGAGAGAAACAGTTAATTGTATGGAGGATGCTAATTGGATCACTAGGTATGGGATTGCCACTGTATCCCATTGGACTGGGTATTGCCGCACCAGTTGGAATTCCAGTTGGGGTATCAAGGAGAGGTGAAGTGCCTGCGATTTCTCCACATTAACCCAGAAACCTGACGCTGCACTAAAGGTTCTTTAGCTTCCTCAGGAAGGCAGGCAAGGCTGGGGCCGGCCTTTCCAATGTTACCAGCATGTTGTTGGCATAAAGGCTTATGGTATGTTGACACCCCTGAACTTTGCTCTGGAGATCTCAGGATTTTTCTGGACACTCTGAGCTAAGAGCTCCATGAAAAGAGCGAAGACCAGGAGTTTTAGGGAACACCCCTGGCGAGTGCCCCTGCCTATTGAAAATGGAGCTGAGGTGCAACCATTGATCTGCTTTGTCACCATGGCCGAGTGGAAGCAGTTCAATAGCTCTGTACTGAATTTCTCCTCCAGTGCAAAATATGTGAGAACCCACTCCTTAAATGGCCAACTGACCTTTATGAAGG
This sequence comes from Lissotriton vulgaris, assembly GCF_964263255.1. Taxonomy (NCBI): domain Eukaryota; kingdom Metazoa; phylum Chordata; class Amphibia; order Caudata; family Salamandridae; genus Lissotriton; species Lissotriton vulgaris. The sequence goes on along the minus strand of NC_141696.1, from coordinate 1,090,818,247 downwards.
CTTTTTTTTACATCAATCTCCAAGAGCATGATTTCACCCAGTGCGCACTCAGCCTTCTCGATGATGTGTGATATACGATTGGCATTATCACTTGTCTCTCTCTGGTGGATTAATCTTGCTTGGTCCAGTTGATAGAAGGCATATATGGACTGAGCCTGCTGGCTAGGATACCCGTAAAAAATTTCAACTCCACATTTAAAAGGGAAATGGTCCAGTATGAACTGTACTGCGATTTATCTTTGCCTGGCTTGTGAATGACAATGACAGCGATTGTCAGCAGCGTAGCCAGAATCACCCTGGGGGCTGTGAAAGAGTTAAATAGCTGCGTTAGGATGGGTGCGATGATGGGACAGAAGGCCTTATAGAAAACTAATGAGTAGTCATCTGGACCCGGGGACTTTGCAAGTTTCAGATGGAAAACTGCTGATATAACTACCTCTATATGTATCTTGCTTTCTAATGACTGCCTGTTACGTGGTGAGAGGGAACATGTGGAAATATTGGAGCTATTGGGCGCTATCCATGGGATCTAGATGTTGCCCAGTGTAGAGGTGTGTATAATATTTCCTAATGATATCCAGTATCTCTCTGTTATCTGTAGCCAACTCCCCCCGATGTGTGTATAGAGGGCACACCCAGACACTGCCGCAGCACATAGTTTTTTTGCCAAGTGCTGGCTGCATTGGTCTCCATAGACATAGGAAGAATGTCAAAGGACATCATACTCTGCCCGATCTACACTGATTTGCACCAGTTGGGAGTAAAGTGCTGATAGTTGACCCCACACCCTTGGGTCTCTCGTGCTTTGGTGTTTATGCTTGAACTTTGTAAATTGCATAGTGAGGGTTCTCTTTTCAAACTTTATTGTTAGCAGGTGAGATTGTGATGAGTTGCCCCGAACTACTGTTTACAGTGCTTCCCACAGTGTCACAATGGAGATGTCAGGGGTGTTGAGTGTAAGGAACTCAGTGATGGCTCATTGAATCTGCACCACCACATCAGGGAGTTGTAATATGGTGTTTTGCAATTATCACCGACATGTGGGGCGATCCAATGGGGGAAGGGACAGTGAGAGTGTCACCCTAGGTGGTCAGACAACACCACTGTGTGTATTTCTGTCTCCGTGGCGAGTGTTTGTATGTTTGTTGTGCCCAGAAGGTAAAGCAACCTAGCGTTTGTTTTGTGTGCATTCGAATATTCATGTGCATGTGGATGGAGGGTCCTCTGTAGATCTCTGAGCCCTAGGTTCCTCAGCCACTCCTGTCCGCCATCCTACAGTGCCCCTGCTTGACCATGACTCTACGCTGACTTATCTAGGACAGTATCAAACACCAGATTAAGGCCCTACCAGCAATACTCTCCTCTCAGTAAGAGACATCGCCTCTGTTAATGCAGTGCGTAGAACAGCCTACTGCCTCCTGCCCTTCATTTTGGGTGTAAATTGAGTTCTCCATCAATGACAGGCCCCCTTTCATGAGGTGGTAAGTGAGAAGACTGACCCTAACTTCAGCCCCTTTTTTGACATACCTAAAATTCACTCCACCTCACATTCTGCAGGAGCTACTCAAACATTGTTTGAGAATGCCCATCTATTGAGAATGAGCCTTAATCAACAGGACATTTTCTTGGTATGTCAAACAACATTTGGCACTTATATGCACATATTTTGGATGCCCTGCAATTCATCTCTTTTGGGTACAAATTCAGAAAAATATAATGGGTGTTCCATCTATATTTTTCCTGGTGGTTGTTAGGGTCTTTATTAGCATTCAACTTTTTCTGGCCAAGTTTTTTAATATGATGCTGGCTAATGCCATTTAGGTTATCACGTCAAATACAAAATCTAGAGATAGTGTTTTTTACAAAAGCTGGGGATTTAGGGCCCGATATACGATGCTTGCATTTAGCGAGTCGCAAATTGCCACTCACAATTTGTGACTCTCTAAATGCAATGTACAAGAGTGTCTTAGACATTGATTGTGATTCTCAATGAGGTCGCAAATAGCATGCCTCATGAATATTAATTAGGCAATGACAATTTGAGAGCTCTTTGGGAATGGCTAGCACTCCCACGAATGGTGGCCTGCTGGGATCAGCAGACTACCATGTCTGGGACTGCTTTTAAATAAACCAGTTGTTTTTCTCAAATGAAGCCTGTTTTCCTTAAAGGAGAATGGGATGCATTTAAAAATGAAAAATGACAACAACAAAAAAGAAAAATGAAACTTTTAAGTTTCATTTTTTAAGGGTAGGCAGTGGTCCCTGGGACCACTGCCTGCCCTTAATAAATAATTGTGCATGCATTCCCAAAGGGTAAGAGGTCCCCTGGGGACCCTTTCCTGTTTGTGAGTGCCTTACATTCCTTCCGAGAAGGGTGATAAACTGCGAGTGTTTTGCAACCGCAATTGCGGTCGCAAAAGAGTCATTCATTGCTCTTGGAGTCGCTATTAGGAAGAGACTCCCTTGGAGCACCCCCTCCCAATAGGAAGTCGCTTATTGATTAGCGATTTGCAAAATAGTGTTGGTACGTAGGCCACACGTTTTTTGCAGTCGCAAACAGGCCCAAAACTCTTTTGCGACCGCAAAAGACGGTCGTACATCTGGACCTTAGTATGCAAAAGTCACAAAATGGATACATATAATGTTGGACCTTATTCCAAATATTCTATGGATTACTTTTGGATAAAATATTTAGCCTCTGTTTTTGCGGAATTTCTAACTAGTCCGTATGTGATATATTCATGCATGCTATTTCAACTCTCTATTTCACGTGCCATTAGCTGTGTTCATGAAAGGTTAGGATATACAAATGTACTTCTTTACATTTATTTTTAGACATTTATATCTGCATCACCTGGGGCTCTATATACGTTTTTGCAAATGCCCAGCTTGTTAGATATTTTATTATTTATTTTAGCTTTTACTTTCATATGCAATACTGTTTTTGAAGTAAGGTGATATGTAATATATTCATACTTATGGTTTCTTCTTTTATAATAAAAAGGAAAAAAATCGACTGCTAGAAATGTCCAGTTCCTTTATTAAAAGCATTGTTCACAAAGCACGACTCATCCTGGACATCCCACGTCGCAGCTACATCTCCGGACACCTGAGAGACCTGCACTGGCTCCCGGTCAACAAGAGAATCACCTTCCGGCTCCTCACCCACGCACACAAAGCCCTACACAACCAAGGCCCAGGATACCTCAACAGCCGCCTCAACTTCTACGCACCCAAACGCCAGCTTCGATCGACCGGCCACGCCCTCGCCAACGTCCCCCGCATCAGAAGAGCCACCACAGGGGGACGGTCCTTCTCCTACCTCGCCGCCAAGACATGGAACTCCCTCCCGACCCACCTCCGCCTGACCCAGGACCACCTCGCCTTCAGGAAGCAACTCAAGACCTGGCTGTTCGAGCAGTAGCGGACCCCCCTCCCCTAGCGCCTTGAGACCCTCTGGGTGAGTAGTGCGCTATATAAATGCTTTGATTGATTGATTGATTGAACTGAGGAAGGAAAAAAGATGAAGGGCCTGATTACGAGTTTGCAAGTCCATGTGAGAGCCAAACCGGTGATGGAGGTGCGCCCCAGCATCAGTGGTTTGGCCGCCGCATTACAAGTGCAGCGGTTGGACCAAACGGGGACCACTGCAACCTCCAGGAATCCATGATCCCAATTGGAGGCGTGACAGTCCTGAGGACCGAATATGCTCGGTTGTGCTCCCTGCCTCAGTTTTCAGGGCAGTGATCCCGTTGTGAAAAGTGAGGCAGGGAGGAAATTAAAGGGCCCCTAAAGGGCCCCCTTGTGCTCTTGTTGATGCATGAAGGAGGAACCTGTTGTGAGCCCCTATGTGCATGCACCCCTTGTTCATGCGTGACATGGTCTTACAGTCCATGCCGTGCAGGAATGGCCTTTGACGTTCCTATTGCAGTGCCTTTTTGAAAGGCACCCCCATTGGAATGCCAAAGGACCACCCGCCAGACTACAAAAATACTTGTAATGTGGCGGACGATTGGGGGTGAGCTTTGGCGGTGCGGTAAAGGTGCAGCGGTGTGGTTCAGAATCACACAATGTTTTGTATTAGTCTAAGCTCTCTGTGTTTTGTCTAGTTTTATCAAAGTACTAAAATGTCTGTATTTTTATATTCATCACTCACCATTCGGAAGCTCATAGGGAAAGGGTGTGTGTCTTTGCAAGCCTAGCTCCAAGTAAGTAGCAAATGGTGTACTATGCTTCTTGCCTAATTGAAGGTAAAGTGGTTCATGTGCAGTAGAGATTTTCCTCAGGATGTGTCTTAAAATATCTTTAGTGTTAATCCTCCTGATTCTTTCAGCTCTAGAGTTATTTTTTTGTTTTTTCCCATTGCCATCATTGTTATGCCTGTGGCTACACAATAAGCCTACACATCAATGTAATGCACGTTTAAGGTTAGTTTTTACCATATAGAAGGGTATCTAGGGCAAATTTGATGATTCTGCAGTCTTGCAGTTAGATCGCTGAAACTGAATAGATACTGGCTGACTCAGAATTTACTGATACGAATGCCACAAATGTCAAAAGGACCACTGCCTACTCAAAAAACGACTTTTCATTAAACAGTCCAGTTTCCTTTAAGGAAAATTGGCTCCTTTTCACAAAAGAAGGTTTGCTTTCTTTAAAGGCGATCACAGACATGGTGCTGTGCTGTACCCAGCAGGTCACTATCCCATTAGTGAGCTGTAATTTTACCTCATCAATATTCGTAGGGTAGAGCTGAATGCACCCTGCTACAATTGAGAATTTTAAGTAAAAATCTGTTAACATCTAGGTTGTACTTAAAATTCTATACAGGTCGCAAAAACAATGGGCAACCAGAGTTTTACAAGTAGTATATTGTACTGCTACCGCCTATGTTGCATCTGTGCCCCTCTGCACCGTTGAATCACTCTAGATTACATTTCTGCGGGGCTTCGACTGCAAAGATGACATTAAGGGGCAATAGAATAGAGACCGGTGAACCAGAGCTCTGCCGGGACAGATAGCAAGCTATTTGTCATTTTTCCATCTTAGATAGATGTAACACATTTAGTAATGCAGTTTTTTTGCAATTGTCAAATCCTACTGACCTTTGCTGCTACATTGTTCTGGGTTTTTTAGAGGTTATCCTCGAAAAAGCCCTAAGGTATATGCGATGTGAAGAAATGTTTTTAGGAAGTAATTGTAATTGTAATTGTAACATGTAGAGCGCATATTCACTATCAGGTCTCTAAGCGCTGTGAGAGAGAGCCCTACCCTAGCACGTGGTATGGATATAATCGATTAGGATGTGCCCCAGGCTCCCGCAAAAAGGAGTGTTTTTAGCTTCTTCCTAAATGGGAGGAGGGCGTGCTTCTTACGCAGATTCTCTGTCAGCTTGTTCCATAGTTGAGGAATTGAGGTTGAAAAAGCTTTACCTCCTTTGGAGGCCATTTTAAAGCGGGGACAGACCAGCAGGCCAGGCTCCGAGGAACGGAACGACCTGCTAGGTGTGTAGTTTGCCAGATGATCTTTAATGTAGGTTGGGGCCCGGCCATAAATGGTATTGTGTGCAATACAGAGGTCCTTAAAGCTAGTTCTCTGACTGACCGGAAGCCAGCGTAGCTGGCGTAGAAGGGTGTGGCGTGGGCCCTCTAGGCAGCTTAAAGATCAATCCGGCAGCATTGTTCATGATTACCTGTAATCTGGCAAGCAGCTTTTCCGGGAGGCCAATGTACAGGGTGTTTCTGTAGTCCAGTTGTGACAATATCATGGCCGATACTGCTGTTCTGCGTGTTGGGAAGGTGACAAGGGGAACTAGTTTCCGTAACTGTCTTAGCAGACCAACACATGTTACTACTACAGTGGATACCTGGTGGGTGAGGGAGAGCTTGGCATCGAATTTGATGCCCAGGCTTTTTACGGCCTGGGCAGGTTCAGGATTTGTGCCCAGCTCTTGTGACCAAAAGAGGTTACTCCAGGGATTGGTATTCGTGGTGATGGCCAGTACCTCGGTCTTATCAGGATTGATTTTAAGGGAATTGTCCGTCATCCAGTTGACTGTGTATTTTAAAATGTTTTGCATTCCTGTGTAAGCAGTGGGGCAGTTGTCTATCTAGATGATGATATGGGTGTCGTCCGCGTAGTTATAAACCTGGCACTCCATGAGAGTCAGCGTGGCTACCAAGGGCTACAGGTAGGTATTGAATAGGAGAGGGGACAACGCCGAACCCTGTGGCACCCGCACATGAGTTTGACTGCGTCGGATACGTGGTTAGCCAGCTGTACTCTCTGTGATTTGTGGGTAAGGAAGGACGTAAGCCATTTAAGGGCCGTTCCCTGGATGCCTAACTCCGAGATCCGTGACAAAAGTTGGTCGTGGATGACCGTATCAAATGCTGCGGATAGGTCTAGCAAAACCAGGGCACGTGGCTTTTTCTTGTCGGCTCTGAGCCGTAGTTCATCCAATACTGCCAGCATTACCATTTTTGTACTGTGATGGGCCCTAAAACCTGCCTTATTGGTTTGCAGGAGTTGAGTTGATTCTAAGTGGTGTGACAAGGATTTCAGCATGTGCTGTTCCAGCACTTTCGCCAGGAAAGGGATCTGCCCCCTTTTATTTAAAAAAAGGGATGACTCGTGCTTGCATAAAATCGATGGGAATGAGCCCAGATTCAAGAGACTGATTTAGTAGCGTGAGGACTTCGCACTTTACCCCTGGTAATGCCATACTGCATACCATTGGTGGGCATGGGTCTGCAGGTGACCCTGACTTAACCCGGCCCATTGAAGGGGTCAGGGAGTCATGATTAAGCATTGGGAAGATAGTGAGTGGTTTCTAATATGCGTGTGGCAGGGCTTCTGGTACAAGGGGACAATGGACAGTAGGAGTAGGTAGATCTCTGTCAGCAGGTCCTTCAAGTTTTTTAAGAAGAAGGATTGAAACTTGTTAAAATCGTTAGGGCAGGTGGGGGATTTCTGTTCCTGAGACTGCCTCAGTTCTTTTAGAATCCGGAAGGTCTCTTTTTTCGTATTGTCAGCTGTCCGAATCCTAGCTTCATAGAATTCTGCTTTCCCTGTTAAAATGTCTTTCTTATAAACTGCGAACATTGATTTATATTTCACCAGGGCACCTGGGTCCTAAGTTTCCAGCCAGGATCTCTCACACTGGCGTAAAGTTTGTTTCTTGTTTCTTAGAGCCTCATTGAACCAAAGGGCCCCTTTGCCTTTGTTCCTTACTCTTCCCCTACATGCATGGCTACTATATCAATGGCGTGCTTCAGCCTCACGGAAAGGGCGGCGCTATCTAGGTCAAGGATTTCCTGTGCTGGACTTGGGGGGGCTGATTTATGTAGCGTGTTAACCAGGTCGTCAACTCTAATTTTATTTCATCCCACAGCACTTTGCACTCCAGGGGGGGGGGGGGGGGGGGGCAGACTGCTTGTCTTGTGGGTGGAAATAGGCCTCTGATCAAATGATGATTAGACCAGACGCAGGGACTGATATCTATTAGGCTAGTAAATGGATGGCAAGTCCAGATCAAATCAAGTATGTGGTCCTTCTCATGAGTAGGGACATTCACCAGTTGTTTGATATCCAGCGATACCAGTGCCTCATCCAACTGTTTGGCATGGCTGTCTTTGGGTATCTGATCCCAGTGGAAGTTGAAGTCCCCCATAACCAGGATAAATTGGTACTGCGAGCGGATATAGTTGACTAATTCAGTGAAGAGCTCAACAAATTTGAGTGGCTTTCGAGGGGGCGATAGACTATCGGAACAATTAGGTAGGTGGTCTGGGAGCGTATAGGTTTTCTGTCTTTAACTGTTGATTATACAGGATTGCGAATCCACCCCCTCTAGTGCTGCCAGGTCTGTTATAACAAAGGGCGGCATAGTTTGGGGGCGAGGCTGCTACTAAGTCCAGAGCTGAGGACTCATCGAGCCAGGTTTCTGTGACTCCTAGAATGTCCAGGACATCATCTTGGAGGAGCCAGAAAACCTCAAGATTATGTTTCTGCAAGGAGCGGGTGTTGAGGGTAGCCACCCGTAGTCCCCGTGGGCCAGTGGGCCGAGACACCCTAGATGGATGAGGTATGAGACCTATGCTACCTACCACCATTTGTGTCCTTAATCGCCCTTCCGACCTGAGTGTGTCTGCTATGTTATTATCAAGTAGCGCCATAACTTGATCTAAGGTCAGGAGTTCCTCCGCGGAGTACGGGTAGCGGGGACCAGGGGGACTGGCCCCTGGTCCCGGTTGGTCGCGGACAGTTCGTGGACGGGCGCGGACGGGCTTGCCTTAGGTGCGTCAGTTGTGCGCCCTCTGCACGCATGCGCGCTCCTTCCAGCTCCGTAAAGATGCCATAGAAGTAAAGCTGAAGTGCCAGAGGGTGGCGGAAGTGAAGGAGTGCTGAGTGCGATTAAAACACAGTGCACGGTACAAGTATGTTAAAAAGATTCCTTCAATTTTTAAAAGTAGCAGCGTTTTTACAGCGTTTTTATTAGACTTTCAGGGAAACACTGACTGCACAGACACGTGACTGCTCTGCTTGTTCATATCTCCTGCATACTTAGTCTTATTCTTGCTAATGAAAATAAACAGTGTACAACTTAGAATATTGTTTATTGCGATTGATTATTTGCATCCAGGTCCGAGTTCAAATATTCAAGCAGTGCTTTTCTTTGCAAAAGGTTTCGATGTTTTTACACAAATGTACTGTTTTGCTATCAAAAGCTCTAGTGATGCTCATATCTGTGGTCCAGGAATCGACATACCTAGGAAATTGCGGGTCAAGCAGGATACGCTGCAGATAATTTTGGGCATTTGTCATGTCAAGTAAGCTATTACAGCTATCCGAGGATGGAAGCAATTTTTCCTCAATGATTGAGCTGCCTTTTTACTTTCTGTTAAAAAGCTCTCTTCCGCATTTACATTTTGTTTTTCAACCTAAGGATTCTCAGAATCTGAGTACAGCAATGTCCTGACATGTGTGGAGTGTTCTTTCATCTGAAGGTTATAGCTGATAATTTGGTTTCTAAAAGTTTATTTAAAATATTCAACTAAAGAACACTTCTAAGACTGGAGTAAAGATTACTGATGTCATTCGATTTCTGCATGGATATGAAATGTCAGATTCTTATGTGTTAGAAAATATATATTTTAGCTGCATTGCATATGAATAAAAAGCAGTTTGTGCAAAGCTTCAGAAGGAAGTAAACGCCCTGGGACCCACAAACCGTGATGTGTTATCTTATGCAGATTCGTAGAGGACACTATTAGCCGGGAGGGTATTGTGGCACTGAGCAGGTAGGTGTCTAACCTAGGTACTAGTGGGATTCAGGGCCAGCTGGGAACCGAAAACCGAAACTGCTCAGCGGGCACCCAGGGGGAGATGAGGGCGGTGCGGCCGAGCTATTTGCTAGGGCCGGTGCCAGCCGATTTTGTTACATGGGGCCGATATTGCAGGCCCACGTTAACAAAAACAGCCTCCCAGAGGCCTAAAACTGCCCCCCAACATGGCGGCCCACCGGGGAAATGCACGGTGTCTGATATGGCCAGTCCGGCCCTGGTAGCATTCCTTGAAATACCAGGTCTTCACCTTCCTGCAAAATTCAAGAAGTAAGGAGGAGGCAGTTATGTTTAGCGGTAGGTCATTCCACACTTTACGATTGATGTAGTAGAAGGCTTGACCACGAGATCGAGTTTTCCATATGCCTGGGATTTGTGTAACTTGCTGTCCAGATGAGCAGAGATGTCTGGAATGTTTGTGATACCAGGTGCGATTGTTGATGTATGTGGGCTAGTGTTTTGTAGTATCTTGAAATCGTGGTTGAATAGTTTCGATTGAGTTTGCTGAATAGGGAGCCAGACGAGCTCCTTCGGGTGTGGGTGATGTAAGTGCAGTGTGAGAGGCTGGGAATGATTCTGCCAGCTTACTTTTGAATGGTCTGCAGCCTTCTGGTTAGTATTTTGTTGATCCCAGAATAGAGGGTGTTCCTGAAGTTTGGCTTGCTTATGACCAGGGCATGCATGATGGTATCTGGGTGCCAATTGGGAGCCATTTGAAAGTCCTAAGCATTTTCAGGGCTTGGAAGCATAAGCCGGCAACAGCATTGACTCGGTGTCATGTCGAGTTTGCTGTTAATGGTGATCCAGAGGTTCTTGGCATAGTCTGTCCTAGGTTTTTTGGCCACAAAATGGAGTCCCACAGGGATGTGCTCTTCGCAAACATCATGACTTTTTTCTGTCTGTGTTTAGCTTTAGACAGTTGGGGGCATATTTACAAGTCGCTTGCGCCATCGGCGTGTCACTTTTTTTGCCGCACTGGCGGAGCACTGCGGTGCTCCTTATTTACAAGGCCATGTAAAGGCACCCTGCGTTGCTTTCATGCCTTGTAAATTCTGACCATTTTCATTGAGCGTAAAACACCTCACATGATTGTTTTTGAGCAGGAAGGTGTTCCTTCCTGCACAAAAACATTCTCCCCTACAACACAGAGACCATTGCACCATGGCGCAAGCATGCTTGCGTCGGCGCAAGGCAGCCAATTGGCAGGCAACACAGGCCAAAGCACATGGATACAACATATTGTTGCAAATCTGACACATCCCTGTGCTTTGAAAGTAACGCAACACAGAGCAGCCAAAAGGCTTGTGGTGACATGATGGTTCACATTCTTGTGAATAAGGCCCTTGGTTTTCATCCGTGAAATCAGTCCTACAAATTCTTAATTTTACACAGGTGCTGATCATTTTGTTTGTGAGGGGGAGAACAGATTGCACCTCATTAGTGCAAGAAAGGGCGTTGATGTTATGAGAGCAGATAATGCTAGCTAGAGGATCATGTATGCATTAAAGAGGATAGGTCTCAAGCAGGATCCTGTGGAACTCCACAGATGAGCTCTAGTGAATCCAAGGTTTACAGTACCAGACTGACTGACAGGGTCCTGCTAGTCAGCAAGGAGCCAAACTATTGAAGAATGGCTGTGACAATCTTGTTATCAATGTACCTGAGGACAGTGGAGGGCCCTCAGAGCATGTTTCCCACTGTAACCCTAGGACAGGGTACCGTAACTTAAACAGCAGTACGTGGACTTTCTAGTGTTGTCTATAAATGAAACTGGGCACAACCAGCTTAAAAAAGAGTTGGATCTGATTTATCATAAGATAACATCATCCACCAAATTTACCGCAAAGGTTTCATATAGTACGGTGCTAAATCCAGGTTACAATGGAATAAGGGAAATGTATTCTAGTACATGTACTCACTAGAAACCAAATGTAACACTTGAATTATGTGAAACAATCACAAACAAACTGTATGCTTAGCAACAAATGTAATCTGTTTATCCAATTGGGGTTTCTCAATTGAAAACAGCAATAACTATGACGTGTGACAATCTATGCACACCAACCAGTAGACAGTGGTCAAGCTGTGTTAGAAATTCTTCAAGACCAATGTCTAGAGACAGGTGACCTGCATCAATGAGATCTATATGTGTACAATTGTCTTCTAAAAGAGAATTGTTCTGTATTGTATTGGCATTTATATAGCACTTTCACAACACAGGGAGTACTGAAGCACTTTTTGGATTATGTAGTCCCTGGTTCAATAAATCCCTCAACAAGGAGAGGAGATACCTTTGACAGACTGAACGAAACTGGAAACAGCACCCATCAGCAGCCCATAAAAAACTTCTCCGCCAGGCCAGAAATGCCTACATTAAGAAAATCCTCAACTCTAAAAAATAATTCTTCAGAACAGAACTTGAGAACGCCAAGAATAGACCTTGCAAGCTATTTGAATTAGTCAAACACCAATCCAACAAAATAGCAAACCCTCCAAAGAAACGCCTAAACCCCTAATATCATTCAAGGCATTTTCATCCTTCTTTTGTGACAAAATCTTAGCCCTAGGAAACAAACTTAAGTCCGCAACTCACCACCAAAACCTGTCAGCTCTACCTCTTCTCTCCGCGCTGTCCATCCAAACCTCACCCAAAAAACAAGCGCACAGGTCCAACTTTAAAGTCTATGATGAACACTCTATCCCAAGAATACTAGCCTCCTCAAACCCGAACAATCACTTCAATGATCCTCTCTCCTCCAACTGCCTAGCTGCCGCCTCTTAGACTATCATCCCTTTCTGGACTGCAATAATCAACGCTTTCCTCCTACACGGTTCAATACCTGATTTTCTTAAGGCTGGCGAAGTGGTTCCCATCTTTAAAAAGCCTACGCTGGATCCTGCTTCCGCCGACAGCTACAGACCCATTTCTAACATCCCATTCCTAGCCAAAGTTCTGGAACAATGTGTGCAACAGCAGCTGAGCCTACACATCACCAACTTCCACCTTCTAGATGATTTCCAATCCAGGTTCAGACCTGGACATAGCACTGAAACCACCCTCCTGCACATCGTGGATGATGCCCTCCAAGCCCTCGACCAAGGCAAAACCTGTCTCCTAGTCCTCCTAGACTTATCTACAGCATTCAATACAGTTAACCACGTAATTCTGCTTGAACACCTCAAACTCAGGATGGGTTTGGATGGCAACATCCTTGAATGGTTTAGGTCCTTCCTCCAAAATCGCTCACAGAGAGTCCTCATCAACGGTAATCTATCCCCTCCCTCTCTGATCATGGTTGGAGTCCCCCAGGGATCAACCCTTTCCCCTACCCTCTCCAATCTTTACCTTGAACTGCTCACAGAGGTGCAACTCTACGCAAATATCTCCTACCTTATGTACGCTGACGATACACAGATCTGTATCAAAATCTCTTCCCCTGAGGACAGTCTCACCTTGAATGAGGCCTTGAAGCTGACTGTCCACTGGCTCACCGCCAACCAGCTTGAACATAACGCAAATAAAACTGAATCTCTTCTAATCTCTCCACCCAAAACCAATTCAGGAATAGATCACGGCTATCACAGTGCTAAACTGCCCCCCTACCATTGTTGACTCTGCGAAATCCCTTGGAATAACCCTTGATGGCTGCGTGAACATGGTAGGCCATATCAACTCAATGGCCATAACTGCCAGATTTCACCCAAGTTACCTAATAAAACTGAACACCTTCCTTGACACCTCTGACCTAAAAACGGCAATCCAGAATATGGATGCTCTACTCTTGCAGGGCTACCCAAAAACTCTCTGGCCCCATGGAAAGCCTGCCTCAACGCCGCCGCCAGACTCCTTACTTGCTCAAAGAAATTCAACCACATCTCTCCCCACCTCAGAACTCTGAACTGGCTTCCCTTAGAGGCCAGAGTTCAACTTAAACTGGTCTACAATACTCACAAAGCTCTTTACTCCAATTTCCCTGCATTTCTTGCCCAGAAACTCGTGATATCCGGAGGAGCCAGAAACTCCCGATCTGCCAGAGACCTTTTGCTCCAACCAGCACGCTTCCGGATGCTTCTCTGGGGCCTTCTCTGGGGCCGCTTCAAGTAGATGGAACTCTCTCCCGCCCGCCATCAGAAGACTTCCATCCTTGGCACGCTTTAAAAAAGGAGACTAAAACTTTCCGATTGGGCAAATTCCTTGCATAACGATCACATTACAATCACCTCTGCGACATGTTCCACCCACCACTTTGGCATTATCCATGGCTTTTATGGATTATACCTATCCTGCACTCCAGGGCATCCCACCCAAGAGTTGAGACTGCGTGCCTTCTTTTATAATCGATCTACCTGATTTTTTTTTTATCCCAATTGTATCCAGGTCTTTAGACTGTGTGCTTTTTCTTGTATAATGTATCTACCTATTTTATCCAATTGGTTCCCTCCTCTCCTAAATCTTTTGTATACCACCCTCAATCCAGTAAAGCGCTCAGATACCTAATCTAAATGGAGTAAATAGCATGCCAAATAATCTTTTATATACCACTTTCTAGGCCTGACAGTTCCAACTTCATGAGGTTTCTGGCCAGCCTATGGATGGATGGTTTGGAGGGTGCTGATTGTAGTTTGGCCAATGTGGGAAAGGTGGGTGTACTGCATGATGATTAGAGGGAGGAGATAAGTGGTGCATAATGCTTCACGTGGCATGAGCTTGAGTGTTGCCTATGAGTTAAAGAAAGATGTAGTTGCACATGCAGGTGTTTATCATGTTTGGATAGAGATGTTTATTCATATATATTTCCTTGATGGCATCCAGATAAGTAGGCTTATGGGCATCATCCAGAAACTAAAGTGTTACTACCCTAGAAGTACCCTTAGATCTCACTGTAATAGGTGTGTTTTTTTCCACTCAAAAACGTAGATGTCCATAGCCAAGAAATTAAACACAGAGCCAAAAACTTTAAGTGTACAGGCTCCATGCCGAAGCATCTTAAAAAAACTCACAGGGAGGTCAATTTAGTCCATCCAGAGGTAAAGGTGTCACTTCCATGGGGTACGATGACAGCATTAACAATAGTAGTTCTATCAGGCTACCTAAGTGCCTTAGTTGGACAAAGACTGGATTCAAATCAGTGGACAGTGGGCTTACGTTTCAATACAGAACCCTGTGGTGAGATGTAGTTTGTTTTACAGGCTTAAATGCAGTTCATTGGGGAAACTGAGTGGTCAAGAGTTTTTGGTATAAGGCACTTTCAAAGCCATCATAATCTAGCCCAAACAGAGAAGACATAAAAGAAGAGGCCTTTATCTGACACCCTTCACCTAGAAGCCTGGACCGGTGCTTGGAGGAAAGATTATGAGAGATGAGGCACAATTAGCAGGTTTCAATGCAGAACAGATATCAAGGTGTAGGTGTGAGGAATATTGCAGTGTGAGCTCCAGTCAGTTGTATATAAACACGTTATCCAGTTTCCAGAGGGAATGAACAATATTTAAATTTCTGCGTCAGGAAAATTGTATAGGCAAGTATTAGAAAAACGCTGGAACATTTTCAACCTTTGAGCACTCTGCTCCATTTACGCCTGCATCCAAAATAGACCATTCAAGCTTAGTCTTACTCCCTAATGCAACAACAAACTTAGACAGCCAACATAAAAACAGTTTATATGTGGCAATAAAACACACAAAAAACATAGAGGAGTTGGTCTCTGTTTTTAGGGGTGCTGCTGGTCTTTTGCAAGCAGTATGTGGAGCTTAGCAGGACTAATTTGTATATATTACGCATATGAATTTATGTGAGATGCCTTTACATGATATGAACAAGCTTTCAATATTATAATAGATGATCCGTGTAAATATTTTACTGAAAACTAGAGCCCATTTTTTAAGCATTGCCCAGTTCCTTCGGTTTTCTGCAGTCACGGGGTAAAGCACATTTTTAAAGGTGGGGCAGCAAAAAACCCATTAGTGAGGAAGAGCACAAAGACAGTTATTAAGTTCATATGCAGTGGACAATTGCTTTTTGATTCATGTGGTCACCATCGTTTGCTAAATATATCATGTATTAAAAGGAAGGAGATGTGGCCTAGTGGCTATCACTGCTGACTTTTTAACTAGGTAACCAAGTTCCATTCCCGGTGTATTCTCAACATTCTGGGATTCGAGGCAAGCCACTGAACCTCTTTATGTCTAGAAAATAAATCTGACGTTAGCCTTTAAGCAAAATGTTTGGTTCTCATGTAAAGCGCTCTAATGCCTTTGGGTCAAGTTTGTGCTGTATAAAACTTACAAAAATATATATGTGACTTGCTGCCACAGATGGATCTGAACAGGGATGAAAAAGTATTGTATGCATCTGGGGCCATCCCCATTCCTGTTCCCCACTAGTATCAAGCTATTAAGGCTGGTACGTGTCTGCCAGCATCCTTGATCAGTCACTGTGTTTGGTCCCATTAAGACCATAGTCCCTCTTCAGAGACTATTCAGTATTGTTTCATTCACAACACGAAAGATTTGTTGAAAACTGTTAGTACTGCCCATTTTAATGTACAACAATCTTGTTGCAACTACGGGGACTATCCCATTTAAGGTCTGTTTTTGAGTTGCATTAACTGCTCATCAACCCACTAAAAGCCTTGCCTCTTTTTTGGTCTTGTCTTGTGGTATGTTTGATAACTGCTCAGCACAGAAATTGTACTGGAAAGTTGTGCCAACATACACATTTGCCCTATTCCTAGACATGATATTTATGAGAATGTTTGTTCCTGAACAGGTGTAGTGAATACACTTAGAATTTATAGTTTAAAATAAAAGTGTATTCTTATACTCAACCGGACGCAAGTGTAAAGCATCCTGCCAAAGCAAGTAGCGTTAGGATTTTTCAAACTAGATATGGTTGAACGTACAAAGTCAACAGCTCACACAAAACCAACACGAGCTTGGCATTTTAAATGAAAACAGGTTCTCGCTCTTCTTTATCCTCGTGACTCCTCTGGCAAGAGAGACACAAAACAAATCAGAACGAGACATGGAACACTACACATCTCTTTTATACACAAAATTAAAAACTATTCACAAAGATAGTCATTCAAAAAATTGATGCTTCTTTTCCTTCTGACATTGATATCTTTGTCTTGTGAAGATCCCTGTTGAGAACAGATATTACCTTCTTCAAAACAATGATCACGTCAAACATAAGAAGAGTTTTTTACAAACTTAGATTGATTAGCAACAACACTGTTAGAATTTGTTGCGCTACATAATGCAACTCTCTTTAGGCCCCAGCACTTACCATCTTCTAAGATAACAGCATTTTTCTTTAAAGTAGCAATGCACTGAGGCAAGAAAAATTTGCTAACACTTCTTTTAGTAAAACCAGGTTTTTCGATTTTAACCCATTGACCAACAGAGAGTTTGACATTTTTAGTACTGTGTTTAGCATCATAATTGTTTTTATATTTGTCATGTTTGAGAGACAAATTATTTTTTACCTCTATTGAAGACCAATAAACCTCACTAGAATTTTTAATCCACCCGGGATACCATTTGGCTCTGGGTTTTCTTCCCCTCATGACCTCAAACAGGGAAACCTTTGTAGAATCAACAGTAGCGACTCTATAAGCCCACAAAGTTTTAACTATTTGAATTTCACAAGAAACATTATTTTGTCAGGCTAATTAAATGGCACCTTTTAAAACTCTGTTATATCTTTCAATAAGACCTTTCCCGCTTGGATTATATAAATAAGTAGTCTTGTATGAAATGCCACATTTAGATAAATATTGAGTCATAGCCTCCAAAGTAAGTTGCACACAATTGTTGCTGATTATGGTTGCAGGGGTACCCCCTGATGTGAAAACCTCATCAAAAAATGCTATTACAGTTTCAGAATCCAATTTCTCAATAACCCTACGGACAGGCCATTTAGAAAAAAACATCAATCATAGAGAGGATATATTTTTCAGAGCTGTGAATTGGACCCATGATACCTACATTAACACACTCCCATGGAGAGTTAGGACATACAAAATCACTCATGGGCGGTCTTACAGTCTTAAAAATCTTATCAGCCGAAGTGCACAAATTGCAATCTCTTACTATTCTTTCTACAGAGCTATCTAAACCAGGCCACCAAAATCTACTCTTGACAATGCATTTCGTTTTAAAGATTCCTAAATGTCCCTCATGACACAATGTAAGAATTTTTTCTTAAAGCAGATGGAGGAACCACCTTATCACCTCTCATTAAATTACCGTCCAAAACAGATAATTAATTTCTTACCTCCCAAAATGGTTTAATATCACTGTCATCAACTTTACGGGGCCATCCTTTATTAACACATTCCAAAACTATTTTTAAGCAATCATCAACAGATACTGCATTATTCCATTCTTCTTTTTTAAAAGCTTCAACACCATGGTTCCATAACCATGCACCTGCACTCCTTCCATAAGGTCGTCCTGGTTCTCTACCATTTGGACTGGCAAGCAAGAAAGAAAATCTGCTACAACATTTTTCCTACAAGGCAAATATTCAACTTTGTAAAGGAAATCTAGAAACCTCATGGAAAAGCGAGCCAAATGACACATTTATCATACCAACATTGGTTAAAACTTTAACAAGGGGGTTGTGGTCACTCTTGATAGTAACTTTATTACCCTAAATGAAAGTGCAAAAATTTTAAGTGCCCAGGCACAAGCAAGTGCTTCCTGCTCTATTACTGCATATCTAGTTTCAGCTGGAGACAAAGATCTTGAGGCATACGCTACAATAGATTCAACACCAATTTTATCAACCTGTGAAAATACAGCACCCATGCCTGTACCACTGGCATCAGTAGTGATTCTGTTTTTTCCATGGGGGTCATAACCTTGAAGAGCAGGTGCTAAAGCAATTACATTCTTGATATCATTGAATTCTTGTTGGCAACTACTGGACCATATAAATTTTCTCTTCGACTTTAAAAGTTCTCTTATGTGAAAAATTCTACTTGAAAGGTTTTCCACAAAATTAGAAAATAATTCTACAAGTTCCAAAAATGATTTAACTTCATCTTTGTTTTTAGGACTTGGTGCATCAGTTATTGCAGACACTAACTTGGCTTTGGGATGAATGCCAACAGTGCTAATTTCATATCCTAAACAAGTTACACTATTGGCAAATAATTATACTTTGTAGGCTCAATCGATAAACCAAACTTATTCAACAAAGACATGACATAAAATAACTTTTCTTTGTGATCTTGTACATTTTTGCCCGTTATTTAGATGTCATCTTGAAATATGAGTACGAATTTCAAATTGCCAAAAATTTTGTACATTATGCGTTGAAATACAGTAGCTGCGGAGGTTAAGCCGAAGGGCATCCTTGCGTATTGGAAACAACCAATGTGTGAAATGAAAGCTGTTAAGTGTTTCCACAAATCAACCAAAGGAATTTGATGATTGGCCTGGAATATATCAATTGTAGTAAAAATCTCGATACCCTTAGATCTTGTAAACATCTCATTAATTTTAGGTAAAGGAAAGTGATCAATCAAGATATTATCATTTAAGTGTCTAAAATCAATGCATAATCTGAGTTTACCATTGGATTTCCTGGTTGCGACCAATGGAGAAACCCATTGAGAGGCTTTAATTTTTTCAATTACACCGTTTTCAACTAAGCAACTTAGTTCTTTTTCAACCTCTTCTCTTACAGAAAAAGGTATGTTACGTAACTTATGAACTTTAGGAGAAGCATCGGGTTTGAGACAAATAAGATGTTTAAAACCCTCAATTTTGCCAAGCTTGCCCGAAAACACTTCAGGACATTTTTCGTTTAGTATTTTGCTTAAAGATTCACCTTAATCTAATACCAAAACAAGTTCAATTCCATTAGGGTCTAAAATAATATTAAGTTTTCTCTGGTCTTTCTACCCTAAAACAGAAGGACCCTTTTTCATGAGGAACTTTTCTGACCCGACTCATTCATTTACAATGGTGAAAGGTGAACCAGAATCAGCTGCTATGTGAATGTTAACTCCGCCTAAGGAAATATCACACATAGGTTTACTAGAATCATTATCATGTATAATGTTGAGAACAACTTTACTCATGTAATTAGAAACATCCTCTTCACTATCCTCATTATTAGAGGATGCATAACCTTCTTCAAAACATTTGACTTTTTCTCTTTTAAAGTTTCTAGCATGACACACTTTGCTGAAATTGCCAATTTTCTTACAAATTGAGCGTCTTTGCTTAATGGTAGGACAACTCTTATCATTAGCTAAATGATTCTTACTGTCACAACAATAACATTTGAAGTTTTTTTCATTGGAAGGTGTCTTTTTCTTTACCAAATTCTTGGAAGATTTGTCTTTACTAAAGTTAGAAACAATTCTGGTAACAGTTTCTTGCTGAGTGTCAACAGTAGATTCTTTTTTAAGTGCTCTAGCGCACCTGCCTGAAAGTTCCGCTTTCCTTGCAACTTCAGAAACATCTTTTAGAGAATTGTCCCCATTAACCCATAATCTATCTTGAATGGCTGTATCATATGCCTGCATTACTATTTGGTCTCTAATTAATTCTTCTTCAATGGCACCAAATCTACAATCAATTGCTAACTTTTGAAGAGCTGTCACAAAGTCATTAAAACTTTCATTTTTAAGTTGTTTACTTTGGAAGAATTTGTAGCATGTGACACCTATGCAGACTTTTGGATACGAATGGTTATCTAATTTTCTAATGACTTGATTGAAGACATTATCGTCTCCAGAAACAACATTTTGTTCAATTTATTATAAACTCTCATACCTTCTGGCCCTAGACTGTGCATTAATAAACCTTTTTTCCTGTCTGCTGCTAACTTATTAGCATGGTCAATGGTGCATAGATAGTTAATGAAGTATTCTTTCCACTGTAACCATGGGACCAAGGGATCACCAGGAACACATAGGAATTCCTTTGGTGGGTTAATAGTGATGTTTGTAACGTAAAAGATGAAATCCTGCAAGTAAAACAGCGTTAATAATATTATGAACTCACAAGATTCTAAGGGGCAGATTTATGGAGGACTTGCGCCGTCGGTGCGTCACTTTTTCCTATGTTAAAAATGACGCACCGGCGGCGCAAGGCCTTCATAAATCTAACCCTAAATACTTAAGACAACGGTAGTTAGAGCATCCTGAACAAAGTACATACGTTTTTGTGCACGAATACAGAGGTAAACCCAATGAAAACTAAGAAGATTATAGTGAACACTTGCTGAAACCTGCTGAGAAGATGGCAATTTTATTGTAGAATAAGCGGCACAAAGATTGCAAAGGTTTAGCTTGAATGGTGCAGGTGAAAGAAGGAAGTTTTAGAAATATTATGCTGGAAAAATGTACACAAAAGCTTCCATACACGTTTTAGGGCAATGGTTGCAGATAGTAAAGATCAAACGCTTCCTCGTGCACTGAACATATTTAGAAGACATGACCATCACGCTGGGATAATGCGCACGATAGCTTGAAAAATATAGTTGACATCCTGAAAGGATCACACTTTTTCACGTGAAAACTAGGCTGGAAATCTTTCTCTTAAAAGGCCCGAATCAGAACAAAACCATTGAGTGGCAGGGAAGAAACCGCTATACGCAGTTCCAAATTCAAAGAGGAATTTTATGGAATTTTCACTTCATGTGCTGCATGTAATTCTCAGTCACACACATATGCGCACATGAAAAATAACTTGCTTTCAGCACTTGTTACTGTGGTTACCTCTCATATAGCGAAGATCGCACCCGAACGCTCTTGCCCCAAAACATGAATATGCCCCAAATCCTCTTACCGCAACTCCTTGTAGAGAATAAATGATGAACCGTATTTTCACCGCAAGGGTTTAAACGCCGAGATTGGAAGGCATAACACCGTGGTAAAACAGGACGTTGAAGGAGGGCATCAGAAGAATAGCCAATCAGAAGAAAATCCAAACCGGAAGAATTTCTGGGGGAAGGTGGGTCAAAACAAAGAGGCACCAATTGTAACGATGGTATCAGATGAAGCTAGTGACGATTTGCTGATGAAGATAGCTGTAATCCGTACAAGCACAAGAAGAAGAAAACTTTGAAAACGGAGAAATGTACGTGGATCCGTACGTGGATCCAGTCCGGCTGAGTTCCCAAGTCGCCAAAATGTAAGGGTAGTGAATACACTTAGGGGCAGATTTGTGAGTTCTGGCGCATCTCTGCAAATCAGCAGGGATGCGCCAGAACTGATGCGTCACGCAATTCCCTCCTTGCGGCACCACAGATGCACCGCATTTACAATGCGGCGCACCATGGTGCAAGGAAGGGCAGATGCGTGACGCATCTTGTGGTGTACGGGCGGTGCATTGCTGGAGTAGCGTCGCAAGTGCGACGCAACTCCTGCAATGTACAGAGGCCACCCATACATAACGTGGTGCGTCACTCCTTACGCCTGCTTCAAGCAGGCATGAGGATTTGACCCAGCAGCGTCGTAAAACTGACTCAGTGAAATCTTGTAGATTTCACTGCGTCAGTTTTACGGGGCTTTCCTACGAGGGAACGCCCACCCTGCGACAGAACGCCCACATGAAACCTGACGCAGGTTTCATGTGGCGCAGGGCTTTACAACGTGACGCATCTGCCTAGATGCGTCACGTTGTAAATAGGTCGCAGGGATGCGCAACGTTTCCACACGGTTGCGTGACGCAACGGCGGCGTAAATGTGACGCAAGTCCGACATAAATCTGCCCCTTAGAATTTATAGTTTAAAATAAAAGTTTATTCTTATACTCAACCGGATGCAAATGTAAAGCGTCCTGCCAAAGCAAGTAACGTTAGGATTTTTCAAACTAGACATGGTTGAACTTACAAAGTCAACAGCTCGCACAAAACCAACACGAGCTTGGCATTTTAAATGAAAACAGGTTTTCGCGGGAGGAGCCAAGATGGCGGACCGGACGGACGTGTGAGCGCCCGGCTCCCCAAGCCGTCTGCTCCGCATTGATATCCTGGCACTAATCCTTACTTATACCGCGCTGAGACGATGACATGAACGTGCTGATCACAGTCGCTTTCATTTGAGATCTCCGCCGGCCGATTGGGACGAAGATTCGGGAACCTAGCCGATCACCGGGGCTGCCCACGATCCTTATGCCGATTGCTGCCGCAGGTCACTAGTGCTCTTAGCCGGGCGGACGGGATGTGGAGGTGCCGGCGTTTGGGACTGACCCGACTGCGGAAGATGGACGGGGATTGTCCTATCCTGTGAGGCGCGACTCCAGCCGGCTGAGGAGTGTGTACCTGGGAAACGGGATCCCTTTGTTCCTCGCTTTCCACTCCTACGCTGCCTCTATCCTGGGCGGACTCCATCTTGCGGCGTCCTTCTAGCCGTGCATTCTCGGCACCCGCGGGAGACGAGAGGGCTCTTGTTATGCATTACTCCCCGCACTGATAGCCGTGTGCCCTTTCGAGATGTGACGATGGCTCTTCCATAACGGGGTGCCCCCCTCCCTCCAGTGTAGATCCGCGGGAGAGAAGACTATGGCGCTTGCCCTCCAGCATGGACGGAGAGCTGTTCCCTTATCCCCAATTTGCGCGGACCTGCCTGCAATTGACCTGGGCGATGACCCGAATGGGACACTGTGCGAA
Organism: Lissotriton vulgaris; assembly: GCF_964263255.1. NCBI lineage: Eukaryota > Metazoa > Chordata > Amphibia > Caudata > Salamandridae > Lissotriton > Lissotriton vulgaris. Next base: position 1,090,795,267 of record NC_141696.1, on the reverse strand, counting down.
GCGGACCGACCGATGTCACAGAGTGACCCGACCTGTGGCGATATCCTTCACGCCCTTGCAGACCTACGAGCAGCATGGCGGCGCAATGCTCAGGAACTGGGAGGTAAGATCGATGAAGCTGTGCTATCCATAAAGCGACCGAGGCTGCCTGCTTCCCTACTGCCTACGTGTGCTTTTCCGATGGATACAGTGTTGCTGCAAGTGAGAGCGGAAGATCGAGATGCCCCTGGCAACAATGTTGCGGGTCTCCCTACCGACGCTGCTACTGCTACAAAGTCTCCCCTCACTCCGGGAATTATGACTCTGCCTGAACGACTGCCATCAGAGCTCCGATTATCGCTCTTCCAGCTGTTTGCCCCCTTTGAGGGTGTTGCCTTCGGAGCCCTCTTTCTACATTGCCGGAGTGAGTGCCCTCCTGCATGGCAGGGGGGGTTTTTCATCCTTGGTGCTGAATGTGTTGGAGACTGGGAACGCTCATCTTTTTCTCTTCTGCTCCTTCCATGTCGTGAGCGGCCATTTTGCTCCTTTGTTCGGCTGGACATGTATCCGCTGAGGAGGTCATGCTTGGGGAGGTTTCTTCGTTCTGGCCAGGGCTGAAGAGGCCCCCCACCTCGGCTTGTTTGACCGGCTGGCGGAGACCCGGACTATTTTTCGTTTTGCTATGTTGACTGTTTTGTAATCGCAGCCTTTTTCCCATTTGAATTTGGGACTATCCTGTACTGTTGTGTTCCTTGCAGATAACTTGATTCTGCCGAGGGCGGCCATTTTGCTCCTTTGTTTTATCTGCGGTGGGCTCTGGCCGGGATCCATGGCTGGGCGGGCGTTTGCGATCGGGCCAGGGCTAGGAGTCTCTATATTCTGCACTGTGTTGGACTGTCTGGTGGAGTCTCGGACTTTGGCGCTTCCTCTGCACGTGCTACAGTAATATCCCTTCCCATCTTGATTCGTGATTCAAGCTTACTGTGATTATTCATGTATGGGGTGGAATAGTGCAATGTTGGCTGGGGAGTTTTGGGGACATTTGATTTGGCCCCCCTCCGGTAATCATGAATCTATCCTTGTTACTGTGTATGGGGAGGGAGATGTTCTTCGGCTGGCGGAGTTCGGGAGACTTGGTATTTGGTGGGCTCCTCCCCACTTTCCCTTCCCTTTTTCTTTCTCTATGAGAGTTTTAGATTAGATTAGTCTTTTCTTACTCTCTAATTCCTTATGTGGGTACTCTTGGGGCGACAGGCACGTTAGTAGGGGGGGGTGGGCCGTAGCCTCTTCGACGTGCAGGGTGGGGGGTTTGGGTCTTTACTCTCTCTTTTTGTTTCTATGGCCTTCTTCTTATCTTCATTCTTATTTTCTCTCTCTTTCTATATATCTCGGGTCAGACGGGAGGTTGGGTTTGGTTCCTCACGGGACGTTCTTTGTGGTTTGCGTCTAGTCTGTATCACATGGTTTATTGATTTCATTATTAAGATTCTGATTTACCGTATATTCATTGAACGCTTACAGAACTTGCTTTTCCTTCCTTTTTTTTTCCATTATCGTTTAAGGGCGCATATCCTGTCATGACTTTTCTCATGTAACGAGTGTCCCTCTTATGTGTCATTGGATCCTTTATTGTTGCTATATAATGAACCCTTCCATATCCTATTATACTGCAGATGACCTAGATTGTAACTCCTGAAGTGATATATTGATTGGGCGGGCGCTAATTGGGGCGACATCTATTCCTGTGCTTGTGTGTCCTTATTGTAAAAGATTCACGCCAATCCTTTGTTAGCGATGTATAACTTGTAGATCTCCTTCATGTGCTCGCCCACTCAGCTACCCTGTCTGACTTTAGGATGATTCATCAAAAACATAAAATGAAACCCTCTTTATCCTTTTCCTGTGACTCCTTGCAAATCCATCGTAGTGTTCTTACCTTTTATTTGTTGCAGCGCAAGGTTCCCCGGAATGGTTGTATATTGTCATAGCGGCCGGCCCGCAGTGGTTGTAGGCTGACGCTGTGTACTGTGTTCACGAAAATAAAGGTTTTCAAAAAAAAAAAAAAAAAAAAAACAGGTTTTCGCTCTGCGTTATTCTCGTTACTCCTATCGCAAGAGAGACACGAGATAAAGCAGAACACTAGAACAAGTTTCCAAACTTGAATAAAGGAGGCAGCTGTGATTGTTTCAGCATTTAAACATATATCTATGATTTGACCAGCCCAGAGGTCCCTTACTTTCTCACAATCCAATGGAAAGCTGACACTATACATTCCAATGATATCATCATCACCCAACAAAGGTTCAATTTTCCTTCAGGACAGTAAAATCACTGTCACTTACTATCCCTAACAATGGGCATCATTTACCATCGTATTCTACCACTTGGGAGCCTGATGCTCGGAACATTGAGTTTGTGAGTCATTAATATTAATGCAAAAAATACTAAATCCCAATTTCTAAACTGTAAATTTATATGCAAGAAGCATTGTCTTTATCTAATATCAATTTCTAAGTGTTCACACTCAGTTAATACTGATCCCTAGTTTGAAATGTAGTTTGGATTACAATTTGCAAATTGTGAGAACAAATTTGCATATGACAGCTGTAGCGACTGATGATGTCACAGATCCAGGAATTGCGCCAAAAGCTTTGTAGCTGAGCCTTAGAGAGGAGCGTGCTTGTCTACCACTAGTCACCAAACCAAAGTTAGGAAAACAACAAGTCTGGAGCCAGAACAATAGGGGAGAAAGAAGAGGATTTTCAGTGACCAGGAACTCAATATTCTCCAGAGGAATTGGTCAATGAAAATAGCAAACATTTTGGATAGATTTCACTGACCTTCCCAGAGGCAATTGAAAAGCAGAAATAGAGGCATGTTGAAGGACTTATACATGCTGGGTGGAGAGCACAATGCCTCTCATCCCAGCACAGTTCACCCCATTGCATTCTGTTATATGAAGTAGGCTTACTTCTAAATTGCTCTAATTTTGCGCCAAAGTTGGTGCGGGTAGTGCTGTGATCTCTAGACACGTGTTTCTGGGTTTAGCCCTTCATCAGTAGACAGTAGTGGTAGTAGAGAGCAGACTGAAGTCATCTGCGGTTGCTGAAAAGCTGCCCAAGCCTTCACGGGCTACAGTACCACTCTACAGGCACACAGATGCATCCCAGGTAAGCTTGTCAGCTCGTTGGCTCAAGGGAGCCTTTTGAAAAAAATTTGTAGGGAGAACACAGCCTCACACCCCAGTATATTTAAACTATTGTATAGAGTCAATCAAGCCCATCGAGGTCCATATCGATTGTTGCATGGCATGTTATAATTACTAGATATACTACAAGGTAGTGGACCTCAAAACAGGGATGCATGTTGGACAAATATGAGGATCTATATAGGAAGCCAAAGGGGATAGTGTTACAATAGTGACAGTCAGTCTTTCTGTCCTCCTAGAGGGCAATTGGTGGGAATACCCCTGATCTGTCCTTCATGGTGTAATTAATCCTACTAGACACCAGGGAATGATTTTTTTTAAAAAGAGTATAGGGTGGGGGCTGCCCACCATGGGGATGGCTATGCCCCCACACCAACAAGAAGCCAGACAAACTTTATCTTCCCTCAGGTTAGATTAGGCCAATTACCCCAATTTGCTCCCAGTGGCATAAAGCTGACTAGATACCAGGGACTAAAATTGCACAGTATTTGTTTTGAGAGAAAGGAGTCAGCATGGCTATAATCCGATGTTCTCACCCACATTGTACCTCAGTAGACCTTCTACCGTCCCAGGGGGTGGTTAGGGATAGTCACCCTAAGCTGCCCCCTGGGGGGCAGAAATCCCACTAACCACTAGGCATTTCAAAAAGAAGCCAAAACAAGTAAATGCAGGGTGTGGCCTACTCTGGCATCAAGCCATACCCCCTGAGCGGAAAGCTCAATAGTGTCTTTATGCTCCCCTGGGGACAGGTAGGATCTTTTTCCCCAATTAGACAGATTGCCCAAAATATGGAGTAAAAGGTCCATCTGACTCCAGGGAATTTGTCTTTGTGGTGCTGGTATGGCATTCTGCAATTGGCTACACTCCCAACCCCAATAAGGTGCATTTCAGTGTTTTTAGCCCTGCTGGCTGCAGACAGGAGGTGCACCCCAATTTGCCCCACTCATCCTAGAAAGCCTATTCTATGCAAGGAATATATTTTTAAATAAAATATTGGTGTAGGTCTTGCTCATCCTCACATCCACCCCACCCTCACCCCTAAATCCTGAACAGTCTTTCTGCTCCCATGCATTCTAAGAAATCCCATCCCAATGTTAAACAGGACAATATTTGATGCCTTTGTGTGCCATTTTTACCTGCAGGCTAGGAGAGTATGGCTTACTCCCAACATGCAATTCTAAATAGTTGCACTTGTTAGGATCCTACCTGGGAAAGCCTACCAGACCCTGACATTTCTGAAAAGTAGACACTGGGGGAAGTCCAGGGTGGTGTGCTTTGTGTGAATCCCACAACAACATTTTCTGACCCACATTTCCCTGCAAACTGCAAACATTTGTCTAAAAAAGCCAATTTTCTTCACATGTCTGTGAGGAAAATATCTGGAATCTGTGGTGAGCCACACATTCCCTACTACCCAGCATTCCCCCAAGTCTTTCAATAACAATGTTACCTCCCTTTTGTGGATAGACAAGGAGACCTTGACAGAAAAGGCCCTAAAATTCAATGTAGAGAGATCATTGATATGGGTAGCTGAGGGATTCGGGGTTCAAACCAGCTCAGTTTGATCCATTCCTGTCACGAGCAGTAGTCCCAACTACAAAAGTGATGCAAAGCTTTTATCAGTGCAAGAGGATTTATGAGTGGTAGGATTTTCCAGCACTGAAGTGTAAGGACAATGTGTGATTGCAGGCATTGTTTGAGGTGTGCTGAGCATTGTTGGAAAGAAAGTCTCATGGTATCTACACAAGGCACACCATCCTAGAATCCCTTGTTGTCTAGATTTAAAAAGTGTCTGCAGCTCATGGATTGCACCACAGAACGGACCCAGATATCACAGTTACCGGGATTACTTACGTCTCAATGTAGTGGTTTAGGGTCATTTTTTGTTGTTGTCTTTTTGCACACTCACACAAGTGGAGTACCATTCTTATTGAGAGAAAAGTACTAGGAAATATATGGCTCCCCACAAATTCCAGAGTTTTCTGCAATCAAAGTTTGATGTTTGCTAGGGCTTCTGGGTAAAATTACCTAATAAAAGCCAAACAAGTCCGCTGGATTTCCCAGATGCTGATAAGCTAGAGCCCAAAATCCACAGCTACCCACTTTGCAAAAAAGGGTCCGTTTTGAGTGGAAAATTGTGATATATCCATGTTGCGTTTTGGGCCATTTCTCACTATCAATCAATCAATCAATCAATCATAGCATTTATAAAGCGCGCTACTCACCCGGGCGGGTCTCAAGGCGCTGGGGGGGGGTCAGTTTATTGCTCGAAAAGCCAGGTCTCGAGCTGCTTCCTGAAGGCGAGGTGGTCCTGGGTTTCCATGACTTGGCTGCCAGGTAGGAGAAGGATCTTCCTCCGGCGGTGGCTCTGCGGATGTGTGTGACGGTGGCGAGGGCGAGGTTGGTTGATCGCAGCTGGCGGTTGGGCGTGTAGAAGGTCAGTCGGTTGTTGAGGTACTTCGGCCCCAGGTTGTGGAGGGCTTTGTGTGCGTGGGTGAGGAGTCTGAACGTGAGTCTCTTGCTGACGGGGAGCCAGTGTAGGTCTTTCAGGTGGCCGGAGATGCAGCTGTGTCGGGGGATGTCCAGGACGAGTCGGGCGGAGGCGTACTGAATGCGCTGGAGCCTTTTCTGGAGTTTGGCTGTGGTTCTGGCGTGGAGGGTGTTTCCGTAGTCCAGGCGGCTGGTGACGAGTGCCTGGGTGACCGTCTTCCTGGTTTCGGTGGGGATCCTTCGGAAGGTCTTGCGTAGCATGCGCAGGGTGTTGAAGCATGATGAGGACACGGCGTTGACTTGTCTGGTTATCGAGAGGGAGGAGTCCAGGATGAAGCCCAGGTTGCGTGCGTGATCTGTTGGCTTGGGAGTGGTGCCCAGGGAAGGGGGCCACCAGGAGTCATCCCAGGCGGAGGGCGATGATCCCAGGATGAGGATTTCCGTCTTGTCTGAATTCAGTTTCGGGCGGCTGTTCTTCATCCACTCGGCGACATCTTTCATCCCTTCGTGTAGGTTGGTTCTGGCGGTGGCGGGGTCGTTGGTGAGGGAGAGGATCAGCTGGGTGTCGTCGGCATAGGAGATGATGTTGAGATTGTGTTGGCGAGCGATGGCTGCGAGGGGGCTCATGTAGATATTGAAGAGGGTGGGGCTGAGTGATGATCCTTGTGGTACGCCGCAGATGACTTCGGTGGTCTCTGATCTAAATGTGGGAAGGCTGACTCTCTGGGTTCTTCCGGTAAGGAACAAGATGATCCATTCCAGTGCCTTCTCTTGGATTCCGATGTTGCATAGGCGCTGCACTAGGGTGCGGTGGCAGACAGTGTCGAATGCTGCAGAGATATCCAGGAGATTGAGGGCCGCTGTTTCCCCGTTGTCGAGCAGGGATCTGATGTCGTCTGTGGCTGCGATGAGGGCGGTCTCGGTGCTGTTGTTGGCTCGGAAACCGGACTGTGAGTGGTCGCGGGATTTATTTGTCTCAAGGAAGGCGGCAAGCTGCCTGTTGACGGTCTTCTCGATGACCTTGGCCGGGAACGGGAGGAGCGAGATGGGGCAGAAGTTCTTGAGGTCGGTGGGGTCAGCTGTTGGTTTTTTCAGGAGGGCGCTGATTTCGGCGTGCTTCCAGCTCTCCGGGAAGGTGGCGGTGTCGAGAGAGGTGTTGATGATGTCCTTGAGTTTGGGTGCGATGGTGGAGTCGGCCTTGTTGAAAACGTGGTGGGGGCACAGGTCGGTCGGGGATCCGGAGTGGCTGGTATTCATCGAGCTGATGGTGTCTTCAGTGCTGACCGGGGTCCAGAAGCGGAGGGTGATGGTGGGGGGTGTTGGTTCGGTGGTGGGGTGCATGGTTGGTGCCCCGAAGCTGTTGTGTATTTCGGCGATCTTGCGGTGGAAGAATGAGGCGAGTGAGTCGCAGAGGTCTTGCGAGGGAGCGATGTCGTTGTTTCCGGCGCTGGGGTTGGAGAAATCTTTGACGATGCTGAAGAGTTCTTTGCTGTTGTGGGTGTTGTTGTCCAGTCGTTTTTTGAATGCTGCCTTCTTGGTGGTCCGGATCAGCTGGTGGTGATTGCGGGTGGCGTTCTTGAGGGAAGTCATGTTGTCTGTGGTCTGGTCGGTGCGCCAGGCCTTCTTGAGTGTGCCGCAGGTCTTCTTGGAGTTCTTAAGTTCTTCGGTGAACCATGAAGTTTTCTTGCTGCCAGGTCTGCTGGGGGGGGTCTTCTGTGGTGCGAGTTCGTCTGCGCAGTTGGTGATCCACTGTGTGAGGTTGTTGGCAGCTTCGTTGGGGTCCGTGGAGCTGGCCGGGGGGGGGTTTCGGTTGAGGGCAGTGGTGAGCTTGTCAGCAGTGATCTTGCTCCAGTTTCTGCGAGGGGCCTGTTGGGGTTGGTGGTGAGTCGTGGTTCTTCTGAAGCTGAAGTGGACGCAGCTGTGGTCAGTCCAATGGAGTCCGGTGGAGTGGCTGAAGGAGACGTGTTTGCTGGAGGAGAAGACTGGGCAAGCATGTGGCCGGCGTAGTGGGTGGGGGTGTTCACCTGTTGCTTGAGTCCGAGGTTGGCGAGGTTGTCAATAGGCCTACCCAAACAACTGACATACCACTTTTATATGAAGACTTTGAGGAATGCTTGTTAGAAGGTGGTTTATGGATCCTCACAGATACGCAGACTTTTCACCACAGAAATTGAGGAAACTCCAATGTTGAGGTTTACAAAGTATTCTGGGTGAAAAGAAAACTGATAACATTGGATTACCACAGATGTCTCATTTTCAGAAATGTGCAAGTTTGCTACACACTTTGCAAAGAAAGGATCAGTTTTGAGAGGAAAATATGATATATCCATTTTGGTTTTGATCGCTTCCAGTCACGCGCACTAGGCCTTCCACACAAGTGAGGTACCATTTGTGTCTGGAGACTTGGTGGAATTCTGGGTGGAGGGACATTTGTGGCTCCCCACAGATTCCAGAACTGCCAGTCACAGAAATGTGAGGATAATGTGATTTTAGCCAAAGTATGAGGTTTTCAAGGGATTCTGAGGAAAAGAACCCTGTGAGAGCCATGCAAGTCATCCCACTTTGGACTCCCCTGGTGTTTAATGTTCAAATATTTGCAAGTTTGCTAGGTTTCTTGTGGTACTCTTCAAAAGCACATTCACATGGTGAGTACAAATTGAGTTGTTTTATTGACAACAGAGCTGCCTGTCTCACTGCTCCGTAGTTTCAGTGACTGCAAAAAAAAACAATCAAATCAAACCCAACACTCCACATTCTTACCGTCCCCCTATGACAAGCAGCATTGACATAAACAGTATAATAGCACTACATTTTGCATTTTCCTTAAACACAACGAAAAACGTTAACAGGCCCACAAATACTTTCCCCATACAAACCCCCCCAAAATAAAAAACAACCCCCCCAAAAAAAATCCTACATAGTAAGGAATACCTGATTGAATACATATACAGAAACAAATGAACAGATCATGAACCCAAGATACAATCCTTAGAAAAAGAGGAACAAAGAAAATTACTCCCTGAACCTCAAGGGTATCCCTATAGAACGAATACTCCTATGCACCTCAGGTTCTACTCTTCTCTCCTTCAACTCACTTACTCTATGTGCTTGGGTAACCATACACTTTTCATTCGAATTCTCTGACTTCAAACTTTGTGATAATTTGACAACTCCGGCTACATTCCACCAATTGGTACCAGAACCTCTCACAGCACTCCCACAAACCTTATCAATCAGAAAAGGACCATCAAACTTCTTGCCACCCTTTTAAAAAAAGCATGATTGTGACAGCCGAAATCATGTTTTTGCCTTGCCTTAGCCTCTTCTACATTCCTCCGAGCCCTTGCACCCAAAATAGCAACATCCACACCAAACTTGACCCACTTTCTTATCCAAGCTATATCCAACCTTCCTGCCCTCAGCATTTCAAACTGCAACACTTAGGTGGCATAATGAGGAGTGGTCTTGTGAACTGCAACATAGATCTAACAGCATTAACCACCACACACCTTTTGTCAACTGTACTAAAACTCGGTTCATGCGTTCTACCTGGCCACTGGTTTGAAGGTGATATACATATGTCTTTAAATAGATGACCTCACCTGCCCTGAGAAAACTTTCGAACTCCTCATTAACACATTGAACCCTAGTGTCGAAATTAAGAACTGAGGATAACCTTCCCTGAGAAAGATTTTCCTGAGGAAATCAATGACAGCACTATCATTGAGTTCTGGCACAACACAGCCAGTGCAAAACGGTACTGCCTGGGTAACTCATTAAACAGGCCAGACAAATCAACACCAATTTTCTCCCAGGCTCTTCGGCTCAATAGGCTGCAGAGGGTGTTCCTCACATTCAGTCCCTTCTCTGAAGAAAGAAACACTGCACACTCGCCTTTGAGTGATTCAATCTCTCTGTCCATAGAAGGCCACCAAAACATCTGCCTGAATCTTTTTCTTGTGTAGATGGCTCCCATGTGTCCTTCATGGGCGATCTATATGAACTTCAGTCTCAACCCCACAGGTGGTACCGGCTTATCACCTCTGAGAAGGAGGCCATCATCCACCAAATGTTTATCAGCAACATTGACATGTATTAAAAAGAGGCCTTTCACGTGGCCACCCCCTAGCATTGTAAATCAACACAGATTTTATAACTTCATCAGAAGCCATGCCTTCTCACCATTCAGAGGCTGTGACAGCACACATTCCCTCCCAATCCACTGAAGCAATAAAGCAACTTTCTTCCATGCCATCTATGTCTTCCAACCCATCATCCTGGATGGCAAATCGAGACAAAAAATCTGCTCGGACACTCTTGCCTCCTTTGATTTGTACAATTTCAAAATGAAATTGTAGCAATTTGTATGACAATCTTGTGATTCTGTGAGTTTGTTCTTTAATTCTCTACTCAGACGGAATGGCAACCAAAGGTCTATGATCTGTTTTGACAATGAACTTGGTTCCCCAGTAATATGGTATGGATTGTTTAATCGCCCACTCACAAGCCAGCAATTCTACTTTAATGGTAGAATAATGGCCTTCTCCTCCCTCAACACCCTGGAAGCATAACATATGGTGTTCTCCACTGACCCATTCTCCTTAGTCAAAGTGTCACCCAAACCAATGCTAGAGGCATCTACAGTTATCCAACATGCAAGCTTTGGACCACAAGGTTTCAAACCTTTAGACCTGCCAATTGTTTTTTAATCCATACAAACGATTCTTGACATGAACATGTGGGCATAATTCTACAACAAGTAACAGGTTAAAACTTTAGGGCCAGATGTACAAACCCAATTATCATTTCTTAATGGGCCAAATCACAATTTCAGCCCCTTAAGAAATGCTAAAAGGCCTTTTCATATGTACAAAAGCCGGAAATCGATCAGAATTTGCGATTTCAACCTGGTGGAAATCACAAATTGCGACTGTGATTTAGGAATTGCAAATAGGGATTACCAATTTGCAATTTCTAAAGCACATGTACAAAGCATTTCGTAAAAGTGAATTGGGTATTTAGGAAATGCTAATATCATGGACTCGAAGCAGATGGTAAGCATGTGTAAAATGTTAAAAAATGCAATTAAAAATAAAAATTTTAATTTGACATGAAGCAAACATATGCCCCTAGGACATATGTGCATCGACCTGTGCACTGCAAATTTAGGGATGCCACCAGGGCTGCCTAAAGGCCAGAGGCACCCTTGGGTTTGGATTTCCTAAATTGTGATTTTCTATTACAAAATCGCAATTCAGGAAATGCACGACCCTTCATACCTATGAGCCTTCAGGCCCTTAGAACGAATGGTGTAGTATTTTCTAATAAGAATTCCTACTCTGTAGGAATCACTATAAGGGAATAACAGGGTATGTACATAACAATCTGCATTTCCTAAACAGCAATTTCTTGAGAATCGCTATTTAGGAAATGTGAAAAGAAACCATTGTATGTCTGGCCCTTAGTGTACTACTTCTTTGGTGCGCACAGTGAAATACACCTTTCAAAAACCCAAATCTACTTTCTATTATTTATACAGTTTGTTTGTTTGTAAGCGGTGTTATGCCTGCTTTCTCTAGCTGTCAGAAGATTTAAGTACGATGTCATAAGCCATGGCACTAGGGCATACACACTGTTACCCCTTTTCAAGATCTCTCCTTAGTCAGTCATACGGAACACAATGCCAGATGTCGGTAAATTCAATTTTGCGAGTCCTTCATTGCGATTTTTACCGATTCCTTAATGTTCCTTGGTTAGGAATCGCAAATTGAGATTCGCAATCAAGGAATACCATCCCATTCATTCCTATGGGCCAAGAGGCCCATAGGAATGAATAGGAATTGCGCCCCCAATTTGCGAGTAACCAAGAGGCACTCGCAAATTCTGGGTGCAATTTCAAGGATGCAAGGGTTCCCAAAGGACACCCTGTTGCACCCATGTCTGCACATGTGGCGCACATACATGCCCTGAGGGCATGAATGTGTGACACATGACACTTTTAAAAAAGCAAAAAGTGCTTTTTTGAAGGAAATCGCTAATTACCACCAACTTGAAGTTGGTGGTTATTAGCGATTCCTTAAGGCAAAAGTGCACTTTCTTTTGTGCTACTGATATTGCATTTAAGGAATCGAAATTTGCGATTCCTTAAATACAAACGCAAAATAAGGAATCACAATTTTTGCCATTCCTTATTTTGCGAGTAGGTTCAATCTTACCTACGTTGCTCAAAGACAAATTGCATTTGCAAAGGCTGTAATTCTGCAAATTTTGGCATATGCAGCAGCTATTTGGCTTCCTACATCTGGCCCACAATGACAAAACATATGAGTCCTTCCTTTAAACTCATTAAGAGACGCCTCTAACAATGTTGGTAGTTGAACTTACTCGTTGAAATATGGGGGTGAGAAAGCTTAGAGGACATGGGCCACTTCAACACATCCAATGACATAGGAATTTTCAAAATAGCATAACATTGTATCATATACAGATTATTAATTTTTACCATAGCATCAAGCAGAGGACTAAAACCATTGGCAGGGCACTTTAATATGGCTCCATCAACTTCTAATGTATGACATTAACTACCAGATTCTAGTAGATGTATGATACACAAAACCTGAATTATGGGGGCACTGCCTTGCTGTGGTTAGTGCACTTACCTTGAACACTCTGCGTCTCTTTAATCGGGTTGAAAATCTCACACTTACTCAATTCAGATTTAAATAAACCTCCTCCTTTTTTTTTTTTTTAAATATTTTTATTAGACATTTTTTAGAGAATTTTACCGCACAATTCCTGTATGTGTTACAGCACACAACAGTTCCACAAGTGATTGTACAAGATAACCAAATTACAGCATTCTTCTAATACATGGCGTCATAATAGGTCCCCCAAAATAAGCACACAGTATATTCTAAACATTCCAGAAAAAGAAAAAACGGAAAAAGAGAAATAAACATCTATAAAGATAAGAGGGTAATACGTAACTTGCATATTGACCTATCCCGCATTATGTGCCTAATTTTATAGCAAAATCAACCTTCCGCTGCCTGTCCTATGTCTAACCTACGGCTTTTCCAGTTTGTGATAGGCTGCCATATCCTTTGACCTAGTAGATTAGCTTTCCTACCTTTCCTATCGTAGATTGCCTTTTCTAAATTATACATAGCAAGTAGGCTTGCAATCCATGCTTGAAACGGGGGGGAGCCTTGTCCAACCAAGTTCTTGCTATGCGTATACGAAACACCGCAAGGGAGACAAACATGAATTCTACTGGCAATCCATCTGTCATATCCCCCACCCCCAGAATGATTAGTTCATCTGTGAGCTTTATCTTAATCTTGAGCGTATTATCCAAAAACTCCTCGATAGCCTTTTTCAAGGTGTCCAATTGAGGACATCGTGCAAACATATGTACAATGTCTGCCTCGGTTGAATCACAGCGGGGGCATGTTATTCCAGTTGTACCGCCCCATTGGGCGATTCTGGCCGGAGTGTGGTACAGTGAGTATACAGTCTTAAAATGTTGTGATTGTAAAGTAGCTGAGCATAACACCGTTCTTCCCAGATCCAGGGATAACTGAAAGCTTTCTGGCTCTGACCCCAGTTTTTCTGACCATTTTAGAGCATATTTCCCCCTGTCATCAGTTTTACTAGCTTTCAACTCCACGTACAACTGTCTTATAGTACACATATTAGATCCTTCTATGTACTCCATAACTTTACATTGACCCAGCCCTGCAGGGCCGCCCTGCTTTTGCAATAGAAAACTTCTAATTTGCAGGTACTTGTAAAAGCTACAATGTTCTAGCCCAAATTTTGCTTGTAGCACCCCAAACTGTAACATGTTCCCCTGGCTATCCAGAAGATTCCCTATTCTCACTATCCCCTTGCTATGCCAGTCCCTCATAGTAACATCCCTAAAGATGTCCCTCAGTACTGAGCAGTTCGTATACAGTCGTGTATAATTATTGTACCTTCCTAGGCCAATTTTTTTTGTAATCCCTTTCCAGACCCTGTAGGCCGCCTTTAATGTATTGAACCGTGTGTGTTTAAAATAACTGAAATCAATTGTGTTTAAAAACCCATTCTCTGCCCCCTCGCCCAATAGTGTAGTATAAACATTGGTGAATCCCGAACTAACCTCCGCTGTGTGATCTGTACCTCCCCCTCCTATCAACCCCTGACAATACTGCAAGGCAGCAGCCCAATAGTAGAGCCTAAAGTCTGGTGCCCCCCAGCCGCCTTTTTCTCTGGATACCGTTAGGTGTCTATAGGCTCTCCTTGTCTTCTCCTTAACCCATATAAACTTATTCAAAATCGCTTCAAGTTTAATAAACCATGTGTTATCAAAAAATAACGGGATGGCCCTAAACAGATAGAGAAGCTTCGGGAATGTTACCATCTTTATTACATTGATCCGGCCCATCAGGGTTAGATGCAGATTGTTAATTCTTTCCGTATTCTCTTTTACTTTTGCCAGGAGGGGGCCCATATTTATTTCCACTAGACTGTCTAGGTCGGCTGTAATTTTGACACCTAAATACGTAACTTCTGGAGCCACTCTTGTATCCTGGTAATTGACCAAATTGTTCTGTACAATTTGTGTCTTTCCTTTATTTAGGGAGTAACCCGACACTTCACCAAAAACTGCGGCCTCCTGCTCTATTTCTGTAATTGCCGACTCCGGCTCTGGGGTGACCACCGCCACGTCGTCTGCATAAGCGAGTGTTTTATACTCATAGCTGTGTAGTTTTACCGGACAAATGTTAGTATTTCCTTCCAGTTTGCGCAGAAGGGGGTCCAAGTATAGTGCGAATAGAAGTGGCGAAGCCGGACAGCCCTGCCGTATGCCGCGCCTTATTCGTATTTCGGCAGTATACCCTCTGTTTATCCTCACTTTTGCCATAGGTTCCACATACAGAGCCTGAATGGCCTTTAGAAAACCTACCCCTATGCCAAACCATTCTAAAACCTTCCATAAATAGCCCCAGGAGACCCTGTCAAAAGGCCTTCTCCGCATCCAAGAAAATGGCCGAGACAGGGTCCCCCGTGGCACCTGCTGCATCCAGTATGGTAACCATCTGCCTTGTATGTTGTGTAGTCCCTTTCCCTGGTATAAAGCCGTGCTGTGTTGCACAGACCAATCCCTCAATCACCTTGCTTAGCCTTTGTGAGAGTGTCTTGGAATAGATTTTTGCATCGGCATTCATAAGTGTTATTGGCCTGTATGAACCCGGCTCCAAGTGTGATTTGTTTTTTTTCAGAATTACTATGATGTTTGCTCTGGCCCAAGATCGAGGAATAGCTTCTCCCCTCTGTGCTTGTCTTAAGGTCTCCAGCATATCGATCTCCAGGGTATCCCAAAAGGTTCTATACAATTCCGCCGGAATTTGATCGGGCCCTGCTGCCTTCCCTGAAGGGAGTTTGGTTGCTGCGCTTTGAACTTCCACCAATGTCAGTGGGAGCTCCAGTGCCTCTTTATTCTCATCACTCAGCTCCTCGTGTGGGATTCCTGTTAAATAACCCTCTATCTCAGCATCTACATTACCCAGGTCTTGATCATATAGATCAGAGTAAAACTCCCTAAACACTTCCCGCACATCCTCTACCTTGGTCACGACCCTTCCCCCTCTATCCTTAATTTCTTTTATTTCACCAGCTGCCATGTTTTGTCTAATACGGACTGCTAAGATGTGACCTACCCTCTCATTAAATTCATAGCATTTTTCCTTTTTCATTAAATAATTGCTCGCAGCTTTCCTTGCCAAACTTTCGCTAGCCTCAGCTCTTTTCAACTCAATCTCCAATAAGATCTCCTCGAGTGGTTCTTGACTAGTGACTGCTCGAATAAGTTACTCTTCCAATTCCATTAGGTCATTCAGTCTTTTGGCTAATGCTAATTTTTCACTTTTACCCCTATGAAGTGTGTAGGCCAATATTTCCCCTCTTACCTCTGCTTTAAAAGTGTCCCAGACCACCCCCGCAGATGCTGTACCTCTATTTACTTCCCAGAACTGCCTAATCCATAACCTCATTCTAGCTACGTAATCTTATTCCCTAAGTAGCCCTCTCTCAAACGTCCAGTTGTATTCTTTGTGGGCTCCTCTGGGGTATTGGGGGATAGTTAATACTAAGGGATTGTGGTCTGAGAAGACACGGGGGAGCCTCTCTATTTTTAAGCCAGAAACTAGGGAGCTAGAAACCAAAAAGTAATCCAATCAAGCTATAACCCTATGAGGAGCGAAATAAAAAGTACTGCCTGTCCCAGTAGGATTGTTGGCTGTCCAGGCATCTACCAGTGCATTGTGGTACATTAAATTGCCAATGGCCCTACGAGTCCTCTTTTTGCGATCACCCTGAATCCCCCCTCCCAACAGACCCAACCCCAACAATCTGTTAACATTAAAATCCCCACAAAAGATCACAGGTTCTGGCCAGAGGGCCAATTCCATATCTAGAAAGTCAAATACTTCAGGTTCATCGTCATTTGAGCCGTATACTGAGACAATAGTGTAGCGCCCTCCAGGTGTTTCCCCTTCTATCATAACCCATCTCCCCCCATCATCTTCCTTTTTTTTCTTCACCTGCATAACTCCCTTTTTAGCAATTATAGCCACTCCTTTTGTTTTAGATTCCTGCTGCGTGTATGCTAAGACCTCATAACCAAGCTGATCCATGAGGTATTTATCCTTTCCCCTCAAGTGTGTCTCCTGAAGGCATATGACATCCAGTTTCAGCAATCTAAGCATAGCTGCCACCTTCTGCCTTTTCCCGCCCTCGTTTAGCCCACAAATATTAATAGTGGCAATCCTTAACGCCATCTGATCTTAAAGATTGAACTGACCAGTCGCCATCCTCTTAGAATAACTAACACTTGTTTATTCCTGTATGTCATCCTTTCTTGTGCTGTACATGTCCATGACTTATCTCCACCCCCCAACCCCCCCCTGCACCCCCCGTCAGCCCCCCTCCCCTTGCCTACCCCCCTACTACAGGCAAATAGGTCAGTCATGACCTATGTGTGACCGCTCACTACTGTAGCGTCGCCTCCCTCTCCTTCCCATCACTACCCAATCTACTGACATATTCAATACTCTTCTGAGTATTGCATTATGCGTCCTTGGCTGGCTCAGTGTCCCTATTCTTTCTTCCCCTTTGATTCTCCGTGATTTCTGCAAGATACTCGCCTGCCTTTATTTCTGAAAAGAACATTCTGACGCGACCCCCTGTAATGACTTTTAATTTTGCGGGAAACATCAGGTATGCTTCGGAGCCCTGTCGCTGAAAGGGAGTAATTAGCTGCCTAAGTTTCCATCTCCTTTCAACGGTCGCGTGGCAGAAATCAGGCCTTGCGAAGAAAGTAACCCCTTCAAATGATTTCTTTTTGTCTGGCCTAGCTGTCTCCATGGTTTCCTGCCTAGCCAGAAAGCTCCCGAAAAAGACTAGCATGGCCCTCGGCAATGAGTCCTGGCTGCCACCTCTTGACTTTTTCTGCGTAAGTGGAAATCTATGCGCTCTCTGGACTTCGGATTTCCATTGCCACTGTGCCTCTGGGTATGCACCTCTCAACAACTTGACCACATACCCTCTTGGGTCCTTCCCTTCCACCCCCTCTTCCAGGCCAAGAAGTCTCAGATTGTTCCGCCGCTGGCGATTCTCAAAGTCCTCCAGCTTCCACTGTAAGTCCTCGACCACCTTCCCTTGCTCCATTTTGTACGCCTGCCAGTCCGTTACCTCATCCTCCAGCCTGCCAGTCCTTTCTTCCACCTGTACAACTCTCTCTTCCACACTTTCATATTTCTTATTAATTTTCCTAATGCTCGCTTGGATTTTTTTAGTATCCTGTCTGGCTCTCCGGCTTTCAATTCTAGCCTCTGCATGCATTTGTTTTAGCATAGCGAACATACCATCTAGGGTTGCTTGTGGTGGTGGTTCAGCGTTAGCATCCTGAGAGACATGAGTGGCATGAGTAACCGCTCCCTCTTCTATGTAGTGCTCCTGATACACTCTAGAGGTTTGTACCATAGTCCCAAAGCAATTTCCTATTTGTTCTAGATGCCGATCTGTCTCTATCCCGTCTTATCACTGATCTCCTTTTCTTCTGTGTCTCTTTGCCTCTGGAGGTGCTAGAGCAGGATCCCTCTGATTCTGTCTCTGACGACAGATCTGTAGTACTGGCCTACTCTTCCGTACCCACTTGTGAGGAGTCAGAGCCTTCAGTTACTGAATAGAATTTCTCCCCTTCTGGGGAACGGACTCTCCTTCCTTTGGCCCCCTTATGCCCCCTTAATGCATGGCTTTCCACGCTTCTCATACTCCCCCAAGTAGCAGATTGCATTAATGTATTGTTGTCTCCAGGGGGGGGCGACATTTACCTGCATCAGGGCTTCTAGCATTTGGGCATTATTATAGTTTCCAGAGTCTCCCAAGCCTGCCCCCGGCTCCTCCAGCTTCCCTCCGCTCACCGTGTCTGCTCCGCTCACCGTGTCTGTATTCTCAGCGTCCTTCCTTCCCAGCACGGCTCCCGCGTGAGGCGTATGCAGCTGGAGCTCCTGTTGCTTAGCAACCGCCGTGCTTGCGTCCTCGAGACCAGTGAATGCAGCATCAGCGTTTGTTTCCGCGGAAGCCTCGGAAGCCTGAATCCCCGGCTGAGTTCTACCTGCGAAGGCCTCTGAGACGGTGAGCTGCCTCGAATCTTTGCTGGGAGCAGCGATCGCTTGTTTTGACCCCCTACTTTCTTTGAAAAGTGATCCGCCGTCTGATTGCGAGCGCCGCTGCAAGCTGTCCTTTGATGCCGGGAGTGCCTGCCTGCGCTGCTGTCTTGAGCTCCGTCTTTTCTTTCCCGGCTTTCTCTGACTTCTCCCCCTTCTTGAGCTGCTGGTTCTTTTGGAGGGTACTGTTCGCTGGGGTAGATCGTTTATTCACGCTTGGGAGCTTCGAGACTGCTCCTGAACGTTGTGCCATTTCCGTGATTGCGCTGGCTCTGACCCCTCGAGTGCACAACTTTCTCCAGTGCCTATCGAGAAAGACGAAAATCGCCGAGAAGGTCTTCCGTATTACGCCAGTGCTTCCTTTGTCCTGGATCTTGCTAAGCCCTTGCAGAATCGGCATGCCTATTCAAGCTGCCAGCCACATATTCCGTAGGTCAGGAGAGGGAGTAGGTGCAACTGCTCTCTACAGCAGCCTAGCGGCCATCTTGCCCCCCTATTTTGGAGAGCTCTAAATAAACCTCCTCTTTTGTTTTTTTCAAACTGGTCACCCTCTACCTGAAAAGTCTCCCCTCTCTCCCCCTCCTCTTCTACTGTGCTCTTAGAGAGTGCATCCTTCTCGCCGAACCATAGTGTGGTTTTCATTGTGAAAGTTTGCTTTGCCTTTTTTGTGACCTCTTATACTTTGCACCTAGTTACCACCTGCTTCCACTTGATGGTATGTTGGACACACAATTTTCTATGTTTGCAACTATTTGATATTTGCAACTGTTAGGTACAATTAGTGCATTGTTAGTCACCATCTTATGCAAATGTCTACACAGGCTTTCGCCTCTTTCTGTCTCGAATGGAAGCAGGTTATAAGACTGTGTTCAAATCCAGCATTAATGGCATATGCGTTCTGTTAATATTTCAGGGTAATATTTGCCTTTGGCAAGTTCTTATTCTTTCTTTAAAGAGCTCTCAAATGACCAGTTGGACTGATGTTAAAACAAGTTAATTGTGTATGAAAAGGTGACACAAAGCAACCCCCATTTGAAATGAGTGTCCTTGTGATTACAGTGTATTTGTACTTTCCTCCGAAATGGTTGTAATTCTTCTTTCTCCAAGAAAATCCTTCCATTGCTTTGTTACTGCCCTGCACATGTGCTTGAAGATGCTTGCAATGTATCATCCACTTTCACACGTTTTCCAGCGCTCCCATGCATTGCTATATTTTTAAAGCTTGCTCATGTAGGTATGATCTTGCCGGGGGTCAATGCACGGATTCTATATTTAAAAATTCCAAACGTATGTACAACGACATGTTGCATGTGGATGATGAAAGTTGTAAGGACCCGCCCAGGTATTTCATAAGCACTGTAAACTTGGATGTGGGGACATTGTCTTGGTCAGGCATTAAATGAAAGATAACAACCTTCCAGTCACGTACCCGGCATGTATCTTGTGGAACACGCCCTATTGCACACACATCTCCTCGATCATAGATTATTAATGACAAGACACATTACGGTTAACGGGGAGGGAGGGGAAGTTGTGTTTTTTAAATAGCCTTAGAGCAAGTTAAATGGGAGGGCTTTAACCAGGGAGCCTGCTATGGAGGGATCAACGACTATTAGAACATTCTGCCCCAGAGAGCAGAACGTTCTAATTTGTAAAACGAAAGCCTCATGGAGCCTGAGGGGGTTGAAACCCCTCAGGCTCCATGAGTCTTTGTTAAACTTTGGAATGTTGATGCTCTGGGCTTCTACTGCCCATTAGAAGCCCGGAGCGCTCCATTGTTTTCAATGGAGCACTCATCATACCAATGTTCTAATATAGCATACTTCATGACACGTCTATTACTCCTCATACTGACTGATCCCTGCATATATATCACCATTGAAATGTGTCAATGCAATGCACAGCTTAATGTGCTGTATCCTTATTGTATAACTCAAATGCAACAAAGTTTGTGTTAAAAACAGCCTCGGGCTGTGCAGCTAAGAGCAGTGGGTTTGTGGGTCTGGGATGGCGGGGGTTCAGTGGATGATGGGCCAGTGGAAATTACATAAATAATTCATTTTCCCTCGTGTTCATCCGGTGAAATCCCCCCATTCGGCCCCGCCACTTTTACCCGCATAAGCCACAGCTGCTTGAAAAAAAAAGGAAAGAAACATAAATATGCCTACCATTTTCAATAAACATTTACCAAACATTTACCACTTGCTATTTCATTGAGGAACAGAAAGACTTGGATGAGGTAAAGTAACACCTCTTTTGAAAATCTGTACATCACATGTATCTTTCCTCACAAATGTAGCAGGATCCCTATTGTCTGAGCCGAAATGTCCTCTCCTTCATTCACCTTCAGTGCTCACTGTTTACAGTTTGTTGTTGGTTCCTCTTAACATCTTGTACGGATCAGACATGGACGGCATAAGCAATGTTTTTTTAGTACAGACCTTATATTTTTCAGCTTTTTGCACCTGGAAAGAACTATCGTAAACATTTATCTGTTCCCACATTTTTGCAAAATTACCAAGCTCAACATATTGCTATATCAGTAGCTAACAACTTTGCTTTTGTGCAATACGGTTCACAATACAAACTCACACTATCACTGTGCCACATCTGCATATCAAACAATATAGCACCTTTTTTGCTCAGTAAATTCAGTGTGAGTGGTTGCTCATGAATTAGGCAATTTATTTTTCCATTTTTGATGTCTTCATCTATTTCTATGTTTCTCCAGGCAGTGTAAATATTTCCATGTTCTTTCATAATCATTCCGGAGAAAACGAGGAATGTATGATGGTTATAAACAAGTAATTAAGTTACTAAATCATATTTGGTGTATGAACAGTACTGGGACCATGGGTAATTATAGCATTTTGGAAAAGAAGAGTACTGGAACAAAAGCTTATGATTGATAGCATAGATGTCAAGAGCACATTCTAGATGGGGGGTTGGTGTGAATTATTCAAATCTTCTGAAGCAGTTGTATCCCACTGGCAAAAGGGAGAGGTCTGTGTTTAAATGAGTGAAAAGTGTAATATGTACATAGCAGCAGTTTTAACCTCTTTGTGTTAGTAACATGCATAGACTATTTTTTATAGACCTAACCTATGGTATTGACCTGTATACAGTGTAATGATGGGGCCCTAGGCCCGCATGCTGGATGAAATGACAACACTGGACACCAGTTAGATAATACAACTATGGCCACGAGCACGTGCGCTCGGCCTCTTTTATTTGCAGCGTCACCTGACCAAGTGACGTCTGTGGTGGGTGGGTGATCAGTGTAGTACAGGGCTGTAACAACTAGACTGTGTCCTTGCAGGACACTACATCCCTCCCAAAGTTTAAGGAAAAAACAAAATGTCCAACCTGCAAGAGAACAGAATAAAACAATTTAGAACCCCAACAGATCTTCTTCAGGCGATCGGCTGGGAGAATGTTGAAAAGTTCCAGGATTACAAATCCAGTCAGATGAGCTTCACCTCAGCGGTGTACTTCAGATCATCCTTGTCTTGCTGCGCTTATGTACATTGTTCAACACTTGGGGTATCTGGAGCAGAATAGGATTGACCCTTGAGGGGTCTCGACGGTGTTCCGAGTGCGGTGAATGACAACGCTTGTTGGTTGTTGGAGACAACTGCGGCACGAGAGGTCTTTCTTTGGATTTGCTGATCTTGATGCTTTCACACCTCCTGCCGGCCAAGTAACGTCCGACTTGCCTTTCTTGCCCAACTCCTCTCTCACTGGAGCCTTGAAGATTGGCCTCTCCTGCTGGGAGGACCCTCTTGCTGGATACAATGGGACCCAGTGGACCGTGCGGGGCTTCGCATGAGCCGTGCAAAGGCGTCGCTGAGGAACTGCCAACGGACTCACCGCCAAGTCGCTCATGTTGCCCTCGGGGTGTTGATGTCATCCGCCAGGATGGTCTTGCCGTTAGGACATGGGTTCAGTGCCTTCTTCAGACCGCTTCTCGGTGCCAGGTGTTCACCTGGGGCTTTCGTGCTTTCTGTTGCCTGTCGTCGAGCTGCCGCTGCTGCACCTCTCCCATACAGATTCCTCTCTCACAGGAATTCCGCCGAGGCCCTTGTCCCCTGGACTGCCACGTGACTGTGTGGGCTGTGCGGGTCGCTGTGGAACTTCGGACAGGGCCACAGTCGAGTCTTGTGTAGTCCACAAGGGTGGATTGTCTAGTGCTCGGGTATGCTCTGCTTCGGCAAGCTCCAGGTTCACGGGGCACACATACGGTTCTTCGGTGGTTGGTCTCCTCACATGCAGGTTGTCGGGATTACTGGGATCCACACGGCTGGTGCGATGCTCCTTGGACAGAACCAATGTTCCTGTGTGCTGAGTGTGGTTCTCTCTCTTCCCCTTGTGGAGTGATGTTGTGTTACTCCATTCTTCCTCTTCGTTCTCTTTCTCGACACGGTCCAGTCTTCTTTCTTGCTTGCTCTTTCTAACCAGGCTTCTCCATGTAGCGGGCCCTCTACATGTATCTCCCCTGGTCTTGTCCATGCGGTGGGACACTGTCTTCACTTGGCTTGATGACTAGACCTGCCATCGTATCTTCCCTCTACTTGATCACTTCTTTTCCTTTTCATCAGGAAACCCTTCCTTGGTCATCGGGTTTCTTTGGCTCTACGGTTCCTTCTTCAGTGGCACTTCTGCAATTCTCTGGCGAATCGGCTTCTTGTCTTCTTCCCTTTCTTTGTGGCGTCGCGCCCTTCTTCTCCCTGTTCCATCTTGCAACGTGGTCTGTTCACCGTACTGTCTTGGTCTTCCCAACCAGTCTTCTCCAGGCAGCGTGCACTCCACCTGTTTCTCTCTGGTCTGGGCATGGCTCTCCGACACTGTGATCTTCTCTTCTTGTGACTGGACCGGTTATCACAATCTTCTTGGTGGCTTCTTCTTTTGGTGACCAGACTGGGTGGTCGGCTCTTTGCTTGGACTCGACCATTTTGCGGGTCGGTTTCTTTGCTTGGGTGCGACCATTTGGCGGGTCGGCTCTTTTGATTGGGTGCGACCATTTGGCGGGTCAGCTTCTTGGGTGCGTCATGTCATGTAACTGTCTGTGGTACCGGAAATGCGTGATGGTGCTCCACGTGCTCCTCTGCCTCCTTGTGGTGGCATCTGGTTGTCACGTGGCGCGTATTCTGCACCCTTGCACTTTCGTTCCTTCTGGTACTTGCTGCGCACATGTTCAGTGGCTTCCTCTGTTCCAGGCGCTTACGTGTACTTTCCGCGTCCAGAGTACATCTGCGCACTGTCCCTTTTGCGTCTTGCGTCTTGTTGTGTGATCCATTGCAAACTTCCCTTGATGTGACGGCGGGCAGGATGCCGCCCTACGTGATCTCCTTGCTGCAGTCGTTCCTTGTGCCTCTGGCGCGTTCCGGCGCTGACTCTTGCGCTGCTGGGTGTCCAGTTATATGCTTGGCAGTCTCCACTGTGTGATCGTTATTCACCGTTGCGGCACGCTTCGTCTGCGCTGTGAAGGGTTGCGTCACCACTCCTTGTACCTTTGCTTGGGCATGCCGTCAAACGTGCTGATGATGGCGCTCTGGTTGCTATGAGACGTCGCTGCCTCACTCTGGGACCTTTGTGCACTGTCCTGTGGTGTTGGCGTGTCGCTACGCAGCGTCACTCCACTCTGGTGCTCCTGGTTTCTGGCACGTTCCGGCGCAGTGCTGCGCGGTCCTGTCGTGGGGGTGTGGGGTCTTGCACTCCTGTCGCGTTCTTGCGCTTTGTGGCGTGTTTCTGCATTTCTGGCGCCTTCATGCGTCATCTCCTTTTGTCCTCAGGAGGTTGCGTACTGACGTGGCGTCATTTGGGCATGGCTGTGTTCCTCTGCTTCTGGCGCGTTCCTGCGCTTTTGCTCCGTAGTCCTTCTCCTGGTGCGTGTGTGAATACTGATCGCCGCGTTTTCCTTCGGGCGTGGAGTTTCTTCACTCCTCGCGCTTGCTGTGCATCGCAGTGTTGAGCTGTCCTGGTGTGGCTCACTTGCTGCGGTGGCTTGTCATTTCTCTTGTTGTGTGGCGTTGGTGCGCCAGTCCTGTGCTTCACAGTGCTGTGCTAGGCCGGGGCTTACTTGTTGCTGTGTGGCATTCCTGCGCCACTCGCTAGTGATTGTGTCCTTCTCCTGGCACATGGGTACTTGGCTTGACACACCTGTGCTCTTCCCTCACGTGTCCCCGTCGTGCTGTATGCTGGCGTCCCTTCCTTTAACTTGCTAGGACTTGTTTATTTGCTTTTCTTTGCGGTGCAGGGAGTTGGCCACTAGATGGCAGAGCTGCGCTTTTCCCTGCGGTTGGCAGCCTTGCTTCCTATACTGAAGCCGGGACAGGTCCGTGAGGCTGTTTGGAGCACACGTGTGCAGCAGGGGCCTCAACACTCTCCCCCTGTGCTTTTCCTCGTGTACTGTGCATCTCATTCGAATGCTTTGATACTGCAGGCGGGACCTTGACACCGTGTGCAGCCTCTAGCCAGCACACCACAGCGGCACCTCGCGGTAAGTCCCTTTTCCTTACTGTCTCTGTGTCAGTTGGTGCTGGGAAGGTGGGGAGGGCACACCGGCTGCCTCTGTGCCTTTTCTGTCTTCGTGGCCGCGGGCCGCACACCTACTTTCTCCTTTCTTGTACGCTCCCTTCTGCCCCTCGCAGCAGTCTCTCCCAGTTTGCGGGCTTGTTCAGGGGAGGGGAGGGGGGGGTCGCTCTGTTCGGCCGCAGGCTGCACGCTGGCACTTCACTTTGGGCAATACCCGGCAGCTCTCCTCACGCTGCGGGTTCCATCATTCCGCCGCCGCAGGTTTGGTCACGCTGCGCGGGGCAGGGATCGCTACCAGCAGGCCGCGGGTGGGCTCCGCTGGCCCTGCTTAGCCATATGTTAATTTATTTATTTTGTCCGACCTCCTCGCGCCCGGCAGGGCGCCACGACTATGCGGGTGGGCTCCGCTTGTATTCAGTGTCCTGCTGCGGGGCTGCCGGGGACAGGAGGCGCTATAGGTAGGCCGCGGGTGGGCTCCGCTTGTGATAACGGTCACAGGGGGGGTCGCTTCTTGCATGCGCGGCCCCCCAGGCTCGCCTCTGGCCTACGGGCCTTCTTCGCCTCGCAGGTCGGATCTGTGTCCTTCATTTAAGGCCTGGCAGCTCAGGGGTCGTCGCAGTCAGGCCGCAGGTGGGCTCCGCTGGCCTTGTTCTCTCGCCCGGCAGCTCTCCACACGCTGCGGGCGCTTCTCTCCCCAGGTCATTTACCCCGCCGCCGCAGTCTCACATCATACACGCTGCATGGCGGGGGACAGTGGACACTGCAGGCAGGCCGTGGGTGGGCTCCGCTGGCCTTGCTTTGTCCGTCAGCCGCCTCTCGCACACCGGCTCACCTTCGGCCTGTGGGCCTCTCCCGGTGGGGTCACTTTGCTGCGGCCGACTCGGGTGGGCTCCGGTCGGTCCGCTCTTTACTGGGGCACAGTTGCGGCCAGTGCAGGTGGGCTCTGGTTGGTCCGCTTGTCTCTCTCATCCCCTAGCAAAGGGGGGCAGCTCACGATGGGCTCACTAGGTGCGGGGTCGGCTCCCGGTCACCTCTTTTCCTTCTCTGGTCCCGGGGCTCGTCACACGCCCCGTGGGCCTCTCGGCGGCCGGCTCATACTTTAGGGGGGCTGTGCCTTTACTGCTGGCAGCTCCCCTTTCCTTTTTCCCTTGAAGGTCTTCAGCCTCGGCACGTGTGGCTAGCGTTACCGCCTCGTCGCCAATGTAATGATGGGGCCCTAGGCCCGCATGCTTGATTGAAAGGACGACACTGGACACCAGTTAGATAGTACAACTATGGCCACGAGCACGTGCGCTCGGCCTCTTTTATTTGCAGCGTCACCTGACCCAGTGACGTCTGTGGTGGGTGGGTGATCAGTGTAGTACAGGGCTGTAACAACTAGATTGTGTCCATGCAGGACACTACATACAGGACAAAATACTCGTTTCTCTTGCAGATAGCATTTTAAGAAAACCATTTCTCGCTAAAAGCGCCATATTCCTTTATTCAGAGTCAGGTGAATCTGTGATTTGTGCTCTTAGAATTCAACAGTTACACATTCCAATTTAGCTAATTAGAAACTGTTAGAAATGACCTCGCATCTGCGTGGAGTTATTAAGCAGTTTAACTGGATTTACGAGAAATCTGGAAAACATCAATAATTGTTGCCAGCTCATTCAGCACAGATTAGTAATGTTCCCGAATAGGTGGGGTGACACTGGAGCATCGTGCAGCCCACCGACCAGCCTTTTGTATGTATTACCAATCAACTTCTCAAGATAGCACCACAAATTCTTACCAACGATATAGACTGGAGGAATTATAGATAGTGGAGAATAGCTACATATTGTAATCTCTGTTTGTAACATCATCCAGGAAAGTTTGTGAGCGACAGTGAACAAGCACATACTGCATTTTCCCTGATCTTAAGACGGCTGTGGTAAGGGATAAGTTAGAAGAGACATGCCTGTCTTAGTGAATGGGCAGCCTACAAGGAAAATGAACACTGACAACAAAGTCACTGGAGGGGCGAGTAATCACATTGTATCCATTTTTGTGATGGGGACTTTGAAGATGAGTGGGATCATAATAATGCCCAATTTAGGTATCTTATAATGGTAATTGCTGTCAAAGGACCATGTTTGTACACTTTCATACGTTATAGCAGCAACAGTGGAAGAAATTAGGTATTTTTTTGTTGTTTTAGGCCTTCATCAAGAGGATGAGTGCCAAACTGGATATTAACCTGAAGGTCATCAGAACACCTTGTTGAAGCATGTCCAGACTGGCAGACATGGTGGCTGCAAACTGTGTGTGCTGATGGAGCAAGATTGCACACGTAAAGCGACTTGCTTGTATTCAGACCTCTCGAAAATAATATGAATGTACTAACTAACATGTTTGGTATATTAATATTGCATTACACAACATTACTAGTATCTAAGGGAAGCTTGGCAATGTGGTTTTACTAACTATAATCTGCGTGCATTAAAATGTTTGCTTCTACGCAGGATTTTCTACTGCGCATGCGTCGGTCACAATCAAGTGACGTGACGTACTATCTCGCTTGGTGGGAAACTTTTGCTTCTGGGCACTAGACCTAGGATTGCTGCTCTGTGTCCTAATGTGCAAGAAGCTTGCATCGCTGCTTTTGCTAAGCTGTTTCTTCTGCTTAACCTCTAATGCAGAAGTTTAAATAAAATAATGGGAAAAGAATAGAGATAAGTGGTATACAAAGCATTTATTCTTTTTGTGTCTCTAAAACTGTTTCTCTACTATTTTTGCATGTATCGCATTTGGGCCTGAAATTTATTTCTGAACTTCATCTTTGGAGGACCTGCGCCTGTGCAAAA
Source organism: Lissotriton vulgaris (assembly GCF_964263255.1). Classification (NCBI taxonomy): domain Eukaryota; kingdom Metazoa; phylum Chordata; class Amphibia; order Caudata; family Salamandridae; genus Lissotriton; species Lissotriton vulgaris. The sequence goes on along the minus strand of NC_141696.1, from coordinate 1,090,767,512 downwards.
AAACTCAAGTCACTGAAGCCAATGGCCTTGAATCAATGCCTGAAAACTGACATGGACTCGAAACTATGAAAAGCGACCTCCTCACCCTGCTAAAGGAAGCTGAATTGAATAAAATGTTAAAATATTAAATGTTATTGTTACAATCACTGTCGGTGGAATAAAAGTACATGGGAAGATAAAGTCATGGGAGGGAATATTTAAATACATGATTGACAAGTTACCTCATATCAATATGCTGTGATGACTTCTCCTCGTCTTCTGACCAATAAAATTGTGGGATTTACACATTTGCAAAATTTGGGGGTGGTACACTGACCTAAAAAATAGTATAACTAGGGTAGGCTTAGTTAGTTAGATTGTCCGAATTGTCTGAATAGCTGACCTGTCACTGACCCAACACACTCAATAGGTGATCGAGAGCAGAGGTGCTGGCGGAGGACTCTGTCAGAAGATTCGATAATCGAATCGGGGTTCTGGGAAGGAGTTTGATGACCCAATTGGGGTTCCACTGTTAGCTGCAGAGAGGGTTTACAACATTGGCATTCTGAACTTTAGCTGTGGTGCTGATCTTAGACTGTGGTGGTCCTATCCAATTTGGTCCGTAACCTGTTCTGATTCTGGTCTGCACCTGTTCTTTCTCGCTGGCACCTGCACTTTTGGATTCTTGTCCTTTGCCTGTGGCCAAGGATGGTCTTCATACCATTCTAGGTAACTATAAAGTGTGTGTTTGTCATTGTACTGTTTTCTCTACCCATCCTCTGTCTAATGCTTAACAATATTTCTTCCCAAAGTATTGCATATGTTTGTTTCAACATTATCTTAAATAAGAAATTATTGATTTCATGGTTTCAACATTTAAAGATTTTTACTTAGATAAAAGAACTTAAACTTTTCCACGAGTTTTGTAGTTATTTACAAAATGCTATATGTTATTATTCTACACATTTTCTTGCTAGCTCCCTTGATCCTCTAGGACTTTGGGTATCGGTGATTTGGATTGGTAAGTTAAAGGTAAAGATCCCGAATGGTAAAATTTTTAAAATGTCTTGAGTGTAAGTTTGTCAACACAATGTTGGGCAAAGTTCCTCTGAGGGACTCTTCCTAACTATAGGATACTCCAATAGGTAAGATAGAAGATAAAAGGTGAGTATGGGGAAATGGTTTTTCTCTGTTGCCAGACTAGTAGGTGGAGTTATAAGGAATAAGTGAAGTGAAGAAAGTGCTTCTCCTTTGTGACCTAGTGCCCTCAGACAGCCATGTGGTCGCCCTCGATCATCATTGGGCGTTGCTCCTCGTGTGGGTGGCGCTGCAGTCCCTCACGGGCCCCGCAAGGGGGCTCTTTAGCGGAGTTCTTTTTTGGAGATGCCGCAGTTGTGCATGGGAGTCTGGGGGCCTAGCTAAAGTGTAAAGTGAAACAATTAAAAAAACCTAAACAGTGCCCTCAAACTAGTTTATTCAGGGGTCTGTGAGGTTTGCATAAAAAGAGGAAGTGGACCCTGGAGAAACCTATGTAATAAATAATAAAGGCGAATGTGTAACTAGACGCTACTCTCAGGGTTAGTGCTCAATTGAAAGAAAACAAATAATTAGGTCAACATGTTTCATGCATCTGGTGGTCCCTAATGGATCCAATGGCGCTTCTTCAGGACCATATTGTATTTAAAAAACAATCTAAGTTTATTGTTGCTGGTGCCAGGCCTATTGCCCGTGTACCAGCAGTACCTTCGTCGTCAAGGTCAACAGCGTGTTGTCGCTGACTGGTACAATCACTAGTGGTACCATAACCCAACCTGTGAAAAGAAAATCTTATGAGGCAAAGAAAAACCAACTCCAACAGATACATAACTGTTAAGAAGCAACAATATCATGTTATGATACAGCATAGTAGTGACTCGGCCCATATATCCGAGTTGCATGGACCACAGTATATACAACTTGCAACTTATGATCTGCGCCTAGGCTTTCTAATATGCAATACTAAAAAAGGATCTCCAGAAATGCCTTGGTAAAAGGGCATGGGTGAATAGGAAATGCCAGGACGTGCAGATAGGGACTAAGTGAGCTGTCATAGTGACAGCAGACATGGCCAAAGTAAAATCATGCCGTGATCCCACCAGGTAAAATATGTGTGGGATTTAAGTCAAAGTTGTGAGCCCTGGTCGATTATGGTTCAGTGTGCCAGACTATGGAAGTTTCCACCTGTAACGTGAGGTTACTCACTAAGCCTCTGGATCCAATAAGCTTGTACCACTCTTTAATAGTGTGCCACTCGTACTGACCGCAACACCCCTAAGTAAAGTAAATTATGTTGCCTCAAAATGGTATGGGGCTAACGTTGCTTTGAAATGGTATGTGGCTGACATAATATAAAGGCATATTAAAGTAGAAAGAACATACCCAATCAGTCTAAGGTCAGGGCCCCATCAACGTCGGCTTGGTTATTTGGCGAGGGAGCACTGTGGATACAAGACAATAGTCAAAGACGGGTTCCCAGTGTCAATTATGAATATAGGGGGCCCTTTTAAACAAAAAAGGAAAGAAGAAAGAAAAAGATAGCTGTGATATTAAGGATAGCGACCATAACGGTACGTCGCAACTCCAATAGTAAATCGAGTTGCATTCAAACGGGAAAAGAGCAACTGCGGTGTCTGCGTGGTGTCAGACAAACAACCCTTTGTGGGTACTTACAATTGTCTCACTCGGCGGGTGTCCTTTGATCCTACCCACAGCAAGCTCGGCGTCGGAAAGGAGCAGAACTCTCTCCTTCCCGTGTACTTATTAGTGTTGGTGCCGTTCTCTCCCCATGTCAGCTGGTCTAGGGGTTAGATTACAGCAGTACCCGGAAGTTACTCGGGCGTAGTGTCAGAGGTGGATAGACGTGGCGGCCATCTTAAGAAGGGCAATTTCTTGGAAAAGGAGTGAATATATTTGATCTCCGATTCTAAGGTGGAGCCGTACACAACTCTCCCATTGCGCATTGACGCCATATTGAAGAGGGGTTAATAGCGCGTTTTGCATAGTATGTTGATACCAAGTGCTGCTGATAATACCTGTCTGCAGTGTCTAGAGGAACTGGAAGATGGACCTATACAGGAAAAATCTAAGTATGATGTATTGTTCTTAGTCAGTGAGTCTACATTAGATTCAATTCCACCCATAATAGACACAAAGATATCAATCATACAGTTTCTCTTGATTCGATCAAAGGAGTTCCACCCAGGGAATTTCTTCGTTTAACCCCTCCTTGTCACATTTCAGCCGGTACACCCACCTTTGTTCATACCTAAACAAAGTTTTAGGAGACCAAAGTGGGTTGGAATCGATCACTATCCATCTCATACTGGTAGCTGGGTGTTTCTTCTCTGCAAAGTGGGATAGCATCTTGGTGTTAGTTTATCCTGTACATATGCAGCTTTTATGCTCTCCTATTCGTACTTTGATCTGACGTGTGGTCATTCAAATGTACCTGAGCTCACACGGGCATTTGATCATATAAATGCAATTAGTGGTGTTACAGTTTGTATGTTTAGTTAGGCGCCATGGTGTCACCAACCCTAGATCTATCTCTTTCATTGTCAATGTCTCGACACATGAAGTACATGTGCCGGAGGGGTGATGCCTGACCACTGGTGGTAAATCCCATAGGGTAGCCTTCTCTGGTATAATTTGCTTAGGGCGTGTGTGAATGAGGATATCTTTGAGGCTCTGCTTGCGTTTGAACGCAAAAAGTGGTGGTGGTCCTGCCGAGAATGTACCGGTCTTGAGAATGTCCCAGTGTTTTTTCACTATCTTTTGTACCGCGTTGGAACTGGGTGTAAATGTAGTCACACAAGTCATGATATCCGTTGTAGGTTTGGTGTTTACTTCTAATAAGGCCTGTGAAGTACTGGGTTTTTCAGAACCCAACGGTACCAGGAAACACACCCTAAGACTTCGAGTCCTTCCTGTTTCAGACTAAAGAAACACAGAGTCTTCTTGGTGAAGTCAAAGATCGTATTTATTGGCTGCAGCAGTAACAGGTATCCTAGAAGTACAATACGGTGTATGTTCTCAGGAGACTGCTCAATCTTACAAACCCAGCCTTCTCTTTTTATACAAAATATTATGCTTTAGGCAAACATTCCTTATTTTACAGTTGACCATTCACATATTTTCACTACAAAGAAAAAGCAGAGTCCTGATGACAAGCCAGTTTTTCAATTTGTTCAGCCCACAATCGATTACCCGGCAAGGTCCAGTATTTTCATCAGATATCGACGGACCCCCAATAAAAACGGGCACCTCCTCCTCGCAAAGCGAGTCATAAAGAAAGAAACAGGGACAGGTGTGTGTAAGATTAGGCATGGTTTGTGTGCGATGAAAGGTTTATGACATGTTGTGCCTTGATACTAATCTCATTCGGCCACTGGGAAAGGAACTGGCCGAACAGGTTTGGCTTCAGGCAGTGGAGTCAGCTTGCCCAAGTCATAGTGGAGTCAGCAAAGGTGTACGTGTCCTTCAAACTCGTTTTTGGCTTTAGTCATTCGGGCCTATGTGAGGGCAATCACAAAATGGCTGCCGTTCACAAAATGGAACCCGAGGGTTCAGGACGGAAACTCTGATTTCAGGGTGATTTTGTCACCCGAATATGACGAAAATGCTTGTGCATAGTATTGTAATCATTACCGGTCTGCCGATACCAAAATTGTCATGATACGACGATGTTTATGACACGGGTCCAGAATTTTCAGTACACAGACCCTCCTTTTGCCCTTACATAGGCAATAACCTATACTCACGCTAATCTGAGTCCAGGTCTATATACATAAAGTCATTGAGATGTTGCTGTAGCATCATCCTATTACTTAGCTCGTTTCTTGATACAGGTTTCCTTGCACACGATGTAGCACAGAGGCCACATATTGCAGGAGCACACTGTACACATAGACAGAACAAGAGAAGAATGGCTAAGATCATCCCAATGACTATTAGAATCTTCCATCCCCAGGCGGATATCAGTTCCCAGAACAACCCCATCAATGACCAATCTCCTTTATCCACGTGAATAGATTCGGAGATCTTATGCAGTTTGGAAATGGCCTGGTACACTGTCGGAGCGTTATCTGGGATAAACACACAGCAACTTGATTGGATCACTTTACATACCCCACCTCGGTCTGCAAGTATGACGTCTAATGCGACCCTGTTCTGAAGAGTCATAAGGCGATCCGACTGGAGCTCAGCAGTCAAATTACTAAGGGCACCGGCGGTTTCAACTACAGTGGATTCAACCACTCTTGCCAATTGCCTTATGTTCCTGCTGTTCACCATAGGCCCCCAAAATGGCAGAAAACCCTTTACGAAATCTCCAAATTCTTGTCCTGCAGTGTCTTCTTTACTGATGACACCTCTAACTATCCTTGTCTTATGGTAATCTGCCGTGGCCGTGTAGGTGGGAGGCAACAGGAATGAAACAAAACATGTGCCCGAGAAGTCAGGGGGCAACCATGTATAGGCTCTATCATGGCAGATGAAATAAGTACCCTTAGCTGCTAGGAACGAAGGGGAATTCCGAGATGTAAAAACATATGTTTCAGTGCAGATACTTTTCCCTAACTGAGCTCTGGGATTTTTGCCATTACCTTGCAGACATAGGTGACCCTGATGGGGTACAATCCAAATTGTGGAGGATCTCTTTGCTCGCTGGTTCTCACTCAGAGTAATTCCGTACCCTGATTCATTCCATCTAGCGTAAGCTTGTAACTCATCTCTGGGAATCGTTCTGTACGAGTCAATGTTTCTGCTCATATTTGTGATTCCCACTACCAATGCCTTGTTGCTCGAGTTACTTTATGTGGAACGTGGGGGATATGGTTCGATTGCATATATGAACATTGTTTGAAACGCCCACAAAGAACCATTATAACTAAATGGTAAGACCAAGTATGGGATACCTTTATCTGTTGTATGTGGCTTGAGACCACACACCCAACAATTTGTTGTGTTCACTACTAATTGGTGTTGGTGTAAGAGCTGAATGAAGGAGTTATTGATGAACTCTAATCTTCTAGTGGACTCATGCTCAGGCAGAGGGTGAAAAGAATGGGAGGAAACAGTAGAAGGAGGTGTGGGCTGTGTAGTGGGTGCAAAGGTCACTTGAAAAGAGAATAAAACATATCCTATTAAAAACGTCATTACACTAAGCAACATGAAAATACATAATATCAAAAATTGTTTCTTTGTCATCAATATACATATTCTGGCTTTAAAGTTCATCTGTTTGGCAGGTCTCTCCATCTCGAGAGACTCCATCCTCTCTAATTGCTGCCCGCGGCGGTAGGGTGTTCTATGCTAAGGAATGCTTCTGTCAGTCCAGGGCAACTCCCATAGACCGACCAGAACTGTCGACCTAACGTCTTCAGCTGCACTCCAAAGACTTGGGCAACCGCGACCCTAGCAGCTGAACCCGGATGGCGGTTCGAAAAAACAAAAATAAGAAAGTTTCTCAGACGAGAGAGCTGTACTTTCAAAAATAGCAAAGAAAAAAAGGAATTTTTTATTTGTCCGTAGTTCTTGGTCTTAAATTATAACGGCTTTTTCCAGGTACTGTCTGATTTTGGATCAAGAGTTCAGGCTCTGTAGTGTTCAATCGAATTGACGGTGGCACAGCTGCTTGCAAAAGGTTGTCACTTTCTCGTTCAGAAATTGTTCCTTTTACACGTGCATCGCTAAAAGGCAGAAAACGAGGCACAGTCTCAGTCTCAGAGTCAGCTATACCCTCCTGGACCCACCGGTCGTACGGTAGAGGCAACGGGACCCTCTTGCAGTGTACGCCGTAGATCCAGTGCTTTTTCCCTTACACTCGAACAGCTGATCTTGTTGAGAAAAGGACGAGGTGAGGGCCGGTCCAACGGGGCTGATCATTCTTTGTCCGCTGGAAGTTCTTGACCAGCACCTATGATCCAGGATCGATAGGATGTCCTGGAGCTTCAGAGACCTGAGGCAGAGTATCGTGAACCTGTTGGTGTAAAACACGCAATTTAGCCGTCAATTCATACAAATAATCAAGCAGTACAGGTTGTTCGATTTCACTGAATTTTGTCGGCCTTGGCACTCCCCATATGTTGGCCGGACGGCCAAACACAATTTCATAAGGACTAAGTCCCACTCGCGAATGCACTGTCATTCTTGTTGATAGGAGTGCCAAAGGCAGAGCGTCAGGCCATTTAAGACCAGAGCTCGCTTGTATCTTGGCCAATTTCAGTTTTAGTGTGCCATTATAGCACTCTACTAGTCCAGATGATTGGGGGTAATTTGCAGCGTGGAATTTTTGTTGGATACCTAGCCCTTCGCATACTTTCTTCATCACTCGACCCACAAATGTACTCCCATTATCACTCCAGACCATTCTCCGCATTCCAAACCTAGGGAAGAATTCTTTGACAAGGGCTTTAGCTGTGGATAAGGCAGTGTTGTCTTTCAGGGGATATGCTTCTACCCATCTCGGAAAGGCACAAACAACAACGAGTACATATTTCAAATTGTTGCACCTTTCCATGTGGATGAAATCTAGCTGCAAAACCTCGAACGGATACGTTGGAGGCGCAAAATGACCAGCTGGAGTTGGGGTTCCCCTACCAGGATTGTATTTCAGACACACCAGGCAATTCTTGACCACATTCTCTGCACACTTAGGAATTCCAGCATTTTGCCATACTGGAGCCAACAACTTACAAATCCCTTTCACACTGATATGAGCCATTCCATGGGCCATTGTCACCACTGCAAGCACATACGCATCGGGTAACAACCATCGCTGATGTTCTGACAATTCAACCCAACAACCATTTGCATCCAATTTACCCATACTCTCTCTCCACACACTCAACTCTTTCTCTGAAGCTTCAGCTTGAATAGAGTTCACACTCTCTATCGTATCTTCACACATTCCAACATCACCAATCCATCTTGCAGGGCCTGCAACATACATTCGATTCACTACATCTTTTGCGACTTCGTCAGCAAATGCATTTCCATGACCAACATCATCCGTAACCTTTTTGTGTGCACTGCATTTCACAATCGCAACTTGTAACGGCAAGGTCAGTGACTCAAGAAGCTCATTCACCAACTGACCATTCTGAATCTTAGCTCCATGCGAAGTCAGGAACCCACGTTCTTTCCACAATCGTCCAAAACTATGAGCCACGCCAAAGGCATACTATACTGGCTGTCGGTATATATGGTCACTTTCATTCCTTTCGACAACACACACGCTCTCGTAAGTGCAATCAACTCTGCTGCTTGAGGTGAATTATGTGGGATACGTGCAGTGTCAACAATCGTATGCAAAGTCGTAACAGCATATGCCGCAGTCGTATCACCATTCGGCAACTTAAAACACGAGCCATCAACCCACAAAGTACCATCACACTCAGGAAGAGGAGTGTCCCTAAGGTCTACTCTCCCTTTCGTTTCTTCTTCAGTTCTCAGAAAACAGTCATGCTGTCCTTCGCTATCATCTTCTGTCTCAACTGAAATCGGCAACAACGTGGCTGTATTCAACGTATTGCAGCTATTTATGTGTACATGACTCGCTAACAGGGTCAACTCGTAACCTGACAAACGAGCACTAGTTAAGTGCTGTGTCTTGGTCCTGTTTAACAACGTGTCCACCGCATATAGAACCATCACAATCAACATATTATTCATCACTAACCCAGCAGACTGTCGAATAGAAACAGCTGCTGCCGCTGTGGCTCTCAAGCAACTTGGCAAGGCTTTAGCCTCCGGATCCGAAGTCGATGAAAAATACACGCATGGACGCTGCTTGTCTCCGAAAGACTGTGTCAGCACTGACAATGCACAACCCTCTTTCTCATGGACATACAGTGTAAAGGGCTTACTGTAATCGGGGGTACCCAACACAAGAGCCGAACACAATGCATTACGCAATTCGGAAAAACTTTTCTGACAATCTTCAGACCACGGAACAGGATTCGGTGTATCTTTACAGGTCAATGCTACCAAAGGTTTGGCAGGCAAAGAAAAATTTGGTATTCATTATCTACAATATGATGTGATACCCAAGAAAGCACGTACTTCTCTCTGTGTCCTTGGCACACTCAATTTTGCAATTGCCTGAATTCTTTCTGGGGTCAGTTTCCTTCCCTCCTTCGATAAGAGATGACCTAAGTAGGTCACTTCTTGTCGACAATATTGCAGTTTTGAAAGAGGCACTTTGTGATGCAGATCAGACAAATGACGCAACAACGACAAGGTGGCTTCTTTACAAATCTCCTCAGTATCTGCAGCGACAAGCAAATTATTGACGTACTGAATAAGGGTAGCGCCATCAGGAAAAACAATCGTATCGAGCTGTGTTTTTTAAGCCTGACTGTATATCGATGGACTTTCACAGTAACCTTGCGGAGCGCGTTTGAAGCGGAAGCTTCGGCCTCCTAAACTGAAGCCAAAAATATCCCTGCTCTCCTCGGCAATCGGAATGCTGAAGAAAGCATTCTTCAAGTCAATCAATGAGAACCAAGTGGCTGAAGCTGGAATCATAGTCAATAGGGCAGTGATATCAGGGACAACGGGAAACTGTGGCACAACTATTTTATTGACCTCTCTAAGATCAATCACAAACCTGTAAACAGGTGGCTGGGAAGGGTCGGTACGCTTCAAAACAGGCAGAACAGGACTATTACAAACGTTGCCTCTTGTCTCTTCAATTACATCTTTTTCAATCAGATCATAAATGATCGCTAACAACGCCTTTTCACCTTCGCTAGAGATCTTGTATTGGGGAATGCGCGGCATTCTAACATTGGCTTTCAATGTCACAATATATGGGGGTATTTCCAAAAGACCCACATCATTAGAACCGGTAGCCCAAAGAGTATCCGGAAGAGAAGAAAATTCTGTCAAAAGTGTATCCTTTGACAGATACATCGGAGAGATCACTTTCTTACCCAGTGTAAGTTGTACTCCCGAAGGAGAACAATACAACGTCGCATATAGTCTTTTCAACAAATCCAATCCTAAAAGGTTCTCCCCACAACCTGTCGTCAGAATAAGAGGTGCTTCGAATTCATAAGGTCCAACAGAAAGAGACATAGGACTAGAAATCGGGTTCCTAACCGGGGCGCCAGAAAAACCTACTGAAACATTCATTTCGCCAGACAAAGGTGCGCCAGGGAGTTTTGAGTGCATAATAGAACTCTTTGTAGCACCAGTATCCAACAGAAAAGGCTCTGACACACCTGATGTAATCACCTCAACATAAGGTCCATTCTGATCTACTGGAACTGAAACAACTCCCTCTCTTTGTCCATGGCTGTCCTAACAATCATTACCATTCACTTCGTCACTTTCAACATAGTAATCATCAGCATAGTACTGTGCTGTTCTACCAGACGAACTTTGCTGCTGATCAAAACTATTCATTGAGTTCTGCGGAGGCAAAGGACGTACGTTCTGTCCGCGATCTCTACCTCTAGGCACTTGTTGAGTACCTCTACCGCGTACACCAGTAGCACCATTCGTACGCTGCAACAAAACCGGACAACTATTCTTGTGATGGCACTCTTCTTTACAATAAGCACACTGATTAGGCCCATACGGGAAACGCTGTTGAGAAGACTCGTTCCTTTGCGAGTTTCCCGAATATTGCTGAGGCTGCTGGTAATCGCGCTGACTATTAGTACGGGGCGGGTAAGCTTGTTGTAGAAGAACTTTAGTCTTCAATTCCTTAGTCTTCTTATCCGCTTTCTCCAACTCACCTTTGCGCCTATTTTCATAGTTCTGAGCCGTAGCTAAAATCTGCGCTGACGTGGAAACAGCCCAAGCACTTTCAGAATCCTTCAACTTATTGCACAATTCAGGAAGCAAATGATGTACAAATTTGTCAACAAACAATCTCTGGCCACCCTCGGTAGCCATATCCTGACCACTATAATCTACAAAAGTCTCTTTGAACCGTGTTGAAAAGTCAGACACCGTTTCGTCTTTCTTCTGCTTACATGAAGACAACTTGTCCCAATTGACACGCAATTCGGGCATTAAAGTCTTCATATATGTAATAATCTTATCAGGAAGTTCAGTAATCAAATCCTCAGGCTTAGCACGCCTACTTGTCTATTGTCTGCGTCTCTACGATTAACCCATGTATCACCCAATTCAACCGCATGATCCGTATGACGAATCTTACTCCAAATAGGTTGTGGAACAACATTGCCAAACAACATGTCGATGTCTTCCAAATTCATAATACATGAACCCACAGTCTGGGTCAACTCTTTATAGTACCCTGCTGGATTTTTGCGCGGATCAGGCAAAGACTGCTTGATAGCTAAAACTTCAGCACGTTTCCAGGGAACATGCACCCAGACACGCTGAAAATGAGCCGGTACAAGTGGCGGATTAATATTTGCACCAGCAGGCACTTCTTCCTTCCAAACCGGAGGAACCTCTCTCATTGTATATTGTTGAGCCTTTCTCCTAACTGAAAAGTCAGACCCGAACAATTGTCGAGAAGGAGACTCACTCCTTAATGACAAAAACATTGCAACCGCTTTCCCAACATCAGATGGACTTACAATAGTTCCTTTCGCGAATTCGGAACGTATGCGGTACAACTCATCAGGAGCTTGTCCCACTTCCTCATCCCATTTTTCAACAAGAAAAGCACACATCATATCGAAAACGTACCGTTGCTTCGGTGCTTTCCATTGGAGGAAAACATGCATAAAACCCTCAAGATCATACTTTGTATCGTACATAATCCATTTACGCGCCATATGGTCCAAAACCGTAAGCTCATCCATATTCGGCAACTGACTACGTGACTGTCTACGCTCAGTAACAGGGGACATACCCAATTGTCCCAACAAAGGAGAAAAGAAACCAGTAACTGCAGTAGTCATTCATTGTCTAGCAGAAGGAGAAGGTGAAAGAATAAGAGAAGACGGAACAATAGCAGAATAATTCAAAGTCGGAATGGAGGGAGCATTAAGGACAGGTGTAGGAGTAGCAGACGAAGAAGGAGGCAAAGTTGGCGGCCCCTGAGGAGGCTGCGCCAAAGGAATAGTAGCCAACGGAAAAGGAGCTGGCTGTGGAGGAATCGCAGGTGGCAACACAACTGGGTGTTGTGCAACCACAGCTGGTGGTGATGGTGCCGTAGCACTCTGTGCATAAGGGGGTGGTGAACTCAAGAGATGCGACATTAAAGAATCTTTCTCAAGATCTTTCTTTTCTTCCAGTTCTTTACGTGGCAAAACTGGGTAGCATCTATCTACCGCTAACTTCTTCACCCTAAGCATCTGTTCGCTTTCTTGCTCTTCCTCATTATCCCTAAACGCAACAGCAGCTTGTACCATTGACATACCTCGTTCTCGTTTATTTTTCTTCGCTAATTTAATTTCTCTCTGTTTGGCTTCTTTGCGCCATATGCGAAAAGAGTCAAACATTGCCGGCCGGGCTTTCTTCTTAAAAAGTTTAACCTCCAGGTTATCCAAAATCTCCGTGTCAAAACTACCATATTAGGGCCATTTTAAAACACCATCTTTCCTGGTGTATCGGATCCATACTTCATTATATGCGATGGGACCTACGCCGTGTTTCACATATAATTCATAAGTTGGAGTTCCAATCGGAGGAACCGGACATGAGTCCTCCAATCGGGAATCCCTATTACAACCAAGACAAAACCGATTTCCAAGTTTGCTGAGACCAGGCATCTTCACTCTCTAGTCTAGCTTCAAACTTCAAAGGATTATCGAATACGATAGTCTCATGAATACACGAGTCCCTCTGCTTTGGTACTTGCAAGTTCCAAATCAAAGCGATCCCAAGGGGATACCAAAAACTAAGAACCAAACTAAGGACTGGGAGACGCTCCACTTATACTTAACTGAGGTATCAATGACGTCACCAGAAGACTCGTCTATCGTTTCGCTCTACCAATCATCAAGGGTCCAAAACAGGGCGATAGTCAGGGCAGTAGTCCTTCGTAGCCGTCTGGAAGCGGGGAACCTCGCAGCAAAGACTTTCGGACCACGTCGACATACAGGGGTCGATGAAGTGGCGGCCTTCCTCCGGAATTTTCACACGAAGCTCCTCACGAACCTCTGGCTTGGACCGGTACCGCTGAAATCGCCCCACGTAGGGCGCCAACTGAAGTACTGGGTTTTTCAGAACCCAGCGGTGCTAGGGAACACACCCTAAGACTTCGAGACCTTCCTGTTTCAGACTACAGAAACACAGAGTCTTCTTGGTAAAGTCAAAGATCGTATTTATTGGCTGCAGCCAGTAACAGGTATCCTAGAAGTACAACACGGTGTATGTTCTTAGGAGACTGCTCAATCTTACAAAGCCAGCCTTCTCTTTTTATACAAAATATTATGCTTTAGGCAAACATTCCTTATTTTACAGTTGACCATTCACACATATTTCAGTACAAAGAAAAAGCAGAGTTATGATGACAAGCCCGTATTTCAGTTTGTTCAGCCCACAATCGATTACCCAGCAAGGTCCAGTATTTTCATCAGATATCGACGAACCCCCAATAAAAACGGGCACCTCCTCCTCGTAAAGCGAGTCATAAAGAAAGAAACAGAGACAGGTGTGTGTAAGATTAGGCATGGTTTGTGTGCGATGAAAGGTTTATGACATGTTGTGCCTTGATACTAATCTCATTCGGCCACTGGGAAAGGAACTGGCCAAACAGGTTTGGCTTCAGGAAGTGGAGTCAGCTTGCCCAGGTCACAGAGGAGTCAGCAAAGGTGTACGTGTCCTTCAAACTCGTTTTTGGCTTTAGTCATTTGGACCTATGTGAGGGCAATCACAAAATGGCTGCCGTTCACAAAATGGAACCCGAGGGTTCAGGACGGAAACTCTGATTTCAGGGTGATTTCGTCACCCGAATATGACGAAAATGCTTTTGCATAGTATTGTAATCATTACCGGTCTGCCGATACCAAAATCGTCATGATATGACGATGTTTATGACACGGGTCCAGAATTTTCAGTACCACACCTGGCGTGGATTGTTTCTTACCCTCTTGTGTGCTTGACGTATTATCTTGACCGGATAGTTCCGTTTCCTCAAGTTGGACCTCAGAATCTCTGCTTGTTGTTCGAATGACCTCATTGTATCACAGTTCCTGCGGAGACGTAGGAACTGGCCCACCGGCAGGTTGTCCCTCAGTGCTTTAGGGTGATGGCTCTTGTATACCAAGAGACTATTTCGATCAGTAGGTTTTTTATAGACGGTGGTATGCAGTGAGCTGTTAAAGATCACGAGGTCCAAGAATTGTACTTCTTTATTTGATCTGGTGCTGGTGAATCTCAAGAAAGGATTAAGGGTATTGACCCACTTGCAAAACTTTTCGCATTGCTCTTCTTCTCCAGCCCAGAAAATCAGGACGTCGTCGATGAAGCGGCGCCATAAGAGTACGTTCCCTCTAAATGGATTGAATTCATTTAGGATAAACTTCGCCTCAAAATCTGCCATATATAGGCATGCTAGGCTCGGAGTAAATGTGCTCCCCATGCTGGTGCCCTGCATTTGATGGTACAATTGAGTCTTAAATTGAAAGAAGTTCTTTTTTAGCGCAATGGATGCGCATTCGCAAATAAAAGAGACCGGTGCTTGGTAGGGCCATGGTTCGATCTTGCGTAGAATTGCCTCCAAGACTTCTAAAGTGGCGTCTTGTGGAATGTTCGTGTATAACGCTTCTACGTCCATGGTTATCAGGAAGTCGATGGTCTCAGGGCAGGGGAAATCCTCAATGAGGTTAAGCACCTCTGTAGTGTCCCTCAGGTATGTTGGAGTGGTGCTCACTACCGGGCATAGATAGAAGTCACAGAACTTACTAAGAGGCTCTAAAATTGAATCGATGCCAGAGACGATCGGGCACCTGGCGGTGGATTCACTCCTTTGTGAATCTTGGGTAGTGTGTAGAAATACGTTACCCGAGGATCAGTATTGGTCAGGAAGGCTGCCTCCTGATTCGAAATCCAACCTTCCATAGTGGCCTCATGTATCATTCCCTTGATGCAGTTAGTCAGACGTGTGGTTGGATCTACAGAGATCGGTTGGTAGTATGTCCTATTTGACAATTGTCGATTGCATTCAGCTTCATAAACAGCTATATCTTGAATCACTGTTGCTCCGCCTTTATCCGCCGGCTTCAAGATGATCGTGCTGTCTTCTGTAAGTGTTCTCAAGGTTCCCCTTTCCTCGTTGGCTAAGTTGTTAAAGGGCCGTCTAAATTCCAATGCGGCAATGTCCTTCAGGACACCTTGTTCAAATGTAAGAACTTCTTTGGGCGTCATCGCGGCCGTTGGTGTAAATTTAGACGGTTTTTTCAGGCCTGTTTCCGTAGCTGGAGTATCGGGTTTGTTCTCAAAAAAGGCCTTAAGCCTTACCTTCCTGAAGAATTGATGTAATTCTTGTTGTAATCGGAAGGGATCCTCATTAGGGGTGGGGACAAACCCCAATCCCTTTTCCAGTAGTTGGGTTTCTTCTGCAGTCAGGGCTCTAGAGGACAAATGACTACTAAAGTTCCCGTCCCCTCGTCTTGTTCTGTTGTCCCGTCTGATCCTGGTCTTGCCATTGTACTGTCTTTGATCCTCCTCTTCTTCTCCCTCTTCCTCTGCCCCTCCCTCTGTTGAAAAAAGGGGGGTTTGGATATTGGTTGTAGAATGGTTGTACATCGGGTCCAGGTGACATGTTCCACATCGGTGGTAGTCCCATCCATTGTCCTTGATATCCTTGTGGCTGGAATGGCACTTGTGGAAAGTGTTGTAACAGTGGCATTGACTGGTGATTCTGGCCTCCTCTGTTATGTGGTATGTAGCCCCTGGTACCACTGCCGGAGTTGCTAGAATTGCTCCCAAAAGATCCTGATCTACTGGACCTGGTACTACTCCCATCGTCGGAGGTGGTGTCTTGATTCTGAGCTACATAGTCATCCTTAGTATAGGGGTAAACTGTTTCTTTGCTAAAACATTTGACATCTTTCTGCAATTTAGTTATCTTTTGTTTAGTCAAAAATTCTTTTTGTTCATTAAGGTCTTTGTTGATCTCGGTTAATTTGGACTTAAAGGACGTTATTGTGATCCCTACTTTCAACCCATTTTCTGCTAAAGTGATCTGATTAAGGAGTTCATCAGAGAGGCGTTTGGCTGTATTAATCATTAACACGAGCCAATCTCGCGTACATTTCTATGCTATTTTAGACCATTCATTTCGGAAGGTCAGATGTTCAAGGAAAATCCTAGGCGGTAGTGAGACAAGGAGGCCATTGGGTGCTATGTTGGCCCTCAGGTATTCCGTCATGATTATTCTGTGCAATGCCGTTTTTATCTGGAGTTTTCTTAAGGTCTCTAATTTTTTCCAATCCTCATCTCTGCTGCCGGAGGCAGCCCTCCCATCGGCCGACAGTAATGAGGAAGCCCTCAGAATGTCTGCTACCATGTCGTCGTCGTCACTTAGGCCCATCGTGTCCATATCTAAAGGCTGTGTGTAGATCCCTATGCTCTATGCTCTAAGCGTAAGGTGTGGTGTACCTCCCACCCAGCAGAGTTTAATGTGTAGTTAGAGGTCCCTGGAGCATGAGTTATAAAAGAAGAAGAAAGGGGGAGTTTTTTGTCCCACGGCGAAGCCACCGTACTCAAATGCATACACTTAAAGAAAGGGGGACTAGGAGCTCAAATAGGAAATTAGAAAAGAAAATGTAGGTCCAGTGCCCTTGCTCCCAAGTCAAATATGTCAACACAATGTTGGGCAAAGTTCCTCTGAGGGAGTCTTCCTAACTATAGGATACTCCAATAGGTAAGATAGAAGATAAAAGGTGAGTATGGGGAAATGGTTTTTCTCTGTTGCCAGACTAGTAGGTGGAGTTATAAGGAATAGGTGAAGTGAAGAAAGTGCTTCTCCTTTGTGACCTAGTGCCCTCAGACAGCCATGTGGTCGCCCTCGATCATCATTGGGCGTTGCTCCTCGTGTGGGTGGCGCTGAAGTCCCTCACCGGCCCCGCAAGGGGGCTCTTTAGCAGAGTTCTTTTTTGGAGATGCCGCAGTAGTGCATGGGAGTCTGGGGGCCTAGCTAAAGTGTAAAGTGAAAGTGAAACAATTAAAAAACCTAAACAGTGCCCTCAAACTAGTTTATTCAGGGGTCTGTGAGGTTTGCTTAAAAAGGGGAAGTGGACCCTGGAGAACCCTATGTAATAAATGATAGAGGCGAATGTGTAACTAGACGCTACTCTCAGGGTTAGTGCTCAAGTGAAAGAAAAGAAATAATTAGGTCAACATGTTTCGCGCATCTGGTGGTCCCTAATGGATCCAATGGCGCTTCTTCAGGACCATATTGTATTTAAAAAACAATCTAAGTTTCTTGTTGCTGGTGCCGGGCCTTTTGCCCGTGTACCAGCAGTACCTTCGTCGTCAAGGCCAACAGTGTGTTGTCGCTGACTGGTACAATCACTAGTGGTACCATAACCCAACCTGGGAAAAGAAAATCTTATGAGGCAAAGAAAAACCAACTCCAACAGATACATAACTGTTAAGAAGCAACAATATCATGTTATGATACAGCATAGTAGTGACTTGGCCCATATATCCGAGTTGCGTGGACCACAGTATATACAACTTGCAACTTATGATCCGCGCCTAGGCTTTCTAATATGCAATACTAAAAAAGGATCTCCAGAAATGCCTTGGTAAAAGGGCATGGGTGAATAGGAAATGCCAGGATGTGCAGATAGGGACTAAGTGAGCTGTCATAGTGACAGCAGACATGCCCAAAGTAAAATCATGCCGTGATCCCACCAGGTAAAATATGTGTGGGATTTAAAGTCAAAGTTGTGAGCCCTGGTCGATTATGGTTCAGTGTGCCAGACTATGGAAGTTTCCACCTGTAACGTGAGGTTACTCACTAAGCCTCTGGATCTTTCTTCTTTCCTTTTTTGTTTAAAAGTGGCCCCCTATATTCATAATTGACACTGGGAACCCAGCTTTGACTATTGTCTTGTATCCACAGAGCTCCCTTGCCAAATAAGCAACCGACGTTGATGGGGCCTTGACCTTAGACTGATTGGGTATGTTCTTTCTACTTTAATATGCCTTTATATTATGTCAATTTAGAAAAGGGGGTGGTGATGAACAGAGTGTCTGAGTTAAACAGACCACTCATACCCAGTCCAAAGATCAGGGTTTGATCCATCACCGTTATTTATCTCACTGCCCCATCCCAGCTCAGAACCTGGCTATATGCAAATCAGTCTGTCCCTGGCCCAGTGCATCATGGGAACAGGGCAGACTAAACTACCAAGCCAATTCTTCACCAGAAAGGAGACAAGCTACCGGGGACCGGTTTCTGGCATTTCAGCCTTCTTCGGCCCGGCTTGCTTGAATCCTGATGGAGCAGTGAGAAAGGGATTCATGTCTGAGTATACCCTGCCACACCTATAGTGGCCAAAAACGATTTAGAAAAGGGGGTGGTGATGAACAGAGTGTCTGAGTTAAACAGACCACTCTTACCCAGTCCAAAGATCAGGGTTTGATCCATCACCGTTATTTATCTCACTGCCCCATCCCAGCTCAGAACCTGGCTATATGCAAATCAGTCTGTCCCTGGCCCAGTGCATCATGGGAACAGGGCAGACTAAACTACCAAGCCAATTCTTCACCAGAAAGGAGACAAGCTACCGGGGACCGGTTTCTGGCATTTCAGCCTTCTTCGGCCCGGCTTGCTTGAATCCTGATGGAGCAGTGAGAAAGGGACTCATGTCTGAGTATACCCTGCCACACCTATAGTGGCCAAAAACGATTTAGAAAAGGGGGTGGTGATGAACAGAGTGTCTGAGTTAAACAGACCACTCTTACCCAGTCCAAAGATCAGGGTTTGATCCATCACCGTTATTTATCTCACTGCCCCATCCCAGCTCAGAACCTGGCTATATGCAAATCAGTCTGTCCCTGGCCCAGTGCATCATGGGAACAGGGCAGACTAAACTACCAAGCCAATTCTTCACCAGAAAGGAGACAAGCTACCGGGGACCGGTTTCTGGCATTTCAGCCTTCTTCGGCCCGGCTTGCTTGAATCCTGATGGAGCAGTGAGAAAGGGACTCATGTCTGAGTATACCCTGCCACACCTATAGTGGCCAAAAACGATTTAGAAAAGGGGGTGGTGATGAACAGAGTGTCTGAGTTAAACAGACCACTCTTACCCAGTCCAAAGATCAGGGTTTGATCCATCACCGTTATTTATCTCACTGCCCCATCCCAAGTCAGAACCTGGCTATATGCAAATCAGTCTGTCCCTGGCCCAGTGCATCATGGGAACAGGGCAGACTAAACTACCAAGCCAATTCTTCACCAGAAAGGAGACAAGCTACCGGGGACCGGTTTCTGGCATTTCAGCCTTCTTCGGCCCGGCTTGCTTGAATCCTGATGGAGCAGTGAGAAAGGGACTCATGTCTGAGTATACCCTGCCACACCTATAGTGGCCAAAAACGATTTAGAAAAGGGGGTGGTGATGAACAGAGTGTCTGAGTTAAACAGACCACTCTTACCCAGTCCAAAGATCAGGGTTTGATCCATCACCGTTATTTATCTCACTGCCCCATCCCAGCTCAGAACCTGGCTATATGCAAATCAGTCTGTCCCTGGCCCAGTGCATCATGGGAACAGGGCAGACTAAACTACCAAGCCAATTCTTCACCAGAAAGGAGACAAGCTACCGGGGACCGGTTTCTGGCATTTCAGCCTTCTTCGGCCCGGCTTGCTTGAATCCTGATGGAGCAGTGAGAAAGGGACTCATGTCTGAGTATACCCTGCCACACCTATAGTGGCCAAAAACGATTTAGAAAAGGGGGTGGTGATGAACAGAGTGTCTGAGTTAAACAGACCACTCTTACCCAGTCCAAAGATCAGGGTTTGATCCATCACCGTTATTTATCTCACTGCCCCATCCCAGCTCAGAACCTGGCTATATGCAAATCAGTCTGTCCCTGGCCCAGTGCATCATGGGAACAGGGCAGACTAAACTACCAAGCCAATTCTTCACCAGAAAGGAGACAAGCTACCGGGGACCGGTTTCTGGCATTTCAGCCTTCTTCGGCCCGGCTTGCTTGAATCCTGATGGAGCAGTGAGAAAGGGACTCATGTCTGAGTATACCCTGCCACACCTATAGTGGCCAAAAACGTTTTAGAAAAGGGGGTGGTGATGAACAGAGTGTCTGAGTTAAACAGACCACTCTTACCCAGTCCAAAGATCAGGGTTTGATCCATCACCGTTATTTATCTCACTGCCCCATCCCAGCTCAGAACCTGGCTATATGCAAATCAGTCTGTCCCTGGCCCAGTGCATCATGGGAACAGGGCAGACTAAACTACCAAGCCAATTCTTCACCAGAAAGGAGACAAGCTACCGGGGACCGGTTTCTGGCATTTCAGCCTTCTTCGGCCCGGCTTGCTTGAATCCTGATGGAGCAGTGAGAAAGGGACTCATGTCTGAGTATACCCTGCCACACCTATAGTGGCCAAAAACGATTTAGAAAAGGGGGTGGTGATGAACAGAGTGTCTGAGTTAAACAGACCACTCTTACCCAGTCCAAAGATCAGGGTTTGATCCATCACCGTTATTTATCTCACTGCCCCATCCCAGCTCAGAACCTGGCTATATGCAAATCAGTCTGTCCCTGGCCCAGTGCATCATGGGAACAGGGCAGACTAAACTACCAAGCCAATTCTTCACCAGAAAGGAGACAAGCTACCGGGGACCGGTTTCTGGCATTTCAGCCTTCTTCGGCCCGGCTTGCTTGAATCCTGATGGAGCAGTGAGAAAGGGACTCATGTCTGAGTATACCCTGCCACACCTATAGTGGCCAAAAACGATTTAGAAAAGGGGGTGGTGATGAACAGAGTGTCTGAGTTAAACAGACCACTCTTACCCAGTCCAAAGATCAGGGTTTGATCCATCACCGTTATTTATCTCACTGCCCCATCCCAGCTCAGAACCTGGCTATATGCAAATCAGTCTGTCCCTGGCCCAGTGCATCATGGGAACAGGGCAGACTAAACTACCAAGCCAATTCTTCACCAGAAAGGAGACAAGCTACCGGGGACCGGTTTCTGGCATTTCAGCCTTCTTCGGCCCGGCTTGCTTGAATCCTGATGGAGCAGTGAGAAAGGGACTCATGTCTGAGTATACCCTGCCACACCTATAGTGGCCAAAAACGATTTAGAAAAGGGGGTGGTGATGAACAGAGTGTCTGAGTTAAACAGACCACTCTTACCCAGTCCAAAGATCAGGGTTTGATCCATCACCGTTATTTATCTCACTGCCCCATCCCAGCTCAGAACCTGGCTATATGCAAATCAGTCTGTCCCTGGCCCAGTGCATCATGGGAACAGGGCAGACTAAACTACCAAGCCAATTCTTCACCAGAAAGGAGACAAGCTACCGGGGACCGGTTTCTGGCATTTCAGCCTTCTTCGGCCCGGCTTGCTTGAATCCTGATGGAGCAGTGAGAAAGGGACTCATGTCTGAGTATACCCTGCCACACCTATAGTGGCCAAAAACGATTTAGAAAAGGGGGTGGTGATGAACAGAGTGTCTGAGTTAAACAGACCACTCTTACCCAGTCCAAAGATCAGGGTTTGATCCATCACCGTTATTTATCTCACTGCCCCATCCCAGCTCAGAACCTGGCTATATGCAAATCAGTCTGTCCCTGAAACTGGGATGGTGCAGTGAGCTAAAAAACGGTGTTGGATCTAGCCCTGATCTCTTGACTGGGTGAGAGCTTTCTGCTTAATTCAGAGACTCTGTCCCTCACCACCCCTTGTTGTGAATATTTTTGTCCACCCTAAGCGTGGAAGGGTATTCTCAGATGTGAGACCCTTGCTCATTGCACCATCAGGATTCAAGCAAACCGGGCCGAAGACGGCTGTAATGCCAGAAACCGGTCCCCGGGAGCTTGTTTCCTTCCCAGTGTAAGAATTGGCTTTTGTAGTTTGGTTTGCCCTGTTCCCATCATGCACTGGGACAGGAACAGACTAATTTGCATACAGCCAGGTTCTGAAACTGGGATGGTGCAGTGAGCTAAAAAACGGTGTTGGATCTAGCCCTGATCTCTTGACTGGGTGAGAGCTTTCTGCCTAATTCAGAGACTCTGTCCCTCACCACCCCTTGTTGTGAATATTTATATTGTGTCAGCCACATACCATTTCAAAGCAACGTTAGCCCCATACCATTTCGAGGCAACTTAATTTACTTTACTTAGGGGTGTTGCAGTCAGTATGAGTGGCACACTATTAAAGAGTGGTACAAGCTTATTAGATTCAGAGGCTTAGTTCTAACCAGACCTGTAGTGCAGTCAAGAAAAGAAACAGTGGATGATCAAGCAAGTGAATGTGAGTCAAAAATTTCTCTGAAGGATTTACCTTTAAGAGAACCAGTAAGTAGCTCAGCTAGAAACACTACGCCAGGTAGATTCTATAGAGGTACAAATAGAAACTTCTTCAGGTACGAGAAGTGCTACAGTAGTTACCCCAGAAGAAATTGAAATATAGTCTCGAGAAATAGAAAAACAAAAATCACAGCCAAAAACATTGGATATTTTTAAATTAAGAGTTGAATTGGAAGAACTGCTTGCTGGAAATGTGGGTTTAGACCGATTAAATGCAATAAACGAAGATGAATTGTTGTTTATATGTCCAAGTATCACTCGAAATACAAAAACATTTCATGAAAAGTTACCAAGTTTGGCAAATGAAATGGGAATTGATATTGGTAAGTCGAAAGTGTTACAGAAACCATATTGAGCTGAATTTTCAGACAAAGATTTAGAAAATATGAATGTGTCAGGACGAGAATTGCAGATCAGAGAGTTGTATCACTAATGCAAAAATTGGGTGATTTAGACAGATGGAAAGCTAGAAGGATAAAGAAAAAGTTGGAAGCTCAATCGAAAAGTATTGCATCAGACTATTTGTTGAAAGACACAGAAAAAGTGGAAAGGTTGTGTCCAATGAGAGAAGTGCCAGGTGGAGGTTATGTACTTGTCCCATGATCTCGACAAGATATTTTGTCATCTAACAAATGATTTCCCTAAATTACAAGAAAAACCTGTAGAATGGTACAGACAAGTCGAAAGATTTGTAAAAGTTTCAAAAGTGTTGTTCAAAGATTTACAAGGGTTCTTCGATATTGTTGTTCCTGTTAACTTATGGACAGCATGTAAAATCGCCGTGGATTGGCCAAGTGATGAGTATCCTAGAGACCCAAAAACAGGAGCCCCATCAAATGAGGTAATGAAGAATTATAAGCAGGTAATATTGTACTTGAAAGGGGAGGCACCTCCAAAATAGACTGATTGGACTAGGATAGACAGAACTGCACATAATAAAGCTGAATATGTGCCTGCATATTATGAACGCCTTTTACAAGTTTTTAAACAGTGTAGTGGTTTAGAAAACATTGATACCAAAGATATGACGCATTTCATCTATTGATTTGTGTCTGGGCTAAGACCAGAAATTTCACAATGGTTTAAAGATCATAAGATCTCTTGGCAGGCCAAACCTATTGATGAAATACTCAAATATGCAAAATATTGTGAAGATGAATTAGACAACAAGCGAAAGAATTTAGATGAAAAAGTAATGTGGGCACAAGTAAAATTAGCAGAGCAACAAGAACTTCAAATGAAAAAGATTCAGAGTCAAGGAGATGGAAATGGAAATAAACCTAGGGGAAAGTTTAACTGAGATGACGCTAAAAAGAAATTTCCTTGTCATGGGTGCCGCAAGTTAGGGCATTAGAAAAACGAGTGTAAGGCTGTATTAAATAATAACATGCAAATTGATAATTTGAATTCACAGTCACAGAGTGAGGTATCAAAAAGGCAGCAACAACAGGTAATACAAAACTAGTTACCATTGGCTCCTGTGCCAAACCCTGGGACTCAGCCCACATATAGTGTGGATACCACAAATTGGGAAGGAAGTGGTAAAAGGGACACAGTGATACCCCAATTTCTTTGTGACACATATTTTGATGAAGATAGTTTCTGACGGTGCCTGAGAGGGGAGGACGAGGAGTGTGTACTTGGCACATCCTTGCAGGAAGATCAATCAGGTCCATACATTGAGGGAATGTTTGAAGGAAATGATAGTACTTTTCTGTTGAATACTGGCGCTACCCGTTCTACTGTGAGAACAGCAGACGTTCCAAACCTACCCCTCTCGGAATAAGCGATGCAAGTAGTGGGCGTTTCTAACAAACAAATAAGTACCCCAGTTACACAACTAATTGAAGGTAAAATTGGCAATTTTAAAGAAATACATACGTTTGTTGTATGCGATTCCAGTCCAGTAAATCTACTAGGCAGGGATTTGCTGTGCAAGATGAATTGCACTATCTTTTGCACACCAAATGGTGTCGAAATTCAAACCCCAGATGAAGATGGTATTTATAAAATTATGTTAGCAAGACAAGGAACTGAAAATAAAAAGTTTACCTTACAAGATTTGCCAAAAGATTTACAAAATACGGTAAATCCTAAAGTGTGGGATTTCACGGGAAAAGATTTAGGATTAATGCCAGATGTTGATCTAGTAAAAGTGACCGTAAAGGAAGGTGCTTATTACCCAAATATTCGACAGTACAAAATGAGCCCAAAAATAAAAGCAGGAGTTGCACTCGAAATAAAACGTCTAGTTGAGGCAGGTATTTTGCAAGAAATAATGAGCAGTCCATGTAATTCACCCATAATTGGAATAAGAAACTGAGCGAAAAGTACAGAGTCGTACAAGACCTCCGCAAAATTAATGAAATTGTTGTCCCATGTTGTCCAGTTGTGCCAAACCCTGCTGTGATTTTGTATCAAATACCATGGGCAGCAGGCTGGTTTACTGTAATAGATCTATGCCATGCACTTTTTTCTATACCATTGCATCCAGATAGCAGGTATCTTTTCTCATTCGAGTTTGATGACCATATCTACGTTTGGAATCATGTCCCTCAGGGGTACAATGAAAGTCCATTGATTTTTAATCAGATCTTGAATAAGTGTCTTGAATCTCAGATATTGCCTGGACAGTCAGTTCTGGTACAATATACAGATGACCTACTGGTGGTGTCTAAGAATCGAAATGACTGTGTTATTGATACCATTGCTCTATTGAATCATTTAGGTAAAGGAGGACACAAAGTATCACCTGAGAAATTGCAAATTTGTACCTTATCAGTGAAATATCTGGGGCACCAGATAGAGAGAGGTGTCAGAAGGGTTACTTCTGAAAGAATCAGAATAATTCAAAACATGAATCTACCTCAAAAGCAGAAAGAAATCAGAATGTTTTTTGGCTTTGTCGGTTAGTGCAGGCAATGGATTGTGGGATTTGCATTCCTAGCAAAACCATTGATACAAATGACAAAGAAAAAAGCAAAAAACTCAGTAGAATGGGATGATGAAAGCATGGCATCTTCCCTAAAATTACTTGATTGTCTGTTCTCAGCTCCAGCCTTAGGGATGCCTGACTGTTCAAAAGATTTTGCATTGTTTTGTGATACACGAGACAATTGTGCACTTTCAGTTCTGACTCAGACCCATGGTCTGATGAGACGTCATTTTGCATATTTTTTCTTTACACTAGATCCAGTGGAAGCTGCATTTGCAGGATGTTTAAAATCAGTAGCAGAAACTTGCATGAGTCTTGAGCAAAGTGAGTTCATTATCATGGGACATCCAGTAACTGTATATGTCCCACATGCAGTTGTGATTTTGTTGACCAGCACTAAAACTCAGTACCTAACTCCCAGTCAGCTGACTAAGTATGAACGAAAACAAAATTGGGAAAAATTTAAAAGTGACGATTTATACTGATAGCCAATAAGGCTATGGAGTTGTGCATGATTTTGGCCAACTCTGGATGTAAAGGGAGTTCCTGACTTTATCAGGTACCCCTATTAAAAATGGAAATTTTGTGACAGATTTGTTGAAAGCAATCCAATTACTAGAAACAGTGGCTGCGGTCAAGTGTTCTGCTCACCAATCTGGCAATGGCAGAGTGACAGCAGGTAACCGATATGCCGACCAATTGGCTCAATATTGTGCCAAAAATAAAATGGCAATAAACAAGAAAATTGAAACAAATGGAAACAGCTGTCAACTTATGTTGCTTGAAAGAGTGAAAACAAGGCAAGAAGTGAGAGATTTGCAAAATGATGCAGAACAAAAGTAAAGAGAAGAATAAGCAAAGCTAGGTTGTCAGAGAAGGGCTGGAGATGGTGTCATTGTTTATCTTGATGGAGGGCCTGTGTTGCCAGACTGTATGCTTGCTCCTAGGGCTAGAATGTACCATGGTGATTCCCTTCTAATGCGGGATGCCATATCTAGGGCGGGATGCCATGACTAGGTTGTTCAGACAAACTTGGTTCAATGCGAAGTTCAGAAAAGTATAGGGGAGTCTTTGCCATAGGTGCTTAATTTGTCAGCAAATAATTGCTGGGAAGAAACCTGTAGTGTTGCCAGGAAAAATTGGGAAAGCAGAAGGTCTTTTTGGTCGTCTTCAGGTTGACTTTATTCAGTTACTACCTTGCAGAGGAATGAAATATGTTCTTGTCATTGTCTGCCTTTTCTCAAAATGGGTAGAAGCTTATCCTACACGCAGGAATGATAGCATCACAGTAGCAAGATTACTACTCAGAGAGCTCATACCACGTTTCGGTTTTACCAGTAACCATTGAATCAGACCGATGAAGTCATTTTAATAATGAAATAATTGGTCTAATCTGTGAAGCATTCAAAATTGAGCAAAGACTGCACTGTGCATATCGCCGAGAGGCATCTGGAGTGGTAGAACAACTGAATGGCTCAATCAAATCAAGATTGGGAAAGATATATGAATCTACTCAGTTAGCTTGGCCAGATGCCTTACCTCTTGTTTTGATGGGACTCTGAAGCATTCCAGACAGAAACACAGGCTTGAGTCCACATGAAATACTCATGGGAAGACCAATGAGGCAGGCATGGGTGCCAGGACACCGGCTGATAAATATATCTGATGACTTAGTACTAGAGTACTGCAAAGAACTGGCTGACCAAGTGCGTTATATCTCTCACCAGGTTGGAGAAGACGCTGTCACCAGACAATCAACTCCAGCACATGATCTGATTCCAGGTGACTGGGTTGTGATAAAGAGACATACACAAGAATCTTGCCTAGCTCCAAGGTGGGGAAGGCCAAAACAAGCGATATTGGTCACCACTACAGCTGTAAAGTGCAAGGGAATTCCGATTTGGGTCCATGCAAGTCACACTAAAAGAGTGACTGAACATGATGAAATTGAAGCTGAAGGTTGTGCAGCTGAAGAGTCTCAAGAAAGTGATTCCGAAGTAGTTGCTGATGAACGACCGAGCACCAGTCAGGATGAATTGATTCCAGTGATTGAAATTCCTGCAGATGTTGTGAGAATCAGAAGTCAAACCTATTTAGATAGACAGAGTGATAGTGAAGATTAGTCAGGAATAGAAGAACGTACTCAGATTACAAAAATAAAAGCCAATAGTAATTCTGAGGAGGAACAGATAAGGAGAGATCAATATACTCAGACAGTCCAGATACCTGTCACAGTTCCAGAGTCTGAAGAAAAACAAGAGATCGAGATACCTGAGCAGGACCAGATAGATGTAGAAAAACGTGTTCAGGAAGAAGAAAACGAACAAAATCAAAGCCAAATACAGCACACTCCTGAACAAGGCCAGGTTAGTATCCAGACCGAAGAAACAGAAGCAAAACCTAGACCAAGTCAGATAGAGAGGGATACAGACGACCAAGATGTACAAATTGTGCCACAACTAAATGAGAATAAAAGATCAATTGAAGAAAAACAAAGCACAGTACCAGCTAAAAGATTCTGAAAAGGAGATAAGTGGCCTGGTTTTGTCCAAAGATTGAAATTTCGCTTTAAACCAAAAAATGAAGAACCAGAGCAAGTAAATGAAATATCAAGTCAAACTGGGTTTTCCACAGAACAACTAAGAAGAAAGAGTCCATGGCTGAAAAGACAATGGGCCCGATGTAGGTAAATCTTTTTTACCACTTCATAAATACCGATTCATACCAAATCGGTATTTAAGAAGTGGTAAAAAAGAGAAGGGCAGATGTAGGTAATTTTATTTTAAAAATTACCGAATCGGAAGGAATCGGTAATTACCGATTCGGTAAATACAGAATCGGTAATGCCCATTGATTCCTATGGGCATTGAAGCCCATAGGAATCAATGGGCATTACCGATTCCAGCAAGGGTGCAGGGGGTGTCACTTTGACACCCTCTAGCACCCCCAATACTGGCTTGTGTGCCATGTGGCACACAGACATGCCCTAAGGGCATGTCTGTCTGTCACATGGCATAGGTGTGCATGCACACATGTGCATGCACACCTGGATTCGGTATTTTAACACCCAATTGGAATGGGTGTTAAAATACCGAATATGAAAGGCCTGTGGGACTCAGAAGAGTCCCACCTACATCTGGAAGATACCGAATCAGTAAAAATACCGATTCGGTATTTTACAGATTCTGTAAATTTACCGATTCGGTAAATATACCGAATAGGTAAATACTGGCCCCCTACATCTCAAAGTGCCAAATACCGGTCGGAAACGGCCGATTTCGGCCGTTTCCGACCGGAATTTGCCACCTACATCGGGCCCTAAATAATAAGTTCAGAGGCTCTGAATGGACCTACGTCATCCTTGAAGATTTTGAAAATTTAGAACTGAGCGATGAAAGCGATGACAAATTTATTGATGATCCAACAGACGTAGAAGTGAGACCAACTTGAAAGATTTCACAGGTTGAATTTTATGAAAAGTCTCAAAGAGGGGCTAAGTCTCCTTAGTCGAAACAATGGCTGATCATACTGTTAATGTTAAACCGAAAAGAAATTGCTTAAAAACATGTTGTAGAATATGCACATGTAGTATAGTAATAATACTCCTAGTATGGTTTGGACTGACAGTAGCTATTCCTTACTTAATGAATACAAGTGAGAAGAATGACAGTAACATTCATGTGAAAGTAGTTGCACCTGAAAAGTTAAATATATATAAAAAATAGTTAGTTTTAGGCAGCAAAGAATAGAATTAGAAGCATCAGATGAGGAAGAATTACATTACAATAAAATTCGAAATAGAACACACTTGAACGTGTTTGAAAATTTGTTGGTATATTATGTAGAGGCAATGGAAATAAGCGATTGCTATGTTTGTATGAAACTACCGTTATCTGAAGCTGAGGGCGTCACTTATCGTCATTTGCCCCTGCCTTATGGTATTTCATGTAGTATTCTAGATAGTTTATATTATAAAAAAGGTTATTTTCAATATTATTATTCAGGCATGATTTTCTTTGAGCTTCCTATTCATAGTAACCTAAATCATGTACATTATTTAGGGCAACATACCTCATTATATGGGTGACTACTTTCTAAAAATAGGTACAATAGATATAGCCACAGCACACAAGAATGATTTAACATGCATTTTACATGAAGAAGAAAAGATATTGTTGAATTTAGTTGAGAAAAGGAGAGAGGATTACCAGAGAAAGCTACAGAACAGAAACGAAAAATTCCTAAATGGGCAGAAAATAAAGAATACACCTTGAATGGCAAAGCTCATGCTGCTATGTTGGGCAGAAAATAAAGAATACACCTTGAATGGCAAAGCTCATGCTGCTATGTTGGGCAGAAAATAAAGAATACACCTTGAATGGCAAAGCTCATGCTGCTATGTTGGGCAGAAAATAAAAAATTACACCTTGAATGGCAAAGCTCATGCTGCTATGTTGCTGAATTTTGAAAAAAAAGGGAAACTCTGTCTCCACAGGGAGAGAACGAGTTATTATAACAAAATATTTATCAGTTCTAATGAATGTGAACCCAATTATAAGGTAGTTGGAGGTTGGGGTGTCAAAGATGGAACCGAGCCAGTATTTCCTGGAATTTATTTCATATGTGGGAACAAAGCATATTACACATTGCCTGACCATTGGTATGGGAGTTGCTATTTTGGAATAGTATTCCCAAAAGTATATCATGTGAACACAATTACTGGAAACAATGAAGAAACTAATGGACTAATAAGTAGTAAAAGAGCTAGTTTTTCAGAAACTGTAGGTGATATATTCAGTGAATTAATACCTTCAGTGGGAGTGGTTCTAAATACTGAAAAAATTTGCAAATTGTCAACAATGGTAGATCGTTTATCATCTGACACTGCTGGAGGACTGGTAATGATCAATACTGAACTGGTTGCGGTAAGGTCAATGGTTTAACAAAATCGACTTGCTCTTGATACATTATTGGCAAAAGAGGGAGGAGTCTGCAGAATGCTGAAAAGTCAACATTGTTGCACTTACAAACCTGACAAAAGTGTAGAACCTAAGCGGTATGTAAGAAATATTACACATTTAGAAAGAGAACTCAAACCACTGGAGGTTGATAGTGCATGGAAGAGACTTATAGATGGTTTCTCCTCTGTAGGTAGTTGGTTTTCTATTGTTGGAAAAAGTTTTGTTGGTAGAATACTGATGCCAATGGTGGGAATAGCCCTATTTATTTTAGGGATAATAACTTGTTGGAAATGTCGCAAGCATAAAAAGACATATACAGTGAATAAGAGAGGAAAGAAAAATATATTAATGCATTTGAATTAGAAGAGCATAATGGACATTTGCACAAAAAAGTGAAAGATCTTAATATGAAAAATGAAAAGAATTTTAACAGAAAGTTTGAAGAAATTGAGTTGGGTGAAATGTAAAAAGTTGGCATCTGTTTCATTAATTTTTGATGATATAAAATATCATCAAAGAGGGGATTGATGGAGCAATGTTGCACACGTAAAGTGACTTGCTTGTATTCAGCCCCTCGAAAATATTATTAATGTACTAACTAACATGTTCATAATATAAATATTGCATTACTAGTATCTAAGGGAAGCTTGACAATGTGCCTTTACTAACTATAATCCACTTGCATTAAAATGGCTGCTTCTACGCGGGATTTTCTACTGCGCTTGCGTCTGTCATAATCACGTGACGTGACGTACTATCTCGCTTGGTGGGAAACGTTTGCTTCTGCGAATTAGAACTAAGATGGCTGCTCTGTGTCCTAACGTGCAAGAAGCTTGCATCGCTGCTTTTGCTAAGCTGTTTGTTCTGCTTAACCTCTAATGCAATAATTAAAATAAAATAATGTGAAATAGAATAGAGATAAGTGGTATACAGTGCATTTATTCACTCTGTGTCTCTAAAACTGTTTCTCTTCTATTTTTGCATGTATCGCATTTGGGCCTGAAATGTATTTCTGAATTTCATCATTGGAGGAACTAAGCCTGTGCAAAGAAACTCAAGTCACTGAAGCCAATGGCCTTGAATTAATGCCACAAAACTAACATGGACTAAGAAACTATGAAAAGCGACCTCCTCACCCTGCCAAAGGAAGCTGAATTGAATAAAATGTTAACATATTAAATGTTATTGTTACATTCACTGTAAATACATGATTGACAAGTTACCTCATATCAATATGGTGTGATGACTTATCCTTGTCTTCTAACCAAAGGAATGGTGGGATGTACACATTTGCAACATTTGGGGGTGGTACACTGACCTGAAAAATAGTATAACTAGGGTAGGCTTAGTTAGTTAGATTGTCCGACTTGTGCGAATAGTTGACCTGTCACTGACCCAGCGCACTCAATAGGTGATCGAGAGCAGAGGTGCTGGCGGAGCCCTCTATCAGAAGATTCGATAATCCAATTGGGGTTCTGGGAAGGAGTTTGATGACCCAATCGGGGTTCGACTGTTAGCTGCAGAGAGGGTTTACAACGCTGACGTTCTGAACTTTAGCTGTGGTGCCGATCTTAGACTGTGGTGGTCCTATCCAGATCCAATTTAGTCCGTAACCTGTCCTGATTCTGGCCTGCACCTGTTCTTTCTCGCTGGCACCTGCACTTTGGGATTCTCATCCTTTGTCTCAGCCTGTGGCCAAGGATGGTCTTCACACCATTCAAGGTAACTATAAAGTCCTCTGTCTAATGCTAACGATATTTCTTCCCAAATTATTGCATATGTTTGTTTCAACATTATTTTAAATAAGAAATTATTGATTTCATGGTTTCAACATTTAAAGATTTTTACTTAGATAAAAGAACTTAAACTTTTCCATGAATTTATGGTTATTTACCAAATGCTAAATGTTATTATTCCACCTATTTTCTTGCTAACTCCCTTGATCCTCTAGGACTGTAGGTATTGGTGATTTGGATTGGTAAGTTAAAGGTATAGATCCCTAATGGTAAAATTTTAAAAATTGATTGAGTGTAAGTTTACCTGTTTAAATATATACTTACTTTTATGGGCCCAGGTGAGTATGTTGAGCAGGTGAGCCTGCGCTCTATCAGTGCTCCTGGCAGTCACCCACAAATTCTTCTGTATCCTGTACCACATTGCACAACTGTTCATGATCCATAATCCTCCCCTCTCAGGGTGGCAGTCTCACATGGAGACCAGTGGGGGCGTTGTTTTGCAGTGGGTGTCTGTGAGGTGTTGGGGTCAGCGGGGCCCCAGAGTGAGCCGACAGATGATGTGCCAAGCCAGCTGCAAAGCCATGTGTCTTGGGTCCCGCAGGCCCTGATGCTGCTGACTGACCCTGGGCAGTGAGCTACTTGGCAATTGGGAGCACTGGTTGAGCAGTGGAGGGTCATGGAGGCATTGAAAACTGACCACCCCGGGAGATTTAGGCAGAGAGCACTAGTTGGGGCCTGGTGTGGCCCGATCAGGGCCTGGTGATCTTGTCACACATGGGCTTGAGAAAGTTGTTGGCCTTTCCCCCTGCGGGGGCCACACTGCCTTGGGCTGCAGGAGCTGCCCTCCCTTTGTCCTGGACTAACCCGCCCACTGTGGTAGGTGAAATTGCTGAATTGGAATCCCCAGCGCAACAGGGGGCTGACAGTGACTGGAGGGGCTGCTCAACCTGAGTGGGCAATGGACCGGAGAGAGATAGCCCACGCCTGCCCTGGTGCAAGATTAGAGGACCCCACGACGAATAAGCACCACGTCAGCTCTTGAGACGCTGATGCTGAATACCAGGTATAGCACTGGGCATGTTTTGGCACCGGGCCCCTTTTGGACAATGTCATGGCCCTGAGTGCTCAGTCGAGACCTTCTACCTGAGCTGGGATCTGTTTGTTGGCCTGTGCTTGTTGTCCTGCCAGTGAGATGGGCTGCAGTGGATTCCTTGCTACCAGATTTGCTGGATTATGTGTTCACTTGACCTTGTGAGTGCTTGACCTGTTGGGACCAATGTCTACCTCTGGAACGATTAGTGACACAGATGGCCCGCCCCTGCCACGGAACTTTATATTGGATATTCGAGGTGACTTCTAACACCTGCCCAAACCTAAATTGTGCCTGGGCCTCTATTGGTTTGATCTACTGGCTCAATGGGTACTCTATGGCTCATGCTGGCGGCATCCTAGTTTCTCCTTTTATGACAGACTGGATGCTAATTTTGCTGCTGCATGTTGGCACCTGGCTCTAGTGTGATACATCCATGGGTTTGTGAGGTGGATCAGAAAGCAGTTGGCCCTCCATTCCTCCAGCAGGGTAATAGGTCGGCTAGTCTGTTGAGTGTGCATCATTGTGACAGATTTGTAGAGGACAATTTGCTCCAGATACGCTTACCTTCCCCCGGCACTCAGCCATGAGATCAGATTAGCTGGTGTGGGACTCCTTTAGGGTGCCTGACAGAGATTGTGTGCCTCACTTGTGGAAGTGGGCGGGCTAGGTCCCTGTGCAGCTTGTGGCAAGGTGTCCACTACTGACTGGAAGTGGACTGACCTGCTCGTGCTTTAGGGCCTTTGACCCTTCAGTATGGGTAGCCTACAGCAGGGTCACTAGTTGTCGTCTGCTCATGTCGCCACGTGTGCTTTCCTACAGGAGGTTGGCTGCATGGCTGGAGCCATGTAAGTGTCTTTGGGTTTGCCACTAGGATCACCACTCACTATAACAAGGGACAGGCACCCCCAGCTGTCACACAGAGCAAAATGCACAAATTAACATTCTTATATATCTGCTGCACCTGAGAGTAGTGTACAATTCACAGACTTTGTTCTTCAACTCGCAGGAGGAGGTCTTTCATTAGGTGGACAAAACTGTGACATTGAGACCTCACACCTCACTATGCATAGACTCTGATGCATCACAAAGGGGCAAGAGATACAGCTCAGCAAAGACTTCAGAGAAGCAGCTCAGCAAAGACTTCAGAAAAGCGGCACAACAAATCCCGGTCTTCCTGGTG
This sequence comes from Lissotriton vulgaris, assembly GCF_964263255.1. NCBI lineage: Eukaryota > Metazoa > Chordata > Amphibia > Caudata > Salamandridae > Lissotriton > Lissotriton vulgaris. The sequence goes on along the minus strand of NC_141696.1, from coordinate 1,090,733,146 downwards.
CATTTTTTGGCTTAAGTAGAGGCTGTAGACTCGGCCCCAGCTAGGTCGGTGGGATTGCTCACTTCTGAACAGGTGGACTGTGCAGAGGCTCTGGTATCATTGGGGTGCTTGGTAATATTTGCATGGGAAGGCAAACACAATAAGATGATTGGTCACTTTGACACTGGATTCAAGCTATCCTGGCTGATGAGGGGGGGAACCCCGAAATCGGTCTCAGGATGCTTGTCCAGTCCAGGGAGAGCCTGGTTTGGCAGTTCGATCTGGACTTTTCCCATGAGGAACCGGGCCAAGACTGATTTACATATGGCTGGGTCCAAACTGGGGTGGCTTAGTGAGCAGAAGAAGGATGATGGATTTAACCCAGGTCTCTGACTGGTAGTGAGTGTCTGCACACCGTCCATCATCTTATTGTGTTTGCTATGTTCACCCTAAGTGGCCAGAGCATGACAAAACTTGGGTCCCTTGCTCACTTTGCCACTGGATTTGAGCTAGCCGGACGAATGAGGGGTGAAACCCTGAAACTGATCTCAGAATGCTTGTTTCCAGTCCAGTGAGGATCTGGTCTTGCAGTTCAGTCTGGACTGTTCCCATGAGGAACAGTGTCAAGACTAACTTGCATATGGCTGGGTCCAAACTGGGATGTCTTAGTGAACAGACGAACGATGATGGATTAATCCCAGATCTCTGACTGGTGGTGTGTGTCTGGAAGGTTTCAGCACTCTGTTCATCATCTTACTGTGTGTGCAATGTCTTTATGGGAAACAGTGTAGCTACAGTATCCAAGACCACACTCGTAGATGTACGAATTCTAATTTCTGTTAGTTCTAGTTAGTGGGATGTGGAAATCCATTAGGAGTGGTCACGAGATCCCATTGGGGCTACGCTTTGCCGCCTTCCTCGATAGGTATTCCTCGTTTAGTAAAATATGGGGGGGGTATGATTTAGGAGACAATGTATATTTACATGGTTAAAATGCACAGGCCCAGTGTAAACCCCTTCCTGAGCCAATGCAGCACTTAGAACACATACAGCTCACCCCTAATGAGGTGTGAGGACCCTGCAAGTATTCTTTGTGTAATGTTGTGGAATGTTCGGGTGTCTTTATAAGAGTAAGTGAGGAGCAGTATTAAAATGTGCGAAAAGGACTGGGGCTGGCATCTTGTTGCTACAGGAGACTTGCTTAGTACTAAGATCCCCTGCTTTGACAGATATGGCTACAATCAGGTGTTCCATTCTGGGTTCACCTGGGGATCCAGGGGTACAGCCAAACTGATAGCATCCCCTTTAGGCCACTTATGACATACATTCACTGCTATGGTTGATATGGGATAGTAACTGGAACCATATTTGGAGAGTCTCTTATTCCCTGGTGTATGTACGCCCCTCCCCCATGGGAAAATATTTGTACATCTGATTATATGACTATGGGGGGGACCTGTTGGTGGGGCCTAACTGTGTTTGGGGGAGACTAGAATGATGTGATGGATCCCAAGTTGGATCCGTGGCACTCCCAAGGCAGGACAATGGAGTTGGATAAGTCCAATTTTGAGTCCATGCCTCGGCACTGGGACTGGTGGATGTGTAGTGAGTGCGATACCCCTCAAGAAAGAGATTCACCTACTCCTCCACAGTGCATGTCTCTATCTCCCATCACAATTGCTTTCTAGCCCCTCGCACATGCACCCATACAGTGTCAGATTTCACCATCCGAGTTAGGAGACTATTGGATCATTTCCTGTTAACCTTTTGGCTTAATGCGGGCTCTGGGTGGTCGCTCTGCTGGTGCTTTTCACCATGGCATCTGCCGAACCTGCCTTTCACCTCCATATTGCATGCTTCATAGAGTACACAGCGCTCAATGTCGACACGCTGTCCTCAGCAACTGTGTTATGGAGGACTTTAAGCCGATGCTGTGTAGTGTGGATATCAGTTACTGTGTCAAAGATCGCTGGCATCATGCACTGGGCCTTACGGACCTCCATTGCAAATGCAGATGCTCGACAGTAGTTGCTTTTAGAGGAGGCCAACCAGACCTGTGGGGCAGCACTGAGCAGAATATACCATTGGGGGTACAAATTGAGCAAGATGCTATACTGGTTGCATCAAGTAACCCAAAACCAATCTTCTTTGCCCCTAGTCCAGGATGCACAGGGGTGACTGCTGGAGAGCCCTCTTGAGGTAGCTCAGACTTTTGCCACCTATTTTAGAGAAGTGCACTCCTGGAAAGAGGTTTACACCCTGGATTAAATGTCTGCATTTGTGGGTGATTTACCTCCCCGGGTCCTTTCTGATACTGCCTGAGTTAAGCTAGATCAGCTAATTACTGACAAGAAGCTCTTACTGTCCCTTGTGGGACTACAGCTGGAGAAGACTCCTAGCCCTAATGGATTCCTGTGTGAATTGTTTATGCCTTTTTGCCTCAGCCTGGAAAACACCTGTTAAGGGCAATCCATTTGGCATGTGAGATGGTGCTACTACCACCAGGTTGGCGGCAAGCAAAAATTGTGGTTCTCCTTAAACCGTGCCGACAACCAGAGGAATGCTTCTCGTACCCCCCTGCTGCATTTAGAGGTGCAACGCCTGGCAAAACCTTGGCCAATAGGCTGATGCAGTACATGCCAGACCTGATTCACCCTGGCCAGCTGGGCTTCATGACAAATCTGACCACGCAACATAACATTGGGCATGTGTATAATGTCCTGGCTCTTGCAGGTTAATTGGGGAAGCCAGCGGCGAGCTCCTTGCTGACATTAATGGGGCATTTGACTCTGTTAGCTGGAATTACTTGATTATCGTTTTTTCGGAGGTTGAACCTGATTCACCTCCTATGTTCAGCTCTTGTAAACTGATCTTTTGGCACCAGTGCAGGTTGCAGGTGCCTCATCTAACCCATTTCCAATCAGTCAAGGGGCAAGACAGGGTGGCCCTTATAACCATTGTTGTTTCTGATGGCTCTGGAGTCATTGGCCTCATAGGTTAGGATAGATGAACAGGTGAGGGCTGTTGAGTGGAGTGCAGGGTTGTCTATTAGGATTACCCTTTATGCAGGCAATGTCTTGTTTTTCCTTACCAGAAAGTTTGGGGCCCCTAATACGGCAGATCATATGAACAACTCAAAATCCACATTATTATTTGTGAATGGCTATGTGGGGGCAACAGAATGGATGTCGCAACTGACTTTGACCAACGGGGTTAAAAATATTTGGGAGTATTTTTTTTTTATTTCAGCAGAGGTCACGTCATGGTCTCGTAATTTGGGGTCCGCATTGACACGTGCTAAAGATGAGGTGAGGGTCTATTCGCTCCTACCTTTGTCACTGACGGGCAGGTCTGCAATCATTAAGATGATCTCCTTACTCTGATTGCTATAACAATTACAAAATTATGTTTGCTATTCTGCGGTTGTGGCTTCCGACGGGTGGATGCTGGTCTTGGGGCATTCCTGTGGGGAGTAAGGGCGCATTCTTAGCCCTCAGGACCTGTTTACAACCCACATATTGTGGGGACATTGCCACAGAATAAATAAACTCATCCTACTCCGCATCCCACCTCTTGTTTCTGAGCAATTGGTGGTGGAGACACGATGGTGACCCAGCATAAGCTGTTGAGAGGTGGTTAATGGTCGATACTCCCAAGGTGACCTATATATGTTACAGGGGGAGTTTTATCTCTTCAACTGGCATTACAAGTGGTATTTAATCTTTGGAGGAACTCTCTGCGGTGTATGGAAGGGTGAGGGAAACTGACGTAGTGGATGCTATTGATTGATTGATTGATTGAGTGATTGATTGATTGGCAGGGTGCTGTGCTTAGGCAGGTGGTTGAACAAGAGGGCTTTGAGAAGTGGGACATGATTGGGACCTCCACTCTGGGGTATGTAATGTAGCGTACAGTGCTTAAATCATTCTAAAACCTACAATCTGATAACCAACTGCATCACAGCCAATTCCACTGATACCTGCAGTTTCATCGTGCTCTCACCCCTATATTGAGGACCTCATAGACCTACCAGAATTTAGGCCATTGGAGGGTAAGCTCCTCTTGAGAGACCTGGAGCCACACAAAACAGCAAATAAAATTGAGATGCTAGTCATGAATACCTTGAACACATTAACCACACTTAGGGTGTCATGGGTGACAGACATTGGCCCATTGGAAAACAACGACTGGCCAGAGTCATTGGCGGCTTCTTGCGAGGCAGCAGTTTCAGCCCGTCTCCTCCTGATCCTGCTCAAATATCTTCACAGAGACTACTTTATGAGGCCTTTGTTGTGGCTCATTGGAACAATTAATTCCCCAACATGCTTTTGGTGTTGGGCGGAAGAGAGTACATTCCACCATTCTGCTTGGAGTTGCAGGGAGCTGGCAGCTTCTGGTGTGCAGTAACATCTTTGCTGGAAGAGGTCCTCTCCTTGACACAAAGCTGATTTTCCATCTGGGAAAGGCTGGCTCACTATATGATGTACTCTTATGTAATTTGACACCTTATACTGATCCAGACAACCCTTATGGTGATTTTAGTGGTCTTAGACAACCTTAGAAAGCTCTTGTAGTGGTACTGTGGAGAGCAGTCTTCAGGCTTAGTCCAGAAGGAATGTAAAGTAGCTTGTTTTACCAGGACATAACCTTACAGGTATAGATTAAGTGAAAAAGAACCACACTTTGTGTTTATGAAAATATGTATTTATTATAATACACTCACTAATACATAGAGATATTGCCTACCTGGAGATATACACAAAGCACACAATACTTTTCAATAGAAACAGGTAAGTAGCACAGAATACACAGTGGTCCCCAGGGGGAGACTAAACCATATACTAAAATAGTGGTAGGCGAAGCACGACTCAGGTCAGGACACTAGTCAGAGGAGGTAGAAGTGCCGGGGACTCAAGGAACCACCCAAGGTGTGTATCTACATGCCCCATGGAGGTTGTGTGCAGTGTAGGTACATGAGCACGTTCTCCATACAAATCAATGTGTTAGTCACAATTGCAGTTTTAGAGAAGAAGGACCCTTCCCACTAGACCCTGAAGAAACCTAGTGGAAGACAGAAGGTTAGAGAGCCATCCCACCCATGGATACCTTAGGAACCAGGATACCTGCCCCAGGGAGCCAGGTGCCTAGTTTTTAAGTGGCGTGGGAAACCGCTGTCAAACCCAATGGAAGACTTCAGGAAGATGCCACTGCTGGAGAAGGTGAAAGGATCCGGTAGAACCCAAAGATGGATTCAAGTTGAGAAGTACCTGAATGCAGAGAGAACAGAGTCTATGCCAATTGGAAGTGACCAGGAGGCACAGAAGAAGAATGCTGACAAATGCTGGTGTTGTAAGAGAGTTGACGGTGCCCTTGGAACTACAGTTGTGAGGAACAGATGATGCTGTGGAAAACTCGGAGCCATTCAAGAGCTGTCCCACGTTGGATGTTGAGAGTTGAGATGGTGGTGTCCGGCGGGAGCACCAACAAGCCTTGGCAACTACAAACAATGTAGAAGGTGCAAAGTTGGGACCAGCAAGGTCCAGGAGACTCACCACAAGCAGGGGAGTCAGGGCAGGCCCGTGCAACTGGGGAGCCAAAAAGAATTGAAATGTGACCCTCGGCAGGACCCCCAGGCTGGAGGCACTCGAGTCACAAGATAACCTCAAGCAGCTGCCAAAGAAGCAGGCCTACGATGCATGCAATGCGGTGTGGTCAAAGGTTCTGGTCACTGGAGATGCTTGAGGTTGGGGATACTTGGAGCCCGAAGATCTTGGTGGACCAAACCCAACAAGCCTTTGTAAATGCAAGTCAACGCAGTGTGCAGGATTTGGTTCCTGTGGCTCTGATAAGGGACACTGGCCTCAAACTTAGTGAGAAGGTATGGCAGGCCAGGAAGGATGTGAGGTACCACCACCTGTTTTTCTGAGCCTGTCTGAGTTTATAGGAGCCCCGGGTCAGCGGACTGGTCAGCTTGGTTGCGGTGACTGCAGATACAGGAAAATTACTCCTTCTCTTTGAGGTAGATTTCTTCTGGTGTTTTGGATGTCCACGGGCCCTAGAAGGGATCCTTTATGGAGCACAGGCACGGAGAGTGAAGCAGACAAGAAGGGCTGTTTCAGATCAGGAGTAGCAGGAGTCTTCCTGGTTGCAGCCTTGATGCCCAGAGCGAAGTCCAGAGAAGTCCAGAGTGCCCAGATGGTCGAAGTTGAAGTGGTGTCTGAATTGTATCATGTCCCAAGACGAATCTAGGGACCTACCTACAGGTAATCCATAAATACCTCAAAGAAAAGGTTGGGATGATACAGGGGGTGCTCCCTAAGGAGGGGCTGGACAAGGGGGAGGATACTCACCTGTCCTTTGCCCAGTTTCACGCCAGATCAGGAGCAAATGGCTCCCTGACCTGGTTTGAGTTGGACTATGCATGGAGGGCAGCAAATGTGCCCCTGCAAGCAGACTATGTGGCACTGGTACGCCCTTCCACCCTGTCCCAATACATTACACCCTGTCTGAGAAGTGGTCACACCTCCCTGTGACAGGATGCCTATTGTATTGCCTTCCCCTGCTCGAGCTTGGCTCAGCAGCAGGAGGGCAGAATCGTGTCTCAGGGCCCGATTCACAGATTGAACTTACTACTTTTGGCATTCACAGAATGCACTTACTACTTTTGGTATTCACAGAATGAACTTACTCATTTCGGTATTCACTGAAGTTAGGACTACTAACTTTAGGACTCCTAAATGCCTTCTGTGAATACCGAAAGTCTTAAAATTAGGATTGTTCTCAATTTAGTAGTAGTAAAGTTAGGACTACTAACTTTAGGACTCCTAAATGCCTTCTGTGAATTTACACCATTTACTATGTGGGGGTATGACTCCATCATGTTTGATACCAAACGTGACATGGTTCGTTACAACCAGTTTCGAGTTGGTCATCGCGTAATGATGCGTTGTCCCTCTACATGTTATATGGCTGTCTCACCTACAACCTGGGAGAATATACTCTGAAGGCTGTAGGGGTGTCCTGCTCTTGCAGGGGCACCCTCCCACTTTGTACCAAGCACCCAAGGCCTGCTGTAGGGGTTACTTACAGTTTTTAAGAGCTGTGACCCTAGATATAGGAAAAATCAAATCTTTCATACATGGTGTTAGCACCACCTTACACTGGCTGCAAGGGCAGGCCTGTCGAGATAGTTTGAGTGGTCTCCCATAGGTCGCATAGTACATGATTCAACCTATGGAGAACCTGTGGGGTACCTACGCCCTGGGTACCTTAGTACCATAAAATAGAAACTGAAAAGGGTACCTCAGTATCGAATCTGTGATATACCTGATTACTTGCCATAACAATTTAGGGGGGAAAGCAGAGAGACTGGGGTTGTGATTAGCAGGATCCCAGTCAGACTAGTCAGAAACAGTATTACATCAAGCAAAAAGTGGGGGTAACCATAGAAGCAGATCCTACTTTTCTACATCTTCAAATTATTGATGGCATAGGGTAGAACATAAATAAAAGTTTGCTCCTATTTCTGAGTCTAACACTAGTGAAGAGGGATTTAGCCAGGGAGTGGAAGGTGAAATCCTCACTGTCTCTCGAAACATAGAGAAGGGGTTGGAAAACTGAATCCTGCAAGAGGTTGTGGTATACCAGGGCAGCGGATGCCTCAAGACGCACTCCAAAATCTGACAAAAATGGAATTACTACTCCTGGATTGTTTTGGGACCCACTACCACAATAAGCTCTGTCTGGAGGCAGAAATGTGGGATAATAGGACAGGTGTACAGGGGAATGCTATTAATGATTGATGCTGGACTTGTGGGTTATTTGCATTGTCACTTGATATTCAGGAAGTGGGGGTCAACTGTGCAGGTTTCTTGTTTATGTTCATGGGTATACTCATTTCCTTATCCTATATGTACTTATTGGCCGGTGCGGCCATGCTGATCTGCAAAAACTCAAGAAATTGTTTTGTTAAAAAAAAGAACACTCTGTCGAGTGAAGATGAATCCCTTAGGATATCTGGGTCTCAATGTTAAAATACAAAACTGTTGAGAATCACATGACATTATCAATATGTTTGTTTCTGTTTTGCCATGTTGTTATGGTATTTGCTAACATTCACACATGCTGGAAGATGTTGCATCTCTTTTTCAATTAAATGTTCAGAAGTGTCTATTTTGACTTTAATTTGTGATTGCCTTGAGGCTAGTTTGAGATTGCCTCAAAATGATGACATCCTCACCATTTTAAATAGTCCCTAGTGGCCTTTAAATGTGCCCAAACATTCACTATCTCTTGCTTAGGTTTATATCTGGACAGATCTGGCTGCTAAATTCCTGCTTGGTTCATTATTTGCCTATTTGTCCATTAGTCAATGTAGTCTCTGTCCTGACATGGGTTCTACTTACTGTCAATAATTTGTCATTATGTATTGCATTGTGTGTAGAACCTTAGATGGAATTATCCAAACTTTACGTCACCTAATAATATACCTATCCCCTATCTATCTATAGTGGTTAAGGGAGGTGGCATGGAGAATTAGCTGGATTTGCAGCAGGGTCACACCCTTATATAATGAGGAGTTGACTGTAAAAATACTGGGTGCATCAGTATTTCACCACATTGTGCCTTGAACTTCAACATTGAGCTAGGCAAAGAAATACAAGCAAGGAGGGTATGACAAAATCTCCTAAGGTAACAGCACTTTGAAGGAATATCTGAGGTGCATGTAGGCTCCAGGTTAGATGTATTTCTTGACTTAACTTTAGTGCTTGTATTCTCTCATTCAAACATAGTAAAGTTGAGTTACAATGGATTGGCAAATGTAATTGTCCCGTAAGACCCTTGAAAATAGCACTACATGTACCTAGGGACTGTACGTTAAATGGTACTAAAGGGCCTGCAGCACTCATTTTGCACCCCCCCAAAGTAGCCTTTTAAAATGTCACAGTCATCTGACCGTAGTCTGTAGTGCAGTTTTAAACTAATATTTCAACCTGGAAAAATAAACCCTTTGACTAGCCTAAAGCTTTCTTTTTAATACTTGTAATTAAGGGTGAGCGGGAAATCCGTTACGCCCGCGGATTTTGCGGATTTTTGGGAAATCCGCAATCCACGAATTTTGCGGATTTCCCGCAAAATCCGCAAAAAAAAATCTGCGGACGTAACGGGTTCAAAAGTTGAACCCCCACTCATCGAACTATTTTACAATGGCGCCAGCAAGCTGCCAGCGCCTTTGTAAAATAGTTACAAAGTTAGCTTGCACAGGAACCACTAGATAAAACGAAGCAGGTGCTGCTTTATTTTATCTAAGTGCTTCCTGTGCAAGCTAACTTTGTAACTATTTTACAACGGAGCTGGCAGCTTGCTGGCGCCATTGTAAAATAGTTAGAGCTCACAGCTCACTCAAGGGACCCCTGCGCCCTTCGGGACGATTGCATAGTAACACACACATGGACGCTCAAACTAGTTGATGCTCAAATTCAGTGACTCATTCATTAGCTCACAGAGCAGGGTGCATTGTATTTAAAATGTAGGACCTGTGTACTTAAGTTTTACATTAGCTGACAGTGAAAAACTCCCGAAGTCATTTTTTTACTCATGTAAGGTCTATTTCTCCTATTAAGTAACACTGAGTTACCCTATTACATTGAATAAGTGATATAATTAGATTGGGAGGAGTTAGAAATATACAGTTTACGCTCAAATCAACTGTAATTTGAAATCCTCTTTAATGGTGAAGTTTGATTTTAAGTTACAATTCTGAAAATGCCACTTTTAGAAAAGTGGTAATTTTCTTCTCCTATTTGTTCCTTTTGCCAGTCTCCTGGGTCACATGACTGTGAATGGATCTGCTATTGAGGCTGTGTATTACTCCAAGATTGTAACACAAAAGGTTAGGTGTGGACAGAATGGGCTATTCTGTCAGGATGACCGGGAGGGGCTTCCATAGCCCCACTAACATTTTGAGTACCATTGCTTCTGCAGACACAAAGGAATTTGACACCAGGCCTGCCATGTCTTTTGTCACCCAAGACTTCTTAAAGATATGGCAGGGGAAGGAAAGAACAGGAAAGAACTTTACAACAACCAGATGTGGAGGTAGGAAAAGGTGACCTCCCAACACACAGGCTGTTACCAGGTATAAATATCGAACCCTCAGGCCATCTTTTCATATCACTCCCAGACCTGTGGATATAACAGAAGTAGCACTGCTCTGCTGCTGAGGACTGCCCTGATATCTGCAAAGTAAGAGTAGAAAGGCTTAATTTCATCCCAGGCTAAACTGAGTGACTCCAAGGGTCAGTTGTTTGACCCCGTTTAAGCTACAGGAACATAGCAAGCTCCAGAGTCCTCCAAGCAGATACCCTGCTTCCCTTTTGCAAATGGACCTGCCTGAGCCCTGATGGCTTCTGATAGAGTGAATTCCTGTTCCCAAGAGGTGCTCCCAATGGACCCTTGGCTGGCATCAGTCTGAGCTCCTCCCAAGAAGAAAAGGTAAAATCTTGAAAATGTAGCTCTTCACGCATGCAAACAGGGCCTTTGCAGCAAGACTCCACTGCCCACCACAACCTTCAATGTGTAGCTTTTTGAAGGCCTGCTCTTAGCGCTACAGCAACTGCCAGCTATGACAGGACAATGCAAGAGGTACACTTCGCAATACAGCAACAATAACATTCAGTGATTGTTAGAAATGGGGGTCTCTAGTTGGCAATGGTTTGCACCTTTGTCCAAATAGAGACCCTTGCTTCTAGTCAGGGAAAGGGGGATACACTCCTAAAACAACCCATGCTCACCCCCTTGGTAGCTTGGCACGGGCAGACAGGCTTATCTCAGCAGCAGCCTGTAAAGCATTTTTGAACACCTACAGTAATACAGTGAAAACACTACAAATGAACACCACATCAGTTTAGAAAAATAATTAATCTTAACTAGACATACCACAAGACCAAACGACACAAATCCACAACGTAATATCAAGAATATGACTTTAAAATGTTAGAAATAGCTTAGTTCAATGTAGATGGTAAATGTGACACTTTACTCTCAAAGTACCTTGGATGCGTAACGCAAAACAAACAAAAGGGTCGCAGGGAAGGGGATGTGTTGGTTCCTTGCTTCAGGGGAATTAATGTGTTGGTTCCTTACTGCAGCACAGGGGAGGTGATGCGTCGGTTCCTTCTTTGTCAATGCGTTAGCAAACAGCTGTGGTAGCACTCTTCTTTGGTGATGTGAAGGTAACAGCTGCAGCAGCAACACGCTTCTATCTCGTTGCATCATGCTTCCAGCTCCTAGCGACACGCAGACTCTAGAGGTCCCAAAAACAGCAGCAGCCACCTATCTGCAGGCAGAATTCACAGCAAGGAAATTCAGGGAAGCTGGTGGTGAAGTCTTTGTGTCACTGAGACTTCAGAACAGGAGGCAAGCTCAGCTTCAAGCCCTAGGAGATCTTCCTCAAGATGATAATGCACACACAAAGTTCCTTTTCTCCTTTCCATTTGCAATAAGTAACCACTGCAGGCCATCCCCAAATACCACACCGCACAGGGACAGTCTCCTCCTTCAGTCTTCTTGGTTTCTCTCCTTGACAAAGGTTCATCTTGATTCCCAGAAGTGATTTAAAGTTCTGGGGCCTGGACCCCAAAATGTATCCTACTAAATTCTTTGTTCTCTGAAGGCAGAGAGTGTCTGTACCTAGTCAACACCAGTTCTGTCCTCCTTGGTGCAGCTTCCTGGCAGAGGTGGAGACAACATTGTTGAAAGCAGACCTGTCCCAGGTAGCTGAAAAGAAATCTCATCCCCTACTCTCTATTCTATGAAGGCTCAGGCAAGTGAAAGGAAATCTCCTCCCGATACTCTATATTCAATGCAGGTCCTATTCAGCCCAGCCCTGACCCATCAGACTGCTGGAGCCAAAGCCCTCTCCAGCCTCCTGTCACTCACAAACCAGACACGGAATACACAAACCTAGCAGAGGCATACTGGATGGTTAGGCAAGAAAATACCTACTTTCTAAAAGTGGTATTTTCAAACATAGAATGTAAAAATCACCCACACTAAAAGATGTATTTTAACATTCTATTTTTTTCTACTTTGTTCCCTGGGTCAGGTAGAATTATAAGATGTTATAATCAAACTGCCCATTCTAACCTGTGGGAACTGGTTGCCTTGCGATAATGAAAAACGAAATTGGTTGTAATTCACTATCAGGACATGCCATACTCACCAGGGCATGTCCTACCTTTCACATACCAATTTACCCAGCCCATAGGGGTGACTAACATGTAGAAAAGGGAAGGTTTACGGACTGGCAAGTGGGTGCACTTGCCAAATCAACATGGCAGTCCCAGAATGCACACAGACTCTGCAATGGCAGGCCTGAGCCACACTTTAGAAGCTGCTTCTGTGGGTGGCACAACCAGTGCTGCAAGCCCACCAGCAGCATTTTGATGTACAGGCCCTGGGCACACATGCTGCACTGCACTAGGATCTGACATGTAAATCAGATACCCAAATCATGAAATCACTAATCCATACAACAATTTACAATAAGGAGCATTTGCACTTTGGCACTGAATAGCAGTAGCAAAGTGCCCTACACATCTAGACCAGCAAAAACATAGCAAAAACATAGGAAGCAACAGCAGAAAATGGAAGGGAGACCCACGCCAATGGTGCCAGGTCAAATAGTGATCTAAAATGCAAAACCCCTACAACAACTGTCCTTATCACCCGACTGGCTAGTCACACTACACCGCCCAGTCAGCTCTTCGGGCTACAGAGACGACCATCGGCAATGTTTTTCCTGCTCCTCATGATCTCCTCCACAGCAAACGGAATTCTTTGCGCTGGACTTTGAGAAGTAAACTCTTTCAGTTGAACTAACCTGGTTCTGCACCTGACCCGTGCTCCATCATAGTCGGCCTTTATTTATGAGTTTTCCCTGGTCCAGCACAACCAGATGGCTGCGAGTAGTGCTTTGTGTTTTTAGGCACTATATCAAGTTACAACTTTAAAATTGAAGATCTCCAGTTCTGCTGCTTTGATGCTTTGTTATTCTATTATCATTTCATTTAAACACATGTATTAAATTGTTTTCAATTGTTTGGGATTTTTTTGAGTGACAGCTTTTGTGCCAGTCTACCAGACGGGTAAGAACAGGTTAATTTAGTGGCTTTTTTGGTTCTCTCAGGCAAGGACGTCCACCCCCTATAACCAATAAACACATTTCTTACAAGGAGTGCCTCAAGACAACTTTAAGAGCTGATTCAATATCTGATCAAATGAAGAGATAAGAAAGCAGACTCTCGAAAATTCTGAAAGGGAACATACAGTCACACAGCTGCAAATCAACCTGAAGATAGATAGATAGGACACGAGTTTTACCCAATAATCTGGGAGCCTTAAACGCATCTGAATTTATCACAGTTTGGGGAGAATGGAAAGGGGAGACCACTCGGTCACCCCGAACGTATGGTTGGGTGCCCCGATCCCCCGGGAAACCGTTGCGGGCGGGGGGCGTGTCCCGGCCGGTATGCCCATAGTGGCGTGGTCGGAGCACGCCCCGCCGCCTAAAAGGGTTGTCCTAAACATCCGCCCGGAAGTCCGTGCACCTATGGGCGGAATGGGGTCGCGGCCCGCCTTCCCGCTGCTGGATAAAAGGCGCGGGAATCCAGGGAAGCGTCCTCTTGTTCCTGCGCTCTGAAGGCTGCACCACTCGTCACTCGTGAGCCCTCAAGGGAACAAGCTGCAGTTTTTTGAACGTGTAATCATTGTTTTTTCTGTTTCAGTCATCAAGGCGTAGCTGGAGTCCGAGTCGCTACTGGACAACAGGCAGGGATAAAGCTGAACGCAGGTATGCCTGGCAAGAAGAGTGGAAAGAGCTCCGAGATGGAACGAATGCGGCGCTTACTGGCGAACCGAGTGTCGGTGATGGACAGAAAATTCGGTAAAGTAGACAAGCTGGGTCGCAACTTGGCGGACCTCCGGAAACAAGTGGAGGCCCAAGCGGGGCCCACAGGGCGACCTAAGAGGATTGTGGGGCCTGCTTTGCCAAACATTACCCCAGGGGGGGATAAGGGGAAAAAGAGGAAGGGGAAAGTGGGTCCTAGTGAGGCCCCAGTCCCGATGGGGGTCCCACTGGTCCCAGTAGCACCAGCGTCCAGCCCGGTACCCACACCGGATGGGGGATTGCCAATCCCTGTGATTATCACACCGCTGGATAACGACCAAATGCCTCCCGAACTAGCGCTTCAGTTGGCGGCTGTGTTACCCTGGTTGAAGAAGGGAGCGGGGGGATCCGCGGCTGTGGAAGACCCGGCCGAAGAAGCTAGGCAGATTATCGAGCAGCTAAGGCAGACAAGGGGTGCTGGGACAGCGAACGTGCCTTCTATTTCTCCACAGGTGGCGAATCTGGTCGCGGTCGAAAACTGGAATAAGTCGACGGACACGGCTGGAGGTGCGGCGGAAGCCGGTAAGAGATCACTCCCAATGATGGGGGAGGGCGCGGTACCCTCAAGGCGGGAAAGCTTGGCGCAACATATTCCTATGGCAACTAAGGAAATGGTGTGGGCTAATAAATACATAAACATGTTTTCATTGTTGACTGATCATCGAGAGTTAGAATATGCCAAGACTCAGAAGGATTTATGGCACCCCAGTGTATGTCGGGCAAAAATGGCAGAATTCAGGGTCGAAGAGTCTATGATGAACTGGATCAGGGCCTTTTCTATTTTTGTAGCAATTATCGCTGAACGAACACCAGAACTGTTGAGTGATCTGGCTTGCTACCAGAGCAGGATCACGGGCTTCCATGAGAAGTATGGAGGAGAAGAATGGAAAGGGAATGACATGGCTTTTAGAAAAGCGAAAGAGTTTAATGAAACACTGACTTGGGATTGTTTGGATACTGTATTGTGGCATGCGCAGTTCTTGACAGGATCAGCGGGTGGATCAGGGTCGAGCGCAAACGGCTCCAGGGCCTTTCAACAGAAACATCCTCAGCCCTTTCGACTAACCTACGGGGGGGGGGGGGGGGGAGTCTCAGCCTAGATCGGGCGGGAACGGAAATAGGCGAGGAGTGTGTTGGGGTTTCAATAAGGGAACGTTTAGCAGGCCGCAAGAAACGTGTAGGTTCAGGCATGCGTGCTCTAGTTGTGGTAACACCTCTCACCCCAAAACTAGCTGCCGATCCAGAGCCAATGGTACCGAGGAAAAGGGGGTACCAAGCAGGATTGATACGGTGCCGCGGAAGTCCAAACAATCGCCCGTAGATATTCTGGCTTTGACCCCGTGGCTGAACAAATACCCTGATCATGTGTCCGCTGGGGTCCTGCGAGATGGCTTCTCGTATGGCTTCAGGATCCCGGCGGGTGATTTTCGGGGGGGCCCCTCAAGTAAGAACCAACTGTCAGTTCAGCACAACCCGGCGGTTGCTGCCACAAAGATCGCCAAAGAGGTTGGCTTGGGGCGGGTTGCAGGACCTTTTAGTGACCCACCAACGGCCGATTTTGTGTGTTCCCTAACTAGGGGTAGTGCCAAAAAAGGATCCGGGGGAATACAGGCTCATCCATAATTTGTCCGCACCAAGGGGGACTTCCGTCAATGAGGCGATCGATCCAGACATTTGCAGTGTGAGGTATGCATCTTTCGATGACGCAGTGGTAATGTTGAATCACTTAGGCCCCGGTGCATTGTTAGCAAAATCGGATATTGAATTTGCATTTAGGTTGCTTCCGGTGCATCCCCAGGATCAGCACTTGCTGGGTTTTACATTTCAGGGTAAATACTATATGGATAGGTGCATGCCGATGGGTTGTTCAATTTCGTGTGCCTATTTTGAAATGTTTCGCTCATTTCTGGAGTGGGTGTTCTCGAAGGCCACAGGGCACCAACATGTGATGCATTATCTTGATGATTTCCTGTTTCTCGGCCCAGCGGGCTCTCGGGACTGTGCACGGGCATTGCAGGATTTCTGCATGCTCATGCGGGGTTTCGGGGTACCGTTGGCACCAGGTAAGACGGTGGGGCCGACTACCTCCCTGGAGTTTCTGGGTATCGAACTAGACTCCGTGGAGGGTTGCTTCCGCTTGCCGGCGGAGAAGATCGCCAAATTCAGGGCTTCCTTGTTGCAGTGTCTTCGGAACGAGAAAGTGACACTGCACCAATTACAGAAAACAGTAGGTCAGCTTAACTTTGCCTTAAGGGTTATGCCGATGGCCCCCCCCTTTCTCATGATCCATTGCCCAGGCCATGGTTGGCCTCAAGGAAGGGCACCATCGCACAAGACTGTCGGCAGAGGTTCGCCAGGACATGCTCATTTGGCTGGCATTCCTGGCGGATTTCAACCGCCGAGTAGTCTGGAGCAAAGCCCCGGCCTCGTCGGCGGAACTAGGCTTATGGACCGACTCGGCCAGCAGCGTGGGGTTCGGCGCGATCCTTGGAAACCGTTGGTCAGCCCAAAGATGGCCAGCATGGTGGGAAACAAGCGGTTTGACGAGTAACATTGGCTTTCTAGAGCTATTCCCCATCTGGGTGGCTCTGTCGGCATGGCCGGAGTTCAGAGACGGCTCTGTGGTATTTTGGCCCGATAACATGACTGTGGTTAAGTGCATTAATCAGCAGGCAGCACGCTGCAAATGGATATTGCGATTGTTGAAAGAAATTGTGTTGAAATGCTTGAGATTAAACGTACAATTCAGAGCAAAACATGTGCCGGGTGTACTGAATAATGCAGCTGATGCGCTCTCTCGTTTCAAAATGCAGGCTTTCAGGGATTGTTTACCCTCAGCGGAGCTAGTGGCAGCGCCATTTCCCGAAGCATTATGGCAAAACGGCGCCCCGGACTACAAAACCTCGTGGCAGCCAGTTTAGCGCCCAAGACAAGGAAAGCTTATGAAGGGGCGTTCCGCTCGTACTGCGCCTTTTTGGGCCCGGCATGGGAGCATAGATGGGGTCAGAAGGGGTCCTTTACCCAATTTTTAGTGGCACTTCATGAGGAGGGCCAGTCGGCGGCAACCGCCAGTCGGTATAAGGCCGCCATATCATTTATGGCTCAGCTCCATGGTATCAGGGATCCGATGGACTCCTTCGTAGTCAGGAAGGCGCTGCGCGGCTGGCAGTGCTTAGAGGAGTGCAAAAAGGATACCAGGCACCCAATAGGATTTGACAGACTGGCAACCCCCAGTTGGTATAAGGCCGCCATATCATTTATGGCTCAGCTCCATGGTATCAGGGATCCGATGGATTCCTTCGTGGTCAGGAAGGTGCTGTGCGGCTGGCAGTGCTTAGAGGGGCGCAAAAAGGATACCAGGCACCCAATAGGATTTGACAGATTGACCTCCTTGTTGGCTATACTGGAGGAGACATGCTCCTCACCTAGCGAGGTTGTACTATTCCGGGCAGCGTTCGCGTTGGCTTTCTATGGGGCCCTGCGGTCGAGCGAACTAGTGGCTGCCAACAAAAGAGATACGGAGGGGGGTCTGCGCAGGGATCACACGCAAGTGAGGGGGGATTCTCTGCTGATCACGATAGCCAGGTCAAACACGGATCAGGAAGCCCAGGGGAATAGCATTGTGTTGCAGCGCGCTCCAGGTAGTCCCTGTTGTCCAGTAAGGCATGTTGAGGCCTACCTAAAACAGAGGTTGACAACGTGGGGGGGGCCTTGTTGCGACATGCGGACAGCACCCCGTTAACAAAGTTTCAGTTTCAGAGGGTGCTGGCAATCATGATTGCAGCGGCGGGCTTGAACCCGATTGATTTTGGGACCCATTCATTCAGGATAGGGGCCGCTACAGAAGAAATGGCTCGAGGTCTGCAGGCAGACAATGTTAAACAGTTAGGCCGCTGGTCTTCGGCTTGTTTCAAACGGTACGTGCGGCTGCACATGTTGTAAGTTACTGAAGAAGTGCACTCACGCTCGTTGTCTTTTGTTTGGATTACAGTTTCACAAGCCTGTGACGCAGGGCGGAAATTGGGACCGGCCCAGTGTCAGCTAACCACCACTTCAGGAACAAGGAATGGAAGACGAGTGGTCTGGGTCGTGGGCCACTCATACGTGAGGCGTGCCGGGGACATATTCAAGAAAACCATTGATTGTGGGGGCGTGTCCCGGCCGGTATGCCCATAGCGGCGTGGTTGGAGCACGCCCCCGCCGCCTAAAAGGGTTGTCCTAAACACCCGCCCGGATGTCCGTGCACCTATGGGCGGGATGGGGTCGCGGCCCGCCTTCCCGCTGCTGGATAAAAGGCGCTGGAATCCAGGGAAGCGTCCTCTTGTTCCTGCGCTCTGAAGGCTGCACCACTCGTCGCTCGTGAGCCCTCAAGGGAACAAGCTGCAGTTTTTTTGACCCACCCACCAGCCCCTGTTGCAAAAATTTGAGAGTAAACAAAGTTCTAAGTTGCAATTTGATTGTAATAAAACATGTCTTGTGGAATCGTTGCCTTCATCTTAAGTCGATGCCAAGAGTATGCATGTAACTGAATACTTGCTTATAGGCCTTTTTTCCTTTGTAGAAATGTTAAGGAATGTATGCAATAAAGAACGTTCTGTGCTATAGAACCTTTTTTCCTTTGTAGCAATTTTAAAGTCATTGGATATATCGAGCTGTACTTAAGAGTAAACATAGGTTTTTCTCCCTTGTAGGTAACTAACTGTCATATTTATTTAGTCTTCGGTCGGGCGGTAAGGTCATGATCGGTGAGCAGTGATTTCAAGGTCCTTAGGGGAGGGCGCCACCCATTATGGATGGGAGCGCCCGGGGGGAGGCAGCCATTGGCCCCTCCCACGTGGGGGCGGCACCCATTACGGATGGGTCGCCCAGGGGGAGACGGCCATAGGCCCCTCCCAGGGGGAGACGGCTATATGCCCCTTCCCCAGAATTTCCCGGGGGCCGGATATCCGCTCCGGCGGAAGAGAGTGCGGGTGAAATGGGGGGAGTCCACGCTGTCCTTCTTATGGATACCCCGCACGGGAACTCGGACGACCTTAAGATGGCGTAGAGTGAAAGGGGGCCCCCACGACAAGGGAAGTTACAGTTGGCTACGAGGGTAAAGTCCTCTGCACATGCGCCACTCACGCGTGAGGGCGGGAATTTGGTGATAGGGACCTGACACCGGTTAAGACCTTGCCATTTGCCCCTAACGTTAGGATGGTAGGGTGTTAAAATATCGATTACAAAAATATAGCTGACATAAATATCGTTGCAAAAATATCGTTTACAAAAATATCGACACCCTATACTTAAACAGGTAAGTACATAAATATCGACTCCAAAATATCGTTGTAATTAATATAGATGTAAAAAATATCGACTTTTTAAAATAATTAAAATAACATTAAATATTAAATAAATATAAGTACTATTAACAAAATACATTACATTACTTTTATTTTTTAACTATTTCAAAAAAAATTACTACACTTTTTAATTATAAACTTAATAAATGTGGACATATAAATTGATTTTACACATTACTTTATATAACAACAATAATACATACATATAATTAAAATACCCCTTTACCCAAAAACCCAAAACTGACCCTCAACCCTAAAAATACCCCTTTACCCAAAAACATTTTCACTAAAAAAATCCTGTACACACACCTAAAATTAATTAAAAAATTAACATAATTAATTACATAATTATTATTCAATTAACTAATTGAAATTAATTAACTATTATTTATTACACTATTTATATTCATTTAAAACATTAATTAATCTATTATTTCATTATATTTAAATACCCCTTTACCCAAAAACTGAAAACTGACCCTGAACCCAAAAATACCCCTTTACCCAAGAACTGAAAACTGACCCTGAACCCTAAAAATACCCCTTTACCCAAAAACTGAAAACTGACCCTGAACCCTAAAAATACCCCTTTACCCAAAAACTGAAAACTGACCCTGAACCCTAAAAATACCCCTTTACCCAAAAACTGAAAACTGACCATGAACCCTAAAAATACCCCTTTACCCAAAAACTGAAAACTGACCCTGAACCCTAAAAATACCCCTTTACCCAAAAACTGAAAACTGACCCTGAACCCTAAAAATACCCCTTTACCCAAAAACTGAAAACTGACCCTGAACCCAAAAAATACCCCTTTACCCAAAAACTGAAAACTGACCCTGAACCCTAAAAATACCCCTTTACCCAAAAACCTTTTCACTACAAAAATCCTGTACACACACCTAAAATTAATTAAAAAATTAACAGAATTAATTACATAATTATTATTCAATTAACTAATTGAAATAATTAACTATTATTTATTACACTATTTATATTCATTTAAAACATTAATTAATGTATTATTTCATTATATTTAAATTACTTCCCACCCTACTCCCCTATAAACCCACAACCCGCTACGGAACTATTAATACTAAATTCAACTGAAAATACATTATTAAATAATAATATACTACTAAAAATACTACTTTATTATTGTAAACTATGTTTTTTGTAAACGATATTTATTACAACTATATTAATGTTAACGATATTACTTACCTGTCTGTCGATATTCTGGTCAGACGATATTTTTGTCATCGATATTTCTTCCTGTAGATATTTTTGCAGCGATATTTAGGTTAGTCGATATTTTTACGACGATATTCCTGCTCTGTACCCGTTAGGATGTACAAATTCGTATGCAATGCATTATGTCATGATGTTAGACTCGGTTAGGAAATCTTTGTATTAGAGATTTGTTAAGGTTAGCCTGAATACCTGTCTTCATCAAATGTAATGGAAGATGAATTTGTACATGATACATGAAACGTTTTTAATTTAAAGTTTTAAATTTTGTTTCATATTTTAATAAATACGGCCGGGGGTCGTGAGGCCCCCCTGCCTTCCAAAAAGTTCAAACTGTGTCTGTCTCCTCCCATTGGGATTAGTGGTGGAAGGGGTGGCGGGCATCCCGGCCCATGTAGGCAAATAACCCATCCATGAAAAAATATAAGAAGGGTCAAGCTATGCAATCATACTGTTAGGATAACTTGGGAGCTTTAAAGGAGTGGTATTCTAATACTATTCAGAGAAGACTTAACATTTCCAGACTGATTTAGGTCAAGAGATTACAGTTCTTAATTTCTCAAGTGATCAGATGAATGACGTGATAATGAGGACACTGCACAAAAATACTGGAAGACAACAAAAAGATGGAGCAGAAAGTAAGTATCTCCCCTGAACATGACCCTAAGCAAGATGTATAACTGTACATGAATCAAATAGCCTTTATGAAATGCCATAAACATCATACATTAGTACCACTGCAGGATTGTTTTTTTCTGAAACAGAAGTACAAAATCAACATTTATATATAGAAAAGACACATTTTTTTCAAAGCGCAGTCTTCGCAAAAATCTTTATACACTAGTCTTTCAGCAGAAATCTCATTTTTTCACTGCTGCATAATCGCAAATGTCTGTAAACATCGGCACTCTAAAATGTGCCTACACCATTCATAATGCGTGTGATCCAGTGAATATTGTAAACCCATTGGCCCGGATTTACAAACATGTTGTACAAGGGTTGCATTACTTTTTTGGCGCAGCCCCGACTCAAAATTCTTTTTGGCATTTCCTAAGACATTGAAAGTCGATTTGTGAGGCTTTGCATGGTTTAGTAAATACAAACTAACACAGTGCCTAGTGCTGCCTTGCATTACTTTGCATCAGATAGGTGTTCCATTGGTGGAGTATGGTTGTTCCCTTGCACCCATTCATTTATTTTGACAAAAACCCAAAAAGGAGTGCCTACCCAACAAAGGCATAACAAGGACTAATATCTTTTTTTCTCCCTGTTACTTCATCTTTCTATTCCTGCAGCACACTGCAGCACATGTAGAAGAAGAAATATGCTACTAAGCATTGTTTTGCGCTGGAAGGTTATTTCTTCCTGCACAAACACAATGCTGTCCATAATCCTTACCCCCTTACACAATTGTGCAAAGGGTTCTGCATTTGTGGAAGGCAGCATACAGTGCACCGACACTGAAAGAGAGCAGAAGAGCACCATATTTTAGTAGATATGGTGCATTTCTGTTCTCTCTCTTTGGCATAACTCGTCGCAGCAAGTTAACTTCCTATGTTGTGCTGTGTAAAAGAAAAGTAAATCTGGCTCATTTTCTCCATCATGCCTCATGGACAATATGATTTTAGAACATTAGGAGGAAGAAAACATCTTAAGGGAATTATTTTGGAGTATTTGATTCATGTGTCTGAAGGGCGCAACCAATTTAACAAGCTTGTGACTTGAATCTATTTGTTGATGGATCACATTACATAGCCTCCCTTAATAGTCTCCTAAATATGTTAGACTGTTGGCCTATTTATTAAGGGGATAAATCACATTTCTTAACTTAAATGTATCTTTTAAAGAATGGAAGAATGGTAGCTTATCTTTCCAAAATCAATGATGCAAAGGATTTATCTTACCAACAAATTGAAATGAAATGTCAAACAAAAATGCCAGAAATGCTGCTAACTTTAAAGCAAGAACTTCAAAATTATGAGCTATTCCTAACCAATAAATGTAACTTTATATTAAAATGACTTCTTAGCTGAATGAAACTAACATCTAAGGGCCCCATTAGGATAGCGGGCGGAAAACCACCCCGACCGCCATGGAGGTGGGAAACAACCGCCCACCGGTATCGCGGATGAACCAGTGGTCAAATTAGGATTATCCACCAAAAAAGACCGACCGGGGTGGTAGCGGGCTTACAAAAACCGCTCGACGTGGGCGGAGACATCCAAAAACCGACCGCGGTGGTCGGAAACGCAGTGGAAAACTCAAAACCCACCTCAAGCAAAGCGGAGACACCGCATAGGAAATTAGTATATCCCCGATGGTCCCGCGGTACGATCTGCTGTTTCTGACCGCCACGGTCGCAAACAGGAGTGAATGGGAGAGGAGCGGAAGAGCTGCAGCCTAGCTACCGCAGCGCATCAAACATGAAAAACATGGCGGACGATGCCAAAACACCGCAAAGATGCCAAAACTGGCACGAAGAAAAGTAGCCATGCCTCACAAATACACAAATCACATAACAACTAAAAGACAGATCCCCAAAATCATAATTCAAATCCATGGACTACACCCACAACACACCTGACATCAAAATACCATTTGGACACACCCACACAGCTGAGCATAAAACCAGCCCCTTCACTGACCACAATCCTTTGCAACACTACAGAAGAGAAGGCCAAACACCACATCTGACAGGAGAGGCAAAATAAACAGAACACACACCACCACCACCACCACCACTACCACCATCAGAACCACCATCACACCAGCACCAACAATCCCCCCATACAACACACCTCACACCTCAACACCACACCCAGCACACACACCCTTGCACCCACAAACACCTCGAGTGAGTTAACAGTCATGGTCAACGAGATAGTGAGAGTGGAACCACAATTGTTTAGTAGCCTGGTCCAACAGACACCATTAGCTACAAGGATACAAATGTGGGAAAGGATAGTTCAAAGGGTCAATGCAGTAGGGACCACCCCGCGATCCAAGAAGGAGATCATGAAGCGGTGGCATGATCTCAAGAGAGTTGTCAAAGAGAGGAGAAGCAAGAACCGGGAGCTGGCCGAGAGGACTGGCAGTGGTACTCCCATTCCACCAAAACATCCACACCATGGGAGGAGAAGGTGCTTGCCATACTGCATCCTGAGAGTCTCACAGGAGTAGCCGGGGGAATGGAGGCTGGTAAGTACAAACTAATGTCAACCAACACACTGATAAGTACTTCCTTGCACAACCCAAACACCATTGCATTGTCCACCCTTACCTAACAGGTAGCTAGCCATCTTGTTTGGGGGCCTGTTTGTGGGAGGGAGGCCTGCACTACTACTCCCACCATGCTCCCTGTCCCACAGCCTACCGAGATGGAGCTCTCCCCCCACACCACCCAGGAGCATGTGTCAGCCATTGCATTGGCCACCCTCACCTAAAAGATAGGTATCCATCTTGCCTGGGAGGTCTGTGTGGGGGAGGGAGGCCTGCACTACTACTCCCACCATGCCCCCTATCTCACACACCATCAGCATGGAGCCCCCCCCACCCAGGAGCATATGGCATCCTCTGCAGCACACCAAACAAACTAACAGGCAGGTATCCATCTTGCCTGGGAGGTCTGCGTGGGGGAGGGAGGCCTGCAATACTAATCCCACCAGGCCACCTGTCCCACACACCAGCAGCATGGAGGCCTCCCCCACCCAGAAGCATGTGTCAGCCATTGCATTGTCCACCCTCACCTAACAGGTATGTATCCATCTTGCATGAGTGTTCTGTTTTTGGGGAAGGAGTCCTGTTCTACTACTCCCACCATGCCCCCTGTTCCACAGCCTATCAAGATGGAGCCCACCCCCACCCAGGAGCATGTGGTAGCCATTGCAGCACACCAAGCAATCCATCTTGCCTGGGAGGTCTGTGTGGGGAAGGGAAGCCTGTACCACAACTCCCACCACGCCCTCTGTCCCACAGCCTACCAAGATGGAGGCCTCTCCCCACACCACCCAGGAGCATGTGTCAGCCATTGCATTGTCTACCCTCACCTAACAGGTAGGTATCCGTCTTGCCTGGGCTGTCTGTGTGGGGGAGGGAGGCCTGTACCACAACTCTGACCATGCCCCCTGTCCTACAGCCTACCAAGATTGCACCTCCCCCCACACCACCCAGGAGCATGTGTCAGCTATTGCATTGTCGACCCTCACCTAACAGGTATGTATCCATCTTGCATGAGAGTTCTGTTTGGGGGACGGAGGCCTGTACTACTACCCCACCATGCCCCCTGTCCCACAGCCTATCAAGATGGAGCCCTCCCGCACCCAGGAGCATGTGGCAGCCATTGCAGCACACCAAACAAGCTAACAATCTTGCTTGTGAGGTCTGTGTGGGGGAGGGAGGCCTGTACAACGACTCCTACCATGCCCCCTGTCCCACTGCCTACCAATATGGAGCCCTCCCCCACACCACCCAGGAGCATGTGTCAGCCAATGCATTGTCCACCCTCACCTAACAGGTAGGTATCCGCCTTGCCTGGGAGGTCTGTGTGGGAGAGGGAGGCCCCTACTACTACTTCCACCATGCCCCCTGTCCCACAGCCAACCAAGATGGAGCCCTCCCCCCACACCACCCAGGAGCATGTGTCAGCCATTGCATTGTCCACCCTCACCTAACAGGTAGGTATCCATCTTGCCTGGAAGGTTTGTGTGGGGGGGGAGGTTGGCACTACTACTCCCACCATGCCCCCTGTCACAAACATCAGCAGCATGGAGTCCTCCCCCACCCAGAAGCGTGTGTCAGCCATTGCATTGTCCACCCTCACCTAACAGGTATCTATCCATCTTGCATGAGAGTTCTGTTTGGGGGAGGGAAGCCTGTACTACTACTCCCACCATGCCCCCTGACCCACACACCAGCAGCATGGAGGGATCCCCACCCAGAAGCGTGTGTCAGCCATTGCATTGTCCACCCTCAACTAACAGGTATGTATCCATATTGCATGAGAGTTCTGTTTGGGGGAGGGAGGCCTGTTCTACTACCTGTCGTGCCTGTAGCCGAGATCGTGGTTGGCAAAAACGACATCCAGTTGGTTGGCAATGTGTGACGCGCATGCGCGAAGAACCGAGCATGCGCATGAGCTCCTGTTCCGGCATTTAGCCACTCCCTTCCCTTCTCAGAACTCTTCGCGTTCCATTCTGGTTCCGGGGTCCTGTGTTCTCTATTCCGTGTCACGGTGGTGGCGTTTAGCGGGTCCCGTCGGGTCTGCGGCTGGCGTTGGGTCGTGTTCGAGCAGGTACCAAGCTTTGTTTTGTTTTCAGTAGTCCCCATTTGCATTTCATTATTTAGTTTGGCGGTTATGAGGTTGTGTGTCTGCAAGCCTCGACGATTGCTCTAGTACGAGCTTTGTTCGCTATCCCTGAATGTTTAAGGGATCAGCAGTTGGTGGGATTTAGCAGTATAGATCCCTTCTTACGGACCACGTCCGTACGTGTTATTGTGCATATAGATTCATTGAATGACAGAGATCCTTTCTGATTTATTCGTTGGGACTAGTGGAGTATTGATACTAGTCCCGGCAGTGATTTATTGTTTTCTGGAAATAGAGGAGTATTGATTCTAGTTCCAGCTTTTAGGTTTTCTCCTAACACATCCAAAGGTAGGCATAGAAGCATATCTGTTACATTGTTGAGCTTAGTACAAGTAGCTAGAATAATCATTCTGGAACCATTACAGGGTACACGGAGAACTGTCATTCCTGCATACCAGACCAGTCCTTTCTATCTATGTATATACCACCCTCTACACTCTAAACAGTACGCATATTTCTCAACCCTCTTACCTTCTATACTACATGTCACCAAGAGCTGCACTAACTTGTGTTCCTTGTTCTCACATATAGGAAACAGCTTTTTCAGAAGTTGGTTGATTCCCCAGGATCATCAGTCACTCCTCCTGTGTATGAAGAAACCTGTGTTTTCCCCCACTTACCTTGTTTTGTTTCCCTGACGGGCATCACTATTTGTATCCAGTCATTCTACTCTGGCACATGGTGAACCGGTTAGGGGAGATAGTGGAACTAGCTGCATTTCCTTGCTGCTTCCGAGGCAACAATCGCGACAAGCATTACACTACCCCACCATGCCCCCTGTCCCACAGCCTATCAATATGGAGCCCTCCCCCACCCAGGAGCATGTGGCAGCCATTGCAGCACACCAAACAAACTACCAGGTAGGTATCCATCTTGCCTTGGAGGTCTGTGTGGGGGAGGGAGGCCTGTACCACAACTCCCACCATGCCCCCTGTCCCACAGCCTTCTAAGATGGATCCCTCCCCACCCAGGAGCATGTGGCCGCCATTGCAGCACACCAAACAAATTAACAGGTAGGTATCAATCTTGCCTGAGAGGTCTCTGTGGGGGAGGGAGGCCTGTGCCACAACTCCCACCATACCCCCTTTATCACAGCCTGCCAAGATGGAGCCCTCCCCCCACACCACCCAGGAGCATGTGTCAGCCATTGCATTGTCCACCCTCATCTAACAGGTAGGTATCCATCTTGCCTGGGAGGTCTGTGTGGGGGAGGGAGGCCTGTACCACAACACACAGCAGCAGTTGCATGCAATGCATCGATACATTACATGTACCAGTTATTGATGTTCCTCTCCACCATGTAATTACCGCCAGTAATGCCATTACTAATAATAGTGAAGATCTCTCAATTGTGTAGTGTACAGACAGTTGATTACATGCAGCTAACAGAATACTTGCACAGAGACCAACACTGACCATTCTCAATCTAATCCACAGGTGATGAAGAACTCGCTGCTGATGACAACAATGACCAGCAGAGCCAGTCTCCTCCCCGGTACATGGACTCTCGGATGTTGACTCCCAGGATAGTTTGGACGATGAGCTCCAGGCTGGCCCATCTGGTGTGCCAAGGCCCAACAGGTCCCAGGACCCCTTCCTCCCCACCACCACGTCTGCTGCACCAACAATTGCACAGCAGACCCCTGCAGTCAGGGCCTGTGCCTCCACCGCTGCCACTTCAGCCACCACCAGCACCCTCCCTGTCCCAGGGGACGACCAGGACACAACACCAACTGTGGAGGGCAGGGAGAGTGTGCCAGGACCCACCGTGGGAGGCAACAGTTTAGTGGCAGCAGGGTTAGTGGGATGGCCAGGGTCCCCCCATACCTCAGGAGGTTGGCACACCATCCCCGGACCACTTCACCAGAGTCATCGGTGCATATGAACAGGTCCAGGGACAAAGTGGCCGGTCAGATGAAATTTTACATGAGCTCACCCTGCTGATGAGGTCCATCGATACATGCATTGGACAAATGGTGGACCTCATGGCCCAGCAAGTGGTGTTGCTGAGGGACAGGCCTGCATCACAACCAACACCTCTGCCCCCTTCTGTTGTGACGAAGGATGACAGTGCACCATCCACCCCCGCGCCAACAGAGAGGGGTGAGTTCTCAGATTCCTGTTGGCCATCCAGCAGGCCCCCCACCGCCAAAAAGATCATGGGGCATCCAAAGAAGTGCCTGGGAGTCTCCGGAGGCAAAACACCAGCCACACGCCAGTCACAGAGCCAGCCCTCATGGCAACCCTCTTCCCCACTGCTTTGACTGTTTGGACTGTCCTTCCCCACACTGCCTTGGCAATGGCACTTGTCTGTTGGACTGGGTCACCACATCCATGTGGTATCTACTCTTGCATCTCATCTACGATGACTGTCAAATCACTACCCATTCACCACCTTCATGTAAATATTCCTGCACCCCTCATATGTCCACTTTGCAAATAAAAAACCTGACGCACCAGATCTTGTGCTGTATCATTTTTAGGGCAATATTTACAGTTTTGAAAATGTCCATGATGTGTCCAAATGATGTACAGTCTGTAGGGCAGGATTATTCTAAAGCACCTAGGGAGACACAACAGAACAACAGTCACAGGTGTCATTGTGGCATCACAGACTTGAGACAACAGGCATACAAGACTATGTGCAGCAGGTGTTAACAAATAAAGTCCAGCATACGTCCATATATGGAACGTCAATGCCACCTTTCCCACACACAGGTGACTTAACATGTGCCTGCCTGTACCATCCACAGATAGCCCTGCACAACAACAACAACCCCAACAGACAATGTACAAGTCATACATCTTTACACACCTTCAAGTGAAGTAGCGGTTGATGAGCTGTTGACGCATGTCAGCTCCTTCCTTCTTTCCACTGTCCTCATCACTGGACCCATGGCCCGGAACAGGCGGGGGTCTTGGGTCCTCATCATCGTCCAGGAACAGGGGGATCCCCTTGTGAATGGCCATGTTGTGCAACCTACAGTTTGCCACAACCATCTTGCAGACCTTCCCAGGTGAGTATGCCAGTGATCCTCCTGTCCTGTCAAGGCAGCCGAATCTTGACCTGAGTAGGCCAAAGGTCCGCTCAATGACAAGTCGGGTCCTGCCATGGGCCTCATTGTACCTGATGTCCTGGGATTCCATAGTGGGCTTAGCAGCGATGGTCAACTGGGATATGCAGAGTCACCTAGGACAGACAAACACACATTGCAATGTTGCACAGGCAGAGGGCAGCATGTCACACACATAGCATACCATACCACTAGGCATACTCACCCACAATCCAGGCACGCTCGGGTACCAGATTTGCCATCATCCGGGGCACAATGCTGTTCCTCAGGATGTAAGAATCATGGGCAGATCCGGGGAATCTTGCACACACAAGTGATATGGTCCAGTCCGCAAGGCACACCACCTGCACATTGATCGAATGATAATTTTTTTGATTTCTGAAAATGTGCTCACTTGCCTGTGGTGGCACCAGACCAACATGGGTGTAATCAATGGCACCAACAACATGTGGGAAGTGACCAAGGGAATAGAAGTCACCCTTAACACCGGCCAATTATGCTCCCCTAGGGAAATGTATGTATCTATCCTTTAATAACATTTTGGCTGCAAGTACATCCCTCAGCACCAGGCTGAACATGGGTTGCAACATCCCTGCAGCGCTGGCCTCAGTCTCCTGGAAGGAACCAGTTGCAAAAAAGTGGAGGGCTGCCATCACTTTGTATGTGGGTGTGAATGCTGTTGGGTAGTGGCGACGAGGCTGCAGGTGGGGCTCCAACTGATAACAAAGGGTCTTCAGTTTTGGTCTGTCGAGGCGAAACTTGCAAATGATCGCTACACCCTCCATGTCCTCCAGCACTGTCAGGTGACGTATGAGATTAGGCCTCCTCCTAGTTGAGATGTAAATGGACAAATGTCACTGACAGCCATCCTGAGATGGACACTGCACATAAATGTAAGGATGTGATGGTAAAGCAAAGACTGCCATGAGATATGCGTGGCACATCATGTCACATGGGTGGACATATAAGGCATACCGAGGGCACACCTATCCATTAGCAATATACAAGTGCCACAAACAACACATTGGTCAATGTGAATGCACACATACAGAAACCCACATTACAAATTAGTACGCCTTGTACCGTACCATACATTAACGTGTGTAAAATGATCATGACTGTCTCATTCCCATCTGCTGTACCTGTTACACATCAACACATCTATTTAACTTGGCACACATCCAAAACACAATGAACACAGTAGCTGTAAAAATGTCCCTAGTGTGCATGAGCAGAAATGAAAGCACAAGTAAGTGACAACACCATACAGTGGGACAAGCATTGCCAAGGACAGCACTGACACATTGATTCCTAACACATTATTCACACAGCTTAACACTGTGTAGCATCAGCAACCATCAAATCATTAAGTGACATGGGAGGGACCACAGACCAATGTGCCTCACACATAACGAGCATCCACCTGTGTATCATATGTGATAATGCCATTGTGTGCCCTTAACCAGGTTGCTGCTGTCTACTGATGCAATGTTTACGATGGACATTGCCACTGCATGTGCCTGAAATCGCGGTAGCTACCACCTGGCCCCGCCGGTGCGACACCAGCCCCACCCCTTTCACAAGTACGGTAGACATTGGCATATTGACATGTGTAGATGGCGGTGGACATGCTCCGCCACCAAAATCACGGTAGGTACCGCCTGGCCCGGTGGTGCAACACCAGCACCACCCCTTTCACAAGTGCGGTAGCCATTGGCATATGGACATGTGTAGATGGTGGTGGGCATGCTCTGCCGCCCAAATCGAGGAAGCTACCGCCTGGCCCCGGCGGTGCAATAGCTGCACCACCCCTTTCACAAATGCAGTAGCCATTGGCATATGGACATGTGTAGATGGCGGTGGGCATTCTCCGCCGTCCCAATTGCGGTAGCTACAGCATGGCCCTGGCAGTACATTACCGCCATGGAGCATTGCCTACAGCCAATGGGAGCGATGATCAGGGTGGCATGATGCAGTTTTGAAAATTGCGGTATGCGTGCTCCACCACCGCGGAGGTAGTCATTGGATGATTTTGAATGAGGCAGAACTACACGACCAATTGTTGCAGCTTTGCACCTTACAAACGACCCCAGGAGGCTATAAATCTGTGGGAGTGAGCCTCACATTTCCACTACTCACAGAGCCTGCTGCCTTAGACCCTCTCCTGCTGCTGCCTGGGACCCTCTCCTGCTGCTGCTTTGGACCCCTCACCACTCACTTCCACCACAGGTGTTCCATGGCCACAGGGATGGCAAGTACAGAGAAGATCCATGCCAGTCCATTCACAAGCGAGAAGCTGGAGGTCCTGGTGGACAAGGTGCTGGCACAGTACCCAAGGCTGTATGGTGGCCCCAATGTAGTGGTAAGTCATTGTCGAGGTAGTTGTAGGGCAGGTGTGGTGTCAGACATGTACTTGTGCTGCTGCATGATATGCCTGAGGGTCTGGGGATGTGTCACACACTGACAAACAAGCTGTCTCCAGGGTGAAGGAGTATGTGTGTCCCAATGTCACTGTTTTACCTGCCTGCAGTTCTATGTGTGAGTGGAGTGTCTTACATTATCAGCCATCAAGGGCCACAGGATGTTGGACATGTAGGTGCCAGGACAGGAATTGCTTGGGAGATTGTTTCTGTGTGCAACTGTTGGCTGAATCAATGTGAACCCAGAGACTAGTTCCAGTACCTGCACACAGTGCTTCAAAACACACAGGTATAAATGTGATGTATGTAGTGTGCAGACATGCTTGGGACTGGTGATGTCTGCAAACCAACGAGGGTGTTCAGTGCAGTCATCCTGCATGAGTGTGTGATTATCCATGACCCTGTACGCCCTCATGAATGCATGCAATCACATGGTTTTGGCCCATGAAGAGTGCCCTTGTGAGGTGTCCCCCAGTATGTGATGTTGGGAGTTTACACATGGTTATGAGTAGGCGTCTTGCTACTGTGGTGATAGATGTTGGTACATGACACTGTGTGACTGATCATTTCCCTTCTTCTCTCCCATACCTGCAGCTCAAGGTACACCAGCGTAAGGCCATGTGGAGGGCCATTGCAGCAAAGGCGTTAGCCCTGAGGGTCTCCAACAGACAACGCACACACTGCCACAAGAGGTGGGACGACATCAGTCTGCTTGCGAAAACCGTGGCTGAGATGACATTGGGCATGATACCGTGCACTGGGCGTTTAGCATGGCGCAACATGACTCCACTGATGGTCCGCACGTTTGCAGTGACTCATCCTGAGCTGGATGCACGTCTGAAGGAGCATCAGCAAGAAGGTAGGGGTGAGTATTTGGGGAGGGTGACTGTGGCTGGGAGTTGATGCATGTGTACATTGCCTGTTGCAGCGGGGGACCATGTGATTTTCGTGTGGTGGAGCTGTGCTGTGTCATGTGAGTGTCTGCTGGGATGTGTGCCAGTGTCATGCATTGTGACAAAATGCCCTTACAAAGGTGACCCTCCCTGATGTTCTTCCTCATTGCCAGATGTGTAAAGATCCACATGGTGCTTCAGCATTGGTATAGTGTGAGGAATCTATAAGGGTGGGAACAGCAGGGTCTACTATCTGAGTGTGAGTTCATGTATGCCTACTTTGCATGCACCATGACCGTTGAGGCCCACACATCTGACAATAAGGTGACCCAGAGTACCAAATGGTGCTTGGTATGGCCCACTTGGCATTGTGTTTGACTCTGCACTTCTTCCTGGCCACTGGCCTTGTCACTGACTGCTGTCTGCCCTTGCCTGTGCAGCTTCTCATGCCCCGACTCTGCACTTCTCCCTGGCCACTGGCATTGTCACTCACTTCTGCTCTGCCCTTGCCTGTGCTGCTTCTCATGCCTGACTCTGCACTTCTCCCTGGCCACTGGCCTTGTCACTCACTGCTGCTCTGCCCTTGCCTGTGCAGCTTCTCATGTCCTGACTCTGCACTTCTCCCTGGCCACTGGCATTGTCACTCACTGCTGCTCTGCCCTTGCCTGTGCCGCTTCTCATGTCCTGACTGTGCACTTCTCCCTGGAAACTGACATTGTCACTTACTGCTGCTCTGCCCTTGCCTGTGCAGCTTCTCATGTAATTGACACTGGCCCTGCTGCTCTGCTGTGTTGGGCTCTCACCTGTGCAATGGACACTGGCTCTGTTGCTCTGCTGTGTTGGGCTCTCACCTGTGCCATAGACACTGGCCCTGCTGCTCTGTTGTGTTGGGATCTCACCTGTGCAATGGACACTGGACCTGCTGCTCTGCTGTGTTGGGCTCTCACCTGTGCCATGTACACTGGCCCTGCTGCTCTGCTATGCTGGTCTCTCACCTGTGCAATAAGACACTGGCCATGCTGCTCTGCTGTTTTGAACTCCCCCCTGTGCCATGGACACTGGCCTTCCTGTTTGTAGTTTGCTGTGTAGATTGTATAGCATTTGAACAGCATTGTGTGCCTTGCTCTTGTCTACTGTTGTTCTACTGTCACATCTGTCACATCTGTGCAATATGCCAATAAAGACAGTTACTCCTGTTGTTTGTTTTGTCAGTGTGTTTGCTGAATAAAGGTATTTTGGGCTGTGCATTTTGTTGCCTGTCCCCCATGCTCTATGGGTGACTTGAACATTACCAAGCTGTTTGCCCACATCACATTTATAGACAGAGGTAACAGGGTCTTCCGTTCAATCAGACACTGGCACTTGTGCTATCTGTATTGCATCTTTTGCCTGTCATGCAATTCTCTTTGTAGTGGTTTGCTATTATTGGCTACGTTGCTGCCATGTCAGCTTGGGGTACAGTGCCCCAAGCTGACATGGGTGTGATGGTGTGCACAGGTTTGCATGCAGACTGGGCAAGTTCATGTTGTATGTGTGTTATTCCTGTATCTGTGCCCAGCTGTGTATGTGTATGGTCATTTTGTGTTGGCCCTCAGTCATGGTCCCCTGGACTACATGTGATGTGTGCTCTTGGGTGGTGACGAGGTGTGCAGTGTGAAGGTTGTGACTTTGTGATGGTTGTGGATGTGTGTGTGCCCCTGGATTGTGATGGCCACACATGTCTCATGTGTGTGCCTATTATTTGTATTGTCCTGCCCTGTAAAAATGATTGTATGCAGTTGTGTGAGTTGTCTGGTGTGCACTGTGCAGTGTGTTGGTGTGTCCATGCAGTTCTGTGTGATTCTTCCTTGTTGTTTTTGTCAATTATGGGTGTGAAATGTGTGTGACTTGCACTTCAGTTTTGTGTTTGTTTGATTATCAACGTGTCTTGAGTGTGTTTGCGTAGACTGTGTGGCCCTGCTGCTCCTCATTGGCATTGTGTTTGTGTTTGTCATGCATTGCAGGCACATGGTGCCTTTTATCCTCTTGCATGGCATGGTGCGTGGTGCACTGCCATCACCTATGTGTGCCACTTGTGCCTGGCCATTTTTGGTCTGCACTATCTCTATTTGTGTAGGGTGCAATACTTACATTTCTACTACTGACATGCTAGTCAGTTGACTTGAATGTCAGCTATCCCCTCACTTGTTTTTGGGACTGTGCCATGTGGTGCAGTTCTTGGGCCTGGAGTGTTGTTCCACATTGGACCTTGCCCAACTGGTTTATGTGTGATGTTTTTGTGCTATTTGTCTAGGTGAGGATTGTTCATGTGCACTACAGCTGTGTGTGCTGCCCAGAGATCTGATGAAGATGGTTGTGCTCTTGTGTCCCAGAGTGGGGCATCCTGTTGTTGTTGTGTTGGATGTATGTGTGTAGGATGTTGTATTGCTTGACATCCTGTGTGTGCTGTTCTATTTGTGCTATACTGATTTGTGGTGTGTGTGTTGAGGTTGTATCAGTCATGTCTGTGTGTGGCTGTTGTGATTGTTGTGCACAGGCTGCTTATTGTACATACAGTGGTGTGTGTATGTGGCCTTGGGATTGACCGATGTGCATCCCCTGATGTCCTGTGGTGTTTGTAGATTTTTGCTGTCATGTGCATGTGTGGTTGGTTTGATGTGGCAGTGTGGGTCTGTGCAGGTGCCCTTCTTGTGTGATTTGTGATATGGAGTGGCCCTGCCTTCTGCTTTGTGTGCATGTGTTGACCGCGGCATTGACATAAGCTGGAACGGGACGTTGCTGCTAGTTGGCAGTCGATGTGTGTCCCGGATGCAGAGGGGTGACTTTTGCCAGGTGGGTAATATGTGGGTGCCCTTTTGGATGTGTTGTGACCCCCAGCAGGGTGTTTGTAGTGAAATTGTACCCTGTGTCGGCCTGTGTGTTGTGTGTTGTGTTTGTGTAGTTGCGTACCTGTGGCGGCGTCCGCGGCGGCCCATTTGATGATAGTACTGTAGCAGGTACATCACTGGATGCATATGTAGGGCTGGGTCCATGGCGTTCATGGCCGCTGCTCTGCTATCACGCTCCGCTGTTAAGTTTCTGCCGTGTCAGATTAGACGCTTTCTCCGCTGCGGTGCGTCTGCTTGTTTTGGCCATCCTAATTTTTTGAGTGGGGCGGACATCATTCCGCACGGCAGTGATTCTCCATTGGCTCCCACTTCGGTGGTGCAGGGCGCACTTTGATGGCGGTGCGCGTGGCTCTGCGGCGGACGGGAAATGACCTATGTTTTACTATACTAATATGGCAGACGTGAGTCCGCTGCTCGCGGGCGGAAAAAGGTGTTTTTCTGCCCCGCCAGCACCGCGGTGGTGCCACTGCACGACATCCTAATGGACCCCTAAGAGTCTAGGTCTAGGAAAATGGTGCCTTGTTCAAATATAAACTGAAAGTTAAACTCATTTATGATAATCTTCCTGACTTCTTTCTGAAACCAGGGCTCATGTTTAGCAAGGTTTTGTATCGCCCAAGTGCCAAACAAAGGGATGCAAGTGTGAAGCAAAACCTACAAGCTATTCAAGGCCATCTTGCCTGGCTTTGCATGTCCTTGCATGGGTTGATAAGTATAGAGTAACACAGGGCAGCACAAATCACTGTCTTGCGTTACTCTGCAGCAGGGAGGCATGCCATGGGTGGATGGTGGTTGATCTCACACATCAAACCATTCATCCTGATACATTCTCATATTTCCAACACTGGTAGACCTGAGAATGCATCAGAATTGTACGCCTCCCCACCAGTGGCAAAAAGAGGAGAAATATCTTTATTTTGCCCCATTTCTTCCTCAGTGTGCTGCATCCTGCATCCTGTAGTACATGAAGAAAGATGGAAATGCCTCTAAGGATTGATCCTTCCTGGCTAAAAACCAAATCTTCCTTCAACGCGGGCACCATTTCAGCATGGAGCAAGGCTGCCTGTGCTGGTGCTAGACAGAAGTTTTTGAGCCGGTGCAAGTAAGTAGCAAGAAATAGAAAGAAAGTTCTGTATAACATTACATATGATGCATTCATGCTCTCTCTTTTTCACACAGTGCAACAAGGAGGCTTGGTTTGTGCTTAGGTCTTTCATATTTCCAAGATCTCCAAGGCCTATTATGCAATCTGCTATTAGCAAAGTCAAATGAAATCTTGTTTAAAATAAAATATTATTGGAGCAGCATAAGAA
The DNA here is from genome assembly GCF_964263255.1 of Lissotriton vulgaris. Taxonomy (NCBI): domain Eukaryota; kingdom Metazoa; phylum Chordata; class Amphibia; order Caudata; family Salamandridae; genus Lissotriton; species Lissotriton vulgaris. Next base: position 1,090,696,670 of record NC_141696.1, on the reverse strand, counting down.
TGAACTGCGTATCTTTGCGCAACTTGAACACAATTGTACGATATTCAGCAAATGGAGAAAGAAAATAATGAACAAAAATGCAGGAACTGCATTTCTATCAAAAGCAACATATTTCTTTAAATAAAAAAAGTTAAAGATTTTCTACACTCAGCACCATGCATTCTCCTCTTAAGTCAAATGAATAATGCTGCTAATGCTTACCACAGCAGCTCTAGCTATCGATACATCGTGCCAAAAACCTTTACAGGAAGTTAATAGAGTAAGGGCTTCTTTGCAGAAGCATTAAACTGAAAAATGCTTATGTTTTAAGAAATAGCTTTCATTGTGCTTCTTAAAATCATTTAAATTTCGCAAGCGCCACGTTCGTTGTCTCTTTAACTGCTCATAATTAGAAAATGTTCTTAATTTTATCTTAGCACATAGATGCATCAATGACTGACTCACTGTTTGTATGTGTTTTGAAGACAGCGTATGTGCAGGACTGTATGGGTGGATGAGTATGTGTATATGTGTGTGTTAGTGAGTGAATGACTGTCTCACTAGTGTCTTTATCAGTAACGACATATGTTTTAATCTAGTATATGTGAGTATTGATGTATATAACTGAGTATATGTGAGAGTGAGAGATTGTGAGAGTTCCTGTTTAAATAAGTATGTGTTTGTATACGTGATTGTTTACGAGAGTAAGTATGTGTAAGTTTCCTTAGAAGTAAGGTGGTAGTGTGTGTATAGCTGTATATGCAAATAAATGGATGTTCAATAGTTAATTTGCATGTGTGAGTATGTGTGTGAGTAACTTTTGGATGACTGTCGGTGTGTAACAGGATACATATGATGAGTGAGTATATGTATGAGTGACTATATAGAACTGTTGCTGAATGAGTGGATGTGTATATAGATGTTGGAATTACTGAATTGGTTGTTGTAACTGGTATGGGTATCTCCATTTTTTTGAAAATGTTAGTTTCTATTTTTGAATATGTGTTTCAAGGGTTACATAACACTGAAAGGAGGTCTGTCACTCTGTCACAAGGATGGTGTCATCAGTGATGTCATGAGTGATGTCACTGACCATGTCATGAGTGATGTAATATGTGACGTCATCAGCAGTGCATTGCAGGCGCACAAGTTATAGTGAGTCCAACTAACTATAACATGGGAATTTCAATGGTTTTATGTCAGTAAAATTTCCAGCTAACTATAACTGGTGTGAAACCTGTGGTTTTTTCAGTGAATTTAATAGGTTTTTTAAATGCTAATTCCTAACTATAACTGGTGAGAAACCTATCGTTTTTTCAGTGAATTTCATAGGTTTTTTAAATGCTAATTCCTAACTATATATAGGGCCTCTAACCTTTGTTTTTTTCAGTGAATTTCAAAGGTTTTTTAATAGCAAATTTCTATAGCTATCAAATATAATATTTTTTATATTGATTCCTATATTGTATATTTATGTAATAATATTTTTTTAATGTAAATTGTTCATGGTTTTTTTTTTTTTGCCCTGGAGCGCTCCCGGTAAGCGCCGTCTTCTGGCGCGCCCCGGTGCGCATACCGGTGAGCGTCCCGTTTGCGCTATTGCCGCAAACGAAAACATCATCGTGACGTATCGCGTAGCCGTGTCCACGTGATACGCTCGGCGTAAGCGCACCCGGAAGCACTCGAGCGCATACGATCGCGCTACGTAAGCGCCCCGGGGCGCGTAGCGTAAGCGCATCGGGTCATGTGACCTGAAAATAACACTTTTCATTGGTTCAAGACAGTTTTGGTTTCCAAACGATGAAATCCCTGGTCATGTGACCTGAAAATAACACTTTTCATTGGTTCAGAACAGTTTTGTTTTCCAAATGATGAAAGCCCCCACTTTTTTTCCTCATTCTCACTTTTCACTTTGACTGAGGAAGACCTTTTTGCAGACCTATTTGTACCTATTTGTACTAAGAAATGGCTACAGTAGCAGCAGCAGCAGGACATCTCAACCACCACCACCACCACCACAAGGACCACAACAACACCACAGTGGTGGAGAAGAAGAAGAGGAGGAGGAGGAGGAGGAGAGGTGGTCCCTGCCTGAAGATACTACCACCTATAAGCCAAAGGAGCACATTGTCTGGGAGTTTTTTAAAATCCCAAGGGGCCTCAAAAAAGTTAATGCGCCAAAGGTTACTTGTTTGATCTGTGGCACTGTACTTTCCAGGGGGAACCCTGCCAAAAAGTATTCTTTTGGCAACAACACCATGATTCGCCACATGCAATGCTGGCACCCAAACAACTATGCTGCGGCAGAGGTCAGAGAACTGACAAAAAACCCTCCTCAATCTTTTCCAAGCACCTCCCAAAGTAAGCAACCCACTCCATCGGGTCCAGAGACAAGTGAGATGGTCCCAAACATCCAAACCCAGTTTGGAGATTTCAAAATAGTTTGCACATTTTGTGGAAGGACAATTTGCTATGTAGAGCAAAGTATTAAACTAATTAACCGTGCTGGAGACAACCACAAGTGCAAAAACAAACCTTAATTTTTTTTCTGTTTTTTTTGCTCCAGTTGATCCGTTTACAATTCCCTGTTTTTTGTTTGTCAGTGATGTCATTTGAGATGTCATCAGTGATGTCACTGACCATGTCATGAATGATGTAATATGTGACATCATCAGCAGTGGATTGCGGGTGCGCGATATATAGTTAGTGCAACTAACTATATATGCGAATTTCAATGGTTTTGTGTGAGTAAAATAAGGTTTTGTAAATGCTAATCCCTAACTATATATGGTCTATAACCTATGGTTTTTTCAGTGAATTTTCAAGGTTTTGTAAATGCTAATTCCTAACTATATATGGTCTATAACCTATGGTTTTTTCAGTGAATATATGTATATATATATATATATATATATAGCAATCTGCCTTGAAGTCTGAGTTGATGTATAAGTGTCTGAATGGAGTATTTAGTAGCAGAATGAAAGACTATCTTAGTGACTAATTTAAAGTGTCTCACTAAATATTTGAGATAGTGATTACACTTTGTGAATAACTGTATCACTCTATCTCTTGGTGTGTAAAGTACTATATAAGATAGTTACTAGCTATGTGAAAGTGTATATTAGTTATCAATTAGTTTAGTGAGTATTTGTATGTGATAGTGAACGAATGTGTGTGTGGTTGGTTGGGAGATGTGTGACTGTCCAACGATGTGTAAATAGCTGATTTAATAGGTATATGAGGTTAAGACTGTGTGTGGAAACAAATGTTTGGGTGAGTGAATCTCTTTATTGGTGTGATGATAAGTAAATATATTTCTCAATGATGCATGTCCAACAAAGTAGAAATATAAAAGACAGTGTATGTGACAGTTGGTGTATATAAATAAGTATACATAAGACTCAGTAATTGTATGAGTGAATGTAAAGATAACTGTATTCTTGTAATAGTAATTTTATAACACACTAAGTATAAGTATGAGTTACAATCTACATGAATAAATAAAGTTGTCTTTTTGTAAGTTTGTAAATATGTAAATATAAGTGTGATCAATTGTTAACATAAGTGAATAGGATGACTGCATAAGTGGATATGATGTTAGCTGGTGTGTAATGTTGATGTAGGTGTATAAGTATATTTAATAGTGTTGTATTTATCTTTGTTAGCATGTACAAGTGAATCTATAGGTAAGTGTTTAGATGTGTGTGTAGATCTAGGAATCACTAAGTGGCTTTTTAGAAACTTGTATTGTTGTATCAATGCTTTCAAGTATTGTATATCATTATTTTATAATGAGTGTTAAAAAGCTATACTAGTGAATGATAAGATGTATCAGATTGTCACGTGGATGATGTCATCAGTGATGTCATTTGAGATGTCATCAGTGATGTCAATTACCATGACATGAATGATGTAATATTTGACATTGGGACATTTGACAACTAACTATAAAGGAGAAATTTCAATGGTTTTGTACGAGTGAAATGTCCAACTAACTATAACACCCCTGAAACCTGTGTTTTTTTCAGTGAATTTCTGAGGTTTTTTAAATGCTAATTCCTAACTATAACATGTCTGAACCCTTTGGTTTTTTCAGTGAATTTCAAAGGTTTTTTCAATGCTAATTCCTAACTATAACATGACTGAAACCTATGGGTTTGTCAATGAATTTTAAAGGTTTTGTAAATGACAATTTTCAAATATATTTATTTTTATATTTATTCCTTTTATTCTGATTTACTAATTTTTTAATTACATTACATTGTGTGGCTCCCCTTCCTTTTACTTTTTTTGGGCCCTTGGGACCCCATCCCATAGAGTCTGGCCCTCAAATCTAACTTTATTCATTTTTTTTTATAGGAAGGGGATTCCTATAGAAGGAAATACAAGTTGCTTGTAAGTATGCTTAGAACTACTTTTCAGGGTCAGTGTTGGGCTAAAAGATGCAGCACTGGGTTTTCTCCTGATAACAGGTGAGTAAATTGCAATTTGTTGTTCGGATGATTTTAGGTGAATGTTTTAAAGTTCCTAAACTCCACACTTAGAAGAATTTGCAGTGAAACCACTCAATGTTAGTTTCTGAAAAAAAACTCAATTAGCAGGTAAATAGTGTTCTCGTTAACTTTTCTTACTCAGTGGTGGATCCTGGATCCAGCACTTGTGCAGCTCCTCTAAACAGTTGAAAGAGTGCAAATTACCAAACACGCACGGAAGTCCCATTTCTTTTTTTTTTTAAATCGCTAGAATGCGCGGATCATATGCGCACCCCTCGATTTTACCCCAAAAAACAATAATTGGGGCGAGCAGACCTAGAGGATCAGGGTGTGTTTACCCTCCCCCTTTTAACGTTTTAAACACACATTTCATACGCTTCTTCAGCCTCCCTTCTACCGAGGCATAAAATGGCTGCCAACAGTTTCTAATTTCGAATGTTGACAACTACTTGTCACCCAATTAGCATTCAGCGTGTGATCGAAAGGCTATCCTTATGGTACAATGACAATAAGCGGAGTATCCGTATTCAATTTTTGTAGGGGAAGGGGGCCGCGTTGCCAATTCCGGGCACCGGGGTCTCCATCCCCCAGGGCATGGCTAATTATATATATTTTTTTTATGGAGGAGGGCTACATAGCCCTCGTCCTGAAGCCACTTCAAGGTCCCGGGGACCCCATTCCCCGGACACTGCCTTTTTTAAAAATTTGTTTTGGCCATCACCGTTGAGGACTATGGGAGGGTCTCCAATTCCCCCACTGTCCTGCCGGCTCCCCACCTCCTGCAGGAGCCGGTGTTCAAACGACATCTGAACTCCATCTGTGTATTTACACCCTAGGAGTTGCCTTCACTTTGCGCATGCATGTTTGTTGTAGAGTATGCGTGTTAATGCTATGCATGCGCACAATACGTCCCACCGTCTGGCTAAGTACCCCTAACATATTTCATTTTATTTGCGCATGCTCAATTACAACATACCCAATCACAGCTCTCACACCCAGTGACATCATGCCCAACCAATCATCATTCTGCAAAGCATTTATAACCTGCCTACCTTCTTGAACTTTTACTATTCCACAGTCACAGTCACTGATACTGTTCGTAACCACTTCTTCGTGGGTGAGCACTTTTTTTAAGAGTAATTAAATTAATTAATCTGAACGATCTTCAAATACCACGTAAATGCAAATTTTTGTTCGATTTGACAATGTTGTTTTTAAGCACGCTTTCCTGCTTTTTTATATTGTTAAAGTTGAATTTATAACTTTTGTTTCTGTGCAAATCACTTAATCCTGCTGTGTTTCTTTAATTTGCCAAGCGCCACGAGACCGTTTCCCACACCAGTGTGCAACTTCATGCGATGTAGATTTTCCCGTGTAAGTAGTGCGTCACGTGCCCCATGCATTGCAAAAGTAATGTATTTGGCAATAGTGTATTTTAGTACGGTTTCCAGCTCTTGTATATCAAATAAGTTACCTTGGTAGTCGATGTTTCTGGGCAAATCACTTAATCCTGCCGCCTTTCATTATTTAAGAAGTGCGCCACGTGCTGCTTCTAACCCATTCAGTGCACATGTAATTGATTGACCAGTGTTGTATTTTAGCACGCTCTTCATGTTTTTTAATAACGTTTAACTTGATTTCTTATCGTTTGTTTTTATGCAAATCACTTAATCCTGCCACGTTTCTTTATTTGCCAAGCTCCACGTGGTCGATCCCGCACCAGTGTGCTACGTGCTGTTCAAGTTAATGCGATGTCGTTTTTCTTGTGTAAGTAGTGCGTCACGTGCCCCATGCATTGCAAAAGTAATGTTTTCATTAATAGTGTATTTTTGGACGGTTGCCAGCTCTTATACCTCAAATACCTTGCCTTGGTAGGCAATGTTTCTGGGCAAATAACTTAATCCTGCCGCCTTTAATTTTTTAAGTAGTAAGCCACGTGCTGCTTCCTCCCCATGTACTGAACTTGTAATCGATTGACCAATGTTGTATTCTCCATGTTTTTTAATAACATTAAACTTGATTTCTTATCCTTTCTTCTGTGCAAACCACTTAATCCTATCACATTTCTTTAATTTGCCAAGTGTCACATGGCCGTTCCCTCTGCATGTTCAAGTTAATGCGACGTAGTTTTTCTCATGTAATGCACATGTAATCGATTGGCCAATATTGTATTTTAGCACGCTCTCCATGTTTTTTAATAGCGTTAAACTTGATTTGCCCCCTGTTCCAGCTCATTATACATATATCTCAACCATGAGACGTATTGGTCGCCACAAACTGTTTATTCCTGCCCATGCACTGTCCCAGGTTGGGGTCAACAACTCGACACACCAGATCCACTGACTACTCTCCATATGCTAACAGGCGAAAATTGCAATGGACCTAATGGAGTTATCAGGTTTGACTTCAACATTTCATGATAGAAAAGCATTCTGAGATGAGCATTTGTGTATTTCATGTGTTTGCAGACAGATAACTACAATTGTGATGTTTTTTGCATGCTGGTAATGATACTTCCAAAAACATTCATTTGTTGAAGTTACATTACTTTATGTTATTTTATGTTAATAACTGTTTTCATTAGAATAGTTGTAAATAGTAAAGAGGGCTCTTAGGGATGACACTTATGAATGCCTACCGAGCACGTCCATAGTGCCCCTCAAAAGCATATTGGTATTTGCACATGATTTTGTCTAACCACTAGTATGGTCCTAGCATGATTGGTTTGAAACCTCTGATGATTGCTATTCAACCCCAATCCTATTGAGAACAATTGTTTTTATGTACATTAAAATTAAGCATGGACATATGTACAACATATACATTTTAACTCTTTTTTTCATTTTGCAGAATTTTACATAAGTCAGCAGCAAATTGCCGAGATTGAAGAAAATATATCCTCCTATTCTTGCTCATCACACCGATGTCTCAAATATGACATGACTTAGTTGTGAGAAGCCAAAAACATCAACACATTTTTAACGAATAACGTTAAGGTAAAAACTCTCAATATGACTAGTCGACGAAGTTAAAAAGTAACGGATATAAGTTCTTGAGGGGTTTTTGGTGGGAGATAATCTCCAATTCATAGTTGTACGGATGGTTCTGATACAGGGTGGATCTCTATATAACTAATGGATGATTAGGTATTAGGATGGCATACAGATCTCCCAACCTTCTTACTTTTTCTCTTAAAAGGTTCCAAATTGGTGTTGAATATTAGACTGTGCAGTAGAGATTGACGTTGCTGCTCCACTGGTATTTGGGCCTTCTCATGAAGCAGGAGGAGCCTGAGGGGATTGAGAGAGGAGCCTCTCTCAATCCCCTTAACTTTTCCCTTGCAAAGTTGACTGGCTTCTTAGTCTGCAAGTGCTTCCGCATATTTGCAGTTCCACACCAGTACTTTTTATTGGGGTCTCCTCTTGAAAGCAGTCTTGCATATGCGGCAAGTAACTTTTCTTGCATTCACCTTTTTTAAGACTTGTGGAAATTAATTTCAAAATATCCATTTTAGTAGTCAAATGTCTGCATGTACAATGGCCATGAGGCATTTTGAGAGCAGGTACACCCAAGATCAAGTGAAGAGGTTTGATTGATAAGGCCTAGCAAAGGCAGTGGCAACAATGGGGAGAAAGGTCCATAAGTGGCGGAGGCTGGGTTTGTAAATCTGCTCCATCTATAACTTTCTCTCTCTCACAGTTATAATGTCGTTTTCTCTATCTTTCTCTCTGTCTCACTCTCTCTCACATCGTTTCTCTTTCTCTTTTAAAGTTATGGATGGTGCTGTCAACTCTGACGTTTAAAATCAAAGCTCAGTTGAAGTTGTGAACTCTTTGCTCACAGTGTTTACACAAAGTAAGCAGAACGGCCTAGATATACAATACCTCAGATTAAAAGTATTAGAAATAAACCAACTTATTTACAAACCCCATGTGCCACTTTTGCGTTTCTTTCAACATGAGAAAAGCAACACAAAAGTGGAGCAAGGGTCTTGTAAATAAGCCCTAAAAATATTGTCCTGCATAATGACTTGATCTGTCACCTAAATATGTCTTATCTCTGAATAATTTTAAAGACCTGTTGATCTCAAATATAAATCTGACACAGTAGGCATTTCTATACAGACACCGCTTGAATGCAAGCCTATATGATAAGTGATATGTATCAGGTACAGGTACACTGCACACATTAAAAAGTTGTAAATATTGTCAAGTATTACTTTGACTTGTAATGTTTGACCTCATTTAGTCACATCAATCTAATTTTAAACACTAATTTTCTTTTTTGTTTTGCAGATTAACTACCAAACTTCTATTGGGGTCCACATCACATGTTGTTTATTATATTGTTTGATAAAGTTATGGTTCTAGTTATTTATTGTATGATCTTTTAGTTATATTTCCAGTTATTTATTGTTTTAATAAAAGTTAATATAAAAAGTATATACGTCATTTTTTTGTGGGGGTAGCATTCCTCAAATGCTAACTTGAATGTGGAAAAGTGGAAAAGTTATCTGGTTTGGATTTTGGAAGTGAGAACAGATTTCACTGCTCTGTCTTTCAAAATTTAAACCAAGTTTGCTATGGGAGGGCGGGAGCTGCAAGACTCCTGCCCTCTCATAGCAAATAGCAGTGTCCTGGGGGTAGGTGGCACAGGACACTGCAGGAGCCGGCTCTGGGGCGTGGAGGTCCCCAGGGCCATTGAGGCATGCAGACGGAGGGCCATGCAGCCTCCCTCCTACAATACACAAAGCCCGGAGGGTGGTGGTTCCCTGGGCTTGAGGGGGGTTGTTGAGTCCTTTCCACTTCTAATTTTGCATGCAGGGGGGGGCCTTGGGGCCCACTCCAACCATTTATTTTATAACTCTGGGGGGTGGCTCTCACTGTTGCATTGCAAAGAGAAATGTTGAGAAAATCTTCAAGTAAGATAACAAAGAATTTTGAAGTCCATTTTCTGAATTTTTGTTGTTGGTTGCAGACGTGAAAGCGGCAACAATTGTTACCCCGTCTTTGTAAATATGTCACTCAGTTTTGTAATGTTGACAATCTTGTCTCCCATTTAAATATGAACAAATTATTTATTGAAGTGCATTGTGAATTGTGATGCAACACTGTCTAATCGTGATCGATAAAGAATACTGTTGCATCATTTTTAAGATGGGAAAAGTGACGTGAAAGTGGCTCAAGGGGCTTGTAAATCTGCTACCAGTGTTATGTCTTACTTTGCTTTCCTTTCTGTCATGTAGAGAATCCTGGGTAAATATAACAGTGTCTGTACAGCCAGGACCTTTCAACCCTACCCCCAAACTGCTTACTGCCTATTACCATAGTAACAGTTCATGGAACAACAAAGTGAGCACAGAGGTTAGAAGTTCACCACACTATGTTGCTAATCAAAACAGTTACTGTGCTAGAGTTTTAAAAGTTTTCCAAAGGAACCGTTAGGCGTAGAAGAAGTCAGTGGAAAATATAATAAAAATAATAGCAGGGGTTCGCTGGGGCCCCCACAGTCCCAGGGCTTCACTCATGTTGGGAGGAGGGGGGTGCAGTAGGCTGTGCAAATTTTATATCGGGAAAACAACAATGCAGTGTATTGTGGCTTTTCTTTAATATAATGTGGAATAATGTTTATTTAATATGCAGTGTTCACTTTGGTTTTGGATGGAGTCACTTGATTACTGGAAATGTATTAATATGTAGGACAGCATGTACTGTATATGTGCGTGGAACAAATTTAACGCTTAATTGACTAAGGTGTTCCAGAAACAAGATTAATGTTCATTGGGTGCGAGCTATTGAAAGTAGAAGTGTTTTCTGCAATTCACTTCTGCTCCGGAGAGTAGCAAGGACATCTAATTGGCTTACATGTTGTAAGGAGGACTTTTCTGAGCTTTTTGTTTGTTGGTTGCAAACTATTGAAAGTAGATGTGTTGCCAGACATTCACTTCCGCTCTGCGGAGTACGAGGGACATCTGATTTGCTAAAGTTCTCCAAGGAGGACTTTCCCAAGCGTAACGTTGATTGGCTGTCAACTGTTGAAAGTAGAAGTGTTGTCAGCGATGCCTTCCCTCTTCGCAGAGTATTAGGGACATTTCATTGGGTAACGTGTTCCAAGCGGGACCTTGCAAAGGTTAATGTTCATTGGCTATGTTGCATTAAAAGTAGAAGTTTTGGCAGTCATCCCTTCCTCCTCTGCGGAACAACATGGACATTTTATTGGCTAAAGGGTTTCGAGCATAAGTTTGATCCTTATTGGGTGTGAACGGTTCACTGTTGTCAGTGATTTTGTGACGCACTTCCAAAGGAGTATGGGAAAAGAAAGTAGTAGAGGGGAGGTAAGGAACACTATTAACTCTGTACAGTGGTCACAAGGTGGTGGACATGGATTATGAAGGTGAAAATAGTTTTTGTAGGTTTTAAGGGCCAATCATACAATTGCTGTGTGGTGTGCAAATCACGGCGGAAAAATGACAATGTCTTGGGGTGATTTTTTGATCAAGTTTGTGGGTGGGATAGTTCCCAGGAGTACTATTTACTTATAATGTGTTGATTAATGTTCTGAAAGGGAGGTGTGGTTGTGCAGCAAAAATTTTAATCTAGGTTTACAACAGTTTTTATTTAGAAAATACAAATAAACTTTCTTCAGAAACTGACGCTGTATATATGAATGGGGTGACAATTAAAATGCTATTTCATAAAATATCAGTTAAGCGTGGCCAAACCCTCTGATATAGTTTGTAAAAGTGTTTCCCCATATTCTTGATAATGTAAGAGGCCATAAGTTACTTTTAGATAAAGTAGAACAGAAGTGCTACAACAAACACTCCCGCACTACATTATCTGAGGTTAGGAGAACAAGTAAAAAAACTGTTAAATACAAGTGACTTCATATTACATAGAAATGCATGCATTAATAATATTCAAATTTGTATTCTATAGAATTCAGGAACGTTCTAGCGTAGTGCTTAGAGGTCGCACACTGTTCCTCTAACAAATCACTTGCTCACTTAAGAATATATAGGATAGTACTATTATAATATATAGATCTGGTCCTATGTATTCTTTAGAAAGAAGGTGAATAGGAACCGCAAATGAGAAAAATAGAAATTAGAAAATAACATTCAGAAATGTAGGGTTTATCAAATATTTAAAGTAACAAAGTATGTATGAAAGCTATATTTTTTATTGTGCAATTTCCTAAAATATGCTTCCTGAAAAAAATATCTCATCAAGTACGTTCAAATATTTGTAAGCTGTAGTACAGATGGCGCTAAAAAATGTCCTAGTTCTCTTCTTTAACAATAGGACAATCTATTACAATATAAAGATTGATACCAATGTTACAGTAAAAAGAAAAGGAAAATAAAGTTATCTATTTACCTGAACATCCATAACAAAATACTTTTGAGCGGTAATTATTTTCTGAGCTTCTTTTCTCCAGGAAGTCAAAAAGTTTGACCTTCATGGTGACGGGTCATAAACTCCTCTGAGATCATGACTGTGAAAATTATAATATATATATTCACAGTATATGATCAAAAGGGGGGAACAGACTAAAAAACAGAAGCTGGTGACGTTTCTTATATTTTTTTACTCTTTGTGATGACGGGTCATGAACTCTACTGAGATTAGCATAACTGTTAATATTATAATATACATATTAACAGTATATAATCCCTAGGGGAAAACACACTAGCACCTGGAAGGTGGTGTCGTTGATTGTAAATGTTTGGAGTTTGCGCCAAAGGGTCACCAACACCTCTGAAGCGAAGTAAAGTGTCAATATTATAATATAGACATTCACAATATATAAGCTGAAAGGAACCAGAAAAGGAGCAATGTTTGTTGTAATCTATCTATTTCTGAAAACAAGCTGCTGATGTTGCAGAGAAAAAGAGAAAACATGCAATAACACTTTTTTCTAGATATAACTGTTTAAATATTGACAAATAGCCACAAATTATAACTATCTACTATGCCATAATGAAACGCAAAACAAGAATCCGATGCTAGAAAAGGGAACCTGCATCACAGATTGGCGATCCAGAAATAACTTGCGAAAACTAAACTAATCGCACAATAGGTGTGTTTTATATAGTTTTTGGCTGTTTAGTAGTCTATGGAAGGAAGCTTCGGCTCCACCTATGTAGTTGTCATGTTTTACAGTTACACGTGCTCAAGTTTTAACTGTTTTACTTGTGCACGTGTTGGGAAAAGTTGCAGACTGTGAAGCTGTAAAGGTTTCGATTTCCATAGTAACATGTATAAGGTCCTTATTATCTACATACGTTAGAGAGTTTAAAAAGTTTTACCCAGTAAACTGTGTCCTTTGCATTCTCATGATTAAAAACATCCAAATAGAAGATATAGAAAAAAAATATTGTTTACAATAGAAGAAAAAAAACGTATTAATATTTGTTATCACTATGCTTTTTAAATAAAAAAATGCCAGCATTTGTAAAGCGTAAAGCTACCCCCGGAAAGGTGTGCCGACGCTTGGGGCACTGGGAAGACTAAACAAGGTGTTACCTACAGTGAGAGAGTGATGGGCTAAGATGCTGATGGACTATGGAATCAAACTGTGAACGCTGTTCTTGAAAGTCAAGTCGTATAGGTGCTGCGTCATACTTTTACCACACTTATATGTTAATTACTGATAATTAAGTTGAAAATATTCTTAAATTATAAGTAGGGTTCCTTGATTTATATTTCTACTGATTTTTAAAGATACATACAGACGTAAAAGTATTTATTTTCCTCTCTGTATTTATTTTGAAGTGTGGATAAATACAGAAATTGGGCTATTTTTTGAGCGTTTGAAATGCAGTCAGTGATGAGTATTAGGCCAATAGGTCTGTTGTTCTAAAAGTAAAAGGATAAAAACAATAAAAGACTTTTAGTAAAGAGCCTTAAAGAGTAATATACGTCCTCGTATAAGAAAACGTGCACATTTTAATATGAAGGTTGTGTGTAGTTTATCATCTAAGAGTGTTTACATGAGTGAAAACGGTCAGTCTTTCAGCCATGAGTGCATATTTATCAGTAAAATAAATGTGGAAATATACTAATTTCTGATTCATTTTTTTACAAAACCTGACATATATATGGGTAAATACACATACAATATTTTAATAAATACAGATGGAAATGTCCCAAAAATAAGTTTGTTTTTTATAGATTCACTCATACATGCTAACAAAGATCAATAGAACACTATTAAATATACTTATACACCTACATTACACACCAGCACACACCCTATTCACTTATGCAGTCATCCTACCCACTTATCCAAACAATTGATCATACTTACATTTACTAAGCTACACACTTATACAAACACCAGTTATTTATTCATATAGATAATAACTCATACTTAGTGTGTTAAAAAATCACTATTACAAGTATACAGTTTTCAATACAGTCACTCATACAATCACTGAGACTTATGTATGCTTATTTATATATAACAACTGTAACATGCATTGCCTTTTATATTTCTACTTTGTTGGACATATATCATTGAGAAATATATTTACTTATCAACACACCCATAAAGACATTCACTCACCCAAAACAACTGTTTTCACATACAGTCTTAACCTCATATATGAACTTAATAAACTATTTATACATCTTTAGACAGTTACACACTTTCCATTCAACTACGCACACATTCGCTCTCTCATACAAATACTCTCTTAACTAATTAAAAACTAATATAGAGTTTCACATACCTAGTAACCAACTTATGCAGTAGTTTACACAAGACACAGAGTGAAACAAATATTCACACAATTAAATCACTATCCCATATATTTAGTGAGACACTTTAAATTACTCACTTACACAGTCAATCATAGTAGTACTAAATCATCCATCCAGACACTTCTACATCCACTCATTATTCAATGCAGATTCCTATATATATAATAATAGCAGCCCGTCCCGACGTTGTCCGGGTATGAATTGCTGCCGGTCAGTAGTATATTGTTTTGTAGGATTTCGTTTTGATAGCATTTCTTATCTGTGACAGGCCTGTGAAATGCTCCGATTCACAGTGCACTGCTGATGCACTTAAGAGTGCACGTTCAGTAGTGTGTGAACTCGAGTTTCCCTATTTTATTTTTCCTTGCAATATTATATAGCGAGAACTCGACAACATGGCATGAGCACAATTTACATTACAGAAGAACACATTCATTTGTGGTAGGCACGGGGAGACAAGGTGATTTGCCTGGAATCACAGGATTTTGAGCTGATGCCGAGATTCGAACGTAGCTCCCCAGCTCTAAAGTTCGCAATTCTAGAACTTGTGACGGGAGGTGTGTCTAAAAGTGTATGTTGGTGCTGGCCATCAATGAGAGAGACCTGTGCATTTTTCAAATCGTTGGTGAAAAAATATGAGTATGTTGCCGGAGATGTGGGCAGCCGTGCCACCAATGTACTTACCGGGGGAGGGTAAACCCCCATTATTCTGCAAATTTCTTTCCGCATACCATCACTCCGCATACTTTCATTACGAAAGTACCATGACTCTGCAATGCCATTATAACGCCTGGCATTACATTTTATATGCTTTTACCACGCATACATTTACAACAAAATTTGTTGTAAATGCATGAATGGTAAAAGCATGTTTTTTTTAATGTTTGGATAAGGTAAGTATGGGTATAGGGGTATATGTTTTGGGGTGCTGAGGTATATGTTTTGGAGTGTTTGGGTATTTTAAGGGTTCCGATATAGTTTTGGGTTATGGTGTACAGGAGTAGTTTTCGGGTTTTGGGATAGGTATGGGTTTTGGGGTACACGGGTACAGGGGTATTTTTAGGGTTCAGGGCTAGATTTGGGTGTTGGGGTATAGGGGTATTTTGAGGGTTCAGGGCTAGTTTTGGGTTTTGGGGTACAGGGGTATTTTTAGGGTTCAGGGCTAGGTTTAGGTTTTGGGGTACAGGGGTATATTTAGGGTTATGGGGTAGGTTTGAGTTTTGATGTACAGGGTTATTTTTATGGTTCAGGGCTAGGTTTGGGTTTTGGGGTACAGGGGTATTTTTAGGGTTCAGGGGTAGGTTTGGGTTTTGGGGTACAGGGGTATTTTAAGGTTTCAGGGCTAGGTTTGGGTTTTGGGGTACAGGGGTATTTTTGGGTTCAGGGGTAGGTTTAGGTTTTGGGGTACAGGGTTATTTATAGGGTTCAGAGCTAGGTTTGGGTTTTGAGGTACAGGGGTATTTATATAGGGTTCAGGGCTAGGTTTGGGTTTTGGGGTACAGGGGTATTTTTAGGGTTTAGGGATAGGTTTGGGTTTTGGGTACAGGGAATAATTATAGGGTTAAGATGGGTTAGTGTTTAAGGGTGTTGCGGTATTTTAAGGAGTAAGTTTGGGTTATGATTATGGGGTGCAGGGGTATTTAAAGGGAGCAGGGTGGACACCCGTAGCTGGAATGTACAGAACCTGGAAAAAAAAAACGCTCGCTTTTTTTTCTGTAATCTCCGTGCCCCACACACGCCCACGCCCCCAACACACGCCCACAGCACATGATATGAGACATGGCATGCAGGGCTGAACGTACCACACGCCCCCAGCATTTGTCACGTCCCCATCACACGCCCACAGCACAACGCAGACACGCCCACAAGGGACTACTTTGCTGGCACAGTTCTTTTACCTTTTAAATGTATATGGTGGGCGTCTGCATAGCCTATATCCTTCTGCTGCAACATCCCTTTCCAACGCTGTATTGGGTGTTGTGATTGGTGCTGTGGTTCCTGAGATTACCCGCCTCAAAGGTTTGGGCTCTCTCTTTATTATATTAGTATAGATATATATATATAAATTACCTGAGGTATAAATTACCTTCCTGCCTGTTTTCACGTGGTCTGCCTCCTTCATTTTCCTGGAAGGGTTTGTTTGAAGGATTGTTGCAACCAACAACGGAGGTGTTTTGAGGAGAAACATAGATTCAGAAAGCCCCCTACTGCAGCAGAAGGTCGGATATCACTGAAGCCGCTAGGAACACGACGACGATTGAGTCGGAGGACCCATCGCCATTGCTGACCCGTGGTGAGTGATTACAAGTTAGCTGCGCGTAGGTGGGAGAGGATAGAAACAAACGGCGGAAGGAGGACGAGAGATACGGCGGACGCCGTCCCGAAAAAAAATGTAGTGCAAGATCCCCGCACTGCTGAAAGCTGATGACGGCCAGTTTGGAACGAGAATTAGAACGGGAGGAGGCGGACGAGGAATTGTTCGGCAAACTGCCTGGGTTGACAGCTAATAAAGAACCGTCAATAATAAATGAAAAAGAAAAACATCAAGACATCAGACAATTATTAAAAGTACTGGAAAAGAAAAGTAAAAATGAAATCACTAAATGGTGGGAGCATAAGTCCCTGACAAAGTATGTAGAGGCAGGACGAGTGCCTCTGGGGTTTTGCATTTTATTAGCGCCAAGCTTTGAAGCACCAAATCTTGCAATGCTTCGTGAAGGGGGTGAAAGTAATCTAGACGCCTCAATGAACTTGGTTAAAATTTTAATCAAAATATGCAGCAATAGACCGGGTGACATTGCTAGATGAAATCAAGAAAATCAATGAAGATTTAGAAGTAGCAAGCCAGAATACTGAATGTAAGGATTTGATTGAAAAACCTACAAAAGACATCAGTGAACGCTCAAAGAAACATGAAGAAAGGATTAAAATCCGTAAAGTTAATAAATTTGTGAGAGATTTAAAAGACTATGAACTCAAACAGATATATACTTTTTCTAAAAAAATTCGATCAGGCTCAAAAATTGATAAAAAGCAAACCCAGGAGCATTGCAAAGCACATCTCAATTACAACAAAACACTGACACAGAAGGTGACACCATATCTTTATCCAGTGTTTCCAGTGGTGATAGCAGCAATTTGGCAAGCTCAGGAAGCAATTTAGTGTTGAATCTAAGCGAAGAGATTGATTTTTTTGTCGAGGACAGGCTGAAAAGGCTGCGCCTAAGATTGAGAAATGTCCAAGAAAAAGGAAGAACGCAAGACGCAGGGCATGAAGAAAAACACAAACAACAACAGCCAAAGAAAAAGCAGTGGTTCAAAAAGAAAAAACAATAGATCTAACCATTACAAATCTTTCTACAACCACACTAACAACAGCAGAAGAACAACTTCTTGCACTTGGACTCAATTTCTGTCCGGAAAGTTCTTTCAATTATGCAAACAGAAGGGCTGATGTTTTCAGTTTCATCAGAAAACTTAAGTTAAAAAAGCTATACGCTATCAAAGAAGGGGGTAGCAATGCGCGCATTGAGAAGAACTGCAGCGCGACCTGTAAGTGGCTCCGTTCTACCTTGCATAATAATACTTGGAGAAAGTGTTCTTGCTTTGAAAATGTTTTAATTCACTGTGCTCGTTTTTAAAATACAAAGTGTTTGAACATAATTGGCAGCGTGTGATTACCTTTAACATCCACCCCGGTCCACCGCAAGCACTCGGCTTGATTGTTGTGAGGGGTGAAGGGCGGTAGCTTTCCTGCTGGTAACTAGCGCGATTGGGCAAGTTAGCAAATAGAGGCGGAGCTCCGACGGTCAGCTGACCTAGAGACCGTCCTCTATTTAAAACACATGGCAGGCAAACCGCGTAGCGGACACGCGGATTGAGAAGAACTGCAGCGCGACCTGTAAGTGGCTCTGTTCTACCTTGCGTAATATTACTTCGAGAAAGTGTTCTTGCATTTGAAAATCTTTTAATTCACTGTGCTCATTTTTAAAATACAAAGTGTTTGAACATCGCTGGCAGCGGGTAATTACCTTTAACATCCACCCTGGTCCACCGCAAGCACTCGGCTTGATTGTTGTGGAGGGTGAAGGGCCGTAGCTGTCCTGCTGGTAACTAGTGCGATTGGGCAAGCTAGCAAATTGAGGCGGAGCTCCGATGGTCAGCTGACCTAGACACCGTCCTCTATTTAAAACACATGGCAGGTAAACAGCGCAGTGGACACGCGCAGCGGTCGCACCCCTGTCGCGTCGAAGACGAGCTAAAGACTAGCCCGTCTGTGCCCGTCCGAGCCCGAACGGGACCCGGGGCCATAACCCCTGCCCCTTTCGCCCCCAACAAAATAGTGCTCTCTTCCGACCAACTACGGGCATTCCGACCACCACTTCTAAAAGGTTGTCAAACCCTCACTGCTAAACACACAAGTAATGCAACATGCAGGAACTGCAAGTTTAGCTCTTAAACTTCCAGCCGTACCCCCCGAAACCAATAAAAATTATACTACACACATCCCTCACATAATTTCCCACACCGACAATTTTCTATTTTTTAGGTTAAATTGTAGCTCGCTCCCCAAACATAAACTGGACATCTTTAACCTCATCTGCGAAAAACAGCCTGATGCTCTCTTTTTAACGGAAACATGGCTGCATGACAGCAGTTGCCCTGACATTGCCGCAGCTCTTCCCTCCAACTATGCCATCATGCGAAGAGACAGAGCACAAACAACTGGAGGTGGTATAGCTATTATTTTTAAAAATCACCTGCATTGTAAATTTTATCCCTTAAACATTCCTAACTGTGAAGCTGCCTCATTTAAATTAACTCTTAACCCTAATTTTACGTTATCAGGTATGCTGGTTTATCGTCCACCAGGAGCCAGCACTTTAACTGACCATTTAACTCCGCTTCACCTAAACTCTAAGAATTTGTCTCTTATAGGTGATTTAAATCTACACCTAGAGTATCCCTTAAACAATACCTTTACCAACTTCATTTATGACCTTGCAGCCCTTAATATGAAACTCCTTAACTCGGGCCCCACACACATAGCAGGACACTTACTTGACCCTATATTTTCCACTCTTCCTGAGATGACTTGTTCCCCTTCCATCCCTATCTGCTGGTCAGATCACTTCCTATCTAAATTTAGTCTTATCATCAACCCCACTACCTCACCTTTTTTATCCACGATGACTTCGAGTAGAAATTTTGAAAAAATTCGACCTCACGCCTTCAATAAAGCCCTATGCTCCAATGTCCCTTCAGATGAACTAAATGTTGAAACTGCTGCTGAGACTACGCAATCTTGGCTCTCCAAAGCCATTGATTTAAGTCTTCCTCTATCGCACAGGAAACTTAACCGTCATCACCCCCCTGCCCCATGGTTTAATGACTCCCTGAAAATTGAAAAATCTAAATGCAAAGTGCTGGAGCGGAAATGGTGAAAAAACTACCTACCTGAGTTAAAATCTATTTACATTAAGGCCAGAAATAACTATCATACCTTGTGTATTAAAGCCAAAGCAGCCTATGTTTCCAAAACTATAACGGAAGCCACCAATCGCTCAAAAACGCTCTTTGGCGTGGTTAAAGAACTGGCAGGAGCCAAAACAGTTGCTACTCCCAAGCCTTTAAACAACAACCAATGCAACAATCTTTCACAATTCTTCAGAGGGAAAATTAAAAAAAATATTATGGAAATGACTGTTCCCCATTCCGACAACAGCTCCCCAACTAACCATGAGGACATTGCAACCCCTTCTGTTCTTACAGACCATCTTAACTGCTGGCCACCTATAGATATGGATGAATTCAAATCTATTCTTGATAAAATCAAATCAGGATCACCCACTGACATCTACCTATTACCATCGTAAAACAACTTGACACCCCTCATTTACAGGTGATTCTGAATACGTTAAATGCCTCATTCTCACAAGCCATCGTACCAGCCCTTTGGAAACATGTAATGGGGACCCCTCTTTTAAAAAAAACATATGGCGGACCCTGAGGGCCTAGCTAATTACAGACCCATTTCTCTCTCACTAACATTCTCCAAAATACTGGAAAGACATGTCCACTCATTACTTTCACACTTTACTGAGAATAACAACTCTCTTCACCCTTCTCAGTCCGGCTTCCGAACTGGCTACTCTACTGCGACAGCTTTGCTAGGTGTCACAGAGAAACTCAGTCAACTCTTAGATGAAGGTCAGACAGTCGCACTGATTCTATTAGATCTCAGTGCGGCGTTCAACACCATCTCGCACAAACGATTGTGCACATGTTAAAAAACTCAGGTATAGGTGGTTCAGCCCTAGAATGAATTATTTCCTTCCTGGAGAACCGTACTTTTCAAATTATGTCAACCACATCCCACTCCCAAACATACACTGCAGCGCACGGAGTACCCCAAGGCTCGATACTTAGCCCGCTATTATTTAACCTTTATGTCAAACCTCTAGCGCATATAGCTGACCGAGCTGGACTAACTCTTTTTACTTACGCTGACGACTCACAAATAATTTTTTCCCTCACTAATTCCAATCCCCTGGCACCCTCTGACCTCAAATTAGGTTTCAGTAATATCTACAATTGGATGATGAAGAACCAGATGAAACTTAATGGAGAGAAGACCGAGGTCCTTATCTTGGGCAAACCGTAAGACCTTTGGAAGCTTTCTCATTGGCCCACTCAAATGGGTAATCTCCCTAAACCGATAAGTCACGTATGGAACTTGGGCGTCATTATTGACGATACATTCTCTATGTACCAACATACAGTCAAAGTGACGGCACTCTGCTTCACCATTCTGAAATGGCTGAAAAAAATCATATGGATGTTGCCTGTCTGCACTCAAAAAACTGTAGTTCACACACTCATCACGTCAAGACTAGATTATGGCAACATTCTCTCCCTGGGCTCAAATAAAGCCATTGTCAGGAGACTGCAGCTAATTCAGAACTCAGCTGCAAGACTACTTTGTAAAATTCCTAAGACCTACAGCATCTCTGGGTATCTCTGTGAACTACATTGGCTCAGGGTGGAGAACCGTATTAAGTTCAAAGCCCTGAGCTTCATGTTCAAAATAAAGGCAGGCACAGCTCCTCAATACCTTCAGGCCCTGGTCCGCCCTTACAAACCCTCCCGCTGTCTAAGATCAGAAACACTAGACAATTTTTTGGTGCCTAGATTCAAACTTTCTTGAATGGGTGGAAGATCCTTTTCTTTTTTGGGCCCATCCATCTGGAACACACTCCCATCGAGCTTACGTAAAGAAACAGACTATAGCCGCTTTCGCAGAAACCTTATAACCTGGCTGTTTGATCAGTAAGATCACCCGCAGGACCTGCTAGCTCTAATTCATGTTCGCTCCGGCACCGGGAAACCCTTTTTGGGTAGCTGTGCGCAATACAAATTCAATAATAAATAAAAATACATAAATGAAAATCAAGCTACTAGTGTACATCTCAATGACCCACCATTACAGGTGATACAAGCGGTAGATGCAAAATGTTTATTGACCCTCCACGATTTGGCAAGAACAGAAACAGAGCAAGTGGAACAATTGGAAGAAGGAATATCAAACACACAAGGCGACTTGGAGCAATAGAGGTGAAACAAAGGGGAGCTGAAGGGAGTCCTTTCAAACTAAAAAGTGTTTTTATGCCTAGTATGCCCAAAGACGCCATTGACATTTTCAATGAATGCACTATTGAAGACCTAAAGAAACTCAATCGAACTGTGCAAAAACAGAATCACAATACAAAGAAAAATTATAATGCGCCAAGTTGATGAAGAAATTATCGGAAAATCAAGAGATATTAATAAATAAATCGGACAAAGGAGGCAACATTGTCTTATGGCCAAGAAGTGATTATCTAAAAGAAGCCATGAGACAATTGGGAGACACACACTGTTATTCTAAAGCTAGTGGACTGGAATATAAAAGGGCAAACAATGTAATACAGAAACTTCTACATGAATACAGAAGAAATGGGTTATTATCATTAACTGAATTCAAGTTTTTACATGTAGAACACCCGGTAATTCCAATCCTATACTTAATACCAAAAGTGCATAAGATGGTCTTACCCACACCGGGTAGGCCCATAATCTCTGCAATTAATAGTGTGGCGTAAAATGTGTCTCAATATATAGATTTTTGCCTCCGGGATCATGTTAAAAGTCTTCCTAGTTATGTGAGATATACAGGAGATTTTTTAAACAAACTTGGCAGCATTAAATAGAGTAGTCATTGGTGTCTATTTACATTAGACATTGAATCACTTTACACAAGTATTGAACAAGAGGCAGGCATACGTGCGGTCAATAATTTTTTAGGGACCAAATCTTGTGAATATTACAGTCACAATAAGATGATTTGTGAACTAATCACATGGTGTCTGAATAACAACTATTTCTTGTTCAATAAGGAATATTGGAAGCAAGAACGAGGAGTAGCAATGGGATCCTGTTTCTCCCCCAGCTACGCGTGCTTGCACGTAGGCTGGTGGGAGAAACAGGCCCTAGAGAATGCACCTAACAGGCACAGAGTTAAACATTGGCTTCGCTTCATTGATGAAGTTTTTTCAATATGGGAGGGAGATGTAGAGAGTGCAGAAGAGTTTGTAGAAAACTTAAATGTAAATGTTTGCAATCTACATTTCACATCAAATATTAATGTGTCTACTGTCGAATTTCAGATGTGTGTGTCATAGTTATTGATAACAACTTGGAAACAACTCTGTTTAGAAAGAAAACTGCTGGCAACAGTACTTTGTATGCCAGTAGTAGCCATCCCCGTCATCTTATTGAAAGTATTCCTGTATGTGAGCTACTAAAAGTAAAACGTATTTGTAGCTCCCAACAAAACTATGAGGAATGCGCAAAGGAAATGACTGAAAGATTGAGCAATAGAGGGTATTCTAAAACCACCCTCTTGAGAGCCTGGGGTATAACTGAGGAACGTTCCCAGGGTTCACTATTGGCTCACAAAGATACAGTGGTTAATAATGATAATGAAAGTTCTCGACTAATAACCACATTTAGCAAGCTAGAAAGAAATATTAAAGCCATATTTAAAAGGAATTGGCCTATTGTATTAACTGATGGTGTACTTGCTAGCAGATTACCAGAGTTTCCTTTAATCACCTTCAGGCGAGCTAGATTAATGAGAAATCAACTAGTTAGATCTTGCCCAGAAATAAAATAGGACGGGACTTGGCTCAAGCAGAGAAACAGATTCTTTAAGTGCTCATCGTACAGAGCATGCAGATTTGGTATAAATACGACCCATTACACCAGCCCATTTTCAAATAGGAGTGTAGCCATCTAGGGAAATTTTGGGTGCCGCACTGAGTTTGCTGTATATGTTCTGACGTGCACCTGCGGGCTTCGCTGCGTGGGTAATACAAAGCTGCAGGTGCATGTCAGAATATTGCAGCATCTCAGGGCAATCGTCAATAATGACGCAGCTTACCCAGTGGCGAGGCACTTTAGAACAACACACAACAATGACCTGAATCGTCTATTCTATTTTGTCATCAACGCAGTAGCACCACTGCGTAGAGGTGAAGATAGGGAAAAACTGTTAAGGAAGTTGGAAACTCAGATGATAGTTGAGTTAGACAGTAAAAATCCCAATGGTTTAAATAACACAGAAGATCTGCATAATTATCTATAGGAATCCCATGACAGTACAAGCTGGTTCAGGACATAGCACATTAAAATCAATGATTTTCCAGACAAACAGAATTTGAAAATTTCGAATTATTGTATGAAAAGAATAATTAGCCTCCGATTCCACTCAGGAATTTTAACATAAGTATTATTTATGTGGTATGTGTATTTTTAGGATTTAAATCTGTTCTGCACTTTCAGCACTTTATAATTCACAAGCACTTTAAGCAGCCTCTTATTATGTTTTAATGGGCATTTATGCAGTATGTAAAAGGCTTAAAATCCAAAGGATTAAGGTTTTTGTTGCACTTTGAAATGTGTATAGACGCATAATGATGAATTATGAAGTTGAGCGGATTTGCTTATATATTTTTACAAAATTGTGTATTTATGGTTTTATGGTATAAACTATATTTATGAAATTTTAGTGATACGCAAACCTGTACATATTTTAAAGTGTGGGAGAATGTTAAAAAAAAGTGTATTTATCTATTTATTGCAAATTTTTGCACAATAATTCCTGATGTAAGATAAAGTAATGCAAAAATTTAAAGGCATTTAAGCCGATAACCAGAGTCCATATTTACATATGTATCTTGTTATACAAAGAGTGAACAAAAATATAATGATTCACTTCACTGAAAAAACAAGAGGCCAAAATTGTACTAGTATGTCTTTTATGTTCATTCTTGAATGCATCACGTGATCATGTGCACAGTGGGCAGGCAGTACGAAAGAAATTCAAATGAACCACATTGCTGCTAAAACTTTGTGTGAGCAAGAGCACGGCTGTGCTCGAAACACATCGCAGCAGAGCAGGGGAAAAATATTTTACCTTCCTGCCTGGTTTCTCACGGTCCCACTCCTTCATTTTCCTGGAAGGGTTTGTTTGAAGGATTACAGCAAACACCAATAGGCGCGGCATTCACGGGGCGCGGGGCGCGCCATTCCCTGTCATTACTGGTAAAAGCGAAATCGGCATTGTTAACAAAAACCTTCACATTACTCCGTTGTGGGCCTGGCCGTTGTCAGAGGGGCGTGGCAAAACACCAATGGGCAAGGCTTCACGGGCCGCGGCACTGTTCCGGTGCTCAGGCGGGGGCTGAAGCCACTCACACTAACAGCGGTGAGCACAAGCATCGCTTATTGCACGCGCAGGCCTTGCAAGCACGCTGTCACGCACTGCAGTCTCACCGTACACACACTTACAATAGGCAGCCTTCGCATTTACCACTGCCAAAAATGCTACGGCTCTCAAGCGGGGATTAAGGCCAATCAACGTACCGGCAAACATTACAAAGCTCTCACAAAAGAATTGTTCACACACGGGCAGGCCCTGCAAGCACGATGTGACGCACTGCAGTCTCAGCGTACACACATTTACAACAGCCACACAACGTTGAACAGAACACTCTTAGGCATTCTATAAGCAACTTACTACACAGCCCCCACAAAATGCAAACGTTACCGCTAAGGACGCACATAACATGAACACTCTTCCTAACAGTGCATGCACAAGTGCACAGCCATATTGCACACAATTTTGCAACTAACGTTACTGTCTCTGACCAACTTTAATAAACAGGTACATAACGATGTGTAAGCTCAATGATAAATAACGCTCCTAAATAATCGTACCTTTTGTGATACTTAATACCGTGAGACTTTACAATAAATTTTGCTTGACTATTACAACCCTTTGCACACATTCTATTTCAGCCCCGGACAACGTCCGGATGGGCTGCTAGTATATATATATATATATTCACTGAAAAAAACCATAGGTTTCAGGGGCGTTAGTGTTAGCTGGACATTTTACACGTACAAAACCATAGAAATTCCCCTGTTATAGTTAGTTCAGCTAATTATATCTTGCGCCCCCGCAATGCACTGCTGATGAGGCCACATATTACATCACTCATGAAATGGTCAGTGACATCACTGATGACATCATCCAGTGACTGTATGTTTCTATAAAGTTTAAATATGTTTAATATATATATTGGAAACATTTATTGAAGAATGAGTGGGTGTATAAGTGTCTGAATGGATGATTTGGTAGGTGTGTGACTGACTCTATAAGTGATTGATTAAACCTATTTTACTGAATGTATCGGTTAGTAACTAAACTGTGTGAATGTCTATATCTGTCTGTCTGTTGTAGTGTAAGCAGCTGCATGGGTTTGCGAATAGCTACAGTGTCTATGTGAGTTATTGATTGGTTGTCTGAGTATCTGTATGGGTACCTTAGTATTTGTGTGGGTGGGGTATGTGTGACTGTGCATAGATGTGTGAGTGGGTGATTCACTGTGTGCATGGTTTCAAGAGTGCATCTGTGATGGACTGTGTGGGTGGGTGAGTGTGTGTATGGGTGTGTTAATGAGTGAATGTATATCTCAGTGGTACATGTGTGAGTAACTACATATGTGAAAGGCAGTATATATGTGTGTTAGAGTATATAAATGGCTATATTTGTGAGTATGTGAGTATGAGAGTGGCTGTATGGATTAGTGTGTGCTTGTATTAGTGATTGTATAAGAGCGTAAGCATGTGCTAGTATTTCTATGAGTAAGTGAGATGGTGTGTGTATAACTGTATGGGTGAGTAAATAGGAGTGTGATTAATTATTTGCATGACTGACTAGGTGTGTGATTACCTCCATGGATGAGTGGCAGTGTTTGAGTGTCTATAAAGGTGCATGAGTATATATGATAGTCCTGTACTGAGTGACCGTAAGTATGAGTGACTGTACTGGTGAGTGAGTGGATGTGTGTGTGTAGACCTAATAATCAGTGAGTGGGTTTGTTGTTATTAGTGTTGGAATGTCAATGGTTTTGCGAATGGCAGTCTGTAATTTAGAGTGGGAGTATCAAAAGTTATATTAGGTTGCAGGAAGTTGCATGAAATTATCACGGGGATGGTGTCATCAGTGATGTAATTTGAGATGTCATCAGTGATGTCACTGAGCATGTCATGAGGGATGTAATATGTGATGTCATCAGCAGTGCATTGCGGGGGCGTGAGTCATAGTTAGCTAAACTACCTATAAAAGGGGAATTTCTATGGTTGTGTACATGTGAAATGTCCAGCTAACTCTAACGCCCCTGAAACGTATGTTTTTTTCAGTGAATTTCTAACAATTTTTACATGCTCATTTCTAACAATAACGTGCCTGAAACCTCTGTTTTTTTTCAGTGAATTTAGAAAAAAAATGAAATTATATATATATATATATATATATATATGAAATACAGGCTCCTCCTCAGATCACACAACGTTACAGACACAGCGCCGGCAAACGAGGGAGATGGACCACAGGAATCAGCAAAGGTAGTTTATTGCAGCAACAACACAGAGAACAGCTACGCGTTTCAGGCTAACACGCCCTTGTTCATGCTGTAACATTGCCACAAATGAAATGCTATTTTAAATTTGCTCAATCGTGTTAACACCCACTTCTAGTGACATCACAAATCATGTGATCTAAAATAAAAAGTGAAGAAATACTACTACTTGTAGTTTAAGCAGCAAGGAATTTGGCACAATTAGAACTGTAAAATATAACTGGATAAATCCCAATATAATGACATATGCAACAAATCGATAAAAAATAATGACATATATTTTTAAAATAAATGTTAAAGCTATGTCTAACTATTATTACATATGCATGTCAGGTTAGATAGATAATAATGGTATAAATACTTTTTTATAACTATACCTTAAGACTCTAAAACTGGAAGGGTCTTATATACATATGTTACATGTCAAGAATTAGTCAATATTTACAATCTTCATATGCAAAATACAGCTAAGCAGCAATAAAGTGGAAAAAAGTGCAATAAAGTTGTGCGGATATATGTGCAAGGTAAGCAGCAAAGAAAGGGCAATGCTGACGAGATCAAGAGACAACATCAAAAAGTATCTAAAAAGGTATCAAAAAGTATTAAAAAGTTAAAACCCACAACCTAAAAATATATAAATATATATATAATCAATATATTTACACACCAAACAATTAATACACACAGGATATCACTGCAATATTATAAATAGTAGTATAAAACAGTAATCGAAAAATATATACATACTATATAGAAATATAATACCGCAAATATATACATCAAGGAATAACACAATCATCACAATGTATATTAGAATATGGATAGAGAGATACAAGTCAATTATAAAAAGACAGAATAGTAGCATAATGGTTGGAATACCCATAAAACACGTCCTAATCCACCACCCACTCAACCTTCAATAGGGAGCCTAACTGAATGGGGGTATATAAAATAGGGTGGGGAGGGCTGTAGGTACAATATAGCAGTGATTCAAGCCTTTACAGAAAATCATGTAATTCACCTAGATTATTTAGTCCATTAGGCCAACGGCTATCAAAGTTATGTTATGTTATGTTATGTTACTGTTTGTTTTGTAGAGCGCTCAGCTGCTCCAAAGAGCGTCCCGGCGCTAAAGATCATCACACCAAATACCAGCAGCAAACAAACAGCCATAACAGAAAACATAACCAGAATTAACCATAACAGCATTACAAAGCAAACAGATAGGTTTTAAGTCCTTTCCTAAAAACCGAGAGATTGGTGCACACCCGCAACGTCAAGGGCAGTGTGTTCCAGAGGCGGGGTGCAAGGTAACTAAAGGAGCGACCTCCACAGCGAGCACGCTTCACTGTTGGAACGATAGCCTTGGCCTGGGCAGCAGATCTCAGAGGTCTAGATGGAAGATAGAAATTGACCCTTCTCTGCAGATATTCAGCGCCGAAATTGTGAAGCGCCCTAAAAGCTGTAGTTAGGGTCTTGAAGAAGATACGCTTACGAATCGGCAACCAATGCAGAGAGACAAGGAGATTGCTGGCCCTAGATCTTCTAGTTAAACCGAAGATTGCCCTGGCTGCAGAATTTTGAACTATCTGCAGACGAGTCAGCAGATACTCAGGAAGACCTAAGTAAAGGATGTTGGCGTAGTCTAGGCGCGAGCCAATTAATGCTTGCACCGTAATTTTCTTATGCTCCAAAGATAAATAGGGCAGAAACTTGCGCAACATCCTTAAGATGGCAAAGCACTTCCCAGTCAATCCAGCAACCTGGGTTTTAAAGGAAAGAGTGTTATCGACCATCATACCCAGGTTCTTCGCTGTGACCGAATCGCTGGCAGGGGGAGACATGGCCGAAGGCCACCATAGCTTCCAACGTGGGTCTGCAGGACAGCCAAAGAACAATATCTCGGATTTGTCGGAGTTGCATTTGAGGCCATTTTTCCCAAACCAGTCAAACACAAACTCCAAACACTTCCGAATGGCTGCTCCATCGAAGTCACAGCCCCTGTCACAAGTGAACAGGAGCTGTGTGTCATCCGCATAGGATATGATCTGGGCCCCTAGCTCCTCCACCCGTGCCGCAAGAGGTGTAAGGAAGATATTAAAGAGGGAAGGACTCAGTATGGAGCCCTGCGGGTATCATTCTAGTTTCAAGCTGTCTTATTAGAGTTTCACGGTCGCCTCCTCTTTTTAATGGAAGAATCGCTCCCACCACAAAGTATTTTAAGCAAGACAAGTCATTATTATGGACTCTCCTGAAGTGGCGGGCAACCGGATAAGCCGGATCATTGTGCAAATTTGCCCGAAGATGTTGTAATATCCTGACATGCACCTAAAGTTTAGTACTGCCTATATATTTTAGGCCACAGGTGCATGTCAGGACATAAACGGCATGATCCGTTTTGCAATTGTAATTGCCATTAATGGGTCTAGGAACAACACAGAAGGGGGTGGAATAATGAGTGGTGTTGATGCCAAATTTACAGGCACGACAGCTAGAACACTTGAAGAAGCCTTTGGAAGATTGAAGCCAAGGAATTTTGGCTTTGAGTTCTGGAGCCGCTTTGTTTACAATGGTACCCATTCTTTTTGCCCGTCTGAATGTAATGGTGGGGGTATTAAGTAGTTTGTGATTTAACACAGGGTCACTTAGAATGATAGGCCAATTCTTTTTCATAATTGCTTTTAACTTTCTGTCTTCACTGCTGTAGGTAGTTATCATGCGTAGGCTATCTTCTCTAGGCTCAAAGGTTCCCTCCAATGCCAGTATGATTGACGGGTTAGGGAACAAACTTTCTCTAGTTCTGGATTTTGCTTTGTCAATAGCCTGATTGAGGATATTCTCAGAGTAACCTCTAGCCCTGAGTTGTGTCAACATATCCTTGAGACAGGACTCAAAATCATCAGGAGAGCTACAAATCCTCTTAAGTCTTAAAATCTCCCCATACGGAATGCTAGCAATAGTGTGTTTAGGATGCATACTAGACGCATGGAGTGTAGCATTCCCCGCAGTGATTTTTCTATGAAGGGTCGTATTGATCATGCAGTCAGAGATGTAGATTTTCACATCAAGGAATTGTATCATCTGTTTATCAATGTGGGCAGTGAATTTCAAATTGAGGGAATTATCATTCATATGTTCTACAAAGGATAGGGCGTCCTCCTCAGTCCCTTTCCATGCTATAAAGATGTCGTCTATGTATCTTAAATAGCATATGACATTAATGTTCATCCATTGGTGGAGATCAGCGGCAAGGACCTGCTCCTCCCACCAGCCAACGTGCAAGCATGCATAGCTGGGGGAGAAAAAGGCCCCCATCGCTACTCCTCTCAATTGTTTATAAACTTGTTTGCCAAACAGAAAGTAATTGTTATTGAGGCACCACTCTATGAGCAACACAATAAATTTATTGTGCTCAAAAAGAGCAACGGGACGTTTAGCCAAGAAATGTTTAATAGCGGAGAAGCCCTGGGTATGGTCAATGCTAATATATAGCGATTCTACATCTAATGAGATCAACCACATATCTGGATCCCAGTTGATGTTTTGTATCTTCACTAAAAAATCACTAGTATCTTGTACAAAGCTGGGTAGTTTTTCACTATATCCTGAAGGAAAAAGTCTATGTATTCCCCTACCTTTTCTCCCATGCTATTTATGGCTGATATAATGGGCCTTCCCGGCACTGGTGTAATGGCTTTATGAATTTTGGGGATTAAATAAAGGGCTGGTAATACAGGGAACTCAACAATCATATACTTATACTCCTCAAAGTAAATGAGTCCTTCTCTCCTCCATTGCCCCAGCATTTTGTGAAGAATGGCTTTAGCATTGTCATAGTCTTTAGAAGTTGATTTTTTGTAGCAAACAGGGCCACTTAGTTGTCTAGTTGCTTCATTTACATAATCTACTTTGGGCCAAATGACCAAGTTGCCACCTTTGTCTGATTTTTTGATTACTATTTCATGATTTTCTCCCAATTTTTTCATTTAGTGTATTCCCTTTTTAATTGAGTGATTTTCTTTTGTCTCTTGTTGTTAGTTCTTGAGTATATTTTTTTGCTATCGTTAGTGACACACTCATGGAACACATCAATCGCGTCCTTCGGCATTACAGGCATAAATTTAGATTTTTGTTTAAAGGGGGTCAGCCCAGCTCCCCTTTGTGAGATCGAAATTTTACTCAGCCTGGCTTGCGTGGCCGCATCCATATCGCAGTCTAGATCTTCTGTTGGATTGTTTAAAACATTGATGTCTAGAAAGGTATGGACGTCAGAGGCTGCAAACAGATTAATGTATCACAGCTATCTGAATTAGAGGCAGCAGTTTTGGCTTTTTTCAAGGCAAAATGTTTTTTCAACTTTAGCTTACGTATAAAATGAAACAAGTCAATGCGAGTCATGGAGTAATTGAAGCTTTGGACGGGACAATTATTCAAGCCTAAATATAACAGTTGTTCTTCCGCTTTGTTCAAAGTAATACTTGAAAGATTGATTATGGTATTGTCGACTACCGTCTTTTCACCCATGCTTTCTTCTTTTTCTGCTGTTGGGTGTTGTTTCCCCTTGCGTCTCCTTCCTTTTCTACGTTTGTTGCGCCTTTGTTTATTTGCTCTTTTTGTTGCCTCGGTCGCAATGTTTGTAGTCTCTCTTCGACAATAAAATCCATTTCCTGTTGGAGATTCAATCATTTCAGTCCAAGCAAGTTTAAATCCGACTGGGAAGAATTGGAACCAAGGCTAGAATCACTAGTTGTGGAGGCTGTTTCGATGCTTACTTGTTCAATGTTAGTGTTGTCATCATGAAGAGACACAGATCTACTAATTCTGGCTTCAGCATTGGATGTTCCCGTTGTGTTGGAATTAACATTTCTTTTGCTGCTGTATTGTTGCCGTTTAGCTGTGTTCCATTTAAGTAATCATCAGCGTCTTGTGTGAATTTCATCGCTTTGAGCAATTTAATTTTTTCCTGATATTTTTTTAGTCGATCATTTATTGTTTCTGTCACTTCTTTATTTCTTCTAATTCTAGTCTGGATTGTAACTCCAGTTCAAAGGATTTGATTTCATCTAATATTTTACTTCAATCGATAGCCGCATACTTGATAAGGATACAAACTAAGTTCATGGACGCTGCCAGATTGCTTTCGCCCCACTCTTGTAGCATTGCCGGGTTTGGCCTGTCAAAGCTTGGTGCCAAAAGGATCCGCAAACCACGTGGGACTCCGTCAACTTCCTAATATTTGCTTAAAGACTTGTGTTCCCACCATTTCGTGCATTCTAATTTTTTTAGTTTTTCTAAATCTTTGAATATAGTCTTTAAGTTTTTGCACTGTTCAGCATCGTCGTTGCCAAGCAGGGATGTTTTGCTATTGGTTGTGGCACTTTTAGATCCATCAAATAGATTAATTACTGCTTCTTCACGCAATCTTTCAATTTCATCAGACATTGTGACAATGAGCTCTGTGTGTGATTCTAGTTGCGATTGGAGAAAAATATTGCCTTCTCTCCTTGGAATATGGCTGTTCACTAACTTCTTCCCCTGGATTAATGCTTCTTACACTCACTGTGTGTGGTTTAGCAAAAACCTCTACGTGCGACGGGTCCTCCGACACGCCCCTCTGTTACAGCTCCCGCCGTTTCCGCAGCGCGGCTTCAATGATACCAGAAATCTAGGGGGTAACCACCGTAATTTCCCAAACGAGATCCAAAAAACGTGATTTGAAGGCGGCACCAACTTGGGAAGAAGGGGTCCGTTGCGGAAGCAAATCAACTTTCGCTGTCGTATGAAATACAGGCTCCTCCTCAGATCTCACAGCGTTACAGACACAGCGCCGGCAAATGAGGAAGACGGACCACAGGAATCAGCAAAGGTAGTTTATTGCAGCAACAACACAGAGAACAGCTACGCGTTTCAGGCTAACACGCCCTTGTTCACGCTGTAACATTGCCACAAATGAAATGCTATTTTATATGTGCTCAATCGTGTTAACACCCACTTCTAGTGACATCACAAATCATGTGATCTAAAATAAAAAGTGAAGAAATACTACTACTTGTAGTTTAAGCAGCAAGAAATTTGGCACAATTAGAACTGTAAAATATAACATATATATATATATATATATATATATATATGCAAAACTGTATAGTCATAGTTAGTTCGCTCAATTTTAACTTGAGAGCTCCTGTGGTATTATGCTTTCAGACATTAGGTCTCATCCCATTCCAACACCTAACTATGATGTAACTTTAACCTACCACCACAACTGACGGCAATTGTATTTTTTGCCTACATTAAAACAGAGTTCACAAACCTTTGATTGGGTACATTCTCAACTCCAAATCTGACTCCAACACATGAAAACGGTATGGTACAAGTCATAACAGGGAGAGAGCAGTAATGCTCCATATCAAGAAAGATTTGACACAATCCTGCTCTCTCCCTACACTGGTGCACTGAGTGCTGCCTATCGCCAACACCGGCACCTTTGCTCCATGGTGCAAGGGGGCCTGCTTCAGAAACATAATTGGTTTTATGCAGGAAGGGAAACCTCCAGGGACAAAAACAATACTTTGAGGCATTTTCCTCTTTCTGTGTGTACGTCGGACTGCAGCAAACGTAGAAAGAGGAAATAATGAGGAGAAATAAACCACTTTCTCATCATTACAAGTTTGTTGGGATGATGTAGCATGTGACACATTCCCAAGTTTACTACTCTTAGTAAATCTGTGAATGAGCCAGAATCTGTGGGTGGGTTTGTGGCAACAACCACACTCAACTCATGGAATATGCATTACACTAGATTTACTAAGCTGCAAAAGGTGACTTTGCGTTGCTGGGTAAATCTGACTCCAGGGCTTATGTTGCTTTGGGTCACCTTAGGTCATGCACGGGCAGCACAAGCTCTTAGTTAATCTGGGCCTATATGTTTGCCCTGCCTTAACTGAGGTCCGGAAAAGTCACCTTCAATCCTGTTTCATTTGACTGAAAAAAACCCTTTCAGCCCCACAATAATTCAGAGTCTTAATAGACTGCATCTGCAGTTAATTTAAAGAGTCATCAAGTTTATGGGTCACGCTGCTGTCATGCTCACCACAAAAGATAGCCCAACAATCATTCTTTAGTCCAATTATAAGGTATTTTAAAATCGTTACAAAAGAAAGACTTTAGTTCTAGGTTGTGATTGGTGTAGAGGTACTCACATGAAATTGATCCCTCGCCATTCACTCAGCAACGAATTCTACTGTCAAGTTTTCTGGTTAAAATTTAATATATGTATTTCGGAAGCAGATTTAGCCATCTGTTTACTGCATAGTTTTAATGATTTTTTAAATTGTGATATTTGTATTAAATATGCAATAAAGAATCTACTTAGTTTACTTTCCATTCAGCAGGGGAGTTTGTAAATGCCATCATAACACCAAACAATGCTATCAATGATTCATTTTTATATTGTATTGCCTATTTTAAACTGCATAGACTCATATTACTATATGCAGTAGTATATTGTTCTACTTGCCAGCCTTCTCTTTTGACCATATTACTGTGAAAAGTAGAGTTAGAAAACACATAATCAGGACTAAAAACCTAAACAGCATTTGATTTTTCAATGTCTATATTACTTTGACACATCAATTTACTGCTGGCTAATTACAAACATGCCGTGTAGACAAAAAAAAGAAATGCCATTAGCTGGATCAAAAACAAATAGTATATTTTGTAATGAATTTAGATTGGAGTAAAATTCTTCAGGCTGCTTCAAGTCCGAGAACTATAAATCTGGATATTTACTTCAAAATATGTTGCATTGCAGGGCAAGCATGCTGGCAGCAGACTGATGACAGATGGAATGCTGAAAAAATCAAAGGAGCAGCCCAGGTCACAGATCCTGGATTGCATCCATCACTAGTTTTGATCGTCATGCCATCGACTTTCAATACTTTAGTTGCTTCACTAGGAACTAGGGAATACACGGATATTTCTCCAATTGACTCTTCAACACCTATTATGCTGAATACTTTTTGGTACACAAAAACAGACTAACATTGTATGTATATACATAGATTGCTGTCTCTACGGTCTGTATGATTTGATTTTTCCTGTGTTCATTTTGTGCTCATAAGCTTATGCTCATATATATGCATATTCAGAGACTATGATGAACTGTAGATATATTTCTTAGTTGGAATCATCACTAACCTACGTCAATTCGCAAGTCATGCTTGATTGAATCAGGTTTCCAATGATAATTGATTGTTTCACTGAGTATAATCAACATAGGCTATAATTCATCCCCACTACAAACTGTCTTTTTATTATTGAGGCACTTCACTCTGTGGCTGTGTGCTGTTTGGGGGCTGACAGAAGGACTCCAAGCCCCAGAACACTGCTGAGTTTGCAACTACGAACTCGCCCCTCCCCCCTTTGACCAGGGGCTACTTCAACCTTTCGCGCCTCCAGCGGGAGACGCTTCACTCTGTGGCTGTGTGCTGTTTGGGGGCTGAGAGAAGGACTCCAAGCCCCAGGACGCTGCTGGGCTTGCAACGACCAACTCATCCCTCCCCACTGTGACCGGGGGCTACTTCAACCTTTCGAGCCTTCCGCGGGAGACGCTTCACTCTGTGGTTGTGTGCTGTTTGGGGGCTGACAGAAGGAATCCAAGCCCCAGGATGCTGCTGGGCTTGCAACGACCAACTCACCCCTCCTCTCTGTGACCAGGGGCTACTTCAACCTTTCGCGCCTCCCGCCCCGCGGGAGATTCTTCACTCTGTGGCTGTGTGCTGTTTGGGGGCTGACAGAAGGACTCCAAGCCCCAGGACGCTGCTGGGCTTGCAACGAGCAACTCGCCCCTCCCTCTATGACCGGGGGCTACTTCAACATTTCGTGCCTCCCGCTCCGCGAACGATGCTTCACTCTGTGGCTGTGTGCTGTTTGGGGGCTGACAGAAGTACTCCAAGCCCCAGGACGCTGTTGGGCTTGCAACGACCAACTCGTCCCTCTCCCCTGTGACCGGGGGCTATTTCAGCCTTTTGAGCCTCCAGCAGGAGACGCTTCACTCTGTGGCTGTATGCTGTTTGGGGGCTGACAGAAGCACTTCAAGCCCCAGGATGCTGCTGGGCTTGCAACGACCAATTCACCCCTCCTTCCTGTGACCGAGGGCTACTTCAACCTTTCGCGCTTACCGCTCCGAGGAAGACGCTTCACTCTGTGGCTGTGTGCTGTTTGGGGGCTGACAGAAGGACTCCAAGCACCAGGACGCTGCTGGGCTTGCAACGACCAACTGGCCCCTCCCCACTGTGACCGGGGGCTTCTTCAACCTTTCGAGCCTCGTGGGACGTGGATGGGAGCCGGCCGTTTTAACAGGAACGGCCTGCTGGATTATACAGTGCCCACTCCCTCCGCCCTTGGACGATCAGGACATTCAGTCCACTACTTAATTCTTCAACTAGTCAGCAAACGACTTTGAGGCTTACACGAAAGTGATAAGACCGGTTTTACCACCCGGTATTCCCTACAAGCACTGCATTCATTGCGCACCAGCAGGCTTACAGTCCAGCTCGGTTCAATTTAATTTTTGAAGAGGACTACACTTTCCGGGAAGGCGTTCCTTGCACCCCGGTTCCTTCCATACTGCCCCGTATAAGCGACGAACCTTAAATTCAAAGCCCTGAAGAAGTCCCAGCTTGGGACGAAACGCCTCGGCTGTTTATGTTTCACTGATCACTGCAAATAAAGATTTAAAGAAGATCAACAACATCTCTTTGAAAAATAATTCTTTATTGTGCTTACAATTCATCCGCACTGATCTTTCTGATACTTTTTGTTGTGTGGTGCACCTTTGCGGTAGTTTTTCCCAACTCACCACTTACCCCTGTGACCAGGGGCTACTTCAACCTTTCGTGCCTCCCGCTCCGAGGGAGACGCTTCACTCTGTGGCTATGTGCTATTTGGGGGCTGACAGAAGGACTCCAAGCCCTAGGACGCTGCTGGGCTTGCAACGACCAACTCGCCCCTCCCCCTGTGACCCGGGGCAACTTCAACCTTTCAAGCCTTCCGCGGGAGACGCTTCACTCTGTGCTATTTGGGGGCTGACAGAAGGACTCCAAGCCCCAGGATGCTGCTGGGCTTGCAAAGACCAACTTGTCCCTCCCCCCTGTGACCGGGGGCTACTTCAACCTTTCGAGCCTCCCGCAGGAGACGCTTTACTCTGTGGCTGTGTGCTGTTTGGGGGCTGACAGAAGCACTCCAAGCCCCAGGATGCTGCTGGGCTTGCAACGACCAACTGGCCCCTCCCCACTGTGACCGGGGGCTACTTCAACCTTTCGCGCTTACCACTCCGAGGAAGACGCTTCACTCTGTGGCTGTGTGCTGTTTGGGGGCTGACAGAAGGACTCCAAGCCCCAGGACGCTGCTGGGCTTGCAACGACCAACTGGCCCCTCCCCACTGTGACCGGGGGCTACTTCAACCTTTCGAGCCTCCCACGGGAGACGCTTCACTCTGTGGCTGTGTGCTGTTTGGGGGCTGACACAAGGAATCCAAGCCCCAGGATGCTGCTGGGCTTGCAATGACCAACTCACCCCTCCTCTTTGTGACCGGGGGCGACTTCAACCTTTCGCGCCTCCCGCTCCGCAGGAGATGCTTCATTCTGTGGCTTTGTGCTGTTTGGGGGCTGACAGAAGGACTCCAAGCCCCAGGACCCTGCTGGGCTTGCAACGACCAACTCTCCCCTCCCCACTGTGACCGGAGTCTACTTCAACCTTTCGTGCCTCCCGCTCCGCGGGAGAAGCTTCACTCTGTGGCTATGTGCTATTTGGGGGCTGACAGAAGGACTCCAAGCCCTAGGACGCTGCTGGGCTTGCAACAACCAACTCGCCCCTCCCCCTGTGACCCAGGGCTACTTCAACCTTTCGTGCCTCCCGCTCTGTGGGAGAAGCTTCACTCTGTGGCTATGTGCTATCTGGGGGCTGACAGAAGGACTCCAAGCCCTAGGATGCTGCTGGGCTTGCAACGACCAACTCTCCCCTCCCCACTGTGACCGGAGTCTACTTCAACCTTTCGCGCCTACCGCTCCGCGGAAGATGCTTCACTCTGTGGCTGTGTGCTGTTTGGGGGCTGACAGAAGGACTCCAAGCCCCAGGACGCTGCTGGGCTTGCAACGAGCAACTCGCCCCTCCCCCTGTGACCGGGGGCTACTACAACCTTTCGCACCTACCGCTCCGCGGAAGATGCTTCACTCTGTGGCTGTGTGCTGCTTGGGGGCTGACAGAATGACTCCAAGCCCCAGGACGCTGCTGGGCTTGCAACGACCAATTCGCCCCTCCCCCCTGTGACCGGGGGCTTCTTCAACCTTTCGCTCCTCCCCCTCCGCGGGAGACGCTTCACTCTGTAGCTATGTGCTGTTTGGGGGATGACAGAAAGACTCCAAGCCCCAGGACGCTGCTGGGCTTGCAACGACCAACTCGCCCCTCCCCCTTGTGACCGGGGGCTACTTCACCCTTTAGAGCATCCCGCTCCGCGGGAGACGTTCCACTCTATGGCTCTGTGCTGTTTGGGGTCTGACAAAAGGACTCCAAACCCCAGGACGCTGCTGGGCTTGCAAGGACCAACTCACCCCTCCTCCCTGTGACCGGGGGCTACTTCAACCTTTCGTGCCTCCCGCTCCATGGGAGACGCTTCACTCTGAATCTGTGTGCTGTTTGGGGCTGACAGAAGGACACCAAGCCCCAGGACGCTGCTGGGCTTGCAACGACCAACTCGCCCCTCCCCCCTGTGACCGGGGGCTACTTCAACCTTTCGCGCCTCCCGCTCCA
This sequence comes from Lissotriton vulgaris, assembly GCF_964263255.1. NCBI lineage: Eukaryota > Metazoa > Chordata > Amphibia > Caudata > Salamandridae > Lissotriton > Lissotriton vulgaris. The sequence goes on along the minus strand of NC_141696.1, from coordinate 1,090,657,598 downwards.
CGAGAGACGCTTCACTCTGTGGCTGTGTGCTGTTTGGGGGCTGACAGAAGGACTCCAAGCCCCAGGATGCTGCTGGGCTTGCAACGACCAACTGGCCCCTCCCCACTGTGACCGAGGGTTACTTTAACCTTTCGCGCCTCCCGCGAGGGATGCTTCACTCTGTGGCTGTGTGCTGTTTGAGGACTGACAGAAGGACTCCAAGCCCCAGGATGCTGCGGGGCTTGCAGCAACCAACTCGCCCCTCCCCCTTGTAACCGGAAGGATTTCAAGCTACTAGCCTCTCTAGCCATACGGGAAGCGCGCGGGCAGGCGCCGGGCTAAGCCCAGGCAAAGGGCAGGCCATCTGTGGTCGTCAGGGGCCGGAAGAGGCTGGGCAGGGCCACCTCCGTTGGCATCTTTTTGAAGGATTACCATCTCACGGCAGTAAAGTAATGTGCTTACTATACAAAGTTAAGCTGACATATTTATCCTTTCCAACACCACTAACGTATTGAGTGACATTAAGTAACCAATTGACCCTACTGTAAACATGAGCAAACGGAAAAGGGTTAGTTGGCACACTAGATGATTTTATTATAAGGGCCGAATTGGTGCTTGTACACGAGATACAGGCAACCGAGAGACGTTTATCCTTAGACCTTGCCCTGCCCCAATCACGTCTGTCAACTAGGGGCACCCTGGACCTAATCTCTGTAGACAATTTGAGACCTCTCCCTTTGCCTTTAAGCCCGGATATAGTAGTACATCCTCTCCGGCCAACCAGGACCTAAGTGCCCCCGCAAGCAACACACGAGGAACTTTGAGTAAGATAGCCCGAGGGTGGACATTGGCATTGGCCGCTTCAGTACCTGGAGGCAAGAAAAACGCACCAAAATCAAATCATTCAAAACCCAGGCAAAAAATAATAGATTTCAATACAGATGTCCCGTGCAGTAATGATGGTGGGAGTGGCAACGGAACAGCTGAGGCAAGGTTGACTAACTCTATCTCCACCCAGACCGAAGACCCTCCGGCTAATGGCCCTAACACGACCGATATGGGCATAGACATTTTGGACACTATGATGGAAGGTTTCGAATCCAGACTGGATGACCTAATGGGGATTTTTGTAAAGAAATTTGACATCCTATGGAAGGAATTGTCCAAGATAAATGATGTGGCAGCAAATATAAACAGGGACGGGGCGGGCGGGGAAAATGCTTTGCAACCAGTGTTCATAGGTCAAACAAGCGGTCAAACAATTTGTTATAGGGCCCCGAAATCCCGAAACACAGCCGACTCCATGGCGCCATGACAAGGTGTCTCTAGCGAATCACCCCAGAATGAGGGGGGGGCTCAACAGCAAAAAGCGACACCCATACTAACTGAAGCAGATGGCTAACAACAGGGAATCTCCCTGAGCTCCACACAAATAAACAACAATGCAATCTATGCAAAAAGTATTGAGAGCAGTTCCAAACAAGGGCAGAAGTAATGTCTTTGTTGAGAATAAATCCACTGAAGTAAAGTGATCCACAAATCCAACTCGTTATGATTGTCCAATGTATTTTAATGGTCGTTTTTTTCATCCCCAGCGCATGGTCAATATTAGAATATAATGAGACTACGTCCAATGTAGCAAGGATCATGTCAGATTCCCATACAACATCACTCATCAAATTGAGCACATGTTTAGTGTCCTTAATATGAGAAGGAAGTTTCTCAACAAATGGTCTAATAAACACATCAATAAATTGGGAAAGTCTCTCTGTAGGACCACGATGCCCGAAATAATGGGCCTACCCGGTGGTTTCTCTCGATTTTTATATATCTTAGGTAGGCAATGTAAACAAGGGGCCCTAGGGAACTCCACTCGTAAATAAACATACTCATCATATTCTAGTATACTGGCATCATACCAATGTTTAAGTCTTGAGTTAATCATCTCTGTGACTCGTAAGAGGGGACTAACTGACTCCTGTTCATAGTATTTTTTTTTGTTAAGTTGTGACAAAATTTCTTCATTATAATTATTGGAACTAGTAGTTAATTCTTTCTCTCATCGGTCCAGAAGGTCAGGATCTAAATCTTCATATGTTGGAACTATCTGTGATCTTAAACCACGTGGTATGCGTTTAAGGGTGAGATACTGTTTGAGTGTAACTGCGTCCCACCACTTATTAAGTTCCAATCATTTTAGTCTCTCTAATTTGATAAATTTCGCACATAAACCTTCATTTTTAGCTTTATTGGTTGAAGATACTGCTGCACTAATAGAAGTACCTGAACTTTAATTCTTGAACGAATCTTGTGCCTCTTGATTCCTATTCATAGTGATAACACCTTTGCGGCTGCCCAGACCCGAAATAAGTACAGTTACAAAAATGGCAACCAGGTCATATGTCAGGCGCACAGCTGGAGGTAAAACAGTATGAGATATATTGTAATAGTAGTGAACTCCAAGAGAGAAAGGGACAAGTTACCATACAGTCCCCAGAAAACCCTGAATAACAATCCAGAGTTTTGTCACACAACACCACTGGTTTCTCCCTGAGCTCCACATAAATAAACAACAATGCAATCGATGCAAAAGTATTGAGAGCAGTTCCAAAAAGTGCAGCCCAGTGTACTGCATGACGAGCTGAGCTCGTCATGAGCAGCGAAGGGGTTAAATTGCTTCATTCTGCGGGAATCCGGAGATAAAGATCTATAGCCCTTGCTGGCCAAGGCTGGTGCGTGTAGCACAATGACATCCTACGCTGCTCAATAATCGGAATTGCTGTCAGAAGGCCCTGTGTGCCCCGAAGCTGCTGCTGGGCTCGGCCACTCACACGAGGCCCGCAGCACCCACGAGGTTGCTAGGCCGCATATTGATCCAGCCACAGTGAAGAATACGTGGGTGAGTGCAGTGTGCAATACCTAAAGCGCATAGCTGGCTCAGGCCTGCAATGAAGGTAGGTGAAAGGCATTGTGGCGCTTGTGGAGATCAACTGACTGCCGTGAGATAACCTGCTGTATGTGATGCCGAGGGAAGCACACTTGTACTGCCATAGCTGCAACAGAAAATACTGCCGCGAGGAGGCGGGCAGCATTGGCCCATTATAGTTTGGGAGTGCCTGCGGGAGTGCATGAATCCATTACAGCTTATTGGAGAGCCAGTGACTGCAAAAAAAAAAAAATTAAAAAGTGCTGCAGCCTGCTGTCAACCGCAGGACACTGAAAGACACTACTTGGCCGGTGGGATCAATGAAAAGGTATTTCAACATTAAATACCAGCATAAATACTGTCGCTCTTATTGCCCCCAACAGCACTTTGACAATTCTAGCGCGCACCCATAGACATTGCGGCGCCATCCCCTTCAGGGGTACAGAGCCTTCCTTAAGTTTCTCGACTGTCACTGTTGAGATCAAGTAAGCCCACTGAACATTAATGCACTTCTGGGTTGAAATACTCAGGGATGCGTGATCAATAGATAAGAAGGGCAGTGCTGGGGGTTTCTGTTTGACCGCGGTGGCTGCCAGACAGAGCCTCTGACTGCTGTGAAGTGTGAGGATGTGGCCTAAAGGCAAGGCGGCCAATCTCAAACCTGGGGAACAGGGTTTGAGTGTCGCAGCGACGCTCTACATCCTGTGATTCTGGGCAAATCACTTAATCTCCCTGTGCCTAACAAAAATAATTGTGTCCTTGTGTAACACAACTAGTGCTCATGTAAATCGCTCTGATACCTGATACCTTTGGATCAAGTTTGCGCTATGTAAAAACTCCGGAAGAAAAGGTGTGAAGTATTGAAAAATAATGCTTACTATAATACTATTATATATACATACTAGCAGCCCGTCCCGACGGTGTCCGGGTATGAATTGCTGCCAGCCAGTAGTATATTGTTTTGCAGGATTTCGTTTTGATAGCATTTCTTATCTGTGACAGGCCTGTGAAACGCTCCTATTCACAGTGCACGGCTGATGCACTTGACCGTGCGCGTTTAGTAGTGTGTGAACTCGAGTTTCCCTTCTTTATCTTTCCTTGCAATATTATATAGCGCAAACTCGACAACATGGCATGAGCACAATTTACATTACAGAAGAACACATTCATTTGTGGTAGGCACAGGGAGACAAAGCGATTTGGCTGGAATCACAGGATGTTGAGCTGATGCCGAGATTCGAACGTAGCTCCCCAGCTTTGAAGTTTGCAACTCTAGAACTTGTGGCGGGAGGTGTGTTTAAAAGTGTATGTCGGTGCTGGCCATAAATGAGAAAGACCTGTGTATTTTTCAAATCGGTGGTGAAAAAATATGAGTATGTTGCCGCCGTGCCACAAATTTACTTACCAGGGGAGGGTAAACACCCATTATTCCGCAACTTTCTTTCCGCATACCATCACTCCACATACTTTCATTACGAAAGTACCATGACTCCGCAATGCCATTATAACGCATGGCATTACATTTTATATGCTATTACCACGCATACATTTACAACGAAATTCATTGTAAATGCTTGAATGGTAAAAGTGTGTTTTTTTTAAATGTTTGGATAAGGTAAGTATGGGTATAGGGGTATATGTTTTGGGGGACTTAGGTATATAATTTGGGGTGTTTGAGTATTTTAAGCGTTCAGATATAGTTTTGGGTTATGGAGTACAGGGGTAGTTTTAGGGTTTAGGGATAGGTATGGGTTTTGGGGTACCGTGGTATTTTTAGGGTTCAGGGCTAGATTTGGGTTTTGGGGTATAGGGGTATGTTTAGGGTTCAGGGCGAGGTTTGGGTTTTGGGGTACTGGGGTATTTTAAGGGTTCAGGGCTAGGTTTGGGTTTTAGGATACAGGGGTATTTTTAGGGTTCAGGGCTAGGTTTGGGTTTTGGGGTACAGGGGTATTTTATGGTTCAGGGGTAGGTTTGGATTTTGGGGTACACGGTTATTTGTATGGTTCAGTGCTAGGTTTGCGTTTGGGGGACAGGGGTATTTTTAGGGTTCAGGGGTAGGTTTAGGTTTTGGGGTACAGGGGTATTTTAAGGGTTCAGGGCTAGATTTGGGTTTTGGGGTACAGGGGTATTTTAGGGTTCAGGGGTAGGTTTAGGTTTTGGGGTACAGGGGTATTTTTAGGGTTCAGGGCTAGGTTTGGGTTTTGGGGTACAGGGGTATTTTTAGGGTTATGGGGTAGGTTTGGGTTTTGAGGTACAGGGGTATTTATAGGGTTCAGGGCTAGGTTTGGGTTTTAGGGTACAGGGGTATTTTTAGGGTTTAGGGATAGTTTGGGGTTTTGGGGCACAGGGTATATTTATAGGGTTAAGATGAGTTAGTGTTTAAGGGTGTTGGGGTATTTTAAGGAGTACGGGTGGGTTATGATTATGGGGTGCAGGGGTATTTAAAGGGAGCAGGGTGGAGGCCTGGAGCTGGAATGTATAGAACCTGGAAAGAAAAAGCAATGAAATATTGAGCACAACGCTCGCTTTTTTTTTCCATAATCCCGCGCCCCACACACACCCACGCCCCAGCACACGCCCACAGCACACAATATCAGACATGGCATGCAGGGCAGAACATACCACACACCCCCAGCGTTTGTCACGTCCCCAGCACATGCCCACAGCACAACGTAGACACGTCCACAAGGGACTACTTTGCTGGCACGGTTCTTTTGTCTTTTAAATGTATGTGGTGGGAGTCTGCATAGCCTATGTCCTTCTGCTGCAACTTCCCTTTCCAACGCTGTATTGGGATGTTGTGATTGGTGCTGTGGTTCCTGAGATTACCCGCCTCGAAGGTTTGGGCTCTCTCTTTAATATATTAGTATAGATATAGATTCCTTGCTTATGCTACATGAATTTTATGTACAGTAAATTATTTAACATGTCGGTCCAGAGTAACACCCTGCTAGTAACATCACTAAGCAAATTGTCCATTAGAGAGACTTTTATGAATCAGGGAAGCCTGGATGGATTGCGAGATATGGAAATCAACTGGCAAGTTTTATCTAGCACTTCATGTAATGGAGTGCTGCTAAGATTATTTGACCAAAATTCCCATTCTTATGCACTGTTTTGTATTAGATAGATTCAGATTGGGAATTGTCCATCACCTCGTTGCCTTCCCTAATATCAAAATGTGTCCTCTGGATTTGACCCCCTGCCCATGAGGTGGACAGAGTAGATAGAGCACTGCGAACTTTATGTTGTTCTGCTGTTTTTATTCAGGATTCAGAAGTTATTATTTAAAAACACTTTTTATTGAGTATGGCAATGGATTGCATATTGCTGCCTCAAAATATCTGTCTGAAATAAATGATGCCAGGGTTTGTCTTAATGAAGCACTCTTTCTTATTAATACAATTAATACACGCAAAAGTATTGTTGTCTTGTGACTCAATTCAGTGTTACTGGAGATTGTACCCCTTTTTAAATAGCTTAAGTGCATTTAGGTATGATCAGCTCTTTTATATTGTATATTGAGTATTGCTTTGTATGATATTTTATAAACCTCCTTGCTATTTATGTGTAATACATTCAGTTTTTTGTTCATGTATACTTTTATGCTTGTCTTAAACATATTGAATAATGTTTGGAATTGAATTGAATTGAATTGAGATTCTAGCCTTTTTGCTTGGGCTGGTAATTGAGAAAATGGCCTAAAATCATGGCACTAGAAGGATCTGCATTGGCCTTTTTCAGAGTTGGTGTTAAAACCACCAATTTCCAAGCTTTTGCTAGAAAATGTGAGGTGATATTTGCATTTAGTACTCTCAAAACATAGGGACTAGAGTGGGGGAGATTAACCTGAAAGTAGTGAGAGGACACAGATCAACTTGTGATCCAGAAAGGAAGATATTTATTAAAGTCAGGAGTTTAGATTCAGAGATGAGTGAGGTCTTTAACCTTGGGATGATCTGGAATCTTCTTTAACAGAGGTACTGTAGCCTCAGAGACTTCATATGCTGTTTGGATTGACATTGAGATTTTATCACAATAATAGTGCAGCAGTTCATTACATCTGGTTTGAGGGGGATTAACTGGTGACTTGGCTGCTTTACAACAGGTCACAGACTTGACATTTTTTTTCAAAAATATTTTTATTTCAGAGTGTTTAACAATCAAATTATCAACAACGTTGGCATTGTAAAATAAAAACAGTTCATCTTAGTAAAAGAGAATAACTGTTTGTCTTAAAAACCAAAACCCCATTCTTAACAACTACAGATAATTATTGACATTAAAAATATTGCAAACAGTGAGCTAAAGAATGATGATGGATTCAACCCAGATCTGTGACTTGAGGTGAGTGTCTGAAAAGTTTCAGCGCTCCTTCCATCACCTCCCTGTTTTTGCTTTTTTTTTCCTAAGTTGCCCAGATGTGGGTCCCTTGCTCACTTTGCCACTGGATTCATGCTAGCCTGGCTGATGAAGGGTGTTACCCAGAAACCAGTCCCAGGATGCTTGTCTCCAGTTCAGGGAAGACTTGGCTTGGCAGTTCGGGCTGGACTGTTCCCATGAGGCACAGGATCAAGACTGATTTGCATATAGCTGAGTCTGAACTGAGGTGGTGAAGTAAGCTGAAGAATGATGATGGATTCAACCCAGATCTGTGACTGGGGGTGAGTGTCTGAAAAGTGTCAGCGCTCCGTCCATCTTCTCCTTGTGTTTGCTTTGTTCGCATATGTTGTAACGGTATGCCCAGTCGTGGGTGCCTTGGTCACTTGCCAATGGATTCAAGCTAGCCTGGCTGATGAGGGATTTTAGCCGGAAACCGGTCCCTTGATGCTTTTTTCTGGTTCAGGGAAAACCTGGCTTCCTAGTTCGGTCTGGACTGTTCCCATGAGGCACAGGGTCAAGACTGATTTGCAATTAGCTGAGTCTGAACTGGGGTGGCGAAGAGAGCTAAAGAATGATGATGGATTCAACCCAGATCTGGGGTGAGTGTTTTAAAAGTTTCAGTGCTCCTTCCATCATCTCCTTGTGTTTGCTTTATTCGTCCTAATCTGGCAGGGTATGCCCAGACGTGGGTCCCTTGCCACTGGATTCAAGCTAGCCTGGCTGATGAAGCGTGTTACCTAGAAACCAGTTCCAAGATTCTTGTTTGCGGTTCAGGGAGTACCTGGTGTTATATGGCTGTTAGGTTCATTCTCGACATTGCTAAGCTAAGCTTTGCTGCCATGATGCTGCTTTTGCTCAAGTTACTACATGACAATATTTTGCAAAATGCTGTTTGTGCCTTTCACGTGAGAGCTGTCAGCCTTCTGCGTTCTCTGCTGTTCCTGGAGTTTAGTCTGAACTCAATGTGTAAGGTCGATAAACATGCCCCTTTTTATTCTGTTCTGGTCAGTCCCTAACACCTAGACAAACATGCTACACACAGCTGCACTGCTGGAAAGCTTGTGCTTTGATATTACGGGGTTATGTGTTGTTCACACACATTTGGAGGATTTCCTTTCCTTGGAGAAGAGCTTTGCTGTTCCTATAATGTATAGCTACCCTCTAGGCTCTAGGGTATGGGGTCTGCTGACAAAGCCGAGGGTTCTTCCGTTACATAATAAACATCAACTTACCAAGGGAGGGTGGTTAGGCCTTATAAAAGATTTTTTACTGTCTGTATATGCTGACATCCCCCATCATTTCTATAGTATTGTAACAATGCTAACTGTTCTAGGTTTATGCATTTGCTTCTAGTAGTGGAACGTATACTGCATTATAGAGCACGATAAGTAAAATAAACATTTTGAACCATACAGTGACTCTGACAATCCTTATTGTGGACAAGTACGAGTGAGTGAGCGAATGTGTATGTCTTGCTACCGCGATTCCTGAGAGAGTCGGCAGTATTGTTTTCTGGGTTTTCTAATCATTTGTAGCTTCGTGATTATATAGGAGAACGAATGAGACACTATAGCTAGTCAGTTTGGGGATTTTAGATACTAAGGTGGTAGGAAGGTACAACCCCTAGACACTGAGGTCCTGTTTTCCTGCACATAGTTCTGTGTATGTGCAGAATCCCCACAACACTGGCTTGGCAGTTTGGGCTAGAATGTTCCCATGAGGCACAGGGTCAAGGATGATTTGCATATAGCTGGGTATGAACTGAGGTGGCGAAGTGAGCTAAAGAATGATGATGGATTCAACCCAAATCTGTGACTGGGGGTGAGTGTCTGAAAAGTTTCAGTGCTCTGTCCATCATCTCCTTGTGTTTGCTTTCTTCGCCCTAATTTGGCAGGGTATGCCCGTACATTGGTCCCTTGCTCACTTTGCCACTGGATTTAAGCTAAGCTTGCTGATGTAGGGTGTTACCCAGAAACCGGTTCCAGGATGCTTGTGTGTGGTTCAGGGAAGAACTGGCTTGGCAGTAGGTACTGGACTGCTCCCATGAGGCATAGGGTCAAGACTTATTTGCATATAGCTAGGTCTGAACTGAGGTGGCAGATTGAGCCAAAGAATGATGATGGATTCGTTCCCGATCAGTGACCAGGGGTGAGTGTCCGAAACGTTTGAGCACTCCATCCATCATTCCTTGTGTTTGTTCATTAAAATATATTGCACATTTACCCATTGGCCCACTTTACTGAGATATATTTTTCTTTTGCTTTAGCTCCTTTTCCCCCTCCTTATCCAAGAAACTACCACCATTGTTTACACTCAGTATAAGAGCCTGACATTAGAACATATTTTTTCCAGTTTCCCAATTCTGCCCATTTTGGACCACACATGTTGGAACATCGAGTTGATTTCTGTTTGACAATTCTCATCTGGTGACTAATACTAAAATAAATACCGATATCCAGTAAGGGATTGATGTTATCAGGGGAACATACCAACGCATCAGTCTAAGCATTCATAGCTGCCACCAGTTCTAGTTTATGGAAACAATAACTCAAAATCTCACCCCAAAAATGTTTTATTTTTTTGCAGGCCCAAACCATGTGAATACAATTGCGCCATGTGTTATGTGCACAAAGGAGAACTTCTATCAACTGATTGTATTGCTTGACTCATAGGGGTATAGTCACAAGAATGTGTGATAACTACAGCAAGAGTAGCGTAACGCAACTTTCAACATCACAGTCCATCGCGGGAAAATAACCCTGTGGCAACGTGGAATTCACAACAATGCGGAAGCATGCAATAGCCATCAGATAACCCATAAAAAATCAGTGAGAAAATCAACACCACGCTGCAAAAATGCAAAAGGCGAACGCAACACAACTTGCAATGAGACCAATTGCGGTAAATAAATCAGAGAAAACCAGCCATAGGCCTACAAACCCCAAGCATCTGACGGGAAAATGCACTATAAAAGAAACGTTTTCCTACCCAGAATCCTCGGCAAACCTCAAATTTAACAATAAAAAAACACTTTTTTTCTCAAATTTCTGTGTGGGAAAGTTCTGGAATCTATGTGGATCCACAAATTTCCTACCACCCTGTGTTTCCCCAGGTCTCCCGCTGAAAATGGTACTTCACTCGCGTGGCTGGGTCAAGTACCTGCGACAGGCAAGGGCCCTAAACGTATTGAGTAGACATCAAACTGACCTATCATAAAAGGGGACTCAACTGGGTTTTTGGCCCAGGGCTCAGCGGTCATCTTTGAAAACTAGAAACTTGGGGGAGTCTAGGGAGGTATGGCTTGCGTGGGTCCCCCAAAATTTTACTACCCAGAATCCCCTGCAAACCTCAAATTTAGCTAAAAAGAACACTTTTTTCTCAAATTTCTGTGTGGGAAAGTTCTGGAATCTGCGTGGATCCACACATTTTCTCCCACCCAGCGTTCCCCCAGGTCTCCTGATAAAAACGGTACCTCACTTGTGTGGGTAGGCAAAGTGGCTGAAACAGAAAATGGCCCAAATCAGATTGTGGAGTCTTCAAAATACCTATTATAAAACTACCTTGTTTGGGCGTGGGGGGCAAGTTCTTTACAGCTTTAAAGGAAATTGTCTGTGAATCCTCTACAGCAAATTAACAAAGTACTGACTTAAGAACAATGTGTTGCATAAGAAATAAGTGTATTTATATCATGTCTATGGTTTTCACAATAACAGTGATAATGGTTGCAATAGTATTAGTAGGAATGTACCTAAACCCTGATCCAGAGTCCTCTAGTAATAAAGTCACAAAGACACCTACACAAAATATTAGAGATAGTACCTTTACCGAAACTTTTGTGAGGTACAAGAAAGTAGATTCCTCTACTAATGTATACTCTAGACTAGTTCAAGAATGTACTAATGCTTTAGATGTTAAGGATTGTTATGTTTGTGCACAATTGCTGACTACTGCTTCAGAGGAAGTCACATATTATCACATATGTTTGTCTCATGCATTATCTTGTAGTATTCTGCTTTCACTATTCCATAGGTGAGGAGAATTTGAATATTTGTATTCATAGTACGACCTAATGCTCTAATATAGAGCATGAATTTGCATTTACAAACAAAATCAAATAATGCTGTTTGGTATTTTGTCTTCCCACACTTGCCTGTAGATAGTGTGAAAGCTTAGAAAAACAACTTATCATGCTTTATGCAACCTGCAGAGAAGGCTTACATTTTGGCTTAAGAAGAAAAGTTCATGAACATGACAAAGAAAGTGGATAGAAAGGGAGACATTTTACAAAATGCATGGAAGAAGAAAGAAAATGAATTCAGTAAGAAAATTGTTTATTCTAAACTCAGACTAGAGAGCAGACACAGGAGAATGGTTTGTTTTTTACAGGGGACACACACTAAAAAGGACTAGACATATAGGAATCAATAGTTGCAAGATCATGGCAAATTTTACAGGGAAACAAACATGCAATACCAGGAGTTTATTACATTTGTGGACTGAATGCTTACTTCTATTTACCTGCTGATTGGAAAGGAAAGGCATACTAATTCCAAAGATGTATTCCCAGGAATCCTTTTGCCGCACCTGTTCTCTTCACTGTGGAGCCCAACCTGCCAGCGCACGCCTCAGTTTGAATCTGTTCTGCTGCTGAACCACCAAGCACATTATGGGTGTCCTCACTGCCCTCCTTTTCATGTCAGTGAGGAAATGAAGGGTTCCCTACTGGGTGCATGCAGGAGGCACATGGTGTGCCTCCCTGTCTTTTTGACCCCTAGTTCCTGCACAGCATGGACTTTGCAGTCATAGCTGTGCTGGAATGCACAGTGGTGGCCCCACTGCACTGCCTTTCTATAGGCTCTTCTATGAGCCTTTGAAAGGCAGCATCATGGGCCAGCTACCCCAGGACCTCCTGCCCAGGTTACAACTTGTAATCAGTGGGCATTTAGCGGTGTAGTTTGGCGGTGTATGAGCAGGACAGGGTCGTGTTGTCATGCTCATACACCATCAAACTCATTATCAGGCCCTTACTGTGATTGTTATAATAAATAATGATTTAGACATTTTATGCATGCTCCTTCAGAATATTACTGCTAGTTTGCCTCAGCATCTCTGACATTCCTTGTCTTCACATTGAAACCAATAGCACATCTTTTAGCTTAGGTAAGAAGGTTCTCGTGAAAAATGTCCCCCATGTAACAAAGTCTTGAAATAAAGTTTAACACTATAGCGATGTGAAGGTTTACCATGGGAATGGGGATCAGAGACATCGGAAGTTAAGTGACGACACCATCAGATGAGCAGTTTTCATTGGCTGGAGGAGCTAACACCTAATAGAGTTTCTGTACATTATTTTGTGATTTTATAATAATGATTGTTCCAAGTTAGTTGAAATAGAAAGACTGTGCAATGTTCCCGGTTTGAGACAAAGAGATCCAGATCTGCCTCTCCTACCTAGCAACTCTTTTCGTGGATAGTTGATCTTTTGCTGTGTTACCAACAGCTATTGCTAAAGGTGACTTATTTCCTGTCCTGTTATCTAATGACCTTTTCCTGATCAATGCTCCTGCAGAGATTATTCTATCACTGATGGTTGCTACTGTAACTGTGGGGAACTCTTCGCATTTCCTTTCCAGAACACTGTGTATTGATTACGGTGTCACTAATCAATGTAAATCGACTAATCTGAATAAAGATGACACTAATCTTTTAAGATAAGTAAAGGTGTTGAAACCTTTATCAACCTCTCATCATTGTCTGAACATTTACAATTCTAACTGTCATTGATATATGCATAGTGTATGTTTGTTCTGTCTCCATTCACAAATGGTGGCAAAGGTCCATTGACTTTTTTCAAGAGCTATCACGATTTTCCCAAGGACACAATTCTGTAAATTTGGTGTTAAAACCATATTTGGCTAATCCTCAGGCTCCCGGAGCAGAGCTTCAAATACAAATGGACTTTGTACAGCTTTTATAAACATTGGTACAGGTGTTGCTTGTGAAATCAAGACTGTACTAGGCCGTATAAACTTATTATTTTTAGGCAATCAAGGGCCTGTAGTTTCTCCACGGCTGAGGAGTTTCCAAACTTGGGTGGAGATTACCACCATTCAAAACATCTGCAGGGATAAATATTACTACTCATAAGCCCCTTTCTGAATACCAAACTGTTGCTTCATGCCTGGTGATGAGTGTGCAGTGGAAAACCATATCGAAAGTGGTGGAGAGGACGAGCAGAATTAGGGCTGTGGAGTATCCTCAGTGCATGGTGGTTCGAATGCCGTCCTTGTGTGATAGGAGATCTGAAAGGGACTTGCTTTCCTCCTCTTCTCCACCATACATCACTATAAGCACAATTATCTCAGACCCCTCCTAGTATGATTTGAGCTGATTTACATGCAGAACTAATCTTTCTAGAAGTCTGCAGGTCCACCAGGTAAGTCACTTCACTTGTTGCATGGTGCATGTGCATTCTCTATTTTATATTCAACTCCTTAGGTTGACATTTACTTCTTGTGGTGCCCTTCGGCACACTTTCTGATAACACATTACTGTGCTCTATGTGCATCTTTGATAGGCACATATGCCCACGGTCCTATATGGAGAAAACAATTCCATTGCTTTTTCTTCTCTTCTGTGCTCATTAGGAGATATTTCCTTTCAGCTAGACAAAACCAAATGAGCTTCTCTGTTGCTCTGCCACAGTGGAAAAGAAGAGCATTTTAGTATATTTACGGCTTCTGTGCAAAGCTCTTTGAGAGGAGCAATCCACGTTGGGATCATCAAAACACCAATGTAAACTCTGATCGAGCCCTGCTGACTCTGACCTCCATCCAGCCAAGGAAGATAACCTGTGCATTGCTACCAGCTTCCTGGCACCTAACAGCAAGGTATGGGGGTTAGGCAATGCCAACTCTTCTGGCAGTGGGTACCCCTTTCTTCAGTATAGTACTAAATAAAGAAGGGAGTGACTCATCTTTCTTATCACCACATTGAATTGAATAGAATACGATCCTTTCAATAAATGTTTTAAAATGCAATATTGTATCTTTCCTGTGTTTACCCTGGAGATCCAAGTGTGACTAAATGAAAAGGTTAGATCTGTTTCCATGGATTCCTTTAGAATCGAAGTATCATGTTTGAGGTTGCTTGCAACATCTGTTAACTTGGTTGGGTTAGGGGTTTGATGGGGTACTATGAGCTAACTGGAAACCTACAAACACTCACTGGTGGTATTTGTAGACTAAGTCTCTATACTGTGACATCCGTGTTGGTCTCATACACAGTCCTGCGTTATTTGTAGGAACGTATACCATACTCTTCTTCTGCTTGACTTCGTAGTGCTGATCCAAAAGATCCTGGAAGGCCCGTGCCTCCACGGGCTCACCCACCAACACTTTTTGGCTAAGTTGATACACTACAAGAGTGGCCCTGCTGGTCGTACCACTGCTTCATAATTTTGTGACTTCCCTTCAAATTCTTTATGCCTCTTTCTTGGATTGCCCCATCTTGCACCTTAGGGCTATCATTTAGTCTACAGCTTCTTGTAAAGGTTTCCTGGGGGCTTTGTCAAATCCCTTCTTTAGTAGACTGAGAGGTCATCTCACAGGGTGATGAAACAGAAGTTCCAAGGGGCTAAAGCCTTACTTCTGTGGGACTTTGCTGTAGGCAAACAGTAGACATGGAATCTGGATATCCCACTTACATCTCAAGTGGTCAGACAGGTCCATAATTAAGCATTTGAAGGTTTTTCTAAACCTTTCAGCAACATGATTTGTCTGGTAATGGTATGGGGTTTAGAACTCGTAGGTAACTCCACACCCACATGGAATTCATGTATGCCGACATGAGGTTAGCCCCTTGGTCTGACACTGCTTCTTTGGAGAATCCCACTTAAATAAATATTCACTTTAGTGCCTTGTCCACATGTGCAAAGTCATCATCAGCCTTAAAGGATATGGCTAAAGGGTACCTTGTTGCATGATGCCACCAACACTAGGAAACACCTGTTCCCCAGGGCTGTCTTAGGGCCAAGGGAGGGGGCTACAATGTCCACCCCTACCTTCTCAAAGGGAGTCACAACTAGAGGAATGTTCTAGAGGGGAGCCCTGCTCCTCACTCCAGACTTACCATCGGCATGCCATGTGACATAGGACCAGCAGAATGACTCCACCTTGATCTTCATCTGGTATCAATTGATGTGGGTGAACAGGGCCAGCATTACAGACGTGCCCAGGGATTGCAATGAGTGTTTGCACTCGCTTTGGCAATAGACTTTGTTCATAGAATGTTTCCTCAAACAAGGGATTCTGTTTAGCTCTGTGTCTGTGCCGTTTTTGGGATGCTGGCGCGGAGATAAAGAAGCTGTCAGGAGGTGCACACAAAAAGGTGGCACACTGTCAGTACACCCCCTGATGGCAGTCCTCTGGAGGGGCTCAGCGGGGTCCTATGGACCCCTTGACATCCCCTTGCAGGAGAGTGCAGTCACTCACTTTACCTGACTGCAAGAAAATCTCTCACCCCTCTTTAAAGTGCAGGCGGGTGCTGCCTGCACAGTGAAACACGGAGCGGCTTTGAAGCAGCCACTTCGCATTTCACTTGAATGCACTGCACCCAGGGCAGCGTGGTTCGTGTTTGCCGTGAGTGCAGTACATTCAAGCTAATATTGTGAACTTTCCCTCATTGGGCCTGGCACACCTGTTTGAAGTGCACTGTGGCACAAACAGAGAAAGGGCACCCTATAAAGAACAGGGTCACAAGAGGTCAAAACATTTTGTCATGTCCAAAATGTCCTGTCAATTGGATGTTATAAGCCAGCTGCAGTAGGAAGGCCCAATAGCACTGGGGGAAAACCATTGCTCTTGTTGCACTCACTAGTAGTGTTCACCAATCACTGTATATGATTCACAAATGGAAGTCCATAATCCTCACCGCTGACCACCAATGTTAGATTTGGGGGTCTCTAGTGGGCACAGGTAGGTACTTTTTTACAAATAGCGACCCTTGCCTCTAGTCAGGGTAAGGGGGTACACTCCTAAAATAACCCCTGCTCACCCCCTTGGTAGCTTGGCACGAGCAGACAGGCTTATCTCAGAGGCGGTGTGTAAAGCATTTGTGAACACATACAGTAATCAAGAAACAACACTACAGATGGACACCACACAAGTTGTATATTTAAAATAGGTATCTTTTAAATAGATTTAACACAAGACCATAAAATACAAAAATCCACAATACTGTACTTAAAAATGGTAGAATTAGCTTAGTTCTCTTAAGATGTTAAATGGGACACTCTGAGTTAAATGTACCTTAAGATTCGTAGCACAAGACAACAAAAGTGTTGCAAGGACGGTGATGCATTGAAGATCTGGTGCAAGGAAACCAAGATGGTGCTTACTTGTTGATGCTACATGCTTCCTGGTGATGCAGCAGCATCTGCTGCGACGTCGATACTCTTCTTCGGCGATGCGAGTTGCTTCACACTATGAGAGCCACGACGGGTCCTGCGACATGCTTCCCAGTGATGCGGCGCCGTCTGCTGCGACGTTGATCCTCTCAACTGGTGATGCGAGTTGCTTTCACAACAATGCGAGCCGTTACAGGCCCCGCGACACTCTTCCCGGTGATGCAGCAGCGTCTGCTGTGACGTCGATCCTTTTGTTCGGCGATGAGCTGCAACAGGCCCTTCAACACGCTTCCCGGAGATGCGGCGGCATCTGATGCAATGTCGATCCTCGTCTCCAGTGATAAGCCGTGACAGGCACTGCAACATGCTTCCCAGTGATGCGGCGGCATCTGCTGCGACGTCTATCCTCTTCTCCAGCAATGTGAGGGGCTTCGTGTTGTCAAGCGGCAGCTGCAGTTGGGTGACACGCTTCCTGTTCTTGAGTCGCGCTTCCAGCTCCTTGCAACATGCAGTTCCTCAGAAAATCCAGCACAACTGCAGGTACTTCCAAAGAACTCTTGGGGAGCTGGTGGGTCAGGTCTGTTGTCCCTGAGACTTCAGCAGGAGGCAAGCTCTTTTCTCAAGCCCTTGGAGATCCTTTACAAGTTGAAATAAAGTACACAAAGTTCCTCTCTCCTTTCTTTGGCCGTCAGGCAACCATTGCAGGCCAATCCCCAAGCAGCACTTCAGCTTGGCCATAGTCTCTCCTCAGTCTCTCTGGTTCCACTCCTCAGCAAAGGTTTCTTCTTGTTGTCCAAAGTGATCTAATTCTCTGGGGTCTGGGTCCTCTCCTTTATACACAGTTTTTCTTTGTTCTCTGAAGGCAGAGAGGACTTTGCCTAGTCAAAACCAGTTCTGGTCAGTCCTGGAGCACTCTGTTTACATGACTCCTTCTTTCCTTTCACAGTGCAGAGCAGAGACATCAGACGCACCACATGAAGTGGAGCCAGCATTTTGGAGGGCAGGCACGGTCCTATTCAGGTCCCAGGTGCAGCTCCTGGGATCTGAATGCAGATCTCTTTATTCACTACTGGGCTGACTCACCCTACCTCCTGGAATCCCCCAGCTTCTGTCACTCAAGCTCCAGACAAAGAAAACACAACCTAGCAGAGGCAGGCTTGGATACTTACACAGGAAAATGCCTACTTTCTAAAAGTGGTATTTTCAAACACAGAATGTTAAAACCAACTTCACTAAAAGATGTATTTTATCATTCCGAGTTCAGGCATACTAAACTCAAATTTCTACCATATTTCCTGAGTCAGTTAGGCTTATAAGATGTAATAATCTAACTGCCCATTCTGGCCTTTGGGGAATAGGTAGCCTTGCAATAGTGAAACACGAATATGGCTGTAATTCACTATTGGGACATGCCACACACATCAGGGCTTGTCCTACCTTATACTTACAATGCAACCTGCCCTTGGGTCTACCACGGGGGTATCTGATATGAAGAAAAGGGAAGGTTTAGGGAATAGCAAGTGAGTGCACTTGCCCAGTCAGCATTGCAGTACCGGACTGCACACAGGATCTGCAATGGCAGACTTGAGACACACTTTTACAGGCTGCTTCTGTGGGTGGCACTACCAGTGCTGCAAGCCCACCAGCAGCATTTGGTTTACCAGCCCTGGGCACACTCAGTGCACTGTACTAGTGTCTGACAAGTAAACCAAACCAGTCAATCATGGAATCAATAATACATACATCAATTTACAATAGGGAGAGCATATGCACTTTAGCACTGATCACCAGTGGTAAAGGGCCCAGCGTCATAAAACAGCCAACAACAGGTCAGAAAAAATACAGGAGGAAGGCAAAAAGTTCAGGGATGACCCTGCGAAAAGGGTCAAGTCCAACAATATGGTAGACATTCTCCCTGTAAAAGTGATGATTACCAAAGATGTCTGAATTACTTTTGGCTGCAACCATTCAGAGAAGAATGTTTACAGTAGGACACTTTATATGTGCCTTGTAGAACGCTGCCTCTGATGGTTCTCATACAGCTTAACACTTATGGAGCTCAAGCAGCTCTCTCAGGTCAGATATATTTATCCCTGGCGGGTCCTCTCCAAGAAGTCTTGACGCCTCTCTTATTGGCGAGTTCCAGGCTCCATGTCTTTTTGATTGTGCTGATAGGCTGTGATACATCACTTGGTGATTAGCACCCACACAGGCAATCCAAACATTTGAGCTGGGCCTCGGGCTCTACCTCTTTCCAGATAGTGTGCTGCAGGTTGTTCTTTTGCAGAGCGTCCACCTGGATCGTTGGGCTCACAGATACTCTAAAAGAACCAGAGACCCACTTCATTCCATGGAAATCATTGCCACAGGATAGTGACTGACCTGGTTGTCATCATTCAGTACTTGATGCAGTACATTGGGAATGACACCAGCTGACAGTAATCATGTTAACTACTGTGTCCTGCAGAACCTCCTCTTATTGATGGTAGGCCACTGTCTATGCTTTTAAGATTTTGAGACATGAGGGCCATGGGTACCATCTTTTGTGCACCCTGGGGCAATGGGTATCCTTTGTCCACACCCCATGCTAACATGGGCAAGTTCATTCCCAGTCTCTGCACTGATGATCCCAGGGTCTGCTCTCTGGTGGGGACCATACTGCATATCCCTCCTAGGATTGTAAATTAAACACCACTTGCGGACTGCCACACCTATTGTGCCATCCACAACATTGGCTGAGCACACATGTCTATATGCTTAACCTGTCTAGTCTGACTGCTCATGTAAATAATCTATAGTATGACCTGTCAAAATATCCAATTTTGACAGACAACATCTTCTCTTTTCAACATTGGTAAGTCACCTCTGTGTAGGCCTTGTAGATTAAAAGGCAGGGTGCATAATATTTTCAAGTCGGGCAGATAGGAATGAAATATTACCATGTCCCTACAGTGACAAGGCCAACAAAGCTAGGCATGCCTGGCTGTCCTCTGTAGTGAATCAGGCTGCAGATTAAAATATTAATGCTGCTAAATTTGGATCAACTAAACAAATAAATAAACCACTATTTTTACTAGTTAATAATAATGTAACACCATGGTGTAGTCAGAAAGAAAGGTAGCATTCATAAAGTTAACCTTTATTAGACTGAACTTTCAGAAGGCTAATTAGTATTAAATGAGGTGTGAATGAGGAGCGAAATTATTCCCAGGAGCTACACGGTAGGTCACTGTGATTGACAGGTCAACCTGAATGAGCAGATTGAACTCCTCAGAGCTCAATAGAATGTGCAGGGAAAAGTCTGTGGGCATTCTGTTGGCACCAAAGGGTCGAATACTGCCTGATAGGTCTGTTCAGCCATATGTTTAATACATTGGTGCACTTGAAGGGAAGAAACCAGGATGCCAGAACAGTTCTTCTGCATCCCCTGTCCTGGTGCTGCAGGACCCTGATATCGCACTACCTGACATCTGGCTCCTAATTTTTCGGTGCTGCAGGGCTTCCTTCAAACTGGATTTTAATTTTAGATGTGAGCAGACTCTATTGATTACCAAAGTCCACTTTTCTACAGCACACAACCCCCAGAGTTTACTTTGGGCAATGTCTTTTGGCATCTTGAAAATGACCCAGCAGCAGGCATGCTGGGTCTGTTTGCAGTAAGGAAAATAAGAACTATTGAAAACTGAAGTCAGTACGGTGGCCACAGGGACCTTTTATCTCATTGTTTAGGGAGTGCCCAGGGGTTACCCTTGCCCAGAAGCCAGGACTAGGCATAATTGTGTCAACCCATGGCACCCCATTAGAACACTTTCTGGATATGCAAAAAAAAAACAGAAGAGCACTGGGCTTTCTGTCTGTGACTTGAGTGTAGCCCTGAAGGACTGGACCTGCTCCCTCCTGTACCCGTGGCAAAGATGTTGGTGCCAAGGGTCAGTTGACACACCTACTTGGTGGTCCAGAAACACATCAAGCTTCAAGAGGCCTTTTTCCTAAAATGCCCAGCTGGCAAGTGAACATAAACTTGACTTTTCTGTTGGCCTCTGTTGGATATCTTTAGGATTCTAAATACCCTTTCCTGAGGTCCTAGAGGCCTTACAATTGTACTTCTTTGGTTTTTTGGGCACCAGAAAAAAGACTGGCCACTTTGAAAAAACTATCTGCTGTCAAGATATCCGACAGGCAGTTCTACATAATCAGATTACATTTCAGCTTTTTCCTGCACAGAGATCTCCACATATCCAAAAACTGACAATAATCTCCAGAGTATTATCAGGACCAACCTTCTTCCAGTATTTAACTTGCGGTTCCACAGAGATGGCTCTTTTTCAGTTAGGGCTTAGAAATTCTTTCCAGCTTGGACTTCATTCTTTTCAGTGGGACCAATACACTAGGTGTATCCAAACAGGACTTCATCGTGGTCCGCCTCAGATCATGCCTAGACCCAGGTCTACTACATCCATTCACTATCATTGTTGCTTTGCGATATTTGGTGTTAATTTTACTTCAATCTTTAAAAATTCATAGCTCTGGTTCCACTTGTTCTACAGTTGTTGTTTTGGTTTCATTTTAGGTATTACATTTTACTCTTGTATTTTTAATGCTTGGTGTTTTGACTTGATTACTGTTTTTGTACTGCACAAATATTTACAATTTGTCTAAGTTTCACCTGTCCCTTTCTGTGCCTTAGCTACCAGAGGCATTGAGCTCAGGTTAATTTAGGGAATTTTAAGGGTTCCCCCTGGCAAGAGTTGTGATTATTCCTTGATGTGGACAGTCTTCCACCCCGAATAATAATCAAATATTTTACAAATGGACTTCTGAATTGTAAAGCCCTTCTCTCAAAGACATGTGAGTGTGTTTTAAAGATGTGATTGCAGATCATTGGAGTATTAAATGTAATCATGACAAGCACAGATATGTGTAGTATTATGTGGCAGGTTAGAAGGGCAGTGCCTCAGTAACGCTGGGACTGATTGTGTGACATAGAGGTGGGACAACATGTGGGAAAGGGACACGCATTTTTACCTGTGTCATTGAGACAGACAAATTATATAGCTGCAATCTATCAAAAAGCAAACCCTAGGAATCTCGTTCGAAATAGCCATTTCAGCTATCATCGCTTCTAAAGTGTGCCCTGCACAGTTAGTCAATTGTGTGTGCAAGCACTTCTGGTGTGGTGTACCTGAGGTCACTAATAATTATATTTTGCATTCCAACAAGCTGACATGATTTATTGAAGGCATACTGACAACCTTTAAGATCTTCCTTATACATCAATGAAACTGCCATAATTTAACAAAATGAAAAACAAAAAAAGTAATTGGTGGCGCTCTAAAGAGAATCTTCACATGAAAGCAATGACTGTGACACAGGGAAATCAGATATTGAACCCCAGGGTCCACTCAAAAATTCGTCAATATGAAGCTGCATCAGTAATAACAATCTGCAACAACGTCCACCACAATTTTCACTCACAGGATGTGATGAGGACTAGATAATTCTCAGGTGGATGCATCTTCAAGAAGTTCTAACACGATTTTGATGTAATAAACCATAAATCTGAAAGCAGCAGCAGCTGTGGAAGATATGGCCGGGATGCCTGTCTTCCCCTCCCAACACAATCCCCAAGGATGGGAAGACGGACGCAGTTCTGAACTTTTGGAAGGCGGGAGGGAGTTACCCTCCCGGCCGTATTTATTAAAATATGAAACAAAATTAAAACATTAAAATAACAGTTTCATATCATGTACAATTTTTCATTTATGACATTACGATGCAGACACGTTTGCTAACCTTAACAAATCACTAATACAAAGGTTCTCCTAGCCGAGTCTAAGCATCCTGCAAATGCATACTTTCTAAATAAAAATTGTACATCCTAACATTACGGGCAACGGCAAGGTCGTAACCGGTGTCAGATCCCTACTACCAGAACTCCCCCCTCACGGTGTGAGGGGCGGGCGCACAGAGGACTGTACCTCTGTGCCAACTTCCAATTTCCCTTGTCTTAGCGGGGGCCCCTTATTTAACTCGACGCCATCTTAATGGTCGTCCGAGGACTCGTGTGAGGTGTCTAGAAGGTAGCGTGGACCCCCCTCCCACCCCAAACTGTTTATCACATCCGCCGTCGCGGATATCCTGGCCCCGGGAAATTCGTCGGAGGGGCATCTAGCCGCCTCCTCCCCTGGGAGGGGCCTATGACCGCCTTCCCTTAGGCGACCCCATACTTAGTGGGTGCCGCCTCCCCGTGTGAGGGGCCAATGGCCGCCTCCCCCCGGGCGCTCCCATCCATAATGGGTGGCGCCCCCCCTCTAGGGACCTTGAAATTACTGCTCACCGATCATGACCTTACCGCCCGACCAAAAAATAAATACGACGTTTTATATACCTATTCAAGAAAGAAAATAAACTTTACATTGCAATATTTATCCTTTTAACTAAACATTCAACACATCTCTCAATTAGACTGTGATACTCCGCTCCACTGGGGAAGAAAATGTTATGAAGCAAATCATTTATTGCAGTACAAACATTGACATCTTTATTAACCACTAAACCAGGAGAGAAAAGATTTATCAAAGCAAATCAATTTTATTGCAGTGCTAACATTGCCATAAGGGGCTGGTGGGTGGGTCAAAAATTGCTCCTTGTTCCGTCGAGGGCTCACGTGCAACGAGAGGGTGCAGCTTCCAAGCACAGGAACAAGAGGATGCTTCTTTGGATTGTTGCTCCTTTTATTCCTCTTCAGGGAGGGCGTGTACCCTCCTCCGGTACGCCTACGGGGCGTGGCCAACGGTGTAGGTGTCTAGGACAACCCTTCTTGGGCGGGAAAAAGGCGCGCCCCGGCTACGCCGCTTCGGGCATACCAGCCGAGACACGCCCCCAGCCCAAAATGGTTTCCCGGGGGGATCCGGGCCCCCTACCATACGTTCGGGGGGACCGAGTGGTCGCCCCATTCCATATGGCCGGGATGCCTGTCACCCCCTCCCAACACAATCCCCAAGGATGGGAAGACGGACGCAGTTCTGAACTTTGGTTCCCCTCCCGGCCGTATTTATTAAAATATGAAACAAAATTAAAACATTAAAATAACAGTTTCATATCATGTACAATTTTTCATTTATGACATTATGATGCAGACACGTTTGCTAACCTTAACAAATCACTAATACAAAGGTTCTCCTAGCCGAGTCTAAGCATCCTGCAAATGCATACTTTCTAAATAAAAATTGTACATCCTAACATTACGGGCCAACGGCAAGGTCGTAACCGGTGTCAGATCCCTACTACCAGAACTCCCCCCTCACGGTGTGAGGGGCGGGCGCACAGAGGACTGTACCTCTGTGCCAACTTCCAATTTCCCTTGTCTTAGCGGGGGCCCCTTATTTAACTCGACGCCATCTTAATGGTCGTCCGAGGACTCGTGTGAGGTGTCTAGAAGGTAGCGTGGACCCCCCTCCCACCCCACACTGTTTATCACATCCGCCGTCGCGGATATCCTGGCCCCGGGAAAATTCGTCGGAGGGGCATCTAGCCGCCTCCTCCCCTGGGAGGGGCCTATGACCGCCTTCCCTTAGGCGACCCCATACTTAGTGGGTGCCGCCTCCCCGTGTGAGGGGCCAATGGCCGCCTCCCCCCGGGTGCTCCCATCCATAATGGGTGGCGCCCCCCCTCTAGGGACCTTGAAATTACTGCTCACCGATCATGACCTTACCGCCACAGGCCGGATAGTTGACCGGCTATCCGGCCCCCCCACACTTCTACTACAGGTCATGCTTTTACAAACCCCCTAACCATGCTATGAAGTCTCCTATGAGTAAGACATTCCCCTCCCGGGACAAATGGACCCCATCTTCGAGATACATGTGATCCCCCCGAATACATCCATGCGGAATACAATGCAACTGTCCTGAGCGAAACAACCTACCAAGCTTGTTATTGACTTTCTTTACTGAATGATTCAAAGCTGATACAGAGAGGGCCCCCCGCCACACCTTCCTGGGAATCATGTGTGACCATGCTATCGTACACCCCGGAATCCTTCTCGCCAACCAGCTAACAGTAGATAGAACTCGCTCGAGTAGTACTCGCCGACCGAGTGTCACCAAATCATTGCCTCCCAGGTGTACTATGATTACAGACGGCGGTGACCTTGTCCGCTCTAACAGTCCCTCAACAAAACATTGAAATTGGTCAATACAGAGCCCGCCCCTTCCGTGGAAGGTCACCCTGCACCCGTATTCCCCAGCCGCGTGAATCATGTCACCTGCTTTGAATACGTCCCCGGCACGCCTCACGTATGAGTGGCCCACGACCCACACCACTCTTTCCTCAGTCGGTGATCTTTGACCGCTGGTCCACAGGTGTCGGGTCGACTGCACAGTCCGCCCCGTATAGCATGCTCGCGAAACTGTAAACCAAACAGAAGACAAGAAGCGTGAGTGCATGACATTGGCTTTACTATTTACAACAAGGGGTGGTGAGGGACAGAGTCTCTGAATTAAACAGAATACTCTCACCCAGTCAAGAGATCAGGGCTAGATCCAACACCGTTTTTTAGCTCACTGCACCATCCCAGTTTCAGAACCTGGCTGTATGCAAATTAGTCTGTTCCTGTCCCAGTGCATGATGGGAACAGGGCAAACCAAACTACAAAAGCCAATTCTTACACTGGGAAGGAAACAAGCTACCGGGGACCGGTTTCTGGCATTTCAGCCGTCTTCGGCCCGGCTTGCTTGAATCCTGATGGTGCAATGAGCAAGGGACTCACATCTGAGTATACCCTTCCACGCTTAGGGTGGACAAAAATATTTACAACAAGGGGTGGTGAGGGACAGAGTCTCTGAATTAAACAGAATACTCTCACCCAGTCAAGAGATCAGGGCTAGATCCAACACCGTTTTTTAGCTCACTGCACCATCCCAGTTTCAGAACCTGGCTGTATGCAAATTAGTCTGTTCCTGTCCCAGTGCATGATGGGAACAGGGCAAACCAAACTACAAAAGCCAATTCTTACACTGGGAAGGAAACAAGCTACCGAGGACCGGTTTCTGGCATTTCAGCCGTCTTCGGCCCGGCTTGCTTGAATCCTGATGGTGCAATGAGCAAGGGACTCACATCTGAGTATACCCTTCCACGCTTAGGGTGGACAAAAATATTTACAACAAGGGGTGGTGAGGGACAGAGTCTCTGAATTAAACAGAATACTCCCACCCAGTCAAGAGATCAGGGCTAGATCCAACACCGTTTTTTAGCTCACTGCACCATCCCAGTTTCAGAACCTGGCTGATGCAAATTAGTCTGTTCCTGTCCCAGTGCATGATGGGAACAGGGCAAACCAAACTACAAAAGCCAATTCTTACACTGGGAAGGAAACAAGCTACCGGGGACCGGTTTCTGGCATTTCAGCCGTCTTCGGCCCGGCTTGCTTGAATCCTGATGGTGCAATGAGCAAGGGACTCACATCTGAGTATACCCTTCCACGCTTAGGGTGGACAAAAATATTTACAACAAGGGGTGGTGAGGGACAGAGTCTCTGAATTAAACAGAATACTCTCACCCAGTCAAGAGATCAGGGCTAGATCCAACACCGTTTTTTAGCTCACTGCACCATCCCAGTTTCAGAACCTGGCTGTATGCAAATTAGTCTGTTCCTGTCCCAGTGCATGATGGGAACAGGGCAAACCAAACTACAAAAGCCAATTCTTACACTGGGAAGGAAACAAGCTACCGGGGACCGGTTTCTGGCATTTCAGCCGTCTTCGGCCCGGCTTGCTTGAATCCTGATGGTGCAATGAGCAAGGGACTCACATCTGAGTATACCCTTCCACGCTTAGGGTGGACAAAAATATTTACAACAAGGGGTGGTGAGGGACAGAGTCTCTGAATTAAACAGAATACTCTCACCCAGTCAAGAGATCAGGGCTAGATCCAACACCGTTTTTTAGCTCACTGCACCATCCCAGTTTCAGAACCTGGCTGTATGCAAATTAGTCTGTTCCTGTCCCAGTGCATGATGGGAACAGGGCAAACCAAACTACAAAAGCCAATTCTTACACTGGGAAGGAAACAAGCTACCGGGGACCGGTTTCTGGCATTTCAGCCGTCTTCGGCCCGGCTTGCTTGAATCCTGATGGTGCAATGAGCAAGGGACTCACATCTGAGTATACCCTTCCACGCTTAAGGTGGACAAAAATATTTACAACAAGGGGTGGTGAGGGACAGAGTCTCTGAATTAAACAGAATACTCTCACCCAGTCAAGAGATCAGGGCTAGATCCAACACCGTTTGACATTGGCTTTACAACATGTGCAACCGCACATACCTTTTATAACAGTTCGAGGACCATCGTCCCAATTGTTTCACCTTTTCCACACTCAGACCCCTGGCTGTAGCCTCTGTAGCAGCCCCTATCCTAAAGGAATGGGTCCCAAAATCGCCCGGGTCCAAGCCTGCTGCCGCGATTGCCATTGTCAGCACCCGCTGGAACTGAAACCTAGTCAGTGGGGTGGCGTCGGTGTGTCTCAGCAAGCTTCCCCCCATGCTACCGTCCTTTGCGCTAAATATTCCTCAACGCATTTCACCGGGCACATGGGGGACCCTCGCATGCGCTGGACAACAATACTATCCCCCATAGCACCCTGATCGGTCTTGGACCTGGCTATTGTGACTACCATTGAATCACCCTTGATCAGAATGTGTTCCCGACACAGACCTCCCCCCATATCCTGCTTATTTTTTGCCACCAGCTCGCTCACCCGCATAGCCCCATGGAATGCTAATGCGAAAGCGGCCCGGAACAGCACTGCCTCGGACTGGGAGGAACATGTCGCGGGGAGTACCGACATCAGCAGGGACAACCTTTCTATCCCAATCGGGCGCCTCTCGTCTACTCTATGACCCTCGAGGCATTGCCACCCACGCAGTGCCTTCTTTACCAGAAAGGACGATGTGGGGTCCTTGATGCCATGCGCCTGTGCCATGAATGCAATGGCGGCCCGGTGCCTATTGGCCGTTGCCGCTGATCGGCCTGCCTTGTGGAGTGCTACTAAAAACTTTAGGACGTACTCCTCCTGCCCCCAATTATCCCCTCCTGCTGGACCCAAAAATGCACAATAGGAACGAAACGCTCCTTCGTATGCCTTCCTTGTCCTGGGGGCTAGGCTTGCTCCCACGAGGTCCTTTAATCCGGGGAACCGAGTAACCAGAGAGCTTCGGGAAATGGTGCCGCCACTAGGTCCGCGGAAGGTAGATAACCCCTGAAGGCCTGCATGTGGGAACGAGAGAGTGCATCAGCCGCCTGGTTCAGCACACCCGGCACGTGCCTCGCCCTAAACTGAACGTTCAGTCTCATGCAAAGTAATACAATTTCCTTCAGTAATCTCAATATCCACTTGCAGCGTGCTGCCTGATTGTTTATACATTCGACTACGGTCATGAAGTCGGACCAAAACACCACTGTGCGATCACGAAACTCATCCGGCCATGCCTTCAGAGCCACAAAAATGGGGAACAACTCAAGAAACCCAATGTTACCTGTGAGCCCACTGGCGTGCCACCACGTCGGCCATATTTGTGCCGACCATCGATTACCGAAGATGGCGCCAAATCCCACGCTCCCTGCCGAGTTGGTCCACAAACTCAGCTCGTCCGAGGATGCTGGTGACTTGCTCCACACCACTCGACCGTTGAAATCTGCCAGAAATGACAACCATATGCGCATATCCTGGCGAACCTCTGCAGACAGTCTTGTGCGGTGGTGCCCTTCCTTGAGACCGACCATGGCTTGTGAAATAGAGCGGGAAAAGGGGCGGGCCATTGGTATCACTCTAAGGGCAAAGTTAAGCTGTCCCACTGCTTGCTGTAATTGATGGAGAGTTACTTTTCCTTTGCTAATGCACAGTTCTAGAGAGGCCCTGAATTTCACTACTTTTTCCCTGGGCAAACGTAAGAATCCCTCCACCGAATCGAGCTCAATTCCAAGAAACTCGAGTGAAGTCGATGGCCCCACCGTCTTCCCTGGTGCCAATGGCACGCCAAACCGCTTTATGAGAGTACAGAATTCCAGTAAGGCCTGTGCACATTCCGTGTCGCCGGCTGGCCCCAAGAACAAAAAATCATCTAGGTAGTGCATAACCTGAGTATAGCCCGTGGCTCTGGTGAACGCCCATTGCAGAAAACAACTGAATTTCTCAAAATAAGCACAAGAGATGGAGCAACCCATTGGCATACATCTATCCATGTAGTAGCGTCCCTGAAACACAAAACCTAACAGACGTTGATCCTGTGGGTGTACCGGGAGCAACCGGAACGCTGACTCAATATCTGATTTAGCCATCAGCGCTCCGGGCCCCAGGCGATTCAACATGGCGACGGCCTCATCGAAGGATGCGTACCGCACCGAACAAATACCTGGATCAATCGCATCGTTCACCGAAAGACCCCTCGGAGCCGACAAGTTATGAATTAACCTAAACTCACCTGGGTCCTTCTTGGGGACTACCCCCAACGGTGAGCAAACAAAATCAATGACTGGCGGGTGCCTATTTGGGCCAGCAACCCGGCCGCGGGCAACCTCTTTTGCAATCTTACTTTCCACCACCGCCGTATTCTGCTGAACCGACAGTTGGTTTTTACACAGTGATTCCCCCCGAAAATCCCCCGCTGGGATGTGGAAACCATACGAGAAGCCGTCCCGCAACACCCCAGCGGAGACATAATCAGGGTATTCATTTAGCCAAGGGATCATTGCCATGATATCTACGGGGGTAGGTAGCGGTACCCTCTGGTCGACATTAGACCTGTTTGGCCCCTCCTCTACCCCCTGTATCGCCATTCTTGGCTCTGCATGAACTCTCAGGGTGTGAAGAGTGTCCGCACCCTGCACACTCATGCCTGAACTTACATGTCCCTTGTGGCCTCGTGCACTTGCCTCTGTTAAAGTTCCAACAAACCCCTTTTCTGCCCCCGTTCCCACCACTCCTCGGTTGGTGGTCACCAGCGGTGCTTGCTCGAAACGGCGCCGCCGATTGATGGTGGGAGGGCGCCGACCCATTCCCGCCAAGCGAAGACGACTTTGTCGCGCCCGGCAGGAGCTGCTTCTGCCAAGAGATGGAGTCGAGACAATCCCACGTCAGAGATGAATCGTGCTCCTTGGCCTTATGAAACTTACTATCGTAACCCAACCATTCATTGCCTTCATACGTTTCATAGAAATCCATTATACGTGTCTGATAGCAGGCCAATTCGGTCAAAACCTCGGGCTTACGTTCCCCCATGATCGCAGTAAACATCGCAAATGCCCTGGCCCAATTTGAGATCGTCTCATCCACCCTGGATCCCGCCATTTTTGCACGCCACACACTCGGGTGCCACAAATCCTTCTGACTTTTAACATACTCCACCTCGTGGTGGTCAGTCAAGAGAGAAAACATATTCACATACTTATCAGCCCAAATCATTTCTTTCGTGGCCAGCGGAATATGTTGGACCACCTTTTCCCTTCTTGAGGGTAACGCTCCCTCCCTCGCCATTGGCAATGGCTGCTTACCCGAATCCATAGTTGGTCCCGCTGTTTTTCAAACGCCAGACGCCGGTCGTTCTGAGGGAACCTGTGGGGGGACAAGAGGGAGACTCGCCTTCGCGGCATCTCTCGATTGCCGCAACTGCTTCATTAGTAACCTGGCCTCTTCGGCCGTGTCTCCTGGTGCCGTAGCACCCTCGGTATTTTTGCCGAGCCATGCGGCTAACTGGGCGGCCAACTCCGGAGGCACATCCTCCTCGTTAGTGGGCGTAACTACAACCGGAATCGGTTGGCCCGCGTCCGGGATCGGAACCGGGGCCTCCACTGGACTAACCGGGCTTGTCGGGGGTGACTCGGGAACTGGGGCCTCCCCCCCTGCCGCCCTATTCCTGTCCCTTTTACCTCCCCCAGCGGGGACTACTCCCGGCAATGCTGGCCCGATTACTTTCTTCGGTCTGCCCGTATCGTTCATTGCCGCCATCTGTTTTTTCATGCTTGCCATATCCTTCATTAACATGCGAAGCATCTGGTCAGTCCCTGTCTTCTTTCCGGCCTTCTTGCCAGGCATCGTTGTCCGATATTCAATCCTTGTTGCTCAACGAGGTCCTGGATCCGAGGGTACGGAGTCGCTGAAAGAGAAACACAAAAATTACAAGTTCTCAAAAATTGCTCCTTGTTCCGTTGAGGGCTCACGTGCAACGAGAGGGTGCAGCTTCCAAGCACCGGAACAAGAGGATGCTTCTTTGGATTGTTGCTCCTTTTATTCCTCTTCAGGGAGGGCGTGTACCCTCCTCCGGTACGCCTACGGGGCATGGCCAACGGTGTAGGTGTCTAGGACAACCCTTCTTGGGCGGGAAAAAGGCGCGCCCCGGCTACGCCGCTTCGGGCATACCAGCCGAGACACGCCCCCCGCCCAAAATGGTTTCCCGGGGGGATCCGGGCCCCCTACCATACGTTCGGGGGGACCGAGTGGTCGCCCCTTTCCAAACTACTTGCTTTTGGTATTCCAGCCTGGCTGTTAAATCTAGTTCAGGATCTCCACTCTGATACCTGGTGCAGAGTATTGTTGGGAGGAGAGAGAGGCCTATCCCAAGCAATCCCCTCAGCCAATGGTCTTAAACAGGGCTGTTTATTAGCTCCACTATTGTTTTCCCTTTACGTTTGTGACCTCCCCCAGACCTTATCCTTAAGCGAAGGAATTGCCCCTCTTTTAGGGGACAAACCAATTGTATGTTTGATGTATGCAGATGATATACTACTTTTAGACCTTACCCCGAAAGGACTTAACAATCGTCTGCATGCATTACATGTATTTGCCGAGTCTCATCATCTGAAGATCAACACCTCTAAAAGCAAGGTAATGTGTATGATGGGAAAGAAAAAATCGAAATCTGGGAATTATAGTTGGTCTCTAGGCGGTCATAAGCTGGAAATTGTAAAATGCTATGTTTTTTTAGGGAAAACAGTATGTGGTAACTTAAGCGATAAGGCTCACATAGACAACAACACTCGGAAGGCCAGGACACAGGGTAATGGACTAAGTGCTCTTTACAAAGCCACTGGCAAAAGACATTTTGTTCATTTGCTAGAGGCTTTTCGGGCAAAAATTCCAGCCTCTCTGCTCTATGGCATTGAGCTTATTGATCTGGGACAATGGGGTTTTTTAGATACCATCGAGGGCAGACTTTTGCGATATCTAACTACGGTTAATAATGCTTGTTCAGTGCCATCTCTTAGACTTGAATTTGGCATACGAAGTAGTTGGGTTCAGGCCCTGTCGGGAGTAATACGTTGGGTCTCTTGCTTAGCCAAGGGAAAACCGGCCACTTTAAGATTCCTCATCAAAAAAGAATTATTGGGTCCCCTAAAAGAATACTCCTTACTTATAAAGAATTTTAGAAGGGCCGTTACATTACTTGAATTGGAGGGATCAACTCTTTTTTTGCTATCTTCACATCAGCTAAAGTCCACCCTAAAAATGGCAACATGGGAGCTAAGTTTTAGGAGGGACAGAGATGCCCTTATTGCAAAGAAAGGTGCTACTCAGGTTGTTAATTTTTATTTATTTAAACACATACAACCGTACGCCTCTTGGAACCTTCCTCACGGCTTACGCCGCTTTTGGTTCCTCTTGAGGCAAGATCTCCTCCCTTTGAATAAATTACTAGCTAGATGGTATGGTTCCTCCGACAAATGTAACCTATGTAATAATAATAATTCGACTCAGGATACCGCCCATGTTCTCTTCGTATGCCCTGCCCTAATGGCTCATCGTCGAAAGTGGGTGCGACCAATTTGTTTACAATTAAGCATTTTGTCTGCCAAATCTCTAATCGATGCTACCTATAACCCCCCCAATGAAATGTTTTGTCACAGAATTTTTAACTTCTTTAAATGTTTTTTAGAATTATACTAATGGATATGATCTCTATATTCCAGTTTCTGTGTTTATAGAATGTATTTTAAGGATTTTATGCTTTTGTAATTTCTGTTGTCTTTCATGTCCTGCTTATATGTGGATCTCAATCGAGTTCCAAATCATATATCAATAAAAATTGAAATTGAAAGCAACATCACATGAGAATTGACACATAAATATGACAGCTGGTTCATAAATGTATACAATACTTTTGGTATTAGATAAAACACCTTAAGTTGTAATAAAATAAATCTATGAGTATATAGACCAAATAAAGTCGAGATAGACTGGTGAAAAAACATATGTATATTCATTTGTATCATTTTTATGGCTTGTGTAATATGCAAAGGTTGGTTAAGTCCAAATCACAAAAAATAGGCAAAGAGGCAGGTGTGGATACAAAGGATAATGAAACCCCATGCAACACACACATTGCCTATAATTATATAATTCATTTTACCTAAGCCTGAATTTGTTGTAGAAAAGAAATCTTAACCCCTCAATAATTTTTCAGAAAAACAAGCAAAACTCATTTAATTTTATTTTTACAATTTCGTAATAAACACAGTATATACTGATTGGGGCTCAATAACAAACTCTTATTTCACATTCAATCAATCAATCAATCAGAGTACATGTAAAGCGTGCTACTTACCCGTGAGGGACTCAAGGCATTTAGGGGAGGGGGTGCTGCTACTGCTCGAAGAGCCAGGTCTTGAGGAGTCTTCTGAAGGCGAGCAGGTCCTGGGTCTGCCGTAGGTGGGTAGGGAGGGTGTTCCAGGTCTTGCCGGCGAGGTAGGAGAAGGGTCTGCCACCGGAGGTTGTTCTTTGGATGCAGGGGACAGCAGCGAGGGCGAGGCTGGTGGAGCGGAGCTGGCGGGTGGGGGTATAGAAGCTTAGTCTGCTGTCAAGGTAGGCTGGTCTGGCGTTGAGGAGTGCTTTGTGTGCATGGGTGAGAAGTTTGAAGGTGTTCCTCTTGTCGACGGGGAGCCAGTTTAGGTCTCTCAGGTGGGGGGTGATGTGCGGTGGGGTACGTTGATGATCAGTCGGGCAGAGGTGTTTTGGATGCGTTGTAGTCGTGGTAGGTGTTTGACTGGGATTAATGCGTAGAGTGCGTTGCCGTAGTCCAGCGTGCTGCTGACGAGGGCCTGTGTCACCGTTCTTCTTGTTTCGGTCGGGATCCACTTGTAGATCCTGCGGAGCATGTGGAGGGTGTTGTAGGATGAATCCCAGGTTGCGTGCATGGTCGTGGGTGTGGGTGCTGTTCCCAGTGTGGTCGGCCACCAGGAGTCATCCTAGGCTGAGGGTGTGGGTCCGAGGATGAGTACCTACGTCTTGTTCGAGTTCAGCTTCAGATGGCTGATCCTCATCCAGTCGGTGACAGACCTTCATTTCCTCGTGGAGGTTGGTTTTGGCGGTGTGCAGGTCCTTGGTGAGGGAGAGGGTGAGCTGGGTGTCGTCGACATAGAAGATGATGTTGAGGTCCTGATGGCGGGCCACTTGTGCGAGGGGGCCATGTAGACGTTGGACAGCGTTGGGCTGAGGTTTGAGCCCTGGGGGACACCGCAGATGATGTCGGTGGCCTCGGATCGGAAGGGCGGGAGGCGAACGCTCTGGTTCTGCCGGAGAGGAAGGACCTGGTCCAGTCAAGGGCCTTCTCTTTGATTCCGGCTTTTAGGAGGCGTGTCTTTAGAGTGCGATGGCAGACCGTGTTGAAGGCGGCTGACAGGTCCAGGAGGATGAGGGCTGATGTTTTGCCATTGTCTAGTTGGCGCCTGATGTCGTCTGGCGGCGATGAGGGCTGTCTTGGTGCTATGGTTGCATGCATCTGAATCCGGAATGGGAGGGGTCTAAGATGTTTTTATCTTTCAGGTGGCGGGCCAGTTGCATATTGACGATTTTCTCGATGACCTTCGCTGGGAATTGGAGCAGGGAGATGGGCCGGAAGTTCTTGAGGTCCTTGGGGTCCGCCTTGGGTTTCTTGAGGAGGGCGTTGATTTCGGGGTGTTTCCAGCTTTCCGGGAATGTCACTGATTTGAAGGAGATGTTGATGACCTTACGTAGTTGGGGTGCGATGGCAGCATCTGCGTTGTTGAATACGTGGTGGTGGCACGGGTCTGACGGAGATCCTGAGTGGATGGAGTTCATGACCTTGCATGTCTCGTCGTCGTTGACGTTGGACCAGGAGGTCAGGCGGTTGGCGCTGGTGGTGTTCACAGGAGAGGTGGAGACTGGCGTAGTCGGGACGGTCATGGTGTTGAAGCTGTCATGGATGCCATTGATCTTGCAGTGGAAGAAGATGGCTAGTGAGTCGCACAGTTCTTGTGAGGGCGGTATGTCGTTGGCGTTGGCGTTGGAGCTGGATTTGGAAAGTTCCTTTACGATGCTGAAGAGCTCTTTGCTGTCATGTGCGTTGTTGTTCCAGGCAGTCTTTGAAGGAGGATCTCTTGGCTAATCTGATGAGGTGGTGATGTCTGGTTGTCCGGAGTGCGTTCGTTGAGCCATATGTTTCCGGCATGCGCGTTTGGAGGCCTGCAGCTCGTCGGTGAACCAGGTGGCTCTCTAGCAGGTGTGGTTGTTGGAGGGTTTCTTGAGTCGGGGGAGGGTGCTGGCACAGTCGTCGATCCACTGTCTGAGGTTGCGGGCTGCGATGTCTGGGTTGGTAGGGTCGGTGGGAAGGTAAGTATTTATCCATGTATTATTATTTAGAAACCAAACAAATGTTTGAAAACATTTCTAGTAATGTTTGTTCAGGTCGAATGCAAACTGTGTTACCCATATATTAAAAAAGCAACAATGAAGATGAAGGGACATATTTAAAGTGAAGTGAAGGAGTGCAGAGTTAGCCTTCCTGGCTTAATGCAGCACACATGGAAGTTTCAAAAATTCTTTTTTTTTTTACATTACTTATGTGCAGGAAGGGAGACCTTCCTGCGCATAAACAATCAATGGCAATTTGCTGTTTCTATGTGTGCTATACAACACAGCACACATGGAAAGAGCAAAATCTAGGAGAAATTAAGCATTTCTCCTTGTTTCACCTGTTTAACCCTTTGCATGCTGATGATGGAACCGCTCCGTCATCAGCTGCGGGTGCGCTGTGCTGATGACGGAGCGGTTCCGTCATGGCCCAGCCGCTGCGCCTGCGCGGCGCTGATTTCGCGCCTGCGCGGGCGTTCTAATGAGCGGGGCGGGTCATGACGGAACCGCTCCGTCACCAGCATAGCTCAACCGCGGCTGGTGACGGAGCGGCTCTGTCACCAGCATGCGGCCGCCGCGCGGCCGCCCCGCCCCTTTAGCGCTGCGGTGGAATAGCCGCCGCAGCGAAGGGGTTAAGACCAGCAGTCATATTTACAAGCTCCTATCGCCACGGCGATAGGGGCTTGTAAATATGCCTCTAAATTTGTTATCTGTGCATCGGTTCGGTGGTATTTTCCTGTGGGAGCATTTATTTACATCGATTGTCATGTATATTCTTAACAATTTGTATGCTTTAATCCTAATTGCATTGGTGTATGTACTGTATGAATGCTCTCTGTGACATATTGCCAACGGATACTTCTCGGGTTTTGCATTTTAACTCTTGGTACACAAATATGGGAAAACAATGAATTACTTGTAAAAAAATAATGTACAGAAATGTCAACAAATTCATGGGTTGTAAGACTTTTTTTTCCCTAACCAGAGAGAAAATCTCAGTGTCTGTGGCAGATAAGTTGATGAATGCTGAAAAGGTCGAACTAAAAATAACTGAGCTGAATCAGTTATAAGTGTAGTAGCATATGCCTCATTTAATAATGAACTCGAAATTTGCTCTGCAGTTTAAGAGGAGTCAGAAATGCAAATTTTTTCACAAACGGGTTCTGAACTGCCTGTCGACTTCAGTCTGGCGGAAGGTCAGGAAGTTTCTGAGCTAATGAAAGGAGCGATAGTACGGGAAGGTAAATGATTGACATGAGAGGGCTCGCGCGCGGAAATGCTGAAGATCTACGGTGCCGCGAGAATGACAAGGGCCTTCAAAATATGCTGGGTTCCATACGCTTTGTTATTAACACATACGTTGAGGGTTCCAATATTGTGTAAGTGCTACAAATATCTACTAATATAACATAATTGTGTTGTATGCACGAACTCTAGATAGGCTTGTCTGTTTTTCTATCAATCTACTCTATTTAAAAATCAATATATGTTGAGTCAAATCTAGTACATCAAACAGTCTTTTGCATATTCTCTTTAGGTCCATGTTCTTGAAGCTATTTGCATACCTAAGCCTCAACTTGGAAATGCAAATAAAGCGGCAAAGGCCAGACCTTATTCACAGGATCTTTATCAGCGGTAAATGAATGTTGCAAAATAGATTTGAAAAAACGGAAATTAGACGTGTATGCAGGGGATTTATTTCCTCTTTCTATGCGTGCTGCAGAATGCAGCGCACATAGAAAGAAGAAAAAAACAAGAAGAAATAAACATATTTTTCAACATTACACCTCCTGGGGGAGGCTTTGCAGTTTTATGCATTCCCAGCTCTTCCACTTATGGTAAATCTAGGATTGCATCAAATTCAATGAGTTTTGCATTGTGACACCACCACGCACCTCCCTTGGAACACCTCCCTGGGGCAAAGTAACGCAACACAATGATCTGCGCCGCCTTGCGTTACTCTAGAATCATCCATCCACTCATGGCCATGCAAGGTGGCCTTGCGTGGCTTCCTAAGTTGCATCGCTTTTGTACCCCATTGCGTGATAAAAAATGGATGAAACCCTCAATAAATATGGCCCACTAGATCTAATTCTGTTCATGGGAAAAGTTGAGATATCTCAGTAAGATT
Organism: Lissotriton vulgaris; assembly: GCF_964263255.1. Taxonomy (NCBI): domain Eukaryota; kingdom Metazoa; phylum Chordata; class Amphibia; order Caudata; family Salamandridae; genus Lissotriton; species Lissotriton vulgaris. The sequence continues at coordinate 1,090,620,132 of NC_141696.1, read as the reverse complement.
GGTGTTGAGTGTAAAACTTTGTGTGAAACTTGGATGTTTGGATGCTCATATAAATCTTTGGAATTTCCTAGGTCAATAAATTACGTACTTATTTTTTTATTTAAGCTGTGAGTGAACCTCTATTTTATACTCAGCATCACTTTAGCAGATGTATTTCTATGAACCGCAAACAAAACTTCACTATAAGGGTAAAATGTTAGAGTAATGTCATAATAGTGATGTGTTTATTAGCAGAATATTTTATATCTCTGCATTGTAGATCGTGAAAGTGGGGAAGATCATTCCACTTACCCACAAGATAGGAAACATACACCTGGGCTTTTTTGGAGATGCACCAAGTAGGTACGCTATTATTTCTGTGGGGCTGCAGCATAGATTGATGAACGGCTTGCCTATGCAAAACAACAGGATGTAACATAGTGAGGCAGAAACCAGTTACATAGAAATTGTACCTTGCTGCAAAAATGGTCAGAAGTGGTCATCCCATGCCCCTCTTCATACTTGCTGGTCACCAAACTTCAATCACCTCATAACTTGATTCCATAAAAAAGACCCTCGCATCAAGTCATTTTTGTGTTTATCAGCAACATTTTTGTTGTTTCCAGCTTTTCTCATGTGTTCCTCGGGTCTTCCAGGACCTTGGAGCTTGTGTATTGTAACCTAGTATTGTGCCCAGTATTATGAAACCATGAGTCTTGGCTAATACAGTCACACAATCGATACTAATTGTATGCCTTGCACTGGGTGGTACTGTAAAGGGATGGCATAAACCCACTAGTGGTGTTTGTGAAATCTTGTTCACGGCGACCACATGGGACAATTCTGGACAAAGGAATGCACATTCTAAGTTTGAATTTCCCACTAAAACCATATTTGCAATATCTGTCAAATGTACTGTCTGTTCTGATTTTAGACCATGGACTAAAATTTGTATCCAAGTTCTGGAGAGCAGTATACATGCCCTCGTGCAATGATGCCTACCTGTCCCCAGCATTTCTTCCCCGACCTGGCAGATAGATGGAGCGTGTATATCAATCCATGGAGCAATAGCTCAGATGACTACTTGCCTCTATCACTAATGTTTGGGCAGAGGTCCTACTACTTGCAGAATTTGCTTTCACCATATTGCTACTGTGATTTCTGCTTTCTTCTCTTTCAGGGGTCATCAACCCAAAGTCATAACAATTTTTTCTCTTTTCTTCAAGCCATTACGTAGCATCACTAATTACTATTTTGAATCTTAGGCAAGCAAAAACACAAAGACAAAAAAGCACAAGAGCAAGTGTAAAAAGCAAAGGAACAAGCATCAAACAAATGAACCATTGTTTAAACCTGGAGGCAACCTTCATTTAAAATTTGATCGGCTGGCTATACTGTCAACAACATGCCAGATATCCTGTGCACCCTATTGCAAGTACCATAGGACATAATGAACTTGTGATAAGGGGGATGGGATGTTACTCATGTTTGAGACAAGGTAACTAGTCTGCCAAACTCCAAATCAGGGTCAAACTTTGGCTATCCACTAAACATTTACAACTAACAGACCAAGAAAACTCAAACCAAGGTTCATTTGACACTGTGTCATTATGGTAGTGATCGACTCACTGGTAGTCAATCTGCTATTAATTCCAAATATTACGATTCACCCAGAGTTCCACTTCTCATTGTAGAAACTGTATTCTAAGACTAGTAGGCCAGAAAGCCAAACACTACTAATCCAAGATGGAAACCATGTGGTATTTAAAATACCTGGTATCATAGACCCCAAAAAGATTAATGACTTCCTGTACTACTTGATTGACTGGAGACTGCTAATGCTGCTTTCTTGACATAGGAGGGTCAGGATTTCAAGGCCCACACAAATGCAGGAATTGTAGAGAGTAAAAGGTGCTTTATAAGCGCAAGCCTACACTGCAGTGCGTGATGCTTTTTTGACATCAAAAAGCTGGGACTTCAAGGCTCACTCTATTGCAAGACTTGAAGGTGGGAGCAGGTGATTTATAGAGACAAGCTTGGACCCCAGCATAGGAAGCCTAATGCTGCTTTCTTGATGTCGCAGGGACGGGACCTAAAGGTCTACACTGCTACAAGACTTGGAGTCCAGAGCAGGCGTTTATAGGTGCAAGCCTACATCGCAATATTGCCTGCCTATTGCTGCTTTCTTAACATCAAAGGGTCGGCACTTCCAGGCCCATGCTGCTGCAGGACTTGGAGTTGTGAGTAGAGCTTTATGGGAGTGAGCCTACAGGGCAGCGCGGAAACCCTAATGCTGGATTCTTGGCACTGATGGGCTGGGACTTTAAAGTCCACAATGCAGCAGGACTTTGAGGGGGAGCAGGCGGTTTTTATGCTTGAACACAGGCAAAAACCGGGTGAAGAGTGGGTCCATATGCTCACTTTCTTGCCTGCCCAAGACTGGACCAGGCCACTCCTTCTGGATCTTTGCTTTCTACTACTCTTACGAGACTATGGGCAAGCACAAATCCAACTTGGTTAACTACATTGAATAGAGTCCTTGCACTAATACTTCTATTCTCTCCTGACCTCTGTGGTTGGCTTTATCTTGGAGGAAATCACCTTGGTAGAAGAACAATTAGGACTAGCATTGCGAGCTTGCAACAGTATTGGGAATACAGTCATCATCACTTATAGGGACAATACCTCCATCACAAATGTCCCTGATACTACTACTGATACAGTTTCATCCTTGAAATTCAATACTCCATATGCCCAGCCCTCTAAAATTGATAATTCTGAAACTAAATTGTGTGGGAACCATAAAGGGTACACCAGTTCTGGGAAGGGGCCTGAGAAGGAGAGGAGTTTCAGATACCCCTGGGGAAAAGAGGCAATTTACCACAATACTTTTGGAATTTGGCCAAAGACCATCTTAAGAGAATTGAAACTCTTTTTTTTTGTCCTCATTCACCTCAGAACACCGTAATGTCCAAGTTTTCAGCCCTTTACACAAAAGAAATACTGACCACTACAATGGGCATATTCCTTCTTGCGGCTACATCTCTCATTCGGTGTGAAAAAAACACCGGCACTGCTTAAGATGCGGAATGTAGGGAGGAAACTCTTTAGCAATCCAGAGTAACATTGCAGGTGTAATCATTGGACATAATTGTGTTCTTATATCTCCAATACCCTTCGGATCTTACACCAACCCTTCCTCGGTTCTCCATCCATGCCAACAACAAATTCCAGAAATCTTTTTTCTTAGACTCTTTTCCTAATGAATCCATCCTGGACATATACACAAGGGATTCCAGCCATTAAGAGTTGAAAATCTTGTGAAGGTCTCCTTTGACTCCTGTAACCAGCAACTATAAAAGTTAACATTTGTTGTCTCAAATATAGTAGAATCATTTAAAGTGTTGGTAAATTCACATGAGAAATCAGCAGCTGTCCTATTAGGTGCTATTGAGATGCTGTCTCAGGCTATGATGTCCACGCCAACATAACATTAAATTCCCTGTTTGTGATTCTTCAGCTAGTTTTACCTGTGAGGACGGTACCAGTGGGGAATCTCTTGTTGACAGAGAGGAGAAATCTCAAATTTTTCGGAGGACAGCCATTAACTCCATTGTTTCCCTTGCTCTGAGCAGGTCAGCTAAGCACTCCGGTACCTCCTAAAATACTACAGATCTGGTATGCTCTGGTATGTGGGAGGTAGTGGACAGGGAAATACCTCATTGGGGGTCCAGACTCTAGTTTTACTACTGGCTGCCACCCCTTTTGTGATGATTCAGGCTAATGTTCCCCCTCTTACAAGGAAGAATGGGGGGGAGAAAGCTTTTCACAGCTGATAAAGTAGGTCATACATTGGCTTAACAGGCATCTGGGATGGGGCCAAATTATGTTCCACAAATCAACAAGGTCAGAAAGATTTCCTGGATAGTTATAGGACCTACATCATTTGTTGACAATTGTATTGTGGTGAATTTCAATAACAAATCTACTTTTGGCCTTCAGTGGGGGATTTCTCCTTGATCAAGGTAGAATAGTCTGACATTTTGGCTCTGGACTTGGACGTAATTTATAAGATGCAAGCCCTGCCTAGTTCTAATTATATTTTTCCTTTGGCAAAGAGCCTGGCCATTAAGGACTTGGAGAGCGGAATTGTGCGGCGCATCTGGTCCTAAATGCCCCTTACAGTACAACCTCCCTACCGCTTCTTCAACAGCTCCACTGGCTACCGGTCTGGAAACATATAAGGTTTAAGGGTTGCTGCATCGTCCATAAGGCAGTATATGGTAACAGTCCAGTTTACCTCACTGAGAAATGTAATAGCTACACTCTGTCTAGGGATCACCGATCTGGCTCCAAATCTCTTCTGGTGGTTCCTCGGGTCTAGAAGTCAAGGACTGCTGGGAAAGCTTTCTCGCACCTTGCTCCCTGCTATTGGAATCAGCTTCCCACCTCGCTGAGGCAATGCCCGGACTACCGTCAATTCAGAAAGTCTCTGAAAACTGCTCTGTTTAAGAATCACGGCTCCGCCAGGCTTCTCATGTATGTCCGTAGAGCAGAGATACCCCTTCGGGGTTGATTCAGGCACTATACAAACTCATAAATAAATAAATAAACAAAATTCCTAATATCACTGTAGCCAACATATTTGACATTTTTAGCAGTATAGATAATTTAGACTGCAACTATATCTCTCTACTTCTGATACTGTCCCTAAAAGTTAATCTATTGTTTTGGGGTAGGTAAGGTCTTTGAACGTTTTGTGCTGGAAGAGTGCTGGTTTGATTGGGAAATGGGATGATACTCATTGGTGTAACTTATTAATTGAATTCCACATTATTTGTTTGTAGGAAAACTGGAATGTAGGTAATAATTTTGGGCTGGATGGATATATCTCTTTATTTTCTTCTCTGGTTCCACTGGCACACAGGAGGTCTAACAGATGCGTCCTGACCCTAATCGCTCTCTACATTAACTGCCAAATCAGTTTATTGGACCCTGGTTCTCCCAACCTTGCAGCTGTTTTGGTACATGTTCCTAAAATGAACAGTGTATTCATTTTTAATTTTTGCAACTCAAATTTTTCCTCTGACTCTGATGTACATGTGCACGAACGTAACAGGTTTTTGAGTAACCTTTTTAAATTAATGTAATGACTTTGTATCCATTTTATACTTACTGAGCAACATTCAACAGGCGGTTTACTCCAGTGTGAGTGAAGTCATTATGCAAATAAACATGAGACAGACACACGAAAGAAAAACATATAAAATGTTGAATGTTGTTCAATAGGTAATTTTGAATGAACTTCAACACTTACCACGGCTCACACATTTTAATTTCAGACACCACAGATGAGTGTCATTTTGATAGCAGACTTACATTTAGAATGTTGTCACACCGGCATGCTGATTCCTCAACACAGTTCTCATGTGTTGAGGTGTCACCAATTTCACGATAAGCGACTACTCTGAGCATTACGACAGGGGTGTGATTTTACTCTGCACTGATAATTCCTGGTAACGGGTGTATATGTAATAGCATGACTTTATGCCCCAATTACGATCAACGATGATTACCGGAGTCTCATTCTCGGCTTGACCATGAATGGATGAGTACTTTCTCCTTACTGCAGCATTACTTTTCTCTCTTTTGTCTTTGTCGTCCGCTCTCTAGGTTGTATTTAGGAATGCCTAGTGGACGTTCCCTCAGGTGCACTGATGTCAAAAGCCAATAGGTCAATAGGTATTATAGGAATACTGAGTGTGCCGTCTCTGATTTCTATTTTTAACGCCCGTTTTTCTTCACCATAAGCACAGTCCTGATGAAACGCCACAGGATCCACTAGGGACCCAGATAAGGCACAAAACGTGTCCACCTAATGTACTCAACACCACTATTACCTTCACCCATTGACAAAGAGAACAGAAGGAAAATACTCACTCCTCTGATAATTTCCCAAGAGGTCTTCCTGGTCATCTGTTTTCAATCCTACTACGTGGACCCTTGAATAAAGGTTTCTTGGGGTACCAAGGTGGTAATTTTAACTCACTCACCTTTTCCCCCCACACACCCACACTCATAATTGTGGTGTTACTCCGAAAAGAACTCCGACAAAGAGCCCTCTTGCGGGGCCAGTGGGGGACTGCAGCGCCACCCCCACGAGTAGCAACGCTGATGATGAAGCATAACACCCACATGGGTGAGTGAGGGCACTTTTTTCAAAAGAACCAATTTCCCGACCTTGATCATCTATCCATTTCCAACCTTTACTTTTGTGACCATAACCCTTTGATAGCCTCGTTTGAGTGGAGTGTTGACACTAATAGGATTATGCTTCATTTAAAAGTGTGGTTTACATTACAGGACCAAGGACTTAGAATTACATTTGCTAAGAACATGTGTAATATTGTTCATCTTAAACTAATTCTGAACTGTGCATGTGAATTGAGGTTTACATACATGAAGATCTTTTAGATAACTTAATTTTGTCTCTTATCAAACAATTTGTATTTTAGTCAAGTCATTTTAGTGCAGGTCTAGTGCAGGGAATATAACTTACGATTCTTTTTTAGATAACTATTTTTATACAGTTAGCATATTGTAATGATTTTAAATAATCAAACAATAAAAGCTTTTTTCAGTTTTCAGTAGTGCAGGTCTATCAATATCTCTTGCCCATCTTCTTAAGAGTTGTTAGACCACTCCTGTGCTAAATGTGACTGACATTTAAAGTTATCGCTGAAGCAGATCTGTACAAACACTACACTAATCACTACTTGTTGCTTAAACTATAAGGGAGTCCTTAAGGATCGGAAAAACAACCACATCTGGAGGCATGGTAAGAACTTATCCATGAATGTACTAACAAAGCAGTGGAACGTTTTGGAGTATCGTCAATCACCTGTTGTTTAATTTCACCCAACAAATTACTGCAGATCCACGGGTTACGTTTTTTGCATGAGTTTATGAGGATCAGGATTGCCATCCCGATCCATCTCTGCTTGATGTATTTGAATGTATGGATGTGGGAGATGCAATTATTGCTTTCCCAAATTACAAAGTCCCTGTTCCCGATAGGGTCCCATGTGATATTTTGAAATCCAAGGTTGATCTATGGGCTTCTCTGGCCACTCTAGATCTTAACGTTGTTGTGAATCATAGAATGCCAGTCTCTTGATTGCACTCAGTGATTGCTCCGGTGATTTAAAGGGGCTGTATGGAAGACATATGTGGATATCGACCTATTTCGCTGGTTGAGTCTGAAGGGAAATTTATCTGATGAGTGGTTTTAATTAATCTGTGACTTTGGACTAAGGAACAGAATGTGCAGTCTGCTACACAATACAGCTTTAGAGCTGGTCTTTAAGCAGTGCATCAATGTCTCAACCTATGTGTGGTTGCTTAAAAATATACTGCAGCAATAAAAAGATCCCTCCACCTAGCCTTCATGGATTTCAATTCCGCCTTTCACAGGGTGAATAGAGACAAACTTTGGACTAGTTTGGGATATAGGAGGGTAGAGCAGGATATTATTTGGCTATTGAAAGATTTGCATTGTAACTTAAATGCATCAGTTAGGACTGGCAAGGTGGGCGATTGCACTCAACACCCTCGAGTTTGTCTTATATTAACCACCTTAAATGAACTTTAGTTAAGCAAGAGAGGGATATATCAATTGCGCAGAAGCTTACTTTAGCAGCTCTTCTTCATGCAAATGATGCTATTCTACTTTTTAGAACCTTACTGTAGTGACCTTTAGATTTGGGGGAAGCATTTCTGGACAGTGTGGACTTAAGTATTAATTTAAAAAATCTTGTCATGGTATTAGGCCCTAAGTGAACCAAATTTAGGATTTTTTTTCTCAAGGGCTTTCCAATCAGTAAACATGGAGCCATAATCTTATCTGGGTATAGTTTTTCATTCAGCACTTAGCTGAACCTCCCTACTGAAACAGAACTGATTGACTTTTACGAGGTCAATTATTTGTGTGTATTACTTCCCTAGGTTAGGTCACAAATCTATTGGTGCTATGATTAGAATCTATAATGCTAAGTGTAGCCTTTTTCTTACCTTACTGTGCCAATTTTACAGACTATGAATAAAATGTCTTAAGAAGATTTTTGGCCCCACATCTAAGAGTTGCTCTGGTTATGGTGCACGAAGACCTGGGAATGTCATATTTATGATATTTATTTGGCCAATTAATGTTTAGTTTAATGTGTGGCATAAACCCGAGGATAAGTAGAATTGGTTATTTTTTTTGGATTGTCTTAGCTATGATCACATTATGTCTATACCTTGGGTGGAATATATAGAGAGCACTTTACGCTCCTACGTTGTCCCAATCTATTTAATTGCCCTAGCTCTATCAATGAGGTAAACATAAAATGGGAAGATTTTTATTTTATTTTAGTAAACAATTAGAAAGAGATATGGGTGCTATGGCCAAACCTTTGGTCAGGCAATTACTCATGGTTAAAACTACCCAGTCTATGGAGCCATATCTTGTAATGTCCAAGCATCATTGTTTTCTTTTGACACAGTTCTGGTTGAATCTTGTCCATCCTTTGTTGCCTATCTTGAAGGGTTGTTCTGATTTACCTCCATGTTCTTGTGATTTGGTTTCTTGACAAGACACTTTACACTTTTTTATATTACGCTCCATGTATAGCACTTTAAGGAACACATGTATTCGTCCTTTGCTAAAGAAAATTAATTTTAAGCTGATTAGACATGGCTTTTTATGTTTCTAACTTTTATCAGATACGCACATTTGTTACAGCGTTGTTCATTTTCTTTCTGGAGCTGCAAGAACTAGGGGGCAGAGTTACAATTACTGGCGCATCCCTGCATATCGGCAGGGATGCACCAGTATTTGTGCGCCGCAGCTCCGCCACCCTTGATGAGCCGCATTTACAATGCAAAAACCACAGTTGATGGACAGAATGCAGAACAATCTCATACATTCACCCCAGTACAGACATCTGGGCCTAAATCCATCGTTTTTTTGCACTCCACACCACCCCAGTTCAGACATGGCCATATGCAAATCAGTCTGACCCTGTGCCTCATGGGAACAGTTCAGCCCGAACTGCCAAGCCATGCCTTCCCTGGACTGGAAACAAGCTTCCGAGGACCAGTTTCTGGCATTCCAGCCGTCTTCAGCCTGGCTTGCTTGAATCCAGTGGTGTGGAGAGCATGGGACTCACGTCTGAGCATACCCATCCCACTATGGGTGACAAATGCAAAAACCACAGTTGATGGACAGAATGCAGAACAATGTCATACATTCACCCCAGTACAGAGATCTAGGCCTAAATCCATTGTGTTTTTGAACTCCACACCACCCCAGTTCAGACATGGCCATATGCAAATCAGTCTGACCCTGTGCCTCATGGGAACAGTCCAGCCCGAACTGCCAAGCCATGCCTTCCCTGGACCGGAAACAAGCTTCCAAGGACCGGTTTCTGGCATTCCAGCCATCTTCAGCCCGGCTTCCTTGAATTCAGTGGTGTGGAGAGCATGGGACTCACGTCTGAGCGTACCCATCCCACTCGGGGTGACAAATGCAAAAACCACAGTTGATGGACAGAATGCAGAACAATGTCATACATTCATCCCAGTACAGAGATCTGGGCCTAAATCCATCGCTTTTTTGCACTCCACAAAACCCCAGTTCCGACATGGCCATATGCAAATCAGTCTGACCCTGTGCCTCTTGTGAACAGTTCATCCCGAACTGCCAAGCCATGCCTTCCCTGGACCAGAAACAAGCTTCCGAGGACAGGTTTCTGGCGTTCCAGCCGTCTTCAGCCCGGCTTGCTTAAATCCAGTGTTGTGGAGAGCATGGGACTCACGTCTGAGCATACCCATCCCACTCGGGGTGACAAATACAAAAACCACAGTGGATGGACAGAATGCAGAACAATGTCATACATTCACCCCAGTACAGAGATATGGGCCTAAATCCATCGTTTTTTTGCAGTCCACACCACCCCAGTTCAGACATGGCAATATGCAAATCAGTCTGACCCTGTGCCTCATGTGAACAGTCCATCCCGAACTGCCAAGCCATGCCTTCCCTGGACCGGAAACAAGCTTCCGAGGACAGGTTTCTGGCGTTCCAGCCGTCTTCAGCCCGGCTTGCTTAAATCCAGTGGTGTGGAGAGCATGGGATTCACGTCTGAGCATACCAATCCCACTCGGGGTGACAAATACAAAAACCACAGTTGATGGACAGAATGCAGAACAATGTCATACATTCACCCCAGTACAGAGATCTGGGCCTAAATCCATAATTTTTTTGCACTCCACACCACCCCAGTTCAGACATGGCCATATACAAATCAGTCTGACTCTGTGCCTCATAGGAACAGTTCAGCCCGAACTGCCAAGCCATTGCTTCCCTGGACCGGTAACAATCTTCCGAGGACCGGTTTATGGCATTTGAGCCGTCTTCAGCCCTGCTTGCTTGAATCCAGTGGTGTGGAGAGCATGGGACTCACGTCTGAGCATACCCATCCCTTTCGGGGTGACAAATGCAAAAACCACAGTTGATGGACAGAATGCAGAACAATGTCATACATTCACCCCAGTACAGAGATCTGGGCCTAAATCCATCGGTTTTTTGCACTCCACACCACCCCAGTTCAGACAAGGCCATATGCAGATCAGTCTGACCCTGTGCCTCATCGGAACAGTCCAGCCCGTACTGCCAAGCCATGCCTTCCCTGGACTGGAAACAAGCTTCCGAGGACCGGTTTCTGGCATTCCAGCCGTCTTCAGCCCGGCTTGCTTGAATCCAGTGGTGTGGAGAGCATGGGACTCACATCTGAGCATACCCATTGGGACTCAAGTCTAAGCATACCCATCCCACTCGGATGGGGTGGGATGAACTGGGGTGGTGTGGAGTGCAAAGAAACGATGGATTTAGGCCAAGATCTCTGTACTGGGGTGAATGTATGACAGTGTTCTGCATTCTGTCCATCAACTGTGGTTTTTGCATTTGTCACCCCGAGTGGGATGGGTATGTTCAGACGTGAGTCCCAAGCTCTCCACACCACTGGATTCAAGCAAGCCGGGCTGAAGACTGCTGGAATGCCAGAAACCGGTCCTCGTAAGCTTGTTTTCGGTCCAGGGAAGGCAGGGCTTGGCACTTCGGGCTGGACTGTTCCCATGAGGCACAGGGTCAGACTGATTTGCATATGGCCATGTTTGAACTGGGGTGGTGTGGAGTGCAAAAAAACAATGGATTTAGGCCCAGATCTCTGTACTGGGCTGAATGTATGACATTGTTCTGCATTCTGTCCATCAACTGTGGTTTTTGCAATTGTCACCCCGAGTGGGATGGGTATGCTCAGAAGTGAGTCCCATGCTCTCCACACCACTGGATTCAAGCAAGCCGGACTAAAGAAGGCTGGAATGCCAGAAACCGGTCCTCGGAAGCTTGTTTCGGGTCCAGGGAAAGCATGGCTTGGCAGTTCGGGCTGGACTGTTCCCATGAGGCACAGGGTCAGACTGATTTGCATATGGCCATGTTTGAACTGGGGTGGTGTGGAGTGCAAAAAAACGATGGATTTATGCCCAGATCTCTGTACTGGGGTGAATGTATGACATTGTTCTGCATTCTGTCCATCAACTGTGGTTTTTGCATTTGTCACCCCGAGTGGGATGGGTATGCTCAGACGTGAGTCCCATGCTCTCCACACCACTGGATTCAAGCAAGCCGGGCTGAAGACGGCTGGAATGCCAGAAACCGGTCCTCGGAAGCTTGTTTCCAGTTCAGGGAAGGCATGGCTTGGCAGTTCGGGCTGGACTGTTCCCATGAGGCACAGGGTCAGACTGATTTGCATATGGCCATGCTTGAACTGGGGTGGTATGGAGTGCAAAAAAACAATGGATTTAGGCCCAGATCTCTGTACTGGGGTGAATGTATGACATTGTTCTGCATTCTGTCCATCAACTGTGGTTTTTGCATTTACAATGCGGCGCACTATGGGACAAAAATGGCTCCGATGCGTCACGCATCTGTGCCGTAAAAGCGGCGCATTGCTGAAGTTGCTTTGCAAGGGCGACGCAGCTCCAGCAATGGTCAGGGGGGTCCTACGTGCACAATGCTGCGTCAATCCTTACGACTGTTTCAAGCAGGCGCAGGGTTTTGACGCAGCATGGGCCCAAAAGTTCCTGTGCCGGAACGCCTCCCTCTGCGATGGTACGCCTTTTCTGGCGCAGGGCTTTAGAACGTGACGCCGCTGCGTCACAAAAGTGATGCAACGGCGGCATAAAAGCGGCGCAAGGGGCTTGTAAATCTGCAAAAATGGGAGGGCTCCGTCATAGAAATTCAGGCATTCCATCTATGGCTCAACGAGCGTAATCAACATCTTAATTTTACGCTAGAGTACAGTCATGAGAGACTCTCCTTTCTTGATTTATCTATTTTTCCAGAAGCTGGTGGTCTTCAGAGTGAGTTATTCACGAAACCAATGGCGAGAAACTCACTTCTACTTTTCAACAGTCACCACCCACGATCTCTAAGGGAGAATCTCCCGGTAGGTCAATTCCTGCGAGTTAGGAGGAATTGTTCATCAAGGGACCTATTTAACAAACATGCTACTGTGTTAGCCACCCAACTTCAGGATCGTCAATATCCAAAACACCTTGTAAAATGAGCATGGAAACGTGCATCAAATAATAATCGTGAGGCATTGATTGAAAGACGTCCTGTCAAACCACCAATGGAACGACTCACATTTGTCAGTACATTCAATGCATTGTCAAACACCATCCAAAAATCAGTCCGCAAACATTGGGGGATTCTTAATACCACTGACGCCAATATCCCCTCGCCTCTTTTTGCATTCAAAAGAGCACCAAGCCTGCGAGACACACTTGTTCATACTAGACCTCGGACTTTCAACACTGATGGTTCGGCAACCTTATGGGGTCTACCGCCGGTCTCTGGTCACCATCCGTGTGGATCATGTAGTGTTTGCCCTCAGACGGCTAAGACCAACACAGTCGACATAGGGACAGGCAGAACGTGGATTCTTAAGAAACACACAAATTGTAACACTGACAACGTCATTTATATGATCATCTGTCCTTGTTCCTTAAGGTATATCGGCTACACTACTCGAAAAATTAAACTAAGAATTGGGGAACACAAAAGTACCATCAGGTGTCGTAAACAGGCCACCAAACTTACGAACCATTTCTTGGACTTCAGACACTCAGCTGACGAAATGAAGTGGCTAGTCCTAGAGCAGCCTTATATTCCTCCCCACATCAGCGATATATCTAAGTTCCTATTTAGGAAGGAACAGAGGTGGATTTTCCTTCTTAGAAGCCATATTCAGGGACTTAATGATGACATACCCTGGACGTCACTGTAAACATATTTTACATCATTGATGTCTAGATATCTGACTGAGTGAGTTTTCATGAACACTATACCATCATCTGCAGAGTTGAGCTAGTTCTCTGACTCATCTCTCTTTAAAAGTCACCTATGCCTTCCCTACTTTGCACTAAGGTCATTACACTTAATGACACATTTGCATGAACATTAATTCTTTCTGTTCCTTATCATGTGTGTACAATTTTCATTTTCTTCACCATGGTAATGGCTTTTCCAATAATGCCTTCCCTACTCTGTGCTATAAGGTCATTACACTTAATGACACATTTGCATGATCATATATTCTTTCTATTCCTTATCATGTGTGTACAAATTTCATTTTCTTCACCATGGTAATGGCTTTTCCAACAATACACTACCTTCTAAAGCAGCGATATTGCGCTATACCTACATATATTACTCTGAATTTCTAGAGTATTATATATATTTCTTTAGGTAGCGCGAGATAATTATCTCCCTTATTTTATTGGCGCACTTGCTCTGTTATCATAGTGTCTCCCCTAGTCTGACTGAGCAGGTTACACGGCTTATAAATAATCAATGAGACCTCACGTTGCGCATGCAAACGAGACATCAGTCTCGACTTATCTCTCACACGACGCATATGCACGTTGTGAACACTGCTTCGTCTTCTGAAGGATTACACGTGACTATCACCAATATCACGCATGCGTTTGAGGGATAGCGTGTCACACGGCGCATGCGCACTTTAACAACGGCGCGTCTCTGTTGTGGGATCACGCATGCACATGTGAAAAAGCAGCTTACATGGCGCATGCGCGCTTTAACAACAGCGCGTCTCTATTCTAGGATTCTGCGCGTTTTGTACTGTCCCTTTACAATGGCATCACGCATGTGCTTTAAATATAGCGTTTCATATGGCGCGAGCGCATTGCAATAACAACTCGCTTTTCCAATCAATTATCCAATGGTTACAAGAGAATTCCCTACAGCTGAAGCCTATTAGTTAATCTACTCGGGCATAAAAAGACATGCGCGTCCATCTGTTAGTCACCTCCACTCCCTCTCGGATGTTGGTGTAGAGGTACCGACGGACAGGTAGGATGCTCCATTGTGGCCCCAGTCAGTTACTTTGCCTTTTAGAAAACGATTCTGTGCTTATTGTTTTGGCACTTTTTGTCATCAGAATGCCATGCATTTCAGCCCAAGTTTACCTAGCTTTGGCTGCATTTTTTTACTACCCTGCATAGGTTGTGCCATATGTTCATTTGAGGTTGAATCTCCTTCTTTACAACTAGTTTATGTTAGTAGAGTACTGGAAATATGTAACTATATGTATTGTGGTACCTCTGATATTTCTCTGAGGTCCTTATTTTATTTCCACTCTAACAGAGCGGGGCCTCCCTATTCCCGAGTGGGTGCCGGGTGAGGTGAGGCATATTCCCACAGAACGCTGGGTGAGTTTTAGTTATTTTGACTATTTGTGATTCTTTACACACTAATCCAGTAGGAAATTATGACTACTGAGTCACGGGGAGACTTTCTCTTCCGTATTGTTTGAGTGCCTGTTGTTTGTCTGTTGTATCCTTGATACCATTACACACACTTTATTAGTTGTACACTTTCTTTTTTGTTTCAGGAAATACCGCACGACTGGATTACCACCAGTATACATCTGGGCTCAGAGTAATTGGTAGGATTTATCCATTACAAGTGTACAAGTCCACCACTATTGTAATTTATTTACTGTAGCTTGCAGTCGCATTATTCACTAGGTCCTGAAGAAAGCTAGGACTATTTGTCCATCTAGCTGAAACATGTCGACCTCAATACACCATGCCTTGATATAGTTATTATTTAAAACTATTGGGCGTTGTTTTTAAGTTTGACCCTAGTACCATACCGAATAAACTGACTTTTGGTCCTCTGAGTCAATTTTATCTTCACTCTCACTTCTCACGTGCACTGCACTCCATTAGCATCTCCAGTGAAGCACTGTGGTCTAAGATTATATCTACAAAATCCATCTTTGCATCATTACCAGGTGCGCTGATCAAGATTTGGATTTATGATACATCTCCCACGTGACGATACTCCACCAGATGAGTGGGCTAATGGGAATTTCTTCTAGCCCTGTGCTATCGCTTTAGTGTTATTAATGGACTCACGGTTCTAGACTCAACATGGCACACTTACAGTAATTTTGACCAGGCCACTTCTCTTTGTTTTGCTTGTAAATCTGCCCCTAGGAGTTATGTGCATCTTCTATATGTATCTTTTACGATAATATCATTTTAACCGAATGGAGATACACTGACTGACTAACTGTTTTACTAACTGGAAAAGTTACAGCCCAGAGAAATGGTCATGGGGTCTGCAAATCATTCTTATCCCCTTAGGTTGAGTCACCCATTTTATGCACATAATCCAACTAAACGACGACCGGTAAGGTGACCTTGGGAGATGTGCTGTCATGTCCTCTGGCAGGCCTAACATAGTATGTGCGATATGTGCACTTCATTTCCCCATTGAGTGTCTTGTGAGTGCATTTGTTTGTACCCCAGTATGACCTTTTATCATTTCCCAGTCTAGTTTAGCAGGGATGGATATATCTGGATGATGAGTCAGTGAGAAGATGCTCCAAAAGATTTTAAAACAAAATGTTGAGAAAGTATAACAGCATTGCAGAGTAATGCTCATCTTATTAACTGAGAATCCCACATTAATATGCAAGACTTCAGAAGTCATCTGATCTGTGGAGGCCATCTCGGGTGCAGACCTATTTCAATCGCACCCAAGCTCTGGCGTGTAGATTGTCTTTCTCTTCCAATGACGAGAAGAGGCTTCAATTGCAGTGCTTTTCAAAGAGAAGCAATGTCTCGAATGCGCACTGTAGAGAACCACACATCTTGAACTAGAGAATGTCTTGGGAGAAGGCTCGGGGTCAATTGTTCTATGACGGGCATATAAGTGACAGATACAAGGCACAAAACATGTGTAACAAGTCAGTGAATTAATTTGCCCCATACCTCTGGTAAAAACACAAAGTCGAAACACACAGCAGACCTGAACGGGAACAGCCAGCTCCATTACGTGAATGTTATAGAACTGGTACATTTTCCTGAAAAATGCAAGCTTAACGTAAAATTGCTCTAGATGGGCATTATTTAAATTATGCTTGCGAAATCTACTACATTAGTGTACCTCTACTCAGATGTACAAAGATTTTGTGTTGGGGTTGCATCACATTTTTTATGCAGCCCAACACAAAATCCTTATTGGTGTTCACAATGCCACACAAATGTCAATTTGTGTGGCTTTGTAAGAAAAGGTAACAGCACATTGCTCTGCCTAGCGTTAATCTGCATAAGGTAGGCGTTCCATGAGCTTTGCATTGGCGTTTCAATGAAGCCACTCATGGATTTATTTTGATGCACACCCGTATTAACAAATTGATTTAGACATGGGTTTGCTTCAAGGGTGCCTACACTGACACTAGGCATCCCAAAGTGCACCAGCACATACAGAGAGCAGAACTGCATAATTTCTTTGAAGATATCGCCCAAATCTGTTCTCTCCAGGTGATGCAATACAGTTAAGCAACTTTGCGTGCTGCACTGTGCTGTGCCACTCCTTTGTAAATATGACCCTTCATATTTTGGAAAAGTTATAAAAGTGATGAGTAGAAAATGTTTTGTGAATAAACGAAACAATTTTGCACACTGTCAATAACTCAAAACAATGAAACAATACTAATTTTGTTTTTGTGTTGCACCCGCCACTGCAGAGGAACATCTAATAACTTTTGTCCAATGTGTGAAGAGGCATATTAGCAAGGGCTGGCGATATATTTATCGCAGCTTTAGCATCCGTTTTTGGGCGAAAAGCGGCGATAATTATATCGCAATATCATCAAGGACACGCTAGTGTGTGTTTCCTTGATGTATAGCCCGTTTTTTCACAGCCTCGCCTCGCATATGAGATGCAAAAAAGGCTTGGCTGTGAAAACAACACCTGTTAATATCGTGAAGGCAGCTTCACGATATTAACAAGGAAGTGCAGCGATTGAAAAAAATCATGTCACATCAGCCTTAACTCAGGAATTTAACGTCTGTTAAATTCCTGATTAAGGGATACTTTTAATGGGAGATGGATTATGCTGATACGACTACAGGGTCATATCAGCAATGTTATAGCTGTTTTCAATGGAACATCGCTGGAAAACCAGCGATGTTCATTTGAAAACACCGCTATCCCTGAAATATTATCGCCATAATTATCGCAGCTTAGCGTTTGTTTTTGGGCAAAAAGCGGCGATAATTATATTGCAATATCATCAAGGACACGCTAGCGCCTGTTTCCTGGATGTATAGCCTGTTTTTTCACAGCCTCGCCTTGCAAATGAGATGCAAAGAAGGCATGGCTGTGAAAACAACACATGTTAATATTGTGAAGGCAGCTTCACGATATTAACAAGGAGGTGCAGCGATTAAAAAAATCACGCTACCTCAGCCTTCGTTAAATTCCTGACTAAGGCATACTTTTAATGGGAGATGGATTATGCTGATACAACCACAGGGTCATATCAGCAATGTTATAGATGTTTTCAATGGATCATCGCTGGAAAACCAGAGATGTTCAATTGAAAACACCGCTATCGCTGAAATATTATCACCATAGTGTTATTCGTTGTAAATATAGCGTTATCATGGCAATAATATTCAGCGATAGCCAGCGATAATATTTCTATTGCTATGTACGGCCAGCGATAATTATCGCTGACCGTTGATAATAAGCCCCTAAGTTTCTGCTGTAGCCACAAAATGCATTAATTCTACTCAAAATATGCTAATTGTCTACTGTGGGACCAGTATGTTCGTAGAGTGTATGTGGGTGTATTGGATGAAAAAAGCTCTCATTATTCCTTTTGAACTGTCCGCAGCTTGAGAGGAAAAAGAGGGTTACATGACTACTCTTTGATCCCGGCCTAAAAATGGGCAGAAATCTGTGTGATGTGTGTGATCCTAGCAGCCTTCAGGTCAAATATACATTATAATACAAAATAAAGAAACCTTTCATAAAGTTTTTAGATGAACCTCCAACAATTTTTTTAAATAATTTACTGAGATCATTGAGCCCTTTATTGAACATGGGCCCATATTTATCAAACTTTGACACAACACAATACAGCAAGAATGCTTGCTCCGATACATGAAAAGAAGAGGGCAGGAATGCACCATATTTACCATGATATGGAGCATTCTTGACCTCTCCTTGTACTAGCACACAATGTGCTGCCTTGCAATAATGCGGGCACCCTTGCCCTGTGGTGCAAGGGAACCTGAGTTGTAGGCAGGGTTGTTTCTGTGCAGTGAGGGACACCTTCCTGCACAAAAACAATCTTTTGGGCCTTTTTTCTCTTTCTGTGTGCTGCAGAATGCAGCAAAAGTATAAAGAGGAAAAAATAAGGAGAAATACCCATTTTTGGTATTCCTTCCCTGTACAACTTCCCTTGAAAGGCTTTGCATTTTGAATGGTAAATCTGAAAATGCGCCAAAATGGGTTGTGTTCCAATGCATCCACCAATAGAACTCCTCGCTGGCACAGAGTAATGAAAGTAATGAAAGGATATGACTTGCATTGCCTTGTGTTGCTCCAGATTTACCAAGAACCTTGCATGGGCAAGGTGGACTGGTGTTGTTTGGTGCATTTGTCTTTAGTGTTGCATTGCATAATACTATGATAAATCTGCCTCTTGGTATTTTCTTTATGCCAAGCACAAAAGACCAACTCTCCTTCCGTACAAATTAGCACACTTCCTTCTGACTGCAGAAAGTTAGTTCAAAATTACAAAGAATGTCCGTCAGAAGGTGAATGATAGTCTGTGATTCTGCTTCAGATTCTAATTTTGGGGGAAATGTAAACAATGATGGGAAATGTATACACAAATGTACTCACCAGTGGCCTGGCCAAGCCATGCCCTAATGTGTTAACAAGGGAGAAAGGTACGGGAATAATGGTTAGTCCGCGTACCCAGTAAAAATTATATGAGTTTACAAAATGAGGTTTCTTGGCTTATGGGTGGGGCAACCCAATGGTTAGTTTCATGTATTGAATTCCTAATCTTGTACGTTTTGTAAATATTCCTATGAATAGTACTTATAAACATCACTTTTACTTTTTAGGTCAATAGTTTTATGTAATGTGTGATTTGCTGTGCTTTAATATATGGTTAATGTCACTTAAAATAAATAAATTCTTCACATGTTAAATTTAAGGCAGCAGTGTGAAACATTTTTCCGAGTCGTACATGAATTCCTTTTGGCAATGATGGTAAGTATTCTTTACAATTCCGTTACAGGTTAATCCTTTATAAATGTAGTATTTTCATTTTCTTTAAACCTTTATTAGAACAATAAACCATACAGTGGCGCATACACAGATTGGTCACAGGAGAAGCAAGTACAATGTCAGGTTCACAAAAAAGACAAAAGAAAGATTGGAATGTGAGCAGTCTTCAAACTACACAATACTCATTGCACTTAGTGGCATAGGTCAGCATGCAATATAAGTAGCATTGCACAGTAGGAGCATGCCATACTGAAGAGGGAGAGCAGCACATCCAGTGGGTTCCCCACACAATATAGGGCATAAAGCAAAACATTAAAAGATATCAACAACCCCTAACAGGTTGCAGGTGTCGCAGTCAGACATGGCAAAGTCGTGACATGGTGAGCAGGAGTAAACAGGGCCGTGTCAGAAACAGTGGGCAACAGCCGCTACATGTACATCACAACCCACCGGTGCAGACAACACACGGATCATTAACGGATGGCCTGTAAGACCAGCGCTGTAGAGTCAGCAAGGAGGAAACCCCCTACGGCAAGTCACCTCGGCCAGCATCATCAGAGTCCTCACTATGGGCGGGTCTGGTCAGCCAGTAAAGTTGCAGTGGGCTCCAAAAATCTTTAGGCCTGCACCGCACAGGCATCAAATCAGGATATACATCATATTGATCCTGACAATATACCATATCGTCTAGCCAGTCCTTGAATTTCGGAGCCCTGCCCCTACCCCATCTACAGGCTATCCTACGCTTTGCCAGTAATAAGGCCACATCTGCAAACCTGCGGTAGGACAGAGGTACGTCCTTCGTGTACCCCAAAAGCAGAACTAGGGGATCGAACGGTACAGCCTTCTCAGTCATAATGTGCAATGCCTCATGGACCTGGATCCAATAGTCATGGACCGCATCGCATTCCCAGGCCAAATGAAGAAAACCAGCCCCCTCTGCCCGACAACGAGCGCATCTATCATCCTCCGCCAGGCGGAACTTGTATTTCCTGACTGGAGTATAGTAGAACCTCTGAACAAATTTATAATGTATTATCTTTAATCTACAGCTAGATGAGATATTGGCAGTAACGCCACAACAATACGCCCAGTGTTCATCAGTGATATCGATACCCAACTCAAGAGCCCACTGCTCTCTCGCATGGCTAGGCGGAGTATCTTGCTGCTTCCTAATGGTGTTGTACAACTTAGAGACCAGATGTCGACCATCAGACACTAACAAGGCATGAAGTGGTAAGGCAATCCCAGGTTCATTCAGGAATTGCGGCAGTAGAGCACATAGCCCCTGTCGAAGCCGCACATAATAGAAAATCTCCAGGGGGGAGGGTGGCTCCCCACGGAAGAATTGATCCTTCGTACGAAGAGTGCCCTCAAGAAAGAGGTCACCCCATCTGATCACCTTGTTTCGCTTACACATAGCCTGAAACCCAGTCTCCTGTAGCATGGACAGTTTTAGGTGGTACGCGAGTGGCAGTGCCGGGGAGTAAAGCAGCATGAGCCCCAAAGCGTTTGCAATACGAGCCCACGCATCCATTGTGCAGTGCACCGTGGTGGACCGGGTAGCTACATCACGAGGTCTTCCCAGTACCATGCCCTCTAGTGGGAGGGGATGCACTATCCATTCTTCAGCTGCTATCTGTGGCATAAAGGGGGTGGGTCGCATCCAATGATAGGCATAGTGTGCCTGAGCGCTAAGATAATAGATCTCAAAATCCGGGATATCAAACCCCCCGTCATAAGGCAGCGTCAAAGTGGACCACTTCACTCTCGGTTGCTTGCCCCCCCCAAAACAATCTAGGGAGCTCCGACCGAAGGCGCTTAAAAAAATAGGCACCGGGGTAGTATGGAATATTCTGGAACAGCTAAAGGAAGCGAGGAAGCACCACCATTTTCACCAAGGAAGCTCTACCCGCCATAGAAAGTGGCAAAGACATCCACCGCGTAATGTTATCAGCCAGCTTAGATATAGCAACTCCATAATTGAGCCTGATCGTCTCTTCCCTATCCAGAGAGATCACTATGCCCAGGTAGCGGAGATCCGTATCGCACCATTCCAAGGGGTAGTCCAGTTGGAACCTCTCAACAGACGCAGTAAGCGGGAAGAATTGCGATTTCTTCCAATTCATATGAATACCGGATATGCAGCCAAATACGATAAGTTCCCGCAGGATCGGGTTGAGGTTCAACTTCGGGTCGTTCAAATATAAGGTAATGTCGTCTGCATATAGTGACACACCTATTTGGCGTTGGAAACAGTTAAACGCACTATGCTTATGTAGTTGCCTGATACGACACGCCAACGGTTCTATGCCGATAGCAAATAACAAAGGGGAAAGAGGACAGCCCTGCCTGGTGCCTCGCGAGATAGGCAATTGAGGGGAAAAAACTCCATTCACCACCACTCTGGCCACTGGTTGGGTGTACAGTAGTTTCACCCATGCAATAAATATTTTGGGAAAGCCCATTCTACACAAGATGTCAACTAGGTAATTCCATTCAACCGAATCAAATGCTTTCGTAGAAAAACTGCAGCAACAGGGAGTTCAGGAGCAATAGTCGGAAGCAAAGAAAATAGTGTGCGAAGATTATGGGAGGTTGCACGCCCAGGCACAAAGCCCGACTGGTCTGGGAGCATGATAGTGGGCATAAGCAGAGATAGCCGTGCCGCCAGTACTTTTGCTAAGATCTTAGCGTCACAATTGAGTAGCGACAGGGGACAGTAAGAGTCCGTGTCTAACGGATCCTTGCCAGGTTTTAATAGGGACGTAATGGCCACTTCCCTCATCGACCCGGGCAGAATGCCCACCTCCAGAGACTCCTCAAAGACCTCTTTAAGCACCGGGGCCATAATATCAATATAACATTTATAGAACTCAGCAGGGAGTCCATCCAACCCTGTCGCCTTCCCGTTGCTCAGAGACATTATGGCGTCTCGTATTTCCTCCTCTTCCAGCGGGCCTCCAAGAAATGCTCTATGGCCATCAGAAAGCCAACACAATGCAAGATCATCAAGGAATCCACCATAACGGACCTCCCCCGCCTGCTGTGAAGTGTATAGTTGTTTATAGTGATGCATGAAGGCTTTCTGGATCCCTAACGCGTCCCGACAGCGGGTGCCGTCCTTCAGTGCTAGTTCTAGGACCCCAGTGCTAAAACGCGAGTGCCTCGTGATGGAAGCAAGCACCTTACCAGGCCTCTCACCCTCACAGTATTTCCTAGCTGTCCAGTAGTTCCCTCTATATTTGACTTCCCTAGCAGCTTCCTCTTCAAAGTCCAAAGGTTTCCCCCTAAACGCATGACGAAGTTCCGGGTCCGGATCCGTAATCATCCTGTTCTCTAAGTCTTTTAGGTCCGCCTCTAGTGTCGTTATGGTTTTAACAATATCTTTGAGCACCCCACAGCTTTTGGATAACGCAACCCCACGAACCGTCACCTTAAACGCCTCCCAAATCAGCTCCACACTATCCACTGACCCCTTATTCCGTGGAAAAAACACCTCTATCTTCTCCCCAAGTTCTGTCTTGAATATGGGATCTAACAACACTGAAGGAAATAATCTCCAAGGTGGACGCGGCCTGTTGAGACCCGGCATCGTCACAACCACCCTAACTGGGAAGTGATCTGAGTAAGTCCTGGGGAGATGTTGCACCTTGTGTAAGTCTACGCTGAGCCCTCGCGCTAAAAAACAATAGTCCAAATGTGCCCAGGTGCGTGCATGCGCGGTGAAATGAGTGCCCTCCCTACTGTCAGGATGTGTAAACCTCCAACTATCCACCAATCCAGCCTCATCTAGTATGCCCCGTAGAATGTCTCTCGCTTGTGTGTTATATTGGCTGCTCCCATCAGATCGGTCTGCCCCAGGCCACAATGCAATGTTAAAATCCCCGCACCAAATAATGTGTGTGGCGTATATGGCAACGACATGGCCCCAAAGAGTGAGAAAAAATTCAGGAGAATCAACATTCGGTGCATAACAGTTCACAAGAACAACAGTATCTGAACCCAGCTTACCCCAAACAACCACATAGCGCCCGTCAGGATCCAACCTCTCCCCCAATTCCTGAAATGCGAGCGTTTTTTAATCAAGACAGCAGTCCCACGAGCATAGGACGAATATGATGAAAATTTCCGAGTGGAGGCCCAGCGGGCAGCAAATTGAGGGTCAATCTTCGGAGGCAGATGCGTCTCTTGTGAGAAGGCGATCTGCACCCGATGCCTATCCAAGTACGCCAGCACATTCCTACATTTCCTGGCATCATTAAGGCCCGCACATTCCAGGACAGGATTGTTAAGGTATCCAGTGTGCCATCAGCCATTCTCCACATAGTCGACCATCAACGCGGATCCACACACATACCAGAGCCACCACTCAGGCAAAGAACAGTATAGTGAGCTCACATTATGCAATCTTATCTGCACCCAATCCACGCCATAAACATATCGCAAAAAACCCCCAATCCCAGCTCGGCAACCCCAACCCAGTACCCCCAAGGCCATACTAGTCCAAAACACAAGACCCCACCCAAAAACACTGCAAGTAACGTGCAGGACCCTGAGCAAGGACCTACACCACAACTCACACTAGACATCCAGCAACATCTCACTACCCCCTGGTGGCAGGGTCGGACCTGAGTGAAAAGCACAAGACCATGCCACAGCGGGACACACCAAGAGTGGCCCGAAAGCGCGCAGGAGTGTCCAAACCTTTGATTCAGAAGCACAATCATAACCACAGCAGTGAGATTAACAGTAAAGGGCCCAGAATCGGCCCCATTGGCCCAACCCACACGAGCATAGGCACGCCCTCCCGCCACCCACCTGAGCAACACCAACCTGCCCGGACCCCACGCCCCCCCTCCCATAGCAAAAACCCCAAAACACAACATTAGTATCAGAAACACCAAAGTCAATGGGGAATACCCTTCAGGGTGCAGTCTAGAGGCGCACACAACCACCCCCCACACCT
Organism: Lissotriton vulgaris; assembly: GCF_964263255.1. Classification (NCBI taxonomy): domain Eukaryota; kingdom Metazoa; phylum Chordata; class Amphibia; order Caudata; family Salamandridae; genus Lissotriton; species Lissotriton vulgaris. Next base: position 1,090,595,455 of record NC_141696.1, on the reverse strand, counting down.
CGCCTTTGACCCTCATATCTCAAGTAGGCACGGCCCAGGTAGTTGGGGGGGGGTGCCTGGAGTACATTACCACCATAGTCCGGCACTCGTCCAGCGTCCTCAAGTAGTACGTGACAGAAAGCAATGCGCAGTTCTCCACTGTTGAGGCAGACAGAAAAACAGAAAGGCTGAAGGATAGAAAGACAACGCACGGCAGACCCCCAGGTGTGCACAGTATATACATCGACCAGACAGTATGCAGTATCACTCATCTTCGTTGGCTGAGTGGAATCCCTCCTGTCCATCATCTCCACCGCGTCGGTCAGCAGCACGCTCCCTTTTAAGCCGCTTCACGAAGTCCTCCGCCTGCTGTGGATTTGTAAAAAAATGTTGTTTCGCCTGATGTGTCACTCGCAATTTGGCAGGGTACAATAGGGCATAATCTACCTGGAGGTCCCTGAGATGGTAAAGTTGACCCCGTCATAAGAGAGTGTGCGGGCGAAGCGGGCTGCACGAAAAGCCGTGTCTTGATCCCGATAATTGAGGAGACGGGCGATTATCGGTCGCGGCGGAGTCCCAGTGGCTGGTCGCGGTCCAAGGGATCGGTGCGCCCTCTCCACGATGAATTGCTTAGAGAAGGCCTCCGCGCCAACCGCACCAACCAGAATCTTCTCCACGTAAGTTTCCATCCTACCCACATTGGTCGTCTCCGGCACACCAACCACGCGTATATTATTGCGCCGACTTCTGGCCTCCAACTCCTCATTCTTCGCAGCAATAACCCGGAGCACATTGTCCATATGCGCCAGTTGTGTTGTGTGGGTAGCCGCTGTGTCGTCGTGGTCAGAAATGCGCTGTTCCGCCGCCGTGATTCGCTCCTCATGAACGTCCAATTTTTGCACCAATGCATCCATTCGCGACGATAGCTTATCCACTTTGTCCACTATAGTCGCAAACCCTTGTCGCATTTCCTGCATCATTTGCTGAAAGTCAGGGGCAGCAGGTTGAGGAACAGCGTCAGGAGCAGCAGAGGGGGAGCGGGAGCCCCCCGTATCTTGCGCGACTCGAGAACCTCCCTTGGCCGCAAGGGAGTCAAAAGACAGCTTTGGTTGTTTGTTGTCCGGCTTACCCATGGTCAGATGTCTGCAGCTGTCCAATGCAAGCTCTGATATAGGGACGTGGTCCAAAAGTGGCCAAGAAGCACCAAGCTCTCAGGGCAAGAGCCCCCTTCTCAACCGTTCAGCATGCACCCTCTGCGGGAGGGCCAAAAAAGGATACAGCAGGAGCGTTCCAACACAGCAGGGATGTGATACCCAGCCCACAAGCAAGAGCAGGGGTATCAAAGGATAAGGAGGCGAAAGTTAAAACAGCAGTTCACTCCGGGGGCTCATCCCCAGCCCAGTAGGTAGTATGCCACCACTGTGAGAAGGCAGCCAAATACAGATAATGCAGTCCCCCACCGCAGCTCACTCATCAGTGGGGCGGCAGCCAGACCACCGCATCATGGGAGGCACACATCAAGCAGTAATTACCCACACAGGAGGCACCACAGTCGACAAGGGGGCTCGCAGCACTGTCCCAACATTAGCTGCCAAGCCGATAGAGCCCACGAAAATATTGCCAGGAGCGGTCCGTCAGAGGCCAGCAGTGGCCCCCTGTAACACCGGCATTTGAGGCCAGCACAAGCATTCCGTAACACCAGCTTCCGCAGCCCCACACAAATCACCAGTGGCACCGCAGCATAGCAGGTAGGGCCTGCACCGGGAAGTCAAGGATGGCCGGCACCACGGAGAAATGCAGAGTAGGCCGGACGGATATTCGCAGGTCAGCCGGGAACCAGAAGGCCACAGCAACCAGGGGCACTAGCAGGCAATGAAAAGACCCCGCCTCACCCATGCCTCACAATGGCCGTAGCCCCGCCGGCCGCCGGGTCCGTCGGTAGTAGAGCAGCGCCACAGGGATCGGCAGCAGCAGCGTAGGACAGCTCTTCCCCTGGAGTTCTGGACTTTTTGGTTCCGTCCAGAGGTGTCAGGGAACAACACCCGAAGACCCCGGAGTTCCACCTGTCTTGGTGCACAAATAAACAGAAACACGGGCTTCTCGATGGTGGCGTCAAAGACCAAAGGTTTATTACTGCAGGGACACAGAAGTCACAGAAACTACGCATGGGCAGTGTCTAGGAGCCTTTTCGATTTGCACAAAGTGGGTTGCTCCTTAAATACAAATTATTTAGCTGGGGGCAACATTCTCCACATACTCGTACGTTTTTTAACCTTTATGTCCTAAACAATAAATATTTGGCGTTACACAGGAATCGTCAACAATATCTGATGTCAAAACATTACGAACGAGGGGTTCCCACTTTTCCATCATAATCTCATGTCAACTTTTCATTCAAGACCCGGACCGCCTCATCGTAAATTTCGTTACCTCCCCCTAATAAAGGCCCAGAAGGAAAGGAGCAGAGCCAGGTGCAGAAGATAGAAAAGCAGGATAAGGGATGTTTGTGGGTCGTAAATGGGCAAGGCTACCAGCTTCGGCCGCCTAATCATGATCAGGCCAACGACCACAAGAACCAGTATAGCAGGACTGGCCTCGGGCAGAGGAGGCAGCCTTTGTCGAGTCATGCAGCTACAGCGTGTTCTGTTCCAAGGTGCACGTGTCACTAAAGAGGTGAATCACCGGCTAAGGCTGCGTGTCCTTAATCGAAATGAAGTGATCAAAGGTTATTGCGTATGTGAGGGCAAGAAACACAAAATGGCTGCCATGATCTAAGATGGATGCCATGGGTAGATCGGAGAAATGTTTGTAACAGGAGTACTCTTGCTCGTAGCGTAGCGAAAACACCAGGATATGCTAAATGGACCATTTGCGGTTCGCTGATACCAATATTATGTATTTCCGACAATATTGAAAACACGGGTTCAAATCGTCACGGAACCTCACCCCAAACACAAAGCGAGGATACCAAACAGCAGCCACACTGGTCCGACGATGGTCACACACCGCTGCAACGAGCCGGGAGGTCCCGCTCAAGAGGGCGCTCGGCGGCCCCACACAGGAGTGCACAGGAAGGCCTACACGCCTCGTGGTGCACCGTGGCCCCTAGTAGAACAGCAAGCCGGTCAGCTGGCCCGGACGCTCCCAGGCCACCACACGGGCGGAACTGCAGTTGCCTGTAGCTCCGGACCGGAGCGTCGTATCTCGGTCAAACTTGAGACGAGGGTGCATCAGATCCGTCTCAAGCAGAATACACGGACACAGGCGGCGCAGATGGTGGTAGAGAAGGATAAATGGAGGATATTGTCTCCAGGCTGCAGGAGCCTCACATAGGTGCGGCCATGCTGCTAGTGCGCCCTCTAGCGCCCCCAGTATTTTCATAATTTCATTTGCCATCATTATATGCCTTTAGTTTCTTTGTTTAGTAGTCATTTCGACCACAACAACCATAATGCTCCATTCCTGATGCTCGTTCATCTTTTGTCATTTATAGTTTGTTCTCCCATAGCCTTAAGCTTATTTTCCCTGTGTGCCATTTATATATATGTGTGTGTGTGTGTGTGTGTGTGTGTGTGTGTGTGTGTGTTGATTTAAATAATTATTTGGTCCAAAGGTAGTGTTCTTTACAGCTTTCTTTTTCCCTAGGTTTCAGAAAATGACTGAGGAGAAGATGTGTTATTTGTAAGTGTCTGTCTATTTTATGCTCTATGTTATTTTCAATGTTTTGGGAATTTTGGGGGGGGGGGGGAGTACATCGCAATGTGTTTAATGCACTGGCATGGATTGGCCTCCATGAGTTAACAGGTCGTGGCTGCTTACTGTCGGTTTTGGCCTGTTGGTATGTGGGGTGGGAAAGGAAGGAAGGGTAGGAGGACGTTTTGTGAATGAGAAATGAATGAAGATAATGTTATTGATAGGGACTATGCAATGATTATACAATAAGGTGCTGGTTCGTCACCTTGATGGTGCTTTATTTTTCAGTTATATCTCTCTCTTTCAAGGAGATTGTGTGTGTTGCAGTTTAGGAATTCAGGACACATAGAAATGTCACTGAAGATACAACCCTTTTGCAGCTCTTTTTGGTGTTCTGGGTAGGAACTATGTCTCTTCATCTAACATGTTTAACTTTCTTATTTAAAAGAACTGCACATCTATGGTGCACTGTTTTAGTGAATACCCCACTGTTGTTGTAATAGATTGACTTTTGCACGAAGGCAGCCTCACAGAAGAACAAATTGATTACAGGTCTGTGGGGGGTGGTGTGATCTGATGTGGGATATTTGCACATCTGTAAAGCATACAGTGCATGATACAACTGCACAGGGTACAAAGTTACAGAAGCCACCAGAGGTCCAGAGGAATAGCTTACCACAAACCACCACCTCACCATCTTTCCCAAACGCTCCCAGTAACCTTAAAAAGGTCTTTCAATAAATAGTAAAGAAGAATTAGTCAGAAATAGCGAAGGAATACCAAATGGATTTGCATCATAGAGGAATGACCATCCAAAAGGAATAATGAACATTTTTAGCTAAGAAAGTTGAATATTTGGCTTATTTGAAAGAACGGAAGCCCCCCTAAGGCAATGATGGCAATACTAGTCAGGGTGAACAAAAGAAAGCCAGACAAATTAACTTGGGGTTCACCCCTGGTACTTTGTAATGTATTTATGCAGCCCACAACAAGGAATTATAATGGTAATGCAACACAAGCGTAATACTAGATCATTTACCAGAAAGAGTACATTTCAAATAGATAAATGATTACAGAATTGCACATATGCAACAAGTAGCAGTAGGAATACTAACTTTGAAGGATTAAACTAATTAGGGCCAAAAGGAGAAATACATTTTTTTATACATGTGTGTCCATATTAATATTTGCCTTTTTAGGGTCAACCAGCTTGCATCTAATATTGTTCTAAAGTATTAGATTTTACTAATTAAATACATGTTGATGCAGTGCATTTGTTAGGGTCTACAAAGACTGGCTAATGTGTGGTAGTGTTATGTTTATATATGTGTTTAATTCATGTTTTAGTAATAAAGAAAATATTCAAGTCAGCAATGACTCTGCAAGGCTAGCCAAGCAATGGCTCTGAGCTATTTTTATAACATGTTCAGGACAAGAGGACAAGGTCCCTAAGTCCTGTCAAAGAGTCAGCAACATACTTGTCTGAGTTGCCACCAGCAAATCAAAATGGTAACAACTGCAGGACCGATCCTGTGGTATCCAATGGCAGACAGAAGATAAAGCTCTCCAGGCAGACAGAATGCACTACTGTTTTACGGTTTTGATACCACAATATCACCACTAAACCAATTGTCCGAATATACCTAACTTTTTTTAAAGTTCAGTGCAGAGTATAGTCACACAAATTAAAACGTATAGCTGTTAGTTGGTACAAATTCCATTAACATTATGCACATCATTATTACATGTAGTACAAGAAATAGCTCATCTGATAATCCATACTTCCTGTTTCTCTCGTCATCCACCTCAGTCTGAAATCTCATCAGTCGCCAACCTGGGTGGATGACAAATATATCCCCTATACTTATTCCATGCTCCCAAGACTTTCCCCCATTTTTGAGGACATCCTCGGTTGACATGTGTTGCTGTCTCCACCACAATGGCCCCATCCACGTCTTTGCACCAGTCATTGAGCGTTGGTGAGTATCCTGAACCCCATATTCTGGTTATATTATGCTTGGAAAACATCATCCCAATGGTTGCCCACTCCTGTGCTGGACGGTTAAGATCAGTGGGCTCCCTTATGTTTAATAAGCATCTTTTGGGTTCTGGTACCACTGATACTTCCTCTACTTGAGATATAGTTCTCATTTCTGCTACCCAATATGGTACAATTTTGGACAGTGCCCCTCCCCACATTCCTGCAGGCAGGATGGATGTGGAGCATTCTCTATTTTGTGGAGGGTCAATCTGGTGTAGTACGTGAAATGTAGTATCTTGAGTTGCACTAATCTTAATCATTAAGGTATTGCTACTTCGCGTGGGGATGAAAGTGCCATTTGCCAATCTGTTTCGTCGAGATCTCCCAAGTCTAGTGACCATTTTTGCCTTAGTGCTTGCGTTGGGTCAGGTAAATTGTTAACTAGTTTACGGTAGGTGAGGGAGGAGGCCTTTTTGTGCATATAATCGGTCAGTAGCCTATCCTTTAGGGGACAAGCCCCCGGTAATGCGGTGTCGGGTGGTATACCTGCCTGCAGTGCATGCCTGATCTGCATGTATCTGAATATTTCAGAGGATGCCAGTTTGTATTGTTCTGCAGGTGCTCAAACGTGGTCTTCTCACACTTAATCCATAAATCGCCTACCGTGGAGATGCCTATTGCGTCCCATCTATGGAACCCTTTACTGTTTCTGAGTCACCCAAGCCGTTGTGTGTCCCAGAGTGGAGTGAGTTGGGAGATAACCCCTTGCCAGCCCAGTTTTGTAAGTGCTGTTTACCATATGTTGACTGATTGTGCTGTTGGTCAAATTAGTTGGGTGGACCGTTTTTTTGTGTATAGTGCCGTCATATTGCCTTCCTCCCCTAACCCGTATCTGTCCGTTTGAAACACAGGGTCTGTTTGTGGGGCTTATATTCATTGATTGATTATTTTTAACTGTGCTGCCCAGTAGTATAGTTGTATGTTTGGGAGAGCTATGCATCCATCATACCAGCCTCTTACCAGTTTATCCATTGCAATGCGTGCCGGTTTGTTCCCCCATAGTAAACTGGAGACTTCTGCCTCTTTTGTTTTAAAATAGCTCAAAGGTACGGGAAACGGGGTGTTCGCCAAGGCATATAAAAACCGTGGGAGTGCCATCATTTTGAAAAGTGCGGCTTTTCCAAGCAGTGTCAATGGTAAGGTGTTCCAATGTGTTGTATCACGTTTTAGGCATTCCAGGGGGGCATGAGATTTTTTTTTTAGAATTCCTCAGGCCTAGGCGTCACATAGATACCTAAATTTTTCAAACTTACCTCTGTGATCTGCAGATTACAATCTTTAGGGAGTTGCGGTGGTGGGCAATAAAGTATAAATATGATCGATTTGGACCAAATAGTGGTGTAGCCAGACAACCCACCATAAAGGACACAGATATTTAGGAGCACCAAAATGGATCATTTGGGGGATGTCATATATAGTAATACATCAGCCGCATACAAGGAGATGTGATCCTCCCAGCCTGCTGCCCACTTGAGCCCTCGGATAGTCGGTTCCCATCTAATCCATGCCGCTAGTGGCTCCAGCACAAGGGCGAACAATAATGGGGCGAGGGGACATCACTGACATGTTCCACGTCTCAGTGGGAAGTCTTCCGATATGTGACCGTTTGCTGTGAAATGAACCAAAGGTTTCGAGTACAATAGGTGTACCAAAGAACAGAATTTAGGGCCGAAGCCCAAATTGTTAAAAACCGAAAAAGGAAAGGCCACTCCACCATATCATACGCAATGCAGGCGTCTAGCAAAAGAATAACAGCTGGTTCTTGGATGTACGGTATACGGGCCATCACCCCATGCAAGCGTCTCAGATTGAGAGCCATGTTTCTGCTGGGCATAAATCTTGACTGATCCGGGTGTATTAGGGCCGTAAGGTGTGGGTTAACCTTGTCGCGAGAAGTTTAGAGAGGATTTTAGCTTCAGCATTAATTAATGATATTGGGCAATACGAGGTGCATTCCTCAGGAGGTTTTCCCAGTTTTGGAATCGGTACTATGGTGGCCACTTTCCCTGATTTTATAGACCCAATAGCTAATTGTAATTCATCCGTCGTGAGGTCAGCTTTGAGCGTGAGAGCCTCCTCTGGCGTTAGTTTAGGCATATTAATATCTTTAATAAAGGCCTGTGCCTCCTAAACCATTGTGCTTGATGATGTCGCATTAACCTGTTTAAATTACACAGCTAGTTTATTTACTATTTTCTGTGGGTCAGTTTACTAGTACGTCATCTTGTGTTTGTATTTCTGCTATCCATCTCTTTGCCAGCTCTTTTTTGTCATGCCAGGCCAGAAGTTTACCTGCCTTATCTCCAATTTCATAACTCTTATGCTGCGTGGCCTGCAACCTGGACCTAGTCGTCTTTTTTATATATTCTCTGAATTCCTGTTGCTTATGATGCACGGATTGGTATGATCCCGAAGTCGGGTTTTGGATATGTTGGTCTTTGGCGTTCTGTAGCTCTGATTCAATGGTGTTTAACTCTTCCTGTTTTTTTGCATTTATGTCCTGCAATGGATGCAATGGCTTGGTCGCAAATAACAGTTTTATAGGCCTCCCAAAGGGCAAATGGGGACAGGACCAATGAAAAATGTTTCTGGAAGTAATGTTGTGTTGCAGTGGTGACATCTTTGAGGATTTGGGGATTACGTAAATAACCAGGGTATATGGGGTAAATGCACCGTCAAACCTTGTGTTCATACGTGTATGTTAGTACCATAGGGCAGTGATCTGAAATTCCACTGGGCCGGATCTCAATGTCTACTATATTCTGTAAACTATCCGCTGACATTAAACAGTAATCTATCCTTGAGAGGCTTTTATGCACCCCCGATTGAAAAGTGAACTGTCGTGTCGTAGGGTGACAGCATCTCCAGGCATCTATGAGACTAAGTGCTTCTAAGAATCGCTCAAGGCGGGAGAGACAAGTATTCTAAGTTTTAGGGGACTGTCGAACCAAGGCCCCGTTACTAGTGGCATTATAGTCCCCCCCCCAATTAACATTTCCCCCTCTCGAAGGGCGAGCAGAAATTCACTGAGCGCTTGGAGGCCACTGCATGGAGTGCTGGAGGGACATATACTGACAATATATTGAAAGGCCTCCCCTCCCATTGACATGCGATAGCCGCAAAGCGGCCTTGGTCATCTGTCTATGTCTGGTTGATTATCAGCGGAAACCGCTTTCTTACTAGAATACCTACTCCCCGCGATCCAGAGGAAAACTCAGAGTGTACAACCATTTTAAACCCCCACCGGTCCAAAGCCTTACGGGCTGATCCCGTCAAATGTGTTTCTTATGGTAGGGCCTCCGCCGGTGCACAGCGATTCAGATACTGTAAATCTAGACCTCTCCTAATCTTATCCCCTAGCCCATTGACATTCCACGCAACCAGCGATAGAGGATCAATCGGGGATATGGAGGGTGTTGGTGACTCAGACTTTTGTTGATCCGGTACCACCATTCCTGTCATAATGTAAATGTAAATGTAGGTATACTTATATAGCGCGACCTGTCACCACAAAGGGCATCCTGGCGTTTGCCTAGGGAACCCGTCCTGGTATTCCCCTGTGAGAGGCCCCGGCAGGGTATCCACAAGGTGAAAGCCAGGCATCCCACCGCGAGGGGCCGTTGTGGAGATTAAGCAAGCTATTGCCCAGAGTCGCAGAGCGTGAACCCGTGAGTCGAGAAGGCACCTGAGCTAGAATTATCGAGACCGTGGAATTTTTAGCCCAAGACCCGCCGAGGCGGGGAATTGAACCCTGGTCCAGGGCCGATCTCAGCTTCCGGGTCTGCCGCCTCTAACTCCTGAGCCACACTTCTCCACATGCCGAACATAATGAACAAGTGTAATCATTGAATCGTAGCGACAGGATCTCAGGTGACCAATGCATGAGAACAAATTTTTAGCCAGTGCCCTTTTAAAAGTTACAACCAATAATTCACAATACCATAATAATAATCCCTCCCCACCCTCCCTCCTCCCTGCCTCCCTGCTTGATGGACTTAAAATAACCCGCCACCTGGAGGCTTGTCCCCTAAAGCCTATCCTTTAGGGGACAAGCCTCCGGTAATGCGGTGTCGGGTGGTATACCTGCCTGCAGTGCATGCCTGATCTGCATGTATCTGAATATTTCAGGAGATGCCAGTTTGTATTGTTTCTGCAGGTGCTCAAACGTGGTCATCTCGCCCTTAATCCATAAATCGCCTACCGTAGAGATGCCTATTGCGTCCCATCTATGGAACCCTTTACTGTTTCTGAGTCACCCAAGCCGTTGTGTGTCCCAGAGTGGAGTGAGTTGGGAGATAACCCCTTGCCAGCCCAGTTTTGTAAGTGCTGTTTACCATATGTTGACTGATTGTGCTGTTGGTCCAATTAGTTGGGTGGACCGTTTTTTGGTGTATAGTGCCGTCATATTGCCGTCATATTGCCTTCCTCCCCTAACCCGTATCTGTCCGTTTGACTGTACAGAGTGCTTAGTGCCCTTCCATGATACCATACCTTGGGGGTGAGTGTGATTGTCTATTGTCCTTGAAAACCCCCCTTGCATCTCCATTAGTAGCGGCATCTTCTCCCTCTCTGGTAGAACATGTAAGTTAAGTTTCCGGAGAGTATGGAGCCCCCTCGGTGGATTGTTCGTGTCTCTTTATCCGTTCACAAGAAATCTTCTTCATTGTGTTGTAGGTTTGTTAGTATTGTTCTAGTTTCAGCTGGTCCAACCAATAAGTCTTTAGCTTCTAATAGTCCATCAGGGCAAGGCCATCTTCACCTTTATATCTCACTAGCAGCCCGCCCCGGCGTTGCCCGGGGCAGAAGGGGGCTGGGGGCAGCATTTTCGGCTTTTGTGCAGTCCCGGTCGGGCCCCCGCCTGCATCAACATTGCCTAGACCGCCTCCCGCCCCCCGCCCGCCTGCCTCCTGCCTCCCGCCCGCCTGCCTTTCGCCTCCCGCCCGCCTGCCTCCCGCCTCTGCATTACCTGAGCCGCGCTCCGGACTTCACCGCCACTTCTGGGCCCCCGCCTGCCCCGACATTGCCCAGACCGCCTCCCGCCTCCCGCCTCCCACCTCACGCCTCCCACCTCGCCTTACCTGAGCCGCCGCTCCTTCCCGAGGTCCTGAATTCATCACCACTCCTCGCCTGTCGTCATCACGCACGTCTAGGTCATGGTCAGCGCTACGTCGCTAGTTTTAGGGGACTACTTTGTTTGTAAATTTTAATATTTTAATTTACGTTTTTTTTAATTTAATGTCACCTATGTCCATCTACACACCCTGAGGATTCCAACAATGTTTTGGGTGTGTGGATTGGCGCTGTGGTTCCCGAGTTTACCTTGCCAAAAGGTTTCTGTTCTCTCTTTATACTAGTAGTATAGATTCTGTCTCTTTTTCTCAGTGATAAATGATGCTTCTTGTTATAGTCGTCTACTCCAGTCCTTCTCTCACTTCATTCCCACCGCATTGGCCGTTGCCACCTCCAGTGCGTTGTGATTGTGAGGCCTTGACTACCCTCCAGCCATTCCTGTGCGTCTTCTGGTGACATAAAAAAACATGCTTTACCTTTGGCTTCCCCCCTTAATTTTGCGGGAAACAGCATTGAGTACTTGATTCCACGGTTGTGGAATGTCTTTTTAACTTCGAGGAAGCCACATCATTGCTTGGTGACTGCTACAGAATAATCCGGGAAGATGGTAATTGTAGTGTTGTCGAGACACAATGGAGGAGCAGTAAGTGCGGCCTGTATTATCACGTCTCTGTCCCTGTAATTAAAAATATGGGTCAGAATGGGGCGTGGAGGGGCTCCCGTTTTCAGTTTACCTCCGGGGACCCAAGGCGCCCTTTCAACGGAAAAGTAGTTGGAGAGGCCCCGTTTTTGGATATGATTTGTGATGAGATCTTCAACAAACAGGTCAAGAGCTCGGCCAACCGTCCGCTCTGACACACCTATGAGGCAAATGTTATTTCTTCTCGACCGCCCTTCTTGGGCTTCCAGTTTAGCCGCTAGTAGCTTGTTATCCGCCGTGAGTTGATATACTTGTTTCTTGAGGGTGGCGGTGTCATTCGTTAGGGTTGTCACAAAGACCTCCACCTGTGATACTCTGGCGAACATTTTGTTGAAGTCAGCTCAGATTAAGGTAAGTTCCACTGAAATAGTGTCAATGCATGAGTCCAGGGACATGTGTACCTTATTCAATGTGGTCATGATGTCTTGTAGCTTTATTTCACGTGTTTCTGCATTTTTCAGGCTTAGCACAGGTGCATCCTCCTGGCCCATGGGGTCCGGCTCTGATTTCCTGTTTGCGTATTTTTTTAGCTTTGCCTGATTCGGGCCTTTCAAATTCCTGCTACTCATCTTGGCGGTGGGGGGCAAGTACACATGGAGTTTGGGGTCAGAGGTGGTAGTCGCCGCCACCTGCCAGAGGGCTATAGTAGCCCAAGCAGCCTGGAGGATTTCGCACCCATCTCCCACCTGTGCTACGCTACCTTAATTACTCCAGGGCTGGCACTGTCAACTTGGACCCAATCTATGCACACGCTCAAGGGTTAGCCTTTGTACTTTCAATTGAGACTAAATTACCATTTTCAGGGATTCCTTCCTGTCAATATGGCACCGTTTAAGTCGCTGTGTTGCCCCCTGCTGATGTGCAATAGTCATTGCCGTACCTTCAATAAGTCTGCATGCGCGTTTTTAGTTTATTATTTTGGCTGTTATTTTCCTGTTTTTACCATTTTGAAGTGGGGGATGATAGCTCCAGACCCGCACGTCCATTTCAATTGCTGCTTCCTGAACTGGTGCGAGCAGCGCAGGGCCTTCCGAGCGGCAGCCAGTCCTCCGAATTCTATGTGTTGCCCCCTGCTGATGTGCACTAGTCATTGCTGTACCTTCAGTCAGCCTGCAGGCGTGTTTTTAGTTTAATATTTTAGTTGTTATTTTCCTGTTATTTAGCTATTTTCACCTTTTTGAGATGGGGGATGATAGATACACACCCGCACATCCATTTCAATTGCCTCTTCCTGAACTGTTGCGAGCCACACAGGGACTTCTAAGCGGCAGTCACTCCTCTGTTGTCTTCATGCAGGTTCCCCTTAGTTAAACGCTCTGCTGGTGGATGAGCGTTATTTCGTCCTGATTACGAGCTATTACCGAGCCTTTCTCGTCCGCCCTCGGCCAGCCTCACCCCACGATCCAGCCTGCCTTTCACGTTGATCCGCCATGGCCAGTTCCGTACCTACTTTCGTCCCACGCTTACCACGCTGGGTCAGGACACGTTTTGTTACTTCACCGCCTCCGCCTCAGGGAACGATCGATCAACACCAGACCCAGAACATCGGGTACCCAGGGTCTTCCTACACCGCGGGTTGCAGTTTTGTGGTGAAAAAAACCACAGGATAAATGTGCTGATTTACAGGGAAGGTTGCGGATTTACAGGGAAGGTTGCGTGGACCCCCGGAGCCTCCCTAGGATGGCGCAATTTTCTTTGGCTTAGCCACGCCCACATACCTAACTTTTTAACCCTTTCATGCCCCCACCCCCTCCAAGCATGGCTTTAAACACTGGTTTCTCAAATACACCTAAACAGATTTACACAAACTCACAAAACGTATACTTTCTGAGTGATGGTTTAACTTTTTCCATATTTGATGCAATTCCATTCCGATATTGTTCTGTATTGTAAAGCAAACTTTCAAATGGGAATTAACAAGCCTAATTAATGTTTAGGCACAACCACTTTTACTTGTCCCCTACTTGATAGATTAGCGTAAAACCTACCATTAAGGAGCTGAAGTGGAAGAAATGTTTGCGGAAAGTTTGGAGCACATTGGTTGAAATATACCAACTTAATTAGCTGAATCAAAAAGCGCTGCCTATCTTAACTCTAACCTTTGTGTAATTATGAAGTGCAATAACCATGAGTTTCAAAATCATATTCAATGCCTATTCTTTTTATGATAAAATGTTGTATTTTATTTATATTACAAAGCATTTTTTTCGTATACTAAATAAATTAATAAAGCTAGATGAATGTGTGTTCTTTCATTGCATCAATAAAAGCTATTTTTGTGAATATTTAACTCAACATTATAACCACCTGGGTCCTGCTTCACTTTCAGTCAGGACACCACAGTTGGGAAATTGCATTTAAGTAACATTGGGGCATATTATCAAGGGGGTTTATCTCCGCTTTTTTGGCTTTAAAAGCCAAGAAAGCGGAGATAAAATTATCTCCCTATTACCTAGCTGCGGCTAACACCAGTTAGCAACAGCTAGTAGGAGATAGCGACCATCTTGGGCCCCACTTTGCATGTCAGTGAAATTTATCACTAATGAGATGCAAAGTGGGCGTGCCAAGATGTTAGCGACTGGAAACAGTCGCTAACATCGCTATCTCCTATTACCAACTTTTGGAGATATTCGCACTAAGCGGGAAAATCTCCAAAAGCTAACACCTGCCCTGAGCAGTTCTTAGCCATGTTATCCAATGGGAGGTGGATAACATGGCTAAGAGCATTAGCTCTCTAATGCATGAATATCGCTGACTTTTCAGCGATATTCATGCTTTGCGGCGATTTTTACCGCATTTGCGTTAAACCTTGGTAATACCAAGGTTTATTTGCGGTAAAAATCGCTGCAGCGCTGCGGTAAATATTTGTCTCTAACCAAGCAATAGCGATAATTATCGCTATTGCTTGGTAATATGCCCCATTATGTTTACTTGAAAGCTACATGTACCATCTTCTCTTGATTGATGGGTTACTGAAGGTGCTTTTTCCAATGTGATCATGCATTCCCCCCTTGGTAGATGGGATGATTTCAAAGAAGGTAAATTGTGAACTGACATGTGGAAAGAAAGAAATGTGGGCAATTTATACCTTGCATGTCACCAATAGGTCTTCACACAGTGTTGATGTTCTGGAAGATGCCGACCGCAGATTTATCAATATTTAGTACAATGCAAAGCAGAAATACACCTTGCTGCACAACATGAAAGGGAGAGGGCAGTAATGCAACGTATTTAACACCATATGGCACATTTCTGTACTCAGCTCGACCAAACAGCACACACACATAGTTCAAGTTGTTGAATTCTAGAAATACTTTAGTATTAAATCAGGAGTGCGCAGGCAATTCCCATAGAATATATTCCTGTACTCTCCTTGCTCTGGCACACTTTTGGATGCTAGGCAGCAATGCAGGAAACCTTGCGTCATGGTGCAAAGGTGACTATGTGTCATGCAAGATTTGTTTTTGTCCAGGAAGGGACACCTTCCTGCACAGTCATGTGAGGCTTTTTCCTCGTGTTATGTGGGCTGCAGATGAAAAAACAAGGAGAAATAAAGATATTTTTCTTCATTACTCTTACCCTGGGAAGGTCCAGCATTTTGACACATTACGAAGTCCGCCAATCATGTCAAATCTGGGAAAGCACCAACATCCAAGGCTGGACACATGGGAACACCAATTATTTACCCAAAGGCCACTTTCCTGGGGCAGATTAATACAAGGCAGGGAATGCACTGCTTCATGCGGCTCCAGATTTACCGAGCACTACATGACCACACAAGGTGGCCTTGAGCGGCTTGGTAAATCTGACTGTAGTGTTGCATTGCCCATGCATTACTCTGTGTGATGCAATGGCAACACAACACTTTGACAAATGTGGCCCCTATTCCCTAAAACAGAAGAGAGTTTGCATGGTTCTGGCTGTAGATTCATTAAAAGTAGCGATAGTATGGTGAGGTGATAGAACTGGGGTAGTATGTATGAAATTAAGTTTCTTTTTTGTGCAGATTCTTTTCTTCAAACATACAAAGGATAATAGGAGGAATGCATGCAATTAGTCGAATCATTGACAATCGCTTGGGGTAGCATTCTAACTCATTGCACTTTTGACACCTCAGATTAAACCCAGCAATATGCTAATGAGTCTTAGTCACAGTGGCGCAGTTAGGGGGGCAGAGGGGGTGGTCCGCCCCAGGCCGCACTATTTTAGGGGCAGCTACCGCGCAGCACTGGTGGTCCGTTCATTAGTGGGCACAGCGAGGAAGGCCTCCTGCACGAGGCGAGGCCTGTGAGACCCAGGCTGCCCAGGGCAGCAAGGTCAGGCCTGAGACAGATGCATGATACCAGGCGCCGCCGGGTGACGTGAAGTCACGTCCTGCAGCCAAAGGCGGGGAGTTTGTGGAAGGAACTAAGCAGAGGCACTACTGCAAATCTTTGTGGCGGGGCCGGCATCTCTGCCTTCTCTCACCGCCGGCCGCCGCCTCCTTTGTCACTGAGTGGCTCAGCTGTCTCTGTGATTGGAGCTGAGCAATTGCTGTGTATTCGAACCCCGGCTGCCGCCGAAAATGTAATTGCCCGGGACTCTGTTTTCGAAGAGCCACTGTCTGCTCTGCAATATCCTCATGACATAATTAATCACCATTAAGGCCCCCAAGTAACTCTTCGGTCTCGTGCTCTTTAAGACCACTGGAAAATGGAATAAAGTCATCTCCTTTCAAGTGGTTTGGAATCTGCCTGCTAATGCGACGAAGCCTCTTTGCATTTCTGCAAATAAAAAGCATTTTTTTCCCACGGGCACATTAAAGCTGGGGTGCAGCACGTTTCTTGTTCCCAGTACTTTAGGGGTCATATATGTGACACACAAGCATCCTCAGCCATTAAATAGGGAACCCGGGTGACCTTGACACTAGAATGCACTGGGCTGGGGGCTTAGTGGAAAAAAATGTATTCCATTTAAAAAAAATAAAAAAAGTCAAAAGCGATTCAGACACTTGAGTTTAGTGTCAGCTGGAGCAGAAAAGGTGCTTCCGTCTCTGGATTTTTTTTATGTGATCAGGTGCCTGCTATCAGTGGAAGAATCTGTAAGATGGCAACCTATCCTGCTAATCCTTTGATAGTAGTAAGTGTGTTAACCGCCCATTGTCATAAGTGACGCCTTCCTATCTTGGCTTTTTAGCCAAGACCACTTTGCTTCTGTGGATCCTCAAACACCAGAAAGCAAAGTGCTGCTTGTCACAAAAGCAGGACTTGATGAAGGTGTCACTGATGTCAGAGGGTCACTTAAAGATGTGAAGTACTGCGTCCTTCCTTTCCCATAATGCTTTGTTGCACCTAAACTGTACCACTAGTAAGTATTATGATCCGTGGCCAGTTTTGAAGCCTGCATCTCTGCAATGATTTCAAGAAGAACAATTCAAAGAAAAAAAGGTCTAGGCTAGGTTTGAACATAGGGGCATTGGTCTCTACTCAGTTTTAACCGAATTGGGCCCCCACTCAGTGTCACTGATAAGCCCTGCCCCCATGAGAAGCTAAAACTCTACTCCTGCCATGGCTTCTTACCTTAGTTCAGCAATGCCTCAACCTCAGATACAATGTCACACTACAGCACAGAAGAACATTGCCAACTGGGCACTGGGGAGGTCTGTGAGGTCCATATTGTTCTGTGAATAATAATGGGGTTTAAGTCATTTTCCCATGTGTTTCTAACTGCTCCCTATGCACACATGAGGATTTTTGCTATTATTTGCTGATATCCTTTCAATTGTTTCGGGCTCCTCCTGTGAAACCCTTGGCTTCTATTTTCTTGCATAATCAGCATTTGTTCTCTGTGGTTTGGAACAAAGCTGCAACATATATAAGAGGAGGCTGAGGTGCATGACCTCATATATCTAACAACTTTAACCTAAAGTCTAGTTTAACCCAGAATGTGGGCCAGATGTGGTTGATTTCATGTAGCTTCAAATATTGCCTTTGACGCACCGATATGGACCTACACTCTTTGTGGAGGTCGGGAGTTTGAAAGATTGGGTTTAAATTTGGTTGCATAGTTTCCCTTGTCTGGTTGCTTGAGGGTGTTGATGGCACTTTTGCAATTATTTTTTGTATTGTATTGTAATTGCATTTATATAGCACTCACTACCCATAACGAGTCATCAAAGCGCTTTTTCAGCGAGTGGCACGCTACTCCGGAACCCATAAATGATTAATGGTGAATTAGTATAGTGAAAAGTTTAAAGAAATTTGAGTGGTGTATATATTTTAGTCAGTTATTTGGAGTGAGAAGGATTGAGA
Source organism: Lissotriton vulgaris (assembly GCF_964263255.1). Lineage (NCBI taxonomy): Eukaryota > Metazoa > Chordata > Amphibia > Caudata > Salamandridae > Lissotriton > Lissotriton vulgaris. The sequence goes on along the minus strand of NC_141696.1, from coordinate 1,090,577,682 downwards.
AGGATAGTGGAGGGATAGAAGAAGGAAAAAGGTTTGTATTTATATAGCTCTTACTACCCTTGATGGGGTGTTAAAGCGCTTTTTTTGTGAGTGGCATGTTACTTCTGAACCCAGAAAGGAATAGTGGTGAATTAGTGTAATGAAAATATGAAAGTAAGGTGAGTGGTGAATATGTTAGTCAGATTACGTGGATTGAGAATGGTAGTGGAGGTATGGAGACTTAGGCACTTAGCACTGTGTCTTCTTTCTTTTTCTTACTGTATCACAAATTTTGTTATCGGTTGGCTGTCGCTGATGATGAGAACCTGAGGATGCAGGCGAGTACCTGTCTTCAGACTATCATGGTGTTACTCCCGTGAGGCACTACCAATCATTTTTCACTTTTTTTCCTTTCCCGCCTATGTTTGGTCATTTCACACTGGAGGGTGGGATAGACCACGGGAGGCAGAGCTCAAAGACGCAATTAGTATAATGAAATATGCAAGTCATTTTTAATATTTTGAGTGGTGGATATGTTAGTCAATTATTTGGATTAAGAAGGATACCGAAGGGGTAGAAGAGGTAAAAAGGTTTGCATTTATATAGCGCTTGCTACCCCTGTTGAGGTGTTAATGTATTTTTTTGGTGAGTAGCATGCTACTCCGGAACAAATAAAGGATTAGTGGTGAGCTAGTATAGTGAAATAGGAAATTTATTTGAGTAATGGACATGTTAGTCTGTTATTTGGATTGAAAAGGGATAGTGGAGGGAGCAGGGAATTATTTTGATTTTTTTTGTTTTGTTGTTTTGTTGTTGCTATACACTTCATTACGAGTGGTTATTCCCCAGTAATGAGGACCAACGTTCAGATCTTGCTGCTTACTGCACCTAAATGCCATCTTCCGGGTTTCCCCTGATAGATATCAGTAGGTTTGGCCTGAAAGCATTTATGAAGGGAACATGGTTTTCATTCCGAAATTCAAAAGTCCAATAAGTGTGGTTCCAGGAGCTACCACACATAGCAGAATTTAATGCAAACTTGTAAGGAAGGCAAAGACAAACTTACCTTGGGAAATTTTGACATTTCTCAAAACTTTAGCAGCATAAAACAGGATTTCAAAAATTCTAACTTCATGTAGGGCTGATATGTGGTATGCACTCCTTTTGTGTTTTAATTGTTCACGCAGCTCTCTGATGGATGTCACAGGCAGTTTTTTTGAGTCCCCAGATAGATCATGCAGTGTGTGTGTTCTACTTTGTACAGCCGGTCACCGGTGTATTCAACTGTGTAGTCTTAGACTGTGTCATGTATGTGTATATAACTTGCATGATCAAGGTAACTATTAGCAGCGATACTACGCGTCTCTCGGACCTTTTTCAAGTGCTTGCCGTCTTTTTTCCCCAGCAAGGGGGGCGGCAATCTGAGGGATAGCCCCGGGCGCCACAAGCTATAGCTACACCTCTGCTTAGTCATGCTCCAAAAGGAACAGTTCAGCCCAAACTACCATACCAGGTCCTCTGTGATCTTTAAATCAATACACCCAAGACTGATTACAGTCTTATTGGGTCTCTTCTGTAGTGTGCAGTCTGATTTCATTGTCACAGTGAGCAAGAGTACCAACTCTTGGCATACTCTTAGTAACTTAGGTCCATCATGCCACCTCAGACTAGACCCAGGCATATGCAAAAACATCTTGGTCCTGCTGCAATAGGAACAGTCCAGCAGAAACTGTCAAGCTAGGTCCTCTCTTAATATGAACGCATGCAACCCATGACCAGTTTTGTCCTGGATGGACATCTTCAGCCAGGTGCAGCCTGATTTCAGTGGCACAGTGAGCAAAGGACCCACTTCTTGGCATACCTTTGACCATTTTGGGCATTAAATCAAACAGACCAAAAAGGATATTTTTGTTTATGTACCTCACGTCACTTTTCTCATTTACATCTTCTCCCTTTTACTCTCTATCCACTAATACACTCCTGAACCGTTACATTTTATGATTCAGACTAATTCTACTCCATCTTCTATTGACATTTCTCACATTTTCTCACATTGTTTTTTAAAATCATATTCTCTATCATTCATTGCAAATGTACATCACCATTCCCTTTGTTCAGGAGTATCTTACCAATTGACGATTTATTCTTTCCTGGAAGAAAAGTCATGTTTTAATTGAGGAAGCTCCTGGGAAGTTTAATTCCCTTTCAACTGTCTCTGTTGTTTAATTTACCAGTTTCTTCTGAACTAGTTTATTTTGTGGATATCTAGCTAGAGACCACCTGTATCACCACCCCAATGTTGCAAACTCTAGGAGGTGTGGCCAAACCGCAGACCAAGATGGCCGAGTAGTTCAAAGCTCCGCTCTAATCCCCGGAACCGGTGGCTATTCCGCAGACCTAAAGCAGATATGATGCATGCCAGCTCTGTGTTTCACTCCCCAAGGCGCCCTGAACTTAACAATACTCCTGCACCGTGAAAGGGTGATCGAGATCCACTGCACCTTCAGGTGCCTGCTGCGGCCTGAAACATTACTTCAAGCCGCGGCCTCAATTGCAGATTGCGTGCAGATGGAGTGGGGGGCAGAGCCTTTTACATCTGGCATGATCCTGCTTCCACGGTGCCTGATGGTGGAAATACCTGCATCGGTGGCTTGCAGCACCTCGATCGCTGAGGGCTGTATGGTGCTAGCATGATCCGCTCTGGCTCTCCAGTCACCAGGTGTTGAACCCCAGTGCGTATCTCAAAGCCGGGACGCCAACGACCCATACTGGTGCCCAGAAATCTCCACTGGCATATATCTGGAGTTGCTTCCCCTCCACAGCAGGCAGTGCCTTAGCCGCCTCTCTTTGAGCTGTAGTGCCTGCCCTGCTGGCACTTCGATAGCAGGAAGCATGATCCTTGCGGACGCCTCAGTGGCCAGAAGGTGAGCCCAAGTACGTATCCCGAAACCGGGGGTGCCCAACAACCACACAAGTCCTGACCAAAGGATATATGGGGTCCCCACAAAACGTACTTGCCGAAACTGGAGCCTGCCAATCCTGACACAACGCCTGATGGAATAATTCCAACTGTGGTGGGGTGAAGTGTCGGATCTGATGTACCACTGTTTATTGACTCTAGGTCTATATTGGAAATAGGGTGTGTATACACTTGGAATAGAGTGCGTCACACGGAGATCAACATGTTCGGGTCAGACTTGGTATATTTCTACATTGCTCTGCTGCTTTTTCATTTCTGTGTATTACTTGGCATAATGGTACCATATAGTTAACTGCAATGCTTGTGAACGAACAATTGTAAAGGGGACATTGTTTTGTTCATGTTTGGATAATGATGAATAAAGTTGAAAAAAACGTTGAAAACTATTTTTCTACGATTTTCATTCTGCTAGCATTTACTGCTTTTAATATATTTGGCCTGTTTATTATTTTGCACTTTCTTTAATCTATTATTTTTTCAGGGAAAGTAAGTCCTAATTCCAGATGCAGTTGTGATTGGTATTTAGTAATCTTTTTTCTTCTGTGAAAGGTATACTGGCTTACCTCCTCCATGTATCTCACTTCACTACAGATTTTACTGTCTCAAGATACCTAATTTGCTTTCTATTTTTATTGGTTTTACCCACTCTTCTGTAGTTTAACCAGTTATCTTGTGTTAGTCTAACAGCAGTTCTTGGTTCTTGAAACTTAATTCATGTTGCATGCTGAAAGTTTTCATGTATGGCAGTTTTTACATAAAATGAGTGAGTTATTTAGTTTGTTTTACAAATTGGTGTACCTTACATGTACTCTGCATTCTGACACTTATCTATCTGTCTGTCTGACAGCCTGAATCTGCCTGACAGTCTGTTTTTGACTGTCTGTCTGTCTGCCCATCTACCTATTTGTCTGCCCGCCAGTCTAGAGAAAGGACATTTAAGAAAGTGGGACTTTCAAGAAGCTAGGACACCTAAATAGGATTTTGGTGAAAAAGGTTTTGACACAACCCTGTATTTATCTTTCTGTTATCTCATATACTAACTATGTAGTTTATGTCATTTTTTAGAAAGGATGCAGAAATTGTTATGAATTCATAATTATAGTTATTTATATGAATTCAAAATTACATGCTGCTTTCTCACACTCAAAACAACAATATGAGGAACGGAATGCTTGAATTCATCCACTGGCAATTGCTCAGGCCGCATCACAACCCATTCTTTTTTACCCACCGTGCAACCTCAGTTTGGACCCAACCATGAGCAAATCAGTCTTGATCCTATTCCTTATATAAACAATCCTCCCTGAACTGGGTATGGATTGGTTCCAGTGTCGTAGTGAGCCCAGGGCCCATGTTTGGGCATACCTGGTGCACTTAGGGTTTAAAATGCACAAATAACAAGGTAATGGATGGAATGCCTGAATTAATCTCAGTCACTGGCAATTGCTGGGGCCTCATCCCAATCTATACTTTTTTACCCTCCGTGGCACCTTAGTTTGGAACCAGCCTTATGCAAATCATTGTTGGCCCTGTCTCTAATGGGAACATCTAGTCCAGACTGCCAGACCAGGTTCTCCCTGATTGTAAACACAAGCATCCCATGACCCATGACCAGTTTCAACCTTGATATGAACCGGGTATATCTTTTTTTTTTTTTTAAAAACCTTTATTATGTAAAAAAAGGACAGGTACAGACCCACAACCACGGAGGCTGGTCAGTCGAGCATAATAACATCTACATCAAATTACAAAGCTCACCAGCCGACAACCCTGGGGTACTGCAGCGATACTTCATGATTATGTACAGGCCTGTGGTATAGCTAGGATCCGCGAAAGGTTTCACATTTTATATTTTATTTAAATAAAACCACTAACAAAAACACAGAAAAGAAAAAATGAGGCATGGCTATGTATAAACTGGTAGTTCCCTATGGCAGTGGGAGACGGGTGAAACATGTATGTCAATGAGAATGAGGAGAAATATCGGGGAGGGCAGGGGGGGAGATCTGGTAGCAACTAATACAATGCAATCAACAAGAGCTGAGTACAGGGAACGCACGATCAAGGAAGAAGGAGCGGATCCAGAAGGTCGGTGAATGGGGGGGGGGTACAAATCTCACCACGGTATGCATTCCATTGTCCCCATATCCTACCCCATTTCTTGGGTCTGCCGCGGGAAACATACACAACTTTCTCTCTGAACATGGACCAGTCCATATTCTCCTTCCAGCGCAGGAGCGTCGGTGGCCTTGGGTAATCCCACAACTGGGCTATGTCACATTTAGCAACCATATTACCCAGTGTGACCCATTGAGTCTGAGCAACAGTACAATCATTCGGTTCCCAAACATTCAACAGACAGCGCCTGACTTCAGGCAACAACACTACACCCGTCACTTCACCCATAACCACATGCACTCGGCGCCAAAATGCCGCCACCTCCGGGCATTCCCAGAAGATATGCAAAAAAGTAGCTAGCATACCACATCCGCGCCTGCACAACCCGTCCACAGAGAAACCCATATGCATCAGTCGTGGGCCCGTGATATACACCCAATGCAATATTTTAAGTTGCACCAGTCTGAGACGCGCCGGGATCGCAACCTCCTTAGGAGAAGAAATCGCCGCCTGCCAATCCTCATCATCCAGTTCTGAACCGTCCCCGGTCCAGGTAGTCCGCAACTGCAAAAGTAGATCCGAGCGGTCATTGATAAGTTTCTTGTAAATGAGAGATATAGTGCTATCGGGGACGTATCCATCAAGCACCCTATCCTCAGGAGGGGAGGCCTCCGGAATAGAAGCGTCAGCCGGAAAAACCGAGTGAATCGCATGACGGACCTGGAGGTACCGGAAATACTCTCTATCACTCAATTTATATTCTCGCTGTAGTGCCTCGAAGGTCTTGACTGCACCCTTGGCCCAGAGGTCACCCACCCTGCTGATACCATTGAGGTCCCAGCTGGCGAAACCTTTCGATTTCCACAGACTACCTAGCGCTTCCGAGGCATACAATGGGGTAGACTTCGTCAACCTATCCGTCCAGCCCGTGGCAGCGGTCGCGCTTCCCCAAGCTCGCACAGCCACTGCCGTAGGGCCCGTGAGATGCTTGCGGTCGGCTCTGGAATAGAATGCCCGATTGTAATCTCCCCCAGGGAGTTGCCATCTGTCCATGTCAAAAGCGGGATTAGGGACGGGGCCATACATGGCGTGGTTCACAGCACTCAACTGGGAGGCCCAGTAGTAGCGCTTGATGTCGGGCAGTGCGATACCTTCATTGTACCAGGGCAAAGTCAATTTTGCCAGTGCAATGCGTGATCCCCCACCCCAAACCAACCGCCTCTGCAAGCCCTCGATCTCTCGGAAGTAGCTAGCTGGTACCAAATCAAGTGCATTTTGAATGGCATATAAAAAGCGGGGGAGAGACATCATTTTGAACAGGGCCGCCCTTCCCAAAGGGGATAGCGGCAGGCCACACCACGCTGCAACATCCGAACGAAGCCAGGAAAGCGGAGGCAGAAAATTCCGCTCATAGCGGGTCTTGGGGTCCAGTGAGATGTAGATCCCCAAGTATTTGAAACCGTCCCAAGAAACCGGTATCAGACAATGGCGAGGAAGAAGAAGCTCATTGTCCGTGAGTGAATAAATACAGGACTTAGCCCAATTAATAACCAGACCGGAATTCCTCCCAAAGGAACGCAGCACGTCGAACAGAACGCCCAGCGACTTACGAGGAGAGGTAAGGTACAGCAATATATCATCCGCATAGAGTGATATACGGTCCTCGAAATCAGCCGACCAGCGGATGCCCTTAAGCGATGGTTCCCAACGCAGCCATGCAGCCAGGGGCTCATGGGCAAGTGCAAAGAGGAGCGGCGACAAGGGACATCCCTGTCGCGTTCCCTGCCCAAGGGTAAAGGGTTCGGAAGCCCTGCCGTTAACCACCACCTGTGCCAGTGGCTGCTCATACAAGAGTCTAATCCAGCCAATGAATTTAGGGCCGAACCCAAACTTGGCGAGAACAAATACGGCCATTCGACCGTGTCGAAGGCCATCGAGGCATCAAGGGAAACGAAAATGGCCGGTTCCCGAAGAGACCCCGCCCTCTCCAAGACGCCATGGAGGCGACGTAGGTTGAGCGCAGTGTTTCAGTGGGGTATAAACCCAGATTGGTCCGGGTGGATCAAGTCTGCTATCACCGTAACCAACCGATTCGCCAGTAGTTTAGCAAGAATCTTGGGCTCGACATTTAAAAGCGAGATCGGCCGGTATGATGAGCATTGGTCACGGGGTTTGCCGTCTTTATGAATGACGACAATGGATGCCCGTCTCTGATCACGAGGAAGAGAGCCGAGATCTCGTAATGACAAAAACATCTTACGAAGATACAGTGCCATTTTGTCCGGGCAGAGTTTGTACAATTCTACGAGTATGCCGTTGGGGCCCGAGGCCTTCCCGGACCGAAGTGAACGGATAGCGAGCGCTACTTCATCGGTGGAAAATTCCGCCTCCATAAGCTCCATGTCAGAGTCCGACAGGCCAGGCAGAGTGATATCTCGGAGCAAAAGATGCGAATCCTCTTCCGGTAGATCCGAGACCGGCGCATAAACCACCTGAAAGTGACGGGCAAATGTTCAGACTATGTCAGTCGGGTCCACCACTCTAACACCATCCACTCTCTCAACAACAGGCACCACTCTGTTCTATCGATCCCTTTTATCCAGCCATGCAATCACCTTTCCCGCCTTATCACCCACATCATACAGGCGCCCCTGTTGCTCACGGTGCATTGCCTTAGCGGCATCAGTGACCAGGGTCTTATAATCAAATTGTTTCAGGGCCAGGGAATGCAACACCTCCGGAGTGTCCCCAGTCCCAACCTGTCCTTCCAAAGCAGTGATCTTGTTTTCTAGTTCCACCACCGCGGCATTTCTACGCCTCCTTTAGCTGGCAATGAGGCACAGGGCCTGACCACGAATCACCGGTTTATAGGCCTCCCACAATGTAACCCGGGAGGAAACTGATCCATCATTCTCAGCGAAATAGTAATCCATACATTTCACTATCTCTGACCTGATTTTAGGATTACGGAGGTGCCAGGGGTTAATAGGGGTGACTCGGCCCTCGGCGCCCAGTTGCACATCAATCATTAGCAAAAGCAGAGAGTGGTCAGAGATCCCCCTGGCCAAATGCCTAACCTCCCGCACCGAGACCATCTGTGCCGCTGGCATAAGAATATAATCTAATCTCGAGAGGCTCTTGTGCGCACCTGAGTAGAAGGTGTACTGGAGCTGACCTGGGTGTAGCTGCCGCCAGCAGTCAGCTAGTCCCAACATATCCAGTAGCTTCCCTAGCCAGAGCTGTGCCGCTGGCAAAGTCCTGGGGGGACTGCGGTCTACATCACCACTAACCACTGAATTAAAGTCGCCGCCCACCACCAACATGTCGCCCGGGAGCCCCAGGATCACATCACTCAGATCAGCAAACGTGGTAGACTGCAGGCCAGGGGGAACATACACAGACAAAAAGGAGACAGTTTTCCCTTCCCACCGCCCCGTAATGGCCGCATAGCGGCCCCTGTCGTCTAGCAAAACATCATCTATCTCCAGTGGGAGGGAAGCACGAACCATGACCCCCACCCCTCTCGAGCCGGAGGTGAACACCGAGTGTGCTACCATACGGTAACCACGTCTGTTTAGTGCACGGCACGCATTACCAACCAAGTGTGTCTCCTGAAGCAAAATCACGTCTGGGGTATAACGTTTCAAATATTGCAAGACAACACCCCACTTTATTCTATCTCCGAGACCATTAACGTTCCAACTCAGCATTCTAAGCTCCCCCCCCATCCCGGCATTTAACACCCAGCCCCCCACGCCTGGGAAGAAGTACACAGAATGGGCAACAGGAAATGCAGCAGCCTCGATCAAAACAAGGAGAAAAGGACCCCCCCACCACCCCCTGGGAACCCTGAAAAACACCTCCCCCACCCTGCACTCCTGCATTAGACCAAAAAGCCACCCCAACTTGCAGTGTGCCTGTCGCCCCATAAAACTAACCTACGAAAAGAGAGAGAAAGCCCCCAGAGGAGGAAGAGGAAACCCGAATCCCCCCACCCCGGGTACCCACAGTAGTAGCAAGTCTATGAAAAAGCCACTGCTAAAGGTCCAAAGTAACCAGTTCGCCGCTTCAGACTCACTCCTCCTGTTCGGCTGGGCCGCCCTCGGCACCTTCAGGGCCCTCGCCGCCCTTACGATGTGATGGCAAAGTGTCCAACCAGTCACTGGCCACTTCGGGGCGATCGAAGAAGAAAGCCCGCTCCTCATACTCAATCCTCAACCGGACAGGAAAAAGCATGGCATATTTGAGACCAATATCCCTGAGTCGTCTCTTCACCCCGGTAAAACCCATGCGCTGTTTCTGAACTGCCTGGGTAAAAACTGACCGAGGCATTGTCAAATTTGGTAGGACCCGTGGTCCTCGAAGCTTGCAGGATAGCAACTCGGTCTCGGAAATTAAAAATCCTGGCAATGATGGGTCTCGGCGCGGCTCCCAGCTTCGGCTTCCCGCCGGGAACTCTATGAGCCCGTTCCACCGTGAAGAAGTTACTGATGCCCTTAGGCGCAAGATGTTTAAGGACCAGATCTTCCACCAGAAGGTCCGTGGAGACGTCTGGCGGGGTCTCCTGAACCCCCACAATACGAACGTTGTTGTGCCAGGCCCGGCCCTCGGAATCCTCCAGCCGGCAGGCAAACTGGTCGTTGGAAGTACGAAGAGTGCGAACTTCAGCCTGAAGGTCTGAGACATCAGTGATCAAACTCGCAGTTTTGATATCCAGAGATTTGACCCGTTCATTCGTCTTCCCCAGGTCAGTTCTGATGAGATTTACCTCAATCGCCACCGTATCGATCTTGGCAGCAAGAGTCTCGTACTGATGGCCCATGTCGGTTCGAACACTGGTAATGGCGCCCATGATGTCACTCAGTGTCGGTTCCTCCGACGGCGGGGTATCATCCACGGTTCCTTCAAGAGTCTTACTCGCATAAACCTGGGGACCCTTTCGGGTGGGTAAAGCGCTCTATAGTCTGGGTTTGGATGAGGCCCCCACGATGCGTGCCCTTGGTGTTCTGTTTTTCGGCATCCAGCTTGCCCGCCATAGTGGGCTTCGAGCTCCCACGGAGTCGTTGCAATCTAGTCAGAATGATCACGCTTTCGATGAACCTCAAGGGCAAGAGGGCTAAAAACCAGAGCAGATTCAGGATCCGTAGCAGGGACAAGAAGATGAATGAGGCAGCCGTAGAGCGTTGCGACACTGGCCCAAAACGAAACCAAAAGCACCACAGGGGCTGTGGGCGTGCCAAACTGGCTGTTGTTGTTGACTTGCCACCTGGGTACCTCGGTGACTCAAGGCCGGGGACAGTCTACGATGTAGGCCACAAACTTCAGGATGCAGCAAGTCCCGATCACGTCGTCCGATTTCGATTCTGAAAAAGTCCTCAGAATCAGCAGGGCATAGTCAACAAGTACCCATCGATCAAATCAGGATTTGTGGCAGGATAGATGCGGGAGGCAAAGAGGGTCTCAGGAGCCCTGTGCTCACGCGTCCATCTTGGATCCGCGCGAAGCTCCTCCCCCGAGCCGGGTATATCTTGGTTCCAGTGGCACAGTGAACCAGGGACCCATGTCTGGGCATACTCAGCTCACTTGGGCGTCAAATGCATAAACAACAATGTAATGGATGGAATGCTTGAATTTATTTCAGCCACTGTCAATCTCTCAGAGTTACATCCCAATCCATTGTTTCTCGCCCACCGCGCCACCTCATCTTGGATCAAGCCATATCATAAATCAATCTTGACTCTGTTCCTCATGGGAACAGTCCATCCCGAATGCCAGACCAGGTCCGCCCTGAACCAAAACACATGCAACCTAGAACCCATTTCCCTCTTGTTATGGGCTCTTCAGCCAGTTATATATCCAGAAGCACAGTGAGCATAAGATCCACTTCTGGGCATACCCAACTCACTTAGGGCATCAAATGCAAAAACAACAAGGTAATAGATGGAGTGCTTGAATTAATCTCAGCTACTGCAATTGCTCAGGGCTGCATCCCAAGCCTTAGCTTCTTGCCCACCATACCACCTTAGTTTAGAATTAGCCAAATGCGCTCTGTGTCTCTCGAACCAAGCTGTGCCTGGCTGATGAGCCCATAACTAGAGACAAACTGTTCCTGGGTTACTGGTTCACTAGTTCAAGGTGGACCTGGCTTGGAAGTTAGGGTAGTCTGTTCTCACTTGAGCGGAGTCAAGACAGATTTGAATATAGTTGGTTCCAAACTGGTGTGACATCGTGTGCAAAATAACAATAGATTGGGATGTGGCCACTGTAATTACCAGTGGCAGAGATCAATTTGAGTATTCCATCCAACACATTTTTGTATACTTTATGGTGTTGCCTAAGTGGGACGGGTATGCCCAGATGTGGGTCCGGTGCATACCGTGTCACTGGAACCATGCTGTATTCGGCGAATGAGTCCATAACTAGGGTAAAACTAGTCTTGGGCTTAGGGTTTTCTGTTTCAGGGAGGACATGGCTTGGTAATTTGGGCAGGACTGTTTCGATTGGAGCAGGGTCAAGACAAATTTAAATATTGCTAGTTCCAAACTAATGTGACATGGTGTGAAAAATAACAATGAACTGGGACAGAGTAATTACTGATGGTTGGTCATCCGTCCCTTTTTTGTGTACTTTATTTTGTTTCCCTAAGTGGAACAAGTATGCCCAGACGTGGGTCCTTTACACACTATGTCACTGAAAAGATGCTGTACCCAGCTGATGAGGCCTAACTACAGTGAAACTGGTCCTGGGTTGTTTGCTTTTTTGTTCAGGGAGGACCTGGCTTGGCAGTTTAGTCTGGACCATTCCAAATGGAGCCTGATTTGCATATAGCTGTGTTCAAATTTAGGTGACATGCTGGGCAAAATAACAATGGATTGAGATGCGGCCCTGAGTAATTACCAGTGGCTGATATTAATTCAAGCATTCCACCCATTACTCTTTTTGTTGTAAACTTTATTTTCCTTCTTATGCTCTAGATCCCATTTTCTACTGCTACCTCTGCAGAGCATAGCAAATTTACAGATTTACTGACATATGTGCAATAGCACATTATGACTTTCTCAAGACTTTCGCGAGCATGTGTGTGAGATTTGCTTGAGATGGTTGATTAATATCTACACCTTAAATGTTGAGCTGTCGTCAGCTTGAATTTTGCATTGTATGTAGAAAATAACTTATAGACCTCTTTGTATTTCACTTTAAATGTATTTCTTGCCAAAGTTATTGAACTGCTGCTTGATAGCGCAATGAGCAATGAGACGCATTTGATGAACATTGCAATACTTCAGTTACAGCCTGAGAAGTTATTCTTGATTGAATGTGTTACAATATTCAGAGTAAATGTTGCATGAATAGCTTTAATACCTAGGTGAGATATTCGCTGTGGTCTTTTAATTGGATCCACTTAGAATGCTAATTTATGGTCAATAGTATTGTGTCAGATAAGTAGAATCTTCTGAATCACCCTGCCTATCTAAAAGAAAGATGAGGGTATTATCATTGTTGCAATGGGATAAGAGTATAAATGCTCCTCGTTGTCACCTACTATGACTTTAATAATTATTATTTTGGTGATTGAATTTGTGCTTAAGTATCAGCAATTGGGCGCATTATGGTAAATTAAGTAAATGACATTATCCAACAACCTTTTCTGAAATATATATAGCCTATGCACAAAGTATGTGGAATAGTGGGAAAAGATCTTTCAAAACAACCAAATTTGAGATTTTCATGGTGAGTCAAGACCTACCGGTGTTCATGCAAAACAAACAAAATGCGTAATGATGTAAAATATCAGAAGCACCGGTACTAATTTCAGAAATACAATTACAAACAGTAGACACAAATAAAAAGTAAGAAAGCTACTGTGCAAACAAACACAGTAAGGATGTCTTTAAGCACAAATTGAAATCACAAAAATAATTAATAAAAATAGAATAGCCTTTTCTAAAAGAGAAGTGAAATTGTATAACACAGTTTTCATTAGCCTAAACGCATCGAAGATGTACTTAAAAAATGTAAATACGCAGAAGTAACCAAAGCTACCAAACACCATACAGGAAAAACAGAAAAACAAAAAGAAGAGCACAAAGAATGAGAAAATTGGAGCAGAATATCAAATATTAATACCAGAAAAACAAATGCAGAACTGTGTTTAATGTCAAGAAGATATTTCTAACACTGGAAGGAAGGTACACCCTACAAAGAAACACTATTTAAACAATTGTTTTAAAATCATAAAAACAAAAAATAATTAATAACCATTTGGCCAAAGCAAGTTCTGTAATTACACAGTCTTGAAATTAAGTAATTTCTAGTTTTGCAAATTGAACATTTATTTTTATTTTTTTTAAACTTTTTATCCTCGGGGCGGGGGGGGGGGGGGGGTGGTTTGGACGCCGGAGAAGATGGCGGCGTAGTTCCCTACCTCCTCCAGTGGCACCACTTTCTTGTGACCTTTGGTTGTGTAATCCTGCGTGTGATTCACTTTTGACAGTGGATTAACCTTTTCCATGCTCATGACGAGCTCAGCTCGTCATGATGCACGGTTGAGCTGTGCTGATGACGAGCTGAGCTCGTCATGAATAGTAGGAATGACAAAAAGTTAGCATAGGAGGGGAAAACACCTAGCAGCCAAGGTGTTAACACAGCGGAATATGAGCCTTACGTGAATCCATCAGTGTAAGGCTCCAGGACGCATCGAAACGACTACTAGAGAAGAGAACATCTCAACCAGACTCAACTCTCCCGGCGTGCCTCTATGGCCCAAGCTGGAACCCGCCCGATGTCTGGAGAGGGCGGAATGAAGAGAGTCGCTATGGAGGTGGCATCTCTACTAACAACCTAAGGGGGCTAATCGGCTGCGGACAATAGGTGATCTCATTTTACGGCGGCTTTATAGCATCGTCTTATTAGACTGTACGCATACCTAATCTGATGCCATATCTGGTGAGAGAAGCCGCTGCCCAACGGAGGCCTGATTGGAGCCCCTGACGCCTTTAACGCCTTTCACGCTTTGCAGATCACACAGGCAGCAGCGGATGAAATGACTCAGGGGGCCATTATTATTATTATTATTATTTGAATCTTATAAAGCGCAACTTACCCCAAGGGCATCAAGGCGCTAAAGCAGATCATCCTACACACAGTCAGAGGAATCGGCTTTACAAGTACGCTTCAGAGAAAAGCCAGATTTTTAAAGCCTTCCGGAACAGAGAGAGAGAGGGTTGCCCTATAAGCTCAGGGGGGAGAGAGTTCCTCAATCTGGGCGCCACTGAGGAAAACGCTCTACCTCCCCATTTTGCTCTTACGAACCTGGGAACCTCAAGAAAGTTTTTGTCGGGGAGCGAAGGGATCTACTTTGGGTATAGAGATGTACAAGTGAGTTGATCCCCTCTGGACCAGTACCATAAAAAGCTCCATGAGATAGTCAAAGGATTTTAAAAGTGATCCTATAGTGTATGGGAAGCCAGTGTAAGTTCTCCCGCGCAGCCGAGGCTGATGCACATCTAGGGAGGTTCAGGACCATCTTCGCCGCAGCATTCTGGACCATTCGAAGACCATGGATTAGGCTCTTGTTAATGCCCAGATAAAGGGCATTACATTAGTCCAGACTGGAAGAGACTAATGCCACCGTAGCCTGTTTCCGAGCAGCAGGAGAAAGATAATGAGCGATCTGTCTAAGAACCCTAATAATGCCACAGCAGGTGGAGACAGTCCTATTGACCTGACGGTCAAAGGAAAGGGCAGTGTCCATTAGCACCCCTAAGTTCTTGCCATACTGACGAGGGTGGGGGCATTCACCCAAAACAGTAATTTCTCGGCGGCTGTACTTAAAAGACACTGTGGTAGGCATGGGGATCAGACTGCCAAAGTAGCACAAGGTGCATAAAATGGCGGGCGCTTCCTTTGCTTATCCGAGCTCCGACTGCATTCCTTACTGTCACTGTCACCACCTTTGAATTTCTGGCACATCAACATTACTTGATGCAAAACCTATGGTCTGCATGCTAAGAGAGCATCCTTTTGCTGCTCATGAAGGCTCGTTTTCATAATGAAGGTATTCCAGGGTACTTAGGCAATCTGGCCATGTGAATATGCAGGGAGACACAAAATTGCGGTTGCATTCACATTCAATGAGCCTCAGTGAATCTCAGAAGAGTTGTATGTACCACATTCCTGCACCTTGCTCGCTTTAAGATACAGAAAACCCCTACAGGTACCCTGCCTCATGTATTTGGCGACACAAAGCCCTACAATCATTCCAATTAACAGGAAACTACACTTATCCTGATAGTTCACTACATGGGTCTAGCGATTTGAGAAGCAGGAGATTTAGATCTGTGTCACAAAGCCACCACTGCACTACTTTACCTCTGCTTTACTTCGAGGGAGCTTCATTAACTCACTGCTGTGCTATGCTGTGAATATAATACTATTCTGAGGATAGAGGCTGTATTTTCTGGGGTTTTCTCATGCTGCCTGACCCTAAAATGGTTGCTGCCTAAAAATACCTATCTCTATCTTTTGCCTCGCCTGACCCTAAGATGGCCACCTGAACCTAACCATCAACATACATTTCTGGTACTAGCATCAACGTAGAACCAACATACAACAACCCTTATCTACAATTCATTGTGTACAACGTACTCCTACATACTCCAGTCAGCGCAGTCGGTGAATCATGAGTGAAAAGGAGACAAAAAACCTTCGGAGGCTTAACGCAGACCCACCAAACCCCGATTCTCCAACGAAGGGTAACAAAAACATTAATGCTACAATGGACAAAATACTGAACAAATTAGCTGAAGTACATGATCTGGCAAAGTCCACTAAAGAGGAAATCTTAGCAATTAGGCAGGACATTAGAAACACCAACTCCAGGCTCACCGAAACAGAAACCAGGATATGCCGCCTAGAGGACTCTGAAACAAAAGTCTGAAAATCTCTCAAAAAGTTATCTCTCACTACAGATTCCATGTCAAGAAGACTGTCTGAGCTTGAAGATAGAAATCGGAGAGGGAACTTACGCATTTTTAGAATTCCAGAAGGTTCGGAGGACGCTTTTGGGTAATGTATTCCCTTCTTAGTAACCTGGTTTTCACAAGCAACTAATCTATCCTTTCATCAACCACTTGAATTTGACAGAGTTCACAGGGCTCCAACCAGGATTACTCCGAACCAAAAAGGTTGAACAGATTTTGGCCTTTATGCACAAAAACAATCATATCCTTGGAAATCCTGTAAAATCTTTATTTCTCAGGACTACAGTAAGGAGACAGTTGATATAAGGAAAGGCTTTCTTGCTCTCCATCCGAGGCTCCGATCAACAGGTTACCAATTCAGCTTTTCAGGCCCAGCAAGGTTTCGATTGGTCATCCAAGGTGTTCCTCAGTTCTTTACGGACCCTCAGACACTCAAAAGATTCCTTGATGGCCCCGACGAGCTTACTATGGACACAGCAGCACCTGATCCCTCAACAGCTAACACATGAGTATCCTTCTACAATGTCCTTAAGCTTGAATTACATAGATGTATATTGCTTGAACTGCCTCACATATTGCTTGTTTATTGATGTACAGTGTCCTTAAGCACAGATTACATGAATATATACTGCTTGTATTGCCTCACTTACAGCTTGTTCTGCCTTACATAACTACTTGGGTTTCCTCACATTGGCTGATGTGTTTTATCCCCTGAGTATATATACTTCTAAGACCCTTCTGATTAAGTGCCCTCTATAAACGTCTACTCTGACACAGGGCTGAGGCCCATTAAGGTATTATGGTTGATTGATGCTGTTTCACTACTATTTACAATATTTTTGCTTTAATGTTCTCAAGGAATCAGCCCTACCTAAAGATGTTGTTAGCCCCTGTTTCATATCCAGATGTGTTTAGACTACCTCACACTGTCATGGGTTCTTCATCATAGCGCAAGATTTCAGAGTACAGTTCAATCGAGTTGTCTATGTCCCACGGCGGTCTGTCTACCTGTCAGAGCATTGGAAGTTTGTTTGGCTCTTGCCTGGTTCAGTCACTCTTTCTCTGTGTCATACCTAGATAAATTTAACTTCTTAAAATTACTGTACAATTGTTGATTACACATTAGACAACCACGGTATAGATTATTAGACTAGTTTTAACAATCCACCATGATTTCTGTTCATAGCCATGGGAGGGGAGCTGTTTTCCCCTAGTCACCATGTCTACTAGTTTCTTACAGGGTGGGAGGAGTGGGGTGGATGGGGTGGGGGTTTGGGGGTGAGTGGGTGGAGAATGGGTCCGACTTTCGTTTGGTTTTTCAACTGTCTCATTTTTATATTTTGTTTGATTCTGTCTACATGTTACTGATTTCGCTACTCAAGTACTGTTGTCCCCAATACAACTGGAGCCACATATCTTGCGTTGATGGGTCGCTCTAGTACTCATTTGCTTTCTAATATGTTCTATTGTGCATTGAAGCATGTCTGTGCAGGCCAAGGGAGCTGGCTTCTGTGTTATGAGAGATACGTATGGAATAGTTGGCTGAGTTACAACCCAAAGTCTGTTTGATAAGGCCCAAAACAACTATGTATCTAACACTCTACAAATCTACATCCTTATTCCCATATTGCACTCATTAACAATAGGAAGGAGACAAGAACCCAGTGTCCTCAACAGAGGTGACACCACTGTTCTAGTTTGGATCAGGGAGATATTGCTCTTTTACAGGAAACAAAAATTGATGTCAAACAATTCCACACAACCAGGAATCGATTTTACAATAAGGTAATGGGCTCTGAAGTAATTGGTAAGAAAAACGGAGTCCTGACCCTCATAGATAAGAAATCGAACATTGAGGTTGGATCCTATACGGCTGACACTAACGGGAGGTGGGTTACTTCTAGATTGATAAAGGACAACATGGAGTTCTTTATCACAAACGTCTATGCCCCTTACACGAGTGATCTAGCTTTTTGGGCTGACCTAACTAAACAAATTGAAACTATTACTGATTCGGCCATGCATATCCTGGCGGGAGATTTTAATTTACCTTTTGACCCAGCTCTAGATAGAGACTTAAGATGTGCCTATCAACATAACAAATCCCATAAAGTCTTTTCCAACCTCTGTGCTCACTTTAATCTGCAGGATTCCTGGAGATTACAAAACCCCACAGGCAGGGAATACACTTTTTATTCACATCCCCATGACTCATACACTCGCATCGACTTCCAATTTATCACAAGTAACACTTCATCTAGGATCATGGAGACGACAATAGAACCCAGGGTGGTTTCAGACCATTCCTGTATCTCCCTCTCCATCTCTAACGTTAAACCAACCAATCATCAATCTCTATGGAGGCTGAATGAGGAAGTACTGGAAAAGGTAAAACATAAGAACTAATAGAAAATGCTATCCAGCTCTATTTGTTGCACTATAAAAGGCATGACACTTCTGACCTAAATCGCTGGGAGGCCTTAAAAAGCACTATCAGGGGTGAAATTATTAAAATTCGATTGGTCGTTAACAAGGAATACAATAAAGCCCTTGACGAGTTAGAGAAAGAGATCTCAGCCCTAGAAAGTAAACATATTACATCTAGAGATGAGTTAACACTGAATAAACTGGTGAATAAAAGGTATGCATATAATAAATCAATAAGCAATAGAGCAGGGATCTGGATAAACAGCCAAAAAAAGGTTCAAGCTTTGCGAATCGAATAAGGCTGGTAAGAGCTTAGCTGCATATCTAAAATTTAAAATACATAAGAATACGATTAACAGTATAAAAGATCACACTGGCACAACACACTCCTACTCAGAAAAGATTGCAGAAATCTTTAAAGACTACTACAACACCTTATATTCCAAAAATAAAGATGTAGATACAACTAAAATACAAGAATACCTCAATGAATGTAACCTACAGTCTCTTTCAGAACGGAACAATCAGAACTTAATAACCCAATAACCACCCTAGAAATTGAGAACTCAATTAAAACGCTTAAATGTGGGGAGGCACTCGGCCCAGATGGGTTTAGCGCAAAATTCTATAAGTGTTTCCTTTCTCTCTTATCTACACCGCTACTACACTTGTTCCACAAATTCTGCGAAGCAGGCAAAGTCACAGGCACACTGGCTCAAGCCATCATTGAAGTGCTACCTAAGGAAGGGAAGGACCCAACACTTTTTAAGAATTACAGACCGATCTTTATTAATTTAGACTGTAAGCTCTTTGCTATGATCCAGACTAGCCGCCTTCAAAAATACCTGCCCAAGCTCATTCACCCTTCACAGGTTGTTTTAAAAACAAATAGACTCTCCAATGACAACACCAGGGTTTTAGCTCATGTTTTAGAGAAGGCCAAACTTATTACATCTGCCGCAGTAGCAATAACGCTCGATGTCGAGAAGGCTTTTGATAAAGTTGATTGGACTTACCTTGAAGCAACGCTGATTAAATTTGGGCCCGGAGAAAATTTTAGGAAGATGGTGATGTCTCTATATTTTAATCCTTGTCTAGGGTTCGGGCGGGAGGATCAATTTCATCATCCTTCCAGTTACAAAGGGTTGCCCCCTTTCACCCTCACTGTTCTTACTCGCATTTGAGCCATTCTTATACCACATTAGGAGCAATGATTGTATCTCGGGTATACATTTTAAGGACTGTACGGTTAAGGTTACCACGTACGCTGACGATGTTTAAGTGGTTTTGGAAGAGGCTAAGGAGGCCATCTCTGCTCTTATGTCCTCAATGGAAAATGTGTCCCGTGTGTCAGGGTACAAACTAAACAAAGATAACACTAAAGTAAAATTGCTTAATAACCAAGGTAACAAAGAGATCATGGGAGACTCCGGTCTGACATGGCAATCAAAATGTTTTAAGTACCTGGGACTAGATTTTGACAGGGATTTGATCTCCACCCTTCACACTTGTGAAAATCTAGTCTTCAAAAATGTTTTAAACCTGTTGGAAGGGTGGTCACCAAAATACCTTTCATGGTGGGGTAGGGCTGAGACGCTAAAATTGATGGTGACTCCACTAGTGAATTATCTTGCAAGCATGTTGTTGATTACTTTCTCCTCTGATTTCTTAAACAAGATAGACAAACTCTTCAATACCTTCCTCTGGCAAGGGAAGAAACCCAGAATATCACTGACTAAGCTACAACTATCTAAAGAAAAAGGTGGTCTGGGTCTGAATTACTTCAGGAATTATCAAACGGCATTTTTATGCAAGCAGGGTGCCAACTGGCTGACTGTAAATCAGGACTACAAGCCGATCTGGCTAGATGTGGATAAGTCACTCATCGAAAATATATGCCTTTAGCTGCCATCCTAACCAAAGTCCTCTCCCACTTGCCCCACTCTAGGTATGTTCTCCTCAATACTAGGCGAGCACTCCTGAGATTAGAGCAATTAAATAAGTCAAAATTAAGGCTAAACAAATCTAATATAGTTTCTCCACGGCGGAATCCCTCGCTAAAGTTAGAGGGTAATATGCTCTACTGGGAACGCTGGTCGCAAAAAGGGATAAACTTAGTTAAGGATATTTATGCAGGCACTAACCCATTACCTTTCTCAACGCTTCAAATCCAACATAATCTGACCCCCATGGATTTTTACAATTTTTTAAAAGTAAAAGCCCTACTTTCAGCACGCCCCATTAAACCTTTGGATCCATGGCTCACCTCTCGAATCTCACAAATCTTGAAGGCAGGCCATATTGAATCAAAGATATATATACTCCTTTTACCCAACACTAGAAAGTCACACAGACGTAACGAGGCCGACTGGGAATCAGAACCCAAATCTACCAATCTCACATTTGAATGGTATAAAATATACAACTTAGCCATCGCGAATAAAACATCTCCTATCCTGTCCCAAACCAAGTTTATGATTCTTAACAGGTCATATTGGACTCCTGAAAAACTCTTCAAACTACGTTTAAGAAACAATCCGACATGCTGGAACTGTAACGCTGCTGTCGGTGACCTCGCCCACATGCTCTTCACCTGCCCCTCCTTACAGGTGTTCTGGGATAAAATTTATAGTTACATAAAACATGTATTCAACATCAATCCCCCAAGAGGATTTTGATACATTGTATTGGGCGCTCTGGACACAACACTAGTCAACGATAATGACCGACAGCTGCTGAATCTCATGCTCACCTTAGCTTGCAAAGTCATATTATGCAAATGGAAGAATGCTAAAGATGTGTCCTTTAGAATTTGGCAAGAATGGCTGTCCTTCCTAAGAGGGGTGGATAACCTGGTCCTCCACAACTCCCCTTGGCGTAGATCCCACAAGAAACTCTGGAAGTCCCTAGATGCTTCTTCATTCTCATTTGACCCTCCATGAGTCCTTTTCTATCACAACAGCATATGTATTCTTATTGCAACTTCAATGCATTGAATGTATCCACGCTACCTGATTACTTAATTAATTGCTTGGCCACTAGTAACAACTATTCCTGTATCGAATGTAAACAAATGCTTGATCACTTGATCAGTTGTAATAGCTATTCTCGTCTACTGATATGCTCACTGTATATGATCATTATGTGAATATTGGGTGCAGTCATTAAGTGTTTGAGTGCTCCTTCATGTGCGCAACAACAATTTATTTGTAGGTCGGATCCATTTTTATAGTTTATATTGTTTCCATTGTTTTCATTCTCTCCTTTTAATTGACTAATTTTCATTCATCTACCTGTGTCCATACATATATGGATTTCTTTAACTTGTATTTTCTCTTAATACGAACGACTTGAATTAAAAAAAAAAAATATATATCCTCAAGAATTAGTTTGAGCAGATTATTTCTCATGGGAACTGTAAAACTGATGTGTGTGATGATCGAAGATCATTTGCTACTCGTATCAGCGTTCCTCCGCTATGCTGTGTAACTTTTACATTCAAGGTATGCTCTCGCTTTTATTTTCGGAAACACATGGAAGTTTCATGGAAAATGTGCATATTGCGCTAAGCAAGGTATGCAATTTTCTCTACCAATATTAGTTAGACTGGCAGTTTGTTTGCTTCTATTTCTCTAAGTTGGACCTGGCTCTTTTTGGCAGGTTCACCCCGAAACATTTTGCTTTTGCCTAACCTGTTTCTGTAACCTGGTGTTGGTGATTTTAGGTCTCTGCGCACTTTTTCACTGTGGTCCAGTGTAAGGTGCGTGCTCTCTCTGTGTGTGTTGTGAGTGACCTGCCCTCCCATAGAAATGCATGGGGAATATGTGTGACCATGGTAGTTCCTGATGCGTGGGGAGTGCAGGGTCGAGTTTGGTATGTGCGAACTAATTAGATTGAATGCTGCGCAATGATGTATGCGGCATGATTGTGTCTAGTGTGGAAGTGCCACTTCTAGAAGTTGGCATGTTTGTGTAATTCGTGCCTGGTGTGTGATTGGCTGGAGCTGGCTGGTGAGCCTGGCTCTAGGAGTCAGGATGGGTCTGCCCCAGTGGTGAATGGAGAGATTAGCATGCTGATGTGTGGAAGGGGTACACCTGGGACCTGAATAGGGCTGGGTTTTCCCTCCACAATGCTGGCTCCACTCTCTGTGGTGCGTCTGATGTCCCTAGCCTGGCCAGTGAAAAGAGTTCCCCATAACCAGTTGTAGCTGGTTCTCACATTGCCTGCACCCTGCTAGACAAAGGATTTTGGGTAAGGGTGTTGTGACAATGTTCTTGTATTACCACTTGACTCCTGCCAGGGGCGTGCTGCTGCTTGGGCCCAGGGGAAGGCTTGCCTCCCTGGGCCCTGCCCAGCCCCTGGATACCTGATGGACTTGTCCTTTAGGACTTCTCTTGGACCTTGTTGCTGGGACCTGCTTTTTGCTGTAAGGGTCCTTTCTGGGGGCTTGGTAGTCTCTATGCCCCGTTAGCACCTGGGAAAGCACTTTATTTTAACTTGCCTGCATGTGCAAAGCAGGTGCCCACCCTGCATTTCGGCTGTGCTATGTATATTTGATTTGTGGGTGCCGTCCCGCGTCATGGCCGCCTATATTTATATTTGATTACGAGGGAGCCTACCCCTCATTTAGCCCGGGTTGCATATCACCGCCGCTGCCCGGGGCCTAGAACCGCCAGAGAACCTCGCTGCCATCAGCCCCGGGGCCACAGTGGGATTGGGCTGCAGAGGGAAGCTTTTTCTGAGGAGCCGCGTAGCAATTGGTTGGCTGCGGGAGGCTCGTCCCGTGAGGCCACGCTGTGATTGGACAGCGTCGGAAGAGCTGCCGCGTCGAAGGGGGCTTGTCCAGTGAGCTGCGATAGGATTGAGCAGCGCGAGATGCCCGACGCGGGAGAACAGGAACCCACTCCGCCTCCCGGAGCATGGCCGGATTGTCTCGGGTTCCGAGGAAGGGTACGGGTAATGAGGAAGGCGGGGCTCTCCTGTGGAGAGGGAGAGCCCCGCGCACGCTGCTGCCTGAAGGAGCTGCCACCGCCGTGAGTGAAGGAGGACCCCACCAGAAGAAGAACAGCCGGGTGAGTAAAAAGAGCTGGGGGGCTCTGTGGGGGCTGCTGTTGTTGCCGGAGAGAGGCACAATGACGAGGGCATAGGTAGGGCGGCCCCAGAGGGCCGCCCCAAAAGTTTCTACCGAGCCTGGAGGGCTCCCCAAGAGGCCCCCACCGGATTCGACTTAGAGCCTAGGTGGCTACCGGGGCACAATATTGATTTAAAGGGTCCCGTGGAGGCCCGTGATCTCCCAGAGAGCCAGCGTGCTCCAACGAGTGGGTAGTTGTGTTACTTAATAGGGCCCGAGTGGCCCAGGAGCAGTGCAGGCCCCCAGTTATTTACAGAGCCTGACGGGCTCCAGTGTTTGGGGGCATGGTTATTTCAGAGGCCAGAGTGCTCCAATTGGCACAGCTGATCTCCAGAGGCTAGTGGGCTCCAACACGGTGTTAGAATCTAGAGGGCTTCCCATGTCGGGCGCAGTCTTTGTCCTGAGGGCTAGCAAGAGCCCTGTCGCAGTTTTGGCTGATTCCCAGCTGCCCAGCAATTAGTGGGCAGCTGCACCGTTTAGGTTTTTCTTTTAGGGGGACCTGTTCTTGGTGAACTCAGGAGTGATTCGTACTCCCATCACCCCTACCTTGGCCTCTCACAGCTGCGCAGCACTTAGTGCCAGCTGCAGCTTTTAGGCCCTTGTGATTGTTCCCAGCTACCCAGCAAGTAGTGGGCAGCTGCAACGTTTAGGTTTGCGCCGGTGGCGTACCCCTGACTGGCGCTGTGTTGGCAGCACGCCCTGACATTCTGAACACAGGGCATTTGATCCTCTTCTTGGGTTGGCCAGTTGGCCAGGGGGGCTGGTATGTGGGTAGGGCACAAGGCCCTAATGTGATTGCTGCGTAATGTGCTTTGCCTTTATGCTTGCGTTATACTTCTAAAGGTGCTCATGCTTAGAAGTTTGCTTAGCCTAGTATGTTATACTAGAGAGGTTATGTGTCCATGCGTGATCTAGGCCTATGGTTATTAGTATTGCGTAGTGTGTACCTACCTGTTACCAGTGGTTACTGGTTGTGACCTATAATTGCTATTTTGTGCTACACTTATTCTAAGTTCTAGAATTGCTATTTCTGCTAAGTGTTGATTCTGACAGTGGCCCATGTGGCCCTGTCCTCATGTAAATAATCCCGTGTGAATATTGCCCGTGCCAGTTGGCACAATGTATATTGTGTGATTACTATCTGATGTGTTTTGGCAATGCAAAAGTTATTTTTATATAACCTTGTGTGGAGTTCCTTTTGTAGTGTGCCTAGGATGTGGTTGCTGTTGTGTGCGTGCGCAAATGCTTTACACATTGCCTCCGGGATAAGCCTGATTGCTCGTGCCAAGCTACCAAGGGGGTGAGCAGGGGTTATCTTGGCGTGTGACTCCCTTGCCCTGACTAGAAAGGTGGTTTCTGCCTGGCTTTGGCGTAAGCCTTAGCCAACCAGAAATCCCAGTTCTAACACTCTAATTATAAGCGTGCTTTGGGAAAATGTGTTACGTTTTTGTGTGATTCATTGCAGCTATTTGTTCCCCAGGGGTCATAATACAGAAGGATCCCAGCGGCGCAATGGGAGTTTGCGCTCGCTTTGCGAGTCCACGGTCCCTTGGTATTATAGAAGGGGCCACAGACGCCTGTGCGTCCCCTTCTATATATACTGCTGGCTAACTTAAAGCGCTAGCGCTGTCTTCAGAGAGTGTTCCCTCATTTGCATAGGGGCGTGCACTATGAAAATGAGGGAATTCCTTTGACTTTGCGCCCGCACCATATTACATACGTGAGGACAGAGTTAAAGAAGCCCTCTAAGGCGCACTGATAGTGTGCTATTTCAAAGGTGGCGCACTACCACAGCGCCCCCTGAGAGCAGCCCTCTGCAGGGGGTAAAGGGGGATCCCCTGGACCCCCCAGACATCCCCATGCAGGTGGGTGCAAACAAAGGCTGCACCCGCCCTTTTACATTGAAGTAGGCAGTATGTTTTACTGAGTAGAGTGAAATTATGTGGAGTGTAATTATGCAGCAATGAGTGGTATTATGTGGAGTGTAATTATGTTGTGTGGTGTAGAATTGTGTGGCATTGAATTGTGTAATGTTGTGTGGAATTAAGTGGGATGGTTTGGAGTGGAATTATGTGGCATGGTTTAGGGTAGTATTATATGGTGTGGAATTATTTGGTATGTTTCAAAGTTGAATTTATTTTGTGCAATGCCAATAGGTCTCACATTTGCGAGAGTTAGAGCTATTGGGTTGTAAACGTCAATTACTTTTACCCCTGTGTTATGGTTTGGAGTGGATGTATGTGGTGGAATTATGTGGCATTGTATGAAGGGGAATTATGTGAATAGTAATTATGTGGGTTTTAATGTACTGAACTTATGTGGAGTGGGATTGTGTGTTGGAAAGACTGGAAGGGCTGGGGCAGTATAAGTGGCATGGCAAACCCAGCTTGACGTCCAACTCACTGCCACTGTAAAAGGTGAAAACTATTGTGCTTTTTTGTAAAAGTAAAAAATTCCATGTTACCGCTTCGGATATACTGGAAGCGTTGGGACCCTGTCAGTGCATAGGAAGTCCTGCTTAACCCCTTCCATGCTGGGCCGTTTCCGCCGCTGTGCGGTAAACAAAAGAACAGGGCGGGCCGTGACAAACCCCAGCCGTCATCAGCACACGAGCGCCGCAGAGCGTGACGGCTGGGGTTCGTCACCAGCATGGAAGGGGTTAAAGTGCAGCTCACTACTTAATATACAACAAATATGGTGGCTTTTTTAACTAGATATGCTATAAATTTGTGTCTCAACATTGACAGCACAGAAGGAGGGCGGCATAGTTTTCAATCAGTAGTTGTGCATAATATATCTCTTAATGCAAACAATATGTCTCTTAATACAGCTGTTTGCTGCCATTCATGAATCACAAACAGTCACAGGGCGAAGTAACGCTCATAATGTACTAATGTACTCTGAAAAAGCATTTGCACCTGACTAGATGTTTGTGTGTTATCTCCAAGCCACAAAACATGAACTCAAGCACTCATGAAAAATACATTCTTATCATTAGTAAGTCATGTTTTGGACGAAGTTTCTTTAAGTATTGCCATTTGTCCTCCAGGTCTCCCTGGTTGACACAGGCACTCTTGCAAATGAATTCCCAAATATGCTTTTATCCTTAATGGACGACTTATAATTACATGTATTTTATCTATTTATGCCCTGCTTTTTAGGAACATATGCATTTCGTTTGATTGCACACATACAATTTTATTGTAAGCAAGCACGATTTCACATTTAGAATTAAAGTGAATATACATAATTGGGCAACTTAGTTTCAAACGAAAATGTTTGTCTTCTGGCCGGAGCTGAAAGAATTCAAAGTATTTTTTCAATTTGCAAACATTAAATGAAAATGACGGGGCACAACTTGCACGAAAAAGGAAATAAATAAAAAAACAAGCAGTTACCAAAAGCCACATTGCTATGTGCAATTTCAACGAGGGCCCCAGGCTTGGAGCACGAGCAGCAAAAAACTAACTAAGTGGTGTAATGGAGCACACTTTTGAAAACAAGCAGGGAACTACTTAAACAGAGAATTAGCTCTGGCAGCAGGGAAAGAAAGCAGTAGGCTGTCGATACACTGGAAGCAGATTCACAAAAAAGAAAATCATGTAAAAGGGACACAGGCATTTTGAAAAGAGACAGAGTGGCATTTATCGATGCCTTCGTGATAAAGCAAAGGGGACGGCAGCCAGATGCAGTGCAGGGCTGTTTTAAAATCCGGTCTCAATGTCGGTGCCTTTGTGCAACTTAAAAGTGGGTGGCATGCTTGAAACACGTGCAGCAAACATATTATGGCAGTGTCATGTTAGAACAATAAGTGGCTTGCATTCACTGCATTGCTTTCTTAAGGATGTTGCAATGAACAGGCATTAACATAAACCACAAACCAATTGAGCAACATACTCCGTTTTATAATAAACAAAGTGTAATCATGCATATTTTAAACACAAGAGTGAAACATTAAAAAAAACGATTACAATATAACATACATAAAAGCAATTAAGGAGGAAGAGGCAATTGCAGACCACGAGAAGTAACACACGGCAGCTGTTCAGACTACAAACAAGCTGCGAGAGTGCAGGAGGTGTTGCTCTGAGAAGGCACAGGAGATTACATGAACTGGGAGCAACAGCGTGGACTGAGCAAAAGACATAGTAGTCCACTGAAGAAAAACATAAATCCGATAGCGAAAGGATTCACGTAGCAGGGTCAGTCTCCAGGGCGGAACAAAAGGAGGGACAACGAAGATTATTTACCAACGATAAGTCAGCATTTCTACAGGACAATAGGAGAAACCAATGAAAAAGTGGGCGGTTTTTTGAAGCCCATATCCGAGATACTGCAGGACAGTGCATGCAGCGCATGAGCTACCTAGGCGAAACCTAAAAATGAATAGTCTCACAATCAAAATATCCTGTTCCAGAGTCCGTGGTTTTCATACATTGTCATTTCAATGTAAGTCTTAAAAGTAGTAAATCAAAGATCTAAAAAGAAGTCTTTATCAGTCCTATTTCTGGCTAATCCCAAGACAAGTTTCCTGTTTTTCACAAGTGCTAGGCCAACCACCTTATTGAATAGGCCTATAAAAATCTTTTATGCTAGGCAACAATCACCTTAAGCATATCATCCTGCTGCAGTAGCTGGACTGAAAGGCTTCCACATACCTGATAAAATAGTGGTAACATACTCGTTACATGAACAACACTTTTGTCAATGTTCTGTTTATGCAAAGCCCAGGGCATTCCCATGAAAATTCAGTGTTAAATAATAGGTGCAAAATATCACTGTTCTAGTCATAGTTAGGTTTAATATTTGTTTCAACAATAGTCCTCATAGACCATGAATGGTCTTTGAAGGTGAAGTTCTGTCTTGTCTAACATATACATATCGTATTGATCTACGCAATCCCAGATGTAGGAGAAGGGGTATTATGCTTTCTGACATTATTCTTTAATGTTTACTTGTCTGCCAGTTTGATTGCAGCCTGAAAAAACAATGAAGTGATGTTCCAATGATTACAGACCACTTTTTGAAGTTTAGTACAATTTCACAGGGTAAAGTAAGTTTGTTGCAGCAGAACTATGGGCTAGATATACCGTCATACTGGTCGCACAAAATGGTTGCCAATTGCGTACCAACTTTTGCAACCAGTATTTTATTTTGGAAAAAAACCTATGTAAAATGAAGAATCTCATTGGGTCAAAGAATAACCCGCCATATTAATATTCATTAGATAGCTCGAAATCGGAAATATATATGATATATCTATAGATGAAGTACCGTACGAGTACTGTCTGAGGATAGTGTGCATACCATTATGAGCACAAGCTGCATGCTAATTGGCTGTCGACTGTCTGTCAACACTCCAATCCAGGAAGTGTTGGCAGCCATCTTGTGCTTTGCTACAACTGAGGCACCAGAAAACAGCGAAAGAAACAAGAAAGACATGCAAAGGGGGAAGGGTAGAAACACCCTGACCCCGCAGGCCTGCTCAGGGGGCCCCACAAGGACCCCTAGGCAAAAAACATTTTTTCTTTGTTTTTTAAAAAGTCGCGGTATACAAGTAAGGTACGCTTATGCTGTGAAAAAGAAGGGAAAAAACCAAAGCCCACTTTATTGACAATTAGCCCCTGAGGGGGCCAAATCCTGGGGGAAATGTTTTTATTTATAATGGGTGGCCCAGAGGGGGGCCCACTCCTCTGACCAGGCCTTGGCTGAAATCCCCTGTAATGAGATAACCAGACAAGAGGCACATCCTTCTTGTACATCATGGCCAAGACCTGGAAAGAAGTCCCCCTCAGCATCAGATGAACCCCAAACTGAAAGCATTCAGGAAGAGCCATAACACCTGCCTTTTCGAATGACGAAAGCTGCACAAATCCCCCCCACATACTCCCCCAGGGCTTTGAAATACTCACAGGTGAACAGTGAGATCTATAATGTAAGTAACAAGGACCCCCTGAAGAGTTTGATAGTTTTTGGTTCAGGGAAAAAGCAATATGTGCATAAAATCAAAACATTTAAAATGGGGGTAGTTACAATAAAGGAATTCTTAACAAGAAAATTAAAAAAGGTTCATATATCATTTTAATAGTTATTCAAATATAAAAACAAATCTGACAATACAATAATATTCAATCAAAAATTAATATAAGACAACATCACAATTTTACAATAAAACAATACTTAAAAAACATAAGCATTAATATTCAACACAGACATCTAAAAATTAGCAAAAAACGTGGCAAACCAATAATTATCATGAATGGATTACACAAAACTTGGCAAAATTGTAGGGACTGTTAGCCCGATGTGCCTTTGCTGGGTCTCAATATATGTGCTCCAGTGGATTTTGAGAAATTAACGTTTAAAAAAACAGATATATCTGTGACAGCGTCCCGGATAGCGCTCCAGATCGCGTACTTTTCACGTAACGGAGCTTTGCGAAGCGAAGCTGATTGGCTCTCCGGTGTCTGTCAACATTCTAAACAGTCCCGTGCGGCCGCCATCTTGTCTCTCGGTAGGATCGAGAGACAAGAGGAGGAGAAAAACGAAGGAGGAATTTAATGAAAGGGGGCAAGGTAGACTCCTCTTGACCCCCTAGGAATGATGTTGGGGTTATTAAAGGGTCCCGTGGGGCAAATAAAAAAAATTAGATTTTTCGCGGTAGAAGCGCTTCTCGGTTCGCGAACCGGGTCGCAAACTGGTAGCGAATCGTGAGTTCGCCATTTTGTGTTTCGATTTAATTAAATTACAAGATGGAGGAAAAGCAATGTGAGTATTGGGTATAAGGGGGTATGGGAGACGTATCCTGACCCCCTATGAGGGTGGTTGAGGAGGCTCATATATGTTGATACTTGTCTTCCAGCGGTTGCGCGTGAGCGTTTTTTTTTTTTTTTTTGCCGCTTGACTTCTGTTAACGTTCGATTTGAAGGAAATCAGGAAGTGTTGACCGCCATTTTGACACTGCGAGTAAATATATTGTTAAAAATAATTGTTATAAATTAATCCGTATTGATAAACATTGTCTGCGCCATCTTGCTTTTTTTACAATGCCACACTTTTGTCGTGCACGGCAGCCATTTTAGATGCCTTGACCAGACCCACTCTCTGCACGCCGCCGATCCTCAGCATGGCTCCCCACCCTCACAAGCATCTCCCCCACGCACTGGTCACCCCTGCTCTCTCTCTCATGCATGGGCCATAAACCTCCCCCCATCTGCGCTGCTCTTCCCTGAGTATCACACCCTGTGCCCGCCCGACACCTCCCTTTCACCCTATTCACTACCGCACCCTCTGACACTCCTCTTCCTCTGTGTCTGATTGTCCAGGCCGGTCCCAGGCTATCACCTAGCCCTGCGGATGTAGTTTATGGCCCCAACTGTAAAGAATCACCCCTGTTCAAAGGAGTTACAGTAGATCAAGGCCCCCACCTCATGAGATCCGTCACACCACACGCGTTCCTACTATCTGATAACGATCCTGTATTGTGATTGGGGAGGGGATTCTCACTGTAAGGGTGTGTGGGACCGAGCCTGAAGCGGAAGATTCCAGGGATGCCTTTTTGTACATCAAAGTCTTCACAATTATGTGTCACATTAAAAATATATAGTACTCCAACAAAGTAGTAGGATTATAACACTTTAATAACTTATAAATATATACAACGCTCCAACAAAGTAAACACGTGAAAAAAAAACTTTTTAAACAACTATTTACATGACATTGCTTTAACCAGGATAGACAAAGAAATGACACAGTGATGTAAAAGTTTCTGAAAGAAATGCCAAGAACGTCCCATGTGAAAGTGAATTTTATCTGGCAATTTTTTTCTTTTCCTTCTCATGAAAAGAAAGTTAATGCCAGGTTCGTTACCTGCCTCATCTGCAAAAAAAAAACTCTCAAGAGGGGCTGAAAAAAAATATAGCTATGGTAATCATACCATGCATCGGCACATGGAGAGGTGGCATCCTCTTAAATATTCTAAAGCACAACTTCGAGATTTGGTGGATAACCCCGACCGGCAAAAACATCCACCAATGACTTAGCAATAAGTGAGTCAGAGGCAAGGGAAACGGTCCCAAATTTGCAAAAGAACTTTGGGCAGATGAGATTGACTTGTGTAGCATGTGGAAAATTAATTTCATGTGGAGAGATGAGTATTACTTTAATAAATAGATCATATGAAAATCATCAATGTCCAAAACGTCCTAGAAAGTATTTTTTGTCATTTTTGAGGAAGAGAGATAACCTACAGTGGTACGGGGTCGTTTTCGTTCGTACTAGGGGGGCCAGGTGACATTCCTTCGGGGTGGCTTAGGGGCATTTAAAACAACTTCCCTGATACAGGTAGCATATAAAGTAGAGGCTAAATACCAGGATCTTTATCGATTGCTTTATGCTGTACAAAAATGAAAAACACATACAACAAACCTGGACCATTCATATTTTCAATGTTTCTGCGTACTATACTTTTTAACCCTTAACTAATTGAGCTGCTTCATTTCACCTGCTTTTTAAAAAAAAAAAAAAAAACGGAAACAGTGGCCATTTATTCGAAACTTACCAATCTACGCGTTACAACTACGTTTGCTTTTTGAAAAACCTTTAATAAAAATGTTGGTGCCCAAATACGGGCCTACAACCCTGTGGGCCGGCCACGGAGCAGGCTGGAACTGTAAATGGGGGGGGGGGGGTATTTATTTGTGGAAAACATAACAGAGAGTCAGTGGTCGTTGATTTCATAGTAAAAAGTGCGACAAGTGCAACAAAATCATATCGATAATTCATTGTGAGCAAGTACCAAAAGTCTCGACAATTCGAACCTTCAATAATAAATACAGTAATCAATGATGCATTAGAACTTAATATCAATTCATTGTTCGAACGTGTAATCAGTACCCGTCCCATGTCAATTAATTGTTCGAACGTATAATCAATACCCATCCTGGATCAATTCATTGTCCGAACATATAATCTGTCTTATCCCATATCAATTCATGTGCTAAAAACTGCATACATATCTCATGATATCAAGGCTGAGCAATCGGGGCACAACAAGGAGTTGAGAGTTTCATTTGTACCGGCGCCATTTTGGGTGAGGTCAGGAAGGTCCAAGTATAGTCAAAATGTCTCCACCAACTCGTGGTTGGACCGGGACCTCTTTCGGCAGTCCAAAAGTTTTCGTTGAAGCGTAGCAGAGGGGACTGCCGACATGAACCATCAGTCAAAGTGGGGTGGGAGGCAACAATCTCTCCTACCGGGTCATACTGGTGTCCCACCGGAACTGATCAAGTTGGTAGTCTTGCAGGATTTTGGTCATTTCAAGACTGAGGCCGGCGCCTGCATGAGCGCGCCGACGTCCCGCGGCTACGTCGTGGTCGTTCCGTGGGTAATCAAGGCAGTCATTCCCCATCGTGGGTGTCTGCGGGGGTCGGGGGCCCCCGTGGCTCTTATAGAATCTTCAAAGTTGAGGAGAACGTTTCTGGACGCAGGACTCATTTTCTAGTTGAACTCAGAAGCGCCGTTGCACCGCAACAGTGGACGAGACCCCCACTGGGTGAGCGGAGCATCATTGCCTCGCAATAGTGGACGAGACCTTTTGTCGGGTGAGTGGAGCGCCGCTGCATCGCAAGAGTGGAGGAACCCTTGTCGGGTGAGTGGAGCGTTGGGGGTGCAGCTGAGGGGCCCCCACCTGGGGGGGTGGGAGAGGCTCGTTTGCGCCGCCTCTCCCTCCCAGCGCACCCCACGCCGACACCTGGCGTTGATATCCGTGATGTCCGGACCAGGCGATAAGAGAGGGGGGGTCGGAGGCAGAGGCAAGACATCCCCCCCGTGGCCTGCAGGGCGCCGCTTCAGGACCGAACGGGGAGCTCATACCAAGCCGGGGCCAGACCAGGAGATACGAGGGGGGGGGGGTCGGTGGCATGTGGAAGACATCCCCCCCAGTGTTGTCGCAGCCAATATTGAAAAAAGAAGAAGATACCGTCGGCCTCGGCTCCTCTCCTGGTCCACCTTATGCGACGACCCTTTTGTTAGGTGAGTGGAGCGTTGGGGGTGCAGCTGAGGGGCCCCCACCTGTGGGGGTGGGAGAGGCTCGTTCGCGCCGCCTCTCCCTCCCAGCGCACGCCACGCCGACATCTGGCGTTGATATCCGTGATGTCCGGACCAGGCGATAATAATAATCCACATTTTGTGAAGCGCACAATCACCAGTAAGGGTCTCTAGGCGCTGGGGGCCGTCGGGAAGATTAAGCAAGCTATTGCCCAGAGTCACATGGTGCTGGGCTAATCTGCTGCCGGTGCCAGGGATCATACCTTGATCCCCAGATTCCGGTGGCAGTCACCCTAGCCGCGGCGCCACACTTCTTCCGATAAGAGGGGGGGGGTCGGTGGCATGTGCAAGACACCCCCCGTTGTCGCAGCCATAATTGAAGAAAGAAGAAGGATCCCGTCGGCCTCGGCTCCTCTCCTGGCCCACCTTAGGCGATGACCTCCCCGGCCGACCGCTGCCAGCAGGACCCGCCCTACACGTGCATAAGGCCTCGTCTTCCGGATGGGCGTAGCGACCTGTTGCACTTCGGGAGTTTCCGGAATGGGGGTAGGTATCTGCTGATTTGTATCTATTTCATGTTACCGTTATTGGGCGTGGCGGGCGGTGGGACAGACATGCTTGGAGCAGTGGGGGGGGTGGCGGAGCCTAGCTACCTCGTGGCTGCCGTAACGTCAAGCTTGGCTTCTTTCACCACTTCCATATTTCTTATTTCTAGCGAAGTCAAAAACTCATCAGTGGCCTACTGATTTTGTTCGATTTCTTTCCCTTCCTTTTCAAGTGTGTTTCATGCTAAAGTTTCTGTTTAACAGGATACAGTGATTACTTTGTATTTTACATATGTCTTCTTTATTAGGGGTACTCTCCGGTTGAGCCAGATGATGTACCTCTAATAAATGGTCCGGGTGGAACTAGTTTCTCAATCAGTGGGGAGTAGATAGGCATGACAGATTACAACGGGGGACAAAGGTCCGCATTACCCACCCTTCACTACTTGCAAAGACTAGACAGAATATTTCTATTCCACGTTATTTGCAAACAGAGAATACCTCGAGAGAACTATTCCTTGAGCAATAAATGTCCAGCCAATCAATCAATCAGTGGGGAGAAAAACAGGCATGACGGATTACAACGGGGGACAAAAGTCCGCATTACCTATCCTTCACTATCTGCAAAGGGAGACAGAATATTCCTATTCTTCTCTGTTTGTAGACAGGGAATATCTCAAAGAGCAATAATCGATAAAAAATTTGTAGGATTATAACACTTTAATAACTTATAAATATATACATCGCAACAAAAACAGTAAACACCTTAAAACATTTTTTATTAAAACAGAAGCAACAATGACAACTAACAGTAGTGATATCCTGGGCGGGTGATGGAACTGGGATTGTTAATGGAAAAAGATCTACAGAGAAAGGTATTGGTGAATTATACTTCTCCGGAAATTTAAAACTCACAAATGTTTTATTTGTGTAATCGTTTCAGGTCAAACGGATTGTGGGACAATGTTCAGAATGGAAGAGTCACCAAAAGGCAAAAAGTACACTCATGTATGAAAATCTTACTATTAATGCTTGACTGAGGCCAAAACTGCATCCGTGAAGGGCTGTAGGGGTGGGTGAGTGTGTTTATGGGTGTGTTGATGAGTGAATTCTTGTCTCAGTAGTACATGTGTGAGTACCTATATATGTGAAAGGCAGTATATTTGAGTGATCGGGTTTATAAATCACTTTATGTGAGAGTGAGTGATTGTGAGAGTGGCTCTATAGATGAGTGTGTGAGTGTATCAGTGTTTTATAATAGAGTAAGTATGTGTTAGTATCTGTATGAATAAGTGAAGTGGTGTGTGTAAAACTGTATAGGTGAGCAAATGGGAGTGTGAATTAATTTTTTTATGATTTACTAGGTTTGCAAGTAACTCTGTGGATGAGTGGCGATATGTGAGTGTCTGTATAGGTGTATGAGTGCAAATGATAGTGCTGCATTGATAAGTGACTGCATGCATGAGTGACTGTATGACTGAATGAGTAGACATGTGTGTAGACCTAGGTATCAGTGAGTGGGTATGTAGTAACTGGTATTGGTGTGTCTATGTTTTTGAAAATGGTAGTCTGTATTTTAGATTGGGTGTATCAAAGGTTATATTAGGGTGTGAGGAGGTGCAACAGATTATCATGTGGATTATGTCATCAATGATGTCATCAGTGATTTCATTTGAGATGCCATCAGTAATGTCACTGACCATGTCATGAATGATGTAATATGTGATGTCATCAGCAGTGCATTGCGGGGGTGCACATTATAGTTCGCTCAGCTTACTATGACAGCCAAATTTCTCTGGTTTTGTACGAGGCAAACCAACTATAACATCCCTTAAACCTCTGGTTTTGTCAGTGTATATATATATATATATATATATATATATATATATATATATATATATATATATATATATATATATATATATATATATATATATATATATATATATATATATATATATATATATATATATATATATTACCTACTGGCGGTCGGCAGTAGCAATATATAGTTAGGACCTAGTTACCATAGGAAATTCGGAACATTCTATTGGGAATAACTTTGGCGCCGATTTGGGGATCTGCCTGTAATTGTCCTTAAATTTGCCTCGCTGCGCTCTGTTCCTTCCCTGAATGTTTCGGGGGGATTCGTCAATCGGGGGCTTAAAAAAAAGGGGGGTCCCAAAACATGTTTTCCCCATGTTAATTTTCATAGGGACATTCTGACATGGCTACAGCTCGAACGGCTGAACGTAATTACACCAGATTTGGCAAAATGGTAGGGACTGGTATGCAGCAGTGCCTTTTGTATGTTTGGTGTAAATCCCTCCAGTAGTTTTTGAAAAAATTGAATGTGAAATCGAGTCCAGTGCAATTTTCCATAGGACCTTTAGACACAGCTACAGCCCGAACGGCTGAATGGAATTACTGCAAATTTGGCAAAATGGTAGAGCCTTGTATACAGAAGTGCCTTTTGTATATTTGGTGAAAATCCCTTCAGTAATTGTTAAGAAAATCAACTTTTTTCAAATTATATATCTATAAGCGGGACACAGTGCGCGCACGGGCGTGCACAATCCTTGCACTGTCCTTGCACGTGCGCGGACCTTAGAGCGGAATTCTGATTGCTG
This sequence comes from Lissotriton vulgaris, assembly GCF_964263255.1. Lineage (NCBI taxonomy): Eukaryota > Metazoa > Chordata > Amphibia > Caudata > Salamandridae > Lissotriton > Lissotriton vulgaris. The sequence continues at coordinate 1,090,540,843 of NC_141696.1, read as the reverse complement.
TGGACGTCTGTCAACATTCCAGTCAGTCGAAATGAGGAAGTGCTGTCCGCCATCTTGTTTTGTGGCAGATGCTAGTGGTTGTAAACAGAAGTGTAATAGTTGACAAGGAGGCAGAGAAGAGATTCTTGAGCCCCCCAGGTTTTGTCATGGGGTCTGTAAAGGACCCTGAAGGTTGAAAAAAATAAAAAAAAAAAAAAAAAATCGCGGGGTCCGCGCATCGTGCGCAGACTGCAGCTCAAAAAGACAAAAAGGAAATACATTAAAATAACACGTTTCAGTGTTTAGATGTTGGTTGATTGCAACATTGAGTGATGACTCTTTCACCTTTGGGTTTAGGTATGTGTTTTGTGGAGAGTTAGTATGGTAATTGGTAGAGAGTATTTGGGTTAAGTTGAAGATTATGTGAGTTTGAAAGTGTTGATAATTTGAACCAATTAAAATGTTACTTTGGTTTTGATTTTGTGTGTGATAAAATTTGATTGGCTGGGTATCTGAATATGTATGAGAAATGAGAGGGAAACATAGCCATTTTGAGATTTTAGTGTTTGAGGTATACTTCTGAGGTGTGAGAATGAGACAGAAATTACTGTTCAACAGTTTTCTAGAAGGTGAGTTGTTAATTTGTAAGGAGAACTCTGTTGTTCACTTTAGGTTTATATGAAAAATGTTTTCTGTTAGTTATTTAATGTTTTTCTTTTATACCTATGGATTGAGTAGGGCAACATCAGATGCAGTGGTTTGTATTTTTAATTCTTGCTTGATACTATACACTGTCCAGGGAAACACAGCCATTTTGTGACTATAGTGTCTGAGGTAGTTTTGTGAGAAAATGTTGGTGTTCAATTTCTGGTTTGAGATTTACACAGTAGTGACTCTTCTAATAGAATTTAATAGTTTTTCTATGCCCTATCTCACTTTTCCCCTGCACCATCTCACTGTCTTTCTGTTTCTTTTAATAGTACACTAACATAAATAATGGCTGAAAATTAAGAGTCATTTGACATCGTTATAGAAATTTTTGTGACTGTTATTGAGGATGATCATGCAGTAAGCGCTGTTTCTCTTTCTTTTATTAGTACACTAACATAAAATGATGAATGAAAATGAGGAGCCTACCAACATCTTCTTTGAAATAACAGCAACGTTTATTGAGGCAACTTGTTCTGTGGTGTTTATTGATCCTATAGATGAAACAAATCATGAAGAACATGAAGGAGATGCTGTGGCAGATTTTTTTGATGAAACACTAGATATGGAATTAATGGAATGTGTAGACATTGTTGAGTTTGACTAATCATGTTCAGACACTTTGACGGATGAAATTCCTGATGAAGAAATGCTACAAGTTCTTTTAGATTATGAAAATTCTGAAAAATAAATTTTAATTTAGTAAAGAAAAATTGTTTTGAAAATGTTACTTATTTAAATTTAATTTATGACGTAAGAAGCAAAGTGATACAATTTTGTGTTCTTCATGTCTTGCTTCCTTTCTCTCATTGACTGTCTCTGATGCATTAGTTTACACCATAAGTAAGTATATAGAACAGCAAGTGTGTTTTACCAGAGTAGGAACTCATGACTCCCTACGCCAATTCTGACCTCACATTGAGAAAGGAAGGAATCATGTGAACAAATCTGTTTCTGCTTTCCTGAAAGACTATAGTAAGGATTCAATATACCACAATAACTTGCATTACAACATACAAGGTTGATACAGAGGAGACGATGTCAATTTCCATTTAGTTCTATTTTTTTTTTAAAAATCCAATAGGTGCGCGCACCGTGAGTGCTCGGTAAATGCACGGTGCGCAAACCCTATCGCCACCATTTTGTGGTTTCAGAAGAGATTGAAAAATATAACTTAAAAACGTGTGAAGGGGGTAGGGTAGAGTGTCCCTGACCCCTTAGGCCTTCTTAGGGGGTCCTTCAAGGACTCTTAACGTTAAAAATAATGTTTATTTTTAAGAAAATAGCATAAAACACGATATGTCCGCGCACGGGGACTGCTCTGTGAGTGCTCGGTGCGCGGACCTCGGTAAAAATTTATAAAAAAAAAAAGTTAAAAATTATATTTGTGTGTTTACATGTTAGTTGGCTTTAAAAAGAGGTGTTGTGTTCATTGTGGTTTTTTGGTACCTACAAGTAAGTACCAATGCAGAGTCTGATGTTGCAGAGATAGACTCTGTTCCCTTCATCAGTGAAATGTACACCATCTGTCCTATAGATGCCTTGCATGTTGTAACGCAAGTTGTTGTGGTATATACAACCTATTCCATAGTCTCTCATGTATGCAGAAACAGATTTATTTACATGTTTCCTTGCTTTCTCAATCTGTGGACAAAAATGATTGGACCAATTCCATTTTTGCCTTTGGCATATATTGGAATAGACAAAGGCAGTTTGAGGAAAAAGTGACATCCATTGTCCAAAGATGTCCTTTAATAGCATTTCCAGACCAACCCCAGTCAAAGTGCATAAGTCATTTCCACCACAGTGCACAATTATGAGGTCAGGGTGTGGGAGATGCATGAAGGATTTCACCAATGGTATCAATTGGTGACATCTCAATCCTCTCTGGCCAATCCATAAAATATCCACATTTGGTAAATGAAGGTTTAAAATTCCTCTGTTTGTTGCATACCTTTTTGACCAGAATACAAAGCTGTGTCCTACAAACCATACTGAAAGCATGTTCAAGGCAGATCTGGTTGTACTCAGATGAGGGCTGTAAATGAAATGGCAGTTAGAAAGCTTGCACTTGAAGCTTAAGAAATGATTGGTGCTTTCTGAAAATGCAAAAGAGCATATTAGGGTGCATAGTTTTGTTTTTTAAAAGAAGCAATTCTAATGGTTCAGAAAAGATCATTGAAAGGAACATTGCACATGATTAGCTGTTATATTGAAAGCTCTAACAACCTTGCTGGATTCATTTGCAACATAGTATTATGAACTTTAAACTCTGTTATTCCTTAGGTGGGAGCTACCATGGTAAGAGGTTGAATGAGCAGTAGGGGGATGGGTGAATATTATGTGAGTTTGAAAGTGTGGAAATGTAGAACCAATTGAAATGTTAGTTTAGTTTTGAAATAGTGTGGGAAGACATTTATTTGGTTATGAGCAGAAATAAGTGAGAAGAATGAGTGGGAAACTGTGCCATTTCTGTTTCCAGTGTCTGAGCTGCAGTTCAGGGATTCTGCTTAAGAACATCTAGTGTGTAATTCACACTGTAGTACATTTTCAAAAGCGATTTTAAAGGTGAGTAATATAGAGAGATAGTGCTGTTTGCAGTATTGGGAAGCATAACAAGCATATTGGGCTTCATTACTGTTGTATTTTGAAAATGAGTCAGGTTTCTGCATTGTAGTGTAGTGCTCATTTAAATGGGTTGTGCTCTGTGTGTAAAATGATTTACCATGCTAAATGTTTTTTGATAAAATGTGTGGCTTAAAGATTTTTGACAAGGATCACAGTGAGTGTCTGTGTGAATTAAGGACTTATATGTTCACCTTTTTTCATAATGTTAACTGTATTTGCATCTCTTAGCTAATAGGGTATTGTTTTAATTTGGATTGTGTCTTATGTTATGTATATGCCAATGAAACCATTACACTATCTCTATACCAGCATTAATGTTAAACATTGCGCGAGGGGCTTGTAAATATGCCTCTCTTTTTTGTATATCCTATCTCAACTTATGCCATTAGTAAAATCCTTTACGCATCTCTCACAGCATTTCATATTCTTGTCTGTGTGCCAATTTTATTACTCCATGCATTTTCTGCTTGCACCCATGTCAGACATTGCGTAAGGGGCTTGTAAATATGCCTTTCTTTTTTGTATATTCTATCTCAATTTATGCCATTAGTAAAATCCTTTACGCATCTCTCAAGGCATTTCATATACTTGTATGTGTGCCAATTTTATTATAATACAACAATAAATACTCCAAAGGAGACCCACTCTGAAATCCACTGGATCAATGTGGGTAATGATATTGAGGATAGACCCTACGGGTTGGGTGAGATTATACAACTAAACACTCAGGGTGTGTGTGATATGCTAATCATACCTATGTGGTGATAAGGGGGCAACACTAGTTGTTTTTAGTTACCCTCACACACCCTAGTGGTGTCATGCTTCATCATCGGGTCACCTGGACTCCTATAGGTTCAGGTGGGCTCAACCACAGTATTGGGAAGCTCTTATGATATTGAAGGCAGATGGATATAAATAAAATACCTCAGACAGTACCCAGGTATCCCTTTATTCGTGGGTCTGTATGGGTAATTAAAATTAAAGATAAAAAGGGTTTCGTCAGGATTTTTATGGTCCTATGACCCTAGTGAGATGCCAACATGTTTCAGTCCTAAATTGGCCATAAAGGTCCTGGACTTTCTTCAGGGCAAAAGAGGAACCCACTATGTGTGTGGATATTAAAGAGGCGGAATTCCCTACTCTTTACAATGTAGCAAGGGAAGATAGCTTCTCCTCGTATTAATGTGTAATGCCAGGCTCCATCCAATAAATGTTGGGCGAGGGCTTCTCAGTCAGCGAGAAAATGGGGCTTGTACACTTTAAATGAAGAAGCTCCCTACCGTGAACCGACTCTCTCGCGTCCCGGCTCGTGGACTGAAACATGTTGGCATCTCACTAGGGTCATAGGACCATAAAAATCCTGACGAAACCCTTTTTATCTTTAATTTTAATTACCCATACAGACCCACGAATAAAGGGATACCTGGGTACTGTCTGAGGTATTTTATTTATATCCATCTGCCTTCAATATCATAAGAGCTTCCCAATACTGTGGTTGAGCCCACCTGAACCTATAGGAGTCCAGGTGACCCGATGATGAAGCATGACACCACTAGGGTGTGTGAGGGTAACTAAAAACAACTAGTGTTGCCCCCTTATCACCACATAGGTATGATTAGCATATCACACACACCCTGAGTGTTTAGTTGTATAATCTCACCCAACCCGTAGGGTCTATCCTCAATATCATTACCCACATTGATCCAGTGGATTTCAGAGTGGGTCTCCTTTGGAGTATTTATTGTTGTATTATAATTATAAGGGAGGACGTACTCCACATCCCCTCTCATATCCCCCCGGACCTCTGAATTAACTCACAGAGGCCCGTTTTTTGTCTTATGCCAATTTTATTACTCTGCATGCATTTACTGCTTGTACCCATTTTAAATATTGTGCAAGGGGCTTGTAAATATGCCCCTCTTTATCTTATATTCTATCTCAATTTATGCCATGAGTAAAATCCTTTACGCATCTCTCAAGGCATTTCATATTCTTGTCTGTGTGCCAATTTTAATAATCTGCATGCATTTTCTGGTTGCACCCATGTGAAACATTGCGCAAGGGGCTTGTAAATATGCCTCTCTTTATTGTATATTCTATATCAATTTATGCCATTAGTAAAATCCTTTACGCATCTCTCAAGGTATTTCATATTCTTGCCTGTGTACCAATTTTATTACTCTGCATGCATTTACTGCTTGTACCCATGTTAAACATTGTGCAAGGGGCTTGTAAATATGCCCCTCTTTATCTTATGTTCTTTCTCAATTTATGCCATTAGTAAAATCCTTTACGCATCTCTCAAGGCATTTCATATTCTTGTCTGTGTGCCAATTTTAATACTCTGCATGCATTTTGTGGTTGCACCCATGTGAAACATTGCGCAAGGAGCTTGTAAATATGCCTCTCTTTTTTGTATATTCTATCTCAAATTATGCCATTAGTAAAATCCTTTACGCGTCTTTCAAGGAATTTCATATTCTTGTCTGTGTGCCAATTTTATTACTCTCCATGCATTTTCTGCTTGCACCCATGTGAAACATTGCGCAAGGGGCTTGTAAATATGCCCCTCTTTATCTTATATTCTATCTCAATTTATGCCATTAGTAAAATCCTTTACGCATCTCTCAAGGCATTTCATATTCTTGTCTGTGTGCCAATTTTAATACTCTGCATGCATTTACTGCTTGTACCTATGTTAAACATTGTGCAAGGGGCTTGTAAATATGCCTCTCTTTATCTTATATTCTCTCAATTGATGCAATTAGTAAAATCCTTTATGTATCTCCCACACCATTTCATATTTTTTTCTATCTTCTATTCCTATCCCTCTCCATATGTTCACTGCTTGCACCCATGTTAAAGGTTGCACAAGGTGCTTGTAAAAAAGGAGCATATTTACAAGCCAAATTAAACTATTAGCACTATTTCTGTATCAGCATTGAATCCAAGCATGAGAAACACTTTAAAAAGAAGTGTATCCTGTAAGCTAAAAGATACAAACTGTGTGCACACACAGCTAATATTATGGAAAAAGATGAAAATATAATTCCTTAATTCACATACACACTCAGTGTGTTCCTTGTCAAAAAACTTAAAGCCGGACATTTCAACCAAAAAACATTTAGAATGGTAAATCGTTTTAGACACAGAGATTGAGATGAGACACACACACAAACAGACAGATGGTGTAGGCAGAGATTGAGATGACACACACATACAAACAGAGAGATGGTGGAAGGAGAGAGTGAGATGAGGCATACAAAGAGGGAGATGGTGCAGGCAGAGAGTGATATGAGACACACAAAGAGAGATTTGAACTATTGTTTATATTGTTTAGTTAATGTAATTTATATGTGCTATGTTAGTAGTGGTCTATAATATGTCAAATTTTTTCTTGTCAACAGATTGTAAATATCTACAAAGTCATAATAGATTATGCCTACCAAGAACCACAAACACAGAGTTTATAAGCAAACTTTATCAATCAAGAGGACTGAATTAGAAGATTCATCCAGAAGACAATCTTCAGAGAAAAGAAGAAATGCTCCTGGTAATGCACCTGTGCTTCCTGTTTTTTTGCAGGATAACTTGAATAGACTCTTGTGCAAAGGTTATTAGTTTCTGGCAACGAATGCATTGCATCATGAAATTCTTAAGTTCAGGTTAGATATTTGCAACCATTGATGCTTGCATTGGTGGTGCTGTTGCTTTAAAAGAAGTGTTGGGAGCAGAGCCCTGCTCCTCTGATGATCTTTTTATTACAGCTTTACTCCAATTGTTTGGGTGTATATTCCGGACTTTGCATTCCATGCTATAAGTTCCAAAGCTGTACTGTTTCTGTGGATTCCCTCTTGAAAGTACTGTGTGACAGATTTTACATGTGACAAAAGGCGCATTTACCTTTTTCTCTCTTTCTGTTTTTTTTCTTTAAATTTCCGTACTATGGACACTCTCTGTGTTCTAGGGGTTTCAGGAACAAACTCTTCTGAAGATGAAGTAGAAGAATGAACATTTTACACAAAACAATTGTTGCATCTGTGGTTCCTGTTCTTCTGCAAAATTACAATGGACTGTTGTCCGAAGGCTACTAATTTATTGCAATGTATGCATTGCATCATTACATTTTTCAGTTCTGGCTGCATGTTCGCCACCATTGAAGATGGCATTGGTGGTACTCCGGTTCTTGCTGTAGATGTACTAGGAGAGGAGTCCTGCTCCTGAGATCTTTGCACCACAGCTCTACTCCAATTGTTGGGGTGTATATTTTTCACATGGCGTTCCATGCTGTGGGTTCTGAATGAATATTTCTTATTAGGATGTCACAGATCTTGCAGATGAGCAGTGGTGCATTTACTTTCTTCTGCCCTGACCGGAGTGGTCGCTCCCAGTGCTCCCTGGCGTGGACTGGTATCGTTTGTGCAGCGCTTCCGTTTATTCTGCTTCATCTGTGCCTCGTATTGCCCTGCCTGTCTGCCGCTTTAACATAACGCGCATTACCTTCGTTTTAATATTTTCAGCTATCTAGCGCGTTGCCCCCAAGCGCTCTGTTGTGCTCCCCCCTCCTCCATTTTGTTGGTTGTTGTTTGTTGGGAAGCCCGCCCCGCCTCCCAGCTGAGTCGCCCTCCCACAGGATACAATCTGCGCCTTCCTACCCAACAGCGCTGTGACCCGCTCTGTGCCCTGACCGGAGTGGTCGCTCCCAGTGCTCCCTGGCGTGGACTGGTATCGTTTGTGCAGCGCTTCCGTTTATTCTGCTTCATCTGTGCCTCGTATTGCCCTGCCTGTCTGCCGCTTTAACATAACGCGCATTACCTTCGTTTTAATATTTTCAGCTATCTAGCGCGTTGCCCCCAAGCGCTCTGTTGTGCTCCCCCCTCCTCCATTTTGTTGGTTGTTGTTTGTTGGGAAGCCCGCCCCGCCTCCCAGCTGAGTCGCCCTCCCACAGGATACAATCTGCGCCTTCCTACCCAACAGCGCTGTGACTCGCTCTGTGCCCTGACCGGAGTGGTCGCTCCCAGTGCTCCCTGGCGTGGACTGGTATCGTTTGTGCAGCGCTTCCGTTTATTCTGCTTCATCTGTGCCTCGTATTGCCCTGCCTGTCTGCCGCTTTAACATAACGCGCATTACCTTCGTTTTAATATTTTCAGCTATCTAGCGCGTTGCCCCCAAGCGCTCTGTTGTGCTCCCCCCTCCTCCATTTTGTTGGTTGTTGTTTGTTGGGAAGCCCGCCCCGCCTCCCAGCTGAGTCGCCCTCCCACAGGATACAATCTGCGCCTTCCTACCCAACAGCGCTGTGACTCGCTCTGTGCCCTGACCGGAGTGGTCGCTCCCAGTGCTCCCTGGCGTGGACTGGTATCGTTTGTGCAGCGCTTCCGTTTATTCTGCTTCATCTGTGCCTCGTATTGCCCTGCCTGTCTGCCGCTTTAACATAACGCGCATTACCTTCGTTTTAATATTTTCAGCTATCTAGCGCGTTGCCCCCAAGCGCTCTGTTGTGCTCCCCCCTCCTCCATTTTGTTGGTTGTTGTTTGTTGGGAAGCCCGCCCCGCCTCCCAGCTGAGTCGCCCTCCCACAGGATACAATCTGCGCCTTCCTACCCAACAGCGCTGTGACTCGCTCTGTGCCCTGACCGGAGTGGTCGCTCCCAGTGCTCCCTGGCGTGGACTGGTATCGTTTGTGCAGCGCTTCCGTTTATTCTGCTTCATCTGTGCCTCGTATTGCCCTGCCTGTCTGCCGCTTTAACATAACGCGCATTACCTTCGTTTTAATATTTTCAGCTATCTAGCGCGTTGCCCCCAAGCGCTCTGTTGTGCTCCCCCCTCCTCCATTTTGTTGGTTGTTGTTTGTTGGGAAGCCCGCCCCGCCTCCCAGCTGAGTCGCCCTCCCACAGGATACAATCTGCGCCTTCCTACCCAACAGCGCTGTGACTCGCTCTGTGCCCTGACCGGAGTGGTCGCTCCCAGTGCTCCCTGGCGTGGACTGGTATCGTTTGTGCAGCGCTTCCGTTTATTCTGCTTCATCTGTGCCTCGTATTGCCCTGCCTGTCTGCCGCTTTAACATAACGCGCATTACCTTCGTTTTAATATTTTCAGCTATCTAGCGCGTTGCCCCCAAGCGCTCTGTTGTGCTCCCCCCTCCTCCATTTTGTTGGTTGTTGTTTGTTGGGAAGCCCGCCCCGCCTCCCAGCTGAGTCGCCCTCGCCCCTCCCCCTCCACCATCCATATATGACAGGAGTTCCCGCGCGCAGCGTTCACGCGCAGCGACCGCGCCCAACCCGCGCCGAAGGTGCGCCAAAGGTAAGCCCGTCTACGCCCGTCCGCGCCTGGACCGCGCCCAGCGCCAGACCCCCTGTCCCTCGCGCTGCCCAGCCCCCCCGCACTACCTACGATGCCGCCACCCTCCTAGCCCTTAACCCCGGTCGCGCCCCCAACTGCGCCCACGCCGCTCCTGGACGCACCCATGGACCTTTCTCCTGCCTCTCCTGCAAATTCAGCTACACCGACAACATCTCCGCTACGACCACACCACAGATTCCTGACCCCAACCACCTAGAATGCATCCTTCTCAACACCCGCTCGGTCCACAGGCACGCCATTGACCTTTGGAACCTTCTAGACACCATCTCTCCTGACGTCGCCTTCCTAACGGAAACATGGATGAACGCTTCCTCCGCCCCTGACATCGCCATCGCTATCCCTGATGACTATAAGATCACACGCAAGGACCGCACCGACCATACAGGAGGTGGAATCGCTATCGTCCATAAGAAAACAATCCGCATCTCAACCAGCTCTGATGCCAACCTCGCCAACTCCGAACACCTTCACTTCCAGATCCACATCGACCCCAAGACCACACTCAGAGGCACCCTCCTCTACAGACCACCAGGACCACGCGCAAAATTCAGTGAAGACATCACGGACTTCCTCACCCCACACGCGCTCCCCTCCAAAGACTACATCCTTCTGGGAGACCTCAACTTCCACCTTGAAAAGATCAACGACCGCAACACCGCCACCCTCTTAGACAACCTCGCCAACCTCGGACTCAAACAACTGGTCACTTCCCCCACCCACATCGCAGGTCACACTCTCGACCCCATCTTCACCTCCAGCAACCATGTCTCCTTCAGCCACACTACAGAACTCCTCTGGACCGACCACAGCTGCGTTCACTTCACTTACAACAAGCCGAAACCCATCATCCACCTCCAACCAACTCTACAAAGAAACTGGAACAAAATCACCACAGAACAGATCTCCGCATCACTCCTTCAAACCTCCCCAGCCCTCTCTTCTAACGCCAACAAAGCCGCCTCCAACCTCACCCTTTGGTTATCCAACACCGCTGACACCTTAGCACCACTGAAAAAACGTCAACACAAATTTGGCATCAAGAAGGCCTCATGGTTCAACGACGACCTCAAGAAATCCAAGAAACTGTGCCGCTCCCTTGAAAAGGCCTGGAAAAAAAGACCCATCCACCAGCAACTAGGACGCCTTCAAAAGCGCCATCCGTACTCACCACCAACTGATCCGAAAGGCCAAGAAAACAGCATTCAAAGATCGTCTTGACAACAACGCCCACAACAGCAAGGAACTTTTCAACATCGTCAAGGAATTTTCCAACCCCTCGGCCAACTCCAACGACATCACCCCCTCTCAAACCCTCTGCAATTCCCTAGCCTCTTTTTTCCACAACAAGATTGCTGACATCCACAACAGCTTTGACAACCAACCCGGAAACCAACCCACCCTTCCATCAGCTGACCACCTTCCCCCCGTTAACACCCTTAACGCCTGGAACCCAATCTCCACTGAGGACACCATCCGCCTGATGAATTCCATCCACTCTGGATCCCCCACAGACCCATGCCCCCACCACATCTTCAACAAAGCAGACTCCGTCATAGCTCCGCACCTCCGAGACGTCATCAACTGCTCCTTCAACTCCGCTACCTTCCCAGAAGATTGGAAACACGCTGAACTCACCGCCCTTCTGAAAAAACCAACAGCAGACCCCACCGAACTCAAAAACTACCGCCCCATCTCGCTTCTTCCATTCCCGGCCAAAGTCATCGAGAAAGCCGTCAACATCCAGCTCGCCGCCTTCCTTGAAGCCAACAAATCACTCGACCCCTCACAATCTGGTTTCCGAGCCAAACACAGCACTGAGACCGCCCTCATCGCAGCAACAGACGACATTCGAACTCTACTGGACAATGGAGACACCGTCGCCCTCATCCTCCTCGACCTCTCTGCAGCATTCGACACAGTCTGCCACAGCACCCTTCTACAGCGCCTCAGAAACATCGGAATCCAAGGAAAGGCACTGGAATGGATCACCTCGTTCCTCACCGGAAGAACCCAGAGAGTCCGCCTCCCACCATTCAAATCCGAGGCCTCTGAAATCATCTGCGGCGTACCACAAGGATCCTCACTCAGTCCCACCCTCTTCAACGTATACATGAGCCCCCTCTCGGCCATCGCCCGCCAACACAACCTCAACATCATCTCTTACGCGGATGACACTCAACTGATCCTATCCCTCACCAAGGACCCCAGCACCGCTAAAACTAACCTACACAAAGGAATGAAAGAAGTCGCCGAATGGATGAAACAAAGCCGTCTGAAACTGAACTCAGACAAAACAGAAGTCCTCATCTTAGGTAAATCCCCCTCTGCATGGGACGACTCCTGGTGGCCGGAAGCCCTCGGAAAAGCACCCATCCCGACAGACCACGCACGGAACCTTGGCGTCATCCTGGATTCTTCACTCTCAATGAACAGACAAGTCAGCGCCATATCCTCTTCCTGCTTTAACATTCTTCGCATGCTCAGAAAAACATTTCGCTGGATACCCTCTGAAACAAGGAAAACAGTCACCCACGCTCTAGTCACGAGCCGACTGGACTACGGAAACACCCTCTACGCAGGTACCACCGCTAAACTCCAGAAGAAACTACAACGAATCCAAAACGCCTCAGCCAGGCTCATATTAAACATCCCACGCAACGAACACATCTCTGGTTACCTTAGAGACCTCCACTGGCTACCCGTCAATAAGAGGATCACTTTCCGACTGCTTACCCACGCACACAAATCACTCTACGACATCGGACCAGATTGCCTCAACTCTCGACTATCCTTCTACACACCCTCCCGCCAACTTCGCTCTTCCAGCCAAGCCTTCGCCACTGTACCTCGCATCAACAAGACCACCATGGGAGGCAGATCCTTCTCATACCTGGCTGCCAAAACATGGAACTCACTCCCCGCTCACCTTCGCCTCACCCAGAATCACCTAGCGTTCAGAAAGCAGCTTAAAACGTGGATATTTGACAAATAATCCACCTCCCCTTCCTAAGCGCCTTGAAACCCTCTGGGTATGTAGTGCGCTATATAAATGTTATGACTTGACTTGACTTGACTTGATGTTCTGGAAAGCTGAAAAACTTCCAGACTATGGTCTCCTTCTTCTTACTTGGGTGAGGATCCTCTTCAACAAAGCCTTCATTAGAAGAATGATCAGACTCTGGATGTTCAGCCTTTTTGAAGTATTTTTCTGTAGCTAGGAGCTGTACAAAAAAGGTATTGCTTCTTTGAAAGCCAAAGAAGCATGATGAACATGGGAGGGGTCTTTTAACAATTGGAGTAGGAAGTACTATAAACCAATTCAATCTTTTGTTTTAAGGTCACATGGTTGGACGTAAGCTTACGGAGCCCTTACGGAGCATTTACGGAGCGCCTACGTAAGCTTAAGTTGCGTTTACGGTTGATTTACGGATTGCTTACCTCATCTTATGATGTGCTTACGTGGTATGCACCCTCGTGAGATTTATAATTGTTTAAATAAAGTTATATATGTTGTTTAAAAGTTTAAAATTAACTTGTTCTTTATTATCCCAGTTAATATATTCCTTTATATTGTACAATGAATATGTAGATATAATGATTTAGCACCCTCGTGAGATTTATAGTTGTTTAAATAAAGTTATATATGTTGTTTAAAAGTTTAAAATAAACATGTTCTTTATTATCCCAGGTAATGTGTTCCTTTATATTGTTCAATGAATACGTAGATATAACGATTTAAAGTATATAAAACTTTCGGAGGTAAATAATTAATTCCTGTGTACATTTATATCTGTGCATGTACATTTGTGCTATGTGGCACACATACATGCCCTAAAACCATGTATGTGTGTGACATGGCACACAAATCAGAATCAAGGGTGCTACAGGGTGTCAAAGTGACAACGGATCTATGATGTTACAACGCGTTATTTTACAACGCATGCTGTAACATCGCAACTTTTACAATGCAGGTTCCATTACAACGGATGCCATTACAACGCAGGATATTACATAGCAGATACTATTACAACGCATACCATTACATCGTAAGTATAGGTAAGTATAACTTTTTAAAAAAAATGTAATTAAGTTAATTTAATTAATTCTATTTTACTAATATACTTAAAATAATTGTAAAAATGTAATTAATATAATTTATTTAAATAAGTTTAATTTAATTTTAAATAGGAATTAATGTAATTTAATTAAATTAATATAATGTTATTAATTTAATTAGATACATTTTATAATAGTAATTATTTAAATGTAATTAATTTAATTTAATTAATATAATTGAATTAATCTTAAAATTGAAATTAATTTGATTTAATAAATGTATTTAATTATAATTAATTTAATTAATTTAATTTAATTAAAGTCGTACTTTAAAAAAATAAACCCTAAAAATACCCCTGAACCCCAAAACCCAAACCCAAACCCAGTCCTAAAACCTAAAAATACCCCTGTACCCCAAAACCTAAACCCAGCCCTAAAACCTAAAAATACCCCTGTACCCCAAAACTCAAACCCTGCCCTGAAACCTAAAAACACCCCTGTACCCCAAAACCCAAACCCTGCCCTAAAACCTAAAAACACCCCTGTACCCCAAAACCCAAACCCTGCCCTAAAACCAAAAAACACCCCTGTACCCCAAAACCCAAACCCTGCCCTAAAACCTAAAAACACCCCTGTACCCCAAAACCCAAACCCAGCCCTAAAACCTAAAAATACCCCTGTACCCCAAAACTCAAACCCTGCCCTGAAACCTAAAAACACCCCTGTACCTCAAAACTCAAACCCTGCCCTAAAACCTAAAAACACCCCTGTACCCCAAAACACAAACCCTGCCCTAAAACCTAAAAACACCCCTGTACCCCAAAACCCAAACCCTGCCCTAAAACCTAAAAACACCCCTGTACCCCAAAACTCAAACCCTGCCCTAAAACCTAAAAACACCCCTGTACCCCAAAACCCAAACCCTGCCCTAAAACCTAATAACACCCCTGTACCCCAAAACCCAAACCCTGCCCTGAAACCTAAAAACACCCCTGTACCCCAAAACCCAAACCCTGCCCTAAAACCTAAAAACACCCCTGTACCCCAAAACCCAAACCCTGCCCTAAAACTTAAAAACACCCCTGTACCCCAAAACCCAAACCCTGCCCTAAAACCTAAAAATACCCCTGTACCCCAAAACCCAAACCCAGCCCTAAAACCTAAAAATACCCCTATACCCCAAAACATATACCTCAGTACCCCAAAACATATACTCCTATACTCATACTTATTTTAAAAATTACTTAAATTAATATATTTAATTTATAATAATAAAAAACATAAATACATATATTTATTAATAATTAATATGAATTAAATTAATTAAATAATATTAAATAAAATTTAAAAAAATATATATACTTACCAATACTTACGATGTAATGGTATGCGTTGTAATAGCATCTGCTATGTAAAATCCTGCATTGTAATAGCATCCGATGTAATGGAACCAGCGTTGTAAAAGCTGCGTTGTAACAGCATTACGACGTAAAAGTTGCGTTGTAACAGTAAGTTACCCCGGGATTTGGCCCACCCGGGGTGTTGAATATTAATGAAGCGCGGGAGTCCCCGCATCGGGGTTTTTTTTCCAGCTGGATCCACGCACCCTGTGCGGAATTTGCTGATTAAAAAAAATATATATATTTGGGCCCTGGGGTCTATGTGGCAGGCCTAGGGGGTCAGGGTGTTTCTACCTTGCCCCCTTTTTGCTTTCTGTGCTCTTGTTTCACTGATTTCTTATGCCTCGGTTCTACCAAGGCACAAGATGGCTGAAAACACTTCCTGGTTTGGAGTGTGTACAGCCAATTAGCATAAAGCTCGTGATCGGGAGGGTGCGCAGATCCTGTGCAGCTTAGATATGTATATGTGTTTTGATTTTATCTGCAACAACTGAACGGATTTGCACCATTTAACAAATAGGGTTCTTTCGGAACCAAGAACTACCTCTTTGCCAAATTTGACGAAATTCCTTTCAGCAGTTCGGGCTGTAGCCGTGCCTAAAGTTTCCTATGGTAAATTGCATGGGGAGAACACATTTTTCTCAGCCCCCGCTTGCCAAATCACCCTTTCAGGATAGGAGCGGACTGGAGCAGGCCATACGATTTGAACATTTTGAGAAAATTTGTCAACCGGCGCCAAAGTTATTGGGAATAGAATGTTGAGAATTTCCAATGGAAAATGGTCCTAACTATAACTACCTACTAATATATATATATATATATATATATATATATATATATATATATATATATATATATATATATATATATATATATATATATTTACTGAAAAAACCATAGGTTTCAGGTCATATGTAGTTAGGAATTTAAAAAAACTATTGAAATTGCTCCCATATAGTTAGTTGTACTAACTATATTTCGCTCACCCGCAATCCACTGCTGATAATGTCACATATTACATCATTCATGACATGGTCAGTGACATCACTGGTGACATCACTGATGACATCTCAAATCACATCACCGATGACATCACTGATGACATCTCAATTGACATCACCGATCACATCACTGATGATATCATTCATGTTAATAGGAATAAATGGCAAATATTGATTCAGTAATTACCGAATCAGTAAATACCGAATTCTGCCAGGGGGAACAGGGTGTCACTTTGACACCCTGTAGCACCCCTGTTTTTGGCTTGTGTGCAATGTGACACACATACATGCCCTTGGGTGGTAAATAAGGAATTCTTAGACGCCTCTAGAACTGTCAACAGTGCTACCTACATTAGAATTTACAGATTTGGTATTTTTACTGAGTCTGTATTTACCAATTCGGTTATTTTACCGATTCGGTAAATACAGAATCGGTAAAAATACCAATCTGTAAATAAATGCCTCCTACATAGGAAAAAGGCATTCGGCCATTGCCGACCGGTAAATGCCTACCTACATTGGGCCCCAAATCATACCACTTCAATATTTAAGAGTAGGTAAATGGGGATGTAGGTAATTTCTCTTTTGAAATTATTGAATCTGTATAATTCAGTCATTTTACCGAATCGGTATTTACCGATTCGGTAATTGCCATTGATTCCTATAGGCCTTGAGACCAATAGGAATCAATGGCAATTACCGAATGAGTAAATACCGATTCGATAAAATAACCGAATTGTCAAGGAGGACAGGTTGTCACTTTGACAGCCTGTTGCACTCCTGATTCTGACTTGTGTGCCATGTCACACACATATATGGTCTTCCGACATGTATGTGTACATGTACACAGGAATTCATTATTTACCCCCGAAAGTTTTATTGTTATATCTACATACTAGCATCCCGTCCCGACGTTGTCCGGGTATGAATTGCTGCCAGCCAGTAGTATATTGTTTTGTAGGATTTCGTTTTGATAGCATTTCTTATCTATGACAGGCCTGTGAAACGCTCCGATTCACAGTGCATGGCTGATGCACTTAACCGTGCGCGTTAGTAGTGTGTGAACTCGAGTTTCCCTACTTTATCTTTCCTTGCAATATTATATAGCGCAAACTCGACAACATGGCATGAGCACAATTTACATTACAGAAGAACACATTCATTTGTGGTAGGCACGGGGAGACAAAGCGATTTGCCTGGAATCACATGATGTTGAGCTGATGCCGAGATTCGAACGTAGCTCACCAGCTTTAAAGTTCGCAACTCTAGAACTTGTGGCGGGAGGTGAGTTCAAAAGTGTATGTCGGTGCTGGCCATAAATGAGAGAGAAATTTTCGTTACCCCCCAACAACTCCCAGCAACTGGATGCTTTCCCCCCTATCTCCATTACTGAGTTCCAGAGACTCCTACACAAAGTTAGCTCTGGGTCTCCTAATGATTGCTGCCCCCCCACATCCTCAAAGAAATTCTTTTGGCCTGCCCTGACCCCGCCTTGGCACTTCTTAACACCTCGCTGGCCACTGGAGTAGTCCCTGACTCCTTTAAACAGGCAGTGGTGCTACCAATTCTAAAGAAAGCCAATGCAGACCCTTCGGTCCTGAGTAATTACAGGCCTATTTCTCTGCTTCCCTACCTAGGAAAGATCCTGGAGACCTATGTGACACGGTGCTTGAGCGCCTTCATTGAGAGTTCATCTTTTTTGGACCCTCAACAGGCTGGCTTCCGCCCCCTTCATTCCATGGAGGCGGTTATCGCTGCCGTCATGGATACGTTACGATCTGGGGCTGATAATAACATCTCCCAAGCCCTCGTCCTGCTAGATCTGTTGGCGGCTTTTGACACAGTCGATCACTTTATATTGATCGACCATGTCACCAACGCTGGCATTCAGGGCGTTGCCCTTGACTGGGTCCGATCCTTCCTTGACAGGCGCTCTCAAGCAGTCCATCTCTCCACCTTCTCTGCTCCTCTTTCTTTTCTTTCCTGCGGAGTCCCCCAGGGCTCAGCGTTATCCCCCCTTCTTTTTAATTTATATATGCAACCCCTTATGGTTTCTCTCCGCAAATCCTCTGCAACAATTTTTAATTATGCAGATGACTTGCAGCTGATTTTTCCTATTGATACCTCCTCCTCCTCCCTCACCAACTTCCAAACCACCATGTTATACATCTCTGACTGGATGGCTCACAGCCAGCTCAAGTTAAATCCTACTAAGACGTAACTTGTGCTGGTGGGTGGGCCGACCAATCCTTGGAATTTTGGCCCCACTCACTCGGCGTTCCCCCCCGCCCGGTCAACTCTGTGAAAAGCCTCGGAGTAGTTATCTCTGGTGATTTATCCATGAAGTCTCAGATCTCGGCGGTTACATCATCCTGCTTTTTCCACCTGCGCAGGATACGCAAGATCTGTAGATTTCTCACCAGAGATACACTCATCTTAGTTATCTTGGCTCTTGTCATCTCTAGGGTTGACTTTGCTAACATCTTATATGTGGGGATCCCCGCTTACCAGCTCCAGAGGCTTCAACTGATACAAAACCAGGCAGCCCGCTTGGTTTTCCACCAGCCCAAGCATCAGCACGTTTCGCCACTATTACGGAGCCTTCACTGGCTTCCTGTGGCCAAACCTTGCACCTTTAAACTCAGATGCACCATTTTCAAAGCCCTTTACAATCTTGCACCTGCTTTCATCTCTTCCAATTTAAAGCGGTACTTACCAACACGAAACTTCCGCTCTTCCGCTGATAATCTCCTGTGTATCCCACAGTTCCATCGCAAGAAACATGGTGGCCTCCGTTTTTCTTTTTTAGCCCCCTCATTTTGGAACTCCCTTCCTTCCTCCTTTCGTCACTGCCCTTCCTATGAATGTTTCCGCAAGACATTGAAAACGTTCCTCTTCAAAGCTGCATCTGAGTAATCCTTGACCCTTGCCCGTCGTATCTGTTATGAGCGCCAAGAAACCATTTCGGTGAACGTGCGCGGTATAGGAATTTTTAACATAACATAACATAAGCTGTGCATTTTTCAAATCGGTGGTGAAAAAATATGAGTATGTTGCCGCCGTGCCACAAATTTACTTACCGGGGGAGGGTAAACACCCATTATTCCGCAACTTTCTTTCCGCATACCATCACTCCGCATACTTTCATTACGAAAGTACCATGACTCCGCAATGCCATTATAACGCATGGCATTACATTTTATATGCTTTTACCACGCATACATTTACAACGAAATTCATTGTAAATGATTGAAAGGTAAAAGCGTGTTTTTTCAAAATGTTTGGATAAGGTAAGTATGGGTATAGGGATATATGTTTTGGGGTACTGAGGTATATGATTTGGGGTGTTTGGGTATTTTAAGCGTTCAGATATACTTTTGGGTTATGGGGTACAGGGGTAGTTTTAGGGTTTAGGGATAGGCATGGGTTTTGGGGTACCATGGTATTTTTAGGGTTCAGGTCTAGATTTGGGTTTTGGGATACAGGGGTATTTTTAGGGTTCAGGGCTAGGTTTGGGTTTTAGGGTACAGGGGTATTTTATGGTTCAGGGGTAGGTTTGGGATTTGGGGTACAGGGTTATTTGTATGGTTCAGGGCTAGGTTTGGGTTTTGGGGTACAGGGGTATTTTTAGGGTTCAGGAGTAGGTTTGGGTTTTGGGGTACAGGGGTATTTTAAGGGTTCAGGGCTAGATTTGGGTTTTGGGGTACAGGGGTATTTTAGGGTTCAGGGGTAGGTTTAGGTTTTGGGGTACAGGGGTATTTTTAGGGTTCAGGGCTAGGTTTGGGTTTTGGGATACAGGGGTATTTTTAGGGTGCAGGGGTAGGTTTGGGTTTTGAGGTACAGGGGTATTTATAGGGTTCAGGGCTAGGTTTGGGTTTTGGGGTACAGGGGTATTTTTAGGGTTTAGGGATAGTTTGGGGTTTTGGGGCACAGGCTATATTTATATGGTTAAGATGGGTTAGTGTTGGGGTATTTTAAGGAGTAAGGGTGGGTTATGACTATGGGGTGCAGGGGTATTTAAAGGGAGCAGGGTGGAGGCCTGGAGCTGGAATGTATAAAACCTGGGAAGAAAAAGCAATGAAATATTGAGCACAACGCTCGCTTTTTTTCCATAATCCCGCGCCCCACACACACCCACGCCCCCCGCACATGCCCACAGCACACGATATCAGACATGGCATGCAGGGCAGAACATACCACACGCCCCCAGCGTTTGTAACGTCCCCAGCACACGCCCACAGCACAACGTAGACACGCCCACAAGGGACTACTTTACTGGCACGGTTCTTTTACCTTTTAAATGTATATGGTGGGCGTATGCATAGCCTATGTCCTTCTGCTGCAACTTCCCTTTCCAACGCTGTATTGGGATGTTGTGATTGGTGCTGTGGTTCCTGAGATTACCCGCCTCGAAGGTTTGGGCTCTCTCTTTATTATATTAGTATAGATTCATTGTACAATATAAAAGTACACATTATCTGGGATAATAAAGAACATGTTTATTTTAAACTTTTAAACAACATATATAACTTTATTTAAGCAACTTTTAAACAACATGTATAACTTTATTTAAGCAATTATAAATCTCGCAAGGGTGCGTACCAAACAGTTCTTTTTACAACTTCCTCTACTGGTTAAAAAAAGAACTAAATTTCTATGTTTGTATGTAAAGGTTTGTCATACTGAATGTCAAAGTGCAAAACTATAAGGATGTGGTACAGCATAAAGCTATAAGGTGTTTACCTATAGTATACTGTACTACTTCCAAAGCACTGAAATGTAACATATGTAAATAAATATGTTACAACTCAATAGGCCAGATGTACGTAATCTCGATTTAACTACTCATAAATACCAAATCATACCACTTCAATATATAAAAGTAGGTAATTCGGATGTAAGTGATTTCTCTTTTGAAATTACCGATTCTGTATAATTCAGTCATTTTACCGAATCGGTATTTACCGATTTGGTATTTGCCATTGATTCCTATAAATCTTGAGACCAATAGGAATCAATGTCAATTACTGAATCAGTAAATACCGAATCGGTAAAATTACTGAATTGTCAAGGGAGACAGGTTGTCATTGAGAGCACAGAAAGCAAAAAGGGGGCAAGGTAGAAACACCCTGACCCCCTAGGCCTGCCACATAGACCCCAGGGCCCAAATATATATATTTTTTTTAATCAGCAAATTCCGCACAGGGTGCGTAGATCCAGCTGGAAAAAAAACCCCGATGCGGGGACTCCCGCGCTTCATTAATATTCAACACCCCGGGTGGGCCAAATCCCGGGGTAACTTACTGTTACAACGCAACTTTTACGTCGTAATGCTGTTACAACGCAGCTTTTACAACGCTGGTTCCATTACATCGGATGCTATTACAACGCAGGATTTTACATAGCAGATGCTATTACAACGCATACCATTACATCGTAAGTATTGGTAAGTATATAATTTTTTTCATTTTATTTAATAATATTTAATTAATTTAATTAATATTAATTATTAATAAACATATTTATTTATGTTTTTTAATATTATAAATTAAATATATTAATTTAAGTAATTTTTAAAATAAGTATGAGTATAGGAGTATATGTTTTGGGGTACTGAGGTATATGTTTTGGGGTATAGGGGTATTTTTAGGTTTTAGGGCTGGGTTTGGGTTTTGGGGTACAGGGGTATTTTTAGGTTTTAGGGCAGGGGTTGGGTTTTGGGGTACAGGGGTATTTTTAGGTTTTAGGGCAGGGGTTGGGTTTTGGGGTACAGGGGTGTTTTTAGGTTTTAGGGCAGGGTTTGGGTTTTGGGGTACAGGGGTGTTTTTAGGTTTTAGGGCAGGGTTTGGGTTTTGGGGTACAGGGGTGTTTTTAGGTTTTAGGGCAGGGTTTGGGTTTTGGGGTACAGGGGTGTTTTTAGGTTTCAGGGCAGGGTTTGGGTTTTGGGGTACAGGGGTGTTATTAGGTTTTAGGGCAGGGTTTGGGTTTTGGGGTACAGGGGTGTTTTTAGGTTTTAAGGCAGGGTTTGAGTTTTGGGGTACAGGGGTGTTTTTAGGTTTTAGGGCAGGGTTTGGGTTTTGGGGTACAGGGGTGTTTTTAGGTTTTAGGGCAGGGTTTGGGTTTTGGGGTACAGGGGTGTTTTTAGGTTTTAGGGCAGGGTTTGAGTTTTGGGGTACAGGGGTGTTTTTAGGTTTCAGGGCAGGGTTTGAGTTTTGGGGTACAGGGGTATTTTTAGGTTTTAGGGCTGGGTTTGGGTTTTGGGGTACAGGGGTGTTTTTAGGTTTTAGGGCAGGGTTTGGGTTTTGGGGTACAGGGGTGTTTTTAGGTTTTAGGGCAGGGTTTGGGTTTTGGGGTAGAGGGGTGTTTTTAGGTTTTAGGGCAGGGTTTGGGTTTTGGGGTACAGGGGTGTTTTTAGGTTTCAGGACAGGGTTTGAGTTTTGGGGTACAGGGGTATTTTTAGGTTTTAGGGCTGGGTTTAGGTTTTGGGGTACAGGGGTATTTTTAGGTTTTAGGACTGGGTTTGGGTTTTGGGGTTCAGGGGTATTTTTAGGGTTTATTTTTTTTAAAGTACGACTTTAATTAAATTAAATTAATTACATTAATTATAATTAATTAAATTTATTAAATCAAATTAATTTCAATTTTAAGATTAATTCAATTATATTAATTAAATTAAATTAATTAAATGTAAATAATTACTATTATAAAATGTATTAAATTAAATTAATAACATTATATTAATTTAATTAAATTACATTAATTCCTATTTAAAATTAAATTAAACTTATTTAAATAAATTATATTAATTACATTTTTCCAATTATTTTAAGTATATTAGTAAAATAAAATTAATTAAATTAACTTAATTACATTTTTTTTAAAAAGTTATACTTACCTATACTTACGATGTAATGTATGCGTTGTAATAGTATCTGCTATGTAATATCCTGCGTTGTAATGGCATCCGTTGTAATGGAACCTGCGTTGTAAAAGTTGCGATGTTACAGCATGCGTTGTAAAATAACGCGTTGTAACATCATAGATCCAATCCCGGGGGCAATATAAGTATTGGTATTGGAATGGGGGGCACAAAGGGCCCCCCAGGGATTTAAAATACATGGGTGGGGGGCTCAAAGGCCCCTTCAAGCCCCGGGGGCTCCTACTGTGGCCCGAGGTGCTCCCGCCCTGCCATAGCAAACTGCTTTGGATTTTGGAAGAGAGAGCAGGAAACCTGCTCTCTCATCCAAAAACCAAAGCTGATTGCTTTTCCACACGGGGAGCTGCATCTCAGCAGCTCCACATTTGGAAAAGCAATATCGACTCTCGAGGGAGACAGGGAACTGTCCCCCCTCCCCGAAATTTTTATAAAAAAACAAAGGCCGGCCACGGGGTATGGGGTCCCTGGAGCCATAAATGGCCTGAGGAGGGGGCATTGCTGCCCCCTCCAAAAGAATTTTTTTAAAAAAAAGCATAGCCCTGGAGGATGGGGTCCCCGGGCCAATAAATTAGAAAAAGAAGGGGAGCCACACAGCCCCCCTTATCAAAAAATAAATAAAATAAAAGACCGGCATCGTGCCGGAGGCCGCGCCCCCTCCTTGTAGCCGACTGTCGCTTCTGCAGATGGGGAAGAACTCCCCTTGAATAATGGGGTCCCTGGGGGCCAACTAGCCCACCAGAAACCTCCAGTTTGCACCAGGGGGCTGCGTTGCAGAGAGGTGTTCTGAGGCCACGCCCCTTGTTACACCTCTCTGCAACTCAGCTCTGTGGTGCTTAATGGAGGGAGCAGGAGTGCTAGTTGCACCCCAGGGACCCTCAGGATTCAAGGGAAGTTAATCCCCCAACTTAAAACAAGCCACGGGCGCGTTTGCACAGTGGGGCAGGGAGGGGGAGGGGCCTGAGGTGAAATTTGTGCAAACACACCCTGTGGTGCATTTTAAGTTGAATAATTATTTCCTCTTCAATCTTTAGGGTTCCTGTGGGACAACTAGCCCACCAGGTACCTCCAGTAAGCATCACAGAGCTACGTTGCAGAGTATTGTAAAAAGGGCCGTGGCCTCTGAACACCTCTCCACAACGCAGCTCTCTGGCGCCTACTGGTGGTACCTGGTGGGCTATTTGGCACCCAGGGACACTCAGGATTGAGGAGGAATTAATTCTCCAACTTAAAACACTCCACAGGGCATATTTGCAGACATGTCACCTCAGGCAACGCCCCTTCCTTCTCCATTGTGCAAACGCACCCCGTGGCGAGTTGTAAGTTGGAGAATTCATTCTCTTTCAATACTGAGGGTCCCTGAGGGCCAACTAGCCCAACAGGTATCTCCAGTATGTGCCAGGGAGCTGCGTTGCAGACAGGTGTTCAGAGGCCATGCCCCTTTTTACACCTCTCTGCAAGCAGCTCTGTGGCGCTTACTGGAGGGACCTAGCGGGCTAATTTGACCCTAGGGACCCTTAGGATTCAAGGGTGCTTAATCTCTCAACTTAGCCACAGGGGGCGTTTACACAGTGGTGAAGGGAGGGGACGGGCCTGAGGTGATGTGTGCGAATGCCCTGTGGTGCGTTTTGAGTTGGGGAAATAATTACCATTCAATCCTGAGGACCCTGGGGAGCAACTAGCCCACCAGGTGCTTCCAGCAGAGAGGTGGTGCAGGGCATGCCCCTTTTTACACCTCTCTGCAATGGCACTTACTGGACATACCTAGAGGGCTAATTTGCCCCTAGGGAACCTCAGGAGTCAAGGGGACTTAATCTCCCAACTTAAAATGGCCACAGGGCGCGTTTACACAGTGGGGAATAGAAGGGACGGGGCCTGAGGTGATGTGCGCAAACGCCCAGTGGCGCGTTTTAAATTGGGGAAATAATTCCCCTTCAATACTGAGGGTGTCAGGCTCTGCTTTCTGGCCTCTTCGGGGCTGTGTTGAAAGGCCTATAACCTCCCCTATGAACGGCCTCAGAGTCTGAAGCTGATCACACAGACTGCTAAGGGAGTCCAACCGGGGAGGCAAAGGAAGGGGACAGCAGGGAGGGAGATCTGTAACGGCAAAGAACAACTCGTTTAGAAGACCCTCCCGAGTGTGCGATTCTAACCCACCCACTTCTCTGTGTCCCTTTAGCTCAAAGAAGAACTTTACAATAAATCACACTCGTACCTGTAAAGGAAAATACAAGTGACTGTTTCTTTAGAAAACACGAAGTGAGGTGGTACCAGGCACTCTACCCAGCTGTAAAACGACAAACAGAGAAACATCTCATGAAAACCCTAACCTATGAGGGCTACGCTATGTAAATGGAGGACTGACCCACCTACCTAAATCATGTAATAAACATTCCTCAATGGGTGAGACCAATCCCTCTGAAACAGTACCCCTCTTGTGTCTCCTAAGTTGGGAAAATTATAAACAAAGGTGTGGGAGGAAAAGCATAGAATATACCAACAAAACGGAAAAGGATTCTCTGCTCCGATTTACATAAAGGCGTGTCTTTGATTTTGGGTGTTTAAGAACACACCCTGAACTGAGTAGCACCAATGAACGAGTATCCAGACTTCTTCACCGTGGTCTGAGCCAGGGTTCCCTGGATATGTTTCAAAGTTACTTGCACTCAAAAAGTACACTTATTCCCCCTCACCCGAGAGGAAATCAATAATCCAACAAGAAGCCATGTTCACAGCGTGGCTCATATGGTCCCAACAAATAATACGGCAAGTTAAAGGATATCACTGGTAGTTCCCCCTCAGCCGAGAAGAAATCAATATTACAACAAGACTCCACGCCAACAGCGTGGTTCGCACGGTTCCAAAACAGTGTGGGGCAAGAAACAGGAATATCGCGGGTAAGATCCGCTTTCTTACCGCTACTTCTTGACAACAAACCGTCCTCCAGGCAGTAAAAGGAATTATTGGCAACGCCAAGTCTACCGAAGTTCCTTTTGTTTACGCGATGCGCACGCACCATGCGTCCATTACGTTACTGCCTCTCAGCCTGACGGGAATCGTAGTCCTCAGTCTTTCCGATGTGCTAGGAGCGCATTATCCGAGTTGCCTCTCTCTCTCTGACAGGTGGATCTTGACAGAGGGAGCCTCGGGGCCAACTAGCCCACCAGGTGCTTCCAGTAAGCGCCACTGAACTGTGTTGCGGTGACGTGTTCCAGGCACTTTTTACACCTCTCTGCATCGCAGCTCTGTGGCGCATACTGGAGGTACCTGGTGGTCTAGTTGGACCCTAGGGACCCTCAGCATTCAAATAAACTTAATCTCCCAACTTAAAATAGCCTCAGGGTGTGTTTACACAGTGGGGAAGAGAGGGGACGGGCCAGAGGTGACGTGTGCAAACACGCCCTATGGCGCGTTTTAAGTTGGGAAAATAATTCCCCTTCAATCTTGAGGGCCCCTTGGGGTTAACTAGCCCACCAGGTGCTTCCAGTAAGCGCTACTGTGCTGCGTTTCAGAGAGGAGGTCCAGGCCGTGCCACTTTTTACATCTCTCTGTAACACAGCTCTGTGGTGCTTACTGGAGGTACCTAGTGGGTTAGATGGACCCTAGGGACCCACAGGATACAAAGGGACCAACTTAAAACGGCCACAGAATGTGTTTTCACAGTGGTGAAGGAAGGGGGGCGGGGCCTGAGGTGACGTGTGCATACTCGCCCTGTGGCGCATTTTAAGAGGTCGTTTTAATCCCCTTGCCCTATTATATACTAGAGGCTTACAGAGGAGGTCATGCTAATCACAGGGGGACCCCAACACATAGTGTTCCCTAGTGTATGTAGGTGTTTTCACTGTATTCTAAGTGGCTTTTAACATAGCACTGGCTCTAGGACTGGTTTTTCAGACTCAGTACCACAAGTATCCATCTGAAAAAGTTGAGGAAACAGGATGATTTGGCAACAATGCTTCTTGCTGCTCTTATGTTTGTTCTTTCTGTATGTTTTCCTACTTCCTGAACTTTTCTTCATATTTGAGGACTTTTTTTGCTTCTTTCTGCATTTCTTTTTTTTCTTTCTGTGCGTTTTTCTTCTTCCTTCACATGTCCTATCTCTGTAGACATAGTTAAAAATTATCTTTAAAAAAGTTATAGTTAGGAATTAGCATTTAAAAAAAACCCTTAGAAATTCTCTGAATAAAACATAGGTTTCAGGGGCGTTATAGTTAGCTGGACATTTCACTCATACAAAACCATTGAAATTCCACCGTTAGAGTTAATTCAGCTAACTATATTGTGCGCCCCTGCAATGCACTGCTCATGACTTCATATATATTACATCATTCATGGCATAGCCAGTGACATCACTGATGACATCACTGATGACATCATCTAGTGAATGTGTGGTTCTGTAAAGTTTAAATATGTTTTATATATGTGCCAAGGTGTATTGAAGAATGAGTGGGTGTATAAGTGTCTGGATGAAGGATTTACGATTTACGAGACTGATTGTATAGGTAACTGATTAAACGTGTCTTACTGAATGCATGCGCTAGGAAGTAAACTGTGTGAATGTCTGTATCAGTGGGTCTGTTGTTTTGTAAGCCGGTACATGGATTGGTCAGTTGTTACATGACAGTTTATATGGGTTATAGATTGCTTGCCGGAGTATTTGTATGGGTGCCTGAGTGAGTGTGTGGGTGGGTTGGAGGTGTGTGACTCTGTGCATAGATGTGTGACTAGTTGATTCACTGGGTGTATGGGTTCAAGAGTGCATGTGGAAACAGCTCTATGACAGGGTGAGTGTGTGTATGGGTGTGTTGGTGAGTGAATGGAGGACTCAGTGGTATATGTAAGTAGCTACATATGTAAAAGGCAGTTTATGTGAGTTATGGTGTATGTAAACAACTATATGTGACAGTGAGTGATTATGGGAGTGGCTGTATGGATGAGTGTGTACTTGTATCAGTGATTATATAAGAGAGTAAGTATGCACTACTATCTGTATGAATTAGTGAGGTGGTGTGTGTATAACTGTATAGGTGAGTAAATGGGATTGTGATTGATTCTTTACATGACTATCTAGGTGTGTGAGTAACTCCATCGATGAGTGGCGGCATGTGAGTGTCTGAATAGGTGTATGAGTGCATCTGATAGTGTTGTATTGATGAGCGACTGCATGTTTAAGTGATTCTATGGGTGAGTGGGTATGTAGTAACTGGTATTGGTGTGTCTATGGTTTCAAAAATGGTAGTCTGTATTTTAGAATTGGTGTATCAAAAGTTATATTAGGGTGTGAGAAGGAGCATCGTATTATCACATGGATGATGTCATCAGTGATGTCATTTGAGATGTCATCAGTGATGTCACTGACCATGCCATGAATGTTGTAATATCTGTCGTCATGAGCAGTGCATTGCGGGGGCGTGAGTTATAGTTAGCTGAACTAAATATAACAGTGGAATTTCTATGGTTTTGTACGAAAGAAGTGTCCAGCTAACTATAATGCCCCTGAAACCTATGTTTTTTTCGGTGAATTTCTAAGGTTTTTTAAATGCAAATTTCTAACTATAACTTCCGTAAAACCTATGGTTTTTTCAGTGAATTTCAGAGTTTTTTTTGCTAATTTGTATCTACAATGTCCCTATAATATTTTTTCAAGTACATTTTAAAAAACTTGTATATTTTTTGTAGTGAAAAACTAACTGTAACAGTAGTCTTTTATAACTTTTAATTATGGCTCCCGGTTTTATGGTATTAATTTTTTGGGCATTTCCATCTTTATTTATCCATATATTTTTTTTTAAATTGTGTCTGTATTTACCTATATATATTTTGGGTTTTGTAAAAAAAAATGAATCTGAAATGAGTATATTTCCACATTTATTTGTACGTACGTCCCACTCCCAATCAGGGGAACTTCCGGAGGAGGAGGAGCGAGCCGACAAGCGAGCGAGCGGCTGTGCTACCTGTGTTGCCGTCGCTGTGTTGCCGCTGCTCTGCCACTGCTCTGTCGTATAGGCGTGTTGCTCTGCGAGCTCGGCAAGCCCCGCAAGCCCCGCAGGCTCCCCGCTGCCGCCGTGGATATTGACATTGACTTCACCGACTACTTGACACCGCCACCGCAGCAATAAGGGGCAAAGGGGCAACAAGGGGCGGCTCCGCTCCTCTCCGCTCAGCTCTGCTTTGGTCACGGGAGTAAGAGTGTGAGTGCGAGGACGCTAGAGGATCTGCATTGGCTTCCTGCACCCTGCGGTACCGCATAACCCGGTGGCCAGCAGTGGGAGCAGTGCAGTTTCTCTCTTCCGCCGAGAGGTTTCCTAGAGGCTCTTTGGGAGCTACGCTAGAGGACTCAGTGCTCCCAGCCAAGCCACAAAAATGAGGTGAGACCTTGCCCGGACACGCGAGAGCGCAGCTGCCATTAGGGGTGGCTGCAAAGTAAGAGCCCGGGGGCGGTGGGCCGGGCAGGCCTGACTAGGTCCGACTCTGCCAGCGGCCCGCCCCTGTGTGCTCCGCTCGCCTCTGCTCTGCTTTTTGCCACGCTCAGTGACCCCTCAGCGGTCCACTCGCCAGAAGGGCCCAGGCTCCCTACAAGGCACCCCACAAGGCACCTGGAATTCCCAAAACTGTGGGCAACTTTACCCTTATTACACCTCAACTACACCTGTACCTGTACCTATCCTAAAAAACCTCCTAAAATTAGAGGAAACACCGGCTCTCTCAACGACTTACTGCAATGCGTACTAGGAGCAGCCTTCAATTGCAAAACAATCATCGCCCCCATAAGTCTGCCAAACGCCAGAAGTCGAAGTTGTTATACCCCCATGAAGCAGGGCGGGGCTCCCAATCTCCCCCCCCACCCTTTGCACCTTCAGCGAATGGAAGAGGCCGAGGTGAGACCTCCAAAGCCTCCACTGGAACTCTTAATGGGCGCCAAAACGCTAATTAACTGCACGCAAACCATTCGCCTTTCATACTCATCAAAACTTAAAAACAATAGCACCAGCGACATCAGAGATCATTTTTTCCAGATCAGCAAATTTAACCAATCCGCCCCTCATCCCTCACGAGACGTGAATGAAAAGTCTTCTCAACAATTATTAACTTCACCAGCTTTCCCTAATCCTTCCACGCTTTATCCTGAAATAACCATCCAACTTAAGACCATAACTGCTGACACTGCCACTGAGCTAGAAACGCTACCATTAAGACACCCTCCCCTCACTTAATAACACCCGAGTTCCCTCCAGAGAAGCAACCACCACAGCTAAGCACAAGCAAATCATTTTCAATCCTACGCTCTTCAGCAATGTCAGCTCTTCCCGCTCTGTCGCACGCCAAGAGGCCAAAACCCGTCTCTGACCCTGAGAAAGAACCTCTCACCCCCAAGCCGGAGAACGAAAAATGTAAACATAAAGTTAAAGCTACGGAATGTAGTCTCGATGATTCTATAATCTGGATCTCATCAACCTGCCCTGTGACGCAAACAACAAAGCTCTTGCCACTGAAAAACGTATTAGCGTGCGAAGACGTGTGGAACTCACTGAAGGACCGACTGAACGACTCCCCTCAAGCACACAGTCATGATCTCCCGTCGCAAACCTCTACTCCAATCTCTAATGGGGCACTAGACTCCATTTTCTCCAGGAACAACGACCCATTTGAGGCAACGACAAAAGCAAGCCCACTAAAAGTGCCATTAGTAATCAGAAGCAGCTACAACCCCGGTACTAAGGACTGCAGTTTTACTCCAAGCCCAAACAAATATTTCCAAAATGAACAAAATTATATATCACCTAACTCATCATCGGCTCATAACCATTCCACTGAAATAAATCTACCCACAATGGACCCTAGGCTAGGGGTATCTCAAACTAACCCAGGAATGCTCAAAGTTGAAGCACTTCTTGCAGACACCAACATAGCCTTGAGCTCTATGGCCAATGCCGCTCACTTGCATGCTGATAAACTTGACTATCAGATATCCATCTTACAATTTGTAGCAGACTCCATAATAGGAATAGATTCAAAATTAGACCAACTCCTTGATACGAAGAGCCCAAAAAAACGGGGCCCAAAATCACATCTCTGTAGTGAATCCAAACTTGGAATCAACTGCAAAGGCTGACTCACATCTAAACCATGGCCAAACCAGCTGCAATTGTAAGCCTCTGTTAAAAAAACTTGAGTCCCTGCCCGAAATAATGTCTACACTAATAGAAGACCTGAGGCTAAAGATACAACCTAGACTGCAAAGATCAAGCACCCTCCCGGTTCATCTCCAAAC
The DNA here is from genome assembly GCF_964263255.1 of Lissotriton vulgaris. Lineage (NCBI taxonomy): Eukaryota > Metazoa > Chordata > Amphibia > Caudata > Salamandridae > Lissotriton > Lissotriton vulgaris. Next base: position 1,090,509,506 of record NC_141696.1, on the reverse strand, counting down.
TCCTGAAACCTTTAGATCACCAAAACCAAGTCCTAATAACTCAAACTATTACAAAAATAACAACAATAACTCAAAACTGGACCAGTCTCTGCCTAACGTCACACCAAAAAACCATCATGAACAGCCTCCCTTTGCAGCTCAGGACTCTGACACCCACCCTCCTTTATAAATACAGAATGCTGAAGAAACAACTATGCAACCCAACATTGAAGAAATGTCACCTACTCCACCGCGCCAACATATGCCTGTAGTAAAGATCAATCAGGACCTAAAGGTAGAAACTTCTCTGTCCAGAAAGAACAAGAAAAAACTGAAGAAATTAAATAAAGCAAAAAAAAAAGGGCAACGCACTAACACAATGGCTTGGAACAAACATGGGTGATCCGCCTTCTGATCCGACTAATCAGTCTGAAAAAACGGCAGACTCTCAAAAAGATAAAACCGAAAACTCGAAAACCCGATCAAACCACGTGCAGAAATCATCAGATCAAAAGGAAAACCCCATAAATAAAAATTGCGGTAACCATAATAATCCTCTCAGTAAATATTCAAAGCAAAATGATAACCTTACAAAATCTTTCAACAAAAGTTCTCTCTCTTCCCTCGCTGGAACAAATAAACCCGCTATTCAGGAACCAGGACAAAAAACATGAAGTCTTACTGAAGAATTTCCACTACTGTGAATAGAAGAGGAATAGACTCATGTTGAAGCCACTACAGAGGCGGTTAGCACTGACAATAAGATGTCTTCCCCTCAAGAATTACCGACAGAAATAGACCCACTTAGAAGGACCTGCTCACCAACTTTAAAGCCACTCGCTCAAGACTACTCGGAGTACATGGGCAATGGAAAGCATCTGACTGACCTCTTAATGTCTAGTTCCAACCAGGCATCACCGCATCAAGAGCCTTGCCCTGAGCAGCAACATCATAAAAAAATACTACTATACCCGGAGTATGAATCCCAGGGCTTATGATACACTCTAAACAGAGAAACATTCTAAAGATATGCTTGCACCTGCCAGGCTTAGAAAGTGTTAACTCAACAGACATTGAGTCAGGGGCCTTCTTGGAACTTACACTGGGACAAAAAAATGAGTCAACAGTGATAACTTTCTTCAATCCAGAACGGGGGGGGGGTAACATTAATGAAGAACAAAAAACAACTGACGAATGGGGCATACAGGTTAGCCCTTATACCATCACCAACTATCCGTCCTTCTTAAAAAAACTCCCTTGAGTCCTTAGTGTCCAACAAAAACAGACCAGACCTAAAACAAGACAAGCATAACCAGCAGCTACCCCTGATGCTGCGTGGCCTCCGACAGGAGCCAAAAACAGCTCCTTAGATTGAGAATCCGCTTCAAGTAATAGCCACAACAGCAGGCGGACCATGCAAATGCATACTAAAACCAGCTAAATTCCAAGACTGGTCATGGCTCTCCCAGGCCTTAGGTTAATGTGCTGACACCCTCGCATGTAAGCGACCCTAACCACGACACAGCCCACAATCTAAATATATGCTCATGGAACATCCGGGGCCTAACAAAGGAGAAAATCGAACGCTTAACCACAGGCCTGCGGAAGACCTACGACATCTTTGCTATTCAAGAGACTTGGACCCTGGAGAACACTATCTGGGAAGACTTCACTGTAATTGAATCTATTGCTACTCCATCTATAGCAGGTGGTCATGCATCCGGGGGTGTGCTGATCGCCGTGAAGAATACACTGGTCTCAAAGTTAGAGTGTCATGAAAAGGGGAAAACAAAAAAAAAATCATCTTTGGCTGTGTCTATTTGCACCCCATAAAAAAAAGACAAGAGACTACTCTGTGCAACATACTACCCATTAAGAACAATCTCGAAGTCCAATTTCCAAACGACCTATAGCTGACAATGGGCGATTTTAATGCCAACTTAATGGATATTGACCCCACTTAATCCTCCCAAGTAACATCACTCAATGTAATGTGGGCAATACCGGAGATAAAATCCCAGTATCAACGGAAGGATCTGAACGGAATAAAATTAGCCACAAAACTAAATCACCTTGGACTGTATATCCTTAACCACATGACTGCTAAGACGTTTCCCCTCTAGTGCTGAAAAGTGATTTTCCCCATTATTCATGACAAGCTCAGCTCGTCATGAGCACACGACCAGTGTACTGCATGACGAGCTGAGCTCGTCATGAGCAGCGAAGGGGTTAATGGAAGGATTGCCTCGGACCAACCGGCCACATACTCTCATGTATCCTCCTCCTGAATGGCCACCCTAGACTACATATGGATATCATTCACTGCCTTCCATCAGGTACGTCATTTTTTAGTAACACCGTCTACAGACAGCGATCATTCCATTTTAACATGCAGTATTGCTCTCAGGCCACTACATCGCCCGACCACCAGTCAGATAGGGATGGCATCAAACCTACAGAGTGTAAGGAAATTACGATGGTCAGAAGAAAATCAGGAAGCAATTGAAACGGAGGTGGACAATCTTATGACCAGATGGGCCTCTGCCGGCAGTAGCCATGTGACAGCCCCTATGTGGGAAACTATACTGACCAACCGAGATCACATTGACTCAAAATCAACAAACAGCTTTCCGAAGGACGCACTGGCTACAACAATCTTGTCAGAGCAAAAACGATACACAACCACTGCAAAAAGTAAGCTAAACAAATTGCAACGAACAAACACGAACAATGAAAGTGAGTACACATCTCTAAAGGGGGGCATCTTGGCCGCGAGAAAAGACTACAGGAAGGCTCGGTTTATCTTAAGGAAACTGGAAGAAGAGCACCACTGGACAACAGCCTTCGAGATTATAAAATCTAAAGACCATAGGAAATTTTGGAACTGGGTAAACAAGGCCACTAAAGCCACTAAACCCCCTACCGCAACTAATATCTCTCCGGCAGATTGGGAGATCTATGTTAAAATGCTCTACACAGCATCGCATGGCGCGGACATCAGTAGTGTGCCCACCCAAGACCCGTTAATAAACCAGTATGGAGCAACCCCTCCTTCCAACATAGCAACAGATGAAATAACAGGAATATTCAAGAAAATGCGTTCAGGTGGTGCCCCTGGACCCAACGGAATTCCCACTCAAGTATTTAAAGCCTCTTTCTAAGTGGGCGGAGAATAACAACATAGTCCCTTTCACCCAAACCGGCTTTCAAAGAGGGTGTCACATCGAAGATAATTTGACCTGTATAGCCCACCTGATGGAATCTACCTTAGCCGCAAAAGGCAAATCATTACACCTGGAATTTATTGACATTCGTAAAGCCTTTGACAGTGTGAGCCGGCCTAAATTGTGGGAAAAACTGGCAAGATGGGGAATTCCACGGCAGCTACTGAATGCATTAATAGCTTTACACACCGACACCTGGGTCAAGGTAAGAGTTACATCGAGATGGTCTACCTCTAGTAAAATTTATACTAGTAGAGGTCTAAAACAAGGGTGCACTCTTGCACCACTACTCTTTATTTATATCTCGCGGACCTCCCCGAATGGCTTTCTCGCACCCGTGCCTTCCCTCCGGGAATCGAACTAAGTAAAATTCTAACCCTGCAATATGCTGAGGATACCATTCTATTAGATCAAACCCTGGTGGGTCTCCAAAGACTGTTTGACTCCCTCGCTCAGTACTGCATCATCAACATGCTTGAAATAAATGTTACCAAAACTAAAGCAATGGAAATATCTTCCACAAAAACCAAAAAGATCTTGTGGTTTATTGAAGGAAAGCCATTGGAAACTGTCACTGCATACAAGTACCTGAGTGTGTGGATTGACCATAAAGGAAGACCGTCTGTGCACATAACCGAAATGCAGGCTGTTGCTCCTAGCCTGGAAGGGGCCTTTATAAAAACTAAAAGTGCTCTGCACTCTCAGGACCTAGTACCGCTAATAAAACTGATCACTGCAAAATTACTTCCCACAATTTCTTTCAGTGCAATAATCTTCAAAGATAAAATGAACAATTGGCTGGACAGAGCGCATCGTCTTCTTATCGAAGGGTCTTCCGACTGCCAAATTCGACCGCCCATGCTCAAATTCGGAAATAATTTTCCCTATCCTCCTAGCAATGGATTATGAGTGCGAGATACATCAGCTACTGTTTAAAAACCAAACAAGCTTGCCCTCACACCTTAAAAAGCTGCATATGGTTAGACTTTAGTAACCCAAATACATCGTGGAATCAATATCGGACATCTTGCCTCGAATCCCTTAAAGCAAAGGACATATGGTCAACCCCACTGCCCATCGAGGCGAAAACAAAACTCTTTACCAAGCAAGCAAAAATGTTATCAAACGACTTCAATGAGCAACGGGTACTCCAGCTCTCTCACGGCGCTTGGGCCTCCAAACTATTTGCCCCGAAAACCTTACCATCCTACTTGGCATTCTCTATGAAAGTCCACACAAGACATCAATTATTGAGACTCCGCTTTGGCTTAATTCCGCTGAAGGCATATAAGTTTGGCCAAGGATACAAGAAAGAAGCATCCACCCAATGTTGCTTCTGTAACCTGGATGAGGAAAATCTTATCCATATACTGTGCATCTGCCAAAATCTTCGAGCTCAAAGAAATTTCTGGCTGCGACCAATTTGGCTCCTTCTCAACATCAGGACATGCCAGGAAGCATTAGACGCATGTATGAGGGGAGACTCACCCCAGCTGGCGACACGTTTTGTTCATTACGGAAATCAACTCCCCGAACCTACCATTGGACCAAGTTTGAGTCCCATCCCCTCCTAGTGACCTTCCCTTGAACCACAATATGCACTCATGCCTGAATGACTGACGGTGTTCAGTCATATAAACATACTCAGATGATAACATATGCACAACCTTTATATTAACCTCTTGGCTGCTAATGACAAGGGTAACTCGTCATGCACTTTTGATTGATTTCAATGGAAATTAGATGAGAAGTAAAATATTGCCTTAGCAGCCAAGAGGTTAAAATGTGCTTGTTTAATTATGCGAGCATATATATTGCTGTTTAAGGGTCTTTACTAAAATTATTTTATTGTTTTAACTCTCTTACCTTTAGAAAGACATAGCTATTGGCCTGTTAGTCATGATTGACAGCATTTAGAATCGCTAAAAAAATTAGCCCAATTTCTGTTTTTATCTACATTTTAAAATAAATACAGACAGGAAAATAAATAGTTTTCTGTCCGTATTTATTCGTAAAAATCAGCAAAAACGGAAAACAGGGAGCTCTACTTATAATTTACCAATGTTTATAACTTAATTAGCAGTAATTTACATATAAGAGTATGAATAGTTTGACACAGCACTTATGATACCTGACTTCGAACAACAACGTTCACAGTTCGATTCCCGTCTCCAGCAGCATGTTAGCCCACCACTATGTCACTGTGGGCAACACCTTGCTTAATCTTCCCCACGCCCCGAGCGCCGGCACACATTTCCTGGGGTAGCTGTACTCTTTACAAATGCTGGCAGTTTTTTTTTAATTTAACAGCATAGTGATGACAAATATTAGCACATATTTTTTTTCTTCTATTCTGAACGATTTTTCAACAGTTCAAACGTGAGCACGTGTAAACAGTAAAACGTGACATCTAAATGGGCGGAGCCGCATCTTCCTTTCATAGACTACTCAATACCCAAAAAGTATATAAGCAACACCCGTTGATCGATTAGTTTCATTTTCGCCAGTTATTTATCCGTGTCCAGTCTGTGTTGCAGCTTCCCTTTTCTAGCATCAGAAACTTGTTTTGCGGCAACAAAACATATTCCGGAGTTGTAAGTTGTTTGATTATGGCATATTAGATATTTATAATACGTAGCTATTTGTCAATATTTAAACATTTATGTTTAGAAAAAAGTGTTATTGCTTGTTTTTGCCTTTTTTCCGTAACATCAGCAGCTTGTTTTCAGAAACAGACAGATTGCAGAAAACATTGCTCCTTTTCTGGTTCCTTTGAGGTTATATATTGTGACTTTGTATATTATATTAATGACACTTTACTTCATTTTAGAGGTGTTGGTGACCCGTCGGGGCAAACTCTAAAGATTCATATTTAACGTCACCAGCTTCTGGTTGTTAGTCTGTTTTCCCCTGGGGGTCATATACTGTCAATATTTATATTATAACATTGTCAGTCATTGTATTCTCAGAGGAGTTGATGACCCATCGGCGCAAAGAGTAAAGATATATAACGAACGTCACCAGCTTCTGGTTTTTAATCTGTTTCCTCCTTGGGATCATATACTGTGAATATGTATATTATAATTTTCACAGTCATTATGATCTCAGAGGAGTTTATGACCTTTCGCCGCGAAAATTATTCATTTTGAAGTCCCAGAGAAAACTAGCTCTAAAATATTCACAGCTTGAAAGTATTTTGTTATTGATCTTCTGTTGTATTCATAACTTTCCTTTCCTTTTGGTTTTACTGTAACAATAGTGTTACGTTTTATATTGTAATAGACTGTCATATTGTTACAGAAGAGGAATTGGAGATTTATCGGCACCTTCTGAAATACAGCTTACTAACCTTTATACCTTACTTGATCAGATATTTTTTCAGTGAGCATATTTTACGAAATTGCAGGCTAACAAAATATAGCATTCATACATACTTTCTTACTTTAAACATTTGATAAACCCTACATTTCTAAATGTTATTTTCTAATTTCTATTTTTCTCAGTTGCGGTTCCTATACACCTTCTCCCTATAGAATATATATTACTAGTACTGTATATTATAATAGTACTGTCCTTTATATTCTTTAAAGAGTACGCGATGTGTTAGAGGAACAGTGTGCGACCCCTAAGCACTACGACAAAACGTTCTCGAATTCTACAGAATACAAAATTCAAAAAATGATAATGCATACATTTCTATGTAATATGAAGTCATTTGTGTTTAACAGTTGTTTACTTGTTCTTCTGACCTCGGATGATGTAGTGTGGTAGTGCTTCTTGTAGCACTTCTTTTCTACTTTATCTAAAAGTAACACATGCCCTCTTATATTATCAAGAATATGGGGTAACACTTTTACACACTATAGCAGAAAAAAGGAGGGTGTTGCCACGCTAAAGTGATATTTTATGAAATTCCAGTTTTATTTGTCACCCCTTCGATATATACAGCGTCAGTTTCCGAAGAAAGTTTATTTGTAATTGCTTAATAAAAACTGTTTGAAACCTAGACTGACATTTTTGCTGCGCAACCACACCTCCCCGTCAGAAAAGTAAACACCACATTATAAGTAAATAGGACTCCTGGGAAGTATTTCACCCGCAAACTTAATAGAAAGAAGAACAGAAGACACTCTGTTATTTTTCCGCTGTGATTTGGACACCCCACGGCAATTATATAAATGGTCCTTAAAATATATAAAAGATAATTTTTACCTTCACAATCCCTGTCCACCACCTTGTGGCCACTGTTCAGAGTTAATAGTGTTCCTATCCTCCCCTCTACTACTTTATTTCCACTTACTCCTTTGAAGTGCGTCACAAAACAGTGAACCGTTCCCACCCAATAAGGAGTAAACTTGTACTCGGAACACTTTAGCCAATAAAACATCCATGTTGTTCCGTAGAGGAGGTGGTAATAGCTGCCATCACTTCTACTTTTAATGCTTCACAGCCAATGAACATTAAGCTTGGGAAGGTTCCGCTTGGAACACGTTATCCAATGAGATGTCCCTAATACTCCGCTGAGGGGAAGGAATCGCTGACAACACTTCTACTTTCAATGGTTTATAGCCAATCAACATTAAGCTTCGGAAAGTCCTCCTTGGAACACGTCAGCCAATCAGATATCCCTCCTACTCCGCAGAGGGGAAGTGAATGGCTGGCAACACTTCTCCATTCAGCAGTTTGCAACCAATCAACATAAGCCTCGGAAGCTCCTCCTTAGAACACGTCAGCCAATCAGATGTCCCTCTTACTCCGCGGAGGAGAAAGGAATAGCTAGCAACACTTCTACTTCCAATGGTTCGCAACCAATGAATATTAAGCTCTGGAAGGTCCTCCTAAACACATGTGAGCCAATAAGATGTATTTGATACTCTGCGGAGGGGAAGTGAATAGCTGGAAACACTTCTACTTTCAATGGTTTGCAGCCAAAGAACATTAAGCTTGTTGTTTCGAACACCTCAGCCAATTAAATGTTAGATAGAGAACACGCCCTCCCACATGTTATTAAATTTTCTGTAACACAGTGACACTATCCATAATAAAAGTGAACACTGCATTATAAGTATACATTATTCCGTATTATATTAAAGGAAGGCCGCAATACGATGCATTGTTATTTTCCAGATATAATTTCCACATCCTACTGAACCCACCTCCCAACATGAGTGAATCCTCGGGGCAGTGGGCCCTCGCTATTATTTTTTAAGAAATTCCCCCAAGACCTAGCCCACCCAGGCATCTCATTAAAATAAAACACGGGAACCCGTGACCCCAGCGCACATTGCGCCGTAATTTTTTTGTTCTGGGACCCCTGACCAGGCCTAGGGGGTCAGGGTGGTTCTACCCTGCCCCCTTCTCTTGTTTAAAATCTTTTGGCTTTTGTTTTCTGGTGACTCGTTTCTAACGAGCTTGACTGTGATTGACTGCCGACACCTCCTGGTTTGGAGCATTGGCAGACAATCACAGTGAAGCTCATGCTCGGGACTTAGGCTCTGCCCATATATTAAAACTTTTTAAAAAAAATTCCCAGCAACCATTTTAAAAAAAGCACGCTTTCTGATCTAAAAACTAAATTTTTGCCAAATTTGGGGTAATTCCGTTCAGTAGTTTGGGCTGTAGCCTCACCCAAAGTTTCCAATGGGAAATTAATTTTTTGACTCTTATTTTTTTATTTTCTCGAAAACTACTGAACGAATTTACACCATTTAAAGAAAGGTCACTTTCTGAACCAAGCTCTACCTTTTTGCTAAATTTGGAGTAATTCCGTTCAGTAGTTCAGGCTGTAGCCGATTGCAAAATTTGCTTTGGAAATTAACATGGGGAAAATGTGTTTTGGGACCCTCCTTTTTTCTCAGCCCCCACTTGACGAATCACCCCCAAACTTTCAGGATAGGAGTTGAGCTAGATAGATTTTATTTTGAGAATTTCGCAAAGATTTGTCAAACGACGCCAAAGTTATTAGCAAATCAAAAAATGCTTTTCCTATGTAAACTAGGTTCTAACTATAACTACCTACTGGCACCTGCCAGTAGGTAATATAGATACCACATTAAAATGATGTCATAATAAATGACACATCTGTCAAGTGTAAATACCATACATCCAACCGTTTGGATAGAAAAGCTAGGCCTGGCTCATTTCTAATCTTACAACTTTCTTGATCTGATGCTCTAATTGTTGACAGATGAATACATGATTCAAAAACATTAAACTGACTAATATAGTCCTGCCTGGCTTGCCACTTCCCAGTCAGCCAAATCACACAGTCTCAAATCCTGTGTCCTAATTAGCTGAGTTGAAGCAGGCATCCACCAGAGTCTTTTGATCTCAGCCTCACTGCCTCACCGCTTCACCTACTCACCGCAGGGCAGGTAGCCAGGTCAGTATAGGAAGTCACAACCAGCATGGAATGATGTATGTGTGAGTAATGAAAAACTTTGTAGGATCCTGCAGATTTCCAAAGCAGGCCTCAGACATCTGAATCACTACCATACAATTCCTATAATTCACCCAGGTCTGCTTCCATGCAGCCCTTAGTCCAGTATATTGGACCACGACCAGTGGCTGCCTGTGGCATTTGAAAATGGTGGGCAGACAACTAGTGGCAGAGTGCACCGAGGCGAGCAGGTATTGCGAGTGTGTCCAAAAAACCCAAGGGGAGTTTGGGGGTTCTCCCACGAGAAAATTCTGAAAAAAGAGTGGGCATATGGTGCATTCTTAAGCAAATTTAAGAAAGCAAGAAGGTTAATAAAGCAATTGTGAAAGTTCAGTAATTACATTAATAAAGAGATGTCATATAATACCATAGGTAGCTGCTTATTCAGTATAACCATAGAGTTTCATAACAGACTTCGAAATAACAATGCTCAATACCTTACAGATTTTTTTATTTTACATACAACTAAATAGGTTCCAAACTCACAGTATTCGAGTATAAATGTTAGGACTAACATATTGATCACTTTTTGTAGAAAAAATGAGCACGTATGCAAACTTCTCAATAACTTAAATGTTAAAATCTGGGATTCTTTTGACAAGGTCTCTCCCTATTGTGATCATTACTAAAGCATTCAGTATTTTCTCAATCACTGTGTTCCTCAGGAATGTCTTAATTCTGTTTAAAGTGGAAAAACGTAATTCCGACTCTGATGTTGTCATAAAAGTGGTAATGGCTATTTTCAGTAAAGCCACTGTCTCTGTAAGCGACTTTTCCATATTAAGGGCCTGATGGCGGACAGACTTTTTGTCTTGGGGATGGTAACCTCCCAGCTATAAGGCAGCAGTCCCACTTATGCAAATAAAATACGGTCCCCACCATTGTGGCCACAAAAGATATTTTTTCCATTGCGGTCAGGGCTGCTTTACCTTCTACTCCCCACCATTGAAAGGATGGTGGGGAGCCAACATTCTAATCTGATGGGCGGTACCTTCTAGGCACCGCCGGCGTGCATTACATGCTGAGGGCCTCCGCAGGACAGGTACATGGAGGTCAGTGTTTCCGACCACCACGATACCACCTGCCATCATAATATGGAAGGAGGAAAATGGCCTAAAGATGGTGGTCAACCCACCACTTACAACCTGTCGGTGGAGGGTTCACACCCATAGTAATGCCCCCCAAAGTCTCTGAATTAAAGCCAGCAAAGAAATGGCACTTGTGGTCTGCCAGTATACATGCATTCAGTACAGTACATTCTACTAAGTTTTTGAGCATAGGATAAGCCTCCACAGCCTCATTAGAGCTTGCTCAGGAAATGAATGATCACTTTGCAGTAATCAGGCACTCACCAAATGTTTTGTAAAAGAAAAACGTTCCTGTGCTTGCACAATTATAACGTCATATAACTCCTTTGCAATTTAGAACAGACCGTGATGTTTTTCCTGTTTGAGAAAGTAGAAAGCTTAGACAGTCTAAATTGTCTTTGCTCACCTGTTGGACAATATAGCTTCTCATAGTTTCTAGCATACACTTAAGGAGTTCATTTTGTATAATTTTAGAGGTGCCCTTAAAGATCGTAGCACTTGCTAAATGTGCTTCCATTTCATTGCCTAAACTTGCTATTATATACACAAGGCCTCTGAACATTCCAGGATTTGAGGAACTTTCAGATTCATCATGTCCTCATGATGCCAGTTCAAAAGCAACATCATATTATTACGGGCGAAAAATGGCCTCGTGATGGAGGTGAACCCCCCACTGACATCCTGCCGGTGGTGGGTTTACAGCTATCATAAATGTCCCTTAAGTTTCTGGATTAAATCCAACAAAGAAATGGCACCAGTGGCCTACCGGAAAACATGCATTCGGTACACCACATTCAACCCAGTTTTCAGATCCTCTTTGTTAAGCATAGGAAAAGCTTCCACAGCCTCATTCAGAGCATGCTCAGGGAAGGAATGATCATATTTTGCAAACTGATCACTTTACAGTAATGAGGTACTCAAGAATTTCTTTGAAAAAAAAAACGTTCCAGTGCTTGCACAATTATAATGTAACATACCTCCTTTGCAATTCAGACCAGACTGTGATATTTTTCCTGTAGTTTGAGAAAGTAGAATCCTTTGGCAGTCTGCAGTCTAAATTGTCAAACCTGTCTCTCACTTTGCTCACGCTGGTGACAAACAGACTGGTAGCTCTTTGCACAAAGACAGTAACTATTTCTCATTTTTGTAACTTGCTGTATAATATGTCGAAATGAGGCATTATTTCATTAAATAAAAACAGAAAAAAAATTAACTTCTCTATCTTATAGTCTTCTAGCAAAGCCACAGGCTTTATTCTAAGTTTTTATTTCAAAGTCAACATTGGCTCTATGGCTTCAAAACATTTCTCAAGATCATCCTAATATTGGAATATTATGTTTCTTGTACGTATGTGAAAGTTCCAACGAGTTGGGGATCCCTTTGGAAGCCTTTTGGCCACAATCTCCTGAAGTACTTCCTTTATTTTGGGGGAACGTGAAACGGATGCTGCCATGCCTCCTACATCCAAAAAGAAAATTTGTACCTTGGAGATCTTTTATACTGCCTGTTGCATATAAGATTAAGATGGTGGGCGTAACAGTGCACATCTCTAATTCTTTTCTGTACTCCACCAAGACTTCCACTCATTACTGACGCACCATCATAGCTTTCGGCAATATATATATTTTTTTTAGGCTGCTTTGGTAAAATCAAGTACAGTTCACAGAGTTCAGCTGGAGTAATGGTTTCTGCACTAGAGTCCCTTAAATGTGTGAAACCATAGAACCTCCCCACAACTTTACTGTCATTGTCAAGGTAAAGAAAGACTAATACAGACTGTGTTTGTGGTACCAACAGTGGTGTCAGCAGCCTGAATAGCCACACATTCTGTGTTTTTTACCTGTTGGACAACAGAGCCTCTAATAATTTCCAGCATACACACAAGGAGTTCATATTATATAATTTTAGAGGTACCCTTAAAGACTGTAGCACTTGTTAAATGTGCTTCCATTTCATTGTCTATGCTTGCTATTATATCTACAAGGCCTCTGAATATTCCAGGATTTGAGGAACTGTCAGATTCATCATGCCATTGTGATACCAGTTCAAAAGCACCACAGAAACAAATGCAATCAATTATTTTCCACAGTATGTGTCTATTCCTATTAAATGCTTAGTTTTGCTTCTGTATTTATTTGCGGTATGCATCACTTATGCACTGATGTGGGCGCCAGTCTGTGCGTCTCCCAGCATTCCCAGTCTCATCAGGTTTTCCATATGGATTTTTGTTTGTGCATGCTTGTTTGTTTTGTCTGACAAATGATTCAAGTCTGTTACTCCATTTTTGTCCAAGGAATGTCACCACCAAACAGCAAGCTGGGGAAGCAGAACAGAGAACTTTTTGAAGTACACCCCGTAAGCCAATCAACTTTTATGAACCAAGTGTTTGAGAATGTATGTTTGTAAATCTTCCCTCTGTCTTGGGCACTTTGTGGATGTTTTAGTTCGGATGGTCAGGTCCCATAATTTTACGGTTAGTTTGTCTTCAAGTCTCAGTCCAACAAATGGCCTTGCAAGTAGCTGCTTTTCAGTATTCATGGTGTCTTACCAATAATAAAGTTACCTGTCAATATTATCTTCTGCCCCCTTTGAACACCATTCATTAGTAGTAATGGGGTAACCCAGTAACCCTCAGATCCTGAGCTCCCTTTGCATAACATGGCAGTTAATAATACAGCCTTATAGCCTGCTGCCACTGTGTGTCATACGAGTTGCTGAAGGCCCTGAAGCACACATATTCTGTGCTACAGGTTAGGGCCTATAAACAAGGCAAGGAACAGGGCCTTTAACAAATGGTATAGCCTGAGGCAGCTGGGCTATAAAGCTATTTTTAAATTCCTTCCACCAACGTTGCTACATTAAATAGGGAGGAACAGAAAAACAAAGATAAAGAAGTTGGTGCTGAAAGCCATACAATCGCCGAACCACTTCATTGTGAACTTGCAACATTCAATCCATATTTTGATACTGATTACACAGTTTCTTGCCTCAAATTGATACTGATGTGCACTCTCCTCACCCAGCATGTAGACCACATATATATATAGCCTTTAACTACCAAGTAAAAAAAGATAACATCTGTTTTCTTACCTTAAACACTGGAGTTGTAGTGTTTTGGGGATCTAAGTGCAGCAAAGTAGGTTGGGTTCTGTACAGACCCTCATGTTGTTTGCCCTAAAATTATATTGAGCATGTCAGGCTGCCTTTACCAGATGCTAAAAGATATATATAACATAAATAGTCATAGTGGCAACCAAACACATAAATAAGAAGCACTTATTCTATGTAATTTCATGAACCGCATGATTTCAGTCAGTCATGCAACATTGGCGCAATTCTTAATATTTTTCAAGCAGCACTGACACCTTCAATCATGGCAGACCACACCAAAGATCTTCACCCAATGGCTGTGCACGCACTTTCACAATCTGGAAGTGGGTCTAGGGTACTCATGGTAAGCGCCCGTTTAATCAACCTCACCTCATGCCCAGAATGGAAGCTGGTCATAGAACATTTATTGTTGTAACCAACACAGGAAAGAACAGCAGATGATAGTGGCACCATGTGTTACGACAATATTTAAGGCCTAAGGCTTTAAATATTGCTGCAACTATTATTTAAGAGGAACACACAAAACGCAATCACTGCGGTTTATTTCTGTGGTACAAAAATAACGCTTCTGAAGCCTGGCTGGCATGCACCTCTGAGAACTTGAAGCATACACGCTGTGTGCCAATGCTCTTAGCTTCAGAAACATTTCTATCTACAAGAAAGAAATGTGTGTTTCTGAAGCTAGGCCCTGCTGGCACGCACCACAAGGAACATATTTAAGTATTTGGGGGCCCTGGGCCAAAAGTATTTAGGTGGCCCCCGGGCCCCTATCAGGAACAACTTTAAATATATGATCTGTTTCATCCCCTATTTGACCAGGTCACTGACAGTGCACAGGAACATTGGTCCAAATTGTAAATGTTTACATACATCTAATATTCAAGGATGGTGACGTGTGTTTTCAATATTGCAACACAGCAGCAGCTCACTAATAGTAATGAAAAAAATCTATGTGACGCCCTCTCATTTCTCATAAGTGAGACAGTTTTTTTTCTAAAAGTAATGTTGTATGAAACATAAACACATTTTCTCTGCAAAATGTCTGTAGTAGCAGGACTGTGTGATAGAGCACATGCACCATCACCCATATTAAAAATAAATGACAGGAAAATGGTAATCAATAAAATATGTTTAAGAATTATTGAAGGTCATCAGGGCAAGACTTTGCAGAACAGAGCTGACTCTCTAAGGGGGGCCACTGATAGGCTTGGTCCTTAGCCAGAGCCCACTTTGTCCAGGCCTTAAACATGTCTTTGATTGCTCATCTCCTTGGTTTAAGGGTAAGGGATAATGTTTCATTCATTTTGCTTACGTCTGGATTGCACAAACATATGTCCCTACATAAAATGGTCCTGATTTACAAAACCAATGTAAATCTTTAACCACAGGTTTACCTTGATGTTTGGGTAGATTTATGAATTTTTGGGAAGTGACCCCCCCTTCAGGTGAACCAGGTTTGAGTCTTGGTCTTTTTGGCTCAACAGCAACACCTGTTGATCCCCCTCCGAAGTCTGGAGCTCTGCTGGCCATTGTGGAGGTAAGCAGGCGGCATCCTCTGTTAGCGGGATGCTGGCCAGTCACACTCATGGGTTGGTTCATGAATTTTACTATCACTAGTAGTGACTGTGATAGTGAAAATAATCATATACCGTGTCCTTGAGTGAGTGACCGACCGGACTGTGGGATTCAAATCAAATCTGGGGATGTTGGGTGACCGTCTCTAGATCTGATTTGAATCTCACAGCAGTCTGTCTGTCTGTATCACTTGTGGGGGAGATTATACACACAATACCTCACCTCACAGTAATCCTGATCCTATCTGCTTCTGCACTCAGCCTCTGCAGATTCTGGGCAGGCAGGCTATCCAGTGACGGTCCGAGGCCAGCCAACATCACATTGGCAACATAATTTAAGTTGTGCAAGGCAGGAGGCCTTGCATGAAGATCAGGCTCAGGGGACCAGCGGGGGTCAAGGAGCTTTAACCTCGACTCTCTCTCTCCACTCCTGTCCTGTGTGTGTGGAATGGCATTTGTCTCCACAAAGAGGGGAAGAGACGAGAGAGAGGCTCAGCTGGGGCAGACCAATCACTGCACGGCTTCACAATAAAACCTTGCAGTGATTGGTGAATTATGATCCCCAAGCTTGCCCTGTCCCTCTGCATTCTCTGCCTAGAGACACTAAAGCAGCCAATACCGGCACTGCTAGAGCAGCACCCGGATTAGCCAGGGCAGCACAGTTCACCACTCATAAGGAGACAGAGCGATGCAGCTTCCATCCCCCCGGCTCCTTAATTACACAGGCGGCGCAGCTGAGGATTGCACATGTCAGAAGGGTCAGAGTAAGGCCCCTGGCCAACCCAACATTCATATTAATAATATTAATAATACTGTTTTTTCTATAGCGCGAA
This sequence comes from Lissotriton vulgaris, assembly GCF_964263255.1. Taxonomy (NCBI): domain Eukaryota; kingdom Metazoa; phylum Chordata; class Amphibia; order Caudata; family Salamandridae; genus Lissotriton; species Lissotriton vulgaris. Next base: position 1,090,493,258 of record NC_141696.1, on the reverse strand, counting down.
CAGCTACCTCAACTAGGAGGTGTCCCGGCGCTGTGAGAGCAAAACAAATCCAGACTGCCCGGTAAGCGAGCAAAGTTAATGATCCAGGGAAAATAACCAAAACTTGAGCTGTTTCCTAAAGCTCAGTTCTGAAGGGGCCCTTTGCAAATCAGGTGGTAGGGTGTTCCACAGTCGAGCTGTGTTAGCTGAAAAAGTCCGACCGCACAGTCTTGCCCTCTTGACTCGTGGCACACTCAGTAAAACCCGATCATTCGAGCGAAGAGAGCGGGTCTGAGTGTATCTGGGGAGTCGTGATCTCAGATAGTTGGGGCATGTACCATGCAGAGCCCTAAAGGCCAGTGTGAAAGCTTTAAATTTAATCCTGCTGGATATCGGCAGCCAATGCAGAGAACGAAGATGGGGGAAACATGCTCTTTAAATGGTATATGCTTCAGCAGCCTAGCCGCAGCATTCTGTACAGTTTGCAGCCGTTGGGTCAGATATTTAGGAAGACCCATATACAGGCCATTGGCATAGTCCAGCCTCGATGTAATTGTGGCATGGATCACCGTTTTCCGACAGGACTCAGGCAGTAGTTTCAAGATTTGTCGGAGGTTCCTCATTTTACTCAAGCAGCATCCGGTGACTTGCTGTATTTGGGGCGCGAAAGAAAGATTATCGTCCCATTTTACCCCAAGGTTCTTTGCCCAGTGGCTGGGGGTGGGGGGGGTCTCCATCTCAGCCGGCCACCATAGTTCTGCCGGGGGGGGTGCTTTTGCCAAAGAAGATCACTTCCGTTTTTCCCAGATTCAATTTTAACTTATTTGTATTCATCCAAGTTGCCACATCTTAGAGGCAGCCCTTAAAGCGCGCAAAGGCCACCTCTGACATTTCTGAGTAGGGGAAAACCAGCTGGGTGTCATCCGCGTATCATATAGTGGTGACTCCCCAGTTGGCAATGAGTGTAAAAAGTGGGGCAAGATAGATATTGAATAGTAGGGGGCTTAAAGCCGACCCCTGCGGGACCCCACAACTCAACGCCCTGCGCCTCGAGGAGCATTGGCCTAGTGCAACCTTCTGTGTTCTATTCGATAAATAGGACTGCAACCAGCCAAGTGCTTGATCACGCAGCCCAATTGCTGTAAGCCGATGTACCAGCCTATCATGATCCACGGCATCAAAAGCGGCTGATAGATCCAGGAGCATCAGTATAGCCGACTCTCCTGAATCCAACGACCATCTTAGTGACTCGGCCACGTTAATCAGCGCCGTCTCAGTACTGAAACCGGGCCTGAACCCTGACTGGGTTTCATGTAGTATTTTGTTTGCCTCAATATGGGCATTTAGCTGACGCTGGATCAGCTTCTCCAACATTTTTCCGGGGGCTGCCAGCAGGGAAATAGGACGAAGATTATTCAAATCCTCCGGGTCTCCGTTTGGCTTCTTTTTTAAGGGTAAAAGGGTGGCATGTTTCCAGCCCTCTGGGAACTCCCCAGTGCATATGGAGGTATTCCAGATGTGCTGCAGAGTTGGCGCAATCAAATCTGCCAACAGTCCCCATAATTTGGGAGGGCAAGGATCTTCGGGCGAGCCTAATTTACAGCGTATTATTTCTTGCCTCACCATATCCAATGGGATTAGCTGAAATTTCCCAAGGGGGGCTGTCAGCGGGCCCTCACTCCCTATTTCCTCTTTGACCGTAGGTTTGGGCGGCCCGAAAGAATCGTAGACTTTCTGTATTTTATTATCAAAGAAGAGAGAGATTTTGTCCCAGAGTGTTATGGATGGGGGATCTCTCTCTCAATGCAGCGTGGTTTAAAAAAGGACTGAACAATTTTGAAGACTTCTTTGCTAGACTTCTCTGCCTGTTGGACAGAAGCCGCAAAGTAGCTTTTTTTTGCCTTTTTAATCGATTTATGGAAAGATCTAATAGCATCTTTATATTGTATTTTAGCTAAGGGGCAATAACCCAACCTCCAGAGTCTCTCCAACTTTTTACAGGCTGTTTTTTCCTGCTGTAATTCGGCGGAAAACCACGGGGCTGTGGGCGATTCTCTCTGCGACATCATCCTCTTAGCGGGTGCCACTTGTTCCACCATATCTCCAATCCATTGATTTAAAGCCAGCACATCAACGCTTACAACTTGGGCGGAGCTTGCGCCAGAATAGGGCCCATAATATCCTGGGTAAGGTTTTTCCATTGCCTCTTGAGATACGAGCGTTTGCCCTTAATGGGCACAACGTCTTCTACCCCTATTGAGAAGGGAATAAGCCAATGATCTGACCAGACCAATGGCTGTGCTTCTTCCATCAATATATCCTTAAATGTGGCAAAGATCAGGTCAAATGTGTGCCCTGCTCTGTGTGTGGGACCTTTATTCTGAAGCATCAGATTCGCCACACTTAATGAGGCCACGAGTTGTTCTGCCTGTGAACTTTCCTGGCTATCAATGTGGATATTAAAATCTCCTACAACTAAGAAGTGGTCGTGCTTCAGCGAGCTTTAGGCAATAGCATCAATAAGTCGCAAAGTGCTACTGTCTAAGAAATCCGGGGGGCGATAAACCACCTGCCCGGCAATAGTCAATTGAGGATTGAGAAGGAGGCAGAAGTATAGACATTCCACCCCGGGAATTAGAACTGGCGAGACGGAAGACAAGGTATAGCAGTCCTTGCAGATTAAGGCCACGCCTCCCCCTCTCCTACCATCCTCGCGGTTAGAAAAAAACATAGAAAAGCCCTCTGGTACTGCTAGAGCAATGGCTGTCAAATTCTGCTCGTTCAACCAAGTCTCAGTTAGGAACAGGGCATCCCATTCCTGGCTCTCTAAGAGTAGCCAAATATCAGTGCCATGCTTGGGCATCGATCTACAGTTCAAAAGTCCCGCTCTAAGACCCTTGCCCGGCTGATCTATATATGCCTTCGCTATGGCCTCTTGTTGAGGGTCGGCCATATCCCACCATCTTCCACAGTCTGGGCATGTAACCGACTCTGAGAACGATTCAGGATCGAGAGAGTGGGCTTTGCACGGCCCTGTTAGATCGAAGGCCAGCAAGTCTTGCCTAGACCAACTGATCCTGACAGGCTCGGACCCCGATGGGGCAACATAACTGGCCCTAGCCGCAGTCCGGCCGCGGACGGGCGCAGACAGGCTGGACTTAGGCGCGCCATCGTCGCGTCCGCTGTGCGGCCGGATGCACATTGACTCTAGTAGAGCCTAGCCCGGAAGTGATGCTGTGGGTGGGAGGAGTCGTGTCCCTCCGCTCAAGCGGCACACAAAGGCCGTGGCAGACCGGGACACTACAAGGGGCCAGAAAGCTCGTACAACCAGCCTAACAGTGTATGTATCCCCGCATATGAAATTACATGCTCCCGCCAGAAAATATGTTTTTTAAAATTGCACACGCTACTGGAGTTGTCAAAGTCACAGTACACGTAAAAAATAAACGCAAAGCAGTTTTTAAAATGAGGCTTTCCACAACACGCCGTCCAGCGCCTTGCTCGCGCTGCTCTCACCAAGCGCGGCAGGATTGAAGGCACCTTTTAAAGGCTGTATGCTGTGGGTGGGAGGAGTTGCGTCCCTCCGCTCAAGCGGCACACAAAAGCCGTGGCGGAACGGGGACGGGCCGGGACACTACAAGGGGCCAGAAAGCTCGTACAACCAGCCTAACAGTGTATGTATCCCCGCAGATGAAATTACATGCTCCCGCCATAAAATAAGTTTTTTTAAATTGCACACGCTACTGGAGTTGTCAAAGTCACAGTACACGTAAAAAATAAACACAAATCAGTTTTTAAAATGAGACTTTCCACAACACGCCGCCCAGCGCCTTGCTCGCGCTGCTCTCACTGACATTGCACTGACTGTCACTGCTGTACTCATAACCCCACCCACTTAGCCAGCCTGGTGCTCACATGATGTCAGTTCAAGGCTGAGACAGCTCACTGCCCCGGGCTGAGATCAGCACTGTAGACTGACAGCAGACAGGATGCTATCATTTAAAGCTGCCAGCCTGGGGCAAAATAATCAGCACTTACATGAGGGAGCCTCCCCCGGCCACAACTATCTTGTGGGCCGGTATGCTTTGTCAGGCCGGGTTTACATGTCCCCAGCAAGTCATATACATGCTCCCCCACATCAGGGAGATCATTTGACTCAGAGGGGATTCATAGCAATTTGATCATATCCGCTACTCTCTGCACTTCAAAACTTCTTTGCCCTCTTCCCACATTACATCTCAGTGGGTTGTATCCTGTCATGGGTAAAACTCTACACCCCTAATCAGTGACCAATAATGGGGTGAACCCGGCTTATCCCCTATTTGGTGTTAAGAACCAGAAAATAATGGAGAGGAGAATGAGCTTGATTTCTCTCTTAATAAAAGGGGGGCTCTGGACTGGATCTCTTTTGAATCCCCTATGGCCGAGCGGGAGGGATCTACCACACAAGTTTCAATGGTTGGCCTTGCTCATTGGAATACGACTGTAGTACATCTCAGATTCAAATGATTTTCCCAGATGCCGAGTCTTCAGAAAAGTCTGGGGCATCATGGGAGCTAGCTCCTCTTAGTGATATTTTTCACTTCTTTCTAAGAGAAATCCAAGAGATGAAAGGGAAGCAGCAGAAAGCCTATAAAGAGATACAGTTAGGGGAAATTAACAGTAACCTTCTTCAACTTCACAAGAGACTAGCCATAACTGAGCATTGGATAGCTAATATAGGGGAATTTTCAGAATAGTGCTGAATCTTACACTAGATCGTGAAGAACTGGAGGCTTGGATGGAGCTTGAGGATATTGGGCAGAGTTCAAATGTTATTACAATTTTGGACAGTTATTTGTCTCAAGAGGCAAGTATTAGTAACCAGATTATTGCTGGTGATTTCAACACTTGTTTTGAAGTTCCCTGGATTTTGAAGATGGAAGGCTCAATGAAGATGTGGGTGCATTATGGGGCATCCCTCACTTAGACCTCCAACCCATAATGTAATGGTCTGAGGTCGCACTTAAATTGAAGGGGCTGTGCTTGAAAAGGGGCCTAAGGGCGATTAACTGAAGGACGCAGTCTGATAGGCAGGGTGCAATGACATTTGTCAATGGTAGATTTGATAGTCGTATAGATTACATACTTGCCAATGTGGAACTGTGGCCCTTGGTTTTAGACAGGGAGGTTCAGAGTAGGCCAGAAAGTGACCACAACCCACTGGTTTTAAGAATAACCGATAGAAGCTTTTGTAGCCTTTTACAGAGGTAAGGTGATATTCATTTAGGAATGGTAACTTTTACGAATGATTTAAGAAGGGTTTGGTGGGCAAGGGTAGCTAACAACGATAGAAATGTCCCCCAGATTAGGGCTATGGTTTCGGGTTCTCTGACAAAACTTCCCGATTGTGAGACCCAGGAGGCGTCAAATGCAAACCTATCGTGTGTTTATAACGAACTCTTCAAGGGCTTGAAAATGTTTTTTATCAAGGAAAATTCTCGCAAAAAGATTAGTCCGCTGAAGCCAAGCTCAAGGTATAACAACTCCTGTAGACAGTCTTATAAAGCCCTGGTGGAAGCTATCAAATCAAGGTCCCTGGTTAATATCAAGCAGTGTAGAGCTAAGTACAAAGCTTCACAGAGACAAGCTAAGAGAGAATGGGACGATGATCGATGGAAGGACTTGTTACAAGCATGTAATGGGAGAAACATGGCCCAATTCTGGCACCTATTTAAATGGGGGAACATTCCTCAGCCACAGGCTCTGAGCAATCATGTTGAAGCTCAGCAATGGGTGACATATTTTGAAACACAGTTCAAGGCAGCCCTTATTAGTGATTAAGCTGTCCCGTCTATTCTATCTGAAGAACCACTGAAGTTCACATGTAGAGAGATGGAGTCTGTGTTGAAAATAATCCTGAGTGGGAGGGCCCTGGGCCAGACTGCATCCCTGTAGATCTGTTTAAGCAAGACCAAGATCTATGGGTCCCATATATAAAGTTACTAGCAAATGTCATAGCCAGTGGAGCCCCACTCCCAGCATCCTGGTCTGGAGCAGAGATCATACCGATTTATAAGACGGGAGATCACTCTGCTCCAGCAAATTATAGACTCATCAGTCTAATCTATGCTGTTCAAAAGATCATAGCGAGATTGGTACTGGGTAGGGTACAGGGATGGATGACCGAAGCCGACATTTTAACACCTTTACAGGCAGGGTTTCGGTGACATACAGGGACCCTTTACCAGGCCTTCAGATTTGTATTAATATACTGGAAGGAGATGTTTTTAGGTGGGGGCATTCTCTTAGATGTATTTGTGGACCTAAAATCCGCTTTTGATCTCGTTCCAAGGGTAAACCTGTGGAAAGCATTACTGAAAATTGGGATGCCCAAAGATTTAGTTTCTATTTTGGTCAAATTCCATGAATATACTTATGCCAAGGTTCATTGGGGCAAACCAGGTGCGGTTACAGAAAGGTTAGAGGTGAGCAAAGGCGTTCGACAGGGGTTTGTGCTGGCTCCCACCTTGTTGTCTTTATTTATAAACGGGGTGGTCCAGTACTTTGTAAATCACGCAACTGATGCCCCAATGTTAGCTGGCATGAAAGTGCCACTGCTCATGTTCGCGGACGACACCCTGCTTGTATCCAAAACGAGACAGGGACTGCAGCTGGCACTGTTTCATTCTGATGTGTTTTGTCGCGAACATGAGCTTATGGTCAATTTAGGGAAAACAAAGTTGAGGTTGCTCCATGGGTCAAAGCCAGTTAAACGGATGGCGATCCATTAGAGCAAACAGATGTTTTTACCTACTTGGGTGTTACATTTAATGATAAATTAAGTTGGAAGCCCCAAGTCAAAATGCTAGCACTGAAACACGCTCAGCTAGCCGGTGCCCTGATTAAGGAGCACAGGTTGTCCTTAACCAAGCCTATTGCCCTCATTGTCAAAATATTCACAAATAAAATCTGCCCACCCATCTTATATGGTGCTGAAATTTGGGGTTTTAGTAATTCATCTCCACTTTCTACAGCCCAGAACAAATTTATGAGATTGATAGTAGGTTTGCCACAATCATCCCCTCGAATTCCATTGCTTCTTGATCTTGGTTGTCAGGCACTTGAAGATGTTGCACGCTATAGACCGCTGACATTCTGGAGGCGTCTCTGGATTACTCCAGAACTCTTCCTGTATGCCAAAGGCCTGATGGAAGTTAGGGGGGTCAGTCGATCTCACAAGATCCCATGGTTGACCGAAATTAAGTCCCTGCTGACTGACATGGGGATGAGGATTCTTTGGGATTGTCCTGAAACTGCGGGATTTCCATCCAAATGGTCCTATAGAGCATCGTACTGGGAGTTGGTCAAAGTTAAGAGATGCTTCTCCCATACCCGCCAGTCACTGTTGAGGGATTTCCTTGACATTAAGGATTAACCCCTTTTGGAAGGGTACTGGGACCTTATTACGAAGTCACACGATCGCAAACTTTACCATCAGTTTAGGGTAGGTACATTACCCCTACGATGGTTTACTAGCAAATGGAATCCTGCTAGTAGCGATAAGTGCGCATTCTGCCAAGATCAAATTGAGAATATTGATCACTTTTTATTTATATGCCCCGTTTATCACCAACCGAGGAGCACTTAGTTGAAACCAGTATGTTGCGCATGGGAACTACATCGGTGATGGTTGCAAGGATAATATTGAAATCTGAAACTTCCCACCTCGTTGAAATTGGAGTACCAAAGTTCTTGAGCTGGACGTGGGTCCTACGCAACAAATACGGGGGGGGGGAAAGTAGCCATGTAAAGACCTAACTTGGGCCCTTGAAGTCAGGGGTAGGAGTTGGTAATACTTTATATTTGAAGAGTACACACCCCTTGCAAAATTAACAGATGTATTGTCTCTATGCTGGTTTATACATTTAATCCTTTTTTAGAATTTGTTTTAAAATGTAAATATATATATTTATTTATTAACTGTTGTTAATGTGGTATAGTCATAGGTTTTAGATTTCTGGAAATGATGGTGTACTTTAAAGTGAAAGAAATTTGTATTAATTTGGATATTTACTGTCTTTTATGATGAAGAATTGCAATAAAGACTTAATGAAATGAATGAATGAAAATAGATCCAGGTGATAAAATTGACGATTTGCTGGGATCCCCGAAGGTAAGGGATGAGGCCAGGATCCAATTAAGTTCTTCGCAGATCTGATTCAGCATCACATGCTCCCTAAGATTCAATTCAAATCTGAGGTCTTCTCTATTATGTGGGTCCACCAGGTCCCTTTTACCTAGTCCTCGAACGCAAGACACCCTTGAACTTTTCTTGTTAATTTCAGTGATTTTCACATAACTGAGTGCGTTCTGACTGAAACTATTAAAAAACATGAGTAAGCATGAGTACAGTACTGAAAAGGCGTATGGAAGTATGAGCAAACAGGATTTAGGTTTTTGCACTTTGATTCCCTTTCATTGCAGTTCAAGATTACCTTGTGGTGAAAATGAGGCAGCAATTTCCATGGAAAACACAAAAACAGCAGGAGTGTATTCTTGTTGGAGTTTTTGGTAGAAATGTGTAGTGTGGCAAGCATAACTACAGTAGATATCATCACAGGGGCACCATTTATAATTATGAGTTATGGCATGTATTCTGTGCATAGGTAATTATAACTGATGAATTTTAGTGGTTTTGCACATTTGAGCCATAACCATGAATCCCTTTTCAACTGTTTTTTTCGGTGACTACATTTTTGTTTAATATAAATGTATCCATGCATTCACGTAAAACATAGAACAGAGAAGAGAGATAGCAAATGTTCATACAAGAAGGGTGTGTTTTTCAATATACTTTGGGAAAAACAATGTGCCTGAGACTTTCAAGCTAGCATTTTTATACGGAAAATTGTGAACATATATTGGTAATAGAAACGTATATGTAAATTAAATTCTAAAAGATAGTTTTGTTAAACTTATCAATGGCTAACAGAAAAACGTTACTCAGAAAATGAGAACATATATCACACTTATGACGCCTTTTTTCCTGATTTCAAAGTCCTTTATGCTTCACTTCAGTAGATTGAAAAATAGTAAAGGTAGAAAAAATGTTCTATCTTCAATCTGTGTGGAAATCAATACAGAACATTGTTCTTTGCTCTCTCCTTGCTTTAGCACTTAATGAAACCTTACATTAGGTACAGTGTCCAGGGACCCAGAACGTTCAACCGCTATGAACCTTATAAATTAGAAGTAATTTCAGCCAATACATTTAGCACTTGGCTTCTGAAAAGCAAGGCCTGAGGCAGGTTTAAGGCCATAATTCACAAAAAAAGATTGATAAGTCTCAATAACTCCAGAGCTTTACAGATTTTATAAAATCCAAAATATAAATGATTAGATAATCAACAAAGTACTTATAACTACAGAGCATATTTAACACTCCAAGAGACTCCATGTTTTAAAAATCAGGATTAATACTTTTAATTGTAAGTAAACTTATTTCTGCCAAATTTCAATAGTTATTACATTGCACAGTACATTGAACACTGCAGTAGCTTTTTGTGGTTACGCTGATATTTTTTTAATCTACAATGTCTTTGAGGATTTTTGTGCTGGACACATGTGGGAACCATTTAACCAGCAATGTTTTCTTCATTAAATATATAAGCCACAATACTCTGAATACTATGGGTCAGATTAAGCAATGTTGAGTAACAGCTCTAGAAACTCTACAGATCTAAAGCCATGCAATTGCAACTCCAGGAGATGAAAGCATAATAACATATTCATTCGCCTAAGTAGTGCTGAAAAACGAATCTCACGGAAGAGCTGACATCTTACCCACTAAAACAATAGTCAGCAAGAGTGTCAATGTCAAAAAAGAGAAGTCAACAACCTCCTTCACAGGCTATCCATGCTCCGTAGTATCAACAGCAAACTGTTGGAAATAACATCATCTTGTAAAGCATTATTGCAAATAAGCACTTCTGACATGGAACAAAGTACCACTTACAAGAAAGTACAAGAAAGAACAGACTGCTCACTCAATGAGCCCGAGTAAAAAAATAAACACAGTAGTATTTAAATGCAATAATAAAAAGAAATACTCACACAGCAAATGAGCATAGTATGTGCAAAAATAAACTAATAGCTGCTTGAGACAAAGCTTCATGAAGGCTTGTACACACGTCTTAATAGTTAAAAAATCTCGCCCTACCTTTAAAAGGTTGCCCAGAAATGGCACAGCACTAAAGCATATGATAATATTAAGTTAGTGCAGAACTGTGGCTCTAAACACATACTACAATACAGCGCACTAAAAACACAGAAAAGGAATCACTGCTGCACATCAATCCAGGCATGAATGCCTTTCAGAAATACAAAGATTAATCTGGATAAATTTTCCATTACCATCTAGATTCTATGAGGAATTACTTAAGAAATCAGTGGTGCAAGTATAAAAAACTATTTTCCATTCTCTCACATCTCAATGAACCACAGAGTGGTAGGTTGTTTGATGATGGGAGCATTTAGGAATATGCCTACAAGGAGCTCAATAGATCCTAGTGCGTGGCCATCCTGGTCTTGGATCTGCTCTGGAATGGGCCTTTTCTCATAGGTGAAATCCTTAGAGCATCAAGACTCCTCCAGCAAGGAATGAGATCTGCTTCTTGCTCCCTCTCATTCTCCAGAGGACATCTTAATGCTCAGCACTCATTCATACCACTCTTGTCTTTGCAGAGAACAGATCTCAATCAGAAAAAAATGACTCCTGCCTCTCATCCTACTGTATGCTAAAAACAACTGACTGCTTATGTATTCATGGAAGATATATAATTGCATATTTATATGTGGCCATTAGTGAAGTAGCTTGACCTGTGCTCAATTCAACAGTGTAAAAGTGCTGTTACACTTAGCTTCCCTGGTGTGGTTTACCCTGACTTTCTGCCTTCTGACCTGCTTTTGATGGCTTCATTTGTGCTGGCCTTTGGAATCTGAGCACTGTATGTACCACTGCTAACCAGTTCTAAAGTGCATGCACTCTTTATTTTGAACTTGGTAACATTGTTTTTTATCCACAATTGGCGTATTCAATTTACTTATATGTCCCTAGTAAAGTACACTATATATACACACGGCCTGTAATTCAAATGCTACTAGTGGGCTTGTAGCACTGATTGTGCCACCCACTCGAGTAGCCCCTTAAACAGGTCTCAGGCCTGCCACTGCAGAGCCTGTGTGTACTGTTTTAATCTGCTATGTTGACCAGGCAGGTCTACCCAATTGCCTGGTCCAAACCTCCCTTTTTTATTACATATGTCACCTCTAAGGTAGGCCCTGGACAGCCCAAGAGCAGGGTGCAGTTTTTTGAAAAAGTAAGATATGTACTTGTGTGTTTTACATGTCCTAGTAGTGAAAGACACTTACATTTGTTTTTCACTACTGCAAGGCCTATCTCTCCAATAGGTTGACAGTGAGATTGCCTTATTACATTTTATAAGTGTAATTTCCATTTGGGAAGAGATGGGAAACCCACATTTGGTGTCTCTGGATTCACAATTTAAAAACACAATGGATGGTGAAGGTATTTTTAAATTGCAATTCTGAAAGTGCCACTTTTAGAATGTTAACATTTTCTTTCAAAAACCATGTTATGCTTTCTGACTATCTCTGTGCCGCTCACAGCGTTCTACTTTGGCCGTTTGTCACGAACCTGATTGGAGGTGGGCGGGCCCGTTTAAGCCCGTTCAAGGCCGTACTAGACCAGACCGGGCCATCCCTCTTTATTGCTCATCCTCGTGGGCCTGCAAATTGTATGTACATTGTTTAAACATTTGTCTTTGTGAAAGCGAGTGACTTTCGATTAGCTGTATACACATAAGGGATGGCAACCCGTGAAATCAGGAGCAAGGCTGCACTGGGGGGGAACCAGCTGAAAGGTACCCTTGACAATTTTATAATCAGGGCCAACTCAGTCATAGACCAGGGTATAAGTCTGATGGAACGTAGAGTGTCTCAAGATCTTGCAATGGCTAAAACATCATCTATGGGCCATATCACATTTGCCTGAACACCAGAGCACACTGGTGGACTAAACGTTATAGAGATACAAACAGTTGTATATAGCATGCCGAGCACACCACCACAGGCTCCCGTACAACTACCAAATTGTACTTCAGTCTCAATGGGAGCTGAATCACTAGCCGATACTACAACTGAAAATACAGAAGTTGTGGCCCATGAAAAAACTTTGATTAAGGACTGGACTTCGTAATGTATTTTTTACCAAATGTACCATGAATGCTCGTTTTTCCCATTTTACTTGCCTTACAATGTTAAATTGAGTCACCTGCATGCTGCATGCTGTTCATAAATCACCAACTTACTTATTTAATCCCTTCACCTTGCACACCCTTATGACCGTTCCAAGATGTCCGCCACCGGTTGTTGATTGTACCCACCAACATGGCCGCCAAATTGTGCCTATTCCCCCTTCCAATACTTCCCCGAGCACGACCAGACTTAGGCGTTCTACGGCACGACTGTGCACCGAGACGGTTTTGGGAAGTTCCACCGCAACTTCAGGTAAGCAAAAAACCCCCGCTTACCCCTAGGGTAGATCGGTTAATGGGCTCTATGTGGGTCTCACCCTGTATCCTAATTCCTCCTTAGGAGCCTTAATACAGGCCACCACGCTCCGTGGCCAGGTTTAAAGTGGCGAATTCATAGGTAAGCTGCCGCCCTTGGCTAGGCGGGACACATTGCCACATTACCGGTTCCCATTGCACGCGTGTTAATTTTCACAATTGATCCCGGCTGTAGGTACCAGACCAGGTTATCCCTGACTTTAATTATGCAGACGACCTGCAAATCATCTTCCCTCTTAACACCCCTAACGCAGCTCTCGACTGTCAGGCGGTCATGTTACATATCCAGCAATGGATGAACCTTAATCAGCTCAAGCTGAACCCAGGGAAGACTGAGCTAATTCTCCCTGGCAGTAGCTCCACTCACTGGGGCCCACAGTTTTGGCCTACAGAACTGGGCTCCCCGCCCATCCCGGCTAAATCGGCAAAGAGCCTGGGGGTTATCATAGACTCAGAGCTCTCCCTCAAGCCTCAGGTTGGTGCAGTCGTATCCTTGTGTATGTTTCAGCTTCGGAGAATCAGGAAAGTTTCCCACCTACTCTCGCCTGAAGCCCTGATACAAGTTTTAATCGCCCTTGTGCTCTCCCGCCTGGATTTTTCCAACTCCTTGTATCATGGCCTACCGAAATACCTGCTACATAGGCTGCAAGTCATGCAAAATCAGGTGGCCCGACTAGCCTTTAAGACCCCGAAGTGGCAGTCTGCAAAACCACTACTCTGTAAACTCCACTGGTTGCCGGTCGAACAGAGAGCTGCATTTAAGATTGGCTGCCTGACCTACAAAGCTGTGACTGGTACGTCCCCTGTTTTCTGAAGTCCCTAGTGACTCCTTACCGTCCGGCACGCAACCTTCGGTCCTCCACCGTCAACTTCTGACCGCAGTCCCAATCAAACTCAAAAAATATGGTGGTTGCAGATTTGCTCATCTGGCTCCCAAACTCTATAACCAGTTGCCGTTATCTTTCAAATCCTCCATGTCTCTGCTGTAATTCAGAAAACTTCTTAAAACCAATCTTTTTACACAGTCTGGCTAGCTCCCCCTCTCTACATCTCTCAGTACCACCCAGCGCCAGGAAACCTATGGTGACAGAGCGCTATACAAGTCCCTCTTAAGATAAGATAAGATAAGATAAGACTTATCTCATCCATCCGGATATTGGCTCACAGGCTACGCGCTAACAGCATTGCTCCCTTAGCCCTTGCGCTTCCCAAGGACTCTTAATCTTGAGGTAAGCGCTCCCACCGAATAGTTACTCTAGCTCCAGTCCGCAGTTGGCAGTCCTGCCTAATCTCGGTCTCACTCCCTCCAGGCTCCCCGCAGGCATCATACGCCTCCTTCCACCACCAGTCCTCCAACCCATCTGCGTTGAGGCTCTACCCTTTCTAGGCTGACTGTTGACTGACAAGGTAAGCCGTCTAATCTATTGTCGCCCTACTCATTCCAGGCACATAAGCAAACCCAAGCTAACTATGGCCTCATTCCCGTAGGCACATTACGCCTAACCGCACTGCCAGCCGTTCTTGAATCATCCTCCCTGGCTCCGCAACTGGTAGGCCAACCATTCTTGATTCTGGAATCGGCCCTCTCTACCGGCTCTACGTAATTAAGCGACCCCTGGGCCTCCCTAATTGCCGCTATAACTCCTGATGACAACGAAGGTTGATAATCCCACACAGTCCACCTTAATCACGTAATGTCTCCTGCACTCCTTATACCTGTGCACGCTAGCCTTGCTCAACTGCCTGTCAACCTCTACACCCTGTTACCATCTTGGCATGTTATAGGCACCGTTAAGAATTGTGTCTTGGATGCCACATGATTGAGTATTACCAACTTGGCATGGTTTGATCACCAACTTTTAAAAAAAAAACGCCGTGGATGCCTGACACTTCTCACATGAATGACCGTTTGCACCTCTGAGCATGGTATGGTAACGTGTTGAAACTTTTCTATGAGTAATACAGCTGGCTAATCGTACGTTATATGTTCCCTTCCCTCCTGTCAATACAGACTTTTAATTTCAGGCAGGCACTGAATGTCCTGATGATGATCCATTATTTATAACTGGATCGAAACGCCGTCGACATAATATGTGGTCTAAACACTAGCTCACTATCATGTGCCTAAAAATCATGTGTTTTCCACATATGTGAAGCAATCAGATTGTAAAATTACCCTTTTTGCTCCCGCTCTTTCTAAATGCCTGAAAATCCCTAGTTGAATGTACTTTGTAGTGTATGTCTAGTACTGTGGATACAGGACTGTGTCCCACTGCTCTATTGTTGTTCTGTGTAATTTGCTTTATTTAATTATTGAATAAATTTTGAAGTCCGGCTAGACTTCCTGTTCATTATAACGCATATTGTGGCCTATAATTATTGAAATTGTTATTTCCTCCTTGTCAAGGACCGTTGTTTTTTACTTAATTGATACCCCAGGTTCTTGCTTACCTAGAGGGTTCCCTTGTTCTTTGGTAATAGTAAAAAATGGCAAAGCACCCGGATTAGATAAAGTCCCTGGTGACCTCTACAAACATGACTTAAATGTTTGGGCACCATACATCAACTACTTGTGTAACGTACTGGCATCTGGTGTCGACTTCCCAGAAAGTTGGCGGGGAGCAGAGATTGTTTTAATATTTAAAAAGGGCGTTAGGTTAGACCCCTCAAACTATCCCCCAATCAGCCTAATGGACATTCTCCCAAAAATCTATTCTAGGCACATTTTAGATAGGGTAAATCTGTGGATGGAAGATAATTCGGTTCTCACTAAGTTCCAAGCAGGCTTTAGGAACAACGTGAGCACTGTAAATCGAGTCTTTAGACTTTGCGGCCTTTACTGGAAGTATGTCCACATTAATAAAGGTCATCTCTACGTTGCCTTTGTAGATCTTAGAGCAGCGTTTGACCTTGTGCCACGAGATCTTCTTTGGAAGTCCCTTCATAAGATGGGGTTACCTAGTTGTTTGTTGCATCAGATAATTGAGTTACATGCAAAAAACTTTGCGAAAGTGAGATGGGGCCCAAATGGGGAACTATCCCAGAAGATACCAATAAAGGGCGGGGTCCGTCAGGGATGCGTGCTGGCCCCTACCTTATTTGCACTGTTCCTGAACGATATTCCTACCCATTTAGCTGGCTGCAATAATGATTCCCCCAAATTGAACGGGGAGAGGGTATCTGCGCTACTATTCGTGGATGACACCATCCTAATCTCCCAAACTAATAGAGGCTTATAGGCACTTCTCCATTCGTTCTATGGCTACTGTAACTAAAAGGGATTGGGAATAAACACACAGAAAACCTAATGTATGGCTCTTAATCCCCACAAATTGCAAAAAGGTCGCCCAATACTAAATGGCCAGAAACTAGAATCGGTCCAAAGCTTCTCATATCTTGGGGTTTGCATTGATTCTAAATTCACGTGGAAGCCCCAAATAGAGTAAGCTAATATTCACACACAATTTTGTACCGATCTTAAAAAAGCATGGTGCTAGTACCTGTAAAGCTGTCTCACCAGCGTTAGAGATATTTAAGTTCAAGGTTCAATCTGCAGCATTGTATGGCGCGGAAATTTGGGGGCCCATGACCAAGAATGCTTTCTCAATTAGTGAGAATAAATTCTTGAGAAGTCTTGTAAGGGCTCCCAAAAGCACTCCTTTAATACCATTACTGCTGGACTTAAATGTTAAAAGAACAGATCACCATCCTGCGACCCCTAATGTTTTGGGTGAGTCTTTGGCTAGCACCAGAACTATTGGACTATAGGAATGGGCTAAAAGAAGTAATGCACCTAGATGTATTAAAATCCCAAATATGGCTAAAACAGGTTAGACTATGGTTCATTAAAATAGGCCTGCCGCAGTTCTGGGATAACACGGAATCCTTACCACATAACTCAAAAAATCTGGTGAAGCTCGCTTTTTGGAGTTTCGTTCAAAGCACGACGACCAGTGAAAGTAGAGGTGGTACGCTAACAAACAATTTCTTGACCTTTAAGGACGAGCCTAGCTTTGAGCGCTTCCTTGATGAAGTCGAGCCCCCATTAGCCAAAGCACTATTTATGAAACTAAGGTATGGCAATCTTGTGACCAATTCAACCTTGGCATGCTGGTCCAGGAGTGACGGAGATGATCATAGAATTAGTGAAATCTGCTCTATGTGCCAGGGAAACCATAAGGAGAATGACCAGCATATCCTTTTCTTCTGTTTGGCCTATGTGAAGGCGAGAAGAAAGTCGATCAAACCCCTGTGCATTCTTCTGTGCATAAGATCATGTAAGGAGGCACAGAGAATCATTAAAACTGATATGACTAGAACAATAGTATTTAGTGTCAGTAGATTTCTGCTCTCTATTTATTTCGAACGCAGGAAGGAAGGCTTAAAACTATGATGACATTTTCTAATTGACCTAATCCAAATTGTAACCCGACTTGTTGTCATTTATTTTTAAATGTTTTTATTCTGCATGGTTAACGGAAAACTGATAGACAGGTCTATCTTATTGTACATATATGATTTTATTTCTCAGCTCTCCGTACAATCGTCTACTCAATGGTTAGAAATGCCGTGTAGTTTTAATCAAAATGTCCATCCACTGTTAGTACTGTATATTTCAACCATAATTGTTCATTTTGTATCAAAAATGGTTTATGACATGTATTTTAAAAATGTATTGTTGTTTTGCAAATCTTTTTTGGCCAAGTTGTGCCCAAATAAAGATGAAAATGAATGATTATCTCTTGCATATATGTCTGAGGTAGGTGACAGCTTGCTTTCCGAATACCCTCTAGACCGACACACACAAAATGAGGGGTAGGTGTGACTGATGATCCATTTGCATGTTGCTGGGTCATCCTGAGAAGGATGGAAGGGAGAAGCTGACACTCCACACCTGAAATGGCTTGTGTTCTGTCCCCACACAAAGGATTACTTAGCCTCCTGGAGTGAGTCTGGAGCCACAGCAGGAAAGGTAGGGACTTGTGCAGTAAAAAGGATCTCTTGGTAGTCTCTCTACTTTAAGGGCCAACTGGGTATATGAGTACTGGGACTTTGACACCACCAAATCGGAATACTTCTGGAACTGAGGACATCCTACACTGAAGAAGGACTACTATGCTGCCAAGATGGACTACCACTTTGTTTAACTGTATTGCTTTGTTGGCCTTCTGCCTGCTGCTTTTTTCCTGGAGGTGAGAAGGACCCGAGAATCGACCTGCATCTCTACTTCCCAGAGCATATGTACTCTCCAAGGCTTGTTGTCAGGCCTCCTGTTTCTGGAGTCTCAGGGATATCAAAGACTTCACTTTCATCTTGAACCCAGCACCTCGACTTTGCTTGCTGTAAGTCTTGCTCTTACAAGTGGTGCCAATCCAGTCCAGGGCGCTTAGAAGTGAGTTTAAAGTTCTGCATCTGCCAGAACCTGGGCATTGACACGGTAGCGCTGATTGGAACTGACACATTGTTGGCTGTGAGATTGGGATAAAAAAAATCAGTGCCGTTGCAGGGACGCGATCGGTGCATTACACTACGAACCGCTACATGGCCTCCAGAATCACCACTTCAAAAACCAATGAATAGCTGCCTGATCAATGCATCACCCCTCCAGCATGGAATAATCCTGCTCATCACATTCAGAACCACTGCACTCATAGCCGGTGCTTCACTCAAAGGAACCGACGCATTGCAGCAGTTGTGAAGAGAAACTTGGCACAATACCCCAACTGCATGGGGATCATTGACACATCTCATGCTGCGACAAGGATTATAGTACTTTTGCTCAGCAGGCCCTGAGTGGGTCTTCTATGTAGTCAGCCTGTGCTCTCACATGGGCGGCATGAACTCTTGACTTTGTCCCGGTCCAGCACAGCACAATAACTCTTTGAGTGCTCTTTGCTTCTAAGTGCTATTTTTGCATTACATTTTTAAAAATTAATGTCTCCACTTTTTATTGGATTTTTAGGATCCCACATTTCATACATGATGGGTATGGTGAGACAATTATTTGATGCATAAGTTTGACTTATCTGTTTTAGAACCAACAGGTATGGTTGAATAACTCTACGTACCCTCTTTTGTGGAAAGTAGTTTATCTTCTAATATAGATCACTTTATTGTATCTTATAATTGTGGTAAGAAGGTGATTACTTCCTATATAGAAAATAGCCTCTTTAGTGATCCTAACCCTTTAATTGTTACAATCAGGATGGATCTTGCCCATAGAACAAGAGATGCATTTTTGGATGAAGAAATCACTACCCATGGTAACAACAGAGTTTCTATGAAATGGAGGAGGAGAGTAAATCCAGTAACTTTTATGGACCAGTTCATTGGAAAATCACAAAGCAATACTGATACTTGTCTCAAACCCACTTCTAGTGCCCCGGCTATTATAGATGCTTTTGCAATATTACCATTACTATTGCTAAGGGTCTTACTATCAAAAGGAAAAAGCAAATGCGTAACACAAACCCCAGATGGTTTAATCGAAAATGCGCTAAATTAAATAGAGATCTGAAACTGGCATTACAACAAAAATCAAGAGATAAGGCCAGGATTTGTACTGTGAGGAAAGATTATAAGCAGGCCCTAGTAGAAAGAAAAATAGAGATACGTGAAGGGGCGTGGGCAACATTGACCAAAGCAGCAGCTACAAATGACCAAGTGCTGCTTTGGAAAACTGTAAATCATCCTTTTTTTAATGAGAATCCTTTTGTAAATATTGATACAGTTATTGCCCCAGAAGCTTGGGTATCGCACTTTGAGCACATTTTCAACCCAGGTGCTGGAAAAAATACTAACACCAATGTAGATGAACCCATATTTATAGAACCGATTGGAATAACTCAAATAACTGAAGAGGAGATAAAAATTGCACTGTAAAAAAGTGCAAATGGCAAAGCGTCCGGCGCCGATGGTGTGCCAATTGACCTTTTTATATCTAATATGTTTTTTTTATTTCTATTTCAAAGAACATCTTTAACGCAACCTTAAAAGGTGCTCTATCTGTAACATGGATAGAGAGCATTGTCGTACCCATTTTCAAAAATGGGGACAGGGTAATGGCAAATTGTTACCAACCAATATCTCTTCTGGATTCCACTTTTGAAGTAATGGGTCGCATACTGATAGATAGACTCCAAAACTAGGCAACCGAATGTAATAACTTATCGGATGCCCAGTATGGATTCAGAAGAGGTATTGGTACGGTTGAACAATGCCTGAATTTAGATCTACTAATAGGAAAATACACCCTAGCAAAGGAAGGGTCGTAACACACTTTGTAGACCTAACCAGTGCTTTTGACCTGGTTAGCCATCAAACATTATGGCAAACTTTAAAGGAACAAGGCTCACCCATAGAAATCATTAACTACCTCTCTCAGATCTATAATTTTTTAATGGCTAGGGTACGTTGCGGAAAAAAGGGAGAATGTACTTCAGCTTTTAGAGTTACCTGTGGCATAAGGCAAGGCTGTGTCTTAGCGCCTTTTCTATTCTATCTTTATATTAATAGTGTATATTCTTTTTTACAATCTTTACCAGCAGATGCACCCAACACCTGTCCTCTTATATGGGGATGACCCTGTCCTAATTTCTAGGACAGCAACCGGGCTGCAACTTTTAATTGATAGATTTATGACTGATAAAAGCTTACAGTGAAATTTAGAAAAAACTTTTGTGATGAC
This sequence comes from Lissotriton vulgaris, assembly GCF_964263255.1. Taxonomy (NCBI): domain Eukaryota; kingdom Metazoa; phylum Chordata; class Amphibia; order Caudata; family Salamandridae; genus Lissotriton; species Lissotriton vulgaris. The sequence continues at coordinate 1,090,472,960 of NC_141696.1, read as the reverse complement.
TTGTGGAAAAAATAGACCTAAGATTAAACAACATCAAGTTGATGAGGTGGGCATGAATAGAGTCTCTACTTTTTCTTATTTAGGAATGCTTTTTAGCAATACAGGCCGATGGAATTTGCACACTAAACTGAATAGCATGACATTTTTAAAAGTGACAGAATGTATTTTTAGATTGGCCACAAAACTAGGTAACAAGCCAATACGAGAAATGTTAGCCCTTTATCGGAACAAGTGTATTACTGGGGTTGTTATGGGGCTGCAATCTTGGGAAGAGCATCTATTGATTTATTACAAATTCAAGAAAATACAATTTTTTAAAAGATTATTAGCGGTCCTTCAAGCTACAGCCAATGACAGTACATAAAGAGTTATTGGCTCCACATTTAAGCAACACAATAAACTTAGCCGGCTTGTTCTTGTGGCAAAGGATATGGTCTAAGGATGAATCAAAATTTTTTAAAGAAATTATAATGGATTGGCTGAAACTTGATTGTAACAGGAAAATCCCATGGTTGGATCATATCTCAAAACTATTAACTTGATGTAAAATCAATCTCGACTACAAGAATCCCTCAAATATTCAAGATTATAGTAAAAGGCATCTGAAAGCCATTTATCTCGAATTTGTAGAAAATAATAGAGATAGAGTTGCCAATATGTACTTTATCCTTTTTTGTAAATTTTAGATAGAAATACGGAAACTGTTTTTAAAACCTTTATTCTTATCTAACAGATGTTCTAACCATAAACAAGTTTACCGTTTTATTTGTAATGTGGGAAATGCAAAAATCATTAACTGCATTATTAGATATATACAATGTGCAATTACAAAAAGAAAAGAATATTCTTATTTGGAAACATTATTATATGAGAATGTAGATGACATAATCCAGGCCTGATTACCTGGGTAGAGATAACTTGTCAAAGCTTTTTAATAATTTCATATTTCTCTCTTTTATGAATAAGTATTTGCTCTATTTGACAGAATTTTATCAATGAAATATTGTATTACTATTTTTATTTCTTTTATGTATTGTGATTTTTATTATTGAATTGTTGCTGTCCAAATCTTGTGCTTTTATGGTGATTTTTCTTTATGCACCGAATAAAGCTGAATTTAATTGAAATTGAATTGATTGATCTTGTTTTATTTATAAAAAATATCCTCTATTTTTCTAAAATGAAGGGGAGTCTTTTTGTGGTGTTATAACTGAGTGTTATTACTGAGTGTTTTCTTTGCACAAATACTCAACACATTGCCTCTTAAGTTAAGCATGAGTGTTCTATTCCAAGCTACCGGGTGGTGAGCACAGGTTAATTTAACTTTTGATTCTTACTTACCCTGAAAAAGATTGTGCTTCCTGTTTGGACTGGGTGCAAACCTCTGCCAACCAGAGACCCATTTTCAAACAAGTACTGTACTTGTTTTCCAACTTATGTTGTCTACATTTCATAAATTAACTTAGACAATTTGCAAGTTATAAGTATGAACTTTGCAGACGTCAAATGAATAAAAACATCTGCTAAGCCAGCACAACACTTCATGATTCGGTCTTTGCTCACGTTTCCCACATCTCATCCTGGTAAGGTTCTCATCATTTGTTAGAATAATAGCCAGTAGCATTATTTAGATCTTGCTCAGATACAAGCATTCTATAGTATTCAGTGATTCCAGGGCAGTCTTGGACCTGAACAAAGATCCATCTAAGCTCAAAATCAACATGCATAGCGCATCTGCCTATACAAAATCTTACTAAATAATCTTTTTGGAGTCTCCACTATATTAGTTTCCTCCACCTGATCTGTGAGGTTTAGCATAGATACTGAGCTAAATCTAAAGATGAATGTGGATAAATTGTTGGAATCATGTCATACACTCCAACTGTTTATTCAATATATTTTTCATTTTGTTAACTCAATGCTTGGCCCTTAAAAATCCTTTCTTGTTAGGCTCTTTATCAAATCTTGCAATTTAAAATTAGCCTTATGTTCAGCCACACAATCAACAGTGACAAGTGGTGACAAATTTGATCATAGAAGCCTCATCTTGTTTTCTTTACCTGGCTTCGTCTTCATGTGTACATTTAATATAATTTGGCCTGTATCGTTCGCAAGGTACATGCCTTAGAGAAACTGCTATTGGTGCTTGTGACATTGCAAGCTGCACAGGGACTGATTTTCAGTAGAAGTAATGTGATTATCTGGCCAAAACCCAGATCAGCAAATCCTTCCAATACGGCCTCGCTATTTTCCTTTTGTCATTTAAATGAACCCTGAACGTCTGACCTTTTTGGAAAAAAGGTTACAACATGTTCTCTCTCTGTGATCTTTTCTTTATTGATGGTCAGTAAGTCCTTTGACGTCATAACTCCTCCAAATCTCAGATTTACAAAATTTGCAAGAGAATAAGGTTTCTTCTCAATGTAAAAGAGCCCTTTCATGAGTCAGAAAATGTTTTCCAACTCATAAAAGGGCATTTGCAATCTTTTCAGAATCGCAAATAGGGAGGTGTGTAAAAGGGGGCTCCTAATTCTGATTCAGAAAGGAATGTATTTATGGTTGGTGACTGCAATTATAGTTACAAACCATTCAGGAGTTACTGAATCCTGAGTTGGAGTGGGTTCTGATTCCCAAAGAGAAAGGTGTTTCCTTCAAACACCTTCCCCTTGTGGATCATGTTTGTAGTCTCGAGGAAGGAGGCAGTGTCCAGAAGACCACTGCCTGCTTCTCCGAATGTCTTACTAAATAGAAAACATCTTATTTAAAAAGCATCATCTGTGAACTTAACGGACACAAGTAGTTTTTGGAAAACAATGTTTTCTATTTTGGAAAACAAATACAGGTATGAAATTCCGATGTGCCTTTCAGGCCTCCATCCTTGAATTAGAAGCCAATAACAGCGAGTTGCAAATAGTAATGTGCCTATTTAATGTTATTGTAAATTTTTTCATGTATTAACATCTACCTTTTCCCTATACAATTCCCTGTTTCCCAGACTAGTGTGTTATATTATGTGCACTGACATAGACTCTCTTATTGCAGGAATCAGTTTCATAAATTTGATCTGATTCAGAAGAGAAACACAATGACAGCTGTTGAAAAGTATTCTATTATACCAAACCCTTTTTTAATCTAGGGAATTCTCTCACCATGCCTTCTTAGAAAACTATTCACAGAACAGTAAAGATTCCCATAGTCTCAGAATCTCCCATTAACATGTTGTTGAGGAATGTGTGATCTGTTCAAACGTTAGAGGCTTTGAACCCCCTATCTCTATAAAATGAATTTATTTCAATCAACTGATATCAGGCCTTAGAAAACAAAATAATCATACTTACATACATATTATCTGATACTCTAAATATGTTGTTCGCTCCTGTTGTAAGTACATACTACACACCTGAAGATCTATAATGAATTACTCTCTTAATTTATTTTAACGTTTTGATCATAACAACAAAAATACAGTTGGTGTAGATTTATGGTTTGTTTAGCATATTACAGCGCTGTGATCACAGTTGCATAAGAGGGATAAAGCAGCCGAGAACCATATTTTTCTTTTAAATGGCCTGTTGCTACTTTCATCTCCTCCACTCTTACACAAAATAAATGCTTTCTAGCACCACACACAACCTTTGCAACATTTTTCAGAGGTGTGTGCACGCTGTGTGGTATAAGATTTATACTGAAGCATACCCTTCCTGTACAAAATACTGTGTCTAACCAAAACATGACTCATGTTGTATATCTGTTTTGCCCTGCAGAACAAATACAACGTAGAGAAATTAAAATACTTCTCATTGCTGATGCTTGATTCAAGGGGGTGTTAGTTTATAGTGCAAAGAGTAGTCGAGCAATTTTTGAAGATCAGACTTTTCATCCAAAACTTTGGATGCTTGTTCAAATTTTCTAAATTTTCCAAGCTAACACCCAAGCTTCATTCCCTTGATGCAAAGTGGTGTAAAGCAGAGCAAACTTGTACTTGTTCTGAGACAAGGGCACTTTTCTATCACAAAACACCTTTTGTTCTGGAATAAAAAATACCCTTGCAGGACTTTACACTGGTTTGTGTCCCTTTCCAAATCTTTGCATTGGTTCAAATTCTTTGAAGATCTTGCCCTTTTTATTAATGAAGGCAGGTAGTGAAATGCCCTTCTCTTAGACTGATAAGAGAAAATACGTGGACAGATATCTACCATTAACAAATACACTATTAATATAAACACAATTAAAAAGTGATTGTTATGATACCATTAATTTCCTTTCTGTTGAACCCATAACATCTAATGTAAAACCACCAAACAACATCTTAACAACTACACTCCAGAGAGGAAAATCTGACATTTTCTTTAACAAATATTACAACATGTTACCTTTTAGTCAATTTCCACCTCTAAAAGCAAATATTTGTGGGGATCACAACCAGCACTGCGATGAATATAACAGCACACCTGTATCTCAACTCATCCCTGTTACCCTCAGTACGTACCACTTTCAAATATTTTCCACAAGTACTGAAGAATAAAGATATTGTGGATCTAATTTTTTGCAAAGGAAGGAATTCTCAAATCTGAATTAATTTCTCAAGGTAACCAGTGTGATAATTTTCTAACTGCGTTCTCTAACTTATTATACAATGCATGTGGGTAAAAGCTCTGCCATAAAGGCTCAGAAAATTTGTGAAAGACACCAAACATAATCATTATTCGTATATATATTTATATCAGAACTACAATTTGTTCACAAAGAAAAAATTACTAATTCCTTGACAATACATTAAGATGACAAAAAACATTATCAATGAGATAGCACCCATGAAAGAACAAATACTACAATTTAAGAAATAAGCTTGGTTCCCCTAATCAATCAATCAGTCAGGGAATTGTAAGCGCTCTACTCACCCGTGAGGGTCTCAAGGAGCTGAGGGGGGATCTGCAGATCTGTTTAGCCGAAGAGCCAGGACCTGAGGGTCTTCCTGTTTGTGTTCAGGGAGTGGCCGTTTTTGATGTATGCTGGTAGCTTGTTCCAGGTCTTGCCTGCGATGTGAGAGAAGGATCTTCCACCTGCTCTGGCTCTGTGGATGCACGGGATTGCGGCCAATGCAAGTTTGGATACATGGAAGTTAATTTTGTTGTTGAGGTATTTGGGTCTGTAGTTGTGTAGGCATTTGTAGGCGTGAGTGAGGATTTTGAAGGTGACTCTTTTTTCCATGGGGAGCCAGTGGAGTCTCTGCAGGGGTTGGCTGATGTGTTTGTGCCTTGGGATGCAGAAGACGAGTCTGGTGGGGGTGTCCTGTATTGTCTGGAGTTTGTGGAGTAGGGCTGGTTGATGTCGGCGTAGAGTGTGTTTTCATAGTCCAGTCTGCTGGTGATGAGTGTGTGGATGACTGTATTCCTTGACTCAGGGGGGATCCATTTGAAGGTATTGCAGAGGGTGTTGAAGCAGCTGGAGGTGACAGTGTTGACCTGTTGGTTCATGGTGAGTGATAAGTTGAGTACGATGTTAGGTTTTTGGCGTGGTCTGAGGGGGTAGGTGGACTTCCGAGGGCGGTCGGCCACCAGGTGATGTGTCATGCTGAGGGGGGTATGAGGAAGAGGACTTCTGTCTTCTCGGCATTGAGCTTGAGGCATCTTTTGGTCATCCAGAATGCGACATCTTGCATTCCTTTCTGGAAGTTGGGTTTGGCGGTGGTGGGGTCTTTGGTGTCATCACCGTAGATGTGATGTTGAGGCTGTGCTGTCGGACAATGGCTGCAAGGGGGGCCATTTAGATGTTGAAGAGGGTCAGGCTCAGAGATGACGCCTGTGGGACTCCACACGTGAATTTGGTGGGGTCGGACAGGAAGGGTGGCAGCCTGATCCTTTATCTTCTTCTGGTGAGGAATAATTGGATCCAGTCCATGGCTGTTCCTTGTATGCCTGCGTCGTGTAGTCTGGTGACTAGTGTGCAGTGGGAGACGGTGTTGAAGGCTGTTAATAGGTTGAGTAGGATGATTAATAACTTAATGACAAAAAAATAAATCAGATCTCCTGAACAATCTTAGTGTTGGGATCCCTCCTCTATCAACTTAGAAATTTCATAGTACTCTCCGTAAGTGTAGGAATATCATTCTCAAAACAAAGCCACATTCTTCATTCTTCTAGATTGATATAGCCAGGCACCAATCCAATTTCTCTTCAGAATTATAAAACAGAAATATAACCTTACTCCATCAAATTTGTTCAATAACCCCAATTGCAAATTTGCAAAGTTTTTAGTAAAAACAAAAACAATTAAACTTTCCCACAAGATGCCTGGTTCCTAACTATCTAAGTTACAAATAACTGAATTACAGAAGACCTCAAGGTGCTTACTACTGATAATGTGACTACAAGTAAACCAAGTCTTAAACTGCTTTCTCAGTTTAGTAGACTGAACAGATTTAACTTTCTAACCAATATAGTCCAGCTAGGCTCCCTACTGTGCAATTCGTATCAAAGTCTTCCTGATTCAAGAGAAGCTTAGGATCCAAACATGCGGACTTGAACATCTTTTGCCCGCGACTAACCTACAATTTCTTGCACCTCATAATTTATGTGGGTAAGCTGATCATGCAGTTTATTTTATATTATAAATATTTTGCAGACCACCAATCAGGTTTCTGAGCTGGATGTATCCCTGATACAGTTTTGTGACAAATAGTAGATGATACTCTGATCATTATTGATAAGGACATTGCATGCTTTTCATCCTCTTCAATGTTTCAATCACTTTTTTCAGTCAATCAACCCAATTTTCAATCTAATGATAAACTCTTGATTGAAATACAAGGAGTGTTCCTTGAATAGCCTCAGCTCATACTTGAGAGATGTCAATAGTAAGTGCAAAACTGAAACACACTCACTAACCCCATTACTCTTAAGTAAAACATTCCTCTTGGGTCCTTTTTCTAACCCATACTTTTCACCAAATGCTTGGATGCCCTTGACTCCATTCTAAATGACTCCAAAACAACACCATATTTGTATACTGAAGATATCCAGCTGTACTTTAAAGTTACCTAGTTTAGGGATATCTAACTTTTGGGCAATTTATTGAAGAAGTACATGCCTGAATGCTTTATTAGCATCCCAGACTTAACCCTCTCAACACAAAATATGTACTGATGTCACCCCTTTTAGCTTCATCACTTTTTAATCTTGGATGGATTTTTTTAACACCATGTGCTGTAATCCAGCATTAAGTCAAAACAGTAGATTCATGGGATTCATTTTGAGCAAAGAACTTAATTTGTAATTTCACATTAATGCACTGGGTAAAATTGCATTTCAACTAATCAGTCCATTCCTGAAACTGTTTCCTATGCCAATTTTTTAAGATGTTATCTTATTTATATTACACTACCATAATGCACTTTGTGAGAATAGCCAGATGCCATACTGCACAAGAAGTGGTCTCTGGATGGGAGGCGACCTGATATCCCAATGGCTAACAACTGGTTCTGCACTTTCCGAGCATAAAGGGGGCACCCACATTTGCCCATAACTTAGTTTGTATGTGACTTAACCCCTTCATGAAGACTACCATTGACCACATCACATCCACAGCATCCTTAGAGCATCTTTAGCATCCTTCATCAAGACCACTCCATAGGAATCCGTTGCAATGCCGATAAAGTGGCTGGAACTGTTGAAGGGCTGCTTTTTTTTGGGAAGGTAAACTGTTTTGGAAGACCTTGCTGGTTGCCCTCACAAGCTACCTGCTGGATGTGGTCACTCCAAGTACTTCTAACCAACTTTATTGGCACTTACCTAAGATTTCCTTGAAAAATGTTCCAAGACTCTAATCGGTTGACTTTGCTGAGGCTTGTTCGCAGTTGAGTGAAATAAGTTTGATTTATTATTGCTTGTATAATCTATATCCCTGGATCGTTCCAATGGATCTTTTTGTTCTAAGTTCTACATTTGTATAAAAATGCAGTCCATTTTTCAAATTGGGTGTTAGATTTCTTGATTGTCTTGTCAATTTCTTCTTTAATTGTTTTAGTGCTGTTTAAATGCTTTACTCTTTTTCCTCTGTCTACGCCTTGCTCCTCAGTACCAAAGCTACCCAGGATTGGGCTGAAGGTTTGACAGATGAAGCCTAAGGGCCTTAAAGGTGTTGGCAATAGTATTACATGATGAGGTTGCACAACCACATTATATAATGCACCCATTTCCTCACACACATTACCTCACACATGTGTATTAACTAAGATCTACCTTTCACTTCTGGAAGCTACTTTGCACACAATTGGGAGGATGATTTCTGGAATGAAATACTTTCAACATTCCTCCCCTACTCAGACTTTAAAGTAGTTGGTCTTTGAAGCCAAAATGTATTCAAACTTGCCCCTGTTGTACACAGGGCTCTTACATAACAACCTAATGTTAGTGACGAAAAAGGTTACGAGTTCTGGAGACCTGTGTTGGCCAAGGAAGTCCTATAAATCTGTGCTGTAGGTTTGCCTTCTAAAAGCAAAAACAATTTGCAGTCATTCACAGGAAAACCTTTATGGTTAGAATTCTATCTCCACAGAGAGCCATTTCATGGAAGTTAACAAAATATTTGAAACACCTACTGTTCCATCATCATTGTGAGTGTCTGTATTTAGAGTCTTGTCATGACCGGAACGAAAATAAAGGAGTATAATTTGAAATCCTTAACTATTGAATTTTTAAATATATTATGTAATGAATTTTATTGAGTATAATTTAGTTTATATAAGACATGGTATTAATTATGTTTCTTTAATCTTTTATATTATGATTACTATTAGCATTTTTTGTACGATTTTATTTAATCAAACAAATAAAGAAATTGAATTGCCCAGAAGTGGGGCCAAGGCTCACTGTGCCACTGGATTCAAGCTAGCCGAGCTGATGAGTAGTCATGCCCCGAAACCAGTCCCAGGATTCTTGTTTCTGGTCCAGGGAGGAACTGACTGATTTAAATATGGCTGGGTCTAAATTGGGGTGGCATGGTGAGCAGTCCATCCATCATCTCTGTGTCTTTTACTCTCCTCTCAGGCATGAATCATCCACAAGTAGGGCATGGCCGGCTCATTTAGTAATTTATCCTTAATATCAGGTATGGGCTTTGTGCATAGTTCAGTGACATTTAGGCAATATAATTGAACTCTTCACAATTTTCACTTTGTTCAGTTACTGGCAATAGGGTAGATACATTCAGTACATTTGAACTTTTCTCACCACATTCTCAGAAGCTATCAAATTATGCCTGTACCTTGTCAGCCTATTGTGTGTGAGGTGCTGTGTTTTCGTTTTTGTTAACAATAGCTCCACAGAGTGTGGTAACATGACAGTTAAAGGGTGTCCCATCACTATGTTTTCACTCTTTTCTAAACTAGCACTCTCCATGGCAACTACCTTTATATAGATGGGGCATCCTGCCACTATAGGATCAAGTGCAGTACAACTAGGCTTCAGATCTTCAGGTTCTTCCATCAGTCTGTTTCAAAACTGAAAGTGTGCCTCTATCTCTGTCACTGCAAAATAGAGTAATCTCTTTGGTATGATCAGTCATCCCCAAAGCTGGGGCATGGCACAATTTATCTTTCAGATCTGGGAATGCTTTAATACATGTGTTGTCTCAAGGAAGTGGATCAGACACATCAAGGAAAAGTTTGATATCCACTGTCTAAATTAGCCAACCGTTCCCAAAAACATCACATTTGCATTTTGTGTTTGGGGTGGATTCATGTGTAAGATGGCTTCCACTCTTTCTCGTGACACCTTTCTGACTCCCTTAATGAGAATGTGTCCCAGATCTTGCACATCTTTTTGACAGTACAGCAGTTTCCCTGGAGACACTTTGTGTCCGTTCTCTTCCAGGTGACTCAAAAGAGCAATGATGTCATACTTATAATCATCAGGTGTATCTGATGCTACCAATAGGTCATCTATATATTGAAGAAGAGTAGACTCACAAGGCATTTTAAATTACTCAAGATTTAGTTTTAGGGTCTATTTAAAGATCCATACGTTGTTGTTTTCTGCTGGAAGGTAAATGAAAATTGATACTGGCTATCTTCGTGCACAGGCACTGAAAAGAAACTCTGCCACAAAGCAATGACAGTGAACCATTCTGCAGTACAGGGAATTTGGAAAAGTGCAGTGGCAGGATTCGTTCCCAGGGGACAACAAGGAACTAATAATTTATTAGTCCCCATCAAATCTTGGACAATCCTATTCTTGCCATTAGGCTTCTGTAAACCCATAATAGGTGCATTGCATGGGCTTCCAATTAATACTTTCTGTATGCCTTTCTGAAGCATAGCTCCAATAACTGGTTTTATTCCTTGGTGTAGTCGTTGGAGATAAGTGATAGGATGGTTTTCTAGGGTAAACAGCATTTGGCTTTAATCCGATTTGGACTGGTTCTACACCTTTTATTAGTCCAATGTCTTTCTCTGTGAAATCTCAAACATTGATGGTGTCTCTTAAATACTCAGGTAGCTCAGAAATTGTCAATAAAGGGAACATTCCTGTCTCAGTATTTTGCCCGATCATTTTAAATTCAACATTCTCATCATGGGTCTAGAATGCCATACCATCCTCTGTACAGTATATTGTGTTTTTCTTGAAAAGGTTCAATTTATCACTGGGCTCTCCTTTGAAATGGAATTTTGCATTTATTTATTTGTAACCCTAACTATTTGGATTGTTTTCCCCAAAACATGCAAGTCAGGTACCTCCATCGTTCTAAAAGTAGAGCTGGTAGCTCCTGTGTCAATCAGAAATGAAACACCGTGACCATAAACATTTGCATCTAAATATGAGCCACTCTGATCTACCTCTAAGACTGCACAAAGTATGCAATCTTCTTCCTCTCTCTGGCACCTTTATTGGGAAATATCAGAAGCAAATTCATCAGTCTCAAATAAAGAAAATTGTCCGAAAACATTCTAGTTCGATTTTTGGAATTGTGGCATAGCAGTCTGAATCTGATTTGTATTATACTTCGGTATTTGATTTAAACTAAACATGGGATTGCCCATTGGCGCAGTAACAGAGGACACTAATTGGGCTTGATTCTGCATGAGGGTTTGCATCTGTTGCATAGGCATTCTTTGAACTGGTGTTCTTTGTAAATTTTGCATTAATTCTCTAGCACTTTTGGGATTAAATCAAAATTCTTATTTCCAATTACCCACGTTATGGCAAATTTGTTAAGCAATAAAGTTTTTCATTGCAGCAATGTACTCCCCGTACTCATGGAAACACCTCTACCTCTACTGTGAGAAATATTCATTCGACCTTTAATTCTCGAAAATACAGTCTGTGGTGCAAAACCCTAGGCAACATTCTTTGATTTCCTGCAAAAGTCTGGTTCTGGAAGCCTTTCTGAGCGAACTCAGTCTATGCCAACATGAATTTCTCCATTAATGTCGAATTCATCAGTGCTATATTTTGCGTAATGTAGGATTTCATTTAATGACTTGGTCTGTCAGAAGATAACACTTTGCATAATGTGAACACTGATCTCAGGTTTCAATCCAAATAAAAATTGAAACACAAAAATACCCATATCCTTTTCCTCAGGTTACTCACATCCACTATGCTTTTTAAACACCTGCTCGAACTCTCATGGTGCTCATGAACTGTCTCCTTTGGCTCTACTGTGGTTCTCTTAATCTTTAATCAATCAGTATCCCTTGGAGGTATTTTCCCCTTCGAAAATGTCATAATGGCTCCATATTTCTCCATCACCAGTGGTGATGGTGCACTGGTCTGTTTCTCTCTAGGTGGTTCTCATGTCGGACATTGTACGGCTACCTAACATTCTGCCCACAAGTCAGCTGATACCACAATGCCAAGAAACAAATCCAAATCCATCCACACAACCTTCAAAATGTTCATAAATCTTTCCACTTGTGCATACCACTGCACCAGTTTGTCTCTCAATTTTGAAAAATTGGTGTTAAATGCTGTCAGTTCACCTCTATTCCATGGCACATGTACGTACCTTCCTCTAGCTATTTCCCTCAATGGATTTGATGCTGCCTTATCCCCATTCAGCTCATCCTAGTTTTTTCCATCTTCACTTTTTTTTCCATGTTTATTTGCCCATCAAAAGCCAACTTTTTCAAATCCTTTAATCTGAAATTGCATTTGTGCAGGTCGATGAGGTGAAAATGCATTCCTGTAATCCTCATGTTCTCTATAGCCTGATCATCCAATGCAAACCGATAGCTATGATGCAGATTCACGTTGTTAGAAAGCTCCACATCAATTTTAGATTCTTTCCCTAATGGTATTGCATCTACTATTTCAACAGATTTAGTAATTTACATTCAAGCTGTATCTTCGTCGTCACATGTAGTCTGTATTTTGTATAAAAGATTTGCTACATTTTAAGACAATAACTTCAATATAATTTCGACATTTTGGAATAATGAACTTTCCCTTTCTTCATTTAGTGGCTTAACAGTATTTCTGGATGGCTACCTGTTTCTCTTTATCACACCAACTCGTATATCTTATTCAATTGTTTATTGACTCCACAACGTTTATTTTGTGCTAAATTGCTACAATCTGAAATATGTTGGCATTGTAAATTACATGTTGGATCCTTACATCATATGCTATTTGAGTGCCCTTTGATTTCAAAATTTTGGTCTGCTGTTTGGGATATTATACTAAAGATATTACCTGTTCAAGGTGTTCTTGCTTATAAATTAGTAATTTGTAAATCAGCTGGTCTTGTACATAATCTTACTGATTTGGAAGGTAAACTGTTTACTTTATTATTGTTGGCTGCTTTAAAGTCAATTACTTTCTGTTGAAAAGATGTTTCAAGTTCATCAGTTCATGCTTGGTGGTCTTGGGTTATTTTTACAAGAAGAGGTGCACACTTATCTTTAACTGGGATTAATCATAACTCCTTATTATCAATCATTTTGGTCTCCTATAGATGCTTATTTGTTATCATAATTGTATTTTTCCACCTATTATATTTCTTCTTGTATCATAATACTAAATCACTTGTATGTTATCAGTAACTTTTATATTTTGATGCTATGTGTATTCATACTCCCTTCCCTCCTCCCTCTCACCTTTATGTTGCTTCCCTTTTTTCCTCTTCTTAAGTACGAGACATTTCGATACCTTGTACATTTACGTGATGTTTTTATATATTTTCTTAGTTGATAATTATTATTGACTATGTAATATTTTTTTGTATTTTCTGTATTTGTTACTTATTCTGAAAATTGGATAAAATAGTTTGAACACAGAAAGCTCCACATCATACTTCTTTGCTATCCCTGACAATTTGTCATGTTCCATAGCAGCTCTGTTAGTTATCTCCCTACAGATTAACTCATTTCTGTGATATTGGCCCAAATGATCAAACACCAGACAGCATTTGATTACCTCTTCTAATTCTATCTTCAATTTTGGAATATTCACTAATCTGTCCTTTCTTGTCTCTACTTCTTTTGAGTGCTCTATGACTTTTTATCTTTTTTCTCTTGCAATCTCATCAATTCATGCTGGGAAACATCCACCTTAATCAACACGTAAGTCATATGGAGCTAAGGGATTTGTGAAGACTAACGTCCCTCCTACGTCTACTAGAGCTGCAAATTGTGTGGGGTCTCCACAGAACTAACTGTGTGTTTCTGGGATTTTCAACAAATGATGTCTCCACAGAACTAACTGTGTGTTTCTGGGACTTCCAACAACTAATGTTGTTAAGACTTCTGGCCTTCTCTCAATCCTGGGTGGTGCTCTTGCAGCCACATGAAGTGCAACTGGAATATTCTCAATGGGAACCACAGCTAGTGCTTCTGACACAACTGCTGGAGGAAATAAATAAATCTATAAAGGGCGTTCAATAGGGAGTGGTTCTGGATCCACTGGAGCCATGGACTCACTCGCACTAGCCCTTTTTTTCTCCTGGGTCAGAACACAGCATTGAAAATCCACTAGCCAATTGCAGCGCAATAGCACACCAACGGTCCAATTTCAGCGCCCTCGATACAATTTTCCTCGTATTCACAAACAACCTCCAAACAACTTCTTTAAACAACTTCTTCTTTACTCTTCTAAAAGCAAATTTAGTATCACAACTATTTAAGAGTATCCTACACTCATAAGTGACTTCTCGCCCAGAAAAAAATCACACAAATCAATGTAGCTTCATCCTTTTGTGCAATAAGGTTCCAATAACATTAACCAAGATTATTTAACCACAACGGCGCATCCCTATTGTTACTGATGGAAGTAGTGGTACCTCACACTCCACATCTAAATCTCCTGCAAACAAGTTTAAAATGTTTGCTATTATCCTGGGATCTTTCGATTTCAATGCGCCTGAAACGGAACTCCTTATTTTCAACACCTTGATGTCTCTATCACTCACTTAAACACCTGAAAAGAAAAGACACTCACAACTACAACATTTTCACCCTATTAATACACATACCTTCAAAACCACAGCCACCAAAATGGCACCCGTCTTTAAATTCTGCTTCGCCACGCCATAAAGATCTAGACACTGGCAATTGAAATCATGAATCATTTAAGTATAGGTTGATTAATACACTTTATGCTCCATTTGGGGTGTGCACCATATTCTCTGCTACTAGACACTGTTAGTCCCTAATGGATTGGCCAAATGGTATTTAAGTCTAAACACCCCCAATTTACAGAACTCGACCCTTGGAAATCCTTATGGTGCTTGACTGATCGAATGGGCCTTTGCCACCATGGCACGAATAGATCTGGAACAAAACACAAATTATGCATACATTATCAACTGCCATATCCTTAGTATTCAGTCAATGATGAACGGTTGGACATGTTCTCAAAACTTTCTTTATCTTGGAGGATTAGTATGGTTTTGTCATTTTTATTCAGATTAGTCCACTTTACAGAACTATCAAATAAAAGGTTGATTAGTGACAGCATAAGTTAATACAGTGTGTTCCTTAAGGGAAATTGTCAAGCCAAGAACCTGACCTACCCTACAAGGGGAACCCCATGTAAATCTCCTTTTCAGAAAAGAGCAAGATTTCTGAGAATAATCTAGAACTTCCCATAAAGAGTTGTTTTGGAAACTCAGTCCAGTTTTTCACAGCTGCAGTAGTCACCGTCAGAATATCAGTGATAGAGGAATTGTAATTGCAGTAGTATTGATCAGACAAGTCAGATTAAAGGCACCTTTAGAAGTATCTGTCAGCAAGAATGGGTGAGGGAGAAATAGAGTAACTCTCCCGTAGCAGATTCATGTGAGAAGAAAGGATGAGCAATGCTGATCTTCTAACTTACTTGGAGCACCTATTAATATAAAATCACACAACAATGTAATGAAACTCAGTGGGTGTTAGAAATCAGGGTCTCTAGTAGGCAAAGGTTTACACCTTTGTCCAAGTAGGGACCATTCCTTTTAATTAGGATAAGGGAGTTACACTCCTAAAATAACACCTGCTCATCCCCATGGTAGCTCGGCACGAGCGGTCAGGCTTATCTTAGAGGCAGTGTGTAAATCATTTACACATAACCAACAGTAATACAGTGAAGACACTACAAAAGGGCACCACACAGTTTAGAAAAATCTCCAATATTTGTATATATCCAAAACAACACTAGCAACAATACACATCCAACGTACAGTTCTCAGAAATCTTCAGTAGTCAAAATAGACTTGAAATATATATGGGGTATCACGGCATCATGAACGAAAAATCCAAACAGTTTTGCTGACCGCAGCACCACAGGTCAGCTACGATGCCGGTAAGACCCGTGAAACAGTGCATTTAGAAATGTGGGACATTGTAGACCTCTCGATGAGCCCAGTAGGGCTGGTGTCCACAGGCTTTGGTTCCAGAGGTGGGTGAGGAGTCATTAGGCCCTTAAATTCAAATGTGTTGCAGATCGAAGTTCTCGCGGTTGAAGTATGGAGCACCGGCATCAACCGGCATCAGGGCTGCGGTGCGAAGTGTAGCAGTGCGGTGTGTGGTGCCCTCAGGTCATGGTGCAGGCCACAGCTTGGTGACGGTTGTCCAGCGGTGTTGGTGAGACCAGGGCTGTGGTACGAAGTGATGTAGTGCTTGTCATAGCGCTGGCAGGTCACGGTGCAAGCAGCGTCGTCGTCGTTGCTGAAGTGCTGTCGTCGGCTGTTGAACTGGAGTTGATGGTGCCCACCTTGGAGGGCTAAGTCTGCAGTGTGGGATGTGGACAGTGTGCCGTGTAACTTACGAGACATGCCCTCGAACCATGGTGCAAGCAGCGGGGTGGAGCGGCATCATCAGGGACACCAAGGTGGCATCGTGAAGCTAGGCGGTGTGAAGCCCAGTGCCCACAGGTCATGGTGCAAGCAGCGGCTCGATTGTGTCATCGGGTGGCATCTTTGGTGAGTGTGCGGCGTTGACCTCTGCAGAGCCTTCAGGACACAGAGTACAGCAGCAGTGCCTTAGATGGCGTTGGGTTGCTTTTTCTTCTGTTGCAGCACAAAACACACAGTCCCAAGTGCTGATGGCAGAAGAACCTGAAGTCTTTGCTGTTCCTGAGACATCTTGAACAGGGGGCAACTCCACCTCAAGCCCTTGGGGAAACTCAATATAGAAGTTATGGAAAGTTCTGTCCAGTCATTTCACTGCCCAACACTGAAGCAGCCACTGCAGGCCAAGACAGCAAAGCACTCAGCAAAGAGGTAGTTCCTCCTCACCACTTCTCTAGCTCTTCTTCTTCGCAGTCTTCTTGGTCCAAAACAGTTCTAAAGTTCTGGGGTCTGGGCCCCCATATGTATACTCCAAATTCCTTTATCCTCTCAGGCAGAGAGTGTCTATGCTTAGTCCAAACCAGTTTGGTCCTCTCTGGCCCAGCTTTCCAACAGGAGGCAGAGACAGCAATGTCTACAGCAGACAGTTGCCCATTCGGGTGCAAGGAAATCTCCTCCCAGTACTCTAAATGCAGGCCAGGTATTCGGCCCAGCACTGACTCATCCAGACTCTCTAGATCCACTGCACATCTCCAGCCTCTGTCACTCCAAGCCAGACAGTCAATACACATCCTGGCAGAGGCACACAGGATGGCTAAGCAAGAACATACCTACTTTCTAAAAGTGTAATTCTCAAACACAGAATGTAAAAATCACCTTAACTAAATGATGCATCTTTAGATTCTGAGTTCAGACATACTAAACTTTATTCTCCTATCTGGTTTCAATGGGAAGTTATATTTATAAGATGTTATAAATTAACTCGAACACTTTCCTATGGACCAGATAGCCTTTCAATAGTGAAAAACCAAATTGGCAGTATTTCACTATCAGGACATGTCAGACAAATCAGACCATGTCTTACCTTTCACATACACTGCACCCTGGCCACAGGGGTACCTTGGGCCTACCTTAGGATTGACTAATATGTAAGAAAAGGGAAGGGTTTGATTTACAGGCCCTGGGCACACAGAGTGCACGGTTCTAGGGACTAACTAGTAAATCAAACACGGCAATCATGGAAAAACCAATGCACAATTCACACCAGGAGCACCTGCACATTGACACTGAACAGTGATGAGAACATGCGCAGAGACACTAAACCAGTAAAAACAGAGTCAGAATCAGGAGGTTCAGAAAGCAAATAGACAGGGGAAACATGCTAAAAGATGCCAAGTCTGACAATGGGTGTCTGATTCTGTCAGCCAAAGGAAACGGCTCATCTTATGGTGTTGTCAACATCCGCTACTTCTCCTATTGATTCCCACAGTAACCATTTACACTAGTGTATAGTAAAACATTTTCCAAGTGTTAGCAACATGGCGGAAACTTCTCATGTGAACCGTCTTACCTAAGCTACAAGCTGCATTCAGTGTCTTATTGTAATGATACATAGAGTATATCTAAATTATTGTTTATTTGAACAGTCTATTCATTATCAGTTCAAATCAAGGTTCATTGTTATTTGAATGATCTAATATGGTGTGATAAAGCTAAGGAAAAATATGGTTGAACACATTCTTTATGCAAAATGTCCCAAATAAACATCTATTTAGCTATGAGCAAGAGTCAAAAGAGAAAATCTTGGTCCTACATAAAGGAACACATTTAAGAATGATATCCTAATACAAAAAAAGGCTTATTTCCATATGCATTTAAAGCAGCACATTTTAACTATTTCACCTCTTTCTATGTGAAAACATGTCTACAGCAGTTTAAAAGCATTCGAAAAGTGCAAATATTGCATAGTCTGCAAGTCATTACAAACAAAGTTGCTGAACGAAGTTTCATTCAGCATTAGTTGTAAATTTACAAAATATTTTTGCAATAGTGAAGATATAGGATATAGGGTCTCATTATGATTTTGGTCGTAAGCAATCGTGGCGGACTGGATCCACCCGACCATAGGTCGGTGGTTCTTCCCGCTGGAAACATCCATTATTCAATGTCAACTTGTGTGACGGGCATAAAAGGCCCACAGTACAAGCTGCCTTTGAAAAATGAATGTCTGTAAACATCCCTGTACCATTTGGTCGGCACCCTGCGGTGCCTGCCATACGGTACAGGGATATTTAGGGAGGCAGAGGTGCCCTGCCAGTCCCCATAGCTGAGGGTCAGGAGGGAAGGGGACCATTCTAGGGACCCCCAAATTCACTTTCCAACAGCTTTCCCATGTCAGAAAGGCCAACATGGAAAAGCTATGGGCTAATGACATCATAATCCCGACAGTCGAGCTGAGGCTGGCTCTGCTGTCATTATGGGATTATTAGTCATTCCGACACTCCAACAGGTTCCTTGAGCCAATTGGAGGAGCAGCAGAATTTCCCCGCAGGTTTCCCTCAGACCGCCATTATTGTTGTAAAGCGGTCGGAGGGATAACAAGCTGTCAAATGGCTTACCGTCTGACATGAAAATAGGCCCCAAAGTGTTTTTTGCATGTGCTAAATTATAAAATGGATGTGTGCAAGTGTACATTTTTCTGGTTGTGCACAAGTTGCATTGTACACACTCATTGACCACCAGTCCATTATCTTCATTTGGGACCCTTCAAAGTGGGATGCACTGAGAACATCTAATACTTCAGTAGACCTTGGAAGATAGCACAGCTGTTTTTTAGAGGAATGTTCAATGTAGCCAGGCAATAAAAATGTATGTCGCCTGTATACAGGCCAACTTACTATTCACATAAACAGCTTTAATTAAATTCTTTAGCATACATGGACCATTTCATACCAGTAAAAAGCAAAATTGCTCCCAGACATGAGGTGAGCGATAGAGCTTTATCCTCATTAATACAGCAGAGCCTATTCCTCTACCCAGTTGCCCCACGGGATCGATTGTAGCTAGGAATGATGAGTGAGTGACAGTTACTCTAATTTGGAAGGACGACCAGCCAGGAGATGTGAGTGTAGGACTTTCGCTGAAAGCCTGGCAGTGTCTCTAATCACAGCTCTCGTTATAGATTAAATTCTTAAAAATTTGAGTGAATATCTGTTTAAAACAGTGTCATGATCTGAGGAAGTTATGATCTAAGGAATGCACTTATCTCTGTACAGTTGACCCATTGTCAGAGGTGCATTACTCTGAACTTTTTGAAAACATGCATCTTTCGGAGCAGAAAAGGCTTGTGGGGGGCACAGTATGTTGTGGGCCTTCAAATAGGGTTGCATCTTTGATGGATGTGCTATGCTAAACATGAGTGAAGACCCAAAGGGCTACTTGTTCTATGGAGCACAGGACTTTCATGAGATTTGCAAATGGTGCTGCCCATCTTCAGTATTTAAGGGCCTATTCATGGACCGCATTATGTAACATGGTTTGTAGTATTACAAAGCATACTACAAAATGCTATTCGCAAACCTACATAAAGAGTTTATGCCTTTGCCTCTCCTACATTTATGTGTGCAGAGATCTCCACTGAAGTGTGGAGTCTCAGCACATGTAAGTATGTGTTTTAGTGGTAAATGTGGAAGAGACAATGGAGATTGTCTGGAAAATGAGGAATACTCATAGGAAAGAGGAGGGGAATAGAGAAGAGTAGGCAGGGACTAAGGGAGGGCCAAGTTGGGTTTACAGAGGATGTCTAATCACCCACAAAAGACTAACCCCTAGATGCATCATTGTAACATTTTGCGATGCCTTAATTGCGAAAATTAAGGAATCGCAAAATGCTATGCATCAAAAAATCGCTAATTATTTTGAGATTCGGTAATTTTCCTTAATTGAGATTCACAATTTGCGAATCGCAATTAAGGAAAACCCTTCCCATTGATTCCTATGGGCCAAAAAGCCCATAGGAATCAATGGGAAGGCAGTCACATTTTGCGAATTTCAAATTGCGATTCGCAAAATGTGAATGCAATTTCAAGGGTGCAGGGGGGTTCAAAGAACCCCTCCCTGCACCCCTGAAATTGAACTGTAAGTGCAATTTACACACACACATGACCCCAGGACATGTGTGTGTGTAAATTAAGACCTTCAAATATGCAACTAGTGCATGTTTGAAAGTGTTCTATAAATTAGCATGAAGTTCAACTTCATGCTAATTTACCCCTTCCAAATTGCGAATTTGCAATTCTAAAGTAATCATGCATTGCATTGAAGAAATCACAATTTTGCGATTTCTTAAATGCAATGCATGATTACTTTAGAATTGCGAATTCGCAATCGCAATTTTAGAAATCGCAACAAAATTGCGATTTCTAAAATCGCAAAAATATCAAAATGCTTGATGCATCCCAATAACGAGATTTGCATTCGCACACGGCGGAATTTTGCGATTCGCACCGTTTGCGAATGCAAAAACCCTTGATGGATCTAGGCATAAGCCCATTGCTGCTCTCAAACTGCACTTCTAAAGTTACTTCAGCCAAACAAGGACCCAGAATGGTTGTTAAGTACTCCAGCTCAGAGCTGGAGTAAGTCCAGCACCACATATGGCTAACTCCTAGAACTGCAACACGCTCTCCTAGAAAATATCTTTTTTGCATTTAAGCTTTAATGTAACAATAAATGTTTAATATATATCACTAAACTATTTTTGAAGACTTCTGCACATCACTTTTAATAATTGTTAATCATAAATAAAAAATTACTTTAGTTGAGGTTTTGAACACCAATTCTGTAGATTGCCCCAAGTGTATAAGAATAGCCCTGGGTTGTTCTCAGCAAGAGTAAAAGAGTTACTTCAAAATTGTGATGAGGAGGCATTGTCCAACGTAGATGATTTTTTTCTGATGGACGATGAGTCATTGGAACAATTGAACAGGGAGAGGGGTTAGCCAATTTAACTTAAAAACTCAAAAATTGCCCACCTCAATGTCCTATGTTTGGAAAAAGAGCTATCAAGTGAAGTGAAAAGCCTGGCAGCCAATTTTTGAAAAAATGCGCACTGCTCCAACCTCTGAAGGCTCTGAAAGGTTTACAATCCATTTTACAATTCCAAAATGCTGGCACAACATACATTTTGGAGGATGCAAAAAGACTTAAAATGTAATATGACCTAATCAGACCTGATTTTTCAGACCAACATTGAACACAGGACACACAGAAATCCTGTGTTCCAAACAAGCTGACATGATAGTTTACAAACACTCACACACACTTGTAAATACCAAAAATGTGGTGATCCGTGCAGTTGCAGTCAATCAGGGTTCACCTACCTCACCTTCAATGGAGGTGAAACAGTACCCATGACATAAAAATCTCATTTGTACACTAATGCTGAAATGTGTTTTGCATCCACAGAAAAGATACTGACAGCAGTACAAACTGCTGTAGTGAGAGAAATAGCACTAGCACAGGGGAAACACATAATTGTTGTGATTCCAGTACCATCCTTAGAGGCTGTTACCAAATCAAGCATTCCAAACGCAAAAGCACTGCATCCACGACGGATACAATGGGCTAATTCTCACACTGCAACAGATGCAGACTACAAATGTGACTCTACATTAAAAACAGAAGCATTCCTGCAGGATGAACAAGAATATCTCAAATCAGTATGAATACATTATTTATATTGATGGGTTCTGCCCAGCCTGCCTTAGGAAGTAAACAGCAATACACAGCAGCATGTGCAATTGTGAAGGGAAATATGCAGGATGGCAAGTTCCGTCCTAGCAATACACAGATGCAGTCTATGGGAGATTGCACAGCACAGCTGGCAGAACTAAAAGCCCTGATACTGGCACTAAAAAATACGGATCAGGAATTCCCTACACTCATTATGTGGGATTCATTTTATTATGTCCAGTCTAACAAAAATTTTCTTCACTCAAGGAGCCAGAATGGGTTTAGAGGTTCCAAAGGTTTCACAATAAAGCACAAGCTGCTTTGGGAACAGGTGGCAAAGCTGACAAAATGCTAGCCAAAAGCTCATGTAATTCACACATAGAGTCATCAGCGTGTTGGCATACATGTAGAAGTGAATTCATTGGCTCATGAAGCCTCCAAAGCGATAGTACGAAATGCTGCAGTTGCTGCTATCACTCGTTTCAGCACAATGATAGACAGACAAAATATTGATAGCTGTAACAGCTATGCACAACAGTTCAGCCTTGCCAAAAGGTTTTCCACTCAAGTACTCCTATTAGTTAGATGTGCAAAACATTCCATATGCTCAAATTCCAGGAGTGGGGGAAGGAGTACTACCAAACATGGATCACAGATTAGGAATAATTCTAGCTGCACACAAGGGTCTGGGTACAGCACACACAAGTATCGCTGAGACTGTTTCACTATTCAAGCAGCGTTATTGGTGGCTAGGTCTTGCTGAACAGACTAAGGGTTTTGTCCTTAAGCGCAACATCTGTTAGCAGATGAAGGGTTTCACCATAGCAGGTCCACCACCTACACCATCACTGATTTCAGAGAAACCTCTTGTATTTGTCTACAATCTGATGGGGCCTACAAGTACATCTTGGTGGCAGTGGATTCATGCTCTTGATTCCTGTGGTTTTGGACTCAGCACTTGGCTAACACCTGAACTGTTATAAAGGATTTGTGAGTTTTCATAGGGACAAATGCAATTGCCACATTACATTCTGACCGAGGCCATGCGTTTAGCCCACAGGATTACAAAGATGCCACAGGAAGTTTGGGTGAGGCCTTGCAATACTCCTCCCCGTATCATCCAGAGGGAAATTTTATCTTGGTGAGAAAGAACTGTGACTTAAAGCAATCCTTAACAGCTTGGGTATTAGACTCACGTGGCAGTGGGATCAATTATCAATATGGGTACAGAGAGCACTTTCCAGGGGGCTGTAATTCATATGAAGTACTGTTCGGGATAAGAATGTGGGCACCCAACCTCTATTGTGGCAGCACAGTGGCGGATGAAAAACCATTTGACCACAAGGATTATTTGGCTGTTTTACAGGATCTGGTATGTACTATCTCTCCCACAATCCCCTCAGGATCGTGTTAGGAAAAGCGTAGTCCCATTTCTGTTTCTTTTCAACAATGGTGAGCGCACCTTAACGCGATCTCTCTCAGATGCCTCATTTACCACTCTGCCTTTGAGGCAGCTTTTCTTGTACAGCGTACCCTGTAATTAGAAGCTAACAAACCGAAGAGGTAAATTGCATTAACATACAGATATACACACATTTAGTAGTCGCCGTCTTTGAGTTTTTTACGCACTGTTGGGTTTTCTACTCACAGTTAGTGTTTCATGCAAATTCAAGAATATGGACACATTTGGTTCCAGGTGTTGGTAGTTACAAGTGTGCATTAATATGCAATGTATTTGTTATCTTGGGCTGCAGGGGTTTGAGATTGTACATAAAGTGGGTTTTTTGGGAAGTTTGGGAGTGATGTGCTTCAAGTTTGTTTTTGTGTACATTCTTGTACGCTGGTGGTTCCTACATGTTAAGGGGATGTTCTCTGATATCACTCTCCTATATTACAGGTTTCCAATTCCTTATCTTTGGCATAGCGCCAATGCGTAGAAACCCTCTACACCAGTGGTTCCCAAACTTTTGACTCCTGAATATCCCCATTGAGTCACCACTGGAAGCCGGGGACCCCCAAGCAATTTGTATGAGTTAAATTTCAAATATTAAAACAATAATTTGAAAACAATACACATGTGTGCATTCAAAACAAATACTGAAAGTACTAATGATTTTGGGGCCAGATGTACGACCATTTAATTTAGCCCCTCACAATTGGCGACACATGGCAAGTGGCAAATTGCGAGTCGCTAAATGTAATGTACAACAGTGTGTTTAACACTGTTTGGGATTCCTAATGGGGTCGCAAATTGCGAGGTTCATTAATATTAATGAGCCTCTCGCAATTTGCAAGCCCATTGGGAATGCCAGCCCTCCCAGGTATTGTGGCCTGCTGGGCTCTGCAGGCCACCATGTCTGGGACTGCTTTTAAATAAAGCAGTTTTAAAAAGAAAATGCAGCCCATTTACCATGCATTTAAAGAAAAAGGAAATGAAACATTTTCGTTTCATTTTCTAAAGGGCAGGCAGCGGTCCCTGGGACCACTGACTGCCCTTAAAAAATTATTTTGCATGCATTTGCAAAGGGAAAGGGGTCCCCTGAGGACCCCTTCCCATTTGCAAATGCATTACCATCTACTTTAAGTAGGTGGTAATTGCAAATGTTTGGCGACCGCAAAACATTTGTTAATGGTTTTGAGACTCGCTATTTAGAAGGAAATGCCCCTTCCAAATAGCAAGTTGCAAAACGTATTTAGCGAGTCGCAAACAAATTGCGACTCG
The DNA here is from genome assembly GCF_964263255.1 of Lissotriton vulgaris. Classification (NCBI taxonomy): domain Eukaryota; kingdom Metazoa; phylum Chordata; class Amphibia; order Caudata; family Salamandridae; genus Lissotriton; species Lissotriton vulgaris. The sequence goes on along the minus strand of NC_141696.1, from coordinate 1,090,448,239 downwards.
CGAAATAGGCAATGTACATGGCCCAATAAGTTTTTGCATGCGTAAACGGGTTTGCGAACCCGTTCGCACATATAAAAACGGATCATACATCTGGGGTATTTTATATTGAAGTAATAGCCCCTCTGTCTTATGCATTTCATTTGTTTTATAGCATCTCTCATACCATTGTAGGATGCCAGAGCACTTAACATCACACACATATATAGACATTGAATCATACATGTAAATCAGTGTGTATATAAAATGTTTATAAAGAGTGAATGGTCTTGAAAAGCACAAACTCAAGATTCAGAATATAACACGGTGGCTAGCACTGACTTTAACATTAAACATTTATTTCCACCCAAATAAACCTTTTTATCAGCATCAGGATAATGAATAACTGGGGAAAAACAGAAGTTACTAACTGGTACCATGCAGTTTGCACGCAGCTCTTTAATGACAGTTTATAAATCCCTCTGCTACATTACAATTGTCACTTGTGAAGTGCACAGTAACAAAAGAATCTCTGTGACAAAAGCAGTAACCATGGACCTATGCACATAAAATACTGTGTTTTAAAATGCATGTTACACGTTCTTTGCAGTAGGCACATTAACCATCTGTGCTACATTAGTTAAGTCAAAGTTGCCACTGAACAAAACTCCTCACACTCCAGCAGGTACATTATTCACTGGCATGATCTTGACACTTTTATTGTTGCTGGAAAGCTGCTAATTATACAAGAAACTTTTCTGTTCTTATAAAACTGTTGCCTACGGACCCCCAGGGAATGTGTCATGGTCCCCTGGGGGTCCGCGGACCCCAGTTTGGGAAACACTGCTCTACACTGTTCAGGTATGAATACTATTTACCATGTTTAGATACACTTTTTACTTTACCATTTTTTTGGTTCCTGTTTTTATTGGAATACCACCAGAGTCACTTTACAAGTGTTTCACTATTTTGTTCAGCGCCGTGGCACATGTAATTAGATGACACGGTGGCACAGCATAGTTAGGTGTTTCAAACGTGCACCTGCTTATTTTGAGCACTCTGAATTCCTTCTTTTACTCATTGGCTTTACATTAATGTTCTCTTGTTCTTTCCTTGTTCTCGTGGACTTAACATTACATTTTAAGCTTGTTAATCATTAGGCATAAGTTTTATTACATAAATTAAATTGCATTGTACAATACTAAACTTTATTTCACTTTTAAGGATTTGTTTTGTAAAAGTGAATTATGTTATTATCTGATGCAAGCGCAATACTATGCTGATACATGTAAAATTTGTCTTATACTTTATTTATTGTTTAATGATATGTTTTTGAAAAAACTAAATATTGATTGTGTATGTCTCTATATTGAAAATAATTAGTTTAACATTAGAGAGCGTTTTCTCAGTAGGACACGTGCTCACTACAATCAGGGTTCACCCTGTAAGGATTTTTGTTTCATTTGTGTGTGTCGCCAACGCACCACAGTAGTGGAGCACCCTTGGTTTAAAATCATACGCATAGATTAACTGTGTTATAAACAGTGCGTCTCTTTCCACACCGATAATGGAGGCATCTGCCAGTTCCAGAAAACCTGCTGAGCTACCAAAGATAGATCATACTACGTTTGGCTACTTCATTGATTTTGACAATTTTTCATTGGAACCAAGTAAACCTGAGTTACCACCAATGCCAATTCCCCACAAACAACGAATTTGTGATTTCTACCTTTGGCTGAAAAAGACTTACTTTGTTTTTCCCTGGCTAAGGCTCTGGATTGCAATTGGTCTACTGTTCCTAGTCCTTTGGATTGGTATAGTGAATTTCTTTTTCTTGCTCCTCAATGGACATTACCTCCCAGAATGCTCTGCAATACATATAAACTTGGTCTTGAAACTGCATGCATCATCACACTGTGAACAGAGGGACCTGACCTTAGTGAACATTACAGCAGTTCCAGTTCCTGAAGAAATAGTTTGGGACAGAGTTTCCTATGATGTGTATGGTACTACTGAACTTTTAAAAATACCAAATTTGTTTAAAATTTTGCTTAGTGATATCATCACCTCTAGTACTCTTTCTGATGACTGGGGCTCTGAAACTGTGCATACTATGCTGTCTGATTTAGAATAATCTGCTGCATGTTCAAATGGTGAATTATATTATGTTACATCTAATTTTGACACCTTTTTTTTACCAGCACTATGCTCAACATTGTTTGCACAAAGAAAGTATCCCACGTAATGTTTTCACTTATTATCAATGGGAACATTGCCCAAAATCACCGAAAGATAGTTCAACAACATTTGCACAGAAGTTTGCTTATTTTTCTGGGTTTAACACTTCAGACCACTAGTAGTATTACTATAGGCTTGCACCTACACATGCAAAGAAAAATATGCTTACTAATACTAAGCTGATATACTCTGCTTCCTTTATGGCCTGGCTGGCTTTTCAAGGTTTTGACTTCTGGAGGGAGATTATAGACACAAAATCTGTCTTTGGGACTAAAGGTTGGCAAGTTCAGAAAACGGAGGCCTTATTTAGAGCATGCCTCATACTACATCAAATGATTTATGTGAATGACAAGGTGCAACACACTTCCTCTCTTGGGTTAGCCAAGATCCAGGATTCGAACACACCTCCGATTCCCTCACTTACACACTTTGAGGGTTGGCGAAATTATACACTACACAGTGAGGATACATTAGATACAATGTTACACAATGGTTCTTACAATTCATTAAACCCCAATTGGAAAGGATGGTTGGTTTGGGTTACCAACTAGGGGTGGGTGGAGTTTGCGTAGTTGTGCTATGCAAGTGAAAGAGTAAAAAATCTCTGCTAGCACGCAAAAGTTCTGGGAACACGTGGAATTGCTTGTTTTGCCCGTTCGCAATGCTTTTTTCCTGTTCGCGAACGCCGTTTGAGCGCTCAGGGAGATATATCTTGCAAACACGCGTTTTGAAAGCGTGAACAAGCAACAAATTCGACGAAGCAGTGGAGTGCAGAATTTTCAGCAAGTTCACGTTCTGCATGGAACGCAAAACTACCCAATTTCCGCAAATTCCACGAGCAGAACAGAATGTACAGCCCAGGCATATTACCAACACAAATAGGTGTCAGTCAAGTTTCAGGGTTACCACCAAACGGTTTAGTATCTATAAGCATGATCAGCGCTACGTACAATCGGAACATTCGGAACACTCAGGGGTGGTGATATCTTACAGTGTTGGGAATTTATTCCTAGAGTGGCTAAAGACCTCAACACTGTCCCAAATGAAATAACACCTGCCCCTTCTCTCAGATGACATGGATCTTAGGGATTTTTTGTTAGGTCCCCAGAAGCCACATTGAAAGCATTTCCTATATGCTATTTACAGCGAGTTAAGGAAAATGTCTCAACAGAAGTCTGCTGAGAGACTACCTGAAATAGATAGGGTTAACCTTGAAAAAACCTTGGCTTTGGTCAACAATGCTATGACCACACTATCATCCAAAATGTATTGACTGGGCAAAAATGTGTCTCCTGCAATAGATATAATGGAACTGGATTTGTCTATTCTACAACATGGACTGTCCCAATTGCTGTCCATTCTATTATTAAGCTGGACACTGCAATTATTGCGTTCTGGCCAGGTGCCCAGGCATCACATCAACAGTACAACTCTGTTTTCTGTATTCAACCTATCGGAAAGACAGATGATGATAGCACAAAGAGCTGCAAAATATACCATGTTGTACATTGGACTAATTACCTTTCACATTGGCCGAGTCACCTTCCACAGACTGGTTAATCCAATGCTAAATACACTGCCAGTCACAACTTTACAATTTCAATACTGTCTCCAGTAGCACCAGGTATGCAGATATGAAACGCTAGGAGAAGGGTATATACATGAGTACTGGTAATTACTGTACAGATTTAGATGTAGGAATGGGGACACTGAGGTTTTTCTCAAAGGTTGAAATTGTGAAAGTGGTTTAAGTAAGTCCTTTGTTTGCAAGGACATTTCTCTTCACAGAGACTGAAACGCTTTGGATGCAAACCTATCCTGTCACTGGAAGGGTACCCCAGCTGCCATGATTCATCCGGTGTTCAAACTGTTCAGAAAGTGAGCAATTTGATGCTGAATCACCAAGGCGGTTGTGGGATGGTACCAGGCATCGCATATCTGGACACAGTAAGTTCCGGGATACATTTTTGTATCCATGTATTGTTTCCACCGGGCCACATGGTTAATAATGCAACGCTATTGTCTTCATTGAATGCTTCCTTTGTATTAATTCTCTGAGCAGACTGAAAGCCATGCTTCTTCAAAAAGATGTACCCTAAACCTCAACCGGGGAGACGTTTGCTCTCGAGTTTACAAAGTCTTCATCTGAGATACAGGCATTAGTACATAAGAACTTCCCACTCTATTTCAAAGAAATGGTTCATCATATCTTTGACATGTCTGACACAAGGGGGATCATGCACACACTTAAACGTACAGGTTCTGGACTATTAAGCTTGTTTCACACAATCTTTGGAGTTATTCCAGCATTCATACACTCCGTATAGGGAATAATTTTTAGAGGGCTTCCGCGGGTCCTGCTACTTGTATTGGGCATCCTGGTTTAAATTTTCCTGCTTTACAATGGACATCCCAGTTCATCGAGAGATGTAAAAGGCCCTGCTGGTGCAACGTTATCGCGAACGCATGGTGTTTTATCTGGGCACACCTCAGCTTTGGAATCTAAGTGAGCATTGGTTCCTATCATTCAGACCAGTCTGGTTTTACTTCATCTTGCCCGTGTTCCGCTGCCAATTCTGCAGATACAAATTCTTGTTGGACTTGTGTCTGACCCTTCCATCAGTTGAGCCACCAGACATAGACGTACTAGTGGAAGCCTTACAGGTCCATGTCAGATGAAAAACGTATCCAGTCAATGGAAGGGTACCCCAGCTGCCATGATTAATCCGTTGTTCAAACTGTTCTCGAAAGTGAGCTATTTGATGCTGAATCACCAAGGCGGTTGTGGGATGGTACCAGGCATCGCATATCTGGACACAGTAAGTTCCGGGATTACTTTTTGTATCCATGTATTGTTTCCACCGGCCCACATAGTTAAGAATGCAACGTTATTGCCTTCATTGAATGCTTCCTTTATATTAATCCTCTGAGCAGAATGAAAGCCATGCTTCTTCAAAAAGATGTGCCCTAAACCTCAACCTGGGAGACGTTTGCTCTCCAGGTTGCAAAGTCTTCATCTGAGATACAGGCACTAGTACATAAGAACTTCCCACTGTATTTCAAAGAAATGGTTCATCATATCTTTAACATGTCTGACACAAGGGGGATCATGCACATACTTAAACGTACAGGTTCTGGAATATTAAGCTTCTTTCACACACTCTTTGGAGTTAATCCATCATTCATACCCTCCGTATAGGGAATAATTTTTAGAGGGCTTCCGCTGGTCCTACTACTTGTATTGGGCATCCTGGTTTTAATTTTCCTGCTTTACAATGGACGTCTCAGTTCATCAAGAGATGTAAAACGCCCTGCTGGTGCAACGTTATTGCAAACGCATGGTGTTTTATCTGGGTACACCTCTGCTTTGGAATCTAAGTGAGCAGTGATTCCTATCAATCAGACCAGTCTGGTTTTACTTCATCTTGCCTGTCTTACGCTGCCAATTCTGCAGATACAAATATGTGCTGGACTTGTGTTTGACCCTTCCATTGGTTGCTCCACTGGACATAGACGTACTAGTGGAAGCCTTCCAGGTCCATGTGTATCAATGTCCTCAGCGTATTCCTATATTGATGATGGCATTCTTAGAGCCTCCACAGGATGCTCCAGCTCATGGCGGAATGGACAACAGCTCTACAAAAGGCTCACAGGTTTCAAGTGTTTCCTCAGCGGCTGCTGTGGGAACTGGAGAAGATCCCTTTTGCTCCGTTGACCTGATACAAGAGGGGTTACAGGGACTGTCTTCTGAAAATGGGAGCAACAATGATGTTGCATCTCCCACACAGGCCACATAAACATTTGGCTCTATGTATGATGGGAACAATTTCGCCTTTTTTCCAAAACAAGCCAAATTAGAATGTGAAGCATCTTTTTTGTTTCATTTTTTTTTCTGCTCTCACTGAGCACCATGACTTTGGATGTGCTCAGTCGGTCTAATCACATACAGATTCTTTAGTGGATCTATAGAGCTTTTTGATTTTTAATAACATCCTTTTTACATATTGCAATGTTTTTAGACACTGGTTTTTATGACATTGTTTTATGCTTTTAGTAGACTTATTTTCTGCCTCAATTGCCATTGTCGACCTTCAGATGAGGAGTTGGTGTTATCCCTAAACGAGGTTTAAGTAGCAAAGTGACATTTTACCTACATTTGTCTTACCTTGCTCTGCATAATGATTCGACCACTGACTTTTTTCCCAGTTATGTGCAGTATAATTGTCGATTGGTTTCCTTGAAACTAATCTAATTTATTATGCGTGAGGACTCTTAGTAGAATCCCTGCACTTGATGTATATAACAGGATTAACATACTCTGTACAACATCAGTGCCATGACACGACCTGCAAGGGGGGCTTCAAGCCCCCAAATCCTGCAGCCCCAGGAGGCGCTGACGTTGCACTTTTCACGCCCGGAGGTGCTTAAAACACACAGTGCGGGAGCTGCCAACACCAATGCTGTGACACTACCAGCAAGGGGAGACTTCAAACAGCAAAATCCCGCAGCTACAGGAGGTGCAGACGCTGCAATTTTTGTCCCAGTAGGTTCTTGAAAACACAGCGCAGGCGCCGCCAACGCCGTGACACTACCAGCAAGAGGGGACTTCAAGCCCCATTATCCCGCAGCATCAGAAGGCGCCGACGCTGCACTTTTCACCCTCAGAGGCGCTTAAATGCACATGCTGCTTCCACAGCGGCGTGAAACTACCAGCAAAGGGACACTTCAAGCCCCATAATACTGTAGCGCCATGAGGCGCCAACGCTGCACTTTTCGTGCCTGAAGGCAATTAAAAGCACTTGCGGCGCCCTCAGTGCGGTAAAACCTGGTTGTACCCGGGCCATTGACGGGCCCATCTGCACCGGTCAGAGCCCAAATGAAGCTGGGCTGGACCCACCCTCTTGGATTTTAATTTTCTTTTATTTTTCTTACATTTCTCCCTGGAATCGGGCTGTCCGGAACAGTGACCCCTCTTAAAAAGAACTCTGCTAAGAAGGTCCGCTGGATATCCTGTACTGATTTAACCCTTATTTAGTATGACTCTGCAGGCCCAGCTTATGGCGAAAAGGAGGCTCACCGGGAGAGGGAGAGTACCCCTAAATCTTTCCAGCATTCCACCCTTGACTTTTTTTTAACAAGTGCTGCAAAAGCTATAGACAAAGAAATATTAGTAGTACAACATCAATTATCTATAGAAGGGGGCTCAATCACCACAGGTATAAACCTGTATATTTCCCCAAATGCCCAAAAAAAGAACATGGAAAGGGAGAACTTAACTATTGATCAATATGCATTGTAACTCACCCTTCCTGTGAAGTCCCTGCCCCAACCTTCAGCACCTCCAGCACCTCTGATGTTTTGCCTCCTAGCCAAAGGGAAGAGGAAACAAAAACACTTGGAGCCCTTACTGGCAGTCAATACTAGATCCAAGAGAAAAGCCATGGAGGCCACCTTGCTGGATTGCAATAGCTATAATTCAGTATCACCAACAGTATCACACTCCCACCCTGTGCCACCTGTCCCTACAGTTCTATCTCTGCAGGATATTAATCTTTTAATGAACACATTTGAAAACATAATGCTAAATAGTTTGTCACCCATTATGAATAGGCTCGATAACTTAGAAGTTAATGTGGAAAATATAAAAAGGTCACTTACCAGCCTAGCTATAGGGACAGGGAATTATGGCCCCACATGCCCAGAGTCTGCAGTACAACTGAGGATAAAAAGTTACAGAAAGCCTAACACCACGGCGGAAAACCACCATTGAAATGTAACACAACCCTTAGTTGCGACTACTGCTCAAGAAAATGGTCATGACACAGGGAAGTTCCGTCCAAGCTCAAAGTGATGGCACACAATTACCCCCAACTGAGGAGAGGTATTCTGGTAACAACTCGCTACTAAATAGGAAAGGAGTTTAACTTTCTCAACAGTCCAACTCACAATTAGGCAATCCTACCACTAGGATATATACCTTTAATGATGTGATTTTACATCTTCCCCCCAAATGTCGCCCATATGTGGTGATTTTAACCAATGCCCCACCACTCCTGGCTAACCCAAAGGAATCTACCCCTCAATTGAAGAAGAAAGTATGTTACTGGCTATCACAGAACACTGATTTTTCCAACTCTAGTTTCCAAGATATCTTGTTTGTACAAAGAGTGAGTTGGTATGGTCCCATACGAAAGGCTGCAAAAGGAGATTGCATAGTGATCAATTGCAGATCTCCAGCTCTTGCAGGGCAGCTGCTCCAAAGTAGGAGGAAGCCAGCTGGGTGGGCTCTAGGTCATGGGATTGAGCTAGTGCCACTCGTTTTTATAAGCATCTCAAGCCAACCGGGTCATCTACCCCATTAAATGCTCGGTCTACTCAGAATCCATCAAACAGAAAGGTCCATTTCCCTATGGAAATCAGTAATAGATATGAAGCACTTACTAATTTGGATAGCCTAGTCTGACTAAATCAAGGGAAATAGACAACAAATACTGGTAATACCATCCATAATGAGATAGTGAATAATACCCTACCCATCCAACCAACCACCAGTGCACCTGCCCAAGATCAAACACTTGTAAATTGTATAATTAGTTGCCCACAATATGGAAGCATGGGTGCTGAACAGTCACTACAGAATATTTCATGGAACATTGCGGGAATAAAATCTAAGCTTAATAACCCTGAGTGGGTTAATATGGTGGACTGTAGTCACATTTGCCTGTTCCAGGAAACCTGGGCGACAGAGCAGGTGTACAGGGTCAGGTTCACTACATTTAGTATTGAAGCAAGGCCATCAACAGCAGCTGTCCAGCTGGTGGACTGTTAATATGGGTTAAGACCACATTGGAATGCAAAATCAAACCACTTGAGGTAGAATATCCATGTTAGACTATTCAACATACATAATAGGTTCAGTAGCCGTCATAAGCACTCCGAAACCATAACAATGCTCTCCAATTTTCTTGACACCAGTAGTAAAGAGTACTATCTTATCTTAGCTGGCAACTTTAATATGAATTACAAGCCAGTAGAATTTGAACAAGAACTAGTGCAGGAGGAAGAGCAAGCTAGGGGTGTGAATAAGCTACAGATTTCCCCCATGAAAAGAGGTACAGAGGTTGGGCAGCAGTTACTGTCTTTTTCTCTAGCCCATTGGGTGCGTGGCTGTAATGGACGGAAACCCTCAGATGAGGATGCCAAGTCCATATTTAAGAAGGGGAACATAAAAAGTAGGATAGATTATATCATGGTGGACCCTGATTTGTGGCCTTATGTCAAGGATATGATCGTCAAAAACAGTGAGGACAGCAATCATAATGCCCTCTTTCTGAAGCTAACTGGCCTCCCTACTTCATATAATCAAACTCACCAAACAATAGCCCCAATAGTAACCACAAGCAATGACCGGAGAGTTAAAGGGCCCCAGGTCACGGCAGATGGGAAAACACTCCCTAAGATTTATAAAGAAGGGGTCTCATTGGGTCCAGTTTTCACAAACTAAGTCACAGTATTAAACCCCATTTTAGTAAACTGTTCAATTTTAACAAGCTCAAATGAAACATCACCCTGTGGTATTACAAGGATTGCAGATTAGCCATGGACAATCTAACAGCGGCAGTAAAGCAGGGAACATGAGACAATATAAAAAACAGAAGGACAATGTATAAGAGGGCACAGGACAAGGCAAAGAAAAGTTGGGAGGTTAACAACTAGCGAACACTAGCTGAGGCTTCTAAACAGAAGGATAGCCAGCTTTTATGGTACCTTCTTTCTAAGGGCTCAATTAAGCAGGTTAGTCAAGACGATTTTTACATACAACCACATGTCTGGGAAGAATATCCTAAAAAGCTCAATATTTGTGTGGCCCCTGACCCAGAGGAGGGAATAGAAGCAGTGGCAGGGGAAGGTAACTCAATGCCAACACAAGAATATGCAGAAGGCTTTTCCATCAAGGAAATTATAACAACAATCAACCTACTCCAGACTGGGAAAGCTCCAGGCCTAGATAGACTCCCAGGAGACCTGTATAAAGCAGAGCCTAATATCTGGGGCCTTTGCTCCAAAAGTTCTTTAACGCCATCCAGCAAAGTGGGAACATCCCCTCAACTTGGAAAGGAGCTAAAATGATTTGCAGTTTCAAAAAAGGAGATAAAGGGGACCCTTCAAATTATAGAATAATACGTCTTATATATGTTTCCCAAAAAAGTTTCTGTGAAGTAATTCTGTTACTTCTCTAAAATTGGATAGAGGAGAACAAGACTATGTCATGCCTGCAGGCAGCCTTCAGGTCACCTACGAGCACCCAAGTACTTAGATTCCTGTTGCTTATTTGGAAGGAAGTGAAGATCCAGCCGGGTCATTTATATGTCGTATTTGTTGACCTTAAAACCGCATTAGATTCCATTGACCGTAATAAGCTTTAGGCCATACTTAGAAAACTAGGACTCCCATGTAACTTACTCCACCTATTGGTTCTTTTACACCATGACAATTATGCCAAGCTTAGGTGGCACTCTGATGCTAGCCTTTCTATCAGCATAGCAGGGTTGTGTGCTTGCCCCAACACGTTTTACTTTGTACATGAATGGGCTTATAAAAGAGTTATATGATTGTTCAGACGACCTACCAAGACTACATGGTAACCTCATTTATAAGACTCCGATGGGCATTCAGAAAGTTCTAAATAAGTTTGCTGAAGAATGCAAAGATCGGGGCCTTGAGATCTACTGCTATAAAACTAAATACATGGGGCCCGATGTAGGTGGCTAATTAACTGAAATTTGGTAAATTTTAGGCTTACCGACCGGTTTTGTGCCGTTTCTGATGTAGGTGATAATTCGGTAAATACAGAATCGGTATTTACCGATTCTGTATTTACTGAATCATTATTTACCGATTCGGTATTTACGGAATCGTTAATTGGTATGTAGGAAGCACATTTAAGAGTGCTTATGTGCTTTAAGGATTCGTTATTTACCACCACCTACAAGTTGGTGGTAAATGTCAAAAACCTTTACAAACGCAATTTTGTGCTTTTGTAACAGTGCCATGTGGCTGACATACATGCCCTTAGGGCAGGTATGTGTGCCACATGTGCACACAGGCACGATTCAGGGGTGCAACAGGGTGTCAATGTGACACCCTGCCACCCTTGAAAATGTGCCCCCTATTACCGATTCAGTATTTACCGAATCAGTAATAGTAAATGGCTGCCCATTCATTCCTATGGGCCTCCAGGCCCATAGGAATGAATGGGAATTACCGAATCGGTAAATACTGATTCTTAAATACAGAATCTTACCGATTCTGCAACATTTACTGAATTTTTTCGTACATAGCATTTACCGATTCTAAAATACCGAATTGGTAAAATTCGGTATTTTAGAATCGGTAAATGTAGATTACCTACATATGGCCCATGGTCTTTAACCCTTATAAATCCACCAAGTGGAAACTGATGTTGGGTACCCAACTCATATAACAGGTCAAGGCTTTCGACTATCTGGGAGTCAGAATCAGTGATAATCTAGTATGTTCACACCAAATCCAGAAGAGGGTGCTGACACATCAGCATGCTAACTGCACAGTAGTAAAGAGGGTAAAACGTTCAATCTTTTGCCCAATCTTTCCCATACCTGAAATACACTGGGCGAAAGGCTTAGGCGTGGCCCTCTATGGGGTGAATTGTGAGGGTTGGAAAATGTGAAACAGCTAGAGGTAGCGGAAAATACATTCTTAACCCCTTCGCTGCGGTGGCAATTCCGCTGCAGCGCTGGGGGGGGGGGGGGGGCGAGCGGCGCTCGCATGCTCTCTCAATAGAACGCGCCACGCAGGCGCAGCGGCAGGGCCATGACAGAACCGCTCCGTCATGAGCACAGCGCAACCGCGGCTCATGATGGAGCGGCTCCGTCATGAGCATGGAACCGGTTAAGGGCAATTCTCTGCCTCCCCAACAATATACCCGTATTGCCACTACGCCTTGACCTAGGTCTTAAGCCCAATACACATTTTGCTGCTCTTAAAGCTTTAAGACTTGACTTTGGACTAATAATACCCAGATTCCTGTAAAGGAAACTGTGGTGGAATTCTTAACCATTCAAAGACAGACAGGCCAATTTGCCTGGTTTGATAATGTCAGGGAGTGGCTCTTTAGACTGGGCATGTATGCAATGTGGGAGGCCCCACAGTCTATTGACTTTGGACTAATAATACCCAGATTCCTGTAAAGTAAACTGTGGTGGAATTCTTAACCCTTCAAAGACAGACAGGCCAATTTGCCTGGTTTGATAATGTCAGGGAGTGGCTCTTTAGACTGGGCTTCTATGCAATGTGGGAGGCCCCACAGTCTATTACAAAAAAATAGTCCCTTGGCTAAAAAAAAGGTATTGGGATTTTGTTGATTCTTCTTGAATCGATACTGGGGCACGAGGGACTTTAACTCTCCACTTTTTAAAAGTTAAAACTTGTTTTAAATTTGACATGTATATTGATGATATATTGAACCCCCCAAGGCACGAGAACTTTTAATACAGCTTAGGACAGGGATTCTTCCACTGAATGCATGGAAAAACAGTTGGGCAAATGTCACTATATCTCTCTTGTGCCCGTCCTGTCATTCTACCCCAGAGAACACAGAACATTTAATTTTCATCTGACCCGCGTATGCAAGCCTAAGGAAATCATGGATTATTCTGGCTTGCTGACTGCTTTACGTCTCACGCCTCTCTAAAGCCTCACCAATATTCAGGTCAGATACAACAAAGTGCCTTATTTTTACAATAACCAGATACCTGCTTTATGCTTGGTGGCAGAGATTGAAAGTTTTATTATAACACTGTGATGGGGCTGGAGGAAAATGTTGGGGTTAGATTGTTTTTAATATATGTATCCTTAAATTGATATCTCTGTTTTTATAGATTTGCAAAATTTAACCTGTCTAAAATGCTGACTTGGCAGTTGAGCTAAGCTATGTTATAAACTTTTGTTTAAATTATGTTTTAAGAATTTGTTGCTAATGATTTTTACATAATACTGTATATCTGAGATCTTTTTATGCTGTGTATGATCATGTTATTGGTCGAACAATAAAATATATACTCTGTACAAAAGTCATCACTATTTCATCCTAAGGTGACCAGGCTACGTTGCTTAATTACAGTTATTGATTTAGGATAGACCTACATAATTGTACTCAAAACATATTGATTTTGGTAGAACCCCCCAAGGCTACCTTTTTGGTATAAAAGACTTGCCCTTTCACTAGTGAAGGAGAGGAGATGCTTTCACGCGGACACAGATACTGCGTTCTCGGCACGCTGAAGCTTCAACCTGCAGTGGCCTGACATCCCTTGGGGGTTTTCCAACTTGTGAGCAAGACAGGGTTCTACATTCTCTCCCATCAGGTAATGGGGTTAGTTCTTTCCTAGGGGATTGATGGCTTCACACCCACATACATGCTAGGTACCCTTGGGTAGGGTCCGCTTAGTAGGAGTACACTTGATTACTGTCATGTGTATATGCTTGCATATATTTTCGGTGTTAGCACCATGGTAGAATTCTACCTTTTATTTACTCTGTTGGTGCTTGTAATCTCTTACATTAGCTTCTGTCTATTGATTGTCGCAACAAACATGTTTTATACTAGAATGACTCTGGTTCAATACAGGTATATTGAAAACGTCCCCAATCTTTATTCGGTGTATCTCTCTGAGGATAAGTGAGCACTATTGACTGAAAGAAAAGTACTGTACTGTTTGCATGATCCCTGAACGGTCAAGGGTTGTCATGTTCGATGATTGCCAGAAACAATTTGCTCCTTGGTAAGGTTAGTGGGCTAATGGTGGCACTGTGAGATAGCTGGACTGTAGGTCAACACATCCTGTGGGGATGCCCGGACCCAGTCTTGGCAACAAGCCCTTAGTTTATGTTGTCCAAAAACATGCGAACCCTATGACACTGCAATTTCTCATACACTCTCCTACACTTTACACCCACCACTACTACACAAACAGCACCTAACACTCACCCACAGTCACACACACCATCATCAGCTCCTCAGCACCTGCTGGCTCACCAATCACTTTAAAGAGATATTGGATCTACTGCATGACCATGCACGGGACCTGCTCTTCCTCAAGGAGCTATTGCGAAATAGAATCTCTGCACTGGACATCACTATAGCCATCCCCGCTGGCTACAAGATCACCAGCAAGACCATGAGCACAGGCCTGGAGGTGGGGAAATCATTATATTCGAAGATACAGTTGGCTGCACCATCTAAAAGGACACACCTACCAGCTACATGGCACATCTAACAGTCAAGATAGGCATAGCAGCCAACTTCTCTCTTGGAAGAATCTTTGTGCACAGAACAACAGGACCTCATACTAATTTCACCAGTGAAGTTCCAGACTTTGCCACTCAGCTCAACATCAACACCTTCAGCTTCATCCTCATTGGAGACCTTAACTTTTGCTTAGAATATTTTACCAACTCAAACACAATGGCCATTTTAGAAGCAATGCAAACTCTGGCCTCGCCCAGCACTTTACCAAACCCACCTGCACCGCCAGACAGCTATTGGACCCAATTTTCTCGTCAATCGGCAATATCACATTCACCAAATCAGGAACTTTGACCCAGACAGACCACACCCTCGTCTGTTTCAGCATTCTCATCCTGCACCGGTGGAGACCTACCACCAGCAGACCCACCTGCAGCAACTGGAAAAGCATCCAGGAAGAGGATTGGGTGTTCACCCTCTCCATGCATCAGTCCCAGCAGACCAGTAACTTGGAGAAAGCCATTAAGAACCTCAACAGCAGGATCAGCACATGGAGTGACACACTGTCTCCCCTTAAGCACATCCCAATAGCAAGAGCCCAACCACATGGCAGCTTCTACACTGAGGAACTCCTGCTAAAGAAATGGAACTGCAAGCACCTGGAGAGCAAAGGAAGAACAAATCAAGACACCACAGTTAAAGCTATCTTTAAATGTGACACAACATTTTTTACTAGAGCAGATACAGAAGATCAACTGTGAAGTTCTGGCAAATCACCTCGACTTTGGCACTAACAGCAGCAAGGAAACCTATGCCAGAATTAAAGATTTCACTTCTTCGCCTGCTGCCTCCAGGAAAAACAAAAACCCATGCAAGTTCTCAGAATTCTTCTGCAACAGAATTACCTCTCTATATGGCGATTTCGACCTTAAACCGGACGCTGTCATTGTTGCAACTCAATTTCCCATCATCGCACTTGGACCACATAGAATGCCATCAACACATTTGAATCTGCAGCTACCATGAAGATCATCCACTCGGGGACCACATCTGACCCTTGCCCCCACCAAACCTTCTCCGAAAGACTCCTTCCCATCAGCAAAGCATTAACATTCATCCTCAATGCCTCCATCAACTGAGCCACATTCCAAGACACCTGGAAACATGCCACAGTCATGCCCCTACACAAGAAACCATCCTCTGACCCAGTCACGCATTTCAAATTCAAACCCATCTCCCTCCTACAATTCTCTGCAAAGGTCTTAGAGAAACTAATTAAAAGATGCCTCATCAACCACCTCAGCAACCACCAGCTCCTCTATGCCATACAGTCCACATTCAGACCAAACCACAGTAAGCGAAACACCACTCATTGCTCCCACAGTAGACACCAGCATGACAGAGGAGACACAGCAGCCCTCACATTCTTGACCTCTCTGCAGGTTTTGACATAGTCCCCTACCTTGTCTTCATCAGGCACCTCCATAAGATTGGTATCCAAGGACCTTCTCTCCACTGGATCTGCTCCTTCTTCAAATGGCTTCTAAGTGACATTAGAAAAACTGTCAATCATATCCCAATCAAGTTGGTTTACAGGAGCACCATTTATATCAGACTCACCGAGCAATGCATTAGAGACTACAAACCATCTAGACCTTGGCAGTCAGACTCATCCTGGACCTCCAACACAGGACACAAACCACACCACAACTCAGGGAGCTCCGCTGGACCCCAACACACACATGCTCTCATTTCAAACTCCTCACTTACACATTCAAGGCACTACACAAATTAGACTGCACCTACCTGAACAGACACATGTTTCTACCAAACACCAATGCACTTTGCTCTGCAGGACCACTACTCACTCACATCCCATAGGTAAATCAGAACCAGAGCAGAATGACTGGTGTTCACTCCCAAAAAGAGGAATGATTGCCCACTCCACATCAGACCCTCCTCCTCTCTATTTCAATTCCGTAAGAAGCTGAAGACCTTTCTTTTCAATCAATCAACCTACCATATGCAGGGATAGTAACTCACACACCAGCTCAGCATCAAGATCACCTCGTTGGTGATAGTGTACTTTACAAATATGTTTGTTTCTACAGAGTGTCATTCATTAAGGATTGCTAAATTGTATTTCTGTGCTATTTTCTATACAAACAGAGCTGCACCTTCCACAGATTTTGATACCTTTTCTTTAGAGACATATGGCATTAAGGTGTTGCTTCAGATGGGAGTGTGATTACAGGTTGTTAATCAAAATATACGAAACTAACGTAAATGTATTATTACGTATTATATATTTATGGACCAGTCATATGGAAAGTAATTTTAACCTCATACTTATATGGTACAACTTTAATAGTAGTTTTCTTAAATGAGCGATGGGTTAAATCACAAGTATCACTGATTCTAAGAGTATTATAAGTCTTGGATGACAGAAAGGTTAATTCAATCTGAGAGTTGAGAATGTGGAGATTGTCACAAAGTATGCCAAACACCATATCAGAAGTTAGGTATAGTAATACTGTGAGAGAGCGTTAAATAATCGAGGAATGGTAGCTCACCACAGGTTTTGAAGTCACTAATTTGTTAGGTCCATTGTAAGGTTTCACTAATATAAATCTGAATTTAATCCCTGGTAGCTATGACACAGAGCAAACATGATTAACGTATGGAAAATGTGTAAATCATTTAGGAGTACCAAAGCATTTGAACAGTCTAAAACATAAAACAATAAAAGCCCCACTCAAATTTATAATGACAGCAACAAATGTAATAAGCAAAATTACACCAAACCAACAACAATCCAAAAGGAAGAGCTGGAGATTTGAATTTTTAAAGATTTAAATAGAAATAACACCCAAAAACATATCATGCTACTGGTAGTCAATGGTTGAGGCAGACTGGGAGTTAGGCATTATTTTAAGGCTGACAAGGATGGGGACACACCAACTAGATTGACCTGCTATGGCCTGAAAATAGGAAAGTTTGAAAAGTTCCTAAGTCCTGATCTGAGCATGGACTTGGGTGTGTTCTTAAGGAAGAGCTCTTCTCCACAAGGAACAAACCTGAAAATTATTCTGGCCTCATGCAACTGCCAGTCAGATACTTTTAATAGTCTGTCCCCTTGAAGCTCTTGAGCTCTGATTCAAAAGCTTTGAAAAAGTACCACAACTTCTTTTGGTGCCCAAATAATCATAGAATTATGTTTCTAAGGGACCAGGAACTCAGGGGAAGCAGTTATAGACTATCAGGGCATTGGGAAGAGGGCAACAGCAACTTCGAGTCCAGGTCGATATGTCACAAATGAGCTGAAATTCTTCAAAGCAATATCGTCTTCACCTTTTGTATGATTTTGCAGCCAGCTCAGGGATCATCCTTATGCTCCTTTCTGTCTTTGGATTTTGAGTGGAAGGAGATCTAACCTTCACCTGTCACTGATTCCAAGTGCAGAAGTTTCAGCCAGTCTGATATCCATTGTCAAACTCAACAGTGATCTGAAGAGAGAGTCTGGGAAAGCCCCATTTATCCTTTTCACTAACTAAAATGTGGGGGTGACTCCTGGCTCCTCTATGAATCATTGAAGTAAATATCTTAAAGGGTAACCATACCAGCTGTTGCAGCAGGTCCTGTTTGCTCTACTGCAAACTATACCACATTGCCCCTCAGTCTAAAAATGTAAGATGGAGAAACCTTTCTCCCTTTGTGCAGAGCCCACATTCCCACCCAGGGTCTTGCCATACTAATGAGCATTGCCCTCCTCCTTGTTCACTACAAACCAGTTTCAGGGGCAGACTGTTTCTCTACTGGTTTTGGTGCCTGCCTGAATGAGCAGATGAAAACCTGGGCCTTTTAAGGTGTCACCTATGTTTTTCAGGTGACAGGGAAGGCCCTTCTTACGTAAACTAAGTTCCTGGGTACACTGCAACTGGTCTCCTTGCCAGGGGGCAAAAAACACATCCCTCACATTAGCCATTCTCTCTATTCTGGGAGCAGTTTTGTCACCTCATCTGGGCGTGTTACTCACTGGGTTAGTTTCAGAGAACTGATGCAAATTAGCCTCCAGGAAAAGCAGACAGGGAAAAGGTCACTTTTTAAAAGTTACTTTTTCTAAATATTTCGTAAAAAATCTGTCTTCACCATTAAGTTGGGCTTTTAGTAAAACAATTAAGAAGAGTGGTTTAATTAGAGCTCAATATTGCTTCTCATTTTTTCTATACGGATGAGCCAGCCTTGCTTAAGTTAAAATAGCTTTTGGGTGCTGGTCAAAACAGGTATATGTTATCATAATATTTCTGCATTCCCAGTAATTAAGGACCAAGTACCCGGCTATGTGGACTGCAAGGCCTACATATTTAAAAGGAAGGTTTTCTCTTGTCAAAAGGGTTATTTTAATAGGTCAGGCTACAGGTTTCAAACTGGAGCAGTCAAGCTACAATGGAAGGCTGGAAGCCATTTTTTCCTTTATCACACTTGTTGATGGCACATTAAGGTCTGCAGTCTAGAGGTGGCATATTTTTCATGCTGGAGTACATTTCCACACCTTCTACTATGCCCTTATAGAAAAATTAAATAAGCACATCAGGAATTAGCTAATTTGTACATATTTTATGGGTCAGAGCACATTCACTGGGCACTGAACAGCAGTGCCTCAGTGTGCAGTCTAAAAAACAGCAATAAATTGCAGCAAAAATAGGAGTGACATCTTAAACACTGGCATTTTCTCACAATATCTAAGCGGCCCTTATTTACCTTTCATGTCAATGCTCCTGCAGTGTAACTCAAGCCCAGCTGTGAAATCAGGCAGTGTGACGATATCCAGTGTCTCTTTTGTCCATGTACATTTCCACTTGACTACTTCTAAGCAACATGTTGTCAGTGAATTGCTGGTAGCGTGTTCGGAGAAGTCTAGAAGAACACATCTCTCTTATTGGGTCTGATTGCAAGACTAGTGCTTGATACCAAGGTATTCTTCATGACATTTTTTTCCAAGTTTTGCAGAGTGATGAGATCCACAACATCAGCATTTGTTCAGTAAGACGATTTTGATGAGACTTAAAGATAAAAGTTGGTGATTTTGTTAGAGATGTTTAAAGATGTGCATTAGCTTGAAGGTTATGTGTTTGTATGAGTCAGACTGCTTGACTCTGGAAAATCTGCTTTCTTGATGACCAGATATCAACCTCTTTATCTCAAGGTTACCTCATCTAAGTATACTCCTCGTCTATATGTATGTCAAAGTTTAAATACTATTTCCTTTGCATTGGTGTATGACCACTAGGCGTGATACTAACCCCTTTTACCATTTAATTACATCAGGGGGAACCATACTGTTCTCAGTATGTCAAGAGACACTCACGGTAGTAAAGTGGATTAGAAAGGAGAGAAAACAAACATTGGTCTTACATAGGCCCTGGTATAATTTGAATTACAGCCGTGTATTCAAAGCAATTTTGGTAATTCCTCTTTGATGAGGAATTACTGATAATTATATTACTATTCCTTCAATTACGAGTAATTTCAGAAAAATACCCAAAGCAGGACACATTTAGCGAGAATTAGCGGCCGCTCATAATCGCTACTCATGTCCTATTGCATTTAGCTCTATTTCTTAGCGCAAAATGCATACACACATCTATTTCGGACGTGAGGGTCCATTTTGCGCTAAGCAAATAGCACTAAATGCTGAGAGTAAGTTGGGGGAAAATCCTACCCCAACAGTTCATACAGCACTATTTCTTAACACAAATTGAATTGACATATCCATTTTGTATGTGAGGAGACATTTTGCACTTAGAAAAGACCGCTGATGCCCAGAGTAAGTTGGGGGAACACCCTGCCTCAAGAGCATGTTTAGCAAGAACAAGCATCCACTATTCGTGTTATGTTGCATTTAGCGCTATTTCTTAGCTCAAAATACATTCTTGCACCCATTTTGGACATGGGTAGCCATATTTGGGCATGGGAGGACGCTTGTTTCGACATCTGATAGCAAAGAGCTGGAACGCCCTGCCCTCCAATCTCCGCCTAGACTCATCTGAATCTAGCTTCCGGAAGAACTTAAAAACGTACCTGTTTGCAAGATAACAGAGCTCTCTCCTTACTTCTGCTTGGAGTTATTTTCAGTCTTAGCGCGGGGACACGCTTATTAGCGTAACCAGGCGCTTTACAAGCTTCCCTATTATTATTATTTGTGCTGAACGCGGAATTACTGCTCTTGCATAATTAAACGTAATCGAATGTAATTCTCAGGTAATTCCGTTTGATTATGCTGCGCTGAATTGCATGAGTTACACAAAACACTTGTCTGGAGCTAGCTTTATAATCCCTCAAATCTGAGTAGACCGTCTTCCCTTTCATTTCTGGTTCTGTGAAAACACCTTGCACTTATCCCTTCATGCAACATATAGCATACGCAATTTGATTGAGACTGAATTGTTTTCCTGGTTACTTTTTCAAGTTTGTTATGCCCAAAACTACGTCAAAGAAGTTCTTATTGAGCAGTGTATTTCAGGCTTTATACTTGTGATTGCCACACATTAGTCACTGCTGAAAACACACACATTCACATCATTTGGAATTCAACTGTGTTAATCACAAAAACATTATCTATGCACATCATTTTCATGACCTCATTAGTGACAGCTTTCTTTTGCTGCTTAATAATAACTGTCTTTTCTGCACAGTATTCCTTTCACATTTAAGAAACTTTATGTTGTCATACTTTACTATTGAATTACAGTCTTCTTAGAATTCTCACTGTGTTACAATTAAATCACAGCTTTTCCAACATTTGCTGTTGTTCACTATATTGCTCCAATATTTCTATTTCACTGTTCTTGCCTACTGTTGAATCATATGTCTAGATGCATCAACCTTTTTAGGAAGTGCAAACGGTGCGAATCGCAAAAATCGGCCGTTGGCACTTCCTAAATTGGTTTCTGGGATGCATCAAGCATTTTTGGAAAATCGCTATTTTTAGCGAATTCCAAAAATGCGATTGCTTTTAAGGAATCGCAAATTTGCGATTCCTTAAATACAATTCATCATTCTCAAAACATTTGCAATTTTACAAATTGCAAGTGCAAATTACCACGAAGTTGAACCTCGTGGTAATTTGCAAAATTGTTTAAAAACGCACAAAAATGCATTTTTAAACTGTTAAGTTACAGACACACATGTCCTTAGGACATGTGTGTATGTAACTTACAGGTAAAAGTGCATTTCATGGGTTCAGGGGGGGTCATTTGGACCCCTCTCTCCACCCTTGAAATGCTTTGTTGAATTCCGATTTCAAATTGCGAATTCGCAATTCCCATTCATTCCTATGGGCATTTCATCCCATAGGAATGAATGGGAATTGTGAATTTGCTATTTGAAACTCGCAATTTTATTGCGATTCGGTAAAAATTGCGATTTTTACAGAATCTCAATAAAATTGCGAAATAAATGATGCATTGCCATTTGCGATTCCTTATTTGCGATTCCTTATTTTTCGCAAATAAGGAATCGCAAATGACAACGTTGATGCATCTACCCAATAGTACTCTAGATACTCTACAGAGTTTCCCAGTTCATGTAAAGTTCCAAAAGCATAGTTTAGAATTCTAAGGTTGCATCCAAACATTGTTAGAAGTGATATTTTATATTTTCTTCTTATATTGGGCGAGGTTTTCAAATTCGCCAATATCTTCCTACCTCAACGATGCTACCATGACTGACAGATGACTGCAGGATCCCAGGCAAATCCAGGCAAGGGTTCAAGAAACCAGAAATCACTTGAAGTTGATTGTTTGTTTTCTGAAGTACCATGTGGCGTCATTTCTAAACCTCTAAAATTGACTAGAAAACCACATGGCTATCAGGTGTGGTTTGCACAGAAAATGAGAAAAAGATAACCGCTGATGTTTAGAGGATCTTGCAAAAGTTTGGTAAAACCTGCAAGACCTTCGAATTGGAAGCCAGCAATGCTTTACATGCTAGCAGAGGCAACTCTTCCTGGTAGCCAGTTTAATCCTCCAGGCATTAATAGTGATTGTCCAAGTACAAGCATTCACCACACTGCTACTTTAAATACGTTTGCTTGTACTAACATGTGCCTGATATGCGCCTTATTAGGTAGTTCCAGTAAGGACTATTTGAACTTTCATGCCAGTTTGGTATACTTCAAATCATTTTCTGAAGTTAGAGATTTTGATAATACAGTTTGGGAGTTCTCCTCATTAGGCCCTTGTTTTCATATTCCAGTCTAATACGTGAAAGTGGTAAATATCAATATTGAGTGATATTCCAAAACTAAGGGGGTCATTAGGATGGAGGATTTTCCGCATCCTCCGGGCCGGCGGAAGCCACCGCCGGCCCGGAGGATGCGGAAAATCCTCTGCGGACCCACCAGGACCCACCGCCACATTAGGATGGCTGGTGGGTCATGGTTTAGGTCCGCAGCTTTTCCGCCGCGGCTGGCTTACAACCGCGGCGGAAAAGCACTAAAATGGTGAAGGTGTCTCTTAGACACCTTCAGCCAGATTAGGATGTGCATGGAAACATGCTTTTCCGCGGCGGCTTTTCCGCCGTGGAAAAGCATGTGTAACTGCACTGCAGGGGCCCATTGCGGGCCCCCTAGGTGTAGTGGGGGGTGGGGGGTGCACATGGGGGGTACCTATGGTACCCCCCTGCATTTGCGTGCACAATGCAGCAGGCACCGCGCGGTGCCTGCCGCTTTGTGCACGCAAATGCTGTGCATGCATTTTTAACATTGCTGCGGGTGCAGCTTGAAGCTCCACCCGCAGCAATGTTAAAAATAGAGGATGTGACCGCCACCCTGGCGGTCACATCCTAATCTGCACAGAGGGAACGCCGCAGCCCATGCGGACGTTCCCTCATGCTCTGGGGTCGCGGACGGACTCAAGTCCGTCCGCGATCCTAATGACCCCCTATGTGTATATGTTGAGAGCAAAAATGCTCTGTATATAAGAATGTCATTTTCTCCTCAGCAGTCTTCTGCAGCCACAGGACATGGATGAAGTGACTAATAACAGAATTGGATGAATACTGAAAGGGGTAATTGATCCCAGAATGTTGCTAGCATGAATGAGATTTCTACGCATCTCCAGAACAGTGTTTTCATCTATGTGATTGTGAAAGGGTGATATTGTTAGGCCTGGGCATACAATTTCGCTATCCTCAGCTCACAGAGATTTCCCCCTCTGGAGCAGAGTTTCTTCCTCACTCGTGCTTGCCAATTTTTACGCTGGTGAGCGTGAATTAGGAAAATCTTAGTTAATCTTAGTTAAAGAATCGGACGAGGACAGGAGGGACCTGGGGAAATGAAGGTTTCTTTAAGGATATCGAACTCACAAATTTGAGCAAAGGCAAGAAGGCGACCTTATCAGTCTAGATAACAGAAGAGGAGATTCAACAGCAATTTAGAAAAATGGCCAGAGGCAAAGCTGCAGGGCGAGATGGCCTAACAACTGTGCTCTATCTTAACCTTTTAGACGAGGCGGTACCAGTGCTTATGGAACTTTTTAATATAATATTAAGAGATGGGGAAGATCCTCTCTTAAACTGGGCCGAGGCAACAGTAACATTGATATTGATACCAAATACGGACCCCCTCTTGGTTGATTCTTATAGGCCCATATCTTTGTTGAATACGGACTATAAGGTGTTTGTGGGGATTTTGGCCGCTAGAATTGCGAAGATCATTATGTGCATAATACACAAAGACCAGAAAGGCTTCATTCCTGAAAGACAGCTTAACAAGCTAACCTTTCAAACACTGGGAGTAGTAAACCTGGCAGAAACCTACAATCTACCTGTAACGCTTGCGGCAGTAGATGCCAAAAAGGCTTTTGACCAGGTTCACTGGCCATATCTTTGGGATACTTAAAGACGTTTGGATTTCCTCCTAAACTAATAAAGGCCGTTCAACGTTTGTATCATTTACCAAGAGGAAAGGTGTTGGTAGATGGGGAGCTAACTGATTGGGTCAATATATTACGTGGAGCTAGACAGGGATGTCCCCTGTCTCCGCTCTTAATTAATATGTACATTGAACCACTAGCGATATGGATCAGAAAAGATCCTGCCATTATTTCTTTTAGATATGTGAATCTTGGAGTTAAGCTAGCCCTCTATGCAGACGGTCTTCTACTTTATACCTCAAATCCACAACTGTCTATTCCTACATTAATGGCCAAAGCCTAATCATTTGGGAAGGTTTCAGGATACAGAGTGAATACGAATAAGAACAAAATTATAGAATGGAACCAAACAAAACAACAATTACAGGAAAAATCGAGTATGCAATACCTTGGCGTTATAATCACGCAGAAATTTGCTGAAGTCACCAAGGTAAATTGGAAAAAGATTAGCCAACAAGTAGAGAGACTGCTGGTCAGATGGGCAAATCCTCCTGCGGGAACTCCATTGGTTGCCAGTGAGGCAGAGATTAATGTTCAAGGGGCTCTGCATTGTACACAAGGCGCTTCATGGCAGAGCACCCACCTATCTGAAATCTCGTCTGTCCCTTTACAAACCAGGGAGGGCGCTTAGATCTGCTGACTCTATTTATCTGGTTCAGCCACGCTGTAGACTGACTACTGTGGGTGGACGCGCTTTTTCACATACTTTGCCAGCTATGTGGAATAAATTACCGCTGAAACTCCGCAATGAAAAGAAACTAATGCCTTTCCGCAAACAACTAAAAACTGTGCTTTTCCAGCAAGCGTGGGGTGGCCTTTAAATGTAATTCTGATGCATCTTTTATTGTCTAGCTGATCCTAACAAAGCGCTTAGAGACCCCTGGGTTATAGGGCGCTATATAAGTCACAATAAATAAATAAATAAATAAATTAAATTTGTATGGTAGGGTTAATCTCATTAAGATTATTATTTTACCCAAAATAAAATTTCTTTTTAACTATACGATTATTATTTGATAAAAAAGAAATTGCCAAACTACAAGGGAGGCTAGGAAGTTTTATTTGAGCCTCTACGGGCTCTTGCATATCTTGGAAAAGATTAAGGAGGAGACTGGAGAAGAGGGGAATGGCTCTTGCGGATTTAATGATCTATGGGGATGCTTTAAGAACTGTAGGATGCTTTTAAATAGGGTTGATAGTTCTACTATAGGTACCCTCTTTGGGGCAATGCTTGAAAAACTAAGGGAGGGCCAAGACCAATTTCTGTTTAAGTTTGGAAATCCAAAGTTCTTCAAAAAAGTAAGATTTAAGATTTTATTGGGGGCTTTGAAAGTATGTAAAATAATAAAGTTTGTTTGCAAAAAAAAATGGATGATGAATGTTCCACCTCACTTCCTGGAAGGCAAAAAAAGTGTTATATATATAAGCAAACAGGACCTATTGTGTGATCCCAGTAGTAGAGAGAAAGTATGGGTTACATTGGTGGATTGGATCCCAAAAACATGAGGTCCAATGATTAAGCCAATGTTTAGCTGTTTGTCCTGTTTTCCCTTCCGTGTTACGGGCACTCATGGGAAGGGTGGAAATAAAAAAAAAGGTTTTTCTCTCTTGAGTGGAATGAATCCAACATGGTCTGGTTTACCAGAGAAGGGGAGGAGTATAGTCAGGAAATAATTTGGCGGAATGAGTACAAAAAAACCAGAAAAAATATGCTGATTTGTTCATTAGACCTTTTGCTATCAATAGTCCGACTTATACTGGAGACACTACAGCAGTCATTAATTCAATTGAGAGTCATGTATTTGATCGCCTGTTAGAACTTCTAGTCTACAAACATACCCCAGCAAGAATATTTATTACTGCTAGAAGACATTTTAGATACTAGAGCACTTCCACACCATGTTTCCACTTCATTCATTTTTGAATGTACAGAATTGTCAGTGTTCAAATATATCCTTCTCTTTTTAAATGTATTTTATGGACAGGTCTAAGGTGCGGCAATTGGGGCAGTTTTTGTCCTAGCCATAGGAACTATCTATGTAGCCAACGTTGAGGCAAAATTAATTTAATGTATTGTTTTTTTATATGGGAAGGAGACAGGGAGAGTCTTCTTAACTTCCATGAATAGATCAACAGACTTAATCCCAATCAAAGATTCACAATAGACCGTAAACATTTGAGTATTAATTTTTTGGGACGTTACAGTCAAATCGGAAAGTAAAAATATTTACACAATTTTATTCACTAAACCAACTGCCAGAAATAGACTTTTAAAGTATGATAGTCATCATCCCCAGGCGTAAAAAGATCATTTACCAGTTGATCAATTTCTACGTTTACCAAAACATTGTTTTAAAAAGGAGTATTATTTTCTGAAGGCACTCCTCCTGGATCGCTGATAGATTATCGCCACCCAAAATACTGCCATACCAAAGTATCATGATCAAAATATTGATGTAAAAAATGTCATCATCCTATACTTATAATGATAAGTACAAAAATACTGAAACAAAAATACCATTGTAATGAATATCATTGTAATAAATATTGTTTTTAAATATATATACATTAAAATAGTAAATATATTAAATAGTAACATTATTTTAAAAAATAAGATACGTTTAATATAAATTTGAACAAGTATAACAAATAAAAGTATTTTAAAAAAGTTTAACACACATATATATGTACGTATATTTACTTAAAAACCATTATGATGCTAATAATGATAAACTTTTATTATAAATCCAAATTTTGTAAATGATATATAAAAATATAAGAAATAAATATACCCATAAAATACATTTTTAAATAACAAACCATTTTAATTCAAATAAAAAAGTAAACAACTTAAAATTTTCACAATTTTAAAATGAAAACATGAATTAGTTTGAATATTATAATTTTAAATAACCCCAAACAGAATAAGATAAATTTAATGATAAAATAGTAACTGTAGTACATGTACTATTCCCACTACAATGTATACACAAGTACTTCAGTTAATATCGTAAGTATGTAAAAAATGTACTACTCCCACTTCAATTCACATGTAATAAAAGTGGTTAAAATTTGCAACCCTCCCTCCAGGCAATGCAACAGTAGGGAAAGTGTTGGATTACCAAGGGGTCAAATGTACTATTCCCACACCAGCCAGTGGAATAGTAGGGAAAGTGTTGGATTGCTGAGTGGCAAAATTTACTATTCCTACTCCTGTCAGTGAAACAGTAGGGAAAGTTTTGGATTGCGGAGGGGTAAAATTTACTATTCCCACTCTAATAAGTGCAACTGATGGGAAAGCAGAGAGGTACCATTTACTAACGGAGGGATACTATTTAATATTACCACACCAGTCAGTGCAACAGTAGTGAAACTGTTGGATTGGGGAGGGATAACATTTAAAATGCCCATTCCACACAGTAAATAGGTAGGGAAAGTAGTGGATTGCGGAGGGGTAACAAATACTATCCCCACTTTAATGAGTACAACAGTAGTCAAAGTATTGGATTGTAGTGGGGTAAAATGTAATATTCCCACTCCAGTCAGTGGAACAGTAGGGAAAATGTTGGATTGCGGAGGGGTAAAATTTACTATACCTACTCCAGTCAGTGAAACAGAAGGGACAGTGTTGGATTGCGGAGGGGTAAAATGTACTACTCCCACTCCACTCAGTGGAAGAGTCGGGAAAGTGTTGGATTGCGGAGTCAATGCAAAATGGACAACAAATACATTGTCTTTTAAACAATAAAATAATTTTAAAAACAAAGTAAATAAAGAAAAATATAAATATAGAAGATAAATGAAAATATATCTACTATAAAAATATATTATAATGTTAAATACATATCTCAAATAACTATAAATATTATCACATATTGAATACAAAAACAGTTTTTATACAAATAAATATTTTTATGTAGAAATTATTTATTAAAAAAAAGATATTTATTAAATAGTTTAAAGTTTAGTTACTTCCCACCCCATGACCATACAAATCTTGCAACCTGTACCTAAAACCAAACTTTGAAAAGGAAATAAGTTACACACTTAGGGGCCGATTCTGATTCGGTAAAATGCCCTCCGAGTAGCCGTACGGAGCTTTTTTCCAATACAAATCGTATGCAGATCTGTACCTGTACGTACAATGTAGTACGATGTGTACCCAAAGCAGTTCTCCGTACGAATCGTACCGAAGACTGTACAACTCAGTAATCCATTTGAATCGCATTCGGAACACGCCGTACGCGATGTCCATACGGATCGAAGCTGCATTTTCCGACCCAGCAAGTACGAATCATATCGACAACACTCTGTATGACTCTTTTTCTACGGGAGCTGTAAACGTCCGTAAAAACAGATTTTGCCTTGAAATGCGTACGAAACAGACCCCCTGGGTACGGTGCGTACACCCCATGACTGCAGGGCTACGGTGCGTACATCCCTGGATTTCAGGGGTTCGGTGCGTATGTCCCCATGCGTGCACCCCATGAATGTAGGTGTACGGACCATAGGGGTACGGTTTATACAGCCCAAGGTCGTAGGTGTACGGTGCGTACACCCTGTGCTTACACCCCTTGATTTTAGGGGTTCGATGCGTATGTGATAGTGTTGCCCTCCATACGAATTGCTCGTACTTGGCGGGTCGTACGCCATTTTTACGAATCGTACGGTTCACTGTGCGGGTCGATGTCGTACAGATTTACCCTTCATTTTCGTACGGTTCGCACTGATTCAGACGTATTTTCTCTCAATTGATCGTACTACGCGATTCAAGCGGATTTGTGCAATTCGTTCGGAAACAGCTACGAATAGGAATCATCGTACGGATTTGTTTCCCGAATCGGAATCGACCCCATAATATAAATATTTATCAACCAATTATCATTATTTAAACATGAATTATGAAATAATTATAATTCATTTACGTCCCACAATATACCCCTATAAAAACACAAAATACACTCCTAAAATGCAACAGTACATTAATTACACAACAAACATACAAATTATCAATTTAATAATTAATATTCATTGGAAAAATGTTACTTACTCAAAATTAATTTACTTACTACCCTATACCACCAAATGTAATAGCACAGATAACATAAGTTGTCAATTAAATAAATATTAATAATCAGAAATTAACTATTAATTACTTGAAATGACTTACCTTCCCACCCTTTACCCTTATAAACCCCACAACCAACAACTAAAATGAAACTGAAAAAAAAGAATTGCTCAAATGAAATACTTCATTGTCAATTATATAATAAATAACAACTAATTATTAATTTATTTAAAGACATTTACTCCCCATATGTTACTCAAGTCAAGTCAAGTCAAAAAGCTTTATTTCGATAAAAAATTCATTATCATAAAAGCAAGACAGTAAAATAAAAATAAGTTTACAGTTTACATTTTTACATTTTCTTAAAAAAGAGGAATTCTATATTTCTGGCCCAATCGAGAAAAAGTCTCTAGGTTTTGTTAGCTCAGTAACACATAGCCAGTTGGTGATAAAAAATTGAGACATTACTAGAATATATATTCTTTAAAAAAGAATTAAACAGAGTGTTTTAGCTTTCTGGCTCGGATAGCCCAGGCCCAAGATAAAAATTTGGCTAGGGCACACACATAGGGTACATAGCTGTCCGAAACAAGTATCCTGATTGCCACATCATAGCTCCTGGTTCCCAGCTGACGGCATAGGTTCTTCAACCACACCCTTCTTGGATTAGCATATTCCTTGCAGACAAACAAAAAATGAGCTAATGTCTCTGGGTTAGCTAGGCATGATGGACATAAATCAGTTTTGCCTGTACAGGATTTCCATGTTTTGGTAAAGGTATTCAGTGGCAAAGTACCCGTTCTAAATCTAAAATACAAAGTCCGGGCAAAAGGTTTCCCAATTATGTCCAGGTAGGGTTCCCGCCTGGGACAGTCTTTAAACATCAAAAAGTCCTCTGTAAGCCTGCCAAGGGACGTGCTGGAGTGTCTTTGGGAGCAAATCCAATCCCGATAGAGCTTTTTGAGTGTTTGTTTTGGGGGTGAGGTTCTGCTTAACCAAGATTCGAGTAAGCCCAGGTTGGACAATAAAATGTTCATGTCTTTTAACCATTTGATTCTATCCCAGTTTGGTGATGCCATTATTTCTTTAAGGCCTCTGGCATATCCACTGAGTTCTTCTACCCGCCAAATACGGGCCCATAATAGGAGAGGGCGGAATTTCGCAATTTCGCCGATCTGGGTACAGCCAAGGTCCATGAATAAAGGTAAAAGTGGGGTGCTTTGTGGGAGGGACATTATTTGTCTACAGAAATTATTCTCAGATCTTTGCAGAGCTTTGGTAGATGCAAAGCCCCAAAGTTCCGCTCCATAAAGGGCAGAGCTGACACCTTTGGCTGCATAGATCTCGAGGACTGTTCCTATTGGTTTAGTTGAACTGGAACGTTGCTCCCTTAGGAGGGCACCTGTGATCCTTTTATGGCTCAGCAGCATCTTGTCTAGATGCGGCGTCCAATCCATTTTGTCTGAAAGGCGTATCCCAAGGTAGTCAAAGACTTTTACCCTTTCCAAGAGCTCAGTGTTTAGGGTAGGGGGACGCACATACTGTTTAGGGGGATTGAGGACCAGGTACTTTGTTTTGTTGGTATTTATTACCAGTCCTCGGTCAGTACAAAATGATTGGAAATTGTCCAAGAGTTTCTGTAGTCCCATTGGGGTTTTGGAGATTAAGAGCGTATCATCCGCGAAGAGGAGGGTCGGTATGCGTTCACCAGCCAAGGATGGTTCGTCAGATGGAAATTTAAGAAGATGCTCAACCACCCCATTGATGTACAGAGAAAAGAGGGTGGGAGCCAGAACACATCCCTGGCGGACCCCTCTCTCGACCGGAATACAGCCCGTTTTCTCCCCTCCAGGACCCCACCTAATTTGGGCAAAGCTGTCCTGATGGAGCCTGACCAGTAGGGATAGTAAATACTGTGGCAGCCCCATGTCAGCCAGAACCTGCCATAACGAGTCCCTAGAGACAAGGTCAAAGGCAGTCTTTAAATCGATGAATGCGAGATAAAGACTGCCCTTGCCTATCACTACCACCTTCCAATAAATCATCATAAGCCTAAATGCTTGCTCAATCGTTCCAGTACCTACTCTAAAACCGGCCTGGAAATCGGTGAGAATTTCGTTTTCTTCTACCCAGTTAAGAATTCTGAGTAAAAGAACTTTACCGACAACTTTTTGGCTGATATCTAGCAAGCTGATCGGCCTATAGTTAGATGGATCATCCCTTGGGCCTTTCTTGTGAATGGGGACCACCTCCGCCCCCTTCCATGATGAGGGAATGGGGGCACCCCTACAGATGGCAACAAGGAGGGAGTGAATAAGTTTGCCCCATTTAACACTATCGGATTTTAACAGGTCCCCGGGAATGCCATCTGGTCCAGCAGCTTTTTGTGGAATAATAGAGTTTATTGCATATTCCACTTCCTTTAACGTGAAGTCAGAGTCACTAGGGAGAAGCATATAATTAATGTGAGGAGAGGATTGAACAAGCCCTCTCTCATTAGGGCCATTGTGACAGGAGTAAAGTTTGGAGAAATGGGCCTCCCACACCTGACCCGGAATGTTACAAGTTATAAGGTCACTATCTGGTCTGTTGCGTGCCCTTACAGTGTCCCAGAAACATTTGGAATCTTTTTTCATGCTTGCTTCCTTAAGGGTTAGCCAGAAGGCATCATCCCACTCCCTTTTAGCTAGCCGCAGGGCCTTTTTATGTTCACTTCTGGCAATTTGAATTGGTAGGGGGGACTTCCCTTTAACTGCCTCTATTAGACGTGATTTGGCCTTCCTGCATGTTGCCGAGTACCAGTCGTGTTTGCCTTTAGGTTTAGATAAAGGTTTGGGTTTCCCTAAAGACCCTTGTACCCAAAAGAGGTCCCCTATGGTTTTTATGGCAGCTCCAAAAATAGTAGTGTTACTCCTATAAACCCCACAACTGACAAATTAAAGAAAAAAATACACAATTGATATAATTAATTATTACTAAAATAAATATTATTAATTAAAAACTAACTATCAATTACTTGAAATTAATTAACTTCCCACCCTTTCCCCCTACAAACCCCACAGCCAGCACCTAAAATAAACCAAAAAAACTATTATTACACAGTTAAAAAATTAATTGTAAAATAAATAAATAATACTATTTATACTATTTAACAACTAATTATTATTTAAAATAAATATGTTTACTTCCCACCCTTTCCACTATACACCCCTCTACCCACACCTTAGAACAATTAATAGCACAATCAACAAAAATAATGATCAATTAAATAAGTAATATTGATTAAATAATAATCATTACTGTTTTGTAATTATATTGCTTCCCATGCTTAACCCCTATAAACCCACAACCTGCTAAGGCACTAAAAATCCACAAGTTTAATCAATTTAGTTTAATTAACTGCTAAACATTTAGCAAATATATTTAAAAAACATAAACAATAATTAAATAAAAAATATACAAATATACAGTTACAATACATATATTTAAAATATATCTACAAAAATACATAACAATAATAAAACATTTAAAAAACAATATTATTAACAACTGTGTTTTTTTAAATCAAGATTACTAACCTTAACATCAATGTCCTTTACAACGATAGTCTTGCTTGTGATATTTCCATATCACAATATTTTGGACACAATATTTTGGTATGACGATATTTTGTATTCAATATTTTGTCTGAATACCCCACAATCTCATGGAGAAATAAAATGTGTGAGGATATTCCTCCAAACTTTTGAGAAAGTCAATGAAAAATGTGTGGTACAACAATAGAGAAGCCCTTCTAGATATTAAAGATAGACCAACAGAATCACAGCTAGTATGTGTTTCGACATGCAGCACTTTGTCTAACAAGATTAGGAAGATAGTATGTAAGTTCTGGAGCCTCTTAAAAGGTATTCCGCATTTAAAGACAAAAACCTCTTTGCTTTTAAGAGGTGGTATAATCTAAGAAAAGATTAGTCAGAGCATATGAGGAACCCACATCTTCCAAAATTCAACAAATGCTTCAACTCGTGCCCGTAGTGGTTCACTACAAAGATAACATTTGTGTTGTAGGTAGTACAACCAAAACAGTAAAGTCATTCTACATTAATGGACAGCAATTTGAGGTGAAAAATTTATATACTTAATTAAATGCACCTGTGGCCTTCCATATATTGACAAGACAAGTCAACGGATACGTAAATGTATAGTGTAGCATCAATCCAGAATTAGATGCAAGGTTGAACACGCTCCACTAGTTGATCATTATATACAATCTAAGCATTCAGAAAAAGAAATGACATGGTGGTTGTGAGGTTCTGTAAATTACGAATTTGTTCGTGCTCAGCCTCCATTTTGTGATCACCGCCATTTTACGTTGCCCTCACTCAGGCAGCTCAGCGAACGCAATGTTTTTGTCGTTTCTGCCTTTGCGTGTCAGGTGGCTTCTTTGCTTATGTTTACTAATGAGTGTCAGGGCTGGCCGAGTACACTAATTCCTGTCTAAGCTGATTAATCCCCGTCCGGACTACATATTGGTTCACACCATTGTTTCCTTTAAGTTATCGTATCTGCTGTCCTTCGCTACATGTCTCATGCATTCTCCTGTTTCATGACTGTCCTTCTACAACACGCAGCTGTGTTTTCTCTTCTTGTAAATCGAATTGTGTGGATTAATTTGTAATTTACTTAAGGGGTCGAGTGACAAACGGAACCGGGAACTTGAGTTGCCTTAGTCTTAAAACATTGTCTATAACGTTTGCCTATAGATCATGCTCTTGTGTGATTGCATTTTTGTATGGTATTGCATCGTATATAAACCTGTGCGCCACAGAGTTAAGTGGCAGTCTCTTTTGAACCTTGTTGTACCGACGACTTCTAAGACCACTGTACTAGCTGCAGCTAATAAATACCATCTTCTATGCCAGATGAAGAGTCTGTGTTTCTGTTTTAG
The DNA here is from genome assembly GCF_964263255.1 of Lissotriton vulgaris. NCBI lineage: Eukaryota > Metazoa > Chordata > Amphibia > Caudata > Salamandridae > Lissotriton > Lissotriton vulgaris. The sequence continues at coordinate 1,090,413,788 of NC_141696.1, read as the reverse complement.
ACAAGGCAGGTGAATCCCGGGGATTTCAGGCGTATCCTGCGCCGCTGGGCCTTAAGGTTGCGATTCTCCAACTGGCGCCCCTAGTGGGGCGACTTCAGCTGTAGCGGTTGAGCTCGAGGGTCGTGAGGAGCCCCGCAAGAAAATTCCGGAGGAAGCGCATCATGTGATCGACCCCTGTATGTCGGAAGTGGACCGAAGGTCTTTGACAGCGCGGCTACTCCTCTCCGACGGCTGCTGACGACAGCTGCCCTGACTGTCGCTCTGCCTTGGACCCTTCTGATGATGTTTGGTAAAGCGAGACGATAGACGGACCTTCGCTGGTGTAGAACGATCCTTAGTTAAGTATTTGGTGGCGCGCCCCCACAGACCTTTGTTTTGTTGTGTTTTGGGGTTTTTATTCAGGTATTGCAATAGCTGAAGCCAAGGGGTAAGTACGATTGTACTGTTTCACTGATCTATACCCTTGTTGTTTGTGATCAGCCTAGAGAAGTGACGATGCCTTGGCTGAGTAAGTTTAAGAGATTTTGTTGTTTAGGTTGTACGAGGGATTCCCAGTTGGAGGAATCATGTCTGATCCCTCCAGTTGGAACTCCCACTTATGAGCTCTATTCGAAACACGGTATTAGTCCCATTACCTTTAACGAGACATGGGTCCGATATACGAAAAATAGTGGAGTTTTGAGATGGTCTCAGAATGGTAGCTTTGAACCCGCTATACTAGACAATTTGGAAACGATTTTGTTTAGAAGAAAAGCCCGGCCGGCCATGTTTGGCTCCTTTCGCCTTTGGCGTAAAGAAGCCAAACAGAAAGAAATCAAACAAGCAAAAAAAGAAAAGAAAGCACAAGACATGTCGATTTTTCAGGCTGCCCAGCAGTTTAAAGATAACGTAGTAGATGGTGCGAAGGAGGTACTAAAGAGACAACATCGTATGGCGATAGATAGATGCTATCCGATGCTGCCTACTTCCTCTTCAGATAAAAATAAGGAATTAGAAGAAAATGCCCTAATGTCTTGTTTATTGAATTCCCCTCCGCCCTATGTCCAAAATGCTAACGCACCTCAGTTACCCCCTCCCGTCGCTCAACAAGTGGTTGCTCAATTGCCGATTGTCCAACAACCGGCTCAGCCTCTTAATGCTTCTTTGCCTGCTTCTGCTCCATCCTTACAGTCTGTAATTCAGCCCCCACCTTCTCCCGCTCTTACTCTTCAGTTGGCTACGTTTCAGTCTCCGTTGCCTTCTAAATCTGTAATGCCTCCTATCCTCTTGAGGGATTCTCCTACTTCACAGAGGAGGATAGCAGATGCTGTTTCAAGTTTCTTTTCTCCTCTTCTTGGGTCTTTAAATCTGTCTCCAGCTTTCTCTAAACGACAATCTTGTTGTCAATATCCTCTTACGGACGAGAAAGTAGTTTTCGGTTCTCTCGCTCGTAAATGGATTGAGCATGGGCTAGAATATAGTACCGAAGATATTATGAGTTGCTTCTATCAATGGGTAGAGCCCACGCAGAGATATGTTTTCAACGTTATGTGTCAAACTCTTATTAGAGGTTGGGAAGATATGGAGTCAGATACAGTTCCTTCAGAACTACTGAAATTACAAGCTGATTTTGATAAAGGTTTTATTGTAGGACATCGAGTTGAAGAGGCAGTGAATAGACTCATTGCTTTTCGAAAAATGTTTTTGTCCCTGTCCTTCTTCGAGACTGATCCGCCAATAAACAAGAACGTAAGAATTATCCAATGCGTGAAGTTCCTCCCGTCTGGAGAGAAGCGGTGAATGGTCCACCTCCTGTCGCTGCTCATTTCCAGCGTATATGGGTCCATGAACCCTGGAAAAGGTCTGAAGTATTGGCGCTTAAACAAACTCTTCCAGACCCTCGTAAAAATCTGGCTGGTATTACAAAGAATTGTCCCAAACAGTTGACACCTGTATTATGAATTTGGCCGACATTGATATGCTATTTGGAAATGTTGTTCCGCAAGGCATATGGGCACGGATTCGTAAGGAAAATCATGTTGCTGAATTAGGTGGTGATTGGGCTGCTATCAGAGCTGCGGATGCGAATCAGGTGGGTGGTGCGAAACCCGAGGATTTGATTACGGCTCTTCCAGGTAGAATAATTGAATTGATGAAGACAATGATGCCTGCGGTGCGAGTAAATTGGGATAAGCTGGCTGCATGCAAGCAAAAGAAAGATGAAAGCGTCTTGGATTTCTTCACTCGCTTTGAAGAGATGTTTATTGACCACAGTGGTCAGGATTTGAGTGTAGAGGGTGGTCAGCGATTGTTTGTGGACAAGTTTGTATATAATTTGCTTCCCAAGTTATCGAATAAATTAAAGAGTTCTGAAAGTGCATGGGCTGTCTCTTCCCCTGCTAAAATATTGGCTACAGCACAGTATTACGAGAATAGGGATAAGGAGGAGAAGGAGAAACAAGAGAAGAAAAACAAAGATTTGAAAACAAAGTTTCTTTTACAGCAGGCGTATCCGCCTCGCTCGAATCAGCAACAGCAACCTTCCCAGTTTCAGCAGCCTCCACAGTTTCAGAGATTGTTGCAGAAGCCCGAGTATTTTACGCCGCGACCTTCGTTAGGTCCTAATCAATGTGCATATTGTAGGGAAGAAGGACATTTCAAGAATAGTTGCCCGGTTTTATTACAGCGTAATAATGGGATGTCCGCTCCCCGAGGTTGTGGTAATTTTCAGACAGTATCTAGAGGTAGAGGACGAGGTGCATCCTCTCAAGAGCAGCGTTCTTTTCCTCCATCTACCTCGAATTACTTTGACCAACAGACAGTTCCGTCCACACAATATTATAATGATGATTATTATGTTGAAGATAGGGCTGACGATTTTCAGATGCATAGGACAGCCATGGACGAAGTAAGGGAGTTGTGTAGATTCCAGTAGATCAAAATGGGCCGTATGTCACTGTCAATACTATGGGTGTTTCAGAACCATTTCTTTTGGATACTGGTGCGATGAGAAGTTCTATCATTCATTCTGAACTCCCTGGCGCACATTTGTCTGGCTTAATGAATACCTCTGTGGGATTTTCTGGCGCCCCAGTTCGTAATCCGGTTTCTTGCCCCTTGCCTGTCTCGATTGGTCCTTATGATTTGGATGCTTCACTTATCCTGACAACTGGTTGTGGTGAGAATTTGCTGGGTCTGGATTGGTTGAAAAGACTGCATGCAACATTGTATTGTTCCCCTTCTGTTGTGCTTCTTACGTTGTGAAAGAAATAGATGTCTTCCATGTATTTGTCCTGAGACCAGTTTCCACCCGAGTTGCTTTCTCTCCCGGAAAGTCTTTGGGCCACGGGCCTGAATTACGTGGGTCGTCTTGCGATCCCACCGTATGTTGTCACAGTTAAAGATAATGTTAGAATGCCACACATTCCTCAATATTGCATTTCTAGTGATGGAGAGAGAGCACTGTTGGCTATTGTTGATGATTTTATCCAGAAAGGTGTGGTCGAAGAAACGAGAGGCAATGTTTGTAACAGTCCTGTTCTTCCGATCCTTAAGAAAACGGATCCTTCACAGCCTCCTGTCTATCGATTTGTTATTGACCTGAGAGAAGTCAATAAAATAGTGGTACCACAGTTCCCTGTTGTTCCGGACATTACAGCTTAGTTAACAATGATTCCTGTTTCGGCAGTTAAGTTTTCAGTGATTGATTTGAAAAATGCTTTCTTTAGTATTCCTATTGCTGAAGAAAGTAGGGACATCTTTGGTTTCTCTCTGGGTGGCCAGAGTTTCCGATTTAATAGAGCTCCTCAAGGCTATTGTGAGAGCCCCTCTATTTATAGTAAATCTCTTAAGTCTCAACTTGATGCTTTCTCTTTGCCTCCAGGTGCTACGCTTATTCAGTATGTGGATGATTTACTGGTGGCTGCTGATACAGAAGATGTGTGTAAGAGAGTGACTGTTGCGTTGTTGCATCATTTGTCTGCTTTGAATCATAAGGTGTCACCCTCTAAGCTGCAATATGCCTGCCAAGAAGTGACCTATTTAGGTCATCTCTTGTCGAAGGAGAGAAGGCGATTGACCCCAGAACGTATTCATGCTATTTCACAGATGTCTGTACCTACGACACAGAGAGAAGTGTGTGCCTTTTTGGGTATCACTTCCTACTGTAGACAGTGAATTCCCAATTTTTGACTTTTGGCGAAACCATTGGTGGCACTAACGTTGAAAGATACGCCCCATCCGCTCCCTTGGACGGATGAATGTCAGAAAAGTTTTGATGACTTACGTACTGCCCTGTGTTCTGCTCCAGTGTTGGGTACCCCAGATTGTTATAGTAAGTCCTTTACATTGTACGTTCACGAGAGAGAAGGTTGCGCGTTGTCAGTTTTGACACAGCAATTCGGAGATAAGCAGAGGCCATGTGCCTATTTCTCCGCTACATTAGACCCAGTAGCTAAAGCTTTGCCCAGTTGTCTCAGAGCTACGGCAGCTGCCGCAATTTCTATTAGACAGTCTGCCGGATTAGTGTTGGATAACACACTTATTGTTATGGTTCCACATGCAGTGGATACCTTGCTGAATAGAACTAAGACGCAACATCTCACAAGTGCTCGTTTGTCTGGTTACGAGCTGACACTTCTAGTGAGCCATGTACATATCAAAAGATGTAACATGTTATATCCAGCTACACTGTTGTCGCTCTCAGATGAGAAGGACGATCAGGAAAAGCATGATTGTTTTCTTCGAACAGAAGAAGAAACGAAGGGAAGGATTGATTTAAAGGACACTCCGCTCAAGGACCCGGACGGGATCCTATGGGTGGACGGTTCTTGTTTTGAGCTTCCAAATGGAGAAACTGCTTCTGCCTATGCTGTCACCACCTTCTGCACAATTAGTACACTAATTCCTGTCTGAGCTGAATAATCTCCGTCCGGACTACATATTGGCTCACACCATTGTTTCCTTTAAGTTATCTTATCTGCTGTCCTTCGCTACATGTCTCATGCATTCTCCTGTTTCATGACTGTCCTTCTACAACACGCAGCTGTGTTTTCTCTACTTGTAAATCGAATTGTGTGGATTCATTTGTAAATTGTCTATAACGTTTGCCTATAGCTCATGCTCTTGTGTGATTGCATTTTTGCATTGTATTGTATAGTATATAAACCTGTGCGCCATGGAGTTAAGTGGCAGTCTCTTTTGAACCTCGTTGTACCAGCGACTTCTAGGACCACTGTACTAGCTGCAGCTAATAAGTACCATCTTCTACGCCAGACGAAGAGTCCGGGTCTCTGTTTTTGACAAGGCAGGTGAATCCCAGGGATTTCAGGCGTACCCTGCGCCGCCGGGCCTTAAGGATGCGGTTCTCCAGTTCTTAGATGCGAAACCATCAAAAAGATCCACCAACATTGCTCGAATATTGACAAACAAAGATACTAGCTGAATCTGTAAAATGGACAGCGCAGACAAAGGTTTGAATTCAGCTGTTGAATGTCAGATCTTAGCAACTGTTTGTCAGACACTCTGGGGGTCATTAGGATGGCGGGCGGACTTTGTCCGCCCTCCAGCCTTTCGTGGAACAGGACCGCCCACTATTGGTGCTGAGGTCCCGTTGGTGACATTAAGATGCGCCCGCCACACTGGCGGATGCATCCTGCATATCTTGACATTGCGGCGGGAGGACCGCAATGCCAAGAAGGCATGTTGTGCACTTCCATGAAAACGTGGCAGGCACTGCACGGTGCCTGCCATGTTGTACATGGAACTGCAGGGAACTGCACCCCCCACCCCCCAGAATCCCTGGAGGCCCGCTACAGGCCCCCATTGGCGAAAACCGCCTGCCTTTCCATGGCAGCGTTGCTGCCACGGAAAGCCAACACCCCGCCTGCATACTAATATGGATGGCGGTGTCTACCAGACACCGCCACCATATAAAATGCTTTTCAGCCTGGTAGGCAATCACTTGTATTGCCTAATGGCAGTACACCGGCAGACGGTCTTCTCGTTCGCCAGGGTTCCCCAGACCCTTTTAATGAGGCGGAGGGAACTCTTATGCGGGCAGTGGTTTTTCCGTCCAATATCTTAATGAGCCCCTGTATGTGCACTTATTTTATCCTTTGAATTCATCCTTCTGTAATAACCTATGTGCTGCTTCTCTCAAATAACTTTATACTTTTTGAAAATCAAATCTGATTAATGACATCCTGTATATCAGGAGACCAAAAGTTTGAGTATGGTTTCATGGACAATGGGGAAAAATACTATGCACTATCTTGGATCCTGGGAAGAATTTGTTATAAATCCTTTGATATGTGTTGTGGCTATGTCAATACATATAAATTGCAATAGGGAGAGTAATTGTTATTGTTTCACCACTTGTCCTTTTGATTATTCTTTAATATGCCTTGGTTTTATCTACAGGTATAACATGAAATATTGATTATCATCATGATTAGTTTGCCTTTTGACTTTCTGACCACTTTCGAAAGAAGCACAACCTTTTTCATCATTAACTGAGAGGTCATTCGGTCCTGAGACCGTGACGGTGCCGGTCACAGGCAACTCCGACCGACAATGAAATAAGGCCCTAATTGCGAGGAGGTATTTCATATATTAATTATGGTGTATCTTTTCAGCCGACAACCAGACGCTGCCAGGAAAGGAGGCCCTGCTAGGGGCCCCCAAACTCGCCTTCCGATGTGCTATTTATGTCAGAAAGCCCGGCATGGAAAACCCGTCAGAAACCGATAATCATAAGGCCAATGGTGGAAACGCTGTCCATTGGGATTTCGGGCTGGTCTCCAACTGGCTGATGGGCTCCTGGAGCCTGTCAGAATCCAGCCAGAATGATCGGCTGGTTTGAATTCTGACCATCCAGATTCTTCTTAGGTGGTCAGAAGTGATAGCGACGATGAGCTTCGGAAAGCCTCCAGCCTGAGGCTTTCCGGCACTCGTTGTAATCGGCCCTTGAATATATCTTGCTTGGAGGACTACCTAGTGTCTAATAACTGTATCATTTTACCTGAACAATTATGTTAGAAAATATGTATGAATTTACCTGGTTCCTCCTTAAATGTCATGATATGCATACAATGTGGCATCCCTTATATAGACCCTTATGAATCAATTCATCCACCTTAACCCCTAAATTGGTTTTTAAACTTATGGTGTCAATTATTTTGGGATCGATCTAGGTATCTACTATGTTCTCAGAGGGGAGGTCAAATAGAATATAATTAAAGTAAGCATGTGTCAATGACATATTTTAATAAAACATACATTAAACAAATTTAATTTCAGAGATCTAGTTACTATGTATAGGACAGACTCTATATATGCCATTATGGAAAGTGGAAATCCATACATTGATCACTAGCTAACTCCTATTGACAGCAACTGAGATATCTGTTATTAATGTGTGAAGATTTTATTGTGAACCCCTAATTTTAATCGATGCATTTTTATATAAACCCTAAAAATAAAATTTACCCGGCTAATTCGATATATGTATTGTGCCAATTGATTTATGATGTCATCGTTAGACATCTTGAGTAGATAGATTGACAAAACATCCTGTGAAGGCAACATTACCAGAATAACTTTAAATACTCAAGCCCAAAAGATTGGGTTGCCCTTATATATGTAAAAACTTTCCAAAAGTGGCTTTTTCAGACTTGCTAATTACAATTTACCGTAAGCTGTGATTTTAAATTGTGAGTCCAGATGCATTTGAAATATTTATCTTTTCCTAATCGGAAAGTATACTTATAAAATGTGATGAGACAATTCCAATCAATGGGGGAGATAGGCTTGGCAGATGCGAAAAACAAATTTAATAGTTTTCACTACCAGGACATGTAAAACTACACTGCACTCTGCCCTTAAGTCTGCCTTAAGTCTGCCTAGGCCCTACTGTACGGGTAATTTATGTCTAGTGAAAAGGAAGGATTGGGCCTGTTAAGAGGGTGAGCTTGCCAGGTCGACATGACAGATTAAAACACCCCATATACTGGCTCTGCAGTGGCAGTCCTGAGACATGCTTGAAGAACTACTGAAGTAGGTGGCAGAATCAGTGATGCAGGCATACTAGGAGCATTGCATTTACAGGCCCTGGCTACATGCGCTAGGGACTTATAAGTAAATTAAATATGCCAATTGTTGATAACCCAAGGTGACCATGTTTTAAGCAGAGAGAACATGCACTGTAGCACTGTTTAGCAGTCGTAAAGTGACCAGAATGATAATGCCAACAAACATGAGGTCAGATGAGGTCAGATCAAGGGGAGAAGGAATGCAAAGAAATGTGTGGGTAACCCTGCAGAAAAGGCCAGGTCCAACCGTAAATATGTTTCATCAGTGTGCCTAGAACAATAAGTAATGCTCATGTACCTATGTTTAATGATAGTCCTGTTGATAGCTGTTATGGGTTGTTTATATCTACTCCACCTGGATATTTTGTATTTGTCAGTTAGCCTCCTGAAGTTTGGGACAAAGAGATGTATTACCTTTTCAATTAAGGTATACCCGTTGTAATGAATGCCTTTTGTTCTGAGTTTCTTCCACTTCATTTTTGCAATGTGAACTATGTCTTGCTGTAGCCTATCAGGTGGCTCTGTGTTCCGAGTATACATGTGGTCTGCGTTCTTATTTGGTTAAGGGTCACCCTCATCCTCCTGGTGAAATAATATTGAGTACTTCAAACGTGCTCCGACTGATAATCCACCGGATCAAGAAAACAGCCATGATGACCTGCTTAATAAATGCACCTGTGCTTTGCTGCACTTTGCTCTCCAGTGGGCTTAGTGCCAGGAGGCGTTTAAAGGCTGCTCCGGGCTCCTTCAGTGCGTGACGTGCTTGGGCATAACCGGGCCTAGTACGGGACCATCTGCGCCCATAAGCGCCAGGAAGAGGCGGGGCAGGCTTACCCCTCATGGCTATTGCTGCAAGAGGTCTTGATCCAACTAACTTTCCCTCCACAGCGTTCGGACTGCCCTCTGCTAGGAAAGGTATTGAAAACTCAGCCTTGCCCCCCTTCTTTTTTGACTGTTATTGTGTGTCTCTACATCCTCCAGTGTCGGTTTAAAATTAGCAAATTCTTGGGACATTATAAACTTGCCTGGGGGTTTTGTGTGGGTACTGTGTGTTCCTCCCAAATAGTTCCTTCTGGTCCCCTTTGACTGAATAGAGAATACTGAGGGCACACTGAGAGATGGGTAAGAGAAAAGGCCAGGATAGGGTTCAGGTAATGGATCACCCCAATAAAAGTTCAACTGGTGCTGTCTGCCATGGGACAATAGATAGGATAGAGTCAATTCTGAGCGAATGTCCCGAAATAGTACACACTGGCCCACTCACTCCCTCCTTCCTGCCAGGTAGTCCCATCAACCCTGACAATAACCCTGGAGCCACGTTGCCAGTCTCCCCCGAAACCACCTCCAGCAAAGAAACCTGCAAAGCTAATCCCACAGATGTTTACAAAACACACCAAAGGACGGAGTAAGGGTCTGGTAAATAGGCCCCCTGACCTGGAGTCTGGTCCACATGGTCCCATTCATTGTAATGAGTTAAAGGACTCTTCTGTTGCAGGGTTGGTCACACAGATTGAGTGCAATAACACATTTGATGTTCTTGCAAATGAGAAAGCTCGGAATTGGATAGTTGATCTTGAGGAAATCTGTAAAATTCCTGCAAGTAAGATACAGGCATCTAAAATACTAATAGAGTCACTGAGAGATGAGGTTGTCTCACTTAGAGTGGAGGCTGCCAGTCTAACATAGAGGGTAAATTGTGGGACGGTGGCCCCACTAGAGACCCCAACAGCCCTCACGTCTACGGTTACAAAGGGATTTGAAGACAAGTACTCGGGACTCCATAGCCTTGGTAACGTTAGACCTTCACACAATGTTGTTGTAACCAGGATCTTGCATGCAACCCCCCACCATACTAAAGATCACAGCACAAGTGATACATTTAATTTAATGCCAGGAAATTTGCGAGGCATAGGGCATTGGCCAAGGTAGGAGTGAGACTAGGGTCATAGATAGAGGCTAGGTCGCACTGGATGAAGGGCGCACCTCTAATTTAGACCACAGGGTTAATGAGAAAGGGGGCTGTGAGGGATGGTTTTTACACTAGATCCAGTGAACTGGGTAACCAAGCTGTGGTATACCTCACTGAGGGTTCCCAAACTCCCTGCGGCCAGACATGAAGACCAGGAATCAATTGAAAACAAGGTCATTCATTGGATCAGGTCCACCTGACCCTGCTACTCAATTATTAGAGATAATATTAAGTCTGTAAAAAGACTGTCCCTTCCATCGTCACCATGGGATACAATGGAAGTCAGCTTCTTTGATGAGAATATGGTTACTGGGTTACTGTTGATTGATTCACACACAATTCCCCTTGTGAATTGCCTCATTTCTATTAGATATAGACCCCTAGCTAGACCGGATTTAGTGTCCCCAAGACCTGCCTAGGCAGGACTTCTTACATGCAATTTGGGTGAATTGAGAGGGCACAGATGACTCCAGCATGAGGACCAGACGACTACAGACAATAACTTAGGGCTCTTAGGGCCATCAACAAACTTACCCTTATTTGACGTCCCACTCTCCTCTAGGTCTGGCATCCACTCTTGAGGCTGTTGATACATGCAAATAAACTCTGGATTTACGCCCAGATCTCTATACTGGGGTGAATGTATGACATTGTTCCGTATTCAGTCCATCAATAGTTCTTTTTGCATTTGTCATCCGAGTGGGATGGGTATGCTTAGACGGTAGTCCCGTGCTCTCCATGCCACTGGATTCAAGCTATCCTGGCGGGTTGAAATCCCGAAACAGGTACTAGGATGCTTGTTTCCAGTCCAGGAGTGGACTGTGCTGGGCAGTTCGGGCTGGACTGTTCTCATTGGACGCAGGTTCAAGACTGATTTGCAGACGGCTGGGTCCAAACTGGAATGGCATGGTGAGCATAAAAACGATTGATTTAGGCCCATATCTCTGTACTGGTATGAATGTATGACATTGTTCTGCATTCAGTCCATCAATAGTTCTTTTTGCATTTATCACCCCGAGTGGGACGGGTATGCTCAGACGTGAGTCCTGTGCTCTCCAAGCCACTGGAATCAAGCTATCCTGGCTGAAGAGGGGTGAAACCCCAAAACCAGTCCTAGGATGCTTGTTTACAGTCCATGGAGGGCCTAGCCTGGCAGTTTGGGTTGGACTTTTCCCATTGGGTGCAGGGTCAAGAGGGATTTGCAGATGGCTGGATCCAAACTGGAATGGCATGGTGAGCAAAAAAACAATGGCTTTAGGCTAAGATCTCTGTACTGGGGTGAATGTATGACATTGTTCTGCATTCGGTCCATCAATAGTTGTTTTTGCAGTTGAGACATGCAGGGGCATGGCAGTCATCTCTCTGGGGATTACGGAAGGTGGAATTTATTGATCACTCTCCAATGTTTCTTTTCTGGAATGTGGCAGGGATCTCCAAGCGATTAGCTGACCCAGAATGGTGTTCCTTCATGGATTCCCATGATGTCATCTTATTTCTGGAAACCGGGAGTTTGTATACTTCACACAGAAGTGAAAACAGATATAGGGTTATTAGTATTGCGATAAGTAGTGGTGCCTCCAAAATTGACGTGTGTATTAGTTGAAAGGCTTGATATTCAACGGTGCTACAGAAAAGAGGAAACCCCTCTAACTCCAAATTAGACCGTAGTCCACAACAATATGTACATAGAATTTGTGCACCCGATCATTCCATTGACAGTATGAATACTATACGTGATTAGCAAAAAACACAATGACAGATGGTGATAGATGTAGTCTTTCGGTTTGGTTTATTTCAGATGCCCAGCCAACACGTGTTTCGTCAGGGAGTTACCCAAGACTTCTTCAGGGCTATGAAAATGCATAATGGTAGCAGGTTACACAATTGTAATTGACTTTTCACGCAGTACCATGCTTGTTTACAGTTGATAACACATTATTGCCCTTGAGTATTTTAATCAAATGCATCTGTACTTGACTCAATGTGTATTATTTATGACCTTCTGCATATTGTAAATATGTTTCTATGTGCACGTTAATTCCACATAGAGACACTATGATATGACTATCCATCATGGAGATATTTTCTTTTAAATCCTGAATATTGGGAGATGTGGGTATTCACTAAGGGTGAAAATTGCGCTTTAAGTCACAGGTCTTTTGGCTTGCTACAATATAATGTATCTGGTATGATTACAATTGTAGCAGAGAGTGGCAAATTCCACAGCTATATATGTCCCTACAGTCAAGTGGTCAAAGAGAGGAGGCCAAATGCTGGACCTTGCAGCAAATGCATCACCTTGCAGCATGACCTGAGAGCCACAAACAGGGGAACTCATTCTGATCCAAAGGGAGATTTTACTTTGAACAGACCTGGCTATGAAAGTAGAATTGACTACTGTCTAGTCGCCCTCAAACTTTGGTCCATAGTTGATGATATGGTAGTGGTCAAAAGAACTGATAGTGACCATAATGCCCTTGCCCTTACTTTTATCAAGTAAGGCACCCTGGAACCTGAGTGTCCTTTCTGTTATGAATTATCTGAGATCCATCAGATGGGATTGGGTGGGGGAAAATCTAGGGGCCCTCGACGCTATCAAGGGCAAAATTTGTCTGGAACTAGAGGAGGTAGCGAAATATCCCACTAACTATGTTGTGAAGATCCTGGGATCCCGCCACGTGTTACTATACAAGGAAATCAGGGACATGCTAAGTCAACCGCGTTAAATGAAAAAAAGTTAGACAACTGTATCCATTTGTGTTCTGATTCCCAGGCTGCCTGGTATAACCAGGACTGCAGGATTACGAAGGTGGCGCTTGTACGTGCAGTAAAACAGAAAGCACGCCCTGAGGTGGTGGTATGTAGAGCCAATTATAGGTAGGAAATGGAGACAGCTAAGAAGAAGTGGGAGGGTTCCTTGTGGTCCTCCCTACAAAGGGCAATGGCATCCAAAGATTCCAAGACCTTCTGGAGCAAGGCAGAGTACTGGTTTAAGGGGAACAAGACAGCCCTTGAATTCACAGTCCAGCCCGAAGATTGGGTAGCATACTATGGTTCCCTTTATGAATCTGGCAACATGGTAACAGAGAAAGTTAGTGAGTGGTGTAGGGAGGCACCTTGTGGAGAGGGTGATGCTCTGTTTTTTCTATAGAGGAAACACAAGCACCAATTCGCTTGTGGTTCCCAGCCCGTGCCCCCTGATAGAATTCCTAACGATTTATACAGAGAGGACATAACTCTTTGGGGTTCTTATATAAATCTGCTTACTAACTCAATATTGTCTGGCGCTGCCATTCCCATTTCATTGAATATAGCAGAAATAGTCCCTATCTACAAAATGGGGGCTAGCTATAGGCCCATAAGTCTCATTGACTCTCTACAGAAAATGTTTTGCAAACAAATTTTGGATAGGGTTCAGGATTGGATCCTAGGGTCTTGAGTTTTGAGTGATTATCAAGAGGGTTTGCCACAAATCTGGTACTCTGGATCAGGCTTTTTGCCTCCTTTGTATTTATTAGAAGGAAGTTGCTGTTAAGGGAGGGAAGCTCTACATGGTCTTTTTTGACTTGCGGTCCACGTCCGACCTTGTCCCTGAGCAAGCCTTTGGAAAATCTTAAAAGAGGTGGGCCTTCCAGGAAATCTTTTAGATGTTTTAATTAGATTACACTGATCAAACACAATTCAAGTGAGGTGGGGAGAACAATCGAGTTACTGAAACCTTCCTAGTCCAACTTGGAGTGAGGCAGGGATGTGTCTTAACTCCCAAAATATTCACTCTTTTTAATAATGGGGTGGTTGACTTTTTAGACAGAGATGGGTGTGATGCCCCTAAAAGCGGCGTAAGATGAGCTCCTGCTCTCCTTTTCACCAACAACACCCTCCTAATTTCTAAATCCCTGCAGGGTCTCCAACAACTCTTGAATAATTTTAGGCGAAAACTAAATACATGATTTTCACGAGAGGAACTGACAAACCTTCTAAAAACTTGTGTTTTGTTGGTAGTGGTAAGGTGGAGCAAGTTGTTGACTCTGATTAATTAGGTATTCGCTTGACCCCGACAACAAGTTGGGCCACCCACATCAAGAAAGTTAAATTGCAACTAATCTAACAGACCGCTCACATTAGTAAAATACACAGGAAAATGTTGTAGCACCAGCTCTGGAAATCTACAACATCAAGGTTCTAGGGGGGGCCTTTATGGAGCAGAACTTTGGGGCACGGGCAACACAAACGGTCTGTCTAGCATCGAAAATTGCTTTCTTAGATCCTTAGTAGACCTCCCTTCTAGTACCCCTTTGACTCCCCTCCTTTTGGACTTTGCCCATACACAACTGGCCCACAAGCTGAATTACTAATTACTTATGTTCTGGCACAGGCTGTGGTCTGTGGAAGAGCTCACATCTTATCATGAGGCTCTGTCAGGCCTTTTGAAACTCCCCCAGGTAACCTTGATCTCCTGGCTTAGCTCTCTGAGGGATATACTGGGGAGGCTTGGTATGGAAGCGTTTTTGTAAAATCTGGAAAGTCAAGCCCTCAAACCGAGGGTTAGGCTTAAAGCGATGTTCTGGGAAGCTACATCAGAAAAGGACTTGGCAGAAGCTGAGGGTTGTCTGACTCATGAATTCCTTAGTTTTAAATCTGTCTCTCGCTTTGGGGATACTATTTATGAAATTGTTCCCCTTCTGGCACGTAAACTATTTCTACAGTTACCTTACAAGAACCTACCTACAAAATTGTTCTGTATTAAGTGGCGCTGCACTACTCCTAAAGATGACCTTTGCCCCTCGTGCAAATCCAGTCCAGAATCCATTGTGCACTTACTTTTTTTTGCCCATACTATTCATCCTTGAGGAAAAAATGGATAATTCTGTTATGCAGATTGGTTGGCCCTGGCAATTACCTTGAGGTGCTGCTAGTCTTGTGCACTGACACACACAGTGTATTGGTCACTGACCTTTCCAAATACTGGTATGCACTGTGGATCAAGCACTCCAAATGTATTGTATGACACACCACATTTTAAATCTGTTTTTACTTTTCATGTCTTTAAACCATTTTATGGCATTTCTGTCTTTTAAATCACATGAAAATGTTTCAAATATTCTTTATTTTACCCTTCTTGGGATGTGTACTTTTAGGAGCTTTGGGGGTCATTATGATGGCTGACTGACAATTTCTCCCGCCACATTACGGTGGCGGGGGGGATCGTTCCGCAAGAGTGGCCGGTGCAAAGACCTCCCACCATGCTTTCGCCACAGGCAATCGTTACAATTGCCTGGTGGAGAGGACAGGAACTGGAAAATGGTGATGGTGCCCAGCGTGCACCATCCGCCAGCCTTTCCATGCCGGTGAAACCTTGCGGAGATTGGATTTGGGAGCCCGCTGTGGGCACCCTCAGTGTTGGGGGGTGGTGCACTGGGGAAGAACCCATGGTACCCCCCAACATTTTTTAGCACTAAGTGGCAGGCACCGCGTGGTGCCTGCCACATAGTGCAGGGAAATGCACTGCATGTAATTTTAACATTGCGAACAGTGCTGCAGCCAGCAGCACCATCCACAATGTTAAAGCCCATACTGGCGGGCGCATCAAAATTTGATTGGCGGGATCTCCCCATTACTGACGGGCAGTCCCAACCACTGCAACAATGGCGGGCAGAGTCAGGTCCACCCCCCATTGTAATGATCCCCGTTGTCAGTGGTTCCCAAACTGTGCGCCGGGGCTCCCCGGTGCGCCTTAATGAGGTGCCAGGGGCGCCGCGCGCACAATATGGTTAATTGCATTCTAGTTAGTAATGGGCAGGCAGTGAGTGGGTATCAGAGACGCAACTAGAGCCACATTTCGGGGGAGGGCTAATCAAATATGGCAGGGGCGCTGACAATCTAAAATACAGGCTTCTGCTTTTGACCCCACCCTTCCTACCCTGCTGCCTTTTCTTATCTGCTTCCTCCAGTGGTGACGGCAGAAATTTAAGATTGGTTTGGGGGTGCTGCCATCAGTGTTACGATGATTCGTGTCCAGGGGTGATGAGAAATCCAGGCATTACACACAAAAAAGTGCAGTACATGAGTCTAGGTGTGGGAGCAGTGTGTGTCCGCATGTTCAATTTGAAACACCTAGTGCCAAACATATTTACTAAGGCCTGGGTACTGCATACATTGTCAAAATGTTAAGGCAGGCAAGTGGGACATTTTGAAAAACTAGTCTGGAGAATGTATTTTCCCCAGAAACATATTGAAGTAGAGGTAGTCTGCTTGAATCAGGTCTAATGGTATGTATCGTGTTAATCAGCATTGCATTTTTGGCAGTTTAATAAGAAAGTGCAAACAAGAATCTTTGTTTGTTTGCACTATGTAAAACCGCCAAAAATAAAATGCTGATCTGTCACACGCTGTATTTCCCCCCTCCTAGAATTAAGGAAGGAGCGTCAACCTTTGATGTTGGAGGTAGTGCTTGGAGGGAGAGGTTGGAGCGTTTGTGAGAGGCAGCAACATTTTTGGGCAGTTTTAAAAAACTCTGAGTTGGGTTTCCGCATACAGGTGGCGGGAGACTAGCCTTGAAATCGGTTGTCTTCCACCCTGCCGCCTAAATCGGGAGAATTTGCATGTATGGTACTGCCATTTATAGAGCGCAAATAATTGCATTGAAATTATCACTTGAAATGTCCACTAAATTAGCCTCAGCCACAACGTGTGAAAATATTTTTGCGTGCATATTTATCATGTGGGCATCATACAAGTACACTGCTTTCGTTTCCTTTCACTCTATTCAAATCTTTGTTTCCATCGCCTTTCAGAATCCCAAAAAACAATGTACCGTATTTGTACTTTTTTTACAGCACGTTTTTTGATATTTTTCTCAGTTCATGTACAAGTATTTACATGTTGTGGTGGAAAACGTGACATTCTGCAGCCGTTCCTTTCACCCTAGCAACATTCTCACTTCATTCACATTACAAAGTTCTAAATACAAAATCAAGGAAAAGAAAAAGTAAACATCAAACTCATGTTCAGTAACTGCAGTTTGTCAGAAGACATTGCCTGGCCTTTGATTTTTGCTTTGAAGCAATAGCAAATGGTTAAGTTAAAAGCTAAATAGAATGACATCCTCGTTGCTCATTTGCCTTCGAAACTCCTGCAAGGTTATCTTGGGGTTGGTTTCCTCACCCCTACTGCTTGTCAACTCCCTCAGCTCCCTCGTCACCATTTGAACTTAAACTGTGTACTCTACCCCGCATCTTTCGAACTTCAGGCCCCAGCACATAACTGCAGTACTGCCCTTCTGCCTTCCTCTGTCAGCGTGGACTCACCCCGCACGGCTGTCCATCACTGACTGGTTCTGTCGACCTCTTTTCACTTTATTACTGTACTTCTCTGCCTGTTAATATTATAGTGGCGTTTCCCCTAAACCTGCTGTTCACCCGTGATTGCTTCTATCACCCTCACATTACTGCAGTGCTGTCAAACCCTACCTGCCTGCTTCTATCAGAGTGTCCTTGTCTCACTCTTTGCTGGCCATCCCTGACTGCCTCCATCACCCTCACATTACGGAGTGCTGTAATTGCCCGCCTGCTTTTATCCTCCCTGCGGCCTAAAAATCTTTGTGCTGTCCATCTCCAACTGCTTCCACCACCCCATCCTCACTGTTGTGCTGTCCTTAGACTCCTGCTGGTATCACTGTGGACTCATTCCACTTTCCGCTGTTCATCTGTGACTGATTTGAACGCACTTGTCCTTTCCTGCCTGCTTCAATCACCTTGGCCTGATTGAGAACGGTCCCTGCTTGCCCAGTTATCATCATATGCTCTCCAAACACTGCTGTCAACCCCTTTTGTGAAACTTATTTTTGTGCCTGTGTAAAGTGCTCTAAACTCCTCGGGCGGGTTGGCGCTATATAAAACCGCAAAAACCCTCACTGCTTCTATCACCCTCACCTTATTGCAGTGCTATCCTTCCACGCGTGCTTGCTTCTATTACCGTGACCCCACCCCAGTCTTACCTATTCATCCCTCACTGCTTCCATTCCCTCACCTCCTTGCACTGCTATCCTTCCATGCCTGCTTCTAGGCATGGACTGGGGTGGCCCCACCCCAGTCTTAGCTGTTCATCCCTCACTGCGTCTATCACCCTCACATTACTGCAGTGCTATCCTTCCATGCCTGCTTCTATTACCCTGGCCCCACCCCACTCTTGGCGGTTCATCCCTGACTGCTTCTATCACCATCACATTACTGCAGTGCTATCCTTCCAAGCCCTTTGAGTACAGTGGGTGGGTATGTGTGAAAACGCAGTACTGGTGGGGGAGTGCATGTAATAGGCTGGTGGAGCGTTGTGTTGGTCAGGCAACTGCTGCTAAAATCAGCGTGCAGTGTGAAAGGTTCTAATTTCGGAGAGAGAGAAGACTGGGCGACGGTATCAGTGGGTAATGGCGGCACTTGTAATTTATAGCTGTACAAAGCAGCAAGTGTGACTGTGAGGCAGAAAGCGCTTCATGATAAAGCGCGTTGATATTTATTTGGCTGAGAGGTGTTTGTTGTCTTCTTGAATTTCAAGAGCACAAACAAATGTAAGCGAATGGCAGGATTATGAGGTTGGGGTCAAGATGAGTGTACATTGCAAGGTTTAGAGGCAGAAGGCAGACTACTCTAGGCGGCAGAGGTCATGGTGGTTGCTAGACTCCAGGCTTTAGATGGGTGCAGGGGCCCGTCTGCAGGCTGCAGAGTGGCCAGGGGCCAGGCTGGGCGCGCCGAGCTGCCGGAGTTAGAAGCCTGCAGGGGTCACGCTGAAGTGCTACAGCCTGCAGGAATTTGATGGCGCAGGGGTCAGGCCAGGTGATCCAAGCTGCAGGAGTTATATTTATATGTGTCAGAAACAGAGGTTCCAGAAGTTTCGAGCAGTCCTGGGCTGTGTACAGAGTCTGTCCATGGTGGGAGGGAGGTAGGGGGGCAGCAACTGGCAGTCAATAGACCATGATGGGGATTCTAGAAACAAATGCCCATTACTGGAATTGTAAAAGGTCGCATCTCAAGGGGCTATTCACAGATTCTTCTGAGAATGAGATTTAAGATCTAAAAGGCCACACTGCAATCATGGGCCTGTGGTCTTTGAGCTTGTAGAAAGCTGCAGTGGGCACTAGCTCAAGCACGGAAAACGGTCCTGATACCTTGGATTGGCAGTTAAAGAGCACCTACAGTTGGGGTCGGAGAGCAGTGGGTCCCTCAGAACTCTGGGCCCTGGTGCCCCCGCCCGGCTGCACTATTAAACGTTATGCCCCTGCCGTGGCATCTGAAGGGCAGGAGAAGGGGCTCATTGCCTCAGCTCCTCGAAATAAAGCCAGAAATACAGAGAACTTGGAAGGTGAATTAACTAAATAAACAAAAGTAAGAAATGATAACTGATATACACATTCGACATTGTTCTGCGACATATTGATAGTGGCAGCACAATATAAAGCGCGAGGGGCTGGGGTTACCACAAACACCAGAGGCCTCTTCGTACGAATGGAGGGGTTTAACCAGTGTTTTAAGTGGGATCCAGAGGTGGAGCTGTGGATGGAGTCTCTGAAAGGGGCGTGGAAAAAAATGGTGGGAGCCACAGCCAACTGCCGATTAGGTCAAGGGAGCCACAGGTCAAAAAAGTTTGGGAACCACTGCCCTTTGTGATTGAAATAAAGTTATATATGATGATGATGAATCAATACCATCGATTTTATGGTCTGGAAAACACCAAATGAATATTCCAAAATTGATGAAAACCTAATCAGCAATAAGATACCAAAATTATTCAAACCAGATAAGGGAAGCCAGAGATATGATTTTTTTTAATGTTACCTAAAAGAAGTAAAGTGCCAAAGATCCCTAACAATTATGAGTTGACCTGGACCTAGGTATGGTTTTATACCACCGTGATGGAGAGTAGGTCAGATGCATCAAGCAGGTCCTTATGGTTAAAGCTTCTGCCTTAGGACCTAATCTCGGATGTAGAAGTAAAAATTCTTCAACCGGGCAAGATCCAAGCCAAAAGAAATTGGGTGTCCTTGGAAGTTAAATATGCTGTAGGAAAGCTCCACCTGAAGCTGTTGGATTTGGTGCCCAAAGCTCCCATTGTGATAAAGCTGCATTTCGCAACCAGTGAGTTTGCTTCATTGCTGGTGCCTCTCCCCAACCAAAGATTTTACATTCAGACACAGGGCATCATTAAAATACTGGTTGGACTAGCGTCCAACGGGCACAATAGTGGAAGTGGGATTTCCTGACAAGGAGTCAGAGGTCCCGCTTCCCTTATTACAATGCAACCCCATAATGGCAGTCGTCACTAAGCTGCAATAGAAAATGTACGCTTTTAAAACACCCCTGCACCATTTGGCAGGCACCATGCCACATGGTGCGGGATATTTAGGGGGCCCCAGAGGGCACCACAGGACCTATAGCAGAGGGGCAGGGAAGACCCAAAGTCACTTTCCGCATGCCGTTTTATGGCGGGCGAACCGCCATGAACGGACACATGGAAAGGGATTCTGTAATCCCTATGGAGTGTCCCAAATACTCCTTGAGCTGATCATAAAGCATCCGGCTGTCCCTCTGTATGCTGCCTCCGACGGCACTCACTGTAATGCGGCAGTCGGACCTCAGCTGCAGGTGGTGGTCAGACAGCAACCGATGAGCTGTCGTTTGCGGTCTGACTTACATCAGAATGACCCCCTTGGATTCTTTTTTGGGTGTCAAAATCATCCAGCTAACAACCATACACAAATAGGGAAAACAACTCCACTTCTCTAATAGAGGCCGTGGCTGCAAGGGAGCAGTCACGATGAAGACCCGCTTTGGAAAGATGAAGAGAAAAGTAGGTTTTGTGGCTTCCATATGTTTCTGTGAAGGGGCATTGTTTGCACATTTTTGTAGCTAAGAAGAAGCTAAGCGCGAGTGTGCTCACTTCACTCCATAAAACATCATTGATAATTAATGCATATAAAGTTGTTGAGGGGAGATGTTGAAAGGCTGCATTCTGACTGCTTCCGCAATGTCAGATACCTGGCTTGTCACTATTAAGAATGAGTAGACTATTGCAGCTGTACAAGTTAGATGGCTGTTTGCATTCAGACATGTTTTGTAGGAAATAAACTAGTTGTCCAAGGATGTGTAATGAAATATGATCCGGTGTACCTTACATTTACCTTGATTTGCATATTGTCTCCTTAGTAGTTTATAATACTTTTGGTCATTCCGATCCACATGATTTGTAGACCAAAAGGGCAGTTATATATTTGTCATCCTTTTAATTGCCGACATGTTTCTGCACCCAAATTAGCCCAAAAGGATCTCAGGGCTTTATCGGGGCAGAGGGGGTCCCTGCTCTAAATATTGTACATTTGTATAGAGTTAATAGTAAGTCTTATTGTTGAGATAAGTTGGCATGTCTTAATACCCTAATTTAGGGTTGATTTGGCCATCTTGTGTTGGCAGTAGAAGACACTTTCCGAAGTCCTTTACCCCAATAGAAGTCCCTCTAGGTTTGACGCGGGCCCATTCCTTGACGAATGTGCGACTATAAAATTGAAGTAATAGCTGAATTCCTACATACATAACACATTATGTCAATGTGAAGAGTACAGGAGGAAATACACCACTTAATGATTCTGTTGTCCATGACTGAGATCCAAGACTGTCTGCCAACTTGTAATGGGCTGTGTAATGTTTTCAACATAGACTGCACTTGTATTAAAGAAAATATTCATTTAAGACAATCCCATCAGATCATTATTGCTTGCTACTCTGGGTTGGTGCCACAACTAAACTGTCAACGTGATTTACTCATCGGTGTAGGCTGCTCTGCCATGACCGAGGGAGCTTACACCATTCTTACGACATCAGCCACCAACAAAAGAGTAAGATACCAACTTGTGTACGGCATTTGGCGGCCTGATTACAAGTATAGGTAGTATTTCTTGCACATGATAAATAAAGATATCACAGGGTACATTATTTATTGAGTGCGATAAATACCACCTATTATGAGTTGATGTGGAATAACATGTAGATTTTGGTGTTTAAAAAAAATCTACTTGATATGGTAAATGCAATGTGGTTTTCCCCAATAAATTTCAGCAGGCTTGAACTGCCAATACCGAACAAAGGTTGAGGTATTTAATGTATCTGATCATTTTCAGGTGCGTTAAATTCTTAAAACGTCGTAATTCCAACCTATGTATAAACAGACGTTATCGCATGAGTCAGCATTAACTGCCCAACTCGCAATCAAGGCCTAAGTGTCCAGTTGTACATTTCAGACCTTGAGCATTCGTTTTACAAATCATTGGCAATACTGGAAAAATGTCCAATCTATTCATAAGCAAAGTAGTGGCAGTTTTCTTTGTTCAGCAATGTCCTTTTTTTCCTAAAATATTTGACTTGCTCATTCTATAAATATTTAAGCAGCAAAGTAACTGGAGATAAGCGGTGTCAGATAGATGCGAAAACACTTTGATAATTCGAGTTCAACATAACTTGTAATCCTGATGCAGTATAAACATCAGTGTTATTTGGCTGTGTTTACCTAATTAATAAAATACTACAAGGACTGCAACGAAATATTCTATTCTATCCATTGCTGGGTGTACTTGTCATTAAGCATGGAAATGAATGCCTAAAAAGCAAACACAGGGCTTAATTGATGATGAATGTTTAATTCATTTTCATAAAAATCAATAGCATTTCACTGGGGACCAAGGTGAATTAATTAATTGAAGCAGATCTTTACAATGAAGGCACAGTACAAACATCAAGTTCAATGAAAATTAGGGGTACATCAGTCACAATGATTCATAGTTAATTACAGCAATTGATGTGTTTGAGCCTCTATCATCATTACAATACATTAACTTGCATTTAATGTTGTAAATAAATTATTTAAGAAAATTACATTCGAAATGTAATGTGACCATGATAATTGTTCACCCAGAAATACAAACACAGTGACTGATGCAAGGCCATCCACGAGCTTGCCTGGGAAAAAAGTGTTGACCAGGCTTTATGGTGTCTACACTCTATTGTACGGTAGTAGAATTTCACATCTAGAGTAAACACAGATTGACTGTGATATTCTTCGTTTGATTCTTTGAATGAAAATCACAACCCTGCTGAGGCAGGTCTTCTCCTATGTTTGGTAAAAACTTGCATATTTTTCTAATCCTAAAGTTTTCCAAATGTGCTCCTATAAACATAATAGGAATGAAGGCGGTTTTACGTAGAATATCATACAATAGTACGTACAATTTACCAATGAAAAATGCCTTTGCTTTATTCCATTGGTACCTTTACTTTTTATTGTGTTTTTTCATTTTTTATTCAACTGCAAAGTATTTTCTCTTTTAGAAAACCTCTTCCCTTTAATCAATTTATGGAACGATCCGTTCTCATCCCTGCAATCTAAATGTTTTTCCTTTACTCCTGTGTTTGACTGGAATAAATCTCATGTTTTAATTCCATGGCAGGAATGGGTTGCAAAGACATTTGAGAAGTCAGTACACTAACTAGTGGTTTATCCGACCTTTAACTCATCCCATGCCTAGAATGACCACTTAACATTTAAATAATGCATGATATTACACAACACTGGGTAATTGTGTGAGGAAAACCTCTTACAAGTACAAATTCCCTTTTGTTATTCTGAAAATTGAATGTGCACCTGTATGTCATGCCATTTGTGACTTACAAGAGCAAATGGCTTTTAAAATCAGATCGAGCCCATTGCTTTACAAATGGAGGCAAAATACAGCAAGACAACTTGCTGTGTCAAAAGGAGAGAGCAGGAATTTGTCACAATTACTAACATATGGGGTGTGGCCCGGTTGAAGGCGAACTAGGACGTGTCTCACTGTCTCTCCCTCCCACCGCTGATACTATAGCACTTTTCCCATAGCACTGCATCCGCTGAATCACTCGTGGAAAAGCAGGATTCCTGCACATGAGATCCCAACCCAGTGGGACCCCAGAATAAAGCCACGAAACGAGCAACTGGGCGCTCGCAGTGACTGGAGTAGCATCAGCGCTCTGGGGAGTCAGCTGTCCAGCGACGTGAGCGCAGGAGGCGCGACTGTGAGAACTCCAAGGAAGGAGAGGGGGCCATCAATAAGGGCACGAGCGTGATGCACCTGGGGAATCAAGGTCGTAAACGTGGTGCCCTGCCGGTGCTGGGAGCCGGGCCTAGCTGCGAGTCCAGGTGGCCCCCTGAGCATTGTTGGTTCCGATGGTCGATACAGAGTTTAGACAGCTGGAGTAGTGAGTGCCAGAGATGCAGAAGAGGCAGCATTGAGGAAGGAGAGGCTGGGCAGCAGTGGAGGGACCAAGTGTGCAGCCCCTGCAGAGAGGAGGCTGGAAACGTGGTGCCCAGCCGGAGCTAAGGGCTGAGCCCAGCGGTGATCCCCTGGAAAGTTGCAGGCCCCGGGGAACTCGCCTGAAGATCTAGAGCAACAGGTCTGAAGGAAGTGCGACAGGATGAAGCACTGAGGTGAAATAGCATAGAGGGAACCGCTGAGCAATTGTGGCCAACCACTGCGTAGTACACAGGGGAGGCAAAGGGCCCTGACTTGGAGGAGGCTGCACACTACCTTGGGCCTGAAGAATCGGCAGAGGGGCCTAACGAAGCACAGAATGCCACCGAAACGGCTACTGGGGAGGCCAGAAAATGCACTCTCAGAACACCGGGAAGCACATTTAGGAAAAGGGGGACAAGTTCTGCCTAGCATCCAGGTCCCGTAACAATCGGGGAATACAGGTTTATCGCAGGCTGCAACTCATGACGCATGATTACAAACTCAGCAAATAATTAATAATAATCCAAATCTTAACGTCTTCCAAGGGTGGGCAAGGAATGGAGGTGGGGCTGTCACGCTGCTCCAAACCAGGCCGGCCAGTTAAGAGTCTAGCTAGGGCCTGGTGGAGCTGCAGCGGATACACCAAAGGGCCGAGGGAGCACGACAGTCAGCCCAACAAACGGTGGGGAGTGCCTGGCAGCAGCGGAAGATCTGTTGACGAGTCCACCAGAGAAGAGAGAGCGGAGGGAAGCCCTGGGTCTCAATCTAAGAACATCAGGGAGTAGCAAAGATCTGGCACGAGGGGGAAGGAACAAGAATTTTTGATGCACGCAGACTGAGTGTAGGAGTGATATTGTGATTACCAGCCAAGTGAAAAAGGACCGCTCCCTTAAGGGCATGCTCATGCGGCCCACCGGGGTGCAGCGCAACCGAAATGCCCTCCTCTGGAGAAACACCACATACATTAGCGACTACTGCACCAAAGGAGCCGGTGCCCTGAGCATTCCTTGAGTCCGTGTTCTGTCACTGAAAGAGGACCTTCAAACTGTCAAGAAGGACCTCACTTTATAGATCAAGAAGATCCGAAGGGGCACGGACGCCCTCGGGGACAGAGTGGCAGTGCTGGAAAGTACAGGAGATACCAGGGAGGAAGATACGGAGGCCATAAGACAAGAAATTATCCGTTCCCAGGAACAACATATAGATATACAATCTCAATTGGAGGATCTTGAAAATCGCTCCCGAAGAAATAACCTTCAGATCCGAGGAGTGGCACCAAAGGCAGAGAGAAATGATACCTTTGGATTTGTGCAGGACCTCTTCAACCACATGCTGGGCAGGACAGAAGGCATAACTCTCAAATTGGACAGAGCAACAGAACAGGGGCTCCTCACTCTGACAAACCCCTCCAGTGGAGATACTGGTCTGTGTGCATGATTTCCAAACCAAAGAAGACCTACTATGGAAAGCGAGGGCAATGCACCCCATCTCTTTCCGAGATCAAACTCCCTACCCTTTTTTAAGACCTGGCCATGTCAACATTACAAAAGGGACAAGACTTCTGCCCGGTGCCTGCCTACCTGCGAAATCAAAACATTGCATACTCATGTGGTCACCCCTTTAGACTTATTTTCTGCTGGAACGGCAGGCTCTGGTAGCTGTGTTCTTTGACGAAAGCATGTCAACTGTTGTGGTTGGATCCCCCTGGAGAGCAAGGGGGAGGATATGAGGGGTCCTCTGCCTGTGGGGCAGAACGACTATGATGTTGAAGACAGGGTCGCAGCTGGAGCCCCAACAAACCAGATCAGGCCGAAATTATGAAAGGACAGCAGGAGGCCCTGGAGTCTCTCCCGGCTGAGCTGGCGAAAACTGAGAATAACTAAGCATACCTGATGGGGTTACCTTTTGGAGACTTTCTTAGCAGGTGGCGGGGGAAGAGGTGGCGAGAGCCTGACCACAAAATGGAAGCCCATATTCTTCACCATGTGGTCACGATTGGCCACAGGACTGACTTCGAATTTCATGTTGGGTAATGTAGTTTATAATATTTGTTCTCGCCTTTTATGTCCTTTTTTCTTCCCTAGGGGATGTTTGTGGGGACCTCCACTCACCACGTACCATGACTGCAATACTTATCACTCAGACACTTGAGCTTACATGGGACACAGGCACAGTCCAGCAGGCACTGTTAGGAAATAGAGGGCCTAGGTCGATGGCATGCTCACAAGCCATGAACACACTAACCTTAAAATCCGCGGCCTCAATGTGAGGGGACTTACCAACCCGATTAAATGCCGAGCGATACTATCTTTCCTGGAACACACAAAAGCCGATATATGCCTGTTACAAGAAACTCACTAGCTAAGGATTGCTGCAGGCTTAAAGCGAGGGTGTTTTCCACTCAACTGTTTTCCTCTAATTCCACTAAAACAGTGGGGTGGCCATCTTGCTGTCTAGGGCATTCCAGGGAAGGGTGCTGCTGAAAGAGGTGAACATCAAAGGGAGACTGCTCACTTACCGCTTTCCAGTCAGTGACCAGGGATTAACGATAGGAACGATTTATGCATCGAATGAGGGTCAAGAAGGATTTCTACACACAGCACTGTCAGAGGTCTTTGCTACGGATGAACGAAACATTTTACTTGGGGGACCTTAACTTAGTCTTTGACAACACCACGGATAGGTCATCTCAATGACATGGGCAAGTGGGTGTATTATCCAAAGAGGGACATGCCAGGTTGCAGGAGCAAGGTCTGATCGACCTCTGGAGGGCCTCCTTTCCTCAAGCAAGAAAATACTCCTACTTCTCTAATGCTCACAAAACATACACTAGAGTGAAATATTTGCTGGGCTCTAGAGAACTACACACTCTGTCTTCCAATACAGAGATACTCACTGCAACACTCTCAGACCAAGCATCGGTGGTGACAATGGTGTCCCTTACCCCCAGACTCGCCCCTCTAGGCAGTGGCACCTGAGGGACACACTCCTACAACACAAAGAGGTAGTAGAACAAATTAAGCAGGCGATGAGAGACTACTTTTAGCACAACGACATCCCAGAGACCGACACAGCAACCCAATGGGGCGCATTTCAAGTGGTGCAGAGAGGTGAGTTCTTAGCAATTTTGACTGCTGATAATAAACTCCGGAAGGAGAAGAGAGAGGGCTTATCCCTACAAGTCAGGGAACTAGAGCGTATACACCAGAGAACCGGGGCACCCAGGGTATGGTTCCAATTATTGGTGCTTCGGTCACAACTCGCTACACTAGGCTTGGACAGGGCAGAATACGCAGTCCTTTAGCTGCGTCACTCCTTCTAATTAGGGAGGATAAATGTGGGCAACGATTGCCACATAAGCTCCAAGATAGCCGGCAGAAGCAAAGCATTCTAACAATACAGGATCAAGATGCAAACTCAGTGTCAGACGATGCTGCAATAGTCGAGACATTCCGGAAATTTTATGAACAGCATTACTTGGGGCAATTGCTAGACAACACAGACGTACAAACATCTAAACTGTCCCCAGATCACACTGCAATTCTAGAACAGGAGACACGCCTTGAGGTAGTTATCTCAGCAATTTCCAGGCTAAAGTTGGCCAAATCATCAGGTCCGATGGTTATACAGCGGCGATCTATAAAACTTTCGGCCCAGAGGTTGCCCTGTTATTGACCAGACTTTTTAATTCCTTCTCTAGTCCCAGGGTGATCCCAAGCTTCATGCTACAGGCTGTTATCATAGTCATTCCCAAACCTGGGAAAGACAAATCTCATTTCAGCATGTTCCGGCTCATCTCGCTGCTTAACTTTGATCTAAAACTATTAATAGGTATATTAGCACATAGATTGAGTTGATATCTGCTGGCTCTAGTCGATCCAGATCAGTCTAACTTCATTCCCCAGAGACAGATGAGTGGAAACACCAAGAGAGTTTTACATATAGTAGACAAGGCCTTCACGTTCCCAGACAACTACATGATGGTGACGATAGATGCTGAAAAAAGATTTTGACAGAGTATGTTGGCCCTACCTTGAGCAAGTCTTGTCCCATTTCGGTCTTGGGGAACGTTACCACACTCAGATCTTAAATTGCTACTGCTTCCCCACAGCAACTGTGAGAGTTAATGGTCATAGGTCGGCCCCACTCAAGATAGCTCAAGGTACGAGGCAGGGATGCCCTCTGTCAACTTTGATTTTTGCATTATACATGGAGCCGCTGGTGCATACAGTATCGACATATCCACAGATACATGGAGTCCTGTTTGGAGGGGATGAACATATCATAAGCCTCTATGCGGACAATGTCATGGTCACCCTTAATGAACCCAACACATCACTAGTGATCTTTCTCACAGAATTAGAATGTTTCAGCAATACATCCGGCTGTTTACAATGTGTCTAGTTGCCGTTTGTTAGACCTGGCACCATTGGCGTGGGTCTCCCTTCCATAATATCTGTTGCCTCATGTGTTTTGCTGGTGTTAGATGCTTTGGGCACTGTGCTAATGCTATCCAGTGCCACAGTGCAAGTTCTCCCTATTGTAAATTGATGTATTAATCAGTGGTTTTATTTTTGGCTATTTGGTTTACTTGTCAGACCCTAGTATAGTGCACTGAGTCTGCCCAGGGCATGTAAATGAAAATGCTTCTAGTGGGCCTGCTGCATTAAAAAAACAATGTCCTGATAGGTAAAGATGTGTAGGCAATTAATTATGCATGCATACAGCATTACTCACAAGGAAAGAAGGAGAGTACTCATTGGTATGAAAAAAGATAGTTAATCATCTTTATGTTGTAACACAAGTTCATGGTCGGAAATTATACAGCTGGAAGCAGCACTGCATAAATTGAATTGGTGACAACCATATAATACTTGGTGCTTAAAAAAGTGTCTGTGGTGAGAGTGGCGACGCAAGTGAAGAAGTGAACAGCATGGACGGCGCATTGTGAACAAAGTGCAAATAATTTACAGTGAGCGGCTCAAAAACATGTGACAACGTGATATCACAATAAACAAAAGTTCTTTCAATTTGATGTAGAGCCACAAAGGAGGAGTACGCCTGTTTTTGAGCTGTTAGGTTGACGGCGTTTTGATCCACATTAGTCTGGATCGTCATCAGGACTTGGTTGTCTGGGTTGGGGCGTGCTGCAAGGAAAGGAACAGAGTTTCAGGGGGGATTCCGGGGTGACTAGGAAAGGAAAGGCATCCACCTTTTCCACAGTGCCCTCTTGCAGGCCCCAGATGACCTTTGGCTCTGCCATCCGAAATATACTCCAGGCTGCCCCTGACCTAACCACAGAGGCTTCCAAATAACTAATAGATGATTTATGTCCACGCATCGGAATTGACCTCAGGTAATTCCTCAGCTCCTCTTTGCATGCCTTTCCTTTCCTAGTAATAGTAAAATAGAAGGTTAGACAAAGAGGAAAAGAAAATGCAGTTTGAGCATGAACATTTTTTGAGAAAGTTAGAGTTTAAAACCAAAATTTAAAGGTTATTCGCTCTGGTGGGAGTATACTGTCTGTACATACAGAAAGATGAGTGTATATTCCCAAGGATGTGGATGAAAGAGTTTTACAAAAATGATGATATTGGTCAGTGGATCAGAGCCTATGAGGTAGCCATGTCTTCCCACCGGGTCCCTGGGAGAGATTGGGGAGCGGGTTTGTGGAGAAGGTTCCTTAGTGAGGGGCATTGTTAGACTTGCCTTCTGAAGTCCACAATTCATACAGCCACATGAAAGATGCATTGATATTTAGATAGGGTTCGACACCTGAGCTCTATAGGCAGAGGTTCAGGAAATGCAAAAAGTTAGAAAACAGTACTTGGGTTCAATATGTCACTTTCTTTTGCAGAGAATTGGATGGTTGGGTAAAGGGCAGCAAGGTTAATGATTTTCAAGGTCTCTTTGATTTGATTGCATGGGAGCACTTGTCTGATAATTGTTTTCCAGAGCTGCGCCATCATCTGATAGATAGCAAGCTGACTAACCCTAGAAAGCTTGCTGAGGAGGCGGACCGCTGGGTGAGCACCCGGTCCACAAGGGTCACGTGGGAGACTCAGCCAAAGGTGGGCAGGGTCCCCAGCAGAAGGGCGGGGGAACAAGGGTAAACAGGAGTTCTGCAAAGGGCCCAAAAGTAATTCCCAAGGGAACCAAGGGAAAGGTTCCCAGCCTCCCTCTGAGAGAAAGCAAGGGGTCCCAACAGGTAGTCCTGTTCCACAGGGACCCTTGAAATGTTACAAGTGTGGTGACCTGGGTCACAAGGCGAGTGATCCCAGGTGCCGCCTGTTTGGTAAACCTGCACCAACTGGTGCTCCCCCTGGCAGATGGATAGTGTAGCCATAGGGGAGGAGATTGATGTCCAAGGTGGGTGGGGTCCTGCACAGACGACCTTAGTCGCTTTAGGAGACTGTGAGACGGTCTCAGAAGCTCAGCTGCCCAGGAACACTCAGGGCCAGATGTAGGAAGCGTAATTCCGGTCGGTAACGGCCGGAATTAGGCTACTGAGATGTAGGTGCCCAAATTGCTAATTCGGTAATTTACCGATTTGGTATTTTAAGGAATCTGTAAATTACCGATTCCTTAAAGTACCGAATCGGTAAATTACCAAATTAGCAATGTAGGGAGCACTCAAATGAGTGCTTTCCCCTTTTTCGGATTCGTTATTTACCACCAACTACAACTTGGTGGTAAATAAAGAAAAAAACACAAAAAGCAATTTTATGCAAATTGCTTCAGTGCCATGTTGCAGACATACATGTCCTTAGGGCATGTATGTCTGCAACATGTGCACCCATACACAATTGAGGGGTGCAATAGGGTGTCAAAGTGACACCCTGTCACCCTTCAATGTTTCCCCCAATTACAGAATCGGTATTTTCCGATTCGGTAATTGTCATTCATTCCTATGGGCCTCTAGGCCTATACGAATGAATGGCAGTTACCGAATCGGTAAATACCGGTTTGGTAATTACCGAAACTTACCGATTCGGTAATTTTTTCAGTAAAATTACCTACATCCCATTTGCCTGGGTATGAATCGGTATGATTCGCTATTTAAGAATTGGTAATTTGGGATTACCTACATCTGGCCCCAAGAAATATGGGCAGCGAGTGGCCATCAATGGCCAAAAGGTGGAGTCTTCTAGAGATACAGGAGCCAGTGTGACAGCTGTCAGGTGTCACCTGGTGTCTCAAGATCAGGTTATTCCCCATGCATTTTGCAGAGTTGTTGTCGCCAACAACACATAGAGTCATTGTCCAATGGTTCAGGTTCCCTTTGAGTGGGTGGGTCTCAGGTAGCTGTGAGACCCGCCATGCCTGTTGACTGTTTGTTGGGGAGTGATTTGGAGAGCTCCCCTTGGGAAAACGTAGAGAAAACCACTCACTTAAAGATGATGGGACTGCCTGACTAGGGGTGCGTGACCACCTGGTCAATATCAGCCAGTAGGGGTCCTCAAGAGGACCTGGAGCCTGAGAGTAAGGCCCAGGAACCTGCCAAAGAGAGAAGTGGCAGGGGCGCGGAAAACTAGCCCCGAAGTTCCCAAAGCCCAGGAGGAGGTAGATCCTGAGGGGGATGCCCTGGAGCCTACTGGGGAGCAAGTAGCTGAACTGGGGGACCAACCTGAGCTGACCCGTTGGCAGCAAGAAGGAGGCCCCTCCAGGGAGGAATTCTGCAAGGAGCAGAGGGAGTGCTCTTCTCTTGTGGGCTTGCGGCACCAGGCTGTAAGCCAGGCAGCAGGTGATCAGTCAGAGTCACACTTGATGTACTGGGAGAATGATCTCCTGTATAGTGAGCCTAAGGTTGCTTAACCTGGGTCAGCCCGTGTGCTGGTGGTACCCCAGAAGTTCAGAGCCTTCCTACTGGGGATGGCTCCAGATGTGCCATTAGCAGGACATTTGGGGCAGGACAAGACCTTTGAAAGGCTTGTTGCCAACTTTCATTGGCCCCAAATGTGCAAGAGTTCAGATACTTATTGCAGGGCCTGTCAGATTGCCAGGCAAGTGGAAAGAGTGGGAGGAAGCACAAGGCTCCTCCCCAGCCATTCCCTGTGGCCAGTACCCCCTTTGAGCGTGTGGGGATTGACATTGTGGGTCCACTGGACCCCAGGACAGCCATGGGAACTAGGTTTATCCGGGTCTTGGTGGACCATGCCACCCGGTACCCAGAAGCCATATCTCTGAGGACAGTGACGGCCCCTGTGGTGGGACGAGCACTGATGGGAATTTTCTTCTGAGTGGGATTACCTCGCGAGGTAGTGTCTGACCGGGGAACCAACTTCATTTCTAAGTATGCGATATCCCTGTGGCAGGAGTGCGGTGTAACTTTCAAGTTCACCACTCCTTACCACCCCCAAGGAAACGGGTTGGTTGAAAGGTTCAACCGGACCCTAAAGCGCATGATAATGGGTCTTAACTAACCCATGAGGCGTAAGTGGGATGTCCTCTTACCATGCCTATTGTTTGCATACCGGGAGGTGCCACAGAAATCTCTAGGGTTCAGCCCCTTTGAGCTTCTCTGTGGACACCCGGTCGGAGGACCTCTGAGTCTGGTTAAAGAAGGCTGGGAGCAATCTCCCAGAAAACCTCCCCAGTATGTATATAGCTACATGCTGGCCTTCAGGAACCAGACGAGGCACTTCAGGCAACTTGCTGAAGCGAATCTGGAAGCAAGCCAGGAGGAGATGAAGCGATGGTATGACCAGAATGCCACTCTGGTGGAGCTTCAACCTGGACAAAAGGTGTGGGTCATGGCCCCAGTGGAGCCCTGTGCGCTCCAAGATGAGTGGACCGGACCATTTGAGGTTATGGAGCACAAGAGTCCAGTTACCTACTTGGTGGACCTGCGGTCTCCTAGGAACCCTTTCAGGGTCCTACATGTCAGCTGCCTTAAGCCTCACCTAGAGAGGTCTGAAGTGGGCATGCTCTTGGCAACAGATGCTGCAATGGAGTAGGAGACTGAGCCTCTTCCTGACCTCCTGTCATCCTCAGAGCAAGATGGGTCATTGGATGTCGTTATTCTCTCTGAGTGCCAACATGTTTCAGTCCTCGAACCGATGTAGGCACACTGCAGGGTGAGATCTTAAAATCAAGACCACCCTCATGCTGTCCGGTCCTGTGTGAAGCAAGCCGACTTCCCTAATTGGACGCAGCCTGGCAGCTCACACATAACAGTACATTTTACACGTGAGGAGCAGCTACTCTGCACTCATCATATTGTTAGGATAGGGAACCCCATCCTTCTTTACCTCACATAGGGGGCTTCCTTGCCCTCAAGAAAGTCCCGGACCTTTACGGCCATAGAGGACTGAAACATGTTGGCACTAGGGTCATAGGACCATAATATCCTGATACGACCCACTTGTATAAATAATTGTTATACATTTTTTAACTTCCTAGATAGATCCCAAAATAAAGGGAAACCGGGGATCTGTCTAGGTGATTTTAATTTATCTTATGTTTAGCCCCCTCCTCGAATATATCAGAAGAGCCGCCCAATACTGTGGTGGGGTGACCCGATGATGAAGCATGACACCACTAGGGTGTGTGAGGGTAATATAAATAAGTGAGTTTATTTCCCTAACACACACGGTTGCGTTATACACAACCTTATAGTTTAACCATCTGAGTAGCTCCTACTTCTTTATCTTTAGACCCCAGGTACAGTTTCCTAAACCTCACGCAATTGACCAATCCGTGGTCTACTGGAGTATTTTTTCGTGTTGTACTTTTCTGGGAGGAAATACTCCGGTTACCTCTCTTACCCTCAGGGTAGTTGGTTCACCCAACGCCCGTTTGTGTCTCCAGATAAAACAATACCCATACTACACATAGCTGTCGCTATACATTTTTCAAAAGCTAAGGTTGAACCATAAGAAAACTATTACATTAATTTATTGCTTCATAAATAGCAGAAAGGTAAAAAACAACTTTTTACATACATTGTGGTATACATTTATTCCTAAGGTCAATCAAGTTTCTTAGATAGGAGGAAACCGCTTTTACCACTAATGCTGTTTCAAGCTGCTTCAATTTAAAATAAGCTACTCTTGAGCTCCTTATTCCCCATTTTTTGAGAATAGGCATCTGGAACCTCTTCCTGGGGATCACATAGTGTTCACAGAAAAGGATAGAATGAATGTTAGATTGGGCGTATGTGTCATCACATGAACATTTCCGTAACAGTTTTGACCAATCATTACAATTAGGAATAGTTATCAAGTGATAAAAAGTATCTGCCCGGAACCTAGTCAGCAGCATTCTTGCGTAAGGGCTGGTTTCCATCAGAAGGTATGGTTGTATGCCTACACATTGATTTACGTTCTGGTTTTCCAGGGCTGTATATTTATCCTTTTCTACCAACCACCTTTTATGGTCAAGATGCTCCAGAATAGATTCTTTCAGTGTGCGTTTTGATACCTTTTCTAGACAGCTAGAGTTATCATAATATTCTTTATGCCCAATGTCAACGGCAATGGATTTAATACAATTTAAACACTTAATATTAGCAATCCCATCTAGCGACAAACAGTCCTTAACAATGTCTCTATTCAGGGACGTTTCTGGGGTAACCCAAATTTTGTGCCATAAAAGCAGAGGTGCTGATGTAAACGTGTCCTCTACAAATGGTATCCCTAGTTTATTATGCATGAAAAAGGTGGACATAGATTTGGGGGCGGCCAGTAAATAACGAATAAAATCGTTTTCGGCACGTTGGATCTGATCAGCATTAACAATCCCCCAAATACCTGCACCATATCCAGAAGGGATACATTTCGCTTTGCAAATTTGGATTAATTCGTTCACTGGGTGCCCACCCAATTTCCTCGAGAAGTTTATCAGGGCACCATTCACTCTACTAATAGCCGGTTTTCTGGCGAAGACTGCCTCTTTCCAACTCCCCTGGTGTCAAAAGTGACTGCTAAATAGCAGAAGCTATCCGTATTTTTAATTTTATCTCTCCCCAGGTGGATTGTCTTGCTATGTTTTCTGGAATTGCTACATATCATAGAATAGGTTTTAGAGACATTAATCTATAGCCCACGGGCCTTCATGTATTCTGAGAATTCAGCTACAGCCCTTTGTAGGCCGATGACGGTACGCGACATTATTGCTGCGTCATCAGCATACAAAGGGATGGGTATGGGTGTTCCGCTAACAGCACGGTAATCAAACTGAAAGTTTCTAAGGTGTTGTCCCACACTGTTAATATATAAGTTGAATAAAAATGGTGCCAAAATGCACCCTTGGCGCACACCTCTTTTAATATTGAATTTCTCAGAGGAAACCCCCCCTCTCCCATAGCATACCCTGGCCCACGCTTCCCTGTATAGTTCTCTAATAAATAAAAGAAGCTGATGGTCTATACCCATGTCTCTAAGCGTCCTCCATAGTGTGGAGTGATCCACACAGTCGAACGCAGAGCTGAGGTCTATAAATGTGACAAAAAGACTTTCTTTCTTAGCTTGAGTATATTTGGCAGTCAGCAATGCCAAATTTAGATGCTGTTCTATTGTACCCTTTCCTCTGCGGAAACCGTATTGAAGATTTGTGATAATATTATTGTCCTCTGCCCAAACTTGGAGTCTATTCAGAATAATTCTGCCCGCTACCTTCATCAGGGCATCCAAAAGGGGAATAGGTCGATAGCAAACCGAGTTGTACCTATCCCCCTTTTTAAAAATGGGTACTACCACCGCTTCCGGCCAGGTAGAGATAAAGCCCGCCGCATTTGCACAATTTAGAACGCTAGTTAGTAAGGGCGACCATAAAGATAATTCAGCTTTATCCAAGTCAATCGGGACGCCGTCCGGGCCCCGTGCTCTGCCTGAAGCGCTATCCTGAATAGCCTCAATGACCTCTGCATGCTCAAAGACAACCCCCAGTGGAAAGGGATTTAATGGCTCTTGGATATCCAGGGTATTCTCATTCTCAGGGGCGGTCATATTATTTTTATATAGGTTAGTAAAATGGGCAACCCAGATATCTCCAGGTATAGGTATGTCAATAATGTCTGTTTCCCTGACTGACAAAAAAGGGGCATTTACGGCTCTCCAGAAAGCTATATTATCTTTTTTTAAACAAGCATTATGGAGATTCTGCCAGATTTCAGCTTTTAGCTCTTTTTTCCTTCTCGCTATCGCTGCCCTGTACACTTTCCGGGTCTGCCTTACCAATGACATTGTTCTGGGGTTTTCTTTTAAGGCCCTTTTCAAGTTCTGGTGTGCCTTTGTACAATTTTTGTTGAACCAACTGTTCGCTTTAACGGTACGATTTTTAAAGTCTCTAGTCAACATTTTGTTGATTTCACTTGTTATTTTCCCAAAGGCCTCAAAGACTTGTTCATTAGTTGTGGACAGTGAGAGGCAAATCTTAAGCTGGTCGTAGGTTTTAATAACCAGTTTGTG
Source organism: Lissotriton vulgaris (assembly GCF_964263255.1). Classification (NCBI taxonomy): domain Eukaryota; kingdom Metazoa; phylum Chordata; class Amphibia; order Caudata; family Salamandridae; genus Lissotriton; species Lissotriton vulgaris. The sequence continues at coordinate 1,090,377,032 of NC_141696.1, read as the reverse complement.
CAAAAAAGTTTTTGTATCTACTTTTGCCCAATTAATGCGATAACCATTAGTGCTAGCCAAATTTATTGAGGTGTTATAGATTACATCCAGGGTCGATTCTCCTCCATTTTTTACAAGACAGAAGGAAATAGGGTAGTGATCGCTGCGGGCAACATCTAGTGTTTCCCATGATATCACTAGGGACTGATGTCGAACAGATAGAAGGGTAAAGTCAATTAGAGAGTTGACCCCTCTCCCATTAAATATTGGTTTAAAAAGTGCAGGTGGCAAACAATTTTCATTAATGAAGCCCAAGTCAAACGCGTGTGTCAGGGAATTCAGCAAATCCCCTAGCCTGGAATGACAAAAGTGGGTTGGTATGTCTTCCCTGTCCTCAGCCAGATGGCAAGTGCCTGTAGCATAACTAGTACATAAACAACAGTGGAAGTCACCAACCCATAAAAGGGCCAGATCCCCGTTGCCATTCTTTTCTAGGCCACGTAAGCATCTTCTAAGACTTGAAATGAGCTCTTCCTGTTGCGACACGTGGGCGTTGTTATAAAAGTTTATAATGGCAATGTTCTTAACACCCATCCAACTCACTATCACAATCTGGTAATACTCTGCCGAAATGAACTCAGGGGCAGATTTACGTTGCCTGACGCATCTCTGCAAATTGGCAGAGATGCACCAGGAAAGATACGTCAGGCAAATCCATCCTTGCGCCACCCATGATGCGCCGCATTTACAATGCGGCGCACCATGGTGCAAGGAAGGGCAGATGCGTGACGCATCTTTTGGCTTACGGGCGGCGCATTGCTAGAGTCGCGTTGCAAGCATGACACAACTCCTGCAATGCACAGGGGCGACCCATACATTACATGGTGCGTCACTCCTTACGCCTGCTTCAAGCAGGCGTAAGGAATTGACCTAGCAGCTTTGGGAAAGTGACTTCATGAAATCTTGTAGATTTCCTTGAGTCACTTTCCAGGGGCGTTCCTGCGACGGAACGCCCCACCCTGCACCGGAACGCCTACATGAAACCTAACGCAGAAAAACTCCTGGATTCAAATTCCATATAAGGATTTTATAATAAGCTAATCTAAGTTGTATAAACAATTATATATACACACACAAATAGAATTTATACAGTAAAACTTAAATTGGTGACGTTAGGTGAACACAAAGGAATATATTTACATAACACAACAAGTTATATACATAACATATAAACAATTACTCAAAAAATACATTTAGACATATTGTGAGGTTTTTAGAAAATATGTATCAACCCAGTAGGTAATTTATCCTATTATTTCCAATTATTCTGGGTGATCATTAACACTCAGTATCAAAGCGTCGACATTTCGACCCCAAGAATTTGTGGCGATTTTGTAATTGTCTGTGGGGGGTCTTCTTCAGGACTAATTAGTGAATATGTGCGTGGCCTGTTTGGGAAAATGAAATACTTTAATGTACTACAAGGTTTGGACAAAAAGTTTTTAAAGGGGAGAGACCATAAGTTTCTGCTCACCTTCGAAGATGTTCCACCCTAATATCTGTTGCAACACGGTACAATGTACTCATCCGTGGGCGACCAGTCAAGAATAATTATTGTCCGTCACCGCCTATTGTATCATAAAAAACGAATTCATTAGTTGTCTGCCCTTACAGGAACTGTACCTGATTCTGAAGTGTCTCTTCTTGCTCATCAATATTCATAAGTCACTGGCACAACGTTCCTGAGTTTCTATATTAGGATGTTTGGTATTATTACATATGTGGTCTGACCGTTATTGTGTTTATCACAACAAGTATCGTGGCAAGTCAGGTAAAAATATTGACAATAAAAATAAAGAACAAACACTAACCTCCGGCGTCTTGCGCTCGGAGTTCCATGAAGAATCACCTTAAATTGTGGAAATGCTTGCCGGGGCCTACCGCCTCTAATTGTAACTCTGTAATAGTGTCCAAATCTGTTTAATCACCTTTGAATACTGTAAAAAAGAGAGGAAAAAAGAAGGTGCAGTTGCCTTCATTAGTTGTCTAGAACCGGAGGTTCCAATTACATTACTTGTGTAGTGCTATGTCAAGCGTCTTACCCGTGGCCTTTTAACTCGCTCTAAACGATAAACCGGACAGCTATCATCCCGAGCGACTGCTGCCTTTAAATAGTGTCTAAGGGCTAACACGTTTAAATTGCGTCCTTATGTGTTAGACGCTACGTGCCTAGAATGACTGCCCTCTTGTGGGGATTAGCTCAAAAAGATAAATGTAGCTAGATTTAGGGAGTGAGGCTAAACTAACTCGGCAGCTCCTTAGTAAAGGCCAAAATCGGCCTCTCTGTGTACGATGTAATTGGGAACTAAAGACTTAAATAAAGGCTGCCACAAAGAAAAATATTAATACAATAAAAGAATAAATCAATTAAAGCACACGTTAGACATTACCGATATGGTCAACATGAACGTGACATTCAAGACATTTAAAAAAAAATTCCCTCTAGTGCATGACAATGCATACTAATATGGCAGCTGTACTATTATCATCTGGTATCAACATTCGGGTCAGGTAATATCATTTATTTAGATCTCAGCGATCCCAGCAGAGAAGGGTGGATCTATTGTGGTCCAGGACAGAGAGGATTATGTTCCTGAGATCCAGACACAATAGCAAGTGTCAAAAAATCAGGGGAGATCCAACAAAAGAAGTATCCAAATGAATACACACATTGACCACCAAAGGACTGGAGGAAGGGTATCTCAGCCAACTAGAGTATGGTTACCTAAATCAGAAAGAGCCACGGGTCCCCACTATTTACACACTCCCTAAAGTTCACAAAACTAGGGACAAACCGCCAGGGAGACCCATCATGTCCGGATGCGGATCTGTCCTGGAACCCCTTTGTCGGTATGTGGATATATTTCTACATCCTTGGGTTTCTAGGACTATATTGTATACCCGTGACACAATGGAAGTGATTAATTGGATTGAAGGTCGCACCTATGATAAGGAGAGTCAGATACTGGTTATGATGGAAGTGGCCTCATTATAGATAGGTATCCCACAAAGAGAAGCCCTAGCTGTAGCATATGAAGTCTTAGAACGTAGAGAGAGACCTCATAGGGTACCCACCGAATTTATCATTGGATTACTTGAAGTGGCAATGACAAAGAATTTATTCATATTCCATAAAGATTACTTTTACTAGACCAAAGGAGTAGCCATGGGAGCTGGATTTGCTCCAGCTATAGCAAGTCTATACATGGATAACTGTGAGGATAGGAACATCTAAAATGCCGATAACCCATATATTGATGATGTCCTTATGATATGGGCTGGTGACTCTGCAACCTTAGAAGAATTCTGTATCTGGCTAAATGGAAGATCCAACGACATTCAGATGACGTTGACTTATAGTACAGAGAAGATCAATTTTTAGACCTAACTGTGCAAAGTGAAAAAAATGGGCTATAAACATCATTAGAAAGAAATACATTACTGGGATATAAGAGCTGTCATCCCAGGAACTTGCAAGACGATCTGCCCTATAGATCCTGAGACTTCACAGGAATTGCACACGTAAAGCAGACTTTTTAAAATAATCTCATTCTCTCCTACAGAGACTTTTAAAATCGGTGTATCCATGCAGTCTACTAAAAAGATCTAGGAAGCAAGCGTGGTACTGCCACAAAGACATACTTCTGCAAACCAAGAATGACAAATCTGCTGATACTAATTGGATTGTCTGTGTCTCAACTTCAGTAATAGGAGTAATGAAATCAAGAGAATCATAAATCAGGATTGGCACCTATTTTCGGATGAAATAGGTAGCAAAGACAATCCCCTGTTTATGTTTAAACGGGGAAGAAATATCAATGATTATGTTGGCAGTTCATAATTCAGAGATGAGCCCACACCAGACACACATTCCCTTTTAACCCCTTGAATTCTCATGACGAGCTGAGCTCGTCATGAGCCACGGCGCTCCGGTGCTCATGACGAGCTCAGCTTGTCATGAGCCGTGGAACGCTTGCATGCGGGGATAATTCCCCTGCTGTGCTGAGCGTTCCACGGGAACGGGTGTGGCTGTGACGAGCTGAGCTCGTCATGAGCCCAGGAGCGCCGTGCCTCATGACGAGCTGACCTGTGCGCGCCCCCTCCCCCCAGCACAGCGGGGTAATATCCCCCGCAGCGAAGGGGTTAATGTTGCCACCACTCCAGGGACATTTTAAATGTTAACGCTGCAAAGCATGTGAGCTCACTGTGGAGCAAAGGGAATTTGTACATAATGGCAAGAGATGCAGTTTACACCATCATACAAACTGTAACACACAGGATGTAATTTATTTAATCAAATGTCCTTGCCAGAAAATATTCGTAGGACAGGCCAAACAGAAAGTAAAGACAAGAATCTTGTAACACTGTTCACGCATCCGCTGCAAAGTGCAAGGTTCTCCTTTGGTTGAACATTTCAGCGAGAAAGCCCACACCATCAATGACCTTGAGTGGTGGGTACTAGAGATAATGCCTAATCCCGGAGGAGCTCATCATCAGCAACCATGAACCTACGTGAATGTAAATGGGTTCATCTGCTTGACTCAGCTAATGGGGGTCTGAAGGAGCAAGAGGAGATCTCCAGGCAGATAGCTAAGCATACAGTAAAGTACAAAGTTCCCCAGGGAAGGAGTGGCAAAAAAGGGGGGTGGGGGGAAGGTAGGTATCAGAAGATAGGTGACTGGAAGGGGTCCCTTGTCGGAACTTAGAGAGCCTCACACACCCAGAGTATTAGGTGTGAAACACACCCTACCTAGAGGGTGTCCAGTGTCATCATCGACTCACTGCCCCTCGACAGACAGGCGCTGCAATGTCTGCCGGAGCACCAGGAGGCGCTCTTTTGGCGGGGTTCTTTTGTTCCTAGCCGACGGTGGGTGTATGTGAGGATGAAAGAAGTGTAGTCTGTGCAAGTGTAGGTGAAAAGTTAAAAAGGGTCATCAGTCCACACTGACTTTTATTAACGTGGCTGATTCCCTGGTTAAAAGGGGTGAGAGGGGAGCTAGAGACCGTATAAATATACAGCAGGCTAACTCAACCCCCTGAAGTGGTCAACAAGTTTCTCCCCAACCGGCGATTCGTCAGGACCTCAACAAAGTACTACACAATAACACATGCTCATTCACTTTGAAGAAGGCAAATACAACCTCTCTGGGTCGACGAACAAGAGGGCCAAGGGGTCCTGCTCTATTTAGGCGACCCTAAAGGAATGGATTAGAGCCTCGCAGCATACTCCCGTAAGGCCAGCGCTGTAAGGTCAGTTGAACCTTGGATCGGGCGCTGGGTCGGCGGCAAACCTACCCCTCATGCTCATGGCACCTGGTCGGTTGACTTCGGCAGTCAACTGACTGTACAAAATACACAGGACTGCTCAAACAATGATTTTGTATGCTATCACTACATATGTGTAAACTGTCCAATGTGAATACCCATTATGTAGTATTTATCGTGACTTGTACTGATCATTGAACAGGGATCTGTTAACTCGAAATATAGAAAACACATTACGAATCAATGTCTAATATCACCAGATATGTGTTGGTGGCTAATATGAATGCTGCTCTAATTGTACAATCGGTGACAACGTATATGGTTGGCAGGGATCTGACTATCTAATAACACTAAGATTCAAAGATATGCCTTTTTTAAATGTTTGATTTATATGCAATGCTTTACAAGCTGTGACAGTACATGGTTGGCAAGGATCTGCTTAACTAAAACACTAAGATTCAAATATATGCCATTGTTATATATTTTCTTTAAATTGCTGATACCAGACGATGTTTAATTTATATGTAATGTTGATAGCGCACACATTTGGCAGGGATCTGCCTAACCAGCAATTCTGAGATCCAAATATAAGATATTTCCTGACACGAAGGATGATACCAGACGATAATAGTACAGCTGCCATAATAGGATGCATTGTCATGTACAAGAGGGATTTTTTTTTCAAATGTTGCGAATGTCACGTTCATGTTGAACATATTGGTAAAGTCTAACGTGTGCCTTAATTGATGTATTCTTTTATTTTATTTACGTTTTTCTTTGTGGCAGCCTTTATTTAAGTCTTTAGTTCCCGATTCCATCATACACAGAGAGCCGATTTTGGCCTTTTCTAAGGAGTTGCTGAGTTAGTTTAGCCTCGCTCCCTATTTCTAGCTAATTTAACTTTCTTGAGCTAATCCCCACAAGAGGGCAATCATGCTATGCATGTAGCGTCTAACACCCGAGGACGCTATTGAAACGCGTTAGCCCTTAAACTCTTTTTAAAGTAAGTATGGGCGAAATTTGCGAATTCGCAATTTTTTTATTTTTGCGCATTCGCGGGGCGCGTTGCGTGTTCGCGGGGGTTTTCATAGTTCGCGTTGCGTATTTCCGTTTCTGGGCGCTAGTTGCATGCTCGCATTGGGCATTTCCTACGTGCGGGCGCAAATACGTCATTGCGTCCTTTTTTCCGTGTTTGCGGGGGAAATATCGCGCGAACTTACCCATGCGGTCCTCAATGGGCGCGGCCATTTTGTTTTTCCTTCATTGCTATGGTTCTGGGCATGCTTTTCCTATCCTGCTTTAATCTTTGCAATCCTTTGTTTGTTTGAACGTTTTTTGATCTTTTTATTCATTATCTATCCCTCTCTTTTTCTACATCTATATTTTGTGTTTTTTTCTACCTTTGGTTACTCTAAAATTACTTGTTTTAACTGTTTTATTTACTTTTACCCTATTCTCTTTCCTATTTATTTCCATTCCTGTTCAGGATCATGGCAAAGGGAGCCGGGAAGAACAAGGGGAAGGGTCCCGCACCCCGTACCCGGCTCCCTTGCGGGCGATTAAGGGGGAAGGATGTATTGGCCATGGAGATTTTCAGCGTGGTGAAGGTGGCCGCACTTAACTTTTATGCTCAGCGCCACCTCCCGAAGACCGTCGCAGCAGGCGGCAGGCCCGGTGCAGGGTATAGCCTCCTGGAGCGTCGCAAGCTCGCGAATAAGGTGTGCCAGGCCATGTTTAGGGAGTCGGGGGTCCGGCACACCTACCATCAGGCGACACACCGGTGGGCGGACCTCCTTGACCAGGAGCAGGACCTGCTCGACCTGCTAGGCGTTGAGATCCCTGGGCTTGGTGAATAGCTATTTAATAACTACTTTGTTTTCTTCTGCTTTGTGTTATTATATTGCTAATATATGTTTTTCCCGAAGAGCAAGAATGCTGCCGATTTGATTACATTGCAGGTAAATTAATGTTTATAGCTTCTGTGATTGCAGGTGCTCGCCTGCTCAGTGACGTTGCTACTATGCTTACTTGTTTGCAACTTTGTGCTCATTTGGCCTGCTTATTTATGAGTGTAGTACTTTACAGAACTGCGTAATGCTAGAGAGACTAGAGACTCAAGTCTAGTTCTTCCTTTGTACTCCTGCTGCCACTAAGAAGAAGAGATAGTGGTGGATTGATAGATTGAGTATATTATGACTTGTTATTATTAGTAGGATATTTTTTAGTGGTCTGCAATCATAATGACGGACTGTGTCTGTCACGTTGCGTGCTGCTGAGTCCTGGCTGTCGCAGTAGAACATTTTTGTCGTTGGTTTACTAAGTGATTTACATAACTTTCCAAGTAGACGGTCTGCGAATCCAGTAATACAGTACTACCCTCCTAGTTGACCAGATCAAATAGGTCAATACATGTAGTGCAATTGTTGTTAATTTGTTTCCCCGAGATAATTTTAGATTGTGGTAAAAGACATCAAATATTTCAAAAAAACAGTCATCCATGTTACTGTTCATTTCATGATCATCTGCAACTCCCATGGGCAAGAGGACAACAGCGACGCCGGCGGAACAAGGTGGGCAGGATCGGTCCTCCGAGCTCTCTTCTGCTGGCCCCAGTAAGTTGTTCTGTTGTAATATTAATAATAACTTTTACAGCATCTTATCTTTCCAAACTGTTTCCTAATTCTTTTTTTACAAAATAGTCTTTGATCTTCTTGTAGACTGTTTCTACATTCCTATCCTGCCTCTACTATCACTCTCTGTGCTATTACTATTTGCTATTATTATGATTCGGTCTGTGTAGGTAGCTAAGCTTGCCCAGTCGGCAAACGGTGTTAAACAAAACTCTGATCCAGCAATAGCTCTAGGCACTAAGTGCAGTCCTCTGGGTTGCCCTTGCTGTCTATTTCCTTCTTCCTAATGTAAGTGCTTTGACAATTTCCAACAACAAAATGTCAATGTGTCCACCAAGAATAAGCTAGTAGTTGGCTTTTTTGATTTGATAGGAGTACATACCATACTGCTAGTGTTTAGGGACTATTCTGCACATACAGAAATATGGACAAGAGAAATAGGACATTGTTGATTATAGGTGCAGTTCGACTTTCCACATACCTCAGTCCGAACAGAAGTTGAACCCCCAATCCCCTGACTGACTATCTAGTGTGTCTGACCAATGATTATACGACCTAGAAGAACAGAAGAAGACTACCGCCGAGTCCTGACCTATCAGAGTCACGGAAGCATGCCTGCAAAGTGCAGTAGTGCAAACCCTTCCGCTCACTCACTCATGAACAAAAACCACACAGTGTTTTTTAGTTTTAAAGTTTTATTTTCAAATAAGAAATAAAAAAACAATTTCTTTATTTTTAATAGTGCATTATTCCGAGCGAGCACTGGTGATAGATGATGTTAAAGTTTAAAAACCCTTCCCTAAAATCAATATACTTCAACTTAACACATCTAATTATTAGAATAACTGTGCGGGAGCCCTCACGTTGTTTGAACTTCAAGTACTGGTGGTGATGAGGAGTAGGTGGTGAATTGAAAAGCTCTTGTTGGCAGAAGGGCAATGGAATCTTCTGTCTGTAATTAGAAAAATGGTGCACGTTAAAAAGCAAGCATTCATCAGTTGTGCCAAAAAGTGTAGCATGTAATGGCTAAGCATATAAAAGGTTAACACCCTCCCGAAAACCGTAACTTTTTTTCATTCCCAATAATATGAACATTTCCTTCCATTACGAGACCAAATAGGGGGTGGTGTATGGCATCTAAAAATATTACATGTTTTTTCTAGGCGTCACAACATCGGATGCTGCACATACTACCACCACCACCGGTGCCGGGGCCAGCACCGCGGAGGCGTCCACTCCAGGGGGTGATGCGGCAGCGCCACAAGTGCCACCAGGAGGAGCTGTGGGGGATGGCTCAACAGTGGCGGATGGTGGTAAGTTATTATACTCCTTACTTATTGGCATTTTAGAGTAGGCTTGCAAAGGAGTGTATGATGTACTGTACAGTGGGCAGTACACTAGTACAAGTACACTGTACTGTTAAGAACAGTTACTAATTTAGAACTACATTTTTGCCAATCACAGAGAAGAAAGTCACCCTTGATTTAGCAATAGCATTTTCGGCTGTAGTTCTCGAGTAAGCAATGGCCCCCTCTATTTGACTTCTACTCAGCTGGGAAACTTTTATCGTGAAGCCAAGTATATCAGATGAACTTGAGGGATGTGATGAACGAAAAGGGAAAGAAGGGTGAAAGGACGGACGAGCGAATCGTAACATTTATGACTGTAAAGAATGATACATGTTTTTGAATGCAGGCAGAGATGGCTGATAAGAAGGAATCAGATGCATGGCTGCTTGAAGCAAGGATGGTTGGAGGAGAAAGAAAAGTTGACTGCCTGTGTGGGTGAATCAGAAAATGCATGTGTGGTGTGCATTGCAATATATCATTTGGGTGAAACTCAAATGCAAGTCAAGACGGTGGTTTACCAAATAAAATGAAAAGGGTGTTAGTTGGTTGTTAAGAAAAAGTAAAGTTGGTGAAGAATGATAGACATTTACGTTGGTGGAAGCCTGGATGGTATCTTCTTCCACATAGATAGCAGAGGTATATGTAGAGCAGACGCTCAGTGGATGAAGAGTGTTACTTTGAGCAGCATGTCCGTGCCAGAGTAGCAAAGCAGAGGAAATCCAAATACTAGAAGTTATGATTGTTCAGAAATACTCCCTTGACTAACAGTACAGTAGTTTACTTTGCAAGCACAGCATATATTGTGTATGTATTGTATAGTTGACATTATATCAAGTCAAGTCCCTTCCTCCGGCAATTATGTGTAACACCCTCACTTCCTATGTTAATAATTTTCTTTCAGCTGTGTCATGGGTGGACTATCGCTGTTGTTCACTCAATCTATAAAAACAAAGCACCTTAAAGTCATCCATCTTATAAGCAAAGATCATATGATCGGCAGGATATATGATCAGAAATGAATAATCTTCATTTTTCCTTTTTTAGTAGTCAAGGCCTGGGGGCCAGTGTGAAAGATAAATTATATTGAGCAGTAGCCCTTGATGTAACCGAGTATGGCCAGTGCCACCCCTATAGAAAAGTAGGAGCTTCCCTATCACCACCTGCATGTACTGCTTAAAGTAATACGAGTCGGCGTCATCATGGCTTGTGCCTGTTTTTCTTGGGTGCAAGCTGAGTGAGCTGGCATTCTGCCGGCTACCATAAGTTGACGTACAAGTAATTTCTTTCGCAAAACAAGAGAAAAACAGAAGAAGACTGGTGTAGTCTCTGACTCTCTGACTATGTAGTGAGTCCATAGTGCTGCTAGTAGAATTCCTGAAACTCCCACTAATGTTACAGGCCTACAAAGACGGCGGAAAGATACATGCAAAAATGTTATACTGTGCTCGCAAGTTGCTAGTGTTACTGTGAGACAACTTTCTGTTGAATTATTTTGTGTTAATGTTAAAGAGTATTGGTTACATTATTTTTCTTTCTTTCTTCATATAGATGCTCCACAAAAGCTCACCAGGAAGGAGATGGCTGTCCGGGCCAGGGACTGGAAGCTGGAGGCCATTTGTGCTGAATATCGGTGCCTGTGGGCTCAAGAGCAAGAGGAGGAGGCAGCAACAACTGCATCCTCCTCCAGTACCCCGGGGACACCAGCCAGCAGAGTCCAGTTGTACTGCGCTGTGGTCCGACAGCCTCCCGCCGCCACCGCGCAGCAGCAAGTAAAACACCAGCTGCCCCCCCGAGCATGGATGGCACGTCAGCGCCACCTCTGCAGGAGAGTGGACTCTCTGGAGCGTGTGTAGAAAAGCTCCAGCGCCAGCTCTAGTCCTCCCCAAAGAGATGCGGGACCACCTGTCCACAGGACACCGCCGGAAGAAGTTACTGTCCTTTGCCCCTTTTATAAAGACTGTTGGGGGAGTGGAAATTGTGCGTTTGGGATTCAATATTTCGAAGGACATTTGGACATTGGTTGGCGTTAGGGAAGGGGGTGAGTCGGGTCTTTTGAATAGTTATTTTTGTTATGGAAAATATATTTATTTATCTTACATACTTAAACATAGTATAGGCGTTCATATTATTCTCTGTGGTGGTGGGCGAGGGTTACTGTACGTTTGGTTTCATCAAACTTACCAGCATGAATTATCTAAACATTCAAAAATGTACAAAAGTGCCACTAACACAGTTAGTGAATTCCATTGCCCTATTAGTACTTTACTAGTACTACTGTCAGTCTCTCCTCTCCTCCGAGTCCTAGCCCATTATTCTACCTCTCCAAAATGCTTATCTTACCTGTGATTCGTGTTTGAGAATAGGGCTAGGCACAGGCTGGCTGCATGGCAAATGACGATTAAGGTAGGTTGGGTATGGAATCCTGGACGGATGAAATGTCATTGTTGTGTTGTTAGTAGTAGCGGTACACACTGGCAGTAGCAGCATATGAAAAAAAGGAAATGAAACATTGAGTGGCCTGAGCGTAGCATTAGAACAGTACAATAGATAGTACGATAGAGAACAGTAGAATAAATTGTAGCCTAAGCAGTGCTAAAGTATTCAAAATATAAGTACTAGTTGCGTGGAGTATGGCTACTATAACAAATAGTATTGAAGGTGAAGGACACAGCAGCGTAAGCATTAAGCATTGGATTAATCACGTGTAGGAGGAGGATGTTGTTGATGATCATTCCACGATGGCGCACATGAAATTCTGATTTGAATGATTTTTCTGTTGCTTTGACCTTATCCTCCCCAGCAAGTGTGTGGAATTATTGTTGTCATTTAGTCACAACTCAATGAAAACCACACAGCCCAGGGGAGAAGGGTTAGGGTTTGAAAATTGGATGGGAATGGGGGTTTTTGGGAAAGTTTTATGGAGAGAGGAAAAAAACCCAGCATGGACAAACAACAAATGAAGATAAACAAATCTTTGGATATGAAGATATCCATAAATATTTTAAGGGACATAAAGGAAATGCATGCACTACTGCATGCATGAAGTTGTTTGCTAAATGGATGGTTAGGTTACTGAAAACTAAGTAGTACTTTCTACAACTTGCTAACTATGAAGAAACAATGTGACAGTACAGGGCTGCAGTAATTACACAATTTCACTTGCCTATCTGCCCTCAGAGAGAATAAACACTTAGTACATTAAATTAGTTTTAAAATTAGCAAAGAAAAACTTATACAATGGCTGGAGGGATGAATTTGAAACAGAGAGCAAACAAATGCACAGAGTGACACTCAAAGACGTTCACAACAATAACATTATTTAAAAGATAAGGAGAAGTGAAGAGGATACAGTAACTGTATGTTGTAGTTGTCCTGTGTAATTTGGGAAGTTGCATGCATCCGGCCATTCCTCTTATTTGCGGTACTCCTTCATTCCATCTGACGCTCCGTCGATCAATCTTGGTGACCAGACACACTGTCCACTGCCTGCCTGGCGGGTGCGGAATTGCGGATAGCTAATGGTAAGCCTGAGTTAATCGTTTTTCCCATCGCGCAGGGTAAAAGCCGGCCTGTAACTGTTGATGGAAAAACAGGAAGTGATATTAACACACCACAGAGAAAAAATATAAGGTACGCTGTGTAGGTACGCCGTGCAGTACAAAAATAACCCTTTCAGTTTTAGAGGCGAGAGTATTACATACAAGCATCATTTCTAAAGTGCGTACTCTGAGTCTCCTTTTCAAGGATAGTAATTAGCACACAGCAGGCCAGGGCCATGCAGACGGTCAAGGCAGGTACCACTGCGTGAAGCAACCTGATGTAGCATACCTCTTTGACACAGACAGACAAAGCATATCTAATTGTATGCAGCAAGCCACATAGCCGCAATTTTACATGAACTGCTGTCTGCACTCTGGCATAACAATACTACACTGGCTTGACCACTCCATACCACGCATAGACAGACATGTAGTTCTGCTGTAGTAGTTGTTTCTGACTGGTTTACCTGTTTGCCACTCACGAATTGGCAATAGTTCTTCCGTAAACTGATGATGATGATCCATCAATCCCAGTGAGTGACTGCAAAGAAAAAAGATATATCATTTAACTTTGATCATCAACACTCATCATCATCATGGTATATTGGCAAACAGTGAGTCCAAGGAGATTTTGCATATTAGAAAATGCAACGTAGTGGCCCCTGCAGTTGAAGTACAATTTGAATTAAACAAGGTAAAAAAAACAGAGTAGACTTGAGTTACATTTAGTGTGTAAACAATTAAATAATAACAGAAGACATATGATTCATTTCATGCACAACAAACAAACAGCAATTTCTTTCATCAGATCCAGACAGCCTTTGCTGTCCACTGTATGCCATCTTCTCATTATTCATTACCTGTTCCAGTTTTTGTCCGCATCTTGTTCTGAAAATGAAGGCCCACAGGGCAGCCTCTCTTGTCAATTTTAGAAGTAACTGTCAGCAATCAGATTGTAGTCAGTAATTCCAGTCCCACTTGAGGGGACTCGTCTACGAAGCCAACGTTTCTTGATTCTGCTTAATCCAGCCATCTGCCTTGAGGGAAATGGATAGGGGGAGTCTGAAAGAGGAGGATAGAGGAGCAAGACTGAGTTGTGAACTTGTGAACCTCATGAATGCAGACAGCGGCACCTTCAAATCAATAAGGAAATAAGATGGAGGCAGTGCTGCTGATGGATTTGTTGTGATTAGAGTTTTGTTGTGGTAAAAGTTGCAAAACAAAGAAAGACACACAGGAATAAAAGTGAATAAGGACGAAGAAAAAAGGAAGTAATTTTCAGGCCTCAGTGTCAGGGAAGTAGAGCTCGTCCTTAAACTCTGTGAATTGAGACGGGAGTAGGTCAGCTAACAGAGAAGAACTTCCGTCACCTAAGTCGGTGTCATCTTCTTCCTGCGTGGATTCACGTATTTTGTAATCTGGCGGTATGAAGTGCTGATTCATCTTGATCATTGTTAACCTTTCCACATTTTTGGGCAAGAGGCGGGTCATTTTTGAAGTTACAATGGCACCAGCAGCACTGAAAACATATTCAGAAGACGGGCTTGCGAGTGGGCAAGACAAATAATTTAGAGCCAGCTTGGTGATCAGTGGCCATTGACCGCCTTTCCCATACCAATACCGCAATGGGTTGTGATCAATCAAGACCTCTGCTGGGTCATCCAGATAGGCCTGCACCATCCGCTCAAGGTCCTCCAGGGTTTGTCCACTTTGCGTACCATTTGTTGCCTTAGGCTTTGCGTTTTTTCTTTTTCACTTTTTTTTTCTTTTTTTTGTTGCAATTTTTATCGACAAACTGATGAGAAAGATAAAGTAAAATACATACCACAGATAATCGCTGTTTACAAAGCAGTTATAGTTAATTCTTAAAACATATCATATTTCGAGTTCCTCTTGGTACATAAATAAAAGAGAAAATATCTAAAGAACCACCTCTATTCATGTTATTCAAACAGTAAAAAGAACAACAGGGAAATTACGGCCCCTTAATAACCATCTAAGAAATAGGGGCTTCCAAATATTAGTCGATCGTTGGGTAAGCTTTTAAATAAAGTTACCCCATATTTTCTCAAATTTTATTAATGAGCAAATCCCTCTAAGTTTTGCCAAGGTTAGCTCCATAGAATGAATTTCAGTTACTAGTGACCACCACTCCGAGCTGTTAGGTGGATTGGGAGAAATCCAAGCTCTAGCTATTGTTAGGTTTTCACAGGATAAAAGGATCATGACCAGTGTGGGCCGAGATAGAGAAACAGGGTGTATGTCGAGTAATACCAATACTGCAGTAATGGGGGATAGATGGATCTCCTTAATTTCCAAAACTTTGCTTAGTTCCCCCCAAAATGCCTTCAGTGCTGGACATGAAAAGCGCATGTGTTCTAAGTCTGCAGCCCTCGCTTGACATTTAGGGCATTTGCCTTAGGCTTTGCATCAACACTGGAATGAGACGAAAACCCTTGATGAGTTATCAAATCCGCTTCTGACAATATTATGGCTGGGACTGGTGCAGGTGATGATGATGATATGGTTGCTGGTGTCGGTAACGGCTCTGAGGGAAAGTGACTGCCTTCGGCCTCAGAAGTGGACCTTGACGCCGGATGGCCTGCTGTCTCAGTAGTGCTTGTGCCGGTTCCTTCAATTTCCTGATGCTCTTTTTCTAACCGAGTGGGTGACAGAGCTAGCCAATGTCTGTACTTTGAAACAGCTGCTTCAGTAAAAGGAATGAATGCATTGCTGGCCAGTGCCTTTTTGTACCGGGATCCAGAATAGTGGCACAAATGTAATGTTGTTCTGTATGTATTTTTTAATCCTTTCATTGGCAACTAGGCGGGTTAATAAGCTCTCCGCCAACGGATATGCGTCTTGCTTGTCAGTATCATCTTTGAATGTTGAAGACACCACCTTCAGTTGGTGCTCTAGCATGCACAACCATGGGATAGCTTTGCCCAAAGTACAGTCTTCCCTGCTGACTTCACGTGTGAAGACCTCAAAAGGACGAAGCATGTCTGTCAGGCTTTTAAATAGGTCCCATTCATCCAAATCTAGCCTCATGTCTTTCATAGTGGAACACCGTTGAAAGAAATACTCATTGATTACCATGCACTGCTCAGACAGACGCTCAAGCATGTAGAAGGTTGAGTTCCAACGTGTTACCACCTCCTGGATGAGTCCTCTGACTGGCACTCTACCTTCACATTGAATGATCCTCAGCTGCTTCCGGGCCTTAAAAGAATGGCTGAAATGTGTGCAGATTCTTCGACAGGTGGTCAGTAACTTGCTGACTGTGTTTTCTTTTTTCAAGAAATCTTGCACCACGATGTTAATACTGTGCGCCAAACACAGCACTCTGAAGTAGTTACCATAATGCATGGCCTTAACTATATTACTGCCATTATCCGTGGAAACATAACCAATCATGCGCTTTCTTGGATGCAGCCATTGAAAGACCTTACTTTGAAACTCCTTCAAAATGTTGTCTACAGTATGAAATTTCCCCATGGCAAACAAGGATACTGTTGCATGTTTCCGACTAGCTTGAAAAAATATGTCACTGTTAACACCTGCATATAACTTGTCTCTAACCCTTTCAAAAGAGACCCAGTGTGCAGTGATGTAATCAAGGGCTTGGCAACTGGTCCACATGTCTGTTGTCAGGTGGATAGTGTGAACAGCACTCTTCTGCAAAGCTGCCCCAATCACCTCCAGCACATCTTGATGTAGTACTGAAACTGCAAATCTGGCAAAATAGGACTGGCTAGGAACCTTCCATTTAGGGCAGACTGTTGCCACAAATTCTCCAAAACCCACCCCTTCCACGAAAGAAAAAGGGAGAAGGTCCAGCGCTAACATTTTAGACAGCATTGCATTATAAAGGCATGCCGTTGAGTTGTTGCGTTCAAATGGCGCCTCCGACCAAAACATGCTTTTAATGGTGGTATGGACCATTTTACGTGATGATGATGATCCAGACTTCTTCAACCCATTTAGGCTCATTGATGTACTACTTTTTCACATTGGTGTCTCTCCCAAACTCTTAGTGTGCCTCATAGATGTTGCTGGGGTAGAGGTTGTGGGCGCTACCACTGCAGTGATGCTGCCAGGGGTACTTTGTGTACCAGAAAAAATGTTGCTCGCTTCTGATTCTTCAACTCCCCCCTGCACGATCTGCTCATTGTCATCAGAAGATGCAATATCAATAGATACATTTGGATTTGCACTTTTGACTTTCCTGATGTAACTTAGGTGCGCCTCCCACTGGATGATGTGGTGTTTTTGGAGATGAGCTCCCTGGCCTCCGGTACCATAGTTGGTACCAAGCTTATCCCGACTAACTACTTGTTTACAAATTGAACAAACAATTAGGTTTCCGCCTCTTTGCTAATACTAAAGAAGTCCCAAACTGGGACTGGAGATTTCTGGTGGTGGTAGTGGAGGTGCTACTTTCATTGCTAGATGAAGTGGAGGATGGGCGTGGCGGAATTTGACTCTGGTGTGCCCTTACAGTTACAGCACCACTACTTGGGGTAATGGAGTTCGAGCTGGATGGAGGTTCCTGCCGACCCTTCTGAAGAGAAAATATGGCAGCTGTAGTAGGTCGTGTTGGTGTAGTAGTTACCTGTTTTGGTGGTGGTACCAGTGCCACGCTACCCACATCCCGCTCAGCAACAATTCGGAATAGGGTAAAAATGTCTGTCTGCTGCATGCCCGCTGGGGCTGGAGTGATGACTGTGATGAATGGGGCGTCGTCAGACTGTTCATCAGCAGCAGAATACACCACTTCTTGTTTGTCGTGATCACCCATAAGTGAAAGCCTTGCAGGAACCTTCCTTTTAGGCTTAGCTACCTTTGTCGGCTCATGGCGTGCCTCAATCTCAGACTGCATTGGTTGGTTCCAATCAACATCAAGATCATCAGAAGGAAGGGGGCTTGAAGAAGAACTTGTAGTAGCCCTCCTTGAACTTCTTCTTGCTGGTGATCTGAAAGACAATGGATCATCACGAGGAGTGGCTTCCACGGATGATACCGCCGCTTGAATCTCGATTCCCTGATGTGGTCCTACTTCTGGAGGAACAAGCATTGTGAGCATTTGTGCCGCTACATGCACCTCTAGTTGCGCCTCTCCATGCGCCTCTCCTTGCGCCTCTCATTGCGCCTCTCCTTGCGCCTCTCCTTGCGCCTCTGCTTGCGCCTCTCCTTGCGCCTCTACTTGCACCTCTACTTGCGCCTCTACTTGCGCCTCTCCTTGCGCATGTACTTGTGCTTGTACTAGTTGCATCTGTAGTTGTTGTTGCAGCTGTGGTTGTTGAACACTCGTCAGATGAGTTACACCCTGCGTTGATTGGATGCTACTTTCTTGCGATGAGCCAACATCACTGGTCTATGGTGATTGAGCAATTAAAGTGGCTGCCTCTGCAGCACTCATGACCTTGGACCTAACTTGGCCGTGGTGGCACTGAGTCCAATGAAGAGGAGGTGCTGCTCCCAGCTTGGTCCCCAGCGGACCCCGCTGCTGCAGGCGTAGTTTTTTTTCCCTAAAAAATGTGCTGGTTGACACACCAGTCTCCTAGGTAAGTGGCGCCACTTGCTTCTTCTGCTCCTTCTTACTGGCAGTGGCACTGGCAACTTTCTTGGTAGAGGAGCTACGGCCACCTATTTTTGGGCCCATCTTCTTCAGATGTCAGAACAGAAGGCCGCAGTTGCACGAGTTGCAGAGTTGTCTGTGGCCACACGTGACGTCACGTGACGTGTGCTGCACACACCGGAACAGGACTTCTTCCTGGCACTGATGATGAACGATGAGGCTGATTAGTGGTTCTCTTTGTGCACCTAAAAGCCAATGAAGCCAGAGAAAGATCAGTTAAATAAATGTTGCATATGTTGTGCTTCAATTAATAGTTTGCAACTAGGCATTTATTATTATTACAACACACCCAAAAACAGAAAGACCAAAAATAAAAATTGCAAATGTATTTCTAATAAAAAATGGATGTTTACATTAATAGAAGAGAGACCACACAGAGAGAGTTGTTTCATGCACCACTGAGTACCCCTGGGCATAATGGATGACAGCAAGGCATACAGGGTGCAGGCCTATGGCACAAAGCACACTGCCTGGCTTCAAAATGGACCCTTCCTTGACCCCCACCCACATGGCCAGGCCCTGCCTGGAGGGACCAGGCCTCAAAATGGCCCCCACCCACCTGGCCAGGCCCCAACAACACCACAGAGAAGCAGAAAACACACAAAATATAGCCCAATCCAATGCCATCTATGGCTTAAATTATGTATAAATTCAAGACACCCCACAGAAAGACTTGGTTCATGCACCACTGACTACAACTGGGCATAATGAATGAAATCAAGGCATACTGGGTACAGCAGGCCTACGGCACAAAGCACACTGCCTGGCTTCAAAATGGCCCCTCGACCCCCACCCACATGGCCAGGCCCTGCCTGGACCAGTCCTTAAAATGGACCCCACCCACATGGGCAGGCCCCAACAACACCCCAATAAAGCCAAAACACACAGAAATCACCACAATCCAATGCCATCCATGCCATAAATGATGTATACATTTAAGACACCCCACAGAAAGACTTGGTCCATGCACCACTACACCTGGGCATAACGGATGAAAGCAAGGGATACTGGGTAAAGCAGGCCTATTGCACAAAGCACACTGCCTGGCTTCAAAATGGCCCTTTGACCCCCACCCACATGGCCAGGCCCTGCCTGGACCAGGCCTCAAAATGGCCCAGACAAACACATGGCCAGGCCCTAAGAACATCCCCCAAAAAGCGAAAAACACACAAAAAGTCACCACAATCCAATGCCACCCATGATATAAATGATGTTTACATTCAAGACACCCCACAGAAAGACTTGGTCCATGCACCACTCACTACCCCTGGGTCTACTGGCTAGTGTTGCTTTACAGGCACCCCAAAATAAATAAAAAAATCCACATATAACAGTGAGCTAAAATTCCATGACATAAATGAGATGTAACTTCAACAAAACTCACAGAAACAGTTGTATCATGCAATCATGACTAACCCTGGGCCTACTGGATACTGTGGCTGCCCACAATATATATTTTTTAAAGCTGTGAAAACGTTTTACAATTGTAGTTGCAGCAACAGCAATGCCCCAAACAAACAACACAAACCTACTTGTAAAATCCAAAATCCAAAAGTGATCAAAAGTCCAAAAAGTCCTCAAATACAAATATCCAGCAGCATCCACAAAAAGTAATCCTTACAGCTCCAGATCCAAACGAAAAGTGACCAGGACATGGACAAAGCACTGGGAGGAGCCTGCTGGGCAGTAACAGGAAGTTGGAGACTTTGGGGCACTTCCTTCCTCCCACCCCCCCCCAAAAATGGACTCCTTGCACAAAAACGTGCAGCCAAATGTCAATCTGAGGAGGTATTCTGATCAAAATCATCATTTTCAGAAGGTTTATGCTGCCTGCAGTGGATTTATTGTGCAGAATTGTAATTTTTGCAAGTTCAGGAAAGCGAGCTGTTCAAATATCCTGCCTTAAGTCAGCTGCACGCCGCATCTACGTGTTCGCAATTGTTTACTCCCACGATGCGTGATCGCGGGCCCTTATGACATACTCGCGTTGTCAAACTCTCGCTGTGCAAGATGGCGGGCCGTGATAACGTACTTTTGGTCAAAAAAATCTTGCGCGATCACACGGCAAGATCCAAAATGGCGCAGCACACGCAAACGGGAAGTAAAAACAACTCCGCAAACTCAGAATCGCGGTAAGTCAACGCCGCACACGCAAGATTGTATTTTTCAAGCGCGACCAAGCAAAAAAATCTGACAGTTTGCGAATTGCGGATTTTGGGGCAAATTTGCGCGATTCATGGACATGAATTTGCCAAAGATCCGCAAATTCCGCGAACGGAACGGATTTTCAGCCCATACCTAATTTAAAGGCAGCAGTTGCTCGGATGATAGCTGCCCGGTTTTTCGTTTGGAGCGAGTTAAAAGGCTACAGGTAAGACGCTTCATATAGCACTACCCAAGTAATGTAACCGGAACCTCCGGTTCTAGACAACTAATGAAGGCATCTGCACCTTTTTTTCCTTTATGTTTTACAGTATTCAAAGGTGATTAAATAGACTTGGATACCATTACGGAGTTGCAATTGGAGGCGGTAGGCCCCGGCAAGCATTCCCACAATTTAAAGTGATTCTTCATGGAACTCCAAGCGCAAGACGCCGGACGTTAGTGTTTGTTCTGTATTTTTATTGTCAATATTTTTACTGGACTTGCCATGATACTTGCTGTGGTTAACTCAATAACGATCAGACCACATATCTAATAATACCAATCATCCTAAAATAGAAACCCAGGCACATTGTGCCAGTGATTTATGAATATTGATGAGCAAGAAGAGACACTTCAGAATCAGGTACAGTCCCTGTAAGGGCAGACAACTAATGAATGTGCTTTCTATGATACAATAGACGGTGACAGTCAATAATTATTCTTGACAGGTCGCCCACGGATGAGTATATTTTACTGTGCTGCAATAGATATCAGGGTCAAACCTCTCCGAAGGTGAGCTGAGACTTATGGTTTCTCCCCTTTTAAAAAACATTTCCAAACCTTATGACACATTAAAGTATTTTCATTTTACCAAACAGGCCACACACAGATTCACTAATTAGTCCTGAAGAAGACCCCCACAGACAATTACAATATTGCAACAAATTCTTGGGGTTGAAACATCTACGCTTTGATACTGAGTGTTAATGATCATCCAGAATAATTTAAAATATTTGGATAAATTACCTACTGGGTTGATACACATTTTCTAAAAACCTCACACTATGTCTACATGTGTTTTTGGAGTATATGTTTATATGTTATGTATATAACGTGTTGTGTTATGTAAATATATTCCTTTGTGTTCACCTTACGTCACCAATTTTATTGTTACTGTATAAAATGTAACTGTGTGTTTGAGTTTGAGTTTAAATCATTTCTAAAGCGCATGTACACCCGACGGTTTCATGGCGCTGTGGTTCACTGAACCTCAATTAGCGGAGGGGACCAGGGGACAGAAAGAGAAATTATTGAGGAAAAGCCTGTGAGAAAAGAAAGGTTTTTAATGCTTTTCGGAACAGAGAATATTGGGTGAGGGACCTGAGGTGAAGCGGAAGTGAATTCCAAAAGGTGGGGGCGAGTGTGGAGAATTTGGAGCCTCCCCATTTTTTTCGCCGAAACCGGGGAACAGTCAATAGGTGTTGGGAGGAGGATCGCAATTCCCTAGCAGGGGCATAGATTTTTATCTCAAAAGAGATAAAGGCAGGGGCGGATCCTGACTGAGCCTGGAAAGTAATGCAACCCATTTTGAACAGGGAGCGTTCGCGAATAGGGAGCCAGTGCAAGGATTTTAGAAGCGGGGTGACATGATGGGACTTGGCCAAATTATAGACTAGATGAGCGGCCTGGTTCTGCACCAGCTGTAGCCGTCGAACATTGTAAGCGGGCATACCACAGTATAAAGCGTTGCCGTAGTCTAATTGAGAAATGACCATTGCCAGTACAATGAGTTTTAGGGCGGGGAAAGAGAAAAAGCGGGATACCTTGCGAATTGTGCGGAGGGAGAGGAAAGAAGAGGACACCACTGAGCTCACCTGGGAGTGCAAAGTGAGTTGATCATTGATCTTGAAGCCGAGCATTTTAACGGAAGGAGAGGGGGACGGCGGGGAACCAAGGGAGGGGGGCCAAAAGAGAGGAGACCAGGGACTGGCACAACCACCTGTCAAAACCAGTTCGGTTTTGTCTGGGTTTAATTTCAGGTGGTTGTGGTTCATCCAGTCCCGAATGAAGATCATAGTGGTTTGAAAGTTAGACATGGAATCAGGGGATGAGGTTAGGGTGAATATGAGCTGGAGGTCATCCGCATAATTAAATACGGAGACCTCCATTTGTTGAAGGGCAAAGATGAGAGGGGCAATGTACAGATTGAAAAGTAATGGGGAAAGGGAGGAACCCTGGGGGACCCCGCAAGGCACCTTACAGGGTTCAGCCGAGAATTCGCCCAGCCGCACCGCTTGGGTGTGGTCCCTTATGAATGCGGACAGCCAGACCAGGGCCGCACTACCGACCCCGGCCGCCCCGACACGGGAAAGTAAGATGGAGTGGTCCACCGTGTCGAAGGCGGCAGAGAGGTCGAGGAGGACCAGGGCCTGGGGAAGGTTAGTGTCCATACCTTCTCTAAGGTTGTCAAGGATGGATAGCGCCACAGACTCGGTGGAGTGAGCGGGGCGAAATCCGGCCTGACGGGGAGCTAATACCTGTTTTTTTTCCACAAAGGTGGTAAGGGCTCTGGTCACATGTCGTTCTAGTACTTTCCCTAAAAAGGGTAGTAAAGAGATGGGTCAGTAGTTGACAGGAGCAGAGGGGTCAGCACCAGTTTTTTTGAGGATGGGAAGGATTATGGCTGTTTTAAGAGTTGGAGGAACAACGCCCTGAGAAATGGAACAGTTGAGAAAAGAGAGTGGGGGTAACACACAGGTCGTGAAAATGAGCCTGAGGATGTGAGCGGGGCACGGGTCTAGAGGGGAACCTGATTTAACCAAGGATAGAAGGGAAAGGAAGGATTCTTCTGTTAAGGGGGGGAATGAGTCAAAGCAAGCCTTTGCAGGAGGGCTAGGGGGATTGAAGAAGGAGGAAGAGGGGGGAGAGATGTTGGCTTTGATTTTTTCAATCTTGTCCAGGAAATAAGTGTTCAGATAGTCACATAGAGACTGTGACGGAGGAGGTTTGAGGGTGGTTCTGTCAGAATAAGCAAGATTGTGGACTATAGAGAAGATTTCTTTAGGCTGGTTCTCGGCGGCTAAGATTTTCAAAGAGAAGTAGTCCGTTTTGGTGGTTAAGATGGTTTTCTTGTATTGAGACAGGAGGGAGGTGTACTGGGCTTTAAGGGTGGGGCAGTAATGACGTCTCCAGGCTCGTTCAGCGTGGCGAACTGAGAGTTTTAAGGCCTTAAGTTCCTCATTGAACCAGCGGTTGGA
The DNA here is from genome assembly GCF_964263255.1 of Lissotriton vulgaris. NCBI lineage: Eukaryota > Metazoa > Chordata > Amphibia > Caudata > Salamandridae > Lissotriton > Lissotriton vulgaris. Next base: position 1,090,353,167 of record NC_141696.1, on the reverse strand, counting down.
GGCTTTAGGCCGTTTAGAGGAAACTCGCCTGAGAGGGGCGATCGAGTCGCAGCCTGACTGGAGCCACGAGTTGATAGAGTCTGCTTGTGCTGTAAGCGGTAATCCAAGTAGATATGGGCAGGAGGGAAAGAGTGTGGAGGCCACTAAGGACGCATCAATCCGGCCCCAAGAATGTGCCCATATATTTTTGGAAAGTGGGAGCTTAGTGGTTAAGTCAAGAGGTGAAGAAAAGGAAATCAAAAAGTGGTCAGACCAGGGACAGGGAGAGGTGGAGAGGGACGTTATAGGGCAGTTGAGGGACCCAATCTGGTCGAGGGTGTGACCCTGAGTGTGAGTGGGGGAGTGAACATAAGAATTGAAGTTGAGGGAACGAAGGGTGTCTGAAAATTCTTTGGAAGTAGAGCATTCTGTTGGGTCAGAGGGCCAAAAGTTAAAATCACCTAGTTGTTGACTGCTAGGGTGGCCACCAACTCTTGAAACCCAGGGAGGAAGGCTTGAGAAGGTTGGGGGGACGGTACATGAGTAGACAGGTAAGAGAGACTTTGAGGGAGAGAGAACGGACGACTAGGAAGTCAGAGGTGCCAATAGGGGGAAAAGTAAGAGGCTGAAAAGGAAGTTCTTTACGAACGATGAAGGCGACACCCCCGCCCGCTTTATCAGCTGGTCGGTCGGCACGAAGCGCGTAATAAGTGGCAGGGAGAGCTGCTAATAAGGAAGGGAGGGAGCTATCGCGAAACCAGGTCTCTGTCATGAATAAGAGATCAGGTTTGTGTAGGTCTAGTAGAACAGAGAGTTCATGATAGTGCTTGACAGCAGAGCGCGTGTTAAGATAGTAGATGGAAAGAAAAGCGGGGTTGGGTGCAGCGGGGGGGCTCTGGGCAGGAGGCAGGGGGGAGAGAGGGGGAGTGAGACGGGGAAGGGAAAGAAGAAGGGGACATGGAGGCTGTGAGTCCCAAACTGTCGATGTAGGAGGTCACAGAATCATTGATCGGCCAGGGGCCTTGAAGACCGTAAAGTTGGGCAGACGAGTATTGTCTCGTTAGGGCAAGGGGGGGTGGCCTTGGCCCGGTCGGTCGCGGACGGGCGCAGAAAGGCTTGCCTTAGGCGCACCTTCGGCACGCAAACGTCGCGCCCGCTGCGCTTATCCGCTGCGCTTCCGGTAGGGGCACATATTTTATACAAGTGGAAAGAGAGTTGGAAGGTGGCGTGGCCAGCGCAAGTGGGCGTGTCTTGCTGGTCACGGAAATGGCGGCAAGAACGTCAAAACACCTCTCCCGCAGCAGCCATAAATCCGCTGTGCGGGGGTGTCTGGGCCTGAAGCGATTTAAATGCCCAGGAATAAATGGGTAAGTAGTTTTAAAAAAACACTAATACACAATTTAAAAATAGTCACAAGAGATCGCTGCTCCCGGCTGTGCCTCAGGAGGATTCGGTGTACAGGGCGGCGCTTGTACTCAGCGCTTTATATGAGCCTGGTGGAGGGGGCGTGGCCAGCCCAAGTGAGCGTGTCTTGCTGGTCGCGGAAATGGCGGCAAGAAGGTCAAAACACCTCTCCCGCAGCAGCGATAAATCCGCTGTGCGGGGGTGTCTGTGCCTGAAGCGATTTAAATGCCCAGGAATAAATGGGTAAGTAGTTTTAAAAACACACTAATACACAATTTAAAAATAGTCACAAGAGATCGCTGCTCCCGGCTGTGCCTCAGGAGGATTCGGTGTACAGGGCGGCGCTTGTACTCAGCGCTTTATATGAGCCTGTTGGAGGGGGCGTGGCCAGCGCAAGTGGGCGTGTCTTGCTGGTCGCGGAAATGGCGGCAAGAAGGTCAAAACACCTCTCCCGCAGCAGCGATAAATCCGCTGTGCAGGGGTGTCTGTGCCTGAAGCGATTTAAATGCCCAGGAATAAATGGGTAAGTAGTTTTAAAAACACACTAATACACAATTTAAAAATAGTCACAAGAGATCGCTGCTCACCGGCTATGCCTCAGGAGGATTCGGTGTACAGGGCGGCGCTTGTACTCAGCGCTTTATATGAGCCTGGTGGAGGGGGCGTGGCCAGCGCAAGTGGGCATGTCTTGTTGGTGGTGGTAATGGTGGCAAGAAGGTCAACACACCTCTCCCGCAGCAGAGATAAATTCCCTGTGCAGGGGTGTCTGTGCCTGAAGCGATTTAAATGCCCAGGAATAAATGGGTAAGTAGTTTTAAAAACACACTAATACACAATTTAAAAATAGTCACAAGAGATCGCTGCTCCCGGCTGTGCCTCAGGAGGATTCGGTGTCTGTGTGTGTTTATATAATTGTTTATACAACTGAGATTAGCTTACTTTAAAATCATTACTTGGATTTTGAATCCAGGAGTTTTTCTTACTTGATGGCTTGGCATCTTATGTTTCACAACTTGGACAGCCTCAGCAGGGTTATTTCACTCTACCTCCCCACCTATCATTACAGTCAAGATCACCGTCTCTTTTAAAGAAATTAGGCTGAGGTAATATTTATGAAAACCTACGTCCATCTCAAAAGCAAAGCAAAAGACTCACAACAGCTATTGGCCTAGCTTTTGAAGCACATAAGTGAAGAGGAAACCCCCTACTTTGTCTTCTCAGAGCACTTGAATCCACACCTCCTGGGCTCCTCACTGGACATTTGAAATGAATGAAATAAATAAATTTGAATGTGTAACAAGCGTCAATACTCTGTGATGGATCAGTTTTCACAATGGAATGTTCCAGGGCAAGGTGTAAGCCTCCACAGCAAAATGAACAGAACGAACAGAACTGGCAGGCAATTTAGAGCATCTTAATTTCACAGCACTCAATGATAGACTTCCCAAGGACATTTAACCAGTGGTCTCTTTTTACTCCTCTTCCACTTGCTTGACAATAGATTTTACATGTGTCACCCTTTCGCTGTTCCATCACATCTCCTCATTTCACTTAGGGGACAGAGGAGACCGCGATCATCGCCCACAAGAGACATTCCTTTTAGTGTCTCTATCTGCACTCAGCCATATGGCAAAGGCACCAGATTCCACTTCTATGGTCAATTACAAGAGAATTAAGTTGCACAATAAACCATAAGAAATCTGTCACGGTCAGCAATGGCTTTGCTACAAGCACAAACTAGGAAAAACTAATTGTGCTATAGGAAGGTGGGAGTGCTTCACCACTAGATTGACAAAAAAACATTTGCTACACCGCTTAAAATAAGACTTCATCAAACACTCACTGAGGTGGGGCACATTGCAAATGCACAATGGAAACAACTGAAGCAACTCGAAAATGCTATACTTAGCAACCTAAGATTCCTTCAACAGAAACCTGAGGATATTATTTTCAAGTTTTCCTTTTACCACAAAAACACACTTAAGAAGCGGAATGGGGCTGCCAACAGGTCACAAGAAGATGAGGTTTGGGCCAAGCTATTCTCTGATTTTAGGCTGAATGACATTGTATGCTTTTGTCAGGATCGTTAGCAAGCTAATGCACCCTTACCATGGTGGAGTGACGTCCTATATTTCAAAAGAAACTTGGACATTCTTTGTGAGGAATCATTTCAATCAACAATCTGTGGCAAATGCCAGGGGCCAGGCAGCTTGAAAGATGTCAAAGGATACCCCTAAAGAAACCCATTCGAGGAGATACAGCACTTCATCACCCTCTCCCCAACCAGTTGATGGCTCACTGCGTGCCTCCAGGTCACCCTGAATTAACTCAATTAGTTTACAAATCACTAAAGGAAAGAGAGAAGGGGCCCCAACGGCATTCCCCATGGCGCTCTTCAAATAAAATCTGGAATTTTGGGCAGAATCATTAGATCCACTGTTCTCCGAAATCAGACTTAAGGACAAATTCCCAGCTTCATGAAAAGTGCTAAGAAGTGGGTATTAGTAGTGGCACATATGCATCTGCCACTGGCAATAATGCCACTAACACAGTCTATGGCTCAGGATAGGTCTCAGAAAATTATTCCCATGCTCAACTGTTGGTAGCTTGGCTGCAAGCAGGCAGGCTAAACTTCAGAGACAGGTATGTAAAGGATTTAAAAACTCAAATTCAGTTAAGAAATTAAGACAGGACACACAATAAAAATCCAACACCAATTTATAATATTTGGAAATATTAGTATCTTTAAATTGACTCAAAACAAAAACAATCCAATGTAGGGACTCGGAGATGTGGGCAACAGCAATGTTTTATCATCTCCAATAATTCTGTTTCAGTAATGTAGTTCCTATTTTCCCTATAGGCCCTGCGCATTGGAATAACATAAACAGCAGTGTAGACGTAGGACTGCGGTCTTCTAGGTCTCTACTGACTATGTTAGACTTAATTTAGGTTTGCGCCAGCTAGCTCAGAGGTCACTGGAAACTTTCTTGACTGAATAGGAAGTGATCAGCTTCCCTGGCTCAGACAAGAAGGGATTCAACTTCCGACAACCGCATAAACATGACAACTTTGCTCCTCAGAATAAGAGTCAATCTCTAGAGTCGTGTGAAACAATAGACAGCTATTTCACTCAGTCAGTTGTGCAGATTTACTTTCACCACAGTGCAGAGAATGGAGAGATAAAAGATATTATTTATTGAGCAGTCTTCCTTCTCATGCAAGAGAAATGAATTGCCACAATTGCAAGACTTGTTATTATGAAAAGTGCGTACAGTAAAAGGAGTATTACAAAATAATACTGTAACATCATCGATATGGTTTCTTAGCCATAAGATAGTTAAAATGAATAAAATATATACATTCATATATACATTGGCTAACGACCTCAGCTGGTGCTTCTAACTACGCCTACCTCGGTGTACCTGACCTAAGCCTAATACATGGGAGAGAGTAAGTAAGTAGCAATTTAAGTTAAGTTGGTTTTGCCAAGAGTTTGTTTCAAGAATTCTCTCTAAGGGTTTAGTCAGCACCGTACCTCTGGAATAGAGTGTAGGAGGCCTGGTATCTCCTTCTTAGGACCCGATATCCCAGTCACCTGCAAGGGTAGGCTGGAAACGCCGGAGCTGGATTTTCTCGGCAGGAGAAAAGACAGCGTCTTTATCAGCGCGTCAAGGAGGAGGGGCAGCGTCCGTGGGCTTCTCGCATCTGCTGGGCTCTCTCTGCAAGGGGACAGCTGTTCTGCTCCAGTATTCACCACCACTGTGTGCTTGCTTAAGCCAACGTTGGTATATTTATACCTGAAAGGTGCTGAGTTTGACATACGTTTTTGGGCATAAGACGTCAATAAAGATGTCACTAAGAACTGGTCATTCTTACAGTGCTCGCAGGAGTTCTATTACTAATCAAAACAAAGCAAGCAGGGCTTTCCCAGGTTGCTGGGGGTTTGGTATGTCGAAAGAACTCAGTGTGCTATCTAGGAATCTAACGAAGTGGCTTCTCCTGTGTCATGGACTGTCATGGACTGCAGAGGCGAGTTACGGAAATATGGCTCTGATTGTCATGCCATTACAGGGATATGTATTGATTATAGCCGTATAGGGGCATGAGGTCACAATATTGATCGGGGTCCTAGATAAAACACATCACCCACTCCACGAATTTATGTCCATCAAATTACTAAAAAATAAAGCAATAAGAAGCACGTGTATTCCTACCCACCCCAAAATACATTTTGCATTTGAAATGGTGTACATGAAATACATGAAACTGAATAGGTACTGTACGTTATCAAGCATAGTAATCATTCAAAAAAATAATATTGCATATGTATTCAGTTGAACGATTTTGCAAAGAATTACACATGAAAGGTCTCCAAATACATAAAAGAAGGGCGAGACTATTTCATCACATAGTAAATACTATTGCTGTGAAAATGTGCTAGAGGCTGAAGTTATATTTTGTCTCTAGATCTACTAAAAATAGAAGCTCTGTTCTTTATGAATAGTTCTACCTTAAGCAAAGTACGTGTGCCAGGAAAAGTAAATATTTTGGAATTTTTGGAAAAAAATATTTCATGATGAGCGGGGGAAAAAAATAGTTCCAAACGCTTTTCAGTAGCTTTTGTTGATCAAAGCCAAAGGCCAAATTCAGAGTTCATGGGAACGCTGTGCGCCGGATTGTTTTCCAAAAGTTATTGTTTCTGTTCATGGGAGAACATCATTTCAGACAGGCTCGCAAAGAATTGGTCTACATATTCAGGTGACAGTTCGACCAAGTTCGATAATGCTGTAACTTGGCAGTTGTGAGAATGATTGCTATCATCGATTTCAGGATCAGCAATGCTCACAGAGGGTCGTACCTGGGAGATGTTGCTTTCATTTCTTGCTTCACTGCCACCACCTAGTCGTAGCACAGGAGTCTCAACGAATGCCGTCATCAGGATTGGTTACCGCTGGGGACAACACGATGCGTGAGCCATTACCGGACTTAGCAAAGTATCGACGTCCATTGGTATTGCTGATTGTAGTGCAAGACAGGTGTCTAACATGCATTCCTCTCCGCATAGCATTCATAGAAGCACAGGTAAGATGCAGGTCTGCCATATAGGTCTGAATGAAAGAAACCAGGTCATATTCAGATCTCGTAGCCGGGCTATCCCAAGGACTTTAGTTATGCGGTCCCGGCAGCGTATTGCTAGGATCGTTTCTTCCATCCTTGCCGGAGTCAGGTCTGCATTTTGGTTTGCCATATCGGAGCAGGAGGGTCAAAAATAAAATACCTGCTACGAGTCCCAAAAGTAGTGGTAGGCCGCCAAAGATCGATGGGACAAAATCGGGAAAGATGCCCAGGACTGCTTCAAATGGTGTTAACAGTCACGAAAAAATTGTCTTAAATACATTCGAGATACCACTGGCATTCGACATATTTAGGATTTGGCTGAGCATTTCTGTGAAATGCACCGGGCAATTTGTTGATAAAAGTGTATGTATCTCTGCAGTTGTCCTTGCAACTTGGAGATCATACGTCTCTTTCGATGACTTGATGGGCACTGTTGTCTGCAAAAGCACAGACTTCATTCTGCTTAAAGTATCAATTCATATAGAAGAGATATTTAAAGGAGGCCAAATCGGAGCCACTGAGTCTCCAGGGCCATTTGGATACAATGCTTGCATACAGCAAGTGACCATGGAGCTAACGCTTAAGAGATATGCTTTCCCTGGCACCAAGCCACAACAGCTGTGATCTGTTATTAGAACGTAACTCCCGTTAGAAAGTTGCCTAAAGAATGGCTCTATCTGTGTTGCAGGTGTGCCATGCTGGTGGCATGAAAGGTTATTCGAAGTTCCCTCACAGGCCCCATGCAAGTTAATACCTTCGCACAAAAGTATACTGCTTAGTGATTGTTTACACTTATCACCACTAAGAAATACATTTCTGTTGTTGTCACTATAACATGTATGTGTATAAGGTAATTTCCATGATGACTTAATGTATCCTTTACCCAACTTTTCATACTGGCCTGCCGGTATATACTCAAGGCAATTTTTAAACTGGAAAGTTGTTATCGGAATTGTGATAATCCTGTGTATTATCCATTCAATGACAGGTCTTTCTGACATTGTCAATAGTAATCTCTCAAGTTTTTCGATGCTCAGGATTGTATAGTCTGCTCCTTTCTGTGCCAAACTGATTTGTTTATCAGTAAGGTTAAAGATAGAAAATATTGACGTTGTGTGATTAAACGCCATGGCACATAGCCCGAACGGAGATTTTGCAATGTCCAGCCTAGCTGTACTATAGAAAGTAATTGGGGCTGGCCATGTTGTAACATTAGCAAGTCCTGGTCTATAATATCAATTGCAGATGATACAATACTGTCCAGTGAATATATTCTGGAGGACAGAGTCATTAACCCATTGTCCACAACAGAAAGTGATTTTTCCAAATTAATACAATCAATTTCTCGTATTTTCTCGGCTGTTTCAATTTGAGTTTCTTTCCATGCCTCATCGTATGCAGCATATATGCTGGCCGCTATGAAACATATTTGACGCTCTTTGCGTCGTCCCATTATGAAATCGCGCAAATCAGCACCATCTTAAAGTAAAGACAAGTGTTGCTTAATTTGTGCCAGTGTGGATGTTTGTAGCCATTCAAGGCATAGTTTCCCTACACTGTATGTTGTTACTATCCCTGGATGTTGTCTCTGGGAGTATCTAGGGTCTGGTCTGGTCATTTTTAACCCCTGTAATTTGTTCAGGAATCTATCTTGACAGTTATTCGTGTCGGTAGGCCAGATTAACCACTTTTTCCAATCAGGATGTGTTCTGTTTTCATTTAAAATTTGGGATAAGTCTACTTCAATATCTGTGGTTGCTTTATCAGGTATTGGCTTTGGAATAGACGGTTTGTTAAGGTCTTTAATCTTGGCTAGGCCAAGACAGGTTGTTTGTTGAATTGTGTCATTCAAGAACATTATTTTTTCTTTGATCATGCAGGCTCGAAATAATGCTTCTAGGCCTTGTACCTGCCAATCTTTTGTACCCCAGATGGTTTTTGTTTCAATGTTATTTTTCCAGAAATCAAAACCAAATGTAATCATTTTTTCATAAAATGCTTCTGAATATATCAATTTAGTATTTGTCAGCATGGTTTTTGTCCCTGTTTTATCCAACAGTTTGTAATAAAATGTTTCTGAATTACTTGTGTTAAACCCTGAGAAGTATTGGAATTTCTCATAGAATGTTTTTGAACTGCTTTTAGGTGGAGTAGAACAATGTTCCCATTGGTTATATTTAAAAACATTTCTAGGTTGAGCAGATTTATGTAAATAGTGGTCTGCATAATGTGTAAAACAGTACATCTGTTCATAATTAGATGAACCTTGCAAATAATCATGTTCTGTAAATTTTGCTGATAAAACTAAATCTGACATCATATCATTTATACTATTAAAGTCCCAATCATCAGAGAATGTACTTGGTTTTACAAAGTCACTTAATGAAACCTTAAATTGGTGAGGATATTTCAAGAGCTCGATCGGGCCATATATTTCATAGTCTGTCTTGTCCCAAACTACCCCGCCGGGTATTGGAATGGCTGTGACATTTACTGATGATAGTTCTCTTTTCTCGATGTGAGATGATTTGTGAGGTTTCAGAACTAAGTTGATGTTCTGACTTGCTGTGTCCATTGAACTGTAATAAATTTACCTAAAATTAAAACCAAAATTAGGCATAGTAGGAGTATAAGTACCCCTGATACAATCCAATGCTCAATCAATGGTGCATTTAGATATACTTCTTTGACTTGATGAAAGAGTTCTGTTGCTTTTTCTTTAAAAGTCTTTGTTTCTGGCGTCACTTCAGGGTCGCTTTGATCTTCAGAAAAGTTGTCGAAATTGATGAAGTAGCCAGATGCAGTTCTGTCGATTGTTGGAATTGTTTTCTCAATTTGCCTTTCATTAGCACATTCTGATGCTACATCATTGTAGACTGGTATTTCATGACGAACTGTTTTAATTTGGGTTTCAAGAGGCACAAGTTCCATGGCATTTCTGCATAGTCCTTTTTTATTCACTGCAGGTTTATCAAATGTGATTAGTCTTTCAGTTTGAACCTCTTGGATACTAGCACATTTGGTATTCTGTTACTTCTTGGGAGTCCACTGGGCCTGCTATTGATTATAGGCCACATGATTGTTGTTTTACCAGGTCGATTGATACAACTCTGTTCTCCTTTTTACCAGCAAGGGGCGGTAGTACTACTGATCTTGTTCCGTTGATTGCTAAGACAGGTGCTGCTTTTCTGTAAGAAGGCCCAAATTCCTTCTTCACCGCTATTTTCTCTCTGACCAGATCCCCAATATTTGGAATCCAGACAGGTCTTGCTGGGACAGGTGGTGTTTCTTCAGTGGTGGTTGGCTGTTGTTTTAACTTTATGTTGCTCAGGGCTTTTCTTGTAAGTCCTGTAAAACAGCCAAAGGATATTTGATGTCAAAGTCTTTTTTCTTATCTTCTACCACTGAAGCAAGACTATCTAAGTCCTGAACATACATTCTAGTTCCGAACAATAGTTCGTACGGGCTAAAACCTTTTAGAGAATTTCTTAGCAAGTTGTTAAGACTACGTTGGACACTTGTTAAATGCTGGACCCACCCATCACCCGAACCTAATGCCTTTGCTGTTATAGATTGCTTTATGTCTTGTTTCTTTCTTTCCACTACCCCATTTCCCTCAGGATGGAAGGGACAAGAGAATCGCAATCCAATGCCCATGCTGGTCATGGCCTCCTTATAAGCTCGAGAGCTAAAAGCAGGACCCTGGTCAGAATGAAGCATGGCAATTGTGTATGTGCCGATAAAGACTCGCAAATCTTTTATAACAGTTCTGGCGTCAGCCGAGCGCTGGGGCCACATTTTTTTAAGTGAATATAGTCTTAAACAATTAATAGGACGCTGGATTGCATGTGTAGATAGCCCTATGCTACCTTCAGAAATGTCCATGGCATTACTCCGCTTGACTCGTTACTGCGATCTCTGTCGCAGTCTGGACAGCTCTTTACAAATTTATAATGGTGCAGGTTCATCCCCGGCCACCAATATTCTGATTGCTATTCAGTCAGAGATTCCTTCATCTGTTTGTGCCTTGGACCTTCACCCATGTGTGCGACTGCTATTAATAAGATTCTCCGATTCGTGTTTGGAATTACCCTATCCCCCACTCCAGGGATTCGAGCAAACGGAACGGAGTTTGCATCAATTGCGTATGTATAATTGAGTGGATAGGTAGTGCTGCACAGTTGCCTATTGAAGACGTTTTTATCGCCAGCATGGTTTCCCCGTCTATGTATTTTTCTGAACGCTTTTTTGTGGCTACGGAAGCCGGTTTAGTTGCTTCCGCTGTGGCTGAATTAGCCAATGAATTCCATCACGTTGATGACTCAGAGTGTGTATCACGTGAGTCTTTTGTAGTTCTTTCTGTAAAAGAACTACTTGTTTCCAAAGCATTTTATGCTTCATTGTGGCAACTGTGTCATCTTTGTAATCATTTTGAACCCAGTTCTGCAAATCATTATTGTAAGAATTGACGCAAAAATGCGAATCACACACGACTAGTGTCAGGAATTCACGTTCCGCATTTTCAAGCGCCATCTTTAGATGATCTGATTTCAGCTCGCTGAGCCGAACATTTTCTCAGTGATTCAGTTTTTGTTATTTTCGGTCTGAATTTACCGCAGAACCAGCGACCTTTAATAATCGAGCAGGCTGCATCGTAGGGTTTATCTTCTACATTGTAATGCTGTTTAAATCTGTCTGTATAGATTATACAGGAGTACTGTTCTAGAGGGAGAATTTCGATTGGCAGAGGATATTCTTTTTCATATTTTAAATCATTCCGTTTTTTCATGTGCGGGGCGAAATAGTATTTCACGTCTTCTGCAGCAAGAGAATTTTCCCACTGTATCCATTTCGGATGTAGTGCCATTGTTTTTAGATTTACTGGGCTGAATAGCGCCTTGAAGGCTGATTCTGCTGTGAGAACAGTTATTCTTTTGCCTTGGACTAGGGCTCGTTCTCTTGCTACAGCAGTTTGAACTGCCTTTACAGTGTTTTCTGTGAGACTGAATCTTTTTTCTGCTTGTGTGTACAAATGTGATTTATAAGCTATTGGTACCGTTTCTCCCTTATTAGAGGTCAGGTACGTGAATTCGCATCTTCCTGGGATGACCCGGATTACAAGGTTGCGTGTATTGTCACGTGTTTCAAATTTTTTTTTAGCTAACATGTCTCTTTGCAGTGATATCAAAATTTCTGTGTGTTTTTGAGTCCAATTGATTGGTTTAAAATCTGGTTTTATTAATTCGTAGAGAGGTTTAATCCTCTCTGCGTAGTTTAGAATGTAAGTTCTTCCGAAATTCAGGAAGCCTAGAATCGATTGTTAGTTCTTCAGTGTTTTTGGTGCTTGGAGTACAGCGCACTTCTCTAAGAAGTTGTCTGCTAGGCATTTTCCTTCACTTGATAATTCGTATCCTAAAAATAAGACTGTTAGATGGGCAATTCTTGATTTTTTAAAGTTGAATTTGTAACCCTCTGCTGCGAACCCAAGTATTATGGTGTTCACTCTTTTCAAGTGAGTATCCAAGTCGTTGTCTGTGAGATAGATGTCATCGACATAAGATAATGCCTCATTATCATACATTTGTAGTAACTTTGTTACTCTGGCTGAGAATAGTCCTGGGCTGTTCTTGAATCCCTGTGGGAGCCTACAGAAATTTTTCTGTGACCCCATTATTGAGAAAGCGGTCAAGTACCTGCTTTCTGGTGCAATATTTTGACCAAAAAAAACATTAGATATGTCTAATGTTGTTTTGTATTTTTTGCGAACTATGTTATTCATTAGTGCAGCACTATGCGAATTTTGTACTGCAAATGTTTTGCAACATGAGTTAAGGTGTCTGTAGTCCAAGACTAGACGATACGATTCGTCCGGTTTGGAGACAGGAAACAAAGGATTGTTCATTTGAGAGGTACATGTTTCAATTACCCCTTGGTATTCAAGTTGATCTAAAATCTCCCTGACCTGTTTTTTAGCTTCTTGCTTAATTGGGTACTTCCTTTGTGCAGTTGGTTGACATTTTAACTGGATTTTGTGAGGAGGAGAGTCCTCATCCCATCCTTCATGATTTTTATATAATGCTGGTGCCTGGGCTACTGCCCATTTCCTTGCATATATATATTTAGTGTGAATTGGAATGTGATTTGAGAAGGCAGGCATAATCATTTCTTCGCCATGAGGGCACTCCCTGACAAACTCTGGGGCCAATCTTTCTCGGCTAACAGGATGTCATAGCATTTTGAGAGGTTATCCCAAAATAGACCACTTATTTTTCTAGTCTTATCTCCCTCTATACGCAGTGTTATTTCGTATATCTTATGAGGTTCGCTATCTCTGGTGTCTGCAGTTTTTACTTGAATGTATTCATTTGTGTCCACTGTCTCCAGATGACTCATCAGGATCTTGCGAGCTATGCTGATTTCTGCTGCACTGTCTAGCATTGTCTGTGACCACTCTCCGTTTTTCAGCTGTGTCCTCAGTATTCTCGGCATGTTCGATTACTCTAATACTGGCTACCTTCTTCCTTGGAAATTGTAATTTTTTACTTTGAGCAGGTTCCTTGTCTTTGGACTTGGTGTGCTCTTCCCTTGGGTCTGACCGTCCTCTTCTTTCCGATTTCTGCGAAAAAGATCGAGAGGGATGTGTATCAATACTTTGATATCTATCAGGCTTTTTCAAGTTATTCCTATTTCTAAGGTTATATCTTTTCTCAGAGTGCTCCCTCTGGGGAGACTGGTGTTCTCGATTCGGAGTTCTTTCCCTCCGCCGAGGAGACCTTCCTCTGGACTGGAAAACTTTTTCTTTGGGAGTGGATTGTTTATTTCCATCCCAGCTCTTTTTAGGAGTGTTTAGATTATTTTTAATAAATAATTTTTCAGGATTTTCAAGTGGTTGGGGTTTTACTGGTTTCCCACCCAAACTATCTCTACCTAATTCTTCATAGCATTTTTCTATGATTCTGGCAAGCTCAACTGGTTGATCTGTTACATCTGTTTCTTTCAATTTCTGGCGGATCGCCACAGATGCTGCTTCTCCTTTTATGTTGGCTAGTAATATAGCCGAGACCTGCTTGAAGTCTTTCAGTAATTTCATACCAAGAGTTAAAGTAGGTTCTGGACCGTATTCATTCTGAATTTGTTTTAGCACATCTGGTATTACCGCCATGGATGGAACACCATGTGTTTTTGTGTAAATGGAAGCAAAGACTGTACCCCAAGTGTCACAGTCCTCCACATGTGGTGCGACCCCCATTGGAAGGCAGATAGTCAGAATTCTGTGTTTCTCAATAGGGGTGGTATTCGGGAATACTGCCTCTATTTGAGTAATTTTCTGTGCTAACCAGAAAGGAATTTGTTCCCGTTTTGCGGGAGTTTTTCTAAGACATGATTGTATGTTCTGTGGTGTAATTTTATTTGTGTTCCCCTGATGAGGGGTCAGCTGTGGAATATTAACAGCTGTTTGGAATGTTGCAGTCCGCATTACATATTGGCCTAACTGTCTGTGTATTTTAATTAGTAATTTTAGCTGTGCTAAAAGTTCTTCTCTTGACATTTTGTCAATGTCTGGATGTGGTGTGTAGCTGGCTAGAACCGGCCACGTTGCTCCTGGTCTACCTGGTGGACCGAGCCTGGTGATGTGATCATTATGTTTTAGGGCGCCTTTAAACCCGAGCAGGTGCTCTTGGTATTTTAATGGGATTTCAATCTCCTCGAAAGGAGCGTATTCATCCGGTGGTTCCTCTATTTTGTAATAGTGAAACTCCAGTGTTGTAGCGTTTGCAGCTGGAAAGTTTATTCAAGAATAGAATACCTCTGTCTGCCGATATTCGTGTGCCTCTATCACAAAAATGACTGTACCACCTCGCGATGTCAGTCCGTTTTCTATAAGTTTTGAAGTTATAGATTTTCTTATGTTTGCTGGGATGATAATAGCACCCGGTTCATTAATCCCTGTAACATCGGGACCCTGTTGATTCGCGTCTACTGGAACTTCATTGGTTCCGTTGTTATGGCCATTTTCTGACATTGTATTAATTAAGGTTTGCAGAGCAGGTTTCCAAGGAAACAAAGATTAGGTGCACAATATTTTGGAACTCTGTATCCTTCAACGTTGACTAAACCAGAAACTCTACATAGGAATCTCTTCCTACTAAGTTCTGGCGGATTTTAACCTTTCACCCACTCCAGACGTCTATTGGAGTATTTACGGGAGAAAGGGTCTGTGAGAAAAAGCACGACTGAGTTACTCTAATGTCTTGCGTTAGTTTTATCGCCTTACCAAAACATTGGGCGCCATGTAGTGTAGTTCCTATTTTCCCTATAGGCCCTGCGCATTGGAATAACATAAACAGCAGTGTAGACGTAGGACTTCGGTCTTCTAGGTCTCTACTGACTATGTTAGACTTAATTTAGGTTTGCGCCAGCTAGCTCAGAGGTCACTGGAAACTTTCTTGACTGAATAGGAAGGGATCAGCTTCCCTGGCTCAGACAAGAAGGGATTCAGCTTCTGACAACCGCATAAACATGACAACTTTGCTCCTTAGAATAAGAGTCAATCTCTAGAGTCGTGTGAAACAATAGACAGCTATTTCACTCAGTCAGTTGTGCAGATTTACTTTCACCAGAGTGCAGAGAATGGAGAGACTGGCGTTTTCAATAAAAGATATTATTTATTGAGCAGTCTTCCTTCTCATGCAATAGAAATGAATTGCCACAATTGCAAGACTTGTTATTATAAAAAGTGCGTACAGTAAAAGGAGTATTACGAAATAATACTGTAAAAGCATTGATATGGTTTCTTAGCCATAAGATAGTTAAAATGAATAAAATATATACATTCAGATATACAATGGCTAACAACCTCAACTGGTGCTTCTAACTACGCCTACCCCGGTGTACCTGACCTAAGCCTAATACATGGGAGGGTGTAAGTAAGTAGCAATTTAAGTTAAGTTGGTTTTGCCAAGAGTTTGTTTCAAGAATTCTCTCTAAGGGTTTAGTCAGCACCATACCTCTGGAATAGAATGTAGGAGGTCTGGTATCTCCTTCCTAGGACCCGATATCCCAGTCACCCGCAAGGGTAGGCTGGAAACGCCGGAGCTGGATTTTCTCGGCAGGAGAAAAGACAGCGTCTTTCTCAGTGCGTCAAGGAGGAGGGGCAGCGTCCGTGGGCTTCTCGCATCTGCTGGGCTCTCTGCAAGGGGACAGCTGTTCTGCTCCAGTATTCACCACCACTGTGTGCTTGCTTAAGGCAACGTTGGTATATTTATACCTGAAAGGTGCAGAGTTTGACGTAAGTTTTTGGACATAAGACGTTAATAAAGATGTCACTAAGAACTGGTCGTTCTTACAGTGCTTGCAGGAGTTCTATTACTAATCAAAACAAAGCAAGCGGGGCTTTCCCAGGTTGCTGGGGGTTTGGTATGTCGAAAGAACTCGGTGTGCTATCTAGGAATCTAAGGAAGTGGCTTCTGCTGTGTCATGGACTGTCATGGACTGCAGAGGCGAGTTACTGAAATATGGCTCTGATTGTCATGCCATTATAGGGATATGTATTGATTATAGCCGTATAGGGGCATGAGGTCACAATATTGATCGGGGTCCTAGGTAAAACACATCAACCTCTCTCAGCAGCTGATGTGGGAATTGAATGGAATCACCTTGGCTCCATGAACCTGTTTCGAGGTGCGCCTCAGGGATGGTTGTCTTCGGTTGTGGGCAACAGCAATGTTTTTTTCTTTTTAATCCTCATTTTGCGAAGCTTATGTATAAGGAGTTTCGGGAGACCTTTGTTTCAATGTTTTGTACCGTCACTGCCCCATAATCCTTTTCTGGTCGGGGAGTATCTGTTTGGGTTTTGTTTCCGAACAGGTTTCTCCTTATCCTTTATCATCTCCAATAATTCTGTTTCGGTAATGGAGGAGCTAGCCTACTCGGCTACTCGGCGGAAATGATTTCCGCTTGAATTATTGTTATCGCTATAATCATTGGATTTGGATTCGGAGGCCCTACTGGGGGAGTTAGTTAGTTGTTTGGATATAGTGTTCCCATATTGCCCAGAATTCTGATTTCTTGCTTGCTTTCCCTTTCCTGTCTAGTTTGTTAGTTTTTATAATAGAATTTAGCCAATTTGTATGTGTGGGAGGAATTGATTTGATCCAATTTATACAGATCTCTCTCCTAGCTAGTAATATTAATATAAACAAGAGTTTTCTTGTTTTTTGGACAGTTTTCTCAATCCTATATCATTAGTAAGATGAATCCCAAAAATAATTAAAATAGTACTTACTTCGATTTGGCTTCCCAATACCATGTTAATCGTCTTACCAGCTTCCTGCCAGAAGGAGGGGAGTGAGGGACATTTTTGAAACATGTGGATATCATCTGACTTCTCCATTCCACACTTTGGGCACAATTTTGTAGTTGCTCCTTTGAATTTTGAGTCCAGTATGACCTGTGGACTGTGAACAGGTGATTTCTTTTCAGATTGGCTGGTTTTATTGTAGACCAGCAGTTTTCTAAAGATTTTTGCCAAATAAGTTGTAAGTCAATTCCCAGCATTTCCTTCTTTCATATTGTTTCAGGGACTGTACATTCTTCTTTGCCGGCCATTATGAAAGCCCAATACCACCTGGACATTTCTTTTTTTATTGGTATGGGTTTGATCATTTCCCTCTCTAGATCTTCATTGCCTGTTTTTGTTTCTGTTAGGGATTTGGCCTAGCTGGTCAGCTGGTAGTATTTAAATTTTGATAGAGAAGAGTTAGTGATTAAGGATATTTGGTCCCATGTAATTATACAATTCTCTACCAGCAGTTGTCCCCAGTATTCAATTTTTGCCGTTTTTAGTGGTGCAGCCAGGGAGTCGTTTAAACAGTCTGGTGTACCTGGAGAGTTCCAAATCGGAGCCGAGGAGCTGTAGTATGGTATCTTTACTGTGTTCCTAATTTGGTACCATCATTTTACAGCATTGAGTATAATCTTTAGTTTTATTTTTTTGAAATATTTTGGGTGGCCAAATTTAAACAAGAAGTGATCAAGTTTACCTGTCCTACTCTGTAGGAAGACCGGATAGGAAGTGTATTTTCTTAGTAGGGGTTTCATGTTTTTAAATTGAAAAACCCTATAGTATTCAAATAGGTCTTTTTTCCTCCTTAGCGTGTTCCCGGAGATTCTTATGCTCTTGGATGACCATATAAAACTGGATATTTCCCCTTGGATTTTCTTTAGCTCGTTTTTTAATTCTAACGGTATGGTGTTGAATAGGTATGTGAATTTCGGTAAAATTAGCATTTTTCTTATGTTGGATTTTCCCAGGAAAGTCAATGGTAGCCCGTTCCATACTTTGAGTAGTCTCCTTGATTCTTTAAGGACTCTGTCCAAATTTATTTGAGGGACTTTCTCCAGTTCTTTAACAAGATTAATTCCTAGGTATTTTATTTTGTTCCTATTATATGGAGTAATAGGATGTGAGTTCCAACTCATGGCTTCCGTTTTTGTTTGGTTTGTTAGATAACCTAACACGTTACCAAAGTTTAGTATTGTATCTTCTATTTCCTCGTTAGAGTTTTCGAAGTTATCTGTGAATACCATCAGATCATCTGCATACAGTGCGACTTTTTTTAACCAGTTATGATGTTTAAAAGGAGATATTTGAGGGTGACTCCTCAGGAGGTATGCGAGTGGTTCAATATAGAGATTAAAAAGAAGTGGAGACAGCGGGCACCCTTGTCTTGTCCCTCTTTGTATTTCAATGTTATTGGTTAGGCTTCCTTTAACTAACATTTTTGCTCTTGGTGTTTTGTATATTTCCCCTACCATATGACCAAAGTTTTCTCCTAGATTGTATTTGTTGATAACTTGATTTAGAGAGGTCCAATTGACTCTGTCGAACGCTTTGGCTGCGTCGAAGGTGATTATGGTGAGATTTTTTTTTCGCTGATGGCTATATCGATAGTCGCAAAAAATTCATGTGTAATTTCATGAATTTGTCTTCCTTTTATAAAGCCTTTCTGATCAGCATTAATTAATTTTGGTATTACAGTAGCTAGCCTCTTTGTTATAACTTGCATAAAGATTTTATAATCGCAATTCAGCAATGAAATGGGTCTGTAGGATTCACAGAGTTTCGGATTTTTACCAGGTTTTAGGATGATACTGATTGTCGCATCATTTCATGATTCGGGGATTTTTTCTTGATTAATGTATATTGCGTTCATTAAATCTGTAAGCTGATCCACTACTGATTCCTTTACAGTTCTATAAAATTCATTTGGAAGAGCGTCGGGCCAGCAGCTTTGCCTTTTTTCAGATCTTTTATGGCAGCTCTCACTTCTTCCGTACGAATTTCGCTATTTAGGTCGTTTTATTGTGAGATCGTCAACGCTTGGTGTAGGTTGATCGGGGTTTTGAATGCAAGTTATTTGATTTCTTGTTTGGTCTGTTTTGGTTCTCCACGCCAGCATTTTCCCACATCCTTCTCCATACTCGTGATTTGATAGTTTGCTGGCTTCCCACTTTTTTCTCACTATATTCTCTAAGTAATCGAGCAAGTTTTCTTTTAGCAGTTGGTTTTTATTTTCTAGTGTAGATTTTAGTTCTGGTGTGTTTGCTGACGCTATTTGTTCTTCCACCAGTTTAATGTCGCCCTCCATAGTTTTAATCTCCTGCTTTTTAATTTTGGACCTATGGGCCCCCAAAGTTAGTAGTTTATCCCCTGATGACTTCTTTATAAGCGTCCCAGGTAGTCTGTTTTGTCCTACCTACCTTGTTGTCCTCAAAAAAGTTTGCGGAAGCAGGTATTATTTCATCAGTAACTTGCGGGTTGGTCAGTAGAGTCCGATCAACTGTCCAGCTAGGTAATGTTTTCTTATTTGTCATTAGAAAGATTAGATGCACTGCAGAGTGGTCAGATAAGTGCGCAGGTAGATGTTCCATACTTGCGACGTTGTCCTGTAAACTTCTATTTAATAGGATAAAGTCCATTCTTAGATTTATGTTCCAATTTTTTATTGGGAAATGTAAATGGGTTGTCTCCTTTTGTTTTCCACATGTCAATCAAGTCTAAGTCTTTTTTGTAGTTGCCTAACCATTCCCTCATCTTGGGTAGGTTAACATATTTACTGGGGGGAAATCTGTCCATTTTAGGATCAAGTATAATATTATAATCGCCCCCTAGTATTATAGGAGCGGTAATTGATAGCAGCTCAGAGTAGAGTGTTTGAAGTGGAGTCGGGTCATCTAGGTTAGGACCGTAGTATCCAACTATAGAAAGTGTATTATCGTTTATTCTTACTTTAGTCACGACCCATCTTCCCTTACTATCCACTGCCTTATATTAGCTTTTAAGGATTTTTTAAAAATAATTGCTACTCCTTTAATATTGCAGCCCTGGTTAGTGCATACACCAGCGCCCACCCAATTTAGATTTTTTAATATTTTATCCCATTCCGAGCTTAGGAGGTGTGTCTCTTGTAATATAATTATTTCACTCTCGATTTCTTTCAAGTATTCAAGGATTCTTCTCCTTCTGTTGATTGTTCTGAGGCCATTGACATTCCATGAGAGGATCTTGATTTTTTTCTGGTTTGTCTTCATTTAGGGCCATATGTATCAAGCTATTTAGCATTCACAAAGGGCAAAATTCTACGAATTTCGGCCTTTGCGAATGCTAAATACCTAAATGGTATGTATGAAACATTTTTGCATCAAAATAAGGAATCGCAAAAATTGCTATTCCTTATTTTGCGATTGCACTTAAGGAATCGCAAATTTTGCGATTCCTTAAATGCAATGTATCAAAGAAAAAAAATGCAAAAAATGCCATTAAGGAATCGCAAATTACCACCAACTTCTAGTTGGTGGTAAGTTGCAAATTCTTTTAATAATGCTTTTTTTCAAACAAACCAAAGGTGCCATATGACGCCCATACATGCCCTTATGGCATGTATGTGCGCCATATGCCCCCAAATGTCTTTTTCAGGGGTGCAGCAGGGTGTTCTTGAGACACCCCTGCACCCTTGAAAAAATTCCTAATTTGCGATTAGCTAATTGCTAATCGCAAATTGCCCCTTCATTCCTATGGGCCTCCTGGCTCATAGAAATGAATGGGTAATTTGCGATTAGCAATTTGCTAATCGCAAATTAGGAATGGTAAGGAATCGCTATAAAAAAGCGATTTTGTACATACATACCGTTTTGCGAATTCCAAATAGCGATTCCTTAAAATTCGCTATTTGGAATTCGCAAAGCGGAACTATGATACATATGGCCCTTAATTATTTATTTGCTTGGTAATTTCTTGTACATTTGGGCATTGTTTTAAGCTAGTGTGAATATTGTCGCTCCCGTAAAACTCCTTTTGGTTCAATTTCAGAGGACATTTTTTTCTTTTTTCCCTAGTTTGCTCCCCACCCGTGATCTGATTTTACTTTGTGAGTTATAGTTTATTTTTGTGAGGTTTGTTTTTTCCCACCCTGAGAAAGCCTCCCTTTTTTTTCGGGCGATGTATTCGCCCGTTTTGAGCTCCATTTTCACCGGGCATGGATAGTTACTTTTCCTTCCTTATGTTTTACCACTTTTTCATACTTTCTCCATTCGAAGTTGGTCTTTGATCTGTTCAATGAAATTTTCTACCTCCTTGGGATCCCTTATATTGTACATTCTATTCCTCCACATTACCCGGAGAGCCGCGGGAAACTTCATTTGAACAGTGGCTCCAAGGGATTTTATTTCTTCCATGAATTGACCCAGTTCCCATTGTCTATCCTGCGTGGCTTTGGACATATCGGAATGAATTCTGAAGGACCAATTGTCTTTTTTCATTGTGCCATTTTTTAAGCCTTCACTTAAGATTTTTTCTTTCAAGGTGTAAGTCTTAAAGTTTATAAAAAAAAATCTTGGTGTTCTTCTTTCTTTTCCTTTTTTTGAAGGGGTCTCTGTGGACCCTTTGTATATCCTCCAACAAGTTACTCTCTGCAGTCCAGGGAAAGAATTCTTCTAGAAGAGAGACAATGAATTTCTTAATGTCTGTACCTTCCAAGTTTTCCGGAACATTTAGGACCCTTAGGTTGTCTTTCCTAGCTTGGTTCTCTAATGATTCTAGTTTATCTTTCATATATTTGTCACTTTCTTTTAGCGATCTTATATCTTTTTGATGTGTTGCTACTTTTTTGTTTAACATTTCCACAGCAGCTTCAACAGCGGTGACTCTCTCCCTCAATTCATTTAGTTTTTGATCTAAGCTTTCACACACTTCGTGTATTTTACTCTGGTTCACTTCAGAGATTGTAAATCTCTCTCTCATTTCTCCCATCATTTTATCTATGAGTGTTTCCATATATCTCTCAATTTGATTGTTATGGGGATAGTCGACTCTTGTTTCGGTAGAGACCAGATCAGAGGATCCTGATGTGGGGGCTTCAAGGGGTCTCATGATTGGTTGAGGACTTAAGGTTTCTTGCGGGGGTGCTTCCTTACTTGTGGCCGGGATACTATCTCCTGACTTTGCTGGCATTGGTCTCTCTTCCATTTGAGAGCTTGAGTTTGTAGTTTTTGCTGATTTATCTGCGGTGGAGAGGGAAAGCTTGTCTCTTTGGGCAGGAGTACCGCCTCTAACTTGCACCAGTTGCTGAACTTTGAAAAAAGATCTTAGACAGGGAGTTATTTTTATTTTCTGTTCCAGTAGGATTTTTCCCTGTTCTTTCGCTATTGCTGCTCTGGTTTTTATACCTTGAAAAAAGCTTTCAAAGTTAGAGGGACCTCTTTGTTTTCTTTTTTTTGTACTACTGGGGGCTAAGACTTGTTTTGTGGGTGGAGGAAAGCTTTGTTTGGAAAACTTTTTGTTCCTAAGACAATAAGAAGATCTCACTCTATTTCCAGCCTCTAGTACCATCTCACTGTCGCTACTCAAAGTCCCAGGTGGTGTTGAGGATTGTGGGAGATTCCTTTCCTCGCAGTTTTTAGTTACTAGTGTGGTAGCTGTGGTTGCAGTAATATTTCCTGCCCCTACCACCTGATCCTCATCAGCAAGGTTACACCCGACAATTAAATCTGGTGCTGCACCCCCCACAATTTATTTCTCCTCCTGTACCGTATTCATGTGTTTGTTGTCTGTTCCCTCATGGTGGAGCTCTTTTTTCAGTCGAAACGGCAGCTCAGAGGCTGCGAGCCGGTGTAGTCGACTCTCTGCCCTCTTCGCTATCAGCTCTCTGACCCCCGAGCTCCCGGGATCACCTCCGCCCAGTGTGGAAAGCCTGCACCGTTGTTCCGTTTCTCCTTTTGCTGTATGAGGGAGCCACAGTTGTGTTTGACAAAAGATCGCTTTCTCCCCGACTTCAAAAGCAACCTCGCCGTCACTGCTGACACTGCCATACCTCCCCCGGAAAAGGAAAGGAATTCTCCCCAGCGCGACCCGGCAGTTCTTGGACGCGCTGACTGCCGTTGCCCAAGTTCCCGTATACGGCGTCCCGTTTACTCTGGAAGCATACGGCTGAACAAGAGCTTGCATTACGCTCTTTCGGATTTATCAGGTAGATTCATAGATTTATCCAGCCTTACAGCCTGATTGCGGATCGTTTGGAGATTAGTAGTTGGGAAAAGTAGTTTTGTGTTGTTTTCCCGTCATTGGCGAGCCTGGAGCTCCCGACCGAGCGTCTTAGCCTGCGGCCATCTTCACAGCAATGTGACGTCCACCACTCAGAAAACATTAAAAAAAAATGGTTTTTCCATGTGGGAACAATTTGCCCTGATTTTAAACAAAAGAAACCAAAATAGCTTTTGTTTTTATTCCTCTCTTTTAGGCAACATGACATTCTGAGTGCTTCGGATTTTAAACAGTATATTAATGCTTTACACTTTTATGGCATATTTTTGCATGATTTGACATTAGTTTAAAGGCTTTTTAGCTTATATATTATCATGGATTGCAGGTTTTTTAAGAATTATTCTAGATAGCTGTTAGATGTTTTCAAGAGAAGTTTTCAACATTTTTAAACTTTCTACTGGCCTTCCAGATAGCTTTTATGTATTGACCCTTAGTATGAGGACTTGATGTTATATTCCCATGTTAGACCCCTGTAGCCAAGCAGCTTATTTCTTACATTGTCCACACAATAACATATCAGCTGTCAACTTTTGCACATATTTGTGTGCACAATAATGTCGGATTAGTTTCCCCAAAATTAAACTTGTTTACACATCTAGCTTTGCACAACATTATCACAATGCCCTGAGCATCATTCACAGGTTTTCTTTTTGCACTATGTACAAATATCAACTCTATCTTCATCTACAGGGCGTCAGGGCTATCTGCATATCCATGGGAGGCGTGGCTAGCCGCCGATCATGGTGGTCGCGAGGTGAATGAGCTCCGGAGCTCGAGCTCATTTTTCCTGCTAAACTGCTGCCTTTTGTAATTATTGTGTGGTGTCAGGACAACGGCTAGTGGTGGACACAGAGCAGGAAGGACACAGATCGGGAAGTATCCAGGTGCCAAAACTGCTCCCTGCTGCAGCACGGTGAAGCGCTGAGGTTGCGACCTGCTAGGTGGCTGTCCGTGAGGCAGAGGATGATCGTAGACCATGGAAGCAGCATTGGAGGAGTGTTGCCTCCTACCTGCAGCCTGGGCGCCGCAGATCGCCGGTTTTGTGACTGGATGAGACCTGCTGCTAGGGGCTGTGAGTGACGTGGTGCTAGGTCCAAGATTGAGGTCCAGGGTCTGCTGTGGGCCCGAGGCAGCCTCCCAGAGTATCCTGGTGTGGCTGGGGCCACGTAGCTGGAGAGTTACGGTGCCTGGAGGTGAGCCTGTGCTGGGTGAGTTGTCAGGGTGGGTGGCGTCGACTGGTGAGTGCCGGGGTCCCCTTCCTCCTTTTATCTGTGAGACTTGGAGGTCTGCCATGGGAGGAGGGCCCTTCACCTCTGGGTGTTCCGGATGAATGTGGCCTGAGGCAGTGGCCATGCTGCGGCTGCTGCAACCCTTAGCTGCCCTGAGGGATCTGCGTGAGCCGGCTGCATTGGCGGTGCACGGACGAATCCGGATTGTTGGGCACTCTTCCCCGGGCCCCATCCCATCAGCTGGAGTGTAGAGCTGCTTGTTTTTTTCCCTTGGGGGCTGGCGAGAGGTGTATTGGCAAAGGTCACTGCACATAGGGACTGTTTCCATCGGCCCTGCCATTCTGCGATGATAACCTGTTGCCCTGTGAGCAGCATTAGCTGTGAGAGTCGTAGTAATCCACCATTGGGAGGCGCATAGTTTGTATTTTTTTCTTCCCCCCTCCCTTGTTAATGGCATGATACCGGCTGCTCCGGCTGCAGTGCTGAGGCAATCTGGTGTGACTGGATCAATATAAGCTAGTTTACTAGGATCAAGCAAATGATAGACATACACTAAATAGTACGAATGTCCTTTGTCCAGCCGGACAGGGATTTATTAGTTTCAGTATTTTATACTGGTTCAAATAGTAAACATTTATACACAAGTGGGCACAACCCGTGACCCACAAAAAACAAGACAAAACAAGTGGAAACAAGTTATGTAAGAGCGCACAGGGCGGTCTGTACTGGTATTCAGTTTTACAGACTTGGATTCGTTTTAACACACCATTGTAAATGACGTTTTATGACTTTATAGAAAACATATGGTGCTCTTTGGTCGACGACGTTTCGATGCCATTACAAATGCAAGCATCATCATCAGGACAAAAATATCATGTTTGGCTTGAGAACATTTTCAACGTAACTCAGCCTGCGTGGGGACCACGTGTATTTCCAGATTGTGGTGAAAGGTAACAGTTTTTAATTCTGCTCGTTTGTACACTGAAGCAGTTTTAACCGGCCATTCCGGATGATGGGCGGCGCGGCGCGTTACTAAAGTGGATGGTTTGTAGTGTGAATTCCAGAATCGCTAGCACGGCAGCAAGTTGCTCCGGCGGAAGGATTTTCAATGCCGTCTTACTCGTTGGCAGGACGGATGGGGTTCTGGGTGGGATTACTATGCTAAATAGGGAGGGTGATAATTAGGTGTTGTTAATTCCTATTCATAGTTTTGGGAAGTAGGGGACCCCTATATATGAAAACCACTAGTTATACATAGGGAAAGAATGTCTAATTTGGAAAAGGTCTATAACTAGTACACTTAACACATAAACGAATAGTGATATCAAAACCCACTATATATACACATGCTTGTAGGCAAAGCGGTAGATACACACGTGTGTATCTACCGCTTTGCCTACATCATGTTCATTCATCTTCCTGTTGTCTGATTTTATGTCTCGTCATATGTATGTGTTTTTTTTTTTTGCACCATCAATGAACAAACCATTTTTTGATCTAGCAATGTATAAAAGGTTTTTTCAAAACTATTTATTAGTCATCCTCTAAAAAACTCAATTTTTAAAAAAAGTATATATTCTTTATAAAATCAAACAAATATAATAAATTTTGAATAAAAGTACAACAGTGGTTCATGATCATTTATATATAGTGGGTTTTGATATCACTATTCGTTTATGTGTTAAGTGTACTAGTTAATTCCTATTCATTTCAGCATCTTAGTATGCTGTCACCATTCACCTTTTATGGACTAATTACTATGCTGATAACTTTGTTGCTTATAATATGTTTGCTAGTATTGTACAAGATACTGCGTTTGAGAACTCTGCATTAGTAAATAAATATTTCAAATATGCACGTGTCCTCATTTACTCCACGTTCTGGTTTGCAATGATTATATAATGAAAGAGTGTTCATGTGTTCCACGATACCTGAGGTAATCTAAGTTCATTTTCTGGTCTGTCTAAGCATTGGGAGTTTGTTATGACCAATGAGACACTGTAGCTAGCTCGGTAAGGGGATTTGGGGTACTGAGGTGAGTTTTGGGCCATCCTAATTCACTGAGTTCCAGGTCTCTATGCACAGTTCTGGAGGAGAACGGAAAGTTGCAGGAGGCGGCTGCCACTAACCCCCAGGACATAGATGATAGGGACTCCAACATGAGTCAGTACTTCCCACCCTGGAATGACACGGGAGTCCCAGAAAAATTGGCCTTGATACTTAAGGAGGTCTGGGACTCTAGGAAAGCCATAGAGCAGCAGATAGGCAGCCTCACCACTGGTTTCACCTTGCTTAAGGCGGATCATGTCAAATTAGCCACTATGGTGAAGGATCATAGCTCCACTCTGGCTGACCTAGTACCCCAACTTAAAGAACACACAAAACAAATATAGGCTCTACAAAAGCCAGTCACAGGTCTAATGGACAGGGCAGAGAATGCAGAGCGCGAGGCAATAATCTCTGCATTAATGGCCTTCCAGAATGTAGTGAGGGGACAGAGGCGAGTACTTACATGGAGCAGTGGTTCTGCACGTATGTGGACCCTGAGGGCCTTTTGGGCTTCTTTTGTATTGAAAGGACACACCGCGGGCATATTATCAAGGAATGGTGTTAAATTCATCGCCATTTTATCGTCAGGAAACTGCCGATAAAATGGCGATAATGGGCTTGATAATACGCCCTTGTTAATTCCCATAGAAGCCCATGTTCTGATGTTAACATGGGCTTCTATGGGATATACAAGGGTGTATTATCAAGCCCATTATCGCCGTTTTCTACTGATAAAACGGCGATAATTTAAACATCGGTCCTTGATAATATGCCCCTGCATTCCTACAGGAAATCTGAGCACGACCCTTGATAGTCAGAGTCCTCAATTCTAGGGACCGTGACTTCCTTCTCAAGAAAGCTAGAAATAAGTCACAGATTCAGTTTGAGAACTGTCAGGTATCATTGTACCCTGATTACACCCTAATGGTACAGTGTTGCCGATCTTCTTATCAGGTAGTAAAGAGGAAGTCGCACAACATGAACCTCAAATATGCACTTTTATTCCCTGCACGCTTGAAGATCATTTATGATCAAAAAAACTATTTTTTGGAAAGCCCGGAAGATGTGGAGGAGTGGATCTAAGTCATAGATCCCATGCAGCTCTATGGTCAGTCCCTCCAGAAGCTACCACACAACCCTGGAAGTACGTGTGATCGGTGCTCGCAACGTATAGCCAGAATAACAGATGCGGCAGCATTCCCTGGCCCCACACAGGAACAAGTCCAGAGGGACAGGGAGTTGCCCCTTGTGGCTGCAACCACTATCAGAGACACATCCTCCAGCCGAGATTCAGATTCCTCAGAACATAGCACAGTACGCTCTGACTCAGAGAACATTTTAACACTCTTTCCTGCTGTGACGCCTCAAACGTCGGATGAACTATTGCGGATGTAGACATGTCCTCCTCTCTTCAATACTAGAAATTGCCTTGTAGGTGGGCGGGGAAGGCACGTTTACCCCAGGAAACACATATCATTTTGCTCTGGTTTTCTACAGACTTATATGGCATTAGTCATGTTGTATTTTATTTGCTCGGGCTCGGAGGAGCTCCTGATTGTATGTTCTTTCAAATGACGGCTCAGGCTACCGGTCTCCACTTTGGGAATGGCACAGTTTCCTATGTAACAGTTCAATGTATACTTTGTTTGGTTTGGCCTTGTTTAGTTTGTATGCGAGACCTGGTATTAAGTTTACTTTGGGGATTCAAGGGCTCTGGCACAACGCACTTGCTGTGTCCCATAAAGATGCGTGATTATTTGTCTAGAATAACTCTACTACTATTTACTGATACTGCACAAACTGGCTATGTATAATTTCATTACATGGAATGTCCGTGGGTTGGGCATAGTGTACAAGAGACATAGGGTACATGCTCATTTGTTGCACCGTGGGGCGCACAAGTTCTTTCTCCAGCAATCACACCTGATTGAGGTTGAAGCCGCAAATATGCGGAAGAAATGGAGAGGGCAGGTGATTTCTACCGATTACTCTGCTTTCGCTAGGGGGATGATGATCTGGATACAAGGTGGGGGTTCCGTTTGTTATACTGGATAAAAGAGTGGACGCCTAGGGCAGGAGCATCTTCCTACGTGGCATGTTGGATGGTGTGCCAGTCGTACTGGGGACCGTCTACTCCCAAAATTTCGATCATCATAAATATTTTATCGCTCTTAACTCGATTCTCGCGGGATAGGAGGCTTACCCATGGATAGTAGTGGGCGTCTGCAATACAGTTATGGATATCACTCTTGATAGGTTGCATCCCCCCTTGAGAGGCACAGTGGCCAGCAAGCAGGCAGAAGCATTGTGTAACTGAATGGAGGGCTGTTCCCTTTGCAACACATGGATGCCTAAGAACTAGCTGCACAAAGAATATTCCTTCTTCTACCCAGTGCATCAATTAAATACCAGAATAGATTCACTTTTATGTTCCAATTCCATAGCAGGCCAAGTAACAAGCACTACTTATCTGGCAAATATGTTATCTGATCATAATCCCTTAGGGTTTGTATTTACTTGGGGCAGAGTGCCCACCCCGGTCCCCACGTGGAAGCTGTGGCCCCAGCTGCTGGAAGACTCAGTTTTTCATAACACACACTCCACAACACTTCAGAACTATTTTCTAGAAAACAAAAATGCATTAAAGTCCGTTATAAGGGGAACAGCGATTAGCGCTATGGTGGGTGCAAGGCAGGAGACAGACAAAATGTTGAAATCCCTCGAAGACACTATGTCATAGCTTGAGCAGGAGGCAGTGCATGATCCCAAGAAGCAACCACTAATACAAGAAGCACACATCCAGCATGGCGAGTTGCTTGAAACGCTAAGATTAATAAACTACAGCTCCTATACCGAGCAGAGACACTCTGAGGCGGACAAGTTGGGCACTCTTTTGGCAAAAATAATAAGGAATGACCCACCCATTATGAAGGGTTTTATATTAAACCGCTGTCATTATATGGTCCCACATCGACGCATTCCCTGCCAATTTACCATACACACAAGCCCCAGAGGCAATGCAGGATTCCCTGGCAGGACCCACCAATAGGGCAGATATTAAGGCAGCCATCGGTGGGCTTTCCCGCAGTAAAGTACCGGGCATAGACATTTAGCAGTTGTAAGAGATATATAACAAATCGCTCGAGATGGGCTTTCTCCCCTACATCACTGCTCACGCACTGGTAGTATCATTGCCCAAGCCAGGAAGGGATCTATCGGACATGACGGGCTATCGTCCTTGCCACTGTTATCAACTGAATACAACATTTTACGTAAAATTATGGCAAATAGAGTTCAACCCTACCTTAATAAATCGATCCACATTGATCAATGCAGTTTCATACCTGCCAGGAGCACATCGCTCAACATACGCAGGCTACATCAGATTATGTAGACGGATCTTACAAACCACCAACTGGCTGGGTGCATTTCATTCAAGATGAGATAGGCATTTGACACATTGACTTGGGACTACATGTTTAAAGCCATTACATGCTTTGGCCCGCCCCCAGACTATATTAAATAGGTGCGGTTATTGTACATGGCCCCAACTGCACTAGTAGGATCTGGAAAACTTATATCTAGGGAATATTGTATTCATAGGGGCACACGCCAAAACTGTCACCTGTCCCCAATACTGTTTGTCCTGGTGCTGGAGCCAGTGGTACTCCGCCTGCGATTAGAGGCTGGTCATTGCGGTATATTTATAGGCACATTGGCCCATTTGGTGTCGGCATACGCAGATAACCTAATTATATATGTGTACGAACTTTTGAAGGGTTGGTCCAATCCCATGTATTTTTGCCAAATTTGAAACTATAACAGGCTTAGCCATTAACAAATACAAATCAAATGCTTTCTTTTTCCAAGATAAACCGCACCCAGACAGTATTAACTTTGGGAGGCTCACACACCTTTAAATATTTGGGCATTAATATCTACCGCTCGCAGGCAGACATGCTCGAGGGCAATCTCAATAAGGCTATTCGAGGTATACTTTCTCAGGTGGCATTCTGAACCATGCTTCCTCTGTCGGCTATCGGCCAAGTGGCCTTATCTAAAATGGTCGTGCTCCCTCGCCTATTATATCATTTTTCAAACTTGCCATTGCTGGTCCTTCCGAATATTTTTCATTCGTTGGATACTATTCTGCTAGATCTCATCTGGGGTATGGGCCATCGTAGAATAAGCCTTAAGAAACTCCAACTTGGTACAAGGGAAGGTGGCCTGGGAACTCCAGATTTTAGAAATTATTATTATGCATGCCAGTTGCAATGTCTGTCCTATTGGATGGCAGGACGCAACTTACAGGAGATTGGCTACAACACTTGACACATTGATCAGGAATTACCCCATACTCTACTCCTACCAAATAGTAAGCCTCCCCCGGTGTTATCACCTCTGTTGCACATAGCTTTACAGTGCTGAAGGAAAGCCCTAAAATACATATCTGGCAGTGGTTCTTACACAGGTAATATTCCGCTATTGGGGATACCATTGGCGGGTGACAGGCTGACGAGACTCGGACTCTGGTTGGACGGGGGGGTGGAAACAGTTGGAGCATTCTTTGGTGGAGGGACCCTTATGGATCATGCTAACTTCCTGCAAGAAACAGGGGTGCCTAAAGTGTTATATATGACGCATGCAGCTTCACTGCACTACATTAAAAAACAGTGGTCTCCAAACCGGGAAGAACCCTAAACGATTGAATTAGTCAAGTCTCTGTATTACATGGGACATGGCAGTCATCTCATTAAGTGGCTATACATTAGTACCCGGGCAAATGCAAAGCTTCCCCTGGGTACTCTATGGGCGCAATGGGAAATGGACATGGGACGGGCCTTTACAGATGGGGCGTGGGCGAATGTTTTGGTTTATCCGCGGAGGATGCCCCATAACACAAAAATCAAGTTTTTTTAATGTATGATTCTACATAGAGCCTACCTAACCCCACATAGGAAACAGAAGATGCATCCGGCCACAGCCCAACAAATACCCATGGTGCATACTGCCGGGTGCAGATCTACTTCATATGATTTGGGGTGACCATGCCTTGGTGAGTTCTGGGAAGGGGTCAAGCACCTGGCAGAGTAAACTACACACCTTTCCTTGGGGGACGCAGCATTAGAGTGCATATTAGGCATCCATCAGTGACAAAATAAATATAAGACTCATTTACTATTTGTGGCCTTGGCACTTAAAGTGGCTAGGAGATCTATTACCATGCGCTGGAAGTCAGCTAAAGCTCCTGCATTGTGCACATGGCATAATGAACTGACTAGATGGGCGGGGGCCGAAAGCGCTGCTCTGTGTAGGGAGGAGGCCCGTGGTCTCCGGAAAAACCCAATCTCTATGGAATGGGATGCAATGTTCGAAGCCCAAAAAAGTATCAGCCCGGACGACATTACGGACGTTCAACATACTCAGTAGCATAGGTAGTGTTGCGTTTTATGCTGTCCTTCACCATTAGACATGGACAGGACAAAGGAGCACTTCAATGTAATGGAAGGAATTACGCTAAGAGAGGGACAAGTACTCAAGATATTGAATTGTACAGCCAGAGCCAGGGGGAGGGAGGGATGTAGTAAGGGGGGGAAGGGAGTGTTACTGGGTTCTACTCAAATATTATTGTTAATACCAGTGGTTTATACAATGATATAATGACATATGCCATGATTCAATATATTCTATCCAACTGTTTACATTGATGGTACTAATGTTTTGTAGGCAACACTTTCAGGAAGATACAGTCTATGTTCATTTCAATACATGCTGTAAAGTACTTTTCATATATAAAAACCCAATAAAGTTTGTCTTAAAAAAAAGAAAAAAGAAAAAAAATATACATATCCGTAACATCACTAATCTACATGTACATCACAAGGCTGCTTTCTATTATAAAAGATGATCCCAATAGATTGGTTGAGAAGGCACTGCAGTTCAATCAATCAATCACAGTACTTATAAAGTGCGCTACTTACCCAGCAGGGTGCCAAGGCACTGAGGGGAGGGGAGGGGCTGCTACTGCTCAAAGAGCCAGGTCTTGAGGAGTCTTCTGAAGGCGAGTAGGTCTTGGGTCTGCCGTATGTGGGTAGGGTGGGTGTTCCAGGTCTTGGCGGCGAGGTAGGAGAAGGATCTGCTACAGG
Organism: Lissotriton vulgaris; assembly: GCF_964263255.1. Taxonomy (NCBI): domain Eukaryota; kingdom Metazoa; phylum Chordata; class Amphibia; order Caudata; family Salamandridae; genus Lissotriton; species Lissotriton vulgaris. The sequence goes on along the minus strand of NC_141696.1, from coordinate 1,090,320,639 downwards.
AGGTCGTTCGTTGGATGTGGGGGACAGTGGCGAGGGCGAGGCTGGCGGAGCAGAGCTGGCGGCTGGGGGTGTGGAAGCTGAGTCTGCTGGTCCAAACTTACCATATTATACTCTTGTCAACCTATGTTTCATTTGTGGAAGTACTCAATCCACTTTACAAGGTATAGCATCCCACACATTACTGTGTGATACTTCCCAGTATGCGCTTAAAACAGCTCCAATAGGATTTTATTCTATAAGTGGCTGTTGCAAATCCCCCCAGATGTTTGCCTTCTCTTTCTGAGCCCGTTTTGTTTTGTTCGTAGGACTCTGCAGTCTTTACTCCAGCCAACCAGTGGTAATGTGCCTGTGCTCTTCCTTCTAAACATGATAACATTTACTTTACTTATTTAGCCCATTTAATTGACTGATTAGTCCCTAGCACATGGTGCTATATTTATATAGGGCCTGTAAGCTGAGTGCTTCAAGTGGGCTGCACTCACTGTGACACCTGCTAAAGTAACACTGTAACATGTCTACAGGCCAGCCCTTGCAGCTTGTGTGTGCAGCTTTGAACAGACATTTCAAACTAACAAAATACACCACTTGCCAGGCCCTTTTCAATACTGATACTTCACACCTCAGTTAGACCTTAATTAAGGGTGTCTAGTATTTAAAAAGTAGCACATGTAAACTTAAGTTTTAAATGTCCTGGCAGTGAAAAAGGCCAACATTATTTTTATTGTGGCACAGCTGGCTCTCCCATGGAAAGCACACAGTTACATTATAAATCTGTATAATGCAAACCTCAGTTTGGGACTAGCTAGAAACATGACTCAAGGCCTCATTGTAATACAAATTTAAAATCTAACTTAATGGTCAAATCAGATTTTAAATTACTACTTTGAAAAGAGTGTTTTTAGAAATTTGGCATTTCTCTGCCTACGCCAAATGTGCCTCATCACTACTCTCCAGGGTCACCTGACTGTCAATAGGTCTCCTATTGTGTGATGCATTTTCTTTTCAGACAGTGGAGAAGGGCTCTTTTCAGAGAGTGGAGAAAGGGCCTGATATGGGAAGGTGAGGTTCTTGCTGACAGGATAGCTGGGAAGGGACTGACCCCCTGATCAAATTGCACTTCGAAGGAATTAGAATCTGACACCAGGCCTGCCATGGTCTAAACCCAGAGGAAGGAAGGAACTAGCCAGAAACCGTTTTAGGGTTGGAGAAAGGGGAGTCTCCCACCCACAACTGGTGCTGGGAATAAAAGTGGCATACCTAGAACCTGAAATTGGAAATCTCCTGGACCTGTGTGGATCAGAAGAAGCCCTGCCCTGTTGCCTGATCCCTTGAAGAAGCTTAGACCTGCTTTCCTTGACCTCAGGAACAAAGAAGTGATTCCAAGGGTCAGCTGGCTGTCCTTCTATTTTATTTACGGGGATACAACATATTTTCAGAGGCCTGTCCTGCTTTCTTAGTGATCAGATACCAGCAGTTGACACTTTGTGCCCTTTGGTGCTATTTTGAACATAAACTATGAAAAGTCATAACTCCAGTTCCACTGATTGCATTTTTGTTGTTTTGATGTCATTATCTTTCTTATAATATTTTCAATTATTGCAAATGGATTTAGGATTACTCTTGTGTTTTGTTTTCCAATTATATGAATTCCAGTACTGCATAAATACTTTACACATTGCCTCTAATTTAAGCCTGACTGTTTTGTGCCACGTTACCAAAGGGTTAATCACAGGTTTGTTTAGTGACTTTTGTAGTTCACCCTGACAATTATTGTTATTTTTATTTCAGGTGGGTTCTCACCCCTTTCAACTAATGCTCCCAATATCTTACTGTGGCTATTTGCATTTTGTAACCAAATGTATCACTTAACCGCTGTCCAGGTTGTCTTCTTACATCCTTTTCATGTCCTACTTCATTCACAAATTATTGGTTGGCATCTTGTGCACACTTCATAGCTGCAGCATCATTATTAGGCAAAGAGAAACAAACATAATTGAGCACTAAGAAGCACAGGGTCGATGTTGGAAGCGCATTGGTGCGGTCTTGGAAGGATTTTTTGAGCTCTAGGAGAAATCTTTATGTATGATGTCATTGTTTTTTCTTTTTCCACCACCAACATAATGTCCATGTTGCAATGTTTTTTAATATGTATGTTTTAGTCATATGTTCTCACAGCGTTTTAATATTGAAAACTATAGTCATTTCATTCCTATTTCCCATAAGATTGAATCCTTGTCAGTATATATGTCTTTGTGCACCTCAATTTTCTTACTTCTAGTTGAAGATAATAATATACTCATTTGTGTATATATATATATATATATTACTGAATAGGTTGTTGTAACTAGTATTGGTATCTCCATGGTTTTGACATTTTTTGTTTCTATTTTTGAATGTGTGTATCAAAGGTTATATTACGCTGAGAGGAGGTCGGCCTCTTATTTACAAGGATGATGTTATCAGTGATGTCATCAGTGATGTCATTTGAGATGTCATCAGGGGTGTCATGAGTGATGTCACTGACCATGTCATGAATGATGTAATATGTGACGTCATCAGTAGTGCATTGCCGGTGCGCAAGTTATAGTTAGCTGAACTAACTATAACTGAGGAATTTCAATGGTTTTGTTTGAGAGAAATGTCCAGCTAACTATAACATGGGTGAAACCTATGTTTTTTTCAGTGACTTTCTAAGGTTTCTTAAATGCTAATTCCTAACTATAACGTGCCTGAAACCTATGGTTTTTTCAGTGAATTTCTAAGGTTTTTTTAAATGCTAATTCCTAACTATAAGGTGCCTGAAACCTATGGTTTTTTCAGTGAATTTCTAAGGTTTTTCAAATGCTAATTCCTAACTATAACGTGCCTGAAACCTATGGTTTTTTGAGTGAATTTCTAAGGTTTTGTAAATGATAATTTTAAAATGTACTAATTATTACATTTCTTTCTTTTTATAGTAATTTCCTACATTTTTATTATAAATACTTATATTTATTTTATTTTTAAAGTTACATTTCATATGTAAAATAATAACAAAAGTAAATTCAAAAAGAATGCACTGCTAGTGAAACTGCCTCGGTGAATTTGTAAGTATTTGTTAGAGGAAGATTTACAACACCCTTGTGCCTCTTTTACACCACCGTTGCATCACTTTTCTGATGAAGCAGTGTTTAGAATGTGACGTATCTGGGAGGTACGTCACATTGTAAATCCCTGTACCAGAAGGACACATTCCTACATGGGGAGGCATTCCTGCGCAGGAACACCTCCTAAAAGTGGCTGACTAAAATCTACAAGATTTTACTTTGTCACTTTTGCGCTCATGCTGTGTCAAAACCCTGCACTACCTTGAAGCAGGTGTAAGGATTGACACTGCAGTCTGAGCATAGAGCCCCCAGACCATTGCTGGAGATACGTTTCACTTCCAACATAACTCAAACAATGCCCCACCTTTACAGCACAGATACATCACATATATGTGCCATTTTTGTCCCATGGTACACCGTATTGTAAATACGGCACATCCATGGTGGTGGTGTCACGGCACACAATACCTGACATATTCATGGGGATATGCCAGTTATTGTATATGTGCCCATTAGTGTTTTAATGTAGTGATAGGTTTACTACATACAGATGAATGAGTCACTACAAAACTAAAACAACAGTGACAGAGTGCTTGCTTTAAGTGTAACAATACAAACTAGTAAATTGAACGTATAAAACACAAATTTGCAAGTACATAGAAGACTGCATACATCGTCTATAAGGGTTTTGAAGCAGTCTATGCCCTCAGGCCTATTTTAATGCATGAGTACTTAGATAGTGAGTTGATGATTACAAGACTGCAAGGAAAGAACCTGATTGAAACAGTAGTGTGAGAATGTTTGCTGGAAGTATTAGGATACACATTGAGGAATTGAACGTATAAAACATAAGTTTGCTGGTGCATAGAACAGTGCATGCACAGTCTATAGAGGTTTGAAACAGCCTATGCACTAAGGCCTCTTTTAATCCATGAGTATCTAAATACTGACTGGATCATTACACTTCTGCAAAGAAAGTTCCTCACTAAATTTATTACAGCTTCAGTTTTACCACGGTACAATGAAAAAGAACATACTGTTGACTGGCTCACTACAATACTTAAATAGCAGTGTCACGGTGTTTGCAGGAAGGCTATGGATACAGACTGGGCAATTGAAGGCATAAAACACAAGTTTGCAGCTGCATACAAGACTGCATATATACTCCATACGGATTTTAAGCAATCAATACCCTCAAACCCACTTTGCATATTTTAAATCAATACAAACATTTAAAGAATATATAACTGAATCTATACTGCTTCACTTTCAGTACAATAAATACATTAGTAGATAGTGCTCAAACCTTTATTATTTTTCAACAATAAATTTATTCTTGTAACATCTCATAATTTAACAGACATTCCAATGCAACTTCATCAGATATGTCATTCAGATCAATTTCCTCGTCAGCAGTTTCTGATTTAATTTGTACTAAAAGTTCAACATAATTTAAAACTTCCAGAAAATCTCCATCAAAGCTTTTGTCTTCAAAATCACAGTTCATGTCTGCAGCACTAATTTCCCCTTCTTCACTCTCATTGCCTGTAACAGATACGATTAGTTCTTCAATTATACTCAAAGTAATATCCAAAATCTCCTGAGTATGAGGCTGTTCTCTTTCCATATTGTTTCCTTTATGTTCTTGCTCCTTGTATAAAAATATAAACAGTTAATTTTATCACTTTTCGTAATATATATTACAAAACTAATGTTTTCAGCTATTTTGGCCTACAAAAAATACTGTATAAATACTATTATCTAATAACATTCCATTAGTAGAGTTTTAGTCCTTTGCAAAATAATACAACTATAATTACTTATAAGGGTATTCTGTTCTTATTTTCTCTTAAATTTTGAAAGCAGTCACTCCTTATGACTATAGGAAAAGACTCAGGCTGTTATAGTAAAATACACTGCTAAAAAATGTAGAATATGTCTATTCACCTTACCCTTTCCAAAATAGTATGTGTTTTACTATAATTGAAAAGATAGTATTCATTGTCTAGAATAATACTGTGTATCTGTGTACATTTAGACATCATTATCACACTACTTTTTGAATACTTCATGTGTTTACTCTATCTCTATTCCTCATCTATAATTTAGTCTAACCCTACTAATTACCTACCCCTTCCAATTTCGAACTAGCCTCTCCTCTAGCATTTATCTGCAACCTTGTAGCTTACTGTTCTCACTGCTTATAACCTATTATTACGTAACATTCATTAACCTAGGCCTCTCAGTTTATTGTCTAACTTTTATATTATTGATTTCCTCGTGTTCTTCTTCTAACTTTTCTTTATGCAGTTGCTTGTTATCTATTCTCTCAATCCTTCAATATCTTGTGTTTTTCATTAATGCTTCTTCTTAATTCACACCCCTCAAACCACGGAAACAATCACCCCACAAAGATTTGTATATTGTATTAGGAGCTGCGTGGCCCTCCGCCTACTGCCATGGAGTCCACGACGCCCAGACCAGGTTGCTGCAGTGTCCTGGGGGAATCAGCCATTACAACGCTCCCATAACCACACGTGATCGTCACCACGAAGCCATTAGCATGCATTTCGGGCCATATTATCAACAAAACGAGATAGATTATCGCCGCTTTATCGCCGGTTTCCTGCTGATAAAAGCGGGGATAATGTATCGCCTTTTGTTGATATCGCCTTTTGTTGATAAAATGGCCCGAAATTCGTTTTATTAATGTAACTGTTTACTTACCTGCAATGATCCAGATTCCGTTGTTTACCACTCTCACCCTGCCCCTCCCCCGCCCCACCTGCCTGCCCCATCGCAACTCCCTCCACGGGCTGCGGCTGTTTCTTCATTCTGTTTTATTCCAGTGTCTATTTATACTCTCATTTTTTATTATATTTTCCTTGTTTCATACTCCTTGTTCTTTCTTTAAAAGTGCTTTTTTTATAGTCTGATGTTTGTCCTCATACTTCTCGCTCTGGGGCATATTACCAAGGGAGGCGATAGGCAATTATCGCCGATTTAGCGGCCATTTTCGACCGCTAAGCGGCGATAATTCTATCACCCTATTAGCAAGCTGTCGCTAACTGATGATAGCGACAGCTTTTAGGCGATAGCGAGCGATTTCAGGCCCGCTTTGCATGTCAGCGATGTTTATCGCTAATGGCATGCAAAGTGGGCGTAACCAACCAGTTAGCGACTGAAAGCAGTCGCTAACATCGCTACCGCCTATTAGCAAGTTGGGCGTAGCGTTGGAAATATTTGCACTAAGCGCGAATATCTCCAAATACCAACACTTGCCCAGACCAGTTCTTAGCCATGTTATCCAATGGGAGGTAGATAACATGCCATGTTATCCAATGGGAGGTATTTATTGAATCGCAAACGGCCATTTTTTGCGATTTGCACTGTTTGTGATTGCAAAGCACCTTGATGCATGTGCCCTAAATGCCATTCAAAGAAAGGAAAAGGACAGTGAAAGTCATTTTTATTTCTTCTTGAAGGGGCCAATACAATGTAACTTTGTTATATGAGGTAGCATCAAGAAAGATTGGGCTAACATTATTCTCCTTGAATTTTGTTGTTTAGGGATGTCGCTAAAAGAATATTTTTTTCTTCCATTTGCTTTTTTTTTTATTTTTGTGGTCTTGGCTCTAAAGATGCAGGGTTTAGAAGCATGATTTAAATCTTATTTAATTGATTTATAAGCTGTAGAGAATCCCGAAATATCAAAATCATATTTGATATTTTGGTTAAGTTTGATTCTTTCACGGATAGTTAAAATGATTGTTTCATGAGAATCTTTTCCAATATATACCCTCATATTAACCCACTGGGTCAAACCCTTTGATACACCAACTCCCTTTTCTAGCGAGTCAGTATTGATAATAGATGAATTACCAAACCCCCCAGGCTTTAAACACGCAATGCAAGATGTAGTGATAGGTATATGTGAAAATAGTGCTGTGAATGCACAAGCATATGGGATAGTGGTGAAAACATGACACCAGACGTTTGGAAAACATGTAACATTATATCACTTGAATGCTTGTTCAAAACATTCATACCATGTTCAACAAAGATTGGAGTGATATTGTTTGTATTAGCAGTGATTCAGTTACGTATATGAAAACGTTCTGTGATGAACTGTCAAAAATCGATATCTGAGTTTAGTGCATCCTTGCCCCTTGCTCAATTGACTACTGAAAGCATCTTTACAATCTTCAGAGTAATTGAAGAATGCTTATGACGTTGTAGTCCATTCTGGTCATCCCAACTGTGCCATTTAGCTGAAAATGACTTGGAGGGGGAGCAAGCAGGCAGGAAGCAAGACGAGTGAGAGGAGCCATGAAATGCGAGATGCCAGCGAGCCATCAGCGAGCCGATAGTATTCTGGCCCCGGCTGGGTTACACCACCTGGGTCATCTTGGGGCACTCCCGTCTCATGCCTGGCCTGCACCCCAGCTTCTCTCCTCTCCTCTCTGGCTGCATGTCATTGATGCTGCTGTCCTGGTGAGTATGGCGACCAATAGTTTGCGGCTGCTAAGAGTGTGCCATAGGCAGCTTGAAGAGGAGGTCAAGATATTCCTGGATGCAGCTTGCAGGGCCGCCTGGAAGGCCCCACTTGCACCCAGAGCCCCCGAACTACCGGAGTATTCTGTGACCCCAGACCCTAAAATTCATTGGGCCTTTGCTATCCTGCAATCTACTAGATCTCCAGCATCTTAGTGCAGTAAACTCTATGGCTTTAATGCAGGCGTGCTTCTCCCCCAAAGGAGCGGTGCAAAAGGCATAAGCCTCAGCCGGGATTCTTGGGAATCCGGCCAAATTTAATTTGGACCTATCTCTGGAGCAGAAGAATATCTGCATTGCTGGCCATTAGAGATCAGGAAAAGTGGTCTGCACTACTGGATTGGACTGCTAGAACTAGCCAGATTCTAGCCGGAATCTGAGCCGGCCAGCTGGTGCGTTGTGTGCCCAGGGGCTGGGGAGGGCTGTGTGTGAAAAGAGAGATACAGCTGGCAGCCCAGGTAGCCACCTTCTTGCCGTTCTGCTACATCAGCGCCACCTTCTACCTTCTTCCTTTGCCAGAGACTGTCCCAGTCTCCCCAAGGCACAGCTGCTCACCAAGAAACAAAGCAGTGGGTGCTTTCTGACCAGCATGCTTGCCGAATGCAGAAGGCTTTAGTACTACAAGGAGAGGCGTATCATTTATTAACTTGTAGCACATATTGTGCTTCGCACCTCTTGCTGCATATTACAGCGTATTACTCCTTGATGATAAAAAAGATCCCAGTTACCAGGTCAAGGTCGGCTGTTGACACCAATGGAGGTGCTGGTCCAGCAGGTCTGCTAACCAACAATCCCTGCATAATAAAAACAAATGCTCAGTATTCAGACTAGCTCCTAGGGCTCCCTAAGATTGGGAATAACCCAAACATCGCCAACACTGGCAGGATAACTAAAAACCTGCTTCCCAAGCCCTCAAATGGAGTCTAAATGAATGGCAGTGCAGAACACCTAAGAAACAATTGAGGCACCAAGAAAGACCTCTCCTCCTCTACAATAAGCTCTCAGGGCCCACGCCCTATGGAGACAAAACACGGTTCTCTTTCTTGCCCAGACATGGAGGGTGTTAACAGCCTTATTCATTTGCTCTCACAGCCAGACTTCATTCCTAATGCCAACATGAGCTTCACTCTAAAAGTCCTTCGTTCATCTTTCATTGACAGCCCCAAACTAGCCACACGTGCACCAGGAATATCTATAATAATTGAGGCACAAATACATCTACCTCATGAACCTCAATCACCTATCCGGCAGTACCCTACTCTGACCACTGTCATAGATTCTCCTGCTGCTATGAAAAAACAAGAGCTGGGAGAACTTTCATCACTATTTTTGCAGCAACTTGAAACTAAAATTGAACAAACCTCGGAGTCCACTCCACAGCTGTACAGGCCTAGTGGAGTAAACCACTACTACAGCACTTCTCAAAACATAGAAAACTTAAGCTCCACAGCTGCCTTCGAGTCCCCTAAGCTTACTAATGCACAATTTATAATGGCCAAAGTCTTACTCTGGCAATCCTCCAAGATGGAACTGAAAATAGACCTTTTGCAGTCAATAGCCTTGTGCTGGGTGGATCGGAAATGAAAAATGGAACACATAACGAACATGATCAACATTTCGCAAATGAACTGCTCCTGTACAAGTGCGGCCATTGTGGAAGAGTGGGAAAACCTGCCTGCGGTCCTGATCAGCTTAGCAGATTCAATCCAGGATTTTAGGGGCTCCCCAGCCACCCCCACTACTGACTCCAACCAATTTTGAACCAAGCATTGAACCTATCAATAATCAAGCCAAATTATCTGAAACCTCTCCCACTGCCTCATGTTCAGCACCCGCGATGGGGTCGAAAGCTGCTAAGCCTAGCACTCTAATTTGCTGCCAAATAGAAGTAGAACTTGACAGCACTCCAGAGACCAAGCAGAATGAGGGTTTCACTCCCCAGGAAATCAAAGAAAAAACTGTAGAAATACCAAAAAGGGCATAACCAAAAAATCGAGTGGCGACCCTCCTTACTCATACATATACAACTGAGTCAGGCGCTGGCCCAGCTAAGCTCCATCCAATTTTTATAGCAAAACCATCAGGCAACAAGCCCACTGAAAAGATTTATAGATGTTTAAAATGTTGGCAGAAAAGAATTCTGCTATCTCATTGCACCAATGTTGATGGTTATCAGAGACGGTGGGGGGACTGGGGGCTGCGAGGAGAGATTTGGCAATTAAAAAAATGTTGCGGGGGAGTTTGCCACCGAAGTAATTTTTTCTTGGTAATAAAATGCATGGGCAGCTTTTATTTCAGTATTTGTAAAGTTTTAGAGCCACTTTGTAATTGATTTAACTGATAGCAGAGAAATCCTTCCTCCAATGTCTTTACTGTCTTTTACATGTTGTTTTTAATACCCGAAGTTTGGTAGTATACAAGGCTTTTTCTTTTTGCTAAAACTTTTTTCTGGGTAACTTTTGTTGGGAGGACCGTGTTGAGTTAACATTCGAGCCATTTATCATAATTATAGTTAGCAATAATGGGGTTACAATGAGGGATTGGAGTGGTGTTCTTTGAAAGTGTCCTCCAGAATTCCAATGGAAGTTTGGACCAGATGAGAGCCAGTTGCTTGATAACCCTCATTGCTACCACCACTTATCCCTGATAGACTCCACTGTTAAGGTTATAGGTCGGGTCTTACTAAATAGGGTATCCGAGTGGGCAAATAAAAATTATTTAGGAGATTCAATATGGCTTCCGAATAGGTTAATCAACAGTAGGCCAATGCCTGAACCTTCATCTGTTGATATCCAGATTTACAAATGCCAAAGCAGGTTCTATCTATCTAGGTTTAAAGCATCTCTCTGCAGCTTTCAACAGAGTGAACCGCAGTAAATTGTGGTTGCTACAAGATGAGTTAGGTGTCGAGCGCGCAATATTAAATGTTCTAATGGTTTTATATGCCCATACTTCAGCTGCAGTCCAATTTACACAAAAGGGGAGGGCTCACTGATAATTTTAAAAGCACAACAGCTGTGTGTGAAGGGTGCATTCTTACCCCTTTTTTATTTACATTGTATATCATTGGGTTAGAATCTGCCCTGATATCACTGCATGCCGATACTCCGAGAATAGGCAGTAGACGAGTAAAAGTTCTGTTGTATGCTGATGACACTGTGATTAGAGCACGTACTTCCAGAGCATTGCAAGTCCTAATTGACCGGTTTTTCTCCTTCATGAAGGGGCTGGACTTGTCCCCCATCTTTACCAAGTCTTTTGTGAAAGAATTAGGTTGTCGAGGGACTAGTACAAAAACCTACAAAGCAGGCACTTTTAGATTAACCAAAGTCCCAACTTTCACATATCTTGGTGTTCTATTCGATAACAAATCAAATTGGAATATCCTGAAGGTAGAGAAGAGAAAGGACATGAAGAAAGCCCTAGGAGCTATTTCAAATTATGCACAGATTAGTGACATGGTCACTGGGGGTGATTTCAAAACGATACCAGTCATTCTGTATTTGTAAGGCCTTGTACGGGAATGAGATTTGGCTTACAAGGCAGCTGATAAATAACAGACTACGCAAAACACATTTTTGAGAAGGATTTTAAAAGTTCCACAGGTAAAATGTAAATGTACATGTATTTATATAGCACAAATCACTGACCGAGGTCGGTATCTAAGCGCTTGCTTAGGGAACCCGTCCTGGTATTCCCCCGTGAGATAACCCCGGCAGGGTATCCACAAGGTGAAAGCCAGGCATCCCGCCGCGAGGGGCCGTTGTGGATATTAAGCAAGATATTGCCCAGAGTCGCAGAGTGTGAACCCGTGAGTCGAGAAGGCACCGGAGCGAGAATTATCGAGTCCGTGGAATTTATGAGCACAAGACCTGCCGAGGCGGGGAATTGAACCCTGGTCCAGGGCCGATCTCAGCTTCCGGGTCTGCCGCCTCTAACCCCAGAGCCACACTTCTCCATCCCTGCATACTCTGTACATGAGGAACTCGGGGTTAAGTATATCACTGATTTAGTTGCAGTTAAGTCTCTGCTTTGCTGGGTACATTTTTGATCCAATGAGGAGGCATCCTTTAACCAAGCAGTAATTCTGGACTGCCTCTCATTGGAACATGTTTTTAAAATTCCTTGGTTAAGATATATTAAGGAAACATTCTGTGCCCTTGGAAGATCAGATATTTTTATGAATTATAACACAGTGAAGAGAGAGGATAAAAAATGTATTAAATGTTTGTTCTTAGCTAGTGCTGAGCGTGAAGGCAATGAGCTGAATAAGCCCATGGTAAGAGCATACACTTTAGTTAAATCACTGCCGGGAATAGAGTCATATCTTATCATTTTAACCAATGCACATGAAAGTTTTTGAATTACTCGTTTTAGATTAAATATGTTTCATCACCTAGTGGCTTCTCCTCCTGACTTTGTTGCACGAGGCGAAGGTAGACAGCCCTGTGGCTGCGACATTAGGTCTCCCCAGGATATGTTACATTTTGTTTTTTTATGTAAATATTTTACACACCCCACGCGACTGTATCTTTAACCTTATTTAACATAAATGGGATTCAGGCAGGCTCATAAGGCACTTTTGCACTTGCAACATCTGCAGAATTAACTCATTTTTCTTGTTGTTATGCACCTTTCAAGAGCAATGATAAGATCAAAGAAATCCAGATATGATTGAGATACTGAGGGACATTTGTGATCTGTTCTGTGATGATATAAGGCTTTATTGAATTGGTTATGTTTTACAGCCGTGTTTATGCCTCAGGACTTTTATAGATGATTTATATTGTGCAATGTAATTCTAGATTCAATTGAGAAAGATAGGGACATTTGCGATGTTTAATATGATGAAATATGTTTTATTTAAGGATTTGCTACTGTTTTCTATTTATTCTGCCTTTCATGGCTGTGTTCACTGCTGAATAAAGATTGTTTAATAATGAATTAATAGCGCTATTTTTTTATTTTTAAAGGTTTTATATAGCGCTGGCTAGACCGGAGGTATCAGAGCGCTTTACATGAGCATCAGGTCATAGCTACAGGTTACATCTTTACAAAGGTTACACAGTTATTAGAGCATGGCTACATAGTTACTTGTAAGGTCAAGATAAACAATGAGCACAAATGCGTAAGGGGAAAAGCAGGCAAGGGGAAAGATTCAGGAGAGGGGGAAGGAGCTGGGGAAGTAGACAGGTAATGAAGGCGGGAAAGAGGGGAAGAGGGTGAAGGACACCACATGGAAAGAGGAGGGGAAGGGCGACGGGGACACAAACCGGTTGACTAGTCAAAGCAACGTCCAAAGTCCTGTAAGCTGTGATCCCAGCGGAAGTGGTATCACTTCCCTATCTCAGTTGCGGGAGGTTCCTTTTATGCAGTGGACTCTCTCAGAGGGGTCCACTGAAAAAAATGGGCTGAAAATTCGTTCCGCTCACGGAATTTGCGGATTTACTGCGATTTCGCGATCCGCGAATCTCGCGAAATCGCTGTAAAATCCGCAAATCAGCAGGACGAACTTTCAGCCAAGCACTTACAGGGTTACAGCAGCAGGTGCAAAAGTTGAAGCTAATTTTTTGTAACCTTTTACAAAAGGATTACAAAGAAATGAACTTCAACTTGGGCACCTGCTGCTGTAAGCCTGTAAGTGCTTCCTGGCACCTCGTTGCCTACTTGCAACTATTCTCTGACCCTGCTCTGACCCTTGAAGCAGGGTCAGAGAATAGTTACAAGTAGGCAATGAGGCGCCTTTCACGAAAATTAAACCTCAACAGGAAGCACTGACAGATATAAAAGCAAGCATTTGCAATGCAATAGGTCCCGCATTAGGAAAGTTTGAGCTATTGGTCTTGTAAATGACAATTTTTTTTATTTATGTGTTGGTTTTGAAAATAGCTAAATTAATAGCTTTGTCATTTACAATGCCAATAGTTATAACTTTCGCAAATGTGACACCTATAGCATTTGTAATGCAACATGTTTTGTATTTACGTGACTTAGATGTATTGATATTACAAATTACAATGGCTTTGAATTTTTTTTAATAATTAATACTTAAATAAAAGTGATCTTAATTTATAATGGGAATAACTTAAACTTTTGTAAATAACTTTTCTGAAGATTATGTTCAGTGTATTTTATTGTGATGAAAATCCAAGAACAGAAGTGAAATATTAACATCTTTTTGTGACATTTGTAATAAAGCTTGAAACATTGAGAGAACATATTTGAACCAGTTGTTGTTGAATGGTTGCGCAGATTGATGCTGGGGTGGCGCTGAGTGGTGCTGTGGTGGTGCTGAGTGATGCTAAGGTGGTGCTGAGTGGTGCTGTGGTGGTGCTGACTGATAACGTGGTGGCGCTGAGTGATTCTGTGGTGGCGCTGAGTGATGCTCTGGTGGCGCTGAGTGATGCTGTCGTGACAAAAATCCAAGAACAGAAGTGAAATAATAACATCTTTTTGTGGCATTTGTAATAAAGATTGAAACATTGAGAGAACTTATTTGAACCAATTGTTGTTGAATGGTTGCGCAGATTGATGCTGGGGTGGCGCTGAGTGATGCGGTGATGGTGCTGAGTGGTGCTGTGGTGGTGCTAAGTGATATTGTGGTGGTGCTGAGTGATAATGTGGTGGTGCTGATTGATACTGGGGTAGCACTGAGTGATGATGTGGTGATGCAGAGTGCAGAAAGGCACAAAAAGCAGTCTAACAAAGGCCAGAAAGGCAGAAAAATAGGGGAAAAACAGGTCTATCAGAGGGCAGAAGGGCACAAAAAACGAATCTAACAGGGGGCCATCTATGCCTGTGAATTACATGCTGAGCTAGAAATATGGGCCACTGAAAATACCCAGTTAGGCTTTAGATCGGCCGGCTCCACACAGATAATACAACAGTGCTGGCTTACCTATCTTGGAGAGTCAATCAGGGTGACAGAGTCAATCGGGGGATCCTATGAAACAAACTAAATTCTTGCTGGATACCTCCCACACTTCTCCTGGCCCTGATGTCACCACTTCAGAAGACCTGGGTGAGAATTAAAACCAGCGTCACAACAGTATCTGAAAAAATTGCAATGGATAATGGCCTAAAACAAACTGCATATTAGCCCTGCTACTCTTTCAACCTCTATACTGCCGACTTGTCTTAAACACTGGCAGGCGCAACCTTGATTGCCCCAAAATTGGTTGGTGTGTGACTTCGGATCATGCAATATGCTGACGACATCGTCATTATGGGCCACATAACAATAGGCCTTCAAAAAGCCTCTACCGGCCTTAATACATACAACATAAAGAATAAACTCTTAATGAATCATTCAAAAAATAAAGTCATGATTTTTGAAAAACATCACATATAGAAACCTGCACCAGCTACATCTACCTGGGAGTCTGGTTCACTGAAAGGGCAGACCAAGTGGCCCATCTCAAACATCTTGGGCCCAAGGGAGCTGAGATTATACACAGTTTGAGATGCCTGAATAAGCATTTGCACAGCCCAACAGCCTAGCCAATTCTAAGGGCTCTATGTGCCAAACTGCTCCCAGCACTGTCCTATGGCCATCTACCTTTTTCAGGCAAAATGGATTCATTCCTTGTGAATTATCAAATAACAGCCTTTAAGAAATTATTTTTCACTCCCCAGCACGCAAGGAGGGCCAGGTTGAGGCTTGAGTTGGGCCTGGCAAGTGCAGATCTTCACTGCTTAGGCGGTTTAGTGAAATTCTACATCTGCAACCTGCGTGCCTCAGCTCAATCCTTGAAAGAACAACAACAGTCTATGTTCACGGATGAACTTTCCCCCTGGCACACACAGCCACACTGAAGATAGAATTCACAAACCTGTCTAACCCAACCATTCCACTGTCAATGTAGAAAAAAACCTATAAAAAAAACCTAATTATTCAAGTGTCATTTGAGATGGACATTGCAAGGCTTCTAAAAATACTCTTTACAGCTCTGGACGCCTCATATATCAAGGGGAAACCCCAACCATACTGCAATTATTACCTTCAATCACAGACTTGCAACAAAATTACTTACATGAGGCAGTTAGCCCTTCCAATTTATGACTTTACTCCACTTTGGGTTCAACAGAACGGACGGCTAACGTGTAGGCTTTGTAGTTATTTGCATGAGTACTTGTTGCATCTGCTGTGCTTTTGACCCCACCTTGCCAACCATTGTCGCGGCCTTCTGCTCCCAGTTTACCAGGATAAGTCTCTTACGCACTGCAGAGAAACATCTGATTTGTGCTTCAGTAATAATTCGCCTCAAGTTCTAGCAAGGGCTTGGAAGTTCATTATCATTATTTTAACTGCACTTCACACAGCTTAGCATCAAGAAACCAACAAAGAACATGAGACAGGCTGAGGGGGTTAAACTTGATCCCCTTGTAGAGACTACTAACGCACTTTCAGAGACTGCCTAGTGAGAGCTGTTAAAGCAATCCCAAGTTCTTTCCTATATAGTTACTGCACAAACAGACCTTGCTGAAAGCTGGGTATTGACATTTGAAGCAACTTTGGGGTCTCCTGCTATTGCCTTTTGTACTCCGCACTTTCATTCAGGTGCCAAATAGCCTATCTTGATATACTGGCCATTAACTAGAAATGCTGCTTTGGAATTGTCACTTATCTTGTATTGCTTGATTTTAATTAAGTATCAACATGATGTCTGTATGCTATGGTTTTAATTAACTGTATAATAAACTAAGTGCATTTAGCTGATGGTTCTCAGTCCTAGAGGCTGTGAAAGCTATATTATCCATGAGAAGACTGTTTACGGAATATTTGCTTAGTAATGAAGTCAAAGGCAAGAAATGTGCGGATCTACAGTTGCATAATTATAGTGATGTAATAAAAAGTACACTCTACTGCATTCTTATAGTTTTACAGGAAAACATGACTGATGTAGTGGACATAATAAAAAAACTAGAGTGTGAAATCACCCTTGGCCACCAAGTGTTTCACGTTAATTGGTTTAGATGTGAAACCTCTCCTTGAGAGTAGGCTGGGCGGCACTTTAAGTGACTTTGGCACTGCAACATGTTCCATGTTAGAATCCTTGCCACATGGTAAGCAAAGAAATTTTGAGGAGCAATTCAGGAAATTTTATTTTGCAATGAATGAGAAAAGGGTTGCAGTGATGCATAGAAATGTTTCCTAACCAGCCATGGCATTTGAAGTCAATGAAGCTTCACTGTGGTACTCTGCACAAGTTCTAGATCTCTTACGTAATGGGGTCTTTTTACGGACTTTGAAAAGTACTGCTTCGTTTTTGACCACTTCAATAACTCTGAGGTAATATGCACCCAGTTCAACATATATGTTGCTGAACCTGTCCTAGAGGACCGCGATCTTCAGGTGCACCATTAATGGCATGGAAATCTATGTAAGTGGCCCCAGTTAACAAATTGGGTGCTGGCTTTCTTGGTGTTGCCCATCTCAAATGCCAATGCTGAGATGGCCTTTTTACAGATTAAAGTTTGCATGGGAGGAAAGAAAGAGTGTGCATAACCAAAGACTAACAGAAGTATTGTATGGTGCGGTATACAACCGTTACAACGCAACTTTTACAAAGCACTACCATTACATCGCAACTTTTACAACGCAGGATCCATTACAATGCATGCCTTTACAACGCATGACATTACATAGCAGATGCTATTACAACGCATGCCATTACAACGTAAGTATAGGTAAGTATATAAATTTATTTTATATTTTATTTAACATTATTTAATTAATTTAATTAATATTAAAAATGAATAAATATATTAATTTATGTTTTTTTAATAAAATAAATTAAATATATTAATTTAAGTAATTTTAAAAAATAAGTATGAGTATAGGAGTAAATGTTTTGGGGTACTGAGGTATATGTTTTGGGGTGTTTGGGTATTTTTTGGGTTCAGGGCTAGGTTTGGGTTATGGGGTACAGGGGTATTTTTAGGGTTCATGGCTAGGTTTGGGTTATGGGATACAGGGGTATTTTTAGGTTTCAGGGCTAGGTTTGGGTTATGGGGTACAGGGGTATTTTTAGGGTTCAGGGCTAGGTTTGGGTTATGGGGTACAGGGGTATTTTTAGGGTTCAGGGCTAGGTTTGGGTTATGGGATACAGGGGTATTTTTAGGGTTCAGGGCTAGTTTTGGGTTATGGGGTACAGGGGTATTTTTAGAGTTCAGGGCTAGGTTTGGGTTATGGGGTACAGGGGTATTTTTAGGGTTCAGGGCTAGGTTTGGGTTATGGGGTACAGGGGTATTTCTAGGGTTCAGGGCTAGGTTTGGGTTTTGGGGTACAGGGGTATTTTTAGGGTTCAGGGCTAGGTTTGGGTTTTGGGGTACAGGGGTATTTTTAGGGTTCAGGGCTAGGTTTGGGTTATGGGGTATTTTTAGGGTTCAGGGCTAGGTTTGGGTTATGGGGTACAGGGGTATTTTTAGGGTGCAGGGCTAGGTTTGGGTTATGAGGTACAGGGGCATTTTTAGGGTTCAGGGCTAGGTTTGGGTTATGGGGTACAGGGGTATTTTAAGGGTTCAGTTTTTTAAAAAACGACTTTAAATAAATTAAATTAATTAAATTAATTAAATTAAATTAATTACAATTTTTTTAAAAAAGATATACTTACCTATACTTACGTTGTAATGGCATGCGTTGTTATAGCATCTGCTATGTAATGACATGCTTTGTAAAGGCATGCGTTGTAAAGGATCATGCGTTGTAAAAATCGCTTTGTAATGGTATGCGATGTAAAAGTATGCGTTGTAACGTCATACATCCGTATGGTGCACTACACACGTTTGATTTGTAAAAATGTATTTGGACCTCATGTACTCTGTACGTACACTGTCTAGATACGATGCTTTATCAGTGCAGGAAACAAGCAATAACAAAAGCAAAACTTTTCATAAACACCGGAAAAACACTGTTTCCATTGTTTATAATGGTGCGAAAATGTGTAACCACTGATACCCACTTTTTTTAAGGTATTGAAAACTCTGGAAAAAAAACACTAGAATTCCTTAAAAGTGGAAACCGAAAACAAGAAAGTCTAAATATATTGTTGTTTTAGCTCTTTCTGCATAGTTTGGACACCGTCATGATTTGTAAAAACTAAGCACAAGAATAGTACGCCACTCTCAT
Source organism: Lissotriton vulgaris (assembly GCF_964263255.1). Classification (NCBI taxonomy): domain Eukaryota; kingdom Metazoa; phylum Chordata; class Amphibia; order Caudata; family Salamandridae; genus Lissotriton; species Lissotriton vulgaris. The sequence continues at coordinate 1,090,301,868 of NC_141696.1, read as the reverse complement.
ATAAAGCAAGTCTAAAATGGCAACTCCTTCATCTTTCCTCTCTATCATCATGATAAAGGCAGTACATGAAATCATGTCTTTCATTTTAGACTACTGCATCTCCACATGTGAATGGTTAGCATTTGTTCACCCTTTCCCTCTGTTTCAAAATGAGGTTCCTGTTGCCACATTTTCACAATGTTTTTGAGATCATTGCATAATATATTCGCAAACAAAAAAACGGGAGTTCAAACAGATATCTGGCTTTAGGCTTTATTACATAATCCTGAGTTGGAAATTAAAACTTGCCATTACTTACATTGTGTAATCACTTCTCCAAAAAAGTGTGGTCACTTTAGCAAGACAGTCTTAGCTCAGTGTAGCTAGCAACCCAGTGGAACCAGTGGGTCAAAGGTTCACAGCACATTCTAGAAAGAACATTCTGCTTTCAAATAAGATACAGAAGGTGTGGTTTACTTCACAGATTCAAAAGCATTTACTTGTCGGCAATACATGACAATAATATGACTTCTTTCTCAGATGTCCAACACACTACCTAACTTTATTCACTTTCATGCTGACAGCATCCCATGAAATATGTGTATATATTTTTGGTTACAAAGCCTTCACTTCAAAACACGCCAGTAGGTAATATATATATATATATATATATTCACTGAAAAAACCATAGGTTTGACACCAGTTATAGTTAGCTGGAAATTTTACTGACATAAAACCAATGAAATTCCACGTTATAGTTAGTTGGACTCACTATAACTTGCGCGTGTAATGCACTGCTGATGACATTACATATTACATCACTCATGACATGGTCAGTGACATCACTAATGACACCATCCAGTGAATGTGTGTCTTTCTAAAAAATAAATATGTTTTATATATGTATATGTTAAGGTCGAGGAAAGAATAAATGTTTAAATTATTGTCTTAATGAATGTTTTTTTCAAAAAGAAATGATTGGATAACTGGCTTATTAAGTGTACCTTAGTGAATACATATATTAGCGAGTAATGTTTAAATATTTAAATATATGTATCAGTGTTTCACTTTGTGAATAACTGGCTGCATGGGTTGACGAGTACCTACATGTGTAGGTATTTGGGTTCTTAGATGTTTTTTTAGTATCAGTATGAGTGTTTCTATGGTTTTATGGGGGTATTACTAATCACATAGATGCATGAATGACTAACTCTGTCTTTGTATGTGTTTAGAAGACACCATATGTGCAGGACTGTATGGGTGGTTGAGTGTGTATAGTTTTATATGCAAATAAATGGATGTTCAATAGTTTATTTGCATGTATGAGTATGTGTGTGAGTAACTTTTGGATGATTGTCGGTGTGTAAAAGGATGTATAGGTGTATCACTACATATGATGAGTGAGTATATGTATGAGTGACTATATAGAACTGTTGGTGAATGAGAGAATGTGTATATAGATGGTGGAATTACTGAATTGGTTGTTGTAACTGGTATGGGTATCTCCATTTTTTGGAAAATGTTAATTTCTATTTTCCAATATGTGTTTTAAGGGTTACATTACACTTAAAGGAGGTCTGTCATCAGTGATGTCATAAGTGATGTCACTGACCATGTCATGAGTGATGTAATATGTAATGTCATCAGCAGTGCATTACACGCGCAAGTTATAGTGAGTTCAACTAACTATAATGTGGAATTTCATTGGTTTTATGTCAGTAAAATTTCCAGCTAACTATAACTGGTGTTAAACCTATGGTTTTTTCAGTGAATTTCATAGATTTTTCAAATGCTACTTCCTAACTATAATGTGTGTAAAACCTATGTTTTTTTTCAGTGAATTTCATAGTTTTTTTGAATGCTAGTTCCTAAGTATGTAATCACGTTCGTAACTAGATAGTGTCACCGCCTACACGTCCTGAGAAGCGCATGTAAAGTCATTTGACTTGAAAACAAGACTTCCAATTGGTTCTTAGTAGTTTCTGTTCTGGAATTTACACGAAGCACTCCACCCACTTTCCTCACAATCTTTTCTACTCTCAAGAGACAACAACGTCGAGCATCTTCCGGAAAACTTTGCTGAAATGGCTGCCCTACCGCATTCATCTTCCGAATCTTAAGGAAATGAGCGACCACCGTTAAGAAGAAAAAAGGAATCTTTCATTTGGCAATTTTTCACTTATCCTGAAGATCAAAAGAAAGTGAATGCGCCAAAAGTAACCTGCACGATATGCAATTCGGAGCTCTCAAGGGGAAATCCAAATAAAAAATATTCCTTTTCTATACACACCATGCAGCGGCATGTTAAACAAAGGCATCCTGAGCATTATGCAAAAGCATCGACAAGAGCCCTGGCCACGCTATTACCATCAGAGGTGGCCAGCACATCTTCTGGTGTACGACCTGTATCTCCATCGAGTGCTGAGATGGACTTGAGACCATATCTTGCGAAGGTGCATATGAAATGCAACGAGTGTGGAGAAATTATTTTGTATGGAGAGCAGAGCCTCGTTCTTATTAAACTCAAAATTGAAAGTCACAAATGCCCCAAGAAAAGATAAATTTCTTCACTTCATTTTCAAACTATTACATACTGAAAAATGTAGTAGCAACTTTAAGAACTCGAAAGCATCATAACACTTCTTTCCCAAAAAAAAAAAAAAAAAAGAAAGTTCTTTTCAGAACTAACTCTTTCTACCAAAACGTGCTCCAAGAGCATATTATGAGATATTTTTTCGCCGCTTTATTTTAGTGTGAGACCGGGTGCGCGCACCCTCCTATCGCGTACAGGACCTGACACTTGCATGTGAAGTCATGTGACTTCTAAACAACACTTCTAATTGGTTCTTGGTAGTTTCTATTCTGGAATTTACACGCAGCACTCCACCCACTTCCATCACTTTCTTTTCTACTCTCAAGAGAGAACAACGTCGAACATCTTCCCGAAGACTTCGGTACAATGGCTACCGTTCCGCATTCATCTTCCGAATCTGAAGGAAATGAGCGACCACCTTTGACAAGAAAAACGGAGGCCACGCTATTACCATCAGAACTAATCAGCACATCTTCCGGTGGACGACCTGTATCTCCATCGAGTGCTGAGATGGACTTGAGACCATATCTGGCGAACGTACACATGAAATGCACGAACTGTGGAGAACTTCTTGTATACGGAGAGCAAAGCTTTACTCTAATTAAACAAATAATTGAGAGTCATAAATGCTCCAAGAAAAGTTAAATTTCTTCACTTTATTTGGATAGTATGACATACTGAAAAATATCGTAGCAACTTTAAGAAATCAAAAGCATCAAAACACTTGTTTCCAAAAAAAAAAAAAAAAAAAGTTCTTTTCAGAACTAACTCTTTCCACCAAAACATGCTCCAAGAGCATATTATAAGATGTTTTTTCGCCTCTTTATTTTAGTGCGAGACCGAGTGCGAGCACCCTTCTATCGCGTACAGGACCTGACACTTCCATGTGAAGTCATGTGACTTCTAAACAACACTTCTAATTGGTTCTTGGTAGTTTCTATTCTGGAATTTACACGCAGCACTCCAACCACTTCCATCACTTTCTTTTCTACTCTCAAGAGACAACAACGTCGAACATCTTCCCGAAGACTTCGGTACAATGGCTACCGTTCCGCATTCATCTTCCGAATCTGATGAAAATGAGCAACCACCTTTGACAAGAAAAACGGAGGCCACACTATTACCATCAGAAGTAATCAGCACATCTTCCGGTGGACGACCTGTATCTCCATCGAGTGCTGAAATGGACTTGAAACCATGTCTGGCGAAGGTGCACATAAAATGCAACAACTGTGGAGAACTTCTTGTATACGGAGAGCAAAGCTTTACTCTAATTAAACACAAAATTGAGAGTCATAAATGCTGCAAGAAAAGTTAAATTTCTTCACTTTATTTGGATAGTATAACATACTGAAAAATGTCGTCGCAACTTTAAGAAATCAAAACCATCATAACACTTGTTTCCAAAAAAAAAAAAAAAAAAAAGTTCTTTTCAGAACTAACTCTTTGTACCAAAACAAGCTTCAAGAGCATATTAGCTGATATTTTCTCGCCGCTTTCTTATAGTGCGCGACCGGGTGCGCGCACCCACCTATCGCGTCGAGACACACATGTGCAGTCATGTGACTTTAAAACAACACTTCCAATTGGTTCTTACTAGTTTCTATTCTGCAATTTACACGGAACACTCCACCCACTTCCCTAGAAAACCAGTTTATCGAAAAACTTTTAAAGCCTCCTCTTATGAAATATTCGACATCAATCACATAGCAGAGTACTAAATAGCACTATATACACTCCGTCCCTTAATTATAAGAGACTTATTGCTATGTAAAAGCAACTTTTGTTTTCACGCGATAATGTGAAATGCTGAGCCTATTACATAATTTTATTTCACATATATGTTACTATTCTCCTTCGAGTACTAACACCGTAGAAAATACCACCAATAGCGGTGATATTTTGTACACCGAGAACGGGCGATTTCTATCGCTTACAGCCCTTACAATTATAAAGTTTTATTTCCTAAGTCTCTGATCTCCAACTGTGCAACGTAGCTCCCCTGTGTGTCGTAATAAGGTCCATAAACAAAAACTACAGGGCCAGAATTATAAACATACACAGAACCACAAAACGACAAGAGCCACCATGCTGATATATATCCTTAATATAATAAACCTCTGAGAATAAATACATATTTCCGTGGCACCCCATAACACAAATGTGGCGTCCTCTGACTCTGCTCCATTACCAAACACCGTAACTCCCCGCCCCCCTCACTTTTCACTAAACTCCGCACTCCACCCCAGCCGAACCCCCTATTACAAACCCCCAACCTACCCTCCCTGCCCAAACCCACCAAGAACCTCAAACCGCCCCTATAAAACTTATAAGACACAGGATTACTAAAACTCAAAGAATACGCAACAGGCAGATAATGTAAATAGTACATAAAGGCACATATTTTTTCCAAAATACTATTTAAAAACATGTTCTATTTTTTATAAATCGATCATGCATCTGACCCTCTAGAACTGCTTTCAAAACGTGAACTATAAACCTCTACTTTTCATTTTCAAACCATACACTTTCATCTGACCCTCTAGAACTGCTTTCAAAACATGAACTATAAACCTCTACTTTTCATTTTCAAACCATACACTTTCAATTACATTATTTTTTTTCCACAATTCATGTAATGTTACACACCTTTTCTAAAATACACCAGTCCCTATCATTTATAAGGATTTATTTTCAGTCTTCATCAGTGAAACTTTCTTCACATATAATCGAAATCACTATAACTTTTTAAACGACAATGCTAACGCAGTAAAAATAACCCTTCATTTGCTTTCCTTTAAGAATGCACACTATGTACCCCACGCATGCGTTTCTTAATCTTTGTATTTGGCAGCGAATACCGACCTTGAATCGGAAGACATGAACAAGACCGCCATTGTCACATTTAAAACTGAACGTTGCATCTGCTCACACACATATCTTTCACTAAGCTAACATTCACAGAAAACAGCATTGATGTAAAAAAAAAATTGACCTTGCTTTACAACTCCCTCAAATCACTCCCTTATTTTTTAACGCATCCTCCAGTTCAAAAAAAGCTACTTTTTTAATAACCACTAAGCAATATATAAGTGACTAGACTCCTAGAAAATTTATCAAGTCATTCTGCTCCTCTCCACTGCATAGCCGGCGACCTAATTCTGTGGAGTTGCTATACAACCGGCAGTGCTGCGCCGTTTCCTGTACCATCTTGGGAAATTCAAAATGGATGTCCCTCCTGCCTTCGCAAACGAACCGGGCCACTTAGAACTATTTCGACAGAGAATGCTTCTGTACTATGGCACCTTACCACTCTCAACTTTGAATACTTCATATCGATTATCATTTCAATATTCGTATTTCACATGTGGGCCCTGGATTTATGTCTCTGCATTTTGGTACCTCCTGAACCGAATTACAATCACCTCATGAATCTGTTACTTGATCATGAACAGCTTTGTTACAACGGAGGATTTATGGCCTTTGCAGCGATACAAGGAGTTCTGGGTCATTGGAATATATTCGCAGCGGCGCAAGATTTCCTAACAGAGAGCTACATCGAAAACCCACCGAGCTGCCCTATGATGGTAAAAGACGCCCCAATAATGACAGATCATGAATGCTCCTTTCATCTTCTCAATTGGATGGCTGACATGTTTTCAGATGATAACAATGATTTCATGTTAGAGGCACTTGCTGCATACTTTGCCTACACAATGGACGGTTAACTCTTTCCTAACAGCGAGCTACATCGAAAACCCACCGAGCTGCCCTCTGATGGTAAAAGAGGCTCCGATTATAACAGATCATCAGTACTGCTTTACTCTTTTCCATTGGATAGCTGACATACTTTCCGGAGGGTTTATGGCCTTTGCAGCGATACAAGGAGTTCTGGGTCATTGGAATATATTCGCAGTGGCGCAACATTTCCTAACAGACAGCTACATCGAAAACCCACCGAGCTGCCCTATGATGGTAAAAGACGCCCCAATAATGACAGATCATGAATGCTCCTTTCATCTTCTCAATTGGATGGCTGACATGTTTTCAGATAATAACAATGATTTCATGTTAGAGGCACTTGCTGCATACTTTGCCTACACAATGGACGGTTAACTCTTTCCTAACAGCGAGCTACATCGAAAACCCACGAGCTGCCCTCTGATGGTAAAAGAGGCTCCGATTATAACAGATCATCAGTACTGCTTTACTCTTTTCCATTGGATAGCTGACATAATTTCAAATGATAAAACTGATTTCCTGTTACAAGCAGAAGCTACCTATTTTGCCTAAACAATGCTTCAATAACTCTCAAACAAGCCATTGACGTCCTCATTTCCTTTTGGTTTTCTATATTCTTCACGTTATTTTCCATATTTTCTTTTGAAGAACAGACCTATTTGCTTTACTAACAGTGGACATTATGATTTCGTGTTGTTTGACAGCTGATTCATAAAGTAATGATGTATAACCACTTGCATTTTCATATATCGTTCCTAAACTGAAAGGCCAGAAACCTTCTTCCATTTATTAAAATATAATATACTTCCTTGTAAGACTGTACAATGTTTTTTTCCAACTATATTCATTTTTCTTCAACTATAGCGTTTGTATTCCATGTACTACTGACAATACCAATTACTGTGTTTTTTGCAATTTCTGTACTCATATTACATAATGATTTGCCTTTAAAATAGTACATTTCTAAATAAACATTTCAAATATTCACGGTTTCTCTTTTAATCCATAATCTCAACTGAAATGATTTCATATTGAAAAACTATTCATGGGTTCCACATAACCTTAACTGTAGTCTCTGAGGACCTTATTTATGAAGACCTTCCGCCGCCAGTGCCTCATTTTTTAAAATGAGAAAAAGTAACGCACCGGTGGCGCAAGGCCTTCATAAATAAAGTCCTGAATGTTTTCTTTTCTCGACCTCACTTACTGATCCTAGAACCTGCAAGCCGAATACGGCCCGTGAACTCTTTCTTAGTAGGTCGCGCACCGTAAAGACAGTTATACCACTGTTAACATTTTTTTTTACTGTTACTAAGCACCGACACAGTTCCGCTTCACTCAGAGTTAATCACTGCTCCCACGCTTCTACAGGCCAGACGCTATGTCGTATTTCTCTCCTTATCACCCTTTCATCTCCACAATAACAAACAGTTGTCCGCCAGCCACCAGAGAACAGACTCAGATGCAGAGGCACCAAAGAGTGAACCCATCACCAACTGCCATCTCCGGCTGTTTCCATGGTTACACCTCATTCTGCACCTTGCTGAAGGCACAGGTCAAAAGTTCATGTCTTAACGTTCTACAACAAACTAAGAACACTATTTTCCCTCCAGAAACACCTACCAATACACAGCTCTGTTACATATCTTGTTTTTTCACACCCAATAGTACTTTTCGTTTAACATAAACATTAACCTGTTCAATCTCCACTTGTTACAATCAACCAATCATTTTTATTTTTTAAACCACACCCAGCCTCTTCCTTTTTCTTTATTTAGAATTTCAACTTCTAACTCCCATTCCACTTCCAGAACCGATCGGAGGACGACTACAAATTCCTTGAAAATGAAGGTCTGGCTAATAGGACACAGTTATATTCACTGGAGTGAAAAATATGCAGTAAGCAGACGAATTTGCAACCTCAGCTTACCAAATGTACACATAACATGGATTTCCAAAAGAGGATTGTAATGTCACCTATTGATTCCATTGGTGAAAACTTTTATGCATCTCCCAGAACCAGACCTTATAATTGTGCACTGTGGTGGGAACGATCTAGGCACAATCACTGGGGTAGGTCTGGAAATGCTTCTAAAAGACACCTTTCGACAATTGATGACACTTTTTCCTCGATCTGCCTTGGTATATTCCAATATATGCCAAAGACAGAAATGGAATTGGTCCAATCACCATTGTGCACAATTTGAGAAAGCAAGGAGACATGTAAATAAATCTGTTTCTGCGTTCCTCAGAGATTATAGCATGAGTTCTATTTACCACAACAACTTGCGATACCACATGCAAGACGTCTATAGGAGAGACGGTGTTCATTTCACGAATGAGGGAAACAGAATCTTCCTCTGCAACATCAGGCTCTGCATCGGTACTTACTTATAAATGCAGAAAACACTCAATTAACACAAGGGCTCTTTTCAGAGCCACCTTATATCTAAGCACTCAAACTTCTGATTTATCTCCATTTTCACACTCTTGTAAATAGGTGTGCGCGACCGAGTGCGCGCACCCCGTATTTTTTTTCGGGGAAAAATTATATCTTTTTGCGTTTAAGGGCCTTACTGCACACCCCGAGAAAAGCTACGCAGCAAAACAATCTCTACCTTCTCCCCTTTCCATGTTTCAACGCTTTGAAATGAAAAATATATTTACTCGCAGTGACAAAATGGCGGACAAAACTTCCTGATTTCCTTCGAATCGAACGTTAACAGACGTCACGCAGCCAAAAAAAATTCCGCTCACGCGCAGCCGGTTGGGTGCGCGCACGTGTGCGCGCCTATAGATATATAATTGGCTTTAACTTTAATTTTCTCAACAACTACTGAACGGATTTACACCATTCCAAAAAAAAGCGTAATCTGCGAACAAGACTCTACAGTTTTGGCAAATTTCTTATAAATTCATTCACCCATTCGAACTGTAGCCAAGTCTAAAGGTCATATGGAAAATAGCATGGAGAAAACACGTTTTGGGACCCCCCTGATATCTCAGCCCCCACTTGACCAATCCCCCCCAAACTTTCAGGGAAGGAGTGCAGCGGACCTAGCCATCTTCTTTGAGAAATTCGCAAAGACTCATCCACCAGGGCCAAAGTTATTCCAAACAGAATGTTGAGGATTTCCAATGGAAAACAATCCTAACTATAACTACCTACTGGCTACAGTAGGTAATATATATATATATATATATATATGTATATATATATATATATATTCACAGAAAAAACCATAGGTTATAGTGGATATATAGTTAGGAATTTGCATTTACAAAACCTTGAAAATTCAATGAAAAAACCATTGGTTTTAGGCCATATATAGTTAGGGATTTGCATTTACAAAACCTTATTTTACTCGCATAAAACCATTGAAATTCCATATATAGTTATAAGCGCTAACTATATAATCGCGCACCCGCAATCCACTGCTGATGATGTCACATATTACATCATTCATGACATGGTTAGTGACATCACTGATGACATCACTGATGACATCTCAAATGACATCATCCAGTGACTGTATGTTTCTGTAAAGTTAAAATATCTCTTACATATTGAAGAATGAGTGGATATATAAGTGTCTGGATGAAGGATTTAGTAGGTGCATGACTGACTATATGAGTGAGTGATTAAATGTGTCTCACTGAGTGCATGGGTTAATGACTAAACTGTCTCAATTTGTGCATCATTATGTCTGTTGTTCTGTAAACTGTTCCATGTGTTGATAAGTAGCTATATGAGTAACTATATGGGTTATTGATTGGTTGCCCAAGTATTTGTATGGGATACTGAGTGTGTGTGTGGGTAGCTGGGAGGTGTGTGACTCTGTGCATAGATGTGTGAGCAGTTGATTCACTAGATGTATGGTTTCAAAAGTGCATGTGGAAACAGCTGCATGGGCGGTTGACTGTGTGCATGAGTGTATTGGTGAGTGAATGGATATCTCAGTGCTACATGTCAAAGTAAGTACATATGTAAAACACAGTACATGTGAGAGTTGACATATATAAATAACTGTGCATAAGAGCCAATGAATGTGTGAGTGGCTGTATGGATCATTGTGAACTTGTATCAGGGATTGTATAAGAGAGTAAATATGTGTTAGTATATGTTTGAATAAGTAAAGTTTGTATAACTGTATATTTGAGGAAATGGAGGTGTGATTGATTCTTTGCATGACTGACTAGGTGTGTGAGTAACTCCATGGATGAGTGACAGTCTGTGAGTGTCTGTTTACACTGATTGTATCTAAGGTTATATTAGAGTCTGAAGAGGTTCATCGTATTATCACATGAATGATATCATCAGTGATGTTATCAGTCATGTCAAATGAGATGTTTTCAGTGATGTCATCAGTGATGTCATTTGAGATGTCATCAGTGATGTCATCAGTGATGTCACTAACCATGTCATGAATGATGTAATATGTGACATCATCAGCAGTGGATTGCGGGTGCGCGATATATAGTTAGCGCTTATAACTATATATGGAATTTCAATGGTTTTATGCGAGTAAAATAAGGTTTTGTAAATGCAAATCCCTAACTATATATGGCCTAAAACCAATGGTTATTTCATTGAATTTTCAAGGTTTTGTAAATGCAAATTCCTAACTATATATCCACTATAACCTATGGTTTTTTCTGTGAATTTCATTGGTTTTTTAATAGCAAATATGAAAAGCTTTAAAATGTCAAGTACGTGATAAATAAAAACATTTTCGTATTTATGCACGCTGATGTGCTTTGAACGCTGCACCCCCCCCTCCCCTCTTTTGTCTTAGTAGTACTCTCTCTTTGCAGATACTGAAGGGTAGTTAACGCAGGCCTTTACCCCCGTTGTAATCCGTCGTGGCTGCTTGTCTCTCCATTTGATTGATTGTTGTCCAAGCATTTACTGTTTTAGAATTGGTTCTCTTTGGATCATTCTCTATTTACAAACAAGCACAAAGTCGCAATACTCTGTTTAAGCTTTGCAGATAGTGAAAAATCGTGTAAAAAAAATAAAAGTAATCGAGCAAAATCAGTAGGCCACTAATTGGATCTCTTTTTGACCTCGCTAAAATAGAAATATTAGGAACAACCCTTCATGAGAAATACGAAAATAGTGAGATGAACTGAGCTCCACACCATGAGGGCTGCAAGACAGCTCGGCTCCATCACCCACCCCGCACAAAATAACGACAAACCGTATGCAAATATTAAAAATATAGACAACACACCAGCAAAGAAACAGGGTAAAACATTTTCTTAAAAAACTATTTACATAACGTTGGTTTATAAGATGATGTCAGTAGTGGACCGATGTGTGAATAGATCGAAAGCAGCACAAGGCTCCAAGATCCGGATGGCAAGCTCCTGGATGTTGGGTGCCATAGTTTAGAGTTCTGAATTTGAGCCTTTTTCAATGTCTGTGCTTTGTTGAATCAAATTTGCGGCTTGACACAAAGCTAACTCAAGCGTTGCTACTGATGCTATGCAGACCAAAACTGGTTTTCAGTTTGTACATTTTTCTAGATTTTTAATCCAAGTTTGGTTGACTTTGTAGAACGATGGCTTCAAATTTTCAACATACGCTGTGGTGGCGCTGACTGGGAGGGGGCGCTTCGCTCCTGCCCCCTCCCCAAGTAAGATTTTCATACGTGAAAGTACGTTAATGGTTTTGGTCCCTGAGATGCTTCGATGTCACTGCCATTCTCAAATAGCATAAGTTCTGGATGTTGGGTGCCATAGTTAAGAGTTCTGAGCAGCGCTTGTAACACTGTCTGAAGCTTATTTCCACCTACTGCAGCTTCACTATTCTCAAAGTAAGTGAGTGTCGTTTGTGGACCTGACTGCATTAGAAAACAATGTGATATGTTACCTTCCTAAACAGCTTGACGAAGGCCCCTGAGGGGCGGTGTGATGGCCATGGACTCGGAGAAGACGCTTGGCTCCGACACCCTCCCCAAGTCTTATAGCACTGGTGTAGCCTGAGATCGCCCCCGACATAGGCGGCCGTCTCCCGGGATCCGGCGGAACTTTTTGCCTTTTGATGACTCTTCAATTCTGAACCTTGTCCCATCCAGCTGAGTTGCGCCCACTCTTGCGGCTACAGCGTCTTGCCCACCATCCAGCTGAATTGCGCCCACTCTTGCGGTGCAGCGATAGGCGACTGCCACAGGACTCTCAAAATGGCGGCCGGCTCTTCGGTTTTGGGCCTGGTCCACTAAAATGGCCCTGGGACACCTTTGAACTCGGACGCTTCCCTGATAGGGCTTGGGTCCCATTCTCGAAAAGCCTCTCCTCAGCCGTGAAGATTCTACAAAAGTCTTGGGGGCCTCCGACTCCCGCAGGCTTCTGGTGGGGAGCGGCTGCCATGATTGCTCGTGGAATGGCCACGACGGAGCTACGAGATGGTAGTGGTCTCATGCTGACGCCAGCTTTAGTCTGAAACATCCAGAAACACTGTAGACTACCAATTCGATCAGTTCCGGTAGCGCCCCAACATGACCCGGAAGAGAAGAACTTGCCCTCCCCTCTTTGACTGATGGTTCTTGTTGCCTGTCCCCTCTGTTGTCATTTAACAGAACTTTTTGGACTGCTGAAAGGAGTTGTGTTCCGAACGCTGGTTGGTGGAGACATTTTGACTATATTCTTGACCTACGTTGTCGCGTAATGCGTTATATGACACGCCGCGTTACCGCACCCGGAAGTGATCCGCGGCGCGGCGCGCAGCGCGCAACGTAAGCATAACAGGACATTAATAAAACTTTTCATTGGTTCATTTTACTTTTGTTAATTTAATGATGAAAAGCTTGGTCATATGACCTAAAAATTACGCTTTTTATTGTTTTCGAACAATATTTTTTTTTCAAACATATGTTATAATATTCCAGGCTAATGTACTTTCCCGGAAAATTTACAACTGTCTTGTAAGTAAAATATATTCCTTTTTCGAGAAAAAGGGTGTTTCTTCCTTCCATAACGGAGCCGTTGAGTAAAAGAGATTCGGCCTGCTATCTTAGTCGCCGATACGCCTGATTATCAGATTCTTATCGATCACTTTATATTGCAGACATGAAAAACACAACTGCTATTAAGCATTTATCTTTACTGCGTTCCTACATATTATACCTTTTATCCGTCATGTAATTGGACTGCTTTATTTCACTTGCCTTTACTGATTCGAAAACAGTGACTAAAAGTAAAAACTTTACCAATGTAAATACTACTACCGTGTTTTGTTTTAAAAACCTTTATTGTGAAAATGTCAGTATACAAATACGGGCCTATAACCACGTGGGCCGGCCACGGAGCAAACTGAAATCGTATATGATGAGGAGACATTTACACTGTAGAAGAACGTAACGAGCGGGCCATTAGGTTGCAAGAACAAAGGTGTCTAACAGTTGCGGAATCGGTGGACGTACATTTTGTAATTAAAATACGACACAGCCACTTACAATAACATTTTCTAGATATACATTTGCGGGCAAGGAGTTACGAGTCCCATTTATACCGGCGCCATTTTGGGCGAGGCCGGGCAGGTCCAAGATATAGTCAAAATGTCTCCACCAACCATCGGCCAGACCAGAACCCCTTTCGGCCCTTTATGCTACAAGATGGTGTCTTCCATTCAGAAAATATTGTTGGCAGCATTTTGAAAGGAAACAGAAACAGCCGTTCTCCTAGTGAGTTTCACATTGTTACATTTAGGAAGAATGTTGAAGAGTAGTATGTGGAAAATCTGAAGCCATTTTTCTACAAACTCTCAATCAGACTTGGATGGAAAAAAAAAACCTGAAGAATGTACAAACTGAAAACCAATTTTTGTCTGTATAGCATCAACAGTAACGCTTGAGTCAGCTTTGTGTCAAGCCGCCATTTTCATTCAATCAATAGCGTCCCGCTGCACACATTCAGGGACCTGGTCGTGTCTTCAGATGAAACGGATTGTAGGAAAAGAAGCAGAAAGGAAAAGGAAAAAAGTTCCGCCGCACCTCGGGAGCCGGCCGCCTATGTCATGTGCCACCTTTGGCCACACCAGGGCAATAGTGAAGCTGCAGCAGGTGCAAATAAGCTTCAGACAGTCTTACAAGCACTGCTCAGAACTCTCAACTGAGGCACTCAACATCCAGGACTTGCCATTCGGATCTTGGCGCCTTGTGCTGGTTCCGACCTATTCACACATCAGTCCACTACTGACATCACCTCATAAGCCAACGGGGCACCCCACGCCGACTTTCGGCGCAGCATTGTAGGATGGCCACACCAGTGCGGCCACTTGCTGGACACCACCTCGGTGCCATCCGGATCTCGGCGCGTTCGAGTCACTGTGCCGGAAAAGTGACCGGAACTCAGCTGAACACGCCGTCTTTCGGCGCAGCATTGTAGGATGGCCACACCAGTGCGGCAATTTGCTGGACACCACCTCGGTGCCATCCGGATCTCGGCGCATTCGAGTCACTGTACCGCAAGAGTGACCGCAACTCAGCTGGACACGCCATCTTTTGGCTCAGCATTGTAGGATGGCCACACCAGTGCGGCAATTTGCTGGACACCACCTCGGTGCCATCCGAATCTCGGCGCGTTCGAGTCACTGTACCGCAACAGTGACCGCAACTCAGCTGGACACGCCGTCTTTCGGCGCAGCATTGTAGGATGGCCACACCAGTGCGGCAATTTGCTGGACACCACCTCGGTGCCATCCGAATCTCGGCGCGTTGTGCTGCCTTCGGCCTATTCGCACATCGGTCCGCTACTGACGCCGCCTCACGTGCCAACGGATTTTCTACGCTTTTTGTAGCCCTATGCCGCATAACAGGTCATGTGACTTGTTTATAAAACTTTTCATTGGTTCATTTTACTTTTGGTTTCCTAAAGATGGAAGGCTTGGTCATATGACCTAAAAATAACACTTTTCATTGGTTTAGAACATTTTTTTTTCCCAAACGATGAAAGCCCCACCTTGTTTCTGGATGTTTCAGACTGAAGCTGGCGTCACCATGAGAGCACCACCATCTCGTGGCTCCGTCATGGTCATTCCGCGAGCAATCATGGCAGCCGCTCCCCACCGGAAGCCTGCGGGAGTCGGGGGCCCCCAAGACTTTTGTAGAATCTTCACGGCTGAGGGGACGCTTTTCGAGAATGGAGCCCAAGCCCTAGCAGGCAAGCGTCCGAGTTCCAAGGTGTCCCAGGGCCATTTCAGTGGACCAGGCCCAAAACCGAGGAGCCGTCCGCCATTTTAAGAGCCATGTGGCAGCCGCCTATCGCTGCACTGCAAGAGTGGGAGCAACTCAACAACATGGTGAGCGAGACGCTGTAGCCGCAAGAGCGGGCGCAACTCAGCTAGATGGCCGCCACCTGGGGAGGCCCGTTCACGCCGCCTCCCCCACCCCCGGGCCGCCGCACGCCAATTTTCGGAGCAGCATTGTAGGATACCAAAACCAGTGCGGCAGTTTACTGGACATCACCTGGGTGCCTGTCGTACATGTTGTGTCAGCCATGTGACACTGGACACAGTCCCATCAATATCTCAACGCGTTCTGCTGCCTTGGGACTATTCGCACAACAGACCGCTACTGACGAGGCCTCCCCCCGCACCACCCGGGACGCCCCACGCTGTTTTTCTGTGCTGCATTGTAGGATCCCAAAACCAGTGCGGCACCCAGGCGACATCACCTGGGTGCCGTCCAGAACTCTGCACGTTGTGCTGCCTTGGGACTATTCGCACAAAAGACAGCTTCTAACCATTGTTGCTTTTTGTGTTGAAAAATGTTTAAATGTTTTTAGTTTTTGTTCCGTTCGTTATAGTTAATAGTTAATAAAGTTTTATAATCTTACTTTGTTGGAGTGTTATCTATTTTTTTAAAAACGGGTGAATGGGGCCTTGAATCGGGTATTGTCATGTGTGGGCTTTGGAAGTGTGCTGCTGCAGAATCGGACATTTCAAACTCAAATGCACGTTCTTTTTCTTACCTTTCCGAAGCATGGAGCGCAATAGCAGGCAGAGAAAGGGTGATGCACGTGTTGAACACTACCTGACCTGGCAAGTTGCTGGCAGTGCCTCCCCGCCCGCTCCTAAAAGAGGGCACACACACACCGCCGCCCCGAGTACTTCACAAATCTTTAAAAGACCATGCGCTTGTTCATGAGGCTTAAATGGTTTATCACCTCTTCTAGAACCCCTGCATCGACCCTCTGACGTTTCCTGGAAAAATTACCATGTAACACAATACCAAGCCCTGTCAGCTGAAACCCCCAAGGAATCGTGGGGCATAATATCAAGGGGGTTTATCTCCGCTTTTTTGGCTTTAAAAGCCATGAAAGCGGAGATAAAATTATCTCCCTATTACCAAGCTGTCGCTAACACCAGTTAGTGACAGCTAAAAGGAGATAGCGACCATCTTGGGCCCCGCTTTGCATGTCAGTGATACTTATCACTAATGACATGCAAAGTGGCGTACCAAGATGTTAGCGACTGGAAACAGTCCCTAACATCGCTATCTTCTATTACCAACTTTTGGAGATATTCGCGCTAAGCGCGAATATCTCCAAAATCTAACACCTGCCCTGAGCAGTTCTTAGCCATGTTATCCAATGGGAGGTGGATAACATGGCTAAGAGCATTTGCTCGATAATACATGAATATCGCTGACTTTTCTGCGATAATAGCAAGGTTTATCTGCGATAAAAATCGCCGATGTGCGGCGATAATTTTTGTCTCTAAACAAGTTAGAGACAAAAATTATCGCTAGTTGTTCGTAATATGCCCCCGGGTTTTTGCTTGCAGAAATCGGGAGGCGGGAGACTAGCACTGAAATCAGTAGTCACACGCCTGAATCGGGAGGGTTGGCATGTCTGAATTCTCTACAGCTGGGGCCATAAACTACATCCGCAGGGGTAGGTGATAGCCTGGGACCAGCCTGGCATCTAAAATGGATGCCGTGCACGACAAAATTGTGGCATTGGAAAAAAGGCAAGATGGCGCAGCCGCTGGAAGAGATGTATCAACATATATGAGCCTCCTCAGCCACCCTCAGGAAACATAGGGGATTAGGATACGTCTCCCGCACCCCCTTATACCTAGTAATTTAATTAACGAAGCACAAAATGGCGAATTCCCGTTTCGCAACCAGTTTGCGGCCCAGTTCGCGGCCCGTGAAGCGCTTCTACCGTGAAAAATCTTTTTTTTTTTCTTTTCCCCACGGGACCCTTTAATAACCCCAACAACATTCCTAGGGGGTCAAGAGGGGGATACCTTGCCCCCTTTCATTAAATTCCCCCTTAGTTTTTCACCTCTTCTTCTCTCTCGATCCTACCGAGAGACAAGATGGCGGCCGCTCCGGACTGTCACGCAGCAAAATAAAAAAAAGCTCACGCACAGCCGCTGGAAGAGATGTATCAACATATATCAGCCTCCTCAGCCACCCTCAGGAAACATAGGGGATTAGGATACGTCTCCCGCACCCCCTTATACCTAGTAATTTAATTAACGAAGCACAAAATGGCGAATTCCCGTTTCGCTACCAGTTTGCGGCCCAGTTCGCGGCCCGTGAAGCGCTTCTACCGTGAAAAATCATTTTTTTTTCCTTTTCCCCACGGGACCCTTTAATAACCCCAACAACATTCCTAGGGGGTCAAAAGGGGGATACCTTGCCCCCTTTCATTAAATTCCCCTTTCGTTTTTCACCTCTTCTTCTCTCTCGATCCTACCGAGAGACAAGATGGCGGCCGCTCCGGACTGTCACGCAGCAAAATAAAAAAAAGCTCACGCACAGCCGCTGGAAGAGATGTATCAACATATATCAGCCTCCTCAGCCACCCTTAGGAAACATAGGGGATTAGGATACGTCTCCCGCACCCCCTTATACCTAGTAATTTAATTAACGAAGCACAAAATGGCGAATTCCCATTTCGCTACCAGTTTGCGGCCCAGTTCGCGGCCCGTGAAGCGCTTCTACCGTGAAAAATCATTTTTTTTTCCTTTTCCCCACGGGACCCTTTAATAACCCCAACAACATTCCTAGGGGGTCAAGAGGGGGATACCTTGCCCCCTTTCATTAAATTCCCCCTTCGTTTTTCACCTCTTCTTCTCTCTCGATCCTACCGAGAGACAAGATGGCGGCCGCTCCGGACTGTTTAGAATGTTGACAGACACCGAAGAGCCAATCAGCTTTCTGCGCGCAAAGTTCCGATAAGCGAAAAGTAAGCGGACCGGATCGCTGCCCGGAGCGCTGTTACAGATATATATCTTGATTTAAACGTTAATTTCTCAAAATCCACTGAAGCACATATATTGAGACCTAGCAAAGGCACATCGGGCTACCAGTCCCTACAATTTTGCCAAATTTCGTGCAAATCCATTCAGCCGTTCGAGCTAAAAGTGAGGCCAAAGGCCCTATGGAAAAATGAATGGGAAAAACGCGTTTTGGGACCCCCCTTTTTTCTCGGCCCCCCCTTGACGAAACCCCACCAAATTTTCAGGGGCTGCTCAGAAACAAAATGTGCAATTTTCCTGAAAATTTCAGCCGATTCCGTCCACAAACGCCAAAGTTATTAGACATAGAATTTTCAAAAATCCCATAGGGAATTAATCCTAACTATATATACCTACTGGCGATAGCCAGTAGGTAATATATATATATATATATATATATATATATATATATATATATATATATATATATATATATATATATATATATATATATATATATATTAGTGACGAATCATGCACATAGAATTTTGTGGTAATCAGTTGTTTCCAGGGATCTGTGAAACTTATATGTGTTTTGATATTTTTCGTCCTTTGCCTAATGAATGGTATTGCACATTATCTCGTACAGCTCTCTCTCCCTCGCACTTTCTATAACTTTTGCACTTTATTTCAACTTCACATAGCACTTTATTAACTGCCCTAGTTATGCGACCAGACAATCCTTTTGTACATTTTGATGTGAGAGTTTCCTAGCCATATTAGTTTTCAGTATTTATACAGGAAGTATGGGTTTCCACACCTCAATACTATATGATGTAGGTTGGACAAATGTATTTACCGCTACAAATGTACATTTTAACATCTGGGATTTATCCAGTTATCAATTATGTTTGTCTGCTTCAATGAGATGTATATATATATATACTATGGCAGTACGTTTTCACAGTTTATTAGTCACATGACTCACCACGTCACTGTGAAGGGGTGTTCACTTTCAAACTTTGCATTTAAAACAAGCATTAAGTCTTGAGTACATGTTGCAGCGTGATCAAGGGCATACCTTGCCAGAAACGCGTAGCTGCTTTCTGTGTACCGAAAAATAAATCGATATGCTGAAGTTTTGTGGTCCGTCTCCCTTCTGTTTGCTGGTGTGCTAAGCAGGCGCTGGAAACACCAAGAGATCCAGAGGAGTCAGGTGGTACATATATATATATATATATATATATATATATATATATATATATATATATATATATATATATATATATATATATATATATATATATATATATATATATATATATATATATATATATATATATATATATATATATATATATATATATATATATATATATATATATTTATATATATACATATATATATTTATATATATACATATACACACATATATATATACATATACACACATATATATATTACCTACTGGCTATCGCCAGTAGGTATATATAGTTAGGATTTATTCCTTATGGGATTTTTGAAAATTCTATGTCTAATAACTTTGGCGTTTGTGGACGGAATCGGCTGAAATTTTCAGGAAAATGGCACATTTTGTTTCTGAGCAGCCCTTGAAAATTTGGGGGGGTTTTGTCGAGGGGGGGCCGAGAAAAAAGGGGGGTCCCAAAACGCGTTTTTCCCATGTTAATTTCCATAGGGCGGTTGGACTCACTTTTAGCTCGAACGGCTGAATGGATTTGCACGAAACTTGGCAAAATTGTAGTGACTGTTAGCCCGATGTGCCTTTGCTAGGTCTCAATATATGTGCTCCAGTAGTTTTTGAGAAATTAACGTTCAAAACAAGATATATATCTGTAACAGCACTCCGGGCTGCGGTCCGGTTCGCTTACTTTTCGCGAAACGGAACTTTGCGCGCAGAAAGCTGATTGGCTCTCCGGTGTCTGTCAACATTCTAAACAGTCCGGAGCGGCCGCCATCTTATCTCTCGGTAGGATCGAGAGAGAAGAAGAGGTGAAAAACGAAGGGGGAATTTAATGAAAGGGGGCAAGGTATACTCCTCTTGACCCCGTAGGAATGTTGTTGGGGTTATTAAAGGGTCCCGTGGGGAAAATAAAAAAAAATGATTTTTCACGGTAGAAGCGCTTCACGGGCCGCGAACTGGGCCGCAAACTGGTAGCGAAACGGGAATTCGCCATTTTGTGCTTCGTTTTAATTAAATTACTAGGTATAAGGGGGTGCGGGAGACGTATCCTAATCCCCTATGTTTCCTGAGGGTGGCTGAGGAGGCTCATATATGTTGATACATCTCTTCCAGCGGCTGTGCGTGAGCTTTTTTTTTTTTTTGCTGCGTGACGTCTGTTAACGTTCGATTCGATGGAAATCAGGAAGTGTTGACCGCCAATTTGTCACTGCGATAAAATATTTTGTTATAAATGAATCCTTATTGATAAACATTGTCTGCGCCATCTTGCCTTTTTTCCAATGCCACAATTTTGTCATGCACGGCAGCCATTTTAGATGCCAGGCTGGTCCCAGGCTATCACCTACCCCTGCAGATGTAGTTTATGGCCCCAGCTGTAGAGAATCCAGACATGCCAACCCTCCCGATTCAGGCGTGAGACTACTGATTTCAGTGCTAGTCTCCCGCCTCCCGATTTCTGCAAGCAAAAACCCGGGGGCATATTACCAACAACTAGCGTTAATTTTTGTCTCTAACTTGTTTAGAGACAAAAATTATCGCCGCACATCGGCGATTTTTATCGCAGATAAATCTTGCTATTAGCAAGGTTTATCGCAAATGCGATAAAAAACGGCCGCAATGCATGAATATCGCAGAAAAGTCAGCGATATTCATGTATTATCGAGCAAATGCTCTTAGCCATGTTATCCACCTCCCATTGGATAACATGGCTAAGAACTGCTCAGGTCAGGTGTTAGCTTTTGGAGATATTCGCGCTTAGCGCGAATATCTCCAAAAGTTGGTAATAGGAGATAGCGATGTTAGGGACTGTTTCCAGTCGCTAACATCTTGGCACGCCCACTTTGCATGTCATTAGTGATAAGTATCACTGACATGCAAAGCGGGGCAAGATGGTCGCTATCTCCTTTTAGCTGTCACTAACTGGTGTTAGCGACAGCTTGGTAATAGGGAGATAATTTTATCTCCGCTTTCTTGGCTTTTAAAGCCAAAAAAGCGGAGATAAACACCCTTGATAATATGCCCCATGATTCCTCGGGGGTTTCAGCTGACAGGGCTTGGTATTGTGTTACGTGGTAATTCTTCCAGGAAACGTCAGATGGTCGATGCAGGGGTTCTAGAAGGGGTGATAAACCATTTAAGCCTCATGAACAAGCGCATGGTCTTTTAAAGATCTGTGAAGTACTCGGGGCGGCGGTGTGTGTGTGTCCTCTTTCAGGAGCGGGCGGGGGGGGGGGGCACTGCCAGCAACTTCCAGGCCAGGCAGTGTTCAACACTTGCATCACCCTTTCTCTGCCTGCTATTGCGCTCCATGCTTCGGAAAGGTAAGAAAAAGAACGTGCATTTGAGTTTGAAATGTCCGATCCTGTAGCAGTACACTTGCAAAGCCCACACATGATAATAACCCGATTCAAGGCCCCATTCACCCTTTTTAAAAAAAAAAAAAAAAAAAACACTCCAACAAAGTAGGATTATAAAACTTTATTAACTTTTAAATATAACGAACGGAACAAAAACTGTAAAAACATTTAAACATTTTTCACAAAAAAAAGCAACAATGGTCAGAAGCTGTCTTTTGTGCGAATAGTCCCAAGGCAGCACAACGTGCTGAGTTCTGGACGGCACCCAGGTGATGTCACCTGGGTGCCGCACTGGTTTTTGGGATCCTACAATGCAGCAAAGAAAAACAGCGTGGGGCGTCCAGGGTGGTGCGGAGGGAGGCCTCGTCAGTAGCGGTCTGTTGTGCGAATAGTCCCAAGGCAGCAGAACGCGCTGAGATGTTGATGGCACCCAGGTGATGTCCAGTAAACTGCCGCACTGGTTTTGGTATCCTACAATGCTGCTCCGAAAATTGGCGTGGGGCGGCCCGGGGGGGGGGCATGGGGGAGGCGGCGTGAACGGGCCTCCCCAGGTGGCGGCCATCCAGCTGAGTTGCGCTCGCTCTTGCGGCTACAGCGTCTCGCTCACCATGTTGTTGAGTTGCTCCCACTCTTGCAGTGCAGCGATAGGCGGCTGCCACATGACTCTTAAAATGGCGGCCGGCTCTTCGGTTTTGGGCCTGGTCCACTAAAATGGCCCTGGGACACTTTGGAACTCGGACGCTTGCCTGCTAGGGCTTGGGCTCCATTCTCGAAAAGCGTCCCCTCAGCCGTGAAGATTCTACAAAAGTCTTGGGGGCCCTAGACTCCTGCAGGCTTCCGGTGGGGAGCGGCTGCCATGATTGCTCGCGGAATGACCACGACGGAGCCACGAGATGGTGGTGCTCTCATGCTGACGCCAGCTTCAGTCTGAATCATCCAGAAACAAGGTGGGGCTTTCATCGTTTGGGAAAAAAAAATGTTCTAAACCAATGAAAAGTGTTATTTTTAGGTCATATGACCAAGCCTTCTATCTTTAGGAAACCAAAAGTAAAATGAACCAATGAAAAGTTTTATAAACAAGTCACATGACCTGTTATGCGGCATAGGGCTACAAAAAGCGTAGAAAATCCGTTGGCACGTGAGGCGGCGTCAGTAGCGGACCGATGTGCGAATAGGCCGAAGGCAGCACAACGCGCCGAGATCCGGATGGCACCGAGTTAGTGTCCAGCAAGTTGCTGCACTGGTGTGGCTATCCTACAATGCTGCGTCGAAAGTCGGCGTGGGGCGCCCCGTTGGCCTGTGAGGTCGCGTCAGTCAGTGGGGGCTGTGCGTCTCCCCCAAGATGGAGGCTCCTCGGCTGCAGTGCGGCGCCCCTTAGCGTTTCACTCGCCGTCCAACTGAGTTGCGTCCGCACTTGCGGCTACAGTAGGCCGAAGGCAGCACAACGCGCCGAGATCCGGATGGCACCGAGGTGGTGTCCAGCAAATTGCCGCACTGGTGTGGCCATCCTACAATGCTGCGCCGAAAGACGGCGTGTCCAGCTGAGTTGCGGTCACTCTTGCGGTACAGTGACTCGAACGCGCCGAGATCCGGATGGCACCGAGGTGGTGTCCAGCAAGTTGCCGCACTGGTGTGGCCATCCTACAATGCTGCGCTGAAAGACGGCGTGTCCAGCTGAGTTCCGGTCACTCTTCCGGTACAGTGACTCGAACGCGCCGAGATCCGGATGGCACCGAGGTGGTGTCCAGCAAGTTGCCGCACTGGTGTGGCCATCCTACAATGCTGCGCCGAAAGTCGGCGTGGGGTGCCCCGTTGGCTTATGAGGTGATGTCAGTAGTGGACCGATGTGTGAATAGGTCGGAACCAGCACAAGGCGCCAAGATCCGAATGGCAAGTCCTGGATGTTGAGTGCCATAGTTGAGAGTTCTGAGCAGTGCTTGTAAGACTGTCTGAAGCTTATTTGCACCTGCTGCAGCTTCACTATTGCCCTGGTGTGGCCAAAGGTCGCACATGACATAGGCGGCCGGCTCCCGAGGTCCGGCGGAACTTTTTTCCTTTTCCTTTCTGCTTCTTGTCCTACAATCCGTTTCATCTGAAGACACGACCAGGTCCCTGAATGTGTGCAGGGGGACGCTATTGATTGAATGAAAATGGCGGCTTGACACAAAGCTGACTCAAGCGTTGCTGTTGATGCTATGCAGACAAAAATTGGTTTTCAGTTTGTACATTCTTCAGGATTTTTTTTTCCATCCAAGGCTGATTGAGAGTTTGTAGAAAAATGGCTTCAGATTTTCCAGTTACTACTCTTCAACATTCTTCCTAAATGTAACAATGTGAGACTCACTAGGAGAACGGCTGTTTATGTTTCCTTTCAAAATGCTGCCAACAATATTTTCTGAATGGAAGACTCCATCTTGTAGCATAAAGGGCCGAAAGGGGTTCTGGTCTGGCCGATGGTTGGTGGAGACATTTTGACTATATCTTGGACCTGCCCGGCCTCGCCCAAAATGGCGCCGGTATAAATGGGACTCGTAACACATTGTTGTGTACTAGTTGAACAACCTTGATATCACGAGATATGAATGCAGTTTTGATGCTCATGGCGGGCGGGGACGAGAATTGATTGAATATTTCGACATCCCTATTGATATTAAGTTCTGATGTGTTATTGATTACTGTACTATTGAAAGTTCGAATTAACGTCACCCATGGTACTTGCACGCAAATGTATATCTAGATAACTTTTTTGTAAGTGGCCCTGTCGTATTTTAATTACAAAATGTACGTCCACCGATTCCGCAACTGTTAGACACCTTAGTTCTTGCAACCTAATGGCTCGTATGGCTGAGATACCCGCCACCCCCTCTCAACACAATCCCCAAAGGAGGGAAACCGGAAACAGTTCTTGAAGTTTTTGGAAGAGGGAGGGAGTAACCCTCCCGGCCGTATTTATTAAAACAAAATTAAAACATTAAATCAACATTTTATATTATGTACAATTTCATTACCACATTGCGATGTTTGGCTAACCTTAACAGATTCTCTAATACAGAGGTTCTCCTAGCCGAACTAACATCCTACACACATTTACTTGAAATTATGAAATTGTACATCTAACGTTTAAGGGCCAACGGCAAGGTCGTAACCGGTGTCAAGATCCCTAACCAGAAATACCCCCCCCACTTGTGAGGGGCGACAGCACTGAGGCGTACCTCAAGTGCAACTACCAATTTCCCTTTGACTTGACGGGGGCACCAATAAAACTCGACGCCACTTAAAGGTCGTTCGAGGACTCGTGTGAGGTATCTAGAAGGTAGCGTAGACCCCCCCCCAAACCCCGCACAACTTACCACATCTGCCGTCGCAGACGTCACTGGCCCCGGGAAATTCCCCAGGAGGGGGCTGTAACCCCTCCTACACAGGAAGGGGCCTTGACCGCCTTTCCTTTTCTTTCGGCGACCCATCCTTAGAAGGGACCGCCTCCCCGTTGAGGGGCCAATGGCCACCTCTCCCGAGCGCTCCCATCCGTGTTGGGTGACGCCCACTCATAGGGATCTTCCAATTAGTGCTCACCGATCATGACCTTACCGCCCGACCAAAATAAATACGACAATGCTAACTAAATGACTAAACTAAAAATACAGTAGCAACTATACTTTCATTAAAAGCATGCTTACCAATGAACACTAAAGCAGAATTTCTTTATTTGCAAAACGTAACACAAATCGACATTCTTTATTACATACTCAAAATCATCACGATAATACCACAACCTGTAAACGAAAATCAGAGTTATCCATCAACTTTATTCAAAACCACTTGCTGTCATCAGGGGCTGGTGGGTGGGTCAAAATTGGCTCTTCGTTCCGTCTCGAGCTCACGTGCAGCGAGGAGGTGCAGCTTCAGAGCACAGGAACAAGAGGATGCCTTCCGGTCTTGCGTCCCCTTTTATCCGTCTTCAGGGCGGGCGTAAACCCGCCCCTGCCTGCCCCGAGGGCGTGGCCAGCCGCGTCAGTGTCTAGGCCAGCCCACTCTAGGGCGGGAAAAAGCGCGCCCCGGCTACGCCGCTTCGGGCATACCAGCCGAGACACGCCTCCCGCCCAAGATGGCTTCCCGGGGGGATCGTGGTACTCTGCCATACGTGCGGGGGGACCGAGTGGTCGCCCCTTTCCATATGGCTGAGATACCCGCCACCCCCTCTCAACACAATCCCCAAAGGAGGGAAACCGGAAACAGTTCTTGAAGTTTTTGGAAGAGGGAGGGAGTAACCCTCCCGGCCGTATTTATTAAAACAAAATTAAAACATTAAATCAACATTTTATATTATGTACAATTTCATTACCACATTGCGATGTTTGGCTAACCTTAACAGATTCTCTAATACAGAGGTTCTCCTAGCCGAACTAACATCCTACACACATTTACTTGAAATTATGAAATTGTACATCCTAACGTTTAAGGGCCAACGGCAAGGTCGTAACCGGTGTCAAGATCCCTAACCAGAAATACCCCCCCCACTTGTGAGGGGCGACAGCACTGAGGCGTACCTCAAGTGCAACTACCAATTTCCCTTTGACTTGACGGGGGCACCAATAAAACTCGACGCCACTTAAAGGTCGTTCGAGGACTCGTGTGAGGTATCTAGAAGGTAGCGTAGACCCCCCCCAAACCCCGCACAACTTACCACATCTGCCGTCGCAGACGTCACTGGCCCCGGGAAATTCCCCAGGAGGGGGCTGTAACCCCTCCTACACAGGAAGGGGCCTTGACCGCCTTTCCTTTTCTTTCGGCGACCCATCCTTAGAAGGGACCGCCTCCCCGTTGAGGGGCCAATGGCCACCTCTCCCGAGCGCTCCCATCCGTGTTGGGTGACGCCCACTCATAGGGATCTTCCAATTAGTGCTCACCGATCATGACCTTACCGCCACAGGCCGGATAGTTGACCGGCTATCCGGACCCCCCACAAAGCTCCTACCTAAAGGTCATGTTTTAACGTTTTTAACCATGCTAAGAAGTCTCCTATGAGTAACTCATTCCCCACCCGAGACAAATGCACACCATCCCCCAAATACATACTGTCATCATTAATACAGCCATGCGAAATAGAATGCAATGTCCTGGAACGGAACAACCTACTCACTTTGTTATTAAGCTTCCTCACAGAGTGATTCAAAGCAGGAACAGAAATAGCCCCTCGCCACACCTTTCGTGGGATCATATGGGACCACGCAATTGTGCACCCCGGAACTCTCCTCGCCAACCAACTTACAGTGGAAAGCATTGCCTCCAGGAGAAGTCGTCTACCGGTGGTGACCAAATCGTTGCCCCCTAGATGCACTATGATTATAGACGGCGGTGACCTCGTCCGCCCTAACAAACCCTCGAAAAATGCTTGAAACTGGTCAATACAGAGCCCGCCTCTTCCGTAGAAGGACACCCTGTACCCGTATTCCCCAGCTACGTGAATCATGTCACCTGCTTTGAATACGTCCGCGGCACGCCTCACGTATGAGTGGCCCACGACCCACACCTCCTTCTTCACAGCCGGTGATGTCTGACCGCTGGCCCGGTGTTGGGTCGACTGCATAGTCCGCCCCGCCTCGTAGGCTTGCGCAACTGAAAACCAAACAAAGACAAGAAGCGTGAGTACATCATTACAGCTTCACAACATGTGCAACCGCACATACCTCTTATAACACTTGGAGGACCAACGCCCCACTCGTTTCACTTGTTCAACATTAAGACCCCTGGCTGTAGCTTCCGTAGCAGCCCCTATCCGAAAGGAGTGGGTCCCAAACTCGCCCGGGTTCAAGCCCGCAGCGGCAATTGACATCGCAAGCACCCGCTGAAACTGAAATCTCGTCAGTGGGGTGGCGTCCGCGTGTCTCAACAAGGTCCCCCCCCATGATGCCACCCTTCGTGCTAGGTAGTTTTCTAAACACTTTACTGGACACATGGAGGACCCGGGAATCCTGGGTATGATTATGCAGTCACCCATCCCATCTTGATCGGTCTTGGACCTGACAAAGGAGACAGTCATTGTCTCTCCTCTGACCTGAACGTGTTCCCGGCACAAACCCCCTGTCACATCCCGTTTGTTCCTCGCCACCAGTTCGCTTACCCGCATCGCTCCATGAAATGCCAGCGTAAAAGCGGCTCGGAACAACACCGTCTCAAACTGAGATGAACATGTGGCAGGGAGTGTGGCCAACAACTGGGCCAACCTATCCAAACCTATCGGGCGCCTCTCATCTACTCTGCGACCCTCAAGGCGTTGCCACCCACGCAGCGCTTTCTGTACAACGAAAGACGCTGTCGGGTCCTGGATACCATGAGCCCTGGCAACAAAGGAAATGGCAGCACGATGCCTCTGGGCCGTAGCCACCGATTTCCCAGCCCTACGTAAGGACATCAGAAAATTCACTACCCATTCCTCGTGGCCCCAAAGCCCCTCTCCATCAGTCCCCAAAAAGGCTAAATAGGACCGAAACGCCCCTTCATATGCCTTCCTTGTCCTTGGTGCTAGGCTCTCTCCCACGAGGTGACGAAGTTCGGGGCACCGAGAGACCAGAGAGCTTCGGGAAAGGGTGCCGGCTCTGGGTCCGCTGTGGGAAGGAAACCCGAGAAAGCCTGCATATGAAAACGAGACAGTGCATCAGCTGCCTGATTCAGTACCCCCGGGACATGTTTAGCTCTGAATAGCACATTCAGTTGCATACACAGTAAAACAATTTCTTTGAGCAGTCTTAAAATCAGTTTACATCGTGCTGCCTGGCTATTGATGCACTCGACCACGGTCATATTGTCAGACCAAAATACCACAGAGTGATCTTTGAACCCTTCGGGCCAGGTTCTTAGGGCCACCAAAATGGGGAAAAGTTCCAAGAAAGCAATATTACTTGTCAGTCCATTGTCATGCCACCATGCCGGCCATCTTTGTGCCGACCATTTTGTGCCGAAGATGGCACCAAAACCTATGCTACCTGCCGAATCTGTCCATAGCCCCAGCTCTTCAGAGGACACGGCCGGTTTGTTCCAGACGACTCGACCATTAAAATCCGCCAGGAATGCTAACCAAATGCGCATGTCCTGGCGGACCTCAGCCGATAGTCTCGTGCGATGATGACCCTCCTTTAGGCCGACCATAGCTTGGGCAATTGAACGGGAAAAGGGGCGGGCCATCGGTATAACCCTCAGGGCAAAGTTCAACTGTCCCACCAACTGCTGTAACTGATGCAGCGTAACTTTAGATCCATTTATACACATTTGCAGGGCTGCCCTGAACTTCCCCACTTTGTCAGCTGGTAAACGAAAACAACCCTCACTGGAGTCTAACTCGATCCCCAGAAACTCGAGGCAAGTCGCAGGACCCACCGTCTTACCCGGTGCCAATGGCACACCAAACTGCTTCATTAATACACAAAATTCGGCCAAGGCCTGGCCACATTCGAGATCCCCGGCTGCCCCAAGGAACAGAAAGTCATCAAGGTAATGCATTACATGTTGGAAACCCGTCCTCTTTGTGAAGACCCATTGTAGAAAACTACTGAATTTCTCGAAATAGGCACAAGATATAGAGCACCCCATCGGCATACACCTATCCATGTAATAATGACCCTGAAACGTGAAACCTAGGAGACGCTGATCGTCTGGGTGTACCGGGAGCAACCGGAACGCTGACTAGATATCCGACTTCGCCATCAGCGCCCCGGGCCCCAGGCGATTCAAAATGGCTACGGCCTCATCGAAAGATGCGTACCGCACCGAACACACTTCTGGGTCTATTGCATCGTTTACAGAAAGACCACGTGGAGCTGATAAATTATGAATCAGTCGGAACTCACCCGGGTCCTTCTTGGGGACCACCCCTAAAGGAGAACAAACAAAACTCTGCACCGGGGGTACACTAAACGGGCCGGCAACCCGACCTCGAGTAACCTCTTTCCGGATCTTCTCCTGTACCACGGTCGTATGCTGTAGGACCGAAAGTTGATTTTTACACTTCTCCACACCCTGAAAGTCCCCTACTGGGATGCGGAAACCATACGAAAACCCGTTCCGCAGCACCCCAGCAGAAGTACGATCCGGGTATTCACTGAGCCAGGGAATCATCGCCAAGGTATCAATCGGGGTAGGTAAAGGCGCCCCTCGGACTATGTTAGACCTGTTTGGCGCCTCCTCTACCCCCGTTATCACCCGTTTTGGCTCTGCACGTGGACTCAGGATGGGACGACCCGCACCCACTACATTCATGTCTAAATTTACACGATCCCTGGGGCCTAGTACATTTACCTCTGTTGAAATTCCAGCAGAACCCCCTTTTCCCTGTATTGCTGGCAGGTCTCGAGTGATCGTCGGTACCCGTACCTGATCGAAAGGGCGTCCCCGCATATTGGCGGGAGGATTCGCCAACATTACCCCCTACCAATGGCATTTTCAGCATACCTGTCTCCTTCATTTTATCCCATGTCAAAGAATCGTAACAATCCCAGGTTAAGTTTTTATTATGCTCTTTAGCCTTTCTAAAAAGATTATCGTAGCAGAACCAATGGTTACCCTGGTGTGATGTCGAGTACCCCATGATTCGCGACTGATAGGTCGGCAACTCGGAAAGTAACTCGGGCCTACTTTCCCCTAAGATCGACGTAAAAATCCCCCATGCTTTGCCCCAATTGCCAATATTCTCATTCACTTTAAAGGCGGCCATTTTTGCGCGCCAAACACTCGGATGCATGAGGTCTTTCTGGCCCTTAACATGCTCCACCTCATAATGATCAACAAGCAACGAGAAGATGTTCACATATTCCCCCGCCCAAATCTTCTCTTTAATTGCCAAAGGCACATGTTGACCCAACCTTTCTCTACGAGAGGGTGCTGACTCATCCCTCGCAATCGGCAATGGCCGCTTACCTGCACCGGACGCTGCCTCTGCGGTCGTAATCGTCCCTTGTGGCTTGTCAACTACTGCAGCCGGCGCGGACACCTTGGCTGCCTCCCGTTTCTCACGCAGTTGCTTCATCAGCGCCTGCGCGTCGACAGCCGTGGCGCCCTCACTACCTTCGCCCAACCACGCTGCAAGTTGTGCTGCCAGCTCGGGCGGCATATCCTCATTGGACACCGGGGTGACCACCCCGGGAATCGGATTCCCCTCCACGGGTACTGGGGTTGGCGCTTCAAGCGGGGTACGGGGAACCGGGACGTCTCCCCCAGCTGGTCCCCTCCTTGGCCTCTTGGCTCTCCCTCCTGGGGCTGCTCCAGCCGAAGGACGTTCCGGCCCCCCTTCCCCCTCTCTCTCCGCCACCCGCTTCTTCAGCTCGGTCATCTCCTTCATGAGGACCCGAAGCATCTGTTCAGTCGTCATTCTCTTTCCGCCTTTCTTGGGCATTTCTCCGACAGAGTATCTGTAAGACAAAAAGAAGGATTACAACGCTCAAAATTGGCTCTTCGTTCCGTCTCGAGCTCACGTGCAGCGAGGAGGTGCAGCTTCAGAGCACAGGAACAAGAGGATGCCTTCCGGTCTTGCGTTCCCTTTTATCCGTCTTCAGGGCGGGCGTAAACCCGCCCCTGCCTGCCCCGAGGGCGTGGCCAGCCGCGTCAGTGTCTAGGCCAGCCCACTCTAGGGCGGGAAAAAGCGCGCCCCGGCTACGCCGCTTCGGGCATACCAGCCGAGACACGCCTCCCGCCCAAGATGGCTTCCCGGGGGGATCGTGGTACTCTGCCATACGTGCGGGGGGACCGAGTGGTCGCCCCTTTCCATTCGTTACGTTCCTCTATAATGTAAATGTCTCCTCATCATATACGATTCCAGTTTGCTCCGTGGCCGGCCCACGTGGTTATAGGCCCGTATTTGTATACTGACATTTTCACAATAAAGGTTTTTAAAACAAAACATGGTAGTAGTATTTACATTGGTAAAGTTTTTACTTTTAGTCACTGTTTTCGAATCAGTAAAAGGCAAGTGAAATAAAGTAGTCCAATTACATGACGGATAAAAGGTATAATATGTAGGAACGCAGTAAAGATAAATGGTCAAGGGCAGTTGTGTTTTCCACTTCTGCAACATAAAGTGATCGATAAGAATCTGATAATCAGGCGTATCGGCGACTAAGACAGCAGGCCGAGTCTCTTTTACTCAACGGCTCCGTCATGGAACGAAGAAACGCCCTTTTTCTCGAAAAAGGAATATATTTTACTTGCAGGACAGTTGTAAATTTTCCGGGAAAGTACATTAGCCTGGAATATTATAACATATATGTTTTTAAAAAAAAGTTCGAAATCAATAAAAAGCGTATTTTTTAGGTCATATGACCAAGGTTTTCATTATTAAAATAACAAAAGTAAAATGAACCAATAAAATTTTTTATTAACAAGTCACATGACCTGTTATGCTTACGTTGCGCGCTGCGCGCCGCGCCCCGGATTACTTCCGGGTGCGCTAACGCGGCGTGTCATATAACGCATTACGCGACAACGTAGGTCAAGAATATAGTCAAAATGTCTCCACCAACCAGCGTTCGGAACACAACCCCTTTCAGCAGTCCAAAAAGTTCTGTAAAATGACAACAGAGGGGACAGGCAACTAAAACCCTCAGTCAAAGAGGGGAGGGCAAGTTCTTCTCTACCGGGTCATGTTGGGGCGCTACCGGAACTGTTCAAATTGGTAGTCTACAGTGTTTCTGGATGTTTCAGACTAAAGCTGGCGTCAGCATGAGAGCACTACCATCTCGTAGGTCCGTCGTGGCCATTCCACGAGCAAACATGGCAGCCGCTCCCCACCGGCACGACGGATTACAACGGGGGTAAAGGTCTGCGTTAACTACCGTTCACTATCTGCAAAGAGAGAGTACTACTAAGAGAAAAGAGGGGAGGGGGGGGGTGCAGCGTTCAAAGCACATCAGCGTGCATAAATACGAAAATGTTTTTATCTATCACGTACTTGACATTTTAAAGCTTTTCATATTTGCTATTAAAAAACCATTGAAATTCACTGAAAAAACCATAGGTTATAGTCGATATATAGTTAGGAATTTGCATTTACAAAACCTTGAAAATTCAATGAAAAAACCATTGGTTTTAGGCCATATATAGTTAGGGATTTGCATTTACAAAACCTTATTTTACTCGCATAAAACCATTGAAATTCCATATATAGTTAGATGCGCTAACTATATATCGCGTACCCGCAATCCACTGCTGATGATGTCACATATTACATCATTCATGACATGGTTAGTGACATCACTGATGACATCACTGATGACATCTCAAATGACATCACTGATAAAATCACTGATAACATCTCATTTGACATGACTGATCACATCACTGATGATATCATTCATGTGATAATACCATGAACCTCTTCAGACTCTAATATAACCTTAGATACAATCAGTGTAAACAGACAGTCACAGACTGTCACTCATCCATGGAGTTACTCACACACCTAGTCAGTTATGCAAAAAATCAATCACACCTCCATTTTCTCAACTATACAGTTATACACACCTTACTTATTCAAACATATACTAACACATATTTACTTTACTCTCTTATACAATCCCTGATACATGTTCGCAATGATCCATACAGCCACTCACACATTCACTGGCTCTTATGCACAGTTATTTATAGATGTCAACTCTCACATGTACTGTGTTTTACATATGTACTTACTTTGACATGTAGCACTGAGATATCCATTCACTCACTAATACACTCATGCACAGTCAACCGCCCATACAGCTGTTTCCACATGCACTTTTGAACCCATACATATAGTGAATCAACTACTCACACATCTATGTACAGAGTCACACACCTCCCAGCCACCCATACACACACACTCAGTTTCCCATACAAATACTTGGACAACCAATGAATAACCCATACAGTTACTCATATAGCTACTGATCAACATATGCAGCAGTTTGTAGAACAACAGATATAATGATGCACAAATTAAAACAGTTTAGTCACTAACCCATGCACTCAGTGAGACACATTTAATCACTCACTCATACAGTCAGTCATGCACCTACTAAATCCTTCATCCAGACATTCTTCAATATGTAAGACATATTTTAACTTTACAGAAACAAACAGTCACTGGATGTTGTCATCAGTGATGTCATCAGTGATGTCATTTGAGATGTCATCAGTGATGCCATCAGTGATGTCACTAACCATGTCATGAATGATGTAATATGTGACATCATCAGCAGTGGATTGCGGGTGCGCGATATATAGTTAGCGCATCTAACTATATATGGAATTTCAATGGTTTTATGCGAGTAAAATAAGGTTTTATAAATGCAAATCCCTAACTATATATGGCCTAAAACCAATGGTTTTTTCATTGAATATATATATATATATATATATATATATATATATATATATATATATATATATGTATGTATGTATATATACATACATATATATATATATATATATATATATATATATATATATATATATATATATATATATATATATATATATATATATATATATTCAACAAACACCCCAGAACTTGAGAATGCACTTGACAGCCAATGAACACCTTCCGGTATTAATTCAAATTTGGAAACCAGCATCTGAATTCCAGGTAAAAAGTCTTTATTTGCCAATGCATTTCGAGCCTTCAGTCTCTTCTTCCCAGGCAGCTGGGATCTATGACACAAAGATTCCAATTACTTGCATGTTAAATGTATTTTCTGGCACTTGGCTCAAGCTGAGCCCCAAGATGGCTGCAAATGCTTATGGTTTGAAGAGTCTCGGAACGAGCTGGAGAGGGGTGATGGATCCTCCGCTTCCTTATATACATATTTTGAAATGTCTCTTAATAACTCCACAATTACTGAATGGATTTACACCACATCACAAAAGGGCCCTTTCCTGGGCCAATATCAACTTCTCTTCTGAATTTAGTGTAATTCTGTTCAGCAGTTCGATCTGTACCTGTGGCTAAAGTTCCTATGAAACTGGACGTGGGGAAAACATGTTTTGGGACCCACCTTCTTTCTCGGCCCCCGCTCGAAGGATCACTCCAAAACTATCAAGACTACAGCTGCAGTTAGTAGCAAATTAGTTTTGAGAATGTCATGAGGATTCTTCGAACGGCACTAAAGTTATTGGAAAAACAAAAAATGCTTTTCGCATGGAAATTAGGTACTAACTATAACTACTATATATTTATTTTTATGTTTTACTTTTTATTGTTTTATTTTGATTTTTATTTATATCATAACTTTATAATACATTATTTATTTATGCATTATATATTTTTTGGAGTGTTGGGTTTATTGGGATATTGCATTCATAGAGTAATTAATAATACATAAAATATTTTTCATAAATATGTTGATTTTTATTTTATATTTTTATTTTAATTTGTAAGTTCAGGTTGTGGGGAGTATTGAAGATTGGGTTTGTACTTTGTCTTAATAATTGCTTATAATAATCAATGTATTAAATATGTTTATTTTTATTGATAGTAATTAAGTAACACATTCCCAAGTCTACAAGTCTTTGAAATTATGGAAAAGTGGCAAAATCTTGGGTCGGATGCATGGGGATGCCAATGCTGCACCGACGGAATGCTTTAACAACACAATATAATGCTAGTCAGCACTTTGCACTATCTTTTGTTGCTTTGTGTTTACTAAACCATGCAAAGCCATACATAGTGTCTTTCTATGGCTTAGCAAATAATAAAAGTGATTTTGCATTGTGGCAATGCCTCAAAAGTGACGCAACTCTGATGCAAAATCTTAGTAAATCTGACCACTTCCTTTTGGGGCATATTTACGAGCCCCTAGTACCACAATTGCATCACTTTTTGTGATGCAATGGCTGCGCACACCACCAAATCATATTTATGAGGCCACGCAAAGCCACTTTAGGTGGATTTGAATGGCCTCATAGATATAGAATAAGGCAAGGCAACGTAAATCATTGTGTTGCCTTACTCTGCACTAGTTAGGCATTCCATGGGTAATGTGTTGGGTGTTCCCACGAGACACCAAAGGATGTTGACACATCCCCAGATTTACAAGACTGTGTAAATCTGGGGATGTGCCAAAACATTACTCTTCCCCAAAGGAAAATACTTTATTTCTCCTCGTTGGTTCCTCTTTCTGTGTGTGTTGCATTCTGCAGCACACACAGAAAGAGGACAAAGCCTCCCAGGATTGTTTTTGTGCAGAAAAATGCACCTTCCTGCACAAACAAAATCCCACATGCAATGCAGGCAGCCTTGCGCATTCCTGACCTTTTACTTTGATGTAGGACAGTGCCGCAATGTGGCTTGCTGCGCTTCCATGATCAATATTCCCATAAATATGCCCCTTCGTTTTTCCAACCAAATAATTTGTAGTTGTCACTAAGATGCTTTCGGTATGTACGATTATATCACGTCTATACATTTTTTAATTTCTCCTGAAAATAGATAGGATGGATAAAACTCAAAACATTAATTCTATGACAGACTCATAAAGCTTAAATGCATGCAATTTCCACAAAATCAGTTCACCCCCTATGATCATGTAATTTCATTTTAATACCGTTCAACAAAGCGTGAAGTATTTTTAGAGAAGATTCAAACTCATTTGGGCACTCAAGCAATGTCTTAGGTACATCGAAACTGCCATTTCTAAGAAACTCATGCCTCAGTTAGTGCCCAGCGAACAACTGCATTAAAAGATGTATTTGTTTATATACGAGATTTAAGAAAGATAAAACGCACAGAGGCAAAATAGGCAGGAGCACGCATACTGTTTTTTGATTTGTTTTACATTTATCAAATTGGGGGACTCACTCTGCATGCATATATAATAAGCTACTTAAAACATAAAATGATGTTTTAACATTCATTCCTTATCTTATCAAAAACTGTTCATTCAAGTAAAAGGAACGTTATGTTACAGGAAAACTATGCACATGTCAAGTTATTTAAAAAAAGGCCCATCGGAACTTTAATAACTAAATCATGTAGACACCATACAGTTTGATTAGTAGAAAAGTGCTTTCAATGTAATGGAACGTTAACAAGTTGACAAGTTAACAACATCCTTTACAATTCTAAAAACGCATATTCTCTATGCTGAATTCCATCAAAATATCAAAACATAACTTCCTAACTTCCTTATAGTATATCTTTTCTGTGTTCTTTCATCACTTATCTGTAATCCTAGTATGACTAACTCTCCCTCCTTGATGTCTTTATTCAACTTGTCTACTGTAAAAGTAAGTTAAAGAAGGACCAATAAAGAGCAAATTACCCACTCTAGTTTCATCTAAGCCATGGATGTAGGAAGATACACTGGGAAAGGGAGTGCAGTATTCTTTATTGGGAAGAGAGAGGAAGAGTTGGAGTAAAGAAGAATCGGACTGTAGGTTTATTTTATATATTTTATTTATGCTATTTTATATAGCGCAAACTTTACCCGAAGGTGTCAGAGCGCTTTACATAAGAATCAGTTGAAAAACATAAGGACTTAGGATTACATGCGTTACATAAAGGATACAAACAGAAAAAATTGCAAATGTACAAGATTTAAAGTCACACAAGGAGGAGATACAAATGGATATACTTTAAGAGTCTCATAGGAATGGTAGATAGTACAAAGGTCTACTGCATATACTAGTGATTAGAGTTATCTCTATATACCTAGGGAAGGGATAAGACTGGATATACTCTAAGAGTCACGTAGGAATGGTAGATATACAAAGGTCTACTGCATATACGTAGGAATGGTAACGAGGAAGGAAGACAGAGTAATGGAAACCAACAATGACTATATCATTTAAAAGTTCCATAACCTAATTAGCAGCCCTCAACCTATCACTGTAACAGGAGTAACATTGGTGGAATTGCTGCACACCTGACATTTCATTGTAACTATCAGAATCTACTTTGACTTGGTGTCACTGTAACGCCTACTAACGCTGTAAACTCATGATAGATGTAGAATATCCTGCAGCTTTTACCACTCTAGCCAAAATATTGTGCCATATTGAAGAAATTCTACAATGTTCTCATCTGCGCCTTCACTAATATTGTGCATACTTCGAATCACTATACTACGTCGGCCTTTTATCATTAAAATAGGATATCAGGTATGGCACATCTGTGTTTCCTTTTGCCACTCAAAGAGGTATAGCCTAAGTGTCCTTAGAAAAATGTATTTCTAAAAAAACAAGTCATCAAGCCCCAGGATCTAATCACCTATCCAATCGCTGATATTTAATCTTTCTCTTTATTCTAAAAAAGCAGGCCAAACAATATCATCTTTCAGTAATCTCTTATACCAAGATGTCATAATCTGCTGAAGTAACAAAAAAACGAGGTATATAGTGTTACTGTAACTATGAGTATAAATGCATGCACATGAAATCAGTAATGTTTGAGTGCCTCAATTATAAATTCTAGACTTTTCTTTGATCATTCAAGAGACGAATACCCTCAAAGAAGGAGGACATAAATATAAAAACAGAAACAGATGCTGTCTTTTCAAACAATTGGCTGCAATTTATTGGAAGGCCTTATTAATATCCTCATGGATGCATGCAGACCAAGGGTCTTTTTAGGAGTTTGTGCGTGGAAAGATCGTTAGTCCAACCAAGGTAGCATGAGTAGGGTGGATTGCCTTTGGAAGTCCGTGGCTGGACCGCTGAGAGCGCCAACAGACCGCTGCGTTCGCAGTCAGGGAAAGGCTGGAGCCAAAGTGTGATACAGGGGAGTTGCAATGCCTTGCTTAGTACGAGCTGCCTTTTCTATGAGTTGACCACGGCGGTCTGACCACCTGCTTCAAGGTGACAGAAATGAAGGATTTGGGGTGCATACTCACCCCTTTCTTGTTCTTCCAGGCAGATTCTTATGTGGATGCTTTTCTCCAGGTTCTCTCTTCACAGCAAGATCTTCACCCTTAGGAATGTGACCCAATTTGTGACGACCTAGGGTAAGTCCTTTTCATTCCATATAATCATTGCCAGAACTGCCGACATATGGACCCTACCCCAATAATGGATAGATTCTTTTTTTCCACATGCATCATGCATATGTGTTCATTTAGCACATATGCAGTCGAAATACACACAGAGGCATTGATATATTTGGTAAAAGTACTCATCACCACCGCAAGATCTCCTCATCCACACTGCCAGCACCACTGTCAACTTGTAACGTGGGGGTCTTTGGACTGCCAGCTCTGTGGGTTACAGGCAGTTGCGGTTCTCAGGCGGTCATGCTGCCAAACTGGGCTCTAAATGCCTGATCCAGCTTGCGGACACACAGGACCAGCAAAACAGCCTAGCAGCTCATGCTCTAGTTCCCCTTGATGACTCAAAGTTCATTCATAGTCTGTCATGAGTAAAGCTTCGAAATTGCCTCCACTCTATCCTTGGATAGTAACTTGTGCCCCTTGCCATGCGTTCTGGGGTGTTGCGTTACTTAACCAAAAAGAAAGGATAAGGTAATTCTGAAGGCAAATACTTAAGGACCATGGTATGTCCTGTTGTACACCAAGACATAAGCACAGAAATAGGCGGGAGCGTGCCATTTTAACAAAATTACTCTGCAGTCTACAGTGGGTAGATTGAGTCAGCTAGTAAATGACGTAATGATAGTGTTTCTGTCTACTGTTGATGACTGCTTGATGGCAGGTTTATAGAGGTATGCAGCTCAAGCTTTTGTAGCATCCCCCCATGTGTCCATCTGTTTGATTGGACGGTATAGTACTGTGCAAGCAAAATGTATTGGGACTTTACCAACATGTTAAATATGAGAGGCCGTTCCCATATCCACTCATACTTAGAAATAGGTGTGAAATAGATACTGGTAAGACACTTTGTCCTACATGTATTGAATGTGGTAATCATCGCGTACAACCCGCAGTCATTTATATCTGTCCCATTTATTTAAAACTGTTGAAAGGGAATGTTTTTCATGATTCCAATGCAAAACCTTGTTTAAAGAGGTTTGTTAGCAAGTTGAATTATTGTTCAAGCATAATCATAATAGTTATGCCAGTGAATAATTAGCTGCTGTCAAATTGTGCATTCCCCAAAGAACTTTCCAACTTCACCATGGCACTTTACAGTTTTTTGTATCATTGCATATTTAATTTTCGTAGCATTCCCCCTTCATCGCTTTGTGACAAGTCTGCTACCCCCTCCATTTCTCCATGTCAATGTTCCTCCATTGTTCTGCATGGCTCGCTTTCTACAGTGTTCTTTTATATAATGTTTCATTATTAATGCATTTAGTTCTATTATCTGACTTACATAGACAAACTCTTTAAAATAAATGATTCAGATTAGGATTTTTTAATTTACTTGAAATTAATATTATAGTGTTCTCTATATTTCTATTGTATTTAATGTTCCGTTGATAACTCTGCCTTTTATACTTTCTGTTTTTAATTTTGCATTAAATTATAGCTTTCAAGCCTTGTAAAGAGTTTTATGGTTGTAATTATTCACGACATTTGAGAAAATTCATGACTTTTAAACACAATTCAAGAGATAGTGCACCAAGATAGTAAAATAGCCCCAACTATTTAAAGTGAGAGACACATTTAAGCACATATATACATTATGCACTTAAAGTGCATAAACAATACATGTGTCTCCCTGCTGCTTTAAATTTCCCTGGCTACCTATTTGATACTTAAAAATACCATTTCACTATTAGTAGCACTTAATTCATTTATTTTGTGCTAGGTGATAAGACACATCTTCCTCAGAATGCCAAAAACATGGGCACGATTTTACAATGGCAGCTTACCTGTCTGAAAGGTGTCGAAATTAATGTATTGAAGACTTACTTAAAGTCAAACAGTCCAAGCTCTGGTCTAGTGGTGACGGTAGCTTCCGGCTTATTGGTTTACCGAATGCGTAAATATGCTCCCTTTTGTTGGCCTTCCCTTTGATAACATCACCCTTGGCATTCACTGATGTTCTATATATATTGAAAACCATCTGATGAGTCAACATATTCCTTTATACGGTGTAGCCATTACAAGTTCAGTGCTAAATGCTTACCCAGGTGCAAATAGACGTTTGCACAACAATTGCAGTAATGAGTGGTGTGATATTTATCACTCCCTCATATTTTCCCGTGTCAGATTTCAGTAGGTGATACTTGCTCAAGTTTGTCATGGAAACAGGCTCAGAAAAGGCAAAAGAGTTTGAAATGCTCGTATTAAAAATGTATTACTCCTGTTATGCCCTCCTTTCTATGAGCCAAACTCAGAATAGGAGATCTTTGCAACACCCAGTAAATGCCTCACATCATGGTAATAGTATATGCTAAGCGTGTAAATACACCACCATAATCTACAAGGATTGCATTAGTTCCTTAGACCATTTTATAAAGTATGAATACCAACCCAAGTTTCACCTGGCTCTGGACCGGTGAAAAACAAGAAGCAGCTATACATTGCGAAAATGACTGAACACTCACGTTTTGAATTGATTGTGAAAGATTTAAAGATGCAGAGAGAGACAATAATCCTAATATAGATCATAGATATTATATATGATAACGATCTGCTACCAGATTTAGCCATGTTATGATAGAGGAAAGCTGAAGGAGATGAACAAAAAAAGAAATGATTTGACAAGTTTGACAAATACATCTGAAGGGAAATTCGCAGAAATGTAATGGTCTTCACGTGCATTTTATAGAGGCACAAACAATACATTCCAAAAATGTTTTTTGCCACAAGCAGCCAGTGTAATTGAATTAGATGTTCTGAGATGTGTTCTCGACAGAACAATGGCATACCAAGACTTTTGGCTGCCTGTGGCGGTCCCCGGGTGATTGCCACACCACTGTGGCCGCATTGAAGAGTGTGAGGGCGGGCTGCTGTGGATGCTGGTCAAAATCAATATATAAAACTAGTTTGCATGAATATTTCACATAGCATGTTTGTTCACTTATTTAACATAAAGTTTAATAAATGTTCTTAATTCTCCCTTTACTTTGCTGTATTGAGATCTCCATCCCAACTGTGGTAAAGAAAAGGAAATGCTTTAACTTTTGCAGCTTTGAATCCTTCAAAATGGCTTCACATGTGCCACATTTCTATGATATATACAGAATGTTAGCGCTCCAGTTGTTAATTAGAACTCTGTCGGAGGCTGCAGTAGAACACTGGAGAATCAATTGACAGGCTGCTGTGTCTGTTGGAAGTACTTGTATCACGCAGAATGCCAGACTTTATCCCCAAATAGCTGACAAAGATAGTGTTAATGTATAGAAAATATGTTTATAGCTTCTGGTGCACATTCCATACCTTTATGAGAAAATCACGAGAGACAACAGTTTCCACCCAACCATAGATCATGAAATCCCAGCAGATGATCAGTATTTTTCACAGGGTAAACTCACAGGATGACACACCATAATTCATAAAATTAGAATAGTACAACCAGCAACTGATTTTTATTGTGAGCAAAATCAGTTATCACCCTTTAGATGTGCTACTTTATGTGACTTTCAAAAACAGGCTTTCACTACAAACATTTCCATGTGGACCATGTCCTCCAGTCATGTAACAGGTGTCACACTATGTTGGTCATGCTACGGCCTTCAAATCAATACGAGGTTCCCTTGGGACTCCCCATATGGCCCTTGGGGTCAGGCTGTGCTCACCCTGCCCCTTATATTTGTTTGAATTTATTTTCAGAATACATATATATCTAATTTTTCAACCCCTTCTGCCCAACCAACGCACCTCTTTCAATTCCAAGTTGTCAAAAACAGCATACTGGAGTTACACTAATTTAAAAAAAAAGCACGCCTTCTGAGCAAAGTTTCAAAATCTTACGACTTTTGGGGTGTACTATTCTCCTGTTTTGGAGAGGATGTTCTGTTCTGTTCTCCTTTTTTCCAGAAAAGAGTCTTAGACCTGCCTTCGATAGGAGCACGTCACTGACTGTTTCCAGTACATGAAAGGGTCGGTGAGGAGTTTGTGAATACCAACAAACTCACGTGTTTGTAGGTGTTCAGAATCTTTTAAAGCTAATAATTCCTTGTTCAGCCCACCCCTAACACGAGATATGCTAATGTGGAATATTATACAAACAGCAGTAATGTTGTGCAGCATTAATAGGATTTACAACTGTATGGTCATTTTTCAGAACTCTTTGGGCATTTGTACTTGTAGGTAATATTTATGAGCACTATTTGCTTTCTTAGTTGGTCCACAGACTTCATTGATTGAAATTGTGTTGTTATACATTTCATACTTTTCATGATAAACGTAACAAAGTGAATAGTCTACTTTTGTGTCATTATCAATCAAAGTGCTACCCAATAGACAATATACAAATACATCTGACAAACATTGTGCAGATTTCTAAGGCCATATACCACGTATTATAGTAATTATCGGCAGGACACATCAATGTGCTAACCATTTAATCACTATGCCCTTATGACGATATATTAATATGCAGCATAGCTTTACACAGGCTCTGGAATATTTCAGAGATAAGCTTACACTACAAGGGCCAGAGGACCAACTGATAACATTCAGCATTCTTGTTCATGCAAAAGCTATTCAGATGTTCTTTCTCGCTGCTCTTCAAAAGTGTTCATCTGCTGGCTCAAGTACGCAGCCACA
Organism: Lissotriton vulgaris; assembly: GCF_964263255.1. Classification (NCBI taxonomy): domain Eukaryota; kingdom Metazoa; phylum Chordata; class Amphibia; order Caudata; family Salamandridae; genus Lissotriton; species Lissotriton vulgaris. The sequence goes on along the minus strand of NC_141696.1, from coordinate 1,090,258,169 downwards.
AGAAGAATTGAATGACCAGCCCTTCATTTAGCCATGCAAGAGTGAAAGATGATATAAAAGAAGTGTAATGGGTCTTAAATCTTAAATGAGGGAAAAGGTATAGACATATAAGTGACAAAAGTCACAATAACAGATATAATGTACAACCATAAAAGAGGACACATATATTTTTCCTAATCCTGAAAACCAGGAATATGTGTTTCAGCCCTATCAAAGGTATTTCAGAATTGGTTTTCATCAGAACATATAATTAAATAAAAGATTACAAAGGGGCAAAATGGTAGTACCTCAAAGTGAGTCAAGCTATCTAGATCGAGTTTTGCCATCAGAATAATATACTGTTATTCATCACAACAAAAATGATAATTAAAGTGTCAAATAATCCGGTCCTTCTCTTACAAATCATTTCTTAATAGGGTTCCGAGTCGTATAGATAAGCACTTTGGGCCCGATTCACAAAGGTGAAGTGAGACAGAAGTCTTACTTTACAACTTTTGGTATTCAAAAAGAGCTTTGACAAGCAGTAAAGTTAAACTTTATTCACGGTTAAACTTAAACTTTGGTCGTAAGTCTAACTGAGATCAAAACTGAGACAAAGGTAAAACTTTACTACTTGTAAATGCCGTTTATGAACACCAAAAGTCGACAAGTTAGAGTTTCATCTCAGTTTACCTTTGTGTTTCGGGCCCTTTGAGGTTATTCTGCATATAAGCTGCACTTTAAAGCCAAGTGTCAGGTCTCCTAATGATAAAACATGCTTGAAACCTTCATCAATAGGAGACCATGCAACTTTGATAGGGATTATTAATTCCTCAATGAAGAGTCCTATTTCCTTTGACACCATATACAGCTGTATACATTGTTGCAAATAAATCGTCGTGATTAAGCATTAAAGCCTAATGATGGATAAAGACACTCAACCTGAGTCATAGGCAAGAACAGCAGGCATAGGCCTGCAACTTGGTTAAGGGCCTTTATCAACCATTGCAATATGAGGCAGCAGGGCTATAAGGCTGCTGGTACATTCCCACCACTGAAGGTAGAATGTTCTAAGTTAAAAGGATGAAACTGAAAGACAAGCATTATAATGTTGTAGCAGAAGGCCTGTGCCAACCATTATGGGCTCTGTGCCACTTCATTGTCTTCAATGAAGCTTTAATCATTTCAGTATTCCAATAGCAATTTATGTATTCAATATTACTAACAGTAAGTCAGAGCTGCACAGGACTGAATCAGAACTGGAACGCAGTAGATTCATTTTAATGAGATGAGTATCTTGTTTCGAAACAGTAAGTTACAGCATATTAGGTACTCCTAATAGAGGAACATGCGATAATATAACTAGCTGAAATATTTAACAAGCACATGACTTCTACAAATTATTTTCTATTTTTAAAATGCCTTCAAGCTTGAAAGACAAATCATGAGTAAGACGCAAAGTGGCTTGCTCAATGAAACATGTTCATGTACCAAGATATTCACACATGTGGCTCTAGAAATAAATCAAATCACGATTTGTTCGCTGTTTAGGATAATAGGTGACAAACATTCTATTTTTTCACCTGACAACATATTTGCTTTTCTGTTGGTTCACAGAAAGCTGAAATCCTACCTACATGTGTAGAGACTCAGGTGTAGATTGGAAACCGCAGTTACCATGACATTTTCATTTCTACTCCACAGTATTTCCCAAATGAAAGTACAAAGAGGGACAGATAGACAGGTCTGATAAATATGATGATATTAAAAAAAAGCTTTGCTGTACTAGACTATTGCAGGAAGTCTGTGTACTTTCAGCGTTCCAGCTAAAGAACAGGCAGAGATGAATGCTGCAGGCAAGTGTTCCAGACAAAAAGAAAGTAACACACAATAGTGATACCTAGAGTTTTCTGTAGGCCTGCTTGGGAAAAGCTACTGATAAATAACTACATTGAAGTGGAAGATGTTTGTTGTTAATTCAAGAAAAAAGTCGTCATTTAATTTGTGTTCAAGAGGAGAATTTTAAGACAAAATATTTTTGGAGACACTTACTCGACCTACATAATTATGTCTGTGATTTGATCCTTCTTTCAAGTCATTAAGAACAAAATCAATAAGTTGAATGTGAGTCTCGGAGCACTGAACGTGTGGAGCAAGCTGAGAGGGCAGGATGCAAGACCCGGAGAGAGAGCGAGAGCGAGGAGGCGGGACGAGCGGAGCTGGCGGAGTTCACGGAGCCGCCAGATAGAGACGCGGCAAGTTGGGGATATGGCTCCGAAAATGATCACCGGCGCCAAGGCAGCAACACTGATAAAGAAAACTGGTAACGCTGGTAACGCTGGTAACGCTGGAGCGGGGCAAGCAGTGGGAAAAATGCCACGGAAAGAGCAGACCCCTCCGGGAGAACCAGGTAAAAAAGGCAAACAGACATCAGTTAGAACCCGCCTGGCCACGGCTTCAGTTCCAGAGATGTTTACTAGGAGCAGTAAGGAGAAAGGTAACAAGATAATGGAGGACTTGAATGCGGAGGGCAGTGTCGGTGTTCAGGAAATGGAAGGCTGTGATAAAATGAGTGTTGATGTTGGTACTGTTGCTGCGCAAGACCCCCCTGTAGGGGAATATACTGGGCATGCCTTAGTGATCTCCCCGGCGATGGCAACAATAAGTACAACTCCTGGACTGATACAGCACCTGATGGTGACCCCACTGGGGCGGGACAAGGGGGACGCAATTGCTTGGGCTAAAGCAGGAGATGAAGATAGCAGCCAAAAACAGGGAAACCTGGCTATAAACAGTAAGTGTGGATCAGGGGACTCAACAGGCTATGGAAACATCTATAAGAAATAAGGAAGCCGGGATTGTGGGATGTCAAACTTACAACCCAGGATCCATGGATAAAGAGAGTAGTAAGAGCACTCTGCCCCTAGAGAAAGATAAAGAGAAGGTCCCCAGTGAGTGCTTTTATTCAGTATCGGAGGAGGCAGAGTGGTCAGATGAGGAATAAGCATGGGTGGAAAATCCGTTCCGCTCGCGGATTTTGCGGATTTTCGGTAAATTCGTGATCCGCGAACGCTCGCGAATTTACCGAAAATCCGCAGATTCGCACGCAGCGGATTTTTTTTTCTTGGTGATACAATTTTGCGGCGTGCGGCGTAAGTTCGCAATTGCGAACATGTAGGTGTGGCGGGCAGCAACAATCTCGCACTCGCGAAATTAAAAAATTTGCAATTCTGCACAAGAAATCCACTAGCAAGCAGCATATACCTTCTGAAAATGATGATTTTTATCAGAATAACTCCTCAGGTTGCAATTTGCCTGCCCTTTTTTGGATTTGAGGCGGCCTTTTGACTTTCTTTGGATAACTTTTGGATTAGAAATCAACTTTCACAAGTAAGTTTGTTTGGGGCATTACATTTGCTGTTCTGCAGAAAAACGAGTTTTGCTAAACTGAAAGCACTCAGCAGGTGCAAAAGTTCAAATTCATCATTAGTAACCATTCCCTGTAGTGCTTCCTGACTGGGGCCCCTCCAGAGTTCAGTTGCTAGTTGCAACAATTGTATGACCCTGCTCTGACCCTCACAGCCGGATCATAGAATAGCTACAAGTAGGCCACAAAGGTCCTGGAAAAAAAAATTGCACTGAAAAAGAAAGCAAATTACAGATAAGGAAGCAGGTGCCAGACTGGAATTTTAAAACAGTGACACATTAATAAATCAACCCCAAATTAATGCATGTCAGTTGAAGCAGGGCAGGTGTGCTTGCTTTTCCCCCCCATAATCTACAGTGATGATGATGAACCAGTGGGTGGCATTGATGCACCAGAGGGTGGCATGGGGGAAACAGAGCGTGGCAGTGTTGAAACAGAGGGTGCTGTGAACCTGTGATGATGAACCAGATGTAGAAACAACATAGTCGCGACCGTTGCGTGCCGACAAGTAAGTTCGCAATTGCGAACTGGTACAAAATCCTCGCGAACTGGCAGAAACCCTAGCGAACACTAGAAAAACAAAAAAATCCACAAATTCGCGAGAATTCGCGGATTTTGCAGATTGCGAGTTCGCAAATACGCAAATTCATGAACGCCAGATTCGCAAAATTGACCCATGCTTAATGAGGAAGATGAACAAAGTTCTTATCTGGGGGATAGCAATCTGGAGTCCGAGTGCGACCCGGAGAATGAACTCCTGGCAACGGCAATAAAATCTACCACCCTACTCAAAACATTTGAACAGCCCCAACGAGAACTAAGCTGGGATCACTCTTCCTCGAAGCCACTACAGGGTAGCCCCAGTCTGGAAACAACCCAGCTCTCACTACTGGAGGTGATTCACCAAGAAATTATAGCTCATTGGGAGGAAACACAACAGGATAGCTGTAAATCTCAAGCCGCAATGAGGAAAATGCAGGGAGTGTTCAGAAAACTGTCCAAGGCTTGTGTCAATGTGGGGGACAGGGTCTCAAATCTTGAGGATAGGGTCGTTTCAGCGGAAGCGGAGGTCGCTGCGGCTACTAGCAAGGTCGAGTCTCAGCATGCTCAAGTTACCGATATTCAATGGAAACTAGAGAATAGGCTTAGGAGAAACAATCTTAGGGTGCTTGGTATCCCCAAGGGGTCAGAAGGCACAGATGTCAGAGCCTATGTCATCAAGCTATTTGAGCTAGCATTCCTGGAGTTATCCAGTTGGAATTGGTCTGGAGAAATCCAGAGGGCACATCATACCCCTTTCAAAATGCATCGTAATGTGAGAGAAGGAGACACGCCAAGGGTGATTTTAATCTTCCTGGGCAACTTTGTTTTGAGACAAGCCATATCAGAAAAGGCAAGACCAGATGCGAAGAGGTCCAACGAAGGAGTGTCTTTCTTTGTCCACCCGGACTATTGTCATACGACTGTTGAAAGGCGCTGGAGGCTGAGACAAATTGTCAATCCTTTTCAGGAGAAGAAAATGCAAGCTTACCTGATAAATCCAGCACAATTGAAGATAATTAATGAAGGGCAGACACACTCCTTTGCATCAGAAATAAAAGCACAGGAGTGTCTGGACTCTTTAGGTAGCTAATGAATTACTCTGGTGTTTAGCCCCGTATAGTTAGTATTGTAGGTGGGGTAAAGGCACGGCTAGTTGAAGTAAATCATATGTAATTAGGGGTACCAAGTTTTGTGGAAGTAAGTTTTTGAAGGTAGTCCTCACTGCTCTTTCACTGCAACCATCACACTCGCTTCACGACGGAGGGTGCAGGGATCAGGGGGGCTGGGGGCAGAGGGGGGAGGAGAGGTTGGGTGGAGTGGAGATGGAGAGCGGGATGAGGATGGGGGGTGGTGTGCTGGTGGAGGGGAAAAAATGCAAGAAAAAGAATTCTTGACACAAATGTAAATTTAATCCGGCATATGGAACGAGGTGTATGTACTCAATTTGTTCGCATTATTTAACTGGCGCGGGTTGAAGAGAAGGTAGAATGCAAACAGAAGTATGTCCAAACTTAAAATATGCTCACTGAATATTAGTGGCCTAAATGATTGGAAAAAGAGGGGATGGCTTGCTGAATTTATTAAATCTGAACAGATGGACATATTGTGTTTGCAAGAAACACATCTGCTATGGGGGAAAAAAAAACTTGCTAAACTTAAGTGGATATGAGATCCTCTCCTGCTCCTCTCAGACCTCAACAGTTAGGGGGGTGGCTATTATAGGAAAGGTTGGGCTAGGAGGGGCAAAACGTTTTAAGGCCCATGCTATGGGTAGATGGCAGTATGTGAGATGAATATAGGCATTACCATATGTGGGATATATGGATCAAATCAGGATGACCCGATGTTTTTGAATATATGGAAAAGGAATTAACAGGATGGCCTGCCCCTATTGTGGTCTGCGGGGATTTCAATATTTCAGCAGATTTTGGGGTTGAAACCCCTTCTATTGGTCGTAAACCAAGGGTCTTCCGAGCCGTCTGCTCCATGATGCAATCCCATGGATTAAGCGACGTGTGGGGGTTTACATACTTCTCATGTCCATTCCAGAAGTATACCAAACTGGATTACTTTATGATCTCCACTCAAGAACTTAGCAAGCTAAAGATTCAGAAATTACCAAAAATAATTTCAGACCATAATCCACTCACTCTAATTCTGGATTCCCCTAGGTCTGGTTAGAAGCATAGGGTGTGGACATTTGATAGGAATTTATTGGCAGACAACTCATATGTAGAGCATATTAGGACTTGGTCACAGAGGTATTTCAATGCGAACAGGTTCAGTGCTTCACGAAACACAGTCTGGGACAGTTATAAAGCAGCATTAAGGGGTGAGACTGTTAGCTATGCTGCCCAAGCCTGGAAAAAGATCAGACTAGAGAGGGAACGATTAGTGAACCAATTAATGGAGGCATAAAAATAACATTGGAAAGATATATCACAGGGTAGAGAGGGGACGGATAGCCAAGTAAGAGTCAGTTCCATCAAAGCGGAAATCCACAAACAAATGGCAGAAAAAGCAGATTATGACTATCAAGCACAGAGAGGCAAGCTCTATGAGACAGGTGAACAGGCGGGAAGGGCACTCGCACTTCGTATTAGACAGGTCGCTTCAAAAAATGTAATAACTCAAATTGTAGATCAGGGTCAGGATTTTGTTGAGCCTTCAGAAATTTTTTATGTCTTTAAAAGGCATTATCAAACATTATATCAGGAGGAATTAACCGCAGAAATACCAACAGGAGAACTGGGGGAGCCAGGAAATAGACTGGATAGGGGGGGATAGGGAAATCTTGGACAAGGACATCATGATGGAAGAATTATTGGGAGCCATACTAGCCCCAATACTTCTGGATCTATTTACCGGGATCATAAATACGGGGAAAATACCTGATTCATGGAGAAACACAAATATAGTGGTGTTTCATAAGAAGGGGAAGTCAAAAGAAAATCCAGGGTCATATAGACTTATATCTCTTATCAACACAGATAATAAAATCTATGCAAAAATTCTTGCAATCTGGTTGGGGAGGATCATTGGGGGCCTTGTCTCTCCCTGGCAGCATGGCTTCATCCCTGGCTGTGGAACTACGGACCACATAAGACGCCCAATTACTTTGTTTGATATACATGCTGCGGGGGAGGGGGGCTGGCAATGATCCTCCTCGACGCTGAGAAAGCTTTTGACCGTGTCAGGTGGGATTATCTGTGGGGAGTGATGGAGGGAAGAGGGTTTGGGCCAAGAATTAGGATGGCTGTCCAAGCGATGTATTCAGATCCAGTCGCTAGGATCCAAATTATGGGTGAGAGCTCAGATAAGATCTATATAGCAAGAGGGACATGCCAGGGGTGCCCCTGCTCACCTATTCTGTTCGCGCTCTATATATATCTCCTGATACAGGGAATAATGGATAGTATAATAATAAAAACTGTAAATACAAAGGGTTTTGAAACCACAATCTTGGCTTATGCCGATGATCTGGCGGTCATCACTGTAGAACCGGATGCTGCCCTTCGGGCCGTGGTTGATATCACTAAGGTATTCGGTAGACATTCAGGTTACCGTTTAAATGAAGGGAAGACCCAGGTACTTTGCTCACAGAGCATAGTAAAACAGATCTGAGATTCACTGATTCTGCAGTATGCTTAGGGGTTACGATTAATGCTCTACCCAATCATATCATCAGAGAAAACTTTACTCCAATATTGAAATCAATGGAAACAGATCTGAAAAGAATGGACACACTACACCTGTCAATAGAAGGGTACGTGAACGTCCTCAAAATGACTATGTTTCCAAAGATACTATATATGTTCCGAGCTATCCTCTTCCCAATCGATGAAAAACGTATTAAATCAATAGAAGCCGTTTTTATGAATTTCCTTTGGCAGTACGGAAAGGTTAGAAGATCTTTAAAATTAATGTCATTGCCACAGGAAGGGGGTGGTCTAGGGACACCCAATATAAGGTATTATCACTGGTCCTGCTTACTCACTCAAATGGCAATCCTATTCCACCCTGCTGTGAATGAACCAAATAGCTCTCATGGAAATGATAACTCCCCTACAATATACAAATTAATATTAGGTAGGGAGGCAATTGGTGTTTTACTGAGGAAAACAGAGATACGATACTACAAGAAAATGAGATATAAGACAATGGAAGCTATATGGGGGGTCTGGACACTAGTTCAGAAATGCTTGAGAATTCCAAGAAATAACCACCATACTCCCTTGTGGAACTCGGGGCTGTTCCCTAATCTATCTAGGGATGGAATGTGGAAACACTGGGAGCGACAGGACATTTTGACAGTGGGCGATATTATGGTCAGGGAAGAGATTAGATCCCTGGATGACCTCCAGCAGAGATATCCCCTGCTGGGGAATCAAGATTTTAAATATGCGCAAGTTACTCACACAATTAAATTCCAGAGGCCACGTATCACTCTAGGTAAAAGGTGTAGTATACTGGATTATCTGATAGGTGGAGGGCGGAGAGTCAAAGGTATCTATGGGATATTAATTGAGGAAATACAGGATGATATGGAAAAAACTGAGGTCTCCTGGGCCACAAAATTAGAAAACCCTGATGTTGACTTGGATAGAGCACTACTTCTGGATAAAAGACTCTTACGCTCCTCTAACCTCAAAGTGCAACATTTCAAAACGCTTTTTAATCTATATTATACACCCTCTAAGCTATTTGATTGGGGGAAGAGTGAGGATAACAGATGTCCCAGGTGCTTAGAGGGCCCGGGGGACTTTATACACATGTTTTATCAGTGTGATAAACTTGGAATGATTAAAAAAGAGATTGAGGCATTCTGGGAAGGGCTGCTAGGCATTAAGATAAGCCTATCCCCAACATTGATGATCTTAGGCTGTGAAAGTAAGCTGGCTTTAAAGGCCGAGACAGAGGCTCTGGCTTTTATTTCAGTGAAGTACTTTGCATCCTTCTCTCAGCTGCATGGAAGGATACAGTGGTACCATCATTCCAGATGTGTCTGATGAGACTTTTAGGTATGCACAATATAGAGGCTGCCCTATATGAGCTTAAGGGCAGAAGCACACTGGAGTTGGGTTTAAAGATGTGGGCACCCATAGACTTATGGAGGGCCAATAGGATGCATCAGTAATTAATTATATGGTGTGAAACTGTATTAAGATGTATATAATGTCTGCTTCCTTACACCCTTCTTTTTCTCTGTGTATAATACGTGTATGTATAATTGTACAAATGGTCTCTCTCTCTGTTTTAAGGGTTCAATTGATCTTAATGGATTTTAAGGATCTTATCTCTTTTAATGTTGGATGATATATGATATTTGCCTTTTGCTTTTTTGTATAATGAATTGAATGAATTTAATGCTTTTATTTTGTGTCAATTAATTCTCAATAAGAAAAAAAGAAATTATTAAAATAATAAATAACCCACTACACTCCCCTTTCTACACCACTGTGTGGATTGGCCATTGTCAATAAATGCTGATTCAAAGAAATTGTGATTTTTTTCTTTATACTACATTCTACATTCTTACCTAGGTAGATACCAACTTTTCTTAATACCATGCCAATAAATAGGCAAATTGCCAAACAGATGCCTGCTAAATCAATCTTGTAAGTGGTGCACACTTTCTCAGAACTATTGGTAGAAGGTGAAATCAATGGATCTAGTATGCAACCATGGTCCCTATTTTGCCTTTAATCAATAACTCTTTATGAGTGCTCCCTACACTAGTTAATATTGTGTGTGAATAGACAAAACTGCAAGCATTTGACGCTGGCAGCTTATGGACTCATCTGACAAAAGATATGTTATACTTGTAAATACCCTCACAATACATGCACTTTAAACATCTAAGAGGGAATAGAATAGAATTTCACAATGAATGAAAGGAAATTCTAAATCACTTGCTCTGATAGAAACTGTGCATATGATAAAGTCTGAATAATTTTATACCAGATATGACGGGAGTTCACTGACCTGTTGTGCATTGGTGTCTGTGCAAATTAACATTTATATTGATATGCGAAATAATAAAGTATATAATTTTCAAATTTATTTAGATCAAGAATGTCTGATGTATTCTCTGGACAATGATTCAATTAAAAGATGATCATCTACTTTTATCAATTGATTTCCATCTTCCTGTGTTTAATTACTTCACCTTCAGTATTGAAATCTCCATTTCCATGCACCAAAAGTGCAGACAATGCCTCCAATACTGCATGTAGGCTCTTTCCCAAAATCACATAACCTTACTCATTTTATGGTAGTTACTACAAATGCAAATTAGGATATTAAATCACAGAAAACAGCAATTATCAAAATTGCCCCAAGGACAAAAACTGTGAGCTAAACGCTCGTAGGGGATGGATAGTGAGGCCGTGGGGTGGATAGTTCTCTTTCTTGATTGCGAAAGAAGTTGTGAAATTTGATTAATAGCAGACAATCAGCATGCAAAACTATATTTTGTAGATAGAGAACAGTAGGCAATACATTACATAGGCCAAACTGGCTATTTTATCAAATTAAGAATAATCCCTGCTGAATTATAAAACATATTATTATTATGTTTCTTATATAGCGCCAGAATCGACCCCCGAAGGGGTATCTCCGCGCTTGCCTTGGGAACCCGTCCTGGCTTTTCCCTGTGAGATAGCCCCTACAGGGCATCCCCAAGGTGAAAGCCAGGCATCCCGCCGCGGGGGGCCGTTGTGGAGATTAAGCAAGCTTAATGCCCAGAGTTGCAGAGTGTGAACCCATGATTAGGTCAGGCACCGAAGCGAGAATTATCGAGTCCATGGACATTTGAGCTCAGGACCCTGCCGCGTTGGGAATTGAACCCTGGTCCCGGGTCTGACCTCTGCTTCAGGGTCTGCCTGCTCTTACCAGTGAGCCACACTTCTCCACTATTAGGGATTCTAAGCTGGTTTATGGACCACAAATCTATCTGACTGGTGTATGCTATATTAATCAAAATATCACACATTGATAGCTGAGAACAAAACTATGCCTCAGTGTAATTTAAATTGCACAGGCATAGGTCACGTAATTTGTGGAATTTTGCTTTGTGATGGCAGCATTGTTGTAATTGTTTCTGGAAAATCCAGAAATTATGGTGTTAGGGTGGTCTTCCCCCAAACCTTTTGACCATACTCCTCCTCTGTGCTGAATGTTTTATTATTGGCCGTAGATCTCTATGTTTCACTTAAGGAATGGATCAATCATTTTACATACATGTATGGTACACACGGCTCAAAAACTGGGGTAGTTAGAGAAGCTCATAGCTGGAATATTTCAGAGGACAAGCTAATCTACAATGGGACGCCAATATTTTCAGTACATGAAGTCACTTCAGCTATAAGCATTTGCTCTTGCAATAAGGCGCAGGTGTCAATGGGATACCAGTTGACCTCTTGAAGGAGAATGTGAACCTATGAGCTCTTTTCCTGACAAATGTATCACATGCCATTTGTAAAGCTTGTAAACTAGATACATGGTCCATATCTGTTATTGCACCAATCTTCAAAAAAAGAAATTGTGTGGAGCTCAGACGTTATTGTTCACTATTGTTTCTGGACTCACTAGCAAAAGTGACAGGCAGAACTGTCCTTTCCAGGTTAAAAACTTGGCCAGAGAAACACAAGTTCTATAATATTAGTTCCAGGAGGGCTTTGGGACAGTCAAACAGTGCTTAGACCTTAGTTCTATTATTAACAAGCTTACAGTAGTAAAAAGGGGGGTAATTTGTGCAATTTGTGCAACCAGTGCTAAAGTGCTTGTGCTCACTCAAATAAAATAAGGTTGCATTGATATATACCCAATTGGCATATTCAATCTACATATTCGCCCTTTGTAGAGTGGTGTACTATATACCTAGGGCCTGTAAATTGAATCAAACCCATGACTGTTCCACAGTTATTGTGCCACCGACTTAAGTAGCACCTTAAAACATGGTCCAGACCTGCCACTGCAGCCTGAACTGCCATGTTGACTTGGCAATAAAACCCTTTTGCCAAGCCCAAAACTTCCCTTTTGTTCCATATAAGACACCCCTAAGGTAGGCCTCAGGTAGTCCACAGGGCAGGGTGCCTTACAATTGAAAGATTGGACATTAAATTGACAGATAAGGGTTTTCTATTGATTAACCTTCGGTTGTAATCATTAAATAAGGCCCTTTGTTGGTCGTATGGACCTTTATTCATCAAGAAGGAGAAGTTAAAATGAGCAATCATCTGCATCAGTACCATATAAATTATAAAATTGTTAAAAAGTTTAGTACAGTCAGTAAGGAGAATTTGTGCGAGTTAAAGGGCTTCATTGATCAATTATTTAATAATTCAACGTTAGTCTTTTAAGCATCATCATTAGAAATATGTACAATCCAGTAATCAATATTTAAATACAAGCAAACATACAATATTCATAAGTATAATAGTTACAATTGAAATAAAACAGCTAGTGTGTTCCTTAAAATAATCCCCCTAGTCTAAGTTTTAGAATCAAAAGGGATTAGGTGTCAGTTCAGAAAACCCAATAAAGAATTCTGTTGAGATAATAAATGCATAAGCATAAAGCCTTCGCATATCAACAAACAAAAATGTCCAGCTGGAAAGATGTTCAGCTATAACTCAGTAGACTTATAATAAAACAGAGGATATGTTCAAAAGTAATGTCTCATGAAGAGAGATATGGTCTCGAGAAAACCGAGAGATGGATCTCCGGAAATGCAATCCTCTCCTACTCTAAGAATTCACACTAATACAAACACAGCAAAACTGCCACTTTTAGAAAGTCAAATGTTGTCTGCCCTTAGCTCTTTTGTCCCTGCAACCTGTCTTTGGTCACATGACTTAGTGTAACTGACAATTGGACTTTGTGAATTCCTCCAAGCCAGTCACACAATAAAAGGATTAGGTGTGCTTGAATGGGCCATCAGCTGTCAAGATGGGGGAGCTGAGCACAACCCAATTTGCAACTGAATAGCAAGAGCTCTGCCTTCATATAAATGACCTATTTCCCCCACATTGTCACTGCAGCCAGATTGGCGTTAGGGCAGGGGAGTCAAGAAATTCCTTGCACTTCAAAGACACTGTCTAGAAGCTTCTCCCACCTTCCAGAAGGAAGAAACCAGGGTATAAGGACGTCAGGCACCCATTCTTCACTTTACTTCTGGACCTATGAAAGGACTCTCAGAGGACTGCTTTGTTTTACCTGAAAAGACTGCTTTGCTGAGTGGTGCCTGCCTTGAACCCTCAGAGGTCAGCCCTGTTGTTGATCCCTTGCATCTTCACCTGAACGCAGACTTACCAGATTGACTCTGAGGACTGTTTTTCTGGCCTCCTGGGCAGACCCACCCATGCACAAATGACTCCCACCAACAAGCCCACCCTTGGATACAATCAAAGTGATTCCTGGACCCCTCAAGTGGAGCCCCACCAATCCTGGATCATTGGTAGTTGCGCTAATTGGGCCCAGATAGCTGAATCCCAAAACTGAGGAATTTGAAAGTTTTTAGCGAAAAACTGCTCTGAGATACAGGAGGAGACGGGGCTAAATTGCACAGCTATCCTCCTAAGGTACATCAGGCTGACTTTGAGGCCTCTCCCGCTACGATCATTTCTGCAGCAGCAAATCCTGTTTAACGGTCCTTCACCAAAGGGGGTTTCAGGCTTTTGGAACTGTCTTTAGCTACAGCCCTCTGCCTCATCCCTCTGGAGGTTTTTGAATTCCAAAAAAGAGACTAAGGGCCCGATTTAGACCTTAGCAGGCGGGTAAATCCGTCCCAATGGTGACGGATATCCTGTCTGCTCAAATATAAATCCCAATAGGATATAATGGGATTTATATTTCGGCGGACATGATAGCTGTCACCTTTGTGATGGACTAACTCGTCTGCCAAGATCTAAATTGGGCTCTAAGTCCAAACGTAGAAATCTTCACTGCAGCTTCAACCCAAGGCTCCCTGACGATCATGTTCCCTCTTCGGACATGGCCTGCAGCTCTGCTTCGCTAAACTTTACATTCCCAGAACATGTTTCTTAAAATTTCCTCTAATTTCGAAGGTATGCACTGACAGTGTCCAATCCACTTTTTCTATTTGAACCACACTAAATCGCAGTCAGCCATATTTGTTTACTTTTACCCCATCTCATGCAACTGATGTCTGCTGTTGGTGGTTTGATCTATTAGGCACTAACACTCTAATATCTCTGGGTCTACTGATTGGATTTTCATTGTTTTGGTGTCAAATAATGTGTAAAATTAAATCTATGTTTCTAAATTGCTGTGGGAGTTTGTTTTTGTGTTGTGTTTTCACCATTTGTGTGCTGCATAAATAGATTATACTTGAAACGTTGCCTTTTATTTAAGATTCACAGATTTCTTTATGAGCCTGAGAATGTAAAAGATATTGGTAAAGCTGAGTTAAAAAGGCACAAGAAAAAGGTGTAAACAGAGCATTATTTTACACCAGGGAATCATGTACCTTGCTTGATTATAGCCATGTTTGGTCTGGGTTATAAACAGCCATCAGAAGTCTCTGTTGACTCATTTTAGATGAAATATAATTCAAATAAATGCCTTATTCCCCATTCAAAATGACTGTTTTGGTATTCATATTCATTGCCCGTGTGATGAGTTCTCATCTCAAAGTACCCAGAAGCAGGCCTTTTAAGCTTTTGGTGCTAATTCCAGCCTTAAACTTTTTACAACAGCTGCACTGTGTTAATATTTGCTTTGCACTGGTAGATTTTATTAAACAAGCCTTGCATATTCATTAAGGGTTAGGAATTTTTTACCTTTTTAGACTGATAAATTGCATATGTAGTTTTAAGGGTGTGTTTAATGGTGAAACGTGAAAGATATTTTCAGACATGTGTCCTGCTAGTAAATTGCCTACTTTTGTTTTTTATAATTTTTTTTTTTTATGTTTGGATTTTTAACGGTGAGCCTATGCCATTGATATACATTTATAGTTTTCATTTATGATTACAGCATAAAGCTGAATTGATTGATGGATTGATTGAAATGAAAACTCAACAACTTACTTTATTAGATGCATCCAATTACTTTGGTCACAAAAATACATATACAAATGTAGATGAACTCAGATGAAAATTAACGTATGTTTTGGAGTAACTAATACTTTTGACTATTCATGATTTTCCAGTGTAAAGCTTGTCCAAAAGGTAGACTTACATGTTCCAACCACCTGAAACCAGATGTTGAAGCCAAGTTTATGAGTGTAAGATACTACTAGTAAATTTTCATATGTATGCTGAGGTGTCCGACACCAGGTTTGAATGGGCCCCTGATTTAAAAAGAAAGGCAGAAGTAAAAATGTTTCTTAAAGTTTGAAAAAAATGTGGTAAAAATAAATTTCATTATAAAAAAATGATATGCTTTGTTCTGTGATTCCTACCAATCCATAATATCTGTGCGTTTGTTGGACAACATGCACTTTGGGTGAGGTGCCTAGACTGATTCTGGACACCCCGCAGGATAAGTTGGAGTAGAGACCAGCTAGCTTACAGTGCCACTATAATCCCCGCTAACCTTACCAGGGAGCAGATGGTTTCTGTGAACCACTGAACATGACAACCCTGACTCCTCAGAGACCGTGGAAACAGATCAAAACCTTCCGCTCAGCCACTCAGGCTTACATGTGCTCAGAGAAATATACAGAATACACAGTGGGACGTTTTCAATATATTTGTTTAACCAATGCTATTCTTGTATAGAATACATGTGCTGCAATAATCAGTAGACAGAAACGGATGAAAGTAATTATGAGTACCAAAGCAGAAAAAGTAGAGACAGTTCTACCATGGTGCTAAAACAGCATATATATGCATGCATGATCAAGACAGTAATCAGGTGTACTCCTACTATGCAAACCCTACTCTAAATGTACCTAGAGTGTGTGTAGGTGTGAAACCAAGAATCCCCCCAAGGGACGATCCAACCCTGTTACCTGGTGGGAGAGAATATAGGGGCCTGTATTGGTCACAAAGTGGACACCCACTCACAGAGATGTCAGACCGTTGTGTGGTGAGGTCTCACCATGCAGGGACCCTTGGTGTCAGCTGAAGTGACTCCTCTGTAAATCTTTTGGAATGCTCTTTATTTATAATAGAAAGCAGCCTTGCAATGTGTGTATAGATTAGCGATGTTATGGATGTGTAGATAGCCCTGTCGTCCTGTGAATATAGATAGAACAACATGTGTACATAGTGCATAGAAGGGCCTTGCACATGATATTAGAGGCATTGTGATGATGTGGTGCAAAGCTAGATATTTCAGAGAAACTAATCCAATATTGTTGTGCACGCAAATGTGTGCAAAAGGTCACAGCAGAAATGTTATTGTGAAAAATAGGACAATGTAAGAAATGAGAGGCTCCGATACATGGGCCTAACCCGGGCACATCAATTTTCTAAACTAAAGAAAAAACATACTACAGCATTATTATCTCAAAAGTGTATTAAAAATAACACATTTAAATAGCTTTCATTTATGTTTGATAATTCCGTAACATTTTGTATATATCTATTTTTAATTAATGTATGTTTCTACCAAGATAAAGTTAGTTTTATTTTTTCATTTTGAAAAGTTTATGAAATACATTTATGATAAGATAATATATATTTTTTAATGACCTACACTATTTCAACCTTGAAAAATATTACTTCACTGGTCCTTGCCTCTGTTATTTTCTTCAGAAGGGTGCTGCAGTTCCAGTGATTGGTGTGATGCTGGACATTTTTCAGACCTGAGCTGGAGGATATTTACAACTGTTTCGGGACCCTTTCTCTACAGTATTTTTAGAAGTGCAGTTTGTGAGTGGTAATGTTTTTATTGTTTTGTGACTGAGTGAGTGACTGACCCACCCGAAACCATCCTTACCCTTCCCTAAACTCCTCTTTATTTTTTCATAAATCCCTCCTATTTAGAATTTAGTATTCCATATTTTCCAGCTGCTCCCCCAGTCCCTTCCAAGTAACTACTGAAATGTAGAAAGAATGAAAAACAGAATGATCGACCAGGGTCTAGCATAGCCAGAACACATGTACCATAAATTCTGAATTTGGTGCAACACACTTCCTGCACCCGTCATCCCAAGGTACAATCCAGATCAAAATGTTCATCATAAAGAGGAAGGTGCACTCATTGAAATCAAACACGAGCTCACTTAGTCCAAAAGCAATTCTTTTCTTTATTTCGGTAATCTTTGCCAAGAGCGACACACAACCAATGTGTTTTTTTCCCCGTAGGAACTTCGTCAGGGCTGCAATGATCACAAAGAAAATGAACATCTTACAAACAACATATATAAAGGACGTCCAAAATGAAGAATACATATTGTACATGAATAGACGAATCTAGAGGCAAATGGCGCAACTTAACAGACAATGGAGATAAAAACATACTATTTACACATGAATAATTACATATATATATATATATATATATATATATATATATATATATATATATATATATTCACTGAAAAAACCATAGTTGCACTAACTATATATCGCGCAGCCGCAATCCACTGCTGATCATGTCACATATTACATCATTCATGACATGGTCAGTGACATCACTGATGACATCACTGATGACATCTCAAATGACATCACAGATGACATCACTGATGACATCTCAAATGACATCACTGATGACATCTCATTTGACATTACTGATCATATCACTGATGACATCATTCATGTGATAATACGATGAACCTCTTCAGACTCTAATATAACATTAGATACACTCAGTGTAAACAGACACTCACAGACTGTCACTCATCCATGGAGTTACTCATACACCTAGTCAGTCATGCAAAGAATCAATCACACCTCCATTTCCTCAACTATACAGTTATACTCACCTTACTTATTCAAACATATACTAACACATATTTACTCTCTTATACAATCCCTGATACAAGTTCACAATGATCCATACAGCCACTCACACATTCACTGGCTCTTATGCACAGTTATTTATATATGTCAACTCTCACATGTACTGTGTTTTACATATGTACTTACTTTGACATGTAGCACTGAGATATACATTCACTCACCAATACACTCATGCACACAGTCAACCGCCCATACAGCTGTTTCCACATGCACTTTTGAACCCATACATCTAGTGAATACACTGCTCACACATCTATGCACAGAGTCATACACCTCCCAGCCACCCACACACACACTCAGTCTCCCATACAAATACTTGGGCAACCAATCAATAACCCATATAGTTACTCATATAGCTACTGATCAACACATGCAGCAGTTTACAGAACAACAGACATAATGATGCACAAATTAAGACAGTTTAGTCACTAACCCATGCACTCAGTGAGACACATTTAATCACTCACTCATACAGTCAGTCATGCACCTACTAAATCCTTCATCCAGACACTTATACATCCACTCGTTCTTCAATATGTAAGACATATTTTAACTTTACAGAAACATACAGTCACTGGATGTTGTCATCAGTGATGTCATTTGAGATGTCATCAGTGATGTCATCAGTGATGTCACTGACCATGTCATGAATGATGTAATATGTGACATGATCAGCAGTGGATTGCGGGTGCGCGATATGTAGTTAGTGCAACTAACTATATATGTGAATTTCAATGGTTTTGTGTGAGTAAAATAAGGTTTTGCTAATTCCTAACTATGGGGGTCATTATGATTGCGGATTTTCCGCATCCTCGGGGCCGGCGGAAGCCACCGCCGGCCCCGAGGATGCGGAAAATCCGCAGCGGACTGACCAAAGACCCACCGCCAGATTAGGATGGCTGGTGGATCCTGGTTTCCGTCCGCAGCTTTTCCGCCGCGGTCGGATTACAACCGCGGCGGAAAAGCTCTAATATGGTGACGGTGCCTTCCAGACACCGTCCACCATATTAGGATGGCCAGTAAAGTATGCTTTTCCGCGGCGGGTTTTCCGCCGCGGAAAAGCATCCGGAACTTCACTGCAGGGGCCCGTTGCGGGCCACCTAGGTGAAGGGGGGTGGGGGGTGCACATGGGGGGTACCTATGGTACCCCCCTGCATTTGCTTGCAGAAAGCGGCAGGCACCGCGCGGTGCCTGCCTCTTTCTGCATGCAAATGCAATGCGTGCATTTTTAACATTGTCGCGGGTGCAGCTTGAAGCTGCACCCGCGGCAATGTTAAAAATAGAGGATGTGACTGCCAGGGTGGCGGTCACATCCTAATTGCACAGGAGGGAACTCCGCATGCCATGCGGAGGTTCCCTCCTGCTCTGGGGTCGCGGATGGACGCAAGTCCGTCCGCGATCCTAATCGACCCCTATATATGGTCTATAACCTATGGTTTTTTCAGTGAATTTTCAAGGTTTTGTAAATGCTAATTCCTAACTATATATGGTCTATAACCTATGGTTTTTTCAGTGAATTTCAATGGTTTTTTAATAGCAAATATCAAAAGCTGTAAAATGTATTCTTCTTTTAAAGGAAAAATATATTTTATATGTATTTAATATAATTTTTTTATGTATATACATTTTTTGAGGGAACGAATTTATCAACTATCATGCTGAAGAAGAGTGTGGGGAAAAAAAACAAAGAGGAGGACTAAGAGGAAAGAACAATCAGTTCAAAAATACAATTGCTTTTAAGCATGAAGTGCTTTTCCACACATTTACATTTAAATAACCCATATTAGAACATACAAAATATCTACAGAGGAGACGGTGTACATTGAATTTTAGACTCTTCACTGGTACCTACATGTTGGTACTTACATCACCCTCACAACACAACAGCTCTATTCAGAGCTACCCTACCTCAAAGCACTCTAAAATATTATTTTACTATTTCCCTTGGTTTTCCCCTTGTTACGCTTTCCGGAACGCTACCCGGTGCGCGGACCGGGCGCTAACCATGCGAAAAATTTTTTTACATATATGGGGCTCCTCAGCCACCCTCAGAAAACCTAGGGGGTCAGGATATGTCTCCTGTGCCCCCTTATACCCATTCCCAACATTGTTTATCCTCCATCTTGTGACTAAATTCATCCGAAACACAAGATGGCGGACTCCCGTTACGCTACCGGTGAGATACCCGGTTCGCGTACCGTGTAGCGCTTCCACCGCGAAAAATCGAAAAAAAAAATATTTTATTTTTTTGCCCCACGGGGCCCTTTAATAGCCCCCACATCAATCCTAGGGAGTCAGGAGGGGTCTACCTTGCCCCTTTCATTCATTTCCCCCTTCGTTTATTTCCACCTCTTGTCTCTCGATCCTACCGAGAGACAAGATGGCGGCCGATCTGGACTGTTTAGAATTTTGAGAGTCACCGGAGAGCCAATCCGCTTCTCCTCGCGAAGTTCCGTTAGGCGTCTGGTACGCGAACCGGGGCGCTGACCGGGACGCTGTCACAGATATATATAATTTTTTTGAACGTTAATTTCTCAAAATCCACTGGAGCACATATCTTGAGACCTAGCAAAGACATATCGGGCAAACAGTCTCTACAATTTTGCCAAGTTTCATAGAAATCCATTCAGCCGTTCGAGCTAAAAGTGAGTCCAACCGCCCTATGGAAAACTCAATGTTAAAAACACGTTTTGGGGCCCCCCTTTTTTCTCGGCCCCCGCTTGACGAACCCCCCCCAAACTTTCAGGGGACGCTCAGAAACAAAATGTGCCATTTTCCTTAAAATTTCAGCCAATTCCGTCCATCAACGCCAAAGTTATTCAACATAGAATTTTCAGAAATCCCTATTAAAAAAATTCTAACTATATAGGTAATATATATATATATATATATATATATATATATATATATATATATATATATATATATATATATATATATATCCAAAGCTGCAGTTTTGCTCTGAACCCCTGCCCCTTGCAGCGGAGGGCCCGGACGGGATAGCGAGTCCCGAGTAATTCAAAAAGTTCATCCAAAACCGGATAAAGAAGGAATGTCCGGGCCAGCTTTTGCAATTCAGTGAGCTTTTAATGATAGCTCCACTCGACGCGTTTGGAGGAGACTTCCTCTTGATCACGAGCGTGAGTGTGAGTGAATCATAGGTTTAAATACAGTCACATGACATATTGAAATGGTAAACAGACTCGCAGGACTTGAACATTACGAGCTACAATGCATCGGTCAGTCGCAGTACAATCAATAATACGTGCAATGAAATAAAATAAAATAGGCATTGGCATGCACGGGAGAAGCAACCTTGTGGCAGAAATTAGGGCATATAAATAAAATGCGCTGATTTGCGTAACAATAAACAAAACAATACCGACTGAAGACACACACTTAGTAAACAGTGCTAGTTCTTCAAAGGGTGGGCAAGAAAAGTGTAATTGTCCACCTGTCACTTGGTAAGGTACACTTGTTCAGTCTCATTATAACTATTCAATGATATTTCCAATGGGGAAAAGCAGTGAAAAAAGGGACGACTCAATTACGCCCCAGTGGGCAAAACGTCTACCATTTAGGCATTGTAGATTAAGTTCACGGCCGTGAACCTAAGACCCATGGATGCAGGAATGACAGTTTCAATCACGCCCCAGTGGGCAAACGTGGACAAATTCCTGCATGTGTCCACTAATCAACCAGCGGACAACCCGGGGTACCTCCTGGAAAGTGGTGACAATGCCGCCAGTGCTCCAATTCATACGTGCTCAACTGCCATACGTGAGTTGTGGTCAAGTGACCGTGCATTGAAATCTCTTGTTACTTCTCACAGAGATCTGGTGAAAAAATAAAATAAAAGCAAAGTGACTTAATGTGAAGAAGTGACAACAATAAAAATGCATAAATGCATGATACAGAACACAAACATCTCACAAACCAAAAGTCTTGTGAACTCTTCCACTCTCACATCTGGCCACTTGGAGTACCTGTCCATGAGCACACACACATATTTCTGTGTTCACCTTGTCTCCTCTGTATATGAACACCCCCTGGTCGTCCACAGAGAGTTCTTCTCTCACCTCATAGTACCTCCGTAGGTACCCACTCAGATGTCTTTTCTCCGGCCACCCACACACTATGCATTTCATTACCTCCTGTAATTCCTGGTCTTCTCTGTAGGCTTCCTCCCATTCTTGGTTGCTGATGACCCTTTCATGGTCCTCCATTAACGCTACCATTTCTTCCATGGCCTCCTGATCCTCTTCTTCCATCTCCATCGATGCCGCCCGGCTCAAGTAATCTGCAACCTTGTTCCTGTTGCCGGGGATGTATTCTACATTGTATCTATATTCTAGGAGCTTCAATGTCATCTTTGCAATCCTGGGAGTGGCGCTAGCCTGTCCACTGGATGTGAGTACCTTTACCAGGGGCTTGTGGTCTTTTTTTAGCTGGAATCTTGTTCCCCATAGAAATTGTCTGTATCTGGTCATAGCCCACACCACAGCTAGCATCTCTTTTTCTATGATGCTGAATTTCTTTTCCATTTCTCTCAGCACTCTGGATGCAAAGCTCAGTGTCTCCACCACTCCTTGCCCCCTGTCCTGCATCAGGACTGCACTCATTCCTTTGTCGCTGGCATCGGTGGTGAGGATTGTTCTCCCCTTAGGGTCGTATCCCTGCAACGGTATTGCCTGCACCACGTCTCTCTTTATGTTCTCAAACTCTCCTTGGGCTTCCTCCGTCCATCTGAACACCATCTTCTCCCGCATTAACTGCCTCATGTTGTGGGTCTTTGTTGCGAAGTGGGAGACCAATTTGCTGTAATATTCGGCCATTCCTAGGAATGACCTCACCTCTTCCTTGTTGGACGGTGGTGGCGCCTCACAGATGGCCCTCACATTTTCTGTCTTCGGGGTGATCCATTGTACCCCAATCTCGTGTCCTAGACAGGTCACCTTCTCCATTCCACCGGCATTTCTCCCACTCCGTTGTTAATCCTCTTTCTTCCAACACTCGCAATACCTTAGACAGCTTAGCGTCATGATCCATTCTGTCCTTGCCCATCACCAGGATGTCGTCCTGGAAGTACTGGATGCCTTCCATGTTCTTGAAGAGTTGGTGCATCCATTTTTGAAATACTGCAGCCACCGACGCCAGCCCGAACGGCATCCTACAGAACTGGTAGCACTCAAAGGGTGTGATGAACGAGGTGAGTTTCCTGCTCTCCGGATGCAACGCTATTTGGTGGTAGGCCGATGTTAAGTCGATAGTGGAGTACCACTTGATTCCTCTGGTCTTTGCCAGCATCTCCTCAATGCGTGGCAGCGGGAACTTCTCCACCACAATGTTCTTGTTTAGTTTGCGTAGGTCCACACAGAGCCTGACCTTGCCGCTTGGTTTCATCACCACAACCAATGGCGCCAGCCACTCCGCGCACGTGATAGGCTCAATTATGCTCTTCTTCTCCAGATCCTGAAGTTCGACTTGCACTGCTTCTTTCACCGCCAATGGCACATTTCTCACTCTGTGTGCTACCGGCTTCGCTTCTGTTTTCAGGATGATTTTATGCGTGAACCTCTCCAGCTTCCCTACTTTCCCGCCGAATAATCTGGGGTAGTCTTTCTTCCATTTCTCCAGGTTCGGCCATTGTTCTGGCTCCGTTAGCAAGACTTGCACCGCTCCTCCTGGGTCTAACTTGATGCCTAGGTCACCCCGGTCCATCCACCCCAGCACCGACGGTCCTTTCTCTGAGACATACAGTTTGCAGTATGCACAGCGTCCCTTGAATTCGAATTTGAGTGGTCTGCAACCCACCATGGGTATGCGGTCTCCATTATACGTTACTGGCCGTATGTCCACCCGCTCCAACTCTGGGCCCAGTTGTGGCCTGAACTTTTCATCCCATACCGCCCGTTGTAATATTGTGTAAGGTGACCCAGAGTCTGCCACTATGCTGATTGGCACTCCTCCAATATGCATGTCCAGCACTGGTTTGCTTGATCTCTTGGTGTCCACACACAGCACCTGGTCGTAGATACATAGGACTGTATCATCCTTTCATGACCGCTTCCCTCTTGGTCATCTTGCCCATGGTCCACAAATTTCACCACATTCCTGGTCGCTTTCCTCGGACACACCTTCTCATATTGTCCTACGATCCCGCAGAACATGCACTTGGCACGGAATGCCGGGCACTTCCTATCATGCGCTTCATGAGTCATGCTGCTGCACCGATAACACGGGTTCTTGGCGCCCTTCGAGTGGTTCCCGGGCGGTCCTGTATTTCCTTGCCATTTGTTCGGGCCTCTCTGTGGTGCTCCCTTGATCTTGTTATCTCTTCTGGGGGCCTCCTCTTCAATTCTATTTACCATGGGTCTGGCCAGCGTTTCCTTTCTTGCTGCCTCTGCGCATCGCCTCGCCAATTCTGCTTTTTTGACGATCGCCACAACCTCCTTCAGGGAGGAGTCCCCATTGGCCCACAACTTGTCCTGCACCGCTTTACTCGTCGTGTGCATCACTATCTGATCCTTTATGAATTCGTTATGGAAATTTGCATATCTGCACGTGGACGCCAACTTTTTGAGTGCCGCAGCATATTCATTGATCGATTCCCCCACTTCCTGTTTTCGTTGTTGCAAGTTGCATCGGTCAATTGAGACACAGACGGCCGGCCTGTAATGTTCATTTAGTTCTTCTATCGCCTGAGCATATACATCGTCGTCATTATCCTGTCTCTGTTTGGGTACCAGATTCTTGAACACCCTCAGCCCCTCCGGGCCCAAATTATGAAGCAGTATCCTCCTTTTCCTTTTACTTGTAAATGGTTCTTCATTCTCGTCTTCCAGCACCTCAATATAGTTGGAAATATATTCGGTCCAGTCCGCCCACTTCATTAGGGGTTACCTGGTTTGGGTAGAAAAGGTATGGGCGCCGTTGTTGAGGACCCCTGCGCGCACATGGTTTCGCGCTTCTCTCCTGGTGGTGTCTCACCTTGTCCCTTGGGGCTCCCTGGTGCGTTATCCTCCCCTTCTCTTTTCGGGCTCAATGGAGTGCTTTGGGCTTCACCGCCATCTTTGCCCCCTGAGGTCGCCAGTGCTATTCCCAGCTGGGTATACAACAGGTCCCGGTGGTCCTGTGTCTGTGCTCTGCTGTCCGCCACTGGCCGTGTAGCTGTATGCTCCAGCCGCCCTACTGTTGTGGCCTAATGGAGCTCCGCCGCCCCTGCCCTTCTTGCATGGGGTTGCCTATGTTTGGGGCCCCTTGTACCTGGCGTCTTAGGTTGTAGCGTGCACTCTGCAGCACAGGGAGTGCAATCACGACCCTGCCGCGCTCTCTGTGGTTGTGGAGCGTTGTCAACGTTCTGTCCAGCGTGCGCTGTACTGTGGGTGTCTCTGCCTAGTTTGCTCAATCTGCACGTGGGTTCGTTTTTCTTTGTATTCCTGGTTCCGTTTTTTTTTCTCACGATCCGAGCCTCGTCGCCATTGTCATGTATCAGGCTATCCTCCCCACAGATGACACGACCAACGTCTGCTGTAAGTCAGTGTTTATTTATCTTACAACCTTACAGAGAGCGCAGAGCCTCTCTCTGGCTCCGGCACCCGTACTGAAGCCTTCGCGCGCTTCACCTAAAATGGCGGATCGGCGTGCTACGTTATCACGCTGATCCAAACACTGGAACGCTGACTCTACACTGAGCAGTGGGGCTAAATTATCTGGCACCCCCCCCCCCCCCCCCCCTAATAATTTTTTCCGAACCTTAGCCCGGGCCGGTAGAGGGTCAAGAAATCAAGGAATACCAGCCCACTTGCACCATTCAGCCAGAGCAGCACCACAAGCAGCGTTACAGTAGAGGCAGCGCTGGCACCATTCACATTGAGGGTGGGTGCAGCAAGCTGATACTTTGGTTGCAGGATGTTAAAGGCACAGCGGGCGGTAATATCTCACACGACCTTTATCCAGCCAACTGGGTCGCTGCGCCACCAGCCGGGATCAGCTGCCCAGTGACATGATGAATAATTATCAGTGCCTGAGAAAGCAGGTAATGTTTTACTAAAAATCATCATTACATATTTTTAAAAATACTTCTCTGTAACTGCCATATATATAAGTTGCTGTTCCAGTCCTGACTATGCACCAGCCCGTCCCCAAATAATGGTTGCAGTCGCCTGGCAACACTAAAACTCTCCTTCAACCCGTGCTCCATGTCCAGAAGAGGCTGAGCAGGTGATTTTTAGGGCAGGCACGCCTCTCTCAAACACAGCTCTAGCAAGGGACTGCATATCTAATTAGAGCAATTTTTAACAGAATCCATCAGGTTTGAAGCTCGAAAATTCAGAGAAAAGGTTCTCATAAAACCCAGAATACAATGACAAGCGTGGAGAATCACGACGCGCGCACTTAGGACCCGGCCTCTCCGGACCCCGCCCGCTCCTGGTCTCTGGTGGTTGGTCGGGCGGACGGACCAATCGGCGTCCGGCCGACCCATTTCCGCTTCGGCGATATCGCGCGACCCGAGGGTCAGGGGTGGAGCCTTTGGGCCTATTTAGGGTCATCTCCCTGTGACTGGGGTCTCTGTTCCCGCTATCACTCCTGGATACCTGACTGCTCACACCGGCATCTGGCCATTCTCGTGTTCCGTGCCGGCTTCCCGAAACTCCCACCCACCCGTCCCTTAGATTAACGGTTTGGGGGGCGTTCTGCGGAGAAGAGACCTGCGATCAGTAAATGGTGGCTAAACAAGATGGATGGGAGCCCGCTTGCCGGGCTCCATAGGCCAGCTCTGAGGGGGGATGTGGCAAGCTCTCCACTGGGAGGAAGTGACCACCGGCTGGGGAGGCTAGGGCGACAGATTTCGAGCCTCCCGGGCGACCCGGTGTAGCCTGGTGGTCGAGAGGTGGGCCCCGGTAATGGCGGACAAGGATAGAAGGGCGGGACCCACCTCTCTAAGGGGCAGGTGCACGGCACTTGGCGTAGGATACCCAGTTGCGAGATGCGAACCAGATGGTGTTCCTCCCTTAGGGTTGGGAAGGTGATGGAGCTGATATGCTCATAAATGTAGTTATGTTATAACTTGTGATTTTAGATATGCATGTTATTGCTTGTCATGTTTATACAATGTGGTGAATAAACATGGCCTTTTTAACCCCACCCGAATCTATGGTGATTTCAAATGTGGGGATCTTGCATGTCTAGGGTAGTTGGGCGGCGGGGGCATATCTGGAGGGTACGGGTCCAAATATGCATTCCACTGACCAGTTTTGCATTCATAGGTCTTCACCAGCGTTACGACTAGGGAAAGACTGACTTTTCTACAGTACAGCAGCTGAGAGGGAATGCTGGCGGCTGAGCCAATGAGTGTAACACACATAGAGAAGAGCCACTTTGCAAGGACAGCATCAGCTACATTATTTTTTAAAATGTTTCCTTACCTAGCTTGTGCCGTGTAGAGTTATGACTTTACTAGATAAAAGGTAAGTCGTTATTAAATGAATGCTACTGCAGGGATTTATCACAGCGGAGATGTTCGATAACCCTGTTGAAAGCCCTTGACTGTACAAATGCTACACTGCATATTTCCGAAATTACGATCAGCTTAGTGCCCTTCCATTTCTGTGATGTGTAGCAATTTTAAGATTTTCTTAGTTTCTTCTTGCTCAAATGGGTGTCATTTCTGAAATGTACATGTTTCCCTCAGCTTTACTGCCTGGCTTTGCTCGCTTGAAAGTGTCACTCATAGTGGTTAAAATGTCACTCATAATTATACTGAAATTATAAAAATGTCACACATAGCAATCTGAAACCTTGGCAGCTATGCCCATCCAAATTGCGATTTGTTATGCATTTCTAAACCTATGTTCTTATTCGATAAGCACTTTCTTACTGAGTCAGAAAACGGGTTTAGTAGAGTTCAAAAAGCCGTTTAGTAGTCACAAAACTTGGTGATTTAGCAAATTACAGGCTCGACTAAATAGCCCCGAACATGTGGCCCGAAATAATTTGTCGAATAGTTAACTAATTTTTGCAGGTGCGTTTGTATGAAATATCGATTAACAGCTAAAATGTAAGATTAGTGTTTGGTGTTCAAGTAATCTTAGAATATGAGTGAACAATAGTTTTGCCCTTTTGAAAAACCCTCAGATATTTTACTTTGCCTCCATCTTCCCGGTAGCCTTCCAAGGAGCACTGTGCACTTCATTTGATTTGGAATGAACAGCACATTCTTCTTCAAACACACAGCTTTTCAATCCTGCTATACATTGTGAGGGTTTTTCAATAAATCTTCACAGTATGCCATTTTAAATGGCTAGCTTTGTGCTCCAGTACTCAGATCATGATTAAGGCGAGGAAAATAACTTAATTTAATGCCAGTTATTCATCTTGCCAGCAATGGATAAACGACAGAGAATCAGGAGATGAAAATGATTCCTCGCCCTTCTGCTTTTCTATACTCTCAAAATATTTCAATGAATATACTTCCTATTGGTTTCATTCTTTCAGGGTTCATTTAGGTCAGTAACTAGTAGACTAATATGGCCCTTTCACATTTTCCAAACCTATACAAACCTGCAAATTACCAACTAGTTGAAATGTGGTCATAGACATTACTGGCTGGCCATTTTTGAAGCAACTTCTTTAACATGGCCAGTTCAATACTTTGGCGCATATTTGCAAGCCCCTAGCGCCACTGGTGCATCACACTATTTGATGGTCTGGTAACGCTCTATGTTAGCCCATATTTATAAGGTTGTGAGAAGCCTCTTTGTGAGGCTTAACACAGACTTGTAAATATGGCCCTCTGCAACTCAGTTTTCTGCAGCAAATTAGCTTAAAATGTGTGTTGCTGTGGGCATTCACTCATGGCGTTTTGGCATTGCTTCAGATTTACAAGGATCTGTAAATCTGATGCAGCACGAAAAACGGATGCCTTTCAAAAGGAGGCGTTAAGGTGGCAGAACAAGGAAAAATACTTGTATTTCTCTGCATTCCTTTGCTCTTTCAACGTGTGCTGCAGTTTGTAGCATACTTAAAAGGAGCAAAATGTCATTAAGGATTGTTTTTGTGCAGGAAGGTGTCCCTTCTTGTTAAAAAAAGTCCCTGCAACAAAGTTACCCTTGCACCATGGTGCAATGGTGTCTGCGTTGGCGCTACGCAGCATTTTTAGCGCCAGCAATGGGGTGGGCACAGATATGCGATGTATTCTTGTTAATACAGTGCATCCCTGCATTTTGAAAATTTCACAGTTCAGCGAAGCAAAATTGCTTATGGAACCGTGCTGCACCATTTTCCTGTAAATATGCCCCTTTGTATAAGCTGTAATTTCCAATTGGTAGCAGGTTAAAAAAAAACATTTACACCTGTTTAGCTTTGCATACAAACTCCTTGATAGGGGTGTTTTAATCAATCCTAAGGCTTCAATTTGAAAATAAGTCTCTGTAAATAATTGTCCCTGTCACCATCGACTATTTCTTCTTGTATTTGTACCATTAACTGAAAGAAAGTCCTAAGAACGGAGACATGAATATCCAAAAAGTATACTGTCCCAAAGTTACTCTTTTTGTCCCTCAAATACACATTAAGTTAAATTTGCCTGTAGCTGTCCTTCCGATGTTTGCTAAGACAGATAAAGCCATGTAATATTGTTGCCTATATCTGGTTCAGTACAAGCAGTGGTGATACAGGTAACTGTAATACATTAAACAAGAGGACCGGCCACGTATTGCTTTTATTTTACAGTAGGTACAAGTAAACTTAAAAGAAATTTGGTGCTATTTTTTTTCCATCCACCAAAGAAAGAAAATACGCATGAACCAAGAACTGTTCGATAAGGCTGTTCCCGTGGCTCTCCCTAGAGAAAAACGTTCTTGTTAAAAACACAAAATCTAACTAGTTTATCTGGTGTTTGGTCAGTTCATGTGGGTCTCCCTGAATCTCATTTTTTCCAGGGAAAACCATGTGAAATTTGCCTGTTTCTACAGTTTGATTCTAAAGGTAATATGACCGGGATGCCCGCCACCCCCTCCCAACACCAATTCCCCATGGGAGGAGACAAACACAAGTTTGAGTTTTTGGAAGGCGGGGGGGAGTTACCCCCCCGGCCGTATTTATTAAAATATGAAACAAAATGTAAAACTTTAAATTAAAACGTTTCATGAATTATGTACAATTTTACTTCCATTACATTTTGATGAAGACATGTTCTTTGGCTAACCTTAACAGATCTCTAATACAAAGGTTTCCTAGCCGAGTCTAGCATCCTGAAAATGCATAACATTCTAAAATAAAATTGTACATCCTAGCATTAAGGGCCAACGGCAAGGTCTTAACCGGTGTCAGATCCCTACTACCAAATTCCCGCCCTCACGGTGTGAGTGGCGCATGCGCAGAGGACTTTACCCTCGTTGCCAACTGTAACTTCCCTTGTCGTGGGGGCCCCCTTTCACTCGACGCCATCTTAAAGGTCGTCCGAGTTCCTGTGTGAGGTATCCGTAAGAAGGACAGCATGGACTCCCCCCCTGCCCCACACTCTCTTCCGCAGGAGCGGATATCCGGCCCCCGGTATATTCGTAGGAGGGGCATATAGCCGTCTCCCCCCTGGGAGGGGCCTATGGCCGTCTCCCCCTAGGCGACCCATCCGTAGTGGGTGCCGCCTCCCTGTGGGAGGGGCCAATGGCCACCTCCCCCCGGGCGCTCCCATCCATACTGGGTGGCGCCCCCCCTAGGGACCTTGAAATCACTGCTCACCGATCATGACCTTACCGCCCGACCAAAATAAAAAGAAAATACGCCTAATCTGCCACAGCTTGACAATTCATCCATTTTCACATTGCTACAAAGGGAAAAAAGTCCTAAAGCACAAGACAATTTTTGTTATTTGATACATTCCTCCATTTTTTCTACAAAGGAAAAAAGGCCTACAAACATTTATTCAATCAAAGGCATACGTTAATGCTGTAAAATGAAACTGTATCTCTTTAATACATTCGAATATCACCAACAATTACTTTATTCAAACTAACATTGCAAAAGGGGCTGGTGGGTGGGTCAAAATTGCTGCTTGTTCTGTCGAGGGCTCACGAGCAACGAGTGGTGCAGCCTTCCGAGCACTGGAACAAGAGGACGCTTCATTGGATTCCCGCTCTATTTATCCGTCTGTGGAGAGGCGGGGCCCTCCTCGGGTACGCCCATCCGTGCGCGGACTTCCGGGCGGGTGTCTAGGACATCCCCTTCTGGGCGGGAAGGGCGTGCTCTGTCTACGCCGCTTTGGGCATACCAGCCGAACTATGCCCCCCGCTCACAAGGTTTTCCCGGGGGGATCGGGGCACCCATCCATACGTTTGGGGGGACCGAGTGGTCTTTCCTTTCCTTATGGCCGGGATGCCCGCCACCCCCTCCCAACACCAATTCCCCATGGAAGGAGACAAACACAAGTTTGAGTTTTTGGAAGGCGGGGGGGAGTTACCCCCCCGGCCGTATTTATAAAAATATGAAACAAAATTGAAAACTTTAAATTAAAACATTTCATGAATTATGTACAATTTTACTTCCATTACATTTTGATGAAGACATGTTCTTTGGCTAACCTTAACAGATCTCTAATACAAAGGTTTCCTAGCCGAGTCTAGCATCCTGAAAATGCATAACATTCTAAAATAAAATTGTACATCCTAGCATTAAGGGCCAACGGCAAGGTCTTAACCGGTGTCAGATCCCTACTACCAAATTCCCGCCCTCACGGTGTGAGTGGCGCATGCGCAGAGGACTTTACCCTCGTTGCCAACTGTAACTTCCCTTGTCGTGGGGGCCCCCTTTCAGTCGACGCCATCTTAAAGGTCGTCTGAGTTCCCGTGTGAGGTATCCGTAAGAAGGACAGCGTGGACTCCCCCCTTCCCCACACTCTCTTCCGCCGGAGCGGATATCCGGCCCCCGGGAAATTCGTAGGAGGGGCATATAGCCGTCTCCCCCCTGGGAGGGGCCGATGGCCGTCTCCCCCTAGGCGACCCATCCGTAGTGGGTGCCGCCTCCCTGTGGGAGGGGCCAAGGGCCACCTCCCCCCGGGCGCTCCCATCCATACTGGGTGGCGCCCCCCCTAGGGACCTTGAAATCACTGCTCACCGATCATGACCTTACCGCCACAGGCCGGATAGTTGACCGACTATCCGCCCCCCACACACCTCCTAAAGGTCATGCCTCCTCAATCCCACTAGCCATGCTATGAAGTCTCCTATGAGTAAATCATTCCCCGCCCTGGACAGGTGAACCCCATCATTCAAGTAACAGTGATCACCCCGGATACACCCATGGGGAATGCTTTGCAAATGCGCGGAGCGAAACAATTTCCCAATTTTGTTGTTGACCCTCTTTACCGAGTGGTTCAACGCCGTTACAGAGAACCCCCCCCGCCAAACTCTCCTGGGGATCATGTGGGACCAGGCAATTGTGCACCCCGGGAGCCTCCTAGCAAACCAGCTGACTGCCGACAATATGTGTTCGACTAACACCCGTCTTCCCAGTCTTACCAAGTCATTGCCCCCCCAAGTGCACTATGATTACAGATGGCGGTGACCTTTCCCGCCCTAAGAGTCCCTCCACAAATGCTTGAAATTGGTGAAACAGAGGCCTCCCTTCCCATGGAAGGTTACTCTGAACCCGTATTCCCCAGATGCGTGAGTCGCGTCACCTGCCATGAATACGTCCCCGGCGCGCCTCACGTATTTGTGGCCCACGACCCATACCACTCGATCTCCAGCTGGTGATCCCTGACCATTGGTCCTTTGGTGCTGGGTCGATCCCCAATACCGCCCCGCGTCACAGGCTTGCGAAACTGTAATTCAAACAAAAGACAACAAGCGTGAGTGCATTTCATCAGTCTTTTACAACATGTGCAGTCGCACAAACCTCTTGAAACAGTTCGAGGACCAACGGCCCAGCTGTTTAACTTCTTCCGCACCCAGACCCCGAGCCGTAGCCTCAGTAGCGGCCCCTATTCTGAATGAGTGGGTCCCAAAATCGCATGGGATCAAGCCCACCGCAGCAATCGTAAGTGCCAGCACCCTCTGAAACTGAAATTTCGTCAACGGGGTGCCGTCCTTGTGTCTAAGCAGGCTCCCTCCCCATGTCGCCGGCCTCTGTGCCAGGTAGTCCGCTAAATACCTTATGGGACAACTGGGGCTCCCTCGGGCGCGCTGCACAACAACACTACTCCCCAAAGCTTCCTGGTCTTTCTTGGACCTGGCTATCGAGATTAACATAGAATCACCCCGTATTTGGACATGATTTCTGCATAGGCCTCCCTCCACATCCTTCTTGTTTCTCGCCACGAGTTCACTTACCCGCATGGCCCCGTGGAATGCCAATGCGAAAGCCGCTCGGAACAGAACTACCTCGGAAGGAGAGGAGCATGTCTCATCAAGTTTTGCTAGTAGCAAAGACAATCTCTCTAAACCAATCGGGTGCCTTGTATCTTGTCTTCGACCCTCCAGGCGTTGCCCACCGCGGAGTGCCTTTCTGACTAGGAAGGAACCCGTCGGGTCCCGTATGCCGTGGAGCTGTGCCATGAAGGATATGGCCGCCCTATGTCTGTTGGCAGTTGCAGCTGATCGGCCTTCCTTATGAAGCGCCACTAAGAACCCTAGGAAGGATTCCTCCTGCCCCCAGCTATGTTTCCCTACCGGCCCTAAAAAGGCGCAGTACGAACGAAATGCTCCCTCACAGGCTTTCCTCGTCCTGGGCGCTAAGCTGGCTGCCACGAGGTCCTGTAATCCGGGGCACCGATCTGCCATAGTGCTTCGGGGAACGGTGCCGCCACTAGATCGGCTGTAGGTAGATAGCCCCTGAAAGCCTGCATGTGTGAACGAGAGAGTGCATCAGCTGCATTATTCAGTACACCCGGCACATGTTTTGCCCTGAATTGTACATTCAATCTCATGCATCGCAATACAATTTATTTCAACAGTCTCAAGATCCACTTGCAGCGTGCTGCCTGGTGATTAATGCACTCGACCACCGTCATATTGTCAGACCAAAACACTACTGAGCGGTCCCTAAAATCTTCTGGCCATGCCAACAGAGCCACCCAAATGGGAAATAGCTCCAAGAACCCAATGTTACCTGTTAGGCCACTGGAGTGCCACCACGTCGGCCATACTTGCGCCGACCATCGGTTACCAAAGATTGCGCCAAATCCCACGCTCCCAGCTGAGTCGGTCCACAAACCCAGTTCCGTTGAAGTCCGCCAGGAATGCCAACCAAATGCGCATGTCCTGGCGAACCTCTGCCGACAGTCTTGTGCGGTGGTTTCCCTCCTTGAGGCCGACCATAGCTTGTGCAATGGAACGTGAGAAGGGGCGAGCCATCGGTATTACTTTTAAGGCAAGGTTAAGCTGGCCCACTGTTTGTTGTAACTGGTGCAGGGTCACCTTCTCTTTACCCAGGCATTGTATTAAGGAAGCCCTGAATTTGGCCACCTTCTCCATTGGCAGAGGGAAGCTTCCTTCGAGGGAATCGAGCTCAATTCCCAGAAACTCCAGTGAAGTAGATGGCCCCACTGTCTTACCCGGTGCCAATGGGACCCCAAACTCCTTCATGAGAGTGCAGAAGTCCTGCAGTGTCTGTGCACATTCCGTAGTGCCTGCCAGACCCAAGAACAGGTAGTCGTCTAAATAGTGCATCACCTGTCTATGCCCAGTGGCCTCGGTGAACGTTCATTAAAAAAAACAGCTGAACATTTCAAAATAAGCACAAGAAATTGAGCAGCCCATGGGCATGCATTTATCCATGTAATACTCCCCTTGGAACGTGAATCCCAGCAAGCGCTGGTCCCGAGGGTATACCGGGAGCAACCTGAATGCTGATTCGATGTCTGATTTCGCCATCAAAGCACCGGGGCCCAGGCGATTCAGTAGCTCGACGGCATCGTCGAACGATGCGTATCGAACTGAACATACTTCAGGGTCAATAGCTTCATTCACCGAGGCCCCCCTCGGGGCCGACAGATTGTGAATGAGTCTATACTCCCCCGGGTCCTTCTTTGGAACCACTCCTAGAGGTGAACACACAAAATCCGCCACTGGCGGGCATGCAAAATTCCCTGCTACCCGTCCCAAGCTGACCTCTTTGGTAATTTTCTTGGCGGCCACTGCCGGGTTATGTTGAACAGATAGCTGATTCTTACAAAAGGGGCTACCCCGAAAATTCCCCGCCGGGATGTTAAAGCCATACAGGAAGCCATTCCTCAAAATCCCGGCGGATACATGATCAGGGTACTTGTTCAGCCAGGGAGTCAAAGCCAAGATGTCGATGGGTGAAGACGATTGCTTCCCAGGCATCACATCAATCCTGCTTGGATCCCCCTTTCCTCCCGAACTACCGCTCTTGGATCCACAGCTAATTTCTGGGTGTGAGGAGTTCCCACAGCCCGCACAAGCATGCTGCAACCTACATGTTCCCTGGGGCCTGTTACATTTACCTCTGTTGAAACCCCAACAAACCCCATGCTTGCCCCCATTCCCGCCGGTCTTGGGCTGTGATCCCCACCGGCGCTTGCACGAAAGGGCTGTGCCGGTCTTTGTTGGACTGTCCCAGACCCGCTCCCGCCTGGCGACGACGTACCCGCCGATCCAGGCAAGAGCTGTTTGTGCCATGACACCGTGTCAAGACAATCCCACGTTAAAGTCTCATCAAACTCTTTAGATTTTCGAAAGTGAACATCATAACCCTTCCATTCATTCCCCCCGTACATTGTATAAAAATCCATGATCCTGTTCTGGTAACATGATAATTCGGGCAACACTTCGGGTTTACGTTCCCCCATTACTGCTGTAAATATAGAAAAGGCCTTGACCCAGTTTGCCATGGTCTCATCGACCCTACATTCTGCCATCTTGGCCCGCCATACGCTGGGGTGCCATAAATCTTTCTGGGTCTTTGCGTACTCTATCTCACGATGGTCGGTCAACAGTGAAAACATATTAATATATTTGTCCCCCCATATCATTTCCTTCGTGGCCGCCGGGATGTGCTGAGACAACCTTTCCCGTCTCGAAGGCACTGAACTCTCCCCAACCATTGGCAATGGGTTCTTACCGGGTTCAACCGCCGTGTCCGCTGTCTTTGCTCGGCCATCCGTCGTGACTCCCGGTGCTACCTGCTGGGGAATATAAGGAACATTCGCCGTCCCGGCTTCCCTTGACTGCCGTAACTGCTCAATTATTATTCTGGCTTCCCCGGCCGGATCCCCCGCAGCCACTGCCCCCCCTGCTTTCTTCTTTAGCCAGGGTAACACTGCTGCTAACTGAAGGGCCAGTTTGGGGGCATCTGATCATCCTCAACTGGCGTTATCACCACAGGGATTGGTAAACCCACGTCCGGACCTGGTACCGGGCTGTCCGGGCTGGCGACTGGGTTGATTGCGCCCGGGCTTACTGGGGGCACCTCCGGGACTGGGCCCTCCTTGGAACCCGCCCTCCTCTTATTACGCTTCCCCTTACCCTCTGGAGCGACGTCCGGTAAGGCCGGTCCTATCACTTTCTTAGTCAGCCCCGAGAGGTTGTTCTGCGCTGCTATCTGCTTCTTAACCTCTGCTAAGCCCCGACCGATTGAATCCACTTTACCCATCCTCCGGTCCATCGCCGCTACTCGGTTCACAAGGGTGCGTAGCATCTTCTCCATCTCGGAGCTCTTTCCCGCTTTCTTGCCATCAATCAATCAAAGACATTTATAGAGCGCACTACTTACCCGGAGGGTCTCAAGGCGCTTGGGGGGGGGGAGGGTTGCTGCTACTGCTCTAACAGCCAGGTCTTGAGATTCTTCCTGAAGGAGAGGGGGTCTTGGGTCAGGGACAGGTCGGTCGGGAGGGAGTTCCAGGTCTTGGCGGCCAGGTAGGAGAAGGACCTTCCTCCTGTTGTCGTTCTTCGGATGCGGGGGACGGCGGCGAGGGCGTGACTGGCTGATCGGAGGTGGTGTTTGGGAGCGTAGAAGTTGATGCGGTTGTTGAGGTAGCTCGGGCCTTGATCGTGTAGGGCTTTGTGCGCGTGGGTGAGGAGGCGGAGGCGGAAGGTGATTCTTTTGTTGATGGGGAGCCAATGCAGGTCTCTCAGATGTCCGGAGATGTGGCTGTTTCGTGGGATGTCGAGGATGAGTCTGGCTGAGGCATTCTGGATCCGCTGGAGTCTCTTCTGGAGCTTGGCGGTGGTTCCGGCGTAGAGGGCGTTGCCGTAGTCCAGTCGGCTGGTGACGAGGGCCTGGGTGACCGTCTTCCTGGTCTCGGTGGGGATCCACCAGAAGATCTTCTGTAGCATGCGCAGGATGTTGAAGCACGACAAGGAGACGGCGTTGACTTGTCTGGTCATGGAGAGGGAGGAGTCCAGGATGAAGCCCAGGTTGCGTGCGTGGTCTGTCGGTTTGGGTGCGGTGCCCAGGGTGGGGGGCCACCAGGAGTCGTCCCAGGCGGAGGGCGAGGAGCCCAGGATGAGGACTTCCATCTTGTCTGAGTTCAGTTTCAGGCGGCTGGTCGTCATCCACTCGGCTACATCTTTCATCCCTTCGTGAAGGTTCGCTCTGGCGGCGGCGGGGTCGTTGGTCAGGGAGAGGATCAGCTGGGTGTCGTCGGCGTAGGAGATGATGTTGAGGTTGTGTTGGCGTGCGATGGCCGTGAGGGGGCTCATTTAGACGTTGAAGAGGGTGGGGCTCAGCGAGGATCCTTGAGGGACGCCGCAGATGACTTCGGTGGCCTCTGACTACGGTGGTAGACGGACTCTCTGTGTTCTTCCATCGAGGAAGGAGATGATCCATTCCAGTGCCTTCTCCTGGATTCCGACGTTGCTGAGGCGCTGCACTAGGGTGCGGTGGCAGACAGTGTCGAATGCCGCGGAGAGGTCTAGGAGGATGAGGGCGGCTGTTTCTCCGTTGTCCATCAGGGCTCGGATGTCATCGGTGGCAGCGATGAGGGCGATTTCGGTGCTGTGGTTGGCTCGGAAGCCAGACTGTGAGTGGTCGAGGGATCCATTCGTCTCGAGGAAGGCGGCCAGCTATTTGTTGACGGTCTTCTCGATGACTTTGGCTGGAAACGGGAGGAGCGAGATGGGGCGGTAATTCTTGAGTTCGGTGGGGTCCGCTGTTGGTTTCTTTAGTAGAGCGCTGAGTTCGGCGTGCTTCCAGCTCTCCGGGAAGGTGGCGGTGTCGAAGGAGTTGTTGATGATGTCCCGCAGGTGGGGTGCGATGACAGCGTCGGCCTTGTTGAAGACGTGGTGAGGGCAGGGGTCGGTCGGGGATCCGGAGTGGATGGAGTTCATCATGCGGAGACATATCTTGGTTACTCCGTCCAACTTGATCCGTAAGGCTGGCACTGAAAGAGAAACAACAAAGATTACAAGTTCTCAAAATTGCTGCTTGTTCCGTCGAGGGCTCACGAGCAACGAGTGGTGCAGCCTTCCGAGCACTGGAACAAGAGGACGCTTCATTGGATTCCCGCTCTATTTATCCGTCTGTGGAGGGGCGGGGGCCCTCCTCGGGTACGCCCATCCGTGCGTGGACTTCCGGGCGGGTGTCTAGGACAACCCCTTCTGGGCGGGAAGGGTGTGCTCCGGCTACGCCACTTTGGGCATACCAGCCGAACTACGCCCCCCGCCCACAATGGTTTCCCCGGGGGGGATCGGGGCACCCATCCATACGTTCGGGGGGACCGAGTGGTCTTCCCTTTCCATTTCGGCAGGTTTTATAGCAAATAAAAATATAGACAGGCGGCACCTATTTCTTATCTCGAGGCAGACATCAGTAAGCAAACCCAGGTTGGTTAGGACAACTCCTTGGTACTGTGACTTGTATGTGTCACCAACGTTTTCTGCAAATCTCAAACCTTCCCTTAAATTATAAGTTATCCTGAAATTTCTGAGAGGGAAAAATATAGACTCTCTAGAGATCCACAAAATTCCTACTACACTCCATTCTCTAATTCTCCCTATAAAAAGTATACCCAGCTTCTGTAGTAGGTCTATTGTCCGTGACAGGAACTGACATGGCAGGGACCATGCAAAGGTCACATTGAATTCATATAGTACCAGTTGTCAACTCTTACTGCCTTGGCGATTTATAGTAATAATACAAATACAATCACTTGTAATATTATAATTAATAGTATTATTATTATTTTTATTATTATTTTTATTATTATTATGATGATGATGATTCTTATTATTTTGTATTATTATTATTATTATTATTATTATTATTATTATTATTATTATTATTATTATTATTATTATTATTATTATTATTGTTAGTTAATATTATTCTTGTTACAATACTGCTATTAATCACATTGCCATGGTTATTATTGTTATTATTATTATTGCTGTTGTTTTGTTGCCCTTACTATTATTAATATTATTTTTTTTTATTATTATTAGAGTAGTATTATTATAATTATAATGATAATGATTATTATTATTATTATTATTATTATTATTATTATTATCACCATTATTATTATTATTATTATTATTTAAAGCACAGTTCATAATATATTCACCTGAGGGAGGCCAAAGAGACAAGAACTGCATAACTCCCAGCAGGGCTTCTAATCTGTGGACTCACATACTATCACGTCTGCAGTGATCAGTAAAATGTTTTGACACAGTGATAGAATCTGTAGACATAGTTGGGCACGCAGGGGCATGTCTACTAAAAATAGCGAAAAGATCACAAAGCAAAGGAATTATTGCAATGACATGTTTTTTAGGTTCTCCAAAAATGGATCACTGACATAATATAGAATGACAAAATATAGACTTACCAAAATATAGTCACCAAAATATAGAATGCCAAAATATCGAATTCCTATTTACAAACAGGTAAGTACAAAAATATCGAATCCAAAATATAGTCTGTAAAAAATATAGTCAGTCAAAATATCGAATGTTTTTAAAATTAATGAAATAATCAATATAATTAACTAAAACATACTTAAAAATACTCAAATAACCTTAAAATTAAGATAGAATTCATTTAAGTTATTAATAAAAAATGTACAATATTTTACAGTAGGATAGCAGGAGGGTAACATTTAATATTACCACTCCAGTGAGTGCAACAGTAGGGAAAGCGTTGGATAGCGTAGGGGTAAAAAATACTATTCCCACTCCAGAGAGTGCAACAGTAGGG
This sequence comes from Lissotriton vulgaris, assembly GCF_964263255.1. Classification (NCBI taxonomy): domain Eukaryota; kingdom Metazoa; phylum Chordata; class Amphibia; order Caudata; family Salamandridae; genus Lissotriton; species Lissotriton vulgaris. The sequence goes on along the minus strand of NC_141696.1, from coordinate 1,090,218,125 downwards.
AAAGCGTTGGATAACGTAGGGGTAAAAATTACTATTCCCACTCCAGAGAGTGCAACAGTAGGGAAAGCGTTGGATAGCATAAGGGTAAAAATTACTATTTCCACTCCAGAGAGTGCAACAGTAGGGAAAGCGTTGGATAGCGTAGGGGTAAGAATTACTATTCCCACTCCAGAGAGTGCAACAGTAGGGAAAGCATTGGATATTGGAAGGGTAAAAATTACTATTTCCACTCCAGAGAGTACAACAGATGGGAAAGCATTGGATAGCGTAGGGGTAAAAATGACTATTCCCACTCCAGAGAGTGCAACAGTAGGGAAAGCGTTGGATAGCGTAGGGGTAAAAAATACTATTCCCACTCCAGAGAGTGCAACAGTAGGGAAAGCATTGGATAGCGGGAGTGTGAAAATTACTATTCCCACTCCAGATAGTGCAACAGTAGGGAAAGCTTTGGATAGTGGGAGGGTGAAAATTACTATTCCCACTCCAGTGAGTTTAACAGTAGGGAAAGTAATGATTTAATATATTATTAAAAATAAATTAAATATCAATACCAATAAAACATTAATTGAAATTAATAACCAATTTAATATTATGAAATAATTAATTAGAAATACAACTACATATTAGTTATACAAAATAATAACCTATTCATAATTATTTGACAACTAAATAATTTTCAATACCAAAAACTAATTAACATCAAAAATTAATACCAATTAAAAATTAACAGTAAATTAATTATCAATACACAAAAAAAATTTTTTATATGTATTTAATTACAATTACATTACTTCCCACCCTATTCCCCTATAAACCCACATCCCACTACAGAAAATACATTAATACAATTATCATACTTATCACATATTTAATTAATACAAAATAATTACCAATTAATAAAAATTAATTGCCAATTAATAGAAATTAATTACCAATTAACAATTATTTAACAATAAATTTAAAATCAATACCAATAAATGAAAAAAATTATTTACTTAATTACAATTAAATTACTTCCCACCCTATTCCCCTATAAACCCACAACCCGCTTCAGAAAATAAATGTAGAAAATTAACATAATTAACAATTAATCAATTATTACAAATTAATTGGCAATTAATAAAAATTCATTACCAATTAAAAAATAACAATAAATTCAAAATGAAAACCAATAAATAAATAAAAATATTTAATTAATTACAATTAAATTACTTCCCACCCTATTCCCCTATAAACCCACAACCCGCTACAGAATTAAATTACGCAAAAATTAAATAACATAAAATTAATTACTTAAAATACATTAAACATACATTACAAAAATTAATATACACTTTTCACACATATACTAACATACAAAACACTTAAAAAAATTGGTATTATTAAAAAATCGATATATTTAATGCCTATATTGTATACTTCGATATTTTGACTTCTATATTTTGAAAATCGATATTACTTACCTTAAATTCGATATTTTTAACCACTATATCGTGTCCATTCGATATTTTGTCCATTCTATATTTTTACTCCGATATTATGTCCATTCTATATTTTGGAATCGATATTATGACTCTTTACCTCCAAGAATATAATGAAAAGGTGATTGAAACATGATAATATAAATATGTGTATTTTTTTAGGTGCTTTAGTTTTGTTGTTTTGTGCTCCAAAGTTAGACTCTAAAAATAAACAGACAAAAAGTTTTCATGTTAACTAAGAAGTAACGTGAAGAGAATCTAGACATTTCCCTTTGCCTGGATATGTGCCTTTAATAGGGAGAATGCATAGTTTAAGGTGGTAATAGATGGAATGTCTGCAACCTTATGGTCTGGCTCAGTATTTTATCCTTCAGAGATAAATAAAGTGTAGCAATAGTAATGATAATTGATGGCAGAACAAAGGCAGGTAATAGCCACAGTGCACAATATCTGCTTGTGGGAGGGGGAGAAACTCTCTTCGTGTGTGGAGCTGAGATTTTGTATGTGCTAGGTAGTTAGTTTTGTTAAAATAGCTGAGGTTGCTTGTGGCTGTGTACCCCAGTGTGGAAGTTACCACTCCATAATTGCCGATCTTGAAATAGCGACGGCTCCTATCTAATTTACATATTTCAAGCTTGTCCATGTTTCACTTACTAAGCTGCTGCTACATACATTTGGTTGTCTGTGAATGCTTCCCAAGGCCATGGCAGTAATGAGGGGCATGGGGCCATCATGATCTTTTGGCAATGCAAGTTTTTAAACCCTCCTTATTACTACCTGTTAATCCCTTGCCCCAAGATGGCTGCCACTAGGTTCCCCACCACGTCGTGCTACTCCAGACTTCGACCAGGTCTCAAACAGACCCCCCTTCCGGCCTACCCTTCAGGATACGAATCTGTGAACCTATCTCTGACCGTAGAGACCTAGATTTTTGGCCGATGCCCGGTGGAGCTACTTGTTAGCTATAGAGGAGATCGGCTGTGGACTTCCCCCTCGGCCATCACCCACCCAGCCGGACATTGGGTAGACCTTACTTAGCCTCTCCATCGTACTCTCGCTCCTACCCCTTACTCCACCCACTTTCTCCTTTACGCTCCATTTATTCCTCCTCTTTGCTCTCTAACTGTTTTCTCATTGAGACCTAGCCACTTGACTGATGCCTGGTGGAACTACCTGATAGCTATAAAGGAGATGGTCTGTGAACTTACCCCTCGGCCATCACCTACTCAGCCGGACTTTGGGTAGACTCTCCTTCGTCTCTCCATCCATCCTATCTCCATCCTTTCTCCCTCCAATACCTTTACCCCACCCCGTACCCTTCTAACCTTCATTTACCTCGTCTTTCGACGCTCTTAAAATGTTTTCTTGTAACTGAAGTAACGTAACAGATGTAATTTCGAAATGTTGTGGATCCTTATGTAAAGCGCTCTGATACTTCTGGGTCTAGCTAGCGCTATTTAAAACTCAAATAAATAAATAAAAATAAATAAATGAAAATAAAAGTTAGAGCTGAGGGTAGAAACAATATTCATAAGCCTTCCACAAAGTCACATCAGTGGTTGCTCAGCGTTACGAGTTATTTGACCAGACCATCTAGGGTATACCTATAACGGAATGTCTGCTAGTGTGGCCCCCTTTCACCCATGTAATCCTTACAACGTCCACCATAGTTCCATGACTGCATCTTTTACACATTGAGAGCAGAAGTTTTGAAAGATGTAACAAGTTGTCATTGTTGCAATCAGTCTGAATCATACTTTATTCAAACAAAAAGTGTTTTCCTATGTAACAATGATATTTTAGTAGTAGGTAAAGTTTTACTGACTCCTAAAATAGGATTTCAACTGGATATGTATGCAGTATTTAGAAAGGGCAAGGCTTAAGCATTTCTTTCAAACACTGAATCTGCATCCTGGGTGTCAGTGGTTTACAACCATGGAAGGTATTCTTTTGAATCCATCCCCATTGTGAACTGTGGAAAAATTGCCTGAGGGAGATTACAATGTTTCAGTGATTCACTGCCAACTTTTAGAGAAACTTTAAAAAAACATTTTTTTTTCAAGGAGCCTCATTTCCTTAACCCCTTAACAGCTGAGGTTTCTCCTGCCCCGAAGCTGAGCCTTTTTAAAAAAAAATGTGGGACATTTCACCACAATAATTTTCTTCCCCAAAATGTACCCATGTCATATCTGCATCATTTTCCCCACATCTTGGGGCAAATATGTCGGAAATATGGATGCCTATAAAGAGAATTGAGAAAATAACCAATAGCTTGGATATTTTTGGAAAATTGCTCAAATTTGTTATGCACAAAAAACATGTTTTTCCTCAGAAAAAATTGTATCATAAAAGGTGTTGTTGTGCAAAAAGCACCATCCTCCCAGATTTTAGGAACCAGAAAAGCATTTTGTAAATCAGGTTTTGCATGCTCTGTGTGTTAGTCAATGTTTCCCATGTTTTGCTGTTTAAATCTACTGCCAAATTTCCCAAAGAGGCAAATGGTTTAAAACAATATTAATGAAAATAATTCGGAAAAAATAGAAATTTGTAATCATGTTTCAATCTGTCATTTTATGACCTGATGGAAAATTTACAAAACTAGTATTACCTAAAGTACAACAAATCCCACTGGTGTTAAAATATATAGTGTTTTTGGTTTGTCCAAAAATATGTGATCCCTAAGCAAACAGCTGGCCTGTAGCTTAAAATGATTTTGCACTATGTACCGACCATTCATATGGTAAAATGTAATGAATGTAATGAATGTAATGAATGAAAAATGAGTGTGAAGGAAATTTATACATTTATACATTTTCGAATTGTGTGCAAGATTCTGAGTTTAGATATAGTTATTATTTCTCCATCTCTGAACTTGAGGTTACCCGTACTATCATTCAATTGGTTGAGACAAATTTTCCTCTAATATGTGTTCCAGTACTTTTTTTTGTGGAAGGGCCTATTTCTTGCAAAAGCGAAACACTAAAACGTTACATGGAAACATCAAATGTTTGGCACAAAACACAACCCTTTGTATTGAGATGAGGAAATGTGGGATTTGGAGTCGAGCTCGGCCTGCACCAAGGGAAACCAACAAAGACCCAGATATTTCTGACATCTAGACTCGATGAGTCTAGGGTGTTGTGAGCTGCATGGATCCCACTAACTTTTCTATTTCTCAATAGCTAGCAAACCGTACAAATTGGCTAAAATCATGCCTTTTGATCGCATTACTGTTATAGAAAGTTAAGGAGATCCACAAACATTCTGTCATCCAGCATTTCTGCTCTTCTTGTGATAAAAACAGTACTCCAATTGACCTGGAAACAGCCCCACTGCCTGAAAGGCTCCAAAACACAACATGGAGAAATCACTTTTTAAAATTTTTTTCATAAATCATTTTATTAAACATTCTCGATATAACGGTACAAGTCACAGAATCAATTGTGGGTTACAGTAAAATCAGGTTACATACCATACAGCAATATGATTCATGGAAATTCACCGGGATGGGAGGTCATCTTCATCAGCTTCTCGGGGATGTGTACACATATCACCCCTGTATGCGTTCCAGGTGGACCAGACCTTAGACCATTTGCGGGGACAACCCAGAGCCACATAACTGTTTTCTCTCTTAGCATACACCAGTCTAAATCTTGCTTCAGGCAACAATTGTGGGTGGGTGAGGGGTTTTGCAATGTTTCTTTTGGCGATCATGCAGCCAAGCGTGACCCATTTTGTAGCATAAGTGTTGAGGTTGGTAGGCTCCCAGATGTTAAGGAGGCATCTAGGTGCCTCCGGTCTAATTTCTATCTCCAACACTTCACTCATAAACGTATGGATTTTACACCAGTATTCTTGGATCTGGTCAAAGTGCCATAGTATGTGTATAAATGTGCCCAGTTGTGTGCATTCCCTCCTACAAGACCGGTCTGTCAGTCCACCCATGCGTGCCAGCTGGGGACCAGTAAAGTAACTTCTGTGAAGGATCTTTAATTGCACCAGCCTGATTCTCGCTGCGATAGCAACCGTCTTCGGAGAGGAGACTCCTTCCTTCCAGGTTTCTTCATCCTATTCTATACCGTCCTCAGTCCATTTATCTCGTAGCTTTGATAAGGGGTTGTCAATATTGTTAAAAGGTTTTCGATATGTTAGGGAAATGGCTCTATCAGGCAGGTGACCATCCAGAAGTCTGTCCTCTAGTGAGGAGGCATCTGGCGGAATCAAGCCTTCTGGAATGGCTGTCTGCAGCGAGTGTCTAATTTGCAGGTACTGATAATATTCTGAATCCACCAAGGCGTATTGAGTTTTCAGCGTAGCAAAGGGTTTAACACCCTCTGCACACCAAAGGCTTTAATATGGGAAATTCCTATTAAGTCTCATTTAGCAAATCCTTTGGAGTTCCTCATGTATCTCAGTCTTTGTGATAAGGGTGCGGCCATTGTCAATTTGTTTTGCCAGCCAACCGATTTACAGGCAGAGTGCCAGATCTTAACTGTATGGGCAGTGGGCCCAGTGAGCGGGTATTTATTTGGTGCTGTATATAGCGCTCTCATGAAGGTTCCCTTTGGTAAAAGCCAGTGATCCATCAGGTACCCCAGATTGTCCGGGTGTCCAAATGTGCAATGGTTCACAGCTGTTAGATGCGCGGCCCAGTAATATTTTTTGATGTCAGGTAATCCAATTCCCCCATCATACCAGCTAAGCGTCAGCTTTTTCATAGCAATTTGCGGTCTCCCTCCCCATAGGAGGTCTCTCAAGAGCCCCTTGAGATCTTTAAAGTACGAGTGTGGGACAAGGTCAGCTGAATTGTGTAGCGTGTAAAGAAAACGGGGCAAAGACATCATTTTAAATAATGCAACCATGCCCAATAATGAGAGCGAGAGGGTCTTCCAGTGTGTTATATCGCTTTTGAGCCATTGCAGCGGGGCAAGCAGATTGCGGGAATACCGGACCAAGGGGTCTAGGGATATAAATATACCCAGGTATTTAAAGCCATCTGTGACCACCAGGATCGGGCAGTCACGAGGCAAAGGGGGAGTACATACAGGAGTGATTTTTGCCAGTTCACCCGAAACCCAGAGTACCACCCAAAAATATCTAAAATGTCAAAAGCTGCTATTAGGGATCTCTTTGACGATGTAAGATAAAGAAGGATATCAACAGCATACAGGGATATCCGGTTCTCCCACTCCGCCAACCAGCGCATTTCATGGATTATTACATCCTTACGAATCCACGCTGCAAGTGGTTCAAGGGCCAATGTGAACAAGGGGGAGAAAGGGGGCACCCCTGACAGGTCCCTCAGCTAAGTGCAAATGGTTCAGACTTTCTGTTATTTACCACTACCTGATCAGTGGTGCGCGTACAACAGTCATATCCAGTGGCAGAAATTGGGCCTGAATCCCAGTTTGGCAAGTACTGCAAATAGATAGAGCCATTCCAGGGTATCGAAAGCCATGGTGGCATCTAAGGAGAACACAAAGGCGTCTTCTTGTATCGTCAGCACCATGTCCAGGACTCCGTGCAGCCGGCACAGATTGAGGGCTGTTTTTCTTTTAGGCATGAATCCTGATTGGTCTGGGTGGACTAGGTCATCTATCACCTCGACCAGCCTGTTGGCAAGCACTTTAGCCAGAATTTTGGGTTTCGCGTTCAGCAGCGATATAGGTCCGTAGGAAGTACATTCTCTTCTGGGATTCTTCTCTTTTTGGATTGTGAGTATAGTGGCAATTCTCTGGTCGCATGGTAAAATTCCCTGCTCAAGACAATCCTCAAACATAGATTTCAGGTAAGGGTCCAGCTTATCAGGTCAGAGCTTGTAGAGCTCAATCGGAATACCATTCGGGCCCAGTGCCTTCCCCAAATGTAGCGCTCTTATCGCCGCAGCTATTGCATCAGCAGTCAGTACACTGTCCATGAACGTGTAGTCTGAGTCCGAAAGTTTAGGAAGAGTTATGTCTTTAATAAGATCAGCAAAGTCTGTTTCAGGGTGGGGCGCCACCCAACTGTACACGGTTTGGAAGTGAGCTGCAAATTGATTAACTATGTCTTGGGGATCTGTCACTGAGGAACCTTCGGTTCCTGTTATTTCTGGCACCAGCCTGCGGGCCTTCTCTCTCTTGTCTAACCATGCAAGCAATTTGCTGGACTTGTCACCCCTGTCATATATCCGTCCCGGCCTTTCCTGTCCCATTAGTTTGGCACGGTGGGTGACCAAAGCCCTGTATTCCTCCTGTCACAGTCATAGGGAGTGGAGGGCTTCAGGCATGGCATTTAATGCAATATCCTGTTCTAGGTGGTATAGCTCCTGCTCTACGTCAGAGATCTCTCCCACCCTTTCTGTTTTTTTAAGCCTGCTACCAGGGAAAGGGCCCGTCCACGAACTACTGTTTTGAAAGCTTCCCAAAGTATTTGGGATGACTCAACTGTATGTTCCTTTTCCAGAAAATATTCATCAATAGTTTAAGTAAGCCTTTACGTATTTTGGTGTTTTTGAGGTATCAGGGATTGATTGGGGGAACCCTTCCCACTTGTGTATGATCTAATGAGCTTATAGAGGGGAATGGTCGAAGATAACTCTGGCAAGGTGTCAAATTTCGTTTATGTCTGCAATTCGCGTAGCCGGAACAAGTATGTAGTCCAGGCGCGATAGGCTATTGTGCACCCCTGAGTGGAACGTGTGTTGCACCTTGTCGGGGTTGTATGCCCTCCAGCCATCTAGCATTTCCATTGCCTCTAAGAAGCTTGAAAACACATGAGCAGCTTGAGGGGTTGCACGGGGAGGATGCCTGTCTAGAGTGCCCGAGACAATAGAATTAGAATCGCCTCTGAGCATCTGGTGTCCGTCAGGCAACGTAAGGAGTATAGCACTCAGGTCAGTGAATGTTGTGCCCTGCATCCCCGGGGGCGCGCACACAGATATAAAGGAGATAGACCTGCCCTCCCAAGCGCCTGCGATTCCAACATATCTGCCACGGTCATCTACGTGTGTAGAGGTGGGTGAAAAGGGAAATGACTTTCTTTGCATAATGCCTACTCCCCTGGAGCTAGTGGTGAAGCCCGCATGTACCACCATCAAATACCCCATCTGTGCATTGCCTTGCATGTTTTGCCAATGAGGTGTGTTTCCTGGACTAAAACAATATTCAGTGACTGCCTCCTAATATATTTCAATACAACACTTCTTTTTATCTTGTCCCCAAACCGTTAACGATCAAACTCAAGATTTTAACTTCTCTGTTATACCGTATACCCATTGCGAACTAGGCAAATCCCCACTAGAGGGACCACATGTATACATTACACCATCGAGATAATCAAAAGAAACAACATACAAAATTAACATCAATTCCTCTTAACAGCCCCCCACACTGCTCCCCTACACTCTGGGCTTAGAAATGCCCATGATAATTAGATGCAGAGTGCCTGTCGCCCAACTATTCTATTGATAAAAAAAGAAAAAAACACACAGGGGCCTCTGAGCTGCACCGGCCCCCGGCCTACCATCACAGACTGTCGGTGCAGGGCATGTCCGATATTCAGGTCAGCAAATGCAAGAGTTCCCAAGCCTTCAGTTCAAGATACAATAGCAGTGGGGCTGGGTGTTGGTGGCTGAGGCACTGTGTTGTGAAGCAGTAACGGCCCGTCCATGAGAAGTCATTGCGGGATTCAATGGTCGGTGGAGTCCTGTTCATGAGAGGGTTTAAGGCTGTCCAGCCAGTTGAAATCAACATCCGGGAGATCGAAGAAGCGGGTTGTTCCATTAGTTTCCACATGCAAGCATGCTGGGAATAACATAGTGTAGTATTAAGTCAATAAATACTTCAAGGGTGCATGTAATCTGGAGTTTATTCAGCTTAGAAAAAGCACAGCGACAGGAAGCAGAGACAGAGGTCAACTGCCAAACATGAACATTCTCTCATAAAACATGGAACTACAAAGAACCAAGGTTCTACCTACAGGTGCCTGGAAGGCACAGCACTGAGAATACTACATTATCCTCTTTTCTATAAAACAAAAGATAAAACAATGACAGAAATACATTAGTAGAGAAAGAAGAAAAGAAAACAAAAGCGAGAAAGAAAAGAGAAAGAAAGTAAAGTGGTAGGACGAGTAGGAAAAGAAAAGTAAGAAAACACAACTGAAAGCAAAACAGAAAATAAGAAAGTTATCTGAACCTGGCAGGAATCCTACAGACTCTAAGACTCCTGCGAAGCTCTGGCACAAAAGTTGTATCAACATTACCACCGTTGTTTGTATCAGAACTTGAACTGGATGAAAAGTCATTAGAGAAAGTATCTCCTCTACCGACCTTTACAACTTTACAAATGTTCCACCAATTCTTGTTATTCACACGCACAGCATTCCCGCAAACCTTATCAACTACTAGTGGCTCGGAGAATTTGCTCCTTCCCTTGGTGACATGAACAGGATTTTTGATGCGAACAACATCACCAGCACAAATATTATGAGGAACAGATTTTTTCCTTTCATCGAAATAATTCTTTTGTTTCTTTTGAGCTGCAGTAACATTGTCCCTAACAAAACCATCAATGCCATCCATCACATCCATCTTCACCCATTTTGACATCCAACCCGGACAAACTTTCGCAGAAGGTTTCCTTCCCCTTAAAAGTTTGAAAGGGGAAACCCCAGTAGAGGAGTGTGCAGTAGTACGGTAAAACCATAACATTGAACGCACAGCATTTTCAACTACACATTTGCTGGAAATGGCCCACTGCACACAGTTGTTGAGCACACAATTCATCCTTTCAACAAGGCCATTGGCCTGGGGGTGATAGAAAGAACTCCTTTTATGAGTAACACCACCCTGTTTAAGAAAACACTCGAAATCAGAGCTAACGAACTGTACACCATTGTCCGTCATGACAACTGAAGGGAAACCCTCTCTCAGGAAAATATCCTTCAAAAAGAGAATGACTTTAGCAGAGGAAGGTTCGCTAATAAAACAAATCTCAGGCCATTTGGAGTAATAATCCATGGCAACGATGGCAAAACGAGAAGAAGAAGGTAGGAGATAAAAAGGGCCAACTAAATCAACACCAATCCTTTCCCATGCTCTCTCCGGAAATTGAATAGGTTCCAAAGGGGGAGTCCTAACCTTGTGACTCTTGTCAGAAGATTTACAAATAACACAATTATCAATCAAAGTATCAACACAAACATCCATTTGTGGCCACCAAAACGCATCTCTCAACCTACGTTTCGTGAAAGTTTTCCCTAAGTGACCTTCATGTGCACCATCAACAAGACGTTTCCTCAAACTCTCAGGAGGAATAAGCCTTCCACACCGCAAAAGAATACCATCCTCAACAGTGAGCTCATCAGCAACTTTAACAAAGGTCTGGAAATGTCCAGAAACATTCTTCTCTTTAGGCCAACCAGACTTCAAGTAATTAACAACTTGAACAAGAATCTCATCCTTTAACAACTCCTCTTTCCACTCAACCTCACTAATAGCACACATTCCTTCAAGATCCAACGCAGCAACAAAACAATCCTCCAGGTCATCCTCCTTTTCAAAATCACAGTCATTCCCAGCTATGGGAAAGCGTGAAAAATAATCTGCCCTGACATTCTTCGAACCAGGGAGATACACGATGTCAAAGTCATACTGTAGTAACTTTGTGGACAACCTAGCAATCCTAGGATTATGCTCCTTAATCTTCTCACCAGACAAAATCGAGACTAAGGGATTATGATCCGTTCGAATCACAAAATGGCTACCCCAAAAAAAAGGATTGAACTTCCTGACCGCCCACCAGCAAGCCAAAAGCTCTTTCTCAATGACAGAGAAATTCACCTCAGCCCCACGCAAAACTCTCGAAGCATAGGCAATGGTATTGTCAATTTGGCCATTCTTCTGAGTGAGCACAGCCCCAAGGCCAAAACCACTCGCATCCACACTCACAAAACATTCCTTATTAGGATCAAAGGGTTTGAGCACACTGTCACCCACTAACTGTAATTTAATCCATTGAAAAATGTCTTGACAGTTCTTATCCCAGATAAAGGGGACATTCTTCTTAAGCATGTTTGTGAGGGGTTGAACTTTAGATGCATAATCTTTGATAAATCTGGAGTAAAATTCACTGAATCCAATAAAAGACTTCAAACCAGATTTATCGACAGGTGGAGAAGCATCTACAATGGCTTTCACTAGACCCGGACGTGGTTCCACCCCATCATGTGAGACTACATGTCCCAGAAATTCAATTTTTTCCTTTAGGAAAACACATTTCTCACTCTTGAGTACAACACCTTTATCCTGCATGATTTTTAAAACCTGATTCAAGAAAAAATCATGATCTTCTTTGTTCTCGCCAAAAATCAAAACATCATCCTGGAAAACAATTACTCCAGGAGTATTTTTAAACATTTGACTCATTAGTCTCTGGAAGACTGCCGCCGCTGACGCAAGGCCGAAAGGCATCCTGCAGTATTGAAAACTCCCGAAAGGAGAGACAAAAGCAGTCAAATGTCTAGAGGATTGACTCAACACTACCTGGTGGTAAGCGGAGGCTAAGTCCAACTTAGTGAACCACCTCGCACCTCTTTTGAGAGACAACAAATCAGTAATCTTCGGCAGGGGGTGCGAGTCAATCCAGATAATCTTAATGAGACTGCGCAAGTCCACACAGACGCGCAAATGACCATTCCTTTTCCTGGCAACAACAAGAGGAGACAACCCCAAGGACGACTCTATAGGTTCTATGACCCCTTTCTTACACAACCCACTCAATTCCTCTTCCAAAGCATCTCTTACACTGAAAGGGACACTCCTGACCTTATGCTTGACAGGGATAGCCCCATCTTTCACTCTTATCTCGTGGTTAAAACCCTTAATCATACCAAGGCTGTTTCCAAAAACAGTAGGAAACTTGAGAATTAGTTTCTCAATGTATTCATTAGATTCTACAACAGCCAATTTTTCAAAATGGTCAGGGGATTCATCAATACTAATCTGTTCTTTAGTACCTGGTCTAAGGATCATCTTAAACAACCCCTGGTGAAACCACCCCAGGATGTTCAAACCTTTTATAGAAACATATATTTTTCCAAAAATTTTCCTTCCCCTGAACTGAATGATATCTTCAAAAAAAACAAGAAGAGTTATCCTGCGTCCTTCATAAGAAACAGGGGCTCTATCTAGTGGCAGGAGCTTCCTTTCAGGCCAGGTTTCATCAAACAATTCTTGGGTGATCATAGTTACTTTAGCACCTGAATCTACCAACAAGGAAATAACTTTGTCACCAACACCGAAATCTTCATAAGGGTGAACACATTCTGAAGGATCCCCAGTGATAACACCATCATCCCGTACCACCACAACCATGTCCCTAAGGTCGTCTTGGATACTGTTGAAGGGATCAAAGCCCACCCCGGTACCCCCATAATATTCTGTGACATTTCCAACCACATTAACATTGCTCTGTCCCTGAGGTTTGTTTGAGAAAGTAGAGTTCCCCTGTTTGGAGACTTGACAAATTTTTGCAAATGTCCAAATTTTCCACAATTTCGACAAGTAGAGTTCCTTGCAGGGCAAAATTTGTTGTTCTTGTTATGTGAAGGATTGCCACATCTATAACAAATGTCATTCCTAGAAAAAGCATTTCTCTCAAAACGTTGTGAACTTGGAAAATAGTTTTTCTCAAGACGTTGTTGACCAAAATCCGCTTTATTATCCTTGTTCTCCTTAGTTCTAACTATAGAGATTGCTTCTTCACATTTCTTCTCAAGTTCCTTCACTTCTTTTTTAGACAATTCTATACTCTTGGCCATACGGATAGTCTCTTCGAGAGTTGGGTTGCCCAACGTTAGTAGTTTTTGTTGAATAGACTTGTCGGAACATTTACAAACATACTGATCTCTAATTAATTGTTCTCTAAAACCCTCAAATTCGCACTCTGCACTCAGCTGCCTTAAACTAGAGACATAAGTCTCAACATCCTCCCCTGGTAACTGTTCCCTTTTGAAGAATTTGTGTCTAATTACAACAAGACTAGGCTTAACATCGAATCTCAACTCCAGTCTCATTCTAGTTTCGGTATATTCGTCGACATCTTCTTCTGCTTTGTTCCTAATCAAGGGGGGTAGGTGTTTATAGATTTCTCTTCCCTCAAATCCTAAAGAATGTAGTAATAGACATTTCTTCCTTCCGCGCGATATCTTGACGCGCCTATTGCACCCAAATAGGTCTCAAAAGCATCAAACCATTTTTTCCAAATTATAGGGGGTTTGCCTGGGGTCTCTAGAAATGGTGGTGGAGGTGAAACTGATTGCATGCTGAGCGAAATTCAGGTTTTCCTAAAATCCTGGAGACAGTTAAATATAAAATTTCATTGACCTGCCCTGTCGCTGCCCATAGGAGATTGAACAAGTAATAAGAGAGATTTTTTTTTATCTAAACTCCTTTAAAATCAATGTCAGTGTTAATGTTTAGTTCTCCTCTAGATGGCACTAGCGTAAAAAAAAATCACATTTAACGTAGACTTCGTTCTCCTTTGACAAACAGTATAGATTTATTTCTGTTAACACAAACGTTGTTGATGTGATGCCACCTCGCATTCAGCGTTCGTTTGTATCCAGCGTATTCTGAGTTGTGAGGTTTACTAAGAAAACGCGCCTTCTCTAATGCGAAGCGTTGTTGAGCAAAAGCGTCTTAAGCTTGCCTCTTTGTCAAGGTAACGCGCGTGAAAGAAAATGCATGAAGACTTCAAAGGGTGGTAACGTATGCAACTTGAGGCACGCGCTGACAGGCTGATGATGTGACACGTCACAAGAAAATGCGCAGAGTCTTCAATGCGTGGTAACACTGGCAACCAGAGGCATGCGCAGATAGGCAGATGACGTGACACGCTGAAAGCATTAATTAAGAAAATACGCTTAAGCCGGCTTATTTTTGCCATAAACACGTAGAGATTAAAGCGAAATTACTTATCTCGCTTCTGCTCATCGTCCGCTTGTACAGGATTAATTGAAAGATAGCTGATCTTCATGCTCGCTCGTAGCTTGGTCTTTAACGCTGCAACTCGAGGAAAGTCGAGGTAAGGCAGGTTCTTTACCTTCTCCTAAGCATCGTCGCCAACAATTTTGCAGTATTAAGTCAATAAATACTTCAAGGGTGCATGTAATCTGGAGTTTATTCAGCTTGGAAGAAGCACAGCAACAGGAAGTAGAGACAGAGGTCAACTGCCAAACATGAACATTCTCTCATAAAACATGGAACTACAAAGAACCAAGGTTCTACCTACAGGTGCCTGGAAGGCACAACACTGAGAATACTACACATACCATACTTGAAAGCTCTTTCTCTCAAGCTTCGCTTGGCATCCAGGAAGGAGCGTCGCCTCATCTGCACTGCTCGGGTGAAGTCAGGGAAGAAGGTGATTTCCGAGTAGTCTAGGTGGATTGGAGTAGCGACCCTGGCCGCTTGAAAGATTATATCTCTGTCTCTATAGTTGAGCAGTCGGGCCAGTATCGAACGAGGGGGGGCTCCAAGCTTTGGGCGACCCCCAGGTATCCTGTGGGCTCTCTTGATTACGAACAGTTTAGAAAGGCCCTTTGGTTGCAACTTTGCCAAGATCTGTTCCTCAATGAATAGGTCGGCCGCTGGGCCTTCCGATGTCTCTGGCACTCCAAGAACGCGAATGTTATTGCATCTCAGGCGTCCCTCATAATCATCCAGCTTGTCCTCCGTGTATCTGCGAAATGTTTGAAGCTCCCCGATATCCGTTTGGAGTTGTGAGGTGTCCTCCACTAGGCTGGCGGTGGTGATCTCGAGCTGTTTGGCCATCTCCCTATATTTTGTGAGATCTGCGTCACCTCCGAGGACAGGGTGTCAATAGACGTGCGGACAACTACGATAGCAGTCATCAGATCCCTCATCGTGGGCTCGGTGGGGTCATGCTCAGCTCTACTCTGCGATTTGTCACTGACCCCCTTACTCTCAGCAATGTCTGCCTTCGGGCAGGTGAATCGGTCTAGTTTACTTTGTTGAGACGCACGGGAGCCCTTGGCACTGGACATTTTGAGACCTCCGCAGGTCCTTAGAGTTGATATTGAGTTGCGAAGTAAGGCAGATTCGCCCTTGGCGAACTCCTTTTAAGGTCTTCTGTTCAGTGCCAGGTCAGTGGCGGAATGAGGTGGATGAAGCTGAGCAGGGCCCATCTTACACAGATGTTTGATGGAGATAAGGAATCAAATGAAAGCGATGAAGGTGGGCACCTAGGGCGTCATCCGCCGGGAATGCACTGTCTACAGCCACCGCGGTGACCGTTCCAAATCACCACTGCCTCGGAGTGTAATCCAGTCACAGGCCACCAGTTTAGCACTCAGGCCAGCCGCCACCCCGGCCAAGGATACCTCTAGTCATAATGCACTCTCCCGCCAGCGGGGGTTATCCACGGAGATACAGACCCAAGGGCCACTGGCGACCCAAGGGCCACTGGCGCTCCAAAGGAAGGTGGAGGAGCAGGGCAGATCACCTCCTTTGGCCCAAGCAGTCGGTCACATCAACGCCAGCAGAGGAGGGAAACCTCCCCAAGCTCAGTCCTTGATGTCCCACCGGTCCACAGCCAAAGCACACATCCGAGACATTCCCATTCGCTGTCGGTCTTGGGGGTTGTCTCAGCCAGTAAAGCTAAGTCGAATGGGGCAAAGAACACCTCAGTCACTCTCAAAATGGGCCCTTCCCAGCCTCTATTTGATAGTAGCACACCTCCAATGCTGCCAAGCCGTAGTTCGCAGGCCCCCGCAGTCTCCACTACATCAGGTGCAGCTGCGGTGCTGCCGCTCACGCTGCACCCAAAGATCACAATTACCATCCAAATCCAGACCCCAATTGACTGTCGGGAGGCGAGGGGGGCGGACAGCCGTGGGGCACTGCAGCGGTGTTCTCCGGGACAGAACAGGCCGCCTACCTGCCTTCGATGTTTCCTGGCATTCGGTGACACATACTGCCCCAGTCTCAAGCGGATCCACAGCGGGCAGGACCCGGGGCCTGTCAGTCTGCCTCCGGTCGTGTACGTGGGCCTTCGCTCGGTTGTACGTTGTCCTATGCCGTCACGGCCCAGCTCTCTAGAAATTTTACGTGGCCAGTGTGTCCCCTACATGCACCCTATGTATGTACATATACCCCATGTATGTCCATGTCATCATGCAATTCCCTCCTCATGCCTGTAATAATAATGGCTCTGCATTTCCGTCCAATGTTAGCATGTCAGTTACCAGGCCCTCCATAACTGAAACGTTAATTCTGCACTGAGGCCTATGTTGCCAATGCATTTACATGGTACACGTTTAAATATCGAGATGAACTCGTTTTTGTGGCACAGCTGAGCCAGGACCCGAATTCAGGCTCCAAGCCTCCTGATACTCTGAAAGCTGCAGTTTAGTTATGTATCCCTGACCTCTCACATACTTCCTGCTCAGCCGAGAGGTGCCCAGCCTGGCCTGCCAAGACAGTATTTTGCCTGCAGTTATCTGCTCTGCTCCACAGAAACACATTCCTGTCTAATGAAAGGGGTAAACATATTCCGCCTGCAGAAGATAGGGCCTAGCCTTTCTGTCTCCATCCAAGTGATTTACAGAGCCCGAATCCATAGAAGACCCATGGCCCCACGCAATTAACGAAGAAATATATGCACACACTAGCATTTAGTGATGAGCAGCCTTTGCTCGAGCGACCTTTACTTCAGACAATACATCCTCCAAAACACAAGATATCAGATAATGCCAGGGGTGCAGGTCGTTCTGACATCCAAGACTCCTTTACTAGCACTAAAGTCAGCTCCCCCCAGCTTTCCCCAGTTACACGTCAATTCCACGTCATGACCAATTTTGCGCGCACAAGTAGGGTAAAGGTTCCTGCTGACCATGCAGACCCCCTCCATGTATCCACCCACCTATGACACACCTATGACACATCAAGTGAACACCCACGTGTACGCCTCCTTACACGCCCTTTCTCACGCCCATGTGCTCTTATCTCTCTCTTTCACTTGCTCCGCCTTCTCTATCCAAATCAATGTATGTTTTAACTATATATAATGTGTTCTGTGAATAAAGATTCAGATGACGATCCTTCCTGATCCCTAGTGGTGATGGAACCCGATTCTCCCTTAACTCGAGTTACTGAATTAAAGCCCTTCTGAATCGGACACCACGGACTCTGCCTCTCATTATATGCATGATCCTTATTAATGTATAGAGATTCTGACAGGGTAATTAATTAATTTACCACATTAATCTGGCGCCCGAATAGGGACAAGTCCGCTTACCCACGCGCCGGCGATGTAGGTCCAGCCCCCTGCCCCCTTCTACAGCCGTGACGGACTTCAAGTGTACACGACAGCAGGACTTCCTGCCTACTCCCTCAGGCCCACGGAGGAGACGGAGACTGCGACCAGGCATCCACACGAGGCGGTGAGGATCGCGGACCATCCCAACCAGAGCCCAAGCCGAGAGAGCAAGGTCCAAGGTATCCCGAGGCCCACCTGTTCCGAGGCGCATGCGCAGCAGCAGCACCAGTAGCAGTCACGCAGTATCGAGTTTCCGAGGCCTTCCGTTCTGCTTCCCGGTGAGTACCGTTATTGGGAACGCATAGAGACGGGTTCATTTATTTGAGCCCGGTAAAGAAGTGTCTGGGTACACAGGCACGGTAGAGACGTGTCCATTTTGGTGGACGCGGTAAAGACGTGTCTCTTTACGAGACCGGTATGGTTGTACTGTTTTGCAGTACATAAAGTAAACAGTTTCTCAGGATCATGTTTTTTCTTCTATGTACGAGTTAGGATGTATCTGCTTTTAATGTTGTAATGTTGTAGTGTGAATGGTTGTTTCCAGTCTATTCTTGTGCATATTGTGTTTTCGTTCAAGTTGGTTCCAACATGCCACTGTTTTCGAAATTACGTCAGATAAGGACCAGGAAAGGGATACTCGAAGAGGCAGTCCCCGTCCCGCCTAGAGACACACCTGGCCATTTCATGTACCAGAAGCATGGGTTAGATGCCATACTGTTTTTAGACTTATGGGTAGATTACACGAAGGATCTGGACGAGAAATATAGATGGCCTGCCTCAGGAACATGGGATGCTGATTGCATTATGAGAGTAGAGGAAGCACTATGGAAAAAGAAAGTTAGACAGTCCCAGAAAGATGCCATTGAGTTATGGCGTAAAGAAGCGCATAGGAGAGCAGAGAAAGAATTCCACAAAGCAGAGAGAAGTAAAGAAGCAGCAGAAAAAGCCAGAGAAAAAGTGGTAAAGGAAGAGGGGGAACGGGTCAAAGCAGAACAAGCAGATAGAGAAAGAAATGCCCTTATTAAAGGCATGTATCCTGTCCTCGCTGAAGGACTAGCTAAAGTGACCCCGGAAGTACCCGGTAATTTTCCGCCACCACTGATCCCGACCAAAGTACGTAGTCATAAACAGACAGCAGCTGAGGCTTTTATTTCCTCCTATTTAGAAGAGGCCGCTCCGGATTATGTTAATGCAGGTTTTCCTCCTCCTCCTCCTCCTGGCAACAATCCTTTTCTCCCCCTGCCCGCATCACAGGAACAGCCTACAAAAGTGCGGCCTTCATTGACAGTGACAGTGAAAGATGATTTAGGACAAGGGGCAGTGGGAGGGGGGACTATAAACACGCCGCAAACACCGCCACCAACACGAGCCCTACAAGAATTAGCACTACAACGAACGCCACAAATGACAGCATCACCCTATAAGCATAATGTAACGATTTCACATTGTATATACGATCCAGTACCAGGTGTGGGCCCAATGCTCATGTACTCACTACGATTAAGACGCGTTGCAGAGTATCTGATCACATTACCAGGCATGAAGGACAATCTAGACAAAATATACCACTTCATTAGAACGGGGGAGGGACCCGAGAGTATACATGAGGCCATGGCACAAAGAAAGGTGGAGGTTCAACGCGCAATTTTAAGTTTTTTGATTAATTGTCTGATCAGGGAACAAGACCAGCCAGATAAAGGAGTAACTAGAGGTATGATTGATTGGAGTGACAACATAGCTGCCTGTAAACATGATACAATGGCAAAGATAGAATGCATGTACAGGAAAATACGTAAAGAAATTCTAAACTTACACAGGAAAGAGTCAGACGAGAAAGAGGACGACTTAGCATCAGATGATGCTGAGCCCGAAACAGAGGAAATGGATAAAATGAATTACGTAGACAGAGCAAGACAGTTTGACAGGCCCAAGGGCCTCGATTACAGCAAACATGGACCTCCCATACCAGAAAGATATTCTCTCGAACACCTATTCCAAGCTACCGAGAATGCACTGAAAAGACGAGCAGGGGGCGGGGGCAGTAGACCCCACACTATACATGAACAGGAACTAGCCCGGTCAGCCGTTCAATGGGCGTCTAATTCTAATATATATAATGATGACGTAGTGGCGCAAACTTTTTTAAGCCTTTCTCCGGAAGAACAGCGTTTGGCTGGTATTTACATGGTTCAACATCTGATCACGTTGTATGAGAGTCAACGTTCTGATCCCGGTCCCTTGTACAAATTACTGGACGATATACTCCTAGAGAGATGGAGAGGCCTAGGTACCGAATTAATTAATGTCATTCTAGACCAACGACATAAGTACTTGACTTTTCTGACCACGCACCTGATTCCTGCCCCACACCACGACAGAAAGATCTTACACATAGACAGACAGAACTCCCTACGAGAGGTACATCCCGTCAAAAATGCAAATAATGAGCTTCAACGAGTATACGTTTACACACCCTTGACAAAAATAGAAATACTGGAAATGAAAAAGTTGCTGCCCTGCCATGATAAAGACCCGGGGGGATTCCACCGTGAATTAAAAGACATTCTCCGCATAGGGGATTACACATACGCTGACATCATTAAATTATTAAAGGTACTGTTACCAGCAGGCATTTATGAAAAGTTAAAAGAAAAAGACTGGGAAGTGGGAGAGAAAAAGATAAATTGGACAGAATTGGAAGATGAGGATAAAGGCCGGGACCCTGGTGTTGGTCTCGGGGACAAAGCCAAAGAACTACCTGAACTATTGATACAGGTCCTGCCGAGATTATTAGTTACTAAAAAGGAAGATTGGGATGCTATTTCAGCCTGTAAACAGAAACAAGATGAAGACACCAGTGATTTTTATTCTAGATTCGAAAAATGTTTTACTATTAATAGTGGCCTTAAGCCAAATAGTGAATCGTATCCACATCTTTTTGTGAGCAAATTAGTAGAAAATTCCTTACCCCCGATCAAAAATAGAGTACTGAAGGTTGAGAGTACCTGGCAAGCAAATAGCCCTTCCCAAATGTTGCAAATGTTACAATACCACCAGAACAGAATTAGAGAGGAACAGGAACATGAAAAGAGACGCATGAAAGATACGAAAATGAAAGTGCTAGTTGCACAATCAGTACCAGCTGATGGGCATAAAAAGGGCACGGCACCTGTAAAGGGGAACTGTAATTATTGCAAGCAACCAGGTCACTATGTAAATGAATGTGCTGTCCTGAAACACAATATAGCTACAGGCAAGACAAAAGAAAGACCGCATCCTCCTAGACAGAATAGCACCCCACAGAACACGCAAACGCCACAGAACACGCAACAGACAGTAGCTCTACCGCAACCAATAGCTGCCACACAACATGTCACGCAACAAATGTACTAGTACGCACAGTCAGACTATCCAGAATATCAACAGTACTCATGAAACAGCCTAGAGAGGGAGGTTGGCTTGCCCCTTATTGAGGTTCCTGTAGATCAAGAGGGTCCCTATGTACATAGTCGTGTATTGGGAAAAGACAGAAAATTTCTGATTGACACAGGGGCGAGCAGAACTACCATCAGTCATGACGAGGTTCCAGGGGCACCCCTCTCAGGCTCACAGAATATTTCCCTGGGATTTTCAGGAAAGCCTATTGTTAACGAAGTGTGAAAGCCAGTTTCCCTAGGAGTCGGTCCATTGTCCCGTACTACAGACTTGTTACTTACTAAGTCATGTCCAGAAAATTTGCTTGGTATAAAGACATTGAAAGAACTAGGAGCAGTTATTTGTTGTTCTCCGGAAGGAGTGCGATTGTTTTTACGTGATTTTAAAGGACATTATGTGTTGAGAGATTTTGATCCCAGACTCCAGAATGTACCACAGCATTTATGGGCTCAAGGTCCGACTGATGTAGGTTGCATGCCCATTACGCCACACCGTGTCACTCTCAAACCAGGAGTTGTACTGCCACGAATCCGACAATACAAGTTACCACCTGATGCCGTAGTAGCATTACTGAAAATTGTTGACGAACTCATTGCACAAGGAGTGGTAGTAGAAACTGATTCAAATGTATGTAATTCACCTGTCATCCCTATTCTTAAACGAACTGACCCAAATGCACCACCGGTCTACAGACTAGTGATTGACCTCCGAGAACTGAACAAGTGCATAATACCCCAGTACCCAGTGGTTCCGGACATTTCTTCATTACTGACTGCAATTGATTCCGAAGCGACGTTCTTTACTGTAATCGATCTAAAGAACGCCTTCTTCAGTGTCCCAATACATCCAGAGAGCCAGTACCTCTTCGGATTCTGTTTAAATGGACGCAGTTTTAAATTTACGAGGGCTCCTCAAGGATTCATAGAAAGTCCTAGTATTTACAGTCAAGCATTGAAAAGACAACTAGACAGTATTCACATGCCTGCCGACACCGCACTGCTCCAATACGTCGACGATATCCTGATCACAGCACGAACAGAACGAGACTGCGAACGTGCATCACTAACAGTCTTATACTTTCTGGCAGACAAGGGGCACAAAGTGTCCCCTTTGAAGTTACAATTCTGTGCACAGCAAGTAGTGTACCTTGGACACTTGCTGTCCAAGAGGGGTAGACAGCTGACACAAGACCGCATTAAGTTAATTGCAAATCTTTCACAGCCCAAGACACAAAAGGAAGTACGGGCCTTCATTGGCCTCACTTCTTACTGCAGACAATGGATTCCCCAGTATGCATATCTAGCCAAACCACTCATACAGCTAACAACACAGGAGGTAGCGTCTTCGACTGCCCTCCCTTGGACACAAGAACATACACTTGCATTTGAAGAATTGAAAAAAACTCTATGTCAAGCACCAGTTTTAGCGACTCCTTGTTACAGCAAGCCTTTTACACTTTTTGTCACTGAACGAGAAGGTACAGCATTATCTGTCCTTACACAAGATCAAGCAGGAAAACACAAGCCTTGTGCTTATTTTTCTAGTACATTGGATCCAGTGGCCCAGGCTCTGCCTGCGTGCCTGAAATCAGTTGCTGCAACAGCCCTATCAATAAGACAGAGTGATTCCGTAGTGTTAGGACACCCCCTGACAGTACAGGTTCCACACTCAGTGGAAGTTCTCTTGAACAGGACTCAGACACAACATCTGACTATAGCGAGACTGACAGGATATGAACTGACATTATTCCAGCCACACATAGAGATCAGACGATGCAACACTTTAAACCCTGCTACACTCTTGCCCTCAAGCACAGCAGACACTGCACCACATGACTGTGTGGAAGTAATTAATACAGTAACGAAGCCAAGACAAGTCTTGACAGACATTGCACTGCCAGACCCAGACCTGACACTTTATGTGGATGGTTCATGCATGAGAACAAGCACAGGAGAGTTAGTGGCCGCATATGCAGTGACCACTGATACTGAAGTCATAGAGACACATCGAATTGACACACTGTCAGCCCAAGCAGCAGAGCTCATCGCTCTGACACAAGCCTGCATACGAGCCAAGAACTTGAAAGTAAACATATACACAGATTCACAGTATGCCTTCGGAGTCGTTCACAACTTCGGAGTTTTGTGGCAGGAGAGAGGTTTTCTGACCTCTCATGGGGCCAAAATTCAGCATGGTCCCCTCATTCAGGCTCTGTTAGAAGCTATACACTTGCCTACAGCCATAGCCATCATGAAGTGCAAAGCACATACGAAAGTCACTGACACCATTTCCCAGGGTAACGACCTGGCAGATCGAACAGCTAAACTTACAGCCCAGACTCCAACAGACATTCCAACAGACACGACAAAGACAAAAGTACCATCACTGACAAATTGCATGACAGTCAGGGATCCCTCACAAGATGTACTCGACATACAGACACATGCCACTCCAGACGAAATAAAGAAATGGACTGAACAAGGAGGGGTCCAGACTGACCAGGGTTGGATGACAAAAGGCAAAGCTACATGGTTTCTTCCTGACTCCATGGTTCAAGTCATCATAAACACAGCACATAGTCCCGCACACTTAGGAGAGAAGGCTATGCTAGACAGTTTACAGAATATTTGGTTCAACAAGCACCTGCGTGCAGCAGCAAAACAGAAAGTGCGTACCTGCATGATCTGTTGCGAGTTCAATCCAGGCAAAGGCAATCCAGTGGAACAAGGTGGATTTAATCCTCCTGACCACCCTTTTGAAGTCCTCCAGATGGATTATATCCAGATAGACAGATGTCGTGGATATAAATATGTCCTAGTAGTTGTATGTGCACTATCTAGATGGACAGAAGCGTACCCAGTCCCAGATTACACTGCTGTGACCACTGCCAGGCAGTTGGTTCGAGAGTTCTTTCCGCGGTACGGCTTGCCCCGTGTCGTGTATTCAGATAACGGTCAGCCATTCTCCTCTGAATTAATGAAACAAGTATCTCTTCTGTTAGGGTACCAGTGGAAGTTCCATTGTGTACGACACCCAGAGGCAGCTGGCCTTGTTGAGAGACACAATCAGACACTTAAGACAAAATTAGCGAAAGTCTGTGCATAAAAAGGCGTGGATTGGATGGTAGCCTTGCCGGTTGCCCTCTTTTACATGCATATGGTAGCTCATTCCAGAACAGGACTGTCCCCGTACGAGGTGGTTTCTGGTAGACCACCGAATATGTGGGGTACGCCTATGCCAAAAAGAATTACCGATGTTGACAGTAATATGCTGACAGATTACCTGGCTTCATTGATGTCTGCACTCCTCTCTTGTCGTTCACAGGTTGCAGCCGCCTTCCCTGACAACACCGAAGTTAAAGAACACTCCATCGTTCCTGGAGATACAGTGTTAGTGCGGAATTTTGATCGTTCAAGTCCTCTCGAGCCCCGCTGGCGAGCACCGAAGTTAGTGCTGCTTACAACAAGGACCGCCGTCAAGGTCGAGGGAAGGAAGGGCTGGATTCATGCCCAACACGTAAAAAAATTCCATGGACACGGAACTGTAATTGAAACTAAGGACTGCCCAGAAACCAGTGACTCAAAACCCCCTTTGCTAGAAAAGACTCCGCAACAGGAGTATAGGTCAAAGTTACGGTCTAGTAAGTCAGACAGCGTTTAATTGTTTAAGTCCACCCTGTGGTGAATCGGTTAGACAGGTTCCTGACATGTATAAGATCGTAGACCAGAATAGTAGACAGAGAGATAAGAAAGAGAAATACTGCAAGACCTTACGCAGCAGATGCATAGTAACTCTGATCATTATGTTTCTTCTAAGTATATTGATTATATGTATAAGCTTGACGGTACATGTTTTCTTTCCTCCTCTTGGTTCACATGTACATTCTTCCTTTAATGACACTGTAGAGCACACATTCAGTGATCTGCCATCGACTAGCACTGCGCAACAATACTTTTATTCGAATGTTGCACCATTCTCATCAGGCTAGCAATGTAACGAATTGTTGGGTATGTGGCCGACTCCCCCCTTATCAAAAAACCAAGGGAGTTCTGCCCCTCTTTCCTTACCCGTTCTCGTACAATGGTTCGTGCGGAGCATGATTTGCTTTAATGTCATCACAAGACAGAAAGTTCACAGATTCCCAGAGTGATTGGATTTGGGGAGATTTGAATATAGTAATGAATAAGGCATGTTTCCCAGACAAAGATGGTTTTCCTCAAAGGAAAGGAACAGATCAATCAATCAATCAATCAAAGACATTTATAGAGCGCACTACTTACCCGTAGGGTCTCAAGGCGCTTGGGGGGGGGGGGGTGCCGTTACTGCTCGAACAGCCAGGTCTTGAGCTTCTTCCTGAAGGAGAGGTGGTCTTGGGTCAGGCGCAGGTCGGCCTGGAGGGAGTTCCAGGTCTTGGCGGCCAGGTAGGAGAAGGACCTTCCTCCTGTTGTCGCTCTTCGGATGCATGGGATGGCGGCGAGGGCGTGGCTGGCTGATCGGAGGTGGCGTTTGGGAGCGTAGAAGTTGATTCGGTTGTTGAGGTAGCTCGGGCCTTGATCGTGTAGGGCTTTGTGTGCGTGGGTGAGGAGACGGAAGGTGATTCTTTTGTTGACGGGGAGCCAATGCAGGTCTCTCAGGTGTCCGGAGATGTGGCTGTTGCGTGGGATGTCGAGGATGAGTCTGGCTGAGGCGTTCTGGATCCGCTGGAGTCTCTTCTGGAGCTTGGCGGTGTTTCCGGCGTAGAGGGCGTTGCCGTAGTCCAGTAGGCTGGTGACGAGGGCCTGGGTGACGGTCTTCCTGGTCTCCGTGGGGATCCACCAGAAGATCTTCCGTAGCATGCGCAGGATGTTGAAGCACGACGAGGAGACGGTGTTGACTTGTCTGGTCATGGAGAGGGAGGAGTCCAGGATGAAGCCCAGGTTGCGTGCGTGGTCCGTCGGTTTGGGTGCGGTGCCCAGGGCGGGGGGCCACCAGGAGTCGTCCCAGGCGGAGGGCGAGGAGCCCAGGATGAGGACCTCCGTCTTGTCTGAGTTCAGTTTCAGGCGCCTGGTCGTCATCCACTCGGCTACATCTTTCATCCCTTCGTGTAGGTTGGCTCTGGCGGCGGCGGGGTCGTTGGTCAGGGAGAGGATCAGCTGGGTGTCGTCGGCGTAGGAGATTATGTTGAGGTTGTGTTGGCGTGCGATGGCCGCGAGGGGGCTCATGTAGACGTTGAAGAGGGTAGGGCTCAGCGAGGATCCTTGAGGGACGCCGCAGATGACTTCGGTGGCCTCTGACTTGTACGGTGGTAGGCGGACTCTCTGTGTTCTTCCGTCGAGGAACGAGACGATCCATTCCAGTGCCTTCTCCTGGATTCCGACGTTGCTGAGGCGCTGCACTAGGGTGCGGTGGCAGACAGTGTTGAATGCAGCGGAGAGGTCTAGGAGGATGAGGGCCGCTGTTTCTCCGTTGTCCATCAGGGCTTGGATGTCGTCGGTGGCGGCGATGAGGGCGGTCTCGGTGCTGTGGTTGGCTCTGAAGCCAGTCTGTGAGGGGTCGAGGGATCCGTTCGTCTCGAGGAAGGCGGCCAGCTGTTTGTTGACGGTCTTCTCGATGACTTTGGCTGGAAACGGGAGGAGCGAGATGGGGCGGTAATTCTTGAGTTCGGTGGGGTCTGCTGTAGGTTTCTTGAGTAGAGCGCTGAGTTCGGCGTGCTTCCAGCTCTCAGGGAAGGTGGCGGTGTCGAAGGAGGTGTTGATAATGTCCCGTTGGTGGGGTGCGATGACAGCGTCGGCCTTGTTGAAGACGTGGTGAGGGCAGGGGTCGGTCGGAGATCCGGAGTGGACGGAGTTCATCATGCGGACGGTGTCTTCTGTGCTGATCGGAGTCCAGGCTCGGAGGGTGGTGGTGGGCGGCGTTGCTGTGGTCGTGGCCTGCGTCGGTTGAATGCTGAAGCTGTTGTGTATGTCCGCGATCTTGTTGTGGAAGTAGGAGGCGAGGGAGTTGCAGAGGTCTTGCGAAGGGGTGATGTCGTTGTTTCCGGCGTTGGGGCTGGAGAGCTCTTTCACGATGTTGAAGAGTTCCTTGCAGTTGTGTGCGTTGTTGTCCAGCCGGTCTTTAAATGCAGTTTCCTTGGCGGCGCGGATCATTTGGTGGTGCTTCCGGGTGGCATGCTTGAGGGTGGTCAAGTTGTCCGGTGTTGGTTCCCTTCTCCAGACTTTCTCGAGGGCTCAGCAGTTCTTCTTGGAGCTCTTGAGTTCGTCGGTGAACCATGGGGCTTTCTTGCTGGCCGGTCTGCTGGGCGGGGTCCTCAGAGGGGCGAGTTTGTCCGCGCAGTTGCTGATCCACTTCGCGAGGTTGTCGGCGGCCTGGCTGGGGTTCGCTGAGCTGGCAGGAGGGTGCTGGCTCAGGGAAGCGGCAAGCTGGTCGGCTGTGATCTTGTTCCAGCTTCTTCGGGCAACCTGTGGCTGGTGGTGGTGGATCTTCGTTCTTTTAAAGGTGAAGTGGACGCAGCTGTGGTCCGTCCAGTGGAGTCCTGTGGCGTGGCTGAAGGCGATGTCTTTGCTGGATGAGAAGATGGCGTCGAGTGTGTGTCCGGCGAGGTGGGTGGGGGTGGACACCAGTTGCTTGAGTCCGAGGTTGGCGAGGTTGTCGAGCAGGGTGATGGTGTTGCGGTCGCTGTTGTTCTCCAGGTGGAAGTTGAGGTCCCCCAGGAGGATGTAGTCAGCGGAGGGGAGGGCGTGCGGGCTGATGAAGTCGGCGATGTCCTCGCTGAATTGTGTGCGTGGTCCCGGGGGTCGGTAGATCAGGGTGCCTCTGTGAGTGGTCTTCGGGTCGGTGCGGATCTGGAAGTGCAGGTGTTCGGCGGTTGTCAGGGTGTCGTCGGTGTAGGTCGTGATGCGGATGGTGTCCCTGTGGATGATGGCGATGCCTCCTCCCATCTGGTTGGCGGAGCGGTCCCTCCGGGTGATCTTGTATCCCTCTGGGATGGCGATGGCGATGTCGGGCGCTGAAGAGGCGTTCATCCAGGTCTCCGTGAGGAAGGCAACGTCAGGGGCTGTGGTGTCGAGGAGGTTCCAGAAAATGAAGTGTACGAACAAGGAAATGTTTCCCTTAACCTTATGATTCTGAATGTCCAGTCCGAGACAGATATAGGTCCACCGTTCATAACAGTCTTACCAGTAAAAGGTGAATTATGCGTTAGAAAGAAAGGTTCAGTGCATTTAGGACACAGTGATTGTAATACTGTGGTCGAGTTTAATGATAAAGGAAAGTCTACTTTCAAAGCTTCCCGCCATTCCTATTTCATTTGCGGTCAGACAGCCTATGTACGTCTGCCCTTAGACTGGGGTGGGACGTGTTATATAGCTTTCCTACTGCCACCTGTTTTTCTAGCCCCATCCCATTATCATCGAGATTCACGACTAGTACATGTTAGACACAAGAGGGAGACCGAATCCCCAGTTGTCGATCAGACTGAGACAGCTTGGGAGCAATATAAAGATTTCATTAAAGGATACTTCTGGTTCATAGGTCCCATCCAAAACAGTAAACTCATACGCAGGTTAACAAGAACTTTGGAAGCAGTAGTGAATGAGACTACTTCTGCTTTAGGAAACTTGACGGAGGAGCAGTCAGCTATGAGACTTGCTGTTCTTCAGAACCGCCTTGTTCTTGACGTTATCCTGGCAGATAGGGGCGGAGCTTGTAGAGTGATCGGCTCCAGTTGTTGCGTGTTTATTCCTAATAACGCGCCATCCGTGTATGCAGCAATAACAAGGCTCCACAAGATAGCTCATGAAATGCATCAAGACCCATGGTCTTGGTCCAGTTGGCTCTGGAGTGTAATATCGGGATGGGGTTGGACAGTGTTGTCCTTCCTAGGACTGATACTGCTCGTAATATTCAGTTGCTGTCTCTGTCTGCAATGTGGCCCAGCGATTTGCGGCTTGTGTGCCACTGCCTGTATTCCCCATTCACGTATTCAAAAGAAAAAAGATGAGCAAATGATGCTGTATGATCAGATATATGGTATCATGAATATAGATGTGTCCTGAAGGGCACAGTAGGGGACAAGGAGGGAATGAGGAAATAGAAATTTTACGTGGCCAGTGTGTCCCCTACATGCACCCTATGTATGTACATATACCCATGTATGTCCATGTCATCATGCAATTCCCTCCTCATGCCTGTAATAATAATGGCTCTGCATTTCCGTCCAATGTTAGCATGTCAGTTACCAGGCCCTCCATAACTGAAACGTTAATTCTGCACCGAGGCCTATGTTGCCAATGCATTTACATGGTACACGTTTAAATATCGAGATTAACTCGTTTTTGTGGCACAGCTGAGCCAGGACCCAAATTCAGGCTCCAAGCCTCCTGATACTCTGAAAGCTGCAGTTTAGTTATGTATCCCTGACCTCTCACATACTTCCTGTTCAGCCGAGAGGTGCCCAGCCTGGCCTGCCAAGACAGTATTTTGCCTGCAGTTATCTGCTCTGCTCCACAGAAACACATTCCTGTCTAATGAAAGGGGTAAACATATTGCGCCTGCAGAAGATAGGGCCTAGCCTTTCTGTCTCCATCCAAGTGATTTACAGAGCCCGAATCCATAGAAGGCCCATGGCCCCAGGCAATTCACGAAGAAATATATGCACACACTAGCATTTAGTGATGAGTAGGCTTTGCTCGAGCGACCTTTACTTCAGACAATACATCCTCCAAAACACAAGATATCAGATAATGCCAGGGGTGCAGGTCGTTCTGACATCCAAGACTCCTTTACTAGCACTAAAGTCAGCTCCCCCCAGCTTTCCCCAGTTACACGTCAATTCCACGTCATGACCAATTTTGCGCGCACAAGTAGGGTAAAGGTTCCTGCTGACCATGCAGACCCCCTCCATGTATCCACCCACCTATGACACACCTATGACACATCAAGTGAACACCCACGTGTACGCCTCCTTACACGCCCTTTCTCACGCCCATGTGCTCTTATCTCTCTCTTTCACTTGCTCCGCCTGGAGTGCTCCGCCTTCTCTATCCAAATCAATGTATGTTTTAACTATATATAATGTTTTCTGTGAATAAAGATTCAGATGACCATCCTTCCTGATCCCTAGTGGTGATGGAACCCGATTCTCCCTTAACTCGAGTTACTGAATTAAAGCCCTTCTGAATCGGACACCACGGACTCTGCCTCTCATTATATGCATGATCCTTATTAATGTATAGAAATTCTGACAGGGTAATTAATTAATTTACCACAGAATGGGGCAAAGAACACCTCAGTCACTCTCAAAATGGGCCCTTCCCAGCCTCTATTTGATAGTAGCACACCTCCAATGCTGCCAAGCCGTAGTTCGCAGGCCCCCGCAGTCTCCACTACATCGGGTGCAGCTGCGGTGCTGCCGCTCACGCTGCACCCAAAGATCACAATTACCATCCAAATCCAAACCCCAATTGACTGTCGGGAGGCGAGGGGGGCGGACAGCCGTGGGGCACTGCAGCGGTGTTCTCGGGGACAGAACAGGCCGCCTACCTGCCTTCGATGTTTCCTGGCATTCGGTGACACATACTGCCCCAGTCTCAAGCGGATCCACAGCGGGCAGGACCCGGGGCCTGTCAGTCTGCCTCCGGTCGTGTACGTGGGCCTTCGCTCGGATGTACGTTGTCCTATGCCGTCACGGCCCAGCTCTTTTGGGGGCAAGGTCCTCAGCCCCGCACACCAGGCGACAACGACACGACCACAGGCTTACGGGCGAAAGCGGAGGCACTGGCCCAATGTTCCCCAACCCCGAGGATGGGGGTGGGGGTCTCGCCACGTCCCCGTTATCACCGACGGCCACATTCAGTAATCGAGGCCCCGGCTTCCTCAGTCACAGCTGCCGATTATCACTACTGCAGCCCACCCACTCCAATTCCACCCGGGGAAGCTTCACCAGGTGCCGTTTGAGTTCCCAATTCAATGCCTGCACCTTTTCATCGGATAATTGCGGCGGATATACGAGGTAGGACGGACGGGCCGCGGAAAAACCCTAGGTTGTGGCCATGTTTGTTTACCTCAAAACTACACCAGATAAATCACATTTTTGTTGTGAAAAACAATCCTTTTTGGCAATATCTGTAGCTAGTCCAGAATTATGTGACTTGTATGGATTTTGGTATATTTTGTACCCACAGTACAATGCAAGCACCTAACTTTAACTAAAACCATGCATTTCCCTCAGATTTCTGTGACTGAAAGTTTTGGAATCTCTGTAGTTCCACAAAAAACACATTACCCAGTTTTCACACTATTTCCAATTAACTTTATTCCCCTCTTGTATTTAGCTAATGCCCAGTCTAAAAGTAAGTTTATAAAATGTGTTAGTGTTATCAACTATGGTGACCTGTATTGCATTCTCTATTGCATTCACTAGGATGGATACGTTTGAGTGACATCCTTCCAATTTTTTTACTGCCTGTAAATCAGGGAGTGTGAGACAGACACAAGTCTGTGAATTAGCTGGCACTAAAATCTAGACATCTCTCTGCTAAATGCTACTGCTAACCAACAAGATCTAAAGACGACAGCCAGGAAAATGGCTCCTGCCAAGAAAGAAGCCAGTGAGGAGTAGAAGTCTATTGCCAAAATTGTAAATAATGCTGATAACAAATTATGTTCCTAATCGTCAGGATCCTTTGTTGCGGTTGACTGACTTGCCCAAACTCTTGCCGGTTACTAACGCTGTTACATTCATGCTGAATTGCCATATCCTTTTTTGACTGATATTACTTCCTCACTGATGTACTGTGTAGTGCTATACTCTTCTGTTGACTCTATTGACCTACACAAATCCTCACATGTTGTTCAATCAATCTTGTTCGTATAAAATGTAAAGCACTCTGATTTCTTCGGGTCTAGCTAGTGCTATATGAAACACAAAATAATTAAATAATGTTGTCAACCTCCCTCACCCTCTTCTAGACAAAAAGCCATTAGGAATCACCCTTTAGACTACAAGTAATGATATTGATGATCTGAAATAGGTAAGACTATTAGTGCATATGAATCCTACTACATCTAGTACTAATCATATATTTTGGCATCAGTAGACATTGGGATTATTTCTATATCTCTGATTCTCTAATAAAGTGGAACACTGCACATTTATCAAAGCTTACATTATAGTTTAATGTCCTAACTATATTGGTGAATCTCCTTGTATCACTTTTAATACAATGATAGCTCATTTTAACTATAGTTATACTCTAACTTCTGATGAGGGTAATACAGATTTCAGGGTAGGAATAAAGTACAACATGAATCAATATGGTATGACCTTGCATATAACAGTATTTACTATCCTTGAATTATCAATTGTTTTGAAGCTATTTATAACACAACGAGCCTATTCACAAAGATAAATCTACATTTGATTTGCTACAAGTAAATTTACCCTTACATCTTTGAGTAACTCTACTACTTTTGGCTAGTCACTAATTATGAGTGTACAGTTACTTAAAAGTGAAGATGTACATGTCCCAACACTGTTAAATATGGGTTGCAGTCAGTAAATATATCATATCAAAACATAAAGTTACGATCAGTAGTGACTTTTCAACCAATTTTGACATTCCACACACTTGGTGGAGTCCTCTGGAATTGCAGCGGGGATCACCCTGTGGGAAAATATAGGGAATATTGTTTCAAATCTGAAAACATTTAAAAAATATGTTTATGTATCTTAATGTTATCTAATGGTATTTATTTATTTCCAGTATGTAACAATATTAAAAATGTTACACTTTTAATAAACTAATTTTAAATTAAAAATTTAGATATGTTCAAAACAATAAACATATTTTTCTCTGATATCAATTTTAAAAAACACCTAAGTGGAAACATATATTTTATTGTGTATTAAAATAATATAACATCTTGTATAAAATTAATTTAAAGTAATTACATTATTTTAATGAATGCCAAACTTAGGTTAAGCTTTATATAACAGTTTAACTTTAAAATAATATGTGTTATTTATGGATAAATCTAACATTATTCAAATGTACTTTGCCACATGCCAACGGGGAAGCTGGGACAAAAAAGGCCTTGAATCCCTCCAGGAATAAATTGCAGTACACCAACCAAGTCTCCTGGAAACAGATCACAGAGAATTGCTTAACAAACTGCACCCACATGGTATCCTAAAACTTATCTGCCATGCCTGCAATGTTCCACGACAGGATTTTGTTGTTATATATTGGAGGGACCACCATACTTTGCACAATTGGAGCCTTCTGCTGGGATTTTAACTCCACGGCGGCTCTACAGGGTTATGCAGCCAATCACACTCCTCCAACCTTGACAGTGTGGAATATCTATTTGATAACTCTAGGGGAAGGACAAGGTGGTAATGAACTGACTGATTTAGACTGCGTGCTTCTGATGGGAGTCATTGTTCTTTTGCCACAGGAGGTCTTTGTGTCCACCCATCTTGGGGGGCAACCATATTGCAAGTCCCTGAAGTGTACATTTGTCTATCTGCTTTATAAAAGAGGCCTAACGGTAGACCCTGTACTGCAGACCCAAACTTCAGGGGGCCATAATATAAATCCCTGGACAGAATTTTTTCAGCGAGATATGATTTATTAAAATTCACATTAACACAGTCACCACCACCTGTTTTCTGCGAGCTGCATATCCAGCTAACTATGCGCACCATGATAATGTTTTGTTCCGCCCTTAAACCCACAAAGGGGTTGTTAGATAACCAGCGAAGTACTTCATTTTTTAACTGGCTAAAGTCCTCTTTAATACCCGGTTGGAGGGGCAGCACGTTCCCTTAGGATCACAACATAGGGCGTAGATTCCGGTGGAAGGTGAATAACTGGTAAATGCTTTGATTCCACCACTGGGTACCCCCTGCAGCCCCTGCTGCAGACCACCAGTAATTTGGGGATCCTCCAGCTTATGCTGGTGGGCAGGCAGAACCCTACTAGTTACCTGGCTTCCACTCATTGTGTCAGCCTCCCCCTGAGCTACAAAATTTGACTGGCGCTGGGTACGTGACTGTTCCCTGTTGCTAATCAATGGATATGTGGGTAAACCTGGATCAATTACAGTACTAAGGCCTGAATCTCCCTTGGCCCACCTGAGGTTGCAACTTGATCAGACCGATTACGCACTGCTAAGCATTTCTCAATCAAGGTCAGCCTCTCATGACTGGGAGCTAACTTGGTGTTCAGCAAGCTAGTCATTATTGCTTGAAAACCTTCTAATACCACCGAGGGATCTGTGATCAGAGCAGCCGGTACAGATGCCATGACCTTAGTAACAGGGTTTGATTTCCATTTCGTTGCTTTTGCAATCTGCCAAAAATATCAATTTTAGCCCAGAGTTTAGAGTATTCTGATGGTTCCCTACACCTCTAGAAGACTCAGTCCCAAAATTGTAGTCGTCGGACGCCCCTGGGCTAAGAAATAGCTGGAGGGCCATGGCCGGCGAAGGCAGCCTCGTGAGCCTGGGTATCGCTTGAGCTGAAAGAAACAGAGAGCTGCAAGAGGCGCACAGAGGAAGGGACGGATGGCACTGAACAGCAGCGTCCTCCATCAAGCCCCCACAACTCTCCCTGATCAGACCTCAAGCCGACCAGCACCTGTAGGGGGCACAGTAGAGTGATGCACAGAGTCCACTCATGGTAACTGGAGGCGGACGCCATTAAGGAAGGGAGCTTGGAGGGCCTACAGAGATGTGTCCGGTACTCTGGATCGGACTACATTAAAAGGCTACGGTAAGGGCTGCAGGTTCTTCAACGAGAGAGTGCCTACCCCCCCACCTTCCCCTGTAGGACTTACAATAAGGCAGTGGCTCCAGGCAGGGGCAGGGGAGGTGAAACAGGCGGTTGTTGAGAGGCTTCAATAAGCCAAACAGAGAGGTGAACAGACAATCTGTGGTGAGCTGAGAGGTCCCGGGGGGCATAACCACACAGGCGGCACTGAGTGGAGGAGGTCGGTGGGGCAGCAAGAACAGTTTTATATGATTGACGTACCCCATTTGAGTACAGGTCTGGAGTCACCTCAACATTTTTGGGTGTGCGGACAAAACACTGTAGTTGATCGGCCGCAGATATACCAGTGGTTGCCATGACTATAGCCTCTCTCCTACACTTTTGAAAGAATTGGACTACTCATAGAGGACAAAACGTACATCAGGCCTCAGTGGCTGGTGGCTCGCATGGATGATAGTGGCCTACTTGTAGGGACTTAAAATGTAGATGCTAAAATGTCCTAAACAAACACATTAAGGGGGGCGTGGCTTGGATGCTGAGGAGGTAGGCTGCGTGAGCCCGGAGCTCCGCGCCCGATCCCGGATATCATCCTGAATATCCACGCGAATTCCAGTGAAATTTGGAAAATCCGTGATTTAAAGGCATCGCGGAGGCAGCAGCGCTCAGAGTGGACGACCTGGAGCTGTTCCTCGTCCTGAAAATCAACCTCGAGTAAATGCATCGGGTGTGATAGCCATCGATCTAAGATGGCGTCCTAAGGCCTGGAAGATTGTCGCAGTTGGCGGAGGTGGCTTGAGGCCTGATTTCCCTGTTGATCCAATACTAGCGGTGATTACCGGACCGGAGGGCCTCCCCTAACCCTGTCAGCAGGCACAGGTGGCCTTTCCTCACCCTGGTGGCGAACTAAGGGGGACACAAGAACGCAAGCAAATTCTCTGAGGAGGCCCCAAAATGGCGGCGGCTTTGGGACGACGACCCTGACTCTCCGCGCGTAAACTGGCACCTCGAGACCCCGTTGCGGCAGAGAACTTCCAGGAGCTGGCCCCACGGGTGCGATCAGAGCAGCGCTCAGTGCCCTACAGGTGTCCTAGATCCCTGATCCTATCGCCCGGGAAGCTATCCGGTGGCGAGGTCCTGCAGTGCGGAGACAGCGAGGAGATCAAAGGGGGTCCTGGAAGCCAGTGCCTACTGCAGCCGAGATGGTGAAACCAAAGGGGAAGGGGGACGGAGCGGCTGAATCGGAAACGATGGATGGAGCAGATCGAGATCAATCTGCTCTCCAACGCATGCAAGACCGTATACTAGAGGCCATCACGACCACGAAAGACGCCCTGCAGCAGGACATCGCCCAAGTGGCGACGGGCCTTGGTCTCCTGAAAGCGGACCATGACAAGCTTAAAGACAGAGTTAAGAATGTGGAGATATCTATTCAGGAATTGGCCCCGGACCACGCGGCTGTGAAAGCACAGATGGCGGATGCTTTGGACAGACTGAAGGTGTTGGAGAGGAGGGCCGAGGATGCGGAGAATAGGAGTAGGCGCAACAATGTTCGCCTGGTGGGCCTTCCGGAAAAAATTGAGGGCGAGGACATGGTGGGCTACCTCGATAATTGGCTACGCACCGAAGTAGCGCCAGAGGGGCTATCTCCTTTCTTTTCACTGGAGCGGGCCCACAGGGTTCCAGCCCGACCTCCGGCCCCGGGCCTACCGCCTCGCCCGGTGGTGATTAAGCTACTTCACTACAAGGATCGAGACTGGCTACTACAGAGGGCGAGGGAAGCAGGTCCCTTTCAAGTTGATAATAACAGAGTCACCCTGTTCCCGGACTACACTTTTGAGACCCAAAGGCTCAGGGCCAATTTCCTGTCGCTCAAGCGTGAGCTCCGCGGGGAGGGCATAAAATACTCCCTTCTCTTTCCAGCGAAGCTGAGAGTGATGGTGGACGATAAGTCGCTTTTCTTTACCACCTCGGCGGACGCTTGGGCCTGGTGGGACACGTACAAAGCTGGTACGGATGGAGCTAGGGCCAGAGCGGAGGAGGCTAGAGAGAAACAGCCGATCAGGAAATCACAACGTATTCGTAAGAGTCGGCGGAGAACTGGGAAACCATCGGTGTCACAGACGGAGACAGAAAGGAAGGCGGCCCTACAGGCGGTGGTGAACCTCTCTGGAACGGCAAGGAGCCAGTCTGGGAAGGGCACGGATTCGGAGGAGCGGGGCACGGGATCGGAGACGGAACTTTCGGAATTCGGAGGAGCCAAGGGCCCCATCGTCACGCCTCAAACATCTGGGGAGATAGTCGAGGCATGAAACGCTGGACTTGAGGAGAGACCTGATGGTCAGACACTGGGGCGCTGCGCCCAAGTGCGCAGTTTCCCACTCTATGGGACTTCGTGAGTTTTCATGGGGGGATCATGGGGCAGGATATGCGGGACTGATTTGCTTTGACGAACTCCTTCGGCAGCGGTCCGCGCCCTACTGGCCCTTACGGTCATCGCAGTGGAGATTGCGAGTATTAGTGCCTTTCTTTGAGGGGATATTTAGTTGTGACAGTTTTGATGGGTGCACTTCCAATTGTGGGGGGCCTGTCCTGGGGGGGTGGGAACCGAGAGTAGTTGGGGATGCTCAGGTTGGTTTTGGGGGGATATGGGGTTCACCTGTTTGGAGTGGGAGGGGGGGGCAGCATTATGTTGGCACGAGCGCATGGTCGATGGCTGTTATTGTTCTGTCTGCGGGTGCAGGGGGGTATGGCTAATACGGGGGCTTTGAAATGTGTGACCTGGAATGTGCGGGGTCTCCATACCATGGTGCATAGACACAAGGTCCATGCGTATCTGAAACGTAGGGGTGTGCATATAGCTTTTCTTCAAGAGACGCACCTCACCAAGCAGGAGGGATTGGCGCTACAGAGGAGGTGGAGGGGGCAGCTGTTTAACACAACATTTTTGGCCTTTGCGAGGGGGGCATTGATTTGGATACGGGAAGGGGTTCCCTTCCAGGTCACTAAAAAAGCAGTAGATCCAGAGGGTAGATTTGTGGCTGTGGAGGGAAGACTTAGGGGCCGGATGGTGTCTCTCTGTAGTGTGTATGCTCCGAATGTAGATTTGTCCGCTTTCCTGACAATGCTTTCGGGCAAACTGGCGAGTTATTTGGCAGGGCCGATGGTCATGGGAGGAGATTTAAATTCGGTGGTAGATACTGATTTGGATAGATCCCATCCCCCATTGCACGCCTCCCCAGTACACAGGGTAGCGAAACGTCGACTAGATTGGCAGGAGAGTTGGGACCTAGGAAACGCCTGGAGGGCATTACTCCCTACCACGAGGGATTACTCCTTTCATTCTACTTTACATGACCTGCATGTTAGGCTGGATGTGTTTCTGTGCTCTTCGCATGTGCTCTCGGCAGTGGGGAGCGCGGAATACTTGGCCCGCACGTTGTCGGACCACAACCCACTGTTGTTGTCCCTGAACTGGATGGTGGAAATCAACTGTGTCCCAACATGGCGGCTGCAACCTGATACATTGGATAATTTGCTTTTCAGAGAGGCCTTGGGGGAGCGAGTAACACGTTATTTTGAGGGGAGCGCTGCAGGTGCTCATAAGACTTTGTTGGATGATCTTGACAGAGCGGAGCGGCGGTTGAGGGAGAAGGAGAGAGAGCGCCCGAATCATCCTGAGCTCCAAGAGGGGGTTAGTAACGCCAGAGAAGCGATGGCGGTGGAGTTAGAGCGGTTGCGTAGCTTCAATCACAAGGCATATCTGATGAGCGCGCATGCGGAGGGCGATAAGGCGGGGTCGATGCTGGCGTGGCTTGCCAACCCGACCAGGCGGGGAGCTCCAATCATGGCAATTCAGGAGGAGGGGGGCGGGCTTTGCCACACCCAAGCCGGGATCCTGGAAAGGTTCAGAGCATATTATGAGAGTTTGTATGAGAGCGGGCTGACAGGCGGGGCGGATGAATTGGAAACCTTTCTTGGGGGTTGCAACTACCACAGCTAGAGAAATCGGAAGCAGAGGAGCTGGGTAGGCCTATAACGATCGGAGAGATAGGGAGTGCAGTGAAACAAATGGCCAGGAATAAAACCCCAGGGCTTGACGGTCTGCCGATAGAGTTCTATAGCAAATACTTGGAGGGCCTGGCCCCACAACTGCAATTGGTCTACAACGAGGCGCAATCGCGAGGTAGACTCCCGCGATCAATGTGCGAGGCCCTTATGATTCCGTTGTTAAAGCCTGGTAGAGCGAGTGAGGCCCTCTCATCTTACCGTCCATTGTCTATGCTCACTACGGATTACAAGATACTGAGCAAAATCCTGGCGAATAGATTGTTGACTCACATGACAGGCTTGATTTATAAAGATCAGTGCGGCTTCATCCCAACGCGAAATACCACCCACAATATTCGCAGGCTGACTAGGCTGTTGGGGGCTCAGTTATCGGAGGGGACTACTCCATTCGTGCTCTCCATAGATATCGAGAAAGCCTTCGATAGTCTTGAATGGGAGTATCTGTATGAAGTGATGAGGCGTTTCGGACTAGAGGAGGGCTATATTAACTGGGCCAAAGTCCTATATACGGAAGCCACGGCTAGGGTTAGAGTGGGTTCACTGATCTCGAATCAATATCCGGTACGATGCGGCACTAGGCAGGGGTGCTCCCTTTCCCCCCTTTTGTTCGCGTTGGCAATGGAGCCCTTTGCAGCGGAGGCCTGGTCCGGCCGCTACTATAAGGGGTTGGTCTACAGGGCCCGGCCGCATGTCATCTCATTGTATGCGGACGACTTGCTGATGTTTTTGGCAGAGGCGGAGAAGGAGTTGCTGGGAGCGAGACATTTGCTAGAATTATTCGGGCGGATGTCGGGCCTGAAGGTGAATTGGCCCAAATCTTGTCTGTACCCGCTGAGACGGGGAGAGCCGTGCCCCCTCACGGCGCAGGAACTCCGATGGGAGCCTCACTGTCTGCACTACCTCGCCGTTTATGTGTACCACACCCCGGCAGATATGCTGGATGGTAATATCACTCGTTTTATCAATGCCTTGAAAGGGTGTATGGATTTCTGGGCTACTCTCCCGCTCTCGCTGGCAGGTCGGGTCTCCTTGCTTAAGATGGTGGCACTACCTAGGTTACTATATTATTTTAGGACTCTCCCGATATGGGTGCCAGGCTCAGTCTTTCGGCGTCTGAGATCGCTGGTCTTAGCGTTTCTGTGGGGCACGGGTCGGCGGCGAATAGCACTGAATACCCTCTTGCGACCCAAAGATGAGGGAGGCATTGCGGTGCCTGATTTTGAATGCTATTACCTGGCGGCTCAACTGCAGACTTTCACGCAGGAGGTCGCGAGGGTGTACCGAGGCCCGGAGCATTCTAGAGATGAGGGCACCCCGCGGCATGTGCTGGCGTACATCACGCTGCATCAGAAGGTATTGCTTAGAGATCTAACAGTGGAAGAGCAGACGTTCCGACTTTGCTGGAACCGGGCGCGTAAACGAGCGGGAATCCGCCGCATGTATGCTCCAGAGATCCCGCTGGGAATGGTCACAGCCCTGCCTCATGGAGGAGACTGGTCGAGACTGCTAGGTTATGGAAGAGGCTGGGGTTCAGATGCTGGGCGATTTGTATGAAGACGGTGAATTGATTCCGTTTCAAGAGCTTCAGGAGCGGTTCGACCTCCCACGAGGCGATTATTTATTAAATGCGGCGATAACAGGCGCCATGCAAGACCACTGGGGGGGGGATTGCAGGAACCTGGGACCTCCATGGCGTGCCAATACGCGATGATGGTGGCCAGAACCTTTAAGGCGGTAACCAGTCTGTATTCCAGAATGTTACGGGAAGCCTTGCAGCCTCTCACGGCTCTAAAAGCTAAGTGGGAACTGGACCTCCAAATGGAAATTCCCGACGCCACTTGGGGTCAACTATTGCGGAGGGCGTGGAAGAGCACGAGGAATGCTAGGTTCCAACTCATACATTTTTACATTATTCATCGAGCATACCTCACGCCAGTGAAACTACGGCAGTACTTTGGAGTGGAACAAGCGGCCTGTCCTAGGTGCGGCACACTGGGGGCGGATCTGGGACACATGCTGTGGGATTGCCCTACCTTGGGGGAATACTGGCAGGAGGTTGGGAGGGCTTTAAATAACGCCACGGATAGGGAGATACAGTACACTAAAGCAGTGGGGGTGCTGCACTGGTTTCCACACACATCCAAGAATAAGACAACCAGCAGATTCATAGATATGGGGCTGATATTGGCGAAAAGGGAAATAACCAGGAATTGGAAATCGAAAGTGGGGCCCACATACAAGCGCTGGTATGGTGAATGTCTGAGGTGGGCAGCCTGTGAAAGCACTCTACGATACCAGATGGGTAGGAGGACCGGCGATGAGAAAGCCGAGGAGAGGGCAACAGCATGGGAAATGATAGTGCAGGTGCTCTGGGATGATAATGATGAGGGGGAGGGTGAGGATACGGACTCTGAAGCGGCCGACCCCATTGGCGCACCTAGGGGCACACCTTTAGCGATTGTTTAACTCCTCCTTGCACACACCAGACCTAATTTTTTCTAGGATTCTACTATAGCGCTGCCACGGGGGGGGTGTTCGGGAGTTTGGGGAGTTGAGGGAGGTGGTTGATAGGGGGTGGGGGAGGGGCGAAAACTTAAAAGCAGTCCGCGTCTTCCTGGGTTTATGGCTACGGACATTGGACAATGAAGCAGGAAATGGACTTACTATATTTGTTGTTCAGTCTTCTACCTGGAAACGTGAATAGCATGTTAAGGGGGGTGAAATGATTATGTGCCTTACTGGTATGTTGCTTTGCTATTCATCAGTGTATTGTCTGTGCAATTATTTTGGTACTGCAATAAAAACGATGTTACAAAAAAAAAAACACATTAAACCATAATTAGACAAATGTGCGCATTCTTAGGCAGAAAACATGGATGAGAAAAACTAGGTGCAGGAGGCGAAGAAACAGTTAGATGAGGGTGTCTCTGCTCTCTAGGACATTATGGAGGCTATACAAGGTGTCTGCACAACTCTTGAACAAAAAACTATTTGGTTACATCAAAGGTGACCCTGATGCATGCAGACCTAGGCACATTGGGGGAGGGAATAAAAAGAATGGAGGATGCTAAGCTCCAATCCTCCACTAAAACGTTAGAACTAAGGGTGAAGAAAGTCCAAGTAACATCAGCGATTCTGGAAGCCAAACTTGAAGACTATGAGGGGCAGGCACGTAGGAATAATATTCGAATCCTGGGAGTCCCGGAGCAGGCGGAGGGACAGGCCATGGACCTATTTGTGGAGGACCTAATACAAAATCACCTACAGCCTCTCACGCTTCCAATTTTCTCTGTAGAAAGTGCCCAAAGTGTGCCAGGTGGACCTGCAAAACTGGGTGTACCCCCGTGTCCTATCCTGGCCGGAATATTCAACTACAGGGATAGGGACATAATTCTACAGATAGCGCGTACAGCCCCTCAATTGAAGTTTGAGAATTCCACAATCACCTTCTTCCTGGACTTCACGGTTAATGTCCAGAAAATAAGAAGATTCTTCTTGGAGGTAAAAAGAGCTCTCCGTGAAAATAACATTAAATATGCAATGCTTTTCCTGGCAAAGTTGCGGGTGATGGTGGATGGGAAAGTCTGGTTCATCCTGACCACAGAGAAAACCTGGGAGCAGCCAGAGGGGTGGAAAACCCCTGGAACTCAAAGGAATAACTCACAAAGGCCCAAGCAGGGGCAAGAATGTCAGCAGGATGTCCGTGAATTTAGAGATGGCCCTCAGAAGGACACAATTCAAAATGGTGCAGCTAGGCAGAGGAGAGGGTCCATAGACAATCACAGATCTATGAATGACATGCTGGGTGCTGAAGGAGGCTGTTCAATGGCTGATGAAGATGTAGAG
Organism: Lissotriton vulgaris; assembly: GCF_964263255.1. Lineage (NCBI taxonomy): Eukaryota > Metazoa > Chordata > Amphibia > Caudata > Salamandridae > Lissotriton > Lissotriton vulgaris. The sequence continues at coordinate 1,090,175,223 of NC_141696.1, read as the reverse complement.
GTCTACTAAGTATTTTGATTGTTGGGGGGGAGAAATATGGCAATGTTGGACTTTCTAGCTCTTTGTTCTTAGGGAGAGGAGTTGGCCTTATGGCTAGGACTTTCGACCTCGAATCTGGGGAACTGGGTTTGAGTCTCTGCAATGACAGCTGAACATCCTGTGATTCTGGGCAAATCACTTAATCTCTCTGTGCCTAACAAAAAAATGAATGTGTCCTCGTGTAATGCAACTGGTGCTATGTAAAGCGCTCTTATACCCGATTCAGGTCAGGTTTGCACTATATAAAACTGTAAAAAGAAAAAAAACTTGGAGTTGAATGCCTAGACAAATTGGTATGCTTGGTACTACTGGTTCTGATATAGACACAAAATAAGGGCTTACATGACATTGAGTTGGGGAATCTAGGCTCTTTGTCTTGGTCTTTACTAGGCCATGTTACCCTATGCAAGGTATGATGGGGAAGGGCATACAGGCACTCTGCAAAGTTGAGGAGTGGGCAGTTCTGAGTCCACATTGCAGGGAGGCAGGGAGGGGGGTGGGTCACGGGGGGTTAACTGAGCAATTGTTACGGTATTGTTCAATGTTTAATGTGGTATATAGCAAGACTTGTTGACAGTGCATGGTAAATTGCATGACCTAGCAGTAGAACGACCAACATCAAGACAGGCCGGACAGCTGACCGCTAAACTTTGTGGTGTCGTTCGTATATTTCCAATAGGCTTTGCGCATTGGAATAATATATCCTATAGTTTACCTCAGAGGTCACTAGAAACGTTCTTGAATACACAAGAAGGGATCCGTTTCTGACAACCGCATAAACATGACAACTTTGTTTCCCAAGAATAGGAATAGTATCTCTAGAGTCACCGAAACAGTAGATAAATCTTTTACTCAGTCAATTGTGCATGCTTCGTTGAACAGTCTTTTTTTTCACGCAAGTAAAGTGAACTGCTACAATCGTAATGCAGGCTGCAAAGTATAATGCAGCGAGAATAGTATTATAAAATAATAATGTAAAAGCATTGTATGGTTTCTAAGCCATATAAAAATACATACACAAATTCACAGGCTAAAAAACTCAACTCAAAAGAATTCAAGGGTGGGAAGAGAGCAAAGAAAAAGAGGGTAAAGAATATCAGGCAAAAAGAACAGCGGAGCCAATTGTCCCTTGCATCAATAGCATATTAGCACGGCAAGTTCAGACAACCAATTCATGTAACAATGTAAACACAATGGAGAAGTTACAGAATCGGAGTAAGTGTCGACGGCGTTTCGATCCCCGGCTCCTAGTGAACTGGGATCATCATCAGGACTGTAAGAATGTATTGCCTGTATGTGCTTCCTTTAAAAACCTGTTAGAAATTGCAATTTACAGAAATGAGAGAAAAGGAGGAAAAAGAAAAATCTGTTTAAATACAGCACTAATTACAGGTAAATTGCACGTAGTATTCATTTCTGTCATGCCACTGTGATCTTGTTGATGTCAACCACACGTCCTTTAGTGTTCCAATCACATGCTTTATCCAAAAGTGCGAAAACGTTTAAGTTAAAGCCGACTCGGATAGTTGCGCCGTGAGCCTTTAAACGCTAAAGTGGTTGTGAGCCTGATATTCTTTACCCTCTTTTTCTTTGCTCTCTTCCCACCCTTGAATTCTTTTGAGTGTACTTTTGGATAGGTACAGGCTTGTACCCTATCAACTGTCACATTAGACCTCCTTGATGGTCTTTTAAATTTGCTTATATTTGAAATAAAAATTTCAGGCCCGGCTGGGTACTGAAAAACTTGTCAATATAGTACTAATTGGAGTCTATATTTGTATTTGTCTTTGTGAAAACTTAATCCTATGGACCACTGTTTTTCATGATGTCTTTTATCTGCAATAAAAAAAACCTCCTCTTTCGGAAGTTGTGCATTTCTTTTGGAGAAAGGAGTATCAAGCAAGAGGTGCTCCTCATATACATATGCTGTTATGGATTAAGGATGCTTCCAAATTTGGAAAAGATGCGGATTATACTGTTTTGACTTTTATTGAACATTATGCAACATGTGCTGTACCCAAAAGCACAGAAGAAAACAACTTAGGAGCACAAGTCTTATGATTCCAAAGCCACCGATGTCGAAAATACTGTCGACGAAAGTACAAATATGAGGATAAGTTCTACACCAAATGTCGTTTTGTATTTCAAGATCCTGTAATATCCAAAGGAAGAGTGAACAGTTTTATGTCATCTTTGCGACATACCAGCACAAAAAAGTCTCCAAAAATACCTCCAACTTGAGAAGTAATGAAGAGGCAAAATACATAAATCACTACAACCCAGTTAGTTTGTACATGTGGAATGCTAACATGGATATTCAGTATGTTGCAGACAATTCTATTGCTGTTGCTCGACATGTAACATCCTATATTACAAAATCAAAAAAGACGGAATTGGACGAAATGTGGGAAGAGATTTCTCTTGAGAAGACTCTAAGTAAGAAATTATACAGTTTCAGTTTGAAGATGCTATCCCATCGAGAAATTGGAGCATATGAATGCTCAGATCGGTTATCATCTGCAAGGCTATACTCCAAATCTAGAATAATCATTTGGGTGAGTCTAGCCCTTGCAGCAATGCATATTCAGGTACTGAAATCTGTACAAGAAATTGAATATTTAGCAGAAAAAGATCCAGAAAGCACAGATATTTTGAAAACGAATATGTTGGACACATATTACCCAAACAGAAATCATCATCTTGAGAACATGTGTCTCTATGAAGTGCTGCAAAACTACACTTTTAAACAGAATACTACAGAGAACATCAATGATGGAAAATATGGAGTCATTGGTTCTGAAGGATGTTTAGTCAAACAAACAAAAGCAAATTCGATTAATCACAGAAAGCTGAGTTTCAACACTGCTGATGAAAGGGTATTTTACTATTGAGCCATTTTACAACTATTCAAACCATGGCGTTCAGAACTGGAATTACTTGGAGATTTCCAGAGCTATGAAGATTCCTTTATTGCTCGTAAAGATAGCATACAATGCAGTGCTTTTGCAAATTATGTCAAAATGTTGAACGATGAAATTGATAAAGAAGCTACAATTGCAGCTGAGATTGCTAGAGACAGTTCTCAAGACAGTCAAAGGAGAAGCCAGAAAAACAAAGTGCTCAAGGAACACCCAGAACTGGTTCAGACCGGGCTCACGGCCCACTTGCACAAAGAGAACAAAGACTTTTAGGGGTATAAGTACAGGACCCCTGACAACAGTAGATTAGAAGATTAGATCATCCTGGAACCAAGAACGAACCTCTGCCAAGGAGAAAGCTGAATCTGAAGAAGGAAGACTGCCCTGCTGTCGCTCTTCTGGACTGACCTGTTGTTGCTTTGCTGCCAAGGAGAGGGGAAGGACTTTGCTGTTGTGCTGTGTCCCCTGTCTTGAAGGAATCTCCAAGGGCCTGAGAAGAGTTGTCTCCCTGTTTTTGAAGTCCCAGGAACAAAAGGGCTTCATCCACCGGCTGCCATGAACTGTGCTGATAGAGTTCTGTCCTTCCTAGAGTGCTTGGGGCAGTTGTTGTGTTTCCGGAAGTTGTACCTGTGCTGGGAAGCTTGAAACTAAATTGAGAGACTTTTGCAACTGAAAAGTTATCGCATCGCTCGCTGCGGAGCACATCCCCGACAGTGTGAAGAAATTACCGCCGCTACGGAGGTCCAGATGACGCATCCTTCGCTTGCGGGAATATCACCATCGCTGCGAGTGTCGTCGCAGAGCCTGTCGTCGCTTGGTGAGAACGCTGCACCGCTTGCTTGCGGACCGCATCCCTTCGCTGCGAACATCGTCACTGAACATCGCATCGAGGAGCTGTGAGAGAGAGATTGCCACTGGATTGCGCATCGTCGCCCCAGAGATCATCGCACCCCCTACGAGATAATCGCATTGTGCCTTTGCAAGAACAAACTTCCTACAGAACCTAGCACCAGAATCCATACAAGTGGCCTTCCTCCCCATACAGACCGGATTCATCACAACATGCCCGCTGCTGCAGCGGGGTTGTCGCATCGCCTCCCCAAGGTCTCAGGAGCAACGCATCGCTTGTTTTCCACCACACCAGCTTCTGCTTTTGGAACTTTGTCGCAACTAAAGGTACTGTCGACTCAACGTGTTGCAACTGTGAACTTTTCATGGAACTGTGGATTATTTGATCGCAATCAAAAGAACTCTTTCGCAACCATATTCTTGAACTGTGTATGTTGGATTTTTGTCGTTTTGGTCTTGTGTAGTTTAGATTAAAATACTTTTATTTTTCTAAACTGTTGTGGAGTCCATTTGTGGTGTTTTCACTGTGTTACTGTGAGTGCTGGTACAAGTACTTTACACAATGCCTTCTGATTAGCCTTGACTGCTCGTGCAAAGCTACCTAGAGGGTGACCAGGGGGTATCTCAGAGGGTTTCCTCCTTACCCTGACTAGAAGCAAGGGTCCCTACTTGGACAGTGGTACCTACCTCTGCCAACTGGAGAACCCCAGTTCTAACATTCACAAACTACAAATATTCCTTAAAAAATGCATGTATGACTTAAACGCATTCTTTCAACTGTTTACAGGAGATGCACCAGTGCTGGATTCAGGATCCACCACTGAGTAAGAAAAAGTAATGATAACACTACTTACCTACTAAGTGAATTTCGTTCTATAGGCTAACATTGACTGGTTTCACTTGGAAATTCCCAAGTGGGGAGTTTTGGAACTTTAAAATATTCCTATAAAATCAGCCGAACTACGTATTCCGATTTACTCACCTGTTATCAGGAGAGACCTCAGTGCTGGATCTTTGAGCCCAGTACTGATCCTGAAATGTACTTCTAACCATACTTACCAGTAACTTGAATGTCCTTCCATTGGCTAACATTGACTGGTTTAATTTGGAAATTCTTCTGTATGTGGAGTTTTGGAACTTTAAAATAATCCCTTAAAATCAGCCGAACTACGAATACCGATTTACTCACCTGTTATTAGGAGAGGACTCAGTGCTGCATCTTTTAGCCCAGCACTGACCCAGAAAAGTAATTCTAACCGTACTTGTCAGTAACTTGTATTTCCTTCCATAGGAATCCATTGTCTGGTTTTCACCAGAAAAGTTTCTAAGTATCTATTTTCACAAACTACAAATATTCCTTAAAAATTGCTTGCATGACGTAAACGCATTCTTTCAACTGTTTACAGGAGATGCACTAATGCTGGATTTAGGATCCACCACTGAGTAAGAAAAAGTAACGATAACACTACTTACCTGAATTTTCATCCATAGGATAACATTGGTGATTCTATGTGAAAAAGTTTCTAAGTGTCAACTTTTAAAATACAATAATATTCCGTAAAAATCACTACTGTAAGCAAAACGCTTTCACTCAACTGTTTAGAGGAGATGTCCCAGGACTGAATCTGGTATCAAGTCCTATGGTTAGAAAAGTAATCCATAAAGTAACTAATTGCATTTAACTAGAAATTCACATTGAGCTCAATGTTGCATTGTGTTTGAAATTGTGTAGCCTATTGCAACAACTGTAACTACTGTACTTACAAGTATATAGCCTATTTGCAAAGTATTTAAACTTAAGTAATTCATTCTCAGAAAGTATATTTTGTAATGTAATGTATAATGTAATTATAATGTAAATTAAAAAGTAAAACATCTAAAAATAAATAGTTTAATAAAATGTAGTAAATCGGTATAAAAAAATATATAACAAATAATAGATTTAAATTGTCATTTACAAATCCTTTGAAATTTACTGAATAAACGATAGGCTTCAGATATGTTATAGTTAGGAATTAGCATTAAAAAAGCCATTGAAATTCACTGAAAAAACCATAGGTTTCAGACAAATTATAGTTAGTAATTAGCATTTAAAAAACCTTAGAAATTCACTGAAAAAAACATAGGTTTCAAGGGTGTTATAGTTAGCTGGACATTTCACACGTACAAAACCATTGAAATTCCTCTGTTATAGTTAGATCTACTAACTATAACTCGGGCACCTGCAATCCACTGCTGATGATGTCACATATTACATCATTCATGACATGGTCAGTGACATCATTGATGACATCTCAAATGACATCACTGATGACATCACTAATGACATCATCCATGTGAAAATCTATTACACCTCATCACACATTAGTATAACCTTTCAACACTTATTATGAAATATGGAGTACCATATTTAAAACCAATGACACACCAATACAAATTTCTAAAAACCCACTCAGTGATTCCTACATCTACACACACATCTAAACACTTACCTATAGATTCACTCATACATGCTAGCAAAGATCAATAGAACATTATTAAATATACTTATACTCCTACATCAACATTACACACCATTACACATCCTATGTACTAATGCAGTCATCCTACTCAATTATGCAAACAATTGATCATACTTACATTTACTAAACTACACACTTATACAAACACCACTTTATTGATTCATATAGATAGTAACTCAAACTTAGTGCGTTATAAAATCACTATTACAAGTATACGGTTTTCGATACAGTCACTCATACAATCACTGAGTCTTAAGTATACTTATTTAGAAACAACAACTGTCACATACACTGCATTTATATTTCTACTTTGTTGGACATGTATCATTGAGAAATATATTTACTCATCACCACACCCATACAGAGATTCACTCACCCAAACAACTGTTTCCACATGCGGTCTTAACCTCATATACCTACTAAATCAACTTTTTATACATCTTTGGACAGTCACACAATGCCCACCCAGCCACATACGCATTCACTATCCCATCCAAATACTCACTTAAATAATGAATACTAATATAGACTTTCACATAGTTAGTAACCAACTTATGTAGTAGTTTACACAACAAGAGATACAGGGAACAGATATTCACTCAGCTTAATCACTATCCCATATATTTAGTAGACACTTTAAATTAGTCACTTAGACAGTCAATCACAGTGCTACTAAATCCTCCATCCAGACACATATACATCCACTCAATCTTCAGTGCAGATTGCTATATATATAATACTTATTTAAATATGGAGGCAAACCTCATTCACTGGATGATGTCATCGGTGATGTCATCAGTGATGTCATTTGCGATGTCATCAGTGATGTCACTGACCATGTCATGAATGTTGTATTATACTGACATCATCAGCAGTGGATTGCGGGAGCGTGAGTTATAGTTAGTAGATCTAACTATAACTGAGGAATTTCAATGGTTTTGTACGAGTGAAATGTCAAGCTAACTATAACACCCCTGAAACCTATGTTTTTTCAGTGAATAAATACATGTATATATCAAAGCTCAGGGTACCCACATATGAGAAGCACTCAAACTGCAGCTGCCCACAAAGAAGCCTTTATTGGTATGTATAACCTTGACACACCAATGCAATTGAAGTTCATAGCCGTATTCACCTGACGCATTTCACCACCTTTAGATTAATGGGGGCCACGCGACTTGATATTCACCAGACCGGTTTTGTTGGGCAGCAGCAGTCAGATTAGGCACTTACCGACACACTGTGGCTCATTTGAGGGCATGGAAACATTGGCACTAAAGGATACCACAACGCCAGCTATGCTCCGCCGAAACTACGGTGGAGCTTTCCATCCAGGAAGTGCATCTGAGCATTAGAATAAAGGGGCGTTGCACAATTTGGTGTCCGATATCGCCACAGCCTCTGAGTAAGGAGTACTGACATTCTGGATTTTATAAGTGTCTCGCATTCTCAACACCAAAATCAGCCACAGCCACCGTGTAGGAGTGGTATGACAGAAGAAAGGTAATTAAGTCAAATGAAGCACAGGAATGTACAGAATGACAACATCCAGGCAATCACCCAGATGCTATGCAGAGCCTGGCAATTGGATGGGCCTTATTGCAGGAGGATGGGAGTGGAGTGATATGGTACGCCAGGTAAGGACACCTGGATGGATGATGCTAGGTAAGAGATGGACTGCTTGAGAAGAAAAAGAGAGAAAGTATTTGAGTATAATCTACAGAAAAGATAATTGAAAACGGAAAAAGCCAAGAGATGCACTATCTTGAAATGCACAAATACAGCTGAAAAATAAAAAAGGAGTTCCATGATCCCAGCAGTAGAGTATATAACATATCTAGTCAAAAGTAAGGGTAAACAAGCAATGGTTTAGAGTTTGATCAATCCCGTAAAAGGTAGAAAATGCATCCAACATCGAGCATGTGACTAAGATTGACAAGAAAGACATTCAATCACGAGTTAGGGCTAACAGAAAGCTCACTCTCTGTAGTACTACTCAATGATAACTGCGTGAGACATATGAAGCTGTATGTAGCAATTGTGGAGAAGTGTGGCTCAATGTGGAGAAGTGTGTCTCAATGGTTAGAGGAGGCATACCCAGAAGCTGAGGTCAGACCCGGGACCAGGGTTTAATTCCCGACGAGGCAGGGTCTGAGCCCAAGTGTCCACGGACTCGATAATTCCCACTTCGGTGCCTACTCGAATCACGGGTTCACACTCTGCAACTCTGGGCAATAGCTTGCTTAATCTATACTACGGCCCCCCGCGGCGGGATGCCTGGCTTTCACCTTGGGGATGCCCAGTACGGGTTATCTCACAGGGAAAAGCCAGGACGGGTTCCCAATGCAAGCGCCGGGACACCCCGTTGGGGTAGCTGTGCGCTATATAAGATACGCTAAAAAAAAAAAAAAAAATCCACATAAAACCAACAGAATAATACATAAAACTGGCAAATTCTCTACAAAATAGAATTGTCAGAGAGGAATCACTATTTCGCCTTCACCATCCGACGATATATTATGCTTCGAAAAATCCACAAAGAAATCAACAAATATTGAAGCCACTCTATTTAAACTAAAATATTAGAACTGGATTTCGATGTAGAGCGTTTGCTAAATGAATTTCCATTCACCACATATAATATTGACCATGACACAGAAACAGCATTGTATCAAAGCAACAAAACATATGGCAATTACGAGCACTAATAGAATGTGCTCGACCATAAGACAAGTATGTCTTTAAACGCTGTAGCTCACCCTCTATTAAACGCTGTAGCTCACCCTCTATTATTGCACGTGGTGATCTGGGATATGGGTTTGGAAATGGACTTGACATTCAGGTTTCCAGAGTCAATAAAGGCTAAGCTCACTGCAGACATTAAACGCCTGGTCTCCCAGGGCACATTTCCTTTGAGGCACCTCAGCAGCTTCTAATGGAAAGGTATCGCTAGTTATTTCTGTGACAGATGCTGACATCTTCCTAGAGTGCACACTTTAAACACAAGGTCAATGTGATAGGAAGGAACAAAATGACAAGACCATGGTAAACATGCACCTGGCACGAGACACTGGAATGTTGTAATATTCCAGAAACATTTTTCTAAAGCAATGAATAATCACGATTTACAAAACACCATAAGTGTAATAGGTGACAAAACATGAAAATGCAGCATAGTTATATAAGTTTGAACTGCAATGGGCTTTTAAATGTCTGTGAAGTATTTCTCTACAATCAGCTGCGAAAATAACGAAGCAACAGTGAGAGGTATCTCACTGGTATGTCATCACGTCTCCAGTTCGGGGATGATTATGGCAGAAATTAGGTATGAAATCATTTTTTTTTTAACGGAATGCAGTAACATGTTTTTCTTTATCTACTACATAATATCATGTGCCTTGAGGTATACTACATATTCATTTAGTCGAGTAAATACAATACCAGTCAGTTTGGGGCCTGTTTAGAAAGGTATTTGGAAGTACGTAAAAACGGACTGCAGTGATACTCGTGAAAGTACTCTTACACGCCTTTGTGAATTAGTCTCAAAACCTCAAAAATGGAAGTTACATAAGAAAATTCAGGTTATATATTTAAACATTTCGGAACAAATATAGCATTTACAGCATCCTCTTTGCACTTTTAGTAATAGGAAGCTGGACGTTTCGAGCTGATTCGAAAGCAAATGTCAGAGTAGGTAAAAGACTAATAAAGGAGTAAATTTGTGCTACAACAAAATGCCATTTGTAACAACCCCTCTGTGCTGTACCATTTTTAGCTCTTTATTAGGTATGAAAAGATGGGTGGATGTTTGGATGTGTGTGTGAATGTGTGTAATAATTGAGCTGTGAAACCTTGCTTACTGAGTATCTGGTGCATGTCAACTTAAATTTTTGTAAGGAAGCGGAATGGAAAGGGCCGGATTCACAAACTGCACTTTGTAGTAAGTTTTCTAGTACCACGGTAGTAATAAATAACTTACTACCAAGTGCACTCTTGAATAAGTTTACTACTTTCAGTATTCACAAATGACACTTTTGTAGTGATTTTCTCTTTTGTAGTAGCTAAGGGAAGAGGTGTGGGTCAGCGGCCAGGGCGACTGCTGCTGGAACACAGGGGCTCACGGTTTGATCGCTGGAGGCAGGTCAGCCCAGCACCATGTGACTCTGGGCAATAGCTGACATAATCTTCCCGATGGCCCCCAGTGCCTTGACACCTTTGGGTAATTGTTCTCGCTTCCCAAGCACTGGATTTACATTTACTAAGGGCCAGATGTACTAAGCACTTCTCCGATTTCAAATGGCCCGATTCGCAGAATCGGGCTGTTTGCAACCAGAAAAATTGTTTTTCAAAAGTACAAAACTCAAATGTGATTTGGTAACTTGTTACCTATCAGCATTTTGCATTAGCGATTCGATATTTGGAATTGCGTGTTTAAGTCGTCCCTTCCAAATACCGAAACGGTATGGTATGTATTACTTTTTTTCATTCGAATTCTGGTAAAAAAAAGTACTACTTTTACTGCCAGTTTAAAATTCGTGGTAACCCATTCTCAAAGGGGACGGTGTCCACAAGGACCCCTTCCCCTTTGAGAAGGTAAATACAAATATTTTTTAACTACAGGCATTGGTCCAACTGACCTTTATATTCACATTTTGGACATTTTTGCACAATGTGAAATTGCTCAAATATTGCAATTTTACAGACCGGCTTGGTTGTTCTTCTGTGTGTTTTTCCAGTTGCTTTTGAATGTTTTTGTCCTGATGACTAAAAAGGTTCTTCCACCAAGTGGTAATGTAGATATTTGATAAAAACAATGTTGTTGTTCCCTCTCCTTCTCTGCAACTTTTCTAGTCTCTTGTCATATTCAGAGACCTGAGATAATTTTGATAAATTACCTTAACTTCTACAAAACTTTACTCACAGCTAGTATGATAGTATTTATTCTATGGCTCTTTATGGTCATATAAGAACTTTTTCATAATTACAATAACCAACATACTAGTTTTACAATTTTATATTTCATTTTTTATACACTCAATTAGCAGCTAGATCCTGGATGCACTAATGATGATTTCACGGCCATTGTCTCAATGTGCACACTATGGTAAGCACGTCATCTACAATATATACGCGCCCTTGGGTATTCTGGGATCTCAGGGGACGGAGCATGGGCATTGCTTTCCATGAACAGTAAGTGCTGTAATCTTTAGTTGTACTCCTTTTATGCCTGCCTTTGTCTTGAGATGTATTTAATGACATAATGCCGATATACATTTTGAAGTTGCTCCAAGATATATTGTTTGACATTTGTTTGATTGTGGGAATTTCTCGCACAATCCTTTGACATGTAACATTGTCTGATACAATATTTTATTTTAAGGAATTTTAACACATTCTGATACAAACCTCTTTTACTTTTAAGTGTCTCCGATATATATTTTGCATCCTGATGAGGACCCTACTCTAAATTCCTATGCTCAGAGGTCGAAATGTTGACAAATAAACATACGTGGACTGTGTTTTTAAGGATTTGATGGTAGAAATTAGCACTCGTTTCATTGGTGTTGACATCAAACATTCTATTGCCTCTATCTATTTTTGTACATTGCACAAATGCACTTTATATTAACCATAAATCACTTTCACTGCACCCTCAACTTTGTATAAGTAGTATACTATACTGTTTAACTTGAGTCATAAACTCTTATATGAGATATCTATAAATAAATGCACTAAACACAAATTTGAAACTTAATCATTTGAGAAGTTTGAGAGGTTTTCTTCTATCCATAGTGTAACACTATTGACGTGGATGTCAATGGATACACTTCAGCCATAGCAACCATTTTATTATTTAAAAATTGCCCAGACCAGAGTTACTGGGTTGCCCCTTTTTGTAGTGGCATGACGTAAAAACGATGGCAACAATCAGTCTGCAATTGTTCCAGTATCGCTGCCTACTAAGGCAACATAAGCTCTTACCACACTGGGAGCTTGCTGTTAGCTCGGTTCGCACCTCAGCTGCCGGAGCAGTAGCGATCGGTGGTGGGAGTAGCTGCCGGGCGGTGACTTGGGGAGGGGGAGGGGCAGGGTGGGGGGTAGTAATCCATGGATTACGGAGGATTACAGGTAAGTAAACATATAAATAAATAAAACAAATGTTGTTGCGTGCACTGCATCGTATTTGGGGATGCAGTGCGCATAACGAAATTCTTTTTTATTTATTTATATGTTTACTTACCTGTTATTTCTCAGTAATCCATAGATTACCCCCCCACTCTGCCCCTCCCTCTCCCCCTCCCCCCCTTCACCGCCCAGCAGCTACTCCCACCACCGACCGCTACTGTGCAGGAATCTGACTCCAAGCAGCAGGACCTACTGGAGCACATGTGGGGGCACTGCTAAGGACTCATTGCATGCAGTGAATGGCTGAGCAGTGTGCATGCTCACTTTTGTAAGTGTAGAATGTGCCATTCAGCCCTGGCTGCTGACACTAAAAAAGGTCAAAGAAGGTGTGCTCATGCTGCGGGGTGACTTCTAAAGCCAAGACAGTCACAGTATTCACTGCATTCAGAGTGATGGGTGGAGAGCAGGCGATGCCAGTTAGCAATAAACAAAGACGTACTTCAGCAAGAATGCTGTAACTGGAAGAATTTGTAAATGTGAGCTTTGCTTGTTTTATTATATGCTAAATAAAGGCACAGGTAACTTTAAACACAATTCTACCTTATTAAAACCATAAGTAGTGATAGTTATCTTTCTGAGACCAGTGGAAACCAGCCAGAACCTTGGAAGCAAAGATTTTACTCCCTGGAGCGAGATACTGAATTATACACAGTAATGTTGTAGAGGTTAAGGAGCCAACAAATTAACACAGAGCGCCGAGTTAAAGGTCTGTCTTGTCTCTAAGAGCCCCTCTTGCCTCTATGAGCCCAGGCATGAGCTGAGCTATGTAAACATTTTGCATGGAAATTATGAAACAAATATTATGTAAAAATGTGAAAAAGTGTCTTCAATATTATAGAAGTGTATTTCTTTGACAAGCGCTGACCTTAGTACATCAGAGTATAGTACTACACAGAATGGCGTTTAATAATCATTTATAAAGAAGATCAGAGAAACATTCATGCCCCCATGCCCCATTTTGATGACAATACCATTAGTGAACTAAGAGGCAAGTCAGTTTTCATGTGCAACTTATGAGTGAGTTATATTCTTATTTTACATTGAGCAATAATATGGTTCATAAAGTCATACTCAAGAGATTTTGGCACAGCACACATCCTCGTGTCTTTCAAGGTTTTCTCTTAAAGTATGCTTTTCACACTAATAGAAAGGGAAGATCAGTTGTGACTGGGTATGAAGAATGGCTTACAAGTTTGAGAACTACAGGAGAGCTCAGATCTTAGCAAGAGAAGAGGCCAAGCAAGGAAGCAAATAGAAAGTTGTTGAGCCTACAGGTGCATACCTATGAGAGGCCGAAGTACTGTTTAAAAAACTCATAGTTCATGTTAAAATTATTTTTGTGCTATGTAACTAACGTTCTATACTGTCTGTGATAGGCACACATAGCCACCTTTATTCCAAAACAGCATTCCTTTTAAAAATCGTTCTTGTATATTTTCTTGTGTATTACATTATAAAACTCTTTGCAGTCATTGCATAGTCATGGATGGGGATGTCCAGCGGAGGACAGACAAATGGATATAAATTAAAAATGTGAGAACGTAATGCCTGGAAATGACATCTGATTTAAAGGACATGACCATCAGTTTGATTGCTCAAGTGGACATTTTAAAGACGCAGTCTATTACCAAAAGTTGCTTACCCTCTAATAAATGTAATGATACATTTCTGCTCTCTTTGCGTTACAAAAGTCATCTTCCCCATGTGAATATAGATCTCCCCTTTCAGCTCGTCACAATGGTCACCTTCAAAAAACCAATACGTTTTAACCAGTAATACTTTTAATGCTAGGATTTGTAGTTGTGCTACTCTTACTGTAAGTATAAACTAACATCCCAGACAAGTGGAATGCAATTTACTAAAAAGTTTGTACTGGCTAAAGACAATGCTCACTCCGGCAATATGGAAAACTTGCTGTTTTTCACATTGAGTATTCCAGTTGTGCTGTGTCCCAGGGCCCTTAACTTTAATTCTGCTTCTTGTACAGAATGTTATCACTCTAACTTGGCATGGGCGTAAAGAATCAGCAATAGACATGCTGGCCAAAGAAAGGCTGCTTCAAAAAACATGAAAGTGAAAACAGTCACTGTATCGAACAGTGAAATTCAGTATCCAATGGATTACTAACCATTCCTATTTGTTTGTTTAGCACTGTGTATTATCACCTTCGTGCTGTAGAGTACATGATAGTAAGGTATGAGGTACAATCTAACTATATGTTACCAAAACATCACAACAGTAGGTTCAGTTTTTTTTTTACAACAGAGAATATTTAGTAGTGGATGAGCTTAATTTTAACACATTCATGTTAAGTCTATATTTTTATGTGGACATCACCAATTTGCTTGTTTCATAGAACTATCATAAACTACAAAAGAGGATGAACTGTTTCTACTCAGAGCAGAACGAAGTTAGAAACCTATAAATAGGAAATATGACACATCACTCACATCCTGATGGAAGTCAGTTTATACCCCTTGCCAGACCACACCATCTTAAAAACTAGATGCATCATTTACAGCGCCATCATGACCAGCACCCCAACGTATCTTCGCACAGCCAGGATACTATCACACTGCAGAATAAGAAATGTAAAAAAGGAAAAACAAGGCAGCAGACCTATTCCATCAGTTCACCCATGGTCTCGAACAATATCTCAATATATATCAGGATCATCCTACTGCTGGTCCAATTTAGGAAAGAGTAAGTACTCACCCGTTTACAGAACACTGTAGAAAAATGCATTGGCTGTCCACACCCCAAAGTTATAAAAGGTACAGTTTCAGTGCTTACCATTACTGGGCGTATGTGTTTTTTTTTATTCAACTCTATGCAGCAACGGACTTACATTTCCACCCAAAATGTCCCCTACTCTTCTGAGTTACTGTTGACTTTCCACACATGTGCAATGCCTGGTTAAGATTTGCAAATGCTAAACAACAGTTGATGGACAGAATGCAGAACAATGTCATACATTCACTCCAGTACAGAGATCTGAGACTAAATCCATCGTTCACCATGCCATTCTAGTTTGAACCCAGCCATATGCAAATCAGTCTTCACCCTGTCCTCTCTGGAAGGGAAACAAGCATCCTAGGACCGGTTTCGGGGTATATCCCCTCTTCAGCCAGGATAACTTGATTCCAATGGCACAGTGAGCCCAGAACCCACGTTGGAGCATACCTGACGCACTTAGGGCAAGAAAGCAACTGTTGTTTTGCATTTGTCACCCCGAGTGGGACAGGTATACCCAAACCTGGGTCCTGTGCTCTCCATCCTGGAGGGTATGCCCAGACTTGGGTTCCTTGCTCACTTTGCAACCTGATTCCAGCTAGTCTGGCTGAAGAGGGGTGAAACCCCAAAACTGGTTCTAGGATGCGTGTTTGCGGTCCAGGGAGGACCTGGCTTGGCAATTCCGGCTGGACTGTTCCCATGAGGCACAGGGTCAAGACTGATTTGCATATGGCCAGGTCTAAACTGGGGTGGCATGGTACGCAAAAGAATGATGGATTTAACCCAGATGTCTTGCCAGGGGGTGAATGTTCTGATTTGTTTTGCATTCAGTCCATCAATTGTGTGTCTTTTGCTTTCTCGCCCTAAGTGAGCCAGGCATGCCCAGACATACGTCCTGAGCTCACTGTGCTACTGAAATCAAGCTATCCAGGCTGAAGAGGGGTCAAACCCAGGAACTGGTCCTAGGATGCTTGTTTCCGGTCCAGGGAGGACCTAGCTTGGCAGTTCAGGCGGACTGTTCCCATGAGGCACAGGCTCAAGACTGATTTGCATATGGCCAGGTCTAAACTGGGGTGGCATGGTGAGCAAAAGATGATGGATTTAACCCAGATGTCTTGACTGGAAGTGAATGTTCTGATTTGTTCTGCATTCCGTCCATCAATTGTGTGTCTTTTGCTTTCTCGCCGTAAGAGTGCCAGGCATGCCCAGACTTGGGTCCTGGGCTCACTGTGCCACTGGAATCAAGCTATCCTGGCTGAAGAGGGATGAAACCACGAAACCAGTCCTAGGATGCTTGTTTCCGGTCCAAGGAGGACCTGGCTTGGCAGTTCGGGCTAGACTGTTCCCATGAGGCACAGGGTCAAGACTGATTTCCATATGGACAGGTCTAAATTAGGGTGGCATGGTGAGCAAAAGAATGATGGAGTTAACCGAGATCTCTTGACTGCGGGTGAATGTTCTGATTTGTTCTGCATTCTGTCCATCAATTGTGTGTCGTTTGGTTAAGAATTGCAAGCATTAGGTCTACATCAAAATAAGTAAATATTCAAACATGGTATGATGAACATTTTTTGTATCATGGGATAGATTTACCCACCGAAAACACAAAGATTCAAATCGTTATTCTATTTAATCCTGTTTTCAAAAGGCAATATCCTTTCTATTGGATTGAATGTCCTACTCTAGGGTAGTGCTTAAAAAATAAAACCCATCAAAGAAAATCTTTCACTTCCCCCATAATTCAGTCCTGCAAAGGCAGAACTTTGTAACCAGTGCATTTTGATTACAGATAGGGTGTTGGGCTTCGCATGATGTTTTATGTAGCATATTAAGTCAACTGAAAGATTGTCTGTGAAAAGTACCACAAAAGGTGCCAACTTGCTGCCAATGATGCCCTCCTTCCACATTTAGTAGAGAAATGTATTTTTGCTTTACATTTGAAAATTAACAAATCTATGGATAGCTGTGATTTGATAATCCAACTTTCCCATAAAGATTAACAACCATATACATGAGACATATGGCTATGTCTTTCTTTCTTAATATAGGAATCTTGATTAGTAAATAAGATTGCAGCATTTGTATACTTAAAATCTGCAGCTTTTTAGAGATTTGATCTAACACTTCTGACATAGGATTCTTGATGAAGACAGACCTGTTTCCCAGAGAGCTTAATTATATCAAGTTCACTAAATTATTTCTAATCATTGAGCAGAAAAGATAAAAGAATCAATGCCTGTAAACCATTGGCTTTGTGATTGGAAATCATGTTGTAACATATATCTCTGTACTTCAAAGTTTTTTTTTCACTAAAAGTCTGTGCTGTTATAGTTTTATATATAAGAAGCATCTCTGATGAAAATTAAGTGTTTACTCATAAATGTTTTAAGATTACAGCTCCTTTTGACTTATTCAGCAACACATTCTTTTTAAGACACTGATTTGCAGTGCTTACCTGTTGTAATGTGAGTCTCTAATTTGCAACGCTGTAGAGAAGAGTGGAAACATACATTATCAGTATACCTACTGTGCAATAGTACATTATTAATCTGGATAGATGGTAGTCCATCTCAAGTAATAAAGTCAGTAGCTAAATATTGGGGTTTAGCAGTGGGGTCCAGAACTTGTTTTTAGCAGTGCAACTCAGTTTCAAAAGCTGAAATTAGAAATGTCTACATTAAATTAACAGCAAAACATACCATTTAATTTTTAATTGACATACACTTTTTTATTGATTGTTTTTGATGTTCTTAATTATTTAAGTCCCATTTTTGCACCCTAAGTCCTTTTTTGGAACATGGGCGTGGGTCTGGCTATCCTGGCTAGTTATAATATGGCAGAGATGCAGGCTATGTGCAAGGTGAGGAAACTAAAGATAGACCTGTAATCCAGGAAGGCAGAATATGACAAGGCCTCCAAGTCCCGGGAGGAATTCGGTGGTCAGCTACACCTCAGAGGAAACTGATGACGAGATTGAGGAAACCAAAGGGAAAGCAGCTGATGTTTTGTCTCATAGAAACTCCCCATGTGCATCTTTCAGGGTAGAACGTGAGGGTGCCAAATGCCTAAGCTTCTCACAGGTTGCTGAGTAGTAGATGGAGTTCCATGAAAAACAGAGAGGGTTCTTCACACCAGGTTGGCTGCCCTGTCTCTGGAGGAGAAGATGTTTGAGCTAGAAGCGACTGGCCATAGTAGACAGCAAGGCCAGACAAGCATTCATATCCAGTTAAGATGGTTATTGCAATGCTCAGGTGGCTATAGGGGCCACACACCTCTCAATAGCCAAATGGTATTGTGCCTAGATTTATAGCGGTGGATGGCATTGACAGATGGCTTACCTTCTATGAAAGAGCTTTGAGAATGCAGAGGGTAGACACACATCACTGGTTAGCCTTATTGTAGAAGCCGGTACTGATACACTCCTGACTGTAGAAGAAGGGGTAGCTGACTCATGCACACATATGAAAAAGTCCTAGTGCAGATGTTTGGTCTTACATCTAAAGAGTACTGGAAGAAGTTCTAATACACATAAGGACCACACCAGCCCTGGGTAGATTTTTTAGATACCTCATTGAAAGCAATAGAATGCTGAATGAAGGGCAACACAGAGATAGTTATGATGAGGTTTAGAATTTGACAACAAAAATCAATTGGAGTCCAAGCTGCCTGATCCCTGGAAGTTTAGAATGGCAGCTGATGTGTGGCTATGCAATAAGTTTCCCAAACAATCCATGGGGTCCAAACACGTGAAGGGGGCACATCTGCACCCCGGAAAAGAGAGAAGCAACACGCCTCAGCAAGAAAACTCCCTAGGGCCCCAAACATCTGAAAGTGGAAAAAAAACTACTTCCGAAAAGCAAGGAAGTGGAAATCTAGGGGAAAGCACCCCTTTTATATGTGTAGGTGTTTTAAATGCATACAGCTTAGCAACAAAAGGCAGATTCCTCATGTACCAAGAAAAGAGGGTGAGCACTAGTGGATAGTCCACAGGGGTGACACAGAGGAGACCCTAGTAATCCTTACCTGGAAGGTGAACCAAGAAGGTAAGCTGGTAATAGTCCAGGGGTTCTAGGAAAAATCCCTTAAAAAGGGAATGGTTACACCTCATGAATCCCTTTTAGAACAGTGTAAAAAAAGGACACAAACAATAAGGTATGTGTCATCATGTTCTGTTCTGAACTAAACCAATTCAAAAAGTAATCAGATACAATTGGCACTATTGGACATGACCCATCTTAAGGGATTTCCATGAAACATTTTGCTTTTTTTCCTCCTATTTTTTGCTGACTTTCTTTTTGTGCCCTTGGGACTCTGGGCACTTTCCCAGTGTTATGCAGTGGGGAAAGTGTGGAGTGGTGTGGCTCAATGGTTAGAGGCGCCAGACCCAGAAGCAGAGGATGGCCCGGGACCAGGGTTCATTTCCCGACGCGGCAGGGTCGTGGACCAGGGTCAGCAGACTCGATAATTCTCGCCTCGGTGCCTACTATAACCAGGGATCACACTCAGCAACTCTGGGCATTACCTTGCCTCATCTCCACAACTGCCCCCCACATACGACGGGAATGCCTGGTTTCACCTTGGAGATACCCAGTTGGGACCATCTCACAGGGAAAGCCAGGACGGTTTCCCCAGCGGTTTACAGCACGGAGATACCCCATGTGGGGTGATTCATGCGCTTTACAAGATATTGTTACATTACATTACAAAGTATATGCGCACTTCCTATACATTAACATTAGAATGGAGTACCTTCTTGATTTTTATTTGTGTCTTGTACTAGTGAGTGCCCTGCAAAAAACGGACACCGCAAACCCTTGGCGGAGTCTGTCTGGCTAACAGTGGGCTACAGCACGAATTGTGCCACCCCCCAGCATAGCTTTTGGAAAGGGAAGACCACTCGGTCCCCCAGAACGTATGGATGGGTGCCCCGATCCCCCCGGGAAACCATTTTGGGCGGGGGGCGTGGTTCGGCCGGAGCACGCCCTTCCCGCCCAGATGGGGTTGTCCTAGACACCCGCCAGGAAGCCGCGCCCAGGTGGGCGTACCCGAGGAGGGCCCCCGCCCTCCCGCAGACGGATAAATAGAGCGGGAATCCAATGAAGCGGCCTCTTGTTCCAGCGCTCGGAAGGCTGCACCACCCGTTGCTCGTGAGCCCTCGACGGAACAAGCAGCAATTTTGAGAACTTGTAATCTTTGTTGTTTCTCTTTCAGTATCAGGCGTGTGTAGGATCTAGGACCTCGTCGATCAAGTCGAACGGAGTGAACGAAGCCATGTCCGGCAAGAAAGCGGGAAAGAGCTCCGAGTTGGAGAAGATACTGCGCAGTTTGTCGAACCGAATGGCGGTCATGGACCGAAAACTGGGTAAAGTGGATTCGATCGGTCGGGGCTTAGCAGAGGTTAAAAAGCAGATTGCAGCCCAGAACAACCTCTCGGGCCGGCCTAAGAAGGTGATAGGACCGGCCTTACTGGGAGTCGTCCCTGAGGGTAGGGGGAAACGTAGTAAGAAGAGGGCGGGTTCCGGGGAGGGCCCAGTCCCGGAGGTATCCCCTGCAGGCCCCGTAACACCGGTGGACAGCCCGGTACCGAGTTCGGATGTGGGTTTACCAATCCCTGTTGTAATAGCCCCGGTTGAGGATGATCAGATGCCCCCAGAGCTGGCCCTTCAGTTAGCGGCAGTGTTACCCTGGCTTAAGAAGAAAACAGGGGGGGCAGGGGCGGCGGGGGATCCGGCCGAGGAAGCCAGGTTAATAATCGAGCAGTTACGGCAGTCCAGAGAAGCCGGGACGGCGAATGTTTCTTCTATTCCCCCACAGGTGGCGCTGGGAGTAACGGCGGTTGGCCGAGGAAAGACAGCAGACCCGGCGGTTGAACCCGGTAAGAACCCGTTGCCGTTGGTTGGGGAAGTTCAGTGCCTTCGAGGCGCGAAAGGGTGGCCCAGCACATCCCGGCGGCCACGAAGGAAATGATATGGGGGGACAAATATGTTAATATGTTTTCACTGTTGACCGACCATCGTGAGATGGAATACGCAAAGACCCAGAAAGATTTATGGCACCCCAGCGTATGGCGGGCCAAGATGGCGGAATTTAGGGTCGACGAGACCTTAGCGAACTGGGTGAAGGCCTTCTCTATATTTACGGCAGTAATGGGGGAACGTAAACCTGAAGTGTTGCCCGATCTATCTTGTTACCAGAACAGGATAATGGATTTTTATAACATGTACGGGGGGAATGAATGGAAAGGTTATGATGTTCACTTTCGAAAGTCTAAAGAGTTTGATGTAACTTTAACGTGGGATTGCCTCGACACAGTGTCATGGCACAAACAGCTCTTGCCTGGATCAGCGGGTACGTCCTTGCCGGGCGGGAGCGGGCCTGGGACAGTTCAACAAAGGCCGGCACAGCCCTTTCGAGCAAGCGCCGGTGGCGAATCACAGCCCAAGCCCGGCGGAAATGGGGGCAAGCGCGGGGTTTGTTGGGGTTTCAACAGAGGTAACTGTAATAGGCCCCAGGGAACATGTAGGTTCCGGCATGCTTGTGCGGGCTGTGGGAACTCCTCACACCCAGAAAGTAGCTGTAGGTCCAAGAGCGGTAGTTCGGGAGGAAAGGGGGGATCCAAGCAGGATTGATGTGATGCTTGGGAAGCAATCATCTTCACCCATCGACATCATGGCTTTGACTCCCTGGCTGAACAAATACCCTGATCATGTATCCGCCGGGATTTTGAGGAATGGTTTCCTATATGGCTTCAACATCCCGGCGGGGAATTTTCGGGGGAGCCCCTTTTGTAAGAATCAGCTATCTGTTCAACACTACCCGGCAGTGGCAGCCAAGAAAATTACCAAAGAGGTCAGCTTGGGGCGGGTAGCAGGACCATTTCCATGCCCGCCAGTGGCAGATTTCGTGTGTTCACCTCTAGGAGTGGTTCCAAAGAAAGACCCAGGGGAGTATAGACTCATTCACAATCTGTCGGCCCGAGGGGGGCCTCAGTGAATGAAGCCATTGACCCGGAAGTCTGTTCAGTTCGATACGCATCGTTCGACGATGCCGTTGACTTGCTGAATCGCCTACAAAAGGCAGATTCCTCATGTACCAAGAAAAGAGGGTGAGCACTAGTGGATAGTCCACAGGGGTGACACAGAGGAGACCCTAGTAATCCTTACCTGGAAGATGAACCAAGAAGGTAAGCTGGTAATAGTCCAGGGGTTCTAGGAAAAATCCCTTAAAAAGGGAATGGTTACACCTCATGAATCCCTTTTAGAACAGAGTAAAAAAAGGACAAAAACAATAAGGTATGTGTCATCATGTTCTGTTCTGAACTAAACCAATTCAAAAAGTAATCAGATACAATTGACACTATTGGACATGACCCATCTTAAGGGATTTCCATGAAACATTTTGCTTTTTTTCCTCCTATTTTTTGCTGACTTTCTTTTTGTGCCCTTGGGACTCTGGGCACTTTCCCAGTGTTATGCAGTGGGGAAAGTGTGGAGTGGTGTGGCTCAATGGTTAGAGGCGCCAGACCCAGAAGCAGAGGATGGCCCGGGACCAGGGTTCATTTCCCGACGCGGCAGGGTCGTGGACCAGGGTCAGCAGACTCGATAATTCTCGCCTCGGTGCCTACTATAACCAGGGATCACACTCAGCAACTCTGGGCATTAGCTTGCCTCATCTCCACAACTGCCCCCCACATACGACGGGAATGCCTGGTTTCACCTTGGAGATACCCAGTTGGGACCATCTCACAGGGAAAGCCAGGACGGTTTCCCCAGCGGTTTACAGCACGGAGATAGCCCATGTGGGGTGATTTATGCGCTTTACAAGATATCGTTACATTACATTACAAAGTATATGCGCACTTCCTATACATTAACATTAGAATGGAGTACCTTCTTGATTTTTATTTGTGTCTTGTACTAGTGAGTGCCCTGCAAAAAACGGACACCGCAAACCCTTGGCGGAGTCTGTCTGGCTAACAGTGGGCTACAGCACGAATTGTGCCACCCCCCAGCATAGCTTTTGGAAAGGGAAGACCACTCGGTCCCCCCGAACGTATGGATAGGTGCCCCGATCCCCCGGGAAACCATTTTGGGCGGGGGGCGTGGTTCGGCCGGAGCACGCCCTTCCCGCCCAGAAGGGGTTGTCCTAGACACCCGCCAGGAAGCCGCGCCCAGGTGGGCGTACCCGAGGAGGGCCCCCGCCCTCCCGCAGACGGATAAATAGAGCGGGAATCCAAATAAGCTGCCTCTGGTTCCAGCGCTCGGAAGGCTGCACCACCCGCTGCTCGTGAGCCCTCGACGGAACAAGCAGCAATTTTGAGAACTTGTAATCTTTGTTGTTTCTCTTTCAGTATCAGGCGTGTGTAGGATCTAGGACCTCGTCGATCAAGTCGAACGGAGTGAACGAAGCCATGTCCGGCAAGAAAGCGGGAAAGAGCTCCGAGTTGGAGAAGATACTGCGCAGTTTGTCGAACCGAATGGCGGTCATGGACCGAAAACAGGGTAAAGTGGATTCGATCGGTCGGGGCTTAGCAGAGGTTAAAAAGCAGGTTGCAGCCCAGAACGACCTCTCGGGGTGGCCTAAGAAGGTGATAGGACCGGCCTTGCCGGGAGTCGTCCCTGAGGGTAGGGGGAAACGTAGTAAGAAGAGGGCGGGTTCCGGGGAGGGCCCAGTCCCGGAGGTATCCCCTGCAGGCCCCGTCACACCGGTGGACAGCCCGGTACCGAGTTCGGATGTGGGTTTACCAATCCCTGTTGTAATAGCCCCGGTTGAGGATGATCACATGCCCCCAGAGCTGGCCCTTCAGTTAGCGGCAGTGTTACCCTGGCTTAAGAAGAAAACAGGGGGGGCAGGGGCGGCGGGGGATCCGGCCGAGGAAGCCAGGTTAATAATCGAGCAGTTACGGCAGTCCAGAGAAGCCGGGACGGCGAATGTTTCTTCTATTCCCCCACAGGTGGCGCTGGGAGTAACGGCGGTTGGCCGAGGAAAGACAGCAGACCCGGCGGTCGAACCCGGTAAGAACCCGTTGCCGTTGGTTGGGGAAGTTCAGTGCCTTCGAGGCGCGAAAGGGTGGCCCAGCACATCCCGGCGGCCACGAAGGAAATGATATGGGGGGACAAATATGTTAATATGTTTTCACTGTTGACCGACCATCGTGAGATGGAATACGCAAAGACCCAGAAAGATTTATGGCACCCCAGCGTATGGCGGGCCAAGATGGCGGAATTTAGGGTCGACGAGACCTTAGCGAACTGGGTGAAGGCCTTCTCTATATTTACGGCAGTAATGGGGGAACGTAAACCTGAAGTGTTGCCCGATCTATCTTGTTACCAGAACAGGATAATGGATTTTTATAACATGTACGGGGGGAATGAATGGAAAGGTTATGATGTTCACTTTCGAAAGTCTAAAGAGTTTGATGTAACTTTAACGTGGGATTGCCTCGACACAGTGTCATGGCACAAACAGCTCTTGCCTGGATCAGCGGGTACGTCCTTGCCGGGCGGGAGCGGGCCTGGGACAGTTCAACAAAGGCCGGCACAGCCCTTTCGAGCAAGCGCTGGTGGCGAATCACAGCCCAAGCCCGGCGGAAATGGGGGCAAGCGCGGGGTTTGTTGGGGTTTCAACAGAGGTAACTGTAATAGGCCCCAGGGAACATGTAGGTTCCAGCATGCTTGTGCGGGCTGTGGGAACTCCTCACACCCAGAAAGTAGCTGTAGGTCCAAGAGCGGTAGTTCGGGAGGAAAGGGGGGATCCAAGCAGGATTGATGTGATGCTTGGGAAGCAATCATCTTCACCCATCGATATCATGGCTTTGACTCCCTGGCTGAACAAATACCCTGATCATGTATCCGCCGGGATTTTGAGGAATGGTTTCCTATATGGCTTCAACATCCCGGCGGGGAATTTTCGGGGGAGCCCCTTTTGTAAGAATCAGCTATCTGTTCAACACTACCCAGCAGTGGCAGCCAAGAAAATTACCAAAGAGGTCAGCTTGGGGCGGGTAGCAGGACCATTTCCATGCCCGCCAGTGGCGGATTTCGTGTGTTCACCTCTAGGAGTGGTTCCAAAGAAAGACCCAGGGGAGTATAGACTCATTCACAATCTGTCGGCCCCGAGGGGGGCCTCGGTGAATGAAGCCATTGACCCGGAAGTCTGTTCAGTTCGATACGCATCGTTCGACGATGCCGTTGACTTGCTGAATCGCCTAGGCCCCGGTGCTCTGATGGCAAAATCAGACATCGAATCAGCATTCAAGTTGCTCCCGGTACACCCACGGGACCAGCGCTTGCTAGGATTTACGTTCCAAGGGAAGTATTACATGGATAAATGCATGCCCATGGGCTGCTCAATTTCTTGTGCTTATTTTGAAATGTTCAGCTGTTTTTTAGAATGGGCGTTCACCGGGGCCACCGGGCATAGACAGGTGATGCACTATTTAGACGATTTCCTGTTCTTAAGGCCGGCAGGCACTACGAAATGTTCACAGGCACTGCAGGACTTCTGCATTCTCATGCAGGAGTTTGGGGTTCCATTGGCACCAGGTAAGACAGTGGGGCCATCTACTTCACTGGAGTTTCTAGGAATTGAGCTAGATTCTGTGGAAGGATGCTTCCGTCTGCCAATGGGTAAGGTGGCCAAGTTCAGGGCCTCCTTAATACAATGCCTGGGCAAAGAAAAAGTGACTCTGCACCAGTTACAACAAACAGTGGGCCAGCTTAACTTTGCCTTGAGAGTAATACCGATGGCTCGCCCCTTCTCACGTTCCATTGCACAGGCTATGGCCGGCCTCAAGGAGGGACACCACCGCACGAGACTGTCGGCAGAGGTTGGCCAGGATATGCGTATTTGGTTGGCATTCCTGGCGGACTTCAACGGTCGAGTGGCGTGGAACAAACCCCCAGCATCGTCTCACGAATTGGATTTGTGGACCGACTCAGCTGGGAGTGTGGGATTTGGCGCCATCTTTGGTAACCGATGGTCGGCGCAAGTATGGCCGACGTGGTGGCACTCCAGTGGCCTAACAGGTAACATTGGGTTCTTGGAGCTATTTCCCATTTGGTGGCTCTGTTGGCATGGCCAGAAGATTTTAGGGACCGCTCAGTAGTGTTTTGGTCTGACAACATGACAGTGGTCGAGTGCATTAATCAGCAGGCAGCACGCTGCAAGTGGATCTTAAGGCTGTTGAAAGAGATTGTATTACGTTGCATGAGATTGAATGTACAGTTCAGGGCAAAACATGTGCCGGGTGTACTGAATAATGCAGCTGACCCACTCTCTCGTTCACACATGCAGGCTTTCAGGGGCTATCTACCTACAGCGGATCTAGTGGCGGCACCGTTCCCCCGAAGCACTAAGGCTGATCGGTGCCCCGGAGTACAGGACCTCGTGGCAGCCAGCTTAGCGCCCAGGACAAGGAAAGCCTATGAGGGAGTGTTTCGTTCATACTGTGCCTTTTTAGGACCGGCAGGGAGACATAGCTGGGGGCAGGAGGAATCCTTCCTGGGGTTCTTAGTGGCGCTTCATAGAGAAGGCCGATCAGCTGCAACTGCCAATAGACATAGGGCGGCCATATCATTCATGGCACAGCTCCACGGCATACGGGACACGACGGGTTCCTTCTTAGTCAGAAAGGCACTCCGCGGATGTCAGCGCCTGGAGGGTCGCAGACAAGATACAAGGCGCCCGATTGGTTTAGAGAGATTGTCTCTGCTACTGGCAAAACTTGATGAGACATGCTCCTCCCCTTCCGAGGTAGTTCTGTTCCGAGCGGCTTTCGCATTGGCATTCCATGGGGCAATGCGGGTAAGTGAACTCGTGGCGAGGAACATGAAGGATATGGAGGGAGGCCTATGCAGGGATCACGTTCAAATACGGGGTGATTCGATGCTAATCTCGATAGCCAGGTCCAAGACAGACCAGGAGGCTTCGGGGAGTAGTGTGGTTGTGCAGCGTGCTAGAGGAAGCCCCAGTTGTCTGATAAGGTATTTAGAGGACTACCTGGCACAGAGGCCGGCAACATGGGGAGGGAGCCTGCTTAGACACAAGGATGGCACCCCGTTGACGAAATTTCAGTTTCAGAGGGTGCTGGCACTTACAATTGCTGCGGCGGGCATGAACCCGTGCGATTTTGGGACCCACTCATTCAGAATAGGGGCCGCTACTGAGGCTACGGCTCGGGGTCTGGGTGCAGAAGAAGTGAAACAGTTGGGCCATTGGTCCTCGAACTGTTTCAAGAGGTATGTGCGACTGCACATTTTGTAAAAGACTGAGGAAATGCACTCACGCTGCTTGTCTTTTCTTTGAATTTCAGTTTCGCAAGCCTGTGACGCGGGGCGGAATTGGGGATCGACCCAACACCAGAGGACCACCGGTCATGGATCACCGTCTGGAGATCAAGTGGTATGGGTCGTGGGCCACTCATATGTGAGGCGTGCTCGGGACGTATTCATGGCAGGTGACGCGGCTCACGCATCTGGGGAATACGGGTTCAGAGTGACCTTCCATGGGAAGGGAGGACTCTGTTTTGACCAATTTTAAGCGTTTGTGGAGGGACTCTTAGGGCGGCAGAGGTCACCGCCATCTGTAATCATAGTGCACTTGGGGGGCAATGACATGGTAAGACTGGGAAGACGAGTGTTAGTGGAACACATATTGTCGGCAGTCAGCTGGTGGCTAGGAGGCTCCCGGGGTGCACAATTGCCTGGTCCCACATGATCCCCAGGAGAGTTTGGCGGGGGGGTTTCTCTGTAACGGCATTGAACCACTCGGTAAAGAGGGTCAACAATAAAATTGGGAAATTGTTTTGTTCCGCACATTTGCAAAGCATTCCTCATGGGTGTATTCGGGGTGATCACTATTACTTGAACGATGGGGTTCACCTGTCCAGGGCGGGGAATGATTTACTCATAGGAGACTTCATAGCATGGCTAAGGGGATTGAGGAGGCATGACCTTTAGGAGGTGTGGGGGGGGCCGGATAGTCAGTCAACTATCTGGCCTGTGGCGGTAAGGTCATGATCGGTGAGCAGTGATTTCAAGGTCCCTAGGGGGGACGCCACCCAAGATGGATGGGAGCGCCCGGGGGAGGCGGGCATTGGCCCCTCCCAAAGGGAGGCGGCACCCACTACGGATGGGTCGCCTAGGGGGAGACGGCCATAGGCCCCTCCCAGGGGGGAGACGCCTATATGCCCCTCCTATAAATTTCCCGGGGGCCGGATATCCGCTCCGGCGGAAGAGAGTGTGGGGAAGGGGGGGAGTCCACGCTGTCCTTCTTACAGATACCTCACATGGGAACTCGGACGACCTTTAAGATGGCGTCGAGTGAAGGGGGGCCCCCACGACAAGGGAAGTTACAGTTGGCAACGAGGGTAAAGTCCTCTGCGCATGCGCCACTCACACCGTGATGGCGGGAATTTGGTAGTAGGGATCTGACACCGGTTAAGACCTTGCCGTTGGCCCTTAATGCTAGGATGTACAATTTTATTTTAGAATGTTATGCATTTTCAGGATGCTAGACTCGGCCAGGAAACCTTTGTATTAGAGATCTGTTAAGGTTAGCCAAAGAACATGTCTTCATCAAAATGTAATGAAAGTAAAATTGTACATAATTTATGAAACGTTTAATTTAAAGTTTTAAATTTTGTTTCATATTTTAATAAATACGGCCGGGGGGTAACTCCCCCCCGCCTTCCAAAAGCTCAAACTTGTGTCTGTCTCCTCCCATGGGGAATTGGTGTTGGGAGGGGGTGGCGGGCATCCCGGCCATACAAACATGTATCAAGTCTGCCATTGGAGGCCTGTTGTTGTGCAGTTGTGCTCCGGCTCAAGTTGGCATTTGTAAATCATTGGGCGACTCTGAGTAGGACTTCCACCACCACTAGACCACCCCTAGGTTATGCCCTGAGGGGCAGTGCAAGTTGTAGGTAAAAGGAAGGGCAGGAACACCTGGGTGCTCCCTGCCCAGGTAGTGAAGAACCACAATGTGGAATTTCCCTACCTAGGAAATCTGCTCTTCCCATGGGATAACACAGGAGTTTTCTGATTCTCTTTTAGTGGCTTAGGACTCTAGGCCCATTTCTACTATAATACAGTTTGAAAGTGTGTGCGTCCTTCCTACACATGTCAGGAAATGATGCTTGGAAACACAACAGAAGTTGCTCCAAGTACAGTGACCTAAACCGAGAAAATACTAAGTTAAAGTGGGTGATGGCACCGGAATGTAAAATGGACACAGAAAGGTTTTACAAACTGCAAAACGAAGAATCTTATTTATGTAGTGGTATGCCCTTGTCCAAAAGTGTACGACAGTAAGACTAACCAAGAAATAAGACAAAGACTCGTACAACATCGATCCAGGTTAAAAAACAAAGTCACCACTGTCCCAATGGGAAATCATTTTCATAGAGATGAAACATAGTGATAGTTAAATGGGTTGTTCGGTGTGCCATAAAAATAAACCAGGGGAAGGAGCCATTGAATCAGAATTGTTGAGGAGAGAAGCATACCTGATCCTCAAATTCAACAGCACAGTCTATGGCCTGAACGAAATATCAGAAATTAGTAAAACATAACTGGATCCCTGCACCACTGCTTACAGTCATCGTATGGCATTATGTATCTTCCTATTGAGTCAAACACCACTCGTCTGAAGTTACCAAAATGCTTTTATAAACAACTAACTGAGACCACCCAGCATTATAAGATACACAATAGTGTTATGACTACTTATTTAATGAAAGAATTGAATCTTATGAAAGAACAATACTTTGAAAGTCTTCAAAAGTGGAGTCTAACATGTTGATATGAAAGAACGTAATTTCACTACAGAACAATACTCTGAGAGAAATTCTTGTGGAGTCCAACATGCCCGCATGAAACAAGGTGTAATTGGACATATTCAGGGAATGGAGCATACAAGATCCACATGCCACTGCGGTGGTAGATGAGTCTTGAAATGTCTGAGTCAACAGAAACTCGCCTTCACTTCACCGGAGATGCATGAGAAGACAGTACGAGTGAGCCCATTGGAGGGAAAAGTGAGTGAAATGCCACACAACTTGAAAGCAGAACAGGTTTTCTCAATAATGACACTTTGTAGCGATCACATCCTGTGTATGTTTCCGTTTCAGGAATCTTTGAATTGTTTTGTCTGTTAGCCTTAAGAACAGATGCAGGAGTGCATTGCCACGGCCAGTCTCACTTGTGAACATGATTACACCTTGCTAAAGTCACAAGAGTAAGTTTTGTGTGAAGTTTGACACAAATGAAAAATCCCTTTTTAAAAAATAGCACAATTAATGGCTCAGAAAATAGACAGTAATGAGACTGCATGTTTGTTGAAATATTGTAAATAGATACTTGTATAGCGCACTACTCACCGCAAGGGTCTCAAGGCACTTGTACGAATACCGCTGTGGAACCCATCCTGGCTTTCCCTGTGAGGCGTCCACTCCTGGGCACCCCCAAGGTGGAGGCCAGGCATCCTTAGCGTTGTGGGGGCCGTTGTGGAGATTAAGCAAGCTATTGCCCAGAGTTGCAGAGTGGGACTCCCTGATTGGAATAGGCACCGAGGCAAGAATGATCAGGTCCGTGGAATTTTGAGCCCAAGACCCGCCGAGGCGGAGCATTGAACCCTGGCCCCGGGCTAGACCTCTGCATCAGGGTCTGCCGCTCTAATCATTGAGCCACACTTCTCCACTTAATATTGCAGATACACAAACTTATTCGAAAAAAACAATTTGGAAAGTGAATATCAGGATATTTGCCATTAATTGTCCGAACCTAGGAAATTTATATGTAGTGTTGATAAAATTAAATGGAGATTAGAATAGAAACAAATGAAGTGTTCTGGATTTTTCTTTCCAGATTACATCCAGCCCCAAGGCACTGAGGAGAACCCGAAAACTAAGATGGGGCTCCAAACGCATCAGTGTCCACTGCTATTGTGTCAATATAAATACTGAAAATGTACCCACTGTAGGGAGCACGAAGAAAAATTCATTACCCTTGCAGTCTGGAAATTATACCCAGTAGAAAACAACCATTCCAGTAGAAATGAAAAGTTGTTTGGTACAATTATCCATATGGTTGTTGCATTTAATAGTGACTGGATGTAACCTGAATGTATTTTCATTTATGTTGTATGTATATATTGTCTTTGCTAATTTTTTGTTCAGTAAATGTAAATGTTTGCGAAGGTGGTGTGTCTTATGAAAAGACATGCTTTACAAATGAAATGAATCAGTTCAAAAAAAGTCTTAAAAGAGATGCTAATTAATGCTCAAGTACATTTGAATATGCGAATGACCTTAGTCTGTTAAATTAATTTCAGCACTAGAAAAGTGAAGGTTGGATCCTCTCTTTGTCACTGAATTGTTAAAGCCCTATCCAGCGGCCTTAGGGCCAAACCCCCTTATCTTCTCACTTCTAGAAAGTGGGCATTTCTCTGCTCTAAAACCCACTGTGTGCCTTTTAGTTGACTTCGCAGGATTTTTAATGTCCAGTGGATGGATGAAGCCACGGCGTTTACCTGGGGTCTATAGGAGAGTTTATCATGTACAATGACCCCCAGGTTCTTAACCTTATTAACCGGAGTAGGCAGAGTCCCCATCTCTTCTGGCCATCAGCTCGGGCCCCAGAAATTGGCTGTAGAGCCAAACAGTATCACTTCGGTTTTAGCCAAATTGAGTTTTAAACAATTTCCGGCCATCCATTTGCTCACTGCCTTCATGCATTCCTGGAACTTGCTGGCCACGTCATTCTCCCTCCCTGGTAGCAGTGACACCACAATCTGCGTGTAATCTGCGTAAGATGTAAATTCGAACCCATGGGAGCGGATGACTGCGGCCAGGGAAGAGATGTAAACATTGAACAAGGTAGGGTTAAGTGAGGAACCCTGAGGAACCCCACAAGGTGGTTGAAAGGGTTTCGACTCAAAGCCCCCAAAATCGACTACCTGGACCCTATTGGTCAGGAAAGATCTAAATATGTCTAAGGCCTTCCCCTGAACGCCACATTCCTCCAGCCGGTCCACCAGGATGGTATGGTGGACCGTATCAAAGGCCGCCAACAAATCCAGCATAACCAGAGCCGCACGGCCTCCGGAGTCCATCACCTTCCTAACCTCTTCTGTTGACTTGATCAGGGCGGACTCTGTACTGTGGCCTGGTCTAAACCAATGCTGTGAGATGTCTAGCCCCTGAGTAGTTCCAAGGTGTGCACTAAGCTGGATGTTCATAATCCTTTCTATAACTTGGCTGGCACGGGAAGTCTTGAAATTGGCCGATAATTGTTGGGGTCCGAGATGTCCAAGTTAGGCTTCTTTAATAGCGGCTGTTACAAAGGCTGCCACTCTGCTGGACTGATGCTCTGCAAAAAACTGCTTCTGTGCTGTGCTGACCTGCTGCCTGTTGACCTCTTGCATGGGGAAAAAGAACTAGACCTCCAACTCCATCTGGAACATAGGATGACTCAAATGTCTAGTCTGCTGGCATCCTGATCTCAGCCTCAGGGCTATAGCAGGTTCCCCAACAAGTCCTGGATGGGTCTTCATGAAATATCCTTACCCCCAAGAGGTGCCCCTCATGCCCTGGACTCTTGGTGTGGCTCTTGAGCTCTTAAATGCAAGCTTTTGGGCTGTTTGCTAATAAGCCTGTTTGCACCTGAACCACGCTACTCACACCGATAAATAAGAGCAAGCCGCCACAAGTGTTTCTGTTCTTACAGCAGCATCATAAGCTGTGGGGGACTGCCAACATAAAGCTCCAGCCCGCCCATCCGTGACACCCGGTCTGCTCTTCAATCCATGCTGACTGCCGCTAGCAACATTCCCCTTGCTCCTCACAACCCTCTTCAACACAAATGGGACTCTTGGGGCAAAACCTGAGAAGAAGAATCTTCACCTAGACTAATCTGGGACTGTCTCTAACCCATGCTCCATTGTGGTCAGAATGAACCTTTGACTTTGACCCGGTCCAGCGTGACCAGGCAGCTACTGTTGTTGCTTTGTGTATCTAGGTGATGTTTTACAGTTTTTCTAATTGAATTTTTGTCATTTTGATCTTGTTTTATTTAATAAATTAAGATACATTTTTCTAACCTGGTGCCTAGCTACCAGAGGGTTGCACACAGGTTAATTTGGGTTTGCCCTGACAAAGATTGTGGTTGCTGCATGACCAGGCCTCACACCTGAGTCAACTAGTAACCCAATGGCTAACATTGAACATGGAGTGTCATTTTGATTGATAATGGAATGCGTACCATATATCATGAGTTTTAATGTTTATGAGATATTATTTGTGAGTACTCATGTTTTTTTGTTCATGTATCTATGCATACAGCTCATCATCATATTGCATCCTTGTGTGAATTGTTTAATTTACATTTATGTTTGTGGATGTTCTATTTGTATATTTACTAAAGTCAAAGTCAAAGTCAAAGTCAAAAAGATTTTATTTGTGTAGGTACTCAACCGAGGACCACAAATATGCATGAAAAAATAAAAGAGATTTTTACAAAAGATAAGTACATCACAGATTAATATAGAGCTAACATGGATTTAAAAAATTTGTACAAATTATAACATACAAATTCGTTCGGAGGATTAATGCCCGCTGCTAGTATTTCTTTTTCCTTTGTTAACCTACAGGATCTATATATCGGTAAAATATAATGAGCGCGAGCTGCTACCACTTTAGAGTTGGGGCATATAAACAATAAGTGCTCCACAGTCTGCTCACCCCCTTGACATAACAAACATAGATGGGAGAGTTCTCCAGGTAACCATTTTGCTTTATAAGTTTGTACAGGTAAAATCCCAGCTCGATACATGAAAATTACCCTCCTTGCATTATGAGAAAGACAATAAGAGATATATGGCTGTATATGTTTATACTCTATAAGTGTAATGAATGGCTTGAAAATTTTTAGCCTATAGCTGTGAGCATAGTCCAAATCATAACTCAACCTAGGAGTAAAACATTTAAGAAAGAGTTTTAGTTGTGGCACGGACCAAGTCTGCAAGATTTCTGTAGAAATTTCAGCCATTTGGAACGCCGCAGACATGTTCACTAGGAAAGTTTGCTTGACTACATCTGTTCCAAAAGTTTCTTTTTGTAGCAGAAATCTAAGAGTTCCCTCCGAAGCATGCAGGAGATGGTGGGCCCATCTAATTATATTTGCCACGGCAGTGGCAAAAGCACTAGTAATTCCGAATTCCAGTCGTAGGACCTGAACTGGTGTAGCAATTGGGACCTTCATTATTTTTTTCAAGATTTTTCCCTCTTGGCGGTCCATGAAGCCCCATTGTTGAATGGGAATATATTCTGTGGCATAAGACAGGACCGCTGGTATTTTAACTTTATATATCTTTATTAATGAGGAAAAATGCCTACTCCCCGTGGCATTGTATAGTCTTGATAGTGTTCCTGCATGTAGATCAGATTTTTTCATTAGCTTCTCGATATGCTTTGTATTTGTTAGATTCTTAGAGAGAATCCTGCCGAGGTAAATATATTCTTTTTCTTCATCGACCTTTTCGTCTCCTAGCCTCCAATTATATTTGACACTTTTCATCCTCCCGGAAAAGGCTACGACTTTGGTTTTCCTTACGTTCGGGATTAGATAATTGTCATTAGAATATTGAAACAGAATATCTAAAGATTTTTGCAGACCAGATGGTGTGAGATCGAACAAGACAGTATCGTCCGCATAAAGCAACAGATGAACTCTTTGTTGGTTAATTTTTGGGGGCAGGCTTGAGCCCTTTTGTAGTTGATTTGGCAAGTCGTTTAGGTATAACGAGAACAACAAGGGAGCTAGTAGACAGCCCTGTTTAAGGCCATTTTCAGTGTATATTACTTTTGTTAAACCTTTTTCGCCCCCCATTTGGACTCGACACCATGTTGTTGTATGGAGGCTGATTATTACCTGTAGCAAATGATCGTTGATTCCCAAACTCCTCAGTTTTTTCCACAATGTGGGACGATCCACTCGATCGAATGCGGTCGAGTAATCTATGAAAGCCATGTAGACCGTCTGTTTTCTTCGTGTGACATATTTGTCCAGAAAAAACTGAATAATTGCTATGTTATCCGTAACAGAATGTTTGGGTCTGAAGCCTGCCTGGAACATGGGTATCAGACCCGTCGAGAAGGCCCAGTTCTTTAATTGCAATAGTACTTCTGCTGCGAAGATTTTTCCAGTAGCGTCCAACAGGGCTATTTGGCGATAGTTTCCTGCTACCGTTTTGCAACCTTTTTTGTGAATAGGGATAATAGTACTCCCTTGCCATGACTTGGGAACTTGACCAGTGGAGAAAATGTAGTTAAAAAGTGGGGTTAGTAGAAGGCTCCATTCCTTAGAGTTTGTCTGCAGGGCCTTTATAGGAATTTGATCAGGACCAAAGGCTCCTGTGCTTCTCGCCCTCCGAATGTTTGTTTCAACCATTATTTACTAAATATACATTTTTTAAATAATTATATTTTCCTTTAGGTATCTAAATTAGTGGTCTCAACTTGATTTTTTATTTTTAAATATTTGAATCTTATTATTTTGTGTTTTTTTTAAATTAAATGTTGTAAGTTTTTTTATTTTTCTTTATTATTTTTTTATTATTAATTTGCCTCTTGTTTTTGTTTCACTGCCTTTTTCTGCTTGTCTGTGAATGTATCTAAACATCTTTGAAGCATATACATTTGTAATTCATTGCAATTGTTTTATATTAATTATTTGCTAGGATTTGTTTTTGTAAAAAAATATTTTGAGCAAAGTAATATTTTTCAGATAGTGGATGTATTATTCATATTTTTGTTTTTATTTACACCTTTTAGGATATTATGTCTCATGTGAATGTAATTGTTGCTAAAATACGTTTCACCCTTGCTCTATTTTATATATTATTTTCATTTATTTTGTATTTTGTGTTATTTTTAGGCTTTATTAATAATTTATTAATGTTTCAGAGGTAGCACAACTGTCTCCTGAGCGGCAGCCTGCCAGTGATGTATCTCCTGACCTTGAACCCTACCTGATCTCCTTGAATGATTAGACCTTTTAAGAAATCCTGGGTACTCTCAACGATTCTCCTCCTGACATGGCAACGGCAGTTTAATAAACCTAGCCTTCTTTACATACTGCACATATCCAGTGTGCTGAATAACAATTTCAGGATAGTGTGTAAGGTTCAGCAGTGGATGTTGAATGTATTTAAGTTGGGGACAAAGACCTTAAAAGGCACTTTCCAGTCCAGAGGTGTCTCAGCTCTAACAAGAGCATGGCAAGGGAAATTCCAGACATCCGTTCTTGAGTCATGGATTTGATGATTTCTTTGCAGATATGATAAAAGAGAAGAGTAATCAAGATCAGGCTCAGCAAACATTCAAACAAGATCTCATCATTGAGCTAGGGAATGTTAGTTTCTCATCCAGCCATTCCAGCATGGCATTATGTGCAATATGAACTTTTATAATACCACTCTGAGTGTCATTGTCGAGAGTCAGCAGACCCATGCTGCCGTCGCTGCTCTTACTAATATAACTTCTCAATTGTGTCCTAAATTTTCTTCTCTGCTGATTCTGCAGTGGCATCTGTTCGAAACTTACCTTCTCATCATTGATCTACCCTCTACAAGATGAGGAGCATGCAGAATCATCTGAGGGGGAGGGTGTAGATTTCTGAATTTGCCAATAGAAGTCTGGAAGGTGAACATTAGTGGGCTGGTCTTGAATAGTTCTTTCTTTAGTTTTGTGTTTTTCATCATGCCATATTTCTGCACTTCACCTGCATTCCACTGTTGTGGCAATATTGTTTGCTTTTTTACGTATACCTGTAAGCAGCATTTTTAGCTAATGTTATTTTGTGTTTAGTTTTATTTTTCATTTTATATAAAAATTGAGAATGTATTGAATTTCTTTGCCTTGTTGTATAGGTTTTCCTCTTCAGTGAAGATATTTCGTGCAGCCAGGTCTGACTGATCGTAGGACGAATGAATTGACTGCTGGGAACTATGCTTGACCCCATGGTCACATGCTTCAATCGCAGTAATTCCAGTCAGCCTTCCTTCTACCATGGTCAATAAACACAGCTATGCTTTACTTGGATAACAATAATTGACACAGGAAATTCCCCAGTCGAGTGGAAGTTAAATATCATATGAGGACTGCTGTGTATATTTATATCATCCATATTTATGACTAAAGTGCATTGCTCTGAGAACACCAACCATGGTATCATGAGTTTCCGGAAGTATAAAACTACTACAGCACCACATGTCAGGGTACAGTAAAAACTATTTTCCTAAAAAATGTACGTCTCTGCTAAGTGTAAACAGAATAGTCAGTTGTTGCTTAGTTGATGCATACAAGTGGGTGCTGTCCCCACAGTGAAAAGTTCCTAAAAGTTATTTGTCAATGTATAGGCAAAATAGTAATGTTCATGAGAAGGCATCATTTTAAATACGATTTTATTTCTACAATTTTGCCCAGCAAAATGATAAAAATATTTTTTTACTAATGTGTAAATATGTAGTTCAGTGTTGGAAGTAGAATATTGATGTTAGTGGAAATGTAAATCTTTTTTAAAACTGCACTTTGTTCTGCCTTAATGGCAAGCGGAATAAAACCTGTACTGCTGACCTGTCTTCACTCTACTGACTGTAAATACGATTCCAATTAGGCATGAAGTGTTGTGCTACCAGGAAACGATACATCAAATTTAGAAACCCAGAAACTTAATTTTGAGTAAAAACAAACAACTAAGCTTGAATGAGAAATTTGGAAAGGATGAAGGTACAATTGAAAAGGAGCAGACTGACAGCCTTCCTTTTCACAGGAAGATCTAAAGAAAATGACACAAGACTTTCATTCGGAGGAATCTCTCAGGCTCGTCTCTTCCCACTGAGGGAGGGGAATCTGTTCCCAGATTAGGAAGAGGAGGGGGTTAACTCAGTTCCCTAGAACTTGAGCTGTGGTGGACTAAGGGCTTCTAAGGGTGGACTTTACCACTACCCTATTAAATCATGGTCTCTGGGAAGGTAAACAGTCGGATGGAACAGGAAGTGCTGAAAAAGATGGCATGAGGAAGTCAGCTGGTATTGGTTCTAGGGCATCGGTAATCAGTGAGCAGTGCACTGGATCATTTTTGCACTCCACCACTAACTCCTCAAAACATTCCTGGAAGATATATTATCATGGCCTGTACCGTGGTGGACTTTGCTGGCTCAGCACAGAGCTTGGTTCCAGTTAATATGGGCTTTCAGTGCATAAATAAAACTCATTGTAATTAATATGTCTCTGAGTTTATGTTTTATTTTCACAAGATGCACCTAGAATCCGTGACCACAGTTTGCCTTTTTCTGTTTCCGAGCTGTGCTGTGTGTCAGTGTGTCTCATTTGAAGCTTTTTCATCTGGCACCTGTAGTTCTATAGTAATGCAAATAAAAGGTGTGTGATACCTGCAGATGCCATGCTGAACTCCTGCCTAGCCCAGCTAAAGTAATTAAAACATTGGACCAGGGACCGGGGTCGGTAATAAATTCATCCCAGATTTGAAGAGAACTTGGGGGAATGATCCATTTTTATCCCACTCAGAGTTGTTGGTGCTAAAATTAAAGGCCAAAGCAGGAGGTTGTTATATGAACTTGAGGTATTAGGTGAGAATGTGGGATACCCACTTCAAGTACCACCTTCCCCCAAGGAGATTCCTACATTCAGGCTTGGTCACTTTGATGTAGCTTGGTTTCTTTCAGAAGGGCAAGGCTACAAACTGTAGCCAAAGAGGGCTCCAAGAGGCCAGATACCTTATCCAAGATTTCCCAATGAATTAGATAGGCTGCTGTGTAAAGCTCCAAGCCGGAGCATCCTGAATCTTGGCTCATCTGCAACAAACCTCTGAATATGCAGTTTAAGTTCCACAGTTCAGGAGACAATAGGAGGAGTACCTTTTAACAACACTCAAGGGTCCAGGACCTTAAAAACAGCACTTGGGGTTCAAGACACAATCCAGCAGAGGCCAGCAACAGTGTTCAGAGCAGATCCTGTTGACATGGTGAGCTGGGCAGTTGCAGAAAAGGCCTCTTGTAGATAGTTTGTCTGACAGTCAGACTAAAGGCAATTGCAGTTTATGCATTTTTCCTAGGTACAAGAAGGAGAGCAGGTCTAGTCACCTTGACTCTTCTCAGTTCGCAGATCACAGACATCGGTCCAGCCCTCTTCTATTATTCAACGGACCCAAGAAGTGTCCTGAGGAAGGTAATGTCGGTGACATTTTTATGCCTTACACCAATCTGGTGGTGGGGTGATTTCTGGCTCCTCCTAAACCTGAGGGATAAAAGTTCCTAGGGGTAACTCTACCCACCTTTGTAGCATTTCCTGTGTGCAATACTGCAAACAATCCCAAAGTGCCCATCTCTACCTGTTACCAGGCTGGAAGGATCCTTTTGTCCTGTGTAGAGCTTGTGTGTACACCCCAGAGGTGTGGCCACATAAATCAGCAACCCCTACTCTCCCATTGGAATTGGTGCCTGTCTTAATATAGCAACAAAGAAAAGCCCAGTTCATTATCCCCCAAATTTACCTGTGACAGGGTAGACATTTTTTAATGGATTCATGTTCCTGGGCACAGCCCTGTAGGTCATCCTGCCAGAGAAAAAGATGCACCTCCCTACTAGGGGTGGACGTAACTCATAAAGTGTGCTGTAGTGTAGTTACACTAAATTACACAAAATGCCTAACCCAGCATTGGGCACTATTTTCATAGTGTAAAATGCACCCTTTTATCCAAAATTGACAGGAGGATGCCTTTGGAGCACGGAAATAGCGCTAAATGGAACAGAACACAAACAACAGCAGCCACTCATGTGCTCTAAGTTTTCTGTACTCATGGTCCTAAAGTAGAATGTTTGTGCCAAATTACTCATCAATACACAAACAGGCATAATTGTGTCATTTTCAGACATTTCTCACCGAAAGAGTAATGAGAAATTACTGAAATTACTCTGGTGTAATTCAAACTTCACTCTGGCCTATTCTCCTAACCCTAGGCCGTTATCCTAGTCTGGGAGCAGATTTCACACCTCATCAAGGAGGCTAATCAGCTGCCACATGACAGATGCAGCTTATGCAATGGGACTCCAGAGACTTTAGGCAGGGAAAATTTGACTTTTTCAAAAAGCACTTCTTCCAAAATATTTGTTACAAATCTGATATCACCAGTGTATTGGGCTTCTAAATATTCCCAAAAAGTCAAAGAATTTAAATTTGTAGGTGTTTCCTAAAAGAAGATAGCATTATTCAATGTATTTTTGCACCCCCATGCTTTTCCAAGGAACCACCAGCATCCCTACTGTGAAAATATGTTTTGAGGCAATTTCACTCTAAGGACATGTGTCAAATTAAACTTTTACATGCACTACTGTCAAATAACATGCTCCTTGCCTTATGCAGTAGAAGGCCCACTAGGTGGTGACTTCTTCAAATTTCAAAATGAAGTTTTGACCTGTCAAAAGGGGTTATTTTAACATTTCAAATGTGCACTTTTTGACTGCACAGGCTATCTACAAATGTTAGGCCTGTAGCCATCTTTGCCCTACTATTAATGTAGGTTGCACAGTGGGTACTATAGGTCACTAGTGACATTAAACCCAGTGGTATACTTTTCCCATATACTAGAGACTTACAGGTATGGTAAATATACCTATTAGCTGTATGCCATTTTCTCCTGTTGAAAGGATGGATCTCAGGCACTTCCTCTGGTTAGCAGGGGCAAAGTCCACAGAACAAAAACAGTCAAGGCAAAAATTTGGTGGAACACCATGCAAAAGATGGTAATTTCCAACAGTCGAAGACAGCATATATGATGTTGACGGATCCTTGCTAGTGTGAGCACTATGCTGTGCTTGGAAGAAACTCAAAACAAGGAAAGTAAAGGAATTTCAAGGAAAAATGTTCACCAGTGCAACTCACAAGTATTACAAAACCCTTGCTCTTTCCTGGTCTGCCTTTAATTATACCAGGTCCTGTCTTCTGAAAATATTGATTTTGTTTTTTGCTCAGCTGTTCCTTCCTGGTTTTTACCTTAAAATGTTAAAATTATATCTGGTTTCTTCAATTCATTAATAACTAATTTGTCCATTAAATTGTTAGTGTGTTTCATTCTTAGCTTTAATGTGGTTTAGTTCTGTTTAAACTTATAGTCATTTTTGTTACAGTTTCTCAGTGAATTGTGCTGTAGCCTAACATGATTATGGGGTGATATTTACTAGAAAATTATTATTTCGTTCTGTTTAAACTAATAGTCATTTTTGTTAGAGTTTCTCGTGATTTGTGTTGTAACCTAACAAGGTTATAGGGTGATATTTACTAGAAAATGATGCAATGCGGCGCTGCAAACCATCTTGCTTTGCCGAGCTGCATCATTAGGAAAGTCCATCATATTGACAGCGATGCATCCCAGTGCTTATCTTCAAACTGGCACAAAACTGGCTGCCTAGTGACAAGGCAGGGACCCCTGCACTATGGTGCAAGGGTGCCTGCAATGGTTTTGTTTGTGCAGGACGGAATACCTTCCTGCACAAAAACAATCATTGATGGCATTTTCCTCCTATGTATGCTGTTGAATGCAGCGCACTTAGAAAGAGCAACAAAACAAGGAGAAATAAGGTATGTTCTCCACTCTAACGCTTCCCCTTCGGAGGCATGAGAATCTGATGCATTTCCAGGTGTACGAAACCTTGTAAATCTGAGAATTTATTAGAATCTATGGGTGTTGAGTGGGAGCACCCATAGCAACACCCATGGAATGCCCTTTCACACAGATTAATGAGTGAAAGTGGGCCATATTTACAAGGCTAATGGAAAGCCAACAGGATGGCTTTGGGTGGCCTTGTAAATATGGCTCAGCATTTTGCGCCATGGAACACCCAAAAAAGTGATGCTCGGGTGGTGCCCCTATGTTTTATAAAGTTGGAGAAGTGTGGCTCAATGGTTAGAGCGGCAGACCCTGATGCAGAGGTCTAGCCCGGGACCAGAGTTCAATTCCCCGCCTTGGCGGGTCTTGGGCTCAAAATTCCACGGACCTGATAATTCTCGCCTCAGTGCCTGTTCTAATCATAGAGTCCCACTCTGCAACTCTGGGCAATAGCTTGCTTAATCTCCACAACGGCCCCCACAACGCTAAGGATGCCTGGCCTTCACCCTGGAAGTGCCCAGGAGTGGACGCCTCACAGGGAAAGCCAGGACGGGTTCCACCGCGGTATTCGTACAAGCGCCTTGAGACCCTTGCGGGTGAGTAGTGCGCTATAAAAGTATCAATTTACAATGTATTTATTTTATAACTCTAATGTTAACAATCTGCTTTCTGATAGTCTATCCTTTGAGAAAATCCATTAACTTCAATGAGTTCCTGGATAGAAAGATGCATAAATTACAGTATTGCTCGTTGTTTGTCCCAAGTTGTGAAGCCAGGTGCCAGAAATGGGTGGCATTTTAGAAAATCTTTACCAAAAAAATTGTCTGACATAAAATAAAATAGTGTTCTAGATTTCTTTACAAATATATTGTCCCACTATTTGCATATCTTCAATTACCAAACTCCAATGCGTGGTATTTATGTATCTTATATTTAAGACACGATATTTTTGGCAGACAATCTTTATTCTGCGATATTCTGGTACCATACCAAAATGGGTATGCATTGATGATTTTGTTACACTATCATGCTAACTGCCTATTATTTTCACCAATGCCTATCGACGTTTGGCAGTTCACGTTTCTACTTAAACATGAACTGCTTACTTGATTAAAACGTCTGTTAATTACAGAAATAGCTCATTTGATTATGCTTTTTTCCCTATGTGATACTAGTTCAAATTAAGGTAAATAATTTAATGTATTAAAAATGTAAAAACAGCATCATAAAAAACGAATGTAACATCTATTTTGCATAGCTCTTTTTAATGATCAAATATCAGATTTATCCAAGTAAGATTCTAATTTGTTTAACATTTAACTTATACTAGTAAAACTATGTAACCTATGGAGTTTAAAATAAAATATTCCACTTGACGAATCGAGCAATGAATATTAAGATAATTACATGTTGTAAATAATGAGTTTAGGGTTACTCGATAAACAGCACATTTTACTGAAACCACTGAGTGCAGGATGAAATGTCGGCTTTTCACTGCGCTCTTTTCGAAACCAGAATTATGTTTAGTGTTGTGCACCGTATCCCTCATAGCAGCGCACTGCTTTTTCACAAAAATTAGTTTGAACGAATTGTAAAAAGTGCTGACATACAGTTTCTCTGATCATTTTCGTGTATTAAATATATGCGTATGTGCATAGGTGTTTATGGATAGTTTGTTGAAAATAATTGTGAATGTGATATGAATAGCTGTTCTGTTCCTGTTTGGTACACTGGGATATACTTTTTATGTCTTGGTAAGATTTGTGAAGAATGGAATAAAGTTTTGTTTATTAATACCGTTTGCCTCAAGCAACCTTGTTGTGGTAAAGCAATAAATTGC
Source organism: Lissotriton vulgaris (assembly GCF_964263255.1). Classification (NCBI taxonomy): domain Eukaryota; kingdom Metazoa; phylum Chordata; class Amphibia; order Caudata; family Salamandridae; genus Lissotriton; species Lissotriton vulgaris. The sequence continues at coordinate 1,090,131,452 of NC_141696.1, read as the reverse complement.
ATGTCAATCCTGTGATTGTTCAGAGATCTGCAAATGGGTCACTAATTGCCAAGGGATTTAGACTAACATGAGCAGAAAGAGAGGGCTAGCAAGAATGGGCTGCTTTTGAAGGCTTCTCCAGGGATAAGTCTATTACTGTGCACTATATTTGCTTGGTTTGTACCTACCTGTTATGTTCTCTGCAATTATTTTTATTTCAATTGGTTCTTAGTTCAATATGTGAAAAGAAGTATAACGAACTTGTTTTCTTTGTTACTTTATTTTTTTTAAAGTCAAGGTTCTTTTGACACAAATTCATATTGGTATCTCTTCTGCTTTTACCAGAATACCTAATGTTGCTTAAAGCACTAATAGAGGCAAATGCAGTTATTTATTTCTAACCTGCATGTGAAAGTTCAACTTGGTCTATCACTATCAGTATCCTTTGCAAATAGTGTCTTTTGTGACACATTAAAATGTATTTAAAATTCAGTTTCCAACTCAATGACTACAGATTAGCTATGTTTTTAGCATTTTATTCTGAATTGCTAACTTTTATTCAGAATATGAAATTGGTTTGAAAAAAGCCCTCCTAATTAAATATGTAAGGAACACAGTTACAAAATGCTGCACACAGATGAAAAACACTTACCGTTTGATTGTCTTATTATGGGCCCCCTTAACATTATTCACTCAGTTAAGGCTATTCTAAATATAAAGATGGTAAAAAGAACATTTTAGTTTATTTATGCTGGATTCTAGTATTCCAAATATCAAACCTTGCATACATGAATCAGTGAATGACTGACAAAAAATATCCTTCCTTTTAGCTTGTGCAATTCGAAACATTGATTTTGTATCAGATGAGCTTAATTCAAATGCCCAGTGTTTTTAAGTAATGACAATCTAGGCCTCCTGTTCAAAAAGCCTCCATTACCTTTGATTTCTTCTCTTTTTAGCTTATCTCTCTAGTAACCATTTTCCATGCTCTAATCACTACTCGAGGTATTAGAATGATTTGTGGGTTTCAGAAACAGGACCTGTTAGATATATCTAAGGTAAAAGATATATGGAGCCCAAGTCATGGACATCAATTCACCAACATGCCAGAAGTAGCGAAAGTGACATCACAGACCCTTTGATCTTAACAGCATTATAGGAAGTGGCATACTACGACCTTTGACCCTGACTATTCATAGATAGTGAGGTTGCATAACCCTATTCTTAATTTCATGGCAGTAATTGACATCAATGAAGCACCATAGGAATGGTATGATCTCTATAATACAACATTCAAATGTCTCTTTTCAATGCACCAATATTAGCGCCTCCTATATTAGCAGCGTTTTTCTACCTTCACGGGGTCTACTACCTCAGCTAGGCCTGGAGACACCAGCTCTTACCTCCTCGCTTATGCTACTGACTTGACCCTCCTTCTCCTAGGCCTACCACGGAGCCTAAATCTACAATGGCACAGTTTGAAAGCTGTAACTGTGAGATTTTAATTGTGCATATGTGTGACAGCCAGGCCCTGAATAGGAAAGCAAGTAGTGCTCAGGTGGTTAATAAGTCCTGCCTCCGAGTTGCCCCCCAGCGCCCAAAATCTAAATATAAATATATTGTTGCAATTAAGACAGCCCAACTCCACGAAAAAAAAAAACATTAAACAGTGACTTGGGTCAACACTTTGCACAGGAACAGTACAGACCACTGAGTCAGAAAGAAGCTGTGCAAAAAATCCACTGTGATAAATCTCAGTGCGGCTCTTAAAAAAGTGCAGGTGTTTTACTATGAATCCTATATTGCCAAAAATGAGGAGGTAATCGACACAGATTTTGCCACCTCGGAGGCCAGGGGTCGCAAGGACAGTGCCATGGGTCACAAACTGCAAGCCAAGGGTTGCAGCTGCAACCCATAAATGATGTCCATGGCTCAAGGGTCATCTTGTAATTTTCTGAACTGAGTGCAGAAAATGATATTCCAAGGGCATGTTTTCTAAATAACTTCAAATACACCATGCTGTAAGTATGTAGCATTAGATGATGATTTACCTAACTATACCTTGTTGGAGAATCATTTAATGACCCAAGTAGAGGGACTCAAGCTATCTTATTAACTAGCAGAAAATAAATAAACAATACTTTCCATACACCTGTCGGACTGGAGTCTTGGAGGAATAGGATTCACATGAGGTATTGTTTCCGATGAAAGGAAGACATGAAGGCAAACTTCGGGTTTATGAGGATCACATTTATCTGTTATATCTAGGTTGGTGAAGAAAAGAATGTTGCGATAGGAGGTGGCATGTTGAAAGTTGAGATTTGTGGACTTTGAAGGTTTGTAGATGATTCCAACTTGTAGATGTGTGTGGTGCTATTTTGCCTTGCTTATGACCCCTGATGACAGAGAGTAGTTGTGTGCGTACAATGACATTACATGTCAGAGTGAGGAAGTTGTCTGTGTTACTCACAGCACTGAGCATGTTGAGGAAAAGGGGTGACGTTTTAGTCTGTCTGCGTCGGCTGTACATGAAAAATCTAGATTTCAGTCTGATACAATTCTCTAGGCAAACACTGACCTGAAATTATTTAAATGGCATAGGCCTAAACTAAAATCAAAATGGATGAACCACACATATTTAGTGAACCAGCTTTACTACTTATTGGCCAAAAGGACCTACAAATAGGCCATAATTACAAAATTGTGACAGAAATATTTTCTAACATCAAACAATCTAACACTATTTTCAAGCTGGTAAATTCTACTTTTGAGATCCGTGGGTGTGCAGTCTCTAAGGTTGTAAGTGGTGAACAGGTCTCTGGAATAACCTCCAAATGGAGGTAGTGCCCTCACACACCCCAAAAGGTATCATGCTTCATCATAGGGTGTGCTCCTTTGTTGGGTATCACCCACACATTTATTTCATGACATCAGAGTGAGATGAGGCATGCACATCGCCTGTGTTGGTTCATGACGATAATGCTGTTAAAACGTGATGACTATGCATGTGCAAAAAGGACAGATAACATTGATTTATTAAGAGTCTCCCTAAACCTATTTTAAAATATCACTCACTACACTACACGTTCACATACCCTTACTCACCTGACGGCTTTATCAAAAGAACTCCACCAAAGAGCCCCTTTGCGGGTGCCGATCGAGCATTGCAGCACCGGCCTGACATGGGGCATGCCCTGTGATGAAGCATGACACATTTCGGGGTGTGTGAGGCCACTTTCTCAATTCGGAGGTTATTCCAGAGACCTGTCCAGCTCTTACAACCTTAAAAACTGCACACCCATTGATCTGAACTATTTCCTCAAGGGAGTATGTTTGCTGGACCTGGCCACAATACTCCTGGTTCCTCTATCTTGAGTTAATTTGACTATTGCCCATAGATGCTGCTACCCCTGGAATTTTAGGGTAAAACCTCTAGAAAGGGAGGTGAGGTCCCAGGCACTCTCTTTTTTATGCTGGATTTATTACCAGCCTTTGACACAATGAACCATACTATTCTGCTTCATAAGATTGAGGATTTCATTAAGGCTTGTCCTTTAGTTATCAGATGGTTTAGTACCTGTCTAATCAAATGTTCCAAAGAGTTTACTTTGTCCCTTTTATTTCATCACTATTCGTCCTATATCCCTCAGGTCTTTTATGCCATCAGTTCTGTTTAATACCTAGATAGTACCTAAGTTCCACCTTTTCAAGAACTCTTAAGTTGATTTGCAATTCTATGCAGACAATACTTATGTTTTTTTGGTGTGAAGCATGTTCAGTATAATACATGTACTGCAAGATCTCTTAACTAAATCAACAACGTTATGCTTCAGAGCTAGCTTCAGCTGAATAGCAAGAAAACTGCATTTATGATATTTGGATGGACATCCCCTGGGGACCTCTGTTCATTTCAGCTCTAAAGAATCTGTATTTCATTTTCAGCCTACATTATTTTCTATGCACTGATTAAAAAGATAGTTGGACATTGCGTCTTCTAGCCTGCTAAGCTGAAAACAAATTTCCCTCTTCTGCCTGATAAACAAAAAGCATTAGAACTAGGAAAAATCATCAATTCCAGGTTATGCTATTTTAATTTCCTCTAGGTAGGCCTGTTGGAAAATTACATTTCCAGGTCATAGAGGGTACAAAATGCTTCAGTCAAAGCATATTATTAATGAGTATGAAACATCTTATCTCACAAACAAACTAGGCTCAACTCTAGATTCCGGTTAAGGATCAGATTTTTTACAAATTGGTCAGATGAATGAATATGTATTTCTTTCAAGTGGACCTAGGTTCTCGCAGTAAATGTATCTTGTTCTACATTCTGTTAAGTACACTTTTAAAGCCAAGATGAATGCCTTGCTAATTGTACCTAAATGTATGCTCAAATCCAGACACACCAGGTCTTAACTAAAGAAGACTCTATTATATGGAACACTCAACAGTTCAGAGAGTCATCCACATTTTGTCAGCTTTCAGGCAGCTCTGAGTACTTAACTCAATGAATCCATGCAGAGATGGACAGTAAGAGACCTTCTTTGAAGTTGTTTGTGCCTTAAAAATATCCATCTTATAATATACCTTTCCCATTTATTATGGGTTTGTTATTGCACCACACATGATGTGTATGATGCATCTATTCCTCTCAGGAAATGCTGCACACACCTATGCCCCAGATCCAGCAGTCTAAAACAGCAACTACCTTGTCCATGGCTTATTGTCTGCACTCACACTGTGGCACAACTTTGTCCAATAAAGGATCCTCAATAAACATTTCTTTGTCAGCCAGCCATGGCATGGAGCCAACCAAACTAAACAAAGGGTACTACAGACGGGTGCCTTGCTTCCTTACACTGCAGTCAGTTGCCACACACAAGTCTCTATAGACATCCTTGACTCCTCACTCCCTTGTTGCCCTCTACCATTGTACCTTTACAGCGTTGCCTATCTCCCATATGTGGCAGTCTGCATGACATTTTTTCATATAATTTAGGGTGCATACCAGTAGCACAGGTAGACTACTGGGATTCCTCTTATAATGCATTATATTAATAAGCAGCAAACACATTTATGTTCCTTGGACATGGCTTTTAGACGCATTGAGCAAAAAAACAAAATGCAATAGATTCAAGGTGTTAGAAATGGGGGCTTGTAGCTGGTAGTGGTTTGCACCCTGTCCAAGTAGGGACCCTTGCCTCTAGGTTAACAAATTACAGCAGAAATAATATTATGTAATTGCTTATTGGAAAAAGTATTGTCTTGATCTTTAGGGCTGTTATAATGGCAACCCAAAATGTTAGCTGGGTATTAAGGTATCACAAAATATAGAGGATCTCTAACAATTAAATTATAAGCCTGTTTCAGACCCAAATGGAGCCCTATTATTATAATGGAATTCTCTGTCACTTCCACGACTTGGTAATGCAGCTTTTTTTTTAAATGATATCAATTCCTATCTTTAATGTATTTTCTCTGCTGCAACCTGCATTCTATGTGCAATTATTTTTCATAAAGATATAGTCCATGATTTTATCATTTTTATGACAAAAGAAAACCCTAGTTCCAGATTAGCGAATGATACTGCTCCACTGCCGAGGGGGGGGTCCAGTATTGCCAAATTTAAAAACTCACCATTATGCATATTTTGCACAATACTCCACTCAATTTACGTCAGAACAATATTGAGGTTCTAATCATGATAACAAATTAATAGGAATTATGCTGAAAAATAACAATATCCGGAATATCTTCTAACAAATATAATAACCACAAAAGTGTGACATAAGATCATCCATTTAACAAAAAATCAAAAGTAGAATTTTATTAAAACTTTGCTATCCCACAAGTTAATGTTGCAACTGTCCTCAAGGACCTAGTTGTTACGAATTAGGAAGTTATCAATAGTGCAATGTTAACAAGATGGAGTTGAAATGGTTTCCATGAAATGATCAAATATTTGATCAGCGACAGATGGAAACCCTTTATAGAAACAGTGACAATAATTAGAACAGAAGAAAATGTGCTGCGAAGGTTCCACAATGTAATATACCTGACAGTTAAGGAGATTGCCCCAATACTGATATTTCAAAACAATTAATTTTTTATTAACGTAATTGAGAGGGGGAATTTAAAAAGCAGGATCTTGAAAAACATATTTGACAAAGACCAAGCTAATAAATCCACTTTTTAAACTTACATCCAGGTGCGCACAGCAGGAAGATATTGAATTAAGATGTGCAATACAAATGAATTATTTTTTTCTGTGTTGAGAGGAACCAACATTTGAGGTATGCCATTTTATTTATAATGGTTGAAACACAATATTCAATCTAATTTAAATAAAAATTACCTAGAAAATCAAATATTTTCACAGAAAAAATAAAGGTTATAGGCACGTTATAGTTAGGAAATTGAATTTCTAAACAATTTGAAATTCACATAAAAAAATCAAAGGTTACAGGGACATTATAGTTAAGCTCACATTTTACTTGTACAAAACCATAGAAATTCAGCAGTTCGTTACCTGAGCTAACTATGATTTATATCTCTGCAATGCACTGCTTATGGCCTCATATAGTACATCACTCAAAACATGGTAAGTAACAACAAAGATGACATCACTGAAGACATCTGAAATGACATCACTGTTGGCATCATCCAGTGAGTGAAAGAGCTTTGTAAAAATATGAGTTTTAAACACATATACCAAAGTACCACAAAAGTTAAATTAGTATACTTTGTGTACTACTAATGAGTGATACCATTTCTAACATAAATTATGTGAGTGGCTGTTTGGCTGTGTCTATTTATGTGCCTATTTGTTAGAGGGTATCCGAGTGGCAGTATCTGTATGTGAGTGGTGTGTAAGTGGCTGCATGGGTATATAAGTGGATGTGTGATTAGCTATGTGGGTGATTGAGTGGCTGTGTGATTGGCTGTATTGGTTAGTGAGTAGGTGAGTCAGTGGCTGTATGGGTGAATGACTGGTTATGTGACTAGTTGTATGGGTAGGTGAATGAATATTTGAGTGACAATATGGATGAGTGAGTGGTTGTCTGAATGGCGGTATGAGTGAGTGACTGGGTGCGTAGGTGGCTGTATGGTTGAGTGAGTGGCTGTTTGAATAGGTATTGGTTTAAGTGATTTGGTGTGTGAGTGGATGTATTGGAGAATGACTGTGTGAATGGGTGCATGTGTAAGAGCGCAGATGTGAGAATACTTGTATTGTTGTGTGAATGGGTATGGAAGGTGTTGCATGGGTGTTTGAGTAAGTGTGTTAATGTTTCTATGGGTGAGTGAGTGGCTGTGTTGAGAGGCTGTATGGGTGAGTGAAAGGATATGTGAGTGGCTGTGTAGGTGAATAAGTGGGTGTTACGAGTACCTGTATGAGTGTGTGAATTGCTCTGTAGATTAATATGTGGTTGAGTAGCTGTATTGTGAGTGTGTAGCTGTGTCCCTGATTGTATGCATGAGTGAGTGATTGTATGACTATCTATTTGGGTGAGAGAGTGATTGAGTGAGTGTCTGTATGAATGATTGGGTGTGTGAGTGATTCTGTGGGTGATATCATCAGTGGTATAATTTGAGATGTCATCAGTGATGTCAATGATCATTTAATGAGTGAGTGATGTAATAGGTGAGGTCATAAGCAGTGCATTGCGGGGACGTAAGCCTTCCCCGTGGTCAGACAAGGATTCCTCTATCCTGTCATTCACCTCTGACCCAATGAAGATTGATTTTTGGGTTCACTAAGGTATGCTGATATTTTTTTATTAGACCCATAGCTTCTGTTCCTGCATGTATTACCATATCAAACAGGGCCTCATCCATCATGGTGAATATACTGGTGCTATGAAATGTTGTTTTCGATAAAGTCGAGGTACACCATTTGATGAGCAGCAACTGGTGTAACCTCGATAAGACTAAGCATGGGTGGAATTTGCAAATTTTGAGATACGCGAATTCGCGGCGAATTCTTAATCGTGATTTGCAAAAATCTGCCAAATTCAGAGAGCTTGCAAATTATTTTTTGGGGCGAATTCGCGAGATTTTTTTACCAGTTCGGGAACGAGAACTTGCGCATGGGGTCGCAACAGTTGCAAACATGTTGTTTCCACATAACCAGCCTGCTCGCGATGCCTTTTTCCTGTTTCGGGTCACAATGGCGTGTTCGCGTTCGCAATTTCCTGTTTCGGGACGCAATGACGTTTTCACGTTTGCAATTTCCTGTTTCGGGTCGCAATGACGTGTTCGCGATCGCGGCGTCGCTCGGCCAGCTACCAAAATCTCGCAGCGCACGCGAACAGGGTGGAAAACTCATCAGCGAACGCAGAATCATGGTAAGTCTATGCCGCGCGCGTGAGATTGTATTTTTGAAGCGCAAACTAGAAAAAGAAATCCGCCAACTCGCGAATTGCGGATTTTTGGGCAATTTCGCGCGATTCGAGGGTCGCAAAATTGCCAAAAAAATAGCAAATTCCGCGAGCGCAATGAATTTTCCGCCCATACTTAGAGAAGACTGAGAAAATAATCTTTGCCTTTAATAACGACCTATTGTGTCTAACATGTTGACCGCCTGTGGTGGGATCTGTGACCTCATGGTGATATAATTTTAAGAAATTACGGATCAGACTGGACTCAAATCGGTCCAGGGGTCTTTAGACCTTGGTGGTTGCTTTCATTGGTTTGTACTAAATGAAAGTATTGAGAGCATTGCTCCCAATTCTCACATTTTCTGCAGTTCTACAAATCTGTTTGGAGCTCCCCAAGATTCTCTTTCATTGTCTGCAAAGGATCAATTTTATTTCTCCATATTTGGTCTCTAAGAACTGTGACTTTGACACCACATTCTGCTGCCATTCTTCATTGGTTCCTCAACCTTGCTTATAACTAGCACATTACTGGGCAAGTAGTTCTTTACACTTTGAAATTGTTTGGAGAAAGATAATGGCAAACTTTATATGCCAAGATATATTCTGTGATCTGAGGATCTCTGTCTTCTGGCTATTCTACGTTTCCAATGTCATTGTTGATGTAGTTGGTCTCTGACAGTCCTTAGTCCTACAATCTGAAACAGATGTCATCATTATCTCTGCTTATCATCCAGTTTAACTTACCTTAAAAAAACTGTTCAAAATCTGTTAGCCTTCTCCACGCAGTTTTGACTCTGTATTGTGCTATTGTGAAAGTTTGCCAATGAATCAGTGCCCAGTTTTATCAAAGTATGACGCAGAGCAATGCAACAAGACAACTTGCTACACTGTGTCAAATGGAGAGGGCAGGAATGATCCATATCTATTAAGATATGGCAAATTCCTGCTCTGTCCTTGCGCTGGTACACTTCTGGCTGCATAGTGCCAGTTCAGGCACTCTTGCACCATGTTGCTTCTGTTGCAGGTAGGACTATTTTTGTGCAGAAAACAATCCTTAGAAGCATTTTCCTTTTTGTAATTGTGCTGTAAATTGCAGCAATATTAGAAATAGGAAACAACAAGAAGAAATAATGAAAGTTCTCCTTGTTGTGCCACTATATGGAAGGTGTACCATTCTGATGCATTCCCAGGCTTACCAGCCAAAATACATGGATGAATGCCTGGGGAAAACCTATGTTCCACCCATGTAATGCCTTTCCTGTGCAGATTAATGGAAGGCAGTAAAATGTGCTGCCTTGCGTTACTCTAGATTTACCAAGCCCCTCAGGGACAAGCAAGGTGGCCTTGTGTGGCTTGGTAAATCTGACTTAAGGAGAACATTGCCCTTGCGTCACGAAGAGCAACACAATCCTAACATGAAAGTCCACAAATTAGAACTTCAGGAAGATTTGACACCAACTCTTGCAAATGTAATATGTAGCATGGACTCAAAAACAACAAACCTGGAAACCAAGCTTTGTGCATACCTTCAAGCAGATGGGCCCATGACATGCACCTGTACATGTTGGAGAATTCCTCACCTGCCCAGCTGGGAATCACAAGATCTCCCCAGCAGATGACCCCCACATTCACCAGCAACCAAATCAGTCAATAACACAGGTTTTCTCACAGGATCTTTACCTCACAGGTCACCAATCAGTAGATATGTGTATCAGCCCATGCTGATTAGTGTGACAAGGCCTGTCAATGATCTTGCTGCCACAAATTGCTTAAACAGTCCTCAAGAAACAAGAGAAATGGTTGCCAGTGGAGCATCCCCAATGCGCCACAATATGAATGTCTCCTCCAAAAATTCTCCAAACAATCCTGTATGTGCAGGTAGCCCAAATCCAGAACCATCTACAAAGGCAACAGACAACCTGAGGTGAGAGTACCCACAAAGATCATGGAAAAGTATCTTCACTCCAACATAAATATAGAGAGGAAAGAAGGACACTTTGAAGAGGGCAATCATCCTTTGTCTCTTGCCATACATTCAATTTCTGTGCCAATATCAAACAAAAGATAGTGTTAGAATCCAGGTTGGCAAACTTCCTTTAACAACAGACATAGAATCTAGGATTGTCACTTTGAGAACCCTATCAATTGCAATCTCCCCATCAACAAGAGGATAACCTTCAAGCTCCTCACCCACGCACACAAGGCCCTCTACAACACCGGACCCGCATACCTCAACAGACCAATCAACTTCTACACCCCCACCCACCAGCTCCGCTCTGCCGCCCTCACCCTCGCCACAGTCCCCTGCACCTGAAGAGCAACCTCCGGCGGCAGATCGTTCTCCCACCTCACCACCAAGAACTGTATACCCTCCCCATCCACCTACAGCAGACCCAAGACCTGCTGACCTTCAGAAGACTCCTCAAGACCTGGCTTTTTGACTATTTAGTGAAATACATACTTTTGCACAATGGGGCATTGATATAGGACCTATGGAACCAGAAAAATACTCCCACATTTTTAATAGCAGTTGTTTTTCATTCAAATGCACATCAACCTCAAGTACTTTTAGGGGGGAAAACAGTGCCGCAAATCGCAGTGGTCCGAGAAATCCCAGGATTCAGCAGAGCCTGAATAAGAGACGGAAAGCAAACCACATAGTCTAAACTTACGCAAGCACAAATACAGATGCAAACTGGGTTGGAGCACAGCAACACTTTCAGCCAAGCCCAATAACTGTTCCTAGCATTTCCATTAAAAGGTTGCATGAAGATTTTGTTTTCCGTAGGTCCAACTCAACCATGATTTCCTGAAATGTAGCAGGCTTAAGGCAGATCTAGACTCAGGATGAGGTATGCAATGTAGTCAAGGAGGCTGATCCTCTTTGCCTGCAGGAAACATGGATGCTGCCCCCAGGCACGATTGCTGGCTTTCATAGTTTGCACAAACTGGCTTCTAAAACAAATCACTTTGAATGCCCATCAGGTGGCTTTGCAATGTATATATCTACATTGATAAGCTCAACACTGCCATACTTGACAATGATTGTCCATCATAACTTGCTGCCATATTTCAAGTGGTGCAAACTCAAAAAGAGTGTCAAACCAATTTTTGGTAATTAACTTATACTTAAGCACCCACAGAAGTAGTAGAAATGTCATCATCTCATCCCTCTTCTCAGAGCTCACTAACTTAGGGGCAGATTAGGATTGCGGTTTTTCCGCATCCTCCGGGCCGGCGGAAGCCACCGCCGGCCCGGAGGATGCGGAAAAACCGCAGCGGACCCACCAAAGACCCACCGCCACATTAGGATGACTGGTGGGTCCTGGTTTCTGTCCCCAGCTTTTCTGCCACGGTTGGCTTACAACCGCGGCGGAAAAGCCATAATATGGTGGCGGTGTCTCTCAGACACCGCTAGCCATATTAGGATGCCCAAAAAGAAATGCTTTTCCACGGCGGGTTTTCCGTTGTGGAAAAGCATATGGAGCTTCACTATGGAGGCCCGTTGTGGGGCCCCCTGGGTGAAGGGGGTGGTGGGGGGTGCACATGGGGGGTACCTATGGTACCCCCCTGCATTTGTATGCAGTAATCGGCAGGCACCGCGCAGTGCCTGCTGCTTTCTGCATACCAATGCAATGTATGCATTTTTCAACATTGCGGCGGGTGCTGCTTGAAGCCGCACCCGCCGCAGGCCATGCAGAGGTTCCCTCCTCCTCGATGGTCGCGGACAGACTCAAGCCCGTCGGCGATCATAATGAGCCCCATACTTTGCAAACTTCCCGGCGATGAGGTCTTAATAACAGGTGACTTATATATACAAAACTCAAACAACTTAACAGATCTGTATCACAATAGCTGCTTTTCAGTGGGGAACATACCAGCCTGGTTAAAACCCCATGAGCTTACCACCCTGCATTCCAATCAAACCAGCTATAAAATTACCAGTATATCCATACATTCATTCAGATGCAATACTATGCTGGATTGCACCTTCGCAAGTGTCTCACTACTGGTCAAAAGTAAATCTTACATTGTAACAAAACACTTGGAAAGAAATCACTATCCAGCTGCAATACATTTTGATCTTGAGTTTCACAAGTGTAATCAACTAAATGCAGTGCGCGTGCCTACATGAGTAGAAAACCCCAATCTGGCAATGAGACTAAAGTAGTAAAAGATATGTTTAGATTAATTTAACATCTAAAAGAAGCAATTAATAATAATGCTTGCCAACTCTGGGAGCCTGCAACTCAACTGGGACCGAACCACAGACTTTGCCTAGTTTTTAGAAACATGTGGATTTGGTAGGTTTTCCTAGATAGGGGCAAGCCGGGGCCAAAAAACCAGGTGCCCCCCCAAAACCAGGTAGTTTCGTTATAAGTAATTTTGAAGTATCCACAGTACGATTTGGGCCATTTCCTGTTTCAGCCACTTTGCCTACCCACACAAGTGAGGTACCATTTTTATTGGGAGACCTGAGGAAACGCTGGGTGGGAGAAAAGTTGTGGATCCACGCAGATTCCAGAACTTTCCCACACAGAAATTTAAAGAAAAATGTGATTTTTTCAGCTAAATTTGAGGTTTTCAGGGGATTTTGGGTAGGTAAATGTTGGGGGACCCACACAAGCCATACCTCACTGGACTCCCCAGGGTGTTAAGTTTTCAGAAATGTGTGGGTTTGGTAGGTTTCTCTACATGGTCACGGAACCCAGGGCCAAAAACTCATGGTACACCCCTTGCAAAACCAGGTTGTTTTGTGATAGGTAATTTTGATTTTGCCTCAGTAGGTGTTGGGCCCTTGCCTGTCTCGGGTACTTGACCCACCCACGCGAGTGAGGTATCATTTTTATCGGGAGACCTCGGGGAACACTTGGTGGGGGTTATTTGTAGATCCACGTAGATTCCAGAACTTTTGCACACAGACATTTCAGGAAAAAAGTGATTTTATCTGCTAAATTTGAGGTTTACAGGCCATTGTGGGTAGGAAAGGTTAAGGGGACCCACGCAAGCCATACCTTGCTGGACTTCCCTGGGTGTCTAGTTTCCAGAAATGTATGGGTTGGTATGTTTCCCTAGATGGTCGCCGAGCCCAGGGTGAAAAACTAATGGGACCCCCCTTGCAAAACAAGGTTGGTTTGTGATAGGTAATTTTGATGTTGCCTCAACAGGTTTTGGGTCCTTGCCTGTCACGCGTCCTTGACATACCCACGCAAATGAGGTACCATTTTTCTTGGAAGGCTTTGGGGGAATGCGGGTGAGTGGAAATGTGTGGATCCACACAGATTCCAGAACTTTTCACCACAGAAATGTGAGGAAAATGTACTTTTTTTACAAGTATTTTAGGTTTGCAAGGGATTCTGGGTAACAGAACCTGATGCAAGGCAGTCAAGTCACCCCATCCTGTATTCCCCTGGGTGTCTAGTGTTTAAAAAATACATAGGTTTGCTAGGTTTCCCTAGGTGCCGGCAGAGCTAGGGTTCAAAAACTACAGCTAGGCACTTTGCCAAAAAAGGGTCATTTTCACTGTGAAATGTTGGTGTGTCCAAGTTGCGTTTTGTGCCGTTTCCTGTTGTGGTCACTAGGCCTACCAACACAAGTGAGGTACTGTTTTTCTCTGAAGACTTTTGGGAATGCGGGGTGGGTGGAAATTTGTCAATCCATGCAGATTCCAGAACTTTCCACAACAGAAATGTGAGGAGAATGTTTTTTGGACATCTTTTTAGGTTTGCAAGTGATTCTGGGTAACAGAAGCTGGTGAGAGGCAGTCAAGTTACCCCACCATGTATTCCCCTGGGTGCCTGGTTTTAAAAATTGTGTAGGTTTGCTAGGTTTCCCTAGGTGCCGGCAGAGCTAGGGTTAAAAAACTTCAGCAAGGAACTTTGCCAAAAAAGGGTAATTTTTCACTGTGAAATTGTGGTGTGTCCATGTTGTATTTTGAGCCGTTTCCTGTCGTGGGCGCTAGGCCTACCCACACAAGTGAGGTACCGTTTTTCTTGGAAGACTTTGGGGAATGGGGTGGGTGGAAATTTGTGGATCCATGCAGATTCCAGAACTTAACCACCAAAGAAATGTGAGGAAAATGTGTTTTTGACAGCTTTTTAGGTTTGCAAGGGATTCTGGGTAACAGTACCTGGTGAGAACAAGTCAAGTCACCCCACCCTGGATTTCCATGCATGTCTAGTTTTGAAAAATGTATGGATTTGCTAGGTTTCCCCAGGTTCCAGCTGAGCTAGAGTTCAAAGAGTACAGCTAGGCACTTTGCCAAAAAAGGGCCATTTTTCACTGTGAAATTGTGGTGTGCCCACATTGCGTTTTGCGCTGTTTCCTTTTGTAGGCACTAGGACTACCCACACAAGTGAGGTACCATTTTTCTCAGAAAACTTTGGGGAACGCGGGGTGGGTGGAAATTTGTGGATGCACGCAGCTTCAAGAACTTTCCACCACAGAAATATGAGGTAAACTTGCTTTTTGACAATTTGTTAGGTTTGTAAGGGATTCTGAGAAACAGAACCTGGTGAGAGGCACGCAGATTCCAGAACTTTTCACCAAAGAAATGTGAGGAAAATGTGTTTTTTTGGACACTTTTTTAGGTTTGCAAGGGATTCTGGGTAACAGAACCTGGTGGGAAGCAGACAAGTCACCACAACCTGGTTTTTCCTGTTTGTCTAGTTTTAAAAAATATGAAGGTTTGCTAGATTTCCATAGGTGCCGGGAGAGCTAGGGTTAAAAAACTACAGCTAAGCACTTTGCGAAAAAAGGGTCATTTTTTACTGTGAAATTATTGTGTGTCCACGTTGCGTTTTGCGCCATTTCCTGTCGCGGGCGCTTGGCCTATTCTCACAAGTGAGGTACCATTTTTATAGGGGGACTTAGGGTTAATCAGATTTGTAAAGCAAATGTTATTACCTATTGACTTTCGATGCATTTCTGCCTTCCACATGAAAGACAATGTGTAAAAAAGAAGTGATTTTAAAAAATGACAGATAATTCCCATGCTAGTATGAGTATTCCCAATTTTGGAAATGTCCAAATATCTACTTTTTCTAAACTCTATATTTTGTTCCCATTTCAGAAATACATAGGTGTCTTTCATACCGATTTTTCCATGTATACCTTTTCCCAGAGTAATTGCTATATACCCGGTACATAATAAAAAAACATTGCAAGTCGCTGTTCAGTTTTTGGCTCTGGGTTCGTCGGTTTCTTGGTGAACCTACAAATCCTATATATCCCCCCAACCAGTAAGGTCCAGCAGATGTAACGGTATATTGCTTTCAAAGAGCTGTCATATTAAGTAGAAGTTACAGGTAAAAACGTTGACACAAAAGGCTGTTTTTATTAACTAATTCTCAATTTTCCTATATTTAAGTGTTAGTTTCTATGAAGAAATCTTGAAGGATCTACCCATATGACCCCTTGCTGAATTCGGAATTTTGTCTACTTTTCGAAAATGTATAGCATTCCAGGATCCATTATTGCTTTCATACCCATTTCTACATTTAACTGGAAGGAGAAAGGACAAAAAATAGCAAAAATAGGTTATGTCCCAGAAAAATGCCAAAACTGCATACAAATTTTTGGTTTTCTGACAAAAGTTTGTAATTTCCTAAAAGCTCGGAAAATGGTGATTTCAGCCCCACAAACCCTTTTGTGTTATCATTTTCAGGGAAAAAAACAGACGCTTTCATTTGCAGCACTTTTTTCCCATATTTCCCCAAAAAAACAAAATTTAGCTGTATTTTGTCTAATTTCCGGGTCCCCTCACAGGGAATCCCCAAACCCTGGCTACCTTTAGAATCTTAAGGAAGTTGGAAAAAAAGGACGCAAATTTGGCGTGGATCCCTTATGTGGTCAAAAAGTTACAGGGGCCCAAGCGCGAACTCCCCCAACTTGCCAAAAAAAAGGCTTAGCACAGGGGGGGGGGGGAAAGGCCTAGCAGCGAAGGGGTTAAATAGCTTTATACTTACAACATTGCAAACAAGTTGGTGGCCTAGCCAGAAAAAACACAAGTGATGACTTTGGCAGCTACAAGAACAGGAGAAATCTAAGATGGGGGCTGGGCAATCAATCAATCTCTTAAACATCCAAGAATATTTATCTTGGTGTCAGGTTTATAGACACAAGCAAGCCAAGAATACATCTTAAGCCCATCACCAGGCAGGCCCAGGCAGTCTCATTTACCTTATGTGGATAATGCTCTCAACTATACTCAACTTCAGCAGAGGCCATCTGACTATTCACACAAGAAAAGTTGCTACCCAACCTCTCCAAGGGCCAACACGCCTATCTGGGGCCTTATTCTCCAATAATGGACGTCTCGCTGCAATGCCTTTAGGAGGTTTTTCCACCACCAAAAATACCTCCGCCGCTCGTTACTTTGCTTGGAGTTTGGCCTGAATGGGCAAGATCTTGAATGTAAGGCTGCCGCCATTCTTAAATATTAGTACATCATACAAGAAACCAAAACATACACTTTAAAAAAGGCTCTTCAAGTGATTTTTACCTCCTCAACCAACCCATATCTTAAGGAGGCGGTCCTAGACCTAGATGTTAATATGGACACGTTGAGGTCCCTCAGTGTTCCTTTTTAGAGAATAAAGTACATTTTGAGGAAACCGGTTACACACACTGCGAGCAAGGCATACTTAGCAACGGGAACATTCCATCATATACTCTGCCCCAGTTATAAAATCATATGGGAAGTACGATTGCAACCGTTCTTAAAGACAGCATTAAGCAAAGAGACTAGGCACTGCATTCTTAGACTGCGACTCATAGTCCTTCTAATCTACAAATTCCGACCAGAGTAGACAGTCACATCCTGCAGCAGGCTTATAGATTCTGCACGTAGAGAAAATAGTCCATGCTATGCCTGCTATGCTGCTGAACGTCACAATATATTAAAAGTAATGTTTAAGTCAAATAGGGTCTTCACCTGCAACGATGAGCTGGAATTCTGAATGACCACCATCACTTCCCCCACACACTTGGCATGCGTTGGAAAATGTGTTAATATCGTTTGTAGTGCCATCAGTCAGCGAAGGACTTGAATACCCTAACTAGGACACTTATTTTACATTTATATATATTATTTGTTTACTCCGTTTTGCCAAAAAGTCGAATTTTACAGACTTGCACTGTTCTCGGACTGCTGCTCATATGGTCTTATTTGATCTTACTTTAACCGATTTTTTGTGATTAATTGTATCAATTCTAAGTAATTGACGCAAATACAATTATTCGTTTACTCGATTGTTTCAGAAAAAGATAAATGGCTCCTTCATGATTATTAATGCCATGGTTTTAATTACTTGTTTGATGTTTTAAAGCATGCTTGAAGGGATAAAGCATAGGTGGGACAGTGATCTAGTATTTCAAATATGTCAAATAGAAACATATCCATGCAGGGGGGCATAAATACCTACATTTTAGAAACATCTCTTTTTATTACTAAAGCAGTACATGTGTGCAGATGCAAACGCATTTGCAAAAGGGGAAAGTGGTGTAGAATGAAGTAAATGAGCATGACTCCTTGGAAATCATTAAGCCTGTCCACTGACCATGTGTAGTCTAAGTTATTGTAAGATAATTGTCTGTGGTAGACAAGACAATGATGTTTTCGTTGCTTGACTCATTAGCCTATGCATGTTTAGCATCTGCTTAAATAGGGCATTCGATGGTATGAATTGTCCATTCCAACAGACCGTTTTTTTGTTCAAAACCTGTAATATACGCTTTTTGTATGTAAGGTCACACTACAGATGATAAAGCGATAAAACTCTTACAAGCTGAAACATTCTTTTTTTTTCAACATATATCTTTAACTATCCCCACTTAATTTACAAAACGCCCACTAAAGTCTTACTCAACACAATTATGATATCACATATGTTGGAAAAAAGCTTCATTAAATCTTTGAAAAGTTACATTATTATTGCTGGGAAACATTTGTGTTTGTGTACACAAAATATATCTCTAGGACACTATGAAGAGGGTGAGAAAAAGCTTTAAAATAAATGTGAGAAGTTGGACTGGCATATGCCGTCCACTATTCTAGTGGGCACCTTGCGCCAGTCCAAACGACCCCTTATTGATGGTAGATTAAATACATCCTTTATTGAAAGCTATCCTATTGGTAGCTGTGAAGAGCAGCTTTCAGGCTAAGTCTTGGAGGAATGTAAAGCAGCTTGTTTTACCAGTCTATAATCTCGCAAATGACTATATGATAGGAGAACCACACCAGGTATACATATAAAATATATGTATTTATTCTAAGCACATTCCACTAGTCTCTTTATGAGGCTAGAGGCAAAAGTATATTCAGTAAACTTAATATCACACAGTAAAATAGCACAATATACGTTGAGCCCTAGGGGCGTACCAAACCATATATTAAGAAAGTGGTATAGGAACCACAACTTGCATAGACAAAAGGCCTAGAGCCTGTAGAACCCCCGGGGCCACCAGGAACCACCCAAGGTAGTGACACAGGGGACCCACGGGGCGGCGTGCAATGTGTGAACACTATAGCAAATTACCATTAACTTTTATGGGGAAAGTCGCGGTTGGAATTTTAAAGATAAAGGACTCTTAGAAGAGGACTTGGAGCAAACCCCTTTAGAACTAGGGGGTTTTAGAGCCTACACCCACGGGAGCACTGGAGAACTTGAGTTACCTCACCCAGGGAAGCCGGGTGCATAGGTGTCTTTTGGCGTCAGGTTTTTCCGTCACTTTCAATGGTGATCTGCTGCAAAGTGCCGCTATTGTCCAAGTGGAAAGTGTCCGGTGTAATACAAGCTTGGATTGAAGATGAGAAGAAACTGAAAGCAGAGTGGACAGAGAGTGGGTCACTTGCCAGTGACCAGGATCACAATAGGCAGATGCCCACCGATGTCAGGTGATTTCAGGTGAAGAAGGTGAAGATTGACTCTTCAGCCACGAGGACAAGGAAGCATCGATGACAACCAGATTCAGGATTCGAGCTGTTCCACAAAGGATGTTGAGTGCTGCGGTGTCGGTGCCCAGATTGGACGTAACAAGTCTTGGCAACTGCAACCCACGCAGGAATCAAAGAAATGCTTTTGTTGCAAACCAGCAAGGTCTGAGGGACTCAACACGCATTGGAGAGTCAGGGCGCATCTGGAGCAACCAGAGAAGCCCAAGGAAAAGTAGAGTTGCCTTTGAGGGGACCCACCAGTTGACGTACCAGGGATCATGAAGATGCCTCAAGCAGAAATGCAAGAAGCGGGCTCACGGAACACTCCTGGAGTGTAGGGCCACAATCTTCAGTGCAGATGGTGTAGGAGCTTGGGCTACAACTAATCCAAAGCACAACTTCAGGAGATGTCGAGAAGTCAATGTACTAGCAAATGTACACGGTGTCTAGGAGTTCTAGTTTCAGGTTACTCACGAGGGCTGCGGTTCTCAGCTTTGCTGGGGTCTCTGGCCAGCCTCTGAAAAGTCTGGAAATCCTCTTCCTGTGTTGCAAATACTTTGGAGTCCGGCGGGAGCTTTGGAAATGTAGACCGGCAAGATGCTTCACTGGTGCCTGCTTGAGCAGGGGAGTCACTCCTTGACCCCAAGGGAGATTCTTCTGTCCTCTAGTCTTTAGTAGAGCGTTGAAGTTCCAGGATTCAGTTTCAGAGTTTCGTCCAGGTGTAATCCAAGCCTTTTGCCAGGGGTCCCTTACTTATACTGCAGAAAGGGGTTGGACATACTATGGGAACCCTCCTATGGGAGGGTTTGGAAATAGTGGTGGGTACACCCATTTCCTTTGTCCAGTTTCACACCAGAGCAGAAGCTAGTAGCCAAGCCAAAGTTACCATTTACCGCAAGGTTATAATGCACTTAAGAGTGTATGGTCTGGCTGAGTCACAGAACAGCCTCAGAGAATAGGTTCTGAAAGCTGCAGAGGGGTCCTGCTCATGCATGGGCACCCTCTCACACCAAACCAAGCACTCTGCCTTCAGGATTGATAAGGCCTGCCATGGGAGTGATTGTGTCAGTGAATAAAGGTAGCTATGGGTAACCTATATATTAGTAAGGGGTGCATGCACCATCTTCCCCAGGCTGCAGTAGCAGTCCTGTGTTGTCATTTTGGAAGGCTTCTCAGGGGTGGCATAATACTTGCTGCAGCTCCTGGTAGGCCTCTGGGGTACCTATGCCCTTAGTCCCTAGTGTACCATATACTAGGGACTCACAAGGGTACCCCAGTAACCAAACTAGAGTGTACCTATAGTACATGCAATCAAATTAGAGAGGAAGCAGCTAGGCTGGGTTCCTGGATAGCAGGGCCCTAGCCAGACTAAAGTTGAAAAACAGTGAAACACAAGCAAAAAGTGGGGGTAATCATAGTATGCAGATCCTACTCTCCTACAATAAAATAAATGGAACTCTTAGCAAAGAACAACTATTCAAATTGCGTCCTAGCCTCATAGTACACAACCTTGATGTGGTCGGTCTGTTCTTAAAGGATTCCTTTCTTCCCCTTTAGTGTAATATTTTGTTGCCAAGCATAATGGAACCCCATTGTCTTCTAGTGCTTAATTTAATAGGCGCCAAGATATGCATACATAAAATCATATCCTTGGCAAAAATATCTAAAATGGGGACCAATGTATAAAATAACTAAGGGATGTTGACATATATAACCATTCTAGTAGCACTAGCAGGAACTGATTAGAGAATATTTGTGATTAGCCCCTTTAAAAAATATATTTGCTCAAATAGCTATACATGTTTTGATGGAATTAATTCCATAGACGACTTCGTGGATAAAAACATAGTCTTGGAACTGAAAATAAGACAGGGGGATATTCTCCAGAACGTGTGATAATCACCGCAAAATAAGCATAATACAACATTGAACATTGCAGTCAATCACGGGAAAACAATGCTGTGTTAATGGCATATTCACAACATGGCGGTACCATGTGATAGGCTCACTGCACAGAGGTGACATACCCACCATCCATTAACTAATTCCAAAATTGCTAGCACTACATGTCGCACCCACACTTGTCTGAGTGAAGTGCCTGTACAGATGAGTGACATGCACGCAGGGAATGCGTCTTGGAATGCATTTATTTGCACATGATGTGCCTGTGGTCATTAATCGCACTGCCGCATGATTGCTAAGTACTGTCAACATGAGAAGAAATTGCAATGATGGCGTTCCTACAGGCTATTCCTGCTGCAGCTGCAGTGGGGTGTGGTCCACCTGCCTCATCTTCATCATCATCGTCCGGTGCATCGGGCACTCATATCCATGGGGAATTGCTGCGTACACATATGTTGTGCAACACACAACATGCAATGATCACCTTGCACACGATGTCTGGGCTGTACAGGAGCCTTCCACCTGTGACGTCCAGGCACCTGAAATGTGACTTCAATACGCCAAATGTGTGCTCCACGATGTCCCTGGTGCGTTTGTGGGCCAAATTGTACTGCCTCTGGACCTGTATGTTTGGGGTTCGAAGGCGTGTCATCATCCAAATGTGTTAACGGCATATTCACAACATGGCGGTACCATGCGATAGCTCACGATAATGCGTTTAAACCAACGCGACATCGAAAAAACGCATAACACCAACACAAAAATAATAGCGATGAGGCCAATCACGATACAAACATCAGCGATAACCAGTGACAGGCCTGCGATTCCCATACGTCATGCGAGAAAATGCTCCATAAAAGCAGAGTAAAAAAAGATGACAATGTACGAGCACAACCCCACAGCCATGCCAGCTGTGACGTAGAACAAATGACTATTGTCATGCATTAGAGAGCCATCTACTCACAAACAGCCACAATGTAAATTTAACATGCTTTCTGTATGTAACCAGCACCAATGAGGAAACATACATGGAGCACACTGTGAAACCGCATCTCCTCTTCACATTGCAGAGTGACAATCAACACCCCCTGCACACAGACGTGCCATGTCCATGATCAAACAAGAATGAAAGCATGGACTAATGTAGAGGCAGTGACTCCCACTTAGGTACATGTTGCCCATGTCTTGGGACTTGAGTCAGTCACTTGTAGGCCACAAATGACAGCCAACATGGAATGAATTGGGTCAAATGTGAAACACAGAAGAGTGGGATACCATACCAACTGTGACACACAACTGGCAGTTCGAATACGTGACACCCTAAACAGCCTCACTGCTCAGAGGTGACATACCCACCATCCATTAACTAATTCCAAAATTGCTAGCACTACATGTCGCACCCACACTTGTCTGAGTGAAGTGCCTGTACAGATGAGTGACATGCACGCAGGGAATGTGTCTTGGAATGCATTTATTTGCACATGATGTGCCTGTGGTCATTAATCGCACTGTTGCATGATTGCTAAGTACTGTCAACATGAGAAGAAATTGCAATGATGGCGTTCCTACAGGCTATTCCTGCTGCAGCTGCAGTTGGGTGTGGTCCACCTGCCTCATCTTCATCATCATCGTCCGGTGCATCGGGCACTCATATCCATGGGGAATTGCTGCGTACACATATGTTGTGCAACACACAACATGCAATGATCATCTTGCACACGATGTCTGGGCTGTACAGGAGCCTTCCACCTGTGACGTCCAGGCACCTGAAATGTGACTTCAATACGCCAAATGTGTGCTCCACGATGTCCCTGGTGCGTTTGTGGGCCAAATTGTACTGCCTCTGGACCTGTATGTTTGGGGTTCGAAGGTGTGTCATCATCCAAATGCAGAGTGCATATCCTTGGTCACCTGTGACAGTACAGAGAGACATAGGTCAAGACTATGTACTGCATGATGTGTTGGCAGGCTCAATGGTTCATTGGTGTGTGATATGTGTGACTAAGTGATTCCTGTATGATATGAACTGCTTGTTGCAAATGAGCGGCATTAATGTGTATTACATAGCCTCAATGCTGCTCCTCCCTCCACTGAGCATAGTCTCTAGTGTGCGCAGTGCTGTAGCATCACTTGCACTCCAACTTTGCCATGCCTGTCTGCACATGTCCACAAAAGCTGACTACGAAACAGTGATGATGTGCGCTGAAGGTGGCTGGCCATGTGTATAGGACAATTGTAAGGACAGGGCTGACACAGATGTACAGCACCTGCCTGGCTGAACACGCCATGTGGTTGAGGGTAGATGTTTGGCGCATGCTGCGCTAATAGCGACACACACACAACAGATGGCATGTGTGATCCCTGACCCCGAGTGGGCATGTCCTACCTCATGTACCCCTTCAGCCGGGTCCGCACTCCGGGGTCATGCCACATAGCAACATTGTCCATTGCGGGACTGGTGGCGCAGACACTACAACAGAGACACATGCATTAGTCACTTCCTTGGCAAGACCTAAACTTAACCGCACCCAGATCCAAATGTGGAAGAGCCACACCTCTGTCCACTCCGCTTACGCTCACAGGGAGGTATGACACGGCTGCATGTCCCAGGTCTACCCCACTGCCTGCAGTGACATGATTGTGCCCGCTGTACACAGCACAATGTAATGTGGTATGGCCCTGGGCCCTCATACATACATAATGACCACACGGACACACTGAGTGAGTTTGTGCAACTGGCAACGGGCACGTGCCACCGGCCCCTTTAATTTCCAGGGTCACATGTCCAGTGACGCCTGTGCTGGATGGGTGTTGGGTAGTGTAAGCCACCCCTCAGGTATTGGTTGGTGCTGGCAACAACCACAACTGTGATCAGACAATCAGCATTACAAGGTTAAAACAGCAAGGGTACATGACTTGAGCTGCACAGAGTTAGTGGCCCCGGATGCACTGCGGCCGGCACAGGCACACCGCCACGGGACAGTGACTTGTGCTGCACCGAGTTAGTCCCATGTGAGCTGAGTGGGTTCTCGTCGATGTCCAAGGTGAATGTCGTGGAGGGTTTGCGGGGGACAGTGGAAGGTGTCCTTCCAGGGCATGATGCAGAGGGCAGAAGCAAGCATAAATAGGCAAATGGCAGAGTTGAATGCTACAGACTCCTCTTTACCACCATGTCAGTATCAGCTACATGATGATGAAGACAACCCCCAGCCCATGGACTCAGACGCCACCAAAGTTCAACCAAAGAGTGCCCATTGCCCATGATTTCGGGGCACATACTTAGTGGCACCAGAGCTGAAAGGGGATGCACTCTGCGATGAGGCCTGTACAATTAAATGAACACTGCCATGAAGAAATCGAGACTCAGTTCCTGTAACCTAGTTAGAGAAGATTTGCGGCTGACTGAGGTAGTGACAACAGAGCTGAGCGGGTGTGCAGCCTGCGACAATGCTGTGTCCTGCCAGCACGGACTGCATTGGATTGCTATGAGGCCTGCGGGACCACAGTGTAGGTCGGGGGGCCGAAGTCAGATAGGGCCCACAGACACGTGTGGTTGGAATGCTATTCACAGAGTTGGCGGCACCACATCGAAGGGAGTATAGGGATATGAACTCTGCCATAAATTAGTACTCTGCCATAGTGTAATCAAGACTCAGTTCCAAATGTGTGACCTACTAGTAAGCTGTGTCAGCCAGGGGAGTACGTCAACGAGAAAGGAGTACTGCTGGCCTGTGTCGCAAAGCTCAAGATGGTCTGAGGAGGCTGCCAAGGTCAGGGCCCTCCAGCTTGGAGCTTGCAGCGGCATGTGGTGGGCCCTCCATGACACACGCTGGTGTCGTCAGGTGAGCAGTGATGCCTGGGTGCGCAGTGGCGGGCAAGCCGGCTTTGGGGACCAGCGGTCCGGGGTGCAGCAGGTGCACAGGATTGCAGGCACCAGCGCTCAAGTGGTTGGCCTCATGTTGGGTGAGAGGCGCCACCCTGGTGGACACGTTGGCCATTCCGGAAGAGGACCACACCCAGGGCTACGTGCTTTTTATTCACACCCCTAAGCTAGACTGGCAGATGCCGGGCCAGCCCACTCCGCACACACGTACGCCATGATCTCCCCCACTGGCTGGGGTGACATGGTTGCGTCCACTGTCCACTACACTCCATACACCAGCGGTGTATGTTGTCATAGATTTATTTGTCAATGGTCTGCATACTGCAGTCTGTCCAGCACATCCACGCCGCACCTGGCATTGTGTACATTCTCCTTCATGGGTCACTTACCTCCTTCACACATGCCTGGTTCCCACCTCTCTCCACATTCTGCTAATGTGTGGCTGAGGTGTCATGCTGTTGATGGCTTGTGTACATGGCTGGCCCAGGTTCCCACAGTAAGTTGTGCTGTTGTGTCTGGTGGGTGGGCATGTTGTTTGGCATGTTGTATGTGAGTTTGTGACATGTTCATTCCTAGAGTTGTGAATTACAAGATTGTGGATTAGAGGTGTGTGGTGTGTTCATTTGGTATTTACCAATGAGCAGTGCATTTCCGTAGGTGCCAGCCTGGGACGCTGGTTGATGATGGACTGTCGAAGGACGTAGGAATCATACACACTGCCTTGGGTAGTTGGCGATGACTTTGGTGAAGAATCCCTGGTGGTCCACTATTGACTTTACATTGATGGAATGCGTGTGCTTTCTGTTGCGGTAATTCTGTGCAGTGTCGGCAGGGGGCACAAGTAGGACATGTGTGCAGTCAATTGCCCCCAACATGTGCGGGAAGCAAGCTATAGCATAGAAACCTTGCTTGGTCTGCAGCTGTTCCTGCGCAGTGTAGGGGAAGTATAGGTACTGGGGTACCAAGTTGATCATGGCATCAAGGACAGGTTTGAGGAACTTTGATAGGGCTGGCTGTCAGACTCCTCCAACTCTGCCGGTTGTTTGTTGGAAGGTACCATAGGCCAACAGGTGCAGCACTGCCAGAAGCTTTATCTGAGGTGGGATGTTGGTTGTCCGCTGTGTTGGTACCGTCAGCCTGTGGCTCTGGGTTGGGCTCCCTTTTCTGGTGCAGGCTGTCAACCGACTCAACACCAGGTCAGATCAGGTGTTAATTTTGTGCTGCTAACGCGCCTTATCGCCTGTTTTGGGATCCTATTGCCAATCTGGCTGGTTGTTTAGAATGTTGCGGAGTGTTGTTGTTGAGGCTTTTGGCACGGGAACGCCTAGTCTGCATCTCATTAGCGATAGTTGCTCAGGTCATCTGTGGCTATTTTTTTTGCAGCTGCTATAGCAGTTAAACTGGTGACATTATTTCGCAAAATATAATTATAAAGTACATCTAGCAGTTCTGGAACTGCTGGAACTCCCTGCACTGTTTGGCACCACTCACCACTCTCTGCTCACTGACAGCTTTCCTCAGTGACTGAAGCAGGAGCACATGGGGTAACATGTTTCATCTTTCTAAGTAATCACCACCCTAAGGTCTCATTGTGCTCTGATCATGTCTCAGCAGGTGAATTGGACTTTGGGGTTTGACAGGATATGCCTCTTTCCATTTCTTTTTTAATACTATTATCTCTCCTCTCCTGCATGTCAGAAGGGGTGGTGACTAGAATTTCAAAATTGTGAAAACTGCACCCACATTCTACAAGGACTGAAGTAACAATTTGGACAACTGTTTTACTGTGTCATTGATATTAGCCATTTCCTCCCAGTGAAGACATTGTAGCTTAACATCAATATTACCGAAAGCATCATTCTACCAACTGAATCAAATGAGAATATACAAAATGCATCACACGATTCAATGTTTGGTGAATCAAGTGATTTCACCAACAGACAACAAAGAGGTTAAAAACTTAAAAGGTACCAGTAGTGTTAGAGCACACGTGAATAAGACCAATCTTAAAATAAATCTTCTTTCTGAATCATTCTCTTGAGAAACTAATTCAAGATTAAACCATGTAAACTATCTATAGTTAGGGATTAGCAAACAACTTGTTCAGAGGCTGCAAGTTATCTAGAATATTCGTTTTTGAGAAGCAGCAGATAATGGGAAATATGGTCTCCCCTCCACGGTTAGTTGAATTTAGAGACCAGACTTCAGTTTTAATAGATGTGCATCTTACTTCAGTGCAGTCATTGTTTTACCATTCACTATCTGACAACTACATTCCTCTTTTTTCCCAGAAAACATAATTCTAGGTCAAATTAGGGCCATTTACAACTCAATTTTGTTGGTTAGACTCTTTCAGCTGCAAAATAATAATTTTGAGGCAACAGTTAGGTTCCAATAGAAGCAGAATTTTGTGGGAAAACATTGTTTCAGCTCTTTTTTAATGCATCTCATACAGTTTCCTCTCAAGTCAGCTCTGAGACATATTTTGGTATAGTATCATATATACTGGTTATTTCTTGCTCCCTTTTGATCTTATTTTTCTCTCTCCCTATCTTTTTTTTCTCTCCTTCTCCCTCTTTCACTCTCTTTCACCTCGTCTTTCTCTCTCTGCTCTCTCTCATTCTCTTCCAAGACAATAGCCATCTCAGATGTGTACATTATCATGTATAATTAAACTTACCTGTCTTGTTGTCTTTTGGGTTGTGGGTCCTGACTTCAACTGTTTTGATCACTCATGAATTCTTATTAACTGTGCATATGAATGAAAAGGGCTAAAGTCACCTATAATTGATCAGATTGTTATTGAGCTCCAAGATGATTTCCAACACAGCTACCCTTCTGGTTAGGGTGGCTTGAACAATATCTCAATTTGAGCTCCAAGATGATTACCAACACAGCTATCCTTTCAGGTAGGGTGGCTTGAACAGTATCTCCAAAGAGTTGTAAGGTTCAGTCCTCAGAGTCAGTAACATCTATGCACGGCACTGCACAAAGGATTTTATCTTTAGTTTATAACAGTATTTCTCTCCATCTTTTGGTCAAGCCCCAGGGTCTTGGAGTGACAGGCTCACTCAGTGTGATGTCAATCACTTGGGGTCTGTACTCACCTAGCATGTGCCTAAGAATATTTTACAGAGGAAGACAACACTTACGCCCTCAATGAATTATCCAGCATTGAGAATGCTGATATTTGGGGGATTTTCGCAAATTGCACTTTAGTAGGACATTTAGGGCCATATGTATCAAGATACCAATTAGCGATTCTGTAATAGCGATTTTTAAGAAATCGCTATTTCAGAATCGCTAATTGGTATGTATCAAGAAAATCGGAATTTTTTAGCGATTTCTTGATATTCCTTAATTGCGAATTCGCAATTAAGGAATACTTTCCCATTCATTTCTATGGGCCTCCTGGCCCATAGGAAGGAATGGGAAATTATTCTCAATTTGCGATTCGCAATTTGCTAATCGCAAATTGAAAATAATTTCAAGGGTGCAGGGATGTCTAGAGGACACCCTGTTGCACCCCTGAAATATGCATGGGTGCACATGTGGTGCACATACATGCCCTAAGGGCATGTATAAGCGTCACATGGCACTTTGAAAAATGCTGAAATGTGCATTTTTCAAGGAAATCGCAACTTACCACCAACTAGAATTTGGTGGTAATTTGCGAATCCTTAAGGGCATTTTTGATTTTTTTTTGCTTAATACATTGCATTTAAGGAATCTCAAAATGTGCGATTACTTAAATTCAATCGCAAAATAAGGAATCGCAAATTTTTCGATTCCTTATTGTGCACCCAAATTATTTCATACATACCATTTTACGAAAATGAGTTCGCAAACGCCAAAATTCTGTGAATTTCGGCGTTTGCGAACCCATTTGGCCTTGATACATATGGGCCAAAGTAGTGCTACAATCTGCTATTCACAATTCTACAGATAAAGACTTGCAACTCTCCTATTTTTTATGTAGAGATATCTGCATTGTGTGCATTATGAACAGAAAGGGTATGGTCAACATTTTGAGGTCTTGGAGACTCAGTCCCTTGTTCTTCAAAAAAAAAATATATATATATATGGTACAAGGGTGCTGATCAAAAAAATCTTGCTTTAACGTGCCACCACTCCTGCGATACTCCCACAGGACCTATTGCAGCCTCCCTTCATGGTCTTGCAAGAATACCACAGAACTGAAAAAAAAGTATGCATACCATATATTAGGGTATAACAGCTAAGATCTTAGATTTTATGTAAGATCTTACTGTACGCTAAAATAAACCCTAGAAATTCACTGAAAAAAATAAGGTTACAGTGGAATTATACATTAGTATGGTACTTAGATTTTAACTTACATTAAAGAAACTTCACAGAAAAATTCACAGTTCAATTGAAGCTATATATAGGTCTTATAATAATATTAAAACTAATATTTAAAAAACAAAGGGGCATATTATCAAGGGGGTTTATCTCTGCTTTTTTAGCTTTAAAAGTCAAGAAAGCGGAGATAAAATTATCTGCCTATTACCTAGCTGTCGCGAACACCAGTTAGCGACAGCTAGTAGGAGATAGCGACCATCTTGGGCCACGCTTTGCATGTCAGTGATATTTATCACTAATGACATGCAAAGTGGGCGTGCCAAGATGTTAGCGACTGGAAACAGTCGCTAACATCGCTATCTCCTATTACCAACTTTTGGAGATATTCGCGCTAAGCGAGAATATCTCCAAAAGCTAACACCTACCCCTGAGCAGTTCTTAGCCATGTTATCCAATGGTAGGTGGATAACATGGCTAAGAGTATTAGCTCGGTAATGCATGAATATCGCTGACTTTTCAGCGATATTCATGCATTTCGGCAATTTTTATTGCTTAGGAGATAAACCTTGATAATAGCAAGGTTCCTAAGCGATAAAAATCGCCGCAGCTCGGCGATAAAAATATCCCCGCTAAACCAACATAGCGATAATTATCGCGAGTTGTTGGTAATATGCCCCATAATACCACTGTAACTCACGTTATTCTTAACTAACGTCATTTTCATTTGTGTCATCACGATACGCAGCTGATGCCCTCACATATTACATCACTCATGACATGTAAAATCACATGATTTTTGGGATCAGTGATTATATCTCAGGTCTATATGGGGACTAGTTTGTGTTTTTTTAGTCAAACCAAAAGGTTTTGAATTGAATTATTAGCTATACGTCTTGCTCACACCTTGAAGAAATGGATACATAGCAAGGGTGGGTGGAACTTGGGACATTTCACTCCGCAGAATTCCAAGGAGTTACATGAGAACTCCACAGAGTTCCGAGAGCGTGTGGAATTCGTCATGTCGCTCTGTTCACACTAATTTTTAGCTCGGGGATTGGTTCCACGCTGCAAAATCAGTGGAAACCGGCATGCAAGGGTCAGGGGGTGCTGCTTCCTTCTTGTGTGGCAACTTTGTCACCACGAATGGCCACGACCTGCCAGGACCGCCTGCATTAAGCTTGGTGCTGTTCTAGTACCAGAAAATCACGCAAAGTTGTGCAGAATCTCACTATTTCTCACCAATTTTTTGTTGGTGAGCCGATCATGAGAAAAAAACGTTGCCACGCCGTGTTTGATTAAATGTTGCCAGAGCTCTGCGTTACAAGCATAACATGGAGTGAGAAAAACTGCGCAAACTCTGGCAGCAGAGCGAAATTCAGCCCCCACCCCATTACAAAGTTATTTACTTTTGGCCACAATATTCAAAGAAAAAAATTGCAACCTTTGAACAAAGCAATACATTCAAAAAGCATTTTAGCATAGCATAGTATAGGTTTGTCCCTAAAACCACACATTTGTAAGGCATAAACCTAGCAACAGTGCTACAATATATACATATCAACTGATTAGAAAACAACTATAAGTCTTAAGCATGTGGCTGCAGCATGAGTTCAGAGCTCCAGGTGTATAGGGACACCTATCTCATCAAGCGAAGTAGGTAGCAAGATGAAAATAATTTTTACAAAATTGACTAATAATATGTTTTGTTAGAAATTCGTCCTGCCACGGAGGAAATAGAAAGTCAATAGATACCCAAGAGTGTAAACAAATCAGTACTTAGGTCGTCTGTCACAGAAACAATGTGAAAGTTAATAAAGCTGCTAACAGGGTATTCAATTCATAATAGTCACTCAATATATATTTCTATTTAGAAAATACTCTTGTAATATTGTCTAGAAAAATGCAAAAGGAAAATAAAAGTAAGAACAATCATATTATTCATCCAGTGTGCTACATATCCTAGCAGTGACTCGTCTCATGGGGACGTTTGGTATCTTCAGGCACACCAGACACGGTCCGATAGATTCTTTGTGCTTTTTATGTGAGTTTGGCGGCTCTTGGTAAGTGATAGCCGGGTCGTCTCCACAACCCTTCTTCTCCAACTGAGTGAGCTTGTACTGGCATTTCATATAGTGAGGAGTGGTCCCTCTAGACCCCTTATCAACACTGGTTTGATCTTGGACCAATGACAGATGTTCTTATAACACCTCTATTTTTCCTTGGCTCTTCAGGCGGAAATCCGCAACACAGTGTATCTTTTAGTGATAACGTCGGAGATCACCATGCATTAACTTTTTGACAGCTAGCTACTGAACCGCCCATACAGGCTAGGGGGTCCTTAGATGGCCCCATACCCAAATATGTTTACCTCTTCCTTCTTAAAGGTTCAAGTTGTCACAGGCCTCTCTTCAGCCATATTGGGACCTGTTCAGGCAAGAATAGCACAAGGTAGAAGTGGATTGCACAGTTCCCGTTATATTGCTCAGGAATGGATGTTATTCTGCTCATGCTTTGTTTGTCTTGGGGTACAAGGGAGTTGTGGTTTACACACATATGCAGCACAAGTTCAGAAAAGGACATGTGGCAGCAGCCTTGGAGTACAGAGAAGTCCGTAAGGATGCTAAAGGGCAAATTCCTGCACAACTACTCCTTTTTAACACAGCTTCATATTTTGGATTCTTACACAGTTTAAGACAGATGAAACAGAAAATTCTTACGTGCAGATTTCTGTCACAAATGTAGATAAAACATTCGAGATAGAGAATTTTGTGTTTGTGACATACTAATTTGTCATGTGTGTTAACATAGCCATGAATTCTTATTGCATCAGGGTGCAGCTAACAATGTGGTCCTAGAATGTTGAGTGTCGACAGAGGTAAGATCAACCTTTCATAAATGACTCAACACTGTCCTTCCATTGTGAACAAATAATCAGAGATGTGGTTGAGGTAAAGTAAGAGGCCACAAAGTGGTTACACGTATGCAGACCTTGGCATCTACATTCTTGCCCAGCACAGGTAAAATAATAGGACCCTAGAATTAAAGTAAATTAAATTAAATTAAAATATTTTAGGGAAACAAGCTGACACAACACAAGTGCATACACGGGTAGGTCAAAAATGAATAAAACAGAGTGCAAAATGATGTTGAATAAGATACCTGCATGCGTGCCTTCCTCTTTTTGGCTTTGACACTGGATTTCCAATTTATCAAGACAATTACATTTGGAGATATTAGTATGTTAAGCATAAAGCTGCAACAACATAATTTGTATATTTGTAAAACACATTCACCTCTTGAGCGCCTTGGCACTGAAATAACAGATGTTTATTCTAATACAAGTCAATGGCATTCATTTTTATCAGTCTTAAAAGCATGTCAGGCTGTGTGCATCCACAGCACTTCAAACCTGTGACAATGAGGTCAAACACAGATCACTGGAGTGGAAGCATTAGTTCACTGATCCTCAACTTCTGTCCTTTTAGAAGTATATCTGTAACTGAATAACAAGGCCCTATTCACAAATGTTCCCTTAGATCTTCATTATGAAAAACATAATTTCCTCTGGAGTGGTAACTCTGAGATACATTTTCTCTGGGTCCAGAATTACCATGTTCGCAAACTCTCGACCTGGTAATCTCTGTATGCAAACTCTACACAGATGAATTCTAGGCCCAGTTGTGCCATATGTGATGTGCACCAGGTGACACCACTGCTGTGATAGGGACTGCAAGCTGGACTATAGATGGACCTCTGCCCAACCCCTGCAGTCCACAAGGTAACATACAGTGCTCCTCCTACTCGGGGGCATGAATACTCTCCCTCTCATCGCCTTTTCCGGCCACCAGTCCAAATCTACTTTTAATCTCCCTTTCCCTCGCACGGCATAGACAGCTATGCGCCAATGGCAGTGCCAAGTACTGCATGCCCCATTCCCACATCCAATCATTGACAGCCCTGGGCATCCGGCAGGGCCCAGAGATGTATGGCCCCATAATTCTACCCCACCCACACAGACTATAATATACTTACTGTCTCTGTGCTGCCAAAATGCCCCACCCTACTCACCCAGCTCCCACCACTCTCCTGTGTGATAGGTTCTGTTTACTCTGAGCAGAAAGAAGATGTAAGTTCATATGTCTCTGGGCCCATTATTCGCGGGACAATCCTGGACAATATTTGGAATAAATAGAATTTGGTGCAGAATATTTTATATGGCTGGGATCAGCAATGTCGGCTTCCCATTACCTCCACACTACATTCTGGCCAAATCATAAAGAGAGCCATACATCATAATGCTTATCCGCAACCAACCAGTTTATCATACCCATCTGGACCACTATAATTAAAGCTTCCCTAATGCAAGGGTCAATATCTGACTAAAAGCTGGTCAAGTCATCGCTATTTTAAAAAACCCCACACTGACGTCTGCCGAACCTGACAATTTCAGACCAATATCTAATATTCCTTGACTAGCAAAAGTACTTGAGAAATGTGGGCAACAACAACTTAGCCAAACACATCACCACATACAACCCGCCAGACAAATGCCAATCTGGTTTCAGTCCAGATCACAGTGCTGAAAATACTGTTCTCCATATAATAGATGAGCTTTAGACCATGTCAAAACATGTCTCTTAATTCTTTTGGATCCATCATCGGCGTTTGACACAGTTAACCACGAGAAGCTACTAGAACGTCTGGAAAATAGGATGGGACTAAGGGGAGTCATTCTCAAATGGTGGGAATCCTTCCTACAAAACAGCTCCCAAAGATTCTTAGTTAATTCGTAATCTATCCTCCCCTTCCCTGATTACAATTAGTGTCCCCAAGGTTCGAATCTCTTCCCAACTCTTTTCAACCTCTATCTGGAACCGTTAGCTGAAATTCTACGTATCGCCAACATCTCTTTCCATATGTACGCAGACGAAACTCAGATCTGCATCAAAATTTCATCCCTAGAGGAGATCAAAACAATGAACGAGGCTCTAAAGCTGACTGTTCAATGGCTTGCTAGCAAGCAGCTCAAACTTAATGTGCGAAAAACTGAAGTCTTACTAATGTCCCCTCCTGAAAGCTCCCCTGACATACTTGAATGGACCTAATCGATCACCACGCTGAACTGCTGAAAGCTAAAATCATTCCTAGATACATCAGACCTTACAATGGCAGTACAGGTATTACTTATCTCTAGGGTCGAATACGGATGGTCAACCTTCTCTGGCCTACCCAAGATCTCAATGGCTCCCCTAAAAGCCTCTGTAAACTCAGCCACAAGACTCCTAATAGGCTCCAAAATATTCAACCACATCTCACCGCACCTGAAGGCGCTAAACTGGCTTCAATATAAAGCCAGAATCCAACTCACATTGACCTGTATCACTCACAAAGTGTTACACTGCTTATGTTAATCAGAAAATCGTGGTTTCCGGAGGAGGCAGGCACTTCCAGTGTGCCAGGATTTTGTGCTGAAACCACCCCTTTTCTGTAAGAAGGACACATACAACAGAGCTTTTGCTGGTGCTGCACCCAAAACTCGCTGTACCCAAAATCAGAAGAATACCATCTCTGTCAAGATTCAAAAAGAAAGCTGAGTCTTTCCTAATGGGCAAATTCCTACCTTAAATTCTCATTATGCATCTTTGTTTTCAGCAGTCCAGTGATTTGCTATTGCTCTGTACTTGAACTCTACCAGTGTTAGCTGATCTCGATTTCATAGATGTAATCCACACGATTCTTATCTCAGGTTTGTTGCTTACCATTCTACTTCATTCTCATCTCATAATCACTTTAATGGGCAGAGGCTGGTGTTGTGCAGTCTTCCTCTGCTCCTGCTAATGGTTGTTTCATCTCCCCCAAGTGTACTCATGATTGCCTGTTACTGCTCTTTGTAAATAGCTCATTATCTCGGCATAGTGTTCTCATGATTGCCTGTCCCGAATCTTGTAAATAACTTGCTGTAAAGCCCTCTGATACCCTTACTAGTCATGTTTTTGCTATATAAAACACTAAATAAATAAGTAAATAAATAAATAAAGAATGCTTACATTTATGGGCATTGAGTGCTAAAAATCTCCCTCTTCAAATTAACAATCATACCTACACAATAATTAACGTTGGAAGTTTATGGTGAAGTTATTAATACTTTGCAAGTGTTTCACACATATTCTTGCAAAATAAAAATTTTTTTTTTCCTCAAATACATTGATATTGCTGCTTCCAAGTATAATCATGCTAAAAAAAACATGTGTGATCACTTTAAATTCCAAATGCAGGGTTAACCCAATGACAAATCACAGATTATGTCATTTGTATCTCAACTTCACTTATAACCTTTGCTTAACATTCTATCCGCAGTTTTATTACTACTATGGTTCACTAGTGATTTTTCTTTTTTAAGTTTTATAATTTGTGAATAAAATCCACTACATGTCTTTGCATATAACAGATTGTGCGGGCACCCTACTACATGTAGACATATATTACAGTTCGTATATTAATTCAGCTAAGTTCTTTTTTATAATATTCTTTTGTTCCACTCTTATGAAAAATAATCCATATTAAGATTTCAATACATTTTTATTGATAAAAACCATAGGTCCCCATACTTTTAACTGGATGCAATTTTTCCATGGTGAATTTTATCTTGCACTTTGTGCATTATACATCTTACACTCTCTACATATCAGTCTGAACAAATCTCAGTAATTCTTCAAGTGTTTTTGTCTATTTCCGAGTTCAGAGGTGTCTTTTGATGGACAAATGTGTGATAGTCTGACAAAAACAGTGCTTGTGAGGAAATTGGATACACTGCTTGCTGATGTCAGATGTCTAACCGCCAAGAACAAGTGTCGGAGATCTGTGCACAGCAAGGGGGCCAACACCAACATTCAATAGCCCCCACAACACTGCAGCCACTGCCGGTGTGAGGCAAGAGGCACCAACAGAGGATATCCCAATTCAACCTCACACTTGTCGTGGGCTTCTGAGGCTTCGCAGCAGGCTCATCTCTACGAGGTATGGTGTAGGGGGCCAGGAAGGGACACAGTTGCTCTTCTCTTCTCGTGGTTGGCTGTTGGTCAGCAGCTCCATTAGCGGTTGGCTACTAGGAGCCTCATAACGGCCTAACAATGACCAATAAACAGAAGAAAGTCAACGTTCCAACAAGGACTTACCCACTTCTGCACCTGCCCATCTGCTCCACCAGCCACACAATGACCAGGCTTACTTTTTACTCCTTCAGGGCCAGCATAACAGTGACAAGTGGAAGTGAAACAGCTACACTGTCTGAAGCAACTCACCAACCACTTTCTTCAGCAATACTTGAGAAAGACCGGAGTGATCTTTGAGAGCTGCAAGAGTTGCATCAATAGATTCCATCAGAGAGAGGGGGACCCGCAGAGAGTTCTAGGTGTCGCTTGTGGTGTCTGGATGTCAACTCGCTCTCACACAGGCACCACCTGAAAGTAACATAACGGGACTACGTCCAGCCACAGCAGCAGCAACCTGCTGTCTGCAACCACCAAGACTTCTAATGCAGTAGCTGCACTGGGCATACTGCCCGAATTGATAATGACAGTAGTCCTTTCCCTTTTTAATCTTGCTACACTTCATGCTGAACATATGAAAGACTGCGAGCAGCCACAGGGAAATCTATTCAACCTTTTCAGGATACACAGCTTACAAGTTTGAAGCGCTAAGCATGAAGCTTAATGTGGGCCACAGCAGACATGGAGACATGTGAGCCTTACAGGAATTTCTCCGTCAAGGTTTGGCACATGAGGTGTGGAACAAGAAGCCACAGCAGTGACTAACCCTTATAGCCCCTTATAATCCTGAAAGGATATCAAAATCCAAAAGCTCCAAGGACCTTTTAAGCCCATTCACTAAATATGGCAGCTCAGGTACTTTCCAGTTAACCAGGTAATCAGGCAACTGGATACGCTTTGTGTGCAAGGGGGAGAGGATGTGGTCTCATGCTAGACTGCTAACCTTGGAGCTGGGAAACCAAGGTTCGAGCCTTGGGTCAACTCCACATCCTGTGAATCTGGGCAAATCAATAAATCTCCTCATGCCTACAAAAAAATGAATGCGTCCTTGTGTAACGTAACTGGTAGTCATGTAAAGTGCTCGAGTCGTGATAGGACATAGGGAGTAAGCACACTGTCCAACCCATTCTCACTTGGGTGGAAGCTCTCCCATAGACCAACGCTGCATAAGCACATTGGCAACACAGAGGGCATTAAAGACACATTATTGCACTGCCAGTTAGGTACCTGCACCTTCAAGAGGGCTACCCATGTAAATGGCGACTCAGTCTGAAAGCCAAACAACAAATTGCTGAGGACTTAATTTAGCAGAGCACTGGAAGTTTATATAACTATAAAATAAATTATAATCAATATAAAAGCGACTTAGCCACCCTTCATTTGGAAATGAACACACTCTTTGGATCCGAGTCTACACAAAAAAGAATAAAGAATCAAAGCACTCTAAAGCCAAAAGTGTTTTTTCCAAGAGGAAAGAACATCAAGTGTTTGATCGAGAACTAGAACCTGTTTGCAAATTAAACGTGCATGTGCCCACAAAGCGTTCTCTCCTACCTTCAATGAGCCCACACCACAGACACATTTCCTCTTGTCACCAGTTGAGGAAGCAAACACAAGGAGATGATGGACAGAGTGCTGAAACTTTTCAAACACTCACCCCCAGTCACAGATCTGGATTAAATCCATCATCATTCTTTAGCTCACTTTATCACCCCAGTTCAGAAACAGCTGTATGCAAATCAGTATTGACGCTGTGCCTCATGGGAACAGTCCAGCCCGAACTGCCAAGCCATGTCTTCCCTGGACCAGAAACAAGCATCCTGGGACCAATTATGGGCTGACAGCCCTCTTCAGCCAGGCCAGCTTGAATCTAGTGGCAAGGTGAGCAAGGGACACATGTCTGGGCATAGCCTCAATGATGCTTGTTTCTGGTTCAGGGAAGATATGGCTTGGCAATTCAGGCTGGACTATTCCCATGAGGCTCAGGGTCAAGACTGATTTGCATTTATCTGTGTCTGAACTGGGGTGGCAAAGTGAGCTAAAGAATGATGACGGATTCAACCCAGATCTGTGACAGGGGGTGAGTGTTTGAAAAGTTTCACACTCCATCCATCAACACCTTGTGTTTCCTCAGTTGAGGAAGGACAATTTGGTCACTGAACTGGTGTTGGACGGCACCTCACTGGACTTAGAACACAGATGTCATGCTGTAGCTCAATTCCCTACTGCGAATCCAACAAGATGGACTAGCTCCAGAATAGTCAGTAGGTCGGTAGACCTAATTTCAGTACACAACCTGCAGGCATTTTTCTGCTGCCCTCCCTTACCACATTGACAATGGTACACACGTGTGATTATGGGTCCTCCTATGCTAACAACTATCTTCATAGCAATACAGAAGGCAACTTGGATGGTGGAGGAGGCACATCAGAGGCTATTGAAGACCTTGATCTAAGCAAATCTTTGTCCATTGAGGAACAAAGAGCACTGGTAGAACAAGTGACTGACAGAAGCAAGTTTTTCCCTTGACCCACTATATCATAATACTGGCCTATAATAATACACCTACTAAACTGTGTTATATTCCGGTAAAAACAGTACACTTTATTGTCACAAAAACATATTTTTCAGAGCTCATAGTACATTATACAGCAGTTAAAAAATTATTACAATTAAAACAATGCTATAACCAAGATAAAATCCCACGCAAGAAATTCATACAGTTCATCTAATTTTCTACTTTGATACACAAAATAATTTGATTATGACCAGCATAATAAAGACAAAACAACATTTAAGACGTTATTATTTTCAAATACAAGTGGACATCTACTTTGGCTTTTAGATACGTCAGTCAATACATTGTCTGCATCAGTATTTCACTATTTACGTATCAGTTCTTCAATTGTGCATAAAAGAAAGAGTCGACGCTTTTCGATGGTTATCATAAAAAATGTTCCATCTTTGTCAAGACATAACATTTCCCGTTGTCTTAATAATTTCAGGGATTGCTGTGTATTTTCTCCCATAAAATTTTATTATGTCCTAAATTAGAATGGTTGTAAAAAATAATATGTTCTTGTTCAAGGGTGAACTCTATTTGCAGACTAAGGGGACCAGCATGGGGGCAACTTTGAGCAGAGACACATCTTTAATGAGGTGGCGCCCTATTTTGAGAACATCACCTGCTGGCACCGTTACATAGACAATATAATTTTCATATGGAGCGGTGCCAGCACGGTTTTAACAGAATTCTTAGAATGGATCAATCTAGGGGACCCGAATTTAAAGTTTACAGCCAGTTATAGTAATTCCAGTGTGGAATTCTTAGATATTAGAATTAAAAATGTGGAGAACGAGCTACAAGTGGAGCTCTATACTAAACCCACTGGTAAGAATATACTCTTACAGTATGCAAGTAACCATCCTCAATCACAGAAAGATAATATCCCCTTCGGGGAATTTTTAAGACTCCGTAGGAATTGCACGACAGTATCAGACTTTTATTGCCATGCAGAGATTTTGAAGCTAAAACTTAAGACCAGAGGATATCCCAACAAATTGATTAAAAACTCCAAAAAGAGTAAAAGAATGCAGCAGAGGGCAGAATAGTCTTCGTGACACAGTTTTCCCATATCAGCAATCAAATAAAAAACATAATAAATCGAAATTGGAGAATTTTAAATTACGGTGCTAATGTGCAACTACAGAAACCCCTTGTAGCAGGGATTCTGCTCCTACACAGAACTGTGCATAGAGACTTAGAACCTCAGTGAATTAGGGGGTGCCAAAACTCACCTTAGTCTCCAAAATCCCCTACCAGACTAGCAATCAGTGTCTCATTGGTTCTTACAACCCCCAATGATTTAGACAACCCAGAACATGGACTTAGAACACCTCAGGTAACGTGGAACACATGAACACTCTTTTGTTATACTAACATATCAATCCAGAACCAGGAGTAAATGAGGACACGTGCGAGTTTGAAATGTTGATTTCTAATGCACTGTTCTCAAACGCAGTATCTTAGCTAATACAAGCAAACATATTATAAGGAACAAGGTTAACCGCATGGTTACGATTCCATAGACTACAAAAGGCGAAAGCATGTTAAAATGCTAAAGGGAAAAGGCCAACATAGAACCTCTGTTTACCCTCCCTAGCTAGTATTTTATATTATATCTACAGAAGGTATCTTTGGGTTTTATAAGGGCGGGCCCATACCTTTGGGTTCAGCAGAAATGGATCACATCATCTCCTGCACCAACTCTCTGCATACGAATATTCATCAAGTGTATAACTCATGCTCTGTGCAGTACATTCTTAATCGCGCCTAAACCCAAAGTTGTACAAAAGGGGGTGGTGATGGACGGAGCATCTGAATCAATCAAACACTCACACCCAGTCAAAAGATCTGGGTTTAATCCATCACCGTTCTTTAGCCCACTCTGCCACCCCAGTTCAGACATTGCTATATGCAAATAAGTCTGACCCGGTGCCTCATGGGAACAGTCCAGCCCGAACTGCCAAGCCATGTCTTCCCTGGACCGGACACAAGCTTCCGAGGACCGGTTTCTGGCCTTCCAGTCGTCTTCAGCCTGGCTTGCTTGAATCCAGTGGCAAAGTGAGCAAGGGACTCACGTCTGAGCATACCCTGCCACACTTATGGCGGCCAAAAGCGGTACAAAAGGGGGTGGTGATGGACGGAGCATCTGAATTCATCAAACACTCACACCCAGTCAAAAGATCTGGGTTTAATCCATCACCGTTCTTTAGCCCACTCTGCCACCCCGGTTCAGACATGGCTATATGCAAATCAGTCTGATCCTGTGCTTCATGGGAACAGTCCAGCCCGAACTGCCAAGCCATGTCTTCCCTGGACCGGAAACAAGCTTCCGAGTACCGGTTTCTGGCATTCCAGCTGTCTTCAGCCCGGCTTGCTTGAATCCAGTGGCAAAGTGAGCAAGGGACTCACGTCTGAGCATACGCTGCCACACTTATGGCTGCCAAAAGCGATACAAAAGGAGGTGGTGATGGACGGAGCATCTGAATCAATCAAACACTCACACTCAGTCAAAAGATCTGGGTTTAATCCATCACCGTTCTTTAGCACACTCTGCCACCCCAGTTCAGACATGGCTATATGCAAATCAGTCTGACCCTGTGCCTCATGGGAACAGTCCAGCCCGAACTGCCAAGCCATGTCTTCCCTGGACCGGAAACAAGCTTCCGAAGACCGGTTTCTGACATTCCAGCCGTCTTCAGCCCGGCTTGCTTGAATCCAGTGGCAAAGTGAGCAAGGGACTCACGTCTGAGCATACCCAGCCACACTTATGGTGGCCAAAAGCGGTACAAAAGAGGGTGGTGATGGATGGAGCATCTGAATGAATTAAACACTCACACCCAGTCAAAAGATCTGGGTTTAATCCATCACCGTTCTTTAGCCCACTCTGCCACCCCAGTTCAGACATGGCTATATGCAAATCAGCATGACCCTGTGCCTCATGGGAACAGTCCAGCCCGAACTGCCAAGCCATGTCTTCCTTGGACCGGAAACAAGCTTCCGAGGACCGTTTTCAGGCATTCCAGCCGTCTTCAGCCCGGCTTGCTTGAATCCAGTGGCAAAGTGAGCAAGGGACTAACGTCTG
Organism: Lissotriton vulgaris; assembly: GCF_964263255.1. Taxonomy (NCBI): domain Eukaryota; kingdom Metazoa; phylum Chordata; class Amphibia; order Caudata; family Salamandridae; genus Lissotriton; species Lissotriton vulgaris. The sequence continues at coordinate 1,090,089,357 of NC_141696.1, read as the reverse complement.
AGCATACTCTGCCACACATATGGGGGCCAAAAGCGGTACAAAAGGCGGTGGTGATGGCCGGAGCATCTGAATCAATCAAACACTCACACCCAGTCAAAATATCAGGATTTAATCCATCACCGTTCTTTAGCCCACTCTGCCACCCCAGTTCAGACATGGCTATATGCAAATCAGTCTGACCCTGTGCCTTATGGGAACAGTCCAGCCCGAACTGCCAAGCCATGTCTTCCCTGGACCGGAAACAAGCTTCCGAGGACCGGTTTCTGGCATTCCAGCCGTCTTCAGCCCAGCTTGCTTGAATCCAGTGGCAAAGTGAGCAAGGGACTCACGTCTGAGCATACCCTGCCACACTTATGGCAGCCAAAAGCGGTACAAAAGGGGGTGGTGATGGACAGAGCATCTGAATCAATCAAACACTCCCACCCAATCAAAAGATCTGGGTTTAATTCATCACCGTTCTTTAGCCCACTCTGCCACCCTAGTTCAGACATGGCTATATGCAAATCAGTCTGACCCTGTGCCTCATGGGAACAGTCCAGCCCGAACTGCCAAGCCATGTCTTCCCTGGACCGGAAACAAGCTTCCGAGGACCGGTTTCTGGCATTCCAGCCGTCTTCAGCCCGGCTTGCTTGAATCCAGTGGCAAAGTGAGCAAGGGACTCACGTCTGAGCATACTCTGCCACACGTATGGCGGCCAAAAGCGGTACAAAAGGGGGTGGTGATGGACGGACATCTGAATCAATCAAACGCTTACACCCAGTCAAAAGATCTGGGTTTAATCCATCACCGTTCTTTAGCCCACTCTGCCACCCCAGTTCTGACATGGATATATGCAAATCAGTCTGACCCTGTGCCTCATGGGAACAGTCCAGCCTGAACTGCCAAGCCATCTCTTCCCTGGACCGGAAACAAGCTTACAAGGACCGGTTTCTGGCAGTCCAGCCGTCTTCAGCCCGGCTTGCTTGAATCCAGTGGCAAAGTGAGCAATGGACTCACGTCTGAGCATACCCTGCCACACGAATGGCGGCCAAAAGCGGTACAAAAGGGGGTGGTGATGGCCGGAGCATCTGAATCAATCAAACACTCACACCCAGTCAAAGGATCAGGATTTAATCCATCACCGTTCTTTAGTACACTCTGCCACCCCAGTTCAGACATGGCTATATGCAAATCAGTCTGACCCTGTGCCTCATGGGAACAGTCCAGCCCGAACTGCCAAGCCATGTCTTCCCTGGACTGGAAACAAGCTTCCGAGGACCGGTTTCTGGCATTCCAGCCGTCTTCAGCCCGGCTTGCTTGAATCCAGTGGCAAAGTGAGCAAGGGACTCACGTCTGAGCATACCCTGCCACACTTATGGCAGCCAAAAGAGGTACAAAAGGGGGTGGTGAAGGCCGGAGCATCTGAATCAATCAAACACTCACACCCAGTCAAAAGATCTGGGTTTAATCCATCACCGTTCTTTAGCCCACTCTGCCACCCCAGTTCAGACATGGCTATATGCAAATCAGTCTGACCCTGTGCCTCATGGGAACAGTCCAGCCCGAACAGCCAAGCCATGTCTTCCTTGGACCGGAAACAAGCTTCCGAGGACCGGTTTCTGGCATTCCAGCCGTCTTCAGCCCGGCTTGCTTGAATCCAGTGGCAAAGTGAGCAAGGGACTCACTACTGAGCATACCCTGCCACACTTATGGCGGCCAAAAGTGGTACAAAAGGGAGTGGTGATGGACGAGCATCTGAATCAATCAAACACTCCCACTTAGTCAAAAGATCTGGGTTTAATCCATCACCGTTCTTTAGCCCACTCTGCCACCCCAGTTCAGACATGGCTATATGCAAATCAGTCTGACCCTGTGCCTCGTGGGAACAGTCCAGCCCGAACTGCCAAGCCATGTCTTCCCTGGACCGGAAACAAGCTTCCGAGGACCGGTTTCTGGCAGTCCAGCCGTCTTCAGCCCGGCTTGCTTGAATCCAGTGGCAAAGTGAGCAAGGGACTCACGTCTGAGCATACCCTGCCACACGTATGGCGGCCAAAAGCTGTACAAAAGGGGGTGGTGATGGACGGACATCTGAATCAATCAAACACTCGCACCCAGTCAAAAGATCTGGGTTTAATCCATCACCGTTCTTTAGCCCACTCTGCCACCTCAGTTTTGACATGGATATATGCAAATCAGTCTGACCCTGTGCCTCATGGGAACAGTCCAGCCCGAACTGCCAAGCCATGTCTTCCCTGGACCGGAAACAAGCTTCCGAGGACCGGTTTCTGGCAGTCCAGCCGTCTTCAGCCCGGCTTGCTTGAATCCAGTGGCAAAGTGAGCAAGGGACTCACGTCTGAGCATACCCTGCCACACGTATGGCGGCCAAAAGCTGTACAAAAGGGGGTGGTGATGGACGGACATCTGAATCAATCAAACACTCGCACCCAGTCAAAAGATCTGGGTTTAATCCATCACCGTTCTTTAGCCCACTCTGCCACCTCAGTTTTGACATGGATATATGCAAATCAGTCTGACCCTGTGCCTCATGGGAACAGTCCAGCCCGAACTGCCAAGCCATGTCTTCCCTGGACCGGAAACAAGCTTCCGAGGACCGCTTTCTGGCATTCCAGCCATCTTCAGCCCGGCTTGCTTAAATCCAGTGGCAAAGTGAGCAAGAGACTCACGTCTGAGCATACCCTGCCACACTTATGGCGGCCAAAACCGGTACAAAAGGGGGTGGTGATGGACGGAGCATCTGAATCAATCAAACACTCCCACCCAGTCAAAAGATCTGGCTTTATTCCATCACCGTTCTTTAGCCCACTCTGCCACCCCAGTTCAGACATGGCTATATGCAAATCAGTCTGACACTGTGCCTCATGGAAACAGTCCAGCCCGAACTCCCAAGCCAGGTCTTACCTGGACCGGAAACAAGCTTCCGAGGACCGGTTTCTGGCAGTCCAGCCGTCTTCAGCCCGGCTTGCTTGAATCCAGTGGCAAAGTGAGCAAGGGACTCACGTCTGAGCATACCCTGCCACACGTATGAATGCCAAAAGCGGTACAATAGGGGGTGGTGATGGACGGAGCATCTGAATCAATCAAACACTCACACCCAGTCAAAAGATCTGGGTTTAATCCATCACCGTTCTTTAGCCCACTCTGCCACCCCAGTTCAGACAAGACATGGCTATATGCAAATCAGTCTGACCCTGTGCCTCATGGGAACAGTCCAGCCCGAACTGCCAAGCCATGTCTTCCCTGGACCGGAAACAAGCTTCCGAGGACCGGTTTCTGGCATTCCAGCCGTCTTTAGCCCGGCTTGCTTGAATCCAGTGTCAACGTGAGCAAGGGACTCACGTCTGAGCATACCCTGCCACACTTATGGCGGCCAAAAGCGGTACAAAAGGGGGTGGTGATGGACGGAGCATCTGAATCAATCAAACACTCCCACCCAGTCAAAAGATCTGCGTTTAATTCATCACCGTTCTTTAGCCCACTCTGCCACCCCAGTTCAGACATGGCTATATGCAAATCAGTCTGACCCTCTGCCTCATGGGAACAGTCCAGCCCGAACTGCCAAGCCATGTCTTCCCTGGACCGGAAACAAGCTTCCGAGGACCGGTTTCTGGCAGTCCAGCCGTCTTCAGCCCGGCTTGCTTGAATCCAGTGGCAAAGTGAGCAAGGGACTCACGTCTGAGCATACCCTGCCACACGTATGGCGACCAAAAGAGGTACAAAAGGGGGTGGTGATGGACGGAGCATCTGAATCAATCAAACACTCACACCCAGTCAAAAGATCTGGGTTTAATCCATCACCGTTCTTTATCCCACTCTGCCACCCCAGTTCAGACATGGCTATATGCAAATCAGTCTGACCCTGTGCCTCATGGGAACAGTCCAGCCCGAACTGCCAAGCCATGTCTTCCCTGGACCGGAAACAAGCTTCAAGGACCTGTTTCTGGCATTCCAGCCATCTTCAGCCCGGCTTGATTGAATCCAGTGGCAAAGTGAGCAAGGGACTCACGTCTGAGCATACCCTGCCACACTTATGGGGGCCAAAAGCGGTATAAAAGGGGGTGGTGATGGACGGAGCATCTGAATCAATCAAACACTCACACCCAGTCAAAAGATCTGGGTTTAATCCATCACCGTTCTTTAGCCCACTCTGCCACCCCAGTTCAGACATTGGTATATACAAATCAGTCTGACCCTGTGCCTCATGGGAACAGTCCAGCCTGAACTTCCAAGCCATGTCTTCCCTGGACCAGAAACAAGCGTCCGAGGACCGGTTTCTGGCATTCCAGCCGTCTTCAGCCCGTCTTGCTTGAATCCAGTGGCAAAGTGAGCAAGGGACTCACGTCTGAGCATACCCTGCCACACTTATGGCGGCCAAAAGTGGTAAAAAACGGGGTGGTGATGGACGAAGCATCTGAATCAAACACTCACACCCAGTCAAAAGATCTGGGTTTAATACTTCACCGTTCTTTAGCCCACTCTGCCACCCCAGTTCAGACATGGCTATATGCAAATCAGTCTGACCCTGTGCCTCATGGGAACAGTCCAGCCCGAACTGCCAAGCCTTGTCTTCCCTGGACCGGAAACAGCTTCCGAAGACCGGTTTCTGGTATTCCAGCCATCTTCAGCCCGGCTTCAGTGCGCTGTTCAATCCAAACAGCAAGCGCTGTGTTGACATAACCTAGAAGGCCTCGACACTCACTGTACAGACATAGCTGACCAAGCAAGGCTGATATTATAAGCAAACATGTTATTCTCGTGTGAAGCAACATTTCCAACTAGGCGAAAAGCTTTAATAACAAAATGTGTCGTGTGCAGAGGCTGCAGAAAAGTAAAATTACGTTTACACTTCTAACACGCTCATGTTAACATAACACAGTGCAAAGGTGAAACCAAACCACATGACACCCTCTTCTTGTTTAGAAGAAACAAGACTATCAGAAATGCAGTGGTGCAAACATATAGAACACCAGCAGTAATTCAGAGTACACTGACGGGCACTGTGGCCAAAGGCAATCACAAATGCGGCACGTGTTCAGTGCGTCCGCAATGCCTAGAATGCAAAGTTATGAATTTTGCGGGCAAAACTTTGACCACAACCACCTTAAACAATTGCTGCAGCAAAAATGTGGTCTACCTTTTGGTTTGCCCCTGCGGTCTAGGATACGTGGGGGAGACCAGCAAATCTGCAATTAGAACTGGTAAGGAAAATGCCACCCTGGCAGAACATTTTACCTTGGTTTAGAATGAAGGAGGTCTGGTATCTCTCTTGTGTCAGGACTCGATTTCCCAACACCCCTCAAGGGGAGCTTGGAAACACTGGAGCTGGATTTTCTCGGCAAGAGAAAAGACAGCGTCTCTCTTCTCTCAGTGCGTCTCCTAAAGGGTCGGCTTCCTTCTGCACTTGCTGTAGCGAGATGCGTCGGGCAAGTAGATAGTCGAACTTCTCCAAACCACAGTGTGTTTGCTTGGGCAATTGTGGGCATTTTTATACCTTGAAGGTGCCGAGTTTGATGTAAAGGTGGACATAATAACGTCATCAAAGAGTCTCAGTTTTTGGACAAATCAATATTCAAGAAAGGGGACGTTCCCAACTGCTGAATCCCAGTTTTCCAAGAAATCGTTGTGGATTTTCTGAACTAGTGGAAGTAGCCATGCCGTATTTAGACTGCATAGGCTATGTCTAAATATGGTTATGATTTCTATGCCCATATAAGGACAAGGTTCTCTTATACCTATATAAGGGCATGAATCGGGAAAATTAAACTAGGGTCCTAAAATGCTATACAACACCAACTACACTTTATTATGTTCGACATTACTAAAATTAAGCACTAAAACATATCTAAAGCATGTGTTTACAATCCAACCCAAAAATACATAAAATGCTTTTGAAAATGGTTGTACACATAAAATGAGCATTTTTTACTGTGCGCATTTAAAAGCAATGATTTCAATTCAAGCATTAAGTATGATATTGGCAATGCTCACTGAATGAATCATGAAATTTACAGTTATGAAATGGCTCTAAATACAGAAAAAAGGTCGAGACTATACCATAGCAGAATATATATACTGTTTTGGTTTGTTAATAAGTTCAATATTATTTCTAGGAAGTATTCAAAGAATTCTTGTTCTCTAAGAATAGTTCTACTTTAAGCAGATTACCTTGTACCAAAGTTCAATTTTGGAAAAAAATCAAATCAATTCGTAGAAAAATAGAGTTCTAAATTTAGAAGTTTTTTGTTTTGAAAAACAAAGGTCTAATTCAAAGTTAATAGAACGCTGTGTGCTAATTTTGAAAGTTATTCTCGGTGTCAGGAGAAAACAATAAATCTTCTAAGCTGGCAAATAAATCGTCTACCACAGTAGTTGAGAGTTGAACCACTTCATTAAGTAGATCAATCGTACACAGATAAGAAGCATCGCCGCCAGTCGCATTAGAAATGTTCGCAGTAGATGGTACCTGTGTGTCTGTTGGTTCGCATATCTCACCCTCAGCTGGAACTGCCGGTGAGACCTCAATGAATGACGTCATCAGGATTGGTAGCCGTTGGGGACAACACCATGCATGAGCCGTTACCGAACCAAGCAAAGCGTCAACATCCGTTGGCAGAGCTGATGGAAGTGTCAGACAAATATCCAACACTCATTCCTCTCCACAAAGCAGACATCGTAGAACAAGTAAGATGTAATCTTGCCAGATTAGTCTGAACAATAGGAACCACGTGGTATTCAGATCTCTCAAACGAGCCAAGCCAAGAATCTGTGTTATGCGCTTACGATACTACATTGCCAGAAGAGTGTTCTCCATGGTAATCTTGGTATCGCTGGTGACTGGACTTGCCATATCGGAGCAGAAGGAACATAAACAGTATCCCTGCTATGAGTCCCAAGATGAGAGGCAGGCTGCCGAACACAGAGTGCACAAAGTTTGGAAAAATGCCTAGGACTGCTTCAAATGGTGCTAACAGTCCCGAACAAATCGTCTTAAATACATGTACAATACCACTGGTATCAGACATGTTTAAGATATGACCTAACATTTCTGCGAAATGTATGGGGCAGTTTGTTGATAATAAGGCATGTATCTCTGCAGAGGAACTTGCAACTTGCATATCATACGTCTCTCTGGAAGAGGTCAGTGGCACAGTTTTTTGTAAAAGAATGGCTTTTATTCTGCTTAAAGTATCAATTTGTATAAAAGAGATGTTCAGTGAAGGCCATAGCGGCAACTCCCCGTCTGTCTTAATTTTTGGAAACAATACTTGCATACAGCAAGTGACCCTGGCTGACACACTAACTAGATAGGCTATTCCTGGCATCATTCCACTAAAGCTGTGATCATTCAACATTATGTAGCTCCCATTGGAAAGCTGCCTAAAAACTGGATCTATCATTGCTGCCGGGGAACCCTGCAGGTGGCATGATAAGTTGGTTGAAGAACCATCACAGGCTTCATGTAAATTAATGCCCTGACATAGAAGTGTACCCCTCAATGTGGTTTTGCAATTTTTATCACTAAGAAATACCTACTTTTCCCCACTCCAACATTTGTATGTGTATGGTAAATCCCAGGTCGACTTTATGTATTCTTTACCCAACCTTTCATACAGGCCTGCTGGTATGTGTTTTAAGCAATACTGAAACTGGAAAATCGTCACTGGTATCGTGATGGTGCCATGTATTATCCATTCCACGGCTGGTTTCTCAGAAACGGTTCATGGTAATCTTTCCAGTTTTTCTATGCTCAGCACCGTATAGTCTGATCCCCTTTGTGCCAAAGAGATTTGTTTATCTGTAAGGTTAAATCCAGTACACAATGACGTGGTGTTGATTAGACGCCAAGGCACATAGCTTGAATAAAGGTTTTGTAACGTCCAGCTTAGCAGCATTATAGAACGCAATTGAGACTGTCCATGTTGTAACATGAGCAAGTCCTGTTCCATTATGTCTATCACAGAGGATACAAGGCTGTCCAAAGAATAAATTCTGGATGACAGAGTTGTTAACCCATTGTCAACTACAGAGAGAGCTTTCTCTAAATTAATATGATCAATTTCTCGTATTCGTTCTGCTGTTTCCATTCGCGTGACTTTTCGTGCTTCATTATAAGCAGCATAAATACCGGCGTATATGAAACGTTTATGACGTTGTTTGAGAGGTCCTAGTAAGAATTCTCTCAAATCAATGCCATCTTTAAGTAAAGTTAAGTGTTGTTTTTTATCTGGGAATGCGGATTTTTGTAGCCACTCAAGTCACAGTTTTCCTACACTGTAAGTTGTTATCCCTGGATGTTGTCTCCAGACATATCTTGGATCTGGCCTAGTTACTGTAAACCCTTGTGTCTTGTTCAGGAATCTTTCTTGACAGTTATTTGTGTCTGTGGGCCAGATTAACCATTTTTTCCAATCAGGATTAGTTCTGTTTTGTTGTAAGATATATTTCAAGTCTACCACCTAATCTGTAGTTCCATTACTATCAGGTGTGGGCTTAGGTATGGAGGTTTGTTTAAATCTTTTATCTTAGCCAGGCCAAGACAAGATGTCTGTTGAACAGTTTCATTTAAAAACATTATTTGTTCGGGGATGATGCAGGCTCTAAATAAGGCTTCTAAACCTTGCACCCGCCAGTCTTTTGTGCCCCAGAAAGTTTTTGTCTCAATGTTGTCTTTTCAAAAGTCAAAACCTAATGTGGACAATCGAGCAAAAAAGGCCGCAGAATAAATTTGCTTGGTATTAGTCAACATACTTTTCATTCCTGTCTTACATAACATTTTTAAAGTAAAATGTTTCCAGATTTGTGACATTAAATCCTGAGAAGTTTGGACATTTTTCATAGAATGTTTTAGAGCTACCCTTTGGTGGCGTTGGACAATGTTACCATTGATTATAAGGTAAAACATTTCTAGGGTTTGCAGATTTGTGCAAATAATGGTGACCATAATGATTAAAACAATACATTTGTTCAAAATCTGATGAACCTTCTAAGTATTCATGCTTTGTAAATTTTGCTGACATTTCTAAGTCTGCCATCATGTTATTAACGGTCCCAATCATCAGAAAATGTACTGGGTGAAACAAAAACTCTCAAGGAAACCTTAAATTGGTGTGAAATCTTCAACAGCTCTACCGGACCATAAATGTCATAATCAGTTCTGTCCCATGCTATACCACCTGGTATGGGAACGGCTGTGATGTTTACTGATGACAGGTCTCTTTGCTCACGATGAGACAATTTGTGTGGTTTCAGGAACAAGTTGATGTTCTTACTTGCTGTGTCCATTTTACTATATTTTCCATCTATCAACTTTCCCAAAATTAAAACAAGAATGAGCCATAGTAGGAGAAAAAGTACACCTAACACAATCCAAAAGTCAACCCATGGTGAAACCAGATATGTATTTTCAAGCTGGTTAAAAAGTCTGTTACTTGTTCCTCGAAAGTTTTATTTGCTGGTGTTGTTTCTGGCTTCATCCGCCAAAATTGATGAAATAGCCAGAGGCAATTCTATCAATTGTTGGTATTGCATCCAGATTATTTGAAATCGCTGGATCTGCTTGGTCCCTTGACATATTAGTATAGTCAGATGCTACATCATTGTAGACGGGAGTTTCTTGACAAACTGTTATTTGGGTGTCAAGAGGTACAAGTTCCATGGCTTTATTGCATAGTTCTTCTTTTCTCACTGCAGATTCTTCAAAGGTGATGAGTCTTTCAGTTTGAACCTCTTGGATAGTAGCAAGATTTGGTCATCTGCTACACCTTTGGAATCCACTGGGCCTACTACTTATTATCGGCCACATGGTGTGGTTTTACCAGTTCAATTGATACGAAGCGGTTCTCCTTTCTTCCAGCAAGGGGTGGCAGTAACACTGTTCTTGATCCGTGGATTGCTAAGACAGGTACTGGTTTTCTGTAAGAAGGCCTAAATTCCTTCTTATCTGCTATTTTCTCTCTGACCAGATCCCCAATCTTTGGAATCCAGACAGGTCTTGCTGGGACAGGTGTTTTTTCTTCAGTGGTCGTTGACTTCTGTATGGTGTTGCTTAGACTTCTTGTTTCATTTGGGTCCTGCAAAACAGCCAAACGGTCTTTGATATCAAAGGGTTTTTGTTCTACCACTGAAGTATGATGATCAATTTCTTCGACCATCATTCTAGTATCAAAAAGGATTTCATATGGAGTGATTCCAGACACAGAATTTCTTGGCAGATTGTTAAGACTACGTTGGACAATTATTAGATGTTTGACCCACCCGTCACCCGAGCCTAATACCCTAGCTGTTATAGATTGCTTTATGTCACGTATTTTTCTTTCCACAACTGAATTTCCCTCAGAATGGAATAGACTAGAGCACCGCAATGCAACGCCCAAGCTGGCCATGGCCTCCTTGTAAGTTCTAGAGCAAAACGCAGGACCCTGGTCAGAATGTAGCGTGCCGATTGCGTATGTGCTGATAAAGACTCGCAGCCCCGGAGAGGGCGTGACACATCTCCACGCGCCCGGAGGCGCCACAAAAGCACCGAGAGCCTCCCGCCCCGCGGGACGCGCGCGGGCGGCGCCGGGCTGAGCCCGGGCAGAGGGCGGGCCGTCTGTGGCCGTCCGGGGCCGGAGGAGGCTGGGCTGGGCCAACCCGCTAACATCAAAAAACAAAGATGGGTAAGAGAAAGAAACATGCAAATGTGGAGGAGGAGGGAAAAAATCCAAAAATGCCCAGGCACTCTAACTCCATCATGTCTTACCTCTCTTCGGCTGTGGGGGCTTTAACGAAGGAGATAGCAAACGCCGAGCAAGAGCTTGGCATCGCAATGACATCCCCAAGTTTAACAGCAGTTGCATTACCTACTGTGGAGGCTGGAACCACCCCCCCAAGTACTTTAGTTAGTGTCCCCCTGGAACCCATAGTGTCCATTGTTAACCCTCCACCTCATGGCCAACTAGTACATGACCAAGCACCGGAACCTCCGGCCAGAGAACAATTGCAGCCGGCCACTAAAACTAGCACTCGCAAGAGAGGGAAAAAACCTAATAGTTTACCAGTGACTGGAGACACACCAGCTATCCTGGAGGAAAAGCTGGAGGAACTCTTTGTGGCAAGGATTGAACCATTGTTGGTGGGTATTGCCAAAGACATCGTGGACACCCTAAATACATGCCTAGAAGGATTACTAAAAAAATGCTCCCTTATAGATAGAATTTTCCACTCGCTTCCCCCTAACAATATACAAGCGAGCGATGGTAACTTGGTGGAGATGTGCAGAGACAAGAGAGTCGAGGGGGTTATGGATATGACTAATCCCATAGGAGGAACTCTGCCAAGACAACTTAGGCCTCAGGACCCCTGCCCACCCCCACAGCAACCCACAACAAGTAATCGCAGCATAGTACCTGATCCAATTGTGCTGCCTGAAAAGCCCCAATCACTTAAGAGAAGGGCTTTACCAAGTACTTACAAGCTGCATCTTCCACCGGATGCGGCCCCTTTGGTAGCAGTATTCGTTGGGGTTGACCCGCTGGGTGAGGGGGAACGGGAATCAGCAAGGGAATTACTGGCCAAAGCTAAGTGGTGGGCTGGTGAGAAATGTTGCGGAGGAAACGTAGCAGACTTGATCATACACGCAAGGAGGGTGGGATGGATTGGCAAACAACCAAAAACAACTTATGGTGACTGCGTGGTTGTAAATTTTGGTAAGGCTGATGTGGCGAACAAGTTGTTTTGGGATGGCTCAGTAATATCATATGGGGATCGCATAAGACCCGTGCCTTTGGGCTTTTTCTATCAACCACCATCCAGCCACAAACCTTACATAACTTACCAAGCAAGATGGCAGGACAGAAGGTTAGCAGCGGCAAGAAGAAGCCCAAAAGAACTCACTCAACTGCAACCAGTAACATCTTGCCCGGCCCCCTCCACTACGCCACACCACGCTCCACAGGTAGTACCCATGGAGGAGGGGATAAGCGTGAGCATAAGCAACCAGTTTTCCCCCCTATCTGGCTTGGATGAGATGGACTGACTAACAAGGGATGAGCCTATTACGCCCCCGGAGACCTCAAGGACCAACATGCTAGCTACGAAGGAAGTAGGCTGCAAAATACTCAGCTGGAACATTGCGGGAATCACCTCAAAAATGAGTGACATTGATTGGGTCTCATTTGTTTCAGACCATAATGTCATTGCTCTGCAGGAAACGTGGGACATGTCTTCAAGTTTTTGGCTGGATGGCTACTCAGGCTTTTCAGTCGCAGCTTCTCCCAGTAACTCGGGCAGAGCGAGGGGTGGTCTCTTGACTCTTTTTTCCCTTGACCTTAGTGGATCCCTGAAACAGATCAATTATGAATCCCCAAACTGTTTAATTGTGGAAAGGCAAATCGGTACGGCAAAGAGCATCCTGTTTATTAATTTCTACAATTCTGTTAACTTGGAGTTTGGGGGCGATAATATCTCAAAATTGGATGCCTTTCTAAACTCATTTTGCCAAAACACCCTAACAAGTTATGAAATTGTATTAATGGGCGATTTTAACATCCACCCCTGCTACTTCGGTTGTACTACAATTGGAGGGTCTGAGACAGGGGATCAGGAGGCGCCGCATTTTGAACATACTAGGGCTGGCGAGGTACTTGAGGATCTTTTGGCCAATCTCAACCTCCTCGAATCTACAGCACGGGAGGAGGAACCCATAATACCAACGTTTAAGGGGACATCCCCGGGGACTGTTATTGACTATATTTTTGTGACAACTGGTATTTTTAATTACATTATTTCTTATCGCACTGTGCCATCCCCCTTTAGTGACCACAATCCTATCCTTTTGACTATCTGCTGGGGGGACCTTATGGGACCTATGCCAGGACAGACCAGCCCCGGACCTACCCTACGCCCTATAGATCAGGGTAGACGGCTAAAATGGGGTAACGTGGTACCAGGCGATTTTTACTTGGACATCGGCCCACAGATAAATGATCACATCATGGTCTGCTTAGATCAGACCTCTCAAGGGCAGGACATCATGGATGCCTTTCAGGCAATATGTAATACAGTGTCCTCTAACCTTACGGCCCATAGTGGCAGGGGAGAGCCAAAGCCCCACAGGTGGTTTGACTCAGCTTGCACCAAGGCCCTTAAAGCTTTGAAATCTGCCCTTAAAACAATTCCTAGGGATAGAGCCTTGGTCGCAAACCTAAGAAAAGATTACAGGAAGGCTACTAAAAACAGACAGGACAGTATTAAACAAGAGGCGTGGGAAAAACTTACCTCCACTGACATATTGCGGGATAGTAGGCAGTTCTGGGCAGTGGTCAACCACACATATTTCTCAGATTCACCCAACACAGATATTGATTGTGTGATACCAGATGAGAGATGGTTGGCTCATTTCAGTACCGTGTATGGCGATAGGGGCGATTGCACCGATTCACAAAACACTCCGGGTCCGGTGGCCATACCCCTACATTTCAACAGTGAGGAGGTGGAAAAGGCAATTCGTGCCACTACAAAGAATAAAGCACCAGGCCCAGACGGGGTTCCAGCCGACTTTTATATTCACTCCCCCAAACTTTGGGCTGGAATCCTGGCAAAGGTGTTTACAGCTGTAAACCGATCACCCCCTCCAAGTACATGGGTGACTTCCACAATAGTCCCCATATTTAAAAAGGGCCAAAGGGACGACCCTGGGTGCTATCGCCCTATATCCCTCTTGGACTCTGCAATAAAAATCTTGGGCAGAGTCCTTCTGGGAAGGCTGAGGGACAGTCTGGAAGGATGCGGGGGTTTAGCTGACATTCAGTACGGCTTTAGGGAAAGGAGAGGCACAATAGAACAGTGCTCAAACTTGCATCTGTTGGCCGCCAAGTATACGGTGGTCAAGGAGGGGTCCTTGTACTTAGCGTTCATGGACCTCTCCTCGGCCTTCGACTTGGTCAACAGATCCAAGCTATGGGAAATCTTACTAAAGATGGGCATTGAGGAAGACTTGGTGGCGTTTATAGCGTCCTTACACCGGGACCTCTTCGCCGCAGTTAGGGTAACAAAAGAGGGAAGATGTACTACCCGTTTCCATTCGAAGCGGGGAGTCAGGCAGGGCTGCATACTAGCCCCCCTGCTATTTACAATTTACATAAATGACTTAGGAAAGCACCTAGAAGGGGCAGCTACAGACGTCCCGCGTGTAGGAGAAGCTAAGATCCCTGCTCTCCTATACGCGGACGATGCTGTACTCATAGCACGCACAGGGGTGTGCCTCCAAAAGCTTTTAGACGCATTTGGGTCCTTTATGGACCGGCTCGACCTGAGGGTTAACGCCACAAAATCTCACACTATGGTCTTAGGCCACCAGGGGAAAAGGGCCAATTCAAAAACATTTTGCTGTAGAGGTGAGGTAGTGTCGAGAGTCCATGTCTTCCCATATCTGGGAGTGCTTTTCGATAGTAGGGGGACCTGGACTCCTCAGATACGAGCTAAAAGTTTAGCGGTTGCAAGAACATCTATGGCTACCCTAGGTTTTGCCAAAAGGTTGGGACATAGACCAATGAAAGCAATCATAAAGGTGTATAATAGTAAATCCCTTCCCGTGGCCTTATATGGCGCACCATTATGGGGCTATGCATGCATAGATAAAATCCAACTAGCGGAGAATAGGTTTTTACGTTCTCTCCTGTCCCTCCCCCAATCTTCCCCGACTTTCTCCATTCATATGGAACTTGGCCTGGATTACGTCCAGGATAAAGTGAGACTGGCACCCTTGCTATATTGGCTTAAGACTTGGTTAAACCCAGAATTAACGTTAAATCATATGATCATGAGGGATGTGTTGAGTCTGGAGAATTGTTTTAAGTGCCCATGGTTGGTCTATATAAAAAAATCCTTCAATGATCTGGGGCGCCCAGATTTATTTACTGTTCCCTCTGGTATAACTAAGCAGGACGTGGACATAATTAAAAAACAGTTTATGATAAGGGAACGTTTGCTCCGAGAAGAAGCAGAATTGCAAAAGTCTACAGTACGACTGCATTATCTCTCACTCTATTCCCCTGCAATTGAGCCCTATTTATGTTTTGTCACAAACCCCTTTCATAGATTTTTGTTAACTAAATTTAGGTTTAATCTTATACATTTTTATTTGGGTAAATTTAATTCCTGGATGAAACCAGAGTTAGCACCTCCCTGCACATGTGACAATTTTTCAGTTCAGGACACGATGCACTTTGTTATGTTTTGTGATTTCTTTTCTGTAGTAAGAAAAAAACACTTGTTACCTGTTTTAAGGGAAGCTGGTTTCCTACAGGTGAGACCAGCCATGCTTTATTTAAAATCCCTGGGAAACATACGCATCACATTCGCCATGGCTAATTTCCTAGTGGCAGCGTACAGAACAAGAAAATGTATGAACTAGTCAAACCAGTATGCATAATTTTTTTTATTCTTTTTAACTATCATGTCAAATTAATTCGAGTGCAAAGAAATTGTTTAATAATTTTTAATTGTAAATAATCCTGTTTTTATGTCCTTTGTATGATTTTAATTGAATCGAATAAAGTTAATTTGACTGACTCGCAAATCTTTTATAACAGTTCAGGCGTCAGCCGAGCGCTGACGCCACATCCAAATGTATCTTGTCCTAATAGTTGTGGGACCGCTTTTGTCCATAGGGACATGTGAGCATGGATAGTCTAATGCTATCTAACAATGGTGTCTGTACTGGGCTAGCTACACTGTAATTAGGAATCTGGTGGCGCTCTAAGCTGTGATCTCTGTAACAGACATCGCAATTAATTGCAAATTCGTAAATGTGGGCATTCATCCCTGGCCACCAGTACATCTCTTTCAATTCTAGTAGAGATTTCGAGATCCCTTGATGTATCAGACCCTGTCCCATATGTGCTTCTTTAATAAAAGCACCTCTCTGATTCCTGTCTGGAATTACCCTATCCCCCACTCCAGGGATTCGAGCAAAGGGAAAGCAGTTGGCATCAATTATGTATGAACATTTGAGTGGATAGTTTAGAGGTAACGCAGCTCCGCTGCCTTTGCTAGTGGCATTGACAGCTAGCATTGTTTTGCCGTCTATTTTTGTTTTTGAACGAATGATTGCAGCTACAGAAGCCGTTTGCACAGCCGCCTTCGCGGCTTTATCAACCAATGAATTCCCTGCAACGTGAACGCCATCACGCTGATGACACTGTGTATGGATCACATGACTCTTTTGTATTTTTTTCTGAAATAGAACTACTTGTTCCCAAAGCAATTTATGCTTGATTGTGCCACCTTTTGCATCTTTGAAACAGTTTTAAACCCAATCCATTGTAAGATTGGACGCAGTAATACGAATCAAACACTATAAGTGTGGGGAATTCCAATCTGTATTTTCAAGCGCTATCTTGAAAGCCTGTAGTTCAGCTCGCTGAGCTGTACAGTCTCAGAGAGATTGAGTTTTTGTGACCATAGGTCTGAATTTACCATCACGCCAGCAACCTTTAACAATTGCGCACGCAGCACTATAAGCTTGTTTTCCCCCAATTGCGGGTTGTGCTGATCCGTCTGTATAAATTATACATCCGTTATGTTCTAGAGGCAGAATCTCAGTGGGCAGAGGACATTCTTGTTCTTATTGTAGAAATTCTTGAGTTTTCAAGTAGGGGTCAAAAACGTATTCAACGTCTGTTGCAGCAAGACAATTAACCCATTGTATCCATCTTGGATGCAAAGCTTTTGCATTTGGAATGCTCGCTTTTGTCACTGCCTCTAAGGCAGTTACATTAGTAACGACCTCTATGCGTTTTCCCTGTGCGAGGGCTCTCCCTTTTGCTCCTGCAGTTCCGAACCACTGTCAGAATTTTTTTCTGTTGAAGTGTATTTCGTTCCAGCTTGTCTGTACAAGTGTGATTTGTAAGCTATTGGTACCTTTCCACCTTCATTAAAGGTTAGGCATGTGAATCCGCATCTCCCTGGGATGATTCGGATGGCAAGGTTGCATTCGTTTACGCATGTCTGTAAATGGCTTGTTGCTAACATGTCTGTTTGCACTGAAAGCAAATTATCTGTGAGTTTTTCAGTGCAATTAGTAGGTTTGAAATCAGGTTTGATTAATTCGTAGAGAGGTTTAACCCTTTCTGCGTAGTTTAGAATGTAAGTTCTTCCGAAATTCAGGAATCCTAGAACTGACTGTAGGTTTTTCAATGTTTTTGGAGGTTGCAGCAGCGCACATTTTTCTAAAACGTTTGCTGTCAGGCTTTTGCCTTCACTTGAAAGTTCGTACCCTAGGAATAGGACTTTGAGGTGGACAATTCTTGATTTCCTAAAATTTAATTTGTACCCTTCAGAGGCGAATATTATGGTGTTCACCCTGTTCAAGTGCTTGTCCAAATCATCGTCTGTAAGATAGATGTCATTGACATAAGATAATGTCTCATCATCATACGTCTGTAGTTACTCTGTTACTCTGGCTGAAAATAACCCAGGACTATTCTTGAATCCCTGGGGGAGACGACAGAACTGATGTTGTGTCCACATAATTGAGAAAGTGGTCAAATACCTGCTTTCAGGTGCAATATTTTGACAGAAGAAACCGTTTGAAATTGCTAATGTCGTTTCATATTCTTTACGCACAATGTTATTCATCAGTACTGTACTGTGTGCCTTTAGTACTGCAAAGGTTTTGCAACAAGAATTTAAATGTCTGTAGTCTAAAACTAGACGATATATATTATCTGGTTTGGAGACAGGAAACAATGGATTGTTCATGGATGAGGTGCATGTTTCAATCACCCCTTGGTATTCAAGTTGATCGTACATTTTCCGGGATGATTATAGCATCCACATCGTCTTGTTGGAAACCTGTATTGTCTAAACCCGGTTGGGTTGCATTTACTGCAGCTCCACCGGTTTCGTTGTTGTCGTTATTCAACATTTTGTTAAACGTCTTGCAGAGCAAGTTTCAAGGAAACAAAGATAAGGTGCACAATATTTTCGGAACACTGTATCCTTCAACGTTGAATAACACCAAAAACTAATACACAGGATTTTTACTACTCAGATATGGCAGATATTTTTTCCTTTAACCCACTCCAGACGTCTATTGTAGTATTTTACTGGAAAAAGGGGTTCTCTGTGAAAAGCACGACTGAGTTACTCTAGTACAGAGGTCTTCAAACTTTTTGATGCCGAGACCCCCCTGTCAAAATTTCTAGGCTTCGGGACCCCCTTCTGATAAAAATTTCTAGAACTTGGTACTCCTCATCATCGAAAAGCATAAACACCCGCAGTTCCCCCGGCAAATCATTTTTATGTTGCAGAAATATTCTGCAATTCTGGGCAAATCACTTAATCTCCTCATGCCTAACAAAAATGAAAGGGTCCGTCTGTAACATAACTGGTGCTCATGTAAAGCGCACTGATACCTTCGGGTCTAGTTTGCGCTAAATAAAACTCCACACAAGAAAAAAAAAACTCCACAAACTATAATCCTTAAATGGTTACAATTCAAATAAGCACACATGAAGCTGTGATATTAAAGTCGGTTAGGCTCTGGACACTGACCATGAACTCCATCCTTCGTGGGCAGGTGTTCTGTTTTTTTCACTCTTATCGTATTGCAAATATTTTCAGCTGTTGGCTCCTGCGTCACAAATATGCTTGTCGCGGTCTATACCTTGTTGTGTTTCTTGCTCTACAACTCTAACGTACACGCTTGGCATGTTTTATTGCACTCTTTAATTGATATTCAGAATTGGGGTTCATCCGCTTTGGCGCCTTACTCAATTGATAAATGAATAAGTCCATGAATAAAGCAAGCAGTAATCTTCAAACTGTTTTCTGGGAATTTACCGACTACTAATGGCCAGGTAAGATGTGTGGACTATTACTGAACATGTTTATATAATTTGACTACCAGAGGATACCAATATTTTTTTCATCTCCCATAATGGGCCAATTTGAGTTTGGGTTTATGTTTGCATGAAACAAATGATATTGCCTGCTCCGGTCTATCCATGTTGAAAAGAAGAGCGTTGCTTCCGAGCCATAGCCTCTAAAGACCCACTGATGCAAGATGCAGTGTGCTCTAATAACGAATATAACTGGTAAAGAGACTGTTCATAATGCAGCCAGAATCTATGATGATAATAATGAACATCAAAATATGGGTGCAGTGGAGGTATGTTCTGAGGCACAGGAGGCTCCATCAACATGTTAACTTTATCAGTGTGTCTTCCATATACCTTTTGGCTAGGAGTACTTGAACAAAACATTGGGCAAATTTGCATTTAAAAACTTAGAATACCTTCCCCATCATATACCTTC
The DNA here is from genome assembly GCF_964263255.1 of Lissotriton vulgaris. Taxonomy (NCBI): domain Eukaryota; kingdom Metazoa; phylum Chordata; class Amphibia; order Caudata; family Salamandridae; genus Lissotriton; species Lissotriton vulgaris. The sequence continues at coordinate 1,090,070,061 of NC_141696.1, read as the reverse complement.
AAGCCAATAAATACTATTCAGGCCAAGACACTTCAGTGCAAGGTCCAGTTCACCCCAAGAAGCCCCTTGGTGCCACTGACAGATAACAGATGTTTATTTTTACCCAACGCAACAATCATTATTTTATCGACCTCGAAAGGATGGAAGGCAGTGTGAACTCACTGGAATTCAAATCTGTGACCATGTGGTCAAAGGGAAACTCCTGTAGCATGTACAAAAGTGTATTGAGCCACCAGACCTTGGTCACTGCGATTTCCTAATGCATGATTTTAGAAAAAAAACAAGTATGCATTGATAGCCCATACATAATTTCAGTCCTTTGCTGTAGTTTGATGTCACGGCAGAATGATGTTAAAAATTTATTTAAAAGAAATCAAGGGACCACGCAGAACAAGAGAGTAAAAAGGCGTATGCAGTTAGTGTAAAAGTGGAAGTGAACATAAATAAACTGTATTTTGGTAATGTAGCCTTCGGAAATAGCATAGTTTGAAATAAAAAAAAGGCGAGGGTGTGTGTGTGTGTGTGTGTGTGTATATCTCTGAGTGGTGAAAAGCAGGGCATAATGGGTGAGGAGGAAGGAGGGGGGGGAAGAGGCAGCTGCCTCACTAGCACTTCTAAGCTTCAGTTGCCTTGGGAAACAGCAATGCGATCAGATACCAGGAGCAGCCACGAGGAAGAGGCACGGAAAGGGGACCAGCTGGAACTACACACAGCAGCAGCAGCAATGAGGATGTCCAGGAAAGGCAGCAGGGTGCAAGGCAGCAAAAAAAAAATAATGATGCACTCTATGTTCATTACACAGGTGCATATTCATGACCCCAGCCCCCGGGCATTTCCTGGTGTGTGCATCCTGACGTCTCTCTGATTGGAGGACAGTCGTGGATGACGTTATATTCTTTTGTCCTCCAATTAGAGAGCATATTGACACGCATTATTCGGAATCCGAAACAAACGTTTTGCATTCCGGATCCAGGCAGTTCCAGGCAGGAGTGCGACCCCCTTTGAATGAGTCCACGCCCCCCCTGGGGGTCGCGCCCCACAGATTGAAGACCCATGCTCTAGTATCTAGCGTTAAATTAGTGCCTTGCCAAACGTTGGGCACCATGTAGTGTAGTTCCTATATTCCCAATAGGCTCTGGAAATTGGAATAATATATCCTATAGATGTGACGTAGGACTTATGTCTACTAGGTCTCTAATGAATATATTAGACTTAATTGTGAGTGCCAGCTAGCTCAGAATTCACTAGAAACGTTCTCGAATTCGCAAGAAGGGATTAGTTTCTGATAACCGCATAAACATGACAATTTTGTTTCCCCAAGATAAAACTGATCTTTAGAGTTGTGGAAAAATAGATAGATATTTTACTCAGTCAATCGTGCATGCTTCGTTTAACCAGAGTTGCAGAGAAATAGAAAGACAGGCGTTTTTCAATAAAAAGTATTTATTGAACAGTCTTCTTTCTCATGCAGAAGAAGTGAATTGCTACAATCGCAAGACTGGCAGTAAAGTATAATGCATACAGCGAGAATAGTATTATAAAATAATACTGTAAAAGCATGGTATGGTTTCTAAGCCATAAAATACATACACAAATAAATAAAGACTAAAAGTACTCAACTGGTGCTTCTATAATACGCCTACCCCAATGTACCTAACCTAAGTCTAGTACGATGGAAGAAGTAAGTGTGGTGTAGCACAAGTTTAGTATTCTACTGCCAAGAATCTATCCAAGATTTATCCTAGGGTCTAATCAGCTCCGTACCTTGGTTTAGAAGGAAGGAGGTCTGGTATCTCTCTTGTATCAGGACTCGATTTCCCCACACCCCACAAGGGGAGCTTGGAAACAATGGAGCTGCATTTCTTGGCAAGAGAAAAGACAGCGTCTCTCTCAGTGCGTCTGCTGGAGGGTCAGCTTCTTTCGGCACTTGCTGTAGTTAGAGGTGTCGGGCAAGTAGATAGTCCAACGGCTCCAAACCACTGTGTGTTTGCTTGGGCAATTATGGGCATATGTATACCTTGAAGGTGCCAAGTTTGACGTAAAGGTGGACATAATAACGTCATCAAAGAGTCTCAGTTCTTTGAAAACTTCATGAGTTCTTGGACAAATTAACATTCAAGCAAGGGGAAGTCCCTAACTGCTGAAGCTGAGTTTTCTGAGAAATCGTTGTAGATATTTGGAACTAGTGGAAGTAGCCATGCTGTATTTGGACTGCATGGGCTATGTTTAAATATGGTTAGGATTTCTATGCCTATATAAGGACAAGGTTCTCTTATACCTATATAAGGGCATGAATCAGAAACAAATTACACTACGGTCCTAAAATGCTATACAACACTTCGTTCCCACTCCCTCGCTGCATTGAACATATTGTGTTTGAGGCTCCCAGCCTGCAGCTCCTGTGGCACTTGAACTTCAGGCTGCCATGACAGGATCAGGCAGGTGGCCTGCCAGGAAAATTCTCCCTTCCAGAACTAGAAGGATGTAATGGTAGTTTTTTTTTAATACTAGTTGTGGCAGCTTGTCCGTAAACAGTAAAGCCACCAGTGTTGAGATGGTATAGGTAGGTTGAGCTTTAAAAAACTCCGCTCACTCCATGGCCAGTGGAGTTTTTTGCTTAATTCTATGCTCCACCGGAGCATGGAGTTGACAGAACTCCAACATTTCTGCTGGCAGAGCGGAGTTTGCCCCCCAGCCATACCAAAGAGCCACCTGGTAAACTGAATATGTTCAGAAACTATCACAGTGCTTGTGTAAGGATATCTCCCTTGTCACTTATTATTACACCAACCCAATCACTAGCATTCTATATGCACTACACAGCAACCTTTAACACAACACCTGGTATCACCACATGACAGCCATGGGCTCCAAGACATCAGGCAGATCGTGATATGTCTGTTTGCTGATAACGCATGCAGTAGGTGCAGAAAGGCTTTACCTCTCCCAAGAGTTAGCCCCTGAAAAAGCAAAATTCCTTCTCCACTTTTACCTATGCAGAACCAGGGAAAAATTCCAGCCCAACAAGTTAGAACCCCTTAGAGTAGTAGTAAATCTGACCGGATATGAGACCAACCCAATGGCTATATACCTTTTCATGGAGCCTAGGGATAGTCAAACCGAGCTGGACGGGATCCGCAGGAAGGGCGCAATAGATGAGGATACTCTTTGGCCCAAGACTTTCCAAAGAAGAGATTCTTGGAAGTAGCTAAACCCCTATCTCAAAGCACAAACACATCTGCTCCTGTATCCATTTGTGGTCCAAGGGTAACCCTTAGAGTATCCGGGCAATCTTCTTTAACAACAAGTGAAACTCCAACATGGAGTTCTGGTGTAGGGGCATACAGCTTGTTAATACGAAGGGGAACAGGTCTCATAGGGAAGTGTTGATAAAAAGCATAGACCCCCCCATGTCAGAAAATCTTAGATGCTGAGGTGGGTGTGCACACTTGGATAGGAGGGAAGGGGCAGCCCCTAACTGTATGGAAACTTACACTGTGCTACTCTTGTTTCAGAGGTAAAGGAATGCTTCCACTCGGCACAAATGAAAACTGTGGCACAGTCCTGCACATTCTGGTTATGCAATGGGGCCTCTCCATGCTGATGCATATGTACTGGCAGTGCGACAAGTTTGCCTACACTCAGCTCATCTCCGGAAGGCAGGGATTTCGCTCTCTCATCACCATACACACTCCTACCCTGGTCATTCGCAGAGACGAACTATCGGACTTGTTCCAGCACCCATTAAGGAAGAAGACAACCTTGCTGCATTAAGCTCATGAACTGCAGATTATTTTGGCTTAGTTCAGTACAAGGGCATTAAGAAGAGTTTGGACTGTTCTCAGACTCACAAGTATCGGTGGGAGGGTGCAAATCACAAGATGGCAAATGCTTAAAATGATGAACAGCACTGAGCTCAGCCTTAGTTCAATCAAGGAAGAACTGAGAGTCATTTGTCTTACCGTGTAGAATTATTATGTGTTAGACTTAATGACCGCGTTGGAGGGAGGGATGTGTGCCAAGATTGGTGCATCCTGATGTACGTTTATCCTACGAAATGACCTGGATAATGGGACATTGACTCTTGCCATCCAAGCACTGCACAGTTTAAAAAGAGGCATGAGTGAGGAGGGAGGTGCGTCTGAGCAGGAGTAGTTCTCGAATTAGTTCCCATGGCTCCCCCAGTGGCTTTTGAGATGGTGCACTTACAACTGATGAAATTCTGTGTTCAAAATGTTAATGTTATCACTGACATATTTACCTAACTATACCTTTACTTAGACCTTTGGTTTTTCCAGTGAATATATATATATATATATATATATATATATATATTCAATGAAAAAACCATAGGTTATAGGCCATATATAGTTAGGAATTAGCATTTACAAAACCTTATTTTACTCGCATAAAACCATTGAAATTCCATATATAGTTAGCTAACTATAAGCGCTAACTATATATCGCGCACCCGCAATCCACTGCTGATGATGTCACATATTACATCATTCATGACATGGTCAGTGACATCACTGATGACATCACTGATCACAACATCCAGTGATTGTATGTGTCTGTAAAGTTTAAATATGTTTCACATATTGAAGAATGAGTGGATGTATAAGTGTCTGGATGAAGAATTTAGTAGGTGCATGACTGACTGTATGAGTGAGTGATTAAATGTGTCTCACTGAGTACATGGGTTAGTGAGTAAACTGTCTTAATTCGTGCATCAGTATGTTTGTTGTTGTGTAAGCTGCTGCATGTGTTGATCAGTAGCTATAAGAGTGGCCATATGGGTTATTGATTGGTTGCCCAAATATTTGAATGGGAGGCTGAGTGTGTGTGTGGGTGGCTGGGAGGTGCGTGACTCTGTGCATAGATGTGTGAGCAGTTGATTCACTAGATGTATGGTTTCAAAAGTGCACGTGGAAACAGCTATATGGGCGGTTGACTGTGCATGGGTGTGTTGGTGAGTGAATGGATTTCTCATTGCTACATGTGCAAGTAAGTACGTATGTAAAACACAATACATGTGAGAGTTGAGATATATAAATAACTGAACATAAGAGCCAGTGAATGTGTGAGTGGCTGTATCGATCACTGTGAGCTTGTATCAGGGATTATATAAGAGAGTAAATATGTGTTATTATATGTTTGAATAAGTAAGATGTGTATAACTGTATAGTTGAGGAAATGGAGGTGTGATTGATTCTTTGCATGACTGACTAGGTGTGTGAGTAACTCCATGGATGAGTGACAGTCTGTGAGTGTCTGTTTATACTGAGTGTATGTAAGGTTATATTAGAGTCTGAAGAGGTTCATTGTATTATCACATGAGTGATGTGATCAGTGATGACAAATGAGATGTCATCAGTGATGTCATTTGAGTTGTCATCAGTGATGTCATTTGAGATGTCATCATTGATATCATTTGAGTTGTCATCAGTGATGTCATTTGAGATGTCATCAGTGATGTCATCAGTGATGTCACTGACCATGTCATGAATGATGTAATATGTGACATCATCAGCAGTGGATTGCGGGTGCGCGATATATAGTTAGCGCTTATAGTTAGCTAACTATATATGGAATTTCAATGGTTTTATGCGAGTAAAATAAGGTTTTGTAAATGCTAATTCCTAACTATATATGGCCTATAACCTATGGTTTTTTCATTGAATTTTCAAGGTTTTGTAAATGCAAATTCCTAACTATATATCCACTATAACCTATGGTTTTTTCTGTGAATTTCATTGGTTTTTTAATAGCAAATATGAAAAGCTTTAAAATGTCAAGTACGTGATAGATAAAAACATTTTCGTATTTATGCACGCTGATGTGCTTTGAACGCTGCCCCCCCCCTCCCCTCCGTTGTAATCCGTCGTACCTCCTTGTCTCTCCATTTGATTGATTGTTGTCCAAGCATTTACTGTTTTAGAATTGGTTCTCTTTGGATCATTCTCTATTTACAAACAAGCACAAAGTCGCAATACTCTGTTTAGTCTTTGCAGATAGTGAAAAATCGTGTAAAAAAAATAAAAGTAATCGAGCAAAATCAGTAGGCCACTAATTGGATCTCTTTTTGACCTCGCTAAAATAGAAATATTAGGAACAACCCTTCTTGAGAAATACGAAAATAGTGAGATGAACTGAGCTCCACACCATGAGGGCTGCAAGACAGCTCGGCTCCATCACCCATCCCGCACAAAATAATGACAAACCCTATGCAAATATTAAAAATATAGACAACACACCAGCAAAGAAACAGGGTAAAACATTTTATTAAAAAACTATTTACATAACGTTGGTTTATAAGATGATGTCAGTAGTGGACCGATGTGTGAATAGATCGAAAACAGCACAAGGCTCCAAGATCCGGATAGCAAGCTCCTGGATGTTGGGTGCCATAGTTTAGAGTTCTGAATTTCAGCCTTTTTCAATGCCTGTGCTTTGTTGAATCAAAATGGCGGCTTGACACAAAGCTGACTCAAGCGTTGCTACTGATGCTATGCAGACCAAAACTGGTTTTCAGTTTGTACATTTTTCTAGATTTTTCAATCCAAGTTTGGTTGACTTTGTAGAACGATGGCTTCAGATTTTCAACATACGGTGTGGTGGAGCTGACTGGGAGGGGGCGCTTCGCTCCTGCCCCCTCCCCAAGTAAGATTTTCATACGTGAAAGTACGTTAATGGTTTTGGTCCCTGAGATGCTTCGATGTCACTACCATTCTCAAATAGCATAAGTTCTAGATGTTGGGTGCCATAGTTAAGAGTTCTGAGCAGCGCTTGTAACACTGTCTGAAGCTTATTTCCACCTACTGCAGCTTCACTATTCTCAAAGTAAGTGAGTGTCGTTTGTGGACCTGACTGCATTAGAAAACAATGTAATATGTTACCTTCCTAAACAGCTTGACGGAGGCCCCTGAGGGACGCTGTGATGGCCATGGACTCGGAGAAGACGCTTGGCTCCGACACCCTCCCCAAGTCTTATAGCACTGGTGTAGCCTGAGATCGCCCCCGACATAGGCGGCCGGCTCCCGGGGTCCGGCGGTACTTTTTGCCTTTTGATGACTCTTCAATTCTGGACCTTGTCCCACAATCCGTTTGACCTGAAGACAAGCTGTAGTGGGGCGCCCCTTTATCGTTTTAGTTGCCATTCCGCCCGCTTTTGCTACACTGTGCCTCTTCCGCCATTCAGCTGTTTTCCGCCCGCTCTTGCGACTACAGCGTCTCGCTCACCATGTAGTTGAGATGCGCCCGCTCTTGCGGTGCAGCGATAGGCGGCTGCCACAGGACTCTCAAAATGGCGGCCGGCTCTTCGGTTTTGGGCCTGGTCCACTAAAATGGCCCTGGGACACCTTGGAACTCGGACGCTTGTCTGCTAGGGCTTGGGTCCCATTCTCGAAAAGCGTCCCCTCAGCCGTGAAGATTCTACAAAAGTCTTGGGGGCCTCCGACTCCCGCAGGCTTCTGGTGGGGAGCGGCTGCCATGATTGCTCGTGGAATGGCCACGACGGAGCTACGAGATGGTAGTGGTCTCATGCTGACGCCAGCTTTAGTCTGAAACATCCAGAAACACTGTAGACTACCAATTCGATCAGTTCCGGTAGCGCCCCAACATGACCCGGAAGAGAAGAACTTGCCCTCCCCTCTTTGACTGATGGTTCTTGTTGCCTGTCCCCTCTGTTGTCATTTAACAGAACTTTTTGGACTGCTGAAAGGGGTTGTGTTCTGAACGCTGGTTGGTGGAGACATTTAGACTATATTCTTGACCTACGTTGTCGCGTAATGCGTTTTATGACACGCCGCGTTAGCGCACCCGGAAGTGATCCGAGGCGCGGCGCGCAGCGCGTAACGTAAGCATAACAGGTCATGTGACTTGTTAATAAAACTTTTCATTGGTTCATTTTACTTTTGTTAATTTAATGATGAAAAGCTTGGTCTTATGACCTAAAAATTACGGTTTTTATTATTTTCGAACAATATTTTTTTTTCAAACATATGTTATAATATTCCAGGCTAATGTACTTTCCCGGAAAATTTACAACTGTCTTGCAAGTAAAATATATTCCTTTTTCGAGAAAAAGGGCGTTTCTTCCTTCCATGACGGAGCCGTTGAGTAAAAGAGATTCGGCCTGCTGTCTTAGTCGCCGATACGCCTGATTATCAGATTCTTATCGATCACTTTATGTTGCAGACATGAAAAACACAACTGCCCTTGACCATTTATCTTTACTGCGTTCCTACATATTATACCTTTTATCCGTCATGTAATTGGACTGCTTTATTTCACTTGCCTTTTACTGATTCGAAAACAGTCACTAAAAGTAAAAACTTTACAAATGAAAATACTACTACCGTGTTTTGTTTTAAAAACCTTTATTGTGAAAATGTCAGTATACAAATACGGGCCTATAACCACGTGGGCCGGCCACGGAGCAAACTCAAATCGTATATGATGAGGAGACATTTACACTGTAGAAGAACGTAACGAGCGGGCCATTAGGTGACAAGAACAAAGGTGTCTAACAGTTGCGGAATCGGTGGACGTACATTTTGTAATTAAAATACGACAGGGCCACTTACAATAACATTTTCTAGATATACATTTGCGGGCAAAGAGTTACGAGTCCCATTTATACCGGCGCCATTTTGGGCGAGGCCGGGCAGGTCCAAGATATAGTCAAAATGTCTCCACCAACCATCGGCCAGACCAGAACCCCTTTCGGCCCTTTATGTTACAAGATGGTGTCTTCTATTCAGAAAATATTGGTGGCAGCATTTTGAAAGGAAACAGAAACAGCCGTTCTCCTAGTGAGTTTCACATTGTTACATTTAGGAAGAATGTTGAAGAGTAGTATGTGGAAAATCTGAAGCCATTTTTCTACAAACTCTCAATCAGACTTGGATGGAAAAAAAAACCTGAAGAATGTACAAACTGAAAACCAATTTTTGTCTGTATAGCACCAACAGTAACGCTTGAGTCAGCTTTGTGTCAAGCCGCCATTTTCATTCAATCAATAGCGTCCCCCTGCACACATTCAGGGACCTGGTCGTGTCTTCAGATGAAACGCATTGTAGGAAAAGAAGCAGAAAGGAAAAGGAAAAATGTTCCGCCGGACCTAGTGAAGCTGCAGCAGGTGCAAATAAGCTTCAGACAGTCTTACAAGCACTGCTCAGAACTCTCAACTGAGGCACTCAACATCCAGGACTTGCCATTCGGATCTTGGCGCCTTGTATTTTTGTTTTGTTTTTGATGGAGGGGAAAGAACAAAAAACAGACATTGAAAAAGGCTCAACAGTGCAGGGCGCCTTGTGCTGGTTCCGACCTATTCACACATCGGTCCGCTACTGACATCACCTCATAAACCAACGGGGCACCCCACGCCGACTTTCGGCGCAGCATTGTAGGATGGCCACACCAGTGCGGCAATTTGCTGGACACCACCTCGGTGCCATCCAGATCTCGGCGCGTTCATTCATTCAATAGCGTCCCCCTGCACACATTCAGGGACCTGGTCGTGTCTTCAGAAGAAACGCATTGTAGGAAAAGAAGCACAAAGGAAAAGGCAACAAGTTCCGCCGGACCTAGTGAAGCTGCAGCAGGTGCAAATAAGCTTCAGACAGTTCTACAAGCACTTCTCAGAAATCTCAACTGAGGCACTCAACATCCAGGACTTGCCATTCGGATCTTGGCGCCTTGTGCTGGTTCCGACCTATTGACACATCAGTCCACTACTGACATCACCTCATAAGCCAACGGGGCACCCCACGCCGACTTCCGGCGCAGCATTGTAGGATGGCCACACCAGTGCAGCCACTTGCTGGACACCACCTCGGTGCCATCCGGATCTCAGCGCGTTCGAGTCACTGTGCCGGAAGAGTAACTGGAACTCAGCTGAACACGCCGTCTTTCGGCGCAGCATTGTAGGATGGCCACACCAGTACGGCAATTTGCTGGACACCACCTCGGCGCCATCCGGATCTCGGCGCGTTCGAGTCACTGTACCGCAACAGTGACCGCAATTCAGCTGGACACGCCGTCTTTCGGCGCAGCATTGTAGGATGGCCACACCAGTGCGGCAATTTGCTGGACACCACCTCGGTGCCATCCGGATCTCGGCGCGTTGTGCTGCCTTCGGCCTATTCGCACATCGGTCCGCTACTGACGCCGCCTCACGTGCCAACGGATTTTCTACGCTTTTTGTAGCCCTATGTCGCATAACAGGTCATGTGACTTGTTTATAAAACTTTTCATTGGTTCATTTTACTTTTGGTTTCCTAAAGATGGAAGGCTTGGTCATATGACCTAAAAATAACACTTTTCATTGGTTTAGAACATTTTTTTTTCCCAAACGATGAAAGCCCCACCTTGTTTCTGGATCATTCAGACTGAAGCTGGCGTCAGCATGAGAGCACCACCATCTCGTGGCTCCGTCGTGGTCATTCCGCGAGCAATCATGGCAGCCGCTCCCCACCGGAAGCCTGCGGGAGTCGGGGGCCCCCAAGACTTTTATACAATCTTCACGGCTGAGGGGACGCTTTTCGAGAATGGAGCCCAAGCCCTAGCAGGCAAGCGTCCGACTTCCAAGGTGTCCCAGGGCCATTTCAGTGGACCAGGCCCAAAACCGAAGAGCCGTCCGCCATTTTGACAGCCATGTGGCAGCCGCCTATCGCTGCACTGCAAGAGTGGGAGCAACTCCACAACATGGTGAGCGAGACGCTGTGGCCGCAAGAGCGAGCGCAACTCAGCTAGATGGCCGCCACCTGGGGAGACCCGTTCACGCCGCCTCCCCCCCCCCCCCCCCCCGGGCCGCCGCACGCCAATTTTCGGAGCAGCATTGTAGGATACCAAAACCAGTGCGGCAGTTTACTGGACATCACCTGGGTGCCTGTCGTACATGTTGTGTCAGCCATGTGACACTGGACACAGACCGCTACTGACGAGGCCTCCCCCCGCACCACCCGGGACGCCCCACGCTGTTTTTCTGTGCTGCATTGTAGGATCCCTAAACCAGTGCGGCACCCAGGCGACATCACCTGGGTGCCGTCCAGAACTCTGCACGTTGTGCTGCCTTGGGACTATTCGCACAACAGACCGCTACTGACGAGGCCTCCCCCCGCCCCACCCGGGACGCCCCACGCCAATTTTCGGAGCAGCATTGTAGGATCCCTAAACCAGTGCGGCACCCAGGCGACATCACCTGGGTGCCGTCCAGAACTCTGCACGTTGTGCTGCCTTGGGACTATTCGCACAAAAGACAGCTTCTAACCATTGTTGCTTTTTGTGTTAATAAATGTTTAAATGTTTTTAGTTTTTGTTCTGTTCATTATCGTTAAAAGTTAATAAAGTTTTATAACCTTAATTTGTTGGAGTGTTATCTATTTTTTGAAAAACGGGTGAATGGGGCCTTGAATCGGGTTATTGTCATGTGTGGGCTTTGGAAGTGTGCTGCTGCAGGATCGGACATTTCAAACTCAAATGCACGTTCTTTTTCTTACCTTTCCGAAGCATGGAGCGCAATAGCAAGCAGAGAAAGAGTGATGCACGTGTTGAACACTACCTGACCTGGCAAGTTGCTGGCAGTGCCCCCCCGCCCGCTCCTGAAAGAGGGCACACACACACCGCCGCCCCGAGTACTTCACAAATCTTTAAAAGACCATGCGCTTGTTCATGAGGCTTAAATGGTTTATCACCTCTTCTAGAACCCCTACATCGACCCTCTGACGTTTCATGGAAAAATTACCATGTAACACAATACCAAGCCCTGTCAGCTGAAACCCCCAAGGAATCGTGGGGCATATTATCAAGGGGGTTTATCTCCGCTTTTTTGGCTTTAAAAACCATGAAAGCGGAGATAAAATTATTTCCCTATTATCAAGCTGTCGCTAACACCAGTTAGTGACACCTAAAAGGAGATAGCGACCATCTTGGGCCCGGCTTTGCATGTCAGTGATACTTATCACTAATGACATGCAAAGTGGCGTGCCAAGATGTTAGCGACTGGAAACAGTCCCTAACATCGCTACCTTCTATTACCAACTTTTGGAGATATTCGCGCTAAGCGCGAATATCTCCAAAATCGAACACCTGCCCTGAGCAGTTCTTAGCCATGTTATCCAATGGGAGGTGGATAACATGGCTAAGAGCATTAGGTCGATAATACATGAATATCGCTGACTTTTCTGCGATAATAGCAAGGTTTATCTGCGATAAAAATCGCCGATGTGCGGCGATAATTTTTGTCTCTAAACAAGTTATAGACAAAAATTATCGCTAGTTGTTAGTAATATGCCCCCGGGTTTTTGCTTGCAGAAATCGGGAGGCGGGAGACTAGCACTGAAATCAGTACTCACACGCCTGAATCAGGAGGATTGCCATGTCTGAATTCTCTACAGCTGGGGCCATAAACTACATCCGCAGGGGTAGGTGATAGCCTGGGACCAGCCTGGCATCTAAAATGGCTGCCGTGCACGATAAAATTGTGGCATTCGAAAAAAGGCAAGATGGAGCAGCCGCTGGAAGAGATATATCAACATATATCAGCCTCCTCAGCCACCCTCAGGAAACATAGGGGATTAGGATATGTCTCCCGCACCCCCTTATACCTAGTACTTTAATTAACGAAGCACAAAATGGCGAATTCCCGTTTCGCTACCAGTTTGCGGCCCAGTTCGCGGCCCGTGAAGCGCTTCTACCGTGAAAAATCATTTTTTTTTTTATTTTCCCCACGGGACCCTTTAATAACCCCAACAACATTCCTAGGGGGTCAAGAGAGAGATACCTTGCCCCCTTTCATTAAATTCCCCCTTAGTTTTTCACCTTTTCTTCTCTCTCGATCCTACCGAGAGACAAGATGGCGGCCGCTCCGGACTGTCACGCAGCAAAAAAAAAAAAAAAGCTCACGCACAGCCGCTGGAAGAGATGTATCAACATATATCAGCCTCCTCACCCACCCTCAGGAAACATAGGGGATTAGGATACGTCTCCCGTACCCACTTATAACTAGTAATTTAATTTACGAAGCACAAAATGGCGAATTCCCGTTTCGCTACCAGTTTGCGGCCCAGTTCGCGGCCCGTGAAGCGCTTCTACCGTGAAAAATCATTTTTTTTTTCTTTTCCCCACGGGTCCCTTTAATAACCCCAACAGCATTCCTAGGGGGTCAAAAGGAGGATACCTTGCCCCCTTTCATTAAATTCACCCTTCGTTTTTCACCTCTTCTTCTCTCTCGATCCTACCGAGAGACAAGATGGCGGCCGCTCCGGACTGTTTAGAATGTTGACAGACACCGGAGAGCCAATCAGCTTTCTGCGCGCAAAGTTCCGATAAGCGAAAAGTAAGCGGACCGGATCGCTGCCCAGAGCGCTGTTACAGATATATATCTTGGTTTGAACGTTAATTTCTCAAAAACTACTGGAGCACATATATTGAGACCTAGCAAAGGCACATCGGGCTAACAGTCCCTACAATTTTGCCAAGTTTCGTGCAAATCCATTCAGCCGTTCGAGCTAAAAGTGAGTCCAACCGCCCTATGGAAAAATGAATGGGAAAAACGCGTTTTGGGACCCCCCTTTTTTCTCAGCCCCCCCTTGACGAAACCCCACCAAATTTTCAGGAGCTGCTCAGAAACAAAATGTGCCATTTTCCTGAAAATTTCAGCCGATTCCATCCACAAACGCCAAAGTTATTAGACATAGAATTTTCAAAAGTCCCATAGGGAATTAATCCTAACTATATATACCTACTGGCGATAGCCAGTAGGTAATATATATATATATATATATATATATATATATATATATATATACAACCACACACACACGCAAATTCATTCACACATTCCATAAACCCTGAATTTTTATTGCCTGTAACGTTTGACTGTGTGGATGGATCTGCACTAAAGTCGGCAAACAATTGCCATAGGTGGCCACTACTCTGTAGTCATGGATAAGCTGCACTTTCCATTGAACAGTCTTTTTTGAATTGCCTGTAAATTTTGACCCTCATGGATGAATATGCACAAATATTGTCAAGGGCTTGGCATAATTTAGTCTCACCATTGAAAAGGCATTTTTAGTTTGCTTATAATTTTTAACCCAAGCATAGTTCTAAGGAAAAATTGGCACTTGCTTAACATAATAAACTAAGATTGCCCTTATAATCATCACTCCTAGGGGAGTGTTAGGGAGAACACATACACATAGAAACATGGCACACAAAAGAAAAAATATGGGTTTGCTGTAATAAAGTTGAAATTTTAACTTAAGTCGGGATCTAGTGACAGCCCTTTACTTTCAATAGCAGCAAACAAGCACAATGCAGTGTGATGTTTGGACGTTTGAGCACAGAATCCAGCCTAGAAAAACTAAACTAATCATAAAAATACAACTTACAATTAACTGAAAAAAAAACATCAGTTAAAAACTGAATTAAGGATCTAACTCAAGCATGCAAACCAATAAAATATGCCAGTTATGGTATATAACGTACACAATGCATGCCATATCTCAGGGCGCCCACCATTCATAAAGCCGAAAACAAAACACCCATTTAAAAAAAACCTCTGAACAAGGACTGACTATCAAGAGCACAGCATGACTGGGAATGTGAGTTATAACATACATTGTACGCATTGCATACACTAATTGCTAATTTTAGTGGTTTTCTGCATTTGAGCAGAAACAATACATTAGTGCTTTATTGCAATATATATATATATATATATATATATATATATATATATATATATATATATATATATATATATATATATATATATGTATATATATATATTACCTACTGGCGGTCGCCAGTAGGTAGTTATAGTTAGGACCTAGTTTCCATAGGAAATCCTCAACATTCTATTTGGAATAACTTTGGCCCTGGTTGAAGAATCTTAGCGAATTTCTCAAAGAAGATGGCTCGGTCCGCTGCGCTCCTTCCCTAAAAGTTTGGGGGGGATTGGTCAAGTGGGGGCTGAGATAAAAGGGGGGTCCCAAAACGTGTTTTCTCCATGTTATTTTCCATAGGACCTTTAGACTCGGCTACAGGTCGAACGGGTGAATGGATTTATAAGAAATTTGGCAAAACTGTACAGTCCGGCTCGCAGATTACGCTTTTTTTAGAATGGTGTAAATCCGTTCAGTAGTTGCTGAGGAAATTAAAGTTAAAGTCAATTATATATCTATACGCACGCACACGTGCGCGCACCCAAACGGCTGCGCGCGCGAGCGGAATTTTGTTGCATGACGTCTGTTAACGTTCGATTCGAAGGAAATCAGGAAGTGTTGACCGCCATTTTGTCATTGCGAGTAAATATATTGTTGATTTCAAAGCGTTGGAATATGGAAAGGGGAGAAGGTAGAGATTGTTTTGCTGCGTAGGTTTTCTCAGGGTGTGCAGTAAGGCCCTTAAAGGCGAAAATATATATATATATTTTTTTTTTAAAGTTGCGTGGTGCACGCACTCGGTCGCGCACACCTTTTTACAAGAGTGTGAAAATGGTGATAAATCAGAAGTTTGAGTGCTTAGATATAAGGTGGCTCTGAAAAGAGCCATTGTGTTAATTGAGTGTTTTCTGCATTTATAAGTAAGTACCGATGCAGAGCCTGATGTTGCAGAGGAAGATTCTGTTTCCCTCATTCGTGAAATGAACACCGTCTCTCCTATATACGTCTTTCATGTGGTATCGCAAGTTGTTGTGGTAAATAGAACCCATGCTATAATCTCTGAGGAACGCAGAAACAGATTTATTTACATGTCTCCTTGCTTTCTCAAATTGTGCACAATGGTGATTGGACCAATTCCATTTCTGTCTTTGGCATATATTGGAATATACCAAGGCAGATCGAGGAAAAAGTGTCATCAATTGTCGAAAGGTGTCTTTTAGAAGCATTTCCAGACCTACCCCAGTGATTGTGCCTAGATCGTTAACACCACAGTGCACAATTATAAGGTCTGGTTCTGGGAGATGCATAAAAGTTTTCACCAATGGAATCAATTGGTGACATTTCAATCCTCTTTTGGAAATCCATGTTATGTGTACATTTGGTAAGCTGAGGTTGCAAATTCGTCTGCTTACTGCATATTTTTCACTCCAGTGAATATAACTGTGTCCTATTAGCCAGACCTTCATTTTCAAGGGATTTGTAGTCGTCCTCCGATCGGTTCTGGAAGTGGAATGGTAGTTAGAAGTTGAAATTCTAAATAAAGAAAAAGGAAGAGGCTGGGTGTGGTTTAAAAAATAAAAATGATTGGTTGATTGTAAGAAGTGGAGATTGAACAGTACGTTGCATGTTAATGTTTATGTTAAACGAAAAGTACTATTGGGTGTGAAAAAAAAAGACATGTAACAGAGCTGTGGATTGGCAGGTGTTTCTGGAGGGAAAACAGTGTTGTTACTTTGCTGTAGAACGTTGAGATATGAACTTTTGACCTGTGCCTTCAGCCAGGTGCAGAATGAGGTGTTACCATGGAAACAGCCAGAGATGGCAGTGGGTGATGGGTGAGTTTTATGTGACATTGAAAATATTGTGAGGGAGAACCAACTGAAATGTAATTGCTTACGTTACGCGCTCCGCATTGCTTCCGGGAAGCTGCGCTTTGCGCCTCGCGCACCGGAGCACTTCCGGGTGCGCTAACGCGGCGCGTCATATGACGGATTACGCAAGAACGCGATACGTCGTTGGGGCTCCACCGGAACTGATCGAATTGGTAGTCTACAGTGTTTCTGGATGTTTCAGACTGAAGCTGGCGTCAGCATGAGAGCACCTCGTGGCTACGTCGTGGCCATTCCGCGAGCAATCATTGCAGTCGCTCCCCACCGGAAGTCTGCAGGAGTCGGGGGCCTCGGTGACTCTTGTAGAATCTTCAAGGCTGACGGGACGCTTTTGGGAATGGGGCTCATGCCCTAGCAGTCAAGCGTCCGAGTTCCAGGGTTGCCCAGAGCCATCCTTGCAGGCCAGGCCCAAGTCTGTGGAGCCGACCGCCATTTCCTGAGCTCCGTTTTAGAAAAGGGGGTGGTGATGAACAGAGTGTCTGAGTTAAACAGACCACTCTTACCCAGTCCAAAGATCAGGGCTTGATCCATCACCGTTATTTATCTCACTGCCCCATCCCAGCTCAGAACCTGGCTATATGCAAATCAGTCTGTCCCTGGCCCAGTGCATCATGGGAACAGGGCAGACTAAACTACCAAGCCAATTCTTCACCAGAAAGGAGACAAGCTACCGGGGACCGGTTTCTGGCATTTCAGCCTTCTTCGGCCCGGCTTGCTTGAATCCTGATGGAGCAGTGAGAAAGGGACTCATGTCTGAGTATACCCTGCCACACCTATAGTGGCCAAAAACGATTTAGAAAAGGGGGTGGTGATGAACAGAGTGTCTGAGTTAAACAGACCACTCTTACCCAGTCCAAAGATCAGGGCTTGATCCATCACCTGAGCTCCGTGGCAGCCGCCTGTCGCTGTATCGGAAGAGTGGGTGCAATTCAGCCGGATGGCGGGTGAGACAGTGTAAATGTGATGGTTGGACCAGGGCACCGCAGGACGTGTCTTCAGGTCAAACGGATTGTGGGACAAGGTCCAGAATGGAAAAGGCATCAAAAGGCAAGAAGTTCCGCCTGACCCCGGGAGCCGGCCACCTATGTCGTGGGCGATCTCAGG
Source organism: Lissotriton vulgaris (assembly GCF_964263255.1). NCBI lineage: Eukaryota > Metazoa > Chordata > Amphibia > Caudata > Salamandridae > Lissotriton > Lissotriton vulgaris. The sequence continues at coordinate 1,090,052,393 of NC_141696.1, read as the reverse complement.
CCATACCAGGGGAACAAGACTTGGGGAGGGGGCAGGAGCCAAGCGCCCCCTCCGAGTCCGCGTTTCTTGGACCCTGAAGTATGGCACTCAACATTCAGAACTTATGACATTTGTGCAAGGCAGGGACATCGAAGCCTCTCAGGGACCAAGTATATCCAGAGTCCTTCCTACAGAAGGTGGTGGGGGTGGCGGCATTAGCAAGGCATCCCCCCACACAACTTGTCGGACCCTGAAGTATGGCTCTCAACATCCAGAACTTATGACATTTGTGCAAGGCAGGGATATCCAGAGTCCTTCCTACAGAAGGTGGTGGGCGTGGCGGCATTAGCAAGGTATCCCCCCACACAACTTGTCGGACATGACCTCTGGATGTACTGGGTGTTCAATTTCAGAATTGAAACTACTAAGAAGCAATTAGAAGTGTTGTTTTCATGTTGCAGTAGGTTCCATGTAAATAGTTATTTAATACAACGTTTTATCCTGTTACTTTGCTGGTGTGTTGTATATATTTATAATATTTGCATAGTGTTTGTCGTTATTTTGGGCGGGGTGGGTGGCGGAGCCGAGCTGTCTTGCAGCCATCATGGCGTCGAGCTCGGTTCCTCTCTCTATATTCATGTTTTTTCTAACGATTTATATGTTATAGTTTGCTAGCACGATACAGCGGATAGTCCGCATTTTATATATATGTCCTTTTTATTAGGGGGGTCCTCCGGTGGAGTCGGACGATCTACCTCTAATAAACGGTCCGGGTTGAACCAACTAGCAACAAACGGGGCAGAGATAGGCATGACGGGTTACAAAGGGGACAAAAGTGTGCACTACCTATCCTTCACTATCTGCAAAAACTAAATAGAGTATTGCGACTTTATGCTTATTTGTGAACAGAGAATGACCCAAAGAGAACCAATTTTGAACAATCATAGGCTATTGGCAGTGGGCAGAGAGGCCATGACACAGAAAATGGCTGTTACTTACGTGCATGATGGGGCCTAAAAGGGACTAGATGGCGTGGCCACTGTTTCGCGACTTTCACTTTACTTTTAACAATGGCTGTGGTGAACATAAATGAACGCCGCTTATGTATACCTAATTGTAGTCATTTTCCACAAAAAAGCTTTTGATATTTGCTATTAAAAAACAAAGAAAAACACTGAAAAAACCATAGGTTATAGACCATATATAGTTAAATATCTGAAGTCCATCTCTGCACTGCATGGAGATACAGGTCGTCGATCAGAAGATGTGCTGGCCACCTCTAATGGTAATAGCGTGGCCAGGGCTCTTGCCGTTGCCTCTGCAAATTGCAGAGGGTGCACTTGTTTGACATGCCGCACCATGGTATGTATGGAAAAGAAATATTTTTTTGCTGGATTTCTTCTTAAGAGAACCAAGTCACATATCGTGCAGGTTACTTTTGGTGCATTCACTTTCTTTTGATCTTCAGGATAAGTGAAAAATTGCCAGATGAAAGATTTATTTTTTCTTATTAAAGGTAGTCGATCATTTTGGTCAGATTCGGAAGATGAATGAGATACGGTAGCCATTTCACCAAAGTCTTCCAAAAGATGTAGGACGTTGTTGTCTCCTGAGAGTAGAAAAGATAGTGAGGGAAGTGGGTGGAGTGCTGCGTGTAAATTCCAGAATTGAAACTATTAAGAACCAATTGAAAGTGTTGTTTTCATGTTGCAGTAGGCTGCCATGTAAATAGTTATTTAATAAAACGTTTTACCCTGTTACTTTGCTGGTGTGTTGTGTATCTTTATAATATTTGTCGTTATTTTGGGTGGGGTGGACGGCGGAGCCGAGCTGTCTTGCAGCCATCATGGCGTCGAGCTCGGTTCCTCTCACTAGTTTCATATTTCTCATGAGGGGTTGTTCCTAATTTTTCTATTTTAGCGAGGTCAAAAAAAGATCTCATCAGTGGCCTACTGATTTTGCTCGATTCCTTTTGTTTTTTCTAACGATTTATATGTTATAGTTTGCTAGCACGATACAGCGGCTAGTCCGCATTTTATATATATGTCCTTTTTATTAGGGGTGTCTTCCGGTGGAGTCGGACGATCTACCTCTAATAAACGGTCCGGGTTGAACCAACTACCATCATGATTTTGTATATCTTCTGAGCTGGATTTAAGCGCACAATTGTTAAAGTATGAAACGTTTTATATTTCTAAAAAAAATACCAAGGTGTGTACATCCGGTAACGCACGAAAGTTTAAAAAGACATTCGGCTCCATTTACTGAAAAGTTTCATAAGAATAAAAAAGAAGTCTAGGTACAGTCTCTTTGACGTACTATAAGTTCTTTGAGGGGTGTATGAAGAATTTCAATAAGTTCAAATCGCAACGTTTTCACGAAATATATAGGCCTGTGCGCGCACTCGGTCGCGCACGAAAGCCTGGAAATGCGATATCCATTTTATTGACAACTGTTGCCGAGAGTGCGCACACCGGGTCGCGCACGAAAGTTTAGTAAGGCTATTTTATTTACAGACAAATTTTAATGTGTTTAAAAAAAGGCAAGGTACAGACTTTCGAATTCTGTATTGCTTTACAAGGAGTCTCTATGGAACTTGAACAGTGAAGAAAACGGCTTGTTTTCGAAAAAAATATTGCCAGAACTTTATTGCCAAAAGTATAGGTTGCATACACGACATTTTTCTGAATTAGCATTTTAAAAACCAATGAAATTCACAGAAAAAACCATAGGTTTTACACACGTTATAGTTACGAAGTAGCATTTAAAAAACCTATGAAATTCACTGAAAAAACCATAAGTTTGACACATGTTATAGTTAGCTGGAAATTTTACTGACATAAAACCAATGAAATTCCACGTTATAGTTAGTTGGACTCACTATAACTTGCGCGTGCAATGCACTGCTGATGACGTCACATATTACATCACTCATGACATGGTCAGTGACATCACTCATGACATCACTGATGACACCATCCAGTGAATATGTGTCTTTCTGAAAAATAAATATTAGTGAGTAATGTTTAAATATTTAAATATATATATTAGTGTTTCACTTTGTGTATAAGTGGCTACATGTGTTGGTAAGTAGCTACATGCGTATGTATATGGGTTATTAGATGTTTCTCTTAGTATCAGTATGAGTGTCTATATGGTTTGGTGGGGGTATTACTTAGCACATAGATGCATGAGTGACTGACTCTCTGTTTGTATGTGTTTTGAAGACAGCATATGTGCAGGACTGTATGGGTGGATGAGTGTGTATATGTGTTTGTTAGTGAGTGAATGACTGTCTCACTAGTGTCTTTATCAGTAACGACATATGTTTTAATCTAGTATATGTGAATATTGATGTATATAAGTGAGTATATGTGAGAGTAAGAGATTGAAAGAGTTCCTGTTTAAATAAGTATGTGTTTCTATAAGTGATTGTTTAAGAGAATAAATATGTGTAATTTTCAATAGAAGTAAGGTGGAAGTGTGTGTATAACTCTATATTCAAATAAATGGATGTTCAATAGTTTATTTGCACGTGTGAGTATGTCTGTGAGTAACTTTTCGATGATTGTCGGTGTGTAACAGGATGTATAGGTGTATCATTTCATATGATGAGTGAGTATATGTATGAGTGGATGTGTATATAGATGGTGACATTACTTGTTGTAACTGATATGGGTATCTGCATTTTTTTTTTAATTTCAGTTTCTATTTTTGAATATGTGTTTCAAGGATTACATTACAGTGAAAGGAGGTCTGTCACTATGTCACAAGGATGGTGTCATCAGTGATGTCATGAGTGATGTCACTGACCATGTCATGAGTGATGTAATATGTGACGTCATCAGCAGTGCATTGCACGCGCAAGTTATAGTGAGTCCAACTAACTATAACGTGGAATTTCATTGGTTTTATGTCAGTAAAATTTCCAGCTAACTATAACATGTGTCAAACCTATGGTTTTTTCAGTGAATTTCATAGGTTTTTTAAATGCTACTTCCTAACTATAACATGTGTAAAACCTATGGTTTTTTCTGTGAATATATATATATATATATGCAAAGCAAATCCTCAAACCTCCACACCGACAGTGTGGCAAAAGAAGGAAACGGACCCCACGACTTCGACTTCAGGCGAGATGTTACGTTTTATTCAAGACCTTTCAGACAACGTGTTTCGAGTACCATGTACTCTTGTTCACACACCGGTTAATAAGTCAGACTGTTATTTTTAAATGCTCAGTTTCCCTGACCCCTCCTATGGGCCACACCTCCTAACGTGCGTCACATGACAGTGAACATAGGCATAGAAAAGGTGCAAACTTACAAATGGGAAAGACAGACGACTTTTCATAATTATAATTACTGGTCAAAACTCAGCCTGAAAAACAATACAATATATGAAACAAATCAATTTCGTTTTCATAATTTCTAGTTCGTCTTAAAATTTAATAATGTATAGAATAACATTAAAAAAATATTATTTTTTTCCCATAAAACATTGCACAAATCTCATAGACGTCCTCAACAGATATCATAGCAGCTTGAATGCAGATACACAAAAAGGCTGAAAAAGTGACTAGTGCTATATCTGAACTGCATGAATGCATATGCGGTATATAAAGTGACTTGTGCTGGTTGATATGGACTAACCATCAGATTAAAAGATAGTTCTGGCCCTGATCCACTGAATCATGTGACTTAAACATTTATGTGATGACACACCACCCTGATACCCACGAGCTAATGTCTAAACTATTTATTATTTAAAATTCAAATTTTTATGAATTATATACATCATAAATATTAAGACCTATTTACAATTTATGTTACAGAAAAAACAAAATATATGTGCTCTTCTGTACATGTGCATACTAGTGAGTGAAAAAACGGAGAATAATCTGTGAGAAAGATAAATAATCCATATACACATATAGTATTAAAGGTGTATTCAGATGTATTAAATTTGATATGCACCTGCCATGTGTACTGAGGTTTTGCTCAATGGGTTACTGGTTTTAGAGACAGGTTACACCATGGCTCCAAAGTACATATTGGATGGGCCAAGACTTATACATACTAATACAAAACAGCCACACGTCAAAGGATGATAAACAAAAGGGGCATTTATAAAAAGTTGGGAAGATCCTCAGTTGCGTTCAATCCATATGGCTGTTTGCTGTCTAACACGATAATGTACTGGGTCTCCAACTTTCTTAGCAATTTGTCCCTGTCACCACCCCGTCTCAAAGGGGGCACAGCATCAATGACATAATAACTCAAGCACGTCAGGTCCCTGGCGTGTGGTGAATCAAAATGCCGTGCCACGGGGTAGGCTGAGTCATGGTTTACAATAGCCCGGAGATGCTGCAATATCCTGACGTGCACCTGCGATCTCCTGCTGCCCACATAGCACAAACCGCAGGTGCACGTCAGGACATATACAGCAAACTCCGTGCGGCAGTTGAAGTTGCCCTTAATTGCAATTTTTGTACTAGAAAAGGGACTATCATAATGGGTGGTGTTTTGCTGAAACTTGCACGCACGGCAAGAACTACATTTATAAAAGCCCTTCCTAGTGAGCCAGTCACTGCCAATGACCAGCTCTGGACTTGGCTTGACTAGTTTGCTGTGCATGCTGTAGGCTTTTTTGAAGGTGACAATGGGTCTGTCTGGAACTCTCGAACATAACACACCATCTGTTTTTAAAATGGGCCAGTGCCTGTTAATGATGGATTTCATTTGCCGTTGTTGCCAGCTATAGGTGATAATAAGCCTGGGAGATTGGTCATTGTTCCCTGCTTCTGGCGGTGTGGGCACAAGGAGAGATTCTCTGGACCTTTCCTTAGTTTTGGAAAGGGTTGACTCACTGTGTTGAGAGTTTTGACAAATTGGTGTGCACTAGAGATGTCACCCTCCCATATATAAAAAACGTCATCGATGAATCTCATCCAATATTTGACATTACTTAAACCTGGTGCCGTGACAAGATCCCGCTCCTCCCACCAGCCTACGTGTAAACACGCATAGCTGGGGGAGAAGCAGGATCCCATCGCAACACCTCTAATCTGTTTCCATACGTCTTTTCCGTACATAAAAAAGTTATTGTTAAGGCACCAATTTACCAGGTCGCACAACATTCGATTATGCCCATAGTATTCAAAAGACTTCTGTCCCAAATAATGTCTGATGGCTTCAATACCCTTACAATGTTCAATACAGGTATATAATGATTCAATGTCTAGGGTAATCATACACCAGTTTGTTTGCCATTGTAGTGTGCCAAGCGTGGACAAAAAGTCCCCGGTGTCCTTGATGTAACTGGCAAGACTTTGGACATGATTTTGCAAGAAGTAATCAATATAACGGGAAACATTCTCACCCATACTTTTTATTGCAGAGATGATCGGTCTGCCGGGAGTCGGGTGTCGCATTTTATGCACCTTTGGAATTAAATATAGGTGAGGCATCACCGGATATTCTACATGTAAAAATGCGCACTCCTCAGATGAAATTAGGTTTTCCCGTTTGTAAGACATTAACATTCGCTTCAAGGTGTCCCGAGCCCGTTTGTATTCCAAGCCGCTGCTCATCACATAAAAGTTGCTGTCGCCCAATTGTCTTAATGCTTCCGTCACATATTCTTTCTTTTGCCAAAGGACGATATTTCCTCCTTTATCGGATGAGTTGATTACTATATCATGATTCTTGCTGAGTTTTTCTATCAGTTTGTCATACTGGACTGACTGAAAGGTTTTTTTGGTGACATGTTTCTGTTTCTGTGTTCGTTTATTAAGTGTTTTTAAATCTTCCACCAAGCACTCATGAAAAATGTCTACCGCGTCTTTTGGCATGACGGGGACAAACTTGCTCTTCACTTTAAAGGGACTTCCCCCTGCTCCCCTTTGTGTGACATCGATAGCGCGAAGCTGATTTTGGGTATTAGGTACATCATTGCCTTCATTGATACTGGAGATAGGAAATCCAGTGCCCAGATCACATAGGGTTAATAGTATTCTAGCATCACTTGCTGCTGCCAAAGGAGAATCACTGGCAGTAACATTTTGTTCCCTGCAATTACTTTCTATGGAATTTGACTTGATAGCGAAGACATTTTTAAGTTTCAGTTTCCTAATAAAGAGAAACACATCCGCTCTTGTATTGGCATAATTGAATGAGTTTTCCGGGGAATAGTTTAAGCCCAAGGACAACAATTGTTGCTCAGCTGTTGTTAAGGTTAGGTTGGATAGGTTGGTGATTGTGCTGGCCATGCTTACTGTTTTTTGTTGTTCTTCTTGTTGTACCTGGGCGTCCTTTGGTTTTGCGGGGGATTTGGCGTGTTTCCTCCTTGCTTTGCGCCTTGTGTTGCGCCGCTTCCTACACCATTGTTGCATATTCTGGGTCGGAGAGTTTTGAGGCGGTCCTCGACTAAAAAATCGAATTCCTCGCCTAGGTCCAGGACTGCAAGTGTATCGTTCTCTTGGTTTATGCTTCCAACTGATCCCGCTGTGCTGCCCGAGCTTGATAAAGAAACACAATCCGGATCAGAGAGAGCTGAAAGCCCTGGCTCACTGCTTACATTTGGCTGTTGCGCATTTTTTGCTCGATTAGATAGCTGACGCTGTTTTCTGGCTTGGTCGAATTTTCGTGAGAAAGTATAAATGCGACCTGTTTCATAATCTTCGAGATCTCGTGCAAATTTATTTATTTTGCGTAACTTTATTTTCTCCTCATGTTTCTTCAATCTTTCCCCGATTTCTTTACGACTTTTCTCAATCAGTGCTTTGATATCTACCTCCTCATGTTTGTCCAATTCCTCGTTTATTTTTTTTATTTCTTCCAGCAGGGTTGTTCTATCAAGTACCGCATACCTGATTAAGATCTTAATTAGGTTCATGGACGCAATGAGTTTACTCTCACCACACTCATTAAGCATGGCGGGATTGGGATCCACAAAGCTGGGGGCAAGTAATATACGCAGGCCCCTTGGTACCCTCCCTGCTTCCTCGTACTTAGTCAGGGACTTATGTTCCCACCATTTCGTGACTTCGGATCTGGACTTCTTCTCCAGAGTTTTCAATAGTTGTTTTACGTCTTAGTTAACTGGATTTGCGGCAGTTACGGGCGCTTGCTTGTTTGACTCGCCCCGGGGCAGATTGGCATACAATATTGCTGCTGCCACCTCCCTCTCTTCGTCAAGACTTGCTGACATTGTTCGTCTTATGATTTGTGGTGTAATCAGAAAGGATTTTAAATGTTCGTATCGGCACTGGGCCCCTGTGTTTGCTGATGCCTGAAGTTAGTCGCTGCCTCCTCACTTGTGAATTGCTGAGTGATTGACCACTGTGCTCCGGTGTTCCGTTGACTGCCGGTCTCCCCGACCCGCTAATCATGCCCAACGGTGCTGTCCTCGTTGTTGTTCTTTCAGCTGCAGGGGGCTTCGCCAAAATACTCCTCCTCGGAATACTGCTCCGTTCTGGCTGTAAAGGCGATGCCCGCTTTGTGTGGAGGGGGTGCCGTTGACGAAGACAACCGGCTTCCGTAAATTAATGCAAAGCAAATCCTCAAACCTCCACAGCGACAGCGTGGCGAAAGATGGAAACGGACCCCACGACTTCAGGCAAGATGTTAAGTTTTATTCAAGACCTTTCAGACGACGCGTTTCGAGTACATATATATTAACCCTGGGCAGAGCCCACGGAGTGCACGTAGTGTTGCCTACTACGCGATTCTCAAAGTAGGCGTAGTAGGCAACACTATGCACACCCTTGGACGGAGCGAAGTTGCCCGCCGCCCACCTCCCTCCCGCCCTCTTCCTCACCCCTAATTTGGATTTTTAATAGGTTAAAAGGTAAAGAAAAGCACTTACATTTTATGCGGCGTCCTGGGGCTTCATCTTCTTCTTTGCACTGACTTCATCCAACCAAATGCGCATGCGCGGGCGGCCGCGCAGGCGCATGCTCATTTGGTTTGGAAGAAGTTGGCGCAAAGAAGAAGATGGAGCCCCGGGACGCCGCATAAAAGGTAGGTGTTTTTCTTTACTTTTTAACCTATTAAAAAATCCAAATTAGGGATGTAAAAGAGGGCAGGAGGGAGGCGGGCAGCGCGTAGTGGGGCTACACGAAGCGCGTGGGAGGGCGTAGATTCATGCCCACTTCACGAAGCTTCGCATAGCCCCACTACGCCCACTACGCCCAGGGTTAAAATATATATATATAAAGAAATTATATATAGAGAAGTTATGTTCTTTTCACAAGAGAACCCTTTTAAAGATGCTTTTATTTTGCTTATTTTGTACCGTTTATGCCACGCCCATAAATATATTGTGCTAAGCATTGATTAAATCAAATATGCCATAAAAAATGTATGGTCTATGGGTCTTAATTTGTTCAAAGTTCCAAGAAATAAATTTAGCAAATGGAATGGTTCCACCTTTCATATGCATGGTACTCTTTTGTATAATTCCAATTAGGTTGCTATTTGTTCTGATCCACTTCACCTAAGGTTCCAAAAGATTAGGAAATCATGTTTGTGGTGTTCTTACCTGGTACCCTTCATGGATATGATGGATATTATGAATTAAAACTGAATAAACACACTCCATAACTCACACAACCATGCAAGCCATAACTCGCACACCAAATATCATATGCTCTTATATCATGATATGTTGCTTAAGATATAAAAAAACCTCAATATTTCGGTGACATATAAAAATTAGAAATTATAAAAGCACATTCAGATTAAATGAACTTGCAACATTATATTTTATTGATTTTATATTTAATTATTACTTTTTACCATATTGAGGGCCTGCCTGACAGATGCCCATCTATCTCTATAAAAGTGTATAATATTCTAAGGCAATTGTAATAAGGAAAACAGTATATCTGTCACACCTGCCAAAATAGTCTCTCTCTACGGACTAAATGGTTATAACAGTGTGAACTAGTAATAATGTATGCTTATGATTACAAGTACTCCACACCCAACTGTAATTGTGTATTAATGCATTGTTATAGTGTAAAATATCATCAAGCAATAAGACATGTAAAATCCCTATAAACAAATGTAAACAAAACAAATCTGCCACATCTGCCAAACTCTAAATCAGGCCACAAGTTTTGATCCCTATGTATTAAAAAGGCAATATTTCAAATTGTTATTATTACTAGTTGCACTGTGCTATTGTAATACATATTGTAGAGGCTGATTAGGGCACTCCATCGCTTAGGAGTAATGAAGAAGATGGTGACCAAGATGATTACATTGGATTGCCAAAAGAGAAGAATGGGTGCAGGAGTGAGTTAGGTTTCACAACCAGTAATGTCCCTCCCTGTGGCTTCAAAACATCTTGTTAGTGGTTGAAACAATCCTGTGAAAATATGCTTCTCCTGGCAGCCATATGGACATAATATATGCTGGTAAACATGTCTTGGGAATTTATAACTTTAGGCCATACAAACATAAATCCTGTGGTGATTATTACACCTTTTATAAGATTCAAGGTCAAAATTAGGTTAATGAAGGCAAATATTGGTAATGTTACTACTTGAACATGAAATACCTTGAAAAGACAAGAACCATTATGCAAAACAAGAGCAGTTTGTTTCATTAAACATTGCGACTGGAAGAAAAGTTACAGTCACAGGGTCTGAGGACTGTCTCAAATTACAGTCGATCTCTGGCCCACTTTTATACAGTACAACATTGGTCATAAAGGGTTTCAGTGACCCACATATGGTGAGGAATTTAAGTTGCTGCCTTAGGAGTCTAAATGAATTGTCTATTGGAAAATACAGGTGAGCCTCAACATTGCATGGCCACAATGTGGCCAGTGGGTAAAAAGTCCAGAAGTCCAGTATTGGGAGCACCTGATCACTGTGTGTGCTGTGTCCTGATTGGCAATATGTTCCTACCTCATGTTGCATATGTCTTTTATGGTGTGTTAGGTGCACGCAAACCCTCTCCCGCCATATGTGCTTTATTGGGGCAAACTTCCTTGACCAAGTGTCACTGTACCTATTTGTGGGATTGATGTAAGGTTTCCTGTTCATGCATTTGTCTGCCGGCTGCGTGCTACCCCACCTGTGGCCTATCAACCAGTGACCTCGGGCCAAAGTCTTAGTGCTTGCCTGACTACATATCTGCAAGTGGGAGTTGATGTGAAGTTCACAAAGGGTGATGTTTTTAATAGAGATGCGATTTCGTTCTTATAAATGAATGTAACATTTTCCATAATAGCATCAACTTTTTCCATATTAACAACCTGCTGATAAAGATTGATAGAGATGATGACCTTCACCATCATCGTCAAATAATCATGCTCTTCCCCCTTAATAATTATCCTGGAAGAGTTTACTAAATAAAAAGCTTCTCAATAAATAACCAATTATATATTTGTCATCTTACATCCTTATCATAATTATTATTTTTATTATTATTATTAGTATTAGTAATAGCAGTAATAGGAATAGCAATTCTAGTAATAGTGGTGGTGGTAAGTGGTAGTTAAAATAGTTATAGATTAAAGCAGTACTTTAGTAATAACAGCAATAATAATAGTAACACTATTACTATTATCAATAAGACTACTACTACTGCTTATCGCACAATTACTATGGGTACTAATACGATTACAACAAATAATATTAACTATGATATGTTGAATTTTCAATGACTGAGTTGTCGGAACTAGCAGTAAATATGGGAATATAGGTGGTACTGTTTATTATCATTATTGTTATTGCTATTATTATTATTATTATTTTTATTACCAGTGGTAGTACTAGTAGTGTAACAGTAGTACTATGGTAGTATTAGTAATCATAGTCGTTGTAGTAATGATAGTGAGAGTAGTAGTAACGGTGTTCATAATACATTGTTAATAGTGTTTGTGGTAATAAAGTTGCTATAACATTTACATTTATATTTTACAATATTTTTAGTGGAAATGCTGTTCGTAAACACTAGATGCCACTCTTCTGCAATGCATGGCAATGTCCTCGCAATTATATTTCTTACCCTTTAGTTAGTCAGTTCATGAAGTTGTACCGTTAATTGCTTGGAAGTAGGACACATAATCCCGTCAATATGCGTATTCTGATTTTGCCTCTTGGAGCTTAGATGTGCTGCTCATATGGCATCTTGTAAACTGGTGAAGCTCTGCATAATGTGACAAAATGCAACATGACAGCTACAATTTTGAAGGGAGACCCAATCTGAATGAGATACTTGCCATCACCTCCTACAGTGCATATCTGATCTGACTGATTCGCTGTGCTTTAGGGAACTTTCTAATAGTGATGAGCAGATTTTTGGTATCTGTCTCTATCAGTATATACAGCTGCCTTTCTGGATATCCTGAGGAGGCCTCCAAGTGAATCTTCCATGACGCTTTAGTTGCTCCCATCAGTGTGCAAGTCTTCATTGTGAGCTAGGGAAAGGAGGCATACACACAAGAGACCACAATAACCATCAGCGGATGAAACTTTCTTCAGCTGCTAATGGAGAGCCCAGAGAACAAGCAGGTGGCATGATTATGATTGTCACAGAGAGGCCCCCTTGAACACATGTAAGCTCACGCTACAGAAGAAATTATATTAAAGAAATAAATTTGGGATGTTCATCATTTGCATTCAATTGTGAAGTGTTAAGCAGGTAATTAAGAAATAATTAGTGTATCTATAGCTAAGCTTCCAGTATTTGAAATATGCTATACCAATGCTTTTGGTGCAGTTCAGTTTGTAACATGTCTACAGTACTTTGTAAAACCGACAACAGCAGTCGTTTCAGTGCTAACATTGGAAACATGTCTCAAAGTCAAAAAGTACGAATATGGACTCTAGCATTTTGATATTGGACAAATATGTACATTTCTAAGTTACGCATATGCACATATCATCCAGTAATGTCAAGAAACATCTGTTTTTTATTTTATTTTAAGCTGCTATCGGAACCTCTCCTTATTTTGACAGCTCTGCACTATTCCAGCCATTTTCACCTCTTTTGCTTTCTGCATTAAAGGCCGGATCACAACACATTTTTGACTGACACTAATTCATGTACTTAATGGTAAGTAAGTGAGTGCTTATTGCAAACATCGTATTACGTATTAGGAAAGCAGATTTGCGGAGGATTTAATGCATGATCAAAGTGCTTGTGCATATGTTACGTTGCATGTTTTTTTTTTCTTTCAGTGTCAGTTCATCATTGAAAAAGTTTATTTCATGATCAATTATTTACCATTGCACATAATGAATAAACAGAAAAACTCAAAATCAGTCACCAAAAAGCCGTAGCCCTTTTACACAAACTAAAATAAATTAGTCGCAGGGTCAGGCGAGCAGACTTCTCAGAGAAAGGATACATTTATAAAAATATACTCTCCACAAGATCCATAAAATTGAAAAAAAAAACACTAAGTAAATTGCGCGTTATCGCCAGCTACACAGGTGACCATTTCCTAATAACAACATGATTAAAGTAAGGCTGCAATAAGGATTTAGGCTCATCAGTCAATCCCTGACAATTTCGGATGCTGAGTAGCAGTGAATTCACCATTCCAGGCTTTATGAAAGCAGAAGGAGCAAGCCAAACAGCTACCGAAAAAAAGATATGGAACATTTCTACTCTCTCCTTGACGCTGTGTGGGTTGGCCAAAGCCAATGCAGGCACCCTTGCACCTTAACGCAAGGGTGCCTAGCTTACAGGTAGGATTGTTTTTGTGCAGGAAGGGGCACCTTTCTGCAAGAAAACAATCTTAAGAAGCATTTTACTCTTTCTATGTGTGCTGCAGAATGCAGCACACATAGAAAGAGGAAAAGTGGAAATCGGAAAAAAACAAGGAAAAATAAAGACATTTCTCCTTGTGATTCCTCTCTGGGAAAGGTGTAACATTTTAAAGCTGGAATGTGCTAAAATCTAGGGTGGATGTATGGTAATCGCCATGGTCCATCCTTGGAACCCCTTCCCAATGCAAGGTAACACAAGGCAGCTTTACTTTGTATTTACTTACGCACGTGAAGTTGCTTTGCGGAGCTTAGTAAATGCCCAAAAATATTTTATGCCTGGGCGGCGCAATAAAAGTGACGCAACCCAATACAAAACTTTAGTAAATCTGCCCCCTTGTTTTTTGTGAGAATGTCATAGAAATATTCAAACATTTCTGTTTAGGAAATGAGTCATACAATTACATTATCATTCAGTCAGTGTTTGTCACCGGGCTCCAGCAAATAAAGATTATACAATTACTTTTCTAAATAAACCTAACAGAAATATATCTACAAATATATGGTACAGCTCTATGCACTGGCACACTTTCAGGCTGCTTTGTACAATAATGCAAAGGTGTGTGAGGAATATACCTTAAGATTCACACTGGAAGGGAAGCCTTTCAGTACAAAACACAATGCTCAGACTAACAATTTTTTAATTTTTTATTTTGGTCAGCAAAAGAAAAGGAAAACATTGTTACACAGCAAGACGTCATTTGGTACATACAATTTCATATCATAGAGGTCTGCTTCATTTCTATACATAAACATTACAGTATGCCGCTGGCCGCGCGACACGAAGGGGAGATAACGCGAGACAGCGTCTTAGTGACACATGCCGCGCGAGTGAAACGATAAGCGCGCCGCCCCCTTTATTAACGGCCAATGAAAGGTGAGCTGGAAGAGCGAGAGGCGGACCCACGGGCCTTTATCTGGAGCAGCTTGATTTTGCGCGGTCTTCTCGCCGCGTTTCCTGACTGCTCTGCGCTGTTGTTCCTGTTCGGCCTTAGTGTGTCCGTCGTGCGCCTGCCGGCCTCGCGGGTCTTGCGTCGGGTATTCCCTCGGCGGGTTTGCGGTGAGTGCTGGTTAAGGGGTCCGGTGTTCAGCTTGCGGGGGTTCTGCGTTGGAGAGGCACAGAGCGGGAGGAGGCGAGGAGCATGAGCTTGGGGGAGCGTGCCGGGCAGTGTCTGTTCCGGCTGTGTTCACACGTGTCCTATTGCCTGCATCGGTCCGCCTCTGTCCTTTTAGGGAGTGCATGGGTGCAATACATCCCCTCAATGAGGTCTTCCGTTTCATTTGAAACTATCACGAAGGGAGAGGATGTGGTTACCACGGCCGCCGTTGGTGCTGCGACACCAGGTTCGAGCCGCTTATCGAGCCATGAAGTGGTATGATCGAGTCGTGAACTTTGGTTTAATAAAGGATGTTACGGTGTCTGAGGTTTTAGATGTTGGCGATTTTAGATTAAGCGACGGGACTGGGTTGGCGACTTGATTCACTAGCGCTGGTCTATTAAGTGAGCGAATTTCGTTAGGGCTGTTTGCACACGATGATTTTTGGAGTTGTTTGTCGTGGGAGCTACAGGGAAGTTGCGTCCTTTGCTCTCGTTGTCTGGGTGGCGTGGTTGATGAGAGAGCCCAAGACTGCAGATATGGTTTGGCATCGGTGGGACAGTTGCGGCATGGTGCTTGTTTAATTTACACTGCTGTGGAGGATAAATGACGCAATTTATATCTTCCTGAGTCTCACCGAATATCGGGCTTTCAGTCGGCGGGATTAGTTTTTACAAGTCTGCAGATGCATCTCCATTGTTGGCTAAGCATTATCGCCCTTGGCTGCCTTTGTCAAGGTTTCATAATAGTGTACTACTGGTCGTACAGTGCTTCAATGCCTTGCCGGAAAAGGGAGCGCTATGTGAATGCTACGAATTGCCATTACAAGCGGCAGTCTTTCTATTTTGCAGCCGTTGTGCTTGTTTAATGTTTATTTTATAGTATACTACTTGTCGTAAAATGCTTCAATGCCTTACTGAAAAAGGAAGCGTTATGTAAATGCTACAAATTGTCAGTACAAGCGGTAGTCTCTCTACTTGATGCATTGTAAATCTCCACATTTGCATCGTTTGCCGCACTGTTTCCTTTCACCCTCTTCTCCTTTCTTATTCGGAAAATGAATATTATTTTGCGGTTGGAATGGCATTCAAACATGTAATTATAACAAAACGGAACGAAGATCTGGTTGTGGTGCCTTTATCGTGCAGCGGTTGTGCTTGTTTGACGTTTATGTTAGAGTTAATTATATTCACCGTACAGGGTGGAGGCAATTGATCACTGGGGCGACCGTTGTTACTGTTAACTTGCGTGTAGAAAGCAGACATCAATTCCAGATTCACGAGAAAACCGTGTTCATTATAGAAACACATACAACGCTCTCCCAAGATGGGGGGGGGTAAAAGACTAACTTTTCAACATTTTTGCACTCCCAAAACGTTAGTTGAACCTACACAAACTGTATTTCCGTGAATGCAGAGATCGGTTAACTGATTATAACGAATCAATAATCGTTTTTATGCGGTGATGTTGCAGCCATCAGAGGTCGCCATTTTGAGACGGACTGCTTGTGTTTAGGGGACGGGGAGTGCCCAAATGGCGCCGCATTTGTAGGTAAAACGAGGCCTCAGGGACCTCCGACAGCAGGAGCTTGGTCGCGGTGCCATTGTCCGTGTCCTAATACAGAAATCGTTTCGACTCCGAAACGTGAGCCCTCCGCGGCGGTGCCAGCTTTCAATGATTTCTGTTGCCGCGAGTAATTTGATCCAAGCACATGCAAAATACCAGCTTTCAATGATTTCTGGGGTCTGTCCTGGGGCGGCGCGCGATTAAAGTGATGCCAGGCACATGCAAAATACGATTAGTGTCAAGAAGCGGCCCCATTGCTGCCATCGTGGCGCAGGCTTCTAGTCTGGACAAGTGGCAAAATCTGACGGTGTCATATTATATATTGCATATCGATTGCGCGCTTTGTAAGCGGAATAGTAATGCCGGAAGGACGGCGACTATGGAGTTTTGTCCTCATCGTCGTCTGGGTTGAGTGCCATTGTCCGTGCTCTAATACAGTAATCGTTTCGTCCCGAAACTTGAGCCCTCCGCGGCGGTGCCAGCTTTCAATGATTTCTGTTGGTCTGTCCTGGGGCGGCGTGCATGTGATTTGAATAAAGGCAAGAAGCTGCCCCTTTCCTCATCGTCGTCTGGGTTGATTGCCATTGTCCGTGCTCTAATACAGTAATCGTCTCGTCCCGAAACTTGAGCCCTCCGTGGCGGTGCCAGCTTTCAATGATTTCTGTTGGTCTGTCCTGGGGCGGCGTGCATGTGATTTGAATAAAGGCGAAGCTGCCCCATTCCGCAGCTCGTGGGCCCTGTTTTCATGGGCACATTCCCAATACTGTGGGGAATCTCCGGGTGTATTTAATTAATGTTAACCCACTTTGTCCATAAGTTTTGACGACTCGTATAATACTCCACAATACGTTACATTCCACTGCCTTGTTGCCTCAACAGTATATGTCTGCTGTGTATATACCCAGAGCCCAGTAGTAATAGCATGATACCCAGAGCCCAGTAGTAATAGCAGGAATGAACATTGAATGAGGCTGCTCTAAGGTTCATTAATGAGACTGCTCCATATAACGAGAAAGGTTATTTGCGCGGAGCTTGTGGAGAGCATCAAACGAATTTATTTTTCCCAGGGTGGGTAGGGCCTGGTTAGAGATCCTGGGAGACAAATGGCGTCGCTGTTTAGGTGGGATGGTAATAGAATCCCAATTGCACGCTACGATGCCGGTATAGGTGGTAGTCAACTCTAACGGAGCTGACGAATTAAGGTAACGAATCGTAGCAAGTGATGTGTATATGACAATTCGGGCTTGCTTATTTGTCTTTCTAACTAGGAATAGACCCATTACTGATTCCGTCCCACATCTGCTGTAATTTAAGTTTAACAGATCCAAGGTGAATCTGGAGTAGTGCATGGTTGCACTTCCATTACTTCTGATATATGCATTCATTATGCAAAACTACTTTTTCTAAAGACGTCTCGTCTCTATGTGAGAGGGGCAGAGGATGCCGCGCAATCGTTCTGCGACGTGCCTTTGACTTCCTTCTAGAAGTGGTGAACTAACCAACGATTTCTTTTAACATATTACCCGCGTGGGTGCAGTATTCTGTAGGCTGAAGCTGGCTGCTCACATGTAGAGTAGGAAATGCACATGACAGGTAAACAACCAACGCTACATTCACCTCTCTCACGGCACATGGCGATTCACCCTGCTCTTCAGGAACACCGTCCAGTGGGTGCAAGGGTAATTAGGCTCACGTGGTCGTTGATTCTTGGCTTCTGTGCTAATAGTGCCAATTTGGGTGGTGGGTTTAGCAATGTGGACATATTTCCGCAGGGACCTCTACTGGGAGACCACAAGTCATTTCGCACAGACCACTGAACGAACACCAGATGGCAATGACTTTCAATTACTGGTATCACTGGCCGGATTTCAAGCCTCCTTTGGAAAGGCTTTGAACCAGGGCCACCCTGGGGAGCGTACTAATGCAGCTGTACTCCCATAGCACGCTGTGTTCAGCAACATTGCGAAGCAAAGTCCATGTCTGTAACTTTTATTTTCTCAATACTTGTATGTGTGTTGAGCAAAACCTCAGCTTATTTATTACATTCCAGCTTCCATCCATGTGCACCTGAAATATAGGTCGAAATTGTGAATTCCTATTTTAAGATCTGCCAACATTTGTCACTAGACTCAGAGAGGGGTGAAAATGGATTGTATGCATGGATGAACACAGTTTGCAAGTCAAGATTTTTGGCTCTGTCAGGTTCAAACACTTAAAATCCTTCACTTAAAGTCTACCTTTAGTCTCTTGTGTCTTACTGTGCGCTGGTTCCTAAATATTTTGTAGAAGCTTCCTACTTTCAGTGGACTTGTGCCTAAAGTATGGGCTGGAAAACAGAGTTGTGTCCCACAGCGAGCAAAGCTTATGAGGTCTAGGAACAGGCGCTCTAGAGCTGGTTGCGCAGCAGAAAATACCACAATAGACCACAAATTGCCATGGTCAATTCATACATGAGGAGGATGGGCTCTGTAATGGTACTCAGTAGGTCTGTTGGATTTATGTGCAAACGTGGCAGCATTCAAGTCTCTGACGACTTTTGTCAAGAGTTGAACTGAGTGCTGGTGTGCATTTGACCCTTCACAGACCTTCTGCTTCAATTAATGACTATGATGCTCCAGATCTTGAGGCTCTCACCTTACAAAATCTTTACTTTGACAAATCTGATCTCTAGCATTAGTGTTGAGTGCTGCAGCATCCATCAAGTCAGCGTCTCCTGGAGTTCCAGTAGTACATGTTCTCAGAGCCGCCAACTGCGATCCCAAGTATGAGATTCACATATAGATTAAAATGAAATGTGTATCATGATTGGCATGAAATTTCTCAATATCTTGTCAAATGGCTTGTTGGCATCCCTTGTCTGCAATGAAAGATTCTCAAACATAATTTGGAAGTTGGGATGTGCTGAGGCAGTGTTCGCAGTGGGGTTAAATGTGACTTCTGAGACTTATTCCAAGTCAGGCTCAGTGGAAGTTTTAGGTGTCCGCTCCTATTTCTGAATGACTATTGGAGAATTTGTCTTAGCATCCTTTGCTGTGGATTTAAGGCTTTCCTTGTGTTCTGTAATGCTAGATTCAAACTTACAGACCATTCTGTTATTCCCTAATATCATGGAGTCAAGCACTGCCCCTTGAGGACTCAAAGGGTGTATATGCACTTGACCACAAGCTATACGGAACTGATGAATAGAGCTAGATGAGAGCTGCTGGCAAAGGGAGATGAGGTAAAGGGGCATCCAAAGGTGGATGAGTTAAATGTATGACAAATGATCGGCCAATTAGGTCAAAGGCACTGTAAGCTCCAGTTGAATATATTTTCTCTATTGACCCCTCGCTTTGCCACATTTCATCGGGCTGAAGTTACAGAAAACACCTGTCTAGCTTACTTAGAATGACATGGAGCGCTCAGTGACGGTATGCGTTATGTAACAGATTATTAATTGAATATATCCTGTTGTATTAGCAGTGTGTAGGCTCATAATAACAGCGCAGTACATTGTTTGATTACCGCCCTTCCCCCGTTCACTGCCGTTCCAAAGTCAGTGGAATGTGCATTCAAAGATAGACTTCAGTTCGACCATTTACTTATCGAGTGCACGCATGAAGCAATAAGACATGTTACAATAAAGCAGCGACGAAAGAGATCATATAGGGGCGATTGTATCAGCGAAGACAGCAGGAGTTAACCTTTTGCGCAAATGTTGTTGCACCACATTGCAAATCTTAAAACGTAGACCGCTAATGCTTGTTATTCAGCTGGCAAATAATAATCGGGTGCTAAAGCCAACCTAATACCATGTGGTAGCAATCTACCCCTGAGGTGTTTTGGGGTTCCATTTAGCCTGCACCTGCTCCACACAGCCCCAGGCAGACAATTGCCCTGTTCTAACCTCTTCTGTAATAAACGCGGCAAGCAATTTAGCACTGTCATCGGCCTTAAAGTGTCTTTAATTCCGCAAATATATTTGCCTTTTAGGTACTGATTATTATGTCGTTGTGTGCGTCCAGGGCATGCTATCTTTGGAATACGGGGGGTTAGCGGGTTTCCAGTTTGAATAAACAGTATGTATGTGTGCGAATGGTGTGTGCATATACAAGCCTACAACCAGTGTTGTCGTTATGGCACAAGTCACAACAAGGATCAGGTACTTACGATCCAGTGCTGAGCAGCTGCGGTTCCCTCATCTTCATGGCTTAACTTTACGTAGGAGGAGGCGTCACTCGTAGCATTGAACAGTCACGCATACTTGCACCCAAATTATAAGATGCCTGCATCGGAAATAGGATCATTGCTGAACAAGTGAGTGTTCATGTTAAGTAAACCAATGCCATATTTTGGCCTTGGCGTCCCCCGTAGACAAAGCTAGCGCTAGCAAAGGTGTATTGTTTCCGAATGTTTCGCTTACATACGAAACGGCGAAATTCTTCCAATAAATAATCTAGCCATGACGCTAGTGCAGGTGCAAGGTAACACAACACGTGGAAGATAGCATAGGGTGTGTTCAGAGAGAAGTGGGTGGCATGCACCTGGGTGTAACAAAAACGGGTACAAGGAGAGCACCACAATAATCAATAATAACTAATAATCAATAGTAATTGATCAGTAATCACTGTCATGATCATTGATGCACCGTGGCTCAGGTAACCAAGGGCGCGTCTTAAGACCCGTTTATGAAATATCCATAAGTGGTGTGGCCGATATGATTGAGTTCATGATGACGATGACTTTGCCATATTTGTATTGCTGTTAAAGGAGGGCCTTTTGCTGAGATGCTAATATTTAAAAATCTCACCTCTGTTTATTCAACGTAAGAGAGGATGCTTGCATAAGACATAGGTGTCCTTTGTAGTTCTAGGAGGCCCTTTAAAGATGAGCAGCCAGCGAACAGTGGGCGTCATACGGGAAGTGGGAGTTGGCCTTTGCAAGGACACGAATAGTGTGGATGGGCTCACTGGGTATGAGATGGGGTCAGCTGAGGCGCAGACTGGACCAATGTGTGTCAGCCCGTGGGGGGCCCCCCAACATCCTCGTGATACACCTGGGTGGGAATGATCTGGTCACAATGGGGAGGCGAACATTAGTGGATGCCATGCAGCGGGATGTCACCGCGATAACTAACGAACTGGGGGCTACTGAATTTGTATGGTCAGAGATTGTCCCCCGCAGGACCTGGAGGGGAGCACGGTCACCCCTTGCCATCGAGCAAAGCAGGAGGAGGGTGAACAGGGCCATGCAGAAATTCAGGGAGAAGAGGGGCCTGGGGTTTATTAGGCACGCGCTGATACAGGACAGGACAGTGGGCTACTACCAAAGAGATGGGGTTCACTTGTCTGGGGTTGGGATGGATGTTTTCCTCCTCGACTTACAGGAAGCTCTGGCAGCAGCATGGTGCCTATGATCGGAGGGTGCCAGGTAAAAAGGTGGCTAAGTGGTGGGGGGCTCTGTCATCGACGGGGGCCTCC
The DNA here is from genome assembly GCF_964263255.1 of Lissotriton vulgaris. Classification (NCBI taxonomy): domain Eukaryota; kingdom Metazoa; phylum Chordata; class Amphibia; order Caudata; family Salamandridae; genus Lissotriton; species Lissotriton vulgaris. Next base: position 1,090,030,503 of record NC_141696.1, on the reverse strand, counting down.
TCCAGAGCTGTGGCGGAGTACAGGGCGATCTGGAAGCAGATGGACAGTAAGGGTACCTCTGCGGCAGAAGGAGACAGTCAATACCTCTGCCTGGCACAGTAGGGGTGCCTGAGCCAAGAACCTGGAGCCGAGGGGGTTCCAGGAACAGCGTCGGCGCCCCGTTAGTCCTTCGGGCGGTCGGGGGGCCTGAACCGACCGGGGGTGTGCTCATCGCTCCGCCCTGACAGGGGGGGCGGGAGTAAACGAAATAAAGTATTAACGTATTGCACCGTCAAGAGCATCGACTTACCGTGCAAGATGGCTAATTAGGCATGCGGGTCAGCGAGGGGCTGCCGCATTGGATCGCCTGTAAGATGACCCACCTTATCTGCTTCTTGTATGCAAAATAAACCTGCACCACCGTTTTCCTCAATTATGTCTCATGAGTCTCCTTGGTATGTAAGTGTGTGGGGTGCAAGGTGGAGCGAGCGCTGGCAGTGTGGGCACTATGCCGCTGGCCGCGCGACACGAAGGGGAGATAACGCGAGACAGCGTCTTAGTGACACATGCCGCGCGAGTGAAACGATAAGCGCGCCGCCCCCTTTATTAACGGCCAATGAAAGGTGAGCTGGAAGAGCGAGAGGCGGACCCACGGGCCTTTATCTGGAGCAGCTTGATTTTGCGCTGTCTTCTCGCCGCGTTTCCTGACTGCTCTGCGCTGTTCCCACCCTGGCCCTGACCCAGCAGCGGAGCAGCAGGCGAGTGTGAACTACTGATGGTCTGTTTTGTGTTGCAGGCGGAGTCACAGGGCGATCTGGAAGCAGATGGACAGTAAGGGTACCTCTGCGGCAGAAGGAGACAGTCAATACCTCTGCCTGGCACAGTAGGGGTGCCTGAGCCAAGAACCTGGAGCCAAGGGGGTTCCAGGAACAGCGTCGGCGGCCCGTTAGTCCTTCCGGCGGTCGGGGGGCCTGAACCGACCGGGGGTGTGCCTCATTGCTCCGCCCTGACAGGGGGGGCGGGAGTAAACGAAATAAAGTATTAACGTATTGCACCGTCAAGAGCATCGACTTACCGTGCAAGATGGCTAATTAGGCATGCGGGTCAGCGAGGGGCTGCCGCATTGGATCGCCTGTAAGATGACCCACCTTATCTGCTTCTTGTATGCAAAATAAACCTGCACCACCGTTTTCCCCAATTATGTCTCATGAGTCTCCTTGGTATGTAAGTGTGTGGGGTGCAAGGTGGAGCGAGCGCTGGCAGTGTGGGCACTATAATATTCGAACAGTGTTCACCCATCCCCAGGTTCATTGCAAGTCGCCTGTACATATTTCTTACCATCCTCATCCTTTGCCCCAAAATCACCCCAGCGCTAATCAAGCATTATCTATACATTGTTGCATTAGTTCAATCAACATCCTGTGTGGAACTAAGGTATTGCACAAAAGGTTACCAGAAATCTCTAGGTCTAGAGGCCTGCGGTATTTCATCTGCATATGCGTCCAGTATCTCTATGCAGTAGGTTATATCTGATAGCCAGTTTTTGTCTGATGGTGGGCACCTGCTACCCCATCGTAGTGCAACACAGCGCTTAGCTAGTAACAATGAAACCGCCAGAAGCTTTCGTCTTCTAGCTGGCCAAATCTTATAGAGACCAAACCAGCAGAGTAGTGGAGCATTTGGTATTTGCTCCGAGAGCATAGCTGTAAGAGTGCTAGTAACTTCCTGCCAGTATGATTGGAGCTGGGAGCATTCCCATGCCATATGTAGAAAGTCTGCATTAGGAGCGTCGCAACTGTGGCACCTATCGTCTGTTCTAGGTCCGTATTTATGTAACTTTGCGGGAGTATAATATGTTTGATGTAGGAATTTAAAATGAATAATGCGCAGATTGCAATTTGATGTTAGCAGCTGCATTTGTGTACAACTATAATCCCAGTTTTTCTTATCTATAGGATTGCCAACTGCCTCTTTCCATCTCTGAAGCCATCTATTCTGAGCTTGAGCCTGTTTCTCCTGTGATGCGTTATACAGGTGCGTTACCAATCGTTGGCATGTATGTGCTGTTAACAGGATTTGCAATGCGTTAAGCTGTGGTGGTTCATTTGGAAACAATGTGAATAGCTCCGTGACTGCCATAAGCTGCCCCAGGTATGCACAAACCTTCAGTGGTGTGCGGTGTACACTGAGGGAAGGGTCATCTTGTGGAACAAATCGGTTTTGTGGGAAAATATCACTCATAGTACATAAACCCATTTTCCCCCGTATATTTAGCATATTCTTCTCTTGTGCGACTGTTAATCATGGATGGGGGGCGATGGGAATCGCCGGGGCATATGTTGGGAGTTTCTGTGCACTTTGTGCTAATGTATACCATGCTCATGATGTGCAAGTTACAGAGTGTATTACATCCATCGGGGTGTGTCCCTTCCGGTCGGATATATAGGTGATTAATGGAGATGGTAATGCACTCTCATGTTTCACAGAAATGTGCAGTATATGTGCACATGGATGTAGCCAGTAATGAGCATGTTGTGCTTGAGCGCAGTAAAAATATAATTGGAGATCCGTTGCTCCGAAGCTCCCTTGGTAATATGGTTTGATTAAAAGTTTCCATCCAACTCTTGCCTGCTTCACAGCCCATGTTAGTCTCTGTATTGCTGAGCACAATTTAGAAAACAGTGCTTGTGTAAGCCAAATCGGGATATTCATAAATAAGTATAAAAATCTTGACCACCATCTTTTCTATTGCAATCCTATCAGCAAGGGACAAAGGCAGTTTGATCCACTGGTCTACTTGCTCTTCTAATTTCGTTATTGCTCTGCCATAGTTCTCTCGAACCACCGTCTTTGGATTCCGGTGTATCCATACACCGAGGTATTTTACCGGTTCAGTCCGCCTGCTAGTGTGTGTGGTATGACCACCGACTTGTTCCAGTTGATACTGAGTATTATGCGAACATAATGTACTCCCTAATGAGTAGATTTAGATTTGTGACCTGATAGCGGGAGTAGAGAACAATATCATTGGCACTTAGTGATATGCCGACTGGGCGAAGCTGGAATTGGAGAGCAGATTCAGAGTGCTATTGGCGAATTTTACAGGCTAATGGTTTTAGTGCTAGTGTAAAGAGGAGCAGCTAAAGCGGGCACCCCTGCCTGGTTCCGTGACCTATATTAATAGGGTTAGATGTATTTCAATTTATTCTAATGCATGCACTGGGTTCGGTGTACAAGAGCACAATCCAACGCAAAAAAAGGTTCTGGGAAACACATCCTGCGCAATACCGTAAGCATAAATACCCACTCCACTGAATCAAAAGCCTTCGCCGGTTCCAATAAGGCTGCGGCTGCTGGCAAATCGGGATTTAATCGGTAAAACAGTGCAAAGATAGTCCTTAAGTTTGCGCAGTGAATCTTGTCAGTATAAAACCGGCCTGATCCGGGAATATCTGGGGCTGCCACAGAGGTTGTATTCATATTGCAATTATTCTGGCTAAACTTTTGGTGTTCATATTTATTCAAGACAGTGGGCAGTAGAAGTCGCACTTAGCTGGGTCCTTGTCTGCTTTGGAGAGAGTAATTAGGAGTGCCTCACTCAATGAGGCCAGGAGCATGCCATACTCGTAGGCCTCTTCATATATCTCAGTTAGGTGCAGGATTAGCAAGTCTCTGAATTCTTTGCAGAATTCCTCGGGGAGTCCATCCATACTGGGAGCTTTATTATTGGGGAGAGAGTTAATTGCCTCTTTTATCTAATCTTCCTTGATGGCAAAATTATTCCCAATGATCATCGGACAGCCACGCTAGAGCAAAATTGTCCAAATAATTGCTAATTTCAGGTGGGGACACTGTTGTGTGTGTAGAGTAGAGGCGGATATAATTTTCTGCGAAGCAGTCTAAGTCCGAGGGGGTGTCATATGTAAGTTGACCTTGCATGTTTGTTATTTGTGTTATATATGCAGATTGATGTGCAGGTCGTATTCTGTGTGAGAGTGCACGTCCCAGTCATCCCTCCTCGCCATAATTCCGTACAGTGTGCCTGCGTGAGATATATTTAATCTCATACTCTGCAAATCCATGATAGGTGTCAACCTTCTGCCTAATGTCTGCTAGCATTTTGGGGTTCCCAAAATGCAAATTCCATCTCTAGCTGTTGGATATCCCTTTCTGTCATAGACATTTGCTGTTGAATATCTTTCAAGATGCCTGCATGCTTGCCAATACAGTGACCCCTGATAGTAACCTTGCAGGCCTCCCATAATGCTTTTGCCCTACTAACAGATCCTGCATTTAGATCAAAGTACTCTACTATAGCCTGATGTAGCTCAGATGGGAATACCTGTTCAAGAATTTCGACCTGTTGCAGATGCCAGGTGAACTGACGAGGATTATGGGTAGGGATGGCAAGCACTAGTGCTTAGACTAACTATACACGTGTGCTGTACAGTGTAGCACATAGGCATATTGGAAAAAGTTGGAGAAAATTACATCTTTCTCTTACTTTGATCCTATTTAAAATAGGCACATTGTTTTGGTCCAAAGATATGTCTATAACTGTCAGTAGATAGGAAAAGCATCAAAAACCATGGGCTATTGCACGGGAAAGCACATGCACCACCCATAGGATGCCTCCTGGAGGTAAAAGAGTGCAAAGGTTTGATAAATCTGACTTCTGTGTTAATTCCTGCCAAATGAGGGCACAGATTTCTCAAGAAGTCATGCAACCTTGCACAGCAAGTAAAGTTGCTGTACTGTGTTGCGTGAAAGGGAGAGAGCAGAACAGCTCCATATTTACCAATATGTGTTGCTACTCGCTACCTGTGCTGGTGCACTTGACGCAGGCTTGTGCCAATACAGACACCCTTGCGCCAATACAGACACCCTTGCGCCACAGTGCAGAACACATTTTGTCCTGGAAGATGTCCCTTCCATGACAGCTGTGATGTAAGGCTTTTTCCTCCATGTACGTGTGCTGTACAATGCAGCATACATGCAAAGTGGGACAAAATGAGGAGAAATGGAAACATTTCTCCATGCTGCACATCCATCATTTTGGTGCACATCCCTTTCTACAATTCTATTTAGATAAGGAATTGCATCAAACACCATTGGAGGTTCCATGGGTGCTCATGCACCACACACAGAATGACCCATTGATGCAAAGGATCACAAGGCAGTGCATTGCACATCTTTGTGTTACTTTGGGTTACTATCATAAAGTGTTTGTAAATCTGGGTTTTAAGATCTTAGATAAATATCCGGAACCGCCCTGGTTTTGGAGCATTCCCAAAAAACCTTTAGCTTCGGGTTTCTGAAAGATTACTGCAATTTGGAAAAGGTCTTTTGGGTGTCTCGTTCAAATGGCAAATCGTTACCTTATGCGTCAATTTAAAAAAACAAAAATATTTTTTGAAGAAGCTCCATTTCTTGAAAAGATATTGAGTTGCCTTAAAAAGTTTTTTTATTGAAAATCAGTCACAGATGTGATGCTCTGCTGAGTTTTGCATGCCTCCACCACTGTGAATTTGACCAATTGGACTGAATGAATATTATTTTAGTGGGTAGAATTACGACTTACTCTGAATAACTATTTTCGCTAACCAACATATTAGTACATTGGTTAGTTTCCAAAATAAGTTTCAGGTCACAATAATATGGGTTGTAATTTATAACTGCTAGAAATGTAGTGCATCTGGTTCTGAATTTTTTTATTTTTTTAAATAATTTTTTATTAAGTTTTCAAGAAAATCAAAACAAAAAGATAACAGCAAACATGAACTATACGTCAAAGTACAAATTATAAATAAGCAAGTAATATATAACTACAATGCATGGAAAACCTTTAAGGAAAGGAGAAAGAAAAAGGAAGAAGAAAAAGGAAAAAGAGGTAAAGGAAGGAAGAAAAAATATAATTGAAGAAATGTAGTGAAGTAAAATTTTATATGATAATAGAGAGAGAAATAGAGTTAGCACATAGGAGCATGTGTAGAAAGATAAGTTGTAAATGGTAGCCAGAGGAGATCAGATTTATTTTTTTGAGAGAGAATAGAAGAGACGCTAGCTATTTTATGTTCATCACAAATAAAGTTCCACCAAGTCATTGTAGATATTTGGGAATTATATTTCCAGGAAGATAAAATAACTTTGAATGCTAATGCAAAAAAAAAAAAAACAATATTGAGATACAAGGGAAATCAACAACATCAGGTGAGGAAAAACCTAAAGAAATATTTTGTAATGATAAACTAGTGTTACATGTAAAGATTTTCATGCAAGTAGACCAAACAGATTTCCAAAATATCAATATATTTGAACATTTATAAAGTAGATGTATCAAAGTGCCTGTAGTATTAGAACAGGACCAGCATAATTGGGACGTGGAGGGGGAGAACTTGGAAATACAAACAGGTGTAATAACAGCTCTATTGTAAATAAAATACAAAGATTAGGTTATACGAGCAGCGGCCGAAACGTTAAATAACTTAGACCATAATTTTTCCCAATCCTAAATAGAGAGTGAAAGAGACAAGTCTGTTTCCCACGCAAGCTCAACAGGGGATTTAGGTCCTTCAGTAACATGTAACGACAATAGTATAAACAAGAGCGGCTTTAGGTCTGTGTAGCTGGAATTAAGTGTATAATGGAGTAGATGGAGTAAGGAGGGTGTATCATCCGGAAGTTCAAAAGTGACTAATTATGATTGCAAAGCAGTTGAAATTAAAGTATATTCATTAAGGAAATTACTAGGGAAATGAAAAAATGATTGCAAATCACGAAAGGAAATAACAGAGTTTTGGTGAACAAGTTGCTAAACAAAGATAAGACCCTTCTCCTTCCAGTGTTTGTAATAGAATGATTTGCCCTTATATTTGAGAAATGTATTGTATCAGATAGTAAAGGATAAAAAGCGTTGGAATGGAGTTAGACCATTAGTGAATGCATTATATATTAGGTTTTGAGAATATTTCAAAATAGGGTTATTGGATGTGAAAGTACAATTGGACATATATATTACATTCTGAAAGGAAAAATCCTTTAAGGATGAACTTTCAAAAAGAATCCATCTGGGTATAGGTATATCAGCAAAGTCATAAGATAAAGCAAAAGCTTGTTTAATCAAAAAGGCAGATGATAGGCTTTAAAATGGGGAAAACGTACACAACCCTCAGATTTAGGGCGCGTACGTTTTGAAAGGGCAATTTGTGGATGCTTCTTATTCCATAAAAATTTTGTACAAATGGAGTTAATTTGAGTAAAATATGAGATGGGGATTTGCACAGGTAACATGGATAGTGTGTAAAGAACATGTGCCACAATCATCATTTTGATAGTATCTAACCTACCCCACCAGGAGAGATATAAGGGGAACCAAGTAAGTAGCAGTGATTTAATTTTAGTGACTAATGCATTAAACATATATTTATTCGTGGTAGACAAAGACGCAGAGAACCAAATACCAAGGTATTTTAATTTAGTGGGGCACCAAGCAAAATTAGTGTCACTAAACATGTATTGGTAGCATAAAGAATTCAGAGGTAAAACTTCTGTCTTATAGAGGTTTAACTTATAACCAGAAATGCTAGAGTATAGTCAAACCTCATCCAAATACGGAAGGAGGGAAGTATTGGGTTTGGACATACAAAATAATATATTATGCGCATATGCAGATATTTTAGTTTCTATGGAATTATGTATGAAACCAGAAATATAAGTATTAACATGTATGCATTCAAGGATGGGTTCAAGACATAAAACAAATAAAAGTGGAGAAAGAGGGTATCCCTAAACATAAATTGCCAGTTATTACGGTCAAAAGCCTTTTCGGCTTCCAGTGACAGCGCTGCAAGAGGGGATTTAAAACTTTTGCCATTCGATATAATATTTGCAAACATTCGAGCATTGTCCGCTGCTAATCTTCCATTTACAAATCCAACTTGGTCAGTGTTAACCAATAATGTGATAATACTTTCAAGACGGGATGCAAGAATCTTAGCCAATATTTTACAATCATAGTTGATTAGTGATATAGGATGGTAATTTTTACAAAGGGAATGATCTTTGTCAGGTTCAGGGATGAGAATTATTAAAGCATCCATAAAAGAACCAGAGGCCATAGCATAGTCAATAAAGGAATTAAACAGTGACGAACGTTTGGGAACAAAAATCGATGCAAAAGTAAAATAAAATTCAACAGAAAGGCCATCAGGTCCTGGTGCTTTAGATTTTTTTAAAGATTTAATGGCATTGGATATCTCTTGGACAGTAACCTCTACCTCTAATGAATTGAATTCATTGGGCATGGTAGGGGGGAGGGAAGGCCTTGAAAAAAAGTATCTACATTTTGATTAGAGGGATTAGTGTCATCAGAATAAAGTGTCTGATAATATTCGTAAAAAACATCAGCAATATCTTCATCTGAGGATGCCAAACTGTTAGTGGAATCATTAAAGATGGGACCAATATTTTTGCCTTCAGATTAGATTTTCAAGTAGTTGGCTAACATCATAACCGTTTTATTTTGGCCTCCATGATACTTTGATTTAATTTTAAGAAGAATATTACAAGCTTCAACTGTTGCAAGTTTGTTAAGTTCAGATTTGCCTTGATCAGATCATGAAGCGTCGAGGAGGATTTGGAAGTAAAATATTCATGTTCTAGTAATTTAAGGTGTTGCAGGAGGTCAGTATATTTTTTTCGAGTAATTTTCTTTTTCTTTGAAACATATGAAATAGTAAATGCACAGAAAGGGGCCTTAAAGACATCCCAATTATGTGAAATAGAAATGCCTAATGGATTATTGAACTTGAAAAATTAATTATTGAAAACAGTGGCTTCTTTAATGAAAGTAGTATCCGATAATAGAAAATTATTTAGCTTCCAGTGGCTGAATTTATGAGAACTTAAGGAAAGGTCCAAAACGGTATGGACAGGAGCATAATCAGAAATTAAAAGAGACCCAATTTCCAATGATTGAATGGACGGAAGTAGGGATTTACTAATCAGAATATATTCAATCCTGGAACGTGTTTGATGAACATAAGAAGAAAAAGTAAATTCCAGAGAGTCAGGGTTACAAGTCTTCCAAACATCAAACAATGGATGAGAGGCAATGGCCTATTAAAATGCTTTGTGGGTTTTATCTGGGTTAAATTTCCATTTAGATTGTCTTTCAGAGAAGGGGTCAAGTCATTGGTTAAAGTCACCAGCAATAATAATGTTAGGGCAATCAATGGAGGATAGCAAAATCTTAATGTCATTCCAAAATGTAGTATCTGGTTTGACTGGACCATAGATATTCAGCAGGACCAGATTCTTATCTTGTATAACAACCTTGGCCATTACCCATCGTCCATCAGCATCACTTTGTGATGATAGAATTTGTACAGGTAACAACTTATGAAATAATATAGCAACACCCCCTTTTTTGCTAGAAGCAGGAGAATAAACAACTTGGCCCACCAATTGTCTTTTTAATTTAAGCGATTCTGCTTCATTACCGCGTATTTCTTGAACAAAAGAGACTTGAGAATTTAGTCTGGATAAATTAGATAGTACCTTTTGTCTTTTGACGGGGTGTCTAAGACCACGAACATTCAACGTGACAAAATTACATATGATGGAGGGATGGGGGGGTGATACACTTGAGGAGTTGATACACTTCAGAGATACAGCTAAAAAGAAAGAAACACCATATATGAGATGAATAAAAGAAATATGATACAGACCGGTAAACAGTACTAGTGGACACAGGCAACAAATTAAACTTCATTGAATATAAGAAACAGATGAACAGAAAGGTTGAAAAGGTATGTACAAAAGAGCAAGCAACACTAGAGGTAAGACATTTACCATAGAACATAATTTTAAGTGAGAGAAAACAATACAGATTGAAAGGAAAAACAGAGAAAAGAAAGAAAAAAGGCAGATGGAAGAAGCACGAGCACAGATCAAGGATTAACTACCAGATCTATAAAGAGTTTGAAAGACAAAATAAGAGGAGCATAGCAACACCGAAGGACACATTTCAAAGTAATATGAATAAAGGAGTGGAGAGAATGAGAACCTCATGAATAAAAAAGACCAAAAGTCAGAGAATATCAAATGAGCAAACTTTTTTAATCAAATTGGCAATCCTGAAACCAAAAAAAAGAAGTCAGACATTTGTATCGATGCCATGTGAGGAGAGATTGTGAAGAAGGAGTTTAAGTTTATCTGGGTCATCAGAGGAGCGTGATCTACCATCATGAGTGATTTTAAAAAGGCAAGGATGGAGAATTCCATATTGGATGTTTAGCTGTCTCATTTGAGGGCGTAAAGCAAGAAATGCTTTGCGTTGGGCGTTAGTTGCGTTGGAAAGATCTTGGGATATGACGATATTATGGCCCGACCAGATAAGACGACGTTTAAGCTTTACAGCCTTCAAAAGGCATATAAGTTCAGTGAACTCCAAGAAAAGCATTATGATTCCACGTGGTTTGTTAGCATTTGGATAAAGAGCTTTCTCTCCATAACAATCCATCTCTCCTCAATTTGCTTTAACTTTTCATTAGTCGCGGACATAAAGGGCTGAAGGCCACGCACCTTGTCTAATATAGAGTCCAGAACTGGATTTTGCGAGGAAAGAATAGGAGACGGTGGATCATTTTTTTGTCTTTTCGGTTTTGTACCAGAGGAGGAGGAGTGAGCAGTTTGCAAATTACTAGCCATTGTGAAAATGCTGAAAAAAATCGACTAACAGAGCACGTTGGTAGATGAGACTGTCACAAAAATATAGTAAATGGAGTAATGCTTGTAATGAGAAGGAAGTTATAGTATCATATTTCACAATATGTGCCACATATTACCTTAAAACAACTTGAACAATGGTTACATAAGAACTTCCTTGATAACGGATTCATATATATCCCAGTTAGAGTATATTTGAGGAGAAGATATTACCTTGTTATCACAAAAGATATCCAAATGGGAAAAAAATAATCACAAAATGCACCAGTATTCAATATTCAGTGTTCAAGCTTTGCTCCAGATGAAGACAATAAGGAACAATTATTGAGAGACCAGATGTGCAACTATAAGCAGGTGCAAAAATATGACTAATTCAGTGTGACATAAAATGGCGAGTGAATTGGTTACTTTGGAGTTGTTTCAGTAATGAGGTGCTGTCTATTGTGGAATAACACCCCACCCACCACGAAGAACATTGCTCATTACTGTTTGATGCCTCTGACAGTTCACAAAGATATCCTGGAGTTGTATATAAACTAATAAAGCAACACTGTGCCGGCCAAAAGAAGAGTCAGTCGTCATACATGGCCAGAACAATGAAACCGTTTGTACTTACTATGTGCTGCATATTTTATCCGTTGTGGCATATTATTCTGGGTTTCAGGCGCATATCTTCCTTATAAACAAGCGGAGAAATGAAAGCGCGGGTGCCGCAATCAAAAATGGGGGGCGCCCCGACTAGCTGAGAAGAATTCACCGCCCCGGTACAGGAATTCAGGTAGTGCAGGAAAATGCTTGAAAAGTGGCACCGTAACCCACCGCAACATCTTGGAGCTCTGTCCACCAACTTGAGGTAGGAACAACCGCTCAATGATGTTCTACAAGCGAAGGAAGTCCCGCGTTTGAGCGGAGCCTACATCAGGTCCGCCATTGCTCTTTGGCGTGCACACCACGCCCCCCAGGTTCTGAATTCTAAGTGTGTTTGAGCTTTCGATGGGAGCCCAAACATGTCTGTAGCTTCATTACACTGGGAAAAAGCAGCTACCCACATGCTAATTTCGGTATAAGCTTTACAGTAAAAAGTCAAAAAATAGAGTTTAATGCTAGGGTAAACAGCTTCTTGCTTTGCCACAAAAAGAGGAATTCGCAACCATAACCTTGCATGTGATTACAGTTCAGTTCAATTACTTTATTTTAGACATAAAACCCATAAAACCACAATAAAAACAATCAATATAGTTACCAGCATTGGCTGGATCTCAAATAATGATAACAAATATGAAAATCTAAAACATATTATACAGAAATACCCTCACACAAAAATTATAAATTGCAAATGTGCAATTAAACCGGTGAATAAAAAAACAGCTCCTTGGTGCAGATAACGTTTCCAGGACAAAAATCTGCAACAGAAAAATAGCAAAGCCCCACTGCATCTCCAACCACCTACCATATTAGCATTAGATATAGGTTATTTCGGGCTGCAGATTTACAGTTCTAGAGTAGTCCAGAGCATAGTCATATATTACTAGTAGGAGCCCTTTTCTCAATCAGTAGGCAGCTGATGTGATTACGAATAAAGCGAAACAACTGTAGTTTTTGCATTTGTCACCCCGAGTGGGATGGGTATGCTTTGACGTGTGTCCCATGCTCTCCACACCACTGGATTCAAGAAAGCCGGGCTGAAGACGGCTGGAATGCCAGAAACCGGTCCTTGGAAGCTTGTTTCCGATCCAGGGAAGGCATGGCTTGGCAGTTCGGGCTGGACTGTTCCCATGAGGCACAGGGTCAGTCTGATTTGCATATGGCCATGTCTGAACTGGGGTGGTGTGGAGTGCAAAAAAACGATGGATTTAGGCCCAGATCTCTCTACTGGGGTGAATGTATGACATTGTTCTGCATTCTGTCCATTAACTGTAGTTTTTGCATTTGTCACCCCGAGTGGGATGGGTATGCTTCGACGTGTGTCCCATGCTCTCCACACCACTGGATTCAAGAAAGCCGGGCTGAAGACGGCTGGAATGCCAGAAACCGGTCCCGGAAGCTTGTTTCCGGTCCAGGGAAGGCATGGCTTGGTAGTTCGGGCTGGACTGTTCCCATGAGGCACAGGGTCAGACTGATTTGCATATGGCCTTGTCTGAAATGGGGTGGTGTGGTGTGCAAAACAACGATGAATTTAGGCCCAGATCTCTGTACTGGGGTGAATGCATGACATTGTTCTGCATTCTGTCCATCAACTTTAGTTTTTGCATTTGTCACCCTGAGTGGGATGGGTATGCTCAGACATGAGTCCCATGCTCTCCACACCACTGGATTCAAGCAAGCCGGGCTGAAGACGGCTGGAATGCTAGAAACCGGTCCTCGGAAGCTTGTTTCCGGTCCAGGGAAGGCATGGCTTGGCAGTTCTAGCTGGACTGTTCCCATGAGGCACAGGGTCAGACTGATTTGCATATGGCCATGTCTGAACTGGGGTGGTGTGGAGTGCAAAAAAATGATGGATTTAGGCCCAGATCTCTGTACTGGGGTGACTGTATGACATTGTTCTGCATTCTGTCCATCAACTGTAGTTTTTGCATTTGTCACCCCGAGTGGGATGGGTATGTTCAGACGTGAGTCCCATGCTCTCCACACCACTGGATTCAAGCAAGCTGGGCTGAAGACGGCTGGAATGCCATAAACCGGTCCTCGGAAGCTTGTTTCCGGTCCAGGGAAGGCATGATTTGGCAGTTCCGGCTGGACTGTTCCCATGAGGCACAGGGTCAGGCTGATTTGCAGATGGCCATGTCTAAACTGGGGTGGTGTGGAGTGCAAAAAAACGATGGATTTAGGCCCAGATCTCTGTACTGGGGTGAATGTATGATATTGTTCTGCATTCTGTCCATTAACTGTAGTTTTTGCAGCGATTACGAATAAGCCAGGCTGCATGAAGAAATTTGGCCACTGCAACAACAACCACTTTCCTGTTGTCAAATCGCACAACTCTTAATTGGCTAAAACCTACGAGCTTGCACACTGGTTTTAGCCATTTCCCATGTTGGTGTGAGTAAGCATTGCAAAAACTAAAAATGGTGCAGAGTGTCCTCCTCTAGTTTACAAGAAGGGCACATACTAGAGATACAACTCTTCTCACCCAATTTTATGCAGAATCTGTTTACAGGGAAAATGCCATATCTTCATTTGAGGTAAATTTGCTTTGCTAGACACCCAGGCATGACATCCAGGAACAATTTATAAACAGGCATTATTTTATATTCTAAAAAGTTTCTGTAAAACTGCCTGACAGAAGTCTCCTCAGTTCCCACGCCCTTAGAGAGGCCTTAAAGTGCCGTATGACTAATAGGCTAGACTAACTTCATCAAGAACCTCTAAATTCAGGACAAGTAAATCTCATAAAACGTAGCTTTGATAAAAGCAAGTATCAAACTATAATTGATCGGATAGATATCTACATCTAGAAATTGAGGAAGACGAGGAGCACTCTGCATAGAATTTGATGAACTCCTAATGAATCTGTTTTAGACTCTGTCCAGTTTATAAGCCTTCACATTTCCCCATATTACCGACCCATACATGGCTGTGCTTTTATGTTGATGCTATGTTGATGCTTAGTTCCAATCCCCTGTCACTATGTACATTTAAAAAATGATCTACTTTCGCCTGCATACCGCAGGGAGTTTTAGGACCACCTGTGCTAACATTTGAATTTGCGAGTTCCTAATTGCGCCTCCATGCTAATCACAATTAGGAAATCGTGATTCCAAATGTACAAAACTCCATTGAGTTTCATTTGCGATTCCCAGTGAGTAGCAAACAACCTACCTCATTAATATTCAGGAGGCAGGTCACAATCTGAGACTCATTGAAAATTGCTAAAAAACAAGGGGTGATGGCCTGCTGGACATAGCAGACCGCTATGTCTGCATTTGTGTTCAATAAAGCAACAGTGTTTGCTTAAATGCAGCATATATTCCTTTAAGGAAAATGGGATGTGATTCAAAAGTAAAAATGTGAGACCACGGCTTGCTTTAACAAAATATTTTCCCATGCAAAATTAATGCATAAGCACCAAAGGTGTTGGTGTTGAAAAGTGAATATTTTGTGGGCACATTCTGGTTGCAAGACATTTTTACATACCCTAGCAATTCAGTATTAGGGAAGGACGCCATTAACATGCTCCTTCCTTAATGCCGACTTGCAAAACCCGAATTGTGATTGGGTAGCAAGGTATTGAATCGTAATTTGGGCTTTGTACATCCCAAAAGGCATTTTTCCTGTTACAAATGGCCCTTTTGGCAGCAGGAATATAGCTTTATACATGTGGCTTTTAGATAATAAAAGTCTGTCATCTGCAAACGGACAAGTAAGAATGTTATGGGATCTCAGTTTTGGGGCATCATTGCATGGAAATCTAAGATGTTTACTAAATCTTTAATGTACAATGTGAACAAGGTTGGTGCCAAGACATACCCAAGACAGATGCCAGTCTCAATCCTAAAGTGGTCAGTTAGTTCACCTTTGTTTCTACTTCTTACTTGTGCGAAATTGGAAGCATGCAATCTTCTTTTTAAGATCACCAGGAGATTATCAGGGACCCAAATTTACATTTACACTTCCCAGAGTTTGTCCTGGGAATTGGGTTGATTTCTGATCTCGAATCAACAAAAACAACATTTAGGTGGCCCTAATCCAGTGCTCTACTTTTCTAATAACTACTACAAAAACAGAGAATTTGGTCTACTGTTCTTATGTTTTTTTCTAAAACCCGCCTGCAGACCTGTATACCATTTGCATCAATCAATCATGGCATTTGTAAAGCTGTAAAGCGCACTACATACCCGTGAGGGTCTCAAGGTGCTGGGGGGGCCAGAATGCTGCTACAGTTCGAAGAGCTAGGTCTTGAGGAGTCTTCTGAAGGTTAGAAGGTCTTCGGTCTGCCATGGGTGGATGGGGAGGGTGTTCCACGTCTTGGCGGTGGGGTGGGGGAATGATCTGCCACCGGCGGTCACTCTTTGGATGCGGGGATAGTGGCGAGGGCGTGGTCTGCAGAGGGGAGCTGGCGGACGGGGGTGTAGAGGACGAGTTGTCTGTTGAGGTATGCTGGTCCAGTGTTGTGGAGTGCCTTGTTTGCGTGGGTGAGGAACTTGCAGGTTATGCTCTTGTTGACCGGGAGCCACCCAGGCCGATTTTTAACAAGGTGTGGTGTGATGTGGCTGCGGTTGGGAATGTCGAGGATTAGGCATGCGGAGGCATTCTGGATGCGTTGGAGTCACTTCAGGAGTTTGGCCGGGGCTTCGTGCGTTGCCCTAGTCCAGTATACTGCTGACAAGGGCCTGGGTGACCGTCCTTCTAGCTTCTGTAGGGATCCACTTAAAGATCCTGCGAAGCTTGCCGGGGGTGTTGAAGCAGGAGGAGGAGACGGCATTGACCTGCTTTGTCTTGGAGAGTGTGGATGACTCCTAGGTTTTGTGCACGGTTGGTGGATGTAGGGGGTGCCGAGGATGAGGACCTCCGTCTTGTCCGAGTTCAGCTTCAGTCTGCTGTTCTTCATCCAGTCGGCGACGGCCTTCATTCCTTCGTGGAGGTTGGTCTTGGCGGTCCTTGGTGAGAGAGAGGATTAGCTGGGTGTCGTCGGCATAGGAGATGATGTTTAGGTCGTGCTGTCGGGCGACGTGGGCGAGCAGTGCCATGTAGACATTGAACAGCGTTGGGCTGTGAGATAAGCCTTGGGGCACGCCGCAGAGGATCTTGGTGGCTTTGGAGCGGAAGGGGGAGGCGGACGGTCTGGGTTCTCCCGTAGAGGAAGGAGGTGGTCCAGTCCAGGGCCTTCTCTTGAATTCCGGCGTCATGGAGACGTGCTCTTAATGTGCTGTGGCAGACTGTATCGAGGACGGCTGACAGGTCCAGGAGGATGAGGGCCGTGGTTTCTCCAGTTTCGGTGCTGTGGTTGCTGCGGAACCAGGAGTTGGAGGGTCCAGGATGTTGTTCTCTTCGAGGAAGCTGGTGGGTGCATGAGCCCCCTCCGAAAATTCCCTCAATACAAAAAGACAAAATAATTTCTGTTAAGCATCAATTAGGCTGATGGTTCTGTAATTTCATGGGGCATCTCTCCCTGCTAAGATCTAGGTAACAGACTACCTTCCAGAAATCAAAATAACAGATAAAGATTGGGCCCCCAAACAAGAGGTTCCGATGTGTACAAGTCCCTGTGGACACAATCAAGGCCAGGTGCTTTCTGCAGAGATATAACTTTTATTGCCTCAAGAATATTTTTCAGCGAAAAAACATTGGATGATCAATTAAATCAAAAGAGGCAGACCTTGAGGTTAAAGTTTTGGATGTAGTGACTACATTCACCTTCTTAAAATGTTCCACCCACAGCTCTGGGTGCAAAAAAGATATTTGATACGGGAAACAGAATGTCAACTACCATGAGGCAGTTTACAACAATTTATTATTTCCTAGCTTGGCTGTTTCCACGGTATCTTCAACACCCCACATTCCCTGTTAGTTTTTGACAACCACCATTTCCACTGTGGAGGACCACATTTGAAGAGGTTGTATTATGTAATCAATACGGCTCATTTGGCTCAACCTCTTGAAACTGTGGGCACCACTATAATGAGACATTGAACTACCATTACATGCTCTTAATCCCATATGTAAGGATAAGCTCAGCAGCTGATTGGCTTTCACTGACCACTTTTTAACCGGGTTCAAATGTAACTGGGGAATACCGAAAGATACATCTTCCTCTTCCGTTAGATTCAATAATGAGGGGCCTAGAGTTTTTTGTTTTTTTAGATAGAGTAAACTCGACCAGAAGGTATCAGAACACTTTACATGAGCACCAGTTGCATTGCAGACAGACACATTCTTTATGTTAGGCACGGGGAGATTAAGTGATTTGCCCAGAGTCACTGTATGCTGAGCGTCACTGCCGAGACTCTAACCGGTTCCCCAGCTCAGAGGTCAACACCTCTAGCCATTGGGCCACATCCTTCCCCAAACATTACATTAAAATGACCTCTCGACAATCATTGGGTCACCAGGTGATAAAGCATCAATGACCTCGTCAATGATGGTAAGATGTGCTAGACGGACTTATCAGCACACTTACTCTATTATAAACATTTTAGATGTGGAAAGAGTTCCATTCCCATTTAAAGGAAACCCCAGAATGTCCACAGTGTGTATCTTAAGCTTCTTAATCCTGCAGGCTAGCATGGTATTTGCTCAAGTAATTAGTGATTGGCTCACTAGCAGGCCTATGTTTGCTCTGTTATGTAACTGGACAATAGAAGGTTGTAAACTCTGTTCTGTATATGAGCTCTATACACCAGGTTTCTTGCAATAAACAAACATCAAATTAATCAATAAATTCCCCAACCAGTTCTGTTCCGCCACTTTGGATTTTAAGCTGGCAATGTTCCTTGAAAGTAAATTCCACACATCAGGGTACATCCTAGGAGGAGTAGTAGTATTAGTGGATTTGCTAGGGGTGATAACACTCAAACCTCGGTTTGTCCTAGGCCCTTATGCTAGCGAATTCTCTGTCCAGCTCCCTTTACAGTGTGAGGAGCATTGAGCTTAAGAAAGATATTTGTTGTCATGGGGCAAGGAAAGCAAACCTCCAAAGCAATACGTCTGTTTGCCAAACCACAGCAGACCAACCTTGTCTCAACATGGTCTAGCTCAACCTTCGGTGGAGTACATCATTTCACCCCAACAATTACCTATCAGATAACTGACAGGCATTTCCGAACATTGTGTATTCTGTGAATGACTTTATTGGTCAATGACTATTGGTCTGCCTCTCGCCCCTTGTAGCGGCCTATGAACATTCTGCATGTAGTTTCCAGGCCTAAGATCCCATTAGGAAAAAGGTATTAAAATAGTAGGAGAAGCACCAATGCTATCATAGGATGGAACAGGTGCCACATTCACTATCCTTGGTCTAATGCACAAGTCATGAGTTTAGTTCTTTGTACTTGAATGCCTAGGCTCAGATCTCACATGAGGAGATAAGATAGGAGGTCACTTGGTTTGGAGGCCACCAGCATTACCATAACCCCCCATTGTAGGTCAATAGGTATATGAGATTCTGGGTTTATGCAAGTGGCCAGTGAAGATGACAAAAGATTGAACTGAGACCATGCTAAGACAGAGCGGGGAACCAAACATACTTTACATAATGAATACTAACTACCAAGAGGCATTTGCTGAAGTGAGAAAAGTATTACATGATGTAATCCCTTTAAGGAATCGATCTGCACTCTGAAGTGTTTGAGTGCATCCTTGAGATCAGTAACTGTCTTTGTCAAGGCCTGAATCAGATCAGGCGGAGAACTAGCTTTGTTAATATATGATCACCCAGGGGGGCCAGCTCACAACCATCAACAGGCTCAACATTGTCTAAAGGTGCATATCGATTATGACAGGGTACACTAAATGTGTCTGGGGGATGAGTCAACAATGACTCTGGAATGGGCATGATATCTAGAGCTTCAGTCAAAACACAGCTGTTTCTCAGTCCCTATTGTTTACAACACTGCGTCCATTTACCTTTATCCTTTTTCTCAGTGTTTTTAGTTAACATTTTGTCCAAAGGTTTTCCAGACTCCATAACACCAAGAGTTAGGAGGGAAGAGTACCAGAATGAGGTTTAAATGGAGGTTTACACTTTAGCATTGATTCATCCTCTTTTATCAAAAAGTCAATCTCCATTGAAAAGATACCATTAGTTGCCAAACTGGCAATTTTCTTAGATGTAAAAGCCTTCATGGATCTTCCTATCAACTTCCTCTTTCACATATTGGTATACAAATTGATATTGGTATAAACACACAACAGCCAAACCAGGAATGACATGCACATGACAAGGGGGTACCC
The DNA here is from genome assembly GCF_964263255.1 of Lissotriton vulgaris. Classification (NCBI taxonomy): domain Eukaryota; kingdom Metazoa; phylum Chordata; class Amphibia; order Caudata; family Salamandridae; genus Lissotriton; species Lissotriton vulgaris. The sequence continues at coordinate 1,090,010,907 of NC_141696.1, read as the reverse complement.
CGGCCTCCTCTGGGCATATACGGGCAAAGAAGGGCAAAGACAGGCCCACTTCTCCTGGCGCGTTGGATTATGGGGCTTGTGGTCCCTTATTTTCCCCACCTTCCTTCACTGCAATCACCTTCCCACTGTACTCTCTTACTGTACACAGGCAACACACGTATGATGACTAATCATTTCATTCAGACTATGCTGAGTCCATAGCCAGCATCAGCCAAGGCCCTGACACAGAGCGTCTATTTTCCTGTACGAGGGGTCTGCTGCATACCAACCCCGTCAAGGTGGGATCAGCCCTCATGGAAACTTCATCAGAACTGAAACAAAGTTCTCAGCAGAATGACTCAGGTAAGAGGAGAAACAATGTGCTCCAATTTTCTCCTAGTGCAGATAAGAAAGTTTTCTTTCACCTTGCTTTGGTTCTCTATGATTTCCAGTGTTTGTGGACATATTTTTATATTGATTTAATGGGTTACTCTAATACATCTTATTGAGAAGGCAAATTATTTTCTTGTGAGGCATATGTGATTTTATTGAGTATATGATATGCAATTGTATGTCATCTGTGTGAGAAAGTGCATTATTAGAAGAGGTGGATGGTAGTTCAACACAAGTAAAAACAGTACCATTTCTGTTACGCCCAGTAAAGCTTTCAGTAATCTTAACCAGAGCTCAAACGCTGGTAGGTATGACACAGAGCAGACATGCGGAACTTAAGAAAATATGTTAAGCATTTCGAAGTACCAAAACAGTTAAAAAGTTCCAAACACGCAATAAAAATGCCCATTCAATTTATAAACATAGAGATTATTTTAATGTACAAATTGACACTAAAATTACAAAAAACCAATAAGGGATCAGGGTTATGACTTTTTTGAGTTTTAAATAAAATAGTGCCAAAAAACACAAAACACCATCTGCAGGCCTGTGGTCATGCAATACAGGGATAAAATAAGTTTTAAGTCTGACTACAATAACAAGCAGGTTGTAGACATGGACCAGTTTGGCTTGATGAAAGACTTATCTTCGTACATAGAAAATTTCAGAGAAAGGTAATTCTTCTGTGGGGCGAAGCTGCAGACTGGAGTTGAAGACAGGTTTGTCTATTGGAGGGTGAAGAAGAACAGAGTCTTGCGGAAGCTATTGACAAAGTCAGCAAATGTACAAAATTGACTCCCACTGAAGGTCCGTCGCTGCCCAGATACTTTTGGCACCTTTTCTTGTTGAGGATTTATATCTTTGGACTTAGTCACTTTGTTGGAGCTCAGATCCCTCCAGTGGAGCAAGGCTGGAAGCTGAAGCCTCACCAGGATTCACGAGGATGGATAGCCACTCTGAGATGTCCTGCTGAAACACATTTAATGCTGTGGAAAAGCTCCAAGTCGGAGCAATCTGGAACTTTCAACCAGACGGAACAACCTTTGTTGGATTGGCTTGGTAGTATTTATCCCGGTCTTCTGTTAATCCGCCAGGTAAAAAGCTTTGAAAAATGTAATTCTCACGTTTTAGGGTTAGACACGAGAAGTGCACTTCGACACCAACCAAGGACTTAAGGTCATCGGGAACAGCCCATGGGGATCAGGGTTCACTCTAATAGAAGCCACCAGCAGGGTCCAGGGCAGGTCCAGTGGAAACTGGTCAGTTAAGCTCTTCCACTAAAGTGGGATTCTTACAGCGTTTGTGTCTCAGTAGCTTAACAGGGGGTCAACCAACTGACCATTGAAGCCCACAACTCAGGCATGGGTTTAAGTGGGTGCAGACCCAAATCTTGAACGTCTTGTCACAGGTCACCACAGCAGGTGCAGTCCTTCTTCTGTCTTCCACAGATCCAGTAGTATTCTGAAGAAGGTACCCAGGAATGCCTCAGTAATGCCTGGCACTAACCTGTGGATGGAAGTGACTGCCACCGTCTGTAACCAAAAGAGAAATAAGGTCCCTGGGGCAAACCTACCCACTTTTCCTGCAGTTCCCGTGTCTCCTCCTGCAAACAAACCCAGGCTGTCCCTCTTGGAAATTGCGTTCCTGGTTCACCTGGGTACAAGCCCTGGCCAAGCAGTAACCACAATCCTAGTCAGAATAAGCCACAAAGTCTCCCTAAATTGACTTGTGCTCACCCTCTGGTAGCTTGGCAAAGAGCAGTCAGGTTTAAATTAAGAGGCAAGGTATAAAGGATCTGAGTAACACCTCAAACAGTAAAACAGCAAAAACACCCCATAAACAAATTTCACACCTTGTTAAAAATAGGCCTGAGTGGTGAATTCTACTCTGTTTATGGAGTTTGCTGAGTTTTCTGCACTTTGTGTTCGGCGGAGTGCAGAAAACTCCATTCCCCGTAGTGCAGTAGAGTTTTTTCCACAGTCATGAACAGTATTTTGGCGACCTCGAGCTGCCGTTCATGTAGAATTTCTAACTGAGCGGCAGGAAGATCAGCGCAAATGGCAGCGGAGCAAGGCCAAAATCTGGCGTGACCCTTCAGAGAGAACCAGTTTCCATGAGTCGTATTCTGACTATATCCAACAAGGCAGAACCATTCTTCCCTTATTCGGAGCTCCTGTTCCCACCCTAGAGGTGTGGCCAGGGAAATTAGCAAACTCTCTGCAGTGGTCACTCAAAAACAGTTCTGAGGGCAGAACCTCTCCCACTGGGGTTGGGGACTGCCTGGCTGGTAAATCAATAGAGGGGAAAGGCCCAGGTCTGAGCTATATCGGCCAGTGATGGGATAGGAATCATTTGAAATTAGGCAAGTGGCTGGGCAGCCGCTGAGAGACAATAGAAAGCACCGGCAAATGAGCTTCTAGAGGGTTTAGGCAGATTAAAGCAAAACCTTTTAAAAGTACATTTTGTAAATTATCAATGAATTGGATTGGTAGTAACTATTTAAAACGGTCTAAGAATTAACCTTTTATCTGAGATGACCTTAATAAATGTATTAATGCATCCCAATGCTTTCCTATTAGGCAGCTAACCCTGCGACAGTGAAATTGGCATTTAGGGCATTGTCACTTTAGGACATGTTTAACATTAAACTTGTACATGTTCTTGTGTCATGCACCCTGCCTTATAGGCATGCAGGTCTGAAGTCATGTTTTGCATTGTCACTTTAGTGGTGGCACAATGAGTGCTGCAGTCCGCTAGTGATATTTAAGTCACAGGCCCTGGTTAAGCTGTGTACCATATAATAGGGACAAATAGCTAAGTTAAGTATGTTGATTAGATGTATACCAATTTCACATGTTTCTAGTGATCAGAGTATTTAAAGTTGGCACCGGACAGCAGTTTACAGAGTCATAAAATCAGCAACAAACTCAAGCAAACAATGAGGATGGCCATACATAAGAGGCATTTCCCTTCAATATGTCATGCCATCCATGTTTTTGTTTTGCATACATTGTTGGGGGTTGTATTGACATAGAGGTAATGTAAATAGTGAAATCACACAACTCTCTATCAAAGAGTTTAAAAAATATAAACTATCTTTTCCATTTTATCTTACAGCAGCTGCTTAAAGAATGAATGAATTTAAAGGAAGTGAAATACATCGTCTTCATAAATGAACTAAGCATTCCTTTTCCATTCACTTTAGTAGAATTTCGGTACTGTTTTATGCTCAAGCTGGTTATGAGAATGGAGAACAAATCAATATAAACTTCATATTTAGCACGTTCTGGTTGCATATTTTGACACATGAAAGTACGTCTACTCCAACAAGCAGAACATTAAAAGGTTATTTATTTTCTTCTGATTGCCACTTTATTGGTAATGAATTATCTGTGTCTGACTGTAAAAGCACACTTACAGCAGGAAATTGAAAAGACAATCTTCATGGAGATTAGCTAGCAACCCTTGTAAGGAGTATTGAAACAATCACAAGGCCAATTTACAAATATGCAATATGTGTTGGGTCAGACAGGACTGAAGAGATCGGAAGTATGGAGGCTAATGAATCTAAAACATATCCTGGGGAAATATTGAGCTGCTAAGAAAAAATATCAAGTGATGCATAATTAACGTGTTCACCCATAAAAAAATGGACTTTGAAGAAAAAGTATCGAAATGTTTTCGTTAGCATCTCATTTCCCTCTTTCAAGGTGAGTTTGTAAAGAATTCAATGCAGAATTGATAGTTTTTGGATTATAGGTCGCAATGCAAACAAAATATGGGGAACATATATGTATTGACCTGAAAGAACACCTATTATTTTGAGTTTTTCGAATATAGACCTATTTTTGAATGTTCTATTGCATTGATATTGCCCTTATAAATAAAAATCTAGACCAATATTGGCCAAAGTCCAATCCTGTGCATAATGGTCTTTGGCTATCTAAACTGCAGGCATGCTTTCTGAATTACAAAATGAGTCACGTATTGGTCTGTGCGAAGCTCCATATACGATTATCTGATGCATTTGCTTTTTTGAACTTTTTTGAGCTTCACCAAGGGCTAACCTCTTAAAGTTTATTTTAAAAATGGAAAGAAACGAGACCTAGTACAATATAAACTTCCCCACAGATACGTAGTTCAACTTAGGCTGCTGTTTTGTGGCTGTGCATTGATATTTCCATCTTTCAAAGCAAAATACTTTATATTATATGAAATCGCTGGTGTGTGGCTGCACAGCTGCAGATGTTACAGTAATAACTACCTGCTGCATATGGATTAAAGTTGTCTTTAGCTGCTGAAAAATCCCCTCAACAAGGCAATTAGTGTAGTGCGTAATCTGTAAGAAAAAGAAAAATGTAAGTGGCATGGTCCACAGTATTTTTCAGGACTCCACTGCACCATGCACCACCCATTGCCCTTAACAGCACTGTCAAATGCCAGTACTAATGCAACAACTAACCATAACACTCTTTTTACAACTGGAAATATTCAAGGCCACTAAAAGCTGTACGAATTGTTTTCGTTTTTTAACGTATGTTTAATTGTTGAACATTCAGCTAATATGCTCACTGAAAACACAAAGAAAGAGCGCCACCATTTGGTGGACTGTTACAAATATGTGTTGGGGTTAGGAAATACATCTTGGAGACGAGAACAAGCACACACATGCACATATTAAGCACTGAATTAATGACCCATTTCCCTCGAATCAGATGTCTGAATCTTCCTGGGCATGATACATGATTGCAGGGACTGGGTGGCTGGGTAAAGTTATGATTTACTTCTAGCGAGGTCTAGAAATGTCATGCAATATAAATGTTTTGGAACCACGGGATGGGCTAAAACTACACCTTCTCATGGCAAAATGTGCTCTATTTGGGGTTGGCAGCCTGCTGGGGATTTGGCTACAGGACCTGGTGGCAGGCCAAGCCCTGTGATCAACCCCCTGCGGTGCACGGCCAAAGGCTCAATGTGGGGTTGGCTGCATGGTTGGGTATTGTCTGAGGCCAGGCCCTCTGGCCAACCCCCTGTCATGCACCACTGAAGGCCGTGCACAGTGGGGTGATTGGCTTTAGGTGTAACAATAAAATAATACTTTACATTAAAATAACCTTAGGAATTCACTGAAAAGCAAAGATTAAAGTAACATGATAGTTAGAAGTGATAAATAAGTCAGTTTTTGATTACAAAATCATTTGAGATGTAATCAGTGATGTCATAAATTATGTAATAGAACATGTCATGAGTGATAGAATATGTGAGTTCATAAGCAGTGCATGGTGAGGATACAATTTATATATTTCATTAAAGCTCTGCTAACTATAACTGTTGAATTTCTGTGTTTTTTGTAGTACAAAACATACTTGTTGTCGTCACTGACATATTCACCTAACTATAACATTACTTTAATGTTTGTTTTATTCAGTGAATGTGTGTGTGTGTATATATATATATTACCTACTGGCAGACGCCAGTAGGTATATATAGTTAGGATTTTTTCTCTATGGGATTTTAGAAAATTCTATGTCTAATAACTTTGGCGTTTGTGGACGGAATTGGCTGAAATTTTCAGGAAAATGGCACATTTTGTTTCTGAGCAGCTCCTGAAAATTTGGGGGGTGTTCGTCAAGGAAGGGCCGAGAAAAAAGGGGGGTCCCAAAACGCGGTTTTCCCATGTTAATTTCCATAGGGCGGTTGGCCTCACTTTTAGCTCGAACAGCTGAATGGATTTGCATGAAACTTGGCAAAATTGTAGGGACTGTTAGCCCGATGTGTCTTTGCTAGGTCTCAATATATGTGCTCCAGTGGATTTTGATAAATTAACGTTCAAAAAAATATATATATCTGTGACAGCGCTCCGGGTAGGGCTCCGGTACGCGTACTTTACGCGAAACGGAACTTCGCGAAGCGAAGCTGATTGGCTCTCCGGTGTCTGTCAACATTCTAAACAGTCCGGAGCGGCCGCCATCTTGTCTCTCGGTAGGATCGAGAGACAAGAGGAGGCCAAAACGAAGGGGGAAATGACCGTAAGGGGGCATAGTAGATCCTCCCTGACCCCCTAGGTTTGATGTGGAGGCTTTAAAAGGGCCCGGCGGGGCAAAAAAAAAAAAAAAAAATCGTTTTTTTTTGCGTGGGTAGCGCCCGGTAAGCTTTTGTGCAATGGGCGGTGGTAATCTAAATGATGAGGAGGGTGGGGGGGGCATCGTTCAAAGCACATCAGCGTGCATAAACACGAAAATGTTTTTATCTACCACGTATTTGACTTATCTCCTTGAGATGCATTCCCTTGTGTTTCGGCAATGGTAGTCTGTTCATTACATAGATCGCCTGAGGGCGGTAGTACAGACCGCGCGTAGGAAAGGGTCAAAAGCCAGGGGTATAGGAGTATGTAACAAGCGAGCCATTTAATTGAAAAAACTAAACGTGACAAACGGTTGTAGGATCAGTGAAGGTTGATTTTTTAATTGAAAGTATAACAGGATCAGTTACAATAAAATCGTCTATACGCACACCATGGGCGAGTATCATGGGTTACATTACTTTGAAGCTTTATTAATACAATAATCAATAATGAAAAATCGACATCAATAGGGTTGTCCGTATTCCCAGTCAGTACCCTTCCCCGCCCGCCATGTGCACAAAGACTGCATACATCCCCCATAACGTCAAGGCTAAGTAACTAGAACGTCATAAGGAGATGCAAGTTGCTCCCATACTGGCGCCATTTTGGTCGAAGCCAGGCAAGTCCAGAGTATAGTTTAATGTCTCCAATAAGTAGCGGCAGGACCAGAATCCTTTTCGGCAGTTCTGGCTTCGTTATTACGAGCACTAGAAAACAAGACATTCTGGGCAATACCACCCTTGACGCAGCCCTTTATTCTACAAGATGGTGTCTTTCAAAAGCCAGGGGTATAGGAGTATGTAAGAAGCGAGTCATTTAATTGAAAAAACTAAACGTGACAAACGGTTGCAGGATCAGTGAATGTTGTTTTTTTAAACGAAAGTATAACAGGATCAGTTACAATAAAATCGTCCATACGCACACCATGGGCGAGTATCATGGGTAACATTACTTCGAAGCTTTATTAATATAATAATTAATATTGAAAAATCGACATCAATAGGGTTGTCCGTATTCCCAGTCAGTACCCTTCCCCGCCCGCCATGTGCACAAAGACCGCATACATCCCCCATAACATCAAGGCTAAGTAACTAGAACGTCATAAGGAGTTGCAAGTCGCTCCCATACTGGTGCCATTTTGGTCGAGGCCAGGCAGGCCCAGAGTATAGTTCAATGTCTCCAATAAGTAGCGGCAGGACCAGAATCCCTTTCGGCAGTTCTGGCTTCGTCATTACGAGCACTAGAAAACAAGACATTCTGGGCAATACCACCCTTGACGCAGCCTTTTATGCTACAAGATGGTGTCTTCCATTCAGAAAATATTGTTGGCAGCATTTTGAAAGGAAAGATAATCGGCCGTTCTCCTAGTGAGTCTCACATTGTTACATTTATGAAGAATGTTGAAGAGTAGTATGTTGAAAATCTGAAGCCATCGTTCTACAAACTCTCAACCAGCCTTGGATGGAAAAATCCTGAAGAATGTACAAACTGAAAACCAGTTTTTGTTTGCATGGCATCAGCAGCAACACTTGAGTCAGCTTTGTGGCCGCAGGACGTATCTTCAGGTCATACGGATTGTGGGACAAGGTCCAGAATGGAAGAGTCGCTGTATCGCAAGAGTGGGTGAAATTTAGCCGGATGGCGGGTGAGACGCTGTAATAGCAAGAGCAGGCGCAACTCAGCTGGCCGAGAGAGACTTGGGGAGGGGGCAGGAGCCAAGCGGCCCCTCCCAGTCCGCGCCACCACACCGCCCCTCGGGGGCCTCCGTCAAGCGGTTCAGGGAGGCACCGCAGGCAGCTGTTCTTCAGATCAGTGGCTCTCACCGGCAAGGCTCTCCTCCTTTAGCAGCGATCGTTGGCGCTCTGGTTGCGGCCGGAGGCCCCGCCTAGTCAACGCCCCGGCCTCTCCATGTCGTAGGCCGCAAGAGTGGGCGCAACTCTGCTGGCCGAGCGAGAAATACCGTCCCCCTGCACACATTCAGGGACCAGGCCGCATTACGAGGGCACCGCAGGACGTGTCTTCAGGTCAAACGGATTGTGGGACAAGGTCCAGAATGGAAGAGTCGCTGTATCGCAAGAGTGGGTGAAATTTAGCCGGATGGCGGGTGAGACGCTGTAATAGCAAGAGCAGGCGCAACTCAGCTGGCTGAGAGAGACTTGGGGAGGGGGTAGGAGCTAAGTGCCCCCTCCCAGTCACCGCCACCACACCGCCTCTGGGGGGCCTCCGTCAAGCGGTTCAGGGAGGAACCGCAGGCAGCCGTTCTTCAGATCAGTGGCTCTCACCGGCAAGGCTCCCCTCCGTCAGCAGCAATCGTTGGCGCTGTGGTTGCGGCCGGAGGTCACATGACCTAGCCTTACATCATTAGGAACCCAAAAGTGAAATGAACCAATGAAAAGTTTTATTAACAAGTCACATGGCCTGTTATGCTTATGTTACGCGCTCCGCGCCGCGCCCCGGATCGCTTCCGGGTAGCTGCTTTTCGCGCCTCGCGCACCGGAGCACTTCCGGGTGCGCTAACGCGGCGCGTCATATGACAGAAGGGACAGGCAACAAGGACCATCAGTCAAAGAGGGGAGGGCAAGTTCTTCTCTACTGGGTCACGTTGGGGCTCCACCGGAACTGATCGAATTGGTAGTCTACAGTGTTTCTGGATGTTTCAGACTGAAGCTGGCGTCAGCATGAGAGCATTCTGTGGCTACGTCGTGGCCATTCCTTGAGCAATCATGGCAGTCGCTCCCCACCGGAAATCTGCGGGAGTCGGGGGCCCCGGTGACTCTTGTAGAATCTTCAAGGCTGAGGGGACGCTTTTGGGAATGGGGCCCATGCCCTAGCAGTCAAGCGTCCGAGTTCCAGGGTTGCCCAGAGCCATCCTTGCAGGCCAGGCCCAAGTCTGTGGAGCCGACCGCCATTTCCTGAGCTCCGTGGCAGCCGCCTCTCGCTGTACTGCAAGAGTGGGTGCAATTCATCCGGATGGCGGGTGAGACGCTGTAATAACAAGAGCAGGGGCAATTCAGCTGGCCGAGCGAGGCCCTGTGCCGCAGGAGCGGGCGCAACTCAGGTGGCTGAGTGAAGCGCTGGGGTGTAGCTGAGAAACCTCCACCTGGGGAGGTGGGGGAGGCTCGTTCGCGCCGCCTCTCCCTTCCAGTGCACCCCACGCCGTCAAGCGTCCGTGTTCCAGTGTTGGCCAGAGCCATCCTTGCAGGCCAGGCCCAAGTCTGTGGAGCCGACCGCCATTTCCTGAGCTCCGTGGCAGCCGCCTGTCGCTGTACTGCATGAGTGGGTGCAATTCATCCAGATGGCGTGTGAGACACTGTAATAACAAGAGCAGGTGCAATTCATCTGGCCGAGCGAGGCCCTGTGTCGCAGGAGCGGGCGCAACTCAGGTGGCCGAGTGAAGCGCTGGGGTGTAGCTGAGAAACCTCCACCTGGGGGGGTGGGGGAGGCTCGTTCGCGCCGCCTCTCCCTTCCAGTGCACCCCACGCCGTCTCCTGGCGCAGGTATATGTGATTGTTGGACCAGGGCACCGCAGGACGTGTCTTCAGGTCAAACAGATTGTGGGACAAGGTCCAGAATGGAAGAGTCACCAAAAGGCAACAAGTTCCGCCTGACCCCGGGAGCCGACCGCCTATGTCGGGGGCGATCTCAAGCCACACCAGGGCAACAAGACTTGGGGAGGGGGCAGGAGTCAAGCGCCCCCTCCGATTCCGCGTCACCTCACCGCCCCTCGGGGGCCTCCGTCAAGTGGCTCAGGGAGGCACCGCAGGCAGCGGTTCTTCAGATCAGTGGCTGTCAGCAGCGATCGTTGGCGCTGTGGTTGCGGCCGGAGGCCCCGCCTAGTCAACGCCCCGGCCTCTCCATCTCGTAGGCCGCAGAGTAGTCGGGGAGAAATCCCGGGAACGGCGGCATGCATTTGGATCGATGTTGCAGCAGGCTGCTATGTAAATAGTTATTTAATAAAACGCTTTACCCTGTTACTTTGCTGGTGTGTTGTATATATTTATAATATTTGCATAGCGTTTGTCGTTGTTTTGGGCGGGGTGGGCGGCGGAGCCGAGCTGTCTTGCAGCCATCATGGCGTCGAGCTCAGTTCCTCTCACTAGTTTCATATTTCTCATGAGGGGTTGTTCCTAATGTTTCTATTTTAGCGAGGTCAAAAAGAGATCCCATTAGTGGCCTACTGATTTTGCTTGATTCCTTTTGTTGTTTCTAACGATTTTTGACTATCTGCAAAGACTAAACAGAGTATTGCGACTCTGTGCTTGTATGTAAATAGAGAATGAACCAAAGAGAACCAATTCTAAATGCTTGGATAACAATCAATCAAATGGAGAGGGAAGCAGGCACGACGGATTACAACGGGGGCAAAGGCCTGCGTTACCTACCCTTCACTATCTGCAAAGAGAGAATACTCCTAAAAGAAAAGAGGGGGGGAGGGGGGGCAGCGTTCAAAGCACATCAGCGTGCATAGACACGAAAATGTTTTTACCTACCACGTACTTGACATTTTAAAGCTTTTGATATTTGCTATTAAAAAAACATTGAAATTCACTGAAAAAACCATAGGTTATAGACCATATATAGTTAGGAATTAGCATTTACAAAACCTTGAAAATTCACTGAAAAAACCATGGGTTATAGACCATATATAGTTAGGAATTAGCATTTACAAAACCTTATTTTACTCACACAAAACCATTGAAATTCCATATATAGTTAGTTGCACTAACTATATATCGTGCACCCGCAATCCACTGCTGATGATGTCACATATTACATCATTCATGACATGTTCAGTGACATCACTGATGACATCACTGATGACAATATCCAATGACTGTATGTTTCTGTAAAGTTAAAATATGTCTTACATATTGAAGAATGAGTGGATGTATAAGTGTCTGGATGAAGAATTTAGTAGGTGCATGACTGACTGTATGAGAGAGTGATTAAATGTGTCTCACTGAGTGCATGGGTTAGTGACTAAACTGTCTTAATTTGTGCATCATTATGTCTGTTGTTCTGTAAACTGCTGAATGTGTTAATCAGTAGCTATATGAGTAACTATATGGGATATTCATTAGTTGCCCAAGTATTTGTATGGGAGACTGAGTATGTGTGTGAGTGGCTGGGAGGTGTATGACTCTGTGCATAGATGTGTGAGCAGTTGATTCACTAGATGTATGGGTTCAAAAGTGCATGTGGAAACAGCTGCATGGGCGGTTGACTGTGGGCATGAGTGTATTGGTGAGTGAATGGATATCTCAGTGCAACATGTCAAAGTAAGTACATATGTAAAACACAGTACATGTGAGAGTTGACATATATAACCGTGCATAAGAGCCAACGAATGTGTGAGTGACTGTATGGATCATTGTGAACTTGTATCAGGGATCGTATAGGAGAGTAAATATGTGTTAGAATACGTTTGAATTAGTAAGGTGTGTATAACTGTATAGTTGAGGAAATGAAGGTGTGATTGATTCTTTGCATGACTGACTAGATGTATGAGTAACTCCATGGATGAGTGACAATCTGTGAGTGTCTGTTTACACTGATTGTATCTAAGGTTATATTAGAATCTGAAGAGGTTCATCGTATTATCACATGAATGATATTATCAGTGATGTTGTCAGTGATGTCATTTGAGTTGTCATCAGTGATGTCATCAGTGATGTCACTGACCATGTCATGAATGATGTAATATGTGACATCAGCAGCAGTGGATTGCGGGTGCGCGATATATAGTTAGTGCAACTAACTATATATGGAATTTCAATGGTTTTGTGTGAGTAAAATAAGGTTTTGTAAATGCTAATTCCTAACTATATATGGTCTATAACCCATGGTTTTTTCAGTGAATATACATACATACATACATATATATATATATATATATATATATATATATATATATATATATATATATATATATATATGTATATGTATGCAGAAATCGAAATAACACGACTTAGCGCAGGTTCGCCAATTTGTGCTGCTGACCGCAATCTGGACACGGACCCAGGGTATGTGCGTCGAGTTTCTTTTATTCCTTTCGTGTCACATCGCGTTTCGCAGCCACAGCCGCTTGTTCACTCGACAATGAGTGTTGCCTGGAGAGTGCATTTAAAGTGACAGTGCATACACAACTTTAAACATAAATATTGACAAATAAGCAAATATGTAAGTCACCGATAAAATGTTGAGTGTGCAAAAAATATAGTGCAAATGTTCACATTTTTATATTTGGGCGAAAAGACATCATTCGTCTCCACGAATTTAATTCATTGGTCACGTGGACCGAAATCAGTGTAAAAATGTGCAAATTAAGTGCTAAAGTGCAAACTGTTATTTTTTTTTTTTAAATCCACTGCTACTGACATCTCAGCTATAATACTGGTCAGCATTTTTAAAATACATCTTATCATCGTATAATACCTGGAGGTCAACTCACATTAGGAGTATTTCACTCCAAAATCAAGAACTTAATCAGTTAAATACTGCTGTGAAACATCTCCTTCATGAGTCCTTAACAGTAAGATGAATATGTGTATGTTGCTGGGCTCAAATGGATTGCAGAATCATCACAGTGGATATCTAGGGTGATGTTTGCCCCTGTGTCTGTCTCTTTGCTGGACTCACAATGTTCACATGATAGGTCTCTAAAGTGCTAAAGAATGCTGTTACGTATATAGTAGCATAAGTAGATATATATGTATGTACATAAATAAATTCATAGTACTATGAAAGCTTCCGATCACGGGACAACACATATGCATTCAGAAGCTAACCCAACCCCACAACTATAGTTGGACAAATGACTACGCTCCCCCAACTGTATCAATTGAATTGTCAATAAGGTTAAGATATAAAAATCATCCAATAAATACATCAATAAATATATAAACCTCCATATAGATATATAAATATAAAATATATAAAAAATGCATTCCATATAAATATTTGTACAATAATCAGATGAAATTAAAACCTGAAAATGACAATTCAAAATGTACTCCTGTGTGCTACCTGAGAGGGCATCCTCATACTCACATAATAATTAATGCATTATATATATATTCACTAAAAAAGCAAAGGTTACAGGGACGTTATAGTTAGGGTTAGATTTTCCTCATTCAAAACCATTGCAATTAAGCAGTTATAATTCCCTAACTATCACTATCACCTCCAAATTTCACTGCTAATGTCCTCACATATTACATCACTCATGACACGAGCAGTGACATTAATGATGCCATCACTCATGACATCTAAAATGACATCACTGATGACATCGTCCACAGAATCTCTGATATACCCACTTATACGCCCATATAACCTTTCATACACCACTCCCATTTCCACACTACCATTCTCAAACCCATTTACACACCCATACCAGTACTTACACAGCTACTCACTGATTCATAGATAGGCACTCTGACTCTCATACCCGCACTCACTCAATAATATAGCCGTTACCATATCCACTCATACATCCATACATCCACTCACACACTGAGTCAATTACCCATAGCCCTACTAACACAACTAGTAACTCATCCATATAGTAAATCACGCAGCCACTTACTCAGCCATACAGTTACTCCCACTCCCACTTACTTACTCATATAAATACTTACACTCACCTATACAGTTACTGACAAAAGCACTCACACACCCATATAGCCACCCTCACATTGACTCACTCACCCATACAGCCACTCATATACCCTATCACTCACCTATACTGCCTTTCACATATCCAGTTACTCACCCATATACCTCTGAAACATCCACTCACCCACACAGCCATATACACACTCACTCACCCATAAAGCCCCTCACACACATACTCTCTAACCCATAAATCCACTCACTCATCCACTCACTGATCCATGCAGGCAGTCACCCACCCACACAGACACTCATACCCCCTACAGGTACTCGGACTACCAATCAATCACCCATCCAGCCACCCACATACCCACTTACCAACCCACAAAGCCACTTAGACACCAACTGACAGACGGAAACCGACATTCACACAACCTAGTTGCTCACTCATACATTCACGGAGACATTTAATCACTTAATTTTACAGTCAGTTGCGCACCCACTCAATCACCCATACAGGCACTCATACACCCACATCACTGTAACCTTCTTTTGTGTGAATTTCTAAGTTTTTTTAATTCTATTTTCTAACTATAATGTCCCTGTAACCTTTGCTTTTTTCAGTGAATTTCTAAGGTTTTTAAATGGTAATTCCTAACTATAATGTCCATGTAACCTTTGTTTTTTGTCTAGTAGTCATGTTTTCAGAGTAGTAGAGAAAGGGGGTTGGGCCTCTAACCAGTTCTCAGTCATCCTGCTGTGTTGGAATTACAGGAGTTACCAGGAGGGCTTTGTGACCCCCAAGGTCCCTCTAGATGTAGTGTAGTTCCTATATCCCTGATAGGCTCTGCACATTGGAATAATATACACTATAGTTGTCGCATAGAACTGAGGTCAGTATGCCTCTATCGAGTACATTAAACTTAATTACTTGTGTGTGCAGCTAACTCAGAGGTCACTAGAAACTTCCCGAATTAACAAGAAGGGATTCGTTTCTGACTACCGCATAAACATAACAACTTTGTTTCCCTTCGAATCGGAACAGTCTCTGAATCGTGGAAACAATAGATAACAGTTTCACTCATTCAATCGTGCATGCTTCGTTTCTACAGAGTTTACACAGAATTAGGTAGACAGGCGTTTCACTAAAAAGGGTTTATTGAACAGTCTTATTTCTTGTGCAAGAGATTTGAGCTGCTACAACCGTAAGACAGAATACGAAGTGTAATACGTACAGCGGTAGCAGTAATATTACAAAATATTGCAATAGCATGGTTTGTAGCTATGACATATATTCATAAAAATACATACATAAATAACACAGGCTGAAATGTGAATACTCATCTGGTGCTTCTACATAGTTCTACCCCAGTGTACCTAACCTAAGTGTAGTACAAGGTAATGAGGGATAAAATCCGATTACCCCTATGTCAGTGGTATTAGCCATATATATATGTTGTGTTAGCATGATGTATCTATATACTATTCTATGTGAATATGCATTAAGTCTAACCTATATCTGTTCAAGCTAGTAGGTAAGGGTATATACTGTTCGTGTGTTCTGTTTACTTCGAGTAGACCAAGAACCATACAGACGCCATCTTTCTCTGTAATCTTAGACACGAGCAGTATTCACGTGTTACCTTCCAGTAGTTGTCAGTCCCCGGCTTAGTTGAGTTACTGAAAGCAGCTGAATGCACGCTATTCTTTCCTTGCCCTGGGACCCAAGTTTGCATCTGGCTTTGGGTGCGATAAGCGCATTCCTGAAGGCGCCGTGCCTGCACTCTCAGGCACCAGGATGAAAGGGCATCACCCCTCCTGACCTTCCCCAATAATAACTATGCAAAGCTTCGAACTAATCATGTGTGCCATATATGATCCTTCCTCGAGGCCCAAGAGCTGAGTAGTGTTTTTCCATTTACGGTGACTCCATGTGCTGATCTGAAAGTATATATGTGCTGTTTTGAATGTAAGCCAGCAGTCTTCTCCATTAACCTCGAGGGGTGAGGATGGGAGAGGCTCCTCTATAGAGTATTTTGCATAATAAACTTTCTTCACTGCCGACTGACTGCTTATTTGATAATTGGTATTGGAGCTATTTGCAAGTATAGCTCCTTATGTTATTTTTTATGGTACGTCAGTAAGAAGTAGGTGCTGTCTTTCTAAAGTATAGCTAGCTATAGTTTAGTGTTGCAAAAGTTGCCAAGAGTCCCTCAAGGTTCTAGTCTGCTCCATACTTTAGAATGAGAGAGGTTGGAATCTCTTTCCGGGTCTCTATCTTCAACACCCCACAAGGGAGTCAGAAACAATGGAGCTGGATTCTCTGGAGGATGATGACAGCGTCTGGTCAGTGCGTTAGGCAGGGACTCGAATTCCTTCCGAACATGCCATGGCGAGCCGCAGCTGAGACGTGCAAGTATGCAGTCATGCAGTCAGTTGGTAGCCGTGCATTGCCATGGCAAGATAAGGTATATTTATACCTCAAAGGTGTTTAGGAATGCCAGTATTGATGTAAAAGTCTGGCAGAGGAACGTTCTGAATGAACTCCTAAGGAATACATGTTCATGCATAATAAATGAGTTCTTGGAGAAATCGATAACCCAAGAAGCGGGAAGTCCTAAAGACTTAAGAGTCTGGTTTTCCAAGAACTCATTGTCACTTGGATGGACGTATGTAGGTGGCCATGCCTGTATTTGGTTAGCATGGATAATGCCTAAATAAGGGTTGGATTTCTATGCCTAAATATGGGCAATGCGGATTGTGCCTATATAAGGGCATACATCAGGAAACCTATATATCTAAATTGACACACAACAAGGAGTAAAGTAAACTTCATGCCCCAACCAGTGGTTCACCACGAGCTGCATTTACAGAGTTCTGGAGAAAGGGAGCATGGCCTCCAAAGACCTTTTAGCAATCCCACTGTGTGGGATTTAACCGGAGATAATCGGAGAGGTAGTTGGCCCCCAAGGTCATCCTTGGGGGCCAATTACCCCTCATATGACCTCCAGTAAGTTCCACACAGTGGGATTACTGATACCTGGCAGTAGGCCATTCCTCTTTTCTTCACCACTCTGCAAACACACCTCCTGGTCACCTACTAGTAGGGGGCTGAGAGGGGGAGGTCCGGATCAAGGTCGGAGACTCACTGTATGTCACGCATGACGGCCTAGGTTCCAATGTCGGAAGGAATCTCAGTTGAAGGAAAGAGTTAACTGCATTGACTCCCTCCTCCCTAGAGGAAGAAGGAAGATCCTGGAGGCGGACCGATGAATGCAGACCATGGAAGAGGCTGTATGAGGAGGTACGCACATCATGTAAGAAGAGGAATTCTGAGGAAGACGCGGAGCAGAGGAAGAACTTGGAAGACGCTGAGCAGAGACGAGCAAAGAGGATAGGAACACTGAAGACAACCCGCCAAAGGACCAGGAAAGCCCACCAAACTCAGTGGGAGAGGAAGAGATTAACGGGGAAGCGGAGGACTGATGCGAGGACTGGTGGACTCCCCCGGAGATTGCCTTTCAGCTGCCACAGAAAAGGAAAGTTGCGGGATACGCCGTGAGTGTCTTGGACAGGGGGAATGAAAGTGAGGGGTGGGGTAAAAAGGGTAAAGAAGCGGCCCAAGGGGACAATACCCTGAATGAGTGCCAAACTGAACACTGATTCCACACTTTTATAGCAAGCCACAGCCCTGCATGATGTTTTGACTGATTGTGCAGTTTCTTTAATAGGTTCCTGCTATGCTATATGAAGAAACAGCCCCATGATATTTTGACTGCTTGTTTCATTTTCTTATTTCATTACTTGCTGTTCTATACAGAGCATATGGATGTTCCCTGAGTCAATGTATAGCGTGGAAACTAGGGAAAGGTATATAAAATCACATAACCATTTTGTTGACCAGCACAGGTTTATTCACAGTTTTTTTTCACTTCTCTCTACTCCCATTTCCACTTTGGGCGTGGTGACGGTAACTCAGTCAGTCAAACGCCCACTGAATCATCCATACAGACATGCAAACACCCATTCATTCTTCAATACACCTTGGCGTGTGTATGTATATATATATATATATATGGAAGAAAAGGTTGCCACCTAGGTGGGAAAGCACTTACAGGTAGGAATTAATGCCAGCGCAAGGGCGCGAGCTGCGAACAGAGTCCCTTTCCTGCCAGACGCGTTTCGGGCCAACGCCCTCTTCAGTGGCAGCACATGTGACATGACGGCAGCTGCAGGCACCAGTAAATACCCTCAGTGATTATGCACAGGTGTGAAACCTGAAGCAATGCTTTCTGGGACTGGTGGTTCGATAAAACCCAAGTGGGTCGCCGCCGCCATTCGCATGCAGAAAAAGTTTTAAAGGGATTGCCAATGTCCCCGCAAGCACCCCGCAAGTAAAGGCACCTCCTGTACCACAAAAAGCTTCCCAAATGAGGCAGTCGTGGACCCGCAGTTTGTCCGCGGATGTGCAAACCCGCGACCGTGGCCAGCCGCTAACAAATGGAAGAAAAGGTTGCCACCTAGGTGGGAAAGCACTTACAGGTAGGAATTAATGCCAGCGCAAGGGCGCGAGCTGCGAACAGAGTCCCTTTCCTGCCAGACGCGTTTCGGGCCAACGCCCTCTTCAGTGGCAGCACATGTGACATGACGGCAGCTGCAGGCACCAGTAAATACCCTCAGTGATTATGCACAGGTGTGAAACTTTTGTATATTGTTTGTTGTTTAATTTTGGCTGCTGCAACCATAGGCTAGGAAATTCCTATTTTGGAACACCATGACTGAGGTGGTTTTCTCTTGTTTTGCCTAGGTACCATTTAACCTGTGACAGAATACTATGAAGATCTACTACCAGTTGATACCTTATTTAAGATGAACTTTGCTACGCTCACGAATTCAAAGGCTATGTGTTAAATTGGGCAGTATCGGTTTCTTTCCCCACTTGGGATGTGTGTATATATTTGCGTAAATCAGAGCAATGCTTACCATTGACAGATTAACATGGAACTGACGCAGTAATTTCGTAAATTTGAGTTGGATTGTCTTCTATGTTGTTAATTCACCCACTGGGGATATTTGAATTTTCCTTTTCATTTATTGTTCAATTTTGTTTGGTCAATTGACAGTGCAATCCAGCTCGGTATAAATTCATTTATTTAGTAAAGCAGTATTCTGCGTAGATGCATATTGTAACTAATTGCTCACTGCTCTGGAATATTTTGTCCTCACACGATTATAGCCCTATATTCGTGAAGATATTCATTTATGATGCACAATGTGACAATATTTTTATCATTAATTTTGAATTTAGTAATAGGAATCAACATGGTATTTACTATACATTATGATTTCTTGGGCAACAAATATCTCTGACACATGTACTTGTTTGGTGAAAATAACCAATGTTATAGATTTATTGTTTGCAAACCCCTCTTTAAGATGGCCGCTGATTGCAACTAGCCGTCACTGTGAAGTCCTACATCTATGTTCTTGGTTTTTACTTTCTGTGTTTTTTGCACTTGTATACTTTATTTAAAGCATTACCGTAGACATAGGTGGTACCCGTGATCAAGACGAGCCCTTCGTCGAAACGCGTTGGGTTTTACATCCAGCTCGTGTTACCATGCGTATGACTATGGAGAAATAAACCCGTTTTCCTTTGCAAACTGGAAATGGAGTGGTAGCGTTTTTTGTCTGGAGGGGAGTGCGCCAGCAATTTCCTGTTGCTTTGTGTTGCTGGATATATATATATATATATATATATATATATATATATATATATATATATATATATATATATATATATATATATATATATATATATATATATTGTCGCTCCAGGTTGTCCACCTCTTGAGTAGCACATGAGCAGCAGCTTAATTTATGTGTAGGTGAGGACGGAGATCCGCTTGTAGATGCCGCTCCGTAATGGATCTGCTCGACGCATTTCAAAGCTCCATCTGCTTCTCTTCAGGGGCTTTAACGGAAGCGGTGTGCGCACCCGCTGACACACTTCTCCAATTTCCATATGTCACACCCGCCGATGGGAGGCTCCGATGAGACTGTGCATTATGGGAAGTGTGGTGCGGAAAGCACACAATCAAGTCCTGTATGGACCCCACAAGTGGGCCCATCCTCGATCTCATGTACGGCTGCTGTTTCACTTCCGTGACCCCCAAGAGTAACAGGGTGGTGCATACTCCACGGCTGGACTGCCGCGTGTAAATTGTCGCTCCAGGTTGTCCACCTCTTGAGTAGCAGACGAGCAGCAGCTTAATTTATGTGTAGGTGAGGACGGGGATCCGCTTGTGGATGCCGCTCCGTAATGGATCTGCCCGACGCGTTTCGAAGCTCCATCTGCTTCTCTTCAGGGGCTTTAACAGAAGCGGTGTGCGCACCCGCTGACACACTTCTCCAATTTCCAAATGACACACCCGCCGATGGGAGGCTCCATTGAGACTGTGCATTATGGGAAGTGTGGTGCGGAAAGCACACAATTAAGTCCTGTATATACCCCACAAGTGGGCCCATCCTCGATCCCATGTACTGCTGCTGTTTCACTTCCGTGACCCCAAGGGTAACGGGTGGTGCATACTCCGCGGCTGGTTTACCGCGTGTTAATTGTCGCTCCAGGTTGTCCACCTCTTGAGTAGCACAGGAGCAGCAGCTTAATTTATGTGTAGGTGAGGACGGGGATCCGCTTGTAGATTCCGCTCCGTAATGGATCTGGCCGACGCGTTTCGAAGCTCCATCTGCTTCTCTTCAGGGGCTTTAACGGAAGCGGTGTGCGCACCCGCTGACACACTTCTCCGAATTCCATATGACACACCCGCCGATGGGAGGCTCCATTGAGACTGTGCATTATGGGAAGTGTGGTGCGGAAAGCACACAATCAAGTCCTGTATGGACCCCACAAGTGGGCCCATCCTCGATCCCATGTACGGCTGCTGTTTCACTTCCGTGACCCCCAAGAGTAACAGGGTGGTGCATACTCCACGGCTGGACTGCCGCGTGTAAATTGTCGCTCCAGGTTGTCCACCTCTTGAGTAGCACAAGAGCAGCAGCTTAATTTATGTGTAGGTGAGGACGGGGATCCGCTTGTAGATGCCGCTCCGTAATGGATCTGCCCGACGCGTTTCGAAGCTCCATCTGCTTCTCTTCAGGGGCTTTAACGGAAGCGGTGTGCGCACCCGCTGACACACTTCTCCAATTTCCATATGACACACCCGCCGATGGGAGGCTCCGATGAGACTGTGCATTATGGGAAGTGTGGTGCGGAAAGCACACAATCAAGTCCTGTATGGACTCCACAAGTGGGCCCATCCTCGATCCCATGTACGGCTGCTGTTTCACTTCCGTACGGAGCAGTGTCTACGAGTGGATCCCCGTCCTCACCTATACATAAACCAAGCTGCTGTTCGCGTGCTACTCAAAGGTGGACACCTTCGAGCATTGATTTATACGCGGCCGTCCAGTACCCTGGGGGTCACTAATGTGAAGCAGCATTCGTACTTGGAATCGAGGACGGGCCCACTTGTGGAGTCCATACAGGACTTGATTGTGTGCTTCCCGGACCACACTTCCCAGAATGCACAGTCTCATTTGAGCCTCCCATCGGTGGGTGTGTTATACATAAAATGGGGAAGTGGGTCGGCGGTTGCGCACACCGCTTCCGTTTAAAGCCCCTGAAGAGAAGCAGATGGAGCTTCGAAACGCATTGGGCAGATCCCGTACGGAGCGGTGTCTACGAGTGGATCCCGTCCTCACCTATACATAAACCAAGCTGCTGTTTGCGTGCTACTCAAAGGTGGACACCTTCGAGCATTGATTTATACGTGGCCGTCCAGCCGCGGAGTATGCACCACCCTGGTACCCTGGGGGTCACTAATGTGAAGCAGCAGTCATACTTGGAATCGAGGACGGGCCCACTTGTGGAGTCCATACAGGACTTGAATGTGTGCTTCCCCGACCACACTTCCCAGAATGCACAGTCTCATTTGAGCCTCCCATCGGTGGGTGTGTTATACATAAAATGGGGAAGTGGGTCGGCGGTTGCGCACACCGCTTCCGTTAAAGCCCCTGAAGAGAATCAGATGGAGCTTCGAAACGCGTCGGGCAGATCCCGTACAGAGCGGTGTCTACGAGTGGATCCCCGTCCTCACCTATACATAAACCAAGCTGCTGTTCGCGTGCTACTCAAAGGTGTACACCTTCGAGCATTGATATATATATATATATATATATATATATATATATATATATATATATATATATATATATATATATATTGTCGCTCCAGGTTGTCCACCTCTTGAGTAGCACATGAGCAGCAGCTTAATTTAGGTGTAGGTGAGGACGGAGATCCGCTTGTAGATGCCGCTCCGTAATGGATCTGCTCGACGCATTTCAAAGCTCCATCTGCTTCTCTTCAGGAGCTTTAACGGAAGCGGTGTGCGCACCCGCTGACACACTTCTCCAATTTCCATATGTCACACCCGCCGATGGGAGGCTCCGATGAGACTGTGCATTATGGGAAGTGTGGTGCGGAAAGCACACAATCAAGTCCTGTATGGACCCCACAAGTGGGCCCATCCTCGATCTCATGTACGGCTGCTGTTTCACTTCCGTGACCCCCAAGAGTAACAGGGTGGTGCATACTCCACGGCTGGACTGCCGCGTGTAAATTGTCGCTCCAGGTTGTCCACCTCTTGAGTAGCACACGAGCAGCAGCTTAATTTATGTGTAGGTGAGGACGGGGATCCGCTTGTAGATGCCGCTCCGTAATGGATCTGCCCGACGCGTTTCGAAGCTCCATCTGCTTCTCTTCAGGGGCTTTAACAGAAGCGGTGTGCGCACCCGCTGACACACTTCTCCAATTTCCATATGACACACCCGCCGATGGGAGGCTCCATTGAGACTGTGCATTATGGGAAGTGTGGTGCGGAAAGCACACAATTAAGTCCTGTATGGACCCCACAAGTGGGCCCATCCTCGATCCCATGTACGGCTGCTGTTTCACTTCCGTGACCCCAAGGGTAACGGGTGGTGCATACTCCGCGGCTGGTTTACCGCGTGTTAATTGTCGCTCCAGGTTGTCCACCTCTTGAGTAGCACAGGAGCAGCAGCTTAATTTATGTGTAGGTGAGGACGGGGATCCGCTTGTAGATGCCGCTCTGTAATGGATCTGGCCGACGCGTTTCGAAGCTCCACCTGCTTCTCTTCAGGGGCTTTAACGGAAGCGGTGTGCGCACCCGCTGACACACTTCTCCGAATTCCATATGACACACCCACCGATGGGAGGCTCCATTGAGACTGTGCATTATGGGAAGTGTGGTGCGGAAAGCACACAATCAAGTCCTGTATGGACCCCACAAGTGGGCCCATCCTCGATCCCATGTACGGCTGCTGTTTCACTTCCGTGACCCCCAAGAGTAACAGGGTGGTGCATACTCCACGGCTGGACTGCCGCGTGTAAATTGTCGCTCCAGGTTGTCCACCTCTTGAGTAGCACAAGAGCAGCAGCTTAATTTATGTGTAGGTGAGGACGGGGATCCGCTTGTAGATGCCGCTCCGTAATGGATCTGCCCGACGCGTTTCGAAGCTCCATCTGCTTCTCTTCAGGGGCTTTAACGGAAGCGGTGTGCGCACCCGCTGACACACTTCTCCAATTTCCATATGACACACCCGCCGATGGGAGGCTCCGATGAGACTGTGCATTATGGGAAGTGTGGTGCGGAAAGCACACAATCAAGTCCTGTATGGACTCCACAAGTGTGCCCATCCTCGATCCCATGTACGGCTGCTGTTTCACTTCCGTACGGAGCAGTGTCTACGAGTGGATCCCCGTCCTCACCTATACATAAACCAAGCTGCTGTTTGCGTGCTACTCAAAGGTGGACACCTTCGAGCATTGATTTATACGCGGCCGTCCAGCCGCGGAGTATGCACCTCCCCGGTACCCTGGGGGTCACTAATGTGAAGCAGCATTCGTACTTGGAATCGAGGACGGGCCCACTTGTGGAGTCCATACAGGACTTGATTGTGTGCTTCCCGGACAACACTTCCCAGAATGCACAGTCTCATTTGAGCCTCCCATCGGTGGGTGTGTTATACATAAAATGGGGAAGTGGGTCGGCGGTTGCGCACACCGCTTCCGTTTAAAGCCCCTGAAGAGAAGCAGATGGAGCTTCGAAACGCATTGGGCAGATCCCGTACGGAGCGGTGTCTACGAGTGGATCCCCGTCCTCACCTATACATAAACCAAGCTGCTGTTTGCGTGCTACTCAAAGGTGGACACCTTCGAGCATTGATTTATACGTGGCCATCCAGCCGCGGAGTATGCACCACCCTGGTACCCTGGGGGTCACTAATGTGAAGCAGCAGTCGTACTTGGAATCGAGGACGGGCCCACTTGTGGAGTCCATACAGGACTTGAATGTGTGCTTCCCCGACCACACTTCCCAGAATGCACAGTCTCATTTGAGCCTCCCATCGGTGGGTGTGTTATACATAAAATGGGGAAGTGGGTCGGCGGTTGCGCACACCGCTTCCGTTAAAGCCCCTGAAGAGAATCAGATGGAGCTTCGAAACGCGTCGGGCAGATCCCGTACAGAGCGGTGTCTACGAGTGGATCCCCGTCCTCACCTATACATAAACCAAGCTGCTGTTCGCGTGCTACTCAAAGGTGTACACCATCGAGCATTGATATATATATATATATATATATATAGAGTACAGGCTCCTCCTCAGATCTCACAGCGTTTCCACACACAGTGCACGCCGGAAAATGAGGGAGACGGACCACAAGAATCAGCAAAAGGTAGTTTAATGCACCAACAACACAGAGAACAGCTACGCTTTTCAGGCTACACGCCCTTGTTCACGCTGTAACATTGCCACAAACGAAATGCTAATTTATATTTGCTTAATCCTATTCACACCCACTTTTAGTGACGTCACACATCATGTGATGTGAAAATAAAAAGTGAAGAAACACTACTGCTTGTAGTTTTAAGCATCAAGAAATTTAGCACAATTGAAACTATATATATATATCACAGCAACTCCTTTGCCAGCCAGCGTTTTGCAATTCTACAAAAAAACAGGAGCACGGACCACCATTAAGTGCACAAAATCGTTTAATTAGATTGTGCTCAGTCAGTCATTACGTTTCAGCACCAAAGTGCCTTGATCACATGACACGTACATACATCGCCTGACTGCTTTTAAACATTTTTTTTTACTTTATAATCACACCCATTATAGTGACAGTGCACACATTACGTTACGTGAACTTGCATGAACAATTTTTTTTTATATTTAGTTTTCACTTTTTTTTCCTCCTTTCCCTCTCTCAAGAGTATTTTTTCGAAAGCCGTGGTATGAATACCATATTTTTTTGGGATGTTCTAATGCAGTCAAATCCATTTAAGCAATATGACCTCCTTACATCATAAAGTGCTATGTGCAATATAACATACTTTCAGTATATACATTTGTACAGATACAAACAATAGATATACACTAAATATATAAAAACACATAAATATGTTAATATAAAATTGGATTTGAGGAATAAATAGGTCAATAAATAGATATCCATATATTTCTTTAAAAAAGTTTTTTAAATAACATACTTTCCAAAATATATCTATTTACATCCACTTGGCCTGATTTAAGTCCTGACTGCATGTAATCTAGGTATCTAGGGCCAGATGTAGGTAGCCCTTTACCGATCAGAATCAGTTGAAAATACCGATTTTTCGGCCGTTTCCGATCGGTAAAGGGCTATGGAGATGTAGGTGCACATATTCGGTAAATTTACCGAATCGGTAATATTTACCGATTCAGTAAAATTACCGAAAATGCTAGATTGATATGTGGGTAGCCAATTTTCCATTG
The DNA here is from genome assembly GCF_964263255.1 of Lissotriton vulgaris. Classification (NCBI taxonomy): domain Eukaryota; kingdom Metazoa; phylum Chordata; class Amphibia; order Caudata; family Salamandridae; genus Lissotriton; species Lissotriton vulgaris. Next base: position 1,089,984,899 of record NC_141696.1, on the reverse strand, counting down.
GCACATGGCTTTCAGAATCGGTATTTTACCATGGAATACAAATCCATGGTAAAATACCGATTCCTGTGTACATGCACATCTGTGCATGTACACATGTGCCATGTGACAGACAGACGTGCCCTTAGGGCATGTCTGTGTGCCACATTGCACACATGCCCGTTTTGGGGGTGCTAGAGGGTGTCAAAGTGACACCCCCTGCACCCTTGACAAATTCGGTATTTACCGATTCGGTAAATACCGAATCGGTATTTGCATTGAATCCTATGGGCTTCAAGGCCCATAGGATTCAATAGCAAATACCGATTCGGTATTTACCGAATCGGTAAATACCGAGTTTTAAGGTATCGGTAAAAAATCCAGATGTTGGTACCTACATCCCATTTACCGATTTTGAAATACCGAATCGGTAAAATTCGGTATTTCAAAATCGGTAAATGTGATTTACCTACATCTGGCCCCAAGTTTCTACTATACTCTGTTCGTGCAAAAAGTGCTTTCTATTTATTTAGAGCGACAGAGATCCCTGTCCTCTATAAAGTGCAATATGTGATAAGAATTTGATGAATGTAAATTAAATACCATAACATTTTCCAATAAAAAATGATTACCCTTGATGCCCTGCCTATGAACATGTTTTCATAAAATTCTTGTTATTGTCCTATATATTTTTTACATTGTTTTCTTTCCTGTAATGCCAGATTATTCTAAACTATGAAACTCTAACCTAGAACTGACCTCAAAGGATTCATTAATTCTAAAGTATTTTTGTCTGATCATTTTATAGACAGGTATAAAAATCTTCTGTAATATTGAGGCCATTTGGATGTTTTGAATCAAGTTCTAGAATATATATTGTTTCAAGATTTCTCAGAGCACCTTCCCTGTCTCCTCCTCTTTCATTGAAGGGTACACTGTCTAGGATATAATATTTCAAGAGCTTGGAATCTGCTTGGTGAGTTTCGTTAAAATGGCGAGCCACTGGGTACACTGGGTCACGGTTATTAATTGCTCTAATATGTTGTAAAATCCTTTTGTGCCCCTGCAGTTTGGTGCTCCCCATGTACTTAAGCCCACAGGGACACTCGAGGACATATACAACATATTCTGTTTTACAAGACAGGGATTTTGTGATCATATGGTTACCTGCCCCAAATGCTTTCGAAAAACTGGTGGTGTTAACTCCATTCTGGCAGGCTTTACAGGTTTTGCACCTGAAAAAACCTTTTCCTTGACTAAGCCAGTTTATTTTTGGTTGTTCAATTGGGTTGTTTACCACTAATTTATCTCTCATATTCGGTGCCCTCTAGTTAGTAATCGATGGTCTGAGAGGTAAACTTGGACCAAGGACAGGTTCACTTTTGACCAATGGCCAATTTCTCTGTATTATGTGTGTTACCTCTTTCTGTTGGTTACTGTACCCTACAATCATTCTGAAATCATTTGTTGGTTCTTTTTCAATTGTTTCATTTTGTACTACAGTATTAACACTTGTATTGGTCTCATGTCTTACAAGTTTTAGAAGATCTTCTCTGTCTATTTGTTCAGTTTTTAAAATGGCGGCATTAATACACTTATTACTGTACCCACTGGCTAAAAACCTCCTTTTACAATCCTGTTGTGCTTTTATTAGTTCATTTTAAGTGCTGCAGATCCTTTTTATCCGTAGCATCACCCCGTAAGGGATGCTCTGAGCCAAATGTTTTGGATGATGGCTCTGCGCGTGTAGTACTGCATTAACAGCGCTAGGCTGTGTTGCATAGAGGTGTAAAAAGGGGCATGGCCTAATTTCACGTCTCTGCAAGGCAGCCCCCTGGTACATTTGCAGAGGGGGAACTAATTCCCCTTGAACACTAAGGGTCCCTGGGGGCCAACTAGCCCACCAGGAACCTCCAGTATGCACCAGGGGGCTGCGTTGCAGATACGTGTAAAAAGGGGCGCGGCCTCTTTACATGTCCTTGTGGGACCCCCTGAGCAGGCCTAGGGGGTCAGGAACCTCCAGTATGCGCCAGGGGCTGCCTTGCAGAGAGGTGTAAAAAGGGGCATGGCCTCTTTACACTCTCTACAAGGCAGCCCCTGGCGCGTTTTTTCAGAGAAAGAACTAAGTCCCCTTGCATACTTGTAGTTCCTGGGGGCCAACTAGCCCACCAGGAACCTCCAGTATGCGCCAAGCGGCTGCATTGCAGAGAGGTGTAATGAGACCACGCCCCTTTTTACAACACTCCACAACTCAGCTCTGTGGCGCTTACTGGAGGTACCTGGTGGGCTAGTTGGCCCCCAGGGAACCCCAGTATTCAAGGGGAATTACTTCCCCCTCTGCAAACATGCCAGGGGGCGCATTTGCAGAGTGGTGCAGGGAGGGGGCGGGCTTGAGGTAACAGATTGCACCACTCTGCAAACGCGCCCCCTGGCGCGTTTGCAGAGGGGGAACTAATTCCCCTTGAATACTGGGGGTCCCCCGGGGCCAACTAGCCCACCAGGAACCTCCAGTATGTGCCAGGCGGCTGCGTTGCAGAGAGGTGTAACAAGGGGCGTGGCCTCTTTACACGTCTCTGCACGGCAGCCCCCTGGCGCTTTTGCAGAGGGGGAGCTAATTCCCCTTGAATACTGGGGGTCCCTGGGGGCCAACTAGCCCAGCAGGAACCTCCAGTATGCGCCAGGTGGCTGCGTTGCAGAGAGGTATAAAGAGGGGCATGGCCACTTTACACGTCTCTGCAAGGCAGCCCCATACTATTTGACCAATAGTTCTGTTTCTCTGTTAGGTCTTCCTAAACGCTGATCCACTCCCTTAAGCCAGCGCCGAGACGCCTACGGGTATTCGCCGCGCTTAAAAAATGTCAATAAATAAATAAATAAATACTGGAGGTTCCTGGTGGGCTACTTGGCCCCCAGGGACCCCCAGTAATCAAGGGGAATTATTTCCCCCTCTGCACATACACCGGGGGCGTGTTTGCAGAGTGGTGCCTTACTTTTTTGGGGGGATCGGCAGGGTGCGCGTACCCTATGCGTATCCCAGGATTATTTCAAAAAAATTAATTTGGGGGGTCTTGGGGGTCCTTGTGGGACCCCCTGAGCAGGCCTAGGGGTCAGGAACCTCCAGTATGCGCCAGGGGGCAGCCTTGCAAAGAGGTGTAAAAAGGGGCATTGCCTCTTTACACGTCTCTGCAAGATGTCCCCTGGCGCTTTTGCAGAGGGGCAAGTTTTTCCCCTTGAATACTGGCAGTCCCTGGGGGCCAACTAGCCCACCAGGAACTCCAGTATGCCCCAGGGGGATGCGTTACAGAGAGGTGTCAAAAGGGGCATGGCCTCTTTACATGTCTCTGCAAGGCAGCCCCCTGGCACCTACTGGAGGTTCCTGGAGGGCTACTTGGCCCCCAGGGAACCCTAGTATTCAAGAGGAATTACTTCCCCCTCTGCAAACATGCCAGGGGGCGCATTTGCAGAGGGGTGCAGGGAGGGGGCGGGCTTGAGGTAACGGATTGCACCACTCTGCAAACGCGCCCCCTGGTGCGTTTGCAGAGGGGGAACTAATTCCCCTTGAATACTGGGGGTCCCCCAGGGCCAACTAGCCCACCAGGAACCTCCAGTATTAGAATTATTTCCCCATCCGTAAACGCGCCAGGTGGCGCATTTGTAGAGTGGTGCCTTAATTGTTTTGGGGGGAATGGCAGGGTACGCGTACCATACGCGAATCCCGTGATTTAAAAAAAAAATAGGGGGCCTAGGAGGTCCTTGTGGGACCCTCTAAGCAGGCCTAGGGGGTCAGGGTGTTTCTACACTGCCCCCTTTTCGTTTTTTTTGCATTTCTTTTTCTGTTTTCTTGTGCCTCGGTTCTGGCTGCCAACACTTCCTGGTTTGGAGTGTTGACAGACAGTTGACAGCCAATCAGCATGCAGCTCGTGCTCGTAATTGTACATGTTACCGTACGCGTACAGTACTTCATCTCTAGATATCACTATGATATTACTTTTGATATTTCAGGAACTACTGAACGGATTTACACCATTTAACAAAAAGCACAATCTGCGAACCGCCAAATTTGGTGTAATTCCGTTCAGCCGTTCGGGCTGTAACCGTGGCTAAATGATCCTATGGAAAATTGCATGGGGAAAACACGTTTTGGGACCCCCTTTTTTTTCTTGGCCCCCACTTCACAAATTACTCCCAAACTTTCAGGGAAAGAGCGGAGCGGAGCAGGCCATTTTCTTGAAGAAATTCGCAAAGATTTGTCCACTGGTGTCAAAGTTATTCCAAATAGAATGATGTGGATTTCCTATGGAAACTAGGTCCTAACTATAACTACCTACTGGCGACCGCCAGTAGGTAATATATATAAAACATTCCTAAACTTTTAAGAAACACTCACATACACTGGATGATATCATCAGTGATGTCATTTGAGATGTCATGAGTGATGTCAATGACCCTGTCATGAGTGATGTCATCAGCAGTGCATTGCGGGGGCACAAGTTATGGTTAGCTCAGCTAACTATAACAGTTGAATTTCTCTAGTTTTGTACGAATATCATCAGCAGTGCATTGCGGGGGCACAAATTATAAGTTAGCTCAGCTAACTATAACAGTTGAATTTCTCTGGTTTTGTATGAATGAAATGTTAGCCTAACTATAATGTTCGTGAAATATATCCTCCATGAAACCTGGTATTTTCAGTGAAAATATATATATATATATATATATATATATATATATATATATATATATATATATATATATATATATATATATATTTTCAGCCTGGGAACCATTACAGACTACAAAGACCAGGAGTCTCAGCAGCCATTGGGGGCGTGTCAAAATGGAAAAAGTATGAAAGCTTGGTTTCCATCAGCTGAAAGGACAAGGACTCACGGCGCACCTTTGAAAAAGCTCGAAGGTCGAGCGAAACATGTCAGGACTGCCGGGTGAAAGAAAGTACTTTTAATAAAAACACAAAGGCTCCCCTGTTGGTTTGTGGCTTACTTTCTTTCTTTGTGGAAGATGTTGGGGAATATATATATATATACACACACAAACATACATTTAAATGCACACACATTTGTATATAAACACACACACAAACACACACTCACATAAATATGACTCTGGTACAACTAAATATATAATGAGGTTGGGCCAAAATATCTAGTAGACTGATTTCATCCTTATAACTCAGTTAGAAATCTGAAATCTAGTAAATGCTTGGCTTTTTCAGCTGCCTACTTTGGGACCAAAGAGAATGGGAGAAACAATCTTGTCTTATGTGGCTGTTATTTTACAGAATAACCTTCCCCTGTCCTTCCTTGCTGGAGGTGGACGAATAACCTAAATTCGGATGAACAGCAAAATACAGGGTTGTTTTTTCCCAGTAGTTGATGATTGTTGAAAATTCTTACCTTGGCTTTTCTACTCTTCGCCTGGATGTCTATTTAGTCAGCTGCTTGTGCTCCACAAATGTTATCATGTGTTCATGCGTTTAAGAAGATCCATCTGACTATTTTGTATTTTGTAGATTAGACTTACATATAGAATCCTTGGCTGTGTTTGAGTTTACAGGTAAGCAACAGATGTGTGTTGCTTAGTTTTGTTGGGTTATGTGCATAATGTAAGTTAACTTTATAATACAAGTACCCCAATACATTTCATCCGAGATTGATTAATTAATACACATATTATGGAGGAATAAGGCATGTGGATGACACTCATCATTTACATTTTCTATCTATAGTTGAATTAATTTGTTATCATAAAAAGAAACGGATCAGTGAAAAGTGGTTGTATAGAAAAAAAGGGCACTACAAGGCAATAATGGCAAAATCAATAAAAAAAGAATCAGTAAAACAAATGATGAATATACACTCATGATTCAAGCGTACCTGGGTACCTGAGGGGGGTAAAGTAGGAAACAAAGTGCTCATCCAAGCAAATGTGAAACGAAAATGTGTTAAAGTGAATGTTCCTGTAAAAGAATTGTTATCAAAAGAGCTCTAAATGAAAGTTACACAACATAGAACTCATAAAATGGATAACACAAAAGGCAAAAGAAATAGATTGCTTCCTACCAGCAAATGTTTGTACTCTGGCTGGAGTATAAAAGTACCTGTATATCCTTCCCAAAAGTAAACTGTAACACCTCCACATTTTATGCACAGTTATGGACACAATGATTTAGGCACTGGAACCTCTGTAGCTCAATAAGACAAGAGAGGAGAAAGACTGTGTTGCAATGGCAGGGCTGACGAATTAAAAGGAAATATTGCTGAACTCTATTGAAGATATGGAGTCGGTCCGGAAGGGCTACAGACATGTTAAGGCAAAATATTGGGCAGTTTGCATCTCTCAATGATCAAAATGCTCCCTTCAATCACTACAAGAAACGGAGTTGTTGGTTGATCGGAGGCTGACCCCTTTATCAACCAAAAGCCATAATCCCTGTCAGGGCGAACCACAAAATTAAGTAAATTAACCTGTGCTTAACCTCTAGTAGCTGGGCACAAAAGCAGCCAGTCTAAACTACAGCAATGTGTAAAGAATGTATGCAGCACACAAAAAGTAATAAAGTGAACATACAACCCAGAAAAATCCCAAACCTGTTTAGAAAAATAGTGAGCATTTTAATAAATGATTTGACATAAAAATAATTAAAATCCAAACAATGAAACCAGAGATTTGATTTTTTGAAAGTTTATGGAAAATAGGGCCTAAAAGATCAAAGTTCCAACTGCGGGCATCCAGTGGTGCAAGACCGGGTCAAAGTAAAAAATTAATCGTCAGCCGCAATGGAGCGCGAGTTGAATACAAAAAGTCGATATGGCCCAGTCTCCACTTACCTTCTGACTTGGAGGCAATTTCGAAGAAAATTCTGGACAAAGTTACAGTGAAGATTTCTAGGCTCAGACTAAGGGCTAGAGGTAGGTAAACATGAAATACTGATTCCTTAATATCAAATGTTACCGAATCGGTAGTAAGGAGTCGGTATCTCCGATGCACGTAAATATTCAGTAAAAATTACCGAATCGGTAATAATCGGTAAAAATTACCAATTCAGAAGCAATCGGGAAAAAAAAACCTCAATACAGATTTGTAAATAGAAGGAGGATATATTAGCGTTGTTCAGTATAGTCTCACAATACTTCTACATCTTACAGTGTTTTCAGCTAAATCTGAGATGATATATCTTCTTAATTGTTATAGATCAGATAATAAGTATAGATCAAGTAATTTAAGCATGTAGCAGAAGGCAAATTTGCGTAAATTAACACTCATATATTGTTTCTGTGTTGTTTTTTGACAGTTAATGGTATAACATCTATACGGAACCAGATGTATTATTTATTTGAGGAGGCATCAATACAATTAGCATTCTAAGGTAATCCAATTCACAACATTGATTATTCTCTTCTGTATTCTAAATACCATTGTTACACCAACGCCCCCGCCTTTTCTATAAAACAACTAGCTTGAAGAACACAATATTTAAGCACAAAGGTATTTGTAGATCATTTGAATGCCATTGAATAAAACGACCTTAATCAAGTTAATATCATGTCTTGCAATTATAAGTATTTTTAAGTAGCTTTATTTACAACTCTCAACCATGATAAAATAGCATTTATAATACATCGCCGAGTCGGCGATGCGGCGAGCGCAAGGTAACTGGTTTTAATAATTTATTTTTCCAGGCCCATCATTTGTCACTTCCATCACCCCCACCCCGCACCCATCGTGCCCCACTGGGTTTACCTGAATGGGCCGGGACTGGTAACAAAGAGAAATGGGAGGAGTGAAGGGGAACGGTTGTTGTGCGCCCTTGTCTTCAGCCTCTGGTTCTCTGGCTCTCTTTCTCCCTTACGGTGGAGAGGTGGGGCAGAGAGAATATTAAAGGATGTAGATTAGGATATTAGAAAATTGACAGCATAACATAGCATGTCTCCAGGTGTTTATATGCCTCTCCTCCTACATTTTCTGCGAAGGAACTTTAAACATACCAGCGCTCTAATTGGGGAAAGGTTTTGTGCACATATTGCATTTTTTTCCTGGTATACAGCAAACGTACATGCAGTGAAAATGTATTGAACTGGATCTTTTGGTAAGTGGTTAAATTTTCCTTGACAAACTACAGATGTCCTCTCTAACAGAAAAACTCCAAAGCGTCTGAGCAGTTTTTGGAGATTCTTGTTCTTCTCTAAATCATATTATTAAGATTTCATAATCCACTATGCCTGTTATAACTGATAAGTCCAGTTTCATACATACCAAAGGTGTACATGCACCTACAGCTTTCTTTCTGTGTCTAACAGCACAGCTTCTGTTCACATTTTAGTCTCAAACCTGTGTGTTGTGCGCCAAAATGTAAATAGCATTGCAAGTGGCTAACTATATATAGACTTACAAAATATGTGCTTACCATTGCAAGGTAAGGAGACTCCATTGATACATGTTTTACTTTTTTTACGAGTGGAGTGGTACCTGCCTGATCCAGGTTGTTACATACTATGTTTTCCTGCAAGAAACCGTCCACAATATCCACTACTATATGTTTTGATTGTGTGCATTTCTGCTGCATTTTTGTGTGGAGTGGTAATTTGGGTGTTGATTCACCTTCATGAAAGGAGGTACTTTTGCAGATTGGTCTAGTGCTAAGAGTTCCAAATTTAATTTTGCAATCTAACATTCATGTTTCATGTTTTCATTCTTTAAGCCATGGCCAGTTTCTGATAAATTAATAATTAATTATTAATTAATATTTACTTAATTAACTTCCCATTCAACAACTCTACAAATGCAGATGACAACAACTAAAATATAACTAATATATAATGATCACTCAATTTATATATTCACCAATTAAATATTAAATTAAACATGTAATGTATTTAACTAGTACATAATTAACTTCCCATCGTATATTCTTATTAACATAGCATTACACACCTAAAATATAAGTAAATTAGATCAGGATTGCATAATATATATATATATATATATATATATAATTAATACATAACACATGCTTGCTTAAAATTATTAATTAGTTAGTTACTGATTATTACTTATTTAACTTCCCACCCTATCCCCCTACAAACCCAACAACCCACTATAACACTATAATTATCTAATAAAATTAAATAAGAAATCAGAACTTACTTAAAATTGCAAACTAGATTTAAAACAATTACAAACAATGTTACGAACAATAATAGCACATAACATTAAGGTCAGATCAAAAACACATTAAATTAATTAAAAAACAATATTGTTTACAACAATATCATTGAAAACGATATTGACAACAACAATATTCATATTAACAATATTACTTACCTGAACAAATTATATTCTTGACAATGATACTCCTGCATATTGATACTTTTGCACCAGAATAATAACAACTCGATATTTTGTCCAAATGCTAAATTTTTTGTTATTGCAGAGAGTGTATTACTGTTGAAGAAAAGAAAGGGCCGGATTTAGAGTTTGACCTGCAGGAACTCCTTCACTAACTTTACAGCTATCCCATCCTCCTTATTATAAGTGTTTGTCATTAGCACAATAGGATATCTGTGATGGTTTTGACAGAATATCTGCCTGACAAACACCAAAAGAGGCCATAAGTTTTCAGTATTGTCCTGTTTACCTGTGTAGCTTGACTTCTGCAACTTTTAAACCTGCAGGTAAAACAGGTCTAATAATCCTTTTCGACAGTACAGATCCCTACTTTTAGTTGTTAAATAGTTGATCCTTAAGTGGATCTTGTAACCCTCAAGGTAATGTTATTAGCATTTACAATTACATATGCATGAATATATTGCTGGAATGTACCTACAATGACTACCCCTTCACCTACAGTTGTCCTAACAGAAAAAGTTCAGAATAAAATCATAATCTTGCTATGTCAGGATTGGCTATTAAGTCAAAACGAGATTTTCCTTTAGGCCTGTTTGTCAAATCTCACACACACTTCCCACTCTTACTTTTTTGCATTCAACACTTTGGCCATCATTATGAACGTTTCGGTGAAAGAACCACCCAACTATAGGTCGGCAGTTCCGCACACCGAATCAGTATGAGCCCGCACATGGTGTGGTCGCAAACTTCAGTTTTTCAATGGGAGCTTTTGAGGAGGGACGAAACTGCCCACAGCACAAGCTCCCATTGAAACATCAAAGTTTTTGCACATCCCTGCACCGTGTGGCACCTCACAGTGCCTGCCACACGGTGCAGAGATGTGGTCCACAACCGAAGGGCCAGAGGGGGGCCACAAAGGCACTTTTCAACAGTTTCTTGTCGGAAAGGCCGACATGGAACTGCTGTCGGAAAGTGCCATCATGATCCCGACGGCAAAAACGCCATCCTTTAGGGACTTTTAGGCCCTTCTGATTGGGCGACAGCCCGTTTGAACAAAGTTGGATAAAGCGGCTGGTTGGCACTCCGACTGCCAACATTGTAATTTGGTGAACAGAATATAAGCCTACCATGTCGGGCGGTAAGCCTCCGACGGTCACTTTAGTTTTTAAATAAATCACCATGTCTAATCTAAAAGACACTTATCACATTTCATGTGAGTATCAGAAGGGATAAAAGAACTATCTCAATATGTTTAAAAATTACATAAAAAAGCCCCATTAAAAAACATTTTATAACACTTGCCAAGGTATTTTTCTTTTTTTGTTCTAATTCACAATCAAATACACTTCATTACACAGATACATGAACATAAAAGATAAAAAACAGACAAGAAGAGTACAGTAGACAATCCCATGTGTATTTTTCAGCCACAAATCTGTTTCAATCATTGTTCATTGCACAGAGTATCTTCAAGTAATTACTATCCACTGTGTCCTTCACTGCCCTTAAGATTTTGGGGCATATTATCAAGGGGGTTTATCTCCGCTTTTTTGGCTTTAAAAGCCAAGAAAGCGGAGATAAAATTATCTCCCTATTACCTAGCTGTCGCTAACACCAGTTAGCGACAGCTAGTAGGAGATAGCGACCATCTTGGGCCCCACTTTGCATGTCAGTGATATTTATCACTAATGACATGCAAAGTGGGCGGGCCAAGATGTTAGCGACTGGAAACAGTAGCTAACATCGCTATCTCCTATTACAAACTTTTGGAGATATTTGCGCTAAGCGCGAATATCTCCAAAATCTAACACCTGCCCTGAGCAGTTCTTAGCCATGTTATCCAATGGGAGGTGGATAACATGGCTAAGAGCATTAGCTCGATAATGCATGAATATCGCTGACTTTTCAGCGATATTCATGCATTGCGGCCGATTTTTATCGCACTTGCGATAAACCTTGGTAATACCAAGGTTTATCTGCGATAAAAATCGCCGCAGCTCAGCAGTAATTTTTTGTCTCTAACCAAGCAATAGCGATAATTATCGCTATTGCTTGGTAATATGCCCCTTAGTGTCATAAGTGCATCGACGCGTTTCCGTGGATACTCAATAATTAAAGCCACTTTCTTCAGAATAAATTGATTTCTCCCAAAATATCTAAAACACAATTCTACTTTTCTGTTTTAGTATGACACCTGATTTCTTTGCATGCCATTCTGTTTTCGTCTGGTCCGAATAATGAGGACCCAAAAGGATTTCTTTCAAGAATGTGAAAAATACCATGTGATTAAATGAGAACAAAGAAACGCATACCGACACGTGTAAGGCTCCATATGTAGAAAAGAGCCTCATCTACTGCTGGTAGAAAAACAACATAGGGCAGATCTCGATAAAGAAAAGTAAAACCTGGTAATAAAACTACCTTGTTTTTAAAGAAGGGATTCCTTTTTAATTCTACAGGTCTTAGATGTGACAACACTCCAACAACCTACTCTGGTTGGAAATCCAGAAAAGTAGATGCACTTTGTTATGATGATGGGTTGAACTCATTTTCATATGGAATATCCATGAAACCGGGGACCACTATACAACTTGATTATGTATGCGTTACATCTGGCATCTTCAGGCCAAGTAGCTAAAGATTCAACATTTTAGCCAACATATATCGTGTTATTGACTGAATATGATGTGATGCAAGTGAACCTTCCTACATATACTTCTGCATCAAATGTCATTATAGTCTAACCAGAACAAGGACACCCGCATTTTTCATTTTACAGTGCACACGATTTTTTGCAGTGCTTTGATTTATTTTGCTAATATTGTGCATGTTGATGAAAGCTTCAGAAATGCAGCCATTACCCCTGTTTTCATTTTTGATTACTCTTGTGTATTGCAATCCAAGATGTAAAATCTATTGGTCAGTTTGGATGAAAGCTGTCATTCCCAGCAATACACCGTGAAAGATCCCACCCACAGCCCGAAAAAATTAAAGTATTGCAGAATAAAGGGCTATACTCCAACGTATTCACACTGCAATACAATTTCCACATCATCTGCTTGGTGACTTTGACAAGGGCAATTCGGTTTATTTGTCCAATAATTAAATAAAACCTTGCACATTTGTGGATTCTGTTTCAAAACCAATTAACATAAAATAATTATAAATATCTTTTCAAAATTAGCACAGTTGCCCTGGCATAGTTATCTATGAAAAACACACGGTATTTCTTCTGCTTTATTTAAAGCAAACTTATGATTTTGGAATTGAGAAACTGATTTGATGAGCTATGCATAACAAAATGCATAGATGTTGCCTTGCTGATTATTCTAAACTCAATTTCTTCCCCTGAGGCGAGACTACGTAATGAAAACCCCTATAGAGATTCATCTGCAAACATTCTAATGAGAATAAGAATATATTGACTTGATGAAAACACAACTATTTGGCAGTTACTGTGTAATAGAAAATTATTAAAAACACCACAGCAGCTATAGATTATTCCTGGAAATGAATGAAACTAAAACAGTTGTTACCAGCAACTGATCAAACTCACACGGGCTCGATATAATCGAAGTGCATTTTTTATGCCTAATATACAAATGCCTGCACTTAGAGATTTTTTGTTTAATTTGTACCATACAAATACACAGTCACTTTATAAAATTTGCAAAGGGCATATTAAAAAAGCAGGATTGCTTTTCAATATGAACTTGCTGCATACACTGCCCATACATTTGTCCCCAGCCTATGGACTATGGCGTCCCAGTGAAAATTCTCAGCAAGGATTTCAAAGAATGCATGCTTTGAGTTTTATGGGGAAAAAATATTTATTTTTCACTTTTGCAAGCTAAAACAATAAATGCTCTGCTCATATAGGCATGCCAATTATTCATGTATGTCTGGTCCGAACTGCATTAACGGGTACAAAAAACAGGCGCTGTGACTTGTGTTTTTTAAATTTCAGAAAAACGGAAATAGCATTACAAATATTCCGAGTGGATTTTAAACTTAACTTGGTTTTACAAAAATCCCTACATGCACGCCAAACCCGTCCATATGTTCTTCACACCGAGTTAAATATTTACACATTTCACACACATCTTGTGCAAATCTGAATTATCACTTTTTTTTCCCTCTAACATGGAAATATATTGTGCTGGTCGAAATTTCCCCACACTGCAACTAAATGAAAATAGGGTGTTTTTGGAACGTATCCATTGGACTTTTGCACTCATAAAAACCTGCTTAGAGTCGCACTGCATTTGAAAATGCAGTTTAAAAATAATTGAGAAGTTGTTAATGTAGTAAAAATTATTAATTTAAATTTTTTTTAGCAGAGCATTAGGTTCATATAATACATAGCATACTTAAAATCATTATTAAAACCAGGTTGTACAAACACCGAAACAACAGCTTCTCAATACATAATGAAGAAATCTATGACTGTGGCAGCTAATCATATACTCAGTCACAAATTAACAATGTCTACATTTATCTTGTGAAAAGCAGCAGCAATGAAGAAAGTTACTAGTGCATCTAAAGTGCAAGACCAATAAAGTGCTAAAGGCATCTAAAAAGCGCATGAAAAAAAGTGCTAGTGCCTTATAATGAGAGCTGCTACATCAATTCACAAACACGAGTGTTAAGATCCCTCTTTAGACTTTTCTAATTCATTAAAAACCTTCCAATTGTTTTCAAATTTCCTAATAGCCCCCACCTGTCTAGCATAGGCTTCTTCGAATTTTCGGGTCCTTTTCATTTTATTGAACCATTTCAAATGAGAGGGAGCTTCGCTGGATTTCCAATTCTGCAGAATTAGAGAACAAGCTACTGTACAAGCGATAAATACAAAGGCTTTTTCAGCCTCGGATAGCATCGTTCCATCTCTGCAGATTCCAAACAAAGCAGCTTCGTACTTGAGCAAAACACTCTTTCTGATTGCTTGCTCGATATCAGAAAAAACTGCCTCCCAAAAAGGCCTCCGCCACGGACATGCATAAAAAGTATGGTGCCATCCACCTTCCCCATCGATCTGACAACGAAAGCACTTGTTCTCTCCACTCCAGAATCTTTTTTTAAGGTGGCTGGAGTTAAATAAGAAAGCTATTGTGATAGTAAGGCCATCCTTTTCAAATTTGCAGCATGCAGTTATTTACTTCCTAGATAACAGATGGCCTCCCACTCCTTCAAAGTCAGCCTACACCCTGTCTCCCGAGCTATTTTACCCAAGTGGCTCTCTATCACGGGAGCTTGACCCTGTTTATGTAGCAGCCTGTGCCAGTTTCCCACACCTTTAAAATTAGCCCCATAGAGAGCTATCAGAAGTTGGTCAGGGGCATCCAATATACCACTGGTATTTTTTAACAGATAAAGAACTTGTAAATATTCAAAGAAGGCCGGTTTCCGGTGGCCTCCACCCTTGCCACTACTTCTTGCCAGTAAATCAGCCTATTTTGAATGATAAAATGTCTTAGCTCGGATAATACACAACTTTCCCAGGTGTTAATATGCCTTTATTGCAGCTGGAGACCGAGACTAGTACATTCTCTCAGTTTTAAATATTGGAGACCCGAAGAGCCTGTCTTTTTAAAAAAGGACTGGAGTGTAAAAAAATATTCTTTTAAAGTCATGTATCGTGTTTTTTAGGGAGTTTGGAAGTTTTTAAAAGCACTCGAGTTTGTACACCAATTTCTTGTGTCATTTTATCTATAAAAAAGCTGTATCTAGTACATTTAGATCCCATCAAGCCAGACATTAAATACAAAAAAGCGGCCTCATAGTATGTTCTCAAATGCGGCAAAGCTAAGCCTCCTTGTACTAGGTAATTGCACCACAGTCAATTTAACCCTTGGAACTTTCTTGCCCCAAAGGAATTCCCTAAGTTCCCTAAAATAGAACTGATTTATCCTGATTGGGACATTAGTGAACAGAAAAATAAGCAACGGAAGTGTGGACATTTTAATCAACGAAACTCTACCCACTATTGATAGGGAGAGTAATATCAATTGTTCCAAAAGATTCTTAATCTTATCCTTCATTCTTAGATAGTTCAATTCAAATAGCTGTTGGTACTGGCTGGATACAAATATCCCAAGATTTCTTATGGGGTCAGCCTTAGTTGCTTTTATCTTCAAGCAAGATGGATAAAAATTCAGATCTGCATTAAGGGCAAGAACTTTTGGTTTTATTGGTATTTATTTTATACCCGCCTATTTGTTCAAAGTTCAGAAATTCCCTTAAAACTGTTTCAAGATTATCTTTATCGGGAGTCAGGTATAATATAATGTCATCTGCAAAATGTTTCAACTAGGCCATGCCAGGGATAAAGGGTTGAATAGCAGCATTATTTTGTATTTTAATTAGCAACAGCTCACAAAAAAGGTAAAAAGCAATGGCGAAAGAGGACAACCCTGCCTGGTTCCACTGTTTATTTTTATAGTTCCTGCACAACTTGAATTTATTACTACCAAAGCTGTGGCCCCCTGGTAATTATTGCGTAGCATATTAACTACCTGAGCAGGAAAGCCAAACCGGCCGAGGGTAACAAACAGTGTTCTCCAGTTCACAAGGTCGAAAGCTTTCTCCACATCAACCATTACAATACTTGCCGGAATAAAATTGGTGTTAAAATAATCCAAGGCATGTATTAAAAACTGGGCATTGGCCATAATTGATCTGCCTGCTATGAAGCCAGTCTTATCTTTGTGGATTGTCTCTTGGGCGGCAAGTAAAAAAACGCTCTGCCCATACTCACATCAGAATTTTATAGTCTGAATTCCAAAGTCTGATGGGCCTATATGAATTTACGTCTGCCGGGTTTTTGTCTTTTTTAACAAAGGAAACAATTATCGCTTCTTTAAAATCTGCAGGAACAACACCATCCTTTTTAACGAAGGTAAATAATCTTTTTAAGGGGTAATTAGTTCATTTAAAAAGAATTGATCAAACTCGATACGAAAGCCATACTGCCCACAAGCTTTTGCCCCAGCTGTTGTTTTAATAGCTACCGACATCTCGGCGGCTTCCACATCCGAACCCAGTTCGCTGATCCAATTATCTGACAGTTTAGGGAACATTCATATTTATGAAGTATTCCTGAATCGTCTCCTCCTTCACTATTTATTCAGTAGAGTAAAGCTGGCGAAAGTGGTCAACAAAAATCTGTGGGATATTGCTGCCATTAACTACTTCTCGACCAGTCTGGGGGTCTAAGACGTTAGATATTATAGCTGACTCTTGTTTTTTTCTCATGGAATTTCTTCATAGACCCTTTGTTGAAATATCTGTGTTACAGACCTCTTCTAAAATAAAAAAATCCTTCAACACTGTTCTTGCCTGCTCATATTGATTTGGGAGAAGCTGAAGTTGAAGAGCGTATTCCTGAACTACCTCAGCTTGCAATTTAGCTATCTTAGCCCTCTGAGTATTGGACTGGGCAGCCGTAAAAGCTATTATCTGCCCGTGGGCTGCCATCTTAACCCCCCACATTGAGAAGGGGGGTGCAGTATTCTCATTGATCTGAAAGTATTCCAAGATCCACTCTCTAAACAACATTGGTCTATGCCAACAGTCACCCACTCACTCAATCCACGGATGTCTCTTTTGGAGACAAATACAGGCTGGTTTGTCCTTTGTCACAGTACCTTGCACTATCCAACATCACACGAAGATCAGCTACTGACTTCTTTGCCCAGGTAGCTCTCATCCAAAACTTTGTTGATTATTAATCATTATGTAACTCTGAAATGTGCCCAAACTCCCTCATTGTTGAAAGAGTGATACTGTAATGATTTGTATGTGTGTTTCTCTCCCAAGGCACCTTGGTACTATGCCCTCTGGTACCCAGACTACCAATCTTCTGTAAGACCAAATCTGGAGACATCCAGCACAAATAAATGTATCATTTTGTACTACACAAATCTATTTACATTCCTATGTACATACAATGGTTGGTAAGTAAAAACTGATTCTATAGGAAACAAAATGATTATATGCCTTGGCTTGAAATAGGAAACAATTGAGTCAGAATTAAAATCTATCCATCTGGGTCATATTTAAATTTAATTTTTTGTGAACCTATTTTCTCCATGTCTAGGCAGTCATTTATCCTTTACATTAAGCTGCAAAAGAGAAAGAAAAAAATAGCAACACCAGAAATATCCTATGTCCCACTATAGGCATACGTGTGGGAGGCATTCAGAGATATACCTTCTCTTGACATTGTAGATAGCAATTTTCCTTCTCTTGTCATTTATTATTTATTCTGTGTACATGTATGGTAAACTGCATTTTAAACATAAAGAGATCATTCAAAATTTTCTACAGGTGTTTCTCATATATTTCAAATGTGTTAATCTGATAGAAAATGTCACAATTGAAACTGGGTATAATGATATGTCTTTGTCACTAAGGCCATGATTTAGCAGCTGTTGAACATCGACCTCTCTGTAGGGTCAAACCTAAACATTTTGCCTTCACTTCTATTTGTGCTGAATTTGTTTTTGTTGGCATTCAGACAGACTCTATGCACTGTGCCACTGCTAACCAGTGCTAACATGCTTGTGCTCTCTCCTTTAAACATGGTAAAATTGGCTTACACCTGTTTATCATACTTAATTTACTTATAAATCCTGCGTACAGTCGTACTCCATATATGCAGAGCCTAGATATAAAATGTTACTACTAGGACTCTACTTGTGTTTGCTTTGTTTGCCCTAAGTTGGCAGGGTATGCCCAGATTTGGGTCCCTTGCTCGCTTTGCCACTGGTTTCAAGCCAGCCTGGCTGATGTGGGCTGTTAGCCCAAAACCGGTCAATCAAAATACACAAAGACCTGGTCTATAAGGCACCTCTTTTTAGGGCAAACAATTTAGAACGGAGGTAGGGATTCATCAAATGTAAATGCCATATACGTCTCTCTTTTCCATAACGAGGTAGTAACCAATCGTTTTTTTGCCTTCAATTTGAAATAAAAACCGTTTTAACAAATGGCAGTCACCATATTGTTTTACCCCACCATACAGGAGAATTTGTGAAAGGTGCAAAAAAAGGACCTAAAAAAAAATGTGTGAAAAGACAAGATGACCCCTCACGTGCGCACCACCAAACAAACTCACTAGTTGGAACTCACCTGTTGTGCCCACTTTTATCATCATTAGTAGTCATCTCGTCTTGAAAAATAATAAATGTAGTGAAGAGAAAAGATCACATCCCAAGATGCAAGCCTGTGAAGTTAAAATTGAAATAAGTTGCACTTCACTAAAAACCAACTTTATTATTCACTTGTGCACTCATTCAAATTATAAGCGGTTGCTTGTCATGCGTACCATATTTTTATTGGTTGTTTAGTGGAGGGCGACCTGGTTTTTTTCTTCCATCTGGAGCTCCTAATTGTGTGCTGCCCAAAACCGGTCCCAGGATGTTGGTTTTCGGTCCAGGGCAGACATGGCTTGACAGTTCGGGCTGGACTGTTCCCATGAGTCACATGGTCCAGACTGATTAGCATATAGCTGTGTCTTAACTGGGGAGGCGAAGTGAGCTAAAGAACAATGATGGATTAAACCAAGATCTGTGAATGGGGGTGAGTGTCTGAAAAGTTTCAGCACTCCGTCCATCATCTCCTTGTGTTTGCTTTCTTCACCCTAAGTTGGCAGGGTATTCCCAAATTGGGTCCCTTGCTTACTTTGCCACTGAATTCAAGCTAGCCTGGATGATGAGGGCTGTTAGCCTGACACCGGTCCCGGGATGCTGGTTTCTGGCCTAGAGAAGACATGGCTCGGCAGTCCGGATTGGACTGTTCCCATGAGGCACAGGGTCAAGACTGATTTGCATAGCTTTGCCTGAACTGTGGTGGGAAAGGGAGCTTAAGAACGATGATGGATTCAACCCAGGTCTGTGACTGGGGTTGACTGTCTGAAAAGTTTCAGCGCTCCTCCATCATCTCCTTGTGTTTGCTTTGTTAGCCCTAAGTTGTCATGGTATGCCCATATGTGGGACCCTTGCTCACTTTGCCACTGGATTCAAGCTAGCCTGGATGATAAGGGCTGTTAGCCTGAAACCGGTCCCAGGATGCTGGTTTCTGGGTCAAGGAAGACCTGGCTTAGCAGTTCGGGCTGGACTGTTCCCATGAGGCACAGGATCAAGACTGATTTGTATATAGCTGTGTCTGAACTGGGGTGGCAAAGTGAGTTAAAGAACGATGATGGATTTAACCCAGATCTGTGACTGGGGGTGCGTGTCTGAAAAGTGTCAGCGCTCCGTCCATCATCTCCATGTGTTTGCTTTGTTTGCCCTAAGTTAGCAGGGTATTCCCAGATGTGGGTCCCTTGCTCACTTTGCCACTGGATTCAAGCTAGCCTGGCTGATGAGGGCTGTTCTCCCGAAACCAGTCCCAGGATGCTGGTTTCCGGTCCAGGAAAGACATGGCTTGGCAGTTCAGGCTTGACTGTTCCCATGAGGTACAGGGTCAAGACGAATGAACTGGGGTGGCAAAGAACGATGATGGATTCAACCCAGATCTTTGACTTGGGGTGAGTGTTTGAAATGCTTCAGCGCCCCGATCATCATCTCCTTGTATTCACTAGTAGGACTGCAGCATTATTGTGCCACCCACTTAAGTAGGACATTAAAACCTGTCCCACTCTTGCCATTGCTGCCTCAAGGCAGTTTTAAACTGTCAATTCGACTTGGCAATATAACCCCCCTTGTTAAGCCTTAAACTCTCCTTCTTTTACATATGTCATCTCAAAGGTGGTCCTAGGTAGCCCATAGAGCAGGATGCATTGTAATTAAAAGGTTCGGCTTGTACTTTACGTTTTACATGTCATGGTAGTGAAAAACTCTTAACCACATCGCTGCTGTGGTTATTTTTCCCCTGTGCTGTAAATCATTATTCACCTTTATTCATGACGAGCTCAGCTCGTCATCAGCACAGCTCAACTGTGCCTCATGACGAGCTGAGCTCGTCATGAGCATGGAAGGGGTCAAATTAGGTTTCCACTACAGTGAGGACTAACTGTCCCATCGGACAGCTTTGGGTTGCCTTATTACATGTATTAAGTGCTAACCTTTGATCTGGAACAGGTACGATTCCATCTGAGGTGTCTATGAAATTGAAATTAAAAATCCTCCTTTATAAAGTTGGCATTTTCCTGCCCTTGCTATTTGGTGCCTGCATCCTATCCTAGGCTACATGACTGGGTGTAGTTGATAGTAAGGGTGGGCGCAAAATCCGTCCTGTTCGCGGAAATTGTGGATTTTTGGCAATTTCGCGGTCCGCGAATCCCGCGAATTTGCCCAAAATTCGCAAATTCGCAAGCTGGTGGATTTTGAGATTCTGAGTTCGCCGAGTTGTTTTCCTCCCGGTTTGCGTGTGCTGCGCCATTTTGGATCTTGCTGCCTTATTGCGCGAGAGTTTTTCGACCGCAAGTACGTCATTGCGGCCCGCCATCTTGCACAGCAAGAGTTTGACAACGCGAGTACGTCATAAGGGCCCGCAATCACGCGTCGCGGGAGTAAACAATTGCGAACACGTAGATGCGGCGCGCAGCTGACTTCCGGCGGAAGATTTGAACAGCTCGCTTTCCCGAACTTGCAAAAATTGCAATTCTGCACAAGAAATCCACCGCAGGCAGCATAAACCTTCTGAAAATGAGGATTTTGATCAGAATAACTACTCAGATTGACATTTGGCTGCCCTTTTTTGGGCAAGGAGTACATTTTTGGGTGAGTCGGAGGAAGGAAGTGCCCCAGAGTCTCCAACTTCCTGTTCCTGTCCAGCAGGCACCTCCCAGTGCTTTGTTCATGTCCTGATCACTTTTCATTTGGATCTGGAGCTGGAAGGATTACTTTTTGTGGCTGCTGCTGGATATTTGTATTTGAGGACTTTTTGGACTTTGGAGTTTGGATCACTTTTGGATTTGAGATTTTACAAATAAGTTGATGTTGTTTGTTTGGGGCATTCCAGTTGCTGCAACTACAATTATAAAACTTTGTCACAACTTTAAAAAATATATATTGTTGGGTAGCCACAGTATCCAGTAGGCCCAGGGTTAGTCATTGGTGCATGATACAACTGTTTCTGTGAGTTTTGGTAAACTTAAATCTCATTCATGCCATGGAATTTTAGCTCACTGTTATATGTGCTTTTTTTTATTTGGGGTTGCCTGTGTAAAGCCTCACTAGCCAGTAGACCTAGGGGTAGTGAGTGGTGCATGGACCAAGTCTTTCTGTGGGGTGCCTTTAATTTAAACATCAATGAGCGCATAGATGGCATTGGATTGTGGTGATTTTGGTTTGTTTTTCGATTTTTTGGGGTGTTCTTGGGGCCTGGCCATGTGGGTGGGGCCATTTTGAGGCCTGGTCCAGGCAGGCCCTGGCCATGTGGCTGCGGGTCAAGGGGCCATTTTGAAGCCAGGCAGTGTACCCAGGCCTTCACCCAGTTTGCCTTGCTTTCATCCATTATGCCCAGGGGTCCTAAGTGGAGCATGGACCAAGTCTTTCCGTGGGGTGTCTTGAATTTAAGTATCATTGAGGGCATGGATGGCATTAGATTGTGGTGATTTTGGTGTGTTTATCGACTTTTTGGGGTGTTCTTGGGGCCTGGCCATGTGGGTGGGGGCCGTTTTGAGGCCAGGTCCAGGCAGGGCCTGGCCATGTGGCTGGGGGTCAAGGGGCCATTTTGAAGCCAGGCAGTGTGCTCAAGCCTTCACCCAGTTTGCATTGCTTTCATACATTATGCCCAGAGGTACTCAGTGGTGCATGGACCAAGTCTACCTGTGGGGTGTCCTGTTTGTAAACATCATTGAGGGCATGGATGGCATTGGATTGTGGTTATTTCTGTCTCTTTCTCGACTTTTTGGGGTGTTCTTGCGGCCTGGCCATGTGGGTGGGGGCCATTTTGAGGCCAGGTACAGGCATGGCCTGGCCATGTGGCTGGGGGTCAAGTGGGCATTTTGAAGCCAGACAGTGTGCTCAGGCCTTCACCCAGTTTGCCTTGCTTTCATCCATTATGCCCAGGGGTACTCAGTGGAGCATGGACAAAGTCTTTCTGTGGAGTGTCTTGAATTTAAACATCATTGAGGGCATGGATGCCATTAGATTGTGATGATTTTTGTCTGTTTTTCTACCTTTTTTTGGTGTTCTTGGGGCTTGGACATGTGGGTGGGGGCCATTTTGAGGCCTGGTCCAGGCAGGCCCTGGCCATGTGGCTGGTGGTCAAGGGGCCATTTTGAAGCCTGGCAGTGTGCTCAGTCCTTCCCCCAGTTTGCATTGCTTTCATCCATTATGCCCAGGGGTACTCAGTGGAGCATGGCCAAGTCTTTCTGTGGGGTGTCTTGAATTTAAACATCATTGAGGGCATGGATGCCATTAGATTGTGATGATTTTTGTCTGTTTTTCTACCTTTTTTTGGGTGTTCTTGGGGCTTGGACATGTGGGTGGGGGCCATTTTGAGGCCTGGTGCAGGCAGGCCCTGGCCATGTGGCTGGTGGTCAAGGGGCCATTTTGAAGCCTGGCAGTGTGCTCAGTCCTTCCCCCAGTTTGCATTGCTTTCATCCATTATGCCCAGGGGTACTCAGTGGAGCATGGACGAAGTCTTTCTGTGGAGTGTCTTGAATTTAAACATCATTGAGGGCATGGATGCCATTAGATTGTGATGATTTTTGTCTGTTTTTCTACCTTTTTTTGGGTGTTCTTGCGGCCTGGCCATGTGGGTGGGGGCCATTTTGAGGCCTGGTCCAGGCAGGCCCTGGCCATGTGGCTGGTGGTCAAGGGGCCATTTTGAAGCCTGGCAGTGTGCTCAGGCCTTCACCCAGTTTGCCTTGCTTTCATCCATTATGCCCAGGGGTACTCAGTGGAGCATGGACAAAGTCTTTCTGTGGAGTGTCTTGAATTTAAACATCATTGAGGGCATGGATGCCATTAGATTGTGATGATTTTTGTCTGTTTTTCTACCTTTTTTTGGGTGTTCTTGGGGCTTGGACATGTGGGTGGGGGCCATTTTGAGGCCTGGTCCAGGCAGGCCCTGGCCATGTGGCTGGTGGTCAAGGGGCCATTTTGAAGCCTGGCAGTGTGCTCAGTCCTTCCCCCAGTTTGCATTGCTTTCATCCATTATGCCCAGGGGTACTCAGTGGAGCATGGCCAAGTCTTTCTGTGGGGTGTCTTGAATTTAAACATCATTGAGGGCATGAATGGCATTGGATTGTGGTGCTTTTTGTCTGTTTTTTTGCTTTTTGGGGTGTTCTTGGGGCCTGGCCATGTGGGTGGGCCTCAAGGGGCCATTTTGAAGCCAGGCAGTGTGCTCAGGCCTTTACCCAGTTTGCCTTGCTTTCATCTATTATTTCCAGAGGTACTCAGTGGTGCATGGACCGAGTCTTCCTGTGGGGTGTCCTGATTGTAAACATCATTAAGGGCATGGATGGCATTGGATTGTGGTGATTTCTGTCTGATTTTTTACTTTCTGGGGTGTTCTTGCGGCCTGACCATGTGGGTTGGGGCTATTTTGAGGCCTGGTCCAGGCAGGGTCTGGCCATGTGCTTGGGGTCAAGGGGCCATTTTGAAGCCAGGCAGTATGCTCAGGCCTTCACCCAGTTTGCCTTGCTTTCTTCCATTATGCCCAGGGGTCCTCAGTGGAGCATGGACCAAGTCTTTCTGTGGGGTGTCTTGAATTTAAACATCATTGAGGGCATGGATGGCATTGGATTGTGGTGATTTGGGTGTGTTTTTCGACTTTTTGGGGTGTTCTTGGGGCCTGGCCATGTGGGTGGGGGCCATTTTGAGGCCTGGTCCTGGCAGGGCCTGGCCATGTGGCCTGGGGTCAAGTGGCCATTTTACAGCCAGGCACTGTGCCCAGGCCTTCACCCAGTTTGCCTTGCTTTCATCCATTATGCCCTGGGGTCCTAAGTGGAGCATGGACCAAGTCTTTCTGTGGGGTGTCTTGAATTTAAGTATCTTTGAGGGCATGGATGGCATTGGATTGTTGTGATTTTGGTGTGTTTTTCGACTTTTTGGGGTGTTCTTGGGGCCTGGCCATGTGGGTGGGGGCCGTTTTGAGCCCAGGTCCAGGCAGGGCCTGGCCATGTGGCTGGGGGTCAAGGGGCCATTCTGAAGCCAGGCAGTGTGCTCAGGCCTTCACCCAGGTTGCATTGCTTTCATCTATTATGCCCAGAGGTACTCAGTGGTGCATGGACCAAGTCTACCTGTGGGGTGTCCTGTTTGTAAACATCATTGAGGGCATGGATGGCATTGGATTGTGGTTATTTCTGTCTCTTTCTCGACTTTTTGGGGTGTTCTTTCGGCCTGGCCATGTGGGTGGGGGCCATTTTGAGGCCAGGTCCAGGCAGGGCCTGGCCATGTGGCTGGGGGTCAAGGGGGCATTTTGAAGCCAGACAGTGTGCTCAGGCCTTCACCCAGTTTGCCTTGCTTTCATCCATTATGCCCAGGGGTACTCAGTGGAGCATGGACAAAGTCTTTCTGTGGAGTGTCTTGAATTTAAACATCATTGAGGGCATGGATGCCATTAGATTGTGATGATTTTTATCTGTTTTTCTACCTTTTTTGGGTGTTCTTGGGGCTTGGACATGTGGGTGGGGGCCATTTTGAGGCCTGGTCCAGGCAGGCCCTGGCCATGTGGCTGGTGGTCAAGGGGCCATTTTGAAGCCTGGCAGTGTGCTCAGTCCTTCCCCCAGTTTGCATTGCTTTCATCCATTATGCCCAGGGGTACTCAGTGGAGCATGGCCAAGTCTTTCTGTGGGGTGTCTTGAATTTAAACATCATTGAGGGCATGGATGGCATTGGATTGTGGTGCTTTTTGTCTGTTTTTTTACTTTTTGGGGTGTTCTTGGGGCCTGGCCATGTGGGTGGGCGTCAAGGGGCCATTTTGAAGCCAGGCAGTGTGCTCAGGCCTTTACCCAGTTTGCCTTGCTTTCATCTATTATTTCCAGAGGTACTCAGTGGTGCATGGACCGAGTCTTCCTGTGGGGTGTCCTGATTGTAAACATCATTAAGGGCATGGATGGCATTGGATTGTGGTGATTTCTGTCTGATTTTTTACTTTCTGGGGTGTTCTTGCGGCCTGACCATGTGGGTGGGGGCTATTTTGAGGCCTGGTCCAGGCAGGGCCTGGCCATGTGCTTGGGGTCAAGGGGCCATTTTGAAGCCAGGCAGTGTGCTCAGGCCTTCACCCAGTTTGCCTTGCTTTCATCCATTATGCCCAGGGGTCCTCAGTGGAGCATGGACCAAGTCTTTCTGTGGGGTGTCTTGAATTTAAACATCATTGAGGGCATGGATGGCATTGGATTGTGTTGATTTGGGTGTGTTTTTCGACTTTTTGGGGTGTTCTTGGGGCCTGGCCATGTGGGTGGTGGCTATTTAGAGGCCTCGTCCTGGCAGGGCCTGGCCAAGTGGCTTGGGGTCAAGTGGCCATTTTACATCCAGGCACTGTGCCCAGGCCTTCACCCAGTTTGCCTTGCTTTCATCCATTATGCCCAGGGGTCCTAAGTGGAGCATGGACCAA
This sequence comes from Lissotriton vulgaris, assembly GCF_964263255.1. Lineage (NCBI taxonomy): Eukaryota > Metazoa > Chordata > Amphibia > Caudata > Salamandridae > Lissotriton > Lissotriton vulgaris. The sequence goes on along the minus strand of NC_141696.1, from coordinate 1,089,959,042 downwards.
GTCTTTCTGTGGGGTGTCTTGAATTTAAGTATCATTGAGGGCATGGATGGCATTGGATTGTTGTGATTTTGGTGTGTTTTTCGGCTTTTTGGGGTGTTCTTGGGGCCTGGCCATGTGGGTGGGGGCCGTTTTGAGCCCAGGTCCAGGCAGGGCCTGGCCATGTGGCTGGGGGTCAAGGGGCCATTCTGAAGCCAGGCAGTGTGCTCAGGCCTTCACCCAGGTTGCATTGCTTTCATCTATTATGCCCAGAGGTACTCAGTGGTGCATGGACCAAGTGTACCTGTGGGGTGTCCTGTTTGTAAACATCATTGAGGGCATGGATGGCATTGGATTGTGGTTATTTCTGTCTGTTTCTCGACTTTTTGGGGTGTTCTTTTGGCCTGGCCATGTGGGTGGGGGCCATTTTCTAGGCCTGGTCCAGGCAGGGCCTGGTCATGTGCTGGGGATCAAGGGGCCATTTTGAAGCCAGACAGTGTGCTCAGGCCTTCACCCAGTTTGCCTTGCTTTCATCCATTATGCCCAGGGGTACTCAGTGGAGCATGGACCAAGTCTTTCTGTGGAGTGTCTTGAATTTAAACATCATTGAGGGCATGGATGCCATTAGATTGTGGTGATTTTTGTCTGTTTTTCTTCCTTTTTTTGGGTGTTCATGGGGCCTGGACATGTGGGTGGGGGCCATTTTGAGGCCTGGTCCAGGCAGGGCCTGGCCATGTGCTGGGGGTCAAGGGGCCATTTTAAGCCAGGCAGTGTGCTCACACCTTCACCCAGTTTGCCTCGCTGTCATCCATTATTCCCCGGGGTACTCAGTGGAGCATGGACCAAGTCTTTCTGTGGGGTGTCTTGAATTTAAACATCATTGAGGACATGGATGTCATTGGATTGTGGTGATGTTGGTGTGTTTTTTGACTTTTTGGGGTGTTCCTGGGGCAAGGCCATGTGGGTGAGGGCCATTTTTGAGGCATGGTCCTGGCAGGGCCTGGCCATTTGGCTGGGGGTCAAGTGGCCATTTTTAAGCCAGTCAGTGTGCTCGAGCCTTTACCCAGTTTGCCTTGCTTTCATCTATTATTTGCAGAGGTACTCAGTGGTGCATGGACCGAGTCTTCCTGTGGGGTGTCCTGATTGTAAACATCATTAAGGGCAGGGATGGCATTGGATTGTGATGATTTCTGTCAGATTTTTTACTTTTTGGGGTGTTCTTGCGGCCTGGCCATGTGGGTGGGGGCTATTTTGAGGCCTGGTCCAGGCAGGGCCTGGCCATGTGCTTGGGGTCAAGGGGCCATTTTGAAGCCAGGCAGTGTGCTCAGGCCTTCACCCAGTTTGCCTTGCTTTCATCCATTATGCCCAGGGGTCCTCAGTGGAGCATGGACCAAGTCTTTCTGTGGGGTGTCTTGAATTTAAACATCATTGAGGGCATGGATGGAATTGCATTGTGGTGATTTGGGTGTGTTTTTCGACTTTTTGGGGTGTTCTTGGGGCCTGGCCATGTGGGTGGGGGCCATTTTGAGGCCTTGTCCTGGCAGGGCCTGGCCATTTGGCTTGGGGATCAAGTGGCCATTTTTAAGCCAGTCAGTGTGCTCAGGCCTTCACCCAGTTTGCCTTGCTTTCATCCATTATGCCCAGAGGTACTCAGTGGTGCATGGACCAAATCTTCCTGTGGGGTGTCCTGACTGTAAACTTAATTGAGGGCATGGATGGCATTGGATTATGGTGATTTCTGTCTTTTTTTTACTTTTTGGGGTGTTCTTGCGGCCTGGCCATGTGGGTGGGGGACATTTTTGAGGCCTGGTCCAGGCAGGGCCTGGCCATGTGCTGGGGGTCAAGGGGCCATTTTGAAGCCAGACAGTGTGAGTGTGCTCAGGCCTTCACCCAGTTTGCCTTGCTTTTATCCATTATGCCCAGGCCTACTCAGTGGTGCATGGATCAAGTCTTTCTGTGGAGTGTTTTGAATTTAAACATCATTGAGGGCATGGATGCCATTGGAGTGTGGTGATTTTTGTCTGTTTTTCGACCTTTTGAGGTGTTCTTGGGGCCTGGACATGTGGGTGGGGGCCATTTTGAGGCCTGGTCCAGGCAGGTTCCGACCAGGTGGCTGGGGGTCAAGGGGCCATTTTGAAGCCAGGCAGTGTGCTCAGGCCTTCACCCAGTTTGCCTTGGTTTCATCCATTATGCCCAGGGGTACTCAGTGGAGCATGGACCAAGTCTTTCTGTGGGGATCTTGAATTTAAACATCATTGAGGGCATGGATGGCATTGGATTGTGGTGATTTTGGTGTGTTTTTCAACTTTTTGGGGTGTTCTCTGGGCCTGGCGATGTGGGTGGGAGCCATTTTGATGCCTGGTCCAGGCTGGGCCTGGCCATGTGGCAGTGGTCAAGGGGCCATTTTGAAGCCAGGCAGTGTGCTCAGGCCTTTACCCAGTTGGCCTTGCTTTCATCCATTATGCCCAGGGGTACTCAGTGGAGCATGGACCAAGTCTTTCTGTGTGGTGTCTTGAATTTAAACATCATTGAGGGCATGGATTGCATTGGATTGTGATGATTTTGGTGTGTTTTTCGACTTTGTGGGATGTTCTTGGGGTCGGGCCATGTGGGTCGGGGCCATTTTGATTCCTGGTCCAGACAGGGCTTGGCCATGTGACTGGGGGTCAAGGGGCCATTTTGAAGCCAGGCAGTCTGCTCAGACCTGCACACAATTTGCCTTGCTTTCATCCTTAATGCCCAGAGGTACTCAGTGATGCATGGACCAAGTCTTTCTGTTGGGTGCCTTGAATTTAAACATCATTGAGGGCATGTATGGTATTGGATTGTGGTGATGTTTCCCAGTTTTTTGTCTTTTTGGGGTGTTCTTGGGGCCTGGCCATTGGGTGGGGGCCATTATGAGGCCTGGTCCAGAAAGGGCCTGACCATGTGCTGGGTGTCATGGGGCCATTTTGAAGCCAGGCAGTGTGCTCAGGCCTTCACCCAGTTTGCCTTGCTTTCATCCATTATGCCCAGGGGTACTCAGTGGAGCATGGGCCAAGTCTTTCTGTGGGGTGTCCTGAATTTAAACATCATTGAGGGCATGGATGGCATTGGATTATAGTGATTTTTGTCTTTTTTTTACTTTTTGCGGTGTTCTTGGGGCCTGGCCATGTGGGTGGGGGCCATTTTGTGGCCTAGCCATGTGGCTGGGGGCAAGGGGCCATTTTGAAGCCAGGCAGTGTGCTCAGGCCTTCACCCAGTTTGCCTCGCTGTCATCCATTATTCCCAGGGGTACTCAGTGGAGCATGGACCAAGTCTTTCTGTGGGGTGTCTTGAATTTAAACATCATTGAGGACATGGATGTCATTGGATTGTGGTGATGTTGGTGTGTTTTTTTACTTTTTGGGGTGTTCCTGGGGCAAGGCCATGTGGGTGAGGGCCATTTTTGAGGCATGGTCCAGGCAGGGCCTTGCCATGTCCTGTGGGTCAAGGGGCAATTTTAAAGCCAGGCAGTGTGCTCAGGCCTGCATGCAGTTTGCCTTGCATTCACCCTTAATACCCAGAGGTACTCAGTGGTGCATGTACCTAGTCTTTCTGTGGGGTGTCTTGAATTTGAACATAATTGAGGGCATGGATGGCATTGTGTTGTGGTGATTTTTGTCAGTTTTTTAACTTTTTGGGGTGTTCTTGGGGCCTGGCCATGTGGCTGGGGGCAGTTTGAGGCCTGGTCCAGGCAGTGCCTGGCCATGTGCTGGGGGTCAAGGGGCCATTTTGAAGCCAGGCAGTGTGCTCAGGCCTTCACCCAGTTTGCCTGGCTTTCATCCATTATGCCCAGGGATACTCAGTGAAACATGGACCAAGTCTTTCTGTGGGGTGTCTTGAATTTAAACATCATTATGGGCATGGATGGCATTGGATTGTGGTGATTTTTGTCTGTTTTTCGTCTTTTTGGGGTGTTCTTGGGGCCTGGCCATGTGGGTGGGGGCCATTATGAGGCCTGGTCCAGAAAGGGCCCGGCCATGTGCTGGGAGTCATGGGGCCATTTTGAAGACAGGCAGTGTGCTCAGGCCTTCACCCAGTTTGCCTTCCTTTCATCCATTATTCCCAGGGGTACTCAGTGGTGCATGGACCAAATCTTCCTGTGGGGTGTCCTGACTGTAAACTTCATTGAGGGCATGGATGACATTAGATTATGGTGATTTCTGTCTTTTTTTTTACTTTTTGGGGTGTTCTTGCGGCCTGGCCATGTGGGTGGGGGCCATTTTTGAGGCCTGGTCCAGGTAGTGCCTGGCCATGTGCTGGAGGTCACGGGGCCATTTTGAAGCCAGACAGTGTGAGTGTGCTCAGGCCTTCACCCAGTTTGCCTTGCTTTTATCCATTATGCCCAGGCCTACTCAGTCGTGCATGGATCAAGTCTTTCTGTGGAGTGTTTTGAATTTAAACATCATTGAGGGCATGGATGCCATTGGAGTATGGTGATTTTTGTCTGTTTTTCGACCTTTCGGCTGGGCCTGGCCTGGCCATGTGGCAGTGGTCAAGGGGCCATTTTGAAGCCAGGCAGTGTGCTCAGGCCTTTACCGAGTTGGCCTTGCTTTCATCCATTATTCCCAGGGGTACTCAGTGGAGCATGGACCAAGTCTTTATGTGTGGTGTCTTGAATTTAAACATCATTGAGGGCATGGATGGCATTGGATTGTGGTGATTTTGGTGTGTTTTTCGACTTTTTGGGATGTTCTTGGGGCCCGGCCATGTGGGTGGGGGCCATTTTGAGGCCTGGTCCAGGCAGGGCCTGGCCATGTCTTGGGGGTCAAGGGGCAATTTTAAAGCCAGGCAGTGTGCTCAGGCCTGCATGCAGTTTGCCTTGCTTTCATCCTTAATGCCCAGAGGTACTCAGTGGTGCATGTACCTTGTCTTTCTGTGGGGTGTCTTGAATTTAAACATCATTGAGGGCATGGATGGCATTGTGTTGTGGTGATTTTTGTCAGTTTTTTTACTTTTTAGGGTGTTCTTGGGGCCTGGCCATGTGCTGGGGGTCAAGGGGCCATTTTGAAGCCAGGCAGTGTGCTCAGGCCTTCACCCAGTTTGCCTGGCTTTCATCCATTATGCCCAGGGATATTCAGTGGAACATGGACCAATTCTTGCTGTGGGGTGTCTTGACATTAAACATCATTGAGGGCATGAGTACCATTGGATTGTGGTCATTTTTGTCTGTTTTTTGACTTTTTGGGGTGTTCTTGGGGTCGGGCCATGTGGGTCGGGGCCATTTTGATTCCTGGTCCAGACAGGGCTTGGCCATGTGACTGGGGGTCAAGGGGCCATTTTGAAGCCAGGCAGTCTGCTCAGGCCTGCCCACAATTTGCCTTGCTTTCATCCTTAATGCCCAGAGGTACTCAGTGATGCATGGACCAAGTCTTTCTGTGGGGTGCCTTGAATTTAAATATGATTGAGGGCATGTATGGTATTGGATTGTGGTGATGTTTCCCTGTTTTTTGTCTTTTTGGGGTGTTTTTGGGGCCTGGCCATTGGGTGGGGGCCATTATGAGGCCTGGTCCAGAAAGGGCCTTGCCATGTGCTGGGAGTCATGGGGCCATTTTGAAGCCAGGCAGTGTGCTCAGGCCTTCACCCAGTTTGCCTTGCTTTCATCCATTATGCCCAGGGGTACTCAGTGGAGCATGGGCCAAGTCTTTCTGTGGGGTATCCTGAATTTAAACATCATTGAGGGCATGGATGGCATTGGATTATAGTGATTTTTGTCTGGTTTTTTTACTTTTTGCGGTGTTCTTGGGGCCTGGCCATGTGGGTGGGGGCCATTTTGTGGCCTAGCCATGTGGCTGGGGGCAAGGGGCCATTTTGAAGCCAGGCAGTGTGCTCAGGCCTTCACCCAGTTTGCCTCGCTGTCATCCATTATTCCCAGGGGTACTCAGTGGAGCATGGACCAAGTCTTTCTGTGGGGTGTCTTGAATTTAAACATCATTGAGGACATGGATGTCATTGGATTGTGGTGATGTTGGTGTTTTTTTTACTTTTTGGGGTGTTCCTGGGGCAAGGCCATGTGGGTGAGGGCCATTTTGAGGCATGGTCCAGGCAGGGCCTGGCCATGTCCTGTGGGTCAAGGGGCAATTTTAAAGCCAGGCAGTGTGCTCAGGCCTGCATGCAGTTTGCCTTGCATTCACCCTTAATGCCCAGAGGTACTCAGTGGTGCATGTACCTAGTCTTTCTGTGGGGTGTCTTGAATTTAAACATAATTGAGGGCATGGGTGGCATTGGGTTGTGGTGATTTTTGTCCGTTTTTATTTACTTTTTGGGGTGTTCTTGGGGCCTGGCCATGTGGCTGGGGGCAGTTTGAGGCCTGGTCCAGGCAGTGCCTGGCCATGTGCTGGCGGTCAAGGGGCCATTTTGAAGCCAGGCAGTGTGCTCAGGCCTTCACCCAGTTTGCCTGGCTTTCATCCATTATGCCCAGGGATACTCAGTGGAACATGGACCAAGTCTTTCTGTGGGGTGTCTTGAATTTAAACATCATTGAGGGCATGGATGGCATTGGATTGTGGTGATTTTTGTCTGTTTTTCGTCTTTTTGGGGTGTTCTTGGGGCCTGGCCATGTGGGTGGGGGCCATTATGAGGCCTGGTCCAGAAAGGGCCTGGCCATGTGCTGGGAATCATGGGGCCATTTTGAAGTCAGGCAGTGTGCTCAGGCCTTCACCCAGTTTGCCTTGCTTTCATCCATTATTCCCAGGGGTACTCAGTGGAGCATGGGTTAAGTCTTTCTGTGGTGTGTCTTGAATTTAAACATCATTGAGTGCATGGATGGCATTGGATTATAGTGATTTTTGTCTGTTTTTTTACTTTTAGGGGTGTTCTTGGGGTCTGGCCATGTGGGTGGGGGCCATTTTGAGGCCTTGTCATGTGGCTGGGGGCAAGGGGCAATTTTGAAGCCAGGCAGTGTGATCAGGCCTTCACCCAGTTTGCCTCGCTGTCATCCATTATTCCCAGGGGTACTCAGTGGAGCATGGACCAAGTCTTTCTGTGGGCAGTCTTGAATTTAAAACATCATTGAGGACATGGATGGCATTGGATTGTGGTGATGTTGGTGTGTTTCTTTGACTTTTTGGGGTGTTCCTGGGGCAAGGCCATGTGGGTGAGGGCCATTTTGAGGCCTGGTCCAGGCAGGGCCTGGCCATGTGGCTGGGGCTCAAGGGGCCATTTTGAAGCCAGGCAGTGTGCTCAGGCCTGCACCCAGTCTTCCTTGCTTGCCTTTCATCCAATATTCCCAGGGGTACTCAGTTGTGCATGGACCAACTCTCTCTATGTGGTCTCTCTTCTATTAATTTAAACATCCATTTTGGATTAGAATGGCAATTTTTATATTGTGTCTTTCCGTTTTTGGGTGTGTTGTTGTAATAATAATAAATGCAATGCCTAGTTGCAAATATTCATTGAAGCACGACATATGCAACATTTATTTAACTGATGTTATTCTGGCTTCCTTTGCTTTCAGGTGCACAAGAGACTCACATCAGTCATCGTTCATCATCAGTGACAGGAAGAAGTCCTGCAGCAGTGTGTGCAGCACAACATCACGTGACGTCATGTGTGGCGACAGACAACTCTGCAATTCATGCAACTGCGGCCTGCTGTTCTGAAATCTGAAGAAGATGGGCCCAAAGGAAGGTGGCCGTAGCGCCTCTACGAAAAATTTGCAAGTGCCACTGCCAGTAAGAAGGAGCAGAAGAAGCAAGTGGCACCACCTACCAAGGAGACTGGTGTGGCCACAGACACCTTTTTGGGGGAAAAAAACCTACGCCTGCAGCAGCAGCGGTGTCCGCTGGGGACCAAGCTGGGAGCAGCACCTCCGCTTCATTGGGCTCAGGGCCACCACACCGAGTTAGCTCCAAGCCCATGAGTGCTGAAGCGGCACCCACTTTACTTGCTCAATCAACATTGACCAGTGATGTTGGCTCATCGCAAGAAAGTAGCATCCAATCAATGCAGGTTGTAACTCATCTGACGTGTGTTCAACAACCACAGCCATAACGACAACCACAGCTGCAACTAGTACAAGCGCAAGTACATGCACAAGGAGAGGAGCAAGTAGAGGCGCAAGTAGAGGTGCAAGTAGAGGTGCAAGTAGAGGCGCAAGGAGAGGCGCAAGTAGAAGCGCAAGGAGAGGTGCAAGTAGAGGCGCAAGGAGAGGCGCAAGAAAAGGAGCAAGGAGAGGGGCAAGGAGAGGCGCATGGAGAGGCGCAACTAGAGGCGCATGGAGCAGCACAATTGCCCACAATGCTTGTTCGTCCAGAAGTAGGGGCACTTCAGGAAATCGAGATTCAAGCGGAGGTATCTTCCGAGGAAGCCACTCCTCCTGATGATTATCCATTGTCTTCCAGATCCCCAGCACGAAAAATGTCAAGGAGGGCTACTACAAGTTCTTCTTCATGCCCCCTTCCTTCTGATGACCTTGATGTTAATTGGAACCCAGCAATGCAGTCTGAGAGGGAGGCACCCCATGAGCCGACAAAGGTAACTAAGCCTAAAAGGAAGGTTCCTGCAAGGCTTTCAATTATGTGTGATGATGAGAACGAACAAGAAGTGGTGTATTACTCTGCTGCTGATGAACAGTCTGACGACGACCCAGTCATCACAGTCGTTACTAGCAGGCATGCAGCAAACAGACATTTTGACCCTATCCCGAATTGATGCTCAGCGGGATGTGGGCGGTGTGGCACTGGTACCACCACCAAAGCAGTTAACTACTACACCAACACAACCTACAGCTTCCATATTTGCTTGTCAGAAGGGCCGACAGGGACCTCCATCATGCTCGACCTCCATTACCTCAAGTAGCGGTGCTGTAAGTGCACAACAGAGTCAAATTCAGCCACCCCCATCCTCCACTTCATCTGGCATTGAAACTGAAAGTAGCACCTCCACCACCAGCAGACATCTCCAGTCCCCAGTTTGAGACTTCTTTAGTGTTAGCAAAAAGGCGGAAAACATGGTCGTTTGTTTGATTTGTAAAATAGTAGTTAGTCGGGGTAAGCTTGGTACAACTATGGTACCGGAGGCCAGAGAGGTCATCTCCGAAAACACCACACTATCCAGTAGGAGGCGCACCTAAGAAAGATCCGGGAAGCCAAAAGAAAAACAAATCCAAACGTATCCATTCATATCGCATCTGATGATGACGAGGGGCTGATCGTGAAGGGGGGAGTGAAGAAGCAACAGACATTGCTTTTGGTACACCCAGTACCCCTGGCAGCAGCACTGCAATGGTAGCGCCCAAACTCTCTACCCCAGCAACATGTATGAGCCACACTAAGAGTCTGGGAGAGACACCAATGCGAAAAAGTACATCAATGAGCCTAAGTGGTTTGAAGAAGTCTGCATCATCATCATTATCATCACGTAAAATGGTCCAGAGCACCATTAGAAGCATGTTTTGGTCGGAGGCGCCATTTGAACGCAACCACCCAATGGCACATCTGTATAATGCTAAGCTGGCTAAAAGGCTAGTGCTGGACCTTCTCCCTTTTTCTTTCGTGGAAGGGTGGGTGTTCTAGAATTTGTGGCAAAAGTCTTTCCTAAATGGAAGGTTCCTAGCCGGTCCTATTTTGACAGAGTTGCGGTTCCAGCACTACATCAAGATGTGCTAGATGTGATTGGGGCAGCTTTGCAGAAGAGTGCTGTTCACACTATTCACCTGACAACAGACATGTGGACTAGTTGCCAAGCCCTTGATTACATGTGCATCACTGCACACTGGGTCTGTTTTGCAGGGGTTTCAGACAAGTTACGTGCAGGTGTTGACCAAGACACAGTTTTTCAAGCTACTCGGAAACATACAACAGAAGCCATGTTTGCCATGGAGAAATCTCATACTGCGCAAAACATTTTGGAGGAGTTTAACAGTAAGGTCTTTCAATGGCAGCATCCGGGAAAGCGCATGTTTGGTTATGTTTCCACGGATAATGGCAGTAATATAGTTAAGGCCATGCATGAGGTTGATTATTTCAGAGTACCGTGTTTGGCACACAGTATTAACATTGTTGTGCAAGATTTCTTGAAAAAGAAAAGACAGTCAGCAAGTTACTGACCACCTGCCGAAGAATCTGCACACATTTCAGCCATTTTTTTAAGGCCCGGAAGCAGCTGAGGAACATGCAACGTGAACGTAGACTGCCAGTCAGAGGACTCATCTAGGGGGTGGTTACACGTTGGAACTCAACCTTCTACATGCTTGAGCGTCTGTCTGAGCAGTGGGTGGTAATCAATCAGCATGTCGATGGACTGGGTTCTTCTATGAAAGACATGTGGCTAGAGTTGGAGGAATGGAAGGTAGTTAAAAGCCTGACAGACATGCTTCATCCTTTTGAGGTCTTCACGCGTGAAGTCAGCAGGGAGGACTGTAATTTGGGCAAAGCTATCCCATTGTTGCGCATGGTAGAGCACCAACTGAAGGCGGTGTCTTCAACGTTCCGAGATGATGCTGAAAAGCAAGACGCATATCAGTTGGTGGAGAAGTTATTAAGCCGCCTAGTTGACAATGAAAGGCTTAAAATATACATACAGAACAACATTACATTTGTGCCACTATTCTGGATCCACAGTACAAAAAAGGTTGTGTCCAGCAAAGCATTCATTCCTTTTAATGAAGCAGATGTTTCAAAGTACAAACATTGGCTAGCTCTGTCAGTCACTCGCTTCGAAAAAGAGCATCAGAAAATTGAAGGAACCGGCGGAAGTACTACTGAATCAGCAGGCATCCGGCGTCAAGGTCCACTTCTGAATATGTGGCCAAAGGGAGTCACTTTCCCTCACAGCCGTTAACGACACCAGCAACCGCATCATCATCCTCACCTGCACCAGGCCCAGCCATAATATTGTCGGAAGCGCATTGGCTAACTCATCAAGGGTTTGCTCGTTCCAGTGATGCAAAGGCTACAGATAATACGCAAAGTGGAGCAACCCTGGAGAACCTTGAGTCGATGGTGCAGGCCTATCTGGATGACCCAACAGAGGTCTTTGTTAATCAGAACCCATTGCTGTATTGGAATAGGAAAAGGCCTCTATGGCGACTGATCACTAACCTTGCTCTAAATTATTTGTCTTGCCCACTCGCAAGCTTGTCTTCTGAACGTGTTTTCAGTCCTGCTGGTGCCATTGTAACTTCAAAAAGGACCCGCCTCTCGCCCAAAAATGTGGAGAGGTTAACAATGATCAAGATGAATCAGCACATCATACCACCAGATTACAAAATACGTGAATGCACGCAGGAAGAAGAGGACACCGACTTAGGTGACGGAAGTTCTTCTCTGTTAGCTGACCTACTCCCGTCTCAATTCACAGAGTTTGAGGATGAGCTCTACTTCCCTGACACAGAGGCCTGAAAATGACTTCCTTTTTTTTCCGTCCTTATTCACTTTTATTCCTGTGTGTCTTTCTGTGTTTTTTGCAACTTTTACCACAACAAAACTCTAATCACCTAATCACAACAAGTCCATCAACAGCACTGTCTTCATCTTATTTCCCTATTGATTTGAAGGTGCCGCAGTCTGCATTCCTGAGTTTCACAAGTTCACAACTCAATCATGCCCTTCTATCATCCTCCTTCAGACTCCCTCTATCCATTTCCGTCAAGGCAGATGGCTGGATTACGCAGAATCAAGAAACTTTGTCTTCGTAGACAAGTCCACTCAAGTGGTAATGGAATTACAGACTACATGCTGATTGCTGACAGTTACTTCTGAAATTGACTGGAGATGCTGCCCTGTGGGCCTTCACTTTTAGAAGAAGATGCAGACAAAAAGTGGAATAGGTAATGAATAATGAGAAGATGGCATGCAGTGGACAGCAATGGCTGTCTGTCTCTGATTAAAGCTATTACTGGTTGTTTGTTGTGCATGAAATGAATCCTATGTCTTTTGTTATTATTTAATCTTTTACACACTAAATGTAACTCAAGTCTACTCGGCTTTTTTTTTACCTTGTTTAATTCAAATTCTACTTCAACTGCAGGGCCCACTACGTTGCATTTTCCAATATGCAAAATGTCCTTGGACTCACTGTTTGCCAATATACCATGATGATTGATGATGAGCGTTGATGATCAAAGTTAAATAATATATATATTTTTTTTACAGTCACTCACTGGGATGGCTGGATCATCATAGTCGGTTTACGGAAGAAATATGACCAATTCGTGAGTGGCAAACAGGTAAACCAGTCTACAACAACTACTACAGCAGAACTACATGTCTGTCTAGTCGTTGTATGGAGTGGTTGAGGCAGTGTAGTTTTGTTATGCTAGGCAGAGTCCAGACAGCAGTTCATGTAAAATTGGTGCTATTTGGCTTGCTGCATACAATTAGATATGCTTTGTCTGTCTGTGTCAAAGAGCCTAGGTATGCTACATCAGGTTGCTTCACTCAGTGGTGCCTATCTTGACCATCTGCATGGCCCTGCCGCAAGCATGGGCCAAAATCTGTTCCACTGGCGAATTCTCAAATCGCGAATCACGTTAAATTGCCGAAAATTCGCTAAATTGCGAGCAGGCGGATATTTTTTTTTTAGGCCAGCTGAGGGGAGGGTTGAGGGCTAGGTTTGAGGGAATTTGGGTGTTTTTTAGGGTTTAGGGCTGTTTTGGGAGTTCAATGCGGTTTACTAGGGTTTTTAGGTTGAATTTGGTAGGGTTCCCGAAGTCTAGGGCTCGGGCCCAATGCAGGCTCGTTCATAATGATGTTGGCAAGGTTTTAGGGGGGTTTGGTGTTTTTTGGTCCAGAATTAGCGCCATTTTGCCCTTTTTCGATGTTTTGCGGGCGCATGTGTTTGGGAAAAAAGTCGTACACCTTCCAGTGGATCGATTTTTTTTGCCTTGATGAGATTCTTTGGAATCGCTGGAACAAGTGTCCTGGTCAGCTTCAAGATGATCAAAGTAGTGGAAGTGCTAAAAACAGCTATTTTTTGTCAAGGCGCGATTTGCCATGTTATCCAGTTGGCGGTTTGGGGGGCGCAAGGAGAAGTGTGTTTGGGGTGTTCCAGTTGAGCTAGGGGAACGGGGCTTATGTGAGTGGTAGGGAGGGGGAATTGGTGGTTGTGCAGGAAATTTGGGAAGAATCGATTGATGGGAAGGGTGTGTTTAGGCTAAGTCGAGGAAGGGAAACTGCTGCCATAGGCGCCCATGTTAATTTTCGATTATTGAATGTTTTTAGGGTGCGATTGGAGTGTGTTGTAGGTGTTTCTTAGTGGATTTGCTTGGCTGGGATGGGAGTTGGGAATGTCTAGCTTTGATTGCAAGTGGTCCGAAGAAAATCCATGGTTGAAAAAAGGGGTCTTTTGGGCCTAGTTTCAGGGTGCGTTTTGGCACGATTTTAACTTAGGCCTCTTGGGGGATAGCAGTATTGCATGTTTTTGGGGGGCTATTTGGGGGTGTTATAGATTCTTGGAGGTGGGTTTAGGGGTCTGGGAGCACTGCTGGGAAGGTCTTATTTTGATTGCAAGTGGTTTGAAGAAAATCCATGGTTGAAAAAAGGGGTCTTTTGGGCCTAGTTTCAGGGTGCGTTTTGCCACGATTTTAACTTAGGCCTCTTGGGGGATAGCAGTATTGCATGTTTTTTGGGGCTGTTTGGGGGTGTTCTAGATTTTTGGGTGTGAGTTTAGGGGTCTGGGAGCACTGCTGGGAAGGTCTAATTTTGATTGCAAGTGGTTTGAAGAAAATACATGGTGGAAAATAGGTGTTTTGGGCCTACTTTCATTCAGAGTGCGTTTTGACATGATTTTAACTTAGGGCTCTTGGGGGATAGCAGTATTGCATCTTTTTGGGTGGCTATTTGGGTTGTTCTAGATTTTTGGGGATGGGTTTAGGGGTCTGGGAGCACTGCTGCGAAGGTCTAATTTTGATTGCAAGTGGTTTGAAGAAAATCCATGGTGGAAAAGAGGTGTTTTGGGCCTAGTTTCACGATGCGTTTTGGCACGATTTTAACACAGGCATCTTGGTTGATACCAGTATTGCATGTTTTTGGGGGGCTATTTGGGGTTGTTCTTGATTGTTGGGAGTGGGTTTAGGGGTCTGGGAGACACGGTGGGAAGGTCTAATTTTGATTGCAAGTGGTTTGAAGAAAATCCATGGTGGAAAAGGGGTGCAAGATAGCAGTATTGCATGTTTTTGGGGGGCTATTAGGGGGTGTTCTAGATTTTTGGGAGTGGGTTTAGGGGTCTGGGAGCACTTCTGGGAAGGTCTAATTTTGATTGCAAGTGGTTTGAAGAAAATCCATGCTGGAAAAGGGGTTTTTTGGGCCTAGTTTCATGGTGCGTTTTGGCACGATTTTAACTTAGGCCTCTTGGGGGATAGCAGTATTGCATGTTTTTGGGGGGCTATTTGGGGGTGTTTTAGATTTTTAAGAGTGGGTTTAGGGCACAGGGAGCACTACTGGGAAGGTCTAATTTTGATTGCAAGTGGTTTGAAGAAAATCCATGGTGGAAAAGGGGTGTTTTTGGCCTAGTTTCAGGGTGCGTTTAGGCACAAATTTAACTTAGGCCTCTTCGGGGATAGCAGTATTGCATGTTTTTGGGGGGCTATTTGAGGGTGTTCTAGATTTTTGGGAGTGGGTTTAGGGGTTTGGGAGCACTGCTGGGAATGTCTAATTTTGATTGCAATTGGTTTGAAGAAAATCCATGGTGGAAAAGGGGTGTTTTGGGCCTAGTTCCAGGGTGCGTTTAGGCACGATTTTAACTTTGGCCTCTTGGGGAATAGCAGTATTGCATGTTTTTGGGGGGCTATTTGGGGGTATTCTTGATTTTTGGGAGTGGGTTTAGGGGTTTGGGAGCACTGCTGGGAAGGTCTAATTTTGATTGCAAGTGGTTTGAAGAAAATCCATGGTGGAAAAGGGGTGTTTTGGGCCTAGTTTCAGGGTGCGTTTTGGCATGACTTTAACTTAGGCCTCTTGGGGGATAGCAGTATTGCATTTTTTGGGGGGGGCTATTTGGGGGTGTTCTAGATTTTTGGGGATGGGTTTTAGGGGTCTGGGAGCACTGCTGGGAAGGTCTAATTTTGATTGCAAGTGGTTTGAAGAAAATCCATGGTGGAAAAGGGGTGCAAGGTAGCAGTATTGCATGTTTTTGGGGGGCTATGTGGGGGTGTTCTAGATTTTTGGGAGTGGGTTTAGGGGTCTGGGAGCACTGCTGGGAAGGTCTAATTTTGATTGCAAGTGGTTTGAAGAAAATCCATGGTGGAAAAGGGGTGTTTTGGACCTAGTATAAGGGTGCGTTTTGGCACGATTTTAACTTAGGCCTCTTGGGGATAGCAGTATTTCATGTTTTCGGGGGGCTATTTGGGGGTGTTCTAGATTTTTGGGAGTAGATTTAGGGGTTTTGGAGCCACGGTGGGAAGGTCTCGTTTAGGGAAACAATAGTAGTTTGTCTGTAAGTTGAGGGGAAAGTTGATTTGGCCCTGTTTCTATGGTGCATTTCGGCCCATAGGATATATTCTTACTCAGCTTGACACAGACCCATGGCTATTTGCATATCAAATCTGATTTTCATGGGCGCCATCAACTGGATTAATCATCAAGAACATCCTCCTCCTACACGTGTCAAATGATTACGCTGCTGTGTCCTTCACCTTCAGTACTATTTCTTGTAGTAGCCAAAGCCAAACTCCACGCAACTAGTAGTTATACTTTGAATACTTTAGCATTTGTTAGGCTAAATTATGGCACTGTTCTTGTGTACTGTGCTATCTATTGTACTGTTCTAATGCTCCGCTCAGGCCACTCAAGGTTTCATGTTGTTTTTTTTCATATGCTGCTACTGCCACTGTGTACCACCACTACTACCACCACAACGATGCCATTTCATCCGCCTAGGATTGCCAACCTTAATCGCCATTTGCCACGCAGCCAGCCCTGTGCCTAGCCCTATTTTCAAACACAAATCACAGGTAAGATAAGCGTTTGGGGGAGGAAGAATAATGGAGTAGGAGGAGAGAGGAGAGACTGACAGTAGTACTAGTAAAGTAGTAGGACAATTGGATTCACTAACTCTGTGAGTGGCACTTACTTTTGTAAACATTTGGGTGATTACTTAGACAATTTGAATCAAGCAGCCAGTTAAGTTTCAGGAAAATAAACGCACAGTTAACCCCCGCCACCTACCCCGCAAAACAGTAAAACGCATATGCTATGTTTAAGTTGAAAGTAAATAATTATATTTATCCCTAACAAAAATAAACTATCCCGCAAGACCCGACCCACCCCCCTTCCTAACCCCAAAGAATGTCCGTGAAGTAAAAAATCCCCAAAGTCCAAAAAACCCAACTCCCAATTCCCACCCGCCCAAAATTCTTTTAAAAAGGGGCAAGGGACAGTCTCTCCTCCTCTACTGCCGAGGGCAGTGTCCTTTGGCCAGGTGGTCCCGTTGCTCCCTGAAGAGGTTTTTCTTGAGCAGGGTTTTAACTCTCGCCATCTCCTGCTCAAGGTTGGACACCCTGAGGGTTAGGCGGTGGATGCGTGCCGTGCACCTGCTGTGGGGGGCAGCTGATTTTTCGGCTGCTTGGCGGTGGCGGGTGGCTGCTGGACCACAGCTCCATACCTCTGGAGGCTTGCGCTGACTGGCTGACCCAGGGTGCACGGAGGAGGATGCAGCTGCCGTGGTGGATGTTGTGGACTGAGACTGCATGTCCTCCTCCTCCTGGGCCACCAGCCGCCGATATTCGGCGACAATCGCCTCCAGCTTCCTTTGCCAGGCCCGTCTAGCCAGCTCCTTCCGTGTTTGTTTGGAAGGAGCTTCTATATGAAGAAAGAAAAAAATACTATAACCAATGCTCTTTAAGATTAACACAAAATAATTCAGCAGAAAGTTGTGTCACGGTAGCAGTAGCAACTTGCAAGCACAGTACATAACATTTGTGGCCTGTACATATCTAACCTCCCACTTCGTCGGCCTCTGGTCTAACATTAGTGGGAGTTTCAGGAATCAATTCTAGTAGCACTATATGGACTCACTACATTAGACTCAGACAGTACACCCATCTTCTTCTTCTTCTCTCTTGTTTAGCGAAATTGGTACTTAAACTTCTGGAAGCCAGCATAATGCCAGCGCAGTCAACTAGCACCCGAGAAAAACAGACGCAAGCCATGATGACACAGACTTGCGTTACTGAAACACATGCAGGTGCAGGTGGTGAAGCTTTTACTTTTCTATTACAGGTGGCACTAGACAAACCTTAGTTTTTCTCACGGAAAAACAACCTTTTTATTTTATTTTGGAAACCGCCAGCCATGCATCCGTGCTTGACTTCCATTTGAATTTGAACCAAAGGATATATTGCGCACACATACAGTTTCTGTTTCACCCACCCAGGAAGTCCTCTTTCCTTTCGCCTTCCACCCGTCCTTGCTTCAGCCTTTAACCGGTCATGCATCATATTCCCAGCCACCTCGGGCAACATTCAAAAACACATATCATTCTTTGCAAGTCATTACTTTTAAATCACTCGTCCTCCCTTAAACCCTTCTTTCCCTTTTCATTCATCCCATCCATCAAGTTCATCTCTGATCTGACTTGGCTTCTCGGTAAAATTTTCACAGCTGAGTTGAAGTCAAATTTAGAGGAGGCCATTGGTTACTCATCAACTCCCGCTGCTGATGCTATTGCTAATGCGCAGTCAAGGGTGAATGTCTTCTACCTGGTTGACAAAAACTTAGTTCTAAATTTGTAAGTCTTCTTAACAGTAAAGTGTACTTGTACTGTACAACATATACACCCGTGCAAAGAGCACACTCTGCAGTCTGCAATCTCAATAAGTAAGGAATATATTAGCTTACCACTGCCCGCCACTCCCGTGGCATCCCCCACAGCAGTTCCCAATGACTGATGCACCGCCTCTGCCCCAGGAGTGCCCCCCTCCGTGCTGGCCCCGGCACTGGTGGATGGCTGTGCCGATGTCCCGCCTAGAAAATACATTTCATATTCTTAGATGCCATATACACCACTCCCTATTTTGTCTATGAATTAAAAAATTTTATTAGCACCTCATGAACAAATTTGATAATTTGTGACTCTCTAGTATCTAAACTACAAATTTCCCTTTCTTCAGGGAAAGGTGTTTTTTATTTATGCTTAGACGTAACATGTCTTGCTACACTTTTTGGCACAACTGATGAATGCTTGCTTTTTAACATGCACCATTTTTCTCATAACAGACAGAAGCTTCCCTTCTAAGAACAAGAGCAGGATCAGATCATCATCACTTGGACAGAGTCAGCAACGATTCCTCCCCACAAAGAAGACTTGAAGTTCCAATCAGGTGAGGGCTCTCCCACAATTAATGTGTGAAATCAGCCACTTTTCAGTTTTGAATCCTTCACCGTTTATCTTATATGATGAAGTTGATGTTAATAAATGTTTTACTTTTAATAAAGCTTTAAAACTTACATAGACTCTGTGGTTTTTGGTCATGAGTGAGTGAGCGAAAGGGTGTGCAATTTGCAAACATGAGTCCGTGGCTCAGAAAGGGTCGGGACTCTGACTCCGTAGTCTTATGCCCTGGGTTGCATAATCATTGGGGATCAATCATCGCTGCATTCGGGAGCTACATAAAATGACTCTAACACACTAGCTAGTCAGTAAGGAGATTGAGGGTTCAACTTCTGTTATGACTGAGGTATGTGGAAAGTCTAACTGGGCCTATTATAATTTATAACCAATGCCCTATTTCTTGTCCATAGTTTTGTTTGTGCAGAGTAGTCTCTGCAGCAGTAGTAGTATGGATTGTCCTCCTATCCAATCAAAAAGTAAACTAGTATCTTATTCTTGGTGGCCCTTGACATTTTATTGTTAGGAATTGTCAAAGCATAAACATTTAGATTAGAAGACTTCAATAGGCATTATGGACAACCCAGAGGACTGCACTCAGTGCATAGAGCTATTGCTGAATAGAATAGGAGTTTAGTTTAATACCTTTTGTCAACTGTGAAAGCTTAGTTAGCTACACAGACCGACTAATCATAATCTAGTAGTACCACAAGGAGTCATACTAGAGGCAGGATAATAATTTAGAAACAGTCAACAAGAAGATCAAAGACGATTTAGGAAAAAATAGAATGATGAACGTTTGTAAAAAAAACAGGTGCTGTAAAAGATAGGGAAGTATAATTATTTATATTAACAGGAAAACTTACTGGGGCCAGCAGAGGAGCCCTCGCTGGACCGATCCTGGCCTTCCTGCTGTTGTCCCTGCTCCGCTGGCGCCACTACCTCCTCCTGTGTCCCCTTGCCCCTGGGGAGAGCTGATGTACAACATGAAAGAAAGACACAAACATGGATGATTGTTGTCAACCACATCAAACATTTAAAAAAAACAATAATAAATTATTTCAGGGAAATAGACAACAATTGCACTAAGTTTATTGACCCATATCTGATGTGGTCTACTAGGATATAGTATTGCTGGATTTGCGGACCGCCCACTTGGAAAGTTATGTAACTCACTAAACCAACTACAAAAAGGTTCTACTAGGACTGGCAGGCAGCACTACGCAGCATTCAAAGAGACAGACACAGTCCCGTCATGAATAACCACCACTATCTCTTCTTAGTGGCAGGAGTACAAAGGAAGGACTGGACTTGAGTCTCTAATGTCTTGCATAAGCAGTTCTCTAATGTACACTGATACATAATCATCACCCAGGCCAAATGAGCACAAAATTGAAAACAAGTAAGCATAGTAGCACCGCCAGTGAGCAGGCAACCACCTGCAATCACAGAAGCTTTTGAAACATAATTTACCTGCAATGTAATCTGCAGCAATCTTGCTCTTCGGAAAAAACAAATATTTGCAATATCATAATAACATAGAGCAGGAGAAAACAAAGTAGTGAATAAATAGCTACTACTACTCACCAAGCCCAGGGATCTCCACTCCAAGCAGGTCGTGTTCCCAGTCCAGGATGTCGGACCACCAGTGCGTCGCCTGGTTGTAGGTGCGCCGGACCCCAGACTCCTGATACATGGCCCGGCACACCTTCCCCCATAGCTTGCGACGATCCCAGAGCCCATACCCGGCACTGAGCTTGCCACCTGCCGCGACAGTCTTGGGGAGTTGGCGCTGGACGAAAAAAATCAGTGCGGCCACCTCCACCATGCTGAAAATCTCCCGCATGGGAGCTCGGTACGAGGTGCAGAACACTTCCCCTTGCTCTTCCCGGCTCCCTTTGTCATGGTCCTGGACAGGAAAGTTAAATAAAAAATAGGAAAGAATAGGGAAAAAGTAAATAAAATAAAAGAGTTGAAGAAAGTAGTTTAAAGTAACCAAAAGTAGAAAAAAACACAAAATATAGATGTAGAAAAAGAGAGGGATAAATAATGAGTAAAAAAGATCCCAAAAAAGTTCAAAGAAACAAAGGATTGCAAAGATTAGGGGAGGATTGAAAAAGCATGCCCAGAACCATGGCAATGAATGAAAAACAAGATGGGCGCGCCCATTGAGGACCGTGTGGGTTAGTTTGCGCGATATTTCCCCCGCGAGCACGCAAAAACGCACGCAACCATGTAATCGCGCCCCGCGCACAACGCAAGCATGCATCTAGCACCCGGAAACGGAAATACGCAAGGGGTACAAGATGGCCGCGCCCCTGTACGCCCGCATGGGTAATTCCGCGTTCGGTGCGCTGCAAGAGGCCCGCGAACACGCAAAGCGCCCCGCGAACACGCAAAAAAAAGAAATCCGCAAATTCGCACAAATTCGCTGATTATGTGGATTCGCGCATTTTGCCCATACTTAGTTGATGGTTGGACATTGTTTATTCCTCCAAGACAGCCACAGAATAGAGAGTTTATATGTGCCTCAATAGGCCATCTGCTGGAAGTATGAGGGGGCGGAGCTTGGCACAGCTGCACTTGCAACAGAATAGGCTGTGCCCTGCGTTCACATAAAGCACTTGTCACAACTGAATTGATCATGCAGCCAGATTGAAGCCAGAGCAGGGAGTCAAAAACTTCATGGACTTCAATGAGAATCCTCTAGACACCTGCCCCACTACAGAGAAGGTAACAGGTATAAAAAGGGAACCCTCAAACCCAATCTTCACTTCAATTTCTGGACCCGTGGAAGGGCTCTCAGAGCCTGTATGCTGCTGTGGCCTGCTTTGTACTCCACAAGACTGCTTTGCTAAACCTGGAATAACTGCTTTGCTAAACCTGGAAGAACTGCTTGCTGTCTGGAGCCTGCCTTGAACCCTCAGAGATCTGCTCTGCTGCTTGAACCCTGCTTCATCACTTGAACCTTGGATTTATCAGACGGACTCCAAGGGCTAGTTTGCTGGCCTCATCTTAATTATAATCCTTATTTGTAAAGCATGAACATATCACCCCTTAAGGTTTAAAGGTGCTGGGGGTGGTCTGGGAGATTAAGGGGTAGATGTATCAAGATTCCATTTTGCGATTCCTAAATAGCGAATTTTAAGGAATCGCTATTTAGAATTCACAAAATGGAATGTATGAAAAAATAGCTATTATTTTGCGATTCCTTAATCTTCCTTATTTGCGAATTCGCATTTTGCGAATTCGCAAATAAGGAATAATTTCCCATGCATTCCTATGGGCCAGGAGGCCCATAGGAATGATTGTGAAGTAATTCTCAAATTGCAAATTCGCAATTTGCTAATCGCAATTTGAGAATTATTTCAAGGGTACAGGGGTGTCTCAAAGACACCCTGCTGCACCCCTGAAATGTACATGTGTGTGCATATGGCGCACATACATGCCCTATGGGCATGTGTGCGCGCCACATGCCACCATCAAAAATGCTAAATTGTGCATTTTTTTAAAGACTTCGCAAATTACCATCAACTACAACTTGGTGGTAATTCGCGAATTCTTAAACATAAATTGCAATTCAAAAATGCTTCATACATAGCATTTAAGGAATCGCAAAATTGAGATTCCTTAAATGCTATGGCAAAATAAGGAATCGCTAATTTTTGCTATTTCTTATTTTGTGAAATTTTGATGCATGCCAAAACATGCAAAAATACCTTTTGTGATTCGCAAAGGCCGAAATTCTGCGAATTTCGGCCTTTGCGCGTCGCAAAAGGCTTGATACATCTGCCCCTAAGTGAGCTATTGTCCATAGTCACATTATGCTGAGATGAGCTGCCACTGGCTATAGAACTGAAATCCTGGCGCTCCGGTGTCAGTCGCTATGGCTGCAGCGCCACACCTCTCCCACTCTTAGGAGCCACAGATGCATGATTGCATGATATGCTCCTATCTTTTTGAACTGCCACCTGGACCCAGCCTGAGTGAGTCCTCAATGCCAAAGTAGTGTCCTTTCAGTCCTAAACTCTTGGGGGTTGTGCTCAAAGTGCCCAGATAGTGAAAATTAAAAATTGCCCTGAGAACCGAAGGAAAAACAGGACCAACCTGCTTGTCAATCTGTCCAAGGTGGTATCGTCGGTCGACATGACTTTGTGGTTGCTCCCACTACATTCTTCTTCGCAACAACAAATCCTGTTCAGAGGTTCTTTGTCAACATGGTATCTGACCTCCTAGAACTCTTGTCAGCTACAGTCTCCTTCCACATCCCTCTGGAGATTTTCGACTTCCAAAATAAGTGACTATCAGCCTGATTCATCAAGCTGAAATCGGCTCGCAAATGGCCAGATTCTCAGAATCTGGCCCTTTGCGAGTGCGATTTTTGCATTTGGGATTCATCATCCCAAATGCAAAAATCGCTATTTAGAAATTCGCAAATTTGCGAGGAATAGCATTTAAGGAATCTCTATTAGAGATTCCTTAAATGCTATTCTTGAAACATTTTAAAATTGCAAAATCGCAAAATTCGGCCGCTATTTACCGCGAGGTCAAACCTCCTGGTAAATAGCGAAAACTTAGAAAACTGCTTTTAAAAGCATTTTTCTAAGTTGCGTGTTACACACACACATGTCCTTAGGACATGTGTGTGCGCAACACCTGTTGAAAAGTGCATTTATGGGGTGCTACAGGGTGTCCTTTGGACACCCCTGGCACCCTTCAAATCGCTATCTTATTTGCGATTAGCAAATTGCTAATCGCAAATAAGGAATACTCCCTATTCATTCCTTTGGGCCTTTTGGCCCATAGGAATGAATGGGGAGGTATTCCTTATTTGCGATTAGCAATTTGCTAATCGCAAATAAGGAATCTGTAGGAATCGCATTTAATTTTGCGATTCCTACATGAATCCCGTTTTGCGAGTCTGTAATAGCAATTCCTTATGAATCGCTATTTCAGACTCGCAAAACGGGCCTTTCATGAATCTGGCCGCATATCTGAATCTAGAAATATTCACTGCAACTTCAGCGGCTCCTTGACAACGATACTCCCTCCTCAGACACTGCCTGCAGCCGTGCCCCACTGAACTTTACCTTCTGAGAACATTTTTCACAGAATTTCATTTAAGTCCAAACGTAAGCACTTACCGGGCACAGTCAACTTTTTATATTCAACCCGTGCTCCTTTGCAGTTGGCTACTTTTTTTGACTTTGACCTGGTCTCACTTGCCTAGATATCTGCAGTTGATGGTTTCATGTTAAAGGTGCTACTTTACTTTATTTTTGTTGTTTTGGTGTCAAGTAATTTATTAAAATGTACTCTATCTTTCTAAATTGGTGTGAGATGTTTTTATTGTGGCATGTTTTCACTTTATTACAGTTTGTGTGCTGCATAATTACTTTAAACATTGCCTCTAGGTTAAGTCTGACTGCTTTTGTGCCAGGCTACCAGAGTGTTAAGAACAGGTTGATTTAGTGACTTTTGTGGTACACCCTGATAGGGACTGTGAGTGTTGCTTGAGCAGTGTTAACAACTCACTCAACCAACACCCCCATTTCTCACAGCAGCAATATTTTAATACATGTATTATCCATAGGGAGAAGTTTGTTTCTTCTTGGTACACAGTGTACAACTTGCTTGGTGATCTTTTTCACAGTTGCCTTCACCATGAATTGCTGCCATTGCTCAAATTCACAAATTACATATTTCACACTATCCAATTGATTGTACTTCATATATCTATTCAGCCACAGCCTCCTTTGCCCCCCACAGCCTATGCTACTCGTGTTATATTGCTGCACAGTACATTTTAGGATCATTTTACATTTATAGTTTTCATTTTTTTCTTTTTAAGTTGTAATTTCTAACATTGAAACTGTGGGTAGTGGCTCCAATGATATTGTCACAGTAGTGAAGGTCAGTTAATTATTAAGAGGAATGGGGTAGGTGTGGTGATATGTTAAAGTAGCAGGGCAATTAAATGTGGGGACACTCGGGGCACATTATGACACAGTTGAGGGCGGCAGTACACCTTGGTGATACCACACAAAAGAAAATTGACTTTGTGTAAGCAGGTGAAGTGTGCTCCTCAGGTGCTAGGAACCTGAGGAGTTTTGCTAGCTAAAGTTCTCTTTGTCTCCTATTGTAATCTAACTGGACAGAGGTCAATAAATACAGAACAATTTCTGATTGTTAGTAATGATTCCAATCAAGGTTTTCCCTGTGAGTATGAATGTGAAATAAGAATATTTTGCTGTGTATAAGGTTTATGAGGAGTGAAGTAGCAGGACCAGAGGAACAAACTCTACTGTGGCTTATTGAGGACCTGCTCTCAAACAGGTATAATTGAGAGGGGTGTTTTTTTGTTTTCTCTCATGTTACATAAACGTGTGTAGTTCACAACAGGTACCCAGCATGTTTCTCTTCCTGGTACAAGTGCTGCTTTGTGGTATTTATGACCATGGTAGGACAATGTATAAAAATGTTTCGTCCAGTTTTTGAGGTGTCACCATGCCTTGGACAAGGACAAAATAAGAATAGAACATTGCCTTCTTAAGGCCTCAAATTATTAAACGAAATTGAATAAACTTATGAGAGATGCTGCTGAATTGAATAACACTATTATGATGCAGACAATAAAACCTATATCAGTGCAGTTTCTGGCATCTTCAGTCCTAATACATGCTGTGATAGGCAGTGGACTTTCAGCAGTAAGAATAAGATACTGATCTAGAATTAAACGTGTACTTCCCTTGAACAACACAAATAGAATCCCAAAAAGCAACATGAATGTTGCCCTTTCTATGTAAATGCGAATTCATAGCTGGCAAATATTCAGTTCCTGATCATAATTTAGATTATATTATGTGTTTTTAAAATGCAACGGAATACCTTTATTACTTATCCTACATGTTCCCTTGTAAAGTTGCATACAGTTTGTAGATCATTTGCGACCGTGCCATCAACAGTGTGCACGTGTGCAAACATTACTTTTTAACCTCTTTGGACATGTGCAGCCATGTTTCTCAGATTTATTTCTCTCATTGTCGTTTTGTGCACATACCCTCCACTGTAATGGAGTACTATTTTATAGGTTGGTGCCATTTTATTAAATTGTCCCTAACTGAGAATGTAGCAAAGTATTTTTTACGCATTCTCACTTTAGCACAACATCAGAAACTATTGTTACCTATTGAGGAACGGACAGAGAGCATGTCAGCTAATCACAAGGAGCTGTGTGTGCAAAGTGATGATTAGGTGTATAAATCAACGAAAAGCAGGTGCATATGTGTAAAGGCGACATGTTCACACCAATTTTTGCACAATTGCATATTGTTCATGACACGACCACTGGACAGGCTGCACCTGTCTTGTTGGACGCATTCTAATGTTCAGCATTCTATATTTGCCAGCAACTCCTTGAGGGCTATCCTTACACTCACCCACACCCATTGAACTCAGGCATCACCGGTCAGATGACATTGCCAATAAAAAGGCCCAAGAGCACGTGCTCGGGCCAGTACCAGTACTGTACACACAGGGTCTGTGACATCATTTCCTTAGAATTTGGGTCCAGGGCACACAACAGTACAATTTATATTTATTTATTCATTTTCTAAATTTATAAAGCGTGACAGCTACCCATAAGGGTTTCCCAGCGCTGAAAGACAAGTGCAGCAAAAAACAGTCCAGGAGATTATTGGTCAAAGAGCCAGGTTTTAACGGCTCTGCGGGAACGGATGTGGCAGTTCTCAATCCGCATGTTCAAGGGAAGTGAATTCCAGAGTCTGGGTCCTAAAGTTGAGAAGGAGCCTCTGCCCATTCTCGAAAGTCTAAACTTCGGTATGCAAAAGAGGTGTTGAGACAAGGAACGGAGTAGGTGGGCTGGGGTATAAGGAATGGTTAAGGCCTGCAGATACAGGGGTGGCAACTCCAGTTTTAATCTTGTGCATAAAGATTACGCGACTATCAAAGCGGAGCCAATGAAGCTCCCTCAGGCGTTCAGTGATGTGATCGCGTTTCCGACAACCACATAGAAGCTGGGCGGCAGCATTTTGGACCAGTTGGAGATGACGTATGACCGCCTTGGTGGAACCCAGGTAGAGCACGTTGCCGTAGTCCAACCTAGAGGTCACCAAGGCACTCACCACGGATCTATGGGTATTGGAAGTTAATATCTAAAAGATTTTCCTCAGCCCCCGTAAGATGATAAAGCAGGTGGCTGCAACTTTGTTGGCCTGATCTTCCATGGATAAGCCTCTATCAATAATCACCCCAAGATTACGCACTCGTTGTACCGGGGTAGGTAATGAGCCCATGGCAGATGGATAGTGCCTCGGGCTCCAGAGGTCGGGTTTATTTCCAAGAACCAGAACCTCAGTCTTTCCGCTATTCAATTTAAGAAAATTACGGTTCATCCAGAAAGAAATTTTACCGAGACCCGATTGAAGTAGGGAGGGAGAGGTAGGGTCAGCTTGGGATAAAGAAAAAACAATTTGGGAATCATTCGGATATGTGAATAAATTCAAACCAGAATTTTGAGCAATGTGGGCCAAAGGAATAACGTAAAGATTGAAAGAACCCTGGGGCACACTGTGAGGGGACAAGTAAGTATTAGAAGAAGTATCATAAAAGATTTGGAAGGTACGGTCCGTGAGGAAGGATATAAGCCAGTCCAAAGCTTTGCCTCAATACCAAATGAAGCTAAGTTGTTAAGAAGGATACTGTGCAAGACAGTATCAAATGCAGCACTGAGAATAAGTAGTATCAGTGCAGCCGTTTCACCTCGATTCAGTAGCAAGCGGAGATTTTCTGTGACTCCTAGGAGGGTGGTTTCTGTAGAGAAGCCCGGCCCGAAACCGGACTGAGAAGAATGAAAAAGATTGTTTGTTGCCACGAATTTTGACAGATGTAGATGAATATGCCTTTCAAGGATTTTAGAAAATGCGGGTAGTAACGAGATGGGACGGAAATTGGAGACCTCATTTGGGTCCGCAATAGGTTTTTTTTATAGCGGGGTGACCATTGCGTGTTTCCAGCAACTAGGGACAGTGGCCGAAGTGAGTGAATGGTTAAGGAGAGTGCAGATATTTGAAAGTTGAGGGAAATCTAGGGCGCGTAATATCGAAATGGGTAAAGGATCTATTGGAGAGCCCGACTTGATCTTGCTTAGGATCTCCAGGAGAGTTGAAGGGCAAAGATCAGGCCAGGACAAAAGAGAAGCCGAAGTCAGACATGCTGCCAAAGGTGGCGATAAGAGATCAGCACACTTCCCCGTAATAAAAGGAGGACTCGTTATAACATTGTTGTCATCTTGGGCAGAGATATCCTGGTAGATGTTCTCAATTTTAGAGGTAAAGTATTGGGCAAGTTCATCACATTTGCTGCTAGATAGAGGAGGGAGTACCGCAGTAGTCTTTGAGCCAGCAAGGTCTCTAACCACACTAAACAGTACTTTGGATTTGTTAATTGCTTCGGTGATTGTTTTGTTTACATAGATAGCCCTGGTATGTGCACACTCCTTGTGATAGAGTTTCAATTCGGTTTTGTAGCTGAGACCAGCTGAGATGGAATAATCCCTTCTCCAAACCCGCTCCAACTTTTTACATTGGGATTTGTGAATACGAAGTGTCTCATTAAACCAAGGTCGCTGGGATTTGTGAGTGGTACCCTTCTTTTGGACCGAAGGAAGACAGATATTAATAGATTCAGAAAGCCAGGAATTCACAGAGCTGGCCCCAGTTTCCATATCGCCCATACCAAGTATGTATGTAGGTGCAAGATAAGCCAAGGTTGTGTTAACCCTTTCGATGCGGGTGACGGAACCATTCCATCATCAGTCATGGTTGAGCTGTGCTGATGATGGAATGGTTCCGTCACGACCACACCCAGTTAAGGAATGTTCAGCACAGTGCTGAAATTCCTGCTGCACGGATGTGGTTAAAAACGGCAGTATCGAGTTTTTTCCAATCTCTCTTCCTAATAATCGCCGGAGGTTTGTGAGTTAGTGGTGCTTCATTAATCGCCACAGTGAACTTGATAAGAAAGTGGTCAGACCAATGAACCGGTGATGCCGGCAGGCAATCTAGTTGAGTAATATTGGAAAAGATAGGATCCAAGAAATGGCCACCTTTATGGGTGGGGCCATTGTTGTGTAAAGTGAAATTCATGGAGACAAGGTCAGCAATAAGATTGCTGGCTATGCTGTCCACGGGATCCTCTAAGTGAACATTTAGATCACCAAAAATTAGAAAGTTGCTGGGCAGTGTAAGGACAGATGCAATATATTCTGAGAATTGAGATTGCCAGGAATTTGCATATCCTGGGGGCCGGTATACTAACAGTCCCGTAAGGGTGGTTTTAAAGTTTAGGGCAAGCTTAAAATGCAATGCCTCGCAGTTGCCTAAATAAACCGGATCAGATTGGCATTGACAGAATGGTGACAAGTGGACAATATATGTGTAAGTAAAGCTGTCAACCGTTTTATGCTTTGTCATGAGGGGTTGAAAGGGCCTGAGTCTAAGGCAGCAGAGGCCAGCACAACGGCAAATAAGGCCACTCAGCGCATACATTGGGCCCCACTGGTAAGGCTCCAGCAGCCACTGCCTGCCATACACCAGCACACCGAAGGGTTTGTACCCTGAAGCAAGGAGGAGGGGAGACCGGTCTTCTTTCCTACTGCTGCAACCCAGGAAGGCTTTGATGGAACAGGAGAAGTGCCCGTTTACTCAATATGAAGTCGGGGGAGCCTGGCAGATGGCAGTATGCTGCCATGAGTGGAAGAGATGCAAAAAGAGGGGGACGCATCATAGCCAGCACCATGACTGAATGTGCCGCTAAGCTGCCAAACTTGTACCCCATGAAGCTAAACCCCACAGCGCCGGCAAAAACCCAATGCCAAGAGAGGAGCTTGAAGCCCCAAAGGTGAGAAAGAAGCAGACAATCCTGTGGCTACATACGGCAGGCAGCGCATCTCATGCAGAGAGGTAAAATAAGCTGGGAAGCATTCTGCTGCTCTACACCAGGACGACTGTTGTGGCCCTCTCTGTCAAAAGGATAGCACTCCTTACCGGGGCAAGTCTAATGCAGTGACACCGACTGGAGTCAGCGAGGGGGAACCACTAGGGCCGCACCAGCACAGCTGACAAGAGCACCCTCAACTCTTGAGGCATGCTGCTGGGACATTGAAGTAGGCTTCCTCCCTCCCTCACCTGACGGGCCCTCAAGGGGAGAAGTGATGGCACCAATACTGTGTAACTTCAGCAAGATAAGACTACACCTACTGGCGTAGTAGACCAAGCATAGGTATTGAGAGCCCCAGTCGATAGTTCCACCCTCCGCATGGCATGTGATTCCAGAGGGACGAGAGTTTGAGAGGTGATTGCAGTGCACCTGGTGCTAGCCCACTGCACCCTGGGATGCAACCGACAAAAGTGTCCCATCATCCACAGAAACACCATCCGCATCACGACCAACTCCTACGACACCCTCATCTACAGACCTCCGGGACCCCGCACACAATTCAGCGAAGCCATCGCAGACTTCGTCAGCCCGCACGCCCTAACCTCCTCAGACTACATCCTCCTTGGAGACCTCAACTTCCACCTGGAGAACAACAATGACAGCAACACCGCCGCCCTGCTGGATAACGTCACCAACCTCGGACTCAAGCAACTGGTGACCACCCCCACCCACTATGCCGGCCACACGCTTGACCCCATCTTCTCCTCCAGCAAGCACATCTCCTTCAGCCACACCACCGGACTACACTGGACAGATCACAGCTGCGTCCACTTCAACTTCAGGAGAACCGCGACCCACCACATCCCACTGCGGGTTCCACACAGAAGCTGGAGCAAGATCACCGCCGACCAGCTCATCACCTTCCTCAGCCAGAACCCTCCGACCAACACGACAGACCCCAACGAAGCAGTCCGCAACCTCACACAGTGGCTCACCAACTGCGCCGATGACCTCGCACCACTGAAGAACCCTCCCAGCAAACCGGCAGCAAGAAAGCCTCCTGGTTCACCAACGACCTCAAGAACTCCAAGAATACCTGCTGCACCCTTGAGAAAGCCTGGCGCCATGACTAGACAACAGAAAACATGACAGCCCTCAAGAACGCCACCACACCCTGATACAGCGCCTCAGCAACACCGGAATCCAAGGAATCCAAGGAAAGGCCTTGGAGTGGATCACCTCGTTCCTCGCCGGTAGAACCCAGAGAGTCCGCCTCCCCCCGTTCCGGTCCGCGGCCACCGAAGTCATCTGCGGTGTCCCGCAAGGATCCTCTCTCAGCCCCACTCTCTTCAACGTCTACATGAGCCCCCTCGCAGCCATCGCATGCCAACACAACCTAAACATCATCCCCTATGCAGACGACACCCAGCTGATCCTTTCTCTCAACAACGACCCCGCCACCGCGAGAGCCAGCCTCCAGGAAGGAATGAAAGACGTCACAGAATGGATGAAGCTCAGACGTCTGAAACTGAACTCAGACAAGACGAAGTCCTCATCCTGGGAACATCCCCCCTCTGCCTGGGACGACTCCTGGTGGCCCCCTGCCCTGGGCACTGCCCCCAAACCAATGGATCATGCATGCAACCTGAGCTTCATCCTGGACTCCTCCCTCACGATGACCAAGCAAGTAAACGCCGTCTCGTCATCCTGTTTGAACACCCTGCGCATGCTCCGTAAGATCTTCCGGTGGATCCCCACCAACACCAGGATGACGGTCACCCAGGCCCTCATCACCAGCCGACTGGACTACGGGAACACCTTCTACGCTGGAACCACAACAAACTCCAGAAAAGACTCCAGCGCATACAGAACGCTTCTGCAAAACTCATCCTGGACATCCCCTGCCACAGCCACATCTCTCCCCTGCTGAGAGACCTGCACTGGCTCCCCGTCAGCAAGAGGATCATGTTCAGACTCCTCACCCACGCACACAAGGCTCTCCACGACATGGGCCCCTAATACCTCAACAACCGCCTCACATTCTACACACCCACCCGCCAACTCCGGTCCGCCAGCCTCGCCCTCGCCACCGTCTCACGCATT
Source organism: Lissotriton vulgaris (assembly GCF_964263255.1). Taxonomy (NCBI): domain Eukaryota; kingdom Metazoa; phylum Chordata; class Amphibia; order Caudata; family Salamandridae; genus Lissotriton; species Lissotriton vulgaris. The sequence continues at coordinate 1,089,927,719 of NC_141696.1, read as the reverse complement.
CGCAGAACCACTGGAGGAGGAAGATCCTTCTCCTACCTGGTGGCCAAGACATGGAACTCCCTCCCCGCCCACCTACGTCTGACCCAGGACCACCTCTCCTTCAGGAAACAGCTCAAGACCTGGCTCTTCGAGCAGTAGCGGCTCTAAGCATGGGCGGAAAATCCGTTCCGCTCGTGGATTTTGCGGATTTTCGGTAAATTCTCAATCCGCGAACGCTCGCCAATTTACTGAAAATCCGCAAATTCGCACGCAGCGGATTTTTTTTTCTTGGTGATACAATTTTGCTGCGTGCGGTGTAAGTTCGCAATTGCGAACATGTAGGTGCGGCGGGCAGCAACAATCTCGCACTCGCGAAATTACAAAAATTGCAATTCTGCACAAGAAATCCACTAGCAAGCAGCATAGTCCTTCTGAAAGTGATGATTTTTATCAGAATAACTCCTCAGGTTGACATTTGCCTGCACTTTTTTGGATTTGAGGCCTTTTGACTTTCTTTGGATCACTTTTGGATTAGAAATCAACTTTCACAAGTAAGCTTTTTTGGGGCATTACAGTTGCTGTAATGCTGTTCTGCAGAAAAACGAGTTTTGCAAAAGTGAAAGCATTCAGCAGGTGCAAAAGTTCAAACTCATCATTAGTAACCATTCCCTGTAGTGCTTCCTGACTGGGGCCCCTCCAGAGTTCAGTTGCTAGTTGCAACAATTGTATGACCCTGCTCTGACCCTCACAGCAGGCTCATAGAATAGCTCCAAGTAGGCCACAAAGGTCCTGGAAAAAAAAATTGCACTGCAACAGAAAGCAAATTACAGATAAGGAAGCAGGTGCCAGACAGGAATTTTAAAACAGTGACACAATAATAAATCAACCCCAAATTAATTCATGTCAGTTGAAGCAGGGCAGGTGTGCTTGCTTTTTCCCCCCACAATCTACAGTGATGATGAACCAGAGGGTGGCATTGATGTACCAGAGGGTGGCATGGGTGAAACAGAGGGTTGCAGGGGTGAAACAGAGGGTGCTGGGAACCTGTGATGATGAACCAGACGTAGAAACAACATAATCGCGACCGTTGAGAGCCGACATGTAAGTTCGCAATTGCGAACTGGTACAAAACCCTCGCGAACTGGCAGAAATCCTTGCGAACACAAAAAAAATCTGCAAATTTGCGAGAATTCGCGGATTTTGCGGATTGCGAGTTCGCAAATTCACAAATTTCGCGAACACCAGATTTGCAAAAGTCGTCCATGCTTAAGCGGCTCCGCCCCGTCCCAGTGCCTTGAAACCCTAACGGGTGAGTAGCGCACTATACAAATCTGTCTGATTGATTGATTGAAAGGTAATGATAGAGTTGAAAACAAAGAGAGACAGCCTTGCCCTGTCGCCCAGCATTATCAAATAGGTTGCATGGCTCCCCCACATACCTTAATCAGTACAGTGCAGCAGCCAAGTGAAAAGCACACTGCCATGCATGAAGGCCTTCAAACCAGCTGACAGACGCCATGCGCCTCCCGGGGGTGAGCGTCCACCACCAGAAGCAAAGAAAGAAAAAGCGGTTGATGCTGCATCAGACAATAAAAGGCAATCACACCCTCACACAAGCTAACCAAGTGCAGGAACAGATCCCCGCCTCCTACATTACATGGCACACTGTGACTGCTTCCATCAGAGAGCATCACCTCTGAAGTTGTCTGCAAAGAGCTCACAATATTTTATTTATTTATTTATTTGAAAGGTTTTATATAGCACTGGCTAGACCCGAAGGTATCAGAGCGCTTTTCGATGAGTATCAGACCATAGTTGCATGTTACGTCATTACAAGAATACACATATTCATAGCATAGTTACATAGCTACATGTTAGATCAAGAAAATCAATAAGGACTTATACATAAGGGAAAGAGCAGGCATGGGGTGAGATTCAGGGGAGAGGGGGTAGGAGCAGGGGAAGTAGACAAAGAATTAAAGAGGGAAAGAGGTGGGGGAAGGAGAGAGACAGAGTATAAAAGAGGAGGCGGAGGGTAGAGGGGGCACAAACCGGTAGACAAGTAAAAGCTGCGTCCAAAGTCCGGTAAGCTGTGATCCCCTGGGAAGTGGAATCCTTCCCACATCTCAGTTGCATGAGACTCCCTTGACACAGTGGACTCTCTCATAGGGGTCTCTGAGACTCCAAGGCCTAACTACAGGATCCTTCCCCAACAAGGGGCGAGGGAGTGCTTTGGCAAGGGGGGGCATACCATAACCTCAACTGTGAGTGGCTCCCTTTGGCGCTGTGGACTCACTCAGAGGGGTAACTGAGACTCCAGAGTATGTATTGCTTATTGGATCTTTCCCCAACAAATGAAGAAGGATTGCTTAGACATAGGGGGCTAGGCGGCGTATACACATGGTATGTCAAGAAAAAAAATAAAGACATGTACTTAAGGGAAAGAGCAGGCATGGGGTGAGATTCAGGGGAGAGGGAGTTGGAGCAGAGGAAGTAGACAAAGAATGAAGGAGGGAAAGAGATGAGGGAGGGAGAGAGACAGAGTATGAAAGAGGACGGGGACGGTGGGGGGGCACAACCCAGTAGACAAGTAAAAGCAGCGTCCAAGGTCCGGTAAGCTGGAATCCCAGGGGAAATTGTATCAATCTGACATCTCCATTGTGAGGGGCTCCCTTTACGCAGTTGACTCTCTCAGAGGGGTCTCTGAGATTCAAAGGCCTATCTACTAGATTCTTACCCAACAAGGGGAGAGGGAGAGCTTTGGCAAGGGGTGCCATACCATACCTCCACTGTGAGTGGCTCCCTTGGCGCTGTGGACTCTCTCAGAGGGGTCACTGCGACTCCAGGGTATGAATAATGGATCTATCCCCAGCAAGGGAAGAAGGAGTGCTTAGTCTAAGGGCACAAGGGACAGTGGGTAGGAGCAAGGTCGGAACTGGCAGGACAACAGCGGGGGAACATAAGACACACAAAGGGAGTGAGTCAGCGATTTGTAGAGTTACACAAGGAAGAGATACAGATAGAAGAAAAGGAAATGTATAAGTTGTGGAGTTACTCAAGGGAAAGATACAAACAGGTAAGCTCAAAATCACAAAATAGTGATAGGAAGTACAGCAAACTACTACATATATTGGTGGTTATAGTTGTGTATCTGCAGTTAGAAAAATCACTCAGGATTCCATTATCACAATGATTAGGCTAAAAACTATTATAAAATATTTATCTATAGAGTGAACAGAGAAACAAGACATCCAAGGGGGTAGAGAGGGGGAGGGAGGGGGAGATAAGATAGGTGATAGGAGCAATGGTATCTACGGAGTGAACAGAGAAATAAGACATCCAATGGGGTAGAGAGAGGGAGGGAGGAAGGCTGCTGAGGCCCATATTCAAGCTGAGGCAGCAACATGAGCCTCGCAGGGAAGACTGGTGCTGCTTGAGCAAAGATGGTTGTAGTGCCACCTGGTGGCAGCCTATTGAACTGCAGCAGTAAGGGACTGGTAAATAAAGCCACCTGGCATCAGCCGATTGAACTGCAATGGTAAGAGACTGGTGAATGAAGCGCCGTCCAATGTGAAATAGCGTAAAGTGCCCCACGACCCCACCCCTGGCTGCAAACAGAATCTGTGAGGGAGGTCCAGGCAGGAGGATACCAGCTCACATGTCCAACCAGAACAGCTAACATTAGTGAGGGCAATGCCCAATAAATGACCAGCACAGCCTCACCACAGGGGGTAATGACCAGCATCTCCCATGCTGCAAAGGAGACAAGTTGGTACCAGAGGATTAGAAGCTATCTACCTCCCTGAATGGGAAGAGAGCAGTGTGTGTCTCAAGTGGCCACCACTGCAAGAAAGAAGAGCAAGCACACAGGGGGCTGTCTGAGGCCACCCTCTAAGAAGCCAGAGAGAGGAACGAGCATGCAAAGCACCAGCAGAGAGAGTCTGCACAGAGATTGTCCACTCGCCCAACCGCTGCCAGAGCAGAGATAATGCCAAGAGGGCATGTGGACAATGAACCTCTGCATGGAGAGAGCAGCACCAGATGGCTGACCAGCACTGCATGGCCATTGTTTGCCCTTCAAGGAGATTGTCATACAGAGTGACCAACCCTGCCAAGCACACATGAACCTAGGTAGGATCCAGCACCATGACAGAGCAGCAGCAAGTCACAAGGATAGCTTCCTCAAGTTAAGAAGAGGCGAAGGAAGAAAGGTGGCCCTCCACCCAGGGAGAGGAGAACCAAGAATGTCCCTGAGGGAGGCACAGGACCTCCAAGAGGTCCACAAGGAAAGAAGATGGTGGCATACAGGGAGTCAGTTGACAGCATTCCTAAAGAAAGAATGGCAGTTACAGACAGGGCCTGGTTGCCTGCCAGGTGTCTGCAAGAGAGACAGTGCCACTGATGCCATGAGGAGGACGTCTGGCACTGCTCCCACAACAAGACAAGTAAGGAGCTGCCTGGCATCCGCCCCACTCACACACGTGCCTAGTGCCAACAGTGCTACATGGAGACAAGAGGAGCAGAAAGGGCTTGTGCGGCCCGGATGCAGGAGGGAGAGCCTTTACATCTCAACTGCAGTAGAACTACCTTGCAGTGGGCCAAAGACGGTTCAGGTAGTGTCCTCCTTGCACTGCTACCAGACTGAGTTGTTCATGGACCCATTACAGGCACAAAGAGAGTTGCACATTCAGAGTGGCACGCTGCCACAACACAGCTTCCAACTGGCTGAGGAAGCATTTCCCAGTAGAGGGAACACCTGGAGGAGGAGTTTAAAGAAAGTCCCTGAGGAGGGAAAAAAAGATATGTGGCTGGCACCACCCAGCATTCAAGAGGAAAAAGGGAACCAGATCAGCAATTGCACTGATCATCCTTAAGCCGGAGCCCAACTCCTGAGGCCACTGGCCAGTTGACCCCTGCACTGCTTTGTTGGACAACCCTGAAGAAGAGTGACAGTATGAATGCTCAGATGATGGTACATGCCAATGCTCCCAGAAGAACAGATGGAAGTGTGAACCGCTGGTCTACACTAGGAACCTTATGATGGACCAAGCTCAGTGGGGAAAGTAGTGAGAGGCTGGGCCTGCTCAAGCCTCAAGAAGACTCGAGCTGTGGATGAAATGCATCCAGACACACAAGAAGGAAGCTACCGAGATGACATGACAGAAGAACGACCTGGCAACCGCACAGTGGAAGACCTGGGAGTAAGCCAAAAGCATGCATAAACAGAGTCTCTGCTTCATGCTTCTCAGTGCATCTATCTAGATACAGTCAGCGACGGCTCAGCCACCCAAGACGTCCAAGCACAAGGATGCAGATTCTTCCATGAATGATGAAAGGAAACCCCTGGTCACCATACCGCCCTGTGATAGATGACTCAAGAAAGATAACTTTTAGGCCTCCTTGGTAAGTCGTAACCCCGTTGTCCAGATTCAACACATTGAAGGGAACCACATCACGCCAGCCCATGTCAAGTGCATCGATTCCTACCACCCCCAGGGTACCTTATGATTAGACTGGAGTCCTACACCGTTCCCATACCAACTGCCAAGAAGCTCCCATGACTACCGGCTCATCAGACTTGCATCTGGATTCTGGTAGCAAGAGCATGTTTTTACCTAGATCCATCTACCCCTGAGGTTTGCATGAGTGACTAGGCAGTGGCTTCTCTGCTGTTTTGCAGCTGTCTTGGACGTAGGCACACATGCATCCCCAGCCCAGCCCACAAGCACTCCTATGGCAACCCAACAAAGGGACCTCTCCAAGCGTGAGAGATGGACTTGATGTTGCCCCACCAATGGATTCCAGGATGTAGCACAGCTGTCTAACAGAGACCCCAACACGTCAAAGGATGCCAAGACTGTCTTCAATCGATCAAGCAACACCATTGTGATCGTTCACAATGGACTCCGACCATTCTCATGATGCACCCTGTTTTCCAAACTTTGTAGACCACCACAAATCATTATTAACATCAACAAAGTGGAGCAACTTCAGACCAAAGGACATGCTTCCACGGGTATGCTGTTAGAGTACTTTGCACATATTACAAGCCAACATTCATATCCAGAACCACCCAGCTTAAATTATGGATGAAAGCGAAAAGGTCCTGTTGCAGCCTGTGTTATCAGCCCCATGTCAACTGCTGCCCCTCAGATCGATTCGGGAGCCTGAAGGATGTGTGGTGTTTGCTTTATTGTTGTTTACTCCCATTGGTTAGACTTGTGCTTTGTTTTATGTTTCAATAAAATTTGGGAGTAATGTAGTGTCCTGCTGGACACATTTTGATGATCAATTTGCGATAGCCACTCCTTGAGGCTATCCTTACACCCCCACGCCACTCAGGTGACCCTGCCAATAAAAAGGCCAAAGCACACGTACTCGGGCTCCGTTCCAGTACACTACACACTGTGTCTGTCACATCATTTCCTTGGCATGTGAGCCCAGGTCCCACAACGCTATAGTGTCCACAGTACAAATCAGATGGTGTAAATGATAACCCATTTAAAAAGGCTAACTGAAAGGACAAGCGAACTGTGGGCTAAAATAATCTCTAACTGTATAATTAGTTATATTGGATACATATTTACGAGAAATCAGCATAGTCTAACTCAACTAAGTTACTTAAAAAGAAGGAGCAAAGGATGCCAGTCACTACATTGCAGGCTAAGCTATGGAGTGTTGTTAATGGGATATTCACATGAAAAGGGAACAATACCAGACGTTTGACAGCTAAATAATCTGTAATACTGTCCTCGCTCTGTTGTTTAATGCTCAAGGCATTTGGAAGAAGTTGGTGCCAATGAGGAGTCCCACTACTGCTGCTTGTTTCACCGTTTTAAATTAGGGCCTTTTCACAGTAAAATTACTGGCCATGTATATTAACGTAAACGAATGTGGCAACGATATAACGCCAGTGAACTTGTTTGATTTTTTTATTATTATATTCATATTCGGTGATCTTTTATGACTTTATTCTAATGATTATTGTTTTATTATTGTTGTTATTATTAATATTAATATTACATTGAGTTTGTAGGGCGCACAGCTACCCCAAGTGGTTTCCCGGCATCAAACTGGTAGGAAAGCTAAGCTCAAGCAAGGCGGAAACCTCTGCCGAATACACCATATACGGTTTCCTCAAGTACTGAGATAGGTCGAGGTTCACAGGGTAGGTCCTAAAGCAGAAAAGGACCGGCGAACCATGCGAGCAAGTCTGAATTTCGGGACAGAAAACCTAATCTGCTGGGCTGAGTGCAGAAGACGAGAGGGTTGGTAACGTTGAACAAGATTTGCTAATATTTAGGGGCCAGTCGAATTATAATTTTAAACATGTAGCACAGAGCTTTAAATTTTACTCGGTTCTCCACCGTCAGCCAATGTTCGTAAACCCTGAATAAAATATAAGCAAATTGGAATGGAGGCAATTGAGTCCATGTGTGATATTGAATGAGTGTGTGGTATGACCTATGTATTGTGGCCGTGTTTGCTGTTTTAGCTGATTTTGCCCTTTTATTGTTACTCAAGCATCATGCTTGTGTGGAAAACTTTATTTTCTCATATTTGTGACCTGATTTTAAAATGCATCTTGCGCTGCGAGGATGGGTATTGGGGACAATCTCTGTAGTGTTTCTTCACCATAGGGGGGTCTGAATTGGCATATTTGGATCCTACGATTCCAGCCCCCACAGTGCAGCGCAGGAAGCATCACCTGATGTAGATCCAGGAGGGATGGGATAGTGACAGGGGATGCTTTGATTCACAGCCATCTGAATTTAAATCACTTCTTTAAATTATGAGCACATGGGTTCTGCTTCACATGTGTCCATAACAGAAAAAAAAAAGCATTTAAATGCAGTTCGGAGTGAATAATAGCAGCTTCTCTTCATAAAAGTAACAGTAAAGAGCCGTTAAAGTTGAGCGTTTTTAGTACAACTATTGAAATGGCTTTTGTGATGCAGTTAGCACATAAGGCCATATTTGTTATAGGTCGACCTGGGCCCAAATAGAAGAGATCGTACGTGTAAGCATAGTGTAGAGCACACAGTTGCAGCACGCCCATTCCTATCCATGACCTAAATGCGTACATGATATATTGTTTGCAAACATAGATGCCAGGTTTCCAATGTTAATGCTTGTCTGGCTTTTCCAGATCAGTTGTTTCCATGCATTCTGGGACTTGTAGACCTTTTTTTATAAGGGTTAAGAGGGCCATGTGTCACTGAACGTAAAGGAACGAATCTAGACTGGAGCAGTTAGTCAGATATGGAAGTGGGAAACTTGGTAGGTCTGATCTAAAAAAAACATGCATCCCTCTCTCCAGAGCCACAGTCTGCCAGACCCTGTTCGGTGTGTGGGGAGTAGTCATGGGGGAGATATGGGTTACTGGAACCCAACGGTTGCAGTTGAGGCCGTTTGCCTCAGGTTCCTTGGGGTCTGTAACAGTATGGTCCCTCAAAGTTCTCCACGTACAAAACATTTCACACTTTTCTGTCAGAGTATCTAGAGTAAGCGTGTGCAGGTTTGTTCAGGGAGGAAGTGTCGGCCGCAAAAACTAAAAACTCAACAAACAACAAACTACGGTATTGTCCAACATAGTGCTCGTCTAGTGAAAAGAAAACCGTTTAATAACACAGCATTTCACAATACTACACAGTGCAATTGGATATGGTTAAAATCCTGTCTGTGTCTAAGTGCAGCACCCTTCTGTTGCCAACTCTACTAATGGAGTTCCAGAGTGTTTATGATTCCTGACATCTAATCGGAATGCAATGCTGGCAGCACCGATGCTGCCACTTAACCAACTGCAAGGTGTAAGTGCGCCAACTGTTCACTTTGTTAATCTGTCTCTGAGCATTGGAAAAGTCGAAATTAATTGAGTAGGATTCTCCCTGCATCACAGTCTCTCATTCACATATGTTCTGCAACACTGCAGTGACTTGCTTTTGGTAGTGGAATCTTGGTAAGACAAACACATACAGAGGTCCCGATCAGGGGCAAATTTTGAGCAGTCATGGCCATGGTGGAAGCATCGCTGGGGGCATGGAGTCTTTGGTGATCTCAGTCTAGCGGACCCTCTCTAGAGCAAACTCAACTTTGCAGGTCGTCTAGGCAGTTGTGTGAATACCTCAGCACCACAGGAGCACTTGGGATCTAATCACAGCAATGATAAACAGTCTTTCAGCCACAGGGGACTTTTGCTTTCACAGGTTTCTTTTTGTAGAAGATTTGATGTGGTTAACAATCAGAAGCATTTTGGGAGATAGGGGTCCGCTTCCTTGCGCGGGCTGCTGCTGGCTCGTACTATCTTTCTGGGTATTCCTACACCTAGAACATGCTGGGCTTCTCCGTCTGGACAGTCTATTCTCCTGTCGGGTCAGGCACACTCCTTCACTTCTTCAGAAAGCACTCAGGCTTATTTGCTTCTATATGCCAACTAAGATAACTGATTAGCATTAATTCATGATCATCATTCTACATGTGCTCCAGAATCAGCATTTATTCCCCCCCCCCCCAGACTAGGAACCTGCCTTCCACCAACAGGGTACTGGTAAAGATACCTAATATATGCCATGCCAGAGCAGGAAGCAAACACATGGAGATGATGGACGGAGGGCAAAAACTTTTCAGACACTCACCCCGTCACAGATCTGGGTTTAATCCATCATCGTTCTTTAGCTCACTTCGCCACCCCAGTTCAGAACCAGCCATATGCAAATCAGTCTAGACTCTGTTACCACCCCCTGAGCACACAAATACAATAGCCAGTATAAATATCTCAACTATTTCTATAGTTACACAGAAAATGTACTGGCAAGCCAAAGTGTATCAAAGTAATTCAAGTTCATTCATCAAGTGATTATCGTCTCTTTAAATCTTCAAAAGTTTATTCCAGTCAGATTTTTCTGTATATTCGGTAAATCAGTCTCTGTGTATAGATGGTACATCAGCCAACACGTGTTTTGTCGTGCAATAATACAACACATAGACTTCCTCAGGGCTGCAACCAAATAAACAATGCCCATAATTAAAATAAATTCTCTATATGGCAAGAAAAGAAGAGATATTATAGTACCCTTCACCCTCAAAAGATATCGTGCAGTTCAAATTATCGTGTAGGCATTTCTCGTGAGAAAGAAAGAAAGTTTATAACCTAGTTAGGGTTTAAAATGTTGCACTCAAGGTATATGTGGATACCTTATAACCCAGTAGAAATCAACGTAGAATTAGTAAGGTATATTCACCTCTGAATTCATAATTTATCCTGGATAATAACTTCCACGTCTTGTTACCAGGTAAATCGTCTAAATAACAAAGTGAGTGCAAACAATTGTCACCAAACACAGCTTCTGTGTGTCAATCACCTCAATATCACAATAGCCTCCAAAGTTTTTACCAAAAGTCTAGTACAACTATAATAAACCCCTTAGTAAAATAGCATGATTCTATCTTCTTCGAAAAGATTGTCCTGTATCTGTCATTAACTCATGACAACAATATCTCAGTCAACGTTATGTAAATAAGTACCCTCGTTTTTGCCAAACCATGTTGGTACGCACACTTTTTTACTGTTATCTATAGTATAGTGTGTGGAATAGCACTCACCCGAATTACTTGCCAGTAAATTTTCTGTGTAACTATAGAAATAGTTGTGATATATATACTGGCTATTGTATTTGTGTGCTCAGGGGGTGGTAACAAATCTTGGTTTCTGTAACAACAGAAGTTCTGGGTGTTGGATACACACCCTCCCTCTAGAGGCACCCATTTTTGATTTGTATTGAAGCACACTATTCTTTGATAATCACTGTGGAGCGCCCGATTGGCTGGAAGTATCCATATTCAGTTCCGTCTAGACTCTGTTCCTCATGGGAGCAGTCCAGCCAGAGTAGGAAGGCATGCTTTTTCCTATTCTGCGCCATCTGCATATAATAGGCTTCCTCTTGACCTCTGCTCAATGGAATCAATCACAATTTTCAAAAAAGATTGAAGACATGGCTGCTTGTTCAAGATTAGTAGGCTTGCATATCAAGTGGGCATCGGGACAGTCCTAGGAGTACCTGTGTGCTGTATAAAACGTGTTTCATTCATTTCATGTTATAAAAATACTGATAGCCCCAAATTTTTATTTGATATTTTATATATATGTTAAACTGAAGCAGTAAAGCTATTTTGACTCTTTCCAAAATAGTTTCAGCTCTCTATCACCGCATTCAATATTTATCTTTTCAGTTGTACTATCATATCTTATTTGAAAATGTTCTGCAGTGGTATCATTTAAATACTTTTCTTCATAGCATGGACCTACTATTTGTTTCTCACAGGTACATGTGCTGGGAGGGAAATCAGGAAATGTTGGATCAAGTGCTGCTGCATATCTTTAATAAATAATTGAAGTTTTAATAAATCATCTGCATAAAAGACCAACAATTGTGATCTTGTGTGTTGTGAGTTTCCCAATTAGAGACAATACCTCCAAATGTTTGTTTAAAATGTATAAGCTGTTGCCAGTACCTACTACTAAATTCCTTCACTAGAAAATATATGCAACCCTGCACCTATTGTTTGGGAGGCACAGACAATTGGCATAAAAAAAGCTTTGTGTCTCCGAATATGCTTGGCCAGTCCAACAAAAAGTCCAACCAATTTTGGGTCTTGTTTATGCCCAGGTATCCTGCTACGGGAACCTTGCAGGCCAGTGAGAATAGGGAATTCATGTGTAGTAGCAAAACCACTAGCCTCTTGCTAGTTTCCGGCTCAAGATTCAGGGCTCACTGTAAAGCAGTCCATTTCCCCAGTCAACAAAATGCCTTCCAACCACTTCCTTGCTGGCATGTGATCAGGTTTCCTTCCAAAGTCCAACACGTTGTGGCTGGTGACATTTCACCAAAGTAGATCCTCCAACAGCTAAGAAACCTGCATCTCTGGCATTGACCCAGACTCTAAGACCAGGTGCACTCGTCATTCTCTCCCTCTGGAGAAGAGGCTATGGGATGATATGGCATGTGGCTTCTCAGAGTCTATTCTAATCTGCATACTACCTTTCTCTAGTTCTTGTAAATTAGGAATGGCCCAGTCTCTTCCTGAGACTGATAGGTACCCTATACTCTGGTCAGCAAAGCTGACAGAGTTCAATTCATATAGGCTTCTCCTGGTACTAAACCAGGGAGGGGCAATCAAATAATTGTCCCAGATAAATCTATCAACTTGCTACTCACTCTTACTTTGATCAAGGCTGATTTGCTAATGATTGCTGCTTCAGCTGATACAATTGGGTACTCCATGTCATCCCCATTGTGTACCACATTTGTGTCAATGCACCAGGAAGAATCTCCTCTGGTCTGAGATGCTTCCTTTCACCCATAGTCCTGTAAGCATGTGTCTGGCTTGGGGAAGAAGCATTTCGCCCATTAATATTTGGATCCAACACAAACTCAAATTTTATTTGGATAGATGTGCTTATGGGCACTTTGTGGCATTTTTGCCAATGTCCTTTGCTGCTAGTGCAACAGGGCCCTTGCAGGTCCATTCACCTCTGAACAGCCAATTACTCTTTTGCCTGACATTCCCTTTTGCTGTGTTCCTCCTTATGACACATAAAACAAGTAATCACTTTGATCTTGAAAGACCCTTTAATTTTCCCTTATCCTTGTGTTCTTGCCTCGGACCCCAATTTCTATTTCTCGTGTGCCCTGCCTTGGGCCCCAGGGAATTGTCTTGGTTTTTCCCTCTGATTTGGAAATGCTTCAGAGAGTTCCTCTTAATCTTTGGCCCAGCACCATGCTGTTCTGAGCCGGATGTACCATGTTACAACGCATACTATTACAACTACCTACCGTTACAACGCGACCATTACAACGCATACCATTACAACGCATAGCGCTTTGGGGTGCTGGATAGTGGTAAGTATAATTTACTATTCTAACTCCAGTCCCCGTGGACCCTAGGGAAGGTGTTGGATAGTAAATTATACTTATTCCCTATCCTAGAGCGCCCCCCAGCGCAATGCGTTGTAATGGTATGCGTTGTAAAAGTCGCGTTGTAACAGTAGTGCGTTGTAACAAATGCGTTGTAACAGGTGTATACCTTCTGAGCCCTTTGTTAAACATCTTAACTAACTGCGTGTTAGACAACACCAGTTTCTCCACATCCTTCTCTATCAAGTCTGTCAGGTATTGCTTAAGAGGAGTACAGCACTTGTCAATGCATCATTCTGTCATTGTCAACTGGTCAAGGGAATGAACATTTTTGGCCCAACCCTTCTAAACCACTCATTCAAATCATGCAATACACCATCAATCCAGATTTGAAATAGAACACATCTGGTCTCTTATTTATTTGAACCTGTGTAGGTACAAAGTGAGGATTGCATAAATCGTTATGTTAAAAACAAAAACTTGGGGGCGTGGCTAGCAGCCAATCATCGCGGCTGTGTAGCTGAGGAGCGCAGCAGGTAGAGCGGCTCCTTTTCAATAATCCGTGTAATTAATCCGACTTCAGTGCACCTCTGAGTGCGGATCCTGGGAGCGGAGTCCTAGCGGCTCCGTCGGACATACCTCCGGTTGTGGTCCAACGTTGGGGACCGGGCCAGGACACAGCGCATGGCAGAGGCCTTCATCTAGCACCAAAGCACTGGCCTTGACTGCTGACCGGGCCGGGCGGAAGTGGGGCTCGGAGGGACACGACGGCCGAAAGTGACCGGTGGAATCGGCGGTTGGGAGAAACTATTAATTAGCAAAGGGACGACGGAGGTAAAACTGCGCAGCTGGCACTGCTCGGCAGGAAGCTACGTCGCCAGGCAACACGGTACTGCTGCGGGAGGAAGAAGTGTGAACCAGGGGCATGTAGTGGAGGAGAGAGCCGCCCGATTCTCTGCCGGACCTTCGCATGGTGGGAAGCCAGTGGCTGGGGGACTGAGGCCTCGTAGGATCACTGCCTCTAACCCCCGCCTCCATAACTCGAACAAGTGGACACAGAGGCTACGCAGTGAGTGCCCAGGGTTGCAGGGGGACTGAGGCCTCACGCGATTGCTGCTATAACCCCTGCCTCCGTATTTTGATTGATTGGGCCCAGAGACCGTGCTGCAGAGACCCAGGCTTGCGTGAGTGGCCCCGTGCTGGGAAGAGAGTCGGCACTCACAGGCCCCATGTAGATGATCGGGCCCTTAATTACATCCTGCACACATAGAACTGCAGCGCGCCTGCTGACAGCCACAGGAGGAGTGGAGGGTCTCATAGGACTGCAAGACCAGTGTGAGTGGGGACCCAGGGCGGAACAAACCCAAGCCTCAAACATAATACGCCCACCACCATCACAAAAGAAGGTATAGGAGTGCCCACGTACGGAAGGGTCGGACTGGCAGCACATAGCAGCAGAGAGACTTTACCATTCCCTACGGCCCAATTAACACCAGAATAGCGTGTAAATAAACGCCCTTTGACAGCTTTCCCCCCCCTCCGCCCCACCGCGGTACCTGATCCATACGGTGCCACGCGCTGCCTCACAGACGACACGAGTGGCTTGGAGCCCAGTAGAACCTTGCAACGCGGGACCATACATCTGCAATGGCTGGCAGGGTACCCAGGGGCAACTCAACACAGGCGGAACTGGACAAATATGCCTATGACAAGGCGAATACCTCGCGGACGGACAGTCGCCCCTCTATAGGAAAGGTCTCGGAGAGTGACGGATCCAAAAAAGTGACACTGGAAGACATCATGAAGACGCTGTCTAGTGTGCAGACGAAAGTGGGATCCATATCTACGGATGTTAGCTTGCTACGGTCATAAAATGACGGAGCGGATAGCAAAAGTAGAGGTGGTCACTAAATCCCTGGTTGAAGACACCTCAGACCTACAGCGAGCCGTGGAACGTATGGAAGCTGTCACTGCACAGCTCCAGGAGAAGCTGGAGGATCAAGAAGGACGCTCGAGAAGGAACAATGTACGAATCCTAGGTCTGCCAGAGTTGGAGGGCAAACGAGCGATGGACCTTTACGTGGAGGAGTTAATCAAGACCAAATTGCAGCTTAAGGGTCTATCGCACTTCTTCTCCGTGGAAAGGGCGCACAGGGTGCCTGGAGGTGCACCAAAACCAGGTGCTGCACCAAGACCGGTGCTGGCCAGGCTGTTCAACTTCAGAGATAGAGACGCCATACTCCAAACAGCGCGGATGGCACCGCCAATAAAGATACAAAATTCAACGCTTGCTTTCTTTCCGGACTACACGGCTGAAGTGGCCCGACGCCGGAAAACCTTCACGGAAGTCAAGAAAGCCCTGCGGGCAAAGGAACTGCCCTACTCAATGCTGTTCCTGGCACGAATGCGAATCATTGATGGCAATAAGACTTGGTTCTTCGACACACCGGAGGCGGCACAGGACTGGTTGGACGGCTGGCGTCAAGTGGAAGTCCCTCGTCGCACTGGCAGAGGTCACCAAAATCAACATGGCGAGAGCCTCCCGGGTTTGCAGGCGACAGACAATGGTACCCTGGTTAACAGGTCGGAGGCGGAACAGGGAGATGATGATCAGTAACCGGAATCCCGAAGACCCTTTAGATATAGACTAGATGGTGCTCTCTACGATATGGGGCGTGTTGCCCTCGGGCTCGGCGACAGGGTGAAACCGAAGAGGGAGGAAGGAGCCGCCACCACCACGGAACGCTTTCACCTCGCAAGCAAGTACTTTGGGTTGGGACAGTGTTATGCACTCTGCTAAGTTGGGGAGGCGGGTGGTTCTATGTCCGTGGAGCAGGGAGGCAGGGAGGGGGGTGGGGAAGGGGAAGTTAATTTTTGATGTTTTCTTCACACACGTAAAGGCACGATCGCTTGTTTCGGTTCAGGTGTCGCACGTTAGGACAAGACACGACGAGAGTAATACACACACCACTCAACAGGGCACTAGAATCACTGCACTGATGGGAGCAGCACGGAGGAAGCCACTTACATTACCTCACTATGTCACGGCACTCTGAAGTAGCCGCCCATAGTGGCTTGATGCAACAGACAGCAGTTCCGCCCCTAAAAATGTTGACCTGGAACGTCCGGGGGCTGGGAGACAAAATTAAGAGGGGACTGGTAATGCAGGCTCTCAAACGACAGGGCCCACATTTGGTCTTGCTGCAGGAGACGCACCTCACTGGGAAAGCGTGCCAGGCGCTGGACCTAGCGGGCTACAAGATGGTGGCACATTCAAAATTTACCTCTGGCTCCAGGGGGACGGGTATTCTACTAAAGAAGACCTCCCCTTTCATTCTCTTGCAACACAAAATAGACGATCAGGGCCGCTTTGCGGCGGTGCATGGATGATGGGAGGGTCAACTTTTGAACATAATATTGGTTTATGTACCACCGGCGCTTCACACAGTCGCCCTACCGGCACTGGGAGAATTCCTACTGGACCTCCCGGTGGGAGACACCTTCATTGGGGGGGATTTTAACTCAGTGGTAGACCCACAGCTGGATAAATTCCCGGTGCGGACGCCCACGCCTGGTCTCACCGGTTTCCAGGGATTCCCGGAGGCCATGAGTTTGGTAGATATTTGGAGGCACAGGCACCCGAGCACGAGGCACTACACTTATTTTTTGACCGTACACAATAGCTTGTCACGTATAGATTATTTTTTGGGGTTAGGAGACGGACTGCAAGCAGGTAATACCATTGCAATTCAGCCCAGGGGAATATCAGACCATTCTCCGATAGTACTGACATTACTTAGTCGGGAAACGACTCGTAAGCGAATATACCCCATATATCCTAACTTCCTGAAAATCCCCGGTATTAGAAAAGATCTCAAGAAAGCGACTAGGTTGTACTTTGAGGAGAACAAAGACTCGGCGCCCTCCCCCTCGATCTTTTGTGAAGCATACAAAACGGTCCTTCGCGGACAGGGGATGGCTTCCATTACGGGGCACAAAAAGGTGCAAAGGTAGGAACTTTCAGATTTGGAACGGTCCGTACACACAGCCAATGTGTCACATATGGCATATCCCACTGTAGACACAGCTCACACTCTATGGCTATGCCAGCAAAAGTATAGGGAACATCTCAGACTGCAGGTTTTGGACAATGTCATGGCTACGACCCACAGAATATACGATGTGGGAGACAAAGCAGGGAAAATGTTAGCCTGGTTAGATAAGAAAGGAGGGAGCAATAGAGGCATTCAGCAGGTGTATACTAGTGATGGTCACCTACAGACGCACCCCGAGGGAATCGTAGACACGCTAGCGGACCATTTTGAGAGGGTGTACACCCCCGAGCGGAACATCACAGAGAGTGCAGGCCTGGACTCGCTAGAAGCGGTCCAGGATTTAGAAGCTGACCTCACTGTTGAGGAAATACAACTTGCAATCCAAGCTATACAGTCGGGGAAGTCGGTAGGCCCTAATGGGATCCCCATAGAATGGTACAAACTCATGTGAGAGGCACTCAGCCCGCCCTTGCTGGCTATGTACACAGAAAAAGCAGAACTCCCGCTGGATCAACGGATAGCCACCATAGTGGCGATTCTAAAACCTGGCAAGCCACAACAGCTTGCACATCATATTGCCCGATCCCTCTCCTCAATGCTGGTGCCAAAATCCTTGCAAAATTGTTAGCCACGAGACTAATGGCCCATCTCCCATTACTGGTGCACCCGGATCAATCTGGCTTCATGCCACACAGGAGCACAGCTTTCAATCTTCGACGAGTGCATGGAGTGTTGGCGCGAGCTCTGTCCCTATCGGAACCAGCCGTGATCCTCTCATTAGATGCCAGAATGGTGTTTGATATGGTGGAATGGGGGCACCTCTTTGCGGTCCTGTCACGTATTGGGTTTGGCGCCAAATTCATTTCATGGGTGTGTCTTCTCTATGCCAACTCGGTCGCTCAAATTGCGGCCAATGGACACATCTCACGTACGATCCAACTTCCGAGGGGTACCCGGCAAGGCTGTCCCCTCTCCCCCTTGTTGTTTGCCTTAGTCTTAGAACCACTAGCTACACTGATTAGAACTACACCGTTACTGAAGGGCATTAGCTGGAGGGAGGGATGGGAGGATCAGGTATCCTTATATGCCGACGACATGTTGGTATATTTGACAGATCCAGACAGCGGTATACCAGCCCTGCTTGCCTTGTGTGACCACTACAGGTCAACGTCAGGATATACTCTCAACTGGTCAAAATCTGTAATATACGTTCTGAAGGGGCCGGCACCCCTGCCCGATGTAAATTGTCCACTGCAGTTGACCACATCCTCCTTTAAATACCTTGGTATCCACATCATCAATATTCAAACCGATTTCTTTGATAGAAACCTGAAACCTCCCCTGGCCCGGCTCCGAGCTGACGTGAAACACTGGGCTTCATTGCCACTGACACTCCTCGAACGGGCTGCGCTCTATAAAATGATGGTTCTCCCGCGATTCCTCTACGCTCTGGAGAACTCACCCTACCCTGTCCCGCCAAGATACTTCCGACAGGTGACAACACTGGTGTCCAACCTGTTATGGAGTAACAAGCCGGCACGAATTGCCCATATCAAACTAAGCAGAAGTTGGTACGAAGGGGGAGTCGCATTACCAAATCTGCAATTATACTATTGAGCCGCCCAACTTAAGATCATCAAGTTGATAGCCCCCACGAAACATACAGCCATGCTATGGCATGCGGCGCAGGCCAAGTTGGGCTGGAAGGGGGTGATTACTAAACTCACCCCACTCTGGGATACTAAAGCGCTGGGACACCTGAGGCGAAGTAAAGGGTTTACACAATGGGATAACATAGGAATATCCACTGTGGGGGACTTGTGGCATAAGGGTACTGTGTTCCCGTTCTCCCTCCTTAAACAACAGTATGACTTTGGACCTAACGAAACCTATAGGTATGTACAGATAAGGCATGCATTGCTACAGGCGATACCGCCGGACACTGAAGTCCCGGAATCCTCCCCGTTAGAGGATAGACTACTTATGGATTACATGCAACATAGTGCCACATCCCTTACCTACAAAAAATTGATGAACAACCATCCTATTCCAACGGCTGCGGGACGCTGATCGACACCTCGTGCGCAGCTCCCACAGGTTGAAGCAACAGACCGAACTTTATCTTTTTCGGGAGACCGCACATCAAGCTGGTCACCCGTTGAGTTTCAACGGCTGTAGGACGCCGAGTGTGTTCACCTGCACGGCGCACATGGTTCGAAGACACGGACCTATATTTATCGTTTTCGGAAGATAAACGCGTACCTCAACAGCTGTGAGACGCCGTGAATTTCTTAAAGAGACAAAAATTTAACTGGCAATATTTATAAAACACGGACTGAATTAGGCCCTTTTTCGCTATTTTTTCTAGGGGTTAGAATACACGTGCATATTGACAAATTGTAACACGCCGATAGAAAAAGACCAGTACCTTCCTGGCAGTTTTAAAGTTGAATATGCAACTTGCAACCCTCTGATCTTAGATTTAATACATCCTATAACCAGGTGACTCATATTTTCAAAACAGATGTTGAACTAATTCCAGAAACTAACAGAGAACACCCATCTTGTGTCCTCCAGATTGAATGTGGCTCCTGATGAAGGCGTTCTGATAACGCCGAAACGCGCGTCGATAATTTCTATTGTTTGCCACCGAACTTTTTATGTATTTTGTATGTTTAAATGTTTACATATTTGTTGATCCAATAATTTTGGAGTATTTTTTGTGCATATTTTAATAACACTGTATTTACCATGTCGTTTTTAAGAAAATAATTGAAAGTGTAACTTTTTTAATAAATCTAATTTGTTTAAATTCTAATTGATTTGTGTGCTTTACATACTGGTTTGTTCCCTAGTTATATTATCGAATGTGGTTATTTCTTCACGTATATAACATAGGAATATCCACTGTGGGGGACTTGTGGCATAAGGGTACTGTGTTCCCGTTCTCCCTCCTTAAACAACAGTATGACTTTGGACCTAACGAAACCTATAGGTATGTACAGATAAGGCATGCATTGCTACAGGCGATACCGCCGGACACTGAAGTCCCGGAATCCTCCCCGTTAGAGGATAGACTACTTATGGATTACATGCAACATAGTGCCACATCCCTTACCTACAAAAAATTGATGAACAACCAATAGGACCCTACATTGAAACTGCGCGAAAAGTGGTTGGAAGAGTAAGAGACATGGACGAGACAGAATGAAATGAGGCATTGGCGTCCCCGAGGGAAGTGGGCATTTCAGCTAAGTTCAGGCTAGTACAATTAAAAATCCTGCATCGTATATATTATGCTAGAACCACACTACATAAGTTACAAAGAGCTCCACATCCTTATTGTCTTCGGGGCTGTGGGGAGGAAGGCACATTATTCCATACCCTCTGGGACTGTCCCCTCATAACAGCTTATTGGCGTCAAGTGATGCGTACAATGTCACAAGCACTGAAGGTGTCGCTGACCCCTGAACCACGTAAATACCTTTTGAACATCTGGGATCCAAATGATGTGTCCAGATACGGGCAGACATGGGGTACGTTAGCCATCATGGTGGCGAAAAGAGACATAGCACAGAAATGGGGCGCTCCAGAACTGCCCACGTTAGCACAATGGAGCAGGAACCTGGACCTGTTAATGTTTACAGAACGTGCGGTATATGTGAATAGGGCTTTTCCGCGTAAGTGGAACAAGGTCTGGACCTTCTGGAATGTAAATAGGGGGGGTTCGTTTGATCCATTGCCAGAGGAGGAAGATGCCAGCTCCGATGAAGAGATTGAAGGGGAATGGGATTGAAACTGTTGACCCGCCAACCTTAATAGAGTGAGTAGTGGGGTTCCACACTAGATGCTGTTTCTATAAACGCTGATTCTATGCAATTGTAAAACCAAACTCTTCTGTAGTAGTATTGTCGTATTGTTTGTCAACGTGCCTGTTTGTTACAAGTTAAAAAATCAAAAAATACTAGACCTGGAGGTTATCCGAAACACAAACTGCTTGCTCTATGTTCACCTTATACTACCGCGCCACCGGACCCCAGGGGTGTCGGCTCAAGGGCTGTGTTTAAACTAAAAGTGTTGCAAGGTAATTATGTACAACGCGGCCGGCCCTTGGGGTTGTAGGCTGAATGCTGTGTCATCATGGAATTGTACAATAAAGGTCTTTTAAAAAAAAAAGAACTTGAATGAGCATGGAAAAACCGAGATCTGCCACATAATACTTTTAATTGGTAGACTCTAGATCCGTACACAACTGCAGCTCACAGGAAAGTGTACACTATAAACCCTTCTTGACAGTACATCACAGTCTATCTCCTGACCATCTTTCCCTCCAACTTGTACTTGCTCAGGAAACAGACATAAACAAAATCTCAGAATGGTGCAGCCCAAAAAGTAAACAGCTTAGTCAACTGTGATCATATTAAATGCCATAAAGCGATCTGCACAGCAGATCAAATCTGCCAGCTTACCAAAAACCGAAAACGGTAACAGTACCTAACCCATCACACTGCTAAGTGTTTTGTCCCATAACACAATAACCACACTGTGGTAGTCCTTCTGCATAAATTTAAACACTGCCAACATAAGATGAAATTACAGAAAATACCCCTCCAACCACACACCCTACTTGGCAAAGCATGCTGCTCATGTAGGCAAGTGCATCAGCATCCTACATATAGGTAGCAAGCAACACATAAATGGTATGACAAAATACTATACAATACAATACAAGAAGTTTATGAATATCGGTGGGAACCTTCCACAATCAAAACTCTCCTGGCTCACTCCCTGGCAGTTTACTGCTCTTTCTGGCTATTCCGATACCAGGAGCACATTGGCATTCTCCCCCTGGACAGTCTCTTATCTCATTGGGTAAGGCACACTACTTCCCTTTCTCAGCAGGAAGACCGTTTTAGACTTCCAAGTGGACCCCCTTCTCCTCCAACAGAAAGTGCAGGTGATGTCTCTTCTGGGAGACTGGCTGACAATCAGAAACCAGCCATAGTCACACACATTTCCTTTGAGTAATCTGTGGAGAATCCTCTTCCTTAGACACAAAGAACAGAACTGGAACACAGTGGTGTGGTTTATATATCACCTTTATACACATCATCTAGATAGGGTATACAGATTGACTATCTTTGGTTTCAGAAATGAGCCCACTACTTTTCAATCTTTATATGGTACCCCTGATCGAGTTAATCTCTTCGTATCAGATCAGCACTATTTCCTACGCTGACGATACGCAGCTCATTTTGGTACTTGACAGGGAGTCTCCACGAGCAGAAGAAAATTTCAAATCATGCTTAACTGCGACGTTCGAATGGATGAAGATCAACCACTTGAAATGTAATTCTGGTAAAACAGAAATACTTCCATTCGGCTCGCAAAATCTATTCTCCCCTAAGCAGTGGTGGCCTGAAGGCGCGGAAGCTCCCCCAAACACCATCTCCTCTGCCCGCAATTTAGGTATCAAATTCGATAATCATTCAAGCAACAAGCCATTGGGGTAGCAAGCTCCTGCTTTCATATCATCCGAATGCTAAGGAAGTTTTTCGACCTCCTTCCTTTGTCCACGAGAAAGACGGTGGCGGTGGCACTTATCACATCAAGACTGGACTACTGCAACAGTCTATATGCTGGAGCCAACAAGACCGTGCTCCACAAGTTGCAGATGGTCCAGCATGCCGCCGCCCGTCTTGTCCTGGGCTGGCCCAGGAAATCATCGGCCTCTGCAGCACTTCGTACCCTCCACTGGCTGCCCATCCACAAGCGCGTGCTGTTCAAAATCTTGACTATTACCTTTAGAGCCTATCACGCAAAAGGACCTAGATATCTGTCCAACATCTTCAAACGACATCGCCCATCCCGAAATTTGAGATCTTCCCACCTCAACTTATTAGTGGTCCCAAAATTCAAACTAGCGACCAAAGGTGGAAAATCCATTGCAGTTTTAGGCTCTAGAGCCTGGAATAAACTTCCTCTCGCACTTCGTCAAATCTCAACAGAATCTCTGTTTAGGAAAGCCCTAAAAACTTGGGTTTTTACGCTCTCCGACGCGGCCTGTAAAGAATTGGTGTAATGCCTAAATCTCTTAGAGGTGTTCCAGCTTACTCACCCTTTTCTATGCCGGGGTGACAAACAGCGCCAAGATGCTCCCTGGAGTGATAGCATGCGCTATACAAAAGCCTCCTTACATTACATTACATTACTTGGGTCGGTTCTCTTTCAAATGTCACTTCTAGTTTCTCTCCAGACACAGCCTTTCTGCATTTTCTCCCCCCAAATAAAACTATCTGCTGCACCCACATAATTTCCTGCTGTACCTTTTGATGTTTTTGAACTTGATATGGGCCACACATGTTTTACAATTTTATAGCTTTAGATTATGTTTGATGAAGTAACACACACTGTATTTGTAAATTATTTTAGGTAATCATACAATAAAGAATTTGCCTTTGTGTAAACTGAAGATGTTCATTGCAGGTATCTAGAAATAGGGCTGTCTTGAATACCCAAAACATAGGCAGAAGAAAGTGTGAGTTCTATGCAATTGGCTGTCATCAGCCTTCCTGCAGGAGCAGTCAGAGAGAGATAGAAGGGCAATTCTAGGAACCTCTTAATCATGTACAAAAGAAACTACTGCCTCATTGCTCACACCTAACATCCACCAAAGTACAGTGCTCAGGAAGAACTAATCAGTCGTTCTTGCTAACAAGGACCTAATGGAATTTTTAAAGAAAGCCCTGTCTCCATGCTCTTCTCTTCAGTAGCTGGGACTCCTGCTTCCAGCCAAATGAATACAGACACAATACTTCCACTGTTACTGGCGTTTGCGTCATTCTCCATCTTGAGCTATGCTAAAGCATGGGCATCCAAAATGGATCTCATTGATCCTAGTGCCCAGACTCACAACACAGATTCCTATTACACTACATGTGCTACACATGCATATTACACTACATGTGCTACACATGCACTGCACACACACACACATATGGCCGGGATGCCCGTCACCCCCTCCCAGCACAATCCCCAAGGATGGGAAGTCGGACGCAGTTCTGAACTTTTGGAAGGCGGGAGGGAGTCACCCTCCCGGCCGTATTTATTAAAATATGAAACAAAATTTAAACATTAAATAAAAGTTTCATAATCATGTACAGTTTTCATTTATTACATTTCGATGAAGACATGTTCTTTGGCTAACCTTAACAAATCTCTAATACAAAGATTTCCTAGCCGAGTCTAACATCCTGCAAATGTATACATTCTAAATTAAAATTGTACATCCTAGCATTAAGGGCCAACGGCAAGGTCTTAACCGGTGTCAGATCCCTACTACCAAAACTCTCGCCCTCACGGCGTGAGTGGCGGCCGCGCAGAGGACTGTACCCTCCTTGCCAACTCTAATTTCCCTTGTCTTGTTGGGGGCCCCCCTTTCCGCTCGACGCCATCTTAAAGGTCGTCCGAGCTCCCGTGTGAGGTATCTGTAGGGAGGACAGCGTGGACTCCCCCTCCCATCCCCACACTCTCTATCATATCCGCCGTCGCGGATAACCTGGCCCCGGGAAATTCGTAGGAGGGGCATATAGCCGCCTCCTCCCCTGGAAGGGGCCTATGGCCGTCTCCCCTTAGGCGACCCATCCTTAGTGGGTGCCGCCTCCCAGTGGGAGGGGCCAATGGCCGCCTCCACCCGGGCGCTCCCATCCATAGTGGGTGGCGCCCCCCTCTAGGGACCTTGAAATTACTGCTCACCGATCATAACCTTACCGCCCGACCAAAATAAATACGACATTTGTTCACCTACTAAGGAAGAAAGTATCAGCATGTGTAATTGTATCAAAACTGTTTAATCCTAAAAGAAAAACAGTATCCTACAGACAGAAGTCGCATCCTCAATCTAGACATTCTTCTATTTCTAAACGGAGGAAAATAGGGGCTTAACAGCGCCAAAACTTTATTGCAAAACCAAACATTGCTATATGGGGCTGGTGGGCGGGTCAAAATTGCTCCTTGTTCCGTCGAGGGCTCACGAGCAACGAGTGGGTGCAGCCTTCCAAGCACAGGAACAAAAGGACGCTTCTTCGGATTCCCGCTCTCTTTATTCTTCTTCGGGAGGGCGTGTACCTTCCCCTGGTACGCCTCTGGGCGTGGCCATTGGTGTAGGTGTCTAGGACAACCCCTCCTGGGCGGGAAAAGGCGCGCCCCGGCTACGCCGCTTCGGGCATACCAGCCGAGACACGCCCCCGCCCAAAATGGTTTTCCCGGGAGGATCGGGGCACCCAACCATACGTTCGGGGGGACCGAGTGGTCGCCCGTTTCCATATGGCCGGGATGCCCGTCACCCCCTCCCAACACAATCCCCAAGGATGGGAAGTCGGACGCAGTTCTGAACTTTTGGAAGGCGGGAGGGAGTCACCCTCCCGGCCGTATTTATTAAAATATGAAACAAAATTTAAACATTAAATAAAAGTTTCATAATCATGTACAATTTTCATTTATTACATTTCGATGAAGACATGTTCTTTGGCTAACCTTAACAAATCTCTAATACAAAGATTTCCTAGCCGAGTCTAACATCCTGCAAATGCATACATTCTAAATTAAAATTGTACATCCTAGCATTAAGGGCCAACCGCAAGGTCTTAACCGGTGTCAGATCCCTACTACCAAAACTCTCGCCCTCACGGTGTGAGTGGCGGCCGCGCAGAGGACTGTACCCTCCTTGCCAACTCTAATTTCCCTTGTCTTGTTGGGGGCCCCCCTTTCCGCTCGACGCCATCTTAAAGGTCGTCCGAGCTCCCGTTTGAGGTATCTGTAGGGAGGACAGCGTGGACTCCCCCTCCCATCCCCACACTCTCTATCATATCCGCCGTCGCGGATAACCTGGCCCCGGGAAATTCGTAGGAGGGACATATAGCCGCCTCCTCCCCTGGAAGGGGCCTATGGCCGTCTCCCCTTAGGCGACCCATCCTTAGTGGGTGCCGTCTCCCAGTGGGAGGGGCCAATGGCCGCCTTCCCCCGGGCGCTCCCATCCATAGTGGGTGGCGCCCCCCTCTAGGGACCTTGAAATTACTGCTCACCGATCATGACCTTACCGCCCGACCAAAATAAATACGACATTTGTTCACCTACTAAGGAAGAAAGTATCAGCATGTGTAATTGTATCAAAACTGTTTAATCCTAAAAGAAAAACAGTATCCTAAAGACAGAAGTCGCATCCTCAATCTAGACATTCTTCTATTTCTAAACGGAGGAAAATAGGGGCTTAACAGCGCAAAAACTTTATTGCAAAACCAAACATTGCTATATGGGGCTGGTGGGCGGGTCAAAATTGCTCCTTGTTCCGTCGAGGGCTCACGAGCAATGAGTGGGTGCAGCCTTCCAAGCACAGGAACAAAAGGACGCTTCTTCGGATTCCGGCTCTCTTTATTCTTCTTCGGGAGGGCGTGTACCTTCCCCTGGTACGCCTCTGGGCGTGGCCATCGGTGTAGGTGTCTAGGACAACCCCTCCTGGGCTGGAAAAGGCGCGCCCCGGCTACGCCGCTTCGGGCATACCAGCCGAGACACGCCCCCGCCCAAAATGGTTTTCCTGGGAGGATCGGGGCACCCAACCATACGTTCGGGGGGACCGAGTGGTCGCCCCTTTCCATATGGCCGGGATGCCCGTCACCCCCTCCCAATACAATCCCCAAGGATGGGAAGTCGGACGCAGTTCTGAACTTTTGGAAGGCGGGAGGGAGTCACCCTCCCGGCCGTATTTATTAAAATATGAAACAAAATTTAAACATTAAATAAAAGTTTCATAATCATGTACAATTTTCATTTATTACATTTCGATGAAGACATGTTCTTTGGCTAACCTTAACAAATCTCTAATACAAAGATTTCCTAGCCGAGTCTAACATCCTGCAAATGCATACATTCTAAATTAAAATTGTACATCCTAGCATTAAGGGCCAACGGCAAGGTCTTAACCGGTGTCAGATCCCTACTACCAAAACTCTCGCCCTCACGGTGTGAGTGGCGGCCGCGCAGAGGACTGTACCCTCCTTGCCAACTCTAATTTCCCTTGTCTTGTTGGGGGCCCCCCTTTCCGCTCGACGCCATCTTAAAGGTCGTCCGAGCTCCCGTCTGAGGTATCTGTAGGGAGGACAGCGTGGACTCCCCCTCCCATCCCCACACTCTCTATCATATCCGCCGTCGCGGATAACCTGGCCCCGGGAAATTCGTAGGAGGGGCATATAGCCGCCTCCTCCCCTGGAAGGGGCCTATGGCCATCTCCCCTTAGGCGACCCATCCTTAGTGGGTGCCGCCTCCCAGTGGGAGGGGCCAATGGCCGCCTCCCCCCGGGCGCTCCCATCCATAGTGGGTGGCGCCCCCCTCTAGGGACCTTGAAATTACTGCTCACCGATCATGACCTTACCGCCCGACCAAAATAAATACGACATTTGTTCACCTACTAAGGAAGAAAGTATCAGCATGTGTAATTGTATCAAAACTGTTTAATCCTAAAAGAAAAACAGTATCCTACAGACAGAAGTCGCATCCTCAATCTAGACATTCTTCTATTTCTAAACGGAGGAAAATAGGGGCTTAACAGCGCAAAAACTTTATTGCAAAACCAAACATTGCTATATGGGGCTGGTGGGCGGGTCAAAATTGCTCCTTGTTCCGTCGAGGGCTCACGAGCAACGAGTGGGTGCAGCCTTCCAAGCACAGGAACAAAAGGACGCTTCTTCGGATTCCCGCTCTCTTTATTCTTCTTCGGGAGGGCGTGTACCTTCCCCTGGTACGCCTCTGGGCGTGGCCATTGGTGTAGGTGTCTAGGACAACCCCTCGTGGGCGGGAAAAGGCGCGCCCCGGCTATGCCGCTTCGGGCATACCAGCCGAGACACGCCCCCGCCCAAAATGGTTTTCCCGGGAGGATCGGGGCACCCAACCATACGTTCGGGGGGACCGAGTGGTCGCCCCTTTCCATATGGCCGGGATGCCCGTCACCCCCTCCCAACACAATCCCCAAGGATGGGAAGTCGGACGCAGTTCTGAACTTTTGGAAGGCGGGAGGGAGTCACCCTCCCGGACGTATTTATTAAAATATGAAACAAAATTTAAACATTAAATAAAAGTTTCATAATCATGTACAATTTTCATTTATTACATTTCGATGAAGACATGTTCTTTAGCTAACCTTAACAAATCTCTAATACAAAGATTTCCTAGCCGAGTCTAACATCCTGCAAATGCATACATTCTAAATTAAAATTGTACATCCTAGCATTAAGGGCCAACGGCAAGGTCTTAACCGGTGTCAGATCCCTACTACCAAAACTCTCGCCCTCACAGTGTGAGTGGCGGCCGCGCAGAGGACTGTACCCTCCTTGCCAACTCTAATTTCCCTTGTCTTGTTGGGGGGCCCCTTTCCGCTCGACGCCATCTTAAAGGTCGTCCGAGCTCCCGTGTGAGGTATCTGTAGGGAGGACAGCGTGGACTCCCCCTCCCATCCCCACACTCTCTATCATATCCGCCGTCGCGGATAACCTGGCCCCGGGAAATTCGTAGGAGGGGCATATAGCCGCCTCCTCCCCTGGAAGGGGCCTATGGCCGTCTCCCCTTAGGCGACCCATCCTTAGTGGGTGCCGCCTCCCAGTGGGAGGGGCCAATGGCCGCCTCCCCCCGGGCGCTCCCATCCATAGTGGGTGGCGCCCCCCTCTAGGGACCTTGATATTACTGCTCACCGATCATGACCTTACCGCCCGACCAAAATAAATACGACATTTGTTCACCTACTAAGGAAGAAAGTATCAGCATGTGTAATTGTATCAAAACTGTTTAATCCTAAAAGAAAAACAGTATCCTACAGACAGAAGTCGCATCCTCAATCTAGACATTCTTCTATTTCTAAACGGAGGAAAATAGGGGCTTAACAGCGCAAAAACTTTATTGCAAAACCAAACATTGCTATATGGGGCTGGTGGGCGGGTCAAAATTGCTCCTTGTTCCGTCGAGGGCTCACGAGCAACGAGTGGGTGCAGCCTTCCAAGCACAGGAACAAAAGGACGCTTCTTCGGATTCCCGCTCTCTTTATTCTTCTTCGGGAGGGCGTGTACCTTCCCCTGGTACGCCTCTGGGCGTGGCCATCGGTGTAGGTGTCTAGGACAACCCCTCCTGGGCGGGAAAAGGCGCGCCCCGGCTACGCCGCTTCGGGCATACCAGCCGAGACACGCCCCCGCCCAAAATGGTTTTCCCGGGAGGATCGGGGCACCCAACCATACGTTCGGAGGGACCGAGTGGTCGCCCCTTTCCATATGGCCGGGATGCCCGTCACCCCCTCCCAACACAATCCCCAAGGATGGGAAGTCGGACGCAGTTCTGAACTTTTGGAAGGCGGGAGGGAGTCACCCTCCCGGCCGTATTTATTAAAATATGAAACAAAATTTAAACATTAAATAAAAGTTTCATAATCATGTACAATTTTCATTTATTACATTTCGATGAAGACATGTTCTTTGGCTAACCTTAACAAATCTCTAATACAAAGATTTCCTAGCCGAGTCTAACATCCTGCAAATGCATACATTCTAAATTAAAATTGTACATCCTAGCATTAAGGGCCAACGGCAAGGTCTTAACCGGTGTCAGATCCCTACTACCAAAACTCTCGCCCTCACGGTGTGAGTGGCGGCCGCGCAGAGGACTGTACCCTCCTTGCCAACTCTAATTTCCCTTGTCTTGTTGGTGGCCCCCCTTTCCGCTCGACGCCATCTTAAAGGTCGTCCGAGCTCCCGTGTGAGGTATTTGTAGGGAGGACAGCGTGGACTCCCCCTCCCATCCCCACACTCTCTATCATATCCGCCGTCGCGGATAACCTGGCCCCGGGAAATTCGTAGGAGGGGCATATAGCCGCCTCCTCCCCTGGAAGGGGCCTATGGCCAACTCCCCTTAGGCGACCCATCCTTAGTGGGTGCCGCCTCCCAGTGGGAGGGGCCAATGGCCTCCTCCCCCCGGGCGCTCCCATCCATAGTGGGTGGCGCCCCCCTCTAGGGACCTTGAAATTACTGCTCACCGATCATGACCTTACCGCCCGACCAAAATAAATACGACATGTGTTCACCTACTAAGGAAGAAAGTATCAGCATGTGTAATTGTATCAAAACTGTTTAATCCTAAAAGAAAAACAGTATCCTACAGACAGAAGTCGCATCCTCAATCTAGACATTCTTCTATTTCTAAACGGAGGAAAATAGGGGCGTAACAGCGCAAAAACTTTATTGCAAAACCAAACATTGCTATATGGGGCTGGTGGGCGGGTCAAAATTGCTCCTTGTTCCGTCGAGGGCTCACAAGCAACGAGTGGGTGCAGCCTTCCAAGCACAGGAACAAAAGGACGCTTCTTCGGATTCCCGCTCTCTTTATTCTTCTTTGGGAGGGCGTGTACCTTCCCCTGGTACGCCTCTGGGCGTGGCCATCGGTGTAGGTGTCTAGGACAACCCCTCCTGGGCGGGAAAAGGCGCGCCCCGGCTACGCCGCTTTGGGCATACCAGCCGAGACACGCCCCCGCCCAAAATGGTTTTCCCGGGAGGATCGGGGCACCCAACCATACGTTCGGGGGGACCGAGAGGTCGCCCCTTTCCATATGGCCGGGATGCCCATCACCCCCTCCCAACACAATCCCCAAGGATGGGAAGTCGGACGCAGTTCTGAACTTTTGGAAAGCGGGAGGGAGTCACCCTCCCGGCCGTATTTATTAAAATATGAAACAAAATTTAAACATTAAATAAAAGTTTCATAATCATGTACAATTTTCATTTATTACATTTCGATGAAGACATGTTCTTTGGCTAACCTTAACAAATCTCTAATACAAAGATTTCCTAGCCGAGTCTAACATCCTGCAAATGCATACATTCTAAATTAAAATTGTACATCCTAGCATTAAGGGCCAACGGCAAGGTCTTAACCGGTGTCAGATGCCTACTACCAAAACTCTCGCCCTCACGGTGTGAGTGGCGGCCGCGCAGAGGACTGTACCCTCCTTGCCAACTCTAATTTCCCTTGTCTTGTTGTGAGGTAATATGAATTTTTATGGTCAATTGTGTCCCCTATCGTAGACCCCACCGGCTCCATGTACGTGCTTTAAGTACATGTATGTTCCCTCCACTTCCAGCTATGAAGACGCAAATACATTTGCGTCCAACGTTAACATGTACTCTTTCAGATCCACCATGAATGGGTCAGATATTCCGTTCCTAAGTGTGCCTTGCCAACGTCTTTACATGGTGCACTTTTCATGTTTCACTAACTCTGGTGAGTTAGGCCCTGATTCCTGCCATCGAGCCCTTTCTGCCTCCTGTTACTGAAAGCTGCAGTCTGCTGCTTCCTGACTTCTGCCTTACTCCCTGTGTGGCGAGCGGTGCCTGGCTTGGCCTGTTTACCTGCCAAGACTGTATTCAGCCTTCAAGTTATCTGCTCCGCTCCTCGAAAATACATTCCGGTCTAGTAGTTTAGGAAAACATCCTTCCCAGCTGCAGAGCAAAGGGCCCGGCCTCACTGTCTCCATGCAAGTAATTCATAGCTCCCGTTACCATGGTAGGCCCATGCCCCCTCGCTTTACACATAGACACGTAGTCGCATATGCACGCACTAGCAGTCAGTATAGAATAGCCTCTGCCCGAGAGACCTTTCCTTTTAGATAATACAGTTCCTCAAACACAAGATATTAGATATGATTTGGGATTAGGTTGTTCTGACACCCCAGACTTCTGTCTCCTCATGTAGGGCTAAATGTCAAGTCCCCTTCACCCTCCAGTTCTACGTCAATCACACGTCATGCTGCTGCGCGCGCATCTCTGCCACATATTTCTGCTGACACTGCAGGATTCTCCTATGGATCCACCCACCTGTGATACGTTTCAAGTGACGTTGTCTAGCACTCACCTCCGTGTACGCCCTCATGCACGCCTTCTGTTACGTACATATGTCCTTATCTCGTTTCTCTCAGCTGTTACGCCTCCTGCATCTATCTCTACTGTAATGCATTGACTATATATATGATGTATTGTTAATAAAGCATTGTGATTCCCTTCCTGAACCCTTGTGGTGATGGAACATGATACCTGGTTCGAACCAATTCCTTTTTAAGGAATAAAACCCCTTTTAAAACCTCAAATGCCACGGATTCTGCCTCTTATTTTTGACTGAGTTATTCTTATTGAACTTTACCGCATAAATTAAGTATAGGTAATTTAAATTTACCACATAATTGGCGCCCGAACAGGGACCCCTCCCCCACCCCACGCGCTGGCGGTGCGTTGCAGGCACGGTCCCCTGCCACAGCCGGACGGACAACTACGCGTACCCGCAGGATTTCCTGTATCTCCCTCAGGCCAACGGAGGTGACCGAGGCTGCGATTGACACCCAGACGAGGCGGTGAGGAGTGCGGAGGATCCCGACCAGAGCCTAGCTGAGAGAGCAAAGTCCGAGGTATTCAGAGGCCCACCAGTTCCGAAGTTCCGAAGTACCTACGTCACGAGTCGAGTCGAGTCCAGTCCGGTCCAGTCCAGTGTCGAGTTTCCGAGGCCTTCTGTTCCGTGCTTCCCGGTGAGTACCGTTGCTGGGGACGCATCTAGACGAGTGCATTAGTTTGTGCTCGGTCAAGACGGGTTTGGGTACACAGACCCGGTCTGCACTGTTTAGCGGTGTATCTGTACTGTTTAGCAGTATATCGAGTATGCAGGTAGCTAGTTTTATTCTAGTTATTGTTGTTCGTTTTTCAAAATGTTTAAATGTGTTTTAATGTCGTGGTATGAGTGATTGTTCGATCTACATTATTGTGTATATTGTATTAATTGTGTCCAAGTCCGAGTAAGAATCAAGTACCAAGTAGCACGGTTGAGACATGCCGCTGTTCTCCAAACTAAGACAGATAGGAACTAGAAAAGGGATACTAGAGGAAGCTGTTCCCATTCCACCTAGGGACACTCCAGGGTACTTTATGTACCACAAACACGGCCTAGATGCTGTATTATATCTCGATTTATGGGTGGATTACACCAAAGATTTAGCAGAGAATCAGAGATGGCCCGCTGCTGGGACATGGGATGCCGATTGCATCATGAGAGTAGAAGAAGCATTATGGAAAAAGAAAGCCAGACAGTCACAGAAAGATGCCATTGAACTATGGCGGAAAGAATCACACAGACGGACAGAGAAGGCACTCAGAAAAGCAGAGAAAAGTAGAGAGGATTCAGACAAAGCCAGAGAAAACGTATTAGTTGAGGAGGGGATACGAGTAAAAGCAGAACAAGTAGACCGACAACGAAACACTCTTATGAATGGTATGTATCCTCTTCTGGCCGAGGGTTTACCTAAGGCCACTCCGGAAATACCGAAGAATCTGCCCCCTCCATTGCTCCCGACTAAAGTACGTCACAAGACCACAAAAGACATATTTCTCTCTTCCTATTTAGACGATGTAGCCCCCGAATATGTTAATATTCCGCCGCCACGCACACCACCTGCTGACGGCACTCCACCCCGTGATAACCTACCCCCACTTCCGCAACAACAAACTCCTCCTCCCGTTCCACATCTCCCAGCCCTTCCGGCACCTATTCTCCCTATCGTTAACCCACTAAACCCTTTTGGACATGGCACCTCGGGAGGTGCCGCAGGAGGTTTTCAAACACCGCCACAAACACACCGATTGACTTATAGGGATTTAGCACAACAACGTACACCTCAAACAGCGAATTACGACATACTTAAGGAGCCTCTTACAGATTGTAGATATGATCCAGTACCCGGTAAAGACGACAGAATGATGCTATCATCAGTACATCTACGACGAGTTACAAACTATTTAATGTTACTACCAGGAATGATTGATCATCTAGACAGAATATATCATTTTGTCCAAACGGGGGAAGGCCCTGAAAGTATTGGCGAGGCCATGGCATACCAGAAAGTTGACACTCAAAAAATGATATTACGTTTCTTCATAAACTGCTTGATAAGAGACCAAGATAGGCCTGGTGTAGACCAGGAAGAAATGAAAGCACTTAACAAATGGGGTCAGAATATAGCAGACGGAAAACATGATAAACAGAGTAGTATAGAAAATATGTACCGAAGGATCCGAAAAGCAGTAGAACAAATACATGAAAGAGGACAGCCTGAAAGAGAAATAGATGCAGACAAGAACGAATACTCGGAGGAGGAGGAACAACCAGAAATGACTACGGGAACATTGCAATTACCAGTTAGAGAAACGATAGCCTATGTAGGTAAGGGAAGACCTTTTAATAATTCAATACGTCCGGTACGTCCAGAAAGTAAGAGACTCTTTCAAGCTGCCATGTCAAACCCGAAGACCCCGGAACATCTATTTCAGGCCACTGATAAAATACTTCAAGAACGAATGGGGTACCATGTACTCGATTCCATGGATGAACAAGAATTAGCCAGGTCAGCAGTACAATGGGCTGACAGTTCTGATAAGTATAGTGATGACGGTTTAGCGCAGATCTTTTTGAACCTTTCCCCTGATGAACAGAAATTAGCTGGAATATACATGATTCAGCATCTCATTACGTTGTTCAAAGGCCAGCATTCTGATCCAGGTCCCCTACCCGATATTTTAATAGAGCTACTCTCGAATAGATGGAGAGGTCTAGGTACCGACTTAATTAAAGTAATTCTAGAACATCGACACCGGTATAGTGTTTTTCTGAATACACAGTTTGTTCCAGCTCCACCCGTAGAAAGAAAAATGTATTATATAGACAGACAGAATCCCTTGCGAGAAGTACATCCAGTTAGGAATGATGATAATACCTTTAGACGTGTGTTTGTATACACGCCCATAACTAAAATGGAACTATTAGAAATGAAGAAATTAGTGCCCAGTCACGATAAAGACCCTGCAGGTTTCCACCGTGAAATAAAAGATATGTTACTCATGGGTGATTATACCTATCCCGACATCATGAAAATATTAAAAGTATTACTGCCTGCCGGTATTTACGAGAAACTGAAAGAAAAAGAATGGGAGGTGGGAGATGCAAAGATTGATTGGGCTGCATTAGAGGACGAAGAAAATACTAGAACCCCAGGCCTAGGGCTTGGGGACAAAACTAAGGCATTACCAGGATTGTTAGTACAAGTATTGCCACGTTTGTTAGCAACGAAAAAGGAGGACTGGGATGCAATCTCAGCCTGCAAACAGAAACCCGATGAAGACACTAGTGATTTTTATTCCAGATTTGAAAAATGTTTTGTTATTAATAGTGGCCTGAAACCAAGTAGTGAGTCATACCCACACCTTTTTGTATCCAAATTGGTCGAAAATTCCCTGCCACAGGTTAAGAATCGTGTTCTGAAAGTCGAGAGCACATGGCAAGCTAACACGCCTTCACAAATGTTACAGATGTTACAGTACCACCAGAACAGAATTAGAGAAGAACATGATCACGAACAAAGACGTATGAAAGACACGAAAATGAAAATGTTAGTTGCTCAGTCAGTTCCAGCTGACGGTCAGAAAAAGGGCAGGACACAGTCCAACAATTCAGCAGCTCCTGTTAAAGGGATATGCAACTATTGTAAACAGCCAGGTCACTATATAAACGATTGTGCAGTTTTGAAACACAATATAGCTACAGGTAAAACTAAAGAAAGACCGCGTCCCCCTAGACAGGACCAGGTCCAACAACAAGTACCACAGAATATCCAGCCTATGCAAGCTTCACAACAGACAGTACAGACCGTAGCGGTACCACAGCCACAGCCCATTGCCGCAACACAACATGCAACGCAACAGATGTACCAGTATGCACAAACAGATTACCCCGATTATCAGCGATACACATGAAATAGCCTAGAGAGGGAAGTTGGCTTGCCCCTTATTGAGGTTCCTGTAGATCAAGAGGGTCCTTACGTACATAGTCAAGTGTTAGGAAAAGATAGAAAATTTTTGATTGATACAGGGGCAAGCAGAACAACTATAAGTCATGACGAGGTTCCAGGGGCACCCCTCTCAGGCTCCCAGAATGTTTCCCTTGGATTTTCAGGCAAACCTATTGTAAATGAAGTATCGAAACCAGTACCTCTTTTAGTTGGTCCATTGTCTCGCACTACAGATTTGTTATTAACGAAATCATGTCCAGAAAACTTGTTAGGTATCAAGACACTGAAAGCTCTAGGAGCTGTTATTTGCTGTTCTCCGGAAGGAGTAAGATTGTTTTTACGTGACTTTAAGGGTCACTATGTTTTGAGAGATATTGATCCCAGATTACAGAATGTTCCTGCACATTTATGGGCAAAAGGCCCCACTGATGTAGGTTTTATGCACATTACACCATATCGAGTCACACTCAGACCAGGAGTAGT
Organism: Lissotriton vulgaris; assembly: GCF_964263255.1. Lineage (NCBI taxonomy): Eukaryota > Metazoa > Chordata > Amphibia > Caudata > Salamandridae > Lissotriton > Lissotriton vulgaris. The sequence continues at coordinate 1,089,891,381 of NC_141696.1, read as the reverse complement.
CTTACCACGAATCCGACAATACAAGTTACCTCCAGATGCTGTAGCGGCTTTACTGAAAATCATTGACGAGCTCATTGCACAAGGAGTGGTTGTAGAAACCGACTCGAATCTATGTAACTCCCCTATCATTCCAATTCTTAAACGTACTGATCCAAATGCACCCCCAGTTTATCGATTAGTTATCGATTTGCGCGAATTGAATAAATGCATCGTACCACAGTACCCCGTGGTCCCAGATATCTCGTCTCTATTGACTGCCATTGATTCCGAAGCAACGTTCTTTACTGTAATTGATCTGAAGAACGCCTTCTTTAGCGTCCCCATTGATTCGGAAAGCCAATACCTTTTCGGATTCTGTTTAAATGGTCGAAGTTTCAAATTTGCACGCGCACCTCAAGGATTCACAGAAAGCCCCAGCATCTACAGCCAAGCACTGAAACGACAACTAGATAGTATACACATGCCTGACAACACTGCCCTGTTACAGTACGTCGATGATCTACTGATCACCGCCCGCAGCGAACCTGAATGTGAGCAAGCGTCACTGACGGTTTTGCATTTCCTGGCTGACAAGGGACACAAGGTGTCCCCTTCGAAGCTGCAATTCTGTGTTCAGCAAGTTGTTTACCTTGGGCACTTGCTGTCCAAAGGGGGGAGACAGCTAACACCTGACCGCATCCAGTTAATTGTAAACATGTCACAGCCCAAGACACAAAAGGAGGTACGAGCTTTTATAGGCCTCACTTCTTACTGTAGACAATGGATCCCTCAGTATGCATTTCTAGCAAAACCACTCATACAGTTGACAACCCAGGAGGCAGCGACATCGACTGCCCTCCCTTGGACTCAGGAACACACACAAGCTTTTGACGACTTAAAGAAAGCCTTATGTCAAGCACCAGTTTTTGCAACACCATGTTACAGCAAGCCTTTTACACTTTTTGTCACAGAACGTGAAGGTACTGCATTGTCAGTACTCACTCAAGACAAAGCAGGTTCACACAAACCGTGTGCTTATTTTTCTAGTACATTGGATCCAGTAGCCCAGGCTCTGCCTGCGTGCTTGAAATCAGTAGCAGCAACAGCTCTAGCAATCAGACAAAGTGATTCCATAGTGTTAGGACACCAATTGACAGTACAAGTTCCACACTCTGTGGAAGTTCTTTTAAACCGAACACAGACCCAGCACTTGACTATAGCACGACTAACAGGTTATGAATTGACATTGTTTCAGCCACACATAGAAATCAGGCGTTGCAATACATTGAACCCTGCTACACTTTTGCCATTAAGTGAGACAGACCCATTGGTACATGATTGTATTGAAGTCATTACCATTACGACGAAACCCAGACAAGACTTGACGAATACCGCATTACCAGATCCAGACACTTTATGTGGATGGTTCATGCATGAGAACAAGCACAGGAGAATTAGTGGCCGCCTACGCAGTCACGACAGAAACTGAAGTCATAGAAACGAATTGTATTGACACCCTGTCAGCTCAAGCAGCAGAGCTCATCGCTCTGACTCAAGCCTGTATCCAAGCAAAGAACAAGAGAGTTAACATATACACAGATTCACGCTATGCATTCGGAGTCGTACACGACTTCGGTGTTCTCTGGCGAGAGAGAGGTTTTTTGACCTCTCACGGAGCCAAAATTCAACACGGTCCCCTCATTCAAACTCTGTTAGATGCAATACATCTGCCTACAGCTATATCCATCATGAAGTGCAAGGCACATACGAAAGTTACTGATACAATTTCCCAGGGTAACGACCTGGCAGACCGAACAGCCAAGCATACAGCTCAGACTCAGACTTACGCAACTGATCTGACAAAGACAATAGTCCAGACACCGACACATTGCATGACAGTTAAGGATCCCGCCCTAGATGTAATTGACATACAGACACATGCTACACCAGACGAAATCAAGAAATGGATTGAACTAGGAGGGGTCCAGACAGATCAGGGATGGATGACGAAGGGAAAGTCTACATGGTTTCTCCCTGACTCCATGGTCCAAGTAATCATTAATACAGTCCTGCACATTTAGGAGAAAAGGCCATGTTAGACAGTATTCAAAACCTCTGGTTCAATAAACATTTACGAGCAGCAGCCAAACAGAAAGTGCGTACTTGCATGATATGTTGTCAGTTCAACCCAGGTAAAAGCATTCCCGTAGAGCAAGGTGGATTTCATCCTCTCGATCACCCTTTTGAAGTCCTCCAGATGGATTATATCCAGATGGAACGTTGTCGAGGATTTAAATATGTCCTCGTAGTTGTATGTGCACTCTCCCGTTGGACAGAAGCATATCCAGTCCCAGATTACACTGCTCCGACCACTGCCAAGCAGCTGGTTCATGAATTTTTCCCCAGATATGGTTTGCCCCGCATCGTATACTCCGATAACGGTCAGCCATTCTCGTCCGAGCTGATGAAGCAGGTATCTCTCCTGCTCGGCTACCAGTGGAAGTTCCATTGTGTCCGACATCCCGAGGCAGCAGGCCTCGTGGAACGCCATAATCAGACTCTGAAAATTCGCCTTGCCCAGATTTGTAGAGAGAAAGGAGTCGACTGGATAGTAGCTTTGCCAGTCGCACTCTTTTACATGAGAATGGTCGCACATTCCAGAACAGGGCTATCCCCGTACGAGGTGGTCTTTGGTAGGCCACCGAATATGTGGGGGACGCCTCTGCCTCGCAAAATTACCGATGTTGACTGTAATATGCTGACAGATTACCTTGCTTCTTTGATGTCTGCACTACAATCATGTCGTTCACAGGTTGCTGCAGCCTTTCCCGACAACACCGAGGTGAAGCCCCATGAAGTGGTTCCGGGAGACCTCGTCTACATTAGAAATTTCGACAGGAGAAGTCCGCTGGAGCCCCGCTGGCAAGCGCCGAAGCTAGTACTTCTGACAACAAGGACAGCTATAAAAGTCGAGGGCCGCAAGGGTTGGCTTCACTCGAGCCCTATCAAAAAATGTCATGGACAAACGCCAGATCTAGCCTCCCAGCCCTGCCCTACTCCACAGACTGACTCAAAACTCCCCTTGGTCGAGAAAACGTCTTCTGAAGAATATAAATTAAAACTGAGGTCTAGCAAGTCAGACAGTTTAATTGTTTAAGTCCTTCCCTAGGTGAATCGGTTAGACGAGTTTCTGACATGTATCCCCTAGACCCCAACAGAGAGAGAGACAGACAGAAACAGCTCAAGAAACATGAATATTGTAAATCTCTTCGCAGCCACTGCATTGTGACACTATTGATTATGTTTTTTCTAAGTCTTTTGATTATTGCTGCAAGTATACTGTTGCATGTATATTACCCTATTTTCAAGCGTGCGCATTCTCCTTTCAATGTCACTGCCGAGCACTCTTTCAGTGAACTGCCCCCGCATGAGTTATCTTACCGACTTGCGCTGCGCAACAAAACATTCATTAGTATGTTACATCATTCCCATCAGACCAGCAATGCTACAAATTGTTGGATATGCGGCCGACTCCCTCCCTATCAGAAATACAAGGGAGTTCTGCCCCTCTTTCTGTACCCGTTCACACACAATGGTTCCTGTGGGGCATGGTTTAGTTTAATTAATTCTTTAGATTCAAATTCCATAGTTTACCAGGGCAACTGGGTATGGGGAAATCTGAACACAGTTCTGCATAAAGTATGTTTCCCTGACAAGGAGGGTCTTCCCAAAAGGACAGGGACTGATCTAGAAAATGAAGTATATGGATTAGGTAATTTTACACTTAACCTCATGATTCTGAATGTTGAATCCGAAACCGAACCAGTCTTGCCTGCTATGTCCGTACTACCAGTCAAAGGTGAATTATGTGTCAGAAAGAATGGTTCAGTACACCTGGGTCATAGTAAATGTACTACTGTGATTGAATTCAGTGATAAAGGCAAGTCTACATTCAAGGCTTCCCGTCATTCCTACTTCGTTTGTGGTCATACCGCATATATACGTTTACCTCTAGATTGGGATGGCACTTGTTACATTGCATTCCTTCTGCCACCTGTTTTCCTAGCCCCTCCTGATTACCATAGGGATACTCATCTAGTACACAATAGACCACAGAGAGATCTCCCGATTGTCGACTACACTGAAACGGCATGGGAGCAATACACAGATTTCAATAAAGGTTTCTTTCCCTACTTAGGTGCTGTCTTTAATAGTAAACTGATATGAAAATTAACCAGAACCCTCGAAGCAGTAGTGAATGAAACTACTTCCGCCCTAGGTAACTTAACAGAGGAGCAGTCTGCTATGCGGATTGTTGTTCTTCAAAATCGTCTCGTCCTTGACGTCATCCTGGCTGATAGGGGCGGAGCCTGTAGAGTCATCGGATCGAGCTGCTGTGTTTTCATTCCAGAAAACGCACCATCAGTCTATAGAGCCATAACCCGTCTTCATAAAATTGCAAGTCAGATACACCAGAATCCAGGCACCTGGACTTGGTCCGGTTGGTTCTGGAGCGTGTTGTCAGCCTGGGGATGGAAGGTCCTATCCTTCCTAGGTATTGCCCTTCTCATAGTATTCAGTTGTTGCCTATGTCTGCAATGTGGGCCAGCAATTTGCGGCTTGTGCGCCACATCATGTATTCCTCATTCAAGTCCTCATTCAAAACGCCGTAAGAAGAAAGAAGAGCAAATGATGTTACATGAACAGATTGATAGATTAATGAGGATTGATATATCATGAAGGGTCCGTAGGGGACAAGGAGGGAATGAGGTAATATGAATTTTTATGGTCAATTGTGTCCCCTATCGTAGACCCCACCGGCTCCATGTATGTGCTTTAAGTACATGTATGTTCCCTCCACTTCCAGCTATGAAGACGCAAATACATTTGCGTCCAACGTTAACATGTACTCTTTCAGATCCACCATGAATGGGTCAGATATTCCGTTCCTAAGTGTGCCTTGCCAACGTCTTTACATGGTGCACTTTTCATGTTTCACTAACTCTGGTGAGTTAGGCCCTGATTCCTGCCATCGAGCCCTTTCTGCCTCCTGTTACTGAAAGCTGCAGTCTGCTGCTTCCTGACCTCTGCCTTACTCCCTGTGTGGCGAGCGGTGCCTGGCTCGGCCTGTTTACCTGCCAAGACTGTATTCAGCCTTCAAGTTATCTGCTCCGCTCCTCGAAAATACATTCCTGTCTAGTAGTTTAGGAAAACATCCTTCCCAGCTGCAGAGCAAAGGGCCCGGCCTCACTGTCTCCATGCAAGTAATTCATAGCTCCCGTTACCATGGTAGGCCCATGCCCCCTCGCTTTACACATAGACACGTAGTCGCATATGCACGCACTAGCAGTCAGTATAGAATAGCCTCTGCCCGAGAGACCTTTCCTTCTAGATAATACAGTTCCTCAAACACAAGATATTAGATATGATTTGGGATTAGGTTGTTCTGACACCCCAGACTTCTGTCTCCTCATGTAGGGCTAAATGTCAAGTCCCCTTCACCCTCCAGTTCTACGTCAATCACACGTCATGCTGCTGCGCGCGCATCTCTGCCACATATTTCTGCTGACACTGCAGGATTCTCCTATGGATCCACCCACCTGTGATACGTTTCAAGTGACGTTGTCTAGCACACACCTCCGTGTACGCCCTCATGCACGCCTTCTGTTACGTACATATGTCCTTATCTCGTTTCTCTCAGCTGTTACGCCTCCTGCATCTATCTCTACTGTAATGCATTGACTATATATATGATGTATTGTTAATAAAGCATTGTGATTCCCTTCCTGAACCCTTGTGGTGATGGAACATGATACCTGGTTCGAACCAATTCCTTTTTAAGGAATAAAACCCCTTTTAAAACCTCAAATGCCACGGATTCTGCCTCTTATTTTTGACTGAGTTATTCTTATTGAACTTTACCGCATAAATTAAGTATAGGTAATTTAAATTTACCACAGTTGGGGGCCCCCCTTTCCGCTCGACGCCATCTAAAAGGTCATCCGAGCTCCCGTGTGAGGTATCTGTAGGGAGGACAGCGTGGACTCCCCCTCCCATCCCCACACTCTCTATCATATCCGCCGTCGCGGATAACCTGGCCCCGGGAAATTCGTAGGAGGGGCATATAGCCGCCTCCTCCCCTGGAAGGGGCCTATGGCCGTCTCCCCTTAGGCGACCCATCCTTAGTGGGTGCCGCCTCCCAGTGGGAGGGGCCAATGGCCGCCTCCACCCGGGCGCTCCCATCCATAGTGGGTGGCGCCCCCCTCTAGGGACCTTGAAATTACTGCTCACCGATCATAACCTTACCGCCCGACCAAAATAAATACGACATTTGTTCACCTACTAAGGAAGAAAGTATCAGCATGTGTAATTGTATCAAAACTGTTTAATCCTAAAAATAAAACAGTATCCTACAGACAGAAGTCGCATCCTCAATCTAGACATTCTTCTATTTCTAAACGGAGGAAAATAGGGGCTTAACAGCGCCAAAACTTTATTGCAAAACCAAACATTGCTATATGGGGCTGGTGGGCGGGTCAAAATTGCTCCTTGTTCCGTCGAGGGCTCACGAGCAACGAGTGGGTGCAGCCTTCCAAGCACAGGAACAAAAGGACGCTTCTTCGGATTCCCGCTCTCTTTATTCTTCTTCGGGAGGGCGTGTACCTTCCCCTGGTACGCCTCTGGGCGTGGCCATTGGTGTAGGTGTCTAGGACAACCCCTCCTGGGCGGGAAAAGGCGCGCCCCGGCTACGCCGCTTCGGGCATACCAGCCGAGACACGCCCCCGCCCAAAATGGTTTTCCCGGGAGGATCGGGGCACCCAACCATACGTTCGGGGGGACCGAGTGGTCGCCCCTTTCCATATGGCCGGGATGCCCGTCACCCCCTCCCAACACAATCCCCAAGGATGGGAAGTCGGACGCAGTTCTGAACTTTTGGAAGGCGGGAGGGAGTCACCCTCCCGGCCGTATTTATTAAAATATGAAACAAAATTTAAACATTAAATAAAAGTTTCATAATCATGTACAATTTTCATTTATTACATTTCGATGAAGACATGTTCTTTGGCTAACCTTAACAAATCTCTAATACAAAGATTTCCTAGCCGAGTCTAACGTCCTGCAAATGTATACATTCTAAATTAAAATTGTACATCCTAGCATTAAGGGCCAACGGCAAGGTCTTAACCGGTGTCAGATCCCTACTACCAAAACTCTCGCCCTCACGGCGTGAGTGGCGGCCGCGCAGAGGACTGTACCCTCCTTGCCAACTCTAATTTCCCTTGTCTTGTTGGGGGCCCCCCTTTCCGCTCGACGCCATCTTAAAGGTCGTCCGAGCTCCCGTGTGAGGTATCTGTAGGGAGGACAGCGTGGACTCCCCCTCCCATCCCCACACTCTCTATCATATCCGCCGTCGCGGATAACCTGGCCCCGGGAAATTCGTAGGAGGGGCATATAGCCGCCTCCTCCCCTGGAAGGGGCCTATGGCCGTCTCCCCTTAGGCGACCCATCCTTAGTGGGTGCCGCCTCCCAGTGGGAGGGGCCAATGGCCGCCTGCCCCCGGGCGCTCCTATCCATAGTGGGTGGCGCCCCCCTCTAGGGACCTTGAAATTACTGCTCACTGATCATGACCTTACAGCCACAGGCCGGATAGTTGACCGGCTATCCGACCCCCCCAAACTCCTCCAAAGGTCAGGCTTCCTCAAACCCCTTAGCCATGCTATGAAGTCTCCTATGAGTAAAACATTCCCCTCCCGGGACAGGTGAACCCCATCATTCAGATACATGTGATCACCCCGAATACACCCATGAGGGATGCAATGCAACTGCGCAGAGCGAAACAATCTACTAATTTTGTTGTTAACCTTCTTCAACGAATGGTTCAGTGCTGACACCGAAAGGCCCCCCCGCCATACCTTCCTGGGGATCATGTTGGACCAGGCAATCGTGCACCCCGGGATTCTTTTTGCCAACCAGCTAACGGCCGATAAAACTTGCTCGAGTAATACCCGTTTACCCAGTGTCACCAAGTCATTGCCCCCCAGGTGTACTATGACTACAGATGGCGGTGACCTCTGCCGCCCTAAGAGACCCTCAACAAAAGATTCGAATTGGTCAATACAGAGCCCGCCCCTTCCGTGGAAGGCCACTCTGTACCCGTATTCCCCAGCTGCGCGAGTCGCGTCACCTGCTTTGAATACGTCCCCGGCCCGCCTCACGTATGAGTGGCCCACGACCCAAACCACTCTCTCCTCAGACGGTGATCCATGGCCGCTGGTCCCCTGGTACTGGGTCGACTGCAAATTCCGCCCCGCATGACATGCTCGTGAAACTGTAAATCAAACAGAAGACAAGAAGCGTGAGTGCATGTAACTTGACTTCACAACATGTGCAACCGCACATACCTTTTGAAGCAATTCGAGGACCATCGTCCCAACTGTTTCACTTCCTCTGCACTCTGACCCCTGGCTGTAGCCTCAGTAGCAGCCCCTATCCTAAAGGAGTGGGTCCCAAAATCACACGGGTCCATGCCCGCTGCAGCGATTGTCAGTGCTAGCACCCTCTGGAACTTAACCCTCGTCAGTGGGGTGCCATCGATGTGCCTCAGCAAACTCCCCCCCAAGTATCCGCCCTCAGTGCCAAGTATTCCTCTATACACATTATCGGGCACGTGGGGGACCCTCGCTCGCGCTGGACAACAACACTGTTTCCCATAGCTCCCTGGTCAGTCTTGGACCTAGCTATCGTGATTACCATCAAATCACCCCTAATTAGGATGTGATCCCTGCACAAGCCTCCCTCCACATCATTCTTATTCCTTGCGACCAGTTCGCTCACCCGCATAGCCCCATGGAACGCTAGTGCGAAAGCTGCCCGGAATAGAACTGCTTCGAATTGGGAGGAGCAGGTCGTGCCTAGTTTCGCCATGAGTAAGGACAATTTTTCTAAGCCAATCGGGCGCCTCACGTCTTGCTTGCGACCCTCGAGGCGCTGCCAGCCGCGAAGGGCTTTTTTCGCCAAAAAGGAACCTGTTGGGTCTTTGATGCCATGCACCTGCGCCATGAATGAGATGGCCGCCCTGTGTCTATTGGCCGATGCCGCTGATCGGCCTTCCCTGTGCATTGCTACCAGGAACCCTAGGAAGGAATCCTCCTGACCCCAGTACTGATTCCCTGTCGGACCCAAAAATGCACAATAGGAACGAAACGCTCCTTCGTATGCCTTCCTCGTCCTGGGGGCTAAGCTTGCTGCCATGAGGTCTTGTAATCCGGGGCACTGATTAGCCAGAGTGCTTCGGGGAATGGTGCCGCCGCTAGGTCCGCTGTAGGTAGATAACCCCTGAACGCCTGCATACGTGAACGAGAGAGTGCATCAGCCGCATGATTCAGTACACCTGGCACATGTTTCGCCCTGAACTGTACATTCAGCCTCATGCAAAGCAGCACAACCTCCTTCAACAATCTCAAGATCCATTTGCAGCGTGCTGCCTGATTGTTAATGCATTCGACAACAGTCATATTATCAGACCAAAATACCACCGAGCGGTCTCTGAACTCGTCCGGCCATGCCTTCAGAGCAACAAAAATAGGAAATAGCTCAAGGAACCCTATGTTACCTGTGAGACCGCTGGTGTGCCATCACGTCGGCCATGTTTGCGCCGACCATCGATTACCAAAGATGGCGCCAAACCCCACGCTCCCTGCTGAGTCAGTCCACAAACCCAACTCGTCCGAAGACGCTGGCGGCTTGTTCCACACTACTCGACCGTTGAAGTCCGCCAAAAATGCCAACCAAATGCGCATATCCTGGCGAACCTCTGCCGACAGTCTCGTGCGGTGGTGTCCTTCTTTGAGACCAGCCATAGCTTGTGCAATAGAGTGTGAAAAGGGGCGGGCCATTGGTATCACTCTCAAGGCAAAGTTAAGCCGACCCACTGTTTGCTGCAACTGGTGCAGGGTCACTTTTTCTCTACTAAGGCAAAGTTCCAGGGAAGCCCTAAGTTTGGCTACCTTTCCTAGTGGCAAACGGAAACATCCCTCCACAGAATCAAGCTCAATTCCCAGAAACTCCAGTGAAGTAGATGGTCCAACCGTCTTACCTGATGCCAATGGCACTCCAAACTCCCTCATGAGGATGCAAAAGTCCTGTAGCGCCTGCGCACATTTCGAGTCGCCGGCTGCTCCCAAGTACAGAAAGTCATCTAGATAATGCATCACATGCCTATGCCCTGTGGCCGCGGAAAATGCCCACTCTAAAAAACAGCTGAATTTTTCAAAATAAGCACTAGAAATGGAGCAACCCATCGGCATGCATTTATCCATGTAGTAACTCCCTTGGAATGCAAAACCTAGCAAACGCTGATCCTGTGGGTGTACCGTGAGCAACCGGAATGCTGATTCAATATCCAATTTCGCCATCAGCGCCCCGGGGCCCAGACGATTTAACATCGTGACGGCATCATCGAATGATGCGTACCGCACCGAACACACTTTTGGGTCAATAGCATCGTTTACTGAGAAACCCCTTGGAGCAAACAGATTATGGATCAGCCTAAACTCCCCGGGTCCTTCTTGGGAACCACCCCCAATGGGGAACAGATGAAACCTGACACTGGCGGGTGCTGAAAAGGCCCAGCCACTCGGCCGAGGCTCACTTCCTTAGCGAATTTTCTCTCCACCACACCTGGATTATTCTGTGCCGAAAGCTGTTTTTTACAAAAAGATTCCCCACGAAAATCCCCCGCCGGGATGTGGAAGCCATATAAGAATCCCTCCCTCAACACCCCAGCAGAGACATAATCAGGGTATTTGTTTAACCAAGGAGTCATAGCCATGAGATCAACAGGAGTGGGCGATTGTACACAACGATCCACCTCAGTCTTGCTTGGATCCTCCTTTACCTGCCGACCCGCTATTTTTCGATCTGCATGAACTCTCCGGGTGTGAGGAATTCCCACAAGCCGCACACACATGCTTGAACCTACATGTACCTTGCGGTCTGTTACAGTTGCCTCTATTGAAGCCCCAACAGACCCCCGCTTACCACCATTCCCGCCGGTTTTCGGTTGGTGATCTCCACCGGTGCCTGCTCGAAAGGGGACCGCTGGCTTTTGGCGGGAAACCCCCGACCCATTCCCGCCTGGCGAGGATGTCCCTGCAGTCCCAGGCAGGAGCTGTTTATGCCAGGAAATTGAATCGAGGCAATCCCATGTCAGAGAGGATTCATACTCTTTTGCTTTACGAAATTTCATGTTGTAACCTTTCCATTCGTCCCCCTCATACATTTCATAAAAATCCATTATACGTGCCTGATAACAAGACAGTTCGGTCAATACCTCGGGCTTACGTTCACCAATAATCGCAGTAAACATTGCAAAAGCCTTCGCCCAATTCGTTATCGTCTCTTCCACCCTTAACTCTGCCATCATGGCGCGCCAGACGCTCAGGTGCCACAAATCTTTCTGGGTTTTAGCATATTCCATCTCGCGATGGTCAGTCAACAATGAAACCATATTGACATACTTGTCTGCCCAGATCAATTCTTTCGTGGCCATCGGGATATGTTGAACCACCCTCTCCCGCCTTGAGGGCAATGAGCCCTCCCCCGCCACTGGCAAAGCGAGCTTACCCGGTTCGGTCGTTGTTCCCGCCGTTTTCTCGCGCCCAGCTGCCGGTCCTTCCGTTGTCACCTGTGGGGAAACAAGAGGGAGATTCGCCTTCGCGGCATCTCGCGACTGCCACAACTGCTGGATTAGTAATTTGGCCTCTTCGGCCGTGTCGTCGGGCGCCCTAGCACCCCCTGCCTTCTTATTGAGCCATGCGGCCAACTGGGTGGCCAATTCAGGAGGCATATCCTCATCGTTAGCGGGCGTAATCACAACCGGAATCGGTTGACCCGCGTCTGGGGTTGGTACTGGGTCATCAGCTGGTATGGCCGGGCTGACCGGGGGCACCTCGGGGACAGGGGCCTCCCCTGCAACCGCCCTCCTCTTGACCCGTTTCCCTCTACCCTCGGGGACGACTCCCGGCAATGCCGGGCCTATTACCTTCTTCGGGTTACCAGGCTTGTTCATTGCGGCCAGTTGTTTCTTGACCCCCGCCAAATCACGACCCAACGCTGGGACTTGTCCCATGCTTCGTTCCATTCTCGACATTCTGTTCACTAACATGCGAAGCATCTTGTCTGTCTCGGAACCCTTTCCCGCCTTCTTGCCGGACATGGTTTCGATTATTCCTCCGGGTCGATCAACACAGTCCTGGATCCTTCGCTGTAAAGTCACTGAAAGAGAAACACAAGAATGACAAGTTCTCAAAATTGCTCCTTGTTCCGTCGAGGGCTCACGAGCAACGAGTGGGTGCAGCCTTCCAAGCACAGGAACAAGAGGACGCTTCTTCGGATTCCCGCTCTCTTTATTCTTCTTCGGGAGGGCGTGTACCTTCCCCTGGTACGCCTCTGGGCGTGGCCATCGGTGTAGGTGTCTAGGACAACCCCTCCTGGGTGGGAAAAGGTGCGCCCCGGCTACGCCGCTTCGGGCATACCAGCCGAGACACGCCCCCGCCCAAAATGGTTTTCCCGGGAGGATCGGGGCACCCAACCATACGTTCGGGGGGACCGAGTGGTCGCCCCTTTCCACACACACACACACACCCTTAAAATGCACAAGAAATGTCACCTCCAGACACAATGGGACTCCATATGGCTGTTTTTTTGTGCCTGGCACACAAGTCTTATTAGAAATAACACAAAGTTTATGTCAGTCCAAACACACATTGAGAAATCTTGAATTTTGCAGCATACCACTCCAGTTATCTCTCGTAATTCTCATCTGCCACTCCTAAGTAACCCTGGTAGGGCACACGATGACTGATCACCTGCTGTCACATAACGATCTAAAACCCTAATGTGGGCTTTATAAAACCCCAATGCATAATACAAACAAAAAACACAACAACAACAAGATAAGCAATAAATTATAGTAAAACAGATACAAAACTATAAAAAACAAATATATAAACAAAAAAAACTATGGAACACAATCTAAATATCAATATCAAAACAATTGTCCACAATGTTATTGTGAAATAATTTAACAATAGTACAAATATATAAGAAAGCAGTATAATATAAAATGATATATATGTTATATACTATAATATAAACTATTATTTTCTTCTTGGTGAGGTAAAAACAAAAAAATGAACAACACCCTTAACCAATCAAATTTTAAGCAAAAACAGCTAACAAATAGAAAAAATCACAAAAAACGCAGATTTGAGTCTGTGCCCTCGTGATGGAATTTCCGTTCAATCCATTTTACATATTATGCTTTTTTGTTTCATCTATGATATGCTCAGAAAATGATTTTTAACACCTATTTTGAAACACTACAAATTTAGACAGTGTAGACCATAGTTGCTGTTCTTACAAAACTTGCATAGCCCTTGTGTAAGTTATGCAGTGGCCTCATTTATTTGACAGGTTTTCAAATTAAGGAAATGTATTATCTCTTGGAAAGCTGCTCATCATACATCATTTATAATCCATTGCTGCTAGTTCTTTTGAGCACTGTGTTTATGTTTTATGACATGTGCTTTAATCTTTGTTTGTATTAGAATGTAACAGACGTTTTATCCTATGAAAGTATACATTCGTTTATGTATTTTTCATCTTTCTCTGTGCTATTGTGCTACAGAAATGTAGCAAAATAAAGATTGATTGATTGATTGACAACAAATCAAACTATTGCCCTTTAAGCCACCCTAACAGGAGACTGTTGCTATACGCTAAGCAAATTCATCCGCAATCAATTTTAGCAGAGAAAATGATAAAAAACATTTCATAATCCACAAAAGTCAGTAAATCTAAAAAAATTTAGGAAACAATAACCTTGAAATGTAATAATTTTTTTAGGGAAAAAGCTAAATACCTAAAATACTAAAATAGTTTTATTTTTAAACTATATTTTTACAATACAGATAAAAAGACCGGAAAATTGAATGCCAACAATAAATAATATAAAGAAATAAAGAATGATCCTGAAAATTGGTGCGGAATAAAAACAAATGAAAAAGCAACATAAATGCAAAATCTAACTAAAAACAAGTACATAAATAGTCTTCTTTCTCTATTTACTCAAAAGGGAAAACTGAAACTGGGAAAAAAAATATAATAAACAGAAGTGAAGAAATTCACTTATACTACTTCAATACTACAGTTTCCTTAAATTAGACACTGCTCCGTAAAAAAAACAAAGCCAAACAAATAGAGAATTATTAATCCAATAAAAACAACAAATTAACAAACCTCTTCCCATCAGAAAAAGTCATGCACTTTGAACAAGCCATGACATTAAAATACTAAAAGTCTATACACATGCATTCTACAAGACGGTCACTATCAAGTTTAAACAAGCCTTGTGGGGCTTTTGCCCATGAAGAACATTCAGCATTAAGTATTCAAACAATGGCCAATTTGCATGACATAAAAGCTAATAGCCTTGCTTTCAGCACCTATATAAGTCACCAAATGCTGGTCATTGGACAATAACCTCCTCTAGTAGGCACTTGGATTGGACAATTGGGCTACTCAGGTCACAGTCTCAAATTCCTTGATTGAACATGTACAATAGAACATTTTGCCCGAGCGCAAAAACAAACAATTGTGTAAAGGCATAGCAAAAATCCCTCTAAGGAACTCTTGGATGAAGCTAACCAAATATCTAACAAATATTTAAAAAGGCTGAAAACAGATCAAAGTTACCAATAGCTACACATAACAGTTCACTAATACAACCAAAACCTAAAGTATGTAAACAAACTACACAAATTCATGACATAGTAAACAGTAGGATACTCCTATTCCCAAACAATCAAGAACTGCATTATTTTGAATCCACCAGATGGACATTACTCTAAAAAAATCACCAAACATAAACTAGCCCACAACACCAACAAACAAAACCTAACATGAATACACCAGGGTTCCATATCCACTCTACAATGAGGAGGAGAGATGCCACCCCCACTCCTCCTATCTTTTACTTTATGCATGTCAACTAAACTATTATTACTATATTTATTATTTTCTAAATATTCTGTATCAATTTTTTCATTAAAAAAAGCTCACCCAACTAACTTCATCAACATTAGCACTGCGACCTCTATTATTACCATTCTCAATGTCATTAATGATGCTCCAGAATAACCGGAGGTCTTTGGGTTTACATGCGTGATGGACTTTTACCCAAGTTGATTCATAATAGGCTTGTTTTGCTATCCATATTTCCTTCTTGTATCTCCGTTTTAACTCTCTAATTTTACATGATATATTGAGATGCGGTAGCCTGTTATTATTCCTGTGAAGTAATCTTATTTCTTTATTAAGTTTTCTTTTTTGATAAACTAAGTGGAAAGAATACCATCCTGGTCTCCTGGGGTTTAGTGTTATACCCTTACAGGGCTGGTCTCTCTCAAATTTAGCTACTAATTTATCACACAAATGGGACCAAAGCTCAACCATAGACTGCCCTTCAGCATAAGCAGAATGTGTATCCTGAATTAAACAGCCAAGAACGCCCAAGATTTTATGCTCAGTTTTTCCATTCCAAATTAACCTTTTAAGATTAAAGGCTGTTGGAGCTTTTATCATAGTCCTAGTTTCTGGCAGATACTCCGGATCAATGTCAAGGAGAATGACTTGTGGATTGTGATCGCTTTCAATCCTTGGGACAATCTCGTAATTTTTTACTAAATTATATAATTTCTCAGACAGTATAGTATAGTCTATTACAGATGAACATTCAGCTTTGTTAAATGTGGGAATATTATCTGAATCATGCAAAATCTTTAGGTTGTATTTTTTTTAAACTCATATTCTGTCCATTGAGCTAACCGTTTTAAGTCAAGAGTCTGCCCATTAAAAGAATCAAAGTGCATATTAAAATCACCTGAAATAATAAATACTGAATCCAAATGCTCATAATATAAAGTTTTTACCATTCACCATAGCAGGATTATTTAAATACACAATCCCTAAACTCAAATTAAATAATGTTATGAAATGTTCAAATATTAGTTTATTGATATTCATTTTGGAAAAAAAAGCTATAAACTATAAGCAAAAAAATATAAAATATTATGGCAAATTTAAAATAAATAGACTGGAGCGAAATTTGAATCATTTGTATTGCACAAATTGTTGGACATGCCCTAAAAATTGCACAAAATGGTTGTTCGTCATTTTTAGCTACAACATTAGCATTTAGTTTGTCCTCATATCTATTTTGGACGTGAGAATGTTTTGCACACTCAGTGGTATATTCACAAGAACATGTGCTAAACATCAGCAAAAACTACTAACGCACCATTACACATCGCAGCCTATCACAGGGAAAAGACTCAGTGTCAACGTGGAATTCACAACAAACCAGTAGCTTGCAATAGTCTGCTGAAATCACGGCCGATGTTCATGATACAAACACCTCGATAGCGATAAAAACACAAACCCCCAACGCAAAAAAACATGCGATGGGCCAAAACGCAATGAGGAAATCAGCAATAAGCAGTGCCAGGTCTGCAATACACACATGGATTCAATTCAATTCAATATTTCTCTATTCAGTTTTTTAAAATTTGAAAAACCATAAAAGCAGTATCAAGAGTTAAAAACCAGATAATTCAGTTTTAAAATGATTGCAAATCAGTGTAAAAGGCAGTGTCTGGGGAGAACAACAGAGAACCCTAGCCTTAATATCTAATACAAAGTAATACTGAATCTATCTAAAGCAATTCATTAAAGCATTATCACAAGTTCATTCTATGTCTAAAAATACATTTCAGAAATGTAACTATATGTTTAGAAATCCATTCCATCTCTAAAAACTGAAGGCGTAACAATGCTGGGCGACATCTTCTAATACCCAACAATTTTAGCAAAGGTACCAGCCAGATCTTTCGGTGCCCATCATAAAATTTACAGAACAAAAAAGTGTGGATGGTTGACTGCACAGAAGTCTCATCACATGGGCAAGGTGGTAAAGTTAAGGCCCAACTGTTTCTCTCTGGGAAGGTAACCAATCGATGAAAGATATTTAGCCTAAACCTCGTCAGAAGCAATCTCTAAAATGTGGTGAGGTCATAGATTAAATACGGCTGGATTGAAAGAGTGGTTTGGACCACCATTGCGTGTTTGACCGAAGCTTTGGTTACTTCCTTGGCGATTCGTAGTTCTTCTAGGTGACTGAGGGCCATTACTTTCAGAGTCTTCCTTGATATTACCCGGACCGTACTAGGAGCGGAGTAATAGCTCCCTAGTCCTAGGTCATTTAGAAACCTTTTTACATACGATAACCATCTAATTTTGTTCGAATGATCCAGTGACATACAGTCTGCAATTATTTGTTTGGTAAATACATTTTTTTCCGAGCACCAGCTTCAGTGCCAGAGAAGAATTGGTTCAATTTTGGCCAAATTTATTAAGTGGGGGAGCCCCACTTCCATATGGCATCCAAGTGTAGACACGCTCTTCGGTACCGCTAACAAAAAGCTTACAAAAGTGTTCTTGGCCACTTGCAGGCTACTAATGTTCACATACCCCCACACACCGGCCTCGTAAAGGGTGATTGCCTGGCACTTAGTTCTGTATATCCTTAACAGTTCTACAGGTGGACTCTTGCCCAATTTTTGAGAGAAGTTTATGAGTGCAGCAATTGCTCTAATAAGATGGTGTTTTCTTGCCTCAATCGCGGGTTTCCAGTTTAGTTTGTGGTCAATGATAATGCCCAAATATGGATATTGGCCAGTAGTTGCAAGTTTCTCTTTATTCAGGTATATGTCCTTTACCACTTTTTTCCCTGGACCTGCTGTCATTACATACTTTTTTTTATATTTATGTGTAAGTCTAGCTTCCCATAAAATCTGAGTATCTATCCAACGCCTTCTGGAGTTCGCGGGGGGTGGGAGCCAATATCACGGCGTCGTCCGCGTAGAGCAGAGCGGGGATCAAACGTTTGTTTACTTGTGGGAGATCCTGGCCCCCCCTCAACATGGCCGCCTCCAGGCCATTAGTGTAGAGTGAAAACAGAAAGGGGGCCAGGACACAACCTTGCCGGACCCCCCGCTCTACCCCAAACGACGCAAAATTTGCCTTTCTCCTCAAACCGCACCCTTGCAGAGGCATTAGAGTATAGTTCTCTTAAGAAATCCACCAAAGGTGAGTCAACCCCCATTGTTAATAGGACCATAATTTTGCGTGGGAGACGCAATCAAATGCTGCGGAAAGATCAACTTATACCATGTATAGTCTACCAGGCTTAGCACAAACATATTTTCCCAGTAACATAGATAGGTTCAGGGCTTGCTCAGTTGTTCCAAAACCTTCCCGAAACCCGAATTGGAGGTCCGAGAGGACCCTGCCGTCGTCAGCCCACCACTGGAGACGCTCGAGGACAACTCTACCAACCACTTTGCCTAGCGAATCCAGCAGTGAGATCGGGCGGTAACAGGAAACCTCCTGGCGGTCTCCTTTTTTAAATATGGGGACCATGATAGATTTAGTCCAAGAGTCCAACGGACCCACCTCCGTCACTGCGTTAAATAATCTTGTCAAGATTGGGGCCCACATATCCAAGTTGTATTTAAAAAGGTCTATGGGAACCCCGTCTGGGCCCGGAGCCTTACCATTTTTGCTTGCTGTAAGGGCTTGATGAACCTCATCTAAAGTAAATTCTAATTCAATGGGGTAGGACACTGCAGGAAGGCTACTGGTGGTAACTGGATCAACGCCCGTTAACACTGGGCCTTTCTGGAATATCTTTGCAAAATGAGCCACCCAAAATGGATTCCTCAATAGCTACGTCAAGGGTCGGGCAATTTTTTGTGTCCACCAGGAAGGGAGATTTAATCACTGACAAAAAGGCTGCACTATTTTTTTCCATGCAGCTTATATATAGTTGGTCCCATGAAGCCTGTTTTAATTCTACCTTCCTCTCCTTTAGAGCAGACTTATAATCCTTTCTTAGAATTGCTAGTTCCCGTGGCATTCTTTTAGTTTTTTGCAGAGCTAATTTTAATTTAGTATGTGCTGCTGTAGATCTGTGGTTAAACCACCCTGTTTTCTTGGGGCGACTATTTTTTAGCTTGACCATAAGTGAATCTTTTATTGCATTACATCAAAATGGTTTAGAACTTCCTCATTTACAACTTGCTGATCTAAGCATTTAACAATTGAGGGATAGGCTGCTTTTATGACTTTACCTGTTATCTCCAAAGGGTCTACCTTCTCCCATTTTAAAGAGAAACCATTTAACTTATCCAGTTACAAAGCATTCTGAGTTAGCACGCTAGTATACTTTGAGTTAAATGATGATGGATTAAACGGAGTTCTAAGCTAAGGGCGCAATGATCGCTTAAAGTATTAATTAGTGGGGCAAAAATCATTACACGACTGACCAAGACATTTGACATTAGGATATTGTCGATCGTTGTCTCACACCCCCTCCCCAGAAATGTTGGATCCAACTGTCGTGATACATCGTCCGTTTTGTTAGCAATGACAAGATCCAAATCTGACAGAGTTTCATTTAGGTACTTTCCTATAATAGAGTGATTAAAGTGGACAATAGGGTCCTCATTTTCGTCCACTAACCCACAAAGATTACGATTGCTAAGTAGACAAGGATGTTGAATAACATCGCCCCCCCCAGATAATATTGACCCCTGCTCTACCACCTGAGTCACGCGTTAAAGAGGATAGCTTTTCCCATAAACTGTGCAAAACCTTCAACACCTCTCCTTCTGGTAAGTTGTTACAGAAATTAAGCAGAAGGATGGGGTCCTTGTTATTAAAAGAGAGGCTAAGAAGCTGGTAGTTTACATCCAACTCTAATACTATTGTTTTCAGCCTAATGTGTTAGCTATAAAAGTACTCAAGGCTCCTTTGGCCCTACCCGATGGAACAGCTAGTGCGGGGGGAAAGTAGGTTTTAAATCCTACCAAATGGATTTCAGACATGGACCAAGTCTCTTGGAGAGAAATCACGTTGTGTTTCTGGAGAAAATTCAGGGCACTCCCATCCCCCACCTTGGAGCGAAGGCCAGCTATGTTTCAGAAAAGAAATGTAATCGATGGTAAATCATTATCTAAGGAACTGTCTAATGAAAGGGTGGGATGAACTACTTGCCCGGCCTAAGCCTTAGTGGATTCTACCGTGTTTTTACTACTGGTGGGTGGTGAGGCATGCCCCGGTAATGTTAGGTCATTATTGCTGGATACCATACTACCTCTCCCAGTTCCTAAATCGCAAGGCTCGGGCACTAGAATGTCACCACCTGATGGATTAGATAGAATACCTATCTTGCCCGATATTGGCATTTCAGTGGTTATCAGCAAAGCATAAATAGGTACATCCCCAATAGCCTCATTTTCGAGTCAATCGACTCCTTCCAACCCAGAAAGCATCGAAAAATAGTTAAAAGTGGGGACATTAAAACCAGAACCTTCTAGGGTCGGCCTATAAAAGGCCATATGCCTTGGGGGTCGTCTTGGCGGGTCAGGAAACAACGACTGGGGGTAGAAGTAACTTAGATGGTGGGTTGAAATACCTTCACTACCTCCCGTGTTATACCAATCACCAATATGTCTCACAGCTCTATGATCCGTGAAGCTAACAATAACAACATCCCCCCCTCTGTCCTTAGGCCGATTCCCCACCCAACCCAAACGCCTTACATTCAGGATTTCTCCATTGATATGTGCAGGCAAAGGTCTATTGTTACTCAACCAAAATATTACTTTATTTTTCAATTCTCGATTGTCCTCTATTGTCGTGTTCTAATCTAGGACCCCGATCAATATTGTGACCTTATGCCCCTATACGGCTATAATCCATTCATACCCCTATAATGGCATAAACGATCAGAGCCATATTCAGCCATATTTCAAAAACTCGCCTCTGCAGCTCATTACAGTACATGACACAGCAGAAGCCACTATCTTAGATTCCTAGATTACACTCCGAGTTCTTCAACAAGATAAAAACCCCAGCAACCTGGGAAAACCCCGCTTGCTATGTTTTGATTAGTAATAGAACCCTGTAAGAACGACCGGTTCTTGTGACATCTTTATTGACGTCTTATGTCCAAAAACGTACGTTCAACAAGGCACCTTTCAGGTATAAATATTACCAACGTTGCCTTAAGCAAGAGCGATGGTGTGGTGAATACAGGAGCAGAACAGCTCCGGCGTTTCCAGCCTACCCTTGGGGGTAACTGGAATATCGAGTCCTGAAAGGAAATACAAGACCTCAAACATTCTATTCCAGAGGTATGGTGTTGACTAAACACTTAGAGAGAATTCTTGAAGCAAATCCTTGGCAAAACCAACTTAACTTAAACTGCTACTTACTTACTCCCTCCCAAGTATTAGGCTTAGGTCAGGTACACTGGGGTAGGCATAGTTAGAAGCACCAGTTGAGTACGTTAGCTAAATGTATATATGAATGTATATATTTTATTCATTTTAATCATTGTATGGCTAAGAAACCATATCAATGCTTTTACAGTATTATTTTGCAATCCTCCTTTTACTGTACGCACTTTTTATAATAACAAGTCTTCCAATTGTGGCAATTCATTTCTCTTGCATGAGAAGAAAGACTGGTCAATAAATAATACCTTTTATTGAAAACGCCCGTCTCTCTATTCTCTGCATCTTGGTGAAAGTAGTCTGCACAACTGACTGAGTGAAATAGCTGTCTATTGTTTCACACAACTCTAGAGATCGACTCTTATTCTAAGGAGCAAAGTTGTCATGTTTATGCGGTTGTTGGAAAACTGAATCCCTTCTTGTCTGAGCCAGGGGAGCTGATCACTTCCTATCCAGTCAAGAAAGTTTCCAGTGACCTCTGAGCTAGTTGGTAACAAACCCAATTAAGTTTAGCATAGTCAGTAGAGACCTGGAAGACCGCACTTCTACGTCTACACTGCTGTTTATGTTATTCCAATGTGCAGGGCCTATAGGGAAAATAGGAACTACACTACATGGCGCCCAACGTTTGGTAAGGCGATAAAACTAACGCAAGACGTTAGAGTAACTCAGTCGTGCTTTTTCACACAGACCCTTTCTCCCGTAAATACTCCAATAGACGTCTGGAGTGGGTGAAAGGTTAAAATCCGCCCGAACTTAGTAGGAAGAGATTCCTATGTAAAGCTCTGGTTTATTCAATGTTGAAGGATACAGTGTTCCAAAATATTGTGCACCTAATCTTTGTACTCCTTGAAACCTGATCTGCAACAAAAGACCTTCCTGACAGTAAAATGTCAGAAGAAGAAAACGGAACCACTGGAGCCTCAGTAAATGCGACTCAGCAGGCTTCCGATGAAACAGGAATTTACCCACCTGGTGCGATAATCATCCCGGTCAACATAAGAAAAACTATAACGTTAAAAATGATAGAAAATGGACTGACCACACAAGGTGGCACAGTCGTCTTCGTGATAGAGGCACACGAATATCGGCAGACAGAGGTATTCTATTCATAGATAAAATTTCTAGCGGCAAACGCTGCAACGCACGAGTTCCACTATTACAAAATAGAGGATCCACCGGAAGAGTACGCTCCTTTCGAGGAGATTGAAATCCCATTAAAATACCAAGAGCATCTGCTCTGGTTTAAAGGTGCCCTAAAACAAAACGATCATATTACCAGGCTCGGTCCACTAGGTAGACCAGGAGCAACGTGGCCGGTTCTAGCCAGCTACACACCACATCCTGACATTGCAAACATGTCGAAAGAAGAACTTTTAGCACAGCTAAAAACATTAATTAAAATACATAGACAATTAGTCCAATATGTAATGCAGACTGCAACAGTCCAAACAGCTGTTAATGTTCCACAGCTGACCCCTCATCAGGGGAACACAAATAAAATTACACCACAGAACATACAATCATGTCTTGGTAAAACACCCATAAAACGGGAACAAATTCCTTTCTGGTTAGCGCAGAAAATTACTCAAAAAGAGGCAGTATTTCCGAATACTACCACTATTGAGAAACACAGAATCCTGACCATCTGCCTTCCAATGGGGGTCGCACCACACGTGGAGGACTGTGACACTTGGGGTACAGTCTTTGCTTCCATTTATACAAAAACACATGGTGTTCCGTCAATGGCGGTAATACCAGATGTGCTAAAACAGATTCAGAATGAATACGGTCCAGAACCTGCTTTAACTCTTGGTATGAAATTACTGAAAGACTTCAAGCAGGTCTCGGCTATATTACTAGCCAATATAAAAGGAGAAGCAGCATCTGTGGCGATCCGCCAAAAATTGAAGGAAACAGATATAACAGATCAACCAATTGAGCTTGCAAGAATTATAGAAAAATGTTATGAAGAATTAGGTAGAGACAGCTTGGGTGGGAAACCAGTAAAACCCCAACTACTCGAAAATCCTGAAAAATTATTTATTAAAAATAATTCAAACACTCCTAAAAAGAGCTGGGATGGAAATAAACAATCCACTCCCCAAAAAAAAGTTTTCCCGTCCAGAGGAAGGTCTCCTTGACGGAGGGAAAGAACTCCGACTCGAGAACACCAGTCTCCCCAGAGGGAGCCCTCTGAGAAAAGATATAACCTTAGAAATAGGGATAACTTGAAGAAGCCTGATAGATATCAAAGTATTGATACACGTCCCTCTCGATCTTTTTCGCAGAAATCGGAAAGAAGACCCAGGAGATCACGCCAAGTCCAAAGACAAGGAACCTGCTCAAAGTAAAAAAATCACAATTTCCAAGAAAGAAGGTAGCCAGTATTAGAGTAATCGAACATGCCGAGAATACTGAGGACACAGCTGAAAAACGGGGAGTGGGCACAGACAATGCTAGACAGTGCAGCAGAAATCACCATAGCTCGCAAGATCCTGATGAGTCATCTGGAGACAGTGGACACGAATGAATACATTCAAGTAGAAACTGCCGACACCAGAGTTAGTGAACCTCATAAGATATACAAAATAACACTGCGTATAGAGGGTGATAAGACTAGGAAAATAAGGGGTCTATTTTGGGATAACCTCTCAAAAGGCTATGACATCCTGTTAGCTGAAAAAGATTGGCCCCCAGAGTTTGTCAGGGAGTGCCCTCATGGCGAAGAAATGATTATGCCTGCCTTCTCGAATCACATTCCGATTCACACTAAATATATATATGCAAGGAAATGGGCAGTGGCCCAGGCACCAGCACTATATAAAAATCATGTAGGATGGGATGAGGACTCTCCGCCTCACAAAATCCAGTTAAACAGTCAACCGACTGCACAAAGGCAGTATCCAATTAAGCAAGAAGCTAAAAAGCAAGTCAGGAAGATTTTAGATCAACTTGAATACCAGGGGGTGATTGAAACATGCACCTCTCAAATGAACAATCCTTTGTTTCCTGTCTCCAAACCGGACAATTCATATCGTCTAGTCTTGGACTACAGACACCTAAACTCGACCCTCTGTGAGCATTGCTGATCCAGACATCGATGATAGCAATCATTCTCACACCTGCCAAGTTACAGCATTATCAAACTTGGTCGAACTGTCACCTGATTTTGTAGACCAATTCTTTGAGAGCCTGTCTGATATGATGTTCTCCCCTAAACAGAAACAATGATTTTTTAAAAGCATTCAGACACACAGCGTTCCCATGAACTCTGAATTCGGCCTTCAGTATTTATCAACAAAAACTACTGAAAAGCGTTGGAACTCTATTCCCCGCTCGCCATGAAAGAATTTTTTTTTCGGATTGAACATTTTTTCAAAATGTTTACCTTTTTTCTGGCACGAAAACCTTTGCTTAAAGTAGAACTATTCATAAAGAACAGAACTTCTATTTTTAGGTAGAGCTAGAGACATAATAACTTTACCTCAGCCTCTAGCACATGTTACAGCAAATGCATTTCTATGTGATGAAATAATCTCGCACTTCTTTTCTGTATAAAGAGATATTTCATGTGTTATTCTTTTTTTCGCAAAATCGTTCAACTGATTACATATGCTATAATTTTTGAATGATTTCTATGCTTAAAGACGTACAGTACCTATATTTTCATGTATTTTGAATACACTATTTCAAATGCAAATATGTATTTTGGGGTGGGTAGGAATACACGCGCATCCTATTGCTTTAGTTTTTAGTAATTTGATGGACATAAATTTGTGGAGTGGGTGTCGTGTTCTAATCTAGGACCCCGATCAATATTGTGACCTTATGCCCCTATACGGCTATAATCCATTCATACCCCTATAATGGCATAAACGATCAGAGCCATTTTCAGCCATATTTCAGAAACTCGCCTCTGCAGCTCATTACAGTACATGACACAGCAGAAGCCACTATCTTAGATTCCTAGATTACACTCCGAGTTCTTCAACAAGATAAAACCCCCAGCTACCTGGGAAAACCCTGCTTGCTATGTTTTGATTAGTAATAGAACTCTAATGAGCACTGCAAGAACGACCGGTTCTTGTGACATCTTTATTGACGTCTTATGTCCAAAAACTTACGTCAAACAAGGCACCTTTCAGGTATAAATATTACCAACGTTGCCTTAAGCAAGAGCGATGGTGTGGTGAATAGAGAAGCAGAACAGCTGTCCCTTGCAGAGCCCAGCAGATGCAAGCAGCCCACGGAACCTGCCCCTCCTCCTCCTTGATGCGCTGAGAAAGGCGCTGTCTTTTCTCCTGCCGAGAAAATCCTGCTCCGGCGTTTCCAGCCTACCCTTGCGGGTAACTGGAATATCGAGTCCTGAAAGGAGATAAAAGACCTCCAACATTCTATTCCAGAGGTATGATGTTGACTAAACCCTTAGAGAGAATTCTTGAAGCAAATCCTTGGCAAAACCAACTTAACTTAAACTGCTACTTACTTACTCCCTCCCAAGTATTAGGCTTAGGTCAGGTACACTGGGGTAGGCGTAGTTAGAAGCACCAGTTGAGTATGTTAGCTAAATGTATATATGAATGTATATATTTTATTCATTTTAATCATTGTATGGCTAAGAAACCATATCAATGCTTTTACAGTATTATTTCGCAATCCTCCTTTTACTGTACGCACTTTTTATAATAACAAGTCTTGCAATTGTGGCAATTCATTTCTCTTGCATGAGAAGAAAGACTGTTCAATAAATACTACCTTTTATTGAAAACGCCCGTCTCTCTATTCTCTGCATCTTGGTGAAAGTAATCTGCACAATTGACTGAGTGAAATAGCTGTCTATTGTTTCAAACGACTCTAGAGATCGACTCTTATTCTAAAGAGCAAAGTTGTCATGTTTATGCGGTTGTTTGAAAACTGAATCCCTTCTTGTCTGAGCCAGGGGAGCTGATCACTTCCTATTCAGTCAAGAAAGTTTCCAGTGACCTCTGAGCTAGTTGGTAACAAACTCAATTAAGTTTAGCATAGTCAGTAGAGACCTGGAAGACCGCACTTCTACGTCTACACTGCTGTTTATGTTATTCCAATGTGCAGGGCCTATAGGGAAAATAGGAACTACACTACACTATTATTCCCTCTGGGAGTACTGGGACCCCTGCCATAACTACGACAAAAGGGGCAGCTTCCGGAGGTAGGTCTATTTTTTTATGAATTGGTCTATTCCTCTTATTAGGGACCATAGGCACGTTTGCCGTTTGTTTACAGGTTTCCTGATTTGTGGCCAACCCTTCAGTTCTTTCACCCTTATTAGTATTGTTATTAATTGGTTTAGCCATAGCATGGGGGACCGAAATGTTCTGGACTTGGGAAGGAGGTTGGTCCTTATTGGGGGATTTAGGTGATGGTCTCTGTCCAGGTACAGTATTCTCCCTAAGGTCTGTGAATCCAGAAGGAGCTAATTTATAAAGCAACTCTGTATGTCTTACCATTTCATTTTCTATGGACCCCAGTTGCAAGCCTATTCTCTTGACCTTCTCTACAAGGGGCAGGATTAATGATTTAACCAGTTGGACCATGCTCACCAATAAATCGTTAACAGATATGGGCGGGGGGCCGTTGGTCTAGGACGTTTTTAGAGGTATTTACTCGAACGTCCCCCACCGGGCATTCAGATGGTTTTAAATATTTAGCCCTCGTACCACCCTTACTATCCCTCCCACGTTTCCTCTTTTTTGACATAGGACCTGTGTCTGAGTTCTTTTTAGCTGCACTATGTCCTGATGATGGCATATCAACCGGTAACGTTATTTCAGAAACAGTAGAAATATCCACAGAAGTAACCAATGTTAGGTCTGTACCATTGGAGCCACGAGTAGGTAGTTCAATTTGCGGCGACCGGTTTGGAGCGGCCGTCCCTTGTGAACTTTGGGGTAGTTGTTGGATATTATCTATGCTTTGCCTTGGGGGAGTAACTGCTAGGTTTATTGCGCACAAAGAAGCGTTTTTTATTCATTAACTCAAGGGAAAGACGTTTTTCCGTCAGGGCTATTTCCTTCTCTAATACGGAGGTAGCCCTGGTAATGAAACCATCTAGGGTTCCCCTAACCGACCCCCCCACCAAGGAAGGTCGACCCAAACTGCAGCGCTGACTCATACTCCCTGATTAGCCTAACACAAAACAAACCATAAACAAATACACAATCGTGAAGTAATTACGAAAACGTATTATGTGCAAATGGAAAAACAAGGTGTCCCAGTATCAGTAAGAGAGAAGTAATCACGATCTTCCTTACGTCACAAAGTGTCCAGCAGCAAATGTCAATAGGGTGGCCACAGACGGCCCGCCCTTTGCCCGGGCTTCGCCTGGCACGAGTCCTGCATGCGCGTGAGTAAGTGTGACTAAATAGGGAGGTGGGACGGGAAGAGGACCCAGGTGCGCCCGGTGACTCTGGCGCTAGGCAACCTCTTCCTCACAGTCCCGCAGTAAGGTCTGAAGAGCAGCCCCAAGTCGGCGTTCTCTCCGATGTGGCAGGCAGGCGAACAGTAATACTTTCCACAAAGATTCTCTGGCCTCGAGCGGCACCCCTTGGATGGCAGGAAAAATCAAAATAAAAGTAGGAAAAACACCCAAACACCAACTGACCAACACCCAAGCACCATGGAGGCAGCCAGAGTAGGTGATGATGGACAAGTGCAACCCCACAAGCACCCCGGATGACCAGCATGGGACCTCGGGGACAGGGAAGGGCAAGGACAAGAAGAAGAGAAAGACGAAGTTTAGTCCGCAGGAAAACAGGATCCTAGTCACGGAGGTGATGGAACACCATCAACAACTGTTCGTCACCTCCAACGTGTCATTGGGAACAAAAAATGGGATATGGAACATTGTGGACAAGGTGAATGCCGTTGGAGAGCACAGCCGGTCAATGGACGAGGCCAAGAGGCGATGGATTGACATCAAGCGAAAGACCAAGGAGAAACTTGCAGCCATCCAGAAGGCAGCAATGCAGACTGGAGGTGGGGGCTCAGTGCTACAGCTCGTGCTGGATGACATGGAGGAGCTGGTGTCGACCGACATCAGTGTGGAGACTGTGGCCGGTGTCCGGGGACCGGACACTGCTCAACAGGACACAACACAACTACAACAAGGTGAGTGACCACTAGACACTGGGTGGATGGATGGAGTGGGCCACAATGGCACACATGCACAATCAAGCAGTGCACACCCACAAGGACTCTGGGTCATGGCCCTGATCCACACATTGTCACAATGTACAATGCCATGCTGTCTGAATGTCAACATGTACCATGCGGCTAAATACGTGTGGACACATTATAATACACCATCTCCCCTTCACCATGCAGGGGCACCATCTACACCTCCTGCAGTGCAGTACCAGCCACTCTTCACTGATGACGAGGAGGACACCACCAGCATCAACAACCAAACCCTCCAAAACATCATGAACATCATCCGCAACTCACCTCCAGGATCAGGGCAGCCCAGCTACATCGAGGAGACCCCATCCACTACCCAAAGCACCCCGTAGGAGGCACCCACAGCCCCAGCACTCTCCCAAGACCCCTAGGAACGCAAAATGTACAGGAGGGCCAGAGTGAGACGGCTGAGCAGGTGCAGGTGGGGTTAGGCCTCTTGGCTGCCAACATGGACACCATCCATTGGTGTCTAGGTCCCATCAGGGACCAGCTCCAGTCCCCAACAGACACCCACTGCCCGCTTGATGCTCTCCAAGGAGGCCTGACTGAAACTACTGGAGTCATGATGCGGAGGGAAGAACACCTGTCCACTCAGACTGGCTCCAGCGATTCCAAACGTGAGTTGGCACACATACGGAGGCTCATGAAGGACATGGTGCGGATGGAGGCGGAAAGGATAGCAGCCACCGTTGCACATCAGCGAGATGTAGCTGGGCTCTACCATGCCCTGCATATACTCATCATGGCATTGTTGCCACAAGGTGTGGTGCTGATGAAAGCTGCTGGCCCCACACCATCCACATCTCCACCCCCTGGTGTGTCAGTTCCTCAAAGTGTGGCAGGTGTATCCACTCCGGCACCTGATGTGCCACTCTCACACAGTGCGGCCGACAATCCTCCTCCAGCTCCTGATGTGTCAGTGGCACACAGTGCTACAGCCGGTACTGCAACACCCACAGGTGGGGCAGAGCACACATACGAGGATGAGGAGGTGGATGGAATTGTGTTCGGAAGGAGGCAGTAGCATTCATCTCCGCTACTTCGCCTGTTTCTGTTTGGTGTCGCACATGGCCTCATGGTCTCATGACCTCCCACTGACTGATGATACACTCTGTTGTACTCTCCTTGGACCTCAATATGGACTGCCATATCCTGTTTGATGACCAATGACACAGCAGCTAGACTGCAGACTGTTCCCTTCATCTTCCGCAGCGCCTGTCATCCCCGGATGGACTCTAGCTGGCCCTCCTCCATGGGCCCATATTGTGTGGTGTGCTTGTCAAGGCCCTGTACCGCTCCGGCTGCAACACTCCACTGGATGTGCAATAAACATCCAGTAACGCACTTCTGTGTCATGCCTTTCATCATTCCTGCATGAATGTGTGGATGGAAGTGGGGGCAGTGATTTCCCTTACGTCAATGATGCTCATCTAGTGTGATGTCTGTCACTGTGTTCTAGATTGCCTATTGTGTCCGGGGTGCCGTGGACACTATAACTGGAACACACACATTAGTCACTTCCTTGTCTGGACATGAACTTCACCACGCCCACAGCACCGGAGCCATTTTTGCAAGCTCTGCGCTGGTCCAGCGTACGCCAGGCCAGACCACTCCTCTGACACTCCAAGGGGATGCCCACATAGCTACCTGTCGCAGGCGTACTCGCTGGGGGTGTGCAGGTCACTGGTCTAGTTGTCAGTATGTCACGCCGATTTCCTGAGGGCAGGTCTGCACACACACACCACACCCATTGTAGTATGGTTTAGGGCCTCCTTTTGCGTGCATGTTATGTTAGCATGGTTTATTAGATGTTAAAACGCCATTTTTCCTTTTGCTCCTTTTTGCACACAACACTAACACTGCATAGCTGTTTTTGCAAGTTAGCTTTCACGAAGGTCTATATATGAGATAGGTTTGTTTTTCGACATGTCTAGACATACATTGTGCCCCCAGTCTGTACAGTGAGTTCTGAAACGTCAAGGTTATCATAACATGTGAGCCTGTTTATCGACATGTCCCTGTAACACATTCTAGACAAAACATTTTGGCAGCTGCGAGCCAAGCAAGATTCTCGTGCCTTAATCATAGCACACTTGCCATAATTTCACACACTTGGAAGATTCCAGGGATGCAGAGAGCCTTGCTGATCCAGATGTAATCTACTCTTACTGAGTGGATAGGTAATGGGGTCCCCCAAAACAAGCTCACAAGACCTTCTTTAGTTTATAATACATAGTTCCTATATAGGGAGGGTGGTAAAACTAGGCTCTATATCACCTGTTTGCACTATCATTGTAATATAATTCCTCCTTTTGTATTTTATGGAGTTGTAACCATGCTGACAATATTATTTGTAATCAAATGTCTGCTTATAATGACTTAAATACTGCGCATGAGATCACGTCATTAAAATAAATATTTTAACCTTACCGTGTTTTTTTTTTACTCCTGTTGTGGACCAGTATGAGAGTATAACAAAAGAGTGTTCTCACTTCCCACCATTCCTGAAATGGTCCTAAGTCGCATGTTCTAGGTTGTCTCATCATTGGTTACTTTGCTATAGGACGACGAGCTAATGTGACACTGATTGCTAGCTGATTGGGGTTTCTAGGTACTGAGGTGAGTTTCTGATACACCACAATTCACTAATGTCCCAGGTCTCTGTGCACAGTTCTCTGTATGAGCAGAAATCCTTGCAACACCATCTGGCACAGACGTCACAGGCCCTGTGACCCTGCTAATATATATGGGTCCGACAGCGTCACATTTCCCTCTACCGGTGGTGACTGGATGACAAACGCTCCATGGTGCTGAATCATAAAAGGCCCATGATTTGCTGCCCACAGGGTTGGTGGCACACAAGACCTTGTGGCCCACATGGGCCTTACACCACGCGGCACTGATTGGCGTAGTGCAGGGTTAGTGGCACTGAGGCCTTGCGGCCGACACAGGCCTACCCCCACGTGGCACTGACTGGCGTTGCACAGGGTTAGTGGCACACATAATTGCTTGTGCGTGTGCAGCCTGCAATGATGATGTGTGCACTGATGTGGTCTCCGCCATTGATGACTCAGGACTCAGCGGCATATGTTGAACATGCTGGGACACCGGGCGGACTCACATGATGTGGACCAAGCCATGGTGGCGTGACAGGGGCCTGGAGCTTGTTCGGCATTCGGTGTGCCTACTGATGCACACACCAGTGGCAGCAGGTGAGCAGTGGGGCCTATGTGTGCAGGGGCTGCAGTTTCTCTCTCTCTCCCTTCTCTCTCTCTCTCACTCTCTCTCCCTTCCCACTTTCTCTCACTCTATCTCCCGTCCCTCTCTCTCTCTCACTCTCTCTACCTTCCCTTTCTCCCTCTCTCTCACTCTATCTCCCTTCCCACTCTCTTTCTCCCTCTCACTAAATCTCCCTTCCCTCTCTCTCTCTCTCTCTCACTCTCTGTCCCTTCCCTCTCTCTCTCTCTCTATCTCTCTCTCTCCCTCTCTCTCTCTCTATCACTCTCTCCCTTCCCCCTCTCTCTCTTTCACTATATCTCCCTTCTCTCTCTGGCTCACTTTCCTTCTCTGTTTCTCTGTGTCTAGCTGCTTTGATGTGGCAAGACACATCTTGATTATGTGCTTTCTCTTCCAGGCTGTGTTGTCGAGGTTGTCCCCGGCAGACCCGACAGGAGTTTTCCGCATTGCTGTTTTGTGTTGTGTTTCAATAAAGTTTTTGGTTGTTACTTCACTGCTACGTGACTGTTTCTTGTTCTTCTGGCCATACATGTGTGTATTTATTTTTGAGCTGTGCGTCATTGTGCTTTTGTTGTGGCTCTTGTGGCGTGCACAGTATTTGTATGTCCGGGGGGGGAGGGCTGGGGGTGGTGGCGGTGGGTGTTGTGGCCCTCATGGGTATGCGTGTTGCATGATCATTGACACCATGGCATCTGTGGGCCTTCAGGTGCGGCTATTGGCAGGGCTCCCTTTCATGCTGCAGGTAATCATCCTGATTAACATCAGCAGTAGGCATGTGTTAATTTCCTGCTGCTACTGCAGCTTATTGCATGTTTTTGTTTCGCTTCGCTGATCTGGCAGGTCGTTGTGAATGTGGTGTTTTGGTTTTTTTGTGTGTTTTTGCACGGGAACACCCACTCTGCATCTCATTAGGGTTAGTTGGTGGGGTCCACCTTGGGGGTATATTATGGGGCAGGGAGCATGGGAATACTGGCAATGTCTGCAGTTTGCACCAGTTTGTTAATGCAGTGTTAAAAATAGCTCCACATTTGTTGCATTAGGGTGGGGATAAATAGGAGTTCAGTTCTTGTGAATTTCCCCCTAAAATGTAGAAAATATTTGCATGTGATGCAAACAACAACCACTAGGGTTTCTGTTCCCATGAAATGCTCCAGTGTTCCTTCAAAAGGCATATCACTTATGCAATGTTGCCTGATGAAATACGCATGGATATTTTATTTAAAACGTGTAGCATGAAATGATTGAAATGATGCAAGAATACACCGCAGTATATGGAATTCTTCCCACGCCTAAATATAGATTGATATGCTAATGTTATTAATTCTCAAAAGAGAATTATGCAGAACACAATAAAAATTATTGGTAAAATAAAATCCAAAAATAAATATATAAAACACACAAATAACATTAAACAATAAATACGAAATCAAGAAAAGTTTTTTTCAAATATGCATCACACGACAATATAGTAATATAGTATGCTATTCAAATTAAATGAACATGTATGAATAGGAATATGAAGCATTACTATATAAACACATATATATTCCACCCAACATTCAAATTTGGTTGAATAAAAAATATTACTTGCAATTCAGCGGCAGGTAATAATCCAATATCAAAATTTCAATGATAGTATACACTATTATCAATAAACATATCAATTTTTCAATTTAACATTAGGAATAAATAAGTATCTATGTTAATAAGACCATTACTAATTAACATATAAATACCCAATTTACTGAAATACAAAAACACATTTCTAAACGTATATATTTAAAACCACTCCCTTCCTACCTTCATAGAAAACCAATAACCCATTCAAAAAAGATTACATATACATGTATACATTAACACAATTATTGTAATAAATTGGGAATACAAAATAACCATTAGAAAATGTCCTTTAAAACAATAAACTAATTCATATTATTTTCAAATCAACCAGTTAATAATTAAAGCCCAGTAACAAATTAAAACATAGCTATTTGAAACTCAAAAGCGTACATGATATTTATGATAATAATGTTAATTACTAATATTATTGTTATTATTATTACTATTATTGTTTGTCTTATTATTACACACTTTTAAATTAACATTGCTCTTCGAATATAAAGTAAAAACTATTTTACATATTAATATAATCAATTAACGATTAAAAAGAATAAATAAAAAATAAAAATAAAATGACTTCCCACACAACCCCAAACAACCCACTGAAAATTTGAAAAAAATACTACTAAAACATTCTATAACTGATTACCCGAAACATAAATCTAAATAAAAAAACATTTGCAAGCACAAAAAAGGAAAATAATGAAGCAAATAAACATATGATAGTCTTGTATGAAAATTGTTTTTCTTTTTTATACTAAAAAAATAAGTGAATAATGTTATCATACTGAATAAAAATGTGGGGAAAAAAAGGAAAAAAGTAAATGAAATAAATTGTTTTGATATAAGGTCGTCATGTGTTGAAAAAATAAATATATATATATATGGTCACTTTATGCAATTGCTTGATATAGAATGTGCCTGTGAAATGTTTCACTTCAAGTAATTGCTTAATATATAATGTGCCTGTGACATGCTTTGATCCACCTTGCCAAAGTGAAAATAAAAAATAAAATAAATTATATTTCCCTGTCGTGGCAATGTATCCAAGATTCAGGGGCCCCTTCTTTACAAATTTCTAATCTTAGCTATCTACAGTTGATGAATAGATCTGTATCTGTGTCTGTGGAGGGAGCTAGACATATATCTCCCTCCACAAACGCAATTACTATTACGTTATACCATGTCTTCCTTATTTTCATCAAAGCTAGAACGCTAAGCTTAGTTGAAGAAAAAAAAATAGTCTCACATTTGGCTCATTACATTGCATTGTCGCGTAAAAAGTTATCTAGCACTTACTGACAACCAAAATGCATGGATTTACATAGTATTGAGCACATTTATGTCTATTCACCAGAGAACGTTTTACTGCCAAGCAGCTTTCCGGCTCTTTCTTGCAATATGTGTGGGTACAAACAGCAATTAAATAATTCAAAAATAATTAATTTGGAAGACAACCCATTAAATTACAGATGTCCCCACTGGTTACCATTTTGCCAAAATCCATTGTTTCATTTATCATTGTTAGTATTTTTCGAAAGCCTTACGGTAGGGCATGAAGAAAGTTTAAATAGGGAATACTGGATAATTAAAGAAGGAAATATAAAATAAAATTACTGAGGGCCTTAGGTGACGTTCATTATTGCCAGTTAATAGTGCTCAAGAGAATTCAATGAAATTATGGATAACATTTCAATGTAATTTGTGAGAAATCCAGAAGGAAATGTGTTTGATGTTTTACGTTAGCAAACTCATAGTTTAGTCATTTGTAGATTACTGGCAAAATAAAAGCACACGTATGAAGTTTTCTTGCTTAGAATTTTTTTTCGTAACATACAATGGGCTTGCAATAGTTTTACAATACGCTGTGTAGGGTTGAATGGTGATGTGACAAGCAGCAAACTCACATTCCAACCAATTTAACAAAAAAAAAATACGTCAATGCTTTCCAACTCAAATGTGTTTTTTTCTTTTGAGCAGCCATGTGTGGTTTTGAAAAATGTTTCTTAGCGAACTCGTGTTTTTAGAGAAAATCATTGATTGTTAGTCACGTTATGAAGCAAGCCTCTTAACCAGCCTTTAACAAACTCCATCGGCATTGCAAGAATAAAATACATCCGTATATTTTCAGCTAAACTGTGGCTTTCATTAAGAACGGTCCTGGTTATTCCCCTTTTTTAGATAAGTCAAAACATTTATTAATAATATTTCAGCATACAATACCCTACGTGGGCTTGTGGATTATTGATATACGATAAACAAATTGCATTTCCACCTCTTTTAGAGATAACTCAAATTAGAAGAAGAGTGCAGATTGCACTCTTCCTTTAAAAGCAAACAGTCATAATATGAAAGCAAAATGTGTCCTTTCTATTAGTAAAGCATTCGACTAACTTTTGCAGTCACTTGAATCTGGTAAACGGCTATGCGAAGTTTGATGTGCCAACAGCTGAGTGATTCTAAAGTATATGAGGCAAGATGTATGAAACCTTAATGATTTGCACATCAGTCACAAACTGATTTGTGAACGCAAATGCACCATACTGTGATGTACTGAAGGCAAAAGAAGATCATTTCCAATAAGCAACAGAGTCCAGGGAAAAATTAAGAAACGGTCAAATAGTAATATTCAATTGCAAAAACAAGAAAAAAATATTTTTTAAAGGTATGTAGAGCATGTTCAGAAATTGTGAATGAGTTCAAACTTTGCAAATTGTTTTATAGAGGTAACCACCTATTTGCATATGTTTCTGTTGCTTTCATATCCACAAATTTACATAGAAATATCAAGAAGCTCATTTGTATGTACTTGACCTTGTTTGAGAGGTAAGAATGCTCAAGTTAATGTATTATCTGGCCAAACCCTGTTTGAAAATGTCAATTAAGGGTTCATAATTAGTTGATTTTCTGTTATTTGACATTTGTTGGTGTCTACAAGTATGATTCCAATGAAGACGCCAATATAAGTGTGTTTATATGGGTCAAAACATTGACGTGTATATGTTGACTTTAAATGCATGTTTTGTAATGGTGGAACCTATATGGTCAGTTCAATTGACTTTATTCGATTAATTTGAGTTAATCATAAAAGTTCAGAAAAACATCATAAATATATGTACAATTAAGAAGAAAGAGGTAATAGTTAAAAAACATTAAAAACCTATATATATTTTTTTAAGAAGAACAATTCATCTCAGTAAATGGACATTTTCATCATCATCATAAAATCTTTATTTCGGTACAAGGATACCATAAAAGCACATATTTAAAAGTCATGGGACATCATATCGTACATTTAAAACAGAATACAAAATTTGTTATAAAAACACACAATTGATTATTATAGTCATAGTAAGGTCCCAATGCATTATTCTTTAAAAAAATAAGAGCACATTATGCAGAATTCTAGGGGACTGGGGGATGGGAAAAGTCACTGTGATGAAATACAATGCTAGTCCAAAGGAGAGAACTTAGCCCTGAGTACTTGCAGATCTCCTTATACGCCACATGTCTGCTAAAAAATGAGAAACTGCAAAAACAATAGGTCCTGCGGGGTCATATTGCATTACTCTGAGTGCTTGTGAGCACTGCCGAAAACCAAGATTTTTACAAAGTGGGACAAGCCAATATTTCCTTGGTTTGGCGTATGCAGGGCAGAAGAAAAAGACATGTTGCTCTGTTTCACTGTCACATTGGCATGAGGGGCAGTTTTTCGGTGCCAACATACACCATTTACATGTAAAGGCCCGTATTGGTAGTACACCATGCCGCCATTGCACGTAAAGGTTCCTTGCCATGACGGGATAGATAACATCCATAAGGCCTTCAAAGTGGTACGTGTCTTTTACCATAAGAAAGGATGCGGTTCTGCAGCCGTGCTTAGGATTGCGCAAAGACATATCCAAACTCTCAGCACGATATCCTTTCGAGAGCATGGCAGCCGAAATCTGAATACAGCCCCTCTAAGGATCAGTCCATAGGCTTGAGAGTCCCAGTCTAAAGAATTCCTTCCTGATGAAGGCAAGCCATGGAATTTCGCATGCACCGCTACTAATAGTGAGTACTCCTTTGAGCTCTTGCCTGTAGTTAACCAGCTCCGGTGTAACCCAGAGGCGGCGGCAGTACCTTAATGGTCTAAGAGCTAGCTCCTCCTCGATTCGGGTAATCCCCAAGTCTCAATGGGAGTAGCGGGGTACTGGGCGGAAGAGCTACTAAATTCCTTAGGAACCTATTCTCAACCCTGGAAATTTTAGAGTTATTACGGTGACCCCAAAGCTCACCGCCATACATACTTGCACCTCTGGCCTGTGATTTGTAGACCTCCAGTGGCGGACCCAAAGGCTTTATCGTTGAGGCATTGGATAGCCTCAAGATCCCACCTGCTAATTGGGCCAGTTTTAGCTGGGATTTGGTTGCCTGGGGACCCCACGTCAAGCTCTCATTGATCGTGACCCCCAGATAAACAAAAGTGCTAACCCTTTCCAGTGTTATTTTACCAAGGGTGGGATTGGGTCTTGTAGTTCTGGGTGGGTTGAAAATCATAAATTTTGTTTTCAGAGAACTAATCTCCAATCCCTGTTTGTTACAGAATTCTACAAATCCATCCAGTATTCTCTGGATGCCCATCGTGGATTTGGAAAGCAATAGGGTATCATCGGCAAACATTATTGCTGGTACCCTATTCGCGGCTAACTTTGGCGTATCATTATTCAGCACCCCATTCAGATGCGTGATTGCCCCGTTGACATAGAGGCAAAACAGGGTCAGTGTGAGCACACGGCCCTGTCTCACCCCCCTGCCAATGGGTTATCTGGATGTAAGAGTACCACTCTTCCCGCATCTGACTTGGGCAAAATTTGAATCATGTAACCTTATCAGGATTGAAAGGAGGTGATCAGGGATGCCCAGATCTAAAAAGACTTTCCACATTTTGCCTCTTGATACAAGATCAAATGCAGACCACAGGTCTACAAACACCATATAGAGGCTGCCACCCTCTATATGCACCATTTTCCAATGTAATAATACTAGACGGAAGATTTGGTCTATGGTGGAGGTGTTCTTCCTGAACCCTGCCTGATAGGGGCTAAGTATTTCAAATTCCTCCATCCAATCCTGCAGTTGGTCTAAAATAAGTATTGCGAAGATCTTCTGCGGGACGTCAATGAGACCTATGGGTCTGTAGTTGGATGGGAGCAGAGATGAGCCCCTTTTTAAAATAGGTACTATCTCTGCTCCCAGCCAAGTACTGGGGACCCCTATTCCTCTCCAGATTGCATTATATACTAAACAGAGATATGGGGCCCAAACTTTTGGTTGGTGCTTAAAAAGGTCGCCCGGAGGTTTATCCAGGCCGGGAGCTTTGTTTAATGCAAGTCTGTCAATCGCAGTGCATACTTCGGCCACCGTGAACATATACTCCTCAAAGCACGGAGTTTTCAGACCGTAGGACAGTGGATCTACAGACACATCTTCAGGAATAGCCTCGCAGGAATACAAAGTCCGGAAGTGATCTTCCCATACTTCGGGCACAAGGTTTGGTTCTACTGCTTGTTTTGGTCGTCCTGTGCCGATATTAATAATAGACCAGAATGTTTTAAAGTCTTTGCAGTTAAGGGCAGTCGTTAGACAGGACCACTTCTCCTGGTCCCATTCTTCCTTTGCACATTTAATTTTATTCTTTTAGTGAGCCCTCTTAACTTATTAGGGCTCTATTATTATTCTTTACGGCTGCCACTAACTCCGACTTTGCTTTTCTGCATGCCTTGTTATACCAAGAGGAGCAGGAGGTACTATTTCTTTCCCTAGACACTCTGGGATTCAATACTTCCGCCAGGCTGCATACTAGGGTCCCATGCAAGGCCTCTATCCGATCAAGAGAGTCAGGGGATGGTGGTAATTCACTCAGAACAGCTGCTTCTACCAGCAGCGGAACTGCAAGATTATATAGTTTTGCAATCTGTTCTGTTTTTCCTTATATGCGACCATCTAATTCTACACCTATTATTTGTCAGGGTCAAGTTATTAATGCCTTCGCCCCTCGAAGGATCCCTAGACCTGGCGATCTTTGGCAAGGTCATTTCTAGAATTAAGGCATTTGTGTCACTGTCCTCTCTTGGCATAACAGCAAAATCAATAACATTCGGCCATAGCCTGGTTTCCACCATAATATAGTCAAGATGTGATGTACGGCCAGGTGTATTGTAGGTATATTTGGCAGGAATGTCTGACGGAGTGCGACCATTACATGCTCGTAAAGAATGGGTAATAGTTAGTGCAGTGACTTGAACAGCTAGGGGAGACCATGCCCTAGCATATGGGTCCTGGGTCATGGGCATTGACCAGTGATCATCCTCAGCTGCAAGGGCACCTTCATTTAAACCCTCTAGGGGTTCAAAATGGCAATTTAAGTCGCCCCCTACCACTATGTTGCAATCATTCGGAATGGTGGAAATGAAGGTGGAGAGATCATCTATGGTACTAGACTCACTGCCTACTTTGACAGGGCGTGAGTAGACATTGATCAAAGCTAGCTTGAAACGATTTGGCCAGACAAGTACCACAAACTGTATGTCACTGGAGTAGGTGGTAAGAATGCTAGCCCTACAGCCCACGTGTGTTCCGACCCAGATTGTAAGGACTCCAGAGGGACGCCCCCTCCCGTTCCATATAGCTGGGACGTGGAAGGAGGCAAAGCCCACTCTGAATCCCTCTGTGTGTGCCAAGTTCCCTTGGAGGAGGCACACATCATTTTTATCCATGAATGATCCCCATTCTGGACATGTGATTTTATTGGATAGTCCAGCAAGATTCCATGACACAATTTTTATTAAATCTAAGTTTGCGGCGGGGACACCTTTCTCGAATTGTACCTCATTCCCCACATCTTTAGAAGCAGTCCTCACGCCATTATCAATCATTGGCATGCCCCCCGCTGCTATCAGTTGCAGACCCTCTGGCTATTTGGAATTTGGGTGCATCTGCTGGCCTTAGTGGTGCTGCCACAGCACATGTGTCATTTCCTATCAATTTTTCTTCCTGCATGCATCTTCCCATTTCCTTCCCCTGAGATTCACTATTCGCCCCTTGTGTGCCCCTGGGATTAATATCCATTTCACCAGAAGTTAGTCAGTCCACCATGTCTAAAGGACTAAATCTATTGTATAGACAGCGGCCTCACCTACCAAGCATTCTCCGCGTCTACCCTGTCTTGACCCTGTTCTTGTTGTGGAAGCTACACAGTTCCAGCCTACATCCCTGTTGCTGGTACTGTGCGGTAAAACAGGTAGGTAAAAGTACGAGAGTGGGAGGGACTGAATGGCGGACGCTGATGTGGGATAGGGCCACTGGCATACATGGACACAGTCCTTGTGTTCCTAAAATTAATTAGGACACAGTCTCCCCCTAAATCTTTCACTCTGTGGCCTACCCATGCAACTCTTCTGACCATCAGGATTTCACTTGTTGCATCTTGGGGTAATGGTCTATTTTCATTTAGCCAGTCAATGACTTTATTCTTAAGAGTGGTGTGTGTTTCCTCTCGCCCATTTATCAATGGTGGTACCCCAGCAAGAACCACTACGAGGGGACTGCATTCAGGGGGAAGTCAATTCGTACAGTCAGAGATTTATTCTGGCTAAGTGGTTGGGGGGCAGCATTCGAGTTTGGCATTACTGTATCCTTGCTATGGGGGTGCCTAGCCGGTCCCTTGGCTGCAATCACTGGTTTAGCCTGTTGTGAATTTCCACCCACTGGGGCCTGTGTTCCCAACCTGCTCCCACCTGTCCCTGGTATCGGCGATGGTGTGATACCGTCCCCCTGTACAGTTTGATACTTTAGCTCTGTCCTCGCTTTACTTGAGTCATTAGCTATACAGGAAGTTAGAGGCGCTGGCTCAGTATTAGGGATATTGGGGTTTACAAGTGCGCCAGGTATTCTATCTAATACATTAGTGAGTGAGAGTAGGTTTGCTTCGATCCCAGCCATTCTATTCATTAAGGGCATTAGGCTTTCAGCAATTATTGACCCCACTTTCTCCCAGAAAGCACTATTCAAAGTGACCACAGGAACCGCGGATATATGCGATGTAATTGGGGGTGGCGACATCTCAATCGTCTCATGCACCACACTTTGGTTCACCATCTCTGGCTCCCCACTTTGATCAGCATCTTTACTCCCCTCTCCCACACACTTCAATGATGTCACTCCGCCCGCACAGTTTTTTGCCTTTTGTCTATGGCCTGCCCTCCTCTTGGTTTTTTGGCCTTGTCTGTCTTTCAAGAATTCAGTTCTTAATTTGCACAAGGCCGACTTGGATCTGGTTGTTGCACGAACTGGCTGGTACGGTGTGCTTGACTCTTGAGCGGGCTCCTCAGTCCCAAATAGGGTATTACTATCTAGTGGGGGAAGGTCATTTGTGGTTACGTTTAAGGCCTCCGGGGAATGAGTGACCCGCAATTGTCCACGCTCCTGCAAGGTCCTGGCAGCTCCCAGGCCTAGTGAGAGCCGTGGTTCATTTACCTCGATTTCTTTTTCAATGACGTTAGAGGCTCTGGTAATGAAATAGTCCAGGGTTCCCCTAGTCCCCCCACCTTTGGGCCCTTTCTTCGCCGCACTGTTGGCCATGAGAGGTAATACTGACCCCTCTTTGTGAAATTTGCGACCAGTTATTGGATCTTACCGTGGATGATTGGGCAGTCAGCGATTCAGAAATAGATGTAGAGGGATAGGCCCAGCCCAGCCTTCTCAGGTCTCGGATGGGCTCAAACTGGGGCTGCGAGTCGCTAAGTAGTGGAGGGAGGCAGGGCATCCACGTCCTCAGGTGTGCACAGGGTCAGGGCTTCCTGGGCGATGTAGTCCTTCTCGGTACTGCCCCCAACAAACAGGCAGACAGCATCTGCGAGCGTACTCTGCTCGCACTTTAGAGCTTGTATTCTTAACAATTCCCCCCCCCCCCCCCCGTAGCTCCTGCGTTCTTCTGGGATATTCTGGGGACTGCAGGGGCCTTGAGGGGTATAGCCAAGGCCTTGCAGCACCAGGCAGAACCAGGCGGGGTTTTTGTTTTTTTTGAAAGAGAGAAACGCAACCGCAGGCTGGACAAGCCTTCCGCCCTCAGATGCACAATGCACACCAGAGCTGCCTCAGGTCTCCTCTAATCCACCCCGAAGCCTGGCCTTGAGGGAACAGAGGGCGCTCTGTGCGTAGGGGGCACTAGAGGCTTACACTGTTCA
Organism: Lissotriton vulgaris; assembly: GCF_964263255.1. NCBI lineage: Eukaryota > Metazoa > Chordata > Amphibia > Caudata > Salamandridae > Lissotriton > Lissotriton vulgaris. The sequence continues at coordinate 1,089,848,678 of NC_141696.1, read as the reverse complement.
CCGGTGATTATCAGCCCTCACGGCTCCCGCGGCTCACCTCTGCTCCTCCCCAGGGCGCGGATCGTCTGACGATGTGTGCTTCACACGGTCGCACTGGAGGGTCCCGCTCCTCATTGGCTCCTTCACCCTCACCCCTTCAGCCGTTGCTCAAAGCTTGGGGCTCGGGGCTCGTGGGGCTCACGCTCCCACTACCCAGCCTAGTTCCGCCGCCGCACACACAGCTCCGCACAGCTCAGCACCACTTTGCACAGCTCCTCCCACTGTAAATGGACATTTTCCTAGTTTTTATTGACTGGCATAAAAACGAGGTGACACAAATGCAGGTTAGTGGGTCGGGCAATGTTCATAAAAAATAAATAGAGCCCAGCAACATTGGAAAAAATTATACTTGCACATAATTGGAATGAAAAATCTCTTACGGTGTTCACGATAAAAATGACTAATAAAGAATATGTGCAACTCAGATTGAATTGAGGAGCTGTCACATGGGCAACAAGGAAGATCATAGGCAGAGTATAAACCAAAAGGAAAGCCCATCATGCATGGAATGAGATTAAGGCAAAACCTTAATAAAATAAATCTGTAATGAGGGTTCGTTAGAGGTCCAAATATGATGGAACCCCCTCAACAAGCATTAGGCCCTCGAGATACTCTTGGACAGTGGGTATGAGGGACTGAGCAATTAAGCTGGCCTCATTCGTGTCTTTTAAATAATGGTCTTTTGAGGCTATTTTCGAAATGAGCAAGCATTTTCTGGGGAATCAAAAAGATTTCCTAGGTCTAAGACGTGAAGGGTATTTTTGACATAAGTTAACCACATTTTACTCTGTACATGTTCTTAAGACAAAAACAACAATTGATGGACGGAATGTTGCACAATGGCAAAAAATTCACCCCCAGTCACAGATCTGCGTGTAATCCATTGTTATTTTGCTCACCACACCACCCCAGTTCAGACATGGCCATATGCAAATCAGTCTTTACCCTGTGCCTCATGGGAACAGTCCAGCCCGAACTGCCAAGCCATGTCTTCCCTGGATCAGAATAATTCATCCTAGGAACAGTTTCTGGCTATCAGCCTTCATCAGCCAGGATAGCTTTATTCCAGTGGTATGGAGAGCACGGGACTCACGTCTGAGCATACCCGTCCCACTCGGGGTGACAAATGCAAAAACAAAAATTGCTGGACGGAATGTTGCACAATGGCAAAACATTCATCCCCAGTCACAGATCTGGGTTTAATCCATTATTATTTTTCTCACCACACCACCCCAGTTCAGACATGGCCATATGCAAATCAGTTTGACCCTGTGCCTCATGGGAACAGTCCAGCCCGAACTGCCAAGCCATGTCTTACCTGGACCGAAATCAAGCATCCTAGGACCGGTTTCTGGCATCAGCCAGGTTAGCTTGATTCCAGTGGTATGGAGAGCACGGGACTCACGTCTGAGCATACCCGTCCCACTCGGGGTGACAAATGCAAAAAAACAGACAATCCACAATGATTTGTTGAGTGAGGTTAACTGTATCTCTGCTCCAAATTGAGTGCCAAATGAGGATTGGTGCTACATTTATTTGCTCAGTGTAAGTTGTAATTTGAGCGACTGGTGGGAAGGCTCATCATTTTCTTCCATAATTACTATCCAATTGTTTTTATTGACTTTACATTAGCACACTCCCGTACCGTAAGATGCTACAGAGATTGATTTAGCTCCATACACTTATTTACCCGTATCTAAATGTCTTGTGCCAAGCTTTTTCTAAAATGATTTGATGGCATTAGTGTTCTTTTCTAGCATCATTCCTCAGTTAAATCACCATATTGGACCAGGATAATCTGTGATCAAAGGTCACCCCAAAATATGAAAACTGCTCTGTTTTCACTACTTTACGATCAGAAACAAAAATCAAAGGGGGTCATTTTGAGTCCATGTTCCTTAAAAAACTTAAAGTCAAAATTATGTTAGTTTATGTAACACAACAAACCATTGTTCACGATCTTTCACTAATCTCTATCACCACGCAACCCACTTGCAGCACCTACTGTGTGTTTTTTGTACATGTGTATGTACTCAATTTAAGATTTCATATATATATGCCTAATGCCTGAACATATAGGTGCATTTAAGTATGTGTATAACTATCAAACAATCGGTCTGTTATAAGCAATGATCTCTTACTAGACTACTTCATTATGTTACCTAGAAAGTGCCAGCTATTAGCTTCTTCTGAGGGAACCACTGTTTAGTTCAATATATATTTACCCAGGTTCCTAGGGACACTAGGTTGCCCGTAGTTTGTTTCAAAAGAATATTTAATGGTATCCAATGTTGAGTATCCCATCCCTCAACAGGTGACATATAGGCCAGCAAGCCATATGGCTATTATATTTTCCAACTCTTAGCTTCGCAAGACAGCTTGCATGAGGAGAACTAGGAAACACTTTGTTTAGGTGAGTCAACACCAGGGTAAATGCAGGACCCACATCAAAGAATATCAAACACAATGCTAACTTTTGTTTTTCCCCACATATAAGTTAGACTGCTTAAATCACAATCCAATAGATAATGACACCAGGCACAAATCCATAACCGGAGAGGAAATGCCGTAACAATGAAGCTAAGACTTAGACAAGACAATTGGCATAGCACACATTTAGAAAACTGAAAGTGGGTTTCAAATATGTAAAATCTGTGAAGGGGCACTACCATATAACCAAGGTACATGTTGCAGAATCATTGCCACATGTGCAATGTTGCAGAACACTGAAACTAGAAAAGAATGGACATGGATTATGACAATTCAGAGGATGATAATTCCTCTCTCCCCCACCAACACCAGACCAAGATGATGAGAGAGCTGCAGAGAATAGGACTTGCAAAACTGATGTGGCCAACAATGCTTTTCTAGGGGAACTACGTGATTAACGGTGAAAGAAATACTCATGTATGAAGTTTATTTTTGCAGTTATATGTTCCTATTTATTCACAGGTTTCTGAACACCACTCAATGCCGGTGATGACAAGGGTTGCACTTTCAAACCAAAATGATAGCCACAAATGTACTATCATCACATGAAAATATTAATGAATAATATGGAGTTGATTGTATGTTTGTGCATCTGTTATTGTGTGTTCTGACCTACATAGTGCAGTGACAACCTCATACAAGTCATTGACACTACATTTTAGGGAAAGAAATCCATTTGAAATATTGGTGCTGGGGTATCCTATTTCCTAGTAGACACATTGCTTTAGTTGCTTTGTCTGCACTCACAGCAATGACTATTGGAGCAACCTTGATTCTCCTGCTTCTGAAGAACAATCATCTTCTTCTGGTGGAAATGTTTGATATCGCTATTTCATGGCCTTGGAATGCTGCCTGCTCTGGCTGGCACAGTTGAATGGGTGGATCTTCAGCTACATATAGTGGAGCTGGCAAAGCTGGTTGTGTTGGCATGGCTGGAGGGGATGTTGTGACCCATGCTTATGGCAATACTGGTAACAGTGGATGAGTCACAACAATCAGTACTCCTCCTCTTCCACTTGTCTTGTGGTGTCCCATACACTTTGAGATGCACCACATCACCATGATCATATGGAGGTACATTAGAATCGGGCATTGTAAGTTATATTGAATGTGTCCATATTGCTGATGTTGAGACTGGGCAAGGAGTGCTTCCATGCCTCTGTATATGTTCATGCATTTTTGTGCTATACTGTCACTTCGGGCCCGATTCACAGAACTAACTTAGGATGAAATCCTAAAATTACTACTTTTCGTATGCACAGAATTTATTTAGTAGTAGTAAAGTTAGGATTTTGTCTTAAGTTTGACTTAAGACAAACTTAAGACAGACTTAAGACAGACTTAAGACAACTTAAGACAGACTTAAGTTAGGATTTTGTCTTAAGTTTGTCTTAAGTCTGTCTTACGTCTATGTTAAGTCTGTCTTAAGTCTGTCTTAAGTCTGTTTTAAGTCTGTCTTAAGTTTGTCTTAAGTCAAACTTGAGACAAAATTCTAACTTTACTACTACTAACTGCCTTCTGTGAATAACAAAAGTAGTAAGTTTAAGATTTTGTCTTAAGTTAGTTCTGTGAATCGGGCCCTACATGCATATCATAAATGTGTGTATGCTGGTCATGCAATTAAATTATTTGTAGTACAAAATACAACAATTTGCTCTGTCTGTTAGACAACAGAAAGTGTAGCTACAAACACCATAATGCTCTGTGGAATGGGCTTGATGCACTGGAATGAGCTTGATGACTCAACATTTGTAACACAGTCTAAATACGTGAAGAATGTCAAGTCGCTGTTAGCATTTAAGTTCCTTCTGCTGCCGTATATCCAAAAGTCCAAGTTTGATGTCAGAAGAAACACAACAGTGCAAGCTACTCCTAATAGCTTTCCTCAATTCAAGGAAAAACAGTGCTTGTCATTTTCACCAAAAATGAGTATACCACACATACCAGAGTCAGACTTTGAAACCTTAATTAATACCAATTGGTTCAAGAATAACGTTGAACAGTAGGAGTTCAGTTGCAGTACTTTAAGAGACTATGAGCCAGTACACATTTTCATATGGTTTGACAAAATCTTCATTGCCACTGGTTGAAATTTGGGGCATCTCCACAATTTTATCATCATTTCAAACCTGCCATTTCGGGACGTGAGCCCTAACTGGAAAGAGAATGTCATCATCAGCTTCCACGTCGTAGGTGAACATAGGACTCTGCCCAATCGAATTAATATAATACGACAATCATCTTTGGTAGAAAATATTCTTTTTTAACTCTCCCTCTCTATTGAAGCTCTCCCTGTCCTAAGTACCCTGCCATGTGGCCACTGACTGACATTTATACCCAGCTTGTGAGATAGACGTTAGTACTCTTGACCAGATTATTTGGCTCATATTCTAGTAAGGTGACTTAACCAATAGTTCAAAGAAAATATTTTGCATATAAAGCACCACAGCACATTACAGAAGAAGCCTATACGTCTGACAAGCTCATCCCTTTATCCTTTACCCTTTGGTAAAAGGGAAAAATTGGTGTTACAAAATTTGTAGCTCTGAACTTGTCAAACCTTCATACAAATTAGTAAATCGTCTAGTCCACTGTGCCAGCTACACACTCTTGAACCATCCATGACGAGCTCTTCTCAGAATAAGTTCACTATCTTTGATAGAGTAAAAGTGTTATGTCAACAATCCCACTCAGCAGCCTCAAAAGAGATTCTATGCCTCTTGTATATCTAGCTCTGTGAGTTCATCCAATCTGTAATGCCTAGTTCATGGAAACCCATTTGGCAGGCTTCACAAACATGATACAGTTCAAGCAGATGTTTTATGTTCCACTGTCACTTTATGAATGTGAAGTCACTATAAAATTAATATGACATATATGAATCAATAATTATGAACTAGGTATCCAGTTATCCAATAAAATGAATGAGAATAGGAAAAGAATAAACGGATAGCATAAAATTACAGTACCTGAATGAAATGCAGAAACATGGAGTGGAAGACAAATATGCTGAAAAAAAACAAGAACTATAAGTCCTGTTCTAGTTCATTATCATGAGATATCCAAAGGTCATTTTGTCCATGATCTATAGCTGAAAGAAACATTAGATTCGAAGGGGAGGCTATGTACTCAAAAGGAGATGATGGTTAAAATCCTATATTTAGGAAAACTCAGTTCAGCTTCCCCAACCATCAGGTGTTTAATCCAATTTAAATGTTAACATTGTACACGTCAAATGATTAGGCTAAAATACACAAACGTGTTCATTTGGCTTCAAATAACGGGCCACTCATATATGACATTGGCCTCCATTTCTGGGTGGAGACAATCAGTCAAGTATCAATTTCTTTCAGCTGTACCACTAACTAGCATGCACATTGGCACTTTCGGGCTGTGGTGGGAGGAAGTTAGCTCTGGCCAATCAGAAGATGTTGAAGAAATAATAGGACGCAACAAGTAGGAGGTGAGGAGTCAGGCCCATCTCCATGTCTAATATGCTTAACCTTCCTTATGCCTGTAAACATTCAACATGGGGTCAACTTAAGAAAAACAATAATGAAGATTGCTGAATAAACACGTCTTTGACTGCAGGCTTACTCAATAGAACTTCCTTGATCTTGAAGAACACAAGACAATCATTCAAGTGGATGTAGTTTCGTGCCAGATGCATGTCTACAGCATGCTGCCCCTTCCAAACACTTTATTCATATCCATCTCTAAAAACACCTAGTTATTTGAAAAATCATTTCAAAATTGCTAAATACATTCTGCACATAGGCACAAGGATTTTAGCATTAACAAAGCCTCTGATTCACTGATTTACAGGTGTACAAATGCAAAATCCCTTTGTTCATCTGGCCTTAGTCGAGAACTGTAAGTTGAATATTTGTCACTGAAGAAAAACACTTGCTGTATGTGAGACCAGGCAAATACAATTAAACTGCTTGAGAAGGTTTTGCATATTACCATGTACTTTGATTTACAAGATGTGAAAGGCTCACATGGTGTATGTACCACTGGAATGCAGATGTATATAAAAAACAAAAAAAAGCACAGTACCTACTTTAACAGAATTTTCCTTACTCAATTTCATGATCTGGCCGTTGAGGTGAGGATATCACAAAGAAAGAACAACAAAGATCCAAGACAGTTAGACGGCCAGATGTGTGTATCACTGTGATGCACTCACATATGAAGATATGTTCAAAGGTATGCTATGACAGAGGTGCATGGGGCATATTACCAACAACTAGCGATAATTTTTGTCTCTAACTTGTTTAGAGACAAAACATATCGCCGCAAATCGGCGATTTTTATCGCAGATAAACCTTGCTATTAGCAAAGTTTATCGCAAATGCGATAAAAAACTGCCGCAATGCATGAATATCGCTGAAAAGTCAGCGATATTCATGCATTATCGAGCAAATGCTCTTAGCCATGTTATCCACCTCCCATTGGATAACATGGCTAAGAACTGCTCAGGGCAGGTGTTAGCTTTTGGAGATATTCGCGCTTAGCACGAATATCTCCAAAAGTTGGTAATAGGAGATAGCGATGTTAGCGACTGTTTCCAGTCGCTAACATCTTGGCACGCCCACTTTGCATGTCATTAGTGATAAATATCACTGACATGCAAAGCGGGGCCCAAGATGGTCGCTATCTCCTATTAGCTGTCGCTAACTGGTGTTAGCGACAGCTTGGTAATAGGGAGATAATTTTATCTCCGCTTTCTTGGCTTTTAAAGCCAAAAAAGCGGAGATAAACCCCCTTGATAATATGCCCCCTGGTCTTCAGTAGTCAGTTCTTGTCCTGGTAGGATGAGTTGGCATCAGTGACAAGATGCAATTGGTACACATTACCTGGTATGTTTGTACCTTGTAGACAGGCCATGAGGAGTGGAACATGCTATGTGTTTCAATGTGGCTGTTGAGGAAATAAGGTCTCTGGGCAGGCCACAATGAGGCAGTGCCACTCTCGGGCCCTCATTTATGAGGACATGGCGTAGGGTAATGCAGCAAGTCATCTTGCTGTGATGCCGTACGCCAAAGTGAAAGGGCAAGAATACACCATTTTTATGCAATACTGTTTATTCCTGTCCTTTCCCCTTGAGCTGACACAATTTCGGCAGCCTAGATCCAATATAGGCCCCCCCTGCACCATGCTCTGCCATTAGCACTACACTATTTAATGCCTACCTTACCCCGCTCGCTCCAATTGAGTCATTTGGTGCTAAGATCGTGTCATATACAGAAGACACACACATTCTCTTTTCTTTAAGGAGGGGGAAGGTCTGGCTTTTGAATCCATTAAATGTTGCCTCTCAGCAGTGTTTGCCTGGTTACATCAGATACAGTTGCGTGCAATACTGATAAAACCAAAATGTTCTTTTTTGGCACCTCAACACCCTCCAGCTGGTCTGCTTGCAGGCCAGATGACTTTGTTCCACCAGTGTCTTGCACAGACACAGACAGGAACCTGAGAGTTAGGTTTGACAAGTGTCTGTCTTTCCTACCCCAGATTAGTGTGGTGGCTGGCAGGTGCTTTGGTATATTAAGAGTGCTGAAAAGGTTGTTTTTTTTCTGTCCTTCTCTGCTAGGAAAACAGTTACCAAGGCTTTGATATAATCTCCCCTGGATTATGCTAATGCCTTGTACCTTGGTCTTCCAGAGTATGCTATGCATAGACTTCAAGTGGTGCAAAACGATGTGGCCTGACTCATGCTGAATCTACCGAAGAGAGCCAGGATCTCCAATCATCTTTCCTCCTTGTACTGGCTCCAAGCAAGAAAGAGAATCATGTTCAATATCAATTCAATTCATAAAGCTTTATTCGGAACATAAAAAACATGTCCATAAAAGCACATACAATTACAAATACAAACATTTCATTGGTTAAAAAGGAAACACATAATACATTTGTTATCCAGAGGGGGATGGAATAAATAGTTAAAATGATTAAAAACACATACTTTTCCTGGCACCAATTGCCTTAATCAGGAAAGTAGCCGTAAAGAAGCAAATATCCGGATAGTGCAGATTTAAAAGCAGTTTCATAGAGTCAGTAATTGTTCTTACTCCAAATCTTTTCAACATGGGCTTTAAGAAGATTTTCCGTAATTCACTATACAATTGGCATGATAAAAGAAAGTGCGTAGTGCTCTGTTCCGCATTATTATCACAAGCACAGGGTCCAGTAGGGCGCATTTTTACATTAGGGCACGCAACCAGATAATGTACTGTTCCCATCCTCATTCTGGTCAGTACAAACTGGTGCGAAACTCTGGTCACCTGTGTCAAGTATGGATGAAATCCAGTAAAATCATTCATGCTATTGTACAGCTTACATGTAGATAGTTTAGATTCCTCCAAAGCACGCCTCTCTATGCAATAATTCAAAAAAGTAATTTTCAAATTTGACTTGGAGATATCAGAGGCACAGTATCGATCATTGGTCACATTAAACCCAAAAACCTTTTGAAAACAATCGATAATATATTTGATCCAAGGGATCTTTAAGTGCTGGTCCAAAGAGAGGCAATCCTCAATAATGGCTCTATTTAATGAGGTGCCATCATTCAGCCAAACAGAGTGCCACAGTAATAAGGGTCTTAACATGATCATATCATTCAGGAATTGAGTCCCTGTTTCCTTATGAACCAAGTTGTTGGAGGTAGATTTGGGTAAGCACAGGAGCCTTTTCAGGAAATTATTCTCCTCCACCTGTAGACTCCCGGCTGGTGACACACCCCAAACTCTTGCCCCGTAAAGGGCCGCAGAGAGACATCTAGATTGAAAATTTTTTAACATGTCCTTAATGCGTCTATTCCCCAGCTTCTTGGCAAATACAAAAACCCCATTAGCACTCCTGATCATCTTTGTTTTAACAGCTTTATGTTCGCTATCCCAGCTACCATTTTTAGAAAAAGTGATCCCCAAATAGCAGAAGTTGTCAACTTTTTGAACCGGTTCACCTTCTATAAAATAATGGGAATTAACTTTCATTTTAGCTCGTCCGGGCCCGCAATCCATCACATAAGTTTTCGACCTATTAATCACCAGTTTCCTACTTTTGATGAACTGCACAAACCTGTCCATCAAGCTTTGGAGACCCAGGGGGGTCCTGGACAGCAGCACAGCGTCGTCCGCATAGAGTAACACAGGGATGTTAAGGTTGTTAACTCTAGGGACGTCTGCCGTAACTATCTGCAGAACAGAATCCACCTCATTTATGAAGAGTGTAAAAAGTAGGGGTGCTAAAACACACCCCTGCCTAATTCCCCTCCCGATCCTGAACTTGCTCGTACACTCCCCATTAGGTCCATACCGAACACTGGTGCTAAGTTTTTCGTACAGGCGGGCCAAAAAGTAAACTATACCTTTGGGAGCTCCCATTTCAATCAGTTTAGCCCATAATATAGCGTGGTCCACCATATCGAAAGCGCTGCTTAGGTCAGCAAAGCATAGATAAAGTGACCCTTATTTGGCCTGGGTATATTTCCCTACCAAAAGTTCTAAATTCAAGCACTGCTCAATGGTGCCACAACCTTTTCTGAACCCAAACTGACAGTTAGTTAAAATCTCATTGGTCTCTGCCCATTCCTCCAATCTGACTAAAAGGACCCAACTCATAACTTTAACAGATGAGTCCAGTAAGGATATTGGCCGATAATTTTTGGCATCGCCCCGGTCACCTTTCTTATAGATGGGGACGATTATTGATTCTGCCCAAGTTGACGGTATTTTACAGCTAACTGCTGCGTTGAAGATCTTGACCAGCAATGGGCCCCAAATCTCCAGGGCGGTCTTATACACATCTATGGGTACCCCATCAGGTCCCTGGGCCTTCCCTCCCTTACTGGATCTTATACTAACCGTGACCTCATCTAGCGTGACATTTAAGGCAACAATGGGCCAGCCTTCTACATAGGAGGCCGGTCTATTACCAGAGTCAAAAATAATGGAAAAATGTTGATTCCATGAATCCATGCTCACATTTGATGTGAGCTCTGGCACCTTCTCGTCCTTAAGGAATGGGCTGTTCACAGTGGTCCAAAACAAAGTACAATTCTTCAGTTCTGCTGCTTGGCTGAGATTGTCCCACGCTTCCTGCTGGAGTTCAGACTTTCTGCGTTTAAGGATCAGATTATAATCCTGCCTAAATTGAATCACTAGACTCTTATCTCTTGGTTTAGCTGCTAAGGCCTCTTTAAGTTCACTCCGGGCGGTAGAACAGGCATGGTCAAACCACCCCCTTTTTTGTCTACTCTTGTGCCCTACTTCTTTTGTGAACTTCTTATTGATGGTTGAATTAATTCTATCGAAGTGATCAATACTGGCAGCCACAGTTTCATCCTGTTCGAGGATTGCCGTAATTTCCATCAAACAGCTCTTGATGATGGAATCAGATGTTATATCAGCTTTTTCTCCTTTCCACCTCAACCAGAAACCATTTGGTCTATGGGGTTCGATATTGGCAATAATACCCAGATCGAGTGTGGGGACAGGTTTCCAAATCATGGCTTCAGTAGTTAACCTCTTGGATGCTAATGACAAGGGTAACTCGTCATGAACTTTCCATTCATTTCAATTGAAAATGAATGTAAATAGTAATGGTGCCTTAGCAGTAAAGGGGTTAAGCAGTTATGGTGACTTAGCATAACATCAACCACCTTGGGCTTTGAGCACAGGGGGATTAGGTTAGAGGACATGCACATAAAATCAATGACAGTATTAGCCCCCCTCCCTTTGAAAGTTGGTATACTTTCTCCAAGGTCGTTCTTTGCATTTTCCATGATTTCCATGTCATAATCTATCAGAAAGTTATTCAGGGTTTCTCCATACAAATGATGGGGAAAATGAACATCAGCATCCCCTGAGCGATTATAGACACCATATAACTTCTGAGATGATAAGGGACAAACTGGAATATTAAAATCCCCCACAAAAATAAATTCATGAACGCCATTAAAATTTTTCACAAAGTTACTCAGTGCATTATCTAAATCCTTAATTGCTGTGTGCCTGGTGCCATCAAATATATTATTGTAGAAATTAATCAAAAGTATATTTCTACCCGCTTCTTGTGCTAGCCATAAAATTTGGGAATGAGCCCCCACTATTACATGCTTTTTCACCGAAATAGGTAACTTGACTGAAATCAAAACCAACAACCCTCCTTTTGCTCTACCATGGGGCGATGCCAAGGCAGGAAGTTCATAGGATACAAAGCCATCACTGCCCTTAAAGTTGTTGCACCAGGTTTCCTGTAGGCAAATGATGTCAAATAAACTAATAAAATCTTTCCATCCTAGCATATCCTCCTTGGCCATCAGGCCTGCAATATTCCAGCTGGCGATATAACAAGTTACCCTTTCCCTATCATGGCTGACAATAGGCGTTCCGTCACTAAATACGGACATGTTATCATCTGGGTTAAAAAGCTCTATGTTATACATTAAATTCTCAACTTCTCCCCCAACAGGCATACAATCTACAGTCACAATATTAACCAGTTAGTTTCCGGGCATAGTTAACTCTCCAATATTATTACTGTTTGCATCTCCCCCAAGAACCGGATCAATCTCATGTCAATCATTTTGGTCCAGAAAACTCAACGACTGGTACCTATTCTGGATTGGGACTTGGTAAACCATCCCATTAACAGGTGAAAAAGTACTATCACAGGTTGATAATAGGTTGGGGGTGTGTGTTATAAATCTATTCCCGCCAGGGGCAGAATTCAACATGTGCATCGGCGGGATAGGTGTACCATCCTGAAAACCAGGACAAAAGGTGGATAACACAGGTCTATTTACAATAGATGGATAATTGAAATTGTTCTTTGCCCCCTCCCTGCAATTAGCAGAAGGCAACCTGTTAAGATGGTGATAGAAATAGCCCAATGGTCTTGCGACGACATCTGTCTCCGACTGCGTGAGTGAGGCCGCTCTGAGCAGGACCGTCGCAACATGTTGCGGATGTTTAAAATTAATAATCACACAGTCGCCCCCACAGGTCTTCCTAGTATTACCAATCCAATTGACTCTTCTGATAGAAATAATTTGATCAGAGTAGCCAAATGGGTAACCACAGTGGCGGTTTAACCATGAAGTTGTTTTATTTTTTAGGGAATCCACGACTCCTGGGTATACGGGTCCTGAGTTAGAGCCGGGACATTAGTTAAGACCACAACATAGGGTACACATTCAGGGGGAAGGTCTACTGGGCGCCTACATATCCTTACAGGTGCCCCATTAGTCCCCCCTGTGGCAGCAGGCGTAGCTGACACAGCTGGCACCGAAACAGTCTTTCCTCTGTTTGGAGCTGGTAATGATCTTGCATCAGGATGTGAACTACCCGACACTACGCTTGTTGACCCAGCTGCCGGTACCTGTGAAGGTCGGCCCACTTCCTGAGCTAATGGGCGTGTCAATACAGGTACCTCTTTAGATAGTTGTTTCCCAGTATTAGCAGTAGAGGGGGCACTATTTGTATGTCGTGGTTGTACCCTATCCTGTATAGGTGCTGTGTTTGGGCACGTTGTATCTTTAATATTTGATATGGATTTATCCAAATTAACTGCATGCTGATCCACCACAGCCCTTAGTCTCAATACTTCTGCCCACCGATCATCAATTTTAACTAACAAGGGCTCTACAACCATTTTGAATTTATTATCGATAGTACTCACTAACAAGTCAATTTGGTCGGGTTTAATAGAAACACAACTGTCTTTAGATAATGCCCCTATTTCCTCGATGTTCTCCTTGTGTATGGTGTCTTTTTTGTTTTTTCTGACAGAATGATTTCCCTGTTTAGGGGCTGTTTTCCTGCATGCCCTCATAAATTTTGTAGCCCTAATGGACTGCTGAGGGGTACCTTCAGAGGTCTCACACGGGTTATCTTCCACCACAGTCAAGTTATCGGGGGCCTCAGTAGATTCAACATTGATACCGGTATTATCAGTATCAGCTGCTGTAACAGTGTCATTGGTGGTATTTATATCAGCATTTTTGGGATCCGGAGGTGAAACCAAAGGGAGGTCTGGTAAAGTACTTTTACCTAGCGATTTCCTTCTATCGCTATTAATTCTGGTAACTACTTTCAGTAGATAGTTATCTGGTAAGGTAGATTGGATAGACATATTGGGGGTAGTTCAGAAGTCACGGACAGCTATTAAAACAAAGTTAAATCCACAATTTACCACTTGCCCGTACTCACAAGTGATGCCAAGGGGGGTGGCCCGTCCCGTCCCTGTTCGTCCCCGGATGGCCACAGACGGCCCCACCCTTGTCCCAGGCTTCTCACTGGCGCCTCCCGCGCGCGACTCGCGGGGCGAGAGGGAGGTCAGCGTTTATCTAGCGCCTCCGGACGCTCCAAGCACGTCACAGGCGCGCCGCCCCTGAGGCTGCTGGGAGCTGTGGTTCGGCGGGTCTCCCAGCGCTCCACCGCCGGTAGGGGAAAATGCCGCCGTTCACCTCACGGCCCTGCCCTGCCCGTTGACGTGCCAGGTAAGTTTTTCCGCTTTCTGGTGATCCCCCCCATGTTCAATATCTTTGTGCTTATTTTTTGTGCTCTCCAAAACATTGGTCCATGCTTTCTGTCTTCCCGTATTCTTTTCTACAATCCTGCAAGGAGCCTCCGCTCTTCACATCAGGCTCTGCCCAGAGTGCCGAGATTGAGGTTTTCAAGTATTGGGGGTGCTCCTTTTCTTTTTTAGGGCTGTCTGTAAGGAATTTTCTTCTGCTGCACCTAAGGCAGGAAACTTCGGAACCTGCCTTCAGCAAGGGTTTCAAAACTTGGCTATTCACTGTATAATTTGGCTCCCGGATGGATTGGCACAGAGACACTTCTAGAAGCATCTCCGTACTTTATAAATCTGTTTCATCATCATCCCTAAGTGATTGAAAATAGGAACCTGGAACAATTGATTCAGTGGAAATTATACTTTGGTTTTCTTCAAGGCACTGCAGTTCTTTCTCCAAGCTCATCGTCAACATTTGTATCTACTATCAAGCCATATACAGAAGATACACTGAAGAGCACTGCAACATTTATTGAGCACAAAAGCAAGTGAGCCATCAATATGTATCAATATATCTAATTTATGTTGTCACAGAAAATGTCACATTTTAGGCAACTCACTTTTTTTAGTAAAGGCTGATTTTTATTGTACAATCAACAAATTTCATAACGTATGACACAAACGACTGAACATTATTTTGTACATGAAAACCTGGGTAATAGGCACACAATTCCCTACGTTTTTTGAGATCAGTATATCATATAGTGTGGAAGGCATCTTGTAAGCTTAAAAAGCTGAGTTCCAGAATGCTCTTTATCCCCGGTGAGTTGTGCTACATTTAAGCTTATCCTCTCTCTAAATTTAAAAGTTGACTTGAGTTTTCGATCATTAAAAGTCATTTTTTCCTAAGTAATAGTTTTGGCAGACGGAAACATGGAATTCCTACATTTACATGCAATTTTATATGAACAGTGGCCCCTAACAACAGAAATAGAGGAAAGGAATAATATAGACATGCAATGAGGTCTATATACATTTTCTGTCCTTCCTAACAATAGAATCTTTAAATGTATTTGCCTAAAGAAAATCACACACAAAGAAAATACTAGTGGGGACACTTTTTGTCATAAAAATAAAAGCAAAAGCCTGGTGTTCGTATCAATATACCTTGCACTTTCAGTATCACCTCACCTAGTACCTTATGGACGCCATTCAACAGAATGCACCATTATCATCAACTAGCACTTGCATGGTCCTTTACCTAGTGGGTCTGTCAAACTCACCCTTTAAATTCCCAATTTTAATTCTCTCTTTTTTGTTTCTTTTTTATATTTTTCCCATTTTTTTCTCCTAATAGTTTTACCGGCATTAGTCTTAGGCATATACTCTTACGTCCTGATGATGATCCTGGTATCAAGTTAAGTGGGATCGAAACGTCGTCGACTCTGTACACCTTGATACTCTAATATTTGGTGATTGGTTTGTACTATGGTGTTGCACTTTGTATTTGCTTGGAGAACTGCACATTTGGTTCCAAGCCCTTGTAAATGCCTAAGCATTCTTATTTTGTTTTTTTTTTCACAACAAAATGTGTCCCCACCTGAATGTTCTTTTTTTTTTTTTTTAAACAGATTTTATTTGTTAAGCTACACATGTATAGCAGGGCTTTGTAACCCGGAGACATAAGCACAATCAAATCATATTATATTGACTTTGACATTTTCAACTTAAAACACAGGAGATAGAAAAGCAATACAAATAAAGTCTAACTCCCCCCGCGCCCAACCCCCTGATCACACTATACACCCACATGCAGACCGAATCGTAGAGATAGGACAAAAGGTCTGCCCATCAGAATTCCCAACCACACAGTACCCCCTAGTTCCTACCATTGGAATATGAATCACATAAGGAGGGGGGGGTTCCCTGCCACAAAGACCGGCTCTAACAGCATTCCCCGATAGTCTGTCTACCGTTTCCAAATTTTGAAGTGTTTGTGTGGGCACCCCCTGGCAATGAAGATGGGCTTCTCCAGGCCCATACCGAAGTCTAGGCCATTCTTCTACACAGCTAATGAAGGGGCCTTCCACGCCCTTGCTATGTCCCTTTTTGCCAGGGTAAGGCCCAATTGCAATAGGTGTTGTTTGTAGATGTTGCCTCCTATCCCCTCCATGACATATAGCAGAGCGAGTTTCGGCGAGCAAGGAAGATCCCAACCCAGTACCTCTGATAGACAGGTGAAAACCCCCCTCCAGAAGCAATCTAAGGAGAGACAATGCCAGACAGTATGTATAAGTGTACCCTCCTCCCGATTGCATCAAATGCACACAGGAGATGCAATCTGCCCCGCCCTTCACAAATGTACCAGTGTAAAGTAGGCCCTGTGTAGATACTTAAACGGGACGAGGCACAGCTGTACTGCTATGGCCACCCCAGCGGAGCAGCTAAGGCCTCTGTACAGTCCTCTTCATCCAATGGGTCCACATCGCCACCCCAATTCCCCCGGACTTTCTGTAGCATGGATGAGCACTGGGTAACTAGGGATTGATAGATCTAGGAGATCTTGCAATCCCGGAGATCTCCCATAATAACTTTCGCCTCTAGCGGGCTGAACTCTGCCAAGGAATGTGAAATTCTTTCTGAAGGTCCTGGAAGGATTTGAGTGCCCGTCCCCTCAAATTGTCACCCAAGACCGCGATGCCTATGTGATCCCACCCCCGGAATCCCTGCAGGGCCACCAGATGCAGCAAACGCCCATTATTCCAGAGAGGAGTTTCCCGAGTCAGTGTATTCCACCACCCCAGCCTCCGCAGCGCCTGCTTCCAGACCTGAAACACAACTCTTGTTGCCTACGGCAGCGAGCCCCGCAGCAGTGCTAAATACAGGATCGTATGTAGAGAGCAGTCTCCCATAAGTCGTCGCTCAACCGCATATGCCAGATCCTTCCTATTGCCATACCACCATTCATTTAAGACTAGCATATGTGAGGCCTGATAATACGAGTGAATGTCAGAGGACGCTAGCCCCCGCAATGAGTATATAAAAAATACTTCCGCAGGGCCACACGCACCCTGCCCCCTCCCATAGGAACTGCCCGAGAGCTGCGTTCACTTGTCATAACCATTGAGGTGAAATCTGGTTAGGGTTGTTCTGCAGTTGGTATAGGGGACGGGGAAGCGCGTCCATCATGAATATAGCCGATCTGCCATATATAGACAGGGGCATACAGGACGAGGACTTAAGATCATTGTGCACTCATTCCCACACCGGAAACAGGTTTCGCTCCCAGGAGATGGTGGGCAAGTCCGATTTAAACACACTGAGATATTTCAGTCCCCCTGTCGCCAACTAAACCGATGAGATTCACAAACCCACATCCGTCCGATCTCCAAGAATCCACAACGTAGACTTACAGGGATTCATATACAGTCCAAATGTCGCCCCAAAAATCTGCATAATACGTAATACCACGGCCCGTTCTGTCCAAGTTCGTGAGGAAGAAAAGGTCATAGTCTGCATACAATGCTATCCTGTACGACAGTCCCTGTGCCGATTTAAAGCCCCATGCCTGCGCATCTATTTGCACCTATGCAGCCAGAGGCTCAAATGCCAGGGCAAATAAATATGGGGACAGGGGGGAGCCCTGTCTTGTGCCCTGTCTGATGGAGAACGTGGAAGAGACAGCGCCGGCCACCCGCACCGATGCTGTGAAGTCGGTGTATAAGAGAGTCAAGTAGGAAAGGAATTGTGGTCCAAAATTGAGTCTATGTAGTAACGCAAATAGGTACACCCAGCTAAGGGAATCAAAAGCCCTATCCATGTCAGCTAATAATAGCGCCGCCGGTTCTCCCAGCTACTGAATGGCCGACACTCCCACATGCGCCCATCTGATGTTATGCCTGGTCGCCCTCTGAGGCATAAATCCAGCATGGTCGGGATGGACCAGGGCAGTAATATGGGGTAATAGGCGATTTAACAGGGCCTTAGCCAGAATTCAGGCCTCCACTGACATACCATAAAATAATAAGGAGCTATACTTACCAATAGCCCCAATACCAATTACCAAAGCATTCAGTCGTCAGTGAAGAAAGTTCAATCGTTTATTATGCAAAATACTCTATAGAGGAGCCTCTCCCATCCTCATCCCTCAAGGTGCGTGAAGAAGACTGCTGGCTTACATTCAAAACAGCACATATATACTTTGAGGATGGTACGTGAAGTCACCGTAAAAGGAAAAACACAACTTGGCTCTTGGTCCTCGAGGAAGGACCATATATGGTACACATGATTAGTTCGAAACTCTGCTTGGTTATTATTGGGGAGGTCAGGAGGTGTGACTCCCTTTCGTCCCAGTGCCCAGAAGTGCAGGCACGGCACCTTCATGAATACGCTTATCGTACCCGAAGCCAGATGCGACCTTGGGTCCCAGGGCAGAGAAAGAATAGCGTGCATTTAGCTGCCTTCAGTAATTCAACTGAGCCGGGGCCTGATAACTAATGGAAGGTAACACGTGATTACTGGTTGTGTCTAAGGGAAGATGGCGTCTGTATGGTTTTTGGTCTACTCAAAGTAAACAGTACACACGAACTGTATATACCCTTACCTACTAGCTAAATCAGATATAGGTTTGAATTAATGCATACTCACATAGAAAAGCATATAGATACATCATGCTAATACAATATATATATGTGTCTAATACCACTAACATAGCGGAAATCTGATTTTATCCCTCAGAACCACCCTTTTAGCATGATGTAATTAAGTAACAGGGAAGTCAGTCTTCAAAAATCCCTTCATCAATCTGCATAATATCCTTTATTTCCTGTTGCACTAATTGAGCTTTTACTGCTGCTGGGGAAGGACTAGTCAAAGAGGAGGTAGTTTTACCAGCACAGTAAGAGTAACAAACGGGCCCCCACTGCATGCATAGGCAACAGGTGAATATGAAACCGGAAATACCTGCCAGTACCAACAAAATCTTCCACCCCCAGGTGGACAATAGACCCCCAGAACCAACCTGATAAAGACCAGGTACCAGTATCTGCATGCACTTCAGATGCTAAGCGATGCAACTTCTGAATGGCCAAATGGACAGAAGTAGTGGAGTCAGGAATATACAAGCAGCAGGAACTTCCGATCACGCGGTGCTCCTCCTCGATCAGCCAAGATGACGTCTAAAACCATTCTATTCTGAAGCGAGACGAGTCTCGTAGCTTGAAGTTCTACAGTTAAGATGGTCAGTATACCTGCGATAGTATTGATCACTCTCTCGACAACCCTAGACAGACGCTGTACTTCCTTACTAGTGATAATGGGCCCCCAAATAGGAAATAATCCCTTCATTATATGAATGAAATGCTGCTCTGGGGTATCTGTCTGGTCTATATCAGAGGTATCTATCTCTCACGTTCCTAATGAGGGGTGGACTTTGCTTCTCTAATCGATGGTCTTTATGATAATTAGCAGGGGCTATATACACTGGAGGGTACAGAAAGGACAAATACGAACGGCCGGCCCAACCACGGGGAAGCAATGTATAAGCATTTTCTCAGCAGGCAAAATACACATTAGGAGGAGTCAATAATGGAGGACTACTAAAGGTATGCAGTCGATAAGTATAATTACACTGGCTTTCTCCTACTAGAATGTGTCCTGCTCCCTGAACACAGAACGCTGAAGTACTGTTTAATATTGGCACAGGAATTGCCTTGTCATCAGTAACATTCCTTTCCTTGAATTGTTGAAAATACTGAGGGAAGTTAAATTCTTCTAAATCAAGAATTTCGGCTTGTAACCAGGTGACATTTTCATTCTCAGTGTACAAATTCATACACGCATCTGGATCTAAAGATCCCTCCCGATCATTTCACTTAGGATCAAAACCGCGGTGCATTTCTATATATGCCAAAATCATCTCGTAGTCTTTTTCCGAATATCGTTGAGTGTCTACAGTATAATGCATATACAGCATTGACAACAGTTTTAACCAAGCATTACAACCTCCTAAATATGATAGGGGCAAAGAAATAAATAGGTCATGTTTATGCATTACGAAGGGCGGAAGGCAGAAAACCCAACAATTTGTAGCATTTGTTGCACTGTGAGTCTGGTGAAGCATTTCTACAAATACTTTTTTAGTATAAGTCTGATGGTGCCTTTCTTTATGTGGGCCAATGTATAAAATAGATGTTCTGGAGGCGGGGTGGTTGTTCCTAAAACAGTGTGCATAGGATGGCGAAATTCCAAATATACAAACACACTCATTATTATTATCAACAAAATTGCAATAGTAACCACAAAAACAATTTTTACTACACGCATGGGCCACCTGGAGACGATTGGTACATATGCAGGGTAGTAACGTGGTGCAAAAGGGTGTTCCTTCTCAGGAACAAAACGAGCAAAAGGATGCATACTATCTAAAAGTCCACACCTAAACTCGGGCAATGCAGTCCAACCTGCCAGAGGGTTCTTCTTTTCTGTCTCCATCTAGAGCCTCACAGGCAGGCTTCTATCGTTCATCACAAAGAAAACAAAAAACCAATCCTCCCGTCGGAGTTATGTTTTCACACAACTCTTGAAGAATACACAACCTGGGCCCTTTTACAGGAAATTCAGTCTTTCTTTCTGAACAGAGCAAATTAAATGTTCAAGGCTCTCAACGTGTTCAGTCCTGTGTCTCGCTCAGTACCCCAGAAAGGTTTCTAACAAACCCTATTAATCGAGTCTTTCCCTATCTCCTACAATCTTCTTTTGGGGTACCACATTGTTTTCTGGGCCACAGGTTGTATCGAACATGGCCAGGCGTTTCTTGATCAGAAAATAAAACAGAGGAGGGTTCATCCGTTGCAACAGGGATATCATGAGCCCATCGGTCAACAGCAGGAGCAACAGAATCCGGGGCAATTGATGGTGTAAACCCCTTCCGGCCCGCTACTCCTTCTCCTTGCCCTTCTTCAATTTCCAGGGCGTCAGAAAAAGGAACAAAGCAAGGGGCTGGCTAACTCTCCTGGGTCCAAATTCCCTTCTTGTTTCGTTGATCACGAGGAAGTGGGAGGGGCAATCTCTTCAGATGGGAAATGTGTATCCAATGCCACTTGCCGTCCACCTTCACCGCAGTTCGCGTGGCCAGGAGAATTTGATGGGGCTTGGACCAGCGAGGGTCCAAGCTAGATTTCCGCTGATAGTTCCAAACTAGGACCCACTATCCTGGTTCCAAACGATGTCCGGGATCCTCCGGCAGGGGCTGCAACACTGCTGACACCTGTTGATTATTGGAACGGAGATCTTTAGTCAAAGCCATCAGATAATCTGTCATCATAGGGTATTCAATGTCACGAAACATTCTGGGTCTTGGGACACCCCAAACATTGGCTGCTTGTCCGAAGATGACCTCATAAGGTGAGAAACCAGATCGGGAATGTGAGGTAACTCATAAAGACATCAAGGCTAATGGTAGAGCATTGGGTCCATTTCAGCCCAGTACCCTCTTGAATTTTGGCCATTTTTTATTTCAGTATTCCATTATACTTCTCAACCAGTCCTGCAGACTGGGTGTCGGGTTGCATGGAATTTTGCTTAATTTGCAACCAATTACAAACGTGACTGATCAGCTCTGCATTAAAGTGCCCCCCGTTATCTGTCCAGATCACTCGAGGTAATCCATAACGCGGGAAAAACTCCTTTATCAAAGCCTTTGCTGTCGCTAAAGTAGTGGCTTCCTTAGTCGGGTAGGCCTCAACCTATTTGCCAAAGGCGCATACCACGACCAGGACATATTTTAGTTTATTCACACGTTCCAGATGGATATAATCCATTTGAAGTACTTCGAAGGACAAGGATGGTGGTGCAAAATTCCCAATGAGAACAGGTTCCCTGCCACCAGGATTATGTCGCAGACATACCATTCAATATTGAACCAAATGGGCAGCAGTCTCAACGTTATAAGGATTATTCTACACCGGATCCAAAAGAGCGCAAATGCCTATTGCCCCGATGTGCACTCGGCCATGTGCCATCGTCACTACAGCGTTAACCAATGCATTGGGCAAAAACCCAACAATCATTTTCATCTAATGTCCCCAGCTTCTGCTCCCAATGAGCCATCTCAGCGGGTGTAGCTTCTTTCTGTATCTCTCGGACACTCTCCATGGTATTATTAAACATCTCTGTTTCCGCAACCCACCTCGCATAAGTAGTTACGAACATCGAAGACATTGTAGATTTCGCAGTTTCCTTCGCTACCTGATCACTAAAAGCATTTCCTTCACTTACTGCATCTACTACTGCTTTATGTGCGCTGCATTTAACCACAGCCACTTTCTCTGGTAACGTCAATGCTGTTAGTAAAAGGGCCATGTTGTATTCTTTGACCGTGGAAAGTGAGAAAACCCCTCACCGCCCATAGCCTGCCGAAACTATGAGCCATGCCGAAGGCATATTGGCTATCTGTGTAAATGTTTACCTTCAATCCTTCACTCAACTCACAGGCCATCAGCAATGCCACTAACTCAGGTACCTGTACTGGTTGATAGGGTACTTGAGAAGCCTCAACTACAGTGTGAAGAGTCGTAATTGGATATGCAGCTGTTGTCGTGCCATCTAGTAACTTGAAACAAGAGCCATCCACATACAATTCCCCTTGTGGGTCAGATAGAGGAATCTCTGTGAGGTCTACCCGTCCCTTCGTCTCTTCCTTGGTCCGAAATATACAATCATGTACGTCATTGTTTTTCTCATCCGAAAGGGAGGGGTAGTAACGTGGCAGGATTCAGAGTGGCACATCGCTTAATTGTAATATGAGGAGCAAACAAAGGGCCCGATGTAGGTAATTCCTATTTACCTACTCTTAAATACAGAATCATACCGATTCGGTATTTAAGAGTAGGTAAATAGGAAGGGGGCAGATGTAGGTAATTCTTATTTTAGAATTACCGAATCTGTAAGATTCGGTATTTACCGATTCGGTAAATACCGAATCAGTATTTCCTATTGATTCCTATGGGCCTTGAAGCCCATAGGAATCAATGGCAAATACTGATTCGGTATTTACCGAATCGGTAAATACCGAATCCTGCAAGGGTGAACTGGGTGTCACTTTGACACCCTGTAGCACCCCAATTCCAGGCTTGTGTGCCATGTGGCACACAGACATGCCCTAAGGGCATGTCTGTGTGTCACATGGCACAGGTGTACATGCACAGATGTGCATGTACACTTGATTTCGGTATTTTACCACCCAATTGTAATGGGTGATAAAATACCGAATTCTGAAGGCCTGTAGCACTGTAAACAGTGCTACCTACATCTGGGATTTACCGAATCAGTAAAATTACCGATTCGGTATTTTACAGAATCGGTAAATTTACCAATTTGGTAAATGTACCGATTCTGTAAAGTAATGGCCCCTACATCTCAATCACCAAATACCGGTCGGTAACGGCCGAATTCGGCCGTTACCGACCGGTATTTGGTGACCTACATCAGGCCCAAAGTCAATTCATACCCAGAAAGACGCGCATTCGTAAGGTGCTGGGTCTTTGTTTTGTTCAATAATGTATCCACAGCGTGCGGTACCATCACAGTGAGGTCAGTGTTCAGAACAAGCCCTTCCGACTGTTTAATGGCCACCACAACCGCAGCAGCAGCCCTTAGACAGCTGGGAAGTGCTCTGGCGACATTATCCAACACCGCCGAAAAATAAGTACAAGGTCTTTGCTTAACACAAAATCCTTGTGTTAGCACAGAAAGCGAACAACTGTCCACCTCGTGTACATAGAGCACAAAACATTTTCGGTAGTCAGGAGTATCCAAGACGGGTGCAGAGCAAGGCACAGATTTCAAAAGAGTAAAAAGCTTCCTGACATTAATCAGTCCAGGGTAGAGGTTCATGCACATCTTTATTGGTTAAGTACAAGAGAGGTTTAGTGAGGAGAGAAAAATTAGGAATCCATTATCGGCAATAAGAGGTTATGCCAAGAAATGCACATACATCACGCTGAGTACAAGGTTCAGACATATTAGAGATGGTAGTTACAGGTTCAGGAGTTAGTCTCCTCCCCTCTTTCGACAGTAGATGACCAAGATAAGTCACCTAATATCGACAATATTGGAATTTGGAAAGGGATACCTTATTACCATTGGCCGCCAAATGAGACAACAATTTAACTGTGGCTTCCTAGCAGCCTTCCTCAGTATCGGAAGCCACCAACAGATCGTCAACATACTGAAGGAGCACATTGCCAGGGGGCAGGGTCAATTCATCCAATACTGCTTTCAAAGCTTGACTATAAAGGCTAGGACTCTCAGTGTACCCCTGGGGAGCGCAGCAAAATCAAAAACTGCGTCCAGATAAGGAGAAGTCGAAAATATGATGGCTATCAGGATGTATCGGAATGCTAAAGAAAGCATTCTTCAGATCAATAACCGAGAAATATTTTGCAGTGGGAGGAATCATAGTGAGAATGGTAGTAATGTCAGAAACCACAGGATACTGTGGCACCACTATCTTGTTAACTTCTCGCAAATCAATTACAAAATGATAAGTATCAACATGATCGGGATAATTTTCAATTGGGGCCTTTTTCAAGATCGGTAAAATAGGGGTATGGCATATATTTGCAGCTGTTTCTTCCACTACTCCCTTATCAATCAGGTCCTGAATGATAGCGAGCAGAGCCTTCTCTCCACCTGGTGAAATTTTGTACTGAGGTATGTGTGGTAAAAGAGTATTTGGTTTAAATGTGATAGAGACAGGCAAAATTTTCAGTAAACTGACATCCGTATCCCCGGTCTACCACAGATGCGATGGAATAGCAGCGAACTCCGGAGGGAGCGATTCATTTTTAGCAAAACATTGTCGGGAATGTTCACCAGGAGATTGTATGGTCAAATAAATGCCATCAGGGGAACAATGAATCTTGGCATGCAGTTTCTTTAACAGATCCAACCCTAATAGATTTTCCCTGCAATGCGAAGTTAATAAAAATGGAGAGTCCACCGTGACCGGACCAATCGTAAATGGGATAGGTTTAGAGATGGGGCTCACCACCGGGATTCCAGAAAATCCCACTGAAATATGATTACACCCGGACAGAGCAGCCCCTGGGACCAGTGAACGAGCAATAGAACTATTCATCGCACCCGTGTCAACTAGAAAGTTTTCAGAAGTCCCCATCAATCGTCCTTTCCCCTAAGGCCCTTGCTGATCAACGGGTACTGACACCTGGCCCCTACTCTGTCCATGACTGTCCTATGTATAACCATACCCATCAGTTCCCTCAAACGTACAATCTTCGTTGTAATATTGCCTACCCCTTGGATTATCAAAATAATTATTTCCTGATTCACCATGCGATGTCTCTTCCCTTCGCATATCACTTTGGTCCATACCACCTCGACCTCTTCCTCTCCCTCTTTCGGACCCATTCTGAGCCAGCAACAATAGACACTGAGCTTGCCAATGCCCCTCCTGTT
Organism: Lissotriton vulgaris; assembly: GCF_964263255.1. Lineage (NCBI taxonomy): Eukaryota > Metazoa > Chordata > Amphibia > Caudata > Salamandridae > Lissotriton > Lissotriton vulgaris. Next base: position 1,089,823,148 of record NC_141696.1, on the reverse strand, counting down.
TACAGTAAGAGTATCAGTTTATTCCTAAAGGAAAGAGCTGGAACTACTCGCCCAGTTCCTGTCCCCCTCGGGATGGGCCCTCTCCCCCCTCGATCTCCGACTCGTCCCCTAATAACTTGTTGGAGCAATACTCGTGTCTTAAGATCCTTTGCTTTCTTTTCGGACTCATCCTTACTCTCATTTTCCCTAAGCTCCTAGTACTGAGCCATGCTCAATATAACCGAAGGTGTCCAAGTGCTCTCAGCGGCTTGTAGCCGCTCTGAAATGGCAGGCTGATGCGAGCATCTCGTGTAGCAGGAGGAGGAGGGAGAGAGCATAACTTGCAGCCCCTGGCTGTCCCAGGGATGCGTCGATGATCCCACCAGTCCTCCACGGGCCCCAGTCAATTCCCCCTGCAGCTCAATGAGATAGCCGGACCCCTGTTCCTATGCGGGTACGGGGGAGGAGGGAACAAGGTAGAGGCACTCGAGATGCCGCTCTCAGCAGGCCGGAGGGTGCACACGTACTCCAGGCAACCACCACAAGGAAGAGAGCATTGGGCAGGAGGAGGAACGCATTCACCTGCCGTGGCCAGGGCGCCACCGACCCACGCCCTGCCAGAAACGTAAAAGATTATGCCAGTTCACCAGGTCTGCAGACTCTCTGTGGGGCACAAATATCGATCAGAGGAACAGGTTAATTATTCCGCTCCACTATTTCTGTTGGTAGGGGCCACTGTTCAAATAAAATTACTACACCCAAAGGGCCTTGGGTAACCTTGTTGTTTAGAACACATTTTCATGCAAGGCACAAGCATCTACATTTGCTCCATTCTGTTAACAAGCAGAAAGACATATCTACTAGCTTTGGCCAGATTCTGCTTTCATCCTCTGCTCTAGTGCCAAGAAAAAGAACTTTACAACACAGAACACATTTTCTCTGTATACAGCTTAGAGTGCTCTGTCAGTTTGTGTAGATGCCAACCTTGACAGCACAGAACCATGTGAACAGAGCCATGTATGTACTCCTTTTAGCCTTCTACTCTCATTCCCAGTGCTGGCAAAAGTCTGCCTTGATGGCGCACAGGTGAGTGTGCACTGCCTGGTGAAGGATTTGTACTGGAAGGATGCAATTTCAGTACAAATCACTATGTGTAGGTAAACGCACAAGGATCCCACACATTGGATTTGTGCAGCGTGGTGTATCATACATGTAATATGCCAGGTTTCGTTTTAGAAATAAGAATAAATCCCTGTGTTTCCGCATGTTTCAAGCCAGCAGTAGTTTTGGATGCAAAATGTGTTCTTGCTTGCGCCCCACCCAAGTGAAGCCCCCTTATTGTGCAGCAAAGAAAAACACTGCAAAGCAGGTTTGCATTGTGGAAATTGTATCCTTCTAGCAAAAAATACCTTTTCTGCTGGAAAGTGTTTATCATTCCCCATTTTCTGTTGCTCTTCGCCAATACAAGCCCCAAGTGAATCTGAGACAGTATTTCTCACACATTTAAACAGTAGTCAAAATTATTTATGAAAATGTTTCCCAGAAAAAAGATGTCAAAGCTTTCATTCGGAAACAAATGCCATGAGCTGTGTAATTATCAACAGACAACCACTCCAATGTATAGCTTTAAAGTGAATACAGAGGAGCGATGAATCACCCCAGCGGTTATTCTTCAATAGATATATTTTGACAAACAACGTTTTGAAATAGGCATCCCTCAGACTAAAATAATTTTATTAGGTCTGTGCAGTCCTGTTCAGTGCTAACTCCCCTATCTGTTTTTGGTGTTTTTAAAATTATATTTGCCATGTAATCTGTGTGCTTTAATGCATTTCATTGGATGCCCATAGCCTAGGGTTATTTTTATTTTTGTATTTTTTTTAGGACCTTGATTTTTTTTTTTAAGCTTGAGAGCTCTATTAGAAGAGCTAATGCTTGTCAGGTAATCTTCTGGCATGCAAAGGCCAAAATGTACATAGGAACCCGCCCTGCGGCAACACAGCACATCAGCTTCATCATCTGAAGACCATGATGAAGTGGATTTGAAAACAGCACGCAGGATTAATGTTCGAAGATTAAGCAGGCAGTCATGGCTGCAGGTTATTGAAGATGCTAGTAAAGCCCTGTCCCTAAAAGAAGAATATTCTCCCATAATGCTTAGCACATGAGAGGTTGTGATTGTAAAATAAGACATCTAATTTCGAAAGTAGTTCTTCTAACGTATTTATTTATAAATTGATGATGTGCACTGATAATCACTGAAGAAAATGGAAAACTCACCTTTGTGCCATGGTGCAAGGCTGTGCGCCAAGCTGGACAGACTTTTGCCAGCAACGTGAAAAAGAGTAGAAGGTGACAATTAGTACATACATGGCTATGTCCACTTGGTTCTGTGCTTTGTTTTACCCCTTATATAATACAGCAAATTAGGAAGCTGCCAACATTTTGTTAATCTAGGCCACTCAGGGTTGACAGAGACTATGCAAATATTGCAGCAAACAATGTGACTCCAGCAAGACTGCTGATTGTGCTTTGCCTCTGCTGACGATTGAATTACACAGATGCAAATAATGTGCAGTTGAGCATAGAGATTTTTTTCCTAGGGGGAGGTTTTGAAGGTGATTAGGGAAAAGTCATGGCTCATTTTGTTGCAGAGGCAGACAGGCGCCTGGATGATGACAATGTGAATTAATAAATAGATGGAGTCAAGTGAGAGAGCTGATGAGCTAGGTAAGGCTCTCAGTCGGGGGCACATGTAGAATCTGTGAAGGCTGAGCAGGAGAACAAGATGTGTGTGTTATCAGCATGAAAGTGATGGAATATTTCTAAAGAGGCTGAAGGACTCATTAATATAGAAGCAGGCTGTATATGAGAGACGAGGAAGGGGAGAGGAGGCCCATTTAGTGGATTAAGGGTTTCTCCTTCTCCCCTTCCCATGTCACTGTCAGAATAGGGAATCCAGTACCGGAGCAGAGGGGGCAGAAGGGACATGGTGAGGTTCCATTGGCCATAGTCAGCAGAAATTCTCTTCTGGTTTACGGTCTATTGTACATTCATTCTATCTGTACTTTACCGTCTACTTACCTTTCTCATTCACCCATTCCTGTAAATCCAATTGATTTCCTGCACTGTTGCTTCAAAGCAGCAGTTAGGGGCATAAGTTGGACCATAATGTGGCGACTTTTGATTATGAGTCAGGAAGGGCAATATATTTTCCCTGCTCATTGTGTCAAGTGATCTTACTGAATTAACGCCTTAACTGCAGCGGCAATTCCACAGCGGTGCGGGCGTTCTAAAGGGTGGGTGGGGCTGCGACGGCCAACGGTCATTCGCAGCACCAATGAGGGAGTGCTCTTGTCGGCCAACGGCCGACGGGAGCACGGAAAGGTTAATAACGTTAATAACATGTTTGGCTGCTTGATAGGAGAAAATCATGAATCTTTAAAAGTTGAAGTTTGACAATACTGTTTTTAGAACTTTCTTGTCTTGTCTTGTTTATATAAATTGTAAACTACTGGCACAATACTTCCTGAATATAGAGCTAACAACTTGAGGCTGACAGATTAAAAACTCAAGCTCTTACAGGAAATAACTCTATAGAGAAAGAAAAAACAACACGTTTAGAGTTTATACTTTATTCAATCTAAACACAAAGGAAACTTTACTTATTATTGTAATAGAATAACTGCCAAGCTATAAAGGCTATCAAAAAGAGGTTAATACATTGGGAGGAGAAAAAAGCCCTACCAATGTACTGAACATAGGGCTTCATTTACAACATTTTGACGCATGCAGCACAAAAAGACTTCCTGATGCGCTGCTGTTCATCAAAAGAAAAGGGCAGAAATGTGCTGTATCTCCAAGATATGGCACATTCTTGTCATTTTCCCATGCGCTGTTGCACAATGGGCTGCCATGCTCCAATGCAGGCACCCTTGCACCATGGTGCAGGAACGGGCAAAATAGTTTGTTTTATGCTTTCTAAGTGTGCTGCATAATGCAGCACACATAGAAAAAAAAAATACATGACATTTCCCATCGTTGCGCCTTCCTTATGCCTCCCCTGTGGAAGAGTATGAATTTGACACAGTCCCAGGTTTCAAAAACCTTGTAAATCTGCTAATGCATTTGGTTCCATGGGTGTTAAGTGGACACCCACAGGAACACTCATGGAACGCCCCTTCGCGCAGGGTAATGCATGAAAGGGAGTCATATTTACAAGGCCATGAAAAGCCACATAGATTGGCTTTATGTGACCTTGTAAATATGGGCAGGCACACTGTGCCACCGGTTTCATCCAAAACCGTGACCCACTGGCGGTGCAATGGGCTTGTAAATAAGCCCGATAAAGTGATTAGGTAGTTAAGCAGTTCTGAAAGAATTTCAACTCACCAGGAATCAGCAGGTAAGCCCAAGTGAAGTATTTTTAAAATTCAAGCAGTACCAACAAATTGGAATGGAAGTCAAAATCCTCCAGTGGGATAACATCCATTCTGTGGCTGCCAAGAGTCCCTCAAAATGTTGATACATTGTTTATAATCTAGTGCTGAAGCTGTTGCTTTTGGCACTAACTGTTCCAAGTGGGATACAGTTAGATGTTGTATCTATCAAGATTGCAAAGTCTCTTTATGAGATGTATTGCCTCTTCCGGTTAAAGATTTTACCTTTGGACTTAGTTACTTTTTTGGTTCTCAAAGTCTCCCAGCCAAGCAAGGCTAGGTGCTGTAGCTGGACAGGGCTCAAGGAGATTGAATGTCATTACCAGTAGATCCCAATGAATCAGTATTCAGTACAGACAAAAAAAGATAGACGGCACAAACCTGATTTCCTTCCTGCGTGTGACCTCCTTCTGTATGTATCAACACCTTGTCCTGGTTGTCCAGAGGAGGAAAACATATTAAGACCCACTTTTCTCCAACGGATCTGTACTTTATGAGCAATCCTACTGCCCCGGCCCTTTCGGGCTTTTGTCTGGGCATCAAGTCTCTCGAGTCACCAGCCAGGGCATTTCCTGTCCTTTGTGGTCAGTTAGGCCTTCTTGGAGCCTTCTGATTTTAATTTCCTGGAACAGGCACACAGGAGGCCAATCACCCAACTGGTAGTGAGTAGTTCTCACTCTGGTAGGTGCCAGTAGGACAAGCGAGTCCTTGAATAATGGATACTTCTTCCTTCAGCAGGGTCATGAGTCCTTGAGACCTTTTCTTTCAGATGATTCTTCTTCCTTCAGATTCTATATGGTTAAGAAGAGATCTGAGGAAGTGACATGCAGGGGCCAGTCTTATCCTGTGTACTAGCCAGTGATTAGACAATCTTCCCTACCCAATCCTGTTTTCTTTCTCAGCGTACCCACCTCCTTTGGCCAGCTTCCTCTTCACTTTAATATAGGTAGTTCCAGAAGCCCTAGCCAGAAATGGTGGAACCCTTCTTCCATCCAGAAGAGCTGCAGGAAGACCTCTAGCCACCCCCCTTTAAAGATTAAAAGTCTCCTATCTGTTATGATCAGAACTGGCTCTCCCACCTGGTGAGGCTGGAGTCGAAGAGTCTAGGCATGCTCTGGGAATTAATGAGAGAGGTTTATGCGAGTCCCAATTGGAATGAGCATCTGAAAGAAGCAGTACTAATGCTGTCCTTTTACTGTAATGAGCCTCTCCCATGTGGCTAGTCCCTGATAAATGGTCAGGCTATTGTGCTCTGGCAGTTGTTAACATCAGTCAGGAATATGTATTGTCCTCTGGAGATGTGATGAATGGTAAAACTGTTTTAGTCCATTTCTCACTCTGGCAGCCAATAGTACATTTGTATTAAGTTAGTTTTAAGTTACATTTTCACTAAGGATATCACAAATCTGGGAGCTAGTTAGTTAGAGCTTAAGTTTCAGAAAGTACAGTTTGGAAAAAATTTGAAGGATTTGCTTCTTTCTGTTTTGCAACTGGGCTCTCTAAAATAATGGATTGACTATGCACAGTGTGCATAAGAACAAGAGCATGGCTGTGCACTGAACAGGAGACTACATGCAATTATCATTCTGAAAATTCAAGGGATATCAATTCAGTGGATCGGATGTTGTTACACACGGTAGCAAGTGGGAGTTCTGGCCACTCTGATTAGTACAACAATTAAATTGATATCTGTTTCATGCTGTTCACCAATTGCAGGATTCCTAATCACTTAAATGAATTTGAAGGGACTAGATGTATTTGAAAAAAATAACATTTTATTTAATAATTGTGTGCATTCCATGATTACAGAGGACATTAAAGTTATTGTGATGGAAGACTTTAATGTGATTTGTAGCTTGAATGAATGTGAATGCTCAAAGATAAAAGTCTAAACTGAGTGAGGAGTGTATTCGGAGTGACTAGCATGAATGAAGAAGTAGCGAGGTGAACGTGATCATCAAGTGATGGGGAGTGTTTAAAGATTAATCGGCAGTGCTCGGCATTATTTTTACATATGAAAAACGTTAGTAACACCAAAGTGAAGACAACGTTCGGAGCACTCACATGTCGTCCGACGTGTTGAAGCATATATTCTGTTGAGATACGAAGAGAAACGGACCTCAGTTGGGGAATGTCCGTTAACAATACATCACATTCTAATGAAACATTTAAATAATAAATTAACGTGGCAATAAGAATTGCCGACTTACAGAGTAGATGATGTGATGTCTTCGGAAAAGTAGGTGCAATCTTACAGCATTCACGGTTTAACCCGGAAGGGGAGAGAGTAAATAGGAACGTGCAACCATGGATAAAGAAAGAGGACTGTGACTGAGTGGGTGTAAGCGAAGTGGGCAGTGAAGGAATAGGTATAAACGAAGGACTATAGTGTTAAGGTGATCATAACAGACGGTAGGAACAATAGATGAAAATTAAACACAATCAGAATAAATTGCAAAACGAAGGACTATAGTGCTAAGGTGATCATAACAGTCCGTAGAAACAATAGAAGAAAATTAAACACAATTAGAATAGATTGAAAAAATGGAAAATTCAAAAATCAAGAATGTAAACATCACATGATAGTAGTTAAGCCGCACTAGCTAGGAGTCATGTATACGATAAATACACTCATGTGAAGGTGTTTCATAAATAACAAGAACATTCCAGGCGATCATTAAGTCCCAATGGTTTTGTGGATTGCATTCTAAAAATCCATGCAATTTCTCTCCTTAACAATTGTTTATTGTTGTCAATGCCCTGGCTTTTATTGACAACCTCAAGAATCAGGAACTTCAGTTGTGAAATGTTGTGTCTGGCTTCATTGAAATGTATCGCTACATTGGATTGAGTATTCTGCGTCCTTATATTGGATTTGTGCTCGTTGATTCAAATTTTTATTTTTCTTTCCGTTTTTCCAATGTAAATCATACCACATGGACAATTGATCAGATATATAACATTTTGGGTATCACAGGTGGCATTCACGTGCAATTTTATCTCATTCCCTTTCATGGGGTGGTTGATGGAGTTGCCTTTGATTATATTATTGCAATTCCCGCAGTTCATGCCGGGTCTGGTGCCTTTACAATTGATTTGGGTGGGTGGTTTTCTGGTTAGAATCTCTTTGAAGTTAGCACTACGAGTGTAAGCAAAGATAGGCAAGTTTTTAAAGGTTGTTCCAAAATCCGGTTCAGCTGTCAAAATGGGCCAGTGGCGTTTGATAATTTTCTTGTAGGCTGTGCTGAGGGGGGGAAATTTAGAAACTAACACCATCCTGGTGTCTTTGTGCTTCACGGTTCTAGATAAGAGTTTCTCTCTGGGTGTTTCTCAAGATATATTTTTGGCCTTTTCAATTAGGATTTTTGGGTAACCTCTATGATAAAATCTTTCACCCATTTCATTCAAACGAAGTTCCATAGATATAGGATTAGACGCGATCCTCTTCACTAGTAACATTTGTGATGTGGGTAAATGTTCTTTAAGAGATCCTTGATGAAAACTAGCGTAGTGCAGTGTGTTATTTCTATCTGTATTTTTTCTGTACAGATCCGTTTCAAAGATTACCTGTTTTTCGCTATTTTATAATTTGAGTGAACTCTCAGTGCTGTATCCTCTATTGTTTATAGAACTCCCAGATGAAGGGCGGTCAGCCCGAAATGCATTGGAGTAATTAGAAGATGTAAAATATTGGAAAAAGAAGTATTGAAAGACAGAATGTTACCATGAATTAATGATGACACCAGAATAAAAACTTAAGAAATCAACTTTCAGAGGAATCTTGCTTTATACAAGAACAAAAGGTGTGCCCACAGTCACAGGGATGTCACCAACATTTACGGTGACACTTAACTGAATCTACTCACAGACGTTACTAGGACGGAAACGCCACCTGTGTGGCGCACCCTAGCCATCCATTAAACTTACTTTCAAATCAAGACACACTCTATAAACTCTGCTGTGCATCCCCTGCCATCTCTTTTTGGTCAAAGATAAAAGTCCCTATTGAACAAGTAATATTACACAAATTCCTAGTAAATTAATCAGACCTAATATTACGTTAAGCCAATTCTGATAGAATTACTATGTTGGCTTTGCAATCTTTAAATGGGTGGATCTAATCAGCCATTCTGCCAAATCCCACATATTTTACCAGGTATAAAGTAGTCCTCTTAAACTATACCTTGAATGAAATTAACATCTTTTGTCTGTTTATCTTGTACTAGCAGCCCGTCCTGACGTTGTCCGGGTAGACTTTTCTGGCTGAAAGGTACTCACCAGCATCGCGCTCCCCTGGGCATGTCGATGTTGACGCTCCTCCCCGCGCTCCTGGCCGCTCAGCCTCAGTGTACTCTAAAATGTGTCCTCTGCATAAATACTATACATCTTTAACACACTCATAATGCCCCATGTCTGTTAGAAGGAGTTTCAGCAAGTAGCCTAGAAACAGCTGGCGTGCACTTGAATCCCTTCACGGAAATAATTAATTGCAGTATGGTCTTTTGATTTCCATGACACCACTCTCTATAAATAGTTTCAGAAAGTCCAAAATAAAAATCAGTCTTTCAGACCCTTTTTGTTTTATTTTTCTTACTATACATCTTTAACACACTCAATTTGCCCCATGTATGTTAGAAGGAATTTCAGAAAGTAGCCTAGAAATAGCTGGCATGCACTTGAATCCCTTCACGAAAGAATTATTTGCAGTATGGTCTTTTGATTTCCATGACACCACTCTCTTTAAATAGTGTCGGAAAGTCCAAAATAAAAATCAGTCTTTCAGGCCCTTTTTGTTTTATTTTTCTGCTCCCTCATTTATGGTTTTAGCTCTTGTTTTTCCCACCCATTTAATTCTTTGTCAGCCCCCTCCGAGTCAAGCCCGCGTTCTCACTGGATATATAGTAAACCAAATTAACCCAGTTTGCGTGGGAGCTGCTTGCAGCTAGATTTATGGCCCTGTGGCTTTGTGCGGGCAGTGGTTATCAGCTGTGCATACAGGGCTAGGAATTATCTGGATCCAGGCACCGTGGACGGTTGATGACTTCAGCCCGTAGAGATATTAACCTGAACCGCTCCCAAATAAAGCCTAATAAGTCCGAATTTTTAACAGTGTTCGTGACAGATGGGGGCAAGGAGGAGAGTGCATCAGCGCTAATGAAGACTGTTGACTGCATGTTCGCTTTAGCTGTGACGGATGGCACTTGGAGTGCTATGTTAGCAGGATGAGGGCTGCTGTTATACAGAGAACTGGAAAGGTTGTGCAGTAATGTACCTTTTAATGTGTGCTATTGGCTTTCGGGGGTGATGCCCTTCTTCCGGCTTCCCCGTCCTCCCCACGCTCCTGGCCACCTGCGGTAATGTACTTTTTAATGTGAGCTCCTGGCTTTCGGGGTGATGCATTTCTTCCGGCTTCCGTGCTCCTGTGTGCTCGTGGCTTTCGGGGGTGATGCATTTCTTCCGGCTTCCGTGCTCCTGGTTGCTCCTCCCCGAACTCCTGGCCGCCGAGCCGTGATGTCAGCACGCACGTCGTTAGCTGACACTACTTCGAAGGGACTAATTATCCTTAAAAATTACTTTGCCCTTCTAACATATATATTTTTTATTATATAGCCTATGTCCATCTGCTTGCCCTGACGTTTTCAAACATTTATTGGCTGTTTGGATTGGTGCTGTGGTTCCCGAGTTTACCCGCCTCAAAGGTTCCCAGTTCTCGCTTTATAATAGTAGTATAGATAGCATAGGAATTAAACCACAAAATAATCATGTGCCTCAACTGATTGAGTGGAGCATGAACCATGATCTCCTCGCTATCTATAGATTGATGAGACTACCTCAGAGATGGAAGGGTTGTTGCAACTACAATGAATAAGTTGGAGATCCCTATTTTTTGTAGGTTGGAAAGCAATATTTGTCGTTATGTGAAGTGCCATCAAACAATCTTTTAATTTTACTTTCTGTACTTCAATAACAATTGTTTTGAATCTAGTAGTAAAACTAAGGTGCCTATTAATATGTCGAGCTGATTGCCACCGCCCCATGGCGGTGGTGATCCGCCCGACAGTAGCTTCCGCCTGCATTCCATATTAAGATGGCGGGGGGACCCCGGTGGACAGTAAGACCATCTGCCAGTTTTTCGCTGGTAGGCAATCCGCCCGATTGCCTACAGTGCGGAAAAGACATGCAATATTGTGGCGCCATCCTTATGACGATGAGGGCGGTTCCATGTTTTTCTATGGCGGAGACTCTGCCATGGAAAGACATGTTGGGAATGCCTTTGGGGGACCGTTGCGGGCTGCCAGGGGGTTGAGGGCATGGGCGGCTGCACTTGGGGGTACCCATGGTACCCCCCAATATTTGCATGCACAAGGTGGAAGGAACCATGATGTGCCTGTCACGTTGTGCATGCAAATGCACAGCCTGCCCTTTTAACATTGTGGCAGGTGCTGGATACAGCATCGCCCGGTACAATGTTAAATATACAGGATGCGACCGCCATGAAGGTGATTGCATCCTAATTGGCGGTGCAAGACTGATGCACCGCTGGCGGCCGGTCCCAGCACTGCTAGGTGAGCGGGCGTACGGGAGTCCGCCAGCCATCCTAATAGAACCCCAAATGTCGAGTCATATTGGTACCACCATTTTAAAAAATTGTTTACTATCGGCATGAAACTCAGAAGACAAGAATGTTTTTAAATTGAGATATTTCAATCAAGTCAGAGAAAATACTGAAGTGAAAAACAATTCAAAATTTGATTTGAAATGTTTATGGAAGTTTAAACACAAATTTACTGATTCCAGTTGCATACATTTAATGGAAGTAATTCAAAGCAAGGACTACGGGGCAGATTTAAGCCCCTTGTGTCATTTTTGTGTCACTTTCCCCGTGTTAAAAGTGACGCAAAAGTGGTTCAAGGGGCTTGTAAATCTGCCCCTAGAACTGGGACCATCTAGATACCATGTGAGTCCATTGTTGTCCAACTCTGGATTGTTCATACTATCAATCTTTAATGTGACTAGCAACAACTGTTAAAAATGGAGAGTTGCTTAAAGGTTCGCAATTTGATACCTTTAAATATAACGCCATAATGCCGGAGGTAAATGGAATGAAACAAGAAGTTCCACCTAATTTGTATAAACAAGATTCCTAATTTTAGTTAAAGTTGTTTAATTCATTGTGTTGTATTAAGGGTCCATACCTAATTTGTGGAAAGGCTCATTATTGTGCATGATATTTAAAAGGGTAATCCTAATAATCTGAAACATTTCAGATGTATTGTCCTTCTGGAAAGGGATTCTAAAATCTTTTCTCAAATGATATTGATACTCCTATAAGCCTGAGGTAAATAGAATATGCTTTTACCTTTGTATCACACCGTATCCTGAAAGAGAAATGACACAATGGATAGTAGTAATAATTAGTCGATGAGCCCAGTGTTCAGTAGGAATGCAACTTTATTTCAATTTGTTGGATTACTCTGGGTCACATGACAGAGTTAGCAGACATAGAATACTCTCTGGAGAATTATATCGTTTCAGGGGTTTTCAAATACCCTATTCAACGCACTCAAGCCTTGCACTCTAAAAACTGGATTCAGCTTAGACTACGGTATATAGTTTATTTTGCCAGGTTGAAATGGCAGTTTACCACAGCACACAAAGGCTGCAATGGCTGGCCTGAGGTAGCTTTGCAAGTCTACTTAAGTGTGTGAAATAATCAGACATGCAAACCCACTAGTCACATTAAATTTGCAGGCCCTGGCTACCTGTAGTACCACTACTATGAGGTTATCAGTCAATTAGATATGACAACTGGGGACAAGCACATGTTCAATTTTTTAAAGAGTGAGCACACACACTTTAGCACTGGTTAGCAGTGATAAAGTGAACAGAGTCTTATGCCAACAAAAAAGAGATCAGAAAATATGTAGGAGTATGGTGAAAGGTTTGGGGGAAGACCACCCTCAGTCTGACAGTTCTAACAGTCTTGTTTAAGGATAAATTAGAAGCTGCAATCCTTAAAATCCCAGACATTTAGTACGATATTGGGACCATTCTTTGTCTGATATATGAAGCACTTTGATATCCAATTGTGTTGCTGTAAAAGCACATCAAACACCCATTTAAGGTGGAGACCAGTGGATCGGGACTCGAAGCCCCAGAGCCTCCTGCTCCTGCAATGTAGGGCCTTAATGATTTGCGCTGGTGGGTGCTTCCAAAGTCGCATCGCATTCCCACAGGATACATTTTGTGGAGATACGAATACTGGCACAACACTAGGTAAGGACTCTGGTAAGGATGGTTTTGGATCCTCAATGATGAAAAGGAAAAAAGGCAATGCACACTAGGAAAACACAAGCTCTAAAAAATCATCTGGGATCATTAAGTTGCTATAAAAACAGTGGCTAGTCGAGTAATCTTGAGCCCTACAATTTTGCAACTACCTATGGCATGCATCCCCTTTATGGTCTTGTTAAAAAATGTTTCCCCTCTAATGACCAACCAAAACTGAAGATGAGTTGCAACTGAAGAACAAAGTCACCTATTGGCTGAGCACATCGCAAGAACTTCAGATGCAATGTGCTCTATTGAGACCCAAATGCTGTCTGCAGGGTGTCTTGGATTGGTAGGCAATAGCCCTATAAGGAAGTAAAGGGGCTGGATAGTCATCAATGTCTGTGGCGCACAACAGTTGGGGTTTAAATTACATACATTTTTGGGCTATGAGCACTCTAAGTGTAACATACAGGCTGTCCCCCTGGGCTACTTTAATAGGCCAACTTCAAGTATGTTGCCTAACCTTGCCCCCCCCCCAGATCTTTAGCTTCAAGGCAATTCACCATCCCAACTTAAAAACAATTCTACCCCATATCAGAGGTTCACTGACAGGGTTGCAATAAGCCAATTTCTAAAGCAGGAGAGGAGAATTCAGACAAACAACCGTCTGGGCTGAAATCAGATGGGGCTAGAAGAAGCCATATGGATAAAGGCCTTAATCACACGACTCACCATCTTCACCCTACACCCACCTCCACAGTACAAGTGTGAGTTTCTACTTCTCATGTGCAACACACCACATATCAAATTAGCCGTTTCTGATCTGAACTTGCTTTTTGGAGTATTGATGGCATTTCTAACAAGCTGAATGACGCTGACTGGGTTACCATGCTATCTGATTACTCGATTGTCTGTTTACAGGAGACATGGTACTGTAGCACAATAGCAAGTGGACTGTTAACCCCAGGTACTGTGGTCTTGGTGGTCAAGATAATCAGAACCTTTTTGATTCCAGATAATTTGTCTACTACTTGTTGTGCCGCCACCTATTGTATTAATTAGTATATAACGTAAGAATTTTAATGCCAGGAACTTTTCAATAGTGGAGTCTGTTGATATAGTGCTTAGTAGAGTCTAAGATAGATTAAAGGGGGAACATGTTTAATTGTCAACTCTGCCCATTTCTAATAATGTAGTGTATGGCTTGGGTGATAAAGCAACCACAGACCACTATCATTTTGAACATAATCCATGTAGAAATACATTAAAAAGAGTAATGAAGAGTCAGAATCTTGTCCTTAGACTGGTTGGTGGTTATTGAACAGGACACTTCATGGGGAAGGGTCTAGACAGCATGATTGACTTCATTGCAATATCCAAAGAATGGTGCAAAAATGTATCTAACTTTGCCCAATGCTAATTGAGTCATCACAACCCGCTAGTCCTGAATATATTTTTGGGCTTGCCGTCACCTCAGTACCACCACATGGTCACCCCATTCGAGCATACTAGGACCAGGAACATTCACCTTAAATGGCAGAATATCTACACTGGGAAATTAATGACATCTTTAGTCTTGAGATTTATGGAACACTTTACGGTCGAATTAGGGTATGAAGCTAAATGCCTATATTGGTGTAGCTGATCTTTTGACAGCACCACAGCCATGGGGCAACCCTAGGTGAAAGAAATGGTTTGACAGGCCCTGCTTGCAAGTACACAGTAGCCTATTAAGGGCAGTAAAAAGGTCACCTGGAGATAGTGAAGAAGCAAGATCATGTAGAAAGCTATATAAGGATGTAATCAAGGCTAGAGAGGACTCAATAAGAGAGGAGGCATGTGAGCAACTACAGAAGGCGAGTGTTACCAACAATGTTTCTCTAATCTGGAGAATAGTGAATTCCCTCCTCTTTGAGAATAGCCTCAATAGTAGCATTGATGTGACTATACCATATCGTATCTGGGTGACCTTTTTCACTAAGCTTTACAACTTTACAAATCAAGCACTCTGGAAGATGTGACTAATAACACAGTTGAAAGCCCAGCTAGTTCTGGGGGCAAAAGCTTCCCACTGATTGCACTAAAAGAGGTCATTTGAGCAGTGGAACAGTGTCCGAGCAAATACTGTCCCAGGTCCAAATAGGATCCCCATTGATCTTTTTAAAAGCAACCTTGTACTCTGAGCCCCACTTTTAGTAAATGTACAGTGCAGTGCAATTCTTGTTGACCCCCACCAAGTCGTGGGTGAATGTAAATTATTGTCCCAATATTCAAGAAAGGGGTGGGTCCAAGGGAGCCCACATTGCTACCATCCCATCTTCCTTATAGACTCAACAGCTAAAGTGTTAGGCAGGATATTGCTAGATTGGCAGGAGACCTGGGTTACTGAAAAAAGCATTCTAACTGCAGTGCAGTATGGGTACAGGCAGGGATTGTGAACAATAGATCAGTGCCTGAACCTTCATCTCCTGATCTGAAAATATTTGCTTGTGAATGGGAGGGCTATATCTTGCCTTCGGTTCTGCATTCAACAACATTAACAGAGGTAAGTTATGGAGGAGGATGTTGGAGAAGGGCACTGATAACAAGATGGATGTATGACGTTACAACGCATACTTTTACCACGCATACCATTACAACGCGGTTTTTACAACGCATACCATTACAACGCATAGCGCTTTGGGGTGCTGGATAGTGAATAGTTTAATTTACTATTCCAACTCCAGTCCCAGTGGACACTAGGGAAGGTGTTGGATAGTAAATTAAACTTATTCCCTATCCTAGAGCGCCCCCCAGCGCAATGCGTTGTAATGGTATGCATTGTAGTGACTGTGTTGTAATGGTAGTGCGTGGAAAAAGATTCGTTGTAAGGGTTGTATACACCCTGGGACATCCCCCGGTAGCCCCAAACATGGTTTTAAATTGTGGGTGCCCCAGAAGGGCACCAGGACTCCCACAATATAATAATAAAATGAGTAAAAAAAATAAACGTATGGGAGTAGCAGGTCATTTATTATTCACTGCTTGGCATTGGAGCACCGAAAGCCTTTCAAGGAGTTTTTATTTATATGTTTTATCCTGGTGATTCCCCTAGAAGGAGCTAGTCCCCACCAAGCCTTTTTTTAATGCTGAGGGGGACTGCAGGAAGCACAGCAAACACTAAGCAACATTGAAAAAGAATCAGTAAGCCTCCGGGCGCATTAAATCCATGAAATCAGGAGAGCATACCATGTGTTTTTTAAAGCACCCGTAACTGGAGCTCAATGTTTTTAGCTGGAATGCAGGGCCCTCTTGTGGTTGTTTGTCTGATTGCATTGTGTGGTCAGAATTTGTTTTAAAGAAATACACAAAGACTTTGATTTTTTTCAATTAAACTTTATTAAACATTATTTAACGCAATCACTTTTATGAAACATCGCATTGTGTGAAATAATGAAATTTCACATTTGATCATAGTTCTTGATGAATAATAGATCTGCTTAATATATGTTCATATGCTGACTACTTGATAAAGCATATATGCTCACATTTTATATTTTGTGCTAAGGCACTTTAGCAAAGTATTCATCACTAAAAATAACATCCTTCATTTTGTAACATCACTTAGTCAACCTGCGGGGATTCAGCACAGGCCCTGTGTCCAAACCCACGTCATGAACAGCCCTGTGGGGGTAGTTAATTTACAGGGGGATGGGTGCTGGGCAAAGCCACAAGCCTACATCACACATGGCGATGGACATCTTCCCATGCGTAAAATAAAATAATAGAAATTCACTAAAAACCAAAGGTTAAATCAACATTATAGTAAGGAATTGTAAACATGTGGTACTCTAAATTTTAAAAAGAACCTTACAATTTCACTGAAAAAACAAAGGCTAAAAAGAGGTTAAAGCCATGTGAAAATGTCACCTAAATCATATAATTTTAAAGAAAAAAACACTGAAATTTGCCAATTATAGTTGTCCTAAGTAACTATAGCTGGTGACGTAAAGTAGCTATAACTCACAATGTCATTATGCACTGCTCATAGCCACAGATGTTATGTCACTCATGAGGTGACATTACTGCAACATCTGAAATGAGGTTATTGATGACAAGACTGTGCAGGGTGGAGGCGTGAATTATATTACCTTATGACGCAAGTTATAGTTACTTGAGACAACTGTAACTGGAATTTCAGTAATATTGTTTATTTAAGATGGTGGCCAGGAAGAGGTTTGTATAAAAAAGGCAATAGTTGTCTATGTGGGCATTTGAAATAATTTTACATATGCTTTTATTTTATTAACTGTGATTAAAATATACAAATTTTACCATGTACGTCTGAATTGAGCGTTGTAAAAAAATAACTATTACAACTAAAAATATATGACTTTCCACAGTACTAAAGATGGTTGCCCAATACCCAAACAAAATTAAGAAATTCAAATTGTCCAGGGAACAATGTGGATTAATACAAGCAAGCCAATAGCTTAGAGGAGGGTAACCAAACGCCTGCTGAATGAGTGCTGGAGCAAATCATGTAGTGTGTGTTGACATAGAAAGTAGACAAATGAAGGGTTTGTATTTGACTTGAGAATAGACTTCTGTCTCTTTACAGTTATTTACTGACCAGAAACTCTCTGATTGGAATTGGATTTGATTGGTTTGAGTTTCTTTCTTAAATGTTGCATTATTGTTTTAGTAATTACACTTCTATCCTAGACTCCTCACATGGCTTTTGATATCATTTAGAATTTGACAGAATTGTACATTAAGGGTGGGTGCATCATTCCACTCAACTTGCAGTTCACCCACCCATTAGATTTGAGGAAGCTGAAAGATTTCTGTTTGTGGCTTCTAAGATGACTCCTTCGATGAAACCTGTGACATAATAGCCGGTCTGCCACAGGCCATTAGGTTACTTTGATTGTTGGTGTACCCTGTTTATGCAGGCCCAATGTAACTTGTTTTTTCCCTACCCTGGACAACTGTGCAAGACATAGAGGCCACAGGGAGGAAAATGAAAACGCTGGGAGAAATTTTCTTACTACATGTGAAGAAAGCCAGGAGGGTATCTCTTCATATTGTAAGCAGTTCTTCATAATAGGAGTGGAACCTATATCCTCTGCTAGCCTTGTGATCTGGCAGTCCACACACCAGACTCCAAATGTGGCTCTTAATCTTCAGGGAATTATAAATTGATGTTAATATTGCTTATTCCCACAAGATACTGGTAAACAATTCCATGACTACTTGGTAAAGTAGCAGTTCAGATATGAAGGATCAGATTAGTTACATCTTCTGACAACATGGATAAAGAACATCTTGTGGTTGCAGTTTGGAACATGTTCTTCATCATTGCAACATAATCGAGGGTCTGTTACCGGCTTGTTGATTCACAGCGTTCATTCCCATCTGACTTTACACGTGTTAATGTTTTTATTTATTTTTAAATTTGTCAAATTATGATTTATTCTGAACTTTTACTAACTATGAACTTCCAACATTTGGAATAGGTCCTCATTTTCTCTTCATCACTTTTTTGATCCATAATGGAACCATTATGGAGGAGACTGAGAAATTATACTTTTTTTGGAGATACAGACACCCCCTTGAAGGACAAAGCTGAAATTCAATTCACACTGTCGAACTGCCAGTTGGATACTTGTCCCTAAGGGTCCCACAGAACCTCTGCAGCACTAGTTTCAAACGTTTCCAAGCTTTCTTCTGGTGCAAAATAACCAACGCAGTATATTTATAAGGCCCAAAAGATCTCAGAGGAAAGCATGTAAAGATGCTCACGATCTCAGGCAGTAGCCATCAGCAAAGTCTTTTACAAGTAATTTGTCACTGGTTAGTTAGGAACTTCCGGGAAAATTCCTCTTGCAACTTTTTGTGTTGATGAAGCCGTATAGAAGGTCAGTCAACTCATCCTTGGAGTCCGGTTCCTTGTCCTGGATACAAGAGGAAGTGGGGCCAGTCTTTTAGGGCTCTTATCTGGTTCACAGACAGCAGGTACAGTCATCTGCTGATTTTCCAGAGGTCCAGAAAGTGTTCTGATAGCGTGTGTTGGGGTGCCACATCTATAGCTGTCACTACCTTGTGGGTGAAGGTAACTTCTGGTCACTGCCTAACCAATGCAGGAAATGTTCTGAGACATAGCCTATCTACTTTTTCAGTAGTTCTTTTTTGCCTTACTATTAACAGGTTCAAAATGTAATGAGTCAGGAAAATTCCAAGATGACCATAACCTTCAGTCAAATTAAACTTGGGCTCTAACAATTGGGGATGTGTAGGGAAGAGCGCTATGGAAATTACCTGTGTTTTCCCACATTCGGATGGAATATCAGTATGAATCAGGCCCTCTATCCACAGCAAACACTGAGACAAAGTTGGGTCTTTTGTAACAAAACAGGCGATACGTAAGATTTATTTTCTGCTTCCAGTGCACTTTACTTTAGGTTAGCAGGGCGAAAATGACCACAGTTCATAAATCAGCAATATTAGCGTCCCAAAATAGGCAAACAAATAGGGGTGAACCTGCAGAAAAGCCATATTTCCTATAAACAGTAACATCTGTGAAATGTACATAACAAGATTTTTGTTCATGGACTCCATGTACCAGAGTAAAAGTGGATCCTTGCGAACGAACATGTGGAAATGCTAAATGTTGAACCTGCTTCAACTTTAACTTTGCTTCAAAGAAGTTGACTCCTTGTCACATCCTCAGTAGAGGACTAATATTAACTGGCTTTGTCTTAATACTTGCAAGACTATCTTTATTCCATGCAGTGAACTTTCCCTCCGTCTGTACTGAAAGTTCTCCACGTTGGAGAGTTATTACATGCTTACAGCAAACAATCTGTAGTTTATCTTCAGCAACTATTGTATCATGTGCATGATCTATTGCAACTCACCTTCCATCACAGCCTAGATCTGCTCCTAATTATGGTAATACAACTACACTACTGCACTTCCACTTATTCCCTGCAAAGACACTCGAATATACACCCTTCTGGCTTTGGTAAAATAAAGGACAAAAGGCCATATGTATCAAAATGTTGTTTTACGATTCTCAAATAGCAATTTTTTGCGAATGGTTATTTCAGAATTGCAAAACGCGATGTAAGATTTGCAAAAACTTTTGTGATTCCTACATATTCGATAATTGTGAATCGCAATTTGCAATTCGCAATTAAGAAATACCTCCCCATTCAATCCAATGGGTCTATAGCCCATAGGAATGAATAGGGAGACATTCGCAATTTGCGAGTAGCCATTAGGTATTCGCAAATTACGAATGCAATTTCAAGGATGCAAGGGTGTCAAAAGAACACCCTGTTGCACCCCTGAAATAAACATGGGTGCAGATGTGGCGTACATACATGCCGTAAGGGCATGTATGTGCGCCACATGGCGCTTTGAAAAGTGCAAAAAAGTGCCATTTTAAAAGAAATTGCAAATTACCACCAACCTGAAGTTGCTGGTAATTTGCAATTCCTTAAGCCAAAATCGCACAACTTCGGTGCTTCCTACATTGCATTTAAGGAATCACAGTTTGCAATTCCTTAAATGCATTCACAAAATAGGGAATCGCAAAATTTGTGATTCCTTATTTTGCGAGTGGGTTTCTGTGTGATACATTTCACTCTGGTATATTGCTATTGCAAACGCTGAAATTTTGCGAATTTTATCTTTTGCGATCACAATTTGGCTTGCTAGATATGGCCCACAGTTTGAAACTTTTTGCTTTGTGGTTGCACTCCTGGTTCCCTCGGCAGGTTCATCCATTCGTTTTCTTGTAAGGGCTTTGAGTCGACTGCAGAGTTGTTCAGTCATTAGGTAAAAAAAAACTCAAAATTCCCGATTCTGTACAGCATATTTCTTGACAATTATGTAGTCATTGTTACAACCTTGTACTACTTGTCTAAAACTCCACAAAACAGGCTGGCTGATTGCTGTTGATAAACTGTAATTTTGTCTTATCGTTGTCAGTGTAATGATATTATCTTACTTTTAAACCTGTTTTCCCTATACTTTTATGCTAATACAGGTATTATGCTCACATTTGCTGCACTTGCAAAATCATTTTTACCTCAGTAAATTGAACATTGAAGTCAATTATAGGCAGCAAATGTATGTGAGTCAATTAAATGCAATAACAATGTACTTCAAATTATTTGAAAAATAGACGGAAATATAATTGTACACGTTTTATTTTTGCAGCAGTAGTCTACTCCCTTTTGCGAGAGCTCTAAACAAAATGACTGATGTAAATTAAGCATCATCGTATATGACTCATTCATTTTTCAATATATCAATTATTGATTCAGTAAGACCTCATTATATGCTAACGAGCATTCAGGTGATTATCCGTCTCAGAAGAAATTGGCAATGCATGTGTGGGTAACAGCATGCAGACTATGCAAGTAAATGCTAATAGATAGCCAGCACTCACAGATGTTACCCTCTTTTGAGAGAAGATGTGGGCTATCTGCTGTTCACATCAATGTTGGACCCTTCAAAACCAGTGAGGCCAGTTATGCACCCATTTCATCATGGTCAGCAGATTGGCCAGCACTTCAGGAATATAGCATTGTTTTGAACGGAAGCAGCATTTAAGAGTGGAGCTAATACCCAAGTGTTGTTTTGAATATAATCCATTTCTAAGCATAATCTCCAACTTCACTTCAGGAAGTTTTTGTTTCACATTGAAACTATGGACATCATCACAGGTAGTCACTTTAGTCTACTTTATTGAGTGTTGGAAAACTGCTTCTCTTCCTCTTTATAGTCTAAACGGGAACTTCCCCTGTTCGAATACTGCGCCAAGATTTACACTGAAGGTTGGAGGTGACATTGCCAACTTCTGTATAAAAACACATATTTGCAAAAAACATCCCTCCTCTTTTCACTCCATCTGTGAATGCCTTTGCATAGACTACAAAGCACACTACCCAAACAACGGAATATTAGTAAGGAATAAGAAATGACTCATACAAAGCTAAAATGTAGAAGGATGAAAAATATTTGATGTACACCTTTGACTATTGGGAATGTCGATATTATCTAATAATAGCTGTATTGAACAACTACTGAAATGTAAGTTTATAAAAGAATTTCCAGAAAAAGAATAATCTGCTGCACTCTATGTACTAGGTTTTAGCAGTATTTAAATTCCAATCAATTTCTAAGTAAAGGCTATTACCTTTAATCTTAAAAATACTGCTACGTTATCACTTAGAATAAATATGAGGATGTAGATATGCTTTTATGTTACAATATGTTATTTATTTACTTTATTAATTTTTGAAGTGTTAGACCTGGCACCTTGGCGTGGGTCTTCCTTCCATTTTTTGCTGTTGCCTCATGTGTTTTGCTGATGTTAGATGCTTTGGGCACTGTGCCACTGCTGTCCAGTGCCACAGTGCAAGTGCTCCTTATTGTAAATTGATGTATGGATTAGTGATTCCATGATTGGCTGATTTGGTTTTCTTGTCAGACCCTAGTACAGTGCACTGAGTGTGCCCAAGGCTTGTAAACCAAATGATGCTAGTGGGCCTGCAGCACTGGTTGTGCCACCCACAGAGGCAGTTGTAAACGTGTGTCTCAGGTCTGCCATTGCAGAGCCTGTGGTTAGTCTGGTACTGCCATGTTGACTGGGCCTGTGCACCCAATTGTCAGTCCCTAAACCTTCCTTTTTCTTCATATCAGACACCCCTATGCTAGGCCCAAGGTCAGGATGCATTGTAAGTATAAGGTAGGACAAGTCCTGATGTGTGTGGCATGTCCTAATAGTGAATTACAGCCATTTTCCTTTTTCACTATTGCAAGGCTACCTATTCCCCATAGGCCAGAATGGGCAGTTTGATTATTACATCTTATAATCCTAACTGACTCAGGGAACTAGGTAGAAATTCGAATTTAGTATGCCTGAACTCAGACTGATAAAATACATCTTTTAGTGAAGCTGGTTTTAACCTTCTGTGTTTGAAAATACCACTTTTAGAAAGTAGGTATTTTCGTGTCTAACTTTCCAAGCCTGCCTCTGCTAGGTTGTGTATTCCTTGTCTGGAGTTTGAGGTGACAGGGGCTGGGGATTCCAGGAGACAGGGTGAATCAGCCCAGTGCTGGATAGAGAGATCTGCATCTAGATGGGAGGGAGGAGTTGCAGCTGGGTCCTGAATAGGGCTGTGCCTTCCCTCCACAATGCTGGCTCCACCTTCTGTGGTGTGTCTGATGTCTCTGCCCTGCACTGTGAAAGGAAAGAAGGAGTCATATAAACAGAGTGCTCCAGGACTGACCAGAACAGAATTGGACTAGTCAAAGGCCTCTCTGCCTTCAGAGAACAAAGATAACTGTGTACAAAAGAGGGGACCCAAACCCCAGAACTTTAGATCACTTTTGGACAACAAGAAGAAACCTTTGCTGAGGAGTGGAACCAGGGAGACTGAGGATAAACTATCCCTAAGTTGAAGTGCTGCTTGAGGGATTGGCCTGCAGTGGTTGCCTGACTGCCAACAAAAAAAGAGAGGAACTTTGGGGGATATTACCAAGCAATAGCGATAATTATCGCTATTGCTTGGTTAGAGACAAAAATTTACCGCTGAGCTGCGGCGATTTTTATCGCAGATAAACCTTGGTATTACCAAGGTTTATCGCAAATGAGATAAAAAATGGCCGCAATGCAGGAATATCGCTGAAAAGTCAGCGATATTCATGCATTACCGAGCTAATGCTCTTAGCCATGTTATCCACCTCCCATTGGATAACATGGCTAAGAACTGCTCAGGGCAGGTGTTAGCTTTTGGAGATATTCGCGCTTAGAGCGAATATCTCCAAAAGTTGGTAATAGGAGCTAGCGATGTTAGCGACTGTTTCCAGTCGCTAACATCTTGGCACGCCCACTTTGCATGTCATTAGTGATAAATATCACTAACATGCAAAGTGGGGCCCAAGATGGTCGCTATCTCCTACTAGCTGTCGCTAACTGGTGTTAGCGACAGCTAAGTAATAGGGAGATAATTTTATCTCCGCTTTCTTGGCTTTTAAAGCTAAAAAAGCAGAGATAAACCCCCTTGATAATATGCTCCTTTGTGTGTACCTTCATCCACTTGTAAGGATTTCCAAGGGCTTGAAAAAAGAGCTTGCCTCCTGCTGAAGTCTCAGGGACAACAGACTTCACTCACCAGCTCCCCAAGAGTTCTTTGGAAGTGCCTGCCGCTGCGCTGGACTTTCTGAGGAACTGTGTTTCGCAAGGAGGTGGGAGCACGTCTCACCAGCAAGAAGTGTGACGCAGAACTGCTGCTTCACTACACAAGAGCGCCTCGCATCGCCAGAGAAGAGGATCGACGTTGCAGCAGACGCCGCCGCATCACCAGGAACTCTCTAACCTTTTTCTACACTCAACTATCCTGTTATTGTGTGCCATTCACAGCTTCAATCGAGTTATCTCTCACAACCTCCCCCGTGAAGTAGTGTGGCTCACTGGTTAGAGGCGGCAGAACCGAGAGCAGAGGACGGCCCGGGACCAGGGTTCAATTCCTGGCGCGGCAGGTTCCTGGACCAGGGTCAGCGGACTCGATAATTCTCTCGCCTCGGTGCCCACTCCGATCAGCGATCACACTCGGCAACTCTGGGCATTAGCTTGCCTCATCTTCACTAACGGCCCCACCAGACCACCGGGGATGCCTGGTCTCACCCTGGAGATACCCATTAAGGGACCATCTCTCAGGGAAGCCAGGAAGGGTTTCGAAGCGGTCCCTCCTCCGGGTAAGTAGTGCGCTATATAAATGCCTATACATTTACAACCTCGTCCCATACTCACCTAGCATGGCTGCCGTCACAGGACGCTCTTCACTGTCTAGTATATAAGCTCTGGGCCACACCCCCTAGTTAGACCACGCAGCTCGTGCAATTGCGGAAGCAGCTCACAGCCACCGTGAAATCTCGTAAGGTAAGATGTTGTTCCCTTGACTAGTTCCCTCACTGGACCCATTGTTTTTATCAGGCACTAATGCCAATTTTAACTCCCCCAGGCATTGCCCTTCTAAAGACGGTTGCTCATTGGATTATTGCACCAGGACCTACGCCTCCTTTATACTCCCGGAATTGTCCGCCCGCAATCAGGAAGTTTGATCACGTTGTGAAGGTAACCACCTGGCCACCGTTATATCTTCACTTTCATCTCACAATATCCCCGGGCTGCTTCTATAACCCGTTGCTCTTCCCCATTAGGTAACGATCGTGCTCTTGCCTAAGTGACCCACAGACGTTCTTCTACCATCTAGGTTCGTATGTACATCTCAATACAGTAGATGGATTCCCTGTGTTGCCATGCTCGAACCAACAACTGAATTATAGCATTAACACTGCCGCTCCACTCGCGTCATCCTTTAATTATTTAGGATCCATACCACACATGCCTATGCTGACCACACCTCGTAGGTTTTTGATCACAATTGTGCCGCATGCACCATCCGCGAATCGTTCTGGCACCAGTAATTTTTATTAATTTGCCAAATTGACACCTTGTCCAGACCCTAAATGCGTTGTTTGTTTCTCTGCTCACATCTCCGTGCGCCTCAGACACCCTTTGCGACCTCACTTGCAATAGAGCCTCGCAAAGTAATTGTTCAAGTGATAATTTTGGCTTCACTCAGACAAAACTTTCACACACACTCTGTGCCTCAATGGGGTCAATCCTTACCAGGCCTTCTCTTGCACTTATAAAATCTTGTTTAAAACAGTAATTCTAACTCGC
This sequence comes from Lissotriton vulgaris, assembly GCF_964263255.1. Taxonomy (NCBI): domain Eukaryota; kingdom Metazoa; phylum Chordata; class Amphibia; order Caudata; family Salamandridae; genus Lissotriton; species Lissotriton vulgaris. The sequence continues at coordinate 1,089,797,711 of NC_141696.1, read as the reverse complement.
GCCCTCTCACTAACCTATGTTCCATTCACTTTCTATAACTTCACCACTAGCTATGCACTCCTGCATGGCTTTTTAATTAATAAGTGCATGGTCCCTTAAACCATACATAATTGGTCTTGACAAGCTGTACTCTCTCTTTGCCCTCCCACATATGTCTGCCTTTTCAATCCTTTTTTTTCCCAACAGGCAGAAATTAAAGTCAGTCATGTGAATACGACAGTCCTGATGATAATCCCATTATACGCTGTAAGGGATCGAAACGCCGTCGACCACTTGTATAGTTTCACACAGTCGACCAATGTGTCCTACCAGTGTGTTAACTATTGCGGATAGCTTGTTTGTATATTACCATTGACCTAAGCTCCCGCCCACTTGTTGCCTGAGAAACTTTTTGTTTACTCTAACCTATTTTTTCCGTTTGTGTGATTTCTGTGTAAATCGGATGCAGGATTGTGTCCCACTGCATTGTTTGTTTGCTTTTTTGATTATTTGTTGAATTTTTCTATCTGATTAGATTTGTGTCCGGCTGGACAACAATGAAAATAAGACTCATTGAAGGCTATATGTTATCTGTATGTTCTTACAGTTCTTTTTAAGGACCACTGTTGTTATTGAAACTACTACCCAAGGGCCTTAACTACCTGCTGGGTTCCCTTGTACCTCCTTAAACTTGCAGGGCCTGTTGCGGCCCAGAAGAACCGTTGAGTCATCGCAGGGTCCACGAAGCACCTCGCACGCCGAAGAGCATCGACATTGCAGCAAATACTGCCGTTTCACCGGGAAGCGTGTCGCTTGGCCTATCGCAGCTTGCATCGTTGATGAAGTACCGCACATCACCGGAGACGAGGATCAACATTGCAGCAGACAATGCCGCATCACTGGTAAGTGTGTTGCAGGGTCTGTTGCTGCTTGCATCATTGTCAACGCGCCTCGCATCGTCGGAGAAGAGGACCTACATCACAACAGACGCCACCGCATCACGAGAAGCGTGTTGCAGGGCCTGTTGCGGTCCGCATCGCATCACACCAAGAAGAAGACTACATCTTTATTTCTTTGCACCAAAACTTCATTGCATCATGGCGTTGCTCGCCGCATCACCACGCAAGCGCAGTAAGAATCTGATGCATCACAGTCCCCTACGCAGCAGTAGGAAATTGACGCATCACCTTCCCTGCAACACTTTCGTTGTATTGCGTTACGCATCTTAAGGTTTATTGACTCAAAGTGTCGCATTTTAAGATCTAAGCTAATTCTACCACATTAAGTACAGTATTGTGTTTTTTTGTCATTTGTGGTCTTGTGTTAAGTCTATATAAAGAATATTTATTTTTATACTATATATGTGGCGTCCATCTGTAGTATTGTCACTGGGTACTGTATGTGTTCACAAAAGCTTTACACACTGCCACTGAGATAAGCCTGTCTGCTCATGCCAAGCTACCAAGGGGGTGAGCTGGGGTATTGTAGGAGTGTACCCCCTTATCCTGACTAGACAAAGGGATCCCTATTTGTCACATTTACCTACCTGTGCCAACTAGAGACCCCCAAATCTAACATTGGCGGCAGAGGATCCCATTCCTTACATGAAACTTATAGAGCGCACAGCTACCACCAACGAGGGTGTCCCGGCGCTTGTGGCAGGCAGCAGATGAGGTACCAGACAGGCTCTAGGAGCTGGAAAACAGCCCGGTCTTTAGGGAACATCGGAAAAGTGTCTCAGACTCGTCCGACCGCAAGAAGAGTGGTAGGCTGTTCCAGGCTTTGGCCGTGATCACGTCAAAGGCACTGCCGCCCATTCTAGAGCGGCAGTAGCTTGGAGTAGCCAGAAGTCAGAGACTGTTTGATCTGAGGACACAGCTGGACTGGGAGTGTTTGAGTAGAGCTCTAAGGTAGGCTGGGCCGTGACCCTGAAGCGATCTGAAGGCCAGGACGAGAGACTTGAATTGGATGCATTTGGTCACAGGAAGCCAAAGGAGTTTCCTCAAGTAGGGAGCAATTGAGTGGCGATAAGGGACTTTGCATATCAGCCTGTCAGCCGCATGTCGTTATGCCGGTATGTCAATTTGTATGAATCAACTGATCACTCGTTAGGGTATCCAGGTTCAGGAGCAAAAACGAAGGTCAGGCAAAGTTCCTACTTGAACAGCTAGATCTTCAGTTTCTTGTGGAAGTTTAGTATTGAAGGGGTGGTCCTGATGTGTTGCAGGAGTTCATTACAGGTCTTGGTGTTGTTGGAGGAGCAGGAGCATTCTCCTGGATTGCTTCTGCTGATGCAGGGGACGTGCGTAAGGGCTAGTGAGGCTGAGTGTAGATGTCTGGTTGGATGGTGCAATTGGTCATTGAGGTACACAGGTCCAGCTTGTAGAAGGGCTATATACGTGTGGATGATCAGCTTGAATTGGCATAGTTTCTGGTTGGGTAAGCTGTATAGTTATATAAGATATGAATGATGTCAGTGCTTTAGGGGATGTTTAGGATAAGTTTGGTGGCAGTGTTTTAGATAGTCTGAAGTCTTTGAGTTAGCTGGATCTAGATGACGGCATAGAGTGTATTGCCGTAGTCCAGTCTGATTGCTATTGGCCTGGGTAACAATGCCTCTCATGTATGTGGTTCCTGGTCCATGTCATGGAGAGCGGTTTGACGAGTAGCACTTCAGCACCGTCTATACCCATTGCCATGCATGCGATCTTCAGACTATGCGGTTTACCCAGGTGAGACTACCAGGTCTTACGTTTTGTGAATAACATGGAATAATAGCAGTATGGACCAACACGACTGCCCTTGCTTCACCCCCAGTTGGGCACTTGAATATTTTGTAAAAATGACCTTCTGAATAGAATCTGTGTTCAGTGTGATTAAATAACACTGTTGCAAGTATATTTTCTTTTGAGTGTTTTATATGACAATATATTTTTCTTTACCACGTTTGGATGTACATAAATACTGGGACAACACTTTATTATACTCTCATGTATGTGGGCAGCCATTTAAGATCATGTGGAGCATTCTAAATATGAGGAAGCAGGATGAGCCCAATGCGTTCACCTGTTGAGTCATCAAGAGTTTGTCGTCCCGAATGATATTGAGGTTTCTGGCATGGTCTATGGGGGCTGGCGTGGGTCCCAGTTCCACTGGCCACCAGGAGGAGTCCCATGGGAAGATCTTGTTTTCAAAGATCAGGCGCTCCATTTAGACTGTGTTGAGGTTTAGGCAGTCCTCCTTCATCTTGTTGGCCAGGTTGGTCTTGCAGGTTGTAAAATTGGTACTGGTGGTGTTGTTCTTGGTGGTTAGGGAGCATATGACCTGAGTGTTGACGGTGTAAGAAACGATGTTGATGTCAAGAGCTCTTATGTTGCGGGTTAAGTGTGCCATATGCACATTGAATAGAGTTGAGCTGAGGAAGTGTACTTGGGAGCTTGCAGATGAGTATTTTAGGTTTAGAGGTGTGTGGGGAGACTCTCACTCACTTTGTTGTGGATGGATCCTTGAATTCCTGAGTCATGAAGTCTTGAGATGTGGGTGCTGTGGGTTATGATGTCAATAGTCGTTGAGAGGTCAAGGAAGATGTGAAAGGCTTTTCCCCTATGTCCATGATTGTCCAGATTTCATCTGTTGCTGCCAAGGGTGAGAATTCCATGCTGCTTTTGCTGTGGAACACTGATTGAGTTATGTACAGGAGGCTGTTGCTGTTCTGGCAGAGAGTTGCCTGTTGATGTCTTTCTTCATGACTTTGGACTGGAATGGTAGGAGTGAGATAAGTTCATAGTTGATGAGTTCTTCCAGGTCTATACAACCTGTGGATGCCATATTTCAGGGAAATGAAGTTGAGCCTGGAAGCCACAATTTATTAATATCTAGATTACACATAACTTTATCAGGACGTCTACAAACATCCAAACACAACCCATTACAAAATATGAACATCAATTCCTGAAAATCACAACATTCTCCTGAAATCCAAGCCATCAAACAATTTTGATGTTACTATGCATTAGTTATGATGTTATTGCTGGTGATCCAATATTCAATACTAATCCATCTCGTTAATGTTAGGCAAAATGTAACCAATTTAAAAATGTTTTGCCTTAATGTGAATTGGGATCACAAGTAGTTCTTAGCAATCCTTGGATTACTTACTTAGAACAGTGCATAAGTAGGGAAAATCAAAAAATCCTGGCAAATTTTTTGAAAAGGATAAATGAACACTGTTGTAGAGTGTATTTGATCATTAAAAATTTTGTCTCAATGTGTTTAGGTTAAAATCAGTAGTCCAAAGTTTAAATCATTAGCATAAGTGGGCCTCAGACTGCCTGCACTGACATTCATTAAAAGCTCCTGAAGAGAATGCTGAATTAATTGTTTCCTTTTCAGAAATAGGAGAAATAGATTTCATTTCATTTTAATTGTGATGTATTTCTAGTTTTAAATTAAATTAATTAATTTGCGTTTTTTGAGAAGGAAGCCATGTGCTAAGTGTTCCTGTATTTTCAACAGATTCAAAGGGGCATATTATCAAGAACGGCGTTAAAAATGATTGCCCAACAAATATATCTACCCCAACCAACACTGATAAGAAGTAAAAACAGCCCTGCTTATAATAATCAATTAGAACTTTGCAATTCTTCCCCGACAGCCCAGCACCATAACTCTCTTGGCACCTTCAACACAGAAGACAATCATACCATCATGCGCAGTCAAAATCTCCCATGCTCACCATTGTGCTGTAGCCAATTAATGAGGGAAACCTCTGCACATTGTCTCAATATGCTGACTTCCATTTAGCCTCTAAGTGTCCTGTTCATATTACTATCTACCCTAGCTAGGGCTAAAAAGCATTAGAGTCCATGAAACCACAGAGAGGGGATGTTTTTCTTCCAATTAAATCCCATAGTTAGCTTTGCAGCCTTTAGACATTGCAATATCATGTGCCACATACACTAAGCTAAAGGGCATCCAGCTTCTGACCCAGGAGCATTACCTCTGGGGAAGTTGGAATTCGGTACCCCAATATTTCCCCAAGTATGTTTTACAATTCATCCTAAAGGATCATATTTTGGACATTGCCTCATATGTGCAAAATTTCCTTATAGCCCCACAACCCATCCAGTATATAGGGTTAGCTTCAGTGAAATGTCTCTGCCTACCACAGAAGTGAAAGATTAATGAATGTCCCTGCTAATTCCCTTCCGCTAGTTATCTGAGACCTATCTATTCACCACTGGTTCCTTTTCCTTAGTGTGTCTCCAAAATTGCGTTGCCTCATTTGCAACTAATACCCTGCATCAGTTTGACATATTACCTCTGGTGCCTATTAATTTAAGGAAGAGTGTTTCACTTGTCTTGAGAGGTTGTTTGATGGATGGTGACTGAGCATTGCCATACCAAATTTGCCCATAAGGCATGCTCTCCCTTTTTGTCAGGTGAAAATCAAGGGAATTAGTGCAGATATTACATACTCGAATCCTCCAGTGCTGGAATACCTGACTCTTTGGTGTGGAGTTGAATTTTCCATTCAAGTGTTTAAGGGTGTAGGAAGAGAGATATGCTAAAAGCCCTGGCCTCACCAAATCTGTTTACAACCCACAGCGTGGAATTGATTGACAAATTCATATAGGCAGTGTACTTATTCTCAATCCAAATTACATACCATAAAGGCCTGGGAAAAAATACATAGTCTATATGGATGTTTTTCTTTTCAGATTCTGCCTTAGGCCATTCTATGGCTGTGCTCAGTTGGGCCATATCATAGTAAAGGAGAATGCTAGGATGGATAAGCCCACCTTTGTAATTTGCTTGGATGAGCAGCTTCTGAGAAAATTTTAGTCTTTTTCAACTCCAAACAAACCTGTAAAGAAGCTGCTAAATGTGATTAAAATAAAATCTATCTACTGAAAGAAAAAGATCCTGGTAGAAAAGACCAGGGAGAACATTCATTTTGAGTATTAATCCTTTGATTTAGGAAATCGTCAGCTTCCTTCATGCCTCCAATCCCTGTTCACATTATTGCAGCTAACAGCGAAAGGATAATTGCGATTCTCCTATTAACATGACCAGAGAATCTGGATTTCATTAAAGACACGGAGGCTAACATTATGCATATAACTTTTAATGCAACTCCAAACAGCCGCATATGTCATAAAGCAAAAGTTCCAATGGAACAGTACCAACAAAACAATTCTAGAAAGCACTAAGCAATCAGCCTCTTTTAAATGCGGCTCCAAGCAGATAAGTCATGTTTTCTCTACTCTCTAATTGACATTGCTGTTCTTGCTTACTATCATTGTTTTATCTTTATTACAATATTCCTGTTGTATTGTACTACATATTCTGATACTGTATATTGTTGTATTGATACTATATATTGTTATTATACTGGTCTTCTTCTATTGCCAGCTACTCTCCCTTCGGAAGGCTCCGTCCCCCTTCCCTTCCGTGCTCGAGTCCCCGACCTCCAATTTATGGAGGTCGGCCCTTTCCGATCATTTCTTTACCCTCTCTCCGTATTTTTATTGTTTTGCATCGTCTATCTGCTTCATAACAACCGAAGCGCAACAGCGCTCATGGCCCCCCACAGCGTCCAAGCCGCCACAGCGCACAGCTCCGACAGCGCTTAATTCTTAAAATACCTGACTCGCGTTTATTCTTTGCCCTTCACCGCTCACGAAGAAACGAGAGGACAAGAGGAAAGGCCCTTGGCAACACGCGCGCAGCGCGCTATGTTTGCCTACCGCCTTCCTCTTGTCACACGCTCACAATGAGCGTCTCCCAGCAACCAGATGATCGCGATCGGAGAAACTGTCATTTCTCCGACGTGATCAGCAATTTTACACGAAGAACCGGCCTTCTCTTCATTGCCTAACCAATTTAAGCTTAAAATAGCTTAATTTAACTAAAATTCGTCCCCCTTTCAACAAATAATTCCAATAATCACAAAAAAAAGGGTAATTATTATTTATTATTCATTATTTAATTATTTACTTACCTAAAAAAAAAAAGGGAGAAATAATAGAGAATTATTTGACTTATACTATTGCCTCTCCACAATTTCTGATTCTGACTCAGACCAAGACAATGTCTCTCTCCCTAATTTTGACAATGAAGCTTTTAAATCTCTTATCCATAGAGAAATGTGATCACCAAGGATAATTGGTGTCAAATAGGTCTCTAGGAGATTGGGGAATGTTTCCTCCAAGATTGTTGATGTATTTCAAGATCAAAACAGTAGTGATTGTTCTCACTCTTTAGCACTTCTTTCAAGCGGATAAGGTTCAGAGCCTTGGACTTCTCATACTTAATCAGATAACCTGAGACTGATTCAAAATTCTTAAGAAGATCAACCGATCTAGTGTGCATGTACACGTCAGCAGACCTTCTTAAATTTCTGGGCTCAGTCAGCTTGGAGTACATTAGATGCTGGCGCAACTCTGAAGAACAGTTAATCAAGATGGGTTCTTTCAAATCAAATTGTATGGCCCAGCAACAGTATCTACTATGTTGTTATTCAACCAGCCTTGTATTGCTTTTAATGAGCTGTCTAAAAATCAGACTACGTTTGGTATAACATTTCTGTAGGTGTTTCTGGACTTTTTGTACTTCTCAGCTGTAAGACCAAACCATTGCACTATGACAACCTTCAAGTCGGTGTATGTGCCAGCAACCACATCCTCCAAAGTCAGGAGTATATCACTTTCTAGATGCTAACCCAGTCAATAAGCCTCCCCATGGATGCTGATCTAAGTAATCCATTCTTAATGCTCTCATTGGAGACACACCATGTATCTATCAAATATGGGCGGAAAATTCGTTCCGCTCACGGAATTTGCGGATTTTCCGCGATTTCGTGAAACGTGCGAAATCGCTGCAAAATCCGCGAATTCGCGATCGGGACACATTTTGCTCAGGAAGCACTTACAGGGTGACAGCAGGTGCCCAAGTTGAAACTAATTTCTTTGTAACCATTTACGAAATTGTTACAAATAAATTAACTTCAACTTGGGAACCTGCTGTAACCCTGTAAGTGCTTCCTGAGTGGCACCTCATTGCCTACTTGCAAATATTCTCTGACCGTGCTCTGACCCTCAAAGCAGGGTCAGAGAATAGTTACATGTATACAACGGGGCTCCGTGAACAGGAAGCACTTACAGATATAGATAAGGCAGGTGCCCGAGTTGAAGGTCAAATTCAGTAACTCCTTAATCAGCCCCAAAAAATCGTGCACTTTGTCGAGGCTAGGCAGGTGTGCTTTCTCCCTATATCTACAGTCGAAAATTAGCTATGATGCTTGATGGAGGCCTTTTCATCCTTGACTTTCACAAGTGCAATCCCCGTGCAGTTCCTGTAACCAGTAGCTTCTTTCTCCCCATCTGCAGCTCTGATCGGTGCCTGACCTTTAAACACACAGGAGGGATGTGAACTCGCAAAGAAGCCACCCCCGTTCCCCTCCCATTACACTAACGGTGTGCACCGGCTTCCCACCCTTTACCCACTATGATGGACAGCTCACTCGAGGGATCTCGGCGCCCTTCGCCGCAATGGCAAAGTTAATCAGCCCAAAAGAATTGTGCGCTTTGTCGAGGCTGGGCAGGTGTGCTTTCTCTCCATATCTACAGTCGAAAATTAGCTATGATGCTTGATGGATGCCTTTGCATCCTTGACTTTCACGAGTGCAAACCCCGTGCAGTTCCTGTAACCAGTAGCTTCTTTCTCCTCATCTGCTGCTCTGATCTGTGCCTGACCTTTTATACACACAAGAGGCATGTGAACTCGCAAAGAAGCCCCTCCTGTTTGCCCCCCCACACACTAGCGGTGTGCACCGTCTTCCAGCCCTTTACACACTATGATGGACAGCTCACTCGAGGAACCCCGGCACCCTTCGGTGCGATGGCAAAGTTACACACACATGGTCCCTGGAGGCAACTCTTCTGGCCCTATGCAGCTGGAGTGCAGGAAAAGCACTATACATTTACCCAACGAGGTAGCACTTACTGATTAGCCAGTAGAAAGTACTCCAGTTAAGTATGGTGCAAAATCACAAAATAATCCCCGATTTTGCGGGGAAATTCGCGAATTCGCAGATTTTTTTGCGATTTCGCGCGAACTCGCGAACCGCTGATTCGCAAAATTGGCCCATACTTAGTATCTATGCCATGCTCGAACAAGAACACTATAGCCTGTTGTGTAGCCTCCCTATATACACCTCATCATTGCTTCCACCATCTTCACTGAACATCAGTACCAGTCGACCTTCCTCTGTTCTAAGGCCAGTTTCAGACAGTTTGTTGTTTCCTGCCAGCCAAATAGCCTGTGAACAAGTACACAACAGAGTTTGAAACGCATCTGGTGATGATTTGGGCATTTTTTACTCGAAGTGCTTGGTGTGCTGTACCTGCTGCCTTCTGCAATAAAGGGCTTCATACTCCTCATGTGTGGCTCCTTCTCTTGGGCAACCAATGTTTTCTGCATATGTGCGGCTAGTCCAGCCGTGAAGGAGCCCCGCTGCCTTAACTGGGCGGATCGGAAGCGCTTGCAAACTCGAGCGCTGTGTGAGAATGAGGGGGCCATTGTTGCGGTGTAAATAATCGGCAGGAGCTGGCATGCCATGCCCACTGGGGACATTGATTACGGACCACTAAACAACAAGCACACACAGGGGTTTGCATTCAAGTGGACTACAGGTACCATGAGGCAATGTGTGCCAACGCCCATTTTGGGCGGGACTTGGGGTATTTCACCATGTGATCTACTGTCAGTTTGTTGTTTCCTGCCAGCCAAATAGCCTGTGAGCAAGACTCGACAGAGTTTGAAATGCGTCTGGTGATGATTTTGGCATTTTTACTCGAAGTGCTTGGTGTGCTGTTTCTGCTGCCTTCTGCAGTAAAAGGGCTTCAAACTCCTCTTTTTTGGTCCTATTTTCCTATTTTAATAATCTTCTGCTTATCAAATAATGCACGATTCTTCATGGTTGGTCAAAATAAAAGCTTGCTTAAATGTTTACACTTTTTAAAGTGTGTACTCAATAGGGTTAAAATGTAATATTACTTCAACATTAAAGTATCAATGTCTGTGTCGGAGATTCGAACCCTGGTTTGTGTTACTATTTGAGCTTGTAAGCCTCTTCATAAGCCATCATACCACTGTAACTCTCTAATATTTGTCCAAGAAATCTAATATATATCCAAATTAATTTTATACATTTCAGTTAAACTACAAAATACACATCATTAGTGGCTTATATATATATAGAAAAATAAAAATAGAAAATAATTTTATGAAGTATAATGGTCTGTTTTGGGGATTCAATACCATGTCTCTAGATTGTTTAACTGCTTGCTCTTTAGTTACTCTACCTTTCCACCATGGTTGCGCCCCATTGTGTTTAGAGAATTTTTAATCTTGCTATTCTTTGCAGGAGTGAAGACATTTCTTTATACTTACTATCAGAAATTAATACCAAACATATTATGTACACTTTCTTCAGGCAGAATTGAACCCTACTAGATTGTGGTCTACTTATTCACTGCTGACTCTCTTTTTAGTTTTACTGCGTATGTTGTATATAGTCAACTAATGTCTCTTTTCTTAATGCATCTATTCATAGCACTGTATGTAATTCCCTATCCATAGACTATCGGAATTGGACTGTTTGACGTGTGTTTATTCAAAATGTATTTTTGATTCAAATTATTTTTTTCCAAGTCCCCTTTTCTCCTGTCTAGGGAGACATGTTCTATACCCATACAATGTATCACCCCAACCTCTGTATTTTTATGGGTGTCACGGAAATGTATTGCCATGGGATATTTCACATCACAATTCTTGATTGCGATCAGATGTTCCATCCATCTAATTTTAAGTTACCTATTGTTAATCCTACATTCATTTTGCCACAAAGACATACTATTGAATTAACACAACTATTCCTGTTGCAATTAACGAATAAGGCAATTTCATATATTTTTACAATACCTATTGTCAAAATGTGTTTTTGCCCGGTTCACAACATGTTTACAACAGATACAGTTGTTGCATCTATAGGAGCCCTTTGAGGGTGGATTTAATCTTGAGTCATCTCTTTTCAGCACTATGTTTGGTACCTCAAAATTGACTATATCACTGGGACACTGTATATTTCTTAAAGTAGGTGCTTTTGTTATATCCCATAATAGGTTTGAATGGTAAAATCCTTTTAATGTCATTGTCTAGTATGAGAATATCCCAGTGTTTTTATACACTGTAAGTTGTGATATATATCAAATTTCCGTTACCTTTGGATCTACTCTTTACCTTATCTTTCAACAGTTCTTCCCTCGTTCAATTCTGGGCTCTACTTTTGGCCTTATTGATGACATATTGTAGCCCCTTCTTCTAAATCTCTGCACAATGTCCTCGGCTAGCCTCTTATTTTCAGTAGGTGCACTACAGTGCCATTTTACTCTAAGAAATTCCCCAAACGGGATATCATCAATCTGTCTTCTCAAATGTCCTTAATCTGAATGTAAGATAAAAGCATATGTTGTATGCTTGTACATAGATTGCCCGCATCCATATTGGTTGTGAACATGTCTTCATCTCAGTCTATGTCTCTTGTTTCTTTAAAAAAATATTTTATATCCTTTCTATAGGAGTGTAGAGCTTTCAGAAAATTTGCCAAATACATGTCTACATACTCTGAGATATGTCCAGTATGGCTCCCTATACCTGAGATTTTGGGACTCCCTGGAGGAATGTCCCCCCTTATGTATCTTTGGCAAAAAGTAAACAACAGATATTTTCGCATTGTCCACCCAATGGCAGTTGAATTATTCTACTTCTAATAGTTGTCTGTTCGTATGGGACCTGTGTTTAATTTTGATTATTTCCTTCGATTTTTCCCATGCCAACATCTCCACTTTTTCATAGTTTGAGTGGTCTCTTAATTACGCAATGCCTCACTATGAGAGTCATAGTGATTTAGTATCACCACATTCCTAGCCCTGTCTACCTGTCTAATGTTGATTGACTTGTCATCACACAGATCTTTTAGTGCTTTGTATTCTTCTGTGTACCAGATGAAATCTTGTTTACATGGTACAAGTTGATTAAAGTCTCGTATTACCCAATTATTAAAGATATCCATAACATTATCAGCCTTCATTGGTGGAATATATTTTGACTTAGGTTTAAACTCACTAGTATGGCAGTGATTAGTTTCAATACACAGCTCTCTGGCTATATCCTCTAGGTCACAATCTGTTTCATTATCCAAATTAGCCAACATGTTAATGTCTAACAGTTCTTTAAAAACACATGATTTTTGATCTTTTTCAATATGTTTTGTCTCCTTATTTGCTGTGTTAGTCCTAAAATACTTCTTCAACTGGAGTTGTCTCAAAAATCTATTTAAATCTATTTGAGCACTTAAAATTATCACACCTAAGGGTAGGAGCAAAGCGTAGTCCTTTGTTCAGGACATTCTTTTCTCGATTTGTGAGTATTGTCCGAGTAAGATTTTCCTCCAAATTCTATACTTCTTCAGCCCTATCTTTTTGTGTACTGTGCCTAGTCCTCCCTCCCTCTTTGTTTCTGCTTTCTGTGGAAGTATCAAGACCTCCTCCTTTGTGACCTCTCTCTCTCTTTTGCCCTGCTCTGGGCCTCTCCCGCCTGTTTGGAATCTGTATTTTGCGTATTGTTCTTAGTTCCCTTAAAAATGTTGATGACTTATCTATGTAAATAAATAGATATACATACATATATATGTATATATTTATTTATTTTTAAAATGGGTTTCAGTTACCTGATATATATGCTTGTAAACGCATGTTTGGTAAAGGTAAATGTGTAGTAAAGACATGAGTGCGTGGTAAAGGCAATACGAAGTAATGAACACTTGGTGAAGGTATTGCATGGTAAATGATGCATTGTAAAGGCTGCTTCCTGCTTACCACAAACAGATTGGGTAGCCTAATGTTAATTTTTACATACTCTTATTATATGTTGCAGACACTTTCACACCTGGCCTAGATATGTTATACTACATGACACACCCCTGCTTTGATGAAGATTGAGAAACACTATTAACAAATTCCATACAGTTTATGGCTCTCTCAAGTTTGTTGTTATATCCAATTGTCACACTGTATACGGATATCACTGAGTCTCCTACAAAAGGCTCACCTCTTCCCTTATGTGGGCATACCTACAAACTTGGGGAGAGTTTAAGCAGGTTATGTGGAGCTATATGATCAGCTTAATGGGACTATTTTTGAATCTTTATTTTCAGGACCCACATCACTAATTGTGCTGGCAAGAGAGATGCTCACAGAAATTTATGGAAGACAAATGGGCCACTATATTAAGCCTCAATTGTGAGGGACTGAGGAAGGTGCAATGAAAGCTCAGATTTTTTAAAATAATTTAGCATTGTAGGGTCTTTCACTGAAGATTTCTTTGATGAGTGTACAGAAAAAAACACTCCTCACCATGCCTGTTCAAGTTAGTCAGCTTTTCGGGGTTGACTCATAAGTTAGTATGAGTAAAATCTAAAAGGAAAAGAAATAGCCTTCTTGTTTTCAACAGCAGAAACAACTCTTATTGTCCAACTGGAGGAAACGTTTGTGTCAACCTTTCAGAGCATAAAAAGCATCTTAGCAATATAGAAAAATCCTAATAAATAAAATGAAAAAACAAAAGAAAACATTTCCAGAAAAAAATAATTAATCAATATCTGTATATGATCACTTTCAGAGTTGATCATAAAAGACAAAATACACTTAAATAGCCACATACAAAATCAATAAAAATTTGCATGAAATATAACATTGCCATACTACTCTTGTTAAAATTATACTTCCTTAATTAAGGCCACAGGTAACACTTGGTCAGAGTAAGATAAACTCCACAGAAGAAGACAAAATGTTTCAGGGAGTGAGGTGACATCTCATTCCAAGGGCACGTTCAACTATGTTTGTTCCTGAGTGCCTGAAACCAGACTCATGCCAAGTGCCACCCACAGTGTGATTTGTATGAGGTAATAATCATTGACTGAGGGCTTCAACAATTCTCTACCCTTTCTTTGGGCCCTTTTATTCTATTTGAGAGAAAAACACTAATTGATCCACCCTGTGTCCTTTTTACTAATGTCTGAGGGTCTCTCATAAATTGCTGGGCATTAGTGAGGACTGAGTTGTCTCCTAAATGTATTTAAGCCAGGGTATCCTATTCCCATAGGCTAGCTTCCTCTTTGTACTAAATTGAGCACCACAACAACTGGGGAGCAAGATTTATCTGGTCCTCAATATACTTCATACCCAGTTTCTGATGAATAGTGCACTGCAAATAACAGCATCCACAGGAGGCATCTGCGTAGCCTATTTTCATTAGATTGGGCACTACGTACAACTCTATAACCACACACCTCTGCTCCATATACTAATATTGTCACATATTTCCTCCTAAATATTTCAAGCAAGGGAAGAGGCAAAAAAAAAGAGTTGTACCAATCGCATGTAAAAAGTGGTTCTTCCTATCATTGATACATGGAGTAGAAGTACAAGGGCTATCATACATTACACCAAAATATAGAACCATGGTCACTCTCTCAATGACCCTTCCCCCAAAGCTGAAACTGCAATTTTAGACTTTTTTAGAGTCACAAACCATAATACATTTCTATTGGTTGCCAGATCTAAATCCTCCATGAACAACACCAAGGAAGAAATCAATACCATGAGACTATTGGCAGCCCTGGCTAATAGCACAGCATCAGCTGTGTATTGGAGAGCATGGACAGGTTTTTTATTAACCATTGGAACATCAGCCGCTGAATTCATCAAAGCTACTTCTAATCAATTTATAAAATAAAAAACAGGATTGGTGCCATCCCCCAACCCTGACTCATCCCACTTTTCGCTAGGAAAGGGGCAGACCACTCACCTCTGTACCTAAACCTAACAGAGACTGCTAGGTCCATATGAACTCACGCCGACTACTCAGAGAGCGTTTAAACTTGGAGCCTATCTTAGTTTTACTGACAGAGTTTGTGCTCCCTTTTTTGCTGACAATACCCGCATTGACTGGGGTCTTTAAGCAAAGCAGTGACAACCATTGTTGTGCTTGACCAGAAATACGTTTTATGGAATAGCTTCCCTAATCATTGACTTTTCCTAGCGTGAAGAGTCTTTTTTTATCAACAAAAGCAAGGTCCTGAGGATGGTCTAATGGACAAAGACAATATTAGACCGAAACATCGACTTTCACACCTATTCCTTATTTTACTGTACTACAGGCAATTTTGGCATGGTGTAAACTCTTCAGATTGCTTATAAAAACTTTGTGAAATGGTGTTCACAGTTGTAACTATGAAGATTATTTAACGCTTTGGACTTTTTTACTTCTGGTTAAATTGTGTTGATTTCAAGATTTTGTACCCTTTACAACTAATGATTTTTTATTAATAAAATGTCAGGTTTCAGAATACCTACACCTGTATTGTTCTCAACTTTGTATCTCTATAAAAATGTTTGATTCATTGATAAATTAACAGAATCGTCTTTGGAGTAATCTAAATGTAAGTGACTTTTAACAGGGCTTACTTGAATATAATTTCTCAATTGCTATAAATATATATTTGACCTAATCCCTTGTAGGCACACCTGCATGACTATTTAATTGCCCAAGCCTCCAAGGGTTTACTGGATTTCCCATTTTTTGAGACAAGGTCCAAATGAAGGCACTGCAAGAATGTCACTAAACCCTCCTCTAGGCCCAGAGTACTTAAATATCCCAAAGTGTGGATCTATTAACACAATCAAATGTCCATGAAAATTCCATAAATGATAGGTGAATAGGGCTAGATTTGGCAAATTTATATTTGGAAATGAAAAGGTGTATATTTAAACCTTGTTCTATAGTTCCGAGGCCCTTTTAGAAGTTGTATTGGACCTGAGAAAGGATATTCTTTTGCGCGGACCCTAGGACCAACATGTTTAAAAGTATCCTTACATTAATTTTAATAGTAGAATCCAATAACCAGATGGGACAATAGCACTTTAAGTCCTGCATATTACCCTTTTTGAAAACTGGCACAATAATAGAGGCATGACAGAAGGATGACAACCCTGCGTTGCAGATGGATTTGATGATGTTGGCGAGCAAAGGAGCCTACAGCCCCAGCTTCTCCTTTTATATATCTAGCGGAATCCCATTGGGGCAGGGAGCTTATTTGGACGGGCTATTATATATGGCATTGAAAACCTCTTTATGGGAGAATTGGATGGTCAAGGGCAGCACAAACTGATCAAATCTTCTCTCGCAAGTAGGATCATTGGAGTAGTAGATCCTGGTAAAGTGATGTACTCATTCCGCTAGTCTTAAATGGAAGGTGACTTTATTTGAGGTGGAACCTGTGGAAATAAAGTCACTTACAGCACTCCAGAAAGCCTATGGACCTTTCACTTGGTTGGCATGTACCCAGGCTTCCTTTTTCTGAACTTTTATATCAGCCTTTCTCTTCATAAATCTAAATCTTCAATTGACATCTTAGAAATCAAACTGGCTACAATCCAGCACAACAATTTCAAATTCCCTTTGGGCTGATCAAATGACTTGTCCACATAATCCAAATGACATAGCGTGGAGGTAGGGCTTTTCAACCCACTTTCAATATGCTTTCTCATGTGCTTTGACCTTCAAGAGAGGGCTTGATATTCCACAAGAGTGCTAGGAATGGCAGCCAATTTCTGGGTCCCACTTATGTAATGTTATGTTATGTTATTGGTGTTTTGTAAAGCGCATGAATCACCCTGTACAGGCATAAAATTTAACTAAGTTACACCGCGCCAACAGCCACTATTCTTTAAATATGTTACCGCTGGAATGTGACAATTAGAAGTGCTTTTTATCTTGCTCTAGACACATAGCTGTCTACAAGCCTCTATCCTCTCCACGAGCAGTCATCGCTAAACATTGACGTTAAGCTGCGATGCACCTACCTGCATAAGATTTTTCTAATGTGTAATTCGAATAACTTAATCTCAAAGGTGCTTTTCTCCAGAAATGCCTCTGCACTTATTTTGCGTAGTAGCTACAAACTTTATTTACTAGCTACGACCTTTTAATATTTGCTTTACAAGCAGGGTTTTGCCTTGCTGATATTCATACCATTGAAACAACGGTTTAAAAAGACTATATAACATTGATATAACCGTTAGTCTCAGGTCTGCTTGAGACGCTGCTGCGCAGTCTGAAATAATATCATAATTTTGCTAAAAACAACGTAAGCGCGTAAGCATTGAGTTATATTATTATGACTCAGATATCATGATATCTATAGAGTAGATTCAGAAACGATCGCCTAAAACACAGTTTAAGCAAGTGAACATTTTTTCACTGCAAATATCACGACCATTTCTGACCATTCTGGAAATAAAGATACCAGCAAACCTACATCACCATACAAGCTCTAAATATAGAGAAGAGCCTTAGCAGGTATGTTGCTCTTAACCTCGCACATATTTATGCAGATCATTATCAATAATCACATTTTTTATCTGAGGTGATATATACATTCTTGTAGATTCCTCTGGTGAACCATTACCCAGTCTGAATTAGTGCCCAGTCTGAAGATCGGCCCTACACACTGTGTGTATGTAAGTGAGTTTTAGATTGTGTCTTCCCACTGCACAAGTTAATTTTGGTGTAGAATTTCTTTGCCCTGTTCTAGAACAAGTCCGATTTAAAAATTTGAGTTTAATCTACGGTAAGCCAGAGATTCATACCATGCTGGCTAGATAAGAGAAGAATCCAATCTAAGAGATATTCCTTTCGATTGGTTATAACAAAGATTGATTTAGAGTTCCATCAATAGGATGTGACGCACATAGCATTATCATTAATTTAGATATGTAAATAGCGAGTTGATATTGTCATTGATTTTTGGTGATACATCAACTAATTGTATATAATTGTCTTTGTATAGGGGGTTTTATTTGATGAAAAATTAAGTCCTGATGATGGTCTTATATATGACAACATAAAAGACCAAAACGTCGACCAAAGACATCAACTCCTCAGCATTGTTTGCACCGAAGGATACCACAATACATTTATGATTTTGGTTGTCCTCATTTATCTATGGAGCTGATGTATTGTTATGAATTGACTAGTGAATACAGATACACTGCTTTTCATGACTTTTACTTGAAGTTTTGTTCTATTTCCTGTCCCCATGAAATTTCCCATGTGATTGATACCAATACAATCTATTTCAAACATAACCTTTTTTTGCTGTGTGCTTCTTCTCTTTACTGTATTGAATTACACTGAATATATTTACCTGAAAAGCTGTTGATTAATGTCGAAGTAATCCTGTGGATACACTGGGTTTAATATTCTAATGAACCTATAAGTGATAGACATTATACTCAAGTCAATCAATCAATGAACAAAATCCCTTGTAGTCACCTCTCACATTAACTGAATCACCCTGGGGCAACTCCGCGCTACCTAGTCCAATTGCCGTGAGCAACAAAGAGCCAAAGAGTGACATCAGTATAGGAAGGCTTTCAGGTGTTTCCTAAAGATCAGGTAAGATGGTGACTTACACAGAGCTTCTGGTAGGGAGTTCCAGTATTTGGGGCCTACATATGAGAAAGCTCTACCTCCCAGGCGAGTCCGTTGAATGTGTGGGATTGATAGGAGAGCCTTTCCGTTAGATCTTAGGTTACAGCATGATGCCAATTTACAGAGTTTATTTTGTAGGTACTTTGGGCCGGTTTTCCTCATAGCTTTATAAACCAGACAACATGTCTTGTAGGAAGATCTCCTTTTGACTGGCAGCCAATGTAGTTCCCTCAATAAAGGAAGAGATGGTGTGCCAGGGGGACGATTTAAGACCATTCGGGCGGCCGTATTTTGAATAACTTGGAGAATGATCAAACTTAGGTTTGATCATACTTTCTTGAAATTGTTCCTGTTTAAAAGAGATGAACTATACATTTTATCAGCTGCTGCTCCTGTGGCCCTTACCACACCAATTCCCCGCTCCCGCCTACCAGCTGCGAGTCTCTCCCCCTTCCCTGCTTAATGGCTGCTGCTGCGAGGGAGCACTAGCAACACATTTGACCTCCTTGTCAGCGACCGGCTAGCTCCCCCTGCAGCTCCGCAGTTAAGTGCTGCTGCCGGTTGTACCATGCTTTGCCCTGACAGGGGTTCAATGCCTTGTGTGTAACCGTTGCTGCTGAGCTTTTTGCCTTAATTGTTGTATCCACTGTACTGTGCTGTGCCTTGCTGTTGTCTGTGCCTGTTCTGTGTTTCCCCTGTTCTCTGTTTTTTTCACTTGTTTTTCTCTCCCAGCCTTCCCACCACTGCTGCCCTGTGTTCCCTTCCCCTGCCGATTCCCTGCTACCGCCTCCCAGATACGAGTCCCTTCCACTTCCTTACTTACTGACGGCCTCTGCGCGACTGCGCAGCAGGTGCACCGCTGGCACGCCAAAGGCAAGCCCATCTGTGCCCCTCAGTGACCTGACCACGACCTGTGCCACTGACCCTGGACCTATGACCATACACCGTTACGACTCCAATGCCCTCCTCATACTCAACCCTGGAAGGAACAACAACTGCCAATGGTCGTCTCTGAACACCACCCATGTTCAATTCTCCTGTCGACACTTCCAACAATCCTTCAGCATCGACAGCACCCCCATGACCGCCACACCCAGGCTGGACACCCGACTCACCAAAACCTGAAGTGCATCCTCCTCAATGTACGCTCCCTGCACAGCCATGCTCTAGAGATCTGGGACCTCCTCGAAAACCCTCTCGCCAGATGTCACCTTTTTCATCGAAACCTAGACCAACACCACCTCCGCCCCAACATTGCCACCGCCATTCCCGAAGGATACAAAATCCTGAGGAAGGACTGCCCACACTGCAGAGAAGGAGGACTCACCATTGCACACAAGAGCTTGCTTCGACTCTCAACCTCCAGCACTATCAACCCCCTCTCTAACACCAACCATCTTCACTTCCAGGTCCAGATCCCAACCAGCCCCAGAACCACGCTACGCAGCACACACGCCTACAGACCTCCAGGGCCCTGCTCCTCTTTTGCAGCCACAACCGCTGACCTCATTGCACCCCACGCCATCGCCTCCACAGACTATGCACTCATCAGAGACCTTAACTTCCACCTTGACAACTGCAGCGACCCCGACTCTACTGCCCTCCTGGACAACCTTGCCATCCTCATCAAAACCCCACACACAAGGTTGCACACATCCTCAACCCCATCTCCGCAGGAGGGTCCAAAATCCATTTCAGACACTCCTCGCAGCCCCCTGGACAGATCATCTCTGCATACATTTCTCCTTCAATAAAACCAATGCACACAGGCCTGCCCCGCACCCACCAAGAAGGAACTAGAACAAGGTCACAGAGGAGCACCTCAACTCTACCCTCATCCAAGACCGCCCCACTGCCACGACCAACGCCAACTCTGCAGCCAAAGAATTACACCTTTGGATCACAAGCTCAAACACCTCCGCCACCTTCAAAGTCAAAGCTCCCAGAAGGCTGTCTGGTTCACCATTGACCTACAAGAAGCCAGACATGCCTGCAGATGTCTTGAAAAATATTGGAGAAACAGCAAAACCTCCGGAGACCAGAGCACCTACAAGAGCGCCATGACTGAATACCACCAACCCATAAGAACCACCAAGAGGATCTTCATCCAGAACAAAATCCACACCAACGCCAGCGATGCAAAGGAACTCTCCAACGTCATTCAGCAGTTCACCAGACCCCCTAGTGAAGCTACAGACGTCATGCCGTCGAGGACCTCTGCAACAAGCTTGGTTCCTAGTTCCACCTGAAAATCAAGGACCTCTATGACAACTTCAGCAAACAGACTCCTAAAAACACCCCCTTCCCCAGCAATGACAGCCATCCCACTATCACCACCTGGACTCCGGTCACCACTAATGATACCACCACAATCAGCAAGAGCACCCACTCAAGGGAGCCCCCACAGACCCCTGCCTGCTGCACATCTACCACATAGTCACCATAGCACCCACACTATGCCGCACCATCAACGCCTCCTTTGAATCCGGCTTTTTCCATGATGTCTGGAAGCAGGCAGAGGTCAAGCCCCTCATCAAGAAACCCTCAGCTGACCCGACTGAAATGAAAAACTACCATCACATCTCTCTTCTTCCATTCGCAGCCAAAGTCATCAAGAGATTCATCGATGAACAGCTGACCACCTTCATCACAGAAAACGCCATTCTCGACCCATCCCAGTCTGGATTCCGCAGCAATTATAGCACTGAGACTGCTCTCCTCGCCACCAATGATGGCATTCACATGCCATTCATCCAGGGCCATACGGTGGCCCTCATCCTTCTATCCTTTGACACCATCTCCCATTGCACTCTTACAGCCAGACTCCACAATATCGTACTGCCCTCAACTGGATCTGATCCTTTCTCGCCTGCAGAACCCAGAGTATCAGATTCCCATCCTCCCCGAACCTACAGAGATCGACAGCGGAGCACCCAAGGATCATCGCTCAGCTCCATGCTCTTCAACATCTACATGGCCCCCCTCAACACCATAGTCAGACAACATGGGCTCAGTATACTACAACAACCCTACTATTCTAACCTATCTGACAAAACTTATCAACAATTCACTCATCCTAGGCATCGTCCCTCCCAGCTGGAAAAGAGCAATGGTGAAAGCATTGCTCAAAAAACCTCACCTTTATCCACTGTAAGCATGGGCGAATTTTGCGAATCTCGCGTTCGCGAATTCTCGCGAATTTGCGGATTTTTTTTTTGTGTTCGCGCCGGTTTCTGCCAGTTCGCGAGGGTTTTGTACAATTTCGCAAACGCGAACGTACCTGTCGGGTCGCAAATTTTGCGAACTTGTTGTTTCTACGTGTCCAGCCTGTTTGGGACACTCTTCTTCATCACTGCCACTCTCTGTCACCACTGCCACTCTCTGACTACTCATGCCACCCTCTGGCCCACCCATGCCACCCTCTGTTTCATCACCGCACCCTCTGGTTGTCCAGTGTACATTATTTTCGGCAAAGCACACCTTCCCTGCCTCAAGTGACCTGAATTAATTTGGGGCTGATTAATGTGTCACAGAATATTTTTTTAGCTGGCACCTGCTTCCTTAGTGCTTCCTGATTAGTGATCTTTTGCACTTGCTAAGTGCTTTCATTGTTGCAAAATTAGTTACAACACCTGCCCTGCCCCAACTGACAATAATGAATTAGGGGCTGATTAATGTGTCACTGGATTTGAACTTCCAGCCTGGCTCCTGCTTGTCTGCCTTAGCTGTAATTCAGGACCTTTGTGTAACTATTCTGAGGGTCAGAGCAGGGTCACATAATAGTTGCAAGTAGGCAACTGAACTCTGGAGGGGCCCCTCAGGAAGCACTACAGGAAATGGCTACTAATGATGAGCTTGAACTTTTGAACCTGGTAAGTAGTTTCAGTTTTGCTAAAATCGTATTTCTGCAATTTAGCGCTTATTCGCGGGGCGCGAAGTTGAACTGGGAAGCCGCGAACTCACGCGAACAGTGCGAGCAAGCCATAAAATCCGCTGCTCGCGGATTTGCGGATTTTGCGGGAAATTCGCGAATCTCGTGGATTGCGAATTTACCGAAAATCCGCAAAATCCGCGAGCGGAACGGATTTTCCGCCCATGCTTAATCCACTGGAACTTGGCAACTACAGGCCAATTTCCCTACTCCCAGGCATCAGCAAAATAGCTGAGAAACATGTTAACCAAAATCTTTCCCAATACCTCGAATCTAATAAACTACTTGAACCCTCCCAAATGGGATTCAGGCCTGGCCAGAGTACCGAGACTGCAATATTGGCGGTAGTCGAAGAGGCAAGGAAGATCACAGACTCAGGGGGATCAGTGGCAGTGATCCTCCTGGACCTCAGCGCTGCCTTCGACACTGTCAACCACTCAATCTTGATCCAAAGACTCAGTCACCTTGGAATTGCAGGAACGGCTCTGGCTTGGTTAGAATCCTTCCTTAAAAACAGATCCTTTCAGGTGACAGAAGGCACCTTTACGTCCATACCTACAGCCATCAATTGCGGGGTACCCCAGGGCTCATCTCTGAGCCCAACCCTTTTTAATGTTTATATGTCCCCCCTCGAGAAAGTCGTCGCCCCTTACGGAATCAAACTACTGACCTTTGCTGACGACACTCAACTGGTGGTCTCCTTAAACCAGCAAGACCACTCCGTTCCCAACCTCCACACCTGTTTAATCGAAATAACGAAATGGATGAGCAGTTCCCACCTCAAGCTAAATAACGAAAAAACTGAGATAATGTTCTTAGGCAACAAATCTCTACACAGCTCCATCTCCGTATGGCCTTCAGCCATGGGCCCTCCCCCTGTGCCCAAACCAGAAATTAAGAGCCTGGGCATTTGGTTAGACGAAGAGCTCAACTTCTCAGCCCAAGCGCGGAAAACCGCTGGAACCTGTCACGGCCTGCTTAGATCAGCAAGGAAAATCCTACCCTTGCTTCCGGCACAATCCCGCAAACTCCTTATCCACGGCCTTGTACTATCCCGTTTGGACTATGGCAACGCCCTGTATCTGGGGGCCCCCCAAAAAGTTCTGGCAAAACTTCAAACGGCTCAAAATGCCGCAGCCCGCATCCTCACAGGAACCCATCGTCGCTGCTCAGCCAAACCCTCCTTGAAGGCCCTACACTGGCTCCCCATTCAAGAGAGAATTCAATTTAAGGCTCTCTGCACGACCCACAAGATTCTGCATGGCAAGGCCTCTCCTATTCTCCAAAACCTCATCTCACCTCACTCCACCCTAAGAACGCTCCGTTCTTCCAACTGCAACTTAGCCTCGGTACCTAGGATCAGAAAAGCCCGCTCTGGCGGCCGCCTGTTTTCATATAACGCGGCTAAACTTTGGATCTCGCTTCCCTCAAACCTTAGAGCCCAACCTAACCTTCTCTCATTCCGCAGAGCACTCAAAACATGGCTTTTCCCATAAGGCACGTCACACCAGGTTCTTGTTTATCAGCGCTGGGACGCCCATGGGCAGCCATGCGCTCTACAAATCTGCAAAATAAATAAATAAATAAATAAACCCAGCTCATTCTCTCCCTCACTAAGAACCCTGAAGACACCAGACTTAGCTTTCAGGAACAAGTGAATGATGTTGCAGACTAGATGAGCAACAGCTGCCTAAAGCCCAACTCGGAGAAGACCGAGGTCCCCATCCTTGGACCCGCCTCCTCCACTTGGGACAACACCTGGTGGCCCTCTGTCCTCGGAAACCCACCCACAATGACAGACCACGCCCAGAACCTCATCATCATCCTAGACTCCTCCCTCACCATGACCCGCCAGATCAATGCTGTCACCTTTACCTGCTTCAACTTCCTCTGCATCCTCTGCAAGACATTCAAGTGGATCCCCTCGAAGCCAGAAAGATCGTCAATTCTGCACTCATAACCAGCAGACTGGACTACGGTAATGCCTTCTATGCCAGAATCAACAAATCCCTCCTCCACAAACTCCAGACCATGCAGAACACCACGGCCGACTCATCCTTGGAAGTCCACGACACGAGCACTTGACCTAACACCTGTAAGACATTAAGACCTCCACTGGCTCCCAGTTGAGAAGAGAGTAACCTTCAAGCCACTCACCCATGCCTACAAAGCCCTCCACAACATCAGACCCTAATACCTGAACGCAAGTGAATCTTTCCTTGTACCCAAAAGAAAACTCTGCTCCGCCGACCTTGCCCTAGCAGAAACACCAACCATCCGCAGAACCAGAGCAGCGGGGAGAGCCTTTTCCCATGTCAAGACAATGGACGGGAACAAGCTCCCAGTCAACATCAGAAGCTGCCCTGCCCTACACACCTTCAGAAATAGCCTCAAGAGCTCGCTCTTCGGCTGAACCGGATCTGTACCCCACCCCTAGCGCCTTGAGACCTTATGGGTGAGTAGCGCGCATCAACAACCCTGATTAATTGATTGATTGATTGACTGACATGAGGGCAAGTAGGACTAATTATGATAAAGAATACAGGTAAGTAATAGAAACATTTACTTGAAGAGTGCTGATATAATATATACCAAATACAGATCTGTACACAAGGCAAGTATATCCATGCTCCCATTGTTGTAAATAGGCAGCAATGGGTTAGCATTAGCAGAAGCCGTTCTGTATTTAGAAGTTATCTTATCCGCTTTGTGAAAGCCATTTTGTTTTTCTTGCAGCCATTTTGTTTGCCATGTGCTCGCCATGTGCTCTGTCCTACCTTTCTTTTAACTGCTCTTGAAATCAGCCTAGAGACAAACTATATTCAGCATCTTCCACCTTCGCACATGCCTAGAAGGGCTAAGCTAGTAGAATGCACCTGCTTCTCTAGTGTAACTCTCCGGCTATTTTTGCTGCTGTATGGAAAAGTAACTCTCCTACCACTTTGTTGAGGAAGTAGATCTTGTATACCCATATTAGTCATTTTGCATGCTTACATGAGCCAGGACTGCCCCTTGGTCATATGCTTACTATGTAACCAGTTGCTAAGGCTTCTGTGTGACGTAGTCTTTCTTATTTGAGGTTAATAAAGATGTAACTTTTATATTTCAGCTTCTGTGCCAATTTCTTCTTTGTTGGTTTAAAAGGACCAAGTATCAGTGGGACCCCTAGGAACCTTTTTTGATTTCTACACCATTTCTTATGTCACAGCTCTCTTATGTAGTAACATTTTGTGAATATTATCTTTTCTCCATTTACTACCACTGATTGAATTTTCCTCACAATTTTCTGAATTAGAACTAGGTGATGATGGAAATCTTAATCTGAACCTGGCATAGATTCATTTCAATATATTTTGGGATAATGTTATGCTGTGTGCCTTATCTACCACACAATGTTGAAAATTCAAAGTTCAGAGGAATCTCACTAAAATGCTACCTGTGTAGGCCCTGCATGTGTCTTCTTCCGGGTCTCCTCAAATGTTACAGTTTTGGTTTCTCGGTTAATGAGAGCCTTCTCTATCTGATGTGCCATGGCCAGGATATGTTTGGCAAAATTGATTTATTGTAATTCTCATAGTTATATTGGCCAGATCTTAATGAATAGATTAATGTTATCCTAAATTCGACCAGTGCCATCTTTTATTGCCTCAATTTTCTCGATGTGTGATAGGGATGATGTCTCTGCACTGACTTATTTTGGGTTTGTCAGGTGTATGGAGGCAGAATATCACCAACCTGATCTAACTTTATTGAGATTTGATAGCAATTTTTTGACATATTCATTAACAAATGTTCCATTTCAAGAAAGGTATGCATGTTTGGTTAATGTTGGGAATTCCTTAGTGCAATTCAATCCTGATGTTGGCTGTAATCAACTAATCCACATGATGGCAAAATGTGATCTAGTACACATGCCATCGGGAAAGAAGACTCTGCTGTTCAGAGGGTGGTACTCTTTTGGTTGGTGTGGTTAAAGTTTAAAGTTAAAATTTACCACAAGATAATTTGAACTGTATTTGGAAGTTGTTGGTACAGAAAAAACTCCTTCAGGGACCTCACTAGCGGGCACTCCCTTGGTGCTCATTAAAGGTTCCTTATACATTATTGAATCCATTGTGCTTCAATACAGCCACCAGTGTTCACTGAACACATGTTGTAAGCATTCCTAAGCTGTAACAAAAACTCATTTTACCAGAGAGCCAGCCTCTTTGATGTACTCACCTTCATATTGCAGGTGAGAATTCTGAAATAAGAGGCTAACTAATGGCATCCAGAAATTGGTAGTTAGCATGTGGGTGGGATCATGGCCTATGACTATCTAGCAGTAGGCCATGGTACTGGATGCACAACACTGCAGGGATTGATGTGATTGCCATATGTCTTACCCTTCCTGACTGTGGCTACTAAATAAGAATATTTGGGGAAGCCCAACCTCTAGATCTATAGTATGTCCTCTATGTGTGTGGTTTCGAAACTAAAGATGAGAACAGCCAACACAGGCTATCCAGAAAGAGGAATTATGCAGTCAGTATTTTACATGTCCATGGCTTTCTTTTCCCACCTTTGTCTTTAGACAAAGCAGTTTTGCTATTCCTAAAAACAAGTATGGGAAAGAGTAATAGGGACAAGGGGATAGAGAGGCAGACGAAGCAACAGGACAATGGGGTGAAAACAAAGGAAAAAGAGAAAATAAGACAAACAAAATGGAGTATCTAAGGAACATGATAAAATGCTAAAGAGAATTAGCCAACTAACGTAGTATTCAACAATTGGCTTGTTGGACTTCTTTACTTACTTTCAAAATGGTATATGGCACACCAGCTGTGCTACTCTTCATTTCACTACCATTGAAGTGCATCATTACAGATACAGGCTGGCATAGTCTGCCTATTATTGAAAATTGGCGAACAGGAGCCTTTTATCTTGTTAAGCCAAAACTTCATTGAAGAACGGATACTCTTGGTTTCTCCCACTAAACAATATCCCAACTCACCCACATGGAAATTGCCTTGCCCTATTTTTAACAGTTACTGATCTCCTCCTTATCGGCTATCATCACTTATCCTAGTCAAAACAAACCTTATTTAACTTCTTGAAGATTCAAGAGCTGGAAAAAATAATGTATCTTCTTTCATAGAACACTGTATTATACAGAAATATAACATCTAGTATCCTGTTTTCACACAATGGTTTTTTGAGACAACTGAGTACATTCTATTAAATGTCAAATAATTTCCTTACTCATTACATTTATAAAATTGTACTTTTATGAAAGGTTATATGTAGTGTGAACATGATCATTCAGGGTTTCATAGCATTGTGTACATAAGCATGTGAGATGAAAAGAAAAGGGTATACATATGAAAAACTGATGAATACTCAAATCTCCCAGTATATTGAACATCATTCTTTACTGGACGACACCCAATTTGGCTTTCGCCAAGGGCATTGTACAGAAACAGCCTTGATTAAGGCCACAGACAAAATAAGAACAATTCTGGATCAGGGTGGGTCAGCAGTTCTTATCTTGCTGGAACTATCAGCGGCCTTTGACACGGTCGATCTCAACATCTTGATCGACCGTGTCAATTCCATGGGCATCCAGGATAGAGCAGGAGATCTGCTACTTTCTTTTCTCTCCGAACGCTCCCAAATGGTCATGTTGGGCAATTATCATTCTGCCCAAATGACCTTACCATGTGGCATCCATTGCTTTTTAACATTTATGTGATGGACTTAGCAAGAATCATCAAGCTATATGGGATGAGCCTAACACCCAATTGGTGTTAGTGATAAAAAACAATGGAGAGAGAGTAGCAGCTAATTTCCAACTGGGTATGTTTGCCATCAGCAAATGGATGGCAGAAAATTGCCTTAAGCTTAACTCCGAGAAAACGGAGGTTATGATTTTTGGCAAACTCCATCCGATCTGGTCCAGTTCCTGGTGGCCTGCTGACCTCGGCTCTCCTCCCAATCCAGTTGCTAAGGTGAAAAATCTTGGAGTTATTCTGGACGAAAAGCTTACGTTTGCTGCTCATGCAAATGCCATTGCATCTGCTTCCTTTTATAAAATTAAAATCATCAAAAAGATCTTACCTTACTTACCTCCTTGTTCAGGCAGAACATTGATCACTGCCTTTGTAATGTCCTCATTGGATTATTGCAACAGGCTGTTTATGAACACCCAACAGAAAGTGATCCGTAAGTTGCAATCGGTACAGAATGCGGCTGCCAAAATGCTCTCAGCAACCCCTAAGTTTATGCCTATTGCCCATGTAATAAAAAGTTACCATTGGCTAACTGTGAAAAACAGAATAAAGTTCAAGGGTTTGTGCATTGCTTATAAAGCAACCTGCAACCAAGGACCTCGCTTTCTTTTAAATGCCCTATCATTTCATGTCCCCAATAGACCACTACGGTCTGCCAATGCCTTCTTGATGTCCGTGCCTAGAACCAGAACGGCTTCCTGGGGTGACAGACGTTTCGTGGTGTCTACCACAAAACTATGGAACTCATTGGACCTGGAGGTGCGATCCTCCGAATCCTTGATGATTTTTCGCAGAAAAATCAAAACATGGTTATTCAATCAATAACTCTCCGCTGCTCGCCTTCTAGAGTCTTAGTGTACTGTTACTAGCGCTGAGACGCCCTTGGGCATTTGTGCGCTTTATAAGTTTCATAAATAATAAATAAATATGAAACATCTAGCTAATTAGAAAGGCAAAATGTGAAAAAAGAACAACCTACATCATAGAAGGTATAAAGCAGTACATATTGCATCGCTGAATGTTAAAATCAGTTCTGTAAAGAAGAAGTACATTTTAGTTTCGGGGGCTTCAGGGCTATTGTTGTAGGTGGCTATTCAGGAGCAACCCTTTGACTTCCTTTTTGAATGTGGCAATGGAAGAGGTAGTTCTGATTGCTGGAGGCAGTGTTCCATATTCTTGGAGCAAGGCCAAAAAAAGCCCGGTTATAAGTTATCTTCTTTTTGAATTTTTGTGGTTTTAACAATAGAGTATTAGAGACCCCTAGGGCTTGATTCAAGCTGGATAGTTCAATTCTTTTTGCCAGGTAAACAGTCGTGTTATAATGAAGCACTTTGTGTGTCAACCAGGCAATCTTGCACTGAATCCTTGCTTTGAGAGAGAGCCACTTGAATTAGGTCTGGAGTGATGTGATCACGCATTCTTAAACTAGTAATGAGTCTGGCAGCAGAGTACAGAGTAGCCTTTCTAGCTTTGGGAAGCCCTGTCAGGGTCACAATTCCGTTATCTAAGCGGGAGATAACTAGGGATTGGACTGCTAGCTGCATGTCATCAGGAGGCTGAAAAGGTTTGATTTTCCTTGAAGTGTTGAGTTGGTGATTGGCTCCTCTAGTTGTACTGATGTGGTCCTGCATGCTTAGGTGTTTGTTCAAAGTTATGCCTGATGATTTGGTGGAATCAACAACATGTGGAGCACAATTGAGGGCCTTTACGTGTTTGAGCTAATCTTGTATGGGAGTAAAATGATTGTGGGGGTCAATCAAGAGGAATTCCATCTTGAGTGTATTTAGCATAAGGTGATTGTGAGTTAGCCAATGCTGAGTTTTTTCAAGGGCAGAGTTAAGAGTGTTATTATTATCTGGTGCAGAAATGTTCATGTACAAATGAGTATCGTCGGCGTACATGTGATGGTGTATGTTCAAGCGGTTCAGAATTTCGGAGAGAGGTACCATCAAAGAGGTGTAGAACGTGGGTGAATGTGCAGATCCTTGAGGCACTCCAATTGACACTTGTATACTCTCTGAAAGGGAATAGTTTACTCTAGACCACTTGTCTACCTGCAAGCCTAATTTCCTGAGAATCAATCAGTAGTTCACAAATAACATTTGTGAATTGAACCATCAAGGCAGAGTACTCAGTGATATTAGAAAAAAATGCTATTTCAGCAAGGCACTTGCAAACTGCACTCTCAAGGCTACAAGATAGGTCTAGGTGAAATTTGAATAATTCTTGACTAGTTGGAGTAATGTAAGTAATTATGTATTACACTTATGATTGAAAATTGCCATAATTATGCAATTACACAAGCTCGAAGAATACGCAATTACACAAGCTTGCGGAATTAAGAGAGATTTGGGGCAAAATCCTACAGTAGGATCACAGTAGCAATGATCTAAGAGAGGGCAATCAGCTGCTGGCTACTGATGTTCTTGTGCTGTAGGATTTAGAGCTATTTTCTTAGCACATAATGCGTTATCTGTCCCATTTTGTATGTGAGGATGGATTTTGCACTTAGGAGATAACAAGAAATTCTGGATTATTCTTCTCATGTAATTGCATATAATTATGAGTAATTCTGTTGTAATTCCAAGTTATAATGCTAAAGAGAATTATGCCAGTTACACCTACCCTCGCCATGAATCAGGTTTCAACAATGTGAAAATACATTCCAGCACAAATTCTGAGGCAGATAAAATAACTTTGTCATACCTAAAAGTAGATGTGAACCCATAGTCTAATGACAAGCCTACATATACCACCAAGTGAGTAGTGTGAGAACATACCTGACTTCTCCATTATTGGTTTGCTGGAAGAGTAAGCATCTCTTTCACCGCTCTGGTGCACAGGGTACTCTGTTGCATTTGTGAGGGAGTTCCCTTTTTATCAAATTCTAAATCAGACCGTACGTAAAGATCAGAAAACATGGAATATATGGTGGGAAGACAAAAAAGAGACAAATAACTTTGGCAGGGAATTCAGAGCACGGCTATGTAAAGCTTTTTTGGATGAGGCAAATTGATTTGAAATTTCCTCTTTCCTTTATATAGAACCTACGGATGGTATTAATGCAGGCAAAATGTTGTCAAGACTACTCTTACATGTAAAGTCACTAGACCACATCTCCCCTGCCTTGAGGGCCCTACATTAGATACCAGTTGCCAGAAGATTCAGGTTCTTGCTGAGCTGTATCACCCACAATGCAACACATGCAACAGCAAAGCTTTTCATCTGCAAGAAAATCACCAAATACATTTAACAAAGGAACCTCTGCTCCAGATTGGCACCTCACCTCAAACCTCCAGCATACAAGAAAATAATATGGGTGGAATATCATTCTCTGTTCAAGCAGACAAACAATGAAATTTACTACCCCAAACATAAGATCCATGGATAACTATCTTATGTTCACAAGAGTACTCTAGAGTAGTCTCTTTCCTAAATAAGCCCCAAACTCATGTAGAGCATATACCTGTTTACGTAAAACATTTATAATTTCATTATTTATATATGTATTTACATATGTGTATTTATTTGTACAAATATATGTATATCATGTGATCAAGCCTCTGGCTAGAGGCGAAAGGCGTCATGCGGGCTTGCTGGGTGTTATTCGACATACTAGAATAAAACACTGATTGCACCAGATTTTGGGTCTGACTTGTTTGTTTTTGAGAAACAGTCTGAGCAGGAGTGACTGTGATGCAGCGGTAACAGCATCGAACGAAGAGTAAGGATGTATATAATGATGCAGAAACATTACAGTTGGTGCACAAACTAGCTGGCTGTGAGGATGTTTTAGACGATCCAGTCCTCAATCTATTGAACAGTGACATGGACATTGGAGCGAGCAGTGCTAGTAATTTTAAACCCAAATCCCTGTTTGTTCCTCAAATTAACAGAAATAGTATTGAATGTTTTGAGGGAGGAATGATCAATGAAATGAGAAGAATTGAAAAACGTGTACCATACTTGAATTTCAATTTAAACAAAAAACAGTATGTGGCATTACAAGAAATGCAGGACTGGTCA
This sequence comes from Lissotriton vulgaris, assembly GCF_964263255.1. Taxonomy (NCBI): domain Eukaryota; kingdom Metazoa; phylum Chordata; class Amphibia; order Caudata; family Salamandridae; genus Lissotriton; species Lissotriton vulgaris. Next base: position 1,089,765,389 of record NC_141696.1, on the reverse strand, counting down.
GACGTTGTAATCAAAAACTCCGATAAAGGAGGCACCGTTGTCATTTGGCCTCTAGATATGTTCCTGAAAGAAGGCCTTATGCAATTAAACAATGTTGACAATTACAAGATCTCGAATACGCAAGAATATAATGAGTCCAAACAAATGTATTTGTGTAAATTGGTTGATTGGAGGGACAGAGGGGTAATTGAAGATGATGAATATAATTACCTACTATGTAAATATCCACAAATTCCAGCGCTCTACTTACTTCCCAAGTTGCACAAAAATAAAAAAGTGCCTCCTGGGAGGCCCATTGTGTCATCTAATGGTAGTCTATTGGAAAATCCCTCCAGGTATATTGATTATTTTTTGCAACCACTGGTCCAGTCACTTCCATCTTTTATCAGGGATACTTCTGACTTTTTGAGGGTGATTAATGAGTTGGTTTGGAAAAATGATTATTGGCTCATCAGTTTTGACGTCACAAGTCTTTACACGTCTATACCGCATGACTTGGGCATTGATGCTTGTAAGCATTTTTCGAGAGAAAGATCTATCTCACACTTACTCCATACACACATGTTATTAGACATGATTGAAATCTGTTTGAAGAATAACTTTTTTATCTTCAACAAACAAATATACCAGCAGACTCGGGGAACTTCGATAGGCAGTTGCTTCGCCCCCAGTTTCGCAGGGTTATACCTGGGCTGGTGGGAGGAGCTGGTGGTGAATAACATCTCCCACTTTGATGACCACGTAGTTCTCTGGGTCCGCTACATTGACAACATCTTCTGTGGATGGAAAGGGACACTTGAAGAAGCCAAAAAGTTTGAGGTTGTCCTTAATGATAATTCGTTGAATTTACAATTCACCAGTCATATGAATACGAAGAAATTGGAGTTTCTAGATGTAAGTCTGGAAGTGATTGATGGGGCGCTCACTAGTTCTCTTTTCCGTAAGCCCACGGCGGGGAATAGTCTACTACATGCAGGAAGTTGCAATCCCCCCAAATTTGATACGTAGTATCCCCTTAGCTGAAAAGACCACTATGTGCCAAAGGTTCAGTGAGAGAGGGTATAGCAATACTGTAATCAAGCAAGGTGAATTCAAGGTTGAACAAATGCACATGAATGACCTCCTAATACCTAAAATACATGAGAATTCTGAGCAAATCAGATTCATTACTAACTTTGATAGTCAGTCTTGGCAATTGTGGAAGAGTCTCAACAAACATTGGGGTATCCTCAAATTGGACCATGATTTAAAGGAGGTATTAAGTGAAAATCCCTCTCTAACCTTCAGAAAAGCAAAATCCCTTAAGGTCTCTCTCAGCAATGCCTTAATACAGGAACCCACCAAATCTCCACAGATTGTGGGATTTTTCCCCTGCACTAAGTGTAAGGCGTGTAAAAATAGCCACAAATGTAAAAGCCTCAAGATCTGCAAAACTCAGGCAGAACATAAAATTACCAAACTTTTGGGATGTAACGCAGAATACACAGTTTACGCTTTGAAATGCCCGTGTGATAAGTTTTACATTGGCATGACCACCAAAAAAGCCAAATTGCGGGTACTTGAACATTTACGGGCTATCAAAAATGCGAATCCGCAATACCCTGTGGCAAGGCATTTCGCAACAGAGCATCAACAGAATCCTAATCTATTGAAATTTTTCGTAATCGACTGTGTGGCAAACAAAGAAAGGGGTGGTAACAGGCTGTTGGAGTTACGTAAACTGGAATCCCGTTACATCATTCGGTACAATACCATACAGCCCGCAGGACACAATATGGGGGAAGAGCTGTCAGTCCATTTACAAACTTAATTTACTTATAATGTGTCTGCTTTCTACTTAAGTTCCATTCTAAATGTTTTTAATATTTGTATATTTCCGTGATCCAGGGACTTCTCATAGTAAATATTGTGCATATTGTCCTTTTAATTTTCAGGTATGCTGAAGATGCACTCTGCAGTTGGATCGAATAAGCCCACTTGGGCTAGACACCTTGAAGCACGAACACTGGATTAGGCAAAACGGCTTTTTTACTAAACCTTTTCCCCTAGTGACATTAGATATTCAACAGTTTGATATCTTCAACTAAAGGGTTATTCATTTTTCATGTATATAACATCATGACGTTGCCCACTGGGGCGGTATAAGAATGCTGTTCGTAATGCCTTAAATGTTGTGTTTAATTTGCAAGCATTTTGTATATGATTGGCGAAATGCTTGATCCTTAAATCTGCAATAATGTTTTGTTTTCCACGCAACCTTGTGATTTAATTAATGGACTGCTTGTGCAACATAGTAACTTTTCTATGTCACTGTGATCACGTGCACGGAAGCAATTGTAAATGTATCACTTTAAAAAGAATGGCCACCAAAACAAATGTACCCGTGAGCAAGAAGTTTAGGCTTCGAAACGCGTAGGGTTTTGTTTTTTCCGTGTGCCAATAAATACAGCACTTGAACATCATTGGGGCCCCGGTTCTGGTCTTATTTGCTGAATTACGAACTTTCGGTACCAGGAGAGTGGTTTGTAAAGGGGGTGGCGATCCCGCCGGGAACCCGCTGCCCAAAGCGACTTCAGCACGGCAAACTAGTCTGTGGTATATATATATATATATATATATATATATATATATATATATATATATATATATATATATATATATATATATATATTGCCGCAGCCAGTTTCCCTCTCCAAGAAAGTAAAACTAGGGCGCACTCCGGATACAAAACCAACCATCTTTATTTGCGGGGGATCAGCATGACGCATTTCAGCATTTTGCCTTCATCAGATGCACTCCCCTGCCGAGTGCCACCGCCACTGCGGTCTCATTTTCAAAAGTGATTTAGCTCTCTGAAGTAGAAAAGTGCACACCTGTGTTTCGTTGGGGGAGGAGTCGCTTCCATAGTCCAGCACGTGAAACTGCAACTCCCAGAGTGCAGTAGTAGTCCTCAATGTGCTGCAAGCGACGTTCCTGTTTACCAGATTTTTTCGAACCCCACAATTGAGGCTGGTTGACAACGAATTCAGGTGAGGGGTCACAGTGTTTATTTTGGGCATGCAGCCAGGTTTGATCCGTACTTCCCACCTTCTACACCGCTGTAGAACACAGTCCGGGACATCACACGAGTAGCGGTGTCTCTCCATGTGGTCATGGACTTTCTTTGAAAGCGGGGTAAAGTTCTTGAGCAATGTTAGGCTGTACCAGTGTATTCCCTTTACACCGGTCATTTCGGAAGGTGCATCCCTTGCACGGCTCTCACTCTGCGCCGATATTGCCACAGCCAGTTTCCCTCTCCAAGAAAGTAAAACTAGGGCGCACTCCGGATACAAAACCAACCATCTTTATTTGCGGGGTATCAGCATGACGCGTTTCAGCAATTTGCCTTCATCAGATGCACTCCCCTGCCAAGTGCCACCGCCACTGCGGTCTCATTTTCAAAAGTGATTTGGCTCTCCAAAGTAGAAAAGTGCACACCTGTGTTTCGTTGGGGAAGGAGTCGCTTCCATAGTCCAGCACGTGAAACTGCAACTCCCAGAGTGCAGTAGTAGTCCTCAATGTGCTGCAAGCGACGTTCCTGTTTACCAGATTTTTTCGAACCCCACAATTGAGGCTGGTCGACAACGAATTCAGGTGAGGGGTCACAGTGTTTATTCCGGGCATGCAGCCAGTCTTGATCCGTACTTCCCACCTTCTACACCGCCTTAGAACACAGTCCGGAACATCACTCGAGTAGCGGTGTCTCTCCATGTGGTCATGGACTTTCTTTGAAAGCGGGGTAAAGTTCTTGAGCGATGTTAGGCTGTACCAGTGTATTCCCTTTACACCGGTAATTTCAGAAGGTGCATCCCTTACACGGCTCTCACTCCGCACCGATATTGCCACAGCCAGTTTCCCTCTCCAAGAAAGTAAAACTAGGGCGCACTCCGGATACAAAACCAACCATCTTTATTTGCGGGGGATCAGCATGACGCGTTTCAGCATTTTGCCTTCATCAGATGCACTCCCCTGCCAAGTGCCACCGCCACTGCGGTCTCATTTTCAAAAGTGATTTGGCTCTCTGAAGTAGAAACGTGCACACCTGTGTTTCATTGGGGGAGGAGTCGCTTCCATAGTCCAGCACGTGAAACTGCAACTCCCAGAGTGCAGTAGTAGTCCTCAATGTGCTGCAAGCGATGTTCCTGTTTACCAGATTTTTTCGAACCCCACGATTGAGGCTGGTCGACAACGGATTCAGGTGAGGGGTCACAGTGTTTATTCTGGGCATGCAGCCAGTTTTGATCCGAACTTCCCACCTTCTACACCGCCGTAGAACGCAGTCCGGGACATCACTCGAGTAGCGGTGTCGCTCCAGGGTCAGACTAATTTGCATATAGCCAAGTTCTGAGCTGGGATGGTGCAGTGAGCTAAAAACGGTGATGGATCAACCCCTGATCTTTGGACTGGGTAAGAGCGGTCTGCTTAATTCAGACACTCTGTTTATCACCACCCCCTTTTCTGAATCATTTTTGTCCACCATAAGCGTGGAAGGGTATACTCAGATGTGATTCCCTTGCTCATTGCACCATCAGGATTCAAGCAAGCCGGGCCGAAGACGGCTGAAATGCCAGAAACCGGTCCCCGGAAGCTTGTTTCCTTCCCAGTATAAGAATTGGCTTGGTAGTTTGGTCTGCCCTGTTTCCATGATGCACTGGGCCAGAGTCAGACAAATTTGCATATAGCCAAGTTCTGAGCTGGGATGGTGCAGTGAGCTAAAAAACGGTGATGGATTAACCCCTGATTTTCGGACTGGGTAAGAGTGGTCTGCTTAATTCAGACACTCTGTTCATCACCACCCCCTTTTCTGAATCATTTTTGTCCACCATAAGCGTGGAAGGGTATACTCAGATGTGAGTCCCTTGCTCATTGCACCATCAGGATTCAAGCAAGCCGGGCCGAAGACGGCTGAAATGCCAGAAACCGGTCCCCGGAAGCTTGTTTCCTTCCCAGTATAAGAATTGGCTTGGTAGTTTGGTCTGCCCTGTTCCCATGATGCACTGGGCCAGGGTCAGACTAATTTGCATATAGCCAAGTTCTGAGCTGGGATGGTGCAGTGAGCTAAAAAACGGTGATGGATCAACCCCTGATCTTTGGACTGGGTAAGAGTGGTCTGCTTAATTCAGACACTCTGTTCATCGCCACCCCCTTTTCTGAATCATTTTTGTCCACCATAAGCGTGGAAGGGTATACTCAGATGTGAGTCCCTCGCTCATTGCACCATCAGGATTCAAGCAAGCCGGGCCGAAGACGGCTGAAGTGCCAGAAACCGGTCCCCGGAAGCTTGTTTCCTTCTCAGTATAAGAATTGGCTTGGTAGATTGGTCTGCCCTGTTCCCATGATGCACTGGGTCAGGGTCAGACTAATTTGCATATAGCCAAGTTCTGAGCTGGGATGGTGCAGTGAGCTAAAAAACGGTGATGGATCAACCCCTGATCTTTGGACTGGGTAAGAGTGGTCTGCTTAATTCAGACACTCTGTTCATCACCACCCCCTTTTCTGAATCATTTTTGTCCACCATAAGCGTGGAAGGGTATACTCAGATGTGAGTCCCTTGCTCATTGCACCATCAGGATTCAAGCAAGCCGGGTCGAAGACGGCTGAAATGCCAGAAACCGGTCCCCGGAAGCTTGTTTCCTTCCCAGTATAAGAATTGGCTTGGTAGTTTGGTCTGCCCTGTTCCCATGATGCACTGAGCCAGGGTCAGACTAATTTGCATATAGCCAAGTTCTGAGCTGGGATGGTGCAGTGAGCTAAAAAACGGTGATGGATCAACCCCTGATCTTTGGACTGGGTAAGAGTGGTCTGCTTAATTCAGACACTCTGTTCATCACCACCCCCTTTTCTGAATCATTTTTGTCCACCATAAGCGTGGAAGGGTATACTCAGATGTGAGTCCCTTGCTCATTGCACCATCAGGATTCAAGCAAGCTGGGCCAAAGAGGGCTGAAATGCCAGAAACCGGTCCCCGGAAGCTTGTTTCCTTCCCAGTATAAGAATTGGCTTGGTAGTTTGGTCTGCCCTGTTCCCATGATGCACTGGGCCATGGTCAGACTAATTTGCATATAGCCAAGTTCTGAGCTGGGATGGTGCAGTGAGCTAAAAAACAGTGACGGATCAACCCCTGATCTTTGGACTGGGTAAGAGTGGTCTGCTTAATTCAGACACTCTGTTCATCACCACCCCCTTTTCTGAATCATTTTTGTCCACCATAAGCGTGGAAGGGTATACTCAGATATGAGTCCCTTGCTCATTGCACCATAAGGATTCAAGCAAGCCGGGCCGAAGACGGCTGAAATGCCAGAAACCTGTCCCCGGAAGCTTGTTTCCTTCTCAGTATAAGAATTGGCTTAGTAGTTTGGTCTGCCCTGTTCCCATGATGCACTGGGCCAGGGTCAGACTAATTTGCATATAGCCAAGTTCTGAGCTGGGATGGTGCAGTGAGCTAAAAAATGGTGATGGATCAACCCCTGATCTTTGGACTGGGTAAGAGTGGTCTGCTTAATTCAGACACTCTGTTCATCACCACCCCCTTTTCTGAATCATTTTTGTCCACCATAAGCGTGGAAGGGTATACTCAGATATGAGTCCCTTGCTCATTGCACCATCAGGATTCAAGCAAGCCGGGCCGAAGACGGCTGAAATGCCAGAAACCGGTCCCCGGAAGCTTGTTTCCTTCCCAGTATAAGAATTGGCTTGGTAGTTTGGTCTGCCCTGTTTCCATGATGCACTGGGCCAGGGTCAGACTAATTTGCATATAGCCAAGTTCTGAGCTGGGATGGTTCAGTGAGCTAAAAAACGGTGATGGATCAACCCCTGATCTTTGGACTGGGTAAGAGTGGTCTGCTTAATTCAGGCACTCTGTTCATCACCATCCCCTTTTCTGAATCATTTTTGTCCACCATAAGCGTGGAAGGGTATACTCAGATGTGAGTCCCTCGCTCATTGCACCATCAGGATTCAAGCAAGCCGGGCCGAAGACGGCTGAAATGCCAGAAACCGGTCCCCGGAAGCTTGTTTCCTTCCCAGTATAAGAATTGGCTTGGTAGTTTGGTCTGCCCTGTTTCCATGATGCACTGGGCCAGGGTCAGACTAATTTGCATATAGCCAAGTTCTGAGCCAAGATGGTGCAGTGAGCTAAAAAACGGTGATGGATCAACCCCTGATCTTTGGACTGGGTAAGAGTGGTCTGCTTAATTCAGACACTCTGTTCATCACCACCCCCTTTTCTAAATCATTTTTGTCCACCATAAGCGTGGAAGGGTATACTCAGATGTGAGTCCCTTGCTCATTGCACCATCAGGATTCAAGCAAGCCGGGCCGAAGACGGCTGAAATGCCAGAAACCGGTCCCCGGAAGCTTGTTTCCTTCCCAGTATAAGAATTGGCTTGGTAGTTTGGTCTGCCCTGTTCCCATGATGCACTGGGCCAGGGTCAGACTAATTTGCATATAGCCAAGTTCTGAGCTGCGATGGTGCAGTGAGCTAAAAAACGGTGATGGATCAACCCCTGATCTTTGGACTGGGTAAGAGTGGTCTGCTTAATTCAGACACTCTGTTCATCACCACCCCCTTTTCTGAATCATTTTTGTCCACCATAAGCGTGGAAGGGTATACTCAGATGTGAGTCCCTCGCTCATTGCACCATCAGGATTCAAGCAAGCCGGGCCGAAGACGGCTGAAATGCCAGAAACCGGTCCCCGGAAGCTTGTTTCCTTCTCAGTATAAGAATTGGCTTGGTAGATTGGTCTGCCCTGTTCCCATGATGCACTGGGTCAGGGTCAGACTAATTTGCATATAGCCAAGTTCTGAGCTGGGATGGTGCAGTGAGCTAAAAAACGGTGATGGATCAACCCCTGATCTTTGGACTGGGTAAGAGTGGTCTGCTTAATTCAGACACTCTGTTCATCACCACCCCCTTTTCTGAATCATTTTTGTCCACCATAAGCGTGGAAGGGTATACACAGATGTGAGTCCCTTGCTCATTGCACCATCAGGATTCAAGCAAGCCGGGTCGAAGACGGCTGAAATGCCAGAAACCGGTCCCCGGAAGCTTGTTTCCTTCCCAGTATAAGAATTGGCTTGGTAGTTTGGTCTGCCCTGTTCCCATGATGCACTGAGCCAGGGTCAGACTAATTTGCATATAGCCAAGTTCTGAGCTGGGATGGTGCAGTGAGCTAAAAAACGGTGATGGATCAACCCCTGATCTTTGGACTGGGTAAGAGTGGTCTGCTTAATTCAGACACTCTGTTCATCACCACCCCCTTTTCTGAATCATTTTTGTCCACCATAAGCGTGGAAGGGTATACTCAGATGTGAGTCCCTTGCTCATTGCACCATCAGGATTCAAGCAAGCTGGGCCAAAGAGGGCTGAAATGCCAGAAACCGGTCCCCGGAAGCTTGTTTCCTTCCCAGTATAAGAATTGGCTTGGTAGTTTGGTCTGCCCTGTTCCCATGATGCACTGGGCCATGGTCAGACTAATTTGCATATAGCCAAGTTCTGAGCTGGGATGGTGCAGTGAGCTAAAAAACAGTGATGGATCAACCCCTGATCTTTGGACTGGGTAAGAGTGGTCTGCTTAATTCAGACACTCTGTTCATCACCACCCCCTTTTCTGAATCATTTTTGTCCACCATAAGCGTGGAAGGATATACTCAGATGTGAGTCCCTTGCTCATTGCACCATAAGGATTCAAGCAAGCCGGGCCGAAGACGGCTGAAATGCCAGAAACCGGTCCCCGGAAGCTTGTTTCCTTCTCAGTATAAGAATTGGCTTAGTAGTTTGGTCTGCCCTGTTCCCATGATGCACTGGGCCAGGGTCAGACTAATTTGCATATAGCCAAGTTCTGAGCTGGGATGGTGCAGTGAGCTAAAAAATGGTGATGGATCAACCCCTGATCTTTGGACTGGGTAAGAGTGGTCTGCTTAATTCAGACACTCTGTTCATCACCACCCCCTTTTCTGAATCATTTTTGTCCACCATAAGCGTGGAAGGGTATACTCAGATATGAGTCCCTTGCTCATTGCACCATCAGGATTCAAGCAAGCCGGGCCGAAGACGGCTGAAATGCCAGAAACCGGTCCCCGGAAGCTTGTTTCCTTCCCAGTATAAGAATTGGCTTGGTAGTTTGGTCTGCCCTGTTTCCATGATGCACTGGGCCAGGGTCAGACTAATTTGCATATAGCCAAGTTCTGAGCTGGGATGGTTCAGTGAGCTAAAAAACGGTGATGGATCAACCCCTGATCTTTGGACTGGGTAAGAGTGGTCTGCTTAATTCAGGCACTCTGTTCATCACCACCCCCTTTTCTGAATCATTTTTGTCCACCATAAGCGTGGAAGGGTATACTCAGATGTGAGTCCCTCGCTCATTGCACCATCAGGATTCAAGCAAGCCGGGCCGAAGACGGCTGAAATGCCAGAAACCGGTCCCCGGAAGCTTGTTTCCTTCCCAGTATAAGAATTGGCTTGGTAGATTGGTCTGCCCTGTTCCCATGATGCACTGGGCCATGGTCAGACTAATTTGCATATAGCCAAGTTCTGAGCTGGGATGGTGCAGTGAGCTAAAAAACGGTGATGGATCAACCCCTGATCTTTGGACAGGGTAAGAGTGGTCTGCTTAATTCAGACACTCTGTTCATCACCACCCCCTTTTCTGAATCATTTTTGTCCACCATAAGCGTGGAAGGGTATACTCAGATGTGAGTCCCTTGCTCATTGCACCATCAGGATTCAAGCAAGCCGGGCCGAAGACGGCTGAAATGCCAGAAACCGGTCCCCGGAAGCTTGTTTCCTTCCCAGTATAAGAATTGGCTTGGTAGTTTGGTCTGCCCTGTTTCCATGATGCACTGGGCCAGGGTCAGACTAATTTGCATATAGCCAAGTTCTGAGCTGGGATGGTTCAGTGAGCTAAAAAACGGTGATGGATCAACCCCTGATCTTTGGACTGGGTAAGAGTGGTCTGCTTAATTCAGGCACTCTGTTCATCACCACCCCCTTTTCTGAATCATTTTTGTCCACCATAAGCGTGGAAGGGTATACTCAGATGTGAGTCCCTCGCTCATTGCACCATCAGGATTCAAGCAAGTCGGGCCGAAGACGGCTGAAATGCCAGAAACCGGTCCCCGGAAGCTTGTTTCCTTCCCAGTATAAGAATTGGCTTGGTAGTTTGGTCTGCCCTGTTCCCATGATGCACTGAGCCAGGGTCAGACTAATTTGCATATAGCCAAGTTCTGAGCCAAGATGGTGCAGTGAGCTAAAAAACGGTGATGGATCAACCCCTGATCTTTGGACTGGGTAAGAGTGGTCTGCTTAATTCAGACACTCTGTTCATCACCACCCCCTTTTCTAAATCATTTTTGTCCACCATAAGCGTGGAAGGGTATACTCAGATGTGAGTCCCTTGCTCATTGCACCATCAGGATTCAAGCAAGCCGGGCCGAAGACGGCTGAAATGCCAGAAACTGGTCCCCTGAAGCTTGTTTCCTTCCCAGTATAAGAATTGGCTTGGTAGTTTGGTCTGCCCTGTTCCCATGATGCACTGGGCCAGGGTCAGACTAATTTGCATATAGCCAAGTTCTGAGCTGGGATGGTGCAGTGAGCTAAAAAACGGTGATGGATCAACCCCTGATCTTTGGACTGGGTAAGAGTGGTCTGCTTAATTCAGACACTCTGTTCATCACCACCCCCTTTTCTGAATCGCTTCCATAGTCCAGCACATGATACTGCAACTCCCAGAGTGCAGTAGTAGTCCTCAATGTGCTGCAAGCAATGTTCCTGTTTACCAGATTTTTTCGAACCCCACAATTGAGGCTGGTCAACAACGAATTCAGCTGAGGGGTCACAGTGTTCATTCTGGGCATGCAGCCAGTTTTGATCCGTACTTCCCACCTTCTACACCGCCGTAGAACACAGTCCGGGACATCACTCGAGTAGCAGTGTCTCTTCATGTGGTCATGGACTTTCTTTGAAAGCGTGGTAAAGTTCTTGAGCGATGTTAGGCTGTACCAGTGTATTCCCTTTACACCGGTCATTTCGGAAGGTGCATCCCTTGCACGGCTCTCACTCCGCGCCGATATTGCCACAGACAGTTTCCCTCTCCAAGAAAGTAAAACTAGGACGCACTCCGGATACAAAACCAACCATCTTTATTTGCGGGGGATCAGCATGACACGTTTCAGCATTTTGCCTTCATCAGATGCACTCCCCTGCCAAGTGCCACCGCCACTGCGGTCTCATTTTCAAAAGTGATTTGGCTCTCTGAAGTAGAAAAGTGCACACCTGTGTTTCGTTGGGGGAGGAGTCGCTTCCATAGTCCAGCACGTGAAACTGCAACTCCCAGAGTGCAGTAGTAGTCCTCAATGTGCTGCAAGCGACGTTCCTGTTTACAAGATTTTTTCGAACCCCACAATTGAGGCTGGTAGACAACGAATTCAGGTGAGGGGGCACAGTGTTTATTCTGGGCATGCAGCCAGTTTTGATCCGTACTTCCCACCTCCTATACCGCCGTAGAACACAGTCCGGGACATCACTCGAGTAGCGGTGTCTCTCCATGTGGTCATGGACTTTCTTTGAAAGCGGGGTAAAGTTCTTGAGCGATGTTAGGCTGTACCAGTGTATTCCCTTTACACCAGTCATTTCGGAAGGTGTATCCCTTGCACGGCTCTCACTCCGCGCCGATATTGCCACAGCCAGTTTCCCTCTCCAAGAAAGTAAAACTAGGGGGCACTCCAGGTACAAAACCAACCATCTTTATTTGCGGGGGATCAGCATGACGCGTTTCAGCATTTTGCCTTCATCAGATCCACTCCCCTGCCAAGTGCCACCGCCACTGCGGTCTCATTTTCAAAAGTGATTTGGCTCTCTGAAGTAGAAAAGTGCACACCTGTGTTTCGTTGGGGGAGGAGTCGCTTCCATAGTTCAGCACGTGAAACTGCAACTCCCAGAGTGCAGTAGTAGTCCTCAATGTGCTGCAAGCGACGTTCCTGTTTACCAGATTTTTTTGAACCCCACAATTGAGGCTGGTCGACAACGAATTCAGGTGAGGGGTCACAGTGTTTATTCTGGGCATGCAGCCAGTTTTGATCCGTACTTCCCACCTTCTACACCGCCGTAGAACACAGTCCGGGACATCACTCGAGTAGCGGTGTCTCTCCATGTGGTCATGGACTTTCTTTAAAAGCGGGGTAAAGTTCTTGAGCGATGTTAGGCTGTACCAGTGTATTCCCTTACACCGGTCATTTCGGAAGGTGCATCCCTTGCACGGCTCTCACTCCGCACCGATATTGCCACAGCCAGTTTCCCTCTCCAAGAAATTAAAACTAGGGCGCACTCCGGATACAAAACCAACCATCTTTATTTGCGGGGGATCAGCATGACGCTTTTCAGCATTTTGCCTTCATCAGATGCACTCCCCTGCCAAGTGCCACCGCCACTGCGGTCTCATTTTCAAAAGTGATTTGGCTCTCTGAAGTAGAAAAGTGCACACCTGTGTTTCGTTGGGGGATGAGTCGTTTCCATAGTCCAGCACGTGAAACTGCAACTCCCAGAGTGCACTAGTAGTCCTCAATGTGCTGCAAGCAACGTTCCTGTTTACCAGATTTTTTCGAACCCCACAATTGAGGCTGGTCAACAATGAATTCAGGTGAGGGGTCACCGTGTTTATTCTGGGCATGCAGGCAGTTTTTATCCGTAATTCCCACCTTCTACACCGCCGTAGAACACAGTCCGGGACATCACTCGAGTAGCGGTGTCACTCCATGTGGTCATGGACTTTCTTTGAAAGCGGGGTAAAGTTCTTGAGCGATGTTAGGCTGTACCAGTGTATTCCCTTTACACCAGTCATTTCGGAAGGTGCATCCCTTGCACGGCTCTCACTCCGTGCCGATATTGCTACAGCCAGTTTCCCTCCCCAAGAAAGTAAAACTAGGGCGCACTTACCTATGCTTAAAATAATATCTAGATATTCTTCAGGTCTGCTTAACAAATGTATATATTAATTATAGTTAAGATATATATATATAAATACATATACATATGGATCACTGACATAATATCGATTACACTAATATAGAATTACACAAATATCGAGGATAAAATATCGAATACAAAAATATCGAATTCCTATCGACAAGCAGGTAAGTACAAAAATATTGAATCAAAAATAACGTTTAAAAAATATAGTTATTCAAAATATCGAATTTTTGTAAATGTCTTTAAAATAATTTAAAATGAATGAAATATTAAAAATAGTTAACTAAAATATACTTTAAAATACTTAAATAACCTTAAAATTATAACATATTTATTTTAAGTTATAAAATTTTTTTTTTCAAAACATATATATATATATTAACATAATAATAATAAAAAAATATACAATATTTTTACCGTAGGATAGTGGAAGAGTAAAATTTACTATTACCACTCCAGTGAGTACAACAGTAGGGAAAGCGTTGGGTAGGGTAGGGGTAAAAATTACTATTCCCACTCCATTGAGTGCAACGGTAGGGAAAGCGTTGGATAGCGTAGGGATAAAAATTACTGGTCCCTCCCCAGAGAGTGCAACAGTAGGGAAAGCGTTGGATAATATAGGTGTAAACATTACTATTCCCACTCCAGAGATTGCAACAGTAGGGAAAGCGTTGGATAGCGTAGGGTTAAAAATTACTAATCCCACTCCAGTGAGTGCAATGGTAGGGAAAGCATTGGATAGCGTAGGGGTAAAAATTACTATTCCCACTGCAGTGAGTGTAACAGTAGGGAAAGCGTTGGATAGCATAGGGGTAAAAATTACTAATCCCATTCCAGAAAGTGCAACAGTAGGGAAAAGGTTGGATAGCGTAGAGGTAAAAATTACTATTCCCACTCCAGAGAGTGCAACAGTAGGGAAAGATTTGAATAGCGTAGGGGTAAAAATTACTATTCCCACTCCAGAGAGTGCAACAGTAGGAAAAGAGTTAGATAGCGTAGGGGTAAAAATTACTATTCCCAATCCAGTGAGTGCAACAGTAGGGAAAGCGTTGGATAGCGTAGGGGTAAAAATTACTATTCCCACTCCAGAGAGTGCAACAGTAGGGAAGGCATTGGATAGCGTAGGCGTAAAAATTACTATTCCCTCTCCACTGAGTGCAACAGTAGAAAACGCGTTGGATAGCGTAGGGGTAAAAATTACTATTTTCACTCCAGAGAGTGCAACAGTAGGGAAAGTAAATGCTTCATATATTATTTAAAAAATATGTATATTAATACCAATAAAAAATTAATTAAAAGTAATTACCAATTTAATATAATATAATAATTAATCAATTAAAAATACAAAGAAAAAATTAATTAATTAGCAAATAAAAATTAGTTCAAAATAAATACCAATAAATACATTAAAATATTTAATCAATGACAATTAAATTACTTCCCACCCTATTCCGCTATAAACCCACAACCCGCTACGGGAAATACATTTATAAAATTAACATAATTATCAATTAATCAATTAATAAAAATGTATTACCAATTAAAATTTAATTATTTACCAATTAAATATTAATTAACAATCAATTCAAGATAAATGCCAATACATAAATTGAAATATTTAATTAATTATAATTACATTACTTCCACCCTATTCCCTTATAAACCCACAACCCGCTACAGAAAATAAATTAATAAAATTAACATTTTTATCAATTAATCAATTGAGTAAAATTTATTGCCAATTAAAATGTAATTAATAACCCAATAAAATAATTAACAATTATTTCAAAATAAATACCAATAAATAAATGTAAATGTTTAATTAATTATAATTTAATTACTTCCTACCCTATTCCCATATAAACCCATAACCTGCAACAGAATTAAATTACGCAAAAATTAAATAAGATAAAATTCATTACTTAAAATAAAATTTAAAATAAATATACACTTTTCACACATATACTCACATACAAAACACTTTAAAAAATGTTACATTATTAAAAATTCGATATATTTAATACCTATATTATATACTTCGATATTTCGACTCTCTATATTTATGAAATTTGATATTAAACTGCTTACCTTAGATTCAATTTTTTTGTTGACTATATTCTGTCCTTTCGATATTTTGTCCATTCTACATTTTGAAGTCGATATTTATGTAAGTCGATATTTTTAACTTGATATTTGTGTAGTTACCATACATATAAATGGACGGTGGCCTTCAAGTTGTGTTACAAGAAATCCCAGATATCACATACAGGAAAACAATGTCACTTGGGGATCTTCTGACTAAAAGTTTATTTTACCTGGACAGTTCTGGAACTGGTTATTAAAGGAGAAACAGGGATTTTGGAGGTACCTGAGATGTAAAGTGTGTGCCATCGAACATAACAGTAAGGAGGTTGTAACATTCCAAGGAAAAACTATAACATACAATGAATGGATTATATGTGAAACTACATTTTTGGTTTATGTTCTTATGTGCACATGTGGTAAACATACATTGGGAGCACTGTAAATAAACGTAAACTCCGCAATTTTGCAACATCTGCATGCCATAAACAACACAGATTTCTTGTGCAATATGGCAAAACACATCTGGAACACTCATGATGGCAATATTGAGAATATGAAATTCTATACCACGCAGCAAGGAAACCCTGGGGTAGAAACAGAGCGCTAGAGCTGCAGACGACAGACTCCAAGTGGATATTATTAATGGGAACCGAGCACCCCTGGCGTCTGCATGCAAACCTGAGCTTCAAGTGCGCTTATAGCTTTTTTTTTATCAGGACTCCTTTTTTCTTCTAGAATTAGAGATATGAGTGACTCCTTTATAAGATAGATCAAAACTTTGTCTTGCCAATATTTATGCCATAATTTATAAGAATTTATGATTTATATTCCCTTATTTGCATTTTTTACAATGTAGGATGCATTGTATTCTGTTTTAATTTTAATTTCGTCTTTTTATATGGTAAGAGGAAATGTACCATCTTACATTTTATTGTGATTATCATCTCTACAAGCACATTGAAATTTCCTTCTCTTCCACTCCATTTGCTCAGAATGTGTATGATCAGTCACTAACTAGAGGATAGCACTTTCCTGTACTGAATCTGGATCCTCATTTGTACTTTGATGCACTCTTTGCAAATTTTGTAAATGGAAACATGGGACTGTGAATGTATTGGCACTTTAGGAGACCAAGAGGGGTTGCCTCCTTTCATTTGTATATCTGAATTTGTTGATGATTTATTGCGTGAGCAGGATATTGATATACATAATCCGATTGACAATTTAAGAACTTATACTTTAGACTGATTATGAGTAACAGGTTTCATCCACTCGGGAACCACAGCGCCAATCCACACACCCGATACACCGTTGGAATTGTCAGGGTGTGTAGATGGTTGTAGGCTATATAAATTTAAAAAAAAACGTTATTTAAAAAATGTACAGAAAAAAAAAAGTAGTCCCTCCGAAGTAGCGCCGGCCGCGACGTGCGTGCTCACGTCAGGAGCGGGGGGAGGAGCAGCGTCCAGGAGCGAGACGAGGAGCGGCAGACATGGCACGGGGGAGGAGCAGTGACCTGAGGAGCAGTGGACAGGCCAGCGGCGGTGCGAGCAGCAGACAGGCTGGAGGAGCAGCGGCTGAGGTAAGGGAGCGGCGTACATGGCGCGGGGGAGGAACGGTGACATGAGGAGCAGCGGACAGGCCAGCGGCGGTGCAAGCAATGGACAGGCGGGAAGAGCGGCGGCTGAGGTAAGGGGACCCATGTCGGGGCACGCGGGTGTAGTAGCTGGTATTTACCTTTAAATGCCTCGTGCCTGCATGCTTTCACATCTTGTGTATCTTTTGAATGCTTGTGTTCTGTGTTCCACAGAGCACTGTTGGAATTCTATAATGTACCTTTATGTTATTCTTCTTCCTGACACGGATGTACTCGGATGTGCCTTTCATCTTGGATTAAATTAACAACTTTAACTATTCTTCTCATGGTATTAATGATTGAGGGTTACTACAGCGGGGGACGGGCTGCAGGAGAAAAGAGAATGCAGGCGGGGGTTGGGGCAGGCGGGGGTCTGGGCAGGCGGGGGCCCTGGCTGCAGGAGAAAAGAGAATGCAGGTGGGGGTCAGACAGGCGGGGGTCTGGGGAAGAATGCTGGACAATGTCGGGGCGGGCAGGGGTCGGGGAAGCCTGTTGCTCCCGGACAAGGTCGGGACAGGCTGCTAGTATATATATATATATGACACAGACCTATATATTGGCACTAAATTTGGATAAACATACCCTTTCGGGCTTTGTCTATAAAGGACAATTCCCCAGGCCATGGGCAAATGTCACTGGGTGAATGTGGAGGAGGATATAACTTACGCACCCCTGATTTATAGGGCATAGTATCAAGTAGGTGTTAATACATTATGGGACTACATGTACATAATGTGAATATATGACCTAATGGGTAATGCAAAAAAAGGCAAATAATGGATGGCATATATCTGGATATAGGAATTTCTGTCTCATATAGAAATTATGGTAGATCAAAAAAAACTGCATGAAACAGTTTTAAAATATTGTATATCTGTATATTTGATGAAGATACATTTGTATCACAGTTGACAAAATGGAAACCAATATGTGCTATGCTATGAAAAACAAACAAACAAGATTAACAGTCCAGTTGCCAAAAAGAAATGTATTGGTGGTGGCTAAGGATTTTCCTCTAAATTAATCATCCGCACTGAAAGACTGCATGACCCTGTCAAAGGCTACGGCCCAAATGCTTAGGTCAGCTTTTTCTGCACCTTATATGATTTAAAAATAAATTTGTGAATTATGGAGCTGTGCTGCTTATTTCTTTTCTATTGATACAAGGTGGAAATGTATCACTGACACACATATACATATATCTATATATATATTACCTACTGGCGGTCGCCAGTTGGTAGTTATAGTTAGGACCTATTATCCATAGGAAATCCTCAACATTCTATTCCCTGTAACTTTGGCGCCGATTGATGAATCTTTTCGAAATTTTGCAATCTCTTGGCAAGCTCTGGTCTGCTCCTATACTGAAAGCTTAGGGATGATTCGTCAAAGGGTGGCTGAAAAAAAAGGGGGGTCCCAAAACACGTTTTCAAAATGTAATTTCCCGTAGGACTTTTAGCCTGAACTACAGCCGGAACTGCTGAACAGAATTACGCCAAATTTGGCAAAGATGTAGTCCTCAGTTCAGACTTGTGCCTTTTGCTTAAATGGTGTAAATCTGTTCTGAGAAAATTACATTTAAATGCATTTATATATCTATGGCTGCGGTGGATCCGCGCACCCTGAGCGCACCACGAACGCACCATAAGTGCAAACTTTCGATTATGCTCTGAATGCTAATTGGCTGTCAAGTGGTTGTGAATATTCGAAGCCAGGAACTGTTGGCCGCCATTTTGTACCTCGGTAGAAGCGAGGCTGAAGAAGTCAGTGGAACAAGTGTGCAAAAAAACCTGGCAGGTGCGTGTTTGGTGAGTGCACTCTGTCGTAAAAAAAAAAAAAATTCAACAGAGCTTTTTTTATAATTAGCCCCTGGGGGGCTAAATAAGGGGGCAAAATATTGAATTTTATGGGGGCCCAGAGGGGCCCCCAGCCCCCAGGGCTAAAAAAAAAAAAGGGTGGGGGGAGTGGTCGAAGTTCCCAAAAGCTGCGGGGACCACCACCCCCCAGGCCTTATGCATTGTGGGAGGGGGACTGTGTGGCCCCCTCCTAGAGGGCCCCGTCATCCCCCAGGGCTACAAAAAAATGGTTGAGGGGCTGCAAGTTCTCAAAAGCCCCGGGGACCACCATTCCCCGGGGCTTTATGTATTGTGGGAGGGCCGGTTCCTGCAGTATCCCAGGGTGTCCATCCCGCCCTCCTATAGCAAGGAAATCTGTTCGCTCTATCAACATCTAAATCAGATTGCTTTTTCACATAGGGAGCTGCATGTTAATAGCTCCCCATGTGGAACAACAATGCCGGCTCCCAGCATGTAGAAGTTGTGCACCAAAGGTGCTGGAGTTGCGCAC
Source organism: Lissotriton vulgaris (assembly GCF_964263255.1). Taxonomy (NCBI): domain Eukaryota; kingdom Metazoa; phylum Chordata; class Amphibia; order Caudata; family Salamandridae; genus Lissotriton; species Lissotriton vulgaris. Next base: position 1,089,746,318 of record NC_141696.1, on the reverse strand, counting down.
CCAACAGATTGTTAGTCGTGCATTCAGCACGTGCACACCAGGGGGCCACACTGAGCACTGCGCTGGGTGTGCCACTTCTAATTTTACCATAAAAAATAGCCTAATATCCCCGGGGACCCTATCCCCTGGGTCTTATAAAAAATGTTGGGGACCGTGGGGGGAGCCATAATGCCCCCATGGTCCTGCCGGCTCCCCGGGTCCTTTGGGAGCTGGCATTGTTTTTCCATATGGGGAGATGCTAACTTGCATGTGGAAAAGCAATCTGGTTTGGATTTTGAAAGTGAGAACAGATTTCACTGCTCTGTCTTTCAAAATCCAAATGAAGCTTGCTATGGGAGGGGCTGGAGCTGCGAGACTTCCACAGTTTCATAAAAACCAGCAGTGTCCCGGGGGTAGGCACCCCAGTACACTGCAGGAGCCAGCCCTGGGACGTGGCAGTCCCCAGGGTCCTCAAATGCTCCAGGCAGAGGGCCACGCAGCCTGCCTCCCACAATGCACAAATCCCCAGGGGGTGGTGGTTCCGGGGCTTGAGAGGGGTCTTTGAGGCCCACACACTTCTAATTTTGCAGGGGGCCTTCGACGAGAAAAGTGGCAAAAGGGGGTTGTAAATCTGGCACACAGTGTTCTGCTTTACTTTCCTTTCTGTCATGTAGAGGGTCCTGGGTAAATATTATGGTTTCTGTACAGCCAGTACCTTTCAACCCTTCCCCCAAACTGCTTACTGCCGTTACCATAGTAACAGTTCATGGAACACTTAAGTGAGCACTGAGGTTAGAAGTTCACCACACAATGTTGCTTATCGAAAAAGTTACTGTGCTGGAGTTTTAAATGTTTACCATCGGAACCGTTAGTCATAGCTATAGACTCTAGTTAAGAGCTAGTAAAGAGTTAGCCTCAGTATTATACTTCTAGTTATAAATATCATTTCTATTTTTAAATGTTTTCTAACTATATGATTATCACAATAAATAATAGTAAATGTTGTCAGAAAAAGAAGACGTATACACTTTTTTAAAATTACCTTTTATTAAAACAACAATAAATAACTAGAAATGTAACTTTAAGATAATAAATATAATAAATAACTAGAAACATAACTTTAAAATAACAATACAGTAAACAAAATGTGATATGGACTCCAAAGGAAAAAGGGTAGGTAATCTGCAAAACAAAAATAAAAATAAGTGTTCAAAATTAGATTGATGTGACTTAGGGCCATATGTATCAAGGCCAAATGGGTTCGCAAACGCCGAAATTCGCAGAATTTCGGCGTTTGCGAACCCATTTTCCCAAATGGTATGTATCAAACAATTTGGGTGCAAAATAAGGAATCGCAAAATTTGCCATTCCTTATTTTGCGATTGCATTTAAGGAATCGGAAATTTTGCGATTCCTTAAATGTAATGTATCAAGGAAAAAAAAAATTCCAAAATGCCCTTAAGGAATCGCAAATTACCACCAACTTCTAGTTGGTGGTAAGTTGCGAATTCTTTTAAAAAAGCATTTTTTTGAAAATCCTATGGTGCCTTGTGACACTCATACATGCCCTTAGGGCATGTATGTGCGCCATATGCGCACACATGTAATTTTCAGGGGTGCAGCAGGGTGTTCTTGAGACACCACTGCACCCTTAAAATTATTCTCAATTTGTGATTAGCAAATTGCGAATCGCAAATTGAGAATAATTTCCCATTCATTCCTATGGTCCTCCTGGCCCATAGAAATGCATGGGAAATTATTCCTTAATTGCGATTAGCAATTTGCTAATCGCAATTAAGGAATTTTAATGAATCACTTAAAAATAGCGAATTTCTTCATACATACCATTTTGCGATTTCTAAATAGCGATTCCTTAAAAATCGCCATTAAGGAATCGCAAAAGGGTATGTTGATAAATATGGCCCTTAATGAGGTCAAACATTACAAGTTAAGGTAATACTTAGCGATATTTATTAATTTGCACATCTGCAGTGTGCCTGATACATTCCACCTCTCTTACAGGCTTGCGTTCAAGAGGTGTCTGTACGGAAGTGCCGACTGCATCAGATTTACAGTATGGATCAAACGGTCTTTAAAATGATTCAGAAATGAGACAGAATTAGGTGAGAGATCAAGTCATTATGCAGGACAATATTCTCTGGGGCTTATTTACAAGTCCCTAGCGCCACTTTTGCGTTACTTTTCCCGTATTAAAAGTGATGCAAAAGTGGCACAAAGGGCTTGTAAATAAGCCCTTTCATTTCTAACGCATTTAATAGGAGGCATTGTATATTTAGGCTGCGCTGCTTACCTTGTGTAAACACTGTGACCAATTGAGTTCACAACTTGAACTCAGCTTTGGTTGTACACGGCAGAGTGGACAGCAGTGTCCATAACTATAAAAGGGAAAGAGAAACAATGTGAGGGAGAGTGAGATAGAGAAAGAGAGAAAAAACAACATTAAAACATGAGGGGGAGAAAAAGTTATAGATGGAGCAGTTAATACTGGAGAAAATCTTCGTAGCTCACCTTTTGCCCTTGTTGTGTGTCCAAGCACGTGCTGGTTCATAGTGCGCCCTCCAGTTTAGTCATCTGAAAGATAGTTTATAGAGTTAGTAATAGCATAGTACATACAACTGCACAAGTATATTTTTTGTTTATTTATTTGTACACTCAGGATAATGTATTTCATCAACTTCCACTGTAAGGAGGTGTCTGTGCGCTGTTTTTTTTCCAATGTGCTATATCCCTTGCACTCCTACTACATAGCGGTGAGTTCTTAATATTGCGTGCCTAGACTTACTCGCAGAGTTCGGAGGTGAGTGATTTTTCTTGCAAACTCTGAGGCAGATTTACAAGCTCCTTGCACCACTATTCCCTTGTTAAAAGTGAAACAGAAGTGGGGCAAGGGGCTTGTAAATCTGCCCCTCAGACTATTGCAACCTATCTATTCTCACAGCTCAGAGGAAATTGAACATTCCTATGCAGTGAAGCTGCTGCACACTATCCACTCTCTCCGTCCACAGATGACTTGTTGTTGTTTCGGAAACAAGCTTCTTTGCTCACCTTCTGCCATTGGCGTGATTTAAAGAGGGTGCACCACGTGTTGAAGCAGCCTTCTCAGACGTTGTTACGATGACCATGCATCATCGCAGAATGCACAAAGGTAGAGCTTTGGAGGTGTTGGGGGGGATAATGCCAATTTGTGAAACACAACCTGTAAGTTAAAAAAGAAGTTAATGTTGAGTGTCATTTGTTTATCAAAGGAGAGAGGAAGTGAGAGAGTGACTGCAAAGATTATTCGCAGTTCACCTTTCTGTCACTGGTGTGTTTTTCACCACGTGCCATGACATAATGCATCCTGAAGCTCTACATCTAAAAGATAGTAAAAGAAAGATGTTATGATTATTTTTTTTTACAATCTTAATGTGGAGTAGGATTACATCGCCCTTTCACACACCTTCCCTCTCGCATTTAAAAACAACAATTTGTACAGTTTATATACCGGACATTTGACCGATTATAAAAGCTTTCATGCTATAGGATTTTTTTTTTAAATGCAATAAGATTCAGTATATAGGACTGCGTACGCCTAAATCGCTGCGTAGCTTTTTTGTATCTAGTCTGCTGCACGTCATCAACTCTCTCCAATGCGCACTTTGGCCTCACAGCCCACCTTTTCATCGACAGGACACCTTCTACATCATGCTGTCACCAAGAAATCTGATATATGGTGCTAAGTCTTGATATCGGTATGGCTAACCACATACTTGTGCTTAAATCATCATTGCAGGTTCCTCACCCGCTCAGTCCTTGCGGTACCACTAACTCAATGACCAAAGAGGTCAGGCACGTATTGGTGGGCCCTTGTACTCGGTGGTTTGGGCCTACATGACGCGTCTGAACCCCCAGGACGGACCATCACAGCGTTTCCGATGGGAGCAACTCTAAAATGGCATAGAGCATGTGCGCTCTGTCTTTTTTATTGGTAGGGTCACATGTGTAGTGACGCATGTGCTAGATGGGTGTGGTGTGTGTGTGTGCCGTTTTGGCAACTAGACCTTGAACTAATAAATCAGTACAATGGAAATCTGAGCAATGTTGCGTTTTTGTTGTTTCCTGGAAGCGTAAGTGTAGTGGGCTGGTGTGACGTATTCCAGTGCTATGTGAGAATCTGAATCATGATCCGGAGCTATGTGTGATTCCGTTGTGAGTTATATGAAAAATCAAGTGAATCGGGTTTCCATTTTGTAGTGCTGACGTCACCCAGGTCTTAAACGCAAATGTATCATTATGTCTGTAAATTTCCACAACATGGCCAGTATGAAAGGTATCGGGTATCACTGTGTTGTACCTTCCGTTATATTACTCTCCCATATCTTTTACCTTATTGCCTAATTGTTGTATTAGCGCTGTTGTATTTCTTACCTTTCTGTACTGCGACATACACGTCACTATGAGTCACCATGGAACTCTCATTTGGTATAAATGTGTACGGGGTATCACTGACTCTATAATCATTCATAGTTGCGCACATAAAAGATGGTAGACATGACGCATTTCTGTGATTATGAATATTTGTTGTACATTCAGTGGAGTGTTGCAGCTGTGGTAATACAGGGTTGTGAAAGGTTTAAGTTGCAGCTTTTAGCACATGAAGGGCAGCTAATATATATATACGTATGTGGTCATTCAGGTACACTGTCGAACCTGGTGATGGAAATCAGTGTTCGAGGCTTGGAATTGTGTCCACATCCTGATATTGTAGAGTAATGACGTTATCTACGCGTGCCGGAAAATGTACTTTAAATATGGTGCTCATGTAAATTGCTGATATAGTTTTGGGTTGATTTTGCGCTGTATAAATACGCTAAAAATGTTTTAAAAAAAGGAGGATTAGGCCATACTTACTGTCAGAGGTATGATGGTTGCATATGCTATTTATAGCACAATATGATGTGGTAGGGCGCAGGAGCAGCATTGTAGGAACATAATAAATACACAGACACAGATAGATAGTAAAGTGGGTACGGGCACATGCGCTCGACTCCATTTTATTACGTTGCTGTTGGTAACAAGTAGAATAGTAATCATGATCTCATACACAGATATTTAATCGTAAGCTGTTTATGACTTCTGCTGTACTAAGGTAGGAGCACTATAGGTGAAATAATAGACAGAAGATTCTATCATAAAGTGTTCATGAGTTGTGGTACACTGAGGTAGGGGAGGTTTATGTAGAGCCTGCGATGATGCGTGGTTCAAGCAGAACGAACTGGCACGAATGTCTTTTGGCAACTAAATTTTGCCTCAATAATGCCACGTGGCGATTATTTATAGGGCACTGAGCTAGTGGTACGTGTGGTGCTCAACGTGTGCTCACCCTGCGATGATGCGTGGTTCGAGAGGTCTGTACTTAAAATATTTGGTGTTGCATACTGGTCTGCATGAATTTTGAGGTTAAAAAAAAAACTACCATCAATGGTTATCAATTGCTCTGCAAACTATGTCTACTGATTGCTCTCCATAAGAAATTAAATGATTGCATTTCACGCAATGCATTCTGACTTTCTCAAAATGGAGACGTATGTCTGATTGCGATGTTAAAGGTGATACCCCAGAGGTACATGGTATTACCGGTGGTGGAGGTACATTTTGGCTCTGTGTTGTACTTTCTTTGTAGGGATTAAAGGTGCTTGTTCGTACTAGCAGTGCAACAGGAGTAGTATTTGTGTGTGCCTTAAATAAATCGAGGGTACATTCTCTACTGTCTGTAGTGTAGATACAAAGCTGAATTGAAGTTGTAAACCGTGTTGTCCCCAGTGTAGGTCTCAGAGTGAACTGCATCATCTGCAATCATGATTGAAGTAGAAAATAGAACGTATATACATCATAAATGTTATTATTCAACTAACTTCATAAGTGATATAAAATAACCCTGGGCGTAGTGGGTGTAGTGGGGCTTCGCGAAGCTACGCAAAGTGGGCGAGACACTACGTCCACCTACGGACTTCGCGTAGCCCTACTACGCGCCACCCGCCTCCCTCCCGCCCTCTCTAAATACTTAAATATAATTTTAGAAATGATTTAAAACCACTTACCTTGTATGCCGCGTCCCCGGGGCTCCCTCTCGGCATTGCGCATGCGCATTACTATCCAAGACGGTGGCGCGAATCGCGCAATGCCGAGAGGGAGCCCCGGGGACACGGCGGACAAGGTAAGTGGTTTTAGATCATTTCTAAAATGTTATTTAAGTATTTAGGGAGGGCGGGAGGGTGGCGGGTGGCAGGCAACTGGCGGGCAACTTCGCTACACCAGCGGGGTGGGCGTAGTTTTGCCTGCTACGCCTACTTCGCAAATGGCGATGTAGGCAACACTACGTCCACTCCGTAGGCGTAGCGAAGTGCTACGCCCAGGGTTAATATAAAATAAATTTTTCAAGGATCATAATAAAGGGATATTGTGTAGGGTTTGATAGGTGTTATATTTAGTTTGGTTTGCACTGAGTTAGTGGTATGTAAAACAACAAGGTTCTGTGGAGCCTGCGATGATGCATGGTCCAGGCAGGCCGTACTGATAGTAATATTTTTTGTGTAGTGAATGCTGCCTCAGTAAGGCCACGTGATAATCATTTTTGGTGCACTGAGTTACTAGTACCTTTGGTGCTTAGCGTGTACATATCCTGCGACTATGCATGGTCTGGGGGGAGGGGGCACAGTAATTGGAGTAATGTCTTTTGTTGAATGGATTCTGCATTACTTCCACTTAAAAGTGATAGTATGCCTCATTGCTGACATAAAACTGTTCACTCTTCTATCCGATGATTTATAGTGCATTGAGTTAGTAGTAATTTTGGCGCTGAGCTTGTAAGTACCCTGCGATAATACATAATGCAGGGGGGCTGTACTGGGAGCAATGTTTTTTGCCTAGTGAATTCTGCTTTAATAAGGCTATGGGGAAATGACTTGTGGTGCAGTGAGTTAGTGGTACCAAAAGAACTCAGAGTATGCATACCATGGGATGATTTGTGGTTCGGGGGGGTCTCAGTGGTAAAATGTCTCTTGTCTTCTGGAATGCGTCATGTACAATCGTCATTCTATCTGAATGGTGAACCCTCAAATGTAAATCGAAGGCAGTAGTCACTGACATCAAGAAATTCTTTTTTGTCGTATCTTTTAAAATAATCTGAGAACATAAAGTGCAATTATCTCTACCTTTAAAAAAAACAAGGCTAAATGTCATGCTGTTCATAGTAGGGATTAAAAGCTGCATTCAAGATGTGAACCCTGCTGTCCGCACTGTAAATCAAAGGCAGTAGTCAGCAGGGATATCAACAAATGATTTTTGTCACTTATTTTAACAAAATCAGAATACATACAGTACAATTGTCTCTGCATTAAATTAATCAAAGTTGAATTCCTTACTGTCAGTAGTATACATGCAAAGGTGACTTGAATTTTATGTTGTCTCTAGTGCTTATGCACCACTGGTATCAAGTGGTAAACTCTTTTGATCGCAGTGTACATTTGAAAACAGAACTCAGTACAGACATTGAGGAATGTTTTTTGTGGCATCCTTTAACAAAATAGTCTTTGTCTTACATAAATCAAGGATAACTTGAATGCTGTCCGTAGTGTAGATGGAAAGCTGAATTAAAATTGTGAACTCTGCTGTCGGCAGTGTAGATCGAAGGCAGTAGTCGAAACAAACATCGATGAATGCTATTTTGTCACAGTTAACAGAATCTGAGGACACAGTACAATTGTCTCTACCTTAAATAAACCGAGACTGAATTAAATGTTGCCTGTAGTGCTGATGCACTTCTGGTATCAAGTGTTGAACTCTGTTGATCGCAGTGTACATTTGAAGGCAGTACTCAGCACAGACATTAAGGAATGTTTTTTGTTCCATCATTTAAGAAAATTGTCTCTGCCTTACATAAATCAAGGCTAACTTGAATGCTGTCGGTAATGTAGATGGAAAGCTGAATTCAAGTTGTGCACCCTGCTGTACACAGTGTTGATCGAAGGCAGTAGTGACACAAACATTGCAGAAAGCTTTTTTTTTTACATATGTTAAAAAAATGTGAGGATACAGTACAATTGTCTCTGGCATAAATAAATCTAGAACTAATTGATTGTTGTCTGTAGTGCTTCTACGCTTCTGTTATCAAGTGGTGAACTCTGTTGATCGCAGTTTACATTTCAAGGCAGTATTCAGCTCAGACATTGAGGCATGTTTTTTGTCACATCATTTAACAAAATTGTCTCTGTCTTACATAAATCAAGGCTAATTTCAGTGCTGTCTGTAGTGTTGATGCAAAGATGAATTCCAGTTGTGAACCCTGCTGACCGCATTGCAGATTGAAGGCTGTAGTCAGCACAGTAATAGACAAATACTTTTTGTCACATCCTTTTACAAAATCGGAAGACATATAGTACAATTGCCTCTACCTTAAATAAAGCAAGGCTGGATTCAATGCTGTCCATAGTGCAGATGCAAAGCTGAATTCAAGTTGTGAACCCTGCTGTCCGCAGTGGAGATCAAGGCAGTAGTCGATACAGACATAAGTCTGCGGTGTTGTGGCTTTGAGCTTGGAATAGGCCTGTATCGAGGAGGCACGTGGTCATGGCGGCAGCCACGTGGCAAGGAGTGGACCTTCGCTGTGGCGGAGTCTCATCTCTTTGAAGAAGTGAACCACCACACCCAAGGGGTAGGTTAATTATTTATAGTCTTACGCTGACATTGCGTACGTTGGAGCAGCCAACTCTGCTTCTGCTTCAAAGGAGGGGGGAGACAACACAGCTATATGACCGAAATATTCCCCAGTGTCTGACATAATATGGTTGCGTCCACTGTTCAGTACACTACACGTATCAATAGCATATCTACATATGGAAAAGTTTTTGGTTTCTATAGTGTGTTGTGTATAGCATATCATCGGTAGTATTAGCAGTGTGTACATTATAGTTAATGTGTGAGTTGTTCCCTTACACATAGTTGATTGCCACATCTCTGAACATTAAGCTAATGTGCTGTTGAGGGGATATATTATTTTATGAAGGTCCGTTGTCCTGTTTTGCGCTGTGTCTGAGGTAGTAGAGAGGGAGAGGCCGGGGGGGGGGTGGTTCTTTTGGTGGTGGCGCTATGTATTGTTATTTTGTTGGGTATTGGATGTGTATAATTAGTACCTGTATTACATATTTGTCTTTAGATATTGGTGTGAGTTGGATGTAATTTACACAGTACATAGTCGACGTCCTTACACTAGTTAAATGTTGATATTAATTTGTTTGTGGTAAATGGAACTATCACCTTTTTTTTGGATAGCATTGTAGATTTGGTTTGTTTTTTAAAGTTTGGTAAGTGGTGTTTTTTAAATTTTTTTCTACAAGTTGTGGTTCTGGTTTGTAGTGATTTTCTTGGAGGAAGGAATACATTCAATAGTGGTAATATTTGCAGTTTTTACTACTTTGAGAATGAGATGATAATTAAAAAATATAGAAAAAACAAATTCACTGAAAAAACCATAGGTTTCAAGCAGGTTATACAAAGGAATTATCTTTTGAAAAACCTTTGAAATTCACTTGAAAAAACAAAGGTTTCAGGCACGTTATAGTGATGTCATCGGTGATGTCATTTGAGATGTCATGAGTGATGTCATGAGTGATGTCACTGACCATGTCATGAGTGATGTAATATGTGATGTCATCAGCAGTACATTGCGGGCACGCGAGTTATAGTTAGCTGAACTAACTATAACGGGGGAATTTCAATGGTTTTGTATGAGAGAAATGTCCAGCTAACTATAACGCCTCTGAAACCTATGGTTTTTTCAGTGAATTTCTAAGGTTTTTAAATGCTAATTCCTAACTATAACGTGCCTGAAAACCTATATATATATATATAAATACATTTATATATATATATATAAATAGATTTATGCTTAACATGTATATTGGTCACTGCAAAGCTTTCCTATAAGTTATGTGAATAGATGCTAATGGGTCTCTGTTTTTTAATCTATCACAAGAAGTAAATATGATCATAACCTTTGAATCTACAAGTGCTTCACTATAGAAATATTGAGGAAAATATAAAAATAAAAAGAATACAAAAGAATCTTCATCAAAATACACATATAAATTAGCTTCACTTACAGCAACACTTGAATTCCCAAGTTTCTAACTATCTATCCCCACAGGCACATATACACATATGGGGCTTTATACAATACAACGTTATATCTCAGCAAAAAAAATGTTTTACGTGTATACCCTTACTATGTAGTATTGTATATATTTATGTATTATTTTACTCCTAGTGTAGAAGAATAAACAGACATTGTCTCTCTCCAATGCACTACTCTATGTCTCATTCTATACCTCTCTCAATATATCCTCTACCACTATGCAACTGATTCATCCCAAACCTCATTCTATTACTATGATCTCCCAAATAACCATTTCTAGATTCTTCCCCCATGTATTCTCATTTGACTCATCCCAAAACTAATTTGACCACTATAATCTCCCTAATTCCTTTTTACTCTCTTCCTTCCTCTATACCAAGTTTTTGATACCACGTGCTGGTTTTGCAATACCTGCTACAGCAACCAAAGCAGCACAATGCTTTCCACTGGCACCTCCTCGGGGTGCTGGCCAAGCTCTTTGCCAGGGCCGGTTTCAGTTCCCAGTCTGGCCCTGTCTTTGACTCACCCCAAACGTCATCATACTACTATAATCTCCCAAATAACACTTTCTAGACTCTTCTCTCCTCTATCCCTTAATTACCCAATTCAATTAAGCTACCAGACTCACATGTCCACTGCTCATATTAACAACTTATATTTCCCTATGATAATCCACCACTAATCCTTTTTGTGTTCCAGAGAAGTGTGCTTGTCACTAAAAAACACTTCAATGATTTGTCAGGGGTCGTAATGGCTATATAAATACTATTACAATTACAATGCTGTGTCAGGCCATGTAGAAGAGGACAACAATTGTTCTATACTCTGACGCTTGGGCATTGATTTGTTAGGACTCCAGTGTCGTCTTTATTGCAGAAGCGAAGGTGGGAAAAGAGTTGAGAAAGAGCTGGGTAATGTATTGTTTTCAAAACATACAATGGATAGAAAAAAGAACATGTTATCAAAGAATGTCGGGCATATTGACAACGGCCAGTGATAATCATCGCTGGCCGTGCTTAGCGATAATTATATTATTGTAGGCTATCTCTGGTATTTAGCACCCTGGTAGCACGAAATTAACAACCATCGCTCTTTTGCAGGGAACATCGCTGATTTTGCAGTGATAATCCCTGCAAAAGGGCAATAACTTTGCTGAAACGACCCACAGGGTCGTATCAGCATAATTCACCCCCTATGTTAGGGAGGCTACGTAGGGATTTTAGCAGACGATAGATTTTGGCGAAACTTTGCTTTTTTGCCCAAATCTAATGTGTGCTAAAATCATGTGGGCTGCCTTGTAAATATTGCAATGTAAATATCAGCGATATTTGGAAGGTAGCCCATCTGGAGTAAGCCCAGTAATGCCCACTTTGCATCTCATTGGACATACAAAGGGAGGCATTGGGAAAAAGGGTGCTAACATGCAACTATGCATGTTAGCACCCTCTTGTAAATAGGGCACAGGTTTTATCTCCGCATTTTTGGCTTTGTAAGCCAAAAAAGCAGATATAAAGCCCTTGCAAATATGCCCCGTCTTTGTTTGTCTGCTTGTCTCAGCAACTCCTCTTCCACTGTGTCAGGCATCCCCCTACCCCACTACATAACAGAGCCAGCCAGGCAACCAGTCTCTCTCCCCTCGTCATCTAAGGAGTTCTTGCTAAAAAGACACATGATTACAGCCTGTTTGCCCACAAGGCTCACCCATCCACTTCCAGCCAATTTGGTGCTGCAGGAGCCTCAGGTGGGATTTAGGAATGAGTATTCAATGGCTGCCTCTCTAGGGCAGGATAGAGCTGGAATGTGGGGAAAGTAATGAGTGCAGCAGCTGTGATGATTTTGGTGGTAGTAAAATGAGAAATGTACTGCCTGCCACACCACACCCAATGTAAGATGATGTAACTTTTGCATACTGTTTGAGACATTCACCCCTGGGCTCCTCTGTGTTTGAGCTGCAACCTACCATCACCATCAAAGTGCTACATTCTACTGCCTCTCAGTTATTATACAAAGGTATTCATAAACACAGGCCCAGATACAGTCAAAAACTTGTCCATCGCCTTATATAAATGGCCCACACTCTGTAACAAAACTGTTCTACACACTGGCCATCTGGCACTGCTAAATTGCACTATAGGCCAGTATGACCCTGGAAGTCAATGCCCAAATCATGGACCATTAGAAAAAATGCAATTCTTTAAGTTCAAAATAAGCTTTATTGAAAGTTTTGAAAAAGTCATATAAACAATTTAAATACACGAATGCATATAATTGATACAAAAAGAATAAATGAAACACATGAGAACAAGAATCAAAAATCAAAAATAGATAAGAAAAAACAGTTCATATGAAATAAATACAAAAGGATAAAAAGAAAAGAAAAATACCAGCTAGGAGATAGAGTAATACAATACTATGAAATATAATACTAAACAACATAGCAATTTTGTGAATATTCTGAAAAAGAGAAAAAAAAGACAATATAAGAAAAGGAACTCAAGGAGGTTTAGCAACTTCTTGTTGAAAGGGAGATTTAGGCAGAGAGCGAAGGGCACAAGAATCAAAAAATGAAGTAACCGGATCCCATAACTGCTTTCGTTTTGGGGCTAAAACAGGTGGATAAACATATGTTGTATCTAATCTATGATTATAGCACACAGCATACCACCAAGCCTGATAAGAGAGTTTAGTGGAGTCTTTCCAAGCTTTGGTGATTTGCTGAAAAGCTACTGCAAGAAGTAAGTCAATTATTTTTATATTGAGATTGTGAGGGTTCCAGATAGGTGAAATACTACCTAAAAAAATATGTGATATATGAAACGGATGTGCAGTGGAGAAGATTTTATTAATTTGAGACCAAACCTGAACCCAAAACCGGTGAACCAGATTGCATTTGAAAAGCATGTGTAATAAATCCGCCTGAGGGGTTGAGCAGGACCAACAAGCGTGAGATAGGGCAGGATGTCTTTTACTAAGTGTTAATGGGGAAAGTAGGAGTCGATTATAGATGAAAAATAGAGTTTGAATAGTGTTTGCAGCCCTAGATGATTTTCGTAATTTAACCCATAGCCTATCCCAAAGATCTATAGGCCATGAAAGACCCATGTCAACTTCCCATGCCTCCTCTACCCTTGTCTTAGTGCGTGGTGATGGTGGAGCATGTAAGAAAGAATATATTTTTGACGCCCTAGATCCTTTAGTAAGTAAAGTTGAAGTTGAAAGTAAAAATGCAATTCTAATATGTGGCTATTTAATATCTATCTAATAAAATAACAAGATTAATGTTGAAAACGTGAATTTCTATCAAGAATTAAATATTTCAGCCAGGACTGATTGCAGATTATTCAGCAACTGTTTTCAGAGAATTTTCATTACATTGTTTTCATTGGACAAATGAAGATTTCTAGGTTGTGATAATTATTTTGGCCAATATTATGACCATTAAAAAAATTCAGTCTATGATCCTACAAAGTACCCAGGAAAAAAATCTGTCTGTATGTAAAAGATAACTATTTACTTAAATAAAATATGATTGTTTTTGTGCTATCACTTTTTTCACTGATCATGCTAGTGAAAAATTGATACTGTATTGAATTGTATTATAAGCATATATATAATGAATCATAACTGATATTATAGGACAACAGTGATGATGACAACATACTTCCACTTCGTCTTCATCATCAAGATCAGGATGAAAACAAAGCAATTGATTGAAGGACTGTAAGAACACAAATCACCAAGAACTACCTTTAACACAATCTTTTTTTTTGCTCGAAGGAGGTTACATAAATTCTAAACTATATATTTTTTCTGTATTCTCACAGGCCATAGAAGAAAAAGTATAGTGATATTTGACCTATAATTTGTTGAATTCAACTTGTAAATATGCACATGCAGGTATATCTTTCATTATCTCAATTGTAATAAACAATAAACCTACAAGTAATACTACACAACTGTTAGATTTACTGTCTAAATATTTTTTGAAAACACTCTGTCACTACATATATGTTTAGAATCTGGATGTATGTCTGGAGTTTGCCTAGTACTGAATATTAAAATACCCTCCTTTTGCACAGACAAACTGCCGTGGATATATGCCTCTTTACTCTCTTCTATGCCACCTCCGTAAACCCTTCTTGCATGTGCATTTTCAATCTAATCTAACACATTGGTTATTTTTGCTAGCCCTTTAACACATCACCGAAAAAATTACCAAAGTTATGTTTGTAGATTCACAGATCTTTGAGATAGAAGTCTCATAGCAGTAGGAAGGCGATCTACAGATTTACCAAAGCCTTATAGTCTGTTAATTCATTGCTTAAAGCAATGTTGCCTGTCAAATCTATCAGCATTTATTAATCCACACAGTGTGGATACTGTCTCAGTTAATGCACTGATTTTTTACACATAGCTTCCTGAGAATCACAAATGTTATTGAAACCTGGTTTATGGTTTTCTCTAGGGAATTGATTTTTGTACCCAAATAACATATTTCCCTTAACTGCTGTTTCTGAAATTGCAACATAGACTATTCACTATTTTAAACAACTCTATCGGATTGTAATTCTCACTCTAAATTAAGGGACTTGTTCACCCTAGGCCTTATATGTGCTCTCCACTTCACTGTCAATCTGCTTCGCAGAATGCGCCTGGTTGAAAAATAAATATTCATAGAAGTGTGCATAGCTGCGCATGTTTGAGTTGGTGTATGTGCATGGACTACATCTCTTAATTCAGAATGTTCTTCAGTTTCTGCATTGGAGCTCAATGGTTGGCCATCAAATGTTTCGCCTATTTCATCATCATCATCATCAATGGGTATCTCAATTTTACCTTTGTGTTCCAAACAGTCTTGTTAGGCAGTGCTTTCTGTAGATAAATCCCACATTTTGATTTATATTAAACTATTAATTTAAAAAACGTCTTTATAGTCATGCTAAATGACCCAAAAACCATTGCTGTGTAGGCCATACACCACAGATTGACTTTAATTACAAGCACAACACTTTAAATCATGTAAGCACGTATTTATTTTTTATAATATAAAGATAATATGCTTCTTGGTACAAAACTGATTACTTAAAATTGCATTTTATTTTGTGATTTGTAGTTCTGAATGCTTAAGTGTTGAATCAAAAAGGGAAAAGTAACATGTACTACATTTATGTAGTTTATGTATGTTAGCAAATTTAAATGAACTTCAGGATTTCACTAACATTAAATAATGTGTTTGCTTTTAAAAAAATTACTTTCTAACTTGTGTTGGAAGGAGGAACATTAGACGTGTTGAAGTGTTTAACTCTGGAGACTGCCTGCGATGGAAAGGCGCTTTCTATCATTTCTTCCATTGGATTTCCAGGGGAAGAGCTACCTCCGGTACACCAAGCATCAGACATTCTTTGTGCCAACTTCTCTTTTGAGTGAAACCAAAGGTCAAACGAGAGCTTTTGTATTTCATCAATGGTGCACTTTGAGTCACTAACAGCGTTTATTCTTCTATTGTCACACAGATTTTGTTTTGGTGCACTCTAGCACACTAATGGGCAGATTTACAAGCCTCTTGCGCCACCTGTGCGTCACTTTTTGTGATGCACCGGCGGCTCATTTTAGTGCCTCATATTTACATAGACAGGAAAAGCCACCCTGCATGAGTTTTCCTGTTGTTGTAAATATAGCCCCTTTGCATGTAGCATATTGCGTGAAGGGGGCGTTCAACGGGTGTTGCTGTGGGTGTTCCCATACAACACCCATGGAACTAGACACATTTCCAGATTTACGAGAAATCGTAAATCTGGGAATGCGTCTGAATGCTATGCCTACCCAGGGGAGACAAAGGGAGGCGCAATGAGGAGAAATGTATTGATTTCTCCTCCTTTTCTTCCTCTTTCCATGTGTGCAGCATTCGACAGCACTCATGGAAGGAGGAAATCAGCTCTGGTGATTGTTTATGTATAGGAAGGTATCCCTTCCTGCATGTACACAATCATTAAACCAATGACAGTTTACAATGTCTATGTGTGCTAATGCTGCACACATAGAAGTTGAAAAACGCCATTTCTGATTGTTTATGTGCAGGAAGTGAACCCTTCCTGCACGTAGTACAGGTGAAGAGAATGTGAGAGCAGGGGGGGTGAGAGGGTATACCGCAGTACAGTATAAAACCGACGACCTTCAGAGAGCAGTAAGCAGAGATTAAGATGCCGAGATGGAGAGCAGTCTGGGTTCCACCATGGGAGCTGTTCCAGAGCGGAGCAATGAAAAATCCCTGGCAGGACAGTCTACATGAGTGGCACCTTCAAGGAACGATAATGGACTTTGTTATTGCAGTATCTACTGTAGTGATACCATGATGGTTCAGTGCAAACCAGCTGAATAAATCTGTGTTTGTTAAGAAGAGGGTACGAATCAAGGAAACGATTAGGGATCAACCCTCTGCACCACTGCCAGGACAGGTACTCAGTTTATCAGGAAAGAGGCATCCAAGTAGGTTGGGGCACTCCAGCTAAGCCCTAGAGGTCAATGGTTCTACTGGGGGTGCAGCCTCAGAGTCCTCACTTACTGCGGCCCTCCAGAGGATGAACATGCTCAGTTGCACCCAAAATGAGTCCTCCCGGCATTGGAAAAGGCCGTAGTAGTGCCTAGTAGGATTAGGTTCCCATGGGCCTGCAGCTATAGAGAATTCTCCTGCGATTCCCAGTAGTGCTGTAGCACACCAGCTGTGGAGAAGTGTGGCTCACTGGTTAGAGGAGGCAGACCTGGAAGCGAGAGGTCAGCCCGGGACCAGGGTTCAATTCCCGGCTCGGCGGGGTCTTAAGTCCTAAAAATGTCCATGGACTCGACAATTCTTGCTCCGGTGCCTACTCGATTCACGGGTTCACACTCTGCGACTCTGGGCAATAGCTTGCTTAATCTCCACAACGGCCCCTCGCCGGGGGATTTCCTGGTTTTCACCTTACGGATACCCTGCCGGGGTTATCTCACAGGGGAATACCAGGACGAGTTCCATAAGCAAGCGCTTAGAAACCGCTCGGTGATTTGCGCTATATAAATTCCTGTACATTTACATTTACATTTACCTGCCCCCCGCTGACATAGCTTTCAGCAATTCTTCCCCATTACTGCTTTTCATTTGGGTAGGAGGGGGAATGAAGTCTACTGATCCTTGATTCTCTCACTACTTTTTTGTAAATGGCTTTAACCTTGGCTATATCTCCGTGCCTGCTACTTCTCCCACTATTGTCTTTCTTCAGCACTTTTTACACTTTACGTATTTCTCATCTCTCCTGCTACTTTCTAGCTTTTCATGAAAATAGCTTCCTATTAAACTTATTTTGGTTACTGCTTGGTTATCGTAGATTTCATTTATGTTAACCTGCCACCTTGCTGCATTGCTTGGTCTGCAAAGACCTGGCTATTCGCCCAACTTGCATACACACTGGCTCCCCCGCCTATGCTGTGACGTCCCCGGAAATACACCAGTCTTTCTAGCCTTTACCTTACAAAGTGGGCTTCCTTAGTGCACTTGGCTATCCCCCTTCCCGACTCACTTGCTGTGCTCACCAAGCAGCGGACTGGTCATACTCCTATGGGCTTGGCATTTACTGACCCTCTTTCTTCCAATTGGCTGCGTCTGATCCCCATGGTGGAATAGGACTCTGGGGTAGGTCTAGATCTGAAGCTGATAGTTTGCAACCACAGTACACAACATATACCTCTCCCCGATCTTGTATTCCCTGTACTCCTCTCACTACACACCTTCCCTCCCCTTTGCCTCTCTAGATCCTCAGGCCCAACCAATTACATCCGCCACCCTCCCTCTCCCCACAGGTGGTATAGACAGCACCCATACATACCACCACTACTCCCTCACCACTACAAAGCCTGCCTGCCATCATGGTGACCCACCCCCTCACCATCATATTACTTAACATGAATGGGTTCACAAACTATATCGAATATAGTAAGATTCTGTCCTCTCTTGCCTCCCGTGAAGCAGTATTTGCCCTTCTATAAGAGACCCAGCTCTCCACTAAGTATATAGATAAACTTTGGAGGGATTGGGTGCGAAAGGTTGCATATAGTTACAAGCCCTGCTAGCACTGGGTCTCACTCCTCGATGTCTTCCCCCCGAAGAGCGGCATGGCAATTCTCATCTACAAGCCCCCCCTGTACTGTTGTCAAGATATGGAAGGATGATGAGGGTCGCTACACTCTTGCGAAGCTCTGAGAGGACATCACATTACTCGGGTGGGTTCCGTCTATGCTCATACTAGCCCAAAACTCCCATATTGCACTCCATTCCACAGGCCATTAACTGAACACAACACCTATGCTTCAATCATGGATTATGTGACATATGGAGTTTTTGCCATTCTGCAGAAAAATATTTATATGTCTTCTCAGGGGTCCATTGTACCCAAACACACCTAGACTACTACCTTGTATCACATCTAATCTTGCTGATGTCTTGAGATAGCTCTATTCTAAAGGGCTCCCTTTTGGACCATGCCCCAGTCCATTTTGACCTAGATCTGAACCTGCAGGTCCCCACCCAGAAACCTTGTTGGTCAATGTAGTGTATTAAAGGTTGCCTCAAGAAAAAGAGATACTTCATTCACATATGCCCATGTATCTGTCAGACAAAACGGACTCTCTGCTCAAATGTTATGGGCTGCGGCTAAAGCCAACTTACAAGGTAGGCTTCTGAGGGAAACTGCATTGGACAACAAACAACGGGCACAACAGCAACTTCAATTAGAATACGACACTGGAAGGTGAACCCAAGAGTACATGGCAATACCAACCGTGGGTGTCAAATGTGTGCTGGAAAAGGCTAGGATGGACCTCAACGTACTATACACAGCCAAGGTAGAATACACACGACATATACTCAAGGACCACCACTATGAACAGAGGGAGAAGACCCACAGGTTTCTGGCAGCCCAGCATTGACAGTGAGAAGCCAGAATGTCTATTCCTACCTTTAGGGACCCCTCAGGCATCCTAGTGCATGTTTTGTAAGGCACAGCCAACACATTTGGCACCTTTTACACCTCACTTTAAAGCCCTGAAATCCATGATTATATGGATCAGATTGCTGCCTTCTTATCTACCATTAATCTCCCATGTCCCAATGATGAGGGCAGGGTCCTGCTAGAGGGGGAAATCACCATATAGGAGGTTGTGCAAGCCATCTCCCAAGTAATAAGGCCTCGGGCACAGACTGATTCCCCAGGGAATTCTACATCTGGCTGAAAGCAGATACAGTAAGCAGAAGGCACTGGCTCTCTATCAGGTATATACGATAAGGTGGTCAGAACAGTCCTACCGAAACCAGAGAAAAACCTACTTACATGTGGCAGCTACCACCCAATTTTCCTCCACAAAATTCATAGCAAGCATGTTGGCCATCCCACTTAAGTGGGTCATACTAAGGGGCCGATTATGATACGGCTCATAAATGCTCCAACCTTTGGTCTGAGCATTTAGGGCCGCATAGCAATGAGCAGGTCGGTTTCCTTTCTGACCGCCTCATTTTGATTTGGGCGGTTGGAAAGGAAGCCAGCCCGTGTTTCCGGCTGGCTTTGCACGGGCTCGGAGAGCTCATCCGCCAGACAGACTCTGGCCTGTATCTCAAGGGCATCTCTTTCAGTCCTTGAGAATACAATGTGTGATTTCTGACATGACAGCAGTCAGATAGCAATCACCACAAATCAAATCTATATCCACCAATGATGGTGTGTCCAAAATTATGCTCTTTGCAGATGACATCCTGCACATGCTCACTGACCTAGATAACTTGATTCTGAGAATACTGTCCCTTATCGCATACTTTGTTGGAATCTCAGGATACAGAATCAACTGGGACAAGAGCGAAGCACTTCTGATGGATTCCCATTTCATTGGAAAAACACAACCTAAAATATTTTGGTATCCTGGTCAACAGGGGTCTAGGCAATATGACTAAGCCATCTTTGCTGAAACTAACCTTGAATACATCAAATGGAATCATGCTAATCTATTGCTATGGAGGAGACAAAAGTGGTCAAGATGGTGGTTGTCCGGCATTTTACATATGTCCTCCGAATGTAGCCCCACCTTGTCTGGACCTCCAACCTAAGGCTAACAGATCAGGCTATTTCCTTCTATATTTGGGTTGATGTGAGACCTCGATTTCCTTCTCCAAATTGATAGCACACAGGAAATGCAGATGGCTGGGTGTTCCTTGTATGGAACTCTAGATTTACACCCTACATCTAGCACACCGTTCTTACCTGAGACAAGTGGTGCCTTACCCCCTTTCTGGGTCCGCCTTCAACATCCCATAGTAGGCAGTGGCACAGGCCTCCACATCCTCCCATAAAGTACGGTACTGCCTACACCTATGGTACAAACAATGGTGCTGTTCTGGAACCATGTCCATAAACTCACAAGTAGCACTGTACAACTCCAGGTACAGTCCCCCTTGTGAAATATTGCAGCTGAACAAGTGGGTGGACAGCCCCTAAGATGGATCAGCTGGAAGACAGAGGGGATGCTGACCCGTGAGGGCATTGTTCGTAATGGATAACTGACCACCATCAGTTACTTCCCACACCCCTATGGGATAACTCCCAACTGCAAAACTGTGTTCATATGCCATCCGCCAATTCTTGTACCTTTGGGGAGACTACAAAGGGATTGCGCCAAGACTTTGCAACATGTTGGTCGACCACCTCCACTCCTCTCGTCTCTTGACCTCTCACGGCACATCATAGGTCTCCAATACAGGGACGAAGACTGGAGAAACCTGATGCCAGAACTTGGTGGAGGGATGCATGATGCTAGGATGAAGTTATGCCTCTTCAAAATGATCCAGAACCAATACTGGACCCTCAAAAACTCCCTTGTTTCCCACTTGAAATGCTGGAGATGCCCAGAACCTCATTGCATTTGTGCATATCCTGCACGATTACCCGATTGTGATCCTGCCTAGGCACCATTCTCAGTTTTGTGATTGCCCAACACTCCCTGCATTCCCTGATCATGCTCCATGATGCTGTAGAACTTTTTGATCTCAACACCCATACACAACGACTTTTGGCAATAGCCTTGACCACAGCCAAACTCTGTTTCATTTGTCACTGGCTCTTGCAACACATACCTACACACAAAGACCAGCTCACTGAGATGTATTAAGTAGCATCAAATGAGCACATTATTTATTGACTCCAAGATACAGATGAACTGTTCAAATCGACATGGTCCCCATTCCTGAACCTTGGTGAGTCCTCCTGGGGTCCTCGCCTCTTCCCCCTCACGATCTGGTCTTATGGACCCAGAATAGGTCCATATGTACTCACTTGCCCCTCCCTTCCATGAATCACCAGGCCAAACGGGCTGCAGACCGAGCTCTTTTCCCATGATGGAATTGGACGATCCACCCTCTCCCTTACCGTCATTTGCCTCACCCATTCCTTTATTCTGGGCCCTTTGCACATGGAACCCTGCATTTAGACCCCACTGCTCTACTCTGACCATCCCCTAACCCTGGCATGATGTGATTCTACAGATATTCCTGTGGGGGTTCTGTCGCTCCATAGTCTGCTTCATGTAGTCTCTCATCTCATACTGCTTGAACCCCAGCTGGTATGCTGGTTTGTGCACTGTTTCTTCTCTTGCAAGAATGGTTAGGTCGGGGCCAATTCTTGATTGTTCTGCTATGTATGGCACCCATATCATGTGAATACATACTCATTTCATGTACGTTAGTACTCATGGTCTTAATCACCCCAAAACACTGTTTCAAAAAATGCTTTGTACACTCTCCCACGCACACACACACACTTAAAACTCAGAATTCATGTGAGAACCATGTATTTTTTCACAACATACAGCACTTAAAAAAGCACAATCCAGATGTACTAGTGGAGCAGGAAGATTGCAGGATGACTGTCTGCAGTTTATGCTGCCTGTGACAGGCATTGTGCCCACCACCTCCCAGAAACAGCATCTGTATGCATTATTAGGTAAGTCTGAACCCTTCTACCTCTTGCACACCTTCAAAGCATAACCAGTGATAACTGTTGGTACACCATGTCATAGGGATCCTGAACGTTTGGCATTTAAGGGAGGGTTTTAGGACGCATCATACATGTCAGGGTAGTCTGTGACAGACCCTGGCAGAGTGACATTCAAGTTACTTACTTTATCAAAATGGACTGTACGTTATCCACTGTTCAAGCAGACAATCCTGGTGTTCATAGGGCCACCTGTTTTAATTCACAATTTGGAGCATAGTGGGAGCTTGCACAAAGCAGTTTTATTTGCACATTTGCACAAAAATAGAAATACTTATTATCATTTTCCACTGTCCCTAATTCCCACTAAAAAGAGCATGGGTCCAATCATATTTGCTAAGCTAAGCTGGTACCATGCTATTTTAACAGATATGTGTAATATGTTAAGAAGAAAATAAAAGTTTATTGTCAACAGAATCATTTTTTAATGAAAATTGATCAGGAAATGTGACAAGACAAATTTCGGTCATTTAAATATTGTCTTGTGTTGAATATGAAATAAAATGCAAGCCTGTAAAAAAAATTGTGGGCCTCATTTATGAAAAGTGATGCATCGCTGCGTGCAAACAGCGATGCGTCACTTTTCACTGCGCACTCCTTGCGACATTCCTGATGCGTCATATTTAATGTATGACGCATCATGTCGCAAGGAGTTACAGATACGTCAGTATTTCTGACGTATCTGGAAGCGCAAAAGTGACGCATTGCTGGAGTGTGTCACAAAACTGACGCAACTCCAGCAATGCGTCCTTTCACATGGGGAAAGCCCCATGTGAAAGGGCTTGCGTCAGTCTTACGCCTGCTGTGAGGCAGGCGCAAGATTTTGACGCAACAGCGTCCTAAAAGTGACGCAGTGAAATCTCATAGATTTCACTGCGTCACTATTACGAGGCTTTTTGCGGGAGAACGCCCCCTCTGCAATACATTATACCTGACGCAGGTATAATGTGGCGCAGGGGTTTAAAAAGTGACGCATCTACCTAGATGCGTCACTTTTTAAATATAGCGCAACGAGGCACATTTTTTACACCGCTGGTGCGTCACTAAAAGTGACGCACCGGCGGCGCAAAACTGACGCAAGGCCTCATAAATAAGACCCAGTGAGTGCATATTGCCTTCATTGTCAAACATTTTTCAGAAACAAATCTGTAAATTAGTGTGGTGTCTAAACCGGCAAGCGGGCTGCTTGAAAACAACTACCTAGAAGTATCAGAATACGTGGCAACTAAAATGTTTCAGTTTGAAAGATGAAGGTTATTATTAAATCAGAAAAGAAAGAAAAGGGAAGGAAAATATCAAATATCCTATGAATAATACGTAGGTACAGTATCATTGTTAAAATATAAGAAATAATGTACAGTTATATCGAAATATATAACAGTGAGAAGAGATCATGGAGTTTTGGGTACCGCTTCAGTTTAATGCTGGGAGCTGTAGTGCCTTCCAAACGTGCTCCCGCAGTTCAGCCCCTGAGCGGCTGTGTCCCAGAGGAATGTGCGGCTACAGTCAACAAATATGCTTCAAATAGCCTGTGCGATGCTGCTTATGCGGCACAGCGGCAGTACTAATTCCCTGAACAACAATATTCTTGTAGCTTCATGGAACTTCCTACATGTATGTGTATCAGCCCGCTTTCCTCCTGTGGGCGTACCGGAGCTCACAAAGTGGCAGCCATCCCGGTCCGGCATCAAATCACGCCCCCCAGTGGCAACTAATATTGGCTATAATATTTGAGATACAGGTCATTTAACCATCCTTATTTTTTTGGGGAAAGTGTAAGCTGTTTCGCGTGCCAGTTTGAAAAAGGCCATCTCAAATGAGGCCATTCATAAAGGAATAAGGAAGTGCTCACATGAGAGGCTACAATTTGCATAGATTCCGTATTTCTGCCACAAAACAACCCCAGGGTTTGTATCTGTGCGATAGTGCAACTTTATGTGTGTTCACAAGGGGTTGACTGGGGCACTGCACAGTATTACAGTTGATGTGCTGTTCCTACGGAAGCTGCAACTCATGCCTGCCCTGGGGTAATCGCATTAGTGAAAAGTAGATCAGCTGTTACAGCAGCTGCTCTGAAGTCACAGTGCAAACGGTAAAGCATCCTGCGTGTACCGGCAGTGCAATCTGTACTATAGAAGGCACTATGCAAGCGTCTGTGGTCCTTTTGGTTATGTCAAAGTGGCCCAGGGATTCACATGCACTTTCACCCCTGTGATACTTTCCATAATATGGCGCCTGGTGACCTTGAATGGACACTGTTACTTGTTTCTTTGATTAACTGTTATCATCATTAGCCAAGCATACAATCCTCAGGTGTACCCTCAGAGTAAATGGTTAATTTCACATTGTCTCCATTTTTTTGTGAGAAACTCCATCTCATTTGACGCTTTGACAAATTGGAGTGTTTGGGATGGGCACCTTTCAACATTTACTGCTGTACTGTTTAAACTTACAAGTAGTAAGTATAAGCCGGGCACCACAAAATAGCCAAATTGCAGATGATATATTGGTAAAGAGAGCAGGTGACCTTTACTAGGTTTGGCATTCCAAGTTTGTTAGATTTATATTTAGACATTATTATCAATAATTGTTTAACTACTTCATGGAGGGAAGCTGGATCCTACACAACTATGTATACGCTCCCCCACTTTTCTTCCTCATCTACTGCAATGTAAACTTCAAATAGTCAGTGGTGATGAGGTGCCTGGGTCAAGCTAGTAGCTACGGTGAGATAGGGCAGAGTACTGCAGCAGAGATAAAAGAGCGGATGGTGATTCAATGCATACCTTTTTCTCCCACCAGCATAATTGCACACATACTTTTTAAAATAACACAATAATTTGGGGCTTTTCTGAGTAAAACCTAAGGGACCCACCAATACACCTACATTTACAGTTGACTCTGAAGTTGATGTGGGAACCTGTGATTATCAGTGGGGCAGTAAAAACGTAGGGCGTGATGCACAATGGGAACTTACATTTATTTAGTAGGTTTACACTTTTGAATGCGTTTACTAAGTTTTGATATTACAACTGCACTTTTGTAGTAACTTACACTTTTGTAGTACGTCCAGAACTACACATGGCAAACCACTGGTACTGCAACACTTTGCCATGGAACATAATGAAGGTAGGAAGTAGAACAATAGTGTACATTACTACAACATTGTAAGTTACTATGAATGTGCAGTTTATGAAGACAGAAAAGTAGTAAACAAACTCAAAAGTGTAAGTTACTACAAAAGTAAAGTTTGTGAATAGTACTTTGTAGCAGGTTTTATAGTACCAGATGCTGCAGTTTATGAATCATGCCCACAATGTTGTAAATAGACTGAACAATCTGTGCATTTCCACAATGCAAGTACTACAAGGCATTTTAGCAAATACCAATTCTATGATTTTTAGTCTGCAATTTCCAGTCACAAATTCCACTTTTCGAGAACAAAGGGGCATATTATCAAGGACCGGTGTTAAAATTATCGCGGTTTTATCAGCAGGAAATTGCCGATAAAATAGCGATCATGGGCTTGATAATACGCCCTGTTCATTCCCATAGAAGCCCATGTTTTGGTGTTAACATGGGCTTCTATGGGAATTACCAAAGACATATTATCAAGCCCACTATCGCCGTTTTATCGGAAACGGACCCAAGGACCCTTCTCCTGCCGCACCTGCAGCTTCACCTGCGACAGAGCCACCAAACCTCCAAGTACTGGACCCAACCATCTCAGCTGCATACTCCTCAACACCAGCTCCGCACGTAAACACACCGTCGAGCTCTGGGATTTGCTCAAAACTTCCGCCCCAGATGTGGCCTTCCTGACTGAGACCTGGTGGAACGACTCCTCGGTGCCCGACATCGCCATAGACATCCCGGACGACTACAAGATCGCCCGCAGGGATCGCGCCAACGGAATCGGAGGAGGAATAGCCATCGTCCACAAGTCCACCCTCAAGGTCGCCACCCATGCAGACGACACCCTGAACACTACCGAACACCTCCACTTCTGGATCCACACCGACCCCAACACCATCCTCAGAGGAACACTCATCTACAGACCCCCATACCCCTGGCTCAGTTCAGCGACTCCATCGCCGACCTCGCCAGCACCCACGCACTCGCCTCCATGGACTACATCCTCCTCGGGGAACTGAACTTCCGCCTCGAGAACAACTTTGACGCCAACTCCGCCACCCTGATCGACAACCTCACCAACCTTGGCCTCAGACAACTCGTCACCGCACCCACCCACGCGGCCGGCCACACGCTGGACGCCATCTTCTCCACAGGTACCCACGTGGCCTTTGACCACACCACCGAACTCCACTTGACCGACCACCGCTGCATCCATTTCACCTTCAAGAAACCAACCACGCACCACCGCACCCAACAGCTGCCTCGCCACTGCTGGAGAAAAGTCACCGAAGACCTGCTGATCACCACCCTCGCCCAGAACCCACCCGCCGACCCCACCAACCCAGACGCCGCAGCCTGCAACCTCAGACAGTGTATCGATGACTGTGCCAACACCTTTGCCCCGCTCAAGAAACCCTCCAACAGCCACGCCAGCAAGAGAGCCACCTGGTTCACCGAAGAGCTCCAGACCTCCAAACGTGCATGCCGGAAACTGGAGAAGATATGGCTCCACGAACGCACACCGGACAACCACACAGCCCACAAGGACGCCACCCGCAGACATCACCACCTCATCAGATTAGCCAAGAGATCCTCCTTCAAAGACCGCTTGGATAACAACGCACACGATAGCAAGGAGCTCTTCAGCATCGTAAAGGAACTCTCCAACCCCAGCGCCAATGCCAACAACATCCCCCTCACAAGAACTGTGTGACTCACTAGCCATCTTCTTCCACCGCAAGATCGCTGACATCCACGACAGCTTCAACACCCCCACCACCCCGACTATGCCAGACTCCACCTCCCCAGTGAACACTACCAGCGCCAACCGCCTGACCTCCTGGTCCAACATCAATGACGACGAGACATGCAAGGTCATGAACTATATCCACTCAGGATCTCCGTCAGACCCGTGCCCACACCACATATTCAACAAAGCAGACGCAGCCATCGCAGCCCAATTACAGAAGGTCATCAACATCTCCTTCAAAACAGCGATATTCCCGGAAACCTGGAAGCACGCCAAAATCAACGCCCTCCTCAAGAAGCCCAAGGCGGACCCCAAGGACCTAAAGAACTTCCGGCCCATCTCCCTGCTCCAGTTCCCGCAAAGGTCATCGAGAAAATCATCAACATGCAATTGGCCCGCCACCTGGAAGACAACAACATCTTGGACCTGTCCCAGTCCGGATTCAGACGAAACCACAGCACCGAGACAGCCCTCATCGCCACCACAGACAACATCAGGCACCAACTAGACAACAGCGAAACATCAGCCCTCATCCTCCTGGATATGTCAGCCACCTCCGACATGGTCTGCCATCGCACTCTAAAGACACACCTCCTAGAAGCAGGAATCCAAGAGAAGGCCCTTGACTGGACCATATCCTTCCTCTCCGGCAGAATGCAGAGCGTCCGCCTCCCACCCTTCTGATCCAAAGCCACCAACATTATCTGCGGCGTCCCCCACGGCTCATCTCTCAGCCTGACGCTGTTCAACGTCTACATGGCCCCCCTCGCACAAGTGACCCACCATCACAACCTCAACATTATCTCCTACGCCGACGACACTCAGCTCATCCTCTCTCTCACCAAGGACCCACACACCGCCAAAACCAACCTCCACGAGGGAATGAAGGCCGTCACCGACTGGATGAGGAGCAGCCTTCTGAAGCTAAACTCGGACAAGAAGGAGGTCCTCATCCTCGGACCCACCCCCTCAGCCTGGGAAGACTCCTGGTGGCCGACCACACTGGGAACAGCACCAACACCCACTGACCATGAACGCAACCTAGGATTTATCCTCGACTCCTCCCTCTTCATGTCTAAGCAGGTCAACGCTGTCTCCTCCTCCTGCTACAACACCCTCCGCTTGCTCCGCAGGATCTATAAGTTGATCCCGACCGAAACAAGAAGAACGGTGACACAGGCCCTCAGCAGACTGGACTATAGCAACGCACTCTTTGCAGGAATCCCAGCCAAACACCTATGATGACTACAACGCATCCAAAACTCCTCCGCCCGACTGATCGTCAACGTCCCCCGCCACAGCCACATCACCCCCCACCTGAGAGACCTACACTGGCTCCCCGTCGACAAGAGGATCACCTTGAAGCTCCTCACCCATGCACCCAAAGCACTCCACAACGCCGGACCAGCCTACCTCAGCTTCTACACCCCCACCTGTCAGCTCCGCTCCGCCAGCCTCGCCCTCGCTGCTGTCCCCCGCATCCAACAAACGACCTCCGGCGGCAGATCCTTCTCCTACCTCGCCATCAAGGCCTGGAACACCCTCCCTACCCACATACGGCAGATCCAAGACCTACTCGCCTTCAGAACAGTCCTCAAGACCTGGCTCTTCGAGCAGTAGCAGCACCCACCACTCCCCATAGCGCCTTGAGACCCTCACGGGTAAGTAGTGCGCTTTACAAGTACACTGATTGATTGATTGATAGATTTGACTTGTCGAAAAGTGTTGCAAATCGACCCCTGTATTCTTATCCATGATATATTTTTAGCTATAAAAGGGAATGCTCTAGCAGCTTCTAACGAGCTTGACATCCTTGAGAATTGGTTGCTTAAAATATAATTTCCTCTATGCACGCACGTGTTTTAATGTAAATCATGCAGGATGTCTTTGTTGCATCATTCGTTCAATTATAGTTTTCTGCGAAAAAGTTTGGAGAATACTTTATTCTTGACATTAATGTTGAATAATAGGAAAGACAAACTCAGCAGGGTGTCATTTTAAGGAGGCTAATAAAACAGGGGAGACAAAAAACGTAGCATAATATTGAAATTCTATTGGGATGGCGTAATTAATATATGCCAGATCTACAATTGAACAGTTTTAAATTGTGAGGTACAGTTGGTTCTGTTTTGTGCTATCTACCCTGGTTTGGGGAAGAAACACAGCATCTTCAAATAGTTGCACATATATGTGATTGCCATGTTGGAATAGAATGCACGTGGAGTTTAGTTTTGATCAGTGAAGTGATTGAATACAAGTTCCTTATAAAGTTCGCATGAAGAAAACTTCTTCGTTGTACAGAGGATTGAATTGCTGTATTACGAAGATAATAACCGTCCTTTTTAGATTTTTGCATTCTTCTACCTTTCTATGAGCCTGTATTTCTGTTTATTTACCTATTGGCAACCCTGCCAAACGAATATTCGCCCACCACATTTCATATCAAAACCAAGAGTACTGCAATCAAACACTGTCAGCTGGACACTAGCTCTGTTTGCAAACCAGCTAATGAATTTTAAATAGCGTCCATGTTTTTAAATTAACTCTCAAAATGGTAATATATTTTCTGTCCGAGCCGCGGACTTTCTGTTTCCAAGCAGGCATGGAATCGCGTCTGCAAAATATGAATCAAGGTCTCAATACTGAAAAGGTAATTCAGTGTTCAAATGTAGTTGCCAAAGTAAATTTCTATTAAAATTCTGCATATATTTACAATTGTAGGTTTCTGCTGCGTTTTACTTATGCCCATTGCTTTCAGTGCACACAAGGGGTGACCTCAGGGAGACTCAAATAAAGAATTCTTCCCTTGGGGCACTCAAGCATAATAAAGATGGAACAAGCACATTGCTGGTTTTGCTTCAGGGCACAGAAGGTTTGTCTGCTTTTGTTTCCACAACCCATACAGATGAGAAACGTGAATTATTTCCTTTGCAATGTCGTCTATAAAACAAACATATAAAGGAAAGATAAAAAGTATCAGGAACACTCATGAGATCTTAACTTTTTTAAGTATGAAAACACACACACATATATATATTTACTGAATAAACAAAAGGGTAAAGTGATGTCATTGTTAGGTGTTGTAATATTTTAAAATCGGAATACAAAAACATTAGAATTCACATAAGTTTTAGTTTACTGAGCTAGCTATAACTTCTACCCCTGCCCTGACCCACTTATGACTTCACATGTTACATCACTCATGACTTGTTAAATGACATCATTCATGACATCACTGATGGTATCTCAAATGACATCATTAATTGCATTACTGATTCCATCACTGATGATATCATTCAAGCTACTGCTCCGCGAATAGAATCTGTAGTACCAGAGACAAGTCTCATTGAGTAGAGTACACATTATGTGGTGCACACTTCAGCTACTAGTGAATCTTTAAGATTAAGCAGTACTTGATTAAACCAAGGTATGGACTAAACATACCTAGTGTGAGTTGCAGTCATACCTTACTAACAGGTTGTGCCTTATTTCAAAGAAATGTCAGAAAATCAAAAGTTTCTCCTTAGAACACAAAATTATCTTGTGGATGTCTGTGTACATGCTGACAAGAAAGACTTGTGAGTGACATGCTCAGACGTACGTGCTTGATAAAAATTGTATTGGAGTAATTTATTTACAGAAGCTCACTGGAAATTCAGAGACATACATTGTTGTACAATGTAGAATGTATATCTGACTCATTTGCCGGAATTTCAAATCTCAGTATGATGATAACCATTCTTAAAATGGTGCACACCATTCTGCTCATTTTGGGAATATTTATAAAGTATTTTTAAATACTAAGAATGATTGTCCATAGGGCGTGGAAGTGAATACCTTATATTTGGCTGATGTATAGAAGAGAAGTTTTTCGGCTCGGAGTGCTGGGGAGCCATTGATCAGGTGCTTCTCGTGTCAGATCCGGTGAAGTAGTTGATGAATGCTGTTGCATTGATGCCTGATATAGAGTCCTGTGATGCTTTCAGTTAGGCAGGGATGAGTGCATTCTGAATAAAGCCTAGGTTCCAGGATCTTGGGTACACTACTGGGCTGTTAATACTCACTCCCACAGAAGCCAGCAAAGGGGATCAGGTCAAGTCCAGTTGGGACAGGTTAGCTAGAATCAGAAGCACATTTTGGAAGCTTATAGTAGCCTAAACAGGACAACAGCAAACAGACCCTTGGAGAAATTTTCTGGGATTCTGGCTTCATGACATGCAGGTCCCATCTCCCATCCGGCTCTTCATACTGCAGAGCAGTTATTCTTCTATTCTTTCTCAGATCCAGGAGGGTTCTGAGAAGGGGACTGAGGATACCACATTCATGCCTCAAGCCAGTCTTATGTTGGGCATAATCACTGGCCAAGCGCTAGCCAATTAGGTAAGAGTTCCCAGAGATGGCCCTACCCACTTTAAAAAAATGTCCTGTTTGTTTTACTGCACACAATAAAACAGTGCCCCTCTCTATCTAAATCCAAAATTGCAGGCTCTAATCTTCCCTCTCTTAGAACACCTAGGGCACACCCAGAGGTGTGCCTATGATAATGGGGAAACCCTACCTTTTGGTCATTCCACACCAGATCTGGGGCAGTTGTGCCTCAAACTGGATTTAGAGCCAAGCCGACTAGTGGAACAAAAGAAGGGACAGGCCTGGTGTCAGGATCATCTGTTTGTGAAAGGTTAGGCCTCTTTGAAATGTAACTGCTCATTGTTCGCAGCTTCCATGGCCATCCTGTCAGGTGGAGGCCAACACCTCCCCACACCCAAATCCTTTGTCCTCTGTCTGGGAGCAATCCACATGTAACCACAGGGGAGTCAACAGCAGTCAGGTGACAGTTGAATACAGAAAGAAATACCTCTGGAGGTTTAGGCAGGGAGAGGTAACTTTCCTAAAAGTATATTTTACATCATGGTTGACAAAAATTCAATTTTACCATTACATTGGATTTTGAATAACTATTAAAATGAGTCCTTGAATTATATTTTTAGCTGCTTCCAGTCCGAAATTATAGTTATAAGCTGTTATAATGTAATCCAGTGTCTTCCTCTGGGGCTGCTAAGCTTGCTACAGTGAATCAGGATTTGGAAGTTTTTTCACTGTCAGGAGATGTGTAACATTAATGTCTACTTGCCTTACGTTTACATACCATGCACCCTGCCTTAAATGAGATATAATGCCGACCTTTAGGGTGCCATAAATATTTAGAAGAGAGTTTTAGACCTTTTGAAAGGGGGATTTTGACAGGAGAAATTAGCAGCTTAAAAACTGTATAGTTCTAGGACACCCCCGCGCCGCACGGCCACCAGCTGCTGCGTGTGCCTCCCCGCCTTCTGCCTCGCTGCCCCGGCTCCGCCGCGTGACCACGCCCCCTGACATCGAGCGGCGTGGTCTGTGCCAGCTTCCTGGCCTGTGTCCCTGTCTGTTGAGCCATAGTGATCTGTTGGATTTGTATTGAGCTGTATGCTGTTGATTTGTTTTTCTTTTTTTCTTCCCCCATTTGTGCCTGCTTCCGCCTTCGTTTTTCCACGTCCCCGGCTCTGTCTGTTGTTGCCATAGTGATTTGTTTGATTTGTATTGAGCTGTATGCTGTACTGTTGATTTGTTTTTCTTTTTCTTCCCCCATCTGTGCCTGCTCTCGCCTTCGTTTTTTCACGTCCCCGTCTCATCCCTCCCCGCGCCCCGCTTCCCGCCATCACCGCTAGCCCCGCCCCTTGCCTTTGTGTACCCTCCCCGCTCCCGCCTCCCAGCTGCTCCGCCCCCCCGCGCACTTGGCCATATATGGCGACCGTGCGACGCAGGTGAGTGTGACCTAGTTCTAGGACACCCCCGCGCCGCACGGCCACCAGCTGCTGCGTGTGCCTCCCCGCCTTCTGCCTCGCTGCCCCGGCTCCGCCGCGTGACCACGCCGCCTGACATCGAGCGGCGTGGTCTGTGCCAGCTTCCTGGCCTGTGTCCCTGTCTGTTGTTGCCATAGTGATCTGTTGGATTTGTATTGAGCTGTATGCTGTTGATTTGTTTTTCTTTTTTTCTTCCCCCATTTGTGCCTGCTTCCGCCTTCGTTTTTCCACGTCCCCGGCTCTGTCTGTTGTTGCCATAGTGATTTGTTTGATTTGTATTGAGCTGTATGCTGTACTGTTGATTTGTTTTTCTTTTTCTTCCCCCATCTGTGCCTGCTCTCGCCTTCGTTTTTTCACGTCCCCGTCTCATCCCTCCCCGCGCCCCGCTTCCCGCCATCACCGCTAGCCCCGCCCCTTTCCTTTGTGTACCCTCCCCGCTCCCGCCTCCCAGCTGCTCCGCCCCCGCGCACTTCGCCATATATGGCGACCGTGCGAACGCGCAGCGGGTGCGCCGTTTGTGCGCCGAAGGCGCGCCAAAGGTAAGCCCGTCTGCGCCCGTCCGCGCCTGGACCGCGCCCAGTGCCAGGACCCCTGGCCCTCGTGGACCCCGACCGACCCGCCTGACGTACACCGCCGCCACCCTCATCGCTCTCAACGCCGGCCGAACCCCAGGATGCTACCGAGCCACCCCACGTCGCTCCCACGGACCCTTCAGCTGTCACGCCTGCAAATTCACCTGCATCCGGACCTGCCCTGCACCAGCACCTGCCAAGCCGAACACCAGCAGCAACCACCTCAAGTGCATCCTGCTCAACACCCGCTCCGTCCACAGACACGCCATCGAACTCTGGAACCTCCTAGACACCACAGCCCCTGACGTCGCCTTCCTCACGGAGACCTGGATGAACGCCTCTTCAGCGCCCGACATCGCCATCGCCATCCCAGAGGGCTACAAGATCACCCAAAGGGACCGCACCGCCAACCAGGTGGGAGGAGGCATCGCCATCATCCACAGGAACACCATCCGTGTCACCACCAGCACCGACAACACCCTAACCACCGCCGAACACCTGCATTTCCAGATCCACACCGACCCGAAGACCACCCTCAGAGGCACCCTGATCTACCGACCCCCGGGGCCACGCACTCAATTCAGCGAGGACATCGCCGAATTCATCAGCCCGCACGCCCTCCCCTCCGCTGACTACATCCTCCTGGGGGACCTCAACTGCCACCTGGAGAACAACAACGACCACAACACCAGCACCCTGCTCGACAACCTCGCCAACCTTGGACTCAAGCAACTGGTGAGCACCCCCACCCACCTCGCCGGACACACACTCGACGCCATCTTCTCATCCAGCAAAGACATCGCTTTCAGCCACGCCACAGAACTCCACTGGACGGACCACAGCTGTGTCCACTTCACCTTCGAAAGAACGACGATCCACCACCACCAGCAACAGGTTGCCCGTAGAAGCTGGAACAAGATCACCGCCGACCAGCTCGCCGCCTCCCTGAGCCAGCACCCTCCGGCCAGCTCAGCAAACCCCAGCCAGGCCGCCGACAACCTCACAAAGTGGATCAGCAACTGCGCAGACGAACTCGCCCCTATGAGGACCCCGCCCAGCAGACCCGGCAGCAAGAAAGCCCCATGGTTCACCGACGAACTCAAGAGCTCCAAGAAGAACTGCTGAACCCTCAAGAAAGTCTGGAGAAAGGAACCCACACCGGACAACAGGACCACCCTCAAGCTCGCCACCCTGAAGCACCACCAACTGATCCGCACCGCCAAGAAAACGGCTTTCAAGAACCGACTGGACAGCAACGCACACAACTGCAAGGAACTTTTCAACATCGTGAAAGAGCTCTCCAACCCCAACGCCGGAAACATCGACATCACCCCATCGCAAGACCTCTGCAACTCCCTCGCCTCCTACTTCCACAACAAGATCGCGGACATACACAACAGCTTCAGCACCCAACCGACCCACGCCACGACCACAGCAACGCCACCCACCACCACCCTCCGAGCCTGGACGCCGATCAGCACCGAAGACACCGTCCGCATGATGAACTCCGTCCACTCCGGATCTCCGACCGACCCCTGCCATCACCATGTCTTCAACAAAGCCGACGCTGTCATCGCACCCCACCTGCGGGACATCATCAACACCTCCTTCGACACCGCCACCTTCCCCGAGAGCTGGAAGCACGCCGAACTCAGCGCTCTACTCAAGAAACCCACAGCAGACCCCACCGAACTCAAGAATTACCGCCCCATCTCGCTACTCCCGTTTCCAGCCAAAGTCATCAAGAAGACCGTCAACAAACAACTGGCCGCCTTCCTCGAGACGAACGGGTCCCTCGACCCCTCACAGTCCGGCTTCCGAGCCAACCACAGCACCGAGACCGCCCTCATCGCCGTCACCGACGACATCCGAGCCCTGATGGACAACGGAGAGACAGCGGCCCTCATCCTCCTAGACCTCTCCGCAGCTTTCGACACGGTCTGCCACCGCACCCTAGTGCAGCGCCTCGGCAACGTCGGAATCCAGGAGAAGGCACTGGAATGGATCGTCTCCTTCCTCGACGGAAGAACGCAGAGAGTCCGCCTACCACCGTACAAGTCAGAGGCAACCGAAGTCATCTGCGGCGTCCCTCAAGGATCCTCGCTGAGCCCTACCCTCTTCAACGTCTACATGAGCCCCCTCGCGGACATCGCACGTCAACACAACCTCAACATAATCTCCTACGCCGACGACACCCAGCTGATCCTCTCCCTGACCAACGACCCCGGCGCCGCCAGAGCCAACCTGCACGAAGGGATGAAAGAGGTAGCCGAGTGGATGACGACCAGCCGCCTGAAACTGAACTCAGACAAGACGGAGGTCCTCATCCTGGGCTCCTCGCCCTCCGCCTGGGACGACTCCTGGTGGCCCCCCGCCCTGGGCACCGCACCCAAACCGACGAACCACGCACGCAACCTGGGCTTCATCCTGGACTCCTCCCTCTCCATGACCAAGCAAGTCAACGCCGTCTCCTCAACATGCTTCAACATCCTGCGCATGCTTCGGAAGATCTTCTGGTGGATCCCCACGGAGACCAGGAAGACCGTCACCCAGGCCCTCGTCACCAGCCGACTGGACTACGGCAACGCCCTCTACGCCGGAACCACCGCCAAGCTCCAGAAGAGACTCCAGCGGATCCAGAACACCTCAGCCAGACTCATCCTCGACATCCCACGAAACAGCCACATCTCCGGACACCTGAGAGACCTGCACTGGCTCCCCGTCAACAAAAGAATCACCTTCCGGCTCCTCACCCACGCACACAAAGCTCTACACGACCAAGGCCCGAGCTACCTCAACAACCGTATCAACTTCTACGCTCCCAAACGCCACCTCCGATCAGCCAGCCACGCCCTCGCCGCCGTCCCACGCATCCGGAGAGCGACAACAGGAGGAAGGTCCTTCTCCTACCTGGCCGCCAAGACCTGGAACTCCCTCCCGGCCGACCTGCGCCTGACCCAAGACCACCTCTCCTTCAGGAAGAAGCTCAAGACCTGGCTGTTCGAGCCCCCAGCGCCTTGAGACCCTATGGGTAGGTAGTGCGCTCTATAAATGTCTTTGATTGATTGATTGATAGTATTGGCAGGATTTGAATCATGCTTTTCACTGAATACTCTAGTGGGTGGCACAGTGAATGATGCAGCCCACTAGTAGCATTTATTTACAGGCCCTGGATACATGTACAACCATATACTAGAAACTGGTAAGTAAATTGCAATGAGTCATTTAGATGTAGGCCAATGTCAGTGCATTTTAGGGGAGAGCACATCACTTTACCACTGATTTGCAGTAGTAAAGTGTGCAGAGACAGGCAAAATAACAATGTGATGGGTAAAACACTTACATTTATTGCAGATACTGACCATCACTGACGTGCATTCCATTTCAACTCTTTTTACTCACTGTGCGACTTTTAACAGGAATCAACGTTATGCAATCAGTCTGGGATCTACCCCACTGGGAACAGTCCAACCCATGTTACAAAGCTATATCACCTTTATAAACGAGCACATGTAGTCTCAGACTTGTTTTGCGCTTGTTGGACTTCATCAATGAGGAACAGCTGGAGACTTGTGGCACGGCAAACTAAGAGCCCCTGCTTGGGGTAACATTTCTTGCTTATGGTGTCTAAAAAAAAGCAAGCAATGGGTGCAATGCTTGGTTCAGTCTTAGCTACAGGGAACTAATAGACGCCATTTTCCCACAGTTGTAGGTGTAGAGATGATAATGAAGTGTAAGGGGTGACAGCGGTCAGAGATAAGAAGCCAAAATGGGAACCTGGAGCGCAGGCTCAGAAAAACGATCGTAGGTATGTTTTTGTTTGTTTCTTGCCATTTGCGCCATAACATGCATCAACTGCAGCAATCGTGTTGCCAAATATTTGTAGTAAGTATTTTTTAAATGTCTTAAAATTCACCATTTACATCCATTTTTTCACTTCAGGTTCACTCTTGCATTTAACTTGAGTCTAAACTTTCTGTCCGACCACATTTGAAACACACAAGTCGCCACTTGCTTAAAATCTCGGTTACATTAGCTGGTCCTGTGGACCAGCCTCACCTCCTGAAGAGCCAATTAAGCAATTATAGTCAATCCTTAGTAAATCGCCCACTGGACCAAGGCACACATTCTGCAGCAGTTCACCTCTACATTTTAATCGATTTTCATCAATTAGTACCTTGAAAACATTTTATTTCCATCAAAAGTATCTTAGTAAAATATTTTTTTTTAAATCAAAGTTTTGGATAGTTGTTCCATACCTTGGTTTTGGAACCATCCGTTTATGCACTTTTTGTGCTTATTTCTAAAAAGTTTTAAAAGAGGAGTAATTGTTGCTACTATGAAGAGATCTTTACACGTTTCTTATTGAAATTGTACATTCACCTAATGTCAAGACATTTGAAATCAATCAAATCAATAAATCATATCTTTGTAGAGCGCACTCTACTCACCCGGAACTGGTCGCAAGGCACTGATGGCGGGGGGGAGGTTAGGGGGGGATGTTTGCAGATCCAGGAGGGTCACTGAGTTCCATCGAAGAGCCAGGTATTGAGGTCCTATAGGAACTCAGGGAGCGATGCAGTCTATCAGAGGTGGAGGAGGAGGAGCTCCCTCCTGTAATGCTTTTCTTGATTCGAGGTACTGTAGCGAATAAGAGCTGGGCCAAGCAGAGAAAAAGCTGAGGGGCATGGAACAGGAGGCGGTAGTTCAGGTTGGTGGGTCTGGTGTTGTGGAGGGCCTTGTGTGCGTTGGTGAGAAGCTTGAAAGTGATTCCCTTCTCGATGGGGAGCCAGTGTAGGGTCCGTAGGTGTTGTCTGATGTAACTGTGGTGCAGTAGGTTGATGACTAGTCTGGCTGCGGCATTCTGGACGTTCTGGAGTTTGCAGGTGAGATTCTTGATGATCCCGGCGTAGAGTGCGTTGCCGTAGTCAAGTCTGCTACTGATGATGGTGTTTTTGACAGTTTTCCTGTGTTCGGGGTGATCCACTTGAAAGTCTTTCGGAGGAGGCGGAGGGTGTGGTAGGAGAAGGAGGTACTGGTGTTGATCTGGCAGTCCATTTTGAGTTCAGAGGCCAGGATGATTCTGAGGTTGCATGCATGGTCCGTGGGGGCAGGGGGGGTCTCCGAGGGCGGGGGCTACCAGGTGTTGTTCCAAGCATCGGGGTGTGGGCCCGAGATGAGTTCCTTGGTTTTGTCCATGTTTAGTTGAAGGCAGCTGTTCTTCAACCATCTGCCGACGGCTACCGTACCGTCTTGAAAGTTGCATTTAGTGATGTTGGGTTCGTTGGGTAGGGAGAGGATGATTTGGGTGTTGTCTGTGTATGATGTGATGTTGAGCCCGTGTACTCTGACAATGGACGAAAGCAGGCCATCTAGATGTTAAACAGGGTCAGTCTGATGGAGGATCCTTGTGGGACTCTGCAGATGGTTGGAGTTGGTTC
Source organism: Lissotriton vulgaris (assembly GCF_964263255.1). Lineage (NCBI taxonomy): Eukaryota > Metazoa > Chordata > Amphibia > Caudata > Salamandridae > Lissotriton > Lissotriton vulgaris. Next base: position 1,089,707,350 of record NC_141696.1, on the reverse strand, counting down.
TGATAGAAATGGAGGCAGCTTGACTCACTGCGTTCTGCCAGAGAGGAAAGCGAGGATCCAGTTGAGGGCCTTGTTCCAGATTCCCATGTCGTGGAGTCTGTGGGCTATGGTGCGGTGAGAGACAGTGTTGAAGCCCGCTGAGAGGTCTTGGAGGATGAGGGCTACAGTCGCTCCTCTGTCAAGGAGGATGCAGATGTCATCTGTTGCTGCGTGAAGTGTGGTTTCATAGCGGTGGTTCTTCCTGAAGCCTGATTGGTAGGAGTTGAGGATGCTTTTTTCTTCAATGAAGGCAACGAGTTGGCTGTTGACAGCTTTTTCCATGACTTTGGCCAGATAATGGAGTTGAGAGATCGGTCTGAAATTCTTGAGGTCGGTGGGGTCCGCTAAAGGTTTATTCAGGAGAGGGTTGATCTTTGCGTGCTTCCAGTCGTGCAGGAAGAGGCACTCCCGAAGGAGAGGTTGATGAGACGTTGAAGCTTGGGGCGATGATGTCTGCAGATTTGCAGTAGACAGGGCCGTTTCTATCATTAGGCAAGCCTAGGCGGCCGCCTAGGGCAGCAAAAGGGGGAGGGCGGCAAAAAACATCATATTCTTGGGAGGGGGCACTTTACGAACTGTTGCATTTAAGTTGTTTTCTGCTATTGGAAATGTGTATCATGCGTTGGACCAGTCGATAGACACTTCGGAAGTAAATTGAGAAAAAAACGGTAGACAAGCAGATGGAATTAGGAGGTACAAGTCAGTAAATGCGCGACTCTTTACAGTACAATAGCACAATAAGTGTTGTGCCTCTCTTCTTGTAAGTCCAGCGTACGAGTTTGCCTTCTTCTTTCTCACTTTTCCTAACTGATTGGATACGCTGGCCTGGGTAATTGAACATAAGAAGCAGGGTTTCACTGGCCTATTGGCCAATCTGACAGCTCACGAAAGCATTAGCACTTTGAAAAAAAGGCATTGCTCCTACAAGGGTACCTACCGCTTTCAGAAGGACACGGAAAGGGGATGCTCCTGTGTTACTGACATTCCACTTTTAAGCATGCATGGCTTCATTTCTCACCTAGCCCCGGGGACACTCAAGAAGGCAAGGTACCCTGCTCGCGCAAGTGCCTGCTGTCCTTCCAAACACCCTGTCCTCTGCCCATTGAAGACGCATCTTTAACCCATGACGTTGTGGGAGGAGCCACACCCCTTGCATGTGATGCACTATAAACGTCACTACAGAGACTGAATGAGGAGGCTTGATGGTCCTGGGGGCGTCTTCCTTATTCTGAGTTCTTCGGCAGTACCGTCATCAGAAGAGATGTGCACAATCGCAGTACTCCAAGAAATATGGTCATTTTGAACTTCAGAGATATTTCTTATGAAAAAACTGACAGATAAAACCTAGTTAGATTTCCATCGGGGACGAGGTCAGCAAGAAAATGACCGACCTCAGAATCTCCAAAATGGTGTAAATATGGCACTGGAGTTTCCTCCTTTGGTGAAGTTTTGTTCTTCACGGGCGGTATAACTGCACTGAAATGGCTTGCAACTTGCAATGAGGACCTAAGCAGTAAGCACTCTGAGTTCAGCACAGAAGACACATTTTCAAGCAAGCGTCAGTTTTATAACATTGTATTTCAGTACGTCACATATTTGTCTTTCGTTTCCGGGGGCAAGAGAGTTGTGCTGCAGAATATATTTAACCCATGATCCTAAACCAAACCATAGTGTCACATAATGATTAAATGGATTGTGTTTCTAGACTATTATTTTGTTTTCTTTCTCCTTGAATAATACTTTGAGTCATTGAAGTCACCACAGCTCACAAGTATTCACTAGTTTTCATGGCCTGTTAGCAAAGCAAAGGGCAGGGCTTCAGGGGCAGGCAGCGCGTGATGCACAGGTACCTAGTGCCATGCTTTAGGACTAGACTCTGTCACGCACGCCATTAAACAATCTCATCAGGTGTCCAAATCACATATTTTTTATTCCCACGTGTGCAAAGCTCCCACAAGTCCGTTAAACTCAAGCAATTTATAACTGAAGAAAACTCTGAGCAGTGAGAAAGGAGATCACAAGAAACACAGTACATATATCCAAGTTTTTTTTTTGCTGTTGAAGTTTTATAGAGCGCAAACTTGGGTCAAGGGCATTACATCGCTTTACACAAGCACCCAAGATTACATTACACAAGGTCGGATTCATTTTTCAAAGGTAGTGGAGAGCTCTGGCCTTTTGGAGACATCTCTTCATGACTGCGCACATCACATGAAGGTGAGAAGGCAGCAGCTCCATCGGGGCTGCAGAGATGTCTGCCCTAACAGCGCTGTCGGCTGGGCTGGAGACGGGAGAGGCCTGTGGTCTAACTGGTTTTTGACAACAAGCAAAATGAAATGTATGTATCAATGGATGGGATGGTACAGACAGTGTGCATCAAAGTAACAATGTGACCGCAGTACTCTGCTGTGAAGGCCCGTCTCCTCTGATGTTGTCAACCCACTCTCTCCCCTTCGATGTACGACATTGTTTGTCAGTCACAGATCATCAGCCAGGCCTTCAGGACAGGTAGCCGGCAGCAGGGGTTTGACGACCTAGCTGAACTTTATATTGCTTTTAGTTCTACCAAAGATGACCCCGGGAAAACCGATATGGACAGCTACGTCAGATAAGAGTAACATAATTTCCTGGGAAGGTGTTTCATATATTGATCTCACGAGACTAATTTGGAAGTGGCAAAGAATGCGGTATAGAAAACTGTCTTTGTAAAGCGAGGGAAGTTTTGTAAGGGTGGTGGTATGCAGAGCATCTAAGAAGGAAGACATATGACCAGCTGAGCGCTGAACCGTGTTCGAGCTTGGCACAAAGTGAACCTGGAGAGGTGGGAGAATGAGTGAAAGGTGTAGTGTGGGATGAAATCTTTGATACAGATTTGACAGTCCAGACTAGATAGAGAGGCACCAAAGCAGGCCTCTATTCCCCAACACCGGGATAACAGGGGGAGAGAGTGATGGTAGTAAAAGGGAGGGGGGGCATTTTTCAATTCTCGCCTATGGAGGCAAAACACCTAGAAACGGCCCTGGCAGTAGATGTGGTGGGGTCAGGGGTCTGTGGTGACAGAGTGGTTCATCTTCATAATCCTCAGAGTGTCTTCGATGCTAAGGGTGGTCCAGCTGTTGAGTGTCGGCTGCGTGCTGCTGGGAGAGGTGGGGGGGTTCCTTGTGGGGGTTGTTGTTGTCGAAGTTGTCATAGATGGTCTTGATTTTGTGATGGTAAAAAAGCGCTGAGTTTGTCGGTGGAAATACATGATATACAAAGGAAAGACTTGAAAAACATTCTTTGTTGATTGCAGACAATACGAGATTCACCATTACACACAAACATTATCTGTATGTGTGTTTGTGATGAAAGTAAATGTTGTTTTGCTAGATTGGAATGGATTTTAATAATTGAATCAATACTCTTTTAACTATCAATCAATCAATCATAACACTTGTATAGCGCGCTACTCACCCGGCAGGGTCTCAAGGCGCTAGGGGGAAGGGGTCTGCTATTGCTCGAACAGCCAGGTGTTGAGTTGTCTCCTGAAGGCGAGATGGTCCTGGGTCAGCCGAAGATGGATGGGGAGGGAGTTCCATGTCTTGACCACCAGGTAGGAGAAGGATCTGCCACCAGCGGTGGCTCTTCGGGTGCGTGGTATGGCGGCGAAGGCAAGGCTTGTTGAACGTAGTTGGCGGGTTTAAATTACAAACACACTCTTGCTCACCCCTTAGATCCTTGCATCTCTCCTCACTCCCCCTAGACCACGATTCGAACAACCTCCCGCACTTACCATAGATCGTACAGACACCTGACCAAGCACACCTATTGATCGGCACTTAACTATTAGTCTCCCCACGTTCCCTCAGCCTACATTCTGACATCGGCTCGTGTTTTCCTTTCAGCTCTCCGTGACAAAGGGCGTTCCGCCCGAAATGCATTGGAGGAGTTCGCATTCATTTTCTACTCAATTGGATTAGATATATACTGCACTGATATGATGCTAATATCATTGACAAAATCCATATGAAAACTATTGAACAATAAATAGTACTTGGATAAGAACTTTTGAATCACTTGATTTATCACCTACGGAGGGCCTCATCTGGGGATGTATTAGCATATTTATGCGTACACCACAAGTTCCTATGATCCATTGGTGTTTTGACAGAAACACCGCCCACGAGTGCACCCAGACTCTTTAAATATCTCCAAAACTGCACTCAAACCAGCAGTGCACCACCCACTTCCTTTTTCTAGTCATTTTCTTCATCCGCCAACGAATGGGCAGCACGCACCAAAATGCAATTCGAAGAAATCAGCAAAAGCACTGAAGCCAGGGCACACACCTTAGCCTACAACGAAGATGAACGCCAACGTATCTATTCGCTGATCGAGGAAGACATCAGCCCCGCTACAACTATTCGCAATAAAGAGCAATGTATAAAACAACTACTATACCTCTCCAAACGCTACATTAACCAGAAGCTCCATGCGAGCACACTACTTAAGTATCACCGAGCGCTCAGAATCCCTCGCGGGTTACGGATAGCCCTTAAGCCCTCTCTTTGCAAGAATTCCAAATCATTCAAGGACAAATGGAACAGGATACTTAGCAAATGCAGCCTAGATCTGATCCTACTTATCGTGGAAGAACTTTCTGGCATACTTAAAGAACTTGAACAAGAAATCAAAGAAATCGACAACGAACTGAAAGACATGTTGACACCCGAACAACTCACTAGTACCCTCGAGGACCTTAAAACCACCCTTGACAAACATCACAAAGAAATAAACGAGCGAAAAATTAGAAAGTACCGAAGAGACATGCTTGATTACAAGCTAGATGAAGTGTACACCTGGGCTGATGTCTATGCCCAGCGACGCCGCAATAGACCTTCCAACACACAGACCGGCACATCATCTTCTGAAAGCGACTCTTCATACCGTCCTCCACGTAAAATCACGACTCTCATTCCAACAAGTCAACCATCTACCAACGATCAAGCCAGCACATCTACAACTGGACACGAACAACCATCTACGGTTCATTTTTTAGGATCAGGCCCAGAAACAATCGAAGACTCCGGAGGAGCCAGAACAAAAGAAAAGGAAAAAAGCCCTCCGAACACACAGAGCACAGTCACCAAGAAAGACCCCAAACCCAAAAAGAACACCTAGTGATCAACATCTCCGATACCGTCATTCCCAAACATCAAATAGATCTTCTTGAGAAAGGCTCGTCATTTATTCCGGTGGCTCACACAAACTTACTCGAACTTTAAGTTAGCACCTTCAAGTTCACTAGGAAACTCAAATTACGTCACTTCTTTGACAATACTCAACCTCCCACCACCACAGTAAAAAGTGATGAACTCAAGGGACTACGACCACCCAGCACCTACCAAGCCCCAGTAGCCACAAGTGCATAGACTTATTCGAAAACCTAGTACGCAATGACTTGTCTAAAATTAACTTCAAAAGAACATCGAAACACCAAAACCTTACCATAAAGGATCGAGATACCCTCAAATCTCTGGCAAACAACCCACAAATCAGGTGCGTGAAAGCCGACAAGGGAGAATATCCTGTGATTCTCAACACCACTATGTACACTCAACGGCTCCTTGAACACATACAAAACACCACGGTCTACATGCCACTTGACAACAACCCTACCAGGGAATTTCAGAGCATCCTGCAAGACATAGTAACCAAAGCACACCTAGCCGGAATCATTGAAGATCGCACCAAAAACTACCTACTACAAGAACACCCCAAGAGTCCCACCATACACATGTGTCCCAAAATACACAAAAATCTTCAAAACCCACCTTTCAGACCCATCGTTTCCACTAAAGGATCAATACATGAACCCACCGGCAAGTTCATTGACAAATACCTCCAACCTTTGGTCACCAAAACCACCAGTTACATCAAAGACACCACAGAATTTTTACTCAAACTATCTCAAATACACATTAATTCTAGTGACCCGCTGATACTATGCACTGCTGATGTCAGCTCCTTATACACATTGATACCCCATCAGGGAGGTATCGACGCCATCGAACAAGCTCTTCTCAACAGTGACATTGATGTGCCCATGCAATCATTCCTTATGGAACTCATGGTATACACCTTATACCATAGTTATTTCCAAGAAGACAACAAATGGTACCTCCAGCTATCGGGAATGGCGATGGGAAACTGCGTGACTCCCACATACGCCAATATCTACATGGAAAACTTTGAAAACCTCCACATATACGCCAACACTACTTTTCATGATAAAATCAAAATGTACGTCAGATATATTGACGACCTGTTTCTAATGTGAACGGACACCAAAGACTCACTCAGTAATGCATTGAATGAATTGAATACCAAGGATGAACGCATCAAACTTACTTGGCAAATAAGTGACACCGAAATATCATTCTTAGATGTCAACATCAAAATCACCCACAAAATATTAACCACCGATCTACACAGAAAAACCACCGACCGAAACAACACCTTACACTACACTAGCTCCCACCAGGGATCACTCAAGAAGCATTTGCCGTTTTCTCAAATGTTACGAGTCAAACGCATAGTATCAGACGAACAAACCTTTAACATCCGTATAAAGGAAATGTATGATCGCTTCCTTGACAGAGGTTACCCTGAACACATCCTCAAGGAGGCTCAGACCCGTGTGGCAAAAATCACCAGACAGGAAAGTTTACTCAAAACATCTAAACAAGCTGAACAACGCATGGTTCTAGTATCTAAATTCTCAATGGCAAGTATTACCTACAAGAGAATTATCCTCAATCACTGGCCGATTCTACAAATGGAACCCGACTTTCGGGACATTTTTCAAAGTCCTCCACTGTTTGCCTACACTCGGAGTAAGAACATGAAAGAGATTCTCACTAAACCCACAATAAACAACCAAACATTACAAAGGAACTCCGCCATGCTTAAACTGCAATCACTGTAATTGTATAATCAAGGGCAATATCATCAGACATCCCATGAAAGGTAACCCAATCAAACTTCAAGTAAACGCCACATGCGACTCCATGAATCTGATCTATGCCTTGAAATGCCCCTGCGGTAAAATGTATGTCGGTAAGACCGAGCGTAAAATCAAGACACGCATGAATAAGCATAAATCGAATATTCGCCAGAAACAGGAGAAATCCAACGTTGCAATGCATTTTCTTGAATTCCGCCACACCATCGCGCAACTTCAATTCATAGTTTTGGAAATCATCACTAAAACAGAAGGGACAGATAACCGCAAGTTACTACTCAAAAGAGAACTTGAATGGATGTACAGTTTACAGACACTTAAACCTCACGGACTCAATGATCTCATCGAATACAGTTGTTATTTGTAACCATGTTGCATGATTAATGCATTGCATTGCTCTTTATTCTTTACCTTTTTTCTTTACCTTTCACCTCACACCTTTGTTCATTTACCCTTTACTTCACCGTTCCAAGATGGCCCCTCGTCCACTGTCCCTTGTCCTCTTTTATTTCCACCCTTCCCTCGCACCAGGTTAGTCCGTTTTTTATTCCTACCCTCTAGCATTTCACTTTCTAAACCGCGCCGGCATTGCACCAGCGTGGATCACCTTTCCCGCAAACTTGGAGTAGCGGATTTCGTTACCATCGTCATGAAGTAAGTCTCACACCCCCAGGCAGGTTCCCTGCATTAGACGCGCGGTAGCGCTAGAACCGCTCTACCAGTTTCCCTCACGTGATTTAAATTCCAAAAACACTCTTGCTCACCCCTTAGATCATTGCATCTCTCCTCACTCCCCCTAGACCACAATTCGAACCACCTCCCGCACTTACCATAGATCGTATAGACACCTGACCAAGCACACCTATTGATCGGCACTTAACTATTAGTCTACCCGCGTTCCCTCAGCCTACATTCTGACATCGGCTTGTCTTTTCCTTTCAGCTCTCCGTGACAAAGGGCGTTCCGCCCGAAATGCATTGGAGGAGTTCGCATTCATTTTCTATTCAATTGGATTAGATATATACTGCACTGATATGATGCTAATATCATTGACAAAATCCGTATGAAAACTATTGAACAATAAATAGTACTTGAATAAGAACTTTTGAATCATTTGATTGATCACCTACGGATTGCCTCATCTGGGGATGTATTAGCATATTTATGCGTACACCATAAGTTCCTATGATCCATTGGTGTTTTGACGGGTGTTTTGGTGTTTTTTCCACTCAAACCAGCAGTGCACCACCCACTTCCTTTTTCTATGTATTTGTGGGGGCCTGTCTTCTGCCACGGTCACACATATTCAAAACACCATGACCTTTCCTTGTTTACAAATCACGGTGGCAGCTACACTTGGAAAGGAATCTGGAGTAGATTCAGAGCTCAATTACACATGCACTAACAGGGCATTGGCAATGTACTCACACAATGTACGTGTACAGACAAGAAGACATAACTAAGTCTGATAAATATTCAACCAAAGTAGGTAAGGTCTGCAACAGAGTAGCAGGTGATGTCTGGTCAATGAAAAAAAGTGCTTTCAGAATTAGGTTGATGGAAAAAGTGCTAAATAGGGGAAAGATTAGCAATGTCTGAATGTGAAAGAGGTCAAACACAACTCCAAGTCTGAGACAGACATACCTGATTGAGAGAGAAGGAAATCCTGTCTGAGGTGGTGAAAAACCACAATGTAGCACATGGCCCATTAAGAGACAAAATATCGTTGGGACGCAAAGAAAATCATCACTGAAGTCATTCATTTTGAATCTTGCAAAGTCAGCCTAGTCTCTAAATAACAGATCCAAGGTATTATATTCTTAGAGCCCACATACTCTTACATAGTCCATCAAAATCTGCCTTCCTCAATAAGGAATATGCATATGATGGGTCTACTGGGATACCACAGCGTTCCAAATCTAGCAAGAAGGCAGCAAACTCAGAGGGAGGAAAAGATGAAGAAAAAATGAGTAAAACAAGTTATATGGTTAATCAGCATGGATGATGAGGAAAGTGGTAACTATGCTGGTAATAGAGCCAGAGGGTGTGAGACCTCTGGCACAGGTAGAAACTGTAATAGATCATTTTTGTTTGCAATGTAGTCACTGGGTACAATCATAGACAAATCTTGCACAGGCAAGTTTTGAAGAAAGAAAGGTGCAGTTTATTCAAGATCAGTGTCTTCCTGAAGCAGGATAGCTGCTCCACTTTTGCCAGCCAGTATTCAACAGTTTTTCTTGGAATACCACTACCAGACAGGAATATGGAACCCGAGTGGAGACCTTGTTCCACACTCCTAATGTGATAGAGTATGGCAGAAGCCAAGTATAACACATCCCATCTCCTTACCACAACCAAACAACAATTGGTTGCAGAACAACAAAAACTGGGAAAAAAGAAAAAAGAATCACAAGGTAATAAATCAAAAATGCCATAAATTATCATTTGAAATTTGTTATGGAACAGAATTTAAATACGACAATTAATAGTCCAGGAGTGAATAGTGAGTTAACATGGTAGGATTTTTAAGATCACACATAATTATCCAAATATCCTGGTGGGCGACAAGTTTTGATGCTCCTCATCCTTTCATCAATGCATCACTGAGCCCAACATCGACATCAGCATCACGTCTGTCTTGGGAAGACATCCCCATATTTGCACTCACTCATGAAGGAGGGGTTAAGTCATCATCTGTCATTAACATAAAGGCACTGTTGGATGGTGAGACCTTGTGATTCACCTTGATATCACACTTTCCTTCCTCTTAGTACAAAGCAACACATCTATAGTTCCATCTCTCACCAGTCTCTAACATCACAAAATGGCATAGGGTCTGTTCCACTTTAAACGGCCCTTTGAAATTGAATAAGCCAGTCCCTTACCTGCCAGACCTGCCAGACCTAAGCTTCACCCAATCACCTTGAGAGATGCGATTAAGCGACTTGCCTCCACACACCATAAGAACACTATACCATTTCCCAGATCCAAGTGAGAACTAATTTAGTTCCAGGCAATCGCCCATGCATAACCTCAAAAGGTGTTTTACCAGTCACTCCATGTACACTTGAGCGTAGGCTCACAACATTTTGGAAATCATTGCAGTCACATCTCATCCTCCAGCTAGTGCCATCTGGATGGTACACTTGACCAATTGATTTGCCGTCTCCACCATTACGTTCCCCTGGGGGTTATAAAGTGATGCATTAATATGCCAAATACCAGAAGCCTCAAGAAATTCTGGCATTTCCTGAGACTTCAACTGCTTGCCATTATCAGTAACAACTACAAAAGGTATACCTTCCTCGATGCTAAACCTCTCTCAACACATTCACAGTCAATTTGGTGGTGATTCCTTTCATGTGCCTCACAATCAACCATTTGGAATACATGCCAATCAGCACCATAGCAAATCTCAAATCACCTTGTAGTTTGTGCATGCGACCATAACATCTAAACAGATGGTATGCCAAGGTCCCCCAGGATCAACTATATGTTCTGAATCAGTCAGTGACCCTACTTTTAAATACTCCTCACTCTCTTTGCACACAATATATCCATCTACCCACAGATCAACTTCCTATCCATTACAGTCCACCACCAATCTACTCTCAATCGTTTTATCATTCTGGTTTGGCCCAAATGTCCTTCATGCAATATCTCAATACATTTGCTTCTCAAACTCTTAGAAGTGATAAACCACTCGTCCCTCATCACTAAAACATCCTCATGTACTGATAATTCATCCATGACATTCAAGTAAAGCTTAACAGAGAGAGACACATTACTCTCTCTCCTGCTCCCTTGCAGTACAAAACGCTTCACATTGCACAGGGTAAGATCTAACTCCATATCCTTGAGCCACTCCTATTTTGTGATGGCATGCACTCCTACCACATTCCTCACATCATGGACAGAAGCAACACCTCCTTCACTTTCTTTCTTTAGTATGGAAGGTCCATCCACCTTTTGCCATTCCGAGTAAAGCAGTGATAAACAGTGTGCTTGAATGTTTTGCCAACCTTGGGTGTGTTCCACCTTACAGCAATACTCTTGTAAACGGACAACTAACCTAGCAAGTCTGACTGAACATTTGCTTGTCCTACCTGGCAACAACACCTTAATTAGGGGCTTGTGGTCAGACCTTAAGAGAAACTTGTCACCCACAAGTATGTTCTGAAAAATCGCAACCCCAAGCTGCTGCTAGGATTTCCCATTCAATACCGGAATAATTTCTCTCACAGTTGGTAAATGTCCTGGAAATGAATGTTTCAGTTTTCTCTTGCCCTCTATGGAGCTGTGCAAGCACAGCTCTAAGACCAGTAGCACTAGCATCCACAGTAAGGATGGACTTCAGCTTGGTGTCAAAAGGCATGCAGATAATAATAATAATAATAATAATAATAAGGTAGTTTATAGAGCGCCTGGTTATGCCATCCCGGCGTGTCCCCGCGCTGTGGAGAGCAAACCCGCCAAATACCATCCTCAATGCACCTTTCCGTATAAATGCGCCCCTAAATAGTAAACAGATACGTTTTGAGGAGATTCCTGAACTTGGCCTCGGCCTTTTCCAGTCTGAGACCCACCGGGAGTTTATTCCAAATGAGAGCGCCTATGACTCTGAAAGAACGTCCCCCCATTCTGGCTTTCTTGACCCGAGGGATTTCAAGCCTCCCTGTCCCACCTGAGTGTAGAGCTCTGCCTGGCACATACCAAGTAACCAGGTCTCCCAGGTAAGGAGGGGCCTTGTGCCATAGAATAAGATGGCATATTAGGAGGGATTTGAACAGGACTCACTTCTTAACCGGTAGCCAATGAAGTGCCGCAAGTGCAGGCTTAGAAGCTGCTCTTCTAGGAAGTCTTAAAACTAGCCTGGCAGCCGCATTTCGCAAAACTTGTAAATGTCCCATACTTTTTCCCAATGTACCCAGGTATAAGACGTTCCCATAATCCATACGGGACGTGATCAGAGCATGGGTCATTGTGCGTCTTGCTTTTAGAGGGAGCAGATCCAAGGTTCTGTTTTGTGTTTTTAAAACACCAAAACCTTTTCCCACCAGACGCCGGATGTGCCCCTCATAATAAAGGGTAGGGTCCACCCATATCCCCAGATTCTTAGCCTCCTTACAAGGAGTAGGAGTAGGGCCCAGACATTGAGGCCACCAGTCATCTGTCCAGCTGAGCCTATCTCCTCCGAACACAAGCACGTCGGTCTTGGATCCATTTAGCTTTAGGCAATGCTTGTTCATCCAAGAGGCCAACGCCTGCATGCAAGCCTTAAAGTTGGACGCCTCGACCGATAGCGCTTGGGAAAGGGAGATCAGCAGTTGGGTGTCATCAGCGTATGAGACTAACTCCACTCCAAACGCTTGCACCACCTCAGCCAAAGGGGCCATGTATAAATTAAATAGGGTGGGACTGAGAGCCGAGCCCTGGGGCACTCCCTGTTCTAACGTTACCTCAGTGGACTGAAAGGAGCCCCGTTGGACCTGAAAGCTACGGCCCGTTAAGAAAGATTTCAACCAACCCAGTGCAGATCCAGCGACACCGCCTTTGTTCAGACACTGCAGCAAGGTGAAATGAGCTACAGTGTCGAACGCCGCACTGAGGTCTAACATTACCAGTGCCATGGTGTGTCCGGCATTTGCACCTTGTCTTATGGTCTCTGTAGCTCTCAGCAGGGCGGTTTCGGTCGAGTAACCTGTCTGGAAATCCGATTGGAAGGGATGCAGAAGATTAGCCTTCTCTAAATGAGCCATCAATTGAGTATTTACCACCTTGTCGGCCACCTTAGCTAAGTACGGTAGCAGAGAAATCGGCCTAAGGTTCTCTTGGACTTCATGGCTAACATTGGGTTTCTTCCTAATTGGTAGGACTACTGCTTTCTTCCAAGCTGCCGGAAGTGTCTGGGAAGCAAAGGAGATCTCAAGAACATGCCTAATATAAGGCTCCAGGACCAGCAGGCTGTTTCCCAACACCCTAGGTGGCGCTGGATCCCTAGGAGATCCGGACTTGACACTGTGACATATACTACGCAGAGCATCCGGAGGGGGAACTATGAATTGCTCCAAGCTCCTATCCGAATTACTTGCCCCTGGCAATTCCTCAAAGGTCAATCCGCTTTCAGGGCTGCTAGGGAAGGAGGCCTAGATGTTCCTAACCTTCGTGGCGAAGTACTGCGCTACTCGATTGCATTTGGTCACCGATTCGTTGTCCGGTGCATTGGAGCTGGCCACCAAAGAGATCTCCTTAAAAATCTTTAAAAGTTCCTTCGAGGAGTTCTCCGCTTCCCCAATTCTATTTTTATAATGGGAGGCCTTAGCCACTCTCAGCATCACTTGATATTTCCTCTGTGCCGCCCTATAGCAGCTCTCTTCCTTCGTACAAAAGCACTTACGCCAGCTCCTCTCTAATCTCTTGCAGTAAGACCTGGCCTTCTGCAAGGCAGGTGTAAACCAGGGATCAGATTTCCTAGCTCTACTTCCCGGTTTAGTCAGGGGCAGTGGAGCCACTTCGTTGAGGGCCCTAAGGATGCGCTCATCTAGATTTTTATTAGCGCTATCACTGTCGGAGCCTCCCGGGGGAACTCCTTCCCGCATCAGCTTATTAAATGTATTCTGCGAGAAGTTTTTCCATTTACGATGGGGATAACTCTTATTTCCTCCCCTCTGTGTCTCTTCCGCCGAAACATTTATTTTCAAGGGTACCAGGAAGTGATCAGACCAGGGGATTGGTAAAGGTGTGCCCACCTCCAACCCATCCCAACTGGCAAAACGGGATCTAGCAGATGGCCCTGTTTGTGGGTAGGAGTAGTAATTTTCAGCTCCAATTGCATAGCCTGCAAATCCTGCCTTAAATTTACTGCCTCCTTAAGCGAGACATCTTCAAGATGTATATTCAGGTCCCCTAGCACAAGAAGCCTGCTAAGCCTAATTGCCATATGGGCAATAGCCTCCTGCAGACTCATCCTAAAGTTGCCAAGCCCCTCTGGGGGACGATAGAGGAGGATCCCTGTAATAGAGGTCTGCTGCCCTGATTTTAATCCAAAATACCCTGCCTCACAGTTATCCATTACTAGGGGTTCTAGAGTGCATTCAAGCGGTGCTTTAATAATAATTGCTATCCTCCCGCCCCAACCCGTTGCTCTATCAATTCTAGCTATAGTATAACCGGGAGGGAGAGCCTCTATGACATCAGGGTCTGAGTTATCCCCCAGCCATGTCTTCGTTAAAAAAAGTACGTCAAGCTTTTCATCTAAGAGGAGCGCCCAGATCTGGATACTATGCTTACTAAGGGATCTACAGTTCAGCAGTCCTCCCCGTAGTATCCCAGAACCTGTTCCATTAGCCGGCTCTCTCCTTCCCTTGAAGGAGCAGTTAAGGCAGTCACTAAGTTTTATAGCCTCCATGGAGTGCATGCACAGCTCAGCTGTGAGTGGCCGCAGTTGCAGCAATTCCTGTCTCCCATAGTGTGTGGGACGCTGCTGAAATGGGGCAGGGGTTGTGGCCCCGGCCCCCGTTCGGCCGCGGACGGGCTTGCCTTTGGCGCGCCTTCGGCGCACCGCCAGCGTGCCCGCTGCCAGTAGGGAGTGGGGAGGAGCAACTAGAGCGCTGACCTGTCTGCAGTGTGCCCGGAAGTGTTGGGCATCTCCTCACCCTCCGCATCAATCGCCCACAATGGACACGGCGGACCGGGGCGGGAGTGCAGCAGGTGAGTAACCCCCCGGACTCTTAATCAGCCCTAATAGAGTGCACGTAGGTTTTAAAAAAGTCTAGTTCCGACACAGTGCAAATGTTAAAACATGCTAGCAGTACTCGCTAACACCATGCAGTATAAAATAGCAATGCTATCGCTTTACATTAAAAACACTCTGAATCAGCGCCAGCAGTAGATGATCACAGCGCCCAAGCGGATGGAACCTGCCTCTGCCACTGGCACGCTCGTCTCCACAGCGTGGTCGCGCTCCTCCCCACTCTATGTAGAGGGTTTAAACAGCACAACTAGAGCGCTGACCTGTCTGCAGTGTGCCCGGAAGTGCTGGGCTCCTCTTCACCCTCCGCATCAATCACCCACAATGGACGCGGCAGACTGGGGCGGGAGTGCAGCAGGTGAGTAACCCCCCCAGACTCTTAATCAGTCCTAATAGAGTGCACGTAGGTTTTTAAAAAGTCTGGTTCCGACACAGTGCAAATTTTAAAACATGCTAGCAGTACTCGCTAACACCATGCAGTATAAAACAGCAATGCTATCGCTTTACATTAAAAACGCTCTGAATCAGCGCCAGCAGTAGATGATCACAGCGCACAAGCGGATGGAGCCTGCCTCTGCAACCGGCAAGCTCATCTCCACAGCGTGGTCGCGCTCCTCCCCACTCTATGTAGAGTGCGTAAACAGCGCAACTAGAGCGCTGACCTGTCTGCAGTGTGCCCGGAAGTGCTGGGCTCCTCCTCACCCTCCGCATCAATCGCCCACAATGGACGCGGCGGACCGGGGCGGGTGCAGCAGGTGAGTTACCCCCCGGACTCTTAATCAGCCCTAATAGAGTGCACGTAGGTTTTTAAAAAGTCTAGTTCCGATACAGTGCAAATTTTAAAACATGCTAGCAGTACTCGCTAACACCATGGAGTATAAAACAGCAATGCTATCGCTTTACATTAAAAACGCTCTGAATCAGCGCCAGCAGTAGATGATCACAGCGCACAAGCGGATGGAGCCTGCCTCTGCCACCGGCAAGCTCGTCTCCACAGCGTGGTTGCGCTCCTCCCCACTCTATGTAGAGGCCATAAACAGCACAACTAGAGCACTGACCTGTCTGCAGTCTGCCCGGAAGTGCTTGGCTCCTCCTCACCCTCCGCATCAATCGCCCACAATGGACGCGGCGGACCGGGGCGGGAGTGCAGCAGGTGAGTAACCCTCCCCGGACTCTTAATCAGCCCTAATAGAGTGCACGTAGGTTTTTAAAAAGTCTAGTTCCGACACAGTGCAAATTTAAAAACATGCTAGCAGTACTCGCTATCACTATGCAGTATAAAATAGCAATGCTATTGCTTTACATTAAAAACGCTCTGAATCAGCGCCAGCAGTAAATGATCACAGAGCACAAGCGGATGGAGCCTGCCTCTGCCACCGGCAAGCTCGTCTCCACAGTCTGGTTGCGCTCCTCCCCACTCTATGTAGAGGGCGTAAACAGCGCAACTAGAGCGCTGACCTGTCTGCAGTATGCCCAGAAGTGCTGGGATCCTCCTCACCCTGCTCATCAATCGCCCAAAATGGACGCGTCGGACCGGGGCGGGATGCCCACTACACAAACTTCCTCCTTAATGAGATCAAAACAGCATTCATGTTGTTCTTTTCTATCAAAAATAGAGCCATTTTTCAACAACAACCTTAACACCTCATTTTTCTTAGAGACCTCTTGCACAAATTCTGAGTAGTACTCAATGAGGGCAACAAAAAGATGCCAACTTATCTTTATGATCCGGTTTGGGATCTAACTTAATGGCATCCAAAAGATTTTGCTTGTGTCTAACCCCTTTAGCAGAAATGTCGTAACCCAAATACTCTACCCAGTCAACCAGAAACTTGCACTTCTCACACCTGAGGGATAATCCATCTTCTTTTTTGTTGTGCAAGGCTTGTCTGAGTACCATGTTGTGCTGATCAACACGTACTACCAAAGATATGAATGTCGTATTGAAAATAAACAATATTGGACATGTGTTTGAAAAGCTCACTCATCATGCGCTGAAAAATGCTTGCAGCTCAACATACCCCAAATGGTATCCTTGTAAATTGAAAGATTCATTCTATTATAAGGAATGCGGTAAGGGATTTAGAATAATAATGCAGTTTGATTTGGTGATAAGCATTCTTTAAGTCCAATTTGAAAAAAAATATGTCCCACAACACAAAGCCAAAATAAGTTTATTTATGTTTGGAAATGGATAGGTATCTACTACTATTTTCTGGTTCAAGGACCCAAAATCAATACAAAATCTGAGCTTACCATCAGATTTTTCAGTAATAACCACCGGAGAAACCCACGCGGAACTCTCAACAGGTTTGATCACTCCAGACAAAATGATTTCCTTGATCATTTATTTGACAGCTGCTTGAGCTAGTAAAGGAATTTGAGGTAATTTACGTTGTATAGGCACTGCATTAGGCTTCAAAAGGATTTTCTGTACATACCCTTCCAGGCATCCTAACTGCTCTCTAAAAACCTCTTTGGATTCTTCCAAGATATCTTTCAAACATAAGTCTTCAACGACCAAACCCTGAATTGGAGCTCTGGGATTAACAACAATGCAGACACCATACTGGTGCATCTAACCTAAATAGGTGGCCCCATCTTCTGCCACATAAACTTTCCCTTGTATAGTTCATTACACTGAACTTTATAGTGGGTGTCAAGTAACCCAACAAAGTCTATAACTTCACCTTAAGACCCCCCAGGATTAATATCTTTAGGGGACAAACTCACTTCTGACCACATTTTCCCAAAAATCACCCTGGAAATAATAGTGTACATGGAGTCAGAATTGACCATGAGTAGTGTTTCCTTCCCATTGACAAATAAATCAGCCTTGTATGTAGTTTTCCTACCCATTTATTATTCAGTTTCAGCTGCACTCAAAACTCTATCCTCTTGTCCTGCAACGCTATAAGTGTCTTCTACCATAGCGCCTCTAGGTTTGCCCATTTGTTCACATACTGCTGCAAACTGACCTTTACGACCACACTTCCTGCAGATGTTATCCAAAGCCAAACATCTATGATAATCAGCATTATGGAAGGTGCTACCACACCTATAACAAGGCTTAGTAAGTTGTTTGGGTCTTGACACATTGTGACCAGACTTCAAGACAGCAGCTACCACAGAATCATACTTGACCATGGTAGAAACTTCATCATTGTTACTATCCCCTTTCTTATCCATTTCTTGCATACCGCGTTGTGATTTTTCAACCTGTTTAGAAATGTCAATAGCATCTTTGAGTGAAGAAATTTTTTGCTGCCCAAAGTCATTCTTGATTTTTCTTGCACCTACAATGGACAATCAATTGGTCACGTACTAGTTCATCAGTCATGCCTGCAAATTTGCATTTCAGAGAAAGCTCCCTCAAAGTAGAAACAAAGTCATCTTTTAATTAACCTTCTTCTTGTTGATGAGTGTGAAACATGTAGCTATTCATAACGAAATTGACCTCCTTTGCAAATCTAGCTTCCAAACTTTCTTTTGGGCTAAGTAGCTTAAGGTAAATATTTAAATATGTGCTCTCCGTCTTTTCTCAAGTTGTTTAAGAGTAAGACCTCCTTGTGAGAAATGCTAAAACATATACCATCTGAAACTGCTAGGTAGGTTTTAAACATAGATACCGAATCTTCCAATTCTGTCGGAATAGGACCTGGAGAAGCAAGAAATAATAGAGGAGACATGGTAGCCCCAAAAGACTACATGACGAGATTATGGATAAAGACTTTTCCCTTTTTTTTACGTTGAGCTGTGTAAGCTGTAAACTACAGTGAGCTGTTTATCTAAAGGATTCAGAGTCAAAGGTGTGCGAATCACCGAAAAGATGGCTCACTAGGGTATTTAGCAGTTAGATCCTTATTTAATGAATGCAGAACTAAGATGTGAGAATCACCAGAAGGATAACTCACACAGGCGTTGATTTCTTCCTTGTAAAGACCATTGTAACTAGCGAATGGTGCGAGAGTCACCAATGAATGACTCGCTGGGCCCATACAAAGTACTGCTCCCAAAGCGATTGGAGATGGCGGACAGCTAAATAAATACTATTTCCGATGTTAGGAACGAAGACAAGGATGGGAAAAAATGGCCTCTCAAAATGTGCTGGAGGACGTGTAGACTGTGGGTGATAGGGCTTGTTTTGAAGCGTGCTGACATCCAAGCTCCACTGGGGCTGCACATGATGGCTCTGAGGGTTGAAATATCGTTTAAGCGTGCAGCTGCTCCATGCTCGGCTGAGCTGCTCGTGTTGTCTCTGTCTTTCTCGCACTCACTCTTGCTCTTGGCCTTGCCAGTGCCTATGCATCTTTGCCGAAAAGAAAAGAAAACAGTGGAACTCACCCACCAGCTCCTGGATTTAAGGATGCTGTCAAGCGCTCCTTGTAACAGGTGATTACAAACTTGGAACCACTACTGTTCCTGTACTCGTGGTCGCATGCTGGGTTCACAGCTACAGTTTCACTGCAGGGTCGGCTGGCTCAGTTTGTCACCTAGGGCTAGATGTAGGTCGGTCGGTAACGGCCGAAAATCGGTATTTTCGGCCGTTACCGACCGATATACATGAATTGGCATGTAGGGGCAGTATTTTACAGATTCGGTAACTTTACCGAATCGGTAAAGTTACCGAATCTGTAAAGTACTGAGTCGGTATTTTTACCGATTCGGTAAATTTCACATGTAGGTGGGACTCTTCTGAGTCCCAAAGGACCTACAAAATCGGTATTTTACCACACAATCCTATTGTGTGGTAAAATACCGATTTCAGGTGTGCATGCACATGTGTGCATGCACACCTAGCCATGTGACAGGCAGACCTGCCCTTAGGGCATGTATGCCTGCCACATGGCACCCAAGCCTGTTTTGGGGGTGCCAGGGGGTGTCAAAGTGACACCCCCTGCACCCTTGTGATTTCGGTATTTACCGATTCGGTAAATACCGAATCGGTAATGCCCATTCATTCTTTGGGCTTCAAAGCCCATAGGAATGAATGGGCATTACCGATTCGGTATTTACCGAATCGATCCGATTCGGTATTCCAGCACATCTGGAATACCTACATATCGGACCCATAGATTTACCGAATTTAAATTACCGAATCGGTAAAATTCGGTAATTTAAATTCGGTAAATCTTTTCTACCTACATCTAGGCCTATATTCTTATAGCACAATTGATAACAAAGGCAAGACTCATGGAAAGAAAGGTAAGGTTTATTCAAGATCAATGTCCCTCTGCAGCAGGATAGCTGCTCCTCCTTTGCCAGCCGGTATTCAACTGTTTTTCCTGGAACACCACTACCACACATGAATGTTGACCCTGAGTGGAGACCATGTTCCGCATTCCTAACCTGATAGATGATGGCAGAAGCCAAGTACACCAACAATCAGTTGGGAAGTGATTCATCTAATAGCTTTACACACCCCTTTTGCAGATTTACAGTGAATGTTGTCAAATCAGGGATTAGCTGTCTCACAATCAATGAATGGCATTACTTTCAGTAAACACACTCAGCTTCACAGAATGTATCATTTTGTTATGATCACTCCTACCCTTCAAGTGGTTGCAGAACAATGGTCAGTTTCTTTCTCTACTGTTCAATGATGGAGGATGCATCAGTGAAAAAAATTGTCTAGGTTACCTAACACACTGCAACTAGTTATACTTCACATTCAAGGAGATCAGTCTGACTGTGGGGCCGGATCCTCTTAGCCATCAATAACGTTTGTTAGCTGAGGTGGAAGCTACTTCTCACACAAGAAGTTTGCATCTCAATTTAGATTTTTTAAATTATTTAGGTAATTACATAATCAAAAAGGTTTTTTACCCTTAACTGTAAACACTGTATACAATTGGATGTAGTTACACTGATGGCCTTAAGTTCATCAGAATAAAGTTTTCACTAGCGGAGCCAGTGGAGGCTTTACTGGTGGGAACATGATGGTCTACTTATCTACTTAACTCAAAGTGGATGAGAAGACCAACTTTTTGTGGTGGAATAACTAGTCTGCCAAACTTTAAATGAACACATTTTTCAGTAAATTGATTAGTAATTGCAGCAAATAATGTATCCTGCTTGACTGAAACAAAATAAACAAGATAGAGAGAAAGCCTTAGTTCAATAAAGCATATCAATATTTAAACAGTTTAAACACTTGCCTTGACCTTGGTGTCTATTCCGCCCTGCTTCTCTATGGCACTTCCCAGTTAGGTGAATGCCTTAATCTCTTTCAGTGCATCACCTGCAAGAGTGTTTGCAGCTGTACTGGCTATGTTGGCCTTCAGGATCTTAGTCTTTTCCCTGTGGATGTTAAGCCCAGGTTGTGCTGATGTGGCTACCACATGAGTAATCTACATCCTCTAGTTCTACTGTGAGGGCCGCGGACTGGGCACTTCTGAACTTTTGCTAAACCTGTACAGGCCGCTGCAGCTAAGAGAGTGCTTCCGCCACTGAGAGCCTGCCTGAATCAAAATTTAGACTTTCTAATCTTCTGCTAAGCCTGTGCGGGCCGCTGCAGCGAATAGAGAGCTACCGCCGCTGAGCACCCGCCTGACTCTGAACCTTTGAACCTCTTTGCTAAACCTGTGTGGGGCGCTGGGGCTAAAGAGAGAACTTTTGCCACTGAGAGCCCACCTAAATCTGTACCTTCAACCTTTTCGCTGGATCCTTGTGGGCGGCTGCAGCTGAGAGAGAGTTTCCGCCACTCAGCGCCCACCAGAATCTGCACCTTCAGACCTTCCGCTGAATCTGGTTGGACCGCTGTAGTTTAGAGAGGGCTGTGGCCGCTGAGCGTCCACCGTGGTGTCCGCCTGGTCGAGACCAACCTTTGTCATGGGCTGCCACAGCCAAGAGAGGGCTGTAGCCACTGAGTGCCCACACCCTTTGCTCCTTTGCATCATTGTGGATTTGTCTCAAGGGCTGCCGCAGCCAAGAGAGAACTGTAGCCGCCGAGCGCCCACACCCTTTGCTACTTTGCATCATCGTGGATTTGTCCCGTGGGCCACCACAGCCAAGAGAGAGCTGTAGCTGCTGAGTGCCCACACCCTTTACTACTGTGTATCATCAGGTTTGGCAGTGTGGGCTGCTGCAGCCAAGAGAGAGCTGTGGTCGCTGAGCGCCCACATCCTGTGATACTTTGCATCCTTGTCATTTGCCCCTTGGGCCGCTACAGCTAAGAGAGAGCTGGGGCCGCTGAGCGCCCATACCCTTGACAACTTTGCATCCTCGTAATTTGCCCCACGGGCCGCTGCAGCTAAGATAGAGCTGTGGGTATGAGAAAGTAAGGTCAGGTCATCTGCAAAGTGCAGGTCAGCCAGCTGTGTCCAAGGTGTCCACTAGATCCTATTTCTTGCTCTTAATATCTTCATGATCCAGTCTATGGCTATCAAGAAGAGAAAAGAAAATAAGTATTACCACTCCAAATCTAAAAAAACTCAAGAAAGTGTTGGAGTATAAGGAGCTAGATTTACTATTCTCACAGCAAACTGGGAAAAGTGATGCACCTTGAGGGTATTACATTTACTATTCTCACTCAAAACATATCCACATTAAGGAAAGTGTTGGACATTCATAGTACCAGGTTTACTATTCCCACTCCAAACTTAACTACATTGGAGAAAGTGTTAGATATTGGGGGCAGGAAGGGCAGAATTATTATTCCCACTCCTATCTTAACCACTTTGGTAATTGTGTTAGATGTGGGGAAAGTGATCAGATTTACTATTCCCTCTCCAAACATAACCACATTTGAGAAAGTCTTAAACTTGGGGGGAGCTGATTACTATTCCCATTCCAAATATAAACACATCGGGTATGTGTTAGTTTGTGGAGGGGTTAGATTTATTATTCCCACTCCAAAGATAATCACTTTGGGAAAAGTGTTAGCCCTTGGAGAGTTAGACATCCTCATTACACTCTAAATGTAATCACAATGGAGAAAGTTGTGGACATTAGCGAGGTGGGTTCAGATTTACTAATACCAATCCAAATCTAATGCCATTTAGGAAATGTTTAGACTTTGTAGGGACTAAGGGCCAGATGTAGGTAGACATTTACCGACCGGTAACGGCCGATTCGGCCGTTACCGACCGGTAAATGGCTATTCTAGATGTAGGTGGCCTATTTTACCGATTTGGTAAATTTACCGAATCGGTAAATTTACCAAATCGGTAAAATACCGAATCGGTATTTTTACTGATTCAGTAATTTTGAAATGTAGGTGGGACTCTTTTGAGTCCCACAGGCCTTACCGAATCGGTATTTTACCACCCAATCCAATTGGGTGGTAAAATACTGATTCCAGGTGTGCATGCACATGTGTGCATGCACTCCTATGGCATGTGACAGACGGACATGCCCTTAGGGCATGTCTGTGTGCCACATGTCACACATGCCTTAAATCGGGGTGCTAGAGGGTGTCAAAGTGACACCCCCCTGCACCCTTGCAAAATTCGGTATTTACCGAATCGGTAAATACCAATTCGGTAATGCCCATTGATTTCTATGGGCTTCAATGCCCATAGGAATCAATGGGCATTACCGAATCGGTATTTACCGATTCGGTAAATACCGATTCCTACAGAATCGGTAATTCACTTACCGATTTTCACTACATCTCCCCCCCTTCTATTTTACCGATTCATAAATACCGGTAATATTCGGTATTTATGAATCGGTAAAATATACTTACCTACATCTGGCCCTAAATTGTCTTTTCCCACTCCAAATTCAACATTTCCCACTCCAACAAAATCAATCAGTTTTGACTTTGAATCTAAGAAGGTTCTTCTTCCATCATACAAGATTGCGTCTCCTCTGGCTCAGTTTGAGAGACTTGAGCCACTTAGTCTTTTCACCAAAAACAATGCCTCATGGTGTACTTTTACTCCCATCAGCTAAAGAGACATTTACAAAACCCTTCTTAGTATCAGCCCATCTAATCACTTCAGCGACCCGCTGTCACCGCCTCCCTTCAAAGAAATCAAGGATGCCTTCATCTCCCTTTGGACAAAGATTGTCAGTGCTTTGTTGTCACAAGGCACAATCCTCGAATGTCTAAAAGCAGCTAAGGTTTCACCCATTCTAAAAAAAAACAAATGCTGACAGAACTGATCTCAACAACTTCCGCCCTGTATCCAACATCCCCACTCTGGCTAAGCTTCAGAAAAATGCGTGCAATCGCAACTTTGCACTCACATAGAAAATGTCCAAATCCTGGATGAACATCAATCAGGTTTTTGGAGTGGTCAGAGCAACTAATCGCTGCTCACTCCCAATATGGATGACATTTTAAAAATGCTAGACCAAAACGAATCCTGAGTCCCAATCCTCCTTGACCTTTCTTCTGCATTCAGCCCTGTTAATCACGACAACCTCTTACCCAGGGTGGTGTAAGAGAGATGAGGTTTTGTGTTGACTACAGGGGACTTATCACTAGGACTGACGCTCACCAAATTTCCAGGGAAGATGAGCTTATTGATACTTTGGCCTCAGCCAAGTTCTTGAGCATATTTGACTCGCTGCTGGCTATTGGCAAATCAGACTAGCTGAGGATGCCAAACCAAAAACAGCATTTTTAACCCTTAGTGGGTATTATCAATTTATTGTAATGCCCTTTGGTTTGAGGAGTGCACCTCCCACATTCCAAAGGTTGGAGAATAATGTCCTTACTGTGCTGGAAGCCTATAGTGCAGCATATCTTGATAATATAGCTGTCTTTAGCTCCACCTAGGAGAATCACCTGGTCCACCTGAATAATGGTTCATAGGCCCAACAGAAAGCAGGCCTCACTATCAAGGCTAGTAAGTGCCAGATAGGGCAGAGTAAGGTTGTGTGGCTGGGCCACCTTGTGGGTGGAGGTCGGGTTCAACCATTACAGAGCAAAATCCAGACCATCATGAACTGGGTTGCTCCAACTACCCAGAGTCAGGTCTGAGCTTACTTGGGCCTAGCTGGGTACTACAGATGATTTGTGAAAGGATATGGGTTTATAGTAACTTCCTTGAATAATCTTACATCAAAAAGAATGCCCAAGAAGGTTAAGTGGACAGTTACCTGTCAGAAGGCGCTTGATGATCTCAAACAGGCCATGTGCACTCCTCCCATTCTGCAGAGTCCTGATTACTCCAAGCAATTTATTGTCCAAACCAATGCATCTGAAGTGGGGGTAGGGACTGTGTTATCACAACTTAATGCAGAGGGTCAGGATCAACCACTAGCTTTTATCAGCAGGATCAACCACTAGCTTTTATCCCAGAGAGAAACGTAGGTCAGCTACAGTGAGGGAAAGCCTTTTCTGTGATCTGGGCCCTGAAGCTGAGGCCATACCTGTTTGGCACCTACTTCATTGTTACCCTGGTTGGAATTCGCAAAGCTGCGCCATACGATACTCCGCAAAGTGGGAAAGAAACTCTACCGCACTACGTGGAGCTCCGCAAGTGGTGGAGTGCGGTAGAAAAATGCAGTTCGCCGTGATTGCACAGTGTTGGATGCTTGTCCGCACTGTGCAATCGTTGCGAACGGCACCATGCACAGAGCAAGCTTTCCTTTTCCGTCGCTCGAGTAGATTTTTACTCAAGCGGCAGCTTTCTCAATGAGAACGGGCAGTTTCACAACGCGAGTGGTCGCAAGCATAAGCGACCACTTGCAATGAGAAACCTGACTCCCGCTTTGAGAAATCTCACTGGGCGGTTTATTTTCCACACTCGCGCTCGCCAGCTTGATCTTGATGATGGTGAACGAGGAAAAATCTGTCCAGGAGGTGGATTTTCCTCGCTCCCGCTCACCAACATGACGGTGGTGAACGCGAGCGACAAAAAATCTCTGCTCCGCGAAGCAGAGATTTTCTGAACTCCACGAGCTCCACGTAACGCAGAGTGCAGAAAACTCTGTGAGCGGAGCGGAGGCCCAGGGTTACTTCATTGTTCAGACAGACCATAAGCCCCTCCCATGGCTAAAACAGATAAAGGGTGAAACCCCCAAACTTTTGATGTGGTCCATTTCCCTACAGGGGATGGCCTATACAGTGGAACATAGACCTGGGAGTAACCATGCCAATGCAGATAGACTCTCCAGATATTTTGACTTAGAAAATGAAGGTAAGTTGCTTCTCCTTACATTCGTGTGTGTGTCTGTAGGAAAGTAGAATCTGCTTATTATGGTTACCTTCACATTTTGCTAAATGTGATACTGTTTTTGACAAGTCTGACTGGGAATGTGCTAATTAGGACCCCAGTCTATCAACTTTCTCCCTAAACGTTATGTTATGTACTTAGGTACACTCCATATTGGAAACTGAGGTACCCTTGTCAGTCCCTATTATATGGTACCCATGTTCCCACAACATAGGTACCTCATAGGTGCCTCGCAAGGACTGAAGCATGTATTATGCCACTCATGGGAGGCCATTCAAAATGGAACTACAGGTCTGCCACTGCTGCCTGTGTAAGATGGTGCATGCACCTCTTACTTAAGATGCAGTTTTAATTATATCTAAGTGTCACTACACTTAAAACCTATAAGTCAACACCCCTGCAGCCTACAGAGTCCATTCTCCTGGGTTGTTAGTGAAGCAGCCATTTACAACATATAGAGTGGCATTATGCTACCTTGTGATGACCAACTTTAAAACAACTGAAAGTAACCCTATTGAGTTTGGTGTCAAACATTGTGAAATCATATCTCATACACTGGTAATGGGTGTGGGAGTTATGATTCCACCCCTCATAAGTGAGCTTCCTTGGGTCCCTGGTGATCCCAGTACCAGCCTTCTAATCCCAGCCCAAAATGGTTGTTGCCGACCAGAGACACATTTCTTCCCTCCTGCTGCAGAGCCAAGCTCGAGCAGAGGAAGGTGGAACAATAGGCATGCAGTCACATGGAGGTGTGACCCCCTCCGAGACAGGATTTAGTGTATTAGGGCTGGGTGGGTGTGCTTGCCTCCTACCGAAAGTCTGCTTGAGGGGCACATTTGCTGTGCCTGTGCATAGTCCAGTTCAAACCAGTCCTGGAAGCTGTTGGCTTCTGCTCTTGTGCGAAACTGGACAAAGGACATGGGAGTAACCTCCCCACTTGTCAAAACCCTCTCCTGGAAGGGTCCCCTGAATCTGTCCAACCCTCTCCCATGGTTTCAAAAAGGATTACCTGGCTGTAGGATAATAGATTCAACATGGACAAGATTCTGAACCAGAAACCACTGAACTTCGACCGTCTGGACACTCTGGACTTCGCTTGACTTTGTTTGGGCCCAACTTCATCTCCCTCTCAGCCTGAAGCATTGTCTGTGCCTGTGCACCATACAGGCTCCGTGCAGGACCTGTGGAGCATCAAAGATAGCCAAGGATATCTCCCATTGAGTGAAGGAGTCATCCCTTGCTTTCACAGGCACTACATCACGACTGACCGGTCTGTTACCGCTGAGCTCCTACGGACTCCGAAGGGTCCAGCAACACAGGACATGGGTTTCCATGTCCCTCAAGGTCCGAGATGCCCTCTTTGTTTGGGCCAGAATCATCGTGGGGGTTGCAATATCCATACCCCTGTGCACTGTGTTAATTTGCAGTTGCATATGCTTGTTGGTGTTTCCCAAACAAGTGCATTGGTCTCCTAATAGCCCCAACCTCTGCGACCATTTACTACCATGAACTCCGGCCTCGTCGCAGTGAGTGCTCCATGGGCTGCTGTTTGGTAAAATCTGCCAAGGTCCACTCGCAACTCCTGTGCCTCCGGCCTGTGAGTCCACCTGAGGGTCAACTTTGCTCTTCTTGGGCTCCCCTTGCTTTGGTGAGTCTCCTGGACCTTGCTGGTCCGAACTGTATTATACATGAGAAAAGGGGGAGAAGGAAAACACCTTACATCATCCTCCTCCAAGATATATACACACAAAAGGAAGTAAGGTGGGTACAAATCGCACATTTTAATTATGTAGAAAGTTGTGCCTGGAGCACATTCACTTTGTAAAAACTGCCCTCACCAACAACAAGTTGTGGCACACTTCATCATAGGGCTGCTACTGGACGCCTCAGAGCAGACCAACGCTAGAGGCGGAGCAATAGGGAGGGGTAGACAATACAAACAATTAGAAACAGGAAAATAAAAAGATCCTAAACAGGTGCAGACAATTAGTGTTAACACTGACTAAGAGATGATATTGTCATAACAATTTTATTCCTTAATTCCCCTGTCAGGAGTAAAAAAAGGGTAGGAAGATACCCTTGGATGGTTGTGGCGTGAGTGAAATATGCGCTCTTCACCCCTCCGTTCTGCATAGAGGTCAACATGCTTCTTTCAGATTCCGTCTCTCCACCTCATCAGGACTAACAGGATCCCTATGCTACTCTTCCTTGTTGTCACAAATACCCCTAGTATTACCACTGTACTAAGTGTTACTCCACCTGTAAGTATGGTGCAGTCCAGTACACTTACTCATCAATGAAATTGAATTTATTGAGATGAGCGCTAGAATGGGCACAGGAGTAGTGGGTCTCTCCGGGTGCTGTGTAGGTCTGAACTGTAACCTTCCTTGACCTACTGAGAGGGTTGCCATTTCCAGAGCTTGTTGATGCCCCCGCTGGACACCGCACCCTCAGCATTCAACATCCGTTGTGGGACAACTGGTATTTGGCTCCTGGTTGTCCTCAACGCCTCCTTGTCCCTGTGGCTGCAGAATCAAGAACCCCCTCAACGCACCTGAAGCACCCACATCGGTGGGCATTTGTCTACCGAGCCCCTGGTCACTCCTGAGTGACCCAGCCTCTGTCCTCTCTGCTTTCAGGTACTCTTCAACTAGAATCCATCTTTGGATTCCAGCTGACACTTTTCTTCATTCTAGCATTGGCTCTTACTCGAAGTCCTCCATTGAGATCGACGGTGGGTTCCGATGCCAGTCAGACCTCTGCACCTGGCTACCCTAGGATAGGTAACTCTGTTACTTTGGTATCCAAGGGTAGGGTGGCTCTTCACCTTCCTAACTTCCACAGGGTTTCTTCGAAATCCACTGGGAAAGGTCCTTCAACTTTAAAACTTCAACAGTGACTTCCCCATAGAATTGTGCAGAGTACGCAGTTGTGTTCCAATACTGCATCCGTCCTCTGTGGGGTCCCTACTTACACACCTTAGGGGGTTTCTTGGGGTCCCAGTGATTCTACAACCTCTAGACACTCTCTTGACTCGAGTCGTGGTTCTTCTACCACTATTTTAGTATATGGTTTGGTCTCCCCCTGGAGCCCACTGTGTTTTAGTGCTATTTATGTTATGTTAAAATGTTTTATATAGCGCATGGCTACCCCAGCAACGGGGCGTCCCAGCGCTCACGGACGGGCCCACAGAATGACATAGCGGACACACAAGAGGAATGTGATGAATTTGGGGTGTGCGCAGCTGGGGCCAGCTAAACAGAGGAGAACAACCAGGTTTTGATAAGTTTGAGGAAGACCTGATGGTTTGAGGTGGACTGTGCCTGAAGTGGAATGGAATTCCAGAGTAAAGGATCTATATGCTTAAATGAGCGCCCTCCCGCTCTGCTCCTGCGTACCCTCGTGGTGCAGGCAAGATAGAGATCTGCAGAGCTGAGGGCACGCATCAGGGTGTAGAAAGTGCATATCCGTAGAGAATCTTATGAGCTAAGCATAAGGTTTTAGATTGGATTCGCTGTTTTACAGGCAACCAATGCAACCGCACTAGAGCCTGTGAGATGGAACAATGCTTCGGTAAGGCAAGCAAGGTACGAGCAGCAGCATTCTGTGCCCTTTGGAGCCTGTTAATGACCGTCATGTTGGAACCTAGCATGAGGACATTGCAATAGTCCAAGTGTGAAAGGACCATAGATTGTACTATTATTTGCCGGGTGGGGGGCTCAAAGAATCCTAGGATGGGCTTAAGGGAGTGAAGACAGCCATAGCAGGTGCCTGCCACTCTCTTTGCATGGGAGTCGAGGGCTAGAGCGTTATCCAGTAGAACCCCCAGATTTTTGACTTCTTGTTTCGGAGTCGGTGATAGACCCAAAGAGGGAGGCCACCAGTGCTCATTCCATTTCTGAGGGTCCAGGCCAATTATGAGCACCTCGGTTTTAGATGCATTGAGTTGTTTCTGTGCTTTGTGATTATCTCCATTTAGGAGCTATTGTGTCGTACTAGAGAGTGTTATATTCATAAATACATATTTGTATAACTACTGCATGGTTCTTCTTTCATTTAACCAATACTATAAGGTTGAATTCTGGTAGAATAAGTTGCTTAACATTCCTTCAAGACTAAGAATGAAGGCTGCTCTCCACAGCTACCCCTTGGATAGCTTTCTAAGGTTATCTTTGGCCTCTTAAATTACCATAAGGGTTGTTTGGACTAGTGCAAGGTGACCACTTTAATTAGTGGGCAGCATATAGCAGGCCAACTTATCACAATTACCTCCTCTGAAGACTTTACTTCACTCAACTCTACCCTGACGAAGAATGAAAACTGGCTAACTGAGAACCACCTCCTGGTCAACACCTCCAAAACAGAATTCCTTCTTATATCTCTTCATAATCACCCCCCCAGAGAAACCTCTGGATGAAACACCTCATGGCCTTCAACTGCTCTTCTCACATTATTGATTCAACTAAATCTCTCGGAATCACCCTGGACATGCATTTGAACATGAAAAACCACATTAGTAAGGTGTGCAAGGGTGCAAACCATCAGATGAGGATACTTAGAAATCTCAAAGAATTCTTTCCACAAGATAATTTCAAACAATTGTTTTGCCAAGGCTAGACTATGGCAGTGCTACGCTTGTTGGCCGTTTCAAATATACCTTAGCCCCACTAAGGACTTCCTTGAATGCCACAGCCAGATTTATTACAGGTGGCTGGAGAGTTTCCTCTCCAATCCCACTCAAAGTGTCATGTTAGGCTCCCTACGTTCCAGCTCTAGGGAGCTCACCAAGGGGGAGCCACAAGGCTCATGCCTAAGCCCTACACTTTTCAATGTGTACGTGGCCCCCATGGCGGACATTGTGAGAACGTATGGGTTCACCCCGGTATCATACGCTGACAACACCCAGCTTATGTTCCCATTTCAAACTCTCACACCCTCAGTCAGGAAATCCTTCGCTGCAGGCATGAGAGCAGTGGCAGACTGGATGACCTCAAATTGCCTCCAATGCAACGTAGGCAAAACTGAGGTCATGTTGTTCGAGGAGGCACCTCTCCTGTGGTCACCAGATTGGTGACCTTTAGACCTGGGACCTGCTCCCTGCCCTAAGCAGATAGCAAAGAATCTAGGAGTACGTCTAGACCAGGCCTTGCTACTAAGAGAACATGTTAATCAGGTGACCGGGTCCTGTTTCCACACTATCGGACTCTTAAGACGAATCTTTCCATTCCTGCCTGATCAATACAGAAAGACCCAAGTTCAGACCCTTGTAATAAGTAGGTTAGACTATTGCAATGGCCTTTACATCTCTGCCAATGAGGAACAACTCAGTAGATTACAAGTGGTCCAGAACACCGCAGCAAGACTGGTCCTCAATGCCCCGGCCAGATCCCCCTCCCGTCCCCTCCTTGATACACTCCACTGGCTTCCAGTACGTTAACGTATCAAGTTTAAGATTTGCTGTACAATTTTTAAATGTCTCTCTGGCTCTGGACCAAAATACCTGACAGAAATATTTATCCCCTATAGGCCTGAACGTGTTCTAAGCTCCAGCAACCAAATGCTTCTTCAGGTACCACGTGTAAGGAAAGTAAGACAGGGAGGTCGAGCTCTGTCCTACAAAGGCCCCATGCTATGGAACTCACTCCCCTTTATTCTGAGACAGGGCACCAACTTCCAGAGTTTTAAGAAATCCCTCAAAACCCATCTTTTCCCATCCATGTAATCACAGCACACCTCCCTGCGCAAGATTGGGTAACATAGCCTTGGCATAAGCGCGGAGATACCCTCTGGGGGTCAATTCCTGCGCTATACAAGAAATAAATAAATAATTAAAAAGTAATGCTCACACATCCCCAGCCCTAATATCTCTAAATTGGTTTCCATACACCTAAAGATTGCCTGCTTTATTCACAAAGCCCCCAGTCACCTGGCTAAAAAGCTAGAATTATCTGGAGGGGGCAGACTATCAAGAAGTGCAAACTCTTTCTTCTTGAAACCACAGATTTTTCACAAAAAGAGAACAAGGAACAGAGCTTTCTCAGACTCGACCCGAGGATCTGGAACTCTTTCCTACCAGAAGTCAGCAGAATCTCCTCCACGGCTACTTTCAATCAGGAAGTAAAAATAATCCTAATGAACAAGTTCCTTCCTTAAATGGTCATGGCTCATCTGTTTTTCTCTACGCCCCTGAATACTTCTTGTATTTGTCTGTGAAGCTCAGAGTCATCTACTATACTCTTTTAAGTAATGTTTGTTCTTTTCCCAGTATGCTATGGTATTAGCTAAATGTGATGTTCTTTGTTACCCCCTTTGTCATTGTTCTTGCATGCATTCTTAATTGACGCTAGTTTTTCCCTTTATTATTTCCTAACCGCCCAAAGTGTGAAGAGCTCTGATACCCATCTGGGTCAGGTTTGTGCTATACAAAACTTTATAAATAAATAAAGTGTTGGACTTTGGAGGGAGGGTTCTATAGTTCTATTGTTCCCACTCCAAACATAACCAATTTGGGAAAAGTGTTGAACGATGGGTAGCCCAGATTTACAATTCCCACTCAAAGCATAATCACATTGGAGAAAGTCTTTGACATGCATAGAGGGGGTCATAGTTCCTTTTCTTTACCTCTAATTTAACCACATCGGGGAAAGTGTTAGAATTTGAAGAAGTTTCGTTTATTATTCCCTTTCCAACTGTATTGACGTTGGAGAAAGTGGAGGTCTTTGGCAAGGGTCTGATTGAGTATTCCCACTCCTAAATTTACCATAGTGGGGAACGTGTTGAACTTGGAGGGGGTGGCTGTACTTTTCCTACTCCAAAGGTAACCATATCGGGGAAAGCCCTTGACCTTGGGGAAGGTCAGGGATTTGAAGGAGCTTCATTTATTATTACTATTCCAAATTTAAAAGCATTGGAGAAAGTTTTGTATTTTGGGGGATGGGGGTGTGGTCAAATACACTATTCACAATTTAAAAGTAACCACTGGAGAAAAATGCTGGATCTTGAGGACAGTATATATTTACTCTTCCCTTTTCAAACTTAACTACATTGGGAAAAGTGTTGGAATTTGGGTAGGTTAGATTTGCTATTTTGGCTCCTACCATCCATCAACCAACATGCAGTGCTCTTTTATCTACCTCTTGCAGGGTTGGTAAACCCTGCTTTCCCCTTCCTCCCTTTTTTCTGTCTTTTGCTTCCTCTTTCTTTTCACATATTGAGTTTTTCCCTCTCTTGCCCTCAGGCAAATTCTAATGAGGGAAAACAAATGCTTGTGCCAAAATATGAATGTTGGTGGACACCACCTGCAAGCACTGCTCAAATTAAGCACAGGTTATGGGATGCATAACTGAAACTTGCTGCTTTATCATCTTTGTGCCTGGAATTGGGCATTCTTTCTACTTTGCCAGGCTCTCTGGCACCAGAATAGTACAGCCACATGGTGATTGCCACCATGAAAGTAAAATGAGAATATCTGCTATTGTCTAATTTTTGCACTGCTCACTATGTACCTTTTCTGTCTGTCTGCTTTGTTGAATGGCTGATCTACTAGGGCAGGTTTATGAGGAAACTACAAGCACAGTTGCAATCATCTTAACTTTGACCTGCCTGGTATTGGTACTTTTGATCTCCCTCTTAACAAAGCACAATTCACCTAATTGCTCTGCTCTTATGTGGATGGAGTTTGTGTGTTCACTTGCTCTACCTTCTTGATAGGATGATAACACAGTTCAGATGTGCGAGTCATCTTACTTTGGTAAGCATCTACTACTTGTCTCCATGCAACACCAAACATCGATTAAAAGAAAGGAAACTGATGTTAATTATGTGTCATATCTGACTGTCTGAATACGGTGGAAATTCCTTTCTTTTAGAACAACATGTTTGGCATGTTTCATTTGCACACACAGCCCATACCTTTTGCTGCGCCATGAGATACAGTTTGTAGAGATATACAACTGCCAACAATGTTGGTGGGGACAAAGAGAACTTGGGGTTTTCTATACCTTCATCATGTACCACGTAGAACATTTTATGGAATGAGACCAATACTCTGGAAGTTGAGTTAATGTACATACCCCAAGGTTCCATTGCCCCATCATTACCTCTGCTAGCACAGCCTAGAAAGATTTGCCCTTCTACTCAAGCTTGGAAGTCTAATTATTTCCAGTAGAGAACTGAGTGATGATCAAAGTGTGAACCTTTATTTACAGACTATATCTAAACAACACACAGGAAGCACTGGAATGTATAGAGAAGAATGTGACTTTCTATGCATCATTTGTGTTTCACTACTGCCGTGCAGAATAAACAAACACAGATAGGAAAATTATGAATATTTTGAACCGAGCTTGTTTCTCCATACTCATCTGCATGCCGAAAGAGAACATGTGGGAAAACCTTATTGGAAGGGCAGAGTTAAATTCCGGTTTATTGCACTATTTGCCAGCCAACACAACCTTAGTACTAGTGTGTGTGCTGCGTGTCTCTGAATAGGATATCTACCTTTGATTCTTCAGAGTTCATTAATGCAGGATTACCAAGCACACTTCTTTTGTTGTCTGAATACAAAGATCTTTACCATATCCTCTTCTGCCTACACTGGATCTCCCCTCTTTAGCCAGAGGCTGCACTTGCCACTTCTCTGCTGCTCCAATTCCTTGAGGATAGTCCCTGAATCAGTTACAGACAGTGTGCTATCTCCTGAGGCGGAAGCCGGGAGAGTTAGTCGCCGCATGTTTTAACATGCTGTTTTTAAATTCTGCTCATTGGCACAACCTATCTTCCTCTTCACTGCACCTCACCCCTCGCAGCCGATTAGACGCTGTCATGGGGAACACCCAGGGGAAGCCGCCATCTTGGGGGAAGTCCCGGGTTGCCGGTGCAGTTGCTTGGCCCCTCCCGCCCTCTCTAGTACATAAGTCGCGCTAGAAGCCACACGCGCAGACCAAACAGAGTGCTATCTCCTGAGGCGGAAGCCGGGAGAGTTAGTTGCTGCATTTTTTAACTTGCTGTTTCTAAATTCTGCTCATTTGCACAACCTACCTCCCTCTTCACTGCACCTCACCCCTCGCAGCCGATTAGGCGCTGTCGCAGGGAACACTCAGGGGTAGCCGCCATCTTGGGGGAAGTCCCGGTTGCCGGTGCAGTGGCTTGGCCCCTCCCGCCCCCATTAATATATGATGACCATCCCTACCCCGCCGCGCAGAGGATGTGCGCAGCGGGCGCGCTGCTGCCATGCCGAAGGCAAGCCCCTCAGCGCCCGTCCGCGCCAGGCCGGGCCCAGGGGCCAGCCCCCCTGTCCATTTTGTAACGTACTCCTCAGAGACCTTAAGGAATCTTCACAAAACAGCCCATATGCCCTGTCCAATTACCATCAACCATCTGACACATCTGGGCATACTTCAAACCCCCTCCAGCCCACTGGGACCCCTACCTGGTGCCCCCTTCCTGATTCAGCAGCCCATGTCAGCAATTGCTGGAGATCAACAACTAAACATCTTTTACCTCAACACTCGGTCTCTAGTTAAACACCAACTAGATATTTTCCTCCTCCTTTCATTTCACAAACCAGACATCTTTTTTGTCACTGAAACATGGCTCAACAGTGACTCCTCCCCGGACATCTTGGCAGCTCTCCCAGATAATTACTACATCCTGCATGTCAATCGAGCCCCAGGGAAAGTAGGAGCGGGGTAGCAGCCATCATTGATAAAAATCATGTATTTTCCAGGTTGTCATCCTTCAACCTCCCCGCAGTTGACAATCTTGTCATTAAACTCGACTCTAAGATGGAACCACTAATATGTGTATTAATATATAGACCTCCTCAAAGTATGCCCCTTTTTCCCCTTTCATTGTGCGACCAGCTGGCCACCATGGTCACCGATTATACTAGAATCTTATTAATCAGCGACTTCAACTACTGGCTCAACAGTGACCTCGGCGGCCCTCAGGCTAGAAAACTAACGGAGCTTCTTATAGGCCTCAACTTTAGCCATCACATCACCTCTGCTACCCACACTAAGGGACATACACTTGACCAGATTTGGAGCACTAATCTCACCATCTCCCTACTCGTCATCCCCCCCTGCATATGGTCTGATAACTCTCTGAATAAATTCAGTATCTCTATTTCTGAGCATAAAAAACCCATAACTGCCAAGGGGGGTCTCATAAGGAAATGGGGCTCCCTTGATACACCAGCCTTTCTGGAAAATTTAGAGAATTCTATTCCAGCTTACAATGCAGACCTCAATCAGGCAGAGGTCGATATCTCAAACTGTCTCTTAGCAGCAAGTAACATACATGCCCCATTGAGAAAACGTCAAACCGTCCGTCAGTCGGACGCCCATAAATAGTTTTTCCCTGACCTCAGGGCAAAAAAACTAGTCATCCGCCAAAAGGAATGGACATGGAGGAGAGCCTACGACCCACTCGAAAAGACCCGCTACTCGGCTGCTCGAGCATATTATATGAAAGCTAACACCCTAGCTAAAGCTGCCTTTTTTTCAGTATAATTGAACACTCGGATAATAAATCTAAGGATATCTTCGCCATTGTCAATAAACTCTCTAACTCCGAAAGAACCCTGCCCAAGCCATTGAACACTCAGGACCTATGCAACTCTCTCAACCAATATTTTCTCGACAAAATTGCCACTGTCAAATCCAGCCTCCCCGGCATTGCTCCACCACTTCCTACCCCGGTAGATGTTGACAGCACCCGCTCCTTAGATCACTTTCCTTCCCTAGACGTACTCTCCCTACAAGCCCTCCTGAATAGGGCAAAATCCAGATCTCCTCAAGATTGCTGCCCCCCTCACATCCTAAGAAATATATTCGCTGCACTCTCCCCTCCGATTTTGAGATTTCTCAATGCATCACTAACCCAAGGTGTGGTCCCCAAAACCTTTAAGGAGGCAGTTGTTGTGCCCCTTTTAACAAAAACAGGAGCTGACCCCTCCACATTATCCAACTACAAAACAATCTCCCTTCTTCCTTATTCAGCTACGGTATTGGAGGCCCACGTCACATCACATCTATCAAATTTAATCGAGCAATCCAACTTTCTGGACCCCTTTCAAGCCGGATTACGACCGACTCATTCCACCGAGACAGTTATCACTGCTGTCTTGGATTCTCTCCGTCATACCGCTGATAAGGGAATTCCCCAGGCCCTGGTCCTATTAGATCTCTCGCAGCATTTGACACGGTCGACCATGAAATCCTTCTTGACCGTGTCAAACAAGCCGGGATCTGTAGCTCAGCCCTCGACTGGCTCAGGTCCTTTCTTAGTGATCGTACCCAAGCCGTCCGCTTGGCCCCTTTCTCGGCCCCAAACTCCGCACTTCTTGCAGGGTTCCCCAAGGTTCCTCGCTGTCCCCCATCTTATTCAACATTTACATGTTTCCCCTGATCTGGTCTCTTAAAACATTCAAAGTCGTCACCTTCAAATACACTGACGATCTTCAACTTATCTTCACTATTGACAATTCCCCTGAATCAATTCACGAATTCCAGAGCACTATGCTTCATATCCGTCATTGGAAGGACTTTAATCAATTGAAGCTAAACCCCGATAAGACCGAACTGGTTCTTATTGGTAAAAGCCAACTATTCAGGGGCCCGCACTATTGGCCACCAGAACTTGGCTCCCCTCCCACCCCTTCCAGCTCGGCTAAAAGCTTGGGGTGCTTATTGACAAAGACCTGTCATTAAAGACCCAAGTGAACTCAGGCGTGTCTACATGCTTCTTTCAGCTCCGCAAGATAAAAAAGATCAGCTGGATGCTCACCCAGCCAGCCCTGATACAGGTGGTGATAGCCCTTGTACTGTCACACCTGGACTACGCTAATGCTATCTAACTGGGCCTCCCGATCGCCCTTAGTAGGCGTCTGCAGGTGGCCCAGAATCAGGCAGC
Source organism: Lissotriton vulgaris (assembly GCF_964263255.1). Classification (NCBI taxonomy): domain Eukaryota; kingdom Metazoa; phylum Chordata; class Amphibia; order Caudata; family Salamandridae; genus Lissotriton; species Lissotriton vulgaris. The sequence continues at coordinate 1,089,669,510 of NC_141696.1, read as the reverse complement.
CAGACTCATCCATCGACTGCCACGCTGGCAATCAGCTAGACCTTTACTAAGACAACTTCATTGGCTCCCCATTTCTCAACGAGTCACATTTAAAACGGCTTGCATCACCTTCAAATCCCTTCATGCTCGTAGTCCCCAGTTCATCCATGACCTACTGCCTAGATACGCTCCCTTCCGTAGCCTCCGGTCTGCCAATCAAAATCTCCTCATCATTCCTCACTATAAGTTCCAACGCAAGGGAGGGCGCAGGTTTGCCACCATTGCTTCCAAACTATGGACCTCCCTTCCCTCAGAAATTCGCTCCTGCTCCAACCATCTGAAATTTTTTGGAAACAATTAAAAACCTGTCCGTTTGTCCAGGCTCATGCTTAATCTTCCCCCCGATTCTTCAGAGCATCTGTCGGTCAGCGTCATGAAACCTCTGGGTGTACAAGCACTATATAAAACTTTGTTAACATAACATAACATAATATGGCTGTCCCAGCATACTTTGGACACACTCTGCAAAGAGGAGGGGTCCTGGTTTACTCAGCCAGACTCCCTGCAAACAGACTTCTCCTTAATCTTGAACTCATTCACACCCCAGGTTCCCTACACTGCAGAGACTTCCTGTCCATCACAATAGTACTGTGCATGCTTTTCCATCTGAGGGCAAGAAAGCACTCTAATCAGCCAGTCCTGCAGCATTGCTGCAGCACTTTCATTTCCCCCTGCATGGCATTTTTTCATCACATCAAAGGAGGGTGTATCACATACCCGCAAAGCACAGCATCCCCTAGTGGTTTTTGTTCAACAGTTCTATATGAATCAATCACTATTTCCAAAGACCAATGATCAACTTCTATATATTACCTTCCAAGAAGTGCCACTAATATGAAACGTGTGCTTTTAAAAATGCATTTTGCACATGTAATAATATATGTGCATTGACAATTAACCATTAATAGTACATATTTGCTTCTGGCTATATAAACAGTGGCAAGACTTAATATAGACCCACTTACTTACTGCAGTATCTTCAATGAAACTATATGCCACTGTTTGGAGAGTATTGTCATCTTCTCAAAGATAGTTGCTATTGATATCCCCAATTCTCTTCTCAGCTGAGTGTGGCCCAATCAACTGAGACTGAGACCGAGAGAGGCTAAATGTATTGAATACTGCATTGGGCTCAGGCTTTAGAGATGCAGGAATGAGAGGCTGCCTTTTATGTTTCTGTCTCCTCACAATCCACCAGTGGCGGCTCGCATAGGGTGTGCTGCGGGTAGTGGTTGAAGGAAGGAAAGTTCCTCCGTTTTATCGTATGTCCGAGTTTACTACTTCCCCCACCCTGCCTCTCCCCGTCTCACCCCACCGCCCTGCTGCACACCCTATGCGAGCCGCTACTGCACTACACAATTGAATTGAGTGGAGGCGGCCAATGAACTATGGCCAATAGGTTGATGTGGAGTCGCTGTACTCTTGAGGAGAGGGAAGAGAATGTACAAAAAGATCTAGAATGAAAAAGAGGAAAGATAGTTATGTGACCTGAAGCAAAAGAGGCTCGGAACAATTTGGTGCAGTTTGGTGCATTTGGAGTAATTTGAGGCATTGGGCTAGCACCAAATTTAGAGTAGGACGCGCTGAGCACAGCCTCACTGGTATTCTGAGGAAGAAGAAGGAAGGAGGCAAGTACACCAACACATTATCTCCCTGTAGGCAAAGTGGTGAGTAGATACTAACAGCCACACGCCACTTTAAGGCAACATGCAGCATGCCCCTCAGTGATGGAGAAAGGAGAAGGGGAGAAGTATGGAGAAGAGGAAAAATCTATAGAAAGGAGGTAGCAAAGGGAGAAAAAAACAAAAAAGAAAAGTGGGCCATCAGTGAGTTACCATTCCCAAGCCAGGATTTGTGGTGGCCAGCATGGACGAAAGGGATTATGGAAGGCGGAAAAAAAGAAATTTGCTCTAATATGGTCGAAGTACCAAGGTAGCTGGAAGTTAAAGCAGTCTAAAGTGGAACTCTAGGGTCCGCCCAGGTGGAGGGGTAGTGGATGTGTGGCAGAAGCGGTCAGCGTATCGCTGGTGCTACTTGCAGCTCATCTGCAACCTTCTCCAGAATTCCTCTAACAAACTCCTGCTTTCGTGGCAATTTTCTCGCTGAGAAACCAGGCGTCAACGACCCCCCCCCTCACTTAATAGCAGCCTCTGTAGATATCAGCGTTTTATAGTACACCACCATCGGACCTATAAATGAAATACCTATCTGAGGATTCCTCAATGAAAGCCCATGCACAAAGTAAGAAACTGAAAGGAGATAAGGGGAAATACTAGCAATCAAGGGATCAAAACAGTAAAACTTGAAGGAAGGTAGCTCAGCTGGATACATTCCCTGACAGTTCAATACAGAAAACAGAGAATACATGGACTTGGCCTCCAGCCAGAACACCTCACCTCCCATTGCCAATTCTACAGTTACAGGCTTAAGCACCTCAGAAGATTGATGGACAATATACAAATTGTCATATCCCCTTTCTATGCTGGGAGGGGCCAAGTGAGGAATGAAAGATAGTGTGATGTGATTGCACAATAGATCAATGCGGGGGTAGTGGAGACAGCAGATAAAGAACCAATATCAAATCTGACATTGACCCACTAGAGAGTCTTAGATCTCCCCTTAAAATCTGTCAATCAGTACCAACTCCAATTTCAATCAAGACAACGCAAAGTCGGATATTACAATATTATCAAGGGGGTTTATCTCCGCTTTTTTGGCTTTAAAAGCCAAGAAAGCGGAGATAAAATTATCTCCCTATTACCTAGCTGTCGCTAACACCAGTTAGCGACAGCTAGTAGGAGATAGCGACCATCTTGGGCCCCACTTTGCATGTCAGTGATATTTATCACTAATGACATGCAAAGTGGGCGTGCCAAGATGTTAGCGACTGGAAACAGTCGCTAACATCACTATCTCCTGTTACCAACTTTTGGAGATATTCACGCTAACATGGCTAAGAGCATTAGCTCGGTAATGCATGAATATCGCTGACTTTTCTGCGATATTCATGCATTGCGGCTGAGTTTTATCGCATTTGCGATAAACCTTGGTAATACCAAGGTTTATATGCGATAAAAATCGCCGCAGCTCAGCGGTATTTTTTTGTCTCTAACCAAGCAATAGCGATAATTATCACTATTGCTTGGTAATTTGCCCTGAAACATCTCAGGAGGATCTCCACAGAACTACTAACAAGCAGCTAGTGCAGATAAATAAGAACATCTAACAACTTTCCTCTCGGAAGTCGGAGGTAGAATTAAAAGTCTTGGCCCTGGAGGGCAATAGCATAACACAGGAATTGGTTGTGGTGATGTCTCTGCTAACACATTCCACATTTCAGAACTGCTGGTAATATGCCCCTGTATTCCTGGAATGTGGAATGTGGTGTGGGGTTTTGTTTCTGGTCAGTGCTGATTGTGTCAGGTGCTGCCGGACTGGCGACATGGTGGCCAAATTTGACATGACTCTTGCTTCATCATTAAGACCGTGTCACTTCAATTTGGTAACGTTTTGGCCACAATGAGAAACCCTCGTACTTCTGGAGACAGCAAAGCCTGTATTTCTTGCAGAATACAAACGAATAGGAAATGTCAGGCACGAAGAATTAATCAGGCCAGTCATGAGTGTGTTTGTGGATGTGCCGCATTGACTTTGGAAAGGAAATTTCTCGCTAGCCTGAGAGAAAGCATTTTGGGAATTTAAATGAAGGCTGGGGGCACGAGCATATGCCGAAGGCTGGGGGCGTGAAATATTGTCTGTACTTTCATCACACCCTGCCGTCGAGTCTAAGTGCAGCAGTTAGCGCGAGCGTGATTTTGTAAAAAATGCTCGTGTACACAATCTATTGGATGTCCCACATGCGCGCCTGGCATTCTGACCAGCGTTCCAGCATGTTCATTACCCAGGGAGCATACCAGCGTCTCCAAAAGCTCTCTGTGATGCACAGAACGTCAGCAGCCATATTCAGGGGCATATTACCAACAACTAGCGATTTTTATCGCTTAGGAGCCTTGATATTATCAAGGTTTATCTCCTAAGCGATAAAAATCGGCCAAAATGCATGAATATCGCTGAAAAGTCAGCAATATTCATGCATTACCGAGCAAATGCTCTTAGCCATGTTATCCACCTCCCATTGGATAACATGGCTAAGAACTGCTCAGGGCAGGTGTTAGCTTTTGGAGATATTCGCGCTTAGCGCGAATATCTCCAAAAGTTGGTAATAGGAGATAGCGATGTTAGCGACTGTTTCCAGTCACTAACATCTTGGCACGCCCACTTTGCATGTCATTAGTGATAAATATCACTGACATGCAAAGTGGGGCCCAAGATGGTCACTATCTCCTACTAGCTGTCGCTAACTGGTGTTAGCGACAGCTAGGTCATAGGGAGATAATTTTATCTCCGCTTTCTTGGCTTTTAAAGCCAAAAAAGCGGAGATAAACCCCCTTGATAATATGCCCCACAGTTCGTTCGGAGTGGATTTCCTTTGTATAAATGTACAACATATACAGATCCAGGTTACCGGTGTCTGCTGAGCATCCAGATTGCTGTGGAGACAGTCCTCATCTAACACCCAATTGTTCCTATCGGATCACCATGTAAAGAAGCATCAGTGATGCGCACACATTTTGTGCGCTTGACTGTGAGGAAAGAGGAGCACATCCGTGACACGCACATGCAGTCCAGTTTCTTCTGTGCACAAAGAGCAGCGCATCCGTGATATGCACATGCCATCCAGCCTCCTTTATGCAAAATTGGAGTATATGTTATACAGCTGGTTATACACATCTGTGATTCACACACAAACAGTGTATACATCTCCAAGTTAAGTAACCTTTATTTGTTATTACAGTCTTGACTCTGTTTAACTATCATAAAAAAAAATCATTTGTGTATCTAACATCACACTTGTACGTTAGAAGTGTGTTCCACCATGCAAAGTGGAACAAAGTGGAATTGGTACAGGGCTTTCACCAAATACTTGTGAGCCTTTGGGGGAAATAATTATTGCCCAGAACGGAAAAAGGTTTTTGTTGGAACATAATCTGGGTTTTGCGGGTCAAGCCCTTTATGAGAATTGGCCACCGTTTTAATTGCAAGAGGATGATGATGATATTGATTAGTACCAGTTGGCTGTGAAAAAACTAGAAAAACAATTTGATGTACAACCCAGTTTGATAGTTAACAGATGCATTGTTTTTACAAGAGAGTAACAGCAGGATGCATCCATTGACACATATATGGCAGTTTTATGTATGTTAGCCGGTCAATGTGAGTTTAATATTTTTACGTCACAACTGATTTGTGACCAGATAGTGGTATGGTGTTGGAAAAAAAAAGTTCAGGAGAAACTACTAACCTTGAGAAATCCGAGTTTGACAGAGACTATTGATGTTGTGAACAGAATTGAGGTGTCTCGCAAGTCTTGCAAAGAATTAAAGCTTAGGGAACCAGTGGCGTATCAGTAGTGAATGAAAGTGGCAGTAACAAACAAAATGCCCATTTAAAGAAAACAACCAAGGTGAAAGAGTTTAAAGGGAGATTCCTTAGCCAAAAAAACATTTGTTTCTGGTGTGGGTTTTCTAATCATGGTCCCAATGGTCGACCATGTCCAGCAAAGAATGTTAAGTGCAGGACCTATGGTAAACTGTGGCATTTTGCCAACGTTTGTCCTTCAACCAAGGATAAGGTCAATGCTGTACTGGACGGTGAGTTATGCGACAGCTCTTAGGAAGAACAGATCATGGGAAAGACTTGGTACTGCTTGTCCAAAGGGATGAACCCAATTGTGTTGATCCATATGAAGATAATATTGTTGGCGGTAAGGTGTTTATACTACTTATTTATTCAGGTGCCAGGATGACAATGGTGACTCATGAATTGTTCCAGGAGGTATGGGGCAACAGGGAATTACTCCCACCAGATAGGAATCCTGTAAGTTATGATGGGAGGAAGATTGAACTGACTGGGTATTTTGAGAGTCATTTGATGTTTAAAACCAGAGCAATTTTTTGTAAAGTATACGTTGCCAAGAAAGGTTTGAATATTCCTGGATGGTAACATCAGGGTTTGTTCAGGATGACACTGAGGCCTGGGAGGAAAGTTCAGGTCTCTCTAGTCACTGATAGGTTTCCGACTGACAAAATTCCTGGTGAAGTTGACCCAAAGGTGAAGTGTACTAGTTTGTTTGGAACAGTTTTCTGTGATAAGTTGGGAAGAATTGAGGGATTTAAGCATAGGATCAAGGTCCAATGTGACATCACCTCAGTCAAGCATAAATTAAGGAACGTACTATTCAGTGTTTGTGATGAATTAGCTGACATTCTCAAAAATATTTGTGTTATTTGTGTGATTGAGCCCATTGAATCCTCCCTGTGGTTATCTCCTTTGGTGACAGCAAGGAAAAAGAATGATCAATTGAGAGTTTGCATAGACCTTAGGAGCCACAACAAAGCCATCTGGGTAGATTCCCACTCTTTACCCCTTATAGTTGACATAATTTGCACTTTTGCAGGCCTCAAGGTATTCTCTAAGATTGACCTGTCATCCGTCTACCATCAGATTGATGCTTGATGAATCATCACAACACCTTACGCCTTTTGTGTCGCCAGTTGGAATGTTTCCGTTCAAGAGGATGCCTATTGGCTTGGCATCAGCTGCTTCCATTTTCCAAAGTGTGCTTGAGAATGTTTTGAAAGGGATTATGACTTTCCAAGACGATATACTCATCGCTGGTGAAGATGTTGTCAGTCATGACAAACATATGCATGCAGTTTTGCAGAGCTTGCAAACATTTTGAGTTGTAGCCATTCTCAAAAAATGTGAATTTGCAAACAGAAATATTGAATATTTGGGACACATAATTTCTGAAAAAGGCGTGGAACTCAGCCCTCGGTTAGTTAAAGATATTACTAAAGCGCCTACGCCCAAGAGAAGGAACATGTGGCATCCTGCCTGGGTATTTGTGAGTTTCATGCAAAATTCATTAGAAACCTTTCTGCAAAACCTTTTAATTTGAGAGAACTTTTAAAGAAGAACAACACATTTGAGTGGGGCAACTTGTGCCAAGGTGAATTTCAAGCACTAAAAAATGACATTATTTCCGCAGGTGTTTTAGCACCATTTGATCCTTCCAGAGAGCATATTATCACTGTAGATGCCAGCAATGATGGTTCGGGTGCCATCATTGCTCAACTAAAAGGAGCCTCAAAATTGGTGGTTGGGTTTGCGTGCTGGTCTCGGAAAGTAAAGGAAAATGTTTTCTCATTCAAATTGTTGGGATATTGTTGGGCGGGGGACCTCCTCAAAAGTTTCATTTGGGGAGAAAGTTTACTCTCATAACTGACCACAAACCTTTAGTCATCATAGATCATACACCCCGATTGACCAGATTCAGTTCAAAACTGTTACCCTACAATTTCAATGTGGAGTACATCCCAGGTGGGAAAAACCTGAGGGAGGACTAATTATCTTGTTCTCCTCTCAGTGTTTCTGCATATACAGACAATGGAGAGGAAGACGATAAGAAATGTCTAATTGCAAGCATTAATGTGTGTCATGATAACACTTTCACGGAACTGGAGTGGATTGATGAATAATTAAAGGCTGAAGAACTATAAAGTGTGAGAAAATTGGTTAAGGGGGATGGCCTAAGGAGAAAGCATTGCCTTATGGTTTGCAAGCTTATTTTAAAGTTACTGACAAGCTTTCTATCGATAAAAAAGAGATGCTGGTGCGTGGTGACAAATCTGTGCCACCTGTTTTGAGAGATAAGATCATTCTTTGTGGCCATGAGGGACATTTGGGACAGACCATCACCAAGAAAAAGACCAAGGAAAGATATTGATGGCTTGGGATAGATGCTGCCAACTTAGCAAGTGTTCACGCATGTGTCATGTGCGCTACCAGTGATGAAGGGCTAAAAAATGAAGCTGTGCCCCTCCAACCTGTCTGTCTTCCTGAGAGTGTATGGTCCAAACTGTCAATTGATTTTACTGGTCCTGTCATTACTTTGCCACGTAGGTTTAGCATCGCCATTATTGTTGTAGATTACTACAGCAAAGGGTGGGATGTCAAGTTTGTAGAGGAACCCACACCTCTGGTGTTATTGCATTTTTTAAAAATGTTTTCTTATAAGAGGGGTATCCGAAGGAGATTGTTTCTGACAATGGAGTCCAGTTTGTGTCGAGAGAAATGAAAACTTTCTTGGACAGCAATGCCATAAGACACACACGTATAGCTTTGTATCACCCCCAAGCTAACAGACTTGTAGAAAGAATGAACCAGACTCTGTTCAAATGCATACAGTGAGCCTTGCAAAATAAGGTGGAGTTGTGCCAAGCTGTGGAGGATATGTTGTGGTCCCACCTGTCTTGTCCGAATGCTGTATCTGGTTTGTCGCCTTTCGAAATCATGAGGGAGCATGTGCCTGCATCAGTGTTATGTCCTGCATTGTTGAGAGTGTTTCAAATGAAAAATGATTAGATGTTTTGTGTGGATAAGATTGTAAGACCTAGATTTGAAAAGTTTCAAGCCAAAATGAAAACCCAGTATGATGCAATGCACAGTCAAACCTAATAATCCTAACAAGTATGTGGGCGATTGGGTGCGCGTGAAAGATCCCACTCATGTTGCCAAAGGGAAGCCTAAGTTTAGAGCACTCGTCAGGGTGGAAGTTGTCACTATAAATGCTGTCAGCACTGAGAGGGATGAATGGTGGAACAGGAGCAGGATGTTGAAGGTGAGCAAAGACAATGCATCCTCTGAACGAAAGGATCTTGTGGTTCGTTCAGGTGATAAGGTTCACCCTGGGGTCTCAGGTCCCTCAGGTGATAAGTCTCGAGTTTGGATCTCACATTCTAAAACTTGCCGATGTACTGCTCCTACTGTAGTTACTCAAGCTTTCAAACAAAGGAAAATAATCGTACTATCACTATGCCCATCAGGTTTCCATGTATGCTTTGTGGGACTAGACAGTTTCAGTTCTCCTATTATGTTTTATTATTTTGCGCTTTTGCCTTGGTTTCTTTTGTTCTCTGTCGTTGAAAATGTCATTATTTTAATTGCGTCTCTTTGTTCGATTTGTAAGGAAGCGAGATTGTGGTGATGTCTCTGCTAACACATTCCACATTCCAGAACTGTATTCCTGGAATGTGGAATGTGGTGTGGGGCTTTGTTTCTGGTCAGTGCTGATTTTGTCAGTTGCTGCCGGACTGCGGACATTGTGGCCAATAGACCATGTAACTAAATGTGACACAACTCTTGCTTCATCATTTTGACTTTGTCTCTACAGAGCCCCTTTTGAGAATGCAAGCAGAATTAGAAGATCTTAAGTTTAAGATAGATGATGTTAGAAACAGAGAATGACGTACCAATCTAAGACTTGTAGGTGTACCAGAGGATCTGAGGCCAGGAAAGTCCAAAACGAAAGGGTTCTCGGATTTGATTTCTAAATGCATGTTGCCTGATAAGCTGCCAGATGGGGGAGATTTAACTATCGCTTAGGCCCAAAGGGATCCTGTAAAGCGAGTCTTAAATGCCAGATAACCCCACATGATTCTGGTTAATTTTGGAGATGATAGAATTAAATAGTAGATCTTATCTCAGGCTATTGAGAAAAAGACTTTGGATACAGCAGAACTTCTCCTTCCGAATCTTCTTAGACATGTCAATTCTGGTGGCAAGACAGCAAAGGGATTTTGTGGGGCATGTAGCTAAAATCCTGTCCTTCACAGAGCTTGCCACGTGACCAGTATTTTGTACCATCTCTGAATTTTCCCTTTTGCGTCCAGACATATTATGCAACAACAAGCTGTGTCGAAAAACAAGGTAGGAATCTTAGCTTTGTTAATCCTTGTTAGAAGTATCGAGTAATTAGAATTCAAAATGTTTCTGAAATTATAAGACTTCGTTGGACATCGCTAAGGGTTATGGACATGGTAGTGGTCTTCAGAGTATATTCCTATTCACTCCCTCACACCACTTTCCTCTGCAGTCTCTTACTTGATGGTCAGTTAATCCTTTTTCAGTCCAGCCTACCAGATAGCTGTCTGGCTTGAAGCAACATATTTCAAGTTTGCCAAGAACTTACAGTGTGCTTAAATCCCGACCAATCTTACCCTTTGTTGACTTTATTGTGACTCAACTACTTGCTTTTTATCAAATGGCTTGAATTGTCAATCTTGCGTTTATACCTCTCATGTAGCCTAGCTTCTTTACTTGCGACATTCCATTTCTCAGTTTTAGTCAACAATGTTTTTCTCTATGCTTAAGCACTCCTAGAGAGTGCATGTTTTTTCCAGTTGGCTTTCTCTTGCGCTTCTCCCCACCTACACTCCATGTTGTTCTTTCCCCATCTGCTTCGTACCCTCCTTCACCTTCCTCTTGCTATCAATCTCCAATGAGCTTCTTTCCAGATCATCATTCTCCATATTTCTGTGTCTCATTTGCGTGCATCTCACTGTCCCATTGTTTCTCTCCTCCGTGTTCTGCAGTTCCACCGCCAATTCCCCATTGCTTTCTGCTTGCATCCACTCCTCTGTTGCCCTTCTGCAGATCCATTTTTTTCATTTTAACTTTTATTTTAAGATTGTTTTTTGGGAGGGCCGCGTTGCAAATTGCTACTAGCCCTTTTGCTTATTAAATAAAGTGATTTCATGCTACTTCATTTTGATTTTATTCACACGCATACATGAAGTTGCATGCACATTTACAAAATGATGTAACACATTTCTTTTCACTTTTGTTTAGATATCCAGCTGATGTGGTACAGCATGAATAAAAGTTAATGGCAGAGCTGAAAGGTTTCAAAGGTGTGACCTATGGGTGTTGTCAATGTTTGTTCTTCCCGCCTCTTTCTGTAATCCTCTGTCTGCATATCATGCATGATCTTTCCTTTTCATCTTCTTCTTTTCACTTTGTCTTTCTGTATGTATTTCCTTTCATCTCTTCCATTACTACATCCTAAACACACACACACAACCTCACCACATTACCTGTAAACAAGCATAGTGCATGTTGTAGTCCCCTTGGTGTGAATTGGTGTGACTGTAGGGTTGATAACTTACTCTTGTCTACAGTGGAGCAAATACTATACTGTTCAGTTGCATGTCAACTTAATTATTCACATAACAATACAGCCCTCCCGTCCCCTCACCAAGCAGATGCAAAATACGGAACAGGCAGCATTTACCAAAGCCACCTTCTGTGAAAAGCCCTTGAGGGCACCGTTCCCAGGTAAATTAAGGGGAACAGACAGTCTGTTTCTGCTTGGAACTGCCCTGAGTGCCCTCACCATTCTCCTGAGATCACTTTCAGAGCAATCAGTCAGTACTGGCGCGCTCAAAGAGGAAGACTCATTCATACTGCTGATCGTTTAAACGAGCACTTAGCGAAGTTTTTTTTGGTGTGTGTTCGGTGTGTGCACTTCAAATATGACCCTCGGGGCTGATTAAAAGAACTCTAGTAGGAACATAGAATATAATTATATTTTACTTGTATTAATTGCCTTGACAACAGTCATGGCAATATCAACACATAAAAGAATGTCACAATAATATACTTAGATGGGAATAAAATCACTTGCAAAACAATTGTATTGTTAACCTTATTTTCTGCACAATTATATAAATAATGTGCCATTTATTTTTAATGTTAAACAATCTGCAATCGGTCAAACCAGTAACTCCACAGGAGACTGGGTATCTATACCTGTGTACAAGAAAATCCCCTGATGGAAAATACTTTTCAGAATGGCAGTAAAACATGCATTTGCTTAACTTAATTACGCATTTTTATCAAACAATTAATGTTTATATTGACTTCAGTAATCATTTTATATATGTCAATGCTACATATAGTTTATTGTATCTAAAAACACAGCACATAATAAAACAGTGTCAAAATGAATTCAAATCAAAGCACACTTTTCCGTTGTCTCCCATGGATATTTTGGTACATTGAGGTATCTCTGTCATCATGCCTCTCCCGGACATCTATAGTCAACTATGTTCTTGACACAGGTGTATACCCAAAGATCCATACCACACAAAGCACCTGTCAAAGCCTGGATTCCCATAGGGAACAGGGCCAAGACTGATTTGCATATGGCTAGGTCTGAACTGGAGTGGCAAAGTGAGCTAAAGAACAATGATGTATTCCACCCAGATCTGTGACTGTGGGTGAGTGTCTGAAAGGTTTCAGCGCTCTGTCCATCATCTCCTTGTGTTTGCTTTGTTTGCCCTAAGTTGACAGTGTATGCCCAGACGTGGGGCCCTTGCTCACTTTGCCACTGGATGCGAGCTAGCCGGGCTGATGAGGGGTGTTACTCTGAAACTGGTCCCAGCGTGCTTGTTTCCAGTACAGTGAAAACCTGGCTTGACAGTTCTGGCTTGACTGTTCCCATAAGGATTAGGGTTAAGACTGATTTGCATATGGCTGAGTTTGAACTGAGGTAATGAAGTGAGCTAAAGAAAGATGATGGATTTAACCCAGATCTGTGACTGGGGTGAGTGTCTGAAAAGTTTTAGCACTTTGTCCATCATCTCCATGTGTATGCAATGCCTGCATTTAGACCTTTATTGGTTTTCTGCAGAGCTTATTATTATTATTATTATTATTATTATTATTATTATTATTATTATTATTATTATTATTATTATAATTATTATTATTATTATATTTATTTTTATAGAGCACGCAGCTACCCGGAGGTTTCCCGGCGCTAAAGACTTTTTGAGCGAAAAAAAAACAGTAGGGGGACAGAAGGGCTTATAGGAGGATTATTGGTTGAACAACCATGTTTTTAGGTTCCTGCAGAATTGGAGGTAGCATTTGTCCGTGCGGAGCTGGATAGGGAGAGAATTCCAAAGAGAAGGGGCAAGGTATGAGAAGGAACGTCCACCCATTCTTGCTCAGTTAATCCTGGGTACCTGAAACATATGTTGGCTTGAAGAGCGGAGGGTTCTTGGGGGGCAGTATTGATGAACAAGGGTGCTCAGGTAAGATGGTGCTTTGCCTGCCTTAATTCTGTGCATGAAACACAAGGCTTTAAATTTTGTGCGGCTTTCAATTCGAAGCCAGTGAAGACTACGTAGACCAGAGGAGTTGGAAGATTTTTGGGGCAGTTTGCAGAGCAGCCTAACTGCTTCGTTTTGTACTGTTTGAAGTTTCCTCGTGACTTCTTTACAGGCTCCCAGGTACAAGATGTTGCCGTAGTCCAGTCTAGATGTAATTAGGGCCTGGACTACGTTTTTTGTGTGTCCTGGGGGAGCATCCACATGATTTTCCTGAGCCACTTGAGGATGGTAAATTAAGTGGCTGCAACTCTGACCGCTTGTTGTTTCATATTCATTTGGTCATCAAAAATGATGCCGAGATTACGAGCGGTTTTGGAGGGAGAGGGTGTAGGTCCCATCTGAGGTGGCCAATGTTGGGGACCCCATAAGGCAGTGTGTTTACCAAACAGAAGCAGTTCGGTCTTTCCTCCATTGAGTTTCAGTTTGTTATCATGCATCCATTTGGCAATGTTGTTAAGGCCGGAGCAGAGGGAGGACGGGTTAGAATGTGCATTAGCGGAGAGGGAATAAATGAGCTGGGTGTCGTCAGCATATGAGTAGATCGTCAACCCAGATTGTTCCGCTAAAGTAGCAAGGGGACTGAAGTACAAATTAAATAAAATAGGGCTGAGAATCGAGCCTTGGGGAACCCCAAATTGAGAATCATGAGGTTTTGAGGAGAATGTGGAAGAGAAGACTTGGAAGGTTCTGTCAGTACGGAAACTTTTGAGCCATGCAAGGGCATATCCAGTTATGCCACAAGTTTGCAAGGTGTTAAGGAGGATGGTGTGGTAAACCATGTCAAACGCGGCACTGAGGTCGAGTAAGATGAGTGCCACGGTTTCCCCATTGTCAACTTGCCAGCCTATGGTCTCCTTAATATGTTATCGCAGTAGGGTTCTTAAAAAACAAGCCAGCTGCTTTTTGCAACTTGATTTCTCTAGAAAATTACTCGCACATCTCTAAGAAAGTTACATTCTCAACTACATTATTGGAAAAACTTTAGTTGGGAAAATCATCTAATAATGTGTTTCTGCATCCTCCCTCTGATTACGGCCTGGGTCTCGGGCATGTCATTGGAACGCTTTACTCCTTGTGCTCTGCAGACTTCTGCGGAACTGGTAGGGGCATCTTGCCGGATTCCGACCACTGACTCCCCCATCGCTTTTCCTGGCCTTTCGAGGCAGCGGCGTAGCGGCGAGGAACGCGTTGTGTGCACTTCCCGCTCCAGCGAGCCCAGGGTTGTTCGCTCTGTAATGTTGCTCCATCCGGGTGCGGTAAGCAGGAAGAGAGACAATGTGGTGTGGATGGGAGCTGCCATTGTGGCATAGGAGTGGAGCTGTTTGAACTTGGGAGGCATCTAAGCACTTAGGAGCCCAGACTTTTTCAATTGCTTCTGTCCCTACACACCTGGATGTGTGGCAGTCCTACATTTGCAGTCCTCAGGGCTGCAAGAGCGATTGGAGAGTCACGCTTACACGTTTTTCTATTTTTGCCCTACTCCACGCTGTACCTACCTGCCAGTTGCTCCTGGGGCATTCCGGTTTTGACGGCTGAATAGCACCATTTTTCTACCTGCAGACACGGGCTCAGAAGACTACCACTCTCAGAAGCCTAGGATCGCAGCCCACATGCGTCACTTTGAAGCGCCAGGAGGCGCTCAAAACAGACTGCCGGACACGGGCGGGCATGCCCGGGTGCATCCCGGGCCAAGCCCGGGCCAAGAGCGGGCCCGTCCACGTCCGTCAGAGGCAGAGGAGGCCGGACTGGGCCACCCCTCGAACATATGTGTACCAGACATTTTGTAAGACTTTTCATAGTTTGGTTTACTTCAGTTTGTGTTTTATACCTGATATTGCATTTGACAATTGTGCTGTTTTGTGTAATACTTTAGCACAAGTAGTTGGGTCAGATGGCGTTACGTGTAGGGAAAGGGAGGAAAGCAGTGACAGGTGGGAGTGTCACTGGGACACTGGATCAATTTATAACTAGGGCTACATCAGTTCTGGAGCACGAAATAGCCCTGACAGAACGTCGCCTGTCATTAGAACCTCTTTACACTAAACAATCTTCTTTGGGTCCCATAATGTTAGCTACCACTCCAGAAAAACAAGGGAAAGAAATAACCAACCACGAAGTTAATGGGGGAAATAGTAATGATCCCCAGCCTCATGCGTTGTTTAAACTACATGCGACTAGAGAGGCCAGCTTTACAATTTCGAGTAATGAATACGTTTTACGTAATACATCTAATGAATCCACACCGCAGTTTCCTACAAGGTCCATAGCCAAAGACAATTCAAACTCTCAGCCATTAAAAACAGCTCAAGGGCTAGGACCCACAGCAAAGAGGAAATGCGAAGGCCAGGTGCCCTAAGACAGCTAAAACAGTAAAAACACCTAAAATATCTAAAAACACAGTAATATTGTCACAACCTGCTCTAACTATTACATATGCATTGAATAACATCCCCTCGCCAAATGCTTCGGCCGTAAGGCTGGCCGAATCTTTACCTTCTCCACCCCAAATTATTGAGGGCATTATGAAGAAAGTTGAACACTTATTAAAATCTTTGATGTTACCACTCCTAGAGAAGATAAAACTGATTAGTGAGAAATTAGGGACTCTCGAACAGGTAATTACAGCCAGCTCTGATACACTAAGGCAACTTGCTGATTGCACACATAATCAAAGTGTAGTAGGACATAACACACATCCAGAGATCCCACTAGTACGATCGCTTTACCACCATCTACTACGACAATAACAGTCCCGTTACCTAATGGAACTGCCCAGGTTGATAAAACATCTGGGTATAGGACACCGATGAATGAAGGGGAGGGCCTCCAAGCAGGGGGGAGGGAGGTGGCAAAGGATCCTGGAGTCACGGGACAGGCTAATAAAGCCATACATAAAGTTAAGGAACCCATAACAGCTGTAAAATTAAAGAGAATTTTCCTACGCATTGATCTACCACCTGATTATTTTCCATACACAGTAGTGTTATCTGGTGTTCCGGAGTTAAACAGTGAAAAAATAGAAACCTATCCCGAACTAAAAAATAAGGTAACATTTTGGCTGAATAAGAATAGACCACTCCCGCATAACATTCACGGAGAAATTCTATATGTTCGAAGAGTAAGCTGGGTGGGTCACAGATCAAAGGACCTACAGGGAGACTGTACCATTGTTAACTTTAGGGACAGACAGGTGGTTAGTCACATTTGCTATTGGTATCATCAAAGAGGAGATGGTGGCATACATACCTTTGATCTAAGTTAATTTTTTGCCCCATCCTTTTTTGCGCCAACAAATATGCATGCATTAGGTATTCAGCATGGAGGTACTAGGGTTGGGCCCAAAACAGATTTAATATCCCAACGATTAATCACTTTGATACACTCTCAGAGCTTGAGGGGGTAGATTGACTTAGAATTGAGGGTTCAATTGTTAATCTTTTACTCAATATCTCAAATGTGATACCTGTGATTGGGGGAACCCATGAAGGAGTGAATTGTCCAAGGGAGGTCCCTAGAACGAGATTTGGGGAAGCTAATCCTAGAGGAGACTGGCACACTGAATGAAAGTTTTACAGCTGGGAATATACTGTGTGGAAATATAAACGATAATAGTGGTCTCATTAGTCCTGTGGATACCTTAGCTAAAATGGACAGGTGGTTGATAATGTACTGGAATGTTGCAGGTTTAAAAACAAAATTGTCTAATCAAATATGGATTAATACAGTAAATGACCATGACATAGTGAGTCTTCAAGGAACCCTGGCTACAGAGGCATATCACTTATGCAGTTTTAAAACCCTATTCTCACCGGCAATAAACTCTGCACATGGCAGGGCCAAAGGGGGATTGAGTACGTATGTATCGAACCTGTTTAAATGTGAGAAAATAGAGATCGTTTTTAACAATAGATGCTATCATATGGTTAGGATACATATTGACAAAGCACTCTGCTTGATAATTGTTCATTTTTACAATAACACTCCCATGGAGGCAATTGAAGAAAAATTGAAAGCATTGGGTACAGATGTTAAATATTTGACGGGGGGAGATCCAAAGAAGTCTTTGTTATATGGGGAAGAGGATTTTAATTGTGCCTTTTATAAAAGAGGAGACTAAGTAGTGGTGTGAAGTAGTGTGGCTCACTGGTTAGAGGCGGCAGACCCGAGAGCAGAGGACGGCCTGGGACCAGGGTTCGATTCCCGACGTGGCAGGTTTCTGCACCAGGGTCAGCGGACTCGATAATTCTCTCGCCTCGGTGCCCACTCTGATCAGCGATCACACTTGGCAACTCTGAGCACTAGCTTGCCTCATCTTCACTAACGGCCCCACCAGACCGCCGGGGATGCCTGGTCTCACCCTTGAGATACCCATTAAGGGACCATTTCTCAGGGAAGCCAGGAAGGGTTTCGCAGCGGTCGAAGCGCGGAGGTACCCCTTCGGGAGTGATTCCAGCGCTATATAAGCACATAATTAATTAATTAATTAATTAATAAAAGGGACATGTGGTATAATGTTGAATAACGATACCAGCTTAACTCCTTTTGAACATACCACATGTGTGGACCTCCTGAATGAAATTATCTTCTCCTGTGACATGGGTTTTGAAAACCGAATCTGTCAACCGGAGGCCCCATTTTTCCCTACATTCAATGGCAGAGGTCCTTCTCAACAATTGATTTTATATTGTTGTCAGCTAGTTATGGAGGACAGGTCAAAACTTTTAAAACCCTAGCTATAGCACTCAGTGATCATTTCCCCCTAACTGTGGACATTTTAAATCCACTTGTGATCCTGTTGGAGATAATATGTCAAGGCAGGCTATATGTGATGTTACTTTGAATAGACAAAATGGTTATTCTTTAAAGTGGACTAAGGTGGTTCCAGATGATTTTCATTATAATTTAATAAAGAAATGTGAATCTAGTATCGGGGCTTGTCTGGATAAAAATTCTGATAATTTTATTATTATTAATAAAAATGTAATTATTGTCAGATATATCAAAAACTAGCCTATGGGTAGAAACGAAAAACAAACAAGGCTCATTCCAATCTTAAGCACGCCTTGACTGCTCCCGTAAAGGATTCTACCTTAATTAGGGAGCCTCGGAAAGCTTACAAGATGACCCTGAAAATAAGAAAGGACGCTATAAAAATGGAAGCCTGGGATTCTCTGCGTGAGGCCTCTTTGATTAAGGACCCCGCTGCTATTTGGAAAGCAGTCAATGCCCCTTTTTTTAAAAATGCGGTACAAAAGGGGGTGGTGATAGACGGAGCATCTGAACCAATCAAACACTCACACCCAGTCAAGAGATCTGGGTTTAATCCATCACCGTTCTTTAGCCCACTCTGCCACCCCAGTTCAGACATGGCCATATGCAAATCAGTCTGACCCTGTGCCTCATGGGAACAGTCCAGCCCGAACTGCCAAGCCATGCCTTTCCTGAACCGGAAATAAGCTTCCTAGGACCGGTTTCTGGCTTTACAGCCGTCTTCAGCCATGCTTGCTTGAATCCAGTGGCAAAGTGAGCAAGGGACTCACGTCTGAGCATACCCTGCCAACTTATGGCAAGCAAAGTGTACAAAAGGGGGTGGTGATGGACAGAGCATCTGAACCAATCAAACACTCACACCCAGTCAACAGATCTGGGTTTAATCCATCACCCTTCTTTAGCCCACTCTGCCACCGCCGTTCAGACATGGCCATATGCAAATCAGTCTGACCCTGTGCCTCATGGGAACAGTCAAGCCCGAACTGCCAAGCCATGCCTTCCCTGGACCGGCAACAAACTTCCTAGGACCGGTTTCTGGCATTACAGCCGTCTTCAGCCAGGCTTGCTTGAATCCAATGGCAAAGTGAGCAAGGGACTCACGTCACATTTGGATGTTTGCTAAAAAGATAATGCATTAACAGTTGAAACATTTCTGCAGGGGAAGCCAAACCGAATGGCATTTTTTTATATAGGAAGCAACCCATATGTGTGATAAATGCGGTTATCTCCTCATCAAGCAAAATTTGGTGATACGCCGACGGTAAATGTATCGTGGAGAAGAACATAGCTCCATTGACTAAAGACAACATTTCGGATATTTTTGGTAAGGGAAACTTATCAATAACAATATTTCCATTGAGATGACGAAGGTCAATGCAAAGACAAATTTTTCCCTTAGACTGTCTGGCAACGACCACAGAAGAAATCCATTCGGATGATTCTATAGGTTCTATAATATCCTCTTTGACCAGTTTTTCTAATTCCTTTTCAACTTCATTGCGAATCAAGATTGGTATATCCCTGGCTTTGTGGATTTTAGGATTTGCGTCCTTCTTTAAAATTATGCAATGAGTAAATTCTTTAAAGGTTCCAATTTTTCCACTAAAACATTAGGAAATTAAGATAACATGATATTGCCTATTTCACTACCAAAATCAAACACAAGCACAGGATAAGGACTATTGGGATTCAAAATAATATTGAGGTTTCCTTGATCCTTCCAACCAAGTACTAAAGGTCCATGTTTAGCCATGTAAATTTCCCTAAACATTCTCTAGCTTTAAACCTGAATGTAAGGGTCTAAAGCAAATCATATCAATCTTTTCTCCAGAATAACCTTCTGGTGAAATAGGAGCATAAAGTTTATTACCTAAAGCATACAAAAATGTTGAATTCTACACATTTTTACTAATGATGGTGTAAGGGGAGCCTGAATCTGCATAAATGTCAATAAGGATACCCCCAATGGACATGTTACAAATAGGTTTCTTTTTAAAAATGTTGTCATTCATATTCTTAATATTAAAAATGAACTTGTTCTCCATATGAAAATCACTACATTCTTCTTTCACTGAACAATGCATCCTTTTCTTCACAATGGTTTCATCATCGCTTGAAGTAAATTCACAAACTACTTGAACCTTTTTACTTTTCTTTCTGTTGCATGCTCTGGAGAAATGACCAATTGGACCGCAATTAGAACCCTTTTCCTTAATTGCAGGACACCGTTTGTTGTTAGCCAAGTGGGAATTACTGCCACAACAGTAGCATTTAAGTTCTTCATTCTTCTTACCATCTGATGTTTTGTATTTGGTTTTATTTATTTTTTATTTGACTTATTTTGAATTTTAGAGACAACATGTTCATTCACTCATTTATTCTCAGTCTTATCTGCTTTAGCACTATGGCTAGAAAGTTCAGCCTTTCTAACAATAGCTAAACATCCTTAAGATCTGCATCGCCGTTAATCCAAAGTCTTTCTTGAATACCAGGATCAAGAGCATGCATTACAACCTGGTCCCTAATAAATTGTTCTTGAAGATGGTCAAATTTAGAGTCTTCTGCAATTTTTTCAAGAGCTGAAACATAAACATCAATAGACTCACCAGGTTCTTGTTTCCTGTGAAAAAACGAATACCTCGTAAAACCGAAACACACTTTAGGGGAGAAATAATTATCAAAGTCTTTCAAAACATCAGAAAATACATTTGATTCAACCCCAGCAATATTTTTTGACATTTCCTCACAAACATTTAACCCTCCAGTACCAATTGAATGTAATAATAATTTTTTCCTTCTTTCAGGCTTCATTTTTCCTTCTTCATCGATAGTTTCAATAAAGTTAAAAAAATAGGACTTCCAATGAAGCCATTTCATGCAAGGTTCAGTACCACATAGCCAAAATTCTTGAGGGGGTTGTATAGTATATGATTGTGCTGCCTTTGTGATGAAGAAATGGTAGAGAGAAGGAAAAAAAGTATTTAAAAAGAGAAAAAAACCTGTAATAAATGACGAAAATATCAGGAAAATGCTTAAAGATAACTTGGATGTTGAAGAACACTGGGAAATGATGAATCCCAAATGTCACTTCCACAAAGAAATAGTTCAAGTTCAATAAAATGCCTAAAGATGACTTGGATGTTGAAGAACAATGGAAAATGAAATATCAACAAGCGTTACTTACATGAAGAAATAGTTCAAGCAACAACTGCTTTTTAAAATTCACAGAGCGGTAACTTAATGAATAATAAAACGTACTTGCAGTCTAGGTAATGAGGGTTCAAAGTAACACTGCTTCCACTAAACGCTTTCGTGTATCTGTGGAAGTGAGGAGTTAAAAAAAATGGCAGTTACGTCGCTTGACGCTAAAAATTACACACGTAAGAGCGTGAGTGATGTGTGGCAGTTCTGGAAATGACACGCGTTGAAGAGGCCACCAATCTGGAATCCAGGGTCAGATATCGTCGGTTCTACTCACGCTACGAAGCATCTGGAATCAGGTATTTACTTTCAAAATTTCAAGTGTACCTTGTAATCCTCACAAAACAAATTATAACGTTCCAAGGAATATCAGCCTTTTTCCTATCAAACACAAAACGTGAGGAGACTTTTTTCCAAGTAACTCGAAATGCGAAGATCTCCATTTAAGTTTCCAAAAGACAATAAGAAACAAAAAGGTTTCTCTCACTTCTCTCAAAATTCTAGGGAGATCTTCATGAATAAAGTTAGACTGCTCGAATAGCCAATGAAAATCCAAGCTCTTTAGAAAAAAAAACAGCAATCCAAATTGAAAATTATCAAGAAAATATAATAAAAATCAAGAAAATGAAAAAAATAATTCCAGAAGTAAGTTTGATATTTTCCTAGCGTTCCTTGTCCCTCGTCGCCAATTGTAAAGTCGAGGAAACTGTGAATTTTGAAGTAAAGAAGTTTATTGCAAAACAGGAACACAGGAGCAAGGCAGGACGCAGCCTGCACAGGTCTTCCTCAACCACAACTCCCTAGTAATTTTCTCAGCAAGGATAAGAACCTTGCAGAGATTGCTCGAGGAAGCAGGCTGATTGAAAGAAATCACAACATTCAAACACTAATAAACATGACACAATGCTTACACAACTTGGTAGATAATGATTAGTCCTCTGTCTAGGCTTAACTGAACCCCCACGTCATTTTCTTGACAAAATAAGAAAAATATTGCACATGCTCTCTGTTCCCTTTCATGATTGTCTGCTGCCAATATCCGGAATTTGTGCTATTACCTCTTGCTGCTGCTTTCAATAGCTGAATCTAGGCAAATTATTTTGTTGGACACTTTCTATCCTGTACTAAACTCTCTTAGCAAGTCTAGCTCTTAGCAAAAACTGGAATTGGATCTACTCGCCTTATCAATTCCTTCAATTCTAGCTGCACCATCATGCAATCCTTAAACAATAAAAAAAAATTTCTCTGTTGCATTGCAGCTTGGTGGTAAATCAATGTTAATATTGTACTTTATAGGTTAGTTTTTGCGTGATTAAAAATTGCTACGAATTTACAGTAAACGTTTCTTTGCAAATAGATTAGTTGCAAATCCTAGTCCTCTATATTTATTAAATGCGCTGTCTTATTGTAGGCCATGTTTAGTTCTATATCTTTATTGTGTTGGATTTGATGAACTATACAATAAAGTATCACAAACATACATTCATGCATACACTTTATAAACAGATATTAACCTATCTTCGCCTTAAATAAATGTTAACATCTTTTCTTATATAGGTAGAAAGTTCTTGTTGGCTCAAAGTAACATATATCTCAACTTATTTGTGTACAAAATAGAGCAAAATGAATTAGTTGGGTTCAAATCCATAGACAGATGTTCAGTAATTCTATTTTTGCTAAATTTGAATTCTAAGATAATGGGGGCCCTGATCATTCTGAATCCCTGTCTCTCCATGCAAGTCAGTGACTGTGTGTCATGATTCATTATTCTTTGCAATGTTATGTATAGCTCTCAATGAAACTCAATCATGTATATCAGTTTCTAATAGTTGCAATAGTTGATAACGAAACTCGTTAAGCACAGTTTCTACATCATAAATTCATTCCAGGCCAGGCTGACGGTCATTTCTGAGAGTGCAGCTCTTTCTGTCTTCTTTGGATGAAAGCACAGAAAACACAGCTGCAGGAGGGGGAAGGGAAGCGGACGGAAGACAGGGACGGTGGGTGGTGTTGGTCATGAAAGGCAGTTAAGTTAACTTTCTTTTGTTTGCTTTTGTGACCGGAATACAAACCAGAGGCTGTGTTATGCCTTGCTCCACGATTACTCCTCTGCCATTATGTTGCTGTTAAAATTAGTGGCAGATGATTTTGCAGGGAATGGATAACACAAAATTATGGATAGGTAAAACTGAACTACCACCTCAGGGTTCAGAGTGACTTAACTCGATCTTTGCTCGTTTTCTATTTGATTTCACTTAGAAGCCCTTGGTAAAGATCTCTGTAATAATTGTTACTCATCTAAAATTCGATGTCAAATCCATTGTGCTCCTGATCTGAAAGTGCTCCGAGTTAGAAAAGCTGCCATTTTCTACCATAAATAATACAATAACTCAGAACCTATACGCAGTAAGGATGTCAGCACAGCTCTTCTGGCCTTTTTAAAGCTTACAGTCCTATTTTCAAGGCTTTATCCTTCCCAAAGATCATCTTATACCCCTTTCCATTGTCTCACAGAACATATTAAAGTTTATGGCATCAAATTCATGACTAGTCTATGTTACTGGTGCTTTGAGTTCTTCCTCATGCTCATTTAACACTGACAGTCGTGGACAGGTGTCTCCCCACCTCCATTGATTTGCTGGTCAGTGGCTGCCTAAGTCGGATTGGGTCTCAGTTTCTTGTTTCCTGTGAAAAACGAATACCTCGTAATACCGATACACACTTTAGGGGAGAAATAATTATGAAAATCTTTCAAAACATCAGAAATTACATTTGATTCACCCCCACCAATAGTTTTCGACATTTCCTCATAAACCTTTAACCCTCCAGCACCAATTGAATGTAATAATAATGTTTTCTTTCTTTCAGGCTTCATTTTTCCTTCTTCATCGATAGTTTTAAAAAAGTAAAAAAAATAGGACTTCCAATGAAGCCACTTCATGCAAGGTTCAGTACCACATAGCCAAAATGCTTGAGGGGGTTGTATAGTATATGATTGTGCTGCCATTGTGATGATGAAATGGTAGAGAGAAGGAAAAAAAGTATTTAAAAGGAGAAAAAAACCTGTAATAAATGACGAAAATAATCAGTAAAATGCTTAAAGATAACTTGGATGTTGAAGAACACTGGAAAATGATGAATCCCAAATGTCACTTCCACAAAGAAATAGTTTAAGTTCAATAAAATGCTTAAAAATGACTGGGATGTTGAAGAACAATGGAAAATGAAATATCACCAAGCGTTACTTACATGAAGAAATAGTTTAAGCAATAACCGCTTTTTAAAATTCACAGAGCGGTAACTTAATGAATAATAAAACTTACTTGCAGTCTAGGTAATGAGGGTTCAAAGTAACACTGCTTCCACTATACGCTTCCGTGTATCTGTGGAAGTGAGGAGTTAAAAAAAATGTCAGTCACGTCGCTTGATGCGAAAAATTACACACGTAAGAGCGTGAGTGACGTGTGGCGGTTCTGGAAATGACATGCGTTGAAGAAGAGGCCAACAATCTGGAATCCAGGGTCAGATATCGTCGGTTCTACTCACGCTCCAATGCATCTTGAATCAGGTATTTACTTTCAAAATTTCAAGTGTACCTTGTAATCCTCACAAAAGAAATAATTACGTTCCAAGGAATATCAGCCTTTTCCTATCAAACACAAAACGCGAAGAGACTTTTTTCCAAGTAACTCGAAATGCGAAGATCTCCATTTAAGTTTCCAAAATACAACAGGAAACAAAAAGGTTTCTCTCATCTCTCTCGAAATTCTAAGGAGATCTTCATGAATGAAGTTAGACTGCTCGAATAGCCAATGAAAATCCAAGCTCTTTCGAATAAAAAAAACAGCAATCCAAATTGAAAATGATCAAGAAAATATCATAAAAATCAAGGAAAAGAAAAAAAATATTCCAGAAGTAGGTTTGATATTTTCCTAGTGTTCCTTGTCCCTCGTCACCAATCCTAAAGTCCGGGAAACTGTGAATTTTGAAGTAAAGAAGTTTATTGCAAAACAGGAACACAGGAGCAAGGCAGGATGTAGCCTGCTCAGGTCTTCCTCAACCGCAACTCCCTAGTAACGTTCTCAGCAAGGATAAGTACCTTGCAGAGGACGCTCTAGGAAGCAGAATGATTGAAAGTAATTACAACATTCAAACATTAATAAACATGACACAATGGCTTAAACAACTTGGTAGATATTGATTAGTCCTCTGTCTAGGCTTAACTGAACCCCCACGTCATTTTCTTGATAAAATAGGAAAAATATTGCACACGCTCTCTGTTCCCTTTATTATTATTATGTTTCTTATATAGCGCCAGAATCGACCCCCAAAGGGGTATCTCCGCGCTTGCCTTGGGAACCCGTCCTGGCTTTTCCCTGTGAGATAGCCTCTACAGGGAATCCCCAAGG
The DNA here is from genome assembly GCF_964263255.1 of Lissotriton vulgaris. Lineage (NCBI taxonomy): Eukaryota > Metazoa > Chordata > Amphibia > Caudata > Salamandridae > Lissotriton > Lissotriton vulgaris. The sequence continues at coordinate 1,089,644,012 of NC_141696.1, read as the reverse complement.
TGAAAGCCATGCATCCCGCCACGGGGGCCATTGTGGAGATTAAGCAAGCTTAATGCCCAGAGCTGCAGAGTGTGAACCCATGAAAAGGTCAGGCACCGAAGCGAGAATTATCGAGTCCATGGACATTTGGGCTCAAGACCCTGCCGCGTCGGGAATCGAACCCTGGTCCCGGGTCTGACCTCTGCTTCAGGGTCTGCCTGCACTAACCAGTGAGCCACACTTCTCCACACTTCTTTCATGATTATCTGCTGCCAATATCAGGAATTTGTGCTATTACCTCTTGCTGCTGCTTTCAATAGCTGTATCTAGGCGAATTATTTTGCTGGACATGTTCTATCAGGAACTAAACTCTCTCAGCAAGTCTAGCTCTTAGCAAAAACTGGAATTGGATCTACTCGCCTTATCATTCCTTCAATTCTAGCTGCACCATCATGCAATCCTTAACCAATCAAAAAAAATGTTCTCTGTTGCATTGAAGCTTGGTGGTAAAATGTTGTGATGCTTCTTACGTCGAGGAAAGCAGGAGACAGGAGACGGAGGCCTTTTTCAGGTAAGTTTATTGGAAGAAAGCAACCTGGCATCCGACCACCTCGACAGCGCAGGACAACTGTCAACTCTCGAGTGTCGTGTACCAGATGTTCCACACGGAACACAGAGAAAGAGCAGAGCGAGGAGAGAATCTTATGAACAGGTAAGATTCCAACATAACACATCCTCTTCCCTAGAAGAGAATGAAACAAAAAGAAAAGAAATGCAAACGATATATCAAAACAAAAGAAGATAAAGATTAAAATGAAAACCTAACATGAAAACCATACAGAATCCATCCCACTTCGCTGGAGAAAAAAAATAAACCAAAAAAAAAACGTTACGAAAGGACATAATCATTGAGATAAGCAGGAGGCTTATGCACTCTGCGCCCAAAAGGCAAGCTCACACTTGGAGAAGGAAGAGCAAGAGGATCACACGAAGACTCACGGGCACCAGAAACAGAGGGACCATAATCACAAACCAAGTCATGAGTCCCAGGGTCTCTGAAATCAGAATCAGGCATGAACATAACACCAGAGCAACCCTCACCCCTTGAAGCAGGGATATGAAACGAACCACCCTTCTGATAAAGAGCGACATTCCTGAGGTTCCACCTGTCACCACCTTCCAGAACAAGAGAAAACTTGTTGAGGGAAACAACACGAAAAGGGCCCTTAAACTTATGCAGACCAGCCTTCGTTCTGCCAGACTTAACTTTGACCCAATCGCCAACAGCAATCTTGCCGGACACAACAACAGGAGAACTCTTGCCATCAGACAGTACCCAATCCTTTAACCAAGCAGGGACAGTTCTAGAACCTGGTGAACGCCCACGCATGACTTGGAAAGGAGACACCTGAGTGACACTGTGGAGGGTGGTACGGTAAGACCAAACCATGTCTTGAACCAACCGTCTGGGGTCTAAGTTGTTGGCCAAAGCAAGTTGAATGGTACCTTTAACGAGACGGTTGGACCTCTCAACCATTCCATTGCCCATGGGGTTGTATAAGGAGGTGCGAGAATGTTTGACACCACATTTCTCAAAGAAACACCTCATCTCATTGGAGGTTAACTGGGTGCCGTTGTCAGTCAAAACCATGTTGGGGAAACCCTCTGAAGAAAACAGGTTCTCAAACACTTCAATGGTGGACTTAGTGGTGATATCTCTAAGGAACTCCACACAAAGCCACTTGGAGTGGACATCAACGACCACAGCAGCAAAACGCATGTCAAGAGGAAGACCGGAAAGAGGGCCAATGAAATCCAAACACAGATTATACCAGGGTTTACCAGGATCCGAAATGTGCCCTTGATTGGCTTGAAGACCAACTTTCAACCTCTTTTCGCTCTCCTTGCAATAGGAGCAATTCTCCACCCAAACACGAATAGCATCATCCATGCCTGGCCACCAAAACTCTTGCTTTATCCTCCTGATAGTCATACCCTGGCCCAGATGTCCCAAGTGGGCTAGCTTGAAAATATGAGATCTCAGGCCAACAGGTGGCACAAAACGGTCGCCCCTCATTATGATCTCAGAACCTGAAAGAGACAACTCATCTAAGAGTTTCCAAAAGGGCCTGACAGCCACAGGCACCATACTTTCCCTGGGAGCACCTCTCCTAATAAGTAGAATAACTTCTTGGAGGACAGAGTCCTTCTTCATCTCAGACAACCACTGGTCTTGAGAAAAGGCACCCACCGGAGATTCACACACATCCCCAACCACAGCAACAGCCTCATCCACACTACACTTTTCAAGATCTTGATCAACCAACTTCCAGTCAACAGACAAGCGAGATAGACAATCCGCTTGGACGTTTTTCCAGCCTTGAATAAAAACAATTTCGTAAGAGTATTCCTGTAATCTGGCAGCAAACCTTGCAAGACGAGCAGAACCTTTGCCAGCACCACCACCCGATAAAATTTTCAACAATGGCTTGTGGTCGGTTCGCAACACAAACCTCACACCCCACAAATATACACGAAAATACTCAACACTCCAAGCAGCAGCCAAAGCTTCTCGTTCAATGACCGAGTAGTTCCTCTCAGCTTGGGTAAGTGTTCTAGAAGCAAAAGCAATGGTTCTTTCAAGACCACGCTGAAGTTGTGAAAACACTACTCCGATTCCAGTAAGACTGGCATCTACAGTCAGGAAGGAATTGCACCCAGGATCAAAGGGGGCTAGAATACCAGCATTGCAGATATTCTCCTTGATCTGTTGAAAGGAGACCTCTTGGGCTTTGTCCCAAATAAACTTGTTGCCCTTTCTCAATAACAATCTCAAGGGTTCAGACAGACAAGCAAAGCCTTGAACAAATTTTGAATAATATTCGACTAAACCCAAGAAAGAGCGAAGCTGGTCTCTGTCACTGGGTGCTGGGGCTTGGCTGATGGCAAGTAGAAGATTCTTTTTTGGAGCAATTCCATCAGCGGAGATAGTATAACCTAAGTACTCAATCTTTTCAGTTAAGAAAACACACTTATCCTTATTTACAGTTAAACCGGTGTCTTCTAATTTGAAAAGGACTTGACGCAAAGCTAAATTGTGATCATTCACACTTTTCCCAGACACTAGAATGTCGTCTTGAAAGTAGACAACCCCAGACAGACCCTTAAGCATGTTAGACATCATCCGCTGAAAGACACTAGCAGCCGAGGCGAGGCCAAACGGCATGCGAGTGAACTGGAAGGTACCCTCGGTGGTAATGAAGGCAGTCAGTGGTTTGGAGTCAGGGTGTAATCTGATTTGGTGGTACGCACTCCTCAAATCGATCTTTGAGAAGAATCTACCCCCCCCCCACAGATTGTAACAACTCATTGATATTGGGAAGGGGAAAAGTGTCAGTTATAATTTCTTGGTTGAGGGACCTGAGGTCAATGCAAAATCTCAACCGCCCATCGGATTTCAACGTGATTACGACGGGAGAAATCCAGGGCGAAGCTTCAACAGGTTCAATCACTTTGGTAGACAACATGTCATGCAATACATCCTTTAAGCCCTGTCTAACTGAAAGGGGTACTCTTCTTAGTTTATGTTGCACAGGAGAAGCATTGGGCTTCAAAACAATTTTGTGGAAATAATCCTTAACACATCCTAATCTATCAGCATATACTCTATGAGCAGCATTTAAAATGTCTTTAACTTGAACATCGTGCTCAATTGTCATAACTACATCAGGTGAACCGGGATTGATCACAATATTCAAATCAAACTGGTGCATCCATCCCAAGATTGGAGGACCTTCTCTGGCTATATACACTTTCCCATTAATACTCCTGGATTTAAATGCGATGACACCAAACATGTACCCCAGAACATCAATGGGTTTGCCTTGGTATCCCACCGGATCAATGTCCTTTTCAGTGAGAGAAACATTGTGCCACAAGGAAGAAAAGGTAGATTCTGGAATTATGGTAAACAAAGAGCCAGAATCAACCATAAGTAACACATCTTGACCACAAATAGAAAATATTGCGGAAGGTCTTGTTAACCTGGGAGAATCATATGTGGTACTAACCAAATCACAATTAAATTGTTGAATAACTAAAACTCTGTTATCAATTACATTCACTTTAGACTTGAGTTTGTCAAAAGTCTCAGAGGATTTAGTTTTATCAGAACCCTCGCCCTGTTTACACATTCTTAGATAATGACCTTTGCGACCACATTTTCTACAAATCTGGTCAAGGGCATAACATTTCTTAAAATCACCTGAATGGAATTGGCTTCCACAACGCCAACATTCTTTGCTCTTGACCCTAGAAGGAAAAGTGTTAGGGTTATTCTTATTAAAACGTTTAGAGACAGCATTAATTTCATAACCTTCCACACATTCTTCATATTCAACACTCCCAATTTGTGAGGAAGTTTTATCTCTACGCTCCAATTCTTTGATACACTTCTGAGATTCTTCGATAACTTTCGCCATGTCAATCGCATCTTTTAAGGAGGGATCTTTGGCAGCCCATAACCTTTCCTGAATTTTTCTATGACGGCATTGGACTATAAGCTGATCACAAACTAACTCATCAGTCATGTTACCGAAGCGACATTTGATGGAAAGTTCACGTAACCTGGAAACAAATTCATCAATACTCTCGTTTTCAGCTTGAGGGTGGGTATAAAAACGGTATCTTGCCATAACCAGGTAGACCTCTTTGGCAAATCTAGTCTCTAGTCTTTTGAGAGCCTCTTTGTATGCGTCATCCATGGGTTGGCCATTGGGACCTAAAGCAACTGGTAAATACTTAAACACTCTTTGCCCTTCATTACCAAGTGTGCTTAACAACAGCGCTTTTTTCCTTTCGGGGTGAAAGTTTTTCCCATCAAGCGCAGTGATGTAATTGTCTAACATTTCAACCCAGTCCTCCCAATCTATTAATGGTGTGCCTGGAGAGGACAGAAACATAGGAGGCATAACAATATTTGAGGCCATAATGAAAAACAAATGCAAATAATATAATTACACAAAAGAAGAAGTAATGTTAACTTCAAACTTGAAAGTAAGGGTGTGCAAATCACCGTGAAAGTGTCTGCACGAAGATGAGTAGATCAGCGTAGCCACGGAAAGGCAGTCGGGTTGATGTCACAAAGCCCAGTAGAATGTAGGGAAGGGCTGCGGTGAGAGACTGAAGTGAACAAAGGGAACTGCGTAGGAGACAGCAGAGCGTTCACTCCTTGAACACGTAACAATAGTAACTGACGATGCGTTTCAATGACGAGGGACGAGGAGTGTCATGAGACGTGACAACGTCAACACGCAGAGCGTCAGATGCGTTTCAAAGACGTCGGATGCGGTGCAGTTACGTGGGGAAAACTGAAGAGCTTGGAACGTTGGAAGTTCGACAAGCGCGGAAGATAAAACTTTAAAACAGTACCTTAAACGTGGCCAAATCAATGGAAATCGAAGAAAACCAATCAGCAGAGCAGGCGAAGGCAGCCGAAGACAAACTCAGCGCTGGAGAAGATGTCGCAGAATTACCAGGTTGCTTTTCACACGAAGAAGCCGAGTAGAATAGATCCAAGCATCAGGAAAGCGTCGCCAAAAATGTTGTGATGCTTCTTACGTCGAGGAAAGCAGGAGACAGGAGACGGAGGCCTTGTTCAGGTAAGTTTATTGGAAGAAAGCAACCTGGCATCCGACCACCTCGACAGCGCAGGACAACTGTCAACTCTCGAGTGTCGTGTACCAGATGTTCCACATGGAACACAGAGAAAGAGCAGAGCGAGGAGAGAATCTTATGAACAGGTAAGATTCCAACATAACACATATCAATGTTAATATTGCACTTCATAGGTTAGTTTTTGCCCGATTAAAAATTGCTATGAATTCACGGTAAACGTTTCTTTGCAAATAGATTATTTGCAAATCCTAATCTGCTATATTTATTAAATGTGCTGTGTTATTGTAGGCCATGTTTAGTTATGTATCTTTATTGTGTTGGATTTGTTGAACTATACAATAAAGTATAACATACATACATTCATGCATACACCTTATAAAAAGATATTAACCTATCTTCGCCTTAAATAAATGTTAACATCTTTTCTTATATAGGTAGAAAGTTCTTGTTGGCTCAAAGTAACATATATCTCAACTTATTTGTGTACAAAATAGAGCAAAATGAATTAGTTGGGTTCAGATCCATAGACAGATGTTCATTAATTCTATTGTTGCTACCAAATTTGAATTCTAAGGTAATGGGGGCCCTGATCATTCTGAATCCCTGTTTCTCCATGCAAGTCAGTGACTGTGTGCCATGATGCATTATTCTTTGCAATGTTATATATAGCTCTCAATGAACCTCAATCATGTATATCAGTTTCCAATAGTTGCAATAGTTGATAACGAAACTCGTTATCCACAGTTTCTACATCATAAATTCCTTCCAGGCCAGGTTGACGGTCATTTCTGAGAGTGCAGCTCTTTCTGTCTTCTTTGGATGAAAGCACAGAAAACACAGCTGCAGGAGGGGGAGGGGAAGCGGAAGGGAGACAGGGAAGGTGGTTGGTGTTGGTCATGAAAGGCAGTTAAGTTAATTTTCTTTTGTTTGCTTTTGTGACCGGAATACAAACCAGAGGCTGTGTTATGCATTGCTCCACGATTACTCCTCTGCCATTATGTTGCTGTTGAAAGCAGTGGCAGATGATTTGCAGGGAATGGATAACACAAAATTATGGATAGGTAAAACTGAACTACCACCTTAGGGTTCTGAGTGAATTAACTCGATCTGTGCTTGTTTTCTATTTGATGTCACTTAGAATCCCTTGGTAAAAATCCCTGTAATTCATTGTTACCCAACTAAAATTCGATGTAAAATCCATTGTGCTCCTGATCTGAAAGTGCTCTGAGTTAGAAAAGCTGGCATTTTCTACCATTACTAATACAATACCTCAGAACCTATACACAGTAAGGATGTCAGCACAGCTCTTCTGGCCTTTTTACAGCTTACAGTCCTATTTTCAAGGCTTTATCCTTCCCAAAGCTAACCTTAAATCCCTTTCCATTGTCTCACAGAACATATTAAAGTTTATGGCATCAAATTCATGACTAGTCTATGTCACTGGTGCTTTGAGTTCTTCCTCCTGCTCATTTAACACTGACAGTCATGGACAGGTGCCTCCCCACCTCCATTGATTTGCTGGTCAGTGGCTGCCTAAGTCGGATTGGGTCTCAGTTCTGCAGTGTGTTCAGTTCTGCAGCCCACGTTTCTAATTTCCGGTATCACTGTCTTACTACATCACAGAGTGATATAAGGGGCCACCATGTGGTTCAGCGTCCCTAGCATAATGAGCATAGCACATTGGTAACATTATAACGTGCACATAAATATAACAAACCTATGCCTCACCTATAACACCAACAAACAGCAATCCAGCTCACAATAGAGGCAACAACAAAGCCTTCACTAAGTCAGCTGCAACACCATTTACACAGCAACACAGAATGGGAACATTGCAATTCATGTCTAATTTGCTCCAAACTAACAGCTCCTTCTAAACTTTCAATTCCATGTACAGATAAATAAAGAAGGTCACAATGGAGGTAACAACGGTGGTTGGGAAAATATAGAACACAGCCTAAGCTGACCAAAAGCAGCACTACCACCCCTAAAACGGCAATGCCATATAACAAAATCTCTCTTTCTCACAACAAAGCATAAAACAACAGCCTGTGTCACATTGGAGGCACATCCAAGAAGTGAACAATTGTACAAGTAAACGTAAATTTATAAATAAAGAAGTACACATTAAAAGGTTCCATAAACACAACTAAAGCTATGCGCAATAAAAGGGAAAACCTGTTGAAATTGTTAATTAGCATTTCCCCGATCATGTTCTGCCTCAATACTAAAAACATTTAAACAAAGTATAAGAAACCATAACCTATTAAATACAAAAGCTCCTGCACCGAAGTCACAACTGAAAAAAAAAGTTTTCATTCTGACTCTATAAAGAGACTGGCTATAAATATAAAAGTTCAAATCACGTGAAAGTGCAGTGCACATTCCAACCACTTCATAAGCTGTGCAGTTTTTTATGAGTGTTCAAAATGTTCTTTTTAAAGCTCCATGGGCAAAGATAAAAATAGAATTTGGTGTGTGATGTGGTACTAACTGTAGTATCTTGTAAATATGTATAGCTGGACCCTTCTGGCTGGTAGGCTGATGCAACAAACTCCTGAGACGGAAGCCGGGAGCTACGAATGATTACTTTTTAAAATTGAATATTGTGTTACTGTGTGCTTTTTAAATTACATTCTGTGGCACTTTCTCTCACCTCCTCCTGAGGCACCGACATCCCCTGACCCTTCTCCCCGCGCAGCCGAGTAAAGGTGCTGCAGCGGGTCGCAAGAGGATCCCCGTCATCACCAGAGCGTAGGCCACGCCCCCATTCCCCTCCCATATTACGATGTGCTTTCCACGGAAGTCCGTGACCGCCCGGGACCAGGGGCCATGCACCCTGCCCCTGCTCTAATCTATACCTCAGCCCAGTTACTGTCATATAACAATTTGCAGCCCATTGCCCCCCCCTCCTTCAGCGAATCATTTCCCTGGGTATTTCTGTCCTTTCACCTACTTTACCCAGTCTTATGCCGCTTATCTCCCGGCCTACTAACTTCTCCTCTCCTGCCCTCTCCCCTGCCCTGCCGCCTCTTATGGCCTCCGCGTATTTGCTAAACACCAGATCGGCCGGTAAGCATCAGCTCGAACTTTTTAATTTGCTGGACACCGTGTCTCCCGACTTTCTGTTTTTAACAGAAACTTGGTTCTCTGCTGACTCTCTCCCTGACCTACTATCCACCCTACCTGATTCCTACTACGCTCTTCGGGCGGATCGCCCAGCAGGTAAATCAGAAGGGGGGGTGGCAATGATAATTCGTTCCACCCTTCAATTCTCGCTTCTCCCCCACCCTCCCATTCCCGGTGTTGATTTCTTAGTCGCTCGTTCTACTAACATTCCGGCTCCCCTCACAATAATCCTTATGTATCGGCCCCCACAGAACATGCCTTCCTTCGTATCTACCCTTCAGGAAATCCTGGCTACGCTCGTGGTTAACAACTCATCCGTGATCCTCCTGGGTGATTTTAATTACTGGCCAGGTGATCCAAAGGAAGACCAGTTCTCCAAAGACTTCTCAGCCACTCTTCAATGTCTCAATTTCCTCTCTCACGTTCACTCTCCCACTCATGCCCAGGGCCACATACTGGACCAGATCTGGTCGGCCAGATGCCCCATATCTTGCCCTACTGTTCTCCCCTGCATATGGTCTGACCACTCTTTGATCTCCTTCTCCATTCAGCTTGAATCTCCAGAGAGACCCTTCATACCCAGGAACATCTCGGCCCGCAACTGGAATCGAGTTGATCTTAGTTCCCTTGGGGCCTCCCTCGCTCTTTCCCCTCCCGATTTTGCGAATCTCTGTCTTGATTCTCAAGTAGGTGCTCTGAACCATTGGTTATCCTCCTCTTGTGATTTGGTCGCTCCCCTAAAGAAAGTCAAGGCCTGCCGTCCCCATGACGCCCAAAAATGGTTCACGGATGAACTCAAAAACCTCAAATTAGACCTTCGGCGCTCTGAACGCCATTGGAGGCGCAATTATTGCCCTCTGCTGCGTGCTAAATATAAGACTCTATTAATCAACTACAAAAAGGCCATTCTCTCTGCCAAAACGACCTATTTTTCGGAAATAATCACCTCCGCTGCCAACAAGCCTAAGGAGATATTTTCCACTATTCATAATCTAGTTTCCTCGGATAGGGCCAACCCTAATCTTATTCCTTCTCAAGATCTTTGCATCTCCCTTAACAATTTTTTTCTAGAGAAAATAAAAAAATCAAATCTAATATTCCTCCAGTCACAACGCTGCTCTTTTCCATTGCTCTTCCCTCACCCTCTGCTTTTCTTTATCAATTTCCTCACATTTCTCAGCATGCCTTTTTTGAACTCCTTCAGAAAGTCAAGTCGGGCTCTCCGACTGACTGTGTTCCAGCTCGTATCCTGAGAGAGCTTCTCACCCACTGTCCTGCTCCCCCCCTTTCTCTCCTTAATGCCTCCATTTCATCTGGTCTAGTACCAACATTCTTCAAGTCAGCTATAGTTTTTCCTATTTTGAAAAAACCTGGTCTGGACCCATCTCTCCCATCCAACTTCAGACCCATCTCCCTCCTCCCATACCTCGGGAAGATCCTAGAGAGCCATATCACGATGTGTCTCTCTACCTTCATCGAGAAAAACCATCTTCTGGCCTCACACCAAGCTGGATTCCGCCCTGTCCACTCCACTGAATCAGTGGTCTTGTCCGTTCTAGATGACCTTAATCTGCCCCAAGCCTTGGTACTCCTCGATTTGTCCGCTGCGTTCGACACGATCGACCATTCCATTCTACTTGACCGTGTCCGCGCAGCGGGCATTCGAGGCACTGCCCTCTCTTGGCTCACCTCTTTTCTCACCAAACGGACACAGGCGGTCCAGCTCTCTGGTTTCTCTGCCCCCTCTCGCCTGGTTCCCTGTGGAGTCCCCCAGGGTTCTTCCCCATCCCCCCTTCTTTTCAATCTTTACATTCACCCTCTTGTTCTTTCTCTTCTGGAAATGGGGGTCTCCGTATATAACTATGCGGACGACCTCCAGTTGGTATTCGATCTTTCCTCCCCCTCTGATTCCTTACCTAAATTTCATTCCACCCTAACCTTTATCTCCGAGTGGATGAACTCCAACCAACTCAAGCTAAATCTGGACAAGACGGAGTTGGTCCTGACTGGCCACACCATTTCTCCCTGGTCGGCCGCCCTTTGGCCTTCTACCTTCGGCCCCCCGCCCACGCCAGTGGCCTCTGCTAAAACCTTAGGCATTAAAGTCAGTCGGGACCTCTCCATGCACGCCCAGATTAGCACAGTGGTATCTTCCTGTTTCCTCACCCTCCGGATCATCCGGAAAGTGTCCAGTTTTTTTTCCTCTGACGCCCTCAAACTTATTATTTCAGCTCTGATTCTGTCCCGTCTTGACTACGGAAATAGCCTCTTCGTAGGCATTCCAGCCTACGAACTTCGCCATCTTCAGGCTATTCAGAACCAAGCTGCCCATCTCATTTTTCACCTCCCCAAATCCCTTCACATCACCCCTGTGCTGAAATCTCTCCACTGGCTTCCCATCCGCCAGAGAGCACTTTTTAAAATTGGTTGTCTGGCCTTTATGGCCCGTGCTCGTACTGCCCCGGTCTTTATCAATTCTCTTATCAGCCCTTACATTCCCAACCGTACTCTCCGCTCTTCCAACCAAGCCCTCCTAAACGTTCCGCGTTTCCGCAGATCCAAGACCGGAGGCACCCGCTTCTCCGTACTAGCCCCTTGTTTTTGGAACAGCCTTCCACTGTCCATCAGATCAACCCCAGTCTACACCCAGTTCCGTAAGGCCCTCAAGACCCTCTTATTTTCTCAAGCGTACTCCTGCTAAACTTCCTCAGTAGAATTCCATCCTCATCAACTGCCTACGTCAGCGCCAGGAAGCCGCCAGGTCACAGTGCGCTCTATCAAGTATTTTCAATTTCAATTTCAATTTCAAATCTGGCCCCTGGTGGACTCCGTAGAAGAATAACATATTCGCTTGGGTGAGTCTAGTTGTGGTTAAATAAGTTCATGATGAAGCACATACAGTGAGTTAGCTGTTTCACTCAGAAAAATTGCACTACAGAGTTACGTGTGCGCCGCAGTCATTTGCATTCTACAGGCCTGGGGAAGACAATACAGTTGGTGATGAGTTGGGGGATCTGCATCCCAAAGTAATGGGAGGTTTCTACCTGCGAATTTGCCGGGGTCCAGCAAACTGCTCGAGAGCACCACATGTGCAGCAGTTAAAATGGCTGAGTTGATGGTTGGTGTACATGGAGCAGTGCAAGGCTTTTTAAGAATGCAAAGGCCCAACAGGAAGTTCGGTCACAGTCAGCCCGAAACATGCTGGTAATGTTGAAAGAAGAGGTAAGGCATAGCAACACAGATCAGCATACATGCAGTGTCATAGGGCTAAAGGCAGTGACAACCAGGTACAGAGAAGCACAGAAGGCCCTGATATCCAGGTTCAAAAAGCACACTAACAGCAGAATAAGCCAGGCACCACGAAATGCTAAAGGCAGTAAAAACCAGTTATGATGCAGAAGGTGAGAGTGGTGATGACTATGTACAGGAGATGAAACAGTTACTCATTGCCAAAGATGAAAAAGAGGCTATACGACATCAGATCGGCCGCAACAACATTGATGCAAGCCCGCAGCTGGGGCTTAGAGATGATATGAATGGAGCAGGTCCCACTAGGCAGCACGCAGCAACAGAGACGGCCCTACTCTAAACATCAGTAAGGGCCTCAACTGGCTATGAGGCTGCCGTTTTCTCCAAACTGCTGCTTTCATTTGATGCCTCCAAAAAAGCAGAATATTGGCGCCAGATGTATTGTCTGGATCAAAAATGTGATGATTTTGTCAAGTCTCTAGGAGAAACAGATTACAAGAAGATAATTAAATACTTAAAGAATCTTGCAGGCGACAGAGTGAAAAAATCAATAAAGAAAATATCACAAGCTGATGAAACATCATACCGTCAGATTAGGGGGTATTAGGAATCAAGTTCTATCCAATGCTAAACGTCGTCTATGAAAGGTGCATCTTCAGCCAAGCCAGATAGAATGCTGGGCAAACCATGGATGAGTTTGATGAAAGACTTGAAGCCCTCACCAAGCATTGCAAGTTCAATTAATTCAATGATGAAGAAGCCATACACATCAGAGTCATCGATGGTTGCCTTTCTGACTTGTTCAGATTAGGTATGCTGTGTGAGACATTCAGTATGGAAAGAGTGCTCATAAATGTGAGAACAGAACATGCAGATAGACGAGCTGCTGATATGGAAGCTGGAATGGTCCCGAGTGAATGAGCAATGAACATCCGAAATAAGCAGAGACACATGGCCAAGGACCATAAAGTGATGTCTCAGAAGAAAGAGAAATTGTATTTCTGATGCACATTTTACTTTCCATACAAAGGTAAATGTTCCACCTTTTGACAAGTAGGCAAAGTTTGCTGAAAAGATTACCATTTTTTAATGATTTGCAAAGCAAAAGAGAAACCAAGTACATCCCATTGAGAAGAGAAAATGGACACCAGAAAGTTCCAGAAACCCTCTAGCCACTCCCACAAGACCAAGCGGGACAATAATTGATGCAAGTGAAAACTAAACAAAGTCGATCATCATCAAATTCATCTTCCAGAGGTTCTTCAATGTCATTGTCGAGCAACAGTTGAGAAGATGGCTATGCAATGATGGTGTTGACTGGTCAATGATGTGAGCACATAGGTTTGGCTTCATGCTGAGCGGAGTCCAAGTTCAAGTGAGATCGCCACGTGAAACAACCACATTCTTTTGTACATTGTCACAAGATCACACTAAAGGTGAATGCTTGTTTCATACCTTTAGTCATCAACAGTGATGCATCGATAAACATGCCGGCAGGGAAGTACAATGAACTGTCACCTGTCACCCGTCTCACACCTTCCAAGACAAAGGTATATACATTGGCTGCCTCCGTGCCATTGCACAGTCAAGGATCATTTGTAGCAACCCTGTGACTGACACAAGAATACAAAGATACAAGCATTGATTCATGTTCTTAAAGGTACTTTGTCAAGTGCGAGTTTAATCAGTTTCAGTACTGCTGCAGACTTTGATCTGATTTGCATCAACTATAACATAAATACACAAGCAGCCATAGTAAGTCAATTCCTGTCATTGTTTCATGGCCTAGGACAGCATAAGACCATGGAAGTGCAGCTTCATATCAATGTGAACATTCACCCTGTTGCTCAACGACATTGCAGTATTGCTATTCACGTACAGGAAGCTGTTGAGAAAGAACTGGAAATGCAGTTAAAGCATGATATCATTGAACGCTCTACTGGTCCAACCCCATGAATTTCACTCATAGTGGTAGTGCCAAAAAAGGACAGTGGAACTGCTGTGAGCACCTGTGTTGACATGCTCTCCAAGCTAACAGGGCAATTGAGAGACCAACATCCTGGTCCACATGTTGCAGATATGATTACACAGTTAAACACGGCCAAAGTCTTTAATAGTCTTGATCTGAATAAGGGGTACCATCAACTTGAACTAGAGAAAAACTGCAGGTACAGGACCACCTTATCGACCATATTGATTTGTTGAGGTATAAAAGACTTACTTTTGGTGAATCGTCAGCTGCAGAACTTGTTTGGGATGTTATTCACAGCATAGTACAGCCTATCATACATGCTTTTAATTATAGTGGGGATATACTGATATTGGGGCCACTCGAAAGGAACATGACAAAGCCCTTACACAAGTATGCTGCTTGTTGGCTGATGCCGGTCTCACTTTGAATGCATAAAAGTGTGGGTTTCACAAAACAAAACACACATTTTCTGAGCATACTTTCTCTGAAAAAGGTATGATGCCACATCAAGCTACAGTACAAGCTTTGATGTCCACTACTCCAACACAAGATTTGACTATGCTACGATACTTCCATGGCATGGCCAGTTACTGTTCCAGGTACATTCATGATTTTGCCACAGTTAGAGCCCTATTGAGAGACTTGACAAAAAATGAATGCTTTGTACCAGTGTTCATCTGAATGCAACCTAAGCTTTTAGAAAATCAAAAATGCAATTGAGAACGATACTGAAATGGCCTATTTTGATTCAAAATTTCACATTGAGTTTGTAGTAGACACCAGCTCAGTGGGGTCAGGTGAAATCCTTCCCCATCACAGCGGACATGACAAGGCACAAAGGCACATAGTGGCTTATGAGAGATGGAGTCTGCCGCAGACCCAACGTGCTTATTCCCAACCTGAAAAAGAAAGTGCTGTGGTGTGGGCTTGCAAACACTTCCATGTGTTTCTATACAGAAAACACTTCACCCTTGTCAATGACCACCAAGCTTTGCTTACTATTTTTGGGAGTCCATCAGCCAAGATGTCCCCTCTCAACTAGACGTGGGGTTGCATTTGCAAGAGTTTGATTGCACTATTGTGCATAGACATCTGGAAAGATAAGAATCCCAATGACTGCTTATCACAAATGCCAGTACAGTATCACAGTACAATGTCTAAAGTGGCTGAGGCCTATGTTAACTTTATAGTCAATTAAAGCATACCTGCAGCACTTTCAGTGGAGCAAATTCTTTCTGCTACAAATTCAGATCGAGATCAGTGTGTTCTCAACTACACTATTGCCCAGCAATCCTGGCAGAAACACATTTGATCTCTTATTGATGACGTTGAATAATAACAATTAAAAAATGTGAGCGAGGAACTCTCTGTTACCCAAGAAGGCATTATATTATGCGGTTCTAGAATTATCATTCCAGAGAGTTTGTAAGAAGTCATTGAACTAGCTGATGAGAGTCATGATGGCATTGTCGCCATCAAGAGAAATCTTCGAGGCCCAGTGTGGTTTCCTCACCTTAACAAAAGAATTGAAAGATAGTTAAAGGCCTGTAATTTGTTCAACTGCGTGTCTAGCAAAACAGTGCAGCATCCATTAGTTATGTCTGACCTCCCAAAGCAGGTGTGGGAAGGGATCGCTATGGATTTCTTTTGACCCTTTAACAATGGGCATTATCTAATGGAAGTTGCTCATGAGTACTCATCATTTCTCCTGGTGGAAGACGGGTGATCTACCACTCTTGACAAAGTCATAGGGCCGCAGTGAGACCTCCGTCTTCAGACCTCGGATCGTACTCTCCCGGCAGCTCTGCTGTGCTCTGCGTCGCCTCTGGCAGCCTCACCGTTGCAGGGTTTAAGACTACCCTGATTCTGTTTTTATTTTCCTTTTGTCGCTCTGTGCCTCTTTAAATTCATTATATTATGCCTTACTGTTGTTGTGTGTTGGTTTTTCCCTATTGTCCCTTATTTTTGTAGTACTGGTTCTCCTTACGTTTTCCCCGTTTCATGCTGCTGCATTGGCCTGTGACCCCTCCCCCTGACCGCCCCGCTCCTGCCTCCCAGCTGCATGTCCCTTCCACCTCCCCTAAATAATGGTGGCCACCGCAGGGGAGCGTGAGTGAGACCTCCGACTTTGGTCCTAGGATCACAATCTCCCCAGCAGCTCTGATGTGCTCTGCGTCGCCTCTGGCAGCCTCACTGTTGCAGGGTTCGAGACTACCCTGATTCTGTTTTTTTTTTCTTTTGTCGCTCTGTGCCTCTTTAAGTTCATTGCATTGTGCCTTACTTTAGTTGTGTGTTGGTTTTTCCCTATTGTCCCTTATTTTTGTGGTACTGGTTTTCCCTTATTTCCCACCTCTGCATTGACCAGTGACCCTTCCCCCTGACCGCCCGCTCCCGCCTCCCAGCTGCATGTCCCGCCCCCCTGCCCTACATAATGGCGGCTGATGCACAGTCGCGCAACAGTCGCGTTCAGCGGGGGTGCCACTGCTGAGCCAAAGGCGTGTCTAAGGCAAGCCTGTCTGCACCCGTCTATGACCCGACCGCGGCCAGCACCAGGCACCCTCGATCTCTGGGACCCCGCTGATACAACTCCTCAGCACTCCACACACTCAACCATGAAAGACACACCCACTGCAAAAGATCCTCGCTCATTACCACCCATGGACAGTTCTTGTGTAGACTCTGCCCCAGATCCTTCACCTTTGACAAAACCACCTTAACCGCCAAAGGCCCACCTGATGCACGCGCCGCCAAAACCCTAACTTGCATTCTTCTCAATGTGCGCTCCCTGCACCGACAGGCCATAGAGATCTGGGACTTATTCAACACCGTCTCGCCTGACGTTGCCTTCTTCACAGAAACCTGGATCAACGCCCTGACATCGCCATTGTGACCCCCGACGGCTACAAGATCCAGAGAAAGAACCGCCCCCACTGCCCAGGAGGAGGACTCTCCATCACACACAAGACCCACCTCCGACTCTCCACATTCAGCAAGAGTGACCCCCACTCAAACAGAGAACACCTCCACTTCCAGATCCAGACCAGCCCCAGAACCACGCAACCAAGCACCCTAATTTACAGACCACCGGGACCTCGCACCCAGTCCTCAACTACCATCTCTGAGCTCGCCGCTCCCCAAGCCATCACCTCCACGGACTACATCCTACTAGGGGACCTGAACTTCCACCTTGACAACCGCGACAACCCCGACTCCATCACTATTTTTCTCAACAACCTTGGGCTGAAGCAGCTGGTCAACATACCCACATGCAAAGCTGGACACACCCTCGACCCTATGTTCGCGGGTGGGACTAACATCCACTTCAGCCACACCACCCAGCCCCTCTGAACGGACCACCACTGCGTCCACTTCACCTTCAACACCACCACCGCACACAAGCCTCCCCCATGCCCACCACGAAGGAACTGAAGCAAGGTTTCAGAGAAACACCTCTACACCACCCTTCTCCAAACCCTCCCAGTGCCTCGACCAACACCAACTCCACAGCCAGGGAATTCTACTGCTGGATCTTCTGCTGTGCCCACAAACTTGCACCCCTCCGTCGCCCCGCCAAACAACGCCCCCTGAAGGCCGCCTGGTTCACCACAGAGCTACAAGAAGCCAGAAGCTCCTGCAGACGCCTAGAGAAAACCTGGCAAAACCAGAAAACCACAGAAGCATAGAAACATCACAGGAGCGCCTTGATGGAATACCACCAGCGCATAAGAGACACCAAACGGACCTTCATAAGAGACAAAGTCCAGACCAACGCAACCAACGCCAAGGAACTGTTCAACGTCAAACAGCAGTTCGCAAAACCCCCCAGCGAAGCCAAGGACATCACATCTTCCCATGAACTCTGTGACAAACTCAGCTCCTACTTCCATCTGAAGATCAAGGTCCTCTACGACAACTTCAACAAGCAGACGCCGGACACCCCCCCTCGCCGCCGATAAACCTTCCATCATGACCTGGAATCCCGCCACCATAAAACACATCACCGTGACCGTGAACTCCATCCTGGACGCCTCCCAGTCTGGATTCCGCAGCAATCACAGCAGCAAGACCACCCTCCTCGTCCCCACAGACAACATCCGCATTCTATTTGACCAGGGACACACAGTGGCCCTTGTAGTAAATGTCCTCTCCACTGTTCTTCTCTGGCTAGACTGTACTATGTTATCTGTGACATCATAGAATGCCAGGGTGTCCCTCTAGCTCACTGTGCCTTTCTATTACTTACTGCGGCAGTTGGTCATCTCAGGCTGAGCTGCTAACAGCTGGCTCCTGGTGGGGTTTTCCTTATATCTTGACCTGTCTATCTAACCTGGAAGGAACTTGCAATAAAGGATCTTAACATATCAAGTGGATTCTGCATCTTTCATTTACCACAACTTGGCAACGTTTTGAAGAGGATGAACCTACCTGTGCACTAAGAAAGCTACTTCAAGAAAAGGAACTTAAGAAAGGAACTAAAGACATTGTGAACATTTTTCATAAGACAGAAGGTAACGCCCAGCTGACCCCACCAGTGTCCTATCACATCTGGACAGCCTACACCCTGGGCGTGTGTCTTTATTTGGTATCTGTTCCTGTATGGTCAGCCTACAACCTGGCGTTTGTTGTTTTGGCTGTCTCTGCTGTCTTCTGGAAGCTCTTTTGTGTGGAGAAGCGTGCGTTTGGGCATCACTGTTGTGTCCTACAATTTGAGGAAAGGCATCAGTCTGGTCTGAGACGTCACATCTACTTAACTGGCTTGGCAGCGCTAGTCTAGGTGAGCGCATTCGGGGACCGGCGCAATTATTTTTGCCAGCGGCTGCTTACTGGTGGAGACTCTGAACTGTGCCTTACTCTTTGGAGGAAACGGCGCTGCACTATTGTGGGTGAGTGCATTCAAGGTCTGGTGTCATGCGAGAAGCCTGTTTCTAGTATTGTGCAACGTGTTGGAACGACATGAGCAACAGACACTGAGCAGTCACTCTGGCTGTGACTGCGTGGCCTGGAAAATTACATTAAGGTATGGCGCATGTTGGAATTCCGTGCGGCGTAGCGGTTTGATCTTCTGATTCAGCGCGAGCTGTACTTTTCAAATATCTGCATTCATGCCACAGCGCGCGCATGCTTTTAGCTGTGTGTAAAGACTGGACGGCCTCAGCTTTCTGTGCCTTTCCATGCTCGTCTACTCACCGTCCTGGTTGCCAATGTCTCTTGGTTGACGGTTGGCCAGCAGCGATCTTCCCTCCTTCTCTTCTGCCGTCCTTCTGATGATGTGCTTAGAATGCTTCTAGGAGTTAGCGAAGGTCTTCAGTGACGTCACGCCTTCCCTCTGTTGTCTTCGTTCAGAACGCCTTGGCCGTGAACCATCCGGCTGTGGCGTGACAGCGTGCCGCCACCTTCCTCAAGATCAGCGTCTCTCAGTGTAGTTTCAACTTAACACGCACACTGTGGTGGTCATGTTTTGTGTCAGCAGTGTGCCGCAAACGTGGATAATGATGATTTCTTTATGCCTTCATGCCGTCGAGCCGACTATTGATGAGAAACGAGCATTCTCATTATTTGATCAGCACCTGGAACATTTTCGTTTCACGGTCAATTGCGGGACCAGAGCAATGGAGTGGAAGGGTCTTTTCTTTTGGTCTTGATCACGTTCTTCTTGTCTGATGGAAGCCCACGGCGTCTGCAGGGAGCAGAGTACAAAGACCCCGAGTGAGAGGTCGCTCACCGGAGCTAATGTTATTAATGTATTTGTGTAGCAGTTCTCAACGCCTAATGTGTATCATTTAACACAGTTTTGTTTTGTATAGGAGTGTGTTTTTAGCATGGGTAATTCCTGGTGCTTCTTTACAAAGTGTGTTGTAATATGGTGTGGTGTGTAGTCAATGCTCATCCATATTGTCAGGGTAGGTATCCTTAAGTTTACCCTATTTAGGGGAGGTTGTGTCTGTGTGGGTAGTCCATGCCCCGTGTAGTGGTGTATGCTCATCCATATTGTCAGGGTTGGTATCCTGAAGTGTACCCTTTCTAGGGAAGGTGGTATTTGTGTGGGTAGTCCATGGCCCATGTAGTGGTGTACGCTCATCCATATTGTCAGGGTTGGTATCCTTAAGTTTTCCCTATTTAGGGGAGGTTGTGTCTGTGTGGGTAGTCCATGCCCCGTGTAGTGGTGTATGCTCATCCATATTGTCAGGGTTGGTATCCTGAAGTGTACCCTGTCTAGGGGAGGTGGTTTCTGTGTGGGTAGTCCATGCCCCATGTAGTTGGTGTTTGTGGGTAGTCCATGCCCCATCGTTTGTCCCAGGGTTATTGTCTTTATCCTGCGGTGTACCCTTTTCTGGGGAAGTTGGTGTTTGTGGGTAGTCCATGCCCCATAGTTTGTCCCAGGGTTATTGTCTTTATCCTGCGGTGTACCCTTTTCAGGGGAAGTTGGGTGCTTGCGGGTAGTCCATGCCCCATGTCTATTCCCAGGATTACTGTCCTGCGGTGTACCCTTTGAGGTTGTGCATTTATGGGTAGTCCATGCCCCATTTCCCAGGGTTATTTTGCTTACCCTGCGGTGTACCCTTTTCAGGGGAGGTTGTGCGTTTTTGGGTAGTCAATGCCCATTTTTATTCTCAGGATTGCTGTCCTGCGGTGTACCCTTTTCAGGGGAGGTTCAGTGTCTGTGGGTAGTCCATTCTCCATACTATGCGCTAACCCCCTGCTTTTGGTGGAGATGGTTTGTGCAATATTTTCCTTTCGAAGTCTACCTTCTTGCAGCTACTGGCCAGGGCTTTATTTTGGTAAGATTTTGAGCTGTGAATCTATCATAGGTTTAGTGTCAGCACATCTTTATCAGGAGTACTTTGTTTGTTTTTTTTCTTTGGTGAATTCTTGTCAAAGGGGTTTGCTCTCTTGGGATATCTTTAGTGAGTCTTACCTCTATTGTGTCTCTCCCAGTCTACACTCATTCTTGTTTCTAGGGTGTTTACCCTGTGGTGTACCCATGTGTGGGGAGATTATGAGTGTCAGCAGCTAACTTAGCTGTTGGTCTTGTGTTTTTTCGAAACCTTGCTGTTTCGTTAAGGGAGGGGGATGTGGCATATTATGTCATAATGTTGTTTTCTTTGTTCTTTGCTCTGCTAATGATACCTCATGCTAACGTCATCTCATGTTGTACACTATTACTTTTGGTTCTTCTTATTTGTGTACTTCCTTGCTGATTGTTGCATTTGAGGTATTGTTGCCGATCATTCCTTTATTCTGCTCTTACTCCATAAGGGAAGAGGATGTGTAGTAAATGTACTCTCCACTGTTCTTCTCTGGCTAGACTGTACTGTGTTATCTGTGACATCATAGAATGCCAGGGTGTCCCTCTAGCTCACTGTGCCTTTCTATTACTTACTGCGGCAGTTGGTCATCTCAGGCTGAGCTGCTAACAGCTGGCTCCTGGTGGGGTTTTCCTTATATCTTGACCTGTCTATCTAACCTGGAAGGAACTTGCAATAAAGGATATTAACATATTAAGTGGATTCTGCATCTTTCATTGACCACAGCCCTCATCCTTCTGGACCTCTTCGCAGCCTTCGACACCGTTTCACATCACACACTCGCAGCCAGACTTCACGACGCAGGGATACAAGGAACCGCCCTTGACTGGATCCAATCCTTTCTCTCCGGCCAAACCCTGAAGATCAGACTCCCTTCCCTCCTCTCCAAATTTACCAATATCAACTACGGAGAACTCCAAGGATCATCGCACAGCCCCACGCTCCTCAACATCTACATGGCCCCCCTCGCCGCCATCGTCAAACAGCATGGGCTCAGCTTTGTATCCTACCCCAATGACAACCAGCTCATCCTCTCTCTCACAAAGAAGCTCGAAGACAGCAGACTATGTTTCCAGGAAGGAATGAAGAATGTGGCAGCCTGGATGAAAGACAGCTGTTTGAAGCTCAATTCTGAGAAGACTGAGGTCCTCTTCCTTGGACCCTGCTCCTCCGCCAGGGACAACACCTGGGGGCCATGGCCCTCAGGAGCTTGCGCACCCCCTCAGCATCATCCTCGACTCCTCCCTCTCCGTGAACCGCCAGATCAAAGCCGTCGCCTCCACCAGTTTCAACTGCCTACACATCCTCAGCAAGATTTTCAAATGGATCCCCCGACTGCAGAAGAACCGTAACCATTGCACTCATAACCAGCAGACTGGACTATAGCAAGGCCCTACATGCCGGTATAAACAGAACCCTTCTACACAAACTCCAAACCATCCAGAACGCCGCAGCCAGACTCATTCTTGGGACACCAATTCACGAATACATGACCCAACACCTATGAGACCTCCACTGGCTCCCCTTCGAGAAGAGGGTCACCTTCAAACTCCTCACCCACGCCTACAAATCACTCAACAACATCGGACCCAAATACCTCAACAAGAGATTATCCTTCTACGCACCCAAGAGGAACGTCCGATCCGCCAGCTTCGTGGCTGAGGTCCCCCACATCCGCAGAAACAGAACAGGCGGGAGAGGCTACTCCCACATCGCAGCCATGACCTGGAACGAGCTCCCTGTGAACATCAGACGCTCCCCGACCCTGAATATATTCAGGAAGGACCTCAAGACCGGGCTCTTCAACTGATCCGGAGCTGCCCCCCCAATGCCTTGAGACCCTCACGGGTGAGTAGCACACTATATAAAACCCTGATTGATAGGGACATTAAATGGAATTTTTGCAACATGGTGTGTCCCCTCAATTCTTAAGTCTGACATTGTCCCATTATTTAAAGAGTTTCTCACTAACATTAATTTCATACATCAGAAACGTTCCACTTTCTAGCCACAGGCCAACTGCATTGTCAAACTCTTCATGGGAATCCTAAAGAGAGTAGTTCAGAAAGTGATTTCAATGCGGCTCTATGTTCAGCCCTTCATGCCTACAGATAAACTACCCATTCCACTAAAAGTGGAATCCCTGCCACTTTGATGTTTGGGAGAGCTATGGAAACCAAATTGTAGCAATGGACCACTCATAGTTCGACAGAAGCAGACGAGATCCATATGACGGATTCCTTGCTCAAGTCCAGAATGAAGACCTTTGCTGATAAACACTGATGTGCTCGGGACATGATGTACAACGAAGGAGACGAGTCCTGGTCAAACAATAATGGAAATGCAGGTCTGATGCTCCATTTGATACTAAAACCTTGTGGGTCGTGACAAGGAAAGGACATATAGTGACCACTCAGCATTCCTCCTACACCTACCTTTGCCTCCTCAGTGCCTGGAGCAGGCCCCACTCACATGAATTATGATGTATATGTTTATAATATTTGTACTTTTTACTTCACAGAGGAGGAGATGTAGTGTCTTGTAAATGGGGAACATCCTTTACGACGAAACTTTAACAACGCGGTACTGTTACCACGCTACTTTTACAACGCAAGTCGTTACAACGACTTGCGCTGGGGGGCGCTCCAGGATAGTAAATAGTTTAATTTACTATCCAACTCCTTCCCTAGAGTCCACGGGGACAGGAGTTGGAATAGTAAATAAAACTATTTACTATCCAGCGCCCCCCAACGCAAGTCGTTGTAACGACTTGCGTTGTAAAAGTAGCGTTGTAATGGTACGCGTTGTCAAAGTACGCCTCGGAACGGCATACATCCCTTGTAAATGTGTACAGTGTGTAATCTTCTGGTCTCTGATGGACTCTGTAGAAGAATGACATAATCGTTTGGGTGTGGTTAATAAATTCACAAGGCAGTGCGGACAGTTAGTTGACGGTTGCACTCTGAGGAGTAAAGATGTTCTCTACAGAGCTCCGTGTGCGGCAGTCATTTGCATGCTATCGAGCTGGGGAGGCCGCTACACTAACATGAACTTCTACTCATTTTATTGAACTTCTACTCATTTTTATTAACTACTCATTCAAATACTGCTACAACATGTATCACTGATTCAGAAATCGTCGCAGATACAGAACTGCTTTACAGCTTTCACCAATATCCCTGCTGCTTTTAACTACTACAGACACAGATCTGTTTATGTAACACGGGCAGCACCGGTTACAAATTCAAACACCCAGAAAGAGAAGGGCATATATGATCTGGGACATGCTGTAACTTCTGCCTGCTCTGCGCTGACAGCGATTTATACTTCCTTAAGATTATCCTTGCCCTGGTGAAGACTGGGCACAATACGTAAGCGTATATATCGAAATCATTTTTTGTTTAATCTATTCTGTGATTTTACTTGGGTGTTATTCATGATGCTGAAAGCTCAGTCAAGGTCTATACTTGAAGCTCAAAAGGTGCAGATCTCATTAAGTTGTGGCATCACATTGTACTCTGCAGCATTTTGAGGTATAAATTTCACTATTATCGAATATTTTAATGGACAGGATTTCATCACCTCTTCTGTCAGTGACTTGTAATCATTGTTCCGTCCGAAAGCGGCTTCCCGATGCAGCCTAAAAGAAGTCGATTTTACAAGGTCCTCAAAGACCAGAGTTCATTATGCCTGTCTAGAAGACATTTTGCATTTGCTGCTCAAAACTCAAAGTTGCATGACGAAGAAGGAATTTTATGAAATGTAAAATATGTCCATTTCATCATTTCCAAATCCTTCAATCTGTTCTTTAAGTCGCTTTAAAAGTAGAGACATGAAAAGCAAAGCAGATTGACAACTTACCTGGTCTTGTTCTTTCCTGTACTCTGAAGTGATATTTCTGGCGGCACTGGGCCAGAGCACATTCTTGCCCATAATAATACCTTACATTCTTGGAGATCTTGGTCGTTGCGTTAAGTATTGCCCTTTAGTGGCACCCAAGAAAAGTGGAAATTTGAATCTGGCTTCATTTTTAAACAATTATTTATCTTTTCTTGTTGGGCCATGTTCCTACAAGCCGGAAAGGGCACTAAGAATGTATACAACGAATCATTACGTATCTACCAAATGTAATACATTTTTTCCATCTAGTTGAAAAACAGGCACATTCCAATAGAACTCCAGATCTACGTTCTCAAAACTTCTGATAAGTTGTGCATAACATTCGAATTTTTACATTGGGTGTGTCATTGGAAATGCAAATGCCAAAGAAGTTGCAAGTCTGGCCAAAAAGAACTGCAGTGGCAATCAAAGAATAAACCTACAAATTAATATCGTGATTCACACCAATTTAAATCCAGTCCAGTCCTTAGCTATACAGAACTTGAATAACATTCACAAACAAGAAATGGGTATGAGGGGGGTTGGGAAGCAGACCTTCACTGTCAGTTCAGACCCCAAATCTAGAAAAACTGATTCCCTTGCATTATATACGATGCTTAAGTCACAATATATGTTTTATACTTACTCAAACACCTCTGAGTATTTTTTTTTTTAATTTTGCCCTCATATCACCTCTGTTGAGCAGATTCCGTACCTTAGACTGACCTAGAGCTCATGACAAGCTCCCTTCAGTCAATTGCCTGGTCTGTGAGTCCGAGTAGCGACCTCACCAGCTAGTGACGAATTGAGAGGTTTAATCAAAGGACACAACCAGCCAATTTTTTTGTAGATCTCAAATTCCCTCTTCCCCTGTACTGGTGAGACTTCTCTTGTCAAGCTACTTAAAGTATCTCGCCGACTTTCACCAATCACCTCATAACGGGGATTGGGGAGGGGATATTTTTAGAGACCTCCCTCCTAGCCTAAAGAATCAGGTAAAAAAATCAGTTTCAATTGTATTACCGAAAAGAGCATCTCACATCCTCCTGTTGTGGCCAGTCAAATGTTAAATAATAATTCCTATTCCTAAAGCGCAAGCATATCACCCCATTAAGGTTTTCAAGGCACTGGGGGCTGTCGGGAAGATTAAGTGAGCTATTGTCCAGAGTCACATGCTGCTGAGCTGTGTTGCTGCCGGCGGATTAACCGTGACCCCGTGCTTTAGAGTCAGCCGCTTTGGCCGCTGCACCGCACCTCTCCCTGTTATCAGGGTTGATCTTACTTCTGTGTACCTCCCAAAGCAGCAGAGATGGTCTTACCCACACCTGACCAGTAACTCTCCAGGATCGGTGAACTGGCAAACATATGGACATCACCAGCAATCCGAGCACCTCACCTTCTGCACCTGGAGTCCCCACTCTCACTTATCTTGGCCATCTTCACCCGGATCCAATGATCTCTGCTTAGGGGAAAAAATGGTTCAGCCTTAGTGCATCAGCTTTCGTCACCGAATGAAGCAAGTTAAAAAATACTTGCCAGAACTCCTCCAACTCTGTAGTCCACCATTATCCATCCCAAACTTGATGTAGAGGTTTCATGCGTCCTTTGGCTGCACTAAGGAGATGCTGCTGCTAACATTCGCACTCGCCCCCACCTCCCCTCCTGTGCCAAATACATCATCATAACGCACTCCCATCCTGCCAACCAAATAACCAATACATACTTCTATCTTGTTGTGGTCATCTGCTGGCCGCAGATTTTATTTTGGAATACAGTGACAATATACAGAACATTTGCATTTTGCTGTTTTAGTCTCTTTTGCCCTTGCGGGTCGTTTTTTCCTTTTCTGGGTTGGATTTGGGCTCCTCTTGTGCAGAGGAGAGGAGTGGCTTCTGTCCCAGGAGCTAGGCCATGACTCGCTACCTTCCGGTTCTGGTTGTGCCCCGCCATCCGGCGGCGGCTGGGCTGCGAGCACCGTCTCTGTTTTGCTACCTCCCTTTTTCGGTAATCCGCCTCACCCAGCCGTGAGGCATCTGAAGGTGAGTGGTCTTACCCTCTGCCTTTTGGCCAGCTCTCCAAGCCGTGAGGCATCCCAAGATTAGTGGTCTCGTCCTGGTACACCGCCCTCCGGTCCCCTGCTCCGACCGTGAAGGCAGCCTCTGCGATACCAAAGTGACACCTCCCTCTTCCTTGCTTTGGGATCCTGAAGTTCTCTTTCCAATGTACTTCTCTCAGTCCACCCTGGAGTTCTCAGTCATGCATGATTACATACAGTTCAATAAGAAGCAAGTGAAGGTTAGCATGCCTCTGGCAGAGTGGGTTCATAAAGCACTTGTATCTACCCTAGCTAAGGACGTAACTCGTTTGACCTAGCGAATATGTGTAATTGTGTTAATGGAGGAAATGGCTGTGTGCAAGTCACTGTTTTAAATTTCTAGTCTGACGCTAGCGCTTTTCCCAAATTTTTGCTGCTAACGGTTGTGGATTTGTGCATTTTAATCAGAGATATTTTGATTCGGCAGGTGGAGGGGCTTTTAGAATTTTTTTTTTGCACATTTGGCGCAGAAGCTTCTGTCATTATTTTTAAACTAATATTTTAATTGTGCTTTTCGATGTTCTTCCCTTTCTCTGGGACCGATTTCCTGGTCTGTTACTGCCTGTGCCGATTCAGCAGAAGGACCAAACATCTAATTAGTCCATCCATGATCGTCATCCACCATCATGTTATGTCTGTTGACGCTCTAGTGTTGCAATTTTTGTTCTGTCTCTGGGCAGCCAAAGGCTATTTAATTGAAGTCCTATACGGACGTGCAGTGGTGTGCAGGTCGCTGTTTTAACCTTCTAAAATTTTGCCAGCAATATTGCTAAATCTTTTGTTGCTCATCATTTAATTTTAGAATCAATTTCTGTAAAGGCCCTAAAAAATGCTTGATTAATGCATTTTAGTGCAGGAATGCGAACCACCACACTAAAATGCATTAGTCTTGGCACACATAGCTTTGGCTGCAGCGCAGAGAGACCTTGTACTGCTGCACTTGTACATTTGTGTATTTTAATCAGAGTTTTTTTAATTCGGAAGGGGGAGGTGTTTTTAAAATTGTATTTATTTGCATATTTGACACATTAATTTTCACCAGTATTTTTAAACTAATATTTTAATTGTGCTTTACACGCACCTCCCTTTTTCTGGTGCCAATTCCCTGGTCCGTCACAGTGTATGCCGACTGAGAGGAAGACTTGACACTGAATGAGCCCATTCATTGATCAATAGCCACCGTCATTTTAGGTCGGTTGATGGTCTAGTGTTTTGCCACCTTTGTTATGTTTCTGGGAAGCCAAAGGCTTTTTCATTGGAGTCCCAATGTGGACGTATAGCAGGCGTGCCACCGGCCCAAAAAAGGCATACAAAAGGCTAGCCCCTCTTTGTCTGTATGCGCCCATCCACCAAGGGGCACTGCCAGCTACCAAGAAGGCTGCTTTTTTTTTGTTAACTAATAACATGTCTCGGGGGCGCTATGTGGCGCCGGACCAAGATGGCCACACTGGTGTGAGGCTCCCGAGCGACCGAGTGCTTTAGCCTATCCTGCAGGGATCCTGACTGAGCAAATCCGCTCCTACATCGCCCCCTCATCTACACCTCTCCGTGCTGATCAAGGCGATACCCGACTTGCCCCGGAAACCCCAGCCTAGACGTGCTTGGCGGCCGGAGACAACCTGTGCGATCTGTGTGGCAGTGGAGGGTGCCCTCCGGCGCGGACTTGCCTCGTCAGGAAAGTCCGGCGCTTTGCAGCCTTCCCCGCGCGGCCTTGATAGCCTGACCTGCGGAGTGATTCCCGTCCGCCGGACGCTAGGAGAACGGCTGCGCACCCGGGGGGAAACCCGATCTCTACTTCAGGTGAGAGACGCCCGCGGCCTGAGGGCTTCTTCTGCCGCCTCTCTCCCCGGTGCTATTATTGATAAGGGCTGGGCCCCCTGCCCTGCCGGCACCCGGACCTCCCGCCATTTTGTGCCGTCTACCGGAAAGCCTGTGAGGCCATGAGCGTAGTCCCCACATCACTGCACCTCCTCTATTGCTCCCCTGTGGTGGTGCTAGTCTGGATGTTTGCCGCTGCTGCCCACCGCCTGATGCACCTGCGGCGGTACCCTCCCAGCTCCTTCCATCACTGCGGCTAGCGCCCACTTATCTGCTGCGACCAGGCCGCTTTTACTGGCACTGCGGCGTGACTTGCTGCTTCCATCAGGACTCCACCGCCTACCTCTTGGGAGACATCTCCAGGTCTGGTGAGACCGCCCGCGCCCTGCTGCCCACTCCTGCTGGGGTCCCTCGCGGTGGTGCCTGCCATCATATCGACGCATGGTGCTGTCCACATCCGGATGCTTCGCTTGAGACGGGCTGGTTTTCAGATCCTCCCCTTCCCCCCTCCAGCCCTGGATGACCGTTCGGCCTGCTGGTGGCTCCTTGTAGACCCCTCCTGGAGCGGAGTTTGCGTCGTGGCCTGGCGTAAGATCTGAGCTTAGTGTTGTCACTGCGTGGGACGTAGGTCCGTGGTGCTGCTGCTCCTCCAGGCCTGCTCTGCACGCCGCCACTCCTCCCAAGGACCCCCTGACCATCCGGAGCCTCCTGCCATAGCCTTCACTCTCCGCGCTCTACTACGAGGGCACTGCCCGGTGCACGTCTGCCTCTCCTTAGCTTCGCCTCTCCTGCGCTCTGGCGTCCATTTCGCCCCCTGCATCGCGGACGCCCCGAAGAGACATGGGCCGCAATGATGCACGCCAATCTAAAATACCTTTTGAATCCAAAAAGACTTCCAAAACGGTGCCAGAGCCTGACGGTGGTCCTCCTACCCCGGTAGCTCTGGAAGACGACTGGATAGCACTACTACTGGGCATGAAGCACAGCCTGTCCACTATTGACGCCAAAATAGACACCATTAATGTACGCATGGACAGTGTGGTCTCTAAGCTAGAGCAGCATGACACCCGCATCAAAGAGACTGAAGACAGGATTTTTGTTGTGGAAGATGGCGGCACCTCAACAGGTAAACAAGTCACTCAAATGGACAGGCTGCTCAAACTCATAGCGGACAAGAACGAGGACTTGGAAGCGAGGTCCCGCCGCAATAACGTCAGAATTCTAGGCCTTGCGGAATCCACCAACACAGGTAAAATGAAGACCTTCGTGGAGACCCTTCTCATGGAACTGTTTGGGAAGGAATCCTTCTCCGCACACTTCATCATTGAACGGGCCCACAGATCTCTGGCGGCGCGCCCGCCTCCTGGAGCTCAACCTCGCCCTATTATTGTACGCTTTCTGAACTATAGAGACCGAGACGCGGTGTTAAAACGGGCAAGAGAGTTGGGAACTGTGAACTATTGCAACACTACTCTCTCCTTTTTTCCTGATTTCACTCCATCCGTCCAGGAAGCTAGGCGCAAATTTACAACGGTTAAAAAGAAACTCCAGGTGCAGGAGATCCCATACGCCATGCTGTACCCTGCCAGGTTGAAAGCAAATTTTCAGGGTAAACATCACTTCTTTCAAAACCCGCAACAGGTGGAAGACTTCCTTAAACACTGTAGGAGGGAGCGGGGCGGTGACGATGCAGCACGGCGCAGATCTAGGTCACAATCACCAATGTCACAACAGGACTGGGAGACATTACTGTAGTATTGTTCCATTTTCGCATAGCGAGCGCTGACCATTGCCTAAGCGGTACCTGTTTCTGTGCATTTTGTTTTGGCTACTTGATCAGCACGGGACCTACCAGTCTATGATCTACCTAAGTGCTCGGTCACCCACCTCCGTCCCACGTTAGACGACTGGTTTTGACCTGTTGTCTGTGGGTGTAAGTAAGGGGGTGGTTCGGCTAGTCTGGTGCCCCTAGTTTCGGTACAATGGGTGAGCCCCTCAACACCCCTTCCCCCCTGTGGGTAGGGATATGTGCCATACTTTTTCTGGGTTTTAATTTGTCTTGTTTTTGGGATGCTGGGTGGGGGTTGAATTCCCGGCCAGTTGGGGTTGCCGGTGTGGGTGGGAAGGTTTTTTACTTCACTACTGCTGACATTGAATTGCCTGTTCTGTTGTCCCTGGGTGGTATCTGGGGGGGTTTATATGGGGGATTGTATTTTGTTCAAAGTCAAATGTGCTATGTTCTTAACTGTGAGATTGCATGCTACTGGATTTATCATATACCTCAATGGGTGACATAGAGGGTATGCTACCGTCGCACCAGTTTCAGTTGGTATCGTGGAATATCCGAGGGCTGAATAACCCCAGAAAAAAGAGGCAAATTTTAGGTTACCTCGATAGGCAGGGCATATCAATTGCTATGCTTCAAGAAACACATTTACTGTCAGATAGCTCGTCCCTATTTGCGTCCCGGTGGGCCTCCAGCAGGGTTTTCGCTTTCTACTCCAACTATGCCAGGGGAGTTACGATAGTGGTTAAACGAGGTGTGAAATTCGTACCTGCTGGGTCAGAGGTGGATCCTGGTGGCAGATACTGCATGATCTGGGGTAAACTACACTCACATACGGTCCTCTTTGACTGCTACTATGGCCCCAATGTCGATGATACCTCCTCGCTGCTCAAAATGTGGGGTAAAATTCAAACACTGGGCATAGGCCATGTAATACTAGGCGGGGACTTCAATACTGCCGTGGCACCGAGCATTGACAGATCTCACCCTCAGGCTGCACTCTACTCCCACACCCAGCGTGCCCTGTCCTCCTTAGTTGCTGAACACCACTACATTGATTCATGGCGGCACCTACATCCTTCCCTCAAGCAGGGCACCCACCACTCTGCAGTGCATTCTACTTGGGCGCGTCTGGATTACGTGTTTCTATCGGCAGGCCTCACTCCCTGGTTAATCACAGCCCGACACCTCGCCAGGACTTTCTCTCACCACTCTCCGGTTCTCATATCGCTACGCATTCCCATTGAGA
Source organism: Lissotriton vulgaris (assembly GCF_964263255.1). Lineage (NCBI taxonomy): Eukaryota > Metazoa > Chordata > Amphibia > Caudata > Salamandridae > Lissotriton > Lissotriton vulgaris. Next base: position 1,089,612,374 of record NC_141696.1, on the reverse strand, counting down.
CTTCCCCGTATCTGAGCTGGTGCCACAATCCTTCCCACCTCACGGACTCTGCTTTCGAGGCGGACCTCGAACAGGATATCCAAGATTTTTTTGACCGAAATGTGGGGTCGGTATCGGACCTCACCGTGGTATGGGAGGCCTTTAAGGTCACCGTTCGGGGATGGTGTATCTCTAAAGGGGGTGGAGTCCTTAAATCCCTGCGAGGTGAGCTTCGTAAACTTGACTCTGAGCTCCGGGATCTGGAACAAATCAGCTCTGGCGAGGCCCGGGACCAACGCCCTCCTTCGGGAAAAGCTGAACGAATATGCTGAGGCGGCGGATAGGGAGTGCAAGTTCCTCGGTAAACAGTACCCTGCGCGCGTCTTTGGTGAAGGAGATAAACCCGGCAGGGCTCTTGCCTCTGCTGTCAGGTCCCCTAGATATAATAATTTTGTCACCACCTTGTTAGATGAGCATCAAATCCCACAACGTGACCTCTCTGAACAACTCCGCATCCTTACAACCCACTACTCCACTCTCTACACCTCTCACAGATCGGCACCTATTAATTTGAGTCCCTACCTGAACGGCACAGCTATTGCATGGCTTGGTCCATCCCAACAAAAATTCCTCCACCATATCCTCGAGGTAGATGAAATAAAATATGCCCTCATGTCCATGAAGTCGGGCAAAAGGCCTGGATCTGACGGACTGCCAATCGACTTTTACAAAGCATATATTCACATTCTTGCCCCAATACTGCAGCAAGTTTACTATTCTACGCTCGAGGGAGGAACCCTACCGGCCTCTATGCGTGAGGCCCTCATTACGTCTCTCTTGAAACCGGGCAAGCCTCCGGAACACTGCGACTCCTATAGACCCCTCTCATTGCTCAATACTGATGTCAAAATCGTAGCGAAGGTCCTCGCGTCCCGCCTGAACCTGTTGATGGAGCGCCTGATCCTACCTGACCAGGCAGGTTTTGTTCCCAACAGGGCGACTTCACATAACTTGCGCACCCTTCAGGCCGTACTTCAAGACATAAACCCCAGATGCGAGGCTGCTGCTGTGTTCCTGGACGCCACTAAAGCGTTCGATTCCCTTGAATGGGATTATTTATTGGCCCTCCTTGAGCGCATGGGGATCCCATACATCTTCTTAGATTGGATAAAGCTGCCTTATAGCAAACCGTGTGCCTCAGTTCTACTCAATGGGGCTAGGTCTGCTCCCTTTGACATCCACAGAGGCACCAGACAAGGATGCCCCCTCTCCCCTGTCCTCTTTGCGATCGCCATCGAGCCGCTGGCGGCTAAACTCCGACGGCATCATAATCACTGCTCTCTAATATACCCTGAGCGTCAGCTCCTAATAGCACTGTATGCCGACGACATAACCCTATACGTCAATAAACCGCAAGAAAACCTTAACCCCCTTTTACGCGAAATTACCAAATTCGGTGCTATTTCAGGAATACAAATCAATTGGTCGAAGTCGGCCCTATTCCCTTTAACAGAAAAAAACGTGCACGTCCCCCTAGACTATCCTCTGATATGGGAAACCGAGGAAGTAAAATACCTAGGGGTTGTCATATCCCGGAATCGTGAGACCCTCATCAGGGCTAATTATGGCACGGTACTTGACAAATTGACTGATACCATCACCAAGTGGATCCATCTCCCGCTTTCTATGGCGGGGCGCATCTGCCTTATTAAGATGGTGATACTCCCCAAATTGTTATACCTCTTTCCTAACATACCGTACAGTCCTGGCTCCCACTTCTTCCGCGCCCTCAATTCCCAATTGTGGAGACTTATTTGGGGTGGCAAACAAGCCAGGATTAGTCTAAAGCAGAGGTCTTCAAACTTTTTCATGCCTAGACCCCCTTTCAAAAGATTTTAGGCGTAAGGACCCCTCCTGAAACAAATTTCTGGAACCTGGTACTCCTCATCCTCGACAACCATAAACGTCCCCAATTCCCACGGCAAATCATTTTTATGGTGGTGAAACAATATTAAACTGTACGGGCCGCCATGCGCTTAAATGTAACCTGCACGGGTGCTGCACTTAATGTAGTAGTAGCACAGTGCCCGGTTAATTTAATATGCAGGTATACCACGCTTGATGATGTAGTCGGCGCCCACTTTCATCATTATTTATTTATTTAAATCATGCAACCTGGCCTTCTTAGTGCCTCATTTAAACATGGCACCCGCTTAATTAAATACGTATAGACTCCGCACTTCTTGTTGCAACACGGTGCCTGTGGTACGCAGCCCAGCTTCGGAGCTGCAGCCAGTTGCCGAGAGAGCAGGGTGAAAGTGAAATGCTCTGCCTCAGGATGCTGGAGGATGTCCCGAGGATCAACGGACAGGAGGCAGTTTTCTGCAGGTAAAGTTCCACTGGTTGACAAAACTGAGAGTTGGACTCAGTACTTAAGTAAACAGTAAACAAACTTAGCACTCTTCTACAGCAACACATGTTAAAGAGCAGTGCATGCTGGTTCCCATCAAGTCACTGTGCGGAAACAGCTTCTTTAATATGATGCATTGTTATCTTTACTCATTAACTGTAGTGATTTGGCAATAGCAGCTGCATTGCATCCTGGTAGTTAATTTTCCCAATGCTTGCACGCACGTACTGCAATGCATCAAAATCGAATTTTGACATTTTTAAGATATGGGTTTTTCATGAGAATATGTGAAATGCATAGCTAAAACTAGCAATGGGATAATTACAGGCCCAATGGAACTGCCCATTAAAAGCACATGCCTGTATTGCAGTCTCTGTTGGTATTTCGCTGGAAGTAGCTCAAGTGGCTGTTAGTATTTCTAAGATGGCCACTGCACCTTGTGAGAGATCAGCCTACTCCTGCCCCTGACAAAAGGAATGTTTAGTGAAGTAGAGAGAAGAGAAAGTGTCTGTTGAGGCCCCATTGGACATCAGCTTGGTTAGTAGGAGTCTCTCCCATGGGCTGCATCCATACTAACACCTGTGAGGTCATTGCAGCCTCATACTGTCGGAGGTACTGGGCTGTTAGCAGTTGAGCCAGACTGGCTTAGTGTGCATGTTTAGGGTCAGTCCTCTCTAAACTCTGAATTCCTGGTGATGTCTAAACAACTGCACCATGGGAGCAAAGACAAGCTAAGCGATTCCATACACACAGAAATACTATATTTTGCTTGCCACTGTTACAACTTTGGGGCAGTTGAGGACTTGTGACAGGATCACACAGAAATGTGAGTAAGGTTAAATGCCAACTGCTAAGCAGAATGAGATATAAAAGCTCATAATGTGCTATTGCGGGCACTTTTTCCTTACATAATTACTCCAAAATATAAATAAAACATAATTTATAATACCTATAGCTTTTACTTTTATAAGTGCGCGACATATTGTATTGTAAATGCTTGTTCTTGCTACTTACTGAAATTCAACACTTCCTTCCCGATAGTAGGCGCTATGTAAATATATTTGGAATTAGAAGCACGCACTTCACAGCTCGTCACTAAGCTTCCAGGGAGGGATTCAATCAATGAAAGTCAGTACCAAGCATTCTTTACATCTACAACTTGCCCGTTACACTTTCAAATTAACCCGTAGCGCGCACATTTCCAGTCCTTTCAGGCAAGCAGGCAAACCTTGCCTAGCTGTCTGATCAGCTCCGCTTTCACAGCACGGAGAACACTTCCTGAGTTGCACCCTCCTCTCTTCATGGCCCATCTTGCGGTGGAAGACGGATATATGCGCCCCGTGCAACCTTCTGGCTATCTATATACCACGCTGGGTGTATCAGACAGGGACCCTACTACAGTGGACTGCACGGTTCAGGCTTGGCGACGGTTAGCTGATCATATGGAGGTCAAGTTTTTATACTCACCATGTATGCCCCTAGCACATGACCCCAGATTGCGAGTAACCTGTGAAGAGATAGGGCGTAAACTGCTCACGAAACTGGCGATCCACACATGGGGTGATTTATACCTCCAGGGGCAGTTCCGCACATCGGCGCAATTCTTTGGGGAGAACACCCCCTCTGTCATGGATACCTTCCTTTACGTCCAGCTGCGACAGAACATCTAGGCAGTTACTCCAAACTTCCCTGATGAACCGGACAACCTGGCCCCCCTGCACTCACTCTTACAAACTGAAAACCCCAGACATGTGGTGTCTATGCTGTACAAACACGCCCAGCCAGCCCCATCGCCACCCCCGCTCAAAGTCCGCAGTGAATGGGATGGCGACCTCGACTCCCCTCTATTTGATGATCAATGGGAAGAATGCTGCTCGGAAACTAACGCTGTGACCGGTAGTACTTGTCTTAGGTTGATCCATTTTAAATTCTTGCACTGCATTTACTTCACTCCTTCCAAACTATTCCGACTTGGCCTCCGTGACACTGACCACTGCCTCAGATGTAGGGCGGCGGGTGCCGGTTTCTTCCATCTGGCGTGGACATGCCCTGCTGTGGCGGACTATTGGCATGCCATCTTTAGAGCATTGTCGGACATGGTTGGGGTTGACATAGATCCCTGTCCTAAGACGGCCTTGTTAGGTCACATGGTCCCAGCACTGAAGTCCCATAGGAAATGTTTTGCACTGGGCCTCCTATTAGCCAAACGCCATGTAGCCTGTAGATGGGGCAGAGGCCGTGCTCCTAAATTTAAGATCTGGCTTAATACTATGTCAACTTGGCAAGATCACCTCCACAATTATGCCGAACTCGTACCACACAAGTCACGTCCCAAAGACCTATGGGGCCCCCTTACTGCTACCTCCTCCGTTAACAGAGCGAGGAGCATTCTGAACCTTGAGTCCATACCCAACCTCACTTTCCTCCCCCCTTCTCCCTTTTCCCTTGCCTCAACCCTGCTCTGATCGCCCTCCTGCCTGACCTCTGAACGCCCCATCCCCTTTTTCCCCTTCCTCCCCTGGGTATTATCCTAGATGTAGACTAGCCTGCACACTATGCCCTGAGGCACCTTACCCAATACATCCTCCTGCCTCCTTTACCAGTTGGGGTCCCTCTGAACCTCTTGGCTACTCCCGCTGCCCTGTCTTTTGGCTGCTCTGCGGCGCACATTTCATACCGGACTGCACACTTACGTTACTAGCATGTTACACGTGGCACACTTACACGACCTTTGCACTTTATTGACCTCACAGATTTGATCAAGAGATATCCCCTCTCCTTCTCTCCCCTTCTCCCCTTTCCCCTCTCTGCCCTTCCCCTCCCGTGCCAGCCAGAAGTATTCAGTTGGTGCGGAACATACATCCCTTGATGAAGGTTACGCTTCCTACTACTTAACATTGCATTATGGCTCCTCGCCCCTAGGTCCTTTAATCCAAATACAATGTATGATGGTATATCATGGGAGGGTTTGTTACAGGTTTGGTTTCTGTTTTTAGGTTTTAAAATAAAAGTGATAAAAGAAGCCTCAAATGCATTTTGCCTGTATACAGTATGCTTTCTCCCTGTGGTTTATTATACACAACATACCTGGCTATACCACCTTTCTATCGCGGCCGGCCCTGCAGGGTTGTAGGCGACATGCTGTGTCTAAGTTCTATTGTCGTACATTCTTTTTATGAGCCTTCCCTGGACTCTATTTATATAGCTGCCGGCCTGCAGACGCAGGTTGTAGGCGTGAAGCTGTGTACTGACCTATTGCTCTTGTCATCAATAAAGGTTTAAAAAAAAAAAAAAAAAACTATCAACATGTCTCATATATCCCACACCAGTGTGGATCTCATAGTAATAAGGAGAACAACAGCCAGCTCTTTTTGTGCAGGAGAGTTTATTTCTTGGTCAGGAAGGTCCTCTGCACTGACGTGTTTGCAATTGTATTAGCTTTCCCTCTTCCTCCAAATAACCCAAGCTTTTCTGTGCTTCAGGGGATGATCCTTTAGCTAATGAGAATGGTCTTTACCTTAATGTATACTGTATCCTGAAACATGCTTTTGAGCTCTGGGATCTGTTAGATTCCAATAAACCAGATATATGCTTCATAACTGAAAATGTGGTCCATTCTGCAGCTTCTTCGTGTATTGCAATAGTATTTACTGCTTATTATAACCTAATAGGATTGGACAGGCATTCAAAAGCCAGGAAGGATGGCTATTGCCTCATGTAACCCACACTCTTAGACTCATGTTCTGCTAACTAGATAGAGATGTTTGTTTTAAATTAGAAACCACATCAAAGTCAACATCGAGGTGGCCTCTGATTTACCGTCCACCAAGAATAAAGAAAGATGTTAGCATTTAGCCAATGGAATAGCTCGTCCTTGCACATTCTAGCAGAGGATAATTTCCTGCTTATAGGAGATTTTAATTATAATGCCGATAAAAACTCAGATCCAGATACTATATGATTGCGTGTGCATTTGGAATCCTTAGAACTTCCCCAAAAAAATAGGTCAACCCCTAATGCAGTACACATGTTGGATCTAGTATTTACCAATGCTCCCAATTTAGAGTTTGATCCCCCTGTTACCCAAGTGTGGACAGACCATTTCACCAACAGCCTCTACTTCTATATGGAGAGATGTAGAGATGCTAATCCTAGTGTCTCAAAACTTACCAGGCCATGGAGAAATTTAGTACCCTCTGTATTTTACACTGTTTTTACCCATCCTCCTTTGAAGGACTATGGAGATATTATTCTAGCTTTAAAGGATTTTCAGAAAACTTTCATGCAGGCTTTAGACACTATTGCCCCCTGTTAGATTCGGGGTCTCTAGTTGGCACAGGTAGGTACTTGTGTCAAATAGGGAACCTTGCCTCTAGTCAGGGTAAGGGGGTACACTCCTAAAATAACCCCTGCTCACCCCCTTGGTACCTTGGCACGAGCAGATAGGCTTATCTCAGAGGCAGTGTGTAAAGCATTTGTGACCACATACAGTAACCCAGTGACAACACTACAGATGGACACCACACAGTTGTATATTAAAAATAAGTATTCTTTATATACAAGACCATAAACGACACAAATACATAATAGTATACTTAAGATGGTAGTTTTAGCTTAGTTCAGTTCAGTTCTTAAGATGCAACACTTTGCGTCAATGTACCTTACGATGCGTTGCGCTTCCACAACAAGTAATGTTGCAGCGATGGAAAATGCGGCAAAGTTCCGGTGCAAAGAAATAAAGACGTGAATATATTCCAGATGTGGCACGCTTCTCCGATGATGCGAGAGAAGTCTCGATTCAATGAGTCAGCTGCAGCAGTGACACCCTTGTTAAGAAATGCGACGGCAGCAGCTCCAACGGTGGCGCGCTTCAACAGGGATGCGAGGGGCTTTCCTCGATGCGGTGCAATGCGACAGCTACAGCAGCGACACCCTTGTTCAGAAATGCAAAGGCTGCAGCAGCGACGGCGACACGCTTCTTCCTCGTTTAGTCGCGCTTGCAGCTCCTTGCGACAATCAGTCCCTCAGAAGGCCCAAAACAGCAGCAGGCACTTCTAAAGAACTCTGGGGAGCTGGGGGTTGTAGCCTGTTGCCCCTGAGACTTCAGTAGGAGGCAAGCTCTTTTCCAAGCCCTTAGAGAACCTTCACAAGTTGAAAGCAAAGTACACAAAGTTCCTTTCTCCTTCCTTTGGCAGTCAGGCAACCACTGCAGGCCAATCCCCCAAGCAGCACTTCAGCTTAGGGATAGTCTCTCTTCAGTTTCTTCAGGTTCCTCTCCTCAGTAAAGGTTTTATCTTGTAGTCCAAAAGTGATCTAATTTCTTGGGATCAGGGTCCCGATACTTATACCCCAAAATCCTTTGTTCTCTGAGGGGAGCGGGGCCTTTGCCCAGTCCAAACCAGTTCTGTTTACAAGACTTCTTCTTTCCTTTCACAGTGCAGGGCAGAAACATCAGACAACCCACAGGAGGTGGAGCCAGCATTGTGGAGGGAAAGCACAGGCCTGGAGCACTTTGTTGACATCATTCCTTCTTTCCTTTCACAGTGCAAGGCAGAGACATCAGCCGCACCCCAGGAGGTGGAGCCAACATTGTGGATGGCAGGTACAGCCCTATTCAAGGTTCAGGTCCAACTCCTCCCACCCATCTAGATGCAGATCTCTCTATTCACCACTGGGCTGACTAATTTTGTCTCTTGGAATCCCCCAGCCCTGTCAATCAAACTCCAGATAAGGAATACACAACATGGCAGAGGCAGGCTTTGGATAGTTAGACAAGAAAATACCTACTTTCTAAAAGTGGTATTTTCAAACACAGAATGTTGAAACCAACTTCACTAAAAGATGTATTTAATAATTCTAAGTCCGGGCATACTAAACTCGAATTGCTACCATGTTCTCTGAGTCAGATAGGATTATAAGAATGTAATAATCTAACTGCCCATTCTGGCCTATGGAGATAGGTAGCCTTGCAATAGTGACAAATGAAAATGGCTGAAATTCACTATTAGGACATGCCACACACACCAGGGCATGTCCTCCCTTATACTTTCAATGCACCCTGCCCTTGGGCCTACCATAGAGGTGTCTGATATGAAGAAAAGGGAAGGTTTAGGGACTGGCAAGTGGGTCCACTTGCCCAGTCAGCATGACAGTACCAGACTGCACACAGGCTCTGCAATGGCAGACCTTAGACACATTTTACAGGGCTGCTTCTGCGAGTGGCACAACCAGTGCTGCCAGCCAACCAGCAGTGTTTGGATTTACAAGCCCTGGGCACACTCAGTGCACTCTACTAGGGTCTGACAAGTAAACCAAACAAGCCGATCATGGAATCACTGATCAATACATTAATTTACAGTAGGGAGCACTTGCACTGTGGCACTGGGCAGCAGGGGCACAGTGCCCAAAGCATCTAACACCAGCAAAAATACATGAGGCAACAGAAAAAATGAAAGAGAGACCCATTCCAATGGTGCCAGGTCTAACACGTGTTGCATCCAGTTGAAATGGGAGGAGAACTACCCTAACTCCTGGGAGTTCTCGTCACAAAGGTGGAAAAATCTGGACAGACCATCAGCGTTGATATGTTCTGTACCAGGACGGTGTTCAACCGTAAAGTCTATACCCAGTAGTGAGATGGACCACCTCAACAGCTTTAGATTCCCACCCCTCATCTGCATTAACCATCTGAGGGGCCTGTGGTCTGTCTGAACCCGGAAGTGAGTCCCAAACAGGTATGGTCTCCGCTTCTTCAGTGCCCAGACCACAGCAAATGACTCATGTTCAATAGCACTCCACCTCTGTTCCAGTGGAAGTAACCTCCTACTGATGAAGGCTACAGGTTGATCTAGGCCCTCCTCATTCATCTGTGATAAAACAGCCCACACGCTATGCCCTAAAGCATCCGTCTGAATGATAAACTCTTTGGAGAAGTTGGGTGCCAGGAGCACGGCAGCCTTGCACATGGCAGCTTTCAGGGCCTCAACAGCTTTCTGACAGGTGTCAGTCCAAATCACTTTCTTGGGCTGCTTCCTGAAAGTCAGCTCTGTCAAGGGTGCAGCAATGTTGCCATACCCCTTGATAAACCTCCTGTAATTCCCTGTGAGTGCTAAAAAGGCTCTCACCTCTGTCTGGGCTTTGGGTGGCTCCCATGCCAGGATGGTTTCAATCTTGGGTTGTAGGGGCGCCACCTGGCCGCTTCCTACTTGGTGTCCCAAGTACACCACGGAACACTGCCCGTCTGGCACTTACTCACTTTGATCATGAGGCCTGCCTTCCGCAGTGCAAACAACACTTCCCAGAGGTGGTGCAGGTGTTCCTCCCAACTGGCACTGAACACTGCGATGTCATCCTGGTAGGCGGCACTGAACTCATGCAGTCCAACCAACACCTGGTTGACCGACCTCTGAAAGGTGGCAGGGGCATTCTTCGTCCCAAAGGGCATAACCCGGAAATGGGAATGCCCATCTGGTGTGGATAATGCTTACCTCTCCCTTGCCCCATCAGTCAAGGCGATCTGCCAGTACCCAGATGTCAAGTAAATTGTGCTGAGGCACCGTGCAGCTCCTAGCCGATCTATGAGTCCATCAGCTCTGGGGATGGGGTGCGCGTCAGTTCTCGTGACTGAATTGACCCTCTGTAGTCCAGACAGAACCGGAGTTCGCATGTAGCACCCAGCGCTGCAGCCTTTGTGACCAAGACCACTGGACTGGCCCAATGACTGCTAGAGGACTCAATCACCCCAAGTGCAAGCATCTTTGAGACCTCCTCTTTGATGCAAGGCCTCACCCTGTCAGTTACCCTGTAAGTGTTGTGCACCACAGGTAATCTGGCTCCTGTGCCCACATCATGGACGCACCAATCTGTGACACCAGGTACCAGGACGAACAGATCAGAAAACTGTCCCAGCAACTGTCGGCAGTCATTCTGTTGCTCATGGGTCAAGGTGGAAGACGGTTAACACCATCCATTGACCCATCTTGCTTTGTTGCAGATAGAAGGTCAGGAAGAGGCTCAGTCTCCTCCTCCATTCCAGCATCTGTTGCTAGAAGCATGCCCACTTCAGGCTTCTCTAAGTGGGGCTGAAGGCGGTAGACATTCAGGACCCTCAAGGGGTTCCTGGGAGAGCGCAAGTCCACCAAGTAGGTAACTGGACTCTTCCACTCCACAACCACAAATGGTCCGGTCCACTTATCTTGGAGCGTGCAGGGCTCCACTGGGGTCATGACCCACACTTTCTGACCAGATTGAACCTCTACCAGAGTGTCATTCTGGTCATACCAGTGCTTCATCTCCTCCTGGCTGGCTTCCAGATTCACCTCAGCGAGTTGTCTGAAACACCGAGTCTGGTTCCTGAAGGCCAGCCTGTCACTATAAACATCCTTGGGAGGTTTCCAGGGAGATTGCTCCCAGCCTTCCTTGACCAGACTCAGGGGTCCTCTGACTGGGTGTCCATAGAGAAGCTCAAAGGGACTGAACCCTAGAGATTTCTGTGGCACCTCACGGTATACAAAGAGTAGGCATGGTAAGAGGATGTCCCACTTATGCCTCATCGGTTCCTCAAGACCCAGAATCATGCCCTTAGGGTTCGGTTGAACCTTTCAACCAACCCATTTCCTTGGGGGTGTTTTGGAGTGGTGAACTTGTAAGTTACCCCACACTCCTGCCACAGGGACTTCATATACTTAGAGATGAAGTTGGTTTCTCAGTCAGATACTACCTCAAGAGGGAATCCCACTCTGGAGAAAATTCCCATCAGTGCTCGTCCACCACGGGGACCGTCACTGTCCTCAGAGGTATGGCTTCCAGGTACTGGGTGGCATGGTTCACCAAGACAAGGATGAACCTGTTGCCCATGGCTGTCTTGGGGTCCAGTGGCCCCACAATCTCAATCCTAACCAGCTCAAAGGGGGTACTGACCACAGGGATTGGCTGGAGAGGAGCCTTCTGCTTCCTCCCACTCTTTCCACTTGCCTGGCAAGTCTGACATGTCCATCAATGAGTGTCTGAACTCTTGCACATTTGGGGCTAATATAAGTGGGTGTCAAGCCTCTCAAAGGTCTTGTCCTACCCCAAATGTTCTACCAACGACACATCATGAGCCAGCCCCAGTAGGAAGGTTCTGAATCTCTGGGGTACCACCAGCACACAGGCTAACCCAGGCTCAGCAACCTTAGACTCACTATACAGGAGACCATTCTCCCAATAGATCCAATGTGGTCCTGACTGATCACCTGCTACCTGGCATGCAGCCTGCTGCTGCAAGCCCCCAAGAGAAGGGCATTATCTATGCTCCTTGCATAAGTCTTCACTGGAGGGACCTCCTTCTTGCTGCCAATGGGTCTGCTCAGGCAGGTCCCCCAGTTCAGCTACCTGTTCCCGGTAGGCTCCACTTCCATACTAAGGCAGGTTCCTGGGCCTCCCTCTCAGGCTCCAGATCCTCTTGAGCACCCCTACTGGCTACCATTGACCGGGTGGTCACGCTCGCCCAGTCAGGCAGACCCACCATCTTCAAGTGAGTACTCTTCTCCACCTTTTCCTAATGTGAGCTCTCTAAATTGTTCCCCAACAAACAGTCAACAGGCATGGCAGGCCTCACAGTTACCCTAAGAATGTAATAATGTATCTGGCCATTCTGGCCTATGGAGAACAGATGGCCTTGAAATAGTGAAAAACAAAAATGGCTGTAATTCACTATCAGTGCTTGTCCTACCTTATACTTACAATGCACCCTGCCCTAGGGCCTACCATAGGGGTGTCTGATAAGAAGAAAAGGGAAGGTTTAGGGACTGGCAAGTGGGTGCACTTGCCCAGTCAGCATGACAGTACCAGACTGCACACAGGCTCTGCAATGGAAGACCTTAGACACGTTTTACAAGGCTGCTTCTGTGGGTGGCACAACCAGTGCTGCAAGCCCACCAGCAGCATTTGGATTTACAAGCCAGTTGGCACCCTCAGTGCACTCTACTAGGGTCTGACAAGAAATCCAAACAAGCTGACCATGGAATCACTGATCAATACATTAATTTACAGTAGGGAGCACTTGCACTGTGGCACTGGACAGCAGTGGCACAGTGCCCAAAGCATCTAACACCAGCAGACCCACGCCAATGGTGCCAGGTCTAACACCCCCCTAAAATATAGCAAAACTAAAACCAAGAATCTAGTCGCACACTACTACACTGAATCCCTAAGGAAACAACCACTTGTAGGAACTTTAAGCATACATGGAGTACTTTCTGCTGAGGATAAATGTATCTTCAAATCTGCATTAAGAAAGTGTTTAAAACATATCAATGGGGCAATCAAGATTCAGGTACTTGATAGAATCAACACCACAGGACATTTGTCAAAAGATCTCTTTATAATCCTTAAAGAATTTACCAACCTGACAATTTATATCCCTAACATTCTAGCATGTTAGGTATGCTGTGATGTTCTTGCAGCCCATTTTGAACAAAAGATCGATAGCATTTACTAATCCTTTTCAAACAATGCAGAATCAATAAGGAAAGCGCCACCAGAACCTTTAAGTAGCCCCCGTCTACAACTTTGGAGTCCTTCAATTCTACCACCTCTAGGGAAGTATTTGTCCTGCTTACCAGAATTAAATCTGGATTTCCTGATGATCCTTCTCCTCTTCACACTATGGTTATTTGGCCCCAAAACCTCTTGGTCCAATTACTGTCTTATATAATGTTTCTCTCAATCTGGAAGCTCTTCCAATCAAATGGAAAGCTGCCCGGGAGAGACATATTCTTAAAAAACCTTAGGGCCAACCCCACAGATTTGGTCAATAATAGATCAATACCATTGATTCCCTTTCTTGGGAAAGTTACAGAGACCCTGGATAATCAACTACATATTTCTTTTCTGGAAACTCATTCCCTATAAGACCCTCCCCATCATGTTTCTGTGCTTTGTTAGCATGGAGACAGGCTTGGTGGAGGCCACGGACACAATCAAGCATGCCTTTAAATCAAATGAACTCTGCTATTTTGGTCCTCCTGGATCTATCGGTAGCTTTGATACCATCTCCCGTACAACCCCAATCCAGACTAAGGATCGGTGTCAGTGGCAAGGTACTGGGATGGCTGAAGGGGAAGTCCCTCATTCCTTCAGAAGGTGATGGTACTCTTCCTCAAAAAGAAAGCTGGGAAGGATCCTACCAACCAGAAAAACTATAGGCCAATCTCTTTACTTTTTGTTTTAGCAACCTCCTTGGAGAAGCCACTTTTCCTAAACCTCCACCTGACTAGCTTCTGAATGGTGCACTCAATGGAGGCAGTTATTATGGCAGCCCTGGAGGATTGGAGGGATGGAGCAGGTAGAGATGTTACTCAGGCACTGGACATTTTGGATCTTTTGGCTGCTTTTGACATAGTCGACCATCTCATTTTGATCACCGGTGTCAGAACTGCTGGTTTTAAAGGTACCGTCCTTGTCTGGATGAAGTCCTTTCTGGAAAATTGTACTCAGATGGTCTACCTTTTTCCATTCTGCTTGCCGAAAGTTCAACTTGGTTGCGGTGTGCCCCAAGGCTCGTCCTTCTCACCTGTCCAAATCAATCAATATATCCGGCGCTAGTTATACTCTCTCCAGCAGCATAAGGTGAAGATATATAACTATGCTGATGACATGCAGCTGCTGATCTTCATAATTAACAATATGCCAGGTTCAAAAACCTTCTTCCAGAACACCATGCTGTACATATGGGATTGGATGGTTAACCATCAATTGAAATTGAACTCCAACAAAACGGAGATAGTGGTGAAGAAGAAGAAACTTTACCTATAGAATCCCTCTTTTTGGATTTCAGAGATGGGAAATACTTCCCTCCCTAAAAAACGGTCAAAAGATTTGGCATTTCCATAGATGAGGCTTTATCAATGGAACCTGAGATAGGTGCAGTGACCTCATACTGTTTCCAGCAACTTAAAAAATAAAATAAAAATTAAGAAGGTACTTACCCCTTTAACTGATTATTCAAATGATAATTGCTTTAGTAATGTATCACATTGATCATGCCAATGCTTTTTATTTGGGACTTCCTTCTTGTCTCGTGCACAGACTGCATGTAATAAAAATCAGGCACTTAGGCTGGCCTTTCAGGAGCTTAGATATTGCCACATCAGACCCTTGAGAAACAAAAACTGCACTCGCTTCTGGTAGCTCAGAGGTCCATTTTTAAAATGGGGTTTCTAATCTTCAAATCTCTTAACGGTAAAGCCCTGCTTTCCTTTATTACAAAGTCAGCACTTCACCCCTTACTGCCAGCTTAGATCAGCACATTTAAATAGTTTAGTTGTTTCTAGAAGCAAAAGGAAGAGATTAGGGAGGACCTGACTTTCTCAGTCTGCTTCTCACACTTGAAACACCTTCCCCCTTGAAATAAGATCTACAGAGAACTAGGAGGGATTCAGGAAAGAACTGAAAATATGGTTGTTCTGACAAGCTTATGAATGGTAGCAGTTACCTCCCCCTACCCTAGCCCTAAGAGACCTTTTTGGTGCACATGTACTTAACAAGTGGCTGTTAAAATAACATAAGGGTGTTTTATGTGTCAAGGATACAAAGCCTGTAGATTCAGCAGTAACAAGTCTGAATTCTATGTCTCCCAAGAAGGGAAGAATAATAATCCACAATAATCCACATTTGTAAAGCGTACAATCACCCTTAAGGGTCTCTTGGCGCTGGGGGCCGTCGGGAAGATTAAGAAAGCTATTGCCCAGAGTCACATGGTACTGGGCTAATCTGCTGCCGGTGCCGGGGATCTAACCGTGATCCCCAGATTCCGGAGTCAGTCTCCCTAGCCGTACATTAATTGATACACTGATCACACATTATATGTACTAATTTTTCAATGTGAGAAGATTTATATAGGCAACATAATCCATCCACTTAAGAAAAGGATAATGGAGCACATGCCGACCCACATTATCCTCTTGCTAGACATTTCAAAGAAATTTGTTGGAGAAATTGCAATCTGTTAAGATTTTATGAGATTGAGCCCATTTCTAAACCCATAAGAGGTGGCAATCGTGAAATGAGCCTTAACAGATTGGAAAGTTGCTTTATTATATTGATGGACTCTAAGAGGCCACAATAGTTGAACACAGAATTGGAACTCAGTGTACATTCGGGCCTGTGTTAAAGAAGAAAAATATGGTCGTTTGCTATGCTGAAATGGGTGGAAAATATGAAAACATATGCTTCGTTACAAATGCACCCTTAGTTTGAAACATCAATACAGAGGTGAAGTAAGAGGCAAGAGATGTGCATAAAGAGGCAGGGGATGTGCAAAAAGATGAAACTGAGGTGTAGAAAGAGGCAAGAGAAGTGCAGAAAGAAGTAACCAAAGTACAGAGAGAGGCAAGAGGGATGCAGAAGGAGACAAGAGAAGCGCAGAAACAGACAAGAGAGGTGAATAAAGGGAAGTGAGGTGCATATATAGTTAAGAGGGCGGCAAGAGAAGTGCGGATGGAAGACACAGAGGTGCAGAAGGAGGCAAAAGAACTGCAGAAAGAGGCAAGAGACTTGCAGGAACAGGCAAAAGAGGTGCAGAAAGAGGGAACAGGGGTACACACAAAGGCAAGAGAGGTGCATAAAAAGGGAAAAGAGGTGCAGAAAGAAGCAATAGAGGTGCAGAAAGAAACAAAAGAAGTGCAGAAAGAAACAACAGAGGTGCAGAAAAAGGCACAAGGGGTGCAGAAAGAACCAACAGGGGTGCATAAAGAGGCATGAGGGGTGCAGTAAAATATAATGGAAGGATAGAAAGAAGCAACAGAGCTGCAGAAAGAGGCAAGAGAACTGCAGAAAGAGGTAAGAGAGTTGCAGAAACTGGAGAACGGGGCCTTATGGGCCTGGCGGCGCAGGGCACGCCTTAAATTCCCGAGTACACCTGCCTTGACAAACAGAGACACAAGACACTCTGTTGGGCGTGGAAAACCAGGTTTATTAGCTGCAGCTAAGCACAGTTGTCCCAGAAGTACATACAGAGTTTAGATTCTAAGGAGACTGCCACTTTAGTCCGTTGCACACAATCTTTTATAGTAAACATATTTACAACATTTACTCCCAATTTATACAAAGCAGGCCAATAGAAAAAGTTGGAAAACAAGCTATCAGGTGTCCCAAATACGCCCCTCTCTCAGACCCCGTGTGTTACCCCTTTTAACAAATTTATCAGTGCTAGTACCGACAATCCAATTTGCAGGTGGAAGGACGTATTTGTGTGCCTTAAAGGATAGTTGTGTAACAAGAGAATACAAGGAGAGAATAGTGAAGGCCAGTCGGATAAGATAATGTAAGGAAAGAATAGAAGAAGCCAAATAATCAGTCGAGACACGGATCAATCAACCCAGACATGGATTAACGAACTCAGCCAGACCCTGACATTGGTTTCGTAAACATGGGCAGGGAGTTAATCTTTAACCGAAGAGAAACGTAGCAGCTGGGAAAAGCAAAAACACTCCGTCCACCGTGCTGCCTGAGTGAGGGCAACACAAAATGGCGACGAGACACAAAATGCCGGCTAAGTGCGGGACGAAGTCAGAAACTGAAGTACCTCAGACCCTCCTTTTGCCATTACTCAGGCAAAACACAAAGGACTCAAGTTAATCTGAGTCAATGTCAATGGTCATGAGGTCATCGAGCTGTTGCTGCAACATCATTTTAATGTTCTCTGTTTTCTGTGACACAGGCCTTGGGACACACATGGTGGCACAAAGACCACAGATGGCAGGGCCACACTGTATACAGAGACAACAAGAGAAAATGATGGCCAAAACCATTCCAAGGAAAGTTAGTATCTTCCATCCCCAAGTGGACAGTAGTCCCCAAAACCATCCCATCACAGACCAATCTCCTGTGTCCTGATGTATAGACTCGGAAATTATATGTAACTTAGAGATGGCTTGGTATACTGTAGGGGCATTATCAGGAATGTAAATGCAGCAACTAGACCCGATCAATTTACAGACTCCTCCATGATCTGCAAGGACAGTGTCTAGAACCATCCGGTTCTGCAAAATCATAAGGCTATCCGCCTGAAGCTCAGCTGTCAAATTACTCAAGGCTCCAAAAGTTACATTTATGGTAGCCTCAACAATATGAATTAACTGTCTGATGTCTCTACTGTTGGCCATTGGGCCCCATAAAGGAAGCAATCCTTTGATGAAGTCACCTCCTTCTTGTCCTGCTGTGTCCTTAGAATCAATAAACCCTCATATCTTTTTCGATGATGACCTGAAGGAGCAGTATAAGTTGGAGGAAGAAGAAAAGCCATATAGTAAGTTCCTGAAAAGTAGGTAGGAAGCCACGTATAGGCTCTATCATGACAGACAAAATATGTGCCTTGTGATGGCACTAACGGTGAAGAAATCTTAGGTGAATAGATATACGTATGGGAACAGACACTCTTCTCCTGTGGATTTTTAACATTTTGGCCATTAATCTGCAAACAGAAATTACCTCGATGAGGTACAGTCCAAATTGGTGGGGATCTCCTTCGTCTAGCCTTATCTGTAAGGCTAGTGACATAACGAGTCACGTTCCAGCCATCATATGCTCGTTTCTCATCAACGGGAATTTTACTAATCTCAGCAGTTCTAGCCATGGCCACTATTCCCTTTATCAAAGAACTGTGACTAAAATCTGCTCCACCACCATATGGATTACCAGGAGGATATAGAAGTTGGTTCTGATAAACATTAGAAAACATGGCCAAATAGGCCCAAGCGGAGCCTTCGTAGGAAAATGGAAAGACTAAAAATGGCATCCCTCTCTCTGTGTTGAAGTATTCCGTCCTCCTTATTTGTTCATGTTCTGGGAGTGTATGAAACCGATGTAGGGAGGCAGTGGTAGGAAAAGACAAAGAAACAGAAGTTGGAATAGGTGCTTGCTGCATAGTGTGAACAACCCAACTTACACAAGCCAATAAAATACATGAACATATTAAAATACATAAGGTTATGCCACATGGACTAACCAATAATCTTTTACATTTACTTTTCATTTGTTCGTTCTTATCACTGATTTCCACTTTAGTATCCATACTCTAAAGCGTTGCTCACTGCAATCTTCCTAGATCACTTAGCTGTGATTATTAGCCGTCCTATGACACTGCAAGTCTTGCAGACCTACTGTCACTACTCAGGTCACAACCTAAGACTCCTACCGTGACCCTGCAACTTGATGGATAGTGGAAAAAAAAGAAATGTCTCTAAAAAAAGTGTAATCAGAAAAAGGAAAAAGAAAGTTCTATTGTCTTTCGTTGATTTGGATCTTAAATTGTATCGAGTCTTATTAGGGATCGTTTGTTCTTGAAGCAAAGTCTCTGGATTTACTGTGTCCAGTCGCAGATGTGATGGTACAGCTTCTTGCAACACGTCGTCGTCTTCTTTCTCAGAGTTCGTTCGATCTAGGCGTACACTACTGAAAGGTACAAATCGAGGGACCCTTTCACCTTCACTGTCACTTATACCCTTACAAACCCACTGATCAAAAGGCAAAGGCAAAGGTACCCTCATACAGTGCATGCCATGGACCCAGTTCTTCTTCCCGACGACCTTTACTGCTGTATGTGTTGCTAACAAAACTTGCCGAGGCGGGCCCCAATGAGGTTCCAGATTCTTTTTCCGCTGGAAATTCTTCAGACAGACTCAGTCACCGGGTTGGATGGAGTGACCTGGATCTGCAGGGGCCTCTGGCAAAGCGTTTTGAACCTGTTGGTGAAGAACACGTAATTTAGTGATGAGGTCATGCAAATAGTCAATCAACATTGGGTATGGGATGTCAGAATACTTCTTAGGTCGAGGGATTCCCCAGACGTTGGCTGGGCGCCCAAAAACGACCTCATATGGGCTGAGTCCTAAATGAGATTGTACAGTAGTTCTCGTGGATAAAAGTGCCAAAGGTAAAGCGTCAGGCCAAGCAAGACCTGTGCTGGCCTGAATCTTTGCCAATTTAAGCTTGAGAGTGCCATTATAGCACTCTACCAAACTTGCTGACTGAGGGTGGTTTGCCGCATGGAATTTCTGCCTAATACCAAGACCCGCACACACTTTCTGCATAATTTGAACTACTAATTTACCTCCATTGTCACTCCAGGCAATTCGCGGCAAACCAAACCTCGGGAAAAATTCCTTCAAAAGGACTTTGGCAGTAGACAAATCAGTATTGTCCTTTAGGGGATAGGCATCTATCCATCTGAAAAAGCACACACCACCACCAGAACATACTTTAGATTGTTACAACGGTCCATATGAATGTAATCGATTTGTATTACCTCAAAAGGGTATGTAGGGGGAGCAAAATGACCTGCTGGAGTTGGGGTACCCTTTCCTGGATTATGCATTAGACAAACAATGCAATGCTTCACCACATTCTCCGCACATTTAGGAATTCCTTCATTCTGCCATACTGGAGTCAAAAGTTTACATAACCCTTTTGCACTAATGTGGGCTGGACCATGCACCATAGTAACTACAGGTAGTACGTAGGCGTCTGGTAACAGCCAACGCTGATGTTCTGACAATTCCGTCCAACACCCTGTTGCGTCCAACATTCCTGTACTTTCTTTCCACTTACTCAATTCCTTCTCAGTAGCCTCTTCTTGAATCGTTCTCACTCTTTCTATTGTGTCCTCACATATTCCTCCCTCCCTGACTCATCTTGCAGGGCCTGCAACACACGCGACTCGTAGCATCTCTCGCTGTTTCTTTCGCTACCTCGTCTGCAAAAGCATTACCGCGACCAACATCATGTATGTAAATGTAAATGTATAGGCATTTATATAGTTTTTGCACATGAGTACTAATTTAGGTAAGAAAATTAAATGTATGAAATTGTGTTTGTGTTTAGGTAATCAAAGTAAGGTTTAGCCTAGAATAAATGTATAAAATACTACGATTATCTTTCCTTCTTCCTTTTTCCTCTATCTTTTTACTATCCTTGTGCTGAACAGCCAATAGGGTTTATTTCAGAACAACAGTTATATGCAAATTGATGTAATTAAAATGAGTAAATGTATCATGGAAAAAAGAACAAATAATCATCAAACTAATTCGTTGAATTTGTGAATATGAGAATCGTTTCTGCCAATGTTAAAATATATTAAGATGTTGTATGGTGAAAAGGGAAAAGTTTGAACCCATGTAAATATATTCTCTTGTAGTGTACCTCCCTGTTTGCACATACAAAACACAATATGGCTTGTTCTAGAAAATCGTGTATACGCATAGGTGTCTGATATTTGTGTATATAAAGCGGTATATCATAAATATAAATACTTTTCTTACCAATAGAATTCTGTAACAAACATGAAACTAGTCCAGTTATATCATTTGATGATGATAGACGAAAATAGTAAAACACTGTTATGATCTTTTTTACAGAAATTGATGGTTAAAGTCCTGATGAAGGCATATTCTTAATGTTGAAACGCGTCGACTGGATGCCATCTAACCTCTTTTAATTTCTTGTGAATACATATGTATCATCATATTGTTATTTTATCAAGTCTGATGAATGCACTGATTTTTATTACTACTTTTTTAATCATATTAAAAATTTATGTTTTCTAAACTGCACTAGTTTGTTTGTTTAATCTATTGTGTAATTGATTATATGCCTGGGAGCGTTATTTCTCATACATAGGCATTTATATAGCACACTACTTACCCGTAGGGTCCCAAGGCGCTTCGACCGCTGCGAAACCCTTCCTGGCTTCCCTGAGAGATGGTCCCTTAATGGGTATCTCCAGGGTGAGACCAGGCATCCCCGGCGGTCTGGTGGGGCCGTTAGTGAAGATGAGGCAAGCTAATGCCCAGAGTTGCCGAGTGTGATCGCTGATCAGAGTGGGCACCGAGGCGAGAGAATTATCGAGTCCGCTGACCCTGGTCCAGAAACCTGCCGCACCGGGAATCGAACCCTGGTCCCGGGCCGTCCTCTGCTCTCGGGTCTGCCGCCTCTAACCAGTGAGCCACACTACTCCACATCATCAGTGATTCTCTTATGTGCACTACACTTTATTATCGCTATTTGTGTAGGCAAAGCAAGTGATTCGAGAAGGTCAGTCACCAACTGACCATTCTGTATCTTAGTCCTATGGGAAGTAAAGAATCCTCTTTCCTTCCACAAACGACCGAAGCTATGAGCCACGCCAAAGGCATATTGGCTATCAGTGTAAACATTCACTCTCTTTCCCTTAGCCCACACACACGCTCTCTTCAGGGCAATTAATTCAGCTGCTTGGGCTGAATTCTGTGCAATGCGTGCTGTCTCCACTACCGTATACAAGGTGGTAACAGCATAAGCTGCAGTCGTCTCACCATTTGGAAGCTTAAAACAAGACCCATCCACCCATATTATCCCATCCGGATCCACAAGTGGTGTGTCTATTAAGTCTATTCTGCCTTCCGTTTCCTTCTCTGTTCGGAGAAAACAATCATGCTGTTCTTGAGTGTCTTTCTCTTCCAGAATGGGTAGCAACGTTGCTGTATTCAAAGTATTACACCGCTTGATGTGTATATGGCTAGCCAAGAGCGTCAGCTCATATCCAGACAAGCGAGCACTCGTGAGGTGTTGTGTTTTCGTTCTGTTCAAAAGAGTATCCACTGCATGTGGTACCATAACAACAAGAGTGTTATCTAGTACCAATCCAGCAGATTGGTGAATGGAGATTGCTGCTGCTGCTGTAGCTCTGAGACAACCAGGCAATATCTTGGCTACTATATCCAACGTAGCCTAAAAATAGGCACATGACCGTTGTTTGTCTCCAAATTGTTGTGTTAAAACTGACATCGCACAACCTTCCCTTTCGTGAACATAAAGTGTGAAAGACTTACTGTAATCTGGAGTACCTAACACAGGAGCAGAACACAAGGCAGTATGTATGTCAGAAAAATTCTTCTGACATTCATCAGTCCAAGGAAGAGGTTGGGGTGTATCTTTCAGAGTAAGTGCCAGCAGAGGTTTAGCCAACAAAGAAAAATTTGGAATCCACTGTCTACAATAAGAGGTAATGCCCAGGAAGGCACGCACCTCTCTTTGTGTGGATGGCACAGACATTTCCGCGATTGCTTAAATTCGTTCTGGGGTCAATCGTCTTCCCTCCTTCGACAAGAGATGACCTAAATAGGTAACCTCTTGGCGGCAATATTGCAACTTAGAGGGTGACACCTTGTGATCCAGGTCAGAGAAAGTACGCAACATTGAAACAGTCACATCCTTACAAACATCCTCTGAATCAGCAGCAACTAACAAATCATCCACATACTTAATCAAAGTGGTACCTGGGGGCAAAGTGAAAGCATCAAGCTGAGATTTCAAAGCCTGACTGTACATGGAAGGACTCTCACAATAGCCTTGAGGTGCACGTTTGAATCGGAAACTTCGGCCTCTAAGAGAGAAGCCAAAAATATCTCTACTGTCCTCAGCAATAGGAATATGGAAGAAAGTATTTTTGACATCAATGACCGAGAACCAAGCCGCCGAAGCGGGTAGCATAGTAAGCAAGGCACTGATATCTGGGACAACAGGAAACTGGGGGACAACAATCTTGTTGACCTCCCGAAGATCAATCACAAAGCGATATACAGGAGGCTGAGAAGGATCAGTGCGTTTAGGTACAGGTAGAACAGGACTGTTACAAACATTACCTCTCATCTCTTCAACCACACCCTTCTGCACCAGATCATACACCAGATCAACATCATTCAGACCTGTAGCCCAAAGTGTAGCAGGGAGAGAATGCAATTCAGGTGGAAGTTTGTCTTTCGATAAATACATAGCAGAAACCAATTTCTCACCTAAAGTAAGATGCACACCAGAGGTGGAACAATACAATGTTGCATGAAGACGTTTCAACAAGTCCAAACCCAACAAGTTCTCTCCGCAACCAGTCGTTAAAATAAGCGGAGCTTCCAAATTATAAGGACCAATCGAAAGAGGCAAAGGACAAGAAACCGAGTTAGTGCCTGGGGCGCTAGAAATTCCTACAGAAACATCAGTTAAGCCAGACAAAGGTGCCCCAGGGAGTTTGGAGTGAATGATAGAACTTTTCATTGCACCAGTATCCAAAAGAAATGGCTCTGCAACACCCAATGCAACAACTTCAACATAAGGCCCATTCTGATCCACTGGAACTGATACGACTCCCTTACTTTGTCCCTGGCTGTCCTAACTAGAATGAAAATCCTGAACCTCACACTCAACACAATAATCGTCATTGTAATATTGCGCAGACTGAGTATTCTGCTGATTAAAATAATTCAAAGAATTCTGAGGGGGAAAGGAACGTTGTCCTTGAGGCAACGCACCTCGCCCTCTACCTCTAGGTGCTGATTGAAAACCACCACGGCCTCGCGGCCCTGAAAATCCACCATTACTTTGCAATAAAACCGGACAGCTATTCTTAAAATGACCTTCCTCTTTACAATAGGCACATTGATTAGGACCTATCAAAGGTCGCGGAACAAAAGGTTCAGGTTTTTGTAACAACCTCTGAGGGTGGGGAGGCTGTTGAAACTGATGCTGGGCAGAACGAGGGGGATAAGCCTGTTGCAAAAGAACCTTAGTTTTTAATTCCTTAGTCTTCTTCTCAATCTTATCTTTCTTTTCCTTATGCCTATTCTCGTAATACTGAGCAGTGGCTAATATCTGTGCAGAGGAAGAAACAGCCCACAAACTTTCTGAGTCTTTCAGCTTATGCAATAATTTTGGAAGCAAATTAAATACAAATTTATCCAAAAACAATCGCTGTCCACCTTCAGTACTCATATCTTGACCACTGTGGTCGATGAACGTCTCCTCAAAACGAGTAAAGAAATCGGAAACACTCATCTTTCTTCTGCTTACACGCAGCCAACTTATCCCAGTTAACACGTAAGGCAGGCATCATCGTCTTCATTAAAGCGATGATTCTACCATGCAATTGTGCAATCAAATCATCTGGTTTAGCACCACCCACTTCTGCTGTATCTGCGGCAGCTATAGCGGCCCAATTACCACCTAAAGCTTACATGGTCTTCTCTACGAATCCGAGCCCACAACGCTTGTGGAACTACATTCCCCATCAGCATATCAATATCGGCCAGATTCATAATACACGCATCAACAGCCTGGGACAGCTCTTTACAATATCCAGCAGAATTTTTACGAGGGTCCGGTAGAGACTGTTTGAGTGCCAAAACTTCAGATCGTTTCCAGGGGACATGTACCCATATACACTAGAAATGAGCAGGGACAGTCTTAACAGCACCTGCTTGCGGAACCGCTTCTCTCCAGACTGGAGGAACTTACCTCATAGGATAATGTTTCATTTTCTGTCTAACTGCAGGATCAGGTTCAAGAATAGTCTCAGAAGAAAATAAAGACCTGAAAGTGACAAGTGTCCTTACAGCGTCCTCAACTTCGGAACCCACAACAAGTCCTTTATCAAACTTATCCTGTATATCTAACAGACCCTGAGGGGTTAAATCCAACTCCATACTCTCCCATCCTTTGACAAGAATGTCACACATGACATTAAAAACATATCTCTGCGTGGGCGCATTCCACTAGAGGAAGGTACTCAGAATATCAGGTACACTATACTGTGGACCACTCATGATCCATTTGTGAGCAAGAGAGTCCAACGCAACTCGTTCGTCAGAATCTGGGATTTGACTACGAGATTATCTTCGAGAAAAAGCAGGAGTCCGATTAAAAGGCCCAAAGAGGGGGGAGAAAAGACCAGAAACAGTATCAACCAACCGATTGCGATTTGGGGAAGAAGCAGACAGTAAAACTGGAGACGCGGTATTAAGCAATGGAAGAGAAGAACTAGTCGTCACAAGAGGGACCGAAAGTGAAGGAAACTGAGGTACAGAAGTTGGTGGCAAAGGAGGTGCAGGTGGCAATGGAGGAAAGGGCAATTGTGGAAGAGCCGGACCAACTGGCTGAACAACAGGTTGCTGGACAGGTGGCAACAATAAGGGTGCATTAGCTCCCGTACATAAGGCAGAGGTAATCTCAACAAATGGGACATTAAGGGATCTTCGTCAAGATCCTTATACTGTGGAGAAGTAGGCAACACAGGGTAGCATCTATCTATTGCCATACGATGTTGTCTGTCTGAGACTTCAATCGCTCGATCAGTCTCATTGTCCTTAAACTGCAGGGCAGCCTGTATGATCGTCATATCCTTCGCTTTTCTATCTTTTTTTGCCTGCTTAATTTCTCTCTCTTTGGCTTCTTTACGCCAAAGACGGAAAGAGTCAAACATTGCCGGCCGAGCTTTTCTTTTAAACAAAATTGCTTCCAGATTGTCTAATATATCAGGCTCAAAGCTACCATTTTGTGGCCACGGTAAAACACCATCTTTCTTCGTGTATCGTATCCATGCCTCATTAAAGGCAATGGGGCCAACACCATGTTTAGAATAGAGCTCAAAAGTGGGAGTTCCAACGGGAGGAATCGGACATGAGTCCTCAAACCGGGAATCCCTATCACAACCAAAACAACAAAACTTCCTAAATTTATTAAGACCAGGCATCTTAAATTCACTAGTCCGTTTACCAACTTCAAAGGGTTAAAGCAAATAACACAGCACAAACGTACTCACCCCTTGGCTTCGTCTATTGCAATGGTCTAATAACAAAATTCAAAAACAAAACAAAGAAGTGGGCGCTACCCACGAATACTTAACTAAGTAGTCTTCTCACGCCAACAGAGGTACGTCTAACGTCTCGCGATACCAGTCATCACCAGAGGGTCCAAGGCAGGGCGGCAGTCAGGGCAGCAGTCGTCAGCAGCCGTCGGAAAGGAGTAGCCATGATGAAAAAGACCTTTGGTCCACTTCGACATACAGGGGTCGCTTGGTGTGGTTCCCGAATCCTCCAGAATTTTCTTGCGAGGCTTCTCACGACCCTTGGGCTGAACCGCTACCTCTGAAGCCGCTCAACGTTGGGCGCCAGTTGGAGAACCAGGCCTTATGGGCCTGGCGGCGCAGGGCACGCATTAAATCCCCGAGTTTACCTGCCTTGTCGAACAGAGACACGAGACACTCTGTTGGGCGTAGAAAACCAGGTTTATAAACTGCAGCTAAGCACAGTTGTCCCAGAAGTACATACAGAGTGTAGATTCTAAGGAGACTGCCACTTTAGTCCGTGGCGCACAATCTTTTAAAGTAAACATATTTACGACATTTACTCCCAATTCATACAAAGCAGGCCAATAGGAAAAGTTGGAAAACAAGCTATCAGGTGTACCAAATATGCCCCTCTCTCAGACCCCGGGTGTTACCCCTCCCAACAAATTAATCAGTGCTAGTACCGACAATCCAATTTGCAGGTGGAAGGACGTATTTGTGTGCCTCAAAGGATAGTTGTGCAACAAGAGAATACAAGGAGAGAATAGCGAAGGCCAGTCGGATAAGATAATGTAATAAAAGAATAGGAGAAGCCAAATAGTCAGTCGAGACAGGGATCAATCAACCCAGATATGGATTAACGAACTCGGCCAGACGCTGACATTGGTTTTGTAAACATGGGCAGGGAGTTACTCTTTAACCGAAGAGACACGTAGCAGCTGGGAAAAGCAAAAACACTCCGTTCACCGTGCTGTCTGAGTGAGGGTAACACAAAATGGCGGCGAGACACAAAATGGTGGCTAAATACGGGACGAAGTCAGAAACCGAAGAACCTCAAAACAGGCAAAAGTTGTGCAGAAAGAGGAAACAGGGGTACACACAGAGGCAAGAGAGGTACAGAAAGAGGGAAGTGAGGTGCACAAAGAAGCAACTGAGGTACAGAAAGAATCAAAAGAAGTACAGAAAGAAGCAACAGGGGTGCAGAAAAAGGCAAGAGGGGTGAAGAAAGAGGCAAGACAAGTTTCAGAAAGATGCAACAGAAATGCAAAAAGAGGCAAGATAAGCTCAGAAAGAGGCAAGAGAGGTACAGAAAAAGGCAACAGAGGTACAGAAAGAGGGAAGAGTGGTGCAGAAAGAAGAAAGAGAAGAGCAGAAGGAAGCATCCCAAGCTGCAGAAAGAGGCAAAAGGGATACAGAAAGAAGCATGAGTGGTGCAGAAAGAAGCAAGGGAAGTGCAGAAAGAAGAAAGTGAGGTGCAGAAAGAGGAAAGAGTAGTACAGAAAGAGGCAAGAGAGGGGCAGAAAGAGGCATTAAAAGCGCAGAAAGAGGGAAGAGGGTGCAGAAAGAGTCCAGAGAAGTACAGAAACAGAAAAGAGAGGTGCAGAAAGAGGCAGGTGAGGTGCAGAAAGAGGCAAGTGAGCTGCAGAAAGAGGTAAGAAAAGAGCAGAAAGAGGGAAGAGGGTGAAAAAAGAGTAAAGAGGAGTACAGAAACAGAAACAAGAGGTGCAGAAAGAGGCAAGTGAGATGCAGAAACAGGCAAGAGGGATGCAGAAAGAGATAGGAGAATTGCAGAAATACGCAACAGGGGTGCAGAATGAGGCAAGAGTACTGCAGAAAGAGGCAAGAGATGTGCAGGCAGAGGGGAGAGGGATGCAGAAAGAGGCAAGAGGGGTGTAGAAAGAAGCAATAGAGGTGTGTAAAGAGGAAAAGAGGTGCAGAAAGAGTCAAAGGATGTGCAGAAAGGAGCAGGGCAGAAAGAACTAATGAAAGAGCAGAAAGAGGTATGAGAACTGCAGAAAGAGGTAGGAGAGGTGCAGAAAAAGGCAAAAGGGGTGCACAAAAAGCAATACATATGAAGAAAAAAGTAAGAGAAGTGCAGAAAGAAGCAACTGAGGAGCAGAGAGAGGCAAGAGAGGTACAGAAAGAGTGAAGAGGAGTACAGAAACAGAAAAGAAGGGTGCAGAAAGAGGCAGGTGAGTTGCAGAAACAGGCAAGAGGGGTTCAAAAAGAGATAAGAGAATTGCTGAAAGAAGCAACATAGGTGCAGAATGAGACAAGAAAACTGCAGAAAGAGGCAATAGGTTTTGTAGGCAGAGGAAAGAGGGATGCTGAAAGAGGCAAGAGGGGTATATAAAAAAGCATTAGATGTGTGGAAAGAAGAAGAGAAGTGCAGACAGAGTCAAGGGAGGTGTCGAAAGAAGCAAGAGCAGGGTAGAAAGAACCAATGAAGGTGCAAAAAGAGGCAAGAGAACTGTAGAAAGACATAAGAGAGGTGCAGAGAGAGGCAATAGTGAGGCAGTAAGAGGCAAACGAAGTGCAGAAATACAAAAGAGATGCGAAGAAATAGGGAAGTGAGGTGCATACATTGTCAAGAAGTCGGCAAGAGAAGTGCAGATAGAAGACACAGAGGCGCAGATGGAGGGACAAGAACTGCAGTAACAGACAAGAGACTTGCAGAAACAGGCAAAAGAGTTGCAGAAAGAGGGAACGGGGTACACACAGAGGCAAGAGAGGTGCAGAAAGAGGAAAGTGAGGTATAGAAAGTGGCAAGAGAAGTGTAGAAAGAAGTAACCAAAGTGCAGTGAGAGGCAGGAGCAATGCAAAATGAGGCAAGAGAAGCGCAGAAACAGACAAGAGAGGCGAAGAAAGACAGAAGTGAGGTGCATACATATTCAATAGGGTGGCAAGAGAAGTACAATAGAAGACACAGAGGTGCAGAATGAGGCAAAAAAAACTGCAGAGAGAGGCAACAGACTTGCAGAAATAGGCAACAGAGGTGCAGAAAGAGGGAACAGGGGTACACACAGAGGCAAGAGAGGTACAGAAAAAGAGAAGAGAGAAGTAATAGAAGTGCAAAAAGAAGCAAACAAAGTGTAGAAAGAAGCAAAAGCAGTGAAGAAAGAAGCAACGGAAATGCAGAAAGAGGCAAGATAAGTGCAGAAAGAGACAAGAGAAGTATAGAAAAAGGCAAGAGAGGAACAGAAAAAGGCAACAGAGGTGCAGAAAGAAGCAAGAGAAGAGCAGAAGGAAGCATTAGAGTGGCAGAAAGAGGCAAATGGGGTACAGAAAGAAGTAAGAGTGGTACAGAAAGAAGCAAGGGAAGTGCAGAAAGAAGCAAGTGAGGTGCAGAACGAGGTAAGAGTAGTACAGAAAGATGCAAGAGAGGGGCAGAAAGAGGCAAGAAAAGTTCAGAAAGAGGGAAGAAGGTGCAGAAAGAGTCAAGAGAAGTACAGAAACAGAAAAGAGAGGTGAAGAAAAAGGCAAGTGAGGTGGAGAATCAGGCAAGAGGGGAATAGTAGAAAGAAGCAACAGAGGTGCAGAAGGAGGCAAGAGAACTGCAGAAAGAGTCATGAGACGAGCAGACAGAGGAAAGAGGGGTACAGAATAAGGCAAGAGGGGTGTAGAATGAAGAAAGAAATGTGTGGAACAAAGCAAGAGAAGCGCAGAAAGAAAAAACAGAGCTGTCGAAAGTGGCAAGAGAACTGTGAAAGAGGGAAGCGAGTTGCAGAAATAGTCAAAAGAGGTGCAGAAAGAGGGAACAGGGGTGCAAATAGAGCAAAGAGAGGTACAAAAAGAGGCAAGAAGGATGCAGAAAGATGCAAGACAGATCTAGAAAGAAGCAGGAGCAGTGCAGAAAGAAGCAACAGAGGTGCAGAAAGAGGCAAGAGGCTTGCAGAAAGAGGCAAGAGAAGTGCAGAAAGATGCAACAAAAATGCAGAAATAGGCAAGAGAAGGGCAAAAAGAGGCAAGAGAGGTACAGAAGCAGGCAACAGACGTACAGAAAAAGGGAAAAGGGGTACAGTAAGAAGTAAGAGAGGTGCAGAAAGAAGCAAGAGAAGAGCAGAAAAAGCAACAGAGGTCTAGAAAGAGGAAAAAGGGGTGCTGAAAGAAGCAAGGGAAGTGCAAAAAGAAGCAAGTGAGGGGCAGAAAGAGGCAATAAAACTGCAGGACAAGAGAGGTGCAGAAAGAGGCACGAGAGTTGCAGAAAGAGGTAAGAGGGTACAGCAAGTTCAAAGAGGGTGCAGGGCGAGGTAAAAGAAATATAGAAAGAAGTAACAGATGCACATAAAGAGGCAAGAGAGGTCTAGAAGCAAAAATGCAAGAGAGTTCCGAAAGAGGCAAGTGAGGTACAGAAAGAGTCAAGAGAAGTACAGAAACCGACAAGAAAGGTGCAGAAAGAATCAACAGAAATACAGAAAGAGGCATGAGAAGTGCAGAAAGAGGGAAGAGGGAGCACAAAAGATGGAAAAGGGTGAATAATGAGATACAAGAAGTGCAGAAAGAAGCAACTGAGGTGCATAAAGAGGCAAGAGAGGTGAAGACGAAAAAAGCAAGTGAGTTCCATAACAAAAGAAGACAGGAACAGAAAAAAGAAGGAGAAGTGTAGAAAGAGGTAAGTGAGGTGCAGAAAGAACCAAGAGAAGTGCAGAAACAGACTAGAAAGGTGCATAAAGAAGCAACAGAAATGCATAAAGATGCAAAAGAAGTACAGAAAGAGGCAAAAAAGTGCATAAATAGGACAGAGGGGTACAGAAACAGGCAACAGAGGTAAAGAAAGAGGGAAGAGGGGTATAGTGAGAAGTAAAAGAGGTGCTGAAAGAAGCTAGAGAAGAGCAGACAGAAGGTAACTGAGGTGCAGGATTAGGGAAGGGGTGCAGAAAGAGGCATGAGGATTGAAGCACAAAGCAAAAGAAGTACAGAAAGAGGCAAGTGAGGTGCCAAATGAGGCAGGAGATGTACAGAAAGAGGAAAGAGGGATTCAGACAGAGGCAAGTGAGGTGCAGAAACAGGCAAGAGGGGTGCATAAACATCCAAGACAAGTGAGAAGTAAAAGAGGTGCTGAAAGAAGCTAGAGAAGCTAGAGAAGAGCAGACAGAAGGTAACTGTGGAGCAGGATGAGGGAAGGGGTGCAGAAAGAGGCATGAGGATTGAAGCACAAAGCAAAAGAAGTACAGAAAGAGGCAAGTGAGGTGCCAAATGAGGCAGGAGATGTACAGAAAGAGGAAAGAGGGATTCAGACAGAGGCAAGTGAGGTGCAGAAACAGGCAAGAGGGGTGCATAAACATCCAAGACAAGTGCTGAAAGAAGCAATACAGGTGCAGAAGGAGGCAAGAGAATTGCATAAAGAGGCAAGAGAGTTGCAGAAACAGACACAAGAGGTGCAGAAAGAGGGGTGCAAAAAGAACTAAGAGGTGTGCAGAAAAAAGCAAGAGAGATGTGGAAAAAAACAAGAGAAGTACAGAAAGAACCAACAGAGGTGCAGAAAGAAGCAAGAGAACTGCAGAAAGAGGCAAGAGAGGCACAGAAACAGGCACAAGTGGTGCAAAAAGAGGGAAGAGGGTGCAGAAAAAGACAAGAGAGGTGCAAAAAGAAGCAAAAGAGGTGCACAAAGAAGCAATATATGTACAGAAAGAAACAAGAGAAGTGCAGAAAGAAGAAAGAAGAAACAGAGGTACAGAAACAGGCAACAGGGGTGCAGAAAGAGGCAAGAGAAGTACAGAAAGAGGCAAGAGATGTACAGAGACAGACCACAGAGGTATAGAAAGAAGGAAGAGGTGTACAGTAAGAAGTAAGAGAGGTAAAGAAAGAAGCATGAGAAAAGCAGAAAGAAGCAACCAAGGTGCAGAAAGAGGCAAATAGGGGTAAATAAAAAAAGCAAGGGAAGTGCAGAAAGAGGGAAGAGGATGCAGAAAGAGAGAAGAGAGTACCGAAAGAGGTAAGAGATGTGCAGAAAGAAGCAACAGAGGTGGAGAAAGAGGCAAAAGGTATTTAGAAGAAAAAAGTTCATGAAATTAACAAGAGAGGTACAGAAAAAATCAAGAAGAGTACAGAAAGAGGAAAGTAAGGTGCAGAAAGAGTCAATGAAAGTACAGAAACGGAGAACAGAGGTACAGAAAGAGGCATGTAAGGTGCAGAAAAAGACACTAGGGGTTCAGAAAAAGGTAAGAGAATTGCAGAAAGAAGCAACAGAGGTGCAGGGGAGGCAATAGAACTGCAGAAAGTGGGATGTGATGTGCAGGCAGAGGAAAGAGGGGTGTGGAAAGAGGCAAGAGGGGTGTAGAAAGAAGCACTAGAGGTGTGGAAAGAGGTAAGAGGCATGCAGAAAGAGTCAAGGGAGGTTCAGAAAGAAGCAAGAGCAGGGCTGAAAGAACCAATGAAGAGGCAAGAGAACTGCAGAAAGAGGCAAGAGAGGTGCAGAAAGAGGCAATAAAGGTGCAAGAAGAGGGAAGAGTTGTGCAGAAAAAGGCAAAAAGGATGCAAAAAAAGAAGCATTAGAGGTGCACAAAGAAGAAATAGAGGTACAGAAAGAAGCAAGAGAAGTACAGAAAGAAGCAACTGATATGCAGAAAAAGGCAAGGGGAGTACAGAAAGAGTCAAGAGAATGGTAAAAAGAGGCAGTATAGTTGCAGAAGGAGGCAAAAGAGGTACAGAAAAGGGGAAGAGGGGTACAGTTAGAAGTATGAGAGTTGTAGAATGAAGCAACTGAAGAACAGAGAGAAGCAACAGAGGTGCAGAAAGAGGCAAAAGGGGTGCAGAAGAAGCAAGAGAGGTGAAGAAAAAGGGTGCAGAAAGGTGGAAAAGGGTACAGAATGGGGTAAAAAAAAAGTACAGAAAGAAACAACAGGTGTGCAGAAAGAGGCAAGAGAGGTGTAGAAGAAAAAAGCAGGAGAGTTCCAGAAACAAATGAGACAGGTACACAAGAAGTGCAGAAAGAGGCCAGCGGGTTGCATAAAGAGACAAGAGAAGTCCCGAAAGTAGCAACAGATATGCAGAAAGAGGCAAGAGAAGTGCAGAAAGAATCAAGAGAAGGGTAGAAAGAGGTAGTATAGTTGCAGAAACAGGCAACAGAGGTCCTTAAAAAGGGAAGAGGTGTACAGTTAGAAGTATGAGAGTTGCAGAATGAAGCAACTGAAGAGCAGAAAAAAGCAACAGAGGTGCAGAAAGAGGCAAAAGGGCTACAGAAGAAGCAAGAGATGTGCAGAAAGAAGCAAGGGAAGTACAGAAAGAAGCAATTGAGTGGCAGGAACAGGCAGGAGAACTTCAGAATGAGACAAGAGAGGCACAGAAAGAGGCAAGAGAGGTGAAGAAAAAGGGAAAAAAGTGTACAGAACGGGGTAAATAAAGTACAGAAAGAAACAACAGGTGTGCAGAAAGAGGCAAGAGAGGAGTGGAAGAAAAAAGCAAGAGAGTTCCAGAAAAAAATGAGACAGGTATAAAAGAAGTGTAGAAAGAGGCAAGTGAGGTGCAGAAAGAGTCAAGAGCAGTGCAGAAACAGACAAGAGAGGTGCAGGAAGAAGCAACAGAGCTGCAGAAAGAGGCAAAAGAACTGCAGAACGAGGCAAGAGAGTTGCAGAAAGAGGCAACAGATGTACCGAAATAGGAAAGAGGGGTATCATAAGAAGTAAAAGTGGTGCAGAAAGAAGCAAGAGAAGAGCAGTAAGAAGCAACAGAGGTGCAAATAGAGGGAAGGGGTATAGAAAAAGGCATGGGATAAATAGGAAAGCAAGTGAGGTGAAGAAAGAGGAAACTGAGTTGAAGAAACAGGCAAGAGAAGTGCAGAAAAATGCAGGAGAAGTGCTGTAAGAACCAACAGTAAGAGGTACAGTAAGAAACAATAGAAGTGATGAAAGAGACAAGAGGGTGGCAGAAAGAAAGAAGAGAGGTGTTGAACAAAAGAAAGAGAAGTGAAGAAAGAGTCAAGAGAAGTACAGAAAGAGGCAGGAGCTGTGCAGAAAGAGGTTCAGAAAGAGGCAAGTGAGGTGCAGAAACAGGCAAGAGGGGTTCATACATAGCTAAGTGAATTGCTGTAAGAAGCAAAAATAGGTTCTGAAGGAGGCATGAAAACTGCAGAAAGAGGCAAGAGGGTTGCAGAAACAAGCAAGAGGTGTGCAGAAAGAAGTAAAAGAGATATGGAAAAAGCAAGAGATGTGCAGAAAAAACCAACGGAGGTGCAAAAAGAGGCAAGAGAACTGCATAACGTTGCAAGAAGGGTACAGAAAGAGGCAAGAGAGGTACAGAAAGAAGGAAGAATTGTACAGGCAAAGGCAAGAGGGGCGCACAAAGAAGCAATATAGGTGTACAAAGAAGAAATAGAGGTGCAGAAAGAAGCAGGAAAAGTGCAGAAAGAAGCAATAGGAATGCAGAAAGAGGCAAGAAGAATGTAAAAGAGACTGTAGGAAGGTAGAAATCTGACTATGGTTACCCCCCATACTTTTTGCCTGGTGTTTAGCTGGTTTTTGACATAGTTGGCCTGGGATCCTGCTATTCAGGGCCCCTGGCCAATTGCTCTCTCCTTAAAATGGACTCCATGTACCTTAGGTGCATACATAACTGGAACTGGTTCACCTTATTGGCCCCTGTAACAGTGTACCCTAGGTACCCAGGGCATAGGTGTTTCTAAGACCTACCGGGGGCTGCAGCATGTATTGTGCCACCCCTGGCCTGGCCTCCATATTTGACACAACTGGCTGATCACTCAGCTGGGGCAAGTTGGTGTAATCACCTCTTGCTTAGGTGTAGTGTACCTATACCTAACCTAAACTGGACACATAAGTTCCTATCAGCCACTCCTATGGAAGACCTCATCAATCCTGGAGGCAGAGTGCGTGGAAATATGTGAGATGGTGCTCTAGCATGAGCTGGGCCTTTCTGCAGCTGTCGGGAACAACTCCCTTAGCTGTTCCGGGATATTGCCATACCATATACTCTTAAGTGCATTATAATCCTCGCGGTTATTTGCGAACTTTGGTTTGGCTTTATCAAAACATGTCGAGTAAGGTGTCATACGATTTGGAATACTATCCCCTCGACAGTTCTGTCGACGAGGATAGCATTCCACCCTTCTAGAGGGACACGACATGTGCATAGCCTTAACCCCGGTTAGAGTTAACCAGAGCCTCAGCATCACAAAATGGATGCTGCCACCACAGACACAAGTCTGACCTCCTGCTGCTGGGAGTCCTTCCAGCGAGGGAGGGTTGGACAAAGGGTTTCCTGCCTTGGGAGGTGTGAGCACCACCCCAGACAGGATTTTGTGTATTGGGTTGGACAGGGCTGAATAGATTGAGACATGCCCGGGGCACACAAGGTGTCCTCGTGCATAAGCCAGTCCAAACCGGTCCAGGGACTTTCCAGACCCATGCCTGGTGAGGAGCTGGACAAAGGAAAGGAGGTGTAACCGCCCCCCTTCCTGGTCCCACCCAGAGGAGGGACCTACCAGGTGATCCACCCCTCAGATTGGGAATAAGAGTGGGAGCAGTGCCAGAGCACCTCAGATCATCCTGAATCAACTTTACACGAAGAAGACGACGGGACTTCGACATTCTGCTGCACAGAAGACTGAAGAGCATCTCCCTTGTGGCCTAGGAGTGGCCACCCTGTGAACACAGGCACCAACCAGCAATTCGACGTCTGCTTTGCCGCTGCCTCCAACTGGAGCATGAGCCCAAAGCCTGACAAGACCCAGACTCCCAGACTTCTTACAGGCTGATCCACAGTCCCTGCAAAGAAGGGACCCGTGGAGGCACCGAGAGACGTGGGACCGGACCTCTTGAAAGACCCCCGAGAAGCTGACTGCGCAGCATCAGAGGCACCCTTGACGTTGTGCTTTGGGGACCGAGAACCCCCACCACCGAGCAGTCCTTGCACCAAAGATCAGCCCCCCAGCATCTCCACGATCTGCGTGGGGCTCTTTTGCATTGTGCCACTTGACGCGCCATCCCGGCCACTAGCCACGTGGTCTGCGGCCATCTTGGCAACAAAACCGACAAACTACACTGTGGGGCTGGTTGCTCCAGACTTGTCCTCACTCCTGTAAAAGGGAGCACCCGCTCTGACCTTGCTGGTCCGAGTGATAAGCCTTTTTTGACTCCTGCGTGGCTTGCATTAGCCAAGGCCTGTTTGCTTCAATCAAGTTGTCGACACCGTCAACTGCGAGAAGCCTGCGTGGGACAGCTCGTGACTGACTCCTGGACGTCCTCAACTCCCGGTGTCCACGTGGCTGTAGAGAGAAACTACACCTCAACGCCTGTTTGCACCCAACATCGCCTGGTTCCAATGTGGTTCCACGGTAGTCTCTGGCTAGTGACTTTGAACATTGTCCCCTCTGCTTTCAGGTCTTCACAACTTCAGATCCACCCTTGGATCCACCGGAACTCTTCACCTCGAGCCGCCTGCAGCATCTTCAGCTCCAAGCACCATCGACCATCGTGACGAAACCCGACACTACTTCGACCCTATGCACCCGCTTCCAGTGGGGGAGGTAACTCAGCAACGCCGGTGTTCCCACACTGGTACATACCTCTATGGCCTGTGTCTCAAGTTTCAGCTTTCTAGGTCACTCGGAAGGTTCCGAACTAACTAACTTTACAACTTTTACGCACCATAGACTTAACATTGGTGAGTGCGTGCACTTTAAACACTGCACCCGAGTCCCGCAGGCCTTTCCCGAGTAAGTCACTGCTAGTCCCGATCAGCTCCAGTGATTCCCAAGGCCCTAGGCCTATTTCCTTTCCGATTGGTATCTCTTATACCACTTTCTTAGTATATGGTTTAGGTGGCCCCTATGGCTCATCCATATTGTGCAACTTTTGTGTATTTTAAACTGTGTTTTGTTTAACGCTTGTGCTTCTGTGCTCATAAAGAGTTCAGGGGATATTTGTAGGTAATAAAGATATATATATATTTTCAATATATATCTGTGTGGGGTCCTTTCATCTGGTATTCAAGGGGGTTGTGTATGGTAATACAGCTGGCTTCACATGCCTTTCAGAGTTTAGCCTAAGACTGCTTTGTCCACGTTAG
This sequence comes from Lissotriton vulgaris, assembly GCF_964263255.1. Taxonomy (NCBI): domain Eukaryota; kingdom Metazoa; phylum Chordata; class Amphibia; order Caudata; family Salamandridae; genus Lissotriton; species Lissotriton vulgaris. Next base: position 1,089,575,331 of record NC_141696.1, on the reverse strand, counting down.
CACTAGGATAACTGGTCTATAAGGTTGACTTACAACCGATCATCATAAGGGTTGCTTGGCATGGTACAAGGTGATCACTAGAATTAGTGAGCATCCCATACCAGGCCAACTTCTCACATTGGTGAGCAGCGGATTGGGATCTGAGCTTGCTGTTGTTTTACCATTACAATCTTTGAGATTATCATTTGAAAGATCATACAGGCACCTGCTAGGTACATATAAAACAAGACTAGTATACTTAAGTTCTACTGAACTTAGTTGTTGTAGAGGATAGGGAGTAGCACACCCTGACAACAACTACTAGATAGGTTTAGTAGGTAAACACCAGTGTAGGTAGATTGCAACATATCCACCCACTCTAGAGCAATGTCTGGAGCAGAGGGGTCCAGTGGACTTACTCCTGTTGAGAGTGACCCTCCAAGGGGACCATCCAAATTTGCTATCTTTTCCTTTAAGTAACTAAGGCAGCTTTGTGCCTTAAGGGATCTGAAGACAGGACCATCCCCTACTACAGACCACCTTAGAGAGATCTTAGACCAGTCTGAGACTCTAAAGACCTCTAAAGCAGACCCCACAGGGAATGCTGAAGGAGGCTCTCCTTCTGAAGATGACAATGCAGATGCCCCTGTCCCCATAGTCCAGGTAGATGAGGGTGACCAAGTCACTGGAGATCCTCAGGTAGATGAGGAGGAGGAAGAAGAAGAGGAGACAGAAGGGGGGAGCAGTGATTCTGATGATGGCAGAAATAGCCAGGTGCTAGTCAGCAGGCTTAACCAGGCTAACTTAAGTGTATTTGGGACTGAAGCAAGGATGACCTTGCCCAGGCACCCAGGTGGACTTAACCAGGAGCGTAGGAGGATGAGGAATCACTCATGTGACTCCAATACCTCCCAGGCTTCTAGAGGTTCTCATGGTCACTCCAGAAGGGAGATGACTAGCCCTCAGAGAAGGGAACATGAGGCCAAAATGAGAGAGGCTGAACTTAGGATCCAGAGACAAGAATTAGAAGTTGCCCTGGCCCAAGAGAAACTTGCTAGAGCAAGACAGCCTAGAGAGAGTGGATTAGGATCCACTAGTGGCAGCACTATCCCTAAGGATAAAGACAGGTCTTTTGATACAATAAACCTGAGTCAGATTGTGCCCCCCTACAAAGCTGGGGATGATATCCACAAATGGATGACTGCACTTGAGAGAGCCTGCAAGGTACAGCAGATACCTCAGGAGCAGTGGGCAGCAATCTTGTGGCTCTCCTTTGAAGGTAGAGGCCGAGACAGACTCCTCACAGTTTGTGATGGTGATTCTAGAAACTACATGGTCCTGAAGAGTGCTCTGATTGATGGGTTAGGCTTAACCACTGAACAGTACAGGTTAATGTTGAGAGACACCCAGAAGACACAGACTCAGGACTGGTCTGAATTTGTTGAATGTGCCACTAAGGCTCTGGAGGGCTGGTTGCTGGGAAGTAAGGTTACTGACTATACAGGATTGTATAATTTAATTATGAGAGAGCAAATCTTAAGTAATTGTCAAAATCAGCTTCTACATCAGCACGTGGTTGACTCTGATCTGACCTCCCCACAAGAATTGGGTAGGAGGGCAGACAAATGGGTCAGAACCAGGATCAGGCCTAAGAACCAGGGTGGTGACCAAAAGAAAGAGACTACCAAGCCTCAAGAGAAGGGTGGGGATAAAAGTAAGGAAAATACTTCCCCAGGGCCCCAAAACTCCAAGAATGGGGGTGGGTCCCAAAACACTTCTTCAACCCAGAAAAAGCCTTATTGTCATACCTGTAAACAGGTTGGGCATTACAAAACAGACAGCTGTTGTCCCAAGAATGGCAATAAAGAGAATATACCTCCAAAGCCAGCTCCAACACCTCCTGTTACTGTCAGCAGTAATCCCCCAGGAAGTGGGAGCACACCCAGGAATATGGGTAGGTTTACTTTTGGAGCACAGGTGGATTCTGGCCTAACAAGTTACCCTAACTCAGATACTCTTGTCTATGAGACTGGCATGGGGTATGCCAATTTCACAGCTTGCCCAAACACTTTGAGCAAGTATAGAGAGGAGCCCCTCATCAATGGTTTGAAAGTTGAGGCCTTCAGAGACACAGGGGCCAGCATCACCATGGTGGCTGAATGTCTAGTCCCCACAAGGCAACTTTTACCTGATGCCAGATATCAGGTGACAAACATTGATGGCATAGATACCAATCATCCCATGGCAGTAGTCAATCTTAGCTGGGGAGGTGTCACTGGCCCAAAGAGAGTGGCAGTGTCAGCAAACTTGCCTGTAGATTGCCTACTGGGTAATGATTTGGAAATCTCAGCCTGGGCTGAGGTTGAACAGCAAACCCATTCTAAAATGGTAAATCTCCATGGAAAGGTTAGTGGGGCTATGATGGCTACAGCCCCAATCCAAGATGTTCTTCCTGAAAAGGTTGGTAGGGCTGAGCAAATCTCAGCCCCATCTTTAGCTAACTTCCCCCCTGAAAAGAGTAGCAGGGCTGTGATGGTAACAGCCCATACCCAAACTGAGTCTCCTCCTGAAAAGGTTGGTGGGGCTGTGATGGCCACAGCCCAAACCCAAACTGATACATGGGTAGTGAAGCCTGAAATGATGGATCTCTCCACCCAAACTGAGAGCATTGAGGAGGAAGAGAAATCTCCCTCCCACCAGACTTTAGGAGAGGATCAGCCTCCTCAGGGAACTGATCTTACCTCTGATGAAGGAACTGTCCGAGAGGTTGTTAGGCCTGGCCTGACAGAGCCTCTGATGGCAGTGGACCCTTCTCAGGTGGGACCCAGTCTGGAGCAGGTAACCTTCCCCTCTCTACCTTGCATTAGTCAGCCCAGGGCTGCAGAGGACAAGAAGGACAGTAAGCCCCAAAGGGCCCCCTGTCAAATAAAGCACCCCATCAACAGATTAGGGGCACCAAAACTAGTAGCCCTAGTAAGGTGAAAACTTTAAAAACTCCTGAGGGATCCCCCTTAAAAGTAGTCAGGGACCTCCCCCAGATGGATATTGCTGGGCACAGCCAAACCTGGGACCCTAAGGGCCCAAACCTGACCTGTCCCTCCAGTAAGCCAAACAGAAGGATCCAGCCTCCAGCTGTAGGCAGCCAGAGGTTGACCCTGAGAGCACATTGCAACTCAGTCAAAGAAAGAAAGGCACACATGGTGGAGAGTGATTGGAGGAAGCTGAGCCCTACAGAGGAAACTCACTTCAGTGCTCCATCTCAACACCAGCCTTTGACTTTGCAAAGACACACCACAGGTAGAGATTCCCTATGGTGGAGACCCTCAGATACCCTTAGGGTGAGGGATTGCTTAGTGGACCATGAGACAGGAGGTTACCAAGCCAGAGCTGGTACTTCCTTATATGGCCACTTAGGCAATATAAGCTTACCTGGTCAAGGATAGCCTTATCTCCTTTCGTTGGGGGGGGGGGGGTTATGTAGGAAGGTGTAAATCTGACTATGGTTACCCCCAAACTTTTTGCCTGGTGTTTAGCTGGTTTTTGACATAGTTGGCCTGGGATCCTGCTATTCAGGGCCCCTGGCTGATTGCTCTCTCCTTAAAATGGACTCCATGTACCTTAGGTGCATACATAATTGGAACTGGTTCACCTTATTGGCCCCTGTAACAGTGTACCCTAGGTACCCAGGGCATAGGTGTTTTCAAGGCCTACCAGGGGCTGCAGCATGTATTGTGCCACCCCTAGCCTGGCCTCCATATTTGACACAACTGGCTGATCACTCAGCTGGGGCAAGTTGGTGTAATCACCTCTTGCTTAGGTGTAGTATACCTATACCTAAACTAAACTGGACATATATGTTCCTATCAGCCACTCCTATGGAAGGCCTCATCAATCCTGGAGGCAGAGTGCGTGGAAATATGTGAGATGGTGCTCTAGCATGAGCTGAGCCTGTCTGCAGCTGTCGGGAACAACTCCCTTAGCTGTTCCGGTATATTGCCATACCATATACTCTTAAGTGCATTATAATCCTTGCGGTTATTTGCTAACTTTGGTTTAGCTTTATCAAAACATGCCGAGTAAGGTGTCATACGATTTGGAATACTATCCCCTCGACAGTTCTGTCGACGGGGATAGCATTCCACCCTTCTAGAGGGACACGACATGTGCGTAGCCTTAACCCCGGTTAAATTCAACCAGAGCCTCAGCATCACAAAATGGATGCTGTCACCACAGACACACGTCTGACCTCCTGCTGCTGGGAGTCCTTCCAGCGAGGGAGGCTTGGACAAAGGGTTTCCTGCCTTGGGAGGTGCGAGCACCACCCCAGACAGGATTTTGTGTATTGGGTAGGACAGGACTGAATAGATTGAGACATGCCCGGGGCACACAAGGTGTCCTCGTGCATAAGCCAGTCCAAACCAGTCCTGGGACTTTCCAGACCCAGGCCTGGTGAGGAGCTGGACAAAGGAAAGGGGGTGTAACTGCCCCCCTTCCTGGTCCCACCCAGAGGAGGGACCTAGCAGGTGATCCACCCCTCAGATTGGGAATAAGAGTGGGAGCAGTGCCAGAGCACCTCAGATCATCCTGAATCAACTTTACACGAAGAAGACGACTGGACTTCAACATTCTGCTTTACAGAAGACTGAAGAGCATCTCCCTTGTGGCCTAGGAGTGGCCACCCTGTGAACACAGGCACCAACCAGCAACTCAATGTCTGCTTTTCTGCCGCCTCCCGCCGGAGCCCAAGCCCAGAGCCTGACAAGACCCAGACTCCCAGACTTCTCACAGCCCGATCCACAGTCCCTGCAAAGAAGGGACCCGTGGAGGCACCGAGAGACGTGGGACCAGACCTCTTGAAAGACCCCCGAGAAGCTGACTGCGCAGCATCAGAGGCACCCTCAACATTGTGCTTTGGGGACCAAGAACCCCTACCACCGAGCAGCCCTTGCTCTGAAGATCAGCCCCCCAGCATCTCCACGATCTGCGTGGGGCTCTTTTGCTTTGTGCCACTCGAGGCGCCATCCCGGCCACTAGCCACGTGGTCAGCGGCCATCTTGGCAATGAAACCGACAAACTACACTGCGGGTCTGGTTGCTCCAGACTTGCCCTCGCTCCTGTAAAAGGGAGCACACGCTCTGACCTTGCTGGTCCGAGTGATAAGCCTTTTTCGACTCCTGCGTGGCTTGCATTAGCCAAGGCATGTTTGCTTCAATCAAGTTGCCGATACCGCCAACAGTGAGAAGCCTGCGTGGGACAGATTGTGATTGACTCCTGGATGTCCTCAACCCCCGGTGTCCACGTGGCTCTAGAGAGAAGCTACACCTCAATGCCTGTTTGCACCCGACATCGCCTGGTTCCAATCTGGTTCCACGGTAGTCACTGGCTAGTGACTTTGAACATTGTCCCCTCTGCTTTCAGGTCTTCACAACTTCAGATCCACCCTTGGATCCACCGGAACTCTTCACCTCGAGCCGCCTGCAGCATCTTCAGCTCCAAGCACCATCGACCAGCGTGAGGAAACCCGACACTACTTCAACCCTATGCACCCGCTTCCTATGGGTGAGGTAACTCAGCAACGCCGGTGTTCCCACACTGGAACATACCTCTAAGGCCTGTGTCTCAAGTTTCAGCTTTCTAGGTCACTCGGAAGGTTCCGAATAGGTATGGGCGGAAAATCCGTTTCGCTCGCGGATTTTGCGGATTTTCGGGAAATCCGCAATCCGCGAGATTCGCGAATCTCCCGCAAAATCCGCAAATCCGCGAGCAGCGGATTTTGCTCGCACTGCTCGCACTGTTCGCGTGAGTTCGCGGCTTCCCAGTACAACTTCGCGCCCCGCGAATAAGTGCTAAATTGCAGAAATACGATCTTAGCAAAACTGAAACTACTTGCCAGGTTCAAAAGTTCAGGCTCATCATTAGTAGCCATTTCCTGTAGTGCTTCCTGAGGGGCCCCTCCAGAGTTCAGTTGCCAGTTGCAACTATTATGTGACCCTGCTCTGAACCTCAGAATAGTTACACATATGCCACAAAGGTCCTGAATTACAGCTAAGGGAGACAAGCAGGAGCCAGGCTGGAAGTTAAAATCCATTAATCAGCCCCTAATTCATTATTGTCAGTTGGGGCAGGGCAGGTGTTGTAACTAATTTTGCAACAATGAAAGCACTTAGCAAGTGCAAAAGATCACTAATCAGGGCGCACTAAGGAAGCAGGTGCCAGCTAAAAAAATATTCTGTGACACATTAATCAGCCCCAAATTAATTCAGGTCACTTGAGGCAGGGAAGGTGTGCTTTGCTTTGCCGAAAATAATGTACACTGGACAACCAGAGGGTGTGGTGATGAAACAGAGGGTGGCATGGGTGGGCCAGAAGGTGGCATGAGTAGTCAGAGAGTGGCAGTGGTGACAGAGAGTGGCAGTGATGAAGAAGAGTGTCCCAAACAGGCTGGACACGTAGAAACAACAAGTTCGCAAAACTTGCGATCCGACAGGTAAGTTCGCAAATTGCGAAATTGTAAAAACCCTCGCGAACTGGCAGAAACACGGGCGAACACAAAAAAAAAAATCCGCAAATTCGCGGGAATTCGTGGATTTTGCGGATTGTGAATTCGCAAATCCGCAAAATTCGCGAACGCGAGATCCGCAAAATTCGCCCATGCTTAGTTCCGAACTAACTAACTTTACAACTTTTACCCACCATAGACTTAACATTGGTGAGTGCGTGCACTTTAAACACTGCACCCGAGTCCCGCGGGCCTTTCCTGACTTAGTCACTGCTAGTCCCGATCAGCTCCAGCGATTCCCAAGGCCCTAGGACTATTTCCTTTCCGATTGGTATCTCTTATACCACTTTCTTAGTATATGGTTTAGGTGGCCCCTAGGGCTCATCCATATTGTGCAACTTTTGTGTATTTTAAACTGTGTTTTGTTTAACGCTTGTGCTTCTGTGCTCATAAAGAGTTCAGGGGATATTTGTAGTTAATAAATATATATATATTTTCAATATATATATGTGTGGTGTCCTTTCATCTGGTATTCAAGGGGGTTGTGTATGGTAATACAGCTGGCTTCACATGCCTTTCAGAGTTTAGCCTAAGACTGCTTTGTCCACGTTACCACTAGGATAACTGGTCTATAAGGTTGACTTACAACCGATCATCATAAGGGTTGCTTGGCATGGTACAAGGTGATCACTAGAATTAGTGAGCATCACATACCAGGCCAACTTCTCACAGAGACATTCAGAAAGAAAAAACAGAAATGCAGAAAGAGGCCAGAGAAGTGCAAAAAGAGACAAGAGAAGTGCAGAAAGAGGCAAAAGAGGAGGAACACAGGTACCAGAGGTACAGAAGAAGGGAAGAGGGGTACAATAATAAGTAAAAGAGGTGTAGAAAGAAGCAAAAGAAGAGCAGAAAGAATCAACCAAGGTGCAGAAAGAGGGAAAAGTGGTGCACAAAGAAGCAAGGGAAGTGTAGAAAGAAGCAAGATAGGTTTAGGAAAAGGCAAGAGAACTGCAGAAAGAGACAAGAGAGGTGCAGAAAGAGGCAAGAGAGGTGTAGAATGAGGAATAGAGGTGCAGCAAGAGGCAAGAGTGGTGCAGAAAGAAGCAAGAGAAGTACAGAAAGAAGCAACAGAGGTGCAGAAAGAGGCAAGGGAAGTGCATAAAGAAGCAACAGAAATGCAGAAAGATACATGAGAAGTGTAGAAAGAGGAAACAGAAGTACAGACAGAGGCAAGACAGGGGTAGAAACAGGCAACAGAGGTGCAGCAAAAGGCAAATGGGTTGCAGAAAGGAGCAAGAGAGGTGCAGAAAGAAGCACGGGAAGTGCAGAAAGAAGCAAGTGAAGTGCTGGAAGATGCAAGATAAGTGCTGAAAAAAGGCAAAAGAGATACAGAAAGAGGGAAAGGATGCAGAAATAAGGAAGAGGGTACAGAACAAGGCAAGAGAAGTGCTGAAAGAGACAAGAGAAGTGTAGAAAGTGGCAAGGAAGGTGCTGAAAGAGGGTAGAGAGGTGCAGAAAGAGGCAAGAGTAGCGTAGAAAGAAGCAGCAGAAATGCAGAAAGAGGCATGAGAAGTGCAAAAGGAGGCAAGATAAGTGCAGAAAAAGGCAAGTGAGTGGTAGAAACAGGCATCAGAGAAAGAGGAATCAGGAATAAAAGAGCAGAAAGAAGCACTGGAGGAGCAGAAAAAGGCAAAAGAGGTGCAGAAAGGAGCAAGAGAGGTACAGAAAGAAGCAAGGGAAGTACAGCAAGAAAGAAGTGAGGTGCCGGAAGAGGCAAGAGAAGTGCTGAAAGAGGCAAGAGAGGTACAGAAAGAGGGAGAGGGTGCAGAAAGAGAGAAGAGGGTACAGAACACGCTACATAAAGTACAGAAAGAATCAACGGAGGTGCAGAAAGAGGCCATAGATGTGTAGAACAAAAAGCAAGAGTGTTCCAGAAAGAAACAATACAGGTAGAGAAAAAAGAAAGAGAAGTGCAGAAAGAGGCAGGAGAGGTGCAGAAAGAGTCAAGAGAAGTTCAGAAACAGACAAGAGAGGTACAGAAACAGGCAAGAAAAGGGCATAAACATGCTAGAGTAGTGCATAAATAGCCAAGTGAAGTGCTGAAAGAGGCAACAGAGGTGCAGAAGTAGGCAAGAGAACTGCAGAAAGAGGCAAGAGATGTACAGGCAGAGGAATGAGGGATGCAGAAAGAGGCAAGAGTGGTGCAGAAATAAGCAATAGAGGTGTGGAAAGAAGAAGATGGGTGCAGAACGAGTCAATGGAGGTGCAGAAAGAAGCAAAAGCAGGGCAGAAAGAACCAAGGCAGGTGCGGAAATGATGCAAGAAACTCCAGAAATATGTAAGGGACGTGCAGAAAGAGGCAAAAGAGGTGCATAAAGAGGGAATAGGGGTACAGAAAAGGGCAAGAGGGGTGCACAGAGACGCAATACATGTGCAGAAAGAAGCAAGAGAAGTGCAGAAAGAAGCAACGGAGGTACAGAAAGAGGCAAGAGGGGTGCTGAAAGAGCTAAGAGAAGTGCATAAGGAAGCAACAGAAATGCAGGAAGAAGCATATGAGGTGCAGAAAGAAGCAAGAGAAGTTCAGAATGGGAAAAGTGATGTGCAGAAAGAGTCAGGAGATGTGCAGAAGCAGACAATTGAGGTGAATAAAGAGGAAAGTGAGGTGTAGAAACAGGCTAAAGGGGTACAGAAAGAAGCAAGAGAAATGCATTAAGAAGCAACAGAGGTGTAAATGAAGGCAAGAGAATTGCAGAAAGGGGAAAGAGATGTGTGTACAGATGAAAACGGGCTGCAGAAAGATCAATAAGGGTGTAGAAAGAAGAAAGAGAGGTGTGGAAAAAAGCAAGAGAAGTGCAGAGAGAAGCAACAACGCTGCCGAATGTGGCAAGAGAACTGCAGAAAGAGGCAAGCGAGTTGCAGAAATAGTCACAAGAGGTGCAGAAAGAGGGGCCAGTGGTGCAGATAGAGGCCAGAGAGGTGCACAAAGACAGAAGAGGGATGCATAAAGAGGCAAGAGAAATGCAGAAAGAAGCAAGAGCAGTGCGGAAAGAAGAAACAGAGGTGTAGAAAGAGGCAAGAGGTTTTCCGAAAGAGACAAGAGAAGTGTTGAAAGAAGCATCAGAAATGCCGAAAGAGGCAAGAGAAGTACAGAAAGAGGGAAGAAGGGTACAGTAAGAAATAAGAGAGGTGCCGAGAGAAGCAAGAGAAGAGGAGAAAAAAGCAACAGAGGTGCAAAAAAGGCATGAGAGGTCTAGACAAAAAAAGAAAGAGAGTTCCAGAAAGAAGAGGCAAATGACGGGCAGAAACAGAAAAGAGAGGTGCATAAATTGCCAGGAGAAGTCCTGAAGAGAAGCAACAGAGGTGCAGAAGGAGTCAAGAGACCTGCATGAGGCAAGAGAGTTGTGGAAACTGGTGAGAGAGGTACAGAAATAACAAAGTGGTGAACATAACAAATGGAGGTGCAGTAAGAAGAAAGAGGGGTGCAGAAAGAGGCAAGCAAAGTGTCAAGAGAAGTGCAGAAACAGACAAGAGAGGTGCAGAAAGAGGCAAGTGAGGGGCAGAAACAGCCAAGCAAAGTGCTGAAAGAAGCAACAGAGGTGCAGAAGGAGGCAAGAGAACTGCAGGAGACAAGAGAGTTGCAAACACAGGTGAGAGAGTTGCAGAAAGAGGGGTACAGAATGAACTAGTGGTATGCAGAAAGAAGCAAAATAAATGCATAAAAAAGCAAGAGAAGTGCAAAAGAACCGACAGAGGCACAGGAGGAAGGAAGAGGGGTGCAGAAAGAGGTAAGAGAAGTGTAGAATAAAGCAACTGAGGTACATAAAGAGGCAAGAGAAGTACCGAAAGAGGCACAAGAGGTATAGAAAGAGGCAAGAGAGGTGCAGAAAGATGGAAGAGTGGTGAAGAAAAAGGCAAGATGGGTATAAAAAGAAGCAATTGATGTGCATAAAGAAGCAACAGAGGTACAGAAAGAGGCAAGAGGGGTACTGAAAAGGCTAAGAGAAGTGCATAGGAAGCAACAGAAATGCAGAATTAGAAGTGCAGAAAAAGGCAAGAGAGGTGCAGAAACAGGCAACAAATGTGCCAAAAGAAGCAAGAGAAGTACAGAAAGAAGCAAGAGAAGTGCATAAAGAAGCCTATGAGGTGCAGAAAGAAGCAAGAGGAGTTCAGAATTGGAAAAGAGGGGCAAAAAGAGGCAGGAGAGGTGCAGAAAGAGGTAAGATAAGTGCAGAAAGAAGCAACAGAGGTGCAGAAAGAGTCAAGAGAAGTTCAGAAACAGACAAGAGAGGTACAGAAACAGGCAGGAAAGGGGCAGAAACATGCTAGAGTAGTGCATAAATAGCCAAGTGAAGTGCTGAAAGAGGCAACAGAGGTACAGAGTAGGCAAGAGAACTGCAGAAAAAGGCAAGGAATGTACAGGCAGAGGAAAGAGGGATGCAGAAAGAGGCAAGAGTGGTGCAGAAAAAAGCAATAGAGGTGTGGAAAGAAGAAGATGGGCGCAGAGTCAATGGAGGTGCAGAAAGAAGCAAAAGCAGGGCAGAAAGAACCAATGCAGGTGCAGAAATGAGGCAAGAAAACTGCAGAACGATGTAAGGGAGGTGCAAAAAGAGGCAAAAGAGGTGCATAAAGAGGGAATAGGGGTACAGAAAAAGGCAAGAGGGGTGCACAGAGACCCAATACATGTGCAGAAAGAAGCAAGAGAAGTGCAGAAAGAAGCAACGGAGGTACAGAAAGAGGCAAGAGGGGTGCTGAAAGAGCTAAGAGAAGTGCATAAGGAGGCAACAGAAATGCAGGAAGAAGCATATGAGGTGCAGAAAGAAGCAAGAGAAGCTCAGAATAGGAAAAGAGGTGTGCAGAAAGAGGCAGGAGATGTGCAGAAAGAGGTAAGAGAAGTACAGAAAGAAGCAACTGCGGTGCAGAACGAGGCAAGAGAGGTGTGGAAGTAAGGAAGAAAAGTACAGAAAGAGGCAAGTGATGTGCAGAAAGAGTCAGGAGATGTGTAGAAACAGACAATTGAGGTGCATAAAGAGGAAAGTGAGGTGTAGAAACAGGCTAAAGGGGTACAGAAAGAAGCAAGAGAAATGCATAAAGAAGCAACAGAGGTGTAAATGGAGGCAAGAGAATTGCAGAAAGGGGAAAGAGATGTGTGGACAGAGGAAAACGGGCTGCAGAAAGATCAATAAGGGTGTAGAAAGAAGAAAGAGAGGTGTGGAAAAAAGCAAGAGAAGTGCAGAGAGAAGCAACAAAGCTGCCGAATGTGGCAAGAGAACTGCAGAAAGAGGCAAGCGAGTTGCAGAAATAGTCACAAGAGGTGCAGAAAGAGGGGCCAGTGGTGCAGATAGAGGCCAGAGAGGTGCACAAAGACAGAAGAGGGATGCATAAAGAGGCAAGAGAAATGCAGAAAGAAGCAAGAGCAGTGCGGAAAGAAGGAACAGAGGTGTAGAAAGAGGCAAGAGTTTTTTCCCAAAGAGAAAAGAGAAGTGTTGAAAGAAGCACCAGAAATGCCGAAAGAGGTAGGAGAAGTGCAGAAAGAGGGAAGAAGGGTACAGTAAGAAATAAGAGAGGTGCCGAGAGAAGCAAGAGAAGAGGAGAAAAAAGCAACAGAGGTGCAAAAAAGGCATGAGAGGTCTAGACAAAAAAAGAAAGAGAGTTCCAGAAAGAAGAGGCAAATGACGGGCAGAAACAGAAAAGAGAGGTGCATAAATTGCCAGGAGAAGTCCTGAAGAGAAGCAACCGAGGTGCAGAAGGAGTCAAGAGACCTGCATGAGGCAAGAGAGTTGTGGAAGCTTGTGAGAGAGGTACAGAAATAACAAAGTGGTGAACATAACAAATGGAGGTGCAGTAAGAAGAAAGGGGGGTGCAGAAAGAGGCAAGCAAAGTGTCAAGAGAAGTGCAGAAACAGACAAGAGAGGTGCAGAAAGAGGCAAATGAGGGGCAGAAACAGTCAAGAGGGGTGCATAAATAGCCAAGCGAAGTGCTGAAAGAAGCAACAGAGGTGCAGAAGGAGGCAAGAGAACTGCAGGAGACAAGAGAGTTGCAAACACAGGTGAGAGAGTTGCAGAAAGAGGGGTACAGAATGAACAAGTGGTATGCAGAAAGAAGCAAAAGAAATGCATAAAAAAGCAAGAGAAGTGCGAAAGAACCGACAGAGGCACAGGAAGAAGTAAGAGGGGTGCAGAAAGAGGTAAGAGAAGTGTAGAATAAAGCAACTGGGGTACATAAATTCGGCAAGAGAAGTACCGAAAGAGGCAAGAGAGGTGTAGAAAGAGGCAAGAGAGGTGCAGAAAGATGGAAGAGTGGTGAAGAAAAAGGCAAGATGGGTATAAAAAGAAGCAATTGATGTGCATAAAGAAGCAACAGAGGTACAGAAAGAGGCAAGATGGGCACTGAAAAGGCTAAGAGAAGTGCATAAGGAAGCAACAGAAATGCAGAATGAGAAGAGCAGAAATAGGCAAGAGAGGTGCAGAAACAGGCAAAAAATGTGCAAAAAGAAGCAAGAGAAGTACAGAAAGAAGTAAGGGAAGTGCATAAAGAAGCATATGAGGTGCAGAAAGAAGCAAGAGGAGTTCAGAATGGGAAAAGAGGGGCAGAAAGAGGCAGGAGAGGTGCAGAAAGAGGTAAGATTAGTGCAGAAAGAAGCAACAGAGGTGCAGAAAGAGGCAAGAGAGGTATAGAAGTAAGGAAGAGAAGTGCAGACAGAGGCAAGTGATGTGCAGAAAGAGTGAAGCGATGTGCAGAAACAGACAATTGAGGTGCATAAAGAGGAAATGTAGGTGCAGAAACAGGCAAGAGGGGTACAGAAAGAGGCAAATGAATTGCAGGAAAAGCAACATAGGTGTAAAAGGAGGCAAGAAAACTACATAAAGGGGCAAGAGATGTGCAGACAGAGGAAAAAGGGCTCCAGAAAGAGGCAAGGGGGTGTAGAAAGAAGAAAGAGGGGTGTGGAAAAAAGCAAGAGAAGTGCAGAGAGAAGCAACAGAGCTGCCGAAAGTGTCAAGAGAAGTGCAGAAACAGACAAGAGAGATGCAGAAAGAGGCAAGTGAGGTGCAGAAACAGGCAAGCAGGGTGCAAAACTAGCCAAGAAAAGTGCTGAAAGAGGCATCAGAGGTGCAGAAGGAGGCAGGAGAGCTGCAGGAAGCAAGAGAGTTGCAGAAACAGGCAAGAGAGTTGCAGAAAGAGGGGTACAGAATGAACCAGTAGTGTGCAGAAAGAAGCAAAAGAGGTGCATAAAAAAGGCAAGAGACGTGCAAAAGAACCAACAGAGGTACAGAAAGAAGGAAGAGGGGTGCAGAAAGAGGCAAGAGAAGTGCAGAATAAAGCAACTAAGGTACATAAAGAGGCAATAGATGTGCAGAAAGAAGCAAGAGAAGCACAGAAAGAAGCCAGAGAGGTGCAGAAAGAAGCAAATGAGGTGTAGGAAGAGGCAAGAAAAGTAGAGAAAGATACAATAGAGGTACAGGAAGAGCTAAGAGATGTGCAGAAAGAGGGACCAGGGTGCAGAAAGAGGGAAGAGGGTGCAGAATGAGATAAGAGAAGTGCAGAAAGAAGCAACGGAGAGATAGAAAGAAGCAAGAGAATTACAGAAAGAAACAAGGCAGGTACAGAAAAAGAAAGAGATGTGCAGACAGATGCAATTGAGGTGCAGAACGAATCAAGAGAAGTGAAGATCAGACAATAGAGGTGCAGATTGAGGCAAGTGAGGGGCAGAAACAGGCAAGAGAGATGCATAAATAGCCTAGAGAAGTGCTGAAAGAAGCAACAGAGGTTAAGAAGGAGGCAAGATAACTGCATAAGGCAAGAGAGTTTCTGAAAGAGGGGTATAAAATGAACCAGTAGTGTGCAGAAAGAAGCAAGAGAGATACAGAAAAAAGCAAGACAAGTGTGAAAGAACCAACAGAGGTACAGCAAGAAGGAAGAACGGTGCAGAAAGAAGCAAGAGAAGTGCAGAATAAAGCAACTGAGGTACAGAAAGAGGTAAGAGAAGTACAGAAAGAGGCGGGAGAGATGAAGAAAGAGGCAAGAGAGGTACAGAAAGATGGAAGAGGGTTGAAGAACAAGGCAGGATAAGTGCACAAAGAAGCAATAGATGTGCAGTAAGAAGCAGGAGAAGCGCAGAAAGAAGCAATAGCGGTGCAGAAAGAGGCAAGAGGGGTGCAGAAAGAGGCAAGATATGTGCAGAAGGAAGCAGCAGAAATGGAGAAAGAGGCAAGAGAAGTGCAACAAGAGGCAAGAGAGGTGCAGAAAGAGGCAAGAGAGGTGCAGAAAGCAGCAACAGGGGTACAGAAAGAGGCAAGAGGGGTGCAGAAAGAAGCCAGCGAAGTACAAAAAGAAGGAAGGGGTGCAGAAAAAAGCTAGAGAAGTACAGAAAGAACCAAAGGGAGGTGCAGAAAGCAGTAAGAGGGATGCAGAAAGAGGCAACAGAAGTGCAGAAGGAAGCAACAGAGGTTGAGAAAGAGGCAAGAGAACTGCAGAAAGAGGGAAGAGGTGCACAAACAAGCAATAGATGTTTTTGAAAGAAGCAAAAGATGTGCAGAAAGAGGCAAGAGGAGTACAGAAAGAGGTAAGAGAAGTGCAGTAGGAAGCAACACAAATGCAGAAAGACGCAAGAGAAGTGTAGAAAGAGGCAGGATAAGTGCATAAATAAGCAAGACAAGTGTGGAAACAGACAACAGAGATACAGACAACAGGAAGAGAGGTGCAGAATGAAAAAACAGAGGTTCAGGAAGAGGTAAAAGGGGTGCAGAAAGAAGAAAGAGATGTGGAGAAAGAAGCAAGGGAAGTGCAGAAAGAAGCAAGTGAGGTTTAGGAAGAGGCAAGAAAAAAGCAGATAGAGACAAGAGAGGTGCAGAAAGAGGGAAGAGAGTGCAGAAAAAGGGACTAGTGGTTCATAAAAAGGCAAGCGGGTGGATAAAGAAGCAATGGATGTGCACAAAGAAGAAATAGGTGTGCAGAAAGAAGCAAGAGAAGTTCTCAAAGAAGCAACTGAGGTGCACAAAGAAGAAAGAGGGGGCACAGAAAGAGGCAAGGGAAGTGCAGAAGGAAGCAACAGAAATGCAGAAAGAGGCAAGCAAAGTGCAGAAAGAGGCAAGAGAAATGCAGAAAGAGGCAACAGAGGTGGAGAAACAGGCATAAGTGGTGCAGAAAGAGGCAAGTGAGGGGCAGAAATGGGCAAGAAGAGTGCATAAATGGCCAAGAGAAGTACTGAAAGAAACAACTAGGGTGCAGAAGGAGGCAAGGAAATTGCATGAGTAAAGAGAGTTGCAGAAACAGGCAAGAGAGATGTAAAACGAGTGGTGCAGAAAGAACCAAGTGATGTACAGAAAGAAGTAAGACAGATGTGGAGAAAAGCAAGATAAGTGCAGAAAGAACCAACGGATATTTAGAAAGAAGCAACAGAGGTACAGAAAGAGGCAAGAGAACTGCAGAAAGAGGCAAGAGAGGTGAAGAAAGAGGCATGAGAGATGCAGAAAGAGGGAAAGGGGTGCAGCAAAAGTCAAGAGGGATGCACAAAGAAGCAATAGATGTGCACAATGAAACAATAGATGTGCAGAAAGAAGCAAGAGACGTGAGGAAGCAAGGAACAGAGTTGCAGAAAGAGGCAGGAGGAGTGCAGAAAGAGGCAAGAGAAGTGCAGTAGGAAGCAAGAGAAATACAGAAAGAGGCAAGAGAAATGTCGAAAGAGGCAAGAGAAGTGCAGAAAGAGGCAAGATAGGTGCAGAAAGAGGCAAGAGAAGTACAAAAAGATTGAGGAGGGTTGAAGAAAAAGGCACGATGAGTACACAAAGAAGCAATAGATGTGCAGAAAGAAGCAGGAGAAGTGCAGAAAGAAGCAACAGAGGTCCAGAAAGAGGAAAGAGGGGTGCAGAAAGAGGTACAATAAGTGCAGAAGGAAGCAACAGAAACACATTAAGAGGCAAGAGAAGTGCAACAAGAGGCAAGAGAGGTGCAGAAAGAGGCAAGAGAGGTGCAGACAACAGCAACAGAGGTACAGAAAGAGTCACAAGGGGGGCGAAAAGAAGCCAGAGAAGTACAAAAAGAAGGAAGGGAAGTGCAGAGAGAAGGCGATTAGGTACAGGAAGAGGCACGAAAAGTACAGAAAGAAGCAAGAGGGGTGCAGAAAAATGCAAGAGAAGTACAGAAAGAACCAACAGAGGTGCAGGAAGAAGCAAGAGGGGTGCAGAAAGAGGCAACAGAAGTGCAGAAGGAAGCAACAGAGGTAGAGAAAGGGGCAAGAGAACTGCAGAAAGAGGGAAATGATGCACAACGAAGCAATAGATGTGTGAAAGAAGCAATAGATGTGCAGAAAGAGTCAAGAAGAGTGCAGAAAGAGGCAAGAGAAGTGCAGTAGGAAGCAACAGAAATGCAGAAGTAGGCAAGAAAAGTGTAGAAAGAGGCAAGAGAAGTGTAGAAACAGGAAACAGAGATGCAGAAAATGGGAAGAGAGGTGCAGAAAGAAGCAATATAGGAGCAGAAAGAAGAAACAGAGGTGCAATAAGAGGTAAAAGGGGTGCAGCTAGAAGAAAGAGAGGTGGAGAAAGAATCAATGGAAGTGCAGAAAGAAGCAAGTGAGGTGTAGGTAAAGGCAAGAATAGTGCAGAAAGAGACAAGAGAGGTGCAGAAAGAGGGACTAGTGGTTCATAAAAAGGCAAGTGGGGAGCAATGGATGTGCACAAAGACGCAATAGATGTGCAAAAAGAAGAAAGAAAAGTGCAAAAGAAGAAAATGAGGTGCAGAAAGAAGAAAGAGGGGTACAGAAAGAGGCAAGAGAAGTGCAGAAGGAAGCAACAGAAATGCATAAAGAGGCAAGCAAAGTGCAGAAAGAGGCAACAGAAGTGCAGAAAGAGGCAAGAGAGGTGCAGAAATTGGAAACTGAGGTGCAGAAACAGGCAAAAGGGGTGTAGAAAGAGGCAAGTGAGGGGCAGAACGTTCAAGAAGAGTACATAAATGGCCAAGAGAAGTACTGAAAGAAGCAACTAGGATGCAGAAGGAGGCAAGGGAACTGCAGGAGGAAAGAGAGTTGCAGAAACAGGCAAGAGAGATGCAAAAAGACTGGTGCGGAAAAAAACCAAGTGATCTGCAGAAAGAAGCAAGAGAGATGTGGAGAAAAGCAAGGGAAGTGCAGAAAGAACCAACGGAGGTTCAGAAAGAAGCAACAGAGGTACAGAAAGAGGCAAGAGAACTGCAGAAAGGGGCAAGAGAACTGCAGAAAGAGGCAAGAGAGGTGCAGAAAGAGGGAAGAGGGGTGCGGAAAAAGTCAAGAAGGGTGCACAAAGAAGCAATAGATGTGCTCAATGTAGTATTAGATGTGCAGAAAGAAGCAAGAAAAGTGAAAAACAAGGAACAGAGTTGCAGAAAGAGGCAAGATGAGTACAAAAAGAGGCAAGAGAAGTGCAGTAGGAAGCAACAGAAATGCATAAAGAGGCAAGAGAAATGTAGAAAGAGGCAAGAAAAGTGATGAAAGAGGCAAGACAGGTATAGAAATAGGCAACAGAGATACAGAAATAGGGAATAGTTGTGCAGCAAGAAGCAAGATAAGAGAAAAAAGAAGCAATAGAGGTACAGAAAGAGATAAAAGGGGTGTAGAAAGAAGCGAGAGAGGTAGAGAGAGTAGCGAAGGAAGTGCAGAAAGAAGCAAGTGAGGTGTAGGAAGAGGCAAGAAAAGTGCAGAAAGAGACAAGGGAGATACAGAAAAAGACAAGAGAGGTGCAGAAAGAGGCAAGATAAGTACAGGATAAAGCAACCGAAGTACATAAAGAAGCCAGAGAAGTACAGAAAGAGGCAAAAAGAATGCAGAAAGAGTCAAGAGAGATGCAGCAAGATGGAAGAGGGGTGAAGAAAAAGGCAAGATGGGCGCACAAAGAAGCAATAGATGTGCAGAAAGAACCAAGAGAAGCACAGAAAGAAGCAACAGAGGTGCATTAAGCAGCAAATGAGGTATAGGAAGAGGCAAGAAAAGTACAGAAAGAGACAAGAGAGGTAAAGAAAGAGGTAAGAGAGGTGCGGAAAGAGGGACCAGGGTACAGAAAGAGGGCAGAGGGTGGAGAATGAGGTAAGAGAAGTACAGAAAGAAGCAACAGAGAGGTAGAAAGAGGTAAGAGACGTGTAGAAGAAAAAAAGCAAGCAAATTCCAGAAAGAAACAAGACAGGAACAGAAAAAGACAGAGAAGTGCAGAAAGAGGCAATTGAGGTGCAGAAAGAATCAAGAGAAGTGCAGAAACAGACAATAGAGGTGCAGATTGAGGCAAGTGAGGGGCAGAAACAGGCAAGAGCAGTGCATAAATAGCCTAGAGAAGTGCTGAAAGAAGCAACAGTGGTCACGAAGGAGGCAGGATAACTGCAGGAAGCAAGAGAGTTGCTGAAAGAGCGGCACAGAATGAACCAGTAGTGTGCAGAAAGAAGCAAGAGGGATGTAGAAAAAAGCAAGAGAAGTGAGAAATAAGGTATCAGAGGTGCAGAAGGAGGCAGGAGAGCTGCAGGAAGCAAGAGAGTTGCAGAAACAGGCAAGAGAGTTGCAGAAAGAGGGGTACAGAATGAACCAGTAGTGTGCAGAAAGAAGCAAAAGAGGTGCATAAAAAAGGCAAGAGACGTGCAAAAGAACCAACAGAGGTACAGAAAGAAGGAAGAGGGGTGCAGAAAGAGGCAAGAGAAGTGCAGAATAAAGCAACTAAGGTACATAAAAAAGCAATAGATGTGCAGAAAGAAGCAAGAGAAGCACAGAAAGAAGCCAGAGAGGTGCAGAAAGAAGCAAATGAGGTGTAGGAAGAGGCAAGAAAAGTAGAGAAAGATACAATAGAGGTACAGGAAGAGCTAAGAGAGGTGCAGAAAGAGGGACCAGGGTGCAGAAAGAGGGAAGAGGGTGCAGAATGAGATAAGAGAAGTGCAGAAAGAAGCAACGGAGAGATAGAAAGAAGCAAGAGAATTACAGAAAGAAACAAGGCAGGTACAGAAAAAGAAAGAGATGTGCAGACAGATGCAATTGAGGTGCAGAACAAATCAAGAGAAGTGAAGATCAGACAATAGAGGTGCAGATTGAGGCAAGTGAGGGGCAGAAACAGGCAAGAGAGATGCATAAATAGCCTAGAGAAGTGCTGAAAGAAGCAACAGAGGTTAAGAAGGAGGCAAGATAACTGCATAAGGCAAGAGAGTTTCTGAAAGAGGGGTATAAAATGAACCAGTAGTGTGCAGAAAGAAGCAAGAGAGATACAGAAAAAAGCAAGACAAGTGTGAAAGAACCAACAGAGGTACAGCAAGAAGGAAGAACGGTGCAGAAAGAAGCAAGAGAAGTGCAGAATAAAGCAACTGAGGTACAGAAAGAGGTAAGAGAAGTACAGAAAGAGGCGGGAGAGATGAAGAAAGAGGCAAGAGAGGTACAGAAAGATGGAAGAGGGTTGAAGAACAAGGCAGGATAAGTGCACAAAGAAGCAATAGATGTGCAGTAAGAAGCAGGAGAAGCGCAGAAAGAAGCAATAGCGGTGCAGAAAGAGGCAAGAGGGGTGCAGAAAGAGGCAAGATATGTGCAGAAGGAAGCAGCAGAAATGGAGAAAGAGGCAAGAGAAGTGCAACAAGAGGCAAGAGAGGTGCAGAAAGAGGCAAGAGAGGTGCAGAAAGCAGCAACAGGGGTACAGAAAGAGGCAAGAGGGGTGCAGAAAGAAGCCAGCGAAGTACAAAAAGAAGGAAGGGGTGCAGAAAAAAGCTAGAGAAGTACAGAAAGAACCAAAGGGAGGTGCAGAAAGCAGTAAGAGGGATGCAGAAAGAGGCAACAGAAGTGCAGAAGGAAGCAACAGAGGTTGAGAAAGAGGCAAGAGAACTGCAGAAAGAGGGAAGAGGTGCACAAACAAGCAATAGATGTTTTTGAAAGAAGCAATAGATGTGCAGAAAGAGGCAAGAGGAGTGCAGAAAGAGGTAAGAGAAGTGCAGTAGGAAGCAACACAAATGCAGAAAGACGCAAGAGAAGTGTAGAAAGAGGCAGGATAAGTGCATAAATAAGCAAGACAAGTGTGGAAACAGACAACAGAGATACAGACAACAGGAAGAGAGGTGCAGAATGAAAAAACAGAGGTTCAGGAAGAGGTAAAAGGGGTGCAGAAAGAAGAAAGAGATGTGGAGAAAGAAGCAAGGGAAGTGCAGAAAGAAGCAAGTGAGGTTTAGGAAGAGGCAAGAAAAAAGCAGAGAGAGACAAGAGAGGTGCAGAAAGAGGGAAGAGAGTGCAGAAAGAGGGACTAGTGGTTCATAAAAAGGCAAGCGGGTGGATAAAGAAGCAATGGATGTGCACAAAGAAGCAATAGGTGTGCAGAAAGAAGCAAGAGAAGTTCTCAAAGAAGCAACTGAGGTGCATAGAGAAGAAAGAGGGGGCACAGAAAGAGGCAAGGGAAGTGCAGAAGGAAGCAACAGAAATGCAGAAAGAGGCAAGCAAAGTGCAGAAAGAGGCAAGAGAAATGCAGAAAGAGGCAACAGAGGTGGAGAAACAGGCATAAGTGGTGCAGAAAGAGGCAAGTGAGGGGCAGAAATGGGCAAGAAGAGTGCATAAATGGCCAAGAGAAGTACTGAAAGAAACAACTAGGGTGCAGAAGGAGGCAAGGAAATTGCATGAGTAAAGAGAGTTGCAGAAACAGGCAAGAGAGATGTAAAACGAGTGGTGCAGAAAGAACCAAGTGATGTACAGAAAGAAGTAAGACAGATGGGGAGAAAAGCAAGATAAGTGCAGAAAGAACCAACGGATATTTAGAAAGAAGCAACAGAGGTACAGAAAGAGGCAAGAGAACTGCGGAAAGAGGCAAGAGAGGTGAAGAAAGAGGCATGAGAGATGCAGAAAGAGGGAAAGGGGTGCAGCAAAAGTCAAGAGGGATGCACAAAGAAGCAATAGATGTGCACAATGAAACAATAGATGTGCAGAAAGAAGCAAGAGACGTGAGGAAGCAAGGAACAGAGTTGCAGAAAGAGGCAGGAGGAGTGCAGAAAGAGGCAAGAGAAGTGCAGTAGGAAGCAAGAGAAATACAGAAAGAGGCAAGAGAAATGTCGAAAGAGGCAAGAGAAGTGCAGAAAGAGGCAAGATAGGTGCAGAAAGAGGCAAGAGAAGTACAAAAAGATTGAGGAGGGTTGAAGAAAAAGGCACGATGAGTACACAAAGAAGCAATAGATGTGCAGAAAGAAGCAGGAGAAGTGCAGAAAGAAGCAACAGAGGTCCAGAAAGAGGAAAGAGGGGTGCAGAAAGAGGTACAATAAGTGCAGAAGGAAGCAACAGAAACACATTAAGAGGCAAGAGAAGTGCAACAAGAGGCAAGAGAGGTGCAGAAAGAGGCAAGAGAGGTGCAGACAACAGCAACAGAGGTACAGAAAGAGTCACAAGGGGGGCGAAAAGAAGCCAGAGAAGTACAAAAAGAAGGAAGGGAAGTGCAGAGAGAAGGCGATTAGGTACAGGAAGAGGCACGAAAAGTACAGAAAGAAGCAAGAGGGGTGCAGAAAAATGCAAGAGAAGTACAGAAAGAACCAACAGAGGTGCAGGAAGAAGCAAGAGGGGTGCAGAAAGAGGCAACAGAAGTGCAGAAGGAAGCAACAGAGGTAGAGAAAGGGGCAAGAGAACTGCAGAAAGAGAGAAATGATGCACAACGAAGCAATAGATGTGTGAAAGAAGCAATAGATGTGCAGAAAGAGTCAAGAAGAGTGCAGAAAGAGGCAAGAGAAGTGCAGTAGGAAGCAACAGAAATGCAGAAGTAGGCAAGAAAAGTGTAGAAAGAGGCAAGAGAAGTGTAGAAACAGGAAACAGAGATGCAGAAAATGGGAAGAGAGGTGCAGAAAGAAGCAATATAGGAGCAGAAAGAAGAAACAGAGGTGCAATAAGAGGTAAAAGGGGTGCAGCTAGAAGAAAGAGAGGTGGAGAAAGAATCAATGGAAGTGCAGAAAGAAGCAAGTGAGGTGTAGGTAAAGGCAAGAATAGTGCAGAAAGAGACAAGAGAGGTGCAGAAAGAGGGACTAGTGGTTCATAAAAAGGCAAGTGGGGAGCAATGGATGTGCACAAAGACGCAATAGATGTGCAAAAAGAAGAAAGAAAAGTGCAAAAGAAGAAAATGAGGTGCAGAAAGAAGAAAGAGGGGTACAGAAAGAGGCAAGAGAAGTGCAGAAGGAAGCAACAGAAATGCATAAAGAGGCAAGCAAAGTGCAGAAAGAGGCAACAGAAGTGCAGAAAGAGGCAAGAGAGGTGCAGAAATTGGAAACTGAGGTGCAGAAACAGGCAAAAGGGGTGTAGAAAGAGGCAAGTGAGGGGCAGAAACGTTCAAGAAGAGTACATAAATGGCCAAGAGAAGTACTGAAAGAAGCAACTAGGATGCAGAAGGAGGCAAGGGAACTGCAGGAGGAAAGAGAGTTGCAGAAACAGGCAAGAGAGATGCAAAAAGACTGGTGCGGAAAAAAACCAAGTGATCTGCAGAAAGAAGCAAGAGAGATGTGGAGAAAAGCAAGGGAAGTGCAGAAAGAACCAACGGAGGTTCAGAAAGAAGCAACAGAGGTACAGAAAGAGGCAAGAGAACTGCAGAAAGGGGCAAGAGAACTGCAGAAAGAGGCAAGAGAGGTGCAGAAAGAGGGAAGAGGGGTGCGGAAAAAGTCAAGAAGGGTGCACAAAGAAGCAATAGATGTGCTCAATGTAGTATTAGATGTGCAGAAAGAAGCAAGAAAAGTGAAAAACAAGGAACAGAGTTGCAGAAAGAGGCAAGATGAGTACAAAAAGAGGCAAGAGAAGTGCAGTAGGAAGCAACAGAAATGCATAAAGAGGCAAGAGAAATGTAGAAAGAGGCAAGAAAAGTGATGAAAGAGGCAAGACAGGTATAGAAATAGGCAACAGAGATACAGAAATAGGGAATAGTTGTGCAGCAAGAAGCAAGATAAGAGAAAAAAGAAGCAATAGAGGTACAGAAAGAGATAAAAGGGGTGTAGAAAGAAGCGAGAGAGGTAGAGAGAGTAGCGAAGGAAGTGCAGAAAGAAGCAAGTGAGGTGTAGGAAGAGGCAAGAAAAGTGCAGAAAGAGACAAGGGAGATACAGAAAAAGACAAGAGAGGTGCAGAAAGAGGCAAGATAAGTACAGGATAAAGCAACCGAAGTACATAAAGAAGCCAGAGAAGTACAGAAAGAGGCAAAAAGAATGCAGAAAGAGTCAAGAGAGATGCAGCAAGATGGAAGAGGGGTGAAGAAAAAGGCAAGATGGGCGCACAAAGAAGCAATAGATGTGCAGAAAGAACCAAGAGAAGCACAGAAAGAAGCAACAGAGGTGCATTAAGCAGCAAATGAGGTATAGGAAGAGGCAAGAAAAGTACAGAAAGAGACAAGAGAGGTAAAGAAAGAGGTAAGAGAGGTGCGGAAAGAGGGACCAGGGTACAGAAAGAGGGCAGAGGGTGGAGAATGAGGTAAGAGAAGTACAGAAAGAAGCAACAGAGAGGTAGAAAGAGGTAAGAGACGTGTAGAAGAAAAAAAGCAAGCAAATTCCAGAAAGAAACAAGACAGGAACAGAAAAAGACAGAGAAGTGCAGAAAGAGGCAATTGAGGTGCAGAAAGAATCAAGAGAAGTGCAGAAACAGACAATAGAGGTGCAGATTGAGGCAAGTGAGGGGCAGAAACAGGCAAGAGCAGTGCATAAATAGCCTAGAGAAGTGCTGAAAGAAGCAACAGTGGTCAAGAAGGAGGCAGGATAACTGCAGGAAGCAAGAGAGTTGCTGAAAGAGCGGCACAGAATGAACCAGTAGTGTGCAGAAAGAAGCAAGAGGGATGTAGAAAAAAGCAAGAGAAGTGAGAAAGGATCAACAGAGGTACAGCAAGAAGGAAAAGTGGTGCAGAAAGAAGCAAGAGAAGTGCAGAATAACGCATCAGAGGTACAGGAGGAGGCAAGAGAAGTACAGAAAGAGGCAAGAGAGGTACAGAAAGAGGCAGGAGAGCGACAGAAAGATGGAAGAGGGTTGAAGAAAAGGGCACGATGAGTGCACAAAGAAGCAATAAATGTGCAGAAAGAAGCAGGAGAAGTGCAGCAAGAGGCAAGAGATGTGCAGAAAGAGGAAAGAGGGGTACAGAAAACAGCAACAGATGTACAGAAAGAGTCATAAGGGGTGCATAAAAAAGCCAGAGAAGTACAAAAAGAAGGAAGGGAAAAGCAGAGAGAGGACAATGAGGTACAGGAAGAGGCACGAAAAGTACAGAAAGAAGCAAGAGGGGTGCAGAAAATTGCAAGAGAAGTACAGAAAGAACCAACAGCGGTACAGAAAGAAGCAAGAGGGGTGCAGGCAGAGGCAATAGAAGTGCAAAAAGAAGCAACAGGGGTAGAGAGAGAGGCAAGAGCACTGCAGAAAGAGGGAAGAGGTGCACAAAGAAGCAATAGATGTGTGAAAGAAGCCATAGATGTGCAGAAAGAGTCAAGAAGAGTGCAAAAAGAGGCATGAATAGTCCAGTAGGAAGCAACAGAAATGCAGAAATAGGCAAGAGAAGTGTAGAAAGAGGCAAGATAAGTGCAGAAATAGGCCAGAGAAGTGTAGAAACGGGAAACAGAGATGAAGAAAATGGGAAGAGATGTGCAGCATGAAGCAATATAGGAGCAGAAAGAAGAAACAGAGGTGCAATAAGAGGTAAAAGGGGTGCAGAAAGAAGAAAGAGAGGTGGAGAAAGAAACAAGGGAAGTACAGAAAGAAGCAAATGAGGTGTAGGAAAAGGAAAGAATAGTGCAGAAAGAGACAAGAGAGTTGCAGAAAGAGGCAAGAGAGGTGCAGAAAGAGGGACTAGTGGTACAGAAAAAGGCAAGAGGGGTGGATTAAGAAGCAATGGATGTGCACAAAGAAGCAATAGATGTGCAAAAAGAAGCAAGAAAAGTGCACAAAGAAGAAACTGAGGTGCAGAAAGAAGAAAGAGGGGTACAGAAAGAGGCTAGAGAAGTGCAGAAGGAAGCAACAGAAATGCATAAAGAGGCAAGCAAAGGTCAGAAAGAGGCAAGAGAAGTACAGAAAGAGGTAGGAGAGGTGCAGAAACAGGCAACAGAGGTGCAGAAACAGGCAAAAGGGGTGCAGAAAGAGGCAAGTGAGGGGCTGAAACGGGCAAGAAGAGTGCATAAATGGCCAAGAGAAGTACTGAAAGAAGCAGGAGGAAAGAGAGTTGCAGAAACAGGTGAGAGAGATGCAAAAAGAGGGGTGCAGAAAGAAACAAGTGATGTGCAGAAAGAAGCAAGAGAGATGTGGAGAAAAGCAAGAGAAGTGCAGAAAGAACCAACAGAGGTTCAGAAAGGAGCAACTGAGGTACAGAAAGAGGCAGGAGAACTGCAGAAAGAGGCAAGAGAGGTGTAGAAAGAGGCACAATAGGTGCAGAAAGAGGGAAGAAAGAGGCAGAAAAAGTCAAGAAGGGTGCACAAAGAAGCAATACATGTGCACAATGAAGCAATAGATGTGCAGAAAGTGAAAAACAAGGAACAGAGTTGCAGAAAGAGGTAAGAGTAGTGCAGAAAGAGATATAGACAAAAAAGAAAGAGAGTTCCAGAAAGAAACAAGAGAGGTACACAAAAAAGCAGAAGTGCAGAAAGAGGCAAATGACAGGCAGAAACAGAAAAGAGAGGTGCATAAATTGCCAGGAGAAGTGCTGAAAGAAGCAACAGAGGTGCAGAAGGAGGCAAGAGACCTGCACAAGGCAAGAGAGTTGTGCAAACTGGTGAGAGAGGTACAGAAAGAACCAAGTGGTGAGCACAACAAATAGAGGTGCAGAAAGAAGAAAGAGGGGTGCAGAAAGAGGCAACCAAAGTATCAAGAGAAGTGCAGAAACAGACAAGAGAGGTGCAGAGAGAGGCAAGTGAGGGGCAGAAACTGTCAAAAGGGGTGCATAAATAGCCAAGCGAAGTGCTGAAAGAAGCAACAGTGGTACAGAAGGAGGCAAGAGAACTGCAGAAGACAAGAGAGTTGCAGAAGCAGCTGAGAGAGTTGCTGAAAGAGGGGTACAGAATAAACCAGTGGTATGCAGAAAGAAGCCAAAGAAATGCATAAAAAAGCAAGAGAAGTGCGAAAGAACCGACAGAGGCACAGGAAGAAGGAAGAGGGGTGCAGAAAGAGGTAAGAAAAGTGTAGAATAAAGCAACTGAGGTACATAAAGAGGCAAGAGAAATACCGAAAGAGGCAACAGAGGTGTAGAAAGAGGCAAGAGAGGTACAGAAAGATGGAAGAGAGGTGAAGAAAAAGGCAAGATGGGCATAAAAAGAAGCAATTGATGTGCACAAAGAAACAATAGTTGTGCGTAAAGAAGCAACAGAGGTACAGAAAGAGGCAAGAGGGGTACTGAAAAGGCTAAGAGAAGTGCATAAGGAAGCAACAGCAATGCAGAATGAGAAGTGCAGAAAGAGGCAAGAGAGGTGCAGAAACAGGCAACACATGTGCAAAAAGAAGCAAGAGAAGTACAGAAAGAAGCAAGGGAAGTGCATAAAGAAGCATATGAGGTGCAGAAAGAAGCAAGAGGAGTTCAGAATGGGAAAAGAGGGGCAGAAAGAGGCAGGAGAGGTGCAGAAAGAGGTAAGAGAAGTACAGAAAGAAGCAACATAGGTGCAGAAAGAGGCAAGAGAGGTATAGAAGTGAGGAAGAGAAGTGCAGACAGAGGCAAGTGATGTGCAGAAAGAGTGAAGAGATGTTCAGAAATAGAAAATTGAGGTGCATAAAGAGGAAATTGAGGTGCAGAAACAGGCAAGTGGGGTGCAGAAAGAGACAAAAGAATTGCAGAAAAAGCAACAGAGGTGTAAAAGGAGGCAAGAGAACTACATAAAGGGGCACGAGATGTGCAGACAGAGGAAAAAGGGCTCCAGAAAGAGGCAAGGAGGTGTAGAAAGAAGAAAGAGGGGTGTGGAAAAAAGCAAGAGAAGTGCAGAAACAGACAAGAGAGGTGCAG
Organism: Lissotriton vulgaris; assembly: GCF_964263255.1. Taxonomy (NCBI): domain Eukaryota; kingdom Metazoa; phylum Chordata; class Amphibia; order Caudata; family Salamandridae; genus Lissotriton; species Lissotriton vulgaris. The sequence goes on along the minus strand of NC_141696.1, from coordinate 1,089,547,971 downwards.
AAAGAGGCAAGTGAGGTGCAGAAACAGGCAAGCGGGGTGCATAACTAGACAAGAAAAGTGCTGGAAGAAGCAACAGAGGTGCAGAAGGAGGCAAGAGAACTGCAGGAAGCAAGAGAGTTACAGAAACAGGCAAGAGAGTTGCAGAAAGAGAGGTACAGAATGAACCAGTAGTGTGCAGAAAGAAGCAAAAGAAGGGCAGAAAAAGCAACCGAGGTACATAAAGAGGCAATAGATGTGCAGAAAGAAGCAAGAGAAGCACAGAATGAAGCAACAGAGGTGCAGAAAGAAGCAAATGAGGTGTAGGAAGAGGCAAGAAAAGTACAGAAAGAGACAATAGAGGTACAGAAAGAGCTAAGAGAGGTGCAGAAAGAGGGACCAGGGTGCAGAAAGAGGGAAGAGGGTGCAGAATGAGATAAGAGAAGTGCAGAAAGAAGCAACGGAGATGTAGAAAGAGGCAAGAGAGGTGTAGATAAAAAAAGGAAGAGAATTACAGAAAGAAACAAGACAGTTACAGAAAAAGAAAGAGAAGTGCAGACAGGGGCAATTGAGATGCAGAAAGAATCAAGAAAAGTGCAGAAACAGTCAATAGAGGTGCAGATTGAGGCAAGTGAGGGGCAGAAATCGGCAAGAGAGGTGCATAAATAGCCTAGAGAAGTGCTGAAAGAAGCAACAGAGGTGAAGGAGGAGGCAGGATAACTGCAGAAGGCAAGAGAGTTGCAGAAAGAGGGGTACAGAATGAACCAGTAGAGTGCAGAAAGAAGCAAGAGAGATGCAGAAAAAAGCAAGGGAAGTGTGAAAGAACAAACAGAGGTACAGCAAGAAGGAAGAGTGGTGCAGAAAGAAGCAAGAGAAGTTCAGAATAAAGCAACTGAGGTACAGAAAGAGGTAAGAGACGTACAGAAAGAGGCAGGAGAGTTGAAGAAAGAGGCAAGAGAGGTACAGAAAGATGGAAGAGGGTTAAAGAAAAAGGCACACTGAGTGCACAAAGAAGCAATAGATGTGCAGTAAGAAGCAGGAGAAGCGCAGAAAGAAGCAACAGCAGTGCAGAAAGAGGCACGATATGTGCAGAAGGAAGCAGCAGAAATGGAGAAAGAGGCAAAAGAAGTGCAACAAGAGGCAAGAGAGGTGCAGAAAGCGGCAAGAGAGGTGCAGAAAGCAGCAACAGAGGTACAGAAAGTGGCAAGAGGGGTGCAGAAATAAGCCAGAGAAGTACAAAAAGAAGGAAGGGGTGCAGAAAAAAGCAGGAGAAGTACAGAAAGAACTAAAGGGAGGTGCATAAAGCACCATGAGGGGTGCAGAAAGAGGCAACAGAAGTGCAGAAGGAAGCAACAGAGGTGGAGAAAGGGGCAAGATAACTGCAGAAGAGGGAAGAGGTGCGCAACGAAGCAATAGATGTGTGAAAGAAGCAATATATTTGCAGAAAGAGTCAAGAGGAGTGCAGAAAGAGGCAAGAGAAGTGCAGTTGGAAGCAAAAGAAATGCAGAAATAGGCAAGATACGTGCAGGAAGAGGAAAGATAAGTGCAGAAATAGGAAAGAGAAGTGTAGAAACAGGCAACAGAGATAGAGAAAACAGGAAGAGAGGTGCAGAAAGAAACAAGATAGGAGCAGAAGGAAAAAACAGAGGTTCAGTAAGAGGTAAAAGGGGTGTAGAAAGAAGAAAGAGAGGTGGAGAAACAAGCAAGGGAAGTGCAGAAAGAAGCAAGTGAAGTTTAGGAAGAGGCAAGAATAGTGCAGAAAGAGACAAGAGAAGTGCAGAAAGAGGCAAGAGAGGTTCAGAAAGAAGGAACAGGGGTACAGAAAGAGGCAAGAGAACTGCAGAAAGAGGCAAGAGAGGTGAAGAAAGAGGCATGAGAGGTGAAGAAAGAGGGAAAGGGGTGCAGAAAAAGTCAAGAGGGGTGCACAAAGAAGCAATAGATGTGTACAATGAAACAATAGATGTGCAGAAAGAAGCAAGAGAAGTGAGGAAACAAGGAACAGTGTTGCAGAAAGAGGCAAGAGGAATGCAGAAAGAGGAAAGAGAAATGTAGTAGGAAGCAACAGAAATGCAGAAAGAGGCAAGAGAAGTGTCGAAAGAGGAAAGAGAAGTGCAGAAAGAGGAAAGAGAGGTGCAGAAAGAGGTAAGAGAAGTAAAGAAAGATTGAAAAGGGTTGAAGAAAAAGGCACGATGAGTGCACAAAGAAGAAATAGATGTGCAGAAAGAAGCAGGAGAAGTGCAGAAAGAAGCAACAGAGGTGCAGAAAGAGGCAAGAGAGGTACAGAAACAGGCAACAGAGATGCAGAAACAGGCAAAAGGGGTGCAGAAAGAGGCAAGTGAGGGGCAGAAAACGGGCAAGAAGAGTGCACAAATGGCCAAGAGTAGTACTGAAAGAAACAACTAGGGCTCAGAAGGAGGCAAGGGAACTGCAGGAGGAAAGAGAGTTGCAGAAACAGGCGAGAGAGATGCAAAAAGACGGGTGCAGAAAGAACCAAGTGATGTGCAAAAAGAAGCATGAGAGATGTGGAAAAAAGCAAGAGAAGTGCAGAAAGAACCAACGGAGGTTCAGAAAGAAACAACAGAGGTACAGAAAGAGGCAAAAGAAGTGCAGAAAGAGGCAAGAGAGGTGCAGAAAGAGGGATGAGGGGTGCAGAAAACGTCAAGAAGGGTGCACAAAGAAGCAATAGATGTGCTTAATGAAGCAATAGATGTGCAGAAAGAAGCAGGAGAAGTGAAACACAAGGAACATAGTTGCAGAAAGAGGCAAGAGGATTGCAGAAAGAGGCAAGAGAAGTGCAGTAGGAAGCAACAGAAATGCAGAAAGAGACACAAGAAGTGTCTAAAGAGGCACGAGAAGTGCAGAAAGAGGCAAGAGAGGTACAGAGAGAGGCAAGAGAGGTACACAAATTTGGAAAAAGGTTGAAGAAAAAGGCACAATGAGTGCACAAAGAAGCAATAGATGAGCAGAAAGAAGCAGGAGAGATGTGGAGAAAAGCAAGAGAAGTGCAGCAAGAACCAACAGAGGTTCAGAAAGAAGCAACAGAGGTACAGAAAGAGGCAAGAGAACTGCAGAAAGAGGCAAGAGAGGTGCAGAAAGAGGCACAAGAGTTCCAGAAAGAGGGAAGAGGGATGCAGAAAAAGTCAAGAAGGGTGCACAAAGAAGCAATAGATGTGCACAATGAAGCAATAGATGTGCAGAAAGAAGTAGGAGAAGTGCAGAAAGAAGCGACAGAGGTGCAGAAAGAGGAAAGTGGGGTGCATAAAGAGGCTAAATAAGTGAAGAAGGAAGCAGCAGAAATGCATAAAGAGGCAGGAGAAGTGCAAAAAGAGGCAAGAGATGTGCAGAAAGAGGCACGAGAGGTGCAGAAAACAGCAGAGGTACAGAAGGAGTCAAAAGGGGGGCAGAAAGAAACCAGAGAAGTACAAAAAGAAGGAAGCGAAGTGCAGAGAGAAGAGGATGAGATACAGGAAGAGGCACGAAAAGCACAGGAAGAAGCAATAGGGGTGCAGGGAAATGCAAGAAAAGTACAGAAAGAACCAACAGAGGTGCAGAAAGAAGCAAGAGGGGTGTAGAAAGAGGCAACAGAAGTGAATAAAGAAGCAACAGAGGTAGAGAAAGAGGCAAGAGCAGTGCAGAAGGAAGCAACAGAAATGCATAAACAGGCAAGCAAAGTGCAGAAAGAGGCAAGAGGATTGTAGAAAGAGGCAAGAGAAGTGCAGTAGGAAGCAACAGAAATGCAGAAAGAGGCAAGAGAAGTGTCGAAAGAGGCAAGAGAAGTGCAGAAAGAGGAAAGAGAGGTGCAGAAAGAGGCAAGAAAGGTACACAAAGATGGAAATGGGTTGAAGAAAAAGGCACAATGAGTGCACAAAGAAGAAATAGATGTGCAGAAAGAAGCAGGAGAGATGTGGTGAAAAGCAAGAGTGGTGCAGCAAGAACCAATGGAGGTTCAGAAAGAAGCAACAGAGGTACAGAAAGAGTCAAGAGACCTGCAGGAAGAGGCAAGAGAGGTGCAGAAAGAGGCACAAGAGTTGCAGAAAGAGGGAAGAGGGATGCAGAAAAAGTCAAGAAGGGTGCACAAAGAAGCAATAGATGTGCACAATGAAGCAATAGATGTGCAGAAAGAAGCAAGAAAAGTGAAAAACCAGGAACAGAGTTGCAGAAAGAGGCAAGATGAGTACAGAAAGAGGCAAGAGAAGTGCAGTAGGAAGCAACAGAAATGCAGAAAGAGGCAAGAGAAATGTAGAAAGTGGCAAGAAAAGTGGAGAAAGAGGCAAGACAGGTATATAAATAGGCAACAGAGATACAGAAATAGGGAAAAGTGATGCTGCAAGAAGCAAGATATGAGCAGAAAGAAGCAACAGAGATACAGAAAGAGGTAAAAGGGGTATAGAAAGAAGCAAGAGAGGTAGAGAGAGTAGCAAGGGAAGTGCAGAAAGAAGAAAGTGTGGTTTAGGAAGAGGCAAGAAAAGTGCAGAAAGAGACAGAGGAGATACAGAAAAAGACAAGAGAGGTGCAGAAAGAGGCAAGATAAGTACTGAATAAAGCAACTGAGGTACATAAAGAAGCTAGAGAAGTACAGAAAGAGGCAAACAGAATGCAGAAAGAGTCAATAGAGGTGCAGCAAGATGGAATAGGGGTGAAGAAAAAGGCAAGATGGGCACACAAAGAAGCCATGGATGTGCAGAAAGAAGCAAGAGAAGCACATAACGAAGCAACAGAGGTGAATTAAGAAGCAAATGAGGTGTAGGAAGAGGCAAGAAAAGTAAAGAAAGAGACAAGAGAGGTAAAGAAAGAGGTAAGAGAGGTGCAGAAAGAGGGACCAGGGTACAGAAAGAGGGCAGAGGGTGCAGAATTAGGTAAGAGAAGTGCAGAAATAAGCATCAGAGAGGTAGAAAGAGGCAAGAGACGTGTAGGAGAAAAAAAGCAAGAGAATTCCAGAAAGAAATAAGACAGGAACAGAAAAAGAAAGAGAAGTGCATAAAGTGGCAATTGAGGTGCAGAAAGAATCAAGAGAAGTGCAGAAACAGACAATAGAGGTGCAGATTGAGGCAAGTGAGGGGCAGAAACAGGCAAGAGCAGTGCATAAATAGCCTAGAGAAGTGCTGAAAGAAGCAACAGTGGTCAAGAAGGAGGCAGGATGACTGCAGGAAGCAAGAGAGCTGCTGAAAGAGCGGTATAGAATTAACCAGTAGTGTTCAGAAAGAAGCAAGAGGGATGTAGAAAAAGCAAGAGAAGTGAGAAAGGACCAACAGAGGTACAGCAAGAAGGAAGAGCTGTGCAGAAAGAAGCAAGAGGAGTGCAGAATAATGCATCCGAGGTACAGAAAGAGGCAAGAGAAGTACAGAAAGAGGCAAGAGAGGTACAGAAAGAGGCAGGAGAGGGACAGAAAGATGGAAGAAGGTTGAAGAAAAAGGCACGATGAGTGCACAAAGAAGCAATAGATGTGCAGAAAGAAGCAGGAGAAGTGCAGAAAGAAGCAACAGAGGTGCAGAAAGAGGAAAGAGGGGTGCAGAAAACAGCAACAGAGGTACAGAAAGAGTGATAAGGGGTGCAGAAAGAAGCCAGAGAAGTACAAAAAGAAGGAAGCGAAAAGCAGAGAGAAGACGATGAGGTACAGAAAAAGGCATGAAAAGTACAGAAAGAAGCAAGAGGGGTGCAGAAAATTGCAAGAGAAGTACAGAAAGAACCAACAGAGGTGCAGAAAGAAGCAAGAGGAGTGCAGAAAGAGGCAACTGAAGTGCAGAAGGAAGCAACAGGGGTAGAGAAAGGGGCAAGAGAACTACAGAAAGAGGGAAGAGGTGCACAAAGAAGCAATAGATGTGTGAAAGAAGCAATAGATGTGCAGAAAGAGTCAAGAAGAGTGCAGAAAGAGGCAAGAATAGTCCAGTAGGAAGCAACAGAAATGCAGAAATAGGCATTAGCAGTGTAGAAAGAGGCAGGATAAGTTCAGAAATAGGCTAGAGAAGTGTAGAAACAGGAAACAGAGATGCAGAAAATGGGAAGAGAGGTGCAACAAGAAGCAATATAGGAGCAGAAAGAAGAAACAGAGGTGCAATAAGAGGTAAAAGGGGTGCAGAAAGAAGAAAGAGAGGTCGAGAAAGAAGCAAGGGAAGTGCAGAAATAAGGAAATGAGGTGTAGGAAAAGGAAAGAATAGTGCAGAAAGAGACAAGAGAGGTACAGAAAGAGTCAATAGAGGTGCAGAAAGAGGGACTAGTGGTTCAGAAAAAGGCAAGAGGGGTGGATTAAGAAGCAATGGATGTGCAGAAAGAATCAATAGATGTGCAAAAAGAAGCAAGAAAAGTGCAGAAAGAAGAAACTGAGGTGCAGAAAGAAGAACGAGGGGTACAGAAAGAGGCAACAGAGATGTGCAGAAGGAAGCAACAGAATGCATAAAGAGGCAAGCAAAGTGCAGAAAGAGGCAAGATTAGTACAGAAAGAGGCAAGGGAGGTGCAGAAACAGGCAACAGAGGTGCAGAAACAGTCAAAAGGGGTGCAGAAAGAGGCAAGTAAGGGGCAGAAACTGGCAAGAAGAGTGCATAAATGGACAAGAGAAGTACTGAAAGAAGCAACTAGGGTGCAGAAGGAGGCAATGGAACTGCAGGAGGAAAGAGAGTTGCAAAAACAGGCGACAGAGATGCAAAAAGAGGGGTGCAAAAAGAACCAAGTGATGTGCAAAAAGAAGCAAGAGAGATAAAGCAAGAGAAACGCAGAAAGAACCAACAGAAGGTTCAGAAAGAAGCAAAAGAGGTACAGAAAGAGGCAAGAGAACTGCAGGAAGAGGCAAGAGAGGTGCAGAAAGAGGCACAAGAGTTGCAGAAAGAGGGAAGAGGGATGCAGAAAAAGTCAAGAAGGGTGCACAAAGAAGCAATAGATGTGCACAATGAAGCAATAGATGTGCAGAAAGAAGCAAGAAAAGTGAAAAACCAGGAACAGAGTTGCAGAAAGAGGCAAGATGAGTACAGAAAGAGGCAAGAGAAGTGCAGTAGGAAGCAACAGAAATGCAGAAAGAGGCAAGAGAAATGTAGAAAGAGGCAAGAAAAGTGGAGAAAGAGGCAAGACAGGTATATAAATAGGCAACAGAGATACAGAAATAGGGAAAAGTGATGCTGCAAGAAGCAAGATGTGAGCAGAAAGAAGCAACAGAGGTACAGAAAGAGGTAAAAGGGGTATAGAAAGAAGCAAGAGAGGTAGAGAGAGTAGCAAGGGAAGTGCAGAAAGAAGAAAGTGTGGTGTAGAAAGAGGCAAGAAAAGTGCAGAAAGAGACAGAGGAGATACAGAAAAAGACAAGAGAGGTGCAGAAAGAGGCAAGATAAGTACTGAATAAAGCAACTGAGGTACATAAAGAAGCTAGAGAAGTACAGAAAGAGGCAAAAAGAATGCAGAAAGAGTCAATAGAGGTGCAGCAAGATGGAATAGGGGTGAAGAAAAAGGCAAGATGGGCACACAAAGAAGCCATGGATGTGCAGAAAGAAGCAAGAGAAGCACATAACGAAGCAACAGAGGTGAATTAAGAAGCAAATGAGGTGTAGGAAGAGGCAAGAAAAGTAAAGAAAGAGACAAGAGAGGTAAAGAAAGAGGTAAGAGAGGTGCAGAAAGAGGGACCAGGGTACAGAAAGAGGGCAGAGGGTGCAGAATTAGGTAAGAGAAGTGCAGAAATAAGCATCAGAGAGGTAGAAAGAGGCAAGAGACGTGTAGGAGAAAAAAAGCAAGAGAATTCCAGAAAGAAATAAGACAGGAACAGAAAAAGAAAGAGAAGTGCATAAAGAGGCAATTGAGGTGCAGAAAGAATCAAGAGAAGTGCAGAAACAGACAATAGAGGTGCAGATTGAGGCAAGTGAGGGGCAGAAACAGGCAAGAGCAGTGCATAAATAGCCTAGAGAAGTGCTGAAAGAAGCAACAGTGGTCAAGAAGGAGGCAGGATGACTGCAGGAAGCAAGAGAGCTGCTGAAAGAGCGGTATAGAATTAACCAGTAGTGTTCAGAAAGAAGCAAGAGGGATGTAGAAAAAGCAAGAGAAGTGAGAAAGGACCAACAGAGGTACAGCAAGAAGGAAGAGCTGTGCAGAAAGAAGCAAGAGGAGTGCAGAATAATGCATCCGAGGTACAGAAAGAGGCAAGAGAAGTACAGAAAGAGGCAAGAGAGGTACAGAAAGAGGCAGGAGAGGGACAGAAAGATGGAAGAAGGTTGAAGAAAAAGGCACGATGAGTGCACAAAGAAGCAATAGATGTGCAGAAAGAAGCAGGAGAAGTGCAGAAAGAAGCAACAGAGGTGCAGAAAGAGGAAAGAGGGGTGCAGAAAACAGCAACAGAGGTACAGAAAGAGTGATAAGGGGTGCAGAAAGAAGCCAGAGAAGTACAAAAAGAAGGAAGCGAAAAGCAGAGAGAAGACGATGAGGTACAGAAAAAGGCATGAAAAGTACAGAAAGAAGCAAGAGGGGTGCAGAAAATTGCAAGAGAAGTACAGAAAGAACCAACAGAGGTGCAGAAAGAAGCAAGAGGGGTGCAGAAAGAGGCAACTGAAGTGCAGAAGGAAGCAACAGGGGTAGAGAAAGGGGCAAGAGAACTACAGAAAGAGGGAAGAGGTGCACAAAGAAGCAATAGATGTGTGAAAGAAGCAATAGATGTGCAGAAAGAGTCAAGAAGAGTGCAGAAAGAGGCAAGAATAGTCCAGTAGGAAGCAACAGAAATGCAGAAATAGGCATTAGCAGTGTAGAAAGAGGCAGGATAAGTGCAGAAATAGGCTAGAGAAGTGTAGAAACAGGAAACAGAGATGCAGAAAATGGGAAGAGAGGTGCAACAAGAAGCAATATAGGAGCAGAAAGAAGAAACAGAGGTGCAATAAGAGGTAAAAGGGGTGCAGAAAGAAGAAAGAGAGGTCGAGAAAGAAGCAAGGGAAGTGCAGAAATAAGGAAATGAGGTGTAGGAAAAGGAAAGAATAGTGCAGAAAGAGGCAAGAGAGGTACAGAAAGATTCAATAGAGGTGCAGAAAGAGGGACTAGTGGTTCAGAAAAAGGCAAGAGGGGTGGATTAAGAAGCAATGGATGTGCACAAAGAATCAATAGATGTGCAAAAAGAAGCAAGAAAAGTGCAAAAAGAAGAAACTGAGGTGCAGAAAGAAGAACGAGGGGTACAGAAAGAGGCAACAGAGATGTGCAGAAGGAAGCAACAGAAATGCATAAAGAGGCAAGCAAAGTGCAGAAAGAGGCAAGATTAGTACAGAAAGAGGCAAGGGAGGTGCAGAAACAGGCAACAGAGGTGCAGAAACAGTCAAAAGGGGTGCAGAAAGAGGCAAGTAAGGGGCAGAAACTGGCAAGAAGAGTGCATAAATGGACAAGAGAAGTACTGAAAGAAGCAACTAGGGTGCAGAAGGAGGCAATGGAACTGCAGGAGGAAAGAGAGTTGCAAAAACAGGCGACAGAGATGCAAAAAGAGGGGTGCAAAAAGAACCAAGTGATGTGCAAAAAGAAGCAAGAGAGATAAAGCAAGAGAAACGCAGAAAGAACCAACAGAAGGTTCAGAAAGAAGCAAAAGAGGTACAGAAAGAGGCAAGAGAACTGCAGGAAGAGGCAAGAGAGGTGCAGAAAGAGGCACAAGAGTTGCAGAAAGAGGGAAGAGGGATGCAGAAAAAGTCAAGAAGGGTGCCCAAAGAAGCAATAGATGTGCACAATGAAGCAATAGATGTGCAGAAAGAAGCAAGAAAAGTGAAAAACCAGGAACAGAGTTGCAGAAAGAGGCAAGATGAGTACAGAAAGAGGCAAGAAGTGCAGTAGGAAGCAACAGAAATGCAGAAAGAGGCAAGAGAAATGTAGAAAGAGGCAAGAAAAGTGGAGAAAGAGGCAAGACAGGTATATAAATAGGCAACAGAGATACAGAAATAGGGAAAAGTGATGCTGCAAGAAGCAAGATGTGAGCAGAAAGAAGCAACAGAGGTACAGAAAGAGGTAAAAGGGGTATAGAAAGAAGCAAGAGAGGTAGAGAGAGTAGCAAGGGAAGTGCAGAAAGAAGAAAGTGTGGTGTAGGAAGAGGCAAGAAAAGTGCAGAAAGAGACAGAGGAGATACAGAAAAAGACAAGAGAGGTGCAGAAAGAGGCAAGATAAGTACTGAATAAAGCAACTGAGGTACATAAAGAAGCTAGAGAAGTACAGAAAGAGGCAAAAAGAATGCAGAAAGAGTCAATAGAGGTGCAGCAAGATGGAATAGGGGTGAAGAAAAAGGCAAGATGGGCACACAAAGAAGCCATGGATGTGCAGAAAGAAGCAAGAGAAGCACATAACGAAGCAACAGAGGTGAATTAAGAAGCAAATGAGGTGTAGGAAGAGGCAAGAAAAGTAAAGAAAGAGACAAGAGAGGTAAAGAAAGAGGTAAGAGAGGTGCAGAAAGAGGGACCAGGGTACAGAAAGAGGGCAGAGGGTGCAGAATTAGGTAAGAGAAGTGCAGAAATAAGCATCAGAGAGGTAGAAAGAGGCAAGAGACGTGTAGGAGAAAAAAAGCAAGAGAATTCCAGAAAGAAATAAGACAGGAACAGAAAAAGAAAGAGAAGTGCAGAAAGAGGCAATTGAGGTGCAGAAAGAATCAAGAGAAGTGCAGAAACAGACAATAGAGGTGCAGATTGAGGCAAGTGAGGGGCAGAAACAGGCAAGAGCAGTGCATAAATAGCCTAGAGAAGTGCTGAAAGAAGCAACAGTGGTCAAGAAGGAGGCAGGATGACTGCAGGAAGCAAGAGAGCTGCTGAAAGAGCGGTATAGAATTAACCAGTAGTGTTCAGAAAGAAGCAAGAGGGATGTAGAAAAAGCAAGAGAAGTGAGAAAGGACCAACAGAGGTACAGCAAGAAGGAAGAGCTGTGCAGAAAGAAGCAAGAGGAGTGCAGAATAATGCATCCGAGGTACAGAAAGAGGCAAGAGAAGTACAGAAAGAGGCAAGAGAGGTACAGAAAGAGGCAGGAGAGGGACAGAAAGATGGAAGAAGGTTGAAGAAAAAGGCACGATGAGTGCACAAAGAAGCAATAGATGTGCAGAAAGAAGCAGGAGAAGTGCAGAAAGAAGCAACAGAGGTGCAGAAAGAGGAAAGAGGGGTGCAGAAAACAGCAACAGAGGTACAGAAAGAGTGATAAGGGGTGCAGAAAGAAGCCAGAGAAGTACAAAAAGAAGGAAGCGAAAAGCAGAGAGAAGACGATGAGGTACAGAAAAAGGCATGAAAAGTACAGAAAGAAGCAAGAGGGGTGCAGAAAATTGCAAGAGAAGTACAGAAAGAACCAACAGAGGTGCAGAAAGAAGCAAGAGGGGTGCAGAAAGAGGCAACTGAAGTGCAGAAGGAAGCAACAGGGGTAGAGAAAGGGGCAAGAGAACTACAGAAAGAGGGAAGAGGTGCACAAAGAAGCAATAGATGTGTGAAAGAAGCAATAGATGTGCAGAAAGAGTCAAGAAGAGTGCAGAAAGAGGCAAGAATAGTCCAGTAGGAAGCAACAGAAATGCAGAAATAGGCATTAGCAGTGTAGAAAGAGGCAGGATAAGTGCAGAAATAGGCTAGAGAAGTGTAGAAACAGGAAACAGAGATGCAGAAAATGGGAAGAGAGGTGCAACAAGAAGCAATATAGGAGCAGAAAGAAGAAACAGAGGTGCAATAAGAGGTAAAAGGGGTGCAGAAAGAAGAAAGAGAGGTCGAGAAAGAAGCAAGGGAAGTGCAGAAATAAGGAAATGAGGTGTAGGAAAAGGAAAGAATAGTGCAGAAAGAGGCAAGAGAGGTACAGAAAGAGTCAATAGAGGTGCAGAAAGAGGGACTAGTGGTTCAGAAAAAGGCAAGAGGGGTGGATTAAGAAGCAATGGATGTGCACGAAGAATCAATAGATGTGCAAAAAGAAGCAAGAAAAGTGCAAAAAGAAGAAACTGAGGTGCAGAAAGAAGAACGAGGGGTACAGAAAGAGGCAACAGAGATGTGCAGAAGGAAGCAACAGAAATGCATAAAGAGGCAAGCAAAGTGCAGAAAGAGGCAAGATTAGTACAGAAAGAGGCAAGGGAGGTGCAGAAACAGGCAACAGAGGTGCAGAAACAGTCAAACGGGGTGCAGAAAGAGGCAAGTAAGGGGCAGAAACTGGCAAGAAGAGTGCATAAATGGACAAGAGAAGTACTGAAAGAAGCAACTAGGGTGCAGAAGGAGGCAATGGAACTGCAGGAGGAAAGAGAGTTGCAAAAACAGGCGACAGAGATGCAAAAAGAGGGGTGCAAAAAGAACCAAGTGATGTGCAAAAAGAAGCAAGAGAGATAAAGCAAGAGAAACGCAGAAAGAACCAACAGAAGGTTTAGAAAGAAGCAAAAGAGGTACAGAAACAGGCAAGAGCAGTGCATAAATAGCCTAGAGAAGTGCTGAAAGAAGCAACAGTGGTCAAGAAGGAGGCAGGATGACTGCAGGAAGCAAGAGAGCTGCTGAAAGAGCGGTATAGAATTAACCAGTAGTGTTCAGAAAGAAGCAAGAGGGATGTAGAAAAAGCAAGAGAAGTGAGAAAGGACCAACAGAGGTACAGCAAGAAGGAAGAGCTGTGCAGAAAGAAGCAAGAGGAGTGCAGAATAATGCATCCGAGGTACAGAAAGAGGCAAGAGAAGTACAGAAAGAGGCAAGAGAGGTACAGAAAGAGGCAGGAGAGGGACAGAAAGATGGAAGAAGGTTGAAGAAAAAGGCACGATGAGTGCACAAAGAAGCAATAGATGTGCAGAAAGAAGCAGGAGAAGTGCAGAAAGAAGCAACAGAGGTGCAGAAAGAGGAAAGAGGGGTGCAGAAAACAGCAACAGAGGTACAGAAAGAGTGATAAGGGGTGCAGAAAGAAGCCAGAGAAGTACAAAAAGAAGGAAGCGAAAAGCAGAGAGAAGACGATGAGGTACAGAAAAAGGCATGAAAAGTACAGAAAGAAGCAAGAGGGGTGCAGAAAATTGCAAGAGAAGTACAGAAAGAACCAACAGAGGTGCAGAAAGAAGCAAGAGGGGTGCAGAAAGAGGCAACTGAAGTGCAGAAGGAAGCAACAGGGGTAGAGAAAGGGGCAAGAGAACTACAGAAAGAGGGAAGAGGTGCACAAAGAAGCAATAGATGTGTGAAAGAAGCAATAGATGTGCAGAAAGAGTCAAGAAGAGTGCAGAAAGAGGCAAGAATAGTCCAGTAGGAAGCAACAGAAATGCAGAAATAGGCATTAGCAGTGTAGAAAGAGGCAGGATAAGTGCAGAAATAGGCTAGAGAAGTGTAGAAACAGGAAACAGAGATGCAGAAAATGGGAAGAGAGGTGCAACAAGAAGCAATATAGGAGCAGAAAGAAGAAACAGAGGTGCAATAAGAGGTAAAAGGGGTGCAGAAAGAAGAAAGAGAGGTCGAGAAAGAAGCAAGGGAAGTGCAGAAATAAGGAAATGAGGTGTAGGAAAAGGAAAGAATAGTGCAGAAAGAGGCAAGAGAGGTACAGAAAGAGTCAATAGAGGTGCAGAAAGAGGGACTAGTGGTTCAGAAAAAGGCAAGAGGGGTGGATTAAGAAGCAATGGATGTGCACGAAGAATCAATAGATGTGCAAAAAGAAGCAAGAAAAGTGCAAAAAGAAGAAACTGAGGTGCAGAAAGAAGAACGAGGGGTACAGAAAGAGGCAATAGAGATGTGCAGAAGGAAGCAACAGAAATGCATAAAGAGGCAAGCAAAGTGCAGAAAGAGGCAAGATTAGTACAGAAAGAGGCAAGGGAGGTGCAGAAACAGGCAACAGAGGTGCAGAAACAGTCAAAAGGGGTGCAGAAAGAGGCAAGTAAGGGGCAGAAACTGGCAAGAAGAGTGCATAAATGGACAAGAGAAGTACTGAAAGAAGCAACTAGGGTGCAGAAGGAGGCAATGGAACTGCAGGAGGAAAGAGAGTTGCAAAAACAGGCGACAGAGATGCAAAAAGAGGGGTGCAAAAAGAACCAAGTGATGTGCAAAAAGAAGCAAGAGAGATAAAGCAAGAGAAACGCAGAAAGAACCAACAGAAGGTTTAGAAAGAAGCAAAAGAGGTACAGAAAGAGGCAAGAGAACTGCAGGAAGAGGCAAGAGAGGTGCAGAAAGAGGCACAAGAGTTGCAGAAAGAGGGAAGAGGGGTGCAGAAAAAGTCAAGAAGGGTGCACAAAGAAGCAATAGATGTGCACAATGAAGCAATAGATGTGCAGAAAGAAGCAAGAAAAGTGAAAAACCAGGAACAGAGTTGCAGAAAGAGGCAAGATGAGTACAGAAAGAGGCAAGAGAAGTGCAGTAGGAAGCAACAGAAATGCAGAAAGAGGCAAGAGAAATGTAGAAAGAGGCAAGAAAAGTGGAGAAAGAGGCAAGACAGGTATATAAATAGGCAACAGAGATACAGAAATAGGGAAAAGTGATGCTGCAAGAAGCAAGATATGAGCAGAAAGAAGCAACAGAGGTACAGAAAGAGGTAAAAGGGGTATAGAAAGAAGCAAGAGAGGTAGAGAGAGTAGCAAGGGAAGTGCAGAAAGAAGAAAGTGTGGTGTAGGAAGAGGCAAGAAAAGTGCAGAAAGAGACAGAGGAGATACAGAAAAAGACAAGAGAGGTGCAGAAAGAGGCAAGATAAGTACTGAATAAAGCAACTGAGGTACATAAAGAAGCTAGAGAAGTACAGAAAGAGGCAAAAAGAATGCAGAAAGAGTCAATAGAGGTGCAGCAAGATGGAATAGGGGTGAAGAAAAAGGCAAGATGGGCACACAAAGAAGCCATGGATGTGCAGAAAGAAGCAAGAGAAGCACATAACGAAGCAACAGAGGTGAATTAAGAAGCAAATGAGGTGTAGGAAGAGGCAAGAAAAGTAAAGAAAGAGACAAGAGAGGTAAAGAAAGAGGTAAGAGAGGTGCAGAAAGATGGACCAGGGTACAGAAAGAGGGCAGAGGGTGCAGAATTAGGTAAGAGAAGTGCAGAAATAAGCATCAGAGAGGTAGAAAGAGGCAAGAGACGTGTAGGAGAAAAAAAGCAAGAGAATTCCAGAAAGAAATAAGACAGGAACAGAAAAAGAAAGAGAAGTGCATAAAGAGGCAATTGAGGTGCAGAAAGAATCAAGAGAAGTGCAGAAACAGACAATAGAGGTGCAGATTGAGGCAAGTGAGGGGCAGAAACAGGCAAGAGCAGTGCATAAATAGCCTAGAGAAGTGCTGAAAGAAGCAACAGTGGTCAAGATGGAGGCAGGATGACTGCAGGAAGCAAGAGAGCTGCTGAAAGAGCGGTATAGAATTAACCAGTAGTGTACAGAAAGAAGCAAGAGGGATGTAGAAAAAGCAAGAGAAGTGAGAAAGGACCAACAGAGGTACAGCAAGAAGGAAGAGCTGTGCAGAAAGAAGCAAGAGGAGTGCAGAATAATGCATCCGAGGTACAGAAAGAGGCAAGAGAAGTACAGAAAGAGGCAAGAGAGGTACAGAAAGAGGCAGGAGAGGGACAGAAAGATGGAAGAAGGTTGAAGAAAAAGGCACGATGAGTGCACAAAGAAGCAATAGATGTGCAGAAAGAAGCAGGAGAAGTGCAGAAAGAAGCAACAGAGGTGCAGAAAGAGGAAAGAGGGGTGCAGAAAACAGCAACAGAGGTACAGAAAGAGTGATAAGGGGTGCAGAAAGAAGCCAGAGAAGTACAAAAAGAAGGAAGCGAAAAGCAGAGAGAAGACGATGAGGTACAGAAAAAGGCATGAAAAGTACAGAAAGAAGCAAGAGGGGTGCAGAAAATTGCAAGAGAAGTACAGAAAGAACCAACAGAGGTGCAGAAAGAAGCAAGAGGGGTGCAGAAAGAGGAAAGAGGGGTGCAGAAAACAGCAACAGAGGTACAGAAAGAGTGATAAGGGGTGCAGAAAGAAGCCAGAGAAGTACAAAAAGAAGGAAGCGAAAAGCAGAGAGAAGACGATGAGGTACAGAAAAAGGCATGAAAAGTACAGAAAGAAGCAAGAGGGGTGCAGAAAATTGCAAGAGAAGTACAGAAAGAACCAACAGAGGTGCAGAAAGAAGCAAGAGGGGTGCAGAAAGAGGCAACTGAAGTGCAGAAGGAAGCAACAGGGGTAGAGAAAGGGGCAAGAGAACTACAGAAAGAGGGAAGAGGTGCACAAAGAAGCAATAGATGTGTGAAAGAAGCAATAGATGTGCAGAAAGAGTCAAGAAGAGTGCAGAAAGAGGCAAGAATAGTCCAGTAGGAAGCAACAGAAATGCAGAAATAGGCATTAGCAGTGTAGAAAGAGGCAGGATAAGTGCAGAAATAGGCTAGAGAAGTGTAGAAACAGGAAACAGAGATGCAGAAAATGGGAAGAGAGGTGCAACAAGAAGCAATATAGGAGCAGAAAGAAGAAACAGAGGTGCAATAAGAGTTAAAAGGGGTGCAGAAAGAAGAAAGAGAGGTCGAGAAAGAAGCAAGGGAAGTGCAGAAATAAGGAAATGAGGTGTAGGAAAAGGAAAGAATAGTGCAGAAAGAGGCAAGAGAGGTACAGAAAGAGTCAATAGAGGTGCAGAAAGAGGGACTAGTGGTTCAGAAAAAGGCAAGAGGGGTGGATTAAGAAGCAATGGATGTGCACAAAGAATCAATAGATGTGCAAAAAGAAGCAAGAAAAGTGCAAAAAGAAGAAACTGAGGTGCAGAAAGAAGAACGAGGGGTACAGAAAGAGGCAACAGAGATGTGCAGAAGGAAGCAACAGAAATGCATAAAGAGGCAAGCAAAGTGCAGAAAGAGGCAAGATTAGTACAGAAAGAGGCAAGGGAGGTGCAGAAACAGGCAACAGAGGTGCAGAGACAGTCAAAAGGGGTACAGAAAGAGGCAAGTAAGGGGCAGAAACTGGCAAGAAGAGTGCATAAATGGACAAGAGAAGTACTGAAAGAAGCAACTAGGGTGCAGAAGGAGGCAATGGAACTGCAGGAGGAAAGAGAGTTGCAAAAACAGGCGACAGAGATGCAAAAAGAGGGGTGCAAAAAGAACCAAGTGATGTGCAAAAAGAAGCAAGAGAGATAAAGCAAGAGAAACGCAGAAAAAACCAACAGAAGGTTCAGAAAGAAGCAAAAGAGGTACAGAAAGAGGCAAGAGAACTGCAGGAAGAGGCAAGAGAGGTGCAGAAAGAGGCACAAGAGTTGCAGAAAGAGGGAAGAGGGATGCAGAAAAAGTCAAGAAGGGTGCACAAAGAAACAATAGATGTGCACAATGAAGCAATAGATGTGCAGAAAGAAGCAAGAAAAGTGAAAAACCAGGAACAGAGTTGCAGAAAGAGGCAAGATGAGTACAGAAAGAGGCAAGAGAAGTGCAGTAGGAAGCAACAGAAATGCAGAAAGAGGCAAGAGAAATGTAGAAAGAGGCAAGAAAAGTGGAGAAAGAGGCAAGACAGGTATATAAATAGGCAACAGAGATACAGAAATAGGGAAAAGTGATGCTGCAAGAAGCAAGATATGAGCAGAAAGAAGCAACAGAGGTACAGAAAGAGGTAAAAGGGGTATAGAAAGAAGCAAGAGAGGTAGAGAGAGTAGCAAGGGAAGTGCAGAAAGAAGAAAGTGTGGTGTAGGAAGAGGCAAGAAAAGTGCAGAAAGAGACAGAGGAGATACAGAAAAAGACAAGAGAGGTGCAGAAAGAGGCAAGATAAGTACTGAATAAAGCAACTGAGGTACATAAAGAAGCTAGAGAAGTACAGAAAGAGGCAAAAAGAATGCAGAAAGAGTCAATAGAGGTGCAGCAAGATGGAATAGGGGTGAAGAAAAAGGCAAGATGGGCACACAAAGAAGCCATGGATGTGCAGAAAGAAGCAAGAGAAGCACATAACGAAGCAACAGAGGTGAATTAAGAAGCAAATGAGGTGTAGGAAGAGGCAAGAAAAGTAAAGAAAGAGACAAGAGAGGTAAAGAAAGAGGTAAGAGAGGTGCAGAAAGAGGGACCAGGGTACAGAAAGAGGGCAGAGGGTGCAGAATTAGGTAAGAGAAGTGCAGAAATAAGCATCAGAGAGGTAGAAAGAGGCAAGAGACGTGTAGGAGAAAAAAAGCAAGAGAATTCCAGAAAGAAACAAGACAGGAACAGAAAAAGAAAGAGAAGTGCATAAAGAGGCAATTGAGGTGCAGAAAGAATCAAGAGAAGTGCAGAAACAGACAATAGAGGTGCAGATTGAGGCAAGTGAGGGGCAGAAACAGGCAAGAGCAGTGCATAAATAGCCTAGAGAAGTGCTGAAAGAAGCAACAGTGGTCAAGAAGGAGGCAGGATGACTGCAGGAAGCAAGAGAGCTGCTGAAAGAGCGGTATAGAATTAACCAGTAGTGTACAGAAAGAAGCAAGAGGGATGTAGAAAAAGCAAGAGAAGTGAGAAAGGACCAACAGAGGTACAGCAAGAAGGAAGAGCTGTGCAGAAAGAAGCAAGAGGAGTGCAGAATAATGCATCCGAGGTACAGAAAGAGGCAAGAGAAGTACAGAAAGAGGCAAGAGAGGTACAGAAAGAGGCAGGAGAGGGACAGAAAGATGGAAGAAGGTTGAAGAAAAAGGCACGATGAGTGCACAAAGAAGCAATAGATGTGCAGAAAGAAGCAGGAGAAGTGCAGAAAGAAGCAACAGAGGTGCAGAAAGAGGAAAGAGGGGTGCAGAAAACAGCAACAGAGGTACAGAAAGAGTGATAAGGGGTGCAGAAAGAAGCCAGAGAAGTACAAAAAGAAGGAAGCGAAAAGCAGAGAGAAGACGATGAGGTACAGAAAAAGGCATGAAAAGTACAGAAAGAAGCAAGAGGGGTGCAGAAAATTGCAAGAGAAGTACAGAAAGAACCAACAGAGGTGCAGAAAGAAGCAAGAGGGGTGCAGAAAGAGGCAACTGAAGTGCAGAAGGAAGCAACAGGGGTAGAGAAAGGGGCAAGAGAACTACAGAAAGAGGGAAGAGGTGCACAAAGAAGCAATAGATGTGTGAAAGAAGCAATAGATGTGCAGAAAGAGTCAAGAAGAGTGCAGAAAGAGGCAAGAATAGTCCAGTAGGAAGCAACAGAAATGCAGAAATAGGCATTAGCAGTGTAGAAAGAGGCAGGATAAGTGCAGAAATAGGCTAGAGAAGTGTAGAAACAGGAAACAGAGATGCAGAAAATGGGAAGAGAGGTGCAACAAGAAGCAATATAGGAGCAGAAAGAAGAAACAGAGGTGCAATAAGAGGTAAAAGGGGTGCAGAAAGAAGAAAGAGAGGTCGAGAAAGAAGCAAGGGAAGTGCAGAAATAAGGAAATGAGGTGTAGGAAAAGGAAAGAATAGTGCAGAAAGAGACAAGAGAGGTACAGAAAGAGTCAATAGAGGTGCAGAAAGAGGGACTAGTGGTTCAGAAAAAGGCAAGAGGGGTGGATTAAGAAGCAATGGATGTGCACAAAGAATCAATAGATGTGCAAAAAGAAGCAAGAAAAGTGCAGAAAGAAGAAACTGAGGTGCAGAAAGAAGAACGAGGGGTACAGAAAGAGGCAACAGAGATGTGCAGAAGGAAGCAACAGAAATGCATAAAGAGGCAAGCAAAGTGCAGAAAGAGGCAAGATTAGTACAGAAAGAGGCAAGGGAGGTGCAGAAACAGGCAACAGAGGTGCAGAAACAGTCAAAAGGGGTGCAGAAAGAGGCAAGTAAGGGGCAGAAACTGGCAAGAAGAGTGCATAAATGGACAAGAGAAGTACTGAAAGAAGCAACTAGGGTGCAGAAGGAGGCAATGGAACTGCAGGAGGAAAGAGAGTTGCAAAAACAGGCGACAGAGATGCAAAAAGAGGGGTGCAAAAAGAACCAAGTGATGTGCAAAAAGAAGCAAGAGAGATAAAGCAAGAGAAACGCAGAAAGAACCAACAGAAGGTTCAGAAAGAAGCAAAAGAGGTACAGAAAGAGGCAAGAGAACTGCAGAAAGAGGCAAGAGAGGTGTAGAAAGAGGCACAGGAGGTACAGAAAGAGGGAAGAGGGGAGCAGAAAAGTCAAGAAGGGTGCACAAAGACGCAATAGATGTGCACAATGAAGCAATAGATGTGCAGAAAGTGAAAAAAAGGAACAGAGTTGCAGAAAGAGGCAAGAGGAGTGCAGAAAGAGGCAAGAGAAGTGCAGTAGGAAGCAACAGAAATGCCGAAAGAGGCAAGAGAAGTGTCGAAATAGGCAAGAAAAGTGCAGAAAAAAGGCAGGAGAGGTATAGAAACAGGCAACAGAGATACAGAAATAGTGAAAAGTGGTGCAGCAAGAAGCAAGATAAGAGCAGAAAGAAGCAACAGAGGTACAGAAAGAGGTAAAAGTGGTGTAGAAAGAAGTGGGAGAGGTAGAGAGAGAAGCAAGGGAAGTGCAGAAAGAAGCAAGTGAGATGTAGGAAGAGGCAAGAAAAGTGCAGAAAGAGACAAGGGAGATACAGAAAAAAGGCAAGAGATGTGCAGAAAGAGGCAAGATAAGTACAGAATAAAGCAACTGAGGTACATAAAGAGGCCAGAGAAGTACAGAAAGAGGCAAGAGAGATGCAGAAAGAGGCAAATGAGGTGCAGCAAGATGGAAGAGGGGTGAAGGAAAAGGCAAGATGGGCGCACAAAGAAGCAATAGATGTGTAGAAAGAAGCAAGAGAAGCACAGAAAGAAGCAACAGAGGTGCATTAAGAAGCAAATGAGGTGTAGGAAGAGGCAAGAAAAGTGTAGAAAGAGACAAGAGAGGTAAAGAAAGAGGTAAGAGAGGTACGGAAAGAGGGACCATGGTGCAGAAAGTGCGAAGAGGGTGCAGAATGAGGTAAGAGAAGTGCAGAAAGAAGCAACAGAGAGGTAGAAAGAGCAAGAGACGTGTCGTAGAAAAAAGCAAGATAATTCCTGAAAGAAACAAGACAGGAACAGAAAAAGAAAGTGGAGTGCAGAAAGAGGCAATTGAGGTGCAGAAAGAATCAAGAGAAGTGCCGAAACAGACAATAGAGGTGCAGATTGAGGCAAGTGAGGGGCAGAAAAAGGCAAGAGCAGTGCATAAATAGCCTAGAGAAGTGCTGAAAGAAGCAACAGTGGTCAAGAAGGAGGCAGGATAACTGCAGGAAGCAAGAGAGTTTCTGAAAGAGCTGTACAGAATGAACCAGTAGTGTGCAGAAAGAAGCAAGAGGGATGTAGAAAAAAGGAAGAGAAGTGAGAAAGGACCAACAGAGGTACAGCAAGAAGTAAGAGTGGTGCAGAAAGAAGCAAGAGAAGTGCAGAATAAAGCATCCGAGGAACAGAAAGAGGCAAGAGAAGTACAGAAAGAGGCAAGAGAGGTACAGAAAGAGGCAAGAGAGGGACAGAAAGATGAAAGAGGGTTGAAGAAAAAGGCATGATGTGTGCACAAAGAAGCAACAGATGTGCATAAAGAAGAAATAGGTTTGCCGAAAGAGGCAAGACAAGTGCAGAAGTAAGCAACAGAGGTAGAGAAAGAGGCAAGAGAAATGCAGAAAGAGGGAAGAGGTACACAAAGAAGAAATTGATGTGTGAAAGAAGCAATAGATGTGCAGAAAGAGGCAAGAAGAGTGCAGAAAGAGGCAGGAGAAGTGCAGTAGGAAGCAACAGAAATACAGAAAGAGGCAAGAGAAGTGTAGAAAAAGACAAGATAAGTTTAGAAATAGGTAAGAGATATGTAGAAACAGGCAACAGAGATGCAGAAAAAGGGAAGAGAGGTGCAGAAAGGAGCAAGCAAGGAGCAGAAAGAAGCAACAGAGGTGCAGTAAGAGATAAAAGGGATGCAGAAAGAAGAAAGAGAGGTGGAGAAAGAAGCAAGGGAAGTGCAGAAAGAAACAAGTAAGGTGTACAAACAGGCAAGAATATTGGAGAGAGAGACATGAGAGGTGCAGAAAGAGGCAAGATAGGTGCAGAAAGAGGGACTAGTGGTTCATAAGAAGGCAAGCGGGTGGGTGAAGGAGCAATGGATGTGCACAAAGAAGCAATAGATGTGCAGAAAGAAGCAAGAGAAGTGCACAAAGAAGCAACTGAGGTGCAGAAAGAAGAAAGAGGGGTACAGAAAGAGGCAAGAGAAGTGCAGAAGGAAGAAACAGAAATGCAGAAAGGGGCAAGAAGAGTGCAGAAAGATGCAAGAGAAGTGTAGAAAGAAGCAACTAGGGTGCAGAAGAAGGCAAGGGAACTGCAGGAGGAAGGAGAGTTGCAGAAACAGGCGATAGAGATGCAAAAAGAGGGGTTCAGAAAAACCAAGTGATGTGCAGAAAGAAGCAAGAGAGATGTGGAGAAAAGCAAGAGAAGTGCAGCAAAAACCAATGGAGGTTCAGAAAGAAGCAATAGAGGTACAGAAAGAGGCAGCAGAACTGCAGAAAGAGGCCAGAGAGGTGCAGAAAGAGGCACAAGAGTTGCAGAAAGAGGGACGAGGGGTGCAGAAAAACTCAGGAAGGGTGCACAAAGAAGCAATAGATGTGCACAATGAAGCAATAGATGTGTAGAAAAAAGCAAGAAAAGTGAAAAACAAGGAACATAGTTGCAGAAAGAGGCTAGAGCAGTACGGAAAGAGGCAAGAGAAGTGCAGTAGGAAGCAACAGAAATGCAGAAAGAGGCAAGAGAAATGTAGAAAGAGGCAAGAGAAGTGCAGAAAGAGGCCAGAGAGGTATAGAAATAGGCAACAGAGATACCGAATAGGTGCAGCAAGAAGTGGGATAGGAGCAGAAAGAAGCAACAGAGGTACAGAAAGAGGTAAAATGGGTGTAGAAAGAAGTGAGAGATGTAGAGAGAGTAGCAAGGGAAGTGCAGAAAGAAGCAAGTGAGGTGTAGGAAGTGGCAAGAAAAGTGCAGAAAGAGACAAGGGAGATACAGAAAAAGGCAAGAGAGGTTCAGAAAGAGGCAGGATAAGTACAGAATAAAGCAACTGAGGTACATAAAGAGGCCATAAAAGTGCAGAAAGAGGCAAGATAGATGCAGAAAGAGGCAAGAGAGGTGCAGCAAGATGGAAGAGGGGTGAAGAAAAAGGCAAGATAGGCGCACAAAGAAGCAATAGATGTGTAGAAAGAAGCAAGAAAAGCACAGAAAGAAGCAACAGAGGTGCATTAAGAAGCAAATGAGGTATAGGAAGAGGCAAGAAAAGTGCAGAAAGAGACAAGAGAGGTAAAGAAAGAGGTAAGAGAGGTACGGAAAGAGGGACCATGGTGCAGAAAGAGGGACGAGGGTGCAGAATGAGGTAAGAGAAGTGCAGAAAGAAGCAACACAGAGGTAGAAAGAGCAAGAGACGTGTAGAAGAAAAAAAGGCAAGATAATTCCCGAAAGAAACAAGACAGGAACAGAAAAAAAAGTGGAGTGCAGAAAGAGGCAATTGAGGTGCAGAAAGAATCAAGAGAAGTGCAGAAACAGACAATAGAGGTGCAGATTGGGGCAAGTGAGGGGCAGAAAAAGGCAAGAGCAGTGCATAAATAGCTTAGAGAAGTGCTGAAAGAAGCAACAGTGGTCAAGAAAGAGGCAGGATAACTGCAGGAAGCAAGAGAGTTGCTGAAAGAGCGGTACAGAATGAACCAGTAGTGTGCAGAAAGAAGCAAGAGGGATGTAGAAAAAAGGAAGAGAAGTGAGAAAGGACCAACAGAGGTACAGCAAGAAGTAAGAGTGGTGCAGAAAGAAGCAAGAGAAGTGCAGAATAAAGCATCCGAGGAACAGAAAGAGGCAAGAGAAGTACAGAAAGAGGCAAGATAGGTACAGAAAGAGGCAAGAGAGGGACAGAAAGATGGAAGAGGGTTGAAGAAAAAGGCATGATGTGTGCACAAAGAAGCAATAGATGTGCAGAAAGAAGAAATAGGTTTGCAGAAAGAGGCAGCAGAAGTGCAGAAGTAAGCAACAGAGGTAGAGAAAGAGGCAAGAGAACTGCAGAAAGAGGGAGGAAGTACACAAAGAAGAAATTGATGTGTGAAAGAAACAATAGAAGTGCAGAAAGAGGCAAGAGAAGTGCAGTAGGAAGCCACAGAAATGCAGAAAGAGGCAAGAGAAGTGTAGAAAGAGGCAAGATAAGTTCAGAAATAGGTAAGAGATGTGTGGAAACAGGCAACAGAGATGCAGAAAAAGGGAAGAGAGGTGCAGAAAGAAGCAAGCTAGGAGCAGAAAGAAGCAACAGAGGTGCAGTAAGAGATAAAAGGGGTGCAGAAAGAAGAAAGAGAGGTGGAGAAAGAAGCAAGGGAAGTGCAGAAAAAAGCAAGTAAGGTGTAGAAACAGGCAAGAATATTGCAGAAAGAGACATGAGAGGTGCAGAAAGAGGCAAGAGAGGTGCAGAAAGAGGGACTAGTGGTTCATAAGAAGGCAGGCGGGTGGATGTGCACAAAGAAGCAATAGATGTGCAGAAAGAAGCAAGAGAAGTGCCCAAAGAACCAACTGAGGTACAGAAAGAAGAAAGAGGGGTACAGAAAGAGGCAGGAGAAGTGCAGAAGGAAGAAACAGAAATGCAGAAACGGGCAAGAAAGAGCAGAAAGATGCGAGAGAAGTGTAGAAAGAAGCAACTAGGGTGCAGAAGAAGGCAAGGGAACTGCAGGAGGAAAGAGAGTTGCAGAAACAGGCGAGAGAGATGCAAAAAGAGGGGTGCAGAAAGAACCCAGTGATGTGCAGAAAGAAGCAAGAGAGATGTGGAGAAAAGCAAGCGAAGTGCAGCAAAAACCAATGGAGGTTCAGAAAGAAGCAACAGAGGTACAGAAAGAGGCAAGAGAACTGCAGAAAGAGGCAAGAGAGGTGCAGAAAGAGGCACAAGAGTTGCAGAAAGAAGGACGAGGGGTGCAGAAAAAGCAAGAAGGGTGCACAAAGAAGCAATAGTTGTGCACAATGAAGCAATAGATTTGTAGAAAAAAGCAAGAAAAGTGAAAAACAAGGAACAGAGTTGCAGAAAGAGGCAAGAGCAGTATAGAAAGAGGCAAGAGAAGTGCAGTAGGAAGCAACAGAAATGCAGAAAGAGGCAAGAGAAATGTAGAAAGAGGCAAGAGAAGTTCCGAAAGAGGCAAGAGAGGTATAGAAATAGGCAACAGAGATACCGAAATAGGGAAGAGTGGTGCAGCAAGAAGCGAGATAAGAGCAGAAAGAAGCAACAGAGGTACAGAAAGAGGTAAAAGGGGTGTAGGAAGAAGTGAGAGATGTAGAGAGAGTAGCAAGGGAAGTGCATAAAGAAGCAAGTGAGGTGTAGGAAGGGGCAAGAAAAGTGCAGAAAGAGACAAGGGAGATACCGAAAAAGGCAAGAGAGGTTCAGAAAGAGGCAAGATAAGTACAGAATAAAGCAACTGAGGTACATAAAGAGGGCAGAAAAGTGCAGAAAGAGGCAAGAGAGGTGCAGCAAGATGGAAGAGGGGTGAAGATAAAGACAAAATGGGCACACAAAGAATCTATAGATGTGCAGAAAGAAGCAAGAGAATCACAGAAAGAAGCAACAGAGGTGCATTAAGAAGCAAATGAGGTGTAGGAAGAGGCAAGAAAAGAACAGAAAGAGACAAGAGAGGTAATGAAAGAGGTAAGAGAGAAGCGGAAAGAGGGAGCAGGGTACAGAAAGAGGGGAGAGGGTGCAGAATGAGGTAAGAGAAGTGCAGAAAGAAGCAACAGAGAGGTAGAAAGAGGCAAGAGACGTGTAGAAAAAAAGCATGAGAATTCCAGAAAGAAACAAGACAAGAACAGAAAAAGAAAGAGAAGTGCAGAAAGAGGCAATTGAGGTGCAGAAACAATCAAGAGAAGTGCAGACACAGACAATAGAGGTGCAGATTGAGGCAAGTGAGGGGCAGAAACAGGCAAGAGCATTGCATAAATAGCCTAGAGAAGTGCTGAAAGAAGCAAAAGTGGTCAAGAAAGAGGCAGGATAACTGCAGGAAGCAAGAGTGTTGCTGAAAGAGCAGTACAGAACGAACCAGTAGTGTGCAGAAAGACGCAATAGGGGGGTAGAAAAAAGCAAGAAGGTACAGAAAGAAGGAAGAGCGGTGCAGAAAGAAGAAAGAGAAGTAAAGAATAAAGCATCTGAGGTACAGAAAGAGACAAGAGAAGTACAGAGAGAGGCAATAGAGGTAGAGAAAGAGGCAAGAGAACTGCAGAAAGAGGGAAGAGGTGCAGAAAGAAGAAATAAATGTGTGAAAGAAGCAATGGATGTGCCGAAAGAGGCAAGAGGAGTGCAGAAAGAGGCAAGAGAAGTGCAGTAGGAAGCAATAGAAATGCAGAAAGATGCAAGATAAGTGTAGAATGAGGCGAGATAAGTGCAGAAATAGGTAAGAGATGTGTAGAAACAGGCAACAGAGATGCAGAAAACGGGAAGAGAAGTGCAGAAAGAAGCAATCTAGGAGCAGAAAGAAGCAGCAGATGAGCAGTAAGAGATAAAATGGGTGCAGAAAGAAGAAAGAGAGTTGAATAAAGAAACAAGGGAAGGGCAGAAAGAAGCAAGTGAGGTGTAGAAACAGGCAAGAATAGTGCAGAAAAAAGACATGAGAGGTGCAGAAAAAGGCAAGCGCGGTGAATGAAGGAGCAATGGATGTGCACAAAGATGCAATAGATTTGCAAAAAGAAGCAAGAGAAGTGCACAAAGAAGCAACTGGGGTGCAGAAAGAAGAAAGAGGGGTATAGAAAGAGGCAAGAGAAGTGCGGAAGGAAGCAACAGAAATACAGAAAAAGGCAAGAGAGGTTCAGAAAGAGGCAAGAGAGGTGCAGAAAGAGGTAAAAGGGGTGCAGATTGAGGCAATTGAGGGGCAAAAACTGGCAAGAGCAGTGCATAAATAGCCTAGAGATGTGCTGAAAGAAGCAACAGTGTTGAAGAAGGAGGCAGGATAACTGCAGGAAGCAAGAGAGTTGCAGAAAGAGCGGTACAGAATGAACCAGTAGTGTGCAGAAAGAAGCAAGAGGGATGTAGAGAAAAGCAGGAGAAGTGAGAAAGGACCAGCAGAGGTACAGCAAGAAGGAAGGGCGGTGCAGAAAGAAGCAAGAAAAGTGCAGAATAAAGCATTCGAGGTACAGAAAGAGGCAAGAGAGGTACATAAAGAGGCAAGAGAGGTACAGAAAGAGGCACGAGAGGGACAGAAAGATGGAAGAGTGTTGAAGAAAAAGGCATGGTGAGTGCACAAAGAAGCAATAGATGTGCAGAGAGAAAAAGGAGAAGCGCAGTAAGTTGCAACAGAGGTGCAGAAAGAGGCAAGAGGGGTACAGAAAGAGGCAAGATAAGTGCAGAAGAAAGCAGCAGAAATGCAGAAAGAGGAACGAGACGTGCAACAAGAGGCAAGAGAGTTGCAGAAAGAGGTAAGAGAGGCGCAGAAAGCAGCAACAAAGGTAGAGAAAGAGTCAAAAGGGGTGCAGAAAGATGCAAGAGAAGTACAAAAAGATTGAAGGGAAGTGCAGAGAGAAGACGATGATGTAAAGGAAGAGGCAAGAAAATTACAGACAGAGGCAAAAGGGGTGCAGAAAAAAGCAGGAAAAGTTCGGAAAGAACCAATGGAGGTGCAGAAAGAAGAAAGAGGGGCGCAGAAAGAGGCAACAGAAGTGCAGAAGTAAGCAACAGAGGTAGAGAAAGAGGCAAGAGAACTGCAGAAAGAGGGAAGAGGTGCACAAAGAAGAAATAGATGTGTGAAAGAAGCAATAGATGTGCAGAAAGAGGCAAGAGGAGTGCAGAAAGAGGCAAGAGAAGTGTAGTAGGAAGCAAAGAAATGCAGAAAGAGGCAAGAGAAGTGTAGAAAGAGGCAAAATAAGTGCAGAAATAGGTAAGAGATGTGTAGAAACAGTCAACAGAGATGTAGGAAACGGGAAGAGAGGTGCAGAACGAAGCAAGCTAGGAGCAGAAAGAAGCAACAGAGGTGCAGTAGGAGATAAAAGGGGTGCAGAAAGAAGAAAGAGAGATGGAGAAATAAGCAAGTGAAGTGCAGAAAGAAGCAAATGAGGTGCAGAAAGAGGCAAGAGAGGTGCAGAAAGAGGGACTAGTGGTTCATAAAAAGGCAAGAGGTGGATGAAGGAGCAATGGATATGCAGAAAGAAGCAAGAGAAGTGCACAAAGAAGCAACTGATGTGCAGAAAGATGAAAGAGGAGTGCAGAAAGAGGCAAGAGAGGTGCAGAAAGAGGCACAGGAGGGGCAGAAAGATGGAAGAGGGGTGCAGAAAAAGTCAAGAGGGGTGCACAAAGAAGCAATAGATGTGCACAATAAAGCAATAAATGTGCAGAAAGAAGCAAGAGAAGTGAAGAAAACAAGGAACAGAGTTGCAGAAAGAGGCAAGGGTAGTGCAGAAAGAGGCAAGAGAAGTGCAGTAGGAAGCAACTGAAATGCAGAAAGAAGCAATTGAAGTATAGAAAGAGGCAAGAGAAGTAAAGAAAGATGCAAGAGAGGTATAGAAACAGGCAACCGAGATACAGAAATAGGGAAGAGTGGTGCATAATGAAGCATGATAATAGCAGAAAGAAGCAACAGAGGTACAGAAATAGGTAAAAGGGATGTAGAAAGAAGCGAGAGAGGTAGAAAGAGAAGCAAGGGAAGTGCAGAAAGAAGCAAGTGAGGTGTAGGAAGAGGATAGAAAAGTGCAGAATGAGACAAGCGAGATGCAGAAAAAGGCAAGATAGGTGCAGAAATAGGCAAGAGAAGTACAGAAGGAAGCAGCAAAAAAGAAGAAAGAGGCAAAAGAAGTGCAAAAAGAGGCAAGAAAGGTGCAGAAAGAGGCAAGAGAGGTGCAGAAAGAGGTAAAAGGGGTGCAGATTGAGGCAATTGAGGGGCAAAAACTGGCAAGAGCAGTGCATAAATAGCCTAGAGATGTGCTGAAAGAAGCAACAGTGTTGAAGAAGGAGGCAGGATAACTGCAGGAAGCAAGAGAGTTGCAGAAAGAGCGGTACAGAATGAACCAGTAGTGTGCAGAAAGAAGCAAGAGGGATGTAGAAAAAAGCAGGAGAAGTGAGAAAGGACCAGCAGAGGTACAGCAAGAAGGAAGGGTGGTGCAGAAAGAAGCAAGAGAAGTACAGAATAAAGCATTCGAGGTACAGAAAGAGGCAAGAGAAGTACAGAAAGAGGTAAGAGAGGTACAGAAAGAGGCACGAGAGGGACAGAAAGATGGAAGAGTGTTGAAGAAAAAGGCATGGTGAGTGCGTGGCAGACAGTGTGGCAGGCAGCCGAGAGGTCCAGGAGGATGAGTGCCATTTCACCCTTGTCCAGTATGTTCCTAATGTCATCAGTGACAGCAATGAGCGCGGTCTCGGTCCTGTGGTTGCTGCAGAAGCCGGATTGGGAGGAGTCCAGGACGTTGTTCTCCTCCAGGAATAGGTTCAGTTGTCTGTTGACAGTCTTCTCAATGACTTTTGCTGGGAACGGGAGCATGGAGATGGGTCGGAAGTTCTTGAGGTCATTTGGGTCTGCCTTGGGTTTCTTGAGGAGAGCGTGTATCTCAGCGTGTTTCCAGCTCTCTGGGAAGGTGGCGGTCTCAAAGGATCTGTTGATGATCTTTCACAGTTGGGGTGCGATGATGGAGCTAGCCTTGTTGAAGATGTGGTGGGGGCAGGGGTCGGAAGTTGAGCCGGAGTGGATGGTGTTCATGATTTTGGTGGTATCTTTGTCGTTGACGTTGTTCAAGGAGAGCAGAAGGTCAATGCATTTAGTTCTGGGTTGTGGGCGTCTGGGGTGTCGGCGTCAGTCGTCGGCGTCTGGGTGTCCAAGCTGTTGTGGATGTCTGCAATCTTGCGGTGGAAGAAGGTAGCCAGGGAGTCACAGAGTTCTTGTGATGGTGGTATGTTATTGGTGCTGGGGCTGGGGGTGGCAGGTTTTTTCACGATGTTGAAGAGCTCTTTGATGTTGTGTGCATTGTTTTTGATGCGTTCTTTGAAGGAGATTCTTTTGGTAGATCTGATGAGCTGGAGGCGTCTGGCATTCATGAGTGCTGCATGGTTGTCTGGTGTCTGGTCATTGCGCCATTGCTTCTCTAGTCTTCTGCAGGTATGCTTGGAGTTCTGGAGGTCGTCATTGAAACAGATGGTTCTCGTGTTGGTGCACCTGTTTTAGGGTTTCCTGATGGGGCGAGGATGTTGGCGCAGTTGTCGATCCATTATCTGAAATTGTGGGCTGCTGCATCGGTCTCGGGCGATTGTGGTGATGAGCTTGTCTTCGGTGACTTTTTTCCAGCTGCGGTGTGGGATATGTTGCGGTTGGTTGTATGCGGTGTCTTTCTCGAAGGAGAAGTGGATGCAGTGTTGTTCGGTCCAGTGAAGTTCGGTGGAGTGACTGAAGGTGACGACGTCGCTGGCAGAGAAGATGGGGTTGAGCGTGTGTCCAGCGAAGTCGGTGGGTTTCATGACGAGTTGTTTGAGTTTGAGGTTGGTGAGGTTGTCCATCAGTAATGTGGAGTTGTTTTGTTGGCGTTCTCGAGGTGGAAGTTCAGGTCTCCGAGGAGGATGTAGCCTGTGGAGGCGATGGCAAGCGTGCTGATGAGGTCGGCGATGGAATCGCTGAACTGTGGTCGGGGGCCCTGGGGTCTGTAGACAAGGGTTCCTCTTAGGGTGGTGTTGTTATTGACGTGGATCTAGAAGTGTAGGTGTTCGGCCATGCTGTGGGCGTTTTCAGTGCTGTATGAGATTCTGATGGAGTCCCTGTGGATGATGGCAATTCCTCCTCCTGGTCTGTTGTTGTTCCGGTCCCTGCGTGTGAACTTGTAGCCATCAGGGATGGCTATGGCTATGTCTGGTGCCGAGGAGGTGTTCATCCAGTTCTCCATCAGGAAGGCAACGTCCAGGGTGGAGGAATCAGGCAGGCCCAGAGTTCGGGGTGCTTGTGTACTGAGTGGGTGTTGAGCAGTAGGCAGCTGATATGGTTATGGCCTGCAGTGTTTGGATGGGCATCCAATGAGCACATCGTCTTTGCCAACCTCAACTCCATTCCACTAAACCTCGTGGTATCATCATGCTCTTTCAGGAATTCATTGATTTGATGCATGTTCTGGGGTGGGCCAGAGAGAAACGTTGTGTTTGGTCTGGTCACAACATTTTCATCCCCCAGGATCTTTCAAAAGTAACCAACGCTTGACGTAAGGAATTTTTGGCACTTCGTCCTCAAATGAGATCCCTGAATATTAAATATGACATTTTACACTCTTGTCTATGTAAGATTACTTATGAAGGTGTTTCCTTCTCGGTTGATGATCCGGCTAAGTTAGACTGTTCCTGCAATCCATCACCAAAACTCCCATTGACACAAGTTCACAATTTTCCTAAGCCGTTATATGGTTGTTTCTGAAAGTTGACCTCTTGTTTCTAGTTTTCTTTTATTAGCTATGTTCTCCAAATATGGGTTATGTGGTCGAATCATTCCTATTTTAGAAATATATTATACATGCACATTTCACATCTTCCTCTTCCTTTGCTTCAGATCTGGCTTCATGTTCTTGATTTATCTTTTTTCTTCACCTCTCACACATTCCCCTTCTTATTATCCTTTTTTCATCTTTTTCTTTTCTCTTTTTCTTTCTCCTTTTTCTCCACTTGAATTTTTTTGTTTTTTTTTCCTTAATTTATTCATACTCTTTACTTTTTTCTTGTGTTAATTACTATTGACAAATGGTGTCCTTTTGTCTTCATTATTATTTTTGCAACGTGTCTTTGTCTTGTTTTCCCTTTTATCTCATCCTTTTCTCTCCTTTCCTTTTTATCACATTCTTCCTTTTCTTCCTGTCTTTACAACCTCATATGGATTTTCTCTTTCTATCTTCTCATGTTCTTTATAATTCCTATGTATTACCTTGTTATTGACACATGGTTTCTTTTGACTCTCATTGTTGTCTCTGCAGTGTGTCATCATTGTTCCTGTACCCTTGTCTTTAAAGTGACATATGCTAAATGTTGTGTCGTGGAACTTCCGTGGTTTGGGTCACCCTGTCAAGTGTCAGAAGGTACTCTCTCACTTATCAAAGTTAAATTGTTAAATTGCTTTTTTGCAGGAAACCCACCGAATGATGTTGAATCTCTTAAGCTTAGACATCAGTGGGAGGGCCAGGTTGTTTTTTCACCTGCGGTCACCTGCAACGGTGGGATTGCAATCCTATGTCATAAATCTTTACAATTTCAAATTTTGTCTACCGAAAATGACACAAGTGGATGATGAGCAATACTTCAGGCCAAGGTCCATAATAAAACAATCACTTTTTTCAATATTTATGGGCCAGTTAAACCTGACCCTGATTTTTGGAATATGATTAAATTAAAATTATCTTCCATTGCCAATCCCAATATTATTGTTGCTGGAGACTTTAACAATTGGCTTGATCCTTTTTCCGAAGGAAAATCAAAATGTAAATTTAAACCTGATAAGTCTCATAAATTGTTTCAATTTGCTATTGCCTCTCGTCCACTTTTTGATGTATGGAAAACCTGTAACCCTGATAAATACAAATGTACACTTTTCTCAAATGTTCATCATACAATGTCACGTATTCATTATATTTTGGTCTCAAAATCCCTAGCAGCCTCTGTTCAATCTTCAGAAATCGGATCCATTTTTATTTCTGACTATGCCCCTGTCTCCGTGTCATTTTATCTATCCCTAACGAACTCTAAACATGCCTGGCGGAGATTTAACAACTCACTCCTGTCTGACCAATCCTATATATCTAAGGCTACCTCTTTCATAAATGATTTTTTACGGTCCAATAAAGCTAGTGATACTTCTATCCATAACAACTGGGACACCTTTACGGCATACTTTATGGTTTCACCATTGCATATATGGCCAAAAAGAAGAAATTACTGAACTCCCAGTATCTCTCTGCTCTTAAACAGATTACATCTCTTGAACACTCTTTCTTCACATCTAATTCTCCTTCACATCTCTAGGACCTTATTAAGGCGAAAACAGATATAAATAAATTAGCTACAATTGATGCTTGCAATATTTTACCTAAAATAAAATCCACATATCACGGGGGTCAAAATAAAGCAGGTAAAATGTTGCCCATTTATTTAAAAATCACAGCGGAAAAGAAAACCTTCAGTCCTATTCATAAAACTATCACTAATAAATTACTTCATTCTGATTCTGATATTGTTAATGATTTTCAATCCTATTATCATTCTCTATATATGGATGATACACATCCCTCTGACTGGGATACTCAGTCTTTCTTAGATGATCTTCCCTGTTCTCCATCTGTGCCTGATGCTATGTTTCTCCTTGAAAAAGGTATTCTCTTCAAGAGATACTTGATGCCAGGGCACCCGGACCAGACTGTTTTTCCATTGAACAAATTTGTTCTTTCTCCTCTATTTTTGCTCCTTGTCTACTGAACTTTTTAATTCCTTCATATCTAAATCAAAACCTGAGGGATCCTTTTTAGGTGCTCTTTTTGTAATCATCACTAAACCAGATAAAGATCATTTCCTAGGCCAAAAATATCTCCCAATCTTATTAATTAATTATGATTGTCATTTTTTTTTGAAAATTCTTGCTTCTAGATTGATTAACGTTATGCCTCTGAGGTAATATAAATTTTATGGTCAATTGTGTCCCCTATCGTAGACCCCAACGGCTCCATGTACATGCTTCTAGTACATGTAAGTTCCCTCCACAACCAGTCATGAAGACGCAAATACATTTGCGTCCAACGTTAACATGTCCTCTTTCAGATGCACCATGAATGCGTCCGATATTTAGTTCCTAAGTGTGCCTTGCCAACGTCTTTATGTGGTACACTTTCATGATTTCTAGCTCAGGCAAGTTAGGCCCTGATTTCTGCCATCGAGCCTCTTTCTCCCTTCTGCCTCTAAAAGCCGCAGCCTGCTGCTTCCTGACCCTTGACTTACTCCCTGCGCGGCGAGCTGTGCCAGGCTCGGCCAGCCTTGCCTGCCAAGACCGTATTCAACCTTCAAGTTATCTGCTCCGCTCCTCGAAAAATACATTCCTGTCTAGTAGTTTAGGTAAACATCCTTCCCAGCTGCAGAGCAAAGGGCCCGGCCTCACTGTCTCCATGTAAGTAATTCATAGCTTCCGTTACCATGGTAGGCCCATGGCCCCTCACATTTCATGTAGACACGTAGTCGCATATGCACGCACTAGCAGTCAGTATAGAATAGCCTCTGCCCGAGAGACTTTTCCTTCTAGATAATACAGTTCCTCAAACACAAGATATTAGATATGATTTGGGATTAGGTTGTTCTGACATCCCAGACTTCTGTCTCCTCATGAAGGGCTAAATGTCAAGTTCCCTTTCACCCTCCAGTTACACGTCAATCATACGTCATGCTGCTGCGCGCGCATCTCTGCCACATGTTTTTGCTGACTCTGCAGGATCCTTCTAGGGATCCACCCACTTATGACACCTTTATGTGACGTTTCCAGCACACACCTCCGTGTACGCCCTAGTGCACGCCTTCTGTTACGTATTTCTGTTCTTATCTCGTTTCTCTCAGCTGTTACGCCTTCTGCATTCAATGCTACTATATGAAATGACTATATATATGGTTTCATGTTAATAAATCATGGTACATGTCCATTGCAATTCCCACCCTGAACCCTTGTGGCGATGGGTCATGCTACCATTGGCTCGAGCCAATTCCTTTGTTAAGGAATAAAACCCCACTTTAAACCTCAAATACCACTGACTCTGCCTTCTCATTTTGACTGAGTTATTCTTATTGAACTTTACCGCATAAATTAAGTATAGGTAATTAAAATTTACCACAAAATTGGCGCCCGAATAGGGACGCCTCCCCCACCTCACGCGCCGGCGGTGCGTTGCAGGCCTGGCCCCCTGCCCCAGCGCTGACGGACAACTACGCGTACCCGCAGGATTTCCTGTATCTCCCTCAGGCCAACGGAGGTGACTGAGGCTGCGATCGACACCCAGACGAGGCGGTGAGGAGTGCGGAGGATCCCGACCAGAGCCTAGCTGAGAGAGCAAAGTCTGAGGTATCCGGAGGCCCACCAGTTCCGAAGTTCCGAAGTGCTTACGTCACGAGTCGAGTCTAGTCGAGTCCAGTCCAGTGTCAAGTCTCCGAGGCCTTCCGTTCCGTGCTTCCCGGTGAGTACCATTGCTGGGGACGCATCTAGACGAGCGCATTAATTTGTGCCGGTCAAGACGGGTTTGGGTACACAGACCTGGTCTGCACTGTTTAGCAGTGTATCTGTACTGTTCAGCAGTATATCCTGTCTGCACTGTTTAGCGGTGTATCTGTACTGTTTAGCAGTACATCCAGTATCATGCCATTAGCTAGTTTTATTCTAATCATTATTGTTCGCTCTGAAATGTTTTAGTATGTTTTAATGTCGTGGTATGAGTGATTGTTCGATCTGCATTATTGTGTTCAATATATTAGTTGTGTCCGAAGTCGAGTAAGTATCAAGTCCAGAGTAGCACGGCTGAAACATGCCGCTGTTCTCCAAACTAAGACAGATAGGAACTAGAAAAGGGATTCTAGAAGAAGCAGTGCCTGTTCCACCTAGGGACACTCCAGGGCACTTTATGTACCACAAGCACGGCCTAGACGCTGTATTATATCTCGATTTGTGGGTAGACTATACTAAAGATTTAGCAGAGAATCAAAGATGGCCCGCTACTGGGACCTGGGATGCCGAGTGCATCATGAGAGTAGAAGAAGCATTATGGAAAAAGAAAGCCAGACAGTCTCAGAAGGACGCCATTGAACTATGGCGTAAAGAATCGCACAGACGTACAGAGAAAGCACTCAGAAAAGCAGAGAAACATAAAGAGGATTCAGACAAAGCCCAAGAAAACGTATTAGTTGAGGAGGGGATACGAGTAAAAACAGAACAAGTAGACCGACAGCGAAACACTCTTATGAATGGTATGTATCCTTTACTGGCCGAGGGTTTACCTAAGGCCACTCTGGAAATACCGAAGGATCTGCCCCCTCCCCTGCTCCCGACTAAAGTATATCACAAGACCACAAAGGACATTTTCCTTTCTTCCTATTTAGATGATGTAGCCCCCGAATATGTTAATACCGCACCGTCCCGCACACCCCCTACTGGCGGCGCTCGACCCCGAGATAGTCAACCCCCACCTCCGCGACAAGTTACTCCTCCTCCCGTTCCAACACTTCCGGCTGTCCTTCCTCCTCTCCCCGCACCCTTTCCTCCTACTTTGCACTCCACGAATCCCTTCGGATCCGGCGCCTCAGGAGGCGCGTCAGGAGGGGCGATAGGTTTTCAAACCCCACCACCAACACATCGATGGACTTATAGGGATCTAGCACAACAACGTACACCTCAAGCAGCCGATTTTGACATATATAAAGAACGTCTTGCAGATTGTAGATATGATCCAGTACCCGGTAAAAAGAATGACAATAGAATGATGCTCGCATCAGTACGATTGCGACGAGTTACAAACTTTTTATTGACACTACCTGGAATGGTTGATCATCTAGATAGAATATATCATTTTGTCCAAACAGGGGTAGGCCCTGAAAGTATTGGCGAGGCCATGGCTTACCAAAAAGTCGATACTCAAGGCAAGATATTACGGTTTTTCATAAACTGCCTAATAAGAGAACAGGATAGGCCGGGTGCAAACCCGGAAGAAATAAAAGCACTTCATAGATGGGGTCAGAATATAGCAGACGGGAATCATGATAAACAGGCTTGTATAGAAAATATGTACCGAAGGATCAGAAATGCAGTAATAAAGATACATGAAAGAAGACAGCCAGTACCAGAAGTAGATTCAGACAAACTTGAATCCTCGGGGGAGGAGGACGCACCAGAAGAGACAGGAGGACAAGCACAATTACCAGTTAGAGAAATGATAGCATATGTAGGTAAGGGAAGACCCTATAATAATTCAATGCGTCCGGTACGTCCGGAAAGTAAAAGAGTCTTTCGAACTGCCATGTCAAATCCAAAGACCCCCGAACACCTATTCCAGGCCACTGACAGAATACTACAAGAACTAATAGGGTACCATGTACTCAATTCCATGGATAAACAAGAATTGGCCAGGTCAGCCGTACAATGGACTGACGATCCTGATACATATAGTGATGATGGTTTAGTACAGACCTTTTTAAACCTTTCCCCTGACGAACAGAAATTAGCTGGTATATATATGGTTCAGCATCTCATTACATTATTCAAGGGCCAACATTCTGATCCAGGTCCCTTACCGGATATATTAATAGAACTACTCTCGCCACAATGGAGAGGTCTAGGTACTGACCTGATTAAAGTAATTCTAGAACATCGACAAAGGTACAATACTTTTCTGAATACACGTTTTGTTCCAGCTCCACCCATTGACAGAAAAACGTATTACATAGACAGACAGAACCCCTTGCGAGAAGTGCATCCGGTCCAGAATGCCGATAATACGCTCAGACGCGTGTTTGTGTACACGCCCATAACTAAAATAGAATTATTGGAAATGAAAAAATTAGTGCCCAGCCATGACAAGGATCCAGCAGGTTTTCATCGTGAAATAAAAGACATGTTACTCATGGGTGATTACACTTATCCTGACCTTATGAAAATATTGAAAGTACTACTGCCTGCTGGTATTTACGAGAAACTCAAAGAAAAAGAATGGGAAGTGGGAAATGCAAAGATTGATTGGGCTGCATTAGAAAACTAAGAAAACACCCGAGTTCCAGGCCTAGGGCTTGGAGACAAAGTTAAAGCGTTACCAGGATTGTTAGTGCAAGTATTGCCACGTTTATTAGCAACTAAAAAGGAGGACTGGGATGCTATCTCAGCCTGTAAACAGAAACCCGATGAAGACACTAGCGATTTTTATTCCCGTTTTGAGAAATGTTTTGGTATTAATAGTGGCCTGAAAGCAAGTAGCGAGTCATATCCACATCTTTTCGTAACAAAACTAGTCGAAAATTCCCTGTCCCAAGTTAAGAATCGTGTACAGAAAGTCGAGAGCACATGGCAAGCAAATACACCCTCACAAATGTTACAAATGTTACAGTACCACCAGAATAGAATTAGAGAGGAACACGAACACGAACAGAGACGCATGAAAGACACGAAAATGAAAATGTTAGTTGCTCAGTCAGTTCCAGCTGACGGTCAGAAAAAGGGCATGACACAGTCTAATAATACAACAGTTCCCGTTAAAGGGACATGCAACTATTGTAAACAGCCAGGTCACTATATAAACGATTGTGCAGTTTTGAAACATAATATAGCTACGGGTAAAACTAAAGAGAGACCGCGTCCTCCTAGACAGGACCAGGTCCAACAACAAGTACCACAGAATATCCAGCCTATGCAAGCCTCACAACAGACAGTAGCGGTGCCGCAGCCCCAACCGATTGCCTCAACTCAACATGCATCACAGCAGATGTACCAGTATGCCCAGACTGATTACCCCGATTATCAGCGATACACATGAAACAGCCTAGAGAGGGAAGTTGGCTTGCCTCTTATTGAGGTTCCTGTAGATCAAGAGGGTCCTTATGTACACAGTCAAGTATTAGGGAAAGACAGAAAGTTTTTAATTGACACAGGGGCAAGCCGAACAACGATAAGTCACGACGAGGTCCCAGGGGCACCCCTCTCAGGCTCACAGAATGTTTCCCTTGGTTTTTCAGGCAAGCCTATTATTAATGAAGTATCGCAACCACTTCCCCTTGCAGTTGGTCCTTTAACACGTACTACAGATTTACTGCTCACAAAGTCATGTCCAGAAAACTTGTTAGGTATCAAGACTCTGAAAGCTCTAGGAGCTGTTATTTGCTGTTCTCCGGAAGGAGTACGGTTGTTTCTACGTGACTTTAAAGGTCACTATGTGTTGAGAGATATTGACCCTCGATTACAGAATGTACCTGCACATTTATGGGCGCAAGGCCCCACTGATGTAGGTTGTATGCACATTACACCATATCGAGTCACACTCAAGCCAGGTGTCGTTTTACCACGAATTCGACAATACAAGTTACCCCCCGATGCTGTAGTGGCTTTACTGAAAATCATTGAAGAGCTCATTGCACAAGGAGTGGTTGTAGAAACCAACTCGAATTTATGTAATTCTCCTATCATTCCAATTCTTAAACGTACAGATCCCAATGCACCACCAGTTTACCGATTGGTTATTGATTTGCGCGAATTGAATAAATGCATTGTACCACAGTACCCTGTGGTCCCAGATATCTCATCTCTATTGACAGCCATTAATTCTGAGGCAACGTTCTTTACTGTAATTGACCTCAAGAACGCCTTCTTTAGCGTCCCAATCGACCCGGAAAGCCAATACTTGTTCGGATTCTGTTTAAATGGACGAAGTTTCAAATTTGCGCGCGCACCTCAAGGATTCACAGAAAGCCCCAGCATCTATAGCCAAGCACTGAAAAGACAACTAGACAGTATACACATGCCTGAAAACACTGCCCTACTCCAGTATGTCGATGACCTACTGATCACCGCCCGAAGTGAACCTGAATGTGAACTAGCGTCACTGACGGTTTTACATTTCCTGGCTGACAAGGGGCACAAGGTATCCCCTTCGAAGCTGCAATTCTGTGTTCAGCAAGTTGTTTACTTAGGCCACTTGCTGTCCAAATGGGGGAGACAGCTAACGCCCGATCGCATCCAGTTAATTGCAAACATGTTACCACCCAAGACCCAAAAGGAGGTGCGGGCTTTTATAGGCCTCACTTCTTACTGCAGACAATGGATCCCTCAGTATGCATTTCTAGGAAAGCCACTCATTCAGTTAACAACTCAGGAGGCAGCGTCTTCGACTGTCCTCCCCTGGACTCAGGAACATACACAAGCTTTTGACGACTTAAAGAAAGCCTTATGTCAAGCACCAGTTTTAGCGACACCATGTTACACTTTTTGTCACAGAACGTGAAGGTACTGCATTGTCGGTACTCACGCAGGATCGAGCAGGTTCACACAAACCGTGTGCTTACTTTTCTAGTACATTGGATCCAGTAGCCCAGGCTCTGCCTGCGTGCTTAAAATCAGTGGCAGCAACAGCTCTAGCAATCAGACAAAGTGATTCAATAGTGTTAGGACATCCATTGACAGTACAAGTTCCACACTCCGTGGAAGTTCTTTTAAATCGAACACAGACTCAACACTTGACTATAGCAAGATTGACAGGTTATGAATTGACATTATTTCAGCCACACATAGAAATTAGACGTTGCAATACATTAAATCCTGCTACACTTTTGCCATTAACTGAAACAGACCCACTGGCACATGATTGCATTGAAGTCATTACTATCACGACGAAACCCAGACAAGACTTGACAGACACTCCATTACCAGATCCAGACCTGACACTTTATGTGGATGGTTCATGTATGAGAACAAGTACAGGAGAATTAGTGGCCGCCTACGCAGTCACAACAGAAACTGAAGTCATAGAAACAAATCGTATTGACATCCTGTCAGCACAAGCAGCAGAGCTCATCGCTCTGACACAAGCCTGTATTCAAGCTGAGAACAAGAGAGTTAACATATACACAGATTCCCGTTATGCATTCGGAGTTGTTCACGACTTCGGTGTCCTCTGGCGAGAGAGAGGTTTTTTGACTTCTCACGGTGCCAAAATTCAACACAGTCCCCTCATTCAAACTCTGTTAGATGCAATACATCTGCCTACAGCGATATCCATCATGAAGTGTAAGGCACATACAAAGGTTACAGATACCGTTTCCCAGGGTAACGACCTGGCAGACCGAACCGCAAAACACACAGCTCAGAATCAGATTCATGCCACTGACCTGACAAAGACAATAGTCTCAACACCGACACATTGCATGACAGTTAAGGATCCCGCCCTAGATGTAATTGACATACAGACACATGCTACACCAGATGAAATCAAGAAATGGATCGAACTAGGAGGGACCCAGACAGAACAAGGATGGATGACGAAGGGAAAATCTATATGGTTTCTCCCCGACTCTATGGTTCAAGTTATCATTAATACAGTACACAGTCCAGCACATTTAGGAGAATAAGCCATGTTAGACAGTATTCAACATCTCTGGTTCAATAAACACTTACGAGCAGCAGCCAAACAGAAAGTGCATACTTGCATGATTTGTTGTCAGTTCAACCCAGGTAGAGGTGTTCCCGTAGAACAAGGTGGTTTTCATCCTCCCGATCACCCT
This sequence comes from Lissotriton vulgaris, assembly GCF_964263255.1. Taxonomy (NCBI): domain Eukaryota; kingdom Metazoa; phylum Chordata; class Amphibia; order Caudata; family Salamandridae; genus Lissotriton; species Lissotriton vulgaris. Next base: position 1,089,507,064 of record NC_141696.1, on the reverse strand, counting down.
TTTGAAGTCCTCCAGATGGATTATATTCAGATGGAACGATGTCGAGGTTTCAAATATGTCCTCGTAATTGTATGTGCACTTTCCCGTTGGACAGAAGCATATCCAGTCCCAGATTACACTGCTCCGACCACTGCCAAGCAGCTGGTTCGTGAATTCTTCCCTCGATATGGTTTGCCCCGTGTCGTATACTCAGACAACGGTCAGCCATTCTCGTCCGAGCTTATGAAGCAGGTATCACTCCTGCTAGGCTATCAATGGAAGTTCCACTGTGTCCGACATCCTGAAGCAGCAGGTCTCGTAGAGAGACACAATCAGACCCTGAAAACTCGTCTAGCAAAAATCTGTAAGGAGAAGGGTGTCGACTGGATCGTAGCTTTGCCAGTCGCCCTTTTTTACATGAGGATGGTAGCCCATTCCAGAACAGGGCTATCCCCGTATGAGGTGGTCTTCGGTAGACCACCGAATATGTGGGGGACGCCTTTGCCCAGAAAAATTACCGATGTCGATTGTAATATGTTGACAGATTACCTTGCCTCCTTGATGTCTGCACTACAATCATGTCGTTCACAGGTTGCTGCAGCCTTTCCCGACAACACCGAGGTGAAACCGCACGACGTCGTTCCCGGAGATACTGTGCTTATAAGAAATTTCGACAGGAAAAGTCCCCTGGAGCCCAGGTGGCAGGCACCGAAGTTGGTACATCTCACCACGAGGACTGCAATCAAGGTCGAGGGCCGCAAAGGGTGGCTGCACTCCAGTCACGTGAAGAAATTTCGTGCATTGCCAGAGACTGACTCACCCCCCCCCTCTAAGGACTGTCCAGATTCTAGTGACTCTAAACTTCCCCTGATAGAGAAAACTCCACAACAGGAATATAAAATGAAATTAAGGTCTAGCAAGTCAGACAGTTTAATTGTTTAAGTCCTCCCCTAGGTGAATCGGTTGAACGTGTTTTCTGACATGTATCCCCTAGACCCCAATAGAGAGAGAGATAGACAGAAACAGCTCAAGAAACGTGAATATTGCAAATCTCTTCGCAGCCACTGCATTGTGACTTTATTGGTTATGTTTTTTATGAGCCTTCTAATTATTGCTGCAAGTGTGCTTCTACACATATACTATCCTATATTCAAACGTGCAAATTCTTCCTTCAACGTCACTGCCGAGCATTCTTTTAGCGAACTGCCCCCACACGAACTGTCTTACAGACTTGCGCTGCGCAACAATACATTCATTAGTATGTTACATCATTCCCATCAGACCAGCAATGCTACTAATTGTTGGATATGTGGCCGACTCCCTCCCTATCAGAAATACAAAGGAGTCCTGCCTCTTTTTCCGTACCCGTTCACACATAATGGGTCCTGTGGTGCATGGTTTAGTTTGATTAATTCCTTGGATTCAGATTCCGTAGTTTACCAGGGTAACTGGGTATGGGGAAACCTGAACACTGTTTTGCATAAAGTATGTTTCCCTGACAAGGAGGGTCTTCCCAAAAGGACAGGAACTGATCTAGAAAATGAAGTATATGGATTAGGTAATTTTACACTTAACCTCATGATTCTCAGTGTTGAATCCGAAGTAGAACCAGTCTTGCCCGCCATGTCCGTACTTCCAGTTAAAGGTGAATTATGTGTCAGAAAGAATGGTTTAGTACACCTGGGTCATAGTAGATGTACTACTGTGATCGAATTCAGTGATAAGGGCAAGTCTACCTTTAAAGCTTCACGTCATTCCTACTTCGTTTGTGGTCATACCGCATATATACGCTTACCTCTAGATTGGGATGGCACCTGTTACATTGCATTCCTTCTGCCACCTGTTTTCCTAGCGCCTCCTGACTATCATAGGAACACTCATCTAGTACACAATAGACCACAGAGAGATCTCCCGATTGTCGACTATACTGAAACGGCTTGGGAGCAATACACAGATTTCAATAAAGGTTTCTTTCCCTACTTAGGTGCTGTCTTTAATAGTAAACTGATACGAAAATTAACTAGAACCCTTGAAGCTGTAGTGAATGAAACTACTTCCGCCCTAGGTAACTTAACAGAGGAGCAGTCTGCTATGCGGATTGTTGTTCTTCAAAATCGTCTCGTCCTTGACGTCATCCTGGCCGATAGGGGCGGAGCCTGTAAGGTCATCGGGTCGAGCTGCTGTGTTTTCATTCCAGAAAACGCGCCATCAGTATATAAAGCTATAACACGTCTTCATAAGATTGCAAGTCTGATACACCAGAATCCAGGCACCTGGACTTGGTCCGGTTGGTTCTGGACAACGTTGTCAGCCTGGGGATGGAAAGTCCTATCCTTCCTAGGTATTGGCCTTCTCATAGTTTTCAGTTGTTGCCTATGTCTGCAATGTGGGCCAGCGATTTGCGGCTTGTGCGCCACATCATGTATTCCTCATTCAAGTCCTCATTCAAAACGCCATAAGAAGAAAGAAGAGCAAATGATGTTACATGAACAGATTGATAGATTAATGAGGATTGATATATCATGAAGGGTCCGTAGGGGTCAAGGAGGGAATGAGGTAATATAAATTTTATGGTCAATTGTGTCCCCTATCGTAGACCCCAACGGCTCCATGTACATGCTTCTAGTACATGTAAGTTCCCTCCACAACCAGTCATGAAGACGCAAATACATTTGCGTCCAACGTTAACATGTCCTCTTTCAGATGCACCATGAATGGGTCCGATATTCAGTTCCTAAGTGTGCCTTGCCAACGTCTTTATGTGGTACACTTTCATGATTTCTAGCTCTGGCAAGTTAGGCCCTGATTTCTGCCATCGAGCCTCTTTCTCCCTTCTGCCTCTAAAAGCCGCAGCCTGCTGCTTCCTGACCCTTGACTTACTCCCTGCGCGGAGAGCTGTGCCAGGCTCGGCCAGCCTTGCCTGCCAAGACCGTATTCAACCTTCAAGTTATCTGCTCCGCTCCTCGAAAAATACATTCCTGTCTAGTAGTTTAGGTAAACATCCTTCCCAGCTGCAGAGCAAAGGGCCCGGCCTCACTGTCTCCATGTAAGTAATTCATAGCTTCCGTTACCATGGTAGGCCCATGGCCCCTCACATTTCATGTAGACACGTAGTCGCATATGCACGCACTAGCAGTCAGTATAGAATAGCCTCTGCCCGAGAGACTTTTCCTTCTAGATAATACAGTTCCTCAAACACAAGATATTAGATATGATTTGGGATTAGGTTGTTCTGACATCCCAGACTTCTGTCTCCTCATGAAGGGCTAAATGTCAAGTTCCCTTTCACCCTCCAGTTACACGTCAATCATACGTCATGCTGCTGCGCGCGCATCTCTGCCACATGTTTTTGCTAACTCTGCAGGATCCTTCTAGGGATCCACCCACTTATGACACCTTTATGTGACGTTTCCAGCACACACCTCCGTGTACGCCCTAGTGCACGCCTTCTGTTACGTATTTCTGTTCTTATCTCGTTTCTCTCAGCTGTTACGCCTTCTGCATTCAATGCTACTATATGAAATGACTATATATATGGTTTCATGTTAATAAATCATGGTACATGTCTATTGCAATTCCCACCCTGAACCCTTGTGGCGATGGGTCATGCTACCATTGGCTCGAGCCAATTCCTTTGTTAAGGAATAAAACCCCACTTTAAACCTCAAATACCACGGACTCTGCCTTCTCATTTTGACTGAGTTATTCTTATTGAACTTTACCGCATGAATTAAGTATAGGTAATTAAAATTTACCACACCTCTACTAATCAAACCTGACCAATCCGGTTTTATTAGGGGTCGACTTACCTCTGATAATGCTAGAATGTTTTCTAATATTCTTGCATTGGGGAAAAACTATCCTGATCCTCTAGCTGCATTATCCCTTGATGCAGAAAAAGCATTTGATCTTGAAAATTGGCCATTCATGTGCAAAAATCTCATTGGTTTGGTTTTGTTCCCAAGATCTTTTCACTTATTAAATTATTATACGTTGAACCTCGAGCATCTGTTTTTGTCAATGGTCTTTTGTAGCAAAACCAACTAGAATCCATAAGACTGGAAAAAATGCTAAAAATAAATTGCTAGATATTTATCTTGAGGCTATCACTACTCACTATTATGCTGAGTGTGCAATCAAACAAGGAAAGCAAAGAAAAGGCAAATAGATGGTACTCAGACTCACCTTAGGATAATTGTTATCCCATCAATACTCAATCATGTGCCCAGTGTCATCATCTGGGGTGCCAGACAACCCTCTAATGCCTCTCTTTAATTATCAGAGAGAGCAGGAAGAGAGTTGCATCCTTCTGTGAGATTCTTACAAAAGGAAAAAAGCAAATGGGATCGTGTTCTAGAAGATGGGTGATATGAGATTAGTATTAGAATCAGGGGGATTGAATCCTTACAAGACTTTAAACTTCCCTCAGACCCTATTTTTTAGAATGGTCTTTTGTCCCCATATTTTATTTTACATAGAGGTACCAGACAAGATTGTTTACTTTTCCCTCTTCTATTTCTTTTGTGTCTTGAACCTTTTCTCAAATGCATTAGTCATAACTCCTCAATAACTGCTTTTCATCATAAATCCCATGAAATCAAATTATCTGCCTATGAAGATCATATCTTGACCTATCTCTCTAACCCTCCTACCTCTCCGACTACTTTCTTACAGGAAATTGAGATATGTTTTAAAATTCTGGCTACAAACTTAGGGGCATATTATCAAGGGGGTTTATTTCTGCTTTTTTGGCTTTAAAAGCCAAGAAAGCGGAGATAAAATTATCTCCCTATTACCTAGCTGTCGCTAACACCAGTTAGCGACAGCTAGAAGGAGATAGCGACCATCTTGGGCCCGCTTTGCATGTCAGTGATATTTATCACTAATGACATGCAAAGTGGGCGTGCCAAGATGTTAGCGACTGGAAACAGTCGCTAACATCGCTATCTCCTATTACCAACTTTTGGAGATATTCGCGCTAAGCGCGAATATCTCCAAAAGCTAACACCTGCCCCTGAGCAGTTCTTAGCCATGTTATCCAATGGTAGGTGGATAACATGGCTAAGAGCATTAGCTCGGTAATGCATGAATATCGCTGACTTTTCAGTGATATTCATGCATTTCAGCCGATTTTTATCGCTTAGGAGATATACCTTGATAATAGCAAGGTTCCTAAGCGATAAAAATCGCCGCAGCTCGGCGATAAAAATATCGCCGCTAAACCAACATAGCGATAATTATCGCTAGTTGTTGTTAATATGCCCCTAAATGTTTCCAAAACTGAAGTCTTACCTTTAAACTCCATCTGTTATCAATACATATTTTCTGAAACCAATTTCAAATGGTGTCCCTCTAAAATTAAATACCTGGGTGTTTGGTTTTCTTCTAATACCCCTAACACTCTTTTACACAATTGTAATGCACTAAAACTTAGGATTCAAAATCCATTTAATTCTTGTTCCTCTCTTTTTCTATCTTGGTGGGGTAGATTGGACAGTATCAAAATGATGATTGTTCCTCTCATTCTTTCCTTACTTTCTATGTTACCATTTAGAAGTCCTAATTATTATTTTAAAAAACTTGACTCTCTCTGTATTAAATTCTTGTTGAATAACAAGTCATCTCGTATTGCCTTATCTGAATTAATTAAACCAAAAATTGAAGGAGGTGTACGATTTCCTAATTTTAAATCATACCACAATGCTTTTTTACTTAGACAATTCTATGCTTTCAATAAGCAGGATCCTGACTCACCGATACACAGATGGATTGCTTTCGAGTGCTCCTTACTACATGAATTCTCCTTTTACGACATCTGCTCTATTTCCAACTGTACCTTAATTTCTCAATATCCCATTTTAAAATACTCCCAACGTCCAATACATTTACTATTTACAGATGGTGCTACCTATCAGCAAGCACTTCTTGGCTCTTCCATTTGGTACAATACAGTCATTAAATTCCGACACAAATCATTCTACTTCAAACATTGGAAAGAAAAAGGATATTTTTTATGTTCATCAATTAGTATCCCATAACTCTGTCATACCCTTCATGCATTACAAGAACGTTATAATTGACCTCTCTCCTACTTTCCCCAATACTCACAAATATCCAATGCCCTACAGCCATTCTTGTCATCCAAAAACTTTTCTGATGACACCATTTCATTTACATCCCTGACCCCTTTGAACACAATTCTTCCCCACCCCCACTCCCAAAGCTTCTGGTATATATAAACTTTTATCTACTTCCATATCAAATAGACCGAAATCCACCATAGAATTAGCTTGGAACAAGACCTCTTTATATTCATTTCCACTAACAGATGGAATATACCATGGCGTACAACTTTTACTACCTCAAAAGCTGCTAACATTACTCATTTTTTATTTTTCTCTACAACAGAGCGATTTACACTCCGGTTCACATTCATTCGATTAATCCCTCTTCCCCTTTGTCGGTCTTGTCTCTCCTCAAATGGCACATTGTTACAATTATTATATTACTGTCCGAATGTTCTTACATTTTGGAATCCTTTTGGTCTATGTCCTTTATGATATTTCATTGTAATATCCCATTATCAATTCAAAATGTATTTCTTCGGTCTATGTCTGATGATTTTTCAGACATCTCATCAAAGTTGAAACTGTTTGACCTTTTCATTTTCCTTGCTTAAAGTTATTTTAACTTGTTGGAACCATAATTCTAAAGTTTGTACGTTAATGTGATGGAACCTTATTTCCAATGAACATAGAATCTCTACTGTCTCATCATCATTGTTATCTCAGAAAATCAAAACTGACTTATTCTGGATTCCCTTTACTATCTTCTTACCCTTCCATACCTTAATTACTCATCTCATCTTTCACCCTTTCACTCTCCTCTCCTTTTCTCTTCTTGTTTTCTTTTCTCTTTTCCCTATTTTTCTTTTTTCTTATTCCTTACTTTTAAAGATTTTATTCCACTATCACCTGTTTTAATATGTACCCTTAACTTTTCTTACTATTTTTTTCATTCATAAGATGGTTTCTTTACCCTTTTGCTCACTATCCTTACTATAATATCTTTAGATGATATACGGTTCATTACTCTACTGTTCCATCTTATGCTTCATTGTAACTTTGGTACATTATTATTGTATCAATAACAATTATTTAAAAAACAATATATATATTTTTATAAAGAAATAGACACCAAAATTACAAAAATCCAATGAAGGGAAACCATAAATACCATACACTTTTGAGTGCCTAAAAACATTAGCAGCCTGATTCATCAGCCATATTTGCGCGCGCAAAGGGCCAGATTCTGAGAATCTGGCCCTTTGCGAGTGCAATTTTTGCATTTGGGATTCATCATCCCAAATGCAAAAATCGCTATTTAGAAACTCGCAAATTTGTGAGGAATAGCATTTAAGGAATCTCTATTAGAGATTCCATAAATGCTATTTTTTAAACATTTTAAAATTGCGAATTCGCAAATTTCGGCCGCTATTTACCGCGAGGTCAAACCTCGTGGTAAATAGCGAAAACTTGGAAAAATGCTTTTAAAAGCATTTTTCTAAGTTGCATGTTACACACACACATGTTCTTAGGACATGTGTGTGTGCAACATCTGTTGAAATGTGCATTTAAGGGGATCTACAGGGTGTCCTTTGGACACCCCTGGCACCCTTCAAATCTCTATCTTATTTGCGATTAGCAATTTGCTAATCGCACATAAGGAATCTGTAGGAATCGCATTTAATTTTGCGATTCCTACATGAATCCCGTTTTGCGAGTCTGTATTAGCGATTCCTTATGAATCGCTATTTCAGACTCGCAAAACGGGTCTTTCATGAATCTGGCTGTTAGTCCCACTTTGAGTCATCTGGTCATGGTTGACCGGGACAAAGTCAAAGTTGGGCACATAGGTGTGACCTATATGTAGAAATAAGGTAGATTAAAACTTTTGAGGTACCTTTAACTCCAAAGTTGAGTTTGCATATAATTAAAATTTTAAAGTACCGTGCAGGCAAGGCTGGCCTTTAAAATGACAACAGAGAACACAACAATGCATACTCTAGTGCAGGAAATCTACTGGGCCTCTAAACCTCCCTATCCGATTATACACTATGGACTTATAGGCAGTTTGAATCCCTTTTTTCTTGTTATACACTAGGGACTTACACGAGTCTTTCATTGCCAATTATAATCATACCTAACCATGTACTTTTATTCGGAATACAGGTCCTGGGTCAGGTTACAAGAGCCAAGGGCACAATCATAGTCAGAAAATTAGCACGTAGTAATCATGAATGGGGGCAAAAAGCGTGGGGACAATTCAAACAGGTCCTGATTTCTCATAATAAATTGATGGTCTCCACTAAGTTCGTTCACAAATACCACAATGCCTCGCATGCCAGCTTCCGAGTTTTGGATGCTTTACCAATCCGCTTTTTTGGATAATAGCACACTGCCTCACGTGCCAGCTTTGGTTCTCTGTAGTGAATAAAAGATGGTCCAGTCCATGTAGTTTTTTCATGTAGATTTATTTAAAATAAGATGTTGAGTAAAGCCCTACCAGGAGCAGCCTTCCAGCTGCTCAGCCCATTCTTCAACTGACATCCTCACTCATCCAACATTCCACTGCCACCTCTCACACCAACATTCCATCAACCCAATCGCACTGGCTGAGCAGCAGGTATAACACATCTCCCTTTGTTTATACAAATGACAGTGAAACTCCAAAAGAATCACAATATAAATAAGCAGGCAAAAGATGACAATATAATTACTACTTGCAGCACAGGGGCATCAGCACAAAATGTAATGTCATATATGTACTAATGGTGAAAATGCATGTACAAAAGATAACAATGGATACATTTGTAACTTTGTGTAAGAAAAGTCCAAGGTTATTCCAGTCTGGCCAATCACCAAACAAGTGAGAGAGGGCCTCTATCTTGTGGGTAAAGTATGCGCTAATATGAACAGTCTATTAATTAGTGAAGCAAAACCCAAGCTTGGAGAAACATAACCTAGCAGAGGCTTTTTCTCAGAAATAGCAAAGGATTGGTTTTGATTATGGTTCAAAATGGCATTTAAACAGAAAATGGTGCCGCAAATGCTAACTTACATAGGATAATGTGCCAGCATAAACAATTCTATTCTAACATTCTTTGGGCTCAGTCAGGACTTTATCAGGACCACATCACGCAACACACCATTGTCTCCATGTACTACATACTGCTCGGAGGCCTGAATTTCCACCTCGTCAACCTCATTGACCCCAACTCCACCATCCTCCTGGACAACCTCACCAACATCCGACTGAAACAGATCATCACCACCCCACCCACAAGGCAGGAAACACCCTCAACCCCATCTTTGCAGGAGGAAACAACATCGGCTTAAGCCACACCAAGAAACCCCGCTGGACGGACCACCACTGCATACATTTCTCTTTTTCAAAACCCACCACACACTAACCTACACAAAGCCCCCGCACAGGAATTGGAGCTATGTCACTGAAGAGCACCTCAACCGTGCTTCCCGCCACGACCGACAGCAACTCTGCAACCAACAAACTCCACAGATGGATCACCTTGTAGACACGCTTGTCTCCCTCCAGAACTCCTATAGACAACGCCCCACGAAAGCCATCTGTTTCACAACTGACCTCCGAGAATCCAGACACACGTGCAGACGTCTCAGGAAAGCATGGAGAAATGCAAGAACCCAGAAGCACACACCACCTACAAAATGGCCATGACAGAACTCCACCAACGCATGAGATCCACAAAGAGGAACTTCATGCAGGACAGAATCCTCACCATCTCCCACAACTCGTAGGAGCTCTTCAGCATCATACAAGAATTCACCAAACCCCCAGTGAAGCCTCAGACGCCCACCCTCCCAGGACCTGTCAGATTATCACCCAAAAGCCCAACACTGCAGAGGTGAGGATAACCCCAATCCACTACCCTTACCCAGACCGTGGTTCGCAAAGACTATAACCACGAACCTACCGGTCTGAGCACCGGGAAAGGGTGGGAGAAAATGGGGTAAAAAAGACCCAATGGACCTCGTCCTGTTACTGCCCGAGCGACTCTCGCAACAGTAAAGAAACTGATCTGTAAAGGGAGAGAAGAAGACAAGAGAAAGAAAATACACATACATATCTGATTAGTCAGTCTCTCATGTAACATACATAAAAGATAGGCATCACATAAATCACACCGTAATTCAGCTTACCAAAGGTGTTCAAAGAACTGGTTTCCTCTGTGGTCCATGAGAAACAAACAATCCATCCACCAGACTCAATGTCCATGAATATAAACAAAGCTTAAGACTCCCAAAATGAGCAGAATAGGGGAAAAAGTCCTTAGACTGAAAAAAACCCTGAAAGTGGAAGAACTCTTCAGATTCTAAAACAAAAAATAACCCAAAGAAAATGTGGCCACAAGAAAACGAAATAAACCCAAAAACAATACTTCAAAGACGCTGCTTCATAAAAGCGTCTTAATTACACAGAATTAGGGTAATCGGCACAAAAATACCCAGAAATGCAGCGCCACAGAGCACTGCTACTGCCTCTGCACGCAGCTGCGCACAGAAGGCTGCCGAAATGAAACACGAATGGGGAACCCAGGAGCAACAAGAGCGCTCCCCATAAGAAACCTCCAGGACTCGAAATTCTTCTTGAAAAGAGCTTGGCAAAGTCCATGATCCCGGAAGCTGAACAAAGCCTCGTTCAAGGAAAGAGCAGGTCCAAAATCACAGGATACTGGGGATACACCGTCAAGGGAATTCACACTACAAGACAAAGTGACTGGAATAGAAACCAGCCCCAATTTTAAAACACCATGAGGGGAGGGGCTATGTCAGCTGACCCGGGTGAAAGCCTAAGCATGTTACTTGAGAGAGGACAGGGAAATGAAGAAAAGGTAGGAACCCTGCCTAATTCCCCAAAGTACCTCCCCTCAAAGGTCTCCCAACCAGATGGGGCTTAGTGGGGTGTCGTAAATGAAACAGCCTCACTAATCGAGGGGCATGTATCCCACCCGCTGGCTCCCAAGTGCGGTCCTCAGTTGGATAACCCTTCCAGTCAATCAAATACATCAACTTCCCGCCCCTACGTCTTGAGTCTAAAACAGCGTTCACCTCGAACTCTTCAACCCCATCAATCACTAATGGAGGAGGGGGGGCAAGGTGTTGGAAGTTTTAGTGTATGGCTTCAGTAAAGAGGTGTGAAACACAGGATGAACACGATACTCGTCTGGTAACCCCAACTTCATCGCCACAGGGTTTACTACTTTAACTGTAGGGAAGAGACCCACATACCATGGCTGCAATTTTCGAGACCCTTCCATTCTCAAGTTCCTAGTGGATAACCACACCTGATCTCCAATACCATAAATAGGGGCTGACACCCTATGTTTATCCGCCTGTTTCTTCATGTCCTCTTTTGCTTTCAACAGGTGTTCCTGTGCTTTATCCCATATCTGAGCCAAGTGAAGTAAGCAAGCCTCAGCTAAGCCTACCAAGTCAAGGGGTTCCCCCTTCTCTGCACTGAGTCCTCAGACCATAGGAAGAAGTTGGCACAGAAACTGGAAAATACAAAGGCATAGTTTATTAAACCTTTAAAGGTGGTACTACAGTCCACACAACACCCTCCAGTATTGTATAGAGTAGCACACCAAACTAAAACACATGGCCCCTTTGATACACAATGAATGGGCTCAAAAGAAGGTGGTACAGAATACAAGAGCAGTTTTACGACCATATAAGGACATTTTCTGAACACAATCGATACATGGGTGGGGTTAACGGTTCTTGAGACCCCCAAAGGCACATTCCTATCTGTTACTAATTAAGAACATATGTGGACTCTACTGGGCATGCGCTGACATACAAAGGACATTAATAATAAATAGCCTGTTGCTGGGCAGATTTCAGGTGCGGTTAACAAGGAGGTACGACAAAGCACATGATGAGCACATGGCTATGTATGGCATACAAAATGGCCGCTACAAATACAAAATGGAGTCAGTTAATTTGCTACGATAATGGTGAAATATAGCATGTCTTCTGCTAATGCTTAACCTAATCGCTATTAATTTACAACACAAGGTTAAACCTAATGTATTCACTGCTGGTACATGCCCTGTCGGTTGAATAGGGATGGCTCTCGGATGGAATCCCATGGAACAATAAAAAGGAGACATACCTACTGCGGAATGAATGCTGTTATTATATGCAAACTCTGCTAAGGGAAGAGCCATAACCCAACTACAAGTCAATGAAGTAAAAAGACACTGCAGGTACTGTTCCATAGTTTGGTTGGTACGCTCGGTTTGGACATACTTCTAAGGGTGGTAAGCAGAGGAAAGGCACAAATCTATATGCAATGCGATACACAGCTCTGACCATAAATGCAATATAAACTGGACCCCCCTGTCTGTCACTATGGCCGAGGGCAAACCATGTAACTTCACCACTGAATATACAAAAACCAAAGCCAACTCTCTAGATGTAGGTAATTTAGGCAATGGTATAAAATGTGCCATCTTTGTGAATTAATCCACCACTACCAGTATGACTGTAAACCCTGATTCAAGAGGGAGATCCGTTACAAAATCCATACTAATAGTGTGCCATGGAGCAGGAGGAACTGGCAGAGGATGTAACTTTCCAGAGGGACTGGCATGTGATGGTTTACTAACGGCACATACTGGACAGGATGCGACAAACACCTGGACATCATGAGCTAAGGTATCCCACCAGAACCAGCATGAACTAAATTCCGTGGTTTCTGTTCATCCCTGGATGGCCCACGAGTGATGAGGAATGACACCATTCAAGTACTGTATCCCGGAGCTCAGGAGGAATAAACAACCGGTCCTCATGATACAACAACCCATCCTTCAAGAAAAAAGAAGGTTGTGACAACCATGATGCCAGATCTAAATTTGCCAATTTCTCCTTCACCAAAGCCATGAAATTGTCTATAGACACACTACCTACAATCTTATTGTGTGCTATAATAGGTCGCGTTTCTTTCTCTGTCCCTGCATCAATCTGATTCACGTGTATACGAGACAACGCATCGGACTTCAACTGTTGAGCTGCAGGCCTATAGGTAATAACGAAATCATATTTGTTGAAAAAGGAAACCCAACGCATTTGTCGTGGGGTTAAAGCTTGAGCAGACCGAAAAAACTCCAAGTTCTTATGGTCCGTAAATATCGTAATTGAATGTCGGGCTCCCCTCAAATGATGCCTCCACTCTTCGAATGATAACTTAATAGCCAGCAGCTCACGTTCAGCCACCGTATAGTTACGTTCGGCTGGTAACAGAGTCTTCGAAAAGAAGGCAATGGGGTGCATGAAAGCAGTATCCACAACCCTCTGGGAATGAACCCCCCCAACGGCACACAAAGAGGCATCCGCTTCTACAAAGAAAGGCAATGCAGGGTCAGGATGCATAAGCACAGGGGCCGAGGTGAACCGTTCAACCAACTGACATAATGCTGCCTGCGCAGTGTCTGACCAAACAAATGGTACTCCTTTCCGCAGTAATGCAGTCATATGCACCACTAAATCCGAAAAATGCTAAATGAACCGCCGATACAAATTGGTGAACCCAAGCAAAACCTGTATATCCTTAACGCTAATAGGTGATGGACAGGTGGTGATAGCTTCTACCTTACGAGGGTCCATCTTGATACCTTCAGCTGAAACAATAAAACTCCACACTTGATGAATGAAAACACCATTTCTCCAGTTTTACATACAACTGATGGTCCTTCAGTTTCTGTAATACATGAACTACATGCACTTCATGGTCCTCAACCGTGTTGGAAAATATTAAGATGTCATCTATGTAGACTATGCCGCTCAAATACAAATATTCCCTTAATACCTCGTTAATGAAAAACTGGAAAGCAGCCGAAGCATTACACAAACCAAAGGGCATAACGCAGTATTCAAACAAACCAAACTTAGTCTGGAAGGCAGTTTTCCATTTGTCACCTTCACGGACACGAATGAGATGGTACGCGCCCCAAAGGTCAAGTTTGGTAAAGAAAGTTGCATGCTTCAGTTGATCTAGTAACACAGGTATTAAGGGAAGAGGATACTTGTTCTTAACTGTACCCTTATTGAGCGCCCTATAGTCCACACACGCACGAAGAATGCCCTCCCTCTTCGGTATGAAAAAGATGGCAGAAGACACTGGAGAAGAAGAGGGGCGAATAAAACCTATAGCCAGCATCTCCTCGAGATATGTCTTCAAATGCTGTTCTTCTGGCCCTGACAATGCGTATATACGGCTGCATGGTAAGGTGGCTCCGGGTACCAAGTCGATTCGACAATCAAAAGAGCGATGTGGAGGAAGACCCTGGGCTCTACCCTTGTCAAACACATCACCAAAAGCAGAATAGGGAGTGGGAACCACTCTTGTGTCACCACAACTACTGTCACCCACTGCAAAATTCAGAGGTGTAACCCAATCCGTGGCAACCTGGTAACAACACTGCAGACAATGAACTGAATCAAGGGTCACTGTTCGCCAAACCCAATCGATCTGAGGGTTATGGGTCTGGAGCCAGGGTACTCCCAAAACAACACCAAAGGATGGAGCATCAATCAAATCAAAGCCAATATACTCTGAATGCCCATTGTCACACACCATGCATAACGGCTCCGTTTGATGAGTAATCGTCCCAGAGGACAATTCAGTTCCATCTTTGGCTCTCACTGGTTCTGGCTGTTCTTAGTATACCCATGGTACACTCAGTTTCTCCGCCAGCTTTATGTCCATAAACTTGCTAGTGGCTCCGGAGTCGAGTGATGCAGACACTGGAATTCTATTACTATTTGTTATAACCAAGCAAACAGTAATATTAAAGTGTTGTGGCACTCTCTTCACTATGCCTGATATCTCATAGGAGGTGGCATGTCCTAATTCCTATATAGGAGCCTCCTGCTTTCTTACACATGCCACGGTTTTCCTGGACGGAACACTAGATGGTTCCACCCGGCATTCTCTCGCACAATGACCACTATGTCCACAGTATAAACCCAAGTTTTGGGTACGTCTCCTTCCCTTTTCTTCGTTGGACAAGGGACCCCTCACCCCACCTATCTCCGTGGGTTCCGATACCTGCTTCAGTTCTACTGGCCCTCTCATATCACTCCTTGATGGCACTATCCGAGATGCCTGAAATTGTGTTCTTTCGCCTCGTCTTTCCAACAGCCGGTGATTAAACTTAACCACCAAATCAATAAACTCCACACAATCTTCCAGAGGATTCACTACCTGAGACACAACGTCTTTTAACTCCTCACACAGACCCTGATAGAACAATAAAGTTCTCTTTTCCGTGGGCCAATGGGTTTCTGATACCAAACGGTTGAAAGAGGACACATACATCAATAAATCAGTTTACTCTGTCTTAGTTTTAATAATTCGGCTTTGCTAGCTTGCATAAACGCATGTTTGGCAAACAGAGAAGGCATCCGCTCCTTGAATTCAGGATAATCATACAACACAGAGTCATCATGATCCACCAATGGAACATCCCACAATGCAGCCATCCCTGCTAAGTACGAGATGATAAACTCAACTTTAGCGAAGTCATCAGGAAAAGCTGTAGGGCGAAACATAAAATGAAGGTGGCATTAATTCATAAATATACTATACTTGTTGGAATCCCCTGTGAACCGTTCGGGAACAGCCAATGGAACAGGAGTAGGGGTGGTGACATTTACCGTTAAAGGAGGGCAACTACTAGCACCAGGACCTATCCCCCTATCATACTGAAAGGTAGCAGGCTGAACCACAGGACCCATAGCTGACCCCCAAACCTGGTCTCTGGTTCTTACAGTACTCAATTCCTGCTTTAAGCCCTGATTCTCTTGTTTTAGATCTTATACTTGAGTCTGAATGGAAGCAATTGCTCCCATCAACTCCTGCAAAGTCGGAACCCTGTCTTCCCCTGTAATCTCCGACACCTCCATCCTCGACTGGGCTGTGTATAAACTCGTGGGTTTGGTTTTCTGTCAGATTATCACCCACCAGCCCATCACTGCAGAGGCGAGGATAACCCTAATCCACTACCCTTACCCAGACCGCGGTTCGCAAAGACTATAACCATGAACCTACCGGTCTGAGCACCGGGAGAGGGTGGGAGAAAATGGGGTAAAAAAGACCCAATAGATCTCGTCCTATTACTGCCCGATCAACTCTTGCAACAGTAAAGAAACTGATCTGTAAAGGGAGAGAAGAAGACAAGAGAAAGGAAATACACATAAATATCTGATTAGTCAGTCTCTCATGTAACATACATAAAAGATAGGCATCACATAAATCACACCGTAATTCAGCTTACCAAAGGTGTTCAAAGAACTGGTTTCCTCTGTGGTCCATGAGAAACAAGTAATTCATCCACCAGACTCAATGTCCATGAATATAAACAAAGCTTAAGACTCCCAAAATGAGCAGAATAGGGGAAAAAGTCCATAGACTTCCAAAGTCCCTGAAAGTGGAAGAACTCTTCAGATTCTAATACAAAAAATACCCTGAGGAAAATGTGGCCACATGAAAACGAAGTAAACCCAAAAACAATACTTCAGAGACGCTGCTTCCTGAAAGCGTCTTAATTACACAGAACGAGGGTAATCGGCACAAAAATACCCGGAAATGCAGCGCCACAGAGCACCGCTACTGCCTCTGCACGCAGCCGCGCACAGAAGGCTGACGAAATGAAACACGAATGGGGACCCCAGGAGCAACAAGAGCGCTCCCCATAGGAAGCCTCCAGGATTCGAAATTCTTCTTGAAAAGATACAGGATGGGATAAGATTTTAGATAATGTAACAAGGAAAGATTTGGAAAAAGAGATAACCCTAGCAGAAGTACAGAAAGCCCTTTTTGATCTTCCCTCTGGAAAGGCAGCCGGCCCAGACAAAATCCCCTTAGAACTATATAAGATATTGGGTAATATAAATGCTCCACTCCTACATGACCTCTTTGTGGGTATACAGTGGAGCGGCCGTCTGCCAAACTCATGGAAAGAGACCAACATAATTGTATTTCCAAAAAAAGGTAAACCAGCGGACCTCCCATCGTCTTACCGCCCAATCTCCTTGATAAACTCTGACTCCAAACTATATGCAAAGATTATGGCTAATCGGCTGGGAGGGGTCATTGAACATCTAATCTCCCCCTAGCAGCATGGAAATACTTTGCACAAGACACCTTTAACAAGCTACTAGAGTTAGGGGGTCAGCCAGGGGGTGCGGACTGCGAAAGCGCTAACAGTAAGTTAGAGGAACGCATTTTAAATGCCTTAGACACTACTGCCCCGATATGCATTGCCAAGAGACAGAGTAGCAGAAATAAATCCGCCCGTGGTTCACACCTGAGTTACAGGCAGCAAAATCTATTTGCAAAACATTAGAGCGGCGATGGCGTTTGGACTTCTGTCCTCTAATTAAAACCAGCTATAAGCAAGCACAAAGGGAATACCACACAAAACTACGAACAACTAAGGCCATGCACTACAAAGCCCGTATTGGGGAAGCAGAAAACTCCTCGAAGGAGCTTTTCAAAATTTTCAAGGAGATTTCAGTGGTAGCTAACGATAACACTCCTGAAAACGACTCAGTAGAAACTTGTAATAAAATAGCTAACTACTTCTCAGGAAAGATTAGAGATATTTATGCTACTTTCTCTGGAACACGATATCTGGACGTGATTTTGTATAAAGAGTAGGAGTAAGCTCTGTGGAGGTATGTCTACAATGCTTCACGGTAGCCCCTCCAGAGACTCTAAACAGTATATGTAAAAGCATCTAATCAGGTTCCCGTCGGGACCCGGCTCCACTTAGGGTGCTGGGAGAGAGAGTCTTGATACTGGAGCCGTATTTTAGGCACGTGCTCCAGGTCTCCTTTGATTCCGCCAAACTTCCGGAAGACTCGAAAAAAGCAATTGTTCTCCCCATCAAAAAGAAACCTAATGTCAGCCACGAAACTCTTGAAAACCTAAGACCAATCTCCTTGCTACCATATTTAGCCAAGGTGGCGGAGAAAGTGGCTAACAGCCAGTTAATGTCTCAACTGGAAAAGAACAACCTCCTACACGCCTCTCAGTCTGGCTTTCGGCCAGGCTACTCTACGGAAACTGCCCTCCTGAGAGCGACTGAGACCCTGCGTCAAGAGGCAGATGCCAGACACACCATGGCTCTGATCATGCTGGACCTCAGCGCAGCGTTTGACACTGTAGCACATTCCATCTTGCTACAGTGTCTAAACAAAGCAGGTGTCACTGAATCTGCGCTGGGCTGGCTGAAAGCGTTTCTTACTGATCGTAGCTTTCAGGTCCAGCGGGGCTCTTTTTCATCGGATAGGATAGCCTTAGAACAAGGGGTGCCTCAGGGCTCTGCCCTCAGCCCACTTTGTTCAATTTATACATGGCCCCTCTATCGAATGTGGTGCAATCGTACGGTGTAGAATTAGTCTCATACGCTGACGACACCCAACTGCTGATCTCCCTGTCCCAAACCCCAACCATTGCAGCAGCTAACTTCAAATCCTGCATGCAGGACCTAGCAGGATGGATGAACTCACATTGCCTGAAACTTAACGGCTCCAAGACGGAGGTACTGGTAATTGGAGGGAATGACTCGAGCTGGACGGTGGACTGGTGGCCAACTAGCCTAGGCCAGATGCCCACCCCCTGTAAAGAGGCAAAAAATCTGGGTATCTGGGTCGATCACAAATTATCCTATGATGGCCACATTCACAGATTTGTGGGAAAATGCTTTGGGGTGCTAAAAACTCTTAATCCCACCCTGGATCTACTTCCCTTGGAGGCCAGACGAACCATGACCCAAGCGTTGGTAACCTCCCGTATAGATTATGGCAACGTGCTATTCCTAGGTACCACCAAAAAAAACTTGGGGCGTCTGCAGGTACTCCAAAACACAGCAGCACGCTTGGTCCTAAAACTCCCCAAAAGAGCAGCAGCTAAACCCTCTCTTGCTGCTCTACATTGGCTCCCGATTAGGAAAAGAATCCTGTTCAAAGCACTCTTAATGTGCCACAGGATTATATGGCACAAGGCTCCACAGTATCTTCAGGACCTTGTCCATATTTACGAGCCTAACAGAGCACTCCGGTCAAAGGGAATAGGCCTACTAAGAATTCCCTGTGTAAAAAAAGTTAACTGGGTGGCCGCTCATTCAGAGTGCTAGCAGCCAATAAGTGGAACCAACTCCCTGTTAGCATTAGGCTAGTAGAAACAGAAGCTAAGTTCAGAAAACTTTTAAAAACTCACTTATATAACCTATAGATCAGAGTCCACCTGTTTACGGAACTTCTCACTCCTCCACAGCGCGGGGACACGCCGAGATGGCGTCACCATGCGCTTTATAAACCTCCTATTATTATTTTATTATTATTCCTGGCAGGTCTACCACCGATCACACTCGTACAATGATTTCACTCTTTGACGCCATGGCCGGGACAGGAGGCCAGATGTCGATGATCCTTCTCGACGCCGAGAAAGCCTTCGATAGGGTGTCATGGGAGTTTCTTTGGAGTATATTGGGTTGAAATAATTGTGGGCCTATATTCATTAAAGCTATTAAAGCTATGTATAAAGAACCAGTAGCTAAGATTCAGGTCATGGGTATTGAGTCTGGGATAGTTAAGATAACAAGAGGCACGAGGCAAGGGTGCCCATGCTCGCCGCTATTGTTTGCATTATACATCAACCCTCTGATTGTTAAACTCATGCAGACCCCCTTGGTTAAACCAATCACCTCAGGCATTTATGATACTAAAATACTCGCATATGCAGATGATGTGGCGGTACTAACATCTGACCCTACGGAAGCAATCACTGAAATAGAGGCAATCGCGCATAGGTTTGGAAGATATTCTTGATATTCTCTCAATAAAGATAAAACCATCATACTATGCACCGAGAATATAGATTTCAGTGATGCTATAAAGGCAGAAACTGCCGTGTATCTTGGGGTCTGTATAAGCACAAAGGTTCGTGATATATGTAAAATAAACTACGGACCGTTGCTAACCACAATAAAACAAGATTTAACTCGGGTTAATGGCATACACTTGTAAATAATTGGCGGAGCTAACTATCTTAAAATGAATATACTTCCCAAAATATTATATTTGTTTCGTGTTATTCCCCTACTTATTGACGATAAATTGTTAAGAAACTTCGAGTCACAAATGGCTAAATTTATGTGGCAGTATGGTAAAATCAGGAGGTCAATGAGATATTTATCATTACCACAGGAAAGGGGAGGGTTAGCCACTCCAAATATCGAATGTCTGACATAATATCGACAGACAGAATATCGAAATACAAAAATATCGGCACAAAAATATCGACATCAAAAATATCGGAGTCATATCTTCATAAAGGTAAGTACAAAAATATCGAAAAATTAATATCGTAGTACAAAAATATCGAAATTAAAAATATCGTTTTTTTAAATGTATTAATAATAATGTAAAAATAATTTTAAAATACATATAATTTTACAAATATTAAATAAAAATATTAAAACAAAATTAAAACTAATACATATACATTTAAAATAAATAAAACACTTAATAATGTAATGTAATTTTCTTTTTTTTAATTTCATTTAATTGATTTAATGTAATTTTTTTTTATTTTTACCCTGTACGCCTGTACCCCAAAAACCCAAAACTGACCCTGAACCCTAAAAATATCCCTGTAGCCCAAAAACCCAAAACTGACCCTGAACCCTAAAAATATCCCTATACCCCAAAAACCCAAAACTGACCCTGAACCCTAAAAATACCCCTTTACCCAAAAACTGAAAACTGACCCTGAACCCTAAAAATACCCCTTTACCCCAAAACTGAAAACTGACCCTGAACCCTAAAAATACCCCTTTACCCAAGAACTGAAAACTGACCCTGAGCCCTAAAAATACCCCTTTACCCAAAAACTGAAAACTGACCCTGAACCCTAAAAATACCCCTTTACCCAAAAACTGAAAACTGACCCTGAACCCTAAAAATACCCCTTTACCCAAAAACTGAAAACTGACCCTGAACCCTAAAAATACTCCTTTACCCAAAATTAATTAATATTATGTAATTACCAATTAATTATTAATTAACAATAACAATAAAGTAAATATATTAGCACATTAGCTGTAATTAATTTAATTTAATAATTAATATTATATTTCCCAATTAATTAATTAAGAATAACAAAAAATTATATATAAAAAATACTCTAATTAATGTAATCAACTAATTATTATTAATTATTTACCAACTAATTAATAATTAAAAATATGTACAAATTTATATTAATTAATTAACTAATTAATATAAATTAATTACCGATTAATTATTAATTAAAATATGTACAAACATATATTAATTAATTAATTATTATTAAATTACTTCCCACCCTATTCCCCTATAAACCCATAACCCGCTACAGAACATATTTATCAATTAATCAATTAATTAAAATTAATTAAAAATTAATTCTCAATTAATTAATTAATAATTCCTACTAATTAATAATTAATTTAACATAATTAAATTACTTCCCACCCTATTCCCCTATAAACCCACAAACCGCTACAGTAGTAAAAGACAATATTTAATTAAATTACATTAAAAAATAAATAATAAAACATAATAAATACAATATAATATACACTAAATGTATTTAAAAATTGATATTAGTAACATCGAAGTTATTTATTTCGATATTATTGACATCGATATTTAAAACTTCGATATTACTGATATCATACTAATATCGATATTAAGACTGTCGATATTACTTACCTTCGATATTTTGTCCCATCGATATTTAAACTTCGATATAATTGTATATCGAAATTTAAAACTCGATATTTTGTCTGTGTACCCCAAATATCATGCTCTACCTATGGGCCGCCCTCCTTCAGCAAATGGCTCCACTCTTTAACACCTCTAATCAGCCGGAGAATCTAGAAGGCACAAGAATACCATCGATTTATGAATTATCAATAGGGGTGGAAGCCCGAGGACTCTTACTTAGACAACTGGACCCTAGCTATTTAAAAAAAAACGAAATTTAAAGTGATCAATAATGCAGGTAAAATATGGGCAAGAATATCGAAATATATGGAAATCCCTAAACTCACTAGATATACGCCTTTATGGCGGTATTCACTTCTACCTAAACAAGTTAATGATGCTGTAGCAAAAAAATGGGAACATCTAGGAATCACTACAGTTGGAGATTTTCTCGTTGGGGAATCCAGTACTAGATTTATGAACCTTCAAAAAAACTTTAACATCTCTAAATGTGATTTTTTTAAATATATTAAACTCAATACAATTTTGACTCTGGAAAGACCTGTGATTATGTTAGATAAGATCCCTCTCCTAGAAATACTTAAGTTTGACACAACTAGAATTCAAGCTTTTTATAGTATGCTTCTAGGGAAGCTTCAAGACGATCTTGACCAAACCGAAGCCACATGGGCCGATAAACTAGACAACTCTGATGTAGATGTAGATATGAGTCTGTTATTATCATCACAGCTCCTCCTTAGCTCCAATCTGAAGGCTCAGATCTATAAGACTATTTATAACCTTTATTATACTCCCGCTAAACTCTATGCCTGGGGCAAAAGGTTGAATGATAAGTGTCCTAGATGTGGAAGAGGCCCGGCTACACTAATTCATATGCTTTATGAATGTAACAAACTAGCATCATTTAAGAGGATGCTGTCTGAGTTCTGCGAAGAAGTGTTTGGACATAGAGTTGCAGAATCTTCCACATTATATATACTAGGGCAGGACAGCTCTCTAGACTTGAGTGCAGAAAAATAATCTTGCTTATTTATAGGAACAGAAGTATATAGAATTATACTAGCAGCCAGGTGGAAAGAGGTTGATCCACCCACGTTTCAAATGTGGTTATGTCGTTTCCTAGGTGTGTACAACCAGGAAAAAGCTATATATGCTTCTAGAAGTAGGCAGGCTAGAAGTCGAGGCGCTAGGATCTGTTCCCCTATAGATAGATGGAGTGAGTCTATTTGAATGTTTGAATTAAATCATTTTCATTGTAATTAATTTTTTTTAGTAGGTTTATAATAAGTATTTGGAATGTTTGAGTTGTTAATATGACTTTATGCAATTGTTTGTTAAATTTAAGAATTGTATTTGTATTGTTTCTTTTTATTTGTTTGTATTATCAGTTGCTTAATAAATATTAAAAAAAATTGAAAAGAACTCGGCAAAGTCCACAATCCTGGAAGCTGAACGAAGTCTCATTCAAGGAAAGAGCAGATGAGTAGGTCCATAAACCCCTCCTATTGCACACTTACCCCAGACTCCACAACAACGGCATACACAGAATTCCCTACACTCATTCCTCACTGGCGGAACCCAAAGAATCAGACTTCTGCCCCACCTCTCTGAACCCACAGAGATCAGCTGCGGAGTACCCCAAGGATCATCGCTCAGCCCCACACGCTTTAACATTTACATGAACCCCCTCACCGCCATCATCAGAAATAATGGACTCAGCATAGTATTGTACGCCAGCAACATCCTCTCCCTCAACAAGGAACCCGACACCAACAGATAGCTTTCAGGAAGGAATGAAAGATGTCTCTTCCTCGATGAGCAGCAGCTGCCTGAAACTCAACTCGGAGAATACAGAAGTCCTCATCCTTAGATCCACCCCCTCCGCATGGGAAAACACCTGGTGACCCACCGCCCTCGGCTACCCCCCCACACCCATGGACCAACCTCAACCTTGGCATCATTCTTGATTCATTCCTCACCATGACCCGACAGATCAACGCCATCTCCTCCACATGCTTTAACACCCTCCACATCCTCCGCAAGACCTTCAAATGGATCCCCCTGAATCCAAAAAGGCTGTCCCCCACGCACTCATAACTAGCACACTGGACTATGGAAACACCATCTACACCTGGATCAACAAATCCCTACTCCGCAAACTTCAGACCATCCAGAACACATCTGCCAGACTTGTCCTCGGCATCCCATGACAAGACCACATCACCAAACACCTATGAGACCTCCATTGGCTCCCCATTAAAAAGAGAGTGACCTTCAAGCTGCTTACACTCTCCCACTCTACAAGCATTCAGGAAGAGCTTCAAGAGTTACCTGGCTCTTTGGGTGATACAGAGCTGCGTGAACCCCCTCTTTTTTCCCCCAGCACCTTGATACCCTCACGGGTGGGTAGCACGCTTCACAAATACTTGATTGATTGTTGATATCAGCAAGGTGAAATAACTTCATGAAGGGTTGACAGTGCAGGTTGAGAGTGAAGGGCATTTATCTCATAATATTCAGGTGAAGCGAGGCACCATCATGTTTGTCTGGTATCTCTGATACTTTTCCTTCTCTCTCCTGAACCACTGGCAACTGCAGTCAAATGTCCCCACAAATACAGTGCATTCCTATGATTGCTGGACCCATAAAGTCTTTCCTTTGTGTAGTGACATCCTGATGACTATCTCCAGACTGCAAACATCCATTCCAGTATTGATGACCCTCCTGATTACTTTTTCAGATTTTTCAAAATATTGGGTTAACAGGGGGAAGTGAGAGGCGATGCCAATTTTGATAGTCACAACCGGGACTTTTGTCCAGGGAGTGGCAATGAGATGGATCCCAAAAGGTTTGAATTACTGAGTTGAGCGCCTAATAGGGGCTAGTAACAATGGTACCGGCTAGCTTATATCCCTTTCTTGCCTCTGCACATCTGAAGTTTGTGAAATGATCCCATCTCCACTTATCCATGTGGGATTGCACACATCCAGTGAAAATGCTGATAGGCCCCCACTTTAATAACATATTGGGGATACTGTTGATTCCCATTCTATGTTCTCACCTGCACACTTTGGACTCGAAGACTAACGGCTTCATGTGGAGCAAATAAGCCCCCAGCACCGAATGCCCAAGTTACACACACAATTGGGAGGAGTTAGCCTAAGACACATGGGTATGTATTACTTAGTCAACCACCTATCACAAATGGTATACTGGTCGGAAGCAATAAAAGATCCCCCTATTTGGCACCAGATAGAGAGCGAGAGGCGTTACATTATGGGACTACCACTAATGCCCTTCACGGGGGAACACTTGAGTCATGGGTACTAACCAACCCCATAATATTGAACATGTTTTGCATCTGGAAACAGGTGCACATGTCCCTCAAATTAGATCCATTGCTTCATGAGGAGACTTCGATTTGGAGCAATGTGAAGATATGAGTAGGAGTGCATAAGGTCTATTGGTTGATGTTGAGGGAATCTGGTATCCGTTCAATTGGCTGGTTGCTCTCAGGGTCTACGTTCAAGTAATTTTTGGACCTCTACTCAGAGTACGGCCATCCACAAATGTTCCCACAGTAATATATGCAACTCTGCTGCAGTCTCCAGGGGTGCTTAGAGAAGGATTCCATATCACTTCTGCCCTTACCAATCTGCTGGTTGGTGGCAATTTCTCACAGCCTAACCTAGAAATGTCCTGAATTCACTAGCAAGGGGTCACGGAACATACATACTCTCCCAAGGCCTGTACTTCATTGCTTGATTACCACGGCTGAAGTTTGCATAATTTAAGCCGTTACACAGTTGGTACTAGTTGTCACCAGTTAAACTGCAAAGAGCTTGCCTGTTGCTGCATTACAACCATTGGATGTGTGGAATGGGAGGCTGTGGTATGCTACATATTCTATGGAATTGCCCCAAACATACCGGCTATTGGTCAGATTTGTAGTTCACTCATAGTGAACTTGAGGAGGTCTTGATACTCTTCTCGGCTAGACTGGTGCTATTACACTAGATGACTGGCTGTGTGATAACCTCTAAACAGTGGTTAGTGACAGGATTAGCCACTGCTAAGGTTTTCATCGTCCGCTATTGAAAACAACCAACAGTTCCTAGTGGAACCGACTGGCTAATAGAACTGGTAATAATTGCAGACTGCAAAAGGATTAGCTAGAAGCTGAATGACCAGTCAGATATCTATGCCTAGGTATGGGAATCTTTCTTGTTGCAATGGATAGGACTTGGGTAGGGGATGGCCATTGCTTTTTCTGTAGGTGCAGCCTTCCACAGTTGCTGTTTGGATTGCCTGGGGCCTCAAATTGTAGGTTAGGTGTTGCCTGCTTCCCAGACTACTGACTGAATGAAGGCACAGTCTCCCATTCAGCCTTTCCTTCCCTGTTAAGACATATTGCTATGAGACTAAGAAATGTACCAAAGGAGAGAGGCCCGTCCCACCCGGGGCAAACCTCCAATAATAGAATTTGCAAGTATTATTACAACTGAGTAAGCCTTACCCAACAGTAGAGGAGTGGTGGTGCACTCTTGATGTAGTGCGGATTCTCTCACACCCTACGGTACTATAGTCTGATCAGCAATGGGGTTTCCCAATCAATCAGTAACCTTACAGCGCAAACTACTCACCCGTGAGGGGCTCAAGGTGCTGGGGTTTGGATCTGCGGTTCATTCAGAATGCCAGGTCTTGAGGTCCTTCCTGAATTGCGGCAGCGATTGTGATTGCCTAAGGTGCAGAGACAGGGAGTTCCAGGTCTTCGTAGCAAGGTAGGAGAAGGATCTTCCTCCAGCTGTGGGCTTGCGGATCTGCAAGATGGTGGCCAGGGCCAGTTGGGCGGACCAGAGACGCCAGGTGGACGTGTAGAAGTAGAGGAATGGTTGAGGTATGCAGGTCCGGTGTTGTGGAGTGCTGCATAGGTGTGCGTGAGAAGTCTGAAGATGATTCTTTTGTTGACAGTGAAGGTTCATCAGTTGGCCAGTGATGTTGCGGCATGGGATGTTCAAAATGAGTCTGGCGAAGGTAGTGGGAGGAAGGGAAAGGGAGGGAGATATTGCTGTTGCAGGTCTGAGCCTTAAGGACCTAGGGGCACTGTCCTCGACCTAGGGGATAGGTTCCCATTGTAGAGCCGAATGGGGAGAGCGTGCAGGAATTCAAGCATAAATGACACTGAGAGTAGACACTGTTTGAGTGAGAACTTTAGTGGATGCTGGATACGACTCAAAGAACGATAATGCAGTCTCACCCTGCCAGCCTCTTGTTGGAGTTCACTACACTGTGTCTATGGGGTTCCCTTGTTTCTTGCAGATGGAGCGGTCCATGACATGTAATTTCCTATGCTTATTGTAGAACTGTTGTTATTTACTAAATTGACCACCGCGCAGGTTGTGCTTAAAATTACAATGAATAATTGATTAAAAAGGATTCTATATAATTCGTTATTAATATCTGTATTACTACTGCATATCTTTTTTTATACCATATAGCTAGTTTCATTTTATACCAAACTGTATATTTTGTGACTATCTATTTTTATTTACTCCGCCATGTCTTTTTTTTTTTTTTTTGCTAGTCCATCTGTTGTTTGTTTTCTCTCTTTAATGTAAAGCCGCCGTGGCCGGGAACTCGAAAGTACAAAATAGAAACATAATATAGAGAAATATAAGAATCATAACAAGACTGGGAAAACAGCGATACATGAACTTTTCAGTAAATTACATTTATTTGTTTTTTATGAAAGTTGTAAGTAACATCTGCTTGGAAAATGAAGGTCAGTAAGTAATACCCACAACAGATGTAGTTAAAGAACGGAAATGTGTTTAAAATGCGAGAGTTGAAATTTGTGAATATTTTAGTAAGTATGGCCCTCATTATTTTATCACATTTTCCTTTTATGACATTCTTTTTTTATCTCAAGGCTAGTAATTGCGAGATTGAATATCTACTGAAATGTTTTTCATGAAGAGATTCACAAAAAGGTGCTGGGTTGTATAGGTCTAGGACTAAGAGCAATGTGCTAAGAACACTCTGCATTGTTTTTTACAGTTTTAAGGTCATGTTTGTTCAGCTTAATGTCAGCGTCTCTGTTGCACACACATGGCTTGCTTAAAGCTCACATGAGGGCAAAGCGTTCCCCAGGGGCATTCAAGCATAACAAAGATGATACAAATAAAAGGCCGCTTTTGCTTCAGGGTACAGAAGGAGTTGCCTGAAAATGTTTACCACTACTGGTGTGTGAATAACTTACATTTATTTAAATATTTTATGTCTCAGAAAAAGCACACATGAGGAATCATAAAAAGCACATTCACTTTATCATATAAAGTGTTTAGATAGATCTTAGATTATATCATCAAAAGAAAACCAAAGAAAGGCAAAAAAAATTGACAACATTGTCAGAACTGACTTAGTTATGACAAGATAACATAAAGTTTAATACTCGTTCAAATGTCACATCAAATTAAATACTTTTTATACTTTGAATTCCCACCTTAAGTACAATTTAATTATAATTGATGAGAAAAAGCAAGGACATGTAAATCATCACTCAATCAATTAGGATTTATAAAGTGCTGCTTATCACCCTGTAGTGTATCCAGGCGCTTGCAAGTTCCAGAGGGTTATTTGAACAGCCAGATCTTGAGGAACATTCTGAATTCCGGAAGTAAGGAGATGGTCCGGAGGTGCAAAGTGAGGCTGGTTGAGGTCTTGGGTGCGATGTTGAAGAAGGAGTGTTCTCCAATTGTGTTTGATATATGCAGGGAGTATGTGCGTCTGTGAGGGTGGTAGAGCATAATCCTCTCAACATTTGGTGGAAGTTCAGGTTGTGGTTTATATAGGTTGGTCCTTGGTTGTGTAGAACCTTGTGTGTATAGGTCAGTAGCTTAAATTGACATCTCCTGTATACAGGTAGCCAGTGGAGTTGCCTGGGGTGGTGTGTGGTGTAGATTAATCGTTGGAGGCCAGGAATGAGCCTGACTGTGGCCTTCTATATGTTTCTAAAGTCTCTGTAGGTGATGTGCAGTGATTTCTACAATGAGGGTGTTGCTGTGGTCCAGTCAGCTGGTAAGGAGGGCCTGTGTCACTGTGCATCTAATGTGTAGGGGTAGCCACTTGAAGATCTTACATAGCATGCATAGATTAAGAAAGCAGGTGGAGGAGATGGCCTTAATCTGTGATTTCGTGGTGAGCTTGTTGTAAATGATGTTTCCGAGGTTTCTAGTGTGGTCAGAAGGAGTGGGTGCTAGGTCTGATGGCCACCAGAAGCCATTCCATGTGTTTTGCCCGGTTGGCCTTTTTGCCCACCACATTAGTCAGGTCCCACACGTCTACCAACGTGCAGTCACTGGGCTGCTGCACCCAACGTGCACGCTCATCCACAGTGTCTATTTAACGTAACCGGCAACCAGCGCGTGACTCAGCTGCCAGATCTGGAGACGGGTAGAAAATGTATCAGGCAAGGGAATATTCTATCTGAAGCAACTCTTAGTCTCTCGCACAACGATGCCCCATCGTTATATTTGCACAATCTGTCTGCCGCGGACCCATTACGGCGCGTGTTTATCCATTATTTCTTGTCCAAAAACACGGCTGCACTTTAAGTTCAGCGCCGCTTTTACTTGATCCTGCTGCATTGAACTCTTTGGTTAACACACCGTGATGCCCCAGCTTTATGCGCATTCTACCTGCATAATCTGACTTTCGCGGACCCATCGCGCCCACTTATTGAATCATTCACCCTCGCCTCAACAAGCGACTGCGCTTGTAGACCAGCGCCGCTCACAATACCCTTTGGTCCTTGACTACCCTCACACACTGCTTGACAGCTGGACCCTCGGCGGACGCCGTAGGGTCTTCCTACTGGGATTTGTTACCCTTTTTGTAACCTAGGCTCGTTTTCCTCTCCATTAGTGATGTGGTGTTTACCATTAAACACCGATTTGTTAATAACACAGAACCTTTGTTGTCCTTATATTACAGATTCATCTGTATGTTGATAGTGATCTTTTGACCTGCCATCTACCACGTACACGCACGGAAGGCCATACACTCACCCCTCTGAGTAAGTGTCATTTCACATAGGGTGCATAGTCAGCCATTTCTCTCTTCTTTATACTTACCTTGAGTTTTTGTCTGCATTTAGGAGCTCTTTCGAGCCCACATTCTCTTTCAATTCCCCAGCAACAAGGCACATGCTGGAAGTCCAATTACGTAATTGATTTTACACATTGCTTTCACATCCACCACTGCAAGATAATATTATCACCACCCTAACACATAATATTCCATTACCTCTAGGTGCTCTATCACCGTCCTGATGAAAACCCCACCCTAAGGCTGGATTCACCTAGTTCAATATACAGGGGTCGAAACGTCAACAACTGCATATCTGATTACCAACGAGAACAATTGTAAAAAATTGACAGTGTCTATGTAAAGCTATGTAATATATGTGGAACAACTGACCTATGTTTAAGTCCGGATCAGTATCACCATGCAAATGTGATGGATATATGTTACACTACCCTGACCATGTCCACTACCCTCACAACTCCACAATGTTTACAAGCACTCCTTCTCCCATTACGCTACCCTGAGCACCAAATAGTGTAAATATCTGTAATTATTAGTACCAGTTGAGGAGCCACAAACAAGAACAATAAAATAAATTGGAGTTCCGATCTCTTTGAGTATGAATAACTCGGTACTGTGGATGTGATTTACTGTGTGTAGTCAATCTGTTGTATACTACCTGACCATTTTGTTACTGTACTGTTCAGGATTTCCATCTTATCTGTGTTCAGCTGCAGGCAGTGGCTCCTCATCTAGTTGCTGATGTTTGACATGCATTTATGAAAGTTGTTCCTGGTGGTGGTGGGGTCCTAGGTGAGTAAGAGGATGAGTTGAGTGTTGTCTGTGTAGGAAATTATGTTGACACCGTGAGATCTGATGATGTTGTCCATCGGGGTCATTTATCCATTGAAGAGCGTAGTGGTGAGGCACAGGCCTTGGGGACACTGCAGGGGATCTCTTTGGGTTTGGACACAAAGGGGCCGATTAGGATGGAGGATTTTCCGCCTCCTCCGGGCCGGCGGAAGCCACCTCCGGCCCGGAGGAGGCGGAAAATCCTCTGCGGACTCACCAAAGACCCACCGCCGCATTACGATGGCTGGTGGGTCTTGGTTTCTGTCCGCTGCTTTTCCGCCGCGGTCGGATTACAACCGCGGCGGAAAAGCTCTCATTTGGCTGGCAGTGTCTATCAGACACCGCCAGCCAAATTAGGAAGCATTAGTAAACATGCTTTTCCGCAGCGGTTTTTCCGCCGTGGAAAAGCATGTGTACTTTTGATTTTGGGGGCCCGTTGCGGGCCCCCAGGGTGTTGGCGGGTGGGGGGTGCACATGGGGGGTACCTATGGTACCCCCCAGCATTTACATGCACAATGCGGCAGGCACCGCGCGGTGCCTGCCGCTTTGTGCATGTAAATGTAAAACATGCACTTTTAACATTGCGGCGGGTGCTGCTTGAAGCAGCACCCGCCGCAATGTTAAATATCCAGGATGTGACCGCCAGGGTGGCGGTCACATCCTAATCGCACATGAGGGAACACCGCAGCCCCTGCGGACGTTCCCTCATACTCTGGGGTCGCGGACGGACTCAAGTCCGTCCGCGATCCTAATCGACCCCAAAATGTGGGAGGTGGGTCCTCTGGGTTCTTCCAGTGAGGAAGTAGGTGATCCATCTGAGTGGAGTCCTTTTATCAGCGTGTGATGGGATATGGTGTTGAAGGATACTGAGAGGTATAGGAAGATCAGAGCTGCTGTTTCTCCTCTGTCAAGGAGGGTTCAGATGTCATTGGTGGCTGTGATCAGGGTGATTTCAGTGCTGTGATTGCTGCGTAAGCCGTATTGGGAAGTACAGAGAAGTTCGTTCTCCTCCAGGTGTGTCATGAGTTGCTTGTTGGTGATCTTTTCTAGTATCTTCACTGGGAATGGGAGCAGGAAGATTGTACTGTAGTTATTGAGATTGCTGGGGTCTACAGAGGGCTTTTGAGTAGTGGATTGACTTCATTGTTTTTTCAGGTTTCAGGAAATATTTCCCTGGTGATAGAGGTGTTGAGCAGGGTGGTGAGTTTCTAGCTGATGGATAGTTCTGGCTACTAACAAATCCCTATTGTTTGGAACAGCACACTGGTGTGCTAAAAAGCATATAGCATGACCTCAAACACCTCCCAGGTGTCAGGCTTCATCATCAGCCATCCCATGTTTGCCAAAGAATCCTCTAATGATGAACAAGCCCGTGTTTGGGCTGTAGTACCAATATTAGTAAGAAACTAAGGCAAAAAGGAAAGGGGAAGAGGGTGGGTTTCGGGTAACAATCCCTCCCACCTGCCAGTTATTTATTAAATGTTGTTAGTAGATGATGGAAGGATAATTTAAAACATGAGGTATAGGACAATCACAGCGATGTTATGGTGCTAATTGTCCACTAGGTTGACAGGTTGCAGCCCTTTGTGAGTAGCCAGAGACAACTTATGTAAATACTTAGCATGTGATGGTCTTTCCAAAACAATCCATGATCGCACACTTACCTTATATCAAATGACATTCATGAATGATAAACACCTTTGTATACACACGTTCACCTTCCGAAGTTACAAAAAGTCATTGTGTTATTTCCCATGCACAATACCCCTGTCTGTGCATCAATATCAATAGTATTCAATACCGATTCTTACTCTTACTGTTTAGGAATTATACTTCATGGTGGTGTGGGTGAGAGAGTCCTGTAGTCACACCCTAAATCGATATAATAATGGCAACCACATTAGATGGTTATTTTTCTGGTATCAAGAAGGGAACGCTGGGTGGTTTTTGGGGTATTTCCTTCATGAGGACCTATAATAAAGAAAAAGCTTAACCAATCATAATAGTCACAGTATGCATCAATGTCAAATAAAGACACACTCTGTAAACTTATTAAGTCACTTTTTTCTGTATTTCTAGCTGCATCTTCCAATTCCCTGATTTCTTCCCATGTTTCAACAGAAGAGTACATTAATGTGCATTCTGTTAGATCAGATAGTCCTTTCAAATGCTCCCCATTGCTTAGATATGAATTTTGAGCACAAAAACATGACATTTTATCAGCATATCTATTGCCCAGAGTGACAAAGTCACAACCAGATTTATGTGCTGAACATTTCACAACCACAATTTGGGCTGGCAATTGTAGTGCCATCAGTAGATATCTTACACACTCTCCATTTCAAATCCACGCTGAGACCTCAACTACCCGAAATCATGTACAACCCCTAAACCATACTGACTATCCATAAATATGGTTACTCGCATTTAAATTTAAAGACAACATGCTCTTTTCAGCGCAACCTGTTCTGCCACCTGTGCTGAACTCACTCCTTTCAACCATGATGCTTCAATAACACTTGTCACTGTACAAATCGCATATGCAGCTCGCACGCTACCATCTGAATCTCTCAAGCATGACCACTTCACAACTTGGAACCGGCAATAAAGTAGCTGGATTCAATCTTGTGCATCTTGTCACTGTAACGGTTCAGCTCCCCAAATCACTTGCTTGTATCTTGTTAACCGACTGCTTGTAACGTGCTGTGTGCGAGTTTGTGTTAAAGAAATCTCAACTGAATGTGGCACATAGACTTTCAACGTATGTCCCATTACAATTGTATCACTCTGATCCAAACTTATACAAGTAGAAGCAACTGCGCTCAGACAACCAGGTAACGAAGCAGCTACAGGATCTAATGTGGCTGAAAAATGTGCCACTGGACGGCATGCTGTTCCACACATTTAAGTAAGAACTGAAAGTGCACAACCATCCTGCTCACTACAAAACAATGCACAATCCTTATTGAAGTCTGGTATCCCCAATGCAGCTGTTCGACACAGACTGTCTTGCAGCTCAAAAATGCTTTCTTGTATTTATCCTCAAGATGTAAAGGATTCGGCACTTCTTTATGTGTCAGTCTCTGTAATGACTTGGCTATCAGTGAAAAACTAATGGTCCACTGCCTGCAAAATCCAACCATTCCTAAAAAATTCGAACTTCCTTTTGTGTTCTCGGTGGATTAATTTGCATAATAGCATTGATCTGATCTTGAAACACTTTTCTGATTCCTTTATCAATGCTGTGACCCAAATAAAAAACAACTTCTTGACAAAATGTTAACTTTATGCCCAACTACTGCCAAGTGTCTCACTAGAGCAATTGTTTCAGTCATACAAATGTCTTTCATTTTTGATGCAACCAACAAATTATCTATGTATTACACTAAAACTGAATTATTAGGCATTGTTAATGATTCCAAGCATTTCTTCAATATCTGATTGAAGATTGAGGGACCGTAAAGCAAATAAATATTGGCTATGTGGATGCAGAGGTATTGAAAAAAAAGCTTGACACAAATCAATCACCGAAAACCATTATGCTTCACATGGAATTTGATATAGAATCACAGCTGGATTTGGGACTATTGGACAATAAGGTATTACAATCTGATTGATTTTATGCAATCATGAACTTTTCGGTACTTTCCATTAGGTTTGCGAAATCCCATAATAGGTGAATTGCATGAACGTCCTAGAATCTCTTTTAGGATACCTTGGTCAATTAACATTTCAATCAGAGGTGTTATTTCTGCAATTGTTTCAGGACTCACTTTGTAAGCTGCTGTTCTTGGAAATTCTAGTATCAGGAGAGTGTAGGGGATTCCTACACAGAATCCTGTGGTGCTCCTGCGGAGGATAGTGACCTCAGTGTTCAAAATATATTTAATCAACAAGTTCAAAAGACCAAAAGAGTTCATCTGAATATTCTTTAATCCAAAGTTCATATATTGTTTTTCATATAGACTTTAGGTAATGTTCAACAGGTATTCGACATGTTATTCGCCACCAAAATGATTCATAATGCCAAAATCCCAATGCATTTCGGGACGGGGGTCCCTTCATCAGGGCAATAACGTTACTCTGTGAAAGAAGCCAAACACTGTGTCAGGGGGCGGACATTATCTACAAAAACGAAAAAACGAAGAAAAGGAGGAAGGGGACAAAAGATGACATAGGAACCTCACCGTTGTATGGGTGATTATAAAAAGAAAAACCATGAGTGACGAGACATGCTGCAAACAGAGTCAGAAATAATCAAGTGACAGGAAGTGCACCGCAAAAAAGAGACCGTGAATAGCAAGAACGTGCTACAATAATATACGGAAATAATCAGGTAGCAAAAGGTACACCAGGGGTGCTTGCACGAATTAGCAATCAAAGAATGTGAGTTCGAAGAAAACACATTAAGTGGCACACAAAGAGATTAAAAGAAATTAACACAGATGCGTTTCCCAGACATGGTGCTTACCGGAATCTTCAAAGTTTTAAACTCAAAGACCACATCTTAACGAGACGACCTCCATGAACATGAAGGTGGTGTGTTTATGAAAAAACGAACAAACTGAGTGTGCGTGCAATGCGTGATATAGAAAGAAGACTTCCAATGCGGGTGAAAAGTTACTGTGAAATAGAGCGTACAAAAAAACCGTGGCAACCTGCTTAATAGAAATAATTAAAGGAGATGAACAAATGTGTACAAGAGACAACGGGTCAAATGAATAATAAACAATAAATACGATTATTCATATACATCAAAGTGTCAGCCATCTTGGATAGGGGAAAAGGAAACGGGTACAATGGAAAATAAGGAGAAATACTGCGAAGGTTATGACAGAAGAAAATAATGTTCATAAAAAATAGTGAACAGCACTGGTGAACTATGAGTGAGAACGATAGTGAGATGTTTAAAAGAAAAGTAAGACAAAGGAGATAAAAACGATAAGAAAAGTGAAGTAAAAGTCAAATAGATAAGAAAAGTGAAGTGAGTGGGAATGAGAGCAATAAAGTTGAGAATGTAAATAAAGATTATTTATAGGTAAACAGAAACATGTTAAACAGATAAGCGACATGTTTTAAAGGAAACAACTAAATTCAATCCGATCATTGAGTCCTTTCGGTTGGCATGATTCCAACAACTTTATCCAAAATAGTTCACGCTGCAGACCAAACCGGGCCGAAGACGGCTGTAATGCCAGAAACCGGTCCCCGGGAGCTTGTTTCCTTCCCAGTGTAAGAATTGGCTTTTGTAGTTTGGTTTGCCCTGTTCCCATCATGCACTGGGACAGGAACAGACTAATTTGCATACAGCCAGGTTCTGAAACTGGGATGGTGCAGTGAGCTAAAAAACGGTGTTGGATCTAGCCCTGATCTCTTGACTGAGTGAGAGCTTTCTGTTTAATTCAGAGACTCTGTCCCTCACCAGCCCTTGTTGTAAATATTTTTGTCCACCCTAAGCGTGGAAGGGTATTCTCAGATGTGAGACCCTTGCTCATTGCACCATCAGGATTCAAGCAAACCGGGCCGAAGACGGCTGTAATGCCAGAAACCGGTCCCCGGGAGCTTGTTTCCTTCCCAGTGTAAGAATTGGCTTTTGTAGTTTGGTTTGCCCTGTTCCCATCATGCACTGGGACAGGAACAGACTAATTTGCATACAGCCAGGTTCTGAAACTGGGATGGTGCAGTGAGCTAAAAAACGGTGTTGGATCTAGCCCTGATCTCTTGACTGGGTGAGAGCTTTCTGTTTAATTCAGAGACTCTGTCCCTCACCACCCCTTGTTGTAAATATTTTTGTCCACCCTAAGCGTGGAAGGGTATTCTCAGATGTGAGACCCTTGCTCATTGCACCATCAGGATTCAAGCAAACCGGGCCGAAGACGGCTGTAATGCCAGAAACCGGTCCCCGGGAGCTTGTTTCCTTCCCAGTGTAAGAATTGGCTTTTGTAGTTTGGTTTGCCCTGTTCCCATCATGCACTGGGACAGGAACAGACTAATTTGCATACAGCCAGGTTCTGAAACTGGGATGGTGCAGTGAGCTAAAAAACGGTGTTGGATCTAGCCCTGATCTCTTGACTGGGTGAGAGCTTTCTGTTTAATTCAGAGACTCTGTCCCTCACCACCCCTTGTTGTAAATATTGACAGAAGAGGGGCAACTATCCGCAGCTGCCTCATCAACCCTATACAGGTTCCCACCACCGTGGTGACCTGGCTTGACATGGACAACTCAGAATCAATTTATATAACCAGGCTTTGTACATCCGCGACTGGAATGGGAGCAGTGCCCAGTTCCGGTGGCCAAAAAAGGTCACACCCAGGGCTGTTTTTTGTGGGAATGACAAGCACTGCAGTCTTGTCAGGATTTATTTTCAGAGAATTGTCCGTCATCCGAATCACTTTGAATCTGAGCAGCTTTTGCGCTGATTCCTGGGCCTGACTAGAGTTGCTAATCTGTATGAGGAGTTGGGTATCATTAGCATAATTGAAGACCCTGCAAGCCATGTGAGCCAGGGTTTCTACCAGGGGTGTGAGTACAGGACTCTCTCACCCACCCCTCCATGAGGTATAATTCCTAAACAGTAAGAGTAAGAATCAGTATTGAATACTATTGATATTGATGCACAGACAGGGGTCTTGTGCATGGGTAATACCACAATTACTTTTTGTGACTTTGGAAGGTGAACGTGTTTATACACAGGTGTTTTTAATGTATAAATATCATTTGACTTAAAGTAAGCGCGCCATCACGGATTGTTTTGGAAGGACCATCTCATGCTAAGTATTTTCATAAGTTGTGTCTTGCTACTCACGAAGAACAATCTGCTGTGATTGCCTGTACATATGTATGTGCTCATTGTATTATTGAGAGACTTTTTATGTTTTGTAGATAATGTTCCTAGAGATACGCAAGAAAACCGTCTTGGACCAAGTATCAATCGGGTATTGTATGCGTGATATTTAAATGCAGTGTTTAGTGAAGTACCATAGGGACATATTGGGTTCAGTACGGTCCTGAAGAATAGGGCTAACATCTGTCAACCTAGTGGACAATTAGCACCATAACAAGGCTGTGATTGTCTTATACCTAGTGTTTTTTATTAAATTAAATAAATAATTGGCAGGTGGTAGGGGTTTTTACCTGAACCTCCCATCTTTTCCTTTTCTTTTTCACCTTAGTGTCATACTAATATTGGTACTACAGCCCAAACACGGTCTCGTTCACCATTAGTGGATTCTTTGGCTAACATGGGATGGTCGATGATCAAGCATGACACGTGGGATGCATGTGAGGCCATCCTGTGTGCTGGTCCAAGCTATTGGAATTGGAATTTATTAGTAGCCAGAACTATACCTCAGCAAAGGTACAGCATCAAAGTAAGTTGGGATGAAGCCACAATAAGTGGATTTGACAAATGAAGGGCTCATTCATTTTTTGGTAGAAACATTAACCCAAAGGGAGGGTATGAACGTCGGTCCCTTGCCCTCTGGGCAAACTTGCTCCCACTCCCTCTAAACCGTCAGTGAATGGGTTATGTGTGTGATTTAAAGTTTATAGCTGATCCTTTTGTTTCCGAGGTTGAAGATGGGGTGGGGGCATGGGCCTGTGGGAGCTCTAGAGTGGATGGATTTCATGGTAGAGGTAGGGTTCTGGGTAAAAAGGAGGTTCCAGATAGTCAGTATGTAGTTCGCATTGGTTGCACTGGTGGTGGGTCTGTTGAGGAAGTCCATAGGTGTGGGTTGAGGTTTGAAGTTTCTATATATGGTTGGGATCTTGTCATGGAAGAAGCCAGTGAGGTTGTCACACAACTCCTGTGAGGGTGTGATGTTTTTTTCGCTGGCAGTCAAGTTTGAGAATTTCTTAAAGATGTTGAAAAGTTCTGTGGTGTTGTCAGCACTGGTTTCGATGCATGCTATTTGCGATTTCTTCTTTGTTGTCCTCAACAGCTCTAATAGAGGTTGAGGGAGGTCTTAAAGGCTGCCCTGTTGGAGATGTCCTTGCTGGCACACCAACTCTTCTCCAGCTGTTTGCTGTCTCGTTTCGCTGTTCTGAGTTCTTGGGTATACCAGCTGGACTTTTTGGAAACTTTTCTCTGGATGTTGCTTTTCATGGGGACTATGCTCTTGGTGCAATTGGTGATTCAGACGTTGAAGTTCTTGACTCTCTGTTCAAGGTAGTCGGTGGTAGCGGGATTAGAGGTGTTGAGGGAACCTATCCAGCTGGTCTCTGAGAAACTGTTCTACCTGTGGTCGGGGGTGTTGGTCATTTACGGGGTGGTGATGTGGGGGCTAGAGATGCTGAAGTGAATGATGGAGTGATAGGTCCATGTGATTTCTGTGATGTGGCTGTATATGCCTTGGTTGCTGAAGGTGAACATGATGTCCAGTGAGTGTCCTGTGGTGTGTGTAGGATTGTGGGTGATCTGGGTCAATCAAAGGCTGCTTAAAATTTCGAAGAGGTGTGCAGTGTTGTTGTCGTTGTGGTCTTCGATGTGGAAATTCAGGTCTATGAGTAAGATGAAGTCCTTGGAATCTAAGTCTAGGGGTGCAATGAAGTCTTTGATGGTGTTGCATAAACTAGATTGTGGGATCCTGCCTTCTGCCCAAAAAGAGCACTAAATCTATACCTAGGCCAGCGAAGTGGCATTCCTGCAAAATCACCATAACATTACAAATATGAAACTGTAATATTTGGGAACCCAAACCCCAACCCACAAACAGCCCACTGTAAAAGAAACTCTCTGCCCCTCAGGTACCTAGCCAGAAACTCAAATGTCCTCAAAGAAATACTCTTTCATACTTCTTAAAAGGTGGAGTGTGTGATGTTCAAAAGCAACACTAATACCTGACAGGAGCTAAGGATCGAAAGTAAGATACAGATCCAGCCCCCAGCCCTCCCCTAAACCTATATAGCCCCACTCATGAGCCCCCTGTGTCCTCTCACAGTGTGGTCTAACCTGGACCATGCCACTAACCCACACATCAAAGGGAGGAGGGGGTTAATATTGATTCCTGTGGTGTATCTCTCATATGATGTCATAACATGATACCACAGTCATCAAGGTTCTAGGATACAAATGTTGTGGTGGAATGTTAATGAAGGGTATTAAATTGTCATTTGTAGCAGATGAGGTGCTAAGGAAGAGAACCTCTTCTCACCTGACTTGGTAGATCTATTACTTACTGGCTGAAAGAGAATATCACACTGAATGTTGCAGTTTTAAAATTGCAGACCGACCACTCAAAATTACCCTTTTTGATATAGGAAAACTTCCCTTTTCAATATTTATATGACCCCCCCGTGTAGGGTTTGACTTCAACTGTCAGTTGATGGCCTCCTACGTGGCTACAGGGATATAACAAGCTGCAAGAGGCCTTTTACCTGAAGTACCAAGCTGACCTGTACAAACTGGACCTGACCTTGACCCTACTGATGCCCTCTGCTGGAGTGTTCCTTCATCTCCAAGTGCTGTTCCTGATGTCCTGGGACCCTTGGCAGTGTTTCACTGTACTTCTCCTATTGCCTGTGAAAACCTGACTTAGAAATGTTTTGGACTCAAAAGCCTCCTTATGACCTCGACAAACATGCAAAGCGGATCCTCCCAAGGTGCAACCTCGCTGTGCTGACAAAACTGATTTACCTTCCTCAGAGCTTCCCTGGGCAGACATTGGTGAGAAGTTATTAAGCCTCATGGATTCTCATCGGACACAGCATGCAGCTTGCCCCGCTGGAGGGTTCTAAGCTTCAAAAAAGAGACTACATCTGTAGAAAGCTTGACCAGAAGAATGGTGCTATAAGTACCTAATTAGCAAGAAATGTTCCCGCTAAAACCAACAGCTTCATCAAAGCCTCATTCAACACCAATTTATCATCCCGTAACTGTTCTGGATACAGCCTGTTGCCTTGCTCCACTGGAGAATTTTGTACTTCCAGATAAAAAAAACTAAGGGGGGATTCTGATGGTGGTGGTCAGACCGTCCGACAGGCAGTCAGTGGCTGTCTGACCACTGAAAGCCCTTCGGTCCAACCGCCGTATTCTGATATTGGCAGTCAAATTCTAAGTTTTCAGATGCAAGACTGCCAGCTCTGCTAGGATCATCGATCTAGATGGGGCAGCAGTTGGAGCAGGAGGTGCTGCACAGCTGAGACACATGCTGCATCTCCTTCCCAAGGCTGCAGCATGCCCAGACGTGGTACTGATTGCCACCCAATATCGGAATAATGCCCTAAGTCCCAATGTAAGCTTCTAAATGGGATAAACTTGATTTGCATATCCAGCCCAGAGTCCATCACAATCTATTTGAAAGCAGAGCTAGGTTCCTGTCTACAGCGAGCATGGACTATCATTGGAGCTTTGTGCTTTTTTATGTTATGTTTACTTACAATCTGTCTAAATTCATATAGTCAGTTGTCATTTGTTTTTTTGGTGTCATTTGATTTGAATGAAATTATTTTTTTGTTTTGTTTTATTTCAGACTGTTTAACTGTTTTGAAATTTCTAAATGCTTTAAACATGTTAAGCTGGCCTGCTCTGTGACATAGCTACTGAGGGATTGACCTCAAGTTTCAATTATTTAAACTTTTGTTGGACCTAGCAGTATAGTGTCTTTACTTGTGATGGACCTCAGCCCACACCAATTAATATATAGACTTTAGAAATCTCAATTATGCTAGAGTAATTGAGTAATGTTGGTAATTCTGCTTTACTCTTTGTTGCATAATTACGTAAAATAAAGCAATTACCACCATTTGTGTAGATCAAAGTAATTTGGGGAAACAATTATACTACATGAGCACATGTAATGGCTGCTCACACTGCTGTTTATGCTCTGCTGCGTTTAGCACTATTTTCTTAGCGCAAAATGCATCCTCTGTCCATTTTCGAGCAAAGCGTGCATTTTGTAATAAGGCACCAGTGCTAAATGCCAGAAGTAAGTTGGGGGAAACAAGTTAAAGTTCTGAACGGTTATGGGGAGAATACATGGTACCCTCTTCTGAAGTTAAAACTGTATCACTACCAACAAAGTAGTGTACAAGCTGTAGTCCAAGAGAATATATTGTGCTCAGTTGAAAAGAAAAAATAAATCAGAATGTTACATTGCCCAGTTTTTTCTTCCAAATCCATATGAACCAGTTGTTTGCTGGGGAAAGTGAAAAAAGGTTTTTACAAACTGTGCACACGTATGTGTCACAAACTTAAGTGCTGAAAACAAAATTCTCATTACTGTTACATTGCTTTGGAGCTGGAGATCAAGAAGATTTAGAAAATGTACTTGATGCAAGAGATGAAGAGGATAACACATTGAATGAATATCAGATTTTTTTGTTAAATGTGTGCCCATATAAGCACAAATCTAGAACGTTGACATTTTGGTTTAAGAGTTCAAGGTAAAGATTAAACAGTAGAAGAATGTGTTAAAAGTCTAAGGAATCTTGTTGCAACATGCAAATATGAACTAACAACAAAAGAAAGAACAAGGGTTCAATTCCTTCTCGAATGCAACAGTGACCAAATAATAGAGAAAATGTGGTTAAGTATTGAAAGGAATTTGAGGGATGTAGGTTTGGATGTAAGAGAAACTCAATTTACATCCTGAAGGAGAAAAAAAGTGTAACACGAAGAGAAAAAAATCAGTTGACCATGTTCACATAAGGTGAATGACAAGATGCTCCAGTGCCAAATATGACAGGAGAGGATGGAGGAAGAGAGGACAGCTTTACACTTTTTGCAGTAAAAAAAGAGAATGGAAGAAAAGGTAATTTTACAAATCAAAACAATGAGTAACGCTCATTCTTTAGAAAGGGTAAATGTTGATGGAGAAGTAATTAATATGAAGTTTGACTCATGCTCTAATATTACTATAGTTGTCAAACATTAGAGAAAAGTTTAAAATCAAATTCAAAGCTACAAAAGATGGATGTACCTCCAGAAGGTTATGGGGTCCGACAATTAAAATGATAGCCTATGTAATGTTAAATATAGCATAGGTGCGAGGTAAATACATAGAAGGCAATGTGTATTTTTCACACAAAGGGAATGATTTTATATGATGGCGACTTTATAGAATGATCTCTAACATGATATTGAGCAATACAATATTGAAACACAATAATATCAGAAGTTAAATATTGCTCACAAAAATATCGACTCCCTTTACTTAATTTGTAAAACCACAAATATCCAGAATAAATATTTTGTTGTTAAAAATGTCGATTTTTAACTGCTTCATAAACAAAGATTTCAGATAGAAAAATAGTTTTACCTTTAAATAAAATGATAACTCGTCAAAAATATTGATTTACACAATATCAATAAAATTATTATTTCTAAAATAAATACATATTTACTAATAACTATTTAAAAATAAAAACACTTTTAACATGAAAACAATAACTTACTGTAAAACTAAAATGTTTTATACATATACTTAACTTTAAAAAAATATATTGCACTTACTTTTTACCCCCAACAAATATATAACTGAAATTATACCAATACAAGCCTAAATAAATATAAACTAAAAACATTTAAACTACAACCTAAATATTAATAAACATTTATATAAACTTATATTCCTTAGTAGCAAATATATACTCTACATCAAAAACAATTCCTAAATTAGCATTTGCCATAAAAACACTAAACTAATAAAAACATTCAAACTAAAAGTAAACCATCTAATGTAATAAAACTGCAAACAACTGTAACCACTAAAATCGAACAAACAATGAAATCAACAACTTAAAAAGGCACACTGATTTAAACAACTAATTACAAACACTGCAAGATGGGGAAACACTAATGTATTTTCTCACCAGACCATTTCAGAAAAAATATATAGATAATTGCTAATAAACCTAAAAACGTAAATTAACATATACTTAATAAATACAATATCCAACTTATATCTATCTTTTTTCATAGACATTTAAAAATAACAAAAGAAAACTAAAAACAGCATAAACTGCCTGAAAATAACAAATATAAAAAAAAATAAAAAAGACATATGAAATTAAGTATACATACATTAACACAAAGGTATGAACTCATCCACACAGCAAATAAACCTAACAACCTCACTGTCTACAAACTAACAACAAATTAACATTTAAAGTGAAACTTCTGATTTTATTTACAGTTAACAGAAAAGAAAGCACTTGTTCCACTTAGGAATACCCCCAATGGAAAAGCCGCAAAATTGTGAGAAACACTTAGAAACAATATACAAGTAAGTATACAAAATAAAAGTGATTGCATAATTTTAAAATGAAATAACAAATTTACAAATGTTAAAATATTATTTATATATTTATAATATTACACTATTTTTAATTAACCCTGGGCGAAGTACTACGCTACCCTTGCATAGTTTGTGAAG
Organism: Lissotriton vulgaris; assembly: GCF_964263255.1. Taxonomy (NCBI): domain Eukaryota; kingdom Metazoa; phylum Chordata; class Amphibia; order Caudata; family Salamandridae; genus Lissotriton; species Lissotriton vulgaris. Next base: position 1,089,462,896 of record NC_141696.1, on the reverse strand, counting down.
TTTGCGCTACTTCGCACAATGCTAATTGCACGCAGCACACTGCATACACGCGTGTCATAGCGTAGCGGTCATTATTTGCTTGCTCACGGTCTTCAATGTCAAGTTGGCGACCGGGAGCGAGCAAAATGACATCCCGGCGAGACTTTTTCCTCGTTTGCGATCCGCAACATCAAGTTGCCGATTGCGAGCGAGGAAAATAAACCTCCAAGTGAGATTCTCAACGCGGGGAGGTCAGGTTTCTCATTGCGAGTATTCGGGTATGCTCATAACCGCTCATAATGAGAAACTACCAGTCTGCGTTGAGAAAGCTGCCGCTCGAGTAGAAATCTACTCGAGCGGCAGAAAACGACAGCTGGCACTGTGCAAGATGCAGTTTGCACTGATTGCACAGTGCCGACAAGCATCCGGTACTGTGCAATCAGGTCGAACAGCATTTTGCACACTACGCAGTTCACGTAGCTACGCGTTGCTCGCGTAGTGGGAAATTCACTTTGCGTAGCTATGCGTAGCGCTACTACACAAACTATGTCCAGAGTTACCTTCAATACATTGACAGAAGCTGTAAAGTGTATCACTTCGCAGAAAGGAAAGCAGTTACTATAGCCAGGAAACAGCATTAACAGAAACTATAACCTGGAAATGTATTAAATATTATTCTAAAGCATGCTATGGAAGGGCAACTACAAAAAATGATCTCGTGCTTCATGTAAGAGAGCACAACCACCCCCAAATGTAACAGAAATAGAAGTAGCAGAGAGATTGCAGGATATAAAGAAGCAAGCACTCCCAGGAACCCATACGCAAAATCCTTAAAGATATACTACATAAAGTCCCTGAACACATAACAGGTCAACTACCACAAATCCCCACTTTAAAACATTTAATTAAATCAACCCAAAGAGACACCAGAAATACCCCACATATCCCCTAGAGGACACAAAGATAGAAATATACCTAAACACTTCACAATGACATATAAGGGCCGATTATGATCTCAGTAGGAAGGAAGGCTTTCCAACCGAGATCGGCGGTTTAACTTCTGACCACCTAATTACAATTTAGGTGGGCGAAAGGGAAACCGGACGGTCATTCTGGATAGATTTTAACTGGCTCAAGGAGCCCGTCCTGTAATCCATATGGATGGCGTTTTTTACGTTGTTCAGATTATGATGCTCGATTTTCTTGCAGGATTTCCATGCCGTTCTTTCTGACTTGGAAAGCCTGTTGGAGACCGGGGTTGGAGGTCACTAGTAGGGGCCCCTTCTTTTTGGAGCCTCCTGTTCAGGGCTGAGGGGCTACCATAGGTGCCCCCTGGTTGATTCCTGCAGGACCCTGAGCTGCCTGCCACGTGGTGCAGGAATGAACAAAACCTCAGATTTCCCTATGGGAGCTTGGGCTACGTCTAGTTTACTGGTGTAGCTGAGGAAATATAAATTTTATGGTCAAGTAATGTTCCCTAACGGGTACCCCACCGTCTCCATGTACCAGCTTAAAGTGCATGTAACTTCCCTCCTGTGCCAGCTATGAAGACGCAAATACATTTGCGTCCAACGTTAACATGTCCTCTTTCAGACCCACCCTGAATGGGTTGAATATTCCGTTTCCAAGTATGCTATGCCAACGTCTTTTTGTGGTGTACTTTACACGTTTTTCAGCTCTGGCAAAGTAGGCCCTGAATTCTGCCATCGAGCTTTTTTTCCTGCTTTCTGACTCCGAAAGCTTCAGCCCAGGCTGTCTCTGTACCCGTGACCTCTGCCTTACTCCCTGTGCGGCTCACGGCGCTTAGCTCAGCCTGCTGCCTGCCAAGACTGTATTCAACCTTCGAATTATCTGTTCCGCTCCTCGAAAACGCATTCCTGCCTACTAGTTTAAGTAAACATTCCCCCAGCTGCAGAGCAAAGGGCCCGGCCTCACTGTCTCCGTGCAAGTAATTCATAGCCTCTGTTACCATGGTAGGCCCATGCCCCTCGCATTCTCATGTAGACACTTAGGCGCTTATACACGCACTCACAGTCAGTATAGAATAGCTTCTGCTCCAGAGACCTTTTCCGTTTAGATAATATGGTTCCCAAACATCAGATATCAGATATGATAGAGGTACGAGTTGATCTGACATGCCAGACTTCTGTCTCTTTCCGCCAGTGTAAATGTCAAGTCCCCTGCACCCTCCAGTTTCACGTCAATCACACGTCATGCAGCTGCGCGCGCATCCAGGCCTCAGATTCCTGCTGACATTACAAGATTCTGCTTTGTTGCCACCCACTTGTGACACCTACCTGTGACGTTTCTAGTACACACCTCCATGTTCACGCCTAGTTCACGCCTTCTAATTACGTATCACTACCACGTGGATGCTGTTATCTTGTTTCTCTCAGCTGTTACGCCTACTGTATTGGTTTCTATAATGTAACTTAAGTATATAAGCTATGTATTGTCAATAAAATATTGCTCTATCCCTTCCTGCACCCCAGTGGTGGCAGGAACAAGATATCCGGTCTTGACCATTCCTTTGTAAGGAATAAAACCCCTAAGAACTCTAACACCACGGACTCTGCCTCTTTCTTTCCGATTGAGTTATTAATTGATTAAGTACTTACCTGCATAGAAATTAGGACGGTAAATCAAATATTTACCACATAGCACATGCTCCCATAGGGAAATGTGAGTATGTGACTGCACCATGTGCAGTTGCATCATAATTAGGCAATCAGGAACGCCAACCTGGGGTCGGTCGGGCCCATACCTGCGACGGTGCATCCTCCCGCCATTGTAAAAAGCCCAATAATGAGTAATCTTTCCTTTAACATAATTATCTAAATAACAAAATATGAATCCCAACATTCTTTACAGGTTATTATTTACTAAAACTGGAACAATGTGAAACATGAATGATGGCTGCACCTCTCATAGACTGGAGGAGGCTGGGCTGGGCCCCCCCTCTTGGCTTTTCCACTCTTACCCCAACCTTGGTGCCTGGGACTTGGGCTGCAGATTGTGACCCACAGACTTTAGCCAGGATACTGGGATTTACACCTGGGCATGGACTCACATGCAGGGGATATACAGGTAAGAGCCCCTTTTCTCTTGCCAACTGGTGTGCGGGCTTTGTGCTGAAATTGTCAGCTATAACCCTTTTAGAAGTTCAGCTTGCTTTGGAGCTGTCTCTAGTGGGGCCTGTGGGCCATTTGAGATTTGACAATTAATGCAATACGAAAAGGTAGGGCGGTGGCAGAGTCTACATCAAGAGATCCCCCAAACTTGGTGAGCACTATGGAGATTTTCTGCAGCAAGTCATTGGGTTTCTGGATAAGGAGATTTAATTGGCCACCTGGTGTTTGTCCCAATCACCTATCCCTCTTCCCTACAGGGTTCTTCAGCCGCCTTACGAGAAGGTTCACCAGTTCTGGTGCAGGATATATATGTAGGACACACAAATACAGCACAAGATCGGGATGTCATTACCGGCCTATTCACACCAACACCCCCCCCCCCCACAAGGGTCAATGCTCAGCCAACAGTGCCCAGGGTGTGTCCTGGTCTGAACCCTGGAGTGGGGAAGAAAGCAGGAGGTGCACAATGGAAGTGCCCCTCGATTGGGGGCCTTGTCAAGTGCAGGAAGAGTATCGGGCCACAGTCAAATTTACCAGTGCCCCAAGCAGGTCCCAACATGGATACTACATTATTCAACACTTTCAAAGCAGCCTTGTTGTCAACATTGGACACTAAAGTAGACCCAATCCTACTCCGTTTATCCAGTCTGAAAAAAATGTCACCAATCTAATTGCTTTATTGCAAAGGAATAGCACCTACCCCTTAAAAGCCCCCCACTCACAATGTCCATCGACAAGAGCTCCTATGGTAATGTTATGGGGCCAGGATTGAGGTCCATGACGGAGCAGACGTGTCACCCAGCGACTTCAGCCTGCCATTTTATAACAGCTCCATCCATGATCAGTAATGAACTTCTGGCCTGACAAGTCAATCGTAAGGAGGGGGGTGTCGATCCCTGAGTATCACCAGCCTCAAGGCCCCGTAGCGGGTGGGTCCAACAGCTCTCCTGACGACAGGCTGGGAGGCATAATCCCAGGGGAATCCAATAACCCTCCCATGAGTCTGTGTCCAGTTCACCTGCCAACTGAGTCTACCCCGCTGGTCGTTGTCTTAGCCAACTAGCCCCGTCTTGACTCAAGGATCAAGGAAGATTTTGATAATTTGAAAAACAAGGAGGTGCACTGGCTAAATTCGAACATTGCTCCGGCGTTGAGGGTGGAATATCAAATCATCATGGTGCACAGGACATCTTGGGTGGGCAGTGCCAAGAAAGCTCGGGCAGTGGATTATGTTATCATTAACTTTAACAACTCTTTTATGGTAAACCGAATCTTAAGTACAGTTGTGAAATCTAATTATAGGTGTTGGAACTCAGCAATTGTGGTGCTCCTGGTGGGATAATTTTATAGGCCAAAGAGTTACCATTTTCCTTTATCCAGCTGCTCACAGGGGCGGCCCCAAGATGTGGGCCGCAGGAGCTGACTGGGGGCGACCACAGGCGTAAGTTTGGCAAATAGGTTCATGCCACTGAGTTTACTAGATGGATGTGATTGACATTATGCTGGCTCTCTGGTCCCACATGTTTCCCCATTACAGGGGGAGGCACAGCCTTTGGACCTGGAACTCAATCAGTGTAAACAGTGTAAGTTTATTATCTCCTGCAATATCGCAGGGCTTGCAAGCAAGATTGAGGATCCTGATTGGTTACTCTTTGTTAAACATTTTGACGTGATCTGCCTCCAGGAAACATGGGCTGTAGAGAATATTTTTCACTAGGAAGGCTATAAAACCTTCTTTGTGGCAGCTACCCCCTCTAGGCTAGGATGAGCCAAGTGGGGTCTTGTAACCTTTGTCACAATAGCAGTTCAAGGCGGCTCCGTTACCTTGCTCCACACTTCCTTCACCCTACATGTGATGTTATTATCGGGTGGAAAGAGTAAGCTCCAGCTTTTAAACTTCTATAATGCAGGAGTTGCGAACAGGGAAAAATGTAAAATTAGACGGCTGGGGTACGTATTACGGAACACTTTTCCAAGAGGGCAGAGCTACCATAGCATCTTTTTAACTAGGGATTTTAACATTCATATATGTGGAGATATTAGGCTTGGATTGAAAGCCATGGGCTGTGCGTGAGAAGCTAGTTTAGATATGAAACACACTCCTCAGGCTGTCATACTTAATGCTATCCTGCATAAATTCAATTTAACATCTGTTATGATTAAGCTGCCTCCGGAGAAAACTGATATCGTTCCCACTTTCAGTGGGAGAAGGTGCACGTCTTTCATTGATTTTATCTTCATCACTACACCTTTTTTCCCCTGATTAAGGATTTTTCAGTCAAGGCGTGTGCTCACAGTGATCACAACCCTGTATGGGTCTCAACAGGATGGCCAGAGTAAATAGGCATATTAAGGAGGCTTGTGGGGCACCTCTAAAAGCTGTGGAAGGTGGGAGGAGACTAATGTGGGGTCAAATCGTCCCAGAGCAGTTTTCTGAATCCCTGTAAACTTAGTGTCATGCGGAGTTTGCCACCTGTCTAGATAGTGAAAGCCACTTAATCGGACATCATGGATGCCTTTGGAAGTATGTCCAGTGCTATAGTGAAGCTTCTACGGGCCCCCGGTGGGTGTCCTATGCATTTAGAACCAGGATTGTTTTACTCTGAGTGCTCTCGTGCCTCGAGGAAACTGGCACAGTCCTGGAGAGTCATGCCTCATGAACAGGTGGTTGTTGAGAACCTCCGTAGAGCCTATAAGGCTGCCCTAGCAAAGCGAAAGTCTGCCCTGAAGGAGGAGGCCTGGTCAGGACTAGTATATGCTAGCACTTTAAGCAACAGCTCAAAGTTTTGGAACCTTACCAATAGCTCCTTTTTAGCAGGGGACACTGGCAACTCAATGGATGCCCACATCTTAGAGGAAGATTTGGTAAACCACTTTGAGGGCATTTTTCAGACTGACACTTTGTCGACAGAAGAGGTAAGAGCCAGCAGTTATTAATTAACCGTTCAGGCCAGCCGGCCAGACTTCTGTGCCTTATTGACTTTTGTCCCTGTTCTTTAAAAGGGTGATCAGGATAGCACTCTTTGCTACAGGCCTATATCTCTTTTGGATTCTGTGGTGAAGGTGGTGGGTCGCATGGCTTTAGACAGACTTACAACCTGGGCAGATGAATATAATACCACAGCCAAGGTACAATATGGGTTCCGCCCAGGGCGTTCCACAGTGGAATAATGTTTAAACCTGTGTATGGTTCTAAGTACACCGTGGCTCGCAGCAGCTCTGTCCATCTAGCCTTTTATGGATTTGTCCTCAGCGTTCGATCGCGTAAATAGATCAAAGCTTTGGCAGATGATGTCCTCTATTGGCATTGACAGGGACATTATTTTGCTTCTAAGGGACCTCCACAGAGACTCAAAAGTGGTTGTCCATTATTCAAAATATCTTAAAGTGACTTGCACATTTTATATAGGGGACAGTTGCACAAGGGGTGCATCCAGGCCCCCTTCCTTTTTAATCTATATATGAACTCTTTGGAGGAGGTCCTCTTGGAGATAAAACCAACTGCCCACAGGAGGGTAAGCATAGCCTGCAAGTTCTCCTATATGCAGGCGATACTGTCCTCATGGCAAGGACAGCCAAGGGGTTAAAACGCCTGTTGACCTCCTTTGTCATTGTTATAGAGGACCTGGACATGCTTGTTAATCACAGCAAATCATTTGTTATATAGGAGTGATCTTGTACAGTAAAGCAGTTCACTTTTAAGATAGGAACCTTGTCAATCTCGATGACAATTGTCTTTTCTTATCTGGGAGTAGTGTTTGACAACGCTTTGAGTTGGTGCCCCCTGATTACTAGTAAGAAAGGGGAACACATATGTCTTTAACTTTGCTTCTAGAGGGGGGGAACTGATATGAGCCCTTTTAAAGATTTAAAGAGCCAAATGTTTTGCAAAGGCCAGTTATTGGAGCAAGATATGGGGGTCATACGGGCCTGGAGCCTTTGCAAATTGCAGAAAACACCTTTCTGAGACGGGTACTCCCATTATCGTGCCCCATCTTATGTTGTGTATGAAGAGCTGGAGATAGCTTTTCTCTCAGATGAACTGGCTTTTCGTCAATTAGCATAGTAGATAAAGATTTGAGCTACGAAAGATAATGCCATTGGTAAGGACATGCTAAAGGATTGTCTTTCCCTTAATCACGCTAATCACATCTGCTGTCAAAAGTATGTAAGAGAAGGCCTCTGTAGCCTGGGATGGCGGATCTATTTGATAACCCAGAGTGCACATGTAAGAGGGACTCTGCTTGGGTAAAAGAGTGTTTTCTTAGAAGCAGCTGTTTTGATCGAGAGGAAACAGAGCTGAGCAAGCCCAGTGTGAGTAGGTACCTTTGGATTAAAATCAGTGGCAACCATTGAACCACATCTATTTGGGATGAAAAGCAACCATGATCGTTTTCTACTGACTAGATTTAGGCTTGACATTTTTCACTACCTTCTGGTCCAGCCAAGTGTTGTTTATAGAGGGCAGTGCATCATACCCTGTGGCTGCGACGACCAGGACATGATACACTTTGTTTTGTAGTTTTTATGAGGTTCCTAGAAAGTCTTCTATCATCCATATTCTTGAAAAGGCTTGTTTTCGGAGGGTGAGACCTGTTTTTCTCTTTTTACAACGTCTTTCAAATGATACCGTACTGTATATACTCAAATGTTTTAAGTGCTGCCATCAGGCTATGGTCAAGCTGTGATTGACTCTAATAGTGGAACTCCTTTTTTATACTGTAATTAGATCACATTGGTCACATGGTATTGTTTTCCGTACATATGTAGAGTTTTATTGATGTTTGTATGACTTTTATGGTTTCATCTGAAAAAACAAAAAACTTTTGATGATGAATGATAGCTGTGACTTTTCAAATGTGTCTCAAACCATTCACTCAGATGTACTCCATACATGGTGAATATCAAAACATAAATATCAATTTTATATATCCTTTCCCACCAAACAAACCAAGCAGCACTTACTACAATCTCCGAAACGATATCAACCACAAAACAAATAATTACTTCTCCTGAAAAAATATACACTCCAGGTAAACTAAAAAGAAGGAAACCAAATTAAAATCAATGGTTTATAATAAACCAAAAATGATTTCCTTTATAAACATGCAATCTCCCAATAACACATTTTTAGACAAAAATCTTTAAAGTAAATACAAATACCACCCGCAAAACACATTACACTTCAAAAAATACATATACATAGCAGTTAATCATCAAAATATAATAAACATACTAATTTAACAGAACATAGCAACGCATTATAAAACAGTGTGCTCAAATGAAAAAAAACAAGAGAGTGAAAAACACTAACACTAATTCATCTGATAGCACAAAAACCCACAATCAATGCTATAACTGACTCCTAGACCTCCTCTCTAAACCTCCTACCCTCAAAACCCTTATAAAAGGACTTTCCTGCTCAGACGAACACCAGAACCTTCTCACGGACTGGTTCTGGAAAAATAGGCTAAAAACAACACAAATAGATTACAGAATAGCAGGTAGTGGTAAACAAAAATGGTTGCTAAAAGAAACTTTAAAAAAAGGCTATCGCCCCAGGGAAATGAATGGCAAAAAATTCTGACATTTTGAATGAATGTATACAAAGGTTTAAAAATATTGAAGATGTAAAACATGTCAATACATATTGTGATAGAAAGAAAAAACATTTACAAAGTAAATTAAATAATAGTATAAACTATATATATAAATATTTCATATAAACACAGAAAACATGTTAAAACAATGTAGAAAATATGCATACAAAACAAATTAAAAATCTTTTAAAAAATTGATTGAAAATAATGCTGTGTAAATATAATGGACATGTGTTTTATTAAAAAACATATTTTATGTACCTACCTTTGTAAAAATTTTAGTTTTTCTGGTAAAATATACATTATTTAAAATGGCACAATATGCAAAAAATTTACCAGAAATAAAATGTAAAAACCGTGTGACATGTCTATATTATACAAACAATGTAATTATATGTTCATGTAGTTTACAAACATACAACTATTTTTTGTGTTACTAATGAACAATAATACTAATAAAATGACAAAATATTTCTAATACATACAAATAAAAACAATAAAAGATTTCAAAATGAAAACATGAAAATAAAGAATTACACTCCAACATAAATCATTTGTTAAAAATTGTTGAACTCAGAAGGGGTGACACTTACTATTCCCACTCAAATCTAAATCAATTTAAAGAATGTGTTGAACACTAAAAGGGTGACATTTACTATTCCCAATCCAATATAAACCAGTTTGATGTCGTTGTTGGTCTCTAAAGGGCTGACATTTACCATTCCCACTACAATCCAAAACAATTTGGGGAAGTGTTGGACAATGAGGTGGGTGATATTTAGACTTCCCACTCCAATCAAAACCAATTTAAGGAAGGTGTTGGGCACTAAAAGGGTGAAATTTACTATTCCTACTTCAGTCTAACCTAATTTACAGAAACTGTTAGACATTAAATGGGTGAAATTTAATACTCCCTCTGCGAATCTAAACCTATCTGGAGATAGTGTTGGGCACTAAAAGGGTACAAATTACTATTCCCACTGCAATCTAAATCAATATAAAGAAGGCATTAAACAATAAAAGGTGAAATGTAATATTCCTTTTATTTTTAAAATATATTTTTATTTTCCAAAGTATGCACACTTTATACATTGCACATTATTCATCATTAATTACTTCATATTCCATTAATTCATATCCTTTATATATATACAGTACATTTCATTACATAGTCCAACAAACTAATTTATAATAATTTCATTAAAGACATAAAGTCCTACCATCAAGTTCTATATAACCCCAGTCCCAGCTTCCATCTCTTTATGGGATCCCATATTCTCAAGCCTAGGATCCTTACTTTCCTACCTTTCTGTGCATAAATATTCTTCTCCATATTAAATAAAGCCAGCAAGTTAGCCAGCCAGGTTTGTAATGCCGGCGGGTTTTTATCCAGCCAAGCCCTAGCTATAGTGAGTCTGTACACTGCCATTGCTACAAACAGGAATTCCCGCTGTGTGTCATCCCCGTCCAACCCAATCCCTAGAAGGATCCAAGATGGAGTGAGTTTAGTTTGGATCCCCAATGACCTACTGAGAAAGCCCTCTATATCTCTGACCAGTGTATGCAATTGGGGACATGTAGCAAAAATGTGCACACGATCAGTTTCAAAAGCATTACAGCGGGGACAGGTGATACCGGTAGTGCCGCCCCATTTTGCTATCCTGGCTGGAGTAAAATAGAGTGAGTATAAGGTTTTATAGTGTTGAGACTGCAGGGGGGATGAGCACATAATTGTTTGGCCTAAGTGTAAAGATTCCTGAAACCAGGTTGTTTCCCCACCCAGTTTCTCCGCCCATTTGTTACCATATTTTTCCAAATCATCAGTTTTCCCTTTTACCAAACTTGCATAGAAAGATCGGATTGTACGATCTCCCATTAGTCTTATTTTATCCAAAATCTCATTCCTATTAAATCCAGCTGGCCCTCCCTGTTTGTTGTTTAAAAAACTCCTAATCTGGAGGTACTTAAAGAAACCTCTATTATCGATACCATATTTATTTCTTAAGTCTGTAAACTGTACCATCCCCTCAGAGTCAAATAAATCACCAATTTGTGCAATCCCCCTTACCACCCATTCTGACATTGTTTGATCTGCAAATACTGCTGGAGGGAATGACCTGTTTTTATACAATCTGATATATCTATTGTATCTCCCCAACTTAGATTTTTTCAAGAAAGCATTCCAGACCTTGACAGCGGCCGCAATTGTCTTGAACCTTGTTTTTTTTAAATATCCAAAATCAATGCAGTTTAACAGATTCCCACCTCTGTCCCTAATACTGCTGCATATACTTCCATAGAAAAATTGTTAACTCTTTGATCAAGGTCAGTACCTCCTATTAACCCCTGCATATATTGCAACGCTGCTGCCATGTAATAGAGTCTGAAGTCAGGGGCACCCCACCCACTCCTCTCTCTCTCGGGAGGGAAATAAACCTATAAGCCCTGCGAGTCTTGCCCTGCGCCCAAATGAACCTATTGCAGATTGCCTCCAATGCGTTAAACCAACTGGCTTCAGAAAATAAAGGTATGGATCTAAAAAAATAAAGAAACTTGTGAAGAATCAACATCTTGATCACATTTGTACAGCCCACCAGCGACAAATGTAAATTGTTCATCCTCTCTAAATCTACTTTTACCCGTGATATTAGTGGAGCCATATTATTTCCTACCACTGCATCCAAATTTGCTGATATTGCCACCCCCAAGTATATCGCCGACCCAACCACCCTAGCATCATTACATCTAGAGTAACTGTTTTTCACAATCTGTGTTTTAGAGCTATTCAGATTGTACCCCGAAACCTGTCCAAAACATTGAGCCTCTGTTTCCGTTGCCCTAATAGCGACCGTGGGGTTGGGTGTCAAAATGGCCACATCATCCGCGTATGCCAGCGTTTTAATTAAGCAACCATTTATATTCATTGCCGGAATCTCTGGGTTCCTTTCTAACCTGCGCAGATACGGATCCAGGTACCGCATGAATAACATGGGAGATGATGGACAGCCCTGCCTGGTCCCTCTGCTGATCTTAACTGCTGTTGAAAGTCCCTTGTTGACCCCAATCTTAGAGGTCGGATTTTTGTATAGAGTCTGTATGGCCTTTATGAAGCCCTCCCCTATGCCACTCCACCTCATAACCAACAATAAGTAGCCCCAGGAGACCCTGTCGAACGCCTTCTCTGCATCTAAAAATAGCGCTGCCATGTGGTCTCCCAGGGTACCTGCTGCATCAAACATAGTAATCACCTGTCTGACATGCTGTGTCGTCCCTTTTCCTGGGATAAACCCATGCTGGGAGGGGCTTACCAGACTCTCAACGACCCTTGATAATCTTTTAGCAAGCATTTTAGAGTACATCGGCATTCATCAATGTAATCGGGCGGTATGAGCCTGGAGCGGTTAGAGGTTACCTTTCTTTGCTATCACAATGATGTCTGAAATGTAATATTCCTACTGCAATTAAAAACTAATTTGGGGAAGGTGCTGGATACTAAAGAGATGGAATTTACTATTCCCACACCAATCCAACCATATTGGAGGAAGGTGTTGGACACTAAGGGCCTGATAATAAGTTTGCTGGGCGCCACCAGGTCTGCCATTCCACTGTACCGTCAAACCCCGCGGTCTAGCTGCCCACCAGATCAGAAGTTTCCTACTGTCTGGTGGGCTTTTTTGGGCGTCCCCATAGTGGTGCCTCTAACAATGGGCACCGCAATAGGGATACCAAAAACAGTTCTTGCACAGTATAGACTGAAAAGTTCATGTTGTGAAGGAACTGGGGTGCATTCCACAGGGGGGCTCATGTTATGCACCCCGGGGACAGAGACATCAGGGTTTTCCTGGAGGAGGAGCTCACACGAAAACCATGGCAGAGGGGGAACTCCTAATATGCTTGTCAGGACCTGCCTAGCATATTGATGCCTCCTGACCACCGCAATACCACCAGGGAGCGTCGGTTCGTACTAGGGCAGCTGGCAGACTGCCAACAGCCCCATCCCTGAATCTGGTGTTCATTGGACCGCCAGACTCGTAATTGAGCCTTAAATGGATAACATTTCATAACAATCCCAATCCAATCTAAGGATATTTGTAAAATGGGTTGGATGTTAAAAATGGGAAATTTACAATACTCACTTTAACATAATTTTTTATAGAAAGTAATACAACAATTTACAAAAGCAATCAATACTCCATAATAATGCACATTTAAAAGATATATATATTATTAAACATCATTTTATCTAAAAACAAACTAAATTAAGCTACAAACAAATATATATAAACTAAAATATTAATATGGTAAAATATTCCTGTTGAAAATATCTTCAACACAATATTTTAGTAACACTTTTTTTCCAATATTTATATATAGAGTGCTGTAAGCTATTATGAATGTTTTGATGGATGATGATGATGAAGTACTAAACGTGTGCATCATGATGTTGGGTTTGGTCACAGAAGATGAATGGATGGCGGAGCTGAGCAAAGATTACACTCCAGGTAGTGCACTGAATATACTTCTGAGTGAAAGAGTTTGTGACTATTCTCTCATGTGCTGCCAGGGCACATATTACATCACTTATACCTTATTGATGACATCCCTGATGATTTCTCAAATGTCATCAATGATGTAATATTTGAAGGTATAATCAAGGCATGGTGGGGGCAAGGCCGGAATGGCCATACAGGGCACCAGGCATTTCCCTGGGAGGATGGAAGTGTGGGGGGTTTCTTTGTTAATGGGGGCTGTTTTTGCAGTGCGGCAATGTCTGCCCCTGGTAACAAAATTAGCAGACCAACATAATCCTCACCGCACTCACTTTTATTTATAGCCGCCCTGTATTTTGAAATATGGTATAATTTTAAAAGCTCCCACTGCAGATTTCTTTGTATATTAAGCAGCAATAAATATGTCAAGATATCTCTGGTGTGTACTCTTCCTGCTCTAGTGAGCTGATGTTTTGCCTAGTGGCAGTTTTAACTAATCTAAGGTAGTGCATATATTTTTTATGCCTGCTTCAAAGAATGTGTACCACGCAGATTACATAAGTGTATTTTATGTGATAGCTCTGTGCCTTCTACTTTTGTCACAAAGATCCTTTTGTTACGGTGCAGTTCATAGGTTACAATAGTAATCTATCACAGTGAGCTATGAACTGCCATCAAAGAACTGCATGCAAGTAGCATGGTACAGGTTAGAACGTTATGTTTTTCCACTCTTTCAGTACCCTAATGTTGCTAAAAAGGATTTGTTTGGGTGGAAATAAATTCGTATTAGTAAATGTAACCATAACCACGGTGTTAAGTTTTGAATCCTGAGTTTATACATCTCCAGCCCAAGCACTCTTAGACATGCCTACCCCCGTAGTGCACTTTGCCTTATGTAACATTTTCTATACACTGACTTGCACACATATTATTCATTGTCTCTATGTGTGTTTGATGTAAAATGCTTCAACACCATAATTTGGTATGAAAGACACTTTAGAACAAGTGAAATCCATATGAGAAAAGAGCGAAGGAGAGATGGGCACTATTTAAGGGTGATAGTGAGAGAACCATTGAAGGACCCCAATAAAGATTGTCATATCCTGGTGCACAGTAAGCCCCTCATTTAATATGTTTTAAAAGCTAATACAGTTGAATACATAATGAAAAAGAATGGACCATTTTTGCAATTTTCTCCAAATGTTTTTGGGGAAGAACCCCCCCAAAAACCTCCCTTCTAGGGGTCCAGCTCACTCACTGTTCTCCATTTCTATGCAACGTATGGGCGCTAGTCTGTCAAAATTTGCAATGGCTGCTTTGGGTTCCCAGTCAGACTCTGGGTGGGGGCCATAGTTATAGGCCATAGTTATACTTAGCTTAGTAAAATATAATTAGGGAATTTCAGTGTTTATTTGTTTGTTAAGCAATCGTTTTTTTTATAATTACAACACTTAACTATAGCATCACTTTGGCCCATATGTATCATGCATTTTACCAGTCACAATTGGCACAATTCACTTCCATATGGCTAAGTGTTCCACCCCTCCCTCAATGCCACTGCTCCCATTCTGCAAATTAGGAGCTGGATAACCATACCACAACTTCCCCTACGGTCAGTCAACTCTTGTGCCCTCAGTTGACGTACCGATCCTCTTCACCACCACTCCAACAGGAACACAACAAGCAACAAGAAGACTTTCATGCAGCTTTCCAGCTAACTAGTTTCAACTCAACCTGCCCTGGGGCCTAGACCCTGCTGCTGGCCTCTGTTGGGGAGATTCTTGAACAGCAAACACTGTACCTAAGGTGCTAGTCCTTTGGCTGGTGTCAATGTGTACTCCTCCTAACAAAATCCAAAATTTTGGACTTGGAAACTTTCTGGTTCCAAAGACCTTCAGAGGATCTGGTCTGACCTGTTAAGCTGAGCCAAAGAAGATGTGCTGCTGCTGGGCTGAAGATTTGGGTTTCTCCCTCTCAGACCTTTCCTGCAGCAGCAAATCCAATTCAGCAGGACCCCACAGAGAAGGTATCCAGCACAGTAGTACCCCCTTTGTAATAACCTGCAGCCTTACCCTGCTGAAAGAATCCGAGCTCCAAAAAAGAGACAAGGTTTGAAGGTAGAAACCGTCACTGGGCAAAGGAGTGAAAAAAATTTAGTTTCTCCTGCTTGAAACTTTCTTACCAAAAGTCAACATGTCGACCAAGACCTCGTCCTGTAGCTACCCAATAACATGAAGTCCTCTCCTACCAGAGCCTGCTGCCTTTCCTTACTGATGAAGTTTGACTTCTATTTCAAAGAATGAGTCCAATGGTAAAACTTTTGACTGGGTTAAACCTGTTTTTTTTTATCCGGCCTGTGTTCAATTGCAGTCAGCCTTAACTTGCTAAGCAAGCAGATGAGTGTGGTTGGCGCCTAATACATTTTGATGATATTTTTCAATTTAAATTAAAAAAAATCATAACTCCAGTTTGTGTAATTGTATTTTTGCCATTTGTGGCATCATTTCTTTTGATAAGGATTACTAAATTTTTTTTAAGTGGTTTAGTATTTTTATTGTGTTCTGTTTTGACTTTATTGCTGCTTTAATACTGGAAACCTACTGCACCTATTGACCCTCAGTTAAGCATATCTGCTCTGTGCCATAGCTAACAGGGGACTGAGCTTAGGTTAAATTAGTGACGTTACTGCTTTGCCCTGACAATGGTTGTGGTTATTACTTGAGATGGGTACTCACCCCTCCTGTAAGAATACTCCAATTTCTTACATTGATCAATGTGAGTCATGCCTGCTTTTATATATCCTTATTACATAAGGCACTCAGCAAGGAAGTGACAAGGAAGTAATGCTTCAATTTCAAATAGGTAATCCCATTTCATTGAGACTACTTGTTCCTTCTATTGGTTTCAGCCTTCTTACCCTCTCTACTACATGCCTGACTTTGAATATGGTCTGTTGGTCTTCTTTGGTGGTCAAGCTGGGATGTTTTTGGATAGATGTTGTCTTTTTGATGTACACCTGTAGGGGTGGAGTTTAAAAAGTATTTATTTTTGGCAGACAGTGGGGTGTCTTTCTCCAGAGTGCAGACACACCTCATGATATAAGGACTGGAACAGGGAAGTATAATCTGAGTAATGAATGGGATTACACATAAATAATCAAAGCATTTCCTATTAAACAATGAAGAACCATTTGTTTAACATGCTACTCCTCTGTATACACCTAGAGGCTGTTGCTGTTTATACAACACACACAGAAATGATGCTCTTTGACAGGTAAAACCCTCTCCTTATTAGGCATCCGTTTTGAACTTCTAAAAAATGGTAGAGAGCATGATCTACCACACTGGTGATAATTCACCGTCACAAATAATAAAATAGAAGTGTGTGTGTGTGTGTGCCCTCTCCCTCCCTCTTGATCTACTAAAAACCCGTACAGGTGCCTGACTCGATAATAAACTATAAAAGGCAGCAACTTGTTTTTCATTTTCTCTGTTTTGAAGTTCTTTGGTTGGATTTCAATTACAGGATTCTCGACCGCATTACAACTCTGCAGCCTGACAGTGGTCTGCAGATGCGTAAAGAGTGATTGCATCTAGGTTGTGGCTCAACCACTTTCTATATATAAAAGAAGAGAAGGGCACAAGGTCATGTCAGGTATCATGTCCCTGTATGCACCTCTAGTTGGAGTTGATAAATAGCTTCAATTTTCTCTGCTTTCTGACATGCATAACATAACTAGAGCAGCTCCTTGGGGACACAACCCTGTCTGGGCATCATGGAAAATTATTTTTCTGGAAAAGATGTGGCAAGATTCGTTCACTGGTGTGAACAAGCATAATTATCGGTTCTCTCTGAATATGGATAGTTCCTCATATATTCTATTTTAAACTGAAAACATCACTGAGATTTCATTGTTTGCAGTAATAGATTTCTGTGATTCTGAAATGTAACTTACATTGCAAGAATCTCAGTAGCCTTTGAAATCAGAGTAGGCCGTCCTCTTTTCAGTGTGAAGCTTACACAGAAAAATAAGAACATTTGGAGAAATTCCTTTTATATGTGATATAATCCACAGTGACGCATTCTCTTGAAAGTATACATCCTATTCAGATGTATCGAGATCTCTTCCAGGACAGATATAGTGAAGCACGCTAATATTAAAAAAGGCAATTAAGACACTATTTTAAAGTTTTGATAACATGTGTATGTTTGGGACAAGTAATTAGAATTAATAAAAATACAATTCTCACTCTACCTGCAGTAGTCTGAAAAATATGATACTGTACTTGTGATTACCTCATTACTCCAGGAAACATTTAAAAATAATAAACCAATAAATCTGAAGGATACCTATGAAGCAATAATTGTGTAACCATTTAGGGGTCGATTACGATGTTGGTGGGAAGTGCCTCCTGGGCCCCGTTGGGGGCGGTCGGATTGACAAATTGTAGCTTGGGATACAGTTGTACCGACCAAAGTATTATGATGCCCTAATAGGCATTGCTCACCGACCGGTGCTGTTCCTCCGACTCCGATTGGAAATTCCGCCTGAGAAGCTCTTACAAGCAAGTTCCGGCCCTGGAACCGCCTGCCCTATTACGATTTGTATTTCCAACATGCTGTTTCTATCCAACCACCTCATCGGATCAGGTGGAAGGGGAGTCTTTTAAGTCCGAAAATCATCACTACACAGCTTCACAATATGAAGCCAATTGCGCATGTCTTCCCTCTACTGTACATCATCGATAAATATGAGAATATGAAGCATCGCAGACGTCGCCGCTGGTACATTACACACCTACTCCTACACATTAACATGACGGAAGTATACCTGTAAGAACGACATTTAGTTCACATGCAACATGTACATATACAAACAAGCTAAAAGTTACCATAGTGGTTTTCTCAGCACTTCACATGTGATCAATAAGGTATGTAACTGTTACCACGCAACTTTTAGCACAAAATACTTTTACAATGAAACTATTACCACGCAGGACCCTTTACCACGAATACCTTTACAACACATTACACTACAACGCAGATACTATTACAACGCATACCGTTACAACGTAAGTATAGGTAAGTTTATCTTTATTTAAAAACATTTATTAGGGGTATTGGGTTTGGGTTTTGGGGTACAGGGGTATTTTTTGGTTTCAGGGTTGGGTTTGGGTTTTGGGGTACAGGGGTATTTTTAGGTTTCAGGGTTGGGTTTGAGTTTTGGGGTACAGGGGTATTTTTAAGTTTCAGGGTTGGGTTTGGGTTTTGGGGTACAGGGGTATTTTTAGGTTTCAGGGCTGGGTTTGAGTTTTTTGGGGTACAGGGGTATTTTTAGGTTTCAGGGTTGGGTTTGGATTTTGGGGTACAGGGGAATTTTTAGGTTTCAGGGTTGGGTTTGGGTTTTGGGGCACTGGGGTATTTTTAGGTTTCTGGGTTGGGTTTGGGTTTTGGGGTACAGGGGTATTTTTAGGTTTCAGGGTTGGGTTTCGGTTTTGGGGTACAGGGGTATTTTTAGGTATCAGGGTTGGGTTTGGGTTTTGGGGTACAGGGGTATTTTTAGGTTTCAGGGCTGGGTTTGGGTTTTGGGGTACAGGGGTATTTTTAGGTTTCAGGGCTGGGTTTGAGTTTTGGGGTACAGGGGTATTTTTAGGTTTCAGGGCTGAGTTTGGGTTTTGGGGTACAGCGGTATTTTTAGGTTTCAGGGTTGCGTTTGGGCTTTGGGGTACAGGGGTATTTTTAACATATATATTTACAAATTAATACATAAAAATTAATATATTTAATTAAAATATTTAATAATAAAATAATTATTAATTAATTAAAAAATTAAATTATTATTAATTACATTATTTAAAAATATTATATACTTACCTATACTTACGTTGTAATGGTATGCGTTGTAATAGTACCTGAGTTGTAGTGTATTGCGTTGTAAAGGTATTCGTTGTAAAAGGTCCTGCGTTGTAAAAAATGCGTGGTAATGGTATGCGTGCTAAAAGTATGCGTGGTATCAACATATATCCGATCAATAGGGACTATTTTCAACACGCGAGGCGGACATAATCTGAGATCTGCAACTGTCACAATAACAACTAAAAGCCTATGGCTGTGTTTGATTCGGTTATGAAAGGTCTACCATGACCTTTGAAAAATCGGTCTGTGGTGCAAACACTTTCGTCAATGTTGTTAGTTTGTGATATTCCAGGCCCGAATGCAGCATATTTCTCATGAAAGGGGCATCTAACTGAAATGCTCACATTCCCATCCTGACCTAACCTTGAGAGGCACATGACACATTGATTGGGAGGCTAATACCAACAGGAAAAAGACTATTCCATTTTGGTACTTAGGGTTTATATGAGTCATTATGCATCTCAGGTGCATTTCAGGTACATATTATACCTAATCACTGCATTACAAGACAGTGTGACCCAGTGAGCGATCTGTGTGACATGCAGGTGGAAAAGGGGTGTGTGTGTTTGAAGTCCTGGATACTTCATTGCAAGAAGAATGACTACACTCTAATATAAAGCAGCATACATACTCTTTACTCTGCTATGTGATTTTATAGGACATCTTTGTGTGCTACACTTAAGTGTACAACAGTATTTTATGACACTTCTACATTGTAAATGGGTTGTATATGTCAATATTTTTTGGAATGCAAACATAACAACATGTATATGTCCACCATGTGACATTAGTGTGCATATATTGCATTGTGATATGCTAAATGCATTTGGTATCCCAGAAGTCATGCATTATATGATCTGATTGTGTGTACAGATTAACTATATAATTTATATAGTAAACATAAGTCTAAGCTTCTTGGCTTGCGAGTTTTGGAGTATGTCCTGCTTGATTTTGCAGCCTCCTCTGTACAGGCCCTTTACGGACTTCCAAACAATGGAAGAGAGACATAATCAAAAAATACTGTCTCACAAGGGCATCAATCAATGATTTGTGCCAGTAGTTGCCACTTTATTTGTGGCCTCAGCGCACTGATCCAACAGCACTTAACCTCTAGGTTAAAGAGATGTCAGGTCTACAATTCTTTGCCTTGGGAACATTCCAATACACAGTGGCAACATTGGGTGGAATGTCCCATCCCATGTTTAGTATTGTTTTTTGGGATGTGTTGAAGGTATGACCCCCATACATGGACTACTATCTCACGGTTCCGAAACCTGGAGAATTGGTTGCCATCGAGGGTGATTTTTAGGCTTTTGGATGAATACTCCATGTAATTGGAGCAATTTATTACACTAATGTTGCTTTGATACCACCATAAGTCAATAAACAGGTGTATCACAACAGGAAACACTTCCACTCCATCAATGTCTAGGTGGTGTGTTTGCCTGAGATTTGCAATTCAGATGTCTGTGCCAGATTTCCAGGGTCTGCACATGACTCGTATATCCTGCATAACAGCTTTGTCCCACATTTATTGAGTTAACTGCAGCCTGCAGGTGCCTGGATTGTTAGTAGGTTATGTTGTATATGAATTTTGTAGTGTGTTTTGTTTGTATGTCAGATAGGAATACATTTCTATCTTCAATGTAGGAGACTCAGATTACCCCAACCAGCCATTGTTACTGACACCACTGTACAATCCAGTTACCCATCAGAAGTGGGATTAAATGAATTCCATGCCTGGACCAGGTAGATAGTGGAGAGGACATTTGGCCTCCTGAAGTCAAGATTCAACTGTATGGATAAGATGGAGGAGCCCTCCAATATGCCCCAGGAAAGGTGTGCCAGATAATTGTGGCTTCCTGCATGCTACACAACATAGCAATATGTAAGAACATACCTCTAATTGAGGATGGACGAGACCAGCAGTTGCCACTGATGGAGGATCCAGGCCCAGGAAATGATGACAGTGGTGATGATGATGATGGAGTAGACTGAAAACAACAACTTATCAACAACGTTTTCACATGACTGTAAGTATGCAATGAGAGGAGGTTACTAACCACCATTGCTTGTTGTTGTGTAGTTGGTTGACAATATGTATGTATGCGTAAGAGTGTAGGTTAAGTATCCTGAAGTTTGTTGGAGACTTGTTTCAGAAATGTTGAAATGTACATGAACAGTATTTCAGGGAAGCCTTTCTAGTGTTAACAATGACTTTGTTGTGGCTGAAGTGTCCCACTTCTCTGACTTGTGATACATTATTTATGATTGCTTAACTATGTTTTTTTCCTAGTAAGCTTTGCCATGTGATTTACAGAATGGAGTTACTGAGTTGTGACATCACCAGACATAAGATGCTGTGACAGACACCAACATGGATGTGGAAATATTGCTGAAACACCTGGCACATACTTTCTTCTGACATAATAGTCTCATATTTTTGTTATTAGTGCTTTTGTCTACTGTGAGATATTAATATAGATTGTGTTCAGGTACCAGTTTGTATCTGGACAATAAAAACGTGTTCCACATTGAGGTTTGCATTGTCTAATATCACATATCCAAACAAGTTAAGATCTAAATTTGAACACGATGAAGGAGTTTACTAACAATGATTGTTGATTGGGCTGGTAACTAGTATTGATGGTGTATACAATTGACTTACTGTGAATATGTACCATGGACTACAGATTGTCTGATACTCTGATTGTGTATATCTATCTTGTTGCGCAAAAGCTCATTAACATTGTGGCACTTAAGTTACAACTTGCATGTACTTGATTACCTAGGGTGGTGACACTTTCACAATTGTGATAAAAAGAGGATGACAACATTTTGAGTTTGAACAAGTCACAACATGAGCTAGTGTTGATGTGTAAATTGGTTTATTTTGACATACATTGTGCATAGGAGATGACATGTAAGAGTGATGTGCTCATAAAACAAAAATATATGTGATGATTGGAGCTGACAGCATTTACTGATGAAATCCAAAAGAGCCTAGCGGGAGTTATCCAAGTCCAAAGTCCAACTTTGCACCTCCATCAGATGTGGAACAGTTTGTATGGACAGTCAGCAAAGTTAACGCTCAGCACACAATGGATGACATATTTTTTTACTTGCTGGCGGTGGTGCATTGCCATTTGACTCGCCCTTATCTTTCTGCGGATGACCCTTCCCACGTTTGGTTGGAGAAACCACAACTGCAGCCTCCTGCGATACTGGGGAAACTCCGCCTGGCTCAACGTCCCTCCCTGTGGCTTGTGCAGATGTTGTTGGCACAGATGGAGTTGGCACACAGGGAGGAATGATTTGCTGGCAAGCTAACAGATGGAGGCTGGTACTGATATACCTCGGCACCCCTAAGACCTCGTCTATTAGTTGGTTAAAACATTCTAGTCATTGCTCCTGGGAGGCTGGCAGCTGTTCAATGTTCCAGAGGTGTTGTTCAACCTGGCCTATTGTTCACTGGTACCCCTCATGGGCATTGAGTACCCAGGATAGGTTTGGGTGGGCATCCGAAGCACCAGCTGATCAATGCCATGGATCCACTTGACCCTTCCCTCCACCCCTACCGCTAGGGCATGCACAGTTTGCAGTGGCACAATAAAACCTGACCCTCCTTTCTCATTGACTGTGTTGTTGTCTGTCAACTCCAGAGTGCTCTTTGTACTTGTGCTTGTGGTGTTTACCTTGGCTTCTGTGTCTGTCAGGGTAGAAGTCAGCTGAGAGTTGCTAGCTGAGGCAGAAGTTGTCACTGTGGACTGTGCTGTACATGCTGGTGCTGGTGCTGTGATGGCCCTTGTTGCTCCTCATTGTCTGAGGGTACAGGAGAGTCCTCAATGCCAGTGAGATAATTCTGGCTTGGAGTCTGAGCCTGGCTGTTTTCATCATTGGCCATAGAGGTGTTCCCAGCTAGCCCTCTTGGTACAGAAAGAACACAGCCAATAATCTGAATGTCCACTGTACCTCAAAACCTACCCATTACAACAATGACTAGACCAAAAACATTTTAAGAGGAATGATTTGCCTCTTTTTTCCATGATGGTAACCTATGTTTGGAATGTAACTTTTACAAGAGGTGTACTGGTGATCAGTTCCACCTATGTGCAGAAATGGCCATGTTCTGTATATTTCTTATGACATGTCCACATGCATTGCCTTGTACCTGACGCTCTGTAGATCACACTGGAGTATTACTGTGATCCACATCTGTAGAATGTCAATGACATACGAAAACTTAAAATAACAATGTTTTAGTTTTTACGGCCTGTGTACTGGGCACAGTCTATATATCAGGAGTCACATAGTGAGGGGTAGTGTAATGGAAAGATGGCTGACACAGGTGCATGGTGTTTGCAGGACATGCCTTGATGGGAGTTGGGTTCAAGTCAAACACCATCCACTTATACAAACCATCTTGAAATTAAACTTCCCCTCATTGTCAGAACACCACTCTTCCTGGTGGGTTGTTCGGGCTGGGTGAGAAGGTGTGTGTAGGACACATACAACAATGTAGTTGTAAAGATTCCCTTTAAACTAATATGATACGTTAGCCTGAGACACCAACTGTCATCACATTCAATCAGCACTGACTCACTGGGAACAGCTCCATTTAGGTTACACAGGTCCTTATATTGAAAAAAGTTTATTTATTGATAGATCAATGATTAAAAGCACAAAACTAAATATTCACATTAACATACGGGATAAAAAGTATTTCAAAGAGTAGAAAGTTACCCACCAAAGATTAAAAAACATTGAAAGTACATGATTTCTACACTAGACATCTAGTAATTGAACAAAAAACCACATGGAAGAACAAATATAAGGCAGTTAAAAATGTGCCTTTACACAGTTAATTTGAAATCCATGTAAACAAGGCAAAGGACTGTTAGTTCTGGTCTTAATGCTCCTTGTCCCCCATCAAATTTAACATTATTTTCTGCGTTGGCGCATTTCGGGAGGACAACGTATATATGACCACCTTCTTCAGGACTAACAAGGATATTTCTTCCTTATACTGTATTATTCAATTATCTAACAAAAAACATGAAAATAAAATTAAAATCAAAAAACATTTGGTCTCAAGCACATTAAACCAATATTTTTTACATTAAGACACTTTATAAAAAACAAGTATTTTAATTTAAAACATAGAGGACCTACATCATCGCAGTACAGATATATCCTGTATCAGCGTTCCCATGCATTCACCCCATATCTCACACTCCACCATATTATTTAACTAAGGAACACCTATGTGCAGCTATCTGAACTTTGCAAATGTAGGCACGTCCATTGATATGTGGAGGCTTATATATTATTGGATGGTCCTTCTATGGTCTAATTGTGATCCCACCCCACAGATACACAATATTATGCACAAAGCAATACCTTCAATCAGTTTGCAGAATTGTACACCTCGGGAAGCATCCTATAACCCGAAGCAGAGTCTCACTTTAGTGTCCCATGCCTGTTAACATAACATAAATAGTCAATGAGGTGGTACGGAGGTCCACCACTAGTCTGTTGGTAGAAGACAGGCTATAAAAGGGGAAACATGCCCGGGATAACGAGTGAAAAAAGGGTTGAAAACGACACTACATTAACTCAAAGAATGTGTGCCCAGAAAGGGTAAGTAAAAGAGAGGTAAAACAAGCCCATGTTAATGGGTGAAAGCGTTCGAAGAAGACAGTGAAATCAACAGTATGTCAAGTTGAGCTCCATGTGGTTAAAGGAACAGAGTAACAATGAAAACTAGAAAACGTGTGATTCAACAAAATCGTTCGAAAAAGACAGTGAAATCGACACTTTGTCAAGTCGAATCTTCGAACGCTTTTACCCGTTAGCATGGGCATGTTTTACCTCCCTTTTACTTACCCTTTCAGGACACAAATTCTTTGACTGTCATTCTTAAACATTTTTCACTTGTCATTATGGGCATGTTTCCCCTTTTATAACATGCCTTCTACCACAAGCAAGTATATTCACCATGTTTCACCATGAGCCCATCTTGTTCTATATCCCTCCGTATACCCATTGTATTCTCTGTTTTCTGTTTCATTTTTTAGACTAAATTCCCCTGATGAAGGGCTTACCCAAAATGCATTGGGTTTGTTCCCACTAATTTGCATACTTGGAATGTATTCATGTACTTAGGTTCTGAATGATACGTTTCCTTTGAAATGAATTGGAAACCTTGACTGTTAAGTCAAATTGAAAAGTAAAACGTATCATACTCCAGGAAAACGTACCTTGGTTTATTGAATTAATTACCTCATATGGAGGTGCGCTGTGCAACTGGGGGTTGTTACCTGTCCTGATAACGCCTTCTCATACGTCTCTGTCCCACACTGGGGATCAGCCAGCGATACCCCAGCTGCACGCAGAAATTCTTAACTAGTTGTTTTACGGGCAGAACGTTTTACAACAGGTGTGCACCTACCATATACCCCATCTCTTATATTTGCATTTGCCATGTGGCACACATATCACCATCAGCCTGCAACTTTGTTGGATGCATCATAATCAGCTCTGCGGTACAACCGATGCATTTGCGAAGTTGGAATCCAAATGGGACAGCCTTTCTGGCTGACGCATTTAGAGCGGACATTCTAACCAACACTGTGGGAGTTTTTCTTGGTATACATCATAATACAGGGGTAGGAAACATCGCAGACTAGTCGGGCGGAATGTATCCGTGTCTTCATCGGTCGGACGGTCTTTCTGACCAACATCGTAATAGCCCCCTAGTATTTATTACAGATTTAAAGAAGTAGTAATACATATCAAACACAATCACTAGCTTCATTCCACTGAGGGTTTGCACATAGTTCATCCAGCAAAATGCTTTTGTCAATTGCTGACACTTTTCCATTGTTTGATGTAGTATTTACAGCATTAACACATCAATTAGCTAGGTGCATCACTAAGAACATTTGATTTTTTTGCAAAGGGTTATTATGAAGTAAATCGTAATTCTGTTACAAACAATGTACAGACAGTGAAACTCACCCAAGAGAAAATATCGAGGCCTATGTATTGATAAATTCTACCCATTTCAGCATAGCAAATGACCATATTTTTCTTCTTTAACTCAGTTCCAAATGTACACTGAGTTCCAATTCTGTGTTCAACTATCGTGACCTCTTAGAGTCCATCAATATAATATAGCAACTTTCCAATCTGTTACGGATGAATTCACAAATGCCACCTCTTATGGATTTAGGACTGGGGTCAATTTCATAAAATCTTAACAAATTGCAATTTCTCTTTGAAATGTCTAGCAAGAGGTAGAATGTGGATCGGCATGTGCTCCATTACCCGTTCCTCTGTTGTGGTTGGTTGTGATGACTGTGGCTTTCGTGCCCGCAGTCTACTGGTGGTGATATCACATATTACATCATTCATGACATGGTCAGTGACATCACTGATGATATCTAAAATGAAATCACTGATGACATCATCCAGTGAATGTGCTTTGGTTTGTTATTTAAATATGTATTAAATATACACCAATCTGCATTGAAGAATCAGTGGATATATAAATATCTAGATAGAGGATTTAGTAGCAGTGTAATTGATTGTTTACTTGAGTAATTTATAGTGTCTCACTAAATATATTGGATAGTGACTAAATTGTATGAATATCTGTATTACTTGGTCAGTTGTTGTGTAAACTGCTGCACCAGTTGGTTACTAGCTATGTGGAAGTCTATATTAGCTAATGATTAGTTAACTGATTATTATTCTTTTTTTTTGTCCTCATTAGCCACTTTATCGTTCCAAGAATTAACCGACCACCAAGACAAAAGTCCCTGCAAAGGTAGGAAACTAGAAAACAGCTCCATGTCTCCCAGGGGCAGACCAGATACCTTGGCGGGAGGAAACCTCTGTACGATCTTACTCCATCCAAGCCTAAGACATGCTATCGGTCCCCTATCTTTGTGGCATGGGGATCCTCCCGTTGGACCTGGAGTACTGGGCCTAATCATCGGACCCGGGGGGAAAAAAAAAACCTGGGTTCTCTGACAGTTTTATCTCCACTCAAGTAGAAAATTCCAGAAGCTCAGACTACGGGGACTACTAGCCCTTGCCATATCGACTTTAGATGTTTCATAAAGTGATGTCAGCCACTCTGCATGAGTCGGCGGATTGATATTGACCCAGTTTTTACAGATTTGTCTTCTTGCTAACAATATGGCATGGTATAAAAAAGACCTCTACCCCCAATGTTATCGCTTAGCCCAAAAATAACTAAGGACCAAGAAAAAGAAATCGAGGTTTTAAGAATTGATTCAAGAGATGTCTTAACTTCTTGCCAGAAACTACTAATATTGGGACACTCCCAAAACATGTGGAGATCTGAGGCTGCTGGGAGGAGGCATTTATTGCAGCATTTCCCTGGTTGGAACTTAGACAGTCTTTGGGGGGAGTAGTATGCGCGGTGAAATGTAAATAGTTGATTGCGCCTCAACCAGGCAGGTGTGATGATTTTATACAGGAGACTGAAAGATCTCGTCCATAGTTCTTCTGCCTGAACTTCTCCGTTCCCTCCCCACAGTTCTACCGGGAGGCTGAAGTCTCCATCTGCTTCCTCCATAATGTTCCAATAGAAAAAAGCAAACTCCTTACCTCCACTGACTTTCTCAACTAACTTTTTCTCTAAGGGACTGTATCCCCCAAGTTTAACCTTTTTCTTTGTCTGTTCTCGAAACCAGCTTGACAGTTGTATATATATAAACCAGGATAATGGTGAGCTAACCCTCTCTGAGAAGATATCCCATTCTAGTGAAGACCCTCCAGCCACCAACTCTCCCCATCTTATTATCCCTGCCTCCAATAGCAGAGATGTAAAACTCTCGACATGATGCGGAGAGAGCCCTGGAAGATCCCAGATAGGGGCAAGATTAGAAAAGTATGCCCCCCAACCTTAGATTTAATTTGAGTCCATTCTTTTAGGAGCAAATGCAGAGTCTTTAGCCTCACTCTCTTAAAAAATCCTCTGGTGACCAAATTTAAACAAAAAACGGTCAAGTGGGAGATTAGAGCCCAATAGCATTGCCTTGAACATGCAACCATTTGAGTTATCATTGGGGGTCTTTAGTAACATCCTAGAGTGGGACAGGTGAAAATCCCAAGCATAATATTCCAGGTCTGGCAGTGCAAGTCCCCCCTTCTATCTCCTTCTTCTTAACTTCTTCCATGCCAACCTGGTTGATTTAAAATTCCAGATGAAAGAATTAATGCTTTGTTGGCATTTAAAAAGTTGCTTAGAATCAAATGTCTGTAGAATGGTGTTCAATATAAATGTGTATTTAGGAAGAATAGTCATTTTCACTAGGCTCGTTCTACCATAGATAGTAAGAGGGAGAAAGGACCATGCTTTCATCAGTGCCTTAGATTCGCGGAAAATCCGATCTAAATTAATCTGAGCCAAAATAATTATATTGTTTGTAATTTTAATTCCCAGATAGCGGATTGAAGGTGTCACTGGAGTTGAAGGTTTACGATGTTCCAAGCCATAAGATCCGTTTTCCCAGCGTTTACTTCATAGCCCGAAAACTTTCCAAATTCCTCAGCCCTTTTTATGACCCTGGGAAAAGCCTTGTCGGGGTCAGTTGTGTATATAAGAATATCATCCCCATAAAACCCGACCTTTTTCTCCCAGCCAAAGAAGGAAAAAGGCAAAATGTTATTGTCATCTCTAAGGGTCTGAACAAAAGTTTCAACATAAATGTTGAACAGGATGGGGGAGAGAGGGCACCCCTGTCTTGTCCCCCTACGGATTTTAAAAGCTTCCGTGCGGGTGCCAATAATCAAGAGGCTAGCTCTCGGGTCTTTATAAAGCAAGCTGATTACTCGACAAAATTTGGGACCAAATTGGAATTTTTCCATTACTGCAGCTAGATAGGGCCAATCGACCATATCGAATGCCTTCGTTGCATCAAGTGTCATAATCGCAAGAGGCAAGCCAAAAGTTGAGGCGATGTCTATTGCCCGGACCAAATCGTAGGTCAAATCGGCCAAATGGCGACCTCTAATAAAGCCCTTTTGGTCCTGATGGATAATCGTACCAATCTCGCTTCCCAAATGTGCAGCCAAATTTGCTGCAAAGATCTTATAATCATTGTTAAGGAGCGAGATCGGATGATAGGATCCGCAATCCACTGGATCCTTCCCTGATTTTGGAACTAGGGCGATATTTGCCTCACCCCAAGAACTAGGAGGTGTCTCGCCCCTAATTAAGATGTTATTAAACAAGTCCATTAATTCTAGTACCCGATACAATTCGCCCGGAATGCTGTCCGGCCTGCAGCCATCCCCTGCATTAGTTGTTTAATAGCTCTTCAGACTTCTGCCTCTGTTATTTCATTATTTCTTTATCCAGATGTTCACTCTGTCGCTTAGTCAATTTTGGGAGGCTCACCTTCTCCAACCACTTGTCTCTCTCCTCAGCATTTACTGTGATTTCTTCTGTGTATATATTCTGAAAAAAGGCCCGAAAGGCTTCCCCTATTTCCAAGTCTTTGTTTCTATTATTAGTTTCGCCCTCTACCCTCACTTCTTTAATATAGTTTCTAGCTTGGTCTGCTTTAATTTTCCAGGCAAGCAACTTGCCCGCAGCCTCACCATATTCGAAGTGGAAAAGCTTACTAGCCTGCCACCTTTTATTCACTCTCTCCTGCAATATAGCATCTAATTTGTTTTTTAGCTCACACCTTCCTCCCGAATTCTCCGGGAACATAGGGTCATCCGAATCTATGAGAGCCAGATCTCGCTCTATTTTTGATAACTCATCTCTATATTTCTTTTTTCTAAAGGAGGCACGATTGGTAATACATCCCCTCAAATAGGCCATCTACGTCTCCCACACACAGACCAAGGGGGCAGAATTTAAATTGCACTCCAAAAAGGCAGCGGATTCAGATATAAGAAATTCTCTCTCCTCTTCTTCCAGAAGAATGGTGCGATCGAAGGACCATGAGGCATAAGTAACATTCTGACCTAATGTTATAGAAAAGAGAATAGCCGAGTGATCGGACATATGCGGGGAAGGTAGTTCAAGCTCTTTATAGCGTCTTTGAGGGTGAAGCTGAATAGGGCATAGTCAATGGTGATTTATGTTTATATTTGTAGTTATGGAATGAAACGCCCAAAGTATTACCTGCTCTCTCCCTCCAAAAATCGCCCAGCCCCAAGTTCGACATACAAGTCAAAAGAGTAGCCCTTGCTTTGCTGTGTGTTGCTGCTCTAGAGCTGGGGAATTTATCCAATTTTGGATCTAGGACCAGATTAATATCTCCCATCCATATTATAGGATTCTGAGTCGTGATCAAGGGGTTCTGTATTGTGTCAAGGTGGGAAGGATCATCTTGGTTGGGGCCATAATACCCTACTAGAGTATACCCCTTCCCATCAAATGGGACGTTGGCTATCAACCATCACCCGCTCAGATCCGCCCTGTACTCCACAATCTGAGCTTTGGCTTCCTTTTTAAAAATAAAGGCTATCCCGCGAATATTGGGATTATGATCTGTGCTAAGAAATTTGTCCACCCATTTCAATGTTTTCATTATATCCATGATCTCTTGTTTCAGTAGATGTGTCTCCTGGAATATTATGACCTGCGCGGGGGAATCTCTAAGGTATTGCATCATTTTATATCTCCTTCCTCTTACGCGCAGGCCATTAACATTCCAGCATAGAACCTTAATCTCCCTCATCTATCTTTAACAACCATACTCCCATCTCCTGGCCTACCATCTTGTGGAGATCCTATGTTTTTCCCTACCATTTACTGTCTAATCTGGATTATGTTGTCAAATCGGTGTATAGGGTAGTTCCTGGAATCAACGAAATTCAAAAGAATTAAAAATTGCTTATAAGGACTTTTTAATGCTTTCTCCCTCCCCCCCCTCCCCCGGAACCCCCCCAAACTTACTCTGGCTAGATAACTTGCCAGTTTGTCGTCACCAACATACTCCCAACCATAGCCCCATCCATCTTAGAAGGATGATAATGCCCGACTAGTGGATAGGAATCAAATTTGTGTAGGTAGCGTAAGTAATGTGCCGAAAAGGCCAGACAGTATGTAGAGGAGAAAAAGAGTGGAAATAACCATATATCTAATTGTGCAGTTATGCAAAAAAGTTGGTTCCTAAAAAATGATTTTAGTGTTTGATATCTTAGTTGATTACAAAGTATATTACTCCTTTATTTCATAATATGTTCTATATTATATTCTTTTCTCTTTTCACACTGCTAATATTCCACACTTTAACTCCTTAATTCCCCCTTTTTATATATATATATATTTATTGTTTTTTTCTTTTTCCGTGCATCATCCTTTTTTTTCCTTTTATTAGTGATTATTATCTTTCCCTTATTTTATGTATTCAGTACAGTCCAATACTTATACTTTTTAGACCTGCTGTTGTCTATTATTTAGACTATCTTATAAGCTGGTGTATCAGCTAGGGTGAAGAAAAAAAGAGAAAGGACCAGAAAAAGGTGTAAAGCCAAAAACCAGCCCTTGAGTGAGGCGAGGTACTTTAATTAATTAATTGTGTGCTTATATAGCGCTGGAATCACTCCAGAAGGGGTACCTCCGCGCTTCGACCGCTGCAAAACCCTTCCTGGCTTCCCTGAGAGATTTTCCCTTAATGGGTATCTCCGGGGTGAGACCAGGCATCCCCAGCGGTCTGGTGGGGCTGTTAGTGAAGATGAGGCAAGCTAGTGCCCAGAGTTGCCGAGTGTGATCGCTGATCAGAGTGGGCACCGAGGCGAGAGAATTATCGAGTCCGCTGACCCTGGTCCAGAAACCTGCCGCGTCGGGAATCAAACCCTGGTCCCGGGCCGTCCTCTGCTCTCGGGTCTGCCGCCTCTAACCAGTGAGCCACACTACTTCACTAAGAAGCCGTTTCAGTAAACTCACTAATGGAAACTATCAGCTCGTCCGCTTCAAGAGGAGTCTTAATGTTATAAATTTTATTGTTGAACATTATCTTCAGAAAGGCGGGGAACCTCATCTGTACTGTGGCTCCCATAGCCCTGAACTTCTCCATTCGCTGCTCAAGCTTCCACTGTCTTTCTAGTGTGGTTTTTGACAGATCTGATCTAACTTCGAAGGAGAAGTCAGAGGCCTTCAATGTCTTAGCTTTAAGTGCAAGATTTAGAATTTTCTCCTTTCTTGCGTAAGATAGGAAATTCTCAAGAATCTTTCTGGGCTTAGTCCTCCCTGATTTCAGCCGGAAAGGGTCACGATGTATCCTCTGTATATCCAGTTCTAACTCTGCTGTTGATTCTTGTAAATTGAGGGTATCTCTAAGAACAGTAACAACGTATTGTTTGATTTCACTCCCCTCGTTCCCTTCTGGGATTTTTAAAAGCCTAAGGTTGTTCCTCCTAGAATAATTTTCCAAGGTCTCAACTCTGTCTTTTACTGCTTCCCCTTCTCTCCGCAGTGTCTGTATTTTTTATTTCTGCGTGCTCTAATTTAGCCTCGGCTCTCCTAATTGCCATTAATCAAGAGGCTAGCTCTAGGGTCTTTTTAAAGCAAGCTGATTACTCAACAAAATTTGGGACCAAATTGGAATTTTTCCATTACTGCAG
The DNA here is from genome assembly GCF_964263255.1 of Lissotriton vulgaris. Lineage (NCBI taxonomy): Eukaryota > Metazoa > Chordata > Amphibia > Caudata > Salamandridae > Lissotriton > Lissotriton vulgaris. The sequence continues at coordinate 1,089,430,160 of NC_141696.1, read as the reverse complement.
CTAGATAGGGCCAATCGACCCTATCGAATGCCTTCGTTGCATCAAGTGTCATAATCGCAAGAGGCAAGCCAAAAGTTGAGGCAATGTCTATTGCCCGGACCAAATCGTAGGTCAAATCGGCCAAATGGCGACCTCTAATAAAGCCCTTTTGGTCCTGATGGATAATCGTACCGATCTCACTTCCCAAATGTGCAGCCAAAATTGCTGCAAAGATCTTATAATCATTGTTAAGGAGCGAGATCGGACGATAGGATCCGCAATCCACTGGATCCTTCCCTGATTTTGGAACTAGGGCGATATTTGCCCCACCCCAAGAACTAGGCGGTGTCTCGCCCCTAATTAAGATGTTATTAAACAAGTCCATTAATTCTAGTACCCGATACAATGCGCCCGGAATGCCGGACGGCCTGCAGCCTTCCCCTGCATTAGTTGTTTAATAGCTCTTGAGACTTCTGCCTCTGTTATTTCTTTATTTCTTTATCCAGATGTTCACTCTGTCGCTTAGTCAATTTTGGGAGGCTCACCTTCTCCAACCACGTGTCTCTCTCCTCAGCATTTACTCTGATTTCTTCTGTGTATATATTCTGAAAAAAGGCCCAAAAGGCTTCTCCTATTTCCAAGTCTTTGTTTCTATTATTAGTTTCGCCCTCTACCCTCACTTCTTTAATATAGTTTCTAGCTTGGTCTGCTTTAATTTTCCAGGCAAGCAACTTGCCCGCAGCCTCACCATATTCAAAGTGGGAAAGCTTACTAGCCTGCCACCTTTTATTAACTCTCTCCTGCAATATAGCATCTAATTTGTTTTTTAGCTCACACCTTCTTTCCGAATTCTCCGGGAACATAGGGTCATCCAAATCTATGAGAACCAGATCTCGCTCTATTTTTGATAACTCCTCTCTATATTTCTTTTTTCTAAAGGAGGCACGATTGGTAATACATACCCTCAAATAGGCCTTCCACCTCTCCCACACACAGACCAAGGGGGCAGAATTTAAATTGCACTCCAAAAAGGCAGCGGGTTCAGATATAAGAAATTCTCTCTCCTCTTCTTCCAGAAGAATGGTGCGATCGAAGGACCATGAGGCATAAGTAACATTCTGACCTAAGCATATAGAAAAGAGAATAGCCGAGTGAACGGACATATGCCGGGGAAGGTAGTTCAAGTTCTTTATAGCGTCTTTGAGGGTGAAGCTGAATAGGGCATAGTCAATGGGAGATTTATGGTTATATTTGTAGTTATGGAATGAAACCCCCAAAGTATTACCTGCTCTCTCCCTCCAAAAATCCACCAGCCCCAAGTTCGACATACAAGTCAAAAGAGTAGCCCTTGCTTTGCTGTGTGTTGCTGCTCTAGAGCTGGGGGATTTATCCAATTTTGGATCTAGGACCAGATTGAAATCTCCCATCCATATTATAGGATTCTGAGTCGTGATCAAGTGGTTCTGTATTGTGTCAAGGTGGGAAGGATCATCTTGGTTGGGGACATAATAACCTACTAGAGTATACCCCTCCCCATCAAATGGGACGTTGGCTATCAACCATCTACCGCTCGGATCCGCCCTGTACTCCGCAATCTGAGCTTTGGCTTCCTTTTTAAAAATAATGGCTATCCCGCGAATATTGGCATTATGATCTGTGCTAAGAAATTGGTCCACCCATTTCAATCTTTTCATTATATCCGTGATCTCTTGTTTCAGTAGATGTGACTCCTGGATTATTATGACCTGCGCGGGGGAATCTCTAAGGTATTGCATCATTTTATGTCTCCTTCATCTCACGCGCAGGCCATTAACATTCCAGTATAGAACCTTAATCTCCCTCATCTATCTTTAACAACCATACCCCCATCTCCTGGCCTACCATCTTGTGGAGATCCTATGTTTTTCCCTACCATTTCCTGTCTAATCTGGATTATGTTGTCAAATCGGTGTATAGGGTAGTTCCTGGAATCAACGAAATTCAAAAGAATTAAAAATTGCTTATAATGACTTTTTAATGCTTTCTCCCTCCCTCCCTCACCCCCCCTCCCCCTCGAAACCCCCCCCAACTTACTCTGGCTAGATGACTTGCCAGTTTGTCGTTGCCGACATACTCCCAACCATAGCCCCATCCATCTTAGAAGGATGATATTGCCCGACTAGTGGATCAGAATCAAATTTGTGTAGGTGGCGTAAGTAATGTGCTGAAAAGGCCAGACAGTATGTAGAGGAGAAAAAGAGTGGAAATAACCATATATCTAATTGTGCAGTTATGCAAAAAAGTTGGTTCCTAAAAAATTATTTTAGTGTTTGATATCTTAGTTGATTACAAAGTATATTACTCCTTTATTTCATAATATGTTCTATATTAAATTCTTTTCTCTTTTCACACTGCTAATATTCCACACTTTAACTCCTTAATTCCCCCTTTTTATATATATATATTTTTATTGTTTTTTTCTTTTTCCGTGCATCATCCTTTTTTTTTTCCTTTTATTAGTGATTATTATCTTTCCCTTATTTCATGTATTCAGTACAGTCTAATACTTATACTTCTTAGACCTGCTGTTGTCTATTATTTAGACTATCTTATGAGCTGGTGTATCAGCTAGGGTGAAGAAAAAAAGAGAAAGGACCAGAAAAAGGTGTAAAGCCAAAAACCAGCCCTTGAGTGAGGCGAGGTACTTTAATTAATTAATTGTGTGCTTATATGGCGCTGGAATCACTCCAGAAGGGGTACCTCCGCGCTTCGACCGCTGCGAAACCCTTCCTGGCTTCCCTGAGAGATTTTCCCTTAATGGGTATCTCCGGGGTGAGACCAGGCATCCCCGGCGGTCTGGTGGGGCTGTTAGTGAAGATGAGGCAAGCTAGTGCCCAGAGTTGCCGAGTGTGATCGCTGATCAGAGTGGGCACCGAGGCGAGAGAATTATCGAGTCCGCTGACCCTGGTCCAGAAACCTGCCGCGTCGGGAATCGAACCCTGGTCCCGGGCCGTCCTCTGTTCTCGGGTCTGCCGCCTCTAACCTGTGAGCCACACTACTTCACTAAGAAGCCGTTTCAGTAAACTCACTAATGGAAACTATCAGCTCGGCCGCTTCAAGAGGAGTCTTAATGTTATAAATTTTATTGTTGAACATTATCTTCAGAAAGGCGGGGAACCTCATCTGTACTGGGGCTCCCATAGCCCTGAACTTCTCCATTCGCTGCTCAAGCTTCCACTGCCTTTCTAGTGTGGTTTTTGACAGATCTGATCTAACTTCGAAGGAGAAGTCAGAGGCCTTCAATGTCTTAGCTTTAAGTGCAAGATTTAGAATTTTCTCCTTTCTTGCGTAAGATAGGAAATTCTCAAGAATCTTTCTGGGCTTAGTCCTCCCTGATTTCAGCCGGAAAGGGTCACAATGTATCCTCTGTATATCCAGTTCTAACTCTGCTGTTGATTCTTGTAAATTGAGGGTATCTCTAAGAACAGTAACAACGTATTGTTTGATTTCACTCCCCTCGTTCCCTTCTGGGATTTTTAAAAGCCTAAGGTTGTTCCTCCTAGAATAATTTTCCAAGGTCTCAACTCTGTCTTTTACTGCTTCCCCTTCTCTCCGCAGTGTCTGTATTTTTTATTTCTGCGTGCTCTAATTTAGCCTCGAGCTCTCCAAATTGCCATTAATCAAGAGGCTAGCTCTAGGGTCTTTATAAAGCAAGCTGATTACTCGACAAAATTTGGCACCAAATTGGAATTTTTCCATTACTGCAGCTAGATAGGGCCAATCGACCCTATCGAATGCCTTCGTTGCATCAAGTGTCATAATCGCAAGAGGCAAGCCAAAAGTTGAGGCAATGTCTATTGCCCGGACCAAATCGTAGGTCAAATCGGCCAAATGGCGACCTCTAATAAAGCCCTTTTGGTCCTGATGGATAATCGTACCGATCTCACTTCCCAAATGTGCAGCCAAAATTGCTGCAAAGATCTTATAATCATTGTTAAGGAGCGAGATCGGACGATAGGATCCGCAATCCACTGGATCCTTCCCTGATTTTGGAACTAGGGCGATATTTGCCCCACCCCAAGAACTAGGCGGTGTCTCGCCCCTAATTAAGATGTTATTAAACAAGTCCATTAATTCTAGTACCCGATACAATGCGCCCGGAATGCCGGACGGCCTGCAGCCTTCCCCTGCATTAGTTGTTTAATAGCTCTTGAGACTTCTGCCTCTGTTATTTCTTTATTTCTTTATCCAGATGTTCACTCTGTCGCTTAGTCAATTTTGGGAGGCTCACCTTCTCCAACCACGTGTCTCTCTCCTCAGCATTTACTCTGATTTCTTCTGTGTATATATTCTGAAAAAAGGCCCAAAAGGCTTCCGCTATTTCCAAGTCTTTGTTTCTATTATTAGTTTCGCCCTCTACCCTCACTTCTTTAATATAGTTTCTAGCTTGGTCTGCTTTAATTTTCCAGGCAAGCAACTTGCCCGCAGCCTCACCATATTCAAAGTGGGAAAGCTTACTAGCCTGCCACCTTTTATTAACTCTCTCCTGCAATATAGCATCTAATTTGTTTTTTAGCTCACACCTTCTTTCCGAATTCTCCGGGAACATAGAGTCATCCAAATCTATGAGAACCAGATCTCGCTCTATTTTTGATAACTCCTCTCTATATTTCTTTTTTCTAAAGGAGGCACGATTGGTAATACATCCCCTCAAATAGGCCTTCCACCTCTCCCACACACAGACCAAGGGGGCAGAATTTAAATTGCACTCCAAAAAGGCAGCGGGTTCAGATATAAGAAATTCTCTCTCCTCTTCTTCCAGAAGAATGGTGCGATCGAAGGACCATGAGGCGTAAGTAACATTCTGACCTAAGCATATAGAAAAGAGAATAGCCGAGTGAACGGACATATGCCGGGGAAGGTAGTTCAAGTTCTTTATAGCGTCTTTGAGGGTGAAGCTGAATAGGGCATAGTCAATGGGAGATTTATGGTTATATTTGTAGTTATGGAATGAAACCCCCAAAGTATTACCTGCTCTCTCCCTCCAAAAATCCACCAGCCCCAAGTTCGACATACAAGTCAAAAGAGTAGCCCTTGCTTTGCTGTGTGTTGCTGCTCTAGAGCTGGGGGATTTATCCAATTTTGGATCTAGGACCAGATTGAAATCTCCCATCCATATTAAAGGATTCTGAGTCGTGATCAAGTGGTTCTGTATTGTGTCAAGGTGGGAAGGATCATCTTGGTTGGGGACATAATACCCTACTAGAGTATACCCCTCCCCATCAAATGGGACGTTGGCTATCAACCATCTACCGCTCGGATCCGCCCTGTACTCCGCAATCTGAGCTTTGGCTTCCTTTTTAAAAATAATGGCTATCCCGCGAATATTGGCATTATGATCTGTGCTAAGAAATTTGTCCACCCATTTCAATCTTTTCATTATATCCGTGATCTCTTGTTTCAGTAGATGTGTCTCCTGGATTATTATGACCTGCGCAGGGGAATCTCTAAGGTATTGCATCATTTTATGTCTCCTTCCTCTCACGCGCAGGCCATTAACATTCCAGTATAGAACCTTAATCTCCCTCATCTATCTTTAACAACCATACCCCCATCTCCTGGCCTACCATCTTGTGGAGATCCTATGTTTTTCCCTACCATTTCCTGTCTAATCTGGATTATGTTGTCAAATCGGTGTGTAGGGTAGTTCCTGGAATCAACGAAATTCAAAAGAATTAAAAATTGCTTACATTTGACTTTTTAATGCTTTCTCCCTCCCTCCCTCACCCCCCTCCCCCTCGAACCCCCCCCAACTTACTCTGGCTAGATGACTTGCCAGTTTGTCGTTGCCGACATACTCCCAATCATAGCCCCATCCATCTTAGAAGGATGATATTGCCCGACTAGTGGATCGGAATCAAATTTGTGTAGGTGGCGTAAGTAATGTGCTGAAAAGGCCAGACAGTATGTAGAGGAGAAAAAGAGTGGAAATAACCATATATCTAATTGTGCAGTTATGCAAAAAAGTTGGTTCCTACAAAATTATTTTAATGTTTGATATCTTAGTTGATTACAAAGTATATTACTCCTTTATTTCATCATATGTTCTATATTAAATTCTTTTCTCTTTTCACACTGCTAATATTCCACACTTTAACTCTTTAATTCCCCCTTTTTATATATATATATATTTATTGTTTTTTTCTTTTTCCGTGCATCATCCTTTTTTTATTCCTTTTATTAGTGATTATTATCTTTCCCTTATTTCATGTATTCAGTACAGTCTAATACTTATACTTCTTAGACCTGCTGTTGTCTATTATTTAGACTATCTTATGAGCTGGTGTATCAGCTAGGGTGAAGAAAAAAAGAGAAAGGACCAGAAAAAGGTGTAAAGCCAAAAACCAGCCCTTGAGTGAGGCGAGGTACTAAGAAGCCGTTTGAGTAAACTCACTAATGGAAACTAACAGCTCGTCCGCTTCAAGAGGAGTCTTAATGTTATACATTTTATTGTTGAACATTATCTTCAGAAAAGCGGGGAACCTCATCTGTACTGTGGCTCCCATAGCCCTGAACTTCTCCATTCGCTGCTCAAGCTTCCACTGTCTTTCTAGTGTGGTTTTTGACAGATCTGATCTAACTTCGAAGGAGAAGTCAGAGGCCTTCAATGTCTTAGCTTTAAGTGCAAGATTTAGAATCTTCTCCTTTCTTGTGTAAGTTAGGAAATTCTCAAGAATCTTTCTGGGCTTAGTCCTCCCTGGATTCAGCCGGAAAGGGTCACAATGTATCCTCTGTATATCCAGTTCTAACTCTGCTGTTTCTTGTAAATTGAGGGCATCTCTAAGAAGAGTAACAACGTATTGTTTGATTTCACTCCCCTCCTTCCCTTCTGGGATTTTTAAAAGCCTAAGGTTGTTCCTCCAAGAATAATTTTCCAAGGTCTCAACTCTGTCTTTTACTGCTTCCCCTTCTCTCCGCAGTGTCTGTATTTTTTATTTCTGCGTGCTCTAATTTAGCCTCGAGCTCTCCTAATTGCCATTAATCAAGAGGCTAGCTCTCGGGTCTTTATAAAGCAAGGTGATTACTCGACAAAATTTGGCACCAAATTGGAATTTTTCCATTACTGCAGCTAGATAGGGCCAATCGACCCTATCGAATGCCTTTGTTGCATCAAGTGTCATAATCGCAAGAGGCAAGCCAAAAGTTGAGGCAATGTCTATTGCCCGGACCAAATCGTAGGTCAAATCGGCCAAATGGCGACCTCTAATAAAGCCCTTTTGGTCCTGATGGATAATCGTACCGATCTCACTTCCCAAATGTGCAGCCAAAATTGCTGCAAAGATCTTATAATCATTGTTAAGGAGCGAGATCGGACGATAGGATCCGCAATCCACTGGATCCTTCCCTGATTTTGGAACTAGGGCGATATTTGCCCCACCCCAAGAACTAGGCGGTGTCTCGCCCCTAATTAAGATGTTATTAAACAAGTCCATTAATTCTAGTACCCGATACAATGCGCCCGGAATGCCGGACGGCCTGCAGCCTTCCCCTGCATTAGTTGTTTAATAGCTCTTGAGACTTCTGCCTCTGTTATTTCTTTATTTCTTTATCCAGATGTTCACTCTGTCGCTTAGTCAATTTTGGGAGGCTCACCTTCTCCAACCACGTGTCTCTCTCCTCAGCATTTACTCTGATTTCTTCTGTGTATATATTCTGAAAAAAGGCCCAAAAGGCTTCCGCTATTTCCAAGTCTTTGTTTCTATTATTAGTTTCGCCCTCTACCCTCACTTCTTTAATATAGTTTCTAGCTTGGTCTGCTTTAATTTTCCAGGCAAGCAACTTGCCCGCAGCCTCACCATATTCAAAGTGGGAAAGCTTACTAGCCTGCCACCTTTTATTAACTCTCTCCTGCAATATAGCATCTAATTTGTTTTTTAGCTCACACCTTCTTTCCGAATTCTCCGGGAACATAGGGTCATCCAAATCTATGAGAACCAGATCTCGCTCTATTTTTGATAACTCCTCTCTATATTTCTTTTTTCTAAAGGAGGCACGATTGGTAATACATCCCCTCAAATAGGCCTTCCACCTCTCCCACACACAGACCAAGAGGGCAGAATTTAAATTGCACTCCAAAAAGGCAGCGGGTTCAGATATAAGAAATTCTCTCTCCTCTTCTTCCAGAAGAATGGTGCGATCGAAGGACCATGAGGCGTAAGTAACATTCTGACCTAAGCATATAGAAAAGAGAATAGCCGAGTGAACGGACATATGCCGGGGAAGGTAGTTCAAGTTCTTTATAGCGTCTTTGAGGGTGAAGCTGAATAGGGCATAGTCAATGGGAGATTTATGGTTATATTTGTAGTTATGGAATGAAACCCCCAAAGTATTACCTGCTCTCTCCCTCCAAAAATCCACCAGCCCCAAGTTCGACATACAAGTCAAAAGAGTAGCCCTTGCTTTGCTGTGTGTTGCTGCTCTAGAGCTGGGGGATTTATCCAATTTTGGATCTAGGACCAGATTGAAATCTCCCATCCATATTATAGGATTCTGAGTCGTGATCAAGTGGTTCTGTATTGTGTCAAGGTGGGAAGGATCATCTTGGTTGGGGACATAATACCCTACTAGAGTATACCCCTCCCCATCAAATGGGACGTTGGCTATCAACCATCTACCGCTCGGATCCGCCCTGTACTCCGCAATCTGAGCTTTGGCTTCCTTTTTAAAAATAATGGCTATCCTGCGAATATTGGCATTATGATCTGTGCTAAGAAATTTGTCCACCCATTTCAATCTTTTCATTATATCCGTGATCTCTTGTTTCAGTAGATGTGTCTCCTGGATTATTATGACCTGCGCGGGGGAATCTCTAAGGTATTGCATCATTTTATGTCTCCTTCCTCTCACGCGCAGGCCATTAACATTCCAGTATAGAACCTTAATCTCCCTCATCTATCTTTAACAACCATACCCCCATCTCCTGGCCTACCATCTTGTGGAGATCCTATGTTTTTCCCTACCATTTCCTGTCTAAGCTGGATTATGTTGTCAAATCGGTGTATAGGGTAGTTCCTGGAATCAACGAAAATCAAAAGAATTAAAAATTGCTTATAATGACTTTTTAATGCTTTCTCCCTCCCTCCCTCACCCCCCTCCCCCTCGAAACCCCCCCAACTTACTCTGGATAGATGACTTGCCAGTTTGTCGTTGCCGACATACTCCCAACCATAGCCCCATCCATCTTAGAAGGATGATATTGCCCGACTAGTGGATCGGAATCAAATTTGTGTAGGTGGTGTAAGTAATGTGCTGAAAAGGCCAGACAGTATGTAGAGGAGAAAAAGAGTGGAAATAACCATATATCTAATTGTGCAGTTATGCAAAAAAGTTGGTTCCTAAAACATTATTTTAGTGTTTGATATCTTAGTTGATTACAAAGTATATTACTCCTTTATTTCATAATATGTTCTATATTAAATTATTTTCTCTTTTCACACTGCTAATATTCCACACTTTAACTCCTTAATTCCCCCTTTTTAATATATATATATTTTTATTGTTTTTTTCTTTTTCCGTGCATCATCCTTTTTTTTTTCCTTTTATTAGTGATTATTATCTTTCCCTTATTTCATGTATTCAGTACAGTCTAATACTTATACTTCTTAGACCTGCTGTTGTCTATTATTTAGACTATCTTATGAGCTGGTGTATCAGCTAGGGTGAAGAAAAAAAGAGAAAGGACCAGAAAAAGGTGTAAAGCCAAAAACCAGCCCTTGAGTGAGGCGAGGTACTAAGAAGCCGTTTGAGTAAACTCACTAATGGAAACTAACAGCTCGTCCGCTTCAAGAGGAGTCTTAATGTTATACATTTTATTGTTGAACATTATCTTCAGAAAGGCGGGGAACCTCATCTGTACTGTGGCTACTATAGCCCTGAACTTCTCCATTCGCTGCTCAAGCTTCCACTGCCTTTCTAGTGTGGTTTTTGACAGATCTGATCTAACTTCGAAGGAGAAGTCAGAGGCCTTCAATGTCTTAGCTTTAAGTGCAAGATTTAGAATCTTCTCCTTTCTTGCGTAAGTTAGGAAATTCTCAAGAATCTTTCTGGGCTTAGTCCTCCCTGGATTCAGCCGGAAAGGGTCACGATGTATCCTCTGTATATCCAGTTCTAACTCTGCTGTTTCTTGTAAATTGAGGGCATCTCTAAGAAGAGTAACAACGTATTGTTTGATTTCACTCCCCTCCTTCCCTTCTGGGATTTTTAAAAGCCTAAGGTTGTTCCTCCTAGAATAATTTTCCAAGGTCTCAACTCTGTCTTTTACTGCTTCCCCTTCTCTCCGCAGTGTCTGGATTTTTATTTCTGCATGCTCTAATTAGGCTCGAGCTCTCCTAGAGTGTCCTCAAGACTCCCCGTCCTCTCAAAGAACCCATCCACTTTCGTCTCTAGAGTCTCACACATTGCCCGAATCTCAGATTGGTTTTGTCTTGACCCCGCAAAGCTATTTTTTGATTCCGCAAAACCACTTTTGATTTCGCTCCTCATAGCGATAAGTATGTCCTGGAGGGAACCTTCGCTGTTACTCCCAGAGAATAACTCTGACGCGCTAATGTTGTTTGCAGGATCTGACCCCACCGAATCAGCTGACGCCAAGTTCATTAGTGCCACTGTAATTTCTGGTTGTTCTAATTCTCCTGCCGTCATCATGTTTTTCTGCTCCAATAAATCTGCTGCTGCGCAAGTTTCACTGCTGCGAGATGTGATGGGGACAGGGGCGGGGGTGCTTATGCTCTTGCTATGTACATCAACTGGACCCTGCAATTCCTGAGTAAAATTCAAAACCTGAGGCAGGACCTTAAAATAAGACTTTGAAGAGGGTGTTATCAGAGTAGCTTTTGCACCTGCGATTCTGGGTTTACTTTTTTCTGAGATTGTTTTAGCGGCAGCTCTTTTGTGGTAATACTAATACTGGACCCTTCCTCTATTATTTTAGCAGCCTGAGGTATAGGATTCCTTGTTTCTCCTGCCTCCCTCAGAGTTTTGTCCTCTAGTGCCAATACTGAATCCAGCCCGGGCTCAGTCTCAAACTCTGGCTCTCCCCCTGGCTCGTACTCAGATTCAGAATCTTTAACTGAGTCTTTATTTGTCACCAGTTTTCTCCCCTGCTTTCTGCTTTCACCCCTTCGCTTCCCCAGAGTTCCACTGGAGACCTCTCTTTTCCCTCGGGGCTCCCTCGTTTCCTGTGCCTTCCTGTTCTTCTGAGCTTGCACAATATTGGTGATAGAGTATAGCTTGGTCTTAATTACTTTCAACTTCGGAGCAAAATCGGGGCAGGATCTGAGCTCTGTTGAAGTGGGTTGTGCAGGGCTTACAGCTGTGTCTGACTCTGTGCCATTGTCGTTATCGATGTCTATTCCACCTCCCCGGACAGCTAAGATAACAGACCCCTGTACAGCCCGCTTACCGCACCGTTTTTCTGTTCCTCCACTGCTTCCCCCTCTGCCTCTGAGAGGGCCGTGTACCGCCGCCCTTCGGCTCCTCCGCAGCTCCAGGGCTGCTTCTACCACCCCCCTGTGCTGGAAAGGCACAGGGGGCGGAACCAATGCCTGACACATGGGCTGCTCCGGGAGTGATCCGGCGCGGACCGGGAAATCACAAACGCCGAATCTGCCGCCTCAGCCGAGCCGCGAACAACATGCGTGAAAGGCTCCGAAAACAAACAAACACCGCTACCGCTACCCGCCGTCTACGATCACGGCACCTCACCGCTTCACTGCCACGTCTTATGGGCCAACCAGGTACAGCTTCACCGCATTAGGGCATCAGGACGGGAGTGCTCTGCCGGGACGTGCACTGATGACATCATCCAGTGAATGTGCTTTGGTTTGTTATTTAAATATGTATTATATATACACCAATCTACAATGAAGATTCAGTGGATATATAAATATCTGGAGAGAGGATTTAGTAGCAGTGTAATTGATTGTTTACTTGAGTAATTTATAGTGTCTCACTAAATATATTGGATAGTGAGTAAATTGTATCAATATTACTTGGTCAGTTGTTGTGTAAACTGCTGAACCAGTTGGTTACTAGCTATGCGGAAGTCTATATTAGCTAATGATTAGGTAACTGATTATTTGTAATGTAGAGTGATTGTGCGGTTGGTTCGGTGGGGGATCTATGACTAAAGATATGTGAATAGTTAAATCAGTACGTATATGAGGTTAAGACTACGTGTCCTAATGGTTGTTTGGATGAGTGCATGTCTTCATGGGTGTGGTGATGAGCAAAAACATTTCTGCAAGATTCAGAAACAAGTGTCTTTAGCATGAATCAAGACCATGCTGTTGTTATAGAGTGAGATTGTGAGCGAGCCATTGTAACAAGTTTTGAGCCTCCCATTTCGACCACTATGGTTTTGGTCAACAAAAAGAGAATGAGGATATTGTTCCAATGTTCTGATTTGTTACCTTTGCCTCAAATTGTAAAGCGCTCTGATATCCTTCGGGGTCAAGTTTGCGCTATATAAAACTTTATGAATAAATAAAAAATAAAATAAGGGGGAAGGAGACAGAGAAAGTCAGTTCCTCCCTAATCTCTTCCTTTTGCTTCTAGAAGCAACCAAAAGATTTAAATGTGCTGATCTAAGATGGAAGTTACTGGTGAAGTGCTGAATTTGGATAAAGGAAAGCAGAGCTTTTACCGTTAAGAGATTTGAAGATTAGAAACCCAATTTTAGAAATGGACCTCTGAGCTACCGGAAGCCAGTGCAGTTTTTTTCAATGGTCTGATGTGGCAATATCTAGGCTGCTGCAAGGCAAGCCTGAGTGCCTGAATTATTTTTATAATATGCAGTCTGTGCGCGATACAAGAAGGAAGTCCCAAATAAAGAGCATTGGCATGATCAATGCAGTACATTACTGAAGCAATTATAATTTGAATAATCAGTTCAAGGGTTAAGTACCTTCTTATTTTTTTGAGAGGGGGAGTTGCTGGAAACATTATGAGGTCACTGCACCTATCTCAGGTTTGGAAGATAACTTCTCATCTATGTAAATGCCAAATCTTTTGACCATTTCTTAGGGAGGCGAGGATTGCCCATCACTGAAGGCCATAACAAGGGATTTTATAGGTAAAGTTTCTTCTTCTTCACCACTAACTCAGTTTTTTTGGAGTGCGATTTCAATTGATGGTTATCCATCCACTCCCATATGTACAGCATGGTGTTCTGGAAAGAAGGTTTTTGAACATGGTGCATTGTTAATTATGAAGATCAGCTGCATGTCATCAGCCATGGCATAGTTATATCTTTATCTTACGCTGTTGGAGAGAGTATATCTGGGGCCGGATATAGTGATTACATTGGAGAGGTGGGAGGGAAGAGCCCTGGGGCACTTTGCAACCAAGTTGAACTTTCGGCAAGCAGAACGGAAGAAGATATACCACCTGAGTATAATTTTCTAGAAAGGACTTCATCCAGACAAGGGTGGTACCTTGCAAACCAGCCGTTCTGACACAGGCGATCAAAATGAGATGGTCGACTATGTCAAAAGCAGCAAAGAGATCTAAAAGGACCAGTACCTGAGTCACATCTTTATCTGCTCCAGCCCTCTAATCATCCAGGACCGCCATAATACTCGACTCCATTGAGTGCGCTGGTCAGAAGCTAGTCTGGTGGGGGTTAGGAAAAGTGGTTTCTCCAAGGAGGTTGCCAAAACAAGTAGTAAAGGGATGGGCCTAAAGTTTTTCCGATTGGTTGGATACTTCCCAGCTTTCTTTTTTAGGGGGAGTACTATCACCTTCTTGAAGGAATGAAGGATTTCTCCTGCTTAAGCAATTGATTAAGGAAAGAGATAACTGTATTTGGGAAGTGGGAGAAATATTTTTTTCGAATCTTGGGGGGGCAGATGTCATTAGGACAGATAGATTTGTCCTTGACCAACAGTTCATAGAAGTGATCTCTTCTGATACCTCCGAAGACCAAAATTTCCCATGGATTACTATCTTCAGGTGGAGTTCACACATTCAAAGAGCTGAGATGATTCTATCTTTTATTATCTTTAGTTTATCTATAAAGAGGGGATACCATGTATGGACACTCTGTCTGAATGGGGCAGTTATTTGACCGTCTCAGATATTACCCCGGTTCATTTTCAGAGTCCATAATTTTTTTTTTTTTAAAACATTGCCTTTGCCTGTAAAAATATTTTTTTTATAATTTTTCAAATACTGAATAAAAGCTTATCTCTTTTCAGGTGTGTAGGAGTTTCTCCATTTCTGTTCCACTTCACTTTGGCAAGCTTTAAAGTCTTTGAAAATCATTTTGAGGTCTAATGTTGCTGAGATCTTTTAATTTCTTGTAAGGGGGCATAAATAATGCCGGCGACTGTTAGCCTGTTTGTTAGTGCCTCTCAGTGGATAAAGGAAGGGAAAGTGATAGGGTATCACAAAATGTCTTAACCCCTTTGCTGCGGGGGTTATTTTCCCGCTGTGCTGGCGGGGTGGGGGCGCACACGGCGCCCGCATGCTCTTGACGAGCTCAGCTCGTCATGAGGCACGGCGCTCCTGTGCTCATGATGAGCTCAGCTCGTCATGACCACACCCGTTCCCGTGGAACACGCAGCACAGCAGGGGAATTATCCCCGCATGCGAGCGTTCCACGGCTCATAACGAGCTGAGCTCATCATGAGCAACGGAGCACCGTGGCTCATGACGAGCTCAGCTCGTCATGAGCATGGAAGGAGTTAATGTTTATTTGATTCCAATTCCCAGAAAAGGAACTTGAACAAGGGGAAGATTTCCACCAAAAATGATCTTTCAGTGAAAACCTAATAAGGTGGTGATCTGACCATGTGCAAGGTGAGACCGTAAGGTCTGACGTGGTTAGATTGAATGACCAAGCGTTGCCTAATATGTGAGTTTTATTGTGTGTGGCCTCCTTCACATATTGAGCAAGATTAAAACTGGTGAGCACGAAATATTATTGAGTCGGTTACAAAAGATAGAGGTACCCTTACAAAAGATGCAGGCATTAGGGAAACCTTTAAGGATTTCTTCCAGGCAATATACCAGGAGGACCTTAGTGTGACATCTGAAAGTATTACGAGTTGGCTGGAGGATATCTCTCTACCATCTTTGTCAGCTGAACAGAGTAATTTCCTAGACAAGGAAATAACCAAGACAGAGGTGGAGGAGGCCATACGGGGGGCTAAGGGAGGTAAGGCTGCAGGAACTGACAGCTTAGCGTCTGAAATTTACAAAAACTTGCTATTAGAGGTTTCTTCCGTCCTGGCGACTTTGTTCAATCAGATATTGAGGGAAGGTGAGGTCCCTCCTGCCTCTTGGGACAGCCCCTCCATAACACTTATCTTGAAGCCAGGAAAGCCCCCATCGGGCCAATTTCGATATTAAATGCCGACTACAAGATTTTTGCTACAATATTGGCTAAGAGGCTTGGTCAGGTAGCCCCGGATATACTGCATCCCAATCAAAAAGGCTTTGTAAAGGGGAAGCAGTTATATGAGCTTATTTATGATCTTGTAGGCGCCATAGATATTGCGACGAAGGAAGGTATGCCCCTGTCGGTTCTTACGTTGGACGCCACCAAGGCCTTCGACAGGGTGAATTGGCTATACCTGTCAGAGGCCTTGTCGAAATTCAACGTGGGGGATAAGTTCCGCAGAGCAATACATTTGCTCTATAGGAGTCCGTCTGCCTCAATACTGATTAATGGGGGTCTATCTGAGCCATTTCAGGTAACGAGGGGTACGAGACAGGGTTGCCCCCTGTCTCCCCTGTTATTTGATTTATATATTGAGCCGTTTGCGCAGAAATTAAGAGAGACACCCTAATTAAACCTTTTGTTTATTGCGAATGGGTTAAAAAAGTAGCCCTTTATGCGGATGATATTATGATCTTTTCATCAGACGTTAATATAGCATTCCCAGTGGCTATAGACTTAGCCCTGGAATTCGGAAGGGTTTCAGGATATGAGGTAAATGAGTCGATGTCATGGAATGTTGACTTAAATATCCACAGAGAAAACATCAAGTGTCAAACTGCGGTACTTGGGGATAAATATAGATAAAGATATAAAATTGATCGCCCCTTCAAACTTTGCTATAGTAGCAGCGCAGTCCTGAAAACTGATGAGAGCTTGGGCGCATCTCCCGCTTACCATCTTGGGGAAGGTAAACCTTGTTAAAATGTCTATACTGCCAAAGGTTTCCTTTTTATTTAATTCAATTCCGTTGTTTTTTGACCCGAATATAATTTCAAAATTGCAGAGCGAGATTTCCTCATTTATTTGGAATAACAAGAATCCAAGAATTGCTTGGAAAAAGATAAGGCGACGTAGGGAGAAAGGTGGGTTGGCGGGCCCTGATCTCCAGGCTTATGCGTGAGCATTTCAGTTATCACACGTACGAATGCTTTTGAAAACACCTACGGACACAGGCGTGGCCCTTATGTTTTCCACCCTGCTGATCTGCGAGGGAGTTGGGCAGGGTAGTTTTTTGTTTAAATTTGGAGACCCTAAATTAAAAAAAAAAATAAAGCTGAAGGTACTACAGGGGATGGCTAATAACTGGTACAGAGTGAGGCTCTCGATTAAACTAGGTTATCAATCTAGTAGAGCTCCAATATGGGATTTACCTGCGCCCCCAGCCTGGACGGGAGATGCATTACTATTAACACTTACAGAGGCTGGAATTGCATCTTGGGGCGACTTGTTTATCAACGGATCTTTATTTCCATGAAACTACTTGGTAAACAAAGTTGGGCCGAGATTTTCAAGATTTAAATATTTACAAATCTCAAGTTGGGCTCAGGCACTTCATATGCAGTCAACGCAGAACAGCAGCTTGCCTATAGGGGGAGAAAGTGAATTAGAGGCGCATCTGGTAGATAAACCCCCTGTAAAGAAGGAGATCTCGCTTTGGTACAACATGATCTTAGAGGAAGTAGATGGCAAATTTTGTCTTCCAATGTTATTGTGGGGTGAGTTGATGCCAGGAAAAGATGTGGAAGAACTCTGGACAACTTCATGTAGGGTGTTGTGGGACTTGGTCAAACCCGCCTGGCTCCGAAGGAACCATTTATTCACAATGCATAGGGCCTACTATTCCCCGCAGAGGCTGTCTAAATTTTCCCTGACAGGTCCGGTCTCTTGTGCAAGATGTGGTTTGGAGGCGGCGTCCGATATACATATGTTTTTCAAATGCCCGCAAATTGCCTCCTTCTGGGAGTCCATAAGCAACAAACTGTCCTCGATATTGGATTTTCCCATCTCCATAGATCTGGGCCTTGTCATCTTCGGCCTGAGTGGGAAATCCCGTAGCGCAGCCTCGAACCTGGTGTTTTATTCCATTCTGGCGGCTCGCAGGGAAATTTGCAGACATTGGAAGGATGCCTTGCCGCCTACTTTTTTTTGAATGGCGTTCCTCTATCCTCCAAATCTCGAAACTCGATCTGGCAAGGGGAGGGAATCAGGAAAAGAGAGCCTTTTGGTATCAGCTGGATTGGTCACGTTGAACCTGTTTTTTTTTTTTTTCCCCAGGTCCAATGATTACGCAGACATGGTTCACCTTCTGGTTCTGCTGCAGCATGTAGCGATGCTTTTGGGGCCCCGGTGGGTCGGGCCCTATCGATCAACAAAATAGCCCACATGTCAGAGATTTCTGGCTCGCCAGCAGTTACTGCTAGGATTTGGTCGCCATCCTCCCTACGCTATCCCTGCCAGCTGACGCTGAGACAGTACAGTGGCACTGCCTGCTTTTCTGCTCTGTGCCAGTTTTGTTTTGATAGATTGGAGCCATGCACACGAATGAGGATATAAAGAAAAAAAAAAAGATTAAAACTGGTGAGAGATGCCCCTAATATTTGTACCTTCTGAGGATGTGACACAATTCCTGCTGATCTTATCATTAAGGCTAGCCCCTTTCCTGAATGTTATCTGTGGATATTTTGAAATACATTTTCTCCAATCACAGGTTCCGACTTCAAGAAGGACCAATGTCTACAGAAAATTGTCTTCACTCTCCCCATTTAGTTGCTATAAATAGTAATAAACCTGATCACATTATCAGCATATTTTTCTTTTTACGTTCTACTTTAATTTTTGAATCACTAACTCTTGTTCAGCTAGAAAGCATTCTTCTGTACTGCAATTCCTCTTGCCTCTTAACAGTTCTCCATAGCTAATGCTATATATGAAATTATTTGTATGATTGCTATGTTCATGAAGGAGACTTTTACATACTGGTTCCTTCCAAACCAACTTAGTCATGAGTGTGTCCTTTTTCGTGGATATGCTTGATGTGTACTGATATCGCTAGTAAAGGGCAAATTCAGATTATCACCATTGAGCATACTGACAAATGTATCTGCCTCTTCCCCTCTCTCAATAAACCTGATCCATAACACAATTTGTTCAATTGAAGAGCTGAGTACTTGCTCCTCTTACCAGCCCATATACAAATTTGCATAGGTGATGGTGAAGCAGGTCTGCATTGTTGTCTTTTTGTTATGTTATGTTATGTTATGTTATGTTATGTTATGTTATGTTATGTTATGTTATGTTATGTTATGTTATGTTATGTTATGTTATGTTATGTTATTAGGGGATTTGTATAGCGCTCAGCTACTCAGACAGAGTGTCCCGGCGCTAGCAGACCCATATATCATGAAAGGAAGACACAGATGAGATTACTGGCTGAAGAGCCATGTCTTGAGCTCTTTTATGAAAGTTAATAGATTGTCGATTCTCCTTAAAGACACTGGCAAGTCCTTCCAGGCCTTGGGCGCTAGATATTTAAACGAATGACCGCCGGTACGGGCTTTTTTAATGGCCGGTGTTCTGGCCAAGGCCAGTGAAGCTGAGCGAAGTGCTCTGGCTGAATGGTGAAAGCCAATCCTGTTCCTCAGGTATCACGCGCCCTTGCCATGCAGAGCCTTGAATGCAATTGTGAAGGTCCTAAAAACAATACGCTGTCGAATGGGCAGCCAATGGAGCGATTGCAGGATCACAGACGTATGGGATCTACGGCCAAGAACAAAAATTGCCCGCGCCGCAGAGTTCTGCACCACCTGCAAACGGGACAAAAATAGTCAGGGAGGCCGAGATAAAGCACATTCGCATAATCCAGTCTGGATCCTATCAGCGCCTGGACAATTGTCCTTCTATGAGAAATAGATAAGAGTGGAAGGAATTTCTTCAGCATCTTGAGCAAGCCAAAACACTGTCCAACCAGCCTCATGATCTGAGGTTTGAAAGAGAGACCATTATCCATTTTCATTCCGAGATTTTTCGCCACCGAAGTGTCTGTGGCTGGAGGAAACATGTCGGCCGGCCACCACGATTTCCAGCCAGGGACAGGGGAACAACCAAAGAAAAGAACCTCCGATTTATCGGAGTTACACTTCAACTGATTACGCTGGAACCAGGCGAAGACGGTGTTCAGGCAAATCAGGATCCGCTCCCCATCAAAATCGATGTTCTTCTTGCAGGTGCAGAGGAGCTGTGTGTCGTCAGTGTAGGAGACGATCTGGGAACCACACGACTCAGCCAGCACAGCCAAAGGGGCCATATAGATATTAAAAAGGATGGGGCTCAGAATGGATCCCTGAGGAACACCCACCTCCAAAGGCGGCACCACGGCTGAGTACGGGGGGCCCAGACCGTCTGTTGGCAGTCCGAAAGAAAGGATTTGAACCAGCTGAATACCGTCCCCTCAACCCCAATCTCCGAGAGTCTAGCAAGGGGACGGCTGTGGGGGATGGTGTCAAACGCCGCCGACAAGTCTAACATCACCAGCAGCGCTTTCCCTCCCCTGTCAAGAACCTCCTTAATGGCCTCCGAAACCTCCAACAGAGCAGTTTCAGTGCTCAAAGTGGCCCTGAAACCTGACTGCGTCTGATGAAGGACATCATGCGCTTCAACAAAATCCGAAAGGACTGTCTGAACGTGTTTTTCCATTACCTTTGCCAAGACCGGAAGCAGGGAAATGGGCATTTAGGGTCGAGAGTCGTTTTTTTCAGAAGGGGTAGCACCTGAGCCTGTTTCCATGCCTGCGGCACTACCCCTGACACAAGAGAGCGATTTAAAATGGGATTCACAATGGGGTAATGGCCGTAGCAATTTTAGCTAAAAACTTGGCAGGGCAGGGTTCCATCGGGGAACCTGATTTCATTTTAGAAAGCAGATCCAACGAAGTCAGGTGGCTGATAAGCAGAAATTCAGACAGCGTAGATCTATTCAGTTCCATCCGAAGATGGAGAGGTGCGGCATTATCAGTCACCTCTGCCACAGTCGGCCCGAACGTGGCCTGAATGCTACAGATTTTATTAGCAAAAAAACCTGCAAGATCCACGATCCATGGCTCTGAGAAAGCGCTCTTAGTAGTCGCTGAAGCAGGGGATGTGAATTCCTTCACAATCGTGAAGATTTCTTTACTAATATTAGATGCCTCCTCAATCCTCATAGCATAATAAGCCTTCTTTTCTGAATAGATGTCTTTGTGATAAGCCTTAACACACTGCTTATAGGCCACTTTAAGAGCCTCTTCGTAATTTGATCTCCATGCTCTTTCTGTCTTCTTGCAATGCCTCCGGCTGGTGTTAAGTACCGGCATAAACCAAGGAGCTGAGGCCCGCGCCGAGTTCTTATGCGCCGGTAGAATGGGTGTGAATTCATCAAGGCAACGTGCCAACCATGAGCGAAACCGCTCTAAGTCGTCCTCCAGGCTAGCCGTGAGCTCGCAAGGATAAGACATTAGGTACTGCATCACCATATCCACCAAAATACCGCCCAAAGCACGCTGTGGCTAAGAGTTGCAGCCGGGACCCCTGTTTTGGGGCCTGGACTTACACAGGATGTCAAAACTAGCCAGCATGTGGTCAGACCACAGCACTGGTTCAGGTATAGCTGCTAGAAGAGGGACCATAGAAAAAATTTGATCAAGAATGTGGCCCTTATTATGGGTAGGGGACACCAAACAGGGTAGTAGGCCCAGTGGTCCAGTGGTATCAAATAATTTCATGGTGTCTGTCGCACCAGAATCATCCATGTGGATATTAAAATCGCCCAGCAATAGGCAGGATTTAAACTTCACACTGAAGGCAGATACTGCCGTATATAGCTCCTCATTAAAAGCCCCGATCGGACCCGGGGGTCTATAGACTAACAGTCCTGCGCAGGATTGGTAGGGCGAAAGAGTCAAACAGAAGCCGAGGGCCTCTGCTCCATCAATGCCCTCCGTTGGGACCACGGAGCAGCCATAGCGCCTATCATTCACTAAAGCCACCCCCCCCGCCTCTACCAGCTGCTCGATCTTTCCGAATCACAAAATAATTCGGGGAGAGGGCAGCAGCAATGTCAGGACGTGAAAGCTCGCCTAACCAGGTTTGTGTCAAGAAAAGACAAGCGGGCTTGCGTTCTAGCAAAAGGTTAAAAAGATCCAGAGCATGTTTGCTCACCGACCGGGTGTTCATCAGCGCACAAGGGAAGTTACTGTCCGCCGTTCCCTTGCCATTCTTAGTAGCAACCTGAGCATCCTGCACCTCAGCGGCTTCATAAGCTAAGGACTTTTTTGAAGTCCACCCGCATTTGGGGCAGTGCAAATTACTCCCTGAGCAGTTGTATCCCGCTAAACACCCGCTGATAAGGTTTCCTCTTATACTTAGCAGGGATGCTGAGGAGTACCTGAGTAAAAGCCCCGGAGAGTACTCCTGGGAATCCCCTACCCGTCCGCCCCCGTCTGCCTCCGGGATGCTGATGGGCGCAGACGGGCTTTCCTTTGGCGCTCCTTCGGCACGCAAAATGTGCGCCCAATGCTGCTCGCGTTCCCTGCGCGGAGCCGACCCCGTCTAGCTTTATAGTGCCCGTCCTCTAGAAGCAGCAAGCCTAGTCCGCTGAGTAGCAAGCCTGCCTCTCCAAGATGGCCACCAAACTGGAACACTGCCTCCCAGTCCCACAATGCCCCTCATCTCCTAATCGGCTGAGAGGGCGGCGAGGCGAGATGCAGCGCTAAGGTGGTAGAGAAGAGCGGTGCGGCTATCATGTAAGTGGTGGCCTGATGGTAAACTGCCCCAAGTGACACCAACACACTCCTGATGTCCATACAAAAAAAAAAAGAGCGCAGCGTGAGATCTCCCGGCTTTCCGCCTCAGGAGAGAAGTAGGAGCAAGCAAAAGCAGTGCGAAGGTTTAAAGATGGGAGGAAGGAATAAGCAACAGTGCAAATAAGAACAAGGAGGCACAGAACATAATGCAATCTCCAATTTAAAAGCTCCTTTAGTGCAACTGTGCAGTTTAAAACAAAGAAGCACAAGACAAAATGCAATACACTCTCAATTAAAAAGCTTAGATAGTGCAGCTCGCTTCTCACGGCTTCCGCCTCAGGAGTTGCGAGGTAATACAGGTCTAACCTGATCCTCCAATTGAAACTAGCTTAATAGTGCCTGCCCTCTAGAAGCAGCAAGCCTAGTCCGCTGACTAGCAAGCCTGCCTCTCCAAGATGGCCACCAAACTGGAACACTCCCTCCCAGTCCCACAATGCCCCTCAGCTCCTAATCGGCTGAGAGGGCGGCGAGGCGAGATGCAGCGCTAAGGTGGTAAAGAAGAGTGACACGGCTATCATGTAAGTGGTGGCCTGATGGTAAACTGCCCCAAGTGACACCAACACACTCCTGATGTCCGTACAAAAAAAAGAGCGCAGCGCGAGATCTCCCGGCTTTCCGCCTCAGGAGAGAAGTCGGAGCAAGCAAAAGCAATGCGAGGGTTTAAAGATGGGAGGAAGGAACAAGCAACAGTGCAAATAAGAACAAGGAGGCACAGAACAGAATGCAATCTCCAATTTAAAAGCTCCTTTAGTGCAACAGGGCAGTTTAAAGCAAAGAAGCACAAGACAAAATACAATACACTCTCAATTAAAAAGCTCAGATAGTGCAGCTCGCTCCTCCCGGCTTCCGCCTCAGGAGTTGCGAGGTAATATTGGTCTTTTTCAGTTGTTTATAGACAACAGACTCAAATAAGAATACATTATTAGCTATGCAAAACATCAACATAACTAATAACATTTCAATATGCAACAAATATGACAATAAGTGTGTCCTTAAGAAACGTCTACAGGCAGTGACACAATTCACATGTAAAATGCTGGTATATACACTATTGACATCCAGTGCCATAAGTAGGTATCCTTCTTCCTATGTTATGCCCTGCATACTGGATAGAAAATCCTTTCTGTTCAGTGTATGTAATGGCAAGGTTTGTAATGTATGGTCTCAAAAATAAATCAATATATCTTGAGGTATTCTCCAGTCAGCTCCCTTTTGCTGACACAATTGAACATTCATGGGAATGAGGATCCATTACACTAATGCAACTTAGATAAGAGGTACAAAATTGGTATTCTAGAACAGTCAAGTTTGAGAAAGAGAAATTCTTTCCAATCAATCTGTCCCTTGTGTGTCCAATCAACAAACATTTTACTTTATACCAGATTAATTCTATTAACAGTTGCTTTATCAATGGGGGCATATCAGGAACAGTCATTAACATGATGTAATCATTCTCTAATATATATCTCCTTAGTTAGTTTTAATATGTTGCCCCCCCCCCTTATAAGTGAGAGTATCACATTATCATCTGAATTCTCTAAATAGTTATACATCCTTCTCTGGCTCAAGGTCAGATTGGATTTGTGTGGACCTCTGACTTTCCTAAACGTTTTCAACTCTGAAACCACTACTTCTCCGAATGCATGAATTGCATCATAGGGCAGGCTAAGAGTTGGTGGACGGTGAATTAAAGCCTTCTGGGCAGCTCAAATATACTTCAACATCTGTGCCAATCAAATTAAAATAGGGGTCGCTGTGTGCCTCAGGATCTGTATGTAAATCATCTAAAGTATTTATAAAGTATGTAAAATGTATACATCCCCCATACTTAGGATGGTAATCTGACGTGTTGGAACCTGACCAATTTCCTCTTTTTTTGGTTTCAAGGTATGCATTTTCTGAATTTGAGGTTTTAAATAAATGTATGCAAATCTATATGACAATTAGTATGGTACTACACATTAGAGGGGCAAACAGACAATCCAAATATAAAAATATTGAGATCATCTGGTGTTAATGATCTATCTGATAAATTAATCTCTGTCTTTGCCAAATTCTCAATTATATGGCTTGTCACTGGCCCCTTGTCCTGGTTCCCAATTGGGTTTGTATCGTCTTTCCTTTTGTTTGTTGCTTCTCCTTGTTTTCTTCTTCCTTTGCCATCTCTTTTGGCTCCTTTTCGTTTTGTTCGCTGTTGATCCCTTCCCCTATTGGGCAGGCAATACTCAGCTTAAAAAGTGGGTTAAAAGTCTATATTAGGCTAGTTTTACACCCATTTGATGTGTCACTTTCATTACACATATTGCTACTATCAGAGACTGACTCCATAGTTGGAGCTTCTGGTGTGATCTGGGTAGTTGCCTCTGTCATTGCATCAAAAAGTAACATACTTCTTCCCAAATGTTAACATTCTCCCCATTTTGTAGTCTGTACAATCCCTAATAAATGTATATTGTTTATTCAGCTTGATGTTCTCTTCAATCTTTTCTAAAGGCTTCTTCAGTCCTTTGATAAATTTGTTGAAATTTGTCTAAAGTGAATCAGTTTTCTTAATATCCTCTGAGATGATTGTATGTGTGTGAGGATCTTCTCACTCTTAAGTTTTGCATATTTCACCAGAATATTCAGAATTCCCATTGAGCAATTGGCCACATTTTATGTCTATTCCTTCAACAGTTTCAGATCTGGGTCTTCAAATGGTGATACCATGAAGATTCTCAATTCCTGGGGAATACTGCCCATATCAAAGTATTTCTGTAAGAACACCACCTCCGACCACTTGTACTGCTCTACTCTCAATAACTTCTCCAGTCTCTCATACTTTTATTTAAGTGTAGGAGTGGTTTCTATGTCTCCAGAATTTGTGTTATGTGCCTCAAAATTATAATCCAAGAAAATAGCATTCACTGTATTCTGCCTTCTTGCATCCCTGTTGCTCTTTATGTCTGATACAAGTATGATGCTCACTACCTTTGACTACTTCAGTGTGAAATACAGTTCTGTAATTATGCAGTCACCTGCAGCTTCCAATGACACAAAGACTTGCCTATAGTACCTGACACTATACTTACAATGGATCTGGGTATCCCACTCTTTCCTCTGACATGGTGGATAGCTCCTTAGCTCGAGGCACGTTCAGACACACTTAGGTTGGTTTCTCAGCTGTTCCATATTCAGTCCTTGAGGTCATCCAATGTTGTGAGTTCTACTGGCAATATATATATATATATATATTTAGCCACTGGTACAGTGCTATGTGTTTGTTGTTAAGATCATATCACATCAACAAACCTCTCTAAAGTTGTTTGTAAGAAAAGGCACATACACCTTAGACACTGGTAAACAGTGTGTGTTAAATCACTCAACACGTTTTGCCAAGCAGTCGCCTTGATTACGACTCCTTGCCAAAATATATTTTGTGAATGATCTGCCTGGCAAAAATAAAACAGACATCATTCACCACTGACTGAAGTTTATGTGCCTTTTTTTACAAGCACCTGTAGGCACTTCAATGTAATGAACATGTGTACAGACCATGTCTAGATGTCTAGACCATTCAGGGAAGATACATCATTAGCTAGTACAGGCTGAACTGCAAGCACTATAGAGGTATTGATTGGCAGAACAATTACCATTTGAACTTTTTCCAGATATTAAATTCGGAGTGCCATTCCAACTGTTATGAAGATAATATCAACTCTGCGTGGAAGACTCAAATGGAATGTATTTGCCAATTTGTGGGCTGTTCTAATTCAGGTCCAGGATGTTATGTACAGATGCAAGCATGAGTACATCGAATTTCCTATGGATAATGCTATGCTGAACGATATCAAGGCAGAATTCTATAGATTGGGAAGCAGACCACATGTAGTGGGAGCCAATGATGGAACCCAAAATGGTCTGGCCCACTATATGACCAGGACAAAGTATACTCCAATAAGAAGCATTTCCAGTCCATCAACTTATAGGTGGGCTGAATTGCAGACCTCTACATCACCAGAGTGCTTACAAGATTGTCGGGTTCCACCCATGATGGCACTTGCATAGAGGGCCTTAAATTGTTGGTAAGTCTCATTACGTATTTCAATGCCATTCTATCCTTTTATAATTTGCTCAGTTAAGTTCTGTAAGACTCTGGTGTGCCCTGTTGCATGCTTCACAACACTTTCCATTTCAGATGAGGGTTACGAGTGGGAAGCCCAAGGTGATGTTGGTCAGCAAGATAATAATTATGAGGTTCAAGGTACTAACCTCAGGTGTACATTTATTGACAACACCATTGTCTGTGGCTAAGTGAGAGCAATGCATGCCTTACTAGAGTGTCAGGGATATGGGCATATCCTTTTTCACAATGATACCTACCTACAAAAAATGTACTTTCTGACTATAAATTGTTTTGTAGTTTGGAATTACTATTGAGATGAACAATCAGCTTGAATATTTTTGTTTATTTTTTCAAAACAAAATACAACAGACCATGCAGGATGGTAGGCTTTATAGTACAGCATTTGAGGTTGTCTTGTAAAAATGCTGGTATGATCAGAGGATTTGAAGACAATGTAAGCACAATACACATGATTGTATCTTGTTAATCCTTCATAGGCCATATAATTTAATTATCTGTTGGTGCAATAGCAAAACATTTATGGATAGTTTGGACTATTGCACAGATATTTCTTTTGGAGACATCTACATTGCAACGTGTCTAAATATTGGTGGCATGGCTGTGAATCAGTTTGTGGAAAACCACAGAGTGTAGCCAAAGGTACATGCGTTTCATAAAAGGGACCATACACATGGTGTGTGTCTCAATGCGTAGAACTCGGACTTGATGCTATCAGGTGCACCCTATCCATTAAACTTTGGTGTACCTTATACTTGCATCTGAGAAAATTGTCTGTGGGGAACATGGGGCAGCCAAATATGTTGATGAATAGTACCATTGGTCTTCCACTGTATCTAGAGGTCCAGTTGTTACTAATATGTAACACTGACTTCATAGCTTCAAAATCTGTGGATTGCTTACCTAGCATGCATTGACTCAGTCAAACTGCAATTTTCAACATGCCCTCTAAAATGTTTATAATCCTAGTTCACTTCCTAATGTGGTGTCTTCTTTTGAGGTCTGTTTTTAGAAAAGTGTAACATCATATTGAGATATTGTTCTCTCTTACTGGGCTTTTGGATGGCTACCACATTTTTAATGATTTTCTTCATTGCCAACCAAGATTTCTGTTGTTTTAGACTTTGATATTAGTTGTATTATAATTATTTGAAGTAATGAAGTATGTATTGTCTGTCTAGGTTGCATGATTGACAAACGTATAAATGTTAATGTGAAGCAGTTACTCATTGTGAAAAATGTTATTTTTGCAAATGATTCTAAGGAGGTGCTTGTAGATTTTATTTGTATCAAGTATTGATTTTACTATTATGCAACTTTATACATTTTGCAACAGTGTAGAACCACAAAGATTCTCAGAAAACAACGTAACTTTGAAATTGGATGAGAACATTTTGATTAGCCTATAATTATTTAAAGTCCTTTTTCTCAACACTCTATAAACGGATGGGAAGTGCATCATCATCATCATCATTTTTTTACAGAGAATATAGGATATCTTTTTTGAGACTATTAGTGGTAGGTTCTGTGCTGTTGTCCTACAATGGACCAAATTAATTACCCCTCCTCAGGTCCCTTGAAGCAGTATAAGTGTGAAAGATTGGTTGGTGACAAGTGGAATTGCAGGCAGCACTTCCCCACCTTTTATTTCTGCTGCCATTTAGAAATTTTTCATGGACAGAGCTATCAGCAGATAGCACTTAATCATAGAAAGCAACAGGTAAATCAGATACTGCTTCAGTCAGTGTTTTGAAGGTATCCTTGACCGTCCCAAAATGTGGGGTTTGCACTATCAGGAGATGCTCTATGATAAGGTTGATTTGCATATTGCTAGGTCTAATCTGTTGTTGCAGAGTGGGTAAACAAATTATGGTTTTGAATGCTACCCTGAACAATTGTCAGTAGCTAGACTATCTGCAAGCATTCCTCCCATCGCCTATTTTGTGCTTGATATAATGCTCTAAGTGGTGCAATGTATGCCCAGACTTAGCTTCCATACTCAGTTCCACTCAAGCGAAGCTGCACCTGACTGAAGCGTACCAACCAGGACAAATCAGTTTCGGGTTGCTAGTGTTCTGATTTAGGGAGGACCTGACTTGGTAGTTTGGCCTGGAGTGTTATTTTAAGAGCAGGACCAAGGCTAATTTGCATATGCCCTGACCCAATCTGAGGTGGCATAGTGTGCAAAAAAACAATAACTCAAATACTATCATGAGTGATTGCAAGTGGGTAAACTATTTGCAAGTATTCCTTCAATCACCTTACTCTAGGATATCACGTTGGACATTGTTAACTGCACCCTGAGCATCCCTCCCAGGAGGAGGTATTTCCCTAGCCTTTTCTAAACTACCCTATGACCTTGACTGAGTAGTCACGGGTGTCCTGGCTGCACAGCAGATATTATATCTCTGGCTGTGACAGGATTCTGGGCAGTGATGGCCACAGTTGGAGGGTGGGTCACAGGGGGCTAAAGGGAGAATGGTTTTGAAAATGTGGAAAGGGCTCTGCTGGATGTTGTTGGTCTTGTTCTCTTCAGAGTGAGGGTGTTATCTAGGGGGCTGTACCCCCAAACCTGATGGACCAGCATGGTCATCAAGATTTTTCTTGGCAGCAGAACTGCGGAGGGGATAACAGTGACTTTAAACTTGGTGCTTCACCATGAAAAAAGAAAGCAAATACATATTATGACTTTTTGGAAACGATTGTTGTTATGATACACATTGCAATGTCATGCTATGGAGCAATGGCCCTTTATTGAGGTTTATAAGGTCACACACCTCATCTCTAAATGTTGTTGCTCTTTTGATGAAATGCCTAGGCCTGATTTTAATTTTAAGTTATGTACTTAAGATATTTTGAGTGACCTATTGACACCGTAATATTTTGTGAAAAAATGTCCTTCCTTACACTATCCCTTGTTTATAGAAGGATATTCAGTCAGTGTCATATGGTGTTTGGGGGCATTATGTTAATCCAAGTTTGTTCTGAGTTACATATTCATTTGAAGTCTAAGTGATAGCCTCAATATCTTGTTAAATTTATTGCAACTATGGAGTTTGTATTTGAGAGTTACGACTAATAATTCTAATGGTATTTGTCATGATAGAGGTCCCATACATCTGTATTATGTATAATTGTCTTTTTTTCATATTGTTATGCATTAGAAGTGGATTTTAGTTGCATGGTGTCAGTGACCTATTTAGCTCCTCTGAATTTCTGATCTGGGTGTACATGTTGTACTACTACGTGTGTGCTCAACTATTCTTTAGTTATCACACATTTATGAGTTTAATGGGTCAAAATCTTAGACAAATACATTTAAAAATATAGGTTTTTTTCACAACATTTTCAGTTTTTTTTTGTGTATTTTATTGTTGATGAAGTGTTATGGCTTTTTTGTTCTGATTTTGTGAAAGAACAACAGGAGATAAAACTCATAGACCACGTTGGGATGGGTATAAAATTTGTATAAGAAACAATTCCCAACAGGTTTCAATTTAGGAGGAGGAGTGCTGCACAGAACTGTGATGACAGAGATGGGCCATTGATAGCAGAGACGCTGTCCAACACAATGGGGTTGCCCAGATCTGGCATCAGTGAACCCCCTGCGGGCCTCTATGGATACAAAGATCGACTGAATGACAACAGATATGGACTTGCTCCCTGAAGATCCAAAGAAGCTGTGGAAGAGGATGACCTAGGCATAGAATTTGCTTGGACACCTACAGCCACAAATGGAGAATCAACAGAGACAGATATACAAACTCTCAGACCGTCACAAAACACTAGAAGACAAAGTGAAGAACGCAGAGTCAAGGGCCCACCACAGTAACATTTGTGTGGTGAGCCTGCCTGATGGTACCAGAACAGCATGGACTTCACAGTCCCTGCAGTGCATGTTGTGCTGGCACGTGCTGTGGCCGTTTTGAGGCAGTGCCTTTCTAAAGCATACTATTATGGCATCGCCACAGGACCTCTATGCCGCCTGCTCTCCATATCACAAAAACTCAAAGTCTGGTGGACGGGCAGTGGTCCTGTTTGGTAGTCGTGGAGATGGGTGGTGGTGTGGGGCCCTGTCCATTCCAGTAATTGGGTACTTTGTGGAATCAGCTAAGCCTTTCGCCATCATGTGGCATGAGTGATATCCGATGTGCCGGTATTTCTGTGAGGTACCCTTGGCCTACATGTTTGTATGCAATTTGCTCCCATGTGTCGTACCCCTTCCCCACTCCCTTCTGGACTCATCATTCAGGCAGAGGGAATGTCATTTGGATAGTGGTAGTTCAACCTTGGGCATGCCGGGTCATTTGGGATGCACCGGTTGTGGAGAGTACATGTCCTTTCCAGCCTATTCTGTTCCTCCTCCTTTAAGATGCAGCATCTCATTTAGAAGACTCAACTGTACTTAAACCATACCTTTTGCCTCAGAAGGTTTCCTTCAGTGCAAATCATTTTGCCTTCATGTCGATTCCAGCCTTGATTTATTTTTCTCCAACATATTTGTACTAATTAGCTGAAATCTTCAGGCTTCTCTTGTCTACATGTCTCTTGACAATTTGTCCTGATAATGACCATGGTCAATTTGACATTAAGGGCTGAAACGTTGACAAATTCATTATGTGGACTGCATCAACCGATGGAAATGTTTCTTCTTTAATTGATTTTTTTCATTTTAATGATTGACTTTTTGTGCAGCCTATTTTTTCTAATTTCATTTGATCTTTGCAACTGAAGTTTACAAATTTTCCACTGCGACGTTATCTTATCACTTATATCACTATGTGATTATGCATTTGACTATGAATTAAATTTAAATATTTTTTGGTTCAATAATGTTGTACGTATTTACTTTATTGTATTCATTAAAATTTTGACTTACCTATCCTATCCCTTTTCTTGCAAAGTGTTCATGACCAAACCATTTGTTTTGATATTCTTTGTGGAATACATGGCTCACTGCTGTAAGAATTATGGGATGGGAGGGCTGACTCAGTACAACCAGGAAATAGGGGCGGGGCGACAGAGAGCCTTCTACACTTCGCACTGACCCACATTGATTGCAAATATACCACAATACTCCGTTTTTAATTTTCTCGCAAGGAAGTTTGATGGGATGGGTACGGCGGGCAAGAGCCATCAAGTATGCTCATACCTGGTGAGTCGCATAGTACATGTAACTATATTTCAGGGCAAACATTTGACTGAACAGGAGGGGCAGAGTCGGTGGGCCAGGTGGAAGGGCCTACTTTTTCCACTACCTACTCTGCGTATTCTAGGTGTGTCCTCATATAGGTGGTGCCCAGAGTGATGGAAAGGACTCTAACCAAGCCCCAGGTGGTGGAAGGATGTTGACTTGAAATGCTTACATCTGCTGCTGCAGGGCGCAGTTGTGTTTAGGATAATAAAGCAGCTGTCAAACTAGTGCCTACTAAACACATGGTGCCAAGCACAGCTACCTTATGGAGGAATACTCTGACTTCTCTATACATGCACTATACATGAGAATAGACTTATTTCTTACTTCCTCACTCTGAGTGGGAACAACACATAATGAAGACTATTTAGCAAATACCTACACAGATCATTGTTCACTGCTACTATCCTTGAGGTACAGACCTGCATCTCCTCCTGGCAATTACAGATATCAGCATTAGACAATGCTGCTTTTCGTGGCACAGTGCTAGAAGAGACTGTGTTACTTCAAACACAACTCTGGCATGGCCACTACGCAGCTGGCTTAGTGGGACGCCTTCAAGACATACAATTCAGGGATCTGTATCAGACCCTCCAGCAGGGTGTGCTTCACCCTGCGGTTCCAGCTGGGACATATAGAGGGCGAGCCAAGGTGCCTGAAGGTCAGTGCGGCCTCAAAGGCGAAGATCCAAGGTGAGCTGGTACCACAAAGAAGGGAACATGCAGAGAAGAGGATTTGACAGGCCCTTCATGACCACAGGGAGCACCTCGCACAGTCCCATACATAGGGAGACCAAGCGGGCACCTGCTTAAGAATCTGTTATGTAGGGAAAATGATTACTCAGTAATAACAGCCATCCAGCACCCAGAGGGTCACCACTTATATAGACAGGTGGATATCATGGCAGTGTTCTCTGACTACTACCAGATCCTGTATGGGCAATATTGTGATGCAGAAATGGTCATACTGGGGGGGCGCTAGAGGGCGCACTTGCCGAATGGCTGCTCTTGTGTGAAGCTCCGGCCGCCTGGCATGAATATCCTTCAGTAATCCTTTTTTCCCTGCACGCACCCGCCCGAAAATCCACACGGAGGTACGCCAGGGGACAATGCACACTCGGTGAAAATCTGGAGGCGATCCCCCCTGGGACACCGGAGTTGTGACCTGCGGAACTCCCCGGCCGGCGTGTGACTGGCCATGCCGATGCCTGCTGTCGGCTGCTGACCCTGCGCGAGCCCGGGGATCACCACGAGGCGAGTGGGCCTCCAACACTTGGACAGCAGCGCTGCTGCTACTGGCGGTGAGACTAGCGTGGAGAGGGGGCCAGGGAGATACGTGCAGATCACATAGCTGGCGCGGCGGGGGCAGAGGAAGTGCGGAGCCCCCCGCTGGTTTCACCCGGCTGAAAGCCTCATTGCTGCAGTGCAAGGCGCGGTATATCGGCGCCATAGAGGACTGACTGGCACACCCCAATGGACCCGTGACGTCCTGAGGCCTGACCCCCCACCAATACATACGGCCTTCATAACTGCTTGCTGCCGCCTTCACGACGTGCTGCCAGGCCCGACAGCCTAGCACTATTGAGTGGGTCCTCACGGCGCTACGCCTCCTCATTGCTGCGGTGCGAGGCGCGACTTATAGGCACCATAGAGAACTGCCTGAGCACTCCTGCAGCGGACCCGGAACGGCGCTATTGGGTAGGTCATCAAGGCGCTGCATCTCTGGCCGGCGCTCCTGCACTTGCTCCCAAGGGGCCGACACGAACTGGCAGAGGGATACCAGAGGGTAGCCTGAGAAGCCCAGTAACCTGCCTTGCAGTCACGACACACGACCTAGGAGCCTGCCTGTTGCCGGTGCCGCAGCGAGCGGACGTCTTGTGGCGCCTGGCGCTCCTGCTCCTACCCTGTAGGCGCTACATCACTGGGCTGCCTTCCCTGCGTTGTGAGGCCTGTCTGCTCCTGCACTGTACTCCTTCTCACGGGGGTCACCCCGCAAACGACAGCTAACTTCCCCCAGTAATCGGCGCGTGAGCTGCGTGATAGACATTGCTGCGCCGCATTACATAGAGTGGGATCGCTATATCCTCTACCAGCCTCCCTCCAACAGTGGTGCAGACGGCACATAGGCGCAGACAACCCATATTCATCTTGCCACCATTGGGAAGCCGGACAGTCGCCAACCCAAATTGCAGTTTGAGACCGCGGCGCAGAAAAAGGCGACAAGACACACTGGAGACGTGGTACCGCCCCGAAGCCCGGTAACGGAGGCCTCGACATCGACCCAGCTGACCTCAGATATGACCGCAATCCTGCAAGAAATGCGACAGGGCTTTGCGACAGTGGTCGACAAAGTGGATAGACTCACGTCCAGGATGGCCGGCATAGCCCAGAAGATAGACGTCCATGAAGAACGCATATCTGAGGCGGAACGCAGGATATCGGCACATGATGACACGACCGCGGCTCATGACACTCGCCTTGCCAGGATGGACAACGTCCTGAGGGTAATCGCTGCCAAGAACGAGGAATTGGAAGCTAGGAGCCGACAGAATAACATTCGAGTCACGGACATTCCGAAATCGACCAACACGGGGAGGATGGAACTATATGTCGAGAAACTGCTGTCAGCAACAGTCGGGGCAGACGCTCTTTCGGCTCACTTTATTGTGGAACGTGCACACCGCTCTCTTGGGCCTCAACCCCAACCGGGGGCCCCACCGCGACCCATAATTGCACGCCTCCTAAACTACCGAGATCGCGATGCGGCGCTTAAGGCAGCCAGAGCAAACCAGAATCTGGCATATGATGGCGTGCCCTTCTCGATATACCCTGACTTTACCCCGTGGTCCAAGAACAGCGATGGAAATTTCTTGCTGTAAAGAGGAAGCTTCGAGATTTGAACATTGACTATGCTCTCTTATACCCGGCCAAGCTGCGAGTCACACACCAAGGTACGCAGCACTTCTTTCTCAACCCACAACAGGTCGAAGACTACATTAAATCCTTGACCTGCGGACGCTGAAGACTTAAATGCATCTGGTCCTGAGTAGGGGACGACTGGCTCTCTTCGGATACATCCTTCCGCAAGTGGTGGATTCGTCTTCACTCCCCTCGCTGCTGGGGGGAATTCATTCGACTAGGAGATGGCTGCCGCTGCCCCTGGGTACCATGGACGGGTGCTGCACCGTGGATGGTAATGTATGCCAGGCACCACCCCCCCCTCGTCCCTCTCTGCTCCACGGGTGAACCCAGGAATGGACATGCACGGAGTGGGATGGCTGGGGGTGGTAGACCGTGCACCTCTGATGACCCCTAATGGGTGTTCCCCAATGACATTGACTTTTTTGCTTGTTTGTTGGTTGCTATCTAGCACTGTTTCGGGTAACGGGTGGGGGGCGGGACAGGGACACTGGCGAGTTGGGGTGGCTTCAGTGGGTGGGGGGTGGTGGAAAGACTATCTAGTAGAACGGACTTACACTGGGCGATGTAGATCTTCCGTTGGAATTGTTGATCTGCCTCGCTATTTTTGGTTACATGCTGTGGACCGTTTGTCCCTTTTCCAACTAGGCCTGATGCCTGGAGTTATCCGGGGAGGTATGGGGGGAGGGGACTGCTGGGGTTACTGTTGGGTTTCAAGTTTTGACATGTGCATGTGGTGGTCTGAACTCACACATTTGCCCTTTGGAGGGCTCCGTGATTGTGGCCGGGGGGCGCGGGGGCGGGGTGGGTGTGTTGCGCGCTACTTATGGCAGAGTCGTGACGGAGGAGTTGGGGGTGATTGATTTCTGCTTCAGTTTCTGCTTCCGCTTGAGGGCATAGCACTGGTCCGAATGTATAATGTTCTATTTGTTGGGAGGATGGGCTTGGCAACCTTCCATGCTCTGATCCCGCAGTTATGGTACTACACGTTTACATGGATGACACACGCCTGAATGTGATTACTTGGAATGTGAGAGGGCTGGGAGATCATAGGAAGAGGAGACAGATATTGAGCTACCTGGATCGCCATAATGTTCACATTGCTTTCCTACAGGAAACGCACTTTGCGCCCCACAAATCGCGAGCCTTTGGGAGCAGGTGGGCTTCTCACTCGATCTTTGCTAACTACTCCTCATATGCCCGAGGTACGGCCATACTAATTAAGAGATCCACACCTTTTCGGCTGGCTGGCTCCAAGGTAGATCCCCAGGGGAGGTACTGTGTGCTATGGGGTAGGCTGGGACACATGTCAGTGACACTTGTCTGTTGTTATGGGCCCAACACGGATGACCCGCAATTCTTTACCTCACTGTGGGCGGCGATAGTTGAGACAGGACCACAACACCTCATATGGGGTGGAGACTTCAACATAACCCTGCACCCCCCCCTGGATAGATCACACCCTGCCCCACATCACTATACTAACG
This sequence comes from Lissotriton vulgaris, assembly GCF_964263255.1. NCBI lineage: Eukaryota > Metazoa > Chordata > Amphibia > Caudata > Salamandridae > Lissotriton > Lissotriton vulgaris. Next base: position 1,089,394,362 of record NC_141696.1, on the reverse strand, counting down.
GGCGCGAAGTCCTTAGAGCGACTATTGCTGGTAACAATCTCATTGACGCCTGGCGGGCACACTGCAGGACTAGAGAGGAGGGTACACACTTTACTGCGCAAGCTAAGTCATGGGCGAGACTTGACTATTTCCTCCTAACCTCACAACTGTACACAGCACTAATACATGCATCTCATCTCCCCAGGACTTACTCCGATCACTCTCCCGTTTTGATCACGTTGGCTGGTTCTGAGCTAGGCCCCCCAGTGACGGCGTGGCGCATGCAGCCCGCTATGTTATTGGACGCGATATTCCAGGAGGAACTCCGTGAAGAATGCCTAGACTTCTTCAAACGCAACAAAGACTCAGTCCAAGACGTTGAGACCATATGGGACGCCTTTAAGGCCACGCTCCGAGGCTTATGTATATCGAAGGGCTCGGGAGTGCTCAAGAGCATACTCACTCGATTACGCAGCATAGAAGCTGAATTACGCAGTGCTGAAAGCCGTCTTAGGACGCACCCTGACACGGCGACCCTCGCTACCATCCGCGATAAATTGTCGGAATTCTCAGAGGAGGCTGCTCGTGAGGTGAAGTTTCGGAACAAATACTGGGTGGCCAGGAGGTATGGAGAAGGGGAGAGGCCTGGGAAGGCTCTAGCAGCAACGGTCAAACTGATGCGATCGCCGACGATAATATTAGAACTTGAGACGGCGGAGGGGCTGGTACTTAGAGACACCACCCAAATCCTTAACGAATTTATGTGACATTACAGTACGCTATACTCCACTAGCAGACACAATGAACTCACGTTGGATGAATATCTGGCAGATATCTCCTTGGGGTGGTTGAGTGATGCGCAGAGAGCCTTCTTGAACGCCCCTTTTGAGCTGGATGAGGTCAGGGAGGCCATCATGGGCATGAAGTCGGGCAAAGCCACTGGTTTAGATGGCGTGCCTATAGAATTCTACAAGACTTTCATCGACTTGATGGCTCCGGTGTTGCGGGAGGTCTTTGAGGACGCCTTGGAGGTGGGCCATCTCCCTGCCTCCATGAGAGTTGCCCTCATCACGTCGCTGCTTAAGCCTGGGAAACCCGCCTCCAGCTGCGACTCTTACAGACCTCTATCCCTGTTAACCTCTTTGACGCTAATGACAAGGGTAACTCGTCATGAACTTTCCATACATTTCAATGGAAAATGAATGTAAAATATTAATGGTGCTTAGCAGCGAAGGGGTTAAACTGCGACGTTAAAATTCTTGCGAAACTGATTGCGACGCGCATAGGCCTCCTCCTGCCTGCTCTTATTCTTCCGGACCAGTCCGGATTTGTCCCTGGAAGGGCGACGTCGCATAATCTCCGTACCTTTTTTTCGGTATACGACTCCGTCCATGAGGATCTCCCTATGGCAGCCATTTTTTTAGACGCCACCAAGGCGTTTGACTCGCTCGAATGGGACTATGTGTTTAAAGTTCTGGAGCGAATGGGTTTCCCACCTCTCTTTATTTCCTGGATTAAATTATTGTATACACATCCAACTGCCAGAGTACTCATCGATGGGAAATTGTCGTCGGAATTCCCGATCACCAGGGGGACAAGACAGGGGTGCCCACTGTCCCCTCTTCTGTTTGCTATAGCCACTGAACCTCTGGCGGCTATATTGCGACAGCATCATCAGGACAGGGCAATGCGCTGCTTTCAGAGACAATTACTCGTCTCTATGTATGCTGACGATATCACCCTCTATGTTCGCCACCCAAGCGATAACTTGCATCCTATACTCCATGAATTCATTCGGTTTGGTGCCCTCTCGGGGGTTCAAATCAACTGGAAGAAATCATGTATCTTCCCCCTTACTGCCTCGACAGTTCCATTCCCACTGGAATTCCCACTTGCCTGGAGCACGGGGGATTTTAAGTACCTGGGTATACATGTGGAAAGGAGTAGAGAAGAACTGATGCGTGCAAACTATGGCACTGTGATGGACAAGTTGAGCGACAATATATCTAGATGGATCACGCTCCCTCTTTCCATGGCGGGTCGTGCCTCATTAATCAAAATGATAATACTCCCTCAACTTTTGTATCTATTCTTGAATATTCCGTACCACCCCGGATCCTATTTTTTTCGTCTGCTACGTTCAGAATTGCTCCGACTAGTGTGGGGTGGTAAAACGCCCAGACTCAAATGGGAGATCCTTGTCCGGCCATTCGCACAAGGGGGATTTGGCATCCCTGACTTTGAACTCTATTACCGGGCTGCACAGGCTCATTATGCGTACTTTTGGGTGCGCCAGCAAAGATACATGCCTCAACTGGCGGCTGAGCACTGGTTAGCACACCCGATCCCCATTGAAGGCGCGCTCTACTCCCAGGTGGAGGGTAGGGACAAGACCCCTTCCACTGTGTCGAGCACTGTGACGGCATGGCACTCTATTGTGTCCAAGCTGGACTTGCACTTCTTATACGCACCGAAACTGCCGCTGGCCTACCACCCACAGCTGCCGCTCCTACAGGAGGCTGGCTTTCAAAGACTATTGAAAAAGATTGGTGTTACTACGTGGGGGACATGTACCTGGATGGCGTCTTCCGAACTAGGGAACATTTCTATGAGGGCATCCACCCGACACCTCTGGACTTGTTTTATTATGTCAGACTCAGACACGGCCTACAAGCTATCACGCCTGATTTCCCCTGCGAGCCCCCGGTGCTACCCCCCTTGCAAAACATGCTGCTTCACGATCATCCTATTAAGCTAGTATCTACACTCTATAAATCTATACGGGCCAACACGACATACACTGATCTGCCCGCTAGGCAGAAATGGGAACAAGATCTAACCTTAACTTTCACGGACACGCAATGGGAATTTTGCCTGCAGCAAACTGAGCGCATTTCATCTAACAGCCGTTATAGAATAATCCACTATAAATTTCTGCACAGGCTACACCACACTCCAGCGCGTCTGCACAGATTCAAGCTTAGGCCTACAGATGCCTGTGACAGGTGTGGGGCCCCAGGAGCTGATTTCCTTCACCTTGCATGGGGATGTCCTGCAGTGAATGAATACTGGACTCAGGTGTTTCAGGCCCTCTCCAAAATGATACACATGACGGTGGATCCATCCCCATTGGTGGCCCTTCTGGGGTATGTTGCACCTCTTCAAGCGGCCCACCGCAAATATGTGGCACTAGCTATGCTTCTGGCTAAACGCAGGGTGGCCTGTAGATGGGGGCGGAGAAGGGCGCCCAAATTCAAGGATTGGTTGAGTGATATGGTATACTGCCAGGAACAATTGAATACCTATTCTGAACTTATGCTGCCTACTTCTAGGCCTACTGACATATGGGCCCCGTTACAATGTTATTTGGTAACCGATCCGCCCGAGGATGACAGCGATTGAAGGTGGGCAGTGGAGTACCTTTGCTGATATGTCTTGAGCTCGCAATATAGCATCTGGACTGCTGGATATGGCATGATATGTTTGCTGCCTCTCCCCGTTCCCCCCCCCCCTTCTCCCCCCCCCTCATTCTCCCCCCCCTCCCCCTCTCTGCCCCCCTCCCTGCCCCCCCCCGTTCAAGACCCTATGTGAAGAACCTCATCCTCAGTGACGTCCCGGGATGCCTGTCTGCCCACTACTTCCGATACTGTGGCTCAGCCTTCCCTCTTCTGTGGTCTCGTGACTCTGCCACTCTGATAGCACCGTGCCTACCGAGAGTAGATATGCCCACCTAGATGCCCGTGTGCCCCCCCTCCCCCCCCCATCCCCCCCATCATTCCTGAGTTTGTATGGACACTGCACATGTCAATGGTTATATAAAAATTCAAAAAACTCGAGACTCATTTATTTAGCTGTAAGACGCGGCACTTGTCACTTAGATGGAACTGTTGGCAAAATTGTTTTCAAAGCACATGCATGTCGAAAATTATTTGTATTTCTGTAAGCACTGATAGCGGCCGGCCTCCGGGTTGTTGGCGAGACGCTGTGTATTCCTGACAATGCTCAATAAATGTCTTGAACCAACAAAAAAAATAAAAATAAAAGAAATGGTCATACTGGACTCCTTTTTGTCAGAAACTCCATTTGCCATCCTCACTCCAGAGAATAGGCAATAGATGGAGGGCCCATCCCGGATGGTGAATTGAAAATGCCTAGAAAATTAAACAATTGGTGACTGACAAGACACCCTGTAGCAACAGGCTTCCCCTAGAATTCTATAAATGCTGTCAGGTGTGCCTCCTAAAAATCCAATGGCAAAGTATGCAATGGTGGGAAAGGCGGGACAATTTCTGGACTCCTTGTGAGAAGCCTTAATCATAATGATCCCGAAATGGGGGGAGATCCGCTGAACCAAAAGAGCATACAGACCTCGGTCTCACTTAAATATGGATTGCAAAACCCTGTGAAAAATCATTGGGAAATTCATCCAGCCCCACGTATCGGCACTGGTACACCCAGACAAGAGCAGGTTTGTCCCAGAAAAGGCCACCTCCTTGAACTACTCCATCCGGCTACTTCATCTTATAGATGCCTAGTCAGAGGAGCCTTGTAAATCAGTGGCCATCTTGGTTGCTATGGAGAAGGCCTTTGACAGCATCTCCTGGGCCTATCTTTTTGTGGGTTTGGAGCCTAACTACTGCCTTAAATTTGAGTATTATACACATGCCATGAAGCAGGAGTCAGGGTGGGGCATGAACATTCAGACGAATGGCGGAGAAACAGAGGCACCCACCAGGGCTACTGAATGTCACTGTTGTTTTTTGTGCTTGCTATGGAACCATTGTCGTACCAGCTGCAGTCACAGTGCAAGAGCCATGGGGTGAGGGTCAGAGGTGTAATACATGCTGTCTTCATTTATGCAGATGACATTCTAGTATATTTGCATGATGTGGACACCTGACTCATCCCCTCAATGAAATTCCAGTTCACATTTGGAATGCTGTCCGGACTGCGTATGAACATGTCTAGAATGTGTCTCTTTCCGCTGCTGGATCTGCGTGCAGTCCTGATGATGGGCATTGGACCCTATGCTGTGCCCAAGGCTAATCGCACCTTTCAGTACCGTGAATAGGAAGACAGTCGCGAGGGCCATTTGGGGGAACGGTGACCGCACTATAAGGGCTATCAGCTTTCTGGTAGAGACTGCCACTTTCACCTTTGGGAAGAGTGGTGCTGGAAAAATAATTGCACTGCCACAGTAATGTGTTTGCCAAAGCGCCATCAATACTAACCCGCAATAGTTGGCTTCCAAACTGATCTTGACCGTGAGGCACCACTTCAAGGCTTTGGAGAAATAACATTTGCTGATGGCTGCTGGCATTCTGGGAGCACCAAGCAACATATTGTATTACCTGCCATGCCAACTACAATGGCTTGTGATGTGGATGGTCCCTGATACCCCTTCGAGACGGCCAATCTATGGTTCCCTAAAATGAAATGCTGGGAGCGGACCTTAGGGATGAGCACATACCACTTTTGATACAGGCGGCTCTGTATTAGTGGGCATGCTGCAGCAATCATAGACATGCTGGATCTGCATTTTTGCTGAATCTGCCCCTGTGGTGCTTACCAGCTTTTGCGTGGGTCAGGCAGATGGCACATCAGTCCCAGTGGTGGTGCGCCTCCGTCATTGAGATGCCTCACTTGTTTTCAGTGGGGTCTGCCCAGGGCCTGGTTTAGTGCTTGTGGTGCCCGGTGCGACAATAATTTTTAGTGCCCCAACACCCCATGCCTGCCTCCTCAGATTCTCTCAATAGTACTGGGAAAAAGTGCCCCTCATCTCTCCAATCATAAGTTATTGGTAAACACAGCGTCCCCCTGAGGTCAGCCCCCCCCCATGGTTCTACGCCCAGTGCGGCTGCACCGGTTGCACTGCCCTAAAGCTGGCCTGGGTCTGCCCTCTTGCATTTTAATCTCTTCACGGTCAAATAGTCTAAGATGTGTGAAAATCACCGTACAAAGCTGCTACTATCTCAGTTAAAGGTGTTGTATTACACAAAAAGGAGCTTCCATCTATTCACCTCACAGTTGGAGAGCGTTTTCTTCCTGTGTTCTTTCAAATTTTCTGTCACCATTGCTGGAATGTTTTCAAGCTGTTTACCCCTGCAGCCCTAACCATGTCATGTAGTTTTATGTGTTACAGTACTCAAATTTTGTCTGTTCCACATATTTATTAAAAATGAAAAGTAAGCATTTATTAAAAGTGACGCATCGCTGTGTGAAAGCAGCGATGCGTCACTTTTCATTGCGCCCTCCTTACAGCATGATGGATTTCTAATATTTACTCTATGACCCATCATGTCACAAGGAATGACAGATACGTCGGTTCTACTGACTTATCTGTCGGCACAAAAATGACGCATTGCTGAAGTTGTGTTGGAGGCATGATGCAACTTCAGCAATGCAGGGGGAGAGCTATGGATATAGCAGTGCGTCACCCTTTCATCTGCCATCAGGAAGGCGTAAGGTTTTGACGCATTTGCGTCCTAGAAGTGGCGCAGTAAAAGCTCATAGATTTCACTGCATCACTTCTACAAGGCTTTCTTGCGTGGGAACGCCTCCCTGCATACATTGAACTTGATGCAGGTATATTGAAGCGCTAAACTTGATGCAGGTATAATGAAGCGCAGGGGTTTACAAAATGACGCTTAGATTCCTCACTTTGTAAGTAGGGCGCAACAAGGGGCATGTTTTACGCCGCCGATGCTCACAAAATGTTTTAGGGTCACACCTTTCTCTAGGGTCTGGCAAACATAAATCGCGCCAGTATCACAAGATTTTGATACTCCATGCAGATTTAATACGAGTTGTGTAGGTTCTTATCTAGTGTGATGGACGGAAGAAGCTGACACATTTCGGCAGCCAATCCATCTCAAATAAAGCAACCGCCAAGATAGCTGTATTACTGTTATCTAACATTGCTATCTAATTACTTTTTTCCCTGAGAAAAATATTCTTAATCCTACCACTTCGTTTAAGGAGTCAAAGCCGATCTGGCCGATTTAACCTGTAACTTCAGTTGCCAGCCTAATTGGGTTTACAAATTACACGGAAAACGCTAAATCTTGATTTTTTCTGTGTATATTATACCAGGAACCACCCCCTATCAAAATATGTAGAAGCCTCCGCTGCACTTACTTCACATAAGTCAAAACCACTATACAAAACGCTGATCTCTCTTCAGGAATATAATGAATCACACGAGTTATCTTGACATCTTTGTGAGGCCTGGTATTTGCTGGAGGAAAGAAACGCTGTAGCAGGTGATTCAAAAACATAATAAACTTGCAAACACGGCGCCCCCAGGAAGTCAGCACCCGGTGCTGTGGCCCCGGTCCTACCGCCCAAGAGCCGGCCTTAGGAGGAAAACAGTCGTACAAGGAGGAATTACAACGGGAATCGAGTGCAGAATTAGTGATTGTTCTGACAATTCCCCTTTTCTCAGGGTACATCCCTGAAAACCCCATGTATTCCAGTGAACTTTAGAAGGAGGGACCTACTATTCAAGAATGTTCGTTTGAATTCACGATTTGTTTTCAATGTCGACCCTGTTGGCAGAGGTAATGTGCTATGACATCCCGTAGAATGTTTCCTTATTTCACAGCCATCTACAGTATGGAAGTAAATCCAATAATGCAGACAGGCTGGGAGTAAATCACATAGTCATAACAATTCTGAAAATTCACTCTTTCACACTCCTTTAATATGATGTTATTTTCTAGGATGAAAAGGTGTTGTGTTCTACTGAATTATGGTATGCTTTCTTTCTCTGAGGAGGCTTTTTATCTATTACTCAGAGCTGGCTTCGAGTGAACAGGTCGATTGCTTTAACTCACTGGTTTCATGAGGCTTTTAACATCATTGGAACATGTGTTTCAAGTGCTGGCCTCCTACTGACAAGACCTTGACTGAAGCGTTCAGTTTTCTTTTTGTTCTGCAAAACAGGGATGGACTCAGGGCCTATTTCTTATTACTTTTCTGCTGAGCAAAAGAGAATAAATGAGTTTTTATAAGCGAGGGTTTGTGTGAACTGACGCACCTGCAATTTGGAGAAGACACTTTTTAACTGACACGTGATGTATCAGGCTATAAGTGAGATTAATAACCCTCAGCAATAATAGTTAATCAATATGAAAGGGTGGTTCAGGCTGTACAACTAATCAAGACCAGCCATGTTACTATTTCACATCTAAACATTTTTAAGAGGAGTGCTGCCCATGCAGTAAAATTAAAATGCGTTGACGGATTGTTATGGTTTAAGGCACTTCATTCACTCTCTGAAGAGATTTTACCCCTACCCGCTTGCTGCACTTAATAATCAGACCCTCTGCAAACAGCATTCGACCAGCGCTCCACTTGGCCTTGTTGTTCAATCACTTGGACTGCTGGACACGATTAGAAGTGCCTCGCAGAATGCTGTAATAACATTTAATTGTAATATAATAATTTTGATCTGACTCTCATTTTTTAAATTGTTGTTGTTGTTCAGTATGCATTAATGAAGAAATCTTCTTCGATTAGATTTCCCAAAAATGTTTCTTTTATAACTTATTATAATTTTGTTTTAAAATATTGGGGAGATGAGTTGGCCTAGGGGCTAGGGCAGTCGTCCTCCAATCTGGGGAACTGGGTTCAAGTCTCGGTAACGACGCGGAACATCCTGTGGTTCTGGGTGAATCACAAAAAATATAAAAATGAATGTGTCCTCATGTAAGCAACGCAACTGATGCTATGTAAAGCGCTCTGAAACCCGTTTCGGGTCAAAGTTGCGCTATATAAAACTCCGTAAAATAAAACATATATATATATCAAAGACCATTTAACAATATTTAACTCCATCTCCATTACTACCTATGCACGGGATGAGCACAACATGTATAGGCAAACCACGCCATGTCCCAATAAGGGTAGAAAGTTGGAAGTCAAAGCCAGAACCAGCAGAGGCCCAGGCCAAACGCCGCCCAGAGGCAGGAAGCCTAACGCCCCCGGGCAACCCCGGGAAAAGGGGCGACTGGTCGCCTTAGGTGTAACTCGGCCTACCCCAATCAGGGGGAGTAGGCCGAAAACTGCGGAGGGGTTTAAGAAGGTGGCAAGCAGCCCCCTCGAGCATGCAATCCCCTCCGACAGCAAGAGAAGAAGATCGGGAGATCCATATAGATTCTGACCCACTATAAGCTTCTGTCAAAATGGTTTTGAGAGGCAACCACTTGTGTCTATCTTAAATCATTATGAGCTGCTGCAGTGCTGTGGTAAGAGATCCTCCTCTGTTCACACATAAATCAATCAATCATGAAATGTATAGAGCGCAACAGCGGCTAACCAGGCTTCCTGGTGTTAAAGCAAGAAAGGAAACTAATACAGAAGCCAGTCACTGGCTGGGTAGAAACATGAAACTGTGGGCATTTTATATCTCAGAGGACAAACTGGCCGAAAGCGACAAAGCCCCTTACAAAGATGCATGATACAAGGGGCCGGTCATATAAAAAGAGCAAAAAGAGATGAGCAGAGTTCGTAAGCCAGTGCTTTAAAGCTAATATGATTTTTAATTGGAACCAGTGAAGTTAGTTCAAATGTAAACTAACAGATTGGCATCTGGGCAGCCCAAGTATCAGCCTTGCTACTGTGTTTTGAACTGTATGCTTACGGAAGAAAAGTAAGAAGGGAAATCCATGTACAGAGCATTTCCATAGCCCAGTCTACTTGTAATGGATCCATGCACTGTAGTTTTGGTGCATCCATAGGAACAAATTCCACTATTTTCTTTAGAGTTCAGATCAAAGAGAAACACATCCCTGCCTCCGATGAATTCTAGGGTAAAAACAAATCCTATCATCAAATTTAACACCAAGATTTCTAGCAAGGTCGACTGGGGTAGGAACCGGCCCCTGGTCAACCACCCACCAATCATTTGACCAACCATTGGCGGCGTGCCCAATGAGAAGAATCTTTGTCTTAGAACAATTACATTTTAAGTGATTACAGTTCATTCATTTCGCCACCTCAAGAAAACATTCCTTAAAAGCAGACCTATCAACTGTTGCCTTTTTCGTAAACAAGAAAGTAAGCTGAGTGTTATTTGTATAAGAAATTGCCTGAATGCAAAACGAGTCAATCAAGGAAGCTAGAGGTACCAAATATATATTAAGTAATGTAGTGCACTGAAGAGTCTTGAGAAAACAATATTTTACTGATTTAGGAGCAGATGAAAACGCTCTAAAATGACTTATTGCTCACCATCCAATAGAAAATATTGAATCCATTGGATCACAGTTCCACTGTCCCCTAGGTTGCAAGTCTAGACACTAGTATCTCATGTGTTAAAGTGTCAAAAGCTGCTGATAAATCCAAGAGAAGTGGGTTGGCCATCTGAAATTGATCAAGGCATGAAATAATATATGCGGACACTCCAAGCAGGGGTGTTACAGTACTGTCTTGAGTGAAAATTGGATTGTGATGGATGCAGAAAATTATATAGGGCAAGATAATTATTGAATTGACAATTGAACAGATTTCAAGAATCTTTGAGGCAGATAGAAGCAGAGAAAAATGTCTAATATGGTTTAGCTTTGAGAGATCTATTGACGGCTTCCTGAGTAAAGGAATCACTGCTGCCTGCTTCCAGCACTTAGGGCGAAAAGTGCTGCGGCAACAAATGATGGATGGAATGCTGAATAAATCAAACATTCATCCCCAGTCAAGAGATATTGGGGAAAATCCATTGTTCTTTTGCTCACTTTGCCACTCTAGTTTGGACTTAGCCATATGCAAATCAGTCTTGACCCTGCTCCTCATGGGAACAGTCCATCCCAAACGGCCAAGCTGGGTCCTCTCTGGACTGGAAACAATCATCCTGGGACCGATTTCTGGCTAACGCCCCATATCAGCCAGGCTAGCTTGAATCCAGTGGTACCTCGAGCAAGGGACCCAAGTCTGGGCATACCCATCCCAGTTAGGGCGAAAAGTGCAGCAGCAACAAATGATGGATGGCCCCTTTCTTCGAGCATTAATATAATAATCCATAAGGATTTACTTAAAGAAAATTCTCTATTTATTTAGATCTTTGTTTGACTCAGCTGTAGCTTGGGTGGCTCTGGTCCCCCCACTATCCTGAGGAGGCCGTAAGACAGAAATCCGAAATGCGCCGACCCTTATCAACCAGGACCAGCGTCATTCGAAGAAGAATAGTTATACATAAAACCTACAGGCTAATAGTCCCAAAAAATGTTGTTGGATGCAATTAATTAGAGTTTTGTGTTAGTTGGTCTATTACAAGTAGACGTTGTTACCTGGAGACTGTTTCTTATTGTTGTTGCTATACCAATGGAACATTATCTGTCATTGCGGTCTGTATTGCGCTCACTTTGTTCACCTACATCATTAATCAACTTTTTGAAATTTTGAAAAGCTTGCAAGATGAGATGATATGTCTCATTGTCTCTCAATTTGTTGTCACTTTGCACTTGTTTTGTAAAGTTGACAAATCAACCTTGAAATAAGTAAAAGGTTGGATTAGAAATTATTTTTGTAGTCAGTGTCTTTTTTGACTGTAGTGCAGCAATGCCTCTATAATTAAAGTGATGGGCATTTTAGGAATTACAATGATGTACTCATATAAGGCGAGTTCACCCACTAAAGGCTACAAATAAAATGTTAAACTCTTTTAAAACTTCTTGCATATCTATCCTACTAGAGCTCCCTTCATTGTTTATAATGGTGCCAGATGCATTAGCAGAATCTAGAGCAGATGGCGGATCTAGATGGCAACAAACAGGAAAAATGGCCGACCTCTCCATCAAACTCTCTACAAAAAAATAAAATGCTTACCGGAGAGAGTGATACTTCTGAAAAGTGAAAAACTAAAAAATCCAAAATGACAATGTGCCTTCAAAGTAAATGATGAACACATGGGCAGGCTGAGCGAGGAAAGCTGTTGCCTAACTCAGCCTGGTATCTACAGACAGGTAGCCCTGACACAGAAGGCACCAAGAAAACATTGGTTGTGGTCTGTGTGAGCCTTACAGTTTAATAGGTAGCACAAAAACAAATGTGACCTTTCTTTTGATTAACATTTAAATCTATAGAGCACATCTATATAAAGGCTGCAGTCATGAACACTACCACGAGGTTGGGGCAGGAGAAAAGGTCTTCAAATTGCTTTTTAAAAGACCATGATCACATCTAGAATTGTTATAGGCCAGGAGACCCAAGTTAGTTCTCCTCGTGGCTGGCGCACACCACTAGGAGCTAAGAGCAACAAGCCTCTTTCAGCCAGCAAAAATCGAATTAATGTCAGCCTCAAATGAGCGGTGCATTTTAATGATTAGATTCGGGTCCTGAGTGCAAGGGCACAACTGCGCTACATTTGATTGAATAGGATACACTACCTCCTCCCTGGGAAGCCCCTCTGATCTGGGACTCCTGGGAAACAGCCACTCTTAACCACTGTTGTGCTTTTTCAACTTTTGCAAAGCATTGGGTTATTAGTTGCAACCTGTGTAAGTCCTTTTCAAGTAATAAGTGGCAAGTTTCTTGTTACGGGGGACCTTTGTAGCACTTGGCTCTCCCAGTTTGGGGAAGTAGAACTGTCTAGTTCTTACACAGGTGAGGTGGTTTAGGCTAGTAACCAAGCTCACTGGTGTGTTACAAAAACATCCATTTCCCAGTCAGTACTTTTGCTTTTAAAAAGGTAAAATACTTTTATTACACACACAATTTTAAATATACCACATGTAGTTACAAATATGTAAATTCAGGTAGATGGAAATACATTTTGTGACACCCTACTGACTCGTCACACACCCCTAGTGGAACCTTAACCCTATGACATGCAATGCATGTCATTAACATGGCTCAAGAGGACAAATTTGCCCCAGAAAGATGGCTATCACAATCTGGCCACATGTCCTTCCAAAAAACTACCCACTCAACCTCTCAAGAGTGCAGCAAAACAATTCAAGCACAGACTACTAAAAGACTTCCCAGAAACACTCTTCTCTGACATCTTTTTATGTATGAAACAAGGAGCCCTAGAATAAGAGTTCATCTTTTCATGCGCTGAACAGCAAAGTGGAGAGAGTTGCTGATCACGTTTCTGGAGGTCTCAAACGCCACAAGAACACTTCACAGTCTCAAAATCTCTAGCTCACCTTCCTCCATCTTTAATTCAGAAGTAGTAATATCAGTGTACAGAAATGGTAACATACTGGTGCAAGTGTCAGACCCAAATCTGAAAAACTGTGATAGGCTTTTTCTAAAGCTATCTGCACACTCAGGATCCGAACAACTGCAGAGCATTCCCACACTACGCCTTTCCCCCCACTACTCCACTGGGACTGCAGCCCACTAGACCAAAGCCTAAAAGCACCTAACATCAATCGAACCAGTTTCACTATCCCCACCCCAATTGACATGACCAGAACAATGACAGGGACGAGAGATGTCGCCTCTCAAGTCCCAAGCTTCCACTCAGCCATTACAACCCATTCCCCCTTCCACTTAGAGCCATTGTCCTAGGAAAAGTACAGAAGCACTCACACAGACTTAAAAGCAGCCGCATCATTCCACCTGACCATAGTGAGGGAATGGATCCATCTTGAGACCTCTCCAGGACGGAGACAGTCAAAGAGTCACACCTCAAAAGGACTTCCTCAACATAAACAATACTCAAGGAAGGCAACAGAGGAACCAATGGAAGCACACCCAGATCAGCCCAACAAAATGACCTACAGAGAGAGAAAAGTCTTGGTGTAACCCCCAGGAAATTTCTCCAACAGCAGACACATCCCCACTCCACATTGGCATGAAATGACACCCTCAAACACAGCGAATAATTAACTCAGACCACAGAAGGACCGACACTCAAGCATCACATCAGTCCTACGAAGAGAACAACAGAGAGAACAACTTGTTAGGAAATTCCCAGATACATTCTTAAACAGCTGGTACCGCTTCACTCCCAATTGACTTCATTATTTTAATTGATTAGAGTACAAAATAGAAAAGCTGAGTGAGGCGCTAAAAGCCATCACAACAAACCTAAATGTCGCCTTAGTAGCTGTAAAGAATGTTAAGACTCACACACAGCATGTGCTGCCTCCACTTCTCAAGTCAGTCCCCCACTAACCCAGTCACCCCATGAGACCCATTATCCCAGGAGATCCCTAAGTCAACTATCCACAACAGTCATCAGAGCCCTGCTTCAATCCTATGAGGAAACCTTGCAGGCTTCTCCACTTACAAAACATTCCCCTGTTACCAGCACAAACACACGTATGCCACAAAACAAAGAATGCAAACCATGAGAGCCTGATTTTGATCCCACTGATCCCAAATATTGAGTCCACAAGCCCTTCTAAGTCAACACCAAAGTGCATGTTACTCAACTGCAGATCAGCAGTCACACATGCTACAGACTGTCTGTCGTTATGACTTGGACATGTCTTTCCTGACTGAAACATTGCTAAATCAACCCTCCTCAACCTTGCTGGATATCCTAGTACCTATAAACTACACAATCATACATCTTGATCATCCTCAGTGCCCGGGCAGAGGTTTTGCAGTGATTCACACAACTCCCTACACATTAGTACCTTCTCAGTGGATCTCACATCCTATGAACGCTTGGAAGTAGATATCATAATACCAGGCAGATCAGTAGCAAACATTCACCTCATATTCTGTTCTACAAGAGACATCAAGTTGTTCACTGAGCACATTATGAAAACAATTACAGTCAACACTATGCTATATTCGAATGCCATTTTTCTTCAAGATTTTAATCTACACTGGAACAATGAGGATGACAAAGAGATCTCTACTGTACAATGGATCTTCACCAAAGAAAATCTGACACAAGCCTGCACTAGCTTGACACGTACCAAAGGAGCCACACTCAAACTAATCCCATCCGGGGAAAGAGTGCTGAGCATAGACTGTATCATATCTGATGACAGGTCAGACCATCACTCAATCTCATTCCACATAACAGCACACAAGCAGAGAGCAAAAGAACAGAGGATCAAACCAAAACGCTGAGTAAGAGATACCAGAAACATGAATAGAGAGGATCTGGTTTCCATATGCCAGAGGAACCTCGTGACCACGTACAAATGTGGAGAACACTCAAATTATCTGAGCATTTCAACCACATAATTACAAATATAATGGCGGCAGTAACCTCACTCATCCACATAAGACATGCAATTAAATCTTCCCAGCCCTGGTTCAACCAGAGTAAAAACACTAAAAGGTGGAGTATCAGATTTGCAGAGCAACAATGAAAACACAAACTCTCGACAAACCATCTAATAAAGTTATGAGAACAAAGAGTCACCTACAAAAAGCACATTTTCAATGCCAAAGCACCATTTTTTGGACCACAATTTGATAACATAAGAAACTGGCCAGGAATACTTTTCAAACTTATCAATCAACAAACTGAGACTATTAAAACAATCACTGTCAGCAAAAACTCAAAGAAAAACTGTGATGCTTTCTCAACCATTTTTGAACAGAAAATATTAGACATTGAAAACTGCTTCACTAGTGATAGAAAAAGTTGCAAAAATCAACACTCTCCTCAACCAAAGGAAATCTGCACCTTCCAAGAATGCCCATATTAACTTCCATCCTCCAAGACCAAAAATTTGACTTTCTGGCGTGAATTCAAAACTCTCAGAGAAGAAGAGAATTACAGGATCATAGCTTCTATTACACCAACCTCACATTTCAATGACACAAACCACTCCACAATTCTGAAGCAGTTCAATCAATTCCCCCATCCCTGGTTTGGATGATGATCATAAAATCATTGCTGTTTGTTGTGGAGGGAGGCAAGCGGCACCACTTCCTGGTTGTCCCAGCATAGGCGGCCATCTTAGGAGGGTTGACGCGCTAGTCTACCCCTTTGCCTAATCTTTATAGTCCCCCTTTTTGCCGCGCAGCGGTAGCGCCGTAGACGCGCCGAAGAGGCGCCAAAGAGAAGCCAGTCTGCCCCAGTCCGCGTCCAGACGCTTCCTGCTGACTGGTGGCTAGGTCCTGTTGCATTGTACTATGGTAGGCCCTCCGCTGTGCTATGATTCTTCTTCGCTTCTTGATCTTCTTCCCTCTACTGCTCAGACATGTGATCACACGTTCTCACCACTCAATACTGACTTTGTCTGTAAAACTTGTAACTGGAGCCCATCCCCCCTTCTATCCCATCCTTCATCTCCTATCCATGAGTGGAAAATGTTTCTACTAAATTGTAGATCTGTCTGTAAACACTACACCGAATTACGCGCACTGATTGAAGAGCTTAAACCCCACGCTCTCTTTTTAACGGAAACCTGGCTTCATATAGACAATGACCCAGCCATTGTCTGGGCGATCCCACAGGGATATACGTTAAGAAGATTGGATCGCCAGACTGGGAGAGGGGGGGGTGTGGCTATTGTTTATCGTGACACCTATAAATGTCGAACCACCCCTACCACTTCAGCAACCTGTGAAAGTTTACACTTTTCGCTAGAACTCTCCCCTACTACCACCTTCTCGGACATCCTGGCTTACCGTCCCCCGGGCGCTCTTAATGATTTTATCATGAAAATCACAGAGCTTACAGCAAGTATCGTATTATCCTCATCCAATTTCACCCTGCTGGGGGATTTTAACTTGCATCTGGATGATCCCCACGATACTGCAGCTAATACCCTTTGTACTAACCTTCAAGCGCTGGATTTACATCAAAAGGGGTTTTATGTAACCCATAATAGAGGCCACCTGCTCGACCACATTTATAGCAATATTGATGTCCTTATAGTTGAGCCCCCTATCCCATTACCGTGGACGGATCATTTCTTAATTCCTTTTACCTGGCGTACAAATCCACCTCCCCTCACCCACGGCCTTGTTAAACATCACGGTAGGAAATGGCCATCTCTTCCCCTTTTGGAGTGGGAAGATGCCTTGGTTAGAGATAAACCTAAGAAGACACTAAACGCCTACACTGCAGCGAACAACTTTGATGATTGGATCACCTCCACACTTGATAGGGTACTCCCTGTACAGGCTTGCAACCCCACGAAAAGACCTAAAGCTTCCCCATGGTTTACGCCCACTCTTAAGACATTGAAACTAGCCTGTCGCAAACTCGAAAGAGCCTGGAGACAGGACTATTCCGAACTTAGGAAGGACAAATACAGAGTGGCTATCAGGCTTTATAAACAGGAATTAAAGGTGGCACAAGCTTCTTTCTACGGTAGCAAAATCAACACAGCCGCCAATGCCCCTAGGGAAATTTTTAAAATTGTTAAGTCAATCATTTCCCCCCCTGCAGAATGCCCCTCTATGGACGAGGCCCAAAACCGTTGCAATGATTTAGCTGCTTTCTTTTCTGGTAAAATCCAGACTATATACTCCTCCTTTGGGACTGTCAATAACGATTTGGTACCCCCTACTGCCACAGTCCCTGAGGGTTCTGCCCCCTGTAGGCTGGACACAATCCCACTCTTGGATATTCCAGTCCTAGATAAACTTATTTCCAAAACTACCTCTGGCTCCCCTAATGACCCTGCACCCCCTCAGACCCTCAGCAAAGCTATGGACGTGATTCGCCCGGTCATATTGGACGTGCTCAACACCTCCATCTCCTCTAAAGTCGTACCTCCTTCATGGAAATGTGCGATGGTGAGGGCTTTGTTGAAGAAGCCCAATCTTGACCAGTCCAACTTGGCGAATTACCGTCCTGTCTCCTTGCTTCCCTGGCTAAGCAAACTGCTGGAGAGGCACGTAAATAACACCTTGATGAGCTATTTGGAATCAAATGGCCTTCTACGTGCCTCCCAGACAGGGTTTCGCCCTTTACATGGGACTGAAACCGCCCTTCTGGCGGTAACAGAGGAGGCAAGAGCAGTGTTAGACCGGGGAGGAAAAGTCACCATTATCTTATTAGACCTCAGCGCCGCGTTCGACACGGTAAACCATGTCACGCTACTACAACGTCTGGCGGACATGGGCGTGTCGGGCGCGGCCCTGGAATGGCTGACTTCCTTCCTGGCTGACCGCTTTTTCCAGGTTTTCGAGGGCGAGGTGGCGTCGCCTAAACACCCACTCAGGTGTGGGGTTCCTCAGGGCTCGTCCCTGAGCCCCACCCTGTTTAACACCTACATGGAACCCCTAGACAGGATAGTCCAACCCTTCGGTGTGCGTATTGTCACCTACGCAGACGATACCCAACTGGTGGTCTCGTTAGACCACCCGGAGGGATCGTCCAACACCTTAGGCCCCTGTCTAGAGGCTGTTGCCAGATGGATGCAATCTTCCTGTTTAAAGCTAAATGGGGAGAAGACAGATGTCATGCTATTGGGTAATCCTTCGCCCTCTGTCTTCGCATCCATCTGGCCACCATGTTTGGGCCCACCTCCTGCCCCCAAGCCCCAAATAAAAAGATTGGGGATCTGGCTTGACACCGCCTTGAACTTCTCAGCCAGGCCATAAAAACAGCCGCTACCTGTTTTGGATTGATGAGGATGCTGCGGAAGGTGCTCCCTCTGCTTCCATTTCAAGCAAGGAGGATCCTGGTCCAGGCCCTCGTACTATCTCGCCTGGACTATGGGAATGCCCTCTATATGGGAGCCCCATCCTTTGTCACCCAGAAGCTCCAAGTCGCCCAAAACAGTGCGGCCCGGCTGCTCTACAATCTCCCTCCCTGGCAGTCAGCAAGGAATGCCCTAAGGGAACTTCACTGGCTCCCCATAGCGGCCAGAGTTCAATTCAAGGCCATGTGTATTCTACACAAAGCCTTCTATCACCAAGGCCCTGCAATCTTACAGCCCCTGGTCACCCCCTATGTTCCATCCCGTGCTCTCCGATCCGGGACCCTCCAATTGGCTACCTTGACCAGAATCAAGAAAGCCCGCTGGGGAGGCCGCTCTTTTTCACACACTGCGGCTAAACTTTGGAATACTCTTCCTTTACCCCTGCGAGAAACCACTAATCATCTCGCCTTCAGGAAAGCTCTGAAAACTCACTTGTATGCTAAACTCTGCTGATCTGCCCGAGCCTGCGTTAACTAAGCTTTCAGTCACAAGCGCTACGAGGCCTCCGGGTAGATAGCGCTATATAAGTGCAATTTTCATTTAATTTCATTTCAATCCAAAGGCACAATCCCAGATTGTCTGTGATGGAGCAAGGTTGCACACGTAAAGCGACTTTCTTGTATTTAGCCCTCTCGAAAATAATATTAGTGTACTAATTAATATGTTTCGTCTTACTAATATTGCACCTCACAACATTTCTAGTATCTAGGGAAAGCTCGTCTATGTGCTTTTACTAATCATAATCCAAATGCATTTAAATGGCCGCCGCAACGCGGGAACTTCACTGCTCATGCGTCTGTCATACTCATGTGACATGACCTAGTCTGTCTGCTTGGTGGGAAAAATATGCTTCTGCGCACTAGAACTAAGATGACTTCTCTATGTTTTAACATGCTAATGCTTGCATTGCTGCTTTTACTGAATTGTTTCTTCTGCTTAATCCTTAACGCTGTAGTTAAAATAAAATAATGGGAATGGAGTAGAGATAAGTGGTATACAGTGCATTCATTTATTTCTTGTTCTAAAACTGTTTCTATTCTACTTTGCTATTAGCTCATGTTTGGACCAATCAAAATCAAGGTTGCTTCATCTTGGGTTCTGAATTTGAACATGCGCTGACTACACTCGAGTCCCCAAGCCTTAGCATTGATTGGATGCCAAATTTTGACTTGCTAGAAGATGCGCCTGGGAAACTCACCCTGTGACCCCACAAGAGGAAGCTCAACTGGACTGATATATTAAATTGTATTTGTTATTGATACATTCACTGCCGGGTGGAATAAAAGTGCATGGGAAAATAAAGTTATGGGAGGGAACATCAACTTGAATAATTTGATGAGGTAACCTCAAAACTAGTATGGTGTGATGACCTCTCCTCGTATTTTAACCAATCAAATTGAGAGAATACATAATTTGCAACAATGGGGGGTGGTACACTGCCATGGAAAATGGTATATCTAAGGTAGGCTTAGCTAGTTACATTGTCCGACTTGTCCGAATAGCTGATCTGTCACTGACCCAACACACTCATTAGGCAATCGAGAGCAGAGGTCCTCTGTCAGGAGAGTCGTTAAACCAATCGGGGTCCGACTGTTAGCTGCAGAGAGGGGTGTGATGCAGGCGTTGCACTTTAGCACTGGGTGCCGGTCCTGACCTGCGATGGTCTTGTCCTGATTCAATTTGGTTGTAACTGTCCTGATTTCTGGATGCACCTGTTCTATCCTGTTGGCCCCTGCACTTTTTGGGGTTCTGTCCTTTTTCCCAGCCCGTGGCCAAGGTTGGTCTTCACAACATTCTAGGTAGGAATACATCCATGTGGGTATGTCATTGTACTGTTCCCCTTTCTACCATTCCTTTAATGTCAAATGCTTAAAGAAAAAGTTTCATTATATTCTACACTATCCTGTTTTGATCATATGAATTTATAATGGACCACACTTAACTTTTCATAGATTAAGTGTTCAAATCTTTTCCCGAGTTTGTGGTTATTCTATGAGTGCAATTGTTCAATATCAGCCTATTATGCTAACACCCTTGATCCATTAGGACTCTAGGTACAGGTGACTAGGATTGCTAAGTCAAATGGTATAGGTCCTGTATTTGGTTAAACATATTGATTAAGCGTAGGTTTACCTGTTCAAAGTATGTATGGTTTTTTTATGGGCCTAGATGAGGATGGTAAACAAGCAGGTGAGCCTGCGCTCTATCATCTGAAAACTGGGGAAGTGACACCCCTCCAAATAAAAAGGGGCAAACACAGCTGGTCTGAACAATTTTCCTCACAAAATTGTTGGAAAAATATTTCCACAATCAACTCTGTCTGCACTTGAACTGTTTAACTTGCTTGACAAGGACCAATCAGTATTCAGACCAAGTTGCAGTTCAGAAAAACCCATCTTAAACATCTTTGATGATGCTCTCAAGATGCTAGACTATAACAATTTCTGACTACTCATCGTCCTCAGCATTTTCTCAGAGTTCGACATTGTCAATCGGAACAATTGGTTAGAACTACTAAAACATAGACTGGGGCTATCAGGACCTGTCCTTGATCGCTCCACATTTTGTTTACAAAACCACTCACAGCAAATCAAAGGTAGCCCACTGTCAAATGTGTCCCCGGTGAGACTTGGAGTTTCTCCAATATTCTTCAACTTCGACACAGACATGGAACCAATGATGGAAATCCTCAAACAAGTAATCCTTTTATACCACATGTATGCTGATGATACAGAGCAATATTAAAGTTACTCAAACCGGAAGATATCATCCGACTCAACGAAATTCTAGTGAAAACCCAAACCTGGCTGTCCCGAACCCACCTCAAGCTGAACTCCATCAAACCAGAATTCCTTCTCATCTCCCTTTCCACAAGCTCCCCACCCATCCCAGAAAGGGTCAGCCACCTGCATTCCCTCAATTGCAACCCTATACTCATGAAATCTACTAAATCACTTGGAATAACCCTCAATGAAAACCTTGATATGCATGCAATTTCAGAGCAGCCAAGCACAGTGCTTCCTTCATGAATAAGGAAAAACCTTTTGTCCCAAAACCTAACTTCAAGAAACAGTACAATCAATTGTTGTCTCCACCCTTGAATATGGCTGTCCGACCTTAACATGACTTCATAAGTCAATAATAGCACTGCTCAAGGCAACCCTAAATGCAACAGTGAGACCGGTCACTGGCATGAGATGTTTTGACCATATTACTCCTTCTCTAAAGTCTCTCAACTGACTCCCACTCAAAGCTAGGACCCATCTGAAAATGGCTTCCTAACACACAAAGCCCTATACTACAGTGAACTAAAGTACCTAGCTGAAAATATCAAAATATCAGGGGGCACACATCCCATGAGCAGCTCAAAATCTCTCCAACTGGAACATACAGATTTAGAAAACAGCAGACTGACACATGCTCTTTCTCAGCATCTATCCCAAAGATATGGAACTCTCTCCCACCAGAAGTCCAGTTGAACTCATCGACCTCCATATTCAAATAAGAGGGTAAAAGGATTCTAGTAAACAGATTCTTACCATAACATTAAGATTCAGAGGTGTCCTCTGGCAGAACGACTTCTGGGACGACCACCTTGCTTAAACTGAGACTACAAGATTAGCGAGGGCATCTTCCACCCAGTGCAACAATCAAAGATAACCTGGTTGCAATAGCATTGGATCACCACTAGCCTCAAAGGAGAACAGGACTAGAACACTATGATGGCTCCTGAGTGATTCAAGATATTGAGAATATTTCTAATGTAATGGCCGATATTTATGTTTATGTTTCTGCTTATGTGAAGCTTTCTGTTACACTGGGGTCATAATTGTGCTAAGTAGAACTCTTTAAATAAATAAATATAACAATACCCCCCACCAACACTAAATGAAGTACCACAATATAAAGCAGTAGCAGTGGGATTATCAGTAAGGCAGGCCATCTATCTTTGTCAAGGTGTCACCAAATCAGTAAAACTCACCTTTGAAGTCAACAGGGATAGTTCCATCATTCAATATCATCATTCATCATTCAATATGCTATGTGCATGGGGAAGGGGAAGGCTGTTTCCTCCTCTGGGAATCAGCACTGATACATATCAGAGGTGATTCAGCCTTTGAAACTCATTGCCTTGATGCACAACTTTACTAGCCTGCTTGGGAGGAGGGAGATGTGACCTCCTTCCTGCCCAAGCCTTTGTTCCTTACTCCTGTGAGTGATCACACTGCCTGTCAGGCGGTCAGATTCCTGTCTTTGTGGCAGCAAACGCAGTAAGCATGGGCTGGCAGCCAGAGCACAGGGACACTGGGGAAACCACTAAGGTAGCCACCTGGGTGCATGCCTCATGGCCCTTGACACAAGATTTGTGTCAGGGATGAGAAGGCATGATGTTTGATACTAAACACAACATATTTAGGTGGTACCATAATGGCGTTGCCAACCAAAGGTTTGCCTGGGTGCCAGCCCATGTTATCCTCTGAACTGTCAATCACTTATAGTGTTTTTTAATATTAAAAGGCCCTATGGGGTCATAGAAGCTTGCATATACATGGCCACACCTTTGATATAATGCACCCTGCCTCCTGAGATCCTCCTGAGGGGTGACTGGCATATATCAGAGATAGTGCTATGACTTTGCCACTGAAAGGGAGGGAAAAGTTGAATTCGAGAACTTTGCACTGCTCCTGCACTCTGCAATGACAGGCCTACTGTCAGTAGTTTATTCTGGTCACTCAAGGTGGCACAGTGCTGCAAGCCCTAGGGACCACTTTACCACCCATGCCCTGACTTACTATGAGGGTCCTTGACATTTGAGGATGCCAATTCACACATAACAGTTTTAGTGAGAGAGCACTGGCACTGAGGCATGGTTATCAGACTTCAGTACGCTGTCAGTGTCAAAAACCAGCACCTAGTAGACCCAGTGAGAAATAAAAGTGGGTGCACACCTGCAAAAGGACTTGTTTTCTCACATGACCCATCAGGGTGAATCACAGGTCAGAATCACTCAGCGTGCAAGGCACCAAGCTATATACAGACATTTTTCACTGAAGTCGGACTGGTCTTGGTCCGCTCCTTCAGGAGCGGTTGATTTTGGTGGTAAAAGCTGAGAGCCGGGAAAGTAAAACTTAGTTTTTAGGGTTATTGTCATATCATGCCAGTCATACAATTTTGGCGCATTTGCCCAGTGCACATTTCTACCACTGCACTTAGTCCCTGATATTGAGCTTGGATTTTTTCCCTGGTACAAGGTGGCAAGCTGTCTTCACTGAGGACTCCATAGGGCCAGACACCTTCTTGCCAAGAGACTGCTGAAAGGGATTTGCTGCTCCAGCAAACACAGAGACAGACCTCTTTCTTCAGCAAGTAGAACAACTGACCTGCTCTAGTGGTTGGTCCTGGTCCTCCAGTGGCTCAAAGTATGATTTTTTTAAAGTCCCAAAACCTTGCAGAGGTAAGCCTCTTCTTTCTCTGCTCTTCAACCAAGACTTCAAGGCTGTATGGGCGCTTTCATG
Organism: Lissotriton vulgaris; assembly: GCF_964263255.1. Taxonomy (NCBI): domain Eukaryota; kingdom Metazoa; phylum Chordata; class Amphibia; order Caudata; family Salamandridae; genus Lissotriton; species Lissotriton vulgaris. The sequence continues at coordinate 1,089,370,292 of NC_141696.1, read as the reverse complement.
ACTTCAGGGTTTGGTTCTGCAAGGGCCTTCTACTGGATCCAGTGCAGGTCCAGTAGTTACTGGGCATTTGGTCATTCGGGAAAAAGTATGATTTTTGGAGGTCAGCAGACTGTCTCTAAGAATACACTTTGTCTTGATGCAAGAGGGAGCAGGTCCAGTTCTTCGGGCTTCTCCCATGTTACAGCAAGGAGGGTGCAGTCCTTTTCTGATCTTCTGCAGGTCCAGAAATTGATCTGAGTGGGGTTCCTACATATCACATTTATGATTAGCACTAGCCTGTAGGTAGCGGGGAATCCTGGCTCCCCCTATCAAATGGGTAAATATAGTAGCTTTTAAATATTATGTAATGTATGCCGTCTTTTATGAATTTTATTCGAAATAAAGACAAAATGAACTGAACTGGGTAAATGATCCCAGGGCTGACATTACCGCTTGTTCAGCAGTTACTGTTTGCCCACAGTGCGTCTCATTCCTAAAATCCAAGATGCGGAACCCAGGGGTGTGGAAAGGTGAATGAGCAGTTCCCTCCTCTCTGTACAATGAAACTAGTTTTAGGAGCAGCTTCCCTCCGCCAGTTTGATGTCAGTCTGGCTGATATAAGCCTGGGGACATAGGCCGGCCTTACCCCAGGTTTTATTTTACATTTACTTGTGAAAGGGCAGGACTCATATTGCTTCTATGAAAGTCAGGGAAGTTTCTTTGTACATCCCAAATGTCCCTCCTGCAAGGGCTGGGACAGTTTTCACACCTCATTAAGGTCTCCAGTTGCCATTAGGCTAAGCTAATGCTAATTCCCAGGTCTATATATCTGAAAACGTCCTTTACTAGAATGAGAAGATGAGCTTACTCTGAAGTTTATGAAACATGGAAATTCAAACCACCCACACCATTTTAAGGTTGGTCACAATATCATAGACTAGCCTTGTTGATACCTGGGCACTTGGCCCCATCCAACTGACCCTGACATTGTTAATATTGATAACATCGATGCCAATGTTTATAATGATACACTCACACATACAAGCGGAATCGCATCACTATTATCGAACTCATCTGTCATAAATTCTCCATCAACCCTAACTCAAAAATGCGTGGTCAGGCAGGCTCTGCAACCTATGACTGATGTTGCTGATTGACAGGTCATGGGTGGAATGGCATGCAGACGGCAGACAAACATTTGAACAGGAAACCCAGGTCAATCCCCCAGATAAGCTCAGCGACATCACATTGGTCCAGGGAGATAGGTCCCAATAAAGCACACATGTCCAGACGGGTGCCCGCATTCCCAAAACACCATAAAGTCAGATGCCACACGAAGTTAGGAACTCAAAACCTACCAGGACACACCACACTCAGCACACACAGTGATCACGTGCCCCCATGTCGGACATCTGAACATGTTACAGGCTGACCCCCATTGTGTATACGCAAGGTTGAGGCCGATCTGCATTTGTTATCAGGGGCCTTATTTACGACTCCACAGACGGAGCCTGCATTCCTTTAACAAAAGAAATGGTCAGAAGTACTTTATAACATCCAAAAAATTGCATAAAGGCAAATTCAGTTTGGTTGTACTTTGAGACAGTCCTCAGACCCGCTTTTGTAACTGTGCTCCCGGCCAATATGTTTGTAAATCAAACCAATTGTTCCTGTTTTGCCAAAGGCCTGTTGTCTTTTGACTTTTCAAGGTAGATTCATATTCGAGCGACAACATTATGAAGATATAACAACCAATCTGCCTTTATTGACATTAAAAGATGAAAGCACACTGAGTTTTGTTGGCCAGAAAAAAAATACCTAACCTCAAAGCTGCTTATAACGTTACAGTATAGTGTTGCTGATTCAAGAGCACGCATTTCCACCCTGTTAACTCTTCCCATTGTTAAGACATGACCCACAACCTGATTTCATCTGCAACAGCATATGAAAGTACACTGAGGGCTGCTGACAAAGAAAAATCAATCCATTTAACTTTTAAGCTTGTCATGATGTTTTGCGCTAGCACTGTTGATTCTGAGGCCCCTGGTTCTATGCACAGATCTTGTCATTATCAAATTTTGAAGATGAAATAAGTTGAATCCTGCCCACGAGTAACTTTTCATACCCCTTGTTTCTGACAGCTGTACCACACTAGGCGAATTGTGGAAGGTACTCTTTGTGTTTGGATTAAGTGTTTATTGAGTAAACTTGAAAGACCTCTGTCCGGCTGGACATGTCACTCCCAATATAGATCGACTCTGTCTATATTTATTGTTGTACGTATCTCTTGCATGCATGGGACCACTGTTGTTTAAACAAAGTATAAAAGAACATGGCAACTTAATCTATATGTTTTCGACGCACTTTAGAGGTGATATAATTTGCATTTATATGGAGTTTAATAAACATGCATGCAATATATTTAAGAAAGCAAAGTAGAAATAATACGTCAAAAATGGTGGTGGTATAATTAAGTGTTTGGCTATTAATTATAAAACCTACATACCTTGTTAATGCTGAATCTGTTTACTCATATGAGAGCAAGAGTCCAATACTGTTTTGGCAATATTGTTATGACAAGTGCTGTGCAAAACCCTAATCTTAACGCATGAATTAATATTTTTAGTAAGACATATTCAGTAAGCCTGAATTTAGGTATTATAATTAGCATATCTAAACGGGAAATTAAAATATGTTCATCACATTTTTCATTTAATTTATATTAAGGAGAAGCAGCTCTCATTGTGAGGTATCGCTCACAATAGTGGTACAGATATAAATACGATGGTATATGTGAACTGTAATAGTATGTAGTTGCAGGAGTACCTACGGATTTTAAGGTTGATTTTTGTTAAGTGAAACAATGAATAATAACTTAAAATGTTTCAAACTTGGGGGCATGTAAATAAATAGCTTACAAGGAGATCTGGTGCCCATGGACAATTCTCTGACCTGTAGCAATCCAATTTAATAGGAAATGTCTTAAACCTGACAGCCTTGGTGTAGTTTCCCCAAATGTTTTGCCTTCACTCCCTTGCTGTACTGAACTTGCTTTTGTTGGCATTAGGACTCTGCACACTTTAACCCCTGCTAACCAGTGCTAAAGTGATTTTGCTATCTCCTTAAAACAAATAAAAGAGTGCCTATTTCTAATTAGAATGTTGAATTTACTTGTAAGCCTCTAGTATAGAGTATTACCTGTATGCAGGGCCTGTAAACTAAATGCTACTAGTAGGCGGCAGCACTCATTGTGCTGCCCACTAAGGGTGCTCTGTAAAACATGCCACAGGCCTCCCACTGTATCCTGCAGTGCAGTTTTAAACTGCTTTTTTGACCTGGCAAAAAAACCTTTTGCCAGGCCTGACCCTATCTTTTGAATGATTAGAAAACACCCGGAATGTAGGCCCTACAGGCTCATACAGCAGGGTGCATGCTATTTAAAATCTAGGACACATGGGTTTAAGTTGTACCTGGCCTGTCAGTAAAAAAAAACCTCTTAAAGTTGTTTTTCACTGCTCTAAGACCTAACGCTTCCTTAGACTAAAACTGGATTACCTTATTTTAATTAATAAGGGCTAACTTTAGAGCAAGAACCGCTAAAGAAATACTGATAACACTCAAAAGAGCTGTATTGTAAAATCATCTATATTGGTCGTATTTTAGATTGCAATTTTGAAAATTCCAATTTTTGAAAGTTGGCATTTTCCTGCCTAGAGCTTCTGGGGTCTTTTTTAGGAGCTTCCAGCTACCTGGACATGGTAATGGTTTCCCCATCAGGGATATGTATTTGGGCTATGCAGTAAACATTGAGAGCTTGGTGTAGCTGAGAAAGGGTCTTCTTGGCAGAATGGCTGGCCTTGCTCACAGCACACACAAAGGAACCTGACACCAGGCCTACTTTGACGCTGTCTTCATAGCCAGTTTGGAGTCAAGACCAAGGGAAGGGGAAGAGCTGACCAGAACCTGTTTGGGAGTCGTCCAGGGAATGCTTCACAGAAAGGCTGACACCAGGTATAAAAATTGTACCTTCAGAACCACTCATCAGAACACTCCAGGGTCTGTGGAATATTCAGAAGAAGAACTGCCCACAGGTGAAGCTCTTCAGGCTAAAAAGTACCACTATCACCTTCCAGAGGTTAGTCAAGTGGGTCCTAGCAAGGCTGGAGGACTTCAGTAGAGCCTACTTGGATGACCCAGTAAATGTTGGTGCTGATTGATCAGTTAAATTGTGGAGGTTTCCTGAAAAGTTTTTTTTCATATTAAAGTATTATGCAAACATAATAAGAATAACTGCCGCAATTAGGTGTAGGCTCAGTATTTTCATATTGGATTACTTTGAATTTGGATAAGTGGTTGGACATGAAAATGATGGAGCAAAAAGAGCTTGATATTTTTAAGGTTCAATTCCTTAAAGTTAAGCTGCTTTTCTTGGTTGATATTTTAAAACAAGCTAATATGAAATGTGCCCAAGAGGCCTTGGTCTATCAGCAACAAGTGACTGACCCTCTCACACTGTGTTGTATTATTAATTTCATCAAAGTGGCGGTTCGATTAAGGGCAACCAGGGGGGTGGGAGGATTGTAAGATTTTAGCGATAGGTTTTAATGTTTATAGTCCCCCTAGCTCTTTCCCTCTCTTCCCTCTTGAGCTGATATGGTCTTCTTAGCGCCGGGACGCCTCTTTGCTGGGACAGCTGTCGCGCTCTACCAAATGCTAACATAACATAACATAACAAATGTCATTTTATATTTAGTGACTTTGATTATATTTATACTGGGATTCATATGCTAATTTAATTGTCTTTTTAAAAAAATACTGTATGTTTGTGCTTTTATGGTGATTTTTAATCATCGAATAAAGAATCCTGAATTGAATTGAATTGAATTGAATCTGCTTTTTGCCTGGTAAGCACTAGATACTAGGGAGCCTATTTACCAGAATATCACTCAGTGCAGTGCCCTACAGCGCAGCACATCTTCATCTTGCTGCGATGCACTGTCTGACAGGGAAAAGACAGGAATTCACGGTATTTAAAGAAATGCACCACATACCTGCCTTTTCACCTGCACTCTTTTGGCAGCCTAGCACTAACACATTGCATGCAGAATTGTTTTTTGCAGGAAGGGACACCTTCCTGTACAAATTAAATCACGAGAGGCATATTCCTCTTCCTATGTTTGCTGCAGAATGCAGCATACATAGAAAAAGAAAGTAGAGGAGAACTAAGGATATTTCTCCTTGTTAAGCCTCACCTGAGAAGGCGTATCTTTTTGGTCCATTCCAGGTGTACCCTTTCTTATTACTCTGGGAATGTGTCAAAAACCATGGGTTGTGTGTGGGAAGACCCACACAACACCCATGGAATGCATTCCAATGGCAGATTGAGACAAAGCAGCGATTTACCCTATGTTGCTTTACTCTAGTATTTTGGAGCCTCTTAGGGTCACGCAAAGTGAACTTGCATGTCTTCATAAATCACATGTAAGGTTTGCATCTCTCTTGCACCATGTTGTGTAGTGCAAGAGCAAAGGAAATTGCCTCATAATTAGGCCTTAGATCTTTATTTTGATTCTACACAACCCTGAGCTGGCATATGAAGGTGAGAAATAAAATTATCTATCTTCTTGTTCAGACATAGTGTGGATACTTGGTTTGAATTCTCTTTAGTTTTGCATGTATTTATTTATGCAGTTGGGCACACAGATAGATAAAGTTTAGGTGGTCCACATGGGTGGTTTGATTTGCAATCTCATTAACTGAAAGTTTGTGTTTATAACTACTGTATGTTTCTTTGGTGGGAAGATATATTGCAGAAATGAGAGTTAAAGGTAACCTCAAGTTTACTTTCCTTCTAGCATGTGGTCTATCACATATTCTTTGGCTGATCAACGCCCAAGTAAAAATGTGGCTGTTGATCTGTCCTCTGCCAGCACAACTGAGTAAATTAATCTGTCAGCCTGGCACAGGTCCTGACAACCAAATGTTGAAACATCCATCAGGCAGGTGGTTATTTCAAGTATTTACAGAAACCGCCTTCAAAGTAGTTCATGCCAATGTATTTTAACCTTGCAATACATCTCTGTCAAACATGACGGAGCAGTACAGCAAAGTTGCATTTTTTTTTTATTTTCAAAAACAAAATCAATGGGATTTTTTTCTTGGAAACAGGGAGGGACCACACTCCTGACCTCTCAGCCCGGTCGCCCCTTTGCATTCTGGTACATGCAGTTCGTATGATTAAGGACAAAGTTCGTAAATATTTCACCAAGGTTGGTGCAAGTAGGTACTTCGTATAAGGTATCGCTAGACACGAGACATGGCTCGTGTTTCTGGATAGTATCCTTCATCAGTAGAGATCAGTTTGGGGTGGCTAAGAGGCTGACAAACAATCCAGGCTTCGTTGCCTCTCGGGGTGGAGGTGCTTCACCTATTGCTTGTCAGCTACGGAGGCTCACGGGAGCCCTAAACAGGAAACAGGGAGGGAGCACACTCCTGACCTCTCAGTCCGGTCGCCCCTTTGCTTTCTGGTACATGCAGTTTGTATGATTCAAGACAAAGTTCGTACGTATTTCACCAAGGTTGGTGCAAGTAGGTACTTGGTATAAGGTATCTCTAGACACGAGACATGGCTCGTGTTTCTGGATAGTATCCTTCATCCGTAGAGATCAATTTGGGGTGGCTAAGAGGCTGCCAAACAATCCAGGCTTCGTTGCCTCTCGGGCGCGGAGGTGCTTCACCTATAGCTCGTCAGCTAAGGAGGCTCACGGGAGCCCTAAACAGGAAACAGGGAGGGAGCAGACTCCTGACCTCTCAGCCGGGTCGCCCCTTCGCATTCCGGTACATGCAGTTCGTATGATTCAGGACAAAGTTCGTAAGTATTTCACCAAGGTTGGTGCAAGTAGGTACTTGGTATAAGGTATCTCTAGACACAAAAAATTTGCTCGTGTTTCTGGATAGTATCCTTTATCAGTAGAGATCAGTTTGTGGTGGCTAATAGGCGAAGCACCTCCGCGCCCAAGAGGCAACAAAGCCTGGATTGTTTGGCAGCCTCTTAGCCACCCTAAACTGATCTCTACTGATGAAGGATACTATCCTGAAACACGAGCCATGTCTCATGTCTAGAGATACCTTCTTCCAAGCACCTGCTTGCACCAACCTTGGTGTAATACTTACGAACATTGTCCTGAATCGTATGAAATGCATGTATTAGAATGCAAAGGGGCGACCCGGCTGAGAGGTCAGGAGTGTGCTCCCTCCCTGTTTCCGTGATTTTGTTCTTGCCCCAGTTATCTCCCGTGGTGAGGGGGGGCTTTTTGCATTTTTCACTGCACCTTACTGCCTGGGTTTTCGTGGCTGTGAAGGGCAGTGAAAACTGACCAGGATGTCTGCCCCTCTAAATTAGGTGGGAAGGCATATAGGACAACCTCTGACAGATCTTACTCTGTTAAGCCATCTGACGTGTCTAACCATGAATTAGATGAATTTCTTTCCGCTGGCATTACACCAAGGGTCCACCTGCATTTAAATTGGGTGGGCAGTCCAACATGTTGTCTGAAAGGGTACTCTGTCACCATGGCAATGAAGTACCCTTTACTCCAACTTATAAATTGTACCCTACATCTGTTATGTGCTTGGTATTTTTCCTAAAAACAGTATTCCATATCAACCAAATCTGACCTGCCCCTTTTGTCCACAGACAAAAGAATACATTATTCACACATTTTTTCTGTCAGAACTATCGAAACAACAGAAAGAAGTGAATATACTTCCACTTTTTCAAAGACTTAGAGACTTTGGATTGTCTCCAGCATCCCTTAGATACAACACAACATCCTTGACAGTGTTTGCTCTGGCCCGCTTTTTAATGTGAGTATAGAAAATCATACAGGGTAACGTTTGGCCCTGAGAACTGCACTGCATTGTCTATTGTTGCTAGTAACATGATCCGTATAAAATTTTAGCCCCATCGTCTAACTTATTGGCCTTCTTTTATGAGGTGCTACTGGAACCCAGAAGTAGTCATAGTCATAAGGTTTTATTGAGCGCACATATCAATCAGAGGTCTCAGAGGGCTAGAGAACTCCGGTAAAAGACAAGACAGATGACTGACAGAAGGAGGAAGGCGGTCAAAAAAGCCACGTTTTAGCCTCCTACGGAACTGTTTATGGTTCGTAAACATGCAAAGCTGCAATGGGAGTTCATTCCAAAAAGCAGGAGCCAAATGAGAAAATGATCTACCACCATTCCTGGCAGTAAAAAGTTTAGTTCCTGACCTGAGAGTCCTTTTAGGTAAGTACCAGTAAAGTTTTTTGGCAAGGTAGCTCGGCCCGTTTCCATACATGGTCCTGTGTAAAATTTTACACAGGTGTTGCACACACACATGTCCAAAGGACATGTGTGTGTGTAACATGCAACTCAGAAAATTGCATTTAAATGCATTTTTCTGAATTTTCACAATTTACCACGAGGTCTGACCTCGCGGTAAATTGCGGCCAGAAATTGCGAATTCGCAAAAAAAATTTGATGATGAATTGCATTTAAGGAATCTCAAATAGAGATTCCTTAAGTGTAATTCCTCGCAAAATTGCGAGATCGCAATTAGCGATTTTTGCATTTGGGATGCTGAATCCCAAAGCAAAAATCGCACTCGCAAAAGGCCAGATTCTCAGAATCTGGCCCTTTGCGAGCCGATTTCGGCTTCATGAATAAGGCTGCAAGTGTTTGAGAGCTGGACAGGGGCCAAGACTCTGAGGCCACCAGTCATTCAACCAGAATTCATGTGCCGTCCCGAAAATGATGACCTTTGTCTCACTGGCATTGAGTTGGAGGTGAATGGTTTGCATCCAGTTAAGAACAAGCCAATGGCTCAGTCACACTGTGAAATTCCATGACTAGTAATGTTTCTTTATTAAATTGCTATATAAGAAATGTCCATCAATGGTTTTTATCATGGTTTTAAGGATTTTATCATTTTTGTTGTTTTAAAGTTCATACTTGAATTGTATCTATGTGTACTTTTATGGCAGCATTTGCTGAATAAAGTATATGATTAACTGATATTTCATAATCAATCTGGTCAGTTTTGCTATCACTTACTTTTCCCTTCTATTACCGCTGATGGACTTGAGTGTTGCCACATGCATTTCAATCTGGATTTTATGTTAGGCAACTCCTCAGTCAAGTGATGCATGAAAGCTCTGAAATGGGTAGTGATAATGCTAAGGCTTGTAGCACCTATTTTTTTTAGGAGAATCGGGAGATGATTCTGCTTTGTCATGCGTGGATAGGAAGGTCAAACTTTGCTGACCAGTGAAGTCTAACCCAGTCTGTAGTGTTTTTGGTCACCTCTCACAGATCTAAAATTAACAAGAATAGGATGAATTTGAGAGAAAGGTAGTATGGCCCAGGTGCAATTTGCATAATTTCCTTAAAAGAAATTACAGAAACAAATCAGTGAATCTGTGTGCTATTATGTGAAATACAGTTCAAGCACATTGTAACCAAAAATGACATGAGAGTACATGTTTCACTAAGAAATAGTACACAAGAACGCATAACATGACCACACTAGTGGCCATTTTTTCGATAGGGTGTGGCAGATCGTATTCCAGCCTGCTCCTGCCTGCCTATCTCGGAGTGTTTACCTGCCCATTTCAAGTGCAAACTAAAAATTTTCTTGAGTTTTTTACCGTTTTTTCTTAATTTTCACTTTTTTTCCTTTCCAACCTCTTTTCTTCCGGGGTGTTTGCTTACTATTTTTTGCTCATCACCCGTCATTGCAGAGGCTAGCATTGGTTTCTGGGAATCCCTCTCTGTCAGCGGCAGCACACTGGTGTGACCCCCACACAATATTTTTTTCAGAGGTTGTGACAGGTGGAAGACTCTGAAAAGGGGAACAGTTTTGCAGAGCGAATCCTACCCGCAGCACGCATTGCTACCCAACATCACAGTTCGTGCAATGGCAGCTCATATGCCTCTGGGCCTACATGTTCATCTGTGTGCAGGATTTCTTTGGCATAGAGGTAACTGATAAGTGGTATGTAAAATGTAAAGTTTGTTTTCACTTTGTTGGTGTGGAATGTGGATTGCGTCTAACATTAGGGGGATGTCAGCAAGGTCGTCAGGAATGAACGTCAAGTCATGGTAGGTATTGGTATTTAAAAGAAGAGTGGTGGGTCACATGGAATGTCAACATATTACCAGGGATTGTGGGAGATTGGTAAACTTAATTTTAGGTCGATGGGACAGGATCTGAGAAGGAATGGAATAATCTACAACTAGTTTTAAGGTAGTGATAGCAGACATGCGCGAAGTCAAGTCCCGTCAATACTTTATTGTTTAGTTAATTAAAACCATTGCAGTTTTTAGTTAATTAACACACAAAATGACATATTAAAAAGATATATAAAAACATGTCTTTATTTCATCTAAAATATATTATTAAGATTAAAATTAAGCTACACTACTCTAATGCAATGGTGAAAGGCATTCAAATTCCAAACGACTTTTGGCATTTAATGAGGCAGTATTATCCAGCTAGCCTCATCACATCTGGATTGCGAGTTCATTGAAGTTTTCAATAACCAAGAGAAAATAATCACATCCGCTAATTCGAACCATATCAGCAACATTAACAATACAGTCAAGGATATGCAGTATTACATTAAACAAAGTAAGTAAAAGTGTATGCAGTATTACCTTACAAAAAGTAAGTAAAAGTGTGCAAATATATGGTGACATTTATCATTCAAACAAATAATGTTATTTTTTGAACTCGATGATGTGACATTTTGCCTCAAAATATTATTTACATGACTATTACTGTTGTAATTAGTATGAATATTTAGAATGCGCATTTGTGGCCTTTCTTGCCCTCTAACTATTCAAATAGACCCAAAAAATAAAGTATAGTACAAACAGATGTTTACTAAGGTTATCAATTTTTCAGCTCAATCTCAAAACTAAAACAATTTTCCTGCTGCTTGAAGTTTCTTTTTAGCATACACCACAAACTTTACAAATCTTATATTCAACTGTGTGTTATCTTCATACTAATATTGAATAAAAACCTGCTGACAGGTGTGAATCTTCATTTGAATAAATAAAGTGCAAAATAGTATTTTGCATTCCTCTGCGTATACAAAGCAAGTGTACAGTATGTGAAATATCGTTTCACATTTATAATTGCACAACATGCATTTATTATTGTCAGCTGGCTTTGTCTAGGGTAAAATTATATCGGTAGTCGGGAGCCTGCCTAATCTATGAATCAGCAATTTATTTGATGTGTTTTGAAATTTGCAGAGGTAGGACTGCCATTATCTGGTTTATGGGTGTTAATATTCACACGTGTGTAATCGTTTGCATTAGACCATTTCATTCTGAACTTGTGAGCAAAATGTATGAAGGTAGTGGAGGAGCAATATCGTTAGTACTTCTAACTTATTTGTAGGGTGGGGAACTATTTTTAGGAAGGTGATTAAAGGGGGGATGCGGATTGGTTACTCAGACAGTAGATTTGCTTGCCAGTAAATATTTACTTGTATTTATTACTATTGGAGACACTTATAATACTAATCAGTGTTTTGTTTTGCTTTCCTCCTTTCAGGTCAACAAAATAATAGGAGGACCAGAGCCAAGCAGGCAAGGGCTCATGTTATGCTACTACAGCTTCTACAATGTCTGAAGATATTCCAGCTGGAGTCCTCCTTGTAGAGGTTGGTCAGCTGCTACTCCCCAACACAGATTTTTCAGGCACTCAGGACGTCCCTGTTCTTCATGGCCCTACTGCGGGTGAGATGTGATGGTGCCAGATACACCCCTGCTTTACTGCACACTGGTTCACTTTGTGGAATGCAGCATCAAAGGTGCTCTTCGCCATTAAAAAATGACCGCAAGAGAAAAACGAATAAGTCTAGCTTAAATGTGCTAACATATGCACCCATTTAGTAGCACATTACTATTTTTTATTTCTGGAATTGATTTCTTTTTTTTACGTTTAATGTGGATTATTATTTGGGGAGAATGGTAGTCCACCACAAGCAATAACACTTTCAGCAAAGTTTTCAGTACTGCAAACTTGTGCTCAACCCCTAGTAGCTATCGCACAGAGCATAGAGGCTTAATATAAGAAAATGAGTAAAGCATTTAGAAGTTTCAAAACAGTTAACAATTTGAAAACAGAACACAATAAAAATCCCACTCCAATTTATGAAAATCCGAAATAATTTAATTTACAAGATGACACCAAAACGATAAAAACCCAATAAGGGGAATTGGAGATATGAATTGTTAAAGTTTTAAATTAAAACAGCGCCCAAAAGCACAAAGCACCAACCGAAGGCAGCTGTTCTTGTTATACTGGGACAAGTGCAAGGTTTAAGGTTTGGAGCGCAGGTCAGATGCACAGGTTGGATTTGTCCGAGCCAGGAAGCTACCTTCACATTTAGGAACATTTGAGAGAAGAAAAAGTCTTATGCTGGTCAAAGCTGCAGGCTGAATCCAAAGTCGGGCTCGTTGATGATGGGTTGATGAAGGACAGTGGAGCTGTTGTTGAAGGTAGAAAAAGCTCAGATAGAGAAAGGTGTGCAATGTGCTCCCATCATTTAGAAGCTGCTCAGTGTACAGCCAGGTGAAGCTCCCTACTTTCAGACTTAGATTCATTGCTAGAAGTCAGATTTCCACAGTGGGGCAAAGTTGCAGGCTGTATCCTAGGAGGGTTCAACATTGTCGGATGTCAGTCGATGTCAGTACCACTGCTGCTGTGATCAATAACTTAGTGGGAGCTGTGGCGAAGTAAGGCCCACAGTCGAGGCACCCTCGTCAGATTGGCTGGCAGTTTGTTCCTAGATCCTAACAGTACTCCAGACAGCAAAAGGTTTTTAAACCACAGGTTTTCCTTGGATGCAAGGAGGAGTACAATTGAAACATTAAGGGTATCTTGACTTCTGCAATTTCACTTGGGTGTCAACACTCACTCCAGCAGACAGGTCCAGTTTGAACTAGTCGGCTGTGCCCTTCAGTAAAAGGGCAGCTAGCAGGTTGTTGTGTCCCTATAGTTTAATAGGAGGTTAGACAACCGACCCTTGGAGTCCACTTCTTTGTCCTGGGTACAAGTGGGAGCAGGTCCAGCCTTTCAGGTCTCCTCACAGGTCTCATCAGCAGGTTAAGGTCTTTTTCTGTCTCCCAAAAATTTAGTAGTGTTATGAATAGGGTTGCCCAGGAGTGCCACATGTATGCTTGGCACTAGCCTGTTGGTTGAGGGAGACTCCTTGCCCCTTCCTAACCAATAGTGAAAAGTTCCCATGGTAAAACGTACTCACTTTTGCGGTAGTTCCTGGTGCCCTACGGCAAAAGAATCCTTCAGTGCCCCCCCCCCCCTAAATAAATGCAAAATGGCAGGGCCTTTCTTCTACTGTGCAGATCTCTTGTGCCCACCCTAGAGGAGTGGCCAGGGAAATGAACAACCCTCCTCTGTGGTTACTTAAAACCAGTTCTAGGGGCAGCTCTTTTCCCAATGACATTGGTGCCTCCCCGGCTAGGGGACCAAAAAAGGAATATGCCCTGGTGTTAGCTACATTTGCCTGTGACAAGGTAGGGCTCTTTGTAGTAAATTTAGTTCCCAACTAGTGCTGAGATGGTCAGCTTGTCAGTGGAACAAAACACCTCCTCACACTCAAGTGGCCTCATTTATGAAAAGTGACGCATCGCTGCGTGAAAACAGCGATGCGTCACTTTTCACTGCGCACTCCTTGCGACACCAATGATGCGTCATATTTAATGTATGACGCATCATGTCGCAAGGACTTACAGATACGTCAGTATTTCTGACGCATCTGTAAGCGCAAAAGTGACGCATTGCTGGAGTGTGTCACAAAAGTGACGCAACTCCAGCAATGCGTCCTTTCACATGGGGAAAGCTCCATGTGAAAGGGCTTGCGTCAGTCTTACGCCTGCTGTGAGGCAGGCGCAAGATTTTGACGCAACAGCGTCCTAAAAGTGACGCAATGAAATCTCATAGATTTCACTGCATCACTATTACGAGGCTTTTTGCGGGGGAACGCCCCCTCTGCATACATTATACCTGACGCAGGTATAATGTGGCGCAGGGGTTTAAAAAGTGACGCATCTACCTAGATGCGTCACTTTTTAAATATGGCGCAACAAGGCGCATGTTTTACGCCGCCGATGCGTCACAAAAAGTGACGCATCAGCAGCGCAAAACTGACGCAAGGCCTCATAAATGAGGCCCAAGGGATTTGTTTTAGCACTGGGAGCAAGTTCAGCCCGCATCAAAGGGGCTATTAGGCTCCTGGGTGACAGTTGGAAGATCATGTAAATGGGCTTTTTTAGGCTTCAGGTAGGTTAAAGGTAACTTTTTAAAGAACTTTTCATACAATATGTAGTAGAAATCTGTCTTTTACCAGTCAATTAAACTTGTAATACATATTTTAAAACGTCCAACAATGAGCAATCTCAGAGGTAGGCCTGCAGTCATTTTTTGCACTGTGACTCTAGTGGTGGCATGCTTCATTGAGTTCTTTGCCTTGACTGGGGAGTCTCTGTACTTGTAACTATAGATTTCAGTAGTAAAAGTGGAATGGGCAAAGGGGACTGGTTGGAAAAAGAGGTTGACTTAAAGGTGATGGGATTATGGGGGACTAAGAGGGGTTAAATAGGCATTTTTTTCTACATTTACAAATCGTCTCATTTTGATCAACTGACTGTCACCTAATTTTCAAAAGTAATACAAATAATTCAGACATTCTTCCCACAGCATCACACCAAAGTAAACAAACATATATGTTCATGCCTGCACTGCAAAATGCACTTTTCTCAAAAATGGAAAAGTGCAAAAATGTATACAAAATCACTGACAGCCTGAAAACATTAGCGCATACCATTGCTTAACCATGCAGACATGCTCAATGGAGGAAAAAACATGAAGCCCTCTCTGAACTGCTTGTCAATGTTTTCACATATTTTTTAGAGTGGTGTTCATCACTGTGACAATGTGAAGTCATCACATGCAGGTAACGCATTGAACTGGAAAAAGGAAAACATTTATGGGAGTGAAAAACAAGTGCAGCATTTTCAATGAAAAGGTTATCAAAGCCTGTGCCAACAAGCCAGGTGAATTTTGACACTAATGCAGTCATGTGGCATTTTCTATGTTTATTTCCTCATAAAAAATCATTCCAGATAAGGAAAAAGACCAGCCAGATCAATATGTCAGGTATTTCAATAAATGAATGCATTGAACGAGCTGGAATTATGACATGTTTCTTTTTTTTAGTTTAGGGGTTTCTTAACACTGCAAAAGAGGCCTCTAATGAAGAAATTGGTTTTAAAGCTTGAAAAGTGTATATTTTGGTTGTATGAATTTTCAGGTCTGCTTTACATCTCCATCATGTAATGAAAGAAGAAGCTGGAAATATTGTCATTTTATAACATGGCAAGAATGATGCTTCAAGGAAACAAATCTGCATTGTCCTCTAAATCAATTTCCAATGTCCGAGTATTAGTGTTGGCGACTAGGACACTTAAGTTATAGTTACATCGCTTTCCCAATAAAGATGTAATGTATTCAAATATTTTATGCTGACTTATTTGAGCTTGTTGGCTGGAACGGAAACATGCATCCTGACAAAATCTAGGGCGGTAAAAGGTGGCACAGAAAGTAATCAGTGACCACTGGCTGCCTCGGAAAGGAGAAGATGTGTGGCTGATTGTTCGGAGAGCGGTTTCTAATGTCATTAGAAATTATAAAGTATTATTTTTATAACCGGGATCCGAGGCCCCATCAACCAAAATTTAGTATTTGTATTTCCGGCCTAAATGCATTGCTTTTGGCAAAACAATTGTTATTATTCCAGTGTCTGTCAGGAGTAATACATCATAATTAAGAAAACATTATGGCACACAAAAATACTAACCCTGGGCGTAAAACCCAGCTCCGCTCACTGAGTTTGCATAGTTTTGGCAACTCTGCATTCCATGTTGAACGCGGTGTTGCCCCAAAACTCTGCACTCCGCAATGGAGCAGAGATTTTTTGTGTTGGCACACCCGAAATGCGTTTTCGGGTATGCAGGAGTGACTTACCAGGTGCCTGCGATTGCCAATGAGATTTTCTGAGCGGTTCGCGAGCCCCACAAGATATGCCAGGCAACCGCATGGGCCTGCAAGTGTTTGTGGTCGCCAACACAATATTCGAGCATGCCAGCGGACTTCCAACTGGGTTTTTGTGAAGAACGCAATCCTGAACATGCAGGATCTACCGCAACTGCAATCTGTAAAAGGTTCTCTCCCCGAGCTGCGTCAAACTTTTCTTAAAATGACGATTTGGAGTAGAAACACTGCTCAAAATGACATTTGGCTATATTTTGTTTCTCAAGAGGAAGTGCCCCAGAGCCTTCAACTTCCTGTTCCTGTCAAGCAGGCTCCTCCCAGTGCTTTGTCCATCTCCTGGTCACTTTTCATTTGGATTTAGAGCTGGAAGGATCATTTTTTATGTCTGTGCATAATAAATCATTGGATTTGAGGTTTCACAAGTAAGTTGGAAAACTGGTGTTGTTTGTTTGATTGGGGCTATGCACCATGATATATTTGCACTTTTCAGTTTTATTTTTTTATTTAGTGTGGTGTGTGGCCTATAGTTTCAGTAGGTGCTTAGTTGTTTCTTTGTAAGCACTTTTTCTTCTTTTATGAGATAAACATGTTGCACAGTTCACTACATTTTCTCCATGTTTTGCTTGTGAAATCAATTTGAAAAATGTATTTAATTCAACATGTAGCCCAGTGGTCTACCAATAGGCCAGTAGGCCCAGAGCTCCTAATGGGTTCATGAAACAACAACTGTTTCTGTGGTATCTGTTGAATTAAAACATCATTTAGGGCATGGATGGCATTGGATTGAAATACACAGTATGTTTTTTGTGGTATTTCACTTTTTCTCAAGAGATGTGTTGCTAAGCATGCCTCCTTTGTCTGGCCAGTGTGTGAGTGTGTTTGGAATAGTAGGCCCATCATTTGCCTTTGCTCTCCATGTGGCCAGGGGCCATTTTGTAAAGTCTGTGTTCATAGGCATGCTAGTGTCCATTGTTTTCCAGGCCTCCTGCTTGCTATTGTGACCATGTGGCCGGCGGCCATTTCGTGGAGGCAGTCAGTGTGCTTTTTTTGGCATAGGCCTTTATGTGTTTTCTTTGTTGCTCTCCGCTTATTGCTTCTTTTTGTGGTGGCCTGGCCATGTGGCTGGCAGCCATTTTGTAAAGGCAGTCCGTGTGCTTCTGCCATAGGCATACCTGCCTTTTTTATGGTGGCTATGTTTTCTTGCAGGTTGTTGTTTTGCACGCATTTCTTCTCCGTTTATTGAGAAAAAAGTAGCACAGTTCACTACATTTTGCCATGTTTTTAATAAATTAGCAATATTGATTTGAATTGATTTACTATGTGGCCTAGTCTGCCAATGGGCTTTCTAGCTAATAGACCCTGAGCTACTCAAGTGTGCATGAAGCAACTGTGGCATTGGATTAAAATACAAAATATGTTTTTTTTGTGCTATTTCAATTTCAATTTCTTTTCATGTGTTAAATGAATTAGGTGCCTTTCTTGGATGTGTGTGGTAGTAACTTGCAAACCCTTTTTGCCCTGTAGATTTTCATTATTGGCATTGTTGAATTAAAGATGTATTGTTTAGAAAGAATGCCTCCTTTGTCTGGTCAATGTGTGAGTTTGTTTGCAAGTAGGCCAGCAATGCATTTGCCTTGGTTTCCCAGGAAGATGTGGCGGGGGCCATTTGATAAAGTCTGTGTTTGGGGGCTGGCCATGTGGCTAACAGACATTTTGTGCATTCAGCCACTGTGCCCCTTTGCCATATGCTTGCTATGCTTGCATAGATGGTTGTTCAATAAGATAAGCAGCTTAACAAATTAATAATTAGTCACATTTAGGGTAATTTTTATGTTTTACTCATTAAAAATTATGTCTTTATTTTAATGTTTTTTTTAGTGTTTATGTTTTAATTTTTCATATTTTTAAATTTTTCAAAAATATAGTTTCATTTGTTTTTTAATTTTTCAAATTATTTTGTGTAATTTTTTATAATCTCTTTTAAAAAAAAATGTAAATTGCAGTTTCAAAGTAACGTGGCTTGGCATCAATGATTCCTTAACCATAACTCCATATCTTCTATATGACGTGCACAATAGTATTTATTGTCCAGGGATTGTTCCATTTCATGGTCATTTGTCAGCTGCATCTCCCTGAGTGCAGCATCCATTTCAAGCCATATGATGCAAAATGCCAATCTGTTGCATTGGCATTTTTGTTTCTCTTCTTCTTTTCTATCCTTCCTGAGTGTGCTGGACTTTACAGTACACCATAAAAGCCCTTGTTGTTGTCAAAGTCTCACCAATGGTTACACTGTATTGTTAATTTTTTATTAACTGGTATGTTGCCCAGTACCTTTTATGGGAAGCCACAAATTGCGCCTGCAACAGTGGTGGCCGGGGAGCAAGCTGCGAGCAGCACTCCTGCATCAGCAGAGCCACCCCAGCAATCAGGACAACGCCCACGAGCAGTGACGTTGAAATTCACTTATTGTTATCGCAAAGTAGTACCCAATCAATGCAGGAAACTCAGATAAGTGGGCAACAACAGCTGCAACAACCACTGATAGTAGTAGTTCCTCTCGAAGAAGGGGCAGCTCGGAATCTCAAGCTACCTGCTTAGGAAGAAGAGCAAGCCACTCTTTCAAAAGATCTATTGTCGCCCAGATCCCCAGCATTAGTCTATCAACTTCTTCTCAAAGCCCCCTTCTGATGATCTAGACACCGCATGGATCTTGCCGCACTCTGAGATTGAGACACACCATGCCCGCGAGAAAAGGCTAGGGAACAGGAAGGTTCTGGTAAGCCTTAGAATTATGGAGGTAGATGTAAAAGAGGAGGATGATGATGAGTCAGTCATCATGGACGTTAGCCCCGCCCCAGTGGAGACTGACATTACCCCATCTCAAACTGCTGTGAGGGATGTGGTACAGATGCCACCAACACAGATACACCACCACCTCCAGCTGCCATATTTACAAAGTCCGGCAGCGACCAACATCTACCACAAACACCTCAGTAGAAGTAGGTACTGCAGAGAGTCAAACGTCACACCCCCCTACCAGTTCCTCCAACATTGCAAGTGGCACCAGCAGCACGAGAAAGTTGGCCTCCCCAGTTTTAGACTTCTTTTCAGTTAGCCAGAAGGAGGTGAACATTTCTATATGCTCCATTTGTGGAGTAGGTCTTAGTCAGGGTAAGCTTGGTACAAACTATGGTACCAGAGGTCAAACATCCCATCTAAGAAAACACCATTAGATATAGTGGAAGGCACATCTTATTGGCTAAAAAAATGCACGTGTTGTTGGTGGAGGGGATGAAAATCCAATCAGAGTGGGTGGTGAAAAATAGAGAGACATTTTCTCGGGTACATAAAGCAGCCCTGTCAACAGCAGTACAGTGGTACCTCCCACAACATCATCAACAACATCACAATGGAACAAGAGTAAGGTCTAGACATCAAGGGTCCAAGGCAAGAGAGTACAGCAAAGAAAAAAACGTGCATTGAGACTAGCAATATCTGTTATCAAGAAGTAACCTACCTCAATAGCACCAGGAAATAAAAAAATCCAGGCTATCATTCTCAGCATGTTTAGGCCGGCGGGGCAGTACCAACGCAACCGCCAACTGGCACGTTGGTACAACGCAATGCTGGCAAAAATTTCAGCGCTGGACTTCCTCCCTTTTTTTCTTTTATGGAAGGAGTAGGTTTTCCTGAATTTGTGGCAGCCTTCTACCTGAAATAGAAGGTTCCAAGCCTGTCCTATTTCGCCAGAGTTGCTTTTCCTGCACTACATCACAACATGCTGGAATTGCTTGACAAGATTTGCAGCATAGTGCTATTCACACTATCCACCTGACAACAGACATGTGCACCAGTTGCTATGCCACAGAATACATGTGCATCACTGCACACTGGATCTCTTTTGTGGGTGTTATAGAAAATATATCTGCAGGTGTTGACGCTGCTGACATTTTTAGTGGCACTCGGAAGCATACTACAGTAGTCATGTTCACCATGAAGTAATCCCATACTTCTGTCAACATTTTGCAAGACTTTAACACTAAGGTCTTTGAATGTCTGTGACCAAGATGCCTTAACATTGGTTTTCTTGCCATGGACAATGACAGTAAAATAGTTAAGGCTATGGCGGATGGTGGCTATTTCAAGGTCCTGTGTTTGGAGCAATGAATTCACATCATTGTTCAAGACTTCCTAAAAAAAGGAGACCAAGTCAGCAACTTACGGACCATCTGCAGAAGAATCTACACACATTTCTGCCATTCTTTTAAATCCTGGATGCAGCTGAGGATCATTCAACATGACAATAAAATGCCAGTTAAAGCACTCATCCAGGAGGTGCCAACACATTGGAACTAAACTTATTACAAGCTTGAACGTCTGTCTGAGCAGTACAGAGCGATCAAGTAATATGTCATGCAAAGAGGGGATGCAACTGTGAAAGGCATTAGCATTGAGATGGACCAATGGGGCCTAGTTAAATGCCTGAGATGCTGCTTCCTTTGAAATCTTCACATGTGAAGTCAGCAAGGAAGACTGTACCATGGGCCATGATATCCCAGTGTCGCACATACTACAGGAACAGCTAAAGGAGGTGTCTGCAATGTACGCAGGTGTGGAGGAATAAAAAGAAGCATATGAGTTGGTGGAGAGCTTAATCTTTCCCTTATCTGAAAATTCAAGGTTGCAAAGGAGAGTTGTGTCATCCAACCACTACTTTGTGCCACAGTTCTTGATCCACTGTACAAACCATTAGTGGACACTTTAATTCCTTTTTCAAATTGGAATGTCGCCAATTCTAACATTTGCATAGCTGTGCATGCCAGTCAGCCAGAAAAATAACGGCCGGAAATTAAAGACCCGCACCTCCTCGGCACAAGTAGTGAAGGGCAGCCTTCAAGTTCAACTTCAGAGCCTGAGGGGTAGGGCGGTTGGCTCACAGCAGCCAGAACCACCAACAACAGAAAGGACAACAACATCAACAACAACAACAAGAACATGAGCATCGGCGACAAAATCATCAAAGGAATGGTTTCTACTGGCAGAGCTTAAATCCAAAGATGATTCAAAGACAAAAGAGGCCGAGCAAAGTGGAGCACCCATCAAATTGAGCAGGTGGTCCAGGCTTATCTGGATGACCCAACAGAGTTCTACTATGATCAAAATCCATTAATGTATTGGAATGTAGTGGGAAAATGCGCTAATGCCCAGTGCTCAGAAGGCTGGTGATGAACTCTCTTGCTTGCCCTGCAGCAAATGTCTGTGCTGAGCATGTTTTCAGTGCTGCTGGTGCTGTTCTGATAGTAAGAAAGGATTTTGGAAAAGGGGGTGGTGATGGACAGAGTTTCTGAATGATGCAGAATACTCCTACCCAGTCAAGAGATCAGGGCTTAATCCATCACTGTTTTTTAGCTCACTGCACCATCCCAGCTCAGAACCTGGCTACATGCAAATCAGTCTGTCCCTGTCCCACGGCATCATGGGAACAGGGCAAACCAAACTACCAAGCCAATTCTTACACTGGGAAGGAAACAAGCTTCCGGGGACCGGTTTCTGGCATTTCTGCCGTCTTCGGCCCGGCATGCTTGAATCCTGATGGTGCAATGAGCAAGGGACTCATGTCTGAGTATACCCTCCAACACTTAGTGTGGACAAAATCGATTTTGGAAAAGGGGGTGGTGATGGACAGAGTTTCTGAATGATGCAGAATACTCCTACCCAGTCAAGAGATCAGGGCTTAATCCATCACTGTTTTTTAGCTCACTGCACCATCCCAGCTCAGAACCTGGCTACATGCAAATCAGTCTGTCCCTGTCCCACGGCATCATGGGAACAGGGCAAACCAAACTACCAAGCCAATTCTTACACTGGGAAGGAAACAAGCTTCCGGGGACCGGTTTCTGGCATTTCTGCCGTCTTCGGCCCGGCATGCTTGAATCCTGATGGTGCAATGAGCAAGGGACTCATGTCTGAGTATACCCTCCAACACTTAGTGTGGACAAAATCGATTTTGGAAAAGGGGGTGGTGATGGACAGAGTTTCTGAATGATGCAGAATACTCCTACCCAGTCAAGAGATCAGGGCTTAATCCATCACCGTTTTTTAGCTCACTGCACCATCCCAGCTCAGAACCTGGCTACATGCAAATCAGTCTGTCCCTGTCCCACGGCATCATGGGAACAGGGCAAACCAAACTACCAAGCCAATTCTTACACTGGGAAGGAAACAAGCTTCCGGGGACCGGTTTCTGGCATTTCAGCCGTCGTCGGCCCGGCTTGCTTGAATCCTGATGGTGCAATGAGCAAGGGACTCACGTCTGAGTATACCCTCCCAAACTTAGTGTGGACAAAATCGATTTTGGAAAAGGGGGTGGTGATAGACAGAGTTTCTGAATGATGCAGAATACTCCTACCCAGTCAAGAGATCAGGGCTTAATCCATCACCATTTTTTAGCTCACTGCACTATCCCAGCTCAGAACCTGGCTACATGCAAATCAGTCTGTCCCTGTCCCACGGCATCATGGGAACAGGGCAAACCAAACTACCAAGCCAATTCTTACACTGGGAAGGAATCAAGCTTCCGGGGACCCGTTTCTGGCATTTCAGCCGTCGTCGGCCCGGCTTCCTTGAATCCTGATGGTGCAATGAGCAAGGGACTCACGTCTGAGTATACCCTCCCACACTTAGTGTGGACAAAATCGATTTTGGAAAAGGGGGTGGTGATGGACAGAGTTTCTGAATGATGCAGAATACTCCTACCCAGTCAAGAGATCAGGGCTTAATCCATCACCGTTTTTTAGCTCACTGCACCATCCCAGCTCAGAACCTGGCTACATGCAAATCAGTCTGTCCCTGTCCCACGGCATCATGGGAACAGGGCAAACCAAACTACCAAGCCAATTCATACACTGGGAAGGAAACAAGCTTCCAGGGACCGGTTTCTGGCATTTCAGCCGTCGTCGGCCCGGCTTGCTTGAATCCTGATGGTGCAATGAGCAAGGGACTCACGTCTGAGTATACCCTCCCACATTTAGTGTGGACAAAATCGATTTTGGAAAAGGGGGTGGTGATGGACAGAGTTTCTGAATGATGCAGAATACTCCTACCCAGTCAAGAGATCAGGGCTTAATCCATCACCGTTTTTTAGCTCACTGCACCATCCCAGCTCAGAACCTGGCTACATGCAAATAAGTCTGTCCCTGTCCCACGGCATCATGGGAAGAGGGCATACCAAACTACCAAGCCAATTCTTACACTGGGAAGGAAACAAGCTTCCGGGGACCGGTTTAAGCATTTCAGCAGTCGTCGGCCCGGCTTGCTTGAATCCTGATGTTGCAATGAGCAAGGGACTCACGTCTGAGTATACCCTCCCACACTTAGTGTGGACAAAATCGATTTTGGAAAAGGGGGTGGTGATGGACAGAGTTTCTGAATGATGCAGAATACTCCTACCCAGTCAAGAGTTCAGGGCTTAATCCATCACCGTTTTTTAGCTCACTGCACCATCCCAGCTCAGAACCTGGCTACATGCAAATCAGTCTGTCCCTGTCCCACGGCATCATGGGAACAGGGCAAACCAAACTACCAAGCCAATTCTTACACTGGGAAGGAAACAAGCTTCCGGGGACCGGTTTCTGGCATTTCAGCCGTCGTCGGCCCGGCTTGCTTGAATCCTGATGGTGCAATGAGCAAGGGACTCACGTCTGAGTATACCCTCCCACACTTAGTGTGGACACAATCGATTTTGGAAAAGGGGGTGGTGATGGACAGAGTTTCTGAATGATGCAGAATACTCCTAGCCAGTCAAGAGATCAGGGCTTAATTCATCACCGTTTTTTAGCTCACTGCACCATCCCAGCTCAGAACCTGGCTACATGCAAATCAGTCTGTCCCTGTCCCACGGCATCATGGGAACAGGGCAAACCAAACTACCAAGCCAATTCTTACACTGGGAAGGAAACAAGCTTCCGGGGACCGGTTTCTGGCATTTCAGCCGTCGTCGGCCCGGCTTGCTTGAATCCTGATGGTGCAATGAGCAAGGGACTCACGTCTGAGTATACCCTCCCACACTTAGTGTGGACAAATTCGATTTTGGAAAAGGGGGTGGTGATGGACAGAGTTTCTGAATGATGCAGAATACTCCTACCCAGTCAAGAGATCAGGGCTTAATCCATCACCGTTTTTTAGCTCACTGCACCATCCCAGCTCAGAACCTGGCTACATGCAAATCAGTCTGTCCCTGTCCCACGGCATCATGGGAACAGGCAAACCAAACTACCAAGCCAGTTCTTACACTGGGAAGGAAACAAGCTTCCGGGGACGGGTTTCTGGCATTTCAGCCGTCGTCGGTCCGGCTTGCTTGAATCCTGATGGTGCAATGAGCAAGGGACTCACGTCTGAGTATACCCTCCCACACTTAGTGTGGACAAAATCGATTTTGGAAAAGGGGGTGGTGATGGACAGAGTTTCTGAATGATGCAGAATACTCCTACCCAGTCAAGAGATCAGGGCCTAATCCGTCACCGTTTTTTTAGCTCACTGCACCATCCCAGCTCAGAACCTGGCTACATGCAAATCAGTCTGTCCCTGTCCCTGATAGTGAGAAGGACCAGTCTCTCGCCCCAAAAAGTAGAGAGGTTACCAGGATCACAATGAATAAGCACTTAATACCACTGGTTTATTCCTTACCTGAAGAACCAAAGCAGGAAGACGGTGATTTAGGTCATGGAAGTAGTGTGTTAGGTGACCTACTTCTATGTGAACCACCAGAGTTTGAGGACGAGCTCTACTTCCCTGACAACGAGGCTTTAGTTTCTAGTTACTTTCTATCTTTCTTTGACATCCCCCCCAAAATCAAAGACTATGATATAGCTAAGGAACAGTATTTACTTTGTTATTATTGAGTGTCTGGTTCACCAATCCATCCCCACCTTCTTTTTCTCAGACACATTTTTTTGCTGGGTTGGAGTTGCAACTGTGTGCAGTGAATAAGTCACGACTCACCTTAAAGCCATTTCCCTCAAGCCAGACATTGGATGGAGAATACAAAAAATGTGTGCCTGCCTCTGCCTCTAACTGTTACTATCAATCTATCCTTTCCTTCTAGCATAGAGGGACTGCCCCACATGTGAGATTAATAATAATTCAATTTATAGAGAAGTAATGGATGATCTGCATTCTGCAATGTGCCACCAATCGATCATGGTGAGCACAACGGAAGAACAGGTAAATTATGGCATGCATTGAACGCTGAGTGATTGTTGTTTGTTGTGATGTCAACTTGTGAATGATTGATATGTCACATTGTCAATCAATCATGTGTCAGTCAACTTGAGTGGAGACTTGAGAAGAAAAGGAGATTATTCATGAGGTGGCACTAGGCAGTGTTAGACTGGATGATTGTTTGTTACGCTTAATCCTTTAGTGATGATGATAATAATTTCTCCCTGAAGGTTATTTTTTTTCCTTCCCCTTTGAAAGACCGGATAGAGAGATTCCTTCAAGGGGTGTACTCCACACTGTCCACATTGCTTTTTTATTGTTTTGTGCTTAGTCTAATCTACACAAAAAAGTCACTCAGTCAAGTCAATCTTTCCCTTCTTGTTGTTCAATAACATAAAATTGTACTACATCAGGCAGATCTATTAGACTCACTCGGGACACTGTTGGTACAGAGTTGGACACCATACTAGGAGTCAAAGTCAGAATCAGGAGGATCAGAGATGATGGAATGTTTCAGGGCTTAGGCGTGAATGTGACTACGTTAAGAACTGCCAACAGAAAAAGATGGAAGTCTTCAAATTCACTGAAACCAAAACTATTTTGGATGATGATGACTTTCAAGTGGACTAAAGGTAAACAACAACAACACCAGACCTACACATGTCTGTGTAGTGGTGGTGAGTGCGTTGTGACTGACCGGTACATTGACCTTTTACTTAATTGTGAAATTGTTATGTTGCTGTGTCTGTCAGTGGTCAGTACTGTCTGGATCAAATTCAAAGCAAAGTGGAGGTTGGGTGGGGGGCCTGTGGTAGACGGTAACTGCGGGAAAGAGACATTTAGCCAAGCTGCCTCTGAAACAAAATCTTCTTGTTCCACTTTTTGAGCCAGTTTAACTTTCCCCCTTGATTCTTCAATATCTTTTTTTATTCTATCTACAGGTTCTTACCCAGCTCCATATTGGAAAAACAACTCAAACTTACTTTACCGAACCGCATCCGCCAGGCACCCAGGTTTAACGGACAGTCCAAAAGGAATGCAGTGCAGATAGATGCAGCTCCTAATTTGGCAATATAGCATCATTTTCTTCTCATCAATCATTACAATTGTGTGTGTTGCTTATGTTTGTTTACTTGACTCCTATAGATATTTTAATTTTATTTGCTATCTTTCAAAGTCTACTACAAAAAAATAAAATAACTTGAGTCTCTCTTGGGGCAGACAGGAAATTATTTTACCGGTACTTGTCTAGTAGTCATTATCATGCATGCATTTCCTTTTCCTCTCATAACAGATTTATGATGGTCGGCCACCAAGATGAATGTGTTGTCCTTGTGTAGTAATGTTTGTCTTTGTCAAAGCTTTCCCTTAAATCCCCTTTCCAATCCATTCATCGAACCCCTAACCCTCTTCCCCAGAGCTGTGTTATTTATTGGTGTGAATAAATTAAATTTACACCAATAATTGATCACACACTCAGGAGGATGTGGTGAAAGCAAGCCCAAATCAATGGGGGCAGGCAGGGCGAGGATCTTAAGTTCTACTCTAAGTATAACTATAGCCCACACTGGTTATATACTTATTACATGGCCCACTAATGCACAGACAGTATTCAATATTCTAATTTCTTTCAGAGAAACATAGTCCATAAAAATTGCTAGCGTCATTATCCTTCCAGGACATAAGTTTGCGCTTGTCCACTCCACTTCATAGCGCAAGTCGGATTCAGATTGTAACTTGTACTATCCCACCATTTTGATTATTGTTTATTAAACTTTAGCATTGCTGACCATGTTTTCTCGTGGTCTTTTTCTTGTGTATTGCTAGTCATACCCCAGTCTCCCTTAGGTTACTGCCTAATTTGTTTTGCAAAGCTTGCATATTAAATGGCACTAACTCAGATTGTAAATTTAATTATTTAGTTCCCTGCAATGAATATTCCTCATCCTACAGTTTGTGTTTGGCTAGAAGGGAGTGTAACCTCGCTGCAGAATCTGGTAATTCTAGTCTTCGACTAGTCCTCTAGCATGCTCCTACTGTCTACTACTACCACCACCATGGTATCTTGGGAACCCTTCGCATGCAGCTATTGCATCTCATAATCAAAGTTGAGAGAGAAGAAATATGGGGGATTTATTCAAGATGCAATAATCTATTTACTATGGAAATGAATTCACACACCCACACCCCTTCCGAGACCATAGGGATTTTAGTTACTGACTGCATATACTAGGAGGAGAGACTGACTGTACAGTAGTAGGACAAGTGAGGGTACCGCATCTATCTGTTGGTGTGGTACACTATGGGCAGACTTCAAAAAATGGCTGCGGCCCAGAAGCAAAGGAAACAGTGCGAAGTAAAAGAGTAACCCCCCAAAAAAGATTGACATCGTATATAAAACTACACATGTATTCCCCTAACAAATAAACTAGATTGAAGCAAACCCACAACATCTGACCCACCCTTCTTCCTAACCCCAACCAATGTCCAGTAAAATGTCCAATTGTCCATAAAAATCCAAATGTCCATGTCCCACATTCCCAACCTCTCCCCATCAAGTCCCACCCAGCAAAAGAAAAGATTAGAAAAGGGGCAAGAGGAGTTTATAATCTAGTGTCAAGCTATGAACAGGATCTTTCCCGCAAGATAGTTGAAGCGCTCTTGCATCCTGGCCTCTAGCCGCGCGATCCGGAGGAGCATGCAGTGCTGAAAGGTTTTACAAGAATGGGGTAGGCAGCAGTGGTTGACTGCAGTGGGCAGCAGCCAGACAACTGCGCTGTACCACCGGAGGCACTAGAGGGGCCTAGCTGTGGCCTGAGGCATTGGAGGCTGCAGCTGCTGCCCCCTCATCCTCTGCCAGAGCTACCAGCTGCTGAATTTCTGCCCAGATGGCCTCCAGCTCCCGTTGCTGGGTCTTGTGTTCGATTTCCTGCCTGGTGGGTTGGGATGAACAGTTATATACCCAGAAAGAAAAAAGACAATTGTAACCAATACTTAGAACAGTAACACATAAAATTATACACATAATATTATTAAGGCAGAGTAGCACTAGCAACATATAACATTGGTGGTATCCTCGATTCCTCTGCCCCTAAGATTTGGATGTGATTAGAATTTCAGGCATTAGGCACTATGAAGTAGACAAGTATTCTTCTTCTGTCTCTTGTTTAGCTAAATTAATCTTGTAGGCATGCCAGCTTAGCTTGTGCCCTAGACAGACATACTCATGCCGTAGGCTCTCGTTACATTACTACTGGCTGCAGGCGGGGAAGCAGTACTACTCAATTATCTCTTTTTCTATTATATGGCCATAATATGTTAAACCAAGCGCAAATGCACAATTTCTCTTTCATCCTGACTACAACATCAAGGCAGATTAAATGATTAATTACTAATTTGATGCTTGATGATATACGTCATGACGTCACAGGACATGAGGTACTACTATTGTAATAACCATGTAGCTGAAAAGGCCAGCCATGGCTGATACTGTCGAAATGACATGGGTAGAGAGAGAGTGCGCCTCCGAGGTGGAGGGCGGCAATTGATGATGGGTGTGCACATACATACATAATATATATATTGTGCTTGTAAACTACTGTTAGTCAAGGTAGTAGTCTGAAATACAACCTCAAACCTTTAAATCAAAAACCTTAAAAACAAATAAACATTCCTTGTTTATTCTTCCCAGGAATTTTTCCATTTATCATTGCATTGTTGTTCTAGCATTATTTTTATTCTTCAACATTCGCATTGCTTCTCAGGCACAGTGTAATTTTCTTTTACATTCTCTTCATCCAGTCTTCACTTATGATTGAATACCATCAAGGCATCCATTCATCCAAACATGGCTATTATTCTCAGCAAACTATTTACCAACATACATTTATCATTTAACTACCCATGTGTGCTTGCTTGCCTATGAGGTTGACCCATAAAACCCCTTGGAGGATTCCTTTTACCCATACACTTTCATCCACCCAGGCAGACATCCAATCTGTCACCTTTCATCCTTCCTTCAACCACCCATATATCGTATCAGCCTCCTATATGCATCCCGGGCCCCCTTCACCCATGCATACTTCTCTGCCTGCCAGTCATGTATTACATGTCATCCATCCTTCCTTCCTCCATCCTTCTTTACCTTTTCCATCAACCCATCAAGGTCTGACTCTTAGTCTTCTTCTTCGAACTTTCTCTGCTGAGTTGAAGAGAAGAGGCCATTATTACTCAACTCCCGGTAATGCTAATGCTAAGTAAAGGGTGTCTTTTTCAATTGTTCACCACTTAGTCTCAATAGTAAAGTCTACAGTGTGCACCCTTGCAGTGAGTGTAAACATTTGATTGTCAATACACAAGGAATATGACTTACCACTGCCCGCCACTGCGGTTGACTCACCCCTGCAACTGCCGGATCTGCTCCCTCTTGGGTGGTGTTGCCTTCCCTGCTGGCCCTGGCACTGTTGATCGGTACATCTAGAAAAAACATTACACATTCTTTAGATGCCATATATGCCTCCCCCTATTTTTTTTTCACTAGCAAGATGGAAAATACCCTACATACACCACAAACATCATACAATTTGGGTACATGGACTAGAGTAGACAGCATGTCCTATCAAAAATGTTAAAATATCCAGTTGGGCATTTTTTTGGTAGCAATTTTTGAAAGGGCAACTCAAAGGACTAGACTCAGTGGCTAGAGCTATTGGTCAATCTGAGTTTTTGGAAAGAAAAAGAGTGGTCAACTGGACAATCAAACGGACATAAGGTCTTCTTGGTTTGATAATGTAATTGTGGCATCCTCTTCCTCCCCCTCATACTTGCTTGCTTCCATGGAGCACGGTAATCATTTCATCAACAACTGCTGCTAATAATACTAGGCCTAGATGAGAAGAAAAGTAGACACATCTTTGGGGTGTCCAACATAATCATCATTTACTGAGTGAGCATTAGAAAGTAAAAGAAAGTGTTCTTATGTCAACAAACATGCGTAGAATACATTACTAGGGCATGCAATCTGCGCAGCAGAGTAGTAGTACTAGTACTAGTAGCAGTAAGAACCAATGGGTTCTCTGACTCTCAAAGTACCACCACCAAGCAGTCCACAAAATATATAAGGGGAGAGGGAAAGCTGACTGAAAAACCAGAGGAAAACATGCTATAGACAGACTAATACAGAGTCAGAGGCAGTCTGAGGTTAAAAAAAAACTGACTCTAGAAATATAAATACTAAGTAGGTAATTCAGGCATAACAAGAATTAAGAAACTGAAAGATGGAAGAGGATTTGGGAAATAATTAAATTAGGAAACAGAAATAATATAGGTCGAAATAAGGAGCATTAAAAGTTAGGGAAACATATATATCCATCTGATGAGGAGCGTTCCTGAGCCTGGGAGGCACCTACAGCTCCCTCACCGGCATCAGAAGACCTTGTGTTCTTGCCCCTAGATGCTGATGATCATGTAAGACATAATTAAAGAGACAAAAAGGACTGGAGTTAAATACATTTTAAATAAACACTCCAAAGAGTAGGCCTGGGCACTGAACTCCGTTCCGTTTCCTGAGTTTTTTGCACCCCGTGCTCCGCTGAGCTCTAGGAGAGCAGAAAACTCCGCTGGGCGTAGTGCAGCCAAGTTGTTTCCCTACTCTCACTCGTGAATGGTGAGTTGGCGAGCGCAAACTGCAGCTCAGGGAGAATATCTACTCGAGGGGTAGGAAGCCCACACTGCACTTAGCCACTTGCAGAACTCCGGTCAGTTTTTTTGTCACGTAACAGAGTTCTGCATAGTTAAACTCTGCGAACTACACCCAGGCCAGCCAAAAATGTTAATTGTAATAACATTGCCCTTTCCTAAACATGACCTACTTGTAATAGTAGTAGACTAGTATCACAGTTGTGGACCATCCTATCTTTATTATTCCACAGTTCCATTCTGATTCCTTAAATATGAACTTACCTAGCCCGCCTATTCCAAAGACTTTGTCATGAATTGCAAAAAAATTACATTTTCTTCTAAGATTCGATCTAATTCACATCTTCTCAACCCCCTTTGATGGGCCAAATCACTAAGTCTGTATTTAGTCCAAATGTATAGATGGACGCATGCATATTGCATACACCAAATTTGTTTATTACTATTCACTCACTGTACGAACCACAAACAAGGTTCTACTAAGGAGTCAAGTAAGAGGACGCGGGAAGCTAAATCACTAACTAATAATAAGTAAGTAACTAACTACCACCATCTTAGTGACAGAACAAAGAAAATGAGTCTCTCTATCTCACTTAAGTTCTCTTACATAATCATCCCAAGCAAGTGCAAAGTTTCAAACAAGTACGATTCGGGAATGCAAATCACCTGTCTAGAAAAATGATTACATACTATCAGATTTTAAATGTAACCTAACTGCATGTGAGGGGCAGCATTCTTGCTATTTGTGAAAAAATTATATTCTCAATAACAGAGAACACACAATAATAATTATGCTTGGCTACTCACCAAGCCCTGCAACCTCAACACCTAGCAGGTCCAGCTATCTGTCCAGGATAGCTGACCACCGGTGTGTCAGATGGTTATGGGTGCACCGGACCACAGAGCAGTGATACACTACCTGGCGCACCCTCACCCACCACTGCTGGTGCTCCTGAAGCCCATACCCGGACCCAGAGTGGAGGGGAGGTGGCGCTGCACGAAAAAAAGTGCTGCCACTGTCTCCTCCAAAAACAAGGCCCGGGCTGCACCCCTTCTGGGCGCCACCTTCTTTACTCGGGTTGCATTCTTTGCCATGATGCTAGGGAGGGTAGGCGGAAAAGAAAATGTAGAAAGTAAAAAGTAAGTGATGGGGAAAAAAAAGAAGATAAAAAACATACAAAGCAATCAATATAGAAAAACTACAAAACACACTAAAAACACACACAGAAAGTAGAAAACAGCACAAAATATACACTTAAGAACACACAGGGAAAGATAACAAATAAGAAAGATTAGGAACAAAATTTTTCGAAAGAAGGACTGAAAAGATTAAGGCAGGATAGCTTGTTTCCTTCCCAGTATAAGAATTGGCTTGGTAGTTTGGTTTGCCCTGTTCTCATCATGCACTGGGACAGGAACAGACTAATTTGCATGTAGCCAGGTTCTGAGCTGGGATGGTGCAGTGAGCTAAAAAACGGTGATGGATCAAGCCCTGATCTTTGGACTGGGTAAGAGTGGTCTGCTTAATTCAGACACTCTGTTCATCCCCACCCCCTTTTCTGAATAATTTTGTCCACCATAAGCGTGGAAGGGTATACTCAGATGTGAGTCCCTTGCTCATTGCACCATCAGGATTCAAGCAAGCCGGGCCGATGACGGCTGAAATGCCAGAAACCGGTCCCCGGTGGCTTGTTTCCTTCCCAGTATAAGAATTGGCTTGGTAGTTTGGTTTGCCCTGTTCCCATCATGCACTGGGACAGGAACAGACTAATTTGCATGTAGCCAGGTTCTGAGCTGGAATGGTGCAGTGAGCTAAAAAACGGTGATGGATCAAGCCCTGATCTTTGGACTGGGTAAGAGTGATCTGCTTAATTCAGACACTCTGTTCATCATCACCCCCTTTTCTGAATCATTTTGTCCACCATAAGCGTGGAAGGGTATACTCAGATGTGAGTCCCTTGCTCATTGCACCATCAGGATTCAAGCAAGCCGGGCCAACGATGGCTGAAATGCCAGAAACTGGTCCCCGGTATCTTGTTTCCTTCCCAGTATAAGAATTGGCTTGGTAGTTTGGTTTGCCCTGTTCCCATCATCCACTGGGACAGGAACAGACTAATTTGCATGTAGCCAGGTTCTGAGCTGGGATGGTGCAGTGAGCTAAAAAACGTGATGGATCAAGCCCTGATCTTTGGACTGGGTAAGAGTGGTCTGCTTAATTCAGACACTCTGTTCATCACCACCCCCTTTTCTGAACCATTTTGTCCACCATAAGCGTGGAAGGGTATACTCAGATGTGAGTCCCTTGCTCATTGCACCATCAGGATTCAAGCAAACCGGGCCGACAACGGCTGAAATGCTAGAAACCGGTCCCCGGTAGCTTGTTTCCTTCCCAGTATAAGAATTGGCTTGGTAGTTTGGTTTGCCCTGTTCCCATCATGCACTGGGACAGGAACAGACTAATTTGCATGTAGCCATGTTCTGAGCTGGGATGGTGCAGTGAGCTAAAAAACGGTGATGGATCAAGCCCTGATCTTTGGACTGGGTAAGAGTGGTCTGCTTAATTCAGACATTCTGTTCATCACCACCCCCTTTTCTGAATCATTTTGTCCACCATAAGCGTGGAAGGGTATACTCAGATGTGAGTCCCTAGCTCATTGCACCATCAGGATTCAAGCAAGCCGGGCAGACGACGGCTGAAATGCCAGAAACCGGTCCCCGGTAGCTTGTTTCCTTCCCAGTATAAGCGATTGGCTTGGTAGTTTGGTATGCCCTGTTCCCATCATGCACTGGGACAGGAACAGACTAATTTGCATGTAGCCAGGTTCTGAGCTGGGATGGTGCAGTGAGCTAAAAAACGGTGATGGATCAAGCCCTGATCTTTGGACTGGGTAAGAGTGGTCCGCTTAATTCAGACACTCTGTTCATCACCACCCCCTTTTCTGAATCATTTTGTCCACCATAAGCGTGGAAGGGTATACTCAGATGTGAGTCCCTTGCTCATTGCACCATCAGGATTCAAGCAAGCCGGGCCGACGACGGCTGAAATGCCAGAAACCGGTCCCCGGTAGCTTGTTATGTATGTATGTATGTATAGGCATTTATATAGCGCACTACTTACCCGAAGGGTCCCAAGGCGCTTCGACCGCTGCGAAACCCTTCCTGGCTTCCCTGAGAGATGGTCCCTTAATGGATATCTCCAGGGTGAGACCAGGTATCCCCGGCGGTCTGGTGAGGCCGTTAGTGAAGATGAGGCAAGCTAATGCCCAGATTTTCCGAGTGTGATCGCTGATCAGAGTGGGCACCGAGGCGAGAGAATTATCGAGTCCGCTGACCCTGGTCCAGAAACCTGCCGCGCCGGGAATCGAACCCTGGTCCCGGGCCGTCCTCTGCTCTCGGGTCTGCCGCCTCTAACCAGTGAGTCACACTACTTCACTGTTTCCGTCCCAGTATAAGAATTGGCTTGATAGTTTGGTTTGCCCTGTTCGCAACATGCACTGGGACAGGAACAGACTAATTTGCATGTAGCCAGGTTCTGAGCTGGGATGGTGCAGTGAGCTAAAAAACGGTGATGGATCAAGCCCTGATCTTTGGACTGGGTAAGAGTGGTCTGCTTAATTCAGACACTCTGTTCATCACCACCCCCTTTTCTGAATCATTTTGTCCACCATAAGCGTGGAAGGGTATACTCAGATGTGAGTCCCTTGCTCATTGCACCATCAGGATTCAAGCAAGCCGGGTCGACGACGGCTGAAATGCCAGAAACCGGTCCCGGTAGCTTGTTTCCTTCCCAGTATAAGAATTGGCTTGGTAGTTTGGTTTGCCCTGTTCCCATCATGCACTGGGACAGGAACAGACTAATTTGCATGTAGCCAGGTTCTGAGCTGGGATGGTGCAGTGAGCTAAAAAACGGTGATGGATCAAGCCCTGATCTTTGGACTGGGTAAGAGTGGTCTGCTTAATTCAGACACTCTGTTCATCACCACCCCCTTTTCTGAATCATTTTGTCCACCATAAGCGTGGAAGGGTATACTCAGATGTGAGTCCCTTGCTCATTGCACCATCAGGATTCAAGCAAGCTGGGCCGACGATGGCTGAAATGCCAGAAACCGGTCCCCGGTAGCTTGTTTCCTTCCCAGTATAAGAATTGGCTTTGTAGTTTGGTTTGCCCTGTTCCCATCATGCACTGGGACAGGAACAGACTAATTTGCATGTAGGCAGGTTCTGAGCTGGGATGGTGCAGTGAGCTAAAAAACGGTGATAGATAAAGCCCTGATCTTTGGACTGGGTAAGAGTGGTCTGCTTAATTCAGACACTCTGTTCATCACCACCCCCTTTTCTGAATAATTTTGTCCACCATAAGCGTGGAAGGGTATACTCAGATGTGAGTCCCTTGCTCATTGCACCATAAGGATTCAAGCAAGCCGGGCCGATGACGGCTGAAATGCCAGAAACCGGTCCCCGGTGGCTTGTTTCCTTCCCAGTATAAGAATTGGCTTGGTAGTTTGGTTTGCCCTGTTCCCATCATGCACTGGGACAGGAACAGACTAATTTGCATGTAGCCAGGTTCTGAGCTGGAATGGTGCAGTGAGCTAAAAACGGTGATGGATCAAGCCCTGATCTTTGGACTGGGTAAGAGTGGTCTGCTTAATTCAGACACTCTGTTCATCACCACCCCCTTTTCTGAATCATTTTGTCCACCATAAGCGTGGAAGGGTATACTCAGATGTGAGTCCCTTGCTCATTGCACCATCAGGATTCAAGCAAGCCGGGCCAACGACGGCTGAAATGCCAGAAACTGGTCCCCGGTATCTTGTTTCCTTCCCAGTATAAGAATTGGCTTGGTAGTTTGGTTTGCCCTGTTCCCATCATGCACTGGGACAGGAACAGACTAATTTGCATGTAGCCAGGTTCTGAGCTGGGATGGTGCAGTGAGCTAAAAAACGTGATGGATCAAGCCCTGATCTTTGGACTGGGTAAGAGTGGTCTGCTTAATTCAGACACTCTGTTCATCACCACCCCCTTTTCTGAACCATTTTGTCCACCATAAGCGTGGAAGGGTATACTCAGATGTGAGTCCCTTGCTCATTGCACCATCAGGATTCAAGCAAACCGGGCCGACAACGGCTGAAATGCCAGAAACCGGTCCCCGGTAGCTTGTTTCCTTCCCAGTATAAGAATTGGCTTGGTAGTTTGGTTTGCCCTGTTCCCATCATGCACTGGGACAGGAACAGACTAATTTGCATGTAGCCAGGTTCTGAGCTAGGATGGTGCAGTGAGCTAAAAAACGGTGATGGATCAAGCCCTGATCTTTGGACTGGGTAAGAGTGGTCTGCTTAATTCAGACATTCTGTTCATCACCACCCCCTTTTCTGAATGATTTTGTCCACCATATGCGTGGAAGCGTATACTCAGATGTGAGTCCCTTGCTCATTGCACCATCAGGATTCAAGCAAGCCGGGCAGACGACGGCTGAAATGCCAGAAACCGGTCCCCGGTAGCTTGTTTCCTTCCCAGTATAAGCGATTGGCTTGGTAGTTTGGTTTGCCCTGTTCCCATCATGCACTGGGACAGGAACAGACTAATTTGCATGTAGCCAGGTTCTGAGCTGGGATGGTGCAGTGAGCTAAAAAACGGTGATGGATCAAGCCCTGATCTTTGGACTGGGTAAGAGTGGTCTGCTTAATTCAGACACTCTGTTCATCACCGCCCCCTTTTCTGAATCATTTTGTCCACCATAAGCGTGGAAGGGTATACTCAGATGTGAGTCCCTTGCTCATTGCACCATCAGGATTCAAGCAAGCCGGGCCGACGACGGCTGAAATGCCAGAAACCGGTCCCCGGTAGCTTGTTAT
This sequence comes from Lissotriton vulgaris, assembly GCF_964263255.1. NCBI lineage: Eukaryota > Metazoa > Chordata > Amphibia > Caudata > Salamandridae > Lissotriton > Lissotriton vulgaris. The sequence goes on along the minus strand of NC_141696.1, from coordinate 1,089,333,413 downwards.
GTATGTATGTATGTATAGGCATTTATATAGCGCACTACTTACCCGGAGGGTCCCAAGGCGCTACGACCGCTGCGAAACCCTTCCTGGCTTCCCTGAGAGATGGTCCCTTAATGGGTATCTCCAGGGTGAGACCAGGCATCCCCGGCGGTCTGGTGAGGCCGTTAGTGATGATGAGGCAAGCTAATGCCCAGATTTGCCGAGTGTGATCGCTGATCAGAGTGGGCACCGAGGCGAGAGAATTCTCGAGTCCGCTGACCCTGGTCCAGAAACCTGCCGCGCCGTGAATCGAACCCTGGTCCCGGGCCGTCCTCTGCTCTCGGGTCTGCCGCCTCTAACCAGTGAGCCACACTACTTCACTGTTTCCGTCCCAGTATAGGAATTGGCTTGGTAGTTTAGTTTGCCTTGTTCCCATCATGCACTGGGACAGGAACAGACTAATTTGCATGTAGCCAGGTTCTGAGCTGGGATGGTGCAGTGAGCTAAAAAACGTGATGGATCAAGCCCTGATCTTTGGACTGGGTAAGAGTGGTCTGCTTAATTCAGACACTCTGTTCATCACCACCCCCTTTTCTGAACCATTTTGTCCACCATAAGCGTGGAAGGGTATACTCAGATGTGAGTCCCTTGCTCATTGCACCATCAGGATTCAAGCAAACCGGGCCGACAACGGCTGAAATGCCAGAAACCGGTCCCCGGTAGCTTGTTTCCTTCCCAGTATAAGAATTGGCTTGGTAGTTTGGTTTGCCCTGTTCCCATCATGCACTGGGACAGGAACAGACTAATTTGCATGTAGCCAGGTTCTGAGCTGGGATGGTGCAGTGAGCTAAAAAACGGTGATGGATCAAGCCCTGATCTTTGGACTGGGTAAGAGTGGTCTGCTTAATTCAGACATTCTGTTCATCACCACCCCCTTTTCTGAATCATTTTGTCCACCATATGCGTGGAAGCGTATACTCAGATGTGAGTCCCTTGCTCATTGCACCATCAGGATTCAGGCAAGCCGGGCAGACGACGGCTGAAATGCCAGAAACCGGTCCCCGGTAGCTTGTTTCTTTCCCAGTATAAGCGATTGGCTTGGTAGTTTGGTTTGCCCTGTTCCCATCATGCACTGGGACAGGAACAGACTAATTTGCATGTAGCCAGGTTCTGAGCTGGGATGGTGCAGTGAGCTAAAAAACGGTGATGGATCAAGCCCTGATTTTTGGACTGGGTAAGAGTGGTCTGCTTAATTCAGACACTCTGTTCATCACCACCCCCTTTTCTGAACCATTTTGTCCACCATAAGCGTGGAAGGGTATACTCAGATGTGAGTCCCTTGCTCATTGCACCATCAGGATTCAAGCAAGCCGGGCCAACGACGGCTGAAATGCCAGAAACTGGTCCCCGGTATCTTGTTTCCTTCCCAGTATAAGAATTGGCTTGGTAGTTTGGTTTGCCCTGTTCCCATCATGCACTGGGACAGGAACAGACTAATTTGCATGTAGCCAGGTTCTGAGCTGGGATGGTGCAGTGAGCTAAAAAACGTGATGGATCAAGCCCTGATCTTTGGACTGGGTAAGAGTGGTCTGCTTAATTCAGACACTCTGTTCATCACCACCCCCTTTTCTGAACCATTTTGTCCACCATAAGCGTGGAAGGGTATACTCAGATGTGAGTCCCTTGCTCATTGCACCATCAGGATTCAAGCAAACCGGGCCGACAACGGCTGAAATGCCAGAAACCGGTCCCCGGTAGCTTGTTTCCTTCCCAGTATAAGAATTGGCTTGGTAGTTTGGTTTGCCCTGTTCCCATCATGCACTGGGACAGGAACAGACTAATTTGCATGTAGCAAGGTTCTGAGCTGGGATGGTGCAGTGAGCTAAAAAACGGTGATGGATCAAGCCCTGATCTTTGGACTGGGTAAGAGTGGTCTGCTTAATTCAGACATTCTGTTCATCACCACCCCCTTTTCTGAATGATTTTGTCCACCATATGCGTGGAAGCGTATACTCAGATGTGAGTCCCTTGCTCATTGCACCATCAGGATTCAAGCAAGCCGGGCAGACGACGGCTGAAATGCCAGAAACCGGTCCCTGGTAGCTTGTTTCCTTCCCAGTATAAGCGATTGGCTTGGTAGTTTGGTTTGCCCTGTTCCCATCATGCACTGGGACAGGAACAGACTAATTTGCATGTAGCCAGGTTCTGAGCTGGGATGGTGCAGTGAGCTAAAAAACGGTGATGGATCAAGCCCTGGTCTTTGGACTGGGTAAGAGTGGTCTGCTTAATTCAGACACTCTGTTCATCACCGCCCCCTTTTCTGAATCATTTTGTCCACCATAAGCGTGGAAGGGTATACTCAGATGTGAGTCCCTTGCTCATTGCACCATCAGGATTCAAGCAAGCCGGGCCGACGACGGCTGAAATGCCAGAAACCGGTCCCCGTTAGCTTGTTATGTATGTATGTATGTATAGGCATTTATATAGCGCACTACTTACCCGGAGGGTCCCAAGGCGCTACGACCGCTGCGAAACCCTTCCTGGCTTCCCTGAGAGATGGTCCCTTAATGGGTATCTCCAGGGTGAGACCAGGCATCCCCGGCGGTCTGGTGAGGCCGTTAGTGATGATGAGGCAAGCTAATGCCCAGATTTGCCGAGTGTGATCGCTGATCAGAGTGGGCACCGAGGAAAGAGAATTCTCGAGTCCGCTGACCCTGGTCCAGAAACCTGCCGCGCCGTGAATCGAACCCTGGTCCCGGGCCGTCCTCTGCTCTCGGGTCTGCCGCCTCTAACCAGTGAGCCACACTACTTCACTGTTTCCGTCCCAGTATAAGAATTGGCTTGGTAGTTTGGTTTGCCCTGTTCCCATCATGCACTGGGACAGGAACAGACTAATTTGCATGTAGCCAGGTTCTGAGCTGGGATGGTGCAGTGAGCTAAAAAACGTGATGGATCAAGCCCTGATCTTTGGACTGGGTAAGAGTGGTCTGCTTAATTCAGACACTCTGTTCATCACCACCCCCTTTTCTGAACCATTTTGTCCACCATAAGCGTGGAAGGGTATACTCAGATGTGAGTCCCTTGCTCATTGCACCATCAGGATTCAAGCAAACCGGGCCGACAACGGTTGAAATGCCAGAAACCGGTCCCCGGTAGCTTGTTTCCTTCCCTGTATAAGAATTGGCTTGGTAGTTTGGTTTGCCCTGTTCCCATCATGCACTGGGACAGGAACAGACTAATTTGCATGTAGCCAGGTTCTGAGCTGGGATGGTGCAGTGAGCTAAAAAACGGTGATGGATCAAGCCCTGATCTTTGGACTGGGTAAGAGTGGTCTGCTTAATTCAGACATTCTGTTCATCACCACCCCCTTTTCTGAATCATTTTGTCCACCATATGCGTGGAAGCGTATACTCAGATGTGAGTCCCTTGCTCATTGCACCATCAGGATTCAAGCAAGCCGGGCAGACGACGGCTGAAATGCCAGAAACCGGTCCCCGGTAGCTTGTTTCTTTCCCAGTATAAGCGATTGGCTTGGTAGTTTGGTTTGCCCTGTTCCCATCATGCACTGGGACAGGAACAGACTAATTTGCATGTAGCCAGGTTCTGAGCTGGGATGGTGCAGTGAGCTAAAAAACGGTGATGGATCAAGCCCTGATCTTTGGACTGGGTAAGAGTGGTCCGCTTAATTCAGACACTCTGTTCATCACCACCCCCTTTTCTGAATCATTTTGTCCACCATAAGCGTGGAAGGGTATACTCAGATGTGAGTCCCTTGCTCATTACACCATCAGGATTCAAGCAAGCCGGGCCGACGACGGCTGAAATGCCAGAAACCGGTCCCCGGTAGCTTGTTATGTATGTATGTATGTATAGGCATTTATATAGCGCACTACTTACCCGAAGGGTCCCAAGGCACTTCGACCGCTGCGAAACCCTTCCTGGCTTCCCTGAGAGATGGTCCCTTAATGGGTATCTCCAGGGTGAGACCAGGTATCCCCGGCGGTCTGGTGAGGCCGTTAGTGAAGATGAGGCAAGCTAATGCCCAGATTTGCCGAGTGTGATCGCTGATCAGAGTGGGCACCGAGGCGAGAGAATTATCGAGTCCGCTGACCCTGGTCCAGAAACCTGCCGCGCCGGGAATCGAACCCTGGTCCCGGGCCGTCCTCTGCTCTCGGGTCTGCCGCCTCTAACCAGTGAGTCACACTACTTCACTGTTTCCGTCCCAGTATAAGAATTGGCTTGGTAGTTTGGTTTGCCCTGTTCCCATCATGCACTGGGACAGGAACAGACTAATTTGCATGTAGCCAGGTTCTGAGCTGGGATGGTGCAGTGAGCTAAAAAACGGTGATGGATCAAGCCCTGATCTTTGGACTGGGTAAGAGTGGTCTGCTTAATTCAGACACTCTGTTCATCACCACCCCCTTTTCTGAATCATTTTGTCCACCATAAGCGTGGAAGGGTATACTCAGATGTGAGTCCCTTGCTCATTGCACCATCAGGATTCAAGCAAGCCGGGTCGACGACGGCTGAAATGCCAGAAACCGGTCCCGGTAGCTTGTTTCCTTGCCAGTATAAGAATTGGCTTGGTAGTTTGGTTTGCCCTGTTCCCATCAAGCACTGGGACAGGAACAGACTAATTTGCATGTAGCCAGGTTCTGAGCTGGGATGGTGCAGTGAGCTAAAAAACGGTGATGGATCAAGCCCTGATCTTTGGACTGGGTAAGAGTGGTCTGCTTAATTCAGACACTCTGTTCATCACCACCCCCTTTTCTGAATCATTTTGTCCACCATAAGCGTGGAAGGGTATACTCAGATGTGAGTCCCTTGCTCATTGCACCATCAGGATTCAAGCAAGCTGGGCCGACGATGGCTGAAATGCCAGAAACCGGTCCCCGGTAGCTTGTTTCCTTCCCAGTATAAGAATTGGCTTGGTAGTTTGGTTTGCCCTGTTCCCATCATGCACTGGGACAGGAACAGACTAATTTGCATGTAGGCAGGTTCTGAGCTGGGATGGTGCAGTGAGCTAAAAAACGGTGATAGATAAAGCCCTGATCTTTGGACTGGGTAAGAGTGGTCTGCTTAATTCAGACACTCTGTTCATCACCACCCCCTTTTCTGAATAATTTTGTCCACCATAAGCGTGGAAGGGTATACTCAGATGTGAGTCCCTTGCTCATTGCACCATCAGGATTCAAGCAAGCCGGGCCGATGACGGCTGAAATGCCAGAAACCGGTCCCCGGTGGCTTGTTTCCTTCCCAGTATAAGAATTGGCTTGGTAGTTTGGTTTGCCCTGTTCCCATCATGCACTGGGACAGGAACAGACTAATTTGCATGTAGCCAGGTTCTGAGCTGGAATGGTGCAGTGAGCTAAAAACGGTGATGGATCAAGCCCTGATCTTTGGACTGGGTAAGAGTGGTCTGCTTAATTCAGACACTCTGTTCATGACCACCCCCTTTTCTGAATCATTTTGTCCACCATAAGCGTGGAAGGGTATACTCAGATGTGAGTCCCTTGCTCATTGCACCATCAGGATTCAAGCAAGCCGGGCCAACGACGGCTGAAATGCCAGAAACTGGTCCCCGGTATCTTGTTTCCTTCCCAGTATAAGAATTGGCTTGGTAGTTTGGTTTGCCCTGTTCCCATCATGCACTGGGACAGGAACAGACTAATTTGCATGTAGCCAGGTTCTGAGCTGGGATGGTGCAGTGAGCTAAAAAACGTGATGGATCAAGCCCTGATCTTTGGACTGGGTAAGAGTGGTCTGCTTAATTCAGACACTCTGTTCATCACCACCCCCTTTTCTGAACCATTTTGTCCACCATAAGCGTGGAAGGGTATACTCAGATGTGAGTCCCTTGCTCATTGCACCATCAGGATTCAAGCAAACCGGGCCGACAACGGCTGAAATGCCAGAAACCGGTCCCCGGTAGCTTGTTTCCTTCCCAGTATAAGAATTGGCTTGGTAGTTTGGTTTGCCCTGTTCCCATCATGCACTGGGACAGGAACAGACTAATTTGCATGTAGCCAGGTTCTGAGCTGGGATGGTGCAGTGAGCTAAAAAACGGTGATGGATCAAGCCCTGATCTTTGGACTGGGTAAGAGTGGTCTGCTTAATTCAGACATTCTGTTCATCACCACCCCCTTTTCTGAATGATTTTGTCCACCATATGCGTGGAAGCGTATACTCAGATGTGAGTCCCTTGCTCATTGCACCATCAGGATTCAAGCAAGCCGGGCAGACGACGGCTGAAATGCCAGAAACCGGTCCCCGGTAGCTTGTTTCCTTCCCAGTATAAGCGATTGGCTTGGTAGTTTGGTTAGCCCTGTTCCCATCATGCACTGGGACAGGAACAGACTAATTTGCATGTAGCCAGGTTCTGAGCTGGGATGGTGCAGTGAGCTAAAAAAGGGTGATGGATCAAGCCCTGATCTTTGGACTGGGTAAGAGTGGTCTGCTTAATTCAGACACTCTGTTCATCACCACCCCCTTTTCTGAATCATTTTGTCCACCATAAGCGTGGAAGGGTATACTCAGATGTGAGTCCCTTGCTCATTGCACTATCAGGATTCAAGCAAGCCGGGCCGACGACGGCTGAAATGCCAGAAACCGGTCCACGGTAGCTTGTTATGTATGTATGTATGTATAGGCATTTATATAGCGCACTACTTACCCGGAGGGTCCCAAGGCGCTACGACCGCTGCGAAACCCTTCCTGGCTTCCCTGAGAGATGGTCCCTTAATGGGTATCTCCAGGGTGAGACCAGGCATCCCCGGCGGTCTGGTGAGGCCGTTAGTGAAGATGAGGCAAGCTAATGCCCAGATTTGCCGAGTGTGATCGCTGATCAGAGTGGGCACCGAGGCGAGAGAATTCTCGTGTCCGCTGACCCTGGTCCAGAAACCTGCCGCGCCGTGAATCGAACCCTGGTCCCGGGCCGTCCTCTGCTCTCGGGTCTGCCGCCTCTAACCAGTGAGCCACACTACTTCACTGTTTCCGTCCCAGTATAAGAATTGTCTTGGTAGTTTGGTTTGCCCTGTTCCCATCATGCACTGGGACAGGAACAGACTAATTTGCATGTAGCCAGGTTCTGAGCTGGGATGGTGCAGTGAGCTAAAAAACGGTGATGGATCAAGCCCTGATCTTTGGACTGGGTAAGAGTGGTCTGCTTAATTTAGACACTCTGTTCATCACCACCCCCTTTTCTGAATCATTTTGTCCACCATAAGCGTGGAAGGGTATACTCAGATGTGAGTCCCTTGCTCATTGCACCATCAGGATTCAAGCAAGCCGGGTCGACGACGGCTGAAATGCCAGAAACCGGTCCCGGTAGCTTGTTTTCTTCCCAGTATAAGAATTGGCTTGGTAGTTTGGTTTGCCCTGTTCCCATCATGCACTGGGACAGGAACAGACTAATTTGCATGTAGCCAGGTTCTGAGCTGGGATGGTGCAGTGAGCTAAAAAACGTTGATGGATCAAGCCCTGATCTTTGGACTGGGTAAGAGTGGTCTGCTTAATTCAGACACTCTGTTCATCACCACCCCCTTTTCTGAATCATTTTGTCCACCATAAGCGTGGAAGGGTATACTCAGATGTGAGTCCCTTGCTCATTGCACCATCAGGATTCAAGCAAGCTGGGCCGACGATGGCTGAAATGCCAGAAACCGGTCCCCGGTAGCTTGTTTCCTTCCCAGTATAAGAATTGGCTTGGTAGTTTGGTTTGCCCTGTTCCCATCATGCACTGGGACAGGAACAGACTAATTTGCATGTAGGCAGGTTCTGAGCTGGGATGGTGCAGTGAGCTAAAAAACGGTGATAGATAAAGCCCTGATCTTTGGACTGGGTAAGAGTGGTCTGCTTAATTCAGACACTCTGTTCATCACCACCCCCTTTTCTGAATCATTTTGTCCACCATAAGCGTGGAAGGGTATACTCAGATGTGAGTCCCTTGCTCATTGCACCATCAGGATTCAAGCAAGCCGGGCCAACGACGGCTGAAATGCCAGAAACTGGTCCCCGGTGTCTTGTTTCCTTCCCAGGATAAGAATTGGCTTGGTAGTTTGGTTTGCCCTGTTCCCATCATGCACTGGGACAGGAACAGACTAATTTGCATGTAGCCAGGTTCTGAGCTGGGATGGTGCAGTGAGCTAAAAAACGTGATGGATCAAGCCCTGATCTTTGGACTGGGTAAGAGTGGTCTGCTTAATTCAGACACTCTGTTCATCACCACCCCCTTTTCTGAATCATTTTTTTCCACCATAAGCGTGGAAGGGTATACTCAGATGTGAGTCCCTTGCTCATTGCACCATCAGGATTCAAGCAAACCGGGCCGACAACGGCTGAAATGCCAGAAACCGGTCCCCGGTAGCTTGTTTCCTTCCCAGTATAAGAATTGGCTTGGTAGTTTGGTTTGCCCTGTTCCCATCATGCACTGGGACAGGAACAGACTAATTTGCATGTAGCCAGGTTCTGAGCTGGGATGGTGCAGTGAGCTAAAAAACGGTGATGGATCAAGCCCTGATCTTTGGACTGGGTAAGAGTGGTCTGCTTAATTCAGACACTCTGTTCATCACCACCCCCTTTTCTGAATCATTTTGTCCACCATATGCGTGGAAGCGTATACTCAGATGTGAGTCCCTTGCTCATTGCACCATCAGGATTCAAGCAAGCCGGGCAGACGACGGCTGAAATGCCAGAAACCGGTCCCCAGTAGCTTGTTTCCTTCCCAGTATAAGCGATTGGCTTGGTAGTTTGGTTTGCCCTGTTCCCATCATGCACTGGGACAGGAACAGACTAATTTGCATGTAGCCAGGTTCTGAGCTGGGATGGTGCAGTGAGCTAAAAAACGGTGATAGATCAAGCCCTGATCTTTGGACTGGGTAAGAGTGGTCTGCTTAATTCAGACACTCTGTTCATCACCACCCCCTTTTCTGAATCATTTTGTCCACCATAAGCGTGGAAGGGTATACTCAGATGTGAGTCCCTTGCTCATTGCACCATCAGGATTCAAGCAAGCCGGGCCGACGATGGCTGAAATGCCAGAAACCGGTCCCCGGTAGCTTGTTATGTATGTATGTATGTATAGGCATTTATATAGCGCACTACTTACCCGGATGGTCCCAAGGCGCTTCGACCGCTGCAAAACCCTTCCTGGCTTCCCTGAAAGATGGTCCCTTAATGGGTATCTCCAGGGTGAGACCAGGCATCCCCGGCGGTCTGTTGAGGCCGTTAGTGAAGATGAGGCAAGCTAATGCCCAGATTTGCCGAGTGTGATCGCTGATCAGAGTGGGCACCGAGGCGAGAAAATTATCGAGTCCGCTGACCCTGGTCCAGAAACCTGCCGCGCCGGGAATCGAACCCTGGTCCCGGGCCGTCCTCTGCTCTCGGGTCTGCCGCCTCTAACCAGTGAGCCACACTACTTCACTGTTTCCGTCCCAGTATAAGAATTGGCTTGGTAGTTTGGTTTGCCCTGTTCCCATCATGCACTGGGACAGGAACAGACTAATTAGCATGTAGCCAGGTTCTGAGCTGGGATGGTGCAGTGAGCTAAAAAACGGTGATGGATCAAGCCCTGATCTTTGGACTGGGTAAGAGTGGTCTGCTTAATTCAGACACTCTGTTTATCACCACCCCCTTTTTTGAATCATTTTGTCCACCATAAGCGTGGAAGGGTATACTCAGATGTGAGTCCCTTGCTCATTGCACCATCAGGATTCAAGCAAGCTGGGCCGACGATGGCTGAAATGCCAGAAACCGGTCCCCGGTAGCTTGTTTCCTTCCCAGTATAAGAATTGGCTTGGTAGTTTGGTTTGCCCTGTTCCCATCATGCACTGGGACAGGAACAGACTAATTTGCATGTAGCCAGGTTCTGAGCTGGGATGGTGCAGTGAGCTAAAAAACGGTGATAGATAAAGCCCTGATCTTTGGACTGGGTAAGAGTGGTCTGCTTAATTCAGACACTCTGTTCATCACCACCCCCTTTTCTGAATCATTTTGTCCACCATAAGCGTGGAAGGGTATGCTCAGATGTGAGTCCCTTGCTCATTGCACCATCAGGATTCAAGCAAGCCGGGCCAACGACGGCTGAAATGCCAGAAACTGGTCCCCGGTATCTTGTTTCCTTCCCAGTATAAGAATTGGCTTGGTAGTTTGGTTTGCCCTGTTCCCATCATGCACTGGGACAGGAACAGACTAATTTGCATGTAGCCAGGTTCTGAGCTGGGATGGTGCAGTGAGCTAAAAAACGTGATGGATCAAGCCCTGATCTTTGGACTGGGTAAGAGTGGTCTGCTTAATTCAGACACTCTGTTCATCACCACCCCCTTTTCTGAACCATTTTGTCCACCATAAGCGTGGAAGGGTATACTCAGATGTGAGTCCCTTGCTCATTGCACCATCAGGATTCAAGCAAACCGGGCCGACAACGGCTGAAATGCCAGAAACCGGTCCCCGGTAGCTTGTTTCCTTCCCAGTATAAGAATTGGCTTGGTAGTTTGGTTTGCCCTGTTCCCATCATGCACTGGGACAGGAACAGACTAATTTGCATGTAGCCAGGTTCTGAGCTGGGATGGTGCAGTGAGCTAAAAAACGGTGATGGATCAAGCCCTGATCTTTGGACTGGGTAAGAGTGGTCTGCTTAATTCAGACATTCTGTTCATCACCACCCCCTTTTCTGAATGATTTTGTCCACCATATGCGTGGAAGCGTATACTCAGATGTGAGTCCCTTGCTCATTGCACCATCAGGATTCAAGCAAGCCGGGCAGACGACGGCTGAAATGCCAGAAACCGGTCCCCGGTAGCTTGTTTCCTTCCCAGTATAAGCGATTGGCTTGGTAGTTTGGTTAGCCCTGTTCCCATCATGCACTGGGACAGGAACAGACTAATTTGCATGTAGCCAGGTTCTGAGCTGGGATGGTGCAGTGAGCTAAAAAAGGGTGATGGATCAAGCCCTGATCTTTGGACTGGGTAAGAGTGGTCTGCTTAATTCAGACACTCTGTTCATCACCACCCCCTTTTCTGAATCATTTTGTCCACCATAAGCGTGGAAGGGTATACTCAGATGTGAGTCCCTTGCTCATTGCACCATCAGGATTCAAGCAAGCCGGGCCGACGACGGCTGAAATGCCAGAAACCGGTCCACGGTAGCTTGTTATGTATGTATGTATGTATAGGCATTTATATAGCGCACTACTTACCCGGAGGGTCCCAAGGCGCTACGACCGCTGCGAAACCCTTCCTGGCTTCCCTGAGAGATGGTCCCTTAATGGGTATCTCCAGGGTGAGACCAGGCATCCCCGGCGGTCTGGTGAGGCCGTTAGTGAAGATGAGGCAAGCTAATGCCCAGATTTGCCGAGTGTGATCGCTGATCAGAGTGGGCACCGAGGCGAGAGAATTCTCGTGTCCGCTGACCCTGGTCCAGAAACCTGCCGCGCCGTGAATCGAACCCTGGTCCCGGGCCGTCCTCTGCTCTCGGGTCTGCCGCCTCTAACCAGTGAGCCACACTACTTCACTGTTTCCGTCCCAGTATAAGAATTGTCTTGGTAGTTTGGTTTGCCCTGTTCCCATCATGCACTGGGACAGGAACAGACTAATTTGCATGTAGCCAGGTTCTGAGCTGGGATGGTGCAGTGAGCTAAAAAACGGTGATGGATCAAGCCCTGATCTTTGGACTGGGTAAGAGTGGTCTGCTTAATTTAGACACTCTGTTCATCACCACCCCCTTTTCTGAATCATTTTGTCCACCATAAGCGTGGAAGGGTATACTCAGATGTGAGTCCCTTGCTCATTGCACCATCAGGATTCAAGCAAGCCGGGTCGACGACGGCTGAAATGCCAGAAACCGGTCCCGGTAGCTTGTTTTCTTCCCAGTATAAGAATTGGCTTGGTAGTTTGGTTTGCCCTGTTCCCATCATGCACTGGGACAGGAACAGACTAATTTGCATGTAGCCAGGTTCTGAGCTGGGATGGTGCAGTGAGCTAAAAAACGTTGATGGATCAAGCCCTGATCTTTGGACTGGGTAAGAGTGGTCTGCTTAATTCAGACACTCTGTTCATCACCACCCCCTTTTCTGAATCATTTTGTCCACCATAAGCGTGGAAGGGTATACTCAGATGTGAGTCCCTTGCTCATTGCACCATCAGGATTCAAGCAAGCTGGGCCGACGATGGCTGAAATGCCAGAAACCGGTCCCCGGTAGCTTGTTTCCTTCCCAGTATAAGAATTGGCTTGGTAGTTTGGTTTGCCCTGTTCCCATCATGCACTGGGACAGGAACAGACTAATTTGCATGTAGGCAGGTTCTGAGCTGGGATGGTGCAGTGAGCTAAAAAACGGTGATAGATAAAGCCCTGATCTTTGGACTGGGTAAGAGTGGTCTGCTTAATTCAGACACTCTGTTCATCACCACCCCCTTTTCTGAATCATTTTGTCCACCATAAGCGTGGAAGGGTATACTCAGATGTGAGTCCCTTGCTCATTGCACCATCAGGATTCAAGCAAGCCGGGCCAACGACGGCTGAAATGCCAGAAACTGGTCCCCGGTGTCTTGTTTCCTTCCCAGGATAAGAATTGGCTTGGTAGTTTGGTTTGCCCTGTTCCCATCATGCACTGGGACAGGAACAGACTAATTTGCATGTAGCCAGGTTCTGAGCTGGGATGGTGCAGTGAGCTAAAAAACGTGATGGATCAAGCCCTGATCTTTGGACTGGGTAAGAGTGGTCTGCTTAATTCAGACACTCTGTTCATCACCACCCCCTTTTCTGAATCATTTTTTTCCACCATAAGCGTGGAAGGGTATACTCAGATGTGAGTCCCTTGCTCATTGCACCATCAGGATTCAAGCAAACCGGGCCGACAACGGCTGAAATGCCAGAAACCGGTCCCCGGTAGCTTGTTTCCTTCCCAGTATAAGAATTGGCTTGGTAGTTTGGTTTGCCCTGTTCCCATCATGCACTGGGACAGGAACAGACTAATTTGCATGTAGCCAGGTTCTGAGCTGGGATGGTGCAGTGAGCTAAAAAACGGTGATGGATCAAGCCCTGATCTTTGGACTGGGTAAGAGTGGTCTGCTTAATTCAGACACTCTGTTCATCACCACCCCCTTTTCTGAATCATTTTGTCCACCATATGCGTGGAAGCGTATACTCAGATGTGAGTCCCTTGCTCATTGCACCATCAGGATTCAAGCAAGCCGGGCAGACGACGGCTGAAATGCCAGAAACCGGTCCCCAGTAGCTTGTTTCCTTCCCAGTATAAGCGATTGGCTTGGTAGTTTGGTTTGCCCTGTTCCCATCATGCACTGGGACAGGAACAGACTAATTTGCATGTAGCCAGGTTCTGAGCTGGGATGGTGCAGTGAGCTAAAAAACGGTGATAGATCAAGCCCTGATCTTTGGACTGGGTAAGAGTGGTCTGCTTAATTCAGACACTCTGTTCATCACCACCCCCTTTTCTGAATCATTTTGTCCACCATAAGCGTGGAAGGGTATACTCAGATGTGAGTCCCTTGCTCATTGCACCATCAGGATTCAAGCAAGCCGGGCCGACGATGGCTGAAATGCCAGAAACCGGTCCCCGGTAGCTTGTTATGTATGTATGTATGTATAGGCATTTATATAGCGCACTACTTACCCGGATGGTCCCAAGGCGCTTCGACCGCTGCAAAACCCTTCCTGGCTTCCCTGAAAGATGGTCCCTTAATGGGTATCTCCAGGGTGAGACCAGGCATCCCCGGCGGTCTGTTGAGGCCGTTAGTGAAGATGAGGCAAGCTAATGCCCAGATTTGCCGAGTGTGATCGCTGATCAGAGTGGGCACCGAGGCGAGAAAATTATCGAGTCCGCTGACCCTGGTCCAGAAACCTGCCGCGCCGGGAATCGAACCCTGGTCCCGGGCCGTCCTCTGCTCTCGGGTCTGCCGCCTCTAACCAGTGAGCCACACTACTTCACTGTTTCCGTCCCAGTATAAGAATTGGCTTGGTAGTTTGGTTTGCCCTGTTCCCATCATGCACTGGGACAGGAACAGACTAATTAGCATGTAGCCAGGTTCTGAGCTGGGATGGTGCAGTGAGCTAAAAAACGGTGATGGATCAAGCCCTGATCTTTGGACTGGGTAAGAGTGGTCTGCTTAATTCAGACACTCTGTTTATCACCACCCCCTTTTTTGAATCATTTTGTCCACCATAAGCGTGGAAGGGTATACTCAGATGTGAGTCCCTTGCTCATTGCACCATCAGGATTCAAGCAAGCTGGGCCGACGATGGCTGAAATGCCAGAAACCGGTCCCCGGTAGCTTGTTTCCTTCCCAGTATAAGAATTGGTTTGGTAGTTTGGTTTGCCCTGTTCCCATCATGCACTGGGACAGGAACAGACTAATTTGCATGTAGCCAGGTTCTGAGCTGGGATGGTGCAGTGAGCTAAAAAACGGTGATAGATAAAGCCCTGATCTTTGGACTGGGTAAGAGTGGTCTGCTTAATTCAGACACTCTGTTCATCACCACCCCCTTTTCTGAATCATTTTGTCCACCATAAGCGTGGAAGGGTATGCTCAGATGTCAGTCCCTTGCTCATTGCACCATCAGGATTCAAGCAAGCCGGGCCGACGACGGCTGAAATGCCAGAAACCGGTCCCCGGTAGCTTGTTTCCTTCCCAGTATAAGAATTGTCTTGGTAGTTTGGTTTGCCCTGTTCCCATCATGCACTGGGACAGGAACAGACTAATTTGCATGTAGCCAGGTTCTGAGCTGGGATGGTGCAGTGAGCTAAAAAACGGTGATGGATCAAGCCCTGATCTTTGGACTGGGTAAGAGTGGTCTGCTTAATTCAGACACTCTGTTCATCACCACCCCCGTTTCTGAATCATTTTGTCCACCATAAGCGTGGAAGGGTATGCTCAGATGTAAGTCCCTTGCTCATTGCACCATCAGGATTCAAGCAAGCCGGGCCGATGACGGCTGAAATGCCAGAGACCGGTCCCCGGTAGCTTGTTTCCTTCTCAGTATAAGAATTGGCTTGGTAGTTTGGTTTGCCCTGTTCCCATTATGCACTGGGACAGGAACAGACTAATTTGCATGTAGCCAGGTTCTGAGCTGGGATGGTGCAGTGAGCTAAAAAGCGGTGATGGATCAAGCCCTGATCTTTGGACTGGGTAAGAGTGGTCTGCTTAATTCAGACACTCTGTTCATCACCACCCCCTTTTCTGAATCATTTTGTCCACCATAAGCGTGGAAGGGTATACTCAGATGTGAGTCTCTTGCTCATTGCACCATCAGGATTCAAGCAAGCTGGGCCGACGATGGCTGAAATGCCAGAAACCGGTCCCCGGTAGCTTGTTTCCTTCCCAGTATAAGAATTGGCTTGGTAGTTTGGTTTGCCCTGTTCCCATCATGCACTGGGACAGGAACAGACTAATTTGCATGTAGCCAGGTTCTGAGCTGGGATGGTGCAGTGAGCTAAAAAACGGTGATAGATAAAGCCCTGATCTTTGGACTGGGTAAGAGTGGTCTGCTTAATTCAGACACTCTGTTCATCACCACCCCCTTTTCTGAATCATTTTGTCCACCATAAGCGTGGAAGGGTATACTCAGATGTGAGTCCCTTGCTCATTGCACCATCAGGATTCAAGCAAGCCGGGCCAACGACGGCTGAAATGCCAGAAACTGGTCCCCGGTATCTTGTTTCCTTCCCAGTATAAGAATTGGCTTAGTAGTTTGGTTTGCCCTGTTCCCATCATGCACTTGGGTTGGAACAGACTAATTTGCATGCAGCCAGGTTCTGAGCTGGGATGGTGCAGTGAGCTAAAAAACGTGATGGATCAAGCCCTGATCTTTGGACTGGGTAAGAGTGGTCTGCTTAATTCAGACACTCTGTTCATCACCACCCCCTTTTCTGAATCATTTTGTCCACAATAAGCGTGGAAGGGTATACTCAGATGTGAGTCCCTTGCTCATTGCACCATCAGGATTCAAGCAAACCGGGCCGACAACGGCTGAAATGCCAGAAACCGGTCCCCGGTAGCTTGTTTCCTTCCCAGTATAAGAATTGGCTTGGTAGTTTGGTTTGCCCTGTTCCCATCATGCACTGGGACAGGAACAGACTAATTTGCATGTAGCCAGGTTCTGAGCTGGGATGGTGCAGTGAGCTAAAAAACGGTGATGGATCAAGCCCTGATCTTTGGACTGGGTAAGAGTGGTCTGCTTAATTCAGACACTCTGTTCATCACCACCCCCTTTTCTGAATCATTTTGTCTACCATATGCGTGGAAGCGTATACTCAGATGTGAGTCCCTTGCTCATTGCACCATCAGGATTCAAGCAAGCCGGGCAGACGACGGCTGAAATGCCAGAAACCGGTCCCCGGTAGCTTGTTTCCTTCCCAGTATAAGCGATTGGCTTGGTAGTTTGGTTTGCCCTGTTCCCATCATGCACTGGGACAGGAACAGACTAATTTGCATGTAGCCAGGTTCTGAGCTGGGATGGTGCAGTGAGCTAAAAAACGGTGATGGATCAAGCCCTGATCTTTGGACTGGGTAAGAGTGGTCTGCTTAATTCAGACACTCTGTTCATCACCACCCCCTTTTCTGAATCATTTTGTCCACCATAAGCGTGGAAGGGTATACTCAGATGTGAGTCCCTTGCTCATTGCACCATCAGGATTCAAGCAAGCCGGGCCGACGACGGCTGAAATGCCAGAAACCGGTCCCCGGTAGCTTGTTATGTATGTATGTATGTATAGGCATTTATATAGCGCACTACTTACCCGGAGGGTCCCAAGGCGCTTCGACCGCTGCGAAACCCTTCCTGGCTTCCCTGAGAGATGGTCCCTTAATGGGTATCTCCAGGGTGAGACCAGGCATCCCCGGCGGTCTGGTGAGGCCGTTAGTGAAGATGAGGCAAGCTAATGCCCAGATTTGCCGAGTGTGATCGCTGATCAGAGTGGGCACCGAGGCGAGAGAATTATCGAGTCCGCTGACCCTGGTCCAGAAACCTGCCGCGCCGGGAATCGAACCCTGGTCCCGGGCCGTCCTCTGCTCTCGGGTCTGCCGCCTCTAACCAGTGAGCAACACTACTTCACTGTTTCCGTCCCAGTATAAGAATTGGCTTGGTAGTTTGGTTTGCCCTGTTCCCATCATGCACTGGGACAGGAACAGACTAATTTGCATGTAGCCAGGTTCTGAGCTGGGATGGTGCAGTGAGCTAAAAAACGGTGATGGATCAAGCCCTGATCTTTGGACTGGGTAAGAGTGGTCTGCTTAATTCAGACACTCTGTTCATCACCACCCCCTTTTCTGAATCATTTTGTCCACCATAAGCGTGGAAGGGTATACTCAGATGTGAGTCCCTTGCTCATTGCACCATCAGGATTCAAGCAAGCTGGGCCGACGATGGCTGAAATGCCAGAAACCGGTCCCCGGTAGCTTGTTTCCTTCCCAGTATAAGAATTGGCTTGGTAGTTTGGTTTGCCCTGTTCCCATCATGCACTGGGACAGGAACAGACTAATTTGCATGTAGCCAGGTTCTGAGCTGGGATGGTGCAGTGAGCTAAAAAACGGTGATAGATAAAGCCCTGATCTTTGGACTGGGTAAGAGTGGTCTGCTTAATTTAGACACTCTGGGCCCGATTCACAGAATGAACTTACTACTTTTGGCATTCACAGAATGCACTTACTACTTTTGGTATTCACAGAATGAACTTACTCATTTCGGTATTCACAGAAGTTAGGACTACTAACTTTAGGACTCCTAAATGCCTTCTGTGAATACCGAAAGTCTTAAAATTAGGATGTTTCTCAATTTAGTAGTAGTAAAGTTAGGACTACTAACTTTAGGACTCCTAAATGCCTTCTGTGAATACCGAAAGTCTTAAAATTAGGATTTTTCTCAATTTAGTAGTAGTAAAGTTAGGACTACTAACTTTAGGATGCCTAAATGCCTTCTGTGAATACCGAAAGTCTTAAAATTACAATTGTTCTCAATTTAGTAGTAGTAAAGTTAGGAGTCCTAACTTTACTACTACTAAATTGAGAAAAATCCTAATTTTAAGACTTTCGGTATTCACAGAAGGCATTTAGGAGTCCTAAAGTTAGTAGTCCTAACTTCTGTGAATACCGAAATGAGTAAGTTCATTCTGTGAATACCAAAAGTAGTAAGTGCATTCTGTGAATGCCAAAAGTAGTAAGTTCATTCTGTGAATCGGGCCCTGAGTTCATCACCACCCCCTTTTCTGAATCATTTTGTCCACCATAAGCGTGGAAGGGTATGCTCAGATGTCAGTCCTTTGCTCATTGCACCATCAGGATTCAAGCAAGCCGGGCCGACGACGGCTGAAATGCCAGAAACCGGTCCCCGGTAGCTTGTTTCCTTCCCAGTATAAGAATTGGCTTGGTAGTTTGGTTTGCCCTGTTCCCATCATGCACTGGGACAGGAACAGACTAATTTGCATGTAGCCAGGTTCTGAGCTGGGATGGTGCAGTGAGCTAAAAAACGGTGATAGATAAAGCCCTGATCTTTGGACTGGGTAAGAGTGGTCTGCTTAATTTAGACACTCTGGGCCCGATTCACAGAATGAACTTACTACTTTTGGCATTCACAGAATGCACTTACTACTTTTGGTATTCACAGAATGAACTTACTCATTTCGGTATTCACAGAAGTTAGGACTACTAACTTTAGGACTCCTAAATGCCTTCTGTGAATACCGAAAGTCTTAAAATTAGGATGTTTCTCAATTTAGTAGTAGTAAAGTTAGGACTACTAACTTTAGGACTCCTAAATGCCTTCTGTGAATACCGAAAGTCTTAAAATTAGGATTTTTCTCAATTTAGTAGTAGTAAAGTTAGGACTACTAACTTTAGGATGCCTAAATGCCTTCTGTGAATACCGAAAGTCTTAAAATTACAATTGTTCTCAATTTAGTAGTAGTAAAGTTAGGAGTCCTAACTTTACTACTACTAAATTGAGAAAAATCCTAATTTTAAGACTTTCGGTATTCACAGAAGGCATTTAGGAGTCCTAAAGTTAGTAGTCCTAACTTCTGTGAATACCGAAATGAGTAAGTTCATTCTGTGAATACCAAAAGTAGTAAGTGCATTCTGTGAATGCCAAAAGTAGTAAGTTCATTCTGTGAATCGGGCCCTGAGTTCATCACCACCCCCTTTTCTGAATCATTTTGTCCACCATAAGCGTGGAAGGGTATGCTCAGATGTCAGTCCTTTGCTCATTGCACCATCAGGATTCAAGCAAGCCGGGCCGACGACGGCTGAAATGCCAGAAACCGGTCCCCGGTAGCTTGTTTCCTTCCCAGTATAAGAATTGTCTTGGTAGTTTGGTTTGCCCTGTTCCCATCATGCACTGGGACAGGAACAGACTAATTTGCATGTAGCCAGGTTCTGAGCTGGGATGGTGCAGTGAGCTAAAAAACGGTGATGGATCAAGCCCTGATCTTTGGACTGGGTAAGAGTGGTCTGCTTAATTCAGACACTCTGTTCATCACCACCCCCTTTTCTGAATCATTTTGTCCACCATAAGCGTGGAAGGGTATACTCAGATGTGAGTCCCTTGCTCATTGCACAATCAGGATTCAAACAAGCCGGGCCGACGACGGCTGAAATGCCAGAAACCGGTCCCCCGGAGCTTGTTTCCTTCCCAGTATAAGAATTGGCTTGGTAGTTTGGTTTGTCCTGTTCCCATCATGCACTGGGACAGGAACAGACTAATTTGCATGTAGCCAGGTTCTGAGCTGGGATGGTGCAGTGAGCTAAAAAACGGTGATGGATCAAGCCCTGATCTTTGGACTGGGTAAGAGTGGTCTGCTTAATTCAGACACTCTGTTCATCACCACCCCCTTTTCTGAATCATTTTGTCCACCATAAGCGTGGAAAGGTATACTCAGATGTGAGTCACTTGCTCATTGCACCATCAGGATTCAAGCAAGCCGGGCCGACGACGGCTGAAATGCCAGAAACCGGTCCCCGGTAGCTTGTTTCCTTCCCAGTATAAGAATTGGCTTGGTAGTTTGGTTTGCCCTGTTCCCATCATGCACTGGGACAGGAACAGACTAATTTGCATGTAGCCAGGTTCTGAGCTGGGATGGTGCAGTGAGCTAAAAAACGGTGAAGGATCAAGCCCTGATCTTTGGACTGGGTAAGAGTGGTCTGCTTAATTCAGACACTCTGTTCATCACCACCCCCTTTTCTGAATCATTTTGTCCACCATAAGCGTGGAAGGGTATGCTCAGATGTGAGTCCCTTGCTCATTGCACCATCAGGATTCAAGCAAGCCGGGCCGACGACGGCTGAAATGCCAGAAACCGGTCCCCGGTAGCTTGTTTCCTTCCCAGTATAAGAATTGGCTTGGTAGTTTGGTTTGCCCTGTTCCCATCATGCACTGGGACAGGAACAGACCAATTTGCATGTAGCCAGGTTCTGAGCTGGGATGGTGCAGTGAGCTAAAAAGCGGTGATGGATCAAGCCCTGATCTTTGGACTGGGTAAGAGTGGTCTGCTTAATTCAGACACTCTGTTCATCACCACCCCCTTTTCTGAATCATTTTGTCCACCATAAGCGTGGAAGGGTATACTCAGATGTGAGTCCCTTGCTCATTGCACCATCAGGATTCAAGCAAGCCGGGCCGACGATGGCTGAAATGCCAGAAACCGGTCCCCGGTAGCTTGTTTCCTTCCCAGTATAAGAATTGGCTTGGTAGTTTGGTTTGCCCTGTTCCCATCATGCACTGGGACAGGAACAGACTAATTTGCATGTAGCCAGGTTCTGAGCTGGGATGGTGCAGTGAGCTAAAAAACGTGATGGATCAAGCCCTGATCTTTGGACTGGGTAAGAGTGGTCTGCTTAATTCAGACACTCTGTTCATCACCACCCCCTTTTCTGAATAATTTTGTCCACCATAAGCGTGGAAGGGTATGCTCAGATGTGAGTCCCTTGCTCATTGCACCATCAGGATTCAAGCAAGCCGGGCCGACGACGGCTGAAATGCCAGAAACCGGTCCCCGGTAGCTTGTTTCCTTCCCAGTATAAGAATTGGCTCGGTAGTTTGGTTTGCCCTGTTCCCATCATGCACTGGGGCAGGAACAGACTAATTTGCATGTAGCCAGGTTCTGAGCTGGGATGGTGCAGTGAGCTAAAAAACGGTGAGGGATCAAGCCCTGATCTTTGGACTGGGTAAGAGTGGTCTGCTTAATTCAGACACTCTGTTCATCACCACCCCCTTTTCTGAATCATTTTGTCCACCATAAGCGTGGAAGGGTATACTCAGATGTGAGTCCCTTGCTCATTGCACCATCAGGATTCAAGCAAACCGGGCCGACAACGGCTGAAATGCCAGAAACTGGTCCCCGGTAGCTTGTTTCCTTCCCAGTATAAGAATTGGATTGGTAGTTTGGTTTGCCCTGTTCCCATCATGCACTGGGACAGGAACAGACTAATTTGCATGTAGCCAGGTTCTGAGCTGGGATGGTGCAGTGAGCTAAAAAACGGTGATGGATCAAGCCCTGATCTTTGGACTGGGTAAGAGTGGTCTGCTTAATTCAGACACTCTGTTCATCACCACCCCCTTTTCTGAATCATTTTGTCCACCATATGCGTGGAAGCGTATACTCAGATGTGAGTCCCTTGCTCATTGCACCATCAGGATTCAAGCAAGCCGGGCAGACGACGGCTGAAATGCCAGAAACCGGTCCCCGGTAGCTTGTTTCCTTCCCAGTATAAGCGATTGGCTTGGTAGTTTGGTTTGCCCTGTTCCCAACATGCACTGGGACAGGAACAGACTAATTTGCATGTAGCCAGGTTCTGAGCTGGGATGGTGCAGTGAGCTAAAAAACGGTGATGGATCAAGCCCTGATCTTTGGACTGGGTAAGAGTGGTCTGCTTAATTCAGACACTCTGTTCATCACCACCCCCTTTTCTGAATCATTTTGTCCACCATAAGCGTGGAAGGGTATACTCAGATGTGAGTCCCTTGCTCATTGCACCATCAGGATTCAAGCAAGCCGGGCCGACGACGGCTGAAATGCCAGAAACTGGTCCCCGGTAGCTTGTTTTCTTCCCAGTATAAGAATTGGCTTGGTAGTTTGGTTTGCCCTGTTCCCATCAGGCACTGGGACAGGAATGAAGCCAGGTTCTGAGCTGGGATGGTGCAGTGAGCTAAAAAACGGTGATGGATCAAGCCCTGATCTTTGGACTGGGTAAGAGTGGTCTGCTTAATTCAGACACTCTGTTCATCACCACCCCCTTTTCTGAATCATTTTGTCCACCATAAGCGTGGAAGGGTATACTCAGATGTGAGTTCCTTGCTCATTGCACTATCAGGATTCAAGGAAGCCGGGCCGACGACGGCTGAAATGCCAGAAACTGGTCCCCGGTAGCTTGTTATGTATGTATGTATGTATAGGCATTTATATAGCGCACTACTTACCCGGAGGGTCCCAAGGCGCTTCGACCGCTGCGAAACCCTTCCTGGCTTCCCTGAGAGATGGTCCCTTAATGGGTATCTCCAGGGTGAGACCAGGCATCCCCGGCGGTCTGGTGGGGCCGTTAGTGAAGATGAGGCAAGCTAATGCCCAGAGTTGCCGAGTGTGATCGCTGATCAGAGTGGGCACCGAGGCGAGAGAGTTATCGAGTCCGCTGACCCTGGTCCAGAAACCTGCCGCGCCGGGAATCGAACCCTTTTCCCGGGCCGTCCTCTGCTCTCGGGTCTGCCGCCTCTAACCAGTGAGCCACACTACTTCACTGTTTCCGTCCCAGTATAAGAATTGGCTTGGTAGTTTGGTTTGCCCTGTTCCCATCATGCACTGGGACAGGAACAGACTAATTTGCATGTAGCCAGGTTCTGAGCTGGGATGGTGCAGTGAGCTAAAAAACGGTGATGGATCAAGCCCTGATCTTTAGACTGGGTAAGAGTGGTCTGCTTAATTCAGACACTCTGTTCATGACCACCCCCTTTTCTGAATCATTTTGTCCACCATAAGCGTGGAAGGGTATACTCAGATGTGAATCCCTTGCTCATTGCACCATCAGGATTCAAGCAAGCCGGGTCGACGACGGCTGAAATGCCAGAAACCGGTCCCCGGTAGCTTGTTTCCTTCCCAGTATAAGAATTGGCTTGGTAGTTTGGTTTGCCCTGTTCCCATCATGCACTGCGACATGAACAGACTAATTTGCATGTAGCCAGGTTCTGAGCTGGGATGGTGCAGTGAGCTAAAAAACAGTGATGGATCAAGCCCTGATCTTTGGACTGGGTAAGAGTGGTCTGCTTAATTCAGACACTCTGTTCATCACCACCCCCTTTTCTGAATCATTTTGTCCACCATAAGCGTGGAAGGGTATACTCAGATGTGAGTCCCTTGCTCATTGCACAATCAGGATTCAAGCAAGCCGGGCCGACCACGGCTGAAATGCCAGAAACCGGTCCCCCGGAGCTTGTTTCCTTCCCAGTATAAGAATTGGCTTGGTAGTTTGGTTTGTCCTGTTCCCATCATGCACTGAGACAGGAACAGACTAATTTGCATGTAGCCAGGTTCTGAGCTGTGATGGTGCAGTGAGCTAAAAAACGGTGATGGATCAAGCCCTGATCTTTGGACTGGGTAAGAGTGGTCTGCTTAATTCAGACACTCTGTTCATCACCACCCCCTTTTCTGAATCATTTTGTCCACCATAAGCGTGGAAAGGTATACTCAGATGTGAGTCCCTTGCTCTTTGCACCATCAGGATTCAAGCAAGCCGGGCCGACGACGGCTGAAATGCCAAAAACCGGTCCCCGGTAGCTTGTTTCCTTCCCAGTATAAGAATTGGCTTGGTAGTTTGGTTTGCCCTGTTCCCATCATGCACTGGGACAGGAACAGACTAATTTGCATGTAGCCAGGTTCTGAGCAGGGATGGTGCAGTGAGCTAAAAAACGGTGATGGATCAAGCCCTGATCTTTGGACTGGGTAAGAGTGGTCTGCTTAATTCAGACACTCTGTTCATCACCACGCCCTTTTCTGAATCATTTTGTCCACCATAAGCGTGGAAGGGTATACTCAGATGTGAGTCCTTGCTCATTGCACCATCAGGATTCAAGCAAGCCGGGCCGACGACGGCTGAAATGCCTGAAACCGGTCCCCGGTAGCTTGTTTCCTTCCCAGTATAAGAATCGGCTTGGTAGTTTGGCTTGCCCTGTTCCCATCATGCACTGGGACAGGAACAGACTAATTTGCATGTAGCCAGGTTCTGAGCTGGGATGGTGCAGTGAGCTAAAAAACGGTGATGGATCAAGCCCTGATATTTGGACTGGGTAAGAGTGGTCTGCTCAATTCAGACACTCTGTTCATCACCACCCCCTTTTCTGAATCATTTTGTCCACCATAAGCGTGGAAGGGTATACTCAGATGTGAGTCCCTTGCTCATTGCACCATCAGGATTCAAGCAAGCCGGGCCGACGACGGCTGAAATGCCAGAAACCGGTCCCCTGTAGCTTGTTTCCTTCCCAGTATAAGAATTGGCTTGGTAGTTTGGTTTGCCCTGTTCCCATCATGCACTGGGACAGAAACAGACTAATTCGCATGTAGCCAGGTTCTGAGCTGGGATGGTGCAGTGAGCTAAAAAACGGTGATGGATCAAGCCCTGATCTTTGGACTGGGTAAGAGTGGTCTGCTTAATTCAGACACTCTGTTCATCACCACCCCCTTTTCTGAATCATTTTGTCCACCATAAGCGTGGAAGGGTATACTCAGATGTGAGTCCCTTGCTCATTGCACCATCAGGATTCAAGCAAGCCGGGCCGACCACGGCTGAAATGCCAGAAACCGGTCCCCGGTAGCTTGTTTCCTTCCCAGTATAAGAATTGGCTTGGTAGTTTGGTTTGCCCTGTTCCCATCATGCACTGGGACAGGAACAGACTAATTTGCATGTAGCCAGGTTCTGAGCTGGGATGGTGCAGTGAGCTAAAAAACGGTGATGGATCGAGCCCTGATATTTGGACTGGGTAAGAGTGGTCTGCTTAATTCAGACACTCTGTTCATCACCACCCCCTTTTCTGAATCATTTTGTCCACCATAAGCGTGGAAGGGTATACTCAGATGTGAGTCCCTTGCTCATTGCACCATCAGGATTCAAGCAAGCCGGGCAGACGACGGCTGAAATGCCAGAAACCGGTCCCTGGTAGCTTGTTTCCTTCCCAGTATAAGAATTGGCTTGGTAGTTTGGTTTGCCCTGTTCCCATCATGCACTGGGACAGGAACAGACTAATTTGCATGTAGCCAGGTTCTGAGCTGGGATGGTGCAGTGAGCTAAAAAACGGTGATGGATCAAGCCCTGATCTTTGGACTGGGTAAGAGTGGTCTGCTTAATTCAGACACTCTGTTCATCACCACCCCCTTTTCTGAATCGTTTTGTCCACCATAAGCGTGGAAGGGTATACTCAGATGTGAGTCCCTTGCTCATTGCACCATCAGGATTCAAGCAAACCGGGCCGACAACGGCTGAAATGCCAGAAACCGGTCCCCGGTAGCTTGTTTCCTTCCCAGTATAAGAATTGGCTTGGTAGTTTGGTTTGCCCTGTTCCCATCATGCACTGGGACAGGAACAGACTAATTTGCATGTAGCCAGGTTCTGAGCTGGGATGGTGCAGTGAGCTAAAAAACGGTGATGGATCAAGCCCTGATCTTTGGACTGGGTAAGAGTGGTCTGCTTAATTCAGACACTCTGTTCATCACCACCCCCTTTTCTGAATCATTTTCTTCACCATATGCGTGGAAGCGTATACTCAGATGTGAGTCCCTTGCTCATTGCACCATCAGGATTCAAGCAAGCCGGGCAGACGACGGCTGAAATGCCAGAAACCGGTCCCTGGTAGCTTGTTTCCTTCCCAGTATAAGCGATTGGCTTGGTAGTTTGGTTTGCCCTGTTCCCATCATGCACTGGGACAGGAACAGACTAATTTGCATGTAGCCAGGTTCTGAGCTGGGATGGTGCAGTGAGCTAAAAAACGGTGATGGATCAAGCCCTGATCTTTGGACTGGGTAAGAGTGGTCTGCTTAATTCAGACACTCTGTTCATCACCACCCCCTTTTCTGAATCATTTTGTCCACCATAAGCGTGGAAGGGTATACTCAGATGTGAGTCCCTTGCTCATTGCACCATCAGGATTCAAGCAAGCCGGGCGGACGACGGCTGAAATGCCAGAAACCGGTCCCCGGTAGCTTGTTTCCTTCCCAGTATAAGAATTGGCTTGGTAGTTTGGTTTGCCCTGTTCCCATCATGCACTGGGACATGAACAGACTAATTTGCATGTAGCCAGGTTCTGAGCTGGGATGGTGCAGTGAGCTAAAAAACAGTGATGGATCAAGCCCTGATCTTTGGACTGGGTAAGAGTGGTCTGCTTAATTCAGACACTCTGTTCATCACCACCCCCTTTTCTGAATCATTTTGTCCACCAGAAGCGTGGAAGGGTATACTCAGATGTGAGTCCCTTGCTCATTGCACCATCAGGATTCAAGCAAACCGGGCCGACAACGGCTGAAATGCCAGAAACCGGTCCCCGGTAGCTTGTTTCCTTCCCAGTATAAGAATTGGCTTGGTAGTTTGGTTTGCCCTGTTCCCATCATGCACTGGGACAGGAACAGACTAATTTGCATGTAGCCAGGTTCTGAGCTGGGATGGTGCAGTGAGCTAAAAAACGGTGATGGATCAAGCCCTGATCTTTGGACTGGGTAAGAGTGGTCTGCTTAATTCAGACACTCTGTTCATCACCACCCCCTTTTCTGAATCATTTTCTCCACCATATGCGTGGAAGCGTATACTCAGATGTGAGTCCCTTGCTCATTGCACCATCAGGATTCAAGCAAGCCGGGCCGACGACGGCTGAAATGCCTGAAACCGGTCCCCGGTAGCTTGTTTCCTTCCCAGTATAAGAATTGGCTTGGTAGTTTGGTTTGCCCTGTTCCCATCATGCACTGGGACAGGAACAGACTAATTTGCATGTAGCCAGGTTCTGAGCTGGGATGGTGCAGTGAGCTAAAAAACGGTGATGGATCAAGCCCTGATATTTGGACTGGGTAAGAGTGGTCTGCTTAATTCAGACACTCTGTTCATCACCACCCCCTTTTCTGAATCATTTTGTCCACCATAAGCGTGGACGGGTATACTCAGATGTGAGTCCCTTGCTCATTGCACCATCAGGATTCAAGCAAGCCGGGCAGACGACGGCTGAAATGCCAGAAACCGGTCCCTGGTAGCTTGTTTCCTTCCCAGTATAAGAATTGGCTTGGTAGTTTGGTTTGCCCTGTTCCCATCATGCACTGGGACAGGAACAGACTAATTTGCATGTAGCCAGGTTCTGAGCTGGGATGGTGCAGTGAGCTAAAAAACGGTGATGGATCAAGCCCTGATCTTTGGACTGGGTAAGAGTGGTCTGCTTAATTCAGACACTCTGTTCATCACCACCCCCTTTTCTGAATCGTTTTGTCCACCATAAGCGTGGAAGGGTATACTCAGATGTGAGTCCCTTGCTCATTGCATCATCAGGATTCAAGCAAACCGGGCCGACAACGGCTGAAATGCCAGAAACCGGTCCCCGGTAGCTTGTTTCCTTCCCAGTATAAGAATTGGCTTGGTAGTTTGGTTTGCCCTGTTCCCATCATGCACTGGGACAGGAACAGACTAATTTGCATGTAGCCAGGTTCTGAGCTGGGATGGTGCAGTGAGCTAAAAAACGGTGATGGATCAAGCCCTGATCTTTGGACTGGGTAAGAGTGGTCTGCTTAATTCAGACACTCTGTTCATCACCACCCCCTTTTCTGAATCATTTTCTCCACCATATGCGTGGAAGCGTATACTCAGATGTGAGTCCCTTGCTCATTGCACCATCAGGATTCAAGCAAGCCGGGCAGACGACGGCTGAAATGCCGGAAACCGGTCCCTGGTAGCTTGTTTCCTTCCCAGTATAAGCGATTGGCTTGGTAGTTTGGTTTGCCCTGTTCCCATCATGCACTGGGACAGGAACAGACTAATTTGCATGTACCCAGGTTCTGAGCTGGGATGGTGCAGTGAGCTAAAAAACGGTGATGGATCAAGCCCTGATCTTTGGACTGGGTAAGAGTGGTCTGCTTAATTCAGACACTCTGTTCATCACCACCCCCTTTTCTGAATCATTTTGTCCACCATAAGCGTGGAAGGGTATACTCAGATGTGAGTCCCTTGCTCATTGCACCATCAGGATTCAAGCAAGCCGGGCCGACGACGGCTGAAATGCCAGAAACCGGTCCCCGGTAGCTTGTTTCCTTCCCAGTATAAGAATTGGCTTGGTAGTTTGGTTTGCCCTGTTCCCATCATGCACTGGGACATGAACAGACTAATTTGCATGTAGCCAGGTTCTGAGCTGGGATGGTGCAGTGAGCTAAAAAACAGTGATGGATCAAGCCCTGATCTTTGGACTGGGTAAGAGTGGTCTGCTTAATTCAGACACTCTGTTCATCACCACCCCCTTTTCTGAATCATTTTGTCCACCATAAGCGTGGAAGGGTATACTCAGATGTGAGTCCCTTGCTCATTGCACCATCAGGATTCAAGCAAACCGGGCCGACAACGGCTGAAATGCCAGAAACCGGTCCCCGGTAGCTTGTTTCCTTCCCAGTATAAGAATTGGCTTGGTAGTTTGGTTTGCCCTGTTCCCATCATGCACTGGGACAGGAACAGACTAATTTGCATGTAGCCAGGTTCTGAGCTGGGATGGTGCAGTGAGCTAAAAATGGTGATGGATCAAGCCCTGATCTTTGGACTGGGTAAGAGTGATCTGCTTAATTCAGACACTCTGTTCATCACCACCCCCTTTTCTGAATCATTTTCTCCACCATATGCGTGGAAGCGTATACTCAGATGTGAGTCCCTTGCTCATTGCACCATCAGGATTCAAGCAAGCCGGGCAGACGACGGCTGAAATGCCAGAAACCGGTCCCTGGTAGCTTGTTTCCTTCCCAGTATAAGCGATTGGCTTGGTAGTTTGGTTTGCCCTGTTCCCATCATGCACTTGGACAGGAACAGACTACTTTGCATGTAGCCAGGTTCTAAGCTGGGATGGTGCAGTGAGCTAAAAAACGGTGATGGATCAAGCCCTGATCTTTGGACTGGGTAAGAGTGGTCTGCTTAATTCAGACACTCTGTTCATCACCACCCCCTTTTCTGAATCATTTTGTCCACCATAAGCGTGGAAGGGTATACTCAGATGTGAGTCCCTTGCTCATTGCACAATCAGGATTCAAGCAAGCCGGGCCGACGACGGCTGAAATGCCAGAAACCGGTCCCCCGGAGCTTGTTTCCTTCCCAGTATAAGAATTGGCTTGGTAGTTTGGTTTGCCCTGTTCCCATCATGCACTGGGACCGGAACAGACTAATTTGCATGTAGCCAGGTTCTGAGCTGGGATGGTGCAGTGAGCTAAAAAACGGTGATGGATCAAGCCCTGATCTTTGGACTGGGTAAGAGTGGTCTGCTTAATTCAGACACTCTGTTCATCACCACCCCCTTTTCTGAATCATTTTGTCCACCATAAGCATGGAAAGGTATACTCAGATGTTAGTCCCTTGCTCTTTGCACCATCAGGATTCAAGCAAGCCGGGCCAACGATGGCTGAAATGCCAAAAACCGGTCCCCGGTGGCTTGTTTCCTTCCCAGTATAAGAATTGGCTTGGTAGTTTGGTTTGCCCTATTCCCATCATGCACTGGGACAGGAACAGACTAATTTGCATGTAGCCAGGTTCTGAGCAGAGATGGTGCAGTGAGCTAAAAAACGGTGATGGATCAAGCCCTGATCTTTGGACTGGGTAAGAGTGGTCTGTTTAATTCAAACACTCTGTTCATCACCAAGCCCTTTTCTGAATTATTTTGTCCACCATAAGCGTGGAAGGGTATACTCAGATGTGAGTCCTTGCTCATTGCACCATCAGGATTCAAGCAAGCCGGGCCGACGACGGCTGAAATGCCTGAAACCGGTCCCCGGTAGCTTGTTTCCTTCCCAGTATAAGAATTGGCTTGGTAGTTTGGTTTGCCCTGTTCCCATCATGCACTGGGACAGGAACAGACTAATTTGCATGTAGCCAGGTTCTGAGCTGGGATGGTGCAGTGAGCTAAAAAACGGTGATGGATCAAGCCCTGATATTTGGACTGGGTAAGAGTGGTCTGCTCAATTCAGACACTCTGTTCATCACCACCCCCTTTTCTGAATCATTTTGTCCACCATAAGCGTGGAAGGGTATACTCAGATGTGAGTCCCTTGCTCATTGCACCATCAGGATTCAAGCAAGCCGGGCAGACGACGGCTGAAATGCCAGAAACCGGTCCCTGGTAGCTTGTTTCCTTCCCAGTATAAGAATTGGCTTGGTAGTTTGGTTTGCCCTGTTCCCATCATGCACTGGGACAGGAACAGACTAATTTGCATGTAGCCAGGTTCTGAGCTGGGATGGTGCAGTGAGCTAAAAAACGGTGATGGATCAAGCCCTGATCTTTGGACTGGGTAAGAGTGGTCTGCTTAATTCAGACACTCTGTTCATCACCACCCCCTTTTCTGAATCGTTTTGTCCACCATAAGAGTGGAAGGGTATACTCAGATGTGAGTCCCTTGCTCATTGCACCATCAGGATTCAAGCAAACCGGGCCGACAACGGCTGAAATGCCAGAAACCGGTCCCCGGTAGCTTGTTTCCGTCCCAGTATAAGAATTGGCTTGGTAGTTTGGTTTGCCCTGTTCCCATCATGCACTGGGACAGGAACAGACTAATTTGCATGTAGCCAGGTTCTGAGCTGGCATGGTGCAGTGAGCTAAAAAACGGTGATGGATCAAGCCCTGATCTTTGGACTGGGTAAGAGTGGTCTGCTTAATTCAGACACTCTGTTCATCACCACCCCCTTTTCTGAATCATTTTCTCCACCATATGCGTGGAAGCGTATACTCAGATGTGAGTCCCTTGCTCATTGCACCATCAGGATTCAAGCAAGCCGGGCCGACGACGGCTGAAATGCCAGAAACCGGTCCCCGGTAGCTTGTTATGTATGTATGTATGTATAGGCATTTATATAGCGCACTACTTACCCGGAGGGTCCCAAGGCGCTTCGACCGTTGCGAAACGCTTCCTGGCTTCCCTGAGAGATGGTCCCTTAATGGGTATCTCCAGGGTGAGACCAGGCATCCCCGGCGGTCTGGTGGGGCCGTTAGTGAAGATGAGGCAAGCTAATGCCCAGAGTTGCCGAGTGTGATCGCTGATCAGAGTGGGCACCGAGGTGAGAGAATTATCGAGTCCGCTGACCCTGGTCCAGAAACCTGCCGCGCCGGGAATCGAACCCTGGTCCCGGGCCGTCCTCTGCTCTCGGGTCTGCCGCCTCTAACCAGTGAGCCACACTACTTCACTGTTTCCGTCCCAGTATAAGAATTGGCTTGGTAGTTTGGTTTGCCCTGTTCCCATCATGCACTGGGACAGGAACAGACTAATGTGCATGTAGCCAGGTTCTGAGCTGGGATGGTGCAGTGAGCTAAAAAACGGTGATGGATCAAGCCCTGATCTTTAGACTGGGTAAGAGTGGTCTGCTTAATTCAGACACTCTGTTCATCACCACCCCCTTTTCTGAATCATTTTGTCCACCATAAGCGTGGAAGGGTATGCTCAGATGTCAGTCCCTTGCTCATTGCACCATCAGGATTCAAGCAAGCCGGGCCGACGACGGCTGAAATGCCAGAAACCGGTCCCCGGTAGCTTGTTTCCTTCCCAGTATAAGAATTGGCTTGGTAGTTTGGTTTGCCCTGTTCCCATCATGCACTGGGACAGGAACAGACTAATTTGCATGTAGCCAGGTTCTGAGCTGGGATGGTGCAGTGAGCTAAAAAACGGTGATGGATTAACCCTGATCTTTGGACTGGGTAAGAGTGGTCTGCTTAATTCAGACACTCTGTTCATCACCACCCCCTTTTCTGAATCATTTTGTCCACCATAAGCATGGAAGGGTATGCTCAGATGTCAGTCCCTTGCTCATTGCACCATCAGGATTCAAGCAAGCCGGGCCGACGACGGCTGAAATGCCAGAAACCGGTCCCCGGTAGCTTGTTTCCTTCCCAGTATAAGAATTGGCTTGGTAGTTTGGTTTGCCCTGTTCCCATCATGCACTGGGACAGGAACAGACTAATTTGCATGTAGCCAGGTTCTGAGCTGGGATGTTGCAGTGAGCTAAAAAACGGTGATGGATCAAGCCCTGATCTTTGGACTGGGTAGGAGTGGTCTGCTTAATTCAGACACTCTGTTCATCACCACCCCCTTTTCTGAATCATTTTGTCCACCATAAGCGTGGAAGGGTATACTCAGATGTGAGTCCCTTGCTCATTGCACAATCAGGATTCAAGCAAGCCGGGCCGACGACGGCTGAAATGCCAGAAACCGGTCCCCCGGAGCTTGTTTCCTTCCCAGTATAAGAATTGGCTTGGTAGTTTGGTTTGTCCTGTTCCCATCATGCACTGGGACAGGAACAGACTAATTTGCATGTAGCCAGGTTCTGAGCTGGGATGGTGCAGTGAGCTAAAAAACGGTGATGGATCAAGCCCTGATCTTTGGACTGGGTAAGAGTGGTCTGCTTAATTCAGACACTCTGTTCATCACCACCCCCTTTTCTGAATCATTTTGTCCACCATAAGCGTGGAAAGGTATACTCAGATGTGAGTCCCTTGCTCATTGCACCATCAGGATTCAAGCAAGCCGGGCCGACGACGGCTGAAATGCCAGAAACCGGTCCCCGGTAGCTTGTTTCCTTCCCAGTATAAGAATTGGCTTGGTAGTTTGGTTTGCCCTGTTCCCATCATGCACTGGGACAGGAACAGACTAATTTGCATGTAGCCAGGTTCTGAGCAGGGATGGTGCAGTGAGCTAAAAAACGGTGATGGATCAAGCCCTGATCTTTGGACTGGGTAAGAGTGGTCTGCTTAATTCAGACACTCTGTTCATCACCACGCCCTTTTCTGAATCATTTTGTCCACCATAAGCGTGGAAGGGTATACTCAGATGTGAGTCCCTTGCTCATTGCACCATCAGGATTCAAGCAAGCCGGGCCGACGACGGCTGAAATGCCAGAAACCGGTCCCCGGTAGCTTGTTTCCTTCCCAGTATAAGAATTGGCTTGGTAGTTTGGTTTGCCCTGTTCCCATCATGCACTGGGACAGGAACAGACTAATTTGCATGTAGCCAGGTTCTGAGCTGGGATGGTGCAGTGAGCTAAAAAACGGTGATGGATCAAGCCCTGATATTTGGACTGGGTAAGAGTGGTCTGCTTAATTCAGACACTCTGTTCATCACCACCCCCTTTTCTGAATCATTTTGTCCACCATAAGCGTGGAAGGGTATACTCGGATGTGAGTCCCTTGCTCATTGCACCATCAGGATTCAAGCAAGCCGGGCCGACGACGGCTGAAATGCCAGAAACCAGTCCCCAGTAGCTTGTTTCCTTCCCAGTATAAGAATTGGCTTGGTAGTTTGGTTTGCCCTGTTCCCATCATGCACTGGGACAGAAACAGACTAATTTGCATGTAGCCAGGTTCTGAGCTGGGATGGTGCAGTGAGCTAAAAAACGGTGATGGATCAAGCCCTGGTCTTTGGACTGGGTAAGAGTGGTCTGCTTAATTCAGACACTCTGTTCATCACCACCCCCTTTTCTGAATCATTTTGTCCACCATAAGCGTGGAAGGGTATACTCAGATGTGAGTCCCTTGCTCATTGCACCATCAGGATTCAAGCAAGCCGGGCCGACGACGGCTGAAATGCCAGAAACCGGTCCCCGGTAGCTTGTTTCCTTCCCAGTATAAGAATTGGCTTGGTAGTTTGGTTTGCCCTGTTCCCATCATGCACTGGGACAGGAACAGACTAATTTGCATGTAGCCAGGTTCTGAGCTGGGATGGTGCAGTGAGCTAAAAAACGGTGATGGATTAACCCTGATCTTTGGACTGGGTAAGAGTGGTCTGCTTAATTCAGACACTCTGTTCATCACCACCCCCTTTTCTGAATCATTTTGTCCACCATAAGCATGGAAGGGTATGCTCAGATGTCAGTCCCTTGCTCATTGCACCATCAGGATTCAAGCAAGCCGGGCCGACGACGGCTGAAATGCCAGAAACCGGTCCCCGGTAGCTTGTTTCCTTCCCAGTATAAGAATTGGCTTGGTAGTTTGGTTTGCCCTGTTCCCATCATGCACTGGGACAGGAACAGACTAATTTGCATGTAGCCAGGTTCTGAGCTGGGATGTTGCAGTGAGCTAAAAAACGGTGATGGATCAAGCCCTGATCTTTGGACTGGGTAGGAGTGGTCTGCTTAATTCAGACACTCTGTTCATCACCACCCCCTTTTCTGAATCATTTTGTCCACCATAAGCGTGGAAGGGTATACTCAGATGTGAGTCCCTTGCTCATTGCACAATCAGGATTCAAGCAAGCCGGGCCGACGACGGCTGAAATGCCAGAAACCGGTCCCCCGGAGCTTGTTTCCTTCCCAGTATAAGAATTGGCTTGGTAGTTTGGTTTGTCCTGTTCCCATCATGCACTGGGACATGAACAGACTAATTTGCATGTAGCCAGGTTCTGAGCTGGGATGGTGCAGTGAGCTAAAAAACGGTGATGGATCAAGCCCTGATCTTTGGACTGGGTAAGAGTGGTCTGCTTAATTCAGACACTCTGTTCATCACCACCCCCTTTTCTGAATCATTTTGTCCACCATAAGCGTGGAAAGGTATACTCAGATGTGAGTCCCTTGCTCATTGCACCATCAGGATTCAAGCAAGCCGGGCCGACGACGGCTGAAATGCCAGAAACCGGTCCCCGGTAGCTTGTTTCCTTCCCAGTATAAGAATTGGCTTGGTAGTTTGGTTTGCCCTGTTCCCATCATGCACTGGGACAGGAACAGACTAATTTGCATGTAGCCAGGTTCTGAGCAGGGATGGTGCAGTGAGCTAAAAAACGGTGATGGATCAAGCCCTGATCTTTGGACTGGGTAAGAGTGGTCTGCTTAATTCAGACACTCTGTTCATCACCACGCCCTTTTCTGAATCATTTTGTCCACCATAAGCGTGGAAGGGTATACTCAGATGTGAGTCCCTTGCTCATTGCACCATCAGGATTCAAGCAAGCCGGGCCGACGACGGCTGAAATGCCAGAAACCGGTCCCCGGTAGCTTGTT
The DNA here is from genome assembly GCF_964263255.1 of Lissotriton vulgaris. Classification (NCBI taxonomy): domain Eukaryota; kingdom Metazoa; phylum Chordata; class Amphibia; order Caudata; family Salamandridae; genus Lissotriton; species Lissotriton vulgaris. The sequence goes on along the minus strand of NC_141696.1, from coordinate 1,089,298,263 downwards.
TCCTTCCCAGTATAAGAATTGGCTTGGTAGTTTGGTTTGCCCTGTTCCCATCATGCACTGGGACAGGAACAGACTAATTTGCATGTAGCCAGGTTCTGAGCTGGGATGGTGCAGTGAGCTAAAAAACGGTGATGGATCAAGCCCTGATATTTGGACTGGGTAAGAGTGGTCTGCTTAATTCAGACACTCTGTTCATCATCACCCCCTTTTCTGAATCATTTTGTCCACCATAAGCGTGGAAGGGTATACTCGGATGTGAGTCCCTTGCTCATTGCACCATCAGGATTCAAGCAAGCCGGGCCGACGACGGCTGAAATGCCAGAAACCAGTCCCCAGTAGCTTGTTTCCTTCCCAGTATAAGAATTGGCTTGGTAGTTTGGTTTGCCCTGTTCCCATCATGCACTGGGACAGAAACAGACTAATTTGCATGTAGCCAGGTTCTGAGCTGGGATGGTGCAGTGAGCTAAAAAACGGTGATGGATCAAGCCCTGGTCTTTGGACTGGGTAAGAGTGGTCTGCTTAATTCAGACACTCTGTTCATCACCACACCCTTTTCTGAATCATTTTGTCCACCATAAGCGTGGAAGGGTATACTCAGATGTGAGTCCCTTGCTCATTGCACCATCAGGATTCAAGCAAGCCGGGCCGACGACGGCTGAAATGCCAGAAACCGGTCCCCGGTAGCTTGTTTCCTTCCCAGTATAAGAATTGGCTTGGTAGTTTGGTTTGCCCTGTTCCCATCATGCACTGGGACAGGAACAGACTAATTTGCATGTAGCCAGGTTCTGAGCTGGGATGGTGCAGTGAGCTAAAAAACGGTGATGGATTAACCCTGATCTTTGGACTGGGTAAGAGTGGTCTGCTTAATTCAGACACTCTGTTCATCACCACCCCCTTTTCTGAATCATTTTGTCCACCATAAGCATGGAAGGGTATGCTCAGATGTCAGTCCCTTGCTCATTGCACCATCAGGATTCAAGCAAGCCGGGCCGACGACGGCTAAAATGCCAGAAACCGGTCCCCGGTAGCTTGTTTCCTTCCCAGTATAAGAATTGGCTTGGTAGTTTGGTTTGCCCTGTTCCCATCATGCACTGGGACAGGAACAGACTAATTTGCATGTAGCCAGGTTCTGAGCTGGGATGTTGCAGTGAGCTAAAAAACAGTGATGGATCAAGCCCTGATCTTTGGACTGGGTAGGAGTGGTCTGCTTAATTCAGACACTCTGTTCATCACCACCCCCTTTTCTGAATCATTTTGTCCACCATAAGCGTGGAAGGGTATACTCAGATGTGAGTCCCTTGCTCATTGCACAATCAGGATTCAAGCAAGCCGGGCCGACGACGGCTGAAATGCCAGAAACCGGTCCCCCGGAGCTTGTTTCCTTCCCAGTATAAGAATTGGCTTGGTAGTTTGGTTTGTCCTGTTCCCATCATGCACTGGGACATGAACAGACTAATTTGCATGTAGCCAGGTTCTGAGCTGGGATGGTGCAGTGAGCTAAAAAACGGTGATGGATCAAGCCCTGATCTTTGGACTGGGTAAGAGTGGTCTGCTTAATTCAGACACTCTGTTCATCACCACCCCCTTTTCTGAATCATTTTGTCCACCATAAGCGTGGAAAGGTATACTCAGATGTGAGTCCCTTGCTCATTGCACCATCAGGATTCAAGCAAGCCGGGCCGACGACGGCTGAAATGCCAGAAACCGGTCCCCGGTAGCTTGTTTCCTTCCCAGTATAAGAATTGGCTTGGTAGTTTGGTTTGCCCTGTTCCCATCATGCACTGGGACAGGAACAGACTAATTTGCATGTAGCCAGGTTCTGAGCAGGGATGGTGCAGTGAGCTAAAAAACGGTGATGGATCAAGCCCTGATCTTTGGACTGGGTAAGAGTGGTCTGCTTAATTCAGACACTCTGTTCATCACCACGCCCTTTTCTGAATCATTTTGTCCACCATAAGCGTGGAAGGGTATACTCAGATGTGAGTCCCTTGCTCATTGCACCATCAGGATTCAAGCAAGCCGGGCCGACGACGGCTGAAATGCCAGAAACCGGTCCCCGGTAGCTTGTTTCCTTCCCAGTATAAGAATTGGCTTGGTAGTTTGGTTTGCCCTGTTCCCATCATGCACTGGGACAGGAACAGACTAATTTGCATGTAGCCAGGTTCTGAGCTGGGATGGTGCAGTGAGCTAAAAAACGGTGATGGATCAAGCCCTGATATTTGGACTGGGTAAGAGTGGTCTGCTTAATTCAGACACTCTGTTCATCACCACCCCCTTTTCTGAATCATTTTGTCCACCATAAGCGTGGAAGGGTATACTCGGATGTGAGTCCCTTGCTCATTGCACCATCAGGATTCAAGCAAGCCGGGCCGACGACGGCTGAAATGCCAGAAACCAGTCCCCAGTAGCTTGTTTCCTTCCCAGTATAAGAATTGGCTTGGTAGTTTGGTTTGCCCTGTTCCCATCATGCACTGGGGCAGAAACAGACTAATTTGCATGTAGCCAGGTTCTGAGCTGGGATGGTGCAGTGAGCTAAAAAACGGTGATGGATCAAGCCCTGGTCTTTGGACTGGGTAAGAGTGGTCTGCTTAATTCAGACACTCTGTTCATCACCACCCCCTTTTCTGAATCATTTTGTCCACCATAAGCGTGGAAGGGTATACTCAGATGTGAGTCCCTTGCTCATTGCACCATCAGGATTCAAGCAAGCCGGGCCGACGACGGCTGAAATGCCAGAAACCGGTCCCCGGTAGCTTGTTTCCTTCCCAGTATAAGAATTGGCTTGGTAGTTTGGTTTGCCCTGTTCCCATCATGCACTGGGACAGGAACAGACTAATTTGCATGTAGCCATGTTCTGAGCTGGGATGGTGCAGTGAGCTAAAAAACGGTGATGGATCAAGCCCTGATCTTTGGACTGGGTAAGAGTGGTCTGCTTAATTCAGACACTCTGTTCATCACCACCCCCTTTTCTGAATCATTTTGTCCACCATAAGCGTGGAAGGGTATACTCAGATGTGAGTCCCTTGCTCATTGCACCATCAGGATTCAAGCAAGCCGGGCAGACGACGGCTGAAATGCCAGAAACCGGTCCCTGGTAGCTTGTTTCCTTCCCAGTATAAGAATTGGCTTGGTAGTTTGGTTTGCCCTGTTCCCATCATGCACTGGGACAGGAACAGACTAATTTGCATATAGCCAGGTTCTGAGCTGGGATGGTGCAGTGAGCTAAAAAACGGTGATGGATCAAGCCCTGATATTTGGACTGGGTAAGAGTGTTCTGCTTAATTCAGACACTCTGTTCATCACCACCCCCTTTTCTGAATCATTTTGTCCACCATAAGCGTGGAAGGGTATACTCAGATGTGAGTCCCTTGCTCATTGCACCATCAGGATTCAAGCAAGCCGGGCCGACGACAGCTGAAATGCCAGAAACCGGTCCCCGGTAGCTTGTTTCCTTCCCAGTATAAGAATTGGCTTGGTAGTTTGGTTTGCCCTGTTCCCATCATGCACTGGGACAGGAACAGACTAATTTGCATGTAGCCAGGTTCTGAGCTGGGATGGTGCAGTGAGCTAAAAAACGGTGATGGATCAAGCCCTGATCTTTGGACTGGGTAAGAGTGGTCTGCTTAATTCAGACACTCTGTTCATCACCACCCCCTTTTCTGAATCTTTTTGTCCACCATAAGCGTGGAAGGGTATACTCAGATGTGAGCCCCTTGCTCATTGCACCATCAGGATTCAAGCAAGCCGGGCAGACGACGGCTGAAATGCCAGAAACCGGTCCCCGGTAGCTTGTTTCCTTCCCAGTATAAGAATTGGCTTGGTAGTTTGGTTTGCCCTGTTCCTATCATGCACTGGGACAGGAACAGACTAATTTGCATGTAGCCAGGCTCTGAGCTGGGATGGTGCAGTGAGCTAAAAAACGGTGATGGATCAAGCCCTGATCTTTGGACTGGGTAAGAGTGGTCTGCTTAATTCAGACACTCTGTTTATCACCACCCCCTTTTCTGAATCATTTTGTCCACCATAAGCGTGGAAGGGTATACTCAGATGTTAGTCCCTTGCTCATTGCACCATCAGGATTCAAGCAAGCCGGGCCGACGACGGCTGAAATGCCAGAAACCGGTCCCCGATAGTTTGTTTCCTTCCCAGTATAAGAATTGGCTTGGTAGTTTGGTTTGCCCTGTTCCCATCATGCACTGGGACAGGAACAGACTAATTTGCATGTAGCCAGGTTCTGAGCTGGGATGGTGCAGTGAGCTAAAAAACGGTGATGGATCAAGCCCTGATCTTTGGACTGGGTAAGAGTGGTCTGCTTAATTCAGACACTCTGTTCATCACCACCCCCTTTTCTGAATCATTTTGTCCACCCTAAGCGTGGAAGGGTATACTCAGATGTGAGTCCTTGCTCATTGCACCATCAGGATTCAAGCAAGCCGGGCCGACGACGGCTGAAATGCCAGAAACCGGTCCCCGGCAGCTTGTTTCCTTCCCAGTATAAGAATTGGCTTGGTAGTTTGGTTTGCCCTGTTCCCATCATGCACTGGGACAGGAACAGACTAATTTGCATGTAGCCAGGTTCTGAGCTGGGATGGTGCAGTGAGCTAATAAACGGTGATGGATCAAGCCCTGATCTTTGGACTGGGTTAGAGTGGTCTGCTTAATTCAGACACTCTGTTCATCACCACCCCCTTTTTATGAATCAGGATTAAAGTAGTCCACAGCACTATAACAGAGAGATGAAAACATGATGGCTGTGCCCATGCCCGACCACGTGATGCAGTTTGAGCGGTATTTCCCCCTCAACACACAATCTGTGTTGCCGTACAGCGGAAACGTCACATGAATGGGCAGAACAAGCAACTTCTCCTGCTTGCGTAACTCCGCGTAGTGAAACAGAGTTTTTTACGGCTACGCGAACTGCGCCCAGGCTTAAAAAATACATTCTGGGCAAAAGTTGTTGCTCTGCTCCAGTTATTACTATATTACTATACAGTAGTAAAACATGACTACCATCTAAAAAACTACACTAGCCTAATAGAAACAATCACCAACAAATAAGAACCCCACCCCTACCCTGGTCAGTGGGCTTTTCAAACATTTTTTCAAAGCACTCTTCTATCATAGTTCAATCAGCACTTCCACATTTAAAACATGTCCTGTATTATTTCTGTCAGTCACTCTTAAAGCCTGAGACCTGTATAGGGAAGATAGTGTATGAGTTCAAATATTATAAGGGCAGCAATATATAACAAACATTTGTCTGTAACTTTATTAATATGTTTAGATAACCTCATTAAAGGCATGTCTCCCACATAATTCACCAATATGCACACCATGATGGGCTCCACCTTTGCTTCATGCTGTGTTTATCCTGCCCACATTTTATCAGTAACCTAATCTGATCCAGTAAGGTGCACCCCACAGAAGTGTTGGCTTGTTCATAATGTATTAGATTTGCTCTATTGAATTTATAGAGGCAGATACATTGTTCTAGCATTTGGTCATCTGAAGGCACTGGCCCAAAATGTGGATGGGGTACCTTCCACTTCATATCCCCTCCTAATTGTGACCGACATCCAGATACACATGGTGTACTGTTTGTTTAGAGTCAAGTACCGCCCCAGCACAATTTTCTCAGAGGATTCTTTAAGGTGCATCCATTTCTTGAACTCAATTTTACATTGCCCTCCATAGTGTTTCCTATTCATCTAACAATATTTCTCAGCAATAAGGGGCTGATTCCGAGTTTGGCGGTCCGTGGACTGGCAAAGCCGGGGTGGCAGTGACGGCAGTGCACACCGGCTATCCGACCACCATATTATGAGCTTGGTGCTCGGACTGCCACTGGACTGCTGCTACCACCAGGGATTCCTGATCCCTGGTGGTCTTGCCATGGTATGAGGTCCCCAATATGCTTGGTGGTGACGCTACAGCACCACCAAGCATATTACCAGTTTCCTCCAGCCACAGTTTTCACAGCGGTGAGCCCACCATGAAATGTGTGGCAGTGAGGAGACTACAGGGCCCCCAGTTGACCCAGGGCCCAGGGATGTATGCAGGGGGGCACAGTGTGTGCCTCCCTGTATGCATGCACACCCAGTTCCTGAAAAGCATGGACTTAAGAGCCCATGCTGTGCAGAAACGTGCTTAGGCATTCCCATTGTGGTGCTTTCTAAGGCTCAACGCCTGTGACCACCAATGCGCTACCCACCCGACCATGAGGAAACTCATAATCTGGAGGGTGAGTGGCATTCAACTTTGGTGATGTGGGAGTGGGGCGATGGCATGATGGCCTGCTCCCGCACCACCAAAGTCATAATCAGGACCAAAATCCTAATCTGATCTCAATTTTTATGTCCAACTCTCCCTTGTCAGTTGTGAAGAAAGTAGGTTATACAAGTGAGAAATCCAGCCTTTAATGAGCTAGTGCTACAAGCTGTGGTTGTATCATCATCCAAGAGTTTCGTAGTGTTAATATCATGCATGGGATACTTGCAGATTAAGTCAGACCTTCTGATGGAGTTAATTGATAGTTTCAGATCTGGGTGTGCACCTGGTTCTAAGTAGCTGAGAGACGGGAACCACAAGTGCTGTGCTATATTCATTGAATTGCCCACAATGGGTTTGTGGCCAAATTAGGGAACATATACCAGCTTTGAAGACTTCGAGTAGTTTATGGACTGAGACCCTTTCTATCTAGACAGAATGTTTGCTCTTGAGGAAGGAAGGATTGGCATTTTTTTTAACTTGTGAATAATGTATAAAATTGTGTTTCTTGTTGGATTTCCAGGCGGGTAGTTAACAAATTATTCTAGTCTTTATCAGCTGAGATCCTTTTGGCTACTGAAACAGATGGCCGTCTTGGCAGAAAGCCTTCCAGGCAATATAATTTAGAGGAATATGTCGACCCCGCTTCAACTCATTATTAACAAAGCACATCTTGAGGGAACAATAAATGACAGGACGAAGAGATTTCTAAGCATACAACACCCAAAAAGTCCGGTAATCCATATGTTACCGAAAATTCATAAAAACTTGAGGAAACCACCTTTTCGACCTATTGTTTCAACTGTTGGCAGTATTCACCAACCAATCGGTCAACTTCTTGACAAACATTTACAAACTCATGTAATGAGTATGAAGACTTATGTGAAGGACACGACCCATTTTCTAGAAAAAGTAGATCAGGTGCAATTATCATTGGAATAAAATATAATTCAATGCAGCCTGTATGTAAAATCCCTATATACGTCCATTCCTCATCAGGATGGAATTGAGGCAATTGAACAAGCAATACTTCACACAAATGTGGAAGAAGACTTCAAAGTCTTACTTATGGATTTACTGTATTTCACCCTTTACCACAGCTACTTCAGAGGGAAAGACAGATATTATTTGCAACTAACGGGCACAGCCATGGGAAATTCGGCAGCGCCGGTATATGGCAATATCTTCATGGAACATTTTGAGGAGAACTAAATTTTGAACTGTGAACCCTGGAAATCACAAACAAAGCTCATATTGAGATACATTGATGATATGTTTATTATATGGACTGGCACAGAAGTTGAACTTTTGGCAGCCATCACAGAACTAAACACGAGAGATGAACGTATACAGTTCACATTCGAGATGAATGATAGGAAAATCACGTTCTTGGATGTGGAAGTCCAAAGAATAGGTTCCGCTTTTCACACTGACATCTATCATAAATCAACTGATCGTAACAATTTGTTACATCATAACAGTTTCCACCAAGATTCTTTGAAGAGACATCTCCATTATTCTCAAATGCTAAGAGTAAAGAGAAAAGTATCATCACCCGAACGAGCTGACATGGGAATAAATTAAATGAAAATCAGATTCAAAAAAGGAGGGTACCCACAACATGTTTTAGAAGAAGCAAAAACATGTTGTTCTCAAAAGGAAAGAAAAGATCTTTTAAAGAAAACTACAAAAAAGATACTTCAAGAGTTGTAATAGTGTCTAAATTCTCCACTAAAAGCAAACCATTTAAAAATATCATAAGGAGACATTGGGTGATCCTATCACAAGAACCAGATTTTAACAACATATTTCATGAGATGCCCTTATTTGCTTACCAGAGAGCAAGGGATCTTGGAAGTTTACTAAAACCAGTAGACCTACCGACGAATGAGATATTTCAGGGGACATTACCCTGTTATAACTGTAACCATTGTAATAACATCATTAGAGGGAACTTTGTGACACATCCCAGTATGGGACATAAAATCAAATTACCGATTAAAAGCCACATGTGACTCATCAAATGTCATCTACTTACTGAAATGTCCCTGTGGTCAGGGGTAAGTTGGTAAAATTGAAAGAAAAAGAAAAATTAGACTTAATGAACACAAATCAAACATTCGTACCCAGTCTTTGAAATCGACGGTGGCTACGAATTTCCGTGAAGCCAGACATAACATCAGCCAATTGAGATTCATGATCTTGGAAACAGTGTCAAAAAAGGAGGGTGTTGACAATAATAAAAGACTTCTACAACGTGAAAATCAATGGATCTTTAGACTGGAAACTTTGAAACTCACTGGAATGAATGACCGGGTGGAATACAATTGTTTTCTGTATAAACTTGATTAATATCAATATTTTGTATCATATATGATTTTTCTGCATTTTTTTGGGCAATTTTATTTGGAATTCTACCTATGATAGCCATTTTTGAAGATAATATACACCTGGATATATTTCTAGTTCAAGAATCTAGTATTGTGAATTTTTAGATTTTTTTAACTATGGGGCATAACTTTATTGTTCTTGAATGTTCTTGTTAAAACGTACTTGCTTACATTCTCTGATATGATGTCGATCCATTAACATGTTACATGACTTCATTGATCACCTTTTAATTTCATGTAATTTCATTTATATATAATTTTTGCACGACTAATCTCTAACGATATAACCTTTTACACTTTACTTTTGACTATGAACACATTACAAGATGGCTGCCATGAGGGTGAGAATTACCAGTCCTATTTCTATATTTATCATCACTCATAACACCATGGCGTTTAGCGTTGCACAGAGGCAGGAGATCAGAGCACGGTTATCGTGCAAGACGCAAGTTCTTTGATATTCTATTCACGTAAGTGAAATCACTAATTTTTGTTTTGGGACAACCAGCAGCGAAGGTTCGCGCCTATTATCTTTCTACCTTATGCACTCAGAAGTACTCTGCTAACCGTTAGTGTTACCCTCACCAATGAAGCATATTAACAACTTGTCTTTGTTTCCTCTTTATAACTCACCGTCACAAACATCTTTATTTAAATGAATACTTGGTATCCTCACCATTCCTTTCAAATTAGGTTGTTCATCTTAATTTCACCATTTTTAAATTGGTTGTTTATCAATTATGTGGGGATATCATCGTTGCACTAAAAAGTAGCTCTCCCGCCTAGGGAGAGAACACCCCTGCGCACAGCTAAAGGGGGACCAAGAGGTCTAATTCAATAAATCCAATGTTCAATCATTAGTGTTCACAACAAAAGTATTTTCATCTTTCCAGATTTATTAGGGTATCTTTTCTTGATACGTTCTTGGGTGTGATGCATATCAAACTTTGTAATCCAAAACAACGTGCATGATTCTAGGTGTGTTCATTATCACACAACCCAATGCATTTCGGGCGGAGCCCATCGTCAGGGGAATACTCTACAACAAAAACAGAATGGCTGGATATAATCACGGAGTAAAACAATGACGGGTAGCAAAACGAACTAAGTGCATGCAGCGTGGTTAAAAAATAACAGGGTGAAAAGTACTGATCAACATACGTGATAGGACAAGTGAGAGTGCATAAATCAACAAATAGGTAAAAACGGCATGCGGAGACCTGATAAGAATAGCTGAAAAACAATATCTGTGCATCGAGTAAAAAGCCTACACCAAGAAACGATCGTGTTAAAAGACGGGAATACGCCGTGTCTAAACAGAGCGAGTAGCCCCATGCTTGTCAAAATGTGAAAGACCTAACCGCGGGTGAGCGCAATAGCAGGTGTCCCAAGGCAGGGTACTTACTCGTGTGATAATTACGTTCGGACTCCGCGGAGTTCCGAGGAAATTGACAGCCCGGCGAGGGAAGGAAGGAATGAAATAGCGGGTGCTAGACAGAGAGAAGGGACTGCAAAAGGACTAAACGGCCCAGAGGGTCGAAAAATGTGGAAAAGTGGGCGCCATGTTGTAAGAGACAAGAATGCCGGCGAAGAATGGGAAAAGAGTAGCAACCAAGTCAGAAATGCAAATATAAAAACGTGAAAACAGAACATCAGGATAGAAATGCAAATAAGTAAACAAAGCATAAAGTTATAAGTAACACAGGAATTCAATGCGGTCGTTCAGCCCCAAGGGCGCCATCGTGGACAAAAAACGAATCCAGAAGTTCTCCCTTTTGAGAAGCAGGATCTTATTATTCAAGGTGATGGGTACTTGTTCCAGTATCTGATATTTTAATTGGGCCACTGAGTGTCTATTTTCCAAAAAATGGGTGGCTACCGTGGATTTGAGATTACCAGTACGAATATTGCTCTTATGTTCTAAGATCCTAGTGCGGATCTTTCTTTCCGTGTGTCCGACATAGCATTTACCACATGGGCATTTCAACACATATATGACATTCTTACTATTGCATGTGGCGTTGACTCTCAATTTTATGGCATTGCCTTTCATGGGATGGTTGATTTGGTTCCCTGGGATACAATTATTGCAATTGCTGCAATTATGACAAGGTTTGAGACCGGTATAAGTGACCTTGGCTTTGGGTCCACTAGTGTCACTCAGAATCTCTTTGAGGTTCTTGCCCCTGGTGAATGCAAAAATTGGGGGTTCTGTAAATAGACCTTTGAAATCTGCTTCCATTGTCAAGATGGGCCAATGTTTTCGAATGATTTTTTGAAATTGAGTAGATGCTTTAGAATACTTGGAAACCACCACTATTCGATCAGAGGGTGTCTTCTGTTTAGGTAGGAGCAAAGCAGCTCTGGTACATTTATCACTCCTCTGCATAGCCATGTCTAGTATAGGGGTAGGATATCCACGAGCTCTCAAGCGTTCCAAGACTGTTTGGATTTGGACTTTGCTTTCATCTGGTTTTGAGACTATTCTTTTGACCCGCAGAATCTGGGCATACGGTAGGTTATTCTTTAATCCCAAGCGGTGGAAGCTCTGATAGTGCAGTGTCAAATTTCTATCGGTCGGTTTCCTAAAGATGGCGGTGGACCAGTCGCCCGGTTCTCTTAGTATTTTCACGTCCAGATAATGGACGCAGGATGAGCTGTAATCCCATGTGAATTGTATCCGTTGTGTGACTTGGTTCCAGGTGTTGAGAAAGGTGACAAGGGTTTCAGAAGGGCCTGCCCATAAGAGAAAAATTTCATCAATATACCAGAGGTATAACCGGCCATGTTCTAGCCAGTTTTTCTTATTCAGGATGTGTGTTTCTTCGAATATTCGCATGAAAATATTGGCGTAACAGGGAGCCGCCGAATTTCCCATGGCCGTCCCGTTGAGTTGTAGGAACCATTTGTCAAAGATCGTAAAATAACTATGGTACAATGTGAAAATGGTAAGTTCCATCAGGAATATTTTGAGATCATGATCAATGTCTGATTGAGCCAATATTTTTTCGATGGCTTCTATCCCTTCGTCATGAGGGATTGAAGTGTAAAGGGAACTGACATCCACAGTACACATGATGAGGTTGGAGTCCTTGAGCTGGTTCATGACTGGTTCCAATTTCAGTAAAAAATCGGTGGTGTCTTTTACGAAAGAGTCTGATGTTATGACAAATGGTTGGAAGTATTTGTCCAGAAATTTCCCTACGTTCTCATGAATGCTTGTTCTTGTCGACACAATGGGTCGGAAGGGAGGATTGGTTGGGTGTTTATGAAGTTTAGGTAACATGTACAGTATCGGTGGTTTAGGATTGATAGGTGTGAGGTACCTCTTCGTTCTCTCATTGATGGTCCCATTATCGAAAGCTTTGTTGATAATAGTGATCAAATCCTTGGTGTATTCCCGGGTGGGATCACCCGGGAGAATGTCATAGGTGTTGGCATCTCCAATGTGTTCTGTGACCTTTTTTTCATAGAAGGAGGTGTCCATGATAACCAGGGCACCTCCTTTGTCGGCATTGTGACAAATGATGTTGGGATTATCCGCGATTTTTTGTAGGATGTTTCTCTCCTTGCGAGAAAGGTTACCGCGTGTAGCTGGTTGTAGGAAAGGAAGGTTCAATATTTCTTGCTTAACCAAGTTCTCAAAGGCATCAATGATTTTGTGGCTTTGCGGGGCCAAAAAAGTGCTGTGGGGTCGTAGACCTCTGAGCATATCTTCCTCCTGGATAGTATTGGGACTGATGTTTTGAAAGTAGTGTTTCAAACGAATGTTGCGAATCAATTTGAACATGCTCACTTCGAGTTCCAATGTATTGGTACCAGTGGTAGGGACGAATGATTGTCCTTTCTGTAGGATGTTGATTTCTTCTTTTGACATGGTTATAGAGGAAATATTGATGACCAGATTCTCATCGTTGATCAGCGTCTTCCTTTCGGTTTCTTGTTTTTTTGAGGCGGAGTTTTTTCTCGTTCCTCGGCGGGTTTTTCCCCCCCCCGGGATCTTTTTGTAGGTTGGTACCTGGATCTAAAAAAGGAACCGCAGGATCGGTTGAGGTACTCGGAGTTTGAGCGTCAGTGTCAGGTCTTGCCGTTGTAGGTCGTGTTCTTTGGTCATCTTCAGAGGAGGAGGTTTCATTGGCAGAGTAAGGGTTGTATCATCGTTGTCCATTAGGAACACGTTTTTGGTGATCTATTTTATTTCACTGGAGAACACTCGATAAATTTCAACAAGAACACCAGATCTTTATTAAGCTTGGATCGCTATTTATGAATTGTTGATATATGAAATGTGTAATTTTGGTTTTCCATATCCTCATGTATGATATATTTGATTTTCAGAATCCAGTCCCTGATGAAGGCTCTTCATGAGCCGAAATGCATTGGATGATTGTTTGGGATTAAATATTTGAATTATTTTGTGTGAAAAATTCGCTAATTACCATGAATTAAGGTTAAATACCAAATGGTTGAATAAAACATTTTGAAATACTCAAAGGATATTAATTTTAAGTCTTGAAATTTTACAACCTGGCAAAGGGACTTTTGCTGTGTCTAAGGGACGTCACCCAATTGTGGGGCACGCTACTGATTCAGACCCTGCTTCAATGACACCAGGAGAGATGTTGCTGTTACGTTGTAAAAACTACTTTTTAATAGTAAGTTAATTAGCAAAGTGTTACCTATCGGTACTGCCAATAATGGCAGCACATTCCTAAAAAGGTCATGTAATTGATTTAAATTCCAAACACAAAGCCTACACCAGTTTACATCAACAGCTTCATCTCAGCTGATGACTTGTCTGTAACAGTGGTCATTTCAAGTACCACTTGGAGAACTGTAATGGCAACTGTTGACCACTTGCATCTACTATAATATGAAGAGAAATATTCTCGTCAATTCTACAGTTAATTTCTATAATAATTTGTAGTTAACATGAGACAGGTATGCCCAACATTAATTTCACTTAATTCATTTCATGTACTTTTAAAATTCAAAATTAAATTGCATTTAGGATGCAAGAGCCAAAGCACATAACATAAATGACCAGCTGAAGCGGGCAGTACAGCAGAGACCATGAAGCCACATCCAGCAGCGCTGGGGGGAAAAAAAACTCACATTGTAAGGGCAATGATCTGTAAAATGAATGATTTTAGTACAATCCTAAACTCCAATTTGGTTCAAAGAAGATATAATGGTAGTGGCAAGATATTCAGGGATGAAACCAACTTTCTTATTGTCACACAAATACTATCCAGATATTTTGGGATCATTCTAGTAAGAAATTTGAAGGCCACACTTAGAAGTTATAACTTTATCCTCTTTGTCGCTATCAGCCAGTGTGATGAGAGGGCAAGAGATAAAATGCTAGTGGATTATTTACGACAGTTGGACTTGCATGGCAGATATCACTGACACACATGCACCCACGCACACACACTTACAAAGACATATGCACACTCACTAAAATGACATTTCCTGAAGAACATGTGCTTACTGGTAACTTTCTTCAATTAGTTCAACACACACCTAAAACCTCCAGAAAGGTAATTGTGTTTCAGTTTGACATAAACATAAATTCAACACTGCACCATAAAGGTTTGTGGTAGGTATCAATATTTTGTACAGAGGTGATCAGTGACACACACAGTTAGATATCGAGCCTTGCTAATCCCTGACTTTTAGTATGTTTTTCTAAAACCACTTCTATTAACATGCTTTGACATACCTGGCCGCACATTGTGCAGTGTGCAGTTTACATATACGTAGGAAGGTTGATTGAGAAATTAACATGTATGGAACAGGGCGAGGGGTTGGTTTCAATTTTTAAAAAATTGGAATGTGACAAGTATGGAAAATATAAAAACAGGGAGCAATGTATGAGTTAGGCTGTTTGGTATTTAGGTATTTTCGCGACACATTTATTTATTGTGCAAAGCTTTTTAAAGTGACAAAAATGTTTTTGGTATCGCGCAATATATTTATAATTGGGTTAGCATTGGGAAATGTTATACCAAAGTGATGAACACAATTTGTGATTGTGGTTATTTATTATTCATCCTCAGTGACCCCCGAAGAAGGGCGTTGAGCCCAAAATGCATTGGGTATTTTTTATGGAATAAACGCTGCCTGACATGAATTAATGCTTCAGTCCTGTTCATTCAAAAGGTCCGGATAGACATAGTTTGAACAGTAAAAAATCGGAAATGGCATATACACTCAGCGTGTGGACTCGAATTAAAGTTGTAGAATAAGTTAAAATAAGTTTGGAATACTATGGAGTACATGGATGAACAGTGATTATGGTGAATAAGTAAATAAACAATTGCGCAATTGGCACATTCAGCTGTGCGATTGTTTGGGGCGAGATGAAGCCCCACTACAGTGATGTTTATAACTTCAGTGCCAATAGGGCATGGCACTTGACTCAATCAGCACTCACCCTTCAGATATAAGAAGACAAGTTTGAGAAGTTAGGAATATGAGGTGTGCATCCTGCCCCCCCCCCCCCCCCCCCACAGAGCAGTTTGTAACAGATGCCCTACACCAGGATAGCACTCAAGGATGAAGATTGAGAAAATTGATTAAACTGTTGCAAAAAACACGAGTCTGCACGCCAGGATCAACAACGTGGTTCATTAATGACAGTGTTAGAGACGGTCAAGGAGTTTACTTTTAAACGATCACGAAAATGACATTTAATATACTCACATTCATTATGTGTTTGCACTGTGTGATTTACCATTGTTTCATACTTGTTTGCATTACTGTGTGCTGCATCGGTTAGTTTAGTTGAGTCGAACTGAATTATGGGAAATGCAGTTATTTACGAAGAATATCTAACGTATGACGCCAGGAGGGCGGGAGATTTGAATCAAAGAGCCTAATTGGGAAGTTAGAACCAGGGGTTAAATAAGAGAGGGATTATGGGAGGGAGATTGATGGGATGGAAGACGGAGTAAGGACGGTAGTTTTTAACAACACATGGCAGGTACGTGTTAAGTAGAGTGTATTGAAAGGGCATGGTTCAGTGTACAATTTACCAAAGGCGAAGGGGTGGGAATAGAGAGAGGTGATATTGTCAAACAATGACGGTTCTGAGAACGGAGGTGGGGAAATAAACATGAGAGACAAGTCACGGCAGTCATCACACTGCTCACTATTTGGGAAAGGGTGATTGTAGATTGATGGGCATATGGAAAGGTTGGAAGGGAAACACATCCGATATACCAGCGCTTTGCAAATACTTTGTTTGTGCTCAGATCACGCTAGGAGCCTTTTAGAGCTACTGCGTGCAACGTGTTTGAATTTTTAAAAAACGCTGATTTTTTATTCCTAAATTGTTGAATTTCTATACTGCTTGCACCCAGCACACCTGGCACTCAGTAGGCACTATTTTCGCCTTGTCCTGACGATCACAGCCGATTTTAGGGCTGGAGATCGAGGTGCAGTATTGACATATTGTACGGCGGCCATATTGAGTGAGGGGGCGAGAGCAGTGAGAGAGATCCAGTGTCCTCTACTTAAGGAAACGGTTGTTCTCCGCGCTAGCGGTCGCGTTTGTGGATGCGCCATCTCAGCGCCGGAGTCACGCCAGAGTCAGCCCGTCCGCGCCTCGGACGTGCTTCAGGGCGATGGCTTCATCATCTAGCTCGGACCCTGACTCAGCACAGGTATCTCCTACAGCCAAAGTTGCGATAAACCCCTTAGAAGCCCCTCATATTAAATATACGTCAGCCCATTTGAAGGCACTACAACCAGCTACTAAATCTTCCTGCAGACTGTTACACTTAGAGGAGGGAAAGGATTCCTGTCTAACATGCCACCTACATATTGACCCAGTAGGGACCAAATCCACGCAGAATGATTCCTTCAAAACTCAGTTAAAATCACAAATATTTTCCTTCATTAGTCTCAACTGTCGCTCCTGACCAAAACATAAAACAGAAATTTTTAATTTGCTCTTAGATGAAACACCGGATGCACTGTTTGTTACAGAAACATGGCTCAAAGATAGCTCAGGACCTGATATAGTTATGGCACTTCCTGATTCCTATGCCATTACCAGACTGGACAGGGATAAGAAACCTGGTGGAGGAATTGCTGTAATTTTAAAAAAATTATTTCACTGCGATTTTAAGCCGCTTTCTTGCGGTGGTTCTGAGGTGGCGATTTTTAAACTTACATTAGCCCCTAATTTCACCCTATCCGGTATCCTTATATATCGTCCTCCCGAGGCGGCAGCATCCAAATGGGTCACAAATAAGTCTGAACTCATCGGTCCACTGGCTATGAGAACTGCCAACTTTACTATTCTAGGTGATATAAACCTGCACTTAGAGGATGAGAATTGCTCCTTGGCCAAAGTTCTTATAAATGACTTAGCAGCTATTAATTTAACCTTAAAGAATTCCGGTCCTACACACCGTGCAGGGCATCTGTTGGATCCCATCTTCTCCAACCTCAACAACATTGAGACGCAGTCTGCCCAGCCTTTGCCTTGGTCCGATCACTTCCTGATTAAATTTAATCTTCAGGTTGACCTATCAAACAACGATAACATACCTTTACCCACTCAGCTCATAAGGAAATGGAAAAAACTTGATATTGACAGTCTCAATGCCCTACTGGAAAAACATCGCCCTTGCACTAAGACTACTGTTCAACAGCTCTCCTCCACAGTACAAAACTGGCTTCTTTCAGCCATTGATTCCATTCTGCCTAAAACAAAGTTAAAACAAAAGACCCATCGCTCTCCTGCACCTTGGTTCAATGATATTTTACAAAATGAAAAAACTAAATGTAAGAATCTCGAACGTCAATGGAGGAGGTTTTACTTACTTGCAGATAAGGAAAATTATAAAATCCAGCTAACAGCTTACTAAAAACAGTGTAACAAAGTCAAATGCTTTAGACCACTCTAAAACACTTTTCAAGTTAGTTAAAGAGATGGCGGGATCCAATACGTCCCAACCTCCACCTGAGCTAAACAAAACGCAATGTGACATGTTAGCCAACTTTTTTATTCATAAAGTTGATAAAATCCACCAAGACATCAACTATGCTGCCAATGAACACGACTTCACTCCTGAAGCGACCCCCAATTGTTCATCACATACGCCAGGTAATACCATAGGTATTACTGATTGCCCTTCCTTGGATGATACATCTTTTGCCACACTAGATAGTTGGCCCCTGCTGAACCCTGACATGGTTCAAGGGCTACTAAAGACCATCAAATCGGGCTGTCCTAGAGACCCACTGCCATGTTCAATCTTAAAACAACTTAGCAGTAACGTTCTAATTACAATTACCGATCTCCTTAATACGTCGTTACTTGAACAAACTGTACCCAGTGAATGGAAGCATGCGATGATTCATCCACTCTTAAAAAAAAGCTGGCGCAGACCCCAACCTGCCAGCTAACTTTCGCCCAATATCATTGCTACCCACCTTTGCTAAGTTATTAGAGAAGCATGTTCATCGTTGCCTTACAGATTTCATCACCACTCATGATCTGTTACCATCTCACCAGTCGGGATTTCGTGCAGGTTTTTCCACTGAGTCTACATTGCTAGGGGTGACCGAAAACATCCGTCGCATGGTAGATAAGGGCGAAACAGTAGCACTTGTGCTACTCGACCTCAGCGCGGCATTCGACACCGTGTCGCATGCGGTCCTCGCCCAGACTCTCCACTCCCTAGGCATTCGCGGGGCAGCTCTTAATTGGATCAGATCACTATTAGAAAATCGAACGTTTCAGGTATTTTCGCAAACTGCCTGTTCTGATACAAGGACATTTAAACACGGAGTACCTCAGGGCTCCATTCTTAGCCCGTTGCTTTTTAATGTTTATATGAGTTCCCTGTCCAAGATTGTGGAAGACACTGGGCTTTTAATGTTTTCTTACGCTGATGACTCTCAGCTGCTTTTTTCGCTATCAGCAGCAGACGCTGACAATTCATCCTCCCTACAACTCGGACTTAGTAAAATCGCCGGTTGGATGCAGAAAAACTTTCTAAAACTTAACGGCGAGAAAACCGAGTTAATCGTGTTGGATAAAAACAAAGATCTTTGGGGACCCCAACACTGGCCATCTGAAATGGGTACCCCCCCAACCCCTGTCGCGCATGCCCGCAACCAGGGAGTCATTATTGACGACTCACTCAGTCTACACCAGCAAGCAGTAAAAACTTCATCCACCTGCTTCGCCATATTGAAATGGCTTAAAAAGATCTGCTGGATGTTACCTGAAAACACCAAGAAAACAGTTGTCAACGCCCTGATCACATCCAGATTAGATTATGGCAATGCTCTGTACCTGGGGGTAAATAAAGCTACTGTCCGCAGGTTACAGTTAGTACAGAATGCAGCAGCCAGACTACTCTGGAAAATTCCCATCACTACTCCAACTACCAAATACATTAGGAAAGTACACTGGTTAAAAATTGAAAATCGGGTCAAATTCAAATCCCTATGTTTCATGCACAGGATTTCCACCAATACCGCCCCAAAATACCTACAAAGCCTGATGCGCCCCTACCGTCCCTCCAGATCTCTTCGGTCCTCTACGGCAAATAATTTTGAAATCCCAAAGATCAAGTTGTCACGCATGGGTGGCAAGTCCTTTTCTTTTCTAGGACCCACACTTTGGAATTCAATGCCACACACAATGCGGTCTGAACCAAGCTACATCAAATTCAGGAAAGCCCTAAAAACATGGCTATTCAACATCTAATTCCTGTAACCGCATTGACACTGGGATCTGTCGCACCGGGAAACCCTTTGTTGGGTAGCTGTGCGCCATATAAATGCAAACAAATAAATAAAAATAAATACTGTCAGGTTGTAGGGACGTAGGAAGGTTGTATGAGAAATTAACATGTATGGAACAGGGCGAGGGGTTGGTTTCAATTTTTAAAAAATTGGAATGTGACAAGTATGGAAAATATAAAAACAGGGAGGAATGTATGAGTTAGGCTGTTTGGTATTTAGGTATTTTCGCAACACATTTATTCATTGTGCAAAGCTTTTTAAAGTGACAAAAATGTTTTTGGTATCGCGCAATATATTTATAATTGGGTTAGCATTGGGAAATGTTATACCAAAGTGATGAACACAATTTGTGATTGTGGTTATTTATTATTCATCCACAGTGACCCCCGAAGAAGGGCGTTGAGCCCGAAATGCATTGGGTATTTTTTATGGAATAAACGCTGCCTGACATGAATTAATGCTTCAGTCCTGTTCATTCAAAAGGTCCGGATAGACATAGTTTGAACAGTAAAAAATCGGAAATGACATATACACTCAGCGTGTGGACTCGAATTAAAGTTGGAGAATAAGTTAAAATAAGTTTGGAATACTATGGAGTACATGGATGAACAGTGATTATGGTGAATAAATAAACAATTGCGCAATTGGCACATTCAGCTGTGCGATTGTTTGGGGCGAGATGAAGCCCCACTACAGTGATGTTTATAACTTCAGTGCCAATAGGGCATTGCACTTGACTCAATCAGCACGCACCCTTCAGATATAAGAAGACAAGTTTGAGAAGTTAGGAATATGAGGTGTGCATCCTGCCCCCCCCCCCACAGTGCAGTTTACATATAAACCAGGATGAACTTGTTTGACAACAGACAAGTTCTCTGAGTTTCATATTGAAAGCAAACGTATCCATTACTCTCATATAATCTTCTTATGAGATATGAATTTTTAAAGAATAAACAGCAAAATAGCACTTAGAAGCACTGAGCGCCCACTTGGGATATCTGTTTGAGCTGGACCAGGACAAAGTCAAATGTGCAGGCCTACAGAGATGGAGGAAGGGCCAGATACAGGGACCCCATGAGGCCTGCTGAACAAAAGTACCTTGGTCCTGACTACACTGCTGTTGAAGATGTGGGTCACTGCTGAAGCAAAGCATTGAAGGTGACATGTTTGTCCTGGTCCATGCAGCAGTGACGATGCGTCGGCTCTGATGAGCAAATAGCTGCAATATGGAGATTCATTGTTGTCTTCGAGTATGCTTTTGACAGTGATGCATAGACCTTCCACGCAGCCGAAGTGATATGCAGGTTCTGGTCACGCAACAGGAGCGATGTGCTTGTTCATACCCCTGCAACAGGAGTGATGTGCAGGTTCCGATCAACTCGAAAGGGGCCATGCACCAGTTGTGATCCATGCAACAGCACCTGTGCGCACGTACGTCAGAAGATGCATGGATTTTGTTCAAGCATGAAATGTAGGCCTCACTTTCAAGGGCCCTGGACTGGGGTGGCACAACTTAGCCGGGCACATTCATTGACGGCAGAGTCCAGATGAAGAAACAGATAAGTTGGATGTCTTTATGTCCCAGATACTTTAGATCAGGAGGCCAGTCAGCTTGCTTTTGGAATCACTCTGGGTTCAAGTGATGCAGATTCAGTCCTTCTCACCCATGCAAGAGAACAGCAAGCATCAGGGCAGAACAGCAAGGAAGTAGGGCAGCACAGCAGCAGTCTTGTACAGTGGCAGTCTTTCATGAGCATAAAAGTCCTTATTTCTGGCAGAGTCTTCACACGTACAGAAGTCCACTGAAGTGCTAGTGTCAAAGGTCCAGTACTATCCATTTGTGCCTTTGAAGTGGGGAGACTTTAAAGATAGGTCTTTCATGTGCACAAGAGTTCTTCCCTTCCTGCCCTGGCTCTAGTCTATACTACAGGGAAATATGCAGCCCTGGGTGTGGGGACAGGCTACAGCTTCTTTAGGTGCAAGCAAAGCTGGGTCCAGCTCCTCCCTCCAATCCTACTGTCACAGGGATTCTGCTCCTACACAGAACTGTGCACAGAGACCCAGGACCTCAGTGAATTATGTTATACCCAAAAACTCACCTTAGTGCCTAGAAACCCTAAACAGCTATCATCAGTGTCACATTAGCTCTTCCTCCTATAGCAAAGGAACTAATGATTAGACAACCCAGAACATGCGACTTAGGTTATACTCAGGAATGGCGGGAAGCAAGAACACTCTTTTGTTATACTCTAATACCAGTCCACAACAAGAGTAAAAAGAGATACAGAAAGGTTAAAATGTTTATTTTAACAACGTGCTCTAAGATGCAGTATTTTTGCTAACATAAGAAGACTTATGATTAGAAATAATATGATAAGCATTGTTACAATTCCATAAAACACAAAAGGAGAAATCATATTACAATGATGGTGAAAATAGGTACCTTAGCGCCTAGTAAATCACCCTCCCTTGCTAGGAACTATGTTTTATAAAATATGGAAGGTCTCTTAGGCTTGTTTGGGGGACCCCATACCTCCAAGATCAGCAGGTGTGAATCACATCAGGATCTGCAAAAGCTCCCTGTCTCTCAGGAAAAACTGTCCTCTTCCAAGTGTCTGAAATCATGCTTCCAGTGCATTATTAAAGGCGCCAGAATCACGTTGGCTTGCAGCTGCATATATGTTATGGCTAGAACGTGAGACAATCAGCCCAAACAACAGCTACCTTGGATGCTTTAGCACTCAGTGTGCAGACTAGAGTCACAATGTAAGTCTAGGGATGCTGAAAACAAGCCATTCTCATGTGAAACATTTCACACAGCCTAACTTACAACAACAGGTATATGCAGTCTTGTGTGCAAAAGCAGCAAACGGGGAAAATTTGTGTTTAAACTTCTAATAAGCCTATGCTAACATAGCAGTGTGAGTAACAAGGCCCAGCCATCACTACACCCTCTATTCATCCGAGAACGCACAATAGCAGGGGCAAATTTTAGAACGTTTGACTGAGACAGAACCAAGTTCCAAAATTTCACCAAAGTGGATATTTGGGAGTAAAATCCGAATTCGTGACAATAAAAATTTGAAAACCCAACAGGGATGTATTTCATCAAAAAACATGTAACCCGTAGAGTGAGAAAAAAATCAAAGGGGAAAAGTCATCAGTCCATTACGTGTCTAAGACGCATACAAAATCCTAACTTCAATCCAACAGCGTATAGGCACAGTATTTGCAACTGCCTCCAACAGGAAGTCTTTGTTTTTGTAAGTGAACATTTCGGCCATCCAATTTAACAATGGAAAAGAACACACATGTTCCTCAACAGCCTGACCCCTCTAGTCATGGGCTGCAGTCCATATGTTCCACTTGCCCAGGACCCCATGAGCCGCTGCGACACCGCCGCTGCAACACCGTGTTGCAGAGACACAAATACAGAACTCATTCAAATCTGTAATCCAGGCAGTGGAAAACTGGCTACACGCATGTAAAATATGAAAACCGTAAAGATAAAGCATACTCCACACTCAGAGTCGCCAGAGGTAGCGAGCCATAGTATTCAAGCAACTGGTTACTGGTTACAAAGTAGGAGCAGCCGGGGCAGACCGTCATGGGGCACAGAATGTGCTACCATTTTGTAGTAAGCAAATTAACACTGGCAGCTAAGGCGAGAATTCACGGTAAACCGCCAAAGACGCTGGAAAAAATAGAATGAAAAAATGCCAATATTACACAAAAAATACACTCTGGAATGAAGTCACAAGGCCAGAACTTACTAATTTAAAAAAAGTGTGCCAAGCCTGTGTTTGAAGAGGCATTAAAGATAGTATGAATCAATGCCCCAAAATGCAGGGGGAGATCTGTGTTTAATAAGGCATGTACCTCAGTATGAGTATTAGCCATGTGAAGGATGAATGTTTCAAGGGCAGATGTAAGGGCGACTTCTTTTTGAGACAAAAGAGTCCTTATTCGACTCATCTTGTTGAACTCTGCTCTTTAGGTCGGAATGGAAGGCCAAATGGATACATCTAGCTTCCCATGCGGAGGAGGTAACAGGACATTCTTACAGCAGGCAACACGTTGGGAAACAGTCATGATGTACGGAATCCCTGCCAGCATACCACAGCAATTTCATTACTTAAAAGTAAATAATTACCGTTTGCCATTAACATGAAAGTAGGTGTAATTGCTGGAGTGGGTGTACCTTTTAAAATACAGGCCAAATTCAGGGCGTCTGTATTACAGGAACTGTAAAATTGTAAATTCCTACAGACCAATGAGTGATCAGGGTGGAAGTGCATTCTTCTCCTTTTAAATAAACTTATTTTCTCTCCCTCAGACACCTATAGGTGAAAGGAAGAGACCAACCCTCACGAAGATACGCGCTACCCAATGGTTCATACCTGCCTATGGCATAATGTTTCATCCAAGCCTCAAACTTAAACAGCGGGAAAGGTTGCGTTATTAACCCATGAATATGCCAAACAGCAGAAATTATCTTGGCCACTGAAAATGGTAAGGGTTCTAACTTTTTAATATGCAAAAGTGAAAGTGTGGCATCTTTCATTGACATAAATTGTTGTTTAACAGTCATATTAAATGGTAAAAAGAGTGAAGAAGTGTTCATATAGTCAAAAAGTACCTTTCCAGCCTTCAAGATTGTAAAGCCCATGCAAACTGCATAATAGATCGCAATTGATTTTGACTATGGTACAAAACTGAGACTTCATCTTGAACAATATCAACAACAGAAGAAACAATATTATCTAATGTGTAAAGTTGGAAAGAAAGTGTGTTAATGCTATTATCTACAAATGCAAGCACTTTTTCTAAATTAGCTGGATCAATCTCAAGTAACCTAGAAGCAGCTTCAATTTGGGACAGCTTCCAAACTTCGTTGTAAACTGCATAAATCCATCTTTTGGACCTGCCTGTTGCAGGACTTTTTACAAAGTCATTCAGGTCAAAGGCGTCAATCAATTTAGACAAATGGAGTTTAACTGACGCTAAGGTGGAGTGTTTGAGCCAGGACTGTCAAAGCTTGCCTACAGAATAGATAGTGACAGAATGGTCATTATCAAACTGGGGGTCCACCTGAACTTGAGTATAGCCAGGGATAAACCCAGAAAACGATGCTGGCATGATTCTGCACTTTTTTTGCCATAATAACCAGTCTTTGGGATCGCAACTGGAAATGTTAAAGGATGAATTATGTAACAGAGTCTGTAAATCACTAAGGGACCTACTGGCATGATTAATCCAATTGGAGTATTCTTCCAAATCAGGATTAGAGGGAGCATTTATTTTTTTAGACGTAGCCAATCCAAAACAGGTGGTTTGTGAAATAATCGAATTCAGAACCAACATATGGTTCAGGATGAGACATGCATGATGTAAAGCCTCAGTGCCTCAGTGCCTTGCACTTGCCAACTTTTAGAACCCCAAACAGATTTAAGATCAATAGTATCTTTCTATAGCTCATAGCCCCCATCTGCCAATTGCTCAATAAAGGACTTTGAATACAATAGTTTCATGTGGGTGAGTCTAACCTTGGAAGAGGATTTCTTAGTCATTTTAAAATAAAATGCATCAGGATTTGATTGATTAAAATCAGTAAAACAAGAAAACATTTTCAAAAGAGTTTTGGAGCTGCCTTCAAAAGGAGCGGGACAATGTTCCCATTGTGTGTAATTAACCATATTTCTAAATGTGTTTGCCTTGTGTAGAACATGATTGCTTTAGTGTTGGTAACAGAATAAATCAGCATAATTAGCAGAATCTAAGTTCAAATCTTCAGTATCAAAGGCAGCATAATATTTCAAATCAGAAAAAAGAGCCTCTACGGCTTGGATGTCCCAATCATCAGAGCGAATATTTTCTTTAACCACATCCCCCATTGAAACACGAAGTGCATTAGGGACGTTAATAACCTCTGTGGGTCCGTAGATTTGAAATTTAACAGCATCCCATACAATCCCTTCTAAGACAGGCCAAGCAGTGATATTCACGAAAGTCTGGTCCCTCTTAATTCTGTGTGATGAGGAGTGGGGTGCTAAAGTTCCATCAATTAGTCTAATTGTAGTTCTTTCTTTAACATATAGTCCATTCACAAAGCGGAAAAAATACACCACAAATCCAATGGACATGAATAAAAAAATTGAAAAAAGCACCAGCCAAATGTAGGTCCATGGGGGACTTAAAAAAGGTCTTTTAAACCAAACAGCAAAAATTGAAATATTGGAGGGGGACTTTGATGTGGTAGAGTCAGTGTCAAATGAAAAACGTGATTGATTAGCCCCACGATTTTCTAAACCGGGCATATATAAGTCTGTGAGATAATTGTACTCAGTAACATCAAGAGGATCACCAGCCGGTGGATTCAGTAAAGGATTCGTAACTGTAGTCATCTCCATGGCAACATCAGGTCCGGCAGCAGGTGTCGAAGCCAAAACAGAGTTTTGCATCAGCAGGTGTCATACTAAGAAGAATCAGCCACTCTGTGTAGTTTGACATTGTCAATGGAGATGTACTTGTTTTCCTTTCGACCAGGAAGTGGAGGTAAAATACCTATTCCTGTACCCTGCACGCCAAGCACAGGAACTGGAGTACGATATGAGGGGCCAAATTCCTTCTTGTTCTCAATCTTCTCTGAGATCAGTTCACCAACACGGGGTAGCCCGCCAAATACCAGAATCTGCAACGCAGCATCAGATGTGGAGGGCAAATGTTCCTTTGCAAGACTGTCTCTAGTCTAGTAAAACATTAGAATGTTCATCTACGTCAAAGGATGCGGCCGATGCCACCATTGTTGTATTTCTATCTAGGACCCTAATTCGATATTCTCGGTTCATGCCCTTGTGTGGTTATAATAAATAGTATCCTCATAAAGGCATCAGAATCAGATCCATATTTAGTAAATAGCCCATGCAGTCCAAAGCACGGCAAAGCTACTTCCTTAGATTCCTAGAGAGCACAACGAGTTCTTTCGACACACCAAACCTTCAGTAACCTGGGAATTTCCCATGTCTTTGTTTTGATTTGTCATTGAACTCCTGTGAGCACTAAAGGAACAGTCAGTTCTTAGTGACATCTTTTATTGACGTCTTATGTCCAACCTTACATCAAACCCGGCACCTTTCAGGTATAAATATACCAACGTTGCCCAAAGCAAACACACGGTGGTGTGGGGCAGAGCGGTTATCTAATTTTCCGGAGCCCAGCTGATGCGAGAGCCGAAGGAAACCGCCCCTCCCCTTTTGACGCGCTGGAGAAGCTGCCTTTTCTCACGCCGGTAAAATCCAGCTCCAGGTTTCCCAAGTTGCCCTTGCGGGTTGCTGGGAGATCGAGTCCTGAAACGCGAGATACAAGACCTCCTTCATTCTAGAACCAAGGTACGGAACTGATTAGAACCTTAGAGAGAATTCTTGATTCCTATACTTGGCAAAAAACCCAACTTAACTTAAAAACTGCAACTTACTTACTCCTTCCCACGTATTAGGCTTAGGTCAGGTACACTGGGGTAGGCGTATCTTAGAAGCACTAGTTGAGTTTCTTAGTCAATGTTTTTATGTATGTATATATTTTATCCGTTTTAAAGTATCATATGGCTAAGAAACCATATCAATGCTTTTACAGTATTATTTCATAATACTACTTTTACTGTACGCACTTTACTTTATGATAAGTATTGCAATTATGGCAATTCATTTCTCTTACATGAGAAAGAAGACTGCTCAATAAAATAACACCTTTTTATTGAAAACACCCATCTCTCTATTTCTCTGCACTCGGGTGAAAATAAAGCATGCACGATTGACTAAGTGAAATAGCTGCCTATTGTTTTCACACGACTCTAGAGATACAATCTTTATTCTGAGGGAGCAAAGTTGTCATGTTTATTCGGTTGTCAGAAACTGAATCCCTTCTTGTCTAATCAGGGAAGGTTACTCCTCCCTGTTCATTCAAGAAAGTTTCTAGTGACCTCTGAGCTAGCTAACAAACCTAAATTAAGTTTAACATGGTCAGTAGAGACCTAGATGACCTCAGTCCTTCGTCTACACTGCTGTTTATGTTATTCCAATGCGCAGAGCCTATTGGGAAAATAGGAACTACACTACACCATGTCTAGACCCTCAAGGTCCGGAACAAACATTTTGATGCCAAAGAGCATTTCATATGGGTCCACCCACCCAGACACTTTCTAGGGAGATTATTAATGCACGCTGAAATCTATTGAGGTGGGCTAGCCAGTTCCGACCTGTACCTAATACCCTAGCTGTGAAGGATTGCTTTAAGTCACGGTTCTTCCGCTCCACAACACTAGCCCTCAGGCCGATATGGAGATGAAAATTTGACTTGGACCCCCAGTGAACGCATGACATCTTTGTATGCCTTAAAGGTAAACACTGGACCCTAGTCCAAATGGAAGGTACCACACGCAAAAATTCACACAAAGACACGCAAATCCCCTAAGACAGTTTGAGAATCAGCACTCCGTTGGGGCCACAACCACACAAAGCGCGTGCACGAATCAACTGCAACTAAGATGTACTTATACGCAGTATCAGAGGAGAAAGGATCGCAGTGGTCTAAATAAACACACTCAAGTGGTTTATTAGATATGTACTATTGTGTCTGGGGCGGGCATGCAGAAGTAGAAGGTTTAATCTGCTGGCAAATGTCACAATGAAGGACATAATCAGGCGTTTGTTTGTACAAT
Source organism: Lissotriton vulgaris (assembly GCF_964263255.1). Taxonomy (NCBI): domain Eukaryota; kingdom Metazoa; phylum Chordata; class Amphibia; order Caudata; family Salamandridae; genus Lissotriton; species Lissotriton vulgaris. The sequence continues at coordinate 1,089,270,117 of NC_141696.1, read as the reverse complement.
CTGCGCCACCAGTAAGGCTGTTGTAGGAGAGATGCAGTAGCCGACACACCGGGATGCGCTGAGGCCATACCCTCGTGAGCCGCGGTAATCAAAGTCTGTCTGGGGTCCACGTTGGCAATTAACCTGTCACCAAAGTCGTTAATTCTCACATAAGGAACTTTATCAATACTTAAATGATAAGAGTAATTAGAAGGGAAACCTTTCGGATAATTACCTCCCTTCTCTGTTGCGGCAATAGCTGCCAAGATGTCATCATCAATCTTACTTTTGGAACGTGTAATTGCTGCTACTGAGTATGCTGCAACTGCTGTCTTGGCCGCTTCATCAGCAAGACTATTGCCAACGGCGTGCACTCCAACACGCTTGTGATCAGGAGTATGAATTACATTGACGAGCAGGAGCCTTTCTTTAAGCTCAGCCACTCGAACGCAGATCATTTTATGTTTTATTGTGCGATCTTTGGAGTCACGAATGTCATTTTGAGTCCAAAAGGATAAATTGTCATTGTATGATTGAGCACAGTAGTAAGAGTCACTTACGATAGGAGTAGTCACACTGGGATCTGCGTACTCCAATGCAAGTATCAGAGAATGAATCTCTGCCAATTGGGCAGTACAGTCCCCTAATGTCTGTGTATGCACAACATCGGACATAAATTCACCATCCACCAGAGTACTAACCACTATTGCGCAGGCAGAAGAACATGCGTGCTTTGAAATTGTCGCCGCTTGCGCAGGACTGTCAGTGTAAATGAGACAATGGAAATCCTCTAATAGCCATATGGTCAGAGGAGCAGGATGAACAAATTCATACTGCAAAAACTCCTGTGTCTGCAGAGAGGAATCAAAAATGAATGTGAAATCTAGAGATGTCAAGGACATGGCCCATTGTATCCACATTGGGTGCAAAGCCTTCGAATTAGGTACACTGGCTTTCGTCACTGCCTCCAAAGCAGGATACAGAGTAACAACCAAAATGCGTTGTCCCTGCGACAGTGCACGTTCCTTAAGAATCATCATTTGCACTGCTGTCAAAACTTTTCCACAGTGGAAAACCGCAACTCAGCGGAAGTGTACAAGTGTGACTTGTAAGCGATAGGGACTGTGTCACCCTCATTAAAAGTCAGGTACGTGAAACCCACCGTCCCAGGTACGACTCTTATCACCAGGTTGGTATGGGTATCACGAGTCAATAAGAATTTAGATTCTAGAAGATCAGCCTCCAAAGATTGCAAAATGGCTGAATGTGCAGGCAGCCATCACGCTGGGCATAATCGGGTATATAAGTACGCCCGAAATTGAAAAAGTCCAGGAAAATTTTTATTTTTTTCTGTGTTGTTGGAGTGCGCAGCTGTGCGCATTTTTTCAGGAAGTGAGGAACTAAACCTCGACCTTCATTGTTGAGCTCGTAGCCCAGGAACAACACTGTTTACTTTGCAATGTGACAGTTTGCAAGGTTGAATTTACAGCCAAAGTCCGCAAAGTGGCAAATAATGAGGTCTACACGACACAGATGCAGGCATAATTCGTCGTCTGTGAGATAAATGTCTTCCACATATGAACAGGAAGCGGAAAAGCCCCTGACAGGAAGCAGAAAAGCCCCTGACACAGTACATGCAAGCAGGTGATTGTCGCCCCGCCCCGCACCTGGAAGCTCGGACCGTTGGGATTGATGGCGGCGTGAGGCTCAGTGAGAACTTGGCGAGTAGAGTGTAGTGAATCCAGCGGAATTCGGCGGACGCGCTTGGACTCGATAATTGCAGGCTAAAAGGAGGAAGCATGGGCGGTGCTCTGGTCCAGTCTTGGTTTCGGCCTCTGCTACTGCAATACTTCACTCACTTGCTTTGTTTTGTTTACTCGGCTGTTGGCTGCGCTGCTTTGTTGCTGAGAGCGCTGAGTGCTGAGTGACTCGGCCGATAGTGCAGCAACCTAGCTGAAATCATCAGGAGCTTGTTGGGGAGAGAATGGAAGTCGAATCTGACGCAGACCAGACAATTGTGGAAGGTGAGGCGAGGCAAGGCAGAGAAAAGGGGGCAATTTGACTGTTTTGGGAGCGTTTTTTTGGACTTGCCTGTTGCCACTGCCAGGACACTTAGACAGGTGATTTTCGGACCCCCTACCTGCTTTTTGGGGAGTTTCTACAGCCTGTTGGTGCCTTCCAATCCCCTCTGTTCACCTCCCGCCGCCGCAGAACTCCAGCTTGCGCCGCAGTGGGGAGGGGAACTACATCCCCCAGTTTCCTTTGGCGGCAGCACCGCGCCGGAAGGCTCTTCATAAGGGAGGGCAGCCCTCGCGTCGCGGGCTGAGAGAGGCCAGAAGAGGCCGGGACGGGACACGATTCTTGGTATACCGAAGAACCAAGGTAGGATCTTTACAGTGTATTGCCCAGAGCCTACCAAGCCTATCCCCGGACAAATTAAGGAAGTAGTCTAATGAACTGTCTGTTCACTTGCATGGGTGTGTGAATTTAGCTGCCCCATGACGACTAAAGTACTCTACAATCAAACTCCTGCTCAGGGTGGATCCTTGAAAGGGACACTGGACCTGTATCTAACCAGGGTGACATCGGCCATTGCTATTATCGAACACAGCCTTCCCAAAGATGTCACATGCTGTGAAGGATCCCCCTCAACTCCACTTGATTCGCCGAACACTGTATTGTTGAAAGAGCTTAACGGGATTTGTAACACTAAGTATAAAATTATATCGCAGGAAGATGAACAGACTGGTCCCTATTCACGCCCTGTGGGTTCTGGAAGTCCTAAGCCCAGAAAACCGCAGCAAGTTATTAACAATTCCCTGGTAAACCCGGATGTTGCTTTAGTAGAAATTCCCACCGCCCAATCGATAGAATGTCCACAGGTTCTTGCCTAGGGTATTAAACGTAAAAGTGTAGCTTGCAACGGGAGACCCTCGAAACACCCAAAAACCACCTTAAATCCACTTATGGTTACAGTTGCCACCACCAGTGAGAGCCCCAATCAATTACTGGAAAAACCCGTATCCCTCCTTCCAGCCACCCTGCTAGCTAGCCTAGAAGAACTGCTTAAAAACCTGCTTGTCCCGATAATCGACAGGATAGAGAGAATTGGGGTAAAGCTCGCAGAACTAGAGGTAAATAACCTGACAAACAACCAATCTCAGAGCATTGCTGCTTTAAATACCTATGAAACCGTTGTCAATCATAAAACCCCCCTGGGTGAACCATCGGACCCTGAATCCCGAGCACCTAAAAGTAAGGAGCCTTTTAATAAATGCATTACAGCCAACAGCTCTATCTCTAGAGCACGGCCGGCCCAACTAGGTAAGCTTCCCGAGGGTCCAGTAAAAAACAACAACTGCATACATTTACCACCAGAGGCAGGACCCTATGTGTGCGTCCTATCGGGAGTGCCGGAGCTCACTGTTAGGAAAATTGAAGGCCATTAGGGCCTTAAAAACAAAGTTCAGTATTGTCTGACGAAAAACAGACTCCTCCCAACTAGTATCAATGGCAGAATTTTGAGTGTGAGAAGGGTGGGGTGGATAGGGTCTCGGCCTAAGAACATGGTAGGTGATTTGGTAATTGTCAATTTTAAGGATAGGCAGGTCGTTCCATATTTGCGTAGCTGGGAGCCACAAAGAGGAGATGGGCAAATAAAAACACGAGAATTGTATCACTTCTACCCCCGTACCGCATATACGTTGAACTCTGTTTAACATCATTAACTAAGGAAATAACGCTATAGCATTGATGCAGTCTATCTGCCCCACTTCTCCCGTTTATAACTGGTTAATGTACTTTTGTTCTTGTTTTTAACTGTAAAAATCTCTTTTAATGTAATATCTTTTGCGCAATCTTGTGTATATTTTAATGTAATGAATTTTGTATGCTTTTATGGTTATCGATTGTAACCGAATAAAGTACCTTTGAATTGAATTGAATTGAACAGGCATCTGGGTCCAGACACTCTAAAAGAGAGACTATGCGGGCGGAGAAGACGTCTGGACTGTTTTTGTAGCCCATAGCCAAATGTAGGAAGTGGCGTTGTTTGCCACCACTGGTAAAAGCTGTCTATTGACCACTAATAGAGGACAGATTGTGGGCAAAGAAACCATTGGATATGTCAAGTGTGGTTTTAAACCTTTTTCGCACAAGTCTATCCACAAGAGCAGAACTGTGAGTTTTCTGTACCGCACGCGTACGACAATGACAGTTCAGGTGGCGGTAATCCAATACCAAACTGTACAAGCCATCAGGCTTAGTCACAGTAAAAAGAGGGTTATTCATCAGAGACACACACGTTTCAATCACACCTTGATATTCCAATTGTTCAAGGATTTCAGCCACAGGAGCTTTCACTTCACGCCACATGGGGTATTGGGGTTGAGGCTGTGGCATAGACCGCAAGGGAATATCATGTCTGGGTGAAAATTTATCCCAACCACAGTGAGCACTGTACAAAGCCGGCACAAGCACCTTATCCCAATCTTCTGCAAAATGCATGGCCTGCTCCTTCAGCTCTGTGTGCACGAAACTTTGGAGGATTAACTCCTCCCCTTGCGGAGCTGCTAAAACAAAAGGTGGGGGCCAGTAAAACTCCGCTAACAAAAGGTCATAGGAAGTAGTTAGATTTTCCTAAAATACCCCTTTTATGGTACGTTGTATGTCACCTTCAATTAAAAGGACAATTTCAAAATGTATTTCTGGGGGTGCCACCCTAGTGTCAGCTGTCTCAACTACAACGAATGTGTCACTGTCACCTTCAGTAGTGGACGCAGCGCCTCTCGCACTATGGTAATCTCCGCCGCACTGTCCAACAGCATCAGCTCCCATGTCAGATTCCAAAAATGCATTCTCACTATCTGTGGCATATCTCGCTGTCACCGCAACAACTTTCTTCTTCTGAAACTGGGGTCTCTGACGTGAAGAGTCATCCTGCTTGCCTTTACCGTCAGCCTTACGGTTTGGATCTTGCTCTGCACCCCTCCCCCGGCCGCTGTCTCCTCCACTCTGTGGGTGAGACCGATAAATCCTGCAGAGAGCGAGGAGAACGTTGATCAGGAACCTAAAAACGATCAGGTGAATTAATTGTAGCGCGGTCACACAATTCATAATTGCACTCTGCAGACACAGGTATTGGCGAGGTGGGACATGACCCCTGTTTCTGTTGCTTTTTCCCCTGTTTTTTATTTTTAGTCCAAGTCTGTTTTGGACCTGAGGGGCGATCATCTTTGTCAGACTTTCCCACCTGTGTTTGCTTTTGTGCTGCCTTAGCAAAAGGCTTAACATCTAAACTATTATGGCCAATGGTCTTATAAGCCGTCGTGATAATTTTCAGTAACTGACAGGGTTTTTCTGCATTGAGGACATCACACAAAGCATTTGACACTTGGAAGCTTCCCACATCTCCCTTAATGTTAGTGAGGACAAGATCAGAAACTACGTCAAACACTCCAACAAGTCTCATTCCCAATTCAACAGCCGCCTCCGGTGTCTGCTCATCCTGAACACGCTTAATGATGATATGTAGGACAGACATTGACGGTGTGCCAAAGCATCTCGTATAGACTGCTGCAAAAATCATACCGCATGTGGTACAGTCAGTTAATTCAGGTACTAAGTCTTTCTGCACACTAATGGTAAGAATCCTGTGCTTCTCCACAGGAGTTGTATTAGGAAAAACTGCCTCCTGTTGGTCAAATTTTTCGGCAAGCCAAAAAGGCATTTCATCCGTATCCTGGGAACGTTTGCCCATAACCGCATTAACCATAACGGGACTAAGCCTCAACCCTTTCGGCCCAACTGGATGTGCCAAAAAACCAGTGCCCCCACCTGGCATGTTTCAGGAAATGTAATGAACCAAAACCCTAATAACCGCTATAGCAGAGGTATAAAGGGGCCTCAATTCAAGTAGGGGACATTCCCATGCACGCAGGTGCGGGGTAAATCCCACCAAAACAGGCCAAGAAGGACCTGAAATGGACAAAGGATCTAATCTAACTGCTGTTAGAGTGTGGGGAAGGGCACCATCAAGCCAAACTCGGTGCTGCCAAGCAGAAATCGGAATCTGCTGTGTCCTATAAGGAGTGTACTCCATAGGCACGGCAGTGTGAATGTAAGTATGAAACAAATTGGTATCTGCAGTGACCGCAGGAAAGGTAACCCATGAGTAGAAAAGCTCAAACGGGTAAGTCGCATCAGCACTCACAACAAAAACGACTGCCATGCCTTCCAAGGCGATGTTGTAAGCCTGTAAATGATTGCGGACCGCCATCCTACTATACTGCGGGATATCAACGGCCTCCAGTATGACACAGAAAGAAAAAAGAACAATGCAAAGAAATATAGCACAACTGGGTAGTAATCCAATAAAAACCATTTTAAATGATCAAGCATGAAAAGACCAATTTAACTATAGGTAGGTTTATCCGTCACTGCTGTCAACCGGAAACAATTGTAAGGGGGTCGTGGACAGATATAAGCACTACTCGAGAGTCTCACAATAAGACCACAACGTTAGGTGCGCCATGTCGCAGGGATTCTGCTCCTACACAGAACTGTGCACAGAGACCCAGGACATCAGTGAATTGTGGTGTACCAAAAAACTCACCTTAGTGCCTAGAAACTCTAACCAGCTTGCATCAGTGTCACATTAGCTCTTCGTCCTATAGCAAAGGAACCAATGATTAGACAACCAAGAACATGTGAATTAGGTTATACTCGGGAATGGTGGGAAGCAAGAAAACTCTTTGGTTACTCTCATACAAAGTCCACAACAATAGTAAAAAGAGACATGGAAAGGTTAAAATATTTATTTTAACGAAGTGCTCTAAGATGCAGTATTTTTGCTAACATAAGCAGACATATGATTAGAAATAATATGATCAGCATTGTTACAATTCCATAAAAAACAAAAGGAGAAATCATATTACAATGATGGTGAAAATAGATACCACAGCGCCAAGTAAATCACCCTCCCTAGCTAGGAACTATGGGGCATATTATCAAGCCTGTGCGCTAAAATTATCGCCGCTTTATCGGCCGAAAACGGCAGATAAAGCGGCGATAATGGGCTTGATAATATGCTCTATGGAATTCCAATCGAAGCACATGTTAGATGTGAAGACATCTAACATGGGCTTCGATTGGAATTCCACAGAGCATATTATCAAGCCCATTATCGCCGCTTTATCGGCCGTTTTCGGCCGATAAAGCGGCGATAATTTTAGCGCACAGGCTTGATAATATGCCCCTATGTTTTAAAAAATATAGAAGATCTCTTAGGCTTGTTTGGGGGACCCCATACCTCCAAGATCAGCAGGTTTGAATCACATCAGGATCTGCAAAAGCTCTCTGTCTCTCTGGAAAAACGGGCTTCTTCCAAGTTTCTTAAATCATACTTCAAGTTCATTTTTAAAGGTGCCAGAATCACGTTGGCTTGCAGCTGCATATATGTTATGGCTAGAATGTGAGCCAATCAGCCCGAACAATAGCTACCTTGTTATAATAACCTTGGAAGCTTTAGCACTCAGTGTGCAGACTAGAGTCACAATGTAAGTCTAGGGATTCCGAAAACAAGCCATTCTTATGTGAAGCATTTCACGCAGCCTAACTTACAACAACAGTTATATGCAGTGTTGTGTGCAAAAGCAGCAAAGGGGAAAAATTGTGTTTATACTTCTATTAAGCCTATGCCAACATAGCAGTGTCAGTAACAAGGCCCAGCCCTCACAACACTACCAGGATGGCCATCAAGTCACACCTAAGTTTCCATTGTGTGTGGCTGTCTAGAGGGAATACCAAAAGCTCCTGCTGTCACCCTTCCCATACGTACATCAGAGGCAGGTATCAAAGGGCTAAAGTAAGAAAATTACAACTTTCTAAAAGTGGCATTTTCAGGGTTGTAATTTAAAATCTGACATCATCATAAACTGTGACTTCCGAGAAACCTAATTTGAAAAACCTATCCCTTTACAATTGGAAATTACACTTAAAGTATGTATTAAGGTCATCTCAATGTTGTCCTTTAGGAAAGATAGGCTTTGCAGTAGTGAACAATTTGTATAAGCGTTTTTCACTACCAGCATATGTAAAAACTTAAAAGTGCATGACCTATATTTTAACTACATTTCACCCTGACCTCTGGGTTACCCTGGACCTTCCCTAGGGGTGACCAGTACATATAAAAAGGGAATGTTTGAGCCTGGAAAGAGGTTTATCTTGCCAGATAAAATAGCATTGCACCCTGCACACGCAGGGGCTGCAAGGGCAGGCCTGAGCCATAGTTTGAGGGCTACTTTAGTGGGTGGCACAATAAGCGCTGCACACCCACTAGTAGCATTTTGTTTACAGGCCCTGGGCACATGAAGTGCACTTTACTAGGGACATATAAGTATATTAAATATGCTAATTGGAGGGGCGTGGCTAATGGCCGAGGAAAATGGCCGCAGCTTGAAAGAGCTCCGTCCCGCCTGGGGCTCAATATCCTCTCACAGCCAGAAAGTAGGGGCACTTCCACGCAGTGGTGCCCGTGTGGACTGCAGGGAGCCTTTCTAGATGCTCCGGAGCGCTGTAAACGAGTCTGCCGCTCGATACGGGAGCCGAGAAGACAAAGATGGCAGCCCGGCAGTGCGCACCGAGCGCAAGCTCGGACTGTGTCTGAGGGGGTCTCTCCCTCCCACTAATAGATGACCCCCGGCGGTTGGCCTGACTGAGGCGGGAGCAGCGGGGCACGGAATAACGGAGGCAGCCTTTTCCCGGATCCCAATGCTGAGGTGGGTCCGAGGTGCTGGCTCGGGACGGGGCAGCAAATTCAGGCCCCGGCTTTGGGGCCTAATGCAGTGAGCTTCTGGCATTGTGGGGCGGACTGCAGCCCCCGATCACGCTGCTGGGCTCACTTGTTTGCAGAAGCCTCTCCGCCTTGGAATTTTGTGGGGGCACAGAGGCGGCTCTCCCCCCCTGACCCCCCGGCCCCTGGACGCAGCACTGAGGCGATGATGAGATGTCTGCCTCCCTGGGCCACACGCGGATCTGGTGGCTGCCGCCCCACATGAGGTGGGAACTGGGGGCACTTCACCCTTAACAGGATTGAGTAGCTGGCTGCTATCTCCTCCCCCCACCCCCTTCCCTTCGTGTTGGGTGCATACGGAAGAACAAGGCTCAGTGGTGGCCCTCCCGGACTGCTCTTTTGTGAATGGTTGCCAGAGGGTGCCTCCCTGCTGTGCTGCACCCAGGACGGGGTGTAGGTCAGTGAGCCAGGGGGTGGACTTGCGCTCTACACTGTGGGACCCATCCGTAATACGCTTCTCACTGGTGCCGTGTGCGATTGCACCTGGTGGATGCGGCCTGAGTCTGCGTTGCGCTTGACCTTGCACACAATTGTGGGAGACCTGTGGGGGTAGCTTGTGCCCCATTGCTGGGCTGCTGGAACCAGTGGCAGCTATAGTGGTGTCAGGGCTGCTGTTGCGGTGGGCATCCTAGAGTGACTTCTATACCAACGAAGAAAATGGCGACGGGAAAGAGATTTGAGGGCAAACCCTCCAGCACAACTCTCCAAATTTGCCTGGACCAAGAGTGGTGGAGAAGAGCGCCTCACCTAGAATGGATAAAGATGGCACAGACTCTTCACCCACCCCAAATAAGGAACCTACCCTACATGATGTCATGGCGGCCAAAGGGGGGGATGCGTACTTCACTAGACTCAGTCACGACGGAGGTCTCTTTGCTCCGTGCGGATTTTAAGCATATGAATGAAAAGGTTGGGGAGCTAAAGGTGGTGACTGCGGCATTGCAGGACAACACCTCTGAACTACAACGCCAAGTGTCTGAACTGGAGAGGAAGAACACTTTAATGGTGCAACAACTGGACGACTATGAAGGGCTGGCCCGCCGGAATAACGTGTGAATCTTAGGCGTTCCGGAGAAAACAGAGGGACCTGCCGCGGATCTTTAAGTGGAGGAGATGGTTACGAAACATCTAAAGCCTAAGGCACTCTCTGCCTATTTCTCCATTGAACGAGTACACCGGGTTCCGGGCGGACGGCCCAAGCCTGGGGCTCCGCCGCGAACCCTGATTGCTAGAGCCTTTAATTTCCGAGACAGAGATAGTATTTTGCGGCCTCCAGAACGGGTCCCCCGTTGAAAATAGACAACTACGAGGTTCCTTTTTCATGGATTTTACGGCACGGGTCCAGGCACAGAGGCACAGCTTCCAGGCAGTTAAGCAAGAACTTCGCAGCAGAGACATCAAGTATGCGATGCTCTACCCAGCCAAACTGAGAGTTGAACGGGACAGTAAACCATGGTTTTTTGACTCACCCGAGGGCGCCTAGGAGTGGCTGGAGGGGTGGACAAGAGTCGGTAACCCGCTTGGCTTCCGTCACGACAGAAGAGACCGGCGGAATGGTGGGGGGCCCACTGCCCTCGCACAGGAGGCTGAGATGGGAGCGAGTGGCCTCGATGAACAGGAATGAATACACTGGGTAGCACATTGTTGGACCAGTTCATGATGTCCCCTGCAGGTATTGGGTGGGGGGTGCGACTGGGGGGGACGGCCCAGCGAGGGAGTGACTGTAGGAAGGTACCTGGGTTAGAGGATTGTGAGTTTGTAATATGTACAATTTGGTACGCTTATATATGTTATGATCATTAGTTGAATGCTATGTTTCACAATGCAGGCTGTGCTTCATTGTCGACATTGGAGATTGCCACGGGTTGGGGGACTCATTTGCCCCCTGGGCGATTAGCAAAAGTTTTGGGGATGTAGGCACTCTGCCATGTTGGGGGGTGGGCAGTTTGAGGTCCACAGACAGGGGTGCAGGGTGGGGGTTGGAGGGGTGAGGGAGAGAGGTTCTATGGGAAAGGAGGGGTGGTGGTACTGTTTGCCATGAGGATGTGACGACAGTGGTGGCAGCGGCGAGGGTGGGGTGGGGGGGATTTGTTGAGTCTTGTTGTTTATTTTAGTTTTGGGCTATGCTTGGAATCTTTATCTGCTATGATGCATGCTTCGGAGGTGGGTCCGCAGGGATGTCTTGATTGTAATGGAAGATTCGGGATGACCAGGCACTACGGCGGAGGTAGGTGCCTCGCTGATGGCCCCAATGTCTTCTCTGACCTTACTTACTTGGAATGTACATGGGCTGGGGAACATGATTAAGCAGGGATTAGTATTACAATATGTACGCCATGCAGCGCTGGTGTTACTCCAGGAAACGCATCTCGTGGGCACGACCTGTAAAGCTATGGACTGCTGGGGGTACACTATGGCAGTGCACTCTTAGTTCTCATCTGGCTCCAGAGGGGTGGGCATATTGGTGCGCAAGCGCTTCCTGTTACTTGTTCAGCAGGTCTGGAGGGATACGCTGGGTCAATTTTCTGCCATCTCCTGCCTGTGGGAAGGGAGGAGATTCAATGTAGTGACAGTATATTTTCCGCCTGCCCTTCATACTGTAGCGCTTCCCGCCCTTAGTGCTTTTTTGTTGACATTGCCCGAAGGGGAGCTTCTCATAGGGGGCGATTTTAATGCAGTCTTGAATGATGAGCTAGACCGTTACCCCGGCAGAACGCTGGTGCGGGTAAGTCCCGACTGGCTGGTTTTGTTGAGGCGTTGGGCCTCACGGATGGATGGAGGTTCAAACACCCCGGTAGCCATGCATACACTTTTCACTCTGGGGTCCACAATAGTCTTTCACGTATTGATTATTTTTTTCTCACCGCTGGTAGTTTGCCCTATCTGACAGAGGCTCTGATAGGTCCACGCGGCATCTCCGATCATTCCCTGGTCTCCATGACCTATACCTCCTATTTGAAAACTAGAAGACGTATCTTCCCAATTTCACCTGGTTATTTACAGAATCCGCAGATCAGGAAAGAGTTGGTTGCAGTTACAAAGCCGTACTTTCAAGATAATGTGGGCTCGGTTCGCTCACCGAAGGTCCTGTGGGAGGCGTACAAAACAGTGTTGAGAGGACAGGCAATAGCCTTGATAACCAGTCACAGACACGCAGCGAATGCTAACATACAGATGATCGAAACCGATCTGGCTGTGTTGCAGTCGCGACATGAGGAAGATCCCACTGGGGAAACAGCGCAGCAACTTTGCCTTAAACAGGCTGAGCTCACGGAGCATCAGAAAGAACGGCTACGACAACAACTCCAGCGTACGCAGCAGGTTATTTATGAAGTAGGGGATAAGGCGGGACGGCTACAGGCCTGGTTGGATAGGAAAGAAAAGGCCCAGAGGACGATAGCGCAACTTTACACCCTTGAGGGTGTGCTGGTCACCGCTCCGGCAGACTATTATGAGGTGTATACCCCGACCTCCCGCATGTCCACGGAAGAAGCACAAACATATATAAAGGATATACGAATGCCCTCCTTGTCGGAGGAGGAGGCCACGCACCTGGAGTCTGAGTTCACAAATGACGAGGTTCTTGCTGCGGTTCACTCTTTGCAGTCAGGAAAAGCCATGGGTCCCAAAGGGATCCCTATAGAACTTTATAAAGGAATATCTGATCTGACAGCCTACGTAAGGGAATACTACCCCGATACCAACGGATGGCTACGATCATTGCTATCCCAAATCCAGGCAAGCCTCCGGACGTGTGCACGTCCTACTGGCCAATTTGCTTATTGAACGCGGAAGCAAAGATATTGGCCAAAATGATCGCTACTCGGCTTACCCCACACTTGGAGAAGCTCATTCATCCAGACCAATCCGGGTTCATGCCGAACAGAAATACAACTCTTAATCTCCGACGAGCCCATGCGGTGATGGCGCAGATACCTAATCTCTCGGAACCTGCAGTGATCCTCTCCCTGGACGCCCACATGGCCTTCGACATGGTTGAATTGCCTTATCTTTTCGCGGTTCTCCGGCACCTAGGCTTTGTCCCCAATTTCTGTGCGTGGGTAAAGTTACTTTACACTGAACCTCTAGCGCACGTGGTGGCGAATGGCCATATCTCACAGGACTTTCGACTCGGGCGTGGCACGCGCCGGGGATGCCCTCTGTCACCCCTGCTCTTTGCCCTGATCCTTGAGCCATTGGCAGCTTGGATAAGATGGGATCTATGATTAAGGGACTCAGCTGGACCGAAACGTGGGAGGATCGTATATCACTATACGCTGATGACATCCTCCTTTATTTGACCTTGCCTAGATGATCAATTATAGTGCTCCTTAACATCTGTGAAATCTTCGGGAGGGCCTCAGGGTATACTATTAATTGGTCCAAGTCTGTTCTGTTTGTTTTTACGGTACCCCCACCGCAGCTCCCGGCTAATTGTCCATTGGTGGTCACCGACGGTCCCTTGAAATATTTGGGGGTTTGGATAACACACAACCCAAAGGTCTCATATCAGCGTAATTTAATGCCCCCCCTCGAACACTTTTGCAGCAACGTCAAACTTTAGCATATCTTGCCGCTATCCCTTTTGGGGAAAGCGGCGCTCTTTAAAATGATGACCCTGCCTCGGCTGCTTTATCTCCTTGAGAACACTACTTTCTTAGGGCCTCCTAAGTACTTTACATCCATAAACGCACTTGTATCTGGTCTTCTTTGGGGGGACAAAACCGGCACGCATTTCTCGTTATAAATTAGTTAGGGGCTGGTTCGATGGAGGCATAGCCCTCCCTGACATCCAATTGTATTATTGGGCAGCCAAGTTAAAAATCATAAATCAATGGCTGCATGCTCCACAGACAGAGCCGGCGTATAAAGTGGATAGGTATGATCTTGGTGCCGGCGGAGTGATGACCGCGCTTTATGATTCAAAAAGTGTGGCAGCCCTGGTTGGCCCAACGGCTCATACGGTGAGGGTGTGGTATTTGGCTTCTGCCCACCTTAAATGCAAGGACATGATTACGCAAATGACGCCACTCTGGTCGTCACGCCGACTGGGCCGTCTATGTAATAGTAAAGGCTTTGAGGCCTGGGACCTGATCGGTATCTCCACGGTTGGAGACCTTTGAAGGCGGGGGCCGTCCTTTCTTTTGAACAACTCAGGGACCAGTATGACCTGGCACGCGCGGAGCATTTCTGATACTTGCAGATTAGTCATGCCCTGAAGTCACTAATCCAGCCTGGTGAGGAGCTGCCGGAATCTACCCCATTGGAAGATAGGCTCTTAACAGAACTTATGCCCAAAGAGGCTACTTTCTTCGTATATCGTAAGGTTGTTAATAACCTGCCTGACCCCACCCTGAAGTTGCGGACCGCGTGGACTGCTGAGGCGGGCGAGCTCGATGAGTCGGACTGGTAAACGGCGCTCTCCTCGCCGCAGGAAGTGGCTATTCCAGCTAGGCTCAGATTGGTACAGTTAAAAATTTTACATCGTGTTTATTACACTAGGGTCTCCCTTTACAAGATGAAGAAACGCACACATCAGTATTGTTTCCGAGGGTGCGGGGAGGAGGGTACATTCGTTCATACCATATGGGACTGCCCACGGATTGCCGATTACTGGGTGAAGGTTATGCGGACTATATTGCAGGTGGTTAAAGAGTCGCTGGCCCCAGAACCAAGATGTTGCTTATTGAATATTTGGGATACAAACGATCTTACTCACTCCATGCACGACTGGACCACGCTGAGCATCATGTATGCTAAAAGGAATATAGCCAGGTTCTGGGGGGCAGCACAGGCGCAGGCGCTTAGGGAGTGGTGCTCTGATCTGGACTCTGCGATGGTGGCTGAAAAAGCAGTGTATGGGAATAGAAAATGTCTGAAAAAGTGGGCTAAAATCAAGGGGGCATGGAATGAGTACAGGGGTTTCATATGTGAGCCGCTGCAATTAGGTAGTGACAGTGATTCTGAGTGAGGGGGGGAGGGTGTATTGAGGAGGGGGAAGGGCTATCGAATTGTTATGAATGTATTGTATACCCGAAGTGGCAGTGAATTTGATTCCACGATGACCCACTATTTCTGTAAGCATGAATTGATTTTTCTATGCCCACTGGAAAAAAATGTTTAATTGAAGATGATCCAATATTGTGATTTTAAGGGGAGAGAGCACACACACAAAAGCAATGGTTAGCAATGGAAAAGTGCACTCAGTCTGAAAGCCAGCAAAAGCAAGGTATGAAAATTGCTGGGGGTAGGCATAAAATTGGAGCACAGACCACCCTAAGACTGTCAAGTCTAACAGATAGTGGGCCTGTTTATAGAAGGCTTGATGAATTCGGAAGCGGTACAAAAAGGGGTGGTGATGGACGGAGCATCTGAACCAATCCAACACTCACACCCAGTCAACAGATCTGGTTTTATTCCATCACCGTTCTTTAGCCCACTCTGCCACCCCAGTTCAAAAATGGCCATATGCAAATCTGACCCTGTGCCTCATGGGAACAGTCCAGCCCGAACTGCCAAGCCATGCCTTCCCTGGCCCAGAAACAAGCTTTCTAGGACTGATTCCTGTCATTACAGCCGTCTTCAGCCAGGCTTGCTTGAATCCAGTGGCAAAGTGAGCAAGGGACTCACGTCTGAGCATACCCTGCCAACTTATGGCGAACAAAGCGGTACAAAAGGGGGTGGTGATGGACGGAGCAACTGAACCAATCAAACACTCACACCCAGTCAACAGATCTGGGTTTAATCCATCATCGGAGATCGACTGCCAGTGGGAATTAGCGGGCGGTGCAACGTACCTTGCCTTACGGAGGGCGGCGAGGTAAACATTGTTGCCTGATCCCTCGCCTGTAGCCCCGAGGTTCTCGGGGGGCTCGTGGCCCAAGTGGCAGGGAGGACACCTTGAGCTGCAGCAAGGCCCCTTCCTTGCCCCTTGCCCTGATTACGACGGCGCACAGTGGCAAGTAGAGGGTCGGTGGGCCCTGAGCAGCCTAGCCTCTTCCCGCCCATGCAAAGAGCCCTTTCCCGCCTGGAATAAAAGGGTGGCTGTGCTAGACATTGCATAGTGAGGCCCAGTGCCTCGCCTGCAGATAGCGCTTTGGACTGCCCATGCGGACTTAAGTGAATGACTGGTAGCCTGTGGGGCACCGGCGGGAGTGTGCCTCTTCCCCCGGTTTGGACCTGGTAGGCAGAGGGCTGTGAGAGTGCAGGAGTCCCTGGTTGGCTATTGAGGCACGCGGAACTTGGCAGACGGCTGTCCGAGGCCTACCACTGGTGCCCCGGGGACATGATTCTCTGGCCTTCTTTGGTCCCTGAGTGTGAGGTGGTGGTTCTACAGGGGAGGGCTGGTCTGCGGCAGGCGCTCCCTCTATAGCTCCGGCACCTAGACTGTGTGTGCCCCCTCGGGACATTAATGGCAGCAGCGAGGCTCAAGAAGGACAAGCCTGTGAAAGATGGGGCCCAGAAAGTGGTTCTACAGCCTGCCCCACCAGTTGCTGACAAATCCCCACGGCGGGATGATAAGGATGCACCAGCAACTAAGGCTTTCATGCTTGAGCTGTTTTCGGCTATTAAGGAGGACATTACGGAGCTGCGTTCACAACTAGCGTCTGATTTGAGAGAGATGCAACAAGATTTGGATGGCGTGGGAGAGCGGGTGGCGACAATATAGGAGCATGATCTGGGGATGGCAGAGGACATACATCGGCTCAAGCAGGACGTGATCCGCCTGACGGAGCAGAACTTAGACCTGCAAGCTCATGCGGAGGACCTAGAGAATAGGTCCTGCCACAACAACATCCGGATTCGGGCGGTGTTGTGGAAAGGAGAGGGGTCGGACCTGCGGGACTATGTGGAAGCTCTCTTCAGCCACATCCTAAATGAGGAGGACCTGCAAGACATCCGAATGGACCGAATGCACCGTGTCGGGCTGCCACGGGGACCTAAGGCCCCTCTTCCTTATATATTAGTTTGTGTTCATGACTTTCAGCTTAAAGAACAGATCCTGAGGAAGGCATGCGACTTTAATCCCCTTCAATTCCATGACCACCGCCCTTTGCTTTTTCAGGACCTTGCAGCCTCCACTCTGGTAAAGCGGAGTGAATTTAAGCCTGTCACCAATTACCTACGGGAGCAGAGTGTTCCCTGTTCCTGGGGGCATCCATTCAGACTTATCTTTAAATGGAAGAACAAGCTGATTTAGGTCCGGTCCCTGAAGGCAGCCCTGGACATCTTGGGGTTGAAACGGCCCACTCCTTCATGTGACCTCTACAGTTCTCCCAGCAGGCGACAACGGCGCTCTGTGGAATGGCAAAGAGTTGGTAAGCCTGCTCCCGCTGCAAAACCGGACCTGTCAGCGAGCTTGCTTCTGTGGCCCTAGTAACAGACGCTTCAGTGGGCACTTGAGGTACGGACCCTTCGCTAGGCCCTCACGGGGCCAGTAGCTGGCGTCGGAGGGTACTGTCTACAAGAGGTAAATGAGTAGCGTTTCTATGTTCTTGTCTGGAAGAGAGTCCTGTATCAGGAACTGGGTGACTGGAGGTTGGCGCCATGTTCCCCTGCCTTTGGGGCCTACTTTACGAACTATTGTTTGCTCCCTCTTCTTGAACTTTTATGCCTTGTGTTCTTGGGGTTTCCTTGGTTGGGGAAAGGGGGGGATTGGGAGAGGGGGGTTGGGGGTGTGTTGTGGGGGTGTGTTGGGGGCTCTGCGTCAGCTAAGGGGGACATGGGAAAGGGTCTGTAGGGGGCCCCGGGGGCGCATTGGAACCACGCATGCTCCAGGTTTGCACTTAGTGTTGATGGTCTGCCCCACTTGTAGCCATGCTGAGTAGGGACCTGAAAGTGGTGAGCCTTAATGTCAGGGGCCTTAATAGCCCAGTGAAACGTGCGGCTGTCCTGTCGCGATTGGAGGGCGCAGAGGAGGACGTCTGTCTGCTGCAGGAGACTCATCTCCTTTCTAAAGATACCCGACGCCTAGCAGACAGGCGTTTCCCTCTGCAGCTGTGGTCTTCAGGGCCTAGTAAGAAAAACGGGGTGGCCATTCTTTTCAGTGCGCGGGGTCGTTGTAGGGTTGTGTCGCAGGTAGTGAAGATTAAAGGTGGGTTCCTAGCTGTGCAGATTCAGTGGGGGAGACAATGTTCACGATCGGGTCCATTTCCGCTCCAAACACAAATCAGGAGCCCTTCCTGTAGACGGCGCTCTCGCAGGTCCTGGCATCCCCGGATGCCCTAGTGCTGGTGGGTGGGGATTCGAGCATTGTTATGGAGGCTGAAGTTGATAGATCAGGACCGCGGTCCAATCAAGCTGGGGCGCTGTCCCCGGAGGAGAGGCAGTGGCTGGTGGATGGAGGGTTGCATGACGTATGGCGCGCTCAGCATCTCTAGGAGCGCGACTATACCTACTACTCAGCTGCCCATAAGACTTATGAGCTCTTAGATCATTTTTTAGCTACGTCCTCCGTTTTGCCCCACTTGTCCGCAGCTGACATAGCCTGCGCTCCTTGTCGGACCATGCGCCTATTTCGGTAGTTCTTACCTCTAATGGGATTAGGTACTCAGCCGCCGGTTGGAGCCTTCGAGACTCCTTACTTCAGTCCGTATCGGTGGTGTCTAATATCCGGGAGGTCATCATACAATACATTGCTGAAAACGAGGTTGGGGATACTTCTCTCGCATCCGTTTGGGAGGCCTTGAAGCTGGTGGCGAGGGGAGAATTTATTGCACTTGCTGCGACTTACTCCCGTTTGCACATGGAAAAACAAGCGGAATTGGAGGGCGAGGTGAAGGCATTGGAGGCGATCCATAAGAGAACTGGGGCGCCAAGGGATAGAAAGAAATGCAGATGAAGAGACGCATGCTGAAGCATCTCGACATGGATAGAGCCAAGCATGCCCTATTGCGCTTGCGCCACAAGTTTTATCTTTGTAGCGATAAGGCGGGGCGGATGCTTGCACATGGTGCACGCTGCCCGGGACCCGCAAGGGGTGGAGCATACCGCAGACTCTGCGATTGTAGAGACCTTTCGCCGCTTCTACCAGACCCTTTATTGAGCAGAAGGAGTGCCTACTAAAGGTATCGCGGACTACCTCGGGCATTACCCCCTTACATAGGGACTCAGCGGAGAGTCTAGATTCGGAAATACGCATTGAGGAGGTCATCTCGGTGATTGCAAAACTAAAAGTCGCGAAGTCTCCGGGGCCCGATGACTTCTCTGCTGTTTTTTATAAGACCTTCTGTAGGGAGCTGGCCCCTCTCCTGACCCGTCTTTTTGACTCTTTTCTGGACACGGGGACGGTGACTCTGTCCTTGTCAGTGGCTGCAATCACGGTCATTCTCAAGCCAGGGAAAGACCCTAAAGAATGTGGATCGTACCGACCGATCTCGTTACTAAACATTGATGCTAAACACTTTGCAGGCCTGCTTGCAGCATGGCTCAGCCCCTTGATGGACGGGATTATTGAACCGGACCAGGTGGTATTTTCTCCTGCGAGGCAAGGGGGCGACAACACGAAACGGCTGCTACATCTCATGAACGTGGTGCATCGTTCGCGGACACAGGCCTTCCTGCTCTCCTTAGGTGCGGAGAAGGCCTTTGACCGTGTAGACTGGGAATACCTGTTTGCGGTGCTGAGGGCCTTCGGGGTGGGGGATAACTTCCTGAGATGGATTCAGTGTATCTATGCGTCCCCTCGGACGGCGGTTCGGGCGAACGGCTGTCGGTCAGCGCTGTTTCCTATCGAGAGGTGGACACGACATGGGTGCCCCCTCTCCCCGTTGCTTTTTGCGCTCTATATGGAGCAGTTTGCCCAGCACGTTCGGTTCAACAGGGACATTGCAGTGATCAAATTTGGGGCTGATCTGCACAAGATCAGCCTCTATGCAGACAATGTAATCTTGATGCTTACCAATCCCTACCTTTTTCTGCGCCACCTTACGAAGGAACTGTCTGAGTTCCAGAAAGTGGCCGGCTTTAAAGTTAATTACTCCTAGTCACAATTCCTTAACCTATCCATTCCAGAGAGGTATGTCCAGGACTTGAAGCAGAACTTCGAGGACCAGTGGGCCCCATCTGACATCCCATGCTTGGGTATACGGCTGGCCCCTTCTATTGCCAAAACGCTATCCCTGAACTATGCGCTGCTGCTTGATCAGGTTACGAAGGCGCTTGGGGACTGGTCCAGTCTAAACCTGGCCTGGTATGGAAGACTGACGGCTCTCAAAATGACTGTACTTCCCCGCATACTGTATCTCTTTCAAATGCTACCGTTAAGTCCCCCGCACTGCGCCGTTCGGAAACTGCAGGCGCTTCTCAATAGGTTCTTATGGAACAACAAACGGCCGCAGCAGGCTCTGTCCGTGGCAGTTGCACCAAAGGTGGCCAGAGGGCTGGGCTTACCTCTGTTGACGGCCTACTTTCAGGCGACCGTTCTTCGATATATAGTCGAATGGAACAGACCCATGTCTAGAAAGCATTGTAACTTTATGGACCAGACGGTGGCCCGCTGTAATATCTGGAGAGAGCTTTGGCTGCCATGCAAACACAGAGCCTGGGGCCTTTACTCCTCCCCGGGGACGTCTCCGACTCTCAAGGCATGGAATCAATTGGCGCAACACAAAGGGTGGACTTCGTACCCCTCCCCAATGACCCCTATCTTGGATAACCCGGACTTTTCACCGGGATGGGCGTTCGCGGTCTTCCATCGCTGGCGAGAGGAAGGCTGCAAGAGGGTTGGATCCCTTTTTGACTTCGATGGTCTGATCCCGTTTGTCCGACTGCAAACAGAGTTCTTTCAACTGACGGTCACTGACGCTTTCCATCACTCGCAGGTGGCGCACTGGGTCACCCACCCAGCTAATGTGGCCTCCATGTCCCGACCTCTGACAACGTTCAAAAAGTGGTTGGTATGCTAGAAAGATGACCGGAAAATTATCTCGGAGTTATATGCGATGATAGCGCATCAGTCCAGGAAGCAACGTACGGCAGCACAGGTTAAATGGGAAACAGAACTGGGTCGCCTGTTGACGAAGAAGGAGTGGGAGCACGTCTTCTACCTCGCTTAGCACATGGCCGCTAGCACTGCAGGTACCGAGTCAGCCTACAAAATAGCGACGTATTGGTACTACAACCCAGCCCGCATTAGGGCTTGGGATCCTTACAAGTCAGGCCTCTGCTGGCGGGGGTGCGGCCTCACAGGGACACCGGCTACCCAGGTACAAAACGCAGGGTCACCTCCGGGATGTAGACCCATATGCTGTGTCATTGCACTGAGGTTTCGCCCTGCCAGCAAGTTGATGTAGGCAGCTGGGCTGTGTACTATGCCATGTTCCCGGTCAATAAAAATGATTGACTCTAAAGGGGTTGTTACAGCTTCTTTGTTTCCCTGGTTGATGCCTCATATCCGTTTTGCAATGCCCTGTGGCTCCTCTCAGCACTGATGTAGTTGGTTTGAGAGCGGCCGTCTCTGGTCGCCTCATGGGAGCTGGGTTTTAAATAGATCTGGATATCCTGGTTTGAAGTACGGGGCGATGGTTACTCCCCAGGACTTTAGGATGTCACTTTCTAAAAGGATTTTACATGCTATTGTTGGAGAGGTCCATGTTATTCTTGTCTTTTTGCCTGCTGTTGAATCACTGCAATTGATAAATTCTATTGACTCAAAGTCTGTCGTTTTTATGTCTGCCAGTGATGTTATGTGAGAAATTAGCCGCAGTATGTTTCTTCAGTTCAAGATGTCATGCCTCCCTTTAGAGGTGTATTCAGGTATTAACCATGTCGCCTTTGTTTCCCTTGCTCCTGCCCGGTTGGGGGCGTCTATGATTTTGTGAGGTGTGCCAGCTGACCTGTTTTCATGGACATCCTGATGCCATTAGGTTTCCTTCTGTATGGCCTATATTTCCTTGCAGTTTTGGGTGCTGGCTAGTTTGAATTTGTTTTAGAGGTATCAGAAGGTTTTGAGAGTTGGTTGTGAGGGTATTATGTCTGTGATTAGAGAGTGGCTGTTCTGTGCGTTCTCTTCTTCCCTTTTTGCTGTGTGTCCAGGTTCCCCTGATTTGTGTTCCTCCCCGCTGCGATATTGTCATTTGTAAGTGGAACACGGGGATTCTCGAGATGTATGGAGTCCTGGTTTGTCATTGTGGTTGGGTTCTCATTTCTTTTTCTCCTTCATGTTTGCTTTCAATTTGATTTGCATATGGATTCCATCTGGGTGACACTGAGAAGAGTTGGCTCCAGCCTCCTCGAGTGCATTGTTGTCTTGCTTTCTGCTTCGATAGTCTTGGGGACCACTAGACATATTTGCAGTGCTCTTAATGGGGATTGCTTCTAGTGTGGCAATGTTCTGTTGCATTATCCCTTCATGCACTGGCAATGTCCCTGTGGACTGTTGCTCTGTCTCTTCCTGCACTAATGGTGCCCCAAAGAGTCGTAGGAATCCATTCTTGGTGGGACTTTTTTTCTGATTCCGACCTTTACATTTTTGCGCACATCTTTGTTTTGCATTTAATTTCAGTTTCCCTTTGCCTCCCTCTGCCTGTGCTTGTTGTGGCGTGTGCTTATGGCTAGGAGAGAGTGCTGCTATTTGTATGCTGTTGTCATTTTTAGTAATAATTTCCAATTGTTTGGTTGGAGTTGGTGTTTGCACCTTGCTGGCATGCGCAAGCTGGTGGATTACTGTATCTTCCCAGTGTCCAAGCAGAGTATGCCTATTGGTAGACTGTGAGGAGGCGTTATTTGATGTCTTTTGATTTGTGCGCATAAGTCCGTCAGCATTGCTGGAAGGGTTGCTAGTTTGTACACGATTGAGCAGCACCCACACGTTTGATGATTGGCTGGCGTGTGATCCTGGGTGCTCTGCAGCATCGTTTTCAGATTTCCCAGCTTGCCATCAATTGATACCACATAGACAGCCAGGGAGTTCAATAGGGATAATTGCAAATCCATTCTATCAGTCTGATATTGCAGGGCCTCTACAGTTTTGAGCAATCTTGCCCAAGCATCCCCATGGTTGGTTCCTTGTGCAACCTCTTTGAGATCACCAGCCTCACTGCTGATGTTGCTGCCATTGTCTGTTTTTGGTTAGCCTCCTTGGTTGGCTCCAGGTACCCCAGATTCCCCAGTTGTGCTAGTGGACAACTTGTGCTGCCCCTCTGCTGTTCCCTTGCTCTCGTTCTCCTTTGGATTTTCTAGGGGTTCTCTCCTGTGTGTGTGTCCCCGGTAGGCAGCCAGGAGTGCCTCCCACTCGTCCTTGTCTAGGTATGAGTGTTGATCCGATTCTTCTAGTTCATCCAGCGTGCTGGTTTGGGGCATCACTGGGTCCCATTGTAGGTATGTAAGGGCAAAACGTACTTCATATTCTGTGCCTAGCTTGTCCCTTTGGTCTTTGGATAATCCCCCGTTGTCTTCAGATCTTCCATATTAACTGCCAGGTTGCCCTCTGGATTGTCAAAATTGGTTTCCAACAGTGGGTTTGCTGTTAGATTGTCTAACTTGCAGATGGTTAGTGACTCTAATGATACACAATTTCCCCCGTCGTTTTTGTGTTGGTTGGTAAGCCTAGGCATTGAAACCCTAGTGGTGTGTGCGTTTGCAGGGTTGCAGTTGCCTGAGGCTTCTGTGTTATTTGCTTGTTCTTCCCTTGCATTATTGGTCTCAGACTTGTTTTCCCCGTATAGCGGCAGGGCTTGTGATGCCTCTGAGTGCAATTCAGTCTGCTCTTTTTCTGGGGTCTTAAGGTTACAACTTACGGCAACTGTAGGGTCATGTGGAGTTGATGTTGGGTTGCCCAGTCCTTGCCATTCCCCCTTTCCTCCTTGAGCGGTAGACCATTCAATCCCTTCCTCCTTGCATCTGTCCTCTTGGCTGGAGGACAGGAGTGGTGTTGGTAGGCCCCCAAGTGCCATGGGCATGAAAGTAGGGTGTCACCTGCATTTTTTAAAAAGCAGAATTTAGTGTCGAGTTTAGGCTGAAATAGGCGATATTTTGGCACTTTAGCAACCGCTGTTAGGTTACTTAACCTCATTGAATCTTGTGATATTTCAATTATGGGACTGTCTTCCAGAGTTGCCAGTCTGGTCTTGACCTGCGGTTCTCCCTCTGTGCCTTCAGGTATTTTCAGCTTTCTTTTCCGTTTTGTTGTGTTGTTTGAGTTGTTACTAGTGTTACATGTTTTAGTAGCAGATTTGGGTCCCACACGCACGCGCCCTGATCTCATGTTTACGTTCAGTGGAGTCTTTTCAGGCTGTTTTGAGCTGGTTAGGCTATTTTTCCTTGCACTTTTTTTTAAAGGTTTTTTTTAATTCGTTTTTTTAATTTACTTTATTAGGCTGCTGCTGCAGGTTGGGGGTTGTGCTGTGTATGCTGCTTATGCTGCTTGTGCTGCTTATGCTGCTTGTACTGACAGAGCTATCAGTACTTAATTTGAGTCCCTTGAATGCCTACTTTAGATCCTTGTCTTAAGTAGCCTTTTCTGTCTGTCGCTTTTTTTCCGCCAAACAGTCATGCAGTCATGCATGAAGGACCATACACGACTGTGTTTGGTAGTCTTATCTTTGGCTTTGGCTTTAGCGCTCAAGATCAAGAAGAGCAAGATGATCAGGTGGGGGGCAGGCCACCACGCTGCTTGCACCCACCTACTATCAGTTGTCAGACGGGTTGTGACAAATCGCTGGTCGATTATCCGGGCGGATAGGTGGGCAACTTTGGGAGGCATGTCCTCCTTCACCCTTGCCTTGCCTTCGCCTTCACAATGTTACTGCAGCTCTCCTATTTATTGATCCCACTTTGCTCACTATACGCTGCCACATGCTGTCCCTGAGGTGCGCAGCTTCGAACCCCACCGCAAGGCTTTGGCCCTGTGATGCTGCTGTTAGAGCTGCTGGAGCAGGGGCTAGGAGATGGAGGAGGATGCGAGAGCCGAGGGAAGAAAAGCAGTCAAGGCATACAGAACAGGCAACAATCTTAGCGTCTTCACCTGCTTACTGCTCACTGAGGACTCGCTCAGTTGGCGTGAAGACACGGACTAGATTCTGCTTTTCCCAACAATCCCAACTTCAAACTGTCAAATCGCCATCCGGACCGGCATTGAGCCGGGGTATCACCCACAGAGTGCAACAAGGCTCCCACAGCTCCCGTGGAACAGTGGCGGGGCTCCTCACCAATGCAGATGCTGAGGGTGTAGCTGACTAGCACCAATGTCAGCTTGCCACGAATGATCAAAGTTCACAGCAGCCCACAACAGTCCACCCCTGAGCTATCCACCACAGAGCTGCTGAGACACTGGAGCCTTCTCAGGACCGCAGTCCGCACCCTGCAGCCTCTCGTCTCGCTTCCCGGTTTGCCAGTTGCCGTCTGC
This sequence comes from Lissotriton vulgaris, assembly GCF_964263255.1. Classification (NCBI taxonomy): domain Eukaryota; kingdom Metazoa; phylum Chordata; class Amphibia; order Caudata; family Salamandridae; genus Lissotriton; species Lissotriton vulgaris. Next base: position 1,089,244,942 of record NC_141696.1, on the reverse strand, counting down.
CCGGGCCGTCCGCGTCCCAGCCTCTCAGCCGGCTCGTCGCTGCTCGACCCCTACAGTGGGGGGAGGTCAGTGGGAAGCTGAAACCGGGGCCGGGACCGAGGGCCGAGAGAGCAAACAAACTTTCAGCATCTTGTCAACTCCAGCGTTTAACGCGTCCTCCTGCTCCTGCGTAATCTTAGCAAGGTGCTCATAAATAACAGGAAAAACCTTCAAATAAGGGGGAGACAGATGGCTCTTGACCTCAGGGAGAACTAGCGTGGGCCAGTGTGTGCGGTCCAGATATCCGGTGTTGTGAGCATGTGATCACCTTGTGTGATGTACATATTGTATCCTGATTGACTGACTGTTCCTAACTACATGTGGCATCTAACTTTGTAGTATTTGTGAACGAGCGCCTTTGGTCAAAACATTTTTACTAGGATCAATCTCCTCGGTCCTGTTTGTGGTGTGACTACCTATCTGTGGGATAGATCAGGGTTTTCACTGGGCATACGTTTGTCTTTAGGCTAATTGTAACCCCACGGTGACCCGTCAATCGGTAGACTTTAGTTTGGGTCGCAGGGCCTCTCTGACAATGTATTTCTGACTTGGGGTTGAGGTAGGGGTCAACTCAGATAAATCCAGCAGCAATGATACAAGTTCATGAGAGCATAGAAGTGAAACATAGCGGTCATTGATATCATATTTACCGATAGTCTCATTATTATACCTACAGTTTTTACATCATACATCCGCATTGCATTCATCGAAATTGACGTCTTTACGCAGGCATAAATTACAGTGTACATCAACATTGGATTTACTGGTATTGGCATCACTTTGCTTGCATAGGTTACAGCATACATTTGTAGTGCATTTACTTGTAATGGCATCATTGTGCATACATAGATTACAGATTTGCTGCATACATGTGCACAATGCATTAAGTTATTTAATCTTGAAATAAGATACAGTAGGCATCCTATAATGAATTATGGCAAAACACTATTATAGAACTATAAAATGTATTTAAAAGTGAAAATAGATAGTAATGCTCCTCGTTTCCTCGGTGCATGCAGTTTAAATTCATTGGAGTATGATTGTTCCACTTAAAATGAAAAACATCATACGCCTTACTGTGTCAAGTGATGCAAAGTGTTTCTGGCACAGCATGCTTCAACACTTCATCAGTCTGACAATGCTGAACCCAGTGACCTGTCACACTGATTGCAGGCTCCTACGCATGATGAGAATTGTTGCTCTAACAAAGAAGTAAGCCAATGTGTTTCCGTAGATATCTCACAATTTTTACATCTGGCTTTGTAAACGAATACTACATTTTCGTCATCAAAATTCAAGGGATAGTGAATCTGAACAAGAGTCGTGGTAAAATAAATACTCCATCCTCTCCACATATTGTAATCATTTTTCTTCAGTTTTTAGTCACTGGATATTTCTGTAGTGGCAAATCATGTGTGAAATCATACATCTAAAAATGAGGAAGTGGAGAGAATACTTCAAGGCATATTTAGCAATATATCAGAAGAAAGAAGAAAAAAGAACAAATGCAAAAAGAACAAGTGATGGACGGAATGCTGAACAAATTAAACATTTATCCCCGTCCCAAACCTTTGTTTAAACCATTGTCTTTTTGCTCACCATGGCACCGCAGTTTGGACCCCGCCATAAGCAAATTAGTCTTGATGCTGCTCCCAATCAGTCCAAACCGAACGGCCAGGCCAGGTCCTCCTTGGACCTGAAACAAGCATCCTGGGACCAGGTTTGGGGTATCACCTCTCATCAGCCATGTTAGCTTGAATCCAGTAGCGCATTGAGCATGGGAGCTACGTCTAGGCATCCCTTTCCCACTTAGTGCGACAAAAGCAAAAAGAACAAATGATGGACGAAATGTTGAACAACTCAAAAATTCACCCCGGTTACAGATCTGGTTTTAATCTTTCATTTGTGTGACAGGAAATAGGCGGAAATGTGCCATATTTATGACAATTCGGCACATTTCTGCCTTTTCCTAGGACTAGCACACAATTTGCTGCCTAACGTCAATGCAGGCACTCTTGCACCATGGTGTAAAGGTGCCTGTGTTGTAAGCAGGATTATTTGTGTGCAGGAAGGTACACTTTCCTTGTGTAAAAACAATCCTGAGAGAATTATTTTTCATTCTATGTGTGCTGTATAACACATCACACGTAGAAAGAGGAAAAAACGAGAAGAAATACACCTATTTCTCCTTGTTACCCCTCACCTGGAGAGGCATAGCAGTTTTGTGGCATAACCAAGTCCACTACTTATTGTAAATCAGGGAATGTGTCAAAATCAATAGATTCTGTGTTGGAACATCCACTCATCACCAATGGAGTGCCTCCCTAGGCAGAGTAATGCAACACAGCGATTTGCACTGCTTTGCGTTACTCCGAATTTATCAAGTCACTTAGGGCCACGCAAGGCGGCCTTGCGGGGCTTGATAAATATCATTTAAGTGTTGGGACATGCATGCAAACGATTGCGTGGTGCAGAAGTGATGTAATCTTTTTAGAAATACTTTACTCCAACACCATGGTGATGCAGTGTTTAGCGCCGGTAAGGTGACCTTTTCACAGCATCAAAGGCACTGTATACGGCACTCTGGGGCTTGTAGGCTCACATTTGCCTGCAGCGCCCCTTGGCAGCAGAGTCAGCTGATCTCCCACAAATGGGAGCACCAGAGGATGTACAAAGGAGGGAGAAGGCGAAAGGCGAGGCAACAGTGGCGTCTGAAGAAGGCTGATACGCCGAAATGTATCATGCCATGCTGTGCCTGTGAATTAAAGACCCTCCCGAAACGTTCCCCGCTGTGTCCTCGTGATTACTTTCAAGTGAAGTGGTCCTTTCCTCGATGTTTATCACGCTTGCTAGCAACGTGAAACGAGGACCCATCCTGCAAGTTGTCCTGGGTGAAGACTGTTTTCAATGTATTGATATTCCCAGGACCGCCGCTGGAAGGAACCATGCCAGTGGCTGCTGCCAAAGTGGCCATTGATTACATGGGGAGGCGAGTATGATTACAGCTCACCTCACAGCCCAGTTTGCTTCCACTCCGAGGCTCGGACGTAGGGGACTGGAGGGAGCCCTAATAACACTATCAATATGCCCATACCTGCTGCTACATGGCCCCTCCTTTGCAGAAGCAAACTTCAGCCAGAATTTTAAAACCGGACCTAGCTGCTGTATTCACTCGAACTGATGCACTCTGGGGCTTGTAGGCTCACATTTGCCTGCAGCGCCCCTTGGCAGCAGAGTCAGCTGATCTCCCACAAATGGGAGCACCAGAGGATGTACAAAGGAGGGAGAAGGTGAAATGGCGAGGCAACAGTGGCGTCTGAAGAAGGCTTATACGCCGAAATGCATCATGCCATGCTGTGCCTGTGAATTAAAGAGCCTCCCGAAACGTTCCCCGCTGTGTCCTCATGATTACTTTCAAGTGAAGTGGTCCTTTCCTCAATATATATATATATATATATATATATATATATATATATATACACACACACAGGAAAAGAAAACAGGCACTTCCCTTACAAAGAAGTACAAAGTTTGCAAGTCTGCAGCCTTTCTTATTTTTCACCTTCTTCATCTTCTGCTCAATCAAGACATCATCCACACATACACACACCTACTTGCTCCCTTTCTTGGCTGGGGTTATCAATCATTCTTCTTTAATTCAAATTCAAACTACAGGCCCTTTATCAATGCTTTTTATTATAACAACTACCCCGGCCGAAGGCACTACGAAATTTGCACACTTGCTCCCTTTCTTGGCTGCACTTATCAATTATTCTACAATTTCATATTTTGATTCAAACTCAAGGCCCTTTATTGAGCCTTTTTCTTGTAACTACTGTTGCGGAAATTCTGCTCCTACACACAAGTGTGCATAAAGACTTACAACCCAGTGAATTATGGTGTTCCAAACACCACCTTAGTAACCAAACCCCCTAACAGACTAGCAATTAGTGACTCATTGCTTCTTCCTCCTATAGCAAAAACACCAATCATTAGTCAACCACAACATGCGACTTAGGTTACCTCAGGTAAGGTAGATAACAAGAGCACTCTTTTGTTACATTCTTACACAAGTCCAAAACAAGCACTTAATAAACACACCTGCAACTTTGAAATGTTTATTTCTAATACTGTAATCTCATGCCCAGTACCTTACATAATACCAGCAAACATGTTATCAGAAACAAAGTTGTCAGCATTGTTACTCTTCCATAAAATACAAAGGGAGAAAGCATCCTTTAACGCAAAAGGGAAACAGATTTAAAATATACCTAAACTTCACCCTCCCTACTTAGCAGGTTAGTTTATAACTACAGAAGATCACATACGACTACATAGGCAGACCCATACCTCTGTTACTCAGCAGTAGTGGATCACACTGAGTTCTACACAAACTGTCAAGATACAAATGTTCTCAAACCGTGTGTAATCATGCCTGCACACTTCATTACTAAACGCACAAGTATAAGAGACGCCACAGCTGCATATCTCTTATGGCTCAAACATCATTCCAAATAACACACACAGTATCCAACATAACCTTAATGTTTCATGCTCTCACTATACACACTAAAGTAGCGACACAGTCTACAAATGTAGTATATCAAATTATTCTCATATGAAGCAAAATATTCAGCCTTCTCTAAACAATATTGCAAGTGCGTGTTGTGTACAAACCAGAGCAGGAAAACAAAAATGGCGTTTAAGCTTCTAATAAACCCATGCTAACTTAACACGGTGTGAGTGCAAGGCTCAGCCCACGACACATTACCTTGACCAAAGCACATAATAATAAAGCGTTTTATAAAGCGCATGGCTGCACAACTGTGTATCCCCGCGCTAATTGCTGACAAAACTCCCTACGGCCCACCGGAACAGAGTACAGAAAAATATTAATGGGGGAAGAGATGAGTTTTTAGTTTAGCTCTAAAAAGGGTTTCTGACGGCTCCATTCTCAGATGAACTGGGAGGGCATTCCAATGTTTTGCTCCAAGGAATCGAAAGGAGCGGCCACCCAGTTTTGCTCTATAGATCCGGGGAAGTTTAAATTGTGACATACCCGAGGATCTGAGGTTTCTGGTAGGACGATGGATAGTGAGAAGATTTCTTAAATAGGTAGGTCCTTTGTTGTGTGCAATTTTATGGCCATAGCAGAGACTCTTGAATCTGATTCTTTCTCCAACTGGGAGCCAATGCAGTTTAGACAAGGCCGCTGTGGCAGATGTTCTTTTAGGTAAACCCAGTACCATGCGGGCGGCAGCATTTTGAATGCATTGAAGCTGGTGCAGTTGTTTCCGTAATCCAGGTGAGGTGTTATTAGTGCATGCACTAGAGTTTTCCTTGCTTCAATGGGAATAAGATCGATAGTTTTTCGCAGGATTTTTAACGTGCCCATACATTTGCCTATTGTTTTATTGACTTGTGATTTTCCCGACAAATCCGAGTCAATCATTATCCCTAGGTTTTTGACTTTTTCGACTGGGTGGGGGCACTCACCCAGTGTAGTAGGCCACCAAGCCTGGGACCATATTGAGGTTTTGTTCCCTACCACTAGCACCTCCGTTTTGTCACCATTTAAACGGAGGCAGTTATTATTCATCCAGGTGGCGACCGCAGCCATGCAGCTAGAGAAATTGGCAAATTTCTCGCTATCTGGAGTGAGCTTGAACATGAGCTGGGTGTCGTCAGCATAGCTGACAATGCCCACCCCAAAGTTCTCTACGACTCAAGCTAGGGGTTCCATATAGATGTTGAACACGGTAGGGCTCAAACTAGAGCCCTGTGGAACCCCATAGCTGACGTCGCGAGAAGATGACTTGAAGGGTGGGCAATGTATCTGGAATGATCTTTTGGAGAGGAAAGATTTAAACCAGGCAAGAGCATGATCCCTCACTCCAATGTCCGATAGTCGGGACAGCAGAGTGTCATGTAGCACAGTATCGAAAGCTGCACTTAAGTCTAGCATGACAAGTGCAGCTGTCTCCCCCTCATCTGCCATCTTGCGAATACACTCCGTGGAGTAAAGAACCGCGGACTCCGTGGAGTATCCAGGTCTGAAACCTGATTGTATGGAATGAAGTATGTTTCCTTCTTCTAGAAAAGCCATTAGTTGTTTGTTGACTATTTTTTCTATAATTTTAGCGCATTGTGGCAAGAGGGAGATGGGTCTGAGATTTTGATATTGGGTAACCGGAATATTAGGGTTTTTTTTGAGAGGGATAACTTGTGCTTTCTTCCAGGCCTCTGGAACGTAGCATTCTTGGAAGGACAGGGTGATCAAGTGTCTAATTTGATCAATAAGAACGTTGTTCATGATGTCTTTGCTTTTTGCTAAAGGGCACACATCATTAGGGGATCCTGAGTGGATACTATTGATAATGCTGACCAAATTTTCTTTGTCAGGAGTAATAAAGCAGGTAAGAATGCTCTTTTGGGTAAGAAGTGGTTCATTTCCTTCTATAACAGATTTTGAAAAAGTGGCATGTATTTTCTCAACTTTATTGACAAAGAAATCAGCTATCTGTTCGCATATGTCATTAGAATATGTGTCCTGCATGTCTAGGGTGGTGGTATCTGTAAGCTCCTTGTAAATGCTAAATAGTTCTTTCATGGGGTTGGTTGCCTCTTCAATTCTTGTCTGGTAGAAGGAACTTTTTTCCTCTCTAACCATTTTCTGGTATGATTTTAACTCCAGTTTATATAATTCCTTAAGTTCAGGAGAATAGTTTTTCCTCCACTTGCGTTCTGTCGCTTTACAGTGTGTTTTCGCAAGTTTTAATTTTTCCGTGTACCAAGGTTCAGATTTGGTTCTTCTGACTGGGGGTTTGGAAGTCCACGGTGCAATTGTATCTAGTGCCTTACTCAGCCATGTTTCATAATTATTCCAAGTATCTTGTAAGTATCTTGTAAGGAATATCCTAAAGGCGGGGTGTGTTTCTGTAATTCGCTGGTCATGCGTTCAGGGGTGTAGTTTTTCCAATTTTGTCGTTTTGTAAACAAAGGTTTGTTGGGGGCTGACTTACTCTTGTTAATGGGGATATTAAAAGTAATTAGGTGATGGTCGGACCATATAATTGGTATTGGGGGGGACATTTCGATGCCCTCCCAGGTAGCAAAAACTGGGTCAAGAAGGTGTCCCTGTTGATGCGTGGGGGAGGTTGATAGCAATGTTACTCCTATCGCGTGTAAAGCAGTCCTAAGTACTTGAGCTTCTTTAGCGTTGTTATCTTCAAAATGAAGGTTCAAATCACCTAAAATCATGAAGTTATTGTGTTTTATAGCTAATTGAGTAGCTGATTCTATAAGCTGATTGCAGAAAGAAGTTGCATTTCCAGGGGGGCGATATATAAGGAGACCAGTAACGGTCATCAGTGGAGTCATTTTTATAGAAAAGGACCCACATTCACTATTAGTATTAACTGTATTGGTGAGTGTGCATTGTAATTCCTTTTTACAAATCAGTGCAATTCCACCCCCACGTTGTTTAGGTCTGTCGATTCTTAGAAGGCTATAACTCAAAGGTATCACCTCTACGATGTCAGGGGCTGAAGTTTCCTCTAACCATGTTTCTGTGAGAAACAGCACATCATAGTCTCGTGACTGTAATATATCTCGTAATTCCGTCTTATGTTTTACCATAGATCTACAGTTTAGCAGCAGCAGTTTTAGTTTGGGTGTAGGGGCCTTATGTGGTAGATCATTGCTGAATGAGTAGTTACATATATTACAGTGTGGCGGGATACAATTGGGGTCAATAGAATGTAAACAGGGTTTGTTGGCGATCTTACCCAAATCGATTAGAGTCGCGCTAGAATAGAGAATTCTCGGCTGGTCCACCATCTTGTCAGAGCCCAAATCTATGGTAGTGGAGCCAGAGTGTCCTGCCCCGCGCCCCGGTCGATCGCGGACGGGCGCAGACGGGCAGGACTCTGGCTTGACTCCGGCGCGCGATCGGCGCGCTCGCAATGTGCGTCCGCTGCGCGGAGCCATGGTCGTATGTTTTTAAGCGCTCGGTAGCGCGACGTGCAGCGTGAGCCCTCAGTAAGATGGCCGCTGCCTGACTCTCGAGTTAGCCTAGACCCGCCTGTTACCGGTCAAAGAGACGACCGTGCTCCCAGGGCAAGCAAGTAAGAAGCCTGACAGTTATTTTAGGCAAATCGGCGCTAATGTAGCAAACAGGACAAAATTAAATCCGTGCAGGGGGGAGGGAGAGGACACACGGGGAAATGGTGAAAATTATTCAGAACACAATTTTAAAATATCCTCCCGGCTCAAGCCTCAGGAGTAAGTGGTAGCAATCTAAAATCCCCACGAGCCTTTCCTGCTTTTAAGCGCTCGGTAGCGCGACGTGCAGCGTGAGCCCTCAGTAAGATGGCCGCTGCCTGACTCTCGAGTTAGCCTAGACCCGCCTGTTACCGGTCAAAGAGACGACCGTGCTCCCAGGGCAAGCAAGTAAGAAGCCTGACAGTTATTTTAGGCAAATCGGCGCTAATGTAGCAAACAGGACAAAATTAAATCCGTGCAGGGGGGAGGGAGAGGACACACGGGGAAATGGTGAAAATAATTCAGAACACAATTTTAAAATATCCTCCCGGCTCAAGCCTCAGGAGTAAGTGGTAGCAATTACATAATGTAAACATGGGCAAATTACGAACGCAGACTCCAAGCCTAAAAAGCAGAGTCAAGTTCAATTTTGCAAAAAAAGTTATTCGATCTTTGATAAAAAGCAGTAACTAAATAATAAAGAATAGGTAGAAAAATCAAACAGTCTTATTCCACCAGCGTATAAGCACAGTATGTAGCAACAGCCTCCAACAGGAAGTCATTGTTCTCATCTGAAAACATTTCAGCCATCCAATTCAATATTGGGAATGAACATACATGTTCCTCAACCACCGGAGCCTCTATCACCATCGGAGGAAAACTCGGGTCATATTCAATTTAACTGCATGCCAAGAAGTCATGCGCCGCTGCAAAAATATTCCAACGTCCCATTATTCCATGTGTCGCTGCTAAGGCCATAATCCCGCCGCTAGAATAGAGCAATTCATGAGCAACTAAGGGGCTCATCAGCTGATCATAATCTGCGTTGTGAGACACCATACTGCAGAGACACAAATCCAGGGCCCAGTCGAAATCACAGCTCAGGCAATCGAAGACACGATGAACCCATGTGAAAAAGGAGAATCGAAACGATAATCCATACGCTGCACTCAACGTTGCAACGGCAGCCTTCCATCGTAACTAAGCATTCGGTTGCGGACCAGCAACAACCGAGAAATATTGTTGTCTGCTTCAAAATGTGCATCCATATTTAAGTAAACAAATTAATACAAGCACACCGGCAACTAATGTGAGCATTAAGCACAATTCACCAAAGATGCTGTAAAAAATCGAATGAAAAAACACTGACAAGACACCAAATATAGTTTCTACAGAAGTCACAAGGCCAATGCTTATAACTTTAAAAAAGTAAGCTAAACCCCTACTCGAGGACGCATTAAAGATAGTCTTAATTAACTCCCTAAAATTCTGGGGCACGTCTATTTTTAATAAAGCATACACTTCTGTGCGGGTGTTTACTACATGAAGGACAAATGTTTCTCTAGCAGATGTAAGAGCGACCTCCTTTTGAGACAATAGCGCTCTTATACGGCTCATTTGGTTGACTCTTCTTCAAGGTCAGAATCGACGGCTAGATTGAAACATCCAGCTTCCCATACAGAGGACTAAACACAACTTTTTTTATAGCAAACCACACGCTCAGTTACCGTAATAATGTAAGCAATGCCTGCTAACATCGCATAATAAATAAGCCACACAGCTGAATCGGATCTCTAATAAGTGACCACTTCTAACTATTCCCATAGCATGCCCTGTGCTTTGATTTAACAGAGAGAGAGTGATCGCACCATAGTTTCTACTGCTACTTGTGACGACTAGTACATTCCATAGTTAAGACATCTGTGTAATTAACTGGAACAGGGAGACATACTTTCTTCAACCCCTGTAGGAAATCCTTAACCTGCAACTGAAAAAAAAGGTTTGTTGGGCGATTTTCTATGTATCTGTGTCCCCCCCATGTCATGGGGGAGCTGATATAGGCAGGTTTTGTCTGTCTCCTGCTGCTCCCGTATCTGCTTTTGATGACTAGTACATTCCATAGTTGAGACATCTGTGTAATGAACTGGAACAGGGAGATATACTTTCTTCAACCCCAGTAGGAAATCCTTAACCTGCAACTAGAAAAAAAGGTTTGTTGGGCGATTTTATATATGCAGTAATGGCCGACAAATGAACTCCTGCCCCTTTTGTAGGGTCAAAGTGATTTGCAACACACCAAAGGTAGAATCTCTTCCACTTAAACGCATATGACACTCTTGTTGAATGCCTCTTAGTCTCTTTCAGAATATGCATGCAGTCCTGCGGCAGGTTTAAGTGTCCGTATTGTAGGACCTCAGGAACCATGCTGCCAAGTTCAGTGAAGGAAGGCTGGGATGGAGAATCTTCCCGCCCATCTTCATCAGTAGGTCTACCCTGGAAGGTAGTCTCCCGTAGGGGAGTACACACAACTGCAAGTCTTGGTTTGTTCAAGTTACAAATTAAATTTTAGGATGAGTAAATGCCAGGGACAAAGTTGTGTCTCATTACAGTCTCATACATATATACATACATACATACATACAGGAGACAATACTTCAATTCTTCTTCCTAGGACAGTTAAAACAATCTAGTTTTATTAAAAAAAGGCAGCACAGTTTACATTTCTTTTTTACCTTTTTTACCTCACAAGTACTTACTTATAACTTCTATGTAAAGACATCTAGCTAGCATTAATGACTAATTTTACAAGCTTTCCTTGCATTTCGGAAATAGGGTACGATCCAGTAAAGTTATGCTCCAAAATGCCTCCTTTTCTTGTTGTTCACCTACAATTTTTCAGAGGAACTAATTCTCCTTCTCTGAAGGTGTACGGCTTATATTTCTTGGAAACTCTCTTTTTATATTTTTCTTTCTGTTTTTCCAGGTCAACCTCAATATTCAGCTTTGTCTGCTTCTGCAACTCTGCTTTTCTAATTTTCTCTCCTGCGATAATACCTGCATATTCGCTTTCTGTAGGCAGTACAAACTCAAGCTAATAAAGGAATTATTCTCAGAAAACAACATTCAACTGACCATTATGGGTGAGGACACCCCCTTTGGCTACTATTTATTCAAGTCCCGAGGTAAGGTGACTTTTCCTTTTGTAGTTAGTCCGCTTGGGCATCGACGCCATTGTAAAGGAAATTTAAAACTCAATCAAGTGGCTTCAATCCTAAAGCGAACAATGCATGGCCCAGCTATAAATCCCAGTCGTTTTGATTCTCATTCACGTGCTTAGACAACGTGCTGGAGTTCGACAGTCTTCAATTTTAAATCTATCAAGTTTTTGTTGGTTTTGGTCCACCTCATATAGGCAATGTTCCTACCAGAAAGCAAGTCACCACCAGCTTTTTGACTTAGCCTAGTACCAAAATATCAATTTCCTGTTCTACTCTGCAAACAGATTATTTTTCAAAATGGTTTGAGGCATTTCCTCTGGAATCCAAGACTGCAGCCGTAGTTGCTTCAACACTGTGGCACTGTACTTATGCCATGGACGTCCGAAAATAGTTCTATCAGATCAAGGCCAGGAGTTTTTGAAAGAAGTGAGTGACCAATCTCGGCCTAACATTTTGATAATGCAAAGATCATATTTTCTATTTTCATTGCCAAATATATATATATATATATATATATATATATATATATATATATATATATATATATATATATATATATATATATATATATATATATATATATATATATATATATATATATATATATATATTACCTACTGGCGGTCGCCAGTAGGTATATATAGTTAGGATTTTTTCTCTATGGGATTTTTGAAAATTCTATGTCTAATAACTTTGGCGTTTGTGGACGGAATTGGCTGAAATTTTCAGGAAAATGGAACATTTTGTTTCTGAGCAGCCCCTGACAATTTGGGGGGGTTTCATAAAGGGGGGGCCGAGAAAAAAGGGGGGTCCCAAAACGCATTTTTCCCATGTTAATTTCCATAGGGCGGTTGGCCTCACTTTTAGCTCGAACGGCTGAATGGATTTGCACGAAACTTGGCAAAATTGTAGGGACTGTTAGCCTGATGTGCCTTTGCTAGGTCTCAATATATGTGCTCCAGTGGATTTTGAGTAATTTAGGTTCAAAAAAATATATATATCTGGGCGGAGCCTAACCACACATCTGATCTGATTGGCTGTCAGCACTTCATCCAAGAAGTGTTGGCAGCCATCTTGGGACCAATATACATGATAGCACCTCATTAAAAAGCATTGTAGTTAATAGAGGGTTTTAGGACTTTAGTTACATTATAAATCATTTGTTGATGGTACCATACTCGTTTTAGGAATTGTGGTGGGTTCTAAGGTGATTTTACCATGTGAAAAAACCTTCTGCTGTGATATCATGAATATTGTTTGAAAGAAAACTAATATCTCATGATTTTCCCACAGTGGTTTGGAAGGGGATCTATAAGCTAAACTGAAAGCATATTTTCTGTAAATTCACATTATCTTTCTCAGTCATGTGAAAATGAAGTCTGACATTCTCAGTAAAACATGTACATCCAACAAGGACAGAGACTGTCAGTTGATTCCTTTGTGTTCTACTGCAGCCTCCTAGAGTGTTCTAAAGAACAACTAGAGCGCTAACAGTCCTACTTATTACAAAGGTATGGCACACCTGAAGCCATCTTGATTGGAATAAAGTGGTAACTCTTAAAACATTTAATTTAAAAAGAAACAACATGAAGGGGTATATTTTGCCATAGAAAGTATGATTAGTGCTGCAGAATGAAAAATTAGGGCACATTTTGAGTGACTTCTCAAATCCTTTTCTATTTCATTAAAACATTCTGACATGCAGTCTCCCAAAATGGCCACCAGAGACAAAAGAGCCCAAATGTAGCCCAAATATCACCCAGATGTAGCCCAAGTATAGCCCAATGACAGAATGTCCCAGAGTGTTCTAAAGAACAACTAGAGCGCTAACAGTCCTACTTATTACAAAGGTAAGGCACACCTGAAGCCATCTTGATTGGAATAAAGTGGTAACTCTTAAAACATTTAATTTAAAAAGAAACAACATGAGGGGGTATATTTTGCCATAGAAAGTATGATTAGTGCTGCAGAATGAAAAATTAGGGCACATTTTGAGTGACTTCTCAAATCCTTTTCTATTTCATTAAAACATTCTGACATGCAGTCTCCCAAAATGGCCACCAGAGACAAAAGAGCCCAAATGTAGCCCAAATATCACCCAGATGTAGCCCAAGTATAGCCCAATGACAGAATGTCCCAGAATGTTCTAAAGAACAACTAGAGCGCTAACAGTCCTAATTATTACAAAGGTATAGCACACCTGGAGCCATCGTGATGGGAATAAAGTGGTAACTCTTAAGACATTTAATTTAAAAAGGAACAAAATGAGGGGGTATATTATGCAATAGAAGGTATTATTAGTGCTGCAGAAAGAAAAATTAGGGCACATTTTGAGTGACTTTTTAAATCCTCTTCTATTTCATTAAAAAATTCTGACATGCAGTCTCCCAAAATGGCCACCAGAGACAAAAGAGCCCAAATGTAGCCCAAATATCACCCAGATGTAGCCCAAGTATAGCCCAATGACAGAATGTCCCAGAGTGTTCTAAAGAACAACTAGAGCGCTAACAGTCCTACTTATTACAAAGGTATGGCACACCTGAAGCCATCTTGATTGGAATAAAGTGGTAACTCTTAAAACATTTAATTTAAAAAGGAACAAAATGAGGGGGTATATTTTGCCATATGAATTATGATTAGTGCTGCAGAAAGAAAAATTAGGGCACATTTTGAGTGACTTCTCAAACCCTCTTCAATTTCATTAAAAAATTCTGACATAGTCTCGCAAGATGGCCACCAGAGACAAAAGAGCCTAAATGTAGCCCAAATATCACCCAGATGTACCCCAAGTATAGCCCAATGACAGAATGTCCCAGAGTGTTCTAAAGAACAACTAGAGCGCTAACAGTCTTACTTATGACAAAAGTATGGCACACCAGAAGCCATCTTGATTGGAATGAAGTGGTAAGTCTGAAAACACTCAATTTAAAAAGGAACAACATGAGGGGGTTAATTTTGCCATAGAAAGTATGATTAGTGCTTCAGAAAGAAAAATTAGGGATCATTTTGAGTGACTTCTCAAATCCTCTTCTATTTCATTAAAAAAATTCTGACATGCAGACTGAAACATGCACTTTGAATACCAGCAGCAGACGTCCCTGGTGAGCAGTAGCTTTACTACAGTGATCTAATGTGCAACTAGAGTGCTAACATTCAGAATTTATGGCAAATGTGTGACACATCTGAATGCCTTCTTGATGGAACCAAAGTAAACAAGCATTGAAAATGCAATAGATCTCGCCCTCATTTAAGTTAAAGCCATTCTGTTTGTAATGAGGTGGCTTTTTAGCTTTGCTTTTATTAGTGTTTTTTCAACTTTCATGTAAATAACGCACCGTTTTCACCAAATCGACTTTGCCCAAGCACACCCTTCCCTTCGGCCAACAAATCCCAAAAATCCGGCACACCTGCCGATCCACTCTCCCTACAGCTCACCCAAGCCCCGTCCCTCTAGCGCAACTGGAACACCCCAAATTCACCTTCTCCATGCGCACCAAAAACTCCCATTGAATAACATGACAATTCGCTACTCCGCACAAAAATTGCTCTTTAAAGCACTTCCACTGCTCCGATCCGCTTCAAACTTGGCTGGAAATTAGTTCCAGCGATTCCCTAACATCTCACCAAAAATCAGCCCAATCCATCCACTGGAACGGGGACGAATTTCAACCCGAATACGCGCCCCCCGCAAACACAAAAAAAAGCCATAAAACGGCCAAATCTCGACCAAAAACCGCCAAAATCCCTCAAAACCTTGCCAACACCAATACGCACGAAACTGAACCGGCCCCTCAGCCCTAGGCTCCGGGAACCCTACTTAATTGACCCAAAAGCCCTAAAAAAGCAACATAATACACACGAAAACGCCCTAACAACCCTAAAATGCATATAAGTATATGTATGCATGCATTTATGTTTGTATTTATATGTAGATATACAGATGATATATGTTTATATATGTATGTATATATATATATTCACTGAAAAAACCATAGGCTATAGACCATATATAGTTAGGAATTAGCATTTACAAAACCTTGAAAATTCACTGAAAAACCGTAGGTTATAGACCATATATAGTTAGGAATTAGCATTTACAAAACCTTGAAAATTCACTGAAAAAACCATAGGTTATAGACCATATATAGTTAGGAATTCGCATTTACAAAACCTTATTTTACTCACACAAAACCATTGAAATTCCATATATAGTTAGTTGCACTAACTATATATCGCGCACCCGCAATCCACTGCTGATGATGTCACATATTACATCATTCATGACATGGTCAGTGACATCACTGATGACATCACTGATGACATCTCAAATGACATCACTGATGACATCACTGATGACAACATCCAGTGACTGTATGTTTCTGTAAAGTTAAAATATGTCTTACATATTGAAGAATGAGTGGATGTATAAGTGTCTGGATGAAGGATTTAGTAGGTGCATGACTGACTGTATGAGTGAGTGATTAAATGTGTCTCACTGAGTGCATGGGTTAGTGACTAAACTGTCTTAATTTGTGCATCATTATGTCTGTTGTTCTGTAAACTGTTGCATGTGTTGATAAGTAGCTATATGAGTAACTATATGGGTTATTGATTGGTTGCCCAAGTATTTGTATGGGATACTGAGTGTGTGTGTGGGTGGCTGGGAGGTGTATGACTCTGTGCATAGATGTGTGAGCAGTTGATTCACTAGATGTATGGTTTCAAAAGTGCATGTGGAAACAGCTGTATGGGCGGTTGACTGTGTGCATGAGTGTATTGGTGAGTGAATGGATATCTCAGTGCTACATGTCAAAGTAAGTACATATGTAAAACACAGTACATGTGAGAGTTGACATATATAAATAACTGTGCATAAGAGCCAGTGAATGTGTGAGTGGCTGTATGGATCATTGTGAACTTGTATCAGGGATTGTATAAGAGAGTTAATATGTGTTAGTATATGTTTGAATAAGTAAAGTTTGTATAACTGTATAGTTGAGGAAATGGAGGTGTGATTGATTCTTTGATTGACTGACTAGGTGTGTGAGTAACTCCATGGATGAGTGACAGTCTGTGAGTGTCTGTTTACACTGATTGTATCTAAGGTTATATTAGAGTCTGAAGAGGTTCATCGTATTATCACATGAATGATATCATCAGTGATGTGATCAGTAATGTCAAATGAGATGTCATCAGTGATGTCATCAGTGATGTCATTTGAGATGTCATCAGTGATGTCATTTGAGATGTCATCAGTGATGTCATCAGTGATGTCACTGACCATGTCATGAATGATGTAATATGTGACATCATCAGCAGTGGATTGCGGGTGCGCGATATATAGTTAGTGCAACTAACTATATATGGAATTTCAATGGTTTTGTGTGAGTAAAATAAGGTTTTGTAAATGCGAATTCCTAACTATATATGGTCTATAACCTATGGTTTTTTCAGTGAATATATATATATATATATATCTATATTACCTACTGGCGGTCGCGTAGTTAGGATTTTTTCTCTATGGGATTTTTGAAAATTCTATGTCTAATAACTTTGGCGTTTGTGGACGGAATTGGCTGAAATTTTCAGGAAAATTGAACATTTTGTTTCTGAGCAGCCCCTGAAAATTTGGGGGGGTTTCATCAAGGGGGGGCCGAGAAAAAAGGGGGGTCCCAAAACGCGTTTTTCCCATGTTAATTTCCATAGGGCGGTTGGCCTCACTTTTAGCTCGAACGGCTGAATGGATTTGCACGAAACTTGGCAAAATTGTAGGGACTGTTAGCCCGATGTGCCTTTGCTAGGTCTCAATATATGTGCTCCAGTGGATTTTGAGTAATTTAGGTTCAAAAAAAGATATATATCTGGGCGGAGCCTAACCACACATCTGATCTGATTGGCTGTCAGCACTTCATCCAAGAAGTGTTGGCAGCCATCTTGGGACCAATATACATGATAGCACCTCATTAAAAAGCATTGTAGTTAATAGAGGGTTTTAGGACTTTAGTTACATTATAAATCATTTGTTGATGGTACCATACTCGTTTTAGGAATTGTGGTGGGTTCTAAGGTGATTTTACCATGTGAAAAAACCTTCATGATATCATGAATATTGTTTGAAAGAAAACTAATATCTCATGATTTTCCCACAGTGGTTTGGAAGGGGATCTATAAGCTAAACTGAAAGCATATTTTCTGTAAATTCACATTATCTTTCTCAGTCATGTGAAAATGAAGTCTGACATTCTCAGTAAAACATGTACATCCAACAAGGACAGAGACTGTCAGTTGATTCCTTTGTGTTCTACTGCAGCCTCCTAGAGTGTTCTAAAGAACAACTAGAGCGCTAACAGTCCTACTTATTACAAAGGTATGGCACACCTGAAGCCATCTTGATTGGAATAAAGTGGTAACTCTTAAAACATTTAATTTAAAAAGAAACAACATGAGGGGGTATATTTTGCCATAGAAAGTATGATTAGTGCTGCAGAATGAAAAATTAGGGCACATTTTGAGTGACTTCTCAAATCCTTTTCTATTTCATTAAAACATTCTGACATGCAGTCTCCCAAAATGGCCACCAGAGACAAAAGAGCCCAAATGTAGCCCAAATATCACCCAGATGTAGCCCAAGTATAGCCCAATGACAGAATGTCCCAGAGTGTTCTAAAGAACAACTAGAGCGCTAACAGTCCTATTTATTACAAAGGTATGGCACACCTGAAGCCATCTTGATTGGAATAAAGTGGTAACTCTTAAAACATTTAATTTAAAAAGAAACAACATGAGGGGGTATATTTTGCTATAGAAAGTATGATTAGTGCTGCAGAATGAAAAATTAGGGCACATTTTGAGTGACTTCTCAAATCCTTTTCTATTTCATTAAAACATTCTGACATGCAGTCTCCCAAAATGGCCACCAGAGACAAAAGAGCCCAAATGTAGCCCAAATATCACCCAGATGTAGCCCAAGTATAGCCCAATGACAGAATGTCCCAGAGTGTTCTAAAGAACAACTAGAGCGCTAACAGTCCTACTTATTACAAAGGTATAGCACACCTGGAGCCATCGTGATGGGAATAAAGTGGTAACTCTTAAAACATTTAATTTAAAAAGGAACAAAATGAGGGGGTATATTATGCAATAGAAGGTATTATTAGTGCTGCAGAAAGAAAAATTAGGGCACATTTTGAGTGACTTTTCAAATCCTCTTCTATTTCATTAAAAAATTGTGACATGCAGTCTCCCAAAATGGCCACCAGAGACAAAAGAGCCCAAATGTAGCCCAAATATCACCCAGATGTAGCCCAAGTATAGCCCAATGACAGAATGTCCCAGAGTGTTCTAAAGAACAACTAGAGCGCTAACAGTCCTACTTATTACAAAGGTATGGCACACCTGAAGCCATCTTGATTGGAATAAAGTGGTAACTCTTAAAACATTTAATTTAAAAAGGAACAAAATGAGGGAGTATATTTTGCCATATGAATTATGATTAGTGCTGCAGAAAGAAAAATTAGGGCACATTTTGAGTGACTTCTCAAACCCTCTTCAATTTCATTAAAAAATTCTGACATACAGTCTCCCAAGATGGCCACCAGAGACAAAAGAGCCTAAATGTAGCCCAAATATCACCCAGATGTACCCCAAGTATAGCCCAATGACAGAATGTCCCAGAGTGTTCTAAAGAACAACTAGAGCGCTAACAGTCTTACTTATGACAAAAGTATGGCACACCAGAAGCCATCTTGATTGGAATGAAGTGGTAAGTCTGAAAACACTCAATTTAAAAAGGAACAACATGAGGGGGTTAATTTTGCCATAGAAAGTATGATTAGTGCTTCAGAAAGAAAAATTAGGGATCATTTTGAGTGACTTCTCAAATCCTCTTCTATTTCATTAAAAAAATTCTGACATGCAGACTGAAACATGCACTTTGAATACCAGCAGCAGACGTCCCTGGTGAGCAGTAGCTTTACTACAGTGATCTAATGTGCAACTAGAGTGCTAACATTCAGAATTTATGGCAAATGTGTGACACATCTGAATGCCTTCTTGATGGAACCAAAGTAAACAAGCATTGAAAATGCAATAGATCTCGCCCTCGTTTAAGTTAAAGCCATTCTGTTTGTAATGAGGTGGCTTTTTAGCTTTGCTTTTATTAGTGTTTTTTCAACTTTCATGTAAATAACATGCATCTGTATGCATATAAGTATATGTATGCATGCATTTATGTTTGTATTTATATAGATATACAGATGATATATGTTTATATATGTATGTATATATATATATTCACTGAAAAAACCATAGGCTATAGACCATATATAGTTAGGAATTAGCATTTACAAAACCTTGAAAATTCACTGAAAAAACCATAGGTTATAGACCATATATAGTTAGGAATTAGCATTTACAAAACCTTGAAAATTCACTGAAAAAACCATAGGTTATAGACCATATATAGTTAGTTAAGACAGTTTAGTCACTAACCCATGCACTCAGTGAGACACATTTAATAACTCACTCATACAGTCAGTCATGCACCTACTAAATCCTTCATCCAGACACTTATACATCCACTCATTCTTCAATATGTAAGACATATTTTAACTTTACAGAAACATACAGTCACTGGATGTTGTCATCAGTGATGTCATCAGTGATGTCATTTGAGATGTCATCAGTGATGTCATCAGTGATGTCACTGACCATGTCATGAATGATGTAATATGTGACATCATCAGCAGTGGATTGCGGGTGCGCGATATATAGTTAGTGCAACTAACTATATATGGAATTTCAATGGTTTTGTGTGAGTAAAATAAGGTTTTGTAAATGCGAATTCCTAACTATATATGGTCTATAACCTATGGTTTTTTCAGTGAATATATATATATATATATATATATATATATATATATATATATATATATATTTGTTTTTTCAGTTTAATTCAGACCTATCAAAGCTCATAGAAATAGAACGTTATGTAGGTGCACAGACATGGTTTATATGAGCAAACTAATGCTACCATTTAAAGGTAGTGCTATTTCTTCTTCTTTAAATGTTTGCAAGTACTTGAGGGGTTGCTCTCATGGCGGTCCTATTGCATCTGCTGAGGGGGCGGAAGGATCATTATAGTGTTTCAGAAGGAGTTGTGAGGAAGATGGGAGGAGGGCAGAAAGTTGATGGGGTGGTAACAATTACGCTGAGGTACATTAACGGAACCGCATTGAGAACAAGTTGGATGGGTGAGATGCAGTTTGTATGACATTCAGTAAGGCAGCTCCCTGCTGCGCCCCTCGCAATAATGTGGCCATTGCTCGGCCCAAGTCACCCATGCACAAGGCCTGCACTGTATAGTAAGCAAGTTCCCCTGTAGAATTTACTAACATATATATATATATATATATACACACACATAGGTACAACTATAATATACTCTTAATAACTCCATTCTCACCATCTGCGTACAAATACACTAACAATAGAGTTGATTCGCATGCACAATATCATCAAAAGGAGGAGACATCGAAAGGAGGAGACAGCCTAACCACGTGACTAGATAGACTTAAAGAAAACAACTCGCAAATATCCCAACACAACACAAGATGACAGGACTATGGAAACCATTCGAATCTACAGCACTACATGCCAAGAACAATGATTACTGAGTAACTGACATTTTCCATCGGTAAGATGTAAGATCTGTCAGAAGTAAAGAAACATGTTCTCAGTGAAGTGAAATGAGGTATTCTGATACATTGAAACAATTTTCACAACTTGTTTACTGTTCCATCAGTGTTTGTGGTCCTCACGTTTAATATTTTGAGCTACACTGAAACTATTTTTACAACTTCTTTACTGTAATATCGACATTTGTGGTACTGACATAAAATATTTCGTGATACATTGAAACTATTTTAAAAAACATCTTTACTGTAATATCAGTGTTTGAGATGCGTAGAAAAAAAAATAAGATACATTTAAAATATTACTACAACCTCTTAACTATAATATCAGCGTTTGTGATGCTTACTATAAAATGTATTTAATATTTATTTTGGAAATGAAGGAACAAAGTTTGTACTTGTGGAAATTAATTTGAAAACATTCAATACATATTTACAATAAGTAAATACGGTGTCACTATGCATTGCGTCAAGTGCTTTTAGAAATAAGCAGCAAAAATTGTCCCTTTAATTGTCATGATGCACACAGCCAGACAAGAAAGGACAGTGCAACTGAAGTGCATTACAGAAAATTAGCAAGCATTTTATTCGATGATTGGGTATTAGGATGGCATACAGAGCTCACATATAAAGTGGTTTCTCAGCCTTCTTACTTTTTCTCTTGAAGGGTTGATAAGGTCTTTCCAAGAGAATCTGAAAGGAGAAAGTAGGAGATGAAGAACAGCCGTAGGAGAATATATCTCAAAGTGCAAAAATAGGATAACAAGGGTGGACCAAAGTCTGCATGTACAATGGTCAGTTGAAGCGTTTTGACATCAGGTACGCCCAAGGTGGTGTATAATGTGCAATATCTGGTAATGGTGCCACCACGCACCGAGTGGGCAAGGGCACATGAATGAATGATTGTGTGGGCTTCGACTATGAGGA
Source organism: Lissotriton vulgaris (assembly GCF_964263255.1). NCBI lineage: Eukaryota > Metazoa > Chordata > Amphibia > Caudata > Salamandridae > Lissotriton > Lissotriton vulgaris. The sequence continues at coordinate 1,089,223,023 of NC_141696.1, read as the reverse complement.
GAATACACTGGAGGAGGACCAGGTCAAGTGAAGAGATCTGATTGATAAAGCATAGCAAAGGAGGTGGCAACAAAAGGGAGGAAGGTCCATGGGTAGTGGAGGCTGCGTTTGTATAACTGTGTCCTACCTACAGTGTTGCAAGCTTAAGACACAGTAACAACCAGAGCCCCTTACTTTGGGCCCCCCATTATTTTGTCAATTAGGGTGGAGGGAGGTAATGGAAAGGAGTAAACTACATGTCTATAAGTGTACTGCTATGTTCAGAACACTAGATCAAGCACTGGAGAACAAAGGTCACATATAAAAGAAGAACCTACACAAAGGAAGGCTGCACAAGAAGGAAGGTTGATCTTGTACACAAACAGGTAAGTCAGCAAAAGAACAACACATGAACAAGACTAAAAACACGGGAAAAAACAGACTCTGTGGAACAGATTGGGATAAGAGGTAGAAGAATACTATAAAAAAAGCAGAGTTCAAATAAAGGAAAGTTCAAAAAGATGTCATATGTGATGACAAAGACGCTGAGGTAGCACTGTTGTTCAACACTTTTAATAATGCCCCCGGGATTTGGCCCCCTCTTGGTCCAATTAAAACAAAAATGCTTATGAAGGACACCTTTGGAGAATTGATGTCACTTTTCCCCCAAACTGCCTTTGTCTATTCTAACATATGCTAAGGGCAGAAATGGAACTGGTCCATTCAATTTTGTCCACAGATTGAGAAAGCTAGGAAACGTGAATTAATCTGTTTCTGATTTTCTCCGACACTATAGAATGGGGTCCATATACCACAACAATCGGCGTTTCAATATGCAAGGCAACTAAAGAAGAGATGGTGTACATTTTACAGATGAAGGGAACATAGTCTTCCTCTTGAATTTTAGACTCTGCATCTGTACTTGTAGGTACTAAAATCTCACAATAAACACAAGGCTCTTTTTAGCCACCTAACAACTAAATACATAAGCTTCATGTATATCTGAAAAATTGTATTTAGTTATTTTTGGCTTGGAGTCGTGCAGCCAACACGTACAAGTCGTGCACCACATGCGCTGGAGTCGCGGACCCTACGGGTTAGATGCTGTGCATCCAACGCTTGCACACCAGGTGCCGCAGGGAGCGCCGCGCTGGGTGCCCAACTCCTAATTTTACCGTAAAAAAAAATTCGCTCCTATCAGTAATATTTAATATCCCTGGGGACCCCATCCTCCGGGGCTTATATAATATGTTGGAGACCGTGGGGGGAGCCCAAATGCCCCCACAGTCCCAGCCGGCTCCCCGAGTCCTTCGGGAGCCGGCATTGCTTTTCCTCAGAGAGAGTAGCTAACATGCTGCTCCCCCTGAGGAAAAGCCATCTGCTTTCCTATTTGGAAGAGAGAGCAGGTACCCAGCTCTCTCTTCCAAATAAGGAAGCAGTTTGCAAAGACAAAGTGAGAGCAGCGAGACTCCCGCCCTGCCATTGCAAACAGCAGTGTCCCGGGGGTGGGCACACTGAGACACTGCAGGAGCCGGCCCTGGGGGATGGCGGTCCCCAGGGCCATCCTGGGCTCCAGGAGGGGGGCCATGCGGCCCCTCTCCCACACATTACAGAAGCCCCGGGGTGGTGGTCCCCGGGGCTGAGGGGTCCGAAGACCCCCCACCCTTTTTAACAAGCCCCAGGGAGTGGCGGTCCCCGGGGCTGCGGGGGGCCAGTGAGCCCCCGCATATATTAACTTAGAGCCCCAGAGGGTGTCTGTCCCTGGCGCAGTGTGTGGAGGATTGGGACCCCCACACTTTTTTTTAAATGCCCCCCGGATTTGGCCGCCCCTGGGACTAATAACCTTTAAACCACGGGAGCCCGCGCTTCATTTATTTTTTTTCAGCGGCAAATAGCACGGATCCTACACGCATCCCGCAATTTAAAAAAAAATTACAACATTTTTTTTTGCCCTAGAGGTCCTTGTGCGACCCCCTGAGCAGGCCTAGGGGATCAGGGTGTGTCTTCATCACCCCGCTTCTACCGAGGCACAAAATGGCTGCCAACAGTTCTTGGTTTCAAATGTTTACAACCTCCTCCTCTTGTGATAGACCTAAGGGTGGTCTTTCTGTTTTGAGTATCATGAGACTGCAGGTGAAAGTATCAGTGGCGGAACTTGGAAACCCAGCTTGTATGGCTTTACTTATGGAGGATAAACTCAGTAGTTTTTATTTTTACCTGATGAATTGTTATAATAATGATTTCCTAAATTCAATTGGTAACAATTTTAAACATGTGTTTGTTTTTGTAGCTGATCTAGTACCTCTGGGACCCAGTAAACTGAAATAACTTTATTACATCCTTTGTGGGGATTTTAATACAAAATTGGAGAATAATTATGAGATTTGTGGATTGGACCCTCTTCTTTCTCAGCAGAGGAGACTGATTCATAGAGAAGAGGAACGGGGGAGGTATATGGATGAACATGTCCTTTTGAATCTAGTAGAAATGCTCTGTGTAGTGAGTACAGAGCTGCCTTCATTCACGGGGCAAGGCGGGCTTCAGAGATAGATTATTTTATTTTGATATGCAATCTCTCATCATGGTTCTCGCAGGCAGCAAATCTTGTATGGAATGGAGCAATCATAGCAGCCTGTATCTCGAGGGATACTACCCAGTGCACAAAATAACCTTTATTGAGGTAGTAATCCCTATAAATTAACTTACTAGCGATGGCCTAAGGCCGGTGTGGCATTTGAAGATCCAGAAGCACATGGGCAACATTAGACTTGCTGTTGAAATCACACCTTGTGAATATTATGATTTTTCAGTCCGATGTGCAAGGTGGTACAAAAATGATATGTTTTAATTCTTTAAATCTGACTATCAGGCAGCTATGGCTAAAGTCAGTAATAAGCAGGCAGGTGTCAGCTCCTTAGTTTGAAAGACACTGTGCCTCTATCAATTTGAGATGCCAGACCCTGGGTACAGTGGAACAGTGCTTAAATCTGAATTATTGGCAAATACACCATTGCTAAACACTTTCCACTGTCCCTGGCTTTTAAGGACTTCTCAACTGCCTTAGATTGACCTTACAGAACAATCTATGGATCTAGAAGCGGATGTGGCGCTAGTGAATTTTTTGTATTCCTTGCACGAGAATGAGGCAGCAAGGGTTCGGTATGGCGTATCAGATAAACTGCCCGACTCATTCCATCTCGCTCTTGGGGTGCGCCAAGGTTGTATCTGGGCCACAATTCTCTTTGTGGTCTACATTAACAAATTGTGATCCACTCTGACTAAAGTCATTAGAGATATTCTGATGATAAAATGTGCAACTGGACTGGCACTGCTTTATGTAGACAATGCTGTACTTATGGCACAGAACCCAGGAGCCCTGCTTGTTGGTGGAACTTTCCTATCCTTTATGAGTGAACTGAACCTGGTAGCAAACTATGGTAAATAACACATTATGGTATATGAACATGGCAAAAAAATGTTAACTAAGGTAATGGGCAAAGCAAAACCATTAGGAACTGTGAATGATTTTCATTACATGAGGATCACCTTTAGAAGCACCAGGTCTTGGCACACACACATTAGAATAGAAACTACTGTTAGAAGAGAGGCTGATGCTATCCTTAAATTACCCCAGGGTGTTGGAAGGGGCACAGTTTCCCCTACCCTTCATGTATAATGCTCAGTGTGTTTTTGCAGCTCTTTATCGGGCAGGGGTTTAGGGTCACTGTAATACCGAAAACTGCAGAAAACCATAGTTATAGGTGGATTTTGTATTTACCCTCCATGTGTTCTCATTTTATTGTACTTTTGAAGCTCAGCCTTTGGTACTATTCTGTCTTGGCTAAGTGTTCAATTACACGTGTGGTGGTATTTGGACCCCCAGACTCTCGGGCACAGTGGTGGCAGTCTTCCAACCGCCCTATTATAATGATGACAGTCAGACTGCCCTTTCCCCATTGCAGCCACCAGGGAACGGCCGTTCCTTTGCGGTGGTGCGGCAGTATAGAGCCAGCAATATGCTTTAGTACAAGTTTAATCTCCACCAAGGTTTTCATGGCTGTTCCTCCTTCATGGAAACCGGGTGGGGAGGAAACACAGTGGGACCTACAGGCCCCCTTGTGGCCCGAGGCCATGGGGTGCATGCATGCTCATGTGAATGCACCCCAGGTACTTCCACAGCATGGACTTCACAGTCCATGCTGTGCAGGAACTGTTTTTGTCTTTCCTATTGCAGTGCCCATTTTCTAATGCACTGCCACTGTAGCATAAAAAAAGCCTGCTAGACACAAGAAACACTTGTAATCTGGAGATCAGCCTGACCATGGGTTTGTCTGTGCAGAAGCTAGGCGTAACCTGCGCCACATTGAAAAACTCGTCAACAGGTTCTAAGCCAGCTTTACTTTTATCATGGATTAATGTGTGGCCTAAAACTGAGGCAAACGTGAATAGCGAAATTATCCTAAACTGATTGAATTTAGATAAGGGCCTACCTATCCCCTGGTTGGCTTTTGTACAATAAACTTGTGAAGTGTTGAATGTATTAATTCTATTTAATTCACCACTTGCCATAAAGAAATCTGATAAGAAGTAGGTAAAGTATTTGTTTGTACATTTTTTCCATTCTCAGAGACTTGAAAATGAAGTTAGAGGACTGTGAAAACATATCTTAGTTTTCATGAACTTGAGGCCTATGAGTTATATCCTAAAATTCCCTTGTCACATTGGGAGTGTTCCTTACTTTTCTGTTTTATGGCGGGCACCGTCCTTAGGATTTTTTATTTTCCAGCAAAGAATTCTCAGGTGGTGTCTTCAGAGGTAGTTTGCCTCTGTGATGGCCAACAGAATAAACTGTAATGCACTTTATGGTTATTTGCACTTTCTTTACGTCCTATTTTAAATGATTTATTGAACTAATTTTGAAGCCATTCGGATTTAGGAAATGGAGGGATGCTCTTTTTTAACTTACAGTTTTAGCTACCCATGATGTTTGACACAGGGTCTACGCTTTCTTGAAAGCAGCAGTAAGATCTAGGAGAACAATGGAGGGTTAGGTGGCATATTAAATTTCAATGTGGTATTGGTTGCTGGATTGATACTACTGGTTATGGTAGTTTTTATGTTTGAGTGGTTTTTAGGGATAAGGGTAGGGGTGTTGCATTTGAATCTCTCTATGTTCTATATTTTATGGATGTTTAAATAATATTTTACTACTGTGTGCCTATACCTTGTATGGCTATTTTTAAGTGCTGAATAAAGCATTGATTAATTGATTACCTACACCCACACCAACATCTACTTCATCATCTGCATTTACCACTATACATACCTGCACCTTTACCCCATCTTGTGCACACATATGTACTTAAACCTCTGCACCTGTTTCTACACCCATATCTTCCTTCGTCACCACATCTACTGTTCCCTATATCCACTCTTTTCCCTCTAGATTCAGAGATACTTCAATACTCAGATGAATATTTATCTCAATCCATAAATCAGCATCTAAACATGCCTGTGTTGTACAGTATATCTACTCCTACACCTGCCTCTACATTTACTTCTTCTGCAGCTACCACTCACATTCCTTTATCACTCACCTACCTGAAAACACAGCTATTGCCACCAGAATCTCTGCACCTACCTTTTCCTCCACACTTAGCTTCAGGACAACCTTTACACCTACATCCCCCTAACTATCACACCTACCCTTACTTCTACACATAGCACCTTCCTTTATGCAACCCTCTACCTTTAAAAGTAGTGATATCCTATTCCCTTTTTTGTTAATGTTACCCACGCAACCTGGGCTTCATCCTGGACTCCTCCCTCTCGATTACCAGACAAGTCAACGCCGTCTCCTCGTCATGCTTCAACATCCTACGCATGCTGAGCAAGATCTTCCGGTGCATCACCACCGAAACCAGGAAGACGGTCACCCAGGCCCTCGTCACCAGCCGACTGGACTACGGCAACTCCCTCTACGCCGGAACCACAGCCAAACTACAGAAAAGACTCCAGCGCATCCAGAACGCCTCAGCATGACTCATCCAGGACATCCCCTGACACAGCCACATCGCCGGACACCTGACAGACCTGCACTGGCTCCCCGTCAGCAAGAGAATCACGTTCAGACTCCTCACCCACACACACAAAGCTCTCCACAACCAAGGCCCCACATACCTCAACGACCGCCTGACCTTCTACACTCCCACCCGCCAGCTATGTTCGACCAACCACGTTCTTGCCGCCGTTCCCCGCATCCGAAGAGCCACAACGGGAGGAAGATCCTTCTCCTACCTGGCTGCCAAGATGTGGAACTCCCTCCCCATCCACCTCCGCCTGACCCAAGACCACCTCTCCTTCAGGAAACAACTCAAGACCTGGCTGTTCGAGCAGTAGCAGACCCCCCTCCCCCAAGCGCCTTGAGACCCTCCGGGTGAGTAGCGCGCTATATAAATGCTTGATTGATTGATTGTTGGCCGAAGTTTTTAGTGGTGGCTGAAACAGACCCTAAAGGGGTCCAATGGTCAGAGCTAAATTGCTCCCCAGTGTGAGCTATGAAAGAAATGTTTCTTCCATACATATTAGCCTCAAGCTTGCCACCCGAAAACACCACCAACTCATCCACGCAACCAAGAAAACTGCATTCAAGGAACGACTGGACAACAACGCACACAACAGCAAGGAACTCTTCAACATCGTTAAAGAGCTCTCCAACCCCAACGCCGGAAACAACGACATCACCCCTTCGCAAGACCTCTGCAACTCCCTCGCCTCCTACTTCCACAACAAGATCGCGGACATACACAACAGCTTCAGCACTCAACCGACGCACGCCACGACCGAACCACCGCCCCCCACCACCACCCTCCGCGCCTGACCCAGATCAGCACCGAAGACACCGTCTGCATGATGAACTCCATCCACTCCGGATCTCCGACCGACCCCTGCCCTCACCACGTCTTCAACAAGGCCGATGCTGTCATCGCACCCCACCTGCGGGACATCATCAACACCTCCTTAGACACCGATACCTTCCCGGAGAGCAGGAAGCACGCCGAACTCAGTGCTCTACTAAAGAAGCCATCAGCCGACCCCACCGACCTCAAGAACTACCGCCCCATCTCGCTGCTCCCGTTCCATGCAAAAGTCATCAAGAAGACCGTCAACAAGCTGCTGGCCGCCTTCCTCGAGACGAACGGATCCCTCGACCTCTCACAGTCTGGCTTCCGAGCCAACCAAAGCACCGAGACCGCCCTGATCGCAGCCACCGATGACATCCGAGCACTGCTTGACAACGGAGAAACAGCAGCCCTCATCCTCCTAGACCTCTCCGCGGCCTTCGACACTGTCTGCCACCGCACACTAGTGCAGCGACTCAGCAACGTCGGAATCCAGGAGAAGGCACTGGAGTGGATCACCTCCTTCCTCGCCGGGAGGACACAGAGAGTTCGCCTCCCTCCGTTCAGATCTGAAGCCACCAAAGTCATCTGCGGCATTCCTCAAGGCTCCTCGCTCAGTCCAACCCTCTTCAACGTCTACATGAGCCCCCTCGCAGACATCGCACGCCGGCACAACCTCAACATCATCTCCTACGCCGACGACACCCAGCTGATCCTCTCCCTCACCAACGACCCCACAACCGCCAGAGCCAACCTTCACGAAGGGATGAAAGAGGTAGCCGAATGGATGAAGAACAGTCGCCTGAAACTGAACTCGGACAAGACGGAAGTCCTCATCCTGGGATCCTCACCCTCCGCCTGGGATGACTCCTGGTGGCCCCCCACCCTAGGGAGCGCACCCAAACCTACAGACCACGCACGTAACCTAGGCTTCATCCTGGACTCCTCCCTCTCCATGACCAGACAAGCAACGCCGTCTCCTCGTCGTGCTTCAACATCCTGCGCATGCTACGTTAAATCTTCCGGTGGATCCCCACCGAGACCAGGAAGACGGTCACCCTGGCCCTCGTCACCAGCCGTCTGGACTACGGCAACTCCCTCTACGCAGGAACCCCCGCCAAACTCCAGAAGAGACTTCAGCGGATCCAGAACGCCTCAGCATGACTCATCCTGGACATCCCCCGTTGCAGCCACATCTCCGAACACCTGAGAGACCTGCACTTGCTCCCGGTCAACAAGAGAATCACCTTCCATCTCCTCACCCACGCTCACAAAGCCCTACACAACCAAGGACCAGGATACCTCAACAGCCGCCTCAACTTCTACGCTCCCAAACGCCAGCTTCGATCGTCCGGCCACGCCCTCGCCGCCGTCCCCCGCATCCGAAGAGCCACCACAGGGGGACGGTCCTTCTCCTACCTTGCCGCCAAGACATGGAACTCCCTCCCGACCCACCTTCGCCTGACCCAGGACCACCTTGCCTTCAGGAAGCAGCTCAAGACCTGGCTGTCGAGCAGTAGCGGATCCCTCTCCCCGAGCGCCTTGAGACCCTCTGGGTGAGTAGTGCGCTATATAAATGCTTTGATTGATTGATTGATTCATATAAATTGTAAAGGGCAGCCTTGAACAATAGTGGCTGGTGAAGTTTGAAAGTGGTGGGGTGTTAAAACCAAAAATAAATTTTACTGTGCAAGCAAACCAGAGTTTCTACTTGGATGACTGGAGAACATTTTGTAGGCAGTGGGATCATTTATTGCATCATGAGATATGCTAATAATTTCATGGTGTGTCAGGCAAAACAGACCCAGACAATAGATGTTGCTATTTTACCCTCCTCGGATAATTTTAAAATTATTGTGGCAAAATAGTGCATGGCCAGCACAACTTCCCTAAAAATATGTAAGATATCTATAGGAATTATAGAGTGTTTCAAATACTGTTTTACCAATACACGCCATCTGTGAATTACAAAAGATAATTATTTTCACCTTCCCATTCTGTTTACTTCAGGTTAATAAACATTTTAAGTTATAACAGTTTATAACTTAAAAAAGGTGTTGTGCAGAAAATCAAGCATTTAGTATCCTACTGCAAGAATAAAGAGTTCCGGATAGGGACTACCATATTAGGTTTAATCCACAAAATTTTTGTTGCAACTTAATTGTGCAGTACTCTTAAATTTCAGGAGTAAGCCACACTTACTCATGTACCAGTTTTTGTTAATAAGACATCTCTTCAAGGTACATGTACATAGGAAATGATACATTTAGGGGCAGATTTATGAGGCCCTTGCGCCACGTTTACGCCGCTGTTGCGTCACGCAAGGCGGCGTAAACGTGGCGCATCCCTACGAACGATTTACAACGTGACGCATCTAGGCAGATGCGTCACGTTGTAAAGCCCTGCGCCGCTTGTAGGCGTTCCGGCGCAGGGTGGGCGTTCCGGGGCGGGTGCGCCTCGCAAAAGTGGCTGAGTGAAATCTATGAGATTTCACTTAGTCACTTTTAAGCCAATGCTGCGTCAAAAGCCTGCGCCTGCTTGAAGTAGGCGTAGGTCTTGACGCAGCATTGTTAAAATGGGGCACCCCCGAAGCCTTGCTGGAGCTGCGTCATGCTTGCGACGCAACTCCAGCAATGCGCCACATTTCCGGCACAGATGCGTCACGCATCTGTGCCGTTTTTGCACCATGGTGTGCCGCATCATAAATGCGGCGCACCATGGCTGGCGGAGCTGTGGCGCACTGTGGCGCATGTTAACTGGCGCATCCCTGGCGCATCTCAATGGTGCGGAGGACGTCTCTCATAACAATGCTCTCGTATGTAAGGATTTCATGTGACACCGAAGATGATGTGGGCATAAAGGTGGAAGGAGGTCTCAGGTTAGTGAAGGCCGACATCACTGGGATCGGTTTGTTCCTGAAGAAATATTTCAACCTCACTTTCCTGAAGAACATTGACGTCTTCCTCAAACCATTAGCAGAGGCCACTCCTACATACCTAAGAGACACCACACAAGTCATCACTCTCCTTGATAATAAACCATTCAACAAAAACGAACAGATCCTGGTAACAATGGACATCGTCTCCCTATATACCAGCATCCCTCAAAGACCAGCATTGGATTGCATGAGACGAGTACTAGAGGGTCGGGAACAACCCACCCCAGTACCAACAGAATTTCTAGTGGCACTCTTAGAAATCGCAATGACCAGAAACTTTTTCATTTTCCAAAATGCCTTCTATGAACAAAGTAAAGGAGTAGCAATGGGCGCTGCCTTTGCGCCGGACTTGGCCATTCTCTATATGTCCGAAATGGAACAGGATAGTATCCTCTCACACAACAACCCTTACAGAGCGATGATTACCTCGTGGTATCGATACATTGATGATGTCCTCCTAATATGGACTGGTCAAGAGTCAACCCTCAATGAGTTCCTGGCCTGGCTGAACAGTCAGTCACAAGACATTAAATTTACCATGCAGTTCAACAAAGAATCGATAGACTTTCTAGATTTAAGCATCAAGGAGAAGGATGGTTACCTGTACACCACTTTGTATCGTAAGCCGTCCGAAAGAAATTCCCTACTACGATATACGAGTCACCACACCAGAGGACTCAGGGACAACTTACCCTTTGGCCAATTTCTTCGGTTACGCAGGAACTGCTCCCTCAAGGAGGACTTCTTTAGGGAATCTGATGATCTTATCAGTCGACTTATAGACCGAGGCTACCCCCAACGCCTTGTCAAGAGATCAAGAAAGAGAGCTTGGTTCCAAGACAGAGCAACACTACTGGAACCTAGGACCAGATCAACAGCCCAGGATCGAATGATTTGTGTGACGACGTTCTGCACTGAAAGCAATGCCATTCGCAAAATTGTCAACCAGCACTGGAACATGGTAGGAGAAATCTTGGGGGTTCCCCATCCCCCTATGCATGCCTTCAAAAGATCCAGGAATGTTAGAGACTTTGTGGTGCGTTCCTTGTTAGGAACCCCACCAGCACCCACGATTCACAGTCTATGGAATCTACCAGAACTAGTGGGCCACTTTAAATGCACCAAATGCAAAGCCTGCCCAATGTGTTTGGAGATCAAACAAATGCAGTACAACGGACTCACAATAGAGCTTAAGTCACTGACCAACTGCAACTCGAGCGGGGTGATTTATGCCATTCTGTGTCCCTGTGACCTTATGTATATCGGTCAGACACAGCAGAAAATAAAAAACCGCATATTTCAACACTGCAGTCGTATTCGCTGTTCTACTCAAGGGGCCCCTTTGGTAGATCATTTCATTGAAAAAAACCACTTGCCTGAATCCATTCGCTGGGTGGTCATTGAGAAAATCTCCCTGGGCCCACGGGGGGGAAATTTGAATACGATTCTGGATATAAGGGAATGCAAATGGATGCAAAAGTTTCAGACAATAAGCAAGGGGTTAAATGAACTTGAGGCTAATTTCTCGCAGATGGCGGGATTGAATCCTGAATAGACCATGGGACATCTCCTACTCATTTACTGCATCAATCATTCTCAGTAATGTGTTCACATAACTGTTACATCCAGGAATTGGCTATTGGCTAGCATATGTTGCGCTGTTAGTTTTGTCTGGTCTTTTACATGTTAAAACTGTATATATTACTGTTCCTTTGACAAATTTTACACTTGGATATTTCTGCCGTGACTAAGTACTAACTCGAATACAGGCCGCATCCCTCGACAGGCCCTGGCTCCTTTCCTAACCACCCTTGGAGCTACAAGAGCTCTTTCGAGACGCTCCCTTCAACGAAATGACAAGCCTCGTATCTGATTGGACCCGCGAGTCGGGCCCCTTTTTCCATTAGTTACTGGCATTGAGCGCCTGCACCGCGAGCACACTCGGATGCAGGACGCCGACGGTGATACAGCACGGCTGTGCGTTCCCGTTTTTCAGGTAACCTTCAGCCCAATCAATGAGACTATCCTTCACTACTCATTATGTGCGGTAGTACGCTTAAACCCATAATGCTAAAATACCACTCCCTTCTTCTTACAGCTTAAAGCTATACCGATACATCGAGGATCTATTCACCAGTGCCCATCGGCTGTGTGTTAACCTACATGCCAAGTAAGTCCCACCTTTTCGAACCCCCGACCTTTCTTTATTATTATATCTCAGGGCCCTGATGGCACCTTTCAATTACTTTCCAGCACTCTGTGGAGCTCGAGGGAGCCCAGATTTCCCAGACGGAACATTTGATGGCCGTTTTTGACGACGTAGGTAACCACCCACGTCTACTCCCTGTACACTATCACTTATCTCACCACACAAATACTGAATCTTGTGTTACAATTATTTTGTAGGCTCTCCATTTCTCTTCCTGATGAAGACCCCACCATGAGGCTCTGAACTAGCCCTTTAGCGTAACCAGGGGTCGAAACGTAGAACTACGCCTTCACTTTACACACCATAGGAACCAACTAAACGATGGACTCTTGTTCCCTATGTGTGATGTGACTTTGGGAACCTTTGCTCATTAACCTGCTAGTAGAGGTTTTTCAAGTGTCGATTTGGATGTAACCACTTTGTCACCACACCTTTACCCTGTCCCTTTCACTTACTCACTCACTTTCCCTCCTTTTCTCTGAGAGCACGTCCGATGAATACCTTATGTATTGTTTTGAGTACATGTAGATACTATAATATGTTTTTTTCAATTTTTGCTGCTTTTGGATCAAATCTGACCGTGCATGATCAAAAATGCCAAAATGTTTATAAATGAATAAGTTGCTTTTTCATTCCGACTCATCTTTTTTAAAAAAAACTCTATGGTGAGTGTGTGTTTGTTGGAAATCATTTGATACTGTTTCAACTCAGACCAAACCTTATTTATACTAACTTCCTATTGTGGTGGCCATTTTCTGAGGCACCGCAGTGGGAGCCAAAATAAAAAAAGCCTACCATACACGAGAAACACTTGTAATCTAGCAGACTGCCCGTCCACAGGTTTGGCGGTGTGGCAGTGGGGCAGTGGGGCAGACTGTGATGGGATTTGGATCAATCACTGGCTTCCTTAGAGACAGACAGACATATGGAGGAGATGGTGAAGGATGGCAAGCAACAGCAATGGAGATCCTTGAAGACAACTTTAGTGGAAGAATATTAAACATAAAAGAAAGTCATTGCTAAGTAAGAAACAAAAGTTATCAGAGATGTAGCTCTAGATAATGAAAAAAGAGAGCTTGGAAACATTATAAAATGATGGGAGGATATGTTTATACACATAATTATACATATATACACTTATCCATATACATTAACATATGCAGATCTGTCACTTTCCCTAAGGGAATCTGCCCGAGTGACAAACTTTAGATGGGTTTCTGCTAAGGCATCATTCAACAGCACAAGAATTCCCGGTAAATTTTGCGCAGATCAGAAGAACTTTGCCTAAAGCATGCTTTCAGAGAAAAATGATGGCAGGCATGTGTGAGAAAATGCTCTTTTTGCTGGAAACTCCCGCTATTTTCCTGCGCTTTTGTGCTGTAATTAGTGCTGGTTTTAGGACATTGCACACTGGGGCATTGGCGTCCAGTGCATAGTGTATGGTCTCTAACCACACAAACAAAATGTTGAATTGGCTAATCATGGATTGATGTTGCCTTACCTACAAGGCCCTATATGGTACCCACTGAACTCAGTGGGTCTATAGGTTAAATGTTATTAGAGGACTGCAGACGCTATTGTGCTAACTATAAAGAGACAATGGAAAGCATGTCTTCAGGCCGAAGCCTGCAGCCTCAGTGTTCAGTCTTAAAATGGCAAATTGGAGCTGGCATAATACACTGTTTGCTGGGCCTAAATCTTCTTTTTTAATAGCTATAAGTCACCCCTAAGGGAGGCTGTAAATTTTCATAAGGCAGGGCGTATGGTATTTAAAAGTAGGACATGCCTACTATAAGTTGTATATTTCTCCTGGCAGTGAAAAATATTCAAAGTCATTTTTCACTGTGGTAAGGCAGGCTGTCCGAAATAAAAACATTGAGTTAGATTATAATGCCTTACAGTGTATAACTTCAGTCCAGAAATAACTAGAATAACGATTCAAGGACTCAATTTATTAGCAATTTAATATTCAATCTGATGATAAAGTAGACATTTTCGGTTACTATTTTGAAATTCAGACCAGTTGACATGTTCCCGTATTGGGAGGCATATTATCAAGTACCGGTGTTAAAATTATCGCTGTTTTATCGGCAGGAAACTGCCGATAAAACGGCAATAATTCGCTTGATAATACGCCTTTGTTAATTCCCATAAAAGCCCATGTTAACATCGGAACATGGGCTTCTATGGGAATTAACAAGGGCCTATTATCAAGCCCATTATTGCCGTTTTATCGGCGGATTCCATGTGAGAGGCATCTATAATCATCATCCCAAATTCGGGCAAAGACCCAACTCTTTGGTCATCTTACTGCCCCATTTCTCAGCTCTCCTAAACATTTATGCCAAAATATTCTCAAGTATTTTGGCAAGTCGCCTGGCACCATTCATGCAAGGCTGTATCAATCCTGACCAAACTAGGCCCGTCCGGAGCAGTAATGCATCTGAAAAAATCAACTTTATTGGCAGATGCATGTAGATCTCAAGTGCCTGCACTGTTATTGGCGGTCAATGCCGAAAAGGCCTTTTGCAGGGTGCATGGTGCATTAGCCATTCCTGTGGAAATTTCACTAAAAGGCTGGCCTGGTTTCCAAGTATAGGGCATGTGTAGCTAATATTTATGCAAACCCATAGATAGGGTCCAAGGCAATGGGAATGCCTCTGATACCTGTTGCATGAGACACAATATGTCTGTACGCTGATGATGCACTATTAAACCATGCAGAGCCAGTTCATCCCCCCCCTCATTCGTAGCACAATATATCTTCAGTGGGGTTGCTGGATTCAAATTCAAGATCAATCTTCAAAAGTCTCAACTTATGCACTTATCACCCTGAGCCAGATAATGGAGACTAAAAGTTCACAGTTTCTTCTGCTTTGGGCAGAGAAACCTATTGATTACCTAGAGCTTGAAACCTTTCCCTAATTGGAAGAAACAGCTTGGTCAAACTATGTATTGTAAAGGGAATAGCTATACTCTTTAAAAAATCCATAAAAGCTCAAATTGAGAAGACTGAACTAGATAAAAAAGGTAGATTGGCAATCACCAGGGTAAGAATTCATACTACCCCCTACACTATAGCGGGTTATTATGGGCCTAATTCTGATGACCCCACCCCCACTACAAAACCTGTACACTCAACTATTATCTTCTCCATCCCCAGTGGTTCCAGGTGGGGATTTTAATATGATTCCAGACCCTAAGGTAGACCGCCTGCCTTCCATGAACCAAGTTAATCTCCCTAAAATGAGGGAGTGGTTGGGAATCTACAAAAGAGATCTGGGTTTGGTGGATATCTGGAAGGAGAAAGGGGACAAAAAATACCCCTTCACCTTCAAAAATAAAAGATTGGGATTATGTCAGGGCTAGGGTGGCTTGTGGTCTAGGGCCCGCCCCCGCCCCACTCTGCAGTCGGAGTTGCCCTTGTGGCAAAATGCATCAATCCTCTTTGGGAGGGCGTTGGTGGCTGATGTGCTTCAAACCTGCTTGTGCTGCTAGGTTTCATCCCTGTTTATAGGTTTGTGCAGGTTTCCAGGTCTTTTGGCTGCTGTTTGCTGTGTTTTCCGCCTAATGCGTGAGGTTTCGCATGCTCACGCGTAATGCGTGAGGTTTGGCATGCTCACGCGTAATGCGTGAGGTTTGGTAGCCCGGTCGCATACGTGGGCGCCGTAAGCACGTTAGCTTACGCGACCGCGCCCTATCCTCTGTGCTCACTATTCTGGGACCTTCTGGGGAGTGGCAGTGTTCTTTTCTTGCTCCCTCTCCTTCTGCAGAGTTCCAGCTTCTTTCGAAGAAGGATTCCATCGGAGGCCAAGAGGATCGTTTTCCAAGGGGGCGTGTCTTGATCCTGTTTGCTTAGAGGGCCAGGCTATCGGTTGGAAGAGCCTTTTTGGGGACGTCTTGTCCTTCAAGGTAGTAGAGTAGGTCGTGCTCTACAGGTAGGACTAGCAAATCCTAGTTTCTTGGCGCTAAAGTCTTTAAGGAAATAACTTTCTTGTTTAATGTTTGATTAAACTATTAGTTCATGTTTTTGAAGAATAATTATGAATGCAGAAGAGTGAAACCATTGTTATATGTTGCACATTGAAACTGCGTTTTACATCTGGTTGCTGGCAAGAGATGTTTAACTTAAAGGTGCAAGGTATATAAAGGCGCATGCATTCATTTCCTGAACAGTTTGTTTTTGCGCAACTCTTTCTTGAAAATGTCTTTTGGGGAAAGGTCAAGAGAAGCTTTGTTCTAATGTAAGACTAAGACAATAGTGAAATTGTACTTTGGATTGTTTCTCAAAATCTTGGTAAAGAGGTTATTTACTAAGGAGTGAGTTTGTTGTTGCTTAAGGTGAATCGGTCGCAATTCACAAGAGAATAACAGAATTGTTTTAAGTATGTTTTGGGTCGCTATTCACAAGGGAATAACTAAATGGTGAAAAGTATGCAATAATAATTATTTCATTGAGCTTCAGGTACCTTCAGAGTCTGTGATTAAGCAACAAGGTTTTTAGTAGTAGAATTCAGTGTTGGTTTTAGGTTGTATAGACAACTGTGATTTACGGAAAGTTTTGCTACTAACCTTTTTCCTTTCCAGATCTCCTTCCCTGCTGTCCCCTTCCTAATTCCCTTTTCCCCCCCGCTTGATCACTCCAAGATTCTGTGTAGTAATTACATTCGGAATTGGAGGTATCGAGAGGTGGGTCTTTATAACTTCACGACAGATCCTGAGGAAAGCGTCGCCTTGACAGAATAGTGAGCCCACGAATTATTTTTCCTCCTGGTCTGAACGTGAAGTCATAATGACCACCATCAATGATTTAATGTCCGCAATCATGCGTATACAAACAGATTTAAAAGAAACCATGGATGTAACTGCTTTGTTAGCAGCTAAGGTAGAAAATATCCAATTACAGAATACTCCTCTTCCGGAAGAGGTTCAAGAGACTGGTGCTAGCAGGGGTAATACAAACATAGCTGTTACCGTGCCCCCTCAAATTCCTTTGGCAGCTCCTGAACGTTTTTCTGGGGACCCCTCCAAGGTGCAAATCTTTTTGACTCAGATCGAGTTGCATTTTGCTTGTAGACCTACTGCGTTCCCAACCCCACAGTCTAAAATTGCGTTCTTAATTTCATACTTGACCGGAGATGCCGCAAACTGGGCAGTTCCTTTGGTCAGACAAGATGACACTTTGCTCTACAACTGGAAACGATTTGTGGAAGAATTTGAAAAAGTTTTTGATCGCAGAACTGTTACTCTGTCAGCTGATCGAGAACTACTTCAATTGAAACAAGGCAATAGGGATCTTGTTTCTTATCTGTCTCATTTCAATAGATTAATCGCTGAAACTTCTTGGCCAGAGGAAAAAAGAGCAGCCCTCTTTTATCAAGGCTTAAAAGACGACCTGAAGGATGTTCTGGCACAAATTGATCCTCAACCTGTAATTTGCTCTGAGTTGATTAACTTAACGCTGCGCTTAGACCATAGACTCTCTGAACGGAGGTCAGATAAAAAAAGAACAGATAAGCCAAACTGGAGATCAGAAGCTAAATCTAGGCCTCAATTTGCGAATTCCGAAACTGGTTCAGAGCCAATGGAAATAGGAACTTTAAGACAACCATTGTCAAAAGAGGAGAAGGACAACCGTCGAAAAAATGGACAATGTCTTTATTGTGGTCGAAAGGGTCACTTCGTGAAGGACTGCTTAACTAAGCCAAAGGGAAAATTTCCTAATTCTAGTAAATCAGCTGCTTTGGAAAAAACAGATCCAAAATCGGAAAACTAACTGGCCCAAGATGTTTGAAGGGAGATCTCTTGGGTACTATTGCCTTCCCTTCTGTGAACTCATGTGTTTCTAATTACAAAGCTCATTTCAGGTTAGCTGTACAAATCAGGTTAATCCATGAAACATGCCAAATGGAAGTTTTAGTCGATTCTGGAGCTACAGGAAATTTTGTAGATTTGGAAACAGCCCAACGTTTAGGGATCATCTGTGAACAAAAAGAGACTCCCGAAATAGTGCAAGCTGTGGATGGAAAAATTCTAGCTGGAGGTCCAGTAACCATGCAGACATCTAAAGTTGCTATGTTCTGCGAAGATGCTAAGCAACAGGTACATAAGGAAGAGCTCCAGTTTGACGTGATCCAAGCACCCCAGTATGGATTCATTTTAGGAATGCCTTGGCTTTGCTTACACAATCCAACCATAGATTGGCGAAAGAGAGAACTGGTCTTCCTGTCTGATTTTTGTCATTCGTCTTGTCTCAATACCTCAAAACCAATTTTGAGTCAAGTGGCCACAGCTGAGGAAAAAGAAACATCGTTACCAAAAGTTTACAAGGACTTCGCAGAAGTTTTCAGTGAAGCTAAGGCAGCCATCCTTCCTCCTCACCGAAGCTATGACTGTCAAATTGATCTTGTACCTGGATCTAGTGTACCAAATTGTCGCATTTATGCTTTATCTGAAACAGAGAATCAACATCTAAGACAATATCTCGATCAATATCTTGAGAATGGATTCATCCGCCCCTCCAAGTCTCCGGCAGCGTCTCCTTTATTTTTCATTCCGAAAGCTAATGGGGAATTGAGGACTTGCATCGATTATAGGGCGTTGAACAAAATTACAGTCAAAAATAAGTACCCATTGCCTCTCATCCCTGTGCTTTTGGACCAAGTTAAAAAAGCAAAAATCTACACTAAGTTAGACCTCAGAGGAGCCTACCATTTGGTCCGTATCAGGCAAGGGGATGAATGGAAGACTGCTTTCAAAACCCGATATGGATTGTTTGAGTACTTGGTGATGCCTTTCGGACTGTGCAATGCACCAGCTGCTTTTCAGTTTTTCTTGAACGACGCCTTGAAAGAGTTTCTAGATCTCTTTGTTATTGTCTATATAGACGATATTTTGATCTATTCAGATTCAGAAATTGAACATGAAGGTCACGTCAAAAAGGTTTTGAGCACCCTGCAATCTCATAATTTGTATTGCAAATTATCCAAATGTGACTTTCATGTTCATGAAGTTGAATTTCTAGGAGTCCTCCTCACTCCAACTGGCATGAAAATGACAGACAGGAAAATCAAGGCTGTTGCTGATTGGCCCACTCCGACATCTGTTCGAGACATTCAGTGCTTTTTGGGATTTGCAAACTTTTATCGCCGCTTCATTGATCATTTTTCTGCTGTAGTAGCTCCCATCACACGATTGTTAAGAAAGAAGGTGAACTTTGAATGGTCCACAGAAGCTGAACTTGCATTCCAGAAGTTAAAAAGGGCCTTTACTGAAGCTCCGGTTCTCATGCATCCCAATGTAGAGGAACCTTTTATCATTGAAGCCGACGCCTCTGATGTAGCTATAGCAGCCATCCTCTCTCAAAGACATCGCACTACCGGACAAATGCATCCAGTTGCCTACATGTCTCGAAAACTAAATCCCGCAGAGCAAAACTATGTAATAGCTGAAAAAGAACTGTTAGCTATCTTAGAAGCCTTTAAAGAATGGAGACATTACATAATGGGAGCGAAATTTACTGTAACCGTGTACACTGATCATAGAAACTTACAGTTTATGAGCTCAGCCAGAATGTTGACCCCGAGACAACTCAGGTGGATGATGTTTTTTGCCGAATATGACTTTATAATCACCTTCCGTCCAGGCCAAGACAACAAGAAAGCGGATGCCCTGTCCAGAAAAGACTCTTCTTTGCATCGCTTTGAAGGAACTCCTCAACCAATAATCGATCCAGGCAAAGTTATTAATGTACTTTCGGCAGACCAATTCTTGGAGAATATTCATGAAAATTTTCCTTCTTCTCTGTGGAAATCATGGCTGAACTCCAATTCTAACCAAACCATCAAAGAAGGGATACCTTTCCATGGAAAACAAGTTTATCTGCCCTCTTTGCAATTACAAGAAACTGTGTTTAATTGGTTACATTCACATCCTATGGCCGGTCACCCAGGCCCTCGAAAGACTGTGGAAAAAGTACAAAAGATGTTTTGGTGGCCAACGCTACAAAAGGATGTGCTGAAAATGGCTAATGATTGTGAGGTCTGTGCCAGATTTAAATCCGATCACACTAAGCCTAAAGGTTTTCTACAGGTTCTACCGACACCAACTGAACCATGGAAACATATTTCTTTGGACTTCATTACTGACCTACCACCAATTCAACATCATACTGTGATCCTAGTGGTTGTGGACAGTTTCACCAAATATGCTCATTTCATCCCTTGTAAACAACTACCCACTGCGGCACAGTTAGCACAAATATTTCTGCAACATGTGGTGCGCTTACATGGACTGCCTTCAGTATTGCTTTCGGATCGAGGGTCTCAATTCTCTTCCAAGTTCTGGCAGCAATGGTGCAAAGATCTACACATCACCTCCAATATGTCCACTAGTTATCACCCCCAAACTGATGGGCAGACTGAAAGACTGAACCAAACCCTAAAGCAATACTTGAGGTGTTATGTTACGGACTCTAAGAAATCTTGGTTGGATTTGCTTTGGATTGCTGAATTTGCATATAACACTTCCTCACATTCATCAACCGGTTCCTCTCCGTTCCAGGCACTCTATGGCTATGAACCTAACACCATACCATTGACTATGACTAAAGATGATGGTGGTGTACCAGCAGTTAGAGACTCTGTACAACTCATGCAAACTATTCACCGTCAAATTCAGGATCACTTGTTGCAAAGCAAGAAGAAATACAAAGAGCAGTATGACAAAAAACACCGTTCAGGTCCTGTGTGTGCCCCTGGGGATAAAGTTTGGTTGTCTACCAAAAACTTGAACTTCAAACACAAGAGTATGTTTCAGCCCAAGTACATTGGTCCTTACCCGGTTCTTCGACAGGTGAACCCTGTGACATTCAAGTTGTTGTTGCCTAGGTCTCTAAGAATTCACCCAGTGTTTCATACTTCCCTGCTTAAACCTGCTAATCAGAATCTGGCTCCCCGTCCAGCCCCGATTTTGGTCCATGGTAATTGGGAGTATGAGGTGCGAGACATTTTGGATGCTAGACGTCGGGGTTCCAGGTTGTGGTACCTTGTCTCCTGGAAGGGATACGGTGCTGAGAATGATTCTTGGGAACCGGCTGCGAATGTTCATGCCCCACGCTTGGTACGCCGTTTCCACCTCCTCCACCCTTTGAAGCCGGGCCCTAGACCACTCTTGGGAGGGGGGAGTACTGTCAGGGCTAGGGTGGCTTGTGGTCTAGGGCCCGCCCCCGCCCCACTCTGCAGTCGGAGTTGCCCTTGTGGCAAAATGCATCAATCCTCTTTGGGAGGGCGTTGGTGGCTGATGTGCTTCAAACCTGCTTGTGCTGCTAGGTTTCATCCCTGTTTATAGGTTTGTGCAGGTTTCCAGGTCTTTTGGCTGCTGTTTGCTGTGTTTTCCGCCTAATGCGTGAGGTTTCGCATGCTCACGCGTAATGCGTGAGGTTTGGCATGCTCACGCGTAATGCGTGAGGTTTGGTAGCCCGGTCGCATACGTGGGCGCCGTAAGCACGTTAGCTTACGCGACCGCGCCCTATCCTCTGTGCTCACTATTCTGGGACCTTCTGGGGAGTGGCAGTGTTCTTTTCTTGCTCCCTCTCCTTCTGCAGAGTTCCAGCTTCTTTCGAAGAAGGATTCCATCGGAGGCCAAGAGGATCGTTTTCCAAGGGGGCGTGTCTTGATCCTGTTTGCTTAGAGGGCCAGGCTATCGGTTGGAAGAGCCTTTTTGGGGACGTCTTGTCCTTCAAGGTAGTAGAGTAGGTCGTGCTCTACAGGTAGGACTAGCAAATCCTAGTTTCTTGGCGCTAAAGTCTTTAAGGAAATAACTTTCTTGTTTAATGTTTGATTAAACTATTAGTTCATGTTTTTGAAGAATAATTATGAATGCAGAAGAGTGAAACCATTGTTATATGTTGCACATTGAAACTGCGTTTTACATCTGGTTGCTGGCAAGAGATGTTTAACTTAAAGGTGCAAGGTATATAAAGGCGCATGCATTCATTTCCTGAACAGTTTGTTTTTGCGCAACTCTTTCTTGAAAATGTCTTTTGGGGAAAGGTCAAGAGAAGCTTTGTTCTAATGTAAGACTAAGACAATAGTGAAATTGTACTTTGGATTGTTTCTCAAAATCTTGGTAAAGAGGTTATTTACTAAGGAGTGAGTTTGTTGTTGCTTAAGGTGAATCGGTCGCAATTCACAAGAGAATAACAGAATTGTTTTAAGTATGTTTTGGGTCGCTATTCACAAGGGAATAACTAAATGGTGAAAAGTATGCAATAATAATTATTTCATTGAGCTTCAGGTACCTTCAGAGTCTGTGATTAAGCAACAAGGTTTTTAGTAGTAGAATTCAGTGTTGGTTTTAGGTTGTATAGACAACTGTGATTTACGGAAAGTTTTGCTACTAACCTTTTTCCTTTCCAGATCTCCTTCCCTGCTGTCCCCTTCCTAATTCCCTTTTCCCCCCCGCTTGATCACTCCAAGATTCTGTGTAGTAATTACATTCGGAATTGGAGGTATCGAGAGGTGGGTCTTTATAACTTCACGACAGATCCTGAGGAAAGCGTCGCCTTGACAGATTACAATCCAGAATTGATTTCTTTCTGACAGATAAAATATTAGTGGATAAAATACACAAAGACGAGCACTTGCCAGCCCTGTTGTCGGACCACTCTACCGTGGTACTAAAAACTCAGTTGGGTAACGAACAATCAGTAGTGAGATGAACGATGGATTGCACTATTTTTAATGATTCCCAAATTATTGAGAAACTTAAAATAGATTTGGTGGAGTACTTCGAGAATAATGAAGAGGGAGTATCTCCGCAAGTCACATGGGATGCATACAAGGCTGTTAATAGGGGGAAGATACTCAGTTTGTCTGCATATAAAACAAAAAGATCAAAACAAGGAATAGGAATGTTGGAAACTAACATCAAAAACAAAGAGTTATTAATAGAAGCTGAGGGGGATTCAGAAAACAAAAGAAAGTTGGAAGTGGATAGGGGGGTGCAAGAGGAAATGTTAACAGGAGTACTAGAGAGCAAAGTAAGAGAGAAATGGGAGGCAAGCAAGTTAGCTCATTATGAGTGGGGAGGGAAGCAGCAAGCTGCTGGCATGGAAAACAAAGACAGACGCCAGTAGAAATAAGATACTTAATATTCTACCGCAAGATGGCTCAGATCTATGCTCAGAACAAGCAGTAATAATGAAAGAATTTGTAGACTTTTTCTCTTCTCTGTATACTGAGGATATTGCTCCATCAAGAGAAGATTTAGATGAGTATCTATAAAGTTAACAAGTTTGGAAAAAGAGGAACTAAACGCCTTAATCACAAAAGAGGAGGTAGAAAAAGCGTTGAAAGGTCTGAAGGGGGTAAAGCAGCAGGGACACGCTCTACCTAATGAATTATACAGCAAACTCAGTGAGATCCTGTATTTCACACTTACAAACTTGCTAAATAAAATCTACTTAGAGAAGGGGACAATTCCCCGCTCGTGGAATGACGCTACGATAAGCATCTTGTTAAAACCCGTTAAAAATCCTGCAAAATGTGAATCTTACCGCCCCATAAGCCAACTTAATTGTGATTATAAGATCTTCACACAAATTCTAGCAAAAGGGCTTGGTAAAATTGCAGGTAAATTGATAAAAGAAGATCAGAATGGGTTTGTAAGGGGCAGGCAACTGCAAGAACTTACACAGAAACTTATCGGGTCAATAGATATAGCGACAAGCGAAAAAATTCCCCTAACTATAATAACTCTGGACGCGGCCAAAGCGTTTGATAGAGAAAATTGGGCTTTCCTGAATATAACTCTAAAAAAATATAACCTGGGTGAAAATTTTCAGGGAGCTATTAAAGAACTGTATCGAGCACCAAAAGCCAAGGTCCTAATTCACAGGAATTTAACAGAGAATATATCTATATATAGAGGGACTCGACAGGGATGTCCCCTATCTCCCATGCTTTTTAATTTATATATCGAGCCGCTGGCATACAGGCTTAGATCTCACCCTGAAATAACTCTGTTTAAATATAATGGTTGGGAAAAAAAATAGCTTTGTATGCAGATGATCTGATGATTTTTACGGACAACTATGATGGATCCAATAAATCGATTGAAGACACTTTAAAAAATGTTGGGAGGGTATCCGGTTATCAAACCAATCAATCAAAAACGGAGATTATGAGATGGAATACACGAAAATTGTACCTATACCAGGGAGAAAATCAGATACTTAGGAATAGATCTGATTAAAAGCTTAGACAAGATAACCAAGATAAACCTGGACAGGATAACAACGGAAGTGAGAAAGTTATTAAAAGCGTGGGGAGGCCTCCCTCTGACCTTTTTGGGTACATGAAATTTAATTAAAATGTCTATCCTCCCAAAATTAAAATTTTTATTTAGTGCAATCCCATTAGAATTCAAGAGGGATACACTGAAGAAAATACAAGGAGAACTAGCAAGCTTTATCTGAGCGTCCAAAGGTACACGTATAGCTTGGGGAAAACTGTGAAGAAGAAAAGCAGAAGGAGAAATTGCTAGTCAGATTTAATAGAATAATATAGAGCCTTTCAGTTTAAGCATATGAGGGTTCTACTGAGTAATCAAGATCTGTACCCGGAACATCTTAACCCCTTCCATGCTCATGATGGAACGGTTCCGTCATGAGCGTCGGTTGAGCTGTGCTCATGACGGAACCGTTTAGTCATGAGCCGATAGACTCATTAGAACCTTCAGCACAGCGCGAAAATTCGCGCCGCGCTGAAGGGGTTAAAGTAATGACTGAAAATACTGGACACTTCTTGTACAAATTCGGTCATCCAAAGTATTTCAAAAAAGTAAAATTGAAGACTTTAAAATCAGCAGCTAAGCTATGGTACCAGATAAGGAGTACCCTAAATATTCCATATTACAGTGAGTTTGCACCTATATGGGACTCTCCAGGAACCCCAGAGTGTCTTAAAGACAAATTGGCAAATCCACTGAAAACATCAGGTTTCCAAGTATTGGGACAGTTAATGGTTGGTAACACCATAACAGATTGGGAGACTCTGTTTGCGAATACAAATGCATCCCTTTCAAAGTTTAAATTTTATCAGCTCACTAGTTGGGCAAAAACATTGAAGGAGAAAAGCAGCGGAAATAAAACATTAGAAACATCTATGATAAAAAATTCCCCTAAGAAAAAAGAAATTGCATTATGGTACTGGGCACTTATTGAAGCCGGGGAGGAGGACTTCCTGTTCCAGAAAAAAACTGGGGGAAAGATCTGCCGTCGCTGGACCTCCAAAATCTGTGGCAAGTATCTATGAACAAATGCTGGTCCATTGTGAAATCTGCTACCCTAAGGAGAAATTACCTCTTTACCTCCCATAGAGCCTACTGGACGACGAAGCGACTATCTAAATTCGGCGGACCTAACATGAAAACCTGACCCAAATGTGGCTTACCAAGGGCAGATGACGTGCACATGTTTTGGCAGTGCCCCCAGCTCGATGGCTTCTGGCAGGAAGTGAGTAAAATCGTAGAAACGGTACTGAGAAGACCAATTATAGTAAGTATGGATCTTGTTATTTCTGGGGTCAGTAGACAGGAGGGGGCAATAGCCTTAACAAAAAAGGCAGAGAATCTCTTGTTCATTTTGAGTTTGTTTGCACAAAGGGAACTTTGCATTAAGTGGATAAGACCAGCCCCCCCACACACTTCCTCTATAAATATAATAAACAAGTGGGACAGGAAAGGGAAACCCAGCAGGAAGTATAACTATTAAGAGATTTGGGAAGACTCCCAGTTTGTAAATTAAAATTGGGATACTTAGAACACAACACGCTATGGCCTATTTATTTCCAATGATTATGCAACGGCAATAAACTTACAAGTAAAATGCTTGTGTGAGTGGCCAGGGTGGTCAGCTCCCCCACTTTGATTGAAAATTACTGAAAGTGTTATGGACGTAAGGGGATCCTACTCTGAAAACACGTATGGCGAGACCCCCTAAATCCAAGGGTTGTGAAGGTTCAGAAATCAGAGAACCGGGTCCCTGAAAACTCCAAATACACTCTATTTCAGAATGAAATTTTTTTTTTTTTTAAATAAAGACAGTAAACATAATCATGACAGTATATTTCAATGAACGAACTGCGGAGGGAACCCAGTGCATTCGATGGAATATCAACGCATGAGCTTCTCGAAAAGCCAAGTGATATTCTCCAAAATCCATAACAAACTATCTGAAGGCCACCAAAACAAAAGGATACAGAACCTTAATGCAGTCCTACATTTAGCTCTTGAGAGAGTAGGAACCAGCAGATAAAATCGTCTGGAGGAAGGCACGTGAACTATCTGCTGTAGGAACTGTTGTTGTTACAAAGGATGGACAGACCATCTAATGGTATGGAGAACATGTTTTTTCAATTATTGGTGACTCAGTGTCTGTGTTTAAATATTAGGAAAAGTCAGTACTTGGAAGAAAGAATGGATGACTGACTGCATGGATTAAATAGTGAATGGACTCACTGATGGGTAAGTGAGAAAGTACATTGTCCGATGCCTTGGTGAATAAGCACAGGCAAAGTTGATTGCACAAATTGATGTATGTGTGGATGGATGAATGAGTAGGTAACTGTAAAGATAAGTAGGAAAATGAATGAGTAAGTTAATGGGTGATAGATGAGCGAATATCATTCCTAAGAAATGTTTTCATAGCTTGGGCGAGTGGCTTGGCATTAATTGAAAAAATGCATGTAAATTAAATGCTACTAATGGGTTTTCAGTGCCTATGTACCATCCACATAAATATCCCCTTAAAATATATCCAAGGTCTGCAATTGTAGCCTGAATGCAGTTTTAAACTGCCCATTCGAATTGGCAATAAACTCCTTTGCTAAGCCTTAAACTCCTCTTCATGTAAAGTAATGTAATGCCCTAAATAGCCCATTTGGCAGGGTGCATTGTAATTAAACGTTTTAACAGTGAAAAACTCCTACATTTCTTTTTCACTACTGTGAGGCCTACCTCTTGCATATGATAACATTAGTTTGCCTTATTACATTTACTAAGTGGTAGCTTTTGATTGGGAAAATGTAAGCATTTCGTGTTTGGTGTCTGAGAAATTTTGAGTCAGATTTTCATACAATTTTTACCATGTCTCTTCTAGAGAGTTGGTATTTTCCTGCCCTATTTGGTGCCTGCAGCCTGTTCTTGAGTCACATGACTGGGGATAGTTGGCAGTTGGGCTTTGTTGATTCCTCCGAGACAGCCACACAATAGTAGGACTAGGTGTGCTTGAATGGCCAATTAAATGGCAGTATGGGGGAGTGGAGCTGGGCACAGCTTCCCTTGTAACACAATAAGCTGTGCTCTGCCATCACACAAAGAACTTTTCACCAGTGCATTGTTCGTGCAGCCAGCTTGGAGCCAGGGCAAGGGAATCAGGAAAATTAAGTCACTGCAAACTGATTCTCTAGAAACTTCTACCACTTCAAGTGAGGCACTGGGTATAAAAATAGAATTCTCATGCCCACTATTCATGTCACTTTTTGAGCCTGTGGAAGGAGTCGAAGAGGACTACTTGTTGCACCTGTCAGGATTGCGTTGCTTTCTGAAGTCTGACAGGAACCCTTTCGTTTCTGAGTTATTGAAGGTGAATGGGATTGAGTTTGAGTATATGTGAGTGTTTTGAGAGTGAAAGCCACTCGGACAATGAAGAAATCTTTTGGCATAAGAGAGAGTAAAAAAGGCAAAATGCAGACCCTTGGAGTAATGCATTACAGTAGATGCATACATGGCAAAAGGCTGTTGTTGGCATACAGAGGTAATTCTTTACCTCAGTGAGGACAGCCTTGAAGATTCTTGTACTAAAAAAATGTATGTAATTTTTGGCATAATGCTGCAATGGAACAATGTAGGTCATCTTAATATATGGTGAACACATTAGGCATTCAAACTAAACTTTCACCAGACAATGCTGGCTAGAATTTGTAAACATGGGCCATTTTGTCATCTTCAGCTGCGCAGGTCAAAGCAGAGCTTTGGAGACATTCTATTTCTATTTGCAGTGTCAAAACATGTGTATTTACATCAAATGTTTCGGAGTTAGTGCATGAGCAGCTGACAGCACAGCAAGGAAACTGTGAGCGTTGTTTGCCTCTCAGTGTTTCGTGGCTGTGTATTCTACAGTGCAAGCACTAACTCAGAGATATTTTGGTTTAGAGGTATGAACCATAGACATTGTTATGGCAAAAAACACAGGCGTTCTGTTCAGTGCTCAGCTGCTCATTGCTCAGCTGTGACATGGCCCCCATGTGTATCCAAATGACACATGCATGCTATCTAAAATGGATAAATTGGTCTGTGCCTTAAGCTCAAGGAAAAACATTCCATGTCATCGTCATCAGACCCTTGATATCATGAGCTCTGCTTGAAGATATGACAATGTATTGCCCAAATTCAGGGTAAATCATCAAGAGGGCCATGGCTCTACTTTTCCTATGCCTAATCTCACAAATAGGGTATCGTTTTTATCAGGAGATGTGCAGGAATGCTGGGTCGTATGAATTTGGTTGATCCCCACAGCTTCTGGGAACATTCCCTCACAGAAACATGAGGAAAATGAATGCTTTTAGCCTAGTTTGAACTTTGCAGGGGATAGTGGATATAAAAAGGTCCATGGAAATCACCCCACCTTGGATTACTGTGGGTGTTCAGTGTTTACAAATGTCAGGGACTACTATATTTACCTTGGAGCTGACTTACACAGATCAAAAATACCAGAACCAACTATGAGGGCAATTTGGTATAGACCTTTTTAGGCATTCTACTGGATGGCAGCCTTCTATTACCCTGTAGTAATCTCCAGTCGAGCTGCTGGGACTGTTCCCATAAGGCACAGGGTCAAGGCTGATTTGCATATGGCCATGTCTGAACTGGGGTGGTGTGGAGTGAAAAAAAACTATGGATTTAGGCCCAGATTTCTTTACTGGGGTGAATGTATGACATTGTTCTGCATGCTGTCCATCAACTGTGGTTTTTGCATTTGTCACCCTGAGTGGGATGGGTATGCTCAGACGTGAGTCCCATGCTCTCCACACCACTGGAGTCAGGCTATCCTGGCTGAAGACGGCTGATAGCCAGAAACCGGTCCTAGGATGCTTGATTCCGGTTCAGGAAAGACATGGCTTGGCAATTCGGGCTGGACTGTTTCCATGAGGCACAGGGTCAAGGCTGATTTGCATATGGTCATGTCTGAACCAGGGTGGTGTGGAGTCCAAAAAAACGATGGGTGTAGGCCCAGATCTCTGTACTGTACTGGGGTGAATGTACAACATTGTTCTGCATTCTGTCCATCAACTGTGGTTTTTGCATGGGAATTTACTTTCAGCACAATGCATGTAGGTGAGATGGGCTTTGATTTGGCACATTCTTATGTTATTTTATGTTAATCAGTACAGCATACTAATCACCTGAGAGGATATTTTGGTGTTTGGGCAAAGTGTGTAGATGTGTGGTCCAGGGTGTTTATGTGAAGATCCAGGACTTCAGCTTCTTGTGGAACTCTAGAAGTGAGGAGTCTCTGATGTGTTGAGGGAGATAGTGCCATGTCTTGGGTGTGATGTAGGAGAATGAGCAATCTCCAGTATTGCTTTTGCGGATGCGGGGAGAGTGTGCAAGTAAGAGTGGGGCAGAGGGTAGGTGTCTGGTGAGTTGGTGAAAGTGAATGCAGCTGTCCAGGTATTCTGGTTCTGTTTTGTGTACTGCTTTGTATGTGTGTGTGAGAAGTTTGAATTGGCTGGGCTTGTGAATGGGAAGCCAGAAAGGCATCCTGAGGTGTGATGTGATATTGAGGTCAAGTAGGAGTCTTGCTGCTGTGTTCTGCATGTTCGGGAGTGTGTGTAGGAGTTGCATGGAGATAGAGAGAGTGTTGAGGTAGTCTATCCTGCTGTTGATGAGGGTTTACCTGATGGTCTGTCTGCTGTTATGAGGGAACCATTTGAATATCTTTCGCGGCATGCACAGGATGTGTAAGCAGGAGGTACACAAATTGCTTTGACTTGAGACATCATTTTGAGCTTGTCATCTAGAATGATAGTAACATTTCTTGCGTGACCACCAGGGAGACTCCTATTGGGAGATCGCCAAAGAGCTGAACTTCCAACTTGTTCGAGGATGAGTTGGTCGTCTTTGGCATAGGAGATGACGATGACGTATTGTGATCGTATGGTGTTGGAGAGTAGTGTCAGGTATATGTTGAAAAAAATTGTATCGAGGGATGATCCCTGAGGGACACCACATACCAGTTTATTGGTCTCTCATGTGAAGAGTGGCAGTCTGACCCTTTGGGTTCTTCCAGTGGGGAAGGAACAGATGAATCTGAGAGCAGATCCTTGTATGCCAGTCTTTTGGAGTCTCCTGATAAGGGTATTGTGGGAGGCAGTGTTGAAGGCCATGGAGAGGTTGAGCAAGATGAGGGCCACCATTTCTCCTCAGTCCAGGATGTTTTGAATGACGTTGGTGTCCGTGATTATTGCTGTTTCAGTGCTGTGGTTCTCTCTGAATCCCGATTGTGTGTTGTTTAGAAGATGATGAACTTTGAGATAGGAATGTGAGTTGTTTGTTAATGGCCTTAACAGTCACTTTGCCTGGGTAGGAGAGCAGCGAGATGGGGCATAATTAGCTCTGTTGATTGGGACGGCTGTGAGCTTCTTGAGGATGGCACTGATGTCTGCATGTTTCTATTCATCCGGTAAAGTGCTGACCCTCATGGAGGTGTTGATGATGTGGGTCAGGGTGGTGCTGATTGATGATAATTCAAAGATATAGCTACGGCGGAGGCATGAGTCCTTTGTGACCCATGAGTGGATGGTACACACGATTGCTGCTGTGTCATTTCTATTGAGGGTTAACCATTCCGTAAGTGGCCATCTTGGTTGGTGGTGGGTAGGTTAGCAATGACTTCTCTGGGGATGGACTGGTGTGCAAAGTTGCTGTAGACGAAATTTGATAGGCTGTTGCAGAGTTGTTGGGAGGCAGCGATGTTGCTGACAGCTGCTGAGTGTAAGGTGAAATCCTTGTCGATCGAGAAGATCTTCTTCCAATTTGCACCTGATTGTGATTTTTTTCTTGGTGTCTCTAATTTGCTAGTGATAGCGTCTGAGTGCAGCCTTGTAGGTAGTTCTGTTGGTGGTGTCATGCCTGGCTCTTCATTTCCTTTTACATGTTTACAGTGTCAGTCGGTATCTCACAGGTCTTTTGTGTACCAACAAGCCTGCTTGTTTGATCTATTATGCTTGTTGTGTTGATGGATGTGACGGAGTCCGCAAAGTTCTTAATCCAGTTGTCAAGGATGTCCATGGGGCTAGGCTGATCAGAATTGAGGGCGCTGAGCCAGTCTGCTTATGTGACTTTGCCCTGCCACAGCTTGGAATGCTGAAGCTGATAGGAGTGTTAACTTGAGGTGTGTTCATTTGGGAATGGATGATGGAGTGGTTGCTCCATGTGAGCAGTGTGGTGGAGTTGTATTTGATGCTGTCGCCACCCCCTTTTGTACCGCTTTTGGCCACCTCAAGTGTGGCAGGGTATGCTAAGACGTGAGTCCCTTGCTCACTTTGCCCCTGGATTCAAGCAAGCCAGGCTGAAGACGGCTGGAATGCCAAAAACCAGTCCTCGGAAGCTTGTTTCCGGTCCAGGGAAGACATGGCTTGGCAGTTCGGGCTGGACTGTTCCCATGAGGCACAGGGTCAGACTGATTTGCATATAGCCATGTCTGAACTGGGGTGGCAGAGTGGGCTAAAGAACGGTGATGGATTAAACCCAGATCTTTTGACTGGGTGTGAGTGTTTGATTGATTCAGATGCTCCTTCCATCACCACCCCCTTTTGCGTCGCTTGTGATGATGGCATGCAGGGTGTGTCCTGCAATGCATGTAGGTTCTGTGATGAGCTGGGTGAATCCGAGGGTGTGCATGTTTTTGAGGAGTGTTGTGGTGCAGTGGTCATTTCTGTCTTCCAGGTGAATGTTGAGGTCAAAGAGGAGAATGTAGGTTCTAGAGTCGATGGTGAGGAAAGTGACAAAGTCATTAATGAGGTAGATACAATGGCTAGTGGTTTGGGTGGTTGGTAAGTAAAGGTCCGAGTCAGATTGAATTTCCAGAGGTTTGCAGCTCAAAAGTGCAGATGTTCCATGAATAGGGTGGCATTCACTGTGGATGTTGTGCATTTGATGGATTCCTTGGAGATGATATCCGGTCTTGCTCCTGTCTTGTGAAGGCAGTCCTGTTGTGCAAACATGTAGTTCACTGAGATTGCTGTAGTTATGTCAGGAGCTGATGAGGGGCTGATCCAGGTCTCTGTGAAGTAGAGGCTGTCGAGTGGATCGCAGCTCAAAAGTCTGATATTTCAGTTGTATGTTTGCTGAGTGATTGTGTGTTGAGATGCATGCATGCAAGTGGGTGTTGATGTCCTGTTTAATTGTGGCATGTGTTGTAGTGTGGGAATGTAGGCTTTGCTGGTACTTGTGCGTTATGTGTGTTGGGAGGGGTTGCTAAGGACATTGTTAGTAGTTATTTGCATAGGATGATAAGGGTGATAAGTGGGTCACTGATGGGGAACCGGCAGAGAGTACAGGTGGCCTGAAACAGTCTTTCTCACTGTTGATTTTTTGTGTTCTGAAAGGTCACATGCATAATTGCAGCAAAGATTAGAAACCATACCTAAGAGATTCAGGACATATCCTGCCTATTTTCCACAATGAAACTGGCACATAATATAGGAGTGTAACTCATTCTGTCTGATTTTGAAACTACCAGCAGTCATTGGTTCAAATCCAAAAATACTACTATGAAATGACTTCCCATAAATCAAACCTGAGAAATCTTGGTTATTAAGATCATTTACTTAATGTATTAATATCTGAAAACTTTACACATGACATACTTGTTGTGAGCCCTAAAATCCACATCAAAGCATTACCGCTTAAATGTCCATTCACACACCTTTCATGTGCACCACACTGATCAGTTATTCAGCCACTCCCAATTTACGTTCGACCATAACTGAATATGGCAGTTAGTATGCCATTCAATTTTACTTCCACCCACCGCAAAATTCACCATGAGTCCACTTCAGCCACTTATCATTTATAGTTAACGCAGGTTCCCCCACACTCTCCCCTCTGGACGACCTGTTGAAGCACTCCACACTGCAGAGGTAGTGCGGAGTGCTACATTTCAAGACCTAAAAAGTGTTTATTAACAATAGAGGGAAATATGTTTCCAGCCACATCTTGAAGCAGCCCGTGTTCCGTGCACCTCCACTATCGCCTTGTAAACATCATATTACAAAGTTCACTTTTCCAGGAGAGCATCCAAAGATGGTGATACGGTCAACAACAAATAAATATATATGCTCCTTAACACCTTAGCAGCTATGGAACGTCCAGCTCCAGTGCTGAACGTTCCATTGCGCAGGTGAGGTTCGAACGTCCAACGGCCGACGGCAGCACTCCTGAGGTAGAGGTGCCGTCGGCCGTTGGACTAGGCGCAGCACTTATGAGGTTAGTATGTTGCATTTGTCGTTAAGTATTAGGGAGCCCTTTTGAACGAGCCACAGGATTTCTTGGACATGCCCAAACATGCTTATTAGCTTAAGAATGTATGCTATATGTGTATTGTTTTTGCTGTATGTAGAGCTTAAGCTGTCTATAGGGGGATAATGTGACCATATCTTTCTGGGAAATTATATTATTATTATTAATATTATTATTATTATTAATAATTGTATTAATATTATCATCATGTGTATTATTATTAATAATAACAATATAATTATTAATAATAATATTAACAATAATGATAATAATAATAATAATAATAATAATAATAATAATAATAATACTAATACTAATACTAATACTAATACTAATAATAATAATAATAATAATAATAATAATAATAATAATAATATTAATAATAATAATAATAATACATGATTATTATTATTTGTAATACTAGAAGTATTAGTAGTAGTAGTAGTAGTAGTAGAATTAGTATTATGGTATTATAATAAGAGGAAGAAGAAGCAGCAGCAGAAGAAGAAGAAGAAGAAGAGAGTATCATTATCTGTAGGTCTATATAACACACTTCTGCTATTTCTAAGTGTTATACATAGCAGTTTTCACTATTATCCACTTCAATGGCACTTTGCGAAAACCTATTACTTTCCTTTTCTATGTTGACCAAAATCATGGGTCTGTGGTTGTCCCCAAATAGCCATGGCATTCGTGCCTTAGAATGACCGAGCCCACCACCTGGGAGCAGGTTTACTCCCACATAATATGACACTGTGCTGGTGTAATATTTAATTTGAGTAAATTGACTTATATGTACGAATTTATAGTTCGTATATGTGAAATTAAGGGGCATATTATCAAGGGCGGCGATAATTCTATCGCCCTATTAACAAGCTGTCGCTAACAGCAGTTAGCGACAGCTTGTAGGCGATAGCGAGCGGTTTGGGGCCCGCTTTGCATGTCAGCAATATTTATCGCTAATGACATGCAAAGTGGGGGTACCCAACCTGTTAGTGACTGAAAGCAGTCGCTAACATCGCTATCGCCTATTACCAACACAGACGTAACGATGGAAATATTCGCGCTAAGCGCGAATATCTCCAAAAACTAACGCCTGCTCAGACCAGTTATTAGCCATTATATCCAATGGGAGGTGGATATAATGGCTAAGACCCAGTTAGTGATAATGCTTGAATATAGCTGTATTCTCAGCGATATTCACGGATTTTGCCGCTATCGCCGGTAATTTTATCGCTTTTGAGATAAACGTAGCTAATAGCACGTTATCTCAGTGATAAAATCCGGTGATGCGCGGCGATAAAAAAATTGCCGCTAAGCCTACTTAGCGATAAATACCGCTATTTGTTGATAATATGCCCCTAAATTCTTACGCATAATTCATGCTATTAGTGTATAACTGTTCGGCCTGCATGGGTGGACTCGATATTCTGTAATTACTTGCATAGCATTTGTTCGGTCTCTTTAAATTGACTTTGCATAACAATTTGATTTATCGCTTGAAGTCCTGTCCTGCATTTGTGCAGCGTGCGCCTCATTTCTTAATCAAATATGATTCCAGACGCACTAGGAGATAGTAACAAAATATGGGAGCTATTCTGTCCAGTGATGCAGAGTAATTGGAAGAGACAGTTTAGTAAAAGAGTTAAGATACTACAGCTTGCAAACCTTTATTGGTTTTTAGATGTAGTCCCAAAGGAATACTGCAAAGGGGTTAAGATCTAGTTAAAATTCTTTCATCTCCAATAATTACATATTATATTCAGCTATGGTTTTCTCTCATCTAATATGTACACCCCTCGAGGTTTTAGGGAGTACTAATTATTCTTGATATGTGAATCATTGTTTGATTTGCTTCATAGATCACATCACATAGTTTCCTTTCTTATGAAATTAAATCATATGTCTTCCAGTTACACTACATTTTTTGCAATGCACAAACTAGCACATTCATCTTGAAAAGCCAGATATTTTAATTTCTGTACAGTTAAGACTTCATTAACAAGCTCACAGAATATATTAGAAGATTTTATTTGTATTTGTTTACAAGGATTCTCTCCAAAATTGATCAAGGGAAAGGGTTGTTACATCAGTTATGTTCTAACCAGTGCCTAATTTGAGATTGTGGTTACAGGGTGTCCCACTGCACACATTTTCTGAGACCAGCACTTACTTCCCCATTTCAGGTTTTGACCCATAGCAAGAGAGAGATAAACACAAAAGGGGAGGGGGTACCGATAAAGATGGAAAAACACTGACAAGGCAAGAATTGTGGGATAAAAAAAACTGCAACAGTGGAAGTGAGTAAGTACCTAGTAGTTGATGAAAGAGGGATGAGGCAGAATCAAGATTACCCAGCTTTGGTATTCAGCAGCCTTGGCATTCAATAGGGCTGCCCCCTGGCTTCTGATCAAATGGCAGTCATTCTTTTTTTAACTAAATCCTAGTTATAAGACTTATGGTTTTTTAGTTGTATAAGACATTACAGTATTTTATGTATTAGGAATTTTCTGAATATCTTATAAGTTCGATATAAAAGGGCACAAGGCCTCACAAGCAGTGCTTCCTTCATGTGTGCCAGTGAGTGCAGATGGGGGGGCACCACTATAAATATCTTGGGACTTACTTTTCATTGCCGGACATTTACCCAGAGAAAAGGAACGAAAGGCAGATTAAAAAAAAGAGATAGAGGGAAAACAGTGACAAAGGGTGAGTTGTGGAATGCAGCAGAACATACAAGAGTCAGATAAAGAGACATATGGTGTGGACTGGTGAAAGAAATTGGAATGAGGTGGAATAACGATTAAGCAAGGTTGACATGGGTCAAGTATGCAACAGCAACAACACCAACAGTGGCTAGTAAGAAAAACCTTGTTCCTATGCATTACTGGTAGGTTACCTCATTCAACTTTGTCAACTCTTTGGCTTAGTACATGAACTTTATTATTATCTCATCCCATGTTCAAATTAGAAATCTGCCTCTTTTGATTGGTCAATGTTCTCTGCCCCAGATCCATCACTGTACTGCAAAATAAATGGGAATCACAACCTACTTTTCCACTGCTGCGGGTCATGAGATTAATGGGCTGGTTTATTGGCATGTATTAACCAAAGAAACACCTATCTTAACGTTGGTATTTTCCAAAAAGTTAATATTGTAATGCAAAATTCTATGTCGACTTCATGAGTAACATACACTTTATACTACTCTTCCCAACATTGCTGGATAGGCAAATTACGGAATTCACGCAAGAGGCCTTGCTGCGCTGAGTGAGAGGGAGGAATGTGTGCATGCCACATTACTGTCCTCTCCCTCACTGGCGCATAATGTGCTGCCTTGAACCAATGCAGGCACCCTCATGTTGTGGTGCAAGTGTGCCTGCATTTTAGGCAGGAATATTTTTGTGTGAGAAGGGACACCTTCCTACATAAAAAAAACTATTAGGCTTTTATCTCTTTCAAGGTGCCTGTAGAATGAGCCAAGAGAAGAAGAGGAAAAAATTAGCAGAATAAATATAATTATACTCGTTACACCTCCCCTGGGAAGGCGTTCATTTTGACGCATTCTTAGGTCTACCACTCATGGTAAATCTTGGTATGCATCAAAATCCATGGGAGGATGCGTCGGGCACCCAAGCTCCACCCATGTAACACCGCCTTGGTTCAGAGAAACGCAAGGCAGCGACTTATGCTGCCTTGCGTTTCTCCAGCTTTACCAAGCAATACAGGGTCATGCAAGTTGGCCTTGCGTTGCTTGATAAATCTGGCTTACGGATTACGTTACCCTTATGACACCCTGCTTGATTCAAGAGCAATGCAATTACTTGATGAATGAGGCCCTAAAATCCTTGGGGTGCCACTGATGATGTAGTTTGATGTGCGTCCCTTCAGTATCTGCAATGTATTGGTCGAAATCATCACACCCTTTGCAAGGTTGGGCCACAATTTGTGTCACATATTTGAGGCTAATCTATTGTGTGTCACAACAATTGAGATCATTTGACTTTATTATTTTTAGGAGTAGCCATTTTCTACGTAAGAGTGGCCAGTTTGGAAAGAAAAGTAATGATTCAATTGCATATATATTGAATCAGAAATGTTCCTGCATTGGTTGACACTGCACAGTGATGCTTCATCAATATTCTTTTTGCAAGAGTTATCACAATTGTCATGTTGTTCCTAAAACTTTGAAAGTGCCTTTTTAAATATTGACATGGATCTCTAACATATCCAAAAAAAAGTGAGACTGCGTCTATTGTGGACATGCCTTAAATTGACCCAATACTGAGAGGGGATTTTAAATGAAATTGACGCATACCTGGGCACTCATCTGCTATGCTTCGGGGCACATGTCCGACTTGGTTTACCAAAAATCTTCACTTCTCCTAAAGTCAAGGAAAGGCTGCGAGATCACCTTGCATTTGACTGCCTAACAACAGACAATGCTTTCACACTGGGGTACAGCTAGGATCCCACATACCACCTGGCTGCACAGGATGTGGCGCATACTAGATATGGACAGGATCACACTCTCCACTACACAAAACCAGGAATCATATACAAATATATGGGCTTCATGTATTGACCTCCTCTCCGCAGAATTCAATGAACTGACCTGCCCCTGATATTTAAGATTACTAGGTCTACTACCCACTGAAGAGAAACAGATACATATAGGATCCACATAAGATGCATGAAGATAAGGGGGAACCCCTTCTTCCAGGAGGGCCACATAACATTTTGATTCTATATAAATGAAATATATACATTTATTCCCCAAAGTTTGAGCACTGGGAGGTGTGGGGGGAAATGGAAGTTGGAATATCTTTGTTTTATGTTTTCCATAATGACCTTGTTTTTACATTATGGGCCCGGCACTCTTTACATTTTGGGCACGATTCGAGCTGTCAAAAGCTTCTGTCAGCCAATTTCTTTCTGGTAAAAAATCAATAAATACAGGTTTTAACCACAGAAAAAGAGAAATAAAATGATCGTGTAAGTCACATCAGATCAAAGGACAATAGACTGTTACTCACCCTGGTTGAAGGTCATTCACATTTCTGATAATCACTGTCTCTTTTCTCAGCTTCTAGTGTCATTATCTCTGAACCCTTTCAACTTTTATGGTTTCTATATAATCAGTGTACACTCTCTACCTGAGACCATGAAAACCCAGTATGAGCTTGTATATACATTGGTAGCAGTAGAAAATAACTATATCTATGGAGCGATGGAAAAAGTTGTGACATATGCTTTGAGGTTGTACTGAAGGATCCAAGTTCAGGACCATGGCCAATATACACGTCTCTGCAAGGCAGCCCCCTGGCGCATTTGCAGAGGGGGAACTAATTTCCCTTGAATACTGGGGGTCCCTGGGGGCCAAGTAGCCCACCAGGAACCTCCAGTATGCAACAGGAGGCTGCTTTTCAGAGTGTTGTAAAAAGGGGTGTGGCCTCATTACACCTCTCTGCAATGCAGGGGGCTGCCTTGCAGAGACGTGTAAAGAGGATATGCCCCTTTTTACACCTCTCTGCAACGCAGCCCCCTTGCGCATACTGGACGTTCCTGGTGGGCTAGTTGGCCCCCAGCGACCCCCAGTATTCAAGGGGAATTATTTCTTCCTCTGCAAATGCGCCAGGGGGCTGCCTTGCTAGCAGAGACGTGCAAGGCAGCCCCCTGGAGCATTCTGGAGGTTCCTGGTGGGCAAGTTGGCCTCCAGGGACACCCAGTATTCGAGGGGAATTAATTCCCCCTCTGCAAACGTGCCAGGGGGCGTGTTTGCAGAGTGGTGCAATCAGTCACCTCAAGCCCTGCCCCCTCCCTGCACCACTCTGCAAACGCGCCCCCTGGTGCATTTGCAGAGGGGGAAGTAATTTCCCTAGAATACTGGGGGTCCCTGGGGGCCAACTAGCTCACCAGGTACCTCCAGTAAGTGCCATGGAGCTGCTTTTCAGAGTGTTGTAAAAAGGGGCGTGGCCTCATTACACCTCTCTGCAATGCAGCTCCCTGGCGCATACTGGAGGTTCCTGGTGGGCTAGTTGGCCCCCAGGGACCACCAGTATTCAAGGGGAATTAGTTACCCCTCTGAAAATGTGCCAGGGGGCTGCCTTGCAGAGATGTGTAAAGAGGCCGCGCCCCTTTTTACACCTCTCTTCAAGGCAGCCCCCTGGTACATACTGGAGGTTCCTGACCCCCTAGATCTGCTCAGGGGGTCCCACAAGGACCCACAAGGCCAAAAAAAAGTTTAAAAAAAAAGAAATCCCGGGATACGCGCAGGGTACGCGTACCCTGCCGATCCCAAAAAAACCCATTAAGGCACCACTCTGCAAACGCGCCCCCTGGCACATTTGCAGATGGGGAAATAATTCCCCTTGAATACTGGGGGTCCCTTGGGGCCAAGCAGCCCACGAAGAACCTCCAGTATGCGCTAGGGTGCTGCCTTGCAGAGATGTGTAAAGAGGCCACG
Organism: Lissotriton vulgaris; assembly: GCF_964263255.1. Lineage (NCBI taxonomy): Eukaryota > Metazoa > Chordata > Amphibia > Caudata > Salamandridae > Lissotriton > Lissotriton vulgaris. Next base: position 1,089,182,944 of record NC_141696.1, on the reverse strand, counting down.
CCCCTTCTTACACCTCTCTGCCTCGCAGCCCCCTGGCACATACTGGAGGTTCCTGGTGGGCTAGTTGGCCCCCAGGGACCCCCAGTATTCTAGGGGAATTAGTTCCCCCTCTGCAAACGCGCCAGGGGGCTGCCTTGCAGAGATGTGTAAAGAGGCCACACCCCTTTTTACACCTCTTTGCAAGGCAGCCCCCTGGCGCATACTGGAGGTTCCTGCTGGGCTAGTTGACCCCCAGAGTCCACCAGTATGCAAGGGGAATTAGTTCCCCCTCTGCAAACGTGCCAGGGGCCTGCCTTGCAGAGAGGTGTAAAAAGGGGCGGGGCCTCATGCACCTCTCTGAACCAAAGCCCCCTGGCGCATACTGGAAGTTCCTGGTGGGCTAGTTGGCCCCAGGGACCACCAATATCCAAGAGGAATTAGTTCCCCCTCTGTAAACGTGCCAGGGGGCTGCGTTGCAGAGAGGTGTAAAAAGGGGCGTGGCCTCAGAACACCTCTCTGCAACGCAGCCCCCTGGCGCATAATGGAGGTTCCTGCTGGGCTAGTTGGCCCCCAGGGTCCATCAGTATGCAAGGGGAATTAGTTCCCCCTCTGCAAACACGCCAGGGGGCTGCGTTGCAGAGAGGTGGAATGAGGCCACACCCCTTTTTACACCTCTCTGCAACGCAGTCCCCTGGTGCATACTGGAGGTTCCTGGTGGGCTAGTTGGCCTCCGGGGACCCCCAGTATGCAAGGGGACTTAATCTCCAACTTAGAACGCACTACAGGGCGTGTTTGCACAGTGGTGAAGGTAGGGGCGGGGCTTGAGGTGATATGTGTGCAAACATGTCCTGTGGCGCGTATTAAGTTGGGGAATTAATTCCTCTTCAATCCAGAGGTCCCCTAGGGGCCAACTAGTCCAACAGGTAACTCCATTAAACACCACGGAGCTGCGTTGCAGAGTGTTGTAAAAAGGGGGCGTGCCCTCTGAACACCTCTCTGCAACATAGCTCCCTGGCGCATACTGGAGGTACCTGGTGGGCTAGATGGCTCACAGGGTACCTCAGGATTGAAGAGGAATTAATTCCCCAATCTAAAACGCGCCACAGGGCGTGTTTGCACACATGTCACCTCAGGCCCCGCCCCCTTCCTTCACTATTGAGCACAATATTCCTCTAAAATCAGCAGAACTACGAATTCCGATTTGCTCACCTGTTATCACGAGAGACCATCAGGGCTGCATCTTTGAGCCCAGTACGGACCCTGAAAATTAAATCTAAGCATACTTACCAGTAACTTGCATTTCCTTCCATAGGAAACTATTGTCTGGTTGTCACCAGAAAAGTTTCTAAGTGTCTATTTTTGAAACGTACAGATATTCCTCTAAAATCAACCAAACTACGAATTTCCATTTACTCACCTGTTATCAGGAGAGACCTCAGTGCTGCACCTTTCAGCCCACTACTGATCCTAAAAAGTAATTCTAATCGTAGTTACAGTAACTTGAATTTCCTTCCATAGGCTAACATTGACTGATTTCACTTGGAAATTTTTCTAAGTGTGGGGTTTTGGAACTTTAAAAAATTCCTCAAAAATCAGCCGAACTACGAATTCGGATTTACTCACTTGTTATCAGGAGAGACCTCAGTACTGCATTTTTCAGCCCACTACTGATCCTGAAAAGTAATTCTAACCATACTTACAGTAACTTGAATTTCCTTCCATAGGCTAACATTGACTGGTTTCACTTGGAAATTCTTCCAAGTGTGGACTTCTGGAACTTTAAAATTCCTCTAAAATCAGTCGAACTACGAATTCAGATTTACTCACCTGTTATCAGGAGAGACCTCAGTGCTGCATCTTTCAGCTCACTACTGATCCTGAAAAGTAATTTTAACCGTACTTACCAGTAACTTGAATTTTCTTCCATAGGATATCATTGCCTGCTATATAAAATATATATAAATTGAAAAATATGTCATTCACAAAAGCCCCCAAGCTTAAAGACGCAACTCCACGCAGGAATATTCAACAGAAGGATTTATTCATTGAAGTGGCACAGCAACCCGATCATTTTCATGTCCCTTACGCGTTTCAGAGAACCTTCTCTTTCATCAGAGGGTGTGGAAGATGGAAAACCGGAAAAGAACTGCGACATTTATTACCCTGCTGGTATGTGTTCTCCAGTGAGCAGCATGCCGGGAGTTTGAAATGAAAATGAAATGAAATGAAAATTACATTTGTAGAGCGCTGCAGTTGCCCTGAGGCGTCCAGGCGCTGGAGCTAGAAACAGACCTGACCTCTGAGGTTACTAATTGTTGAACAGGAGGGTTTTAAGCTGTTTCCTGAAGCTGGTGAGATTAACATTGTTTCGCATCTGCAGAGGGAGGGTGTTCCAGAGTTTGGCGACATTGTATGAGAACGAGCGTCCTCCTGCTCTGGATCTGAATATTCTAGGGATTTTGGCAAGTGTGGCGGTTGAGGAGCGTAAAGTTTTATTGGGCAAGTATGGAGAGATCAGGGAGGAGTTAATTTCTGGGCCCGTTTTCCAGAAAGTCTGGTGGGTGATGCAGAGAGCCTTGGACTTTACTCTATCCCTGACAGGCAGCCAGTGTAGAGTTTTTAAGCCAGATTTTATTGAGGTCCTCCGAGGAACTCCCAGGAGTGCTCGGGCAGCACAGTTTTGAGTGCGCTGGAGCTTTTGTAGGGTATAGTCAGGGGCTCCAAGATACAGGGCATTGTTGAAGTCTAGCCGTGATTGAATCAAGCCCTGTATGACAATTTGTCTGGCCTCGAATGGGAGGAGGGGAAGGATTTTTTTGATCACCCTGAGAAGACCGATACAGGTGGCTGACACCTTAGTGGCCTGAGTGTTAAGGCTCAGCGATTTGTCGAGCCATACTCCCAGGCTTTTGATGTTGTCTTTGGGAAGTGGGGGAGTGCCCATGCTTGGTGGCCATATTTGCTCCAGAGTGGAGGGGGTCGCTGGGCCAAGGAGCATAAGCTCAGTTTTGTCATCGTTGAGCTTCAAGCATGAGCTCAACATCCATCTTTTTACGTCCTCCAGGCAGACCGCCAGATCAGGTGTAGGCTGGAGACCGCTCTTCTGTGCAAGGGAGACCACCAGCTGGGTGTCGTCCGCATAGGAGATGATATTGACACCATGCGGACGAACAATCCTAGCCAGCAGCCTCATGTATGCATTGAAGAGTGTAGGGCTTAGGGAAGAGCCCTGCGGCACTCCGCACCCTAATGGCCTACTAGAGGACACAGATGTGCCATCGAAGACCTGGAAGGTTCTGTCTGACAAGAAGGATTCCAGCCACGACAGGGCATCTCCAGACACTCCCAGGTCGGCAAGACGGTTCAGCAGGATTTTGTGGTGTACCGTGTCAAACGCTGCACTCAGATCGAGGAGGATCACTGCCACTGATCCCCCTCGATCCAAGATCCGTCTTGCCTCCTCGGTTACCGCTAGTAGGGCGGTCTCTGTCCCATGTTTAGGGCGAAAGCCTGTCTGGGAGGCATCAAGGAGGTGGTTGTCCTCGAGGAATGTCGTCAGAGTGGTATTGACGTGCTTCTCCAGGATCTTAGAAGCCCATGGGAGCAGGGAAATTGGGCGGTAGTTACTGGCGTTAGCTGTTAGTGTGCGCGATGCCTGGTCGTAGTACTTTGTTTGGTTTCTTTAAATGTTGCGGTACGGATTCCCGATTGGAGGACTCATGTCCGATACCTCCAGTTAGAACTCCGATCTATGAGCTCTATAGTCGCCATGGAGTGGGTCCCATCGTGTATAATGATTACTGGATCCGCTACACTAAAGACGATGGTGTCCTTAGTTGGCCACCCCATGGTAGTTTCGAAACTGCAATTTTGGACAATCTCGAAGCAAAATTGTTTAAAAAGAAATCTAGGCCGGCCATGTTTGATTCCTTTCGGTTATGGCGCAAAGAGGCCAAGCAGAAAGAAATCAAGCAGATTAAGAAAAATAAGAGAGAAGGTATCGTTACGGTGATGAGAAATGCAGAGCAGTTTCAGCGAGACAAAGAAGAGAAGGAAAAGGAAGTTTTTGCTAGACTGCAACATATGGCGGTGGATAAGTGTTATCCTGTTTTACCGTCGAGTTCTGATAATAAGGGAGAAGAAGCGGTAGAGGAACCTTTGCTGTCCTATCTACTGAAATCACCACCTCCATATGCACAGGATACTACAGCCCCTGTGGTTCCTCCTGTCCCTCAACCTGTTGTTCCGGCGGCGGCTGGTCAGCCTGCCGTTGGTCCAGTCCTTCCGAATCCTCTTGTTCCTCAAGTTGTCCCTGCTCCCTTGCCTACCCTTCTTCCTACTGCTCCACTGCCTATACCTTCTCAGTCTGCTGTTCCCGCTACTTCTGCTCTTTTTGCTACTCCTACTGCTCCTACGTTCAGTCCTCATGTTGTTGCTCCTGTACTTCTCTCCTCTTCCCCTTCTGTCCGTAGTCGCATACCTAATGCTGTGGCTAATCTTTACTCTCCATTTGGACCGATCCTCGGGTCCGATGTTTCTGATGTCTCCCAGAGACGAAGTCAAATTCCTGGTGGTAGGGAAAGTGATACGTTAGTGAAAATGTCGCGTAAATGGATTAGGTATCCCGCGCATGGTTTGTGAGACGTTCTCTCAATTTAATGAGCCCACGCAGAGATTTGTGTTTGAGGAAATGTGTAAATCCTTACGAGAGGAGTGGGATAATGATGAGGTAGACAACGTGCCATCCGAAATGACTGAACTCCAGAATCAGTTTTCGAACGGTATGATTGTGGGTAGTAATGTTCGACGTGCTTTAGAGCGCCTCCTATCCTTTCGATCTATAGTACAACCTCGAGCATTGTTTAAGGACGAAACTGAGGAGTGGATGGCACAGCCTGGACAGTATCCCATGCGAGAAGTTGGTCCAGTTTGGATGCCAGGTGATGCTACTGCCGTTCCTATTATTCCGCCACACTTCCAGAGAGTTTGGATACACCTCCCATGGAAGCGGTCGGAAGTTTTGCAGGTGAAGCAATCTTTGCCTGACCCGCGCAAAAATCCGGCAGGTTATTATAAGGAGTTATCCCAATTAGTGGATGCTACTATTATGAACCTTGCCGATATCGACATGTTGTTCGGTAATGTAGTACCTCAACCAATTTGGGCAAAAATCTGTCAAGAAAATCACGTAGCCGAGCTAGGCGGTGATTGGGCTGCTCTTGCGGCGGCAGACGGACGACAAGTTGGTGGGGCTAAACCTGAACAGCTCATTACTGATCTGCCCCAGAGGATCAATACACTTATGAAGACACTTATGCCAGCAATGAGAGTGAACTGGGTTAAACTGTCTGCGTGTAAGCAAAAGAAAGACGAGAGTGTCTCTGATTTCTTTACCAGATTTGAGGAGGCATTCATCGATCACAGTGGTCAGGATATGAGCACTGAGGGAGGTCAGCGATTATTTATAGATAAATTTGTATCGAATTTGTTGCCTGAACTCGGCAACAAATTAAAGAATTCCAAAAGTTCGTGGGCTGTTTCTACTTCTGCTCAAATATTAGGCATGGCTCAATATTACGAAAATAGGGAGAAGGAGGAAAATGATCGTGCGGATAAGAAAACAAAGGATCTTAAAACTAAAGTTCTGTTGCAGCAAGCGTATTCTCCGCGCTCGAATCAAAACGATGCACAGCAACAAAATCGATCGCAATCACAGTCTTCTAGGACGCAGTCGCGTACCGACTCCTCTACACCGAGATCTATGCTTGGATATAATCAATGCGCATATTGTAGGGGTGAGGGCCATTTGAAGTTTAATTGTCCGGTTTTACGTGACCGAAATAATGGTGTTTCGGCTCGAGGAGGTCGTAGTGGCCCTCAACAGGCTTCACGTGGTAGAGGTTGCGGTGCCACTCAAAATCAGAATGAGCGTTCTACCACTTCATCAGACTCAAACAATTGCTTTGATCAGCGCGATTCATCATCTGGTAGATCTGCACAGTATCATGTGGACGACTATTACGTCGAGCATGATATCGATGCTGATGGTAATTACTAGGACAGCCACAGACAAAGAGAGGGAGTAGTATCAGTTCCGGTTGATCAGAGAGGGTCTTATGTCGCAGTTGCCACATCGGGCGTAGTTGAGCCTTTTCTGTTGGACACTGGTGCAGCGAAAAGTTCCATCATGCATTCGAAACTCCCTGGCGCACCTTTGTCTGGCTTAACGAATGTTTCCGTTGGATTCTCTGGCGCCCCCGTTAGCAATCCGGTTTCTAGCCCTTTGCCCCTTACAATTGGGCCTCGTGAGCTAGAAGCTCCCTTGATGTTAACTACTGGTTGTGGTGAGAAGCTTTAGGGCCTGGATTTGTTGAAACGGTTATATGCGACTCTGTACTGTTCTCCTGCGGGAGTGGAGCTTACATTGGGTCAGAGAGTGATCTCTCCTATGTACTTGTCAACTGATAAGCTCCCACCGGAATTGAGTTCTCTTCCTGAGTCTTTGTGGGCAACAGGTCCCAATGACGTGGGCCTGTTGGACATATCACCTTATGTTGTCCAATTGAAATTGAATGTGCGATTACCACGTATTCCCCAGTATCGTATCTCTCTCGATGGTGAAAGAGCGCTATTAGCGATCATATATGACTTGATTAAGAAGGATGTCATTGAGGAAACTCGGGGAAATGTGTGTAATAGTCCTGTGTTACCTATTCTAAAACGAACTGATCCGTCCAAGCCTCCTGTGTACCGTTTTGTCATTGATTTAAGAGAGGTAAATAAAATTGTGATTCCACAATTTCCTGTGGTGCCTGATATTACGGCTTTACTGACTCTGATTCCAGCCTCTGCCTCTTGGTTCTCGGTGATCGATTTGAAGAATGCTTTCTTTAGCATTCCGATTGCTGAGGAAAGCAGAGATCTATTCGATTTCTCATTAGGAGGTCGCAGCTTTAGATTTAAACGCGCTCCTCAGGGCTACTGTGAGAGTCCATCGATCTACAGCCAAGCTCTTAAGAGTCAACTTGATGCGTTTGTGTTACCAGCGGGTGCAGCCTTGATTCAGTATGTTGATGACTTACTAGTGGCCGCTGACACTAAAGAGATTTGCAAAACTGCTACAGTATCACTGTTGCAGCATCTATGTGACTTACATCACAAGGTGTCACCTTCTAAGTTACAATATTGTTGTCAAGAAGTAACCTATCTAGGTCACTTATTGTCAAAGGAGGGAAGAAGGTTGACCCCAGAAAGAATTGCAGCGATCGCTAAGAATGACTGTGCCAACAACTCAGAGAGATGTGCGTGCCTTTTTAGGTATCACGTCATACTGCAGGCAATGGATTCCCAATTTTTCATTGCTAGCGAAGCCATTGGTCGCCCTCACGTGCAAGGATGTTCCGACTCCTTTGCCATGGACTGAAGAGTGTCAGAAAATTTTTCTGAATTACGTGATGCGTTGTGTTCGGCTCCTGTGTTAGGTACTCCTGATTACAGTAAGCCGTTTACACTATACGTTCACGAGAGAGAGGGTTGTGCGTTGAGCGTTTTGACGCAACAATTTGGCGGTAAGCAGCGTCCGTGTGCATATTTTTCCTCGACCTTGGACCCAGTAGCTAGAGCATTGCCGAGTTGTCTGAGAGCGACAGTGGCAGCTGCAGTGTCCATCCGGCAATCTGCAGGACTGGTCATGGATAATATGCTTACGGTGATGGTTCCGCATGCAGTTGACACTCTCTTGAATCGTACAAAAACTCAACACTTGACGAGCGCAAGGTTGTCCGGTTATGAGTTGACGCTTTTGGCAAGTCATATACAAATAAAGCGCTGTAATGTACTGAACCCGGCGACATTGTTGCCGACTAATATGGAATCAGATGATGTACCACCACATGATTGCTATTTACGAACTGAGGAAGAAACGAAGGGTCGTGTTGACCTAAAAAACACTCCATTGGCAGACCCCGATGGTACTTTGTATGTTGACGGTTCGTGTTTCAAGTTGCCGAATGGTGATGTGACGACTGCGTATGCTGTAGTGACGTTGAGTACGGTTGTGGAAACTGCGAGATTGAGTCAGAATTCCGCGCAAGCGGCAGCGTTGATTGCGTTGACGAGAGCGTGTGTTTTGTCTAAGGGAAAGCGAGTGAATGTGTTTACAGATAGTCAATATGCGTTTGGCGTTGCACATAGCTCTGGTCGTCTGTGGAGAGAAAGGGGATTTATGACATCGCATGGCACGAAGATTCAACACGGGCAGCTCGTGAACGATCTTTTGGACGCACTTACATTGCCTAAGCAGGTGGCAATCATTAAATGCAGCGCGCACCGAAAGGTTACGGATGATGTTGGTCGTGGTAATGCGTTTGGGGATGAGATTGCTAAGGAAACGGCTAAGAATCTTGCAACCCGAATGTATGTTACGAGTTCAGTAAGGTGGCCTGCGGAGACTGGTATGTGTGAGGACACTGTTGAGAGTGTGAAAGCGATTCAGAATGAGGCCACTGAAACTGAAAAGACCAAGTGGAAAGAAAGCACAGGAAAGTTGGATGCGCATGGATGTTGGATTGATTTGTCGGAGTGTCAGAGGTGGATGTTACCGGATGCATATGTGCTAGCCGTTGTGACTATGGCTCACGGCTTGTCACATATTAGTGCGAAAGGTATATGTAAGTTGCTGTCCCCTGTATGGAAGAATGATGGTATTACTAAGTGTGCTGAGAGAGTGGTCAAAAATTGTATGGTATGTATGATGTACAATCCCGGCAAGGGCACTCCCACTCCACCTGGCCATTTTGCTCCTCCTACATGTCCCTTTGAGGTTATTCAACTGGACTTCATCCATATGGAGAGATGCAATAACCTGAAGTACGTTTTAGTTGTGGTTTGCGCGTTCTCCAGATGGATTGAGGCCTATCCTCTGAAAGATAATACTGCCCTGTCCACCGCAAAAGTCCTACTGAAGGAATACTTTCCTCGGTATGGAATGCCACGGATTGTATGGTCGGATAATGGAAGTGAGTTTGTGTGGAGTGTGATGAAGAGTGTGTGTAAGGGCCTTGGAATTCGACAAAAATTCCATAGCGCCAATCATCCCCAGTCAGCGGGTTTAGTTGAAGGGTACAATGGCACTCTGAAACTAAAACTTGATAAGATTCAAGCTACGACTGGTCTGTCATGGCCTGATGCCTTGCCTCTGGCTCTCTTGTCGACCAGGGCGACTGTACACTCTCGAGTAGGGCTTAGCCCATATGAGATTGTGTTCGGCCGTCCTGCGAACATTTGGGGAGTCCCGAGGCCTAAGGCCTTTGATAGTCTCGAGTATCCAATGTTAATTGATTATTTTCATGATCTGACTGCTAAACTGAGGTTAATTCATCAACAGGTCTTTGAAGCTCTTCCGGCACAGACTGAGGGTCCTGGACATCGGCTCCAACCGGGTGACTGGGTTGTCACCCGCAACTTCGGCAGAAAACGTAACTTGGAGCCGAGATTTGTGGGTCCATTCCAAGTCCTGCTGGCTACAAGGACTGCAGTTCGGTTGGAAGGCAAAAAGAATTGGGTGCATGCCACCCACACCAAAAAAGTTCCGATCCCTTTGCCAGCAGATTCTTGGGTGAGGACTGGGATTGCCGCAACGGAAACAGAGACCCCAACAAGTTTTGTGCCGTTTAGTGATGCTCAACCGGTAGGAGACACTTCATTGCAGCCAGATACATCTGTTGAACCATCAGCATTGGAGAATTCGAGGCTTGAACTGTCATCTGATCGATTGGACGCTGTTTCGCAATCTGAACAATTGTTTGAAGAACAGACTCGACCTGGGAGAAGTCGATATTTCCTTCGTTCTCGTGACAAAGACTAATAAAGATATTGTTTTTATTTTGAATCCACATTACCCCTTACTGTTGCCACGAACATTATGAACAATTGCATCCTTTATTATTTTTTGAGTTCTTTTTCATGTGTGTTCCTTTTTCCACAGCTAGGAGATTTGTATTAAAATTGAATGTTTGTTTAAGAAAAACTTTCATCCGGTTTGACCGTAGGGCCGTGCGGGTACTTCCTTCTGTTTAGCAGGTTCCTGACACTAGGTCGGTTACTTTTGTCGATTCCTGGGAACTCCTGGGAATTGATAATCGCTACTCAGAACGAAGTGCGTCAAGAACGTTGCGGACGGTTTTTAGAGGATGGAGTTCTCTAAGCTGTCGGAAGTAGAAAGGATGTCAGCTCAAAAATCAAAATTGCATAGGGTTGTACGGACAAAATGCTTTCTGTTTCAGGTATTCCTGTTGTTTCTGACTGTTTCTATGCTATTGGTGGGTGGAGTGTATTTTGGAATACAGTCGTTATTGCCTTCTGCTTCACCTACTTCTTCTTCTGAACCGAAATCTATTCCCACTGTTTCTCCACATTCCTTTCATCCTCTGCCCCAACATGAACAGGTTAGACGTGCGGAATTCATGAACAACTCCTTTGTCCAGCTCCTACATCAGCATCAGTTGGTGATGAATACTACTAACTGCTGGGTGTGTGGGTTAATGCCACATACCATGGATAGGGGTATTCCATATTTGGTTCTTCCTTACAGCTCCCAGGGGTCAGCTCGAGCATTCCAAACTATGTTCCGTAGCGCTCTAGATTCCTACCCCCATCGAGAGCCACGCTCTGCAGATCCTGGTCCCGGCCCGTACCACAAGCCTTTGGCAGGAGCGATTGTTGACTTAGATAGAGATATTTTTGATGCATCGCTTATTCCAGAGGAAGAGGTGCGAGCATACAAGGATCTGAGTGAGGCTGAGTATAGCATGTCAGTGGGTGATAGACAGCTTAAAAGCTCATCTCCGATCTGGATCGTACCCCATCTTGGTAATTTCTGCTTGCAAGGCCTTGGTCGAAATCCGCGAGCCCAGCTTGGGAAGAGTGCTTGCACTGAAACGTACGTTTTACCAATGCTCTCTCCTCCTGTTTTTCTGACTGCCAAGGGTACATACTTTGTATGTTATGATTGCGCATATACATGGTTGCCCCGTGACTTCTCGGGCACCTGTTACATTGCGAATCTTTTGCCACCGACTTTCACAGTTGCCTCGGACTATCACAAGACTAGAGTTGTGAGAGGCGTTATTAGCAAAGAGGACACTGCCGGTCAAGAAGCAGGAGACTTCTTCAAGGGTTTCCTGCCGTTTTGGGGACCTATGGTTAACAGTAGGAACCTGAGACAGTTGACTCGTGTGGTAGAATCGACTGCTAATATAACTGCAAGTGCCCTTGGTAATTTGACAGCAGAGCTTCAGGCGGATAGACTTATGACGTTGCAGAACCGTATGGTTTTAGACGTTGTACTTGCAGATAGAGGTGGTGTGTGCAAGGTGATCCATTCGAGTTGCTGTATTTTCATCCCTGATAACGCTCCAACTGTATATCAAGCTATCTCGAAGTTGCATAAGATCTCCGAGTCCATACACGTGGACGTAGGTGATTGGACGCTACTCGGATGGTTTTGGGGCCTAATGTCGACGTGGGGTTGGAAGATTCTGATGATCATTGGAGTTGTTGTGACGTTCCTGTTCACGTGTTGTCTTTGTGTACAGTGTGGTCCTGCCTTATGTGGCCTCTGTGCTACGTCGTGTATAAGACGGCCATCTGTTACCAAGGAAGCATTGATGGATAGAATAATGTTGCAGCAACATCTGAATGACCTGATGAAAATCGAGATTGATTCTGATATCGACTAGTGCTTGCCTACATGAGGGCAAAAGGAGCGTCTGAGGTTCTGTGACAATCATAATGGTATTTTTGACTCGTTCGAATATGGACGAGTTTGGTATCTATGAACCGCAAATGACGAGTTTAGTGGGTGTACGCGTTTTCGCTACGCTGGCCTGAACCGTTCGTCCTATTCGTGGGTTTCTCCATCTGAACCCACGGGTTGCATTTTAGATACGGCATCCATTTTGTCTCTTGCCCTCAAGTAGCCAGCGAACGGACACTGTCCGCTTCGTGACCCTGGGATTCCCAAGCTCTTGCGGAAGACACGTGTTCCTTTGAGGGTGTCTTTATGACGAGGGGAATGACACTGCAAAGGCAGATGGCCCCGCTCGAGGCTCATCTTGCCGCGCCGGTCTATTGTTTCAGCCGTGCATGCATTAGGCACGAATCCTTTGATCCTGCAATCATGCTTCCGATATTGCCCCTTACACCCTTTTCCAATCTGTTGTCTGTTTTCTGTCTTTCTTGCACCTGTTTCTGTCCCTTCTCTTAGTTCGTTTACAGCTAGAATGGAATGTGCCTAATGATGGGATAACGTACTTTACAGTTGGGAACCGGCGATGCTACTGTAATTATGTTCCGGGCTTCTGAATACATGAAAGCGACCCTTTTGAAGTTTACTGTGGGAACTGAGTTGTAACCTTTTGTTCGCCATGTTGTGCTATGACTAAAATATGTATAAAAGGAGCGATCCACAGTTGCAATTCGAAGCAGTCTCTCAGAACCTACACGTAGTGTACTTCTTGCGATTTCTGTATCCCTGCAGTAAATAAACCTTGATCTTTGACGCCGAAGGAAGTGTCCCGTGTCTCTGTGGTTTGTACGCCAGAACAGGTAACCCACGAAGGTTTCAGGTGTTGTCCCCTGGCACCGCTGGGCCTTAGAATAGCCCAGTCCTTCAGGATGCAGCTGTTGAACATCCTTGTGCTTTACATATGGGAAAATATCACAAGAATTATGATGTCGATTTCAGCAGCATCCATCTAGGCTCCGGTTTCATGTTCCTAATGCTCCATCGGGAGAATATTATGAATTGTTTCATCATGCAGCACATGAAATTAAATGGTGTGTACTACAATTGATGAAATTCACAATCTATAGACATGGTGTGGCCCACTTGCTGTTTATTGAGGAAAGCAGATGGATCTGGCATGCCAACACCCACACTAAAAGATTGAATCAGTCTGTACTTTGGTACTCTTTTGCTCCAATGTAATAATAAAATCTCCATTAAATGCATAAAACAAAGCATTCTTGTCTGTTGTTTCTTCTGTATTAAACCTGTTTATCATTACATCGTTTTCATGACTTATGCATATTATTTATACTCCACCAGGCTCCTTGGTTCATGGGATTGAGCACTGTTGGATTCTGCCCTTTTTCAATGGATGTATGTGCTCTTCTACTTATGGGCCCATATTGTGTAGTACCATATTATTGAATGCTGTGTCACAGGGCCATTATATTTGTTGTTATTCCTATGGGCGTTTTTGTCAGTGTATTACTGTGATGTTGAGTTTGAGGTATATACACAGAGAAGTATTTCTATTTATTAAACACTGGATTATAGATGATATTTCCAACCTACTAACACCCTTTAAAATGGCGGCCAAATTAGTTTAGCACTATATGGACATTCTCCGCCCATAAACACTTCTTTTGCTCATTTCAAGATTTTGGCTCAGGCCAACTTATAGAAAGTTTCTCTATTTTTTCCCCTTTATTGCTCTTTATTTTATGATAGTGAGTTTCATCTTGCAGCGGTATTTTAATCCATTGTTTCTAATATAATGGTGGCAGCTATTCCAGCATATGATGGATTTGTTGCTTCACACATACTTAGGTTTCATTTCCATTAGGCACTCACTTTATTTAATGTAGTTTCAGAGTTATACTCACTTTAGTTAATGTAGTTTCAGTATTATAAAGGCCACAGTTTTTATATCCACCAGCCCAATAAGATGACGCCTAATGATCAAATGAGCTTTATATAAACGAGCTTGCATGGACGTACTCAGGCGAATTGCTTCCACCCTGACATCAGAGTTAGATGGTTGCTCCATGTATTTTTTATTGCATGACAAGCGGACAAGGAATTGTTTTCTACTCTCACTGATTTCATGAGTTCACTATTTAGCTACACATTCTACCTATCTTTTCCACGATTAATTTGTTCCAGGTGACATGTCTATCCTTAGTTGTCCTATGGACAAGGGGAGCATAAATGTATGCTCACAACTTAGCTGACTAAAGCTGAGTCTCATTTGTAGGTCTCGCCTAGTGAAGCAACGCATGCGCTGGACGCCTTGGCGAGATCTATTGTTGTGGCTTTTTGGGCGGAAGGGAACAGGAGATGTGCATGTGTATGGCACTGCTTCCCACATCGGTGTCCAGACACGCATGCTGGCTGGAGGTGCGCTCGCTGTTTGAGGAAAAGAGATGTACACATGTACGGCATGTCTTTTGCTGCTCAGCAGCGGCGCTGCATCACACATCGGTGTCCAGACAGGTACGCTGGCCGGAGGTGCGCTTGCTGTTTGAGGATAAGAGATGTGCATGCGTAAGAACAGCGTGTCTTTTGCAGCTTAGCTGCGGCGCTACTTCCCACATCAGTGTCCAGACACACACGCTGGCTGGAGGCGCGCTCGCTGTTTTATTATTAGCGAAGTTAGCAGCATCTAATAAACACTCCCTGCCAGTTCATCCATGGCTTCCCGGTTGTAAGAGGCGGCAAAGCAGGCTGGCATCCCTTTGCGAACAAGTATGTCACACATACAAAGGAGGTGCTGTCGCTGTTTTATTATTAGCGAAGTTGGCAGCACCTAATAAAAAACCCCTGCAGCTCAGCCATGGATTCCCGGTTGTAAGAGACGACGAAGCAGGCTGGCACCCTTTTGCAAGTTTATTTTAACAAAGGAGGGACTGGAGTAGGACAATATTTTACGGGGTCCAGTGTACTGGTCCAGAAACTAGTAGCAAAAGAGGGTACAAAGTTCCCCGGGAAGAGTGACGGAACAGAGGAGTGTGTGTGCTAGTAAGATGGGGGAATCCCCTAGTTGGAACTAAAACCCTCACACACCCAGCAAGCTAGGTGTCATGCTTCATCATATGGGTTCCATGGGTAACCACGAGAATAAATTAGGTTGTGGACTGACTCACCTTTTTTAACTTCACTTTCACGTCACAACCACACCCCACTTGCCCTCTCACACGCATGCACCATATGGCCGGAACAAAAGATCTCCGATAAAGAGCCCCGTTTTCGGGAGCCCGTCAGACATTGCAGCACCAGTCTGACGAGGAGCAGAACCCATATGATGAAGCATGACACCTAGCTTGCTGGGTGTGTGAGGGTTTTAGTTCCAACTAGGGGATTCCCCCCTCTTACTAGCACACACACTCCTCTGTTCCGTCACTCTTCCCGGGGAACTTTGTACCCTCTTTTGCTACCCTTTTGCAAGTATCATGACACCCACAGCAGTGCCCGTAAGAAGTCCTGCAATTACTGTCAGATCAAGAGAAACATATCTCTCAAATCAGCACTGTCACCAGATACCTGTGAGAAACTAGAACATCACCTGCTTTCAGTGTGGATTTATTTTTTGTGAAAACTGAGGAAACTGTGAAGAGACAGGAACGTGAAAGTGGTGTGTGCTAGAGATTAGGGTTTATTCTGCAATCATGTGGAATCAAAGTGGTCTCAGTGGTGATTGCTGCATTGTCTATGGAAAAAGTCCAGGTTATGCTACTAAGCCAATATTGAGAAAATGGTATAGATTGCTCTGTGTGCATAAACATTTGCAATGTAACAGGTCTCGCATTTGCGAAATATTAAGCTATTGGCATTGTAAATCACAATGCCTATTATTTATCTGTTTTCAAAACCAACACATAAATAAAAAGGTTTGTTATTTACAATGCCAGTAGCTCACAGTCTCGCAAATGTGAGACCTATTGCATTGCAAATGCTTGTTCATTTTCCTACAGAACGTTACTGATCTTATTAAATTGCCGATGTTGTATGGCACAGTTTTTATGTTGAGGAGCACTGTCAATTATATATAGCTTATATAAAGACAATGGTTCTGTCGGGAAGCAATCTCTTTCATAAACCATCTATATAGGTAAATCTCATAATTTGCATTGTTATTAGACAGATTATTTTCTCTAATAATACCAATACATTGGAAAAAGGAAGAAAGGTGAGAACACCCTATGGAAGTAACCACACACACCTCTTCTCGAGGATTGTATCAAATGTTATCTTATTTTTAAATTTTTAACCTCGAAATATCATATATACACATATATACAATGGCTGTCCTAAACAAAATTGACATAACAATATATCCGTGAAAAATTGTGTTGCAGTGCAATAGTGACAAGTGTTTTAGTTAGTGAATTGATACATATATACAAAAAAGTAACAGTGTGGCAGTCCCAAACTCAAGACAATAGTTTCAACAGATACAATTTTCTTCTTTGTATTGAAACTTAGATAGGGACTGATCCATATTTTAACGTCGACGTTTCGACCCTAGACACTGGTGCTGGTTTTATCGCAACCTGGGCGGGTCTTCATCAGGACTATAATACAGTTGGACAACCTGTTATTTTAGAAGACAGCAGGGCAGAAACAGTATGTCAGCCGGCACTATCTGACACCGAGTGATCAATCCTGATATCTTACTAGTTCTCAGTTTATCCACCAGCAGGTGGGAAATTCTGGATATCTCTTTAAAGTAGTGCCGCAATTGCGATCACTTTATATTCTCATTCAACCTGAAGCTATATTTCTTTTGCTTTCTGACGGTCGATGCATCGACTGTCAGAATGCGAAAGAAGAAAATTGTATATATGTGTATATATGATATTTCGAGGTTAAAAATGTAAAAATAAGATAAAATTTGATACAATCCTCGAGAAGAGGTGTGTGTGGTTACTTCCATAGGGTGTTCTCACCTTTCTTCCTTTTTCCAATGTCTTGGTATTATTAGAGAAAAGAATCTGTCTAATAACAATGCAAATTATGAGATTTACCTATATAGATGGTTTATGAAAAAGATTGCTTCCCGACAGAACCATTGTCTTTATATAAACTTGGAACCCAGGTTCTGAGGGTCATTGGGCCACCCCATTATATTTAATAATTATATATAGCTGTCTGTCTTTTCTTGACTGGGGGTAAGCCAATTGCCTCTCTAATAAATATATATGTTTGTGTTCAAATATTATTATTGGTTGTTTTTTAAAAACAAAAAGGAAGAGAAAGAAGAAAATAAAAATTACAGTGATGTATAGCAAATAAAGTGGTAACATTAACTCTGCACATCATGCCGAAAGATACACATTATCTCACATTGATAAATTACATAATGGGTCTTAAAAAACACCTGATACAAATCACTTAAAGTACAAAGAGCAGAAAGACAAAATTAATGTTAAACCTATACAGAAAATAATGTAATTTTGCATCTCGATTTAATACACCTCTATTTAAAGGAAAACATGGTCAAGACAGGTAGCACATGAATTAGGCAAGTGAATGGACCATAACAACACATTATCCCTTGTGGATCATGGGGGATTAAACTAGTTGAAATATAGAGCAAGGCTATCCCACATATGTCTAGTTTTCATAAATATATAATTAAAACAATGTGTATCTGTTGCAAGCTATGGGTGCGTAATATGGGGTTACAGTAACTGTTGTTTGTTACAGAATTAAAAGAATCGCTTTTTTAGGTGTCTTCTCTCCCTTCTTCTTTCAAGTCCGAGTTATATCTATCATGATGAGATGGCCTCACCGTATCTTGAGGATTCCTTTAACATCTTAGCTGCTTCGAACGTTCAGCGCCCAGTGCTGAACGTTCGAAGAACGAATGCTGGCCTGTCGGCCAACGGTCGTGCGCAGCACTGGGGAGGTAGCGCTCGTGACGACCGTTGGCCGACGGCAGCGCTTAAGGTGTTAAGCTGGGCCCTCTTTTGTTATGGCTATTAAGCACAGGGTTTCTTTTACTCATACCATCATTACTGACTCTGTGAGCTGTGCCCGTGGCCTGGATATCCCGTGGCTTTCTTATGTTAAACAAAACTTTACTATTTTTGGTAAATGCATTTTATTTGATAATTCCTCATCCATATGCAAGACTGATAAGAATACTGTGAAATGTTTGTTCATGGATAAACGCTGTGCTGAAAGAAATTACTTAAAATTAGGCAAACCACTTGTCTGGAATTACTCTCTTTTGAAAACTAGTCCCGGCCTTTAACCCTATTTAAAGTATGTGAACAGTAAGTGGAAAAGAAACCTATTGTTAAAATTCAGGGCTGGCAATATATGTTACATGCTGTGATTTCCGCTGGGGTATTATGGAGATTTATCTAACATGAAATGTTCTTATGATATTCTTTCCTCACAATCCTTGCTGCACTTTATGATATTTTGCACATTATATGAATATCTAAGAGTTTGTTATTCATTAGATCTTTTTTTGTAATTCATAATTTTAAACAGTGCAGGGTCACCCTTAGATTTTTGCAGTCATTACCATGTACTGATGATTGCTTCAAGGTGAGTAGTTTACTTACGACAGTTTTATCATAGAAATCTTGACTTTTAAGTTATAATGTCTCTGTTTTGCAGCAAGATGGGTTGAGAGTCATTCAAAAGTGAATGCCCTGTTGGTCACATACCTTGAGGAACAACTTTTAATCCATATGAAGCCAATGCGACAGTGAGACCATGGAAACAAAGGTCCTCACAATCTATCTAAGAAAATGGATTATAATTTGTAGAGGCCAGTCACACACCTCACTAAGTTATCCGAGCTCAACACCAGGTAACTTAGGCGACTTACGGCATATAGAGCATACAGGCTTAAGTGTAAAACATGTATGCATCACAAAAAATGTAATAACGTCAACCATCAAACAATACAAACCCAAACTGAATTAGAATAATAGAGAAAATCGTGGCAAACAAAATGACACCAAAACTACAACTATCCAATAAAGAGAACAGGAGATACACATTTTTAATGTATTAGGTAAACAGAATGCCAAAAACAATAGCAATGATGGTCCATGAAAGCAAGTAGGAGGGAATTCAGAAAAGTTTCAGGACCACCACGATCGATGGACCATGGGCTAAATACACAAAGTGGGTGCTTCCCTGTCAAAGAGTACAACATCCTACACTAAGCCATGCCTGAAGCTATATCTGATGAAGTTACATCAACATTCTTAACCTTTTCTTAGAGGTCCCAATGACATCTCTGGAGGTCTTTGAAGTTTAAATAATGTCTAAGTCCCAACTTTTAGGTGTTTCTGGAGCAGCTCCACTGGGTCGGTACAAAGCTTAAACTACAGTGACACAAATAAAATTGTCAGTTCAAAAGAATGGTTTCACAAAGCACAGCATGATTTATCAGTTTAATGTGCAGTGTAAAGTAAATGAAAAATAACCACACAGTGTTTACACAAAAATACTTTACTATCCCAGTGGCGTAACAAAACATGAGGGGGCCCCCCTGCAAACTACATGGAGGGGGCCCCCCTCCCATTCTCCGTGCCGGTCTAGAGCTCTCAGGCCAGCGACCCGCCATACTGCAGGGGATGCGGGGCGATTGTTATGCCACTGTCACCAATACAGCCGTTATAAGTAACACTTACCTTGCATCCTTCTCCTCTCTGCCTTGCACCCTTCTCCCCCGCCGCCTTGCACCCTTCTCTACCCTGCATCCTTCTCCCCTCTGCCTTGCACCCTTTTCCCCTCTGCCTTGCACCCATCTCCCCTTTGCCTTGTACCCTTCTCCCCTTTGCCTTGCACCCTTCTCCTCTCTTCCTTGCACCCTTCTCCTCTTTGCCTTGCACCCTTCTCCTATTTGCCTTGCACCCTTCTCCCCTCTGCCTTGCACCCTTCTCCCCCTCCGCCTTGCACCCTTCTCTACCTTGCACCCTTCTCCTCTTTTCCTTGCACCCTTCTCCCCTCTGCCTTTCACCCTTCTCCCATCTGCCATGCACCCTTCTCCCCCTCCGCCTTGCACCCTTCTCTACCTTGCACCCTTCTCCTCTCTGCCTTGCACCCTTCTCCCCTCTGCCTTGCACCCTTCTCCCCTCTGCCTTGCACCCTTCTCCCCTCTGCCTTGCACCCTTCTCCCCTCCACCTTGCACCCTTCTCCCCTCCGTCTTGCACCCTTCTCCCCTCTGCCTTGCACCCTTCTCCCCTCTGCCTTGCACCCTTCTCCCCTCCGCCTTGCACCCTTCTCCCCTCTGCCTTGCACCCTTCTCCCCTCTGCCTTGAACCCTTCTCCCCTCTGCCTTGCACCCTTCTCCCCTCCACCTTACACCCTTCTCCCCTCCGCCTTGCACCCTTCTCCCCTCTGCCTTGCACCCTTCTCCCCTCCGCCTTGCACCCTTCTCCACTCTGCCTTGCACCCTTCTCCTCTCTTCCTTGCACCCTTCTCCTCTTTGCCTTGCACCCTTCTCCTATTTGCCTTGCACCCTTCTCTTCTCTGCCTTGCACACTTCTCCCCTCTGCCTTGCACCCTTCTCCCCTCTACCTTGAACCCTTCTCCCCTCTGCCTTGCACCCTTCTCCCCTCCACCTTACACCCTTCTCCCCTCCGCCTTGCACCCTTCTCCCCTCTGCCTTGCACCCTTCTCCCCTCCGCCTTGCACCCTTCTCCACTCTGCCTTGCACCCTTCTCCTCTCTTCCTTGCACCCTTCTCCTCTTTGCCTTGCACCCTTCTCCTATTTGCCTTGCACCCTTCTCTTCTCTGCCTTGCACACTTCTCCCCTCTGCCTTGCACCCTACTCCCCTCTGCCTTGCACCCATCTCCCCTTTGCCTTGTACCCTTCTCCCCTTTGCCTTGCACCCTTCTCCTCTCTTCCTTGCACCCTTCTCCTCTTTGCCTTGCACCCTTCTCCTATTTGCCTTGCACCCTTCTCCCCTCTGCCTTGCACCCTTCTCCCCCTCCGCCTTGCACCCTTCTCTACCTTGCACCCTTCTCCTCTTTTCCTTGCACCCTTCTCCCCTCTGCCTTTCACCCTTCTCCCATCTGCCATGCACCCTTCTCCCCCTCCGCCTTGCACCCTTCTCTACCTTGCACCCTTCTCCTCTCTGCCTTGCACCCTTCTCCCCTCTGCCTTGCACCCTTCTCCCCTCTGCCTTGCACCCTTCTCCCCTCTGCCTTGCACCCTTCTCCCCTCTGCCTTGCACCCTTCTCCCCTCCACCTTGCACCCTTCTCCCCTCCGTCTTGCACCCTTCTCCCCTCTGCCTTGCACCCTTCTCCCCTCTGCCTTGCACCCTTCTCCCCTCCGCCTTGCACCCTTCTCCCCTCTGCCTTGCACCCTTCTCCCCTCTGCCTTGAACCCTTCTCCCCTCTGCCTTGCACCCTTCTCCCCTCCACCTTACACCCTTCTCCCCTCCGCCTTGCACCCTTCTCCCCTCTGCCTTGCACCCTTCTCCCCTCCGCCTTGCACCCTTCTCCACTCTGCCTTGCACCCTTCTCCTCTCTTCCTTGCACCCTTCTCCTCTTTGCCTTGCACCCTTCTCCTATTTGCCTTGCACCCTTCTCTTCTCTGCCTTGCACACTTCTCCCCTCTGCCTTGCACCCTTCTCCCCTCTACCTTGAACCCTTCTCCCCTCTGCCTTGCACCCTTCTCCCCTCCACCTTACACCCTTCTCCCCTCCGCCTTGCACCCTTCTCCCCTCTGCCTTGCACCCTTCTCCCCTCCGCCTTGCACCCTTCTCCACTCTGCCTTGCACCCTTCTCCTCTCTTCCTTGCACCCTTCTCCTCTTTGCCTTGCACCCTTCTCCTATTTGCCTTGCACCCTTCTCTTCTCTGCCTTGCACACTTCTCCCCTCTGCCTTGCACCCTTCTCCCCTCTACCTTGCACCCTTCTCCCCTCTGCCTTGCACCCTTCTCCCCTCCACCTTGCACCCTTCTCCCCTCCGTCTTGCACCCTTCTCCCCTCTGCCTTGCACCCTTCTCCCCTCCGCCTTGCACCCTTCTCCCCTCTGCCTTGCACCCTTCTCCCCTCTGCCTTGAACCCTTCTCCCCTCTGCCTTGCACCCTTCTCCCCTCCACCTTACACCCTTCTCCCCTCCGCCTTGCACCCTTCTCCCCTCTGCCTTGCACCCTTCTCCCCTCCGCCTTGCACCCTTCTCCACTCTGCCTTGCACCCTTCTCCTCTCTTCCTTGCACCCTTCTCCTCTTTGCCTTGCACCCTTCTCCTATTTGCCTTGCACCCTTCTCTTCTCTGCCTTGCACACTTCTCCCCTCTGCCTTGCACCCTTCTCCCCTCTACCTTGCACCCTTCTCCCCTCTACCTTTCACCCTTATCCCATCTGCCATGCACCCTTCTCCCCCTCTGCCTTGCACCCTTCTCTACCTTGCACCCTTCTCTCCTCCGCCTTGCACCCTTCTCCCCTCCACCTTGCACCCTTCTCCCCTCCGCCTTGCACCCTTCTCCTATCTGCCTTGCACCCTTCTCCCCTCCGCCTTGCACCCTTCTCCTCTCTACCTTGCACCCTTCCCCCCCTCTGCCTTGCACCCTTCTCTACCTTGCACCCTTCTCCTCTCTTCCTTGCACCCTTCTCCTCTTTGCCTTGCACCCTTCTCCTCTTTGCCTTGCACCCTTCTCTTCTCTGCCTTGCACCCTTCTCCTCTTTGCCTTGCACCCTTCTCCTCTTTGCCTTGCACCCTTCTCCTCTTTGCCTTGCACCCTTCTCCCCTCCGCCTTGCACCCTTCTCCTATCTGCCTTGCACCCTTCTCCCCTCCGCCGTGCACCCTTCTCCCCTCCGCCTTGCACCCTTCTCCTCTCTACCTTGCACCCTTCTCCGCCTTGCACCCTTCTCTACCTTGCACCCTTCTCCTCTCTTCCTTGCACCCTTCTCCTCTTTGCCTTGTACCCTTCTCCTCTGTGCCTTGCACCCTTCTCTTCCCTGCCTTGCACCCTTCTCCTCTTTGCCTTGCACCCTTCTCCTCTCTGCCTTGCACCCTTCTCCTCTCTGCCTTGCACCCTTCTCCCCTCTGCCTTGCACCCTTCTCCTCTCTGCCTTGCACCCTTCTCCCCTCCGCCTTGCACCCTTCTCCTATCTGCCTTGCACCCTTCTCCCCTCCGCCTTGCACCCTTCTCCCCTCCGCCTTGCACCCTTCTCCTCTCTACCTTGCACCCTTCTCCCCCTCCGCCTTGCACCCTTCTCTACCTTGCACCCTTCTCCTCTCTTCCTTGCACCCTTCTCCTCTCTTCCTTGCATCCTTCTCCTCTTTGCCTTGCACCCTTCTCCTCTTTGCCTTGCACCCTTCTCTTCTCTGCCTTGCACCCTTCTCCTCTTTGCCATGCACCCTTCTCCTCTTTGCCTTGCACCCTTCTCCTCTTTGCCTTGCACCCTTCTCCCCTCCACCTTGCACCCTTCTCCTATCTGCCTTGCACCCTTCTCCCCTCCGCCTTGCACCCTTCTCCTCTCTACCTTGCACCCTTCTCCGCCTTGCACCCTTCTCTACCTTGCACCCTTCTCCTCTCTTCCTTGCACCCTTCTCCTCTTTGCCTTGCACCCTTCTCCTCTGTGCCTTGCACCCTTCTCCCCTCTGCCTTGCACCCTTCTCCCCTCTGCCTTGCACCCTTCTCCCCTCTGCCTTGCACCCTTCTCCTCTCTGCCTTGCACCCTTCTCCTCTCTGCCTTGCACCCTCTCCCCTCTGCCTTGCACCCTCTCCCCTCTGCCTTGCACCCTTCTCCCCTCTGCCTTGCACCCTTCTCTACCATGCATCCTTCTCCCCCTCTGCCTTGCACCCTTCTCCCCCTCTGCCTTGCACCCTTCTCGGCCCCCCATTTCCCTCTCCCTGCGGACGCCCATGGTGTGTTCTAACAAGCGTGCTTACCTGAGGGCACCATTTTGCTGCCTCGTCCCTTCTCATGTGAGCTTTGCCCTGGAGAATACTCTGTCTGGGGGCCCCCACTCCCACCCTTGTCAGGGTCCCGAGCACTGCTCTGTGCTGTCTCTTGCTCTTGCTCTCTGAGGCCCCCACCCCATCCTTGTCCCTGTCTCTTCTCTTCTCTTCTCTTCTCTTCTCTTGTGGGGTGGGCCCCCCACCCCATCCTTGTCCCTGTCTCTTCTCGGATGGGGGCCTGTCCCTGTCTCTTCTCTTCTCTTCTCTTGTGGGGTGGGGCCCCTACCCCATCCTTGTCCCTGTCTCTTCCCGGATGGGGGCCTGTCCCTTTCTCTTCTCTTCTCTTCTCTTGTGGGGTGGGCCCCCGACCCCATCCTTGTCCCTGTCTCTTCTCGGATGGGGGCCTGTCCCTGTCTCTTCTGTTCTCTTATGGGTGGGCCCCCGACCCCATCCTTGTCCCTGTCTCTTCTCGGATGGGGGCCTGTCCCTTTCTCTTCTCTTCTCTTCTCTTCTCTTGTGGGGTGGGCCCCCGACCCCATCCTTGTCCCTGTCTCTTCTCGGATGGGGGCCTGTCCCTGTCTCTTCTGTTCTCTTATGGGTGGGCCCCGACCCCATCCTTGTCCCTGTCTCTTCTCGGATGGGGGCCTGTCCCTTTCTCTTCTCTTCTCTTCTCTTGTGGGGTGGGCCCCCGACCCCATCCTTGTCCCTGTCTCTTCTCGGATGGGGTCCTGTCCCTGTCTCTTCTCTTCTCTTGTGGGGTGGGCCCCCCACCCCATCCTTGTCCCTGTCTCTTCACTTCCCTTGTGGGGTGGGCCCCCCACCCGGTCCTTGTCCCTGTCTCTTCTCTTGCTCTTGCTCTCTGAGGCCCCCACCCCATCCTTGTCCCTGTCTCTTCTCTCCTCTTGTGGGCTGGGCCCCCCACCCCATCCTTGTCCCTGTCTCTTCTCGGATGGGGGCCTGTCCCTGTCTCTTCTCTTCTCTTCTCTTCTCTTGTGGGGTGGGGCCCCTACCCCATCCTTGTCCCTGTCTCTTCTCTTGTGGTGTGGGCCCCCCACCCTCTCTTCTCTTCTCTTGTGGGGTGAGCCCCCCACCCCATCCTTGTCCCTGTCTCTTCTGTTCTCTTATGGGTGGGCCCCCCACCCCATCCTTGTCCCTGTCTCTTCTCGGATGGGGGCCTGTCCCTGTCTCTTCTCTTCTCTTCTCTTGTGCGGTGGGGCCCCTACCCCATCCTTGTCCCTGTCTCTTCTCTTGTGGTGTGGGCCCCCCACCCTCTCTTCTCTTCTCTTGTGGGGTGGGCCCCCCACCCCATCCTTGTCCCTGTCTCTTCTGTTCTCTTATGGGTGGGCCCCCCACCCCATCCTTGTCCCTGTCTCTTCTCGGATGGGGGCCTGTCCCTGTCTCTTCTCTTCTCTTCTCTTGTGGGGTGGGGCCCCTACCCCATCCTTGTCCCTGTCTCTTCTCTTGTGGTGTGGGCCCCCACCCTCTCTTCTCTTCTCTTGTGGGGTGGGCCCCCCACCCCATCCTTGTCCCTGTCTCTTCTGTTCTCTTATGGGTGGGCCCCCCACCCCATCCTTGTCCCTGTCTCTTCTCGGATGGGGGCCTGTCCCTGTCTCTTCTCTTCTCTTCTCTTGTGGGGTGGGGCCCCTACCCCATCCTTGTCCCTGTCTCTTCTCTTGTGGTGTGGGCCCCCACCCTCTCTTCTCTTCTCTTGTGGGGTGGGCCCCCCACCCCATCCTTGTCCCTGTCTCTTCTGTTCTCTTATGGGTGGGCCCCCCACCCCATCCTTGTCCCTGTCTCTTCTCGGATGGGGGCCTGTCCCTGTCTCTTCTCTCCTCTTTTCTTGTGGGGTGCGCTTTGTTGAGAGGAGAGAGTGGGGGCTGGGCTCTGTGCTGCCTCAGAGGAGCAGTGGAGACTGCTGTCTCTGGGGCCCCCATCCTCTTTCCGGGACTGCCTCTGGCTCTGACTGAAGTGAAACAATGTATATTGATACTTTGTTTCTCTTCAGTCAGAGGGAGGGGGCGAGGGGCTCTGAGCAGGCTGCGCCTGCTTCAGATGCAGAGAGAGAGAGGCTTGCTTCAGCGCAGACCTCTCTCACAGCTCTCAGAAGAGCTGAGGGGGCCGGGGACCCCTGGGGGCCCCTTCATTAACTGTAGAGAGTGAGGCCCCCCCGCACTGCGGGGTCTGCGGGGGCGTTTGTTACGCCCCTGTACTATCCAACACTCACTAACACATTGGTATATCTCCTATTCGAAGATATCAACACAGTACACAAGAATGCATCAAATGCAATCAGGTAAGTTGCACAAAATAGAGTGGTATCTAGGGGGAGACGAAACCATCTACAAAAAATGTGGAATGCCAACAGCAAAGGAGAACAGGACTTGGACGAGAAGACCCAGAGGAGCTAGGGACCCAAGGAACCACAAATGGTAAGTACCCAGGAACCCCACGGAGGCTGTGTGCACAGTGGGAACACAGCGGCATGCCCAATGGAAGTCGACTGAGAAGTTGGTGTTGCAGTTTTGCAGAAGAAGGACCCTTCCCAGAGGACCCCAAAGAAATCTCTTGGAGGATGGAAGGTTGGAGTGCCACCTCCCATGTGGACACCCCATGAATCAGGTTACCTACACGAAGGAAGCCAGGTGCATAGGGGTGAATAGATGTTGGAAACCTCCATTGATGAAATGGAAGACTTAAAAGAAAATGCCTCTGGAGAAGTCATTGAAGAAGTCCAACATGACTTTGTCGCTAAATCTGTGAGGACCAGGCAATGCTGAGGAAAACCAGGAGCTGTGCACGAGCTGACTCACATCGAATTTCGGTAGCTATCTGATCAGAGTTGGGTGGGAGCACCAACAAGCCTTGGTAGTTGCAACTGGCATGTACACTAAGAACGAGCAACGCTGGGGCCAGCAATGTCCAATAGACTCACCAACATCAGGAGAGACAGAGCAGGCCCTTAGCAATCAGGGGAGCCTACGGAAGGCACAGGAGTCACAAGAGGACCTCGAGCAGATCACCAAGGATGAAGTGAAGAGGATGCGGTGAGGATGCTAATCTTGGAGGGAAGAGATGCTGAATGCAGGAGCTTCTTGTAGCCTGACGATCTCTGGAGTGCAAAGCCAAGAAGCTTTGGCACTAGCAAGTCAACATGTTTCACAGGGGATCGGTCCCAGTGGTTCTGACTAAGGATCCTAGCCTCAAAAATGCTGGGAGGACACGTCAGGCCTCTAGGGAGTTGCAGAACCACCACCTGTGTGGCTGAGCCTCAGCAAGTCTGTAGAATGACAGGAGAAACAGACTGGTCAGCTTCATTGCGTTGCCTGCAGATGCAGGGAGTGACTCCTTAACTCCAAAGGAGATTTCTTTGGGTGTCCTTGATGCCTAGAGGTTGGTTGAAGAACCTGGAAGAAGCACAAGTGATGAAGAAGACTTGTAAAACAGTGAGACAAGGAGCAGCAGGAGTCTTCCTTGTTGCAGTCTTTGTTCCACTAGAAGTCAAATGAATTTCAAGTGCCCAGACAGAGTGACGTAGTTTTTTGGCTTGAGTCTTGTCCTATGACGAACCTTAGGAACCACCCACAGGTAAGCCCTTAAGTACCCTAAGGTAAGGGTGGAAACAACTTGGGTTTCTCTCCCAGAGGAGGGGCTGGTCGGAGAGTAGGATACTCCCAAGTCCTTTGTCTACTTTCATGCTGAAACAGGAGCCAAGAGCTCCCTGAACTGTCTCAAACTGGAGTACCCAAGGAGGGCACCAAATGTGCCCTTCAAAACATTCTGGTAGTGCTGGCAAGCACCCCCAGCCTAATACACTAAGGGCCAGATGAACGCCCATGACAATTTGTGAGTCACAATTTGCGCTCGATTGTGTGTCGCAATTTGTGAGTTGCAAAATGCCATGTACAACAGTGTCTGGGACACTGTTTGCGATTCCCAATAGGGTCGCAAATTGCATGCCTCATGAATATTCATGAGGCACTAACAATTTGCGACCCCATTGGTAATAGCTGGCCCTCCCAGGGATGGTGGCCTGCTGTGCTCAGCAGACCTCCATGTTTGAGACTGCTTTTAAATAAAGCAGTTGTTTTTTAAAAGCAGCATGTTTTCGGGGGCGTGGCTTGCGCGCCGCTGCAGCATGGCATGTCGCGCTTGAGCTCCGAGGCGAGAATGTCCCGTCGGATTATTTCCTCCGTTTCCTGACTGCCCCTTAGTGAAGAAATGGCATTCTTCTGCGGCTGAACATGCAGGGAGGTGTTTGAAGGAATTTTCGGCAAATTCTGCCAACAGCTGAATGTCTTCTCTGTCAGGCTCCTGTGATGCTCGATTCCCTCACGGGCGGCCGCCATTTTCCCGCTTCTGACGGAGCTGGCATTTCTCTTCAGAAGTGCCGCCTTGGATACAATATTGCCGGCTGTGGTGGATGTCCAGGCCATTTTTTCTACGGTGCTTGAAGTTGGTAACATTTCTTTCTTTTTTCTACTATTTTTGCTGCTTGGCTGGATATTATGTTGCCCACGCTCTGATTTTCTCAGTGCAGTTGTCTATTGCTGGTGTTATTCTTTTTCTTACGATGTCTTTGCTATGACCTCCTGCTATATATGAGGCTCTATCATTCCATTTGGCGCCTGCTCTGCATATAAGTCCGCTGCTTTTATTTAATTGGCGCCCATTTCGCTCAGTGTGCTGTATTTCACTTTTTGGGTGCAGACTACGCAGTTTTTACTCTCCTCTTTTCCTCAAGTGGCTGTGTATTTTTTTTTTGAAGACTGTTCCTTCATGGCTGCAAATATGGGCCGTTCCTCGAATAACAAAGACTCAAAGGATGTTGGCACTTCGCTTAAGAGACTAAAGTCATTGTCACCTACGCCTGAGTCCGCTCAGTCAGACACTAACTCCACTCTGGACACAATATTAACGCGCCTTAATGAAGTACATGATATTGCGCAGTCAACAAAAACTAATACAGATTTACTGCAAGTGGAGGTGTCTGCTATCAGAAATGACTTCAAAGCCTCTCTCTTCGTGTATCGGCCACAGAGTCACGTATTAGTTGTGCAGAGGATGGTATGCAGAAACAATCCAGGTCCCTCAGCCACTTGGAGCGCTCAATGGCGGCATTGCGTAGAGATCTCACTGAGCAGGAGGACCGTAATCGTAGATCTAACCTACGCATTTTTGGTCTGCCGGAGGATGCAGAGAAATCATCTTCGTCCATGATTGAGTTTTTATATCATTGGATTCCTGACACCTTACAAATCTCATTCCAGAGAGAATTTGAGATAGAAAGAGCACATCGTGTTCCAACGTTTCGTTCTAAATCGGCAACCAAGCCAAGAGCAAAAATTTTTAAGCCACTGCGGCATCAACATACAGAACAGATTCTTTCTCATATGCGGAAGGCTAAACATGTCGTCTGGGAAGGACATCGAATCTCAATCTCTCAGGACTTTGCCAGAGATACGGTCATAAGAAGAAAGGGCTTCCTTAATCTTCAGAAACGTCTTTCTGAGATGAACATTCCTTTTTCGTTTTCTGGTCCGTCGAAGTTCCGCATTACTTACAAAGGACGTTCCAGAATTTTCGATGAGCCGGCTGACTTAGCTACATTCCTGGACAACCAGTTGGAGATAGAGATGGAGATTCAAAGAGCGACATCGCAGGCTCCTGTTGCCTCGGGCACTTGAATTGTCTCTTTGTGTCTCCTTGATGGTGGTTTTCTGTATGCCTATGCTTTCTCATCTTTCTCCTGTTGATCCTATATTTCAGTATTAATCTCTAACTCCGTTACTGGAGTTTTTCCATTCTCCTGATGTCCGCACTGTCTTCTCTTTGTATCCCTTTTCCTTGGATTTCTCCTTTTTAGATTTCTTATTTGTTTTCTCTTTCCACTATTGTTGCTATTTATTTTTTCTATAGATTTCTCGGTCTTCCATTTCACTCCTCTCCTTAACATATCTCCTTTCTATATTCTCTTTTTCTTTCAGAGTCATGTTGTTTACTCTGCTTATCTATTTCATTTTCTCCTCTTTGCACTCTTTCTAACTTATTTCTTTTGCTGGTTTTTTCAGTCGGTCATTTTTTCAGCTTCATTATCTTGTCTTCAGCCCTAGTAGTCTATACTCCATGTCAATATTCATTTCAGGTCAGTTTTTTCCTTCCTTGATTCTCGTCTACTACTAATAGTTACCTTTCTTTTTCTGATATGTGTCATTTCTTTTCTTTCTTCTTCGTCTCTATTCTCCTATTTTCTTCCTTTCTTTTCTTATATGTTTATATGTTCCTGCATTTTCAATTTCAATTACATATTATTAACTTTAAGCAGTTAAGGATTGCTCATTAATTGAATATTTATTTTTAGGATGTACATAATTATTCTCTTGTATTTATCTAGTTTTCATGCTTTACCACATTGTTTAGTTTCCTTATCAGATTGTCTGATATTAATAAATAGTATAGATATGACTCTTGATATTGGATTATTAACTTAGTGTGATTGTACAGATTTCCTGGTTACATTGTGCTTCTTTCTAATATTAGGCTGATATTCGTTGCTAGTTTGTTTGTGCCCATTTCCAACTTTAATGCCATCAGCTGGATATATTCTTTGGGCTATTGATATCATTTAAAATTCCTCCTTGTACGGGTCCCTTGCTTGCCTTTCCACGTTCTCCCTAGTATGAATTTGGTCTTTTTTAGGCCTCCCCTACTGGTTCTTCTCTCTCTTCTCTCTTTTCTCTTTTATTCTTTTCTATCTTTTTTCCTATTTCGGATTACCCACGTGGATACTCCCTATTCGTTCCTTATGTTTACGGGTTGGTTCCTTGTCTCTGTGAGGTTGGTTGTTTCTCTGTCATCCATGGCGTCTTTTTTCTTCTTTTATGTACTTCCATGTCAGGTTTGAATGTATTATCCCTTAATGTTAAGGGTTTAAATCATCCGGTGAAGAGGTAAAAAATCTTAGATTATTGTAAATCTCTTTCTTCAGACCTGGTCCTTTTTCAAGAGACCAAGGTCTCTACCAGAGAGGCGTTGTTTTTGAAGAAGGAATGGGTTTCGGATGTTTGCTGCTCTGATGCCTCTGGCAAACGAAATGGGGTTGTTACATTAATTTCGAAGAATTCAGGTTTATCTATCATTTCTTCTGATCATGATTCTGAGGGTCGTTGGTTGTTAACTAAAGTGTCGGATGGACATAATGATCTTTATGTGATGAATATCTATGCTCCTAACGTTGACGACCCGACCTTTTGGAAATCGATTACCAAAAAATTAAATGATACCCCGCATTCTGGGAATCTTATTGTTGGCGGTGATTTTAATTTACCGATGGACCCTATTTTGGATAGGAATTCAGCTTTTCAGTTTCATCCTCCAAAATCCCACAAACAAATGCTTAACATGTGTTCCTTCACTCAGCTCCAAGATATATGGCGTCTTCACAATCCCACTGGTAGTGCCTTTTCTTTCTTTTCTTCACCTCACTCTTCCTTTTCACGTATTGACTATCTCCTTGTTCATTCTTCTCTTGTTTCGGCCTCCCCTTCTCCGCTTATACATCCTATTTTGATTTCTGATCACGCTGCGGTTACCTTTACACTATCATCCTTTGCACCTAAAGCACGTGCTCGTTCCTGGAGATTGAATACAGAAGTTTTGCATGATGCTACTCAGGTTACTGAATTTTCTAAGGCTATAGATACTTTTTTCCATGAGAATGAAGGTTCTGTCTCTTCCCCAATCGTCCTCTGGGATTCGTTTAAATGCACTTTCCGTGGTCAGGTTATTAAATGTATGTCCAAACGGAATTCTGATATTAAAAAAGAGCTTACAGATTTATCAACTGAAATTAAAACTCTGGAAGCCACTTTTAGGCAATCTAAGGATGTATCCTGTTTACAGTTAATAAAACAACTAAAATACAAATATAATACTATTGTTACTAAAAGAGCCCATATTGGAGTACAAGTGCAGAAATCCCGAAAATTACTGTTAAAAAATCGAGCTGGCATAAGATTCTTGCAGCTACATTAAAATTTCAGGATTTCTCCTTTAAGTCCTCGCAAATTTCTTCTATTACTGACCACTCGGGATCTAAAAAATTCCAAACTGGGGAAATTCTTGAAGTTTTTCTTGATTTTTATAATAAATTATATACTCCTTCTAATCAATCCTCTTTTGACCAGTGTCAGGATTTTTTAAAATCGGTTCCGGTTCAGTCGGTCTCTGAGGATGATCGTATTTTTTTAAATAAGCCGATTTCCCCTGAGGAAATTGTTACCCCAATTAAAGCTACTCGATCTGGCAAGGCCCCGGGCCCTGATGGTTACCCTATTTTATTTTATAAAACTTTTCTCCCTGCGCTTGTTCCCAAATTGCAATCTGTCTTTGATTCTTTTGTTAAGGATGGGTCTGTCTCTGGTACTGCGGCTGAAGCTACTATAGTAGTGATCCCAAAAGAAGGGAAAGACCATTCGGATCCCAAAAACTTCCGTCCTATTTCTCTTCTCAACATGGAAGCTAAGATTTTTGCCAAAATCTTGGCCAAAAGATTGGAATCCTTTATCCCTCATCTTGTTCATCCCTCTCAAACCGTTTTTGTGAAAGGACGTCTTGCGCGAGACAATATACGCACTTTTTGTCATATTCTTGGTGCAGCTAAACGGTCTCAACTTCCTGCCGCGGCCTTGGCCCTTGATGCTGAAAAAGCCTTCGACAAGGTCTCTTGGCCGTTTCTTCGTGCTGTTTTATGTGCACACAACCTTGGCGACTCCTTTATTAATATGGTAATGTCATCATATTCTCAACCTAGAGCTAACATTAGAGTTAATGGTGCTATGTCGTCATTTTTTAATCTTCGTCAGGGCACTAGACAAGGTTGTCCTTTATCTCCGCTTTTATTTTTATTATCTATTGATCCTCTCCTTAGACTAATTGAGTTACACCCAGACATTAAAGGTTTTTCTTTTGGGCCTCACTGTATTAAAACTGCTGCCTACGCAGACGATGTCCTTATTTTTTCAGACGATATCGCTTTGGCAATACCTGCTATTTCAAATACCATTTCCCTCTTCTCAACTGTTTCAGGGTATACCCTAAATAAAGATAAGACGGAAATGTTCCCTTTGAATGCCTACTGTTTCCCTTCTCATATGGGTTCTGCGGGCTTTAAATGGCAGTCTACACATCTGAAATACTTAGGTATTTATTTCTGTTCTACCCTTTATGCCACTACTGCCTATAACGAATCCCAGACTCTTCTTAAAGTCCGTCGTCTTTTGGATACATGGTCCCCGAAACATATTTCCTGGTGGGGTCGCCTCCAGACTCTTAAAATGATGATCACACCCATTATTATTTTCGTTTCATCCATGCTTCCGGTTAAGTTATCAGATTCCTTTTTTCATTAAATTGATGTTCTGACATCCAAATTTCTGTGGAATGCCAAACGTGCTAGACTTGCATACAAATTCTTGTGACGACCTTGTGATATGGGAGGATGCAATTTTCCTGATTGGGAAAAGTACCAAACTGCCTTTTTGGCCTCTCAACGTGCTTTATGGTTCTCTCCTCCACCTCTTCATGTTCCTTCTTGGCTACTAATAGAACAGGACTTAGCATCTCCTTTGCCTACTGCCTCTTTTTGCACCGCATCTACTTTGCATATCCTGTTTTCTCGTTCTATAATTCTTGATACAATTGCTGCGGTCAGGAGAATAGATAAGAAGGTGGCAATCCCATTACATAAAACTAGGTGGTCGTCTATTTGGCGGAATTCTAAAATTAAACTCAACATTACTCCCACCCTCATGTCCTATTGGGCGGCTAAAGGGATTTCTCTTGTTAAACATCTTTATAGTGCTTCTGATGAGCCATTACCCTTTTCCAACTTGGCTCAAAAGCATTCTTTAACAAACCTTGATTTTTATACTTTTCTTAAAATTAAAGTGGCCCTTGCTAAGGTACGTCTTCATCCTACCTCTTCTACCATTTCTCTTTTTCATATTTGGACTAAATCTGGTCACGTAGCCTCCAAGATTTATAAGTTTTATCATCTGCCTCACTACCCGCACATACGACTGCTCAACAAAAATGGTTACACCATTTTGATCATGATGTTACGGATCATATTTCCTCAGATACTTGGCAATTGATTGGTAAACTCTCTCTTCGTAATAAAATCGCCCCATCTTTAATGCAGTCTAAATTTTTCTCTGTCAACTTCTTTCATTGGACGCCTGTTCGTCTACATTCGCTCAATCTTAAAGATGACAATTTATGTTGGAGTTGTGGATTGTTGGCAAGCGATTTTCAGCATATGTTTTTTGAATGTTCCCTGCTTCAGCCTTTTTGGAACCTCATCCATAAACATCTCTCTCTTATCTTTGGTATTGAGTTCCAACTCTCTTTTCCTTTAATTTTATTGGGTCCATTGGCTGCCCCTACTCCTCTCCCCTTAGATCCTATGGACTTACAGTTGATGGATCTCCTTCTGACTGTTGCGGTGAAAGTCATACTTATGGAGTGGAAATTCTTCTGTTCGGTTTCTTATCATACATGGTGGGCTTGGGTCTCCTTCTTGCGTAGCGCTCACACTTCGGTTGATCAAGCTCATCTCTCTCCATCTATCTCTAGTGGGGTTTGGAAAGCTTTGGATGAGTATATGGATTTGCCGTCCAAATGGTTGGTTGCTCAGTTTCCTTTTAATTTGTCTGTCTAATTGGTGTCTTATGTTTTTACGTGTTGGGTTAGTCCGGTGGGAATCCTTCTTCTTTTTTCTTCTTCTTCCTTCTCTTTCCTGTCCTCTATCCCTTTCCATCTTTTCTATCGCTCTCTCTTTCTTTCTTCTTTCTTTTATTCTATTTCCTCCCCTGTCCCCGATTATAAATTTGACAGTGATACTTTTGTTTATTGCTTTGATGGTAGCCTTTACCTAATTAGTTCCTTTATTTATAACAAGCTATTTTTACTTTTGAATGCATTTACTTTGCTTACACCTCAATTTTTAGCCTCTGATTGTGTGTTTATCTTGACTCAATTGTGTCACTTTTACTATATTATGTACCTTTTATTCTTTGTCACTTCTTTATAAATAAAATACTTTGAAATTAAAAAAAAGCAGCACGTTTTGCTTAACGGAAAACAGGATATCTTTCTCTGCATTTGCAAAGGTGTAGGTGTCCCTTAGGGATCCCTTCCAAATTCCGAGTGTATTACCACCCTCTTGAAGGGGGCGGTAAATTGCAAGTGTTTTACAACAACAATTGTGATTGAAAATATTTATACATGGGGTAGAGAGTCTCTATTAGGAAGGGACGCCCTTGAAAAGCCCCTTCGTAATAGCAAGTGGAAATTCCAATTTAGCGAGTCGCAAAAAAATTGCGACTCGCTAAGCAGGAATTGGACATGGCCCTATTCGTTTTTGCATGCGCAAACAGGTGGCTAACCTGTTTGCGTGTACAATATAGGGTCGTTCGTGTGGCCCTAACTCCTATCTGGGAGGTGGCCACACCTCCCTGTGACAGGAACCGGATTGTTCTACCTTTCCTTGCTCAAGCTTTGCTCAGAAGCAGGAGATCATAATTGTGTTTGTGTTTGTCAGCAGCACTAGGTTGCTGGCAGACCCTGAAAGACTGTTACCAGTAGTACAGGAGGGTACCCAAGGAAGCCCCCAGTACATGGGATCATACTTCCAACATGGTGTTAGGGTGTGATTCCAACATGTTTGGTACCAAACATGATCAGGTTTGGTGCAGCACTATATATTTAGACACCGCATAGTGACTGATGACCATTATATGTATTAAAATGTCTGATGGCACTTACAAATCCTGGAGAATCGACTCTGGGGTTTGTAGGGGTGTCCTGCTCATGCAGATGCACCCTGACACTTATAACCAAGCAACCTTCAATCAGGATTTAAGAGCTTGCCACAGGGGCGACATATGTTTTAAGTGCAGTGACCTCAGATATAAGGGAAGTTATATCTGCTGTGAGAGGGGCAAGCATCAACTCACAGGCTGGAATGGCAGACCTGTAGTCACAGTTTAAGTGGACTCTGATGGGTGACACACAACATACTGCAACTCATGGGAGACACCTTGTGTAACTATGCCCTAGGCACCTTAGTATCATATACTAGGGACCTATAAGGGTACACCAGTAGCCAATTAGGGATGTACAAAATTACTTACCATGGTCAATTTAGGGAGAAAGCACAGTGACTGGGGTCCTGAATAATCGGATCCCAGTCAAATTAGGTCAAAAAGACATTGACACCAACAAAAAGTTGGGGTAATCATGAAAGCCGATCCGACTTTCCTACAGCACTCAGCTGCATTCATCTCCGTTCTGATAACTTTCCAGGTCAGGAACAGAGAGAAGAACTGGCACTTACACATGAATAGGCAGTGTTTCCCATGCAAAGAGCTTGCCCCCTGTTCTGAAGTCTCAGAGCCATCAACAACTTCTTTCAACTTTGCTACAGCACCTGGACGCTGCCATCTGTGAGTCCTGCCCTGTCAAGTTGTGCCAATCTAGTCCTGGTCCCTTCAAAGGTGACTTCTGCAGTAAGGAACCATATACATCGATGCATTGACGACTTTGTGCCAATCAGTACAGTGGCATTACTCTTCAACATCAATACAGGAATTCATCTACAAGATTGCTTCAACTCACTGCATGACTAGATGACAGCAGACAGCACTGCTAGTTGACAACGCAGTGCCTGTATCATAAAGGGGTTCCTGATGAAGCCTTCATTGCCTGCAAAGATCAGAACTAACTCGTCAAGTCTTTGCCATTGAGGGTTGCCCCATCCAAGGTTTATTGTCAGAGGGTCCTGCCTTCTATTGTGGTCTTTCGATTCTCCTCGGTCCAGTACAACCTCAAATAACCCCTGTGCTATTTGCTCTAAGGAGGGAGTGCTTTTAGATGTATTCTTTAAAATGTCACATCTCCAGTTCTACTTATTTGATTTTTGTCATTCTGGTCTAGTTTTACTCATAAAAATATAATCTAATTTCTAAACATATGTGGAGTATTTTTGTAGTGATTTCATTGTGTTACTATATGTGGTGCAAACATATTTTATACATTGCCTCTTTAGGTAAGCCTGACTATTCTGTGGCAATCTGCCAGAGGATGAGCACAGGTTATCTTTTAGTGTGTATCTAGCTTACTTTGACTAGAGTGGTGGTTACTGTTTGCACAGGGTGCACATTCTGACAACCAGAACCCCCAGTTCTAACATATGGGCATTTTGTTGTTTGTGAATTTGCAAAAAGACAAAAACACTTCAATTCAGTAAAATAATAGTCTTTCTTACCTATGAGAATATAATTACCATTAATTGTGGTACTAATATTGTGATTCATGTTCCAATTTTTAAATGTCACAAAATATAAGTTGATAGTACTATTAGAACATTGCAAGACAGAATTTCACAACACTTAAGAGCAGACACACAGGAAGACTCACATATCCTTTAGCAATGTATGTCCCTGATTGTAAGTTACGGGACACTCATTAAAACATTTCATTTCATGGTCTGGAAACAATACCAGTAGATATAAGTGCGGGTAACAGAGATTTGGAATTAAGATAGATCATGAAAATGAAAGCAGATGAAGATGGTCTTAATATTGATAATGAATTGAATTTTTTTTTGGGAGATTCATAGAATGATTGTATGTGACAATACTGTGTCTTGACACCCATAACTTTTTCTCTGTCCTTCTCTATAGTCCTTTGTCTGGATTTTCAAGAGAGAATATCTTATTTTTACTAAGTGTGCATAAGTACATTTCTTCTTTATAAACTGCACCAATTTACTTGTTTACTAGTTTGATTATGGTCTTTTGACGTAGAAGAAAAGTATATATATTGGTGTTTTGTTATTGTTTTTAGAGTTCTTGTTTTAACATTTGATTTTTTCAAGAGCTTACTGACCTAGGATAATTGCTCTTATTAATATGTTCCTCTAAGATGGCTGCCAGTGAAAATAGATTAGTTCACTCTCTTAATGAAGTAATTACGGTTCTGTAATATGGCGCCGATTCTCAATGCCACTTTAGTTTAATGAAACTGGGGAGTTGTGGAAACTATCACACTTTGTACATTTTGTTAAGTACGTTTTTTGTCAAGCATTCTTTGCCAAATCATTGTGAAGTTTATTTTTCTTTTTTTTGTCCACCATGTCTTACATTTGCTATGGGTGGCACAATAATAATTGAATGTTGTTGAGGTATCAAAGGAAAGTGAACCTTTAACATGGTTGCCTATGAAAAAGGATGAGTCCTCTTTCTTAGGGTAGAATTTATATTGCTTCAATATAGTGCCGATTTGCAACACCACTATATCAGACTGAATTTACTGAGTTGCAGAGTACTCTCCCACTTGGTAAGATTAACAAAGTATCTTAATCAAATATTATTTGTTAGATTTTTTTAGGTCTCTTCTTTGTGTGTCGACAATGCCTTACATTTGCTACAAGTGATAATATTATCTTTCCAGAATAATAAAGTTCATTTTAGTTGCCCCAAAAGTAAAAGACGGTTGTTTTCTTGTTTGCACTAGAAAGGCTATGAATGTGATCACCCACTCAGACACATTCTTAAAATTTTAAGTTTAGTCATTTCTATTTATCTCTAAATATTGATTATGAGTGCCAAATATGACATTAGATTATCTGCTTAATATGTTGCCATGCATGATAAGTATTATTTGTAGTGCTGTGATTCAGACACAAAGTTTTAGTTTGGCCATTACTATCTTTTCTAAATATTGATTATGAATGTCAAACATGGTATTAAATTCTTTGTTTTTTGGTATGTCACCATGCATGATAAATACTATTCCTAGTGCTGTGATTTGATTTAATATTATTTTCCCCTTTAATGTTAATTACAGGCTGTGGCATTATCTTACATCATAATTATAAGACTAGACATCCACAGAAGGACAATTGAAATGTATTACTGCCATATTACCTGTATTCCACCTGATATTATGTTAGCATTTATGTAGCTATTTCATAATATATTCTTGTTGTATGCATATGCAACTGATAAAGGCAGATGTTACGTTAGTTAGGTTCACATCTGTGCCACCATTTTACCACTCGAAGATGCCATTTTGTATTATAATCAAAACTGTTACTTGATCATTTACGAGAAATGGCCCATGGTAAGTTTTGTTTCTTAAATGCTGAATCTTGCTCATTAACACATGCCTTTTCTGTTGCATAGAGCCCTTTTCCCACCTGTCTGGTGGGAAGGATAAGCCAGACAACCTTGAGCAGTAGATAACTTGTGCCAGGCTGCGGAATCAAAAAGTATGTTCTGTACCCCCATTGTATTACGACAGCTACCAGTGTTTTTCCATAGTAGGCGGGTCTTTGTGGGCTCCGCAGCATACATAATGTAACTTTATGCTTGTTAGATTCAGTCCCTCGTCAGCCATCATAGGAGGCTGGTCAGATTGGACTCCACTGCAGTGTACTTTGTGAATAAACTAGCTTGCTTGTATTCTCTACTGCGTCTTTGAGGCTTCATTTCTTGGAAGGCTAAAGCAGGTCGAGATTGACCCTGGTGGCCCTAGTTAGATGACTTCCTTCAGTTGGTGCCCGAACTGGGACTCCACCAGGTGGCCCATCCCACCCCTAATCAGGCTGTGGGGTTGTGTATGCGTGTGGTCGGATAGGCGGATTGGGGATCCCCATATGATACAGCCTGGTTTTTGTGGCTGCCCTGCCTGACTATTCAGGTGACTCCTCATCTAACAGTCAACTTGGCTGGGATCCTGAAAAGGCAAAATCCTTGGATCTGACCGTTTGGTCCGAAGAGTCGGCAGTGGAGAATAATCTTGTTTGACCTGTGTGCACCAGGTGAGTTCATCTTGATTTTTGGTAAGAACTTGGTAAGGTCTTGATTAACTTGGTGGGTCTGGGGACCCTTATTAAACGGAGCGTTATTTTAGCATTCTGCCAGGGCACTTGTTGAATTTGGCTGATTCTTGAAAAGGCCTGGAGCTAGAGCCTATCTTGTCTTGGTGCAGTCTGAGGACTGACTTGTTTTGGCGCATTCTGAGGACTGTGTGTTGATTGAGTGGATAGTGAATGTGTCTGATGCTAGGATTCCTTATTGGAGCAAGGTGCGGTACTTGGGGTGCTGCTGTTGCACTGCTGAGCATCGGCAGGAGGAAAGGCAGCCAGTGCTTCCAGAAGGCACTCCGAGTTTTGAGATGTATGTGAAGCACAGTATTGGCCCTATTATGTTTCGTACATTATGGCACAAGTATACAAAGGACAATAGTGAGCTTCAGTTGCCACTGGATTGTACCTTTGCTGAACGAAAATTGTAGTAATTACAGGAAAAATTATTCGCTAGAAACAGTAGGCAGTGGATGTTTGATACTTTGCAGGTATTGCAGTAGGAAGCTAAGCAGAGACGTATACGAGCCAAGAAGGTGTCTAGGAAAAACACAATGCAAACAGTGGTTCAGAAAGCTTATGATAGAGAACAAATTAAAAATGGTATTTAGTGTGCAGATAGGAAGATTTGATTACAATGTAATAAGTCTTATTTTGTTCGAGAAGATGAGAATCCTTTTGTGGTGGACCTGCTGGAAACTCGTCCCTCACCTCACTATGCCCTGCAGAGAATATATCCTGCTGTTATTTCGTCTCAGTCCTCCGTTGCCGCTCTGCCTTCCTCTGGTCCTTTTGCAGACTCAACAGCTTCAGGTCTAGCCCTATCTGTCTCCCCTCCGGTTTCGCGTGTGTGGTGACTGCAGGCACCCCGCAGTGTCTGCTGTTTCCGCTCATGTTTCTCCTCCTTCTCTACCTACCACATATCCATTGCTGACACTGTCACCTGCATCTGTATCTATTATGTCTTTCCCAGACATTTCATCAGCAGTGTTGTGTAGTGTTGGGACACCAGTGCGAAGGTCGGATGGAGGGAATTGGGCAGCAGCACAGGAGCGAATGGTGTGGGTATTGATTCGATCTGATATGGGTGAAGAGGAGAAAAGGATGGTTGCAAATCAGGCACCACAATGGGCTTGGAGTCCGAATTATAGTGTGGAAGATATATTGAGTGTGATGAAAGATTCTTATCCGTTTGTTCAACAGCATGCCCTTCAGCATATGTCTGCTACATTGATTGGTTTGTGGGAACAGTGTATTGGAGGCACAGCTCCTCAAATTATTTATGACATTCAAGATTTTGTGTATTCAGCTGGTATGGCCCCTGCAGAAGTTCTTAGTAATGGTGGGATGCTACTCGGTTATCGAGAAAGATTACATCACCGTACTCCAACTATTGTGTCCTAATTTCTGATGAGGGAGGTGCATCCTGTTTTTCATCCTGAGATTCCAGAGCAGCGTAACTAGAGAGGAGATGTGGTTCAACAACGGATAGCGGCTCATTTTCAGGAACAGTTGTCCATACCCTGTGGAAGAGAAGTGAGGTGCTAGCTCTTAAGAGTCAGTTACCGGATCCTGGGAAAAACCCTAAGGCCTATTCTTAGGAAGGCACCTTTGGATTCCCCAGATGCACATCCTGATGTCTATCTCTTTGTGATTGATCTGTGGGAGATTAATTAAATAGTAGTCCCCCAGTTACCGGTGGTTCCAGACATTACTGTTCTCTTGATGAGAATTCCTTCCACAGCAAAATTATTTTCTGTGATGGACTTGAAAAATGCTTTCTTTAGTATTCCTATTCATCGAGACAGTAGGTATCTTTTTGGATTTGACCTGGCTGGTAGGAGCTTCCAATTCTGTAAGATCCTCAGGGGTATACTGAAAGTCCCAGTATTTATAGCCAGGCGTTGAAAAGTCAATTGGATTCTCTTTCACTTCCCGGCCATTCCAGATAAAACTGGTGAGATCTGCCTGGGTCTTTTGAAGCCATCCCGCTGGCGGGCGTAGAGGAAGGGTCTGAAATATATAAAGAATTTGGGGCAGCAGGGTCATCTTTACGGCCGCAATCCGGCCCAGCCAGGACATGGTCAAGTGTTTCCACCGTCTGAGGGTGTCTCGGAGTCGGGAGCTAAGCTTGGTATAATTCGCGTCCGCGGAGGCTTGCACTCTCGGGGCTAGTAAGACCCCCAGATAGGGGATGGTGGACTCTGACCACTGCAGGTCAAATTCTGCCTTGGCCTCCTCCAACACCTCCGGCGACAGTAACAGATTCAGAGCCTCATATTTTGCCACATTGATCTTGAAGCCCGAAGCCTGCGCGAAGGCGTGAAGCTTGATAAAAAGTGCCCGGAGGGATTGCATTGGGTTCATCAGGGAGAGCAAGATATCATCAGCATATAGGCTGATCTTATGTGTGTCCCCACCGAACGGTATGCCGGTAATGAGGTTGTGATCTCTTATCCGACATGCCAATGGCTCCATGTAGAGCGCGAAAAGAAGGGGAGAGAGTGGGCACCCCTGCCTGGTCCCTCTGCCAATCGCAAACCTCGGGGACGTGTGACCATTGACCCGGACTGCGGCGTTCGGCTGGCGATAGCAATTGAATATACGGTTCCGGAGTGTGTCTCCGAATCCGAACCGCTGCAGCACCAGCTCTAGATAGGGCCAGTGCACCCTATCGAAGGCTTTCTCCGCATCAATCGTGAGGAGAAGGCAGTCCCGCCTTGTCCGAGAGCCAGCCTCGATGAGATGAAGGACTCGTTTGGTGTT
Source organism: Lissotriton vulgaris (assembly GCF_964263255.1). Classification (NCBI taxonomy): domain Eukaryota; kingdom Metazoa; phylum Chordata; class Amphibia; order Caudata; family Salamandridae; genus Lissotriton; species Lissotriton vulgaris. The sequence goes on along the minus strand of NC_141696.1, from coordinate 1,089,140,598 downwards.
GTCGCTAGTCTGCCGCTGTGGAATAAAGCCTACTTGATCTGGCTCCACCAGCTGTTGCATATAGGGCACAAGGCGACTGGCCAGGATGCCCGTGTAGAGCTTTAGGTCGATGTTCAGCAGGGAAATCGGTTGGTATGAACCACACCGTGCGGGATCCTTCCCTTCTTTGGGGATCACCGAGATGGCCGCCTCTAGTAAGCCCGACGGGATGGCGCCAGGCGTGTCGAAGGTGTTGAAGAGATCCTTCAGTAGCGGGGCCACCAGAGGGCAGAAAGTCTTATAGAAGGCCGCCGTATACCCATCTGGGCCAGGGGACTTCCCCAATTTCTAGCGCAAAATAGCCGAGATGACCTCTTCCAGGCCTATGGGGCGGTCAAGGAACGCCGCCTGTGCCTCATTAAGCGATGGAAGAGTTGCGCCCTGCAGATAGTGCTGACCATCTTGCAGGTCGAGACCGTCTGCTGTATATAAGTCCGCGTAAAAATCGCCAAAGGCCGCGGCGATGGCCGCGTCTTCAGTGATGGCGTCGCCAGTGCTGGGCTGGAGAGTCTGGATCTGCTGCCTCTGGCGCTGCTCCCACAGCCTGCTTGCCAGCAGTCTCCCGCAGCGGTCTCCCCCGGTATAGTACGCATGCCGGAGACGCATGGCGGCATATTCCGCCACGTCCTGGTCTAAAGCTGCCAGCATCTTCCATTCTGTGCAGAGTTGCTGCCACGCCCGCGCAGCCCCGGTGCGTTGGTGCATCTGCTCCAGCTCCGCCACCCGCTGGGTGAGCTCGGCCCTTTTCTGCGCGCGTTCCCTATTGTTAGCGGAGGCCAAAGAAATGAATTCGCCGCGGAGGACCGCCTGGAGTACCGCCCATTGCGTCGCTTTAGAAGTGTCCCCGTTGGTGTTGTGGGAGAGAAACTGGGCGAGCGCTGTTTTGATGCGCTCCTGCGTGGTCGGTAGTTGTAGAAGATTATCGCGCAACCGCCAGTGCCGCTGCCGGCCAGGCGTTGCCAATACCCGGAAAGACGCCACTACAGGAGAGTGGTCCGACAAAGAGGCCGGGAGTATTTCCACGTCGCTCGTTTGACGCGCTAGCTGGGAAGAACACAAAAAGTGGTCGAGTCGTGCATATGTTTTGTGGGCAGCGGAGTAATAGGTGTATGCTGTCGACCTTGGGTGTGATTGTCTCCACAGGTCAACGAGGTCCAGGTCCGCAAGGTGGGTGTGCCCCGCCCCCGAGAGAGCTCCCACCTGACCGGACCTTTGGCTGGAGCGGTCCGCAGTGTTGTGGAACACCAGATTCAGGTCACACCCGAGTTGGAGATGCGGATGTCTATTAGCCCTGGCGGCCTATAGTGCCGTGTGTAGGAATTTCTCCTGGCCTTCATTGGGCGCATAGATGGAGCCCACCAGTAGTGTCTGCCCCGCTACTTGGAAGCGGTGTACCAGCAACCTACCCCTGATCTCCGCCTCTTTCTGCATGACCCTCCCTCCAAACGACTTGGCTACCAGTATCGCCACACCGGCCACCTTCTTGTTAGCAGACGAGAAAAGCTGCCAGGGAAAGGATCGGGATTTTAGCCTATGGGGATCTTTGGGCAGCAAGTGGGTTTCCTGCAGGAGGCAGATGTCTGCCTTCGACTGTTCTAGCAAAGACAAGACCGCCCTGCGTTTAATAGGATTATTAAGCCCTCTCACGTTAAGTGAGAGAATCGTTAAGTGGTGTGTCATCTCAAGCCCCTGCGTGCGACTTCAGGCCTGCACTCGCCCGCTGCGAAGCTGTCTCCCTAGGCGCGCACAATGGCCCAGGCAGTCCCAGGTAAGGCGCAGAGTAACGCGGACACGGAGATAACACCCACCCCCCCAGCAACCCCAACTGTCCCACCCAAACCCCAACTGGAAATCCCGTCAGCTCCCCCCCTGCCCTCCACCCCCTTCCCCCTCCCTTCGCCAGTGTCCCTACTTGAATCCCCAAACAACAAACCATAGTCTCGGGCCTGTTTAGAAGTTCAGGTCTGCAGAAGTGTCACAATGGAGAACGTGGCCGCGGTGGTCCCTCCTCGGCTCCCCACCCCCCCATGATCAAAGCAAAGTGTGGTGGGCAACCCCCCATTGCGCTATTCATGGAGGAGCTGTGGTATCACAAACTACTTCTTGGACAGCTGCCGCTTGCTCTTGTGCAATTGTCACCGGGTCCGGTCTCAGGCGTGTCCCTCGCTTGCGCCTTCTTCTGACCCTCTGCCAGCCATCCTGGTTGCGCTGCGTCAGTCTGTCTGGAGACCCCTGGGACGCGGTATCCTCCGTGTCCGTGGGGACCGGCATATCGATGTTTAGGAGGGTACAGGTGTCGCTGAGAGAGCGAAGTTGATGCAGTTTCCCCTGCCATTTGAAAACAATCCGGAAGGGATGTCCCCATGAGTACGGCACATCCTTCTCACGCAGGAAGGCCGTTACCACCCTGAAATAACGTCTTTTTTGCAGCGTGATGGCCGACAAGTCCTGATATAGAGCGATTGCAACCCCCCTGAATTGCAGAGGCTGTTTCCGCCGGGCATCCTGGAGGATGCGTTCCTTCATGGGAAAATCAGGGAGATACGCCAAGATATCCGGTGGAGGGGCCGGTGCACGCCTTGGCGGGCCCACTCTGTGTGCACGATCTATGCGGATGATTAAGTCCTCCGATTCCCCCAGAATCTCCTGGAAAAGCTCCTGTAGGTATCCTGTGACGCTATTCCCCTCGGCTCCCTGCAGCACATTTCTGACCCGTATATTGTTTCTCCGGGAGCGGTTCTCCAGGTCCTCCGCATGTGCCTGTAAGCCTACATACTGCTCCTGGAGACGGAGGACCTCCTGTTGTAGGTGCACCAGTTCCTTGCTGCGGGCATGACCGGCTTCCACCACTGCAGCTACTCTCTCGCCTAAGCCGTCTACGTCCCTGCGGAGCTCCCTTTGTTCCCCGGCAATGTCCTGTTTGAGGGCCTGAAAATCGTGCTTGAGAGTGTTGAACAGTGATTCTAAGAAGGTGCGTGTGATGGGCGCCTCTGAAGTCTCCTGCTGTTGCACCTTAGGGTTTGCCGGAGTAGAGGGGGGTGTCTGAGCCTTCCCTCCTTTGGACGTAGGCTTGTGCAGCATTTCCGTGATCGTGCGGTTCGCTCTGCGGTTTGTGTTTGCCATGTTGCTCTCAAATCTGGGGACGTACCAGGACTCCAGGTTCCCCCCCGGGGCCCGGGCGGCCTACTCTCCTGTCCGTCTGTACGGAATGTAAATTCCCTGCAGGCCCCGCTGTAGTCACTTGGCCAGTCCAGAGGCCTCTTTCTCCCGGCCTCCGCCCACAGTGCTTGCCTGCCCCTGTCTCTGCCTAGTTCGGTCCCCCGGGCTCGGCTCTGGTGGTGCCCTTTTCACTCCCGGCTGGAGGCCCGATCTCCCTGTCCCCCGAAATGGCGCCCTGCGCTCCTCACCTTCACAGTGGGGTCTCCCCGGTACCCGGTTCCGGGCGGCCACCTCCTGGCTCAACGCTTTCAAGAGCGCCGGATCGCCCGTCGCAGCGGGGGTCCGGTTCCACTCCGTCAGACCAGGAGTGGCACGTGGTCAGCGGGCTATCAGGCTGGATGTCTCCGTTGGTGGGCCTCTCTCCGTTGCTATTGACCCTGTTGCCTCAACGGGTCTCCCCGCTGCTGTGACTCGTCTTCAGGTCCGCGCTGTACGACAGCTCACGTAGTGTCTCCCTTCTCGGTGCACGGAGCCCCCTACTCACACAGCCCGCTCCGGCCTTGCCAGGTGGGCCTCAGGCCCCGTCCTGCCGGCCGCTTCACCGCTTGGGCTGGTGCCCTCCCATCCCCCGGTGCCTCTCTCCTCTGTTAGGGGGCCCCTCCGGCCAGGCGCCGCTCCCGGGTGCCCCTTCGCAGCTCCTCGCTGTCCGTCCAGGCCCGAAGCCGGGGCATCGATTAGTGTGGCCCGGCAGCCGGCCGATTATCAGCTCCGCCTCCTGCCTGTTTTATCGCACCCGCCCCCCCCCCTTCTCGACCAGGGTGGCTCGGGGACCGCCGATGCTGGTCCTTATGCCGCGGCTGCTCCGCTGTCTGCCTAGGCCCCAAAGCCGGGGCCTCCGTTGGGCTGGCTTGCCTCCCGGCTGCACCCCTGTATCGCCACTTATCAGTCCGGCCTCTTCGGCGCGGTACACGTGTCGGGGCCTCGTCCACTCACCACCACTAGTCTCTCTTCATCCAAGGGGCGCCTCGATGGTGTGTACCGCCTCCAGGCAGCAGCCCCGGTTGCCCGCGCTGCCTCTCCCCTCAGGGCGCGTAGATGCCCTGCAGGCCACAGCTCCGTCTCAGCCGCGCCGCGCGGGCCCCCAACACCGCCCTGGAGGCCGCTTCGCCCCTCGATCTGGTGCTCCCCCGTCTGCCGGCTCCTTTCTCCTGCACCGGGGCACCGCCCGGCCAGAAGCCGTCCCCCGCCAGCGCTTCCTCGCGGCCTCGCTTCCGTCTGCCTAGGCCCGAAGCCGGGACTTCAATTTGCTCCGCCCGGCGGTTGGGTGCCGGAGGGTGCCGCCGCTTGCCTGCTGTGCCGCCTTGGGGTGTCGTGTGGGGAGCTCAACTGCCGGAGCCTGCCTGCTCCTGTGGGGGCCTGTTTCTTGTGTGCCCGGGCCGCTGCTGGCCACGCCGCCGCTCCACGCAAGGCCTCCTCGAATCCGGGGCCCGCCTTGCTGGCTCCCTTCTCTCGATCCGACCCGTTCTCGGGCAGCCCCCGGACCTCTCACTCTGCCATCGTAGGTGACCACTGCCCCACGATGCTAGGGGCCGAAATCGCCCTGTTCAGGGGGCCCCAGCTGCTATTTTAAGGCTTTTATGGGTCTAGGGTCGGGGAGCCGAGGGAAACCACGTTCGTTCAGCTCACCATCTTGGCCACGCCCCCCGGTGATAAGCTTTTGTAAGAAATGCTGTACAGGTACCTTTTATTACAAGGTAAAATAAGTCCTGATCCCCAGCAGTGATTATCAGCTTATGTATGTGTGTTTATGGGACCAGGTGAGTATGGTGTTTTAGAGTAACCCAAGTTGGTTGTCTCGCTCCATCAGAATTTAGTAGTAGCAGAGCTATGGTTATGTTTTAGTTAAGATTGGTAGTAAATTGTGTATTGAAATATTGATTTATGTATTAACCAAAACCTGTATGTATTGTTTCATGTTGTCCAGAATCCCCGGGGATGTTGAATAGTGGGTGGTAAATGGAAGCCACATTGCAGTGAGGTTACTTGCCTTGATGAAGAAAGTGTGAAAATTAGGTGGAACTTGAAGCACTGGTTAGGGATTATTTTCAAGTATAAAAGTGAGAGTGATTGGTAGCAAAAGAGTTCGCTGGTCAAACTTTGGTCTTATATCATCTAGAAAGGGTAACTCTGAAGGAGTAGCAGATTTATATATGCTTGAGTGAAGAGTAAGCAGAAGAGGCTTTACTCATAGTATGTGAGGAGTAAAGGGAAACTTTTTACTCGTAGGGAAAAAAATTGATTTTCCTTTGAATTTAGTCATTCAGGCACAGTAGTGAATGTTTTTCGTTGTTAATTATTGAAATGTGTTAGTAAAATTGAAAAAATGAGTTTTAGCATTACCTTGCAAAGGAGGGGGTAGTCGCGGGTACTGCACTGACGTCACTAAGAGTCGTGCTGGGATTGGTTGAGGCAGCGGGCGTGTAGTCAAGGTAAAATTCTAAAGGAGGAGTGAGTACATAGGAGTGAAACTGACATCACAGAAAAGCTGCGCAAGCATTGGTTAAAGTAAATCAGTAAACTAAACGTTGATTGGTCATCAGAATAAAAGACGCAATAGCATTGGAGAAGCATTAGAGTAGAAGTAAACAATTGATTAATTGCAAAAATAGAAGCTTCAGTGTTAAGCTTCAGTGTTAATAGACAGTGGGGATTGTATGTGGAACCACAATCCTACTACAATTGGCACCCGTCCAGACAGAACATTTATAGGTTTTGCCCATGAGCAATTTATTAGAGGAAATACACCAAAAATGTACAGAGAGAAATGGAAAATGTAATTTATGCAAATAATCAAGAATTACTTTAAAATGGATAAACCCATTAAAACTAGAGAAGGAATTATTATCCCTCCCCAAAAACGCCTGCATCATACATGGTGATAGAAAGAGGGTACCACACTTGTGTATGGTTAGAACATTGGATAGAATATACTAAGGATGATGGAGTATTAGCATTTCCTGAGTACAGAACATTTAATTAAATAGTTTTACACAATTTGCATGAATGAGTTAGAACTAAGACCCAGATTAACTCAGTATGAAGCTTTAGAAGAATGGGAAACTGAGGCTTTTGAGCGAGACAGATCACGATGTAGTGGTAACAAAAGTACATTTTATCCTAGGTTTCCCAGAGAAACTCAAGACAATCAGATGAAGCAATGGAGAGAGGCCACATGGTAGTAGAAGGATTATATCCTGTAATGACCACAGAAGTAACAACAGGAAGTAAATGTACAGAGAAAACAAAACATTTAGTGACTGGTAGTGTAGATTCAGAAGATGATTATTTTGAAGATATTTTAATGAAAAATCCTCCACCTTATCAGGAAGAATTCAATCGAATTACCCATAGTGCCCCGCTTCTGAAAACACCCTCGGTTTGGCAGGTTGTACATGATTCTACACTAGAAAGGGTACTTCAAGAAAAATAGAAGTGAGGTAATTCAGAAAATATAAAAATCCTGAATCACTAACAATACCAGTGACTATTGGCCCTGTTGTTCCCTTGTATAGGGATAAGTAAAGTTGTCCTAAAACACTGTCCTGACTACACCGATCACACAATCCAGAAAAGAAAATATAATAATTGATGATCAGGCAAGTGAGTGTGAGTCAATTATTTCTTTAATGGATTTGCCAATAAGAGAGCCAATGAACAATTCATTCAGAAAAGTCACACCTGGATGTTCAAAAGAGGTACAGATTGAAACATCCACAGGGACAAAAAGTGCCACTGTACTAACCCCAGAAGAAAAAGAAAGTTGGACATGAGAAATAGAAAATCCAAAGACACAGCCAACGGTGTTGGATATATTTAAATTAAGTGTAGAATTTGAGGAAATTATATCTGGAAATGTAGGGATAGAAAGATTAAATACTTTCAGTGAAGAGGAGTTGTTTTTCATATGCAGAAGCATCACCCGAAACACGAAAGTATTTCATGAGAAATTAATGAATGTGGCTTCAGAATTGGGCATCAACATAGGGAAATCCAAAGTATTCCATAAGCCCTAGAGAACAGAATTTTCTGATAAAGATTAACAGAACTTGAATGTGTCAGGATGGAAATTACAGATAAAAGAATTGTTAACATTGTTGCATAAATGGGGAGATTTGGATAGATGGAAAACTAGGTGGACAAAGAAAAAGGAAGAAGCACAGGCAAATCATACAACATTTGAGTACATAATGAAAGAAACAGAAAAGATTGAAAGGTTGTGCCCAATGTGAGAAGTTCCAGGAGGAGGTTATGTAAATGTCCCATAAACCCAACAGGATATTTTTTAATTTACAAATGATGTTTGTAAAAGTCTCAAAAGTTTTGTTGAAGGATTTAGATGGTTTATTTGACATAGTTAGTCCTGCTGATTTATGGGCAGAATGTACAATTACAGTAGATTCGCCTAATGATGAATACCCAAGAGATGAAAAGATAGAAGCCCAGTCGGCTGAGGGAATGAAAAAGTAAAATCAGGTAATTACATTTTTGAAAGGAAAAATTCCCCCAAAGGAAACTGATTGGATAAAAATAGACAGAACAACCCAAGAAAAGGATGAGTCAGTTCATGCATATTATGAACGTCTTTTACAGGTGTTCAAGCAGTACAGCGGGTTTGAAAATATTGAAAACAAGGATATGACTCATTTTGTGATTCGTTTTGTTTCTGGTTTAGGGTCCGAAATATAAATTCAATTCAATATTAACTTTATTTCGGCCAAATTGACCTTAAAAGCACAAGTAAAATAACATACAGTTCATTTTGTTTAAAATAAAAATAAAAAAAATAAAATAAAAACAGGTACGTACAGTATAAGAGGTTGAATAAAACATACCCCTGTATGGCCTAGAACAGTGTTAAATACAGTACAATCTATGATAGCAGCTCAATGAGTGGGTGATCGATTCATGTAGAGACGCTATATCAATCAGAGGTAAAAAGCAGTATTGGCATTTTAAAGTGCGTGTGCAAAATATGCAAACAGTTCACCAGTCAAAATTTGAGAGATCAAAGCTTTATTTTCTCCGGTAAAAGCGGTCAATTCTCAGAGACAACAATCCAGTATGTCAATAAATTCATAGAATAAATAAGTTGCATCATTAAAATAGTTCTAGATTGGACAATTGAACAGTTAATTGCTTTACAATTCTTTAGTTTGACAACTGGTGTACAGGAGTATGGACCTCATTTATTAGATTGGTTTTAAAAGTACTCTGCAAGTGCACCACGTAGAAAATAAAAAGCCTGTTACTGAATATACTATAGGGAGGCTAGTGTTGTGTTTCAATATCCTGAAAGCCTCAGAAGAGCACCTGTTACCTAGGTTTCTGCATATCTGCACCAGCCACCATTTTTTCGCTTTGTGGTATCCAGGGCATCAAAAAAAGACATGACAGTCTGCTTCTGCGGAACAGTCACAAGCCGGACACCCCAGAGATTGCGATCCCAAGCATTTGTTTGTAAAAGAGCAGAGAGGCAACACCCCACATCTAAACTGTAAGTAAAGCTGTCTGACAGAAGCTGACTTGATGTCATTCAGTGCCGGCTCTAAGCTATACCGATCCTTCATTTCTAAGAAAACTGCAGTTAGCTTGCCTTCTAGAGGATTACTCTGAAGTTGAGCCAATTTATACTCCCAGTAACAGTCCTTTAACTCTTTCCCGGAAACTGTGGCACATGACTCTTCTGGGTTAGCCCAAAGACTACCCCATCCCAGGTACTCTGAAGTAAGTCGAATGTAAGAGAGACAGTGGAATTCCCCCCCCCCCCGGTAGGCTCATCACCTCTCTTGGTTCATCCCTACAGTCTAAAAGTTCTGGGGTAACCCACAGACGTCGCCAGTATGAAAGGGGTCTAAGATTGACTTCTTCGGCAATAGCCCTTACCCCCAGGTCCAATCGGAGTGGCATGAGTGGGGTGATCCGTGGGAGGTCAAACAGTTGCCTGAGAAAGGTGTTTTCTGTCTGCTTGAGACCGGCAGAGCAATGATGACCCCTCAATTCTGCACCGTACAATGCCGCTCCCCTGGCTTGGACCTTATATATTTCTATTGCAGGGCTCACAGGTTAGTGGCTGGATTTTTGAAAGACCTTCGTTAAGCCCCCTGATGTTTGTGCTAATTTCAAGGTTGATTTTTTGATTTGAGCCCCAGTCCAATATTTCTGTGATAGTTATACCAATTCAATCAAAAGCGGATACTCTCTCTAGAGGTTTACAGTTTAAACTTGGATTTAGTAGGGTACTTTTGGTTGTGTTAAACACCATGAATTTCATTTTTTGAAGGTTAATTAAAAGCCCTCTTTCTTTGCAAAAGGCATCAAATCTGTTAAGTACCCTCTGTATCCCCATGGGAGATTTTGATAGTAATACAGTGTCATCTGCAAACATAGCTGGAATTTTGCGTGATGCCAGCTTGGGGACGTCCAGATCTTTCTTGATGAGTAAAAAATCAACTAACCCATTTATAAACAGTTTAGACTGTAAGCAGAAATAGGAATCATACACTATGGGTTTGGGGAATCTAGGATCTGTATTTTCAAGTGCAAGAAGTAAAGCCTTCAATTCACAGTGCAGTCTCCAAGAGACTGCGTGGGAGTAGTTTCAGGGTGGAAAACACCATTGAAAATAGTGCCCAGAACAATGGCGCATGCAGATGAACACTGCTGTTTAGAACCTATAGGCTGTTGTGATGATCCATTGGGATGGGTGACGGTACAACGCGTACCGTCACAACGCGTGCTGTTACAACGCGTCCCTTACAACGCAAGTCGTTACCACGACTTGCGTTGGGGGCGCGGATATCGAATAGTATAATTTACTATTCTAACACCAGTCCGCGTGGACACTAGGGAAGGTGTTGGAATAGTAAATGTACTATTTTTAATCTTCTAGCGCCCTCCAGCGCAAGTCGTGGTAACGACTTGCGTTGTTACGGACGCGTCGTAACAGCACCGCGTTGAAACATCCGCGTTGTAACGGATGTTTCCCGATCCATTGGTATAAATGATGGACTTATATTGGGCAAGCTGCAGAATTGAGGAACGCAAGGGATAAATGTTCATATTGCAAACATTCTTGTGTTTGCAAAGAAGGGTCAAAGGCAAAGTCGACATCTACGGCTGATAAGGACGTAGCCCATTGTATCCATTGATGGTGGAGGCCATTAGCATTTGTATCGCTTGCTTTAGTGATGGGCTCAAGGGCAGGCAGTGAGGAAACAACAATAATGTGGTTTTCTTGAGCAAGTGGCCATTCCTTCAGGATGGCCATTTGGACAGAAGTTCGAATTTTTCAGTTGAAGTAAATCGCAGTGGAATATTGATGTGATTTATAAGCAATGGGCACTTTTTCACTTTCATTAAAGATGACATAAGTAAATCTAATAGCACCTGGCTAGACCTAGATGACCAAAGTTATGTATCAAGTAATTGAGACTTTAAAGACCTGAGCGTTTCAGTATGCTCTGACCTCCAATAAGAAATTGAATAATCAGTGCGTATTAAAGCATAAAGAGAGTTAATACATTGGGCATAATCAGATATAAGTCCTGCCAAAATAAAAAAATCTCAACAGAGACTGTCATTTTTTAAGTGTACTCAAAGGCTGCAGTTGAGCACAATTTTCTAGAAATGAGGAGCAAGCTTTTTTCCTTCATTGGTCATTTCCTATTCTAAAAAAAAGGACACAGAAAAAAGCTATGTAAGATTTTTTGAAGTTGAAACCAAATTCAGCAAACTACAAAATAATGTGATCCACTATTGACAAATATGGGTTTATTCATCATCAGTTAAGTAAATATCATCAACATCTGGATGGTTTCATGAAGAATTGACGTAAAGCATGCTGCAGAGACACCTGGGCTGTTCCTGTAGCCCATAGGGAGTCGGGTGTAGTGCCTCTGAAAGCCAAAGACGCTAAAGGCAGAACAATCACGGCTCTATGGAGCCAAATTGTGACTGAAAAAGCTATTAAAAATATCTAAGGAGGTTTTATATTTTTTACAGATGATAATAATAATCAGTGCCATACTATAAGTATTTTGCACTGCAAATGTGCCAGAATGACTATTTTAATGTCTGTAATCTGAGACAATACGATAAGAATGATCAGGTTTCAGAACAGGAAAAAGATGATTGTTCATTTGAGAGACACAGGGCTCAATGACTCCTGGGTACACTAATTTGGAAAGAACTTTCTTAACAGGTGCTTCAGAATCCCATTTAATAGCATTCTGTGGTTGTACCTGAGGAGTGTATCATATAGGAATATTGTGCTAAAGAGAATCCCTATTGCAATCTGCATGGTTAGCAAATAGTGCAGGGGCCAAAGCAAGAGCCCATGTGGAAGCATATGTTTGTTGAACTTCATCAGGTACAAAGTGGGAAAAGGAAGGGAGATTGATATTCTCTACATGGGGCATGCAAGAATAAAAGTTGGGCTCCAATGTACCTCCATCAAGAGAATATCATATGATGTGGTTAAATTGTCCCAGAAGCAAGCTTTAATGGTTAATTTTACATCACCTTCAATTTGAATATCCAAATGATATTGTCTATCAGGGGGACTAAGCGGGTGTCTGCGGTTTCAACCATAATAAACTTTTCAGTTACTTTCGCTACCAGAAATTGGCAGAGAATCCAGCATGCTATGGAGACTGCTGGCCTGCTATTGAGGAGAGTCACCGCCCAACTCCTGTTCAAGAGCCGGGTTCTCTGTTTCTTTGGCATATTTAGCTGTTAAAGCTGTAACCTCAATTTTCTGGAAAAGGGGTTGATATGGAAAAGGCCTATCTTCCTTCTTTAGCTTCACATCAGATCAGCGTTATGTTTCCCATTTTGGTGGCACATACTCTCCTTGTCAGCGATCATATCGCCCTCCTCAATCGTACTGTTGGCCAGATGAGTCTTGAAAGGAACAAGTAGAATGGGGATCGAGACAATTTTATTGCATCACAGAGGATTCCAAGGGTGGAGCACTTCTGCAGCTGTCCTAGTTTTGACTATTGTTTAGACTTGTCTCATGATTTCTTTGGATACTCATGGGCAGGTCTGGCATCCTTGTCAGAGCAAGGCATGCCAAGCGGTGGTACTGAAGATCTGGTTCCCAAACAATTTTGTCCCAAAGATGTACATAGATTAGCAAGATTGGCAGGCAATTTGCGTTTGCAGTCGTCTATTGCTACGGCAGCAAGATGCTGGCATATGGCCAAAGATGCTGCTTCACCCTAAACATTAAAACAAATGATTTTGTAGATGACAGGAACATTTCCCACAAGTTTCATCCACAAATAGATGGCAGAACCTGTCACATGCTAATTCTCTTTGTTTGAGGATTTTCGGTAGAACAGCCTTTGAAGGAGTGCCATGACCAAGATTGCAGACAATGGCAAAAATAGACCCCCCCAGGTGCAGCAGTCAGCTAGAGGGGGAATCAGGTCAATGGGTAAGCATTTGGTCAGAATTCTGTGCTTGTCTTGTGGTCCCATAGGGGGAAACACAGCCTAAAGTTGGTCAATGTAATGGGCTATCCAAAAGGGTATTTCTTCACAATTTGTAGGCTACTTGTCCATAAGTGTATTGACAATTATGGGACTGATAACACGAGCGGCAGGCACCTGGGGCTGTCCATGCAGGGTAACCCTAGCTGGTCCAGCCGCAATGCATGTGCAGTAAAGTGGGTCATGAGTCTATATAGGACAACAAGAACATTTAATAAAGTTTGAGTTTGCACTAAATTGATATTACCAAATTTTGGATATAGGGCATAACCCACTAGTGCCAGCCGGGTGGCCCCTTAAAGACTCAAGCGGCCCGTTCGGACCGTGCCAAGCAAGTGGGGAAGGGCACCATTAAAAGAAAAGCCTGGTGCTCCCAGACCATAAGTAGAATCTCAGTCAGAACATATGGTTGATATGGAGCAGGAGCTGGTGCTACTGTATATTAATGAAAAGTATTATCATTAGCATCCACAGCCGGTAAAGTGACTCACAAATAATAAACCTCTGCTGCATCTGCTTCAATCACAAAAATCAGCAGCAGCCCCTGCATTGGGAACTCTGTGTTGAAATAAATGTTTAGTTACCACTGGGTGGCAATTAACAGGAATAACTACAGGTTGAGCCAGAGTTAACAGAGAAAGGATTCAAAGCAAAGCACAATCAGGGTTTATAAACCTTTTAATTTTCAAGCTTGAAAAAGCAAAAGAACTAGGTACTGCCTAATCAATGCGCAAGAGAAATCCCCAGCATCACAGACATCTCTGAGTAATGGTGCTTGGTTATTGTGGAAAAGCACTATTCACGGTTCCCACAAGCGAGTACCAGACCAAATGTTGGTGGCGCTATGTTGCAGGCATTCTGCTCATAGAACAGAACTATGCTAGAACCATCAGTATGTAGGGACTGAGTCACCATACCACCAAGTCCGAGTCTGACTAGGTATAGTGCCTCACTTGCCCTCCTACCCTTCCAGAGAAACAACTGAATTAGCACCCCAGAACAAAACCCTCACAACCCTCTCAGGGATCACGGTAATATGAAGCACCCTTATGCTCTCTCACTCGTACTTGTCCACAATAAGATAACCTGGAGCCAAGAAGGCAGTTTAGAATATCTATTCAAACTATCGTGCTCTGAAATGCAGTATACGTGCCACAATTAGAAATTAAATGCGTACTTAAAATACTGTTTGCATGGTTAATAATCCATATATCATAATAAGTCCTGCTATTTTATAGGACAAACACACCTAAACCCCCCCACCCTTGCTAATGAAGTTAAATAATTATATATCAAGATCTATGGGATTACTGGCAGATCCCATACCTCAGCAGATAAAGATGAACACTCTACATCCCAGCAGACGTAGTGCTCTTGTCGCACAAATCTCATTCCATGATTGTGTTTGCTGCTCTTTGGCTCATTTATATGATAGGACATGTGTGCTCATAAACAACAGCTGCATTTCTGTGTTATGTCTCGCTGCTAGTGTCTGGCCAGAAAAAATAGCAAGGGGCATTATTGTTTGACCTTGGCTATGGCGTTCAGATTAAATCCAAGGAAAAGAGCAGAACATAAAAGCATATGCAAGTTCCATGTGAAATTACAATTTGGCACAAAAGCAATCTACTACGTGCACCGTTATGCTAACATAGGGAAAACTACAATGGGCTATGCCAAAACACACAACCATTAGTGACCATGTCATTTAGTTGTCCTCTACTTTGCATTTTGAACTTTTGCTACATTTTCAATGCAAGTCTAAAAAAAAATAATCCGAATTTTTTTGTATGTGCTTTGATAGCAGTGCTGCCTAAAAGAAGATATTTCAATATTTGCAGTAAAATCTCATCCGTCTCGCTCCAATTTCCACCAGTCTCTGGAGGTGTAAAAGTGTCCGCAGTCAGTTCTCAGTTCAGAGATGAGCCATCTGGCTTCATTTTATACAAATCATCCCGAAGCTGAAACAGTGATCAGGCACTGAAATGCATTGTGATTCTAACATGATACAGAAAATGTTGGACAGTGCGAATATGTTTTCAGGTGTGACTGGAAGCTGTTAACACCAAACCATCTAATGAAATTACATTTCTTTAAGAGCCATGTTCAGTTAAGTTTCCTAAGTGTTATTGGTTACTTTAAAGCATGATTTATAGCTCACCTAACTCGTATTAAATGCCTGTAAGCTATGTCCTTCTCACCTCCTGCGATAATGATTGGTGTGCATTGCGGCCCAAGCTTTAATATCAATAATGTAACACTTCTTATAAGGAGGCAACACTTTCTAGGTGAGAGAAAAAGAGCTTTATGAAGATCTGATGAGAGACTGTGTTTCTAAAGAACAAGTTTGCTTTTAGTCCCCTTTATGCCGTTTCAGAATGCTAATGCTCAGTATAGTAAGCCTGAGTTGGTGATGACAACCCAATTATGCAATGTGTCAGGTGCCATAGGTCTGATCTGCCTGTTTTGAATTGTTGTGGCAAACGCAGGTGGCCTGGCTTATTTATTGGGGAAATCAACACATCTTTAAGGGTGAGCTTGTATTACATTCTTATAAAGTCAATAGTCAGATTTTAGATGGAATCTTACAGGTTGCTATTAGTAAGCCATGGTTGTGTTGTTTGGTTAACCCAACTGAAAAACCTTGACAGTAGTCATTTTGTATTATGATGCTTCAAATTCAACCTTTTTGGTAGAGGTGGTATATTGTGTTGTCAAATGTAAATGTGTATATATTTCTAATTTTTAAAACTGTATGCTTGAAATTATCATGTCCAATAGAGTGGACCTGAGTGGAGGAATGATCAAGTGTTTCACATCAAGAAAGCAAAATGGATGCCAGAAAGTTACAGACATGACATTCTGCTCATGCCTACAAGGTCAAGCAGCAGTTGCGGCAAGTAGAAACGGAACGATATTGATTGTCATCAAATTCTTTGTCTAAATGTTTATCATCTGCATTGTCCAGCAATAGTGAGGAAAATGGGTGTGCAATGTCAATGTTGACTGCGGATGACGTGTAGATGTAGGGTTAGCATCTTGCACGGAAGAATGCCGGACCAAGCTAGGCCAAAAAAGTCAAAGTGCGAAATTCATTTGGACACTGTCCCAAGATCACACTGAAAGTGAATGGGTGTTCCATACCTTTTATCACAGACAGTGGTGCATCGATTAATATTATGCTAATGGAGAACTAGAATGAACTGCCTCCAGTGCCCCACTTGACTCTGTCAAAAACCAAAGTGCATACGTGGGCTGCCTCTACACCACTACAAAGTCAAGGTTGACTCAGAGCTACTGTGAAGCATAAGTGTCAATTTATGTCTTCAGTTTCAGTACTGCTGCTGAAATGGAACTCATTTCTGTAAATTACAATATCATGAGATAGTGAATCATTTTCCATCTAAAATACATGGACTAGGAAGACTTAAGACTATGAAAGTTGAACTTCACATTAAAAAGAACACCGTTCTGTTGCCTAATGACATAGTTAAATTGCATTCTATTTACAAGAGGCTATTGCGAAAGAAGTTCACACCTTGTTAAAGTATGACAATATGGGTATCACCCATTGTGGTAGTGCCGAAAATGGATAGTGGTGGAGCTGTGCGCATCTGTGTTGATATGCAGCAAGCAAACAAGGCCAGTGAAAGAGAACTGTATCCAGGTCTGCACATTGCTGACATGATTACGAAGCTGAATGGAGCAAAATATTTGCCTGCCTTAATTTGAACAAAGGGTGTTACCAGCTCAAACAGGAAGTGAATTGCAGGCACAATACTAATTTTTCAACTCATGCTGATTTGTTTCAATATAAAAGGCTCCCCGTCCTGATGAAGATCCGTTAATGAGGATATCAATTGCCCTGATCACCTTTGGGTCAAAACGTCGACGGCATTCCCCCCGGGAGCCTGCATCTTCTACTGCCCCTCCCCCCTTCTCTCCATAAATAAAAATACGGACGGTTTTCCGCACAGCAAGAAAGAATAACATTTTTTGCGAATAGTGAGAACAGGGCAGGCTCATTGCTGTTGTTTTTGTTAGCCATAGAAATTTCACCTTTTCCGACCTTCTTGGTCCTCTCTATTCACACTAGCACTTATTTTCACTCTATTCTTGTTCACGTTACCTAAAATAACCCCCCACCTTCTCTCAGATGTATAAAGTGTACATTGAAGAATCTTGAGGATTATCAGGAAATAAATAGCTGAGACCTCTTTTTAATCACGTCTACGGTTCATTTGTGGATATGTGAATCAATCATTGTTTATTGGGCTATTGCGTTTTCTCTCTTGTTGTTTTTTAATTTTTCTCCTATGCAGGATTGATTCGCATGAGGAATAAAAAGCAAAGAAGTTATATATGTTTAATTAATATAGTAATCATATCTAGAATCAACGTCTAGGACCACTTTGTCTGTAATACTTGATACCCAGGTCCTTTGACTTTTATTGGGTTACCCCTTATACCATAATGGTTGAATGGGATGCGCTGAAGGTGGTGGTCAGAGGGGAGATGATAGGACAGCTGGTGGGAGCTACACAAGAGACACACCAGAGGCTGCAGGATATTGAGGACAGGTTACACGTTTTAGAGAGGGCGGCGGTGCTAGACCCTGCCAAGAGGAAGCAGCTACAATCTACTCACATAGACCACGTAGAAACTCTGGAAACGTTGCGCACCATAGATTATAGAACATATCTTCAGCATAAGCATGCGGAGGCGGACAGAGCTGGTACCCTGCTGGCGCACATGGTTAGTGACAGACCAGAAGTGTCAAACATATCTAGTATCCGCACCATGGCAGGATACGCAGACCACACACAAGCCGACATAAACAACGCCTTTCGAGTTCACTTAGAGAAGCTCTATGCGCCTCCCCACTTGGTGGATGGCTCTCTCGTCGCCGACTTCTTCCAGGACCTACCCTTCCCTGTCCTTTCGGAGGAAGTACAGAAAAGTATTGACGGCCCTATCACTCAACAGGAGATCCGTGCCGCACTAAAAGGTTTAAATCGGAATAAAACGCCGGGTCTGGACGGACTCTGTGTCGAGTTCTACCTCACCTACGAGGAGTCCTTGGTGCCTACAAGACAGCTCTGGAGACAGGTCGCATACCGGAATCCACAATGCAGGCGTTGGTCATGTCTATGCCAAAGCCGGAACGGGATGGAATGGACATGTCAAACTATAGACCCCTCTCTATGTTAGCTACCGAATATAAAATCTTGAGCAAGGCCCTCGCCAACTGTATACAGGCGCATCTCCCCACACTTATCCAAAGTGATCAGTGCGGATTTCTCCCAAACGGCAGTATGTCACTTAACACTCAGAGGTTGCACGCAGTAATGGCGGCTACCCCTCAGGCCCACGGTCACTCTGGGTGTATCACATTAGACCTCAGGCAGGGATTTGATTCCCTATCATGGGATTTTATGTTTGCGACGTTGCAGCGTTTTGGATTACCGGACACCATTCTAAAATAGGTACGCTTATTGTACACTGCCCCGACGGCTAGGGCCCGTACGGCCACTATATTTCTGATACACATACTATACATCGTGGCACGAGGCAGGGGTGCACCCTGTCCCCCCTGTTGTTTATGCTAGTATTGGAACCATTGGCCGTGGCTCTTCGGAAAATGTCGGCCCAGTTTGGTATCTGCGTAGGCGGGGTGTATCACTTATTATCAATATACGCAGATGACATGCTCTTATATTTGCAAGACCTTATGGCCGATGCGACCCCCCTCCGAGATATATTCACTACCTTCGAATGCCTGTCAGGTCTGGCCATTTACCCTGATAAATCGACCAGTTACGTTTTCCAAGACACTCCACACATTACTCGTTTACAATTTGGCGCTCACTCAGTTTCAGTGGCTCCCACTACTTTTAAATACCTCGGTATTTATGTGTACTGGACACAAGAAAACTAGATAGGAGGCAAGATCCAGCGGGCAATAACAGGGCTCCGGGCCAGTGTGGGATTCTGGTCTTCTTTGCCTATCTCAGTAATGGGGGGGTCACTATCTCAAAGTTGGTGATGCTACCACGATTACTATACTATTTTGTGAACTTGCCGGTGGTTCTCCCACAACTTATTTTTACTACACTGGACACATTACTGACTACCCTCATCTGGGGCACGGGCTGGAGATGGATCAGCCTTAGGAAACTTCAGTTGGGGACGCAGAATGGGAGTCCCGGACTTGGCCTTGGCTTACACATTTGCGGCAGCCCCGTACGCTGGGAACATACCTTTAATAGACCTACACACACCACAGGGGAGATTCACACGGACTAGACTCCAGACTTGGGCGGACAATGGAATAGAAGGGGTGGGGGCTTTCTTCGGGGATGGCACACTGATGGACCACGATTCCTTTGTGCGGGCCACTGGAGCGCCACCACACCTCTATCCGCTACATGCTGCTATCACACATTACATTAGAGCCACATGGGCCCCACAGAGGAATGAACCCCAGCAGCACACCTTAGTACACCTCCCATACTACTTGGGACCTGGGGGCCATCTGGTGCTTTGGTTTTTATACTGGAGTACAGGCACACGCAAGAATAGCTCTTACCTCCCTTAGGGAACAATGGGAGACGGACTCCGGTGCAGAAATTACAGACCACGCATGGAAGCATAGACATACTGGAGTATCCTAAAAAAGCATCACGTAATGCACGGCTCAAATTCATACAGACGATGGTACTGCATAGAACATACCTAACGACTAAGCGGATACACCGCATGTTCCCGGATTCCCCTAATAGCCGCCCCAGGTGTAGAGGAGAGGAGGAGGACTTCTTCCATATGCTATGGTCCTGTCTCCGACTGATGGGCTACTGGGAGGGGGTACGACACTCCCTAACCACAGTGACACAAATTCCGATCCCAGATGACGTCCTGGCTTGCCTGGTGGGACTTCGCAGGCTCTCCCGGGTTCAGAAAGTGAGTCTAAGATTTGCGAACCTGGCCCTCATCTTGGCAATCAGGGTGATTACAATGAGGTGGAAGTCCCCCAGATGCCCGGCAGTCATGATCTGGCAGACGGATGTGCTCCAATGGGGAAGAGCGGAGGGGGCTGTCCTCCCGAGGGAGGAAGAGAGAGGATTGATGCAACAACACATCTCCCTGGACTGGGAGCCCATGCTGATTGTGCTGGAGACACTAGACCTGGTTCCCACACAGGACGCCACGTCACAGTAATTTGAAGAGTATGAGTCCATATATGCCTGTACAGCCCGTGGAACAGAGATACTATGATTTTATTTTGTAAATGTACCCTCAGGAGATCGCTCTTTGTGCGACTCCCTGTTATCATCATCGACGAAGCAGTGCAACTGACCAGGAGGGGATTAGGGTGGGAGTGGAGAGTGGGTGGGTGGGAACAGTTGGGGGTTTGCTTTCTGTCACTGATCTGACTTTAAATATGCACTATTTGATTTATGGATACTATACTACCTGTTCATTATTGATTTGGAGAAGGGGCCAGGCTATACATATTCTTTGTGCGCTTCGCTTACACTGAAAGATCTTGGGCAACTAAATTGTTGTGTACAAATGCACTGGTAAGGTTATGATGGGAGAAAAACAAAAAAGACTGTATTTGAAATGTTTGTACAAGATAGTGCATGATATATTGTGATCATCAATAAAGTGTGTTAAAAAAAAACAAGCATTGCACCCCAATTTTGGAAATCCTAAAGCCAACATGTCCCCTCACATTGAGAGATGGGGTATGAATGCTGGACTATGATTATACAATTGTGCACCATCTGTAGTGTAGTTCCTATATTCCAAATAGGCTCTGCGCATTGGAATAATATATCCTATAGATTTGACATAGGACATAGGCCTACTAGGTCTCTATCGAAAATATTACACTTAATTGTGAGTGCCAGCTAGCTCAGAGGTCACTAGAAACATTCTCGAATAAACAAGAAGGGATTAGTTTCTGACAACTGCATAAACATGACAACTTTGTTTCCCCAAGGTAAAACGTATCTTCAGAGTCGTGGAAACTATAGATAGATATTTTACTCAGTCAATTGTGCATGCTTCTTTTCATCAGAGGTGCAGAGAAATAGAGAGACGGGCGTTTTCAATAAAAGTATTTATTGAACAGTCTTCTTTCTCATGCAGAAGAAATTAACTGCTACAATCGTAATACTGGCTGTAAAGTATAATGCGTACAGCAACAAAGGTATTATAAAATAATACTGTAAAAGCATGGTATGGTTTCAAAGCCATAAAATACATACATAAATAAATAAATAAATACTAAAACATACTTAACTGGTGCTTCTAAAGTATGCCTACCCCGATGTACCTAACCTAAGTCTAGTACGAGGGAAGAAGTAAATGAGGTGTAGCATAAGTTTAGCATTCTTTGCGAAGAATCTATCCACGCTTTCTCTTAGGGTCAAATCAGTTCCGTACCTTGGTTTGGAATGAAGGAGGTCTGGTATCTCTCTGTCTCAGGACTCGATTTCCCAACACCCCGCAAGGGGACCTTGGAAACACTGGAGCTGGATTTCTCTGCAAGAGAAAAGACAGCGTCTCTCTCAGTGCGTCAGGTGGAGGTTCGGCTTCCTTTAGCACTGGCTGGAGCAAGCTGTGTCGGGCAAGTAGATAGTCAAACTGCTCCAAACCACTGTGTGTTTGCTAGGGCAAGTGTGGGCATATTTATACCTTGAAGGTGCCGAGTTTGACGTAAAGTTGAACATAATAATGTCATCAAAGAATTGCAGTTCTTTGAAAACTCCACGAGTTCTTGGACAAATTAATATTCAAGCAAGGAGAAGTCCCTAACTGCTGAAGCCGAGTTTTCCAAGAAATCGCTGTGGCTTTTCGGAACTAGTTGAAGTATCCATGGCTGTATTTGGACTGCATGGGCTATGTCTAAATATGGTTATGATTTCTATGCCTATATAAGGACAAGGTGATTTATACCTATATAAGGGCATGAATCAAGAAAATTACACTAGGGTCCTAAAATGCTATACAATAGCATTTCTCGCATGTGCCAATACAGTGTCAAGGAACGGTTCCCTGATCAAATATCAATTACAAAAACACCGACCTACAAAAATATTGTTGCAAAAACATCGTCTACAAAAATATCGTCACCATATACTTAAACAAGGATTTACACAAATATCGATATTTTATTATCGACTAAAATAATATTGTTTACGATTATATCGACTACATAAATATCGACTAGAAATTATCGACTATTCTTTAAATAATATTAACAACACAAATATCGATAACGCAATTATCGACTTACTTACTACCTATTTACAAATACAGAAAATATCGACTTTTTTCTATAACCTTAAATACACAATACTGTCAACAAAATTACTATTTTATTATTATTACATTTTAAATAATGCTTTATAAACATATATAAATATACTATATGCTTGAAATATATATAATTTATTTTTCAAAACACTAATTGATATAAACGTACTTAATAATTCAAATATACTAAATTTATAATACTTTTATCAACACTTTACATATTGAAAATTTTTTAGCATTATAAACAATAAATATAAAACACATACAAAACATCTTTAATTATATACTAGTACTAAATTGCAAATAAAACAGCCTCACTTAAAAATAACGGATATCAAATTCAAACTAGCATTCTCAACCAATGATTTTAAAATAAATGTAATTAAACCAATCAAAATGAAGAAATACTTAACTAACTACTATAAAAACAATTACATACTTAACTAAAATTACCATTTTTGGACCAAACTTGGAGAAAAATGGTTACTTTGCTGAAGAGAAAAGAATACTCACCTAGAACAACTACTACAACACATTCTACTACAACACAAGTAAGTAAACTCCCATTTTATGTACTAGAAAAGCCTCAAGAAAGTTAGCTAAACTACCTAAACTAAATAAATGCTCCCTCTTTTTTTTTAAATTTAAACTAAAAAATCCTATCAACAACAGCCTCAATAAATACATGTACTAAAAAATGAGCTGCCTTATCAATGCCTACATAGAAATGTTACAAATAAATAACAATATAGCATACTAAAGTTCTAAATGACTTAATATTGTATGAGCTATAAATATATACAAATATAATATAAAACTAATAGTAACACTTATTCTTTCAGATTCAACAAACTTCATCTACCAAGCTACATCTACACAAACAACAGCTTTTACAAAATTAAGTAAGTATACTCACTGTGTCAATTAATGATCGGAAAAGAGAAACAAAAAAGTATCAAACAATATTATTAATCACTACTGTTCTCTACCACAACTACAGGAAATTCAACAGTGAAACTCCGAATATAAGAACTGAAGACCTCTGAATAGCTGAAAAAACAACATTGTAAGTACATTTTTAAAAATACTATTTAAACCTAAACATTGAAATAAATGTTTTACATATTTACTAAAAACACATATATATGTCTTCACAGATCTACCTTAGAAATGGCAGAAGGAGCTACTTTTATAACATCTCAAAAAGGAAAAATAATGCTCAGCTACATGGGTTATACCTACACCCAAGAAAAAGTCAAAGAGAATAAAACCCATTGGAAATGTAGCAAATATTATTCAACTGCATGCTATGGTAGTGCAACTACTGTCGATAACAATGTTGTAAATGTAAGTGAGCATAACCACCCACCCAATGTGACAGAAGTCGAAGTAAGGGAAGCATTAGAAACACTTAGAGAAGCAAGTACAGGCTCCCAAGAAACAAGCACCACAATTTTGAAAAATGTTTTGACCAAAGTCCCAGAACACGTAAAAGGACAGTTACCCTCAATCCCCGACTTGAAAAGATTAATAGCTAAAACTAAAAGAGCTTCTGATCCAACTCCACCACCACCTCAAACTTTTGAAGAGATTAAAATATATCCAGAATATACTATTACCCATAATGAAGATAAATTCTTAATGTATGATAACCAAAGCCATGATAAAAGAATTTTACTTTTTGCAACAAATAGCAACTTGCAAAAACTAAAATCGTGTGAAACATGGATGATGGACGAAACTTTTAAAGTGTGTCCAAAACCTTTCTATCAACTTTACACCATCCACGGTGAATACCAGGAAACTAATATCCCCTTAATTTATACATTGCTGCCAAATAAAACAAATGCAACCTACATAGAAATCTTAACAACAATCAAAGAGTTAACAGATAATTACTACCCACAAAGAATCATAATAGACTATGAAATAGCTATGATACAAGCTATACTAAAAATATACCCACACACTGCAATACAAGGGTGTTATTATCACTACAACGAAAGTATATGGAGACACTTACAAAAATCTACCTTAAGCATAGAATACTCTACCAACAGCAACTTTGCTTACCAGATTAAAAAATTAATAGCACTGGCATACGTCCCAACAACAGAAGTGGCTAATTACTACAATTTATTACTTGACAGTCCTTTCTACTGCAGTATTGAAAAAAAATTAACTCCCTTCTTAGACTATTTTGAAGACACCTGGGTAGGAAGATTACATCGTTCTGGTCACCGCAGACAACCTAAGTTCCAAATTCCCTGGTGGAATGTGTACGCTAGCACTATAGCACAAAAAGCCAAAACCAACAACGCGGTAGAAGGATGGCATAATGCCGTCCAGGCCACAATAGGAAGAACACAACCTACACTTCATAAACTAATCCAATGCATCAAAAAAGAGCAAAGCTACCAAGAGCTAAGAAAAGAACAATCTCTATCAAAAATAGAGCCAAAACTAAGCAAACAAACAATAAATAGGTACAAATACCTCCAACAAAAAACAAGAATGTACCCAAGTATCCAAGGTCAAGAATACATAGACCTAATTGCAAAATCTATCCTTTAATAAAATACAAATAGCAAACCATCGAACAATATATAACAGAGACCATTTTTTTATATTAGTTAAATTATGTCATGTAATATAAAATATAAATTATTATCACAAGACATAATATAACTAAATAAAATACAAAGTCACCAATAAACATAAACCACCACAAAAATTAAATAAATAATGACTTACGGTTCTGCAGCTGTAGAATGTGTTCGAAATAGATGCTTTAAAAATGAATCCAACCAAAAGCAATCCACATCGTGAAATTAAACCTCCAAAAATGCAAAAAATACAACTGTAGAAAAATAGTCCAATGTAGCAATCCTCTGGATAACGGAACCATAAGAACCCAAAAATAAATCACGATAAAAAAAGCTCCAAAATCCCGAAAAATAAGGAAATGTATATAAACATTTGCCTCTATGTTTAAAAAAATAACGAGATCAAATCCATCTGGTCACCAAAACCGACACCTGTAAATAAAGTACAAACAAAACCCACCCGAAACAAATAATAAACCCACATAGCCAAGAAATAACATATAAAACGTACTAAAAAACATAAAGTAATACTAGAATACAAAACATTTAACATTACATCCATATTAGATAGTAAACAAAGTACGCTATCACTAACGTTCTTAAATAACATGTACATTTTACATAAACAGTTAAATAAGACACATAGCAACACATATACACTAATACTAACTAAAGAATTCATTAAATGTAACTTAAAAGTAATTAAAATTAAACTTACATTAACAAACACGAAGCAGCTCCCAACCGCGAGGTTCCGTCTTCAGAAATGACCCAAACAACGATGTAGATAGACTAAAAAGTGAACAACACAAAACAAAATGGCAGCATAATAAAAACAAAAATAGGACTTAATCCCCATATTAATGAATGAAAAAATGTTAAAAAATATGCACATTTTTTGGGGGAAATTGTTATAACTTTCTAAATGTTTACAATAAACATATGAATAATGTAAAATATACATTATTTTTTTTATATGAAAATATATATTAAAAAAATTATTGTATATTAAAAATATGTTTATTACCTAAAATGTTTATTTAGTTATAATATAGAAATGTGAACAATTTTATGTATATACTTTTCTAAATGCCAAATATTTGTAAATTAATTAACATATTACATTTATTTAACATTTTTAAAATTTTTAAATGCTAATTAATAAAAAAATTACAATGTAAATGTTACAAATACTGCAATGTTATATATGACTAAATACAAATATATATTTTTAAAAAAATGTTTAAATGTTTCCATCTACAAACAAAACTAACACAATAAATACTGTTTATTTTACAAGAATTTATTACTATTGTACTTTATAAATTTACAAACTTGTGATATAAATTTAAAAATGTTATAAAAATGTGTAATTGATTTTTATACATATGTTATTAAAAATAATCTTAAATATTTCAATATATTTAATAATATTGATAAATATAATTAATAAATAATATTTTTTTATTTTAATATTGCATTAAAAAAACTTAATAATGTATTATTCTAACTCTAAAGTGCTGGACATTAAACCATAATAATTTACTATTCTAACTCCAAATCCAACATAACTCAGGGAAAGTGCTGGACAGTAAACGATAATAATTTTCTATTCTAACTCCAAATCCAACATAACTCAGGGAAAGTGCTGGACCGTAAACGATAATAATTTACTATTCGAACTCCAAATCCAACATAACTCAGGGAAAGTGCTGGACATTAAACCATAATAATTTACTATTCTAACTCCAAATCCAACATAACTCAGGGAAAGTGCTGGACAGTGAACCATAAACATGTACTATTCTAACTCCAAATCCAACATAACTCAGGTAAAGTGCTGGACAGTAAACCATAATAATTTACTATTCTAACTCCAAATCCAACATAACTCAGGGAAAGTGCTGGACAGTAAACGATAATAATTTTCTATTCTAACTCCAAATCCAACATAACTCAGGGAAAGTGCTGGACAGTAAACGATAATAATTTACTATTCTAACTCCAAATCCAACATAACTCAGGGAAAGTGCTGGACATTAAACCATAATAATTTACTATTCTAACTCCAAATCCAACATAACTCAGGGAAAGTGCTGGACAGTGAACCATAAACATGTACTATTCTAACTCCAAATCCAACATAACTCAGGGAAAGTGCTGGACAGTAAACCATAATAATTTACTATTCTAACTCCAAATCCAACATAACTCAGGGAAAGTGCTGGACAGTAAACCATAATAATTTACTATTCTAACTCCAAATTTAACATAACTCAGGGAAAGTGCTGGACAGTAAACCATAATAATTTACTATTCTAACTCCAAATCCAACATAACTCAGGGAAAGTGCAGGACATTAAACCATAATAATTTACTATTCTAACTCCAAATCCAACATAACTCAGGGAAAGTGCTGGACAGTGAACCATAAAAGCAGTGTGAGCTGGCGCTGACAGCGTAAGGAGCATTTTTAATGAGTGTCTGGCACTGGTGCGGTTGATTGCAAACCGTCCAGCGCAATTTCCTTTCTTTTGTGTAGCGCCTTGGTGCACGTTATTTTTTAAACTTAAAACTTCAATTGGGGGGTGAATTGTGTGCTGATTACATCTCTGCTTTGCACCTAGCACCCACCTGATTCAGTCCCCGGTCCGTCACGGCGATTCTGTGCCGATTGAACGGAGGGATGCGACTCCTCCTCCTGCTGCCTACATAGCTGCCTGTAACTTCTGCCGCGCTGGTGAGAGCAGTGTGAGCTGGCGCTGACAGCGTGAGGAGCATTTTTAACGAGTGTCTGGCACTGGTGCGGTTGATTGCAAACCGTCCAGCACAATTTCCTTTCTTTTGTGTAGCGCCTTGGTGCACGTTATTTTTTTTACTTAAAACTTCGATTGGGGGGTGAATTGTGTGCTGATTACATCTCTGACATGCACCTAACACCCACCTTATTCAGTCCCCGGTCCGTCACGGCGATTCTGTGCCGATTGAACGGAGGGACGCGACTCCTCCCCCTGCTGCGTCACTTCCCTTACCTTCCTATATTAGGCAATGTCCACTCGTCCGCGCAGCGGGCGAGCGCAGTCGGCGCGCCTAAGGCGAGCCCGTCTGCGCCCGTCCGCGGCCGGCCGGGGACAGGGGCCCCTACCCCTGTTCGAAATGGGTCTGCAATACATTGGAGCGCTCAACAACTCCGAGCTCTATGTCTGATATTTGCTGAAGCTTGTCTCCACAGACTCAATGTGGAAGGCGCTAGCAACTGTAAGGAGTGTCAGTATAACTGGCATAGTACATCCACACCTAGGGCTGAGACTACTAGCCTTATATGCGGACTACTTAACACCAGATCTATGCGGAAGCACAGTCTCGATATTTACGACCTGCTCATAGACTTGAACCTTGACCTCCTTTTCCTTACTGAGACATGGCTGGATGCCAACTCAGAACCGGATATAGTCGCTTCTCTCCCTGCTGGTTATTCCATGGTAAGATTGGATAGAATTGGGGGCAGAGGTGGTGGGGTAGCCATTATTTTTAAACAGCCACTCTGCTGTCAACTTGAACCTGTTGCTATTGCTGACAGTGAGACAGGAACCTTCTCCATTAAGGTCAACGCTAGTAACACACTGAAGGGTTTCCTGGTCTATCACCCTCCTGGCCCTTACACTGACTTCACTATTAGCCTCACTGAAGGCTTAACAGAAGCTGCTCTACGTAGGGATAAGTTTTTGCTTTTATGTGACTTAAACATCCACCTGGATGACCAACTTGACAAAGGAGCTACCGACTTTTGTCAACAACTATTATCCCTCCTATTACACATTAGATATAATACTCCCACCCACCAAAAGGGCCACTTATTGGACCCTATTTTTGCCAATTGGGAAGGCATTGAAGTTAAGACTCCTATTTCTATTCCTTGGTCTGACCACTTGTTAGTACCCTTCATTATAAACATCTCTGCTGGCAATACTCAAAAACGCACTAACTCCAAATATATGAGCCAGAAATGGTTGGCTTTCTCCAAAGCAAAGTTCCAGATTGCAATGACTAAAGGCGGCAGACCAGGAGGTGAGGATGCTGACACGGCGTCGGACAGACTCGAAAGCCGCATTAATAATGCCTTAGATGAAACAGCCCCTCTCTGTCATAAAAACCTTGGCAGCAGACCCCAGAAATCCGCCCCCTGGTTCAGTGATGAAGTTTGCTTAGCGAAACCACAATGCAAGAAGCTAGAAAGACAGTGGCGGGTGGCATACCTCGATCAAACTAAACAGAGGTACTTAGACAAACGCAGAGAATATCATAATTCCATCAGGCGTGCTAAAACAACTTAGTTCTCAGGTAGGATAGGAGAAGCCAAAAACTCAACCAAGGAGCTGTTTAAAATTTATAAAGAGATCTCTTTCTGCGGCTCATCTGCTGACCCATCCTTGGTCTTGGAGGAATCCTGTAACCGCATCGCTGCTTTCTTCTATGACAAAGTGACTACAATCTGCTCTACTTTCTCGGGGGGTAAGAAAAAGGGAATTGAGTTCAGAGAAAATATACTCGAGGTTGGGGAGGTCAACAGGCTGGACCACTTTTTCACGCCACCTCCAGACAGGCTCCAGCCGATATGCCACTCCATTAAGTCAGGATCCCCTCGTGATCCGGCATCACCTAAACTTCTTGGAGAAAGTATTGAGATCCTGGAACCGTACATTAGGGATGTCCTGAATCTTTCCTTTGAATCTAATATTGTACCTAAAAACTGGAAACAGGCGGTAGTCCTCCCTCTTAAAAAAAAACCCAATCTTAGTTGGGACAGGCTGGATAATCTACGTCCCATTTCACTCCTCCCGTATTTGGCCAAAGTGGCAGAAAAGGTGGCAAACCTCCAACTTATGGCATTTGTTGAGCAGGCCAATCTGCTTCATCCTACTCAGTTTGGCTTCCGGTCCCGCCATTCCACTGAATCTGCGCTGCTTATGGCCACAGAGACCATCAGGCAAGGAGTAGATGAGGGTCATACTATGGCCCTCATTCTACTCGACCTAAGCGCAGCGTTTGACACTGTGGCGCATTATACTCTGCTACAGTGTCTAAACAAAGGTGGATTCACGGGGTCAGCGCTGAGATGGATTCAATCATTCCTCACCGACCGGGGCTTTCAGGTCAGACAGGGTGAACATTACTCCCGCTTGTTCAATCTTGATCAAGGAGTGCCTCAGGGCTCTGCCCTGAGTCCCACCCTGTTTAACCTTTATGCCTCCCCGCTGGCTACCATGGTGGAAAGCTACGGAGTCCAACTAGTGTCATATGCCGATGACACACAACTGGTCATCTCACTGTCACAGGCACCGGATGTTGCGGCAGTCAGCTTCAGTGCTTGCATGCAGGAGCTTGCTTCCTGGATGTCTGACAACTGCCTGAAGCTGAATGGGTCCAAAACTGAAGTGCTCGTGGTAGGGGATGGTCCGGACGTGTGGTCCTCGGCATGGTGGCCTGCGTGCCTGGGCTCCACTCCAGTACCTAGCCAACAGGCGAAAAATCTTGGGGTAATGTTTGACTCTGCCCTGACATTTGCTCACCAGATCGATCGTGTAGTCGGGATGTGCTTCGGCATACTCAAGAGGCTACGAAAAATCCTGGACCTACTTCCTGTCGGTGCCAGACAGACTCTTGTGCATGCCCTGGTTACATCAAGACTGGACTACTCCAACCTCCTGTATCTAGGAATAACAGCAAAAAGTCTCAATCACCTCCAGGTACTTCAAAATGCCACAGCCCGGCTGGTGCTGAGACTTCCAAGAAGAACTGCCTCTAGAGTTGCTTTGAAATTCCTCCATTGGCTTCCGGTAAAGGAGAGGATTACTTTTAAAGCACTATGCGCCTGCCATCGTATCATCAATGGCAAGGCACCCAACCCCCTTCAATGCCTCATTACTCCCTATAGTCCAGGACGTAGGCTTAGATCCTTTGGTACCGGGCTACTAGTAGTTCCCAAAATTCATAAAGCCCGAATGGGAGGTAGATATTTCAGGCTACTAGCGGCCAAAAGCTGGAATACGCTTCCGATGGAGTTGCGCCTCGAACCTTCTGAAGCAAAGTTCCGCAGAGCTCTTAAAACTCATCTTTTTTGCTCAGCTCTGATGTAATCCCCCTGTTTTCTGCCTCCTCACTCTCTCTTTCAGCGCGGGGACACGCCGGTGTGCGTAATGCCATGCGCTTTATAAAATTCCAAAATAAATAAATTAAATAAAGTGCTGGACAGTAGACCATAATAATTTACTATTCTAACTCCAAATCCAACATAACTCAGGGAAAGTTCTGGACAGTGAACCATAAAAATTTACTATTCTAACTCCAAATCCAACATAACTTAGGGAAAGTGCTGGACAGTAAACCATAATAATTTACTATTCTAACTCCAAATCCAACATTACTCAGGGAAAGTGCTGGACAGTAAACAATAATAATTTACTATTCTAACTCCAAATCCAACATAACTCAGGGAAAGTGCTGGAAGTAAACCATAATAATTTACTATTCTAACTCCAAATCCAACATAGCTCAGTGAAAGTGCTGGACAGTAAACGGTAATAATTTTCTATTCTAACTCCAAATCTAACATAACTCAGGGAAAGTGCTGGACAGTAAACCATAATAATTTACTATTCTAACTCCAAATCCAACATAACTCAGGGAAAGTGCTGGACAATAAACTATAATAATTTACTATTCTAACTCCAAATCCAACATAACTCAGGGAAAGTGCTGGACATTAAACCATAATAATTTTACTATTCTAACTCCAAATCCAACATAACTCAGGGAAAGTGCTGGAGAGTGAACCATAAAAATGTACTATTCTAACCCCAAATCCAACATAACTAAGGGAAAGTGCTGGACAGTAAACCATAATAATTTACTATTCTAACTCCAAATCCAACATAACTCAGGGAAAATGCTGGACAGTAAACCATAATGATTTACTATTCTAACTCCAAATCCAACATAACTCAGGGAAAGTGCTGGACATTAAACCATAATAATTTACTATTCTAACACCAAATCCAACATAACTCAGGGAAAGTGCTGGACAGTAAACCATAATAATGTACTATTCTAACTCCAAATCCAACATTACTCAGGGAAAGTGCTGGACAGTAAACCATATTAATGTACTATTCTAACTCCAAATCCAACATAACTCAGGGAAAGTGCTGGACAGTAAACCTTAATAATTTACTACTCTAACTCCAAATCAAACATAACTCAGGAAAAGTGCTGGACAATAAACTATAATAATTTACTATTCTAACTCCAAATCCAGTATAACTCAGGGAAAGTGCTGGACATTAAACCATAATAATTTTACTATTCTAACTCCAAATCCAACATAAATCAGGGAAAGTCCTGAAGAGTGAACCATAAAAATGTACTATTCTAACCCCAAATCCAACATAACTCAGGGAAAATGCTGGACAGTAAACCATAATAATTTACTATTCTAACTCTAAATCCAACATAACTCAGGGAAAATGCTGGACAGTAAACCATAATGATTTACTATTCTAACTCCAAATCCAACATAACTCAGGGAAAGTGCTGGACATTAAACCATAATAATTTACTATTCTAACTCCAAATCCAACATTACTCAGGGAAAGTGCTGGACAGTAAACCATATTAGTGTACTATTCTAACTCCAAATCCAACATAACTCAGGGAAAGTGCTGGACAGTAAACCATAATAATTTACTATTCTAACTCCAATTCCAACATAACTCAGGGAAAGTGCTGGACAGTAAACTATAATAATTTACTATTCTAACTCCAAATCCAACATAACACAGGGAAAGTGCTAGACAGTAAACCATAATAATTTACTATTCTAACTCCAAATCCAACATAACTCAGGGAAAGTGCTGGACATTAAACCATAATAATTTACTATTCTAACTCCAAATCCAACATAACTCAGGGAAAGTGCTGGACAGTGAACAATAAAAATGTACTATTCTAACTCCAAATCCAACATAACTCAGGGAAAGTGCTGGACAGTAAACCATAAAAATGTACTATTCTAACTCCAAATCCAACATAACTCAGGGAAAGTGCTGGACAGTGAACCATAAAAATATACTATTCTAACTCCAAATCCAACATAACTCAGGGAAAGTGCTGGACAGTAAACCATAATAATTTACTATTCTAACTCCAAATCCAACATAACTCAGGGAAAGTGCTGGACAGTAAACTATAATAATTTACTATTCTAACTCCAAATCCAACATAACTCAGGGAAAGTGCTGGACAGTGAACATCACTTACCAACAAAGATCATAGCGCTAGTGCTTGAATGCGACCAGGAGTTCTGCAAGCTGCTACTTTCGTTTTTAATAATTTTAAAGACCTATTGACTAAGAACATGTGTTTTTAAAATTAGATTGCTGCTACTTCGTTTTAACAATTTAAAAACCTATTGATTAAAGAATATGTGTTTTTAAATTACATTGCTGTGCCTCTTACCTGTTTTCTGGTCGCTACTCCCCGGTCCACCACAGCTTGTGCTGATTGTGTGGAGGGAGGCTTAAGCGACACCACTTCCTGGTTGTCCCATTCTGGGCAGCCATCTTGGGGAGGTTGACGGGCTAGTCTCCCCCCTGGCCCTCACTATTTTAAGGCAGGAGTATTGCGCGCACGATCACTTACCAACAAAGATCATAGCGCTAGTGCTTGAATGCGACCAGGAGTTCTGCAAGCTGCTACTTTCGTTTTTAATCATTTTAAAGACCTATTGACTAAGAACATGTGTTTTTAAAATTAGATTGCTGCTACTTCGTTTTAACAATTTAAAAACCTATTGATTGAAGAATATGTGTTTTTAAATTACATTGCTGTGCCTCTTACCTGTTTTCTGGTCGCTACTCCCCGGTCCACCACAGCTTGTGCTGATTGTGTGGAGGGAGGCTTAAGCGACACCACTTCCTGGTTGTCCCGTTCTGGGCAGCCATCTTGGGGAGGTTGACGGGCTAGTCTCCCCCCTGGCCTAATCTATATGACCTCTTCCTATCCCGCGCAGCGGTGACGCGCTGCGGTAGCGCCGTATACGCGCCGAAGAGGCGCCAAAGAGAAGCCAGTCTGCGCCAGTCCACGTTCAGACGCTTCTCGCTGGTCCTGGTCTGGGGTGGTGACCGGCATCATGGTCGGTAATCAGGTTGTCTACAACTCTTTGTGGTTACACTCCTTACGCCCCCCTGTCAGTCCTTCCTGTTGCCATTCCGTCTCTCCAGCTAACACCGACCTTCACTGCAAGCAGTGTACATGGAGCACCTCCCGCCCATGTAGCGGCTCCCTCCCGTTGGGAGAGTTATGGAGATTGTATCTCCTTAATTGCCGGTCGCTACCTAAACACTCCACAGAGTTGCATCTGTTGATTGATGAGCTTAATCCTGATGCCCTATTTTTAACGGAAACTTGGCTTCAGATTGACAACGACCCGTCCTTGATTTGGGCCACTCCTCCAGGCTACACCCTTAAGCACCTCGACCGCCAATCGGGGAGAGGCGGGGGCTTAGCTATTATATATAGGGACACCTTTAAGTGTCGGGTCACTTCTAATTCCTTGCTGACCTGTGAGAGCTTACACTTTGCACTTGATCTCTCCCCTACCACCACTTTTTCTGGTATTCTACTCTATCGACCACCAGGCTCCCTCAACAATTTTATCACTCAAATTACTGATCTCACCGCTAACGCAGCCGTGACCTCATCTAACCTCACTCTGCTTGGGGATTTTAATATTCATTCAGATGACCCCCCAGGATACGGCAGCTAATAACTTGCGGGCCAACATGCAAGCATTAGACCTCTGCCAGAGAGGCTATCAGGCGACCCATAAGAAGGGACATCTTCTCGATCACATATACAGTAATATCAACCTTAATGTAGAGTCCCCTGTTCCTCTGCCTTGGACCGATCATTTTTTGATACCGTTCACCTGGCTTTCTAACTCTTGTCCCCCTCCTGAAGCCTCTATAAAGTACATGGGCAGGAAATGGTCCTCACTTCCCCTCACCGATTGGACAACGGCCCTTACTCAAGACCCCCCGAGAAAGGCCTTGAACCCTGCCTCAGCTTCTAGCAACTTTGATCACTGGATCTCCAGCACTTTAGACCAAGTTCTTCCCAAACGCCCTTGTAATCTCATCAGAAGACCTAAAGTTGCACCCTGGTACACTCCTGCTCTGAGGTTATTAAAGCTTGACTGCCGCAAACTAGAGAGAGCGTGGAGGAAGGACCATTCTCAGTCTAGGAAAGACGAATACAGGTCCGCAATGAGGCTCTATAAATCAGAGATTAAAATGGCGCAAACCTCCTTCTATGAAGGTAAAATTAGTGCTGCAGCAAATGCGCCTAGAGAAATCTTTAGGATAGCTAAGTCCCTCATTTCAGCTCCGGCTGAGCGTCCTTCTGTTGAAGGGGCACAAGACCGCTGTAATGAGCTAGCTGCTTTTTTTTCCAAGAAAATCTCGACCATATATTCATCTTTTAGTAATCCTACAGTCAATACCCCCTCCGTCCCTCCTAGGCCAGTTGACTCCTCGGTTCCCTGCAAACTGGACACAATTCCGCTTCTTGATGCCGCCAGCCTGGATAGATTAATCTCCAAAGTTTCTTCTGGCTCCCCCAATGACCCGGCACCCCCCCGGATCCTTGTCAAGGCACTGGACGTTATTCGTCCTGTGATCCTGGAAGCTTTAAACACCTCCATTGTGTCCAGGTCGGTCCCACTCGCTTGGAAGTGTGCCATGGTGAGGGCGCTTCTCAAGAAACCCTCCCTGGACCAGAACAACCTGTCGAACTACCGCCCCATTTCGTTGCTTCCCTGGTTGAGTAAACTGCTGGAGAGGCACACCAACAATATCTTAACAGACTATCTGGAGTCCAACTGTCTGTTGCGTGCCTCCCAGACAGGTTTTCGCCCTCAACATGGCACGGAGACTGCCATGTTGGCGGTCACAGAGGAAGCAAGAACGACTTTGGATCGGGGAGGAAAGGTGGCCATTATCCTGTTAGACCTTAGTGCTGCGTTCGACACGGTGAACCATGCCACGCTAGTATACCGACTGGCGGGCATGGGCGTGTCGGGCGCAGCTCTGGACTGGCTCACCTCCTTTTTGAGTGAGCGCTTTTTCCGGGTCTTTGAGGGTGAGACAGTCTCTCCTAAACATCCTCTCAGGTGTGGGGTCCCTCAGGGCTCCTCCCTGAGCCCGACCCTCTTTAACGCCTACATGGAACCTCTGGACAGGATAGTCCATCCCTTTGGTGTGCGTATAGTCACCTACGCGGATGATACGCAGCTGGTGGTCTCGTTAGACCACGCAGATGGATCATCCAACACCTTAGGCCCCTGTCTAAAGGCTGTTGCCAGTTGGATGCAAGCTTCCTGTCTCAAGCTTAACGGGGAGAAGACAGACATCATTCTCCTTGGAAATCCCTCCCCGTCTGCTCTTGCACCCGTCTGGCCACCATGTCTTGGCGCTCCTCCTGCGCCCAAGTCCCAGATAAAGAGCCTCAGGATCTGGCTTGACACTGCCCTTGATTTCTCTGTCCAGGCTACTAAGACTGCTGCCACTTGCTTCGGACTAATGAGGATGCTCCGGCGGGTGCTCCCTTTGCTCCCTTTCCAGGCGAGGAGGATCATGGTCCAGGCCCTCATTCTCTCTCGCCTGGATTACGGGAACGCTCTCTATCTGGGAGCACCGGCTTCGGTCCTTCAGAGGCTCCAGGTCACACAAAACAGTGCGGCCCGCCTATTGTTCAATCTGTCCCGTCGGCAGTCGGCGAGGAAGGCCCTGAAGGACCTTCATTGGCTCCCAATGGCTGCCAGAGTGCAGTTCAAAGCTCTGTGCATTATGCACAAATCCTTCCACCGTGTAGGCCCAGCGATTCTGCACCCTCTGGTTATGCCTTATGTTCCAACACGCCCCCTTCGGTCTGGTACCCTGCAGCTGGCCACCTCCTCTAAAATTAACAAAGCCCGTTGGGGTGGCCGCTCTTTTTCTCATTCGGCGACCAGACTCTGGAATGCCCTCCCCTTTGCCATCCGGGGTAACAGCAACCTCCTCTCGTTCAGAAAGGCCCTGAAAACGCATTTGTTTGCTAAATCTCTCTGATCTGCCCCGAGCCTGCGCTGAAACCATTTTATCTTCAAGCGCTGCGAGGCCCCAGGGCGGTTATGCGCTATACAAATGCAATTTTCAATTTCAATAAAAATGTACTATTCTAACACCAAATCCAACATAACTCAGGGAAAGTGCTGGACAGTAAACCATAATAATGTACTATTCTAACTCCAAATCCAACATTACTCAGGGAAAGTGCTGGACAGTAAACCATATTAATGTACTATTCTAACTCCAAATCCAACATAACTCAGGGAAAGTGCTGGACAGTAAACCATAATAATTTACTATTCTAACTCCAAATCCAACATAACTCAGGGAAAGTGCTGGACAGTAAACTATAATAATTTACTATTCTAACTCCAAATCCAACCTAACTCAGGGAAAGTGCTGGACAGTAAACCTTAATAATTTACTATTCTAACTCCAAATCAAACATAACTCAGGGAAAGTGCTGGACAATAAACTATAATAATTTACTATTCTAACTCCAAATCCAGTATAACTCAGGGAAAGTGCTGGACATTAAACCATAATAATTTTACTATTCTAACTCCAAATCCAACATAAATCAGGGAAAGTCCTGGAGAGTGAACCATAAAAATGTACTATTCTAACCCCAAATCCAACATAACTCAGGGAAAATGCTGGACAGTAAACCATAATAATTTACTATTCTAACTCCAAATCCAACATAACTCAGGGAAAATGCTGGACAGTAAACCATAATGATTTACTATTCTAACTCCAAATCCAACATAACTCAGGGAAAGTGCTGGACA
Source organism: Lissotriton vulgaris (assembly GCF_964263255.1). Lineage (NCBI taxonomy): Eukaryota > Metazoa > Chordata > Amphibia > Caudata > Salamandridae > Lissotriton > Lissotriton vulgaris. Next base: position 1,089,102,961 of record NC_141696.1, on the reverse strand, counting down.
TTAAACCATAATAATTTACTATTCTAACTCCAAATCCAACATTACTCAGGGAAAGTGCTGGACAGTAAACCATATTAGTGTACTATTCTAACTCCAAATCCAACATAACTCAGGGAAAGTGCTGGACAGTAAACCATAATAATTTACTATTCTAACTCCAATTCCAACATACCTCAGGGAAAGTGCTGGACAGTAAACTATAATAATTTACTATTCTAACTCCAAATCCAACATAACTCAGGGAAAGTGCTGGACAGTAAACCATAATAATTTACTATTCTAACTCCAAATCCAACATAACTCAGGGAAAGTGCTGGACATTAAACCATAATAATTTACTATTCTAACTCCAAATCCAACATAACTCAGGGAAAGTGCTGGACAGTGAACAATAAAAATGTACTATTCTAACTCCAAATCCAACATAACTCAGGGAAAGTGCTGGACAGTAAACCATAAAAATGTACTATTCTAACTCCAAATCCAACATAACTCAGGGAAAGTGCTGGACAGTGAACCATAAAAATATACTATTCTAACTCCAAATCCAACATAACTCAGGGAAAGTGCTGGACAGTAAACCTTAATAATTTGCTATTCTAACTCCAAATCCAACATAACTCAGGGAAAGTGCTGGACAGTAAACCATAATAATTTACTATTCTAACTCCAAATCCATCATAACTCAGGGAAAGTGCTGGACAGTAAACCATAATAATTTACTATTCTAACTCCAAATCCAACATTACTCAGGGAAAGTGCTGGACATTAAACCATAATAATTTACTATTCTAACTCCAAATCCAACATAACTCAGGGAAAGTGCTGGACAGTGAACAATAAAAATGTACTATTCTAACTCCAAATCCAACATAACTCAGGGAAAGTGCTGGACAGTGAACCATAAAAATGTACTATTCTAACTCCAAATCCAACATAACTCAGGGAAAGTGCTGGACAGTGAACCATAAAAATATACTATTCTAACTCCAAATCCAACATAACTCAGGGAAAGTGCTGGACAGTAAACCTTAATAATTGGATATTCTAACTCCAAATCCAACATAACTCTGAGAAAGTGCTGGACAATAAACCATAATAATTTACTATTCTAACTCCAAATCCATCATAACTCAGGGAAAGTGCTGGACAGTAAACCATAATAATTTAGTATTCTAACTCTAAATCCAACATAACTCAGGGAAAGTGCTGGACAGTGAACCATAATATTTTACTATTCTAACTCCAAATCCAACATAACTCAGGGAAAGTGCTGGACATTAAACCATAATAATTTACTATTCTAACTCCAAATCCAACATAACTCAGGGAAAGTGCTGGAAAGTGAACCATAAAAATGTACTATTCTAACGCCAAATCCAACATAACTCAGGGAAAGTGCTGGACAGTAAACCTTAATAATTTGCTATTATAACTCCAAATCCAACATAACTCAGGGAAAGTGCTGGACAGTAAACCAAAATAATTTACTATTCTAACACCAAATCCAACATAACTCTGGGAAAGTGCTGGACAGTAAACCATAATAATTTACTATTCTAACTCCAAATCCAACATAACTCAGGGAAAGTGCTGGACAGTAAACCATAATAATTTACTATTCTAACTCCAAATCCAACATTACTCGGGGAAAGTGCTGGACAGTAAACCATAATAATTTACTATTCCAGCTCCAAATCCAACATAACTCAGGGAAAGTGCTGGACAGTAAATCATAATAATTTACTATTCTAACTCCAAATCCAACATAACTCAGGGAAAGTGCTGGACGGTAAACCATAATAATTTACTTTTCTACCTCCAAATCCAACATAACTCAGGATAAGTGCTGGACAGTAAACCATAATAATTTACTATTCTAACTCCAAATCCAACATAACTCAGGGAAAGTGCTGGACATTAAACCATAATAATTTACTATTCTAACTCCAAATCCAACATAACTCAGGGAAAGTTCTGGACAGTGAACCATAACAATTTACTATTCTAACTCCAAATCCAACATAACTCAGGGAAAGTGCTGGACAGTAAACCATAATAATTTACTATTCTAACTCCAAATCCAACATAACTCAGGGAAAGTGCTGGACAATAAACCATAATAATTTACTATTCTAACTCCAAATCCAACATAACTCAGGGAAAGTGCTGGACAGTGAACCATAATAATTTACTATTATAACTCCAAATCCAACATAACTCAGGGAAAGTGCTGGACAGTGAACCATAATAATTTACTATTATAACTCCAAATCCAACATAACTCAGGGAAAGTGCTGGAAAATAAACCATAATAATGTACTATTCTAACTCCAAATCCAACATAACTCAGGGAAAGTGCTGGACATTAAACCATAATAATGTACTATTCTAACTCCAAATCCAACATAACTCAGGGAAAGTGCTGGACAGTAAACCATAATAATTTACCATTCTAACTCCAAATCCAACATAACTCAGGGAAAGTGCTGGACATTAAACCATAATATTTTACTATTCTAACTCCAAATCCAACATAACTCAGGGAAAGTGCTGGACAGTGAACCATAATAATTTACTATTCTAACTCCAAATCCAATATTACTCAGGGAAAGTGCTGGACAGTAAACTATAATAATTTACTATTCTAACTCCAAATCCAACATAACTCCGGGAAAGTGCTGGACAGTAAACCACAATAATTTACAAATCTAACTCACCCTTCCCCCTATAAATCGAACTAACAACTCCTACATTTTCATTTTTTTTAAATATCAACTTTTAAATTAAATCACATTATTTCTAATTTCTAAATTTAAAATTCGATTTTAAAAATTATTTTCTCTAAAATGTTGTTATATTTAAATAATGTTCACACACATTTTTAATTTTCTAACTACACTTATACCCTATAAAACAAATAACCCACTACTAAAACATTCACACACTTAATTTAATATAACATTTTAAATATCTTAATTGATTTCGAATTTCTAATTTAAAATTTCGAAATTAAATTTAATTTTATTGCAATTATAAATTTAAATAAAAAATTAACACACATTTTTTAAATTACTACCCACACTTATCCCCTATATAACAAACAACCCGCTACTAAAACAATCACACATTTAATTTAATTAACATTTTTTAAATATCTTAATTGTAAATTTCAAATTTCAAATTTCGAAAGTACATTTTATTTTATTACAATTTTATTTTGAAATAATAAATAAACACACAATTTTTAAAGTACTACCCACCCTTAACCCCTATATAACCAACAACCCGCTACTAAAACATTCACACACTTAATTTAATTAAAATTGATAAAATATCTTAATTAATTTCTAATTTCAAATTTCAAATTTCTAAATTCGTTGTTTTTTTCGTTAAAATTCTAAATTTAAATAAAAAATGTACTCACAATTTTTAAAATACTACTCACCCTTATCCCCTATAAAACCAAGAACCCGCTCCTAAAAAAATTACTAAAAATGTATTACAATTATTAAAATGTGTCTTTTATTAATCACAGAAAAGATTAAAATAAAAATAAATAAATATAATAAATACATATTAATAAATAAATAAATATAACACAAAAAATATGATATCGATATTATTTACATCGATATTTATCTCAACTATATTTTCTACAACGATATTTAACAGTGTCGATATTGCTGCTATTCTAAACAAACAATATTTACTACATCGATATTTAATTCGTCGATATTTAACACAGTCGATATTCTTACCTCGATATTTCTGCTAGTCGATATTTCCACGTCGATATTCCAGCTGTATACCCAAGGAACTACTCCTAAAGTGGCTGTTGCCTATGTTAACTTCATTGTGAAGTTCAATAACCCTCCTTCCATATCGGTAGAACAAATTATTGCTGCCTCAAGGGCTGGCCGAATTTGCTAATACTCAAAGACATTATTACACACCAATCATGGCGAACACATACTTCACCTCGTCATGATGACCTTGAATACCAGAAATCCCAAAATATGCTAGAAGAAATTTCATTTACCCCATAAGGCATCATCTTCTCAACAATTGTCATACCAGGAAGTCTGATACACCAAGTAATTGAACTGTCCTATGAGGTACACCATAGATTTGTTTGAAATGAGCTTTACGGGACCAAATGCGGTTCTCCCATCTTGATGAAAGAGCTGGAAAACAGTAAAATGCATGTCATTAGTGCAACTGTTTGTCATCTAAGACAAACCCCCACTCATCAAACATGTCTTATCTTCCAAAGCATGCATAGAAAAAGATTAGAAATGATTTCTTTAGACCCCCTTGACAATGGACATCATCTACTAGTAATTGTTGATGAATATTCCTGTTTTCCTCTGGTGGAAGATCTGTCATCCACTACTTATGACAGAGTAATTGAGAAACTAGAAAGTATTTTTGCAAGTTGCAAGTTAGGGTGTTCCATTGATTTTGAAAACTAATAATGGCAGCCTTTCAATAGTCAGGAATTTAAGGACTTTTTTACTCATTGAAATATCAATCATCAGAAAAGCACAACTCACTGGCCACAGGCGAATGGTGTGGTCAAGACATTTACCTCAGGAATGCAGTGCTGCGCACTGCGCTGGAAAAGCTTGAACTCAAATCAGTTCTTCTGTCTACACTTGGTGCATACAGGTCAACTGCCCATTCTACTACAGGTGGGAACCCTGCCACCTTAATGTTTGGGAGAGACAAGGGGACCAAATTGCCACAATGGACCACTGAGAGACCTATTGATGTTGATAAAGTTTGAATCCCTGATTCGTCTCACAAGCAGAGACACCACTGTGCTCAAAGCCATATGTTCAACAGAAGAACCAAGTCATTGCCTTGCAGAAGGGTAAACACAAGTCTGATGCTCTATTGACCCACTGAGGTTTATAACCAGCAAAGGACACATGGGGACTTCTCACCGTCTCATTATGTGAGATTCTTCAGATTTCAAGCACCTGCCTCGATCATTGCCAACTCAAGATGTCAGGAGTGAGGCTTGTCCACTTGTGAATCCAGAGAACCCAATGACTGTACTGGTGTCTCTGCCACCAATGCCAGTCATGGACACTTCTCCGATATCTCAGCAGCCTCACATGACCAGATCTGGACAATCGATTGGGGCACCAAATCAAATTATTGAATAGTTGTAATGTATAAATGTGTTATTGGAACTTTTTATATAATAAAGTGGGAGGTGTAATGTCTTGTGAATTAAAGATAAAGGCACCCTATTGTTTACTGCCAGACTCTGCAGAACCGTGACATAAGTGCGATCGTGTTGGGGATGGAAGTCATTGTTGTAGAATGTTCAGTTAATGGTTTCACGCTGAGGAATAAAGACATGTAATACCAAGCTCCGTGTGTGGCATGATCATTTGCAAGTACCCAGGCTGGGGTAGGACACTACACTCAATAACATAATGTTCCTGTGAAACACAGGGAATTAAATTTAGAGAAAAAATGCAGGTTTTTGTTGTTCTAATGAACATTAAATCAGTGAATTTCCCAATAATAAGTTTTGGCTGTGGTCTCATGTGTTTTATTTAGTGCTTGAATTTGCAAAGGCGAGCTCATATGAGAGAAGGGACACTCACATAGGAATCATCGCTTAGGTTATGAATCATGCCTAGAGACCTGATTTAGACACTGATCTGTGATCTAGTATCCACCAGGACGATGAAGTAATCTCCTCCGCTGCGCAAGCTGTGGTACCACCTGACATATTACGAGACCACTGCTGACACTGATGTAATATTTGTACTGAAAAGATTGGTGCAGATCTGCCATCTTTTAAGCAGCCTTGTATCACACATTTGTTTTTCAGAAACTCTCAAAGCTGGAGTTTGCTTATAAAAAACAACAAACTAATGCCACCCACACACTGGGAGTTTCCTCCTTGATAGTGAGCTGGCCATTAATTTTAATATCATTTCATGAACACCAGGATTTACCAGGTGGACACTGCACCGGGTTCCAATTGTGGCAGTGTCCTGATGCTCTTACTTTGACAACCTATATGCCTATATGGCTATTGATGTAATATATTTGAAGGCTGAGCCAGAGGGTGCACCGATATTTGAAAATTGATAGTGTGCCAGACTCAGAATAATGGAGACAAAAAATGAAACTTTAGAACTGCTGGTAATGTTAGTGTCCTTCCCATTCCACCAGCATAGATGCAAACATACAAAACCTTCACAATCCAAGATGGTGGAGGAGTATTTCCAGGTGAAGTGGGAAAGAGACAGCTTTAAACTCAGCACAATGGGAACACCCTGCCTAGCAACTGTGTATTTTGTTGAGTTTCTTTGCTCTCATAACTGTTTGCACCTAGCCTTATCTTCATATGTGCTGTTGTTGTTTTGGTCACTTAATTCATTTTCCATCTAATTATATCCTGAACTCCATCATTTCAGCTTTCTACTGCCATACGCCTGGAGTCCCACTGCTACTATCCGCCCCTCTCCTGTGAGCTCAGTACTGGAGTGTTTACTCATGTGATGGGTGCCACCATAACATCAAAATCTCATAAGCAGTGATTGCTTTATTGAGTACGTTAGTCAGACTTGTTGGGAAGCAGGGGGTTAAAATCTGCATCCATATCACAGAATCCTGATTGGAGCCTCCAGCAAAAGAAATTTGACTGTAAATGTAATACTAGTTGCAAGATCGTTGCAATGTCTGACACAGGAGGCTGTTAAGGGAGTTATATGCCTTTTTGGCAATGATCTGTGCTGACAGGGATGATAACTCTGCCACTAGATGGAAGGGAATAGGAACATATCATACATATGAACGGAATCTCACCCGTTTGACAATCCCCTAAGTTCCTCCCTTTTGCCTTGAACTGGCTCTCTAACAGGACACCATAAAACAGCAGGAAATAAATTCCAAGATTGATCCAGCCAAACTCAAGAGAAAGAGTTGCTTTTCCGAAGAGAAAACATACCTTAATCATTTCAAGGATCTACACTGTCTGCCTCAATACAGTCTCTCTTATGCTGCTGTGTCCTTCTGTCTGCCCAGCAGTCCTGTGCACTGTCTTTAAATTTACTGCATGCAGGTCGCTGTAGTGGTGTGGATTATCATAGAGCAGCATGGCCAGGGTTTTCCCTCAATCCTTACCTGATGACACTTAAATTACTGCATTATCTGCACATCCTCTTTGCTCCCTAGGTGGATCGTAGTGAGGCCATAACTTCAAAAATCCAGTATTCTGAGGGTCGTAAGTAAAACGGGCCTTCTGTTTCAATCATGGCAGATATGATTCTTCACTTTCCTATACTGCAGCCCAATTGGCTAGTGTTCTTTGCATTATGAGATACTTTCTGTCCCTCCCTATGTTAGGATGAGCTAAAACTTACCTCTTTGCCCAAATGCATTCATGTTTGACCTGTCAGCCTTAGAGTGATCTTCCCCCCAACGTGTTGCCTCCCTCCTCCATGTTGTTCTGATTTACTTTTCACTGGCATTGGATTCTGCACACTTCACCACTGCTAACCAGTACTTAAATGCATGTACTCTCTCCTCTAAACATTGTAATATTGGCTTATCCCCAGTAGGATTATTTAATGTACTCATATGTCCCTAGTAAAGTGGTAGTACATGTACCCTGGGCATGTGAATTAAATGCTACTGGTGGGCCTGCAGCACTGGTTTTGTCACTCACCTAGGTAGCCCTTTATACATGGTATCGGATCTTTTTCAGCGGTGTTTTTACTTTTTGAATTGTTGCAAAATACTTTACACAATACCTCTAAGTTAAACCTGACTGCTAAGTGCCAAGCTACCAGGGGCTTGACCACAGGTTGATTTGGGGTTTCCTTGTGCCTTAACCTGACTAGGATTGTGGTCGTTGCTTGACCAGGTCTCACACCCCTGCCAACCAGTGACCCAATTTCTAACAATGATGATCAGCGGTGATAATAGGACTTGTGTTTCTGCAGTGCTATAGAGTGGTGTTTTGTATACTACCATCCCATAGATAAGAATGCGAGTATAAGCTCTCCCTGATTGGCCTTTTTGATTTTTTAACACGTTTGTCTCTGATGTGACTGAATCCACCTGTTCAAGCATGGAGATTGAGCTGGCAAACATGGAATCCTACACTGTGGACCAGTCCAAAGAGTGCTCTGAAGAGAGGGAACTTCCAACCAAGAACACAGCCAGGAAGGTGGAACTGCAAAATGTGCTAAGGGCCTGTCAGGAAGGGCACCATTCACTTACTACAGGGACTGGAGGAGATGAACAGCAAAGGAGAGGGGGACAACAGCTTGCTGAAGGTGATGACTTGGTCCCCAACTTGGAGCCCCATGCCACGCCAGGGAGTAGTGTATCTCCCCACAGCCTGTCCCCAGAGGAGCGGGGAAAGATGAGGGAGGAGAGAGAGTTAAGGGTGGGGATAGCCAGGCTCAGTAGGCAGGAGGAGAAGCTGGCCATGAAGGAGAAATTAGCTTTGGAAGGTTTGTCTCATGAAAGGAGTTTTAAGGAGCTGGAATTGAAAGCCAGGCAGGTAGATTTCAGCAGAATTGGTGACAGTATACCTGTAGTGTCTGAAGGAGGCAAAAAAGGTCAGCATCCAAAAGGATTTGGTACCCGATTATGTGGTGGGAAATAACATTGCTAAAGTGTTTTTCTGTCTACGAGGTAGACCTGATGGTTCACAAGATCCACAAGAGCACTGGGGGTGTGTTTTGAGAAAACACAGACCTACAGTGGTGCAGGAAACTCTTCTTTCTTTAGAGGTTGGGGAACAAACAAGGTACACTCCCATGAATGCCATTTACTAAGTTTTGACTGACCCCTAAAGAGCATCACCAAAGATTTCGGGACAGTAAGAAGCTCACTAAATGGGTCTGCATGGATTTTGTAGGCAATTACAGCAAGTTATTGAATGGTCGGATGCGAGGTAGCGAAGTTATTGACTACAATGAGCTGTACAATCTAATTTTGAGAGAGCACATCTCAGTATTTGATTCCCCGAGGTGTGCCAGCACCCAGTTCGCTTCAAGTTGACTGACTCTAGGAAGCTTGCTGAGAAGGCGTACAACCAGGGCAGTACCAGAGTCTCCAAAAAGGTTTCTGTGGGAGACTCCATCAGGTATGGTGTCACCAGCAGAAAGAGGGAGGAGAAAAACTATATTAGGAGTTCTCAAAAGGCCCCCAAAATAATTTGAAAGGGGACAGTGGTAACCTGCCTCAGTCTGAACATAAAAAGAAATGGTTATTTTACAAACAGATAGGTAGGTTTATACCCCAATGTACAAAGTGCTACAAGTATGGACACTCCAAGGGTGAGTTCAGATGTCCAAGGAGTGCACAGCCCCCCACCCTTGGACAGACACCTGATTTGGCAAGTGTAGCGCTTGTGAGGAGGTAGTCAAGAGTAGTTTTGGGGAACAGACAGAGGTGACCCTAGTTTACCTGGAGGGGTAAGGACATGGTCCCAAAAGCCCATATACCAGCCATTTCGTCTAAGTGTGATGTAGTTTCCACTAAGGAACTGCACATTTACGAACATCATAAACTTAGAATCGTGCAAGACTGATTCCATGCACGCCCCTAGGATATGTTGTCCCTTGGACACGCTAGATCACAGTGTCACCGTTAGACCACCTAAACTTAGTTATGGAGTGAACAGTTCTGCAACAACTGAACATGACAACCCTGTTCCCTCAGAAACTGTGGTGACAGACCTAGAAATTTTCACTCAGTCACTTGTGCTCTCTTTCGCTCAGAGAAATATACAAAGAATACACAAAGGGATGTTCCTCAATATTTGTTTCATAGTAGTTCCTGTATGGAAAATATGGGCTGCGATGATCAATAGACAGAAGCAGACACACGTTATAATAAGTGTCAAGACAGTGAAGAAAATTAAGAGCTCCCCCATCTTGCTGAGACAACTTATATATACAGAGATACACAGTATTATAACAATCTAGTGTACGCCTATGCAAACCCTAACCTAAGTGTCTAGGTTGGTGACTGTATGGTCTGCCAAGAAACGCTATACGCGGATGATTTGATAATTTTTTTCTAGGAACTCCACTGCTATCCTGCCTAGCCTGGAGACCATTTTGATGAGCTTTGGGAGGGTTTCAGGATATTTAATTAATGCACAAAAAATAGAAATTATGTCATGGAATACACAATCAAGTAACATAACAGTTAAACAGCAAATTCGATATCTAGGTATAAAAATTACACAAAATATACTAAACTAGCCCAAGTAAATCTCAACTTAAAAAGTAAAGAGGTGGTCGCTTTTTTAAGATCTTGTAACGGTCTTTCACTATCTATTCAGGGCCGTTCTAATGTGATTAAAATGTCAATCCTGCCAAAATTTACCTTTATTTTTTATACGATCCCTCTATTTTTGATCACTCCTCCCTGGAAGATTTGCAAGGGATTATAAATAGCTTTCTTTGGTCCAACAAGGAGGTGAGGATTGCATGGCGGAAGTTACGATGTGCAAAGCTAAAGGGGAGTATAGCTAGCCCTGACTTTTGTTTCTACTGTGATGCCTTTCCATTTTAGAACATAAGGTCCCTCTTGTTTTCCTCTGCTGCTTCTAGCGATATCCAAAAATACTCCTCAGGGAGGTGACAGCTGTTTGTTTAAGTTTGGGCACCCAAAATACTTGAAAAAAATCAAACTTAAGGTATTGAGATCTGGTTGCGAAGTCTGGTACCATACCAGGAAGATTCTTAAGATTCAATATTATAGAGCCGGAGCTCCTTTTGGAATTTTCCAGGTGCACCAGTGTGCTTAAAAGACAGTTTATTGATTCCTTTACTGGAAGATGGTATTTTGAAATGGGGTCAATTGTTACAAGATAATAAACTTCTTCCGTGCAAGATATTCTGTAACAACATGCATTGATGATTCTTAAGATTTTAGCTCTATCAAATATCCAGTTGGGCTGCTAAGTTGGATAAAGAGGGAGAAGTAAATGAAGAACTTGAAATTAGCCTACGAGGCCCCGTCCATCAACATAAAGATGTCTCCAAATGGTATTGGCTTTTGGTTAAGGGAGTTATTTTCAGTGGTCCTTAGACAAGAGAGGGAATTTTTAAAGAGAGTACATTTGGACTAAATAGAACTATATTTTTAAGAAATGTCCAGCCAGACAATTTAATATCTTGATGAAAGTAATCACAGAAAAATAAGACACAGAGTGTGATGAACGTGGGACACCAGCCGATGTCCGACTAACACACTGAAGGGACACAAACAGAAGAAAAGTAGTAGGCAAAATCGGGTCATCTGAATATCATAAATCATAAAACAGATAATCCACAGTATACACATATGCATGAACAATTTATGTCAACTATGCATTTAGTGCATTAAGGTCGACGACGTTTCGAACCATACATAATAACGGTTCATCCTCAGGACAAAAAATGGTTGCCTAAAGAAATAACAATTACATTTGAACCCACGGTGGAATGAAGCTGAGAGGATTTCAGCGCGATATGCAAAGTATAACATGGGTCACGAGGTGGGGCCAAGAGGAGTATTGAAGACGTCAGCGGGAACAGTGCCCTTGATGGATAATCCCACAGGAAGAATTGCAGGTCCGCAATGGGGGTCCTTGCTAGGCATGAGAGATCGACGGTATCGTGAAGATGGAAGGCATGGCTTGGCAGTTCGGGCTGGACTGTTCCCATGAGGCACAGGGTCAGACTGAGTTGCATATAGCCATGTCTGAACTGGGGTGGCAGAGTGGGCTAAAGAACGGTGATAGATTAAACCTAGATCTTTTGACTGGGTGTGAGTGTTTGATTGGTTCAGATTCTCAGTCCATCACCACCCCCTTTTGTACCACTTTTGGCTGCCATAAGTGTGGCTGGGTAAGCTCAGTCGTGAGTCCCTTGCTCACTTTGCCACTGGATTCAAGCAAGCCGGGCTGAAGACAGCTGGAATGCCAGAAACCGGTCCTCGAAGCTTCTTTCCAGTCCAGGGAAGACATGGCTTGGCAGTTCGGGCTGGACTGTTCTCATGAGGCACAAGGTCAGACTGATTTGCATATAGCCATGTCTGAACTGGGGTGGCAGAGTGGGCTAAAGAACGGTGATGGATTAAACCCAGATCTTTTGACTGGATGTGAGTGTTTGATTGATTCAGATGCTCCGTCCATCACCACCCCCTTTTGTACCTCAAAGCATAAATCCAGCAAAAACATATCAAAGCAGAGGAGGCAATCAGTCAAAATGGAAGGGAGACTCACACCAATGATGCCAGGTCTAACATGTGTCCCCTCCAGCTGAAATGTGGGGAGAACTACCCTTCCCCATGGGAGTTCTCTTCAATAAGGTGGAATAATCTGGACAGACCATCAGCGTCGGCGTGTTCTTTACCAGGGCAGTGTGCCACCGTAAAGTCCATACTCTGTAGGGAAATGGACCGACTCAACAACTTTGGGCTCCCACCCTCATCTGCATCAGCCATCTGAGGGGCCTGTGGATGGTCTGAACCCAGAAGTGTGTCCCAAACGAGTATGGTCTCAACCACTTAAGTGCCCAGACCACAGCAAATGCCTCACGCTCAATTGCACTCCGCCTCTGTTCCTGTGGAAGTAACCTCCTACTGATGAAGGCTACAGGTTGGTCTAGGCCCTCTTCATTAATCTGTGATAGAACAGCCCCCACACCATGCTCTGAAGCGTCTGTCTGTACAATAAATTATTTTGAGAAGTTGGGTGTCTGAAGCATGGGTGCTCATAAAGTTCTTCTATGTCACATTCCAAATAGACCTGATTCCATATAGGATGTGGAGGGGGGTATTCCTTATCTTCTGCCTCTACAAGCATCTAATACCATTTTGAGATTTCCTTGTTTTTAGGATTTACATCTTGGAAGGATTGCTCCATCTCCCAGACCCCTTATATATCAATCATCCCCGCAGCGAACCAAGAAACTAATTGCATATATATATATATATATATATATATATATATATATATATATATATATTACATACTGGCGGTCGCCAGTAGGTAGTTATAGTTAGGATTTTTTTCAATGCAAAATCTCAAAATTCTATTTTGAATAACCTTGGCGCCGGTTGACGAATCTGCCTGAAAATTTCCTCAAAATGGCCTCGCGGAGCTCCAGTCCTTCCTTGAAAGTTTGGGGGGGATTCGTGAAGCGGGGGCCGAGATAAAAGGGGGATCCCAAAACGTGTTTTCCCCATGTTAATTTCCATAGGGCGGTCAAACTCACTTTAAGCACGAACGGCTGAATGAATTTCCACCAAACTTGGCAAAATTGTAGGCACTGGTAGCCCGATGTGCCTTTGCTATGTCTCAAGATATGTGCTCCAGTGGTTTTTGAGTAATTTAGGTTAAAAAATATATATATATCTATGGCCGCGCACCGGGCGCGCTACGCGACCTGCGTGCGGAAAGCTGATTGGCTCTCGGGTGTCTGTAAACATTCCAAACAGTCCGGAGCGGCCGCCATCTTGTGTCTCGGTAGGATCGAGACACAGGAGGTGGCTAAAACAAAGGGGGAATTGACCATAATGGGGCAGAGTAGACCCCCCCTTTACCCCCTAGGTTTGATGTGGGGGCCATAAAAGGGCCCCGCGGGGAAAAAAATTTTAATTTTATTTTTTTATTTTCGCGGGAGGAGCGCCCGGTGCGCGCACCGGGGAGCGTACCGGGGAGCATACCATGGGGAAAAAGAATGACAGTTTTAAAAAAAAAGTAGCTGTTTAAAAAAAATATATATTTTTGTTGTTTTTTTAAATATATATATACATACACATACATATATATAAATGCATATGCATATATGTGTATATGTGTGAGTGTAGAGAGAGGTAGAGAGGTAGAGGTGTAGTGGTAGAGAGGTAGAGGTAGAGAGGTAGCGGAAGAGAGGCAGAGACTAGTGATGTCATGAGTGATGTCATTGACCATGTCATGAGTGATGTAATATGTGACGTCATCAGCAGTGCATTACACGCCCAAGTTATAGTGAGTCCAACTAACTATAACGTGGAATTTCAATGGTTTTATGTCAGTAAAATTTCCAGCTAACTATAACTGGTGTGAAACCTATGGTTTTTTCAGTGAATTTAATAGGTTTTTTAAATGCTATTTCCTAACTATAACTGGTGTGAAACATATGGTTTTTTCAGTAAATTTCATAGGTTTTTTAAATGCTAATTCCTAACTATAACTGGTGTGAAACCTATTTTTTTTCAGTGAATATATATATATATATATATATATATATGTATTTTTTTTTAAAGTTTCAAAAAACCTTTATTGAAGACTAATATGAGTTATACATCTCCGCTTACAGCCTACAACCGCATTTTGACCAGCATAGTGAAATTGCGAATGTGTAAGATGGATGTACCATCGGGGCAGGGGAGTACACAGCAAGCTGCCTACAACCCCTTTGGGCCGGCCGTGTTAGTCGGAGTGTTTGGCTACGAAGGCAGGATTATCATTGCATTCATATAATAACAAGACATTAGCAAACAACTGAGGTATCATTAAGAAAACAATAACACTTATGTGTTATACACTGAAGAAGTATGACCACAGTGAAAGGGTGTTTTGGCCTGTAAATAATGTGGCAATGACACATATAATTTCAAGTCTTCCAATATGTGACAGGTGCATGCTCTGCTGGGGGGTATTGTCAGGGGGCGAGTGGTAGTTCTCATTAGGTTTCCGTGGTATTGTCTGTGGCATGTTCCAGATGAGGCATGTAGTGGGGGCTTCATCCAATATGTAGCAAAGTGTACCTGTGCACATCTAAAATATAATTCGATATCTGGCACTGAGAATCCACCTGCACTGAAAGGGTGCGTGAGTGTGTCCCATCTAAGCCTGGCCTGTTTCTCGCCCCATATTAGTCGTATAAGTTGGGTCTTAATGGAAGAGAAAAAGTGGCAGCTGGGGGCATATGGGATGTTGACAAATAAGTAGAGGAGTTTGGGTAGAATGACCATTTTGTTTAATGATGCTCTATCAGCCATGGATAGGGGTAGCGCTATCCATCCTGTGATTTTATCGGTGATGGAGTCTAAAGCGTGTCCGTAGTTAGCTATCATAAGTTAATTGCGTGCGCGAGACACAGTGATACCCAGATAGGTGAGAGTGCCATTGCACCATTTAAGAGGGAAATCAGGGGCAAACCTTGTGGTGGAATCAGTAAGTGGAAATATCTTTGACTGCGTATAAGGATATGAGCATCTGCCGCTCTGGGTAGATGATGGCATGGTCTTGATGGTGTTGTCTGATGTTAGCAGCGAGGGGTTCAATAGCTAAAGCAAATAGGAGAGGGGACATCCCTGCCTGGTGCCCCTCGCCAGTGGGAAGGAGGAAGAGCCAGGCCATTTACCATTATGGTGCACAAACACTAGTGTATAATAGGTTGATCCAGGTCAGAAATGGGGGGGAGCCCATGCGCACCAAGACAAAGGAAAGATAATCCCATTACAGGGAATCGAATGCCTTGGTGGCTTTAAGGAATATGGCGCCCACGTTTTCCTCGGGGTCAATGTCATGAAGTAAAGCAAATAGTGTTCTCAAGTTGTTGGTGGTGCTCCTGATTGGGACAAATCCTGAGTGGTCCGGGAGGACCAGCACTGGCATAAGGGGGCTGATACGGTTAGCAATTGGTTTGGTGAGAATTTTGGCATATATGTTTATGAGAGAGAGGGGCCAGTACGAGTCTAGTTGCTTGGGCGATTTACCTGGCTTAGGCAAAGATATAATGAGACATCACGCATTGTTCGGGGCGGAATGCCGGTGTCACGGGCCTCTTCAAACACGTGCCTCAGCACCGGAATAATGAAATGCTTATGGAATTTATAGATTTCAGCCGGTAAGTTCAAGTTCAAGTTCAAGAATTTATATAGCGCACTACTCACCCAGAGGGTCTCAAGGCGCTTGGGGAGGGGGTTCATAAATTTGTCGAATAGCCAGGTTTTAAGTTCTTTTCTGAAGTAGATGTGGTTCTGTGTAAGGCGGAGGTGAGTGGGGAGTGAGTTCCAGGTCTTGGCCGCCAAGTAGGAGAAGGACCTACCTCCCATGGTGGATCTTTGGATACGCGGAACTGCGGCGAGGCCTTGATTGGAGGATCTCAGTTGTCGGGTGGGTGTGTAGAAGGATAGTCGAGTGTTGAGGCATTCGGGACCTAGTTTGTAGAGGGCCTTGTGTGCGTGGGTGAGGAGACAGAATGTTATTTTCTTGTTGACGGGAAGCCAGTGGAGGTCTTTCAGGTGGCCGGTAATGTGATCTTGGCGAGGGATGTCCAAAATGAGTCTCGCTGATGCGTTTTGGATGCGTTGGAGTTTTTTCTGTAATTTGGCTGTTATTCCGGCGTAGAGGGTGTTTCCGTAGTCTAGTCTACTCGTAACCAGTGCGTGGGTGACAGTCTTTCTTGTCTCGGCGAGGATCCAGTGGAAGATTTTTTTGAGCATACGAAGTACGTTAAAGCAGGAGGATGAGACGGCGTTGACTTGATTGGTCATCGAGAGTGAAGAGTCTAGGATGAAGCCAAGGTTACGTGTGTGGTCCGTGGGTATGGGTGCTGAGCCCAGATCCGAAGGCCACCATGAGTCGTCCCAGGCAGAGGGGGTTGATGCTAGGATGAGCATTTCCATTTTGTCTGAGTTAAGTTTAAGGCGGCTGTCTTTCATCCATACGGCTACTTCTTTCATGCCTTCGTGAAGATTGGTTTTGGCGGTGTTAGGGTCTTTGGTGAGGGAAAGGATCAGCTGGGTGTCGTCTGCGTAGGAGATGATGTTGAGGTTGTGTTGACGCGCGATGGAAGCGAGTTGACTCATGTAAACGTTGAAAAGGGTGGGACTGAGTGATGATCCTTGTGGTACTCCGCAGATGACTTCGGTGGCCTCTGATTTGAACGGGGGAAGTCGGACTCTCTGAGTTCTCCCAGCTAGGAACGAGATGATCCAGTCCAAGGCTTTTCCTTTAATGCCGATGTTGCTGAGGCGTTGTATGAGTGTACTGTGACAAACAATGTCGAAGGCGGCGGAGAGGTCGAGTAGAATGAGAGCCACTGTTTCTCCGTTGTCCAGTAGTGTTCGAATGTCGTCTGTTGCTGCGATGAGGGCGGTTTCAGTGCTGTGTTTGGCTCGAAAGCCGGACTGTGAGGGGTCGAGGGAGTTGTTGGATTCGAGGAAGGCAGCGAGTTGGCTATTGACGGCTTTCTCAATGACTTTGGCCGGGAATGGGAGGAGGGATATGGGGCGGTAGTTTTTAAGTTCGGAGGGGTCTGCTGTGGGTTTCTTCAGGAGGGCGCTGACTTCGGCATGTTTCCAGCTTTCTGGGAAGGTGGCAGAGATGAAGGAGCAGTTGATGACATCACGGAGATGGGGTGCGATGATGGAGTCTGCTTTGTTGAAGATGTGGTGGGGACAGGGGTCGGTTGGCGAGCCAGAGTGGATGGAGTTCATTAGACGGATGGTTTCTTCGGTGGTGATTGGGTTCCAGGCGCTGAGGTTGTTAGAGGGCGGTTTAGGTTCTGAGGGGGGTGGAGATGATTGTTTGTTGGAGCTGTTTTCAAAGCTGTTATGTATGTCGGCAATTTTGTTGTAGAAGAAGGAGGATAACGAGTCGCAGAGGTCTTGGGTGGGAGTGATGTCGTTTGAGGCTGCAGTGGGGTTGGTGAATTCTTTGACGATGTTGATTATGGGCGTTGTTGTCGAGTCGAATCTTGATTGATGATTTCTTGGTGGCTCGGATCAGCTGGTGGTGTGTGCGGGTGGCTGCCTTGAAGGTGGTCATGTTGTCGGTGGTTGGTTTCTTTCTCCATGTTTTCTCGAGCGTTCGGCATAGCTTTTTGGATTTTTTAAGGTCATCGTTGAACCAGGGGGCCTTTTTACTCTCTTGTTTGGTGTGATGGTTTTTCAAGGGTGCTAATTCGTCAGCGCTGTGAGTGATCCATTGTTTGAATTTGATGGCAGCTTGGTTTGGGTTCAATGAGAGGGCGTGTGGGTTTTGGTTGAGCGATGTGAGGAGTTGGTCGGTGGTGATTTTGTTCCATTTTCTTTGGGGGATAGGTTGTGGGGGGTTGTGGGTGGAGGTGGTTTTGTAGCTGCAGTGAACACAACTATGGTCCGTCCAGTGGAGAGCTGTGGTGCGATCGAAGGAGATGTGTTTGCTGGAGGTGAAAATTGGCTCGAGCGTATGTCCGGCAACATGGGTGGGGGTGTCAACAAGTTGTTTGAGGCCGAGATTGGCCAAGTTGTCAAGAAGGGTGGCGGTGTTGTTGTCGTTTTTCTTGTCCAGGTGGAAGTTGAGGTCTCCTAATAGAATGTAGTTCTCGGAGGCGAGGGCATGTGGACTGATGAAGTCGGTGATGTCTTCGCTGAATTGTTTATGGGTTCCTGGAGGCCTGTAGATGAGGGTGCCTCTGAGTGTGGTTCTAGGGTCGGTGTGGACCTGGAAGTGGAGGTGTTCGGCGGTTGTAAGGTTATCGTCAGAGCTGGTCATGATTTTAATGGTGTTCTTATGGACGATGGCGATGCCTCCTCCTGTTTGGTTGGTGCGGTCTTTTCGGATGATCTTGTAATTGTTTGGGATGGCTATGGCGATATCGGGTGTTGATGAAGCGTTCATCCATGTTTCAGTAAGGAAGGCGATGTCCGGTGATGTAGTGTCGAATAGGTCCCAGAGTTCGGTGGCGTGTCTGTGGACCGAGCGGGTGTTTAGCAGGATGCACTTCAGGTGGATAGAGTTGGAGCTGTGTTTGGAGTTAGTGGATTTGGTGTGGGTCTTGATGCTGGTAAATTTGCAGGAGTGGCAGGCGAAGGGTCCATGGGTGTGACCTGGGGCAGCTACGCAGCATGGAGGAGTGCGTCCGGGGTTAAGGGCTAGGAGGGAGGCGGCGGCGTACGTTATGTTGGAGGAGTGCGCTTTGCGGGGACCAAGGGGTCTGGCGCTGGGCGCGGTCCAGGCGTGGACGGGCGTAGACGGCCGTCAAGCACCGGGGCTTTGCCAGATTGCAATAGCATGATGGCTGGGATGATCTCATCATCCTCATGGTAGGCTAGTAGGAATTCTCTTTGGGCATTTCCTAGCCAGGCTATGGTGGTGTCCTCAAAAAATTATTCACAATCTACTGGAGTGTGGCGGTGGGTGGAGTACAGATCTTTATAAAATTGCTTAAACGCGGGTAAAATGTCCAAGGAATTTCTTTGCGTCAGTCCGTCCTCATCTTCAATTTCTAATACCGTGTTGGTGAAACGTGGAGGGCGGACAGAAGAGGCCAGTGCTCTACATGGTCTGTTCGAATATGTGCGTGGTTAATAGGTGGTGCGTGACATCCAAGTTGCCAGTCCCCTATCGACCAGCCAATAATCAATGCGCGACCAGGAGGCGTGAGCGGAGGAGTAACAAGAGCCCTGCTGTGTCAATGGGTGGTGAGTTCTCCAGGGGTCCACGAGGCCATGTTCCTCCACAATGTCCCTTACAGTCCGCTGAGCAGCTGTGTAGTGGTGTGATTGCGGGTGCGACATATCTAGACTGGGGTTTAGTGTGACATTAAAATCTCCCCCCATATCAGGTGTATAGTGTCTATGTATTGTACCTTTCCCCACAACAACCGGAAAAACTCTGGGTCATCCGAGTTTGGGCCATAACACGGTACCATGGTAATGTATTCCCCTGAGAGCCTGCCCCACATTATGTTATACCTCCCTTGTGGGTCTGCATAGGATCCTATGGGAGTGTATGGGAGTGTGTGTTTTACCAACACAGAAGTGCCTCTGGCAAATGAGGAATATCAGGAGAAGCCCCTGTGAGCAGCCCAGCGAGCTGCGAAGGTAGGGGATGAGTTTGGAGCAAAGTGTGTTTCCTGCAGCATGGCGCAGTGGATGCTATGGCGATCTAGATAAGCAAGGATATGTCGACGTTTCCGGGGATCTCCTAAGCCACGCACATTCCATGATAAGAAATTATATTTCAGCGTTGTAGGACGGGTCTCTGTCATATTCGTAATAAAAAAGATTGTGATAGGCTATAGTGTGTGTGGCTATATGGTAATACAAGCAGCGGAATTGTGTCAATGCCAGTACAAAAACAACATAAAAATCAATCCCTGATCCCTCCCTCCTCCAACAACAGCAACCCAAACCTGCTGTGCTGTGCGCCCACCCTAACCCCAACAGTCCCACAAACCCCAGGCAAACCGGGGACAGTAAGAAAACATAGCAATCACAATGCACAAAGTCACGTGTTAGTGTTCACCTGGTGGGTGGCGGCCAGAGGGCAAACCAGGTACTTCTCTCAGTGGCAAGGGCGTTCGGGCTTAGAATCTTCAGTCCATTCAGGCAGTTTAATTGGTAGGGTGCAAAGGCTGAAGCAGGCCTAAGCTAGTAGAAAGTTTGCAGCGCAGGGGACAGCGTGAGCTTGCCAGGCCAGGCCTCGGGATCTACCGAGCCGCCACCGGGACCAGGATTACATGTCTAGGCTCCTTGTTATGGATTCCTACGGTGTTAAGGTTCGTATCTTTGTTGTAGGGGAGTCATGTCCGCCGTCTTCAGAATGTGCATAGCCTTCGCCATCTCGACTTGGAACTTGATAATCTGTCAAGTGGGAGTGTCAAGTCGAAAGAGGGGCCTGAAAGCGTGTTACAGTAGGGCTAGTTACTCAATGTCCGATGCACCTCTGTTATCCTCTTCCTGTCTCATAGGGGAGAGGTGCCCTCCGGATGGTTTGGGTAGGGTCTTGAATCTAGTCTTGAGCATGTTGCGGATTTGTAAAGAAGTGCTGTTTCCCTTGGGCTTCAAGCGGGCCGAAAACAGCATAGCGTAGGGGATTCTGAGCTGCTGAAGCTTCTTTTTAACCTGAAGAAATGTACGCCTCTGCTCCTGCACAGCAATGGTAAAGTCTAGATATATGGAGATCTCTGACCCGTCATGAGTGAGGCGTCTTTTTTCTCTAGATAGGGGCAGGACAGTGTCTCTATCGCTATAGTTTAGAATTTTAGCTATTATGGGACGGGGGAGTCCCAGGGGAGGACGAATTGCCAGTGACCGGTGCGCTCTTTCGACCACAAAGACTGTCAAGAACTCCTCTCTCCCAAACAGAGTTATGAGTAAGCGCTCCATATATGCCTCCATTTTCCCGGTTGCAGTAGACTCCGGTATCCCCAAAATGCAGAGGTTGTTCCTCCGTGAGCGTGATTCCAGCTCCTCATTCTTGGCAGCTATCACCCTCAACACTTTATCCATTTCAAGTCTACGAGTATTTGTGGCTGTGGTCGTGTCCTCCAGGTCAGATATCCACCTTTCCACTTCAGTCAATCGATCATCATGCTTTTCCACCCTATGCATGAGGCTGTCCATTCTGGCCTACATAGAGTCCATTTTAGATTCGATGGAGGTCAGGCTAGATTGCATCGAAAGCAGCAGTTCCTTTAGGTCCGCAGTTGATGTTGGAGAGTTATCGGCCAGTTCCTAGTCCGGATTCGTCTGGGAATGAGGAGTCTTCCTGGTGTCAAAGGTGAGCTTCGGCTGCCTGTTATTCGGCTTCCTCATCGTGGTCAGGTGGGAGGAGAAGCGATTTAGTGGGGTGTCGGAGGGATCCGTGTCTTCTCCCCTTGTTGCAGTGCTGCGGGGACAGACTGGGTGGCCTCTTGCGCTTGTATTATCTATGCAGCTGGTGGGTATGTCTAGCTCCTCACGCCCTTTGCTCTGGGCCGCCACCCAGCAAGTGTGCCTCTCCACTGGGCCTCGCCAGTCCCCCGGCGCCAGTTCAGCGATCACAGGTGGTAGATGCCATGTGTAGGTGACACACCCCAAAGGTCGTAGGCACCCATGCCGCCTCTGAGGCACCCAGTGTCTCCCCGGGTCCCAATGCGCTCTGACACCTTAGGGCAACACCTCCCCACGAGGAGTGCAGGTATGTAGAGCTGGCGCACCAGATAGGCACAGTTGTGTATATGTGTGGGTCGACGGGTCGTGGGTAAGGGTCCCTCAGCTCGAGGGTCGGGCTAAGTGGTTTGCTGCAATGTGGCTGGAAGCCAGCAGGCCACATCATTAGGCCTAATTCTTCCCCCTGCCGGCGCCGCAAAGTGTATACCCGCCATCTCCCCGCCGGCACAGCGGTCTCAGACCCAGCGGGCAGGCAAGAGTGTGCCAGGCTTATCAAATGGCAGCAGCGGGCAGGGACAGTAGGCCGCAGGGGGCCCGATCGGTGCCGCAGTTATCCGGAGTGGGCACAGTGAAGGATGTCTTGCCTTATGTCCCAATGGGCCGGCAGGTTGTGGGTTAGGGCTCCCCCGTCTAAGGACCAATCACTCGGCCCCCGCTGGTCAAGGTGGAGCCAGTGAGCCGCGCCACCAGGTCTGCACTCCCCGCAGAACACACTGCCCAAAGAGCAGATCCAGCCACCTCGGGCGGGAAGGAGCGTGCGATGCCCAGCGAGCTACAGTGCCAGGAGGGGACAGCAGGCCGTCGCACGGGCCCCGCAGTCGGGAACTCTCTCACCGCTCCCCTCCTCAATGGCGGCCGGTCCTCCAGTACAGCGCCTTCCCTCCAGGTCAGCAGGGGACGACCTTTGCACAGCCACCCACCTTACTCAGCAATCAGCCTCAGAGCCACCAGGTAGCCCGCGGGGGAGCAGTGCAGCAGACTGGAGGTCCACGGGGTCAGTCCTGGCCCGACAAGGGGGGTGCAGCTCACCTCAGACTCCACTCAGAGTTCGGCAGGCCTCAGCTCGGCAGCAGGTACCAGGCAGACCGCCGATTGTCAGCAGTAGCACTCGCCGCAGCAGTCCCGTCTCAGGCGACCGCTCATCTTTGTAGCCGCAAGCTCAGGATCCACTGCTGCAGAAAACCCAGGTAGTTTCTGGTGTACTTCCCATGCATATGTTGCCGGCTGTGCTGGGTTATAATGCCGGGATGGGCAAGATATTTACATGATTGGTACCCAAACTGCAAGAGCCTGACACGAGTACGGCCATCTTGCTTGATGCCCTCTAGCACCCCCAATTGCATATATTTAAATCTGGAGAAACCACTCCCAATCCTAGCTCCTAAAACATACCATGGGTGAACTCCCACAGAGGATAACAAATCTGACCAGATAAAGATACCTGCTTTGTTGATTGATATTGAAAGGCTATCTTTAAGGCATTCCGGTGTTCCCAGATAATCCCAAAATGGGGCAAACTCGGAGTAATACCCTATCCTCTATCTACTTCTGACCATATGCCATAAGCTAAGGGCACTCTTCAGTACTTTCAATCACACTTTTTGGAGTATCCGAATTTATAAAGAAAACCTTCTCCCCCTCCTGCCTTATAATTTCTGCCAGAAGTCTGCTCCACGTTGAATCATCTGGTTTCATAAGCATCATCCTGATATTTTTTAGTTGAAAAGCGGTACAATTGAATTGAATTGAATTGAATTAGGCTTTTGTATAGCGCATGCTGTCACCCTACGGGTATCCTGGCGCTCAGACTTGAAAAATGGACCGGCACAAAAACCAGAAATAGCGGTAAGGGGAGTCTTAAAGGTCTGACTTGGGGAAGAGCCAGGTTTTCAGGCCCTTCCTGAACTCCAACAGGGAACTAGCTTGTCTAATGTGCTGCGGCAGCCCATTCCATAGTTGGGCGGCTGCCGTGCTGAAGGCCCTTCCTCCCTTCCTGTATCGTCTAAATCTGGGAGTGACCAATAGGCCAGTTCTAGAGGATCGGAGCTGCCTTTATGGAATATACCAGCTGAATTTCTCTTGTAAGGGGATAGGGCCTAAGTTGTGCGCCGCTCTGAATGCAATACGAAGTGATTTGAAGTGTACCCTTTCCCTAATGGGCAGCCAGTGAAGGTCTTTTAACGCCAACATAGTAGAGGACCTACGTTTTCTATTCATTACCATCTTTGCCGCCATGGACTGGACTCTCTGCAACCCCTGAAAGATGCATTGCGGTGCTCCCAAATACAGGGACTTGCAGTAGTCCAGTCTGCTCAGCACTATATTCCTCACTACGAGGGCGTGCGTATCTTTGGGGAGAAGTGGGAGGATCTGACGCAGCATACACATCAAGGAGAGGCATACCGCCACAGTTTTATTGGCCTGAGATTCCATTTGGAGGTTGCTGTCCAGCAAGACTCCCAGGTTACACACCGTTTTGGCTGGAGTCAGGGGTTTCTCCTCCGGTGTAAGCCTGAACTCCCGAGGTAGCTGTTGGGACAGTCTGGCTGAGGAACAGTAGACCACCTCTGTCTTCCCTCCATTAAATTGTAGGGAGTTATCCTTAAGCCATCCAGATGTCTGCCGCATGCAATCCTGGAAAATATCCATCGATATTGCCTGTTTCCCTTCCAGGGAAAACACCAGCTGGGTGTCATCAGCGTAGTTAATCGGTTCAATACCGAAGGATTTAATTATGGGGAGCAGGGGCTGTAGGTAGATGTTAAACAGAACAGGGCTGATCGCGGAGCCCTGCGGTACCCTGTGTTGTACCGGAGACTTACTGGAGGTAAAAGGTGCCATGGTCACCATCTGTTGTCGTCCCGATAAATAGGACACTAGCCATTTTAAGGCCTGCCCCGACACCCCTATCCTCTCCAACCTTTCCACCAGTATAGCATGGCTCACCGTATCGATTGCGGCTAACATATCGAGCAGCACCAAAATGGTGTCGCTCCCATTGTCAGCTCGCACTCGCAGATTATCCAGAACGGTCGCCAAAGCAGTCTCTGTGCTATGGCTTGGGCGGAACCCAAATTGGTCCCTGTCCAGCAGATGGTTATCCTCCAGATAGCAAGAGAGGCTTTTACAAACTAGTTTTTCCAGAATTTTAACGGGATAGGACAGGAGGGAGATGGGTCTAAAATTTGCTGGTGACTTGGAGTCTAATGAAGGTTTTTTTAACAGAGGTGTTACTACTGCCAACTTCCATGCCTCAGGAACGGTACCAGCTTCCAGTGATTGACTGCAAATCTGTTGTAGCCAGGGAAATGTTTCCTGGCCCGCTGCTTTCCAGATTTTATAAGGGAGGGGGTCAAGTGGGGAACCAGAGGACACAGTATTGTCCAGTGTTTTAAACAAATCAGCCGTTAGGGCAGGGAGTTTGTCCAGGAACGTATTTGCCCAAATCGCTTCCTCAGGCCTCCGGGACGAGTTGTCCTGATCGCTACTACTAATGGGGTGTAGATCACCCACTATTTTCACAAGTTTTTCTTTAAAATGGGCAGCAATCTCCTGGCACAATTCTTGTGAGGCAGTTACCTTCTTGCTCGTGCTTGTTGGAGATGAAAGTTCCTTAACAATTTGAAACAGAGCTTGAGGCTTGTAAAATGGAGTTGGCGTAGTGGTTTGATTTAGCTAAAACAATTGCCTTTTTATAGGTAGTCAATGCTGACTTCATGACTGACTTGTCTGGTACAGAGTATGTCTTTCTCCATTTCCTCTCTGCTGTCTTGAATGACAAGCGTAATGATCCTAATTCCTCATTGTACCAGGGAGCAGACGCTTTCTTCCTATTTTTAAGGCTTTTTACGGGGATAATTGGGTCCAAGGTGTTAGCTATATGGTTACAGAAAATTTCGTAGTTCTTCTCCACGGTAGTGGCGGGGGAGAAGATATTTACATTGGTGAAAGGCTGTAAATTGTTCTTACCCAATTTAGCCCACTCTCTTCCCCTTCTGTATGCTACTAGGCGGCTATCATTACTCCTGAAGTTAGGGATCTTGATGTTGAAGTGGATCAGATAGTGGTCAGTCCAGACTTGAGGCAATATTTCTATCACCTCTGGCAAGTGCCCCCCGATGAGTGGGTTGCAGAAACAATTGGTGTAGATTAAGGTTCTGACAGGTACTCCTCAGATCTCTCAAATGGCTGCCCAAGCTACCATTGTCCCATAAGTTAAAATCAGCTAAAATGACCATTCTGGAGTGGGTTAAACTTAGGTTGGTGATGGTATCCAGGAGAGCAGAGAAATCTGTATCCTGCCCAGGAGGTCTATAACAGATCAGTCCGGTGAGCAGCCTGCCTTTGGCCTCCTGCACCGAGAAGCCCAGGATTTCTTTTATCTCATCTATTTCCAACGGCGCAAAATTCCAGCCCTCCTTGAAGATTACCCCTACCCCTTCCCCCCGCCCCACCGGCCTGGGTTTATGACAAACCTTGTACCCCTCCGGACAGGCAAACCCCAACTCCACGGAAGAATCAGGACTAGTCCAGGTCTCCGTTAGGAAGAGGGCATCCAGGTCCAAGTCTTCGATCATGTTGCTGACTTCCAGATAGTGCTTAACTAGGGATCTACAGTTAATCATCCCACAGTTCAAAGGCTTCTTGGACGGTCCTGTTTTGGGGGAGTACTGAGTATACCCCCTACTGTCCCTGTTACCTATTTCCAGCAGTTGTTCCTTGGAATAGTAAGTCCGTCCTTGTCCTAGTTCTCTCGGGGGTCGAGCAGCATGGCTGGTGCTCGGTGCCTCCGGGGCGCGGACGGGCGCAGACGGGCTTGCCTCTGGCACGCCCGCTGCGTGCGTGTGCTGCGCTGTTGCATAGCCTTGCCTAAATAGGCAGGCGAAAGCAGCCAGCCAGCCACTAGAGCGTGAAGGAGAATGGCGCTCGCTGCTAGCCAGCTCACCCCCACACCCAAAAAGGCGCTGGTAGTCACTCGGGGGCCTCAGGGGTTCGAATCCTGCTTAAGCAGCAGGTTAGGATGTAAAATTTTAAAGTGCAAGTGAGGGGGATAAAAAGTCACAGAGCCACTATGACTTTGCAGCAAAATTGTTTTAAAAGCAGTAATCCGCCTAAATCGCGAATTTCCTACCGCAGCGCGTGTCAGCGTGAGGTCTATTATTCAGATCTTGTTTACCACGCGTCTGCTGACCCCCGTCCTAAATAGGCGGGCGGAAGCAGCCAGCCAGCCACTAGAGCGTGAAGGAGAATGGCGCTCGCTGCTAGCCAGCTCACCCCCACACCCAAAATGGCACCTGTAGTCACTCGGGGGCCTCAGGGGTTCGAATCCCGCTTAAGCAGCAGGAGAGGATGTAAAATGTTAAAGTGCAAGTGAGGGGGATAAAAAGTCACAGAGCCACTATGACTTTGCAGCAAAATTGTTTTAAGAGCAGTAATCCGCCTAAATCGCGAATTTCCTACAGCAGCGCGGGTCAGCATGAGGTCTATTATTCAGATCTTGTTTACCACGTGTCTGCTGAGCCCCGTCCTAAATAGGCGGGCGAAAGCAGCCAGCCAGCCACTAGAGCGTGAAGGAGAATGGCGCTCGGTGCTAGCCAGCTCACCCCCACACCCAAAATGGCGCTGGTAGTCACTCGGGGGCCTCAGGGGTTCGAATCCCGCTTAAGCAGCAGGTGAGGATGTAAAATTTTAAAGTGCAAGTGACGGGGATAAAAAGTCACAAAGCCACTATGACTTTGCAGCAAAATTGTTTTAAAAGCAGTAATCCGCCTAAATCGCGAATTTCCAACCGCAGCGCGGGTCAGCGTGAGGTCTATCATTCAGATCTTACAATACTATTTAATATCTGGAAGGGCCAATCCCCCATTAATTAGCCTGTGCCTTAACTTCTTCCAAGATAACCTGGCACTTTCATGGGCCCAGATAAAGCTTGTGATCTTACCCTGGATTTTACTAATATCTAATTTTGGAAAGGTAAGGGGAATAGCATTAAAGAGATATGTTAGTTTAGGTAGAATGACCATTTCGACTAAGTTGACACTGCCATAGATTGTTAAAGGAAGGTTTTTCCACCTGGCTAATAATCGGTCAACTTCTTTTATAGTCCTGCTTAGATTTATCTGCAAAATTCTCTCAATCTCTTTAATGATTGTAATACCCAAGTATTTAAGCTCTTGACTTGTTCTACCCTCCCAATTGTCTATGTTCCAGAGCATCACCTCGGTTTTAGATGTATTAGCTAGATATCCTAAGAAAACTCCAAATTCCTCTAACAAAACTTTAATCCTTGGTATTGCCACTACCGGATTATCCGTATATAGTAGCAGATCATCTGTGTATAGGGCGACCTTACAGCTCTATTGGTGGGATTTAAAGGGAGTAATCAGATCATCTGCCGTGATTGTTTGGGGCAGGGGTTCTATATAGAGATTAAAAAGCAGGGGTGAAAGTGGACCACCCTGTTCTGTTCCTCTTAGTATGTCAAAGCTAGATGTTAAAAACCCATTTGCCAGTATTTTAGCAGAGGCCCCCTGGTAGCAATTTACCAGACTCTGGATAAAAATAGGCCTGAAACCCATTGACCTTAACACTTCTCTCTGTTGAATGCCTTGGCCGCATCTAGTGCCACTACGACCAAGGGTTCGGATCTAGCTATGGCAAGATATATATTACCAATTTGTTGTTGCGTTTGTTCTTGTAAGTATCTTTTAGGAATAAAGCCTTTCAGATCAACATTGATCAGCTGTGGAGCAATTTTGACCAACCTCCCTGCTAAAATGCTCTTAAAGATCTTATAATCAGCGTACAACAGAGAGATGGGTCTATAAGAATCCACCCTTTGAGGTCCTTTCCGTGTTTCAGTATAAGCACAATAGTTGCCCCTTCCATGAGTTAGGTAACTTGCCCTCTAGCTGGTAGAGTGAATTGAAAAACACCCCCAAAATCGGGGCCAAATCTTCCTGCAGAAGTTTGTATATCTCACTAGGGAGTGCATCTGTGCCTGCTGCTTTGTTGTTTTTTACACTTCCCAATTTGCTCTCTGATCTCACCCTTGGTTACTGGGGCATCTAGGAGGTCACGGCTTTCAGCTGTTAGAATTGAAAGGGATTTCTCACTCAGCCAGCTCTTAAGGGCCTCCATATTAGGTGTAATCTCATCCTTATATAACTCCGAAAATAATGAAATGAACCGAGTTTGCATGTCCACTAGTCTACTTTATGTTTCCCCATTTTCGTTGATAATTAATTCCTTTATATTGTTTTTTACACGATCTACCCTGACTTTACAAGCCAACAGTGCTCCTGCCTTCTCTCCATATTCAAAATTCTGCATTGACTTTGACATCCACTGTCATTTTTGATCGAGCCATACTCTAAATACCTGGCGGGCATTGTCAAGGTCCCTCTGAACTTGAGATATTTTTTCAGGTGCCCCCTGATTAAGCCGGATCCTTTTTGCCTCTAATTGGGAGATTTTATCCTCCAACAGTCGGAGCTCTCTCTATTCCTCCCTATATTTTGTACATATGAGACTATGTAGGAAAACCCTCATATAAGACTTGAAGGCATCCCATACAAAATCCATAGATCTTGATCAAATATTATCTGGGAAATAATTTGTTGTCGCACATTTTAGCTCTCTTTCTATCTCTGGGTCAGATATTATAGATCTTTTAGGTGTCCATCTAGATCTTACATTATCTCAGCTCCCCTTTAATTTGAATACAACAAAGGCGTGGTCTGATATGTGGCTAGGCTGGATGTCTATTGATGTCATGCCCTCTTTAATGGACCTGTCAATAAAAACATGATGGATTCCAGAGAAATGTCAATTTGTCTTACTGTGGAAGGTATATCCCAACTTATTACCCTTCCTTACCTTCCAAAGATCCACAAGTTCTAGATCATGTATCATATTGTTCAGGGCCTGACGCAGCTGGGTTGCCCCTACATAGTGACTCTGATTGGATCTAGCCTTTAGAGGATCTAAAAGAACATTAATGTCTCCACCAATTACTACTGGTGATTCTACCTCCAGCAGGATACATTGCAAGTTACAAATATATGAAGCGTCGTCCGTGTTGGGACCATAAAAAGATTCACATACCAACTCTGATCTTCCAAAGTCTAATCTAGCCATTACCCATCTTCCAGTTTGATCAGTTTTTATTGATTTTATAGTACAGCCTGTCCCATGTTTTATCAAAATAGCCACTCCCTTACAATGAACTCTCTGTTCTGAGGTACAATAGTGTTTTATCCATGGATACCTAGCAAACATTATGCAACTCTCTACATGGCTCAAGTGTGTCTCCTGATTTAAACATATTTGAGCAGGACTCTGTTCTAGATACTTCATCGCTAACCTCTGTCTATGGGGGCATCGCAAACCATTTATATTACACTAAAGCAATTTTAAATCTCCGACTCCCATTACAAGGTCTCAGCTATTCATTGTGGCCATTGTGACTATCTACACCTGATATCAAGGACCAAGAGCTGACCACCTTTTTTCCCACTGCTCCCCACCCATGCGCCCCCCTCTTCCCATGCTCCAATCCCCCCCCTGTGCCCCGCCCACCCTCAGGGGAACCCTCCCTACTATTTAAGTTGTAAGCCTAATTGGCATCGGGTCCTTGGGTCAAACATCAAAAAAGATCATCGCCCATTTTCCTTCCCTGATCCCTCTGATTATAGGGGTCTCCCTTATTTTCAGATTTAAACCTCCTTCACATCTCTCCTCCTTTCTTAATTTTTTCAATAAGATCATCTGCCTCCTCTACTGAGCGGAAAGAGTACATGTGATTATTCCACATGATACAAAGTGACACAGGGAACTTCAATTAAGCTCTTGCCCCCAGTTTATTTAATTCCACCATTCGTTTGCCCATCTTCCACTGCTTCTGTGCTGTAGTATGGCATATGTCAGACTTGATATTAAGTGAAATGGAGTTAGAGAGGGTATTAGATGTAAGAGTTCCTTTCTTTAGTGCAGTTGATAGAATTGTCTCCTTAACAGTGTATGTGTGGACATTCCCGGCCTTCTGTTTTGCTGGATTCCTAATATAGGGATCAGGATGCGCACGTTGTATTTCTTGCACCAGATCCATGTTTGGGGAACTTTTTAACACCATCTCTTTAAGTAATGATATCATAAACCCCTAAGATCAGAACCTTCTAAAGCTTCAGGGACATTAATAAGTCTCAAATTATTTCTTCTGGATTGGTTCTCCAGCCGCTCTAAGTCATCCTTCGTTTTCTTGTCCTGGCTTATTAATTTTGCCATTTCTACTGAGGAAGAATTCATTGCTTCCTTAACCTTCAGGATTTCCTGCTCAAGAGCGTCGGTTCTTAAGGACACCTCTTCCAGCTTCTGGGCTAGTACTGCACACAATGCCAGTATTGTTGCATGGTTGTTCTCAGAACAGTAAATCTACTCCCTATCTCGTCTTTTAGTGCTAAAAATATATCAGCCACTGACCCTGGGTTAGAAGTAGAGAAATGTTGAAGTATTATTGCTTGTTGTGTTGGCTCCAAACATGGACCCAACTCACCATCTTGTACTTTTAGGACACCAAAAATGGTTTGATACAGAAACTGCAGGATGAACCGAGATCTGGGGACCTCAAGGATCCTCAGATTGTACCACCGCCAAACTATCAGAGGCTGGAAGAATAGGGGGAAGATTGCATTACTGCCAGTGGTAGTTTATTTTGAGATTGCT
Source organism: Lissotriton vulgaris (assembly GCF_964263255.1). Classification (NCBI taxonomy): domain Eukaryota; kingdom Metazoa; phylum Chordata; class Amphibia; order Caudata; family Salamandridae; genus Lissotriton; species Lissotriton vulgaris. The sequence continues at coordinate 1,089,071,560 of NC_141696.1, read as the reverse complement.
TCAATTCCATCCTTACAGTAGTATCAGTCCAAGAGCCTTCCGTGCTGGGGACACAACTGGCGGGGGCATTCAGAACTTTATAATATGACTGCAAAGAAGGTGTTATCTTTATCTTGGGGACCGGTAGTTCCCTCTGCCTCTACCCCCGCCTTTTACAGATACTGAGGAAATTATTCTCCCTTCTTTCCTCTCCAACCGTTTTCCTTCACCTCCTTCACCACCTTTTGTCTATTGTGGGGTTGACAGGGTTACAATTGTAGGAGGGGAAGTGTCTTGAGTTTAAAAATAATATCCGAGGGGAGCTGGGCAGTCCTAGTTCTAAGAGTGTATCTGCACGTTTTTAAAACAGATGCACCTTTTGCTTGCAGGCCTTCACCCCTCTCCATATAATATGGGGTTCCCCTTCCTTCTCCTTTCCAAGCTGCAGCAACAGTCTCCCTCCGCTGGGTTTGTAATCCATAAGAAAGGACTCCATAAACAACCTTACCTTTCTTTTCAGCCATACCTACGGCCTCTAAGAGCAATCCGGGCTCCCTATGCCCTACCTGGGGTTTTTTCTCCTTCTCTTGAACCGCCCGTCCTCTGTAGCCACTATCAGGTATTCTCCGGTGCTTGCTCTGCCTCCGTAGGTCTGGACCCTGAAACAGACAGTCTGACGCCACTCTTGTGCTGCTGGAAGCTCCAAGCACAAGCATATCTCCCAGGAGATCTGGGGACATGCACCAGGTCTATGCGGCCCGACGCTGAGAAACGGGAGCATTCAAGGGAAACCAAGGTAAATTGCCGCAGTTTCAGACCAAGGGGAGGTGGAGAGGGAAAAAAATTCACATAGGATCATTGCCGGGGGCCCCTCAGATACAACGGGAGCACAACCGAGGACCATCTGCCTGCAGCCGCTTAGGTAACCGCCGCCATGTTCCCAAAGAAAGAGGATCAATACAAACATGTCTTGACAAAATTCCTCTTGTATTTCTTTTAAAGAAATAGATGATTCACTTGTTTTCTATATGTATTTGATCCATCATTCAAGGATGTCCATTACTTTACACCATTATCAAAAAAGACATCGACTAGTGTACACCATTATCAACCAATCTCATGTCCGAATCCTAAACAGTGATCTTCAAAGATTGTTGAGTTTTTGTAATTGTTTCTCCATCTAGTGTGGGTTCCTTATGTAGAAAAGAGTTATGTAGTTCTCCCCACTTTCACTTGGGGTGTACACAGGTTAGATCTATCAGCCATGTGTGGTCTTCCCCCAATGTTTTGCCTCCCCCCTCCATTTTTTCAGATCTCATTTTCGCTGCTAATAGGACTCTGATGTCCCTAGTAAGTCCCTTGTAAAATGGTAGTAAGAAGATGTAAATTAAATGCTACTAGTAGGCCTGCAGCACTGGTTGTGCCACCCACCTAAGTATCACTTTAAAACACACCTCAGGCCTGCCATTACAGAGCTTGTGTGTGCAGTTTTAAAATGTAATTTTGACCTGGCAGAATAAACCTATTCGATCAACCTAGAAAACCTATGGGTCTAACATCTGAATCATGTATCAGGAAAGGAGCTATGGTCTCAGATTAGTAAGAGTACTAGCTCAAGGCGTCATCCAGAAGATGGTTAACCCTGTGTTAGCATAATGAATACCTGTGTTGGATTCCCATCAATGCCACACCACCACTTTGTTTTGAACACAATTTCTGGCCACCCTGTGTGAGCACCCGTTTATTTGAAAATGTCGTATGAAGAAATTTCTAACCTCACCGCAAATCGTGCTGATACCTTTGGATTTGATATTGATGAAACCAAAAGGATATATTCACTCGTAAAGGAGGTGGACCCCACATCATCCAGTACTTTCTCCAACCCAAGCATGCTGAGACAACTACTGTACATGTCAAAAAGAATCATCAACCAGCGCCTACACGCTGGAACATTAGTGAGATACCACAAAGACCAGCGTATCCCGAGAGGGCTACGTATTGCCCTTAAACCGACTCTCTGCAGGAACAACCCGAAGTTCTCGGAAAGATGGTACGCTATTCTAAATCGTTGTTCCCTCGACCTAATTCTTCTGATTGTAGAAGAACTTTCCAAAGTCATCATCGACCTAGAGAAAGAAATAAACCAAATCCATAACAACCTAGATAAAAACATGAATAAAGATGAACTGGACAAAGCCCTACAAGACATCAATTCCCAACTAGACAAATACACTAAAGAAATCAACGACAGGAAAATAAGAAAATATAAAAGAGACACTATGGACTATAAATTGGGAGAAGTGTATAGTTGGGCAGAAGTCTATGCCCAACGCAGACAACAAAGATCTTCCGCTAATCAATCTTCCGATGAAACTTCTTCTGAGGGGTCCTCCTACCAAAGACGAGGTCCACCACAACACAAACCTTCCAGAACAACCCCACAAACAGACATTACCAGATCAGACACTGTGGTTTACACTGAAACAAGCAGTTCCAAATCCATTCCAACTACTTCTGGTGTGCATTTTTTGGAGAAAGACCCAGTTACCCACGAAGACTCAGGCGGAGCAGAACTCGCCCAAGAGCCAACAACTACGTCGATAGCTCAGGCAACCAGGAGCAAAACCAACTTGTCATAAACATATCTCGAACCCAACTATCACCAAATCAGATGAAAGTTTTACAAAAAGGGACTTCTTTTGTCCCAATATACCATTCCAACGAACTGGAGACGGAAATCAGTTTTTACAAATTCATGCGGATCCTACGACTACGCCATTACTTCACTAATGTGAACCCTCCCACGGGTCCCCACATTCAACACGCATGTAAAGAACTGAAAGTTAAGAGCCAGTTTATGGCCCCAGTCAGCCACAAAATATTGGATTCATATGAGACAATAACCCTCAAGGCACTACGAGACCATCACAAAAAAACTCCACCCAAAGTAAAGAATTTTGGTACCAAAGACTACAGGGCCCTACGTGAAATCACCAACAATCGGAACATCACCTGTTGTAGAGCCGACAAAGGGGGAGCATTGGTAATTTTGGACCATGATTATTATCATCAAAGTGTTACCATCCATGTCAATGACGAACAACTTTACATGAAACTATTGTCAGATCCTACACAAGCATTCTCTAAAATTCTGAAAACCATCCTCGACAAAGCTCTACAAATGGGAACGCTTTCCCAAAAAGATCTAAAATATTTGATTCAACAGCATCCTAAATGTCCCAGCATACACATGCTGCCCAAAATACATAAGTGTCTACAACAACCACCTTTCAGACCAATTGTCTCAACCAAAACTTCGATCCATGAACCCATTGGGAAATTTGTGGATATGTACCTGCAACCACTTGTAAAAGACATGTCCACCTATATACGTGATTCCACGGATTTCTTAAATAAATTGAACCAGGTGACACTGCTTCCTAACATCAAATACACTTTAGTCACAATCGATGTATGTGCATTATATACAAGCATACCCCACAAAAGAGGCTTAGATGCCCTGGAATCTTTTCTACTAAATCACCCAATGGATGATGACCTAAAGGTACTGATCTTGGAACTAATGCACTTTATGCTGTATCACAGCTACTTTGCTTGGAACAACGATTTCTTTCTCCAAAGAGTTGGAACAGCCATGGGAAATTGCGCAGCGCCGAGCTACGCGAATCTGTTTATGCACCGGCTTGAAATCGATAACATCCTTGAAATTCCTCAATGGCGCAACAAAATCCAAACTTATTGGAGATACATAGACGACATTTTCCTAATCTGGTCTGGAACTCCAGAAGAAATAAGTGAGTTTTTTACCTATCTAAACCAGGTTGATGATCATATACGATTCACTCACAACACGGACTCTAACAGCTTGCCCTTTTTAGACATCCAGGTCTCTATTAACAACGACAGACTAAAAACCAGTCTATACATTAAAGATACGGACCGCAACAATGCCTTATTATACACCAGCTGTCACCCATCTTCTTTGAAAAGACACTTACCTTATTCCCAATTGTTACGGGCTAAAAGAATATGTTCTGAAACTCTGGATTACCAAAAATCCGAAACCAACATCTTACACAAATACAAAGACAGGAAATACCCTGACACAATTCTGTCAGCTGCACAAGAACGTATAAAGACAAAAACCAGAGATGAATTATTGTCCCAGAGCACACGTCAAAAAAAACTTGAGAGACCGGTTTTTGTGTCAAAATACTCATCCAACAGTCCTAACATCAAGAAAATCCTTTTACACAATTGGTCCATGGTACAATTAGAACCTGACTTTCAAGGAATTTTCGACGGTACCCCCCTGTTTGCTTACCAAAGAGCAAAGAACTTAAAAAACATGTTAGAATACAGTCAACCACACAGAGCTGAAATTTTTTCTGGAACGAAACCATGCCACAACTGTGGTCACTGTCACAACATAATCAGTGGCAATTCCATCAACCATCCACGTACGGGCAAAGTCATACACCTTAAAACCAACGCTACATGTGACTCGATGAACTTAGTGTATCTACTTAAATGCCCATGTGGGTTACCTTACGTTGGAAAGACCGAGAGGAAATTAAAGACCCGTCTCACGGAACATAAAAGTACCATCAGAACCCAAAACACTAAATCTCCGCTAGCCGCTCATTTCATATCTGCCTCACATAACATCAGTCAGTTGAGGTTCCTGGCACTGGAGGTTGTCCCCATGAGACCGGGAGTTGACAATCATAAAAGACTTTTACAACGAGAACTAATATGGATGAAAATCTTGGACTCGTGTCAACCTTTTGGTCTTAATGACCGTACAGAATTTAGTTGTTTCTTATAAAACTGTCCTTTCTCCAAACCTTCCAGCTCATCTTCACTCACTCATTTTCTCCTATCTTCCTTATCCACCTTTATAACTTTCTTACTCTCAGTTTCTATCTCGCATATTTTCAGTTCTACCATTTGTGTTTTTTTATATATATCATCTCTTATATATATCATTTTTTCTCGTTTTAACCGCATCATTTAATGTCTATGATTTAGATTTTGTCATGTTTAGCAGTAAACTCCCTCGTTAGATGTTTACATAGTCCCTTGTTTGTGTCAAGTATCTCAGCCTTCTCCTATGGTCCGTTTTCTTACTTGTTACTGTTTCACCCATAATTCTTCCACTTTAGTCCACTTTTTGTTTCACGTACTCCCCTAATCACGCAGTCCGTTTTTTAGTCTACTTTTCGTTTCACGTACTCCCCTAATCACGCAGTCCGTCTTTTACTTTATTAACTGCCATAACACGCCATCCAGCTTCACAGAACGCGGAAACGCCGGATTACTAACTGCACGCCCGACCTTTTGGTGAGTTCCAACAGGCACTTTACACCGGACCTTTGAGTCCGTTAGAATTGGTTGCGCCTCGAGCACTCTTATTTATTCACTATAACTCGAGCACTCTTATTTATTCACTATAACTATCCTGACTGCGGGTCGATTCATACACTCGATCTTTACCCTCGCGTGTAACAGTGTGTTTACGTTCTCGATCACTGGAGCACTTTCGCATAAATTCCTGCCAGACTTTTATTATTATTTTTATGCAGTTTTTCTTGACGCTAGATTTTTGGACGCCCATATTTTTTTAAATCACCTGCATGCTAAGATCACCTCGACACAGAATGGATCCTATAACTAGTAACCAGATTGGGTTTACGCGACGCATTTCACTTTTCTGTTTCTTTAATTTCACGGGTGATAGATGAGCTTTACCCTAGTGTCCGCCCTAATACGATGTTTATCTCCTCACCAGATCCCCTGATGAAGGGACTTCATGTCCCGAAATGCATTGGGATTAACTACGGGATTTCTAAAGGATTATAACGATTCCAATAACCAATCTACAATTGAATATATGATGTTTGAATATACTGCAATGTTGATATAATGTGAATAAAAACATATTCAACTTCAAACTTGGAGTAACGTCTGAAAATTCAGAGGCCAAGGCCCATTGGCGCTCCCCAAGATTCAGCGTGGGATGTTCCTACGCCCCCTTTTGATATTGTTTCCAACCTATTCTCTCACCGGCCGGGAGAGAAACATTCTTGAGGCGCCCAAAAAAGCGAAGTAAAAGCTGATTACGTAGTACCACTGGATTACAAACTAAACCCTTTGGTGTGCCACACCACCACTTTGTTTTGGATTCCCATCAATATCATGTACGATCAATATTCTCATGTGGTCCTCCGTCCTAGGTCCAGTGTCTCTAGATCATTGAGACAAAGTGGTACCATCTGTGGACACATGGTTTACACATGCCAACACAAGGACAATCATAAGAATCTGATAAGACGGGTAGGTGCAGTGCAAAAAGAAAAGTGTGTGAAAAGTTAAAATAGGATAGAGAATCTCATTCCAACTTTATTCTACCAAGCCTATTGCCAGGCCCCAAACTTCCTGTTTTTAATACATGTAAGTCACTTTTAAGTTATGCACTAGACAGCCCGAGGGCAGAGTGCAATGTATTTAAAAAGTAGGACATGTATGTTTATGTTTTACATGTCTTGGTAGTGAAAAGCTCTTATATTAATTTTTCTCTACGGCAAGACCTATCTCTCACTTAGGATAACATTGGTGTTGCCTTATTACATTTTATAAATGTAATTACCAAATGGAAAGAGATTGCTTATTCATGCTTGGTGTCTCTGCAATCCTATATAAAATCCAGAATTTCCAGACAGGTCAAAACGCAGTTGACTCCTCAGAACCACCATCAAGTCCTTTGTTTATATTGTTAACTTTGTTTTTTTTTGTTGTGTCACTTGCACCATTCACCTTGTTCCTCATGAGCACAAATTTGTGGAGGTTACATGTACATTAAATGTAATAGAGTTCTATCATAATTGTTCTTCATTTTACATGGCTGTTTCTGCTCAAATACAGACCATTCTTTGCATTTATTGCTATAACTATTAATGTCTCCTTGTTTTCTTTCTTTTGCAAATTTTTGTGCATGTCATCAATACCTGCCTTTTAATATGACCTGTTGATAGATTGTTGCTTATTTCATACATTTTCAAGCACACACATGTGCGACAGCCCTTTAAGGTTATGCAATCTATTATTTGTAATGCTTGGACACACACTTTTAGGATACATATTCTAGGAAAACTAGGCTTTTCCAGTTGAGACTTACCGTTTTTCTATTCACTAGCTGGTTGGTTGGCAGCAGGAAAAAGTATTTCTGCTTCAGCTATACACTCAGCTGCCATCGCGCATGTGCCGGTTAGGAAATTACCTCATGGGGAGGTGCATCTGACGCAAACATTGTCCAGCTCAGACGTAGGCACTGTAGACTTGAGTCCATATTATCTCACACTTAGGGGACTGATACTACTGTCCAGTAAAGTTCCCTATTGATAAGCATAACAATTATCACTTAGATAATTAATATCTATGCCTCCCTGACATGGGATTCAGTTGTTTTCTTTCCCAGATATTTACATCACTCATACCTGAACATCTTGCCATAAGACTTTATTACTTGATACTATATTTTAGGTGAAATGAAAATGTTTTTTTCTATTTCATATACACTATTTTGACATGTTTTTTCACAATGGGAAATATTAGGTTTTTGGGTTTTATTCATTTAACAGAATAGGGTTCGTAGAACCTACTGTATGTGCCTTCAGTTCACTGGAATTTGGGTGCCATTTCAATCATTAGATCCAGGTTTCCTTTCTAAAGCTCTCTAGACCATATGTTACTCCTAATCAAGATTCATGGGTGAATCACTAATCTCTGGGATAATTGACCCGCTTCTTCTAATCTCTATTCTCTACTTCTTGTCACCTGAAGTGTACAACAATGTGAGTACTACATATGTATATTTTGCAGCACTGAAAAAGTGTAGATGATGGAACATGCTGACTGCCTCTTCTTTTGATATTGTACTATGTATTGAAGACTTTGGAAGAATTTGAAGAATAAAAAAAATGTAATCACCTGTAAACCAGAAATCATCATTGGGCTTACAGACCATTTACACTGGACTTATATGGGTGCTTCTGTACTTTTTTCCTCAAGTTTTCCATTCTGGGACTCCTACTCCAGGCCGCACATGTCATCTGTGGTGGCAGGGTGACTATACCATGAGAGCACTAAAGATTACACCCCTTACTCTATTTGGTACCAATATGTGTGAACCTATGGCATATCCATCATTGTTTTTTCATTTGTTGTTTTCAGAAATGTTTGTGTTTCCCTGGGTGGTGTCCGAGACCTGACTCAAAAACTGCAGGTAAGCACTTCACCAATATAAGTCATTTTTAAGTAGAAACCTTGATATTTCTACATGTTGTTTTAAGGCCTTGCTTGTGTGGGTTCTGATACCCCAACTTATACAAGTGCAGTACTGCCTCTATTAGAAGTATGAGAACACAGATTAGCAGATCATTTGTCAATATTGTATTGTATTGTATTGTATTGTATGTATTCTTATATAGCGCTGCTGCCACCCTACGGGTATCCTGGTGCTCAGATATAGGAACACACAGCCATCATGGTGAGGGAATCAAGAAGAGTGAACAGGGAGGATCAAGCTTTTGGAAAGAGCCATGTTTTTAAGCTCTTTCTGACTTCGATTAGAGAATCAATCTGTCTAATCCTCTGTGTCAACTCATTCCACATATGAGCACCAACCACCCCCCATCCTAGAGCGCTTAAATCTCGGAGTTACCAACAGACTGGCGCCAGAGGAGCGAAGCTGCCTGCGAGGGAGATACCGGGCAAACCTTTCCTGTAATGGGAGTGGACCAAATTCATGAATCGCTCTGTACACCAGGCAAAGAGACTTAAATTGGACCCTTTCCTTTATTGGCAACCAGTGGAGTTCTCTCAGGGCGTAAGTGGATGACGAGTTACGTTGCATATTCAGCACCAGTTTTGCCGCTGCAGACTGGACTCTCTGCAGACCCTGAAAGATGTACTGAGGGGCCCCCAGATACAAAGAGTTACAATAGTCCAGTCTGCTCAGCACTGTGCTGCTTACTACCAGGGAGCGTGCGTCCTTCGGTAGAATTGGAAGTATCCGACGCAGCAAACGCAACAAGCCAAAGTACACGCTAGCTGTCTTGTTTGCCTGCGACTCCATTTGGAGGTTCTTATCTATTAGGACACCCAGATTGCGTATCGTACTGGCTGGAGCTAGCAGATCATCCTCGGGGGTAAGCCTAAACTCCACCGGTATATGCGTAACAGCTTCGCCGATGAGCAGTGTAACACCTCAGTCTTCCCTCCGTTGAACTGCAGGGAGTTCCCCCGCAGCCAATCTGCGGTCTTTCGCATACACTCTTGGAACGTATCCATGGAGACTGCATGTTTTCCTTCCATGGAGATGCCAATTGCGTATCGTCCGCGTGGTTGACCAAGGCAACCCCGAACGATTTATTAATGGGAAATAGCAGCTGCAAATAAATGTTAAAAAGGATAGGGCTAATAGCAGAGCCCTGCGGTACCCCATAGACTATAGGTGATTTGCAGGATGCAAACGCTGCCAAGGTTACCACCTGCTGTCTCCCTGTCAATTGAATTTCCCTCCACCTTTTGCTTTCAAATGTAATTCAGTGAGCAAATAAGAACATTTAGTAAAATGCCTTCTGAATCATTTGATAGTATGGGCAACTTCAAATTCAGAGTTGGACAATTAACCAATATTAGTAAACTCAGTATCTAGGTCACATGTTTGAAACGTCAGTGCTTCCTTTAAATCCCTTTTTACTCTGACTTGATGTATGGTCAATACATAATGAATTAACATTATAAGCTGAAGATAATTGCTGCCTCTGTGTATTACATGATTTTGGATTACTAACAAATTCTCTCTATCCCTACAACCCTGTACATTTGAAAAATGTTTGAGTATATTACTTTTGTGATGCAGCCATCAGTGGAATCAAAATACAGATGAAGATATTGTCATCTACTTCTATGCTTAATTTCATTTTTTTTATTTCAGCTATTAGTTTTTTTAGAAACCCACAAGTGATTTGCAAAAATTACCACTTACTGAATTCAGAATACTATCTACTTTTCAGAAATGCATAGCTTTCTAGGTTCACACATGTGTTTCAAACCTGTGTCCACCACAAAGTGAAGGTAAATAGAAACAAAGAAATAAAGGGAAAAGTCAACTACTGTTTTTAAAAATGCAAACACTGCTTCTTCCTGAAGACAGGAAACATAGTTATCTTAGCAGAGCAAACATTTTATTGATATCATTTTTAGAAAAAAACACTGCTTTCCTGCATGGTACCTATTTCCTATTTGTCCTAAAAAATATTTTTTGGGTATGTTTTGGCTATATTCTCTGTTACCTCCAGTTGAATCCACAAACTCTGGCTGCCTTTACAATAGTAAAACACAAACAATTGAAGAAGGGTTCTGAGGGAAATTTAAAGACCTGCCCAGTTCGTATCCCCCTAACTATAATCCTAACAAAAAAAAGAACCGGGGGTCTATAACGGAGCTTCAAGTACTCCGAGCTGCTGCAAAACTCCTACATAAGTGAGTTAGGCGCTAATAGAGCTATATAAGTCTCTATATCAGAATGTGTGCCAGGACAAACCTGTCGAGGGACCTACTGAGATTGTTGGTAAGACCCGTACAGAGATGTGTTGGATTCCCATCAAATGGGTATGTAGATCAAGTGTTCTCATTTGGTCATCCAAAAATGGGGTGGTATGTCTCTTGATCAATGAGACCCATCATTCGCCCTTAATCAATTGGGTCGCACCATCAATCGCTAAGGTACCCATGAACAAATGATAAAGATGGGATCGAGTGCAGTGCAAAAATCAAAAGATGTGTGAGTTAAAAACAACGGGTAAAAGGATCAATAGGCGAAAAACTCTAATGTAATTTGTCCTTTCCCTCAAACAAACAAGAACAATGCAGAGGAAGCAGTCTAAACATATAACTGCATTTACAAGGCCAACATGTTTCAGCCGGTAGGGACAAGATCCCATGGCTTTCTTCAGGGCCAGAGTTCTAAGCATTAGCCACTGCATACATAAAGTGAACGTAACGACAATCTGTAAAGGATATACATAAATAGTCCAAAATCGTGTTCCTCTGTACCAAACGGTGTCTCCTACATCTGAATAGTACAGGGAGTGTACCTCACCTCTCCTGGAACCCTATTGATCCAAGAGACATACCACCCCATTTTTGGATGACCAAATGAGAACACTTGATCTACATACCTATGTGATGGGAATCCAACACATCTCTGTACGTGTCTTACCAAAAATCTCAGTAGGTCCCTCGACAGGTTTGTCCTGGCACACATTCTGCCTTTACAATAACCTACACATTGGAAAAAGAATATAAATTTGGCATGGATAACGTTTGCGTAAAAATTAACATTGGATGAACGCGAAATACATTTGTTTGCCAGAGCCATTACTAGATCCTTTCATTAACACCCGCTTGGTCCACAGACACGCCACCGAACTTTGGGATCTACTTGACGTTATATCACCAGACGTCGCCTTCCTCACTGAAACATAGATGAATGCATCATCAACACCCGACATCGCCATAGCCGTCCCGGACAATTACAAGATCATCCGTAAAGACCGCCCTGTCCAACCAGGAGGAGGCATCGCCATCGTCCATAAAAACACTGTCAAAATCACGACCAGCTCCGACGCTAACCTTTCCACCGCCGAACACCTCGACTTCCAGGTCCACACTGACCCCAGAACCACACTCAGAGGCACCCTCATCTACAGGCCTCCAGGAACACGTAAACAATTCAGCGAGGACATCACTGACTTCATCAATCCACATGCCCTCGCCTCCGAGAACTACATCCTACTAAGAGACCTCAACTTCCACATGGAAAAGAATAACGACAGCAACACCACCACCCTACTGGATAACCTAGCCAATCTCGGACCCAAACAGCTTGTTGACACCCCCACCCACATAGCCGGACATACGCTAGACCCAATCTTCACTTCCAGCAAACACATCTCCTTCGATCGCACCACAGCCCTCCATTGGACGGACCACAGTTGTGTTCACTTCAGCTCCAAAACCACCTCGACCCACAACCCCCCACAACCTATTCCCCGAAGAAAATGGAACAAAATCACCACCGACCAACTACTCACATCGCTCAACCAAAACCCACCCGCCCTCTCATCTGACCCTAACCAAGCTGCCATCAAATTCAAACAATGGATCACTCACAGCACTGACGAATTAGCACCCTTGAAAAACCATCACAAAAAACAAGACAGCAAAAAGGCCCCCTGGTTCAACGATGACCTTAAAAAATCCAAGAAACTTTGCCGTACTCTCAAGAAAACATGGAGAAAAAACCCAACCACCGACAACATGACCACCTTCAAGGCAGCCACCCGCAAACACCACCAGCTGATTCGATTCACCAAGAAATCAGCTTTCAAGAATCGACTCGACAACAATGCCCATAACAGCAAGGAACTATACAATATCGTCAAAGAATTTACCAACCCCACCTCAGCCTCAAACGACATCACCCCCTTCCAAGACCTCTGCGATTCATTATCCTCCTTCTTCTACAACAAAATTGCCGACATACAGAACAGCTTCGAAAACAATACCAACGAACAATCCTACCCACCCCCCTCAGAACCTATACCGCCCTCCAACAATCTCAACGCCTGGAACCCAATCACCACCGAAGACACCTTCCGCCTTATGAATTCCATCCACTCTGGCTCGCCAACCGACCCATGTCCCCACCACATCTTCAACAAAGCAGACTCCATCATCGCACCCCACCTCCGTGATGTTATCAACTGTTCCTTCAACTCTGCTACCTTCCCAGAAAGCTGGAAACATGCCGAAGTCAGCGCCCTCCTGAAGAAACCCACAGCAGACCCCTCTGAACTCAAAAACTACCGCCCAATATCCCTCCTCCCTTTCCCGGCAAAAGTCATTGAGAAAGCCGTCAATAGCCAACTCGCCGCCTTCCTCGAAGCCAACAACTCCCTCGATCCCTCACAGAACGGCTTTCGAGCCAAACACAGCACCGAAACCGCCCTCATCGCAGCCACAGACGGCATCCGAACACTACTGGACAACGGAGAAACAGTGGCCCTCATTCTACTCGACCTCTCCGCCGCCTTCGACACAGTCTGTCATAGCACCCTCATACAACGCCTCAACAATATCGGAATACAAGGAAAAGCGTTGGACTGGATCGTCTCCTTCCTCGCCGGAAGAACCCAGAGAGTACGACTTCCCCCATTCAAATCAGAGGCTACCGAAGTCATTTGCTGTGTACCACAAGGATCATCACTCAGTCCCACCCTCTTCAACGTTTACATGAGTCCACTCGCATCCATCGCGCGTCAACACAACCTTAACATCATCTCCTACGCTGATGACACCCAGCTGATCCTTTCCCTCACCAAAGACCCTAACTCCGCCAAAACCAATCTTCACGAAGGTATGAAAGAAGTTGCCGAATGGATGAAAACCAGCCGCCTAAAACTTAACTCAGACAAAACGGAGGTGCTCATCCTAGGATCATCCCCCTCTGCCTGGGACGACTCATGGTGGCCTTCGGCTCTGGGCACAGCACCCACACCCACAGATCACGCACGCAACCTGGGCTTTATCCTAGGTTCCTCACTCTCGATGACCAGACAAGTCAACGCCGTCTCGTCCTCCTGCTTCAACGTACTTCGTATGGTCAAAAAAATCTTCCGTTGGCTCCCCTCCGAGACAAGAAAAACTGTCACCCACGCACTAGTCACAAGTCGACTTGACTACGGAAACACCCTCTACGCCGGAATTACAGCCAAATTACTGAAAAAACTCCAACGTATCCAAAACGCATCAGCGAGACTCATTTTGGACATCCCTCGCCAAAATCACATTACCGGCCACCTGAAAGGCCTCCACTGGCTCCCCGTCAACAAGAGAATAAGATTCCGTCTCCTCACCCACGCACACAAGGCCATCTACAAGCTAGGGCCCGAATGCCTCAACACTCGACTATCCTTCTACACACCCACCCGCCAATTAAGATCCTCCGATCAAGGCCTCGCCGCAATTCCGTGCATCCAAAGATCCACCATGGGAGGTAGATCCTTCTCCTACCTGGCGGCCAAGACCTGGAACTCACTCCCCACCCACCTCCGCCTTACACAGAACCACATCTCCTTCAGAAAAGAACTTAAAACCTGGCTATTCGATAAATAATGAACCCTATCCCCAAGCGCCTTGAGACCCTCTGGGTGAGTAGTGCGCTATATAAATTCTTGAACTTGAACTTGAACTATAGATATGGAATATAACATCCTTACCTCTTAAAACTGCATGAGTACCTAAAACTAAATTTGCTTACAAAGATCGATTGCTGTGCATACTTGTGTAGTATTGATTTGGATAACAACTATATTATAAGGGTAGGAGTTCAGAGAGGGAGTTATTAAATCTGTTCATAGGAGTCTATTGAATATTTTGTGACGAATGATAACCAAAATAGAAGAGTAAGTTGTCACCCAAATTTAAAGACCTATGAATGTGAGTTTTAGGAGTCTATTTTGTACCCCAGGTATTGTCTTCATCTTGCAGTGACCTAAAAGAGATCTGGAAATATATAACTATATAGTTAATAAACTGCTAAATTCTTGCTGACTTGTAAAGGGAATATTCTCCTCAGTAAGATACCTCACATCAAACTAGAATTAATGCATATTGTCGCCTTGAAATACCAGTAGGTAGTTTGCTATTCTGAGGGGTATATTCACAAGAACGTGTGATAACTACCCCAAGAGTAGGGTAATGCAACTTTCAACATCACAGCCTACAATGCGGTGGTAGCATGTGATCGACACCAGATAACGCATCAAATGTCCACATGAAAATCCACGCCATGCCACAAAAATGCACTATGCGAACGCTAAAAATTACGCGATGAGGCCAACCGCGGTACAAAAAGTAGCAAAAACCAGCCACAGGCCTGCAAATCCCACACATCTGGCGGGACACTGCACCATAAAAACCACAGAAAAAACACACCAGAAACAAACCAAAGCACATAGCAACATGGATGCATCCTGCCCCAGCGCAGAGGCAAACTGGAACCCCACAACCCCCACAGACTACCAGCAAGGAACAATGGGGTCGGGGAAGGCAAGGAGAAGTGGGAGAGGAAGACAGGGTTCAAACCGCTGGAAAACAAGACCAATGTCACAGAGGTGACAGAACACTACCAGCAACTGACCCACTAGCAGACCACCTGGAATGCAGTCAGAGTGCTGAGGAGGCTAATTGGTGCGGGCATAACGTGACAACTTAAACCAGGCACAAACCCGCTGCTAACAGGAAGGCAGCAACGGTGACAGGAGGTGGCAGTCCAGCTCCACAGTAGGAGCTGGAGGAAACCCAGGCCACAGACATCAGTGTGGAGACGGTGCAAGGAGTAGGGAGTAGGGAAAAAGCTCACACACATAGCAAAAACAGCACACCCACATTGATGATAACATGGTACAATGCGCATAGCCGACGCTGCAGAACAGAGGACACAACTGGCTTTTTCACATTCAGAGAAACATACCTACTACATCTTACAGAGCGGGAAACTGTGAAATAGAAATGTATGCATACAACCTCACATCCATCATGTAGTCCAAATGTAGACTGTCCTGCAGAAGTCCAGCTCCCCAAACAGTCACTATATACATTGCCGTACAGTCCGCATGCAAACCAGCCCAATGCACCAACATACATGTCAACACAAAGTCTACATGCATCACCCCTTCACATCGCAGAGGGGCACACAACACCTTCAGCAGAGCACAGAATACAACACTTCTGTGATGCCGGAGAGGACCACCACACCGTCGACACCGACTCCCTACAACAGCCCATGGATATCCCACACAACCCCTCACTAGGACTCGGCCAGACAAGCTACTCAGAGGAGAAAACCGAGCCTGCTACAGACCACACAGCAGGAAGCACCTGCAAGCACAGCTGGCTCACAACACTTCACCCACCCAAACAAGGGACCCAATGCTATGTGTCAGCACACCAAAATGAGGTGGCCCAACAGGTGTAGGACACATACAGAAGTGTGGCTCAATGGTTAGAGCGGCAAACCCTGATGCAGAGGTCTAGCCCGGGACCAGGGTTCAATTCCCTGCCTCGGCAGGTCTTGGGCTCAAAAATTCATCGGACCTGATAATTCTCGGCCCGGTGCCTATTCCAATCATGGAGTCCCACTCTGCAAATCTGGGCAATAGCTTGCTTAATCTCCACAACGGCCCCCACAATGCTAAGGATGCCTGGCCTCCACCTTGGGGGTGCCCAGGAGTGGGCGCCTCACAGGGAAAGCCAGGATGGGTTCCACAGCGGTATTCGTACGACCGCCTTGAGACCCTTGCGGGTGAGTAGTGCGCTATACAAGTATCAATTTACAATTTACAATTTATTTACGTAGGTGTCTATCACACTTTATGGTTCATCCACAACCCACTAAGGAGACCCACATTGCCATAGGGACACATGCAGATGCACATTCACAGTACAGAACCACTCCCAGGGGCGCTCAAATAGCAGTCACATACCCATGTTGACTCTGCGTACGACGGCCCTGGCCACTCCCCTTACAAATTGAGTGGGTGAGGACAAAGATACATGTCCAAGCTCCAACCTGCTGCTTAAGGTAACATGCCTGCATCCGATGTACACAGCACAATGTAATGTCGTAGGGGCCAGGGCCCTCATGCATACAACAAGACCACAGGGACACACGCATATATCATGTTGAACTGGCTACAAGCACATGTGCCCGGCCCCTTTATTGGCATCATCTCATGTACAGTGACCCCTGTGCTGGATGTGTGTGGGGTGAATGTAAGCCATTCCGCACAGAATGTCTGGTGCTGGCAACCACTTGAACATTGGACACCAGTGCAACAGAAAAAGAAAACACATGCATAACAGAGTCAACTGCTGAGCAACATGGAGTGAGCCAGAGAAAGTCCAGAGGACAGCCGACATGCAAACAGAAGTGTGAGTGACTTGCAGTGCACTGGGGTTGGAACACTATAGATGAGCGCGCTCATGTGAAGAATTGTCTCGGATTGTGTCCTTTCAATATATTCCTGATGCAGATTCAGTGGGATGTGTTAGACCTGCATCATCTTCTCCTTCAACATCTCAGGGACCCCACACTGTTTGAGCTGACAGATCGGCGCACCCGCTCCACAGCACAAAACACAATCAGCAACAGACAATGGCTTGCAGTGCACTGAGATACTAGCACCTGAAGTGCTGAGCAAGGTATCAGGCATTGATAGCATCACCTACAGGTATGAGCAACTCCGTAACTTTGTCAGGACCACCGTTTTCACTCTGGCAGATGGAGGTTGGAGGTGGTCCTTGTTGTGGTGGTGTATGCCTCCTGCGGTGATGTGACGTCCGGGCCGGTCTGGACTCGCTTTGGTGTGTGAGCCCTGGTGGGACGCATTTGGGCCCGGAGGCTGCATGCAGCGCAAGGCCACCGAGAAATTGCGTTGAGGATCCCAAGGCCAACACTTCAGGGGCCATCCAATATCTCAGAAGAAGGGGTCCCGGCCCAGACCAGCACAGAGTCCCCAGCCACGGGACAGTGACTTGTGGTGTGTTCAAATGGGCCATGCCGCCTAAGCGGGTCCTTGTCAATGTCCGAGGTGTATGTTGCGGAGGGTTGCGGGGAATAGTGGTAGGTGTCCTCCAGGGCATGATGCAGAAGGTTTGAATTTATCTGGAAGCAGCAAATTGTGGAGTGGAAAGCGCAAGCCTTGTTTACACCTCCAATTTGGTATCAGCTACATGAGGATGAAAATTAGCCCCTAGTCCATAGACTCAGAGGCCACCAATGTACGACCAGTGAGTATCCATGAATGTTGGGTAACAGACTTAGTGGTACCGGGGTTGAGAGGGGATGCAGTCTACGATGATGCCGGTACACTGATATGAACTCCACCATTGCTAAATCAAGACTCTGTGACCTACTATACCGCAGTGTTGGCCGAAGGCAGTGGTCAGCAGTGGCCCACAGCCACTTGTCGTTGGCTTGTGATGCACAGAGTTAGTGACACCAGGACATTTGTCGGTAGTGTACAATCACCCCTGTAATGATGATTCTTTTTTTCTGCTAAGATGCAACACGTCATCCTCCTTGCGTGCAATGATATGTAATCTGCCTTTGCATACTCGATGTTCATTTCCAAATCTGTGACCTACTTGAGCGCAGCCTAGGCCGAGAGCAGTGTAGGCTGGAGGCAGCGGTCAGCATGGGCCATTCACAGAGTGTCGCCAGCATAGGTTGGTGGCCACACAGGCCTGCGCAGTTCAGGTTCAGTGGCACCAAGTGTTTCGTCACCTCTGTGACTGTACCCAGCTTTTGTCCGGAGCAGCATCTTCCTCTTACTCATCTCTGTGCGACCACTGGTGTGGACTCTGCCATTCTCGTTTTGCAACTAGGTGCTGGATGTGAGACCTACTGGTTCACAGGGTAGTCGTGGTCCCTCATCAACGTGCCGCCAGCTGGCGTTGAACAGGGTTTGTAGCACCACATGTTGCCGGCTGCCGTTGAACAGGGTTTTTGGCACCACGTGTCACCGGCTGGCGTTGAACAGGGTTTGTGGCACCACGTGTCGCTGGTTGGTGTTGAATAAGGTTCGTGTGGTAAAGCAACATGAGTATAACCCATAGAATGAGTTGAGATCTGGGTGCACATGTGTTTTCGACAACAATATCTCAATCAGGTTCAGTAAAAGGGCAAGAATATATATATATATATATATATATATATATATATATATATATATATATATATATATATATATATATATATATATATGCTTAAAACATTACGAGAACGCAGAATAAAGGAAGAGAGACTTTGGATTTCAGTTTTAGAAAGTGCATGTAGCATCATCTATTTAAGAACACATTTCATGCAGGACAGTTATAGCAGCACTGTAGGCATAACATGTGGTGGCTACCCAAGGGGGCTTTGTGCACTAAGTGTTAGTGAAGCAAAGAGTGACGGCGCAAGTGACAAGTGGGTGAATACAGTGAAGGACGTAAGGTGACAATGTGAGAAAAACACAATATATACAAAGGCGATGGTTCGTCCTCAATGAGTGATTATGATTTGTTTTTAGAACCAAGGTTGATGGTGCGCCATGAGTCGCGCTGTAAGATGGGTCAACGACGTTTCGATCCTATCTATTCAGGATCTTCATCAGGACTGGGTTGTCAGTTTGGTGAGTGAGAAGCCAGTGCTGGCAGGGTTCAAATTCTGTGAGTATGGAAGAGTACCATGTTGAGACTTGATGGGTCCAGAGAGTTTAAAAAATGGCTCAACGGAGTCCGATGCAAGGGTTCGAGTTAGAGGGAAACATGGGTACAGAAACGGAGCCCCGTCCTGGCCCAGGGGGACGTCTTCACTGTAGTTGAGGTCAGGAGGCCGGGTCGGGAAACCTCGATTCCACTGCCTGTGGCAAATTGAAGGTACCTCATGCTAGTAGCGGTCCACCTTCTAGGTTCGGCGGCATCATGGCGGGGTGGGAGGCACCGCCCTGGCAGAGACACTGGGCTTCCCGTAAGAGGACCTCGCCCAGGGCTACCTGCTTTTTATTCACACCCCTAAGCTGGCCAGGCATACGCTGACTCACCCCACTCTGCTCACGCTTACGGGGGCATAACAGGCAACATTTATGCGAGGACCCCCACTGGTTGGGGTGACATGGTTGCGTCCACTGTCCACTGCACTCCATACACCAGAGGTGAATGTCGCCATGGATATGGGTTTGTTCTGTATACTGTGGTCTGTCCAGCACATCGCCACCACTCTTGGCATTGTGTACTTTCCCAATCATGATTCTACTGCAACCTTCACACATGCCTGGTTGCCACCTCTTCCCACATTCGGCTATTGTGTGGCAGAGGTGCCATTCCTTTGATGGCTCATTTTCACGGCATGCCCAGGTTCCCATTGTAAGTTGTTTTGTCATGACTGGTGGGTGTGGATGTTGTTGTGCATGTTGGTTGTGATTTTGTAACGTGTGCAATGCCAGAGTTGTGGATTGAATGGTTGTGGAGTTGAGGTGAGTGGGGTGTTAATTTGGAACTTGCCAAGGGGCAGTGCATTTCCCTAGGCACCATCCTGGGAATGCTGGTTGCTGATGGACTGTCAAAGGATGAAGGGATCATGCACACTGGCTGTGTATTTAGAGGCGACATTGATGAAGGTCCCACAGTGTTCTGACATTGCCTGCACATTGATGTATGATGTGAGCTTCCTGTTGCGGTGATTGTGTGCTGTGTCACCAGGGGACACAGGTAAGACATGTGTGCTGTGGATTGCCCCCAACACATGCGTGCATCCAGCTATGGTGTACGGTCCTTGCTTGGTCTCCAGCAGTTCCTGCGCATTGTGTTTTACGAATGGGAACTGAGGTGCCAGGGTGATGGTGATGTCCAGGCCAGGTGTGGGGGACATGGATGTGGCTGGCTGTGAGACCCCTCTGACTCTAGCCGCTGTTAGTTGGGGTGTGTCAGGGGACAACAGGTGCAGCACAGCCCGCAGCTTGGTGTGGGGTGAGATGTTGGTTGTCTGCTGTGAGAGCAGAATGAGCTAGAGATGTCCCCTTTCCACATGTTGTTGTATTTACTCTAGAATTATTTCCTTAATGTGAAGATTTAAATGAGAACAGTGAAGGGAAGATTTTCACTTTCACAGCTATAGATTATCTGGCTACACAGACAGTATATTCGTATTCATGAATAACAATAAATCACTGTTGGATATGTCCTGCATATATGAAACAGGATTTTTAAACTATGGGGTTAAGAGAGGTCGCAGGTACTACTTGAGGTGGGACCTCCTACTCAGTCAATGGATAATAAAATATTAGGCTATTGAAATGGTAGAGTTACATAGATTTCATTGGCAAATTGAAATCTGTACCTTGACATGTGACAGTGTGTTTGCATTATAATGAATGTTTTCCCACTGCTAATATAAACTCATATATACATTTCCAAAGTCACAAACTACATTCCTCAGTGAACAACCCACAATGGCACTAACGGACAAAACATATCTGTGCTACAACCTTTAGGTGATGATTATCATACAGCGGAAACCAAGTTGGAATTGAAGCAGTGACATAAACAAGGAATATTAATATCTGAAAATTCTTTTACACAGCAAGGAAAGAACGTTTTTAAAGGCAAAATATTAAAAGACTAGGAAATGCAATAATAATTTAACAAATGTAATGTTTAAACAGCTTTCTTCTGACAATAGTGATAGCAGAAAATACATTATGCAGGTGGTGCCTCCAGGTTTTCTTGTCTTGACCTGTGATCATTACTTGGGCAATGTATGCTAATTTCATATTAAGTATTCTGCAGAAACCTGATGAAATGATTGGTTAAATGTATCTCTTGGTATTTTAAAAAATCATCGACATTATCATCATTTTTCTTCGCAGAGAATATGATATCTGTACGGAGGTTGCCGAAAGACGATTATTCTAGGGGCTAGTGGTAGGCAATACCTTTGATGTATCTCAAGTTTCCCTGTATCACTGGAAAGAGAATCGTTTTTTATCATGTACATTTTAATTTGTAAACTAGAATCCTTGAAAACTGTAGCTCAAGTAAATGGTGTGGAGGCGTGATGTACATTGCATAGTAATACCACGCATGCCATTATAACGCGGGTATTACTATGCGATGTCAATGACATCGCATACCATTACATTGCATACTTTTACCACGAGAATGCCTTTACCACGCATGCCATTACAACGCAAAGGCATGCGTGGTAAAGCTATACTTGTGGTAAGAGTATGCAAGGTGAGTTACATCCCTACCCCTACACCTACACAACAGACTACTCCAACCCCTACACTACCCCAACCCAAAAACACTACCACACTACTACGCTACCCACACTATTCCCACCACTATACTACCCTAAACCCTAAAACACTACTACGCTACCCACACTGCTCCCACCCCTACTATACCCTAAACCCTAAAACACTACTACGCTACCCACACTACTCCCACCCTTACACTACCCTAAACCCTAAAACACTACTACGCTACCCACACTACTCCCACCCCTACACTACCTTAAACCCTAAAACACTGCTACGCTACCCACACTACTCCCACCCCTATACTACCCTAAACCCTGAAACACTACTACGCTACCCACACTACTCCCACCCTTACACTACCCTAAACTCTAAAACACTACTACACTACCCACACTACTCCTACCCCTACAATACCCTAAACCCTAAGGGCCCGATTCACAGAATGAACTTACTACTTTTGGCATTCACAGAATGCACTTACTACTTTTGGTATTCACAGAATGCACTTACTACTTTTGGTATTCACAGAATGAACTTACTCATTTCGGTATTCACAGAAGTTAGGACTACTAACTTTAGGACTCCTAAATGCCTTCTGTGAATACCGAAAGTCTTAAAATTAGGATTTTTCTCAATTTAGTAGTAGTAAAGTTAGGACTCCTAACTTTAGGACTCCTAAATGCCTTCTGTGAATACCCAAAGTCCTAAAATTACGATTTTTCTCAATTTAGTAGTAGTAAAGTTAGGACTACTAACTTTAGGACGCCTAAATGCCTTCTGTGAATACCGAAAGTCTTAAAATTATGATTTTTCTCAATTTAGTAGTAGTAAAGTTAGGACTACTAACTTTAGGATGCCTAAATGCCTTCTGTGAATACCGAAAGTCTTAAAATTATGATTTTTCTCAATTTAGTAGTAGTAAAGTTAGGACTACTAACTTTAGGATGCCTAAATGCCTTCTGTGAATAACGAAAGTCTTAAAATTACGATTTTTCTCAATTTAGTAGTAGTAAAGTTAGGATAATTAACTTTACTACTACTAAATTGAGAAAAATCCTAATTTTAAGACTTTCGGTATTCACAGAAGGCATTTATGAGTCCTAAAGTTAGGAGTCCTAACTTTACTACTACTAAATTGAGAAAAATTGTAATTTTAAGACTTTCGGTATTCACAGAAGGCATTTAGGCATCCTAAAGTTAGTAGTCCTAACTTTACTACTACTAAATTGAGAAAAATCCTAATTTTAAGACTTTCGGTATTCACAGAAGGCATTTAAGAGTCCTAAAGTTAGTAGTCCTAACTTCTGTGAATACCGAAATGAGTAAGTTCATTCTGTGAATACCAAAAGTAGTAAGTGCATTCTGTGAATGCCAAAAGTAGTAAGTTCATTCTGTGAATCGGGCCCAAAAACACTACTATGCTACCCACACTACTCACAACCCTACACTACCGTAAACCCTAAAACACTATTACGCTACCCACACTACTCTCACCCTTACACTACCCTAAACACTAAAACACTACTACACTACCCACCCTACTCCCTCCCTTACACTACCCTAAACCCTAAAAAACTACTACACTACCCACACTACTCCCACCCCTACACTACCCTAAACCCCTATACACTACTACGCTACCCACACTACTCCCACCCCAACGCCCTAAACTCCTATACACTACAATAAGCAAAAACTACAACACTACACTGCCCTAAAACCTAAATCACTACACAACATAAACACTACACTACCCTCCCTAATACGCCACACTAAACAAACACAACACCACAACACACACTAAAAGGTTTAAAAAAAAACACACACAACACAAACATTACCACACTAATTTTAAACTACCCTAAACCCTACAAAAGTAACCCCCACACCCTGCACAACCCCCCTTACCTCTCTCCTCTGCAGCGTCTCCATCAGATCCTGCTTCCTCCTTCCTGCTTGCTTCACGTCGTTGTGAGTAAACAGCCCAAGTTTCCTCACACCGACAGGGTTATCCGCCCCGCCGCCATTACACATTACATCGCATGCGTTGTAAAAGCGCATGCGATGTAATGGTGTGCGTAGTTTTACCACGCATTGTAACATTGCATGCATTGTAACGCATGCGATTTAAAAGCAATACAGTTTCATATTATGAGCTGATCTATCAAAGAGAAAGTAAATCAATGTTGTACACTAAAGCAAAATAGGACATCAAATATGTCATGCTGGTTGCCCTTTAGCAAACGTATAGGTATAAATTATAAACGTTGTATATATATTTTAAATAGGATTATTTCTGTGCAGAATATCAAGTTATATGTGGTATTTGCAGGGGAGATAATAGCAGCAACAACAATAACAATATTAATAATAGAAAGAAGAAGAAGAAGAACACATCTAGACAGATGGCAGATACAATAATCAGTCCTGAGTTATATATCTGATGGTCCATTAAGATTCAAGGGTCTTCAGTATGGTCTGTTCTTCAAAACGGGGTGACAGCAGTGGATACACTGCTTCCAAATAAATGCATTTGCACGAGTGCAAGGCATTTTAGCACCATTTACTGTGACAGAGCACTGAAAGAATAGCATTTGCCACAACCAACGTATTCAATAATGCAAAGTTTGCACTAGTTTATTAATGTAAGTGTTTGAGAACGAGTCAGTCTAAACAAATTTCCCTGCAACAATAACCTTTACCTCTAGCTAGGATTGAGTAGGTAGCACTTGGATATGCTCACGTGTGATTAGCACCGCTCAAAAAGTTCACACAACATAACAGAGACAAAGGAATACAATTGTAGGCAATGTAACTAAAAACCAGAACTATTATCCATTCCTTCTTTCAAGCTGGATGGTAATGAATGCAATTTGCAAAATAATACCTTTACTTTAGGAACCTGCAGGACTAAATCATTAATACATCTGTCAAACTGACTTAATGAAGGATTTGTCTCCAAATCTCCATTCGAGACGAAAACGTGCAGGTCCCCTTTGGACTTTCTTTCATGCCCCCTGGAGGATGTTGTATTGACCAGTCAGTGACAATTCCTGTTATTCATTGTCCGACTGATGGCTTTTAACAGATTTTTAATCAAGGGGGATGAAGCTGGGCTCTCTCAAGAGCTCCCCGTAACCTTTCCTTTACAATAATTTCCACACATAATCAACATACTATAATAGGATTTTGCTGATTATACTAATGGTACAGCTTAATGTGGTTATGATGAGCCTTAATCTTCTTTAAGGGGTCACTTACTGCGTTTCTGAGCTGGTTTATATTAATCAGCATTGCAGAATGCACACAAAGGGATTTATTCATTTTGAAATGAGTTGCTGTGTGAACAGATTTTGAAATTAAGAAGCTGAATTAGCATGCTAGAATGAAATGAATGTGTTTTGTTAACCCCAAATTCAACATACTTTGACAATAAGAAGGAATTCAGCAAGTGCACATATCGCACACACAAAGACAAGCGAGTTATACCAACAGTGCATTGATCTTGGAATTTCCTTCTGACGGAATCATATAAGTTCATGTAACAAAGGCAAACGTATTTTTTTTCTTTTAATTGGACGTTGCACTTTATTTAGTAAAGCATGTATGGGCATATGTACAAGCCCCTATCGCCACAGGAACGTCACTTTTTGTGACGTTCCTGTGGCAATAAGGGCCTTGCCTAATGTACAAGGCAGCGATAAGCCACTTACGTAGCTTAACGCTGCCTTGTACATAAGGCACCCTTTCACGCTATATTTAGTGTGAAAGGGGCGTGCAGTGGGTGTTGTGGTGGGCGTTCCACCACAACACCCATTGTATTTGACGCTGCCCCCTAGGTACCAGGGTGGCGTACATAGGAGACAGCACCAAAATTAGGACCAGGAAAACCCTGGTCTTACGGTGGCAAAATGAGAAGAAATTAATTATTTCTCCTTCTTTCTGCTTTTACCATGATTGCTGCCTTGTGCAGCACACATGTAAAAAGCAAAATGCCAATGATTGTGTAGTGTTGATGTGTTGCAGTGTCACCCGACCGTGATGGGCCCACTCCAAGGCTGAATGTTGTCTTTTGGAACTCTGGTGACCAGTTGTTCCAGAGAGCGGGAGTTGTGCTGGAGAGAGAGCCTGAGGCAGTCGGGGTACAACTTCTAGATAAATAAAGTTGTGTTCATCCCACATTGCTGTGTGCCACTTATTTAGTGTGACAACGATGATGGGATGCGAACCCACGCGTGCACAGCACAATGGATTCGCAATGCAATCTGTAAAAACACCACCGGCGTTTTGGGAACAGCAGGTGATCCGCCTATAAAATGGAGGCAGTGGCTTGATGGATTTGAAACGTACCTAGGAGCAATTGGTACGTCTAGATTCAGAGCTGAAAGAAAAAAGTACTTACTTATGCAATCTCTGGGTTTTGAGGGAACATGTTAGATTTGGGGGTCTCTAGTTGGCACAGGTAGGTACTTGAGACAAATAGAGACCTTTGCCTCTAGTCAGGATAAGGAGATAACACTCCTAAAATAACCCCTGCTTCCCCTCTTGGCAGCTTGGCACGAGCAGACAGGATTATCTCAGAGGCAGTGTGTAAAGCATTTGTGACCACATACAGTAACCCAGTGACAACACTGCAGATGGACACCACACAAGGTTTTATATTAAAATTAAGTATTCTTTATATAGATTTACCACAAGACCATAAACAACAAAATTACACAATACTGTTACTTTAAGATGGTAGATTTAGCTTAGTTTAGTTCAGTTCTTAAGATGCAACACTTTGTGTCAATGTACCTTACGATGCGTTGCGCTTCCACGACAAGCGATGTCGCAGCGAGGGAAATGCGGCAGAGTTCAGGTGCAAAGAAATAAAGACTTGAAGATCTTCCAGATGCGGCATGCTTCTCTGGGGATGCAAGAAGTCCTTGGTTCGATTCGTGGACTGCAGCGGCGACACCCTTGTTCCGCAATGTGACTGCAACAGCTCCACCTGCGACACTCTTCTCTCATGATGCGTGAAGCTTCTGCACGATGCGACAACTACAGCGGCGACATCCACAATGGGACGGTAGCATCTCTATCTGCGATGCACTTCTCGGTGATGCGAGGTGCATTTCTTCGATGCAGTGCAGTGTGACGGTTCCAGCAGCAACACCCTCCTTTGGAGTTGCGACGGCACGCTCCGACCTTGTTGCGAGACTCTTTTCTCGATGCGGTGCAACGCGACAGCTACAGCGGCGACACCCTCCTTCGGAGTTGCGACGGCAGCAGCAGCGACGGTGACATGCTTCCTCTTCGTTGTGGCATGCTTCTCTTGATGCAGTGCAGTGCAACAACTACAGCGCCAACATCCACGATGTGACGGCAGCAGCAGGGACTGCGACGCACTTCTTCTTTGATGAATCGCGCTTCCAGCTCCTGGCGACAATTAATTCCTCATCGGGCTCAAAACAGCAGCAGACACTTCCACAGGAACTCTGGGGAGCTGGGGGTGAAGTCTGTTGTCCCTGAGACTTCAGCAGGAGGAAAGCTCTTTTCCAAGCCCTTGGAGATCCTTCAAAAGTTGAAAGCAAAGTACACAAAGTTCCTTTTTCCTTCCTTTGACAGTATCCCAAGTTAGCCAGTAGGCCAATCCCCCAAGCAGCACTTCAGCTTGGGAATAGTCTCTCCTCAGTTTCTTCAGGTTCCTCTCCTCAAAAAAGCTTTCTTCATGTGGTCCAAAAGTGATCTAATTTCATGGGATCAGTGTCCCAATATTTATACCCCAAAATCTGTTGTTCTTTGAGGGGAAAGGGGCCTTTGCCCAGTCCAAACCAGTTCTGAAGCACCACACTTCTCCTTTCCTTTCACAGTGCGGGGCAGGCACAGCAGATGCCCCACGGGAGGTAGAGCCAGCATTGTGGAAGGCAGGAACAGCCCTATTCAAGGTTCAGGTGCAACTCCTCCCTCCCATCTAGATGCAGATCTCTCTATTCACCACTGGGCTGACTCATCCTGTCTCTTGCAATCTCCCAGCCCTGTCACTCACAAAACCAGACAAAGGAATACACAACCTAGCAGAGGCAGGCTTTGGATAGTTAGACAAGCAAATGCCTACTTTCTGAAAGTGGTATTTGCAAACACAGAATGTTAAAGCCAACTTCACTAAAAGATGTATTTTATCATCCTGAGTTCAGGCATACTTAACTCGATTTTCTACCATGTTCTCTGAGTCAGTTAGGATTATAAACTGTAATAATTCTAACAGCCCATTCTGGCCTATGGAGAACAGGTATCCTTGCAATATTGAAAAACGAAAATGGCTGTAATTCACTATTAGACATGCCACACACATCAGGACCTGTCCTACCTTATACTTACAATGCACCCTGCCCATGGGCCTACCATAGGGGTGACTGATATGAAGAAAAGGGAAGGTTTAGGGACTGGCAAGTGGGTGCACTTGCCCTGTCAGCATGACAGTATCAGACTGCACGCAGGCTCTGCAATGGCAGACCTTAGACACATTTTACAAGGCTGCTTCTGTGGGTGGCACAACCAGTGCTGCAGGCCCACCAGCAGCATTTGGATTTACAAGCCCTGGGCACACTCAGTGCACTAGACTAGGGTCTGACAAGTAAACCAAATAGCCAAACATGGAACCACTGATTAATATATCAATTTACAATAGGGAGCACTTGCACTGTGACACTGGATAGCAGTGGCACAGTGCCCAAAGCATCTAACATCAGCAAAAATACATGAGGCAACAGCAAATGGAAGGGAGACCCACGCCAATGGTGCCAGGTCTAACAGAACATATATTTTTAAACAACTTCCTGATGCTCAATGTGAAGGTGATGTTGAGTTAGAGGTCTATGAGGAAAGATTCCTGAAAATATTATGCAGCCTTGCCTTTCCGAAGTGGCGGAGTGTGTCATTAAGTCCAGGAGGCTAACGACATGCTCCGCCACTTCGTCGTACATATGGCCCATAGTTTATTAGAATAAACAGCCCTTCCAAACGTAGTGATCCATATATTGCAGTGAATAAACCATCTCCTAAAATGACTTTACTACGTTACTTAGGACAAGATGTGCTAACATTCAATTTCAAAAAGTGGTTGATTGATGAACCAACCTATGCTCATAGAATCATCTGTCTAAATAAAATCAAATTTGGTATATCGCACTTGATTTAGCATCTCCTGTCAGGCAGAGCAGGCAGTGGTCCACTAGGCCACTTTTGACTACCTGCAAGGCTGTCTGCTTGATTAACAAAGGTGGAGGGGTCGAAATAAGTTACCAATTTGAGAGTATGTAACTGATTAATGTCAAGGAACCAGAATTGAGGTCGCAAGCCAGTGATACATACCATACCAACTCACAATTTGGAAGGAAAAACCCTTCAAAATTGTGATTCGGTGTGGGTCGCTAACTCCATTTTGTGATTTGGAAAACTTTTGCAAATCTCACAATGGGTTTACTACATAAGCAAATGAGGTTTTGTTTTTGGGACCCTGTGACTATCCGAATTAAAGAGCTTACCACATTAAAAATACCACAGTATAATATGGTCCTTTTATCCTGAAATATAAAAGATATCGGCAGCAATCCAGTGAATATGATTTTTAGAAACATAATCAATTAATTACAGTTTATATCAAGTCTGCATTATGATGCCCTCTTAAAAACTCATGCTAGCAGCACCAGATCAAATGACTCCAATTTAAAAAGGTAACACAATTAAATATTTTCAGTTCACTTGTATTGCTTTAGACATTAGGGGCATATTTACAAGCCCCCAAAATGAATCTCAAGATCCCAAGAAGTCCGCAGCAGGTTTGAAGGGTGGGTGGCAAGCCTTGACAAAGGTTTGACTACAGGCACCACTCCTTCCGGGATCTATGAAAGCTACAACAAACTTGTAGCTATTGTTTTAAACCAGATGGTGGGCCTGTAAGTACGGACACACCACTGCATGCACAGCACACCTTAGCGCGTGTGCTGATAAATACACACATGTGGCTCAGTTTTGCCACAGCACTTTTTTCACAGTTTTTGGTCCTGAAGAAAGTCTCCAAACTATGTTCTGAGGCTGAAACATGTCAACCAGCACTTGATGGATAATGAAGACTAATTGGCTGTCTTCACTTTATCCCACTTTTTTCTTGTAAATATGTCCTGGGCCGCTGGGAATAAAACATTTATCAGCAAGAAGCCCCAGAGGCATTTTTAACCTCACCACTTTTTGAGCACCAGCCACACAAAAATAAAACCAGCTCTGCTGTAATTCAGGAGTCAAATCACAGCTGGGCTGCATTCGGCTGCCCAGCTGGAAACCCGATGATGAAGCATGCCAACAACTTGGTTGGTGGGTGAGGATTCTTCTTCAAAACCCTAGTGGTTCCTAGGAACCCCTAGATCTTCAGTAGAAAAGTCCTTGTCCTATAATTCACAAGTGAGTCCGTCCATGTTGTTTTTGAGTATGGCAGGAAGGGACACCTTCCTACACATAAACGGATGTATGACGTTACAACGCATACTTTTACAATGCATACCTTTACAACACATTTTTTACAACGCAACATCCATTACAACGCATTCCATTAAAACGCATGCCATTCCAACAAATTTTTAAAAACGACCTTTACAACGCATTCCATTACATCGCATGCTACCTTTACAACGCATACCATTACAATGCATAACATTACATTGCATGTAAGGTAAGTATTGGATAGTGTAGGTGTAAAAATTACTATTCTAACTCCATGGGGGTGCAATAGTAGGGTAAGTGTTGGGTAAGTGTTGGATAGTGTAGGGGTACAAATTACTATTCTAACTCCAGGGGGTGCAATAGTAGGGTAAGTGTTGGATAGTGTAGGGGTAAAAATTACTATTCTAACTCCAGGGGGTGCAACAGTAGGGTAAGTGTTGGACAGTGTAGGGGTAAAAATGACTATTCTAACTCCAGGGGGTGCAACAGTAGGGTAAGTGTTGGATATTGTAAGGGTACTATGTGATCTAATGCTATGCGATGTAATGGTATGCGTTGTAATGACTGCGTTGTAATGACATGCGTTGTAGTGGTATGCGTTGTAGTGTCATGCGTTGTAATGGTTGCGTTGTAATGGCATGCGTTGTAATGGATGTTGCATTGTAAAAGTTTCGTTGTAATGGTAGTGCGTTGTAAAAGTGGCGTTGTAAAGGTTGTTTCCCCACATAAACAATCTTCCCCTGCAACGCAGATACACTTGCACTATGGTCAAACGGTGCCTGCGTTGGTGAAAGGCAGCTAAATTGAGCACCAGCGTAGGGGAAATGCTGGGTTGCACCATTTTGTTGTAAATATGGTGCAGCCCTGCGTTTCAGAAGTGGTGAAGCGTGGCATTAAGGGAAGGAGACTAAAGCCGCGCTCTGGCACTTCCTCGTAAATATGCCCCTCAGGGGTTTCTTTGCAAGTGGAGTTGCATCACACTTGCACCACACAAGGTGGTGCAAGAGCGACACAAGCCCTAAATGAGGCTCATGAAGCCATGCTAGGCCACTTTGCGTGGCCCTGAGTGGCTCCATAAATCTGTAGTAAAGCAATGCAGTGCATATTGTTGTGAAAGATGTTCCATGGACATTGCATGGGTGTTCACACACATCTCCCATGGTTATTGACACATTCCCAGATTTAACAGAACTAATAAACCTGGGAATGTGCCAAAAAGATACGCCAGGCATAACAAGGAAAAGGATCTTTAAATCTCATTGTTACTCCTTTTCCTGTGTGTGCTGCAGAATGAAAGAAAAATATGCCTCTCAGGATTGTTTTTGTGCAGGAAGGTGCCCCTTCTCACATAAAAACAATCCTGTATGCAACAGAGGCACCTTCGAACCATGGCAAAGAATGGCAGGAATGTGCCTTATTGACTTAACTGCAGCACATACCTGGCCTTTCCCTGTCACGCATGGCAGTGGAGCAAGATGCCTTGATGCGCTGCACTGCATGACAAGTTCGTAAATAGGCCTCTTACGTCCTGGCTTGCATGACTACCTGCTGCACTCTCCCCTTCTGATTCATTATCTCATTCCCCAGTACAGTGGTTTCTGTGTACTGGGCTCTTCCTGCCAGTGAAGTCTCACTACATTATGCACAAATGCACACATTGGAGAGCCCCTTCACTGACGCTGATTCTGTTCTCTGAAGTCAAGTAAAAATGGCACCACCATAATATGTGGAAATGGATTGGATTCTTTGCTGTGGCATCCTCTTATTAACGGAAACAAACAAAGGAAGGGTCATCACCTACTCAGATAGAGCAAAGTTTGGAGTAATGGGACTTGGATCTTGCAATGATACGCTTTCATCGAGGATTCTTGAGCATGCGGAGGGGTCTTTTCCAAACAGTCTGCCACCCAGGCCCATTTCTAAGGTTGCTTAATGAGATATGGCCATCTGTTAACAAATGTCATAAAAATGACAATGAGAGTGAAAGTGATTCCCAAAACTATTTTACACACCCACACCACATGAAAACCTATGATCCTTACAACATGGACAGACTATACCCAGTGCAACCAGACGCCCATCTCAGAATGGGCATATGGATTTGAAATAGTTGTACTCCCTTTATTGTATTACATCTATATTCATATTAAAATTCCATTATAACAAAATTGGACCTACTAGCAACGTATGCCTGCAGACACAAATAAGAACGTTCCTCAGGGCTAATCAGTGCTCGACTGAGCATTGGTCACTTTGGAGAGTAAAGATGTGCTTTTTACCTTAAGTGGAGTGCTGCAGATAACGGATTTCTTCACTTTAGTGCTGTTTCTGGTAATACAGGTCCGCTATGTTTATGTACCATGTTGAATCACATTATGGGTGGTGCCATGTGGGCACACAAACATAGAGGTTTTTGAAGATGAATAATCCTTGGCGACTTGGGTGCCCATTGAATATCCGTATAATCTGCCATGCGCACTGTGCCACGGCAGTCAGCCTTCACTGTTGACTGCAATATTTGGAGAGCTATCTAGATGAACTGGTTACTGCCTTTCACCCATCACTACGACTGAACGTCATCATCTTTTGAAAAGGATCAGGATTTTGTTTAAGAAAACCAAGGCTGAACCACACATATTGTTTCTCCAATTAAGGTCAAACATTATTCATAAGTAAATAAGGATATCCTTAACAAAGTGTTTGCTTCAATAAATGAATAAGGAGTAAAAATGGAAACCAACATTAACCTTTTTCATGACATGATGGCTGGTACCGTCCAAATCATTCATGAACGTATCATTAGAGTTAAGGAGAGAGAATTGAGTACAAACATGCTTGAGCACTTTAACTCTGTTCAGATGAGACACAGTGCAATGACGTTAAAAAAGTGCTTAGTGATAGAAATAGTCTTGGTGCCATTGGAGAGCATAAATAGGAGAGACCACATTTCAATCTTTGCTGACCAGCAATACTGTGCGGATAACACTAAAATCTATGTAAAATCATTGGATATCTGGATGCCAAAGTTTTAACAGCTGCAAGAGGTATTTTTTTAAACTTTAGTTCTGCGTTTTGAAGATAACAAACAAAACAGTCAACGATATGTCAGCCACATATTTATCAATTGAAACTACACATTACCTTTTAGACATATACAGGTATAAGGAAGAGTGGTAACATACAAAGTACTTGTAGTTGCTCATGGATACACCATAGGGCAATGAGGTGAGTCTGGGGTCATGGAGCACCAGGATGGTCCCAGCCAGAGCCAGCCCTGCGCCGATATGTGAATGAACCATGGAGGTGCACAATAGCAGATCTACGTTAACTACAGGGCACCGGCATCCTTGCCATCAATCAGTGCCATCTGATGAATTGGTGTCTAGTGTTAGAAAATTATTATGCAGTGGATGCCAAATCTCCTTGGGTTTGGATGGGGTGTTAGTAGCACAGCTTAGATTTTATTAGTGGTGTCACAGTATATCATGTCCTTCTGTCATTCATCCTCAGTAGGGTAGCCGTTACTGCCCCAACAGCGAGCCAGTCAATGCTTGGCCAACAGTAGCACAATAGCAGTGAAGCACCGAGAACTGAGTTGAAGGGGCCTGGCATGCTCCAGTAAGGCTAGAAGAGGATCCACTGAAACAACAATGCCAGTGATTGTGGAGATCAGAGCAAAAATCTGTGACAATTAAGCTCAGACAACATGACAGGGCCAGATGATGTGTTTAAACTCTGCATTATCATTTTCACACTTTGGACATATGTGGGATCAGTTGGGATACATTTTTGCTAAACATTGTGGTGTAGTGTGTGCTCGGTACGGAAACTTGTTGTTGCTCAAATGTGGATTTACCTTGAAAAAATAAAAGACAAGAGGCACTTGGCAAAACAAGAAAAGCTGGGAGGGCGTGGCTAGCGCCCGATGGCGATGGCGGCTTCTCTGTAGCTCTGCCGGGCAGCGCGGAGAGTGGAGCGCCCGACGTGACTCTCTTCGACGTCTCTGCACTTGAGAGCAATGGATTTCGACGTCGGAAACGATGACGAACTAGCAGGACGAATTTGGTCACTCTGCTGATTTAATTGCGAGACTTTCATCAGGTAAGTGTGTTTGGCGCTGATTCCTCCCGTTGCGGCTGCCATTTTGCGACACCGCTGACAGAGCCTCGCTCCTAGCGGCTCTTCTCTCAACTTGCATTCTAAGGCTTTGTTTCATTATTGCCCTGGCCATCCTACTACAAGTTGAACCGCTTTGCACACTTGCCATCAGGGAGCGTCTACGGAGCGACTAAGCCAATTTTAACGCTTATTTCGTCCGTTTTGGATATCTCTCTCCACAAGCTGATGCTGCTCCCTGCACAGCGCTGATGCAGCCTAACAGTTCGTTCTAATGCAGTTATTCCTTTATACAACCAAGCACTTTTTTGTTACCTGGCTTATTTATTCTTGTGACTGATGCTTATTTTCCCCTCATGAACAGCTCTGATGCTCATTTCTGAACCTGCGGCCGCCATTTTGTGAATCTACCGACGGAGCTTTTGCTCCTAGTAGTTTTACATTGCCAGGAAGTTTTATCACTCTATATTGCCGCCTATTACTTCATTCTCAGTATTAACCTGCCTCAAATACTCAACTGTGCCATTATTGTGAATGTATTGGCTCCAACGCTTTCCTCAGGCTTTTGGTTACTACTGTTTCAAGTTTTCACAGACATTTTCTCTTCAAACTGGTGCAGATTCCATCTAATTTCTCTGAGGTTATACCCCCTCATGTACTGAGCGCTTGTTTTGCATTTGTTTTTTCTTCTTCATAATGCTCACATTCTTATCCATTTATTTTTCAGGTACTATTAGTGTTTATATGCCTGTACGCAATTTCTTTGTTATAGTGGTCTGTTGGGTGCTATAATACATTGCATATTGGATTCTGAAGTTAAATACACAAATGTTTCTACCCTAATGTGTTTTAGCAAGCCTCGCACACCAATTTAATCCACTATCTGCATTTTTGATCGAGTGTTTCCCCTGCTTAGGTCAGCTAGCATTTCTTTAACTAATCTGTAAATGTGGTTCACTTAATATCAACTCTAGTTCACTGCATTCAGTTTTACTGTATTTCAATGTCGGGGGCTTTCTTCTTCATTTTGAGGATTTTTTCTTCCCTTTAACTTGTATGAGCAATCACTTTTTTTCCTTGTCTTTTTGAATTCACTAGCTCTGTTTTGATGGCGCCTCCGCCCTTATTTCTCAATATTTCTGTATGAGGTCATGTTTACTCACATTTGCATTTTCATCCACAGTAGGCAGTTTAAATCGTGCACATACCTATTCTAATGTATTCCTATTGCATGTGTTATGTACTCTATGGGTAGATTATCTAAAGATATTCGCAAGCCTTCTCCAACTCCACGCACATTTCTCCTTCATACAAGTTCTAGGTATCAGTGTCTCGAGATGGATGACTCCCTCGATGCCTCGTCTAAAGGTTCCTCTTCTCCTTCGGCTCCACGAACAAGTGGTACTACCAAGGGTTCCATTAAAAGATTAAAAAAGGACCCACCCTCTCCTTCCCAACAACCCTCATCAGTAACAATGGAAACTCTTTTAGAAGAAATAAGGGTCCTCTGCCCTTTTATTGAAGAAACTAAAAATACTCTTGAGGAAACCAAAACTACCCTTCAGGTGTTGTCTGACAAATGGTCGAATGTTGATGAGCGCATGACCCTTCTGGAACAAACCGTTGGTACTCTCATGTCCTCTGTAGCCAAAGTTGATCCACTGTGCGTACAAGTTTCTGCACTCCACACACAACTTGAGAACTTGTAAAAAAGAAATAGGAGAAACAACCTCCGCATCTATGGCCTTGCGGAAAATTCAGAAGGGTCTGATTCCCTTACTTTTTTCAAATCTTTTTTGCCAAAAATTCTACAGCTACCGGATAGCACCAACTTCACCATACAGAGAGCTCATCGCTTAGGCCCCCCTCCTGCTTCTGGGGTATTCGCTTCTAGTGTTAAAAGGCCGAGAGGTGTCATTATTTACTTCCTCGAAACACAGATTTACTCACAGTTTTGTCAGCAGCCAGATCTTTTCCTGGGATTACTTGGTCTGGAAATCGCCTTTTCTTCGCACAGACTATGCAAAGTCCACTGCTGACCGACGTAAAGAATTTCTTTCACTTAGACCACAGGTGCGTTCTATGGGAGCGAGATGTGGGCTTTTTTATCCCTGCCTTTTCAGAGTAACTTTTAATAATAAAACTACTACATACGATGATCCACTAAAATTAAAGAGTTTTCTGTACTCCCATAGTGACAACACAATGGATACTGCTGCTTCATCTAGGTTTCGATAAGTGTTTTTCATATGCCTATTCTGTATTATTGCATTTATAGTATGTTTTTCTTGTTTTTCATGATTGTTCTCTTCAGGTAGTTTTTCTAGTTGCTTGTTTGTACTAAATTCATATTCTTAATGTTAAACGTTATCCTTTTTCCCTTTCTATGCAGGTCTCCTCCTCCACGTTATCACCCAACCTCATGTCCTCGGAGTCCGTTGTCTTCCCTCCCGGCCTTCCGTTTGGATCTTAATGTGAGAAGTTGGCCTGGTATATAATGCTCACTAATTCTAGTGATCACTTTGTACCATGCCAAGCAACCCTTATGATGATTGGTTGTAATTCAACCTTGTAGACCAGTTATCCTAGTGGTAACGTGGACAAAGCAGTCTTAGGCTAAACTCTGAAAGGCATGTGAAGCCAGCTGTATTACCATACACAACCCCCTTGAATACCAAATGAAATGACACCACACAGATATATATTGAAAATATATATTGATTTATTAACTATAAAATCCCCTGGACTCTTTATGAGCACAGAAGCACAAGCGTTAAATCACAAGACAGTTTAAAATACACAAAAGTTGCACAATATGGATGAGCCCTAGGGGCCACCTAAACCATATACTAAGAAAGTGGTATAAGAGATACCAATCAGAACGGGAATAGGCCTAGGGCCTTGGGAATCGCTGGAGCTATTCGAGACTAGCAGTGACTAAGTCGGGAAAGGCCCGCGGGACTCGGGTGCAGTGTTTAAAGTGCACGCACTCACCAATGTAAAGTCTATGGTGCGTAAAAAGTACAAAGTTAGTTAGTTCGGAACCTTCCGATTGACCTAGAACGCTGAAACTTAAGACACAGGCCCTTGAGATGTGTACCAGTGTAGGAACCCCAGCGGAGCTGAGTTACCTCACCCACAGGAAGCGGGTGCACAGGGTCGAAGTAGTGTCGGGTTTCGTCACGCTGGTCGATGGTGCTTGGAGCTGAAGATGCTGCAGGTGGCTCGATGTGAAGAGTTCCGGTGGATCCAAGGGTGGATCTGAAGATGTGAAGACCTGAAAGCAGAGGGGACAATGTTCAAAGTCACTAGCCAGTGACTACCGTGGAACCAGATTGGAACCAGACGATGTCGGGTGCAAACAGGCGTTGAGGTGGGTGTAGCTTCTCTCTGCGGCCACGTAAACACCGGGGATTGAGGACGTCCAGGAGTCGATCACGAGCTGTCCCACGCAAGCTTCTCGCTGTTGGTGGTGTCGTCAACCTGATCGGAGCAAACAGGCCTTGGCTAATGCAAGCCACGCAGGAATCAAAAAATGCTTACCACTCGGACCAGCAAGGTCAGAGCTGGGGCTCCTTTCTGCAGGAGCTAGGGCAAGTCTGGAGCAATCAGACCCGCAGTGTAGTTTGTCGGTTTTGTCGCCAAGATGGCCGCTTACCACGTGGCTAGTGGCCGGGATGGCGCATCGAGTGGCACAATGTAAAAAGGCCCCACGCAGATCGTGGAGATGCTGGGGGGCTGATCCTCGGTGCAAAGGCTGCTCGGTGGTGGGGGTTCTCAGTCCCCAAAGCACAACGTCGAGGGTGCCTCGGTTGCTGTGCTGTCAGCTTTTTGGGTGTCTTCCAAGATGTCCGGTCCCATGTCTCTCGGTGCCTCCACGGGTCCCTTCTTTGCAGGGACTGTGGATCGGGCTCTGAGAAGTCTGGGAGTCTGGGTCTGGTCAGGCTTTGGGCTCGGGCTCCGGCGGGAGGCGGCGGCAAAGCAGACGTCGAGTTGCTGGTTGGTGCCTGTGTTCACAGGGTGGCCACTCCTAGGCCACAAGGGAGATTCTCTTCAGTCTTCTGAGCAGCAGAATGCCGAAGTCCAGTCTTCTTCTTTATTTCAAGTTGATTCAGGATGATCTGCTGTGCAATGGCACTGCTCCCACTCTTATTCCCAATCTGAGGGGTGGATCACCTACTAGGTCCCTCCTCTGGGAGGAACCAGGAAGGGGGGCGGTTACACCCCCTTTCCTTTGTCCAGCTCCTCGCCAGGCCTGGGTCTGGAAAGTCCCAGGACCGGTTTGGACTGGCTTATGCACGGGGACACCTTGTGTGCCCCGGGCATGTCTCAATCTATTCAGCCCTGTCCTACCCAATACACAAAACCCTGTCTGGGGTGGTGCTCGCACCTCCCAAGGCAGGAAACCCTTTGTCCAAGCCTCCCTCGCTGGAAGGACTCCCAGCAGCAGGAGGTCAGACTCGTGTCTGTGGTGGCAGCATCCATTTTGTGATGCTGAGGCTCTGGTTAACTTTAACCGGGGTTAAGGCTACACACATGTCGTGTCCCTCTAGAAGGGTGGAATGCTATCCCCGTCAACAGAACTGTCGAGGGGATAGTATTCCAATTCGTATGACACCTTACTCGACATGTTTTGATAAAGCCAAACCAAAGATAGCATATAACCGCGAGGATTATAATGCACTTAAGAGTATATGGTATGACAATATCCCGGAACAGCTTAGGGAGTGGTTCCCGACAGCTGCAGACAGGCTCAGCTCATGCTAGAGAACCATCTCACATATTTCCAAGCACTCTGCCTCTAGGATTGAAGAGGCCTTCCATAGGAGTGGCTGATAGGAACATATGTGTCCAGTTTAAGGTTAGATATAGGGATACTATATCTAAGTAAGAAGTGATTACACCAACTTACCCCAGCTGAGTGATCAGCCAGTTTTGTCAAATATGGAGGCCAGGCCAGGGGTGGCACAATACATGCTGCAGCCCCTGGTAGGCCTTGGATGCACCTATGCCCTGGGTAGCTAGGGTACACTGTTACAGGGGCCAATAAGGTGAACCAGTTCCAATTGTGTATGCACCTAAGGTACATGGAGTCCATTTTAAGGAGAGAGCAATTAGCCTGGGGCCCTGAATAGCAGGATCCCAGGCCAACTATGTCAAAAACCAGCTAAACACCAGGCAAAAAGTTTGGGGGTAACCATAGTCAGATATCCACCTTCCTACACTTAAGACCTGTCATTGTTCTATGTGGCCTCCATCCTCCCTCCCCTTTGTTTGTTCTCAACGATATGTACGTTATTTGTTCTCCTCACTCTGCTACTTTGTTCTCATATTTCTTTCTTTCTCTTCTTCATATATCCCAAGATCTCAACTCTCCTTTTGTTATTCTCCTTTTGTTTTTCTTTTTCTCAATTGTTCCTCAACTGGTTTTTTGATATGCTTCTTTAACATTATTTTATGCCTTTGCCATTTTCCTTCTGTTTTGCTTACTTCTTTCCTATACATTTTCTTTTCTCTTCTTAATTTTGTCATCCATTATTTAACTGACTTTTACTATGTTATTTCTAATGCATTTCTTCTGTTTTACTTCTGGTGTTTCTTCTTATTATGCTTATATGCCTTAATTACTTTTCTGCTTCATAATTGTCCCTCAACTGGTTTTTTGATATGCTTTTCTAAAATTATGTTATGCCTTTGAAAATATTATCTTGGAATGTTAGAGGTTTACATTCACCAATCAAAAGACAGAGAGTATTATTCCACCTGGCCAAGCTCGACGCAGATATAGCCTGTATACAGGAATCACATTTGTCGGCTGATGAATCTGCTAAATTGAAGAGGGGTCGGGTAGGTGAAGTTTGTTTTTCCCCAGGCGATGGTAAGCGTAATGGAGTCTTGATTTTGTTTCGAAAATCTCTTCCAATTAAAGTAGTAACGCATTCTGCAGACACTTCAGGTAGATGCGTGCTAGTGAATCTCACTCTAGATAATGTCTCTATTTCTATTTTAAATGTTTATGCTCCCACGATTGGTGACGCCACTTTTTGGACCTCCCTCGCACCGCTTATCACTCAATACTACGTTGATAATCTCATCCTTATGGGTGACTGCAATTAAGTTTTTGACCCATTTTTAGATAGACACTCAGTTAGTGCATACATTCCTCACAAGTCACAAAAATCTTTTACACAACTCATTTCACAATACAAATTTACTGGAGACTCTGCAATCCCACTTTGCGAGAATACTCCTTCTTTTCACCCCCTCATCAAACTCAATCACGCATGGATTATTTTTTATCTCTCATCAACTTACCCAAACCCTTATTTCTTCTGACATTGGCTCCATCTTAATTTCTGATCATGCCTCAGTCTCCATTGTTTTAGATGTATTACAAAAACCTACTTCTATTAAAAAATGGCGTTTCAATAATGCTCTCCTTCTCGATGCAGTTTGTCTCTTCTTTCACATCCTTTTTTCATGAATATTTTTTGTTCAATCACACGGATGAGGTTCCATTCCCTGTAGTTGGGACGCTTTCAAGGCATCAGCTAGATATTTCATCATTCACTATGTTTCCCACAAACGGAAGAAAGCCCAACAAGCCACCAATGATCTCCTTTCTAAAATTAAAAAATTAGAGCACTTATATTACACTTCCAAATCAAAGGACTGTTTAAATGATCTTATCGCCACCAAAATTCAATTTAATAAAGATTCCACGTACAATGCCTCCAATTTCCCCTTAAAATCTAACGCCAAATTTTATGGTGGACAGAATAAAGCTGGGAAATTGCTGGCCAAGTATCTAAAGGTAAAGCAAAACAAGGTCAATATTGAATCTATCTATATTTGTGATGGGTCACTAAAACACAAAAGTGAAGATATCCTATAGGAGTTCTTGCATTTTTATGAAACATTGTATTCGTCTGAATCATCTTCTTCTGAACAAGACATTTCCCAACTTTTGTCCAAAATTTCCTCTCCTTTCGACACTCTTCCGTACCTTTCCTCTTTAGAATCAGACCTTACGCAGAAAGATCTCCTTCAAGCTCTTAACTCTCTCAAACATGGTAAAGCTCCAGGTCCCAACCGTTTCACTGTTGAATTCTTCTCCTGTTTCTCAAAACTGCTTATTCCCAAATTACATACTCTTCTTTCCACTTTCCTTCAAACTGGTTCTGCTTCTGTCTCTTTCTCTGATGCCCTTATTTGCATTATCCCGAAATCAGGTAAAGATCCACAACATTGTAAAAACTATCGCCCTATTTCTTTAGTAAATATCGACTATAACATTTTTTCAAAGGCTTTAGCATTGCGTTTAGAAACTTTTTTACCCGAGCTTTTAGGGAAAGAGCAATCCGGTTTCGTTAAAGGTAGACTGGTGACGGATAATACTAGATTGTTTTTTGACATTCTCTCTAAGACCTC
This sequence comes from Lissotriton vulgaris, assembly GCF_964263255.1. Taxonomy (NCBI): domain Eukaryota; kingdom Metazoa; phylum Chordata; class Amphibia; order Caudata; family Salamandridae; genus Lissotriton; species Lissotriton vulgaris. The sequence goes on along the minus strand of NC_141696.1, from coordinate 1,089,029,594 downwards.
GCATAGCTCTCATCCCCTTGCAGCTATAGCCCTAGATGGAGAGAAAGCTTTTGATCGAGTTGAATAGCCATATTTGTTTAGTACTCTGAAGTGGTTTGGTTTTGGTCCAAAGATTTCCACCCTGATTTTGTTCTTTTATTCCCGTCATAGAGCAGCAATTTCGGCAAACGGTACCTTATCTTCTTACTTTTCTCTTAATAGAGGGGTTAGACAGGGATGTCCACTTTCACCTTTTTTATTTAATCTTGCTTTAGAACCTTTCCTTTTGAGAATTCGTCAGAATGCTAATATACATGGTTTTAACTTCCAAGACTCTGATATTAAGATGGCAGCATACGCTGACAATGTATTATTATTTCTCTCCCAACCAGACGCATCCCTCCCTGCTTTTTTGGATGAAGTTAACTCATTTGCACAAGTATCTGGCTACAAATTAAATAAGGATGAATGTGAAATTTTGCCACTTACCAAACTCACTCTCAAGGATGATTTCTCTGCTTCAGGCTTTACTTGGAGCACTAACTCTATTGAATATTTGGGTCTCCATTTTACTTCTTCTCTTTCGGGCAGAGTTACTAAGTGTATGGATGAATGTTTACAAAAATTGACTACTCTCACTAGCAAATGGCATCCTCTATATTTATCGTGGTGGGGGAGATTAGATACAATCAAGATGATGCTCTCTACCATTGTCCTATTTACAATATCTAACATACGTTTTCTATCTCTTTGAAATGTTTCAAGAAAATGAACTCTATTCTACCTTCCTTTTTGTGAGGACATAAAAAGTCTCATATGTCTTTGTCCAAATTAATGCGTTCTAAAAGAGAGGGTGGGGTAAACTTTCCAAATTTTGCCTTATATCATAAATCCGTTTTTATTGAATCAAGTGTCGAACTGATTCGCGGATTACGCATCATCCTCTCCTCTCTGGTTGGCCTTAGAAAAGTCTTTCATATCTCCCTTTTCTTTCAAAGAATATCTTATGTTTTCTCGTAAACCTCACTCTTTATCTACTCCTATTCTTAAGTATACCTCAGAATCCTTCCTTCCTTTCCCGTTTCATCCTTTTTTGAACAACCTATTTGGCACAATACATCTATATTAATTAACAATAAGCCGATTTTTTTGAAATCCTGGAGATCACGAGGCCTTATCTGGGTGCATCAATTGTTTCACCAAAATCAGATCATCCCATTTGCATCAGCTGCTACTTCTTTTAATCTACCTCCCGCTTTTCGAGTTAAATATTCGTTATTGTCACACGCATTACAACTTGCCTATGATGCTTCACTTGCTGCACCTCCTTCATCAAATCACGTATCCCTTCGATATGTCTTCACTGAGTTCTTTACTTCTTAAACAACCTAAAGCTTCAAAAGCCTATGCTTTTCTTCAAACTCAGTCCTCACCTCGCACAAAAACCACAACTGAGGAAACCTGGGAAAAAGACCTAGAAGTCTCTTGGCCTATTGAGCTATGGGACAAATTATGGCTTAAGATTCGTAGAACTTCCAGAGCTCCTAATACTACTCAAACACAATTTTTTATTTATAATCGTTTATTATTTTCAACACTAGTTCTTGGTAAACAATACCAAGATACTTCTGATAAGTGTTGGTCCTGCTCCTTACCATGTGCAGATCTTTTCCACATGCTTTTCAATTGTCTCCATGTTCATAATTTTTGGCGGCAAGTTTGGTCTCAAATTAACAAGATTTTTTCCTCTACTCACTACTTCTCTTTATCTCACATTTTCTTAGGGAGTGTTTCCCCCATTTGGGATCATTGCACTTTCAGAGTTAGAATAATTGACTTATTGTTGGCAGTAGCTTTCCAGCAAATAACAAAATATTGGAAGGATTTTACCAAAATATCTTATCAGGCTTGGTGGTACGCTGTTTGCTATAATCACAGGTTAGATACGACTTTTGTCTACCCCTTAGCTTTAGCTGCCAAGCGAAAAGAATTGTGGAGTCCAGTTACACTATTTTTTGATTTAAGTGCTCAGAGTTCTCTGCCTTTGTCCCCGTTACAACAAGAAGTTCCTAAACCTCCATGAATTCCTGTATTTTGTTAAACATATTAATATTATTTTCGCTTTTCTTGTACTTACACTGTATATTTAGTATATCTTTTATTACCTTATATCATACTAGTTGCCAATTTTGCTTATATTTATTCTCAATGTTTGATATTTCTTTTTGTAGCTTATATTAATACCTTTAATTATCTTGATGAATACTTTTGCTTGTTTTTCTCTTTGTCTTATTTTGTAAGCTTATGTCATATTCTTTCAATAACATTTTTCTGAACTTAAAAAAAAACAAGAAAAGCTGTTTTAATTAAACGCAGTGGCTGGGAAAACAAGCAACAGAGGCGGGGTCTGAAGACTGTCTCAAAGTACATTGGTTTTGGCCTTCATTTTATACATTTCATAAAGTGTCATAATGCAATTTATACATTCTTTCAGAACAGGAACCTGGGCCTAGTCATGGAGCCATAAAAGTGGTCATTTGATGAGAAGCACAGATGGGTCTTGACCATGCATGGATACATTGTGGGGCCAGTGGGTAAGTGTCCACATGTCAATCATGAAAAGGAGTGATCACTGTATGTAGTGTGCATGCTGGTCTCTGATTGGCTAAGTGTTCCTTTGTTAGTGTGGCATCTGAATTTATGGAGTTTTGGGAACAGGCACCCCTTCGGACAAACGTATTTTACTGGGGCCAATCTCCTAAGACCATTGTGGTGTTGCTGCTTATCTTTGGGATTGATCTGCATTTTCCTGTTTGCGAATTTGTCTAAGGGTTACGCGTCAACCCACCTCTGATCTATCAATCAGTTGCTTCAGGCCTAGGTCACAGGGCCTGCCAGACCACGTATTTTTGACCCAGGGTTGATGGGGAGGCAGGTCAGGTCAATTTGATGCAAGTTCATTGTTATGGATACATATATCATGGCATACATCAACTTCGAATTTTTCAATAATAACATTGTAATGTATCGGTTTGTGCCTATGGTTAGTGGAGATGAGTTTGTTTGGGTGCAACAACAATGCCCTGCATTATCTGAAATGGGGTGCCCTGTATCATGTTCCCATGCCTCCTGGGTCCTCCCATCTCCTGCTGGCTTCAGGGCAAGACAAGCTTGATAACGCCTAGTAACAAATTGGGACCCTTAAGTGGCAGTAATCACTAGTGTCAATGAGAAGTCCTCCTGTTTCAGTAGACAGGAGGTTAACAAGTCGGGTAGGGTATTATGAAGACACAAAAGAATGAAGTGGTCCATATGTGCAGTGACCCCTGCATTGGCAATGTGAGTGTGTGAGATAATGTCTGCATGGCAAAAGGCCCCGCAATATTGTCAAATTGAGTGTCCACAAAGTACATTGTATTAGGTTCTCCTGAGTCAGGAGTAGCCAAGAATTATGAGCGAGGGGTATAGTCAAAGAATAAGTTACTCCTCCCAGAGGTATCAGCAAGTTTCACCCACGCCCAGACGGTGGTAGAACGTGTTTGGATATCCAAGGGATTTGTCAGTATGCACAATTGTAGGAGAGAGGAGTCTACCAAGCCTTATCCCTCTATGGTCGTCTGTGGTTTTGAGTACGGCAATCCATCATCCACATGAAATTAGTATTAGAAGTAACATTGGGCCGGCAAAATATGCAACTGCAGATCCAGTTCCTCAAATTCTCCTCAGTCATATGGAAGTATCAAAGCTCCCCAACAGATGCTGGGTCAGTGGCCCACCCAAATCAGGCAGAGCTGGAGGCTTCTTACATTAGCGAAAAAGCAATTAGTCAGAGGGATTGATATCGCCATAAACAATTATAAAAAACAGGGGAGGTGTAGCTTGATGGCCGCTGATTATTGCAGCTCCAATCAAACCAACTCTTCCCGTACATCCGCTACACTAATCCGGTACCTGAGAGGGGAAATCGCAATCAGAAGGTGCCCGGACACTAACCCAGAAAGAGCAGAGTCATACAGCCGCCCACAGCCGGATAGGCTAACTCCGTCATTTGTGGCCTTCATCGGGCTCCCAAGCCGGGACCTAGAGTGATGGCGGAGGCCATGAATGTGCTTACGCAATCCGGCGAGCTTTGGTGCACAACAAGGGGTCTTGCTTACCGCTCTGGAAAGAGAAGTTCCGAGACCATCAGCTCTCAATAAGTGGGCAGCCCTGTCGGATGATCAACTGAGAGGCGATGAAGATCCAGATAGGGTTTTCGACAGCTAACTACCAACTAGTGTTCGCAGAGGAGACAGCTTGTGTGGTGACACAGTGACTTTGGGAAAGACTGGCAGAGCGGCAGGAACGGAGCCACGAGTGGAGCCCGACCGGTGCCAGTCCAACATACGAGCAGTGAGAGGGACCCATGGAACACCGCTACAGTGCTCAACCCATTGGCACTTACTGGGAGAGGTGGAGGGGAGGGGCAAGGTGATAGTGCTGCGGCCGGGGTACGCCGCCCATCATCCCCCCTTTTTCCTGCCTTCTCCGCTTATACCTACAGCAAGGGAATGAATAATTGACGATGAACTCCCTCCCAGGGGGACGGCGCCCAATGGAGTGGGACTGAGGTTGCAGCTGCTGAGAGAGACTGGTAACAGATCGAGGGAGACTAGAGCTCCATTGAGGGAAACAGACATGGAACCATCGGAGGTGTGAGACCATAATGCCCAAGTGCTGCACTGTGAGTCCCCAAACTTATCTGCAGTGAGGGATCGCGCCCGCTGCCTGGGACTATTCTTATAGCCTGGAGGGCACATGCTTGAGGGGCAGTGGCTTGCACCCTTCCCCCCTCTCGCTCCCTCATCCTGCAGCCCGGTTTACTCATGGCGGCCAGGGATAGAGACTTAACTTTACATCTTACCGCACATCAGCCAAACCACAGAGTCTTGGGTCCACTGGAAGCGAATATGGAGAAGACCAAAGCGACGGGGACTAAGGGCCGCAACACTTTATTATTATTATATTATTTATTTATTTCTAAAGCGCACTGTCATCTTGCAGGCATCCTGGCACTGTCCAAACTAATAAACTAGACCACTACGCCTTCCCTAAAGAAACACTACAAGAATTGCATGCCAGGGACAAATCCGTAGGGGAATCAGGGGGAGAGAGCCAGGAGCTGAAATTGACAGACATCATTGCGGCAATAACTTGGGTCAAGATCTCGCTGGAGCATAAGATGGACTCAATCTCGATCAAAGTGAACCTCATTCGAGCAGATCTCACCAAAATCAATGAAAAAGTTAAACAAGTTGAGATCACTACTGCAAGTTTAGCGGATGACGTCACGCATATCCAAGGGGATATTCATGACCTACAAACCTGCAAGATAACTGAAAACAAATTGGACGATCATGAAGGGCGCCTTTGGAGGAACAACATACGCATATTGGGGGTGCAGTAAAGGGAAGAAGGGCAGACACCAGACCTCTTTGTGGAGATCTTATCTTGAAACATCTGCAGCCTGAAGGCCTCAGCAAATTCTTAGTCATAGAAAGGGCACACAGGGTCCCAGGGGCTCTACCCACCCGATGCTAGCGAGAATGCTGAATTTCAGAGACAGAAATGTGATCCTCGAAAACGCCAAAACGGCCCCCTGCTCCGCTACAACAACGCCAAAAAAACCCTTTTTTGCCGACTTTACGCTAATGGTACAGAAGGATAGGAGAACTTTCCTGTTGGGTTGAAGGAAACTCAGGAGAGAGGGTTTAAATATGCAATCCTGTTCCCAGCAAGATTTCCTATGGAGGCTGAGGGATGGGCCTGGTTCTTTGAACAACTGGAAGTGGCTTCCGAATGGCTTGAGAGCAGGACAGAACAAATGTAAATGTAAATTGATACTTATATAGGGCACTACTCACCCGCAAGGGTCTCAAGGCACTTGTACGAATACCGCTGTGGAACCCATCCTGGCTTTCCCTGTGAGGTGTCCACTCCTGGGCACCCCCAAGGTGGAGGCCAGGCATCCTTAGCGTTGTGGGGGCCGTTGTGGAGATTAAGCAAGCTATTGCCCAGAGTTGCACTCCATGATTGGAATAGGCACCGAGGCGAGAATTATCAGGTCCGTGGAATTTTTAGCCCAAGGCCCGCCGAGGCAGGGAATTGAACCCTGGTCCCGGGCTAGACCTCTGCATCAGGGTCTGCCACTCTAATCATTGAGCCACACTTCTCCAACAAGACTATACCCACTGTGGCCTAGGCGAAAGGTCGGACACCCAGTCAAAGGGGTGAAGGGGCCTTAGAAGTAGACCGAACTGAGTCCTCAACTGTGTTGGGTCAGGTACCTGGGACCTATAATTGCTAAGATCTATTGAGGGTCTTCGTCCAGTAACCTAAAATCAGGCCAGCTGGCTTTGACTCTTCTTGGGAAGTATATTACAGAGACTGTGGGGGGGTGGAGTGTTACGCCACAAATATTTCTTCTTTTAGTTCACTACCTGGACGACAGGAACTCTGCAAGTTTTAAATGGGAAGTTCCACGCCCAGAGCGCAGGGAAGCAGGGAGAGTTTTTTTTGGGTTGGGGGTTTGCATTTGTTCAATGTTATAGTTTTAACATCGACAAGACATATTGACATGGATACAGAGAATGTAATGACTTATTCTAGATTCAATGAATGCACAGTGGGATAAAAGTGCTAAAAATATTGAGCTGGAATGTCAACGGGCTTGGGGACAGAGTTAAACGCAGTATCATCCTGCAGTGTATTAAATGGCAGGTCCCTGACATTGTCAAGCTTCAGGAATGCATCTGGTGGGAATCTCCTGTAAGGCACTGCATAGATGGGGATACAAAATGGTGGCACATGCAGGTTTCACAACTAGCTCAGGAGGGGTTGGCATTATGATGAGAAACTCATTTCCCCTTGCCGTGAGTTCCACATGGACTGACGATCGGTGCAGATATATAGGAGTCACAGGTCTGTGGGAAGGTCATACTATCACACTCATGTAAGTGTACGTACCACCCGTTCTGCAGAACACCATATTTAAAGACCTGGGCACTATTTTACTTTCTCTACCAAAAGGTCTTATAGTGGTTGGAGGCGACTTTAATTTAGTGGCCTTCGGAACGTTGGACCATCACCCTCCATGTGATATAGGACCTTCTTCTCGATGGCTGCCTGACTTCCTTGAGGATCTGGGCCTAGCTGATGGGTGGAGAACATACAACCCAGAAAAACTCCAACACACATTCCACTCCAGAGCAAACCACAGCCTCTCCCGTATAGACTACATTCTAGTCCCCGCTTCACAAGTCGCTCACATTCATGAAATCAGACACTTAGCCTGGAGCATCTCAGATCATTCCTTGGTGTAGGTACACATAGTCCTTAGCCAAGCCATGGTGGGGAAAATTGCCCCCATTAGTCCTTGGTATCTCCGGGATCCTGTAATCTGTAAAGACCTCATCAAAGCCATAGAAAATTACTTCCAAGAAAACGAGGGGACAGTGGACTCCTCCCAGACCATGTGGGAAGCCTTTACATCAGTAATACAGGGTCAAGCCCTGTTCCTAATAGCTGGGATGAAAAAAGATAGACAGAAAGAGTTCTCAGAAGCAGAGGCAGAGATCTTCTGGCTAGAGGGGCATTGGAAACCGAGATTACACCAGAGAAACTACACTTGCTAGGTTTCAAACAAGATGATTACAAAGCGCTGGTGACAGATAGCAAAAGGCTGGGGAGGGAAAAACTTGGCAGACTATACGATCTGGGAGACAAGGCGGGAAAACTAATCGCTTGGGTCGACAAAAAGGAGTGGGCAAGTAGACTGGTTCCAGAACTCAGGGGTACAGATAGTATCTCCATAACTGACCCACAAGATATCGCAACCAGGTTTGCCAGACACTTCAGTGCTGTGTACACTACCGCTGTACCATACACTGAGGATGACTCTCACAAGTTATTACACGTCATATCGCTCCCCTCACTGTCTGAAGAAGACAGTATTTTTTTAGAAAGCGACTTGACTACGGACAAAATAGCGCAGGCCATTAGATCGCTACATTCAGGGAAGGCCTTTGGTCCCAACGGTATACCCATTGAATTATATAAACTCAGGCCTGACAAATCAGTCCCATACCTAAACGTCATGTTGGATGAAAGCAAGGAGCTGGGGAAATTACCAAAAGAAGAAAAGGTGGCTACATTGGTCACCATCCATAAGGAGGGTAAACCCAAGACTGACTGCGCCTCATACAGAACTATCTTGCTACTAAACGCAGAGCCAAGCTCTTTGCCACTTGCATAGTCAAAATAATTGGGGGTCTTGTACACCCTGATCAGTCGGGCTTTATGCCACACCGAAACATAGCGCTGAACTTGCGCAGACTACATGGGGTTTGGGGAATAGCAGCTATGATCCAAAAACCAGCTATAATTATGTCAATGGATGCGACAATGGCATTTGATACCGTCGAATGGCCATATCTCTTGGCAGTGCTTGTGAAATTGGGGTTTGGTCAGAGCTTCATTTTTTGGTGCCCCTCTTGTATTCTGAGCCCTTGGCGCAAGTCATGGTTAACAATGAGAAATCAGATACGTTTACACTGAGTCATGAGACTCGTCAGGGGTGTCCTCTTTCCCTCTTCTATGTGCCCTAGCTTTGGAACCATTTGCGGCATGGATTCAGAGGTACCAGTATTAAGAGGTCTGCTTTGGTCCCCTGACTGGGAGGGACGAATTTCACGATATGCAGATGACATACTATTGTACCTGGCCTCCCCTAGAAAGTCCCTGGTGGCGGTCGTAGACATCCTAGCAATCTTTAGAAGATACTATGGGTTCTCCATCAACTGGAATAAATCCCTCCGACATGTCCTCAAGGGAGACCCTCCCTCTCCATTACGAGACTGCTCAATTCAAATTAGCTCAGTGGGCTTCAAATATATGGGAATCTTTATCTCCTTGGACCAACCACTCTGTTACAATCACAACCTTCTCCCTCCACTACAGAGGCTTAAATGTGACATAGCCAGCTGGAAAACACTTTCTCTCTCACTACTGGGCAAGCAGCTTTTTTTTAAAATGATGTTACCCCGTCATTTTTAACCCTGCAGAACTCACTAGGCCCTGTCCTGATGACATATTTCAAAGAAATTGAGAGCCTCCAGAGGGTTTTGTTGTGGGACCGTAGGCCTTGTATTGCATTGAACAAGCTCACACTGAATTGGTATGATGGGGGAATTGGCTTCCCAGATATAAAAAAATACTACTTGGCAGCCCATCCTATGGTCGCCCTGATGATCACAGGTATATTATGGACAAGTTGCTCCTCCCGGGAGGGAATTATAACAGAGCACTCTATTCAAAACCTAGCCGGTACACACTAACGGGCTCAACTAAACACTCGATCCACATTTGGCATACCGCCACAAAAACTTTAGGTTGGAGGCTGAGACTTACGTTGGCAACCCCGTTATGGGATTCCAAAAAGCTGGGTAATCTATGGAAGTCAAAGGGATTAGATAGGTGGGAACTCATTGGGATCTCGCAAAATAAAGTTATGTAGGAGAAGGCCGAAGTGAAGACATTTGCCTCTCTACAGCAACAACACGAGTTAGTTGACTCAGAGAGCTTTCGATACACACAGGTTCGCCACACACTGCAATCACACTTCCCCAAGGTCTCCTCCCCCCCTGAATCCTCCCTGTTGGAAGATAGATTGCTGGATGGTCACCTGCCTGAGAAGACCATACAGTTAAATTATAAGAAATTGATCAATAATATGGCAGATCCCCTCCAGCCACTACGGGAGAAATGGGTACGGTATGGCATCAAACTGGACAATGAAGAATGCCAAGAGGCATTATCCTTCCCAAGAGTGGCAGCGATCTCAACCAGACTCAGGCTAGTGCAGCTCAAACTGCTTCACAGGGTGTATAATATGGGGCCTCATCTGGTAAACATCGGTAGAGGTGAGGAAGGAGAATGTAGATGAAGGTGCGGCCAAGAAGGTACATTCATGCACATCATATGGGAATGCGAACACATACACACCTATTGACAAAAAATACATGACATAATAAGCGAGGTACTCACAATAGTCCTCCGCCCAGAAGCATGTAGGTGCCTCCTGAATGTATGGGAGCCCACTGATCTGAATAGTTACCAAACACAGTTGGCTACACTGGGATTAATGTTGGCAAAAAGGAATATTGCACAACTGTGGGGAGGGGCGCACCCACCCTCAATGGGGGCCTGGGAAAAAGGCCTCGACTGGTGCATGTATAGAGAAAAGACTGTCTGTACCGCCCAGGGTTGCCTTAAAACATTGTCCCGAATTTGGTGCCCATGGAACTCCTACCGAGGTGATATCTGCAGCCCACCACATAGCATTGACCAGGAGGACTGTCCTACCCTGTCCATGCAGTGTAATGTACAGAGCTGTTACTCATTGTTTCATTAAGTGAGAATGTACTGATTCCTCTGCACTGAATATCTTATGTCGATCAATATTAATAAATAGAAATGTTTTAAAAAAACTAAAAACGGGGGAGGACTACCATTTTGATAATGGTGATGCGTCTCACCATGGAAAACAGTAGTTTGACCCAGCACTCAATTTACATGGCCAGTTTGTCCACTTCTGGCCCATAGTTCAGCCTATATTCCTAAATATCTGGTGGCGTTGTCACACCAGGTAAGAAGGTAATCCAGCTGAAGGTGTACCATGGCTTCAGTGAGCAGAAAAAGTTCTTACGAGTTCCAATTTATGGAGAGACCTGAGAGGCATCCAAATGAAATGATTTTTTGAACAATGGGAGCTATTTTAATGTCTATGGGCCATATTATCAAGAAAGGGCGATACATTATCGCTTCTTTTATGGGCAGGCAACTGCCGCTAAAGCGGTGATAACGGGCTTGATAATATGCCCTTGTGAATTCCCATAGAAGCCCAGGTTCTGGTGTTAACCTGGGCTTCTATGGGAATTCACAAGGGCATCTTATCAAGCCCATTATCGCTGATTTAGCGGCAGTTTCCTGTTGATAAAAGTGGCGATAATCTATCACCCTTTTTTGATAATATGGCCCTGAGTCTTTAACAAATAATAAAACATCATCCGCTTACATGGTGACTGAGAGCAGACCGTGCCAGAAATGTAGGCCCGATGCAGGTGCTGTTCCTGTAGCTGCTGGACCAGTGGGTCCCGAGCAATTATGAAGAGCAACGGTGACAGAGAGGATCCCTGGCGGGTCCCCCTAGTCACTAGAAATGGGGCTGTGATGGAACCATTCATCCTAAGGCTAGTCACCTGTCTAGAGTTGAGCAGCAAGATAAGATATGGGGAAATGTAGTTCAGCACTGTAAAAACAGTACGTAGGTACATGGTGGTGTATGTTCTGCAGTTTGTAGTAATGATATCATTTGTTCCAACAAGTGTGCAAGCTCATAGCAATCACTTTGGCTAAAATTTAATTGTTGTTATTTAGAAGTGAAAGTGGTCGATAAGACGTGCAGAGATGCAGCGATTTACCAGACTTCAGCAGCAATGTTATCACAGTCTCGCTGGGGGTGGGCAGAAAAACCCCGGTTTCAAGGACGTCCGCATAAATATCCAAGAGATGTGGAGCAAGGACATGCTGGTAGGCCTTGGAAGAACTGCAGTGAAGTCCCCCCAATCCTGGGGACTTAGAGCCATCTAGTGTGTCTATTGCCTGAGTGATTTTCTCACATGTAAAGAGTGCTACTAGTAATTTCTGTCAGCTCTCTGCCAACCTGGCCATTGAAACCTCCGCTAAGTAATCTGATATTGCAGTGGGGCCTTGCACCACTCTCATGGTGTATAGTCACTGAAAATAGTGCATGAGCTCCTTCGTTATGATCTCATTGTCAGTAAGGCTCTCTGGCACAGAACACTTTGTGGATTAGGGTGCAATAGCCACACCAGTGTGCGTCCTGGTCTCTCCACAACTTCCCATATCTATGCGCCTGTGCATGTTTCCCTAGGTAAGCCATCTTTCATTCTGGAAGATGTTTTTAATTTTGTCCAGTAGGCACTGATCAGCATTGGAGCTGAGCTTCATGTCCCAACCTCACAGATTCCCAGGCTAAATCTAACAGCTCTTGTTCAACGCAGTTTAAACTGGTACATATGTCTTGGAGTATTCACGCATCTTTAGCGATGCATACGCCACATATGTAAGCTTTAAATGCCTCCCAAAGAGTGTACAGAGGGGCAGCTGTCCCTGCGTTAAACGGAAAGTACTCTGTCATAGAGTCACGTAACGCTGATCTGAATACCATATAATGCAGTGAGCTTTCAGTACAATGCCACTGTCTTACCAATCCTTCCCAAAGGTAGTCACAGGACTATCTTTTCCGGAGCATATTCCGGTGTAGTGTGAGGGAGAAGAGTTATTTTGGTCTGCCACAGGGCTGCATTCCGAGATAGGAACAAATAATCTATTTAAGTCCAGACACCATGGGGGCAGAAAAGAACATATAGACTGTCATGTTGGCATTGTGTAACCTCCACGCGTCTGATAGGATGAAGGTGCCATCAATATCTTGACGCATATGGCACATGGTTGACCACTTACATTATATCCTGTGGAGTCTACACATAGGCAATATTTAGATCACCTCTCAGGAGCGCCTACTCTGTCTCTGTCCACTCCATAATTGCAGAGATTTCATGATAGAAATCAGGGGAGTCTAGCTTAGGGGCATTAAAATCGACCAACAATACTCTCTTGTTCGCCAATGTACAGAAGACAATAACATACCTTTCAGAATTATCTATAAAGCTGTTGCAGTGGCATACTTTTATGTATTAGGATGCAAACCCATTAGAGTAGGAGCTGTAGTATGAAAAATATTGACTTTACCCCCAAATTGAGGCATATGAGCATGTGTCCCTGGGGGAAAGGTGCGTCTCCTGTAGGAAAGCCATCTTAACACTGTGTAATACTAGGTATGAGAGCACTGACTTACCCTTTTGTGGGCTGTTGAGGTCCAGGATGTTCCAGCACAGATATGCCAACTCTGCCACCCATGTCTCTTTAGGCTGGGTGCACATTAGGGAAGGGTATGAAGGATAAGAGACTCGTTGAGTTTAGTAAAACATCCCATACTCCTCCCTCATTAAATTTTAGAACACCTGGAAAATTCCAAAGAAACAGAGTAAAAATCCCAATTCCAATTAGTGCTGTGCACACCTTGGAGGAGTGGGAACACCACAGTATTCGATGCCCTTATGGTCTGTGATATCTAATGTCGGGTTACAATACGGTAACATCGTGAGACTTCCTATTGCTGTTCAACAGTAGAAATGACAGTACAGCCATCAGGAATGCACGGTACTGGCACGGAGCAGTGCAGACAAATAGCGTTCAAACTGTTGGGTTGTGGAGAACATCAGTGCACAGGCAAATAGTGCAAACCGGTGGGTCGTGGGTATCATCAGCTTCAGCAGTGGAGGAGGAGTAATCTTGTGTGGTGCAGCAGGAGGGCCCCTCCTTACCTTGTTGTTTACAAAAGGCTATGACCTCCACTGGTGTGGTGAACATCCATAATTGCCAATTGACTTCCACTCGCAAAAGAGTTGAGTACAACATGCTGTATTTGAGTCCCCTTTTCCTTAAAGTGTTTTTGATGTCTGCAAATTTGCTTCCCGAACCACCATGGTAAAGTCAGTAAATTGGTGCAATGTAGAACCCTGATAGTGGAGGGGGCCCGCTCCCTGGCCACTGCAGTGCCGTATCCATGTCCCTGTAGTTCAGTAAGTGTGCTATTATAGGATAGGGTGGCACTCTAGGTGGGGGGTGTGGGCAAAGTAACTTGTGGACCCTCTTCATGATGAATGTGTCAGTGAAATCCTGTCCGCTAAAGAATTTAGTGTGGAGGCAATTGACAAAGAAGTCGGAGTGGCCCATAAGCGTGGATTCTCTCACCCTTATGATCCTGAAATTGTTAAAACAGGATGCTGCCTCAAGATCCCCATTCTCTGTTGCTGTCGATTTGACCTGCTTCTCAACTTTTTCTAGCCATTTCATAACAGACAAATAAAATTGATACTTGTATAGCGCACTACTCACCCGCATCATCAGGGCATCATATTCTATTTCTGAAATTCGCCGTTCTGCACTGTCCAGCAAAAAATTATGGCGATCCTGCCGCTCGCCTATGTGGTCCAGCCTGCTTGTGAGTAAGTCAAAGCTGGCGTCAATAGATTTTAAATCAGAGCAGATTCTTGCCATTGATGGATTGTCGTGTTCTAATCTAGGACCCCGATCAATACTGTGACCTCATGCCCCTATACGGCTATAATCCATTCATACCCCTATAATGGCATAAACGATCAGAGACATATTTTCAGCCATATTTCTGAAACTCGCCTCTGCAGCTCATTACAGTAGATGACACAGCAGAAGCCACTATCTTAGATTCCTAGATTACACTCCGAGTTCTTTAACAAGATAAAATCCAGCAACCTGGGAAAGCCCCGCTTGCTATGTTTTGATTAGTAATAGAACTCTAATGAGCACTGAAAGGATGATCACTTCCTAGTGACATCCTTATTGACGTCTTATGTCCAAAAACTTACCTCAAACAAGGCACCTTTCAGGTATAAATATTACCAACGTTGCCTTAAGCAAACGCGACGACGATAACGATGGTGTGGTGAATGCAGGAGCAGAACAGCTGTCCCTTGCAGAGCCCAGCAGATGCAAGCAGCCCACGGACGCTCCCCCTCCTCCTCCTTGACGCGCTGAGAGAGACGCTGTCTTATCTCTTGCCGAGAAAATCCAGCTCGGGCGTTTCCAGCCTACCCTTGCGGGTAAACTGGGATATCGAGTCCTGAAAGGAGATACAAGACCTCCAACATTCTGTTCCAGAGGTATGGTCTTGACTAAACCCCTAGCGAGAATTCTTGAAGCAAATCCTTGGCAAAACCAACTTAACTAAACTGCTTCTTACTTACTCCCTTCCAAGTATTAGGCTTAGGTCAGGTACACTGGGGTAGGCGTAGTTAGAAGCACCAGTTGAGTACGTTAGCCTAATGTATATATGAATGTATATATTTTATTTATTTTAACAATTGTATGGCTAAGAAACCATATCAATGCTTTTACAGTATTATTTCGCAATCCTCCTTTTACTGTACGCCCTTTTTATAATAACAAGTCTTGCAATTGTGGCAATTCATTTCTCTTGCATGAGAAGAAAGACTGTTCAATAAATAATACCTTTTATTGAAAACGCCCGTCTCTCTATTCTCTGCATCTTGGTGAAAGTAATCTGCACAACTGACTGAGTGAAATAGCTGTCTATTGTTTCACCCGACTCTAGAGATTGACTCTTATTCTAAGGAGCAAAGTAGTCATGTTTATGCGGTTGTTGGAAAACTGAATCCCTTCTTGTCTGAGCCAGGGGAGCTGATCACTCCCTATTCAGTCAAGAAAGTTTCCAGTGACCTCTGAGCTAGTTGGTACAAACCCAATTAAGTTTAGCATAGTCAGTAGAGACCTGGAAGACCGCATTTCTACATCTAAACTGCTGTTTATGTTATTCCAATGCTCAGGGCCTATAGGGAAAATAGGAACTACACTACCTGGCGCCCAACTTTTGGTAAGGCGATAAAACTAACGCAAGACGTTAGAGTAACTCAGTCGTGCATTTTTCACATAAACCCTTTCTCCCGTAAATACTCCAATAGACGTCTGGAGTGGGTGAAAGGTTAAAATCCGCCCGAACTTAGTAGGAAGAGATTCCTATGTAAAGCTCCGGTTTATTCAACGTTGAAGGATATAGTGTTCCAAAATATTGTGCACCCAATCTTTGTCTCCTTGGAGACCTGCTCTTCAAAAACTTGCATTTATACAATGTCAGTAGAAGACAAAGGAACAGTTGATGCCGCAGTAAATGTGCAGGCTTCCGATGAAACAGGAATTTTCCCACCGGGTGCAATAATCATCCCGGTCAACATAAGAAAAACTAAAACGTTAAAACTTATAGAAAACGGACTGACAACACAAGGTGGCACAGTCGTCTTCGTGATAGAGGCACACGAATATCGGCAGACAGAGGTATTCTATTCTTGGATAAAATTTCCAGTGGCAAACGCTGCAACACATGAGTTCCACTATTACAAAATAGGGGATCCACCGGAAGAGTACGCTCCTTTCGAGGAGATTGAAATCCCATTAAAATACCAAGAGCATCTGTCTGGTTTTAAGGCGCCCTAAAACACAATGATCATATTACCAGGCTCGGTCCACTAGGTAGACCAGGAACAACGTGGCCGGTTCTAGCCAGCTACACACCACATCCGGACATTGCAAAAATGTTGAAAGAAGAACTTTTAGCACAGCTAAAAACATTAATTAAAATACATAGACAATTAGTCCAATATGTAATGCGGACTGCAACAGTCCAAACAGCTGCTAATGTTCCACAGCTGACCCCTCATCAGGGGAATACAAATAAAATTACACCACAGAACATACAATCATGTCTTGATAAAACACCCATAAAACGGGAACAAATTCCTTCCAGGTTAGCGCAGAAAATTACTCAAATAGAGGCAGTATTTCCGAATACTACCCCTATTGAGAAACACAGAATTCTGTCCATCTGCCTTCCAATGGGGGTCGCACCACATGTGGAGGACTGTGACACTTGGGGTACAGTCTTTGCTTCCATTTACACAAAAACCCAAGGTGTTCTGTCAATGGCGGTAATACCAGATGTACTAAAACAGATTCAGAATGAATACTGTCCAGAACCTGCTTTAACTCTTGGTATGAAATTACTGAAAGACTTCAAGCAGGTCTCGGCTATATTACTAGCCAATATAAAAGGAGAAGCAGCATCTGTGGCGATCCGCCAGAAGTTCAAGGAAACAGATATAACAGATCAACCAATTGAGCTTGCCAGAATTATAGAAAAATGTTATGAAGAACTAGGTAGAGACAGCTTGGGTAGGAAACCAGTGAAACCCCAACTACTCGAACATCCTGAAAAATCATTTATTAAAAATAATTCAAACACTTCTAAAAAGAGCTGAGATGGAAATAAACAATCCACTCCCAAGGAAAAAGTTTTCCAGTCCAGAGGAAGGTCTCCTCGACGGAGGGAAAGAACTCCAACTCGAGAACACCAGTCTCCCCAGAGGGAGCCCTCTGATAAAAGATATAACCTTAGAAATAGGGATAACTTGAAGAAGCCTGATAGATATCAAAGTATTGATACACGTCCCTCTCGATCTTTTTCTCAGAAATCGGAAAGAAGAGGACGGTCAGACCCAGGAGAGCACACCAAGTCCAAAGACAAGGAACCTGCTCAAAGTAAAAAATCTCAATTTCCAAGAAAGAAGGTAGCCAGTATTAGATTAATCGAACATGCCGAGAATACTGAGGACACAGCTGAAAAACGGGGAGTGGGCACAGACAATGCTAGACAGTGCAGCAGAAATCACCATAGCTCGCAAGACCCTGATGAGTCATCTGGAGACAGTGGACATGAATGAATACATTCAGGTAGAAACTGCAGACACCAGAGTTAGCGAACCTCATAAGATATACAAACTAACACTGCGTATAGAGGGTGATAAGACTAGGAAAATAAAAGGTCTATTTTGGGATAACCTCTCAAAAGGCTATGACATCCTGTTAGCTGAAAAAGACTGGCCCCCAGAGTTTGTCAGGGAGTGCCCTCATGGGGAAGAAATGATTATGCCTGCCTTCTCGAATCATATTCCGATTCATACTAAATATATATATGCAAGGAAATGGGCAGTAGCCCAGGCACCAGCATTATATAAAAATCATGTAGGATGGGATGAGGACTCTCCTCCTCACAAAATCCAGTTAAAAAGTCAACCGACTGCACGAAGGCAGTATCCAATTAAGCAAGAAGCTAAAAAACAAGTCAGGGAGATTTTAGATCAACTTGAATACCAGGGGGTGATTGAAACATGCACCTCTCAAATGAACAATCCTTTGTTTCCTGTCTCCAAACCGGACAATTCATATCGTCTAGTCTTGGACTACAGACACCTTAACTCATGTTGGAAAACATTTGCAGTACAAAATTTGCATAGTGCTGCACTAATGAATAACATAGTTCGTAAAAAATATAAAACAACATTAGACATATCAAATGGTTTCTTTTGTCAAAATATTGCACCGGAAAGCAGGTACTTGACCGCTTTCTCAGTAATGGGGTCACAGAAAAATTTCTGTTGGCTCCCACAGGGATTCAAGAACAGCCCAGGACTATTCTCAGCCAGAGTAACAGAGTTACTACAAATGTATGATGATGAGGCATTATCTTATGTAGATGATATCTATCTCACAGACGATGACTTGGAGACTCACTTGAAAAGAGTGAACACCATAATACTTGGGTTCGCAGCAGAGGGTTACAAATTCAACTTTAAAAAGTCTCGAATTGCCCATCTGACAGTATTATTTTTAGGATACGAATTATCAAGTGAAGGAAAAAGCCTAGAGGACAACTTCTTAGAGAAGTGCGCTGTACTCCAAGCACCAAAAACGCTGAAGAACTTACAATCGATTCTAGGCTTCCTGAATTTCGGAAGAACTTACATTCTAAATTATGCGGAGAGGGTTAAACCTCTCTACGAACTAATTAAACCTGATTTTAAACAAATCAACTGGACTCAAAAACACACAGAAATTTTGAGATCACTGCAAACAGACATGTTAGCAAAAACAAAATTGGATACACGTGACAATACACGAATCCTTGTAATCGAAGTCATCCCAGGAAGATGCGGATTCACGCACCTGACCTCTAATGAGGGAGAAAAGGTACCAATAGCTTACAAATCTCACTTGTACACACAAGCAAGAAAAACATTCAGTCTCACAGAAAATACTGTGAAAGCAGTACTAACTGCAATAGCTAATGAACGAGAACTAGCACACGGCAAAAGGATCAATGTCCTCACAGCGGAATCCGCCTTCGAGGCGCTATTCAGCCCAGTAAACCTGCCTACAGTGTCACTGGATCCGAAATGGATACAGTGGGAAAATTCTCTTGCTGCGGACGACGTGAAATACTATTTTGCTCCGCAATTCGAAAAACTGAATGATTTAAAATATGAACAAGAATATCCTCTGCCAATCGAAATTCTGCCTCTCCAACAATACTCTTGTATAATCTATACAGACAGATTTGTACAGCATTACAACGTTGAGAACAAATCCTACGATGCAGCCTGCGCGATTGTTAAAGGTCGTTGGCTGTGTGGTAAATTCAGACCGAAAATAACAAAAACTGAATCAGTGAGAAACTGTTCGGCTCAGAGAGCTGAAATCAGATCTTTAAAGATGGCGCTTGAAAATGCAGAACGTGAATTCCCGACACTAATCGTGTGCGATTCGCATTTCTGCGTCAACTCTTACAACAATAAGTTGCAGAGCTGGATTCAAAATGATTAGAAAGATGACACAGGTGCCACAATCAAGCATAAAATGCTTTGGAAACAGGTAGTTCTTTTACAAAAAGAACTACAAAAGACTCACGTGATACACACTCTGAGTCATCAACGTGATGGCGTTCACGTTACAGGAAATTCATTGGCTATTACAGCCACAGCGGAAGCAACTAAACCGGCTGCCGTAGCCACAAAAAAGCGTTCAGAAAAATACATAAATGGGGAAACCATGCTGGCAGTAAAAACGTCCTTAAAAGGCGACTGTGCAGCACTACCCGTGAACTATCCACTCAATTATGCATACGTAATTGATGCAAACTCCGTTCCTTTTGCTCGAATCCCTGGAGTGGGGGATAGGGTAATTCCAAACATGAACCAGAGAAAGTTATTAATAGCAGACGCACACATGGGTGAAGGTCCAAGGCACATACAGATGAAGGAATCTCTGACTGAATTACAATCAGTATACTGGTGGGCGGGGATGAGCGTGCAACATCAAATATATGTAAAGAACTGTCCCGACTGTGACAGGGATCGCAGTAATGAACCGGTCCTGCCCATTGCCCAGTTACCATTTATATACAGGATAATGCTGTCTACATGCAAACCTGCGTCCTATTAATTATTTAAGACTATATTCACTTAAAAAATGTGGCCCCAGCTCTCGGCTGACGCCAAAACTGTTATAAAAGATCTGCGAGTCTTTATCGGTAAATACGCAATTGCCATGTTCCATTCTGACCAGGGTCCCGCTTTTAGCTTATAAGGAGGCCATGGCCAGTATGGGCGTTGGGTTGCGATACTCTTGTCCATCACACCCCGAAGGGAACAGTGTAGTGGAAAGAAAAAACCGGGACATAAAGCAATCTATAACAGCGAAGGTATTAGGTTCGGGTGATGGGTGGGTCAAACATTTAATAAGTGTCCAGCTTAGTCTAAACAATTTGCCAAGAAATTCTCTAAAAGGTTTCAGCCCGTACAAACTATTGTTCGGAACTAGAATGCATGTTCATGACCTCGATAGTCAGGCATCAGTGGTAGAAAATAAGAATATAGACTTTGACATCAAAGATCGTTTGGCTGTTTTACAGGACTTGAATGAAACAGGAAAATCCTTAAGCAACATAAAGTTAAAGCAACAGCCAACTACCACTGAAGAGGCACCACCAGCCCCAGCAAGACCTGTCTGGATTCCAAAGATTGGGGATCTAGTCAGAGAGAAAATAGCGGTGAAGAAGGAATTTGGGCCTTCTTACAGAAAAGCAGTACCTGTCTTGGCAATCAACGGAACAAGATCAGTAGTACTACCGCCCCTTGCTGGTAAAAAGGAGAACCGAGTTGTATCAATCGACCTGGTAAAACCACAAGCATGTGGCTTACAATCAACAGTAGGCCCAGTGGACTCCCAAGAAATAACAGAATACCCAAATTTGCAACAATTCAAGAGGTTCAAACTGAAAGACTAATCACATTTGATAAACCTGCAGTGCACAGAGAGGGGCTACGCAATAATGCCATGGAACTCGTGCCTCTTGAAACACAGATTGAATCAGTTTGTCAAGAAACACCAGTCTACAATGATGTGGCATCAGAATGTGCTACCGAAAGACAAATGGAGAAAACAATTCCAACAACTGACAAAACTGCCTCTGGCTACTTCATCAATTTCGATAACTTTTCTGAAGATCTAAGCAACCCTAAAGTAACGCCAGAAGCAAAGACTTTTAAAGAAAAAGCAACAGAACTCTTTCATCAAATCAAAGAAGTATATCTGGATGCACCATTGATTGAGCATTGGATTATCTCAGGGGTAATTATACTCCTACTATGCCTAATTTTAGTTTTAATTTTAGGAAAAGTTTATTACAGTTCAATGGACATAGCAAGTCAGAACATCAACTTAGTCCTAAAACCACACAAATCATCCCACATGAAAAAAAGAGAACTATCAACAGTAAATGTCACAGCCATTCCAATACCCGGCGGGGTAGTATGGGACAAAACTGACTGTGAAATATATGGTCCGGTTGAAATCCTGAAATATCCTCACCAGTTCAAAGTTTCCTTAAGTGACTTTGTAAAACCAAGTACATTTTCTGATGATTGGGATTTTGAAAGTATTAATAATATGATGTCTGATTTAGTGTTGTCAGCAAGATTTACAGAACATGATTATTTACAAGGTTCGTCTAATTATGAACAAATGTGTTGCTTCTCACATTACGGAAACCATTACTTACATAAATCTGCACAACCTAGAAATGTTTTTAAATGTAACCAATAGGAACATTGTGCTACTCCACTTAAAAGCAGTTCTAAAACATTCTATGAGAAATTTCAGTACTTCTCAGGGTTTAACACAAGTGATGCAGAAACATTTTATTATAAACTGTTGGATAAAACAGGGACGAAAACAATGTTGACAAATACTAAATTGATATATTCAGAAGCATTTTATGAAAAAATGATGACATTTGGTTTTGATTTTTAGAAAAATAACATTGAAACAAAAACCATCTGGGGTACAAAAGATTGTCAGGTACAAGGCCTAGAAGCATTATTTCGAGCCTGCATGATCCCAGAACAAATAATGTTCTTAAATGACACAATTCACCAAACAACCTGTCTTGGCCTAGCTAAGATTAAAGACCTTAACAAACCGTCTATTCCAAAGCTAATACCTGATAATGCAACAACAGAAGTTGAAATAGACGTATCTAAAATTTTACATCTAAACAGAACACATCCTGATTGGAAAAAGTGGTTAATCTGGTCTATTGACACGAATAACTGTCAAGATAGATTCCTGAACAAAACACAGGGGTTAACAATGTCCAGACCAGACCCTAGATACTCCCAGAGACAACATCCAGGGATAGTAACAACATACAGTGTAGGGAAGCTGTGCCTCGAATGGCTAGAATCATCCACACTGGCAGAAATTAAGCAACACTTATCTTTACTTAAAGATGGTGCTGATTTGCGCGATTTCATTCTGGGACCTTGCAAACAGCGTCAAAAACGTTTCATAGCGACCAGTATATATGCAGCTTACAACGAGGCTTGGAAAGTAACTCAAATTGAAACAGCTGAAAAAATACGAGAAATTGATCGTATTCATTTGGAAAAATCACTTTCTGTTGTGGACAATGGGTTAATGACTCTGTCCTCCAGAATATATTCACTGGACAGTGAAGTCCTGGGCTATTTCTAAGGCCCAGCGGTGCCAGGGAACAACACCTGAAACCTTCGTGGGTTACCTGTTCGGCGTACAAAGCACAGAGACACGGGACAATTCCTTTGGCGTCAAAGATCAGCGTTTATTTACAGCAGGGATACAGAGATCGCAAGAAGTACAACCACGTGTAGGTTCTGAGAGTCTGCTTCGAATTGCAAAAGTGGATCGCTCCTTTTATACACAATTTCATCATTGCACAACATAGTGAACAAGAGGTTACAACTCAGTTCCCACAGTAAACTTCAAAAGGGTCACATTCATGTTTTCAGGAGCCCGGAACATATTTACAGTAACATCACCGGTTCCCAACTGTAAAAGCACTTTAGCTCACCATTAAGCACATTCCACTCTAGTCATAAACGAGGTAAGTGAAGAGACAGAAACAGGTGCAAGAGAAACAAAGACAGATAACAGATTGAAAAGAGTGTAGGGGGCAATATCGGAAGCGTGGTCACAGGATCAAAGGATTCGTGCCTAAACACATGCACGGCTGAAACAATAGACTAACATGGCAAGATGCGCCTCGAGCGGAGCCATCTGCCTTTCCCGTATCATCCCCCTGGTCATAAAGACACACTCAAAGGGATATGCGTCTTCCACAAGAGCTTGGGAAACCCAGGGTCATGAAGCGAACACTGTCCGTTCGCCGGCTACGTGAGGGCAAGAAACAAAATGGATGCCGTATCTAAAATGGAACCCGTGGGTTCAGATGAAGAAACCCACGAATAGGACGAACGCTGCAAAGTAGAGTAGCGAAAACGCGTACACCCACTATACTTGTCATTTGTGGTTCATAGATACCAATCTTGTCCATATTTGAACAAATCCAAAATGTCATTACGATTCTCACGGAACCTCAGACGCTCCTTTTGCCCTCATGTAGGCAAGCACTAGTCGATATCAGAATCGATTTCGATATTCATCAGATCGGTCAGTTGTTGCTGGAACATTATTCTATCCAACAATTTCTCTTTGGTAACAGATGGCCGTCTTATACACGTTGTAGCACAGAGGCCACATAAGGCAGGACCACACTGCACGCAAAGACAACACGTGAACAGAAACGTCACAACAACCCCTACGATCATCAGAATCTTCCAACCCCAAGTCGACATCAAACCCCAAAACCATCCAAGAAGCGTCCAATCCCCTTCGTCCACGTGTATGGACTCGGAGATCTTGTGCAGCTTCGAGATGGCTTGATAAACAGCTGGAGCGTTATCAGGAATGAAAATACAGCAGCTCGAATGGATCACCTTGCACACACCACCTCTATCTGCGAGTACAACGTCTAAAACCATACGGCTCTGCAACGTCATAAGTCTATCTGCCGAAGCTCTGCCGTCAGGTTACCAAGAGCACTTGCAGTTATGTTAGCAGTCGATTCTACCACACGAGTCAACTGTCTCAGGTTCCTACTATTGATCATAGGTCCCCAAAACGGCAGGAAACCCTTAAAGAAGTCTCCTGCTTCTTGACCGGCGGTGTCCTCTTTGCTAATAACGCCTCTCACAACTCTAGTCTTGTGATAGTCTGAGGCAACTGTGAAAGTCGGTGGCAAAAGATTCGCGATATAGCAGGTGCCCGAGAAATCACGGGGCAACCACGTATAAGCGCGATCATAACATACAAAGTAGGTACCCTTGGCAGTTAGGAGGACAGGGGAAGAATGATCGGTAAAACGTACGTCTCAGTACAAGCACTCTTCCCAAGCTGAGCTCTCGGATTATAACCAAGACCTTTCAAGCAGAAGTTACCGAGGTGGGGTACGATCCAGATTGGAGACGAGCTCTTAAGCTGTCTATCACCCACTGACATACTATACTCAGCCTCACTCAGATCCTTGTATGCTTGCACCTCTTCTTCTGGAATAAGCGATGCATCAAAAATATCTCTATCTAAGTCAGCAATCGCTATCGCCAAAGACTTGTGGTACGGGCCGGGACCAAGGTCTGCAGAGCGTGGCTCTCGACGGGGGAAGGAATCTAGTGCACTACGGAACATGGTTTGAAATGCTCGAGCTGACCCCTGGGAGCTGTAAGGAAGAACCAAATACGGAATACCCTTATCCATGGTATGTGGCATTAACCCGCACACCCAACAGTTGGTAGTGTTCATCACCAACTGATGTTGATGAAGAAGTTGGACAAAAGAGTTGTTCATAAATTCCGCACGTCTAACCTGTTCATGTTGGGGCAGAAGATGAAAGGAATGTGGAGAAACAGTAGAAACAAAATTTAGATCATGAGAAGGAGAAATAGGTGAAGTAGAAGGCAATAATAACTGGATTCCAAAATACACTCCACCCACCAGTAGCATAGAAACAGTCAGGAACAGCAGGAATACCTGAGACAGAAAACATTTTGTTCGAAAAACCTTATGCAGCTTGGATCTTTGCGCCGACATCCTCTCTACTTCCGACAGCTTAGAGAACTCCATCCTCTAAAAACCGTCCGTAACGTTCTTGACGCACCTCGTTCTGAGTAGCGATTATCAATTCCCAGGAGTTCCCAGGAATCGACAAAAGTAACCGACCTAGTGTCAGAAACCTGCTAAACAGAAGGAGGTACCCGCACGGCCCTACGGTCAACCAGGATGATAGGTTTTAATCAAATAAACATTCAATTTTAATACAAGTCTCCTAGCTGTACAGGAAAGGAACATACATGATGTATAGAACAAGAATTGAAAAACTCAAAATCAATGAAAAAATGCAAATGTTCGCAATGTTGGTGACAACAGTGAGGGGAATGTAAAATTTAAAAACAAAAAGGAATTCTTTATTAGTCCTTGTCACGCGATCGAAGAAAGTATCGATTTTTTCCAGGTCGAGTTTGCTCTTCAAATAACTGTTCAGATGGCAGTTCAGAACTTGAATTCTCCATGCTGAAGCCGAAGGTACAGTTCCAGACAATTCAACAGGTGTATCTGACTGAACGGAATTGTTCTCTACAGGTTGAGCATCACTGAATGGCACATAGCGTTGAAGGGTCTCGGTCTCCGTTGGGGCAACTCCAGTTCTTACCCAGTTCTCTGCTGGCAAAGGAAGTGGAACCTTCTTCGTATGGGTGGCATGCACCCAGTTCTTCCTGCCTTCCAACCGAACTGCAGTCCTTGTTGCCAGCAAAACTTGATAAGGTCCCACAAATCTTGGCTCGAGATTACGTTTTCTCCCAAAATTCCTGGTGACAACCCAGTCACCAGGTTGGAGCCGATGTCCAGGACCCTCTGTTTGTGCCGGTAGTGCTTCAAAAACCTGTTGATGAATCAAACTCAATTTAGCAGTCAGATCATAAAGATAGTCAATCAACATTGGATATTCAAGACTGTCAAAATGTTTAGGCCTCGGGACTCCCCAAATGTTCGCAGGGCGGCCGAACACAATCTCATATGGGCTAAGCCCTACTCGAGAGTGCACAGTCGCCCTGGTCGATAAGAGAGCTAGAGGCAGTGCATCAGGCCATGACAGACCAGTCGTGGCTTGAATTTTGGCAAGCTTCAGTTTCAGAGTACCATTGTACCCTTCCACTAAACCCGCCGATTGAGGATGATTAGCGCTATGGAATTTCTGACGTATTCCAAGGCCCTTACACACACTCTTCATTACACTTACCACAAACTCACTTCCGTTATCTGACCATACAATCCGTGGCATTCCATACCGTGGAAAGTATTCCTTCAGTAGGACTTTTGCTGTAGACAGGGCAGTATTATCCTTAAGAGGGTAGGCCTCGATCCATCTGGAGAACGCGCAAACCACAACCAAAACATATTTCAGGTTATTGCATCTCTCCATATGGATGAAGTCCAATTGGATAACTTCAGAAGGACATGTAGGAGGAGCAAAATGACCAGGTGGAGTGGGGGTGCCCTTGCCAGGATTATACATCAAACATACCATACAGTTCTTAACAACTCTCTCAGCACACTTAGCAATCCCATCATTCTTCCATACAGGAGACAACAACTTACATATACCTTTCGCGCTAATATGTGACAAGCTGTGGGCCATAGTAACAACGGCAAGCACATATGCATCCGGTAACATCCACCTCGGACATTCCGACAAGTCAACCCAACAGCCATGCACGTCTAACTTTCCCGTGCTTTCTTTCCACTTAGTCTTTTCAATCTTGGTAGCCTCATTCTGAATCGCTTTAACACTCTCCACAGTGTCCTCACACATACCAGTCTCCGACGGCCATCTCACTGAACTCATAACATACATTCAAGTTGTCAGATTCTTAGCCGTCTCCTTAGCAATCTCGTCTGCAAACGCGTTACCACGACCCACATCATCCGTAACCTTTCGATGCGCGCTGCATTTAATGATTGCCACCTGCTTAGGCAATACAAGTGCATCCAAAAGATCGTTCACGAGCTGTCCGTGTTGGATCTTCGTACCATGCGATGTCATAAATCCTCTTTCTCTCCACAATCGACCAAAGCTATGGGCTACGCCAAATGCATATTGACTATCTGTAAACACATTCACTCGCTTCCCCTTAGACAAAACACACGCTCTCCTTAACGCAATCAACTCTGCCGCTTGCGCTGAATTCTGACTCTATCTCGCAGTTTCCACAACCGTACTCAACATCACTACAGCATACGCAGTCAGTCAGTCAGTCAGTCAAAATACTCTTTATTCGATTTTTGCTAAAATCATAAAAGGCATAAAACAAACACAATACAGTATTTAAAAAACATCACATGATCACATTAAAAGGAATGAATTTCTACATAATGATTACATTTCATCAGATTGTTGCATGCAGTAGTTTAAAAAATGTTTCCTTTAAAAAACAAATTTGAGTTAAAACAGGTCAATCTGGGGTAGCCTTTTTTTTCTAATTCTAAAAGCCGAAGTTAGATAGCAAGCAACACTAAACATAGTATAAGTGTCTGTTAACATTTGAAGGAAAATTAGGGCTGGCCTTATTTGAGTAAAGCCCGCTGCCTTCAGAACAGGGAATAGATATTTCTTCCTTGCAGTGCTATAAAATCACAGAAAAATATAAAATGAAGGGTGTCCTGAACTGAGAAGTTATCACAACCGCATGGCGGACCATCCTCAGGTTTTGACCACACCGGAAAATTTCCTAAGGTATAATGAATTAAATTCATCCTAAATTTGGTCAATAGGAGTCTATGCAGAGGATTAGTCACGGTTTTTAGGTAAGGTTCCATGGTGGGTGAAGTAATTAAAACAGTATGTGCCCTTACCATGGGTTTCCTCAGTTCCAGATCTTCTCTATCCATGCGGGCCCTATCCATAAACATCCGCTTAATCCACCCAACATCCTCCCTCCTAATGTTAGTTGGGTCGTTAAAAAGTTCCGGTCTCCCCAGCATTAATAAGGTAGATTTAATAAATTTTAGCCAGGGAATTCTCATGGCGTTATCCCTTGCAATGACGTCCCTAAGGATGGCATGATTTAACGTCAGCTCGGGATTCAACCACGTTTTGACCCAAAAAAGGAGGGGTGCCAATTTAAGTTTGTCAGAGATGTATCGTAGGCCTATTTCCTCATGAATAGAGAAGGTAGGTGTAGAGTCTGGTACAGATAAAATATTCCTAATGATACCGTTTTCCACCCTCTGAATTTTTGCCGTCTCTACGTAGCCCCAAATCGCAGATCCGTACATAGCGATTGGAACGCACTTGCTATTATATATTTTGATCACAGCCTCCATTGGTTTTGCTCCCAATCGCTTTGTGAAGGCCAGCAAGGCTGATGAGGATCGTGCTAAGCTGAGACTTTTAGCTGTGACCTGTGGAACCCAAGACCCTCTGTGATCAAAAAGAACTCCCAAGTAAGGAAAAACTGGGACCCTAGAAAGGGTCTCCCCTTTACATATAAAAGATTTTTTCTGCAGCATGTTAACTTTACGGCCAATGATCATAGTGTGGGACTTGGACGCATTAATTTTCAAGTCTAGGTTCTCCATAAAGGAACCAAAACGGTCCAGAAGAATCTGTAGGCTAATCCCTGTTCGCGCTATCAGGACGGCATCGTCCGCGTATAGGAGGGCTGGGATTTGAGCACCTCCTACACGTGGGACATCCGCCGATCCTGTTTCAAGGTATTTCCCGAGACCATTTATATAAATAGTAAAAAGAAGGGGGGCCAGGATACAACCCTGTCGCACCCCTTTTTCAGAATTAAAACTTTCTGTGCACCTACCGTCCCTGGTGACTCTTATTTTTGCCTTAAGGTCTTGATGTAGCCTTGCCATAAATGCCACCAAGGGTTCCTCTATACCCAAATCTAATAGGGTAGTCCACAGCTTACTTCTATTCACCAGGTCGAAAGCCGAGGAGAGGTCCATGAAGGCCAGATAAACTGTCCCCTCCCCGGCCACCGTATACCTGGAGACTAGAAGGTGGAGATTGGAGCATTGTTCCAATGTCCCCCTATTCTCACGAAAGCCATATTGGATATTCGAGAGTCCCCCATGCAGTTCAATGTTTTCCCTTAGTTGATTCAAAAGGACTCTACCTAAGATTTTAAAAGTAGAGTCGATAAGGGAAATAGGGCGATAGCACCCAGGGTCCTCCCGATTTCCCTTCTTAAAGATGGGGACTATTATGGATGTTGCCCAGGTTTGAGGTAGGCATCCTTCGGCTGCTGCTCTAAATACTCTGGTCAAAACTTTACTCCAAAGTACTGGACAATATTTAAAAAAGTCTGCCGGGACACCATCCGGGCCTGGAGCCTTATTTTTTGTGGTATCCGCAATGGCTTTAAGGACCTGCTCTTCCGTAACTACCACTGTGGCTGTACAAGAAGTCGCCACAGTAGTACTTGGACAAACTGACGGTTCACCCCCATAGATCTTACTAAAATGCTGTACCCATCTTTCGTCTGGGATTACACAATCT
Organism: Lissotriton vulgaris; assembly: GCF_964263255.1. NCBI lineage: Eukaryota > Metazoa > Chordata > Amphibia > Caudata > Salamandridae > Lissotriton > Lissotriton vulgaris. The sequence continues at coordinate 1,089,000,040 of NC_141696.1, read as the reverse complement.
GTGATCAGATTGTTCTCTCCTGAGAAAAAGGAGTGGTTAATAATTTCCCAAAACTGTTTACTATTTTTTAAAACATCTACATTGAGAAGATCAGTCCAAGCATTATTCTTAATTTCATTTTTCCTTGCCCTCACGGTGGTTTTATAGGCCCGTCTTAAATTAGAGATTAGTTCTTTGTCCCTTTTTTTGGCCCTAAGAGCCGTTTTCAATTCTCTATGTGCCCTCGAACATTTGCTGTCAAACCATTTGTGGGGCTTTGGGGGGTACTTAGATTTAGGTTTTGAAAGATCCCTAACAGTTTGTGCACAGATACAATTAAAAGCTGCAACAACCTGAGGGTTCGAGGCGGTATGATCTAGACAAATTTCTATAGGTCCCTCAATTTTAGGGAGTAGGGTTTCCATAAACCGTTCCTCCATGGCCATACCCCATCTAAGTCGTCTGCCCTGATCACTGGGCACCGTCAAGGCGCAAACCCGGGGCTGATCCACCTGCCTGCGCCATAAGTCACTCCAGTGTATAGCAGTTGACAGAGGGTTATGATCACTATGGTGTGAGACAGTGACTTTATAGTCACTTGCCTTTGAAATTAAGCCTACGGTCATAAATATGTAATCAATTATTGTCCCTTTGGTTGTACCTTTGTACGTGGGGACCTTCTCATTATTAACAGTTTTAAAAGATTCGTAAAGATTGGAATTCGCACACAATAGGTCAAGTGTCTCCCCCATTTTGGTGTGTTCAAAGTGAGGAATGCAGGCTCCATCAGGAGAGTCTACATCTAATGATTGGCAAGGCAAATGACATTTGTGGCTATTAAAATCGCCCATTAAAAAAATTTCGAAAGGAGTATGTGAATTTTGACTGAAGTTATTTATCAAGTTCGCCAAACAATGCACGTGTTCATATTCATTTGATCCACCCCAAGCATTGTAAAAATTAATTACTAGTATAATACAGCTTGGGGAGACTGTCCACTCTATTGCTAGGATGTTTGGGGAACCTGAATTCAATAAGTTAAAAGATCCTACTAGATCTAACGAAAAAAGTGTGATGAGCCCCCCTTTTGCTCTCCCCGCGTTACTGGTGCTGGCAGGTATTGTGTAACTTAGAAATCCATCTAAATAAAAAGAAAGTGAAGTGTCCCACGTTTCTTGCAAAGCTATGACCTTATGTGTAGAAATATATTGGGTCCAAGTAGGGTCAGATGTTTTAGCTCTTATTCCTGCCACGTTCCAAGTCATGAATGTACATGGTAGGGGGGTTACCCTCTCAGGCATGACTATTATAGGTGATGTTTGAGATAAAGGTAGTCAATCGTTGGTGTTCAGATCACTTAGAGGATTAAAACGATTTACCAAATCCATAATAGGGCCTGTGTTATGGGACATTGATCGATTTCGTTTCACATTCCTAGTTACAGTTTGCCACCCGTTCATTGATGGGACCGTAATTGGGGGGGGCATCCTCTGTGGATAAAAAAGGGGCTGTGGGGGATAAAAGAAACCTAGTGGGACTGCCCTGAGGTTATCACTTTCCTTAATATCTGATCCATCCCAGAACAAAGTGCTCGGACAATGGTCGTTGTTAAAGTTTATCACTACACAATCACCTTTCACATTTTTAGCCCGTTTTCCCACCCATCCTACCCTTCTAGCGGCTATAATACTGGAGGATGTATTTGAGTCACCACTGCTGAAATCATCACACCATCTTTTTGCTTTTCCAATAAGTTCAGGAGTTGACTCCTCCTCTCCTTCCCTTAGCGGGGGCACCCCTAAGAAAACAGCTACGTAGGGTACTACCGCTGGGGGCAAGTTTAGATGGATCTTGCTTCCAGGAAAATTAGTAGCCCCAGGTGTTGGGTGGAACTCCTGTGGAATAATAGATGTGGGAGGTTGGGCAACCTGTGAGCCTGCTATAACTGATTCCATGGGCTCAGAGATAGTCTCAGGTGGTGGTAAGGGTAGGTGATGTGCTCTGTGACAATCTACGGCCTTTTTCTCGCCAAGATGCAAGCTATCAAGTTTTTTCGCGATATCATCAATTAGCACACATTTTTTTAACAAGCCATCAAGACATGTGGTCATTGTGTCTACTATGTCTTTTGCGATTCCCACTAAAAGGGGTTCAATCCGTTCCTCAAAAAGAGCCTCGATAAGATCCTTTAGAGACTCCTCCATCCCATGAGTGGCTCGGGGGGGTGCCTCCCTCTTCTTGCGTTTTTTCGAGGGTGATTTTAAAGATCCCAAAGTGTCCGAGGTCACAGTAGGGAGCAAAGTTTGAGATGCACAAGATTGAGGTAAAGTGGAAACAGTAGCAATTGTGGGTTTTGTTATGATGATGTCAGGCTCTAAAGGGATGGATTGTATTTCAGATGATGTGGCTGGGGGGGGAGATTTAGCAATCAAGCCCAGTTCTAATTGTGCTGTAGCAATTTCCTTGGTTAAAGCCCCCACCGCAGAAGTAAGATAGGACAGAATAGAGTCAGATTGTTTTGCCACTTTTGCTTTTTTTCCGCCCTCTTGTGTGGTAGCACCGCATTTCCGCTTACCCATTTTGCAGGAGATGTTAGATGGGTGGCCCAGCCCTGCCTGGTCTTGCCGTGGACTGCCGTAGACTGTCCCGCCCTTGTCCCGGGCTTCTCCCGGTCGCTCCCGCGCGCGACTCGCGGGGCGAGTGGGGTGTCAGCGTTTTTCTTGCGCCTCCTGGCGCTTCTGCCGCGTCACGGGCGCGCTGGCGCCCCAGGGGCTGCTGGGAGGTGTGGTCCGGTGGCTCCGGTTTCCCGCTCCCGTTCCTGCTATCGCCGTTTCCTTCACGGCTTGGCCCGTTGGCCTGGCAAGGCTGCTGTGAGTGTTCTTTGGTGTTCCCCCAGGTCTCGCGGGGGTCAGCGTTTTTCTTGCGCCTCCTGGCGCTTCTGCCGCGTCACGGGCGCGCTGGCGCCCCAGGGGCTGCTGGGAGGTGTGGTCCGGTGGCTCCGGTTTCCCGCTCCCGTTCCTGCTATCGCCGTTTCCCTCACGGCTTGGCCCGTTGGCCTGGCAAGGCTGCTGTGAGTGTTCTTTGGTGTTCCCCCAGGTCTCGCGGGGGTCAGCGTTTTTCTTGCGCCTCCTGGCGCTTCTGCCGCGTCACGGGCGCGCTGGCGCCCCAGGGGCTGCTGGGAGGTGTGGTCCGGTGGCTCCGGTTTCCCGCTCCCGTTCCTGCTATCGCCGTTTCCCTCACGGCTTGGCCCGTTGGCCTGGCAAGGCTGCTGTGAGTGTTCTTTGGTGTTCCCCCAGGTCTCGCGGGGGTCAGCGTTTTTCTTGCGCCTCCTGGCGCTTCTGCCGCGTCACGGGCGCGCTGGCGCCCCAGGGGCTGCTGGGAGGTGTGGTCCGGTGGCTCCGGTTTCCCGCTCCCGTTCCTGCTATCGCCGTTTCCCTCACGGCTTGGCCCGTTGGCCTGGCAAGGCTGCTGTGAGTGTTCTTTGGTGTTCCCCCAGGTCTCGCGGGGGTCAGCGTTTTTCTTGCGCCTCCTGGCGCTTCTGCCGCGTCACGGGCGCGCTGGCGCCCCAGGGGCTGCTGGGAGGTGTGGTCCGGTGGCTCCGGTTTCCCGCTCCCGTTCCTGCTATCGCCGTTTCCCTCACGGCTTGGCCCGTTGGCCTGGCAAGGCTGCTGTGAGTGTTCTTTGGTGTTCCCCCAGGTCTCGCGGGGGTCAGCGTTTTTCTTGCGCCTCCTGGCGCTTCTGCCGCGTCACGGGCGCGCTGGCGCCCCAGGGGCTGCTGGGAGGTGTGGTCCGGTGGCTCCGGTTTCCCGCTCCCGTTCCTGCTATCGCCGTTTCCCTCACGGCTTGGCCCGTTGGCCTGGCAAGGCTGCTGTGAGTGTTCTTTGGTGTTCGCAGTCGTCACATCACCATTTGGCAACTTGAAGCATGAACCATCAACATACAAAGTACCATCAGGATCTACCAATGGAGTGTTTTTCAGGTCAATACGACCCTTCGTCTCTTCTTCAGTTCTTAAATAACAGTCATGTGGTGCTACATCATCTGATTCCATATTAGTCGGCAACAATGTTGCTGGGTTCAGCACATTACAACGCTTAATCTGTATATGACTTGCCAAAAGCGTCAACTCATAACCGGACAACCTTGCGCTCATCAAGTGTTGAGTTTTTGTTCGATTAAAGAGAGTGTCAACTGCATGCGGGACCATCACCGTAAGCATATTATCCATGACCAGGCCTGCGGATTGTCGAATGGACACCGCAGCTGCCGCTGTCGCTCTTAGACAACTCGGCAAATGCTCTAGCTACTGGGTCTAAGGTCGAGGAAAAATATGCACATGGACGCTGTTTACCACCAAATTGTTGCGTCAAAACACTCAACGCACAACCTTCTCTCTCATGAACGTATAATGTAAACGGCTTACTGTAATCAGGAGTACCTAACACAGGAGCCGAACACAACGCATCACGTAATTCAGAAAAACTTTTCTGACACTCTTCAGTCCAAGGCAAAGGAGTCGGAACATCTTTGCACGTGAGAGCTAACAATGGCTTCGCTAACAATGAAAAGTTTGGAATCCATTGTCTGCAGTATGACGTAATACCTAGAAAGGCACGTACATCTCTCTGAGTTGTTGGCACAGTCATTCGAGCAATCGCTGCAATTCTTTCTAGGGTCAACCTTCTTCCCTCCTTTGACAATAATTGACCTAAATAGGTTACTTCTTGACAACAATATTGTAGCTTAGAAGGGGACACCTTGTGATGTAAGTCACATAAATGCTGTAACAGCGATACTATAGCAGTTTTGCAAATCTGCTGGGTGTCAGCAGCCACCAACAGATCATCAACGTATTGAATTTAAGGCCGCACCAGCCGGTAACACAAACGCATCAAGTTGACTCTTAAGGGCTTGGCTGTAGATCGATGGACTCTCACAGTAGCCCTGAGGAGCGCGTTTAAACCTGAAGCTGCGACCACCTAATGAGAAGCCGAATAGATCTCTGCTTTCCTTAGCAATCGGAATGTTAAAGAAAGCATTCTTCAGGTCGATTACCGAGAACCAACAGGCAGAGGCTGGAATCAGGGTCAGCAAAGCTGTGATGTCAGGCACCACGGGAAACTGTGGGATCACAATTTTGTTTACTTCTCTTAAATCAATGACAAAACGGTACACAGGAGGCTTGGATGGGTCAGTTCATTTCAAAATAGGTAACACAGGACTATTACACACATTTCCCCGAGTAACATCCTTTTTGATCAAATCATAAATGATCGCTAATAGCACTCGCTCACCATCAAGAGAGATACGATACTGGGGAATGCGTGGTAATCGCACATTCGATTTCAATTGGACGACGTAAGGTGATATGTCCAACAGGCCCACATCGTTGGGATCTGTTGCCCACAAAGACTCAGGAAGAGAACTCAATTCCGGCGGGAGCTTATCAGTTGACAAGTACATAGGAGAGATCACCCTCTGACCTAATGTAAGCTCCACTCCCGTAGGAGAGCAGTACAAAGTCGCATATAACCGCTTCAACAAATCCAGGCCCAAAAGATTCTCACCACAACCAGTAGTCAAAATCAAAGGAGCCTCCAGCTCACGTGGCCCAATTGAAAGGGGCAAAGGGCTAGAAACTGGATTGCTAACCAAGGCGCCAGAGAATCCAACGGAAACATTAGTTAAGCCAGACAAAGGTGCGCCAGGGAGTTTCGAATGCATGATGGAACTTTTCGCTGCACAAGTGTCCAACAGAAAAGGCTCAACTACGCCCGATGTGGCAACTGCGACGTAAGGCCCTTTCTGATCAACCGGAACTGATACTACTCCCTCTCTTTGTCTATGGCTGTCCTAGTAATTACCGTCTGCATCAATGTCATGCTCGACGTAATAGTCATCTACATGATACTGTGCAGATCTACCGGACGATGAATCGCGCTGATCAAAACAATTGTTCGAATCCGATGCAGAAGTAGAACGCTCATTCTGATTTTGAGAGGTACCACGGCCTCTACCTCGAGATGCCTGCTGAGGACCACTACGACCCCCTCGGGCCGAAACACCATTATTTCGATCACGTAAAACAGGACAATTACACTTTAAATGGCCCTCACCCCTACAATATGCACATTGATTATACCCAAGCATAGATCTGGGTGTAGAAGAATCAGAACGTGACTGCGTCCTAGAAGACTGCGACTGTGATCGATTTTGCTGTTGCGAGTCATTTTGATTCGAGCGCGGAGGATATGCTTGCTGCAATAAGACCTTAGTTTTAAGCTCCTTCGTTTTCTTATCTGCACGATCATTTTCTTCTTTCTCCCTATTCTCATAATATTGAGCCGTTGCTAAGATTTGAGCCGTGGTCGAAACAGCCCATGAACTTTCAGAATTTTTCAATTTGTTGCATAGCTCAGGCAACAGATTCATTACAAATTTATCAACAAACAACCGCTGACCTCCCTCAGTGCTCATATCCTGACCACTGTGATCGATAAATGCTTCCTCAAATCTAGTAAAGAAATCGGAGACACTCTCGTCTTTCTTTTGCTTGCAAGCAGACAATTTATCCCAGTTTACCCTCATCGCTGGCATAAGCGTTTTCATGAGCGTAATGATTCTTTGGGGCAGAGCCGTAATTAACTGTTCAGGCTTAGCCCCACCAACTTGTAGTGCATCAGCCGCTACAAGAGCAGCCCAATCACCCCCTAACTCAGTTGCGTGATTCTCTTGACAAATTTTCGCCCAAATCGGTTGCGGTACTACATTACCAAACAACATGTCAATATCGGCAAGGTTCATAATAGTAGCATACACAAGTTGGAATAACTCCTTATAATAACCTGCCGGATTTTTCCGTGGATCAGGCAAAGATTGTTTCACCTGTAAAACTTCGGATCGCTTCCATGGGAGGTGTATCCAAACTCTCTGGAAGTGTGGCAATATGGGAGGAACTAGAGCAGCATCACCCGGCATCCGCCTGGGGGAACTTCTCGCATGGGATACTGACCAGGTTGTGCTTTCCAATCATCAGAGTCGTTATCAAACGACACTTGAGGAGGCACAGTAGTCCTAAGGGCTAACAAATGCTCTAATGCACGTCGTACATTACCGCCTACAATCATGCCGCTCGAGAACTGATTCTGTAGTTCAGTCATATCGGGCGGTACATTATCTAGCTCATCATTATCCCACTCTTATCTCAAGGATTTACACATTTCCTCGAACACGAATCTTTGTGTGGCCTCATTAAACTGAGAGAACGTATCGTAAACTATGCGCGGAGTGTACTTAGCAGGATGTCTAATCCACTTGCGCACCATAGTCACTAGCGTCCCACTTTCCCTGCCACCAGGAATTTGACTCCGTCTCTGAGAGGCGTCAGAGACATCGGACCCAAGTATCGGTCCGAAAAGTGGAGAATAGAGATTTGCAACAGCATTAGGTATACGACTACGAACAGAAGGAGAAGGGGAGAGAAGTACAGGAGCAACAACATGAGGACTGAACATAGGAGCAGTAGGAGTAGCCAAGATAGCAGAAGTAGCAGGAGCAATAGACTGAGAAGGTATAGGCAAAGGGGCAGTAGGAAGAAGGGCAGGTAAGGGAGCAGGGACAACTTGGGGAACAAGAGGATTCAGAGGAACAGGACCAACGACAGGCTGGCCAGCAGCCGCCGGAACAACAGGTTGAGGGACAGGAGGAACAACAGGGGCTGCAGTACCCTGTACATAAGGAGGTGGTGATTTTAATAAATAGGATAATTAAGGATCCTCTGTCGATTCCTCTCCCTTCTTATCAGAACTTGATGGTAAAACCGGATAACATTTATCCACCGCCATACGATGCAATCTAGTAAAAACTTCCTTTTCCTTCTCGTCTTTGTCTCGCTGATATTGTTCTGCACTTTGCATCATTGTAATAATACCATCTCTCTTATTTTTCTTTATTTCCTTGATTTCTTTCTGTTTGGCCTCTTTACGCCATAACCGAAAGGAATCAAACATGGCCGGCCTAGCTTTCTTCTTAAACAATTTTGCTTCGAGATTATCTAAAATCTCAGTTTCGAAACTACCATGAGGTGGCCAAGTAAGAACACCATCGTTTTTCGTGTAGCGGATCCAATAGCAATTGGACACACTCCGTGTCGACTATAGAGCTCATAAACCGGAGTTCCAACTGGAGGTATCGGACATGAGTCCTCCAACCGGGAATCCGTGCCGCAATATTTAAGGAAACCAAACAAAGTGCTACGGCCAGGCATCGTGCACACTAACCGAGCTTACAAACTTCAAGGGTTATCGAATTACGATGTCCTCGCAAAAATACGAGACCCTCGGTTTTTGGCAATTGCAATCGTCAAAATAAAAACCCAACAACTAAGAACCAACAACTAAGAACCACAAATGCAATGGAACCATGCAAACAACCAAGTTTCAACGACAACAACCAAGGTTTCTGGGAGCGACCCACGAATACTTAACTGAGAGAACAATGGCATCACCAGGAAGGCCCGTCAATTGTCTCGCCATACAAAGGACTATGCCAGGCGCCAAAACAGGTCGACAGTCAGGGCATCAGTCCGTCGCAGCCGCCAGGAGGCGGGAATCTTCGCGGGAAAAGTCTTCGGACCACTTATTTCGACAACAGGATCGATGAAGCGGGGTGCACCTTCCCTCGGAGATTTCACACGAAGTTCCTCACGATCGTCGGGCTTTGGAACGGTACCGCTGATGGGCGCCAACTGAAGGACTGGGCTATTTCTAAGGCCCAGCGGTGCCAGGGAACAACACCTGAAACCTTCGTGGGTTACCTGTTCGGCGTACAAATCACAGAGACACGGGACACTTCCTTCGGCGTCAAAGATCAGCGTTTATTTACTGCAGGGATACAGAGATCGCAAGAAGTACAACCACGTGTAGGTTCTGAGAGTCTGCTTCGAATTGCAAAAGTGGATCGCTCCTTTTATACACAATTTCGTCATTGCACAACATAGTGAACAAGAGGTTACAACTCAGTTCCCACAGTAAACTTCAAAAGGGTTGCATTCATGTTTTCAGGAGCCCGGAAAATAATTACAGTAACTTCACCGGTTCCCAACTGTAAAAGCACGTTATCTCACCATTAAGCACATTCCACTCTAGTCATAAACGAGTTAAGTGAAGAGACAGAAACAGGTGCAAGAGAAACAAAGACAGATAACAGATTGAAAAGAGTGTAGGGGGCAATATCGGAAGCGTGGTCACAGGATCAATGGATTCGTGCCTAAACACATGCACGGCTGAAACAATAGACTAACATGGCAAGATGCGCCTTGAGCGGAGCCATCTGCCTTTTCCGTATCATCCCCCTGGTCATAAAGACACACTCAAAGGGATATGCGTTTTCCGCAAGAGCTTGGGAAACCCAGGGTCATGAAGCGAACACTGTCCGTTCGCCGGCTACGTGAGGGCAAGACCAAAATGGATGCCGTATCTAAAATGGAACCCGTGGGTTCAGATGAAGAAACCCACGAATAGGACGAACGCTGCAAAGTAGAGTAGCGAAAACGCGTACACCCACTATACTTGTCATTTGTGGTTCATAGATACCAAACTCGTCAAATCCAAACAACAAACAAATCCAAAATGTCATTACGATTCTCACGGAACCTCAACAGTATTGTATCATCTGCCATAGATATAATAGACAAAGACTTGCTAATGTTACAGCATGGCCAGTCACAATTGAGTACTACTATTGTACAGTTAGGCTGGATGCTGCTAAATCTTCGTTCAGGCTATGTGCCATGGGGTTTAATGAACACAACGCCATTGTTTTCCATCTTTAACCTTACTGATAAACAAATCAGCTTGGCACAGAAAGGAGCAGACTATACAATCCTGAGCATCAAAAAACTTGAGAGATTACCATTGACAATATCAGAAAGTCCTGTAATTGAATGGATAATACACGGGATTATCACAATTCCGATAACAACTTTCAGATTTAAAAATTGCCTTGAATACATACCGACTGGCCAGTATGAACGTTTGGGTAAAGGGTACATTAAGTCAGCATGGAAATGACCATATACACACACATGCTATAGTGACAGCAACAAAAATGTATTTCTTAGTGGTGAAAACTGCAAACATTCACTAAGCGGTATACTTTTGTGCCAAAGTATTAATTTACACGGGCCTGTGAAGGAAATTCAAAGAACCTTTCATGCCACCAACATGTCACCCCTGCAACGCAGATAGAGCCTTTCTTTAAGCAACTCTCGAACGGGAGTTACATTCTAATACCGGATCACAGCTGTTGTGGCCTTATGCCAGGGAAAGCATATCTCGTACAAGTAACTTCCATGGTCAAATGCTGTATGCAAGCATTGTTTCCAAACGGCCCTGGAGACTCCGAGACTCCCATATGGCCTCGTTTGAATGTCTCCTCTATACGAATTGATACTTTAAGCAGAATGAAGTCTGTGTTTTTGCAGACAACAGTGCCCATCACGTCATCGAAAGAGACGTATGATCTCCAAGTTGCAAGGATGGCTTCGGAGATTCATGACCTTTTATCAACAAATTGCCCCGTGCATTTCACAGAAATGCTTAGCCAAATTCTAAATATGTCAAGTGCCATAGGCATCCCAGGCGTATTTAAGACAATTTTTTCGGGACTGTTAACACCATTCAAAGCAATTCTGGGAATCATTCCCAATTTTGTCCATTCAGTCTTTGGCGGCATACCCCAGATTTTGGGACTTGTAGCAGGTATTTTATTTTTGACCCTCCTGCTCCGATATGGCAAGCCAAAACACAGACATGACTCCGGCAAGGATGGAAGAAACGATCCTAGCAATACGCTACCGGGACCGAATAACTAGAGTCCTTGGATTGGCCAGGCTGAGAGATCTGAACATGACCTGGTTTCTTTCATTCAGACCTATATGGCAGACCTGCATCTTACCTGTGCTTCGATGTATGCTATGCGGGGATGAATGCGTGTTGGACACCTGTCTTGCACTTCCATCAGCAGTACCAATGGATATCGATACTTTGCTAAGTCCTGTAACGGCTCACGCATTGTGTTGTCCCCAGCGGCTACCAATCCTGATGACGGCATTCGTTGAGACTCCTGTGCTACGACTAGGTGGTGACAGTGGAGCAAGAAATAAAAGCAACATCACCCAGGTACGACCTTCTGTGAGCATTGCTGATCCAGACAACGGTGATAGCAATCATTCTCACACCTGCCAAGTTACAGCATTATCGAACTTGGTCGAACTATCACCTGAATTTGTAGACCAATTATTTGAGAGCCTGTCTGATATGATGTTCTCCCCTGGACAGAAACAATAATTTTTGAAAAGCATTCCAACACACAGCGTTCCCATGAACTCTGAATTCGGCCTTCAGTTTTGATCAACAAAAACTACTGAAAAGCGTTGGAAGTCTATTCCCCCGTTCACCATGAAAAGTTATTTTTTTTGGTTTGAACATTTTTCAAAATATGTGCCTTTTTCTGGGACAAATTCTTTGCTTAAAGTAGAACTATTCATAAAGAACAGAACTTCTATTTTTAGGTAAATCTAGAGACAAAATAACTTTACCTCAGCCTCTAGCACATGTTACAGCAATTGCATTTCTATGTGATGAAATTATCTCGCCCTTCTTTTCTGTATAAAGAGATATTTCATGTGTAATTTTTCCGCAAAATCGTTCACTGATTACATATGCTATAATTTTGAATGATTTCTATGCTTAATGACGTACAGTACCTGTTTTCCATGTATTTCAAATACGCCATTTCAAATGCAAATATGTATTTTGGGGTGGGTAATGTTACACATACATCTTATTGCTTTAGTTTTTAATAATTTGATGGACATAAATTCGTGGAGTGGGTGTCGTGTTCTAATCTAGGACCCCGATCAATACTGTGACCTTATGCCACTATACGGCTATAATCCATTCATACCCCTATAATGGCATAAACGATCAGAGCCATATTTTCAGCCATATTTCTGAAATTCACCTCTGCAGCTCATTACAGTAGATGACACAGCAGAAGCCACTATCTTAGATTCCTAGATTACACTCCGAGTTCTTCAACAAGATAAAACCCAGCAACCTGGGAAAGCCCCGCTTGCTATGTTTTGATTAGTAATAGAACTCTAATGAGCACTGAAAGGACGATCACTTCCTAGTGACATCCTTATTGACGTCTTATGTCCAAAAACTTACGTCAAACAAGGCACCTTTCAGGTATAAATATTACCAACGTTGCCTTAAGCAAACGCGACAACGATAACGATGGTGTGGTGAATGCAGGAGCAGAACAGCTGTCCCTTGCAGAGCCCAGCAGATGCAAGCAGCCCACGGACGCTGCCCCTCCTCCTCCTTGACGCGCTGAGAGAGACGCTGTCTTTTCTTTTGCCGAGAAAATCCAGCTCCGGCGTTTCCAGCCTACCCTTGCGGGTAAACTGGGATATCGAGTCCTGAAAGGAGATACAAGACCTCCAACATTCTGTTCAAGAGGTATGGTGTTGAATGAACCCTTAGAGAGAATTCTTGAAGCAAATCCTTGGCAAAACCAACTTAACTAAACTGCTACTTACTTCCTCCCTTCCAAGTATTAGGCTTAGGTCAGGTACACTGGGGTAGGCATAGTTAGAAGCACCAGTTGAGTACGTTAGCCTAATGTATATATGAATGTATATATTTTATTTATTTTAACCATTGTATGGCTAAGAAACCATATCAATGCTTTTACAGTATTATTTCGGGGACTCTCCTGTTGTGGATTAGCTGTTTGTATTTTGCCCGCCTAACCCATTGCTGCCACTGACCTCCGGATCCTGTGGGGGACCTGACATCTCGCCAGACCCGCTTCGCGGGTCCCGCAGCGCCCCGCATCCACCCGGAGCTGTTTGCTGAGAGGAGCTGCAGCTGTGAAGACCTCGGGGCGCGTGGAGTCGCCGGCAGGGCTGTGAGCTTAGAAGCAGGGACTCCAGCTACCAGGAGTCCCTGCGAGCCCCATTGGCCACACCTGGGCTGCTCTCCCTGCTGGCCCCGCCCCCCCGCCCACGGAGTGAAAAGCAGGCTTGGAGTTCCTGCCTGTGGGACTCTCCTGTTGTGGATTAGCTGTTTGTATTTTGCCCGCCTAACCCATTGCTGCCACTGACCTCCGGATCCTGTGGGGGACCTGACATCTCGCCAGACCCGCTTCGTGGGTCCCGCAGCGCCCCGCATCCACCCGGAGCTGTTTGCTGAGAGGAGCTGCAGCTGTGAAGACCTCGGGGCGCGTGGAGTCGCCGGCAGGGCTGTGAGCTTAGAAGCAGGGACTCCAGCTACCAGGAGTCCCTGCGAGCCCCATTGGCCACACCTGGGCTGCTCTCCCTGCTGGCCCGCCCACCCGCCCACCATCTTTCCTCATCCCATCAAAAGGAGATCCCTTGTCCGCAGCGCGGGAGCGCGCGGGAGCGCGCCTGGGAGAAGCCCGGGACAAGGGCGGGACCGTCTGTGGCCGTCCGAGGCCGGGCTGGGCTACATCCCTTGGCTCCGTAAAGTGGGCACCCAGCCAACTGGACAATGGCTTCAGGTACTCGATCCTGTAAGACAAAGAAATCTGCAGGAGATGTTGTTTTAGGCACTATGGACCAGTTTATAACCCGAGCAGTTTCCATAGTCGAAAAGGAGATAATCCTGGCAGAACGAAGGTTATCCCGGGATTCTACGAGTATGTCTAGCAAGCGCTCATCTCTGGGCGCCATTGCCCTAGCTGCTAGCCCTGGACATATTTCCCCAACTCCATTGTTGACAATTGATTCCCCAACAATTGACGAGAGAGTGAGCCGGATTAGGGCTAGTTTAGAAAGGGTAACTACCACTGCACCAAGCATTGTACTTGACCCGACACACTCCAATTCCTCCATCCAAAGTATCTCATCGCCAGGGGGACAAACTCTGGATTGCAATCCTGAAACCCATGTAGTCTCTAGCCCCCCTGTGCCTTCTAGGGAAGCTGTGAATTCCCCACCCACTGTAGGACACACCGAAGCCAGTACTCCCAGAGCAGTAGTTCACCAAACCACACCTGCAGAGAATCTAGCTTTAGGTCCAGTCTTACAAAAGAAGAGAAAGCGTCCTGCTAGCCCCCGCAGGGGAGGCTCTCTAAAGCCCCACAGTAAAGTAAGTAGGAACATTGTACCCAAAGGGGGCCCTAGTTCGAATCAGGTTCCTCACCCAAAATCACACGCGACCCACACCGGAGATTCTTCATCGGAGGGCACTCCTGGTCAAATGGCTCCTATAGATATTAGCATTTTCCCTCAAGTTGAGAGCATAATTAAGTCTGTGGTGATGCCTCTCGTAGATCAGATTGATGGTCTCACTCGCAAACTAGCCTCACTTGAACAGTCAATGCTGGACAATTTTTACGCGGTGAAATCATTAGTCAAATTTCACGCCAAGGCCCAGGTTGAAGAAAACGGAGGGCTAAGGAGTGGTGCTGTCCCCTTAGTCCCTTCTATTTCTATAGCCCACCCTGAGCTCACATCTTGCCAAAAGACGCCCGCCTTGGGAAAGGCTCCCCAATTGCAGCAACCCAACACCGGAACCACACCCCCACCACCAACTCCTACTCCTGAGTCTAGTCTGGCCCGACCAAGGAACAAAGCTAGTACCCAGGCTCCCAAGGCACTCAAGGTTAACTTTGCTGTAAATTCCAAGCCTATAGTGCCCAACACCAAGGTACCTGGAAACACAGTGATCGCAATGAAGGGTGATACAACCCCATCCCCTCCAACTCCTGCCAAACAGGCCGTGCCCAAACTTCCAGCAAAAACCACGGTAAAATCTCCGGCTAAAGACAGGGTAAGAAGGCACACGCCAAATGCTAGCCTTCCCCCTGGCTGTAAGCCTTATGTGGTAATTTTAACGGGGGTCCCTGAGCTTGAAGAGGGTTCTTGTGAGTCATACTCTGACCTTAAACACAAGACGCTCTCCTGGCTCAAAGCTAATAGACCCCTCCCAGGGCATATCGATGGTAGAATAGCCTTCGTCCGACGCGTGGGTTGGATTGGCAAAAGACGTAAGGATATTACCGGGGACTGTGTGTTGATCAATTTCAACGATCCCAGAGCAGCAGGTATGATCTGTAGTCAGCAGTCGCATTACAATTTCTGCGACATACAAACTAGGGATTTGGGGTACTTCTATCACCCCCCTCCTCTAATGGGGCCTAAAAAATCCCTTCAAGATGGGGGCAGAGGAGCATGGTTCCCTCATTATCCAACTTTGGACCCCAGAGCAAGGGCATGGACACCTACTCAAGTAGCCCCTCCACAGGGTTGGGGTTGGTGACTTGATAATTTAGCGGCAACCAATGCCTCCCCTCCTAGGGTCAATACAATATGCATAGTTGGGGAGGTACCCTTGTCCAACAATGTTGTGCCCCAATCCCCGCCTAACTTAATTATGCCCTCTCTCCCAGGCGACGGGTCAGAGAACATTGAGTTAGTGGATGGAGCTCAAACTCCCGGTCCACAGGGTGGGAATGCCGGATGCGATGAGCCCCTGCATCATGCATCCCTGAAAGCCATTAGTTGGAATGTGGCAGGCTTAAACAGCAAGCTAGATGTCCCGGACTGGGTGGCGCTCATTGAACCCCACTCAGTCTGCGCATTCCAAGAGACGTGGTGCGTAGAACCAAGGCACCGAGTGGGCCATGCCTCCTTTTTTGTCCCGGCAGATATTCCAACATCGGGAAGAGGTCGCCCCTATGGAGGTCTCTTAGTTTGGGTAGATATTTCCTTGGGATGGAGGGTACACCATCATCCCCAAAAATCTCCAGACTTGATGCGCCTCACCGTAACATGCCAGAGGAGAGCTGAAAAACTGGAGATTATTAACATCTACACACGAGGGGCCTCTGGGAGAGCCTTGTCACCAACGCTCTCGGACTTGGAGGTAGTCTTGGGTGAGTGTAGTAGCGATTCATTAATAATGGTCATGGGGGACTTTAATTGTACATTCGAGCCCTTGTTGCCCGATGAATCCCTGGATTTATATGACGAAGATTCAAGGAGAGGTGTCCCGTCACTTGATCTTCCAATCATAAACAGTTGGACCCCCAGAATCATCCAGCTAAATTCCCTCACACTGGAGCACGGCTTGAGAGCAGCCAACGGGAGGACACCCTCAGACTTAGCGGGGGCACACACATATAATAGGGTTGGTCACTCATCCCGGATTGATTATATCCTTTTAAACTTTTCTTTGTGGGCTCACATGAAGGATATGATAGTCCTACCTTCCTTGGATAGTGACCATAACGCTCTCTCCTTGACCCTATCATACTGGTGGAGGAAGATTCACCCAGCTTGTGGAAACCATGATACACTAGCGACAGGGCCATTGGGAGGGGTGGTTCCATCAAACTGCTTAAGACGCCTGAAATGGGACAAAGTGGCAATAGATGAAGAGAAACTGTCATGTATCAGAGCTGTTACTTCTACAGCCTGCGCCATTTTAGAAAACGAGCCTGTCAGCCCAAATCGGATTACAGCGTTGTTCTGCGAGGTCTCGCTGTCAATTGGGGACCTATTCAAGGCTAAAGTAAAAAAGGGAAACACTAACCGCGATAAGTGGCAGGGCAAACCCGGATGGTACTCGAGGGAGTGTCGTGCAAGAAAGAGAGCACTGATATTGGCTGTAAAAAGTGGAGATGCAACTTTAATAGCCACCAAACGAAAGAGCTACAAAGCGGAGCTTAAAACAGCAAGGAGAGACTGGGAAGACGAATTTTGGCAGGAACTCCGAATTGCCAGTGTTGGAAAAAACACAAAAGGTTTCTGGGACTTATTACGCAAGAAAAACAGACCCCTTGACACAGTCATCACCTGCAACATAACTGAGGATCTATGGTACTCACATTTTTCGAAATTGTATACAGCAACTGCAGCTGAAGCGATGGATTTCGCATTACCACAGTTCTCTCGAGTTGAGGAGAGACCTGAGGAAAGTCTGTTTACTAAGAAAGAAGCGGAAGATGCAATAAAATCTCTTGTCCCGCGCAAAGCGGCTGGCCCCGATGGACTCCCGGGCGACCTGCTCCGTGCAGACCTAGGCGATTGGAGTATGTTAATTTCATCTGTATTGAACGCTGCCATGGCGGGTGCTCCTCTGCCCGCCTCCTGGATGGCCGCCGAAGTGGTCCCTCTGCACAAAAAAGGCTCAAGAGAAGACCCAGCGAACTACAGGCCGATTAGCCTGATAGACTGTTCGCAAAAAGTAGCAGGCAAGGTCCTCCTAACCAGAATACAGCAGTGGGCAGATGAAAACAGGATACTCTCGGATCTCCAGGCAGGGTTCCGAACTGGTACAGGAACAATTGAGCAATCATTAAGGCTACTTATGATTCACTGGAAGGTCGTCACGATTGGGAAGGGCACTTTATATCTTGCCTTTATCGACCTCCGGACGGCCTTCGATTTGGTCCCCAGAAACAACTTATGGAAAGTTCTTAGTGATCTTGGCCTGCCACCTTATCTGCTTCACTTGATCATGAAGTTCCACGTGAACAACTATGCCCAAATTCGCTGGGGTCAGAATGGTCAAAAGACCCGAAGAATAGATGTGAATAGAGGAGTGCGGCAAGGGTGCGTTCTTGCCCCAACACTCTTTTCGCTCTATGTAAATGGGGTGGTGGAACACTTGTCAAGGATACCAGCAGATGCCCCTCGCCTGGCAGGTCGTTTAATTCCCACCCTGCTTTTTGCGGACGATACTTTGCTCCTGTCAAAATCGCCAATGGGCCTACAACAGCTTCTCTCTGGCTTTGACGATTTTTGTAAACAAAGAGGACTCTGTATAAATACAGACAAAACAAAGTATCTCATCTTGAATCCTCCGCAAAAACATGGCCCTCCACCAACATTGGGCTCCGTTGCACTGGACAGGACCAAGACCTTCGACTATCTGGGCATCCGGCTGGCGGATTCCATGAAATGGGACCAGCATCTGACCAAAATGTTGCTAAATTTGAAAAGAGTAACCGGGACCCTGCTGAAAGAGCAGAGAGCAGCCTCAACCAAACCTATAGCTGCAGTTTTGGACATTTACTCGGCCAGAGGAGTAAGCGCCGCTTTGTACGGGGCGGAACTGTGGGGAATGCCGAACTTGAAAGATCTTACTCGAGCTGAGAACACCTTCTTGAGAAGCTTGATGTCCCTCGGCCCTTCTGTCCCCATCTTGCCTTTGCAACTGGCATGGGCTGTCGGGCGATTGAAGATCTAGCAAAGCTACGCCCTTTGCTTCTGTGTATTTACAACAAGGGGTGGTGAGGGACAGAGTCTCTGAATTAAGCAGAAAGCTCTCACCCAGTCAACAGATCAGGGCTAGATCCAACACCGTTTTTTAGCTCACTGCACCATCCCAGTTTCAGAACCTGGCTGTATGCAAATTAGTCTGTTCCTGTCCCAGTGCATGATGGGAACAGGGCAAACCAAACTACAAAAGCCAATTCTTACACTGGGAAGGAAACAAGCTCCCGGGGACCGGTTTCTGGCATTACAGCCGTCTTCGGCCCGGTTTGCTTGAATCCTGATGGTGCAATGAGCAAGGGTCTCACATCTGAGAATACCCTTCCACGCTTAGGGTGGACAAAAATATTTACAACAAGGGGTGGTGAGGGACAGAGTCTCTGAATTAAGCAGAAAGCTCTCACCCAGTCAAGAAATCAGGGCTAGATCCAACACCGTTTTTTAGCTCACTGCACCATCCCAGTTTCAGAACCTGGCTGTATGCAAATTAGTCTGTTCCTGTCCCAGTGCATGATGGGAACAGGGCAAACCAAACTACAAAAGCCAATTCTTACACTGGGAAGGAAACAAGCTCCCGGGGACCGATTTCTGGCATTACAGCCGTCTTCGGCCCGGTTTGCTTGAATCCTGATGGTGCAATGAGCAAGGGTCTCACATCTGAGAATACCCTTCCACGCTTAGGGTGGACAAAAATATTTACAACAAGGGGTGGTGAGGGACAGAGTCTCTGAATTAAGCAGAAAGCTCTCACCCAGTCAAGAGATCAGGGCTAGATCCAACACCGTTTCTTAGCTCACTGCACCATCCCAGTTTCAGAACCTGGCTGTATGCAAATTAGTCTGTTCCTGTCCCAGTGCATGATGGGAACAGGGCAAACCAAACTACAAAAGCCAATTCTTACACTGGGAAGGAAACAAGCTCCCGGGGACCGGTTTCTGGCATTACAGCCGTCTTCGGCCCGGTTTGCTTGAATCCTGATGGTGCAATGAGCAAGGGTCTCACATCTGAGAATACCCTTCCACGCTTAGGGTGGACAAAAATATTTACAACAAGGGGTGGTGAGGGACAGAGTCTCTGAATTAAGTAGAAAGCTCTCACCCAGTCAAGAGATCAGGGCTAGATCCAACACCGTTTTTTAGCTCACTGCACCATCCCAGTATCAGAACCTGGCTGTATGCAAATTAGTCTGTTCCTGTCCCAGTGCATGATGGGAACAGGGCAAACCAAACTACAAAAGCCAATTCTTACACTGGGAAGGAAACAAGCTCCCGGGGACCGGTTTCTGGCATTACAGCCGTCTTCGGCCCGGTTTGCTTGAATCCTGATGGTGCAATGAGCAAGGGTCTCACATCTGAGAATACCCTTCCACGCTTAGGGTGGACAAAAATATTTACAACAAGGGGTGGTGAGGGACAGAGTCTCTGAATTAAGCAGAAAGCTCTCACCCAGTCAAGAGATCAGGGCTAGATTTTGGTTTGGTAGTTTGTTTAGTCTGCCCTGTTCCCATGATGCACTGGGCCAGGGACAGACTGATTTGCATATAGCCAGGTTCTGAGCTGGGATGGGGCAGTGAGATAAATAACGGTGATGGATGAAGCCCTGATCTTTGGACTGGGTAAGAGTGGTCTGTTTAACTCAGACACTCTGTTCATCACCACCCCCTTTTCTAAATCGTTTTTGGCCACTATAGGTGTGGCAGGGTATACTCAGACATGAGTCCCTTTCTCACTGCTCCATCAGGATTCAAGCAAGCCGGGCCGAAGAAGGCTGAAATGCCAGAAACCGGTCCCCGGTAGCTTGTCTCCTTTCTGGTGAAGAATTGGCTTGGTAGTTTAGTCTGCCCTGTTCCCATGATGCACTGGGCCAGGGACAGACTGATTTGCATATAGCCAGGTTCTGAGCTGGGATGGGGCAGTGAGATAAATAACGGTGATGGATGAAGCCCTGATCTTTGGACTGGGTAAGAGTGGTCTGTTTAACTCAGACACTCTGTTCATCACCACCCCCTTTTCTAAATCGCCTTTGCTTCTGTGGGCCCGCATCTGGAGAGTCCCTGAGCTCTCAAGTTATGCGGATGGTCTGCGGGAGATATTAAGATCGACAGGTTGGGCGAAAATAAAGTGGCTAACGGATATCAAAGCATTACTCACCAATCTGGGGCTGGAAGAAGCATGGTACCAACAGACAGCCCCGCCCAAATCAACGATAAAACAGCTTTATTGGAACTGGGTGGCAAATAGAAGGAATTCTTCTACCTCGATTTGTAAGTCGTCCAGAAATTTTATGGAGTCCAAAGATGTCCCCATTAGAGAATTGTATTTGGACATTATCTCAGCCCCTTGGGAAAGATCTCTGTATTTCAAATTTAGAATTGGTCTTCTCCCCGTAATGGAATTTACTAGTCATTGGAAAATTCCCTACCAGACTGCTCCTTGGTGCCCCTTTTGCCCACAGCGCCATGAATCTGTCCCTCACTTTTTATTCGAGTGTCCTGCCTATAAAGTCCCACGGTCAAAATGGTTAAAACCCATGTGTCGCACACTGGGAACTAGACACTGTAATGTGGCACTTAGGATTCTTCTTTCAGACACTCGTACTTTTTATGTATGCGCCACCTCGAAGTATCTTGGGTGGGCATGGCGGATTCGGTCAAAAAGACTCAGACAAATTGTTTAATTATGCTCTTACTATTATGGTCTGCTTCAAAACCATGCCTATTTTAGGTAATTTAATTATTTTTCCCCTAAATAATAACAGTAGAAATTGCATTCCCAGATCATGCAAGGGTTTTTTTTAAAAAACTTGTTTTTATCTTTAAATGTTTTGAAATGAATTTTACTTGTATGTACGCTTTTTAAGATATTTTATATGTCGAAATAAAGCCTTTTTTTGACTGACTGAGTATTATTTCGCAATCCTCCTTTTACTGTACGCACTTTTTATAATAACAAGTCTTGCAATTGTGGCAATTCATTTCTCTTGCATGAGAAGAAAGACTGTTCAATAAATAATACCTTTTATTGAAAACGCCCGTCTCTCTATTCTCTGCATCTTGGTGAAAGTAATCTGCACAACTGACTAAGTGAAATAGCTGTCTATTGTTTCACACAACTCTAGAGATTGTTATTCTAAGGAGCAAAGTAGTCATGTTTATGCGGTTGTTGGAAAACTGAATCCCTTCTTGTCTGAGCCAGGGGAGCTGATCACTCCCTATTCAGTCAAGAAAGTTTCCAGTGACCTCTGAGCTAGTTGGTACAAACCCAATTAAGTTTAGCATAGTCAGTAGAGACCTGGAAGACCGCACTTCTACGTCTAAACTGCTGTTATGTTATTCCAATGCGCAGGGCCTATAGGTAAAATAGGAACTACACTACAGGATGTTATTGCTGTGTCCCCAGACAAGGCCTCCTCAGGGCCTGATTGTGAGCATGGGCTCTTCAAACATGAGTTTCTTCTGCTTTGGGTCTTCATGCCCCATTCTAAGAGTAGGAGAGACCAAGGGGCCTGGAGGGACCACAGTCCAGGTGAAACTGCAGATCCCAATGGACTCAGAGAGGGGTCATAACCCATAGTGGGTAGCACACTGCCCTCACCCCAATCCTGGTATTTATATAGTTCAACAAAATTCATAGGGTGGCCAGTATGCCAGTGCCCATCGGTCCCCACACTGCTCCACCTGACTCTCAACCGTGACAGCAAGGAAGTGGGGTTGGTATGACAATCAGGCCCCCAACTCAAATCTCATCCCCTGTCTTCCGCCACACCATTGGTCAAAACTGACGGGATGCAGCTGGAGATAAGCATAGAATCCTGGTATTGTACCCCCGCAGTAAGCCTTGGGCCACTGCTCAGCTTCTCAGTAGGTAGGAGGATGCAAAAGGGTAACATATCCATCCAGGCAGGGGCTGCACAGCGACACCCAGCCCCTTAATCACAGTTGGTCCAATAGCAGCCAAGACAGCCTGTCGCTGGAGCAGCACAGAGCCCAGAACTGTTATTGGCCCATCCCAGACCCAGAATACACAACTCACCCCTGCCACGTAGTACAGTGGTGAGGGCCCGGTCGCATCAGGTGTACTCCCTGATCACCAGCGCTCCAGGGACAAGCCCTTCGGCTGCCAGTCATCTGTGGCACTCAGTAGTCTATTAGAGGGGTGGAAAAGCAGGCCAGGTGCCCTAGTGGGGTTCGTTAGCCCTGTCCTCAGGCTCACCAATGGTTCCTGTCACTGTGGGGCCTCCAAGTACCATGCAGGGCCTCATCAGCCTGCCGCATTTATCCACAAGTCACCAATCGCACCCGCCACCTTAAGTTAGTCTAGCCGGCTGGGCATTCTGGTTCACAGCCGCTTCCTTACCCATGTGGCATGGTCAATGAAGCCGGATAGTGGGGTGAAACCCGATTTGTCCAGGATCTCAATGCTGGAGTTTCAATGCCCCTGGCCATCTTGGTCACCGGCATGGCCATGCCCCCTATTCAAGAAGTAATATAAAACTAACAGGTCATACAGAGGTCCACTACTTAAGCTTAAGAGGCAGATACATTCAAGGTTATTGATGTTCAGGGCACCAACTAATCAACAAACTGACAATATTTTCACGAGATAAGAAGACATGCTGGCCTGAACGGCAATGTTTGGCAAATCATATTTCTCATAAAGATTTCAGAAAGAGACTATTAATATGAGGAAGACATTTTTGGCCCTGTGTAAGATTATAAGTTTTATTCAAACAGTTCATTAGTTGCACATGCTACCAGGGTGAACAGATCATCCAAAACAGCAAAGCAACAGTTTGTGATGCTCCAGGAGTTTGGAATGGTTATAGGTGGATACTACATAGGAGGAGATGACCTATTGGAGTCTTTGGTGATGCTTGTGTTGGCTATGCAGACCCTTAGGCACAGCAGCGCACATTATGGTGGAATAGCAAATGAGGTGGAAAGAGAGTTTGAAGGCTTTTGGAGTCCTATTCCATTGCTACATTCAAATACCAAGCCAAGGAGAGGGTGAATGTTGTAGAATTTTTGGGGTTAGGTTTTCGTTTTGTTCAGAGAAATGTGTGCTGCAGTTTGTGGTTTACATATTTTGGATGAAGGCCTGCATGATCCCTTAAAGGGATGATTTTATTTAATTTTACGGGGTAGAGGTAACCATGGATACATCTGTAGTGAGCATCATTCTACCGGATTCACCATGGATTGAATATCCTTTCATCTGGAGGTCATGATTGTTATTTAAGTATGAGTAACTTTAACATAGTACATTTGTGTTTTTTCCAAATAATATTACATTTATCCTTCAAATGAAAACAATATAAAGAATACACAGAATATTTCAGTCAACAGAATCACTATCACAATAGGAATTTTCTTCTCGATTCCTCACTAGGTACATTTCCAAATGTATTAGACCTTCCTAAGCCACTCAAAGGAAAAGAAGTATCCCACCATCAAGCTGATATTGATGCTAAATACCATTTTTTTAAACCACATTTCTTGAATGTGTGTAGAATTCTGCTAATACACACTTTAGGGGCGCATACATGTAAGAGGATATCATCAGCATACAGCAATGTCCTCTAGTCCACGATGGTTCATCTGAGACCCCTAATCAGGGCATCATTCCTGATACAGCTCAAAATGTCTCTGATGCCAAATGAAAGCAGTGGAGAGAAGGGACATCCATGACTCCTCACTCTCCAGGGTGAATTAGTCTGTCAGTAACCCTAGACACTTACACTCTAGCCATGGTAGCAGTGTAGACCAATACTATTGATAACAGAACTAGTATGCCTAAACACATTTTCTTGAGATTTTGCTAGCAGATAGGCCAAATCCAGAAAGTTGAAGGCCCTGGCTGCGCCCGAAGTAGGTACTGACATTGGTTCCGCAATTTCCTGTGTGTGCCATACAGCCATATAGGCATCACAGATTGTGGAATGTGAACTTTTGAGACATGAACCAGACTGATCTGGGTGCACCAACAAACTCAGAAGTCTAGATAGTGATTTGCCAAGACCGTGTCTAGTAACTTAGGTTTTAGGTTTAACAGGGAGATCAGTCTGTAAAACCCACACTCAGTTCTAGTTTATGGGGCAGCATGATCTTTGCAATTCGCAGATCCTGCAGCCCATGCATCTACTCTAGCCACTACATAAATTTGAAGGAGATGCAACAGAAATTTACCAGACAAGCTCTCTAAAAACTACAGAGATAATCGATGATTCATCTGGGTTATTTCCTCACAATTTCTCCTCTTGTCAGTTAAGTCCAAAGCCCATTTTTGTGGGACATCAAGAGCCTCAGTATCAGTAATTCCTCCATAGAGCTTACCAAATCTGAATCTTCCACCTCTAACATAGACATGCATAAAGATTCATGGTCAATGGCAAAGTAGGGGGCTTTGTCAATGTGCTGTGCTAAGTCTTTG
Source organism: Lissotriton vulgaris (assembly GCF_964263255.1). NCBI lineage: Eukaryota > Metazoa > Chordata > Amphibia > Caudata > Salamandridae > Lissotriton > Lissotriton vulgaris. The sequence goes on along the minus strand of NC_141696.1, from coordinate 1,088,975,320 downwards.
ATAAATGTTAGCAGTGCGCCCCCAGACAGAATCATCCACATTTATCTTTTGCTCTTATCCCATCTCATGAGAATGTTTCCCAGCTTCATTCACAACCTTGCATAATAATTTTCGTGTTCTTAGGTATTGATCGCATTCATTTATTCAGCAAGTTAAGCTTAGTTTAGGTAGGCTCCTCATGTCGAGCTCCTAATATTTTAAACTCTTAGGGACAAATGGACAAGGACATGGTGCGGCACTGCAGCAAATCATACAGCGCCGCTTCATATTTTTAAAATGCACGGATCTGCCGTATTTACAAGAAAATGGTGCACCCCTGTGTTTTCCCTATTGCTCGTGGTAAAAATAGCTGCCTAGCACCAACACAGAGAGCCTTGTGCCATAGTGCGAGGGTGCCTGCATTGCAGGGATGATCGCTTATGTTCAGGAAGATGCCCCTCCCTGCACAAAAACAATCAATAATGGTGATTTGCAACTTCTATGTGTGCTGAATTCTGCAGGACACATAGAAGTAGCACATTTTTTGCTATTTAATGGTATGAACTGACACATTCCTGCACAAAAACAATTATTAATGGCATTTTGCTCTTTCTATGTTTTCTGCAGAATGCAGCAAAAATAGAAAAGGGGAAAACAAGGAGAAATTAATGAATTTCTCCTTGTTGCACTAATCTAACGTATGCTTTTGCTTGGCATTCGTTTTTGGTGCTGCCTCAGATTCACAGATCCTTGTAAATCTGGGGCACCTTCAAAAAGTGTTATAGTGGAACACCCATTGCACACCCCTTTAATGCAGATACCTGAAAAATATGTAAAAAAAAGTGATGTTCCTGTGTCGCAATCTCCTTGTACATATGAGCCTACGTGTACTGTTGTTTTCTGACATTACATTGCGCCGCAATATTTTAACATTTAAAACATTGTAAACCTCATTGTAAACGTTACGCTGCCTCCCTAGTCTCCCATAGATTTCTGATTAGCCAATTGAGCAGATGGAAATGAGTAGTTTGCTGGATTTCTGGTGACTTCTCTCTGTCCTAGAGCAAGGCAGCAGGATAGACTCACGCTCTCCTTTTGGGAGAACGCCTATATAAACACATGTGTGCACGAACACGTAGCGGTTAGTCCCCACAGTAGCCTGCTTGTGTTAAGCTCCCATTATGTTAGACTCTTTGTGTTCTGTTGGTCTCTGACTTTGTTTTGCATCCCAATATTTTCACCTTAAAACATTGTAACCCTCATTGTAAACCTTATGCTCACTCCCTGGTCTGACATGGCTTTCAAATTAGCTGGCTGAGCCAAGGAAAACGAGTAGTGCGCCCCACTTACAGTGATTGATCCCCATCCTAGAGCAATTCAGCGGGCTAGAGTTGCACTCTCCTCTTAGGAGATATTCAATATAAACTTGTGTGCTCTTACCCGCAGTCAATCCATGCACGCCACTGGGGTGCCAAAGGCGAGCCCATCTGCACCCGTCCTTGTCTGAATTGCACCTTGCACTAGAAACCCTCTGTCTTTCCTCAGGAAAGGCTCCTGACCTAGCCTACTCCAGAAAACAGTTTCAAATCTGGTAGAGTTGTGGAAATTTACTGAAATATCACTGCTCTAATGAGTTCAACGAAATCTATTACAGTATTGAAAGCAGCTGCCCCTCAAGTGAATTTGAGGTCACTACCTCCGACACTCATCTCCAGAACAGCCACTGCTCCTTTCAATAGTCCTTTGAACCATCCTCCTGGGGAAGATATTGCTCCTGGGAAGACCAAACTTATCGGATTCTTGGCCTATACTAGTTCCCTGGTCAAAAGTAATATGAGGGTTGCGGATTTCCTTTTGACTCATAATCCTAACTTGGTATTTTTTACCGAAATCTGAGCTAAGGAGTCTTCTGGTCCTGACCTGTTGGACACTATCCCCAAAGGTTTACCAATCCTTACACATAATTGGATAGGCATATTAGGGGGTTGGTTGCCAGTTATTTTTACAACTAAGTGCTTGTGCCTCATGGAACCTCTTCAAAGTTAGGCCCCTTGTGAAGCTCTACAATTTTCTATAAAGATTCAGCCCCCCAGTTCATTTGCTGGGGTTCTAGTCTACAGACGTCCTGGGCGTAACACTGCTTTCATATCAAAGTTTGCTTATTTAATTGACCCTTACCTAGGAAACATTAACATCGCGTTCCTGGCTGACTCTAATTTTCCATCTGGATAAAAATATTTGCAAAAATTCCCAGACACTTACAGATATGATGACTTGCTCTGGGTCACAACCAGTCATTGCACCTACACATGTAGTGAGCCAAACACTGGATGGCATCTGCTCCAATGATTCTCGCTTTAAAGATCTTGAAACGTTATCCTTAATCTGCTCTGAAGAATATGCTGTTCCTGTCTCTCTCTCCTGGTCTCACGCACAGGAGGATCATAATTGTGACAATAACAGAATACTTACAAGAAACCTTATCTCATGCCCTAAAGAATTACAATTCCACAATGAAGACTTGGAACTAGCAGCAACAGATATAGTTTCCTGCCTCACTTCAGCAATTGATATTGTCCCTCATATCAAGGAAACCTACTTGCGGAAGAAATTGCCAACTTTCACGTGGCTTTTAGGAGAGGCTTAGACGTCTAAAACAGACCTGTCATTTCCAAGATCGGGAATGGCGAAAAAGGTATGACTCACAGGAAGGACTCTTATGAGAGAATACAAAACAGCCACTAAGAAAGAGAAATGTCTTTTCCGTACCAATATGTTAGAGTCAGCCAACTCTGCTAAAGATCTCTTCAAACTGGTCAACTCTCCTGTTTTACTCACCTGGCAGTTGAGCAAACAGAGCTTTGATTCCTCAGTATGTAGTCAGGTGCTCCCTTTGAACCTTGACCGCCCAAGGCTGGACTGCTTCAATGAGCTCTAACTGAATGTCAACAAGACCACACTAGTCAAGCTACAGTTGGTACAGAATGTGGTGGCAAGACTGAGTCTTGATATTACCAAACATCAATCAGTCCTGGCGGGTATAGCAAAGCTTCACGGTTACCATTGAATAAGAATATCACCTTTAAAGCCTTATTCATTGTTCATAAGGCTTTACAGAATTCTGGAGCTGGAGGAATTAGAGCCATGTTCCTGTGGTACATTGCCTCTGGACTGTTCCAGTCTGCAAGCCATAACCATGTGATTGTTCTTCAATTTCAGAAGGCGAGGTGTTGAGGCAGAGCTTTTTTGATGGCCACAGTCAAGCTCTGGAACTCGCTTACTCATTCCATCCCTAGCCTTTATAGGCTCATACTGAGTTCGTAAAAGCCTTGAAAACCTGGCTTTTCACTCTCTAATGGAAGGTACAAGGTCTCTGTGATTCAAGAATCAGGATTCCTGCTAACCATACTTCTTTTCAGGAGTAACCGTCATTTACACCTTGACACCTCTGGGCTTTTGTTCACGCTCATATAAATCCAAAAGAAAGAAGTTTACATTTTTTACGCCTTACCTGTTCACCCACAGCTGGGTTGTTTCCCCCCAAATAGAAGCTTTCCAATTTTGGCAGGTCTTGTCCATGCCTCTGAATTCCTTTTCCCTGCTTCATTCATTTCAAAATGCTAAATATAGCCTGACTGCAGAGTATGACTAATGTACCATAACTGCATTTTCTGTAAAACGGCTGTCCATGGACTCCTGCAGTGTTTCCACTTGAGACCTCTCCTTCAGCTCCTGCCTTTCCTGCAAATAGGCCTTTTGTTTACTACTGAATTCAAATCCAAATGTGGCAAGAGATAACAGCAGCATTTTTCTCTGTATATATCAAGTAAATAAATGGGAGCAGCAAACTATTAGAAGCGTATGGGGCCATTATTCTCCCTCATTTCATTCCAGATCTACCTGTCCCTTATGAAATGCGCAAATTAATTTAATTTGCCATTACCATTAATCTCTTGGAGATTTATAGTATTCTGGAAGTAGGCTAACAAGATTGACCACTTATTGTCCTTAAAGGTTAGTATACTGATGTTACCATAGCATGTTCTATTAGCTATTGACATGATAGTCAGCCCTGTGAATCTGCCCACACATCCTCCACCAGGAAAAGTGTGTACTTTCGAAGTAGAATGGGTACTCCAATAATTAACAACATGACCCAATATGTATTGGAGGGTTGATCTCCACCCTGTGACTTGACTATTTTTGACCCATAAGTACATCTCTTGCATGAGCAGCACATCTGGTTCAAGTCTGTGGAGCAGGTCCTTTTCCACTCTCCTCTATGTTTACTTCCTTTTCCCATTCACATTTCAAGAAATACATTTGAATGAGGTAGTCTTGTTTTCCCATATATTTCATTTTGTTCTCAATAACATTCCAAGATTCATGCCAGTGTCAACTAAAAAACAGTCAGCCTCCTGCAGAAGTTGTACAAATGGATCTTCTGTATCTAACTCATTAACTCTCCAAAACCCCACCTGTGCAGCTACACCACAGGCTCAAAACTACTTTTCTCCTTAATTTGCAGTATGCCTGTCCCCCAAATAAAAACATAGTCAAATAAAAAATAATTCACATTTTCTTTGTACCTAGTTTAAGTTGTACATCTAAGAGACTGATCGATACCCAAACCCCAACATCATACCCACAGTATATTGTCATATTAGATCTCTCCGGCCAGAAAGTCAGTGAGCCATGTGTCATCAAGTCAATAAATAATGGGCAACCTCTGATGATTGTACCTGGGACATGCTTTTTAAAGAACCAGACTTCAATATTTACACCTAACATTAACCCTAGTCTCATTGTTAAGGGTCAAAACTCTCTTAAAAGGAACATAAACAATATGACACAAAACACAGACCATAACTTATAGGAACTGCCTAGTTGTGCTACAGGGTCAAATCTCCTAAATCATCTGTGTAATCCTAGTAACCAAGAAGAGGGCAGAGCTAGACTGGAGCTGCCACCCACGGTTACACCATACACAATAGTTCTGGCCAACGATCCACGCCTAACATCCCAGGAGAAAAAATCTAGGGATTTGCTGAGAAAGAAAGTCATTTTTTGGCTAGGCACAAAAACAGGGCTCACAGAGGCCTTATTCAGCGAATTCAAGATGGCAAGAAGGGTTGAGTGGGTTGGGAGGGATCATAAAACACTCTCAGGTGACTGCATAGTACTGACATTTAAAATGCCTCATCTGATACAAGAGATCCTTACCAGAGTTAACAAATTAATTACGACAATGGATATCAATGTACTGCCCCATGGCTACTTTTACCGCCCGCCTAACCTGAACAGACCAGATCAAGGGGAATGGGCCTTTTTGAAAGCCTACTGTACAATTATATTATCTCAACTCAGAACCGTTTTGACATTCTACCTTCCTTAGAGGAAATTAATTGACTTAAGTCCCTCATACTATTATAAAGAGTGTTGAGCTCATCCATCATATCGTAACAAATTCAACTTGTCCTGATACCAGGGTATTGCCCTCTGTTCTGGGCAACAGCCCAAAAAGTCACATAACATTGCCAGTTGATAATCATAGTATACACACACATGCTAAACAACATCACAGTATAGTAATTGATCACACTGACAAAACACATAATAACCATGATCAAGGAACAAGATCATTATTTGACATACTGTTCTGGAACGTGACAGGTTTGAGCGCCAAATTCACTAATCCAATGTGATTATCCTTTGTCAAGGACTTTGACATACTGTTCCTACAAGAGACCTGGGTGGTGGGCTCCTTACATCTTAATGGTTATAAAACTTTCCATTCCCCGGCTGTTACATCTGTCTGTGGGAGGAATAAGGCTGGCCTATGTATTTACGTGTCTCATAGAGTGAATGTTAAAAAGCTAGTATTCTTGATATCAAACATTTTCTATCAAGTCTTGATATTATATATTGATAACACACATTGTACGGCTATATTGACTTTTTACAATAATATTCCAAATGACCGGGTAGGGATTATGAGTAAACTGCTGGGGGACCTGAATATCATACATGAGGAGGAGAAGAATATGGACATGTGTATTATATGGGGGGAGGATTGTAATTCTGATTTGTGTTTGCCCGCTATAGGAGGATATTTGGAGTTTAGAGACTGATGATGGAACAGATAAGGGCCATTTTCCTCATACAGCACTTGTGGGCCATCTAAACACAATAAAGTACTCCTCTGATCTTGAATTTGCAAATGAATTATGCTCCCCTACAGTTCCATTTAGCTGTACTTTAAATGGTCGAGGGATGCGTTCTATTATTGATTACATCTTGGTTACAAATAGACATTCCAGTAGAATACACCATTTTGTAACACACTCTGTTGCCTTTTCCAATAAGCATTACCTTAGATTTTCCAAGTAATGTGTTGAATACAGAGGAGTATCCGAACACCAGACACTTTTTTATCAATTGTAAATCAGATTCTGATATTTTGAAATCCTTCATGGTAATATGTTCTGTAACCAAGAGGAATTTATTTGTGGAAAATACATAACTGCATACTAAAAAGCAGGGAAGGTTTGCTACACACTGTTCAAAAGCACATAGGGCATTGAAAAATGTCTTAAATAAACCAGTCAGGAATCAGCCTGAAATCAAGATGGCTAGAAAAGAATATAGAAGTGCTCTCAAAAAATGAAAGGACGCCCTAAGAGAAGAATTATGGAGGGCCCTCCAGGAAGCATCCCTATTTAGGGATAACACACGCTTTTGGAATGCAGTAAATGCACCGTTTATAGTCCCCAGAGATTTACCAACAATTAAGATCACAATCGGCGAGGACGAACGGATAGAAATGTTTTCAAATATGTACAACGATAAGGCCCAAGTGATATTGCCTGTCATGTATAGACGAGCCTCAGAGCTAGATCTAACTCCCTTTGATACAGTGGACGAAATATCTTTGCAATAAAGGCTAGCGCTGGAAGTAAAGCCCCTGGCCCAGATGCTGTGCCTGTGGACCTCTATAACTATAACCCTTCACTCTGGGGCCCATTAGTAACACTGGTTTTGTAAGCCTGTTGTAAATATGGTTTTATTCCATCCTGGCCAGAATCCATACTGATACCTGTTTTTAAAAGGTGTGACCGTAATGGTCCCCTCTGTTACCGGCCAATATCCCTATTGGATTCTTTTGTGAAAGTGGCCGGTTGAATACTATTCAACAGACTACAGACATGGGCGAAGGAAGTGGAGGTAATCTTGGAACTGCAATAGGGATTCCGGGTGGGCCTTTGTACTACTGAACAAGGATTACATTTGAATATTATCTAGGGCAAATACACATGAGCCAAAAGTGGGAACCTCTTCCTGGCATTCAAAGATCTTAGTTCTGCATTTGACTGTGTTAGATACCACCAATTGTGGAGCACATTAGAGGCCCTGGGAGTGGACACCAAATTATACATTTTCTGAGGCACCTCTACCAAAATGCAAATGCTAGGGTTCGTTATGGTGGTCTAGGAGAGTGCACTGCCAAATTTCCAGTAATAAAGGGATTGAAACAAGGGTGCGTGTTAGCCCCCTTTCTTTTAACGTTATATATTAACAGCCTTGGGCCAGTTTCAACAAGCTAGTGCCAGGATTTCCCATACATTGGCAACCGCCCAATTCCAGCATTGCTGTATGCGGATGACGCTGTACTCATGTCACCCACACAACTAGGGCTGCAAAGAGTTGTCTCTAGTTTTTCATCTATCCTGTCTAACTTAAGTCCCCAAGTAAATGCTAATAAAACTTATATTATCAAATGCATAAGCAGAAATGTAAAATGTTGGGACATTTTTATAAATAACAGCAAGAATGAGATTACTAATAGATTTTCATACTTTGGGATTCTCTTTGAACAAAAGGGGTCCTGGTCACACGCTATTTTAGCTAGAGAATTGCTATTTTCATAAGTCTTAGTCAATTTTGCAAGCAAATTGGGTAAAAGACAGATTGTTGAGTTACTGAATATTTATAAAGCAAAGTGTATCTCAACTGCCATGTATGGCGCTGGAATTTGGGGAGACGCTGACTCACAACTGATGCAATTAATTGAAAATGCGTTCTTGAGGTATTAATTAGCAGTCCAGAATAGTACCACCACCTACATATGCCATGCTGAACTTGCATTGCCATACATTAAAGTACTAATCAAGATTCAACTGATCTTGTTATGGCACAAGATTTGGTCAACATAGTTTACCAGTTTTAATTGAGCAGTACTAAGTGATTGCTTTAAACTCCAGAGGGAGCTTCATATTCCCGGGATAAAATACGTAAAGAATGTTCTTACAGATCTTTGGCACCCTAAATATTTTAATGATCCAGGTATTATTACCATAATTTCAAGAACATTACTAAAGACTGACTGGCTAGAGCTTCTGGAAATGATTAGACGTTCGTCTGAGATAATAAAAGCTACAGTTAGGGATAATCAAATGCTACTATTTCAACCTGGTGTGCATCCATACCTTGGAACTGTAAAAGAGGGGTATGACAGGATGCTGCTGACCCTTCTACGTTCAGGAAATCTACATAGGTTAACAACTTTCCCAGACATGAATGATTGGCCGAAAAACGTATGCTTGTGTCCATGCAAGGGTATTTCTACACAATCTACAATACGCCTGTTATTGTTTAGTAAATAATATACTATGCTCAGAAAAAGATGGATAGTGCCATTTTAAAGGTGTTGGTATTGAGACAATGTTGCCCAGCTTTTTATATACTACAATTTTTAGAACATGAAGTGTTTTTCAGCTCGTTAACTAAATTCATAAAAAGTGCAATTAGATGTAGGAAAACAATGTGATTAAGGTAGATGTTTTTTTAACATTCATATCAAATTTTAAGTCAATACGATTGTTTTTAGACTATGTGTGATAATGATTTTATGACTGTATTTTAATATGTGTTTTATGATTTAATCTTTTAAATCGAATAAAGCTTATTTTGGTTGATTGATTAATTGTACTTCATTAGAGCATCAACGTATGTCCTTGATGGACCTGCTCTCCATGCTGCTGGTCCCAGACTCTGTATCTTCTCCTTTAAAGATCCTTCATTCATATCACCACACCTGCTCTCCAGATATGTATCTTTGTATGTTCCTGATCATCCAGCCCTCAAGCCGGTCTCCTTCATCATCCTATTTCAGAAAATATCATTTGTTTACCAAAGCAGGAAACAGCAACATGTATTTCATGTTTTGCATTGTCAGTTCTTACCAAATTGTATTAGCGTTCTGTTTCGGTTCTGCACAATCTGGCGAAACCTGGGAAAGAGATAACAATAGCACTACCATAATGCAGGAGTGCCTTGCTGAGAGCAGTCAACATCTCTGTCCCTGAAGTTTAGAATGGAAGTGATAATTGTTCTTGTTCTGTCTCCGATCTGAGGTGGAGGGGGGGTGAGCCTGATGTGCTCTTTCAACCATAAATATTTTGACAGGCCCTTCGGTTCAAGCACAATGAGAATGAAATATTCCACCAAGTTCAACAGGTGTTTTTTTGGACCTTGCAACAACCCCACAATGCATAAGTTGTTCCAATAGGAGAACTCATCTGCATCTAAATAAAAAAATTGAAATCCACTGAGAACCATCCCTCTGAGCCTTTATCTTACTTTTCATGTTGTTGATATCCATGGATTAATTAAAGACAGCTTTTTTCCAATTATCTCAGTTCTCTTATATTTTCCATCATATGGAGAAGATGACAGCCTAGTGCCACTGTATGTACCTTCTTCCATATAGCAGTTTCAGATTCCCTCACAACTGCCAATACCACTTTTTTTGTGTTCAAAGAAATGTTATTGGTTTTCTTTAAAATACAAAATACATAAAAGAGGGCAAAGTATTGTAGATACATCAAGTCAATCATGTCGCCATTACTAGAAGCCTACAAGAGGTGGATCGGATGGTACATTAAAATCGGATCAATGCAAAGGGGCACGAGTTAGTGAGTGCACAACCTTGGACTGCAGTAGATCTTATTGACCAAGTCATCGAAGAGACAGCATACACACTAATTGTCTTTGGTAGATCTGTGTCAGGTTAATACATTTGAATTATGCTTTCCTCTGTAATAGACCGTGAGGAACAAACTGATTGAAGCTGGTAGTCATGAACAATATATTATCCTAGAAGTTGCTGTTGATCCTAATTCTAGCATGGGACGAATTATGAACAGTATAATGCTCATAGTAAAAGAGATGAGGATAGGAAAGCAGAGAATGAAAGAGTTACAGACGGGGGAGGGGTAAGAAGAGAGAAGCTAGGGTTCGGTGTCAAAGGGCTAAGACTAGAAGTGGTATACACTAAATTAAAAAGGAACCTTCATTTAATCCCAATGAGAGATCTTCATAAGCAGTGAGGGCCGTGAGGTGATATGGTGCATGATCATCTCGGCCTAGTAACTCAGGGGGGGTTTAAAAACGTTAGGACTAGCGTCAAGCACCTTCCTTAATTTCCTGTGTCTGGGTTTCCAAGGAGAGGTGTTTAAGACACTATTGTCTGCTCCTCTTAAAACAATTAAGCATTATTTCCATTTCTTGAATGAGATTTTCCCACAGCTCTTCCAATTACACAGGACTGTTTTATACGCTAGTGTTAACATTAAGATCAATATAGGATAATGGGGTAACCGGGTTACGTGTAGAACCTGGGGATTAGTGCATTAAGAGAACAACGGTTCTGCCACTGGTTAACTTCAAGAGTGCGTACAAACTGTATTCAATTTGTGTTCCTCTATTCTGATAGGACTCCCATTTAATGAAAAATCTATGTATCTTAATTACATCCAAACCCAAACAAAGTCACTAACTCATGTTTTTCAAATATGATTTTACTATAAATTCATGTGAAAACATGTATTAAAAAGGATAAAGTAAATACACACACACATAAACACTATACAATAACATTCAAAATAATGACATAAAAATGGGCACAAAACTATGAATCTACTTATCACAACACCAAATACACAAAGGACATATCAACATAAATGGCAAAAAAAAACACATTTAGACACAGTGTAAAATAATGTTGAGAATGTATCAACCCAGTGTGAAATAAACCTTGTTAATCTGTGTTAATCTGGGTGAGCATTTGCACTTGATATTTAGCTTCGCCGTTTTGACCCCTGGAAATGAAGCGAGAATGCATTTGTCTGTGGGGGTCTTCCTCAGGACCAAAATAAGGTCTGTGTGTGGCCTGTTTAGGAAAAATGAAGGTACTTTAGTGTTTGGAAAGGTTTGGATAAAAAAGTCTGAAGTGGAGGGACGTGTGTCTTTGGACAGCAGGACTGCTTGTTCACAAAGGATGACCTATCAAAAAACAACAAATAAGGGCTGTTACTACCCATGTGTAAGACATATTCCTGCAGAAACGTATTACAAAAGCTCCCTTGCAGGGACTGTACCTTAATCAGACGTTTTTCCTCACAATCTGTAGTTGCAATTGGTCCAAGGCATAGACGTGCCTATATATCTATATCAGGATGATGATTACAATTAAAAATATGTCTTCTGCCCAGAAAAGCAACTGGTATTCTGTCTATTCAAAATCTGCCTTACGTGTCTATTTAATGAAAAACACACACTAACCTCCCGGCGTCTGTTGCTTGGGGTTCAGAGATCAAATCCATTTTTGCTTTATTTCCAGGGATCGAAACGTCCACGCTAAGGGCCATATGTAAGTAATTTCGAAATACCGATTCCTAAAAACCAAATTTTACCAAATCGGTATTTCCTATGTACGTACTAATTCAGTAAATATTACCGAATAGGAAAAATGTGGTAAATATTTACTGATTCAACAATACCGATCATTTTTTCAGAACTGGTAAATACTGAATCGTTAAACGGAATTTCAGAAGAACAGCAATTGAGGGATCAGCCAATCATGTGCAACCACCACCCCTCCACACCAGGACGTGGCCACACCCAGGCAGGTGCACACAATCAGAACCTTCTGGAGAGGCTGTGAGTGCAGAGGAAAGAAACAGAGCCACTGCCTGAACTTTTTCCTAAAAATCTTTCACAATGGCCAGCCAGGACATAGAAAGAGAAGGAGGGGAAAGGAAAAGGAAAAGGAAACTTAAATTCAGTCCAATGGAACTGCAGGTCCTTGTGGAGGAGGTAGTGAAGCAGCACACAAAGCTGTTTGGAAGGCAGTCCCTGCAAGTTGCATAGTAAGAAAAAATAAATATCTGGCTCGGAATACAGTCTCAGGTAAATACCATCGGAGTGACCCCCGGTACATTGATGTGCTGAAGAAGCGGTGGTATGATCTCAGGATTATGACCAAAAAGAAGACGGCTGATCTGAGAAAACAATCCAGCCAGACAGGAGGAGGAAGGAACAGGGCACCTGCCCTGGCTAAACTGGAGCAGCTCGTGGAATCCATGATAGAGCCGGAAAGTGTCTGTGGAATTGGTGATGCAGACAGCTCTGCCAGAGCTGCTTCCAAATAAGGTAAGAAGCATGCACATAATTGTGCACCACCCTTCCCATATCCCAAATCCCCAATTGGGCTATGTGTATCCCACTCCAGTACAGGTTTTTGTTCAGACCAGCAATGCATTATGGGAGATGTAGTCAGTGAAACCCCTATCATGCCAGGAATTACATTGAACAACAAGGCATGTGAGACACATCAGCGAAAAGAAGGCAGAGGACAATGAGATAGTGTGCCACAAATGTGATTTTTAATTATTGCAATGCAGGCCAGCAGGAACACTGGCCTAATGTACAATTTCTGTCCACAGGCGAAATGTTGCGGGGGACAGCTCAGGGCAAGGGAGAGAGGGCACCCGGGAAGGACATCACTGAGAAGGCCAGTATGAGTGCAGGGCACACAACACCACCATAGCCAGCCTCACCACCACAGACAACTTCACCACCAAAGCCAGCTTCACCATCACATCAAGCTTCACCACCACAACCAGCCTCACCAGCAGCAACACCACCTGCAGTGGTTCGACCTAGGAAGAATGCAGCTGTCAGACTGTCGGAGTTTGTGTCCTCCTCAGAAGACTCCAGGGGGAGTAAAAATCTACTGTGCCACTGGATGGCAGCAATGCACATTTGCTGTCCAATGCTGAGGGAGCACCCACAGGTGCCAGATGCCGCTGCAGGGCTTGTGAGAGCAGTGCACCTCCACTGGGTGAGAGCCATGCTGTCTTCGGAGGGCTGGAGTCGACCATGGTAAAGGTGCAGCGCCTACAAGGAAAGGCAATTCTGTCAGTCCAGAGACAGATGAAGCACCTAAATGAAAACATGAGCAACATTGATAAGAGCATTAGCTCAATGGCTGAGGGAATGAAGGAGATGGCAGAGGGCATGCAGGTCATGTCCCATTCAGTGATTCTGCTTTGCAGCAATATGGATGAGAACAGGCAAACACGGCGCAGGAAGAGGCAGAAGTTTGAATGCCATACAAGTGCAGTGAACTGCCTACCTACTGCCACATCTCTGCTATGCAGGCGGTCTGTGTCCATGCAGGAGGGGCTGGCACAGTGCAGCACTGATATCTCAAGGAGGCTGGTAAGGGTAACCAGTGCACTTCGCTTGAAGTGCTGCTGACAGCACAGTCTGACGCTACTGGTGCTGTGGAAGTTGGGGACAGCTCGGAGACGGCCAGTCGGAGCAGCATTCCACCCCCCCCCCCCCCACAACAGACATTCGGGGGAGCAGTAGACGGCATGGGACTGGCACTGGATCCACAGCCAGTAAGGACAGCCAACTGATGGCATCCAGCACTGTTGTGCTTGGCCGCAGACGCTGATGCAGCCCACACGTTCATAACTGAATTGGGTGAAGTAACCCATGCCTTCCATCAAGGGATGTCACATATTGGACTTGCAAGTTTGGCCGTTTGTGTTGTGGCATAGTGCCCAGATATTAAAACTACATCATCTTCATACAACAATAGGCTGTGTCTCGTTACTTACTTAAAAATAGTTGCGTGTGATCTCTGCCTGTCTTAGTCTCCCATCTGTTGCTGGCGCTACTCCTGCTGCATTGGGCTCTGGCTGTGCAAGTTCATCATCATTAGTTAATTCTACTTCTGTACCTTTCTTTGTGTCAAGGTTGTGCAGCATAGCACAGGTAGCAAAGATTTTGCAGCAGATGAGGGGTGTGTACTGACGTGTGCCTCCGCTTTTGTGGAGGCAGCGGAACCTGCTTTTCAATAGTCCAAAGGTGCGCTCCACAATGTTGCATTGATTTGTGTGCCACATTGTAATGTCTCACACTTGAGGTTGATGGGTTTAGGTTGGGAGTGAGGACAAATGACCGCACAGCATATGCGCTATCGCCTAGGTGACTAATAGAGTGCCATTAGTTACATACACCAAAACACATTCAGATGCAGTATCTATCAGGGTGTGTCACAGTGATTTTCCTAGCAGGTATCCTTCCCCAGATTCTCCCGCAGCCGGGAGTGTGTAAATTACACTGTTCAGGAAGATGTAGGAGTTGTGGGTGCTCCCAGGAAATTTGGCCACAATGTCAGTGATTATGTTGCTAGCATCGCAGATTACCTGCAAATTTATGGAGTGGGTGGACTTTTTCTTCCTGTACATGTACTCAGTTGCTGCAGGTGGGCAGATTGGAATGTGTGTCCCATCAATACAGCCTATGACGTGCGGGAACTCTGCCATCTGGTAAAAGTCTGTCTTGGTTTTCTGCAGTTCCGCCTGTGTGTTTCAGAAGCTAATGTAGTGATGCTTTCTCTGCATCAATGCATCCAGGAACTTTTTTAAAGAAACGTGACAGGCAACTCTGAGACACCCCGCCTACCGCAGCTATCACCCCCTGGTAACTGCCAGATGCCAATTTTTCCAATTTCAAAAGTGCTTTATTCGAGTATTACGCATAAAAGCAGACATACGAACATATAATAAAATTCATTTACAGGGTCATTTAGACATAAGCACATATCACAGGTGCAAAGTTCTTCCATCGCAAGATCGCCGACATCCACAACAGCTTCAACTCCTCATCCGCCCCGACTGCAACAGACCACACCCCGAATGCCACCTGCACCGACCAGCTGACCTCCTGGTCCCACGTCAACAACGAAGAGACACGCAAGTTCATGAACTCCATCCACTCAGGAACTCCGTCAGACCACTGCCCACACCACGTTTTAAACAAAGCTGATGCAACCATTGCACCCCAACTGCGGAAGATCATCAACATCTCCTTCAACAGAGCAACATTCCCGGAAAGCTGGAAGCACGCCGAAATCAACGCCCTCCTCAAAAAGCCCAAGGTGGACCCCAAAGACCTCAAGAACTTTCGGCCCATCTCCCTGCTCCCCTTCCCGGCAAAGGTCATCAAAAAATCACCAACATGAAGCTGACCCGACACCTCGAGGACAACTACATCCTAGACCCATCCCAGTCCGCTACCACACCACTGGGACTGCACTTATCGCCGCCACAGACAACATCAGACGCCAGCTAGAAAACGACGAAACTTCAGCCCTCTTCCCCCTGGACCTGTCGGCTGCCTTCGACACGGTCTGCCACCATACACTAAGAACACGCCTCCAAGTAGCAGGAATCCAGAAGAAGGCCCTGAACTGGACCACATCCTTGCTCTCCAGCAGAACCCAGAGAGTTCTCCTCTGGCCCTTCCGATCTGTGATCACCGACCTCATCTGAGGCGTACCCCAGGTCTCATCCCTCAGCCCGACCCTGTTCAACATCTACATGGCCCCCCTCCCACAAGTGACCCACCAGCATGACCTGAACATCAACTTCTACGCTGACAACACCCAGCTCATCCTCTCCCTCACCAAGGACCCGCACACTGCCAAAACTAATTTCCACGAGGGAATAAAGGCTGTCGCCGAGTGGATGAGGAGCAGCCATCTGAAACTGAACTCGGACAAGATGGAGGTCCTCATCCTAGGTCCCACCCCCTCTGCGTGGGACGACTCCTGGTGGCCGACCACACTGGGAGCAGCTCCAACACCAACGGACCATGCACGCAACCTAGAATTCATCCTCGACTCCTCCCTCTCCATGTCGAAGCAGGTCAACGCCATCTCCTCCTCCTGTTACAACACCCTCTGCATGCTACACAGGATCTACAAGTGGATCCCGACTGAAACAAGAAGAACAGTGAGCCAAGCCTTCGTCAGCAGCAGGCTGGACTATGGCAACGCACTCTACGCAGGAATCCCGGGCAAACACCTGTGATGACTACAACGCATCCAAAACGCCTTAGCCCAACTGATCCTCAACGCCCCACCGCAGCAGCCACATCACCTCCCACCTAAGAGACGTGTACTGGCTCCCCGTCCACAAGAGGATCACCTTCAAACTCCTCACGCACGCACACAAAGCACTCCATAACACCGGACCAGCCTACCTGAACCACAGACTCAACTTCCACACCCCGCCTGCCAGCTCCACTCCGCCAGCCTCGCCCTTTCTGCCATCCCGCTCATACAAACAATGACCTCTGGTGGCAGATCCTTCTCCTTCCTCGCCGCCAAAACCTGGAACACCCTCCCCACCGATCTACGGCAGACCCAAGACCTGCTCACTTTCAGAAGGCTCCTCAAGACCTGGCTTTTCGAGCGGTAGCTTTTTAGTATAAACAATGGTTCTGTCGGGTATACAACCTGATTACTTCAAGTGTGAATAAATCATTCCAAGTTTTGATTAGTCATATGGTTACTTAAGACAATACTCCACTTAAAACATATTCAAAACGCAAATCCAAACCAAAGGGAGAGCAGTGTAACAATATATTTTTAATTTATGAATTGTTTTCATTCATAAACACCCTGTTTTTTATACATGAAGATTAATCAAGGAATCAAAAAAAAAATATATATATATATACTGTATAAAAAACGGCGCATTAAATAGAGTGTTTATATTGTGACATAGTGCACTAGTGGCATACAAATGGTGATTTATATACAGGTGAGTGAAGGAGGGGGACGGGAAAAGGAAAGGAAACAATCTTTTGGCCAGTTTCGGTATTCAAGTAATGGGGAAGCGGAAAGAGATTGAAGCTGGGTAGGATGGTAGCACCCTCTGCCTCTCATCCCACAGGATGAGCATCATGACGCAAGGGAAATCTCTGTCCCTACATTCATCCACACATACATACATGAATGATGAAAGACATGACACAGCAGTGCGCCACTGGATGTTTATTGCACATCCAGTGCAGTTCTGCAGCTGGAACGGTACTGGGAAATGCCGAACACACCACAAAATATGGGCCAGTGGAGGGCCAGCCAGAGTCCATCCGGGAATGACACAGACTGCGGAAGAGGAGGGGTGCAGTTCCCAGTCTGGTCGCCATGTCATTGGTCATCAAACCGGATGTGGCAGTCCATGTCATAGTCCAAGGTGAGTGCATCTGTGTGAATAGGGGGTCAGTGGAAGGTCATGAGGCCATGTGCGGAACTGAACAGAAACAGGCCAGGTGGCAGAAATTAATGCTACTGAGTCCTTCTGATCACAGGCCCCTCCACATCCTCATCCCCGGTTATGTGCTCAGCCCCACCGAGGGATATTGCTCTACCGGTTGTGGCACTGGGTGCCAAGGTTACATCAGGGGCCGGAGGTGGATTGTCGGCCACACTGAGTGCCACTGACACATCAGGTGCCGGAGCGGTTTGGCCTGTCGCACTGGGAGGCAGAGACACAACAGGGGGGGGAGATGTGGATGGTGTGGGGGCAGCAGGATTTATCATTGTCATGCCTTGTGGCAGCAATGCCATGATGAGAATCTGCAGGGCATGGTAGATCCCAGCTACGTTCTGCTGATGTGCAGGAGTGGCTGCCATCCTTTCCGCCTCCATCCGCACCATGTCCTCCATGAGCCTCCGCATGTGTGTCAGCTAAAGTCTGGTTTCACTGGAGCCACTCTGAGTGGATAGGTATTCTTCTCTCCGCGTCATGACACAAGCAATGTCAGTAAGGGCTTGTTGAAATCCATGGAGCTGGCTTACACACCCAAGGATGGGGTCAAGTTTGGTTGCCATGATGCTGAAGCCCAAATCGCACCTGCTCTGCGGTCTCCCCATGTGTTGTTCCTGGGGTCTTGGGGTAGTGCCGGGGGCTGTGTGTGCCTCCTGCTGGGTGCTTTGGGTAGTGGGTGGAGTCTCCTTGATGTAGCTGGGCTGCCCTGATCCTGAAGATGAGTGTCAGATGCGGTTAATGATGTCTTGGATGGTTTGGGTGTCGATGCTGGTGTTGTCCTCCTCCTCATCAGTGAAGAGTGGCTGGGACTGCACTTCAGGAGGTGTTGTCCGTGCCCCTGCAATGCGAAGGGGAGATGGTGTATTACAATGTGTTCACATGTATGTATCTGCATGGTACATGTTGACATTCAGACAGCATGACATTGTACATTGTGACAGTCTGTAGATCTGGGCGAGGACACAGAGTCATTGTGAGTGTGCCGTGTGCTCTGCTTGATTGTGGATGTGTGCCATTGTGCCCATTTCCGAACGTCCCCCAGTACGTGGTGGTCACTCACCCTGTTGCAGTTGTGTTGTGTCCTGTTGAGCAGTGTCCAATACCCTGACTCCAGCTACATTCTCCACACTGATGACTGTTGACACCAACTCCTCCACGTCATCCAGCTTGAGCTGTGGTGCTGGGCCCCCACCTCCAGTCTGCTTTGCTGCCTTCTGGTTGGCGGAGAGTTTCTCCTTAGTTCTCCGCTTGATGTCATTCCATCGCCTCTTGACCTCATCCATTGTCCTCTTGTGCTCACCAACGGCATTCACCTTGTCCACATTGTACCCTAGATTCCATTTTTGGTGCCCAATGACACATTGGAGGTGAAGAACAGTTGCTGATGGTGTTCCATCCCCTCCGTGACTAGGATACTGTTCGCCTGCAGACTAAACTTTGTCTTCCTCTTCTTCTTGTCCTTGCCATTCCCTGTTCCCGAGGTCCCGGGCTGGTCGTCTGGGGTGCTTGTGGGGTTGCGCTCGTCCACTGCACCTGCTCGGGCTGCCTCTATGGTGCTTGGGTGTTCATCAGTTTGTGTTTGGGTGTTTTTTCTACTTTTATAGTGATTTTTCCCACCTGCCAGGTGTGTGTTGCAGGCCTGGAACTGCTTATCGCTGATTTCCTCTTCGCGCTTTGGCACATCGCAGGTTTTTTGGTGTTGTGGTTTGTGTTTTTGTCTCCATCGAGGTGGTTGAATCGCAGACATTGTGTTTGGTTTCGGCAGACTATTGCATGCTACCACTGCGTTGTAAAGTCCACATTGCTACTGGGTAATTTTATCGCGATAGGCTGCAAAGTTAAAAGTTGCGTTGTGCTACTCTTGCAGTAGTTATCACACGTTCTTGTGAATATACCCCCAAAAATAGTGTACCAAATGCTGGTAAATCCTGAGACCTCTTTCTCAAGGACACTTGGTGATATGCCAAGCATAAATCAATGACTGAAAACACTCTTGCCCCCCATAAATTGGCTAAAGCATATGTACCTTGGGAATGGGGTGACATTCAATAATAACATTCTTATTTAGAGAACGTAAATCTGCAAAAAGTTTAACTTCTCTTGATTTTTTACATGCTAGCACTACAAAAGAGACCTGCTGTGATGATTCACAAGACACAATTATGCCCTCCTCATATAACTTTTTTAACATTTGCTTAAGTTTCTCCTTAACGCTTAATGGTACTGGCTTTACTTTGTGAACAACTGCTTGAACATTCAGTTTTAAACACATTTGATGTTTAGAACCTCTGATTAGCCCCACTTTGTCAAAACATATTCAGCACATCATTCCAATATGATCCCTACATTTGTATCCTCAGCCTCATACTCCAAATAAGCAATAAGTAACACTTCCAACACCATGGAATTTTCTGCTACTGGTTTGAGATAAATTCTCATCCTGGCTTATTATGTCCAACCCACTATATCCTTACCTTTACTTACATCATATACTTTCTTGGATGTGGTTCTCCCCAAACATTCAATTTCTGATATAAAGTAGCCAAACAGATTGATATATTTTCGCCTGAATACCTTTTGATTGATATCAGTAGGCATTAGGTTGAAATTGTTTCCCCAGTTCTTATAAAAAATGGTATCTCTCTAAATAATAATAGGCAAACCGGAGTCTGCCATAACTTGAAGGTTTTTTCAGCTGCAAACTCTGGCGGGAGCTTAAGCCCAGAGCGACCACCACTATCAAACGCAGAAACGCTCTATTACAGAGACGCCTTTTGGACTGCCATCCACCCTGGTGGAACTACGAGTCCCAGGGTGCACCAAGGGCCACAGCACTCCCACTTCCACTTCCACTACCGCAGGTGAGGGCGAGGCGCTCCCATTGCGCTACAAAGTGCAGACTCTCCCCAACGGTGTGGGACGAGCATAGAACGCTCCTCGGCCGCACCCAGGCCAAGGGCGGGCCCGTCCTTGCCTGTCATCGTCTGTAGGAGGCTGGGCTGGGCCACCCCCTGATGTTGTGACTCTGGAGCTGCCGAGTGTGCCCCTTACTGCAATCCACAGAAGGTACTCCATACATCACAATTATTGACACTAACTAACAGTACAATTTTCTCTACCATTGAAATTTTGTTGTAGACCTTGTCCTTATAGTCTCTGGTGGTATTATATAGTGCATTGTTACGTTGTAGACGTAGCTGCCTTGTAGGTAATATACACAGCTGATTATTAGCTGGAGTAATGGGGAAGCAGAAAGAGATTGAAGCTGGGCAGGACGTGCTAGGAAAAAGCAATTAAAAAAACGGCCTTTGGCAGCTGCAAAAGGTGATGAGAGTCAAGGGGGGATTGGCGAGGAAATCCTAGAATGCATAGAGAACATTGTTAACGATTGTGAGGTATTTTTGTCATCACCCGCTCCAGCCCCTATTCCCCTGCCAGCTGGAACTCCCCTCATTAAATCCCTCCCTACCACTGCTGGATATGGAAACATCCCAAACCTATTCAAACTTGCTTCTAGGAAAACTAAATCGCCTGCCGTTGTAGCTGAGCATAACTTAGTTCCATCTAGTGTGCTGGATATGGATGGTCTGCCCTGCCCAACAGAAAATAGCGGATTGGAAGAGTTCCCACTACACAATCGCTTTGCTGCCCTTGCCGAAGGTCCACACATAGATACACATTGTATCATCCCCATTCACGCACCTATATCGTCCATTACTCCAAGCTCAGATATTGTGCAGGAAGTAGAAGATGATAGTAGTGGTAGTACACCTTTGATTACCGACCTCCAAACTATAATGGCATCATTAAAAACAGCATAAAGGCCTTAACCTCCATAGTCCTAAAACTTTACCAAAGAATAGACGGCACTAATGAACTATATCCAACGCCAGCAGTTCTATCAAATGCTCTTTCCACCCAGGTTGGTCTTGTTCAGAGGCAGTTTGTTTTAAATGAGAACCAAAATGGCCGTAAAACGATTCCTACGGATTCAGATCTATACCGCTCTCAGACTACTAAGGTACCCACTAGTGCTCCTTTTGGGCAATACAGATCTTTTAAAGTGCAAGGCAAGGGAAATGTGGTTGCAACACGGGACAAGGTGGTACCTAGCACACCATTAAGACTAGCTTCCAAGGCCCCTAGTAGGGCACCTGCATACTAGAAGGTCCATGAGGCATCACTGGCAAATCAGGTATCCAACCTCAAGCAAGTTATTCCCCCCAAATCCGAATTTTCCTGACTACTGTTCCTAAAGTCGACTCCAACTGCCTTAGATGTGAGAGTGGGGATGTCTTAAAAAACAAAGCAATACATTGGCTGAGACATGTCCGGGGGTGCAGATCCATAATAATGGAGGACATCATTCTCGCCAAGAGGTGCATCATGGCCTATAGCCCTGTGGATGCAATTGAACTAACACTAACCTCAGCTCAACTAGTGCACAATCTGATTGCCTTGGGCGCAAGATCTCATTCCAACGCATCAACAAGATTAGGCTGAGATTGACTGCTCCCCCCGGTCCAAAAGCAAGCACAAGTAAAGCACCCCTGGCTTCCCCGACTTCAACACTATCACAGATTGATTGACTCATTCCCTCGCCTCCCAGTCCAGCAATGAATAGCCTTAGTATGGACTAGACGATCCCTATAGCCACTTTCCATCTACACTCTGGGGTTGTCTGATGGAGCAAGAGCGTAGGAGTTGTTCCCTAGTAGAGCCTGACCATTCCCACTCACCATTGGCAGCGAATACCTGCCCCCATGCTAGCGACTCAGCTAAAAGAACTGACAGATGAGTTGGGCCCATATTGCAAGTGTTGCCCTCCCCCCAGGTCCTGGTGGAACTAGGTAATGGGGATATGATGAACATCCTCTCATGGAACCTGGCAGGTATTAGTCAAAAGTGAAGCTGCCCATATTGGTTTGACCTAGTTTCCTGCCAGGAAATATGTTTATTTCAGGAAACCTGGTCCCAGATTCCTATACATATCCCTGGGTTTAAGTATTATACAAAAAACCAAAGCACACAGCAGCAGACCAAGGTTTAGCACATCGACTTCTTCTGTTTCCTAAATTCGTGTGGTGCAACCACTCTCACCATCCGCTGCCAAGGATGTCCGTCATATAAAGAGTTTTACAAGAAATTTGAGAGGTGCACTCAATAAAGTCAATAGTACAAGAAGTTCATAAATTTTGTGAGTCTTCTGTTCTTTCTTTAATG
This sequence comes from Lissotriton vulgaris, assembly GCF_964263255.1. Lineage (NCBI taxonomy): Eukaryota > Metazoa > Chordata > Amphibia > Caudata > Salamandridae > Lissotriton > Lissotriton vulgaris. Next base: position 1,088,952,644 of record NC_141696.1, on the reverse strand, counting down.
GGTTCTTTTATTTTCTCTTTTTGAGATACACAGGCACAGCCAACGCGTTTCATTCCCTTTAGTGCCTTGGGAATTTCATCAGGGCATTGAATAGGATCATCTTAATCCGATGGTCCAGAATATGGTTGCACCTTCAGTACCGGTGCTGCAGGAATGTTGTCAACAGTATAACCCTTGTATTCCTGAATAGTATGGAAGTAATGTGCCAAGAATTGTTTCGGAGAGTTGTTCCACAGTCAAGCAGCAATGGTATGTGGAAAAGAAAACGAGAAATTGTCCTGGCCCCCGTTAACGTGTGGTCCGTAGTGCAAACGAGTTTCAGAAAAAAGGGGGGATGTGCTTGTTAATGACTACCATCCATACGGGTTGCCAAGTAGTTCTTATGATGCGGGACCTGTGATAGGGTGTCGGGATCTAGCCCAATGCGCCTGCTCAAGGAACTGCAATCACCGGCGGTCCTGGGGCGCGGAACTACATTTCCCAGAATTCCCGGCGGGGATCCCGGGATATCTGCCGGTAGAACAGGAAGTCCGGCGTCAGTAATTCTTTTCGGATCCTAGGCAGCGGCTGCTCCTCGGAACGGCGCCTTTCCAATGGCTCCGTGTGTTCCAGATTAACCGGTACTGGTGAGAGCGCTTTTGTGGGTCTCTGTTAGCGCGCTGGATAGCGTGTGGAACAAGGTGAACCTTCACATGTTTTCTGATAGCGAAAGCACAAAGACTATTGTTGGCTGGAGATTTGCCTCGCGGCTGCGAGGAACTGTTGGTTTCTTATTTGGCATTTAGCTCGCTGCTGCGAGAAAACATTTGGGCATTACGAGCGTTCGCTCTTTGGTGTATATTCTCATGAGGAATGAGCATACTGGGGTGAATACAACCTTCGAGTGGCGGAGTGCAGGGGGGGATTGTTGGACCTCCACACTGCCGTCACGAACCTAAGACTAATGGTTCATGAACAATTGTGAATTTGTGGCAAAGCAATTACCAAAGCGGAGTGTGGTAGTGAGTGAACTACACACTGCCGTGTTTGGGTATTTTTTGGCATCAGAAAGGAAAGAAGGCCTTAATCTGTTTCTGTTCAAATCAGATAACATTGCTAAAGTTTCGAATATTGTTTAAGCACGAGAAGTGCCATTTCATTATACTTTTGGGATCCTTTTACCACTCAAACGTTTTCACAGTGGGGTAGGTTTAAGTCAGTCATTTCTAAACTTTACGCTTCCTCAACCAGGCTTGATAGTAACCCTTTTCTTTTTGTATTACTCAGGAAGGAAGACGGGAGATACAGCACAGGGTGGTTAGAGTCAATTGATTTCAGGTGAATACATGTGGGTATGGTGTTAGTAAGAACTAATGAGAGTAGGATGTAGCCATGTATTAACCTGTATATTTTTGTCTTCCAGTTTCTTTATCCCTGCTGCCCCTTTCCTTCTCCTCTTTATTCTTTCTGGGTTTTTCCCCTTTATGGGGTTTTTTCCCTCGCCGTATCGTCTGAGCACCCTGTGTTTATACTTCAGGGTGTTCGGTCGGTCCGGAGGTGGAGCATTGTTGCTGCACGTGAATCCTGCGGAGTGCAAAGCCTAACAGAATTACTGACCCAAGAATTACACTCTGCCTGATTCATATGTAGCAGCAATGGCGTCCATGGAGGATGTGTTACAAGCTTTGGTCCTGGTACAGCAGGAGCTGGCCTCCTCCAAGGCTGAGACTGCAGCTTTGCGGGAGAAGGTGGAGCGTTTGAGTGGTAACCCGTTCAACGCTTCCGCATCATCTTCTAATGTTCAGGTTACTGTACCCCCACCCATTCCATTGGCTACTCCTGAACGGTTTTCAGGGGATCCACGTAAGGTGCATGTGTTTATGACACAGGTGCTCATGCATTTTTCTTGTAAACCGTCCTCGTTCCCCACAAATCATTCAAGGGTGGCATTTTTGATTTCTTATTTAATTGGGGATGCAGCTGATTGGGTGGTACCATTGGTGAAACGTGATGATGCTCTTTTGTCTAATTGGGCAGAGTTCAAAAAGGAATTTGAGAGGGTTTTTGACCGAAGAGCCACCACTTTCTGTGCTGATCGTGAGCTCTTGACATTAAGACAAGGTAGAGGAGAGTTGATAACATACCTAACGGCCTTCAATAGGCTGGTGGTAGAAGCATCATGGCCAGAGGAAAAAAAAATTATCTTTGTTTTATCAGGGGTTACATGATGATTTAAAAGATGTGGTAGCACAGGTGGATCCTCAGCCCACTACTTTTGAGGACATGGTAAACCTGGTGTTAAGGTTAGACAGTAGACTAACGGACAGAGGTAGCAATAGGAGACGGTGGGAAAGAGTAGCGTACTTTGTTGACAGAAACCCTAGGAAAGTATCTGGGGGTACGGAAGCTACGTCTGAACCAATGGAGATAGGGGCTCTTAGAGCACCATTGTCTAGAGAAGAGAGAGAAGCCAGAAAGGTACAGGGCCTGTGCATGTACTGTGGTAAGAAGGGACATTACGTCCGGGAATGTCCTTCTAAACCAAAAGCATCAGGGACTTTTAGTAGATTTAAGAAAGTCGCTGTGTCTAAAACTGTACCAGAGAACGAACAGAAGGAAGACCACACAGCGGGAGTAGACGGAGAACAAGCATGGAAGCTTACCTCCCTGTCATCCTCGGGTGATGAGGAAACAGAGCCTCACCTGGTGGTGGTGATGACGTTAGAATATGAGTTGGAAAGATGTCCGGTAATGGTGATGGTGGACTCAGGGGCGACTGGTAATTTTGTAGACGAGGGTCTGGTAAGACGTCTAGAATTGCCTCGAGTTCTTAGGGAGACACCAGAAGATGTTTTGGCAGTGGATGGGCAGCCTTTAACCTCAGGTCAGATAACGGAGAGGACTGGTGATTTGGGGCTATCAATGGTGACGCAAGGGTATGTGCATTCTGAGGTGTTAACATTGAACATCATAGATGCTCCGCAGTATGAGATTATTTTGGGCATGCCTTGGCTGCATAAACATAACCCTGTGGTGAATTGGCAGTCAAAATCTATACGATTCGACCCAGAGACCTGTAAGGACCATTTCACTCCTTGTATGTCTGCTAATGTGTCCGTGTTAGCTACACCATTTATTGCAGCCACTGCTGCGGAAAAGGATGTCAAGCTACCAGTAGTATACGCTTCTTACAGTGATGTGTTTAGTGAGGTGAAGGCAGAAACTCTGCCCCCTCATAGGGAATACGACTGTCGAATTGATTTAGTGGAGGGGGCATCGTTACCATCTTGTAGAGTGTATGCTTTGTCTGTGCCCGAAACCTCCCATCTGAAGCAGTACATTGACCATTATACTCGATTGGGTTTTATACGCCCCTCTCGTTCTCCCGCAGCTTCCCCTCTTTTCTTTATATCAAAAGCCAATGGGGACTTGAGAGCATGTGTGGACTACAGGGCGTTGAACAAGAACACCATTCGTAATCGATACCCTCTTCCACTCATTTCAGTCTTGCTCGACCAGGTGAGAGAGGCCAGGATTTACACCCGTTTAGATTTACGTGGGGCATATCACCTGGTTAGAGTAAAGGAAGGGGATGAGTGGAAGACGGCGTTCAAAACACGGTTTGGTTTATACGAATACCTAGTGATGCCTTTTGGGCTTTGTAACGCCCCAGCAGCATTTCAGTTTTTCAGAAACGATGTGCTAAAAGAATACGTGGATCAATTTGTGGTGATGTATATAGACGACATCTTGATATATTCTCAAGATGTTTCGTGCCACACGAACCATGTCTGCAAGGTCCTGGATAAATTGAGAGAACACCATCTCTATGTAAAGCTGAGTAAATGTGAGTTTGGGGTGCATGAGGTGGAATTTTTGGGTGTGAATCTTAGTCCTGAAGGATTACAAATGTCAGAAAGGAAGGTACAGGCAGTGAGGGATTGGCCAGCCCCCAAGAATGTGAAAGAGGTACAGAGCTTTTTGGGGTTCGCCAACTATTATCGCAGGTTCATTGTACACTTCTCCCAAATCGCTGTCCCTATCACTAGGCTGTTAAGGAAAGGGAGGTTATTTGAGTGGACAGGGGAGGCTGAGCAAGCTTTTCAGGCGCTAAAAAAGGCCTTTACTACAGCTCCAGTGTTGGCGCATCCTGTTCTGGAACATCCATTTATCGTGGAAGCTGACGCTTCGGATGAAGCCATAGGTGCGATCCTGTCTCAGAGAGACGTACATACTGGTCAGCTTCACCCTGTTGCCTACTTGTCGAAAAAACTGAGTTCGGCTGAGGTCAACTATTCCATCGCCGAAAAAGAACTCTTGGCAATTAAAAAGGCTTTCCAGGAGTGGAGACCGTATCTGTGGGGAGCAAGTCATGCAGTCACGGTGTACACAGATCACCGGAATCTCCAGTATATGTCCGCTGCTAGACACCTCACGCAAAGGCAGATGCGGTGGATGTTATTCTTTTCAGAGTACAACTTTGTTGTAACCTTTCGTCCCGGCTCGGAGAACAGAAAAGCGGATGCCCTTTCTAGACAGGGAATCCCCGCTGGACAAAATACCGAAGAACAGTCAATACTTCCTTCCTCGAAGGTGGTTTGTGTTGTGAGAGCTGAGAAGTTTCTGGAGGACATAAAAGACTCTAGGTCCACGGACTTTTGGGTTCGTTGGGCTTCTGCCAAACCAGACAGGAAGATTAGGCAGGGCTTACCCTTCTATGGAGAGTGTTTGTTTCTGCCTAACTTGGAGATTAGAAAAAAGGCATTCAGTTGGTGTCATGAAGCTCCTGCGGCGGGACATCCAGGGATCACAAAGACTGTGAATTTGCTTAGAAGGCATTTCTGGTGGGAGACTCTTGTGAAGGACACCACTCAATGGGTGGGCAGCTGTGAAGTCTGTGCGAGAAGCAAGGGGGAAACATCAAAAAGGAAAGGGTTGTTAATGCCAATGCCCACGCCTGATCGCCCATGGTCAAACATTAGTTTGGATTTCATCACAGGCCTCCCAAAACATCAAGGGAACACCGCGGCTCTGGTGGTAGTGGACAATTTAACGAAAATGGGCCATTTCGTACCTTGTGTGAACCTCCCCACAGCTAGTCAAACAGCACAGCTAATGGCATCACAAGTTTTTCGTTTGCATGGCATTCCAAGAGTCATTGTGTCTGATAGGGGGCCACAATTCATTGCTCGATTTTGGAGAGTATGGTGTCATGCACTGGGCATAGAAACTGCATTGTCAACTAGCTTCCATCCTCAAACTGATGGACAGACAGAACGTCTGAATCAGACTCTAAAGAAGTACTTGCGATGTTACTCAAAGGAGGCTCATGGGTCTTGGGTGGAGTTGTTGTGGATGGCGGAGATGGCCTACAACAACGCCTGGCATAGCTCCATAGGAATGTCCCCATTCAAAGCGAATTATGGGTATGATGTACGGACTCTACCGATACATATACCGGAAGAGGTAAACGATCAACCCTCGGTAAAAGAGCGGGTGCTATTGATAAGAAAAATACACAGCGCAGTGCAAAAACATTTGCTAAAGGCAAAAGAAACATACAAACGGTGGGAGGACAGACATAGGATACCTGGTCCTCAGTTCGAGGTAGGAGATAAGGTTTGGCTCTCGACCAAATATATCCGTTTCAAGCTCCGGAGCGTGTTTCATCCGCGCTTCATTGGGCCATATCCTGTGGTACGCCGCATCAATCCTGTGGCATACAAATTGAAGTTGCCCAACACATTGCGAATCCACCCCGTTTTTCATGTTCAGTTGCTGAAAAAAGCTCTTACCTCACGCAGAACTGCACCTCCGGTGTTGGCGAAGGATGGGAATCTGGAGTATGAGGTGAGATCCATAAAAGGCTCCAAGTTTCGCAGGGGCGTTCTATGGTACTTGATTTCATGGAAAGGCTATGGGGCGGAGGAGGACTCCTGGGAACCTGTTCATAATGTCCATGCTCCTCGTGCTGTGCGAACATTCCACGACAGATATCCCGCAAAGCCTGGACCTAGGAGGCGCTTGGGAGGAGGGCGTACTGTCGGGATCTAGCCCAATGCGCCTGCTCAAGGAACTGCAATCACCGGCGGTCCTGGGGCGCGGAACTACATTTCCCAGAATTCCCGGCGGGATCCCCGGGATATCTGCCGGTAGAACAGGAAGTCCGGCGTCAGTAATTCTTTTCGGATCCTAGGCAGCGGCTGCTCCTCGGAACGGCGCCTTTCCAATGGCTCCGTGTGTTCCAGATTAACCGGTACTGGTGAGAGCGCTTTTGTGGGTCTCTGTTAGCGCGCTGGATAGCGTGTGGAACAAGGTGAACCTTCACATGTTTTCTGATAGCGAAAGCACAAAGACTATTGTTGGCTGGAGATTTGCCTCGCGGCTGCGAGGAACTGTTGGTTTCTTATTTGGCATTTAGCTCGCTGCTGCGAGAAAACATTTGGGCATTACGAGCGTTCGCTCTTTGGTGTATATTCTCATGAGGAATGAGCATACTGGGGTGAATACAACCTTCGAGTGGCGGAGTGCAGGGGGGGATTGTTGGACCTCCACACTGCCGTCACGAACCTAAGACTAATGGTTCATGAACAATTGTGAATTTGTGGCAAAGCAATTACCAAAGCGGAGTGTGGTAGTGAGTGAACTACACACTGCCGTGTTTGGGTATTTTTTGGCATCAGAAAGGAAAGAAGGCCTTAATCTGTTTCTGTTCAAATCAGATAACATTGCTAAAGTTTCGAATATTGTTTAAGCACGAGAAGTGCCATTTCATTATACTTTTGGGATCCTTTTACCACTCAAACGTTTTCACAGTGGGGTAGGTTTAAGTCAGTCATTTCTAAACTTTACGCTTCCCCAACCAGGCTTGATAGTAACCCTTTTCTTTTTGTATTACTCAGGAAGGAAGACGGGAGATACAGCACAGGGTGGTTAGAGTCAATTGATTTCAGGTGAATACATGTGGGTATGGTGTTAGTAAGAACTAATGAGAGTAGGATGTAGCCATGTATTAACCTGTATATTTTTGTCTTCCAGTTTCTTTATCCCTGCTGCCCCTTTCCTTCTCCTCTTTATTCTTTCTGGGTTTTTCCCCTTTATGGGGTTTTTTCCCTCGCCGTATCGTCTGAGCACCCTGTGTTTATACTTCAGGGTGTTCGGTCGGTCCGGAGGTGGAGCATAGTTGCTGCACGTGAATCCTGCGGAGTGCAAAGCCTAACATAGGGTCTCCGGCGCTTCCTGCTACTCCCTGTGGATTTTCCCTGGGTTTAAGTGTTTCTTTAAACAAGAAGTACCTACCGAAGCGGTGCGAGCTTCAGATGGGCTACTCATCCTGGTAAATCTTACCCTAAACTGGAAAAAAAAAAGAGCTGGTTACTAATAATCTGGACATTTTGAGGATTATGCTAAGAAACAGGAATGGGCAAACTGTTGCATGTACAACGTAAGTACCAGAGGTGGTAGTTCGCCGACCCTTCCTGCTTTGGATAACCTATTGGGGGAAAAGAATGTCAGCTATCCGCTGATAATCGGTGGCAATTTTAATGTTACATTCAAACCCCTTGATTTGGTCGAGTCCTTTGACATGTCCGAAGAGGACAAAGTTTGGAGGGTACCCTACCCTTGTTGGAATTACCTCCATTGAAAAAATGGTCACATGCTGCCCTCCAACTGAATGCAATTTCCCTAGAATACAGGCTAAGGGCCACTAATGGCCGAACCAACTCCGATAAAAGTGGTGGAATGACCTTCAAAGGATTGACTATATATTAGTGGATCTGACCTTGTGACCCCAACTTCAGGACATGTTCATACACCAGGCCTGTGATAGTGCTCATAACTCCCTACACCTATCCATTACTCATCTATGGGGGAGCATTCGGCAGGATTTCACTGCCCCACTTTGCACGAGAGAGTTGAGTGCCACAAATGATAAGCATCGGCTCAAATGGCCCAATGTCTTGGCAGACGAATTTAAAATGCAGAAGATTAATGAAGCTCTAGCTAAACATTTAGGGACAATAGAATCAGCAAGTAGCAATCTACTCTACATGAATACATGTAGTGTCCTCCATGGAGCTTTTTTTGAGCAATTGACTACATTCTTTTTTATCCCCCCTATAAAGATAAGATCCTTGCGGGCAGTCACCATAGAGTAAATCCTTGGTACAACAAAACTGCAGGCTAGCGAGAGCAAGATTGACCACAGCCATCAAAAACAAGAACCAAGCAAGCATTTGTGACTGCAGAAGGGCCTATAAACAGGCACAGGGTAAAGCCAAAAAACAATGGGATGTAGGGAGATGGGAAGAGCTAGAGGAGGCTATTGGTCATCCTGACCCTCAACAATTTTAGTTGCTAGTTGCAAACACAAACTTCTACCGCTCCCCTCCACTGGCCAACAACATCACATCATTAGAATTGTACATTTCAATGAGCTTTATTCCATAGGTAACACTACCGATAGCTTTCAGATGCCCCCCAGCTTGGATGCCCACCAAAGCACAATTATATTGACTAGGAAAGAGATCATGAGTTTCTTAGATGCCATTATACCCGCCAAAACCTCGAGCCCAGATTGCATCCCAGGCGATCACTTTCGCGCTCATAGGGCGAACTGGGCGACATGTTTTATGAACTTGGCCAATGATATTGTCAGAGGAGGAAGTATTCCAGATTCGTGGAAGGGGGCTGAAGTGAATCTAATTTTCAAAAAAAGGGGCAGGTTTAAGCCCTCCAACTACCAGCCAATTAGCTTGATTAGTTGCGCCTAAAAGGTCTTCTGTTGCTCGCTCTTAACCAAAATCAAAACCTGAATGGATGAGAAGAACATCCTCTCTCCATTACAGGCAGGCTTTCGACGGAAGACCAGTACAATTGACCAGGCTTTTCGCCTTTTGTTGCTATATTGGAAGGTGGTTGTGCTGGTCAAAGGCAGCCTATATCTTGCCTTTATAGATCTTAAAACAGCCTTCGAACTTGTCCCCAGAGATCCAATTTGGCAATCCCTCATGAAGATGGGAATGCCCCTTGAAATTTTAGAACCTTTGGTAAGGCTGTATCATGATAATTTTGCATGTGTGAGGTGGGGCAACCAGGGGCAATTTACTGACCCAATTAAGATCCGACGTGGGATACGCCAAGGGTGTTACTTTCCTGTTTGCCGATGATACTCTTTTTATATTCAAAAGTCCTATGGGTCTCCAGAAGCTTCTGGACCACTTTATGACCTTCTGTGATGAGAGGGGCTTGGTTATTAAGACTACAAAACCAGGTTGATTATAATGAACCCTCATAAAACTTTTAAACAGAACTTGGTCTTAGATAATGTCCCATTGGAGAGGGTTAGCTCCTTTGAGCACGTGGGCATAGTGTTATCCAATAGCATGACTTGGAATAAACATCTGATTAAGGCGTCCCTATAATTCTCTCAGCACAAGATTGGTTTATCATATACCAAGCCCATAGCCCCAGCCCTTAAACTATATAGCTCAAAGGTTGTGAGTAGTATGCTCTATGGGGCAGAACTGTGGGGTTCAGGAGATGTGAGGAAATTAACAACAATCGAAAACAAGTTTCTTAGGAGTCTTGTAGCTTTACCTCAAAGCACCCCCCTCTTTCCATTGAAACTGGATCTGTGAGTTAGGTCTATACATGACCAAGCTAGTCTGCGTCCCCTGATTTTTTGGAATAGGTTGGTCATCACTCCCGACCTGGCCCCTTATGTTGCTGCTTTTAATGAAGTGTCTGCCCTTGACAGGAACAAACAAATTGGGTGGATAAAATATGTCAACACGGTTCGTGCATCAATTGGCCTCGTAAACGAGCCTGTTAGCTCCCACCACTGTATCCAAAAGACCTCATAAAGCATCTATATTGGTTATGGGTAGAGCAGACCACCTACTCGAGGATTCGTCATGGTTGTGTAACCAATGTCTTTTTAGACATAAAATTCTGCAAACACCTTGAGAAATATTTTGATATCATCAGAAGGCCTGGGGACGGGAAATTGTATACACAGTTTAGGTTTCGTTGTTTACCTATCAATGCTTTTATCAATCTTTGGCTAAACAAAACCTGCCAGCCTAGGGGGTGCCCCTCCTGCCCAGACCCAAGTGAAACTGTGGGCCATGTTTTCTTTGTATGTCCAGCATATGATAGACGAAGAAGGAATTGGTTGGTTCCATTATGTAGACAGTTGGGGACTCATAACCACCTTGACGTCTTACGGATCTTAAGATCAGATACGACACCATCCTTTGTATGTTCCATTGCAAAATGTCTTGGTCCATTAGGCAAAGGATTCTGTCTACTCTCCCATGTGCTATGGACTAGCAGCAGCAAAGACTCTATGATTTGAGGGTGCCCTAATTTCCAGGATCCTGTTTTTAACTCCCTTTTTAAAAGTTCTTATCGAAACGTTTTATTTTATTTTCATTTAAATTTACAAAGGCAATAGCGTCTCCATCGAAAGCTTCAGAGTGAAAACTGTGGAGATTGTTAGATATTAATGAACTTTCACTATATTCTTGTTTTATCTATTGAACTTGGCTCTAATCGAGCATACACATAGCTAACGATCTATCTCAGGGATCTCTTTTGTGTTTACAAACTACATTATGAGATACTTGTCTATTAGAACCTGGTGTATTAAATATTTTTTTATTCTGACAACTGTATTGAGGGTTCCAGTGTCAAAGAAGAATATGTGTGTATCTTTTATGGTTTTATAAACAAAATAAAGTTTTTAAATCGAACTTACATGTTGACATCACCCATTGTTTCTGTACATACAGAACCTTTTTCCTCTTGTGACAAGGAAACAGAATCACATTCAATTGTTAACACAGTGATGTTTTCTCAATTTCTCTGCACATATCTCTTCATAGAAAAATTCACCTTGTTTATCTAAACAACATGCTTCCCCCTGTTGCATACAGCCAAGACTGATTTTCATATGACTGGTCCATACTAGGGTGGCGTGGTGAGCAAAAGAACGATTGATTAAACCCAGTTCTTTGTGAATGGGGTGAATGTTTGCATTGTTCAGTGTTCCGTCCATCAATTATTCCTTGTGCTTTTGTAACCCTAGGTGGGAAGGGTATGCTCAGACATGGGTCCTGTGCTCACTGTGGAGAAGTGTGGCTCACTGGTTAGAATGTAGAGAAGTGTGGCTCACTGGTTAGAGGAGGCAGACCTGGAAGCAGAGGTCAGCCCGGGACCAGGGTTCAATTCCTGTCTCTGCGGGTTCTTGAGTCCTAAAATGTCCATGGACTCGACAATTCTCGCTCCGGTGCCTACTCGATTCACGGGTTCACACTCTGCGACTCTGGGCAATAGCTTGCTTAATCTCCACAACGGCCCCTCGCGGCGGGATGCCTGGCTTTCACCTTGCGGATACCCTGCCGGGGTATCTCACAGGGGAATACTAGGACGGGTTCCCTAAGGAAGCGCCTTGATGCCTTCGGGTGATATGTGCGCTATATAAATCGCAATACATACTGTGCCACTGGAGTCAAGCTAGCATGGCTAATGAGGGCTGATGCCCCAAATACGGGCCCAGGAGGATTGTTTCCTGTGCAGGGAGTACCTGGATTGGCTGTTTGTGCTGGACAGCTCCCATGAGTATCAGGGTGAAGACTGATTTGCATATGGCTGGGTCCAAACTGAGGTGGCGTCATGAGCAAAAGAAAAATGGATTAAAACCAGATCTTTGTGATTGGGGGTGAATGTTTGCATTGTTCAGCATTACGTCAATCAATTGTTCCTTTTGCATCTTTCTAAAATTGGCACTTATAAAATAGTAATGCTAAATCCAACTTTGCCAGCAATGAGAATTTATCATCACCATTGTAATGACATCAAACATCATAGAGATACTATTTGTCCACCAGGAATTACAGCTAAAAGTGTAATAAGGAATTCCCAATATTAACCTATGAGAGGGGTAGGCCTCATGGTAGTGAACACTGATTTACGTGTTTTTCACTATCAGTACATTCACAACCTAAAAGTACATGTCCTACCTTTTAGTTACAAAGTACCCTTCCCTATGGGCTTCCAAGGGCCTATATCAGGTGTGATTTATATGTAATAAAAGGGGAGTTTAAGGCTTGGCTTGGGGATTTAAAATCCAAGTTGACATGGCAGTGTAAACTGCCAGAGACATGTTTAAAGAACTACTTATGTGGCTGGCATTCTCAGTCCTGCAGACCCACTAGTGCACTAGTTTATTTACAGGTCATGGACACTGGCAGTGCACACTACTAGGGGTTTACAGACAAATTAACTATACCAATTATGGGTAAGTCAATAAAATGTTTAGGGGAGAATCAGATACACATTAGTACTGGTCAGCAGCAGTAAAGGGCTCAGAGTCCTAAAGATAACAAAAAAGAGGCCTAGAAAATAGGAGGAAAAAGGCAAAAATGTTGTGGTGACCCTTTAGAAAGGGCCATTTTCCCACATCTACAATTACGCGCTGGTGCGTAGGATGCTTAATGCGCATATACTCTAGGAATACCAATAGCTTTCTTTAACACGTCCGCCACTGCATGTGCTCGCAGAGAGTGAGTAGACCACGATCTTCACTTCTCATTCACTCTTGAAAACTTAGCACATTGTGTGGTTCACAGTACAATCCGTGTGGCACACAGCTCCGAAACCTGGCATACAGCTCTGGATCCTTGAAATGTTACGTTCTAAGCAGCAGAATGCCACAGCTGTGGCAAATGCAGTTACACTGCTAACGGCAATAAAAAAATGAATTGCCCTCAGATTTAGTCGGTGGACAGGACTGCAGCGTGATCTCCTGATTGCCAATATGTTATGAAGATGACAAAAATGTTTTAATGCTTATCTGTAAACAGCTCGCAACCTGAGACAGATCAATTGGCAGTCACGCCAGCTACAACTGACATTTCTGCAGCTGAGTGTCAGTAATCATTCTATTCCAGAATGGTGAACTGCATACAAATACCAATAGAAATAGATATAGCAACACAACATAATACGTATGTAATACTACAGACTGTCACTCTGCTTTACTGCTGTCCTGATGTGCTGACCTGCTACCTTGCTGCCATCTTGCCTGGGTGAGAAGGGCAGGACCTGCAACCTGTACCCAGGATCACCAGAGTGACTTCAAGAACTAGCCTCTTTTAACCAAACCTGGATTCTGCAGCTGTGAGGCCTAACATGCCATTTGGTGCTACCTCAGTCTTGGACCCTCTGAAGCGGTACTGAAGGTGCTCTGCATCTTATCTGCTTCTTGGCGCTGAACAGATGTATTACCTCTTCAACATGGATTTTCCCGCTGCATGGACTTTGCGTTGCCTTTGCAGTGGCACCCTCAGTGGAAGCCCTGCTATGTGACATATCCTTGATGCAGGCCATCACGTTGCAAGCCTCTCATCGATGGCAGCCTCGATGAAGACACAGGATTCTGCATCACAAGCCTCACAACTGCTTAGGAACCAGCCAGCAAGTGACATATTCTCTATGCAGGCCTTCACAAGCCGTCCTGTTGATGACAATGCAGGGCCTTGCAGTCTTGCAGATCCCCAGAACCAACATTGCATGACACAACTCCAACAGCACATTGCTTTGGCTGCACAATGCATCCTTCATGCTGGACCTCACAACCCTCCACAACCAGAATTTAAGGTACTATTGCGTAGTGCACCTAACTAGGGGTTGATTACAATGGCAGTCGTAGGCACCTCCATGGTGCTGTTGAAGGCGGAAAATTAAGTTTTGTCATGTCGAAAGCAGTCATCGCAACCTCCATATTACAACGGGTAAAGATAGGCTATTTTCTGTCTGCCACAGTGTTTTCGGATCCGACAGAAAAATACCACTGTGCTGGTGTTGGAGCAAGCCAATGGAGATACCCAGCCAGGTGGAAAAGCTCTCTGATCGCCCACCGCATTACGATGCGCCTATCAGGCTATCCAAACACGGTGGTAAAACCTGTCCATCTGAAATGATGGAAACAGAAACACAGAGAGAAGAAACACCACAGTCACGCACCCTTCCACGTACCGGCACGTTATGGATCCTGCACTACAGGTACTGCCGCTGCTCTACCTGCTCCACTACTATCAGCTACAATGCCGTCCTGGACCCACCTGAGGTAAGTCTAACACACATCACCACACACATCTGCATGAGGACAGTGTAAGTGGCAAACAAAATACTTTTGGGTCGCTCAACGGGCAGGGCAGATGCAATGAAGAACGTGGCTTATAACATCTAAGCTAAAAATCTGTGCTTAGCATGGTGTGCTGCATGACTGCCATTTTGCTGCTTCTGTGATTGAATCCAAATATATGAAACAAAAATCAAGATTAGCTACAACAAGTGAGGGCTATTGGCTATGTCAATGGCTGTTAGATTAATAAGATACATAAGCAACAACAATGACTTTGTGACATATGTTAGTGAAAATACTTCAGTTCTGAAATGATTAGACTGTAAAAGAACTTTAATGAGCCTCTCTGAAGTTACCTTAAAGTTAACGAAGAGTGTTGCTGCAGAGTGAAGGATATTTAACAACCCTAAGGGTGAGAACAAAAATGGAGAGCCCGATAGAGACACGTTTTGGCACCTGCTTTGTGAATTGTTGCTGCTGAGCACCAGCAAGACCCAGCGCACTCCAAGCCCTGGGTTGCCAAATCTTCACAGAATTCCCTGGCCCACAGCCAAACAAAAAGTATCCCAAAGTATCCCAAAGACACCCAACAAATATACTGTAAAAAAAGGAGGGGCAGTATCAAGCAGGCAGTAAATGAAAATATCTGTCAGGACTATCTCATAGTAAGTGGCCTTCACATAATGTATGCACCTGTTAAGTTTTAAAAGAGGAACTTTGAGATGCGTCTGTTGGAATGCATGTGTACTAATTTCAGCTTACAAGTGGTTTATTCACCCTTCTCATAGGGCAGCACTAAGCTCACAGTCAGCGCAGGCATACCATCAGTGAGATCATATATCGCCTACTCCCCCTGAATAGGTGTTGGAGTGCTCATTGGTCAGTGGCATGCCATGGTGTAACCCACAAAGGATTAGTGGTAGATTAGTGTACTGAAATTTCAGTTTATGTGAGCGGTGGACATGTGAGTATGTCAATTGTATTGAAAAGGATAGTGGAGGGAGAATAGAGGGTAAAGTCCATGGAGTGTATATTGTGAGATTTGTAGCAGGAAGATGAGTTTTGGGTAGAGCAATAGGAAAGATGGAGGAGGGCAGAGTCTCCAGAAAGGGATTAGGGAGATCATGTATGCACCCATATGAAATAAAGAATCTCCTGTTCACATCGGGAATTGTGTATTGAAACCATTGAAATGTGGACTCTTCATTGAGATCATATTGCCTCTCATCTTACTGTTATATTTGTATTTGATTCATGACCATGTGGCGGCTGGTCATTTGAGGTGGTACAAAAGGGGGTGGTGATGGACAGAGCATCTGAATCAATCAAACACTCACACCCATTTAAAAGATCTGGGTTTAATCCATCACCGTTCTTTAGCCCACTCTGCTACCCCAGTTCAGACATGGCTATATGCAAATCAGTCTGACCCTATGCCCCATGGGAACAGTCCATCCCGAACTGCCAAGCCATGTCTTCCCTGGACCAGAAACAAGCCGAGTTCTGGCATTCCAGCCGTCTTCATTTGAGGTGGGCAAAATAAACCTTGTGACTAAAGAATGACTATATTGGGTAGTGTAGTAAGTTTTGCCTCGCTGCCACTTTTTGTTCATTAGGGAGATCATGCTAGTGAAATGAGGCTTGGACTAAGCCAAGGATGAACAGAGAAGGGAAGGGTAAACAAAATGTGAATTTGGAGATCACAGTAGTACAATGAGTTTTGAGATGAGTCACAGAGTGGAGGTAGATGACATATTAAGAGAGGTACCATGCAATACAATCACAGGCCATATCATATGACAAGCAGTCAATGACAGGCCCATACCATACAATGTCAGACCATACAACATAATGACAGTCGTCGGGTGTCAAAAACACACATACTGACTGAGATTTCACCATCAACACACAAAAGGCTATTCAATACAGATATAGCATGCAGAAAACATGTAAGCAGGTGTCCATGCAACACATGCCACCCCCACCTCAAAGCATCAACACAGTGGGAAAGGTCTTGACTTACACATCCATGCCCAAAAGCAAGCTACCGTGATCATGTATGCAACATCTCAACCAGCAGACACCCACTCACCTGTAAGTTGGTCTCCCTGTGGCCACACAAATCGCCATGAACAGGCCAACACAAACCAATCAAACATCTTTTCACACATCAAATTCTCATTCTGTACAGTCTGCAGGCAACATTCCTCACTCACTGCATAGGCTTACAAATGACAGTACCTGCATCTCATGGCACGAGCTCAAATGCATCCCCACATACGTCACTTACTCATCAACAACAAACGTCAGGATGAGTGGGAGTGGCTCAGCAAACACATCAACACTGCGAATATCACATACTGCTATACATCTTAAGCAACTACATCTGCAAGTGATAAGTGTAGCACACAGTGTTGCAAAGTGAAGCTTACTGAAATGGATTTGTCATCACTGGAATGTGTTAGATTCAAATAACATAGGTTGGAGTGGCAAATACTCATGAGGTGCACAATAGAGTATGGCAGAATGGATGTGCAACAGTATAAAGGCACACACTGGAATGGTGTAGAATGTAGTAGCATAGAGAGGAATGTTGCACAGTGGATTGGTGTTGAGTGCTATAGGATATAGTGGAGAAAAGCAAATTGGAGTGGCGTATAATGGAGTTGTGTAGGCTGTAGTGTCATATTGTGGTGTCAGTTACAGTGTAACAGCAAACGTTGGACTGGCGTACAAGAGTAATATGGAGTGTATTAGCATATAGTGGAGTGGATACAGTGCCATGGAACATGAATGTAGGAGATATGTCAGCAATAAAAAATATCTTGTGCAGAGTTATGCAGCACAGTGAATTAACGTGTATAAAGGAAAGACTGAAAACTGTGATATCCAGAAACCATTGTCTCACACATTTGAGCAACACACTCTCCCTACTCCCAGCTGATGTGGCCCACTAGTAGCTAGATTCTAGTATGGCATGTTCACAAGGACACACCGCACATAGCACCTGCAGCAATGTCCCCTTGTGCATTCAACCTGTTGATGTCACTGAGTTAGGCACAAAACATGCCCTCACCAACTGTAATGTATATGTGTGAATGCTTGAGGTCCAAGTTCACAGTACATGTTCCCAAAGCTGCATTAGCCATGACAATCAATATGCATTGGTGGTCAAGTCCAAATATGGACATGTCCACATGTGCCAGTGAAACCCTACACACCAAAAAGAACTGTACACCTACTGAGGTGTGTAACATAGGAATCCACAAATTGAAGGTAAAGGTTTAGGTTTATTCAGAAGAAAGATCCCATCCACAGGTGAACATCCAGCCAGCATCAATGTAGGATTGTAACTGCCTGGTGAACAAAACATAACATTCCAGAAGATGTGCAGGAGATTCCAGTGCCTCATGACATCAGCGCAGCTATGTCATGAAGCACAGACACACAGAACCACGATGCCACACATCTCCCTTCTAACAACAAGAACAAAATTACAAAAAAAAACAAGTTAACATTAAAGCATAAATCACACAGTCACATAGTCTTTTAAATACGCATGAGAATGAGAAACCCTTGCAGACTTGCGAGGAAGTGAGGAAGGTTCATCTCTAGTAGTTTGACAATGACGACTACAAGAAGCCTCCACAAGATCATTTCTAACCACCACCACCCTGTTCAAATTCCAAACCCGATGATCTGCAGTTTTGATGGCGTTCTTAAAAACTTTGATGACACGGATAGGCTTTTTAAAGGTAGCAGAAAGGGCCTTATTGTTTTTGCAGGGATTCTTAATAAGTACCCAATAGCCCAATTTAACAGGAGTGACTTTTACAGAATTCCTTGCATCAAAAATTATTTTCCTATTCTCAATTCTAGAAGATTCACGCACCATCCACTCATCACTGACATCATGAGGGCAAGGTTGTAGATCATTAACCCATGCAGGTACTACAAGGGTATTGGGAGTACGTGATCTAAAAAGTTCAAAGGGGGTCTTCCCAGTAACAGCATGGGGAGATATCCTGTAAACCTTAACCTTCTTAAAAACATCTGCCCTCCAATCTGTGCCAGCAGACTTAGCCATTCTGATGGTTTCTTTAAGAACACGGTTGAATCTCTCAACTATACCGTTGGTTTCTGGGTGGTATAAGGATGATTTTTTGTGTTTAACCCCTTGTTCTAACAGAAATTGTTCCATTTCCTTAGAGACTAACTGAGGACCATTATCTGTGAGAATGGTGTTAGGAATGCCCTCCCTTGCAAAAAGTTTGGCCAAGAAAGCGACCACATGTCTAGTCTCGATGCCACGAGTAATGGCAATTTCTGGCCATCTGGAAAAGAAATCAACAAGGACAAGAACATACCACTCACAACCAGCTGACACAATGGGCCCCAAAATATCTAAACCAACCTCTTTCCAGGGTGCACTCGGTCTGTCCCTGATCGCCATAGGCTGGACTTTAGGCTTTGCCACCCTCTCACTAAGAGCACAATCAATGCAATCCCTAACTTTACGCTCCACTTCCAAATCCATATTTGGCCACCAATATGACCTCCTCAAAATCTCCTTGGTTTTTGAGACTCCTAAATGTCCAATATGCGCCAAAGACATAAGCTCATCCCGAAGAGCTAGAGGTGGAACTAATCTAGTGCCCCTAAAAAGTAAGCCATCTTGCTCTGAAAGCTGATCTTTGACATGCCAAAATTTCTCAAGCCCTTCATTTGATTTGGGTTTAACTTTCCACCCTCTCATTAAGAGTTTAAGTACTTCCACAAGAATAAAATCTTCTTGAACCATCCTCAACCACCTCTCTTTATCAATGACAGCCTCCTCAACAACACAAACCATTTCATCATCTCCATCAAAATCTTCCTTATCATTAGCCTCAGAAACAGGAACAAGGCGAGATAAAGCATCTGCCACCTTGTTTTCCACTCCAGGTAGGTATTTCACATCAAAATCATAATCTTGCAAACCAACAACCCATTTCGTGATCCTACTGGAACTGCATCAATACCCTTTTTCCTCAAAATTTCACAAAGCGGCTTGTGATCCGTCCTAACCTCAAAGGTGGTTCCCCATAATAGGTTTTTAAGCTTCTTGACTGACCAGTAAACAGCGAGAGCTTCACGCTCAATCACCGAGTAACGAGTTTCAGCTCCCTTTAAACTCCTTGACAAAAAAAGAATGACCCTCTCAGTGCCCTCAAATTTCTGTACAAGTACCGCACCCAAACCTTTCAAGCTTGCATCAGTAATCAAAATAGATTTTTCAGAAGGATCAAAACTGCTCAGTTTCGGGGCAGAGGCTAGTCTCTCCTTGATGACCTCAAATTCGTGCTGACATTTTTCTCCCCAAATGAATTCCACTCCTTTCTTCAACAAATACCTCATGTTGGCACACAAAGAGGCAAAATCCTTCACAAACTTGCTATAATATTCAGCAAGCCCCAAAAAACTCATCAATTCTTCCTTGTTTTGTGGGGGAGACATGTTAGAAATGGTAGAGATCAAATTCTCTTTAGGTAAAATTCCTCCTTCTGTGATTGTGTGACCTAGATAGTCAATGGAAGTTTTCCTAAACTTGCATTTCTCAATCCTGACAGTTAAACCTGCATCACATAGTCTTTCTAAGACAGCAAAAAGCCTAAAATCATGTTGAGAATTATCCATGCCAAACACAAGAATATCGTCTTGATAGACTCTAACGCCTTGTAAACCCTTTAAAACCTTTTCTAATGCCCTCTGAAAAACTGATGCGGCTGACACTAAGCCAAAAGGTAGTCTGACGAACCTAAAAGTGCCATAAGGTGTCACAAAAGAGGTCAAATCCTTCGAATCTTCCTCCAACCTAATCTGATGGTATGCGGACCTTAGATCAATGGTGCAAAAAATCTTAGCACCTTTGAGTAACATAAGCATGTCCGCAATCTTGGGTAAAGGATAATGATCTGTATCCACACACTTGTTGAGCTCTCTTAAATCAACACAGAGACGAAGAGAGTTGTCCGATTTCTTGGCTGCGACAATCGGGGCAACCCACTCCGTTCCCTCTACTGTTTCTATAATGCCTCCCTTGACAAGCTTGTCAAGTTCATCTTTAACTTGCTCCCTGACAGCCACAGGTACATTTCGTACCTTGCAGCAAACAGGTACAGCATCCTTTTTCAAAATGAAACGATGACAATAATCATTAAGACAGCCCAAGTCTTCAGAAAAAACTTTAGGAAATTTCATTTTCAGTTCACTAGTGAAATCTTGAGAAACCAGTGAAACAGTTTGAGAGGTGCAGGGAAAAGGCTCTTTCAGAACAATGGGTGGTGTTGAGTTTGGATCAAGCATTACGCCCAAATCCTTGAGAGCAAACCAGCTTATTATACTATCTCCTTTTTGAGAAACATACATTTTTGCTTTGGTCAATCTATTCTTATAATTAATCACTCCTTCATAAACCCCAAGTAATTTAATGGGTTGCCCAGCATAACCAAAAGGCCTTATATCAGGGCGAGACAGCTCAAGTTTTTGTCCCAACTTACTTAAGAAAAATTCTTTTGCTACAATAGTGATTTTTGCTCCAGAATCAAACAAAACTTTTGTGGGAAAACCTTCAACCAGAATTTCGTCAGAAGGAGAATTCTTTGCTTCTTCAGCACTTACAGTCTGTATACAGATTTGACCACAATCTAAGTGCTCATCTAAATTACTTTCATTTTCAAAATCATACAATATCTCATTCACTCTACCTTTGTAGTTTCCCCCTTTACAACATGAGGTAAAATGTCCTTTCCTTTTGCACTTACCACAATACGCCCTCCAACCTGGACATTGTCTATCCGTAGCAAAATGCCCCATTTTACCACACCTGTAACATTTTACCTGGGAGAAATCAAAACTGTTTTCTTTTTTTTTATAGGGTATTTTGTTTGAAACATTTTCATTTTTAGACTCTTTATCGCTTACTTTAGGAGTAGATTTTACAACATTTACTATTTCTTTAGTAGTTTTGTTCTCACCATTTTTCTTAATGACCTCAACACACTTGATAGAATGTTCTATCCTCTTTGCAATAGTAAGAACTTCCTCTAAAGAAGGTTCGTCCTTTTGCCACAATTCCTCCCTTACCTTTTCAATATAACATCCAAGCATGAACTGATCCCTTATATGCTCGTCAAGACTTGCACCAAATTTACATGAGGAAGCAAGCTTCCTTAAAGCCGTTATATAATTCTCAATTGTCTCTTCTTCCATTTGTGTTCTCCGACCAAAATGATACCTTTCTAAAATTGTACTAACTCTAGGAAGATAATGTTCATCTAATTTTGCAATACATATTTCATACTCATTTAAACTACCATCATCAATGTCAGGCAAATGATCGAATACTTCTTGTCCTTCTGCCCCCAGACAATGTAAAAGTAAAGCTGTCTTTCTTTCAGCACTTAAGCTAGACCCACATACCCTAGCATACCTTTCAAATACTTTACGCCATTTTTTCCATCTAATAGGTGGATCTCCAGGTGAGGACAAGAAGAAAGGCGGGGCAGTTACATTTTGCATGTTGTTAATAAAACAAATGAACAAGAGAAGCAAAACACAAATAAAAAAAATATATAAGTTAAATGTGTGTGTGTCACAGAAAGTGGACACACAGGAACAGCTTCCAGTAATAGTGCAGTAAGTTCAATGTGTGTGTATCACAGCAGTGGGACAAACAAAAAAAAACAACTTTAAATGAGTGTGTCACAGAAGATAGGCAAATAGTAGAAATGTCGCAGAAGAAAACGAGAGTCAAAACAGTACCTTTAGATGTTTGTGGAATATGTGGCAAACTTTAAATAGATAAAAGACTTCAGCGTAATTTGCAATTTCCCAAAATATTATCGATGGTCAGAGTCACGAAACGCAATAAAAGCGTAAGGCGTGTACTCTGAAGTAAGAAGCAGCAGAATGACCAATCCAAGATGGCGCCCACGTTAGCGTGATTCCCAAGGTGCTTTGCGGCACGCTTACGTCCTTCCCAGCAAGCTTTGCGCAGAGACGTAGAGACGAAGGAAGCTGGTTTGTTTACCTCCGAAGCTTCGAAGTTCTCCGTTTTCTGAAGGCTTGGACGATATGGCGTTCTCTTCCACGAAGGCAGCACGCGAGGACGTTGGGGTAGGACCTTTTTCAAAAAAATGCAGATCGAAGGCGCTGAATCCAATCGCGGTGAAAATTTAAATTTGGATGGTTGCGAAGGTTTAAAAACAAATGCTCATGCTGCTAATTACAAGCAAAATGAGAGTTGAAAATAAAGAGAAAAATTAGAGTCAGTTTTCTCTTACCATAAGAAAAAGACGAAATAGAAGTCTTCTTTTAAAGTTGAATGCCACCAAACATTAGTGTTCTTCTCTAAAGTTGAATGCCACTGGAGTACCTCAAGAGTGTTAAGTTTCCAAAACAAAGTTAAGTCTCCAAGTAAAGTTTGTGGAAACGTTTCTCTTCTTATTTTTAAAAAAAATATATTATAGGTAGGTGTTGAGATCTTTTCTTCCTCCAATGTATCCCATCCTGCGTCGCCAAATGTAACATAGGAATCCACAAATTGAAGGTAAAGGTTTAGGTTTATTCAGAAGAAAGATCCCATCCACAGGTGAACATCCAGCCAGCATCAATGTAGGATTGTAACTGCCTGGTGAACAAAACATAACATTCCAGAAGATGTGCAGGAGATTCCAGTGCCTCATGACATCAGCGTAGCTATGTCATGAAGCACAGACACACAGAACCACGATGCCACAAGGTGGGTACACATAATATCTATACATTTACATATTAGGGACCCTGTCCACCCCACAAGTCATACAGTAAAGCCAAATTCACGCCGGGACACTCCTCTGAGTATCTGTGCGCGCTACAAATACAAATAACATAACAAAACATTAGCAGGCACAGTCACAAGGGTCATTGGTAAAATAGTTTTTTTAATCAACAATATCATCTCTTAGACATTAATATAACAAGGCAAAAGGCCAGTCCAAATATAACTCAGCACTTGTGTGATGGAAAACTTGCCAAGGAAACCTCCCTAGGATAACGGGCATCAAATAGGCACTCCGGCATCATTCGGGGGGATATGGGTGTGAAGTGGGAGGCCTTGGTTAATCTTTGGAAGGACTGGAACTGGAAGTGGGAGGGATGGCTGTAGTGGGTGCACTGGACTAGGAAGGGAGAGGGCTGGCTGTGGTAGTGGCTCTGGGAGGGGGTGGCTGGCTAGGCCAGGGGGAGTTGTGGCTCTGGGA
This sequence comes from Lissotriton vulgaris, assembly GCF_964263255.1. Taxonomy (NCBI): domain Eukaryota; kingdom Metazoa; phylum Chordata; class Amphibia; order Caudata; family Salamandridae; genus Lissotriton; species Lissotriton vulgaris. The sequence continues at coordinate 1,088,929,232 of NC_141696.1, read as the reverse complement.
GGAGGAGGGCTGGCTGGGCCAGGGGGAGTAGTGGCTCTGGGAGGAGGAGAGCTGGCTAGGGGTGGGGGAAGGGAAGGGCTTGGTTCAGAATGGGGAGGGTTGGGCATGATTTTTTTGGGAATACAATATCCTTAAAGGGGTTTAAGGGAATTGGAAAGTGAGGTGGACATATCAGCCACCTTATTCTTAGAACATGGGGTAGTGGATTGTTCCCTGCCCATTTTTCTGATCTGGGTGTGTGATCGTGGTGGGTGGGTCTTTTCCCCTTCCTCCCTTGTTGGGAATAAACTCCCTCCATGTGTGCTTAGATTGGGTTGCAGCGCTAACAAGTAGCATGCTTCATTTTGTTGTTTGCTTTAAAAAAAATTGGTTTTAAATGTGTTTACTTCATCTGCTGCCGAATTTAAAGAAATTAAAGCCTAGGAAATAGAATTTTACTGCCCACCTGCTGCTGCTAGAACGCACTGATCACAGTGCCCGTCCGTAATAGCGGACCAGTGTAGCTGTTAGCACTCCAGCTTTTCTTTTTTTCCTTCGCACCTCCCTTCCGGCTATAAAGCACCGGATGAAGCGACCGTGCAGCGGGCGTGCGCAGTGGGTCTGCCGGCGGCGCGCCAAAGGCATGCACGTCTGCGCCCGTCTGCACCCGTTGGCGCCCGGAGTGCGCCCAGCGCCAGGACCCCTGCACAAATTTCTAGGATGACCTACTCCCGTGATAAGCTCTTGCATCTCAATCTCGGTGACTGTCCTACACGGACAGTAATAACTAAGCCTTATAACCACTGTAAGGTAAAGTCAAGTCCCTCTAACTTCAGCACGTCTAGGGTAGTCAGGCAACATAATAACATCATGCCACTTAATACAGAGCAGGATGAGTTGGCTGCTCACCATAACACTCAGTTATCAAAGCAGACAGCCAACCACCTCAAGGCCATCAAATGTGTTCTGATTAATGCCATGTCAGCTGGTACATCAGAGCACTCATCAAGGGGGGCATACACTAGACTTAGTATTTGCTAATGAGGCTGGAACATTAGTACAAGATATTTTACCCCAAACATGGACTGATCATTATCTGGTCCTTTTTACTACTAGTGTAGAGGCTCAACAGGAAGGAGAAAGGGCTGCGAATACATATAGACTAGATAGGAAGTGGGCAAGACTGGACAATAATATGGCGCAAGCTCTGGTCGATGAGCATGACCATTTCACCTTCACTGATTCGGTGAAGGAGGGCTATCAAAAGTACTGTAGTACTATGGTCAGGAATCTAGACTGGCTACTTCCAAAGGGTCAAATTAAAAATAAGGAAAATAATTCAGCCCCCTGGTTTAATGCGGACCTAAAAGCACTCCGTCTGCTTCGCAGAAGGGCAGAAAGGAACCGGAGGAGACAGTAAAAGGAGTCAGATAAAAATCACTTTAAACTAGCCCAACTCAATTATAAAATAGCTATTGCTAAAGCAAAAGCCAATTTCTATGCTACTACAATTCTGAATTCTGCGAATAGCACTAATACTCTTTTTAAGATTTTTAAGGACATCACTCTGCCCCCTAGTCAATGTAACAAGACAACTGCCTCACAACAGCTCTGTGTTGATATTGCAGGCTACTTTCAGGAGAAGATTAGCAATATTGTTGGGAATTTAGCCCCCCATAATACCCAGTCTATAGATACTGAACTGGACGAGCCAAGATTCGAGCTAAGTTATAACTTCTTGCTAACTTCGTTCCAACCATTTAAGGAGGATTCTTTTGCCAGTATGGCTCATAGCATTACATCAGGCTCCCCGGCGGACCCCGTTCCTCATAGTATTTGGAAACAATTTGGTAAAATCTTCTTTCCACAGCTTCATAAAATCTGTAACCAGTCCTTGAAAGAAGGCGTAGTCCCAGCTGCATGGAAGCAAGCAACGGTTTTCCCATTGCTAAAAAAGCCATCGCTGGACTCCACACTACCAGCCAGCTTTAGGCCAATCTCCCTCATCCCTTTTCCAATAAAGATCTTGGAAAAGACAGACAGCAGAATCCTATCTAAACATCTGGAGGATAACCAGCTGCTGGACGCATTCCAGTTTGGTTTTCGACCAGCACACGGTACTGAAAAGGCATTGACCACAGTGATGGATAATCTTCGATTGCACGCCGACAGAGGGGATGCGTCTATTCTCGTCCTTCTTGATATGTCGGCGGCCTTCAACACTGTGAGCCATGCTGTGCTGCTACAAAGACTGTGGAACAACGGAGTGAGAGGAAGAGCTTTTGAGTGGTTACAGTCCTACCTCCTGGATCGCCAACAGATGGTGACTTTAGGTCAGTTTACATCAGAAGTCTCCCCTGTCCGCCACGGTGTTCCACAGGGGTCATCAGTTAGTTCCATTCTATTTATTGTGTACTTGAAAACTCTGTTGGCTATCATTAAGTCCTTTGGTATCAGCGTTATAAATTACGCGGATGATACTCAATTGATTTTTTCCTTGAAGGGCAAGCAGGAGACTCCACTAGAGGCTTTCCAGTAGTGTATGCGGAAAATGGCCGGGTGACTGAGGGCTAACTCGCTTCAACTGAATGGGGGGTAAACGGAGGCTATGTACTGTTCAGCTGCAAACATTTCAAAGTATCCAATAGCAGACTTCAGGCTCACTCCAGTGGAAGATCCCCTGAGTCTGACTAACACCGTACAAAATCTCGGACTGCAAGCGGATGCTAATCTTCAAATGGTGTCGCAGGCTAACAAAACCATACAGGTCGGCTTTGCGTTAATCTGCGTGCTGAGAAAGATCCTCCCGTTTCTACCAGATGACTCTCGAGCCCTGGTAGTGAGGAGTTTCGTGTTAAGCAGGTTGGATGACTGAAATGCCCTGTATTTGGAGGCCCCTCAGTACATCATTCAAGGGCTCCAAAGGGTGCAGTCGGCAGCAGCTAAGGTGGCTTTGAATAGACCATTGAGCTCCTCCACAACTTTGGCATTGAGGGATCTTCATTCGTTACCAATAAAAGAACGGATTAGTTTCAAGTCACTATGCATCATTTTTAGGGCAGTCCATGGACATGGACCACTACCTTTACAGAATAAATTTAACTGGTGTGAGCCCCCTAGACATCTACGGTCTACAAACAATGGCCTAATCTTGGTTCCTAGATTTAAACGGTCCAGAATGGACGGCAGGGCTTTCAGTGTGGCAGCTGGACAATTATGGAATGGGCTGCCACAGAACCACAGGGTAACCGACTGCCTGCTGGAATTCAGATAGGGCTTGAAGACTCTATTGTTCCCCAGGAGCTAGTCTATCTGTTATCGATCTTGAACCGCAGGTATAGCTGTTACATCTTGTCTGAGCGCCAAGATGCCTGTAGGGCGATAGCAGCCCTTTATAAAAACATATTACCTTACATTACATTACATGTCAGTAATGAAACACAAAACTGACCTAGATTGCTTTATTCAACTTGATAATCCAGACCTGATTTTCCTAACAGAAACGAGGGCAAATGACACGAGTAATCCGGATTGGAACTATGTATAAATTTGAATAGGACGGAGTTAAAAGGGGGAGGGATTGCCTTAATAAATCGAGCATGTTTTAAGGTGACAATGACACCAGAGCCACAATTGGATGCAGAGGCAATGTTTCTAAGTATAAAACTTAACAACATGGAATGCTTCTAAAGAATCCTAATTTACAGACACCCAGGCCCTAGTCAATCCTTTATTACCATGTTACAAACCCACATGGAGTCCAGCTTCAAGATGGACTCCATTACGCTGTTGGGGGATTTAAATTTTCATTTAGAGGTGACGAACAACCCGGACACCTCAAGTCTAATTGACATTCTAGCTAGTTTTGGAATGACTCAAGTTGTATGGGACCCCACACATCAGTAAGGTCATACCTTGGATGGTATTTTCACTAACAGTGCCTACATTGAAGTTACCAGTTCACTGCCTTTACTCTGGTCTGACCATCATGCTGTTAATTTCTTGATCAATTTCTCTAACAATAGCCTGCGGCGTAAAAACAGACCCCCTCCGAGCAAGGCACATGCCTGGTAAAAAGTATCCCAAGAAGAGCTAACTACGGCCCTGAAATTATATCAGACCTGTAATACTGATCCCAATCAGGCTGCTGTTGATTTTAACTACTTGGAAACCCGGCCAATCAATCCACTAGCCCCGGAAGTGAATAAAACGCCTAAAAAAAGACTGGTTTCTCCCCCTTGGTATTCTGCAGAGCTAAAAACAATAAAAATGAAATGCAGACTCAAGGAGCGCATTTTGGCAATCTTCCTATAGTCCAGAGCATAAGATCCAATGTGGATTAGCGTTAAAAGAATACAAGGGAGCTATAATATCAGCCAAGACAGCCTATTTTACATCTAAGACCCTAGTAGCCATCAATTTCCCCAAAGAACTATTTAAAACTGTAACAGCTCTGTCTCAACACCCAAAGAGACTCGATCTTTGTCCCAGATCAAGCTTTTGTGGACAACTTGGCAGTTTACTTTCAGACTAAGGTTCATCTGATCTATGAGGAACTTCGAACTGTAGCTGAGGCTAACAGCACAAATCCCTTGGATACATGGGAAAACTATCACAGTCAAGGTAACCTCACTCAATTTTCCAGTTTGGATGGAAAGCAAGTGGAAGACCTACTTTCTTGAACCAAGCCAGTGCCTCCTCTTGATCCTTGCCCCCCATATATTCTACATCTAGCCAGGGAGGAGGTAGGCGTCTCACTGACTCCACTACTAATACTAGTTGTAGAAACAGGTATCTTCCCTGAAGATTGGAAAATGGCCTGCATTAGGCCTATCCTAAAAAAAAACATCGCTCGCTCCTCTGGAGACTAAAAAACTACAGACCCATCTCCTGTTTACCTCTGCCTTCCAAGGTCCTGGAGAAGGCCATTAACTGAGAACTGACTGACTATCTTGATGACAACAATATCCTCGATTCCACTCAGCATGGTTTTAGAGCTCGGCACTCCACTGAGTCAGCTCTGATCATGGCTACTGAGAGATACGGAGGGTATTGGATGAGGGTGGTAGGACGGCCTTAATATTGCTGGACCTCACAGCTGCATTTGACACTGTAAATCACACAGTGCTAATAAACAGACTGCACTCTCACTTCTTTCCTAGGCTCCAGGGTACAAATAATGTACTGGGATAGTTTGAGATCCGAACCGTTCACCCTCCCGGGTGGAGTCCCCCAGGGCTCAGCACTCTCACCCACTCTGTTTAATATTTACTTAACACCATTGGCCAGACTAATTAAAAGCTATGGTCTGGTGCTTGTATCTTATGCCGACGACACACAAGTAGTAGCGTCGGTTTCTCAAAATAACGGCATGTCAGGACAGAGCGGTTCCGGGACTTGGTAATGGCGTGGATGACTGTCAACTTTTTAAAACTTAACACTGAGATCCTGGAATTCAGCAAAAAACCTTCCATTTGGAACCAGTCTTTGTGGCCCACTGAAGCGGGAACATGTCCACAGCCGGTACCGAAGGCCAGAAGTCTCAGTTTTATCATTGACAAATGTCTCACCTGCGCTCCCCAAATCAACCAAGTGGTGTCCTCTTGCTTTTTTACAAGGCGTTAAATCCCTCAGGAAAACAGTGGTTTGCACACTTATACTATCAAGGATTGACTACTGCAATTCCATTTATCTGGGCATTGGTGCTAAACAACTTAGAAAACTCCAGTCACTCCAAAATGCTGCAGCTCGATTGCTACATGGCCTACCCAAGCATCACCCCACCTCGGTCAGTATCACACAACTTCATTGGCTCCCGGTGAAACGACAGGTGGAGTTTAAATCTTTATGTCTAGTACATAAAGCTTTCCATGGTGGCAGGGCGGAAGATATACAATCACTATTCCCAGGTTACATTCCGTCTCGCTGCTTAAGGTCAATGGACTCTGGGCTGGTTCTTCCTCCCAAGATGAAAAGGGTCAGTTGGGGAGGTAAACGCTTTTCATTCCTGGCTGATGTGTCTGAGTATCCGGAGATGGTGTTGTTGGTGTTGTGTCATAGGTGCTTGTGGTGTATGTTGTGCTTGGTTTTGTGGGTATGGTGTGTCTGTGTCTTTTTGAGCAGCATTGATGTGTACTACATGTGGACATCTGGGTGCCTGTGTGCTCCGGTATGCGTGTGCTCTGGTCAGGTGGGGGAACCAGGAGGGTGGAGGGGGAAGGGACAGGAGCTGGGATGGGAGGTTGGTAGCTCCGGATGGCTGCTGTCACTTTGGAGGCCAGAGACTAGACAGTTCTCTGCAGGTCAGCCATGTCCAAATGAATGCCCTCCAGGACCCCAACGAATTGGGACAACTTTATATTTAAGTATTTTCTTATTGAAAGAGGCACATTAACTCCAGGTTTCTCATTTTTTCATATACCTTCTTAACTTTATGCTCAGATAACATTCCTCATCGCATTTTTGACTGGGATCACGAATTTGGAACAAACCGGGTCGGATACATATTGAGAACTTTCAGAGAAGATAAACAACAATACCCTCTAATAGGTATGACGGCTCCTGTTTAGATTATTGGTGTTGGTAGTTTCTGAGGTTATATCATGGTTATTAATGTTATGCGCGTTATACATTGTCCTCCTTTATGTTTTGGTTATTCATAGGCTCTTGCTGAGATTATCAGATCTCACTATTGAATTATTACATTCGCCGACTTACATCAATCACATACTGCTATGTGAAGATTATACCAGCCAGGTAGGCTCTCTGCTCCTAATTTGCATGAGTCATCTGAGCAATTCAGCTATGCTATCTACATCCCTATATGTTTATTTTACATTGGGGCCAGGACCATAGTTAATCAATATACATATATGTAATTTTTCCATTGCAACAATTTGATAATTTATATGTTTTGACTTGATAATTGTCATAGGTTCATTTCTTGCTCATTAGATATTTGGTGTTAAACGCTTAAGGCTGTTGCTGTCATTATAGGTTTTTTGTAATTGGTTGACTATATCTCTTCTTTTTAGTAAGACTTTCTCCAGACATCCCAACTGGACTTATATATATTTTTTGGAAGGATCCCTAACTCATCAGTGGTACCCACTGTTGGTGTTTTCTACTATTGCACACGGTATGCAGAGACTGCTCCCTTTTTTTCTTCATCTCTCCTTCTCCCCCCCCCCCGTTGTTTCTCTTTTTTTTCTCATTTTCACTTGTTCTGCTTGATATTATTGTGATGTTGTTTTATTATTCTTTTGAGTAATATTTCATATTCCATTATTCCTAATTTTGGAAGTTAGAGTCCAGCATTTTTAGAGGAATTGAGAAAAATTCTTTGATTGTTGATAATACGCAATGAGGTTTGTAATCCTCCAAAAATTACACAAATAGCCAATCTATTGTCATGTCATGTGATGTTATGGTCATGTTTTTAATGCACAAAGAAGTTTTGTGTTTTTCTATGTATTTATATGGTTGTATGTACAATTTTATATGTCGTTTTTATATATATTTATATATATATTTATGTGACAGTCTGTCTTTGTATATGTTTGATTATTCCAGCCCTGAAGAAGTTCTGGTGGTCAGAACGAAACGCGTTGGCTGATGATTCTTTTTGAATATAAGAAAATAAAAAACGAACTGAGAAAATACCGAGACTCCTAAATTTGGCTTTGGACTCTGAGAAATTTTGAATTGATTGTATATGATTGATGATGATGATGGTATATGATTGATGGATGATTAACCGTTTGGATTCACGTTCTACGTGAGGTGCCCCTGGACAGAGGGTACCGTTTTTTTGCGAGTGGCACACTTGACTTACTTCTTTGAATTACTTATCATTTTTGGTTGATACGAGTTTGAGTGCTTTATCTTGGTGCTATATCCACTGTCCATTTTCATGGTTTTAACTTGGGACAACTTGTTGCCATGATCCTGGAGGGCATTCAGGACTAAAGTCTGACCCACAGAGATCTGCCAAAGGATGTCTATGGCCTCCACACTGAGGGCAGCAGAGGAGACAGGGGCTGGGGATGTGGTGCTTGGGGGGAAGTAGACTCTTCAATCCTTAGGGGAGTGGGCCTGGTGAGTAGGTTGGGAAGCAGTAGGGAGGGTAGGCAGAGGGCGAGGTTTGGAGGACAGACATGCAGATGTTGAGCTTCCTTGGTCCGCCAACACCATGGAGTCACCGCTGGAGTGTGAAGATGCTGAGCTCGGTGTTTCAGCTTCTGTCTCCACCAGAGCACCCCTGTCCCCCTATGAGGCACTGGTCTCCTCCGTGTCACTCAAATCCCAGGGAGCACCCATGCAGATGCTTCCCCAATGGTGTCAGACCACTTTCCTTCCCTGCCCTCTGTAGATGCTGTAACAGACGGAGACATAGGTTTAATACAGTGAACTTGGCACAAAAATGAAGACAATGCAAAACAAAGACATCAAAACAGGAAATCACTTGTGCAAGTACCGACTGCATCAGCACAACCTTTGGCATGTTAACTGGATGTATTGACACATGACCTGTATTCATTAATGCAACATGATGTATTGGCAATGCCAAATACCATTGCATGCGCCAAAATATGCATCTCACAATGAACTGTGTGTAGTAACAGCTACAGGCTTCCTTGCAAACTAGCTGCACATCAAATGGTGTAGTGTCCCTCTGAAGTTATGATGGAAGTCCATACCCACCACACATACCAACTGAAACGTACAGATAGGTAAATGACCTTATAGGCATACACTAACATGTCTTTGTACTGCAGATCACATACTTGGGATCAGTGGCTTCACAATACAAATGAATCACTGACCTGGAAGTGGACACCACAACTATTTTACACCTCCATTCATCTTGCTCACTGCTGTTCACTTTCACATGATGCAACTGTGAAAGACATCACCGGACTGACATGTGTCATATGTGGAATGGATACATGTAACTGTAAGAACTGGGGGTCTCTAGTTGGCAGGGGTAGGTACCACTGTCCAAATCGGGACCCTTGCTTCTAGTCAGGGTAAGGATGAAACCCTCTGGGATAACCCCTGCTCACCCTCTAGGTAGCTTGGCATGAGCAGTCTAGGCTAACCAGAGGCAATGTGTAAATTATTTGTACCAACACTCACAGTAACACAGTGAAAACACCACAAACTGATTCCACAACAGTTTAGGAAAATAAAGATATTTATTCTAAACTACACAAGACCAAAACAACAAAAATCCAACATACACCATTCAAGAATATGGCTTCAAAAGAGTTCTTAATGTTGTAATCAAAGTTCTTTAGGTTGCGAAAAAATAATCCACAGATGCGTGAAAAGTTCACAGTTGCATCATGTTTACTCACAGTACCTTTTAGTTGCGACAAAGTTCCAAAAGCAGAATCTGGTGCGGTGGAAAACAAGCGATGCGTTGCTCCTGAGACCCTGGGGAGGCGATGCAACAGCCCCGCTGCAGCAGCGGGCATGTTGCGATGAATCCGGTCTGTATGGGGAGGAAGACCACTTGTATGGATTCTGGTGCGTAGGTTCCGTAGAAATTTGTTCTCGCAAAGGCACGATGCGACAATCTCGTAGGGGCTGCGACGATCTCCGGGGCGACGATGCGTGGTCGTGGGGGATCCTCTCTATCGCAGCTCCTCGATGCGATGGTTCTGCGGCGATGCTCTCAGCGACGTGATGCGGTCCGCAAGCAAGCGGTGCGGCGATCTCACCCAGCGACGACAGGCTCTGTAACGACACTCGCAGCGATATTCGTTGACATTGTTTGGAGCATGAACTTGTTAGCCGCTCATGCTGTAAAATCTTGTGACTACGACAGCACACCACTTCCAAGCCACTTTATTAGGAAAAGCTTTACAAATGCTGCTCTTGATAATTTTGATTTTAAAGATAATTCTTCTGTGTCTAGAACATGAAGCACATGATTCTGCCATGGTGCTTTTTCAAGACAGTACCGATAAAGTAGCTGCTGGAAAACAAGTTGTGTCAGCTGTTGGCATAAACAAAAGCAGCTGCAGACTTACACCCAGCTGCCTTGCCGGCGTGTGCAAAATCACTATAAACTATCAACACGTCCCAGTCTACCAGAAAGTTTCAAAGTGGCTGAGGACATGTATCGTCTACTGCCTGATGCTGATGTCTACAAAGCTAATTTAACTAAATTTATCATATCTCGTATTCAGTGGGGCCTGAAGGAGGAAGAAAAACCAGTTCCTCTGTGGACTGAAATTCATAATATGATCTCCCAAAGCATCATCCCACTGAAGAAGGTTGGGGTTTTACCAGTAATTCCATCTCCAGTCACAAACTACGTAACAGTATAGACAACTCTAAAAAAAAATCCAAATTGTGCATGATCAGCTTGAAGACCAGCCTATCTTGCCAATTTTCCACGATGAAGGTGTTTTCCGTACTGAAGCTGTAATTTTATGAGCAATCCATTAGAATGTAATGGTCTTTATCCAATGATGGGCATTTTCCACAAGACAAATTTTGCTTTGCAGTTTGTAGGAAGTTATCTCAGTTGATGTGCCAAAGACAACGCACTTATTGAGGCTAAAATATTTGAAAACAAAACTGTCCAGCCAGTATTTAGCGGAACTCGTTATGTTATTGCGTTTCAAAGTATGCTCATCATATGTGAGGCCAAAGAAACATTGTTATGGAACAAGAATTACAAACTAGGTTTTACATATCTTATCTCAGAAGTGAATAAGGCACACAGTGCACTTCGTTCAAAAGACATAATGCAAAGCCAGGCAATGTTCAATACACTCAGTTCAATATAAGATAAACTGAAAATCAAGTTTGTAGAGGTTGTGGAACAATGTGAAGAAAAATCAGTGCTTTGTAAGTACTGGGGAAATGGTTTACACATTATAGCTCTAGTGAAACATATTGCACATACCGATCAGGAAGGTGATTGAGAGCTGCAGGTGAAGACTGTGGAGTCACTGATTACTATGTTTCATAAATTTGATTGCATATACTGTCTGAGATTCCTGGTGTTTGCAAAGAGTGAAGAGCTAGCTACAGAAAATGTATCCAAAGACATTTCGTGGTGAAAGAACGAGAGGGAAGGTTCAATGCTATGGCTCCGGATATGAAACTGAAACAGACATCTATACCTGTGCAACTTAATAAATTCTGGTTATCAACATCGAACAAGATGAACTTGGAGAAAATAACTCGCCAAAACATTGCGGATGCTTCAGTGGACACTGAATTTCCAAATATTGCAAGTGGAATGATTGTCAATGAGGAGTTGGTGCCTACAAAGATATATTCAAAAGGTATGGGGGCCATATTGTTTAAGAACTTAACAGCAAATTTGAGGAAGCTGACCTTTGTGTTGTACCACATGTTGAGTGGACTGTTCTGAATGGTTCCAATCGAGTCATAGTACAGCCAAATGACACAGATGTTAATTATTGTGGGATTTGTTGCACTGTTCATAAGTCAATGATTGTCAGAGTTATAGATTCATTATGGAATAGGCAGGAAAAGCTTCATACTCTCTACGCAAAAGTTGACCCAGAGATGCTCAGTGTTCTTACTACGGCACTTTTTCCTACAGGTGATGACACTGTGTGCAAAATTGGAACAAAGGTTATTGCTTTAACTGCTGAATCTGTGAAGTTTCCTGAAAGAATTTGCTGAGACAGAAGAAGAATGTAACTTTAAAGATGTTGGAAAATCCTTTGTGAATATGCATGAAAGGACTTCTGACTGTCACATGTTTGACGATCTTCAGTACTGTGAGTTCAAGAGATCTGTACCGCTAAGTGACCATCCACCAACATTATATTCTGTACGTGGACACATTAAAAGATCATTTCAGTTGATGAGAAGATGTGTAATGTTGTGGATCATGCATATGTAGAGGAAAAACCATGTAAATTTGGTTGGGAAGATATTGATGGGGTGCTCAAACCTAGCAGTTCGAGCTGGACTGTTCCCATGAGGCACAGGGTCAGACTGATTTGCATATGGCCATGTCTGAACTAGGGTGGCAGAGTGGGCTATAGAACAGTGATGGATTAAACCCATATCTCTTGACCGGGTGTGAGTGTTTTATTGGTTCAGATCGTCTGTCCATCACCACCCCCTTTTGTACTGCTTTGTTTGCCATAAGTTGGCAAGGTATGCTCAGACATGAGTCCCTTGCTCACTTTGCCACTGGATTCAAGCAAGCCGGGCTGAAGACGGCTGAAATGCCAGAAACCAGTCCTCGGAAGCTTGTTTCCGGTCCAGGGAAGGCATGGTTTGGCAGTTCGGGCTGGACTGTTGCCATGAGGCACAGGGTCAGACTGATTTGCATATGGCCATGTCTGAACTGAGGTGGCAGAGTGGGCTAAAGAACGGTGATGGATTAAACCCAGATCTCTTGACTGAGTGTGAGTGTTTGATTGGTTCAGATGCTCCGTCCATCACCACCACCCTTTTGTACTGCTTTGTTTGCCATAAGTTGGCAGGGTATGCTCAGACGTGAGTCCCTTGCTCACTTTGCCACTGGATTCAAGCAAGCCGGGCTGAAGACGGCTAAAATGCCAGAAACCGGTCCTCGGAAGCTTGTTTCCAGTCCAGGGAAGGCATGGCTTGGCAGTTCGGGCTGGACTGTTCCCATGAGGCTCAGGGTCAGACTGATTTGCATATGGCCATGTCTGAACTGGGGTGGCAGAGTGGGCTAAAGAATGGTGATGGATTAAACCCAGATCTCTTGACTGGGTGTGAGTATTTGATTGGTTCAGATGCTCCGTCCATCGCCACCACCCTTTTGTATTGTTCAAACCTATGACATTTATAAAGCCTATACCCACAGAACGTTCACATATATGTGCCTGCAAAACCTGTGCTACAAAAAGATGTTCCTGTCGATATGCTCTTCTCAAATGTTAAATATTCTGCAAATGTACCACAAGTGATTGCCAAAACAAATAGATAAAGTGAACTATGAAAATGTGTCTAAAACAAGAGTGATAAAAAAATGTCATATTAAGATGACACATTTTTTAGGTGTATACATAAAAGAATGTTGGCAGCAGGTCCCGTCCTCTAGCCAAGCTATGTGCCCAGACTTGCTATGACTAGTCATCCCCCAAAATTCACAAGTTTAAGGGCCTGTCTTACAGCCAGTTCCTGTGCCCAACACATGTGTGGAATACCTACCCCCCTTTGGCATGTGCAGTGTGAGATTGGATGTGGGGCTTAGCCTCTGGTCATTTTCTCTGCCCAACCCAGACTTGGCCGCCCAACTTTCTGATGTGCAAGGTCTTTGAACATTCACAGCAGTGGATTGGCCATAGCACCTGGGCTCGAGCCGGATCCTGTGCTAATACCTCCTTTTGAACCCAATTCACATTTTCTTCTAGCTTATTTTTAATTTTTGGGGGGGTACTGTGGTACTTCTAAGGTTTTGTATGTACATACCTATATCCCTGGTACCGCGTTACCAATCAAGCTTCCTGGGGGAAGATTGCAAAGTACCATCACACCATTGAGCTGGAAGCTCCGACAGTGGCTACCCCTGGAGTACTGCAGTCACTCCTGGGAGGGTGGAGCTTGGGCTAGCGGGAGTACCATGTTATCTACACCCCAAAACCTGTATCCCCCCCCCCATCTCCTGGGATCAGGATGTCCCTATTCTGCCCTTTTATGCAGTATCTGAAAAAAATGTCAAGACATGTGTACCAAGTGCCTGGGTCATGTAATGGCAACTGCAACATTTTCTTCAGTGTTGCTGCCAATCAATCGATTGCTCGAACCAGGACTAGAATAGTGGGACCAAAGTGGAGGAGGGGAAAACAGCTCTCTCAGTCAATAAGAAGGACCTATTTATTTAATTTCGAGTACAGCAGGACTCCCGTTGAGTTATACCTAACTGTTTAATCTCTTCATGCCCAACCCAAGCACCTCTTCAAATTGTAATGTCTCAAAAACAGCTGAAAGCACCTACTGTTAAGATGTTTTTTTAGAAATGACGTCTCAAAAGTTAGAGCTGTCTAAAACTACTGGACTCCTGGGGGACAACCCATCTGTCCCAAAGGAATCTCACAGGAGCCTTTTACAGATTACATCACTCATTACTGTTAACATTGTCTTAGAGGCAGTTTGTTTGCAGAGGAGAATCTATTGACAGCATTTCTATAGATCCTCTACAAAAAAAGGTAAAGAATAAAGTTTTCTTTAAACCACAGAGTGGACTAATCTTTACACACTCTCAATTAAGATAGATTAGTTAAAATTGTGCATGAACACAAAAGAAGACATTTCTTTCAGGCATAACTTATGCTTGCATATGGTTGGCTAATCAGCGAGATGTCTACAAGAATGCAATTTCTGAGAGGTAAATTGTCACAGTTCTGCAGGTTCGACAAAGTATCTAACACCTGGCATTGTACTTCTGACCTATGGTACTCCCAATGCCTGTTCAAACAGGAAGTAAGGTAATTGTGTATTAATTAAATGAAAAGGTGGGTTGTGTGTGGGTATATCAGTTCCAGTAAAGATGATTATTAGGGGCAGGCAGTTCCTGTTTGTTAGAAATGGGATTTCAGATTGGCTAAGGTTTGCACCAAAGCCAGGCAGAAATCACCACTCTAGTCAGGGTAAGGGAATTACACTCCTAAAATAAGCCCTGCTCACCCCCTTGGTAGCTTGGCATGAGCAGTCAGGCTTATCTCGGAGGCAGTGTGTAAAGCATTTGCACATAACCAACAGTAATACAGTGTAAGCACTACAAAAGGACACCACACCAGTTTAGAAAAATAGCCAATATTTTTTTATATTTAAACAAGACCAAATACGATAAAAAACCACAGTGCGGTACTTGCAAAATAGATGCGTTTGCAAGATGTCTTTAACTTGCCAACATATGTTGAAAACACAGTTCCTTGATGTCGATAGCTCAGTCCGGGCTATCACGGCGTCGTGAAGAAATAACTACGAGCAGTTCTGGCTCACTGCGGTGTCGAGGGTCAGCTGCAGTGTCGGGAAGACCCGCCAACAGTACTTTTCAGAGATGTAGGTCGTCGATGACCTCTCGTTGTCACTCTCGTTGCAGGTCGATCTCCACGCTGATGGAATCAGGAGCACCGGCGTTGGCAGGCGTCGGGTGCTGCGGTGCAAAGTGCAGTGTGCTGTGCCCTCAGGTTGCGGTGCGAGCAGCGGCTCGTGGCGGCGTCAGATGGTGCCATCGGTGAAACCTGGGTTGCGGTGTGAGATGAAGGCAGTGCTCGTCACAGTGCAGCAGCGGCCTCACTGTTGCTGAAGTGTTGTCACTGGATGACAACTGGAGTTGATGGTACCGGCGTTGGTAAACCAAGGCTGCGGTGCGGGATGAGGGAGGTGTGTCGTGTAACTTTACAAGGGGTGTCCTCGAGCCATAGTGCAAGCAGGTGTAGCAGGGTTTCCGTTCTCCCACAGAACTGTGCATAGAGATCTAGAACCTCAGTGAGTTAGGATGATCCAAAAACTCATTTCAGTGTCAGAAATCTCCTTACCTAGCTAGCTACAGTGTCTCATGGATCATTATGGAATGATCCATGTCTTAGACAAACCAGAACATGATCTTTAGAATACCTCAGGAGTCGTGGAACACATGAACACTCTTTCGTTATATAATCATTTCAAACCAAAACTGAGAGTCAAAGAACACAAGTGCAAGTTTGAAATATTTATTATTCAATGCAAAGTTCTCAAACGCAGTATCTTGTATAATACCAAAATGCAGATTATAAAAATCAGAGTCAGCAGCATAGTCACTAATCCATAGTAAGCAAAAGGTGCTAGCATGTTATAATGCAATTTCTATAGAAATCTATATCACCTATATTTCGCGCACCCTATCTAGCATATTATATTATATCTAAGAAGGTCTCATTTGGGCTTTAGCAGGGCGGCCCCATACCTCTCAGTGTCAGTAGGAGCAGTTCACATCAACAGCTACCAGCTCTCTTCATGCGCAGCACCAAGTGTCTGCGTTCATTCCGTGTAACTCTATCTTAAACCCGCGTAGAGCCCAAAATGTTGGCATCAACATTATTTGTGTTATGTCTAATGTGGTGCGAGGATCAAGCCTCCCAGCAACCTTGTGTTAGGTTAATTTTAGAGTGTGCAGCTCTCAGTGTGCAGACAGTTGTACCAAGTGTACCAGGCAAAGCTGATAGCATAGAAATAACATATTATTCTCAAATAAACCACCTCACCGCTTCTAGGGTGAAGGCGACAACAACAAGTATGTGTCGTGTGCAAAACTGAAGCCGAAGGAAAAAAGGCTGTTTAAACATGTAATGCACTCATGCTAACTTAACGCAATATATGTAACGAAGTATCCATATGACACCCCCCCATTGGTCCGAGCACCGTCAAACATAAGGGAAAAGGCAATACTAAATCAGATACAAAAATTGAAAGCAAAGTTCAATAATCTTGAGCTAAAATAAGCTAAAAATATGTATGAATGAATATGTATGAATGCCTACAGTGGCCTCAAGTCTAAAAAATAAAAACAAAACTTTCGAACCAAAAGTTCTTCGCCAGGTCTCATCAATTCAAATGTCTGTAAGAGAAAAAACAAGGCACTTATCCGATATCCAAAGTCATGTGCCACAATGACGTTATCCTCAGCGACATCACGTCATTGAATTCTCCATCAGCTGAACACACTCCATCTCTCCAAGTCAGCGAGGGGAAAATCATATTTCACAACAAAGCACTCCTCCCAGGCATGTCATGAATGGAAAGTATATGCAAAGAAAGTTGCAACAGCCTCCAGTATGAAATCACTGCCATCATCCGAAAATAGTTCAGCAATCCAATTCAGCAATGGGAAAGAACATACGTGCTCCTCCAGCATCGGATCCTCCTGTAACGCCAGAGGACAACTCGGTGGGTTCACCAGATCGCTGTGTGTCAGAAAGGCATCCGCCGCTGCAGAGATCTCCCATTGGCCCAAAACTCCATTTATCGCTGCCAAGGCCATAACTCTTTCGCCAGAACAGATCAGCTCATGAGCCACCACGGGACGCATTAGTTGATCAAAATCGACGTCAGGAGCAGTCCTCAAGCATAGGCACAAATCAATGGCCCAATCGAACTCGCAGCTCAGGCAGTGAAACACAGGTTGGACACACGTGAAGTCGGTGAACCGAAATGACAATCTATAGGCCATGCTTAATGCTGCAAGCGGCAATGTTCCATAGTAATTGAGCATCCGATTACGGCACAGTGTCAGGAGGCGTTGAACGGCGTCTTGCGCAGGATGGGCATCCATGTTTTATGAAGAAAAACACCAACAGAATGCCTGCGGCTACAGCCAGCAACACAGGTAGTCCGCCAAACAAACTCGAAAAAATAGAGTGGAAAAACGTGGGAATGATACCAAAAACTTTTTCAAACGTAGTCACGAGGCCACTGCTTACTAACTTGAAAAAATGTGCAAGCCCGGTCGTTGAAGAAGCATTAAAAATCTGGTGTACCAGCTCGCAGAAATGAAACGGCAAATCAGTATTTAAAAGCGCCTGCACCTCCGTGCGGGTGTTAGCCATGTGAAGGACATAAGTTTCCCGGGCCGAACTCAGGGTCACTTGTTTTTGAGACAAAAGGGCTCTTATTCTGCTTAAACCATTGAATTTTGCTTCCAAGGTTGGAATCCGTGGCCAGATGGAGACATCTAAAGACCCATGCGTGGGTGGGTATAGAACATTCTTGCAGCACACCACACGCTCTGATACAGTTACCACATAAGCCACACCAATTAATAAACCACAACATAATTCGTTGTTTAAAAGCAAATAACTACCATTAGCTAATAATGTGAATGTGGGAACCACTGCTGGAACTGGAGTGCCTTTTAAAACACATGCTAAATTTGGGCGGTCCTGATTACAAGAACCGTGTAACTGAATGTGTCTGCATATTAATGAATGGTCAGGTGACTGTGTGCATTCCTCACCATTAAGATTCACTTCTTTCCCATCCTTCAGACATCTGTATGTGTATGGTAATGACCATGCCTCATGTAGGAATGCATTGCCTAGTGGTTCATATCGTCCTATAGCAATATACCGCATACAGTTAGTAAATTTATATAAAGGAAATGGTAATGTAATTAAACCATGAATAAGCCACGTGGCAGTAGTGGTTTCAGCAACAGAAAAAGGCAAGGATTCTAGCTTCTCAATATGTAACATAGAAAATGATGCATCACGCATTGAAAGCATGCGCTGTTTTTCGGTAAGATTAAAAGGGGCGAAAAGGGATGAAACGTTCAATGAGGTCCAGGGAACTCGACCAGCCTTAATTGTCTGTAGAGTCCAGGCAAACTGCATTACAGAACGCAATTGATTTTGACCATGGTATAACGTGGACACTTCATCATGTACAATATCAACAACAGAAGAAACAATATTATCCAATGTGTAAATTCTGGAAGAAAGCATGTTAATACTGTTATCGACCACTGCAAGCACTTTTTCCAAATTTGCTCGATCAATAGCCCTCAGGCGTTTAGCTGCTTCAACTTGTGAAAATTTCCAAATTTCATTGTAAACAGCATAAATAAAGCGTTTAGACCTACCCCTAGTCGGGCCTTTTATAAAATCATTTAGCTCTATATTCTCATTCAACTGGGACAGATGCAGTTTAACTGCAGCTAAAGTGGAATGTTGTAACCAGTTCTGACACAATTTGCCTACTGAATAAGTTGTAACAGTGTGATCTGTTTCAAACCTGGGATCTGGCCTGATGTGTGTAAAACCTTCAGACAAACCCAAAAAACGACGTTGGCAAGAATCAGAGCTTCTTTGCCACAAAAGCCACCCATCTGGATCAAAACTGGAAATATTAAAGGAGGAATTCTGCAAAAGTGCTTGTATCTCACTGATGGATAATGTAGTGAAATTACTCCAACCTGAATATTCTTCCAAATCAGGGATAATAGGGGCATTTAATTTTTTTGATGTAGCCAATCCAAAACATGTTGTTTGGGAAATAGTAGAATTTAAAAACAACATGTGATTCGGGATGAGACATGCACGATGCAAAGCCTCAGTGCCTTGTACCTGCCAATCTTTGGTACCCCAAACCGATTTAAGGTCAATAGCATCCTTCCATAACTCATAGCCATCCACAGATAACCTTTCTAGAAAGGACTTTGAATACAGCAATTTTGTATCAGTTAGTCTAACTTTGGGCATGAATTTCTGGTTCACTTTAAAATAAAACGACTCAGGATTTGATTGATTAAAATCTGTAAAGTAAGAGTATTTTCCCAGAAATGTACTTGAGCTCCCCTGTAAAGGAGTAGGGCAATGTTCCCACTGAGTGTAATTCACAGGAACCCTCCTGGAACTTGTCTTGTGCAAGAAATGATTTCCATAATGTTGGTAACAAAACAAATCACCATAATTGACAGAATCTAAATACAAATCCTCATCATCAAAGGCCGCATAATATTTCAGATCAGAGAACAATGCTTCTACGGCCTGAAGATCCCAATCATCAGAACGAATATTTTCCTTAATCACATCTCCCATGTTTACTCTAAGCACATTAGGAACATTAATAACTTCTGTGGGGCCATGTATCTGAAACCTAACCACATCCCACACAATCCCATCAAGGACAGGCCAAGCAGTAATCTCCACTGAATGTAAGTCTCTCTTTAGTCTGTGTGCTGAATGTGAGGAGGAAAGAGGGGCCAATGTTCCATTAAGGTACCGAATTCCTGTTCTTTCTTTCACATAATGGCCATCGATCAGGCGGAAAAAATAAAACACAAAACCAATTGACATAAAAAGATAAAATGAAAATAGTATCAGCCAAATGTATGTCCAAGGTGGAATTAAAAAATGTTTTTTAAACAACGTGGCATATTTTGCAATAGTCGATGGTTTCTTTGAAAGTTCCTAATCACAGTCAAAAGAGAATCTGGACTGGTTAGCCAAACGAGCATGTAAATCGGACATAGACAAATCAGCCGGATCTGCATATGTCACTTCATCAATGTTAGTAACAGGAATAGTATTTAATAAAGGACTGGATATGGCAGGCATCTCGAGGGACACCTCCTGATCTGCACCAGATGTAATAGCCAGCACAGAGTGCCTCACCATGGAAGGACAGGATACAGCCGGTGTCATGCTATGAAGAATCGGCCACCCTGTGTGTCTTGACATTGTCAATAGAAATAAATCTGTTTTCTTTACGACCTGGAAGTGGTGGTAAAATGACTGTTCTTGTGCCCTTCACTCCAAGGACTCGAACCGGCGCTCGATATGAGGGACCAAACTCTTTCTTGTTATCGATCTTCTCTCGAACCAGTTCTCCAACTTGGGGTAGCCAGCCAACTACCGGGATCTGCAAAGCATCATCCGACGTGGAGGGCAAGTGTTTCTTTGCAAGACTGTCTCTGGTCTTTTGTAGATCCTGTAAAACATTGCAATGTTCATCTACGTCAAAGGCCTCGGCCTGGGCCTGGCAGTCTGCACCATCAAGGTCAGGGACGTACATCTTGATACCAAAGAGCATTTCGTATGGGGTCCGCCCACCCAGAGACCTTCTAGGGAGATTATTAAGCGCACGCTGCACGCCATAGAGGTGGGTCAGCCAGTTTCTACCAGTGCCTATAACACGGGCTGTCAAAGATTGCTTTAAGTCGCGGTTCATTCTTTCTACAACAGAATTGCCCTCAGGCCTGTATGGACTTGAAAACTTCACCTGTACTCCCAACGAAACCATAGCATCCTTATACGCCTTAGAGGCGAAAGCCGGACCCTGGTCCGAATGGAAAGCACCACAAGCAAAGATTCCCACAAAGACACGCAAATCCTTAATGACAGTTCGCGAATCAGCGCTTCGATGCGGCCATACCCATACAAAGCGTGTGCATGAGTCAACTGCTACTAAGATGTATTTATACGCAGTATCAGAAGAAAAAGGACCGCAGTGATCCAAATAAACACAACCAAGTGGTTTATTAGATATGTACAACTGTGTCTGAGGCGGACGCGCAGCAGTAGAAGGCTTGATCTGCTGACAAATGTCACACATAAGGACATAATCGCGCGTCTGTTTGTACAGTCCCCGCCACCAGAACCTCTGTTGTAGCTGAGATACAGTGGCTGAGACGCCCGCATGCGCAGACGCCACACCTTCATGAGCCGCTGTAATCAGAGAAGCTCTGCGATCCGAGTTGGGAACTAGACGCTCTCCAACTTCAGGAATTTTCACATAAGGAACCTTATCGGGACTTAAGTGGTATGTGTACTTCGAAGGGAACCCCGCAGGATATTTACCTCCCTTCTCCGTGGCAGCAACAGCTGCCAAGATGTCATCATCTATTTTGCTTTTGGACCTCGTGACTGCTGCAACTAAGTATTTAGATACCGCTGACTTCGCTGCTTCATCAGCAAGCGAGTTGCCAACAGCGTGGACCCCCACGCGCTGGTGGCCGAGAGTATGAATCACAAACACGAGCGGCAGTTTCTCTTTAAGTTCCGCCACTCGGACCCAGATCATTTTATGTTTTATTGTGCTACCTTTGGAATCACGAAAATCATTCTGAATCCAAAAGAACAAGTTCTCATTGTAAGACTGGACACAGTAGTAAGAATCACTTACGATTAAAGTCGTCACACAAGGATCAGCGTACTCCAATGCAAGCATCAGAGCACGCAGCTCAGCTAATTGTGCGGTGCAGTCCCCAAGCGTCTGCGTGTGCACGACGCTGGACTTGAACTCATCGTTCACCATGGCACCGACCACAATGGCGCAAGCGGAAACGTAGGCATGTTTAGAGCCATGCGCAACCTGCGCCGAACCATCCGTGTAAATGATACAGTGGAAATCCTCCAACGGCCGCATTGCTAAAGGAGCAGGATGAACAAATTCATACTGTAAATACTCCTGCGACCGTAAAGCGGCGTCAAAAATAAACGTGACATCCTGAGATGTCAAGGATGTAGCCCACTGAATCCACCGAGGGTGCAAAGCTTTAGAATTCGGTACACTGGCTTTCGTGACCGCCTCCAAGGCAGGACACGGGGTAACAACCAACATGCGCTTTCCCTGCGACAGGGCACGTTCTTTAAGAATTGCCATCTGCACAGCTGTTAAAACTTTCTCCACAGTGGAAAAACGCAGTTCAGCCGAAGTGTACAAGTGTGACTTGTAAGCAATAGGTACAGTATCCCCCTCATTAAAAGTCAGGTACGTGAAACCCACCGTCCCAGGGATAATTCTTATCACCAGGTTGGTCTGGTTATCACGGGTCTGTAAGTAGTCAGAAGTGAGCAAATCAGCCTGCAAAGACTGCAGAATGGCTGAATGCTCAGGCAGCCAGCATGATTTGGAAAAAGATGGTTGTACCAAGGCATATAAAGGCTTGATACGCTGGGCATATTCCGGAATGTATGTCCTCCCGAAATTTAAAAAACCCGGTAAAGACTGTAATTTTTTCAGCGTTGTCGGAGAGCGCAACTGCGCGCACTTCTCCAGGAAGTGAGGAGCCAATCCCTTTCCTTCATGGTTAAGTTCATAACCTAGAAACAACACTGTGTACTCCGCAATGTGTGATTTTGCAAAGTTAAACTTGTAACCCATGTCTGCAAAGTTACAAATTATGCTGTTTACTCGACACAGATGCACCCAAAGTTCGTCGTCTGTGAGATAAATGTCATCCACATACGAACATGCAACTGGATCGAAACTCTCCAAAAGAGAGACTATGCGGGCAGAAAACACTCCAGGACTATTTTTATATCCCATTGGGAGTCGTTTAAACATTTTTTGTACGCCGCCGCACGTAAAACTGGTCCATTGGGAACTTAGACCATCTAATCTATGTGCATAAAAACCATTGGAAATGTCAAGCGTGGTTTTGAACCGTTTACGCTCAAGACTATTCACTAGGGCAGAGCCGTGAGTATTCTGTACTGCACAGTTACGGCAATGCGAGTTCAAATGCCGGTAATCCAAAACCAGACGATATGAGCCGTCCGGCTTGTTAACAGTAAAATGGGGATTATTCATCGGTGACACACACGTTTCAATTACACCTTGATATTCCAATTGTTCAAGGATAGCCGCGACCGAAGCTTTAGCTTCACGCCGTATGGGATACTGGGGTTGTGGCTGCGGCTGTGACTGTAAAGGAATCTCATGGCTAGGGGACAATTTATCCCAGCCACACTGATTCCGGTACACAGCCGGCGCAAGCGCCAGAGCCCACTCTTCTGCAAAATGCAGCGCTTCCACTCTCGGCACAGTGTGCGCGAAACTGGGGAGGATTACCTCCTCCCCTCGCGGAGCTGCGAGAACAAAAGGTGGGGGCCAGTCAGCCTCCGAAAGCAAAATGTCATACGTATCCGAAAGATTCTCCCAAAATACCCCTTTTACAGTTCGCTGCATGTCACCTTCAATCAACAGGACAATTTCAAAAAGTCTTTCAGGGGGAGCAACATGTGTATCAGCTGTTTCAATCACAATAAAAGTCTCAGTCGCTGTCACCTTCAACAGTGGACGGAGGGCCTCTCTCACTATGGTAATCTCCGCCGCGCTGTCCAGCAAGGTCAGAGCCCACGTCAGATTCCGAAGCCGCGTTCTCACTATCTGGGGCATATCGATGCGCCGTTAAGGCAGCGACTTTCTTCTTGGCAAATTGCGGTCTCCTAGGCGTAGAGTCGTCCCGCTGATCCCCTTCACTTCGCGTGCGGGGCTGGCCACGTCCTTGCTGGCCACCCCTGCCCCTGCCGCCCCCTCCACCACCGGTTGACGGAGCCGATGAGTCCTGAAAGGAACGAGGAGAGCGTTGGTCAGAAGCCTGATATCTCTCTGGCGTTTTAATCATCGCGCGATCGCGCAAATCATAAACTCGATCTGACTGCGCAGGCTGCGAAGGTGCAGGACCAGAAACCTGTGTCTGCTGTTGTTGTTGCTTACCCTGCTTCTGCTTTTTAGGCCAATTTTGTTTTTTGGACTTGGGCTGTCCACCCGTTTCCGAAGACTGTCCCTGGGGCTGCTTCCTCTCTTTTTCAGAAAAAGCTTTTAAACCCTTAGAAGTGCGGCCAACCATTTTATAAGCCGCCACAATAATTCTTGCAAGCTGACGGGGTTTCTCGGCCTCGGGAATTAACGCCAGAGCATTGGCCACCTGAAAGTACACTGCATCCCCCTTGACATTTGCAAGGATAAGACCGCAAACCGTCTCAAATGAGCCGCTCAGGCGCATACCCAATTCGACCGCCGACTCCGGTCCGTGATCATCCTGAACACGTTTAAGGACCTCAGAAAGGTTTGACACTGACGGGGTGCCATAGCACCTCGAGTAAACCGCTGCAAAAGTCTTACCCCATGTTTCACAGTCAGCAAGTTCAGGGGCTAAATCTTTCGGTAAACTAAGCGTAAGAATCCGGTGTTTTTCACCCGGAGTCGTATTAGGAAACACAGCCTCCAGTTGGTCGAATTTCTCGGCAAGCCAGTAAGGAAAATCATCCTTATTCTCTGGCTTTCTGCCCATAACGGAATTCACCAAGACAGGACTGATTTTCAAACCAGCCTGTTCCGCCCGAAGCTGCGCACCTGCGGGGGCTGCGCCATGAATATTACGACCAATGTAATGAACAAGCGCTCTAATCACTCCAACCGCGACCTCATGAAGACGCCGCAGGTCACCCACGTTACAAGTGGCGCGATTAGGATGAGGAGTAAATCCACCCAAAGCGGGCCAATTTGTGCCCGGAATGGACAAAGGACCTAACCTCGGAGCCGTTAAAGAATGGGGTAGGGCGCCACCAAACCAAACTCCGTGCTGCCAAGCGTCAATAGGTACTTCCAGTGCCCTGTACGGAGCATAAGCCGCCGGTACATCCGTGGCAGTGTATGAATGGAAGACACCCGAATTAGCGTCCACACCCGGAAATGTTACCCAGGAATAAAACAATTCGTACGGGTACGCATGTTCCGCACTCACCACTAGAACCACAGCCAAGCCTTCCGCAGGTACATTATATGCCCGCAAGTGGTCGCGAACCGCGACTCGACTATGCTGCGCAATGTCCACGGCCATGTTAGCACAGGAAGTGAAAAGAGACAAAGAACAGTTTGTAGCACAACTGGGTAGTAATTCAAAGAAACCGTTTTCAGAAGAATTCAAGCTTGAAAAGACCTATTTCAAAAATAGGTAGGTTTTTCCGACACCACCGTTTACCGGAAACGGGAATGAAGGTGTTAAGGTTTGAATGATATACTACTCGAGTGTCATGAAATAAGGCCAACCAAACCGTTGGGCGCCATGTAGCAGGGTTTCCGTTCTCCCACAGAACTGTGCATAGAGATCTAGAACCTCAGTGAGTTAGGATGATCCAAAAACTCATCTCAGTGTCAGAAATCTCCTTACCTAGCTAGCTACAGTGTCTCATGGATCATTATGGAATGATCCATGTCTTAGACAAACCAGAACATGATCTTTAGAATACCTCAGGAGTCGTGGAACACATGAACACTCTTTCGTTATATAATCATTTCAAACCAAAACTGAGAGTCAAAGAACACAAGTGCAAGTTTGAAATATTTATTATTCAATGCAAAGTTCTCAAACGCAGTATCTTGTATAATACCAAAATGCAGATTATAAAAATCAGAGTCAGCAGCATAGTCACTAATCCATAGTAAGCAAAAGGTGCTAGCATGTTATAATGCAATTTCTATAGAAATCTATATCACCTATATTTTGCGCACCCTATCTAGCATATTATATTATATCTAAGAAGGTCTCATTTGGGCTTTAGCAGGGCGGCCCCATACCTCTCAATGTCAGTAGGAGCAGTTCACATCAACAGCTACCAGCTCTCTTCATGCGCAGCACCAAGTGTCTGCGTTCATTCCGTGTAACTCTATCTTAAACCCGCGTAGAGCCCAAAATGTTGGCATCAACATTATTTGTGTTATGTCTAATGTGGTGCGAGGATCAAGCCTCCCAGCAACCTTGTGTTAGGTTAATTTTAGAGTGTGCAGCTCTCAGTGTGCAGACAGTTGTACCAAGTGTACCAGGCAAAGCTGATAGCATAGAAATAACATATTATTCTCAAATAAACCACCTCACCGCTTCTAGGGTGAAGGCGACAACAACAAGTATGTGTCGTGTGCAAAACTGAAGCCGAAGGAAAAAAGGTTGTTTAAACATGTAATGCACTCATGCTAACTTAACGCAATATATGTAACGAAGTATCCATATGACACAGGAGCGTCAAATCTGGTGTTGAGCGGCGTCATTGGGGATATTAAGGCGTAGTCATGAAGCGAGGCAGTGCAGAGTGCGGTGCCCACAGGTCGCAGTGCGAGCAGCGACTCGTTTGCGGCATCAGAGGGTGCCGTTGGTAAGACCAGGGTCGCAGTGCGGCGTTGCGTCGGTGCACCTCTGTGGTGCCTTCAGGACATGGTGTCCGCAGCGGTAGTGTAGACGGCATCTGTCTTGAAGTCTTTGCTGTTCCTGAGACTTCTTGGGGGCAAGCTCTACCTCAAGCCCTTGGAGATACTCAGCACAAGTAGAGAAGTTCATTCCAGTCCTTACACTGCCCAAGGCAAAAGCAGCAGCCGCAGGCCAACCCAACAAAGCAACAACACAGCAAAGGGGCAGTACTCTCCTGGCAGCTCTTCCAGCTCTTCTTCTTCGCAGGTTCCTTGATTCAAGCGAGTTCAGAAGTCTTGGGGTCTGGGCCCCAAATATTTATACCGGCAATTCCTTTGTCCTCTGAAGGCAGAGGAGCCTGAGCCTAGTTCAAACCAGTTTGTGGTGAATTCTGCCAGGGTGCACCTTCTTCCTTTGTCAGTGTGGGCTAGGGTCCTCAAACGCACCACAGGGGGTGGAGCCAGCATTGTGGAGGGTATGCCCAGCCCAATTCAAACCCAGGTGCTAATCCTCCCACCCATCTATGTGTAGATGTACCTATTCAGCCCTGCTGACTCACCCTGCCTCCCCAGCCCCTGTCAATCTCAAACCAGACAGCTACTACTCAAGCTAGCAGAGGCAGGCTGGATGGTTAGGTCAGAAAATACCTATTTTCTAAAAGTGGTATTTTCAAACCCAGAATGTCAAAACCAACTTCAGTAAAAGATGTATTTTATCATTCTGAGTTCAGGCATACTAAACTCAAATTTCTACCATGTTCCCTGAGTCAGTTAAGATCATAGGATGTAATGATCAAATTGCCTATTCTGGCCTATGGAAAAGAGGTTTCCTTGTGATAGTGAAAAACAAAGTAGGAAGTAATTCACTATCAGGACATGCCACACACACCAGGGCATGTCCTACCTTTTACTTACAATGCTCCCTGCCCATGGGGCTACCTTGGGCCTACCTCAGGGGCGACTCACATGTAGAAAAGGGAAGGCTTAGGGACTTGCAAGTGTGTGCACTTGCCAAGTCGACATAGCAGCCCCAGGCTGCACCACAGGCTCTGCAATGGTAGGCCAGATTTAAACTTTATGGGCTGTTTATGGGTGGTACAATCCAGAGCTACACCCACCAACAGCATTTGATTTATAGGGCGGGCACGCACAGTGCACTTTACTGGGGACTGACACATAAATCAAATAGGCCAATCATGGAAATACCAATCCATAACAAATTTTATACAGGAGCACTTGCACTTCACCACTGGATAGCAGTGAGAAAAGTGCGCAGAATCAGTACACCAGCTAATACAGAGTCAAAACCGGGAGGTCAGAAAGCAAAATGTCAGGGAAAACACGCCAAAAGATGCCAAGTCTATCACTGTTGTTCATTGGTGACTTCTTACATTAAAAGCTTGCACCAAGCTAAAGATACAGACTCCAGTTTCACGCAGAATAGGTCTTTTTTTCTCTTCACTACATCTTCATGTTTTTCTTTTATCAACTATTATATTGGAGGTGAACACAAATTGTCTCGGTAGAGCAAAATGGGCCCCTCGTGCATTATTATGATGCATTGTACAGGTTGTCATCTAAGATATAATTATGCATACATGAAAGGTGAAGGAATTTGAATTTACCTAGGATTCTTTTGTAGGTGGGGGCAAGGAAGTGGGCCTTTCCATCAGTGACTGACGTTGGTTATGGGGGTTGACATGGGAGGACTGAAATATTATCATGTGCCCTATAGCATCTGTACTGTGTAAGAGGAGACTCTGGGAATGTTTATCCTTTAACCTCCATAGGTAGAAAAGAAGGACCTTCTGACCTGTGGTGTACTTCTTTACATTTAGAGGCTGTTCAAGAGTATATAAACTGACCGATGAGAGCTCTGTCCTGGCTGAGGTGTGAGTAGAAAGCTTAAGTATGACATGCAAATGGGTGGAATGAGAATGCAAAGATTTCAGATAAAGCAAATAATGCAGTATCTTAGCAGTATTCATGATTCTACCTACTGTCACAGTAGCCCTAAAAATATTGTCCAAAACCATTTGTAAATGTCAATTTGTGAACATCTGTCAAAAGCTTTGAAAAGAAAAGCAAAAATAATACTTCCTTTTCTCTGGTTGGTGTATTTCACCACATGCATCCTTTCCACCAATACTGCAGGAGCCCCAGGGAGCTCATGAGAGTAAGTATTCAGGGACACACATTATTGGGTGGCTGATATTCCAGCAGGGACCTCACAGGTGGCAAAGTCGAACTAACCAAAGACAGGGATACTTGGCTTCGAGTACAAGGTGGGTTTGGCGAGTGTGTTGGTCCTAAGTCATGTGCTGGCTCTCAGTGCTCCTGGTTCCCCTTTCTGACTATCGGCACTGGTACATTTACCTATAGGTGCCTCATTACTCCTTCTGGTGTCTCTTTTCACTGGAGTCAACCACTATTTATCATTGTATGGAACTGTCCGCCCTAAATTTGTAGATGCCAGATTGCTGAAGGAAATACTGGTATATGTTTACACATTCACAGTTGTAGACATATGCTTGTGCAGCAAGTGCAGCAGTCTAGCAATGTCTTGGACTGATGAACAATGTTCAGCTATTTTAGGTCCTTGAAATCTTTTTTCTAATGCAATATCTCACAAATGAGCTCACAACCTAGCCCAGTAGTAACAAATATATGGAAATATTCCTCCTGTGCATGCTTGTTTAGAATACTCTTTTCCTCACAACTTTCAGCCCTCATCCGAGAACGTCTGTTAAAAATGACATAAAAGCAGGGCTTTGAGTGGGCCGGGTCCTGCAGGTGCTCATCACATCTGTTAAAAAAAGCAGGTGCTGAGATGGCTCCCTATCTTGCTTTCCGTTCTTGCCATCACACTCAGGGGCATATTCGCAAGGACTTATCGTACAATTATCGGCACTTTATCGCAGCCAAAGTGGTGATAAATTTATCGCCCCATTTACAAGCTGGTGCTAACAGCCCATATCACCAGTTTACCTGCGATAGCAGCCACAAAAACACATCCATCGCCACTGATGACCCCGGCAACTAACCCTAATGAGATAGTAGGCGTTCCTGTGCAAAAAGACCCAGGCCCGCCACCCCCCCCCCCGGACCTCACCCCCGACAAAGATATGTAACATCAACTTTATCAATAGTGAACAAAATATCACACAAGTACAACACTCAACATGCATGTGAGGTCGGAAAAAAGAGAATCGCTCAGTCATCTCTGAATTACCAAACAAAACAGTTTATTCAAATTAAACTCAAAACAACTATTTATTTGGAAGAGCAATGACGGATCTCTGGACACAGCCTGCAAGACAATATTCAATATAAGAAGGTGCATCATTAGCTGATCAAATGACAGATTGAGAGAAAAGGAGAGAAAGAGAGAGAAAGAGAGAGAGAGTGAGAGAGAAAGAGAGGGAGAGAGTGTGAGCAAGAGAGAGACAGAGAAAGGAAGAGAGGGAGAGAGAGGGAGAGAGAAAGAGAGAGACAGAGAAAGGAAGAGAGGGAGAGGGAGTGTGAGAGAAAACGAGAGAAAGAGAGAGAAAGAGAGGGACAGAGGAAGAACGAGAGGGAGAGGGAGAAAGAATGCTGACACTGCAGACCCAGGCCTCACTGCACACCTGCTGCCACCAGTGTGTCTCCAACCACACTGCAGTCAACCAGGTCCCTTATCTGAAACAGACTTAGGAATGGCAGACTATATACAATTTCACACGCCTTCATCACTTGCCTGCTTGTGCACACAGGCTGCTGCACCCCAGCCCCTCCTGCTGCCCAGCGGTGACTGCCGGCCCCTGTGCACACAGGCTGCTGCACCCCAGACCCTCTCACCTCCTAGTGGTGACTGCCCGCACCTGCGCACACCAGGCCCCACTGCTCACTTACCACCACTGGTGTGTCCCAAGAGGGCCCACCACCTGCCGGTGCAAGCCCAGGGCCCGGGAACATGGCACCGTCTACATCATACACCACGCTCTATGGGCCACCAGGTCTCACACTTGATTCTGGGTCTTGATTTCGCTGTGACAGAGATCATATCCGTGGAAACGGCATCATCGTGGGCTGCACACCCGCTCTGCCCTTTAGGTGCCACTTACTGTGTGGCCCGTGACGCAATGCCACATGCTGGTAGGCCAGCACTACCCGCTGGCTCAGGCCTACACTGTGGCCCAGCAGGGCACACAAATCCTTTGCAGTCTGGACCTCCAGGACGGGGTATCATTGCAGGCTGCACACCCGCTCAGTACTTACGGTGCCCCTACCTCAGTGCACCTAAAGTCGCCATCCTGTGGTGGTGTGCCTGTGCCTACCGCAGTGTGTCCGGTGCCACCAAATCTGTGACCTGCAAGTCATGGACCCACTACATTCATCCATACTTCCACACTTGGAAGATCATAGACATGACAAATCTGTGTGAATGTGAATGTTTAATGCACATTTAGTGGAGTGTTGTAGCTATAGTAGTAAAGGGCCATTCAAACCCCACTTTACATTGTTGGCCTGTGGAGGGACAGCCAGAATCCTTGAGGGAATGACAAGTTCAACAGAAGGGGAAGGGCTCAGTCCGCAGTCTGAATGCTGTGTCATTGGTGACCAATCAGAATATTGCAGTCACTGTTGAGGTCCAAGGTGAGTGTCGCAGAGTGTAGAGTGTATCGGGTGACAGTGTAAGATGATGATGCAGAGGGCAGAAACAAGCAGAAACAGGCCATATGGCGGAGATGAATGATACATGTTTTCTTCTTACCAAGAAGTCACATTCATCGGCATCTTCGTCCTCTGCTGTTTCATGTGCCACACGTGTGGGTGGTGGCATTCTGCCTCCAGCACTGTGTGGCAGTGATACCTCAAGGGCCGGAAGTGGAATGTCTGCTGCACTGTGTGGCACTGACACTTCAGGGGTGGAGATGTGGTTGTAGTGGTAGCAGCAGCATTCATCAGCGCCAGACCTTGTGGCAGCAATGCCATGAGGAGGATCTTTAGGTCATTGAGGATCACAGCTACCTCTCACTAGTGTGCGGCCGTGGCAGCCGCTCTTTCCGCTTGCATCCGCTCCATGGTCTCCATTATCCTCCGCATGTGTCCCAACTCCCGGGTGACATCGCTAGAGCCACTCTGACTATAAAGTTGTTCTTGTCTCCAGCGATGTCCATGGTTCGTTGGAGGGCATGGAAAAGACTGTGGGTGTCCATTAAGGACTGTGAGTGGTCCCTGATGTGACTTAAGACACCCACGAATGGCATCTAGTTTGGCTGCCACGCCGTTGAACCCCTCCCGCACCTGTTCAGTCAGCTGCTCCTGGCACCCCAACACACGATATTGGACGACCATGTGGTCTTCGTGGGGGTCCTGGGAGGCAGTCGTGGTGGTGGGTGCTGCCTGCTGTGTGGTCTGTGCAGGGGATTGGGTCTCCTAGTAGCAGCTGGGCTGCCCTGCTCCTGGAGGTGGGGTGCGGAGGCTGTCCACGAGCTGTTGTAGGGCGTCGGGTTGAAGGTGTAGTGGTCCTCTTCATCATCAGAGAAGAGAGGCGTTGGATTTCCTTCTGCAATGTAAAGGGGAGATGCGTTTTAACATGGTATTCACATGTAAGTTGTTGCATTGTACATGTTAACATTCAGACTGCATGGCAGTGTACATTGTGACTGTTTGGGAGGAGCTGACTATTTGATGCTGGACAGTGGACATTTCGACATCATAATGGATGTGTGTTTGTACTTGTACATCACCACCTCACATTTCCCTGTACTGCCAAATGTGATAGGCCAGTTTCTACACACAAGCGGCACCAGTTGTGTCCTCTGTTCTGTTGTGTGTGTATTTGGGTTTGTACCACATTGTTGTCAATGTTGATGTGCTCTGCCTGTTATGTGTGTGTGTAGCATTTTGGGGGGTTGCCCCTGCAGCTCTGATTTTGCTGCACCTTCTCGCTTTCATGTGGTGTGCCTTTGACTTCTGTGCTTATACAGTGCTGAGATGTTGCATACTTTGGGACATTGGTCTCTTGGTGGGAGTGGTGGGTCTGCGGAATGGTTTTTCTGCAGATGTGCTCTACTTAATTGTGCATGTGTGCCATTGTGCCCATCTCCCCCTGTCCCCCCCAGTTCTGGTCATTACTCACTCTGGTGCTGTTGTGTCCGGTCATGTTGAGCAATGTCCGGTCCCCCAACTCCTGCCACCATCTCCCCAATGATAACTGTGGACATCATTTCCTCCATCTCGTCCATGTCCTTCTGTGGCGCTGTACTCCCACCTCCAGTCTGCATTGCTACCTTCCGGTTGTTGGTATGTTTCTGTTTGGTTTTGCGCTTCACATCATTTCAGCGCCTCTTGACCTCTTCCGTTGTCCTCTTCAGCACTCTGACTGCATTCACCTTGTGTAAGACATGTAATTGTGGGTGTGAAAAGTCTGCAACTAACAACCATTGATAAGCCAATAGTCCTGACTTGTTGTAGGTGTAATGTTACTTGTATTATATCTCTGAATGCAATGACAGAAGTAGCAAAATACCAGTCGGGGGTGCACACTATAAGAGGCACAGATTTTTAGCTTACCTGTTCTTAAGCCTCGCCCTTATTACATCAGACCCATCCCTTTGTGAGACCCCCCCCCCTTCTCCCTCCTTTTTTTTCATTCCACTTAAAGCCCTGCATGAAAGTTATGCTTGAATTTGTACTAAAAGCTCTCTTTAAGTTACCCTTCAACACATTCAAGACAAGAAAGGCAGGCTCTTGACAGATTCAAAAAGGGTAACTTCACAAGGCGTTCGATCTTTATTCATCCAAATTGCCATTTTAGCAACTCTTACTTTTGGCGCAAATTTGTGTGAATTGTCCTCTCAGACAAGAAATTGTGCTCTCCGAGATAAATTGAAGAAGTGATGAACAGGCAGGTGATGAATTTCAATCACTGAAGTAGACACAGGATGCTAAAACATATATTAAAAAAAAACTAATTTCCTTGATTGATAGGTTTAATTAGAAAATATTTTTAAACAAGACGGCTGCTAAGGTAACAACGTGTGGTCTGTTTGCTACATTTAGAAATATTCACCTTTTGTTCCCATTTTCGACCATGCATGTGCATTTTGAAGGTAAATTGTAAAAGTGAACAGTCTGGCATTTCTACCAATCATTACATTCGGCTCTTTCAACTTAAGTAAAAAAGATAGTTGTAGCATGTGAAAGTAACATGATTTGTCCAGGTTGACTGACCGTTGACAGTTTAAATAAATGGAGAATCCTAGATTAGTTAGAAACTCTAAAAGTAGCTCATGAGAAAATAAAGGCTGCGCGCCTGTGTGTGCGGGTGAAAGATTCCTCTCCCCGCTGCACTGAAGCATGAGTGAGAAAATTATAAAAGTGTTTGCCTGTTCTTCCTATTTTTACCAGGTCTTGCGAAGTCAGTAAACATCACTAATTGCTGATTGGTATTGTGTAAAGAAACATGGCTAGTGGTGCACAATGTCTACACAGACTTTAAAAAGTACAAACATTTGATAGTTTAGGGAAATCTGAACAACTTGTTAGCGTTAAGAAAACACTTTTGAATGGGACTAGGGACAAAAAACTACAATTGCGTGCTGCAGAAAGTCTGAAATTCCATATCTGGTGTTTTTGCTTCTGGTTTTAAATGGTATTTATTTAAATTGACTTGAGAATGAATTGAGCTTAATACTTCATGTGTCGTTTTCAAGTTACAGTATTAAACTTCTACCTCACTTAATTACATCCACTGGAGATGGCGAGTGTTACTTTTCAAATATAATGAAAAAAATATTTACCATATATTTGTATCTGTTTTTTTTTTATTGAACTAATAGATATATACATAAACTTATCTAGTTTCACAAAATGTTCAGCTTGTTTTCTATTGCTTGAATGAAAATATAATGTCTGAGTATTGGATTTTTTTAACTTCACATTTGCCATTTATATGAGAACAAAATACATAAAATTACTACTTTAATACGAAGAAGGTAGACAGGGATGGTTTCCAAGGCATTCGTAATCAACGAAAACCTGCATTTGATTTTCGTCTAAACCAAACCATGAGCGAATATGCTTTTGAAAATATATTAGATTTCGTGTGACTACTCTTAAAAACAGTGCCGTTCAATAACTAAATTGTAAAGAATGCTGCAAATATTACTGCTCTGCTTAAGAAAAGGTGAAAACAGTGGCGGCTGGTGACATTTTAAAGTGGTGCGCATAAAAGTTGGGGATGAGTGACCTATGACGAGTGAGCGTAGCAATCGAGTCCTACTGACATGAAGGGGTTCCCACTCATGAAAAGTTTGAAAAAATAATTGTCAAATGGTGCATTTTCAAGCAAATTTGAGAAAGCTAGAAGGTTGATAAAGCATCTCTGAGTTTTCACACTTCCCCTGCCTTTATCTCATCCATCTCAAAGCACCCACTCACCCTCAGCCTCTCCCTCCTCCACCTCCAAGTCTGTACTCTCTCTCCTTCACCTCCAAGTTTTAGCTGTTCCTCTGCCTCTCTGTCCTCCACCTGTAAGGCCCCGCGCTCTCTCAGTCTCTCACTCCAACTCCAAGTCTCTGCTCTCTCCCAGTCTCTCCCTTCTCCCCCTTCAAGTTTCTGCTCTCTCTCAGTCTCTCTCTACTCCACCTCTAAGTTTCTGCTCAGCCTCCCACTCTTCCACCTCCAAGCACCTCAGACTCTCGTTCCCTAAGCCTTGCTGTCCTACATACCGGGCAAGTCAATGCATACTGTAGTGTACACATGCCCTTTACACACACAAACAAATGCCCTCCTATCACTTAGGGCTGTTTGCTCTCCTCTTTCCCTGCAGGTCGAAAATACATCCCCAATCCACCTGTACTGCCTGCTGGCTTCCTTGCTCCTAGCCCTTCATTAGAGACAAGGAAAAAGGAACCCAAGAGCTCTGAGTCCCTTCATGTGGCAGAAACCTTGTAACTCTTTTACAATGGCATTCCACCTAATTGGCATGAAGATTTTTACAAATCAAAGTGCAGCGCATGAATGCCAGAAACAGCTTACAAGAAACCAACAGGTTGACAGCCTTCTTTAGGGTTCAGAAATTGTTTTGATTTTTTTGCTGAAAAATTAGCAAAATCGACATCCTGTGCTATACAAATCTATTGTATCACTGGAGTGCTTGCATAAAACTTGCCCCAATTGCCTGCATACATTCAATCAATCAGGGAGTTGTATAGCGCGTACTCACCCATGAGGGTCTCAAGGTGGTACTTGTACACTTTACATAGCACAAGTTAAGGGAAGGTATCAAACTCCAAACAGGGAATCACATTAACTAGGTTCCAGGTTTCAAACAGAAACAAAAGGGAACTTCAGCTACAACCACACCCATAGGTACTTGATTCCTGTCCACCTGACACTTGCTAGGACTCTGCCATTGTAGCAGGGACAAGGGTCAGTCTCCCAGCTTTGGCAGGGATGGTGTGAGAACTGTAAACTGTTTTCTGTGTTGCACATGTAGCGTTAGACCTGCCATCTTTTCCTGTGTTTCCCTTGTCTTTTTGCTATCTGGTTTTGAGGGTGTGCTGGAATTTGTTTTTACAGGTTTGGTGTCTCTGCACACTTTCTCACTGCTGTTCAGTGTTAAAGTGCAAGTGCTTCTACTGTAAATTGTTTCATGATTGGTTTTAAGCATGAGCGAATTTTGCGGATCTCGCGTTCGCGAATTTTGCGGATTTGCGGATTCGCAATCCGCAAAATCCGCGAATTCCCGCGAATTTGCGGATGTTTTTTTTTTTTGTGTTCGCCCGTGTTTCTGCCAGTTCGCGAGGGTTTTGTACACTTTCGCAAATTGCGAACTTACCTGTCGGGTCGCAAGTTTCGCGAACTTGTTGTTTCTACGTGTCCAGCCTGTTTGGGACACTCTTCTTCATCACTGCCACTCTCTGTCACCACTGCCACTCTCTGACTACTCATGCCACCCTCTGGCCCACCCATGCCACCCTCTGTTTCATCACCACACCCTCTGGTTGTCCAGTGTACATTATTTTCGGCAAAGCAAAGCACACCTTCCCTGCCTCAAGTGACCTGAATTATTTGGGGCTGATTAATGTGTCACAGAATATTTTTTTAGCTGGCACCTGCTTCCTTAGTGCGCCCTGATTAGTGATCTTTTGCACTTGCTAAGTGCTTTCATTGTTGCAAAATTAGTTACAACACCTGCCCTGCCCCAACTGACAATAATGAATTAGGGGCTGATTAATGGATTTTAACTTCCAGCCTGGCTCCTGCTTGTCTCCCTTAGCTGTAATTCAGGACCTTTGTGGCATATGTGTAACTATTCTGAGGTTCAGAGCAGGGTCACATAATAGTTTCAACTGGCAACTGAACTCTGGAGGGGCCCCTCAGGAAGCACTACAGGAAATGGCTACTAATGATGAGCCTGAACTTTTGAACCTGGTAAGTAGTTACTTTCAGTTTTGCTAAAATCGTATTTCTGCAATTTTGCACTTATTCGCGGGGCGCGAACTCACGCGAACTCACGCGAACAGTGCGAGCAGTGCGAGCAAAATCCGCTGCTCGCGGATTTGCGGATTTTGCGGGAGATTCGCAAATCTCGCGGATTGCGGATTTCCCGAAAATCCGCAAAATCCGCGAGCGGAACGGATTTTCCGCCCATGCCTAATTGGTTTTCCATGATTGGGATATTTGATTTACTGGTAGGTCCTTAGTACAGTGTACTGTATGTGCCCAGGCTTGTACATCTAATGCTACTAGTGGGCTTGCAGCACTGGTTGTGCCACCCACCCCACGAAAGTAGCCTTTCAAATGTGTCTCAGACATGCCACTGTAGTTTCTGCGCACAGTTTTCACTGCCATGTCAACCTGGTAAATGAACCCACTTGGCAGGCCCAAATCTTCACTTGTCTTACATGCAAGACACCCCTCAGGTAGGCCCAAGTTACCCCCAATGGCAGGGCGCAGTGTATGTGCAAGGTAGGACATGTAATTGTGGGTGTGACATGTCCTTATAGTAAATTACTGCCAATTTTGTTTTCACAATTGAAAGTCCATCTGTCCTTGATCAAAGATAAATGCTTCATCGAAATTCGACCCATAGACCACACAGAAAACAAATTTACATTTTTCAATTAGTATTTGCGCTAAAGCCCATCTGCCATTCTTGTCACAAGCAGTTCTACATATCTCAATCTTAAAGCGTTTGTCTTTTAGGATAGTGACCCCTCTTATTGAAGCATTAGTAGTAGAGCAAACAATCACATCATAGCCCAATTGACCAAGTAGCGTCCTGTCTCTATAGGCTAAATGCGTCCCGGACCACCCTTCTCTTATTTTTACTATTTAAACCTGCAACATTCCATGCAAGACATTTTATGTGCGCCATTTAAGAAAAAAAGTCAGATAAATCTTGTCATTCCGTAAGGCTGTAATGGAGAACAAAATACTCTTGAAGTGATACCAGAATTCCACTATCGAGTTGATTTGCCCAGAGAATACCCCCCGCCCACCAACCTCCCCAAGCCCCCTACCCCTCCAAACCCCTCCCCCCTCTCCGGAAGGAGCACCCCCCTGAACACTAGCTGCCGCTAGAATGGCAGCCGACCTGAGGAGCAGCCAGTGGTTCCTCCCCTATCCCCACCCGAACTAAGAAATTCTACATGTGTCTGAAAGGAAATAAGATACGTGATTCGATGATAGTAAAGAAGAGGAAGGAGAAAGAAAGCTATTAATAAATGAATACTTAAATCTAAAGTGTTGCATTACAGAGTCATTTTCAGTTCTCTATAAATTTAGGAAAATGAAGCAAGAAGGCTCTCAGCTTCCCTTACATCTGTGAAGAAGTAAGTTTGGCCACCTTTGATAACCTTGAGGCGGGCAGGCTCCTGTAGGAAATCTTGTCCACCATGGGACTTAAATGGATCTATGAGTTTGCGTAATTGCCACCTCCTGTCCATGGTAGCCTTACTAAGATACGATTTGACAAAAAAGGATAGATTTCCTACTGAGACTGGTAGATTCGGCCTAGCTTTTAATGATACTGCCTGCCTTAACAAATAGTTACCAAAGTGGAGAAGGAATTGACGAGGGAATTTGTTATGCTTGCTCCTCTGAACAAGTGGTAACCAGTGAACTCTCTGAAGTTGGGAGTCCCAATCCCAATCAGAGAGATCCGTAAAGGCTTTCTAGAGTATGCCTACCATGAATGCCCTCGGGTCATCCCCTTCAACCCCCTCTGGGATACCAAAGAGCCTGAGATTAGATCGCCGTTGGCGATTCTCCAAATCTTCAACTTTCAGTTGAAGAGCCAGAAGCTGAGATTCACGTTGACTAACCATAGAACCAGTTCTGACTAAGCCCTCCTCAACCTGAACCACTCGCTGCTCTAAATCCTCCATTTCCTGAGTTATCCCCCCCATCTTATATGTGATCTCGTGCAGAGCACTCTGGAGCTTGGTGTTGTCATCACGCAACTGTAAGAAGTGTTCTTGCTCTTCTTTCCTGTGTCCAGTCAAAGTCTGTAAGATAATGTCCAGTGGAGAGTCATGAGATTATAGCTCAAAAGGTCTGTTAGGACTAGTTATACACTGAGGGATTATGGAAGTTGATGGAGAAAGAGTCACTGGTGATATTAACCTAGCAAGAGAGATATTAGCAGTGGTGATATTAGCCATAGAAATGCCATTGGGGGAGATTTCAATGGTTGGGGAGGCCCGTGCGGGATCTCTCTCTCTGGAAACCCCATCCTGGGGCCCAACCAAATTAAGTACACTTGTTGATCCGGTTTTTCCAGCTGAGGACGGTCGAGCAATACCTGCTGTGCTTACTAGATCCTCTGAGAATAATGCAGAGGGATCGGTACCTTCAGGATCAGAAGGGTTTGTACCAGAGAGCCTGAGTGTCATGCTCTTCACCAGCCCCTTGGCCTGGATCCATTTCCTGAGGGGGCTTTTCTCGACCAGCAGGTTTTTCCTTGTCGGTGGGTTTAGACTTACTACTAGTCCCTTGGTTTTCCCCTTCTTGCCCCTTGCTTTAGATTTGGACTTAGCCTTATCCCTCCTATTCGAAAGATGTTTAGTTGTGTCTGAAGGGGAACCGGCGACTGTTAAGTCCTCAAATTCATCATTAGAAATTTCACCCTCTGCTGTACCCCCTGTTATGCCCTCTGACATCGCCTCCT
The DNA here is from genome assembly GCF_964263255.1 of Lissotriton vulgaris. Taxonomy (NCBI): domain Eukaryota; kingdom Metazoa; phylum Chordata; class Amphibia; order Caudata; family Salamandridae; genus Lissotriton; species Lissotriton vulgaris. Next base: position 1,088,889,667 of record NC_141696.1, on the reverse strand, counting down.
CCTCCTCTGTGTATAGTCCTTCATTCGGAGAGTTAGTTGCCTCCCCACTAATAACCGATGAGTCAGCAGCTGACCCCCCCTCCGGGGAGAGATCTTCGCTGGAGCAGTCAACAGAGTGGACTCCTGTAGTAACTGCTGCTTCTACTTCTATTTCTTCCATAGAATCCCCCCCCGGTGAGCCCTCTGAAGTAGCTTCAGTATGGATAGTCATGTTAGCTGAATTCCCCTCCGACTCCGCTACACTCTTTCCCCCTTTCATTGATTTAGCATTAATAACATTGTTAGCATTAATAGCATTTTTTGTGCCGTTTGTGCCGGTTTTAATATTGCAATCTTTCTCGGGAGCAGGAGCTGGTGAGGGTGAGGGCAGAGGTACATGCAAGATCGGAGGCCTCAGGACTTTCTTACCATATACTTTGGGAGCTGTAGGAGGGATAGCAGCGTCAGTCCCCCCGCCTCGAGGTAAAGCGTCTCTCCTGCCTTATCAGTAGTGGTAATGATTCCTGTGGAAAGATCCCCCTCTTTCAGTTTTCCATGGGTGGCGGGGGCTTGTACTGTGTTTGTTGCAATGGTTCTATCACCCGCTGGTTCCACCTCGTTGTTAGCTTTGTTTGTCCTCGTCGATCTGGGCGGGTTTTTTGGAGCCATCTGTGAGCCAACGACTTATGCAGAGTCTGCGCTCCCTTGTGATCCAGGACGCAGCCCAAGGCCAGACCAGCTGAGGGCCGGGCCGCTGATCAGCCGAGGGAAGAGATGCAGAGCAAGCAGCAGGTAAGCGCGGAGCAGCCTCTGCAGCCTCTGCATTTGTCTTAAGTTTTTACCAGGTACTCAGTTAATCTCAGTAGTGCACGTAGTCTCGCATTCTTGTAGTGCTCATAGTGTAAAATAAGTACTTAATGCCCTCGCGGCCGTAATCACCAGTTCCTTCGTTTACTCTATGAGAAACCCCCGTTGATTACCCTCCAGCCTCCGGCTTCGCAAGGCGTCAATTCGCTTCACTTTGTTTTCAGAGGAGACACAATGTAGCAGCTGCCTCCATAATTTATGAACTAGCAAAAAAATGGTCAGGGGTTCTGCCCACTTAACCCTCCCATACCTGAGCAGGAGACATCCTAGGATGAAAAAGTAGTAACAAAAGGTACAGAAGGAATTGATCCAAATTTAATTCTCAAACGAGAAACAATTAATTCTCTTGCGAATCAGAAATTAAACATGAAGAAAACACATATGTAAATTTATCAACACACATATGAGCGGACATCAAGGGAAGCACAACAACCAACAGTCTATATACAAAACGTCACATATACATATATACAAATATTCATCACATTTACAGTATCACGTTTCTATGTACCCTAAACACAAGATATATATAAAATATATATATATATATATATATCCATAATTTATGAAAGCATTGTTTCTCTGTTACTCTTCATGCGCTCTCAGAAGCCCCGGACTAGCTGCAGCACTCAGAAATCAAAGAATCACACCGTTTTTCGGGCAGGAACGGGGAGCTCCTACTAGCCGCTCAATTAAATATGGAACTATTACAGTGGGAAGGGGAATTAGTCTTCATGGGTGACTTTATTTGTATAATGAATTATCAGATTGACACCACCAGGCAGAATTCATTCCAACGTATGCGGTGAACCCGCGCCGCAATATTCGAGTTAGGCCGCATTCACAATATCAAGGATGTGTGGCGCAGTGTTTTCCCCAACGTGCCAGGTTATACATATTACTCTGCTCCCCACAAGCTTTGTTCATGGATTGATATGGTTTGGGCACTGGACAACCTGTTGAAGGATAGTACTATAGAACTCTGCCCACAAATAAATTCCGACCACAACCCCATCGTATTCTCCTTTGACACCAAACAGAATCGTGCAACGCCCGAGCCTTTTCCTTCCCCAGGCACTTGTGTACACACACTTTATTCATTTCCCAACTTAAACTGCATATTATAGACTTTATTGAGCTCAATCTTAATTCTACCACTTGCCTTATTGTGTGGGACGCTTGCAAGGCAAGCTTTCGCGGGTTCAGGCAGCAGTTTCTCTATCAACAAACTGCTGAGCGTCGCAGGAAGGATAAAATATTGGTTAATGATATTCTAACTGTAGAACTGCAACTGGCTGATGCTCTCTGCTCGTGCCCCGAAAACGTGACTGCACTAGAGTTACAACTAGGGTGCTTGAAGGCTAGACTGAAAACTATTTTTTGGGAAAAGAGTTGTTTAAACCTAACCAAAACACGTCTCTCGCAATACGAGAGCGGGGACAAGGTCGGGAGACTGCTGGCCTACAAAATAGTGGATGAAAAAGCTAGGACTTTGATAAAATACATAAGCGGCCCTAATAACACAATATGTGATCAACCATCTCAAATCCTGGAGCAATTTGCAATGTTTTATGAAAAGCTGCATACCCCTGAACCATGCCCCACTTCGGCAGCTATTCAAAAAAACCTGGATTATTTCTTAGGAACATCCGAGCCCCATGAATTGGAGCAATTGTCTAATGATATCAGTCAACAGGAGATCAGACAGGCGATCTACTCCTTACCATCCGGAAAAGCCTCCGGTGAAGACGCAATACCAATAGAGATCTATAAATTATGCTTGGACAAACTGATTCCCCTTTTTCAACAAGTTATCAATTATATCGGGGACCACGGGAAAGCCCCCTGCTCTTGGAACAGGGTTAATCTGGTGTTTTTTTGAAAAAAGGGAAACCACCTGATAATTGTGGCTCATACCGCCCTATTTCATTGGTCAACGCTGACGCCAAAATATTTGCCAAGGTGCTGGCCACTCGGTTGGCCCCGTATATACCAAATATTGTCAGCCTGCATCAACACAGCTTTGTAATGGGCAGAGATACTACGGCACACATCAATATGGCAATAACTGCCTTTGACATTGCAGATAAGGAATCCACCCCACTCGGCATGATTTTGCTTGACGCCGAAAAAGCCTTTGACCGAGTGGAGTGGGGTTACCTATGGCAGGTGTTGACTAATCTTGGCTTCAGCTGTAAATTTCTGAAATGGACCCAACCTCTATATGATAATCCCACAGCTAAAATTAGTTATGCCAGTATCACATCAACTCCATTTTCCATAGCCCGGGGCATCGACAAGGATGCCCCCTTTCACCATTATTATTTGCCCTGTCAATGGAACCATTTATTTTTGCATTGCAATCTTAACCCTGTATTTCGCCTTTTAAGTTTGGCCCCCATACATTAAAAATTACGGCTTATGCCGACGACATAGCTATTTATTCAACCGACATCATAGAAGCACTGAAGGGTATCACAGAGGAGGCCAATCGATTTGGAGATATCTCCGGGTACAAATTGAATTTAAATAAAACCCAAATTGTTTCGAATTACAAACCTGTATCACCAACTGTAGGTTTATGCCAGACTGCAACCTATTTGGAGGTTCACATTTCTGATAAAATAAAGAGCATAATTAAAATAAACTTTGAAGCCCTATTCAAAACCACGGGTTTACTATTAAAAAAGTGGCACAAGATTCCTCTAAACATCATAGGCAGAATCAATCTGATTCGAATGATTATATTGCCAACATTTTTATATTTATTTCGCTCTATTCCTTTGGCTCTTAATAATTGCTTTTTTTAAAAATTGGATGGCATATTTAGCAGCTGTATATGGGGGTATTGTGAAGCAAGGCGTTCAATGGCTTTGCTAAAAGGGCCTTTGGATGCAGGGGGGGTTAAACTTCCCGGCCTTTAAGATATATTTGTGGTCAACCTTTATAGAACGTCTCCGACGCCTAATTAATTTGGTATCTGTAGAGAACCAATTTTATTTTTTCACCTTTATGCTAGATATGGACTCAAACATGTTTCTTTGTAGGGTTAACGATCCAAATTACTTTAAAAGGGTCAGGTTCAAGACCGCTAGGGGCTTAGTTAAAATATGGCGGGATATCTCGGATTACTGTCATACCTCTTTCTTTAACCCTAAATTACTATTGTGGGGCAATCCGGGGCTTCCGGAAATTTTCTGTACTGGCGCAATAAATACTTGGTTAGCACTTAGCATAAGGACACTTGAGGACCTTTATGGAGCACACGGATTCTTGAGTTTCGAGACATTAAAACTCCTCTGTAAGGCAAGCAATTGCATGAGATACAAAAATATACAGATACATGATTTCCTTATCCGAAAGATGAAACTCTTGAATATCTCGGATTTGGATATTTGGGACTGTATATATCTACATAAAAATAAGGGGTTAATTAGTGCTGGCTATAAATGCTTCAATACTACAAAAATACCGAATGTAATAAAATAGTGGAAAAATGTAGCAAAATGCTAGATAGCAACATTACAATGGCGATGATTAACACGTTGTTGCGTAACATTAATAATGTTGTCTCTTCATCTAGTCTATGACTCCAGCAATTCAGAACAACTTGTATGCTCTATCATACTCCAGAAAGAATTTCCAAATGGGCGGGGAACTCATTAAATAATAATGAGCAAACTAAATGCCCTAAGTGAGCGCTAGTAGCAGCGGACTTGGTACACATGTTATACTCATGCCCAATGTTATCAGAATTCTGGAGAGCCTTGGGTAAGATTATTAATCAAAAACTGAATTGCCTCTTTCCACTCACAGCTTCCTCAGTCTTACTAGATATTAATATCACTAACACCCCATATAAGGCTATTATCACTATTATGCTGTCCTGCGCCAAACTCACAATTGCACATGCCTGGATTTAACCTAAATCCCCCGATATTCACTGAGTGATGGGCTTTGCTCAAAGAAATTCTCAGTATGGAATCTTCTTTAGCCAGACTTAGGAGCACAAATTCAATATTGAGGTTTGAAAGGATCTGGGGATCTCCTAATATTTGATGGTTATCCGTCTGTTGGAACCTGCCCCTTCGCACCCTATGTCTTCTCTCTCCTCTTATCTTAATTTTTCTTACTTTTTCTTTAACTGGAATGACTCTTTACCTGCAATGTCTCACGTCATATAAATCTACCATGCATCCTGTTGTGAATTACAAGGATAATGCTTTTTATGTCATGTTTATTCTGGTACCGCTGTATGACTTTTTTGTATGTCATGGTCTTGTTGTGAATGTTTTTCTGAGTTGCAATAAAAACAAAATAATTACAAAAAAAAAGAAAGTCCATCTGTCCTATAGACTAACATGGGAGTTGCTTTGTAACATCTTACAAGCATAAGTTTCCATTGGGACAAGATAGATAAATGGAGTTTAGGCTTCCTGAACTCAGAATTTCAAAATTACATTTTTTGTGAATATGATTTTTATGTTATGTGTTTGAAAATTCCACTTTTAAAAGTGGACATTTTCTTGCTTAACTCAACTATGTGCCTCTGCCATTTGTGTATTCACCATCTGGGTTTAGAGTAATAGGAGCAGGGATGTTCATTCACACTAGATAGAGACAAGATGGGAGTTAAGCTTTGTCCTGCCTTTTCTGGGTGACTCAAAGCCAGGCTGAATAGACCTGACTGCATTTAGAGTAGTGGGAGGAGGTGTCACTTGCACCTGAATGGAATGTGGCTGACTTACACAAAGCTGTCTACACCTTCTGGAGTGATCCTGGCCTGAGCCAGATAAAACGGGTTTATGTATGCAAGTGGAACTTTGTTTATGCCAACTTCAAAGGGACCTGTGGTATAAATATTGGAGCCCTGACTCCAGAACTTTAGAACTCTTACCAAGAAACCTGCCAAGAAGAAGAGCTGGAGAAGAGGTGAGGAGAGAATACCACTTTACTGTGTTGGACAGCAGTGGTGGCTTCTATCTTGGGCAGTGAAATGACTGGACTGGACTGGACTGGACTTTCTGCATCCTATTTTCCTGAGTTTATCCAAGTGCTTGAGGTAGAGCTTGCCCTCTGCTCAAGAAGTCTCAGGAACAGCAACCCAACACAGTCAATGACACAGCTGCTGGCTCCGTGACCTGAAGACATTGCAAAGGGCACTGCCACATCTCGTAACCTGGTCTCACTGACGATGCCATCCAACATGACCACTGAGCGGTTGCTTGCACCTTTACCTGTGGGCACTATGCACCGCCTTGCTTCACACCACACTGGTATCCCAAACGATGCTGCTCTACACCGACATCAATGCTGCTGCTCACACAGTGGTTTAGAGGCACCGTCCCTTCCCACAATGAGACTTGGCCCACCAACACTTGTGCCGTTGATTCTAGTTTGTCAGCCGATGAGAGTGCTTCAACAATGCCGATGACGCTGCCAGTGCTGTGGCCTACCAGCACCGCAATGAGCACTGTCCCACTTTGCACCGTAGCCCCAGTCTCACCGACGCCATTGGATGCGATCACCAAGCCGCTGCGTGCGCCGTGACCTGAACGCACTGCATTCCGCACTGCTGCACTGCTGCACTTCACAAAGTATCCCTGATACCCAGCGACACAGGCGCTCCCACCTTCAACTGGACGGATCTACAATGTGTGCCACTTCAAGGTCCCAACCACTCCCGCACCAACCTCTGTAACCAACACCTGCCAATGCATCTTCAGATCTCATCGCAAGTTCCCTGACACCCTTCATTTCTAAAGGTACTGTTTGTAAATCTTTTCAACACCGTAGTTGACCCACAATGCTGAAGTCAGCCAGAACTGTTGGACTGTTGTTCACAATACCGTATAGCCCAGGAGGGAGCTATCAACTTCATGGAACTGTGTTAAGGTCTATTTTTGCTTTATTAGTATTTTGAATACCTGTATATTGGATTTTTATCATTTTGGTCTTGTTTTACACAGATAAATATTGGCTAGTTTTCTAAAACTGGGGTGGTGGTGTTCTTTTGTAGTGTTTTCACTGTAGTACTGCTGGTTATGTGCAAAGGCTTTACACACTGCCTCTGAGATAAGCCTGTCTGCTTATCACATGCTACCAAGGGGGTTACCAGGTGTTATTTCAGAAGTGTAACACCCTTATCCTGACTAGGAAGAAGGGTCCCTACTTAGGCAGTGTAAAAACCTGCCAACTAGAGACCCCAGCTTTAAAATTGGTTGTCAGCAGTGAGGAAAGGACTTGCGTTTGCACTTGTCCTACATTGACTGGTGTACACCACTACCATACCCACAGACCACTACGTACCACATACTGTTTTCTTTTTGGTCTATTTTTGATTTGGCCATTTGTTTTGAACCTGAACCTTCAACTGCATCCTCCCTGAGTCAAAAGCATAATCAGTTTCATCTCTAGAAGTAGCCTTTGAGGAGGACAGGTTGGAAACCTACAACTTGAAGAAGTTGAAGGCTATTTGCAAAAACCTAAAAGTCCAAATCACATGCCTCACCAGGTAAGCAGATCTACAAATGTTGCTTAGGGCCAGATTAGCATACAGACATGCCAGTGGGCAGTCCTGAGACCTAAGTGTGGAGACGGAGGAGCCTATTCATAGGGTGGATGTGCTTATTGGGAGGAGGGACCGTTCACGCCAGGCAGCAGTGGTCTGTCCCCAGAGGAGCTGGAGGACAGGACGGAACCTAGGAGGCATCACATAAAGCTTGCGAGGCTTAAGTTGGAATCCTAGAAGATGGTTTAATACCATGAGCAATCTCTCAAGGAGCTAGAGTAGATGGAGTAGATTCAGCTCAGATTGTGGCTGGAATTCCTCCGTGCACCCAGAGAGGATAGTGCACTTACCTAAGAATGTAGGAAAGGAGTACAAGAAGGGTAATGACATACAAAGGTGGTTTCAGGGCTAAGAGGCATCTATCCACATGAATGGGTTCCCTGAACAGAATTGGGGAGCAGGATTGTGGCCTCATTTCTCAGGAGAGGGGATGGGCACTTTGGTGGCTTTGGGTAAGCGGTACAGCCTCACATACACTTGCATGAAAGAGGCACTTCTCACTAGGTATGGTCTCACTCCTGAAAAGTATAGGGATCAGTTTAGAACCAGTAGGAAAACTGATTCCTAGACAAGGTTAGGCTGTGCAGATTTTTTCAACAGGTCACTGGATGGTTGAGGGAAGGACAGCAATATGACAGATTTTCAGGGGCTATACAATTTGAACTTGTCTAGTCTATGTTTTGCAGAGCTGTGCCAGCACTTGACAGATAGTAAGCTGACTGACCCTAGGAAACTTACTATGGAGGCAGACTGCTGTGTGAGTACTGGGGTCCACAAGAAGGTGTATGGGGGAGACTCTACCAAAGGTGGGCAGGGTCCTCAGCAGGAAGAGTCGGGAAGACAAGGGTAAATCAATGGAGTTCTCCAAATGACCCTACATTAGTACCCAGGGTAAGGATCCCTGACCCCAAGAGATAGGAAACAATTGGTCTCTTCAGTAAAGCATGCAGTGACAGGACCGCTTAAGTGCTATACATGTGACTAGGAGGGTCACCCGAAGGGTGATCCCAAATGTCCCCAAGGGCACACAGTGACCCACCAGTGGGCAGTCCAAGGTGATGGCTAGTGTAGTGCTTCTGGAGGAGGAGTACCCAGGGGAGGGTCAGGTTCCCACAGAAACAATCCTTGTCTCACTAGGGGACAGTGAGATGGCCCCAGGAAGCCCTGGAGCCTGCATACACTAAGAAGAACAGTACCTGGATGGCCATCAATGGGAGTAAGGGTAGAGGCTCTCAGAGATACTGGAGCAAGTGTGACCTCAGTCTGGTCTCACCAGGTATCTGAGGAGCAGGTAGTCCCTGGGGTATTCCATCAAGTAGTTGCCGTTGACAACTTAGAGCACAAATGTAAAGTGCAGAAGGTTCCCTTTGAGTGGGGTGGGTCTCATGTCCTTTGAGGGTGGTTATAAGCCCTACCATGCCTGAAGTTTGTCTGCTGGTTAATGACCTGGATCAGTCCTTGTGGAAGGATGTGGAGCTCAGGTCTCACTTGAAGATGCTTAGGTTGCCAGAGTGGGCATGCTTGACCACTCGGTCCATGGCAGCCAGCAAGGGTGATCAGAAGGATGTGGAGCCTGAAACAGTGGCCTAGGTGCCAGCCAAGAGGAAGGGAAAGGGGCTCAGGAAACTCACCCCTAAAGTTTCAATGGCCCAGGAGGACGCTGACCTTGAGGGGGATGCCCCAGAACCTACAGGGAAACAAGTGGCTGAACTGGGGAACTTATCTGAGCTGACCCATTGCAGCAAGATGGGAGTCCCACATGGGTAGAGTTCTGCAGGGACAAGAAAGAATGCCCTTCTCTACAGGGTTTGCAGCAGCAGGCTGCAAACCAGGCAGCTGGTGATCAGTCTGAATCACACTGGATCTACTGCTAGAATGGATTAAAAATCACATCGTGGAACATGGCTGGAAAAACTAAGAATAAGATGTCTGAAGCCACGAGCAACCAGCCTGATATCCTGATCCTACAAGAAACCTGGGCGACTGAACCCTTCTCCCACAAAGGCTATTATGTTTATGATATTCCAGCAAAAGCCACCAATCGTGGTCACGCAAAAGGTGGCTTGGCCCTTTTACTGAGGGAAGAATACTTGTGGGCACAGGAAATAGTTGAGACCAAATTAGATAACTTACAGTGTATTAAAGTTTTCTTAAAAATACATAATACAGCTTCACAAAAGGCAATCCTGCTCTTCAATGTATATGCCCCTCCCGGCAAAAAACAAGATACCTTATTTGCCGATATTATGGAAACTATCATGCAGATAATAGAAGATCAACACCATTTGTCATACATAATTGTGGGCGACTTTAATGGAAAATTCTCTAACTCTGAAATCAGCAAGTGGGTAAAATTATACACAGAAGAATCACTGGAAATTACAACTCCACATTTCCCTAAAGGTATACAATCTGACAAAAGAGGTAAATTGCTATTATAAGTATTGCCTAATCCAAATGGGGTAATCTTGAATGGCAATATGGAAGGAGACATCCCGGCAGCTTTCACTAGACGGGGTAATGGAACCCTTTCCATTATAGACTACATCATTTGCAGTATGGATTTGTTGGAAACAGTCACGTATTTGCACACTAAGTTTACTCAAGAGAGTGATCATGCACTAATGTATCTAACTACAGACTGGATGCCCAACCCTTCATCTGCCAGTCATATTATTTTCCATAGGAGTACTATAATGATAAAAAGTGAACAGAGACGTATTTTCTGGAGTTCAACAACTCTGGATAAAATCTCTGCATTGATTGAATACACTCAACTCCTAGCGAAAACATATTCGGACGATCCAATAGTAAATTTCGAATACATCACTAAGGAACTCAAAAATCTTTTACTAAACAAGCTACAACAGGATACAGCAGGAAACAACAAGAGGAAATATAAAAATAAAAATAAAAATAAAAATAATATCCAAAACTCTACAATTAAGAAAAAGATCAATAAACTCATACGTGCCCAATACGTGAACTCTTCACCGTCTATGAAGAAGGAAATTAATAAACTAAAAAACCAATTGAGAAGAGAGAAACAAAGCAACAAAAAAGCAATGCAAGATCGCAATTGGGTCGACATCCAAATTGCTGCAAAGAAATACAACCAGCGTAAATATTGGTCTTTAATCGCCAAAATAACAGGATCAAAAAAGAAATTGCAAACCATACCGGTCCCTCGGAACGAATGGGAAATTTATTTGACTGATCTTTATAAAGCAAACCCGACTAAACCAGAGGAAAACAGTGCAGACTACATCAAGGAAAAAGATAATCGACCAATAATCAAAACCACAGTAATATCCGTAGAAATGAACATCAGTAAAGCAAGAAACACAGGTGCTTCCGGCCCTGATCAAATACCGATCAAGGTCTTGCAAGCAAATCCAAAGGAGTGGAGTCAGATGCTATCCCCTCTCTTTAACTACATTTTCAACACCGGACAAGTACCAAAATCATGGCAGGGGAGCATCATCATCCCCATACATAAAAAGGGGAGTAAGATCATAGCAGGGAACTACAGCCAAATAGCACTTATGGATGCTGTAGGAAAAATATTCGCAGCAGAAGTACTAGATCGTTTGAAAGACTGGGCTTTTTCGTTGGATCTAATACCTATGTTTCAAGCAGGTTTTAGACCTAAACACTCTGTTACAGACAACATTGCGATCATCCAGGCCATTCTAGACAAATATGTAACACGGAAAATTCAGGTTGTATATGCAGCATTTATTGACTATTCTACGGCATTTGACCGTGTTGATCGACCAACACTGTGGAGAAAATTAAGGAGACTTGGAATTCCTGAACAATTGCTGCAAACCATAGTAAATCTCCATACTAATACTTGGCGTCAAGTACAAATGGGGGGGGGGAAAGGCCTAACGAAAAGAATTAATACAGATAACGGACTAAAACAGGGGTGCCTCTTAGCCCCGATACTATTTTCCTTATATCTAAGTGACTTGCCACTCCAGTTACAACAGGGCTCTAGTTTGCCTCCCAAAATTGCCAAACAAAGCATACATGCATTGCTCTATGCTGATGATATAGTGATGTTAGACCTCACTCCCTTCGGATTACAAAAATTATTGGATATCTTGTACAAATATTCCAAAGAAAATGTTCTAATCCCAAATATAAAGAAAACAAAAGTTGTAGCCTTTTCGGGGAGGAAACAAAGTGCCAAATACAGCTGGAGGCTCGGAGGAGAAAAGATAGAAGAGGTTAACGAATATCCTTACCTTGGCAGGATTCTTTCAAAGAACTTAACAAACATAAAACAGATAAAAAATTTACAAAGAAAATCCGAATTACATGCCGAGGCTCTCTCAAGACTCTACAGTGCCACTGGGAACAGGCATTTTTCCTCACTGTTAAAAATATACAGAGTTAAGATCCCGCCTGTTCTATCCTATGCGACGGAGTATATTCCTATAAAGCAATGGGTCTATATGGATCGCAAAGAAGGAAAAATTTTAAGAAGCATCATGAAGGTCTCAGATTCTGTAGCTGTTCAAGCACTGAGATTAGAACTATCTATCACTAGTTCTTATGCTACAGCTGTGGCTAACGTAATTAGGTGGGCCTACAATCTCCTTCATGCAAAAGAGGATACATTAAGATCATTATTGAAAAAGGAGACTTTTGAGTTGGAAGCTAAAAAGCAAATTTTTCTAGAAAATATGATTGTTGTATTCCAAATTGCAAAAATTAGTTCGGACATATTGCTCACCTGGTCAGCAGTGCAAATGAAACATTTCTTAAAATGTTTTACCCCAAAATTGAGCTATGAACTAGACGTTGAACACTGTAACAAATTATCTACTTACAAACGCTTTGTAGAATTACTGGAATATAAATATATCCAGCCGTATATTGGTTTTTCTTTGACAAATGGTGCAAGGAGGGCGATCACCATGTTACGATTGGGCATCCTACCTGTATTACCATACTCATCAAGATGGTTACCAGGAGGATCGCCAAAATGTACACTGTGTGAAGGGGGTGACCAAAATGTTGAGCACTTATTATTTGTATGTCCCAGTTTTAACGTAACCATAGCACGTGCAAGATACCTTGATCCTATTTACCGTTCCTGCAGAATGACAACGGTGAGAGAACTATTATTATTGTGCAAACAGCCTCCGAATTAATTTGTTTGCTATAATTTCTACAAATTTTTAAAATCTTTCTTACCTTTATATTGATAAATGATGAAATCTTTTTACTTGACTTTGTAAAATGTAATATTTGTGGTCCTCTGTCGAGTACCAATACAAATAAAATCTTTTTGACTTTGACTTTGACTACTGCTAGAATGGTCTCCTGTACAGCAAGGCTAAGGTCACAGAGCCTGGGTTAGCCCATGTGCTGGTGGTACCCCAGCATCTCCAGACCTTCCTACCGGTTCTGGCTCCTTACATGCGTTTGGCAGGACATTTGGGGCAGGACAAAACCTTTGACAGAATTAACACCCACTTCTTTTGGCCCCAAATGCGGAGGCAATCTGATGCTCATTGTAGGTCTTGCCAAACATGCCACCCAAGTAAGAAGTGTAAGGCTCCACTCCAGCCTTTTCCGATTGTAGACATTGATATTGTGGGGCCCCTCGGCCCAATGACAGCCATGGGCCACAGGTACCTCCTGGTCTTGATGGACCATTCCACCTGGTACCCAGAGGCTATCCCTCTGAGGACAACAATGGGACCTGTGGTGGACGAGAGTTAATGGGGTTCTTTTCCCGAGTAGATTTCCCCAGAGAGGTGGTATCCAACCAAGGTACCATTTTCACATCGAAGTCTATGACATCCCTGTGGGAGGAGTGTGGTGCAACCTACAAGTTCACCACTCCCTACAACGCCATGGTAGTGGGTTGGTAGAGAGATTCAACCAGACCCTGAAGGGCATGATCAAGGGTCTAACTGTACCCATAAGGCGTAAGTGGGATGTCCTCTTACCATGCCTTCTTTTTGTTTACTTACAGGGAGGTACTGCAGAAGCTATTTGGGTTCAGTCCTTTTGAGCTGCTGTATGGGCACCCTATGAGAGGACCGCTCATTCTGATGAAAGAAGGCTGGGAGACAGCTCCCAGGAAAACTTCCCAGGATGTATTTAGCTACATGCTGGCCTTTAGAACCCAAACTACAATCTTCAGGAGAATCTATCAGGCAAACCTAGAAGCCAGTGAGGAAGAGATTAAACGTTAGTATGACCAGAATGCCACTCTGGTTGAGTTTCAACCTGGCCTGAAGTGTGGATCATGTCCCCAGAAGAGCCTTGCGCTCTTCAGGATAAGTGGACTGAGCCTTTTGAGATGGTGGAGCCCAAGAGTAATGCCACCTATCTGGTGAACTTGCATATTCCCAGGAACCCTATGAGATTCCTACATGTAAACCACCTCAAACCTCACTTTGAGAGATCTGAATTAAGCATGCTCTTGTAGACAGATGATCGGGTGGAAGGGGAGAGTGAACCTCTCACTGATCTTCTGTCTACCAAGAAGCACAATGGGTCAGTGTAGGACATTAACCTCTCCCCTACACTGATCCCAGAGCAGCAGAGCAACTGTTGCAGCTGTTAGAGCAGTTTGCCATGCTGATCTCCTGTTCTCCCTGACACCCAATGTCACCCACTGGTGTACCAATGATGACACTAGGGACAGTCCTCCTATGAAGCACAAGATTTACAGGTTGACTGACAGGGTCAGAGCCTGCATCAAAGAAGAGGTTTCTAAGATGTTGGGGTTAGGGGTGATAGAGCCCTACAACAGTCCTTGTGCCAGCCAAGTGGTCCTGGCCCAAAGCCTGCTGCACCAGGGGCCACTCCTGAACTTCGGTTCTGCATGGACTTCCGTGGGCTCAATGCTTTCACCAGGACTGGCGGGGCAACCCCCAGAGCTTGTTAGCTCATAGATCAGTCGGGAGGTGACAAATTCCTCAGAGCATTTTATCTAACGTCTGGGTACTTGCAGATTGCCTTGACTGAAGGGGCCAAGGAGAGGTCTACAATCTCCACACCAGAGGATCACTACCAGTTCCGGGAGATGACTTTTGGGTTGAAGAATGCCCCTGCCACCTTTCAGAAGTTTGTCAACCAGGTGTTGGCTGGAATGGAGGATTTAGGTGCTACCTACCTGGATGACATTGCTGTGTTCAGTTCTGGCCGGGAAGATCACTTGCACCGCCTCTGGGAAGTGTTGAAGGCTCTGCAGAAGGTAGGCCTCATGATCAAGGCCAGTAAAGGCCAAATCCTGCAGAGATATGTGTTGCACTTAGTGCAGCAGGAAGGAAGTAGACAGGTGGCCCCGCTATAGTCTAAGATTAACACCATCCTAGCTTGGGCTCCCCCAAGGACCCAGACAGAGATGAAGGCCTTCTTACATCTCACTGGTTACTAAAGGAGATTTGTCAAAGGTTATGGCACTATTGTTGCCACCTTGACTGACCTGACTTCCAGGAAGCAGCCCAGAAAGGTGATTTGAACTGATACCTGCCAGATCTCTTATGATGGCCTCAAGCAAGCTATATTCACAGCAACAATGCTCAAGCCATCTGCCTTCTCCAAGGAATTTGTGGTGCAGACAGGTACTTCAGAGCATGGTGTGTGAGCGGTGCTTTCACAATCGAACGAAGAGAGCATAGACCAGCCTGTAGTCTTCCTTAGCTTGAGACTATTCCCCAGGGAACAGAGGTAAGATGACATAGAGTGAGAAGCATTTGCTCTGGTTTGGGCACTGAAGAAGCTAGGGCCCTACTTGTTTGGGACTCACTTCCGATTACAGACTGACCACAGGCTGCTCAGATAGTTAATGCAGATGAGGGATGGGGACCCAAAACTGTTAAGGTTGTCCATCTCTCTTCAGGGAATGGACTTTACAGTGGAACACTGCCCAGGCACAGAACATGCCAACACTGATGGTCTGTCTAGGTTCTTGTGTCTTAGTAAAGAGAACTCCCAGGTGGGTGAGTATTTCTCTCTATTTTCAGCTGGAGGGGACATGCTAGACCTGGCATCTTTTGGCATGTTTCCCCAGTCTTTTTGCTTTTTGACGTCCTGGTTTTGAGGGTGTGTCTAGAGTCTCTGCACACTTTCTCACTGTCACTGCTGTTAAGTGTAAATCTTCAAGTGCTCCTATTGTAAATTTACTGGTAAGTCCCTAGTACAGTACACTGTGTGCGCACAGGGCCTATAAATGAAATGTTACTAGTGGACTTGCAGCACTGGTTGTGCCACCTACACAAGTAGCCTTTTAAAGGTGTCTCAGGCCTCTCACTTTTCACTGCCATGTCAACCTGGCAAGCGCACCCACTTGCCAGGCCATACACTTCCCTTGTTCTAGATGTAAGACACCCCTGAGGTATGTCAAAGGTACCCCCATGGGAAGGGTGCAGAGTATGTGCAAGGTAGGACATGTACTGGTGTATATGACATGTCCTGATAATGAAATACTGCCAATTTTGTTTCACTATTGAAAGGCTATCTGTCCTATAGACTAACATGGGAGTTGCTTTGTAACATCTTACAAGAATAACGTTCCATTGGGACAATATATAGAAATGGAGTTTAGGCTTCCTGAATTCAGAATTTAAAAGTGCATCTTTTAGTGAAGATGATTTTTATGTTATGTGTTTGAAAATGCAACTTTTAGAAAGTGGGCATTTTCTTGCTTAACCATCCTGTGTGCCTCTGACATTTGTGTATTCACCGTCTAGGTCGGGGTGACAGGAGCAAAAATGTGCATTCACACTAGACAGACACAAGGGAGAGGTGAGGTGACCTAAGGGCTTGCTAGCATCCCTACTTCTGAAGCTATTAATATCAGCATTGTGGATAGTACTTCTGCCCCATGTCTCATCGGGCTGGGTATTGACGAACAGCCTGGTGACCATACTCATAAATGCAGTATTCTGAGCTGGAATATTGTGGGTCTTAGATCGAAAAAAAGATGACCCCAGTTGGCTATCTTGTATAAAAACGTATGTTATAATTGCCCTCAAGGAGAATTGGGACAGGGAGGAAAATTTTTGGCTGGATGGCTTTAGCTCATATTTTGTACCTGCACGTCCAGCTTCGGCTGGCAGAGCAAAAGGAGGCCTGTTGTTTCTCCTCTCTTTGGACCTAAGGCGCTTTGTAAAAAGGCTTGAGATTGACTCCCCACACTGTCTGATATTGGAGCTTAGTAAGCATAATCATCCGAAGTTTTTATTAGTGAACATTTATAATTCGGGGGAGTGTGATTATGTAAATCAACATTTAAGTACCTTGAATAATTTTTTTATGGATTATAAGTCTATGCAATCCACTTTTCCCTATTATGTCTTATTAATGGGTGATTCTAATATGCATTTATGCGATTTACATTGTTTCATTGATGATCCATATGGCTTTATTTATGCAACGGCTCCGCATTTTGAGAACACTAGGCGGGGCGAGAGCCTTGAGTCTCTTTTAACTGATGCTGATCTTTTTTAACCTAGCTTTGTTAATCCCGAGGATTGGTGTCCCACATTTAAAAACCAAAGCTAGTAACTCTATTATAGATTTTAATTTCATGCCACTTACGTTATTGAACAAAGTCAATTGTTATAATGCTCAGGAATCCCTTTTGAGGGACCATAACCCGGTTGTTTTAATTTTGGATATTAGCTGTGGCATTCTGGGCAAGGGAGGTAGGAACGTGGGCCAAATTATTGTGCTACCCTGTGATCAGAAGAGGAGGCTTAGATGGGCCAATATAACCCCAGACACATTCCTTAAGGGTCTGTGGGAGAATTGCTCAGATGGCATTTCCGTCTGTATTGACCCTCTGAGTTATAAGGATGCGGTACTCAGAGCTTTCGTAGGCATCTGCAGTCAGATATGCCTTGACTTAACCACTAAAACCAAAATGAGACCTAAATGTGGCCCAAAGTGGTTTGATGAGCAATGCTCACATGCCCATGGCGCATTATCGCTTGCCCTGAAAAAACAACCCTGGGATAGGGATCTGATAGCCAGTTGGACGAAGGAGTATAAGTTAGTTCTTCACAGATGGAAAAACGAGATAAAGGAAGAGGATTGGAACTCCTTATTGTCTGTGGAGCTGTTAAGGGATAGCTCCAGGTTCTGGACCATCATCAGCACCTCATTGTTTTGGGGAGGAGGATAGTGAAACTCAGGATTGTAACATCACAGAAGCTCAGTGGCTTTCTCATTTTGAGGTGCTTTATGAGTTTAGGGAGGCTGTGGACTGTACACCATGGTCCACCCTACATCAGGCCAGTACCCCGATTGAGTTTAATGAGGGGGAAATTGAGAAAGCGATAAGAGATACTGCTAGTAATAAAGCACCGGGTCCAGACAGTGTTACCGCAGATCTCTTTAAAAGTAACCCTCAGTTCTGGGCTAAAATTCTTCCTAATGTCTTCTGTGCTGTGGGTACAGTAGGCTTCCCGGCCTCCTGGTCTAAATCTATTATTATTCCTATTTTTATAAAGGGGCAGCGAGGGGACCACCGTTGGTATAGGCCAATATCCCTCATTGATTCCTCTGTGAAAATCCTGGGAAAGGTTATTTTATCTAAAATCACAGACTGGGTAACTGAAAGGGGTATTCTGTCTAACATGCAATATGGATTTAGATGTGGGAGGAGTACTATGGATCAGTGTTTAAATTTGCATCTTTTATTAGGCAAATACACTATGGCCAAGGAGGGTTGTCTAACAATGGCTTTTATGTACCTATCCAGTATGTTTGATCTGGTTAATAGATCAAAGCTCTGGAATATTTTATTGGAAAAATGACTTGACTCTTGTTTAGTTTATTCTTTAGCTAACCTTCACCAAGACCTCACAGCCTCTGTTAGGTTATCCCAGGCGGGCGATTGTACCAGATCTTTTAACTCGGGCAGGGGCGTACGGCAGGGATGCATCTTGGCACCCCTGCTTTCTACCCTTTATGTGAATGATCTGGAAAAATCGCTTGTTGAGGCAGCATTGGATATTCCACGTGTGGGAGAATGTCCAATCCCTGTTCTCCCATACGCGAACAATGCGGTTCTTTTAGCCCATACGGCAGTGGGTCTACAGCGGCATATAGACGCTTTTGGCGCGTTCATGAACTCAATGGATCTGATCGTGAATAAGGGAAAGTCACACACCATGACAGTAGGTCATAGACCTAGGAATACATTTTATTGTAATGTTGTGGAGGTTTCCTTTGTGTCTTCCTTCACTTATTTGGGAGTTCTTTTTGATGACAAGTCATCCTGGATTCAATAACAAAAAGTCAAAAAGAATGCTGTTACTCGAGCTTCCTCATACCTTTTAGGGTTTACACAGCATCTGGGGGGCCAGACCGATAGAGGCTAGTCTAAAGGTTTATAAGGCCAAGTGTTTGGCTATTGTTGCCTATGGATCCTCTTTATGGGGCTATAAAGATCAGGCCGGCATACAGATAGCTGAAAACAAATTTTTAAGGAGTCTTTTGTCCGTCCCTCAATCAACTCCATCATACGCTATACATCAGTAGCTAGGGCTAGGTTATGTTACCGATATTTTGAGAACAGCTCCGTTGCTTTGCTGGCTCAAAACTTGGTCGAATCCTGAAATAACCCTGAATCACATGATTTTACGAGACTGTATTGCCCTGGATAAGTCTGTAAAAATCAAATGGTTAGCAGACGTTAACAGTATGTTATTTAAACTAGGACAACCAGAGCTTTATGAGGAACCTGATAAGATTGGGAAGGAGGACGTATTGTGGGTAAAACTGAATTTTAAGAACCTCTTGTCTAGGGGACGAGAAGAACAGTTATGAAAACCCTTAGTTAGGGCCCATTATTTGGTAAAAACATCTACTAACATTGAACCTTACCTGTTAACTGTTAATAAGTCGTACCATCGTTGGCTCCTAACTAGGTTGCGTTTTAATTGAATTCATTTAACATTGGGGGAGTATCAAGGATGGTGCAATCCTGAAGATGCTGAACCTTGCCAATGTGACAATTTTTCGCCCCAGGACACTTTACATTTTATGATGTTCTGTGACTTTTCTTCCCATATTCGCATGAGATTTTTGTTATCTATCCTGAGAGGAAGGGGTTTCACCCAGGTTAGACCAGCGCTAGTCTTTCTTCAATCTTTGTGTAACCCTGGTGATATTTTTAATATTGCATCCTTTTTGGCAGCAACAGTGGGGATTAAGAATAAGAGAATTCAGGGGACGATTCCATCGTACGTTACCGCTAGTGGTCCTCTGCGAGTTTCAGGTTAAGGGGTCTGAATAGGTAATAGGGTTTTATAATGAACTGGAATATTGTTTATGCATTTTAACTGTTATGCCTAAAGATTTGTAATATTGTCTTTGTCTGTGTTCCGTTTTTGTACTATTATGATTTTAAGTAATCGAATAAAGTGGATTGACTGACTGACTGACTGAGTTGAGGTGTGCCTTACCTTTCCTTGGTGACTGCCAACCAGGCTGAATAGACCTGCCTGCATTTAGAGTAGTGGGAGGAGCTGCCACTTGCAGCTGAATGGACTGTGGCTGCCTTCCACCTAGCTGTCTCCACCTTCTGGAATGAACTTGGCCTAAGCCAGGCAGAACTGATTTATGTGTGCAAATGGGACTTTTTTATGGGACTTTTTTATGCCAACTTCAAATGGAAATGTAGGATATATATTGGGGCCCTGACCCCTGTACTGTAGACCTCTTTTGGATCAAGAAACCAGCCTAGAATAAGAGCTGGAGAAGCTGTGAGGAGAGACTACCAATTTGCTGGGTGCATTACTGTATTGGCTTGCAGCAGCTGCTTCTTATTTGGGCAGTGAAAGAACTGGACTTTCTGCATCCTATTTTCCTGACTTTCTCAAAGGGCTTTAGGTAGAACTTGCCCTTTGCTCAGTAAGTCTCAGTAACAGCAAAGACTTCAAGTTCATCTGCTAACATCACCAGGAACTGTGTGTTTTGTGCTTTAACAGAAGAAAAAGCAACTCAGCGCCATCAATGATGTTGCTGCTGGCTCCACCTTCTGAAGGCACCGCAGAGGGCACTACCATATCTGGCACGGCAAACCTGGTATCATTGACGACGCCTTCCGACACTGCTACTGTTGCACAGTGATCCTGACTCTGACTGACCCTGGGCTCTGCCTAACCAGGCCAAGTGCCAGTGCTATGCTGAAAGAGACATATTTAGAATACCGTTAAAACACCTACATACACTAGGGTACACTATGGTAGGGGTACCTCTTTGATTGGCTTGACCTACCCTATCAGAACCCATTAAATAATAGGGCAGGGGGATTAAAACTACCTAGAAGTCCCTAGTTCACAATAGGGAATGGCAGTTTAGAAGCCAGCAGCTTTTCTGCACTTGCATGTGTGCACTGCTGAAGCCTGAGGTCAGTTTAAAAGTAACCATGGGTGGCAGGACAGCTTTTAAAAAGTAAATTGTGCCCAAACTCGACTTTGGTGTTTGGGGCACTTAAGAATTGATAACCTACAATTTATTTGCATATTCGAAACCCCCAGGGTGTCTCCTAGGTGTCCCAGGGTTGGGGGGCCAGGTATTTATAAGGTAGCCAAATATAAAATGAGTTTTATATGCCATGGGTTAAGTGAAATGTCACATTTCACACCCCACATTGTGATACAGTTCTGCCCAAATTAGACCTTGATGCTAGGAACACTGTGAGGAGAGGATCAGCAGTATTTCTACAGATTCAGAACCTCCAAAGTCATACCTAGCTGTTCCATGGGGTGGGGGGTCCTGTAGACATAATCAAAGTACTTATAAAATATGTTTTTATAAGCTCTAGTGCTGGAAAAATGGCCCAAGTAATTTTTCCCATTGCAAATCCCATTTAATTTAAAGGAGCTTGTAGAGCGCCTGGTGACGCCTCCCGGCGTGTCCCCGCGCTGTGGAGAGAGTGTGAGAAGGAGTAGAGGAAAACCCATCACCAAGTGAAGAGGCAGGTTTTTAGTTTCTTCCTAAACAGGATTTCACTATTCTCCATCCTGATATCCGCAGGAAGAAGGTTCCATTTCCTGGCCGCCAAAGTCCGGAAGGATTTGCCTCCCATTCTGGCCTTTTTGGGGCGTGTGGTTCTGAGCAGACCCATACCTTTAGACCTAAGCGACCTGCTCGGTTCATAGACAGTAGCCAAATCCGACATGTAGGCCGGTGCTCTGTGATGAATTATTTTATGGCACCACAGCATAGCTTTAAAATCAATCCTCTTCCTGATGGTCAGCCAATGGAGGGCTACAAGAGAGGGGCGAGATGGAGCTCGCCGAGGGAGCCTTAAGACCAGGCGAGCTGCCGAATTTTGTAGCACCTGAAGCTTTTTAATATTTTTCTCAGATGTACCCATGAGCAGCACGTTTCCGTAATCAATACGGGACGTTATCAGTGCTTGCGTCATGGTACGCCTGGAATTAATAGGTAACAGGTCAAGGGTACGGTTCAGATTTTTCATTACCCCAAAGCATTTGCCCACCGTTTTTCTTATGTGGCTGTCAAAGGACAGTTTATTGTCCACCCACACACCCAAGTTCTTCGCCTCTCGGGATGGGGAGGGCAAAGGACCAAGGCAGCTGGGCCACCACTCCTTCGTCCATTTAGCCTCATTGCCTCCCATGATGAGGACCTCCGTCTTAGTCCCGTTCAGTTTCAGACAGTGGTCGTTCATCCAAGTGGCAAGTTTAGTCATGCAGACATTGAAATTATCAGCTTCCTTGGAAGGGGCTTGGGTCAGAGAAATAAGGAGCTGCGTGTCGTCGGCGTAGGAGACAAGCTCCACGCCGAACGATTGCACTACCTCTGCCAGTGGGGCCATATATAGATTAAACAGGGTAGGGCTCAGGGCAGAGCCCTGAGGCACCCCCTGCTCCAGCCTCACCCTATCGGAGAGAAAGCTCCCCCTTTGGACTTGAAAGCTTCTGTCAAGCAAAAAAGCCTTCAGCCATCCCAGTGCCTTTTTGGTGACTCCAGCTTTATTTAGACACTGTAGCAGGATGGAATGTGCTACAGTGTCAAAAGCGGCACTGAGATCAAGCATGATGAGGGCCATTGTCTTTCCCTCATCTGCTCCCTCACGTAGGGTTTCGGTGGCCCCCAGGAGGGCTGTCTCCGTTGAGAACCCTGATCTAAAACCCGACTGGGATTTATGGAAGACATTATGGGTCTCCAGATGTTCCATCAGTTGGGTGTTAGCGATTTTTTCTGCCAACTTGGCGACATACGGTAAAAGGGATATGGGTCGTAGATTATCCATTACGTCCACACTGATGTTGGGCTTTTTCTTAATAGGTAGCACTATAGCCTGTTTCCATTCCTCTGGGAGACAAGCGGTTGAAAAGGATGTTAGTAACAAGTGCCTCAAGTGAGGTTCCAGAACTGAGAAAGCTTCAGCTAATATTTTAGGAGGAGCCGGATCTCTGGGCGATCCCGACTTGATCTTGTTACACATCTTAGACAGCATTTCATAGGAAGGGACTTCAAAAGATTTGAGACAGACCGGTGTGTTGACACTTTTCTCATTTTCAACGAAATCTGCGGCCGGGGCTCCCTGTTTAGAGAAACTGGTATAGATCTTACTTATTTTACCAGCAAAGTACTGAGCTATGTTATTACATGATTCCACTGAGTCATTTTGGATAGAGGAGGACATCTCCACTATGGATATCTCCTTATATATTTGGAATAATTCCCTAGAGGAGTTGCCAGCTTCCGTAATACGAGTGTGATAGTGCTCAGCTTTTGCCAGGCGGACGGCTTTGTAATATTCTTTCTGTGCAGTTTTATACTGTGTTTTTATGTCTGCACAGAATTTGTAACGCCAGGCTCTCTCAAGTTTCTTGCAGGCCGTTTTCATGGTCTGTAGATCTTGTCCGAACCAAGGAGCACTTTTCTGAGACCTTCTAGCATTGGGCATAGTGCGGCTAGGGGCTGTAATGTCCAGAGCCTTTGTGACAATATTGTTTAAGCTTTCATTGGCAGCCTCACAGTCAGCTCCTTTCGGAGGACCTTCATCCTTGACAATTTGAGTGAAGGAGTCTAAGGAAAAACTTTTCCATTTCCTGCGTTTATACCGCAGAGACTGCTGCCGAAAGAGCTCAGTTTTTTCCAGTTGGACTGAGATGGGAATGATATAATGATCCGACCAGGGTATGGGTATGGGATCAGTAGTATACACTCCCAGCCAGTTACCAAAGACGGGGTCTAATAGATGCCCTAGTTGGTGTGAGGGTTCTTTATTTTTGAGGTCAACTTGAACCGATTGCAGTTCCATACATATGTCAGCTGCATCTTTGTCTAAAGGATCATCAAAGTGAACATTAAGGTCACCCAGAACTAACAGTTTTGATTTCCTTAAAGCAAGATGGGTGACCACCTCCATGAGGGTGGAAGTGAAATCATATAATCTACCCGGTGGGCGATATATCAGAATACCTGATATCGAGTGATTAGGACCAGAGTTGATACTGAAGATGCCAGCTTCACTATGATCAACCTGTGTGTGTGCAAGGGAGCAGACGAGAGGTGCTTTAGTAATAATGGCGATGCCACCACCTCTACCGTCCTTTCTATCTAACCTGGCTATAGAATATCCGTTAGGTAACGCCTGAATGATATCCGGATCCGAATATTCATCCAGCCAGGTTTCCGTTAAGAAAAGGATGTCAAGTTTCAGGTCGTCAATCAAGTGGTAGATTTCCAGCGCATGCTCACGCAGCGATCTACAATTCAGTAGAGCTGCCTTAATGATAGGGCCGGAGCTAGTATCTGGGACTTGGGGGCGGGGATCGAAGCTACACCTCCCGCATTTTGTGAGTGACTGGGCCATCATGGTGTGCTTGCAGGTAGCATACGTGTCGGGTTGTAGTGCTAGTAAAGCATGTCTATCATACCTTATGGAGGTTAGTGTCAGACTGCCAGGGTCCGTAGCCCCGCGCCCCGTCCCCATAGGTTAACATTGCAATGGGTTATTACCTAATAACTCCTGATAGGAGAACTTAGAACATCTATTCAAGGGCTTCCCAGAATGGTAGTGATAAATCCAACAATACGATATTGTTGAATTCCTCCTAAAATGTACAGACAAGGAGATATAAGACTTTCTTTTTTGTAAGTCTAGATTCAGCCTTCCAGTGGTCTGTTCGAATAGGTCAGAATTAAGTGGATTAGCCAGGCTGCTTTGAAGAGGTAATAAAGAGCCCCTGGGGTTAACCAGCTCTTCTGGGGAGGGAGCAGGGGGAGGAGTCGTAAACCATGGGTTTTAAAGAAGAGAGAAGAAAGCAGTGTCATTTACAACTATAAACTTTTCACCTCAGCCAGAGCTAGACTTATGAAACGAATGCACAGATGCAAGGGGGGAGTCTATGGAAAGTAGCCATTCTAAGGGTGTGTTTAGCCAGCTCTTACCTCCGTGCTAGAAAATCAGCCATTAAGAATTTGGAGGATTTGGTGCACTCTGGGACAAAATAATGCCACACTCTACTGGATGTGGTCATAACCATGGAGAGTTGCCCCGCTCCCATTGGTCAGCAGTGACCTCCTGCTTGACCCAGAGAACTTGGAGTAAGTATCTGAGAGGGGCAGAGTCTCTCAGAATGCATGCTCGAAACTTAAGAAAGCAAGAAGTTGCCATGCTGAGAAGTTGGGGTGCAACATTCTAAGGCCTGCCTTCTGAAGACTGCACCAGCTGAAACTACAGCCCTATGGATTACCTTGTAGTAAAGGAACTAAAGAGTAGCCTCCCTGCAAGCCACAGGTTAACAGAGCTCACCTGGAACATCACCACCAAGGATCCACAACCTGGAGAGCGACCAGTGGATGTGTAAGGGTTTTTTCAAATGAATTGTGGGAACTGAAGTCTTACACTTTCAAGGACCATCTTGGAGCTTCCAGACCTTTGTAGTGAGTTTGAAACACTTTGGGATCCCTTGGAGAACTTCAGGAAGAAGTTCCTGAACTTTGGAGAACTTTAGAGCAACTTTGAAAAGAAGATCCATAGGGGGACAGACTCAACCTGGCCAGCCAGGCTGCCTGCCTTCAACCGCAAGCCAGTCAAGCCATCCAGGTTCATCCTGCTATAAGCTCCGTAGGTCTCACTTCCAGAGTTTGACTGGGAGTAGAAGAAATCCAAGGCCAGCGAACCCTAACCGAATCCGGCCTGGTGAGGAGCATCGAGGGACCACAGGAGAAAAAATCAGAAGGTAAAAACTGTGACCGGGACCTACCACGAGTGGTAGCCGCTCAGGGCTCCGACGCGGTCAGTCAGAAACTTTGACTTTGAGCCTGTCTATCACGATCAGATGTCCCAATAGGGTGCTAAAAGTTTCTAAGTGCTATAAAGTGATACATCTTTACAAATTCATATCTTCGGTTCCCTACATTGTAGTTTTTTCGTTTTGGTGTCATTGTAAAGATAAAAATAGTCCCTATGTTAATAAATTGGTATTTGATTTTTATTATGGGTTGTGTCATAAATATTGACTGAATTGGCATTTTTAAATGCTTTACATACCTGTCTTTGACGTTGAGACTGTCTGCTCGCAACCATGTTACCATGGGTTGAGCATAGGAATTATTTTCTAAGACCTATTCTGAGCCCTATACTGTGTTAGTGGCCTTGTTGTCAGTGGCAGACCTACATTTGCCACTTTCCGACAGCCACCAAGCTGTTGCCTGCACGGTCACCTTTGGGCACCGCACTTTGCATTGCCTCACTTTACACTGCGGCCCTGGTATCCACAATGACACCGCTCCACACCGACATCAATGCGGCTGCTTGCACAGTGGTTTGGTTGCACAGCTCAGAAGTTACACAAGGCACCGCACCGTCCCACACTGCGTCCACTGACACTGGTGCCGTCGACTCCAGTTTGTCAGCTGATGACAGCGGTTCAACAATGACACTGCCTGCATTGTGACCTATCAGCATGGCGACAAGCACTGTCACACTTCGCACCACAGGCACGGTCTCAATGATGCTGTTGTATGCTGTCACTAAGCTGGTGCCTGCATCGCAATCTGAAGGCATTCCACACCGCACCACTGCACTTTGTACCACGTCCCAGAAGCCCGTTGCTACCAGAACTCCCTCCTTCAACAGCACAGAGTTCAATCTGCAACACGGTTGACTTCAAGGGCCTGAGGACTCCTGCATCGACTTTTGGAACTGACACCAGCCTACGCAAGCTCTTCAGAGCTCATCCCAAGGTCCCCGATGCCATGCATTTCTAAAGGCACAGTTTGAAGGCCCTCCCAACACCGTAGCTGGCCCGCAACACTGCGGTCAGCCAGAACTGTTGGACGGAGCTGCTGACTTCAAGGAACTGTTTTTAAAGTCTATTTTTACTTTTTTGTGTTTTAAATAACTGTATGTTGGATTTTTATTACTTTGGTCTTGTTTTACACAGAAAAATATTGGCTATCTTTTTAAAACCCTTTGCAGTGTTTTCCCTGTTTTAGGGCTCTTTGTGCAAATGCTTTGCATACTGCCTTAGAGATAATCCTGACTGTTCCTGCCAAGCTACTAAGGGGGTGAGCAGGGGTTATTTCAGAAGTGTAACTACCTTATCCTGACTAGAACAAAGGGTCCCTACTTGGAAGGGCAACAACCTGCCAACTAACAACCCCCATTTCTAACATTTGGTCTCCAACCTGAGCCCTGATATTGCAGATAAATACTGCTCCTGTGTTCTCTCTGTATCCACCTCTCTCTTTCTCTCCATCAGTGCACACTCTCTCTATCTCTTACCCCCTTTTTGTCTGTAAATTGCTTTTTCGCTCTTTATCCTTCCCGCCCCTTTCTCACTGTATTTGACTTTCCAACCAGCCACTGCTGTAAGTGAACTTTTAAGAGTGGTGCCCAACAAGAAATGCTCATTTGTAATCTATCCCTAAACAGAGGAATTGTAAGAGGTAAGCCTTAAGGACTCAGTGACACCTTCCTTTGTTTATTAAATGCCAAATCCAAACTGGAATTCAAACCAACTTAAAACATTCACCTGCAAAAATGTGCCCCTTCCAGTGCTAGGAGGTTAACCGAATACTCTGCTGTGGCAGAGCTAAGCATACCATTTCCTGGCAAAATGTATACTGGGGTTTCTGGGGTCTACCCTATCAGGAATAAAATCTGTGATCTGAAGGCAACCTTTAGATAGCTACAGCAGGCACTTTAACCATCTAAGCTATCACTTCAGCAGGATTGGAAGTTACAAGACACTATAGAGACGTACCAGGTATTAAAGTTTTCCTGAGAGTGCAACCAGAAATTAACTCTGAATAGCTATTCTTGACTTTTATTTGGGACTTGCAGGTCAGCGGACCGAACATGAGCTAATAAATAGCACAACAAGAAAGGAGATACTATGATAATGCTTTGAGTAGGGTTCAATGGGATGGCAAAGTAACCAAACATGTTTAAAGGTGAAGAAGTGCCAAACAGTGAAAAGAAAATGAAACATATGTGCGAGGCAAATGGAATAGGCGTAAAACAAGTAAGGAAAATTATGTAACAAAGTGTGGTAATGGGTTCCCAAGGCCTGCATGCTCCGCAGAATACCCACTTACACCAAAAGAACTGTTGGCACGGAAACTGAAAAGTACAAAGGACAAGTTTATTAAGACCCCATGGGGTGGTTGTACATTCCTACAGCACCCTTCGGCAATTCAAGAAGTATCACACCGAATGTTGGTGCGAGCCCTTCTTTTATACAGATTTACAGTAATAAAAAGGTAGGCGGTACATGGTTACAGAGGTTTAGGTACATATATGGTCATTTTTGGAACACAGCCAACTCATGGGCGGGGTTACAACACCACTGGTCAGTTTGGCGGAACATTCCTAAGGGGTGACTGGTCAGTCGGAACTGCGCATGTACAGGCTTGACCGTTACTAAAAATAGCCTGTTGCTGGGCAAACTCGAGTGGTCAGTGGCACAGACAAAGGACTAAAGGGCATGACCACGAGGCCGCTCATTCCCTAAAATGGCCGCCGTAACATACAAAATGGCGTTTTCGAATAAGGCCAAGTTAAGAGAAATAACGTGTAGCAAAGCTAAGCGCTAACCCAGCCATTGTCAAATTACGACAGACGACCCTTTTAGCGTTTAGCTGAAGCTACCTCATAATGGACATAGTCGGGATACTCATCTTCTATATCAATTGACATAATTTGAGCCACTTCTTTATGAAGCATCAATTCATTTTGGGCAAGAACTCGTATAGATGGAATACAAGCTGATAAACACATGGAACATAATGCAGGGCCACATTGTATACATAAACACAAGAAGAATAAGATCCCAACTATGATACATAAGATTGTCAGTAGCTTCCAGCCCCATGTACTAAGCATTGACCAGAACCACCCCGAAAAGGTCCATGTACCATTGTCCGGATGTATTTCAGCAGTAATTTTATGCAATTTTGATATAGCATCATATACAGATGGTGAGTTGTCAGGAACGTAAACACAACAGCTACTTCCGATAATCCTACATGCCCCCCCTCGATCAGCTAGAACTACATCTAGAACCATCCGGTTCTGGAGCGTAACAATTCTAGATATTTGAAGCTCTTCAGTTATATTCCCCAATGCAAAAGCAGTATCATTAGCTACAGCCTCAACAACACGGGTCAGTCGTCGTATCTTTCGACTGTTCAGAGCAGCTCCCACAAAGGAAAACAAGCCCAAATTAAAATCCACATATTGTTGTAGTGCAGTATCGGTCTGATCAATGTCTTCCAGGACTACAGCACGTTTGACTCTATTTAACACAAAGTCATGATATAGAATATAGTCATTATGGTACATTGGTGGGGCAATGAATACAGGGGGCAATACAAAAGAGATATAACATGTACCTAACCATCCTAACGGGAGACGATGATAACCTTTATTACCACAGATGAAGTATGTATTTCGGGATGCCACAAATGATATGCCATTCGGACTGTCAAATGTAAGTGTGGTGTTACATTCACTTTTCCCAACAGGGATTGTACCTTTATTTCGTATACAAAGATCAGCTTTAGTATCTATAACATTAATGACATGAGAGCTGGACATATTAATGTTCCGTTGATTACTGTAGATTCGGGGTGCAGACACATTTTCGGGGCGTACTCTTCCCATTCGAATCGAGTACCCTCAGCTTGTGGATAGCCGTCCCGATCATGATAGCATATCTTGTTTAAACGGAAAAGCACCCCCCCTTTTGTTTGCCAGCGCAAAGTGAATAGAAGAGTATACCAAGCATTGCAGGAACCATTATGGGAAAACGGGAGTGGGATAAGTGGTGTGCCTCCTTTCTTCTGATGTCCAGGCAACATCCCACACACCCAACAGTTAGAAGTGTTCGTCATATTGTGAGTATGATGCAAGATTTGAATGAAGCTATTGTTCAAGTAAGTCTGTCGGTGCCGTTCTTCATGGTAGGGTAAGGTGAAATGAAAATGTTCAGATGGAGCCGGGGTAGTTGGCAGCAAATGTTCTCGTACGGGCACCACAAGTTCCACTACCCAGGCTATCACAGCTATCACCACAATTGTCAGTACAAACAATATAGCACCAAGAATTCTTTTGTCTCGTGCTGCAGAAGACGCCATAGTTCAAAAGAGTTCACAATGTCTCAAATATACAACTAAAAAAAAAAAAATATGAGTGCTGAGCTTCGAGGTAGCCGTTGTTTTCTTCTCCGGGGTCAAGACGGGTGTCGCTACTCTTGGCAGAACTGATCCCCCCCCTTGAGATTCCCGGCTTCCGTTTCACAAACCCCAGAGTGGTAACCAACCAGTCTCGCACCAAAAAAAAAAATCTTCTTTCTAGCGTGGCCGCAGATTATAACGCTGTTGTCCAGAAACGGTGTGGTCCGGGAAGGCTCCCTCCGATTCGGCCAACGTCACAGCTGGGCTCTTTTCCTCGTCCAAAATGTCTCTGTAGTCAGACAGCACAGTAGATTCACCAGGTCCGGAGAGACGCGACGGCAGTGAGTTGAATGCACCCACCGCTTCCTGTTGGTCACTCGCACAGCCGTTCGAGTCGCAAGCAGGACTTGCTCGGGGCCACGCCACCTCGGTTCCAAGCTGTTCGCTCTCTCAAACGATTTTACCATAACGAAATCACCAGGACGAAGATTGTGAGCCTCTCCAATGGACTTGTCAGGGAGCGCTTCTCGAACCTGTTGGTGAATGGAAAGTAAATCATTTGTTAATCGTGCCAAATAATCGTTCATCATTATACAAGGCACATCATGTAACAATCGCGGCTTAGGAACTCCCCATATATTCATAGGCCTTCCAAACACCACTTCATAAGGTGTGAGGCCAGTTCGAGAGTGGGGCACTGATCTAATAGAGAGTAATGCTAGCGGCAAAGCATCCGGCCACTTCAAAGACGTGGACGCCACAATCTTAGCCAGTTTTAGTTTCAACGTGGCATTGTACCTCTCGACAAGACCTGCTGATTGAGGATGGAACACAGCGTGGAACTTTTGCTGAATCCCCAATCCCTTCAGCACATATTCTACAATTTTCCCAACAAAATGAGGACCATTATCGCTCCACAAAAATTTGCAAACTCCATATCGAGGAAAGTACTCTTTGAGCAAAACCTTGGCCGTTGTCAAAGCCGTATTGTCTTTCGTGGGGAAAGCCTCAACCCATTTGCTAAAGGCACACACCACCACTAAGACATACTTAAGGTTATTGCAACGCTCAAGCTGGATATAATCCATGTGAAGTACCTCGAATGGTGCAGAAGGTGGAACGAACCCTCCTTTCGGAGTATGCGTCCCTTTTGCAGGATTGTGCTGTAAACATATCAAACAGGTCTGCACTACTCTCTTGGCAGTGTTGGCAATCTCAGGATGCTCCCAAACTCGTGTTAACAATCGAGTGATTGCAAGAGCTCCAACATGTGCCAACCCATGTGTCATCTGGACCATCGCTTGCAAGTAAGCTGCAGGCAATTTCCATTGTTCCATATCCTTGCTCCTCCAACAACCCTCATCATCCAGCACCCCCTCTGCTGCCCATGTTACAAGTTCTGCTTCAGTCGCTGATTTCTGGATGTCTAATATCTCTGCTCTAGCATCATGCCATCGCTCGGCCTGCGACTTCACTACATACATGGGGGAGTCGTTTCGTGACATAGCTGTTTGTCTTGCTATACTGTCTGCAAAGGCATTGCCTTGTCCCACTTTGTCAGTGACCTTTTTATGTGCACTGCATTTGATTATCGCCACTTTCTTTGGACAAAGTAACGCGTTTAGAAGATCACGCACTAGTTCTCCGTGCATAATGTGTACTCCATGCGAAGTCAAAAACCCACGCTCTCTCCAGAGTAGGCCGAAGTCATGCGCTACTCCGAAGGCGTACCGGCTATCTGTGTAGATGTTCACACATAAGCCAGCACTCAATTCGCAGGCTCTTGTCAAAGCTATCAGCTCCGCTGCTTGGGCTGATTTCTGGGGTATTCGTGCTGTTTCTACCACCGTCTTAAGTGTCGTGATCGCATATGCTGCAGAAGTTGTGCCATCTGGCAGCCTCAAACACGATCCATCAACCCACAGTTCCCCATCCACATCTGGAAGTGGCATATCCTGTAAGTCGACACGACCCTTTGTTTGTTCCTCGGTCAGGAAAACACAATAATGGTGTTTTTCCTCCTGACCCTCTTCAACCGGATATGGCAATAAAGTGGCAGGGTTCAGGGTTGCACATCTTTTCAGTGTGATATGCGGTGCCAAAAGTGTGAGCTCATACCCTGTTAAACGTGCACTCGTGAGATACTGCGTCTTCGTTTGATTTAACAGGGCATCTACTGCATGGGGAACTAACACCAACAATTTGTGTGACAAAACTATTCCCTCACTTTGCCGTATAGCTACTGCTGTCGCTGCGACTGCTCGGAAACACCCAGGTAACCCTCGTGCTACAGGATCAAGAATGGCTGAGAAATACGCACATGGTCTCTGCTTATCCCCGTGTGCCTGCACTAACACTGATAACGCGCACCCATCTTTCTCGTGCACGTACAACGTGAAAATCTTTGTGTAATCTGGTGTACCTAACACGGGTGCAGAGCAAAAGGCGTGTCTCAATTGATCAAAAGCATTTTGACATTCATCTGTCCATTCAAGGGGCATTGGTGTAGTTTTGGACAATAACACTAACAAAGGTTTGATAATGTGCGAAAACCCCATGATCCACTGTCTACAAAAGGACGTTAGTCCTATGAAGGCGCGTACATCTCTCTGAGTGCGGGGAACTGGCGTATCTAAAATCGCTTGAATTCGATCTGATGTTAATGCACGCCCCTCCTTAGACAAAAGATGACCGAGGTAGGTCACCTTGGGTCTACAGTATTGTAGCTTTTTCTTAGACACTTTGTGATTGTTCTGAGCCAAAAAGGAAAGCAAAGCAAGTGTACTCTCCTCACATTGTGCATAGGTGTCTGCAGCCAACAGGAGATCATCAACATACTGTATAAGGGCTACTCCGGATTGCAATTCAAAAGAGTCAAGCAGTCTTTTTAAAGCCTGACTATAGATGCTAGGACTCTCTGTGTAACCTTGGGGAACACGACAAAATCTGTACGATTTATTATTTAGGGTAAAGCCAAATAAGTATCTACTGTCAGGATGAATGGGGATGGAAAAGAACGCGTTCTTAAGGTCAATAACAGAAAAGGTCGTCGCAGTTGGGGGGACCAAGGTAAGCAATGTCGTGATATCAGACACCACCGGGTATTGGGGAATGACAATTTTGTTAATTTCTCTCAAATCAATAATAAATCGATAGACTTTGTCGTCAGTGTCTTTTTTAAGGATCGGAAGAATAGGGCTGTTACAGACATTGTAAGGAACTTCCTCCACTACTCCGGCAATAATCAAATCCTGAACGATGTGCGTCAGGGCAATTTCACCTTCCCTAGAGATCTTGTACTGTGGTACACGTGGCAAAATTACTCCCTCCTTGACAGTAATTCGAATAGGCGGAATGAGCATCTGTCCCACATCCGTATCTGATGTCGCCCATAACGTATGTGGGAGAGAGGCTAATGCTTCAATTTCCTTCATTGTACAAAATCTGTCTGAATCTGGGTAATTGTCGTTCAAAATAACCCGCACTCCTTCAGGAGCGCAGCGTATCGTTGCTCGAAAATATTTAAGCAAATCAATACCCATAATGTTATCTGGAGTATGAGGCGACAACAAAAATGGACAAAAACTGAAAAATTTGTCAATACAAAGTGCAAGAGGTTGTGATAATGGGCTAGGAGAGGGTGTGCCATCAAACCCTATACATGTTATCGTTTTGCCAGACAGGGGAGCCCTTGGAACCAAGTTTTTAGACAAAGCACTACGAGCAGCTCCTGTGTCAACTAAAAACTGATCAGTAGAACCAAAATGCCCGCTGATACATATGGACCTCTTTGATCTACTGGCACTTCAACCGATTCCACACCCCATCCTACGCAATCCTATGCATGCACATAATCCTGATGCTCCACATTCTCATTCTCCGATATCTGATACTGATTCCGTCTATCAAAAGTGTTTCGTTCATCCTGACCACGACCCCTCACTTCAAACCTACCACGATCACTTCCGCCACCTCTCGCTCCTGAATAACTATTCCTCGACCTTCCACCTCCTCGACCACGCTGACTACGTTGCTCACGAAGCACCGGACAATCTTCAGCCCAATGCCCAAACTCTTTACAATATGCGCATTGGTCCTCAGCAATATCGGTACGACCGTACGACGCATTACCCCCTCCACGCCTGCCTCTATCATTCCCTCTAGATTGCGTACCGCGAACCTGTGCCAACATCACCTTCATTTTCAATTCCTTCGTTTTCTTATCAACACATTCTTTAGCCTCTATTTTCTGCCGTTCATAATATTGAGCCATAGTTAACAAAGACGCAGGGGTCGCTGTGGTCCATGAACTTTCACTTGCTTTCAATCTTTTTGCAATCATCTGTTAATGATTGACCACTGTAATCATGAAACACTTCTTCAAAACGTGTAAAAAAATCAGATACCGATTCGTCTGGCTTCTGTTTGCATGAAGCTAACATAGTCCAATCGATCTTTTTAGGAGGAACAAGCGTTTTAGTTTGTTCAAAATAGCCGCTGGAAGATCTAAAATTAAGTCACATGGTTTGCATGCAGGTTCCCTGTCTAAATCAGCCTGACTTATCTCCTTCCAAGTTGCCCCAAACATCGTTTGATCATTAGTCTTACGAATCGATCTCCACATATCGGGGGGAAGTATTAATCCAAAGAAAAGATCTATATCAACAAGAGTCATAACACAAGAGGAAATTGCCCCCTCTACCCCTTCATAGAATGCTGCCGGATTCTTACGGAGATCAGGTAAAGCGTTTTTCAATGCCATAACATCTGCTCTGTTCCAAGGCGTATACACCCAATTTTATATAAAATACGCCTTTGCATTTGCCGACATTTTATCTTCATCTGTACCGTTCCCTTTAGGGGGAACATACAGAGGTGCAGCTTCACGCATAGGCATAACATGCACTGCAGAATTCTTATCTGAACCCAGGATAGAACACTGTTTGGACTGTTCCGTCGACCCCGGCACAGACTCTTTTTCTGTTTTTCGTGCTTCCCGCAATCTGGATGCCTCATCCCGTAGCTGGAGCAATCGTGTGAAAAACCCATCTGCATCTGCAAGAACAAATAAACCTTTACGCATATTCTCATGATGGACTGACATATCCTTTGGTTCTAAGTCCACTGAATTTTTACGGAATCGAACAATAACTTCATCTGCAAAAGTAGTTAAAAAACACATCAATTCTCGTTCCGACCACTTATCCTTTTCCGCTACAACTTCCGACACAGTTATGTGATTCAAATTCAATTTCCTAGCAAAACTATGCAATTCCGCGGCTCTCTCAGCAATTAACCTGGTACTTGACTTATCCCGACCTTCATCACCGGAATCCTCGGACGGGGCCGTAGGCTGAACATACGGAGGCGGAGATCGATCTAATAACGAAAAATCATAAACTTCATTATTAAGGACAGGATAAAGCGGACGACGAATAGGAAATTGACCGGTTGTTTGCAAATTACGTTCCCGTGCCTCCCTCTCCTTCTTCTACTGCGCCTCCTTCTCCTCAAGCTGTAAAGCTTTATCTCGAGCAGCCTTGCGCTGCTCTTTGTCCGCCAAGGCAACCTCACGCTTCATACGTTCACGCACTGCTTTCTCCCACATTCACACACAATCAAACATGTCCTGTCTAGACCTGTGCTGAAACAAACATTGCTCAACAAACTGAACCTTTCGCAAATCAAACGACCCATGTAGTGGCCATTGCAACTCGGGATCGGTTCTAGTGTATTTATGCCATAATTTACTGTACAGTATAGGGGGAAGGCCAAATTTAACATACATATCACGATTAGGGGTTCCCTCTGGGGGAGCCGGCTGAGATTCATTTAGCCTATATGTGGTACCATTTCCAAGACAGCACATCCCTCGGAGTGTGCTTAAAACAGGCATGTTCAAAAAGTACCACGAAAGCGCGATACCGTAAAAAATGGCACTTACAATACTTCACACAAAATGTGCCGCTCAAAGTACGAACAAAGTTAGAGAAACATCTCTACATGCCTGCCTATGTGAAGTGCACTACACATGTTTCAAATTCACAAAGTCAAAATGTTAGCTAACTCAAATCATAATCACAATCATAGAACTTCAGTAAGCGTCCGCAGACTACCTTACTGATCACAAATCTTACCCAAATCTCAAATGTCCAGATTCCAACTGCCAAGGTCTTTGATCGAATCAGCCAAACGGGCACTGTACAGCAACACAGACGAGCAGGATCTCAGTCGGAGACCGGCGCCACCTGGAATGTCAGATCAGAAGGAAAGGAAAAAAACACCGTGGGTGCCAAGACTCGGGTCACTCAGTGGCAGCGTACGCGTCCATGGCGAGTTTCTAATCCTTCGTCACGACCACTCCTTCGGGCATCCGAGTCGCTGATGAGTCCCTTCGTGGTCGCCAATTTGTGGTAATGGGTTCCCAAGGCCTACATGCTCCGCAGAATACCCACTTACACCAAAAGAACTGTTGGCACGGAAACTGAAAAGTACAAAGGACAAGTTTATTAAGACCCCATGGGGTGGTGGTACATTCCTACAGCACCCTTCGGCAATGCAAGAAGTATCACACCGAACGTTGGTGTGAGTCCTTCTTTTATACAGATTTACTGTAATAAAAAGGTAGGCGGTACATGGTTACAGAGGTTTAGGTACATATATGGTCATTTTTGGAACACAGCCAACTCATGGGAGGGGTTACAACACCACTGGTCAGTTTGGCGGAACATTCCTAAGGGGTGACTGGTCAGTCGGAACTGCGCATGTACAGGCTTGACCGTTACTAAAAATAGCCTGTTGCTGGGCAAACTCGAGTGGTCAGTGGCACGGACAAAGGACTAAAGGGCATGCTGACCACGACGCCGCTCATTCCCTAAAATGGCCGCCGTAACATACAAAATGGCGTTTTCGAATAAGGCCAAGTTAAGGGAAATAACGTGTAGCAAAGCTAAGCGCTAACCCAGCCATCGTCAAATTACGACAAAAGGACAGGCCGAAATGAGAAGAAAATAAAGTTACAAAGAATATGTTTCAAGAAACAATCCCCATGTACCTTTCTACAAAGGGTCGGGATCGCACGAGAAACACAAAAAGTTGAGTTTTAATTTAGACAGCTTGTTGAAAGTCAATCATATTGCAATTTACTGTAGCATGGGAGCACCCAAGAATCAAAAACATGTGAGTGTGTACTAAATACAACACTACCCTCCAAATATAAAGAGGCCAGGCACTTTAGAACACAAAACAAATCAAAGGACTTCAGGACAAGGAGAAGGCGGACAGAAGAAACAGCAGAGGATAGATTAAAGAGGCACAATCCACAGCCATTCGTTGTATGTGCAGACCCAGCTGCAGGCCTCACCACTTTCTGCCAGGCCACATACACTCATGGTTTTATTAACTTCTGGAGTACTCTTTTCTAAGTAAGTATAACATGGACACGTCTAGCTTTAACATCTAAAATTTTAAGCATCTCTCTGATGAGATTTAGTCTGGTTTGGAGGTGCATTTCATGTTTTTTTGTAAAGAAGCCTGGATTCACAAGGGAACATTTTGCATTTCCTGCCCATTGGCTCATGACAAATATAATAACAGCAAGTGTTTTTACATAGTATACTCTCTACCACCCATTTTCTACTTTAAACGATGATGTATGAGGGCTGGCATGGGCAAAAAGTTGAATGCAACATCACTATCAGATACACGTCAAAGTGCAACATAAGGAAAGTAACCTTGCATAGGGATGCAGCTCAGGTCAGGTCGGGTTCATTCTTATGGCAGTTTGGTTACAAGATCAATTTGTTCTCCTTTTCATAGCGTGTTGTGAGGCCCTGCACCCGCAACCTGTGATACTGTAGACGGGGCAAGGCAGGAGGAACGGAAGGGAATCAGGGCTTGGTAATGGGGTTAATTAACGGGGAGGTCTACAGCGTGCATGGCACAGGGAATAACACACAACCACACTGTCGCTCGGTCTGACCTGCCAGCCACAAGCGCTGACATTACACTTTAGTTATACTCCCCGGCCCATGCCCGGCCCAGAGAGTTGATTCTGCAACAATGTAATGTGAAGGCAGAGTGGCTCATTACATCCCATCTAAAAAAATGGGTGTTTAAACAACAAACTATAATAAAAGATTAACATAACAAACTAAGATAACAAACTAAGGAGAGTCCATGATATTCACAATGCAGCTCACAGTTCTTTTCAGGTTAGCACAGAAAGTCTTTCAGTCAAGTGCTGGGCTTGGGTTATTTCTGAGCTGATACTGTTGGCCTCCACGGGGGGCACGTGTCTCATCAGGGCCCTGACTCGCTTCTTCGTGTACCCCAGGGGCTGGGGTCTCTCGGGCCTCGCCGGGTTCCAACCCGGGCTGTGGCCCAGGAACCTCAGTTTCTTCCAGAGGCTGGCTCCCGCCTATCAATGGTCCTCCAGCCTCCTCCTCCGGGACGGTAGTTGGTATTACTGCTTTCTTGAACCAGGAAGCGTTCTAAGCTATCTGGTGGGTGCCTCTTCTTGTGGTAACCATAGATATTTTTACTTGGATCACTCCCCACAACTCTCGCTTAAATGGTGTCCGAAACTTGGATCCTGGGTGTCTATCTTTCACTACCACATAATTACCCCTGCAGAGTTCAGATGGCCTGGCCCTCCTTCTCTGACTAGCCTTGTCATTGTTGTGTTGCCTCATAGCCTGGATGCCCACCGGGTCCAATACTGCTGGCAGCCATGTTTCACTGGTGGCGAGTACATTTCTCACGGCTCACTGCATGAGTAGGTCACTGGGTGCGCATCGGGTGTTCCAGTGCAGGGTTTGGCGATAGACCAGTAAAAATCAATGTAAGCACCCTTCCAGGTCCTCTGCCTGGTCAACTCCGATCCATAAGGCTTTGTTCAGAGTCCTCATAAACCTTTCAACATCCCCGTTGGCTTGAAGCCATTGGGGTGTTACTTTGTGGTGTCGAATGTTGTGTAGAGTCAGATACTCCCGGAACTCTTGTCATTGGAAGGGCAGTCCATTGTCGGTGTGTATCTCCTCCTTCCATTATGGGTTTGATGCCTTCAAACGCTGTTGAGGTCACCACCTCCTTCACCGGGAACTCAGAGTGACTGTCCACCATGACAACAGTATGCCTCCCATACAGGAAGCTCCCAAAATCCATGTTTATGTTGGCCCATGGCGTAGTACTGGGTGCTTCGGTAATAACTGGGGGCGTGGGAGGTTCAGCCCCCGTTATCAGACATGCATGGGACCTCTGATCTTTTCTTCCACCATACGGTCCACACCCGGGAACCATACCTTTGATCTCAACCGGGCTTGGGTCTTTTTGAGCCTTTGATTTCCCCGCTGGGCAAGGTCCTTGAGTATCACCATGCGTGTGCCCGTTAGAATCACCTCCTCACACCCTTCGCTCAGCTCATTGCAACATCTCCACAGTCCCAGGCGGGCCTCCCTCTCTACGTCTGGCAGACCACTGGAGCCTTGGGGTAATAGCTTCCACTGATGGTTGTGCAGAATTTGCTTGACTGATTGTAGGCACGCATCTTCGTTCGTTGCTCCTCAGATTTCCTCAACCGACAGTGCTCGCAGGCACGCTGCCCCCTCAATTTGTTTTCACAAATGATTCTGTGCCTTCGTCAACCTCTCCCCTCGTCCTGGGACCAATAGCCAGAGGATGTCTTGATAAATAATCAGATGGGTTGTTGACACCTGGACGATACACCACTTCAAACTTGTATTGTTGAATTTGCACACCCATCGCTCTATCCTTGGCGGTCCATTGCGTGCCGTGCCCGCAAACAGAGGTACCAATGGTTTGTGGTCTGTGACCACTGTGAATTCGTGGCCAAACCGATATATGTCAAAATGCTGGCAGGCCCAACGAATCGCCAACGCCTCTCACTCAATCTGGGCGTACCTGGTCTCCACTGCTGTCAGCGCCCGACTGGCATAGGCAATGGGTACCCATTCTTCTCATTGATCTCTCTGGAGGAGTACAGTACCCAGTCCCACTGGACTGGCATCTACGATGAGCTCTGTTGCCTGACCTGGCTTGAAATAGACCACTGTGGCTACTTGTAAAAGCGCCCTCTTGATCTCGTTGAACGCCCTGGCCTCCTCCCTAGACCACTGCCATTGAACGTCTACATTTGTAAGATGTATGAGGGGCTCCGAGAGTGTGGTGAGGTGTGGTATAAACCTGTTGCAGTAATTCACCATCCCTAAGAAACTCCGGAATTCTGATTGGGTCTGAGGGATCACTGCCGCTCAGATGGCTTCGACTTTGCCGGGTCAACCTGCAATCCCTTCGCAGAGAATCTGTATCCAAAGAATTCTACTTCATTGGCATAGAAGTCACATTTTGCTCTATGTAAGGTCAATCCTTGCTCCACCAGCCTCCTCAGCGTAGCTCTCAACTGAACATGGTGAATTGGAGAAGATTAGAATGTCATCACTGACATTTAGTATGCCGACTAGTCCTGACAGTACCTCCCTCACAGTGTCTTGAAACACTTCAGTTGCTGAAGATTCCCCGAAACTGAGACGTTTAAACCAGCGCAGCCCCACATGTGTCGAAAATGTAGATATGTATAGAATTTTCTCCGCCAGCATGAGCTGGTTGATAGCCAGAATTCAAGTCCCCTTTTGAGAACCACTGAGCCCTGTTGATATCAGCTAC
Source organism: Lissotriton vulgaris (assembly GCF_964263255.1). Lineage (NCBI taxonomy): Eukaryota > Metazoa > Chordata > Amphibia > Caudata > Salamandridae > Lissotriton > Lissotriton vulgaris. The sequence goes on along the minus strand of NC_141696.1, from coordinate 1,088,848,914 downwards.
AATCTCATCAATGGTGGGCGTTATGTGCCGCTCTCCCCGGATTGCTTTATTAGGCAGCCTCATAACCACACAGAGGGGAATCAATTCAATTCAAGTACTTTATTCGATTTTCACCAAGTAAAAAAATCATAAAAGCAGTACATAGTAAACAAATTACACATTATAGATATACACAATAAATAGTTATAAAAACAGCATTAAATCCAAGTGTGGTGACAAATCGATAATTAATAAATTCATGATAGATTCCGTGATTTTACGACACTTTTTAAAAACATCGACATAGAACTAATACATAGGGGGTTTCCTAATTGTTGGAGATGTAAATAAGCTGGCCTACATTGCCTCCACGCCCCATCTCTAAGATAAGATTTCAGCCATCTCGCCCGTTCTTTTTTATACCGTTTGCAAAATAGTACCAAATGGAAGGTAGACTGGATAGATATGTTGTCGCATGGGCATGGCGCAAGAGTTCTATTCCAGTCATTTTTCTCCGGATATGAAACCAGGCGATGAAATATATTGAACCTGAATCTGGTCAGGACAAAGCGCTCAAAACCCAAAGTGATCAGAGTTAGGTAGGGTTGCATTTTGAGGGTAATCAGCAGTGGCTGATGTTCGAAAACAGTTCTTTTGCTGACTTCATTCCCAAGCCTTAAGGTGTTAAAATGTTCCATACACAGGTTTTTTAAGACTTTTTTAGGAATTTTCCCAATTGATTCGGGTTTATCATACCATTCTGGCTTGTCAATGTCCGTCAGGGCTTTCCTCACATACTCAAGCCATTTGATTCTTTTTGCTTTGGCTAATTTTTTAACATCCAGGATAATTTCTCGATTGAGAGCCAGTTCTTGCGTTGCCCAAATTCTCCTCCAGAGTAAGATTGGCTGGATTTTAATCAGATCTGTCAAATAGTCCATGGCTAGTTCTGCATGGCAATTATAATTTGACATACTTGCCGGAAAGGACAAAAGGTAGCGAAAAAAATTATTTTCAATAATCTGGAGCATCGTTACATCCTGATATCCCCATATCCCTGCCCCATACAGGGCGATGCTTCTACATTTGGCCACATATATGTTAAGCATTATACCCGGTTGTTTACTGCCCAATTTACTGGCGAAATGCTTTATCGCCGCAACTGAGCGTTTAAATGCTAGCGCTCTGTTTTTTACCTCGGGGCCCCATCCCCCTGTTGCCTCGATTGTGACCCCTAGATATGGGAATGTTTTTGTAGCTTGTAGTAGGGTGCCTGCCGCCTTAAGTAGTTTACATGTGGCTCCTCCTTTACCAGAAGCCATCACATAGGACTTTTTTGCATTCAGGTTTAGGCCCCTCTCTTCCATGTATGTTATATATCTATGTAATACCTTTTGCGCGCCGACCTTTGTTCTTGCCATCAACACAGCGTCGTCCGCATACAAGAGGGAGCTGATCTGCGTATCCCCGGCCTTAGGAGAGTCAATGTTGCTGGCACCCAATTCCCTCTCCAAGCTGTTAGTGTAAAGAGAGAAAAGGAATGGGGCCAGCACACACCCTTGCCTCACCCCCTTCTGTATGCGGAAAGACCCTGTGCATTCCCCCCCCAGCCCATACCTTACTCTGGCAGAGGCATTCGAATATAATTGTCTTAGGAAGAGGACTATCGAAGAATCCACTTTCATCTCTTCTAATGTCAACCACAGTTTCTCATGTATAACACAATCAAACGCCGACGAAAGGTCGACGAAGATTGCGTAGAAACACCCCTCTTTTGCACTGGTATATTTCCCCTGCAAAAGAACAAAGTTTAGCACTTGTTCCACAGTACCCATCCCTAGTCGGAAACCATATTGTACTGGGGTCAAGATATTTTGATCTTCAGCCCAGTCCTGGAGCCTAGTCAAGATTACTCTTCCTGCAATTTTTACTATTGAATCCAGTAGTGAAATTGGTCTATAATTTGATGGGCTTTCCCTATCCCCCTTTTTATATATCGGGATAATCAGTGATTCAGCCCAGGTTTTAATGAAGCCAATATCACAACATGCCCCCATTACACGTAAACATATAGGTGCCCAAAGATCTATGTTCTTTTTGTAAAGGTCACTTGGGATCCCATCTGGGCCCGGGGCTTTATTGTTTTGAGAGGATTTAATCGCAACCTTGACCTCCTCTAATGAGGGGAATCGCCTCCGATTGCTTGGGCTTTGGTGAGATAATCAACAGCGACGCCCAAGGAGTGGGCCCTGACACCATCTCTATTACTCCATCCTTTTCCAGGCACTCCAGCTGTTCCTCCACCAGTGGTAGTAGATGAAACAGCACCCTGTGATGCCGTAGAGACACCGGCTTGACTGTGTTGTCATTGTGGAGTTGAACTTCTACTCCTTTCAGACAGCCCAGACCACGGAACAGCTCCGGAAATTCCGCCAAGACCATCTCTGCCTGCAAATGATGGATCTGTCTCGCAAACATCACAAGCCCAAATCTTCTGCGAAAAGGCAACCCAGGAGTGATCCTGCTCGGTCACAGGTTACATGAATTCGCGTGCATGTCAATCTGTTTTTGTGTTTGACTCCCACCTCTATCACCCCCTGGAGAGGGATGAGCATGTCACCACCATAAGTGAAGAAGTTGGCCTTAGTCTGTAGGAGTAATGGCTTGTGCACGAGCTTTTCATACTGGGCGGCATCTAGAATATTCACAGACGCTCCCTTGTCAATAAGTGCCTTATCACTGTTGTCACTAATCCATATCTGACATAGGGACTGCGGTCTTCTTTTTGTGTTGACGCCTCGTATGTGTGACACAACGAATACTTTGTCGTCCTCCTCTTCATCTGTGATGTGCATTCTCTGAGATGGCTGTCCATTTCCTCAACCTCCTGAGCTGCCTTCACACTTTGCTGTGGTCTCGGCCCTCTGTTACGGCCTGCCCCTGTTTTGCCTGTGCTCAGGCACACTTTTGCAAAATGTCCAAATTTGTTACATCGCAGACACTGTTTTCCTTGTGTGGGTCATCCTCTCTGTGAATGATTTGCTGAACCACAGTTCCGGCAGCCTTGTTTTCCCTGGCAGTGGCTGGCACCACTGGTGCTGCCAACCCCGGAGCTGTGGGTCTTCCTGATGGCCTCCACCAGTTCTTCCTTGATTGGGCTCTTGTATAGCGGTTGTGGATTGGCGGGTCATCTTGCTAACGCAGACTCCATCTTCCCCGCTCTCACATCAGCCAGCTCGTGTGATCTCCCTAAGATGAGGATGTCATCCAGCAATATTCCCGGCTGTCGCAAAATCATCTTGCGCAGTTCCAACGACTTACACCCCAGCATCAGCTGTGCCCTGGAATCGAACAATCGGTCAATCCCCACGTAGGAACTTGCTAATGTCCTCAGGCGTGCGAAAAATATGTCAATTGACTCCTTCTACCTTTGTTTTGCCTGGCGCAGTTTGAAATGTTTGAAGTCTGGATTGACTTGCGGGTCAAAATGCTGATCAAGTGCCCTCACGGCCTTCTCTTAGTCGTTACTGTCCCCTGTGTTCCGGAGGTCTTGGAACAGGTCGTAGAGCTCATCTACCCCCATGAGCAGCATTGTTGAGGTCTTCACTGCATTGTCCATTTCTCTGGTTGCCACAAAATAATTCTCAAACTGCCCAATCCATTTCCGCCACCGGTACGCCGCTGTGGCTAGGTCTGCCAACCGGCTGAAAGGGGGAAGCACCTTCACTGCCATCCATGACCTAAAAATGCCCCCTGCTGCGCCGGCCTTCTGCGTGCCCTCCTCCACCGGTGGGTTGCTCATCGGAGATGTGGGATATCTCTCCTGCCTACCTTGCTGTACTGCAGTGGTGACAGGCACTCCTCAACCCACTCTTTCCACACAGGTGTGCCCCAACTGCTGCACTGCCGCCACCACACCTGCTGAGGCTTTGGGCTCCTGCAGTCCCCACTCTGCTAGGGAAGTGGGGGTAAACTTGAACCTTCCGGACCTTGTTTTGTTGTGTAGGCAGGGCCTCACTGCCCTCACACTGTCTCCATGCCGGCACCCCCAACACTGTGCACACCTTTCTCTCACACGCGGCAGGGCTGGGAGACCTCTGGGTGCTAGTGCACACATGCGCCTGTACAGAAAGGCTGCGCTCTTCTCTAGGACGCTCGCACCTCACTGGATGCTCCTCCTACTCCTGCTGCAGCCCTCAGGACCCTCCACACCATGCTGTCGCCTTAACGAGGTCGTCCGCTATCACTTTCGCCTCTGCAGGGCTGCTCTCTGATCACGTGCCTGCCGTGATACTCTGGCAACACCGCTCAGCATGCAGCACATGCCACTAACCTGCGTTGCAAAGGACGCACGTGCATGGGACGATCACCCACCTCGTCGACAATGTGATACTGCAGACGGTGGCAAGGCAGGAGGAACAGAAGGGAATCTGGGCCTGGCAACAGAGTTAATTTATGTGGAGGCCTACAGCGTGCAATGGCTCCTCTTCCTTGCTCCTGCCTCCTGGCACTGCAAACTCCGCCGTTTCCCAGCACTTCCTGTAGAACGCGAGTATTTTATTTATCTGAGACGAGTCCACTCCTATCCATAAGCAAAGACTCCAGCCGCCCTGGCCACAGCACGAGGTCACATCGAGAGGGTTGAGACTGCAGCTCTCAGTCAATCCAGACGCTGCATGTTGCTGTAATACAGCAGGAGTGCGCCACCAGTATTGGCTTGAGCAGGCAAACTGACTTCTCATTAATTGACTGGGGGGTCTGCAATTTTAGGAATCCACAGTTATTAATGCACAGTAGAGAGAAGCCTGAATTGAGCATTTTGGCCCGGCCAGTGAAAGGCAGCCAGCCAACCCGACAGGCACACTTTGTGGCCTTGGTGCCGTGCACTAGTTTCCACCCACCAGCATGTATGCATGTCCAGGCCAGTGTAAGTCAAATTTAAGTCCCACCCCCTTCAAAGCTACCATCCGACTGAATGCTGATTCACGGCCACAGGTTGATTGAATTAAATTGAACGTTTTTGTTAACATAACGAGTCAACAACTGTGATATAGTCATATCTTATTAGGGGGCCAGGGAGGGAGAACTATGAGTGGAGCAATGCCCCAATGCCCTAAGGAAGATACAAGTACCGGTTACAACTTTTGACAATTGTGATTAGTGCATCACCCAATTTATTGCTACAAAAATCACAGTAATTGTACATCGAAGTAAATATTATGTTTAAAATATCTAACAGCGCTTTAGCGCCTTGAGACCCTAACGGGTGAGTAGCGCTATACAACTTTGTCTGATTGATTGATTGATAGGTAAACATACAGGAACCTAGCTGCCATGGAAGATATACACATTTACTATATTATGTCCACTGATGAAAGAGAATAATGCAATTGAGCGGCCAGAATTAATGAACATGAATAACTCATAACATCTCCCATGAAGCACAGTTTGACTCTCAGATCTGAAATAGCAATACCTGACATGAAATATTACACCCAGACAACCATAAAGAAAGGTATGTTTTGGAAGCGGTTTATTAATAGGGATAAATAGGTACCTAACACAAGTAGTAAGGCCATAATCAAAATGAAAGGTTAAGACAAAGTCTCGATAAATGATTCCCTTGCTCAACCCTTGGTAGCTGGCAGTGAGCAGCCAGACTTAATTTAGGAAACAGGTGTTTAAAGCACAAGATACAATAAAAATCCAGCACTAAAATGCAAAAATTCCACAGTAGAGAACCGGAGATAAGATTAGTCAAACTAGTGCTTAGAAGCATATAGGGGCAGATGTATCAAGCCTTTTTGAATTTGCAAATGGGCCACTTGCAAAATCGGCCTATTTGTGAATGCAAAAAAATGCTTTGCTGATGTAGCAAATCCTATTTTGCGATTCGGTAACCTGTTACGGAATCGCAAAATGGGTTTGCTAATCGCTATTAGGAAGGGGCGTGTTTACGGTGTTCCTTCCTTGTGCCGAATAACATCGATATGTATTAATGTTTTGCGACCAAAATGCGGTTGCAAAATATTCACATTTTGCCTTCTACTTCATGTAGGTGGTAACTCGATTGTAAATGGGAACCCTTTCCCCTTTGTGAAAGTTTGTAAAAGCATTATTTAAGAGCGGGCAGTGGTCCCACGGACCACTGCCTGCTCTTAAAAAATTAAAGGAAAACTTTTCATTTTATTTTTGTAAAACATTCTGTTTTCCTTTAAGAAAAATGGGCTGCTTTACAAAACAAAGATTGCTTCATTAAAAAGTGATCACTGACAATGTGGTCTGCTGACCCCAGCAGGCCAACGTCCCTGTGATTTTCGCGATTCCAAGGGGGTCGCCAATTGCAACCTACCTCCTTAATAGTCATGAGGTGGTCTTGTGCAATCCCCTAGAAGTAGCAGAACTGTTCAACACACTTTCATGCATGCCGTTTTGCGATTTCCTAATTAGCAAATCTCAAGGATTCACAATTAGGAAATTGCGAAACGGGGCCTTCATACATCTTGCCCATAGTGCTCAAGGGTATGAAAAGTTCACGCTGGACTGGGACAAAGTCAAGAGTTCTTTACACTTAATTCCAAAAGTGTTTCATGATAGACGAAAGTGATACACAGCACCAGCCAAGGGTTCAGAAGTTCAGGTATGCTTCGTGTCTGGGGCTATAATGCCCACGATGTACCTGGTCAGTAGCTTTTTACAAAAGTTGCTGCAAATTTCTCCAACTTATTGCTGAAGTTCTTCTTGTAGGTTCACAGTGTCAAAAACACCAATCCAAAGCTCAAGAAGTTCTAAGATGGGCCAAGGGATGTTGGGACTACAATTCCCACAATGCACCTGGACCAATCCTTGAAAGTCTACTGGACACACTCCAGGATGTGGACTTTGTTGTATTCTCATTTAGTAATGCTTGCACCTTTCCCCTTTAAGTCATATGTTCCATTTAGATTCTTAGTGTGTTGATGTTCTGTACAATGCATCTAGTGAGCAATTGCTTGCTAGTCTTGGTGGGAGCACCAACTACTCTCTGTTACTCGAATAAACATCTTTATTTTAATATATATATTATTGGTACCAGTCTTCTTCCCTTTACAACAGATGGCGACAATGACTAGCAGAGTAATGAAGAGGACAGAGTGAGGTTACTCCTCCGTTGGTGGAAAAGAACTTCGTGTGCAGTTTAAAAGAAATTGGAAGAAAGCAAAAAGGAAATCGGAACTGATTTAGCAGAAATCTAAAAGAAAACCGGAACTCACTTAACCATCAAAAAAGGAAATATCCACGGAACAAACGGGACAGACAGTGCTGAAGGTGTTTTTGGATAACGAAGAAAAGCTCAACTTGATGAAATCAAAGTGACTTACTGAGAACAACAAAGCGTGAGTTATTAGACTTTATTGAAAAACGGCCGAATGAAGGTGAGCTAAACGTCTGCAAAGCAATGTGCGACATTTAAATGTGTACCTGTTGTGCAGGGAGACAGCGCGTATTGTGTGACATTTAAAAGTGTACCTGTTGTGCTCGAGAGACAGCACGAGTCATTCGTCGTGTATCCATGGAGCGTCTGATGGGGAAGTATGACGTGTAAGGATTGAAGAAGAGCGCAACAGCAGTACGGAACGTGTGGCGTGCGTGGTGACGCTTCACGTAGCGGCCATCTTAAAAAATAAGAATAAAAAAAACTGTATCCTAGCAACCCGTTTTCCACGAAGGAGACGGAAAACAGAAGAAGCAACCCGTTTTGAAGGAAGAACACGGATAACAAAAGAAGAAAGTAGAGACACTCTTCAGCGAGGTACAAAGGTGACTTTAAGTGAAGTAAAGTGAATATATGCTAGTCAAATGAAGCTTTAAAAAAAAAAGAAAAGGAGCAAAACGGCGAGTGGAGCGTAATTGCTAATAGACAAGTGGACAGAACTATACTGAGTCGAAGGGACAAGGAAAATATCCGTGTGGAATAATAACACTTAAAAAAAAGTGAAAATAAGGAAAATTTTTACTCTACTGGATTGTGTGTGTGCAGACATACCTGGTTTGTACCTAGGGAAAAAATGGAGGGGCATAATGTGGTGATGCCACCATTGTTTTTTTAGCAGAGTGGCGATCCTCCTATAGAATGGGAAGAATGGATCGAAATTTTTGAAAATTATATAGAGGCATTAGATGGGAAAGATTTTAGCGCGGCCAGGAAGAAAGCGTTGTTGTTGAGCACTCTGGGTAAGGAGGCTCAGCATGCATTCAAATTTTTGCCGGCAGGTACAAACGCAGATGGGAGAGTGATTACTAATGTATACCTAGAGGCAAAAGCTAGACTAAAGAAACAATATTCAAAGGAGGTGAATATTGTCATGGCCAGGCACAAATTCTATACGCAACCGCAGAGGATAGATGAGAATATAGATCAGTTTGTTACAAGATTAAGGGAGTTGTCGATAAAGTGCAATTTTGGTACAATCAGAGACGAGATGATAAGGGATCAACTTATTGTCCAGTGTAGGAACAAGAAAATGCAAGAAAAATTGTGGGCGGCAAAGAACCCATCTTTGCAAAATGCAATAGAAATAGCCACGGTTGTAGAGGAATCAAGTGCGTGCATGAAGGAGATGGAAAAAAAAGAAAGTGTCAATTAAAATGTGAGTGCTGTGGGCGTGTCTCAGGTGGAAAAAGAGGATGACATAGTTGTTGTTTCTAGGAGGAGTAGCGACAGAAACGATAGAGGAGTAAAAAAGTATAATAGGAATGTACAAAACAGTGGTGATCAGTACAGAGGTCAGGAGAAGGTCTGTACAAGGTGTGGGAGCACGTACCACACAGCTGAATATAGAAGATGTTTTGCATTGGACAAGGAGTGTAAGAAGTGTGGGAAAAGAGGCCATTTCTATAAGATGTGCAAAACGAATAATAAGACAAAAATTGCTGTTGTTCAAAATGAAGGGGTATGTGTGGTTAACAGAAGTAAAGTACAGAGTGCAAACAAAATATTGTGTGTAAGTGATGAGGAGATGGAAGGTGAGAAGGGGTGAAAGGAAAGACCCAAGGCATTGTTTATCATAGAGGGAAAGGAAACTGAATTGATGGTCGATTCAGGATCATTTTGGACGATTATTCCAGCCTGCAAATTGGCCAGACGTAATTTTGAAGCCAAAGTATATTAACCCAGGGGGGTACCAGGGTGAGAGGATAGATATAATAGGGTACATGTTGACAGATATTGTTTTTCAGGGAAGGAGCGTGAACGGTAAAGTGTATGTCGCTCATTCTGGATCGCCAATACTTGGGTGGGGTCATCAGTATGATCTGAATATCATTATAAATCCAAGGGCAAAAAATCAAGTGATGGTTGTGGATGAGGTGACTACAGATTCAATTGTGGATGGGATGTCAAGTTTGTTCAAGGAGGAGATCAGTGCTTTGAGGGGGTATGTTCATAAGATTATGCTTAAAGAGAATGCAATCCCCATGCAGCACAAGGTTAGGAAAGTGCCCATTATAGCAAGGGATGAAGTGAGGAAAATGTTGTGTCGGATGTTGGAGCAGGGTATCATAGAACAGATAGAGAGGTCTAATTGGATTTCACCTGTTGTTATTTCGACCAAGTCTGATGGGAAGTACAGTTTCTGTGTGGATTTGCGCACCCTGAACCAGAATATTGTTGTGGACAATTATCCCTTACCAAACATAAATGAACTGATTTTGTTGTTGAAAGGAGGGAAGTATTTTACAAAATTAGACCTACGTAGCGCATACCACCAGCTAAGACTGCATGATGATTCGAAATCATTGACAGCGTTCATCACTCCTGAGGGTATTTATCAATTCACGTGCATGTCTTTCGGGTTGGCGTCTGCCGCTGGTGTGTTTCAGCGTATGATGGGATCAGTACTTGGGGGGATAAAGAATGTGGTGTACTTCCAGGATGACGATTTGTTATTTGGCGAATACATGGAACAGCATAATGTGATTTTGAGTGAGGTTTTGAACAAAATGGAGAAAGCAGGTTTGACATTGAAGAAAGAGAAGTGTAGATTCGCTGTGGAGGAGGTAGAGTATTTGGGTTATACCTTATCTGCTGATGGGGTGAGACCAAAAAGAGATTTATTGGAATCTATAAGGAAGGCTCCTGCACCTGAGGATAAAGACCAGTTGAGGTCTTTCTTGGGTTTAATAGAGTACTATGCGAAGTTTGTGAAAAATTTTGCAGACAAGACGGAGAAGATAAGGGCATTGTTAAGAAAAGGATGGAAATTTGTGTGAGACAAGGAACTGGAGGGTGTGTTTGACAACATAAAGAAGGAGATTTGTGAGGCTAAAATTCTTACGCCTTTTGATACCAAGTTGCAATCTGTTTTAACTGTCGATGCTAGTGGAGTTGGGGTAGGTGCAGTTTTGGCACAGGAGCATCCATCTGGTGTCAAGACAGTTGCATTCGCATCAAGATCGCTTACCAGTTCGGAGAGAAATTACTCGATAATAGAAAGGGAGGCGCTGGCAGCTGCATGGGGCTGTGAGTACTTTAGAATGTACTTGTGGGGTTTTTAATTCAGATTACTCACGGACCATAAACCTTTGCTGAGAGTCTTGTCTCCTGGTGGAGCAGGGAAGGGGTCCGCTAGGTTGGCGAGATTGGCGGCCCGCATGCAAGATTTCTTGTACCAGGTTGATTATATACCTGGGTGGAAGAATTGCCAGGCAGATGAGCTGTCGAGGCTTCCTTTGCCGTGGCAAGATGTAGACAGGTCTGGTGTAGAATTAGCCCAATGTGAAGGTGCTGTAGCAGCTATTGATGAAGTTGTCAGTTTGTGTTATGGTGCGATAGGGAAGACGCAGTGGAATGAGAGTATGGAAAAGGACGAGGTCTTACATAGTGTGAAGGAGTTGATTGTAAAAGGGGCTAGGCGAGAAAACACTCTTGCAATCGATGTTAGACCATATTTGAAGGTTTTAGATCACTTGTCAATTTTTGATAAAGAGGAAAACTTGGTGATGAAGGATGACAAGTATATTCCACCGTGTGATTGAAGGTTTCTCTTATTCAAGTTGGCACATGAGGGGCATCTTGGACAGTCTCTTACCAAGAAAAGAGTGAGGGAGCATTTTTGGTGACCGGGAATAGATCAGCAGATATCTGAATGGGTTGAAAGGTGTGTGGAATGTTTAGAAAGTGAGAAGAGATTGAAGGTGGGCAGTCAGGGTAATCATGGTGAAATAGAGGATCCAGGGTTACCTTGGCACACTGTCTGTTTGGATTTTATTGGACCCTTTAGTGGATTTGGAGTGGATTTGAAATTCACTCTTGTCATGGTTCCTCAAGATGGTTGGTTGTGAAGTTTTGTAGCGAAATTACAACCAAGTCTACTATTAAAATGATGTCTGAGGTATTCAGGGAAGAATGGTATACAGTGAAAATTATTACCGATAACGGAACACAATTAACTTCTGGTGAGATGGTGTCTTTCTTAAAGGCATGCGGGATCATACATTCAAGAATGTCTCTCTATAATCCACAAGGTAATGGTGTTGTGGAGAGGGCGAACAGGATGGTGAAGGGTGTAATACAGATGGCTGTTTCTTCTGGTGGTGATGTTTAAAGTATGGTGAACGATCTAGTGTGGGCATATCGCACCACTGAGAACAGCGTTTCTGGGGAAATTCCATTCAAATTGATGAGGGGAAGAGCTGCTGGAACTAAGCTTGTACCTGCATGGATGAAGGAATGTGTGAATATGGAGGTTTTGGAGAATTGTGGAAAGGAAAAGGAGTATGGTGGTGGAGTTGTTGCAAATAAGATTTCTGTACATTACCTAGTGAAAGTTAAATCTGGTCGGATCAGCAGTGGGTTGACAAAATTCAGGGGTCAATTTAAAGTGAAACTGTACATAATTATTTTGTTACGTTGTACAATGGGGAACACTGGAATATGAGAAGGGTTGCGTTGCACAAAAAAGGTACAAGGAATGAGGATGAAGAAACTTGTGTTCATGATGATACCCATGTTGGTCATAAGGGTGATGGTCATTCCTTTGAGTGTACGAAAAATGTTGTTGACGTTTCTGTTCCATTACAGAGATGCAGACGACCACCAAGTTATTTAAAAGATTATTTCTGTGAGTATGCTTAATGTGTCGAGCGTTACTTCTTCTTCTGTTTTATTTGTTTTATTTACTTTTATATTATTTTCATCTTGTTTTACATTAATGTATGAAGGGAAGAGGATATGTTGTATTCTCATTTAGTATTGCTTGCACCTTTCCCCTTTAAGTCTTATGTTCCATTTAGATTCTCAGTGTGTTAATGTTCTGTACAATGCATCTAGTGGGCAGTAGCTTGCTAGTCTTGGTGGGAGCACCAACTACTCTCTGTTACTCGAATAAACATCATTATTTTAATATATATATATTATTGGTACCAGTCTTCTTCCCTTTACAACAGACTTCTAGATGGAGGTGATGCAGGTGAGCTCTTTTAACCTGTAGCTTTCAGGGAGTCCTCTCATTATTCCTTGGGAAGCCAGGCAAAGTCCTTGGAGCTGTATTACAAGATAGTTCAGCAGGCACAGTCCTTCAGAATGCAGTCCTCTGGGTGCAGATCAAGGTTGTAACAGGGCTGTCCTTCTTCACCTTGTTGTCTCAAGGAGCACATCTGAGTTGCTGTGCAGCTCTACCATTTATATTCAGTGTTCCTGGGCAACAAGCAGGGGGCGCACCCCTGAACAGTGGGATGTAATTCCTCTAAAGTGTGGCATATTCTTGTGCCAAAAAGCACCACTCTTCCAAAATCCAAAATGGTGTTGCTAAGATTCTCTAACACTCCCCTTCGAGCCCTTTCACTAATCTAATTTCTGGGACTTCGGTCTGGCTGGGGGTGCAGGATGCAGGGGGGGGGGGAGCCTGTGCTGTCCAAAACTGTCATTCTCCCTTTGATGACCAGTTTAGCTACTCCACCCCGAACCTGATTTTGATTTTATAGCTGCAGTTTTCCACCCACAGGAAACCTTTTGTCTCTCTAGCAGGCAACTTCATACCTCATTAAATCAGCTTGGCAAGTCGGGAATAGGATGGCCAATCAGAAAAGGACAGGACTCTCACAGGAGCCTTTGACAAAAAAAAGTAAAGCTGTGCTCAGAAGGGGGCTGGCCGCCTGTGGAGGTTGGGTACGGTACTAAGGGCCCGATGTAGGTAGGGCGTTACCGATCGGTAACGGCCAAAAATACCGATTTTTGGCCCTTACTGATCGGTAAACAGCCATCGAGATGTAGGGAACCGAAAACAGAAAGAATCGGATAGAAAACCGATTCGGAATGAGTACCGAATGGGAAAGAATCCGATACGTACATACCGAAAATCGGATATGTAACGATTCGGAAAAACACCGAATCGGATGCAAAGACCGATTCGGTCCAATTACCGATTCGTTAGTGACACCGATTCGGAAAATCACCGATTCGGTCCATGTACCGATTCGTTAGTGACACCGAATCGGAAAATCACCGATTCGGTCCAATTACCGAATCGTTAGTGACACCGAATCGGAAAATCACCGATTCGGTCCATGTACCGAATCGTAAGTGACACCGATTCGGAAAATCACCGATTCGGTCCAATTACCGAATCGGTACAAATACCGATTCGGACATGAGCCGATTCGGAAAACATGCCGATTCGTATGAATCTCCGATCGGGAAATTCCCCGATTCCGACAGTTGGGGAGATGTAGGGAGGCACAGAAACACCGAAATCGGCTCAAAATCGGTAGAATTCACTCGGTATTTACCATGGATTGCAATCAGGTGGTAACCAACTCCAACCCATATAAACAGTCCCAAAATGCATTGCAACTTGCAGGATGGCAGCTTTCTATGTCATTGCGAGGCGGCTACGGCTACAGCAGGAAGGACAGAGGGAATGGCTAAGAAATGAACAGGTCTACAGACAGAGGATAACCCTGTTCATGCTCACTGAGGCTGAGATCCTACAGAGATACAGGCTGGACTCTGACACCATACTTGAGCTCATCAGGGACCTTAAGCCATTCTTGGACCACCACACCCCAAGGGCACACGCCATCCCTGCGCACGTCCAGGTGCTATGCAGCCTACACCTGCTTGCATCTGGCAGCTATCAAAGTGGAGTAGCAGCAGCAGGAGGGGTGAGCCAGAGCAGCCTGTCAAGGTTCTTCCACATATTCCTTGACGCCATGATAGACAGGATGGACCAATACATCTCTTTCCCTGCAACCCACGCAGAACTGCTACAAACCAAAGCTGACTTCTACCAGATGGCACAATTTCCCCAAATCATCGGTTGCATAGATGGCACGCACATTCCGATTTTCCCACCAGCGGACACCGAATACATATACCGCAATCGGAAATCTACACACACCATCAACGTGCAGGTGATCTGCAATGCCAAGTACACCATCACAGACCTGGTTGCAAAATTTCCAGGGAGTACCCATGACTCCTATATATTCCAACAGAGCGGCATACATGCACGGCTGATGGCTGGCGAATTTGGAGAAGGATACCTCCTAGGTGAGACACATCATCAGACCCCCATAACACATAGTAGGTAGGTGGTATACATGTATGCATGTGTCTAATGTGACCCCTTTCTCTTCCAGGCGACAGTGCATATGCCCTCCGCTCATTCATACTCACCCCCTACCTCAACCCCTCCACACCCAGCCAAAGGAGGTATAACCGGGCCCACATACGCACAAGGAATGTTGTTGAACGGACCTTTGGCATCTGGAAAAGTAGATTCAGATGCCTGCACAAGAGTGGAGGTGCAAGGCAGTATACCCCCATGACCTGCTGCAAGATCATAGCTGTATGTGCAATGTTACACAACCTTGCGGTCAAGAAGGGCACTGAGGTGGAGTTGTCTGACTACGAGGACTATGACGACGACGAAGCTGTGCCACTGACACAGCCAGCTGGGGTGTGTACGCCAAGTGATGGCAGATACAGACGTGAGGAGATCACTGAGAACTATTTCTGACTGAGTACAGATGCAAAGACAGCTAAATGTTGCTTGGAAAAAACAAATTTTAATAGTGTAGCACCACAGTTACAGCACTGTTGTGCATCAAAAAATGGAGTATGTAAAATCAAATAAAGTCCAGGGTTCTGGTTGCCTCATCCGCCCTTGCCAGGCTATTTTTTGGCCCGCTTGCCAGACCCACTGGGGTGTCCCTCAGCCCCCTCTGAATGCCCCGCAGCATCAGCGGATTGCCTGGTGCTCCTCCGTGGCTCAGACGCAGCGCTGGCCGGGCTGCTGCGGCTGCTGCTGTCTCCAGCATCACCCAGGTCCAGGGCAGGATTGGAGGCGGTGTTTGAAATTATCATGGCCTCCATAGCCGTGGTGATCCTGGCCATCCCCCTAGTGAGCTCAGCCGTATGCTGACTAAGCACCGATTCCTGGTTGGAGCTGCGATGGCACAGTTGTGCCGTCGCCGCTGCAAGGCGGGCCATGGCCCGGTTCAGCACCCGGGCATCCCGCCTGCGCACCAGCTCATGCTCCTCCTGTCTGGCAGATGAGTGGGTGATGGCAGTGGTCAGCCTGCCTAACCCTGCTGCCACCTCCTTGTTGGTTTCCACAACAGCCTGGAATCCCTTCACCAACTCTCCCATCTGCATGTTGTGCTGCAGGAGCTGGCGTTGGCAGGCCATGGTGGATCGTGCCTGTTGCCTCTGGATTTTAACCATCTGTCCCTCCAGGCCCAGGAACACACTGCCCTCCCGTGCTGGTGCAGCAGTGGTGGTGTTGGCACGGCGTCGGGCACTGCTGCTTCCGGCCTGCTGAGTGGGCTGGGGTGCCACTGGTGGGGGTGTGAAGCTGGCCGGTCCCTGAGCCCCTGCTCCCAGGACAGGTG
The DNA here is from genome assembly GCF_964263255.1 of Lissotriton vulgaris. Taxonomy (NCBI): domain Eukaryota; kingdom Metazoa; phylum Chordata; class Amphibia; order Caudata; family Salamandridae; genus Lissotriton; species Lissotriton vulgaris. The sequence goes on along the minus strand of NC_141696.1, from coordinate 1,088,833,062 downwards.
GAACAGGTGGCAAGGCCACGGTTGTGGCAGGAGCTGGTGTCGGCGGAATGGTGTGCCTTGTAGGGGAGTTTTCCGGGGAGAATTGCAAGGGGGGTGTGCTGGGCAGTACTGGGGAGTGCACTGCATGGAAGTCAATAACCAGGACTCCCTCCATACCTAGCCCTGTGGTGTCTCCTTCCTCCTCCTCCTCCTGGCCAGCCTGGCTGGTGCTCGGCCCTGCGACTGCAGCGTTGGACGGTGCTGCTCCCTCTGCTGTCGCTGTTGTTCCGCCTGATGGGGCCCCTAGGTACAAAGAAGCATTTGTAAACTGAGTGCCGATGTATTACAGTCAGTACAATTATGGCATTCCACATGTCCTTGCATCTCCTTACACTGTGTCACACTGTTTCCTGTCTTGTGATTCTGCACTGACATATTTGGCTAACTTCTGCTGACTACATGTACCATGATGCTTGTCTCTTGTATGTTGGTGACAGTACAGTGCTGGGGTTTGCCTATGCATTGTGTCTAATGGGGAGGTGTCTGGTAGGGTGTGTCATGATGCACATGCTTCTTACCTGTAGCTGTAGCTCTCGCAGAGCTGTCCAGGGTCCCGATTCCAACGACACTCTCCCTCTCAATGGTGCTGGAGACCAGTTCCTCCAGCTCGGTGAGGGGTGGCGCCGGGTTGTTGCCTCCTCCAGTGAGTCCAGCCTGCCTTTGTATGTCAGCCAGCTTCCTCTTCGTGAGGCTGCGGATGTCATAAAACCTCTTTTTCAATTCCTCTATGGACCTGGGGGTGACACCCGCAGCATTCACCTTCTGGGCGATGTCGGCCCAGATTCTCCTCTTGGTGCTGTCTGGCACGTTGAGGGACAGCTTGCCAAACAGCTGGCGGTGCACCCTCACCACCTCCTCCACCAGCACCTGAAGTTCGGTGGTGGTGAACTTGGGCTTCCTCTTCTGTGAGGACTTCTGGCTTTCAGACTGCTCTGCCATGTTCTCCAGTTCAGTTGGCAACCTCCTTCTCCCACTGCTGCTAACTGTGAGTGTTGGGCTCAGGCAGGCTTTCCAGAAACTTCTTAATTAGCTGCACCTGCCAGGGTTGCCACTCCCTGTTTGGGTGGGGGAGGGGAAGCCACCTCATTGGCTGAATCGCCTATTCCCGAATCGGCTTTTACCGATTCGGTAATATCCGATTCGGTAAAATCCGATTCGGTAAAATCCGATTCGGTAAAAGCCGATTCGGTTCAATCAATGCATTCCTATGGGCTTTTTCGCCATGGGTGTGTTTTCATGGCTACGAATCTATGATTGCCGAATCGGATTTTACCGAATCGGCTTTTACCGATTCGGTATTCGCGGATTCGGGAATATCCGATTCGGTGGTAGCCGATTTGGTGATTTCCGATTCGTTGTTGGCCGATTCGGTACTTTCCGATTCGGACCGAGCAGAATCGGAACGTACCGAATCTCATTACCGATGCCGACCGATTCAGTATTCATTCGTTTTTTTTTCCCTACATCTCGTTTTCCGATTTCAGAATACCGATTCGGCCCGCCTCGGTATTTTGAAATCGGAAAATCACGTTTACCTACATCGGGCCCTAAGATCTTTCCATTAATGGAAAAACAGGAACTCATTGCAAGAAAGCAAAAGCACTGTCAGAATGAACCATAAAAGTCACTAAATTATTCTGTGCATAACCCTATGATTGCTTGGCACAAACTAGGTTGGGCTTACTTTAGAGGCAATGTGTAAAGTATGTATGCAACACACAAAGAGTAATAAAATGAAAACACAACACAAAAAAAATCTCATACCAATTTAGAAAAATAGAGAATGTTTTAATAAATAGTTTTTCACGAAATAACAAAAATCCAATCCTTAGCACCATATTTATATATTTTTAAGATTTAAGGTAAAAACTAGCTCTTAAAAGATCACAGTGCCAACTGCAGATATCTAGTCACACGAGACTGAGTCAAAGAAAAAAAATATGTCTGACTACGATGGAGAGTGTGTCAGATACAAAAAGTGGATTGAGCCCAGTTGACACTTACCTTCGAATTTGAAGGAAAAGTCTCTGAGAAGGTAGATGTTCAGCAGGGCAAGGCTGCTGTTGGTACCCGAGGAAGAGGCGTTGTCATTGTAGAGCCACTGGAAGAAGTGCGTTAAAGATATCTAAATTAGGAGTAGTCTCTCATTGGCAAGTTGAAAATCTCCAGTGGGAGAAGGTTCCACAAGGACAGACACCCCTTCCCCTTTTGTGAAGGACTGCTAAACAGAATTTTCAGCTGCGGAGAAGAACGTAGCAGTAGCTGCCTCAAAGTCAGGTCAACTGGCGATGCACCTTGAGTGAATAGACAAGCATGTTGGTCCCGCTCTTCTCTTGGATCTCAAAGTAGATTTTAGCCAAAACGTTGCTTAGTTCCAAGTTTTGGATTTTGGCTATGTGGTCACCTTTAATAGCACCATCAAAGTTTCAGAAGTGGAGAGGCACCACTTTGTGGAATTGGTCTGACTCGGGCTGGGTCCAGATTCAAGATGGTGGGAGGATTTTCTGTCCCTGAGGCTCTGATCAGGAGGCCAGCCAACTAGCCCTTGTAGTCACTCTGGCAGTCCAAGGTTCAAGCAGTAAAACAGGGCTCAAACAGCAGGAAAGGCCTCAGAAGATTTAAGGCAGGCTCCAGGCAGCATAGTAACACTTCCAATTGCAGCAAATCCGTCTTCTGAAGTACTCAGCAGGAAACAGCATCAGCCAGTCAGCTGAGAGCCCTTTTGAAGTTCCACAAAGTGCAATGAAGACTGGATCTGAAGGTCCTATTGTATACCTGGTGCTTTCTGTGAAGTAGGAGATGTTTCTTGAGAAATGCATTTGAAGTGTTTGACGTCCTGACTCCTGGCTGTCTACATGAACAATGCAATGGTGACAAGTCCTCTGTGTTAAGGCAGGGCACAGCATAATCAGTTCCAAGTAGGGATGCTTGATTCCGGTCCAGGGAAGACATGGCTTGGCAGTTCGGGCTGGACTGTTCCCATGAGGCACAGGGTCAAGACTGATTTGCATATGGCCATGTCTGAACTGAGGTGGCTTGGTGAGCAAAGTAACAATGGATTAAACTCAGATCTGTGACTTAGGGTGAATGTTTTGCCATTGTGCAACATTCCGTCCATCATCTTGTGTGTTTTGCTGTTCACCCTATGTGGGAAGGGTATGCCCAGACGTGGGTCCCGTGCTCACTAAGCCACTGGAGTCAAGCTATCCTGGTTGAAGACGGCTGATAGCCAGAAACCGGTCCTAGGATGCTTGATTCCTGGCCAGGGAAGACATGGCTTGGCAGTTCGGGCTGGACTAATCCCATGAGGTACAGGGTCAAGATTGATATGCTTATGGCCATGTCTGAACTGGGGTGGCTTGGTGAGCAAAATAACGATGGATTAAACCCAGAACTGTGACTGGGGGTGAATGTTTTGCCATTGTGCAATATTCCGTCCATCATCTTGTGTGTTTTGCTGTTCACCCTATGTGGGAAGGGTATGCCCAGACATGGGACCCGTGCTCACTAAGCCACTGGAGTCAAGCTATCCTGGCTGAAGATGGCTGATAGCCGGAAACCGGTCCTAGGATGCTTGATTCCGGTCCAGGGAAGACATGGCTTGGCAGTTCGGGCTAGACTGTTCCCATGAGGCACAGGGTCAAAACTGAATTGCATATGGCCATGTCTAAACTGGAGTGGCTTGGTGAGCAAAATAACAATGGATTAAACCCAAATCTGTGACTGGGGATGAATGTTTTGCCATTGTGCAACATTCTGTCCATTCTTGTGTGTTTTGCTGTTCACCATATGTGGGAAGGGTATGCCCAGACGTGGGTCCCGTGCTCACTAAGACACTGGCGTCAAGCTATCCTGGCTGAAGACAGCTGATAGGCAGAAAACGGTCCTAGGATGCTTGATTTTGGTCCAGGGAAGACATGGCTTGGCAGTTCGGGCTGGACTGTTTCCACGAGGCACAGGGTCAAGACTGATTTGCATATGGCCATGTCTGAACTGGGGTGGCTTGGTGAGCAAAATGACGATGGATTAAACCCAGATCTGTGACTGGGGTTGAATGTTTTGCCATTGTGCAACATTCCGTCCATCATCTTGTGTGTTTTGCAAGTAGGGATGTGCCCAACTCCACCCCCCTCCTGACAGTCATGGCCCATCTAGGCACACCTAATCTCTCTACTGTGGGGTGGTGTGGGAGAAAGAAAAAAAGTCCAACTGCCAATTACATCCAATCATGTGACCCAGGAACATGCGGCAGGCAGCAAATAAGGCAGAAAACTGCCAAGTTTTTTAATGTGGCATTTTCAAAATAGTGAGTTAATATTCGACTTTACCATTTAAAAAGGTTTTGAATTACAATTTCTCGAACACCAAACAGGAAATGCCTATCTGTTACAAATCAAAAGTTACTCATAATAGTGAAAAACAAAGGTAGGTGTTTTTCACTTCCAGTACATGTAAAATGTAAATATACATGCCCAACCATTTACCTACAATGCACCGTGCTCAATGAACTACCTAGGGCCTACATTAGGAATGACTTATATACAATAATAGGGGAGTTTAAGTCTTGGCAAAGGTGTTATATCACCAGGTCAATTGGCAGTTAAACATTGTATTCATGCTGCAATGGCAGACCTTGGACATGTTTTAAGGGATTACCTAAATGGGTGGCACAATTATTGCTGCAGGCCCGCATGTAATATTTAATTTACATGCCTTGGGTATATTGTATACCATAGGCCTAACAATCATTGAAAAAAATCTGCGGCACAAATATCCGACGCACAAGCCCACTGTGATGTCGGATGGCGCATGGAAGGGGTGAATTTATGATGAGAACCAAACAGAGATTTACTGAAAAATGCACTGGTTAAAGTGATATTATTGTTAGGTATATTAATTGATTGTACTACTGAATATCGACATGAACAATATAGTGGTACAGCAATATGGAGGACAGAATATCAAGTAATAAAATATCTAAAAGTAAGTGCATATAAGAAAGTATATATTTACTATTGCTAACTCAACATCTACGTAGCTTAAGAAGATATTTACCCAGTAGGTACATTAATGTAGAGTTAGGTACAGACAATCTAGACTTACTTACCTTTCGATATTTTTTTTCAATATTTTGTCTTCGATATTTAGTACCATTGATATTTTGACTTCAACTCCATGGTGATTATATCAAACTTTATATTAAAAAAACCCTATACATTCTTAGAAAAAAGTTAAACTGATTTTATACTTAGATGAAAATGCCAGTCAGGCCGTCTAAAACACACAGGAATTCACCAGTTATACTTTGCTGAGATGATTATAACTTGCGCCCCCGCTATGACTTGCTTATGACCTCCCATATCACATCACTCATGACCATTAACATTCTCTTAGGGGCAGTTTTGTTTCGAGAGGAGAATTGAGAGCAGTTGTATTGATCCTCTACAAAAAAATGTAAAGAATAAAGGGGCATATTATCAAGCTGGGCGATAGGTAATTTTCGCCGCTTTAGCAGCCGTTTTTGGCGGCTAAGCGGCGATAATACTATCGCCCTATTAGCAAGCTGTTGCTAATAGCAGTTAGCAACAGCTTGTAGGCGAAAGCGAGCGGTTTGGGGCCCGCTTTGCATGTCAGCGATATTTATCGCTAATGATATGCAAAGTGGGCGTACCCAACCTGTTAGCGACTGAAAGCAGTCGCTAACATCGCTATCGCCTATTAGCAACACAGGCGTAGCGATGGAAACATTTGCGCTAAGCGCGAATATCTCCAGAAACTAACACCTGCTCAGACCAATTCTTAGCCATTATATCCAATGGGAGGTGGATATATTGGCTAAGACCCTGTTAGCGATAATGCGTGACTATCGCTGTATTCTCAGCGATATTCATGGATTTTGCCGCTGTCGCCGGGAATTTTTGCCGCTATCGCCGGGAATTCGCATTTTGCGAATTCGCAATTAAGGAATAATTTCCAATGCATTCCTATGGGGAATGATTGCGAAGTAATTCTCAAATTGCGATTTCGCATTTTGCTAATCGCAATTTGAGAATTATTTCAAGGGTGCAGGGGTGTCTCAAAGACACCTTGCTGCACCCCTGAAATGTACATGAGTGTGCATATGGCGCATATACATGCCCTATGGGCATGTGTGTGCATCACATGCCACCTTCAAAAATGCTAAATTGTGCATTTTTTGAAGAATTCGCAAGTTACCATCAACTACAAGTTGGTGGTAATTTGCGAATTCCTAACCATAATTTGCAGCCCAAAAATGCTACATACATAGCATTTAAGGAATCGCAAAATTGCGATTCCTTAAATGCTAAGGCAAAATAAGGAATCGCAAATCTTTGCTATTCCTTATTTTGCGAATATTTCATACATACCAAAACATGCAAAAAGGCCTTTTGCGATTTGCAAAAGGCTTGATACATATGGGACTAGATGTCTACAAAAATGCAATCTTTGAGAGGCACTTTGCTTGTCACAGTTCTGCAGGTTCCACAAATTATCCAACACCTGGTTATTGTACCTCTGATCTATGGTACCACAATACCTGTTCAAACAGGATGCAAGGTGACCGGATTGATTAACTGCAAAGGTGTGATGTTTATGGGTACATCACTTTCAGTGAAGATGATTGTTAGGAGCAGGTAATTCCATTTTTTCATTGCTGACATTCTTAGCATTAAAAGCGTGCACCAAGATAAAGATACTGTCTCCAATTTCATACTGAGTAGGGCTTGTCATTTTTCTCTTCACTATCTTTACATGTTTTTATTTCATCGACTGCTATATTGGGAGTGAACCCCAATTATCCCATTAGAGCAAAATGGGCCCCTCGTGAATTATTTTGAGGCATTTTGCAGGTTGTCATTTGAAACATAATAGTACGTACACGAAAAGTGGTGAAGGAATTGTGATTTATCTAGGATTCTTCTGCAGGTGTGGGGAAGGTAGTGATCTTCTCCTTCAGTGACTGCAGTTGGTTATAGGGGTTGACATAGGAGGACTGAAATTGTATCCTGTGCCCTATACCAGCTGTACTGTGTAAGAGGAGACTCTGGGAATGTTTGCCCTTTAACCTCCAGCGGTAGAAAAGAAAGACCTTATGCCCTGTGGTGTACTTCTTTACATTTAGGGGCTGTTCCAGAGTATATAAACTGACCTACGAGAGCTCTGTCCTGGCTGAGAAGTGTGGGTAGGAACATAAAGTATGACATGCGAATGGTCACAGTAGCCTAAACACTTTGTCCAAAAATGTATTTCCATGGGTCAATTTGTGAACAGCAGTCAACATCGAAAAGTGAAGATATTACTTCCTTTTCTCTGGTTGGTGTATTTCACCACATGCATACTTTCCACCAATAGTGTAGGAGCCCCAGAGACCTAATGAGAGGAAGTATTCAGGGGACACATTATTGTGTGACTGATACTCCAGCAAGGACTTCACAGGTGTCAAAGTCAAACCAACCAAAGACAGAGATGCTTGGCTTCAAGTACAAGGTGAGTTTGTTGAGTGTATTGGTCGTCGGTCATGTGCTGCTGCTGGTACGACTTTCTGCATATGGGCACTGGCACATCTATCCTTCGGGGGTCTCTTCACTGGAGCCAACCACTACTTATCATTGCATGGGACCGCCCACCCTAAATCTGTAGATGCCAGATTGCTCAAGGAAATATAAGTACATGTTTGCACATGCACAGATGTAGACATATGTTTGTGCAGCAAAGTGCATCAGTCTAGCAATGTCTTTGACAGATGGACAATGTTTAGCTCTTTGAGGGCCTTGCAATCGTTTTTTAATGCAATATCTCACAAATGTGCTCAACCCCTAGCCCAGTAGTCACAAATATCTGGAAATATTCCTCCAGTGCATACTGGTTTAGCCTACTTTTCCTCACAACGTTAAGACTACATCAGAAAACACCTGCTCAAAAATGGGATAAAAACAGGACTTTAAGTGGGCCGGAACCTGCCGGTGCTCAGGACGTCAGTTCTAAAAATCAGGGCCCTTATTTCTGAGGCCTTGCGTCAGTTTTGCGCTGCCGGTGCGTCACTTTTTGTGACGCACCAGCGGCGTAAAATATGCGCCTTGTTGCGCCATATTTAAAAAGTGATGCATCTAGGTAGATGCGTCACTTTTTAAACCACTGCTCCACATTATACCTGCATCAGGTATAATGTATGCAGAGGGGGCGTTCCCCCGCAAAAAGCCTTGTAATAGTGACGCAGTGAAATCTATGAGATTTCACTGCGTCACTTTTAGGATGCTGTTGCGTCAAAATCTTGCGCCTGCCTCACAGCAGGCATAAGACTGACGCAAGCCCTTTCATATAGGGCTTTCCCCATATGAAAGGACGCATTGCTGGAGTTGCGTCACTTTTGTGACACACTCCAGCAATGCGTCACTTTTGCGCTTACAGATACGTCAGAAATACTGACGTATCTGTAAGTCCTTGCGACATGATGCGTCATACATTAAATATGACGCATCATTGGTGTCACAAGGAGTGCGCACTGAGAAGTGACGCATCGCTGCTTTCACGCAGCGATGCGTCATTTCTCATAAATGAGGCCCCAGGTGCTGAGACGGGTCGCTGTCATGCTCTCCATTTTTGCAGCAGTCCCACCCTTTTCTGCTTTTGGTGTAGCTTCAAAGAGACTCATTATAATTCTGCCATTCTCATAATTTCCGAACTAAGCATTATCAATAATGTAAACAACAAAGCCATGGTTGATGCTTATTTATCTAAAGCCAATAGTCCTGAATTGTTGTAGGCAGGGCTTTAAATGGGATGAAAAAATGGGGGTGTGGGGGGTAGGGGGTTCTTTCAATGGAGCGTGGCCACTGTTATTTAGGGCGTGGCTTAAAAACACGTAAATTAAAAATCTGTGGTTAGCAAAGTGTGCCACCTGACTTGTATTTTGCTGTTTCGGCCATTGCATCCAGTTATGATACACCAAGTAGCTTACCTGTTCTTATACCTCGCCCTTAATGACATCGGCCACACCCCTTTGAGAGAAGCCCCCCCCCTTCTCCCTCCCAATATCCCCTCCCACTTAAAGCCGTACATACAGGTAAAGTATACATTTGTACTAAAAGCCCGCTTAAAATTACCTTTCAGCACATTCAAAGAAAGGAAGGCTGGCGCTTGACAGATTCAAAAAGGTTAACTTCACAAGCATACGATCTTTATTCACCCAAATTGCCATTTTAGCAACTCTTACTGTTGGCGTGAATTTGTGTGAATTATCCTCTCGGACAAGAAAATGTGCTCTCTGAGATAAAATAAAGAAGTGAGGGACAGGCTGGTGATGAATGTCAATCACTAAATTAGACACAGGATGCTAAAACAGGTATTGCAAAAAAAGAAACTAATTTCCGTGAATGATAGGTTTAATTGGAAAATATTTTGAAATACGACTTGCAAGTTTCTTCTGCTAAGGTAACAACGAGTGGTTTGTTTGATACATTTAGAATTATACACCTTTTGCTCTCATTTTCGACTATGCATGATTGCGGAAAGCGAACAACCTGGCATTCCTACCAATCATTATATTTGGCTCTTTCAACTTAAGCATATAAGAGTATGGACATGTGAAAGTAACATGATTTGTGCAGGTCGACAGTTTAAATAAATGAAGAATCTTAGATTAGTTAGAAAGTCTAAAAGTAGCTCATCAGAAAATAAACAGGACCTGACTGGGAATCACATCCGGCCCCGGGGGATTGCCCGGTGCCCGCTATGGCCAGTCCGGGCTTGAAAATAAAGGCTGAGCGCGTGTTTGTGCGCTGGTGAAAGATTCCTCTACCAGCTGCACTGAAGCATGAGTGAGAAAATGATAAAAGTGTTTGCCTGTTCTTCCTATTTTTACCAGGTCTTGCGAAGTCAGTAAACATCACTAATTGCTGATTGGCATTGTCTAAAGAAACATGGCTAGTGGTGCACAATGCCTATACAGACTTAAAAAAGTACAAATATTTGATAGTGTGTGAAAATCTGAACGACTTATTAGCAGTTAGAAAACACTTTTGAATGGGACTCAGGTCAAAAAACTACAATTGCGTAATACATACAGTCTGAAATTCCATATCTGGTCTTTCTGCTTCTGGTTTTAAATGGTAAATATTTAAGTTGCCTTGAGAATTAATTGAGCTTAATACTTAATGTGTCGTTTTAAAGTTGCAGTATTAAACTTCTCCCTCACTTAATTGCACCCACTGGAGATGGCGAGTGTTACTTATCAAATATAATGACATTTTTTTTTACCTTAGAAATATTTGTTTCTGTTTTTTCATTGAACTAATAGAGATATACATAAACGTACATAGTTTCATAACATGTTCAGCTTGTTTTCCATTGCTTGAATGAAAATATAATGTCTGACTATTGCATTTTTTTACTTTACATTTGGCATTTATAAGAGAACATTCGACACAAATCCAAGGTGGTAAGGTGGAAACGTCCAGGGCACGGGTCGGGGGTACACTCAGGTGGATGGCATCCACCCACTTCTTTCACAGAGTAAACTTGGTCCACCCTGCCCAAAATTTGGGCCCCACAGAATAATTTGCGGAACTCGTCCTGGGGTCATTTCCAAACACCGGGACAATTTCAGCAGAGCCTGCACGTTATCTGCTTTCCTTCTGCAACAAGCAACAACATGCAGGCGCTGGAAGGGCTTTCTTATTTAAGACTCCTGCTGGGCCCATAACAAAGGCTGAATTTGAGGGGTCATCAGGCCTCCTTTTGTTCGAGTCTCTTGGCTGGGAGCAGTCAGGAGCCTCACGCCTGATGCAAATGAAGTGGAGGGAAAACAAAGGCTCACACCTTGTTAGCACTTCAAACATACTTAAGAGAGGCAGCTTTTCACATTGTTCAGTCCCTGTTTAGGAGATATGCATGCACCCTAAGAATATCAGATGTGTTGAATTTCCCAGTATTTACACAAAGCAAATTGCATTTAGATAGAGCTTACTTCCCTTGAGGAGGTGCTGAAATAATTTAAGTAACACTATTTTTTCTTACATAGCCCTACTCATTCCAATTCAGGGTGTCAGAGCACTTTACATCAACACGTGCATATTACATGTGCAATAAATTATATGTTTGTACAGGAATGTGTAGGAGGTGTTACATAAAACTAGAGGATTGCAAGGTGTAGAAGTCACTTATCATCTTCCATAGCTCATTGTGCTATTATCCTCGCAATGCGCTCAAAAGTACACATGATAGACCTGCAAAACATTTATGTGAGGGCTTTAGGTCTGATGTTGCTTCTTGTGCTACCACTTCCTGTAAAAGTCGGGGCTTGTGATGCCACTTTCTATGATGTCAATTCCTGTGATGTCATGTATGATGTCATGCACCGTGATGTCGTGTGCTGTGATGTCATGCGCCGTGATATCATCACCGTGATGTCATGCGCCATGATGACATGTGCACCGTGATGTTGCTTGCATACTCCCTAACTAGGTTAGTCTCCCCCAACTTTTTTTTTTAGGTCTTGTGCCCTGGAAACAACGCATGAACGCCCGACAGGCTGCTTATCCCAGAATCTGGGATCTGGGGAGTAGGTGGCAAGCAAGACACATGTCTGGTTCTCAGAAACTCTGTAACATACAGAGGAGGCCTTGAGTGAAGCTACATATTGGTGGTGTTTATCCCCTGGCGTCCTCCCTCATAGCTAGAGGGTAAGAATGGCCACAAAATTGGGGCATTGAAATTCCGCCCCCCCCGAATTCAACCGAGGCCAACGTCCTCCCCATAGTGGTGTTACCTACACATGTGGGGCCAAATAATTAACCAGTGTTGAAGGGAGAAGATGGTGTAGTTCACAGCGAGAAGGGTCAAAAAAGCTGAAAGGCAGCGAGCGGTGAGGAACATGTGCCAGTGAGGTGGATTGAGCTCCCCTCTTGGACGGCAATGGAGAGTGTTGTCACCTTACCCTGGATACCAGCTCACCAAAGTGCTCAGAGACTCCGCATTACAAACAAGCATTTGAGGCTGGAGTACATATTCATCCTGTCACAAGAAGATCCCAGGCTCCACCTCGACATGACCGGGCTAGGATGGTGCAAGACAAAGGAGATAGAAGGGGCAGAAAAAGAAAGATGGACAAATACACTGTGCCTAGGATGGTCAGTGGTGCTGGAGACTGATGAACACCTGGGGGAAACTCATATGGGAGATCAGAAGCACTAGGCTCATCCCTCAGCCAGATGCTGTTCAACGTCTACATGGCCCCCCTCGCCCGCCAGCACCACCTCAACATCATCTTCTACGCCAACGACACCCAGCTGGTCGTCTCCCTCACCAAGGACACGCACACCACCAAGACCAACCTCCATGAAGGAATGAAGGCGGTCGCAGAATGGATGAGGAACAGCCGACTGAAGCTGAACTCGGACAAAACGGAGGTCCTCATCCTCAGCTCCAACCCCGCAGCCTGGGACGACTCCTGGTGGCCAACCACGCTGGGGACAGCACCGACACCCACCGCCTATGCACACAACTTGGGTATCATCCTCAACTCCTCCCTCTCCATGTCTAAACAGGTCAACGCCATCTCCTCCTCCTGCTTCAACACCCTCCACATGCTCCGCATGATCTACAAGTGGATCCCGCCCGAAACAAGAAGAACGGTCACCCAGGCCCTCGTCAGCAGCAGACTGGACTACTGCAATGCACTCTGCGCAGGGATCCCGGCCAAACACCTGCGACGTCTGAAACGCATTTAAAACACCTCAGCCCGACTTATCCTCAACATCCCACGCCGCAGCCACATCACCCCCCCACCTGAGAGACCTCCACTGACTTCCCATCGAGAAGAGAGTCACCTTCAAGCTGCTCACTCACGCACACCAAGCCCGCCACATCACCGGACCAGCATACCTCAAAGACCGACTCAGCTTCTACACCCCCATCAGCCGGCTCCGCTCCGCTAGCCTCGCCCTCACCACAGTCCCCCGCATTATACAAACGACCGCTGGTGGAAGATCCTTCTCCTTCCTCGCCACCAAGACCTGGAACACCCTCCCATCCCACCTGCGACAAACCCAAGACCTGCACACCTTCAAAAGACTCCTCAAGACATGGCTCTTCGAAAAGTAGCAGCACCACCCCCTCAGCGCCTTGAGACCCTTGCGGGTAAGTAGTGCACGTTACAAATTGACTGATTGATTGATTGATCTATAGAGATAAAATGTGCCTCAAGATTAAACAATATAACAGTGGTGGTGGTCCTGGAATGAGCAGAGGCGCCTAGCACTGCTCTTTTCCTGCAGTATTTCCTACTGAACATGTTAAATCTGAAAGGCCTCTCTAATTTTTCTCGATTGAGTGGGTGTACTATGCCCCTGTTCCACCACCATGACAATGAGCTGCACCTGAACCGATTATTAGACGTATGTTTAACCATCTGCATAGAGATTCTATCCTTCGAGTGGCCAGAAAAAAAAAATAAGAATATAGTCATCAGAATTGTTCCAGACTTAGGGACAGCGATGCGGTTTTGCCGAGGTAAAGACAAAATTGAGAGACAGAGAAATAAGGTACATAATGAAGCCAATAAAATCTCTCGGAGACCTTGCTGGTGGTGGATTTATGTTTTATTCATTAGAGCGCTGTGGAAAATGCTTTCAATCGGCACGGAACAGCTCCACTTAAAAAATGGCTGCACTTCCGTTTCCGGTTACGGTGGCACCGTAAAAACAACTCGAACGTCACTACATATCTCCCCCCTTTACCACAACACGGACATGTTCGATTCCATGGGGAATGTGTGTCTCTAGGAATATATACATACTCAAACAAAAGAACAGTCTTACTTATTGTCCATGCATAACTCAGCATATTTCTTCGGGACCTTTACAGCTCTGCCTGACCTGGTCCTTATCGGTTCCAGACCCTGTCTTGCTTCATACGACCCACCAGCGCTGCTCGGCCTTCCTCCTTCTGGGTCACTCAGGGTTCTAAGTCCAGGACTACTCTTTTCTTTCTTTGGCTTCTGGACGTCGGGGACTTGGTCACGTCCATTGTTCCCCCTCCTTCTGTTCCAAACCCGTCTTCTCCTTCGTCCTCTCGCCTCACTTCTTCCGCTCTTTGCACTTCTTCTGTTCCTTTCGCTCCTCGTTCTTCTTTATCTGCCTCATTGAGTGGACCAGCTTCCCCTGGTAACTCCCATTTCAGGATTTTATTGCATTTTGCCATTCTGTCTTGTGACCACACCTTCCCATCGCTGAGGAGGGCCGACCTTGCATATGGTTCTATTACCTGGAGGGGTGGCGTGAACTTGCTTTCGCCCTTCTTCTTCCTCATCACTGCCAATTTTACTCTCCCTTTTCCAGCTCTACTCCTTGAACGCTTCGCCTCTTGTTGTAGTGTTCCGTATATAGGGCTTGCGCCCTTTCCATGTTTCTTCTCACAACCGCTGGAGACCATTTGCTCTGCACGACTAGGTGTTTCCAGGCCAGATTATCCTTTGTGAAGGGGTCTCTCCTACGCAGGACTTTGAAGGGGCTGTAACCTGTACTGGTCGGGGTGATGCGATACACCCACAGCATCTTTGGTAGTTCTTTCTCCCAATCCTGACCTGCACTGATAGCCACCTGTATCGACCCCATTATTACTCGATTGAATCTCTCGACCTGGCCGTTGCCCGCTGGGTGATATATGGGTGTGTGTTTCACTTCTATGCCATTCCGAATCATGAAGGCATCCCATTTTGCTGACACGAATTGAGGTCCGTTGTCACAGGTGATGATCTTGGGAATATCACAACAAAATACACCTGGGGGTCACGAAAAGTCAAAACAGGGTGGATCACAAAACCAATGCTACACAAAAGACACCAGTGAGTGAGCTCCGATAGTGAAATGCAGGCCAGACTGAGGCTCAAGAGCATATGGAGAAATAGTTCCCATCAGAAGCCACACTGTACCGCCCTCTTTCTCATCATTTGGGTTCTCTGTTATACTGTTGCATCGCACGATATCGGATCCACACATGAAAGACAAACAAAATACAAAAAGGAACATGAATGTGTCATATTCCCATGAGTAATATACTGTGATGAGTGCACATTCACATGTATAAAGACAAACATTGCCAATTAGCAGACTCACCCAAATTTGATGGTTGAGAGGCTTCACCCCACCTGGCCACAGCGCAGGTATGTGGAGCACCGCTCTACAAAGAATTCACAAGTAACATCTTTAGAGCAAAGTATCAAAAGTTAAAATGAGTTCACAAGGTGGCAGAATGCTCGGTATGTCCTTCACAGTCCACATTAGTATTTTGTTTGTCTTTCATGTGTGGATCCGATATCGTGCGATGCAACAGTATACGGTTGAGTATGTACCTGAAGATCAGGTGATATTGTTCTTAATTTCTCTAATCTAAGTAGCAGTGTTTTTATATTTCCGGTCCTGAAGAATGCATTTGAAACTTTGTTCAACACAATGCAGAAACATGTCGACCACCATTGAGTACGGTGATTATTTGAAACCCGCACTCACACTTGCTTTTTAAACCTTAGGGATTGGGAGACACTAATAAATGTTGTTCGTCCACCCGATCACCTAATTTTATATTTTTCTCTCACTTAACACTCTTATCACAATAACACTGCCTTTACAGTAGCCACGTTAATTTTTTGTACTTTATACACCACCCCTTATCTCACACATATCGGTTACGGTAACACCTGACCGGCCGTTCAGTCTCCTGGGTAAGGAGAACCCAAATGATGAGAAAGAGGGCGGTACAGTGTGGCTTCTGATGGGAACTATTTCTCCATATGCTCTTGAGCCTCAGTCTGGCCTGCATTTCACTATCGGAGCTCACTCACTGGTGTCTTTTGTGTAGCATTGGTTTTGTGATCCACCCTGTTTTGACTTTTCGTGACCCCCAGGTGTATTTTGTTGTGATAATACTGTATTCTGGGGCATGCACCTGGTCGGTCGGTAAACTCGCCCTTAGACCCTACTCTCATTGTTTGTTGTGTAGATGATCTTGGGAATACCTTCTTTCACAAACGTTGATGTCAGGAAGGATAGTACCGCTTCTGTGTCCACTGTCTCTCTCACTTCTACTTCGAGTCATTTCGAGTATCGGTCCACCATCACTATGGCATACCGCTGCACCCCTTCAGCGTAGAGGATGGGCCCTACAAAGTCGATGGATAGCATTTCCCACAGACTGGAAGGGATGGGGAATTTGCCCAGGGGTGGCCGTATCATTGTTTTAGATTTGTCTGCTCTGCTGCACAGCTCACATACCTGTACCACGTGCCTTTCTACTTGGGTGTCCATGGCCGGCCACCAGTATGCTTGGTTCGCTAGGGCTTTGGTCTTTGTTATGCCAAGATGTCCCTCATGAAGTATTGTTAATAGACGTTCCACGACTCCCTGGGGAGGGACCACTCTGTCCCCTCTCAGCAAGAACACCGGGTTTTCTCCCATGGATAATTCCTCTTGAATTTCCCAATATTTCCTCAACTGGCTGTCCAGGTGCCTCTTGTCCGGCCACCCATGTAACACGTAGCCTTTCACTGCTTCCACGGTTCCATCTTGGTTGTATGCTTCTGCCCATTCCTGTATGCTTGCTCATGGTCTTGCATTGTTGCCACCATGTACCCTTCCCATCCTGAGGGTTCCTGGTCTTCGGCCTTTTCCATGGCGGCTGCTCTACTTAAGAAGTCAGCTACTCTGTTTCTGTTCCCCGGTATGTACTCCACTTCGTATACGAAGTCCAATAACCTTAACGTCATCTTGGCGATGCACGGTGTGGCATGCGCATGCCCGCTGGAGGTGAGAACTTTCACCAGGGGTTTATGGTCCGTGCACAGCAGGAATCACGAACCCCACAGGAACTGCCTGAATCTCTCCATTGCCCGTACCGCAGCCAACATTTCTTTCTCAATTACGCCAAACTTTTCCTCATTGGGCGCCAGTGAACTGACCGTCGACATCTCTCCTTCCGCTGATCTTTGCATCAGCACAGCTCCTAGGCACTTGTCACTTGCATCTGTTATCAGAACCGATAGGGCTGTCTAGTCAAAGCCTTTGAGCAGCACTGCCTTGCTGATTTCTTCCTTTAAGGCATCAAACTCTTTATGCTCTTCTGCCTCCCACTTGAATCTGTTCTTCTATTTTTAGAAGTTGCCTGAGGTAGTGGGTCTTGGATGCAAAGTGTGATATGAATTTGCTGTAGAACTCAGCCATTCCTAAGAATGACCTGATGTCCTCCTTCTTTGTGGGTGTCGGGCGTCCTTTATCGCAGCGACGTTGGCTTTTTTCGGCTCAATTTCGTCCCCCAGATATGTGACAGATTTAACTTCAAATCTACACTTCGCCCATTCTGCTGTGAGCCCGTTCTTCTCCAGAATTGACAGCACGGTGTGCAGTTTCTCGTCATGGTCCTTCTTTGACTTCCCCATCACCAGGATGTCATCTTGGAAGTATTGTACTCCCTCCTTCTTTTGGAACAACTTGTGCATCAATTTTTGGAATACTGCCGCTGCTGATGCCAATTCAAATGGCATTCTCACAAATTTGTAGCACCCAAAAGGAGTTATATATTATGTGAGGTGACTACACGCTGGGTGCAACGCAATTTGGTGATACGCTGACGATAGGTCTACGGTGGAGAACCACTTTATCCCCTTCGTTTTCGCCAGTATTTCTTTGATCCGGGGTAAGGGGAATTTGTCCACCCATATATTCTTATTCAGTTCTCTGAGGTCCACGCAAAGGCGTACCTTTCCATTCGGCTTCTGTGCCACCACCAGTGGGGACAACCATTCGGCACTCTCTATGGCTTCAATGACCCCTCTCCTTTCCAGCCGTTTCAATTCTTCTTGCACCGCTTCTCAACTACGGAACAGAATGTTTCTGACCTTGTGGCTCACTGGGCGGGCTCCTTCCTTCAAGCATATTTTATGTGTGAACTTGGTCAATTTCCCTATAGTCCCTTTGAAGACTTCCGGGTACTCTCTTCTCCATGCTTCACCTTCGTACCCTTGTTCTGGGCCTGTCATCAACACCTTCTCTTCGCCGCCCGGGTTGAGCTGAATACTCAGAGCACCTTGGTCTATCCACCCTAGCACAGAAGGTCCTTTTTCGGCGACGTATAGTTTGCACTCCGCTTGACGTCCTTTGAATTCGAATCAGAGCAGGCAATACCCAACCATTGGTATCCGCTCTCCCGTATATGTGACTGGACGTATATCCGGTGGAAGTAGGTCCATTTTTAGTACTTCTCTGAATTCTTTCTCCCACATCGTTCTTTGCACTATAGTGTAGGGAGATCCTGAGTCTGCGACAATGTCAATCGTTATCCTTCCGATTTTCATTTTTAGTACTGGTTTCTTAGATCCTGTGCAATTTATCCCCAGAACTTGGTCATCTATACATAACACTTCATCCCCTTCATCCTCTTCTGCCGGTGTCTCCTCTTCCTCACCGCTTCCCTGATCCACATACTTGACCTCCGTTCTTCTGGGTCTGCGCCCGCACAACTGACTGGTCAGGAAAGCATGTTATTGAGCTTCCGGTTAGTAGGAGGAGGAGCTTGCGAGGGGCTTGTGAGCGGCTTGTGAGCGGCATCGGCAGCGGCGCAGGAGTGTAGCGGGCTAATCAAGAAAAAACAAAATCTTCACCCGTGATCCGGTAACTCCGCAACCCGCAAATTCGTTAAACCCCCCCTTGCAGTAGCGGAAGCTTGGCGGGAGCTTGGCCAGCGGTCGGCGGACCGCGTCGGGTGAAGTGAGACCCGAGGCAAGCCCGCAGGGCTTGGCCAGCAGGCGGCGGATCACGTTGGGTGAAATGAGACCTGAGGCAAGCCCGCGGACCGCGGCAGCAGCAGGAAGCAGCAGAGAGTCGGAAAAGTCGGCAATTAAGCCCAGCAGGTCGGCGAGGCAGGGGGGATGAAGTAGAGACGTGGAGATGAGGAGGTGAGGAGGAACGGGTGGATCCCTCAATGACCCTCCAATGACTTTATTGGATGGCCCATGTGAGCTTTGATTTGCGTTTTTTGAAGCACAGTAAAACTGAAGTAAGAAGTTGTGTGAAAGCGCAGGAGGCGAGTGACTGATAGTGTGAAAAAAACGAGGTGATCTGGGCGTGTGGGGCGACTACGAGTTGTACGAATTGTATGTGCTCCCATCGCTCTTTCCCTCTAGCCGTGGACTCACTCCTTGCTTGCCTTCTCTGCGCTATGTGCTCTGTGCTATATTGTGCTGTGCCAGGTGACTTGCCTTGATCACCTCAGGTCTGCTGTGGATCTGTGTCCGTGGTTCTGCAGTGGTGGCTGTCTTATCGTTTTTCATCAGTTCTATATCTTCCTTTGATCGTCGGTCTGTGGATTGTGGATCGTGGACCTGTGGACCTTGGACCTTGGACCTTGGACCTTGGACCTTGAACTTAGACTTTGGAGTCTCAGGCGTCTTTTGCCTTGCCTGTGTTGGTCACTGGGAGTAACTATTGACTAATCTCAGATACAATCCGGATATAAGTCTTGTACAATATTTAGGGTGGTGTGTGCTGGTGGTTTTATTCCTATTCTTCAAGTGCTTACTTCGACCCAAGAAGTCTACCATGGTCATCATAGTCCCCATAGCCCCAGTTGCCAGACGGGGGTCGGCGTGCGGCTCTGATTGGGCTACCGTTGAATCGCCCAGGCCTCGGGTAATGTGTCATGTGAATAGCCATGGGGGTCTTCGGGAGTATCTGGGAGCTATCTGAGGAATACTCTGTGTCGGATATAATGCCACGTAAAATCTGTCCTAAGGCAGTGTTTCTCTTCATTCAGTTACCATTCAGTTATCCTTTCTCTTGGAACAAATTGCTCTCTCCTGCTAGCCTTGTTACATCTTTAGCTGGAGGAACCCTAAGATTAAGTGGTGATAACCTCTTTTGCCATAGTAAAACTGCGTTCACAGTCTAAAGTAAAATCTGTAACTCCTCTATTAGCCATTAACCATAGTGATAAGAGTGACAAGAATTTGTGGAGCCCCCCAAAACCTCAAAAATTAATCAGTAGACGCAGAATTGGTGCTCATCTATCTCTTTTAAAATCATACCCATCAATAACATCAATGTTCTCTAAAAAGGGAAGAAGGTTTAAGAGCGGAACAGGGCAAAACAACGAAGATCTTGGAGTTGTGGGAAATGAGGATAATTCAATGGAGGTGATAATGGACTCCGAAATAATAGCTGAGAATGGAGTAGATAGCCATATATCAAGACCATAAGCACTCTTTCCTGTAATAATAATACAGAAATCTAATGGGGACGTAGGCAATGTAGCACCCCCTT
Source organism: Lissotriton vulgaris (assembly GCF_964263255.1). Taxonomy (NCBI): domain Eukaryota; kingdom Metazoa; phylum Chordata; class Amphibia; order Caudata; family Salamandridae; genus Lissotriton; species Lissotriton vulgaris. The sequence continues at coordinate 1,088,812,696 of NC_141696.1, read as the reverse complement.
CTATAGTAAGTCGAGCTGTTGTGTCATATCAAGAAGGGGTGGAGAAAAATTTGGGTTTGGAGATGGAATTGGCCCTATCTAGGAATGAGCTGGCAGTTTCCACGCAGAGTAAGGGTGGCGAAAGTGGGGACATCACCCCTCTTTCTCCACTAGCAGATTTGATAACCCTCACAAAGGAGTTTACTAGACTGCTCATCATCAATAAAAAGAAGCAAATTTTCACCTAAAAGTGAATGTCAGAAAGTCCATAGTGAACTTAAGGGGCAGGCAAAAACAGAAGACCTCACTCTTCCGGATATTGCCATTCAACTGGAAAAGAACGCAGAACGATTGAAGCAGTTAGAAAATCGGGTGCTCAATGTTTGGTTATAGATCCCCATCCGAATAAGGAAATATTGTCTCTTCAAGCTGGAACTCACTTACACATGCCAATTATGTATAGCAGTAGACCTACTAAATTCTCTTTGACATCAGATTTTCATGATTTATCTATGCCTCGTGATAACCAGGTAGAGAATTTTGCGTTTTCATTGTCTAAAAATGAGATTGCAGGATCAGGGGGGTTAACGTATACATTTACTAAATTGGAAAAAATTTTAGCTGCAATTTTGTCCCTACTGGAGAAGAGTGCCTCTAACTCGGATGATATCCTCAAAGTTCTAATGGCCATTTTGGGAGGGGTTTTAGAACTTAAACAACATAGCCAAGTATGTGTGAAGTGTTCCTCCCCTATACGTAATAATCTTTGTCAAATTAATGGCAGAATTCATGAAGCTGCTAATGGCCTAGCGTTAGAGGAACCGAATAATCAGTTGGTGGAAGTTGGATGTTTGCTGTCTGGAAGAAATCTAACTCCAAGCCCATCCCAAATTATTGTTAATGAATCCACAAAGGTCCCCACTGAGGGGAAAAGTGTAAATGTAAAGGTCTCTCCAGTGATAGACACAGTGCGTGTTTTCCCAATCTTTATTATGAGCAAGTGTAAAAAACCCAAACCTTATGAATCTGCTGAAATAATTAATATATTAGAAGCCTCTGGGGGGGACATTTATTAGTAAGCGAGGGAAGTGTTAAAAACCATTGTAGGAGGAAAAGGGGAAAAATCGCCGGTTCTAAAAAGGGAAGCAGAGAAAGCTGCGGTTCCAAAGAGTAGTATTATCAGATCATTCTAATTTCACTCCTGATGATGAAAATAACACATCATCAGTGGCTAAACAGAGGATGAATTCGACTACAGCTGAGGAGCAAGATAATGTCGCCAGCCGATTAGTCTGACTAGTAGGTCGAGTATCTCCCAGAATGAAAAAGGGTTGGGTGAGGCCAGGAAAAGAAGGGATTCTAATCTGGAGAGCGGCACAGGAGCGACGGTGGATAATATAAAAATCCTTATACCAACCCCGAGTACAGAATTGAGTGGGACCACATGTGAATTAGTGGGTCCCGCTTTTATTTTCTTGAAGCCTGATGTAAGTAATGGTGGGGGAGTTAGTCGTAATATGACTACATCGGTTAACAACAATAAAGGGGGTAAATCCACTGATTCCACGAGGAGCCCTTATGATACGAATGTATTGAGGCCCCTAGAGCTAGGTACTGGACATGTGAATAATGCCTTAATTTTTATCCCTCTTTTTGATGCTGAGCCTATGACATTGAATAGAAGGGCCCTTCTTGGAATCCTATCGGAAATAGAGGATCTAAAGTTAATTTCCTCTAAAGATATTGAACTAGTCCTTTTAGATTGTAGGCATAAATTTCAAGTCACTAAAGCAATCTTTACGTCAGGGGTGGTGTCTTCTCTCGTCTTAGCAAATGCGGATGGCTTTAGGAAACGAGGAATAAACGTTATTGTCTGCCCCACTTCCCAGGGTGCTCCGGTGCAGCGTCTCGAAACCTTTAATTTTTGGCAAGGGACAGGATTAAATGTCCATGAGGGTGAGAATATGACCTCTAAATTTGAGGATTTGGAAATCACAGTTGGGAGGGGTTCGGGTATAGGAAAAATAAAGGTAGTTGCACCCGAGGTTCAGGAGGTCCTTGGCATTGATAGTGGAGATGAGGTGTCAAAATGGAACTGGATTGCAGGTGCCTTAAATGGGGCTAAATCTACTAACACTATCCCCACAGAGCGTAGGTAGCCTACTAGGAACAATTGTGTCTTGGAATGTGGCGGGGCTAGGAAAAGATAATTTTAAGATTATTTCCTTAGCACACCAAGACCCCAAAATAATCTGCCTCCAAGAGACCTGGGCAATTGATGAATTCCAGTTAGATAAATACTACGTGCATTGTAGTGCAGCACAAAAATCTATAAAGGAGCATGCAAGTGGAGGATTAGCCATTCTGCTAAGTTGTTAGTTAGTATGGGTCCCTGAGATATTTATTCATCCTTCAAATTGCTGTATCTGTGCAAAGTTAAAATTAGAACAAGACAACTTGGGATGTGCAACATTTCTATATGTGGTAAATGTATATATCCCTTCTGGGAAGGCGTCCACTCCACTGGTTGATTCCATTTGCAGTTTTGTGCAAAAGTTATGAAGCAATGATGAAAGAGTGTGTATCCTGATGGTAGGAGATTTTAATGCCAAGATTAATAATAGCTCAATCACATCCTTTTCTAATCTAGAACTGGAGGAGGTTTGGTTCATACCAGAGGCAATATTCCCTTCCAATTTAAGATCTGATAAACGTGGCCTTTTACTGTTGCAAAATTTGAGAAACCTTGATCTTATAGTATTAAATGGCAGATTCCCAGAGGACTCACCTGCAGCTCTCACCTTTCACGGGTCACATGGCAATTCCCTTCTCAATTACATGGCAGTGTCATTTCAACTGTTCGGGGCATGCTCCCAGTTTAAGGTTCTTCCTACTAATTTGAGCGACCACAACATATTGGCTGTCAAGATAGCTTTAAACTTCGAGAAACCTGAACTATGGAATCAGAGGAATGAGACACATATTCTCGAAGTAATGGTCGCACTTATTGGTCACATAAGAACCTTCTGAATCTTCATTGGGTATTTAAGAACATTGCGTTCAGTTTAACCTGGGATAACCCGATCGTGAGATATGAAAGAGTCATGACTGTTGTCAGAAAGTTGGGAAGAAAGATGAAAGGTGATAACGCTACCCCCAAAATAATACTTCCTAATGAAATTAAATCTCTTAATAATAAGATAAATAGGTTGATCAGATCCCAATTTATAGACCCATGGCCGTCAAGACTAAAAGAGAAACACAGATTAAAACAGGTCCAGAAAAGGGAAATAGTTGCTGATCTCAGGGCCTCTGAAGATGTAAAATGGGTTAACCTTCGGGAAGTGGCACTCTCGGGGGATAGTAGAAAGTACTGGGCATTTATTGCCAAATATTGTGACAGTAGAGTAAAATCCCAGCCCATGTTGATCTCTGAAATTGAATGGTCTACTTATATATCCCTATTTTACGCCCTGAATCCCTTAGATGCTGGGGTTGAGGGTTTCAACAGGTCTACTTTTTCGGTAGAAAAGGTAGAAGCCCCATTAATGAGCGATCTTGAGGGATACATCAAGGGGGCGAGATACTCCGGGGCAATGGGGCCGGATGATGTCCCTGTAGCCATAATAAAAAAGGACTGTGGTGACTGGGCAAGGATGTTACATCCGATGTTCGCCCATTGTTATAAGTTTGGGGATAACCCTAATTCAAGGAAGGGCAGTATTAAAAGGCCCTAAAAATTCTCCCGCAAGCTATAGGCAAATCTCCCTTCTGGATGCAACGGGAAAACTTTTTGCAAAAAGCATCCTTGTCCACCTGCAAGAGTGGGTATTTGGTAATAATTTAATTCCCCTTGAACAGTCTAGTTTTCGGAAGAATAGTGGCACCCTAGACAATATCTCTGTTTTACAAACCCTAATAGATAAATATCCTGTGGCTAGGAGGGTTCCGCTGTATACAGCTTTCATTGACTTCTCCACAGCGTTTGAGACAGTAGATAGGCGGACGCTGTGGAGGAAATGGATAAGGATGGGGATCCCAGGGAATCTGTTAAGAGTAATAATCGATCTCCACTCTTCTACCTGGACTCAAGTTCTGTTAGGGGGGACCCAAGGCCTATCAAAGAAAATCCCCACCCACAACGGGTTGAAGCAGGGGTACCTTTTGGCCCCTTTACTCCTTTCAATCTACATAAATGACCTTCCAAGCAGGGTAGGGGAGAGTAAAGGGGACCCTCCACTAGTGGGTGATCTAAAATTAAGTTGTTTGTTGTATGCTGATGACGCTATCATCATGGACCTAACTCCAATCGGGTTGCAAAGACGTCTGACGGAGTTGGTCAGGTACACTAAAGAATATTTTTTAAAAATAAACACTTCTAAGAGTAAGGGGATGATTTTTAGTCAGAAAGGTTGTAAGGTTAGATCAAATCTGAAATGATTTTTGGGGGATGAAAATATGGAAATTGTGACATTTTATCCTTATTTAGGAATTTTTTTTACAAATAGGTGCTCCGCTAACAGCCATCTAGATCACTGCAAAAGTAAAGCGATTTCACAGGCATCGGCAATTAACCGCTTGTATAAGCAATGCGGGAAAAGACATTTTTCACACACTATTGCAGTGTACAAAATAAAGATTCCGCCGACCTTGAATTACGCATGTGAAACAATTGACGAATGTGAGTGGGCTAAGTTCGAGAAAGTGGAAGGTAAAATTTGGCGTCAAATGTGCAACTCGAGTCGCGCTGCATGAATCGCGCCTCTTAGGTTCGAATTTGGCCTTCTCTCAACGTACATTTTGTCATTGGCGGGGTCTTTAAGATGGTGTAACGCTTTGATAAATGGTCAAGAAAATCTATTAAGGCTAGCATTGCACAAGGACATTTTTGATAATATATTGTGTAAAAGTGTAATTTTTAGAAATTATTTAAAAGCTTTAAGCATTTTTGGCTTAGATTTAGGAGGGGCAGCAGTTTTAAACAAAATAGCTTTAAAGCAATTAATTAAAAAAACTATATATGCGATCTCACGAGAAAGAGATCTGAAAATATGCAGAGGGAATGGCAGACTGGACTGTTTAGCGGAGAGCTCACTTATTAAAAATCCTCAGCCGTATGTTCTTTGGATCCTGAAACATGGAGTACGCAGAGTGATTCTACTCCTCAGAATGAATTTGTTGCCGTTGAGGATAGTAGCAGGAGCTTGGGAGGGTATCCCCAAAAATGAAAGTCTTTGTGATTTATGCAATGGTGGCATCCAAGACTTTAATCATGTTTTGATTGTGTGCCCAGCACTTAGTTCAATACGACGCAAATTTCTAAGGCATGGTTTTCTACATTTTAATATTTCAACAGCAGAACAGACACGCAACTTTCTTCGGCACCCCCCGTCAGAACAGATATGTTTTAAGATGTTCTGCTTTTTAAAAAATTTTTAAATGTATATTAGAAGTCATTAAGTAGGGTGATCAGTGGATTATGTAGTGTCTTGTATAATTTCCCTTGTCTTAGCACCTTCTGAGCATTTTAATTTTTTTTAATTTATTGTAACATACGATAAGTAACATTTATTTATTAGTGTGTTTGACAAATTCTGTTTGCTACTTAACTTTTTTGTGCAATTTCCGTTTTATTTAGGCTATATTGATGATAGATAATCATTCGGTCTCTGTCCAGAATTAGGGCATTTATGCACTAGCACTTTATCTTAATATACTTGCACCTTCAGTAGCACTTTACAAAATCACCTGTTGTTAACACTGTTTTCTGTCCTCGACACAAAAAATGTTTTAATTGTAACCGTATATTGGATGAACCAATCATAATTTCTTAACTATATGCTGCTAAAATATAATTTTATATTAGATTAGATTGTTTATTAAATTAGGGAGTCAGCCAATAGTGTTCCTTTCCAGATAATGATTAAAAGAATTCAATCCCCCTGAGTGACGTATTTAATGATTAATAGAGATTAGTCCCTTCAGGGAGAAGGTAATTTTAGGAAAATTGGATTTTTAAAGTATTTATTGGTAACTAATGTTAAGGGTTTACTAAAAAATGTATTATGTACTGTGTGTAATGTAGGATAAATGCAGGGTGTAATCTTTTGGGCTTTTAATACTGTCTTTTATGAATTAATGTTTTATTGTAATGTTATGTAGAATTCTTCGGAATTCCAAATCATAATAAAATTGAATTGAATTGCGCCGGCACACTTTCTCGTAATGCCCTAGGATCCCGCAATACGAGCACTTCGCTCTGAAGGCCGGACATACCTTGTCATTACCAATGTGTGTGGAGCTTCCGCATCTATGGCAGTTTTCTCTCTTGACCCACTTAGTCTTCTGCGCCCCACCCACTCTCTGCGGGTACTTTTTCGGGAACTGCGTCATGGAAGGTCATGCTTGTCTGCTCCTGTCCGGTCTGCTTCCTTCCATGACCTTGCACACCGTGGTCTTGCTGATGGAGTCTTTCTTTGCAGCTTCTGCGCACCTTTTCAATAGCTCACTCTTTTTTACGAGCGCCCAAACTTCTTTGAGTGGGGCAACACCATTTACCCATAGTTTCTCCTGTATTGCTGTGTTGGCGGTGTGCATAATTATTTGAGCTCTGACCAGCTCGTCATGCAATGCTCCAAACTTGCATGTCAACGCCAATTTCTGTAAGGTTGCCACATATTCGTCAATCGTTTCTCCACTTTCCTGCTTTCTTTAGAAGAAATTGCACCGATCGATGGCCACACACACTACCGGACGATTATGTGCATCCAGATCCTCTATCGCATGTTGGAATTCGTCCGTGTCCGCGGCTGGTCTGGTCTGCCTCACCAAGTTGTCACATACTCGTATGCCTTCTGTTCCCAGATTGTGCAAGAGTATTTTCTTCCTCCTGGAGCTTGAGTATGGCGCCTCACTTTCTTCCTCTAAGGCTGAAAGGTAGATCTGAAAATATCTTTTCCAGTCCTCCCACAGCATCGTGGGTTCGCCTATCTTGGGTAGGAATGGAACCAAGTTGGTGAGGTAGGAGGACTGAGCACTCATTTCTTTGCGTCACGCCGGCCACCGTTCTGTGGCACGCTACTATTTGGCCGCCTTCCTGGCACCTGTCTTCCTTCCTGTTCTACTGTGGGTACGGGGCTTCTGTTATCGCCACTAGACACACTGGAGGAGTCCAGGGCTGCGTTGTATATATCACGCTGTGCACTGGCCTCTTCTTGCCTCGTCTGAGTGGGTTGGAAGTGTCACTCACTGCTTCTTCTCTCTCTTTCCCGTCCGCTGCACCGTGTGTGTGCTTGGAGTTTACTTATGTGTGTCTCCCTTTTGTCCCTGTGGTGCTCCTTGTGTATGCACTCCCTTCAATGATATGTGCCAGGTACTTTCTTCCTCTATTCACTCTGCGCGCTTGTGATTTTGCGCTGTTTCGCTCTCTCCCTACGTTCCTGTGCCCCTGGTGCAGCGTGGAGCGTCTCCCTGCTTGCTCCTGTCTTCCTGCACCGTGCTCGTCTCATCATCGAGCCTCTTTCCCTCTGCCACGCTCTGTGTGGGACAATTGCTGCCTCTCGTGGGTTGACTTCCGACTTTATTTTTGCATCTAGGCCTCGTCGCAAATTGTAGGAGTTGTCTCCTACCAATAAAATCTCTCGGAGACCTTGCTGGTGGTGGATTTAAGTTTTATCCATCAGAGCGCCGGGGAAAATGCTTTCAATTGGCACGGAACCGCAGCACTTACAAAATGGCCGCACTTCCATTTCCGGTTACGGCGCGCGCCGTAAAAAACAACTAGAACATCACTACATAAGCCTGACTCAGAATAATAGCAGAAGGAAACACATGCAGCTTTGGGGCCCCAGAAAGGGCCTTGGAATAGATAGAAGTATGGAGAGGCGAAGGGTTAAACAAGCATAAAGTGACAGTCCATAGTTGAAAGTCAAAAGACAGGAAGATCCCGAATAGACTTATGTACTGCAACTGGAGGGTCCCAATTTTGGACTGAGAAGGTGGATGACACTGAAGGCGGAGATAATGTAACAAGGAACAACGGTAAACGAAGGGAAAATACATTGCAATGAGGCACTTGCCTATTGGAAATCACTGATGGGCACAGTCTCTAGCCTTGGGTACTCTGGAGGAGGGGTTGGCTGCCGAACAACCGAACAAGGCCAATGCTAGGTGGGGCAAATGAAGTTGGTCTGTAAAAGGTGGTGAGGTGGCGCATGACATAAATGAGATAATAACAGGTTGATCTAAATTATGTTATCATGCATACCTAAAAGTTGGGATAACCGGCAGTCTGCAAGTCAGGAGCGAGGCAGTTTGGAGATTGGAATGCAGGGCAGTGGGGAGGGAGTTGTTGGATAGCAAAGGGAATTTGGGTTTCCTTTGTTGATTCTAAAAGTCATGTAAATGTGATCTGGTTATGGAAAGTTGGGGAGTCAGCAATAAGCTGCGTAAGGACTCAATGGAGGGGTGGGACACTTCTGAGTCAAAACATTCAACATGCATGGAATAAACTTAGATGGCAAATAATACACAGGTGAAGTTGCTATCCAGGAACTTAAATGTGTTGGGCAGTAGAATTAAGTAGGGGATTGTCATACAATACCGTAAGAGATATGGTCCAGGTGTAGCTATGTAGCAAGAGATGAACATTAAGGGTAATAGTTGTGAGGCACTTGAGAGACATGTGTACTGGCCCACTCGGGCTACACTAGTGATTCCGGAGGGCTGGGGCTACTGAATATGAAGGCGACACCATATGTATTTTAAAAAACAATACACAAAGGAGGTATGTTGCACAAACAGGGCCATAAGACTGTGTAACTCTCAACCTCTGCTCGATATATATACCACCCAAGTTACACTCCTCTACACTGCTTGAGATAGGTTCCTTACTTTTCAACTACTGTTAGAAATACACATAGTAGAGGGCAACTTTAACCTGGTTACCATTGAGGAGATATATAGTAAGAGATTAAGAAGGGGGCAGGGAAAAGAGAGACTCTTACCTAGATTATTAGAGGCATTAGATCCAATAGACATATGGCATAAACACAACTCGTCCTAAAATATATACCTGTTCTACTCGGAGGCCCACAATAACTTCTCGTGCATCAACTATTTCTTAACATACAGCACACACATTGAACGCTTCAAAGGGGTAAGACTGCTGTGAAGAAGAATGTTTACTCTGCAATTTGTTGCTGTCCAGCGGGAGGCAAGGGGCAGTAGGGATGGATACTCAATATACTTGTGGGACCTGAAAAGAAAGTGGCAAATAGCTATGGACAAGCACAGGCCCATACGTTTCCAAAAATGGAGATACCGTTAGCTCACAAATTATGTTATGGGAGGCTTGCAAGGTAGTAGTTACATGACAGGCAATCTAGCTAAACATGGGTGAAAAGAAAAGGAAAAGCACACAATGAATACACAAATCAGAAATTCATTAAATAGAAAAGGGGTTATCTCGCTAGGAGGAGATTTACCAACCCGACAACTCCGTCTTGACCAGCAGGAATATGAAGCTACTGGCTGAGAATAACACAGGCATCCCAGCCCAGATTGTAGAATGATGGAAATAAATCCAGAAAGTTACTAGCCTGGTTGAGTCATAGGAAGCATGGTAGGCACTTGGCACCTGACGGGAAATCCAAGGCGGTGCAGATAGTCTGGCGCACTAGAGAGATGGCAGGAAGTGTCGCAGAATACTACCAGCAGGTCCATACATCGAATAGTACGAAATCCCACGAGCATGTCAAAGACGTCCTGAAAGATATCAAAATTCCCTGGTTGTCACCTGATGAAAGGCAGAAGCTGAACACTAAAATGGAAGACGATAAGACAACATCTGCAGTCAGGGACTTACAGTCAGGCAAGGCAGGAGGGCCTATTGGTCTGCTAATTGAATAAAAAAATGACAGAAGAAAAGCCAGCACATTTTCCCTACATATTCAACAGATATTTACAGATATCTGGAATAAAGGTGACTTCTGGTATGACTGGCAATATTCCACTATTGTCGCAATATTCAAGGGGGGAAAGATGCCAAATGCATGTGCTTCACAGGAGCTTATTTTACTCCTTAATGCTTAAGCAAAGATCCTTGCAAACGTGTTCATCACTAGGCTAAAGTGAGTGATTACAGGTCTCTTTCATCTAGACCAGACTGGCTTAATGCCAAATAGAGGAACTAGACTAATCAGATAGCAGGCTGTATGGATGCATGGACTACATGGAGAAAGTAACGGAACCTACAGTGGCTGTATCTTTAGACGCCACAATGACAATCAATACTCTGACACAGACATATATGTTGAGATTATTGGGAAGAATAGAATTTGAGCTCAACTTTAAGCAGTTAGTTGGACTGCTATTTAAGCAACTGATGGCTAAGGTATAGGTGAAGATCACTCTGTCAGACCCCTTCAAGCTGGAGAAGGGGACTAGGCAGGGTTGTCCACTTTCACTCATTGTCTTCATTATAGGGCTATAGTAACTTGTAGCATGGGTCATAGAGGACCCACTGATAATGGGCCTATGGTGGGCAGAAACATAGGTGAACTATTCTTGTTACAGTCAGATGATGTGCTGCTGCATGTGTTACAACCTCAAATAACTATTCTATTATACTCTATTCTAGGAGCACTTGGCTAACCATAGGCATCCCAGCGCTTTTTTTATCAGTGCCAAACAGAAATTAATTAGAGAGAAATATTTTGAAAGACACAGGTCTTTAATAATTTCTCAAAGGAGAATTTCCTATCCATAGAGCGTAGAGAGAGGGGGAGGCTATTATAGAGTTTTGCAGCATTAAAGAAAAAGGATCTCCCTTCACATGTCTCTCTACTGATGATCGGGACTATAGTTAAATGAGCGTTAGAGGAGGGCAGGGATCTATTTGGTCTATAAGGGAAGAGCAGAGACCAAGAGATCAATGGGCCTTTATCAAGAAGTGCTCTACGGGTGATGCGGAAGAAATTTACATTTTATGCTCTCTGCCGCAGGGAGCCGATGGAGTAGATAAAGAGCTTGACGCACCAATCGTTTCTTGGTATGCACGGCAGATTTCTGAACCACCTGCAACTATCTTTAAGAGCTTCCAGATAAAGTGAATTGCCGTAGTCCAGGCAAGAGAGGATGAGTGACTGAACTACCAATAATTAAGAGGTAAAGAGGAGAAAGGAAAGAACTTTACCCAGCATCCTCAACATGATGTAACAGGTAGCAGCTAATTTTAAGGCTTGGGAGTTGAATTTCAAAGACTCATCCAGCCACTTTCCTCAACTCTTAATGGCTGGTTTTGGAATAAGGGGACCCATACAGTTAGGCCAGCCGAGATGTAAAAATGGATTAAGGTTGCTGCCCATGAGCAAAAGCTCTATTTTCCTTCCATTCAATTTGAGGCAAGAACTCTCCATCCATTTGGCAACCTTCTCTAGACAAAGAACAGGGGGATACAAAGACATCGGTCTGTGACAGCAAACAAAAACAGCTGTGTATAGACTGCATACGAAATCAATGAAATCCCAAAAGGGAGAATAATATCTGCCAGCGGTCTCATGTATTTATTAAAAACAGTAGGATTCAATGATGAGCCGTGGGGAACTCCACATTCAAGGGAGAGGCTCTCTGAAATACTATCTCCCTCAAAGACCTGAAAGGTTCTATTTTTCAGGAAAGACATAAGCCAGGCAAAGGATTTTCCACCAATTCCAGCACTTCCTGCCTCGTACAAGAATGTTAAGATTTACTGTGTCAAAAGCTGAGCTACGATCAAGTAGGATAATTGCAGTAGATCCTCCTCGATCTAGCAGCCTTTTCTTCTCTTCCAAAACAGTCAATAAAGCTGTCTCTGAGCCATGATATGGGCAACATCTTGTCTGCATGGGGTGCAAAATATCATGGTTCTAAAGAAATTCTGATAGAGCTCAATTGACATGTTTTTCCAATATTTTACTTATCCCTAGCAAAAGGGAAATTTGAACAGTACATTGCTGGATCAACTGGATGAAGATTTGGTTTTTTAAAAGTGCTTTCACTATGGTGTGTTTTCATGCCACTGGAATAAAGCCTGAAGTTAATGAGAGATTTGCTATTTCAGGTAGATAGTAGTAGTAGATAAGCTTTATTCGATAATTTTTTTTATCATAAAAGCATTGCATATATAAAATCACAGCGATAAAACAGCCATGCTTTAAAAGCACCATAATGATCAAATGAATTACAACCATTTATAAAACCACAATATATACAGCTTAAAATGATGATTAAGTTCATAGATCCATTATCACAAATACTAAAAAGAAGGGAATAGCAGCTTAATATTCTTATTCTAATAAGCAGATATTACATCAGGTCTATCAGCCCATGTCTGTTGGATTTAAAGGCCTGTTACATTCTTGCATGTAGCTTTGTTCATATCAACCAAGCACATCCCAAATATTTAGCTACTCCACTTACCAATGTCAAAGAGGAAGTGTCTGTTTTCAGGATACGTAATGCTGCGACATGGCTCATAAAGCCCAGCGCTTTGCATACAGGTTTGAGCCATTTTTCTCTAGCATTCTTATAGGCCGGGCATGCTAGGAGAAAGTGTGCGATAGACTCATCGGGATGTGCACAGCTTGGACAAGGGACAAGGACTGAATTTGACCCTTTCCATGATGCTATCACGTTGTTAACTTGCAGGGTTCCAAATCTCATCTTCATATACAGGGTCCTTTCCCTAGGTACCTGAATGAAATCGAGATAGGGTTCTAGTGTACAGATGTTCTTATGTTTAAAGAACCCCTCAGTAAGTTTCCCTGCCTTTAGATTGGATAGATCACGGTTCTGCACCCAATCCCAAAAAGCATGCTTTAAATTCTGCTTAGATGGCGGGATCTGGCTAGCCCATGCCTCACTTAATCCAATGACACCAAAAAGCTGCTTAAGATCAGCTAATCATTTTATCCTATTCCCCATATCAACTGACAACAATTCATCAAAAGCAGCAGCATATTTGGACAGCTCAGTAGTCACCCTTAGGCGGGCCCAGAAGAGCAGGGGGCGTAGCCGAGCAAAATCTTGAATGGACCTCCTTCTCGTATAATAAAATAAAGGCTTCAAGGGGGTAGAGGCGGGGAGCGACATAAGGTCTCTTAAAAATGTATTCTCAGACCTGGCTAATTTTCCAATATACTCCATACCCCAGAGTTCTGCCCCGTAAAGGGCTGAAGGTAATGCTTTTCCATTGTAGATTGCAAGCGCCGGGGCAACTGGATTTGCTATTTCAGGTAGATAGTGTTGCAGGGATTCGGCTCAGGAACAGAACTATGCTTGGGACCATAGAACATCGGCATGTAGGGAGTGAGTCACCATACTACCTCAGTATCTATGAACCCGAGTCCGACTAGCTACAGTGCATCACTTGCCCTCCTATCGTTTACAGAGAAACAAGTGAGTTGACACCCCAGAACACAACACACTCAATCCTCTCAGGATTCACAGTAACAAGAGACACCTTTTTGCTCTGTCACTCGTACTTGTACACAATAAAATAAACAAGAGACACAAAGGGAGTTTATTTAAACTATTGTGCTCTAAGATTCAGTATTTGAGCCTCAATTAGAAAATAAATGGATAGCAAATATATCGCTAGCATGGTTAATAAACCATATACTATAAAAAATTCTGTCATGTTATAAGACAGATTAGCCTACCCCCCTACTGAGAGTAAATGATTGTATATCAAAGATCTCTGGGATTAGTGGTGGACCGTGTACCTTAGCATATATAGATGGATATTCTACATCTCACCTGTCACTGTAAACTTGCCTCAGGACCTTATCTCAGTGTGTGTGTTTTGAACTCTGGTCCTCAGTTATATGACAATACATTTTTGCTCACAAACAGCAGCTTCAGTCTAATGTTATGTGTAGGTGCTAGTGTCAGACCAGAGAGAATAAGAAGGGTCATTGTTGTATACCCTTGTCTATGGTGTTCAGACTAAATCCCAGGAAAAGAACAGAAGACGAAAAACATCTGCAGGTTCTATGTGAAAATACAATGTGGCACAAAAGCGAGCATTCATATGTAGTAGCATGGGTAAACGAAATGCAGCCTACAACATCTACAACTAGGCTAACATAGAGAACATGAAAATGGGCCATGCAAGAAACACACAACGCTTTTCCTTTGGTCAGGATAATAGTACGTTAGAAAATAATAAATGATATAAATGAGAAGATAAACAAACTCAAAGCTCCATTTGAATTTAAGATATATCAAAAACAATAACAACAATGACACTTTAGAAAAATAGTCAAATCATGGTGTTTCATGGGAATCCATGGTGTCACTCACCAATTAAAAGGCTAAGGACTCCAAGAAGGAGAATGACTCCGCATAGGATGATTGGTCACAGCCCATGTCATGAGCTCCAAAGAACAAACATGATCTTCGGTCTCAGTTGATGCTGAAACAGTCTCCAAGAAATCTGCAGCCATGTTAGTAGAGCTGGCCTCTTGTGATTCATGGGCTGAGGCACAAGGTTCCTCAAAGGTGTGTGGATCAAACCTTGCATTGTGTAGAAGTCACAAACCTAAAGGACAGTCCCGAAAATGGGTCCCTAAGGCTCATCAGCAGTCCAAGGCAGCGGGTGTCTGTGAAGCAAGGCAAATATCCAGTGCCTATTGAAAGGGGCATCAGAGAGAGTGGAATATGGGTTGCACGCAGCTAAACCATACAGGGCAAAATCTTAAGGACCAATCACGATCCAGTTCTTGCAGTAGAAATATTCCAAATATCTGAAGCATACAATACTGTAGTGTTGGAGCGGTTCTAGTTCCAAAGGGCCTGCAAAACAAACATCCATTGTGGAAAATCATGAAAAGGATGAGAATGCCGCAAATGAGGAATTACAGCAACAGGAATCCTCTGAATACACTGGAAAAAATGGAGGGGTTAAAAGCCAGGATTACTCCAAAGACAGTTTGGAATGAACTAACAAGGCAGGAGCCTACACCTTTAAAAAAGGGGGTGAGGCCAGCGGTACTAGAGGCATTAATAAAATTGATGCACTAATTCTCCAAAATTCAGGGAAAGTTTGTATTTAACAATGATTGCATTTAACTGGAATTTCAAGCCACCTGCAATTCAAAGGTTTCGGGAGCATGTGTGAGAGCTACTTCTTGTTGGAATGATAATGCTTTAGTCTTCTTAACTAGTTAAAGTCTGTCTTCAAAGTTGGAATGGAAGGCCACAATGAGCTATCTATGATCCCATGTGGAGGGGGAAACAATACATTGTTGCCACATGGGACTAACTGGGAAGCAAATAAAATATACGGAACTCCAGCTTGCATTCTGCAACAATCTTGATAACTGAGCATTATTAAACTCCTCAGGCACACTAATTTACACTAATCTACAGACCCCCTGGCTCCACTTACTCCTTCCTAAAGGAGTTTCCTGGAACAGTAGCAACATTGGTGGTTAGTAAGGGGTTTACCACCCTACTTGGGGATTTCAACTTTCATTTAGATAAACCTGACCGAACCACTTCGAGCACAGACTGATCCAAGACATGGAAGCCATGCAACTTATGTGTGTAAGTATATATCTAGTTACAATAACAATGGTCAGAGTCTATTGATTCATAAAACAAAAAATGTCGAACAGGTAATCGATCAGGTATAGAACAAACTAAAGTTATATCCAAAGTGTGCTTATATTATTTATTCATAAATTCCAGCACAGTATTTTACAGGTACCTGGTTCAATTCGATGGGTACCTGAGCATAGGGAATGTCATTACATGCAGACAAATGAAATATACTTGTTAAATTTGTGTCATTAAATCATATATACGTCAGTGGACATTTAATCTCATATGCATATACCATTTAGGAGCATCAATTAGAGATATAGAGCAGACATTTTACATCATTCGTCTACACAAATGTCGCGCTCAAAGTGATAGAAGTGGGGAGACAGTTAGGTAGGATAGGTGTGATGGGGAACACGTGAGGACTGGGTAAAGGTGGTTGTGACTAGAAGCAATCACAGTGGGATAAAAATAAACCCTTTACAGTCTGTAATTAGATCTGGAGTTCCAAATATACACATATACATAGGAATCGTGTTATTCTGTTGATTGATCCTATGATTGGCGAGCGGTTATGATCAGGTCTACGTTTCGACCCCCAGGTTAAAGGGTACGTTTGATCCTCAAATTGGGGTCTTCATCAGGACAGAAGAAAACTGGAGCGCTTTAGCAGGGGCCCTTACGTGGCCATTGTGGTAGGACCATCAAGGGTTCCTTTCTATTGGAGTGGTTATCCCGCCTTCATTGGGAATGTGAGCCTTCCATCCAAAGGGTTGTTTCTCTAATCCAGCCAAATCAGCGTTTGTGCGGACATTGTTCACGCACCACACGCGGTTCGTTATTTTAGACAGCAGAGGCCGTCTGATGCTCCATGCTCGTTTGCCGGTCAGGTCTCGGCAAACGAGCACGGAGCATCAGACGGCCTCTGCTGTCTAAAATAACGAACCGCGTGTGGTGCGTGAACAATGTCCGCACAAACGCTGATTTGGCTGGATTAGAGAAACAACCCTTTGGATGGAAGGCTCACATTCCCAATGAAGGCGGGATAACCACTCCAATAGAAAGGAACCCTTGATGGTCCTACCACAATGGCCACGTAAGGGCCCCTGCTAAAGCGCTCCAGTTTTCTTCTGTCCTGATGAAGACCCCAATTTGAGGATCAAACGTACCCTTTAACCTGGGGGTCGAAACGTAGACCTGATCATAACCGCTCGCCAATCATAGGATCAATCAACAGAATAACACGATTCCTATGTATATGTGTATATTTGGAACTCCAGATCTAATTACAGACTGTAAAGGGTTTATTTTTATCCCACTGTGATTGCTTCTAGTCACAACCACCTTTACCCAGTCCTCACGTGTTCCCCATCACACCTATCCTACCTAACTGTCTCCCCACTTCTATCACTTTGAGCGCGACATTTGTGTAGACGAATGATGTAAAATGTCTGCTCTATATCTCTAATTGATGCTCCTAAATGGTATATGCATATGAGATTAAATGTCCACTGACGTATATATGATTTAATGACACAAATTTAACAAGTATATTTCATTTGTCTGCATGTAATGACATTCCCTATGCTCAGGTACCCATCGAATTGAACCAGGTACCTGTAAAATACTGTGCTGGAATTTATGAATAAATAATATAAGCACACTTTGGATATAACTTTAGTTTGTTCTATACCTGATCGATTACCTGTTCGACATTTTTTGTTTTATGAATCAATAGACTCTGACCATTGTTATTGTAACTAACTTTACTGACCCAGGTCAGAGGTTTCTTAGGGTGTACCCCATTGAAACTTACTAAGTATATATCTAGGCAATTGCAAGGGCTTGTCTCAGAAAAAGGATTAAAGGCTAAAGGCCATTCTCAATGATATGGTACTACAATTTTATTGACATTATATTAGTTCATAAAACTTATTAAAAACAGTCGTTTAATGAAACCAACGAATAAAAATGATCCTATTAGGGGCATACAGTACATATGCAACAACATATACAAAATACAAGAATAAATGAGTAAAAAGCACAATATAAAATATGTGGCACAATAATGTATATTCTCGACGCGCGTTTCGGCGACCAGCGCCTTCTTCAGGAAAAGCCACGAGGTAACTTTCTTATTTTTAGTATAAGGACTTGATACTTTCTAGAGTCTTGGATGATGAAATAAAAGAAAATGCTGATAATTCCATGTGGATACGAAGGATCAAAGTTCTAATTCAGATATATAGGAATCCAATGATATCATCATAAAAAGAATTAAATTTGTTCATGTATATCTTTCGGAAAAAACAAGACCTTAAGGAAAATGATGTTCCTTTTATGAGGAGCGAGGTATGGACAACGTATGAACCGTACACGTTATTAATCCGAATATGACACAGGATTGTGGAAACAATGTTCACGTTATGATAGCAAACAATGACACAATCTGATCTAAAATTAACTGCCTTTGACCTCCGCGCTGACGTACTGGATGAAAATTGTGATGCTCTGGCTGATGATCCAAGCAGCATAGGCGTGGAGGCTGGAATGAAAGGCAGAAACCCTCGAGGTCTGGCGGGTAAAGTCTGCAACTTAAACACATGGTAAGAGAGGGCACACATGAAAAAGGGCACCTATTAGATGCTGCCTTCTCAAATGAACCCAAGCTAGCGGTAGGGAACCCCTGCCAGTTTCATGGACTGATCACCATTGTATTCCTTTTACATTAGATAATCCCCAGTCTCTAACCATAGGTGAGAAACTCATCAAGTTTAGGAATAAATGGCCAAGAACCCTACAGGATAGCATGATGAATGAGCTAGAAGCCCATGCCCCATGCTTAACAGACAATATAGAAGAGGCTGATAAGATGTGGGCAGAATGGATTAATAAAGTAGCAGCTCAGTACCCTCAGAAAACCAGACCAAGTAATCAACCATCTAGGAAAAATGCAGCTTGGTTTAATGCAAACCTAATCCTGATGAAAAAGTCCTGTAAACAAATAGAAAGACAATGGAAGAAAACTATGACCCCACTATCAAAAGCCAATACAAGATAGCTATCAGACAATATCATAATGAGATGCTCCAAGCCCAAGACAAATATTTCGAAGGAAAAATCAACTCAGCAGATAAATCATCATTTTAAGGTAGTGCACTCCCTTACCTTCACTGATCAGGAAACAAACAATCACGCCTCATCCAAAGAGAGATGTAATAAGATGGCAAACATTTTAAAAAATAAGGTGGAAATAATATATAACTCCTTGCAAGGAAACAGTAGTTCAAATCAAGTTGACGCCCACCCAAGTAACAATGATAACTTGAGTATTAAAACAGGGGTGAGATTAGACCACTTCACAGTCCTAAGTGAAGAAGCCATAACCTCTATCCTGCTAAAGATTAAATCCGGTTCCCCACAAGATCTGATTCCACCAGACATATTGAACCAGGGATGTAAAAAAAACAGGTTGACAACTGCAGAACTTATATCACTCTCCCTTACACAAGGGATTATTTCCAAAACCTGGAAAAATGCCATAATCCGGCAACTGCCCCAGCTAGATCCGTCAGAATGAGGGAACTACCGACCAATCTCACTTTTGCCACTGTTAGGCGAAATAACCGAAAAACATACAATCAGATCATGTCCCAATATATAGAGGAGAATTGGGTACTGCATACCAATTAAATGGGCTTCCATCCCCAACTAAGCACAGAGTCCACCCTGTTGGCGGAAACAGAGGAACTAAAGGGAATACTAGACCAGGGAGGCATAGAGGGTATCCTGCTCCTGGTTCTTAGCGCCGCTTTTGATACAGTGGATCATAAGACCATGATCCGCAGGCTAAAGGAAGCTGGTATCACAGGCTCTGCACTACAATGAATGACCTCATTTCTAGAAGGCAGATCCTTCCAATTAATGGAAGGTGAGCATCTATCTGATACCCTTCAAATCTCATGCGAAGTCCCACAGGGTTCTGCACCAAGCCTGACACTATTTAACCTGTATATGCAAATATTGGCAGAAATAGTGCAACAATTTGGACTATCCATCTTGTCATACGTGGATGATACCCAGTTGATACTATCAGTAACGGAGGGCCCCCAATCCATGCAGAACAACTTGGGACCATGCATGGTGCAAGTAGCAGAATGGATGAATAATGGTTTCCTAAAGCTGAACGGAGGAAAAACATAGCTCATGTTCCTGGGTAATAAGGTGGTCCCAAGAAAGATGATTAGCTGGCCTCCTGAATTGGGAGACCCCCTGTCCCTAAGAAAGAGGTACAAAATCTGGGAATATGGCTAGACAAAAGTCTGTCCATGGAAACCCAAGCTAGAAAAATATCAGTAACATGCTTCGGAGCACTGCGAATGCTATGAAAAATCTTACCTCTCATTCCTGAATACACTTGCAGAACCGTGGTACAGGGCCTAGTGATGTCACAGCTGGATTACGGCTACTCCTTGTATCTTGGTGCACCCAAATACGTTATCAACAGACTTCAAGTGGTTAAGAATGCTGCAGCTAGGATACTGCTGCGCATTCCCAGACAACAGTCAGCCAGGGCAGCCTTCAAGACACTACACTGGTTCCCTATCCAGGCCAGGATAAAGTTCAAATCACTATGCATCACCCATAGAGCTATGAATGACAAAGGCCCTGCCTTAGTCAAAAAGCTTGCCACACACTACCTCCCAGGCAGCTCCTTTGCAGATCTACTTATGAAACAGACCAGGATAAAGAGAACCAGATGGGGAGGTAGATCCTTCTCGCATCTGGCTCCTAGCCTATGGAAGTCCCAGCCCAGGGAAATGCATATGATTACTGACGAATTGGTATTCAGGAAAAAGCTCTAAACTTGACTCTTCCCTTAATCTCCAAGCACCCTCTGCCATCTTCTCTTAGCGCTGGGGAGCCCTCAGGGAGCTATATGCTTTAAAAATACATAAACATAGACTCCCATTAGAGAGTGTCATAACAAGGGGTAGAATTGTCGAAACCGGGATACCTTTTGAATAACAGGTCAAATTGGGCAATGAAATATTACATGCACTGTGAATTTTAACATGTTTACAAATGAGTGAATGTCTGACAGTAGAGTCACATTCTTCCCAGTAATAAAACCTTCCTTGTTGGCACGTTCACAACAATATTTAAAAAGAAGTGACCATGATTCATGAATGAAGCTGCTCCCAAGGAGTTCATATCTCCCTATGTGGGAATGTTTCATGCAAGCTGTGAATTAAAATGCTGAAATAGGCAGGATATAACTCTGTGTATTAACCACACCGCTGAAGGAGTTTCGGCTACGGTGAATGGAAGTTTTAATTTTTCTAACTGCAGCATTATGTAGGTTGGGTCTTTCATGGCCATCAATTTCTGTTTGTGTGTTAATTGCTTCAATTTAAGTAATGCCATGGAACACATCCATTTTTGAGTGTTTGAGGCATCCAGCTAAACTGCATAATAGATCTAAGCTGACTTTGCCCATGATACAGCGTTGACATGTCACTCTGCACAATGTCAATAAGAGATGGCTCAATGTTATTTAGATTAGTAAATGCGAGATGACAATGTAGAAGTATTATCATTAACAACAACAAGCACTTTATACAAATTATCTTGATCCTTTTTTCTTAAACGTGTAGCAGCTTCCCCCTGGGATAATTTCGAAATGTCATTATATGTAGCATATATAAATCTTTTCGAATGTGGAGATTTGGGACCTAAAATAAAATCTGATAAATTCATGTTTTTGGACAGGAGAGAAAGATGTTGCTTCACTGCAGACAGTGTGGAATGTTTGAACCATTGTTGACATAACTTTCCCACTGAACAGGTGGTTATAATACCAGATTGTATTGACTGAGCATGTCTTTGAAAGTTGAGTGTGTGACTGTGCTATATACACTTAGTGAACAGCTGCTCTATAGCTATTTACAGTGCATGGCCACACAGCCCCCTTCAAAGATCACAATGGATTTACTCTTTCATTTCACCCCATGCTCTGAAATTCTTCCAAATTAAAACAAAGTAGCTGTCAGAAGCAGAAGCCACAGAACCTACTGTTTTTTTGCAATCGTTTTTTCCTGGGATATAATCTGAACACCATAGACAAGGTCAACCAACAATGCCCCTTATTATTCTGTTTTGGTCACGCTATAGCACATAGACAAAACATACAAATGCTGCTCTTGTTTGGGAACACGTACTCTTTGTCATATAAGTAATCGCAGACATGCAAACACGCAGATGAGATCGCAACTACACCTTTAATGTAGAACCTGCATCCGTACATGCTAAGGTATGGGGTCCGCTGAAAACACCAGAGATCAATTGATATATAGTCACCTTGCTTCTGTAGATGGGGAGGGGGCTTAGCTTACCCTGTCTAATATCATGACAGCTCCTTTTAGGTTTCATGGATTACTTACTATGCTGACCATATTTGTATTAGGCATATGTTAACTTATTGTGGCACGTATACTGCATACTAGATAATGATAGTTAAAATAAATATTGTAAACTTTTTTTGTGTTTCTGGCAGATCTTATTGTGGACTACTTAAGAAAAGTCTTCTGGAATGCACTACATTTTTGGATACAGATACAGTATGCCCTGATGCCTGTTACTGTGTAGTTATCACTGGAGCTCTAGAACCCTTTCTGGGTCTGAAATACAAACAGAATTAAGGGTCCATACAAAGAGAGTATAACCCTGAAGAAGTTGCTGCGCACAACTATTAAGAGCGACAAATCACGTGTTGACTAAGGATTTCAAGATTAAACTGAAGTGACTGTTTCAGCGGGGGAACAAGCATGTTTTTTGGTACTGTTAATGATGTATAACAAACCCTGTTGGCGTGTGCAAGGGGGTACACAGACAAAATATCGAGTTTTAAATTTTGATATACAATTATATCGAAGTTTAAATATCGATGGGACATAAAGGTAAGTAATATCGACAGTCTTAATATCGATATTAGTATGATATTAGTAATTTCGAAGTTTTAAATATCGATGTCAATAATATCGAAATAAATAATTTCGATGTTACTAATATCGATTTTTAAATAAAGTTTGTGTATATTATATTGTATTTATTATGTTTTATTATTTATTTTTAATGTAATTTAATTAAATATTGTCTTTTAGTACTGTAGCGGGTTGTGGGTTTATAGGGGAATAGGGTGGGAAGTAATTTAATTATGTTATGTTAAATTAATTATTAATTAGTAGGAATTATTAATTAATTAATTGAGAATTAATTTTTAATGAATTTTAATTAATTGATTAATTGATAAATATGTTCTGTAGCGGGTTATGGGTTTATAGGGGAATTGGGTGGGAAGTAATTTAATTATGTTAAATTATTTATTAATTAGTAGGAATTATTAATTAATTAATTGAGAATTATTTGTAAATAATTTTAATTAATTGATTAATTGATAAATATGTTCTGTAGCGGGTTATGGGTTTATAGGGGAATAGGGTTGGAAGTAATGTAATAATGTTTAAATAATTATTAATTAGTAGGAATCATACATTAATTAAAAATAATTGGTAATTATATTTAATTATTTTGGTAATTATTTTTAATTAATTGATAAATATGTTCTGTAGCGGGTTATGGGTTTATAGGGGAATAGGGTGGGAAGTAATTTCATTATGTAGAATTAATTATTAATTAGTAGGAAGCATACATTTATTTTTATTAATTGGTAAATAAATGTAATTAATTGGTAATTAATTTTAAATAATTGATAGATGTAATTTATAAGTATGTAATTTAAACCCCTACGCTATCCAACACTTTCCCTACTGATGCACTCTCTGGAGTGGGAATAGTAATTTTTACCCCTACGCTATCCAACACTTTCCCTACTGGTGCACTCTCTGGAGTTGGAATAGTAATTGTTACCCCTACGCTATCCAACACTTTCCCTACTGTTGCACTCTCTGGAGTGGGAATAGTGGGGCATATTATCAAGGGGGTTTATCTCCGCTTTTTTGGCTTTAAAAGCCAAGAAAGCGGAGATAAAATTATCTCCCTATTACCAAGCTGTCGCTAACACCAGTTAGCGACAGCTAGTAGGAGATAGCGACCATCTTGGGCCCCACTTTGCATGTCAGTGATATTTATCACTAATGAGATGCAAAGTGGGCGTGCCAAGATGTTAGAGACTGAAAACAGTCGCTAACATCGCTATCTCCTATTACCAACTTTTGGAGATATTCGCGCTAAGCGGGAATATCTCCAAAAGCTAACACCTGCCCTGAGCAGTTCTTAGCCATGTTATCCAATGGGAAGTGGATAACATGGCTAAGAGCATTTGCTCGATAATGCATGAATATCGCTGACTTTCCAGCGATATTCATGCATTTCGGCCGTTTTTTATCGCATTTGCGATAAACCTTGTTAATAGCAAGGTTTATCTGCGATAAAAATCGCCGATGTGCGGCGATAATTTTTGTCTCTAAACAAGTTAGAGACAAAAATTATCGCTAGTTGTTGGTAATATGCCCCAGTATTTGTTACCCCTACGCTATCCAACACTTTCCATACTGTTGCACTCTCTGGAATAGGAATAGTAATTGTTACCCCTACGCTATCCAACACTTTCCCTACTGTTGCACTCTCTGGAGTTAGAATGTTAATTTTTAATCCTACGCTATCCAACACTTTCCCTACTGTTGCACTCTCTGGAGTTGGAATAGTAATTGTTACCCCTACGCTATCCAACACTTTCCCTACTGTTGCACTCTCTGGAGTGGAAATAGTAATTTTTACCCCTACGCTATCCAACACTTTCCCTACTGTTGCACTATCTGGAGTTGGAATAGTAATTGTTACCCTGACGCTATCCAACACTTTCCCTACTGTTGCACTCTCTGGAGTGGGAATAGTAATTTTTACCCCTACACTATCCAAAACTTTCCCTACTGTTGCACTCTCTGGAGTAGGAATAGTAATAGTTACCCCTACGCTATCCAACACTTTCCCTACTGTTGCACTCTCTGGAGTTGGAATAGTAATTTTTAACCCTACGATATCCAACACTTTCCCTACTGTTGCACTCTCTGGAGTGGGAATAGTAATTGTTACTGCTACGCTATCCAACACTTTCCCTACTGTCGCACTCTCTGGAGTGGGAATAGTAATTTTTACTCATACGCTATCTAAAATGTATTTAGCTTTTTTATTAGTATTATTTTGTTATTAATTGTTATTTATGTGAATATTTTATGTAAATAAATGTATTAGTAATTTATTACATTTTTATTTGTTTTTAAGTTATGACAATAATTAATTTAGAGTTATTATTAATGAAAAATTATTATGTATTATATATTTATTAATATTAATTTGTATTACATTATGTATTAATTTTAAATATTATAGTAAATTTTTAAATATGTTTATTACATTTATAAGTATTATTTTGTTAATATTACATTTTTATTATATTAAAAAAACGATATTTTACAAAAAACGATATTTTTGTCATTATATATTTTATTTTCAATATATTTGTACTTACCTTGTTAGGGATAGGATTCCTATATTTTTGACTTCGATATTTTTGTTCCGATATTTTTGTATATCGATATTTTTGTTTTCGATATTTTGTCAGACATTCGTGCAAGGGATTGCTGATTTAGTTTATCAGTGGTGATGACGTTAAATTTACTCCTTGCCTTCCCTGGTAAATTCAGCATTGTTGGACTTTTATTTGCCTACTGCAAGTGGTTGAGGGGAGTTAACAATTCAAGATTATACTGACAATGTAGTCCTGCTTAAAAGACCACAGACTCAGAATTCAAGTGTATGGATTTTATCATAGGGCTGAAAGTAATTGGATATAAACACACCTTAAAATCAGAGTATATAAGTATATGAAAATCAATACAGAGCCGAGTCTTCAAAGATAACTCATTCAGCATAAAAGGCATAATGTGATGAACTCCTGAATTAAAATGCAACACAGAATTGAAGCTGAGTCCAAGTTCCTTTTCATGAGGAAGGAAAACAAATGTTATCCTTCCCTATACTGCTCTCGCTGAGGGTCCTGCCTATTTCCCTTATATCATACCCAAAAGGTGTCAGCACGTGTTGACTTCCTAAGAAGTACACACATCAAATGGGTCTGATAGCTTAAGGCTATGGAGCCTGCTCGAAGATGCTCCTTCTCCCTGAAAATGCAATAAGTCTCCTTACTCTGTCCCTACGCATCATACAAAAAGACAATATACGTCACATGTTAGTCTAATTAAGTGCAACTTTCTGTACTTTTCCACCGGAGCTGTGTTGTTCAGCTTCTTCCCCAGTGGCCTTGACTCCCAACTTTTTCGGTAGAAAAGGTAGAAGCCCCATTAATGAGCGATCTTGAGGGATACATCAAGGGGGCGAGATACTCCGGGGCAATGGGGCCGGATGATGTCCCTGTAGCCATAATAAAAAAGGACTGTGGTGACTGGGCAAGGATGTTACATCCGATGTTCGCCCATTGTTATAAGTTTGGGGATAACCCTAATTCAAGGAAGGGCAGTATTAAAAGGCCCTAAAAATTCTCCCGCAAGCTATAGGCAAATCTCCCTTCTGGATGCAACCGGAAAACTTTTTGCAAAAAGCATCCTTGTCCACCTGCAAGAGTGGGTATTTGGTAATAATTTAATTCCCCTTGAACAGTCTAGTTTTCGGAAGAATAGTGGCACCCTAGACAATATCTCTGTTTTACAAACCCTAATAGATAAATATCCTGTGGCTAGGAGGGTTCCGCTGTATACAGCTTTCATTGACTTCTCCACAGCGTTTGAGACAGTAGATAGGCGGACGCTGTGGAGGAAATGGATAAGGATGGGGATCCCAGGGAATCTGTTAAGAGTAATAATCGATCTCCACTCTTCTACCTGGACTCAAGTTCTGTTAGGGGGGACCCAAGGCCTATCAAAGAAAATCCCCACCCACAACGGGTTGAAGCAGGGGTGCCTTTTGGCCCCTTTACTCCTTTCAATCTACATAAATGACCTTCCAAGCAGGGTAGGGGAGAGTAAAGGGGACCCTCCACTAGTGGGTGATCTAAAATTAAGTTGTTTGTTGTATGCTGATGACGCTATCATCATGGACCTAACTCCAATCGGGTTGCAAAGACGTCTGACGGAGTTGGTCAGGTACACTAAAGAATATTTTTTAAAAATAAACACTTCTAAGAGTAAGGGGATGATTTTTAGTCAGAAAGGTTGTAAGGTTAGATCAAATCTGAAATGATTTTTGGGGGATGAAAATATGGAAATTGTGACATTTTATCCTTATTTAGGAATTTTTTTTACAAATAGGTGCTCCGCTAACAGCCATCTAGATCACTGCAAAAGTAAAGCGATTTCACAGGCATCGGCAATTAACCGCTTGTATAAGCAATGCGGGAAAAGACATTTTTCACACACTATTGCAGTGTACAAAATAAAGATTCCGCCGACCTTGAATTACGCATGTGAAACAATTGACGAATGTGAGTGGGCTAAGTTCGAGAAAGTGGAAGGTAAAATTTGGCGTCAAATGTGCAACTCGAGTCGCGCTGCATGAATCGCGCCTCTTAGGTTCGAATTTGGCCTTCTCTCAACGTACATTTTGTCATTGGCGGGGTCTTTAAGATGGTGTAACGCTTTGATAAATGGTCAAGAAAATCTATTAAGGCTAGCATTGCACAAGGACATTTTTGATAATATATTGTGTAAAAGTGTAATTTTTAGAAATTATTTAAAAGCTTTAAGCATTTTTGGCTTAGATTTAGGAGGGGCAGCAGTTTTAAACAAAATAGCTTTAAAGCAATTAATTAAAAAAACTATATATGCGATCTCACGAGAAAGAGATCTGAAAATATGCAGAGGGAATGGCAGACTGGACTGTTTAGCGGAGAGCTCACTTATTAAAAATCCTCAGCCGTATGTTCTTTGGATCCTGAAACATGGAGTACGCAGAGTGATTCTACTCCTCAGAATGAATTTGTTGCCGTTGAGGATAGTAGCAGGAGCTTGGGAGGGTATCCCCAAAAATGAAAGTCTTTGTGATTTATGCAATGGTGGCATCCAAGACTTTAATCATGTTTTGATTGTGTGCCCAGCACTTAGTTCAATACGACGCAAATTTCTAAGGCATGGTTTTCTACATTTTAATATTTCAACAGCAGAACAGACACGCAACTTTCTTCGGCACCCCCCGTCAGAACAGATATGTTTTAAGATGTTCTGCTTTTTAAAAAATTTTTAAATGTATATTAGAAGTCATTAAGTAGGGTGATCAGTGGATTATGTAGTGTCTTGTATAATTTCCCTTGTTTTAGCACCTTCTGAGCATTTTAATTTTTTTAAATTTATTGTAACATACGATAAGTAACATTTATTTATTAGTGTGTTTGACAAATTCTGTTTGCTACTTAACTTTTTTGTGCAATTTCCGTTTTATTTAGGCTATATTGATGCTAGATAATCATTCGGTCTCTGTCCAGAATTAGGGCATTTATGCACTAGCACTTTATCTTAATATACTTGCACCTTCAGTAGCACTTTACAAAATCACCTGTTGTTAACACTGTTTTCTGTCCTCGACACAAAAAATGTTTTAATTGTAACCGTATATTGGATGAACCAATCATAATTTCTTAACTATATGCTGCTAAAATGTAATTTTATATTAGATTAGATTGTTTATTAAATTAGGGAGTCAGCCAATAGTGTTCCTTTCCAGATAATGATTAAAAGAATTCAATCCCCCTGAGTGACGTATTTAATGATTAATAGAGATTAGTCCCTTCAGGGAGAAGGTAATTTTAGGAAAATTGGATTTTTAAAGTATTTATTGGTAACTAATGTTAAGGGTTTACTAAAAAATGTATTATGTACTGTGTGTAATGTAGGATAAATGCAGGGTGTAATCTTTTGGGCTTTTAATACTGTCTTTTATGAATTAATGTTTTATTGTAATGTTATGTAGAATTCTTCGGAATTCCAAATCATAATAAAATTGAATTGAATTGCGCCGGCACACTTTCTCGTAATGCCCTAGGATCCCGCAATACGAGCACTTCGCTCTGAAGGCCGGACATACCTTGTCATTACCAATGTGTGTGGAGCTTCCGCATCTATGGCAGTTTTCTCTCTTGACCCACTTAGTCTTCTGCGCCCCACCCACTCTCTGCGGGTACTTTTTCGGGAACTGCGTCATGGAAGGTCATGCTTGTCTGCTCCTGTCCGGTCTGCTTCCTTCCATGACCTTGCACACCGTGGTCTTGCTGATGGAGTCTTTCTTTGCAGCTTCTGCGCACCTTTTCAATAGCTCACTCTTTTTTACGAGCGCCCAAACTTCTTTGAGTGGGGCAACACCATTTACCCATAGTTTCTCCTGTATTGCTGTGTTGGCGGTGTGCATAATTATTTGAGCTCTGACCAGCTCGTCATGCAATGCTCCAAACTTGCATGTCAACGCCAATTTCTGTAAGGTTGCCACATATTCGTCAATCGTTTCTCCACTTTCCTGCTTTCTTTAGAAGAAATTGCACCGATCGATGGCCACACACACTACCGGACGATTATGTGCATCCAGATCCTCTATCGCATGTTGGAATTCGTCCGTGTCCGCGGCTGGTCTGGTCTGCCTCACCAAGTTGTCATATACTCGTATGCCTTCTGTTCCCAGATTGTGCAAGAGTATTTTCTTCCTCCTGGAGCTTGAGTATGGCGCCTCACTTTCTTCCTCTAAGGCTGAAAGGTAGATCTGAAAATATCTTTTCCAGTCCTCCCACAGCATCGTGGGTTCGCCTATCTTGGGTAGGAATGGAACCAAGTTGGTGAGGTAGGAGGACTGAGCACTCATTTCTTTGCGTCACGCCGGCCACCGTTCTGTGGCACGCTACTATTTGGCCGCCTTCCTGGCACCTGTCTTCCTTCCTGTTCTACTGTGGGTACGGGGCTTCTGTTATCGCCACTAGACACACTGGAGGAGTCCAGGGCTGCGTTGTATATATCACGCTGTGCACTGGCCTCTTCTTGCCTCGTCTGAGTGGGTTGGAAGTGTCACTCACTGCTTCTTCTCTCTCTTTCCCGTCCGCTGCACCGTGTGTGTGCTTGGAGTTTACTTATGTGTGTCTCCCTTTTGTCCCTGTGGTGCTCCTTGTGTATGCACTCCCTTCAATGATATGTGCCAGGTACTTTCTTCCTCTATTCACTCTGCGCGCTTGTGATTTTGCGCTGTTTCGCTCTCTCCCTACGTTCCTGTGCCCCTGGTGCAGCGTGGAGCGTCTCCCTGCTTGCTCCTGTCTTCCTGCACCGTGCTCGTCTCATCATCGAGCCTCTTTCCCTCTGCCACGCTCTGTGTGGGACAATTGCTGCCTCTCGTGGGTTGACTTCCGACTTTATTTTTGCATCTAGGCCTCGTCGCAAAT
Source organism: Lissotriton vulgaris (assembly GCF_964263255.1). NCBI lineage: Eukaryota > Metazoa > Chordata > Amphibia > Caudata > Salamandridae > Lissotriton > Lissotriton vulgaris. Next base: position 1,088,782,686 of record NC_141696.1, on the reverse strand, counting down.
TGTAGGAGTTGTCTCCTACCAATAAAATCTCTCGGAGACCTTGCTGGTGGTGGATTTAAGTTTTATCCATCAGAGCGCCGGGGAAAATGCTTTCAATTGGCACGGAACCGCAGCACTTACAAAATGGCCGCACTTCCATTTCCGGTTACGGCGCACGCCGTAAAAAACAACTAGAACATCACTACATAAGCCTGACTCAGAATAATAGCAGAAGGAAACACATGCAGCTTTGGGGCCCCAGAAAGGGCCTTGGAATAGATAGAAGTATGGAGAGGCGAAGGGTTAAACAAGCATAAAGTGACAGTCCATAGTTGAAAGTCAAAAGACAGGAAGATCCCGAATAGACTTATGTACTGCAACTGGAGGGTCCCAATTTTGGACTGAGAAGGTGGATGACACTGAAGGCGGAGATAATGTAACAAGGAACAACGGTAAACGAAGGGAAAATACATTGCAATGAGGCACTTGCCTATTGGAAATCACTGATGGGCACAGTCTCTAGCCTTGGGTACTCTGGAGGAGGGGTTGGCTGCCGAACAACCGAACAAGGCCAATGCTAGGTGGGGCAAATGAAGTTGGTCTGTAAAAGGTGGTGAGGTGGCGCATGACATAAATGAGATAATAACAGGTTGATCTAAATTATGTTATCATGCATACCTAAAAGTTGGGATAACCGGCAGTCTGCAAGTCAGGAGCGAGGCAGTTTGGAGATTGGAATGCAGGGCAGTGGGGAGGGAGTTGTTGGATAGCAAAGGGAATTTGGGTTTCCTTTGTTGATTCTAAAAGTCATGTAAATGTGATCTGGTTATGGAAAGTTGGGGAGTCAGCAATAAGCTGCGTAAGGACTCAATGAAGGGGTGGGACACTTCTGAGTCAAAACATTCAACATGCATGGAATAAACTTAGATGGCAAATAATACACAGGTGAAGTTGCTATCCAGGAACTTAAATGTGTTGGGCAGTAGAATTAAGTAGGGGATTGTCATACAATACCGTAAGAGATATGGTCCAGGTGTAGCTATGTAGCAAGAGATGAACATTAAGGGTAATAGTTGTGAGGCACTTGAGAGACATGTGTACTGGCCCACTCGGGCTACACTAGTGATTCCGGAGGGCTGGGGCTACTGAATATGAAGGCGACACCATATGTATTTTAAAAAACAATACACAAAGGAGGTATGTTGCACAAACAGGGCCATAAGACTGTGTAACTCTCAACCTCTGCTCGATATATATACCACCCAAGTTACACTCCTCTACACTGCTTGAGATAGGTTCCTTACTTTTCAACTACTGTTAGAAATACACATAGTAGAGGGCAACTTTAACCTGGTTACCATTGAGGAGATATATAGTAAGAGATTAAGAAGGGGGCAGGGAAAAGAGAGACTCTTACCTAGATTATTAGAGGCATTAGATCCAATAGACATATGGCATAAACACAACTCGTCCTAAAATATATACCTGTTCTACTCGGAGGCCCACAATAACTTCTCGTGCATCAACTATTTCTTAACATACAGCACACACATTGAACGCTTCAAAGGGGTAAGACTGCTGTGAAGAAGAATGTTTACTCTGCAATTTGTTGCTGTCCAGCGGGAGGCAAGGGGCAGTAGGGATGGATACTCAATATACTTGTGGGACCTGAAAAGAAAGTGGCAAATAGCTATGGACAAGCACAGGCCCATACGTTTCCAAAAATGGAGATACCGTTAGCTCACAAATTATGTTATGGGAGGCTTGCAAGGTAGTAGTTACATGACAGGCAATCTAGCTAAACATGGGTGAAAAGAAAAGGAAAAGCACACAATGAATACACAAATCAGAAATTCATTAAATAGAAAAGGGGTTATCTCGCTAGGAGGAGATTTACCAACCCGACAACTCCGTCTTGACCAGCAGGAATATGAAGCTACTGGCTGAGAATAACACAGGCATCCCAGCCCAGATTGTAGAATGATGGAAATAAATCCAGAAAGTTACTAGCCTGGTTGAGTCATAGGAAGCATGGTAGGCACTTGGCACCTGACGGGAAATCCAAGGCGGTGCAGATAGTCTGGCGCACTAGAGAGATGGCAGGAAGTGTCGCAGAATACTACCAGCAGGTCCATACATCGAATAGTACGAAATCCCACGAGCATGTCAAAGACGTCCTGAAAGATATCAAAATTCCCTGGTTGTCACCTGATGAAAGGCAGAAGCTGAACACTAAAATGGAAGACGATAAGACAACATCTGCAGTCAGGGACTTACAGTCAGGCAAGGCAGGAGGGCCTATTGGTCTGCTAATTGAATAAAAAAAATGACAGAAGAAAAGCCAGCACATTTTCCCTACATATTCAACAGATATTTACAGATATCTGGAATAAAGGTGACTTCTGGTATGACTGGCAATATTCCACTATTGTCGCAATATTCAAGGGGGGAAAGATGCCAAATGCATGTGCTTCACAGGAGCTTATTTTACTCCTTAATGCTTAAGCAAAGATCCTTGCAAACGTGTTCATCACTAGGCTAAAGTGAGTGATTACAGGTCTCTTTCATCTAGACCAGACTGGCTTAATGCCAAATAGAGGAACTAGACTAATCAGACAGCAGGCTGTATGGATGCATGGACTACATGGAGAAAGTAACGGAACCTACAGTGGCTGTATCTTTAGACGCCACAATGACAATCAATACTCTGACACAGACATATATGTTGAGATTATTGGGAAGAATAGAATTTGAGCTCAACTTTAAGCAGTTAGTTGGACTGCTATTTAAGCAACTGATGGCTAAGGTATAGGTGAAGATCACTCTGTCAGACCCCTTCAAGCTGGAGAAGGGGACTAGGCAGGGTTGTCCACTTTCACTCATTGTCTTCATTATAGGGCTATAGTAACTTGTAGCATGGGTCATAGAGGACCCACTGATAATGGGCCTATGGTGGGCAGAAACATAGGTGAACTATTCTTGTTACAGTCAGATGATGTGCTGCTGCATGTGTTACAACCTCAAATAACTATTCTATTATACTCTATTCTAGGAGCACTTGTATAGCACTTGGCTAACCATAGGCATCCCAGCGCTTTTTTTATCAGTGCCAAACAGAAATTAATTAGAGAGAAATATTTTGAAAGACACAGGTCTTTAATAATTTCTCAAAGGAGAATTTCCTATCCATAGAGCGTAGAGAGAGGGGGAGGCTATTATAGAGTTTTGCAGCATTAAAGAAAAAGGATCTCCCTTCACATGTCTCTCTACTGATGATCGGGACTATAGTTAAATGAGCGTTAGAGGAGGGCAGGGATCTATTTGGTCTATAAGGGAAGAGCAGAGACCAAGAGATCAATGGGCCTTTATCAAGAAGTGCTCTACGGGTGATGCGGAAGAAATTTACATTTTATGCTCTCTGCCGCAGGGAGCCGATGGAGTAGATAAAGAGCTTGACGCACCAATCGTTTCTTGGTATGCACGGCAGATTTCTGAACCACCTGCAACTATCTTTAAGAGCTTCCAGATAAAGTGAATTGCCGTAGTCCAGGCAAGAGAGGATGAGTGACTGAACTACCAATAATTAAGAGGTAAAGAGGAGAAAGGAAAGAACTTTACCCAGCATCCTCAACATGATGTAACAGGTAGCAGCTAATTTTAAGGCTTGGGAGTTGAATTTCAAAGACTCATCCAGCCACTTTCCTCAACTCTTAATGGCTGGTTTTGGAATAAGGGGACCCATACAGTTAGGCCAGCCGAGATGTAAAAATGGATTAAGGTTGCTGCCCATGAGCAAAAGCTCTATTTTCCTTCCATTCAATTTGAGGCAAGAACTCTCCATCCATTTGGCAACCTTCTCTAGACAAAGAACAGGGGGATACAAAGACATCAGTCTGTGACAGCAAACAAAAACAGCTGTGTATAGACTGCATACGAAATCAATGAAATCCCAAAAGGGAGAATAATATCTGCCAGCGGTCTCATGTATTTATTAAAACAGTACGATTCAATGATGAGCCGTGGGGAACTCCACATTCAAGGGAGAGGCTCTCTGAAGTACTATCTCCCTCAAAGACCTGAAAGGTTCTATTTTTCAGGAAAGACATAAGCCAGGCAAAGGATTTTCCACCAATTCCAGCACTTCCTGCCTCGTACAAGAATGTTAAGATTTACTGTGTCAAAAGCTGAGCTACGATCAAGTAGGATAATTGCAGTAGATCCTCCTCGATCTAGCAGCCTTTTCTTCTCTTCCAAAACAGTCAATAAAGCTGTCTCTGAGCCATGATATGGGCAACATCTTGTCTGCATGGGGTGCAAAATATCATGGTTCTAAAGAAATTCTGATAGAGCTCAATTGACATGTTTTTCCAATATTTTACTTATCCCTAGCAAAAGGGAAATTTGAACAGTACATTGCTGGATCAACTGGATGAAGATTTGGTTTTTTAAAAGTGCTTTCACTATGGTGTGTTTTCATGCCACTGGAATAAAGCCTGAAGTTAATGAGAGATTTGCTATTTCAGGTAGATAGTAGTAGTAGATAAGCTTTATTCGATAATTTTTTTTATCATAAAAGCATTGCATATATAAAATCACAGCGATAAAACAGCCATGCTTTAAAAGCACCATAATGATCAAATGAATTACAACCATTTATAAAACCACAATATATACAGCTTAAAATGATGATTAAGTTCATAGATCCATTATCACAAATACTAAAAAGAAGGGAATAGCAGCTTAATATTCTTATTCTAATAAGCAGATATTACATCAGGTCTATCAGCCCATGTCTGTTGGATTTAAAGGCCTGTTACATTCTTGCATGTAGCTTTGTTCATATCAACCAAGCACATCCCAAATATTTAGCTACTCCACTTACCAATGTCAAAGAGGAAGTGTCTGTTTTCAGGATACGTAATGCTGCGACATGGCTCATAAAGCCCAGCGCTTTGCATACAGGTTTGAGCCATTTTTCTCTAGCATTCTTATAGGCCGGGCATGCTAGGAGAAAGTGTGCGATAGACTCATCGGGATGTGCACAGCTTGGACAAGGGACAAGGACTGAATTTGACCCTTTCCATGATGCTATCACGTTGTTAACTTGCAGGGTTCCAAATCTCATCTTCATATACAGGGTCCTTTCCCTAGGTACCTGAATGAAATCGAGATAGGGTTCTAGTGTACAGATGTTCTTATGTTTAAAGAACCCCTCAGTAAGTTTCCCTGCCTTTAGATTGGATAGATCACGGTTCTGCACCCAATCCCAAAAAGCATGCTTTAAATTCTGCTTAGATGGCGGGATCTGGCTAGCCCATGCCTCACTTAATCCAATGACACCAAAAAGCTGCTTAAGATCAGCTAATCATTTTATCCTATTCCCCATATCAACTGACAACAATTCATCAAAAGCAGCAGCATATTTGGACAGCTCAGTAGTCACCCTTAGGCGGGCCCAGAAGAGCAGGGGGCGTAGCCGAGCAAAATCTTGAATGGACCTCCTTCTCGTATAATAAAATAAAGGCTTCAAGGGGGTAGAGGCGGGGAGCGACATAAGGTCTCTTAAAAATGTATTCTCAGACCTGGCTAATTTTCCAATATACTCCATACCCCAGAGTTCTGCCCCGTAAAGGGCTGAAGGTAATGCTTTTCCATTGTAGATTGCAAGCGCCGGGGCAACTGGATTTGCTATTTCAGGTAGATAGTGTTGCAGGGATTCGGCTCAGGAACAGAACTATGCTTGGGACCATAGAACATCGGCATGTAGGGAGTGAGTCACCATACTACCTCAGTATCTATGAACCCGAGTCCGACTAGCTACAGTGCATCACTTGCCCTCCTATCGTTTACAGAGAAACAAGTGAGTTGACACCCCAGAACACAACACACTCAATCCTCTCAGGATTCACAGTAACAAGAGACACCTTTTTGCTCTGTCACTCGTACTTGTACACAATAAAATAAACAAGAGACACAAAGGGAGTTTATTTAAACTATTGTGCTCTAAGATTCAGTATTTGAGCCTCAATTAGAAAATAAATGGATAGCAAATATATCGCTAGCATGGTTAATAAACCATATACTATAAAAAGTTCTGTCATGTTATAAGACAGATTAGCCTACCCCCCTACTGAGAGTAAATGATTGTATATCAAAGATCTCTGGGATTAGTGGTGGACCGTGTACCTTAGCATATATAGATGGATATTCTACATCTCACCTGTCACTGTAAACTTGCCTCAGGACCTTATCTCAGTGTGTGTGTTTTGAACTCTGGTCCTCAGTTATATGACAATACATTTTTGCTCACAAACAGCAGCTTCAGTCTAATGTTATGTGTAGGTGCTAGTGTCAGACCAGAGAGAATAAGAAGGGTCATTGTTGTATACCCTTGTCTATGGTGTTCAGACTAAATCCCAGGAAAAGAACAGAAGACGAAAAACATCTGCAGGTTCTATGTGAAAATACAATGTGGCACAAAAGCGAGCATTCATATGTAGTAGCATGGGTAAACGAAATGCAGCCTACAACATCTACAACTAGGCTAACATAGAGAACATGAAAATGGGCCATGCAAGAAACACACAACGCTTTTCCTTTGGTCAGGATAATAGTACGTTAGAAAATAATAAATGATATAAATGAGAAGATAAACAAACTCAAAGCTCCATTTGAATTTAAGATATATCAAAAACAATAACAACAATGACACTTTAGAAAAATAGTCAAATCATGGTGTTTCATGGGAATCCATGGTGTCACTCACCAATTAAAAGGCTAAGGACTCCAAGAAGGAGAATGACTCCGCATAGGATGATTGGTCACAGCCCATGTCATGAGCTCCAAAGAACAAACATGATCTTCGGTCTCAGTTGATGCTGAAACAGTCTCCAAGAAATCTGCAGCCATGTTAGTAGAGCTGGCCTCTTGTGATTCATGGGCTGAGGCACAAGGTTCCTCAAAGGTGTGTGGATCAAACCTTGCATTGTGTAGAAGTCACAAACCTAAAGGACAGTCCCGAAAATGGGTCCCTAAGGCTCATCAGCAGTCCAAGGCAGCGGGTGTCTGTGAAGCAAGGCAAATATCCAGTGCCTATTGAAAGGGGCATCAGAGAGAGTGGAATATGGGTTGCACGCAGCTAAACCATACAGGGCAAAATTTTAAGGACCAATCACGATCCAGTTCTTGCAGTAGAAATATTCCAAATATCTGAAGCATACAATACTGTAGTGTTGGAGCGGTTCTAGTTCCAAAGGGCCTGCAAAACAAACATCCATTGTGGAAAATCATGAAAAGGATGAGAATGCCGCAAATGAGGAATTACAGCAACAGGAATCCTCTGAATACACTGGAAAAAATGGAGGGGTTAAAAGCCAGGATTACTCCAAAGACAGTTTGGAATGAACTAACAAGGCAGGAGCCTACACCTTTAAAAAAGGGGGTGAGGCCAGCGGTACTAGAGGCATTAATAAAATTGATGCACTAATTCTCCAAAATTCAGGGAAAGTTTGTATTTAACAATGATTGCATTTAACTGGAATTTCAAGCCACCTGCAATTCAAAGGTTTCGGGAGCATGTGTGAGAGCTACTTCTTGTTGGAATGATAATGCTTTAGTCTTCTTAACTAGTTAAAGTCTGTCTTCAAAGTTGGAATGGAAGGCCACAATGAGCTATCTATGATCCCATGTGGAGGGGGAAACAATACATTGTTGCCACATGGGACTAACTGGGAAGCAAATAAAATATACGGAACTCCAGCTTGCATTCTGCAACAATCTTGATAACTGAGCATTATTAAACTCCTCAGGCACACTAATTTACACTAATCTACAGACCCCCTGGCTCCACTTACTCCTTCCTAAAGGAGTTTCCTGGAACAGTAGCAACATTGGTGGTTAGTAAGGGGTTTACCACCCTACTTGGGGATTTCAACTTTCATTTAGATAAACCTGACAGAACCACTTCGAGCACAGACTGATCCAAGACATGGAAGCCATGCAACTTATGTGTGTAAGTATATATCTAGGCAATTGCAAGGGCTTGTCTCAGAAAAAGGATTAAAGGCTAAAGGCCATTCTCAATGATATGGTACTACAATTTTATTGACATTATATTAGTTCATAAAACTTATTAAAAACAGTCGTTTAATGAAACCAACGAATAAAAATGATCCTATTAGGGGCATACAGTACATATGCAACAACATATACAAAAAACAAGAATAAATGAGTAAAAAGCACAATATAAAATATGTGGCACAATAATGTATATTCTCGACGCGCGTTTCGGCGACCAGCGCCTTCTTCAGGAAAAGCCACGAGGTAACTTTCTTATTTTTAGTATAAGGACTTGATACTTTCTAGAGTCTTGGATGATGAAATAAAAGAAAATGCTGATAATTCCATGTGGATACGAAGGATCAAAGTTCTAATTCAGATATATAGGAATCCAATGATATCATCATAAAAAGAATTAAATTTGTTCATGTATATCTTTCGGAAAAAACAAGACCTTAAGGAAAATGATGTTCCTTTTATGAGGAGCGAGGTATGGACAACGTATGAACCGTACACGTTATTAATCCGAATATGACACAGGATTGTGGAAACAATGTTCACGTTATGATAGCAAACGATGACACAATCTGATCTAAAATTAACTGCCTTTGACCTCCGCGCTGACGTACTGGATGAAAATTGTGATGCTCTGGCTGATGATCCAAGCAGCATAGGCGTGGAGGCTGGAATGAAAGGCAGAAACCCTCGAGGTCTGGCGGGTAAAGTCTGCAACTTAAACACATGGTAAGAGAGGGCACACATGAAAAAGGGCACCTATTAGATGCTGCCTTCTCAAATGAACCCAAGCTAGCGGTAGGGAACCCCTGCCAGTTTCATGGACTGATCACCATTGTATTCCTTTTACATTAGATAATCCCCAGTCTCTAACCATAGGTGAGAAACTCATCAAGTTTAGGAATAAATGGCCAAGAACCCTACAGGATAGCATGATGAATGAGCTAGAAGCCCATGCCCCATGCTTAACAGACAATATAGAAGAGGCTGATAAGATGTGGGCAGAATGGATTAATAAAGTAGCAGCTCAGTACCCTCAGAAAACCAGACCAAGTAATCAACCATCTAGGAAAAATGCAGCTTGGTTTAATGCAAACCTAATCCTGATGAAAAAGTCCTGAAATCAAATAGAAAGACAATGGAAGAAAACTATGACCCCACTATCAAAAGCCAATACAAGATAGCTATCAGACAATATCATAATGAGATGCTCCAAGCCCAAGACAAATATTTCGAAGGAAAAATCAACTCAGCAGATAAATCATCATTTTAAGGTAGTGCACTCCCTTACCTTCACTGATCAGGAAACAAACAATCACGCCTCATCCAAAGAGAGATGTAATAAGATGGCAAACATTTTAAAAAATAAGGTGGAAATAATATATAACTCCTTGCAAGGAAACAGTAGTTCAAATCAAGTTGACGCCCACCCAAGTAACAATGATAACTTGAGTATTAAAACAGGGGTGAGATTAGACCACTTCACAGTCCTAAGTGAAGAAGCCATGACCTCTATCCTGCTAAAGATTAAATCCGGTTCCCCACAAGATCTGATTCCACCAGACATATTGAACCAGGGATGTAAAAAAAACAGGTTGACAACTGCAGAACTTATATCACTCTCCCTTACACAAGGGATTATTTCCAAAACCTGGAAAAATGCCATAATCCGGCAACTGCCCCAGCTAGATCCGTCAGAATGAGGGAACTACCGACCAATCTCACTTTTGCCACTGTTAGGCGAAATAACCGAAAAACATACAATCAGATCATGTCCCAATATCTAGAGGAGAATTGGGTACTGCATACCAATTAAATGGGCTTCCATCCCCAACTAAGCACAGAGTCCACCCTGTTGGCGGAAACAGAGGAACTAAAGGGAATACTAGACCAGGGAGGCATAGAGGGTATCCTGCTCCTGGTTCTTAGCGCCGCTTTTGATACAGTGGATCATAAGACCATGATCCGCAGGCTAAAGGAAGCTGGTATCACAGGCTCTGCACTACAATGAATGACCTCATTTCTAGAAGGCAGATCCTTCCAATTAATGGAAGGTGAGCATCTATCTGATACCCTTCAAATCTCATGCGAAGTCCCACAGGGTTCTGCACCAAGCCTGACACTATTTAACCTGTATATGCAAATATTGGCAGAAATAGTGCAACAATTTGGACTATCCATCTTGTCATACGTGGATGATACCCAGTTGATACTATCAGTAACGGAGGGCCCCCAATCCATGCAGAACAACTTGGGACCATGCATGGTGCAAGTAGCAGAATGGATGAATAATGGTTTCCTAAAGCTGAACGGAGGAAAAACATAGCTCATGTTCCTGGGTAATAAGGTGGTCCCAAGAAAGATGATTAGCTGGCCTCCTGAATTGGGAGACCCCCTGTCCCTAAGAAAGAGGTACAAAATCTGGGAATATGGCTAGACAAAAGTCTGTCCATGGAAACCCAAGCTAGAAAAATATCAGTAACATGCTTCGGAGCACTGCGAATGCTATGAAAAATCTTACCTCTCATTCCTGAATACACTTGCAGAACCGTGGTACAGGGCCTAGTGATGTCACAGCTGGATTACGGCTACTCCTTGTATCTTGGTGCACCCAAATACGTTATCAACAGACTTCAAGTGGTTAAGAATGCTGCAGCTAGGATACTGCTGCGCATTCCCAGACAACAGTCAGCCAGGGCAGCCTTCAAGACACTACACTGGTTCCCTATCCAGGCCAGGATAAAGTTCAAATCACTATGCATCACCCATAGAGCTATGAATGACAAAGGCCCTGCCTTAGTCAAAAAGCTTGCCACACACTACCTCCCAGGCAGCTCCTTTGCAGATCTACTTATGAAACAGACCAGGATAAAGAGAACCAGATGGGGAGGTAGATCCTTCTCGCATCTGGCTCCTAGCCTATGGAAGTCCCAGCCCAGGGAAATGCATATGATTACTGACGAATTGGTATTCAGGAAAAAGCTCTAAACTTGACTCTTCCCTTAATCTCCAAGCACCCTCTGCCATCTTCTCTTAGCGCTGGGGAGCCCTCAGGGAGCTATATGCTTTAAAAATACATAAACATAGACTCCCATTAGAGAGTGTCATAACAAGGGGTAGAATTGTCGAAACCGGGATACCTTTTGAATAACAGGTCAAATTGGGCAATGAAATATTACATGCACTGTGAATTTTAACATGTTTACAAATGAGTGAATGTCTGACAGTAGAGTCACATTCTTCCCAGTAATAAAACCTTCCTTGTTGGCACGTTCACAACAATATTTAAAAAGAAGTGACCATGATTCATGAATGAAGCTGCTCCCAAGGAGTTCATATCTCCCTATGTGGGAATGTTTCATGCAAGCTGTGAATTAAAATGCTGAAATAGGCAGGATATAACTCTGTGTATTAACCACACCGCTGAAGGAGTTTCGGCTACGGTGAATGGAAGTTTTAATTTTTCTAACTGCAGCATTATGTAGGTTGGGTCTTTCATGGCCATCAATTTCTGTTTGTGTGTTAATTGCTTCAATTTAAGTAATGCCATGGAACACATCCATTTTTGAGTGTTTGAGGCATCCAGCTAAACTGCATAATAGATCTAAGCTGACTTTGCCCATGATACAGCGTTGACATGTCACTCTGCACAATATCAATAAGAGATGGCTCAATGTTATTTAGATTAGTAAATGCGAGATGACAACGTAGAAGTATTATCATTAACAACAACAAGCACTTTATATAAATTATCTTGATCCTTTTTTCTTAAACGTGTAGCAGCTTCCCCCTGGGATAATTTCGAAATGTCATTATATGTAGCATATATAAATCTTTTCGAATGTGGAGATTTGGGACCTAAAATAAAATCTGATAAATTCATGTTTTTGGACAGGAGAGAAAGATGTTGCTTCACTGCAGACAGTGTGGAATGTTTGAACCATTGTTGACATAACTTTCCCACTGAACAGGTGGTTATAATACCAGATTGTATTGACTGAGCATGTCTTTGAAAGTTGAGTGTGTGACTGTGCTATATACACTTAGTGAACAGCTGCTCTATAGCTATTTACAGTGCATGGCCACACAGCCCCCTTCAAAGATCACAATGGATTTACTCTTTCATTTCACCCCATGCTCTGAAATTCTTCCAAATTAAAACAAAGTAGCTGTCAGAAGCAGAAGCCACAGAACCTACTGTTTTTTTGCAATCGTTTTTTCCTGGGATATAATCTGAACACCATAGACAAGGTCAACCAACAATGCCCCTTATTATTCTGTTTTGGTCACGCTATAGCACATAGACAAAACATACAAATGCTGCTCTTGTTTGGGAACACGTACTCTTTGTCATATAAGTAATCGCAGACATGCAAACACGCAGATGAGATCGCAACTACACCTTTAATGTAGAACCTGCATCCGTACATGCTAAGGTATGGGGTCCGCTGAAAACACCAGAGATCAATTGATATATAGTCACCTTGCTTCTGTAGATGGGGAGGGGGCTTAGCTTACCCTGTCTAATATCATGACAGCTCCTTTTAGGATTCATGGATTACTTACTATGCTGACCATATTTGTATTAGGCATATGTTAACTTATTGTGGCACGTATACTGCATACTAGATAATGATAGTTAAAATAAATATTGTAAACTTTTTTTGTGTTTCTGGCAGATCTTATTGTGGACTACTTAAGAAAAGTCTTCTGGAATGCACTACATTTTTGGATACAGATACAGTATGCCCTGATGCCTGTTACTGTGTAGTTATCACTGGAGCTCTAGAACCCTTTCTGGGTCTGAAATACAAACAGAATTAAGGGTCCATACAAAGAGAGTATAACCCTGAAGAAGTTGCTGCGCACAACTATTAAGAGCGACGAATCACGTGTTGACTAAGGATTTCAAGATTAAACTGAAGTGACTGTTTCAGCGGGGGAACAAGCATGTTTTTTGGTACTGTTAATGATGTATAACAAACCCTGTTGGCGTGTGCAAGGGGGTACACAGACAAAATATTGAGTTTTAAATTTTGATATACAATTATATCGAAGTTTAAATATCGATGGGACATAAAGGTAAGTAATATCGACAGTCTTATCGATATTAGTATGATATTAGTAATTTCGAAGTTTTAAATATCGATGTCAATAATATCGAAATAAATAATTTCGATGTTACTAATATCGATTTTTAAATAAATTTTGTGTATATTATATTGTATTTATTATGTTTTATTATTTATTTTTAATGTAATTTAATTAAATATTGTCTTTTAGTACTGTAGCGGGTTGTGGGTTTATAGGGGAATAGGGTGGGAAGTAATTTAATTATGTTATGTTAAATTAATTATTAATTAGTAGGAATTATTAATTAATTAATTGAGAATTAATTTTTAATGAATTTTAATTAATTGATTAATTGATAAATATGTTCTGTAGCGGGTTATGGGTTTATAGGGGAATTGGGGGGGAAGTAATTTAATTATGTTAAATTAATTATTAATTAGTAGGAATTATTAATTAATTAATTGAGAATTATTTGTAAATAATTTTAATTAATTGATTAATTGATAAATATGTTCTGTAGCGGGTTATGGGTTTATAGGGGAATAGGGTTGGAAGTAATGTAATAATGTTTAAATAATTATTAATTAGTAGGAATCATACATTAATTAAAAATAATTGGTAATTATATTTAATTATTTTGGTAATTATTTTTAATTAATTGATAAATATGTTCTGTAGCGGGTTATGGGTTTATAGGGGAATAGGGTGGGAAGTAATTTCATTATGTAGAATTAATTATTAATTAGTAGGAAGCATACATTTATTTTTATTAATTGGTAAATAAATGTAATTAATTGGTAATTAATTTTAAATAATTGATAGATGTAATTTATAAGTATGTAATTTAAACCCCTACGCTATCCAACACTTTCCCTACTGATGCACTCTCTGGAGTGGGAATAGTAATTTTTACCCCTACGCTATCCAACACTTTCCCTACTGGTGCACTCTCTGGAGTTGGAATAGTAATTGTTACCCCTACGCTATCCAACACTTTCCCTACTGTTGCACTCTCTGGAGTGGGAATAGTATTTGTTACCCCTACGCTATCCAACACTTTCCATACTGTTGCACTCTCTGGAATAGGAATAGTAATTGTTACCCCTACGCTATCCAACACTTTCCCTACTGTTGCACTCTCTGGAGTTAGAATGTTAATTTTTAATCCTACGCTATCCAACACTTTCCCTACTGTTGCACTCTCTGGAGTTGGAATAGTAATTGTTACCCCTACGCTATCCAACACTTTCCCTACTGTTGCACTCTCTGGAGTGGAAATAGTAATTTTTACCCTGACGCTATCCAACACTTTCCCTACTGTTGCACTCTCTGGAGTGGGAATAGTAATTTTTACCCCTACACTATCCAAAACTTTCCCTACTGTTGCACTCTCTGGAGTAGGAATAGTAATAGTTACCCCTACGCTATCCAACACTTTCCCTACTGTTGCACTCTCTGGAGTTGGAATAGTAATTTTTAACCCTACGATATCCAACGCTTTCCCTACTGTTGCACTCTCTGGAGTGGGAATAGTAATTGTTACTGCTACGCTATCCAACACTTTCCCTACTGTCGCACTCTCTGGAGTGGGAATAGTAATTTTTACTCATACGCTATCTAAAATGTATTTAGCTTTTTTATTAGTATTATTTTGTTATTAATTGTTATTTATGTGAATATTTTATGTAAATAAATGTATTAGTAATTTATTACATTTTTATTTGTTTTTAAGTTATGACAATAATTAATTTAGAGTTATTATTAATGAAAAATTATTATGTATTATATATTTATTAATATTAATTTGTATTACATTATGTATTAATTTTAAATATTATAGTAAATTTTTAAATATGTTTATTACATTTATAAGTATTATTTTGTTAATATTACATTTTTATTATATTAAAAAAACGATATTTTACAAAAAACGATATTTTTGTCATTATATATTTTATTTTCAATATATTTGTACTTACCTTGTTAGGGATAGGATTCCTATATTTTTGACTTCGATATTTTTGTTCCGATATTTTTGTATATCGATATTTTTGTTTTCGATATTTTGTCAGACATTCGTGCAAGGGATTGCTGATTTAGTTTATCAGTGGTGATGACGTTAAATTTACTCCTTGCCTTCCCTGGTAAATTCAGCATTGTTGGACTTTTATTTGCCTACTGCAAGTGGTTGAGGGGAGTTAACAATTCAAGATTATACTGACAATGTAGTCCTGCTTAAAAGACCTCAGACTCAGAATTCAAGTGTATGGATTTTATCATAGGGCTGAAAGTAATTGGATATAAACACACCTTAAAATCAGAGTATATAAGTATATGAAAATCAATACAGAGCCGAGTCTTCAAAGATAACTCATTCAGCATAAAAGGCATAATGTGATGAACTCCTGAATTAAAATGCAACACAGAATTGAAGCTGAGTCCAAGTTCCTTTTCATGAGGAAGGAAAACAAATGTTATCCTTCCCTATACTGCTCTCGCTGAGGGTCCTGCCTATTTCCCTTATATCATACCCAAAAGGTGTCAGCACGTGTTGACTTCCTAAGAAGTACACACATCAAATGGGTCTGATAGCTTAAGGCTATGGAGCCTGCTCGAAGATGCTCCTTCTCCCTGAAAATGCAATAAGTCTCCTTACTCTGTCCCTACGCATCATACAAAAAGACAATATACGTCACATGTTAGTCTAATTAAGTGCAACTTTCTGTACTTTTCCACCGGAGCTGTGTTGTTCAGCTTCTTCCCCAGTGGCCTTGACTCCCAACTCGGCCAGACATAAAAAGGCATCCTCCCTTTTCACCTTCCAGTCTTCTTTAAAGATATTCCGGGTATCTCCTTAAGTCTAAGAATAACCTGGTCCAATTCCTGCACCTGCAGTAGGATGAGAACATTGTATCTTCGCATATAAAAAAATAATTCATTTAATTAATTCCTGAGCAACCAAGGAGACTTGAAATCAACAACAACCTGCAGTTCTGGGCCTTCAGTGCAGGAAACTTAAATGACACACAGTTACATTATATGAGTATAATTTCATCATGCACATTATGTATACAGGAATTATAGGCTTTTTTAATACATACAAATCCAACTGAAATGCGCATAGAACATTTTAATGCTTATACAAATTAAATAAATGCATCTTAATGTTAAAAAAAACATTGCAAATGATAAAATATATGTGTGTGCATTTGATCCATGAGTATAATGCACCCGTACACGTTAGAGTGCTGTAACAGTTCCCCCCTCTTATGACTAGTGTCATAACACCAACAATTTACTCTCTTATAGGTTTTCTCCTTGTAGAAAAGACCGACCTAAACAAAAGTTGTAGCTTGCTGTCCCTGTCTGAATCTCTCTAACCATTTAACCCTTTCGATGCTGATGACGAGCTCAGCTCGTCATGATGCACAGTTGAGCTGTGCTGATGACGAGCTGAGCTCGTCATGAATGCACACTAAGAGCAATTTCCAGCACAGGGGGGGGAAACACCTAGCAGCCAAGGTGTTAAGGTGCAGATAATGACTGTCCTGCAGTCGTTCTAACTGCTGCTCTTGTTTCTTCAAGGAGTTTTCATTATGACGTGCCTTTTGCCATTTGTAAGCTTTGATGGTTCCCAATAATTCAATTATACAAATGACGGCTATTATGATTAGCTTCAAGATGTATCCCATTATTCCTTGTCCCAGACTTCCAAACCAACTTCAATCTTCCCAAATCCCTTGCCAATTTGTTCCAAAATCCCATCTGCAGCCAAATCACGTAAATCTGGATGCATCTCTGTTATGTTACTAATATATTTTCGAATATCCCGACTATTGTCAGGAAGATACGTGCAGCACTGTTAATACATTTAAAGCAAGACGATTTTGAAGAACCATGGCCCGTATCAAAACCATCTCTCCATCAACAAGTAAAAATATTTGGGCTGTATTCATGGAGAGTGGATCCACTATTGTTGCCAATTTAATAATGTTCACACCATTCAAAATCACACCCACACTAGGTATCATGGCTCCAAATACATCATCAATAATTTCTCCAGCACTTGCACCACATTTCCCTCTGTGAGGCCCTTTTCCTTCCAAAGTCCAAAAATCATCCACATGGAATATTTTAGGAAGCACCACAGCCAAATAACATGTACCATACCAATTCTTAGACAATTTCACATAAGCACTTTTTATACACACAACATATACATTAGGTGCTATATTATCCAATAGAGCCGTTCTTATGGCATTCTCAATCAAAAATAAAATGTGCTCACAATCACTCTAACCAGCAAATATTTTGTCATAATACTTTGATGGGTGTCTAAAGCACAGTTTTCCTTTTTGCTGGAAGTCCAAAGCTATTGGACCAGAGCTTCCCTTTGCCTTATAATCTAATGCTTCTTGTGTCCACAGGATAATATTATGTTTTGGGTCTGGCCTAATTAAAGTATGCTATGTCGATCTTCTATTTGATCTACAAACTTCTTTTCGATATCAGATAACATGCAAGTCAGATTGTGTCTATGAGCATACAATGTATCCAAAGTAATAGTAGGCACAAAAAATTTAGACATCCTCTCTACCTTCTTAAAATAATCATATTTATTCTTGTCATTAAGAACTGGAACTTCTAAGAGTACCACGTCATAATTTGAGAAGTAGTACTCTAAATGAGCTTTACTAAAAAACAAGCTCAACAACACACTACATGTGATGCCCTCTTCTACTGATGCTGGTAGTTGCATACACACATAGCAATCTTTCGCTTCCATCGTAAACATGACATATGACAGACAAGCATATGCATTCAGCATGAAATCACCCTTTGACAAATCTACATGTAACATTCTACTAGTTTCCCTGATCATATCTCTATCCTTGGCAGATGCACCCTCTTCTATATTTGAAGCAGATGGGGTAAGTGTTGCCTGTTCCTCATTGTATTCAGCAGTGTGAGATTCAACCAATGATGTAACAATCACCACAGTTATGAGAATAAGCACCGCAACAAAAAGGGTACCAATTATGCATTTCTGTTTGTGTCCTGACTTTTCAGATTCCATTTTGAAACACTGTTTGTTTAAAACGTAATTGAACTCAATAAAGTCTCTTTACTTCTTTTCTTTGCTTGATTTTGTTATTTACAATGACTTTTTATTTCTCTTTTTCCATTTGATTATTGCAATTTTCAGTCCAATAATACTTATCCTATTGTAGAGATGGTGTCAGCTCTAACCCTTAGTTCTTCTTCTTGTGAAAGTCCCTACTTTTAAATCTTCTTCCACTTGGGCCTAGGTTATTTTCTATCTAAGGCTAATAAGATTTATTTTACAGTTCAAACTTCATTGTCTATGATATTAGATCCGAGTATGGTAAGAACAAGCTGTAGGATCTCTGCACAAATCTCTCCTAGTTCTTGTGCAGTGAGCTGTCGACCAAAGTTGGGGAAATCAACCTGATTGAGGATCAAAAATTACAAACAGCTTAGCCTTGGTGGATCAGGGACTGTCAGAGATAGGGTTCTGAAGGCTTCAACTCCAAGGACCAGCAGCTAAATATCAATCATTAGGGTGTTCCCTCCATAACTCACTGTTCTGGTACCCAACCTCCCAATTCTCACCAGATTCTGCATCTGCAGCCAAGTACGTCCACTCAGGAGATGTGTACTCTTGTGACGGTACCCTCTTTCCTCTGGGTCATCTTAGACCATCCGGTCTTTCTTCAGTTTCACTTTGATCTGATTCAGATGTTTCAGGAATGGGAGCGAGATACTTCTCAGATGCAAGCTTTACATTCAGCCTTTCTTTATTTGTTGGCCACTTTGCTGCTGCAGCATCTGCTCTCCTTTCTTCCTCTCGATCTGATCCTTCTACACCAGGCTGTTCACTCTGCTCTGGTTCAAAGGTCACTTTTGCAATCTTGTCTATCTCAGAATCTAAATCCAACTCTGGGGCAGTTTGAGCTATTCTTTCTTGCTCCATTGCTTGTCCAAACTCCTCAAGAGTTCTCACGATCTGACCTGTTCCTTCAGTTTCTTTTGTACTTTCAGTGGCACTTCTCAGAACCAGAGGAGTTGTTTCTTCAACAGGCTTAGGAACTCTACGAGTATGCGAAGCGTGGATCCCGTTTGGCAAACCTTCACAAGTTACAGCCATACTCGTGACCAAAAGACTTGAGGCTCCATTACGATGTCGGGCGGATCGCCACCGCCATGGTGGCGGTGGCGATCCGCCCGCCAGAAATGGCCGCCCGCCACCCTTTTCCCCCCGCCACATTACAATGGCGGGGGTGACCGCTGTGGAGGGAAACACCGCCCGCCACTTTTCCGCCCTGGTCGCCTTGCGGCCGGGGCGGAAAAGGAATAATATGCTGGGGGTGTCTAATAGACACCGCCAGACATATTATGATGTGTGGTGTTCAGTGCCTTTTCGCGGCGGCGATGCCGCCACGGAAAGGCATGCGGTCTTCCCTCTGGCGGCCCCCTGTGGGCCCCCAGAGTGAAGTACAGGTGGGGGGTGCACGTGGGGAGTACCTGTGGTACCCCCCTTCATTGTCATTTGCAAAGCGGCAGGCACCGCGCAGTGCCTGCCGCTTTGCAAATGACAATGTTAAATTCAATTTTCAGCATTGTGGCGGGCGGTGCAGAGAGCACCGCCCGCCACAATGCTGAAAATACAGGATGTGCCCGCCACTGTGGCGGGAACATCCTAATGGCACCCCCGGGACCCCCGCCCTTATGGCGGGCGGTCCCGATTTACGATGGGATGACGGGCGGGCAAAGTCCGCCCGTCATCCTAATGGGCCCCTAGGTATGGTCCTCGCCAGCGAGCATCAAGGCAGCTCTTCCTCACGTGCTTACGGGTAAGCCCCCAGTCACTGGGGTTAAGATCATGCAACAGGCCTCTCGAGGTAGATGCAGTTGCAGCCTCGACCTGGTGGGACACAGAATTCATCACATCAGCCAGTCCCCTACAATAATCCATAATCAAATCATCTGTGATGTTTATCATTGCTGTAGCTGGCACCATCGTCAATCGCATAGTTCTTCCCATCAATATCTTGTGGGGAGAGAGCCCTGTTCTCCTATCAGGAGTACTATGCAGACTTATCAATACCAGTGGTAATGCATCAGGCCATTTCAATGAAGTTGACGAACAAACCTTTGACACTCTCATCTTGAGTGTGCCATTTATTTTCTCCACGGGACCAGAAGCCTCAGGCCTGTAACTAAAATGCAGTGTCTGATCAATTTTCAAAGCTGTACACAACAATTTTGTGATTTCATTATGAAAATGCGTTACTCTGTCTGTCTACACTGAGGTCGGAAATCCAAATCTGGATATCAGTTTACTTAAGAGCAGTTTCGCCACTGGGATACTGTCACATCGTCTAGTTGGATATGCCTCAACCCAGCGTGAAAAGATACACACCACCACCAAAACATATTTCATCCTATTGCACCTTGGCATCTCGATAAATTCCAATTGTATCCTATTGAAAGGACCCCCTAATTTGCCAAAGTAGCTCATTGCAACCACAGTTTTCTAACCGACATTCATTTGTTGACACGTAACACACCTGTGATCCACTGCTTCAACATGTACACAAAATCGTGGGTTAAACCAGGGTTGCCTAAACACTTGCACTATGGCATCTCTCCCAAGGGAATATATCTTTCCATTCCGCAAAAAAAAATCCCGCATACCATCACTCCGCATTTTTAAGTCCGCAAAAACCATTACAAATGCATGTGTGGTGAAGTCATATACTTTGTAAAAGTACTTTATCTTTAAAGATATATATATAAATATTTGTGAACAAGGGCGCCTAAGCCCGAAACGCGTCATCTGTTGACTGCTGCTAGGTTGTAAATAAACATCTTGCCTGAGAAAAGAAGTGGTTTGTTTCTCTTTCTTCGCCGCCGAGGCTTTGGTGGAAGTGGAAGGAGTGCTTTCTTTGCGATATAAATATTTATATATATATATATATATATATATATATATATATATATATATATATATATATATATATATATATATATATATATATATATATATATACATATATATATATATATGTATATACACACATATATATATAATTTTAAATAAAATGAAGAATTAAGTCTTTAAAATTACATTATATTTAGAACTATATTAATAATACACACACACACACACATATATATATATATATATACATATATATTACCTACTGGCGGTCGCCAGTAGGTATATATAGTTAGGATTTTTTCCCTATGGGATTTTTGAAAATTCTATGTCTAATAACTTTGGCGTTTGTGGACGGAATTGGCTGAAATTTTCAGGTAAATGGCACATTTTGTTTCTGAGCAGCCCCATAAAATTTGGGGGGGGGGGGTTCGTCAAGGGGGGCCGAGAAAAAAGGGGGTCCCAAAACGCGTTTTTCCCATGTTAATTTCCATAGGGCGGTTGGCCTCACTTTTAGCCCGAACGGCTGAATGGATTTGCATGAAACTTGGCAAAATTGTAGGGACTGTTAGCCCGATGTGCCTTTGCTAGGTCTCAATATATGTGCTCCAGTGGATTTTGAGAAATTAACCTTCAAAAAAAGATATATATCTGTGACAGCGCTCCGGTTAGCGCTCTGGTTCGCATACTTGACGCGAAACGGAACTTCGCGAAGCGAAGCTGATTGGCTGTTCGGTGTCTGTCAACATTCTAAACAGTCCGGAGCGGCCGCCATCTTGTCTCTCGGTAGGATCGAGAGACAAGAGGAGGCCAAAACAAAGGGGGAAATTACCATAAGGGGGCATAGTAGATCCTCCTTGACCCCCTAGGTTTTATGTGGAGGTTTTAAAAGGGCCCCGCAGGGCAAAAAAAAAAAAATCTTTTTTTTTTTTGCGTGGGAAGCTCCCGGTTCGCGAACAGGGAAGCGTTCTGGGGAGCGTACTATAAGGAAAAAAGAATGATAGACTTTTCAAATACTGTATGTTCATTGATTGTTGGTTTTGTTGATTATTTTTTTAATTTCTTTATTTTTTAAGCAATTATTTATTATTGTGATTGTGTTTCATAATTTAATAAACTTTCTAACATTTCACTGTCTGAAATGTCATTATTTTCATTGAACATAGTTTGTAGTCTCTGAGGGTGTAAAATGTCCTCATTTTGAAGGAGGTCATCTACTGCTTGCACACATTGCAGTAGTTCTTGGTCCCAAGTTTCATCCATAAATTCAATGTCATTTGGATCAATTATTTCTTGGCTGCTCTCTTGCAGGACAATTTGGAATTCAACTTTGTGTTCGCCTTCCATTTTGCCTGAAATTTGGATAAAAAAATATATATTAGTAGAGATAGGGCACTGTTGGGATTAATTTTAGATAGGCAGTTTTTATCAGTGAATTTATCTTTGGGCAGTGTATAGTATCAGAGTGGAAGTAGGAATATAAAAAAGTGTATGTGATTTAACGTAAGTAAATAAATATTTATACAAGAGAAGCATAACTCCATCCGTAACTATAACAGAGAAGTCTATCTAAATCTATAACTACTACAGAGGGATAGTATATAACTATCAGAAAAAGTTTACCATATTAATTTATAGTGCACAATATACTTCAGTTTTAAAAATAACAACTTACCTTTACAAAGAAGTTGAAGTGTTTAGTGAAAATTCAATTGAAATGTACAACAAGAAGTAGTAGTCAAAATGGCTGTGTTTCCTTCTCTTCCTTTATATATATTCAGGTATATAAACAAATCAAATGTCAGGTAATAAAAGTAGAAAATGAAAGTAACATTTTCATTGGTTGTCATTTCCAACACTTCAGATGTGTTTTGTGAAGTAATTTACCTCACGGTATTTAGAGAGGTCTACAGGCTAAATGGCTAAATGGAATTTCAATCAAATTTGTGAAAATGAAAGGGATTGTTATGTAGTATGAGCTAATCTATATTTGGTGAGAGTGTCTCTAGTCGTTTTTCTGTAAATTACTTTCCCACCTTTTTTCTTGTTCGCGAACCAGCAGCGTTACGGGAGTCCACCATTTTGTGTTTCGGTCGAATTGAGATACAAGATGGAGTGCAAATAATGTTCAGAATGGGTAGAAGGGGGCACGGTACAAGTATCTTGACCCCCTAGGTTTTCTGAGGGTGGCTGAGGAGGCCCATATGTGCGGGAAAAAAACATTTTTTTTAGAAATTTTGCGCAGTTAGCTTCCGGTTCGCGTACCGGGTAGCGCTCCGGGGAGCGTAGTTTGTTGAAATTTAGAGAAAAAAGTTAGAGTAAAATAATAATTGTGAGTGATCAGATGTAGGGTAGCTCTGAGAAGAGCTTTTGGGTTTATGGTACATTTTGGTACTTATAAGTAGGTACCAATGCACAGTCTTAAATTCAAAATGAAAATTCTGTTGCCCTCATCTGAGAAGTGAACTCCATCTCCTCTGTAGATATCTTGCATGCAGTAACGCAAGTTATTGTTGTACATGGAGCCCATTCCATGGTCTCTCATGTAAGCTGAAACAGATTTGTTTACATGCTTCCTCGACTTCTCAATTTGTGGACAAAATTGGTTGGACCACCTCCATTTCTGTCTTTGGCATATATTTGAATATACCAAGGCAGTTTGAGGAAAAAGTGCCATTAATTGCTCAAAGGTGTCCTTTAAAAGCATTTCCAGACCTACCCCAGTCAAAGTGCCCAAATCATTACCTCCACAGTGCACAATTAACAGGTCAGGTTTTGGCAAATGCATAAAGGTTTTCACCAATGGTATCAATTGGTGACATTTTAATCCTCTTTGGCCCAACCACTTAATTTCCACATCTTGTAAATTGAGGTTAGAAAGATTATTTAAATGTGCAAATTTGGAGCTGTGCCCGTGGGTTTTGGTTCAATACACAAGTGCAGTGACCTAAAATGCGTGTGCACATTACCAAATCGCCATCTGTTTCCTCAGGCGTACTCCTCCCACACCTTTGAAGTGAAGTTTAGCTTCACTATAAACGCCCCGGCTGCTTTACCTTCTCATTCTACTGTCTCCGCTTCGTCCCCTCCCCTGTCTGCCGTGTGCATTTCTCCTCTCCCCCCCTTCACAGTAACGTCACTCACACACGCAACGCCATTCACACACGCAATGCCATTCACACACGCAACGCCACTCACACACACAACGCCACTCACACACACAATGTCACTCACACTCACTACGCCATTCACACACGCAATGCCACTAATCCACGCAATACCACTCATCCACGCAACACCAATAATCCACACAACGCCAATTATCCACACAATGCCTCTCATCCACACAACGCCACTCATCCATTTGCAATACCAAAAGAACAAACTCTTCTATTGTGAAACCTATTGCATTTTCAATGCTTGATTCTTTCACTTCCTTATGTATTTTGTTTTCCACAATTATATCCTCTTCCTTCTTTTCTTAGGTAAATAAATCTATTAAACACCATTTCTGGTTTAGTCCCTATAGCTGTCTTTCTTTTAACATTACTCTCTGTTTTCTTCCCTTGTACTTACTCCTTTATTTTTTTTTTTTTTAAATTGGGGTTAGCTCCCGGTTCGCGAACCGGCGAGCGAACCGGAAAGCGAACTAAAAAAAAAACAGCTTGCCAGAGTGTTACACTTTCTAGCAATTTTTGTAAAAAGGGGAGGTAGTTCTGAAAAGAACTTTTTTTTAGGTTTTTGTTGTTTTATATATTTTTTTCTTTTTTGAACATTATTTGTTTTTTTTTGTATTTTTTGAACACTTTTTTGTTTTTTTTGTTTTTTTTCAAAGGGAAAGAACAAAAAGAGGCATTGAAAAGGGCTCAACAGGAGCAAAAAAAAAATTAAAACTTGGGGCGTTTAGAGCATCGGTGTTTCTCAAATGCTAAATTAATCAATTTCACACTCATATTTGCGCATGAAATTAAAGTGCCACAATATAAGCAAGTAAGCTTCATATGGACAATTTTTTTTGAATATTTGGCACTGTTTCGCTTGCCTCTGCAACTGTGAGAGAAATATCAGTAGATGTTCTGGCCACCGAAGTTGGGGGGTTCTCTTGTAGTTCACGCATCTCTGCCCGACTATAATTTAATGGATGCCACCTCTGCATATGTCGGTGCATCGTGTAGTTACCATAGCTGTACTTTTTATCAGTGCCCCTGGATAATTTATCTTGGCATATAAGGCACGTAGCATAGCGTGCATTGACTTTTTTCTCTCCTGGTGGAATGGAAAAAAATTGCCAGATAAAACTATTTTTGTGATGAGATACCCGGGGTAACTCTTTGACAAATCGTGGTGCCTCTTCTTCCTCTTCCTCTTCTGGATCCTCTTCCTCCTCTGGGTTTCCAAGAAACTGTGCAGGTGGTCCTCTCTTCCTATGAGGAGATGGTGGTGGTGGTGGTGGGGGTGCACCAGCTGAAGCTACTATTGAAGCCATTTTTTAATCAGAGCAAATGATCAGGTCTTCCTTTCTCAAAGTTGAAAGTCAGAGTGAGAAAAAAGGTGGGGGCTTTCATCATTTGGGAAAAAAAATAGTTCTAAACCAATGAAAAGTGTTATTTTTAGGTCACATGACCTAGTCTTACATCATTAGGAAACCAAAAGTGAAATGAACCAATGAAAACTTTTATAAACAAGTCACATGACCTGTTCCGCTCACGTTACGCGGTGCGCGCAGCGCCCCGGATCGCTTCCGGTTCGCGGTCCGGGGCACTTCCGGGAGCGCTAACGCGGCGCGTCATAAGACGCATTACGCGACAACGTGATATGTCGCGTTTCCGCGACGCGTCACGATGTTGATTTCTGATGCGGTAGTTGCGCAAACGGAACGTTTACCGGTTAGCGGACCGGGTCGCGGCATCAAATTGAGCTAACGGAAAGCTTCCCGGTTCGCGAACCAGGAGCGAACCAAAAAAATATTTTTTTAAAAATTAATCATAAACATAAAAAATATAATTTGGGATATAAAGAAAAAGACATTTTACAGCTACAGATATTAGCTTTTAAAAAACCATTGAAATTCACTGAAAAAACCATAGGTTATAGACCATATATAGTTAGGAATTAGCATTTACAAAACCATATTTTACTCACACAAAACCATTGAAATTTCATATATAGTTAGTTGCCCTAACTATATATCGCGCACCCGCAATCCACTGCTGATGATGTCACATATTACATCATTCATGACATGGTCAGTGACATCACTGATGACATCACTGATGACATCTCAAATGACATCACTGATGACATCACTGATGACAACATCCAGTGACTGTGTGTTTCTGTAAAGTTAAAATATGTCTTACATATTGAAGAATGAGTGGATGTATAAGTGTCTGGATGAAAGATTTAGTATGTGCATGACTGACTGTATGAGTGAGTGATTAAATGTGTCTCACTGAGGGCATGAGTTAGTGACTAAACTGTCTTAATTTGTACATCATAATGTCTGTTGTTCTGTAAACTGCTGCATGTGTTGATCAGGAGCTATTTGAGTAATTATATGGGTTATTGGTTGGTTGCCCAAGTATTTGTATGGGAGACTGGATGTGTGTGTGGGTGGCCGGGAGGAGTATGACTCTGTGCATAGATGTGTGAGCAGTTGATTCACTAGATGTTTGGGTTCAAAAGTGCATGTGGAAACAGCTGTATGGGCGGTTGACTGTGTGCATGAGTGTATTGGTGAGTGAATGGATATCTCAGTGCTACATGTCAAAGTAAGTACATATGTAAAACACAGTACATGTGAGAGTTGACATATATAAATAACTGTGCATAATGTATATATCATTGTGAGCTTGTATCAGGGATTGTATAAGAGAGTAAATATGTGTTAGTATATGTTTGAATAAGTAAGGTGTGTATAACTGTATAGTTGAGGAAATGGAGGTGTGATTGATTCTTTGCATGATTGACTAGGCGTGTGAATAACTCCATGGATGAGTGACAGTCTGTGAGTGTCTGTTTACACTGAGTGTATCTAAGGTTATATTAGAGTCTGAAGAGGTTCATCGTATTATCACTTGAATGATGTCATCAGTGATGTGATCAGTAATGTCAAATGAGATGTCATCAGTGATGTCATCAGTGATGTCATTTGAGATGTCATCAGTGATGTCACTGACCATGTCATGAATGATGTAATATGTGACATCATCAGCAGTGGATTGCGGGTGCGCGATATATAGTTAGGGCAACTAACTATATATGAAATTTCAATGGTTTTGTGTGAGTAAAATATGGTTTTGTAAATGCTAATTCCTAACTATATATGGTCTATAACCTATGTTTTTTTCAGTGAATATATATATATATATATATACATATATATATATATATATATATATATATATATATATATATATATATATATATATATATATATATATATATATATATATATATATATATATATATAAAAACCCTAAAAACGAATTCCACCCTAGTCCCTTTAAATACCCCAGCACCCTTAAACACTAACCCATCCTGACCCTAAAAATACCCCTGTACCCCAAAACCCAAACATACCCCTGAACCCTAAAAATACCCATGTACCCCAAAACACAAAACAACCCCTGAACCCTAAAAATACCCCTGTACCCCAAAACCCAAAACAACCCCTTAACCCCAAAAATACCCCTGTACCCCAAAACCCAAAACAATCCCTGAACCCTAAAAATACCCCTGTACCCCAAAACCTAAACCTACCCCTGAACCCTAAAAATACCCCTGTACCCCAAAACCCAAATCAACCCCTGAACCCTAAAAATACCCCTGTACCCCAAAACCCAAAACAACCCCTGAACCCTAAAAATACCCCTGTACCCCAAAACCCAAAACAACCCCTGAACCCTAAAAATACACCTGTACCCCAAAACCCAAAACAACCCCTGAACCCTAAAAATACCCCTGTACCCCAAAACCCAAAACAACCCCTGAACCCTAAAAATACCCCAGTACCCCAAAACACACAACAACCCCTGAACCCTAAAAATGCCCCTGTACCCCAAAACGGAAACCTACCCCTGAACCCTAAAAATACCCCTGTACCCCAAAACGCAAACCTACCCCTGAACCCTAAAAATACCCCTGTACCCCAAAATGCAAACCTACCCCTGAACCCTAAAAATACCCCTGTACCCCTTAACCCTTAAATACCCCTGCACCCCATAACCCAAACCCACCCTTAAAATACCCCTGAACCCAAAAAAAACCCATATACTTACCTTACAACTTACCTTAAAACATATACTTTTACCAATCATGCTTTTACAATGATTTTCGTCATAAAAGCATGCGAGATAAAAGCATATAATATATAAAGGCATGCAGTATGAAAAAATGCGGAGTAAAGGTACCTGCGTACTAATGGTATGAGGAGTGAAAGTATGCGGAGTAAAAAATGCGGAGTGATGGTATTTTACCCTCCCAAGGTGAACTGCTCCGTGAATTTACCTTGCCATTGGGCTCAGTAAACAGTTAGGCAATACTGCCCTTTCATCAGTTGACACCCAAATGCCATCTTCTCTTTTTTCACAGCCTGCTCTAATCGATGATGCAGCCTCCTCCTCTGAGACCTCATCCTGCAGCCGCTTCACCTCATCCCAAGTATCGGCTACAGATAACATCATGCTCTACCAGAATATCACTGAAACAAATTGGGAAAATTGACACAGACTGATGTGCTAGAAGCTGTAATCAGGTCGGGTGCTTCTCCCATATCATATGGTCCTTCCCAAAAATAAAATGTTACTGGGGAATGAATAAAGGTGGCGACCGAAATTCAGACTGAAGAGTAAGATAAATAGATCTTGCTTAACATCTGGGGGATGGAACTATTCCAAAGTGAGTGCAAATATTGGTTGTTCATTGTTTTATGGTTGAAAAACTGACTACTTCCAAAAACTGTGGTTATAGTAACCCACCGGATCCACCTTATGTTAAGTCAATTTATGTTATGCAGATTTGTGGTATGCAATATCATCCAGCATGATATCATGGCAATGAGTAAGTGTAAGTCTGGACACACATGGGACCTAGTAGGACTAGTCAAAAAGCCAGGTCTTCAGCTTCTTCTTGAATTCAATAAGTGAGGAGGAGGCAGTTAAGTGTACCGACAGGTCATTCCATAAATGTACGAGAAGGCTCAATCACAAGATCTTGTTTTCCATACCGGGTGGATTTGTGCAACTAGGAGCTGGGACCATCAGGTGTGTCCGGAAGGTTTGTGAAAGCAGATGACATTATTGAGGTATGCTCGGCCAATGTTATACAGTGTCTTGAAAGTGTGGGTGCGGAGTTTGAATTGTGCTTGTTTGTGAATGGGGAGCCAGTGGACCTCTGCAGGTGTAGCATGGGAGGTTGAGAGTGATTCTGACTGCCAAGGTCTGAATGGTCTACAGCTCTGGTGAGTTTTTTGTTGATCCCTGCAACAAGGATGTTCTGTAGTCCAGCTTGCTTGTGACTGGGGTGTGAGTGATGGTTTTCTGGATGCTGACGGACAGCCATTTGAAAATTGTACTCAGCATCATTAAGATGGGATGCATTGACTTGAGCAGTCATATTGAGTTTTTTTTTCTTATTCTTGCCCACCTATTACCTCAAGTGAGTGAATACCCTAAAGGCGTGGCTTGGCACCGATGGAGTGTAAAATGTAGGTGTACTTATATAGCGCAACCTGTCACCCAAAGGGCATCCTGGCGCTTGCTTAGGGAACACGTCCTGGTATTCCCCCTGTGAGAGGCCCCGGCAGGGTCCACAAGGTGAAAGCCAGGCATCCCGCTGCGAGGGGCCGTTGTGGAGATTAAGCAAGCTATTGCCCAGAGTTGCAGAGTGAGACCCCGTGAGTCGAGTAGGCACCGGCGCGAGAATTTTCGAGGCCGTGGAATTTTGAGCCCGAGACCCGCTGAGGGGGGGAATCGAACCCTGGTCCACGGTCGATCCAGCATCCGGGTCTGCCGCCTCTAACCACTGAGCTCCCGTCGGCCAGCCGCCATCCGAGGACATACTAATGCCCTAGACGGGGCCCAAAGCCCCACAGCCCATCCCTGTAGCTGAAAAAGGACCAGGCATGTACCAGAGATGAAACAAGCCTCTCATGTGGCCCCGAACCGCCAAAAATCAGAGAAGGTAAGTGGGGCACAGGGCACAGATGGCTTACCGGCTGAATTTTATATAACACATGTGGACGAGCTGACCCCCCCAACTGGTCACAATGTACCAGGGGGCCCGAGAGCTGGGAGAGCTGCCGGAAAGCGCCAGAGAGGCCCTTATTATCCCCATATCCAAGCCCAGGAAGGAAACTCATGACTATACAGCCTAGAGGCCACTGTCCATGCTGAACATAGATTCTGAAGGGTACGATAAAAATGAAGCGGCAGTGTTTGCATTTGACATAGAGAAGGCATTTGACAGCTTGGAGTGGCAGTATTTATATGAGGTCTTGACCAGGATGGGGCTGGGAGAGGGATTCCTGACATGGGTGCAGATCCTTTACATGTCCCCTACGGCCCGTGTGCGCACTTGGAGGATTATCTTATCTAGAAAGAGGGTGGAGAGAGGCACGAGGCAGGGATGCCCCATCTCCTCGCTCCTGTTTGCCCTGGCTATGGAACCGTTGGCTTGCAGGGCCAGGAGCAGCCAGGACTACTGGGGCCTGGTAACATTTATTTGAATTATATGCGAATGACCTCTTGATATTTTTATCTAACACCGTAGACTAATTGCAATGTGCACACAGCATGCTGGCCCTATTAGGCTCAGTGTCTGGCCGCCGGGTTAACTGAAAAAATCCAGCCTATATCTGCTAGCGCCTGGTACCCCCCCACCGCTGACACTGGAACACTTACGATGGGAGCCCAACTGCCTGCAGTACCTGGGAGTTAAAATATATCATGGTGCAGCAGATCTATTGGACGGTAACATAGGGAGGGCAATTAGGTCGGCAAAAAGAGCAATGGATTTTTGGGGAACGCTCCCGTTATCAGTGGCTGGGAGGGTGGCGGTCCTGAAATTGGTAACATTACCACACCTACTATATTATTTCGGGACTCTACCAGTATGGAGACCACGAGGGATGTTCAAGAAGCTAGCCTCAATGATCACGCCTTTTATTTGGGGAGCAAGCAGAAGGAGAGTGGCGCTGACAGCACTGCGACACCCTACAGAAGAGGGTGGGCTGGCAGTGTCTGACCTCGAGGCTTACTATTAAGCAACACAACTATACTGGCTGATACAATGGTTGGCAGCGGATCGAAACCCGGACAGACAGAAATGTCCAACTGCACCAGACACTGCCACACTGGCGAAAATCCTCCTGCGAGTGCGTCGCACCACAGCTGCGGATACAACTGTGACTAGGGTGTTAGTGCGCTGTTGGACCAGGTATTTGGGGAAGGTGGGCGTTGCAACTCCCTACTCCCCTGACATACCGCTAACGATGCTGCGCTACCTCCCACAGGGGGAACATTGGGCAGGACTGGAGGATTGGGTTGAGGCAGGACTAAGGGAGATGGGGGACCAATACCGAGACTCCATGCTTCTCCCCTTGGCAGATTTGCAGACTGCGTATGATTTACCTGGGGGTCACTTCCTGAAGCATAGGGCTCTAACATGCAGGATTAGAACACACTGGAAGGGTGGGGACACAGAGCCGCGAGCACTGGTGGGATGCAGGTACGTGGCTCTGTCAGCTGGAAGAATTAAGACTGTGTCCTGCCTCTATAAGGCAATACGGAGAGATATGCAAAAACCGCTGGAGCACTTGCGAACACAGTGGGAGGAGGACCTAGGTAAACAGATACCAAAGAAGGAATGGGACAAAATCCTAGAACGTACCGCGAAAGTATCTAGGAGCGCCCAATTCAAATTATTTAACTACTATGTGCTGCATAGGGCATATCAAACGTCGGTTCACATCAGGAGGTACTTTGGTGCAGACTCTGTGGCATGCCTGAGGTGCGGAGAAAGAGAGGCGCACATACTTCATATGTTCTGGAGCTGCCCATTTTTGCAAACTTTCTGCGGGGAAATTAGACAAGTAACAGGTGACCTGATCGACAAAGAGCTTCCACAGAGCCCAAAACATTTCCTCTTAGGGTGGTTTCCCCACATGGCCAAAAATAGGGTGACGGGAAACTTCCAAGACCTTGCCCACATTTTGGCCAAGCGGGAGATAGCCTAGAACTGGAAGGCGCCGGGAGGGCTGAGACTCGCCACCTGGAGAAGAGAGCTTGTAAGATAGGCGGGGGAAGAAGAAAGACTGCTACTCTGAGAGGCCAGCCGGGGAATAGGCAAGATGGAGAGGGCCAGAGCCTGGGTGAACCTAGTGAAGAACTAGTGGTGACTGACCAAGACGCTCTCTGTGGGGCGAGTACTCCGAGAGCAGCTGAACCAGACCCAGTAGAAGGTATAGCGGGATAGCACATGATTCTTAGGGACATCGCACACGACCACCCAATACCATGTAATTGCCACAATTTACCTATTAGCATACATCTCAAGGGGGGAGGAGGAATTGTTCTGTTGTTAAGGGGGCATTGATGGAGAAATACCAGAGAATGTTACAGACAAGGTGTGTACACCACAAACCAGATCAGAACATCCAAACAACTGTATGTATTGATAATATTCAAATGGCAATATAATATGGTTAGAAAAACAAAGAAGTGAGCGATTACCCTAACTGTTGCCACCTCTCATGCTTACAGACAGCTTAGTCAGGAACCAGTACAGTCTTTACTGAAGGGGGAGTTATTTCACTGTAAAAACCAATAGAGGTATAATCATTTGATGTTCCCTTCACCATTAGGTTTTGCAAACAGATCTAATATAGGGGAATTTAAAGATTGTCCTCTATTGCACATTGACTTTTTAACAAACATATACACATATTTTATCAATAAACCACCATTAAGACCGCATTGGGGCTCAGTCTAGGACCACTTCCTGCTTGTTTCTCTTCTTGCCAGCAGAATCAGGTAAAACAGAAATTTATCATGTACCAGGTAGTTCTCGTCCCTCCCAATCATTTCCCCCAGCCCCCCAAAGAATATAAAAGTTGGCCTTACATCTACAGTTTATCCCAAAATGTTTTACCCGCTTTTTGCCAAAACTGAGTGAATCTTGAACAGCTAAAATACATGTCATCTTGCTTTTTTTACATTTTTAATTCATGACTTTACAGAACTTTGCAAGCTTGTGAGGAGTCCAGTAAATTCTGTGGAGAGTGAACAGATGATTCCTTCTAAATGGGGAAGATTTAACTGTGGAAGATAACAAATGTAGTGGACTTGCCAAAGTTCCTCCAACTTCACATGGGGCAAATATCCTTCCCACACATGGCACGCTGAGATTATACTCTCCTCTGCTGCCTTTCACAGGTGTTGATACAACTTGGCCACTTCCTGCTTCCTTATTTTGATGTCTTGCAACTCCACTTTCTATGCTAGGTTCACAGTTAGTCCAGTCTTGGGTCTTAAACCATGTGGGCAGCTGATAGCATTTGAATCTTGACATGCCAGATCTTACAAACATTCTACAGCCATCCCATAACAGCATCTTATCCCCCAGCATTAGCTGCCTACATATTTTGATCCCAGTATCTCTCAGTTGGCCAGCCAGGCAGTCCTTCAAACACTCTAGGATTCCTAGGCCGTCTCAGATTGGTGGCATGTTGTTATAGTATGGTATACATAATCACATCCCAAATTCAAACCATAACTTAGCAGAGGACCCTAAGCATTTCAACCTATCTTCTTTTTAGACTACGGGGCACCAAATTTAAAGAGAAAACCCTTTTTCGATAGATTTTCTGTCATTCACATGTCTCATCTGGGTGAAAAAACAACATCCTCCCGTTCTTCATTTGAAACACACAGTAGTATAGCTGGAGGTCAATAAGAGCTTAGCCACCCTTATCTAATCTCCTTCTAAGCTTCTTGCATGATAGTTTTATACAGCTGATGAAAGTGGGTACTCTTTCTTGAATCGTGGCTAGAGTTTTCATCTCAAACGTAAAGGAGATATTGTTAAATAAGTAGGTGATTTTAGGCAGGATTGACATCTTTACCAGGCTCACTTGAACGTAGATAGATAAGGGTAGACACTGCCACTTTCTCATCACTCTATCTAAATCTTTGCCTACCTTTTCTAGATTTTCTTTTGCAAGCCTGTTTAAATCTTGGACTATGTTTATCTTTATATACCGTATTACTTCTTTACTATCACCACCGTTCCACTCTAGGTTCCATGTCATGACCTCTGACTTGGACACATTAACCTGTGTATCCTGAGAAGTTCTGAAAAATGGCAAACTCTTGTTCAATATGTGAGAGAGCTTTATTAATATCCGAGGTGTATATCATCAAATCATCATGTGAAGAGTTATTTTGTGACCTCCCCCCTATGAGAACAGAACTATATCTTTATTCAGCCTTAGACTTTGAGCCACAAGTTCTATATATAAATTAAACAACAGTGGAGATAATAGGTATCCCTGCCTGGTTCCTCTAATAATTCTAACCACAGGTGATAAGTTCCTATTCACTGACCCCCTTACCATCAGGGAGTTATAACTCTTTGGCAGTACCTCTCAGAATGACCCTTCGAACCCAAGATATAAAAACCTTGAAGTCACAGTTTAATAATGAAACTAGGCGGTATGACTGGTACTCACGAGGATTTTTACCTGACTATATGATATGGGAGATAGTTGACTCACTCCAGGATGGTGGTAGTGGAGTGCCCCTCATTTAATTAAACAATGTTGAACAAAAGGGGACCACACTGTCAGCTAGAATGACCTATATTTCAAATTGGATTCTTTTGGTCCTACTGCAAGATAAGTCATTCACTCCCTCCAGTTCTTCCGAATCTTGTTCCATAAGAGGGGCATATCGGTTTCCTGTAGGTACAAACAAATCTTGGGCCCCCAGCTACTCTATTTCCCCACTGCTATTATCTGGCAGATTCCATATCACTACCTTTAACTATGGCACCTGTCTCCTCCATCTCAATAATTCTTTTCTTTGTTTGACCTAGACTCAGGGCTGGAATTCCTCACTTGACTTTACCTTAAAAAAGGAACTTACAAAGGTGTAACTTTAATATTCTTGACTGCTTGGTTACCAGTGATTTCCCAGATTTCTCAGCTGTCACCCATCCCCTCTTCAATAACTCTTTTATTTCAGAGTTCATGGAGCACCTAGGCACCAGCTTCCTGATCAACACCCTATTTCCCTTCGACAATCCCTTGCTCTCACCCATCACTGATGCTGTTAGTGGGAAATTTACAGATCTGAGGCTGTTTCTTTTCTTCAGTTCCTTATTCATACCTTTTTTTGGGCCTGGATTGTACGATTGAACTCAAATTCCATAGAAAAGACCTCTGTTCGCTCTATTCTTAGTCTGTCCCTGAGCACCTTCCTTCTGTTCCATCAAGTGCTGCTTCTCCCCTCATTTTTCCAGCCCCTTCCTGACCACTGACCTTGTGAGGAGACAGCCAGTATCAAATTCTCCTATGCTTCTTACTTGTGTCTTCTCTCCATTGCCCTATTTAGAGTATCCCGAACGGACTCTGTCTCCTCATGCAACCAAGGAGACTTGTGCTAACCGTGCCTGCACCTCACCCGAGTGAGACATGCAATGCCACCTGTCATCCCCTGCCCAGTTATGCTGCCATGCGAAACCAGTGCAGTCTAGACTGCCCCGTCATTCAGTGCTGTGAGATCATTTCCTTGGTCAGCAAAATCATCTAGTTTAGCATCTCTGGTGGCCCTTAAAAAGGTATGATAACGAGCGGGTATGAGGGTGAGGCACAGTTGCTATCTGATGTCAAGAGCTTGCAACAAGTTACTCCAGACTGGCCACCATGTTTTCCGGTTGAGTTTGCTTTCTATGATGATCTCAGGATTCCTTTCTGTTATGGTTGACTTGGTCGTAGGTCCTAGATATGTTGCCTATGTGATGTGCGGTTCCTGAAGATCAGGATTTGGTCTTTTAGATACATGGCATTAAATAGTTACTCTTCCTCCAGCACGGTTTCATTCATCATGCAGGCACTGAACTCAGGCTAGGAGGTGTGTGTCATAGTCATGGGAGAGAAGGTGGATGTCATGAGAGCGTATAAAACTGGCTAGAGGGATCATGAATGCATTAAAGACAGTCGTGCTCAGGTAGGATCCTGGATGAGTTTGCTGGCATCCAAGATGTCTGGTGCCAGACTGAATGACTGGGTCCTTACAGTCAGGAAGAAGTATATCCATTGGAGCATGTGTTCTTGGATTTTGATGCTGTGTAGGCATTGGATGATGATGGGGTGGGAGACTATATCAAATGCTGCAGAGAAGTCCAGGATGAAGAGGACCGCCATGTCTCTGTCCAGAGTCTTGTGGATATCATATGTGGGATGATGAGAGCAGTTTCCGTACTCTGGTTGGGTCTGAAACCAGACTGAGTTGCTTTGAGCAGTTGGTGGTCATTGAGGTATTCAGTGAGGTGTCTGATTTTCTCTATGACCTTGGCTGGGAATGGTAGCAGAGAGATTGATCTGTAGTTGGTGAGTGTTGAAGCATTTGCAGAGGGTTGCATCAGCAATGGGAAAACAATTGCATGTTTCCAAACACCTGGGAAGGTTGCAGAAGAGGAGGAGGCATTAAGAATGGTGTTGAGCATGGCCCTAATGGGTTGAGGTCCTCTGGAGTAGGTGATGTGTGTGAAGGGGTCCGATGGGGCCCTGGAGTGGATGAAATTTAAGGCGGCAGTAGTTTCCTCTGGGGTAATGATTGGCCATATGGTTAGCATTGGGTCTTTGGATAGGATCGGGAGGTTTTTGGCGAGGTCTGTTTAGCCCAGTTGCTGGCTAAAGCTGCTGTAAATCGTGCTGACTGTTAGATCTGGTATCCTTGGTGTGGTTCCCCCTGACATTTTGCCTTCTGACCTCCTGTTTTTCCGACTTCAGTTTTGCTGTTTCTAGGATTCTGGGGACTTTACCACTTTTATCCAGTGCTACGGTGCATATGTTCAGTACACATGGTAACATTGGCTTAATCACAATTGGCTTATTTAATGTACTTGTTAGACCCTAGTAAAGTGCACTGTATGTGCCCAGGGCCTGTAAATTAAATGCTACTATTGGGCCTGCATCACTGATTATGCCACCCACTTTAGCTGCCCTTTAAACATGCCTCAAGCCTGCCATTGCAGACCCTGTGTGTGCAGTTTTAAAGTGCCATTTCGACTTGGCAAAATTACCTACTTGCCAGACCCAAACATTCCCTTTTATTACATATAAATTGCTCCTAAAGTATGACCTAGACAGCCCTAGGTGCAGGGAACAAAGGGCCAGATGTATGTAAACTACATTTACAGATTCTAAAATACAGAATTTTACCGATTCTGTATTTCAGAATCGGTAAATGCTATGTAGGTAATAAATTGGTAAGTGTTACCGAAGCGGTAATGTCCATTCATCCCTATGGGCCTCGGGCATGTATGTCTGCCACATGGCACTGTAATAATATGCAAAAAATTGCTTCTTTTGGGGTTTTCGATAATTACCACCCAACTTGTAGTTGGTGGTAAATAACGAATCCTACAATGGGAAAAGCACTCATTTAAGTGCTCCCTACATTAAGGATTCGGTAATTTACCGATTCGGTATTTAAGAATTCAGTAATTTATCGATTCCTTAAATTAGGCCCCTACATCTGAAAAGCCTAATTCCGGTCGTTAACGGCCGAAATTTGGTAATTTCGGCCGTTACCAAGCAGAATGAGGCTTCCTACATCTGGCCCAAAGTATTTAAAAGTTAGGACATTTACCTCTGAGTTTTACATGTCATGTTGGTGAAAAACATTGTTCACTACTGCAGGGCCTATCTCATAGTTTAACATAGGGGTTTCCAACTGGGCTTTGTGCATTCCTTCTGCACAGTCATACTCAAAGGGGGCTTGGATTTGACATTTGCATCCTGATGGGCCATCACTAGGCTGATGGGCCTTTCTTAAGCAGATTGGAAGGGAGGAGCTGACGCTTGCACCTGCATAGGGCACTTTGAAGTCTCCCCCACTTCAAATGCACATTTGGGTATAAGTATTGGATTCCTGACACCATCAAGTCAGAACCAGGGACATTCTGCCAGGAAGTAGAGCTGCTGTGCTGTAGGAGGGACTGCCATTCTGCTAACTTCTTTGCAGTGTTGGACTGCTGCCTGTGCTTTAATAGAGACAGCCACATGGCTGCTTGCTTTGCTGTGCTGGCCTGCTGCCTTTTGTCTGCAAGTGAGAAGGACTGGACCTTCTCTCTACAGCCTTGAACAAAAATGTGCCCAAGGGCTTGCTGGCCTGCCCCTATTCTTGAAGTCTCAGGCCATCATAAACTTCCTTTAACTCTGCTTCAGTTGCTGGGCTCTACCAACTGGGAGTCCTGCCCTGCCAGGATATGCTAATCCAGTCATGGGTCTTGTATGTGGGTTCTACAGCGGTTTTCCCTGCTAAAAGTGATGCAGTGTTGACTTTGCGCCTATCGGAACTGATGCAGTGCCCTTTGACGACAATGCCTTCTGATCCAAAAGCATCCCTCGACACCACAACGGCAGGGGACCTGGCTGAGATGTTCGACAATGACTCAGCACAGATCCGAGGTCCCCAATGTGAGTCTAAACAGGGTTGCAGTGCCTGCATTATAAGGGGTTCAAAGATGATGTTGGACCTGACTGTGAGGCAGGACTTTGATGTGTTGACCCAATTTGTGAATTCAGAACTGACGCATCGAGTTTATTCTTAAAATTGAATGTCTCAAGTTCTACTGTTTGGATTTTTGTTGTTTTAGTCTTGTTTTACTCAGATAAATATTCTCTATTTATTTTCCTAAACTGGTGTGGAGTCTTTGTGTGGTGTTTTCACTGTGCTATTATAATTCAGTTGTTGCACAAATACTTTACATATTGCCTCTTAAGTTAAGACTGACTACTCTGTGCCAAGCTACCAGAGCGTGAGAACAGGTTAATTTAGGTTGTGTATCTGATTTACCCTGACTAGGATGGTGGTCCCTACTTGGACAGGGTACAAAACTCTGCTGATTAGAGACCCAATTTCTAATACTGATGTATTTTGAGAGATTGTTGCAGTGGTCCTGCGACAGGGTGATAGAATTGGAAGTAGCCAATTGTGTGGTGAAATCTTTCGCAATGATGATTTCTTTGCTTTTGTTGGTGCTGGCATCTATGAGGTCCTTCTGAGTGACACGTTTGGTGGACCAGATTATTTGGTGGTAGTATCTCAGGGTGGATTTGAATGTGCTCCTGTCTGCAATGTGTGACTTATTCTTCATTTGCACTCCAGTTGTCTACAGTGGGCTTTCGTTAGTAGGAGTTTGTTGATGTACCAACTGGCCCTCAACCTGGATCTTGTTGCATTGCTGTCTTTGAGGGGGCATCCTGGGACCCCAATACCGGTCCCAGGATGCTTGTTTCTGGTCTACTAAGAACCTTGCCTGGAAGTAAGAGATGGACTGTTACCATGCGGAGCAGGTACAAAACTGATTTGAATATGGAAGGGTCCAAACTGGGGTGGCATGTTGAGCAAATAAATTATGCATTTAACCCAGATCTGTGACTGTGAGTGAATGCTTGAATTGTTCAGCATTCTGTTCATCATCTGTTCTTTTTGTGTTCCAGTTTAGGCTGGCTAGTCTGGCACAGGAGTGTGTGTGTGTTGGACCTGGGTGGGGATTCTGGACTTGATGAGGGAGTGCACTGTTCATGGAACCAATGTGGGCTAGTTGACTCAGATGTTGTCGATACACATAGACGTAAGATATAGACTGTTGCATACTTGTGGAAAGGCGGACCTATGAAGACAGACCAAAACAGACCAAAATCTGGCAATCATGTAATCCCATAGAGACACTTACATAACTGTTAGATTTGGGGGTCTCTAATTGGCAGAGGTAGGGACCTTTGACAAATAGGGAACCTTGAGTCAAGTCAGCAAAGCTCACTCTCTGAGCTACACACAATTCTTGTTACTG
This sequence comes from Lissotriton vulgaris, assembly GCF_964263255.1. NCBI lineage: Eukaryota > Metazoa > Chordata > Amphibia > Caudata > Salamandridae > Lissotriton > Lissotriton vulgaris. Next base: position 1,088,742,515 of record NC_141696.1, on the reverse strand, counting down.
GGCTAAGACACACATGGCCTCAAGCCTCTCGAGCTCTTAATGAAGCTCCCGCATTCTTAACTCATGCTCCATTTGCATTCTCTTTTCCTCTAGGGTCCATTTCCTATTCTCTAACTGCCCGTTAATTTTGGCTAGCTCCAACTCATGCATCCTATTCCTCTCCCTGTCCTCAAGCTCCTCTGGGGACAGGACTTTGGCAGAAATACTGCTACCTGCTGGGGAGGTTGCTCTCCTCCCCCTTGTCCAAATGGCCCATTCAGCTGCTCCTCTGCATTCCCAACCCTTTCCTCATTCTCATGGGTACTGCTTGCTGTGACCCAGGCCCTCAGCACCTTTAGGAACTCATCCTTCTTGGAGAGACCGGTCATAGCATCTTTAAATTTCCTGCAGAAGTGCTTTATCTGTTATACATTGTAGCATTCCAGTATCTCCTCTTCCCAATCACAATCATCAGATGCTATGGATGCTGCTTTCTCCATGGTGGTTAAACTTGGCAGTTCTGCACAAAAATAGAAAATCCCAGGGAAAACAATCTACCAAAAAGTATATAGTTGCGTTTGGCCTGCACTCACTAGCAGTATTCACCAATCAGTGTATATGAGTCACAAATACAAGTTCAAATCCTCACCGCTGACCACCAATGTTAGATTTGTGGGTCTCTATTTGGCAGAGGTAGGAACCTTTGACAAATAGGGACTCTTGCATCTAGTCAGGGTAAGGGAGTATTCTCCTAAAATAACCCCTGCTCACCCCCTTGGTAGCTTGGCACGAGCAGACAGGCTTATCTCAGAGGCAATGTGTAAAGGATTTGTGAATACATACAGTAACCCAGTGATACAATTACAGATGGACACCGCACAAGTTATGTATAGACATAAGACAGGACCACAAATGACAACAATCCACAATACTGTATATTAAAAATGGAAGAATTAGCTTAGTTCTCTTACGATGTAAAATGCGACACTTTGAGTCAATGTACCTTAGGATGCGTATCGCTATGCAATGAAACGGTTGCAGGGAAGGTGATGCGTCGGTTCCCTACACGGAAGAACGGTAATGCGTTGGGTCCCTACTGATGCATAGGGGATTCCTGGGTTCTTCTCTGCGAGGGGAGGTGATGCGTCGGTTTCTTACTGCTCTTCCATGGCGAGGCGGGCCGCAACGCAGTGATTCGATGAAGATCCGGTGCAATGAAACAAAGATGGCATCTTCTCTTGGATGCGACACGATGTGTGCATGCCTGACGGCTGTGCGGTGACTTAACGATTCTTCTGAGCCGCGACAGGCCCTGCAACACGCCGCCCGGTGATGCAGCGGCATCTGATGCGGCATCGATCCTCTTCTCTGGCGATGTGACGCGCTTCGGCAATGATGCGACAACTTGCAGAGGCGACACGCTTTTCCAGGGATGCAACAACAGCGGCTGGGACATGCTTCTCCGATGATGCAGCGGCATCTGCTGTGACATTGATCCTCTTCTCCAACGATGCGAGGCGCTTTCGCGTTGTGAAGCGACTGCGGCAGTTCGGAGACACACTTCTTCTTCTTGAGTCGCGCTTCCAGCTTCTTGTGACATGCAGTCCCTCGGAAAGCCCAACACAACTGCAGGCACTTCAAAAGAACTCTTGGTTGGTGGTTGAAGTCTGTTACCCCTGAGACTTCAGCAGGAGGCAATCTTTCTCAAGCCCTCGGAGAACCTTCAGAAGTTGATGAAAGTACACACAAAGTGCCTTTCTCCCTTCTTTGCCAGTCAGGCAACCACTGCAGGCCAATCCCCCAAGTAGCACTTCAGCTTAGTGATAGTCTCTCCTCAGTCTCTCTGGTTCCTCTTCTCGGCAAAGGTTTCTTCTTGTTTCCCAAAAGTGATCTAAAGTTCTGGGGTCTGAGTCCCCTCTTTTACACACAGTTTTTCTTTGTTCTCTGAAAGCAGAGAGGCCTTGGCCTAGTATAAACCAGTTCTGGTCAGTCCTGGAGCACAGTGCAGGCCAGGGACATCAGGTGCACCACCGGAGGTGGATTCCGCACTGTGGGGGGAGGCACAGCCCTATTCATGTACCGGGTGCAACTCCTCCCTCCTATCTGCATGCAGATCTCTCTATTCAGCCCTGTACTGACTCACCCTGTCTCCTCAAATCCCCAGCCCCTGTCACTCAAACTCCAGACAAGGAATACACAACGTAGCAGAGACAGGCTTGGATGCTTAGACAAGAAAATAACTACTTTCTAAAAGTAGTATTTTCAAACACAGAATGTTAAAACCAACTTCACTAAAAGATGCATTTTATCATTCTGAGTTCAAGCATACTAAACTCGAATTTCTACCTAGTTCCCTGAGTCAATTAGGTTTATAAGATGCAATATTCAAACTGCCCATTCTGGCCTAAGGGGAACAGGTAGCCTTGCAATAGTGAAAAACGAAAATGTCTGTAATTCACTATTAGGACATGCCACACACATCAGGTCGTGTCCTACCTTTCACCTACAATGCAGCCAGCCATTGGGCCAACCATAGGGGTGACTAATATGCATAAAGGGGAAGTTTTAGGGACTGGTAAGTGGGTGCACTTGCCGAGTCAACATACCAGTACCAGACTGCACACAGGCTCTACAATGGCAGACCTGAGACACACTTTTACAGGCTGGTTCTGTGGGTGGCACAACCAGTACTGCAAGCCCGCCAGCAGCATTTGTTTTACAATCCCTGGGCACACTCAGTGCACTATACTAGGGTCTGACAAGTAAACCAAACCAACCAATCATGGAATCACTAATCCATACATCAATTTATAATAGGGAGAGCATATGCACTTTAGCACTGATCAGCAGTGAAAGCGTGCCTATAGTCATAAAACCAACAAAAACAGATGAGACAAAATACAGGAGGAAGGCAAAAACTTCTGGGATGACCCTTAAAAAAGGGCCAAGTCCAACAATAACTATGTAGAGAATGATATGTTTGGTAGTGGTAAATAAGGGTCAAGCCCTGTTGTGTTATTCAAGAATGGTTGGGGTCAACTGCATTCCATTGACAAATGTATGCAATCACATTGTTATTAGACCACTGATTGGCATTATTAATGATGACTTGTTATTTCTTTTGATAATAAAAATCAATGAAAAAAATGTAAGTATATTATTTTCCTAAATAAAATTACATATATTTGTAAAGCACACGTTCGCCCTGAAGGGTGACATGGCACTAAAATAGCAGGTGTTTATTGCTAGGCAACTAAATGGTACTCATTGTATAAACCTTAGAAGGATTTAAGGCTTAACAGACCCACCAGAATAGAATAGGTGACCATGAGGTCAAATGTAGACCCTTGAAGTGGATGCATTAGTCCACTGAGCCAACAGACCCATCTGAGTTAGTAATCTGATGTGAGTGTCTTATTTAGCATTTTTTAATGTTTCTCGCAATATTAATTTGGTACCAGATAAGCATATCACTTCTTGGATGACAATAATATTCTCTGGAATTATCCAACCTAATGCAGATTTATTGAGGAAATTACTCCATTGAAATAAGTCCACGGTAGTGGTTCACATTGCATGTTGATGTGGAGTAAGACGCCTACATTACACATTACACATTACAAACATTGTTTTTTAAATGTATTACTTATCAAAGAAAGTATGAATTGAAGTGAGTTAAGCAAGGACAAAGATGTGTTTTGCAAGGACAAAGATGTGTTTTAGATGAACAATTGCCATACGAGATAATCCTGAGTTTTATAGCTGATAGGCATCATTTCACATTACATTTAATGCACTACGAGAACAAGAATAGAATGTGCACAGGGAGCCTGGCATATGCCAGGGTCCTTAGCAGGTAATGGACTCAAATATGAATATTATTATGACAATAATTAGGAATGAACAGTCAACCCCCTGAGTTTTCATAATTACCAGAGTCTGCCCAAAAGTTTTGAACAAAAAATCGAACCTACGCTGCTTTGACAGTTCCTTGATGGCCCTTTTGTTTCTCTCCTTTCCTTTTCTTTTTTCAACATAATTGACATGATGATATCTGCCATTAGACTTGATGTACTACTGTTAATTCCATAATGAGGCACTGCACTGCTTTGGGGAATGTGTATTATTCATTTTGTTAGCCTGAATTATGAGACAAGACCAAGTGAACTTCTAGTAACTGTCATAAGTTTAGAAAAATTATAGAAGTAGCAAATATTTTAAATAATGTTATTGTTTTGCTAGCTCGCAAAATAGTGTTTCATTTGTTTCTTAGTTGTCTCATGAAACTTTATTGTATACTATAACCCCTTGTGTACTGCAGGTCTTTAATGCTCTCTTGTTTGCGTTCAAAGTTAGGAATGTGTAAATACGATGTCAATGAGTACCATGATGTGTGCCGCCCCGACAACGACAATACCAATAAAAGCAATGCCAAGGTATGTCATAACCTGTGCCCATATGACAATGTCAGTGCTCATAAATACAATGTCAATGCATGTCATAATCCATGCCTGCACAACAGCGATGAAACTGGCAGTGGCAATTTCAATGTATTCCTTAATCCATGTTCAAATGACAATTTTGTTACCAGTAAAAGCGATGTCAATGTACGTCAGGATCAAGAAATAAGATTGATGAGGAAATACCTTGATCAATACCTTGTTAATGTACGACTGAGATGATTTTCAAGAATGCAGAAATAGTTTTATTGTACTTCACACGATGTGTATAAAACTAGACAAAACTTTGTACACCAGGAGACTTTCCTTAGACGCATTCTGCTGTGACTCTGCCAGCAGCTGCGTTTAATGAAACCAACTTGTTCCTGTTTTGCCAAACGCCTCTTGTCCTTTTCATTTCTTTAAGGTAAATTTATATCCAAGCAACAAAACCTTTCCTTTAAATAAATAATAAACTTTGAACATTTTTAATTTGGTGGACATCCTCAAAGGCTGGACCTTGACAGAGAATGTTGACCAAATATTTAATGATAGTTTTTTGATACCATCCACATGTTATGAGCGATACCTGGTCAGATAAGTAGAGCAGCGGGATGCAGAATATTTTGAATAAAAATGTTGGCAAGTCTAACTTTTCACACATTCCTTCAATACAGTCACTACACAGAAAGAGATTTGGCCAATATCCGTGCCTAGGCTGCATAGTTCAAAATACTCGACAGGGAAGCTTGAGCCCCTCACTCTCTTTGGTCCTTGTGATGTACCTGGCCAGGCAGATCCAGGGGCATAATTATCAATTAATCATGCAGCACAGCGCAGCAAGTCACATTGCTGGCCTGTGATAGGGAAAGGGCAAGAATGCGCTGCATCTCACATTATGATACATCACATTCCTGTCCATCGCCCGTGCTGGTGCAGAATGTGCTGCATATCACCAATGCAGGCACCCTTGCATCATTGTGCAAGGGTGCCTATGCTGTAAGTGGGATTGTTTTTTCCTGCACAAAAACAATCCTCTGAGTCAATTCCTCATTCTATGTGTGATGCAGATTTCAGCACACATAGAAAGTGGAAGTGACAAGGAGAAATAAAGATGTGTCTCCTAGTTAACCCTCCCTTGAGGAGGTGTAGCATTTTGACACACTCCCAGGTCTACCAGTAAAGATAAATCTGGGAATGGGCCAAAATCCATGGGTGGATGCACGGTAATACGCAAGCTCCAGCCATGCAACGCCTGCAACAATTTGTGCTGTGTTGCGTTTCTCCAGATTTATCAAGCCACACAGGGTCACGCTAGGTGGCCTTACATGGCTTGATAAATTAAACTTAAGAGTTGCATCCCTCTTGTGCTTCAGTGTGTGGTGTAAGGGCGACGCAACACTTTTAAAAATATTCCCCCAGTATCCAAAGGAACAAACAATGGGGTTTCCCAGTATCTCTAGGAACTCGGTGAATATAGTTTAAGATAAAAAAACAGTCCCTTGGGGGAAGTTAAAGTGGCCTTTCCTTGCATATATGCATACTACACATCTCTGTGAGATTGCTTGTCACTGTACAAGCCACATAAAGAAAAGTCACAAAGTACGCTAACTCACTGATATCACTAATTCACTATGGTGGCAGGAGGACAGAGGAGTCTGCAATGGCTTCTTAAATAATACCAGCCAAAGCGAGCACCAACAAGTACGATTAGGTAGTGCTGAGAACCGGCCTAGTTCAAAACGGATCACATAATATTATTTACATAAACTAAACATAACTTACCTCTGAGTGTCAGCAGCATACTACTTCGAAAAACCAATGTTAGCTTTGTAGACCACAAACTCAACAAATAATTACTCACCGAGCTCTACAATCTTGATACCTAGTAGGTCAAGCAGGTCCTGCTCCAGGTCCAGGATATGCGTCCAGTAGTTTGTCAGCTGTTGCTGGGTGTGCTGGACTTGTGTGAAGCAGCATACACACTTGGGCACCATCCTTCAATGCAGCTGGTGCTTCCGTGGGTGGGGTATGCAAACAAAACAGGTGATGGACCGAATGTGGATCAATGTCACACACTCACCCCAGTCCGAAGATCTGGGCCCAAATCCATCGTTTTTTTGCACTCCACACCACCCTGGGTTAGACAATGGCGATATGCAAATCAGCTCTGACCCTGTGCCCCATGGGAACAGTCCAGTCGGAACTACAAAAGCCATGTCCTTCCCAGAACGGAATCAAGCATCCGAGGACCGGACCGGTTTCGAGGTAACACCTCTCATCAGCCCGGCTAGCTTGACTCCAGTGGTGTGGAGTGCCTGGGACCCACGTCTGAGCATCCCCAGCGCACTTATGGCGGAATTTGCAAACAAAACAAGTGATGGACCGAATGTGGATCAATGTCACACATTCACCCCAGTCCAAAGATCTGGGCCCAAATCCATCGTTTTTTTGCACTTCCGTGGGTGGGGTACCTGTGCCCAGGCCTGCCGCTTGCTGCTAGCATGGCTGGGAGGTGATGCTGCATGAAAAAAAGGAAAGCTGCCACCTCTGCTTTGCAAAAGATTGCTGCAGGCATCACCCCTTAACATTGCCGCTATCCACAAGTCAGGCGGCTGCTGTTGGCTGTTTGGGAGGGTCCTAGTCACCCTACTCTGCCATGGCGCAGGATGGGGTGAAAAAAAGAAAATAAACATAAAAAGGAAAGAAGGAAGAAAAAAGGAAGTAAAGGGAAAAACAAAAACATCAAAATGTCATAAAAACACACAAAAATGGAAGAAAACGTAAATTACATAGATACAAAAAACCACACTAATACAATAGATAAGCATTTGCAATGCAATAGGTCTCGCATTAGGAAAGTGTGAGCTATTGATATTGTAAATGACACATTTTTTTAATATGTATTGGCTTTTAAAATATATAAATTAACAGCATCGTTATTCACAAAGCCAATAGTTTACACTTTCCTAATGCGAGTCCTATTGGCTATGGCAATGCTTGTTGGTAGCAAGCAAGGACAGTGCTGTTGTGGTGCTGACTGATGATGTGGTTGGGCTGAGTGATGTGGTGGTGTATTAGAGTGATGCGGTGGTGTCCCAGAGTGATGTGTTGGTGTCCCAGAGTGATGTGGTGGTGTGCCCGAGTAATTTGGTGGTGTCCCAGAGTGATGTGGTGGTGTCCCCGATTGACGTGGTGGTGTCCCCTGACTGATGTGGTGGTGTCCCTGAGTGATGTGGTGGTGTCCCCGAGTGATGTGGTGGTGTGCCTGAGTGATATAGTGGTGTGCCCGAGTGATGTGGTGGTGTCCCGGAGTGATGTGGTGGTGTTCCTGAGTGTTGGAGGGTGGAGTTGGAGGGTGGAGGTGGAATTGGAGGGTGGAGTTGGAGTTGGAGGGTGGAGTTGTAGGGTGGAGGGTGGAGTTGGAGTTCGAGGGCAAAGTTGGAGGGTGGAGTTGGAGGGTGGACTTGGTGTTGGAGGGTGGAGTTGGAGGGTGGAGTTGGAGTTGGAGGGTGGACTTTGAGTTGGAGGGTGGAGTTGGAGGGTGGTGAAAGCAAAGGCTGTACGATGTCAGTTTTTTTCTAACACACAACACAACTAAATGCCTGTAAATGAATAGTACACGTAGTCAAAATACATCAGCAATTAGGAAAGAATAAATGAAGCAAATGTTTAGGTAATTCTGCAGGGTGATGGTACCAAAGATGTTAATAGAATCAAAACAAATCAAGAACCTTTACTTGGGGATGCGCTTATGATAACTATACTCTGAAAAACGATTTCAAGTGGCGTAAGGTAAAATGATGGGGCCCCCTGCAGAATGTGAAGGGGGGGCGTCCCTCATCTACCATATCTCACAGATGTTCATTGGCCTTGGGTGGAATGGGGCCTCCTTGTAGATTTGTTGGGGCTCTGATGGGGCCCCCTTGCACCGTAGGGACCTGCATTACATCCCTGTCGATTTCCACACATCATTTTTGTGCTACATAGTTTTTTTAGGAAAACGGCATGTCTATGCAAATTTGGTGGCCATATCAACGGAAAATGTGTTGTTTGTAACAGTGCGTAACCACAACAGTGCTACACTTGGATTTTCCAAATCCCTATGATTTAGGTGATGTAACAATAATGGCAGCACGTCCCTCCCCCACCCCCCCACTGCTACGGGCTACGCAGGTCTGAGGGACGCACAATGCAGTATACTACTGTCGCAAGAGGTGTAATATATTGTGACAGATAATCCCGGTCACCTCTGCTGGCCACGAGTCAAGCAGAGCTTCCCGACAGCAGGTTGCTCACGAGTTAGCACTCAAGGCAAGTATCAGGTAACAGGACACTTTGTTGTGTGTACACGCCTGTCCTCCTGCACCACGAACACAAATGATCAAGTAAAGCAGCACTGTGACACGTCGCGCTACTCCCTGTGAGTGCTAGGTCGTGGGGTGCCACCCAGGCGTTATAGCCACAAAGGAACTAACGTGGGAAAGGGGAGGGCAAAGCAGACGACAGACTGAAAATGTGGGGCGTATAAAACAGATGGAAGGGGCAAAGGAGAGTGGGAGACTGGTGGGAGAAAGAGGTGACATGTTAAGACAACAGGCAGATGGAGTTAAAATGGACTCGGTCAGAAAGAGAAGAAGGGTGAAAGAGAAGGATATAGTGCGTGACAGGCTGATAGGGGGGCTGTAGACGGAGGGTGGGGGTTCACTTGAAGCAGGAATAAATAATACAGGGAGGAGAGGGTACTATCTGAAATTAATGGGTGAATCCCTGAAAGTGGGGTGAGATTATTTATATGACGAAAATGAGGGTGCAAGGTGCGACGAGCTGAGAGCTGGGGAGAGATTCCCTGCTAGGAGTGCGGATGGCCCTGAGAAACGGAAACTGAGCATGGCAGGCTGAGAAAAGGGGCAGTTTACAACCTCTGAGAGGGACGAAGATGTGGGGTGACAAACAGAGTGCAGGATGTGAATAGCGGTATCAAGCTGAGAGGGAGAGGGGTGAGGAGATGCTAACAAATGGGCACAATGGATGATCTACAAATAAAAGGACACAACGGGGTGGGCATGCTGAGCCTGAGAGAAGGGGGAAAGCGGTGACAGAACGAGAGGGGTTTAGGAAGGAGTTAAGAAACACCGAGAATGGTGAAGTTAGACTGGCAAAGAAGAGTAGAGTAAACTGGAAGTGAAAAACCAAGTTGGGTGGGGGCGGGAGTGCATTGGCGGGGGAGCAGCAGCCTTTGATGTGCGAGCGAGTGGGAGGGAACACCATATGGGGTGTGATTGAGAAGTGAGGCCAAGCACGCGCTGGGGAAGCTTAGCGGTTGAGTACATCACAAGCATTTGGGACAATCCTCGCTGGTTTCAAGAGTTTGTTTTGCCTACTATACTCTCAAAGAACAACGCATGCGCGTTAGTTCTACGAGACCTAAAAATGAGGGGTAGCTAAGTTAGATAAGTGAAGACTGAAAAGATTGAGTAAGGATTGGAAAAAAACGTCTCACAACCATGAACATAACAGAAAACAAAATGGCCGTACCCATGTGAACCACGTGGCACCATTCACGCATGATTTCTGGTGCAAAAATTTGCTTTTGATGAGTAAGACGTAGAAACGTAATAAACATTTTTGAACCATTTCACAGAGTTCCACGTAAAAATCACCTGGCCAAACAATAATTGCTGATTTCCCTGCAGCTTCTTCTAATTTCTTCAGCTGTGGCAGGAAAAAGAGAAACTCTGATCCCAACCATTGACCTAGGGCCTGGAAGTGTTGCATGCTGTGACCATCACTTCCCTACTGTTATAAGAACATTGATATGCAGTTAAGCAGCGTTCACAAAGCATTATACAACAAAATTGAAGTCAGTGATGACAATGTGTATACAATACATAGAAGGTTTGCTTTTCAAAGTCAACTGGAAGGTTCGAGTCATTTTTATCTTTGAGTAGGTTTCTTACTTTTTTCTTATTTGCAAAATCTGAGTATAAGGCACTACTTAAAGAATAGTAGTAAGTCCAGCACCACACATGGCCACACATTATCATTGGTACTGCAACACCCTCCCATAATCATGGAGGTAGGGATGTAAAGAGTTAAAGTAAAGTAATGTTAAATTAAATTACATTTTTGTAAACAAGTAGAAATGTAAGTAAATTAAATCTAATGTTAAAAATAATACTGAATAGTTCATATGTATTAATTATTGTGAAAGCTCGTTGGGGGAATTGCCAACTCAGTCCTACCTGCGTGGACCCACGGATACCTTGTTCTCCTGCTCCGCTCTCCCCCGTCGCCGCTCCGACACTGCGGCCGCTGAGATGGGGGATCGAAACAAAGACTACACTTCCCAGCCTCCCCTGCTTGCACACGGGGAGGCCGACTGCCGCGTCAGACTCCCGTGCCTGGAGGTGCATAAGATTGAGCTGCTCCTGCGGCCGAGCGGGGGTGAAAGCTCGTTGGGGGAATTGCCAACTCAGTCCTACCTACGTGGACCCACGGATACCTAGTTCTCCTGCTCCGCTCTCCCCCGCCGCCGCTCCTGACACCGCGGCCACTGAGAGGGGGGAGCGAAACAAAGACTACACTTCCCAGCGTCCCCTGCTTGCACACGGGGACGCCGACTGCCGCATCAGACTCCCACGCCCGGAGGCGCATAAGATCGAGCTGCTCCTCCTGCGTCGCGGGACGTGCGCAGCCCAGCCCGGGCAGAGAGCGGGCCGTCTGTGGCCCTTCGGGAACGGCAGGGGACGGGACGGGCCACCCCCTTAAGATTCAACCATGGGTAAGCGCAAACAACTCTGTAATGGGGGCCAAGGGAATAAGAAGATAAAGATTCCATGGAAAGCAGATACTATCATATCATATTTGATATCAGTCGTAGGAGTGATTACAAAAGAATTGCAAATGCAGAAAAGGATCTGGGCTTAACATTATCAGTAAACGAAGAGGCTGGTCATCCCGAGGAGGGGGTCACACAAGAGTCCATAGACCTACAACTTGAATCACAGCTGGGCCCTAGTCATGTATCACCGCTAACAGCGGTCCCAATTGAAGGTAGTCAGGGACCTTTGCTAACCCAGGAGGATATACAGACCATATTAACTCAACCAGGTAAGGGGGACAGGCAAACAAAGAAGTGCAATAGGAAGACTAAGCACATTAATAACATATCAGAGGATCTGGATCTGGGGGATGATCTGTTCAACAGACTAAGTACTAAAATTGAAGGGCTCATTAATTTGCATCTAGAGCCGGCATTGACTAGCATCGCTAAGGATATTATCGATGTTCTAAACACGTGTGTAGCTGGACTGTTAAAGAGATGCGATGCTTTGGACAGCTTTGTCCAAGAGTTTCGTGGGCATCTGGACAAGACACCACCACCTCAGACTTTGCACCAAGGGAATTCAGGGCAAAGTGTGAACAGAACAAATGGCACTCCAATTACACATCCCAAATTAGCACATGTACCTGTTGTTAATACTGCCCGAGTTGTGCCGGCCCCAGAGGAGGATGTTAGGTCTCCTGTTTCTGGTAGTAGAAATGTAGTAAAGCATCATATCCCTATCCTGGATTGGCCCACAGCACTGTGGTAAGGATCCTGCCGAGTTGCCATGCCAGTTCAAACTACATCTCCCGCCCCAAGCCGCCCCCTTAGTGGCTGTGTTAACAGGGGTTCCTCCACTCAAGAAGAACGGGACTGAAAGCAATCAGGAGCTCATGGAAAGAACTAAAACCTGGTGCAATAATTACTCTAGTGGGGACACAGACATAGCTGCCAGTATAAATATGGTCAGAAGAGTAGGTTGGGTGGGCCCACAAAGAAAATCGCGTGAAGGTGACTGTGTGGTAATTAATTTTAAAACCCGAAACATGGCAGACCACCTTTTTTGGGATGGATCTGAGCTGCTAAACCTGGGCATTAGACCGCTTCCCCTTGGGTATTTTTACCCACTCCCTCAAAATAGGGCATGGCTTCCTGTTATCCCGGTGGTTAAAGCACAGGTACCCCATATAAATGCGAATAGTTGCTCACAGTCCGTGTTAGAAGGTGGGCACCCACTCAGGGCTGTAAACACAAATATCGAGATTCCAAATAAAATGGGGTGTACACTGGGAAATCGTTTCTCTCCACTCTCAGGAATGGAGGAGAACGATTGACTAAGTAACACCCAGGGACAGGTACCCATAGAGGGGACACCAGCTCTATCCTGCAAAATCTTGAGCTGGAATGTAGCTGGTTTAAGGGCCAAAATGGGTGATGAAATCTGGGAGGGGTTCTTAAAAACATTTGATGTAATATCCCTTCAAGAGACTTGGGATCCCCTAAATTGTTTTTCCTTGGATGGTTACTGCCAGTTCAGTATTCCAGCAAGACGGAGCATTGCGTGGAGAGCGAAGGGAGGGCTGATTAGTTTGTTCTCCCTAGAGTTAAAGGGCTCGCTCTTGCAACTTGACGCAGGATTCAAAATTGTCTAGCAGTGGAACTTTCAGTCTTCGATACAAGGAAAGTTCTTTTCATACATTTTTATAATTCTATGGAATCTGGTAATAACCTAGATTTGCTAGAACAATTCCTTTTAACTTATAGTTTGAAGTCAAATTGCTTTGACATCTTATTGATGGGGGACTTTAATATCCACCCCTGTGATAATTTTGGTATGAATAAGGCGTATGAAGTCCCACCGTTCTCTGCACCATCTCATTTTGAACATAGTAATCAGGGTGAGGATCTGGAACTTTTTTTAGCAAATTGGAACCTCTATGAGTAGGGATGTGGGGAGGATGAAAACAGGATCCCGACGTTCAAGGGGAAATACAAAGGTACTATCATTGACTATATATTTTTAACATCATTTATGTTATCTCATGTTTTAAGATATTTAACCAAGGTTTCCACTTACAATGACCACAATCCTGTGATAATTGAATTGTTACCAGGTGATCCCTTATCCTTTAGGCCCACATCACAAAAGGCTGTGAGGGAGGTGTTCCTAAGGGATCAGGGGAGAAGACTAAAATGGGCTAAAGTAGTCCCGGAGACCCTTCTATCTGAAATTCTATCTAAAGTAGAGGTGGAGGTCAATACCTGTCTGGATGCTGAGTTACAAGGCCCTGACATTATTAATGCATTTAACAACATCTGTGTACAAATAAACCAAAGACTACTTGTTAAAGGGATACAGAAACCTCAGTCTGGTAAAAGATGGTTTGACAAAAGCTGTTCACAGTCACACGCTGCCCTCCTTAAGGCTCTGAAGGCTACCCTCAGGGACAGGGGGCTCATAGCAAATCGGAGACTTGCATATAAACAAGCACTAATTGCAAGAAAACGGGAGCTGCAGGACGAAGCCTGGACAAAACTTTTGACACCTGAAATTCTAAAAGACAGTGGGAAATTTTGGGCAACTGTTAATCAGCCATTGTTCACAAATGATGTTAATTCCCCTCTTGACTGTAACATCATGAATGAGGTTTGGATAGCCCACTTTGAAAATATATATAGACTTCCTGTCAATGGACAAAGATCTGAACCTAATTTGCCCGAAAATTTCTTGTCCTCGTTGACTTTTGAGGTTTGTGAAGGGGAAAGGGCAATAGGGGAGATGTCAAAGAACAAGGCCCCCAGACCTGATGGGGTCCCTGCTGTTTTGTTTAGAGCTGCCCCAAACTTTTGGTTTAAAATTTTAACCAATGTTTTTAACTCGGTAGGGCCAATAGTCTTCCAGCCTCGTGGGCCACATCGATTATTATTCCGTTTTTTAAAAAATTTGTTAGACAGGATCCCTCTTGTTATAGACCTATTTCTTTAATCGATTCATCGGTTAAGGTGTTGGGCCGCGTGGTCCTGCATAGACTGAGTGAGTGGCTGGAAGAGAGAGGAGTGCTGTCAAATGCACAATATGGTTTTAGATCGAAACGGAGTACTATTGATCAGTGTTTAAACCTTCATCTTTTAGTCAGTAAGTATACAGCAGCTAAGGAGTGGTCTTTATACATGGGGTTTATGGACCTCTCCTCTGCTTTTGACCTCGTAAACAGGTCGAAGCTTTGGCACACACTTTTAAATATGGGAATTGATCTACCCTTAGTAAAGTTTTTAGCAGACTTGCACTCAGGCCTTTCAGCTTCAATTAGAGTTAATACTGAAGGGCGATGCACTAGACACTTTAGGTCAGAAAGGGAGGTCAGACAGGGGTGTATTCTTGCACCCCTGTTGTTTACATTATATATAAACGCCCTAAAGTCACAACTGGGGGAGGTTTCCCTGGACACCCCACTTATAGGGGAACTGGTTATACCAGTTCTCCTTTACGCGGATGATGCCGTCCTCCTAGCTCGCACTGGGGTAGGCCTGCAAAGGCTGTTAGATGCCTTTGGAAGCTTCATGGAGAACCTGGACTTGAAGATAAATGCAACAAAATCCCAGGTTATGATCGCAGCGAGGGTAAATCGTAAAACTAAAATTTAAACCTTTTCCTGTAGTGGGGAAGAGGTCTGCAGGGTGCCTACATTTCCCTACCTGGGAGTCGTCTTCTACGAAAAGGGAAGCTGGCGCCCACAAACCAATAGTCATAGCATGGCAGTTGCAAGGACCGCTTCAGCACTAATGGGGTTCACAAAAAAGCTTGGGGCCATACCAGTTGAAGCACTTTTAAAGGTCTACAAAGCTAAATGTCTGGCGGTTGCCATGTATGGTTCTCAGATTAGTGGTTATACCCCTCATGTTAAAATGCAGTTAATAGAGAATACATTTTTGAGAGGAGTTTTAACTGTCCCACAGTGTACCCCCACTTTTTCCATTCACAATGAATTAGGGGTTGGATTTGTTACAGATAAAATTAAAATAGCACCACTGATATATTGGCTAAAAATCTGGTTAAACAAAGAAATCTCCCTTAATCATACTATTTTGAAAAATTGTATAGCGCTGGATAATGCAAACAAAATACCATGGCTGTCTTGCATAAAATCTGGTTTCCAAAAAATAGGGTGCCCAGCCCTTTTTTCTTCACCTGAAACTATAACAAAAAAGGACATCGCTCTGACAAAAAATGCCCTGTTGAATATACTATCATTAGAGCGAGAGGAGACTGAAATGATGAAACCATTGGTAAGAGCTAACTATGCCCTAGTCAGTTGTCCAGGCCCGAACCTTACCTGATTATAGTAAATAACCCATACCATCGGCATCTCTTAATCAGATTTCGGTTTAGCCAGAAACATTTTTCTTTGGGCTTTTTTCAAACCTGGTGTACCCCTGAACAGGTCGATCCCTGTAAATGTGATAACTTTTCAGTACAGGATACTTTACACTTCTTTATGTTCTGTGACCGATACCAGGAGTGCAGACGGAAGTATTTGTTTCCTATTTTGAGGGAGGCGGGATTTACACAGGTTAGGCCAGCATTGTTGTATCTACAACAACTGAATTCACCCCGAATAATGTTTCATGTCGCCAGTTTCCTGGTTGCTGCTATCCGTATCAGGAACAAGAGCATTATGCCATCACTGACCCCAAGTAGCCCTGAATAACATATTTCTCTCCTTTTAGAATATGGTCTTAATGTACAGTATAATTTTAATATAGTTTTATAAGGTTTTTAAGACTATTCTTACGTGTGTGTCAAAATAAGCTAAAATGAGTACAACATGTATAGTATGAACTTTTAATTATAAGAATTTTTAATGTGTAATTAATTCTTTTGTTATTGTTAACAATTGTACCATGTCCTTTTATGATATTAAGTTATCGAATAAAGTAATTTGACTGACTGACTGACTTATTGCATTTTCTATTTGTGGCATTATCTTACACAAAATCCAAACAAAACCAACAGTAAATTGTGTGGTAATGAAGTCATTGCATATTGTTTTCTATTTATATTTGATCCCAACCATTATAGATTGAAAAAAGCAGAGTACTACTACATCAGGATATTATTTCCAAAGTTTGCCCCACATTTTGAGCGAGCATCTCAGAAAAAGTATTGGAGTTGGCTACAAACCTAAGGCTAAACAAGGTACATCAATATTGAACCTACTTTTGAATATATGTAATGTGAGGAGGATTCTGTTGGGCCTGGTATCTTTTAGCATCGGTTGACGATTCCCTCTAAAATGCTAAATTTGACTTGTCAAAAGTCTCTTTTTTGGGCGATGCTGTGCTATTGGAACTCATACGCAGACATTTTTCTCTCTTTGCTGATAGGTCGTGCATTGCAGCTGGTATATCATGTGGATCCTGACTCATCTGAATGACTGGGACTGTCAGTTCTTTAATGTTTACCTTATTGTTATGGGGGCTTCCTCCATTGGCCAGGCATTGCACAGGGATTCACCAGTTTTGTGTTCAATGCTCTGAGAGGGTTCTCTGTATGTACGTGTTATAAGGCTCCAAGATGAGAGCACCTCTCTTAGTATCATGTTTCCACATTATCTAGAGAAAAACTGATCAGAAGCAGCAGCAAAAGCAGCACCAGGGTGGAACTCTTGATTTGTGCATGTATATGGTAGTGGAGCTCTGATAAAGTGCTCTAAGCTTATAATAAAATAATGTGACCATCACTTCCCAACTATTATAAAAACACTGGAATGCAGTTAAGATGTGTTCACAAAGCATTATACAAAAAAATTGAAGTCAGTGATGACAATTTGTATACAATACATAGAAGGCTTGCTTTTCAAAGGCAACTGAAAGGTTCGAGTAATTTATATCTTTGAGTAGGTTTCCCAATTTTTTTCTTATTCGCAACATCTGAGTATAAGGCACTACTTTAAAAAAAGAAAAAAATAGAAGTAAGTCCAGCACCCGACATAGCCACACATTTCCATTGGTACTGCAAAACACTCCCATAATAATGGAGGAAGGGCTGTAAAAGTTTAATGTAAGGTAATGATACATTAACATACATTTTTGTAAAAAATTAGAAATTTAAATAAATTAAATGCAATATTAAAAATAATAAAGATTAGTTCATATGTATTATTTATCCGTACAATATTTTAATGCTCTATGCCGATTTTAAATATTAAAGTAACAATAAATCGTCAGTAAAATATAAATAAGTGATTGTTAATTATTTATGTACACCTTGTTTAGTTCTCATTAATACATATTTAAAAAAAATCTTAGTTGGGAATGTATTTTTTCATTCAAATTTCATTAAAAAATTCTGATTTTAATTAAATATATTTCCACTTATTACTTCTAAATTAATTAGTAGTGTTTTAGCAAACATTTTATTTTGTTCTACATTTAGAATAAATACTTAAAGGAATTTGCATTAATATGTAAACATTAAAATATTTAAAATATTTAATGTTTAGTAAATATATTTTTATAATTTTCCTTGTACTTTACTATAAAAATGCAAAACAAAATTTTTCGAGCATTATAAAAAAGGGTTTCAATATCTACAATTTAATTCAATATTTCATGCACATATAACACATATCTAGAGAGGAAGCAAAAGAGAGATGAACAAGGTGGAAACCTAGAGGCATATTTATGAGAGCCTTGCCTCATGTTTGCACCACACAAAGTGGTACATATGTGACGCAAGCCTCTAAGTCATATTTTTAAAGCCAAGCAAAGCCGCATTGCATGGCTTTGAATGGCTTCATAAATCATGAGTAAGGCAATGCATCGTAAATGTCTGCATTTCCTTACTCTTTGCAAGAGAAGCATAATTCTGCAGCACACATAGAAAGAGGAAAATGCCTCTATGGAATGTTTTTGTGCAGGAAGGTGCACCTTGCTGCACACAACCAATCCTGCGTACAGCACAGACACCCTGGCACTATTGTACAAGAGTGCCTGTGTTAGTGCAAGGATGCCGAAACTGTGCCAGAGCAAGGGGATAGGCCAGGAATGGCCGTATTGCTTGAATACAGTGCATTCCTGCCCTTTCTCAGTCACACTGGGCAGGGCAGAAAGGGGTTTTGCTGCACTACCCTGTACCTCTATTTCCATAAATATTACCTCCCAGAGTACAATGTAAAGTTTGCTGAGAGATAGGCAACAGGGTGTTCTGATGTGTGATTTGTAGTGAGTGTTCAGCTGCTTCCAGAATTGCAGGAATCTTGAGGGAATATAACTTGTATAATTACCATCAAACTCATTAAAACACACTTAGGGGCCGATTAGCGGGTCGGTTCGGAGGCTGAATTTTCGTCCGGTTCGTACACGGGTCCAGTCATCGAAGCACAATGTGAACAAGTGCAAAAGTTCCATCCAAATCGTTTCTGGGTCAGATCCGCTCCGTACGTAACCGTGGCGCACATTTCCGACCAAGCCAGTACGATGCTCGATTCTGACAGCCAGATCGAGTCGGAGCTTCCGGCTCACAATAGCTTCCGGAGCTGGACTTTGGGGGTCTGCATCAGACCCCCTGTCCCCCTGTTACCCACAGCCTTATGGCTCGGACACACCACACAGGCAGGTAGGGTGCGGATGGCACCAACGGGTACCACTGTAGGTGGCACACTTGTCCGGAACGTACCCATTCAGTCAATGGGAGCCCATGTACGCATTGTATGACTGGCTCCCATTGACTTCAATAGGAGTCCAACCGAAACGAGTCCGACAGCATACTGCCGCATCGTACTTGCTCGGTCGGACTACAGGAGTCTCGATCGGTCGAAAACACCCCAGATCCGGCTCGGTCGGAGTGATATCCGACCGAGATCGGAATCGGCCCCTTAGAGGTAATTCTTCAAGGCATCCAGTTCTTGATAGTTTTGCAATAGAGTATAATTAATTATAAATTTTGAGGAAAAAATATTGTTAGTTTTGCATTACATACTTGGAATTTAGAAACTTACAATCAACACATTCTTAACTCTCACAGTCCTTTGTTCATGAAATCAACCTCAGAATCACATACAAAATAAAACATTACATTATTAATGTTATATCGGATGGCATCAGAAACTAAATTTGCAACTCAAACTTTGATTGCATCATTGTTATCTACAATGAAACCACTTTACATTAAAGATGTTGCATATTTAAACATAAATAATACATTCAACCTTGAAATATAACACAAATAAACATGGCCTTGGCTTGAATGAATCCCGTTTTGATATCCCGACAAGCAGTTTCAATACATTTTAACGATGTTTAAGTGCACTTTTGATAGAATTATGCATCAGATGGGTGCACATCAAACTAAAGTTAAGGGTTATTATAAAACACGGCAGCAGGGTGTAAGGCTGGCAGGCAATAGTTCCTTGACGATGAACTTTAGACAAGTTCTACTGCAGTAGAGTGAAGCAGAAGAGTGTGTAGCCAGTTATGCGTGCTCATCAGATGACAGTATGCCAAGGGGCCCAGGGTGCTGTGGCAACAAATGATGGACGGAATGCTGAATGAATCAAACACCCACCCCCAGTCAAGAGATCTGGGTTAAATCCCTTGTTCATTTGCTCACTACTCCACCCTAGTTTGGACCCAGCAATCTGCAAATCAGTCTTGACCCTGCTCCTCATCGGAACAGTCCAGCGCAAACTGCAAAGCCGGGTCCTCCTTGAACAGGAAACAGTATCCTAGGACCAGCAAGGCGTATGTTGGCACTGTAGTCTGCATGGTCATAATTCCCTCCTGTCTCGGCAACGAGTATGCATTGAAACCTGAAATAGCAGCTCAGAGGTTACCACAGTAAATCTAGGCATGCCAGGAAAAAGAGTGGTGGCCTTGAAATCCATTACACTCTGCCACTGATAGCTGCAGAATGGAAAGTGCAGTAGTCTTTGTTTTTTTTTTTCCTTTGTTTTGTCCGCTGGCCTTAAAAGTAATACAATTAAAATAGTTATGATAGGAAGTGCAATAGAATATAAGCTGGACGATATACATATACCAGTCATAAAGTATTCGTAGAAGTATTCACTCATGGTCTACGGACACAGAATAGACGTACAAACACTTGACCATAGACAAAAACATGTTGTGGCCTGTCCGGTCCAAAAGTACAGTTACTGTAGTAAAGGTGCTTGAAAAGCTTTGAACTATAATAATAAACATTAAAAGTAGATACCCCAAATAAAATGTACTGCAAGGCACGTGCATACAACATTTAAAACATAGAACTTCCAGGCACATGCATCAAGCTAAAATGTGCTCGCAAAAATAGCGAATAGCTATTTGCAAGCGCTTTTTAGCATTTTCCAATGCATCAACCAAAAATACCCAAATCGCAAACTAAAGAGTTGTTAAAATAGGGAAACGAGATATTGTGATTCCTTAATAGTGATAAACCAAAAATGCGATAGCAAATAAGGAATCGCTAAAATAAATCGTATTACTATGCATGAAAAATCGCAATTAGAGATTTCCATGAAAATCGCTATTTAGCAAGTGCATATTAAGAGGAATCTCAGCTTCAAATCATCAGAAGGTTATTTAAACTGACGGTAGACAGACAAAATATTGATTTTTTAATATCGATCTACCATAATATCGATGTTTTAAGACCGAAGGGACAGAATATAGAAGGTAAGTAATATTGATTTTTTTTAATATCGAAGGGACAGAATTTCGGAGGTAAGTAATATCGATTTTGTTAATATCGATGTAAGTAATATCGATGTTACTAATATCGATGTTAGTAATATTGATGTTACTAATATCGATTTTTATATGATTTTTATGTATATTATTATGTATTTCATGTGTATTTTTTTAATGTAATTTAAGTAAATTGTGTATTTTAGTACCGTAGCGGGTTGTGGGTTTATAGGGGAAAAGGTTGGGAAGTAATTTAATGATACTTAATTAATTATTAACTTTTTAGGAACTATAAATTAATTTTAATTATTTGGTAATTCATTTTTATTATTTGGTAATTTATGTTAATGAATTGATTAATTGATAATTATGTTCTGTAGTAGGTTGTGGGTTTATTGGGGAATAGGGTGGGAAGTAATTTAATTATACTTCATTAATTATGAATTTTTTAGGAATTATAAATTAATTTTAATTAAGTAGTAACTAATTTTTATTAATTGGCAATTTATTTTAATTAATTGATTATTTGATAATTATGTTCTGTAGCGGGTTATGGGTTTATAGGGAAATAGGGTGGGAAGCAATTTAAATGTAAATAAGTATTAATTTATTTTCATTAATTGTTTTTGCTAATTATATTATTGGTGAATAATTATTAATAATTTTTATTAATTGTAATTAATTTGATTTAATTGATTAATTGATAATTATGTTAAGTGTATTATTTTATTATTGGCGTTCGTTGTGTGTTAATAGGGGAATAGTGTGTAAAGTAATTGATATGTAATTAAGTGGTTATTATAGCATTAGTTGGGTACTGATAATTAATTTTTGGGATATTAATGATTTTTAGTAATTATTTTTTTAATAATTATTTATTGGTATTTGTAAATAGTGCAGAATAATTTAATAAATATTTTTTTTAATATTTTAAAATATTAATTTATTCATAAGTATGTTATTTTTAACTTCTACGCTACCCAACACTTTCCCTACTGTTGCACTCTTTGGAGTGGGAATAGTAATTTTTGCCCCTACGCTATCCAACACTTTCCCTACTTTTGCACTCTCTGGAGTTGGAATAGTAATTTTTACCCCTACGCTATCCAACACTTTCCCTACTGTTGCACTCTCTGGAGTGGGAATAGTAATTTTTACCCCCATGCTATCCAACACTTTCCTTACTGTTGCACTCTCTGGAGTGGGAATAGTAATTTGTACCCCTAAGCTATCCAGCCATTTCCCTACTGTAGCACTCTCTGGAGTTGGAATAGTAATTTTTACCTCTACACTATCCAACACTTTCCCTACTGTTGCACTCTCGGGAGTTGGAATAGTAATTTTTACCCAAACACTATCCCACAATTTCCCTACTGTTGCACTCTCTGGAGTTGGAATAGTAATTTTTACCTCAACGCTATCCAACACTTTCCCTACTGTTGCACTCTCGGGAGTTGGAATAGTAATTTTTACCCCTACACTATCCCACAATTTCCCTACTGTTGCACTCTCTGGAGTTGGAATAGTAACTTTTTACCCCTAAGCTATCCAACACTTTCCCTACTGTTGCACTCCCTGGAGTGCGAATAGTAATTTTTACCCCTGCCCTATCCAACACTTTCCCTACTGTTTTACTCCCGGGAGTTGTAATAGTAATTTTTACCCCTACGCTATACAACACTTTTCCTACTGTTGCACTCTCTGGAGTTGGAACAGTAATTGTTACCCCTACGCTATCCAACACTTTCCCTACTGTTGCACTCTCTGGAGTGGGAATGGTAATTTTTACCCCTACGCTATCCAACACTTTCCCTACTGTTGGACTCTCTGGAGTGGGAATAGTAAATTTTACCCCTACGCTATCCAACACTTTCCCTACTGTTGCGCTCTCGGGAGTTGGAATAGTAATTTTTACCCTACGCTATCCAACATTTTCCTAACTGTTGTTTTTTTTGGATGTGGAATAGTATTATGTGTATAGATGAATTTGTAAGTTATAATATGTTTAATTATGTATAAGTTATTACAATAAATATTAAAACTGATTATTAAGTATATTATATATTATATGTATATGTTTAATTATTTTTTTATTTAATTATATATATTACTTGTTAATTTTAAATAATATAAACTATGTGTTACTATGTTTATTATATTTGTAAGTAGTTCTTAATTATTTTACTTTTTTTTTAATTTAAAAAAGTATATATTTTTTAAAACAATATTTTTGATATCTATACTTTTTTCTGATATTTTTGTACTTACCTTGTTGTAGATAGGATGTCGAGGGTGTTGCATTTAAGGTAGGAGAGATGTTGCATGCCCTGGGGGGGGGGGGGGGGAAACGTATCTGGAGATCCTAAATGGTTTTGCCATAACTGCTCTAAAGCAGTTAGAGATTTGAAAAAGGCCCTTAGAATCACCCCTCTGGATAGACTCCTGATTAGTCCATTAAGGTTAAACTATAAGAACACCCTGGCTAAAAGGAAAATGGAGCTGAAAAATGCACTTTGGAGGGAGCTTTTAGACTCCTCGACCTTAACAAACAGCTCCAGATTTTGGTCTACAATTAATCGTTCGCCTCTGTTAACACCAGTAGTGAAGGAAGTTCGGTCCAATATCACCGAGGAGGAATGGGTTTCCCATTTTCCCCAAATTTTTCAAGATATAGCTACCCATCCAGTCCAGCCAAAAGAGAAGATGGGATTGGAGGCCATGGTGTTCTCAGAACTGGAAATGACGGAGGGAATTAATAATCTTTCAAACAAGAAAGCCCCAGGGCCTGATGGTATTCCCCCGATTTACTTAAATCTAACCATCTGTTCTGGGCTCCTATTTTAGTAGCGGTGGGAAATGCTGCAGCGAAAAAGGGTTGCTCCTCATCCTGGGGAGTATCAACTATAGTTCCCGCATTCAGGAAGGGTGACAGATCTTTCACAATCAATTATAGGCCCATCTCCCTGATTGATTCTATTGTTAAAGTTTTAGGGAGTGTCATCCTGAAGAGGTTGACTACATGGGCGGAGGAGAAAAACATTATAGCTGACATTCAGTATGGGTTCCGCATGGGGAGTTCAACTATGGCTCAATGCCTAAACTTGTACTTGATTTTGGGTAAATACACACTTTCACGGCCAGGGACCATCTACATGGCCTTCATGGACCTTTCCTCTGCTTTTGACTGTGTCAATCGAGGAAGGCTGTGGCAGTCCATGGAGGCTATGGGGGTTGAGAAATACCTGGTGAATTTCCTGAAAGATCAACATAAAGATACTAAGGCTAACGTAAGATATACCACAGACTTCAAGGTGACAAGAAACTTTAGAACTAGTGGGGGGGTCAGACAGGGGTGTATCCTGGCCCCCTTTTTTTTAACCTCTATATAAACGACCTTGAAAGTGTACTGGTAAAGACAGGGGCTGACTATCCCTATGTGGGGCGAAGCGGACTGCCCGTCCTGCTATATGCGGACGACGCAGTCCTCTTAGCTCGCACGCCGAAAGGGCTTCAAACTTTGCTTGACGCCTTCCGTGGGTTTATGGCTAGGCGAGAACTGACCATAAACAATTCAAAATCCTACATAATGCAGACGGGGCAAAAATCAAAAAAGCAGTATCCCTTTAAGGTTGATGGTATCAACGTGCCCACGTATAAAATCCAGTCCCACATTGATTATTTTTAGAAAGCAACTAAAGACATGGCTGTTTTCTCAATGACTTGACCATTCGTAAAATACATAAAATACTGCTTCAGAGATCTACATTACTGGTATTAGACTTAGCTCATAGCGCCGAGATACCTATGGGTAATTGCAGCGCTTTAAAAATCGCATAAATAAATAAATAAAATAAATGTACAACCTTTTCTTGTCTGGGTGTTCTCCTAGATCATCAGCTAAATTGGGCCCCACTCTTGAACAAGAAAAAAGGAGAAGTCACTAGGGCTAACGCTGCACTTTTTGGATTTGCTGCAAGAATGGGCAACAGACCGATAGCGTCTATGCTGAAGATCTATTGTGCAAAGAGCATTTCAAAAGCTAGCTATGGGAGCGAACTATGGGGACACTGTAATCTAGAGTGTCTCCAGGTGGTTGAAAACAAATTCCTGGAGCAGCTTTTGTGTGTACCCATGGGGACCCCAAACATGACTGTGCATGAGGAGACGGGCACTCTTTTCATCAGCGATACCCTGTCCCTGCGACCCTCATTTTTTGGCTACAGTGTTGGCTTAACAAACACCTAGGTCTTACCCATATTCTTCTTAAAGAGACCTTAAGCCTAGATTGTATTGGATGAAATACCTTAAAACTAGTTTCAGTAGGGAGGGGCGCAATTATCTGTTTTTAAATCCAGAAGGCATCACCAGCAAAGATGTGGTGTGTATAAAACAATCTTTTACCATGCGCAAAACATCAGAAAGGGAGGAAAGGGAGCTGTTGAAGCCGAATGTGCGTCTTCACCTGATGCTCTAAACCTCGCCCGCTGTGGAACCCTACTTACTTTGGCCTTTACCTGCCTATGAGCGTTTTTTACTAACCAGGCTCAGGTTTAACATGTTCCACTTGTTATTAGCAGTTCCTAGGGGGTGTCATAAAGGGAAGGTGTTGGCAGCCTGTGGCTGCGACAATTTGTCTCCACAGGATTTGCTGCACTTCATGTTTTTATGTAAATAGTATGAATTCCCAAGGGATTTTTATCTAAAACCAGTTTTAAAAAGGCTGAATATTGCTCAAATTCTCCCTGCATTGTTTTATTTACAATTGTTAAAACCTGAATGTACACCTCATGTGGTTGGTTTTTTAAAAAGTGCAATGAAGTATAGGAATTGTCTGGACACATAGACTTGAATTGGTACCCTCTTCAACGATGCCATCTTTACCGTGCAATAATGGGACCCTAATGTAATGAATCAATTTGCCTTTTAATTGGTGTATCTTGTGTTATGTATTTTACTGGAAAGTCATTGAGTTTTTATTTCATGTTTATGAACTTTTATGGTTTTGCATAAGAAAACCGAATAAAGTATTTTGAAATTGAAAAAAAAAAGATATCAATATTATTGCTCCGATGTTTTTGTATTTTGATATTTTGTTTTCGATATTTTGTCAGACATTCAAACTGACCTATGAGGCCATAGAGGCATTTCACAATCGCAGCACTCAATGTGTTTACGATGAGGATGAGGATCTATGCAGCAGGCCAGGCCAAGAAGGAGAATACAGGAGAAGATTTTCCGACTGCTCATCACTTTGTTGGGACAAACAGCAGAGCAAATATATAATATGTACACGCTGCAATGATTCATTACTTAATAGCTGAATTGGAACCACTAATGCAGCGCCAGAAACGTAGGAACCATGCCATCCCAACTCATGTTCAGGTGCTATGTTGCATGCACCTCCTTGCTTCAGGCAGTTTCCAGGGGGTAGTGGCAGTCGCTGGAGGAGTATCACAAAGCTCCCTTCCACGGTTCTTCAAATCCTTCCTGGCCGCCATGATGGCTATGATCCACAACCACATCACCTTCCCCACAAACCAACAGGAATTGACCCAAACTGAACTCGACTTCTACCAACTAGCACAGTTTCCACACGTTATCGGATGCATAGATTGCACCCACATAGCCATATGTCCACCAGCAGACAATGAGTATATCTTCCGGAACTCCATCAATTTTCAGGCAGTGTGCAATGCGGAAAACATCATAACTAACATTGTAGCGCAATACCCTGGGAGCACCCATGATTCATACATATTTTTAAATAGTCGCATTCACACACATCTGCTCAGAGGGGGATTTGGCGAAGGACATCTGCTAGGTAAAATTAAATACTTATTCTCATTACCAAAGTATGAAATGGCAATGCATATCTGACACTAACACTTTGCTTACTACCCTGTAGGTGACAGGGCATACGCCGTGAGAAACTATATCATGACTCCATACTTGATCCAGAGGTACAACGCAGCACACATCAGGACACGTAATGTGATGAAACGGACATTTGCATTGCTCAAAAGTCGCTTCCGCATCCTGCATAAAACTGGAGGAGCAATGCTGTACCAGCCGGAAACCTGCTGTAGGATAGTGGCTGCATGTGCAATGTTACACAATATAGCAACAAGGAGAGGTGTCCCCATAGAGGTGTCCAACACTGAGGACAACCTGCCCCCGGCACATCCACGACTGGTGCATTTGGCAAAATCAGAAGAGGGGCAGAGGAAACATGCAGACATCACCCAACATTATTTCTGGGGTATGTAATGATGAGACACAACTCTTAATTTTAGGGAAAAAAAGTTTTTACTAGCACATGAACAGCTAATGGTGTGTAGGTGATCATAGATGGTGGATATTAGCACAATTATTGCATGCACCAAAGGACAAATGAAATACACAATGGACTTGATACTCAGTCACTATGAATGTCTTGGACATGGTTATGTCACCGTGGTATAATCTAGAAGTATAATTCTGTTTACCGCTTCCTTCCTCGCACACCAAAATGTCTTTCGCCTGCATCTGCATCATCACTCATGGATGCAGCAGAGGGTGTTGTTCTACGGGTACTGCACCTTCTGCCAGTGCTGACTGGCGCAGACATGCTGCTAAGGCTGGATGCCTCACTACCCTCTTCCCCTGTAACATTGCTGTGCTCACCAGTACCAGCCTGCATCTGTTCAAAGGCAGTGGTTATTTGGCCAAGTGCTTTGGCCATATCCCCACAACAATGGCCCATATCTATTTGCATTGCCACCGACCCACGTGACAGCAGTGCAGTGCTGTTGCATAACTTGTTGTTAGACCTGGTATAGCCAGCCAAGCACATCATGAACTGGCGATGCCTCCTCCTCTGTGTGGTGTGTCCCTTCTGCATCACACGACCCAGCTCCTGTAGTGTTGTGTTTGTCTGTCTGTTTCCTTCCACAACTGCTGTAGTCAGTTTCCTCACACACTCGGCATGACTGGTATGTTCCTATTAATTTTTGTCATTTAAAGAATAATAGCTACCATATGTCTTGCTTGTAGGCGCTGCACCCTCATCATCTGGGACTCCACGTTACCCCACAGATTCAGAGTTTCTGCCTCCTGTGCCCTGATGAGGGCCCTTGACCTGCGTCTTCAACTCATCCGGACATATGCCTGAGGTGTAGTAGGGGGGCTCAAACTAGGCTGGCTTGTCTCAGGAGCTGTTTCATGATCCAGATCTGTCTCCATTAGTTGCAGAGGTGTGATTGTGGCCCTGTATCTTGGCGGTGCCTGGGGTATGCTTGGTGGTATCACAGGTGTCGACACAGCAGCCTCTACAGTAGCCTGTGTGACTTTACATTTAAGCTCTCACTGTCTCTAATCACTGACTGTAATGCATTTTTGTGACATTTAGGCTTACAATGTTTGTTTTGACTACCAATTTGGTTCTGCAGCCTACAAGTCCCATAATGCATTTGGGTCCCTATGTAAAATGTGGACTGGAGTTTATTACTGTAATTTTGGTGGTCACTTACAGATTGGGCACAATCGGCATGTACATTGATATGTATATTTGAATGCATCTTACGTTGTGGACTACTGGCTGCCCCAGATGTGTCCAGCTGTGTTACTCCCACCAGGGCTTCTGGCTGGTAGTGCCCTCAACCAGGTCCTCGAGGGCTGTGTTGTCTGGGACTGTCGAAGTTCCTCCTCCTGTCCCCTTAGCCTCCTTCAGCCTTTGTGCTATTAACTCCTTGGCACGGCTACACAGATCGTACCATCTCTTCTTTAAATCTTCTATGCTGCAGTGTGTTACCCCACAGCATTATCTTTGTTCTTGATCCTGTTCCACATTTGTCATTTCTCGGCCTCAGGTACTTTTAGTGTGAGCTTCCTAAAGAGCTTATCATGGCTCTTAGCCACCTCCTCAATTAGGTACTCGAGTTCCCTCTCACTAAACTTTAACTTTTTCTTCCTGACCACTGCACCCTCTTCTGTTGTTTCCTGGAACATTTTGGCCCTCTTCAGCTGTCAGCAAACCACAGTTTGTATTTTTAAAACTCTCCCCCAGCACTCTGCTTCAGGCTCTCACTTTCTCTGTGCACAGAAAGCAGCATGGGCTGATTGACTTCCTAGTTGTGAGGTCATCAGCCTGCTCCCAATACGACTCGGTAATTTTGTGATCTCGCAATTAGCAATCTTGCAATTTGTGATCTCGTAATTTGCGATCTCGCTAATTGCAATAATATAGGTTTTCTATGTTAGCGATTCTTTATTTGAAATCGCTAATTTATTTAGCGATTTTTACCGATTCTTTATGTTCTCGCAATCTGCATCATGCATAGGTAATAGCGAGTCCTTATTTGCGGTTCCTTAATAATCACAAATAGGAATTCTCTATTTCTTTGCTTGAGGCATATGCCTGATAGGGATTAATTCATTGTGGAACAATGATGGTATGGATATAGGGATACAACTAGGGTTACATATCCTTCCCTGTCACACAGGTAACCTAGCTGAATAAAGTGCAAGTGCTTCAGATTGCATTAAAATTAAAAACACAAGTTCTAAAGTCAGTAAAACCATAATACACAGAGGGTGATTTGCATTAGGCAGGGGGCAAAATTGGGATAAGAGAGCCAATTTCTTGTTGATTTATCGATATGTTCACAAAACCTTTACCAATGTAGAAGACACTGACTTGAGAAGTGTCTGCTCTACATAGTCATATCTTTACCCTGCACTGGGCAACATTTGGAAGATGGAACAGAGGATCAATCCTACACTGCTTATAATACCTTGAGCAAAAAAAGAGAAGATGATCATCCGTTTATTCACCACTTCTGCAAACAGGACACATTTTACTGCTTCCCTGTTGACTATTTCATTTAGCTGTTAATGTAGCAAGCTGCAATGTACCTAACCTGAACCTTATATAAAGTGTTTTTGTGAAAGGAGGGTCAATATCATTCATAATGTTTTCAAAGTAAGAAGTAGGCTTGAATCATATGAAACAATGAGTCATTTTGTCCCAGACTATCTGTTTGGAGAATTTAACCTGCTCTAGCTCCCAATAGATGGCATTCTATCTCTTATTTGGGGAAGATGGGATAGTTTAAGAGGCCAACCAATACTTGTGCAGATTTATAAAGAATTAGGACTACTTTACATAGTCCAACCAGGGTGGCAGAACACCTCTCTGTGATTTATCAAGAACATTGCTTAATCCCACCCTATATTCTGCTAGCTCTGGCATAGACCAGATCCTCAAGCCAGAACATAATAGGTTTTAGGTGCGCTAGGGGTACAATGGAACAGAAACCTAAGCAATGTTTAAATATCAGTGGTATGTTTGGGGCAATTTAAGGACTGCTCTTAAGAATTTATTCTCAGCTACTGCCAGGGCTTTTAAATTAACGTATCTGCAGAATTAGGCACAATGTGGTGCGGTAACTACAGCTTTGGTCCTTGAAACTGCAAGAAGGGAGGAAATTGGATGGAACAAGATCTTGTTTGCAAATTTTGAAAAATGCTGCCCTCTGTGGTTTTGTATAAGGATACTTCTGGTATAACCAGTACAATTCGTGCGTCCAGCACCCCCACATTTACTAAGTTATATCCTGCCCATATGGGCTTACCAGACTTAGACACAAGGTGCAGGGATGACAAGTATACCTGGTATTATCTGATAAAATTTGGATGGAGAGCTCTACGGAACTGTGCACAACCGTGAAGATTGCAATGATGGCATATTTTATTGTTTACCTTGCTCATTTATTTATTTATTTGTTTATCCATTTATTTATTCATTCATCTCATCTCATTTACAGATTCGGTATGATGTTACCTTCTTGTTTTCATTATGCTTTATTTTCCGTTCCTGTATGTATTGTTCTATATGCATTGATCCATGCTTGACCACGGCGTCACTCCAATACAAATGTAAATCTACTGATGCATTATGGCCGTTATCATCTTTGTTTTTGCTCAATAAAAAAGATTTGAACTCAAAAAAAAAAGGATACTTCTGGTAACCTGGGTGCCGCAGGTATTTGCACTAGAGAGGCGAATGCCAAGGTATTCAAAATCTTACACTTTTTTCTGCTCCTCCACTTCCAACATTATTGATCCTCTGAAGACTCTATGGGGTTGGATAGCCACATATGTTGTCTTACTCGAGTTAATTGCCAGTCCATGATCTAGGCAGAATATGTTCAACTTAATCAAAAGGGTCTCTAGGCCCTTGGGGGTTTTTGATACTAATAAATTATTGACAGCAAATATTAGGCCGAGTATTTTGGTTCTCTCTAGAATAGGAGAGTTGGTATCACAGCCCATGAGGTTATTGATGCAGCCATTTATTAACAGCATGAACAATATGCGGGCAAGGCCGCATACTTGTCTGACTCCTTTTGCAACCTTAAAGGATCGTGTTTTTCCCATTTGTACCCTATTTGACTAGAGCAAAACTATCATGGTAAAGCCTGGCAAATAAATCAAGGAGGGGGTGGGGAAGGCCAAGGTCACCTAGTGTAAGACACAGCTTATCCATAGGAACCATGTCAAATGCTAGTTGAGATCAACAAAAGCGGCATAAGGCTACCCCCTTTTATGTCTACTTCTTTCCACCTTAGTTATTGAAACCTAAAAACCTGGTCAACTGTGCTAATTATGGGACAAACTCCAACCTGAAACTGAGTTAAAATATTATTTTTGTCGACCTAGTTAAGGAGCTGATCTTAAAGACTCTTACAAA
Source organism: Lissotriton vulgaris (assembly GCF_964263255.1). Lineage (NCBI taxonomy): Eukaryota > Metazoa > Chordata > Amphibia > Caudata > Salamandridae > Lissotriton > Lissotriton vulgaris. The sequence goes on along the minus strand of NC_141696.1, from coordinate 1,088,710,855 downwards.
AGATTTTTGGGGATGAATCAATAAGTCTGATTGGGTGGCAGTTTGCTGAATCATACTTCGGGTATTTCTTATGTATGCTTATGCATGTTTATTATGTTTATTTTATTATGCGCAACTTCCTATGAGATTGGAATTTCACATCCTGCTATGATGGCATTAAAAATGCGAGTAAGGTAGGTTGTTCAGACTTAAAAAGGTCCACCAGAATTCAATCTAGCCCGGGTGCATTTTCTGCCTCTGGGATCTAATGGCTGCAGTCACTTTGGTCAATGAGAATGTCCACCCATCACTAAGAGTCTAGTTTAAAAGGAGTCTTGTAGAATGTGGAAACACCATAGAATCAGGGGATCAAGTTTCACAGGGATTAGAGGAGAGATGCTATATAAGAATTTAAAATGATTGATCCAATCTTGTAGGAGAATATGTGCTTCTAACTTAGTCTTGACACCAAGTGCTATTTTATGCCAGAAACCTACCTCGTCCCCTGAGCATGTTGCAGACAAAATGTCATTCTAAATTGGTGTATCCCATGCAGATTTTGCATGTTTCAGGACTAATTTGTGGTTTACTCTAGCTGGCTTTATATCCTTCAAGAACCCTGTTTGAAGGGCCCTAAGGAGATTTCACCTGACTGACCTACAAGTTGTGTAATGCATATGGTATCTGCCTTCTAAGAGTGGTTCTTTCATGGAGGGATTAGTGAAGAAGCTAATTTTCAATTTGTCACACCATTTGCAATGAGTACCCATAATTGTGTCAGGATCTTCCTAAGTTAGCCATATAAGACAAAATAGGGACTAGGTAATGCTAAAGTAAGGCATAATGCTATCCCCATTTAATTAATATCTGCAGTAAAGAGTCCCTTTTTGCATGGTTACCCCCCACTTTTTGCCTGACATCTGATGCAACCTGACATGATGGGTCCTGGGTCCCAGCCAATCAGGTTCCCAGGGCCTGTGTTCTTTCCCAAAACTGTACCTCTGTACCTAAAATTGGCACATCCATTGCCAAATGTAAGCCCCTTGTAAAAGGTACCATGTGTACCAAGGGGACTGTGACCAGGGAAGGCCTTTTAGGGCTGTATCACCTGTTGTACCACCTTTAAAGGCCCAGTACCTTAACACCCACACACTGCCATTGCAGGCTGCACGTTTTGGTGCATAGAAAATAGAAGGGTCTACATAGCACACATCCCTGTGTGCCATTTCTGCAACCCACTGCCTGTGGCCTAGATAATTTAATCCTATAGCAGGGTGCACTAACCCATAGTTGAGAGCACAGTAGCATGAGCCCTGTGCCTCTACATTGCTAAGTCCAATGTTAGACACTGTAAGTGTAAGAAATCCATAAAGAGTATATGGTCTTTGAGTTGGTCATTATGATCTTCACAGCTCCATAATGACTTAACCAAAAACTGGGAAGTTTGGTAGAAAACTTCTCTGCATATTGAATCCACACTGAGTCCAGTTGGGATTTAATGTAAATTGCAGTCAGAGGGCAACTTAGAGATGCCCACCTGAAAATAGACCAGCCCTGGTGTGGTTGCTGAATGTCTGCCCGCTATTTGCCACCACCAGACAGGTTTCTGGATCCTGGGTCGAGAGCATCCTCTCCCTGGGTCCAGAAATAAAGCTCAACTGGGCAGAGGTGTGAAGGTTTAAAGGTCTGCTGCCTTTGGAAGCTGTCCCTGCCTCCTTCTGCCCCAAGCAACTGGCTCCCACTAGTTCTGGCTCCCACTGTGGGTTGGAAAATCAGCAGGAAAAGCAAGCGAGGAAGAAAGATCTGCCCACCTTAGCAAACCTCACTGCTCTGGTGGGGGAGGCAAGGTGAAGCACACATCTCAGTCCCCCACATCTTGGAGATGTGGATACTCAGCCAATTAGGGAGAAGCTCCTGCCCTCTCCCAATGGAGGATGGCATAATGTGGAGTGTACACACGCTAAGGTCTTAATGTAATGCAACTGGTGCTATATAAAGCGCTTTGATATCAGATTCGGGTCAAGTTCACACTATATAAAACTTTGACGAAAAAAAGGGAGGGGATCCATTGGTCCTGACCTGCACACCCCTTTAATGTCCCTAATTTAGTAATTAGAGGCAACCTCGAACCTTGCCTCCTCAGATTTAAGGAAGAAAGAGCAAGGACCTAAAAGTTGTTCTGACCCAGGAAGACGAGGACAACTGCTGCTTTGGACCAGCCTGCCTGTCTCCAACCTCCCTCCAGTGAAGAAAGCAGCGTGTCCAGCAGCCTGCAGCCCCCTAGAGTCCGGAGGACTTGCCCTGCACTCACCTTACAGATGCAGTCTCCTGTGTGCACTGGACATTCTGAAAGTTTTCAGCGCTCCATCCATCACCTCTTTGTGTTTGCTTTGTTCGCCCTAAGGTGGCAGGGTATGCCCAGATGTGGGTCCCTTGTTCAGTTTGCCACTGGATTCAAGCTAGCCTGGCTGATGAGGGCTGTTAGCCTGAAACCGGTCCAAGGATACTTGTTTCCGGTCCAGGAAAGACATGTCTTGGCAGTTCGGGCTGGCCTGTTCCCATGAGGCACAGGGTCAAGACTTATTTGTATATAGCTTTATCTGAACTGGGGTGGCAAAGTGAGCTAAGAACAATAATGGATTTAACCCAGTGTCTGAAAAGTTTCAGTGCTCCATTCATTAACACTTTGTGTTTGCTTTGTTCACCCTAAGATGGCAGGGTATGCAAAGACATGGGTCCTTTGCTCACTTTGCCACTGGATTCAAGCAAGCCTGGCTAATGAGGGTTATTAGACTGAAACTAGGTCCCAGGATCACCGTTCGCTCTAGGGCGCACGCGCACCACCCCTTACATCACTGCGCACCGACTCGCTAGGAGCGCGCACACAGGACCTTGCGCAAGAGAGTCGCGCCGTCAGCCGCTTTGAAGAAGCGAGCGGCGGGAACATGACGAGTGTAGGTAAGGAGGCGGGAGGGCTGGTGGATATGTGGGAGCGCGGGGCAGACTGTGGACTTTTGTTTAAATATTGCTGTTAATCGGAGCCCCTTTACGGGCTCCGATTCACATCAATACTCAAGCAAAAAGCCACAGTCTGCCCCGCGCTATAATAACAAAAGCGTAGAGACAGTTTCCAAACACAGCGTGTGCTAAAGTACACTCTGTGTTTGGAAAGTGTCTACGCTTTAGTTAGTAAAGCGCGGGGCAGACTGTGGCTTTTTGTTTAAGTATTGATGTTAATCGGAGCCCGTGAAGGGGCTCCGATTAACAGCAATATTTTAAAAAAAGGACACAGTGGGCATTCAGGAGGGCGGAGCCACAGGGGGCACAGTGGCTGGGTAAACAAGCGGAACAGAAGGCAAGAAGGGCATAAAACAAGGAAAAAAACGAGTGGGACAGAGGGCAGAAGGGCACAAAAATGAGTGGGACAGATGGCAGAAGGGCACAAAAACGAGTGGGACAGAGGGCAGAAAGGCACAAAAACGAGTGGGACAGAGGGCAGAAGGGCACAAAAACGAGTGGGACAGAGGGCAGTAAGGCACAAAAGCGAGTGAGACAGAGGGCAGAAAGGCACAAAAACGAGTGGGACAGAGGGCAGAAGGGTACAAAAATGTGTGGGACAGAAGGCAAAAGGGGCACAAAAACAAGGAAAAAAACGAGTGGGACAGAGGGCAGAAGGCACAAAAACAAGTGGGACAGATGGCAGAAGGGCTCAAACACGAATGGGACAGAGGGCAGAAGGGCACAAAAACGAGTGGGACAGAGGGCAGAAGCGCACAAAAACGAGTGGGACAGATGGCAGAAAGGCACATATACGAGTGGGACAGAGGGCAGAAGGGTACAAAAAAGAGTGGAACAGAGGGCAGAAAGGTACAAAAACGAGTGGGACAGAGGGCAGAAAGGCAACAAATGAGGGGAAAGCAAAGTGGAACAGAGGGCAGAAAGGCACAAAAACTAGTGGGACAGAGGGCAGAAGGGCACAAAAATGAGTGGGACAGATGGCAGAAAGGCACAGAAATGAGTGGAACAGAGGGCAGAAGAGCACAAAAACGAGTGGGACAGAGGGCAGAAGGTCACACAAAAAGAGTGGCACAGAGGGTAGACGGGCACAAAAAACTAATGGCACAGAGGCAAAATACAGAATACAGAAATATAGGGGCAGCTAAGAACAGAAGGCAGAACGGGCAGAGAGGCACGGGGCAGCGAGGCACGGGGCAGCGAGGGGAACAGAAGGGAAAACTGGGCAGAGATATGGGCAGCGAGGGGTACAGAAGGAAAGACCTGGCAGAGAGAGCACAGGGACAGCGAGGGGAACAGAGGGAAGAAAAAGGGGCACGGACCACATACAGGCAGCGGGGAAGACAGACAACAGCAGTCAGAGACACAACAATGAAAATACAGGCAATACAATAAATTTGCAAACTGCCTTTAAGACCCTTATTTTGGCTCTGTATGTTTGAAAATGCACCATCTTTTCACTTTTTAAAGGAAACGTTTTGAGTGCCATTTGGCACCGCAGACACGCACGGTTTGGTTCCTGGCGCACATAGCCATGGTTGCAGCGCACAGAGACCCTCCACTGCCGCACACAGAGGAAAAAAATTAGAGTGAGCATTGCCCAAGATGCTTGCTTCCGGTCCAGGGAAGACATGCCTTGGCAGTTTGGGCTGGACTGTTCCCATGAGGTACATGGTCAAGACTAAATTGCCTATAGCTGTATCTGAACTGGGGTGGCGAAGTGAGCTAAAGAACGATGATGGATTCACTAGTAGCATTTGTCATCACCAGCCCTGGTACACTCAGTGCACTTTACTAGGGACTTCTTGGTGATACAAATGTGCCAATCATGTACATCCAAAAATAATAACAATTTACAAAGGGAGCACTTACACTCTGGCACTGATCAGCAGTGGCAGAGTGTCCAAAACATCTAAACTAGCAAAAACGAAATCCAGCACAGCATCAAAAATACAGGAGGTAGAGGACAATAAGACAGGGGAAACCACGCCAAAGATGCCAGGTCTAACAGTGACCAAAGAGTGGGAGAGGGTTAGTGAGATCTAAAAACATAAAGATAGAAAATCCAAGGCATGCAAACCCTCTTAGACTAAGCTAGATGTGTTAGCAGTGCCTGTTGTAGTTAGTTGCCTGTTGTCACGCCAGCTGCTTGCTACAATTTTCAGTCGCATAAGTATTCTGCAATAATGTAACAGCAACTAAGGATTTGGGACTAATGAATCCCAGCCCTGCTCCACCTTACTTGAGTATTAAAAAAAGAGAAAGAGGCCCAAAGAGAAAGCAAAGGTACCGACTGGAAATGTGTCGGAGGCACTGAGGAAACCCATTGAATATTACTGAACCTCCATTTGGGGAATGGCTTTTTACCAACATTGGTAAGGCAGTGGCAAAGGCCCTAAATAGAGGTTTTAGCTAGGCCCTAAATAGATGTTTTAGCTAGGCCCTAAAGAGAGGTTTTAGCTAGGGGTGGGCGATAATTTCTCTCTTCTGTCAGAGTTCATGGAGTTTTGCACTTGTAATGAGGAGTTCCGGCAAAACTCCACTAACAACCACGTGGCAGATTTTGTTCTCGTGCGGGACTTGCCAATATTAATTTGGTGAGAGTGAACAAGAATTGCTCTACCCTAGCACGATTTTTGGGTGCCTAGAAAGGAACCCGGTGGGATTTCCTTAACGTGGGCTGTCACAAGTGGTTTGCAAGCAGCCGCTCAAGTAGGAAATGTACTCGAGCGGCAGCGAAGAAGCTGCGCCCTCTGGTGCATCATGTGATGCCGTTCGCCGTGCAAGCAGAGCATTATCCCCATTTATGACCGCTAGTGGAACTCTGTAGAATCTCGCTGAATTTTTATGTAACTCTGCAGAATTCCGTGGAGTGAAACTTCACGAGTTCCACCCACCACTAGTTTTAATATATCTTCATTGGCCTTACTGTAAGCTCGTGAGGGGAAAGATGAGGCACCAGGAGGGCTGAAGGGAATCATTATTCTAGATTGCTTGAACAGACTCCACTTGGCTGCCGGTATTTTTGCTTTGAACATTTCTTTCTGAATGTATTCCTATTTTATTCGCCCATCTTATCAGTAAATAACCATATTTATTTTGTTTTCTATCAATAAATGAATTTGTAAAATGGTATATTTCCACAGTTATTTAACTAATAGATGTGTACTCCTACTTTGATGCCTGTCCTGTTTTAGCAAATTAAGCAGCAAATTTTTAGATGACAATACACCCACAGGTAAATATTAGCATTACACTACAAATAGATGTCAACATATCTCAGTATTTAAGTAAATCTCCTGCTTTATTTTTACCTCCCCATGGCATCTATTTGCTCGGCAGTTGCACTGAAATTGATGAAAGACAGTAAGGTAATTCGCTCAGTGACTCAAAAGAAGCCCAGTTTTCTGTATATTTCCATTTTTAATAATAAATTCCGACAGAAGTAAACACTGTTTTCTGTCTGTATTTATCTGTAAAAATGGAAAACTCGGAGCCTTAGATATGATCCTAAAATGTGACTTGAAATAGTATTAACACCACAAGAAGCAATGGACACAGTATGAAAATCTAACTGTGCCAATTCTGTGACTAAGGGGCAGTATGTTATTCACACGAACAGACTTCCCCCATATCAGCTGCAATATGCACTAACATTTAGGGAGCTAATAAGGGAGTGGCCATACAGCTAATGTGTTCTAGCAGATTTAGAGCCCAAGCTCTAGTCCTGTCCTCCCTCAGAAGCACACATGCTGTGGGAGAGCAAGGTAAGATAAATAAAGCGGAATCTTCTCAATCTATCACAACAAAGCAATGTTTAAAACCATTTTGAAAGAGGTCAAAAGAATAAAAAAAGGTGCAAATAGAGTAGGGTCCGAAGATGGAAGCTTTGACCAAAAAAGTAAATATACAGGATGATCGTTTGGGAGCTGTCATATGCAAATAGCCTTAATTGTGTTTCGTTAGGAACAGTCCATCCTATTTGCCAAGACCAGTTTCAGCCTATTTAGACCTCGTCAGTGAAATATAACTTCAGTTCTATAACTCAGAGAGCCTACGATTAAATTCTGGGCATATCCATAACACTTGGGATATCAACCTGATCAAAACTTTAAATGTGACTAGTTGATTACTTTCAAAACATCAGAACCACGGGCAATCACTTAGGCCACTTTCTAGTCCACAATTTGTGCCCTCTCTGTTACTTCAAGCAGTGACAAGCCACATTTAAGGCAGCCATGGTCCTTTTCCTATAGCTATAGTCCAGTCCAAACGTTCATGTCCTGTTAACTCACTTCCTTGGGCCTTGTCAGTGATGCATAGGTGAGTTCTGTAGCACAGTGAGCACAAGAAGCACATTGTAACCACACTCTGCAATGAAAGCACACCTGCTTATTGCTGGAGTGTACCTCCCATCCCACACCACTAGTTGACATGGGTTATAAATTACTTGGACCAAGTATTGTCAACCTCAAAACAGGACACTACGGTTTGCAGTCTATGAATTGTTTTCATAGCGATTTTCTGCAACCCTAAAATTATGGTAGTACAATGTGAGTTTATGCTTATAGTTTATTTCATAATACTTTATCATTGTTTCTTATGTTTCAAATAGATTCAATTAACGCATATGTGCACAGTGCATGTCCGTGACATCACATTTGAGCACTAGCTCAATGCATTGCCAGTTATTTTGAAATGTAAACAAAAAGAGCACTTTCAGCAGTAGGCCAGAAATGTGCACATATGGACTCTGCTAATTCACTCTAACATCCACTGTCCTTCTGATGTATTGGCAGCCACTATATGATGATCGATTATGGATAATCATATTTTGCAGGGCATATACTGGTGCCTCTCTGTCTTAACATACGCTCATACACATACCAATAGTTGTGCCATGAGGGATTGTCAAGGAAAGTCACATATTATAATATTCCACATTTTTTGTCGTCTGCTCCTTTAACTTCTTCGCTAACATTTGCGTTTTACATTTAATATGGTTTTGGCCTAAATAGAACCAAATTGATCATGGAAACAAACAACGTGTTTGTTATATTTAAAGTCTAGCCGTATTCACGGTAACTTTTTATTTCCTTTCATTAACAATTACAAAATCAATCTTGAGAGAAGAACAGATGGCTTGTCTGCCAGAGCAGTGCACTTCCACACAGGAGACATTGGTTCAAGCAACACCACTGAGACCTGCTTCTGCCGTTTGGGGCGGGGTTTGCAGTGATCGCACATATACATGCTCTTTCCGGTTATGTTTTCTCTACGATCAGAGTTAAAGCTATGGGGAAGATCTACAAGGAAGTGCCGCAGCGTGGCACCGCAAGCCCTTTGGCTGCGCCATGCTGCGTCCCTTCCGAAGCAAAGGATGCAACATATTTACAAGAATATGTTGCATCTCTGTTCTTCCCGCTGCGCTGGTTAGCAAACTGCAGCCATGCGCTGGCGCAGGCAACCTTGCGCCATTGTGCAAGGATGGCTGCGCGTGGGGAGATGGTTTTTGTGCAGGGAGGTGCACCTTCCTGCACACAATCACTACAGGCATTTTCCTCTTTCAATGCATGCTGTAGAATGTAGCACACATTGAAGGAGGAAAAAACAAGGAGAAATGAAAACATTTCTCCTCGTGCGTCTCGCTATGCCATTTCTAGGGTGGTATAACATTCAGACGCATCTCTAGATTTATGATTTTCGTAAATCTGGAGATGTGTCTTGATCCATGGGTGTTGCGTGGGAACACCCACAGTAATACCCATGGAACGCCACTTTATTGCAAAGTGCCGCGTGTGAAGGGGCCGTATTTACAAGGAGAGGAAAAGTCACACAGGGTGGCTTTTCCTGTCCTTGTAAATATGGAGGGGGCCCCTGTGCCACTAGTACGTCACGAAAAGTGACATACTGATGGCACTGTAAATCTGCCCTTTAATACCTTTAAAAGGTATACTAACACGTTGGGGAGTTGCATTCCGAGAGAGAAAACATTGCCGAAAGAAAACGCAGAAAGACTTGTTGATATGTTATGTATCTAACAGGAGGAGTGATTATTTGCTGTGTCTGAATTCAACTAAAAAATAGAAGTATATGCATTGCCCAGGAACGTAGAAGGGATTTTATGCTACTCCATGTTTTACCACGAGAACAGACTGGGAGATCTTGATAACAGGTACAATTTGAATTCAACCCTCTGACCTTTGTTGGCCAGTTAAATGTAGTACATCACTATGTGTAATATTAGATAAAGTAATTTCCAAATTACTTTTACCCTTTAAGGGGCAGATTTCCAAGAAAGTGACACATCTGTAGAGATGCGTCACTTTCCCTGAACCACCCTGAGAAACCCTTGCGCCACCATCGATGCACAGTATTTACAATACAGCGCACCATTGCAAAAGATTTGACAGGTGTGCCAGAAATTTAGACACATCTGTTGGGGCAAAAGTCACGCATTGCTAGAGTAGGGTGGCAAGCACAACACAATTCAATTCCAGCAATGCATTTTGAGGCCTGTTCCCACTACACTGCGTCACTCCTTACACCTGCATCAAGAAGGCGTACGGTTTTGACGCAGTCTAGAAGTGACACCGTGAAATCTTGTAGATTTCACTGGTCACTTTTACAAGGCTTTCCCGCATGGGAACACCCTCCCTGCATACATTATACTTGATGCAGGTATACTGTGACGCAGGGCTTTACAGCATGACGCATCTTCCTAGCTATGTCACGATGTAAATTGGCCGCATTGTTTACGCCGCTGCTCCATCACAAAAGTGATGCACCGGCGACGCAAAAGTGTTGCAAGGGGTTTGTAAATCTGCCCCTAAATTTCTAACAAATGTCTGCCCATGAATACGTCTTAATAGAAATATATCTATTGCAGTGCGGACAGAGATATTTCTGGCGTTGCAGCACCATGCATTGCACTGAGTTTCCACACTCGAAGAAACAGAGTGATGCAGGCATTGAGAGGACTTCCAGTACTGGAGAGGGCTGAAGGCAAAGGTTGTAATAAGGTATCCTCCCAGCCCCTGGTTCTCCCCACTGCACAAAAGGGTCATAAGAACTGCATGGCCGGTTTTCAATGGTTCGCTGGAGTCCCATAAGGAACAACAAGTCTCTAAGTCATACCTTAATAACCCTATTATTGAATGGATTTATGATCTTTTATATGAAATTTTATGTCGATTTGTCAGTGTTTCATGCTGTCAGCAGCAATGTGTTGGAAAATGAACGCAACTTATGTATACATTTCTACTTATAAAAAAATCAATTACAATTTAAACATGTCATTATATTATGTTGGCAGAAAGATTAGTGTCTACATAAATATTTATGTTTCTATACATTTTCATTGCCTTTGACATATGACCCTATTTTTAACAATGACTACATTTCTTTATTATAATGCACAAACCACTTACTCTACGTTAATTTTTTCTAGTCAAACACGCTTCCTAAATAATCTGTTAAATACATTTGACAATTTCTCCTGAAAAAATAAAGCACATTTTTAAAGAAAATGTAATATATATTAATTGTACTCCTAAATATTAACCCAAAAAATATGTTCACATAATAGGCATGTTCGTTGTCACAATACATAATTAAAATATAGGTTTCCAATTATGCTTCTGTTCCTTGTGTCATTATGAGCTAATATTAAATAGTCAGGTTCTTACTATGTTTTGCCATGCTAAATGATTTAGTTGAAAGGGAAAGAGATTTGGCATAATGGGCCAAGCTGCTGTCTTTGGATGTGGAGAACCACGACCGAATCTCGGTGTAGGCTGAACATCCTATGATTCCCGCCAAATCTAGCAATCGCTAGAAAAACACAATCGAATCTTTTTAAATATATTCTGGTTCTCATGTAAAGTTTTCTAATGCCTTGGTCCAAGTTTGTGCTATATAAACCCTGCAAAAAATCTTACATTGAACACAGGTGCCTATTTACAAGCCCCTTGGGTTGCTGGTACGTCACTTTTTCCCACATTAAAATTCATGCACCAGTGTTGTAAGGGGCTTGGATATAAGCCCTTTAGTTTATTAGATTTTGATAAAATGTTAGCAACGTGTGTATCATTCTCAACCATAACCATCAACTGTTAAAAGTATCATCTGGCTTTAAGAAGCTTGTTTAGCAAAGGAACATTTTTATCATCATGGGTTAAGTTATCCAGCTAAATGAGATGTCAATACTACTTTTCACCCATCAGATGTTAGGGGGCATCCTGCAAGAAGCAATTAAACCCTCTGACATTTGTGCTCAGTTCATTGTATGACATAATTAGAAGTGCTGTTACATGAAGTCTAACAAATGTCTGCCCATGAATGGATGACTAAATAATTCTATTTTACTTTTAAATGTCTTGAAAAATATTTTTCAAAAACACAACCATAATCATAGGAATAATCATGTTTTATTTATATTTTACAGCTGCTGTATCTAGGGACAGCTTCTGATACAATGGCTCAGCAGCAGAGACTTAGAGGCCTGTCCCCAAGGAAGCAACCTTGGCTAAAGTGAGAGCAGTCCAAATGCCTTACTAGTAAAGGTAGTCAAAGATCAGACAACAGGCACTCATTCTAAAGGTATAAAAATGAAGATCATCAATAAAACTTCTTAGTAAAGCTATACGTAATACTCAGACCAATCACAGCAATGCCAATACCACATTCACAAGCCAATACTTGAATATTTGAAAACTGGAAAATCTGTATGCTGCTGCCCTGCATATACCTATAAAAGAGAAACATTTACCTAATATAGGAACCCTCACACCATTCATAACCAGCTGTGATGGTTCACTGTTAGATATGGCATCTTTGGCGTGGTATCTCCTGACGTTTTGCCTTCAGACCTCCTGTTTTGCTTTCTACATTTTTGCTGGCTTTGAGTCTCTGGGCACTTTACCTCTGCTAACCAGTGTAAAAGTGCATGTCTTCTCTGCTCTAAACATGGTACCATTGAATTATCCACAATCGGCATATTTAATTTATTTATAGGTCCTAAGTGAAGTGCAATACATTTGCCCATGGCCTGTATATGAATTGCTACTAGTGGGTCAGCTGCACAGATTGTGCCACCCACTTCAGTAGTCCTTTTAACATGTCTCGGGCCTACCACTGCAGAGCCTGTGTGTGCGGTTTTAAACTGCTCTGTTGACTGGACAAATTAACCCTCTTGGTGCATCACTGCATTTTAAAACTGGCAAAGTGTAGTGTTAGCGACTTTGGAGCTACACTGCACTCTGCCAGTTTATTGTAAATATGCCTCATGATGTGGAAAATTGCAATAACCATCAATCAAGTCTATGGTGGAGGCAGTTTGATCATTCTTATCTACGTCTAAAAACAGACACTCAACCATTTTATGTTGTAGTCAGCATTGTCTGTAACAGGGCTTCCCGGCAGCCATGAGGGAAGGCAACTTCTCTGCAGAGAGGCAGAGTTAGGCAAAGGCTTACTTTTTATGAATTGCATGATGAATAACAGTAGCAAAGAGTGGAGCCCTTTCCTTCTTGTGCCAGAGGACTTTCCTCTCAAGGAGGAGTATTTGTTCTCTCTGAAGTAGAAGATACAAGTCAAAGATGCAAACCTTTTGAATTCAGCTTGGTGTTTCTACACTGATGGATCATGCTGGGGTGTCCTTGAACATCAGCTTATGTGTAGGGATCATACCATTTTGTGAATAGCTGTACATTCCATTATACAGCCACGCAAAAGGCATCCAGGCTGCTATCTTACTTGGGTGTGAATTGATGACATCTGTAATTCATTTCATTAGTCCTTGAATTTTCAATTTGGTTCAAGCACTCTCTGATGACACTCCTACTCATGAGGAAGCAAAAGTAAGCTGGCTTTGCTATCTATCACAATGGCTCACCATGTAGTAGACTAGCAGAATCATACATTACTTCAGATCCCATTCCTATAGCTGTTTATCAGCTAGCTAAATTGCAACAATAAAGACATTAACCGCATGCGCGCTACGGGTTTTCCCGCTGTGCGCTGACATTTGAAAATCGCGCGGTTCGTGACAAAGCCAGCTCGTCATCCGCGCAGCGCAGGTAACGCCCATGACGAGCTGGCTTTGTCATCCGCAGCAAAGGGGTTAATTTAGAGTTTGGGCGTGTTAGATATGGGACTTCTGGTTGGCTGTGTTAGGCACCTAACACAGGCAGAACCCTCTACTCTAGTCAGGGTGAGCTAGAAACACACCTAGGATAAACTGGGGTCACCCTTTGGTAGCTTGGCACAGAGCAGGAGGCAATGTGTAAAGTATGTGTGCAACACACACAAATAGTAATGCAATGAAAACACCACAAAAAGACTAAACACAGGTTTACAAACATAAGGAATATTTATAAAGCAGTGCTTTAAAATATTAAAACACGCTAAGGTGTGATGTAAAGTTGGTGGTGTCTGTATACTTACGGACCCACTGATAAAAAACACTGGCTACGTGCCATGTGTGTTGTCAATCACTCTACACGTGGCTTAATTTTGCCACTTTATTCATTGACCATGCCATGATTGGTGTAATTTATGAGATCATAAATAGTGCATTGCGGGGGCGCAAGTTATAGCTACATCAGCTAACAATAACAGCTGCATTTCTCTGGTTTTGTACAGGTGAAATGTCAGACTAACTGTAACGTCCCTCTAACCTTTGTTTTTTTTTTCCTTGAATAGCTAAGCTTTTTAAATGCTAATTTCTAACTATAACATCCCTGAAACTTGTATTTTTTTCCTGTGAATATATCTATGTAAGTAATATCTTTATTTGTGTGATTACTTAAAACAATTGCAACAATAAAACATCAATATCAAATTTCTCCATATTATAAAACCATGATTTAAATTTAGATAAAATAGTTACATAAATAAAACAATAGTAGACAGATAGTTGAAACTCTTGGTTGTGTACCAGCGTTAGCAGTTAATTTTTGGCCGGGTGACGTTCTGACATTGATATAGGGATTTTGTTGAAATTAAGGGGTATAAAACTGCTGTGTTATTGAGAGGTAGGGTTGTTGGCAATGTGTGGAAGCCTCCATTTGCAAGTTTTACCTTCTCTGTGGTGCTTACTGGGGCCCCGGAATCTTCAGTGGAGCTCCCAGCAGCCCGAGTGGGCAGAGTGCAATATTAACAGCAGATAAGGTGCATTTCTTGAGTGCTAGCAAGGCAGTGGCTGAGTCTTGAATGCCTGGTGTAGTGCTCAATTTCACCTACTGTACCCATAAATTGGACAAGATGGCAGGCTAGCTGGATATCCCTGCCTTCAAAGCATGCTTTCACTGCCTGCATGCATGTTCTTATCCCCTTTTTCTTCAAGGCAGGTTTTAATATGAGTCTTTGTTCCTTGCTTAGTCTCCCGCAAATGCACAGTAAGTGCAGTACATCTTCTTTAGATTCTCAACATAACGGACTGTGGGTTGTTGTCTGTGACCATTTCCATACTGGAAAATGAAGCAAGGATTGAAGTATGCCCAGCCACAGGTGAACCTTTAGTGGGTCCCAGCACTCTCTCAAAGATCTCATTGTGTCAGACAATTTATTGAGTCGTGCAAGTAGGTCATCGCCGCCTTGCCTTTTTTTACCTAAGCTTGTTCCAAAGGTGCCAGTTTAGAGACTTAGAATCAGCTCCTTTTATTTTGTATCAGCATTTGATAAAGGCACTCTTGCGTGCTATTTTTTGATTCTGTAAGCCGAATTCTAGTCTTATTTGTGCCTGCAAGATATCTTTCATGAGATTGAATATTATTCTCATTGCCCTATCTACCGTGCTGTCCAGAGTGTCTGTTTCTCTATCTTGCAGGCGCTTGCTCACATAGGTTAAAGTGGTGAGGAGCATCGCTTGGATTACCGGTAGCAAGCGAATGAGACGTGGGCCAGTGATTTTGTGTTTTATGAATTTTAACACAACCACTGTTGCATTCCCTCTTCTTGCTATGGCTTCTTTTTGTTTGCGAGAACCTACATTTACTCTCCAAATTATGCACAGGTACTTGTACTCTTCAACAAATTCAAGTGAAAGTCCTCCCACTTGCCAGCAGTGTTTGTGTGCATTCTTTTTCTGGTTTAGCCCAATGACTTATGATTTGTATAGAGCGGTGGACCCTTCATACATATGTATCTGGGTTGGGGATTTTAATATCGGTAAATGCAGCTGAACATCTGCGGATTCACAGATATACCTGGGATTAATCTACAACATTTCCCAAATGATAGCTATGGGGAACTGCTAAACGAACTCCTGTGCAAGCACAGTCTTGAAAGTTTAGCATCAAGAGGGCAAGAGAGAGAGAGACAACAAATCCAACTTTCCAAGGTAGAGGAAACCCAACATGCATTGATCACAATATAGGATCCACTACAGGCCTTAAATTCTGTGGTTTACAAGATATTGAATTCATCAGATTTAGTGACCCTGCTTGGCGGAACCTGCCCATATATGTAAAAACAAACGGGCCTAAGGCTTAATGTAGTGGCGGCATGGAAAGGACACTGTTAGCATAAAATGGACAGGTTTTATTGAGGACACTATGTTGCATAAGGTTGTTAAAGATAATGAGGACAATTTCTCCATCTGTACTGATATTAATTTCTCCCCTGATATCATTACGACCGCCTAAAAGAGAATCACCATGCCAATATCCTGTAACCTAAGAAAAGAAAGTACTACGAGAAAGGGACAAAGCGCTGCATACAATAGCTAGAGATAGGATAGAAACTAAGCAACTTAGATTGTTATATAAACAAGCTCTAAAAATAGGAAGAGTGAGGTAAAAGAAGAGGCCTGGTTGGAACTGAATCCAGCCGCAGACACAAGGGATTCCACTCTTTTCTGGAAAGTGATAAACTCACAAATGTGGAAAGATTATTGAAACAGTTATTGCCCCGAACGATTGGCTCACTCATTTCAGTGGAATTTTTAATACATATATTAAGAACACGGAACAGCCCACTTCTGTAGGTATGATACATCTCCAACAAATTAGGCTGGAGGAGGTAACCATAGCATTTAATAGGATGAAACATGACAAGGCTTCAGGACACGATGGGGTCCCAGTCAATGCATATAAAAAATATACACAGTTATGGGAACCTATCTTAACCCAGGTCTGCACTGCAGCTGCTAAAGGTTGCGTCCCCAAGATGTGGACAGATAGTATAATCCTCTCCATTTCTAAAAAGGGAAGTCGGAGAGAAGCGAGATGCTACCGCTCCATATCCCACCTGGACTCATCCGCCAAGATCATGGGGCGAATAGTCCTTGAAAGACTGAAGAATTGGCTCAACGATAACAACATCTTGACTGAAACCCAATATGGCTTTAGGGGGGAGATGGAAAAGTGGAGCAGTGCATAAACTTGCATTTAATTATCGACAAATACACAATGGCTAAGGAAGAACACATTCACCTATGCAGACCTAGATTCAGCCTTTGACTGCGTAAACTATGCCAAATTGTGGGAAGCTATGATGGATATGGGTGCCCTTATGATATTGTCTTATTCTTATCACAATTATGTTTGAGACTGACATCTAGAGTAAGGTATGGAAGGGAAGGTGAGTGCACCCCTAACTTCAAGGTGTCCAGGGGAATAAGGCAGGGTTGTGTCATCGAACCCCTTCTATTGTCATTATATACAAACTAGCAGCCCGCCCCGGCTTTGCCCCGGGCAGAAGGGGCAGCATTTTTAGCCTCTGTGCACCCCCCCGACATTGCCCAGACCGCATACCTCCCGCCCCGACATTGGTGACATTGGCCATACCGCCTCCCGCCTCCCGCCTTGAGCCTTCAGCCTTCAGCCTCCCGCCCGCTGCCCTTCCCGACATTGGCCAAACCGCCTACCGCCTTGAGCCTCCCGCCCACCTCCCACCACCCGCCGCCCGCCGCCCGCCTCCCCCCTCCCGCCTCTCGCCTGCCTTTTCCTTACCTAAGCCGCCACTCCTCGCCGCAAGTCCACTCCTCCCCGCATATCGTCATATCTGAGCCGCCACTCCTCCCCGCAAGTCCACTCCTCGTCGCAAGTCACTGCTCCTCCCCGCATATCGTCATTACGTTACGTGTAGGTCGCGATCTGCGTTACGTCGTGGCCGGCGCTTGTTTTAGGGGACTACTTTGTTTACAAATTAAAATTTTTTAATTTACGTTTTTTTTTAATTTAATGTTGCCTATGTCCATCTAGATGTATCGGGTGTGTAGATTGGCGCTGTGGTTCCCGAGTTTACCTTGCCAAAAGGTGCAAGTTATCTCTTTATAATAGTAGTATAGATGGGATTGATAAAACTCTCCAGAATTTAAATACTGATGCCCTGAAAATAGGTGTGAGACCGACCCGCTGCTTCTGTATCTGTTATGTTATGTTATGTTATGTTATGTTATGTTATGTTATGTTATGTTATGTTAAAGGTGTTTATATAGCGCACAGCTGCCCAAGCCAAGGGGCGTCCCGGCGCTAGCTGCCAATGTCCAAGGGACAGCTAAAGATGGAATATTAAGGGGTTGTCCAGAAGTGTACATAACATAACTAATTGAAAAGGTGGGTTTTGATGCAGTTCTAATATTCAGAACAGCAAATGGACCACAAGAACTGATTGAAGCTTTTGCCTCATACATGGAGAAGAGAGATCCAAAATTAAACCCTTCAAAAATGTTTGTGATGATCTGCAGCCAAGGTAGGGCAAAGAAAAAGTCCCACTATGCAAGTGACTACAAATTAACAGAAGTCCAGAACTTCTCCAAACTAGGTATTTCATTTTCTTCTAATAGTAATCGGACTTCTCATCTAGACCAGTATAGACTAAAACTCATCAGAACCATAGAGGCGATTTTCAGATTTTGTCACAAGATAGGTGGTAAACCTATCTGGATATGCTTAAAATGTACAGCAGTAAATGCCTATCAGTAGCAACCTATGGCTCTGTAGTGTGGGGTAATGCTAACCTTAACATATTGCAATCTGGTGAAAACTATTTTCTTTGTTGTATGCTTGCCAAACCAAGATCTACCTCCACATATCTCTTGCATAAAGAGCTGGATGTATCATATGTTGCAGATCAAATTTAATTAAGAGCGTTGTGCTCTTGGCACAACATTTGGTGCAAGGAGGGACCAAAGTTCACAAGGGACATAATTAAGGATTGTTTAGCTTTGGAACATACTAATAAAATCCCATGGCTAGCATACATGGACAACATATTAAAGAACATCGATAAAGACTTTTCAGTAAAAAATCCCACAGACATTTAGCAATTTGGTAAAAGTGAAATTAAAAAATTGCAAATGGAGTAACTAAGCCAAGCACGAGCTAGGAGAGATGAAGAAAAACAAGCGAATTGAGATATATGGTTAGTATTGAGTCAACAGGTCTACCAAATTATCTGGTTATGGTTACAAATAGCCAAGATAGATTTTATTGGACAAGACTCGTTTAGGCACAGTCTATGAACTGGACTGGTGGCATTCCCAAAACTTGAAAAATGGCAGAAAATAGCTCATAAATGTCCATGTGATGGGAAAGAAAATCAGTCTGAAATGCACTTTATGCTGTTTTGTAAGTTTTATCAAGCTATCAGAGTAATATTTTTATGGCCAATTTTTACTGTACAGAAACTATTCTTTTATAAGGATGCTATGAAATTCATTTGTACCCTTGATAATGAACTAGCGTGTCGATCTGTTGCTGGTTTTATTGAGTAGGGCCATACAAAAAAGGAAATCCCTTGTACATCTAGACCAATTAGTTTATGAAGTCGATCGAAGGGTGACCCTTGGCCGAAAAGTAATAATATTAAATGGAATAAGATTGTGTTGGCTGCCTGAGACTTTTAATAAAGTTTTCCCAGCAGGTTAAGGTGGTTATATGTGTCGATTTGTTTTCCTCTCAGAGGTTTTTAGCCTCGGCCAGGAAACTTTCCAGATTGTGCGTTTTGCATTTAATTCTTCTCTAGTTGACTGTGTACATTGTACTTGGGTTTCTTACTGGTTATGTTGGTGTTATACCATGTATATTCAGAGTGATATCTTGTGGTAGATGATCTCTGAGGTCAGATGCTCCTATCTGAAAGTCTGGGATTTTGCTGATCATTGATACTGATACTAAATTGTAATCTATTGCTGCTTGAGTTAGTGCATTATGAAAATTTGCCTCCTGTGGGCAATCCCCTGTGAAATATCCATTTAATGCCACCAGGCTTAAATATTCCAGGTCCTTTAAAAGTTATTTTGCTTGCCTGGTTTGTTTGCCTCATTTGCATTCTTCTTGGTGCGAGATTCCACATGCCAGAAAGTGTTCTTCAACTAAATGATCCCTGTCCAGGGGGCCCAAAAGATGCATGTTAACCCCTCTGAAATTATCCTCATTAGTTCAGAGACTTGGAGTTCCCCCCTGCTGTTTTATCCCATGGGTGGGGATAAATATTTAATAGTATACGTTGTTGGTTGGTATTGTCATCTCCTAAGTTCCTTTTTGTTTGCTTTTATGCTATTGGTTGTTGTCGTTTTGGCGTCAAGTTTTTTGATTGTGTTTGTATTCTTGATTGAGATATAGATTGTATGACCTTCTTTTTGATGCCCGAATTTGGCGCTTCTAACCACAGGAAGACGGTATGATTTATAGCCTTGTAGTTGATATGGTTCACCTAACCAGGTTTTTGTAGTAAGATGAGATTGAATTGTTGAAAGTATTGCAAAAGCTGAGTGTCTGTGGATTTGTTTCCTAGTCTGATTATGTTCCACGTACAAAGTTTTAGCTGAGAGGTGCCTGTTACAGGTTGTTTCAAACCTTGTCAGGTGTTCTTGGTCTGTGTATTATTTGTTCTTGCTATCCAGGTCCAATCATTTAGTCAGTTGCTTCCCCATATTTGCTGAGGGCTCCAGCCTTTGGTCTCTCACTGCAAAACAGATGTACTTTGTGCCTCTTTATGCACAGATTGGGACTTCCCTATGTTGTGCATGTTAATGGGCCTGCAGCCTTCCTGCTCTCATTGATTTTGGAGCAGAGCCTCTGGATAGCCATTTTTTATAGAGTTTTAATATGATCCCCCAGGCATTTAGTTGGCTTTCCTCCATCATGATTCTTTTTTCTCTGATTCTCTTTTCTGTTTCCTGTGTGGCCCAGGTTGTCTTTGTTATCTCCTGGTCTGACAGATGTCTTAGATCTTTGTACTCCAGATCTCGTGATCCTACCTCTGCTAGGTTACTGGTGGATGTTAGTAATCACAGGATATTCCCTCTGTTCAAGATGTCTTCCTGGCCTTTGGATTTAAACCCAGGGATGAGCAAGATAGTTCAGGTCCTAAGCATCTCCTGTCAGTGGGTGTTAGGGTTGGTTACTGCAGCTGGCACTTCTTCCTGATTCAGAGGTTTTATATCTGTGAAAGTTGATGATACTTCTTCTTGATTCAGATGGTTTATGCCTGTGAAAGGTATTGGTGCTTCAATTCCTAGGATGTTTGAGGTGACACAGGCAATCTTGTTTTTGCTCCTCTCTGTTAGTCCGGCGTTATGGCTTGCCTGACAGTTGGTCCTGTTTCTCCCTTTGAGATCTATGTCCCCCATCATACATTTGGATTGGCTGTCTAGAGGGGTCTCTGTGGTCTGCAGGGTTATTGATGTTCGAGATGGCCTCTGTACTGTTTTCTTTGCTGTTGGTGTCTTTGTACCTGCTTGAAAATATGCCATTATGTTGGCATTCTATTGCTCTGTTTCCTCCTTTGTTTCCAGCGATGTTTCATTTCTTGCCATTTTGTTCCTGCTTTTTCATCTCTTTTAAGTATGTCCTAGCAGGTTGTGACGGCTTCTGATTTCTTGTTTAGTTGCCTGTTGCTGTGAGGCACCAGTAGACTCTGAATCTTCATGCTCAGAGCCAATGTTCTCCACGGAGATGGTTCCATCTCTAGTTGCCTGACACCAGTAGGTTCTGAGTCTGCCTGTCCAGAACCTGTGCTCTCCCCAGGGATGGTTCATTCCAGAGTCCCTTTGCACCTGTGGTACTTAATGAGGGGTTTTTGCTATGGCGCAGCTGTATCGTTGCCCCAGTACTGCTCGAAGTTGTACCTTTGGTGTCTTTTCCTTGGCTAGTTTGGTATTCCATTCTTGCAGTTTTTGTTGTCTTTTTTCGGTCAGAAAGTAGCTCCCCCATCAGGCATGGTAGTGTTGAAAGTTTTTCTACAATAGTGAAGCAAGTACAACTTGGCTGGATTATCTGAGTTTTGGATTAGGCCCTCTTCATCATTTTACTCATATCAGATATGTTGCTGTCAATGTTTGAGACATGTATTGCCAGGAAATTAAGATGAGATAATTGGATATCCATTTTGTCTGAATGATAATGCATTGCTTTTATTGAGAGTTGCAAAATGGTTAGTAAGGATGTCCATAAATATTTGGTTCCTTTTGATGTATCCTCAATGTCCCTATCTTGCTGGGGTTTGTTGCCATTGTTTTGGGGTATGTCTGGGGAGTATGAGGCTACCAGCCTTTCCCACTCTTCTGTTGTAAGGTATGATGTATTGCTTGTTTCGACTTTTGGGGTGTCTGTCAGCTCTGTGCCCCAGTCAGTTTTGACATGTCAATTTGCTGCTTGAGATTCAGGTAGCTTCAGGGCTAATACCCTGGCAGTGATTGCTGTCCCTTCCTCTTTCCAGTACAGTTGTTCTTTTTTTTTGGTGTTGATCTGTGTTTGGGCGTGAGAGTCAGAACTGACCAGCAAGCAGGATCCTTCACAGGTGACTGTTGAGTGGCTGCTTAGTGCTTCTTCTGATCTTGTTGCCACTGTTGTGGGTGTTGTTGAAGATATTGTGGGAGACATGTATGGCTTTGGTTCAAGGGACTATGAAGACAGAAATAAAGCCTCGATGTTTGGTTCAAGCGGTGCCTCTCGGGCCTCCCGCATAGTAGCAGTAGCAAGTGTGATATCTTCACAATTTGTGCTTGGTGCGGGCATGCTTGTCACCAAATTCCCTATTTGTGGGAATATGTATATGTCACCCGTTGCATGATCATTACTTCCTCTTTCATGTGCTGTATGTCCGTAACTACCTCCTATGTGTTGTGCTTCTTTGTCCATACTTTGATCCCCGGTGCTTTCCATCGTTAGAGTCACAGCACTGGTTCTGTTTGAGCTATAACATCTGGATGCAGAGGAGAGGGGAGACCCTTAACTCTTTAATACTTGAACACAATAATACTCCTGCATCCTTTACAAATGAGATTTTTGTGTATATCGTTGGATGGTGGCCAGGTCTTGTTGTTTTAGTTGGCGAGCGACAGTCTATCTCTACTAGTGTTGTGTTGTCCAGTGTGTCATGGGCTTCTGTCCTAGCATGGCTCCTGATGGATTTGCTCAGCCCTTTGCTCTTCCTTTTCCTTTTGCTGATCATAGATAGACAGATATATAGATAGATAGATAGATAGATAGATAGATAGATAGATAGATAGATAGATAGATAGATAGATAGATAGATAGATAGATAGATAGATAAATAGACAGATAGACAGATAGATAGATCATTTTTATTGCACAATTAATTAAAATCATTGCAATCGAGCTATATAAAAACCAAAAAAGGGCATATATTCCAATATTATAAATTGGTATATCAAAATGTTATCACTCTGTTGTTCTGAAGTTTAAAAAGATTAAACATTGCTTAGGCAACTATAAACATGAAACTTTAAAACAGTAAGTGTTGCATTACGGATTATAGTTCTATATGATTGTTGGAATACAAAACTGCTTTTACTTCGGTCAGATACTTCATGAAGCATACCGCCAGCTGCACTGATTCGTCTTTCATGCACTCGATCAGGGCAGCTTGACATGTCCGTATATTTTAAATATCTCAATTAGGGCTTAGCCAGTATATCCTCAAAGTGTGCAGTTTCTCGCAAGTGCACAGTATGTGGCTTAGAGATTCCTATACTCCCCACATTCTCGGCACTGAGTCGCTACTGTCTCTTTATACCATTGTCCATACTTGCATGCCAACAATGGAATCAATCCGAACCGCAAATTCATTAGTTGACACTTCATTATTGGTTTTAAGGGGGAGTACAGGTAGTATTGTAAGGTCCCACAGTTGTAGAGTTTTGAAGCCCAGCTTCCATGACTCAAGGTTTTCAGGGTTTGTGTATCACTATCGGCCGACAGCAACTTTGCCTGTGTTGTTAAAAGTCTCGCTTCTGCTAATGTGGGTACAGGGGCTGAGCCTATTTCCTTTGCTTCCAATACCTTAACACGGTAAGATAGGAATTCACACCAAGTGGACTCTCGGCTGTTTTTCATTATCCAGATGTTTTTCTTTAGCAATTTATCCCGGGCTTGTTTGGCTTTTACACAATAGGCTCTTAATCTAGCTTTTAGGATCCACTTTTGAGATGAAAGGTTGAATTCCTTATGTACTTGCACATGTGAGGTAGCAGTCAGTAAAAAGTAAACTCTACGGAAACAGGCTAACTGAGCTCTGTCCAGCCATGTTGTAATTTTATCTTTCAAAGATATTGCACCATGGGGTACTGACGGTGGCAATTTTGCCCCCATTCTTGGATTAAGGAGGTAAGATCTGGTGAGCTTAAGGCTTACCTTGCTCTACAGAAAACACCCACCAATGATTGAGCTGTTAATTGCAATGCAGTGATGTGAGCAGACGGCCATCCTTTATGATCGATCCACACTCCTAGGTACTTGTATGCTGTGACTATCTCAATAGGTTTCAATGCACCATGCACTTTTCCTTTTTATTTTTCAGGAAATTATAATTGCCTTTGTTTTTGCAGTGTTTATAGATTGTTCTCTCTGCAGTATGCAGTTAGCAGCCGCTGTAATCCAGTCAGAGTTTGATCGAGCAATATTGTGTCATCCGCATATTGAAGCAATTGAACTTTGGTTTCGGCTAATTTGGGAGGGAAAGCTCGGGCTTCAGCCAAACAGCCTGGTAAATTGGCCAGGTATAGATTAAAAAGCAATGGGGCCAATAAGCATCCTTGTTTCAAACCTTTATTGGTATGTATTTTTTGGGTGGTAGATCAGGCTGTAGTGACTCTAATCTTGACCCAAATTTTTGAGTACAGAGCAAACAATGCTTTTAAGTATTATCAATGCTGTAGTTTTTTAATTTCATTCACAATCTAGGGTGGGAAACACTGTCAAAGGCAGTTTGGAAATCAATTTATACAAGATTCAGAGGTCTACCTTTTCCGCCAATGCTGTTTCAATTAGGTTGAACATAAAGACAAATATGCGATCCCTTTTGGAGCCCTGTTTGCATATGAAGGATTAATTTATGCACTTCAGCCCAAGCCGTCAGTTCTTGAAGCAGTACACTAGCATAGCATTTCCCATCCACATCGAGGAGCACGATCATTCGATAATTTTCCAGGATAAATCTTGAACCTTTTTTGTCTATTGGGACAAGAAGGGATCCCCTCCATGACTCAGGGATACTTCTTCCCAACCTGTACTCTCCGAAAAAAAAGGTGCCCACATTTTTGCCCATTTACATGCCGTCCCTTTATAGACCATGGGCAGAATGCCACTGGGGCCAGACGCCCCTCCAGAGCGCATTTTTTTAATAAGGTGCTTAACTTAGTCGGGAGTTATTTCTTTTTGGTCAAGGGAGAGGTTTTGTGCATCCATGATCTTATGTACGTTATTAACATTCCTCATATGGCCCAGGCCCTCGTCAGCAGCAGACTCGACTACAGAAACGCCCTCTAAGCGGGAGCCCCAACCAAACTCATCAAAACACTACAACGCATCAAAAACGCCTCAGCACGACTGACCCTTGATGTACCACGACACGGCCACATCACCCCCCACTTGAGAAACCTGCACTGGCTCCCCGTCAACAAGAGAATATCCTTCAAGCTCCTCATCCACGCACACAAGGCACTCCACAAGACCGGGCCAGCCTACCTCACCAGACGACCCTCCTTCTACATCCCCAACCGCAAGCTCCACTCCGCCAATCTCTCACTCGCCACCGTACCACGCATCCAAAGAACAACCACCGGCAGGAGATCCTTCTCCCACCTCGCCGCCAACACATGGAACACCCTCTCTCGGAGCCTACGACAGACCCAAGACCTGTTGATCTTCAGGAGGATACTCAAGACCTGGCTTTTCGATCAGTAGCGCCCCCCTCGCCAGCGCCATGAGACCTTCGTGGGTATGTAGTGCGCTTTACAAATGATTGATTGATTGACTGATATTGTGAATTGTGCCATTGTTACTTGATGTCTCCACATAGAGGACTTCTATGTGGTTTTACCATGCTGTAGGCGAGATATTTGTAATTGTAGGATGCTGGCTAGATCTAAAGCAGTTAGTCATGCAATTCCAATATTGCCTCTTGTCTGGTGATTTTATAATTTCATGTGCTTTACCCCAGTGGTTTTTTTTCAATCATTCTTGTAGAGGAGAATCTTGCTTTCCTCTATTCCCGGTGGATATCTATAAGCTTTGCCTTTAAAGAGCTATGTTCAGGCATATCCTTAGTGGTTTTGTGCATGATAATATTTAGTTTGCGTTTTATTGTCACTATTAGTAGATTTTGTTTTGTGAGGTGATCATTTTTTAGAGAAAATTGGTCGGGTCTTCGCTTTGTCATAGTTGGTAATTTTTTCCTTGTTTTTTCCAAGTGGATTTCCCATGATTTAGTTGAGAGTAATTTGCCATTATCCTGGGTTACTTTGTTCAAGAGAGATTCCACTTTTATTGATTGGTTCCTGTTGTTCCTCCTTGCCAATCAGTTTAATTCTTGGATGATGGCAATGATGTAATATCACAGACAATGATTGTGTGATCGCTTGTCACAGTTGGTATTACCGAGAAGTCACGAACTGCAGGAAAATAGGCACTTGAGATCCAGATGTAGCCCAGAGTAGCCAATCTGAATTTTGAAGGGTGAGTATAGAGTGAGTATAGGATGCTGGCAAGTCAGCAGCTGATGTACCGTTTAGGATTTGGAGGCCCAGCTGATTAAAAAACTGACAATTTTACCATGATTATGTTTTCGTTGGTACTGGCAGCTTATATCTGCAATAGACCAGATGGAGTCATCCAGGGCTACCAGAGGGGACTTTAGATCTGAGTTCATTAGATTGGCATAAAAGCCACCAATTATTATCCATAGATCATCTGGGCACTGGGAATGGAGGTCACTTATAATTGATAACATTCTACTTAGGGTTGTTTCTCGTTTAGTCTTTGATGGATGAAGATAAATGCAACCTAGGGTCATGGTGTGTTCAACCTTGGTTGGCATGTCTGGTTTTAGCCACTTTGCCTTGACAACAATATAATCTCATCTTCCCTCCCTTCTGAGCGATAAATGAGCTTCCAAATAGTTTTTGACGTAGATAGCCACCCCTCCCAAGGCATGGCCACCTACTTTAGAGGCTGTGGTGTGTGATTCATAGACAGTACAATCCAGCCATGGTGTTGAGCACAAGTCCCAGGTTTCCTGGACAGCAATCATATCGTAACTCTTGAGGTGTAAAATTGCGTCCATTTTATCTCCGTTAGCCGTTAGACCCATGATGCACCAAGAGCAGATTTTTACCTTGGAAGCTTGATTATACTAGTTAGGAAGAAATGCTGGGATGTTAGGGACAGAGGATTAAGGCCCATGGTAGCCAGGACCAATCTTTGGTGTTCTTTGCAGGCATAGGCGTTTGCTCCCTTCTGAGTCCATTGTAATTTGAATTAACCCTTCGCTCCATGATTTTGTTCTCAGGCCATCTTTAATTTCATGCAAAATGGAGTCTGTCGCTGGATGTATTGTGCCCTTACCATTCTCTCTTTCTTGATGTTTTTATTCTTGTTTTGCTTGCAATTCTGTAACAGCTCTTCTTTTCAGGATCGCTGGATATTTTATAATAACCGTGTTTCTGATCTGAATCCCCAAGTCATCCAATCGATTTTTATTTTTCCTTAGGGCATTTGCCATGGCCAGGTTGGAGAAAATAATCTCTGTTG
Organism: Lissotriton vulgaris; assembly: GCF_964263255.1. Lineage (NCBI taxonomy): Eukaryota > Metazoa > Chordata > Amphibia > Caudata > Salamandridae > Lissotriton > Lissotriton vulgaris. The sequence continues at coordinate 1,088,683,859 of NC_141696.1, read as the reverse complement.
TCTCAATAATCTCACCGGGCTCAGGAGCAAAAAAAGCAACGCTATTGATGTCTAAAAGTTTTTATATTTTCTAAACCCGGGATATTTGAGCAAAGCTTCAAGAGGTTTACTCTGTTGAAGATATCTCACTGCCCCTGCAATATATATTTGGGGTATAGCATTATCTTTGGATTTGCTGGCTTTTTGTGTTGATCCGAGGTAGATGATTTATGTTGGAGACTTGGGGGCATATTAAGAACAACTAGCAATAATTATCGCTATGTTGGTTTAGCGGCGATATTTTTATCTCCGAGCTGCGGCGATTTTTATCGCTTAGGAACCTTGCTATTATCAAGGTTTATCTCCTAAGCGATAAAAATCGGCCGAAATGCATGAATATCGCTGAAAAGTCAGCGATATTCATGCATTACTGAGCTAATGCTCTTAGCCATGTTATCCACCTACCATTGGATAACATGGCTAAGATCTGCTCAGGGGCAGGTGTTAGCTTTTGGAGATATTCACGCTTAGCGCGAATATCTCCAAAGGTTGGTAATAGGAGATAGCGATGTTAGCGACTGTTTCCAGTCACTAACATCTTGGCACGCCCACCTTGCATGTCATTAGTGATAATTATCACTGACATGCAAAGCGGGGCCCAAGATGGTCGCTATCTCCTACTAGCTGTCGCTAACTGGTGTTAGCGACAGCTAGGTAATAGGGAGATCATTTTATCTCCGCTTTCTTGGCTTTTAAAGCCAAAAAAGCGTAGATAAACCCCCTTGATAATATGCCCCTTGCTTCTAAAGCATCCAAAACCTCCATGTTATTTGAGGTTGGGTTCCTCTGCATTCTTCCCGAGGTTGACTGGGTATCACTGCCTGTGGATGTACATCTTTCTGGGTCTTATGGTGAGGCAATGGTAGGACATTGGTGCTCGTTTTACTAGATTTCATCTCCCTGTTATTTGCATTTATAATTAATAAGTGTCTTTCATTTTCTTGAAATGAAGGCTCCTTAGGGACTATTCTTTGTATGGGGTTCATTCTATTTATTTTCCTTGGTTTGGATTTTCCTTGATGGATACTGTTTTTATTTTGCTGATCACATATTTAACTGTTTGCCTTTCTTTCCCAGAACTCATGGTGTACCTGGGCGGTTGGAGATTTTGAGCTTTGAAGGCTTTAATGCAAGAGGTCCCCCGAAGGACGGTGAGGTGGGTAGTGAGAAAAAGAAGAACATAGTTCAGGAGTTGAATGATATAGGTGGTGGTGGAGGAAGCGCATCTGCTCCGGTTAGGTGATGCTGCCTGTGTCTGCATTCGAATATCAGGCAATGGCTTTAGCAAAGTGGCTAAGCAGTTGTGCAGCAGTGAGGTAACCTTTCAGGTTTTGAGAACATACGACGGCACCAGGCAGTGGTGAAATGAAACAGGGAGGGGGGCTCTGCTACTCAGTCCGCTGCTCACTGCCACTCGATGCATCACTGCCAAAAGCAGGGAGGGGGGACTCCGCCACTCACTCTGCTGCTCGCTGCTACTCACTTCGTCACTGTCACCCTGTCCTGCTACTTCCATGGGTCCCTCTCCCAGCTCTCACGGGTCTCCTGACTCCCTGCTCCAGACTCCCAGCTCTGTGCCATGAGCTGCAGGCACCAATTGCCAAAGATAACGGGAGCACACTGTTTCTGTACACAGGGATTTATGAGAATCCGTCAATCACCGCACAGCTCATAGTCTTTTTATGCAATCAGCAGTCAGCCTCCTCTGGTTAAGAGATGCTCAAATTAACTCAGGGCGGCTTCACATGGGCGCGTAGGCGCTCGATATACAGGTTCTACAGTGATACTGGTATTCTGTCAGAAGTCGGGCTGATGTCTCGCTCTTGGTCTTGCTCTGTTGGAGTGTATTGTGTGCATTCTCTGCTACGCTCCGCCACTGTGACCTCATCTGCTGCCCTGGATCGATAGGTGTAACTAATTCCAAATGATAGGAGTCATTGGAGAACATGGTGGAAAAAATTGGGGGTGGCAGTGAGGGGGTGTGAGCTGAATGGGAACTCTCCAGACCCCTGCAAGCCACACCCAGACCTAGCTGGGCTGGGCTGCTTCCGCAGGGTCCTAGGCTCTCTCTCAGGGGTAACAGCTACTACTTATGCACTCCACTCACCTTTTGCACTCAATTATGTGTCACCTCACTCCCTGTCGCCATCCTTGTCTCTCGTCCTTGACTCCTCCTCTGCTCAGACAGGATGAAGAGCACCGAGTGTCCCGGTGACTGGCGGCCGACGATCCTCGGTAGAGTGACCTCAGCCCGCTCAGACCTCCGCAACTCCACGAGCTCCGAGAGCAGCTCTGCCCTCTGGCTTCCAGCTTCCGACACACCTGTAGCAATGAATGTCAGTTTCGTGAGCTATAGATGTACTTATATGTGGGATTTTAGTCCGACCACTAATTTTATGTGTCTGTTTCAGCGTCCTTTAAAAATACTTGTTTGCTCATAGTCAATCCTCTCTTTTATCCTTCTTTTGTCTTTGATTTCTTCCCATAGGAGCAGGGACTAACTACTGTATAGTTATTCTCATTTGGGGGACTATTTAATTTCTTTGTTTCCTGCTTTCAAGTCCCTCACCTCTCCGGCCATGTCTCCCACCTCTTCCCATGTGTTACATGCCCACCCCGACCTACCTCATGTCACTGTGTCTGTAGTCCATAAAACTCATATTCTTCTTGCTGTTGTCCTTGTCTCCCAGCGTCTCCTCGGCTTTTCATCAGTCACGAAAATCAACTACTGTGTCACAGAAATCAGGGACATGTAGTTGTTTTTTAGTTAAAAATGCATTAAGAGCATCAATAGCATGAGTTGCAGGCACTTCATGTCCCATGTTCTTGTTGACCATATACTGTTTCCACGGTGGAGGATCACAGATGAGGTGGGTGGGGCTCCGGAGCAGCAGCAGGCGGCAGTTTTTTAAAAAAATTTACAGAGTAACACAGGCTTGACCCTACCAGGTAGGTCGCTCCCCCTCTGCACAGCACCGCCTGTGTCTCCCTGCCCCAGCTGCCGCTGCCACTGCTAAGGACGTTCGAGGCCCTCAACCACCCACAGGCAACAACCTGCACCTCATCTCTGGTGGCCAGTGGTAGGCGGTAGGTAGGTTTGTTCATCCCCTGCCTTTATTGCTTTTATTTATTGCCTGTATTTTCATTGTTGTGTCCGTGACTGCTGTTGTCTGTCCTCTCCTGCTGCCTGTACGTGGTCCATGCCCCTTTTTCTTCCCTCTGATCCCCTCATTGTCCCCGTGCCCCTTACTGCCCCCTTGCCTCTCTGCCAGTTCTGCCTTCTGTTCTCAGCTTCCCCTGTATTTCTGTATTTTGCCTCTGTGCCACTAATTTTTCCGGTATTTCTGTGCCCTTTTTGCCTTCTGTGCCACTCACTTTTTCCCTCGTTTTTGTGCCCTTCTGCCCTCTGTGCCACTCGTTTTCGCCTCATTTTTTGTGCCCTTCTGCCTTCTGTTCCACTCATTTTTTGTGCCGTTCTGCCCTCTGTTCCACTCGTTTCTTCTGTGCACTTCTACCCTCTGTGCCACTTGTTTTTCCCTCATTTTTTGTGCCCATCTGCCTTCTGTGCCACTCGTTTTTCCCTTGTTTTTGTGCCTCTTTTGTCTTCTATTCCACTCGTTTTTTGTGCCCCTCTGCCCCACTCGTTTTTTGTGCCCTTCTGCCCTCTGTGTCACTCCCTTTTCCCTCATTTTTGTGCCTCTTTTGCCTTCTGTTTCACTTGTTTTTTGTGCCCTTCTGCCCTCTGTTCCACTCATTTTTTGTGCCCTTCTGCCCTCTGTGCCACTTGTTTTTCCCTCGTTTTTTGTGCCCGTCTGCCCTCTGTGCCACTGTTTTTTTTTTCAATTTTTGTGCCCTTCTACCCTCCGTGCCACTCATTTTTACCTTGTTTTTTGTGCCCTTCTGCCTTCTGTTCCACTCGTTTTTTGTGCCCTTCGTTTTTCCCTTGTTTCTGTGCCCCTTTTTCCTTCTGTTACCTTTGTTGTCCCTCACCGCCCCTGCTTCTGCGTCCCCTGCGGGCCAGCACCCCTGACTACCCACTGCCCATTTGCTGCTGCCACCTCCCAGTTGCTCCTCCCTCCCACCTTCCCATATATGCTGGCCATTGTGTGGCCGCATAGCGGGCGCACTGAAGCCAAACCTGTCTGCGCCCGTCCCTGCCTGGACCGCGCCCAGAACCCCTGGTCCCCGGACCCGCCATGATGACCGCCGCCACTATGATGCCAGCACTCTGCACGCTCTCAACTCCGGACGGAGCCACACCTGCTTCAAGGCCACCCAAAACGCACACACCGCCCATTCACCTGCCGGAAATGCAGCTACACCAGCCTCAGAGCCGACGAACTACCCGCCAAGAAAGACCCCAACAACCTCTGATGCATACTACTGAACACCCGCTCTGCACGCAAGCATGCCGTCAAGCTCTGGGACCTGCTCAAAACAGCATCCCCGGACGTCGCCTTCCTAACAGAGACCTGGTTTAATGACTACTCCGCACCCAACATCGCCATAGCCATCCCAGACGGCTACAAGATCACCCGCAGAGACCGCACCAACGGAGTCGGAGGATGAATTGCTATTGTCATTGTCCACAAGAACAGCATCAGGGTCTCGACTAGCACAGACAATGCGCTCAGCACCGCCGAACACATGCATTTGCAGATCCACACAGACCCTAACTCCACCCTCAGAGACACCCTCATCTACCAATCCCCCGGACCCTGCCCCCTGTTCAGTGACTCTATCGCCGACTTGATCAGCACGCACGCCCTGACCTACAGCGACTACATCCTCCTTGGAGACCTGAACTTTCACCTTGAGAACAACAACAACAACAACAACTCCACAACGCCGATCAATAACCTCGCCAACCTCGGACTGAAGCAACTCGTCACAACGCCCACCCACTCCGTCGGCCACACACTTGACCCTATCTTCTCCTCAAGCCTGCACATCTCCATCAGCCACACCACCGAACTCCTCTGGACTGACCACTGCTGCATCCACTTCGCCTTCCAGAAACCCCCCAAACACCACCACACCCAAAAGTAAGACCAACTACACGCAAACCTCGCTCTCAGCCCAACCCCTGAACCCTCCATCACCGACGAGGCTGCCCACAGCCTCAGACGCTGGATCGAGGACGGTGCCAACACCGTCGCCCCGCTGAAGAAACCCCCCCACACCAGCAAGAGGGCCAGCTGGTTCACCCCAGAACTCCTTGCCGCCAAGCAAGTCTGCCGGAAACTAGAGAAGAAATGGCACAGTGAACTAACTCCGGACAACCACGCAGCACACAAGGACGCCATTCGCAATCACCATCACCTCATCAGGGTGCACAGGAGGACCTCCTTCAAAGACTGCCTCAACAACAAAGCACACAATAGCAAGGAGCTCTTCAACATTGTGAAGGAACTCTCCAACCCCAGCTCCAACATCAACAACATACCGCAGTCGCAAGCCCTGTGCGACTCCCTCACCACCTTCTTCCACTGCAAGATAGCAGACATCCAAAACAGCTTCAACACCCAGACAGTCCCAACAGACAGCAACACCACAGACCCTCCGCACACCATCGACCACAACCCCCTGCCTGCCTGGGCCAGCGTGAGCATCGATGACACCATCAAGACCATGCGCACAATCCACTCCAGCTCTCCGTCAGACCCATTCCCGCACAACGTCTTCAACGGAGCAAGCAGCTCCATCCCACCCCACCTGCGCAACATCATCAATCTCTCCATCAAGACCCCGACCTACCCAGAGATCTGGAAACACGCCGAGATCAACGCCCTACTCAAAAAACCTAAGGCCGACCCAAGAGCCCTCAAGAACTTCCAGCCCATCTCTCTGCTCCCCTTCCCGGCCAAGGTCATTGAGAAAACTGTCAACAGACAGCTAACCCGATACCTCGAAGGAAACAGAATCCTGGACCCTTCCCAGTCAGGGTTCCGCGGCAACCACAGCACCGAGACTGCCCTCTTCGCTGTCACTGACGACATCAGGACCCTGCTGGACAACAGTGAGACCTCAGCACTCATCCTATTAGACCTCTCTGCCGCCTTTGACACCGCCTGCCACTGCACAACACGCGCATGCCTCCACGCTGCAGGGATCCAAGACAAGGCTCTGGATTGGACCACCTCCTTCCTCTCCAGCAGAACCCAGAGCATTCCCCTCCCCCATTCCGTTCCAAAGCCTCCGAGATCATCTGCGGCGTACCCCTAGGGATCCTCCATCCGCCCGACGTTGTTCAACATTTACATGGCCCCGCTCCCACACGTAGCCCGACAGCACGACCTCAACATAATCTCCGCCTACGACAGACACTCAGCTGATCCTCTGCCTCACCAAGGACCCCATCACCGCCAAAGCCAACCTCCATGAAGGAATGAAGGACGTCGCTGACTGGATGAAGACCAGCCATCTGAAGCTGAACTCGGACAAGGCAGAGGTCCTCATCCTCGGCTCCAACCCTTCACCCTGGGATGACTCCTGGTGGTTGACGGCACTGGGGGCAGCCCCGAGACTCACTGACCATGCACGCAACCTGGGAATCATCCTTAACTCAACGCTCTCAATGACAAAGCAAGTCAACGCCGTCTCCTCCTCCTGCTTCAACAGCCTCCGCATGCTCCGCAAGATCTACAGATGGATCCCGACAGATTCAAGAAAGACAGTCACCCAGGCCCTCGTCAGCAGCAGACTTGACTACGGAAACATCCTCTAGGCGGGAGCCCCAACCAAGCTCATCAAACGACTGCAACACATCCAAAATGCCTCAGCACAACTGTTCCCCGTAAACAAGAGGATATCCTTCAAGCTCCTCACCCACACACACAAGGCACTCCACAAGACCGGGCCAGTCTACCTCAACAGACGACTCTCCTTCTACATCCTCAACCGCCAGCTACGCTCCACCGACCTCTCAATCTCTACCGTCCAGTGCATCTGAAGAACAACCACTGGTGGGAGATCCTTCTCCAACCTCGCTGACAAGATATGGGCCTGAGCCTGCTACAGACCCAAGACCTGCTGACCTGCAGGAGAATACTCAAGACCTGGCTGTTCGATCAGTGGTGCCCCCCCCCCCCCCCAGCGCCTTGAGACCCTCGCGGGTATGTAGTATGCCTTACAAATGATGGATTGATTGATTGATTGATTGGATTGATTGAGGCTTACCTGACCCTTGCTTCAGCCCCACTTCCTTCCTCCTTCTCCTCCTGCTGTCTTTACTGCTATGCCTAACTTTCTCCTTTTGCTCCTGGAGTTCTCCCCATTCCACCATGAAGTCGCTAGAAGCGGCTACCAGCCAAGCACAAAGCCAACAGCAGTGGGAAATCATGTCAGCTGGTTGCTGCCAGCACACACTGCCTACCGAAGCGTCAGACTTTCCTAGCACGGCAATCGGCCAGCAACGTTTTGAGTTTGGTAATGGAAATGGGCAGAGAAGCGGATAACTAAAGAATTAAAATTTAAGAGAAGAGCTCAGAAGTATCAAAATAATGCTTTTGTGAATACGTTTTTGCTCATACATTAGCAATCTTAGAAATGAGAGTTTAGTGCTGTTTTCTCCAATAGTCAACTTACAGTGGGCCGTTGTTTACACTAAACATTTATGCTTTAATTACAAAAGAATGCTCCTCCTATGGAGAATAGTGATTCATTCAGGCACTTTTTTTATATATATTAATAATGTAAATGCATTCTCATGCTCGAACACTTGTTGAACAGGAAATTTTACTGCGGACTAATTTTCAAAACTTCCTTTTGGTTTAAATCTGCAGTATTGTCATTGTTAGAGAGTAAGCAAAACATTAACAGATGTGATATTAGGCCTGTGGAGTTTGAGGCAAGGCAGTGTTAAGTGTCAGGGCAGACTAGAACAAATCACTGACGCTAGGTTACTATCGAGGATCTTATTCAGCACTGTAGGAGCACGTCTGATATGGCATTGCCTGTTAGCAGTAACATTGAAAGCGTACCTGCCAGTAGTGAGCTGAAGTGTGATATTACTGAGAGCACATTCAAGTAATTCAGTTCATGGTGTGCACTAAACAAACAATATAAATAATTTAGCTCCACAACATGCCACTCCACCACCCAAAATACCATCACCAAATACCAGTGTGGCTCACTGGTTAGAGGCTGCATACCCTGAAGCTGAGGTCAGGCCCGGGACCAGGGTTCGATTCCCGACGCAGCAGGGTCCTGAACACAATTGTCCACGGACTCGATAATTCTCGCTTCGGTGCCCACTCTAAGTACGAGTTCACACTATGCAGCTCTGGGCAACAAGCTTGCTTAATCTCCACAACGGCCCCCCCCGCGGCGGGATGCCTGGCTTTCACCTTGTGGATGCCCAGCACGGGTGATCTCACAGGAAAAAACCAGGACGGGTTCCCAAGGCAAGCGCCGAGATGCCCAATGGTAACATCGAGGCTATATAAGAACACACATACATACATACATAATTGCACTCTATAAAACACAATTCCGCTCCATTTGAATCCGGTACGTTCCATACCACATAATTACTTGCCACATATTTCACTACACATCCGACCACATAAATTCACTACACAAATCCATGCCACACCAAACAATTCCAAACCAACCCACATAATTTCACTCCACTGCACACCACATACATCCACTCCACTCCAATCCCAAACACATGCGTAAAAGACAATATCATTTATAATCCCAATACCTCTCACTCTCACAAATGTGAGACCAATTTGTATTGCAAATGCTTGATTAGCGTGCAGAAAACTAGCACATGACCATGGCTAATGAGCTTCACCATATGCTGATTTGTGGATCACCAATGCAATCCAAACCTATGCCCGGCCATCTTTGAACCACAGCGCTGGAATTTGAAAAGAAGTGTTTTAAAGTGGCAACATCGCACATGCTGATATTTATTTCCAGGTTCACGGACAACCAACCAACTTCCTCGGTTAACAAGTTCCTTCCCCTTATCTCTGTAGACCAGCTCGACAAAAGCAGTGTTACTAGTGTCCCTGCCACTGTGACACCCCTTTTAATTTTTTTGTATGTGGGCAGTCATTTTTTAAGGATGATATTGTCTTCATGCAAGGAGTTTTCAGCTTGCCAACAAGAGTGCTGACGTAAGTTGCAGCTTTGCCTTTTGCTTGCAAACTTGGTCCGCAATGCTGCTGCATTATACGTTAAAGTAATTGATTTTTTCTTTAGGCACCGGGCACATTTCTGAGCCTGTCTCGGCAACACAGCCCTTTTTGCCCGCTTGGCTGTTCGAACCAAATAAAAACCATAGCCTTCTGAATAACTTGTCTTTTAGATGCAATCTTTGTGCCTCTTTTCATTCATTTCACTAATGCACTGTGTTTACTAAGCACTCACACATGCGTCACACTTTCATTTTTTGTCACCTTATCATCACCAGTAGAAGCTGCAATGGAGGCTTAAGTACAACTTTTATGATTTTATATTCATGGTAACATGTTTCTTTTAGTGTTTTTTGCATGATGGCGCCTTCTTACATAAGGTGTGCGGTTCATTCACATGTGAAAAAGTGTACACACCAGCCTATCTGCTTCTACATCTTTTTTTGCATAACATAAACCCCTCTGCATTAGGCCAATAGAAATGAATGGGAAGCCATTCCTTAATAGCGAATCGCAAGGAATATGTAGGAATCGCAAAATGTTTGCAAAACCCATACATACATTGTATTTTGCAATTATAAAATTGCAAAATCCAATGTTGATATATCTGGCCCCATATCTTTTATTGAAAAAGTATAATAATACTATTGCTGTAATGAAGAAAGAAATGATAGCATAAGTGAGGACAGGCATGAAGGAGACCTCGAAAATAAAACAGAGAAATGTTATCACCTCTGAACCTCACATTATTAGGAATTAGATATATCAAGCATAAAATATCTTCAATAATATTTCATACAGTTAATTTGTTTGCATGTGCAACAAATGGCAATAAAACGTTTAAAAATGTAGCTGCTGTAGATTGGTTTGTCAATGGTTTGGTCAGCTTAGTAACATGACATTGGCTCTAACAACACTTATTAACCAATCTGAAGTCCTAGAGTAATCTCACAACACAATGCTACCTAGCATAACATTGATAATTTATTGACATATCAGAATGTACTACCAATATTCTGACCTGGTAGCTGTAGCATTGCAGCAACCTACGTTTTCAAAAGATATGGTTGACTTCATGTATCAGTTTAATTTACTTCCTCAATTTGTCTGTCAGGAATTTATCTGAGGTTAAGAGATTTTTTGTAGCATTTGTTTTAATCTGCAAGTGCCAAACATATGTTTAAAAATTGTTGAAATATACATATAGATAAACTTACTTTTATATGAATAATATTCTCACAGGTGTGAGCTTCAGTTGCTAGAGATGCCACTTCAGCTTCTTGAAACGCAGCTGGTCTGCCTTGTAAAATGCCAAAGGCACCCAGTGGGAGCTGGCGACTCCCCATTGAAAGCAGGTTGCCCGAGGGTGTTGGCAGTATGAAAATAATCAAAACACCCCAATAATTCACTGAATAAAAACAAATATTAAGTGGAAAACAACCCAATAATTCACTGAATAAAAACAAAAATTAAGGGGATGTTATAGCTTGGTATGGTAATATGATCTGAGTTTATGTTAAAAAACGCAACGTCAGGCAGACAGTGAAACGCATACGTTCGCTGAAACGCAACGTGTTTTGCCATGCGTGGGAAAGGTAAAAACAGCAATTGATGGACAGAATGACGTACCATAAAACATAAAATAAGGAGCTATACCTACCAATAGCCCCAATACCAATTACCAAATAACCAGTCAGTTGGCAGTGAAGAAAGTTCAATAGTTTATTATGCAAAATACTCTATAGAGGAGCCTCTCCAACCCTCACCCATCAGATTTGTGGAGAAGACTGCTGGCTTACATTCAAAACCTCACAAATATACTTTCAGTACAACACATGAAGTCACCGTAAATGGAAAAACACCACCTGGTTCTTAGGCCCCTAGGAAGGACCATATATGGCACACATGATTGGTTCAAAGCTCTACTATTACTGGGAAGGTCAGGAGGGGTGACTCCCTTTCGTCCTGATGCCCGGGAGTGTAGGCACGGCACCTCCAGTAATGCGCTTTTCACACCCAAAGCCAGATGCGACCTTGAGTCCCAGGACAGAGGGAGAACAGTTAACTTTCAGCTGCTCTCAGTAATTCAAATGCACTGGGAACTGACGACTAATGCAGAGGATACGTGATCACAGCTCGGGTCTGACACAAGCAGAGAAAAGGTAATGTCTGTACGGTTTCTCGGCCTACTCTATTAGTATAGGACAAACGGACAGAATAAACATTTTTCGTACTAACTAAAGCTAATAGAGGTTATGCGGTGTGCATATTGAGCAAAGAAGATAAATAGATACATCATGCTAACATAATATATATGTCTGATAGTTTCTCATTGTAGGGAAAATCTAACTTTTATACCTCAAGAATGCAGAATAATATCATACATTCACCCCAGTACAGAGATCTGGGCCTAAGAAATTTGAGGAGTAAGTGTGACAATGATATCCTTTTTTGAAAACACTGATCTTTAGTGCTACAATTTGTGCAGGGAACTGTCCAGGACAAACAGATAGAGGTTAATTGGTTGTAACTCATCATTATTATGCTGATACACACAGCATTTTGTGTGTGTCACTCATCACTAAAGATATAAGTTTGCATTATTTGTATTTTTTTTGTTTTCAGTAGTTGAAAATTATTCAAAATTTTACCTTGAGTAAAACATTTTTTTTAAGGAATCTACAGTATCTGAAAAGCAAAGAAGTACTATGCAGGCTGTTCCTCCACCACCACATTTTTTACAAATTCCAGGTGGTCCACCAGTAGCATGGAAAGAGTGGTTTGACGGTTTTGGAACTTATCTTGGTTCAATTGGTGCAATTTGATACCGTCCAGTAAGGAAAAAATACTTGCTTCCACATTCTTTGGGTTTTGAGGGCAGAGCAATTTTCAAACTCTTACCTGAAAGTAATTTGAGGGAGAATATTTTGTGACTACCAAATAACTGTTAGAAAGTTAAAAGAGTGTTTTGATGTACAACTGAGCTTGGTAGTAGTTAGAGATACATTTTTTAAAAGGATCCAACAAGCAAGTGAGGATGTTGATACATATATCACAGAACTCTGGAGATTGGCATCAGAGTGTCCGTTTGGAGAATTTCTGTGACAAGCTGGTTACGCATCAATTCATTGGTCATTGCATCAACAAATCTATAAAGCAGAAATTACTTTTGATGGGCAACCATCGTTGGAAACCACAATAAAAGTAACTAACATTATTTAAACTTCTCATATATAAGCAAAAGAGCTGGATTCAAAGAAAGAGGAGTTAGTTGGTGCAGTTAATTTAAATTACAGTAAATTACAGAAGGAAGATAGACATAAACTTGTTATTTCTCCCCAAGAGATGTGTTTTAGATGTGGAAATCAGAGCCATGTTTTGAATGGTGCTAATATATTCGCAACCAATCCCTATGGCATCTGTATTCGCTTGTTTATTCACGGCGTGTCAGCTCAACCCCGGTAGCGGCTTCGAGTTACAAACTCGAAGCCGCTACCGGGGTTGAGCTGACACGCCGTGAATAAACAAGCGAATACAGATGCCATAGGGATTGGTTGCGAATATTGGCACAATTCAAAACTATCCTTCCTGACTGTCAATAAAGACAAATACTTAAATTGAAGGATTGACCTGTTCTATTTAAAATAAGGCGATTATTGTCACGCATATTGGAAGTTCCGAATATTATATCTCTGAAACACACTTGACATAATCTCCATATCTTTCGCCGAAACGCGTTGGCTACGCTTTGTATGAAGATTTTGAATAAAAGAAAAAGAAAACTTTAAATCCTACTGAACTGATGTTTTAAATCATTATTTTTGACTATCATTGTTACTGTGTATTGTGTGGGAGTGCTGAACCATTGTGTTTCATTGCAAAGCTTTTGGGCATTGCCCTTGGGAGTCTAGGGGTATGTGACTTCAGGTTCTTGGCACCCAGAATTCTTTGAAAACAATTAGACCATAAAATATTGGATACAGTGCAGTCATTCTTTGCCCTAAACCCTTGTTGCTTTAGTGTTGTTGGAGTGTCAGGATGTGTTTGAATGGGTGAAATGACAACTGTTGTCACTAATGGTTGTAAAGAACTATGATCCAGGACTGCAATGTGTGTTGACTGTTAATTCTAGTAATGTAGGGTTGGGTGCTGTTCTCAGCAAGGTGAAAAAGTCTGAAATGTATACTATTGGTCTTGCATCCTGTGTGTTGTCTGACACAGAAAACAATAGTCTGTGATTGAGAAAGAATTGTGGCTTGTTGGTGGGGAGTCATGAAATTTAGAAACTATATTTGGGGAACGTGTTTTGTTATTCAGACTGATGACAAATACCTCATTTATATTCTGAGAGGAAAGAACTTGAAAGGGTTCACACCTGCATTGCACGTCTTTCAACAAAATTGATACAATTTGATTTTAGTACAGAATACATTCCTATTAAAAATAGGTGTGCTGATTTCTTCTCCCGTTCTTCTGATTGGAGTGAAGATGACACGAGTTTGTGTAGTGATAAGGACATGGAAAATTGTACTATGTCTTCAATTGATTTCGCATTGGGTGGTGCATTTTCTGAAAAAGACTGGAGAGATGCTCTAGAGCAGGATTTCACGTTCATATCTGTTAAAACGTTTATTGAGGTTGTTTGGCCCAAAGAGAGCAATGTGGATTTTGATCTTAAGACTTTTGTAAAGGTTGTCGATGAGATGTCTGTTGAGGATGGGGTGGTATTGATAGCGGACAAGTTGGTTCCTCCCATCACTTTGAGGAAGAAGATTATCATAGGAGCACATAATGGACATTTGTGTCCTACTGTGACTAAGAAAAGGGTACGGTTATCTTTCTTGTGGTCTAGTATGGATCAGGAGGTTGATTTGTTTATTAAGAATTGTGTTATGTGCTCAATTGTGACAAGTCTATTAATACAAGAACACTACCTCTTAGTCCTATTGAATTACCCTCAGGTCCTTGGGAAAAAGTAGGTATTAACATTGTTGGACCGTTCAATTCTCTTAACAGCTCTTTTAGGTTTGCTATTGTTTTTATAGACTATTATAGCAAATGGCCAGAAGTTAAGTTTGCCAATTAAGTGACTTATAAAACAGTTGTTGAGTTTATGAAATACATTTTCCTCATGGAAGGATTTTCCGCGATGTTAGTTTCTGACAATGGTTCACAGTTCATCTCTGCTGACTTTAAAACATTTCTAGTGACAAGTGACATCAAACATCTTAGGAGTTCTTTTTATCATCCACAAACAAATGGATTGGTAGAGAGAACGAACAAGGTGCTAGGAGAGGGTATTCAGTAGGCCACTGAAAACAAATGTGTAATTTTCATTGCTGTTCAACGCATGGTGTGGTTTTATCGTACCTCGCCCCATTTGGATACTGGTGTATCTCCATTTGAATTGCTGCGGGGTAGAAGAACGGCAACATGTTTTAGTCCGGCTTTGATGAACAAATGGGTACAGGCCAATAAGGTTTTGATTTCTGAGGAGATTGTTAGGAAAATAGTCTCTTCCTTTCAGGAGAAACAAAAAGGCAACTTTTATTTGAGAAACAGAGTCAAGGATGTGGATGTTAAAGTAGGTGATTTTGTTTGCATTTGTAAATCTGTTCATGTTAACAAAGGTAAAACTAAGTATGGTGCTCCTATTAGGGTCATCAAGGTGAATGGAAATAGTGTGCAGGTTGCAAGTGGGCAATGGTGGAATTGTAAGAGAGTTGTTCAAGTTGAACATGAGCAGGACATTTACTGTAGAATGAGGCTAGGAAAAGTGAGGTTTGTCACACTGTCGTGCGATGAGGATTCTGCAGGTTCTGATGAAATACCTTCAACTTCTGGTGCCTCTCCTAAGGATGTCAAAGTGAGGCATAGTTCATGGAGAGTTCATTTTCCAAGAAAAGCTGTGGCCTTGTCTAATATGTATCTTATAGTCTTTTGAATTTGGAGTGTTTTTTACTTTGTGAAAATATTTCACCCAATTGTATTTCTTCTTTTTGCTTTAGTGGTGGGTGTCTATTTTGTGCCCACTTTATTTAGTGTTTTTGCTTCATTTGCTTCATGACATTATTATGTGTTTGGTTACTGCATTTCTACTTGTATTTGTTATAAGTATTGTTATTCTGTGTATACTCTTTTTTCTGAAGGGAAAAGCTATGTGGAATTCTGTTAATGCTATCTCGTGCTGAGCATGGAATTCGAACTTGACTGGAGTTCCATGCTTAGGATGTTAGTTGACAGTTACAGAGTTTCCCTGCCTACGGGACAGCTTGCTGTTCTTGAGGTGAATAAACAAACATTACCTTACCTTAGCCGTAGTATATGTCGTTCTTCCTCATGACAGTACTCCATGTTAAACAAGGTAAAGGCTGATGGGCGGTTGCAAAGGAATTTTTCAAAGTAGGTTATAGATTAAAGTCAAATGCTATTGGAAAGGATCTGTGAGAAAGGCCAAAGCTCCTGTTAGCAATATATTATCCACCAGTGGATGCCTAAGAATGAACTCATGTTAAATAGTTGTAATACAGTGCTGTTTACATATTTTATGTAACAAGGGCATTCGTATGGTGTAGGCATTTATTTCCAGAACTTTATTGAATCTTTTGAGACCTTGGAGATTGTTGAATAGTTTCAATTGTAGGAATAAGCCACCAAGATGTGGTTTAACTCATACTGAGAATATAAGCAAGGCTTCCAGGTTGTATGCCCCTGTGCTGATCTCAGGAGAGTATGTAGTGGGTTTTACCAAACTATGGACGTTTGTCCATAGGGGCCTGGAAGAACTTGTTTTTTTAGTAGTAAATGCGTTCTTGTCAACCTCTTGACATAAAATTACAGTCATATAAAATCCAAGAAGATGATTCTGTTAAGGTGAATAGAGTATGAACTCATATTTGGAGGGTGTTCAAGGTTTTAAAAGGGGACAACTCCATTAAAATCTAGTTGGTGCTAGTTTGAGTTACTTTATGGAAACATAATTCCAAATCAACAGTCTACTGAAAAGTAGTAAAGTTAGACCTTTGTACTATGTTTACCTTTGTGAATACTGACAAGTACCGAACTTACTCAAAAATATGTGAATTGGGCCTTAGGTATGGTAAATGCTCTACCAGAGATGGTCATTGACATGCACAGACGTCATACATCTCCTGAATTACAGTCCACTCTCATAATTTGCAATGTATGTATGCATTGTTGTTGTGGTGATATCTTTGCTGATTATGGGTGTTAGAAGCTGTCTGGGTTGATGAGTTTCTGTCCATATACTGCTCATTATTTTAAATATTGGGACATCTTTTTTTTTAGATCTTCTTGGAGTGCAGTGCTTAATTTGGAAAGGAAAAAGTGCCAGGCCTCAAAGGATTTCTACGAAGCCCACCACCAGTGTTATCACATGGCAAGGCTGTCAAATACCAAGGCTGTGTAATCTTGATTCTACCTCATGTCTTTTTATCCACCAAGATAATCCCTGTCCCTTTTTCTCACTTTTTCTGATTCATTGTCATCCATTACTTCAACCTTTTCCATGTTTCTGTTCGTCCTATTTCTCGCTTTTCTGCCAATACAGCAATAGGTTTTGCTCAATGAATACCTCACTTGGATCATTGAGATAGGCCTGGACCATCCGCTCAATGCTCAGGGGAGCGCCACTTTTCTTGGCCTCTTTTGCATTTGCCTCAGAACTAGACTTAACAAGCCCTTGCTGTAAAAACCATTCCTGTGCAGGTTTTGGTGGGGCTGACACTCCTGTTCTTTTTGTTGTTGATATTGTTCTTGGTGTTGTTGGTGGTTTTGGCTGCTGTGAGTCAACTGTACTTCTCTCAGGCTCTGAAGTTGAACATGACGCTAGCTGCCCTGCAGTGCTTGTTGTTGCCTGGAGTAGCTGGCTTTTAATTCCCAGCCGTACATTTTCCTAAGCGACTGGCTTCCGCTGCTATCCAAGTTTTGTAGTTGGCAACATCCCCTTCTGAAAAAGGAATCAATGTGTTCAGTACTTGTTTCTAACATGAATCCAGAATTGTGGCACAAATGTTATGGTTGGATGACACAATGCCTCTTTGCAACCTTGTATTTTCAGATAAGAGAAAGGTTAAGCTCTCCACCAACTCATATGCTTTTTTTCTTTCCTCCACACCTGCGTTCATTGCAGATACCCCTTCAGCTGTTCCTGTAGCATGTGCAACAATGGGATAGCTTGGCCCATAGTATTGTCCTCCTTGCTGACTTCATGTGTGAAAAGCTCAAAAGGAAGTAGCATCTCTGTTAGGCATTAAACTGGGCCCGATGGTCCATCTCAATGTTCATGCCTTTGACAGTAGCAGCCCCTCTTTGCATGATATATTCATTGATTGGTCTGTATAGCTCAAACAGACGTTCAAGCATGTAATACGTTGAGTTCCAATGTGTTGGCACCTCCTGCATGAGTGCTTTAACTGCCATTCTATGCTCATTTTGAATGTGGCTCAGCAGTTTCCGGACTTTAAATGAATGGCTGAAATGTGTGCAGATTCTTCTGCAGGTGGTCAGTAAGTTGCTGACTCAGTGATCTTTTTACAGAAAGTCTTGAACAATGATGTTAGTGCAATGCACTAAACACAGGACCCTCAAATAGCCACCTTGGCCCATGGTCTTAACTATATTACTGCCATTGACCGTGGCAACAAAACCAATGTTGAGCCCACTTGGACGCAGCAATTCAAAGTAATCCAAAATGTTTGCAGCAGAATGAGATTTCTCCATGGCGAATATGGCTACACTTGCATGTTTCTGAGTGGCACTAACAATCACAGCAGTGTCAACAACACCTGCTGCAGATATCTTTTCTCTAACCCCCACAAAAGAGATCCAGTGTGCAGTGATGCACATGTAATCAATGGCTTGGCAACTGGTCCATATGTCTGTTGTCAGGTGGATAGTGTGAACAGCACTCTGCTGTAAAGCTTGTCCAAGCAACTCCAGCACGTCGTGATGTAGTGCCAGAGCAGCAACTCTGGGGAAATAGGACCGGCTGGGACCTTTCCATTTTGAGCAGATAGTTGTCACAAATTCAAAATCTCTCACCCCTTCCACAAAAGAAAAAGGGATTAGGTCCAGCTCTAACATTTTAGCCAGCTTCACGTTATACAAACGTGCCTTTGGGTGGTTGCGTTGATACTGCCCCTCCGACCTAAACATGCTGAGAATGGTAGCCTGGATTTTTTTATTTTCTGATGCCACTGATGCAGGTGACTTCTTGACGCCAGATGTTGTGAGGCTCAAAGAATTTTTTTTTCATTGCGGCATTCTCTTGACTGGGTCCTCTTGCTGTCTCAGCCTGACTCTTACTCAAGTGCCACTGCTATGTTGCTGATGAAGATGTGGGTGGTACCACTTCACTGTAGGGAACATGACTATTTTGTGTAGAAGAGAAAATGTCTCCCTCTTGTTCACCTTCCACCGCAATCGGATCTTCTACTTCTTCATCCCCACCAACAACAATGGATGCAGTTTTTTAGCCGCTATGGTGCGCCTACCATTGAGTCAAGTGGTATTTTTTCAGATGGGTTATTTGGCCTCTGGTTCCATAGTTTGTACCAACCTTCCCCTGAATAACACCTTGTCCACAAATGGAGCATTTAGCAATGTTCACCTCCTTCCTGATAACCGAAAAGAAGTCCCAAACTGGGGAGGTCAACTTTCTAGCTTTCCTGATGCCACTTGCATTGCCAGATGAACTGGTAGGCGGGCATGAAGTTTGACTTTCTTCAGTACCTACTTCTGAGGTGGTTGTGGTGGATGTAGGTTGCTGCCGGTGAAATATGGAAGCTGGAGGTGTTGTTGGTGATATGATCTGTATTGGTGGTATCCGTGCCACATCCTTCACAGCAGTTTGGGATGGGGTAATGTCAGTCTCCACTGGGGTGGGACTGATCTCCATGATGACTTGCTTGTCTTCATCCACCTCTTCTATATCTACCTCCATAAATCTAAGGCTTTCTGGAACTTTCCTTTTCCCTAGCCTTGTCTCTTGACGTGTCTCACTTTCAGGCCGTGCTGGTGGCTTCCAAGTGGCATCTAAATCATCAGAATGGGGTCTTGCAGAATTAGTAGATGGACTAACCCTCCTTTTCCTTGCTGGAGATCTAGAAGACAACAGACTTCTGAAAGAGTGGCTTGCTCTTCATCCTCTGCAGGAAGCTCGATTTCCTGAACTGCCCCTTCTTCAGGAGGAACAACTACTATTGGGGGCTGTTAGACCTGGCACCATTGGCGGGAGTCTCCCTTCCATTTTGTTGCTGTTGCCTCCTATGTTTTTGCTATGATTTTGCTGGACTAGATGCTTTGCCATTAGAGATAATGGGGTAACCCAGCTAAATGTCAAAGGACTTGGGTGTCGATCATTAAGGAAAACAGTTGGTCCCTGAACATACTTCAATCAGGAAGTATATTGTATGGATTTCAGTATAACATTTCCAAATGTAAGCACATTCAATAAACCATTCAAAAGTAACCGGATATAAATTAATTAACAAACTTCAATTGATTCTTCATACCCAAAACATGAATAACGCACGAGGGGCATGCTCTATTGCACGGTTGTTTCCAAGGAGAAAGGGAGAAGGGATGAACGATAAGTGCTCATGTGTGAGACAGCAAAGGAAGGTAATAGTACATCAAAGAATAATAACACAGTCCAAGTTCAAATGATTTCAATCAAGGGATAGACCATACATTTACAAAAAAGGCCAGTACGCCCACACTGGTGGGCCTATCCCTAATCACAATTGCAGTATTACTTTTAAATCTGTAACATAAGAATTGATCTCTGATGGCAGAAGTGGTGGGGGTGGATGCTGGGTGTAGGCCCCTGGGGATTTTTTTGTCGACGTTTCGACCCTAGTCTACCCCAGGATGGGGAAGGGGGGGACCAAGGAAAGAACCAAGTAATCAGAAGGTGACCTACATGCAGGTAATTTGGAAAGGATGTGCTAGCAGGACTCCATCAATTAATCATTGTCACGTGTTATAGAGGTTAAAACACTAACCCAACCACAGTCTTGGTCCCATAGGTCGTAACAGATCCAATAAATCAGTAAATGTAGTAGCAAAATTCAGGAAACGCTCCTTCTCAGGGATGGCACCCGGGATCTGGAATGCCCTCCCTCCAAACAAGACTTATCTCGTCCTCTGCGTCCTTCAAAAAGGAAGTCAAATCGATCCTCTTGGCTCAATTCACATGAACATAATCTGTGAGAATACTGTGATTATTTATTTCTCCCTTTTATTACATAGTCTGAACAGACTACCCATTCACATTTTGTTACCTTGCACTGTTCCCTATTTGCACAAAATGCCTTGTTAAGTATTCTTTTTGTTCTCATATCTCATATTTATGTAAAGCTCTATGATATCTGTAAAGATCTTGTTAGCACTATATAAAACTTTGCAAATAAATAAAATCAAATACATTACAAAACCGAGTGTTAGGAAAATACTGGTGTGCTAATGGACATACAACAAACATGTGAGGTGCCTTGTGGATAAAACTCACACGCTGCGGTCTTGCTGCATAAGCCCTTATTGACAAGTTGCTGCTATGATGGGGTTCTGTAATCAGATAACCTGGGGATTAAGGGGCATACATTAAGGAATAGGCCTTAACTACTGGATCCCCATGGCCAAGTGGCATATCACCCGCGGAATTGATTACCTGTTGGCCTGCCTAAAGGAGAGGGACAGTGAGCATTGGTGTCTCTCTCTCAGCTGCCAGGAATGTGAAGTATGCGGCCTACACAGGTGAGGCGTTGGGTTCTGAAAGTAAGACAACAAGTATATTAACCAGGTGGCTGTGTAATAAGCAAAAGACTCTGGTGTGGCCTGATCGGGAGTAGATTTACCCTATTATGGGCCACTGAGGGAGGAAACCGCATCTGTCGGTCTCTCAAGCGGCAGAGAGATGAACTAACTTTATGCCGAAAACGCGCACATCGCCGCCAGGCGCATGTCGTCATGATTGGTACATGGAAGAAAGACTGGGTATGTCCGCGGCTTCTCAGTACGGTACACTAAAGGAAAGACTCTGAAGCGGGGCACAGAAAATGGAAACTTTTAACTGGTGGTAGAGCGTTAAAGCGAGTATATCAGTTGAGTAGAATCTTTTCAAAAGGAGTAAAGAACCCAGTCTGCAACTACATCACAGTATATGGGGGCAGGTTATATAACATACCTCGACACAAGGAATAAATAGCAAAAGGTACAATATATACAAACATACAATGATACAAATAATACAGCATTATTTACATTGTACATAATATAAACAAAAAAACAACAGATAATGCAGTGAGACATATACTAGTTAGTTCATCATATCAGTGGTCAGGCACAAAGACTCTATTGATCAGTACTATATATACAAATGAGAGGATGTAATGCCTAGTCATTATTCAAGGTAGTGATTTGTCTCGCAATTTCCTAGTATTCGTTCTGGCCTTTTTGAACCGTGTCAAAAATGTGGATCCATTTGAAATCACGTGTGCTCAAGACCTTGGAAAAGTTCCCGCCCTTTGCGTTGGTCATGACCTTTTCAATAACCCACCACCTCAGACTCTCAGCAGAGTGTCCGAAGGTGGTGAAATGTTCAATAAGGGGTGCACCCTGGACATTGCAGCGGATCCTGCTGCAATGCAGCAAGATCCGTGTTTTGACCTTCTGGATCACTTGACCAATGTATAGAAAACCACAGGGGCAAAATATTGCATAAATTACACTAATTAATTTGCAGTTCATGTGTTGTCGCATGTTGTGAGTGTAGTTGTTATAGGAGCAATGTTTGAGTTCTTTGGTCAGGGGACAAGCCTTGCATGTCCCACACCTAAAGTGTCCCAGAACCGGTGGGATATTCCAAAGTTTCACTTGGGTGTCCCTAGGCTTCATCGGAAGTAATGATTTCACACCATAATCCCTTACATTTCTGCCTTTCCTAAAAGCATGCATGGGAGGTTCCGCAATGATTATCTCATCGCCACTAGATACCAGTGGCGGTTAATAATCTTCTTGACCTCTGTGCGCCTAGTGCAGAATGTAGTGACACACACAAGTCTCTCCTGCTCAGATGGTATCTTTTGTTTGGGTTCCAAAAAGACCTCCGTAGGGCAAAACTAGGCCCTCTTATGTGCCTTTTTCAGGAGGCTTTTAGGATAGCCTCTACTACTCAGGCATTCCAAGAGTTCCGCTGATTCATCAAAGAAATCCTGTTTGTGACTACAATTCCTACGTATCCTCAGGAACTGACCATAGGGGAGGTTGTCCCAGAGGTTACGTGGATGATGACTCGAGTAGCGCAACAAGGTGTTCCTTTCACTGGGTTTTCTATAGAGTGTTGTAAGTAGTTTCCCTTCCTCCTCCTTGATGGAGATGTCAAGGAAGTTAATCACGCTTTTACTGTAGACAAGGGAGATTTGAATGTCCTGTGATTATGTATTTAGCCATGCAAGGAAGTCTGTGAGTTGCTGCTCTGTCCCTTCCCACATCATTAAAACATCGTCGATATAGCAACGTCATAAACCAGTACATTTTCTGTATGGATTAGTCTCACCGAGGACGGAAGTGTGTTCATAAGCGTCTGTGTATATTTAGGTGGAAAATGATTGAGGATGATCAGTCCAACCACTGGGTGTGATCAAGTCAGTTGTCAATGCTCTTTCTCTGGATATGATTTCGTCGAGCATTGATCCCTTTACATGAGTGGGCTTGCACATGATTGGATCAGATTTTGATCAGAGAGAAATTTTTAAGAATGGATACCTGCTTTCAGTGAAGTTTCAAGTCTCCGTGAAAAATGGCATTGGGGTGTAGTGTGGATTTTTTTAGTGGCATGAGTTTCTCCTTTGTAACAGTGATGAAGCATCAGGATAATATGATCACAGAATGTATTGCATAATGCCCCTTAATCCACCTTTTTTTGCTGCACACTTTAATCAATGCTGATCCATAATTTTGTCGTCTCCTGCACATAACTAAAGTGACCATGTTTATCAGCACATTTATTGGACAAAATTAAAGCGTTGTTATAACAAAAAAGGGATTAAAACAAGCACGTGCAAAATGTTTTATCATGAAAAACTGGTTTAGCAGTGCTTAATTTGAGCCAGTGGTTTCCATTACTGGGCACCAGCACTTAATTGGGAAAACCAAGACTTATGACAGTCTGCCACATAGTGGCACTGTCTGTGCAATATAGAGATTAACAGAGCAACAATTGTTTATTAATTCAATATACATTAAACATGATTATTTCCTGCCACCCAGGCCATCCTTATAGCTGTGGGGACCTGGATTAGTATGAATTAGCACACTATTTGAGTCTATGGTTAATAGTTTCGTAGGTACTAGTTGGCAAGGCTGGCTGAGGCAATGTGTGGTTAAAACTGCAGTGGCCACCTGACGAGGGCACTGGCAATTATTTTATTACAAATTAAGCACTGGTTCCAAGCCACCTCATCCAGAAGTGCAGTGATCTGTAGTTCTCAAATATGAATCACTACATTGCAGACTCAGCCTTCCATACTTTCAGAGTAGCTAAACTGAGTAGTGTTAAATTTCGGGATGATGTAAACATTTTTTAGGGGGTACATTTAGTATAGTAATTGTTCTATATTTGAAAAGCTATTACATCTGAATTGTGATGCAACACCAAATTTGCATTTATAGAGTCTATGTGAGGCTCCGTCATCCTTCCCTTTGTAAATGGGCCCACTTTAGAACTGTTGGTTTGTTGCTTGGTATGTAGTCAATAAAACGAAACCCACTCGGTTAAGAAAGGAATAAAAAATGCAGCCAAGTGATCTGTGAACAAAATGTCAATACTCCCCACTATATCTGTGCTTAAAATGAGCGGACACAAAGGTTGAGTGAAAGATGTTGCTTCATAAATTATTTTAAGAGTCCAGGCATGCCCTGCACATATGTCCATACAGGTCTTTACCTGTATGGATGAGCTGTCACAGAGAAACGCCCCGCCATGCAATAATGTTCTGCTCCAAACCCTCATTATTAAAGCACTGGGAGTAGATTACACATAAACTGAGTAAAGGATTTCAGTTCCATCGAATGTAATGTTGTTTCAATGTATTTTTTCTCAGGAAAAGACTGTAAGGCATTTAATTTCTGGAACATGTCAAAGAAGACAGTGGTGCATTAATATTCCTCCCATGTAAGTCTCCCCTGTCGTCATGTTGATTAAATCAGTAAGAAGATTTCACCGAACATCAGGGGCAGACTCTCCTGTGTCAAACATTCGAGGTGCTAACAGTTTAATGGAAACTATTTTTGATTGCTCCCTGCGTTTAATTATTCAGTGTTTTATTCTGGACAGTTGTATTCGTCAAAGTCGACACATCTAAAAACCATTTTATTTAGGAAGGTTCACTATCTGCTTCAAGCTATAACATACTAGCAGGATTGATGGAACCCATGATATGTTTTGTCATGATATATTTTTTTTCTTTTTGGAAACAAAAATAGAAAAGTGGTGAGTTCCACACACTAGCTGCTGACTTTGAGACGTCTCCTAAAAGCACACACCATCTGGCAGACACATGCAGGGGACAGTTTTGTTGGTAAGCGAGAATGATTGGGTGCATATTATTTGAGTTTGGAAGCTCAGAAGGCAAGAGATTGCATTTAGACTGCTTTAGGGACAATTGGCAAAATGTGAATTGAATTTTCTTGTATAACAGTAGCCATTGCAACTAGTGTATAGTGGTGGAGATGTGGTCCCATTTCTGTCACCTTTCACGGAATGTGCCACAGCATTTTAATCAGCAAAAAATGGTCAAGACTTGTCTCTGCCACTGCAGGCTCAACACTGCTCCAATGGTCTATTCTGCAATAAATAATTCCATTCACCACATGAATGTGCAGCAAGGAATCAGGTAATTGAAGAATATGGCAGAGAACTCTAAGGTAGTAAAAAATGATGCTGTGGCTGAGAAACCTGCCTATTAATCATTAAAATGTATGCCCAATTTCCATGTGGAGTATGCTGGGATGAGGCACACGCCCATGAAAGGAGGCCAGCTGGTGAATGACAAGAAAGGACGGGAAGTGCCAATCAACCAAGCTTCTGCCTTTGTTAGAATTACATAAAATGTAACTGATCACCATGAGTCAACCGACCGCTGACAGGCAAGTTCCAAAGTGGGTTAACCGATTTCCAAGGTACATAGGTTTGTTATGCATCACCTTATTAACCGGCGGCATTTCACCCATGTATAAAGAGATTAATTTTCAAAGAGTCAACAAAATGCACACCAGTGACTGTATATCAACATCAAAGAGTAAGGGCATAGCATAAACCATTAAGCAAGTCCCTACAATTACTCGGCCACAGCAGTTGAGCCAGACATCATTCACACCACCTAGATTCGCCCTTTCAGGAACAACCTTAGCCAAACTACCGTAGAAACCAATGTCTTGTAGTCCTCGTGTAAGGAAGTGGTGTTCGACGGGGGTAAGAAAACTTAAATGTAAAGGAAAATAATTTCCCGCCTATCCAAATTCTGAGATATTCTGGAGTATCAGCTGTTGATATAGCAACAACACACACGGATGTGCAAAATCATGTGCATTGCCTTTAAAATTAGGTGAAAGTGCACCTAAACTTCATGGAATGCTCTGTGACTAGTTCAGAGTGAAAATTGAAAAGAGGGCATACTTCGACTTAAAAAATAACTCAAGATACCAGCAAGATACTGGTTTGTGAAGTAAAGGTCACGCATGGCACATTTTCTTGCAATCAGTATTCAGCTAGAAACAGCCCTCTGTAGCAAAATTGTGCAGACATTCTTTTTAATAAGGACATTTTAATGTGCTTCTACATCAAACCCTGAATTTCCTTCATTGGATGCATGACGAATAAATCACAGGCAGCTTAAAAATTTTGAAGTTCCATTTCAAGATCAAAACCTACACCTAACATACATCTTCTTTTCCAGAGTGTAAACACTAGTTATTTCAGTGCTCCATTGTTCTTGAGCTAGGTTTACGCTCTACAAGTTGCATAACATGCATACAAACATACACACCAACTGGGGCAATGCTCTACTCTCCGACCTCATAGAGTCCAGGTCACCCCTTGAAGAACATCCTCCGAGCAAATATGTGAATTGTCACTGGTTAATACAAATACTTTCATATCACCCTCTTCCTCGAGGACATTCAGTAGTCACGGAAAATAATGTAACAACAGGAAATCGTAGTCAGCCACCAAGCAGGCCATTCTCACAAGCTACATAGCCGAAACAATGTTTCATGTATGGATGCAACATTCACTGCTCAAACATGTTAAAAATAGGGGCCGCCAAGTCAACAAAGGACCTTTTCCGGTTTTGCCGTCAACATCTGGAGCAATCTCCTCCTCCTTATGTGAATGCAATTTATAATGCTGTCATTCAGGACTTTAAAATCCTGTTCTCACACTACCTCCCGCTGTAGCCCATTCACATGAACAATTCTGCCAACGGTTTCTTGCTTTATCCTTAAGCATACATCCATTTTGCCTCTTTTCTTGTTTATTCTCTTCAGATGCTCGTAACCTCTCCACCAGCTTTGCTTCTATAATCTTCTATAAACCCATTGCACGTCCCACGTAAAGGGATTCAGTGTACCCAGGTTAGGTCCAAGATTTGTGATTTACAGAAATAAAAGAGTAAATGAAAAAGATGTTCTTCAATGAAGACAACACTAGACATTATTTATCTCCCCAATGCATAATGACCTAAGTAGCTTAGGCTTGATGTCCCACAGTGGAACTGTCACAATATCATTAGTGGGTTACTTATATTCGTACTGTGAAATAAATTTCACTCTCTCATCTAATGTATCCTTGAATTCTTTTTTAGCACCCTTTTCCTTTTATTTATTTAGATACATGATTTATTTAGCAATTTCACAAACCAATCATAATACAAAATGACAACCATATAAGGAAATACATATAAAGAAATGTAAACTGGAGAGGATTTATATAAGTAGGGGAATACTTTTTTGTTTTATATGAAAAGACAGAAAGAAAAAAGATCAAATAATAGATAGCTAAATGGACAAAAGAAATGAGAGAGAAAGAGACATGAAAATAGATTAAGAAAGTGATTAGTATAACAAGAAGAAAGTAGTGAAGGGTGGCCATTTTAAATCAGATTTACCTTTGGATGCAAACTTGAAGAAGATACAGTGTGTATTATTTGTTCATCACATATAAAATTCCACCATGTAAGCACGGAGAGTTAAAAAAAGTATTTCCAACATGAAAGTGTTACTTTAAAAGCAATTGTAATGAAATGATCTAACTGTAGGGGGTCTAGTAATCAAATGAGCAATGCTAAGTTTTTCCACCTACCATTTTCTAATTATTTGTAATTCTATGTGTGACATTCATTGATTGGTATTTTAATTTGTTGCTGAGTTCTGATTTTCTGGTAAAAAAGCGTCCCAAATTAAGACTTTCATTGTCCCGTCTCTCAGCTTAAGTCCAGTAACGACTTATTGGGGAAGATTTTGGAGACTCTGTCACTTGTATTTACTGAGCGGAACACTTACCTGTTGGGGAGCCTGCTGACCGGTCTCTATGCCACGGAGCACAGCGGAAAGCTCCAAACTCACGCTCCTTACTTCTTGCCCTGGCCGCCCCTACGGACCACAACTCTCAGGCTGCCTAACGGGGGCACTTCCTAATTGGCGTCATCAGAGCGCCCGGAGGCGCATAAATCGAACGGACGCCTCCCGCAGCGCGGGACGCGCACGGGGCAAGGGCGGGCCCGTCTGCACCCGTCAAAGCCAGGATAAGGCAGGATAGGGGCACATCTCTTTCATCTAAATATTGAACTGCCCCCCATGGAATACTGGAACAGTGACACCGGACGATGGTTAGTGACAGTTGATTGATTTTTTCTCAATTGCTTCTCTTTATTCTTAAGCGCCGCTTGTATATTATTATTCTCGCCTTATTCCTTGTCAGTTATTTGTCAGTGATTATGAGTAAGACTGGTGACAAGGGGGTGGGGGTTTCACGGGTAGTGGGTACACTTGATTCTTTTTTGATAAGAGCGGACTCTGTCCCTTGCCGGGAAATTGAGCTAACTCAAAGACGTTTGTGGTTGGAACATCGCCGCTCTTCTATTGGTGTCCCTGCTATTGGCCCAATAGTGCTGTTTGAACCAGATGCACCGGAGGCAACCAGAGATGTTCAGGTGGTCACACCATCCCCTCAGGCCCCATTAATGCCTTCACTAGACCCACCAGAAGCAGATTATTCCCCTACCCCTCCTTCTCCCCCTAAAACCAGGACTCGCAACAACGCATGGCTCAAGCAAACCTGGGTGATACACTAGTAAACGTAACCTAAGTTATGAGGAAGGCAGGTAGTATACCGACCGCACTACAATAGGCGAGCAAAGTGTCCAAAAAAGGGGTTGGTACATGGGGAAATAAGGTAAGTGCGGGGGAGGCGGTAGGTACAAGTATACCTACTGTGATGGATAGAAGCTCTCAGGTAGGACTGGAGCAGATGATGTTTGACATGGAGAATCGAATTGTTTTAAACATTGAAGAGAAGCTATTAGAACTTTTGGAACACTTCTCCAGTAAACATTCCAAATTAGACCCCAGGCTCGAGAAGATTGAACAGCAGTTGATGTCCCAGCAGTTAATCGTCAGAGTGGTAGCCCCGGTATAGCTAATGTTCCGTCTGGGCCCGCGGGGTTTGAGTTGATGCAGACTCGTACAGTGGTTGATACTGGGGGCACTGTACTCTCTGAGGCAGCGGTGTTGAATTTAGCCAATAATACGAGTCTGCCACCCAATGTAATCATAAGGGAAGGTTCAAGGGTCATTAAAACTAAGCTCATGGGCCAGGGGACCTATGCACATCAGTTTACCCCAGACAGGATAAATCTCCCCCCTGAGGCAACTCTATACACTGTTATTTTGACAAACGTTCCCCCTCTCCAGAGCGGCGTAGAAGAACATTGGATGTCACAGCGTAATAAGGCACTACATTGTGTAAAAACTTGACTGGTTTGGGGGGTTGTTTGTTCAAATAATTTAAAATGTCATGCACGATTCCTTGGCTAGGAATGTCTGGTAAAATCTTTAGAGGAGATTGTGTTATACTGAATTTTGCCTCATCACAGATTGTGAAATTGATTCTGGAGAGGGCGTCCACAAGGCATGGCTTAGAGGAGGGCATTGGTTTGGTTCCCCTAGGGATTTTTAATAGAAATTTTGCAGCTGTGTCTGAGGCCAGGTAAGGACATAGATACCCGCCAACGGGGAAGAGTCCCTATGATTTTTCTGTACCCGTTAAAAACAGATTTGATGTTTTCTCAAATCTGGAGGATTTTGAGTGACTAGTAACCTCAGAAGCAATACCCACTGTTGCCCACTCAATTGAGGCCCAACGAAAGGTACCATCAGTGTTAAGCATTTCCCCCACAGAGAGAGTGGGCCCGATTGATTTTAAGGTAGGCATTAAGTTCCTAACTTGGAACATTGCAGGCCTTAAAAACAAACTAGATGATCCTATATGGAGAAAATCCTTGTGTGGGGCTTATATTTTTGGGTTACAGGAGACATGGGATACTGATAACCTGCTTAGCCTAGATGGTTATGCATTCCACCATATTCCAGCTGTTGCCTCTAGTATGGGGAGGGCAAAGGGTGTGTTGGTAACATTGGTTTCGGCTAGTATCTCAGATACCCATACCCAATTGGACACAGGGTCACTACACTTCCTGGCAGTGCAAATTATATGTAATACTGCTGGCACTATCCTGATCATTAACTTTTATAACTCCTTTTATAGAGTTACCACGATTGAACATCTTGTTGAGCTTAAAAACGTTCTCAAAAATTATAGAGAAGCCAACAAAAACTCTTGTGCTATTATTGTTCTAGGAGACTTCAACATTCACTGTTGCCCTGATAAATGTCAGGTGATGGATTGCTTAGGCCCCACAGATCAAGGAGATATCCATTTTGAGCACTCTGCTCATGGAGAATTTCTTGAAACCCTATTGGCAGACAACGGCCTAATACTCCCCTGTTTCAAGTTCTGTATGTTGAAAGAGGATGTACCCACTTTTAAAGGGAATGGAACACCCTCTAATATTGACTAAATATTTATCAGCTCTACACTGGGTGAAAAGATTCATGGTTACTCAGCTATTTGGTTTACCTTTAGCGACCATAACCCGGTGGCTCTTATTATGACAGATCTGATTGAAAAACCGGAGCTATGTTATAGGAAGAGGGATAAGTCTGATATCCGTCCGATGGACCAGGCCCGTAGAATTAGATGGTGTGGAGTAGTACCCGGAGAATTTCACACCAATCTATTATGTAAGGTAGGAACAGAGATGCACACCTGTATGAATGTGCAAGCGGGGGATAAGGAGGTGTTAGAGGCATACATCAAAATCTGTTCCCAAATCTCGGATGACCTTAAACATCCGGGCAAGGTGATAGAGCCTGCTGGGGAGGGTTGGTTCAACCACAACTGTTCAATAGCTCATCGAAATTTGATGGCGGCCCTGAAACATAATCCAGTGGACAAGCCCGCTGAGGCATCTTTAAGGAAAGTGTATAAAGAAAGACGCCCTGGAAACTAGAAGACGAGAAATCAGAGACGAGGTCTGGGACGAACTAACCTCCACTGATGTTCTCAAAAATAGTTCCACATTTTGGGCTGTGATCAATAAACCTTTTATCCATGATCCTTGCAATGGCCAATTAGATTGTGGAATACAGGAACAGGTATGGCGTTCCCATTTTAAATCAGTCTACGAAGGGAATGGCTTGGGGGTGTGGTAGTATCCCTACCTATTGAGGATCCCTATACTTTATCGATAACAGAGGCAGAGGTGGCAGAGGCCATCTGTAAGATGACAAGCAATAAGGCCCCGGACCAGACGGCGTTCCAGCCGACCTTTTTAAATCGGATGTCAAGACATGGTCAAAGGTTTTATCTAACGTTTTTAATAGGGTATGCAAATCTGGCATACCGGGTACATGGTCTGAATCGGTCATAGTATACATTTTTTAAAAGGGAAATAGAGGGGAACCCAGTTGTTATCGCCCCATCTCCCTTATTGACTCTGCTGTTAAAGTCCTCGGGCGGGTGGTTCTAGGTAAACTCACAGGATGGTTGGCTGATACAAATACCCTTTCGGGTTTGCAATTTGGGTTTAGAAAAGGGCGAGGCACAATTGATTAAAGCCTCAACCTCCAACTTTTAATTGGGAAGTACATGATCGCCAAAAGGGGGACCCTATAATTAATCCTTTATGGACCTTTCCTCGGCCTTTGACCGTGTGAATAGGTCCAAATTATGGGTGATGCTCCTCCAAATGGGCGTGGATAAAAACATTGTGTACTTCCTTGCTGACCTCCATAGGGACCAATCGGCCACAGTTAGATTCGACGATCGTCAATGGTGTTAGGCAGGGCTGCATTCTGGCCCCCCTACTCTTCCCCTTATACATTAACGATTTGGGCACTGTGCTAACGAAGGTGTGTGAGGACATACCAAGGGTAGGCAAACGATCCATCCCAGCATTATTATATGTGGATGATGCCGCTTTCCTAGCACGCACAGCAGTAGGGTTGCAATGTCTTTTAAATTCATTCGCTGATGTTATGAAAGTGTTAGATCTCAGTGTCAATTTCTCAAAATCACATGTAATGATTGTAGGCACCAAACCGAAAAAGGTAAAAAGCTTGCATTGCGAATGGAATGTCTTGTCTAGGATCTCGACTTTTTAAAACTTAGGCCTCATTTTTGATGATATGGATGCCCCAAGTAGCAGCGAAACATAATGTTTTTACAAGATGTATTTTGGCTGTTTTGGGATTTGCGCGAAAACTGGGAGTTAAACCTTTGCAAGCTGTATTAAAGATATACAATGCCAAATGCATTTCCCTAGCTATGTATGGAGCGGACCTTAGGGGATTTAAGAACGTTAAGGCCATTCAGGTGGCTGAGGATAAGTTTTTGAAATCTAACTTATCCGTCCCTCAATCCACCTCTGGCTATATTGTTTACCAGGAGTGTGGGGTGGGGTATTTGGAATACCATATAGTTATAGCCCCATTGTTGAAATGGATCTCAACCTGGCTGAACCCTGATTTGGAGTTAAATCATGAAATACTCAGAGATTGCCTAGCCCTTGATTGTTGCCAGCATATCCCCTGGATGAGCTATGTTCAAAAATTAGCTGTTAAACTGGGGCGTCCAGAACTGTTTAAGTCACCTAACAAATTAGTGAAGGGGGACGTGAAATGGGCTAAAGACACCCATAAGCTTATGGTGTGTTCGGCCAGAGAGGACGAGGAGCTGGGCAAACCAACAGTAAGGGCTCATCAAATATTAAAAACTTCAGGATTGATTGAGCCATATCTGAGAATCGTAAATAATGGGAATCATCGATTCTTACTGACGAGATTCAGGTTGAATAAATGTCACCTTTTTTTCACTGAACCCCCGGCGGGGACTAGGGAGAAAGATCTGGGGATCTGTTCGTGCGACAGCTTCTCTATAAAAGACACTGTGCACTTTACTTTTTTGTGAGCATTTTCGCCCTATTCCAAACGTTTTATCATTCCACTTTTTAACGATAAGGGCTTCACGCAAGTTAAACCAGCCCTTCTTTACTTGCAGCTGCTTTCGGATGTCTGGGAGATTTTTAATATTGCCAACTTTCTGAGTGTAGCTGTAAGATTAAAAAGGAAAATCAAATGGAATTAATTATCATAGTGATAGGCGAATAAATGGATTGTGACTGAGTACTTTCTCTTTTTTAAATGTTTTTAATGGTTTTAATGGACTTTTATATTAGCAATAATAATTTGCACTGTATATATTGACAATTGTTCTTTCTTATTAGTATTGATAATTTGTACTATATAAATTGCCAATTTGCACTTTTTATTGTATTTAAATGTGGTCTTGACATAATATGCTTAGTATACTTTTATGGTTTTTGTTATGAACCGAATAAAGTATTTTTGACTGACTGACTTATTGCCCTGGGACCTTCCTCTCTGAATTTCACCAGTCATGGAAAACAAGCTTTGGCTACTCAGGCTAGATGGAGTCCTATGGGACTTACCCTCAGAAAATCAGCCTCATAAAGCACACACCACACCATCAGCATCTCCTGCATGGGGCCTGCCCCCTTATGTTAGAGTGAGTGATTACAATATCAATACCAATGAAAAGAAGAGATTGAGAAAAATACAAAGAATAAAATAATCTAGTCATTTATCAGAAACATAACAACATATTTCTAATAAATCTATATAAACAGTGTTAAAAGCAGAAAAACAGAATGTCAAAGAGGTTTTAAAACCTCTTCTCCGAAGGAATGCGTGCATTGGAAAGCTTAGCATGGCTATCAATAAAAGTCGTAATTGGGGACCATGGATTTAAACGTTTTACAGCGAGAGACATTGGATATACATAAACAGTGTCCAAACTATGGTTATGACAAACTGCATACCAGGTTTTTCCAATGCTTGGTGATCTGTTGAAATGCCACTCCAAAAAGTAAATCCAATACTTGCAGATTTAAACGACATTGAGACCAATCTTCATCATTTATCTTATGAAGAAAAGAGGGGAAAAAATTAATCTATTGTAAATAAAGAAAAGCATCTGCATGGTATTAGCAGCTCTAGATGTTTTCCGAATTGTAAGCTAAATTTTGTTCCATCTTTGAGTGGACCAAATAACATGTAAATCAAGTTCCCAATCCATTTCCACTTTAGTCTTAACTCTGGGTATGTTAATTTGCGTAAACAGGCGTATATGCTTGATGCTTTAGGACCTGAGCTCAGAAAAGCATGAGTGGTGGTGGAGGGAATATTGGAGAAAGCTGGAATGAGAGCAGACTGGTTAATAGCTAGAATCAAAGCATTGTGCAACAATTGATATTTTTGGAAAATGAGACAGGAAAATCAAAAATACTTTTAGCCTGATAAAAGGATATAACATTATCATTTTGAAATAGTTGAGGAACCCAAAGAAGACCCTTCCCGCTCCATGAGTTCAAATAAGTGGGTTTACCTTAAATCATTATACAATTAATATGCGAAATGGAAGATTGTAAAAGCAATCACA
Source organism: Lissotriton vulgaris (assembly GCF_964263255.1). Taxonomy (NCBI): domain Eukaryota; kingdom Metazoa; phylum Chordata; class Amphibia; order Caudata; family Salamandridae; genus Lissotriton; species Lissotriton vulgaris. The sequence continues at coordinate 1,088,649,512 of NC_141696.1, read as the reverse complement.
TGTCAGAAGAGTCATCTAGTATGTATCCAATCATTTTTTTATATGCTCAACAATAGGAGTAGATCATTTCTGAGGTTTTTGAGTGAATGATAGGTATTCTTGAAAAGAGAAGGGAGCAAAATATGAGCGTTCAAGAATAACCCAAAGGGGAGAGTCTGACGTGAAACCTATTAGCCAATGAGATGATTGACGCAAAGTAAAGGCTTTATGATAGGTAGAGAAATCAGGAAAATTAACTCCACCTTCTGATTTAGGTCGAATACCTTTTGCTAGTGACATACGGGCCCTTTTTTTATTCCAAAGAAAAGAAGATAATAAGGAATTCATGTTTTATAAAAATTGAGATATGGCAACTGGAATGTTAGAAATAGTAAAAAGAACAATTGGGGATAACATTATTTTTATTGTGTCCAAACTTCCCCACCAGGATAAGTATAAAGGGTGCCATTTGTCAATTAAGGAAGGTATCTTTGAAGAACATTTGTCTCGGTTAATGAAGATTGACAATTTAATTGAAGCAGAAAAGTAGATACCTAAGCATTTTATATGTTTAGTGTTCCATTTGAAATTAGCTAATTTAAAATCATCTTTAAAGGTTAATTTAGGTCATTGTTGAGTTTATAACCAGAAACAGAAGAATACACCCCTGTCTTATATAGAAAAGAAGGTAGGCAAGACTGTGGTTTCAAGAGAAATAACAAAATATCATTTGCTTATGCTGCCAGCTTAATATACATGCTCTCAGAGGTAAAACCATACAACTTTGGATTTTGGCGAAGTTTAGATAGGAAGGGTTTTAAAGCTAAATTAGGATAAGGGACAACCTTGCCTAACACCTCTTCCCAGACTAAAATATGAAAAGGTGAGGACATTAGCAAAAATTGCTGCTTTAGAATTTAAATATAGAAGGGAAATTAAAGTAACAATTTTAGGTCCAAAGCATTTGAGCGCTGAAAAAATAAAAGGCCAGTAAACTCTATCAAAAGCTTTTTCCGTATCTAAAGCAATAGCCACTTATGATTCAGAAGAATGAGAGGATTTGGAGAGTATGTCGGAAATAAGCACATGTTGTGTGTTAAAAAATGACCTTTCACAAAACCTGACTGTTCCTTACCTAAGTGACCGGGGAGAAATGATTTTAGCCATAAGGCCAGGGATTTTGAGAACATTTTATCATCTATATTCACTAATGAAATTGGTCTATAATTTTTAAAAAAACGTGTATCTTTATCCTCTTTAGCTATAAGACAAATTTGGGCATCCAAAAAGGAACCAGAAGAAGATCCAATTTGCAGAAAGGAATTTAGAAGCTTGTGTAATTTGTGAAGAAGTAAATGGAAAAATGGCAAACAAATTCGACAGTAAAATATTAGGAGTGTTCCAATCTCTTTTTCTTTGCAAAAAGATCTATGGCAATTTTACAGGTATTATGTCGTTTTTTGGATATGCAATTAATAATAAAATCACGAGCAGCAGCTTTAAAACAATCCCATATGAAATGAAAGGGGAGAGTGTCTGATTCATTAGAACAGAAGTATTATTCAAAGAAAGAGGTGAATGCTGAGGTGAAAACAGGGTCAAGTAACAATGAATTGTTAAAAAATGCCAACATCTAGGGACAGGAGGCCTGTGGAGTATGTCAAAAGACATGGATACAGGGGTATGGTCAGAAATCAAAATAGAACCAATATCAGCAAATTGTATGGATTTGGAGATATTATGAGAAATAAAAATTTAATCAATGCTTGATTGCGTCTGATGAACTGGAGAGAAGTAAATGTATTCTCTCAGGGTGGGGTTACATAACATCCAAGCATCAATTAAATGTCTTTGTTGGAAGGAATGTAGGAATGATTTATGTGCTTTGGAAGATATAAAGGAAGATGGGGATTTGCAGTCTATGAACGGATCAATAATTTGGTTACAGTCTCCTGCCAAAATTAGATTATCCTGAGAGTACTGCATCAATTTTTCTGCAAGGTGGGACCAAAAAAGGGATCACCCACATTTGGTGCATAAATATTAAACAAAGAGAGTGGACCCCTCCAAATCAATAAATCCATGAATAACCAGCGACCCAAATCATCTTTTTCTTGAGATATAAGCTTAAATGGAGAGATTTGTGGCATAATGTAATAACACATTACGTTTACCATCAGCTGGAGAAAATAAAACATTCCCAACCCGATCCCTTTTTAATATTAAGGATTCAGATTCCGTGAGGTGCGATTCCTGAATCAATGCTATATCAGCTTTCAATGTAGGTAAGTGCAATAACACGTGCTGCTTTTTGATTGGTGAGTGCAAACCTCGAACATTCCAAGTAACATTATTCAATGACATGTAACAACTTTTAGGAGATCAAATTGAATTAGACCAGATAGAATGAAGACATGGTATATGATAAATCACATCATCATGTAAGCAAGAAAAAATGTAACAGTATATGAAAGAGGGAAAAAGAAGAAGAATATCAAAGGTAAAACATTTGAGAATAGTATCTGAAATGGAAAAAAAAGGAAAGAGCAAATAGCGAGAAGGGGAAAAAACAAAGTAGAAGCTTGGTGTAAAAAAGACCACGGTGTCATGTAAATAAGAAATAGAGTAACATGAGATGTAATAGAAAGCGAGAAAGAGAATGTCAGAAAGGGAAAAGTAGAAAAATTGTAAGAGAACAGTGACAAAGTATGAAAGGAGAAGAGTAACACAAAAGAGAAAACACATACCTATAAAAATCCAAAAATGAGGATATGGGCGGGTGAAAACACATGGAAGGGCGGTGCATCCAGGTCTCACGGAAAGGGCCACAGGGGTAATTGGATGTGACATGATACGAGACAATGGGATAAACATACAGCAAGATGCCTATAGGAAGAAACAGATACGATTAGGCAACAAATGTATTACATACCGATCACAATATTTCAGGAAAAATAACATAGACAAAAGACCTTAGAATAACAATCACAATATAAACTAAACACAGAAAACAAGAATGGATGGAGAAAAAAAATTAAAAATTTTAAAAAGTAGGTAAAAGAGATAACAACAACATTAAAGTAAAATCATATTCTCAGCCAACATGAGAAGTTGAGGCGCCAGACGTGTCTATAATGTCAACTATACAAGCATTAGGAAAACTCTTCAGCTGTGCAGTGTCTTCGAAGGAAGTTGTCTTGTTTCTGTACGTTAAGTTAAATAGGCAAGGGTGGAAAAGACCATATCTGGCTCGAAGAGCACGAAGGTCTGTACTCATATTTAGAAATTCCCTTTGTTAATCAGTAGTACTCTTAGCATAGTCCTGTGAAAAGAACAACGTATGACCTAACCAAGAGAAATGAGGTGAATTTTTGGAGGCTGAGAGAACTTTAAGAAGATCCGTATATTCCAGGAAATATAGAATAACGCCTCTTGAACGATGAGAGCCAGAAGTGTCAATATGTAGATGACCCAGCCGATGGCACGTTGAATGTTGAGGGTAGTATTGTCAGGTAAATTCAACACTTTAGGGAGAACGTTCTTGAAGAAGGGGAGGGGGTCCGTACCAGATCCAGCAAAGCAGAAGGTGGAGACTTTCCAGGAGACGGAGGGCCTTTTTTGAGGCACTTAGGATTAGATTTGGTAGAAGTTGCCAAAGTGGGTACCAGTGATGATGAGGGTGAGGGTACACCAACTTTTCGATTCGAATTGGAGCCAGATCGCCTTGTAGCAAGCTTTGTGAAAACGGTAGAGTTTTTGAGAAATCTGCATGTGGGAGTTGAAGTAGAGAAATTTAGTTTTGATGGTCATTATAGCCCACTTGATTTAAGCACAGCATTTGTGTATTAGACACATTAAGTTTGTATCCTGAGGCTGCTCCAAACTCAAGAGCCAGCTGTTCTATCTTAGGCATAGCCATAATAGGATTTGGAGTAACAAAAGCAACATCGTCCAGATATGCGAAAACACGATAATGTTCTTGCCTCCAAATTACTGACTCTATCCCTGCGTTTTCCTCTAGCATCATTAAAAAGGCTCTGATATATATAGTGAGAACAGCAAAAGGGAGAATGGGCATCCCTGCCTTGTGCCCCGTATAATGTATACCAAATCTGATTCAAGGCCCATTATGCATATTTTGGCTGTTGGGCGTCGATTTAAAACCTTGATAGCTGTAATAAAACCTTGTCTAAAGAATGATCGTCGCCGAACTGCCCATAAAAATTCCCATGCGACCCGAGCGAACGCTTTTCAGCGTCTCATAATATCATGCTGAATTTGCTCCCCGTGGTCTTGGCTATGTTTAGTAGGGTTACCACCCTATTAAAATGATTGATTGTATTCCTCTTGGGTATAAACCCATGCTGTCGACTCAACACCAACGGGGTTAGAACTTCCGCCAATGGGGTCGCTAAATCTTTGGCATAGATTTTGCCATCAGAGTTTAATAACGATATAGGGCGATAGGATCCCAGCTGTTCTGATGGCTTGTCTTTTTTTTACAAACAATTATGCTTGCCTCATCCCATGTCAAAGGTGCTGCACCTATTTTTGCATGCTGGAAAGTGAAAAACATGTCTGCCTTAAGCTCTCCAAAGAAGGTTTTATATACCTCCAGCTGGAGTTTATCGGGCCCTGACGCTTTGCCTGTGGCTAAACTACTAATTGCAACTTCTAGTTCTTCAGTAGTTATGGGTGCATCCAGCAATTCTGCATCCTGGGGGTTCAAATTTCTGCAATTGAGGCTCTGCAGCAGTGTTTCACCAGCCTGCATATCAAGGTTCTCTCCAGTATAAAGTGCTTTTTAAAAATCATTTACAATCCCAACATCGGTATCTACATAGTTGCCCAAAGAATCAACTACAGATTCAATTCTTTGGGCAGCCTCTCTTGATCAGAGACTTTGTGCCAAACAGCGTTTGGCTGCCTCCCCATACTCATAGGGGCATATTATCAAGGGCTCTATCGCCGTTTTAGCGGGGAAAATCCCCGCTAAAGCGGCGATAAGATTAACGCACTATTACCAAGCTGCCGCTAACTACTGTTAGCGACAGTTCCCATGCCTTAGCGAGGAAAAAAAATATTGCTATACGCGGAAGCGATAAATATTGCTAATGATATGCGAGGTAGGCGTACCCTCGCTAAATTCCACAAAAAAAGTCGCTAACACGCTAGCGCACTATTATCAACTATCGCCTAGACATGCTTAGCGACAAAAAAATCCCGCTAAAGCCCCTTAGCTGGAGATAAATAAGAACTGCTCAAAGCAGTCCTAAAAATGCAAAACTGGAGATAAAAAGACCATAGAAAAGGAGAACTAGCCCAGCCCAGCCCCACCACAAAGCTGAGGACCTGCAGACAGCATGGAGGTAGTAATCATACAGCTCGGAGTCCCACAGTGGCCACAGCCCCCACCGCCACCACCGCCACCGCCACCGCCCCCACCGCCTCCACCCCCACCGCCTCCCGGACCACCAGCAAGGCAGCGCCAAAGACGACAGCGGCGAATGCGCAACCGACTTGTCCTTGGAGATCTACAACCACAGGATATCATAGCCCACTACAGGCTCAAACGGACATCCATTGACTACATACTGAACCACATAGCCCACAGGCTCACACCACCAACCCAGCGGATAACCAATATCCCCCCACAAACAAAGCTACTGGCTGTGCTGCATTTCCTGGCCTCCGGGACTTTTCAACCCACAACATCCAGAGTGGGTGGTGTCTCACAGGCAGCCTTTTCAAGATTCCTCCCAAATGTGTTTGGATGGCATAATCAGCCTGATACCCCAGGAACTACACTTCCCCAATACTGTGTGTGAACAGCTCCTGGTCAAGCAGGGTTTCTACGCCATAGCTGGAATCCCACAAGTACTGGGTGCAACAGACTGCACACATATCCGATTTGTGCCACCAGCGGACAGGGCACACATATATAGAAACAGAAAGCACACGCACTCAATGAATGTGCAGGCAATAGTGGACCACCGTGGAATGTTCACAAATGTCATAGCAAAGTTCCCAGGGAGTGTGCATGATTAGTTTATTTTCCAGCAGTCAGTCATCAACCAGCGCTTCCAGGATGGAACATATGGGAATGCAGTCCTAGTTGGTAAGTAGAAATCCAACATATCACTTGCATCTACAGCACATACATGCAAAACAGAAATCTATCCACATCATTGTCACTGTATCACATACAAGGGGGCACATGTGCAATAACTGGTGCATTCCTGCTAAGCAGCAAGGATGTGCAAGACATTGTGTGCCACAGCTCCGCCATCATGGATGGGTGCCATTTACAATGCGGTGCACCATGGTGCCAAAACGGCACAGATGCGTGATGCATCTGTGCCGGAAAATTGACGCATAGCTGGAACAGCGATACACGTGCAACGCAGATCCAGCAATGCTCTGGGTGCCCTATCTAGTTAATGCTGCGTCAATCCTCATGCCTGCTTCAGGCAGGTGTAGGGGTGTGATGCAACAGGACAACAGGACCTCCTTCAAACTTGCCACCCGGAAACACCACCAGCTGATCCGCGCCGCCAAGAAAACAGCATTCAAGGACCGGTTGGACAACAACGCACACAACTGCAAGGAACTCTTCAACATCGTGAAAGAGCTTTCCAACCCCAGCGCAGGAAACAACGACATCACCCCATCGCAAGACCTCTGCAACTCCCTCGCTTCATACTTCCACAACAAGATCGCGGACATACACAACAGCTTCAACAACCAACCAACGCACACCATGACCGAACAACCACCCCCCACCACCACCCTCCACGCCTGGACCCCGATCAGCACCGAAGACACCATCCGCACGATGAACTCCATCCACTCCGGATCACCGACCGACCCCTGCCCTCACCACGTCTTCAACAAGGCCGACGCTGTCATCGCACCCCACCTGCGAGACATCATCAACACATCCTTCGACACCGCCACCTTCCCTGAGAGCTGGAAGCACGCCGAACTCAGCGCTCTACTCAAGAAACCCACAGCGGACCCCACCGAACTCAAGAACTACCGCCCCATCTCGCTCCTCCCGTTTCCAGCCAAAGTCATCGAGAAGACCGTCAACAAGCAGATGGCCGCCTTCCTCGAGACGAACGGATCCCTCGACCCCTCACAGTCCGGCTTCCGAGCCAACCACAGCACCAAGACCGCCCTCATCGCCGCCACCGATGACATCCAAGCCCTGATGGACAATGGAGAAACAGCGGCCCTCATCCTCCTAGACCTCTCCGCGGCATTCGACACGGTCTGCCACCGCACCCTAGTACGGCGCCTCAGCAACATCGGCATCCAGGACAAGGCGCTGGAACACAGAGAGTCCGCCTACCACCGTACAAGTCAGAGGCCTCCGAAGTCATCTGCGGCGTCCCCCAAGGATCATCTCTGAGCCCCACCCTCTTCAACGTCTACATGAGCCCCCTCGCGGCCATCGTACGCAAACACAACCTCAGCATAATCTCCTACGCCGACGACACCTAGCTGATCCTCTCCCTGACCAACGACCCCGCCGCCGCCAGAGCCAACCTGCACGAAGGGATGAAAGAGGTAGCCGAGTGGATGACGACCAGCCGCCTGAAACTGAACTCGGACAAGACGGAGGTCCTCATCCTGGGCTCCTCACCCTCCGCCTGGGACGACTCCTGGTGGCCTCCCGCCCTGGGCACCGCACCCAAACCGACAGACCATGCACGAAACCTGGGCGTCATCCTGGACTCCTCCCTCTCCATGACCAGGCAAGTCAACAACGTCTCCTCGGCGTGCTTCAACATCCTACGCATGCTACGGAAGATCTTCTGGTGGATCCCCACCGAGACCAGGAAGACCGTCACCCAGGCCCTCGTCACCAGCCGACTGGACTACGGCAACGCCCTCTACGCTGGTACCACCGCCAAGCTCCAGAAGAGACTCCAGCGGATCCAGAACGCCTCAGCCAGACTCATCCTCGACATCCCACGAACCAGCCACATCTCCGGACATCTGAGAGACCTTCACTGGCTCCCCGTCAACAAAAGAATCACCTTCCGCCTCCTCACCCACGCACACAAAGCCCTACACGACCAAGGCCCGAGCTACCTCAACAGCCGAGTCAACTTCTACGCTCCCAAACGCTACCTCCGATCAGCCAACCACGCCCTCGCCGCCGTCCCCCGCATCCGAAGAGCGACTACAGGAGGAAGGTCCTTCTCCTACCTGGCCGCCAAGACCTGGAACTCCCTCCCGACCGACCTGCGCCTGACCCAAGACTACCTCTCCTTCAGGAAGAAGCTGAAGACCTGGCTGTTCGAGCAGTAGCGGCAATCCCCCCCCCCCCAGCGCCTTGAGACCCTACGGGTATGTAGCGCGCTTTATAAGTGTCACTGATTGATTGATTGATTGATGCAGCATGGGTCTAAAAGTGACTGAGTGAAATGTTGAACATTTAACTCTGCTACTTTTAGGAGGTGTCCCAGTGGCGGAAGGCCCCCCCTGCACAGGAACGCCTACATGTGGTGCAGCCCATTACAACGTGCCGCATCTCCCAGATGCGTCACGTTGAAACTACCCCTGGCCCCAGCTTTGTCAGGTGGAAGGCAGCGATACTCAAATGGGCGGGGAGTGAGAGCTCCAACAGAATGCAGCTGGCACATAGCTCCCATTAAGAAAAAGTGCTTGAAGCTACACGTGCATGGGAGGCCCTGGTGGGGGGACTCTGGATAATAGACAGGCAGGAGGATAGCAGTTCTGAGTCCTCAGTGGGGGTGGGACATGCATGAGTAGCTCCATTTGGATAGAGAGGGACTAGCACAGTGAGAGGCTCCCGCAACATAGGAGGAAATAGAGAACTACACTATAGAGCGTACGCTGACTCATTGGTACATGACACACATCAGTAGTGATTTTGCAACACATAGATGTCACACTACTGCACCAGCGGCCGGGCTGGGGGGATGGGAGTTGATGGTCAATGTGCATGCCCAACGATGGGGCGTTGTGTAAGAATCATGTACCAATATTCATGCTTGATTGTGGTTCATTGATGGGCTGGGCATGATAGCATCCAAACTGAGGGTGGTAAATATGCTTTTATTACTGATTGCATACTTGTCCAGTCTTAACTTGGAAAGTTGATTGGCTGAATTAATTTAGGCCCCTTTGTTGTGTGTAGTATGGATTTAAGAATAATAAAAAGTCTCATTACAAAAAGATGTCCAACTTACGATATGTGATATTGCTACATTCATCATGTCCGCTGAGCACTCATGTCATTTAGTCTTGAGGCCAGGACAGGTAGGAGCACACAGTACAGGTAGTGGATGGTGTTCCACATGCTGGAGTTGATGTCCTTGTTGAACCTAACAAGGCCCCAATGGTCCATTTTTTTTTTTTTTTAACATCATTTTTATTGCATCACCAATATAAATGTACAGACAAGATATTCAGCAGAAATAGCATAACATGTACTGATACAATTGAGGGCATTCGATCTTCATCCGGAGGGATCACCCCGCTCTTGACGCGGGCGGCTTCACCTCTGTCTTGGTCTCGTACTTCTTACATTGTCCGACCACTTCATTTTGCACATAACCCTGTGTCAGATATGATCAAGCACTCTTACCTGAGCTGAACACCAACCTTACCTGTAAGGTGCTTGATCGGTTTTGCAGAGACGCTATAGACCAATCCCCCAAAACCCTACCTTTTCAGCCAGTGATTCTTAACAACACACTAGGATGATGGGTAGCAGCCAGGGAGAGAGGCCGGATCTGACGCTACTTGTTGTCTAGTAGTCGACCTGAAAACATATACAAGAATGTAATTTTAGCAAAAGTCTATGTCTCTTTAATCTCCTATCTACTCCTCTAACTCTTCCTTGACTTTTGGGGAGGCAGTCTCCTACCTGCGAACTACTCGTTAGGTCTTCGCGTCCTGGATGTCGTCGTCGTGGTGTGCGCAAGGGTTGAGGTCTTCAGTTGAAGGTGGTTGACTTGTCCGCCTCCAGTTTTGAGTTTGAAACTTTTCCTTTCCCTGCTTTGGTAGGTTTATCACGACTTTTCCATAAAAGATCAAAACTATTGCGATTCCGACTGAAACTTCTGAAAACTCTGTGAGGATGAATATTATCTAAACACTCTCTTTAAGATGCATCATCTAGGTTGTCAAACATTAACACTCATGTTCGAATTAAACCTTGACTTGGTTCACAGAAGAATAAAACAAAGAATACCCATAAACATTCTTGTTCGAATTAGTCCTTAACTTGGTTTACAAATGAATACCCTGAAAATAATCAAAGTTCAAAACAAGTCTCTTGGATCCTTGCGTTGGGCGCCTTGAAGAGAAACAAGTACTTAGCTTTCAATCCAAGCTGTCTGATGATTGCTGACTCTGACTCAGTTCCAGATCTCCGATGCTGAACGCGAGCTCTTCCATGCAGGTGTTGACTCCGGGACACTCCGAAGACCAAGCGTCTTCTAGAACCTTGGGTGTGGCTTTTATAGTCTAGCCACACCCAAGGACGTCAGGAAACGGCTGCGTGCCACGCCCAAAGTCCGCCGAGCACTCCGAGAATGGAGCGCTGAATCATTCTGCATCGCGCACCAAAAAGATGCGTGTTGTTTTTTAAAGCGCGTCTTTTTTCCTTTTCTTGATGCAACACCAAAGCGCGTCTTTTTCCCCTTGAATGTCTACACGGAGTACCACATAAATAATGCAGCCAATCATAATAAACATATAAAGGCATTGGTTTGAAACATGCATATAACAGTGAACATCAACCATTATTAATGACTTTACATGCTAACCCTTTTTTCCCTTTTAGGTACAGGCGTGCAGGTTGCACGGGACAGGGGTGGGTTTCCTCGAAGGGTGTTCTAAGCTCGTTTTTGGGCTTGGAAAGACGGTGTCATGACAGTACCCTCCCCGTAGAATCCCCCCTAATACCATTGGAATTGGCTTTGGTTTGTCTGGGAAACGATTATGAAAGGTCTTTAGGACTTTGGGAGAGTTTTTTAGATTCTCTAGAGGCTCCCAGGAGCGATCCTCTGGACCATAGCCCTTCCAGTCCACCAAGTAAAACAATTTCCCTTTCTTTCTTTTGGAATCTAAAACTGCCTTTACCTCGTATTCCAAATCCCCCTCTACTTCAATTGCAGGTGGCTTACTAAGCTTCCGAGTGTCAGGATCATAAGGTTTCAATAGTGAGACGTGAAAAACTGGGTGGATACGATAAGAATCAGGTAGTTTCAACTTCATGCTGACTGGATTAACAATCTTTTCTATCGGAAAAGGTCCTATGAATCGAGGACGAAATGTCTTATGACTTTTCAGCCTTAAGTTTTTTGTGGCTAGCCATACATTGTCACCCACTGAATATGCGGGCTGCTTAGACCGATTTTTATCAGCAAATCTCTTTTGTACTTCTTTTGCAAGAACTAACTGCTGTTGAGCTTCTAGTTGAATAGAGACCAGATTGTTTACAAAATCTGTGACTGCAGGCATATCAGAAACCTTTTTATCTATACCTAGCATGTCTTTAGGATGGAAACCATGGACACAGAAAAAGGGTGACATACCAGTTGAAGAATTGTTGGAATTATTATAAGCGAATTCAGCGGCCCAAATGATATCTGACCATTCCTGATCATGGGTGGTTAGCAAACAGCGCAGAAGCTGTTCCACTGTCTGATTTGTGCGTTCTGTTAGTCCATCAGTTTGCGGATGATAACTGGACGACATGCGCATTTCCATCTTTAATGATTTCCCTAGACCTTGCCAAAAATGTGACACAAACTGTGAACCCCTATCTGATAACACCACAGATGGGATTCCATGTAACCTAACAATTTGTGAGACAAAAATGTGTGCTAACTCCAAGGCAGAAGGAAGCTTTTTTAAAGGAATGAAATGAGCATATCTAGAAAAGTGGTCCACTATTGTAAGAATGGTGGTAAAACCTGAAGTGGTGCGAGGCAATTCTACAATGAAATCTAAGGATACCGTATGCCAAGGCTGAGGAGGAACTGGCAAAGGCATAAGTAGTCCAGATGGAGATTTATGAACCGCCTTATTCCTGCTACAGACGGTGCATGTTTGCACATATTTCTGAATGTCCTTCAGCATGGTCTGCCACCAAAAGTGTCTTTTTATGAGTTGGTACATTTTGGTTACCCCTGGGTGAATTGACAGCATAGAATCATGATAATTTTGCATCACTTTTTCTTGTAAAATTGCTTCGGGAACAAACACTTGGTCATTCATAAACAGCAAATTATCTTTCCATTGTAACAAAGGAAAAAGCTTATTCCATTCATCTTTTGTATGATTTTGTAAGGCTTTCTCAATATCAGGCAAAACGTCTGAGTTAACAAGACCAATCTGAAACCTATCCTCTGAAATTATAGGGTGTAACTTTTCTTTTTGTAGATTTAGGTCATCACTTAAACCGATTCTAGATAAAGCATCGGCTTTGTTATTTTCTTTTCCTGGTCGATAAGTTATGATGAAATCATAATCATTAAAAAACAAAGTCCAGCGCAGCTGGCGAGGAGTCAAAGCTTTAGCAGATCTAAGTGTTTGTAGATTCCTGTGATCTGTATATATGGTCACTGGATGTCGAGCCCCTAGCAAGTAGTGCCGCCATTCTTTGAACACAGCTTTTATAGCCAATAACTCTCGGTCTGCAATTGCATAGTTCTGTTCAGGAGGGGTTAATTTTCTAGAATAGTATGCAATGGGGTGCAACTGTCCGGTTTTTATACTTCTCTGAGATAAGATTCCTCCTATGGCGAATTGTGAAGCATCAGCTTCTACTATGAACGGCTGAGAGGGGTCAGGATGTTTTAACACTGGGGCTGTCACAAATTGGTCTTTTAAATCTTGAAAAGCTTGTTCACTTTCTGAAGCCCATTCAAATTTCGTGTTCTTGCGTAACAATTTTGTGATAGGCGTAACTTTTTGAGAAAAGTCCTTAATGAAACGCCTATAAAAATTCGCAAAACCCAGAAAACTCTGTATTTGCTTTACTGAAGAGGGACTGGGCCATTCTATTATTGCCTTGACTTTCTTTGGGTCCATTTCAATTCCAGCCGGACTGAGGATATACCCCAGAAAGTCAACTGTGGTCACATGGAACAAACTCTTTTCGAGTTTGACAAATAAAGAATTTTGTAAAAGCTGTTGAAGAATGGCTCGTACTTGCTTTACATGCTCAGATTGGTTTTTTGAATAGATTAGGATATCATCAATGTATACAATACAGCAAATATCCAAAAAATCTCTTAGCACCTCATTTATAAAAAACTGGAACGCTGCTGGTGCATTGCAAAGTCCGAAGGGCATCACCTGGTATTCATATAAACCGAATTTAGTTCTAAAGGCTGTTTTCCATTCGTCGCCCTCTCGGACTCGCACCAAATGATATGCGCCTCGCAGATCCAGTTTTGTATAAATGGTGGCGTCTTTGATCTGATCAAGTAAGGTTGGAATCAAAGGTAAGGGATATCGGTTCTTGACCGTCACATTGTTGATGGCACGATAGTCGATGCAGGTGCGCAATTCTCCTCCCTTCTTTGGGATGAAGAAGAGAGGAGAAGAGACCGGAGACTTAGAATGTCGAATGAACCCATTGGCCAAGTATTCATCCAAATACTTTCGTAGATGTTCATTTTCTTTCTCTGTTAACGAGTAAATTCGACTGCAGGGCAAAGATGCCCCAGGGACCAAATCTATTTGACAGTCAAAATCTCTATGAGGAGGCAATGTCTCTGCCTTTTTCTTGTCAAATACATCCAACAAGTCTTGGTATTCCTCTGGTACCCCTGCAACCACTAGAACACTCTTGGATTTCTTTGGAAAGTCATATCCCTGAATTAACAATTCTGAACCTGGGAATTGTTTGAAACACTTAGCATGACAATAATCGGATTTAAACAAAATACTCCTATTAGTCCAATCTATATACGGATTATGTAAAACTAGCCATGGAATCCCCAGAATCAAACCGAATTGAGGTGCATCAATAATGTCAAAAGTTATTTCCTCTATGTGTTTTTCTGCACAAGTCATGTTCAACATCTCGGTATGATATTGTATGAGTCCTGACGTGAGTTCCTTACCGTCCACTGCTCTTACTACTTCTGGTGAGTCTTTAACTATTTGTTCTAGGCCTAACTTCTGAAATAATTTAGTGTCGATGAAATTTCCAGTTGCTCCGGAATCAATTAAGGCATCTATGGACCAAGACCGTTCCTTATTCAGTTGAGACTGAAGAAGAATACGCATACTGAGGTGACAATGAGAGGCAGTTGGAGCTAAGGAGGCCAAAGTGATAGATGGACTCGGTAGATTGACCTCTGTATCTACCGAGAGGGCTAGTTTTCCGACTGCTGCATAATTGCAACTTCTGAAAACTTGGTCTTAGGCCTTACTGGACGTGTGGGACAATCTTTAATAAAGTGCCCGGTTTTCCCACAGTACATACATTGGTTCAGTTTTCGACGCTTCTCTCTCTCATCCTTAGTGAGGGGTCCTCTAATTGTGCCTATTTGCATTGGCTCCACTGGATCAAGTTTAGAGGGAGAAGGCTCTGTTCTTACATTCCCTTTTTCTTTGAAGATCATCATTCTAAAGTCTGATTTCCCCCTTTCTCCTTTCCTTTCTGAAATTCTGTGATTTAATTTTACTACCAGATCTATGAATTCCTCGCAATCAGTAGGTGGATCTAAAATTTGCGTTATCATGTCTTTTAAATCATCGCGTAAACCACGATAGAACAATGATACTCTTTTCTCCTCAGGCCACTCTGCTTCAATAACCAGTCTGTTAAAAATTGAAATATAATGCAGAAGATCTGAAGATCCCTGCTTTAAATTAAGCAGCTCATGATCTGCTGATTGTACAAATACATGTTTGGCAAACAATTTCTTCATTGCTCTTTTGAATCTTCTAAAATCAGTTAATATTGGGTCATTCCTTTCTACATAAGGCACGGACCATAAAGCAGCGTCTCCACCTAAATAGGACAAGATGAATGCCACCTTAGAGGAATCATCGGGAAACGCTGTAGGTTTTGCCACAAAATGCAACTGACACTGATTTAAGAAGATAGTGAATTTGTTACAATCCCCATAAAACCTCTCAGGTGGTGCTAATGGGATAGATACTGGAGTAACCACCTGAATTTGAGGATTTCCTGAAGTATTAGAGTTTGCTTCCCCACTATACAGAGTATGCATAGTTGGCTGAAAGATTGGTGGTTTCATATAAGATTTTTTATCAGAAGTAAAAGTCCAGGTCTGAGGACTTGGTGTAATCCTATTTTGAATTGCAGTAACATCCTTCCTTAGTTCCGCATTTTCTGCCCTGATTTCTAATAGTACAGTAGCTAAATCCTGCAACGTTATTTGCGGGGATTCATCCATAGCGTCTGGGCAAAACTTTGCCGTGGGCTTGGTCTTCTGTCAGATATGATCAAGCACTCTTACCTGAGCTGAACACCAACCTTACCTGTAAGGTGCTTGATCGGTTTTGCAGAGACGCTATAGACCAATCCCCCAAAACCCTACCTTTTCAGCCAGTGATTCTTAACAACACACTAGGATGATGGGTAGCAGCCAGGGAGAGAGGCCGGATCTGACGCTACTTGTTGTCTAGTAGTCGACCTGAAAACATATACAAGAATGTAATTTTAGCAAAAGTCTATGTCTCTTTAATCTCCTATCTACTCCTCTAACTCTTCCTTGACTTTTGGGGAGGCAGTCTCCTACCTGCGAACTACTCGTTAGGTCTTCGCGTCCTGGATGTCGTCGTCGTGGTGTGCGCAAGGGTTGAGGTCTTCAGTTGAAGGTGGTTGACTTGTCCGCCTCCAGTTTTGAGTTTGAAACTTTTCCTTTCCCTGCTTTGGTAGGTTTATCACGACTTTTCCATAAAAGATCAAAACTATTGCGATTCCGACTGAAACTTCTGAAAACTCTGTGAGGATGAATATTATCTAAACACTCTCTTTAAGATGCATCATCTAGGTTGTCAAACATTAACACTCATGTTCGAATTAAACCTTGACTTGGTTCACAGAAGAATAAAACAAAGAATACCCATAAACATTCTTGTTCGAATTAGTCCTTAACTTGGTTTACAAATGAATACCCTGAAAATAATCAAAGTTCAAAACAAGTCTCTTGGATCCTTGCGTTGGGCGCCTTGAAGAGAAACAAGTACTTAGCTTTCAATCCAAGCTGTCTGAGCTGTCCGATGATTGCTGACTCTGACTCAGTTCCAGATCTCCGATGCTGAACGCGAGCTCTTCCATGCAGGTGTTGACTCCGGGACACTCCGAAGACCAAGCGTCTTCTAGAACCTTGGGTGTGGCTTTTATAGTCTAGCCACACCCAAGGACGTCAGGAAACGGCTGCGTGCCACGCCCAAAGTCCGCCGAGCACTCCGAGAATGGAGCGCTGAATCATTCTGCATCGCGCACCAAAAAGATGCGTGTTGTTTTTTAAAGCGCGTCTTTTTTCCTTTTCTTGATGCAACACCAAAGCGCGTCTTTTTCCCCTTGAATGTCTACACGGAGTACCACATAAATAATGCAGCCAATCATAATAAACATATAAAGGCATTGGTTTGAAACATGCATATAACAGTGAACATCAACCATTATTAATGACTTTACATGCTAACCCTTTTTTCCCTTTTAGGTACAGGCGTGCAGGTTGCACGGGACAGGGGTGGGTTTCCTCGAAGGGTGTTCTAAGCTCGTTTTTGGGCTTGGAAAGACGGTGTCATGACACCCTGGAATGCTTTTGTGATTTACACCCCTCCCCCTCCCCAAATTTCGGTGCCCCAACACCCCTCCAAACTAGCTTCCTACCCGCCCTCCCCCGTGGTCGCGCTGCGCCTGAGTAACCATGTATTAGTGCCCGGTTTGTTGTAGGAGGAAGCAAACATTTCGCTAAGGTGTGTTCTCCTGTATAGTGTTAGGGTCTGCTCCAGCTATTTCGCTCTCGTCCTCCTGCCCCTCGTCGGCCACATCCCGGAGCGCCTGCACCATCACCTCCCATGCAGTCGCCCTTTCCAATGCTTTCTCATCATTCGACCTCCAGGCCATCTGGTATCGTAGGGTACTATCACATGCGGCCCATCTCAGACACTCCCCATACCATCTTTTATACGTGGGCCCCACTCTGGACTTCCAATTTCGTGTGATCTCCCGCTTGGCCAAGATAAGCCCTAAATCTATAAATTTACTTGACATCGTATTTCTAGGTGTGTGGGGGAACCAGTGAAGGATGCCAACTGCTTTAGTATACTGGATATCCCTGTCCGTCGCGCCGTTAAGGGCCCGCCCAACTTCCTGCCAATAGTCGCCCAAAGAGGGGCAATCCCACAGCATATGACATAGATCCGCCCCCGCTGCATTACATCTGGGGCATGCAGCGTCGGTCGCCCCAAAGTACTGTTGGATTTTCCCGGGCGTGAGGTATGCCCTATGGATAACGTAAAAGTGGATCAATTGGAACCTGGCATTCCTCGAGCTCTTCCGCGCCCGCCTCAGCAGTTGGCCCCAGGTCGTGTCTGGTATCTCCACCTGGAGGTCCAGCTCCCACTTGGCCTTCAGAGCTGCCAAAGGCTGCAAGGCCTCCCGCTGCATCCTCGAGTACAGGCACGTGACGGCCTTAAAGGTTCCCGCCGCCATCATGGCGTACTGGCAAGCCATCGAGGTGCCTGGTTCCTGTAGCCCTTCCCCCCAGTGGGCTCGCATGGCGCCCGTGACTGCCGCGTGCAGCAGGTAGTCACCCCTCGGTAGGTCAAATCTCTCCTGCAGGTCCCGAAACGGCAGCAACACCCCGTCTTCGTAAAGGTCACCTAGCACGTGTATTCCCGCCTCCTCCCACCCTAGCAAGCGTGACCAGTCACCTCCATGTGGGAGGGCAGTGACCATTCCCAGCGGTATTTCGGGGGCATACATAAGGCGGACACCCGCCCGCTTACGGGCCCGGTCCCAACATAGCCGGAAAGTCTGCTCCTCGACCGTCAGGTCTCCCACTCGGAGTTTCTGGTGCAGCGTAATATAGGCCAAAACGTGTCGCGGGGTGCCTTCGACTCTCGCGTCCTCGGGACCTCTATATACCCTCGCCACCTCCTGAGTAAAAGACTGCAGCTGCGCGGCTAGGTAATATCCTTCGAAGTCCGGCACCGCCATACCTCCCTCATCCTTGGGGCGTAACAGCGTGTTGAGCGCTATGCGCCTCCTACCCGCGCCCCACAGGAACGCTATTATCAGCGACCGCAGGCGTTTGAAAACCGAGCTCGGGATCCATACCGGCAGTGTCCTAAAGTAATACAAAAGCCTGGGTAGGGCTATCATTTTAAGCAAGGAAATTCTACCAGCCAGGGAGAGAGGTAGGGTCGCCCAGAAGTCCATAGATCCACGCAGGGCGTTAATACAGCGAGTTATGTTGCCATCCAGCAGGTCGGACGGGGCGTGGTAAACATAAACCCCTAGATAATGTAAGCAGCGCGGCTCCCACCGGAGTTCATGAGCAGTGAGTGGGCACGGTTCTCCCGGCCTCAGGGGAAACAGACAGGATTTAGGCCAGTTGACCCTCAGGCCCGATAACCTACCGAACTGCTCCAATAGCCTCCGCGCCCCCTGAAGTTCGGCGTCGGCATCGGCCAAAAACATCAACAAGTCATCCGCATATAGGGAGATGAGGTGTGGCCTCCCCCTAAAAGGCAAACCTGCGTAGTGGCGGCCCAGTCTGGCTACCGCAGCGAAGGGTTCCATTGCCAATGCAAACAGTAGCGGGGATAGGAAACAACCCTGTCTAGTGCCACGTCTAATCGGGTATTGTCTTGAGATCAGTGCACCCACCCGGACCCTCGCTACCGCCTCAGTGTAGAGGACCTTGGTCCACTGTATATATCCGTCTCCCAACCCGAAGCGACGCATCACCTCATACAGGTATCCCCATTCGAGGCTGTCAAATGCCTTCTCAATATCAATGGACAGGACAAATGGGGAGACGGTGTCTGGCCAGTCCTCACCCATCAGTCTCGTGAGTCTACGGATGTTATGAGTGGTGTTGCGTGTTGGTATAAAACCGCACTGGTCTCCATGAACCAGGCCCGTCATGTGCACCAGCAATCTGTTGGCCAGAATTTTACTGAGGATCTTGTAGTCCGTCGTCAACATAGACAACGGACGATACGAGGACAGCGCCGCACCCTCTCTGCCCGGCTTCAAGAGTGGGATCATAAGGGCCTCGCACATAGAGCCCGGGAGTCGGCCCTTCTCCTGCGCCTCATTGTATACCTCGCGCAGCCGCGGAGCAAGATGCTCTAGGTATTTGCCGTAAAATTCGATCGGTAGACCGTCAAGGCCCGGGGTCTTGTTTCTAGCCATTTGTTTTACAGCACAACCTATTTCTCCTAGGGAGATGGGGCGCCCCAACTCCTCTGCCTCCGAGTCTTCCACTCGCGGCAACTCTAGCCCGTCCAAGAACTCCTCAAGCTCCTCCGTCCCTCCCGTATCACCACTCAGATAGAGCCCCTCATAATAAGCTCGGAACTTGTTCAGGATCCCGGGTTGGGAGTGGCAAGGCTCCTCCCCCGGCTCCTGGATCCTCATGATCGGCCCTCCCCCCCGGATAGGGTTAGCAAGCCAAGCCAACATCGCCCCCGCCTTATCACCTTCCGCATGCGCCCTCGTCACGTACGCCTTATGGTCGAAGCTACGCAGCCGCTCTAGCTCTACCGCCAGCCCCTCCCGCGCCCCGCTAAGCCCCTCCTGCAGTTCAGGGTGATTCGGGCGCCTCTTCTCGAGATCTCTCAGCCGTGTCTCAGCCTTATCCAAGTCATCCAACAGAGTCTTCCGCGCCCCTGCCGCGTGCCCAATACAGTGTCCCCGCACCACCACCTTGAAAGCATCCCATTCAACCGCCCTTGTGGAAGCCGAGCCACTGTTCTCCTCAAAATACCTCTCAATACGTTCACTCAGGGCCTCCCTGAACAACAAGTCGTCCAGGGTATCAGGTTGCAGGCGCCATGTTGGCACGCAGTTAACAGTCACCATCCATTCCAGAGACATCAACAAGGGGTTGTGGTCCGATATCGTCCTGGCCAAGTATTCCGCCCCTCCCACCGCGGGGAGCACACATTCCGAACAAAGAAACGCATCCAGCCTCACATATAAATCATGCAGGTGCGAGTGAAAGGAGTAGTCCCTAGTGGTTGGGTGCAACGCCCTCCATGCATCCGTGAGGGCCCAGCTCTCCTGCCATTCTAAGCGACGCTTGGCGATCCTATGTACTGGGGACGCGCGCAGCGGGGGATGGGACCTATCTAGTAGCACATCCTCAACTGAGTTGAAGTCCCCCCCCAAGAGGACCGGCCCAGCCAAATAACCCGCCAATTTGCCCGAGATGTTAGACAAGAAAGCGGGCAGGTCTACATTAGGAGTATACACATTACAGAGAGAAATCATCCTGCCTCTCAGCCTTCCTTCCACCGCCACATACCTGCCCTCTGGGTCAATCGACGACTTCGAGACCTGGAAGGGGACCCCCGCCCGTATCCAAATCAATGCCCCCCTCGCAAATGCTGAAAATGTCGTGTAGAATAACTGTCCCCTCCAGCGCCTTTGTAGAGCCGCCCCTTCCTGCTTATTTAGGTGCGTCTCCTGCAGAAACGCTATATGAACCCCCCTTCGCTTGAGGTACGCCTGAACCTTATGCCTGCGCGTCATGGACTGCATGCCCCGCACATTCCAGGTCACACATTTCAACGCTCCAGTACTAGCCATTCCCCCCTACACAACCGGACCATGCAGCAAAGAACAGTGTTCGCAAAAGTCCCGCGACCACGGGCCTCTCCCCCCACCCTCTCCAAACAGGAAGCCAAACCCCTCCAACAACTGCAACCCTCTGAGCAACCCCAACTGCTCGCAACTCCCACCCCCCCAGGACAGGCCCCCCCCGCAACTGGAAGTACCCCCATCCAAACCAACACTCCCGACCACCCCTCAAGGAAAGGTGGAAATATTCGCAGTCCCCACTGCGATGACCTTAGGGGCCAGTAAGGCGCGGCTCAATGCTATAAGACCTCCAACAAATCAGCCCCGCGCGCTCCACCCCACAATCCCCACATTACAGCTCCCCAAAACCTCAATCAATATCGTTCCACTGCTGCGGGTCCATCGCCCCGGTGTCCAACCAGAGAGTCCATTCCGCCAGACCAGCTCAACACGCCTCCAGTATCTCTCCCGAGGTCTGCGGCGTCACAATAGGGCCCCGGGCTCCACCAAATTCCGATTGTCCTGTCTCTGAGCCCGTGCCCGGGTCCTCTGAATCCGTACCCTTCCTAGATTGAGTCCTGGCGGTTCTAGATAAGTCCACCACCGCCTGTAGGGCCGCCTGCCTCTCCGCCTCCGTCTGCGACATCGATGGTTTCCCGGTCCTCTTGCGGTTCCTTCTGATCCGTTGGGACTGCCTGATCGGCTTCGCCACCTTAGCCTCTTCCTCCCTGGCCTTAGCACCGTCCGTTCCCGCCTTGTAAGTGTCCCACCAGTCCCATGCGTCCGCGGAAGTCGTGAAGAATAAAGACTTCTCATCCACCACCACTCGTAGCTTGGCAGGGAACAGCAGGGAGTACTTGATGCCTTCCTGGCGGAGCTCCCGCTTGAGGGACAGGAAGTTTGCCCGGAGTCTCAAACGTGTAGTCCGGGAACATGGTGACTCTGTTGTTTTCCACTTGAAAGGGCCCTGCCTCTCTCGCCCTCTGCAAAAGCCAGTCTCTGTCCCGGTAATGGAGCAACTTGAACACCACCGGGCGAGGAGGAAGGCCCAGGGCTGGCGGACGCGCCGGAACTCTATGTGCCCTCTCCAGGGAGAAGAAGGGGGACAGACCTTCTGGCGCCACCTCCGTCCGCAGCCAGTTATCCAAGTAGCCCACCATGTCGTCACCTTCAATTTTCTCCGGCAGGCCCACTAGGCGCACGTTGTTGCGCCTGTTCCTGTTTTCTGCATCCTCGGCCCTCCTTTCCAGCACCTTCAGACGGTCCATCACGTCGGCCATCTGGGCCTTCACCGTTGCCTGGGCCGGGGCTAAGTCCTTAACCGTGGTCTCCATAGATTTCACCCTATCCTTAAGTTTGTCGTGGTCGGCCTTCAGGAGGCCCAAACCCGTCGCCACCTGAGCTATATCTTGCTGCAGGGCATCCTTTGTGGTGGCGATGGCTTCCAGGATACGATCCTGCATCCGCTGTAGCGCCGCTTGGTCTCTCTCCGCTCCTTCCGCCGCCTCTGTGTCGGTCGCGCCATCTCCCTTCCCCTTCGGCTTCCCCATCTGGGCCTGGATGGGCGGTGGTCCTCAAGTGCGGTCTTGGTCGCCCTCCGAGCTTCGCCGGGCCCCGTCCTCCGGCCGGGTTCTCAGGCCCAGAAATGTCACCAAGAAACAGGAAGCACCGAGCGGTCGCGGCCCGGTCAGCGTCAGATGCGCCAGAGGTCCGGGGTTCTCGTCTCCGGGTCACTGTCGCACCATTGTCGTCTCAATCAGGAGACGGTCCTCAACCACCGCCCAAGGGCGCGTCCAAAGTCCATCCGGCACCTGGGGAGAGGCGCGACGCGGCCACCAACACCTCTAGCGTGTCCGGGAGCGGTCTTCAGTGGGTCTCCGGGCAGATGCCTCCGTCACAAGCGATCTCATGCCATCGCCGCCATTTTGGGGTCCGCGACTTCTCGGCTGAGTTCAGCTTTCAAAGTTGAGATACTGCTGTGGGAAGGCTCGATGTCGTCCTCCGTGGGTCCCGGACCCTCCGCAGTATCGTCCAGTACCGGATAACGTCCTTTATCTCGGGGTTCGAATGAATTTTCAGGATATTTCCCGGGATCGGGCACGGAGCTCCGAGCTCGCGCTGCCTACCTCCTCGGCATCCAAGCCACGCCTCTCAAGGCCCCAATGGTCCATGCATATAAGAGGTAGCTGACTGGTGATTTGTCTCAGACCATGACCATGAGGAGCATTCGTTGTGTTCTGCAGCAGGATTGCTGAATGCTGGCGCACAGTAGGTCAAGTGTGTGTAGTGTGTAGTCATGCCACCTATATAGCAAAGGTACATTACAGTGCAGTAGGTGGATCACTGTCTGTGGAAGATGGGAAGAGAGCCACACATGCAACTCCTCTGCACACTAAAATGATGTTGGATGGAGTCACAGCAGTGAGCCTGATTCACATGCTAACATGCACTACAGCCTTCTGCTTAAACACATGGTCAACTTGAAATACAACATGACATCCATCCCAACACACTAATCCATGCTCATCAACAACACATCCAGCACAACCAATGACTAATTCCGCTTTCCCTTGTATGTCACAGGGGACCAAGGATATGCACTGGGACCATGGATGATGACACCAGTACGTCACCCCACCACCCCTGGCCAGAGACAGTACAATGCGGCACAGATACGCACAAGGTCCATTGTAGAGCGGACATTTGGTGTCTTGAAGTCCAGGTTCCGGTGTTTGGATATCACAGGTGGCAGCCTGCTGTACAGTCCCGAATTGGTGAACAAAATTATCTTGCCATGTTGTGTGTTGCACAACATATGTGTCCGTACCAAAGCACCATGGATCCAAGTGCCCGAACCATCTGATGAAAATGAGGACAAAGATGAGGCTGGTGCTGTACACCCCACACCAAATGCTGCTGGACTTGCACGGAGGAACCGCATCATCAACAATTATTTTGCTTGAGTCAGTCATGTGTTGTCTTTGAAATAAAATTGTCACAAAAATAACATATTAATGTGTTACTGTCTGCCATGGGCACTGTACCCATCAAACAGTTACGTGTCCCAATGAGTGGTCAGATGAGCCCAATATCAATGGAGGGTGGGAATGTGTACGCTGTACAGTTATGCCCTGCACTATGTCAAATGTATGAAACTCTACTTGGCAAGGTACTATGTAGGCTACACCATGTCAAATGGTTGTGTCACATGGTGCAAATACTAGCAGAGTAGGGTGCTGATTGTGATGAGGATAACATTCCTATTCTGAATCAATGTCCCCAATCCATGTATCATGGATTGGGCATGTTGTGTGAATCACACTAATCAGGAGTGTGTGAAATGGTGTGCATGATGCCAATAGTCATTGCAACATCCCAATACACATTGGTGCCAATAATCCAGACACATCTCCAGACCATGTCCGTCGTAGCAGCAGTAAACTGACCCTTAAGATGTGTACAATGTTCCTGATTACCAGCCAATTTTCATTTCCATAGAAGCATGCACAAGAAGTGGCGTATAAATAACCAGGGCCCGTATGAGATACATATCCTGTACATTACCAAGCCCATTGTTGACGTATTATGTCAAGTACATATCTGCACAGATGGCCATACTGTCAATGAGGCTCCTGAACTAATGCCTCAAAGATGTATGTGTGGAATGTAATTAGAGCAGCAAATAGGGCATGTAATGGCACGAAATGTTGCTATGGGCGGTGACAAGCAAAATAAAGGTGCGGCTATCTGAGCACAGAAGTACCATTAATTGCAGGAGACAGGCTACCAAACTCACCAACCATTTCATCACGCAAAGTCACACACCCACGTCCTTTAAATGGACGGTCTTGGAGAAACCATTCATTCCATCCCATATCACCAATGTGAGCGATTTCTTACATAAGAAAGAACAGAAATGGGTACTAAGGTTGGGGACCGACCGCACGGGGCTGAATGATGACATCCCCTGGTCCTCGTTATGAATCATCCCCTTGCTGCGCATTTGACTCAGCATGGCGATCAGACTTTGTTAATATGCCCTAATGGTCATCCAACGCATACACACCTTTAGGCCATTGGGCAATTTATTTGATGCCAATATGTCATCTGTTTCATCCCACAGTTACACCCCTGGGAGACTGCGCTTCATATCAACACTTTTCCTTTTGCCTGCTATGTCCTCTACCGTATGACTTCTGACATGGTCATAATTTTCCTTGTCACCTTTGTGAGACCAAGGAATCCGCTGTTGTGGCTAGCCCTGTTTAATCTAGGTGTCAAAAACGATGCCCTTTACTCTGCTCGTGCGTTTGCACTACCCTGAATCTGGGTTGATTACACAATTTAATATAACTCTCACTTCTATTCTCGAGGGATCAAGCTCCAGGTTTTTGTTTATATTGACTAGGATCGCTATTGGTTACCTAGCCGGGACGCTGCCCCTATCAGCTACTCCGTTGCATCACTGACGCATGACGCACTGAATGGCGCGTCACGTGAGCGTCAGGGACCAATGAGGGCACGCGTAATATAATCCCCTCAACAACACACCGCCGGCACCTCCCCAGACGGCACAGATGCCGCTAGGAAGTACCGACGGATAGGTGAGTGCACGCAGCGCTTTCAGAGCTACAGCACGCGTTTTTAGAGCCACAGCACGCAGTCTTGAGCATGCGATCCGTTACTAACGGGCTCTTTGGGTCTTTTTGTTCCACGCATTAACAGTTCTTCACTCATGGGGCACGCAGTGTTATTCGCATTGTTACGGACATTAGATGGTCATACGTTTTGGCATAGCTCAGTTGGCAATGGGTCCTGCAGCTAAGGTTAATATGCAACATGAAATATATTCTGTGTACAAGCGGTTATGACATTTTCCACCGCTACACTCTAACTGCTAGTATCTAGCTATGACAAGTGCTCTCATTGATCAAATCCAGGCATTGATACGGTGGATGATTCTTGTTTTTGAATTTACTCACCCTTTTTAGAGCGGTGCTTCACCAGTCCTGAGCCGCAGCCAGGCGAGGTGAGGTGTATACTTCTTACTAATCAGGTAAGAAGTACCCTGTGAAACTTGAAATGCTTCAATTTCCACAATTTGTATTTTACACTAATTTGGTCAGTGTGCCTGTTCAGAGTCCAAGTCATGGACTACGCCTACGTGGATAAATCGCACCAGGTATACTAGACAGGCTTGTCTCAGACAGGTATGGGGGGATTAGCTCACGCCATGCTTTTTATTTCAGCCCACCGCTGAGTGTATGAAGAGATCTGGAACAGACACAACCTGGAGGTTCAGGTGACTTTTCTGTGTCGTTCCTACACTACATTTTACTTATCTGTCACGTTGGGTTTCTTTGTTTGCAGTAGCTGTATTTAATAGGTCCTGAAGAAAGCAAGGCTAGTGGCCAGTTTTGCTGAAACATGTCGACCACGTCACACCACTAGACAGGTTATAAATTCACCCTGTCTTGGCTATTTTTTAATATTGGTGCTAGGAGTTATACCTCATTAAATTAGTTTTTGCTCCTTAAAACCAATTTTATTCACCCTATATTTTTCCTGGTTTTTTCTTGCACTGCACACTACACCTTTTCCAACCCTGTCAGTTACTTTACCAACACATATGGTCTCAACCATAACACCAACACTTACTAACTAACGGTAAGATCTACCCCTTTCTGCTAAAACACCAAGATCTGGTACAGTGTTGGTCCTCGGAGCCCCAAATGATGAAGGGCGGTTCCGAGTGGTGACTGATGGGAGCCAGAGACCAGATACTGATCTTGATCTGGCATATTTTATAGCCCTTGCCCCTTAGTCATATGGCCAGTGGGAGCGCTACACCTGTTCTGTCTTTGACAATTAGCCTGTCTCTCTTTTGACCCTCTGATACGCTCTTGTGATTACGGTGACAAGTGGCGCCATTTGGACCGTGGAAAGGGCCTATAATTTAGACCACCTTAAAAGTAATGGGACAAATTTGAGTAACAAGTTGATGTGCCGTCTAATGTGGGTACAACATCAGTATGTCTGTCACAAGACATCAGCCTGGAAACTACTCCCACCTACAGATCCACAAGGCCAAACATCACTATGCTGAGCAGAGACTTTGTAGAAGGGATGGAGCATTACCATCACCAAGACATGCATAACACCAACATCCAAAAAATTTTACATGGCTGGGTGAAGACACCTCCTACAGCTGGACAGACAAGTAAATGTGGATACACACTGACCCCTGGGTCATTCATAGATACCACCTAGACACATCTCTTATACCTTTTCTACCACGACGTGACATCGTAACATCTACATCTGACATGACACATGCAGGTGCACACACCGTGATGTCTACAGAAAGTGATGGGCCTATGTCACGTGTCCACCATGGGGGAGTAGCACATGTAAGAGGAGGCTATCATCACTCATGGACCACTTGTGGAAAAATGCCAACATGACGAGGCATGTGTGGTGGCTAAGTGTACAAATAGTACAGACGTGCTTGGGGCTGCCCGGAGCTACCTTCCAACTTGTACCTACACATGTAGGATGCAGAGCTGCTGGCCATGTTGGTAAGTTGTGGCCCAACTACACACCTGCTGCAGCCCTTCCCCAAATCTGATGTTGATGAAAGGCATGCTCATTGCACCTCAGGGCCAGAGACTTGTGATTCACATACTACACACATAACAGTGTGAGGGCAGGGAATACTCAGTGAATGTGCCACTAATATTTATTCAGACTGTGTGTACCCTTTTGAATGTATGATGCCAATATAGAGGTCAACCAGTGGTATGTATCAGTGCATGGCCTACTAGACATGAGGACATTAGTGCCTGCCCTGCTGCAACCAAACATGGACCAGGGGGCCTTCTCCTATCACAGTTAGCACATTAATGCTCACTGGCATGTACCAATTGAAGACCTTGCCTGATGGACCAATCACATTGTGACAATGTCATAGCATTGCATTGGTGCAATGGTGGGACCACATGTTTGCACATATCTACATTATTCTACACCATCTCTGGATCAGTATCAACATGTGCACTGCTCGTATTGACATTGTCGTACATTCCTAAGGTATCAGTCTCCGGACCCTAAAAAGTAAGTTATTACCTTTGCAACATTTGACCAAGACACATATCAAAGGGAAAATAATAATTTATTTACACTATATACAAGTGGTGAGCATATAGGGCTAGTGCAGAGGGTGCCCGTTGGATGGCCAGACAGACAATAGATGTTAACAGGTCCAAGGGAAGAGGCATAGTTCACTCCACAGGCTGGTTGAGGTGGCAAGGAATGGGTTCATATGGCAGTCCATGGGGGGTCCAAGGATGTTCCGGGGGACTGTGAAAGTGAGTGTAAGAAGTTCATGGGTGGCACGATTCAGAGTCCAGCAAAACAAAAGAAACTGGGGCATTGGTACAGAGGGATACTACCGCTTTCTCCAGCACTATTTCGCAGTCATCCTCATCTCCATCATCATCGGTGTCATGTGCCTCACAGGTGTCAGTGGGTGTTGTGGCAGCAGCCATGTGAGGCACTGACCCTCCTGGTGTTGGAGCTGAGGATGTGGAGGCTGCAGCAGCATCCATCTGCACCAAACCCTGTGGCAGCAAGGAGGTGACAAGAAGGTGCAGGGAGGTGAAAATCCCAGTAACCTGGCACATGTGTTCAGCCCTGGCAGCCAGATGTTGGGCCTGCATCCGCTCCATGCTCTCCAGGATCATCCTGATGTTGTCAAGTCCCTTGACGACATTGCTGGAGCCATCCTGAGCAGACAAAGCATGTTGCCGCTGTATCATGACTCCAGCAATGTTAGCCATGGACTGGTGGAGAGCATGGAATGGGCCCTGGGTGTCAGTAAGACACCCACGGATGGCTGCGAGCTCGGCTGCCACGAGCTTGAAGCCCACGTCCACCCTATCCCCCAACCGTTCCTGGAGCCCTATGATCCGCTGTTGGAATGCATGTGCCGTTGGATCTGGCCCCAGGGAAGTGGCTGGGGTGGTGGATGCCTGCTGCTCTTTGGTGTGAGCAGGGGGTGGGCTCTGCCGAGGGTTACTGGGTTGCCCTGCACTGGAGGCTGGGGAGGCAATGTTGTTGAGTATGAGTTGAAGGTCGTCGATGGTGAGTGCAGCGTAGACATCCGGGTCATCAGGGAGTGCCTGTCCAGGTTGCTCTTCAGGAGGTGCTGTCTCGCCCTCTGCAATGTGACATGGGAGATGAATTACATCACTGTTTGTCACAAACAATCATGCATTTGAACATTACACATTGATACAGCATGACATTGTCTGATCATACTTGTTTACAGGAAAGGACCTGTGTTTGACAAATGGGGAATCATCTGAGGAGATTACAGGTGAGAAGTAGCAGTGGTACATGGTCGTCTCGCAGTGCCCTATCTTCAATGGGACATACCAAAATGGCTCTGCCTTAGCACTAGGAAATAGCCTAATGAGTGTGGAGTGTATCTTGACATTATGTTAGACTATTTGGACTGTGATGCATATTTACACTGGCTATCTGGCAGCCCTTGTGTGACCTCATCTCATATGCACATCATTCCACACAATACTGTGACTGACATCACCTCCCCCTTAGTTTGTGTCTCATCTCAGTCCTGCTTTAGGTTCATGCTGTTTGGCATTTGGATGAAAGATACCTATCGGGACGCACCAGCCACATCCTTAGTGTGGACTGAGTAATGGAAGGCTGATACATGTCCTAGTGTAATAATGACTTACTGCAAAACTACCACCCATTCTAAAATCTGTATTCCAATGGGGAGTAGCTATGTGTCCAGCTAGCCACAATGGCCATGCCAGGGTTGCCAGCATTACGTTATGGCGTACTACATGTCTCCAATGGACCACAGTGTCCGACAATAAGGTGCAGTATTCCAATACCTGTTGGCTCCATGCATTTCTGCAGGGATGCCACAGTAATTGCGCAGAACGCCACAGCCAGCATGGATGTGATGCGTATTATGTGTTGTGCAGGCTGGGCACTAAAATGACAGTATCTGTGAGAGCCATCTATGCCGTAAATGTGTGGCATTGCTGGAGTGTTCATGCAAGTGCAAGTCAGCCATGTGCAGGTGCAAGTGCTAGTATGTGCAGGGTGTTGACATATGCAGGTGGGGGAGTAGTATTGTCGGGTGACTCTATGGAAATGAACATCACTCAGAGTCATAGCCCTCCATGTACCAGTTCTTACCATTGTGCAGATTGCTAAACAAGATTCGGATTCACACTGTAGCAAAACAGACTGAAGCAGCAGAAGCAGCAAGTAACCCAAGCATTACACAACACTGCATACCCAAAGGCAGGTAACACAGTCCCACACATCACCCTATGTCCACATGACATTAGAGTGTGGTGAGAACACCCAACGGCATCCATGCACAACATGGCCTGGGATGTCCTCCAGAAGCAAGCACAATGATCTGCCACACCCAACGCAAGCAACCTTCTAACGGCCCATGACACACACCACAAGGCCAAACACAGGCCCCACAGCCAACACAGCCACTGATGGAGAGTAGGCACAGAAGACCACAGATAATGACCAGCCAGGCCAAAGGGAACCAAAAGGGATAACTACCCTACAACAAAGGCACAGAATGAAGGAGGCACACTTCCAGAGTGTGCACAAACGCTAAACTGAGCACCTGCACATATACATCAGTAAGAGGTACACAACACAACAATATTAGAACCAAATACTGTGACAATGTGCAAAGGAATTAAAATACCTGAGCCAGGAAGATTCAACTCAAGGTCCATCTGGCCAACAAGGGGCTCACATGCTCAACCCACAAACCGCCAAAGGGCCATCCGGCCACACACAAAGCTTGCAGGGTGGACAGAGCCCGACCCTAGTTGAAGCCAAACACCACATAATCCTAAACACACCCCGGATTCCAATGCGGACACACCCCGTGTTGGACAGCACTCCTGGTAAAATGTCCACATGACTGGCATGGAACCAGAGGGTCCAAGGGCAACCATACCCAGGTATGAAGTCACCCATAGTAGGAGGACAGGCCAACGCAAGGTGGTCCACACACACCACAGCCACCCCACAAGCAGAGCTGACATCCCGAGACTGATGTGAAACAACAAGGGATCTCCGGCAAGCTTCAGCAAGCAGGGCCGGACTGAGAACCAAAACCCGCCCCGGCAAAGTGCTCGCCTGTCCCCCCTGGGGAGGTTGGGTGTGCAACAGAGCTCCTTGCCAGGTCCGGTTTCCGTCCAACTTTGTTACAGGGAGGAGCTTGCAGCTATGCTGCACAAACGGCCCTGTAGGTAAAAGGGACCCCAAGGGCCCAAAAGCGGGCCCTACCCTTGCGGCGCACCGGGGGATTGCCCAGGGCCCGCAATGGTCAGTCCAGGCCTGGCAGCAAGGCCCCACTGCCAAACACAATGTAGGGAGTCAGACCCACCCCGACCAAACTCGATGCCTCCCCACATGGGAGGCTCAAGCCAGTCCGACCTGCAGCAGGATCCACAAATCGTGTGCAATTGGTGGCAACGCACACATGTGACATTACACACCACCATGACACAGTGTGACCGGAACATCAACATCCTCAGGAGGTACAATGGCAGTAAGAGCCCAGGGCAAACAAAGCAACCATGGGATATACATAAGGCATAGGCTGCTATCACACACTAAACCTGTGCCAGCCTGCGCCACCAGAGGCCCAAGACATGTACATTCGCACACGGATATCAATGAAAGCACCATGTGACCCCACTACCGCCCTGCATGAAGCATCACGCATGCTGAAAGCAAGTGCAGGGATAGGACGCAGCATTGGTCCAGGAGTGAGTGGCTGGTATCATTCTGAATTACATCAGCCAATGGTATGACGCGTAGCAACGCCAGTACACTACCTCCTGTGCATTTGTGCCACCCCCGGTGCCAGCCCTTATTGCCGGTACACCTCTCTTCACGTGGCAAGACCTTGGGGATATGCCACAGCATTGGGCATCCTGTGCACCACATATGCTGCACATGGATTGCGCAACAGCAGCAGCACATAATGTAAGGCTACTGCTGACATTCAGGGGTGCAAGGAACTTGTACATCTGCACCATGATGTATGGTTTGTGGTGTTTGGATCCCTCCTATTGTGTGTTGCCTTCTACGTCTGCATGATGTAATGTCATCTTTCCATGCTATGCATGAGATGTAGAGGCAAAACAAAGACTTTGACCAGTAACGTCTATGTAAATGCATTTGGAAGTGTCCAATTGGACGTCCTTCCATACTTTGCTACAGAACCATGATGAAACAGCATTGTACCATTGATAGTAGATATTATTCCGGTAGGTAATCTGTGCATGATCACGTTCCCTGACCCCTGTCTCTTGTGTTGATCTAATTTTATGTTAAGATTAACGTGTAATTTGTGTTCACACCTCTCTATCCAAATAATTTGAAGATTTTGTGGGATGAAAAATATACTCATAATTTTTTTTAAATTTTCTGGTATTTATTTTAATTTATACATAGAAATCCATGATGTAATTCTTTTATGTATCATTAATAATAAATATGTCGCTTAGCAACAGTTAGCGAGTAAATTTTCGTCGCAAATACAAAAAACGGGTCGCATTTCGATCGATTTTGTATAGGACTACCATAGCGCCGTTTAATGACACGATTTTCGTCGCTAACACCTATTATTTTGTCGCTAAGTCGGAATTTTTAGCAGCAAACACAGGAAGTGGTGTATTATTGCTTCCTGTCACAAGGGTGTGGTTTCTACTTTCACTTTCTCTTTTCTGCAGTTGCTGGTGCATAGGCTGAGTGTAGGAGGTGTATGGTGGTTGGTGTGATGGAAGTTGGATTTGGAGAGTGTTGCTGCGTGCTCTGTCTTGTCTGAAGTGTGTGTTTGTACTTTTTATTGTGTATTATACAGTTTGTGTGTCTACTGTCCTCTGGTTTGTCTGCAGTGTCTGTTTGTTGTGTTAGTTGTATTGTACACTGTTTGTGTGTCTGGTGTCCTCAGTTTTTAAGAGTTAATTCAGGGGTTAGTTTGTATATATTAATAGAGGGTTTGTTAAGTGGGTTATTATTTATTAGTTTTAAGTGGGTTAAGGGGGTCAGGGAGATGCCTGCTGTTGGGAGGTCGGGGAGGATGAGTGAGGAGGCATTGGTTTTTTTTTTGTGGTTGATAACATTTTATCTGCCAAATATGTTGGAGGCGGGGGGGCGGATCCTGCTGGGGTATGCTGTGGGGGGACAGAATGTGCGCTGGGAGCGTGTGAGGCTCCAAATGGAGCACTACTTCAAGATAGCACGCTCTGTGCACCAGTGGAAGCACCGCTGGCAGGACATGACTGCGCGGGAGGCCCACCTCCTGGATTACACCGGAGTGATGCCAGGCATACAGGGTGGTAAGTCCTAAACCCATAGTTTCACTTTAATGTTCAAATGTAATATAAGTGCGTTACATGTGTGACATGTGTGTATGGCATGTACATGCTGACTCGTTACTGTGATACTGTGACAAGGTCTTGATGACAATGTCATTTCCCTATGGGCCATATGTATCATGGCAAAAATAGTTTTGTAACGCAGACATTAGCTGATTTGCGGCGTCAGCAAACCCTTTATTTGCTAAATGGCATTTATGTGACATTATTTGTGCAAAGTTAGGAATGGCAAAATTTGCCTTTGCTTAATTTGCTATAACATTTGAGGAATAGCTACTTTAGCAATTCCTTACATGCTATGTATCAGGGCAATTAACATTCAAAATTGCCATTTAGGAGTCACAAATTACCACCTTCTAGTTGGTGGTAAGTAGCGCTATTTTATAAATGTGCTGTTTGTTTTTAAATCATCAATAGCTGCCATGTGACGCTCATACATGCTCTTGCAGCATGTCTGTGCGCCATATGTGCACACATGTCATTTTCACGGGTACTGCAGGGTGTTCTTGTGACACCCCTGCACCATTTAAAACAATCTCTATTTGCAATTAGCAATTTGGTAATTGCAAACTTCCCCATTAATTCCTATGGGCCTCCTGGCACACAGAAGTGAATGGGAAGATTGAGATTTGCAATTTGCTAATCGCTATTTGGGAATGTTGATGGTTCGCAAACAATAAGCGATTTCCGACATACTTACAATTTTGAAATTTCTATTTAGCGAATCCTAATAAATCGCTATTTAGTAATCGCAAAAGGGAATGTTGATACATCTGTCCCTATGTAATTTGCACATGATTTGCTTCAGTTAAGATTGATTTGGACTCCCACTTCCCGGCACATTTTAGCAGATTTACATGCCTCTTGGGGTAATTTGGCAGCGCTGTTGCATTAGCTATGTGACTGAGCAGCAACGCAAAAGTTGCGCCATGGTGCAGGGTATGTACAATATCACAATTCTTGGAGAATCTTCAATTCCTAAAGTTATGCACCTTTAGGGTGCGTTCTGCCGCAGTGGAGGGCATTCATACACAGGAACACCTCTATGAAGTGACAGAGTTAAATGTTTCAGGTTACAGTCATTCACTTTTGAGTTTTACGGCTCAAGAGTGTTTTACATCCCAAAGGATTGTGTATCAGCCTCTTACTAAATGCATACTTACCATCATACGGAGTACAACGTACACATGATGCCTGTGTGGACATGGTGCTTATGAATTGCATGACCCAATTGTCATGTGCATGTATGACTGTGGTTATGTTATGTTTGGCCACCACTGCATTAGCAAGCCCATGCGTGCATGCCAATCAAAGTGCACAGAGTCATTAGTACTAAGTGTGAATCCCCTACTAAGTGAAGTAGCATTTCTTGTGACTGAAAAGTTGTTCCTCATGTTCATCATGTTTATGTGACGTGTCTGGATGCCATACAATGACACATATTTAATTTGGTTCACTCACAGATGGTCGGCGACCCATCACGCAGGGTGACGTGGACCGTTTCAAGGACCCAAGAGCCACTGGTGAGTAATTGTGAGGAACATTGGCACGTGTGATGTAATGGATGTCATTGAGAAAAGCAACACACGGTAGTTTGGCAATGCTGGTGTGTTCCGCATGTCACTGGGCCACAAGGTGCTGAGTATTGTTGTGTTATTATTCAGACAATATGTATAAG
Organism: Lissotriton vulgaris; assembly: GCF_964263255.1. Taxonomy (NCBI): domain Eukaryota; kingdom Metazoa; phylum Chordata; class Amphibia; order Caudata; family Salamandridae; genus Lissotriton; species Lissotriton vulgaris. The sequence continues at coordinate 1,088,614,594 of NC_141696.1, read as the reverse complement.
AGTGTGGTTAGACGCATATTTATCTAAATTGTGACTTTGTCCATGAAGGGACGATGCAACTGCTCTGATTACCTGTGCATGACATCCAGCACAGATTATAACTAAATAGCCAATGATCCAGGGATCATGCAGGCATTACGCTACAGGATTTGCACACATGGCTACATAATATCAAGACCAGCACAAAGATGTATACACGCTTCATCTGCAGTACACTGCCTCTGAAGCGGACATTGAGATTTACTCATATGCCCTGGAACACACCCATATCATGCCCGGTTAAGGTCATGTCATGTGTAAGGTATGAATAGATCACATCTCATCTACACAAGGTTTGAAGGTCCTTTTGCAGTGTAATTCAGATGAAACGGTGCCATAGACGTTCAAGGCAATGTTGCACCACATATTGGGAACAGGCAAGTTTACCAACTTTCACAGGAGAGTTTGTGTTGATAGGTGGATAATGGGTGAGGGGGCAGTTCATTACACCGCCAAGGGGCAAGAGAAATGACCTAGCGTAGCCATGTTGAGAGGGACTGACACAAGACTGGGTCATGAATGTTTTGTCGCATGATCTGAGTGGTCTATTTTGCCCGTTCCAGGTCTTCTCCTTTATGAGGCCTTTAGGTCCTGGGTTAGACTGGGTGTCATGCATGCAACCGTGATTCTTATAGGGGCATATTACCAAGTGATAGCGATAATTATCGCTATAGCTTGGTTAGCGGGAAAAAAATATCGCCGAGCATCGAGGATTTTTACCGCTGAGATACCTTGATATTATCCAGGTTTATCTCTAAAGCGGTAAAAATCCTGCGAAATGCATGATTATCGCAGAAAAATCAGCGATATTCATGCATTATCGTGACAATGCTCTTAGCCATGTTATCCACCTTCCATTGGATAACATGGCTGAGAACTGCTTTTAGCAGGCGTTAGCTTTTGGAGATATTTGCGCTTAGCGCCAATATGTCCTGAAGTTGTTAATAGTAGTTAGAGATGTTAGCAACTGTTTTCAGTCGCTCACATGTTGGCACGCCCACTTTGCATGTCATTAGCGATAATTATCGCTGACATGCAAAGTGGGCCCCTAAATGCCCGCTATCGCCTACAAGCTGTCGCTAACTGGTGTTAGTGACAGCTTGGTACTAGGGCAATAAAATTATCGCTGCATTAGCGGGAAAAAGTCCAGCTAATGCGGCAATAATGCCCTTGGTAATATGCCCCATAGTTCCTTTTCTGCCGCATGATGAGCCTGTGGTGTATTTACTATGTAGGCGTGGAAGGGGTTCTAGGCGACTGGTCGTGAGTCAGTGTGGCTGGCAGATTCTGCAGGGTCTGCTGTTTGCCACTAATTTTTACATGTAGTCATGATATCAGAGGATTGCTGTCATCGGTGCAGCTGATGGGCAGGCCCTGCAGCAAAGGGTTCCTTGCTTCAATAGGATGGCATTTGGAGTTCTTCCATATTTTAAACATGAACCCATAGCAGGTGAAATTACCTGGCTGACGGGCTTTGGCCAGGACAGGGCATGTTGTTTTGTTTGTCATAGGTCTAAGATCACATGTTTGCAAGGGGGAGAGGAGCACAGTTCCAGCTGCCACCTTTCATGTGACCAAGATACCTCAGGGCTGCCAAACGGAATGCGGTCGGTTTTACTGCAGTTTCGTTAGAGTTTGTTGATGCTCTTCTAGTTACGCATGTTAAACATGCTGTTTGTACAACAGAGACGTGTGTCAGTGTAGTTTGTCCCACACGTACTCAGTTACTGGTTATTGTCGCCATACAATACACTTAGATGAGCCGTACAATTTCCCGACGTTGGCCAGCAGGCTAAAGTATAGATTGGACAGCATTGGACTTAGGATACATCCTTGCCCCATGACCAGGACAGCTATGGGATTTCTGAGGTGCATATTGTGTAGGCCTTTATGGCGTGTTTTGCTGCTGTTTCCTGCCGATGTACGCAGCAATATTGAGGAGAACTTCCTTGATATTCTTGACACCTGTTGTTGGTGGGGGTGTCCCGGTCTTCTTCCCATGCATGTAGGCTGAGCTTACATTGAGTTTCCATTGACATATTCATATAGCCACACTGGCAAACATATGAGAGAGTGGCTGTCTTGTCAGTGACTACATGACCTGTACACATTTACAGATAGACACACATGTCTGCACATGTGCATCGTAGAGCAGTATCAGCAGTGTGTCACAGGGTCAGATGAGGGTGGGGCTGCCCATGGAGGGGTAGTGCCACACTACTAATGTTAATTGGAATACTTGCACACTCTCAGGATGCACAAAGGTGACATGTTATCACTCTCTCATTTGGCATCTGATTTGCCAGTACATCACACCTGCCATGTACTGTGATGTCACGTTCCAGGGCCTGTATAGTGGAAAGTAGGGCTTGTCAATTATGTGGGCAGGTCACTTTGAGACGTTACAGGATGTGACATGTGTGTTGCCTCCCATGTGGTATGTGATTTCTGCCATATAATATGATGATAGGCAAATGAACCAGTGAATCCCATTTTTTTTCAGACAACATGAATGCAGAGGAGACCCATGCATTCAATGTGGCCAAGGAACGGTGGCTTCACATCCGCAGGGTCAAGAAGGGGTACAGGTCCATGGCACAGAGATACGCGGCTGCTCGGTGGGATGGGACCTGGCATGCGATGCCAGAGGCTGTGGGACACAGTGACAAGTCTACTACATCAAAGGCTGGTGGCAAGGCTGGCGGTGGAAAAAATTCTAACACAGTGGTCTCACCTGTTCCGGTACCAAGCACATCAGCCATTCCAGGTACCATCAGCCAGGGGCCAACTCAAGCTGCACCCAGCCAGGGAGCTGGCCAGTACACACCAGGGCAGGATCCGGGGGCACCCACCACGACGCCGGCAAGGGCTGACAAGCAACAAGAAATTCTGATAGAGCTGGCCAGGAACAACAACTTGCTCCTCGATGTGCGCAATGAACTGGTAACCCTCAACCGGCGGGTGAATGACATTGCCGTAAAACTTGGGATACCATAGACCTGGACTTCTTCTGGCCCACACCCCTCTTCTGCCTTCCCTCCTTGTTCTTAGTTTTGTGTTTGTATATAGTTGTATAATAGGATTTAGATGTAGAATAGTTTTAGATTAGGTATAGTTAGTTTAGTGTAGTGAGATATTGTTAGGTTAAGATAGTGTTGGGGCTAAGTTTATTTTCTCTTTGGGTGGGGGGTTTATGTCCTTTTGTAGTTTGTGTAGTAGGGTTTAGTTAGTATAACATGTGTAGTTTAGTTTATTATGTGTGTAGGGATTTTAGATATAGTGTTAGTTTTAGTGTTTAGTGTAGTGTTAGATAGGTTATTTTTATACAATAAATACTTTTGAATTGGTTAATACTTGCATTGGTGTCAGGTAGGTTGCAGAGTGTGGGTCTTCACACATTCTATGCTTCTGAGGTCATCAGTGGTGTGATCCCTGTATATGTGACTTTGGATGCAACCTGTTACTGGGATGCATGTATAGTGTTCACTACACTTTAGGTGTGGTATCTGTTGACTTGCATGGTTGACAGATAACATGGGATTTACTGTGTATGGGCAAAATCTGGGGGCATATTACCAAGGGAATTGTCGCCACATTAGGTGTACTTTTTCCCGCTCTTGCAGCAATAATTTTGTCACCCTATTACCAAGCTGTCGCTAACACCAGTTAGCAACAGCTTGTAGGCGATAGCAGGCATTTAGGGGCCCACTTTGCATGTGTGCGATAATTATCGCTAATGACAGGCAAAGTGGGTGTGCCAACATGTTAGCGACTGTAAACAGTTGCTAGTATCTCTGACTCATATTATTTTTGTTTGGAAATATTTGCGCTAAGCCCAAATATCTCCAAAAGCTAACGCCTGCTAATAGCAGTTCTTTGCGATGTAATCCAATGGAAGGTGGATAACATGGCTAAGAGCATTGTCACAATAATGCATGTATGTGGCAGATTTCTCAGCCATATTCATGCATTTAGCTGGACTTTTTACGGCTTCTGAGATGAACCTTGATAGTATCACGGTATCTCATCGGTAATCACTCCTCGGTGCTCAGCGATTATTATCGCTATTGCTTGGTACTCTGCCCCCAGCTATTTGGCGTTCTGCTATATTGCACGGAATGGCAAGACAGTCCACAGTTTTGCTACGTTGCTGGCGTACTTGTGCATTTGGTTGCAATATGACCAAATTTGTGCCCACATGTGCCTGTCACTTTGCCAGCACACCATGATGCAACAAGGTTCTTGAGTGTACTGGTCGTTATTGTGTGTACGCCAAGAAGATGTTTCATACTGCTAGTGTGTGGTGGAGGTTGCCAAACAGGTAGACGTTCTATGTGAGTTCACATGCATCTTGTTTAGGAGGGGTCAGAGACCAAGCAGTGCAGCAGGTGTGGTGAATGCAGGCACCTTGTCACAGGAGCTTCACAGGGATGGGGCTTGTGAAAGTAATGGATGCTGATATATGTTTGGCTCTGGACCTCAGAATCCTACAGATGTCCTAGATTGCTGTGCTGCACGTGTGGGTACATAGCCATTTAGATCAGCTCAGTGTGTTCATGCGCATGCAGCTGCTGCTGCTGGACAATGTCCCATCTCATTCTTCAATGCCCCATACAGGACTGTGCTGGAGCTGGGCAGTAGGGTGCAGGGGCATGCAGGTGCTGCACGCATGGTACATGCACATACCTGTGCCAAGGGGGACAGATGTTTGTTGGTGCTGTGCAGGTACTTATGACTTAACATTTTGACTGCACTGACGGTGTTACCACCCACACAGATATGGAGCATCCAGGCACAAGAGTTGATGGTGCTAGGGCATGTTCGTGCTGTGCGTTATGGGTATATATGTACTGGGGGCAGGGGGTAACTTGGCACAATATGTGCTCACACCCTGAGGGACCACTGGCAATTGTGCAAAATAATATTTTCACACTGGGAGGGCTCAGGGGCAGTTATGCAGCACAGGGCTCAGATACACAGGTCTCCCAGGCAGTTTAGCTACCCCACCCTCTGGTTCCTCACAGCACACTCTGGTTCACACCAGCCACCAATTTGATCTTCACACTACCCTCTGGTTCACCACTGCCGCCCTCATACTCACCACCCACACAGATTTATTCATCAACACTGCCAGACATCTCCACTTCCAGGTCCACGCCAACCCCAACGCCACCCTCAGAGGTACACTCATCTCCAGCCCCCCCGGACCACATTCTCAATGGAACTAATCCCTCGCCTACCTCGCCTGCAACCATGCACTCACCTCCACAGACTACATCCTCCTCGTGGAGCGGACATTCCAGCTCAGGAAGAAGAACAACACCAACTCCAGAAGCCTGTCGCCCACACTAGCCAACCTCAGCCTCAGCAGACTCGTCACTCCACCCGCCCACCCACCCACACTTCCACCCATGCCGCTGGTCACACATTGGACACCACCTTCTACTCAGGCACCCACGTTACTTTCGTACACAACACCTGTTTCCACAGGACTGTACCGTGCTGCATCCATTCCCCCATTCACTGTACAGTTCACAGACCACCGCACACAACAGGTAACTCACCACTGCTGGAGCAGAGTGACTGTAAACGAGCTAATCACCACCCTTACCCACAGGCCACACAACAACTCCACCAACTCCAACGCTGCAAGGCCCCACCTCAGGCAGTGTATGTTCAACTGTAACAACACACTTGTGCCACTCAAGGTACCCTGTTGAACCCACACCAGCAGGCCAGCCGCCACGTTCACCAATGTGCTGGTGTGTATCCTGCGTTGGATGGCGGAAACATGAGTGGTTATTGGTCACCATATACACTCCAGACAACCACGCACACCACAGGGATGCCATACACATACATCTCCACCGCTTGTGATTGGACAAGGCTTGCTCCTTATAAACCTAACTGAATGACAACACACACGGGAGCAAGGGTGTCTTCTGCATCATAAGGGTACTCTCGGGCTCCAGCTCCATCACCAACAACATGACTCCCTGAGTGGAACTGTGCAACTCACTAGCCATCTTCTTCTACTGCTAGCTCGCTGATGTCCATGACAGCTTCAACACGACACCCACCCAACCTATGCCAGGGCCCACCTCCCCTGTGTACACCAGCAGCGCATGCCACCTGATCTCCCGGTCCAATGTCAACGGCTACAAGATACACATGGTTATGTACTCCATCCAATCACGCTCCCTGTCACACCTATTCCCACACCACAGGGCAGATTTATGAGTCCGTTGCGCCTCTTTGCACCACACTAGCGTCACTTTATTTGATGCAACTGCGACGCAAACAATGCACCCTATTTACAACGTGACGCATCTAGGAGATGCGTCACGTTGTATAGCACTGCGCCATAAGGAGCCGTTCCTGCGCAGGGGGGCCGCTCCTGCGCAGGAACGCCTCCTGAAAGTGGCTGAGTGAAATCTATGAGATTTCACTCAGTCACTTTCACGGCAATGCTGCGTCAGAACCCTGCGCCTGCTTGAAGCAGGCGTTGGTCTTGATGCAGCATTGTGCAGATGGTGTACCCCCAAGCCTTGCTGGAGCTGCGTTGCGCTTGCGACGCAACTCCAGCAATGCGCCACATTTCCGGCACTGATGCGTCACGCATCAGTGCCGTTTTTGCACCATGGTGCACCGCATTATAAATGCGGTGCACCATGGGCGGCGGAGCTGTGGCGCACTGTGGCGCACGTTAACTGGCGCATCCCTGGGGATGCGCCAGTTGACATATATCTGCCCCCACGTATGTTACATGGCAGATGCTGCTATCTGAGCTGACTACATTACAGCTATATTTCCATGGAGCTTGCTACACAACTTATTCTACACCCTCCTCAACTTGCCAGAGCCAGGCCACATGGACCTGAGGTGCTTCCAGCCTTTCTCCCTGCTCCTGTTTCCAGGCCCGATCACTGGGAATTGTTCTACATGCAACTGGCCCACCACCTGGTAGACAACAACATCCACTACCCATCTCAGGACTGCATCATAGGAGTCCACACCACCCTGCCAGTACTCATGTCTACCACTGACGACATTATGTGCCAACTGTGCAACAGCTCAACATCTGCCCTCATCCTCCTGGTGATGTGTCCCTATGCCTGCATGACCCGGGCTCTCCAGGACTTGTTGTACGTTACATGGGGGTATGCACTGTGTAGACGTGCATGGTACATGCATGTGACTGTGCCCATCCACCCACTTCCACCTGTTCCTATTTGACACTCACCCTGGTGTTGTTGTGTGACTTCCAGTACAGCAGTATCCTGGCCTGTGGCTCCGATGACACTCTCCTCACTGATGACGTTCGCTACAATCTCCTCCAACTCATCCAGCTCCTCCTGTGGAGCTGGTCCACCGTCTCCCGTCAGACTTGCTGCCCTTAGGTTTGCTCCCAGTTTCTTTTTTGTTTTGCTTTTTGCATCATGCCACCGCTTCTTACACTCGTCCACTGTCCTCCTGTGCTCCCCCACGGCATTGACCTAGGTCATTATGTCTTGCCATATGTCCCTTTTCCTCGCCATGGTGACTGTGGAACTCACGAAGAGTTCCTGCTGATGTCGCGTCACTTCCTCAACCAGTACCTGGTTCTCATCTGGAGTGAACTTTGGGTTCCTCTTCCTCTTGCCCCTTCCCTGGCTCTCTGCCTGGCCTTCCTGGGTGTTGGTAGTGCCCTCTGCACTGGTCCCTGGCTGCTCACCATCATTTTGTATATTTTCCATGTTTAGCAACGATTTTCACTTTAGCGGGCATTTTTTCGTCCCGCTAACGCGTTATATGGTAGCCTTGGGCCTATTGGTTTAGCGATAATCATCGCTGATAGGCCCAACGCGATTTTTTTCACGTTAGCGTGCGGCGGCTTAGCGTGGACACGCTAGTTTTACCGCACGCGTTTATCGCATTTTCGGGGAAATATCGCCGCCATGCTGGGTGTTGGTAATACCTCGCTACGGCGGCGATATTTCCAGGCGATGCTTAGCGATAAAATTTGGCGAGATAAATATCGTTAGCGATATTTTTCGCCTATTGTTGGTAATACGCCCCATAGTTTCTTGCTAATAGCATATTTCCTAGGTACTTCTTTGCTCCAATGTAGATTTATTTTGGCCTTCCAGAGAGCTACATCTATTTGCAATAACGCAATATACCCCTTTGCTTGAATCCCCCGCCTAAGGTTTTCTTCAGCTATTGCAAGTTTACCATACAGTTCCTGGAGTGCCAATTTCATCTGTTTCTGCATATATAAACCAAAGTTAAGGGCCTTCCCCTTAAAACCAGCTTTTAGAGCATCCCAGGCAAATCCAGCCCCTGTGGAGTTGCGGTTTATGGCCAAATATTGCCTGATCCGCTCCTTCATGTGTGCAAAATACCCTTCATCCAGTAGTAATTTCCTGTCAAATGTAAATGATCTAGACTTATTTCCTGCCTTACGAGTGTGTACATTCAATACAAGAGGTCCATGATCCGATGTGATCTGTGGATGCACCTGTTTGTCATCATCAGAGAGTATTAGACTTGGTAAAAACAAATAGTCCAGTCTCAAAATGCGGGTGTGCATAAAATGTGTATCTAGGGTCAGACCCCCTTAAAGCCACCCACGCATCGACTAAACCGTGATCTGCTAATAAGTGCTGTAGTGCTTAAAATACTTTAGGTTTCCTGTCATTATATTGTTTAATGTCTTCCTGCAGGCCCTTTGATTTAAGATGTATATTTAGGTCACCACACAAAATTAACGGAGTAGGCCACAACGCCAGTTCCACATTCAACTCTTCTATTACTGGTGCCTCATCGAAATTCAAACCATATATGGAGCAGACTGTGTACTTTGTACTGCCAATTATACATTCGGCGAACACCCACCTATCTTGTTTATCCACCAGCACTCTTCCAGTCCTTTGTATGTAGCTGTCCCTTGTATGTAGCTCTTTGCCAATATTGCTACGCCACATGTAGTAGTGGATTACTGTGTACATGCTAATATTGTAAGTCCTAATTCAGCCAGTAGTTTTCTTTTGCCTCATGGAATGTGGGTTTCTAGGATACATATTAAGTCTGGTAGGAGCACCCGCAATTCAGTCGCTAACCGTTGCCTCTTGCTATAGTTATTCAGCCCACATACATTCAGTGAGCAGATCTGTATACCAGAATGTGAATTCCTATCCCCCATCTATCTTCCACATTTTGGTGCACTCTAGGACCGTAAGCCTAATACCATTGGATTTCAAACTTTGTTTCATTTCGCTATCAGGGATTATGTTACCTTGTGCCCCCCACCCCATCACCTCCGACCATACTCCCATCCCCCAACCCCAGACCTTTCCCACACAAGGAACCAGCCAAAGCCCTCACCCAGGTCCTCCCTTCTCCAAACAAGAGGCTTGAGACTCAAGGTCTCTGAGTTGGAACAAGCTCCTGCCCCCCCCCCCCCCCCCCCCAGATTCACCTGCCCCACATTATACCGTGCATTATTAACCAATTTCCCTTCCTTACACCCCTCTGTTGGACCCGGCCCTTTTGGCAGGTTCACCCCGAGACTTTTTGCTTTTTCCTAGCCTGTTTCTGTGACCTGGTGTTGGTGATTTTAGGCCTCTGCACACTTTTTTACTGTGGTACAGTGTAAAGTGCGTGAGCTCTCTGTGTATGTGTGGTGAGTGACCTGCTCTCCCATAGGAATGAATGGGGAATATGTATGCCCATGGTAGTTCCTGATGTGTGGGGATTGCAGGGTCGAGTTTGGTATGTGCGAACTCGTGAGATTGAATGCTGCACAATGATATATGCGGCATGATTGTGTCTAGAGTAGAAGTTCCACTTCTAGAAGTTGGCATATTTGTGTCATTTGTGCCTGGTTTGTGATTGGCTGGACCCTGGCTCCAGGAGTGAGCGTGGGCCTGCTTGTGGATTGACTGTCTGGTTTGAGGGTCCTGAATGTGGCTGGGTTTTCCCCACACAATGCTGGCTCCACCCCCTGGGTTGTGTCTGATGTCCCTAGCCTGGCCAGTGAAAGGAATTCCCTATAACCAGTTCTAGCTGGTTCTCACACTGCCTGCACCCTGCTAGACAAAGGATTTTATGGTATAAAAAGGGGCTGTGTCCCCTTACAAAATGATCTTGTTTCTGACTTGAATCCTGCCAAGGGCATGCTGCTGCTTGAGCCCAGGGGAAGGCTTGCCTCCCTGGGCCCAGCCCAGCCCCTGGATACTGATGGACTGCTGATGTCCTGGACTCTGGAAACCTTTTGCTGGGTCCCATTTGCTTCACTTTGCTGCTGGACCTTGCTTGTAGCACTGGGGGAGCGCTTTATTTGAGACAGACACCTTCTTTTGCCTGTTAGCGCTTAGGAGCACTTGATTTGTCTTTCATAGCGCTTGGGAGCGCTTTTTGCTTTATTGGAGCGTTTCTCCGCCCCGCATTTTGCGTGAGGTATTGCAGGTGACACCCTTCTTTATGCCCAATATTGCTATTTGCTTTATTACGGGTGCCACCCCATTTATTTAATTATTTAGCGAGTGCCCACCTCGCTTCTATGTTTTAAATGCTTCCAGAGGGAGCCAACCCCTCGTTATGTGCTCCGAGTCACCGCACGCGGCCCGAGCCACCTCAAGATGGCTGCCGGAAGGAGATATCTGTCCCGCCGCCTGGTTGTGGGCGGGGCCGGGAGGACGTGTTTCCGCTACCCCCTGTCTCCCGTGCCAAGGGGGAGACCGGGTGATGCTGCCGGCCGCCGGCCCAAGGAAGAAGAAGTGTGGGCTGTTGCGGGGCTCCCGTGTGCTGAGGTTGCCCCGGGAAAAGAAGTGTCGCGGCTGCATTGGGCACCTGGGTAGGCAGGAGCCTACTCCACGCCCCGGTGCACTGACCCAGAAGAAGAGAGGGGCAGAGGCGGCTGAAGAAGCAGGCGGGGCTCCGGTGTGAGAAGGAGAGCCCTGCGCTGCTTGAACAGGGAGACCGGAGATGTGCCTGGAAATGCTGGTTGCCTCCTCCTCAAGCCCCTGAGAAGAAGAGGCGTCCTCCTGTGGCCCGGGGCTCCCATGAAGTGGTGAGAGCCCCGGGGCCGCCAACAGAGATGAGCGGAAGTGTTGCGGGGCTCCCTTGTCCTGGAGGGAGCCCCAGCAGTGAAGTCCCGCACCGCCGACCGGAGGAGCCTCCCCTGCAGAGAATGGTCCGGTGAGTAGAAACGGGCTGGGGGCTCCAGGCGGGTGCGAGTGCCAACGAATGGCACCGTGTGTCGGTGTCATGTAGGGCGATCCCGAATGGCAGTGGGCCGCCCCACCAGTTCGAGAGCTGGGGGCATGTTTCTTTCCAGAGCCCACGAGATGCTCAGGGGCTATTTGGTTTACGAGCCCGAGAAGCTCACAGCGCCCCAGTTGTCGAGGAGCCCCAGAGGGGCTCAGGCGCCTCGTTTGTTAAGGAGCTCACAAGGGGCTCAGGCATTAATTAGTTTTAGAGCCCAGCGAGGCTCGTGGCCGCATTTACTGTATTTGGAGCCCAGTGAGGCTCTTGAGGGCCATTTATATTTAGAGTCCAGAGGGGCTCACCGCCCACATGATGTTTAGAGCCCAGTGAGGCTCTTGGGAGACACAAGGGTTTTGTTCAGAGCCTGGAAGGCTCCAACGTTGGCCCCATCACCGTCTTCACAGCTGCCCAGCACTTCGTGAGCAGCTGCCACATTTAGGCCCCTGACATTGGGACACAGGGCGTCCTAGCCCCAACAAGGCCAGTTGGCCTAGGGACTGCCACAGGTGGTGGCTTATGTAAGTTTTGCGCAATTGTGTGGTTTTATTGCACCTCTGAATGTGGTTTTAGGCATCATGTGTTTTTGCGCTATTGAGTTGTGTTCTGGCACCTCTGAATGTTTTTATGCATCATATGTCTTCCTTGTTCTTACACCTCTGAATGTGTTGATTTATGCATCATGTGTTCTTCCTTCTCTGCACCTCTGAATGTGTTTTTGATGCATCATGTGCCATGTTCTTACACCGCTGAATGTATGTTTTATGCATCATGTGTTTTCCTTCCCTACACCTCTGAATGTTGTGATGCATCATGTGTAATGTGTTCTTGCTTATACCCCCTAATTGTATTGTGATACTTAGGTGGTTGTTCTTTCTAGTACAGGTGGTCCTAGTGAGGTCCTGGTTCACTGCGTGACATTCTCCTAAGGTGTTTACGGTTGCGTCGGTGGTACTTACCTGTTACCAGTGGTTACTGGTTTTGTGCTATATTTGCTAATTTGTGCTACAGTGATTTCATATCCTATATTCTATTTTCTAGAAGTGCTAATTCTACTAAGTGCTGATTCTGATAGTGGCCCATTGAGGTTCTGTAAATTACAAATTCGTTCGTGCTCAGCCTCCATTTTGTGATCACCGCTATTTTGTTTCCCTCACTCAGGCAGCTCGGCGAACGCAATGTTTTTGTTGTTTCTGCATTTACGTGTCAGGTGGCTTCTTTGCTTATGTTTACTAACGAGTGTCAGGGTCTGGCCGAGTACACTAATTCCTGTCTGAGCTGTTTAATCCCCGTCCGGACTACATGTTGGTTCACACCATTGTTTCCTTTTAGTTATCTTATCTGCTGTCCTTCTCTACACGTCTCATGCATTCTCCTGTTTCACGACTGTCCTTCTACAACACGCAGCTGTGTTTTCTCTACTTGTAAATCGAATTGTGTGGATTCATTTGTGATTTACTTAAGGGGTCGAGTGACAAACAGAACGGGGAACTTGAATTGCTTTGGTCTTAAAACATTGCCTATAACGTTTGCCTATAGCTCATGCTCTTCTGTGATTGCATTTTGTATTGTATTGTATCGTATATAAACCTGTGCGCCACGGAGTTAAGTGGCAGTCTCTTTTGAACCTCTTTGTACTGACAACTTCTAAGACCATTGTACTAGCTGCAGCTACTAAATACCATCTTCTACGCCAGACGAAGAGTCCGTGTCTCTCTTTTTGACAAGGCAGGTGAATCCCGGGGATTTCAGGCGTACCCTGCGCCGCCGGGCCTTAAGGCTGTGGTTCTCCACTATGTGGCCCTGTCCTGTAAATAATCACTTGTGAATATTGCCTGTGCCATTTGGCACAATGTATATTGTGTGATTACTATCTGATGTGTTTTGACAATACAAAAGTTATTTTTAAATAACCTTGTGTGGAGTTCCTTTTGTGGTGTGCCTAGGATGTTGTTGCTGTTGTGTGCGTGCGCAAATGCTTTACACATTGCCTCCGGGACAAGCCTGTCTGCTCGGGCCAAGCTACCAAGGGGGTGAGCAGGGGTTATATTGGCGTGTGACTCCCTTGCCCTAACTAGAATGGTGGTTTCTGCCTGGCTTTAGCGTCAGTCTTAGCCAATCAGAAATAGCCATTTCTAACACCCTCCCTCCAAAAAAACACAAAAAAGAGAAGGGAAACAAGAATAAACTTAAATTAAAAAACAAACCAAACTAACCACCATACAATAAATCTTTTTATGTAGCCTGTAGTGATCCGATCCTGTGATGCAGGTCAGCTTTTTTTTCCTTTCTTTTATTTCTTTTTACAGAGACTGACTGCAAGTATTCTTTGGCTACTAATTCTGCCATAAAGAATCACACATGTTTCTTATATTTTTGATTCAAGTTTCCTTAATTCTAGTGTGCGGTTGCCTCCTCTCTCTCTTGATGGTATCGCATCCAACACACAGAATTTCAGGAGATTTTGATTCAAATTGTGTTTCTCATTGAAATGCCGGGCGACAGGATACTGTATATCAAGTTTAGCAATAGCCCGTAAGTGCTCTAAAACCCGCAGTTTCACCTTTTTGATGGTGCTACCTATGTAAAATAAGTTACATGGGCATTTTAAGGCATAAACCGCAAATTCCGTATCACAGGAAAAATGTTTCATAATTTTGAATACAGGTTTGTCTATACATAATTTCACAGTTTTGCAGTTTTGACTAAATCGACACGCCTTGCATTTAGTGCAGGTAAAGAAACCCTGTACAGGATTCAATTTTTTCGTTTCCTTAATGTCACTTGTCATTAACGTGTCTTTTAGTGATCTACTTCTTCTGAATGTTATTGAAGGATATTGACCAATATTGTCCCTTAGATCCTCATCTGTTTTGAGAACCTCCCAGAACTTTTTTAAGCTTCTACGTACCTCCCAAGCCTGGTTATGGTATGGAGTTATAAATCTCAACTCATTTTCTTTAATGTGTTCTGGTTCTTCCTCCTTAAATACTCCTCTCTTGTTACTCTAGCGACCTTATCAACCGCTGACTGAATAACTGCAGAGCCATAGCCACGATCTTTAAATCTTGAGACCATGACTACTTCCTCCTTTTCATAGTCTTCTTGTGAACTACAGTTACGCTTGGCACATAACAGTTCCCCGTAGGGGATACTGTTGATTAAGTTTTTGGGATGACAGCTTTGGGCCAATAATAGGCTATTTCCAGCCGTCTTTTTTCTGTGTAATTTACTGCATATCTCATTATTCACAATACTCAATTCAAGATCTAGAAATTCAATTTTTTCTCTGCTCATCTCACTTGTGAATTTTAAGTTGCAGTTGTTTTGGTTCAGTTTACTGACAAATTCCTCTGCTTGTATTTGATCTCCATCCCAGATACAAAATACGTTGTCAATGTACCGTACCCAGAGGACAACATGTTCATACTGGGTGATGTTCCGGGCCACCTGCTCCTCCCACCAGCCGAGGCAGAGACCTGCAAAGCTGGGGGCAAAGCAGGTTCCCATTGCCATCCCCTGGGTCTGTTTGTATAGAACTTTATTGAAAATGAAAAAATTATTTTTCAAACACAGTGTTATCATTTCTAGTAACATTTCTGTGTGTAATAGAAGCGATAGGGATCTTTCCCTGAGGAAATGTCTGCATGCATCTACACCAGCTCCTTGAGGAATGCTCGTATAAAGACTGCACACATCCATACTTATTAGGAGATAACTATCTTTCCATTCAATTCCCTTGATCTTTTTTAAAAAATCTCCAGTGTCCTTAATGTAGGCAGGTAAGCCCTTTACAAAAGGTTAGAGAAAATGGTCTACATACTTTGACACATTCTCAAGTAGACTACCGCGTGAGGACACTATAGGACTCCCTGGTGGCACTGTGGCATTCTTATGAATTTTAGGCAGGAGATATAAAATTGGAATTTTGGGATCTTTACAATTCAAAAATAGATATTCATTCTGTTCCAAAATGCCATCATCTCTCCAATCAGTCAACATTTTTGATATTGTTTCTATTGTTGCCTCATACTCTTTTTTTGTCACCACACAGTATTTAGTACAATCCGATAGTTGTTTCAAACCTTCCGCTAAGTACATTTGTAAGGGCCAGACAACCACATTTCCCCCTTTTTCTGCCTTTTTAATTACAAAATCTCTGCATTCTTCCAAGGACCTAATGGCCTCTCTTTGAATCTTTGATAAGTTTTGTTTACTTTTCGATCCTTTCTTGTCAATGTTTTTAAGTTCGTATATCATCCCTCTTTCAAAGCAATTTATTGAATCATTATTTATTTGTGGCATGAAAGTGGATTTTGGTTTAAAGTTACTTTTGCCACTCCTTCCAATGTCAATCTCCGTATTGATCAAATTCAAAAAAGGATCATCTATAAAATCTTCCATATTGCCTAGTTCTTGTACCACATGCAATGTTTCAATATCAAGGACATTAAGGCTTGTTGGAACCTCAGAGGCATTATGCAAATTCCTGGTCTTGTGTGTCGAAAACCATTTTTTCAATTTTAACTTTCTAGTGAAATTAAAAAGATCAATTCTGGTTTCAGTGTCATTAAAACTTGACGATGGGCAGAATAAAAATCCTTTAGCTAGAACATCTAACTCAACATCAGAAAATAAATAATTTGAGAGGTTTACCACAGTTTGGCTGTTCATCATTTTTTTGCTTGTTTTCCCCTTGTTTGCATTCCCACTGGGGTTCCTCCTGTATTGTTTGCGGCGTAACTCCTCCCTCTTCCTCCTTTGCCTCCTCGACCACGACCTCGTGCTGGGCTTTCGCTGTTGGCTTGAATATTTTGTGCCCTTCCTTTTGTCATTAGCGTGATCTCTTTTAAAAAAACGATATTTTACTCCTTCTGCCTTTACTGGGCATACTGCTTTCATTTCCATTTACTGTGGGGCTACTGGATTCACCCTGCACAGGTACTATTTCTGTTGGTGGAGGTGGTATTGTACTTTGCTTGGCATTATTTTTTTCAATTGTGTCTTTTCTCAGATGGTCACATTTTTTACTAAAGGTTAGAATCTGACCGTTTCTATAGTCAGCCTCATCAGTTTGATTTCTTCTTCGATTTGTAACAGTTTTTTATTCATTTTATTCATTTCCAGTTCAAATTCTTCCAAAGTATAAAGATCCTTACATTTTTTAAATAATTCCTCAATCTCTTCATTTAATTTGACACATTCTTTTTCGGCATATTTGATAAGAATTCTTACATGTTTCTTGAACATTCTTCATTATTTTCCATCCATTCCTCTATTAAATCAGGATCTGGGTTTTGAAAAGTGGGAATAGTATATATACGCAAACCTTGTGCTACTCGTCCGACGTCCAAATATTGTTGAAGGGCCATAGCTTCCCAGCCTTTAGATTGCTCTCTTTTAGATGCTTTCCACAGTGCATCCCATAGTTTCCGCTTTTCATCTGATCCGCCGATAGCATTTTGCGATGTTGTTGCTGTGGTGCCTGCACTCGGGATCTTAGTGAACAGCTTGCATGCTGCCTCCTTCCGCTTACTGCTTCTCTCCGTTGCCATTATTATTGCGATTATTTGTTTTACGCATTTGTTGTTTGTACCGTTGTAATCGCAGCTAATTATTTCTTCATTAATTAACCGACTTTCTCCGTCAACCCCTTCCGTGATATCCGTGTCTGTTTGGAACCCACGATCGAATCGCCAGTAGTCAAACGTTGCGTTGTAGGGATTTCGAAAAACCCTCCGGTTTCCCTGTTTCACATCGCAGAGCGTCAACCGCGATGTTGTCTCAAGTTCAGTTGATCCTCCAATCACAGCACTTCCAGGGGTGGGCTCGGTTTTAATGTTTCAAGTCCCAACGTAATTTTGTAGCAAAACCAAGCCACTTCATGCGGCAGGCAACACGGCAGGGACGCCACTCCCAAAGTATTCCACAACAACTCACTGGTACTCACTGCTTTTTCACGGGTGAATTCATTAAAGTGCAATACATGTATTTAAAGGTGCAGGGTTCAATTACATCACAGCCATAGACATCGTAAACATACTTTGGCATTTGAGATTGATGCAGTTTTCGTAACTCAATTCAAGTTTTCAAATAAAGAACATCATTTACAATTCATATAGTCATTGTATAATTCAATCATTCATGAGCATCTATTCTTAGCAAACTCTCTGCTCCTTTGCAAAAGCAGTAAAGTAAAATCATCAATATATATATATATATTTAAATTGAAGGTATTTTTGAAAGATTTTAAAATGTTTGTATTTATATAATATGTATTATAAAGTATTAATATGTATATATATATATAATTAATTTAAATGAATGTACTTAATTTAAATATATGTTATTAAAAAGTTATAAAATAACTGATAATCATTTTGATTTATATATCTTTTTTTAACTTTTGATTGCATATTTTAGGAAGTCTAAATACATTTATTTGTTTTAACATTATTTCCTAATGGCTGTGTTATTAAGTCCCCGCTTCCATTATTTTTCTATGGAAGAGTGTTGGAGAACCAGTGCTTCTCTATGTGTGGTGCTAGACTAACTCCGTATCTGATTTGGCGTACATGCACAACTGTTTTGGATTCTTTATGGCTGTAATAACTATAGAAGTGCAGTTTGTGAATAGGAATGTCTTACTATTTTGTGAGTGGGCACACGTTCCTTCCTGAACCGATCTCTCTCCCTAGCTCTCCCTTAACCCCTCCTTAATCCACTGAAGTTGCTCCTATTTATTCATGCATGTTCCCCATTTTCCAAGTGGGGGCAGCTCACATTTCCTACAAAAATGCATACCTATATGCCACACGAAAATAGGTGAGCCAAAAGCTAAGTCCTCCCCATTTAGTTCTGTGAATAGCATTTTGTAGTATGTAAATAGTAATATTATAGGACTAATAAACATGCTATAAAATGCAGTTTGTGTATAGACCCCATAAATGTGTTAATTATCAGATAAGGGATGTACCACTTTGCAACCGGATCTGGCCTAAGTTGGAACAGCTAACAGCAGATATCAGTCACACTTTCTATATGCATAACACGTCTAAATGTTTCTGATGGATAAAAAAGGGGTAGTGATACCTCACAATCCATTCTAATATGCTGATTGTGTTAAGAGCTGGCCATGCTGACTCTTCTGGAACTTGTCTCTGGCTTGAGTCTGATAAGAGTGACCCCTTCTGGTAGCCACAGTACCCTCACATGAAAGAACATGAGAGAAGTTGGTACCCCTGAGTCAGAACAGCGGAGGAATAAGCCTGACAGCAAACAAATTGGAAACAGGAAAAAGAGGTTCTCAATGATTTAATGGTCCTATGGCCTTCATTACATTGCCAACATGTTTCTGCCTCTTACTATGGCCACTGAAGGACCAAGGCTTTCATCAGGGCAAAAACAGAGATATTCCCTCCCTGGAAAAACAGTCAATTTACTTGTGTGGTGCAGAAAGCTGCCCCACTATGCCCTTCCCTCAGATATACTTATCCTGGATCTAGGCATTCCGCTCTCGTTTGTACAACCTGAAAGAAGAGAGGAATACTGACTCATAATATGTCCAAGTGTCCAATTTGTGCTGCACGCGCTCACCTATATGGTGCATTGCTAGTGGACTGCACGCATCTGTGCACGTGGATATATACATATATTTAATGTATCTGACATTTTGTAAGGACCGTGGAGCATCAGAGACCCACCATAGTGAATCCGACATATCTGGAATACACTGTAGGATCAATTTGACCATTTGCCCGCATTCCTGTGGTCAAGCCCAATAAACGTCATAATGAAAACATAAAACACCAAACTAAGTGACCGTGATAGGGCATAATGCCAAAAGAGTGCCCCCAATGTTAGATGAAATTAGAAACTGACGTATCCCCCTTTGTTCTACTTCAGCATTGTGGAAGACCTTCTCTATCCTTTTGGCTTCTGGCCATTATACTGAAGACATCTGACCATGCCTGACTGAAAGCACCTTTACCGAACTATTTATCGGAAAATTCATTTAGCTGGGGGGTGTAGCACTCAACCCCCCCACCCCCACCCCCTGAAGCTACGCCCCTTGTTGACCTGGGTCCTTCCAAACAAAGATGATACAAATTTCAAACTATATTGTATGCAGGGCTACTGGAATTATACGGCTGCTGCATTTTTCTCATAACTATAGATTTACCATATTTGCCACATAATTGATCGTCTACTGTATGACCAGCAAATTTCAACAACATTTTTTTCTAGCTCAAACGTTAGTAAATATGCAGCAGCACATATTACTAGTCAATGGCATCTGTAGTTTATTGCTTTCTTTGGGTGTTAAAGTGGTACAAATGAGAAGCAAGTAATGCATAAACAGTGTTAAGTGCAAAAATGACAACATCATGAAGTTATAATGTCGCAAAATGTGGCACATTACGAACACATAATTTGACTTTTCTTGTCGCATAATTTGCTCAGCCCTGCAGCATAATTTGGTACTCCCATTTTGCATATTATCATTGGCCCTAATTTTATGTAATTGAATTTTTATAATGCTTACTGTCCTTGACAGGGGCTAGCAAGTGCTATATAAATGCAAAAAGTGGTGGACTTGTTTTTCTTTTTTAAAATGATGTTTAGTTTTTCAGTGTCCATCAGATAGTCCTGTGCGTTAATGCAACTTCAGCTGAGACACAGTGCAGATGCCTTCCATCTTTTGAATATATGCCTGAAGAGGTGATTGTAAAGCTCAAGCTTAGGTCGTGGCAAAAGTGTCCTTACTAACAAAAGAAATAGATTCTCTGAGGTTGAGTAGAAATTACATCTGGGCAAGTACACTAAACCAGCCGCATTCCCCACCCCAGCATTAAAACAATGAAGTAGCCTGAGGCCATTCAACTTGTTTTTGAGAATTAAACATTTTAAGGCCATATTTATTTTCCTAATGACAAATAAGTAAAATGTCTTCATATTGACACACTTAAAAATATTGATATCATGTATAGTGAGCATACATAACAATGGAAGGCTAAATATAACATTATCTGTCTGAAATTCTCAAAATCATGTTTACCCACCAGGCTGGCCCTTCAATCACCATCCCCAAGAAAATGTGATTTTTCCCCCCCAAGATTTATACTAGGACCCCCTACATAGTACCTGACTGGTTGTGATAGAGCGCGCAGGTCGCCCGACTCTTAGTTTTACCAGATTTCACGCACTTGGGCCCATGACGTGTTCATGACAGTATTTTTGTGAATCGGGCGAGTTTACACACCACAATCAGTAATTCTATGTGTTTTCTTTAACACTATTACCTGTGTACTTGACTTACCACAAGCACATTTTCTCCTGACGGATCAGGAGCTAGCCGTGAACAAGAGATAAGATAATCAAAATACTCTATACATTTAAAAATACTTTTATACCATTTTATATTGACCACAGACACCTGAAGGGTTTTAAAGATTTTATATAGTAAGTTTCAATCAGAATGACATGAGGATAAAATTAATACAGATCAAAATATCAATCATCAGGAATACAACTATTATATAACTGTGAATGAGGGCAAGCACCATCGAGTGCGAGTGAAAAACTACTAGGTAAGGGTAACAGGGAACATGCTATTCAGTTTCAGGCTTATACTAGGGTTGGTGAGTTGAAAACACATTAATCCGTGAATTCGCTAAAGTCCTACAAGTGATTCAAACTGATCTTAGTCTAACTGCTAATCCAAACCTAGATTCTAGACACAAGTGAAATTAGATCACACTAATTAAGTAAAACAGTTTCAATATGCCCTACAGGAAGGGGGGGAAAATGGAACATAGCTAATAAACAGTTTGCATATATATATTTAGAGGGGACAGAGTGAATATCATGGGCAAGTATGCTTTATTAAAAAGTAGAAGGAAGGAGAATAGATAGATGGACACCCACAATTATATTTACCTAGGACAGGAATGAGGACTAACCCTGACCACGGGTCAGCTTTGGGAAAGGCGAGGACAAGGACCCTCAAGGACTTAGGATGCCAGTAGACGAGCAGGTACAGCTCATGGACAGTCAGGACAGGATACCCCTCAGGATTTGGGTCAGGACTGGGCTCACCAAAGGGCACGACCAACACCTGCAGCTTCGGATGCAACGCCTGCGCTACTCCCTCTCTGCACGGAATCTGCCAGTAACCCCGATTGGGTTCTCGAATCTCCCAGCAAAGTGCTTCGCCAGCACTTAAGACTATTTCCACCCCTTGGAGTTTGTGGACATTTCGGACAGAGTGCTCCGCAGCTCTCTGTATCAATCACCTATAGAGTTCGTTGGGTCGGTGACAGGTCAGCTACTCGGACAAGTCAGACAATTTCTCTAGCTAGAACTAGGGTAGTTATACCCTTTACGGGTCCCCAGACCACCCACAAATGTTGCAAGTGACAGGATCCCCAACTTAGGATTGGTCAGAGGAGGTGGTTAGGTCATTGTCACCACCTAAAATTTTGAGTTCCCATATTTAATATTCAAATTTCGGACCCACCCCTTACATTCCAGTTCCCAGGGCATGAGAAAGGTGTAAAACAATAGGACACCCATAAGTAAATACATTTGTAACAATTTTAGGTACAGCCAAAATCTTCTCTCGGTGCACGGAAGATTTTCCCAGGCGCATCTCAACTTCCGAAGCCAGCTGGCTGGGTTTTGCTTCTGCGCAGTTTGAATTTTCCCTCATCACATGATTGGGTTGTAATGGGTTTCAAAGATGGAGCGGCTCCCCACTCCCAGGCCCACAGATACGCGGTACATGAAAAGTAAGCGAAAACAAATTAGAAACACAGAAAAAATGAAAACACTGTACACCATGATAAGCTACACTGCACCCCTTACTTTATAATATCTATAGCATTAGGGTTTAGGCAGAAATAGATAGATGTGCAAAAGCAGCAGTAGCAAGCGGAGAGCATGTTAAAGACAAAGCGGCCATTTTAGCTGTAATGCGCATGAGCGAAAAAATCCCTCCAGAACTACGAGTGCGGCCCATCACATGGGTATGACCGACGCATGCGCAGACTGGATTTCTGCGAAGCAGCGATTCTGTAGTATGCAAGCCTTGTTATGATTAATAGACACATAGGCAAGCATCTCTGGGACACCCGCGTGTAGTGTGAAAGTGCAATATTAATGACAAAACAGGTTGGTTAATGCTATTACAAGTTAAACGAGGTTCTTGAATGTGAGCAAGTCGCTTTACGTGCGAATCCTTGCTCCATCAATCCCCTCTTTGATGATATTTACTATCATCACTATTAATGGAAACAGATGCCAACTTCCTTGCTCACATTTCATTCATCTCTATTTCTATGAATTTATTGTTGAGCCTCTTTTCAGCATCCTTATTAGGATGGAAATTCTTGGCCTTTTTGTATATCTGGTTTCTTAATTCCTCTAATTCCAGCTCATCAACATTCCGTTTCACTCCCCTCTTATTTACTGTGTACTTCTTTCTGCATTTTTGACATTTACAGCAAATTATTATAATAAACACAATCAAACTTATTCCAGCTATTGGCATCAGTATTTTCCTAACGAGACTTCTACCTATGTTAGAAAACCAACTACCTACATAGGAGAGACCATCAGTTAGTCTCTTCCAGGCACTATCAACCTCCAGTGGTTTATGTTATTTTTCCAAATGTGTTATGTTTCGCACATATTTCTTTATTTCTACGGTTTTATCAGGAATGTGAGTGCAACAATGTTGCGCCTTCAGCATCCTGCAGACTCCACCCTCTTTTGCCAATAAGGTATCAAGAGCAAATCGATTCTGTAAAACCATTGATCTGATCGAAACCATTTCAGTATTGACCAGCAGGAATCCAGCAGCAGTGTCAGTTGATAACCGATACACTACTGTAGATAATTTGAAAATACGGTGAGTATTCAGAACCACTCCCACTCCAGGTATCAGTGCACTAAATATATCACCTATAATTTCTCCTACACTTTCACGTCTACTACGTACTAAACCATTAGTATTTTCATTGCTTCCAGTGGCATTGTTCACATGGTATATTTTCGGGAAGACAATGCCAAAATAGCAGCTTCCATACCAGTGATCCGGTAATTTGAAATAAGCCTTGTTTCCACATATATAATAAATTCCGGGAAACCCAGGTTCTGACCCATTTTTGAAACCCCAACCTCAAATTACCTTGTAATTATGTTCGCATTCACTGGAACCGATGAATACATTGTTATAATAACTAGTCTTTTCTCTATGAAGACAGAGTTTCCCTTTCCGTTCAAAGTCCAGCAACAGTGCAGGATCAGCTTCGCCATTTGAGGTGCTTTCCATGTTTTCAGCCCATTTAGGAGTTTTCTGTCTCTTATCATTTGCCTTTCTTTGGAAACTCTCACTTCTCTTTTCTGCCATTTTCAAAAACATTTTCTCTTGCTCATGTAATGAACAAGTTAAATTATCTCTGCGTGCTTCATTTAAATCTATGTCACCTATAGTCAGAAAGTATTCTCCCATGTAACGAGTCACTTTGCTTCTAACATGTGCAATGTTCATGTTTCCCCGAATAGGAAGTTCAGAAAAGATTACGTCAGTGTTTGAGTAGTAGTACTGTAAGGTACTTCTGTAAAATAAGCTTGCTAATATACTACAGGAAATTCCATAGGTCAGGGGTAGATGGTGATAGGTCACAACTTCAGCTACAGAAGTAGGTAGTTTCATGCATACATAGCAATCTTCTATTTCCATTGCTTTTACATAATGCACTAAAAGATTTGCAAAGACATTCAAATGTATTCTATTTCTGATTCTGTGAAAATGTAGTCCTTCCTCATCTGGTGCTTCTAAGTCAGGTCTGGTTTGTTTCATGCTAAGTGTATTCTCACGTCTTTCTACACTTTGTGGTGTTTCTTCGGTTTGTACAACTTCTGTGTCTGGCGTCATTGATTTAGTAGGATACAAGTTAGTATCTTTACTTATCATAAAAGGTATAAAGACTGTTAGTCCTATCCATACCACTAGTACTATCGCTACACTACATAAGCATATTTTACAGCAAGTTTTACAACAATTCCCTCTAGGTCTTCCATTCACATTTGAATCAGACATTTTAGCTCACAGGTGGCTTTCCTACCCCTCTTTGTTTCTTAACACAAGAGGCTTACGCAGTTTCACTTTCAAGTTGGGTCTTCTTCTTCAGGACTCAGATCAGCAATCGAATCTTGGTCGCTTTTATCGCTTATTTCAGGATCATCAATTTCTTCCAACACCAAGTAGGTCCATTCAGGACTTCGGTAATTTTTGTTTTGCCTTTTTATTCTGGTACTGCGTCTGTTTTGCTGAGTTCCTGCTCTCTGTTTTTCACTAGCAGCTCTTTTTCGGTCTTCTAATTTCTCTTCTACTGTCTTTAACCTTAGTTTCAGTCTTTTTGTATCTGGGTTCACTTTTCTTTTCTTCTTGTGCCTTTTAGCTGTCACTGTAGTTTGGCCTTCCTCACGAACCCTTTTATTTTCGTTCCTTTGTGGCACTGTTACTTCGACAGTATCTTTTTCCCCTCCAGTCTGACTAGTCCCAGGTCTTTCTTAAGTGTTTCTGCCTGGTTTCTAAGCTGGCCTTGTTCAGGTATACTTTGGATTTGTCTTTGATTTTCAACTGTTTCTGGCTCTGCCTCCTGAACACGTTCGTCTATGTCTATCTGTCCCTGTTCATGCACTTTGAACCCTTGATTTTCTTCCGCATGAACTTCAGCCCTAATTACTATCTGTCCCTTTTCAGTTTCTGGAGTCTTTGGAGGAGTGTCGATGACTTGGTCTGTCCCTACTTGACCTACCTCCTGATCAGGTCTGAACTGAATCTCGATAACCTGATCTTCTCCTTCTAGTCCTGTCTCATCCTCACTATTCCACTCTCCGTCTAGGTAGGAATACTTTCTGGTTCTTATTGGATCAAGAATCAGATCGTCTGCTGGGAACCATTCGTCTTGACTGGTGCTCGGTAGTATGACATCAGCTAGATCCGGACCCTCGTCTGGAGTCTCCTCAGCTGCACCACCTTCAGCTTCAGTCGCTTATTCTCCGGTTACCCTCTTGGTATGGCTGGCATGGATCCACTTTGGCATGCCTGCGCACTT
Organism: Lissotriton vulgaris; assembly: GCF_964263255.1. NCBI lineage: Eukaryota > Metazoa > Chordata > Amphibia > Caudata > Salamandridae > Lissotriton > Lissotriton vulgaris. The sequence goes on along the minus strand of NC_141696.1, from coordinate 1,088,589,182 downwards.
CACAGCAGTGGTAGTGACAAGGATCACCTGTCTTGGTTTTCCCCACTTTGGTGCAAGGCAACTCTTCCGGGTGTGTTTCTTCAACACAACCCAATCACCAGGTTTCAGCTTATGGGCTGGAGTTGTTGGCCAGGCGACGGCGTCCTCCCCATTTTGGTGAGAGATAGAACGCACTTGGTCACCCAGCTGCCTGCAGTATTCTAGTACCAAATCATCAGAAATACTTAGCCGTTTGTGTCCTGGTACCCATGCCTGTCGCATCACTCTTCCCATTAGTATCTCATGGGGGCTCAGGCCTGTCTTTCGGTTTGGAATGCTTCTCAATCCCATCAGGACAAGAGGCAAGGCTTCTATCCAGTTCAATCTTGTAGAGTTACACATTTTTGCCAATCTTGATTTTATAGTGCCATTCACCTGTTCGACTACTCCAGAAGCCTCTGGATGATATGCACAGTGCAGTTTTGCCTCAATCTTGAATGCTTTATAGAGTTCTGCTAGGATTTCGTTGGCAAAATGCCCACCTCTGTCTGTTTCAATTGTCTCTGGAAAACCATACTTAGGTATTAGTTCCCTTAGTAACAATTTGGCTACAGTAATGGCATCATTTTTCTTTGCTGGGTAGGTCTCCACCCACCTAGAGAATAGGCAGACTATAACTAGGGCATACTTATATCCTTTGCATATGGGTAACTGAATAAAGTCTGCTTGTAGTCTGACGAAGGGACCTTCTGCCTTTCCAATCGTACTCTGGTCTACTACTGTTCTTTTCCCTGGGTTAAATTGCTGACAAACCAAGCACCTCTGGCAAAGCGTCTCTGCAATGTTTCTGAACTTTGAATTGTAAAACACTTCTTGGAACATACGGCACATCGCATCCCTCCCGATATGTGTGTCTCCATGTATCATTCTGGCCATTGGAACAACCATGCTGTCTGGTAATACAGGCATACCCTTTTTATCAACCATAACACCATCCCTGTCCCTGGGTTGACATTCATCTGTCTCCCATCTCTGCTTTTCCTCTTCCTCTGCTGCCTGCTGCAACTCTTTCAGTTCCCTCCAGGTAGATACATTCTCAAACACCATAAGTTGGCAGCTGTTTCCGCCTCCCCACAATTTGATTTTTAGGGACATTTTGTATCGGGCACAATATTGAGCAATTGGGTCAGCATATCGATTTCCTGCTGTCACATCGTCGTTACCAGATTTGTGAGCAGCACATTTGACCACCGCCAATTCTTTGGGTAACTGGATTGCTTCCAGTAGGTTTTGTACCACTTTTCCATTTCTAATAGGGGTACCTGAGAAAGTCATGAATTCTCTTTGCAACCATAGCTGGCCGAAGTCATGAACAACCCCGTAACCATATTGACTGTCAGTGTATATGGTTACTCTCTTATTTTTCCCTTGTTTACAAGCTCTTGCCAATGCAATTAATTCGGCTACTTGGGCAGATTTTATTTCACTTAAGTAGGATGCCTCTTGGGGGGGCGGAGCTAGCCGGCGTCAATGGTGGACGCGTAAGAGCAGAGCTCCGCGTCGGCGCCACCGAATATCCAACATAGATCCTTGCCCAGCAGTGAAAAACCGGCGAAAACGGCAGGAATTGCCGACCCTGCCCCTAACGCACCTCCGACCGAAGTTTGGGAGCGCGGCGTGCTCGGAGACCCTCTTTTTCCTCGTCTACGAGGTGGCGCGAGTCCAGGCCAGTATCCCCGACCTTTCCTGAGCGCCGGGGCCGAGATACGTGACCCGACGTGCGGCCGCGCGGAGCGGGTGACTCGGGCCCATCCGGGTCCCAGCGGAGGCTGACCCTCCGGTTCCTCAGCACTTCTGCAGCACGCAAGGGGGCCCCAATAGACAGCCTTTGGGGGCGCCCGGAGACACGAACCACGAGAAAAACGTCGGCCCAGCTGCGGGGACAGTGACGCACCACGTGGCACCAGTGGAACCCCGGCAAGGTACGATCACCCAGGGCCCTCCAACGGGCGGGCTCCCCAGCACTACGAGGGCGCGCAGAACAGTTCGGGGAGCGAGAGGCTAACAGAGTATCGAGGGCCCCCCCCCCGCACGTGCTGTACTCCACAGGGGACTCGGGCAGTACCGCTGGGGCTGGGGAGTGGACACCCGGCTAGACAACAGCACGGCCTGCGGCCTGGGCGGAGCCCGCCAGGACACACAAACCGCACTGTCAGACCCTCGGACCCCCTGTGACGGCCCGCACCCAGCGGAAGGCCACGTGCAGAGTACTAGAAGCCTGTGCTATCTTTATACACAAGGTGCCCAGCCTGCCTGGGGAACGCAACGATGGTTAAGGGGGACAAGACGCAGTCGAAACTGTCGTTCGACCAACGACGACAGAAGGAACCAGGCCCTCCGGCCTCCCAGTCTCCGGGAGCAACCAACGATCCGGGTGCCTCGCTATGTGCGGAAATAAAAGGGATGCTTACGACTATGGAGAAGGGCCTGCAAGAGGGCATGTCGGCCATTGGCAACAAGATAGATGGGCTGGCGTATCGAATGGACCGCATGACGGAGAGAGTGGATAAACATGCGGAGCGGCTTGATATGGCAGAGCGCAGACTGACAGAGGCTGAAGAGGCGCAGACGGAGTGGGATACCGACCGTAAACAATTTGGCCGCCTGCTCCAGGTAATCCAAGAGAAGTCGGAGGACTTGGAGGCGCGTTCCAGGCGCTCCAACATTCGCCTAACCGGAGTGGCCGAGTCGACCCAAACGGGTAAGATGGAACTCTTTGTTGAGAAGCTGCTGAAGACACTGTTGGGAGACGACACCTTTTCCCCAATGTTCATAGTGGAACGCGCCCATCGCACCCTTGGACCAAGGCCTCCACTGGGCGCAAATCCTAGACCGATCATAGCGAAATTACTGAACTACAGGGACAGGGACGCTGCCCTCCGAGCGGCCCGTGAGAAGGGGAAACTGCAGTACGAGGGAATGGACATATCTCTATACCCTGATTTCACCACAAAAGTACAGGAGGAGAGACGGCGCTTCGTTCCGTACAAACAACAGCTAAGGGACCTTGGTTTAGACTACGCCATGTTGTACCCGGCGCGGCTGCGCATAAACAGACAGGGACACTCGCACTTTTTCACAGATCCCAAAGAACTGCAAAAATCTTTGAAGGTGTGGATTAGGGAGAACAGAGGAAGCCCGGAGGCGCGCGCTGCGGAACAAACTGGCACTGAGGATCTGGAGGAACAGGACTGAGAAGCAGTGGGGTTTCTGGGTCACATCAGGGAGCCGCTGCTGCGGGGGCGCCCATGGCACCCCCCACTTGGACATGCGGAAGACTCCCGCATGGAGCAATCTGCAGGAGTCGCTGATGTACTGGACGCTGTAAAGTGGGTGATATCTGGATGTTTTGAATTGGTGCCCCTGGGAACACGCGCCTGAGCCACAGTGCAGCCCTAGGCGAGGACAGCCGCTCAGGGGCCGGACACGGGACAGGTCCGGTGAGGTTGGGGGGGCGGGGGGGTGGGGGCCCGGACAGTTTGTCGGAACACTTTGCTTACCATTGACTGCTGGTCTCCACTGATAGGGCGCTGGCGTAGGAGCAGCTTATAGACATTGCACGGAGGTCCAGGCGGGACAGTGGACGACAAAAGGATTGAGTAGGCTACCTCTGCCCTAGCGCTTTCAGCAGTTACAGCTCAGGTTGAGCCTGTTTGGGGTATTGTTGCATGGGATTGCTAGAGGGTGGGGGGGAGGGATGCAGGGGATTCGGTCACACCAGATTGGGGTTGGTTGACTGTGGGAGGTGGGATGGGTTGCCAGTTCTGGGATCAGGGAAGTTCGGGGGGGGTCCATAATGTGTTCTGCAATGTTACATTCCTCAGAGGTGACTGGTGGTGGCGGCACACGGTGGAGGGCGGGACAAGTACTAGAAGTGATCATGAGATGTCGCTACACTCCGAATGGCTGACACACCACACAGAGATTTTCTGAGTAACACTGAGACCCTTACGGCGCTGACATGGAATGTGAGGGGATTGAATGACTATCGTAAACTCCGCAAGGTGCTGCACTACCTCCAAAGACATCACATAGAAAAAAAAAAAAAAAAAGTAGGATGCCTCTAGGGTCGTTTCCAGTGGGACTACAGCATAGGAAGCACTCAACCCTCCATCCTCATGTCTCAAACAGGAGCCATCCACAAACATCACAATGTCTTCTACAGGTAAGGCTGTTTCTTTTATATCAGGACGTGATTTGGTGCTAAACTCAGTTAAGTCAATGCAGTTATGTTCAATTTCACCCTCGACTTCTGCATTTTGGGTGATGGGTAACAAGGTTGCAGGGTTCAGAATATTACATCGGGAAATTATCACATTCTCTGCACCAATAAGAATTCTCTCATACTTAATCAGCCGACTAGGTGTGAGATACTGGGTCTTTGTTCGGGTCAGCAGAATCACAACTGAATGTGGAACATATACTGTTACAGGATGTCCCATGACAATGTTTTCACTTTGTTCTAGACTAGTGCAAGTGGCAGCTACTGCTTTCAGACATCCAGGTAATCCAGCAGCCACTGGATCTAAAGTAGCCGAAAAATAAGCCACAGGACGTCTGGTCAGACCATGCTCTTGTGTTAGGACTGAGAGTGCACAATTGTCTCGTGTATCACAGGACAATTCAAAGTTCTTGGAATAATCTGGCATTCCTAATGCAGGAGCTGAGCACAGACAATTTCGCAAGCTGTCATACTTTCGTCATCCCAACTAACTGGATCTTCTACTCCTTTCTTGGTTATTTTTATCAGTGGTTTGGCTAGAACAGCAAATCCCACAATCCACTGTCTGCAGTATCCTACAACTCCCAGGAACATTTTGACTTCCTTCTGGGTTCTAGGTAACTCCATATCTCGAATTATTCTAATCCTTTCTGAAGAAACCCTTCGGATACCCTTTTCTATCTGGTGCCCCAGATATTTCACTGAGTTCTTACAGAACTGCAATTTGTCAGCCTAAATGATTCAATAAGGCAATGGTATCAGTGACACAGTCGTTTCGACTTTTAGACGCTACCAGAAGGTCGTCTATGTACTGAACCAAAACAGATTCTTTTGGCAGGACTAAGGATTCAAGGCATCCTTTTAAAATTTGATGGAAAATCGAAGGACTTTCTGTGTACCCCTGGGGGACACGATTTTAGCCGTAGACATGACTGTCGAACTCAAAAGAGAAAAGAAATTTGCTGTCTGGATGCAATGGGATGGAAAAGAATGCGTGACATAAGTCAATAACGGTAAACCATTCCACATTCCATGGAATCTGGTACAAGATCACTGCAGGGTTTGGCACAATGGGATAGCAAGGTACAACAATCTGGTTTACCTTTTGCAGGTCCTGCACTAGCCTGTACTTTCCGCTAGGCTTGTTAATTCCAATTATGGGTGAATTACAAGGACTGCTCATTACTTCCTGTATTATGTTTGCCTCTAGCAACCTATTTACTTCAATTGCGACTCCAGCTTTCACTTCTGCACTCATTTTATACTGTCTGGTTTTCGGGTAAATAGCATTTGTTTTAATGGCTATTTTAACTGGGTCCACATTTGCCATTAATCCTACATCCCTCCCAGTGAAATCCCACACCTCTGGTATCACTTTTTGTTGAAGCTCTTCCGGTAAGTCCTGTATTGTCAGAGTCTTGATTGCTGTATCGGGCCTTAGCATTATTAGTTTGTACAGGCCATCTTCATCTGGGGTCTGAATTTCAACGCCTTTTGGTGTGCAAAAGATGGTACAGTTCATTTTGCACAACAAATCACGTCCCAGTAGATTCACTGGACTGGAATCACAGACAACAAATCTGTGCATTTCTTTGAAGTTCCCTATAGAGATCTCCATTGGTTCAGTTACTGGAGCACTAATTATCTGATTTGATACGCCCACTACTTGGATAGCTTCTCCCGAGAGGGGTAGGTTTGGAACGTCCACTGTTATCACAGTCGAACGGGTAGCACCAGTGTCCAACAGAAAGGTGACGTCATTTCCTTCAACCTTTCCTTCAATGTATGGCCCTGTCTGATCTACCGGTAAGGAGGCGCCAAGCACGCACTCCTCGTCCTCCCCCCTCAGGCCCGTCAGTATTGTTCATCACAGAGGAATGTATCATTTAACAGGAATTGTGAAGTTGCTGCATTTCTCTCATCCCCTCCTTCCCATACCTCGACCCCCTCATTCTGCTGAGTCTGATTCTTCTAATTAGGTCTAGGAGCCCGAGGCAACGGAAGCTGTTTTACCTGTTGCTGATTCTTTCGTTGCCCCTCTTTCTGCACCTGTGGATTTAAACCATTTATGGGGGCATTACCAGCCTGCAAATGTGGACACTCGTCTCACCAGTACCCTATCTGACCGCACCCGTGACAGGGGAATTTCTTTTTGGCCTCTTCTTTACTCATTTTTACTCGGGGCTTCCCTCCTCCCCCAGAATTAATGTTTTGAGTATTATCATTCATTTTACTTAACTGTTTCTCTTGTTGTTCAGCCAATTTTACTTGTGCCCACATGACCTTCTCCTTTAGGGCTTTTCTTTTGTTCTCCAATTCATCCTCACAGTATTTAGCGTACTTAAGGACCTCATCTATGGGTTTGCCCTGCCAATAGATTTTATTATCTCTAATCCACTGGGATATTTCTGGTCTCAAACCCAACACGAATCGATAAATGAAATGGGTCATATCCTTCATTTCAATATTATCGATTCCACTGTAGGTCTTGAATACCTGCAATAGTCTTTCATAGTAGGAGTGCACTGTTTCATCACGATTTTGGGTAGTTCTATCTATTCGGGTCCAATCGGTTTCTTTTGCTGGCACTTTCTCTTTTAGATATTGTATGACCTTATCATACTTTCTCATTAAATCTGGTGAAGGAGCTCCGGTTCAGGACTTTCTTTCATATTCTTTACTGGGCCAATCAACTGCAATCTTGCATTCTGTCCATAAGTCTACAGGAACTACAGTGTCAAAGAACCCATCCAGGTCCTTCAGGAGACACTTTTGGACTTTCACGAATCGCTCAAACTGCCTATACCACCAAGGGACATGCACATATTTCCCACCCGGTACTTCTCTCATGGGATACAGGTTTTCTGCCTTGCCTACTTCTTTTAGTACATATTCTGTAGTTTTTGGTTTGGCCTTACTGTCTTCCTTTTTCTTTGCCCACCTGGCTTTCCATTTATCTAGATCTCCCCATTTCTGCAGTATGTTCAGCAATTCTTTTATCTGTATCTTCTTCCCTGACACATTCATGTTCTCTAAATCCTTGTCGGAAAATTCGGCTCTATAGGGTTTCTGTAATACCTTGGATCGACTAACATCTATTCCCATATCAGCGGCTGTGTCCATTAATTTTTCATGGAGCACTCTGGTGTTCCGGGTAAGGCTTTTGCTGATAAACAGCAACTCCTCACTAAGAGTATTCAATCTCTCTAATCCCACATTTCCGGCCATTAGTTCCTCCACTTCTATCCTTAGTCTGTAGATATCTAAAGGTTTGGGCTGGGGAGTTTCTTTTTCTATTTCTCTGGTCCATCTATCCAGTTCCTCTAGAGTCACTACTGTGGCACTCCTGATCCCTGAAGTTGTTTCAATTAGGACTTCTTTTGCCTTAGCCTGATTTCCTGCCCGTGGTACACTGGTTCCAGGTTCCCTTATGGGCAGATCCATTCAGGAGATCACAGACTCACATTCACTTGCCTGATCATCAACTATGAGCGGCTCTTTTCTTGGGGGTGCTACAATTGGAGTAATAACTGGAGTTCTTGGACTAGCCTTTCTATCCCCATAAAGAGGTATAGCAGGACCAATAGTTACTGGGATTGTCAGGGCGTCAGGACTGGGATTTATCTGAGCTATGGTCTGAATTAGTTCATTTCGCTGTTTAATCAGTGCTTCTCTTTCTCGTTCATGCAAAACCCTTTCCGTAGAGTTGTCATGCATTACTTGGGGTACTAAAGGAGGGTATATACTCGGGGCAGTAGGGATTGCTAAACTTGGTCTGTCCTCACCAAAGGGGTTATAATTTGGAACCGCCGTATTAGGCCTACAGAATGCATCGCTACCACTGGTTTTACTACCGGTACCAGCTATATCTGTCTCACTGGCCCTTCTACTTCTAGGATGTCGGAAAAATTGATTTTTTGAGCTTAGGGGCCCAGACTCTTCGGCGTAAGGAGGTGGATTTTTCATTAACAAATCCTCCGGGTATTCATCCTCCGAATCCCCTATGGCCATTAGATGTCGAGTTTTCTCTGCCCTTTTTCCTCCCCCTTGTTCAGTTACCCCAAACATCGGAAATAGTCCCTCAACCATCATATTCTGTCTCCACTGCTTCATCTTTTGCTCTTTTGTTTCCCGCTGCAATTTTGGATACCATTTGCTCACCCCCTTATCCATTCGGGGTCTGTCTCGCTCTAGAGCCTCAATCTCCCACTCCTCTAAAGCTTCATATTGCGTTAATCTGGGTCGAGGGTGTAATTCATTCATTCGGGTCCTCAAGTTAAGCAGGATTCTACCATTAAAGGTACCGTCGAGGGGAAATGCTAAGACTCCGTCATCTTCAGTGTACTTTACCCAATTTTCCAACCACACACAGGTATGATACCCTTTATCAAACATCATAAATGATGTGGGAGTATTAGGTGGTGGAATAATCACAACCTCCCTAGTTCTAATGGGCTTGTCTTTCTTGAAATAATTCTTAATCTTTTCAGCAATTGTCAATTTTCTCTTTCCTCCGTACATATTGTAAGGTCTACCTCTTAGCATCTGCTCCTTATGAAAACCTAGATTTTTCGGATTAGGTAAAAATACAGGATACCACATACACCTCTCCAAACTATCTTCAAGCTCGGATTGATTAATTTTGTTTACTTATGTGCTTCCAATGCTAGCACGTCTTTTAATTCACGGCAACCAATCAGCACTGAGGTTGCAAAAAGCTCTTGACCAATGGGTGCGCGTCCCCTTCATGAGACGCGGTCTCACTCTTCGGCGCTCACCCCTCCCTTACAATTCTGGCTTCGCTACACACCCGCGGGCTCAACCAATACCAGCGCGGCACGGAGTGACGTCAGTGCAGCCTTGCGACTGACTCCCTCCTTCACAAGGTAACGGAAACTTTGAATTTTTCTTAAAGTGTAAGTGCTTAGTTTAGTTAACAACGTATAACATTCGCCGCTGTGCTTGAGATTTTTAAAAAGAACAAGGGATTTTCTTTTACTGCAAGTAAACCACTTCTGTCTACTTTTCATACACTACGGATAGATCTCTTCTGCCTATCCTTTCACACAAGCATTAGAGAACCTGCTACTCCTTCGACTCATCCACTTCTTTCCGGGATATATACTAAGTCAAACTTTCACCAGCGGACTCCTCTGCTATCACTCAAGCTCCAAAGAACCTATTACTCCTTCCGCATGTGACCCTTACTAGGTGATATCACAATGGGAGTTTCAACAGGGTACTTGTAGCTATCATTTATTCAATAATTCATTCAGGAAAATCCTAATTAGTGCTTCCAGTTCTGCCTAACCATGCACTAATCTCCCTCCTAGCCAGTGACCTCACAGCCAAGTGGATTCTACTCACCACTTGCTATTTTATTTCCCCGGGGATTCCCACAACAAGAAACAATCATGAACAATTTTGTTAATTACATGCAATAATATAGCAGCATTTCATAAGATATAATTTCAAACCTTCTATAACATTTAAATGTAATAACAACATTTATTTTAGTAGCAATACATTTTAGCAGCACATTTTATTTTTCACAGTTCCTAAAACTATCTTATCTACCTATCTTAACTAGTCCTAACCATCCTCTGCTACCAGAAAATTACTGATAGAGCGCGCAGGTCGCCCGACTCTTAGTTTTACCAGATTTCACGCACTTGGGCCCATGACGTGTTTATGATAGTTTTTTTGTGAATCGGGCGAGTTTACACACCACAATCAGTAATTCTATGTGTTTTCTTTAACACTATTACCTGTGTACTTGACTTACCACAAGCACATATTCTCCTGATGGATCAGGAGCTAGCAGTGGACAAGAGATAAGATAATCAAAATACTCTATACATTTAATAATATTTTTATACCATTTTATATTGACCACAGACACCTGAAGGGTTTTAAAGATTTTATATAGTAAGTTTCAATCAGAATGACATGAGGATAAAATTAATACAGATCAAAATATCAATCATCAGGAATACAACTATTATATAACTGATAATGAGGGCAAGCACCATCGAGTGCGAGTGAAAAACTATTAGGTAAGGGTAACAGGGAACATGCTATTCAGTTTCAGGCTTATACTAGGGTTGGTGAGTTGAAAACACATTAAACCGTGAATTTGCTAAAGTCCTACAAGTGATTCAAACTGATCTTAGTCTAACTGTAATCCAAATCTAGATTCTAGACACAAGTGAAATTAGATCACACTAATTAAGTAAAACAGTTTCAATATGCCCTACAGGAAGGCGTTAAAAATGGAACATAGCTAATAAACAGTTTGCATATATATCTTTAGAGGGGACAGAGTGAATATCATGGGCAAGTATGCTTTATTAAAAAGTAGAAGGAAGGAGAATAGATAGACGGACACCCACAATTATATTTACCTAGGACAGGAATGAGGACTAATCCTGGCCACGGGTCAGCTTTGGGAAAGGCGAGGACAAGGACCCTCAAGGACTTAGGATGCCAGTAGGCGAGCAGGTACAGCTCATGGACAGTCAGGACAGGATACCCCTCAGGATTTGGGTCAGGACTGGGCTCCCAAAGGGCACGACCAACACCTGCAGCTTCGGATGCAACGCCTGCGCTACTCCCTCTCTGCACGGAATCCGCCAGTAACTCCGATTGGGTTCTCGAATCTCCCAGCAAAGTGCTTCGCCAGCACTTAAGACTATTTCCACCCCTTGGAGTTTGTGGAAATTTCAGACAGAGTGCTCCGCAGCTCTCTGTATCAATCACCTATAGAGTTCGTTGGGTCGGTGACAGGTCAGCTACTTGGACAAGTCAGACAATTTCTCTAGCTAGAACTAGGCTAGTTATACCCTTTACGGGTCCCCAGACCACCCACAAATGTTGCAAGTGACAGGATCCCCAACTTAGGATTGGTCAGAGGAGGTGGTTAGGTCATTGTCACCACCTAAAATTCTGAGTTCCCATATTTAATATTCAAATTTTGTACCCACCCCTTACATTCCAGTTCCCAGGGCATGAGAAAGGTGTAAAACAATAGGACACCCATAAGTAAATACATTTGTAACAATTTTAGGTACAGCCAAAATTTTCTCTCGGTGCACGGAAGATTTTCCCAGGCGCATCTCAACTTCCGAAGCCAGCTGGCTTGGTTTTGCTTCTGCGCAGTTTGAATTTTCCCACATCACATGATTGGGGTGTAATGGGTTTCAAAGATGGAGCGGCTCCCCACTCCCAGGCCCACAGATACGCGGTACATGCAAAGTAAGCGAAAACAAATTAGAAACACAAAAAAAATGAATACACTGTACACCATGATAAGCTACACTGCACGCCTTACTTTATAATATCTATAGCATTAGGGTTTAGGCAGAAATAGATAGATGTGCAAAAGCAGCAGTAGCAAGCAGAGAGCATGTTAAAGACAAAGCGGCCATTTTAGCTGTAATGCGCATGAGCGAAAAAATCCCTCCAGAACTACGAGTGCGTCACATCACATGGGTATGACCGACGCATGCGCAGACTGGATTTCTACAAAGCAGCGATTCTGTAGTATGCAAGCCGTGTTATGATTAACAGACACATAGGCAAGCGTCTCTGGGACACCCGCGTGTAGTGTGAAAGTGCAATATTAATGACAAAACAGGTTGGTTAATGCTATTACAAGTTAAACGAGGTTCTTGAATGTGAGCAAGTCGCTTTACGTGCGAATCCTTGCTCCATCAGTTGAACTTAGTCACTCCCTCATACCAGGGGAGCCCTTTGGGTCAACCAGTAAGTTAGGTCCCAAACTATTCCAGAGCAACCCACAATTAGATACCCCTGGCACCCTTTGGAAGATGGACCTGGGTGACATATACCATCTCCTAATTCACCCCTTGGCATTGTTATAGTAGCGCCTATTGATAAACAAATTATAGGTACCATAATGCCCAAACTGCAGCCGCCTGCAGACTGCTGCTCCACTACCGATCCATGGAGTAATAATTTGTGCCAAATATGGAATTCACCTGACCTTACAGGAGTCGTATTTTTACAGGCTTCATTGCCTGTTCTCTGGCTCCTGCTGAAAGTTTGAATTTTCACATACGATAGCAGGAACTGCCATTTGATACCTCCTCCCACTGGACCCTGACTTAAACGTTGGTGGCTGCAATATGGAAACTTATTTGTGCACATTAGTTCTCTGTCTTTTGCTTGTCTGACAGGGTACATTTTTCCCTTCCAAAGTACTGCAGTCATTTTGACTTATACCACATTGTTCATGGGCAGGCAACTAGGCTTCAGCATTGTTTATACGTCAAAACTCCTCTCTGTTCCTGTACTCACGCTCTGCATATATCCAGTCCCATTGTTCCTGCTCCCAGGAACCAAAAACTGAAGCTGGTTGCACTTCTGGAGATGTGCCTGAATACCGAGAAGACTTAAGTGAGTTCCTAAACAGATACAATTTGTTTCTACACATTCAGAGAGCTGGACTCTGCCATAAACATATCAAAGTACTCTTGAAGAGTGGAGCTCATTCTCAGATAGAACTGACTTTTTGTTCACAGTTTTTTGTAGCAGAAACTAGACATGAAGTGAATGGGGCGTTATACAGAAGCACAAGTGACATTACACGAGGTCATATTATTTTTTTTGAGCACAGGATTGTTGAGAAATGTGTCCAGAATCAGGGGATGTTGCACCAGCGCGAAGCCTCAAACCTGGTTCCTCAGTTTAAAAGTCGGCAGTTCTGCTGTAACACACTACAGCGGAGTCTCGGTATACTTTGTGCTGAGCCCCTGCACAGATTCAGCAGAGTTAATACAAGGATGGAGCTGAGCTCCTACAGATACAGGGGCAGATTTATGACGGACTTGCGCCACGTTTACGCCACCGTTGCGTATCGCAACAGCGCGGAAACGTGGCGCATCCCTGCGCCCTATTTACAACGTGACGCATCTAGGCAGATGCGTCACGTTGTAAAGCCCTGAGCCACATGAAACCTGCGTTAGGTTTCATGTGGGCGTTCTGTCGCAGGGTGGGCGTTCCCTCATAGGAAAGCCACGTACAACTGACGCAGTGAAATCTACCAGATTTCACTGAGTCAGTTTTACGAGGCTGCTGCGTCAAATCCTTATGCCTGCTTGAAGCAGGCGTAAGGAGTGACGCACCACGTTATGTATGGGTGGCCTCTGTACATTGCAGGAGTTGTGTCGCACTTGCGACGCTACTCCAGCAATGCGCCGCCCGTACACCATTGCGTGGCGCATCAGTTCTGACGCATCCCTGCTGATTTGCAGAGATGCGCCAGAACTCATAATTCTGCCCCATAATGTTGACCTTGTTTGCAGATAGATTTTTTTCTTTCACTGAACCTAGGCAGAGTCCCTGTATACACTGAGCTGAGCCGCCGCACTGCAAGAGTCGTGCTGATTCATAGAATGTGTTGAGCCTGTTCGCAGGCTGAGTTCAGCTTTTTCAGTATTAATTTCTATAATGTAACAGCTGAACTTCTGAGGGGATTGAGATACCAGTCGACAGCTCCTAATCTATGGGAGTGGCTAGTATCTGACATATCCTATCATTGAAAAAGAGTCAGTAGGAGAAATTAGTAGGTGGGATGAGAGTGAGAGGAAAGAAATTGTAGAAAAATAAGGACAGGAGAGACGAGATAGAGAATAGTGATAGAGAAGAGAGAGGACATATAAGAGAATAAGACGTAATGAAGAGAGGGAAAAAATTGGAGGAGAATAGGAAAGAGGAGAGAAAATTTATTAAATAGAATATGGCAGAGTGAGCGCAAACTTTAATGCACGTTTCACCGATTACTTTTGCTCCCTTCTTCACCAGAAGTCTGTCTCCGCGTCAGTGGCCCATGGTACTGCTAATTATGGAGGTTGCAGGTACAAGTACACATTTTAGGTAACAGCACTTAGCTTTATTTTTTTACAAATTAAGCACTATATCAATCAATCAAGAAATTTGTATAGTGCGCCACTCACCCGGAGGGTCTTAAGGCGCTTGGGGGAGAGGGGTCCGCTACTGCTCGAACAGCCAGGTCTTGAGTTGCTTCCTGAAGGAGAGGTGGTCTTGGGTAAGACGGAGGTGGATGGGGAGGGAGTTCCAAGTCTTGGCTGCCAGGTAGGAGAAGGATCTTCCTCCTAAGGTGGCTCTTCAAATGCGTGGAACGGCGGCGAGGGCATGGCTGGTCGATCGGAGCTGGCTGGTGGGAGTGTAGAAGGTCAGGCGGTTGTTGAGGTACCTGGGGCCCAGGTCGTGGAGGGCCTTGTGAGGAGTCGGAACGTGATTCTCTTGCTGACGGGGAGCCAATGCAGGTCTCTCAGGTGTCCGGAGATGTGGCTGTGTCTGGGGATGTCCAGGATGAGTCGTGCGGAGGTGTATTGGATGCGTTGGAGTCTTAACTGCAGTTTGGCTGTGGTTCCGGTGTAGAGGATGTTTCCGTAGTCCAGTCAGCTGGTGACGAGTGCCTGGGTGATCGTCTTCCTGGTTTCGGTGGGGATCAATTGGAAGATCTTTCGGAGCATGCGTAGGATGTTGAAACACGATGATGAGACGGCGTTTAATTGTCTGGTCATCGAGAGGGAGGAGTCCAGGATGAAGCCCAGGCTGCGTGCGTGGTCCGTTGGTTTGGGTGCACTGCCCAGGGCGGGGGGCCACCAGGAGTCGTCCCAGGCAGAGGGTGATGATCCAAGAATGAGGACTTCCGTCTTGTCCGAGTTCAGTTTCAGGCGGCTGTTCATTATCCACTCGGCTACGTATTTCATCCCTTCGTGTAGTTTGGTTCTGGCGGTGGCTGGGTCGTTGGTGAGGGAGAGGATCAGCTGGGTGTTTTCGGCATAGGAGATGATGTTGAGGTTGTGTTGCCATGCAATGGCTGCAAGGGAGCTCATGTAGGTGTTGAAGAGGGTGGGGCTGAGTGATGATCCTTGTGGTATGCAGCAGATGACTTTGGTGGCCTCGGATCTGAACGGGGAGGCGGACTCTCTAAATTCTTCCGGCGAGGAACAAGATGATCCACTCCAGTGCCTACTCTTGGATTCCGATGTTGTTGAGGCATTGTACTAGGGTGCGGTGGCAGACAGTATCGAACGCTGCGGAGAGGTCCAGGAGGATGAGGGCTGCTGTTTCCCCGTTGTCGAGCAAGGCTCAGATGTCATCAGTGGCTGCGATGAGGGCGGTCTCGGTGCTGTGGTTGGCTCGGAAGCCGGACTGCGAGTGGTCGAGGGATTCGTTCGTCTCGTGGAAGGCGGCGAGCTGTCTGTTGACGGTCTTCTCGATGACTTTGGCAGGAAACGGGAGGAGCGAGATGGGACGGTAGTTCTTGAGGTCAGTGGGGTCTGCTGATGGTTTCTTCAGGAGGGCACTGAGTTCGGCATGCTTCCAGCTCTCCGGGAAGGTTGTTGAAGGAGCAGTTGATGATGTCCCGGAGTTGGGGTGCGATGAAGGAGTCGGCCTTGTTGAAGACATGGTGGGGGCCTCGGTCGGTTGGCGATCCGGAGTGGATGGTGTTCATCATGTGGATGGTGGCTTTGGTGCTGACCGGGGTTCAGGCGCAGAGGGTGCTGGTGGGGGGCGTTGGTTCTCTGGTTGGGTGCATGGTCTGTGCGCTGAAGCTGTTGTGTATGTCTGAGATTTTGCTGTGGAAGAACGAGGTGAGTGAGTCGCAGAGGTCTTGTGAGGGAGTGATGTCGTTGTTTCCGGCGCTGGGGTTGGAGAGCTATTTGACGATGCTGAAGAGTTCCTTGCTGTTGTGTGCGTTGTTGTCTAGTCGATCTTCGAATGCTGTCTTCTTGGTGGTGTGGATCAGCTGGTGGTGTTTGTGAGTGGCGTGCTTGAGGGCGGCCATGTTGTCTGTAGTCGGGTTTTTTCGTCAGGCTTTCTCGAGGGTACGGCAGTTCTTCTTGGAGTTCTTGAGGTCATCGTTGAACCAGGAGGTTTTCTTGCTGCCGGGCCTGCTTGGGTGGTTTTTCAGGGGTGCGAGGTCGTCAGCGCAGTTGGTGATCCACAGTGTGAGGTTGTTGGCTGCTTGGTTGGGGTCCTTTGATCTGGCGGGAGGGTTCTGGTTCAGTGATGTGGTGAGCTGGTCGGTGGTGATCTTGTTCCAGCTCCTGCGGGGAACCTGTTGCGGGTGGTGGTGAGTCGTGGTCCTTCTGAAGCTGGAGTGGAAGCAGCTGTGATCTGTCCAGTGGAGTCCGGTGGAGTGGCTGAAGGAGATGTACTTGCTGGAGGAGAAGACTGGGTTAAGCGTGTGTCCGGCGTAGTGGGTGGGGGCGTTCACCAGTTGCTTAAGTCCGAGGTTGGCGAAGTTGTCTAGCAGGGTGGTGGTGTTGTTATCGTTGTTGTTCTCCAGGTGGAAGTTGAGGTCCCCTTGGAGGATGTAGTCAGTGGAGGGGAGGGCGTGTGTGCTGATGAAGTCTGCGATGTCTTCGCTGAATTGTGTGCGGGTCCTGGGGGTCCGTAGATGAGGGTGCCTCTGAGTGTGGTCTTGGGGTCGGTGTGTATCTGGAAGTGAAGATGTTTGGCGGCTGTGAGGGTGCCGTCGGAGTTGGTCGTGATGCAGATGGTGTTCTTGTGGACGATGGCGATGCCTCCTCCTGTCTGGTTGACACGGTCCCTCCAGGTGATCTTGTATCCGTCCGGGATGGCGATGGCGATGTCGGGCGCTGAGGAGGTGTTCATCCAAGTTTCCGTGAGGAAGGCGACGTCTGGAGATGTGGTGTCGAGCAGGTTCCATAGTTCCACGGCGTGTCTGTGGACGGAGCGGGTGTTGAGCAGGATGCACTTCAGGTGGTTGCTGCTGGTGCTTGGCTTGGCGGGTGCCGTGCAGGTCCGGATGCAGGAGAACTTGCAGGATTGGCAGGTGAAGGGTCCGTGGGTGCGTCCTGGGGTGGCTCGGTGGCAGCCGGGGATCCGGCCGGTGTAGAGGGGGTGAAGATGTTTTTAACATAGTCACTTGGCAGCCATATTGTAGAACTATGCAAGGTGGTATAGTCACTTTTGGAGGTGTTTCACATGGGATATCAAGCATTAACCTTTCTCAGATTTCAGTGAGTTAGGTCTTTTATTAAGATCACATATAAATATAAGCATTGGCTAATAATTTATTTTGGCTTCTTTATAGGTAATTTTTATTAGAAGTATCAATAAAACATACCAGAGACACATCATTATATTGGCAGCATGCCTATAGCAAAGTGTATGAACCGGGCACTTGGTAGCAAAAGTAGGAGGAGGACTGATGCTGTCTAACAGAGGAGGTATATAAAGGACAGCTATTGTGAAAGCTTCTCTAAAGAACAGGTAGAAGACAAGCATCAGTAAAAACATGTCTCTCTCTCTCACAGAAGTACAGATGGGACAGCAGCAGTTCAAGCTTCACTTCCCTACAGACCAGGTGCAACTTAGGTGACAGCAGGGCAAGCTTTCTTCTCTTACAGAAGATGTATATCCTCGGCGGCAGCAATTTAAGCTTGTATACATATTGGACCTCTACAGTGCAAGGTTCTTTCTTCACAAAACAGGTACTTCCTCACAGCAACAAGCATTTTGCTCTCAGTAGGTAGTAGCAGTGAAAGCTCAATATCCATTTAGAAGAGACACAACAAGGCAGTTGTAGTGTAATTTATAATTTATTTTTGCTGCCAGAACCTACAAAGCACATGATGAAGGATACACACAATCTGGAACGAATTATTAATCAAGTGAAAAGGTTTTGTTGGTAAATGTATGAGTGCTGCTGGCACTCTGACTTAGGTAGCATTCTGACAGTACATGGATAGCCAAAGGTCTTTACTTAAGATGCTGTTAGAGATGCTTCTGACATATCCTAAAACTTCTGAAGCTGTCACATTATGTCCTGCTTTTATCACCATTCCGGTCTAAGCGACTTCCACCTTCCTGCAAGAAATCATCAGCATATCTTCAGGTGGAGGAACATGAGCTCCTCATTGGATGGGGGTGTAGGTAGCAGCAAGGAACTGGGGCTACAGCATGTGTGAGGAACTTTCCCACATTCATGGCTTTATGGCTAAGGTCACCATCTGGTTATCCTCATATCTCTCATTCTCTTCCTACAGCAGTGTATCTTGTGCTTTCGATGCTCTCCAGAACAAGGTTTTTTTTAAAAGCGTTGGCTCCTTTATAAGCATAGCTGTCAACATTATTTACCATAATGAATTTTTGGTGCAACATTGACATATTTAAATTTTGGCATCTACAGCCAACCCACTTTAACTTAGTGAGAAATGAAATGTGACTTAGTGCAAATTTGACCTTGGCATTTAGCTGTATTTTTGTGAAAGATATTTAACCTGCAGCTTTCAAACATAAGCTGTCCTTATAGTTGTAATTTGCAAAATGTGTGTTTTCCTGTCATAGCAGTGCATAGTTACTTCAAGAAAGGACTGTAGTGCCAAAGACTGAAAAAATATTCATCAATCCTTCACATACTATTTAAAATGATAGAAAATAACCCAGTACAAAAAGTACTCATCATTTGGACCATGATCTCTGTTCTACCCTGAGGGTACAATGGAAATTCAACCCTACTAATAAATTGTTACATTGTTTAGAACTATGTACGTATTTATGTTATTTATCACATTATACTTTAACCCATAGTGCATATTCACATAGACAAAACTGAACCTTAAACAAGAGATAACATAATCAATTCACAACTGTATGATAACTACATACCACAATATTTTCAACTGTGAATCTTTTTTTTGAATGTTTTATTACACCAACTAAGGATGAAGATGTGGTGGAGTGACTACTCTGCAATTTTTGTAATCGCTAATAGTGGTTACCAAAAATGCGAATCGTGTTGCAAATTGCAGATCGAATTAAAAATTGGGAACGGGCTCGCTAATAGTGAAAAAACCAGGAAGTGCCTCAAAGAACCTGTCTGGAGACCAGTCTGAATGGAAGAGGGGCGATGCTGGCATACACAGCACAGGCCCAACAACCTCAAAGGAGCTGAAGCATCAGCCCTGGCCAGCCAAACTGTAGAGACAACACTATGAGGGAGAACAAGAAAACTTAAATTCTCTGAAAAGGAGGTGGGGATACTCACAGAGGAGTTCTGTGAGAACCAGAATGTACTATTTGGAGGGACATTAATGGCAGTTCCAGAGTCGCAGAAAAAGAAGATATGACAGGAATTCCAAGCAAAAATAAATGCCTTTAGAGTCACCCACTGCTCCATTGATAAAATACACAAGACGATGTATGACCTCAGATCACGGACACAAGAAAAGATGGCCCCACAACTCAAGTAATCCCACAGAACAGGAAGTGGCCAACCAACAGTACCACAATCCACTGCATATCGGACCATGCTGGAGACCATACTGGATACTGAGGCTGTTGTGGATTTTGGACGCGTCAACAGATCTGCACCAGGAACATCCCAAAGTAAGTGTATCATATTTACTTTTGTCACATCTCAAACCGCACATCTATGTGCAGATATACATAGTCCACCAGCATGCATCAGATGTTTGCTGTTCAAATGTAAAGTATTTTAACATGATAGTGCTTTATGATTGATGTAGTCAACATGTCAGCTTACGAGTCATATGTGCATTTATTGGGCCACACATTATGTAGGTGAATATAATGTATCTCATTTCTCTCACAGATCTCCCTGAGAGACCTAATGAGAATACCAGTGTGGAGGGAGTGGATAATGCCAAAGTGGTAGCAGAAGAAGCCATCTCTATAAATAGTGACGGAAGCACAACACCACCCCACTGTAGCTCTGTGTCATTGCCACCAGAGGACCCAGCAATGGAGGATTTTTATGTCCCGCAGCCACATAGTCCCATCCCACAGGCAAGTAAAAGCCAACACAAGTGTGTTCGTGTGTGTGTGTGTGTGAGAGTCTGGCTCAGTATATGATGTACACTTATGTAAGAGGACACCTTACACTGATCCTAGCAACACTTATGATGATTGTAGTGGTCTTAGACACCCTTAGAATGCTCTCTAAGTGGCAGCTGTGGAGAGCAGCTTTCAGGCTTAGACTCGAAGGAGTGTAAAGCAGCTTGTGTTACCAGTACAGAATCTTATAGGTATGGATTAAGTGAAAAAGAACCTCACAGTGTATTTATAAAAAATATGCATTTATTATAAGACAATCATTAACAGATACAGATATCTCCTAGCCGGATATCTACACAATGCATTTAATACTTTGCAATAGAAACAGGTAAGTAACATAGAATACACAGTGATCCCCAGGGAGGCACCAAACTATATACTGAAATCGTGGTATGGGAACCACAACTTGAGTCAAGACAATAGTCAGAGGATGTAGAAGTGCTGGGCACCCAAAGAACCACCCAAGCTGAATATCTAGGAACCCTACAGAGGTTACGTGCAATGTGTTCTCCATAAGTTGCAATTTTAAAGAAGAAGGACCTTTTCCAGTGGATGGTGAAAAAACTCCATGGGAGAAAGAAGGTTGAAGAGCCACCCCACCCATGGATACCTTATTTCTTTTATTTATTTATTTATAAAGTTTATAGAGCGTGAACAAGATCCTCACGGATATCAGAACGCTTTACACACATAGGGGATATGAATACAAAAGAATAATTAACAAAGCAATTGTGTGCAAAGATGAGCAAAACGGAGTGAGCAAATGATTACCCAAGGCAAAAAAGGTGCCTAGGTAGTCTGGCTCGTCATTGTCATAAAAGCAAAAATAGTGAGTCTCGAGATTTCCTTAGCCTACATCCATGTGAATTTAGCCAAGCGGATCGATTTTACTTCTTTTTGAAGGATGCCGTGGATGAGGTAAGTCGGGTTTCTGGAGGGAGAGCATTCCAGATCCTGGGCGCCTTCCCTGAGAAGGACCGTTTATATGTTTCATTCTTGTGGAATTTTTGTGGTTTCAGTAGTAGATTTTCTGCGCTTCTTGTGGCTGTAGATTTCGCTGAGTCCACAATGGTTGGTTGAACGTTGAATGCAGTAAGATGTTTGAGCCAATCCTGAATGAGGGGGGATTTGAAGGGTGGTGCTGTTAGACCTGACATCATTGGCTTGAGTCTCTCCTCCATTCGTTCTGTTTTGCCTCTACTGTTTTACGATGTTTTGCTGGTATATGCTTTGGGCGCCGTGTCACTGCTGATCAGTGCCATAGCGCAAGTGCTCCCTATGTTAAATTGATGTATCTATTGTATCCATGTTTGGCTTATTTGGTTTACGGTCAGTCCCTCGTCTAGTGCACCAGGAGTGCCGGGGCTCGTAAATACAAATGCCGCTCGTGGGCTTGCAGCACGTGTTGTGCCACCCACAGGAGTGGCCTCATAAAAGAATGTCTACGGGTCGGTCATTGCGAGACCCACGTGCAGCCTTGTGCTGTCACGCCGGCTGCGCAGGTATACCTACTTGCCAGCCCTCCAAACCTTCCCTTGGCTTCCTGTTAGTCACCCCTATGGTAGGCCCGCGGGCAGGGTGCACTGAAAGTCTGAGGTAGGACACACCTGACCAAGTTGGCATGTCCTGATAGTGAATTACCGCCATCTTGGTTCTTCACTATTGCGAGGTAGCCTGCTCTCCATTGATTAGAATGGGCCGCCGGGATTGTTAGTACTATGATCCTAGCTGGCTCGGGGAGCGTGGTGCAATGTCGAGTTTGGTATCCCTGAACTCGGGGTTTAATTACGCATCCGTTGGTGTGGATGGTTTTTTGACTCTGGGTTTCAAAATAGCACTTTTAGAAAGTGTCTATTTTCTTGTCTAACCATTTCTGGTTTCTGCTGGTTTTGCGTGTGTGTGACAGGAGCTGGGTGGCTCCACAGGTCTGGATGAGTCAGTGTGGGATGAGTGGGAGATTTACGTTGAGAGTAGGGAGAGAGTAGTTGTTGATAGCCTGCCTTGCCTGATACAATGCCGGCTCCACCTCCTGCCAAGCGGCTGATGGCTCTGTGCCTGCCATGGACGATCCTAGCCCCACCTCCTGCCAGGAGGCCGATAGCTCTGCTCCTGCCAGTGTCAATGCTGGCTCCACCTCCTGCTGGGCGTCTGAGGACCCAGCCCTGCTCAGTGAATAAGCCAGGTGCTTCTGCCTGGCTCCACCCACAACAGAACCAGGATGTTGGGAAACCCCCGGCATGGACAAAGGGATCAAAGACGAAAAGGGGTATAAGAGTAGGACCCCTGAACTAAGAAATCAGATCACTTCTGACAAGGAACCCTGTAACCAAGGACAAGAGGCCTGCTGATCTAAGGACTGCCTACCCCTTCTGCCAAGTGTGCTGTTGTTGGGGGAGTCCTGCAGTGCTTCTTTATTTTTGCCAAGGAACCAGGAGAGAGGAACTGTGTGTGTACTCTCACGCTTGCTAAGAAAATCTCCAAGGACTGGAAGAGTGCCAGTCTCCTGCTGAAGTCACAGGGCTAAAGGACTTCATCTGCTTAAAGTGCTGTTTGCTGGAACCGTGAGTCCAGCACCTTTGAAAGAGCCAGCAATCACGACGACCGAACGCTGGGCCCAACCGACGCCAGCAGCAACGCCAGTGAGTGGGAGTACGGCTCTAGCTCCAGTGGACCTCGTGTCTGCACCGCTGCTGATCGCATCACCTGTGTGCCCTTCGACGTTGTGAGCGCTGCTCACTCTGGGCAACCGCATCATCGACGACGCCTGCTGAGGCCTGATCGACACCGAAGACACGACGCCGGATTGCTCGACGCCGCTGATCATCGTGTGCTTCATTTTCCTAAAGGTACTGTGTTGTTGGGGGTCCGTGTGACTCCAGGCTCGACGTAGCGCTCTTCGCGGTCGACGCCGAACCTGTGGATTAACTTTACCTCGACGTCGTGTAGCTCCCGTGTGAGTTACCCTGTTGCTAAGAACTGTGTTTCCAAGAAGAAGGTTTGCTTGATACTAAAGACTTTGTGCTAAAGAAGAAACTACCTTTGAATTATCCTTTTTCCCTTCCCAACGTATTTATTCCGATTGTGTACAGTTTTTCGTTATTTGGTCTTGTGCTAAGCCTTATATAAAAATACTTATTTTTATAATACTACGGTGTCGTGTCCATTTGTAGTGTATTCACTGTATTACTGTATGTGGTCATAATTGCTTAACGCACAGCCTCGGAGATAAGCCTGTTCTGCTCTGCCAAGCTACCAAGGGGGTGAGCAGGGGTTATCGAAGGGTGTGATCCCCTTGCCCTGACTAGAAAAGGAGTGTCCCTATTTGTCAGAAGTGCATACCTCTGCCAACTAGAGACAGCCGGTTCTAACATTGGTGGGTCAGCGGTGAGGATTTGGACTTTGCATTTATGACCCATGTGCAGTGATTAGTGTGCGCTACATAGTGAAAGCAGACCATAGTGCAGTCACAATCTGATTTGGGAAGGATCCTATTTTTGTTCTCCGCTTTTTCTGAAAACTTGATTTTTTGAACACTGCCAGTTTTGACCATGAGTGACAACGGAGTCACTACCCCTGTTGTTGTTATGGAGGAGTTCGAGAGGAATAAGCTAAAGAAATACAAGAAAGATGAGCTGAAACACTTTTGCGACCAGTTTAAAGTTCCTACCACCGGCCTCTCGAGAAAAGATGATTTTCGTAAAGCATTACAGGCCTGGTGGGAGTCCAGAAATCCCTCTGATGTGGTGGTGGTACCCACAGAGGAAGGGGATGAGGAGGTGCCAGTGAATGGACCTGTGGCCTCTCCCGGTAGCAGTGTTTCCTCCAAAGGTCTTTCCCCCGAAGAAAGAGAAGAAAGGGCGAAAGAGCGAGCTTACAACATGGAAATGGCAAGGCTAAAGATAAATGGGCAGTTGGAGTTAGAAAATGCAAGAGGTAGAAGAGAAGCTGAGTTGGAGATCAAAAAGTTAGAGTTTGAACGAGAGAAGTTAGCTTTGGAGCGTGAAGCCAGGTTGAGGGAGCTGGATATCCAAGCTAAAAAGTTAGAGTTGAATCCCTCTGGTGGCAGCATTCCGTCTGAGCCTGCAGAAAGTAAGTTTTACTTTCCGAAAGATGTGATAAAAGATTACAATAGGAATGAAGATATTGGTCAATGGTTTAAAGCATATGAGTTAGCATTGTTGGCCCACCGGGTCCCTGAGAAGGATTGGGGAGCGGGGTTATGGGGTCGCTTTGTGAATGAGGGAAGAGATACCCTGTTGGACATACCTGTTGCAGATAGGATGTCGTATGCTCATATGAAAGATGCTTTAATGTTGCGGTATGGCCTAACCCCCGAGAAATACAGACAAGCTTTTAGAGAATGTAAGAAGTTGCCTGGTACGACGTGGGTTGAATATGTGTCTTATTTCTGCAGAGCCATGGATGGTTGGGTAAAGGGCAGCAAAGTGGAAAGTTATGAAGCTCTTTATGATTTGTTTGCTTGGGAGCACTTGTCTAATAACTGTTTTCCAGAGCTGCGCCAGCACCTGATTGATAGCAAGATATCTAACCCTAGAAAACTTGCTGAGGAGGCGGACCGCTGGGTCAGTACCCGGGTCCTCAAGGGTCCAGTGGGAGACTCAGCCAAAGGTGGGCAGGGTCCCCAGCAGAAGAGTGGGGGGGGCAAGGGAAAACAGAAGGAGTCTCAGAAAGGGCCCCAAAGTAATCCCCAAGGGAACCAAGGGAAAGGTTCCCAGCCTCCCCCTGAGAAGAAGCCAGGGGCCCCGACGGGTAAACCTGTTCATAGGGGCCCCCTAACCTGCTACGGTTGTGGGCAGGTGGGACACCGGTTTTATGACCCCCAGTGTCCCAAAAAGGATTCGAATGCACCGCCGCGTGCACCCCCCCGTCAGTTGGCGAGTGTAGCCTTGGGAGGGGAGGAGATGGTTGTCCATGGTGGGAGGGGTCCCGCAGAAATGTCCCTGGTCTCGCTAGGAGACATGCAAATGGTCCCTCCACCCCCTCTGCCTAGTAACACTAGTAAATATAGGCAGTGGGTGACCATTAATGGCCATAGAGTGGAAGCTCTCAGAGACACCGGAGCGAGTGTGACAGCTGTCAAGTGTCACTTGGTGTCCAGAGAGCAGGTGGTTCCCCACGCATTCTACCCCGTGATAGCTGCCGACAACTCCCAAAAAGAGTGTGAGGTAGCTCAGGTTTCCTTTGAATGGGGGGGAGTTTCAGGTACTCTTCAGGTTGCTGTGAGGCCCGCCATGCCTGTCGATTGTCTCCTGGGCAATGATTTGGAAGACTCCCCTTGGGCGAAGGTGGAGAGAGAGGCGCACCTGAAAATGTTGGGCGTGCCAGAGTGGGTGTGTGCAACCACTCGATCCATGACAGCGAGTAAGGGTGTTGATGGGGTCCCGGAGCCTGAAAGTACGGCCCAGGACCCAGCTGTGAAGAGAAGAGGCAGGAGGCGCGGGAAACCGGCCCCCGTAGTTCCCGTGGTCCAGGAGGAGGTAGACCCCGAGGGGGATGCCCTGGAGCCCACAGGGGAACAAATTGCCGAACTGGGAGATCTGCCCGAGCTGACCCATTGGCAGCAGGATGGTGGTCCCTCCAGGGAGGAATTTTGTGCGGAACAGAAAGTGTGCCCTTCTCTTGTGGGCATGAGGCAGCAGGCCTCAGCCCAATCCTCAGGTGATCAGTCAGGGTCACATTTTGTGTACTGGGAGAACGACCTCCTGTATAGCGAGCCTAAGGCTGCTGAGCCTGGGTCAGCCCGTGTGCTGGTGGTACCCCAGCGCTTCAGAGCCTTCCTACTGGGTTTGGCTCATGACGTTCCGTTAGCTGGACATCTGGGGCAGGACAAGACCTATGACAGGCTTGTCACCCATTTTTATTGGCCTCAGATGCGTAGGGATGTAGACATCCATTGCAAGACTTGTCACACTTGCCAGGCAAGTGGGAAAAGCGGGAGGAAGCAGAAGGCTCCCCTCCAACCTTTTCCAGTGGTCAGTACCCCCTTTGACCGGGTGGGTATTGACATTGTTGGGCCCCTGGACCCCAAGACAGCCCTGGGCAACAGGTTCATCCTGGTCTTGGTGGACCATGCCACAAGGTACCCGGAAGCCATCCCTCTCAGAACAGTGACGGCCCCCGTGGTGGGACGGGCACTGATGGGTGTTTTCTCCCGGATGGGGTTCCCCAGAGAGGTGGTGTCGGACCGAGGCACCAACTTCATTTCGAACTATATGAAGTCTCTGTGGAAGGAGTGTGGGGTAACCTACAAGTTCACCACTCCTTACCACCCTCAAGGAAATGGGCTGGTTGAGAGATTCAACCGGACCCTGAAAGGCATGATTATGGGTCTTGAAGAACCAATGAGGCGGAAATGGGACGTCCTCTTACCATGCCTGTTGTTTGCTTACCGTGAGGTGCCGCAGAAGTCTCTAGGGTTCAGCCCCTTTGAGCTCTTATATGGTCACTCGGTAAGAGGGCCTTTGAGTCTGGTCAAGGAAGGCTGGGAGCAATCTCCCAGGAAACCTCCCCAGGATGTATACAGCTACATGCTGGCCTTTCGGAACCAGACTCGGCGCTTCAGAGAACTTGCTCAGGCAAATCTGGAGGCCAGCCAGAAGGAGATGAAGCGTTGGTACGACCGGAATGCCACTCTGGTAGAGCTTCAGCCTGGTCAGGAAGTGTGGGTCATGTCCCCTGTGGAACCTTGTGCGCTCAAGGACAGGTGGACTGGACCATTTAAGGTTGTGGAGAAAAAGAGCGATGTCACCTACCTGGTGGACTTGAAATCTCCCAGGAACCCCTTGCGGGTCCTGCATGTCAACCGTTTGAAGCCCCACTTAGAAAGGTCCGAAGTGGGCATGCTCCTAGCTACAGATGATGGAACGGAGGAGAAGAGTGAGCCTCTTCCTGACCTCCTGTGTGCTAAAGAGCAAGACGGGTCGGTGGATGGTGTGGTCCTCTCTGACACACTGACCCTGGAGCAGAAACAGGATTGTCGCCACCTGTTGGGACAATTCCCGGATCTGTTTTCCTTGGTTCCGGGTGTCACGCATTGGTGTGTCCATGACGTTGACATCGGAGACAGCCCTCCTGTGAAGCACAAGGCTTACAGGGTGACTGACAAGGTCAGAGCGTACATTAAGGAGGAGGTCTCCAAAATGTTCGCGTTAGGGGTGATTGAGTCCTCTAGCAGTCCTTGGGCCAGCCCAGTGGTCTTGGTCCCAAAGGCTGCAGCGCCTGGTGCTTCACCGGAACTCCGGTTCTGCGTGGACTACCGAGGGCTCAATTCGGTCACGAAGACTGACGCGCACCCCATCCCCAGAGCTGATGAGCTCATCGATCGGTTGGGGGCTGCTCGGTACCTTAGTACGTTCGATTTAACGTCTGGGTACTGGCAGATCGCCTTGACTGATGGGGCAAAGGAGAGGTCAGCATTCTCCACACCAGATGGGCTATACCAGTTCCGGGTGATGCCCTTTGGGATGAAGAATGCCCCTGCCACCTTCCAGAGGTTGGTCAACCAGGTCTTGGCTGGACTGGAGGATTTCAGTGCCGCCTACCTGGACGACATCGCAGTGTTCAGCGCCAGCTGGGAGGAACACTTGCGCCACCTCCAGGAAGTGTTGTTGGCCCTGCGCGGAGCAGGCCTCACAATCAAAGCCAGTAAGTGCCAGATTGGGCAGGGTTCGGTGGTGTACTTGGGGCACCAAGTAGGGAGCGGCAAGGTTGCCCCCCTGCAACCCAAGATTGATACCATCCTGGCTTGGGCGCCGCCCAAAACCCAAACTCAGGTGAGAGCCTTCTTAGGACTCACGGGTTACTACAGGAGGTTTGTCAAGGATTACGGTAACATTGTGCACCCCTTGACTTCGCTGACTTCCAGGAAGCAGCCCCGAAACGTGATCTGGACTGATGCCTGTCAAACGGCCTTCGACACCCTGAAAACTGCAATGTGCACAGCACCTATACTCCAGGCACCCGACTTTTCGAAAGAATTTATTGTCCAGACGGACGCTTCAGAGCATGGCGTGGGGGCTGTTCTAGCTCAGGTGAATGGAGAGGGCCGAGACTTGCCTGTAGCCTTCATCAGTCGGAGGTTACTTCCCAGGGAAACGAGGTGGAGTGCGATAGAGAGAGAAGCATTTGCTGTGGTCTGGGCGCTGAAGAAGCTAAGACCCTACCTGTTTGGGACTCACTTCCGGGTTCAGACAGACCACAGGCCCCTCAGATGGTTGATGCAAATGAGGGGTGAGAATCCGAAACTGTTGAGGTGGTCCATTTCTCTACAGGGGATGGACTTTACGGTGGAACACCGCCCTGGTACCGATCACGCCAATGCTGATGGTCTGTCCAGATTTTTCCGCCTTAGTGAAGAGGACTCCCTAGGTCAAGGGTAGTTCTCCCCACATTTCAGCTGGAGGGGACACGTGTTAGACCTGACATCATTGGCTTGAGTCTCTCCTCCATTCGTTCTGTTTTGCCTCTACTGTTTTACAATGTTTTGCTGGTATATGCTTTGGGCGCCGTGTCACTGCTGATCAGTGCCATAGCGCAAGTGCTCCCTATGTTAAATTGATGTATCTATTGTATCCATGTTTGGCTTATTTGGTTTACGGTCAGTCCCTCGTCTAGTGCACCAGGAGTGCCGGGGCTCGTAAATACAAATGCCGCTCATGGGCTTGCAGCACGTGTTGTGCCACCCACAGGAGTGGCCTCATAAAAGAATGTCTACGGGTCGGTCATTGCGAGACCCACGTGCAGCCTCGTGCTGTCACGCCGGCTGCGCAGGTATACCTACTTGCCAGCCCTCCAAACCTTCCCTTGGCTTCCTGTTAGTCACCCCTATGGTAGGCCCGCGGGCAGGGTGCACTGTAAGTCTGAGGTAGGACACGCCTGACCAAGTTGGCATGTCCTGATAGTGAATTACCGCCATCTTGGTTCTTCACTATTGCGAGGTAGCCTGCTCTCCATTGATTAGAATGGGCCGCCGGGATTGTTAGTACTATGATCCTAGCTGGCTCGGGGAGCGTGGTGCAATGTCGAGTTTGGTATCCCTGAACTCGGGGTTTAATTACGCATCCGTTGGTGTGGATGGTTTTTTGACTCTGGGTTTGAAAATAGCACTTTTAGAAAGTGTCTATTTTCTTGTCTAACCATTTCTGGTTTCTGCTGGTTTTGCGTGTGTGTGACAGGAGCTGGGTGGCTCCACAGGTCTGGATGAGTCAGTGTGGGATGAGTGGGAGATTTACGTTGAGAGTAGGGAGAGAGTAGTTGTTGATAGCCTGCCTTGCCTGATACAATGCCGGCTCCACCTCCTGCCAAGCGGCTGATGGCTCTGTGCCTGCCATGGACGATCCTAGCCCCACCTCCTGCCAGGAGGCCGATAGCTCTGCTCCTGCCAGTGTCAATGCTGGCTCCACCTCCTGCTGGGCGTCTGAGGACCCAGCCCTGCTCAGTGAATAGGCCAGGTGCTTCTGCCTGGCTCCACCCACAACAGACCCAGGATGTTGGGAAACCCCCGGCATGGACAAAGGGATCAAAGACGAAAAGGGGTATAAGAGTAGGACCCCTGAACTAAGAAATCAGATCACTTCTGACAAGGAACACTGTAACCAAGGACAAGAGGCCTGCTGATCTAAGGACTGCCTACCCCTTCAGCCAAGTGTGCTGTTGTTGGGGGAATCCTGCAGTGCTTCTTTATTTTTGCCAAGGAACCAGGAGAGAGGAACTGTGTGTGTACTCTCACGCTTGCTAAGAAAATCTCCAAGGACTGGAAGAGTGCCAGTCTCCTGCTGAAGTCAGAGGGCTAAAGGACTTCATCTGCTTAAAGTGCTGTTTGCTGGAACCGTGAGTCCAGCACCTTTGAAAGAGCCAGCAATCACGACGACCGAACGCTGGGCCCAACCAACGCCAGCAGCAACGCCAGTGAGTGGGAGTACGGCTCTAGCTCCAGTGGACCTTGAGTCTGCACCGCTGCTGATCGCATCACCTGTGTGCCCTTCGACGCCGTGAGCGCTGCTCACTCTGGGCAACCGCATCATCGACGACGCCTGCTGAGGCCTGATCGACACCGAAGACACGACGCCGGATTGCTCGACGCCGCTGATCATCGTGTGCTTCATTTTCCTAAAGGTACTGTGTTGTTGGGGGTCCGTGTGACTCCAGGCTCGACGTAGCGCTCTTCGCGGTCGACGCCGAACCTGTGGATTAACTTTACCTCGACGTCGTGTAGCTCCCGTGTGAGTTACCCTGTTGCTAAGAACTGTGTTTCCAAGAAGAAGATTTGCTTGATACTAAAGACTTTGTGCTAAAGAAGAAACTACCTTTGAATTATCCTTTTTCCCTTCCCAACGTATTTATTCCGATTGTGTACAGTTTTTCGTTATTTGGTCTTGTGCTAAGCCTTATATAAAAATACTTATTTTTATAATACTACGGTGTCGTGTCCATTTGTAGTGTATTCACTGTATTACTGTATGTGGTCATAATTGCTTAACACACAGCCTCGGAGATAAGCCTGTTCTGCTCTGCCAAGCTACCAAGGGGGTGAGCAGGGGTTATCGAAGGGTGTGATCCCCTTGCCCTGACTAGAAAAGGAGTGTCCCTATTTGTCAGAAGTGCATACCTCTGCCAACTAGAGACAGCCGGTTCTAACAGGTGCTATTAGGGGGAATTCAGTTTTTTGAGCGTTCAGTTTGAGATGATTCTCTGCCAGCCATGTTTGTGTGTTCCTAAGCGTTGTGTTGAGTAGTTTGATGTCTTCGGTGTGTGTATTTTAAGGTAGAGTTGGGTATCGTCTGCGTACATGTGAAATTGCATGTTAGATGCTTGAAGCAGTGTGATAAGTGGTTCCATGAATAGATTGAATAATGTCGGGGATAGGGAGGATCCTTGTGGGACACCTAGTGTTACTGGAATGGGTGTGGACATGGTATTGTTAATCTTGAATTTCTGAGTCCGGTTATGAAGAAAGGAGGTAAACCACTTGAGCACTGTTCCTGTGAGACCCATTCTGTGATTCAACAGATCTAGTAAGTTCTTGTGTTTGACTGTATCAAAGTCTGATGAGAGGTTGAGTAGGATGAGGAGGCAAGTACCGTTCTGATCAAGAATTTGAAGCACGTCATCAATAATGTGTGTCATGGCTGATTCCGTGCTGTGGTCTGTTCGGAAGCCTGATTGGTGTGGGTTGAGGAGGTCAAAGTACTCGATGTGTTTTGTCAATTGGAGGTGTACACATTTTTCTAACAGTTTGGCTAAGGAAGGGATATTGGAAATAGGGCAATAGTTTAGGTCAGTGGGGTCTGTTGTGGGTTTCTTTAGTATGGGCGATACTTGTCCCACTTTAAGGGAGTCCGGGATGCATCCTTGTTGAAGTGAGCTGTTAATGAATTTGGTCCAGTGCAGGAGAAGCAATGGGATAAAGTCCTTAACAGCGTTTGCGGGGAGAGGGTCAGTGAGGTGATTGGAGTGCTTCAGAGTATTGAGAATCTTGCCTATAGTTTCTTCTGTGTAATTATAGAAGGACGACCATGAAGCATGGTTTATTAGAACAAGGGATGTTTTGCTGTGAGGGATAGAGTGTAGGCTTAGGTCAATGGGGAGATCTTTCCTGATGTTATCTGTCTTTAGAATAAAGAAGGTAGAGAATTCTTCACAGGTCGGTTGTGTGCTAGTTGTGCTTTGTAATCGTTGAGGTTCATCCTTGGATTGAGTTTTGATTAGCTCGAACTGTTTATTTGGCCGGTTTCTTGCTTGGGCTTACTGGTGGCTAAAGAAGTCTGCTTTCGAGCGTTTGATCTTTCTAAAGTAAACATTTCTTTTTTTCTTTAGTGTTTTAAGGTGCATAGCTGATGGGAATGATCTCCAATTGCGTTCCGCCAATCTCACAGATCGTCTATCTTCGTTAAGCGTACGTCGTACCATGGTTTTGAGTTTTTAGAGGAAACTCTCTTTAACTGAAGGGGAGCGACCTCATTGATAATTGAGGTCATAGATTTGAGGTAGTGGTTGGTGAGAACCTGTACGTCGGAGGCACCGGTAGGGGGTTGGAGAAGATTGTAACTTGGAGATGGTAATGAGTTGGGATTGAGTTTCGTCAGGTCTCTTTTCCAAATCTTTGGTTTGGTGGTTGAGCCGGGTTAATTTTTTCGGTTTCATTGATGAAGAAGGTGATAATATGGTGGTCTGAACAATCACAGGGTTGGATCGAATCGAGTTGGATGGAGGCGCCTTTGGAGATGATTAGATCCAAGATAGAGCCTTTGTCGTGTGTAGGGCTGTTACAGATTTGGGTGAGGTCTAGAGCGCCAAGGAAGTGTTTGTGACTATTGACCACAGAGTCCTTGTGATCGCTCCAGTGGAGGTTGAAATCATCAAGGAAAATTTGTGTGTTTTGTCATCCAGAATTCATTGTGACAATGTCCATGAGGTGTTTAATGAAGGTTAGGTTGTCCCTTGGTGGCTGGTAGATAATATGTAAAGAGCATACTGGATTGTCATTGCTGTTGATGTCGAGGCAGATGTGTTCACAGGAGGAGAATACAGGGGATATGGCTCTATTTACGGATAGTTTGCTCCTGTGCACACATGCTATTCCACCCCCTGTCTTGCCACTCCTGTCCAATCTGATGATGTTGTAATTAGGGGGTACTAGGGTGTCAATGAATGGCGAAGAAGAATCTGTTAACCAGGTTTCGGTGAGTATTGTCAGGTCTAGTTCGTGCACGATAATGAGGTAGGCTATGTCTGCTGCGTGTCTAGAGGCCGATCTACAGTTCAGGAGTGTGGATTTAAGCCGTGGAGTGATGAGGGAGGAGGAGGGGTCCAGAGTGAGTGTGACTTTTCTAAGAATATTTTCAAAGATACCTCTATTGTTTTGTGCGGAGGACCTGTGAGGGTTGGGGTGGATGTGGGGATGGGGATGGGAAGGTGTGTGGGGGCTATGTGGGTCATGCGAACGGGTTCATAAGAGTGTAGAAGGGTGCGTATGTCGTACCCCAAAAGTGGAATGATGCTTCGCAGTGGGCGGGTGGCAGAATTGCGAGAGGGAATTGAAGTCCAGTAGGGGGGATGATGTATGAATGAGAGTGTAGGATGGGTAGGGGGCTTGCTTTGTGAAAGGGTCCTGGGGGGTCTGGGGTGCCTTGCTTGATTCAAAATCAACTCTTTGAAAGTATGGAGTTCCTCTTTAATTTGGAGAAGTGTGGACATAATCTTGTCCAGAGAGGTGTTTGGAACGGTAATGGTAGGCATAGTTGTCTGTGGTATGAGTTGAGGAGTCTTGGCCCGGTTCGATGTGAAATCTGATGCAGACGGGAGAAGAATAGGAGGGGGTGTTGTGTAAAGGATTGGGAAGGCCGTTGGTATGGATGTATGGGTAGTCGGAGTGGTTGGTGGTGGGTGAGAGGGTGTGGGAGGTGAGGCTGGGAGTGTAGTATGGTCTGGTGTATGATTTGGTGAAACCAGAATACCTGCCCTATGGGAGCTGGGTGCATATGTGTGAAGTGGCATCATAAACCGCCATCAAACCCAATGGAGTACTTCAGGAAGATGCTGCTGGAGAAGGTGAAAGTGGCTGGTGGATTTAAGTCGAGCAGTACCTGAAAGCAGAGAGGACAGAGTCTATGCCACTAGGAAGTGACCAGGATGCACAGAAGATGAATGTCCACCAATGGCAGATGTTGTAGGAGAGTTGACAGTGCCCTTGAGACTGCAGCTGTGAGAACTAGGTGATGCTGTGGAAGACCTAGAACCATTCACTAGCTGTCCCATGTTGGATGTCAAGAGTTGAGGGGTTGGTTTCCGGCGGAAGCACCAACAAACCTTGACAACTACAAACAGTGTGGAAGTAGAAGAAGGTGCAATGTCGGGACCAGCAAGGTCCAGGAGAGTCACCACAAGCAGGGGAGTCAGTGCAGGACCCAAACAATCAGAGGAGCCCAAAAGTATTCAAAAGTGATGCTCAAGAGGACCCAGAGGCCGAAGGCACAGGAGCCGCAGAGGACCTCGAGCAGCTCACCAAAGATGTAGGCCCACGGTTCAAGTGATGCAGTGAGGATGAAGATCTCGGTTGCTGGACGTGCTAGAGATCAGTGCTACGAGGAGCCCAAATGTTGGTGGAAGGAAGGCAACAAGCCTTTGCAACTGCAAGTCGACTTTGTGCACAGGGGTTCGGATCCTACATCTCTGACAAGGGATATTGGCCTCAAACATGGTGAAAGGACAGGATAGGGCTTCCCGATGTGAAAAACCAATACCTGTGTTGCTGACCCCTTCGGAGTCTGTAGGTGCCCAGGATCAGCACACCAGTCAGCTTGGTTGTGGTGCCTGCAGATGCATGGAAGTGACTCCTTCACTTCAAGGGAGATTCCTTCAGGTGTTGTGGATGTCCACAGGCCCTGGACGGTTTCCTGTACTGAGCACAGGCTCGGACGTTGAAGCAAACAAGCAGGGCGAAGATTAGGAGCTGCAGGAGTTTTCTCGGTTGCAGCCTTGATGCCCAGAGCGAATTCCAGTGAAGTCCAGAGTGCCCAGACAGTCTTTGTTGAAGTCATGTCTGAATTGTATCATGTCCCATGATGTATCTAGGTAACCACCCACAGGTAAGCCCTTGAATAACCTGACAAAAAGTTTGGGACGATACAGGGGTCCCTCCCTAAGGAGGGGCTGGAAAAAGGGGGAGGATACTTCTCTCTCTTTTGTCCAGTTTCATACCAGAGCTGGAGCCAAAGGCTCACTAAACTGGTCCGAGCTGGACAATGCATGGAAGGCACCTAATGTGCCCTGCACACAGACTATGTGGTGCAGGCAAGCGCTCTCACCCTGCCCGGTGCTCACACCTCCCTGTGACACCATGCCTAATGTTCTACATTTCCCTGCTCCAGCTTTGCTCAGCAGCAGGAGGGCAAATTTGTGTCTTTGGTCCACAGCAGACAAGTTGTGCTGTCTGCGTCTAGTAGACGGGTACCGGGAGCACTAAGGGCCTAACGGAGGGTCTTACAGTTCTATGACTCATACCCACTACACCGTTTATGGTGTGGGTGTATATTCCAACATATTTGATTCCAAACATGACAGGATTCGTTACAGCCAGTTTCGAGATGGTCATAGCGTAATGACGTGGTGCCCCTCTATATGTTATATGGTTGTTTCACTTACAACCCTGGAGAATGGACTCCAAAGGCTGTAGGGATGTAGTGCTCATGCAGGAGCACCCTTACACACAGGAGCAAGCACCCTGTCTTCAGGGTTGAAAAGGTCTGCTATGGGGTGACATAGGTTTTAAGTGCAGTGACCTTAGTTATAGGGAAACCTATATCTTTCGTAAGTGGTGCCAGCATCAGCTTACACAGGCTGCAATGGCAGGCCTGTAAAGATAGTTTGAATGGTCACTGTTAGAAATGGTGATCTCTGGTTGGCTAAGGCATGTGCCAAAGCCAGCAGAGACCACCACTCTAGTCAGGGAAAGCGAGTTACACGCCAAAGATGACCCCTGCTCACCCCCTTGGAAGCTTGGCATGAGCAGTTAGGCTTATCTCAGTGGCAATGTGTAAAGCATTTGCACACCACAGACAGTAACAACACACTAGGCACACCACAAAAGGAACTCCACACAAGGTTATATAAAAACAGCCTTTGTATTATAATAAAAACACATCAGATAGTAATCACATAATATACACGATGCCAACTGACGCGGGAAATATTTACAAGAGATTATTTACACATGACAGGGCCACGTGGGCCGCTGTGAGAATTAGCACTTCGCAAAGAAATAGTGAAAGTAAGAATATATATGAACTTAGAAGACAGCCAGTAATCACTGGCAGACAAAATGCTCAGCGTCAACCTGTAACATAATTCAGAACAGGCACAGCATCACATAAGGCGAGAACTCTATTCTGCGCCAACCTCATAAGTCTAAATCTAATAGACTACAATTCCTAAACATAACTTGCATCAGGAAATAAACTTAATAGCACACCCTGCAGTAGGGAATAAATCAAACCTAGACCACAGTAGGGAAATAAAACATAAGACAATAGGTAAAACCTAATAAGCATAATAGCATATCTATAGCATAAATCAAGGTGCATAAATCATACTACAAACATTACATGTCCTAGCACCTATATCAAAATGACATTAGGGCCTTGCGCCCTCAAAACCTAATAGTCCCCTGGGCCAACTGGCCATCTCTAAGGGGCTCAAATGCCCACTGTCCTAAAGTCAGGGTACGCTGCCTATGCAGCGACAGTCACAGGAGCACACTTGGCACAAACCTAAACGTGGCAGTTGCCCACTACTTGCTGGGCAGGTGGGAAGCTCAAGGAAGGCCTAAACGTTGCAGCTGGCACTAAGTGCTCCGCAGCTGTGCAGGCCAAGATAGGGATGAAGGAGTGCGTCTCACTCCTGGGTTCACAAGCACATGTCCCCCTAAAATAAAGAAGAACCTAAACGGTGCAGCTGCTCACTACTTGCTGGGCAGCTGTGAAAGTCAGCAAATGCGGCATGGGCCCTCACTGGCCATTAGGATAAATGTGCAAAGCGTTGGAGCCGCCTAGGCTCTTAGGAACAAATTATGCCCCCTAATAAAGCATGGGCCCCTCTGGGCCTGGGCAATGACTGATCGCCAAATGTTGGGAGCCATGTAGGCTCTGGAAATATTTGGGGCTTTGTTGGAGCCCTCAGGCTCTAAGAAGAATGATGGGGCCAACAACAGCAGTGTGGGCCCGGGGGAAAATCAAGCGCTCACCATGCCTGCATTTTAAAAGTACAGCAAAGCGCTCCCATGCCGCCAAAGGTCCTGGGGGCTGGAAAGAAATGTGAAAGGGTGCCAGGAATCATCACAGCAAAGCAGGGGGGTCCGCACGAAGTCCTCCAGGCATCCAGGCACAGGGCAGAGCCCGGGGAGGCAAGCCTTCCCCTGAGCTCCAGCAGCAACACGCCCCTGGCAGATTCCAGTCCAAGACAAGAACAAGAACATTTACTTGGGGTCACAGCCCCTTATTTATACTACAAAATCCTTTGTCTAAAAGGTGCATGCAAAGGGAGAACCAGATGCAACTGGTTCTGGAGCACTTTGTCTTGTTAAGCCCCTCTCCCTATTCACAAGACAGGCCAGGGACATCAGACGCACCACAGGGGGTGGAGTCATCATTGTGGAGGGAAGGCATAGCCCTATTCAGGTCCCAGGTGCAACTCCTTCCTTCCATCTAGATGCAGATCTCTCTATTCACCACCGGGCAGACTCACCCTGGCTCCTGGAGCCAAGCACACCAGCCAGACCCTGTCACTCACAAGCCAGACAGGCAATTCACATCTCACAGCACTCAGAAATGCGAACTTGTAAAAGTGGCACTTCTGCACCAGACACAATAAATCTGCACACACCATCGCGCAGCATTTAATCTCACGAGTTTGCACATACCAAACTCGCCCTTGCACTCCCCACATATCAGGAATTACCACGGGCACACATATTCCCCATGCATTCTATGGGAGGGCAGGCCACTCTCAGCAC
Organism: Lissotriton vulgaris; assembly: GCF_964263255.1. Lineage (NCBI taxonomy): Eukaryota > Metazoa > Chordata > Amphibia > Caudata > Salamandridae > Lissotriton > Lissotriton vulgaris. Next base: position 1,088,551,512 of record NC_141696.1, on the reverse strand, counting down.
ATGCACTTAGCATGCGCACACACTTTACACTGCGCCACAGAGCTAAAGTGAACAGAGGCCTAAAATCGCTACCACCATGTCAGAGGCTAAAGGCAAAAAGTTTAGGGGTGCAACAGTCACCCATAGGTGGCATAATACATGCTTTATCCTATAGAGGACCTCTGGGGTACCTATGCCCTGGGTACCTTAGTACCATATACTGGGAACTGATAAGGGTATACCAGTATTGAATCTGGGATGTACCTAGGTACGTACCAGAACAATTTAGGGGCAAAAGCAGAGAGACAGGAGTCCTGATTAGCAGGATCCTAGTCAGACTAGTCATAAACAGCATTATTTCAAGCAAAAAGCGGGGTTAACCACAGAAGCAGATCCTAATTCCCTACAGAATGCGCAAAAGGCGTCATGAGGCACAAAAAGCAGTTGAAGATGACACCAATGCACAGCTGTTTGCTGGCCTAGAGTCATCTCTGCTCCAAAGTCAATGCCTTCAAGTTCAAGTTCAAGTTCAAAAATTTGTATAGCGCACTACTCACCCAGAGGGTCTCTTGAGGGAGGGGGGTTGCTTTACTTATCGAATATCCAAGTTTTTAGTTGTTTTCTGAAGGCGAGGTGGTTCTGTGTAAGGCGGAGGTCGGAGGGGAGAGAATTCCAGGTCTTGGCCGCTAAGTAGGAGAAGGATCTTCCCCCCATGGTGGATCTTTGGATGCATGGAATAGCGGTGAGGGCTTGATTGGATGATCGTAGTTGGTGGGTGGGGGTGTAAAAGGACAGGCGCGTGTTGAGGCATTCGGGCCCTAGGTTGTAGAGGGCTTTGTGTGCGTGGGTGAGGAGACGGAACGTTATTCTCTTGTTGACGGGGAGCCAGTGGAGGTCTTTTAGGTGACCGGAAATGTGAGCATGGTGGGGAATGTCTAGGATGAGTCTGGCTGAGGCGTTCTGGATGCGTTGGAGTTTTTTCTGTAGTTTGGCTGTCGTTCCGGCGTAAAGGGTGTTTCCGTAGTCCAGTCGGCTTGTGACCAGTGCATGGGTGATCGTCTTTCTTGTTTTGGTGGGGATCCAGCTGAAGATTTTTTTGAGCATACGTAGAATGTTGAAGCATGATGATGAGACGGCGTTGGCTTGTCTGGTCATCGAGAGGGAGGAGTCCAGGATGAAGCCCAGGTTACGTGCGTGGTCCGTTGGTATGGGTGCGTTTCCCAGGGCCGGTGGCCACCATGAGTCGTCCCAAGCGGCTGTTCTTCATCCAATCGGCTACTTCTTTCATCCCTTTGTGTAGGTTGGTTTTGGCGGTGTTTGGGTCTTTGGTGAGGGAGAGGATCAGCTGGGTGTCGTCTGCGTAGGAGATGATGTTGTGGTTGTGTTGGCGTGCTATGGATGCGAGGGGACTCATGTATACATTTAAGAGGGTAGGACTGAGTGATGATCCTTGTGGTACGCCGCAGATGACTTCGGTGGCCTCTGATCTGAAAGGGTTGAGGCGGACTCTCTGGGTTCTTCCGGTGAGAACGAGATGATCCAGTCCAGTGCTTTTCCTTGTAATCTGACGTTGTTGAGGCGTTGTATAAGGGTGCTATGACAGACTGTGTCGAAGGCTGCGGAGAGGTCAAGTAGGCTGAGGGCAGCTCTTTCTCCGTTGTCCAGTAGAGTTTGAATGTCGTCTGTTGCTGCGATGAGGGCGGTCTCGGTGCTGTGTTTGGCTCGGAAGCCGGACTGTGAAGGGTCGAGGGATTTGTTGGATTCGAGGAAGGTGGCCAGCTGATTGTTGACGGCTTTCTCAATGACTTTGGCCGGGAATGGGAGGAGCGAAATGGGGCAATAATTCTTAGGTTCAGTGGGGTCTGCTGTGGGTTTCTACAGGAGGGCGCTGAGTTCAGTATGTTTCCAGCTTTCCGGGAAGGTAGCGGAGTTGAGGGAGCAGTTGATGACATCTCGGAGATAGGGTGCGATAATGGAGTCTGCTTTGTTGAAAATGTGGTGAGGACAAGGGTCGGTTGGCGATCCTGAGTGGATGGAGTTCATCAGGTGGATGGTGTCTTCAGTGCTGATTGGGTTCCAGGCGCAAAGGTTGTTGGAGGGGGGTTTTGGTTCGGAGGAGGGTGGGGTGGACTGGTCTCCAAAGCAGTTATGTATGTCAGCGATTTTGTTGTGAAAGAACGAGGCTAGAGAGTCGCAGAGGTTTTGGGAGGGAGTGATGTAGTTGGTGCCGGCGGTGGGGTTGGTAAACTCTGACGATGTTGAATAGTTCCTTGCTGTTGTGGGCGTTGTTGTCGAGTCGATCCTTGAGAGCTGATTTCTTTGTGTATTGGATCAGTTGGTGGCGTTTGCGGGTGGTGTTCTTGAAGGTGGTCAGGTTGTCAGTGGTTGGGTTTTTTCGCCAGGCTTTCTCGAGGGTGCGGCAGATCTTAGATTTCTTAAGGTCATCATTGAACCAGGGGGCTTTTTTGCTACCTTGCTTGATTTGATGGTTTTTCAAGGGTGCTAATTCGTCAGCGCTGTGGGTGATCCATTGTGTGAGGTTGGCGGCTGCTTAGTTTGGGTCCGATGATTTGGCAGGAGGGTTTTGGTGAAGTGATGTGAGGAGCTGGTCGGTGGTAATTTTGTTCCAGTTTCTGCGGGGAATTGGTTGAGGGTGGTTGTGGGTCATGGTCTTATTGTAGTTGAAGTGAACGCAGCAGTGGTCCGTCCAGTGGAGATCTGTGGTGTGATTGAAGGAGATGTGCTTGCTGGAGGTGAAAATTGGGTCGAGTGTGTGCCCGGCATAGTGGGTGGGGGTGTCAACGAGTTGTTTGAGTCCAAGGTTGGAGAGGTTGTCTAGAAGGGTGGTGGTGTTGCTGTCGTTGTTTTTTTCCAGGTGGAAGTTGAGGTCACCCAGTAGAATGTAGTCCTCGGAGGGGAGGGCGTGTGGGCTGATGAAGTCAGTGATGTCTTCGCTGAATTGTGTTCGGGGTCCTGGTGGCCTGTAGATGAGGGTGCCTCTGAGTGTGGTCTTGGAGTCGGTGTGGACCTGGAAGTGGAGGTGTTCGGCAGATGCAAGGTTATCGTCGGAATTGGTCATGATGCGGATGGTGTTCTTATGGACGATGGCGATGCCTCCTCCTGTTTGGTTAAATTCTCTGAAAAGGAGGTGGGGATACTCACAGAGGAGTTCTGTGAGAACCAGAATGTACTATTTGGAGGGACATTAATGGCAGTTCCAGAGTCGCAGAAAAAGAAGATATGACAGGAATTCCAAGCAAAAATAAATGCCTTTAGAGTCACCCACTGCTCCATTGATGAAATACACGAGACGATGTATGACCTCAGATCACGGACACAAGAAAAGATGGCCCCACAACTCAAGGAATCCCACAGAACAGGAAGTGGCCAACCAACAGTACCACAATCCACTGCATATCGGACCATGCTGGAGACCATACTGGATACTGAGGCTGTTGTGGATTTTGGACGCGTCAACAGATCTGCACCAGGAACATCACAAAGTAAGTGTATCATATTTACTTTTGTCACATCTCAAACCGCACATCTATGTGCAGATATACATAGTCCACCAGCATGCATCAGATGTTTGCTGTTCAAATGTAAAGTATTTTAACATGATAGTGCTTTATGATTGATGTAGTCAACATGTCAGCTTACGAGTCATATGTGCATTTATTGGGCCACACATTATGTGGGTGAATATAATGTATCTCATTTCTCTCACAGATCTCCCTGAGAGACCTAATGAGAATACCAGTGTGGAGGGAGTGGATATTGCCAAAGTGGTAGCAGAAGAAGCCATCTCTATAAATAGTGACGGAAGCACAACACCACCCCACTGTAGCTCTGTGTCATTGCCACCAGAGGACCCAGCAATGGAGGATTTTTATGTCCCGCAGCCACATAGTCCCATCCCACAGGCAAGTAAAAGCCAACACAAGTGTGTTCGTGTGTGTGTGTGTGTGAGAGTCTGGCTCAGTATATGATGTACACTTATGTAAGAGGACACCTTACACTGATCCTAGCAACACTTATGATGATTGTAGTGGTCTTAGACACCCTTAGAATGCTCTCTAAGTGGTAGCTGTGGAGAGCAGCTTTCAGGTTTAGACTCGAAGGAGTGTAAAGCAGCTTGTGTTACCAGTACAGAATCTTATAGGTATGGATTAAGTGAAAAAGAACCTCACAGTGTATTTATAAAAAATATGCATTTATTATAAGACAATCATTAACAGATACAGATATCTCCTAGCCGGATATCTACACAATGCATGTAATACTTTGCAATAGAAACAGGTAAGTAACATAGAATACACAGTGATCCCCAGGGAGGCACCAAACTATATACTGAAATCGTGGTATGGGAACCACAACTTGAGTCAAGACAATAGTCAGAGGATGTAGAAGTGCTGGGCACCCAAAGAACCACCCAAGCTGAATATCTAGGAACCCTACAGAGGTTGCGTGCAATGTGTTCTCCATAAGTTGCAATTTTAAAGAAGAAGGACCTTTTCCAGTGGATGGTGAAAAAACTCCATGGGAGAAAGAAGGTTGAAGAGCCACCCCACCCATGGATACCTTATTTCTTTTATTTATTTATTTATAAAGTTTATAGAGCGTGAACAAGATCCTCACGGATATCAGAACGCTTTACACACATAGGGGATATGAATACAAAAGAATAATTAACAAAGCAATTGTGTGCAAAGATGAGCAAAACGGAGTGAGCAAATAATTACCCAAGGCAAAAAAGGTGCCTAGGTAGTCTGGCTCGTCATTGTCATAAAAGCAAAAATAGTGAGTCTCGAGATTTCCTTAGCCTACATCCATGTGAATTTAGCCAAGCGGATCGATTTTACTTCTTTTTGAAGGATGCCGTGGATGAGGTAAGTCGGGTTTCTGGAGGGAGAGCATTCCAGATCCTGGGCGCCTTCCCTGAGAAGGACCGTTTATATGTTTCTTTCTTGTGGAATTTTTGTGGTTTCAGTAGTAGATTTTCTGCGCTTCTTGTGGCTATAGATTTCGCTGAGTCCACAATGGTTGGTTGAACGTTGAATGCAGTAAGATGTTTAAGCCAATCCTGAATGAGGGGGGATTTGAAGGGTGGTGCTATTAGGGGGAATTCAGGTTTTTTGAGCGTTCAGTTTGAGATGATTCTCTGCCAGCCATGTTTGTGTGTTCCTAAGCGTTGTGTTGAGTAGTTTGATGTCTTCGGTGTGTGTATTTTAAGGTAGAGTTGGGTATCGTCTGCGTACATGTGAAATTGCATGTTAGATGCTTGAAGCAGTGTGATAAGTGGTTCCATGAATAGATTGAATAATGTCGGGGATAGGGAGGATCCTTGTGGGACACCTAGTGTTACTGGAATGGGTGTGGACATGGTATTGTTAATCTTGAATTTCTGAGTCCGGTTATGAAGAAAGGAGGTAAACCACTTGAGCACTGTTCCTGTGAGACCCATTCTGTGATTCAACAGATCTAGTAAGTTCTTGTGTTTGACTGTATCAAAGTCTGATGAGAGGTTGAGTAGGATGAGGAGGCAAGTACCGTTCTGATCAAGAATTTGAAGCACGTCATCAATAATGTGTGTCATGGCTGATTCCGTGCTGTGGTCTGTTCGGAAGCCTGATTGGTGTGGGTTGAGGAGGTCAAAGTACTCGATGTGTTTTGTCAATTGGAGGTGTACACATTTTTCTAACAGTTTGGCTAAGGAAGGGATATTGGAAATAGGGCAATAGTTTAGGTCAGTGGGGTCTGTTGTGGGTTTCTTTAGTATGGGCGATACTTGTCCCACTTTAAGGGAGTCCGGGATGCATCCTTGTTGAAGTGAGCTGTTAATGAATTTGGTCCAGTGCAGGAGAAGCAATGGGATAAAGTCCTTAACAGCGTTTGCGGGGAGAGGGTCAGTGAGGTGATTGGAGTGCTTCAGAGTATTGAGAATCTTGCCTATAGTTTCTTCTGTGTAATTATAGAAGGACGACCATGAAGCATGGTTTATTAGAACAAGGGATGTTTTGCTGTGAGGGATAGAGTGTAGGCTTAGGTCAATGGGGAGATCTTTCCTGATGTTATCTGTCTTTAGAATAAAGAAGGTAGAGAATTCTTCACAGGTCGGTTGTGTGCTAGTTGTGCTTTGTAATCGTTGAGGTTCATCCTTGGATTGAGTTTTGATTAGCTCAAACTGTTTATTTGGCCGGTTTCTTGCTTGGGCTAGCTGGTGGCTAAAGAAGTCTGCTTTCGAGCGTTTGATCTTTCTAAAGTAAACATTTCTTTTTTTCTTTAGTGTTTTAAGGTGCATAGCTGATGGGAATGATCTCCAATTGCGTTCCGCCAATCTCACAGATCGTCTATCTTCGTTAAGCGTACGTCGTACCATGGTTTTGAGTTTTTAGAGGAAACTCTCTTTAACTGAAGGGGAGCGACCTCATTGATAATTGAGGTCATAGATTTGAGGTAGTGGTTGGTGAGAACCTGTACGTCGGAGGCACCGGTAGGGGGTTGGAGAAGAATGTAACTGGGAGATGGTAATGAGTTGGGATTGAGTTTTGTCAGGTCTCTTTTCCAAATCTTTGGTTTGGTGGTTGAGCCGGGTTAATTTTTTCGGTTTCATCGATGAAGAAGGTGATAATATGGTGGTCTGAACAATCACAGGGTTGGATCGAATCGAGTTGGATGGAGGTGCCTTTGGAGATGATTAGATCCAAGATAGAGCCTTTGTCGTGTGTAGGGCTGTTACAGATTTGGGTGAGGTCTAGAGCGCCAAGGAAGTGTTTGTGACTATTGACCACAGAGTCCTTGTGATCGCTCCAGTGGAGGTTGAAATCATCAAGGAAAATTTGTGTGTTTTGTCATCCAGAATTCATTGTGACAATGTCCATGAGGTGTTTAATGAAGGTTAGGTTGTCCCTTGGTGGCTGGTAGATAATATGTAAAGAGCATACTGGATTGTCATTGCTGTTGATGTCGAGGCAGATGTGTTCACAGGAGGAGAATACAGGGGATATGGCTCTATTTACGGATAGTTTGCTCCGGTGCACACATGCTATTCCACCCCCTGTCTTGCCACTCCTGTCCAATCTGATGATGTTGTAATTAGGGGGTACTAGGGTGTCAATGAATGGCGAAGAAGAATCTGTTAACCAGGTTTCGGTGAGTATTGTCAGGTCTAGTTCGTGCACGATAATGAGGTAGGCTATGTCTGCTGCGTGTCTAGAGGCCGATCTACAGTTCAGGAGTGTGGATTTAAGCCGTGGAGTGATGAGGGAGGAGGAGGGGTCCAGAGTGAGTGTGACTTTTCTAAGAATATTTTCAAAGATACCTCTATTGTTTTGTGCGGAGGACCTGTGAGGGTTGGGGTGGATGTGGGGATGGGAAGGTGTGTGGGGGCTATGTGGGTCATGCGAACGGGTTCATAAGAGTGTAGAAGGGTGCGTATGTCGTACCCCAAAAGTGGAATGATGCTTCGCAGTGCTTGGGTGGCAGAATTGCGAGAGGGAATTGAAGTCCAGTAGGGGGGATGATGTATGAATGAGAGTGTAGGATGGGTAGGGGGCTTGCTTTGTGAAAGGGTCCTGGGGGGTCTGGGGTGCCTTGCTTGATTCAAAATCAACTCTTTGAAAGTATGGAGTTCCTCTTTAATTTGGAGAAGTGTGGACATAATCTTGTCCAGAGAGGTGTTTGGAACGGTAATGGTAGGCATAGTTGTCTGTGGTATGAGTTGAGGAGTCTTGGCCCGGTTCGATGTGAAATCTGATGCAGACGGGAGAAGAATAGGAGGGGGTGTTGTGTAAAGGATTGGGAAGGCCGTTGGTATGGATGTATGGGTAGTCAGAGTGATTGGTGGTGGGTGAGAGGGTGTGGGAGGTGAGGCTGGGAGTGTAGTATGGTCTGGTGTATGATTTGGTGAAACCAGAATACCTGCCCTATGGGAGCTGGGTGCATATGTGTGAAGTGGCATCATAAACCGCCATCAAACCCAATGGAGTACTTCAGGAAGATGCTGCTGGAGAAGGTGAAAGTGGCTGGTGGATTTAAGTCGAGCAGTACCTGAAAGCAGAGAGGACAGAGGCTATGCCACTAGGAAGTGACCAGGATGCACAGAAGATGAATGTCCACCAATGGCGGATGTTGTAGGAGAGTTGACAGTGCCCTTGAGACTGCAGCTGTGAGAACTAGGTGATGCTGTGGAAGACCTAGAACCATTCACTAGCTGTCCCATGTCGGATGTCAAGAGTTGAGGGGTTGCTTTCCGGCGGAAGCACCAACAAACCTTGACAACTACAAACAATGTGGAAGTAGAAGAAGGTGCAATGTCGGGACCAGCAAGGTCCAGGAGAGTCACCACAAGCAGGGGAGTCAGTGCAGGACCCAAACAATCAGAGGAGCCCAAAAGTATTCAAAAGTGATGCTCAAGAGGACCCACAGGCCGAAGGCACAGGAGCCGCAGAGGACCTCGAGCAGCTCACCAAAGATGTAGGCCCACGGTTCAAGTGATGCAGTGAGGATGAAGATCTCGGTTGCTGGACGTGCTAGAGATCAGTGCTACGAGGAGCCCAAATGTTGGTGGAAGGAAGGCAACAAGCCTTTGCAACTGCAAGTCGACTTTGTGCACAGGGGTTCGGATCCTACATCTCTGACAAGGGATATTGGCCTCAAACATGGTGAGAGGACAGGATAGGGCTTCCCGATGTGAAAAACCAATACCTGTGTTGCTGACCCCTTCGGAGTCTGTAGGTGCCCAGGATCAGCACACCAGTCAGCTTGGTTGTGGTGCCTGCAGATGCATGGAAGTGACTCCTTCACTTCAAGGGAGATTCCTTCAGGTGTTGTGGATGTCCACAGGCCCTGGACGGTTTCCTGTACTGAGCACAGGCTCGGACGTTGAAGCAAACAAGCAGGGCGAAGATTAGGAGCTGCAGGAGTTTTCTCGGTTGCAGCCTTGATGCCCAGAGCGAATTCCAGTGAAGTCCAGAGTGCCCAGACAGTCTTTGTTGAAGTCATGTCTGAATTGTATCATGTCCCATGATGTATCTAGGTAACCACCCACAGGTAAGCCCTTGAAAAACCTGACAAAAAGTTTGGGACAATACAGGGGTCCCTCCCTAAGGAGGGGCTGGAAAAAGGGGGAGGATACTCCTCTCTCTTTTGTCCAGTTTCATACCAGAGCTGGAGCCAACGGCTCACTAAACTGGTCCGAGCTGGACAATGCATGGAAGGCACCAAATGTGCCCTGCACACAGACTATGTGGTGCAGGCAAGCGCTCTCACCCTGCCCGGTGCTCACACCTCCCTTTGACACCATGCCTAATGTTCTACATTTCCCTGCTCCAGCTTTGCTCAGCAGCAGGAGGGCAAATTTGTGTCTTTGGTCCACAGCAGACAAGTTGTGCTGTCTGCGTCTAGTAGACGGGTACCGGGAGCACTAAGGGCCTAACGGAGGGTCTTACAGTTCTATGACTCATACCCACTACACCGTTTATGGTGTGGGTGTATATTCCAACATATTTGATTCCAAACATGACAGGATTCGTTACAGCCAGTTTCAAGATGGTCATAGCGTAATGACGTGGTGCCCCTTTATATGTTATATGGTTGTTTCACTTACAACCCTGGAGAATGGACTCCAAAGGCTGTAGGGATGTAGTGCTCATGCAGGAGCACCCTTACACACAGGAGCAAGCACCCTGTCTTCAGGGTTGAAAAGGTCTGCTATGGGGTGACATAGGTTTTAAGTGCAGTGACCTTAGTTATAGGGAAACCTATATCTTTCGTAAGTGGTGCCAGCATCAGCTTACACAGGCTGCAATGGCAGGCCTGTAAAGATAGTTTGAATGGTCACTGTTAGAAATGGAGATCTCTGGTTGGCTAAGGCATGTGCCAAAGCCAACAGAGACCACCACTCTAGTCAGGGAAAGCGAGTTACACGCCAAAGATGACCCCTGCTCACCCCCTTGGAAGCTTGGCATGAGCAGTTAGGCTTATCTCGGTGGCAATGTGTAAAGCATTTGCACACCACAGACAGTAACAACACACTAGGCACACCACAAAAGGAACTCCACACAAGGTTATATAAAAACAGCCTTTGTATTATAATAAAAAACCATCAGATAGTAATCACATAATATACACGATGCCAACTGACGCGGGAAATATTTACAAGAGATTATTTACACATGACAGGGCCACGTGGGCCGCTGTGAGAATTAGCACTTCGCAAAGAAATAGTGAAAGTAAGAATATATATGAACTTAGAACACAGCCAGTAATCACTGGCAGACAAAATGCTCAGCGTCAACCTGTAACATAATTCAGAACAGGCACAGCATCACATAAGGCGAGAACTCTATTCTGCGCCAACCTCATAAGTCTAAATCTAATAGAGTACAATTCCTAAACATAACTTGCATCAGGAAATAAACTTAATAGCACACCCTGCAGTAGGGAATAAATCAAACCTAGACCACAGTAGGGAAATAAAACATAAGACAATAGGTAAAACCTAATAAGCATAATAGCATATCTATAGCATAAATCAAGGTGCATAAATCATACTACAAACATTACATGTCCTAGCACCTATATCAAAATGACATTAGGGCCTTGCGCCCTCAAAACCTAATAGTCCCCTGGGCCAACTGGCCATCTCTAAGGGGCTCAAATGCCCACTGTCCTAAAGTCAGGGTACGCTGCCTATGCAGCGACAGTCACGGGGGCACACTTGGCACAAACCTAAACGTGGCAGTTGCCCACTACTTGCTGGGCAGGTGGGAAGCTCAAGGAAGGCCTAAACATTGCAGCTGGCACTAAGTGCTCCGCAGCTGTGCAGGCCAAGATAGGGATGAAGGAGTGCGTCTCACTCCTGGGTTCACAAGCACATGTCCCCCTAAAATAAAGAAGAACCTAAACGGTGCAGCTGCTCACTACTTGCTGGGCAGCTGTGAAAGTCAGCAAATGCGGCATGGGCCCTCACTGGCCATTAGGATAAATGTGCAAAGCGTTGGAGCCGCCTAGGCTCTTTGGAACAAATTATGCCCCCTAATAAAGCATGGGCCCCTCTGGGCCTGGGCAATGACTGATCGCCAAATGTTGGGAGCCATGTAGGCTCTGGAAATATTTGGGGCTTTGTTGGAGCCCTCAGGCTTCAAGAAGAATGATGGGGCCAACAACAGCAGTGTGGGCCCGGGGGAAAATCAAGCGCTCACCAGGCCTGCATTTTAAAAGTACAGCAAAGCGCTCCCATGCCGCCAAAGGTCCTGGGGGCTGGAAAGAAATGTGAAAGGGTGCCAGGAATCATTACAGCAAAGCAGGGGGGTCCGCACGAAGTCCTCCAGGCATCCAGGCACAGGGCAGAGCCCGGGGAGGCAAGCCTTCCCCTGAGCTCCAGCAGCAACACGCCCCTGGCAGATTCCAGTCCAAGACAAGAACAAGAACATTTACTTGGGGTCACAGCCCCTTATTTATACTACAAAATCCTTTGTCTAAAAGGTGCATGCAAGGGGAGAACCAGATGCAACTGGTTCTGGAGCACTTTGTCTTGTTAAGCCCCTCTCCCTATTCACAAGACAGGCAGGGACATCAGACGCACCACAGGGGGTGGAGCCATCATTGTGGAGGGAAGGCATAGCCCTATTCAGGTCCCAGGTGCAACTCCTCCCTTCCATCTAGATGCAGATCTCCCTATTCACCACCGGGCAGACTCACCCTGGCTCCTGGAGCCAAGCACACCAGCCAGACCCTGTCACTCACAAGCCAGACAGGCAATTCACATCTCACAGCACTCAGAAATGCGAACTTGTAAAAGTGGCACTTCTGCACCAGACACAATAAATCTGCACACACCATCGCGCAGCATTTAATCTCACGAGTTTGCACATACCAAACTCGCCCTTGCACTCCCCACATATCAGGAATTACCACGGGCACACATATTCCCCATGCATTCTATGGGAGGGCAGGCCACTCTCAGCACATGCACTTAGCATGCGCACGCACTTTACACTGTGCCACAGAGCTAAAGTGAACGGAGGCCTAAAATCGCTACCACCATGTCAGAGGCTAAAGGCAAAAAGTTTAGGGGTGCAACAGTCACCCATAGGTGGCATAATACATGCTTCATCCTATAGAGGACCTCTGGGGTACCTATGCCCTGGGTACCTTAGTACCATATACTGGGAACTGATAAGGGTATTCCAGTATTGAATCTGGGATGTACCTAGGTACGTACCAGAACAATTTAGGGGCAAAAGCAGAGAGACAGGAGTCCTGATTAGCAGGATCCTAGTCAGACTAGTCATAAACAGCATTATTTCAAGCAAAAAGCGGGGTTAACCACAGAAGCAGATCCTACTTCCCTACAGAATGCGCAAACGGCGTCATGAGGCACAAAAAGCAGTTGAAGATGACACCAATGCACAGCTGTTTGCTGGCCTAGAGTCATCTCTGCTCCAAAGTCAATGCCTTCAAGTTCAAGTTCAAAAATTTGTATAGCGCACTACTCACCCAGAGGGTCTCTTGAGGGAGGGGGGTTGCTTTACTTATCGAATATCCAAGTTTTTAGTTGTTTTCTGAAGGCGAGGTGGTTCTGTGTAAGGCGGAGGTCGGAGGGGAGAGAATTCCAGGTCTTGGCCGCTAAGTAGGAGAAGGATCTTCCCCCCATGGTGGATCTTTGGATGCGTGGAATAGCGGTGATGGCTTGATTGGACGATCGTAGTTGGTGGGTGGGGGTGTAAAAGGACAGGCGCGTGTTGAGGCATTCGGGCCCTAGGTTGTAGAGGGCTTTGTGTGCGTGGGTGAGGAGACGGAACGTTATTCTCTTGTTGACGGGGAGCCAGTGGAGGTCTTTTAGGTGACCGGAAATGTGAGCATGGTGGGGGATGTCTAGGATGAGTCTGGCTGAGGCGTTCTGGATGCGTTGGAGTTTTTTCTGTAGTTTGGCTGTCGTTCCGGCGTAAAGGGTGTTTCCGTAGTCCAGTCGGCTTGTGACCAGTGCATGGGTGATCGTCTTTCTTGTTTTGGTGGGGATCCAGCTGAAGATTTTTTTGAGCATACGTAGAATGTTGAAGCATGATGATGAGACGGCGTTGGCTTGTCTGGTCATCGAGAGGGAGGAGTCCAGGATGAAGCCCAGGTTACGTGCGTGGTCCGTTGGTATGGGTGCGTTTCCCAGGGCCGGTGGCCACCATGAGTCGTCCCAAGTGGCTGTTCTTCATCCAATCGGCTACTTCTTTCATCCCTTTGTGTAGGTTGGTTTTGGCGGTGTTTGGGTCTTTGGTGAGGGAGAGGATCAGCTGGGTGTCGTCTGCGTAGGAGATGATGTTGTGGTTGTGTTGGCGTGCTATGGATGCGAGGGGACTCATGTATACATTTAAGAGGGTAGGACTGAGTGATGATCCTTGTGGTACGCCGCAGATGACTTCGGTGGCCTCTGATCTGAAAGGGTTGAGGCGGACTCTCTGGGTTCTTCCGGTGAGAACGAGATGATCCAGTCCAGTGCTTTTCCTTGTAATCCGACGTTGTTGAGGCGTTGTATAAGGGTGCTATGACAGACTGTGTCGAAGGCTGCGGAGAGGTCAAGTAGGCTGAGGGCAGCTCTTTCTCCGTTGTCCAGTAGAGTTTGAATGTCGTCTGTTGCTGCGATGAGGGCGGTCTCGGTGCTGTGTTTGGCTCGGAAGCCGGACTGTGAAGGGTCGAGGGATTTGTTGGATTCGAGGAAGGTGGCAAGCTGATTGTTGACGGCTTTCTCAATGACTTTGGCCGGGAATGGGAGGAGCGAAATGGGGCAATAATTCTTAGGTTCAGTGGGGTCTGCTGTGGGTTTCTACAGGAGGGCGCTGAGTTCAGTATGTTTCCAGCTTTCCGGGAAGGTAGCGGAGTTGAGGGAGCAGTTGATGACATCTCGGAGATAGGGTGCGATAATGGAGTCTGCTTTGTTGAAAATGTGGTGAGGACAAGGGTCGGTTGGCGATCCTGAGTGGATGGAGTTCATCAGGTGGATGGTGTCTTCAGTGCTGATTGGGTTCCAGGCGCAAAGGTTGTTGGAGGGGGGTTTTGGTTCGGAGGAGGGTGGGGTGGACTGGTCTCCAAAGCAGTTATGTATGTCAGCGATTTTGTTGTGAAAGAACGAGGCTAGAGAGTCGCAGAGGTTTTGGGAGGGAGTGATGTCGTTGGTGCCGGCGGTGGGGTTGGTAAACTCTGATGATGTTGAATAGTTCCTTGCTGTTGTGGGCGTTGTTGTCGAGTCGATCCTTGAGAGCTGATTTCTTTGTGTATTGGATCAGTTGGTGGTGTTTGCGGGTGGCGTTCTTGAAGGTGGTCAGGTTGTCAGTGGTTGGGTTTTTTCGCCAGGCTTTCTCGAGGGTGCGGCAGATCTTAGATTTCTTAAGGTCATCATTGAACCAGGGGGCTTTTTTGCTACCTTGCTTGATTTGATGGTTTTTCAAGGGTGCTAATTCGTCAGCGCTGTGGGTGATCCATTGTGTGAGGTTGGCGGCTGCTTAGTTTGGGTCCGATGATTTGGCAGGAGGATTTTGGTGAAGTGATGTGAGGAGCTGGTCGGTGGTAATTTTGTTCCAGTTTCTGCGGGGAATTGGTTGAGGGTGGTTGTGGGTCATGGTCTTATTGTAGTTGAAGTGAACGCAGTAGTGGTCCGTCCAGTGGAGAGCTGTGGTGTGATTGAAGGAGATGTGCTTGCTGGAGGTGAAAATTGGGTCGAGTGTGTGCCCGGCATAGTGGGTGGGGGTGTCAACGAGTTGTTTGAGTCCAAGGTTGGAGAGGTTGTCTAGAAGGGTGGTGGTGTTGCTGTCGTTGTTTTTTTCCAGGTGGAAGTTGAGGTCACCCAGTAGAATGTAGTCCTCGGAGGGGAGGGCGTGTGGGCTGATGAAGTCAGTGATGTCTTCGCTGAATTGTGTTCGGCGTCCTGGTGGCCTGTAGATGAGGGTGCCTCTGAGTGTGGTCTTGGAGTCGGTGTGGACCTGGAAGTGGAGGTGTTCGGCAGATGCAAGGTTATCGTCGGAATTGGTCATGATGCGGATGGTGTTCTTATGGACAATGGCGATGCCTCCTCCTGTTTGGTTGGTGCGGTCCTTTCGGATGATCTTTTAGCCGTCCGGGATGGCTGTGGCGATGTCGGGCGTTGATGACGCGTTCATCCAGGTTTCTGTAAGAAAGGCGACGTCCGGCGATGTGGTGTCGAGTAGGTTCCAGAGTTCAATGGCGTGTCTGTGGACCGAGCGGGTGTTGAGCAGGATGCACTTCAGGTAGTTAGTGTCGGAGCTTTGTGAGGAGTTAGTGGGTTTGGTGTGGGTCCTGATGCAGTTGAGCTTGCAGGAGTGGCAGGTGAAGGGTCCAGGGGTGTGTCGTGGGGCGGCTTGGAAGCAGTCTGGGAGTGCTGAGAGGGTGACAGCGTCGTACGTTATGCGGGTGGATTGGATTTTGCGGGGGTCAGGGGGTCTGGCGCTGGGTGCGGTCCAGGTGCATACAGGCGTAGACGGGCTTACCTTTGGCGCGTCTTCGGTGCGCATAGGGAGCGACCGCTGCGCGTGGACGCTGCGCGTTTGTGACTCTGCCATAAGTGGATAGTGGATGGGGCGGGGCGAGGGAGGAGCAGCTGGGAGGCGGGAGCGGGGTGGCGAGGCTCGTGGAAGCTGGAGGGAGTGGGGGTGGGGTCGCGGGGGAGCAGCATTACATATATAGGGGTCCCAGTTGGAACAAATTCTAGTATACAAAAGGAAAAAAAATTTGTAGGAAAGAATCACATACTTAAAGACTGTATTTCCAGAGTGATGTTATTTAATTCACATCCTCTATTGTAGATTGGTTGCATAAACATTCCTCCAAACAGTAAAATTGTTCTTATTGCCCAAAGGAGGAGGGGCAAGGGAAAGAAGGACAGGAGAGGGGGTAGAGTAGTGAGGGTAGTGTGGGTATAGACAAGTTGCAAAAGAAATCATAGGTGGTCATTCATACATTTTGAAAATTATACCACAAAGGCATATTCGCATTGCCATACAGGTAATTACTATGTACATTCATATTCCTATACCAACACATTAAACACAGCCAAAAAATGATCTGCTGTTAGTGGCTAGGTAATAGTGGTTGGTATGTCGACGTTTCGACCCCAATGTTGTAGGCTGATTCATGCCCTACTGCGGGGTCTTCATCAGGACCAGTGAGGACAGGGTGGTGGGAGATGTGGGCGGGCACCTACGGTTAAAAACGTGGTATTTAGATAGGGGAAACATTGTAGCTGTTAAAGTGTGCTACTCAAGTCACAAAGCAACTACCTAAAAGGCCACAGTGAGAGGCGTGGCCCCGTCTAGGACGCGTAGAGGGCCCGAAGGCTCCGGAAGTCAAGGAGAGCGTCAACTTACAAAAGTTAGGTTATTGTCAAAAAACGTGGACAAAATTCAAATGGAGTCCCACGCAACTACATACTCATTTATATATGTGTGCCATCGTTTAAGAAAGCATCCAAACAATACCCAGCCGGGTTAAAAACAGAGAAATAATAATCACATGACAGAGGGTGTCTCAACCAAGACACATCTAGATGTATCCCAAATGCTCAAGCCCAAGTGGCTATATGGTCTTATCATGTCCCCATCAATTCAATGGCGTAGTGGATTACCGCATCAAAAAACAAGTACTATTGATTCAGAAACTTTGTGGTTATATATAAGGTGACATTAGTTCTCATACGATACCCCACCTAATCTTGGTAGTCCAAAATAAACTTTTACCCGAGGGAACGACCCTAGATGACATCCTTCATCACGGTGAAATAATCGAATAATGGTATTAGTGCTGTATTGACACTGTATGTGAAAAATAAATAAGCTTGGTTACAAAGCACGACCTTGAATGTACAGAGTCGTAAATATTATAGAAACTGACAGAAACTCACCACGAGCGCGGCGGTTTATAACTTCTGCCGAAATCCGAGCACCGATCTGAAAGAGGCGGAGGGCCGGACATTAAAGTAAATAACTAAAAGGTCACAAACTTGCAACCATCAGGAGAGTTAAAATAAACTTACCACGGATGTGTTGGCTGTGTCATTCTATGCGCACCTCGTAGGGAAATGGCCGGAATGGAAAACCTCGCTTTAACTTAAAGGGGAAAACACGCAATTGAGCGCGTGTCCCCGCAGCAGCTAGATGCCTGCTGTTACGCTAGCCAAAGCTGATGGAAAAAAGATTTTTGCTTCTTCGTTCGGGCCGGTGGAAGATAAGCTAACCGCTTAGGATAAGTCTTGGTCATTAGTTCAAATCCTGGCAACTAAAATAATTACGCTAAGGTGCCTTCCAACATATTATTGGAGAAAGTATCAGGAAATTAGTAAATTACAGAAAGATCCATTTTCAATGTATTACAATTACGCACGGGAGAGTGATTCTGTCAATCGGATCGTCCCTTCAATGAGACTGGGTATGTTGTGAGGTTATGACCTATAGGTAGTGAACCGCCAGGGGCTTCATTAATACATATTATTTCCTCATTTGTAATGATACACGTACATGATTATTCTCAGGGAACTAGAGTAGATGGTAACCACATAGAAAATTAACATCCAGTAAATTACATTATTACTGAAAGAACACATACTACACATCGTAATCACATAGTGGAGCTGTTCATCTGTATATGTCCTGTAGAAAGGCAAAAAATTCACAAGAAAGAAGAGAATCCAAAAGTTTACATCAGCACATTTGTTAATAGGTACCACATTAATTTAGACAAGCCAATTGGGCATAGCTAGTGTCCTGTTCGTTCAGCCCATGTTGGATTGTGTCCAAACGGGTCATCCATTTACTTTCTCTTACATTGAGGACAGAGGCAATATTGCCACCCCTTGGGCCCAGGGAGACTTTCTCAAGTACCACCCATTGGAGCTGCTCAACTGTATGTCCCACCCTTCTGTAGTGGTCAACCAGAGGAGCCCCTACCACTTCACACCTAATCCTGCTTTGGTGTTGGAGAATACGTGTTTTTACCTTCTGTTGTGTT
The DNA here is from genome assembly GCF_964263255.1 of Lissotriton vulgaris. Taxonomy (NCBI): domain Eukaryota; kingdom Metazoa; phylum Chordata; class Amphibia; order Caudata; family Salamandridae; genus Lissotriton; species Lissotriton vulgaris. The sequence continues at coordinate 1,088,533,524 of NC_141696.1, read as the reverse complement.
TGTCCTATATACGCTAGACCACACGGGCATGTAATGCAGTATATGACACAGTTGGTAATGCAATTTGTGAATGTTTGGAGGTCTATGTTGAAATGTTTGTAATTGAACTGTTTAGTTTGTATGCACAGTGGGCAAGCCTTGCAATTGCCACATCTATAGTTTCCAACCATAGCTGGTAAATTCCACATAGTCTGAATAGATGGTGATTCAGGGGTTTCTAAAAAGGAGCACACCACATGGTCTTTGACGCTCTTGGATTTCTTGAAAGAGTGCATGGGTAGCTGAGACTGTCCAATATCCTTGGCTACTAATGGCCAATGTTTATTGATTATTTTCCGTATGTTGTTGCTTTGCGTACAATATGTAGTCACACAGATCATCCTTTCCATATGTTCGTCTTTTTTGGCTTGTGGTGTGAGGAGTTCCTCACATGGGCTGTACCATGCTCGTTTCTGAGCTCTCTTGACCATTCTTCGGGCATACCCTCTTTCTAGGAGTCTAGTGCTGAGATCTTCAGATTCTGTGAAAAAATCCTCTTTCTTGGTGCAATTGCGCCTTATCCGAAGGAATTGACCCACTGGTAAATTATCTCTCAGACCCCTTGGGTGATGGCTATTGTATAGTAACAGAGAGTTACGTTCTGAAGGTTTACAGTATAATGTGGTAGACAGCTTGTTATCCTCATGAAAAATGGTAATATCAAGGAAATCAACCTTGTCGCAGTTTGAATGGATAGTTAATTGGATGTCCTGGTTCTGCTGGTTCAACCATTGATGGATTAGATCCAGGGTTTCTTTGGTACCGGCCCATATCATCAGGACGTCATCGATGTAGCGCCGCCACATCGTGACATGATCTTTATAGGGGTTGATATGGCTAAGTACATGTTGCTGCTCATATTGGGCCATATAGATGATGGCCAGGTCCGGCGCAAAAGGGAGCAGTGGCAGGGACGGGCTAAGGGCACAACAAAATGGGCGAGAACAGGCTCAAATTGGAAGACACAGGCACAAAGGGGGTCGCGTGCACAGAAATAAACAGTGGCACAAATGGCGTGCAGTAATCAAACAATGCAGCAGGCAATATCAATGGCACAAGCAATGCGCGATACCAGACAGCAACAGGATGGCACTAATCAAAAAATGCAGACTAATCAAGCTAATTAAACAAGGCGTTATCAATGGCACAAGCAATGCACGATACCAGTCAGGATGCAGGGGATACTACGATCGAAGGCAGGCAGGGAGGGACGAGCTGCGAGCGGAGCGACCGGTTCTGACCAGGTCAGGACGGTCACAGCTCCTAGACTCGCGGTACCAGCTTACAGTCAAAATAAGCCATTGAAAATCATAAGCAGGAACATTCATGACATGCAGCAAAGCATATTTTTCGGCTTTGAAAATATTGGGCCAGAATTGGCAACAATGAACATCAATTTAGTGAGCCAGACCACTGCCATACAGGAATTATGCCAGCAAATGGTGGCCTACCCTGCCTATCAGAAACATTGTGATCGCAGTAGTGTGGCAAGAATGGACCGGCTAAGTCATTCCATAGTTCATTTAGCCAATTCAACTACAAGCCTCACTAAAAGAACAGTTACACTGCAAATGAAAATGGGACACTTCACCGGTGACGTTGCCAGGGGACTAGAGAAGGGTATACAACGGTTAGCACGCATTTTTTACAACGCGGTGCTGTTACCACGCTACTTTTACCATGCAAGTCGTTAGAACGACTTGCGCTGGGGGGCGCTCCAGGATAGTAAATAGTTTAATTTACTATCCAACTCCTTCCCTAGAGTCCACGGGGACTGGAGTTGGAATAGTAAATTAAAAAATTTACTATCCAGCGCCCCTCCACGCAAGTCGTTGTAACGACTTGCGTGGTAAAAGTAGCGTTGTAACGGTACGCCTTGTAAAAGTACGCGTGGTACCGTCATACATCCCTAGAGAAGATCATGCCTGCTGTTGAACTGCCACAGAGCAGACAGATAGCAAGAAGCACTGGAGATTCCTCTCAGGATAATGAGGAAATATCTAGTGTGAGCAGTGTATCGGCCACTGATGCCTGTGCCATGTGCCGCAGCAGCAGTCCGTACCCCTGTTGGAGACAAAACAGAAACAGGGTATGCGGAACATAGCTGCAAAAATCATTGATGGACACATAATCTGAGCTTGACATTTTCACATGGCTATATTTTGTTTGGCGATACAGTTTAAAAATCTACCTAACAAAAGAGTACCCTGACATTAAAGGTTGTTTTAGTTTGCAATATTGTCTAATCATACATCATTTCAGTGAGTGCAGTGTGACTCATAAATTACCTGAAGTATTGTGTTGCTATATGATCCATCAGCATCTCCCGTCCACTGCTATTCTCCGGTCTCCAGGTTGTTGTAGAGGGGCTTCTTGCTCTTCATCTTCTGAATCTGTGTACTCCAAATTGAGGTTTAGCCCCGGCCTGGTTGCTATGTTGTGTAAAATGGCACAGAGTGCCACAATTTTGCAGGCTGTCAAAAGAACATACTTGAGCGCACCTTTACTTGTGTGAAGGCATCGGAATATTGATTAGAGCATGCCAAAGTTCATTTGGCAGCTCTGGTATGTCGATGGGCAATGTTGTAACGCCCCTCATTGTGGTCTGCAGAGGCTAGGTACAGAGTCAAAATCCAAGGTCATAAAGCATATACACAGTCACCTAGCAAAAGAAATCCAGTGTGAGCACAGCAGGAATTGATATTAGACAGACTCATGTATGTCCTTTAGCTTACAACATCACATCACCTTGTAAATAGCCATCATTAAACTCCCCACGGTCCAGGTATTGTTGTGCCTGAAGATTTATGTGTCATGGGTGCTCCCTGGGTATTTCGCCACTATGTCTGTTAAGACATTATGGGCATCGCATACTACCTAGATGTTGAGGGAATGGGTATGTTTTCTGTTTCTGAACAAATATTCAATATGTGCTGGAGAAGAAATAGGTACATGTGTCCCATCTACACACCCTAATACAAGCGGGAAGTTGGCAATTCTGTAAAAGTTTAATTTGGTATTGTGTTTTTCCTCCGTATTCCTGGTAATGTATATGTAATTGTTCATGTGTATGAGCATGGCATCCAGGAACCTGATAAAGAAATGTGACTGCACACTTTGGGATACCCCACCAGCGACAGCAATCAACCCCTAGTAGCTACCCGGGGCCAAAAGGTGCAGTGAGCACAACACTTGCACATGCATGCTGATGGAACTGCTGTGTGGGGTACTGCTTCCTAGATGTGGTTTAGCATATCTATTAAATCTTTTATCACTGCGCTACTCAGCCTGTGTATATCATATATATATGTAGCAGTATGGTAAGCCTGGTTCTAAAGACCCTCCCCTGTGTCCGCCGTCTCCCCTGCTGGCCAGCCAGGAATTTCCTCCTTATGGCAATCGCATAAATTGCAGCACTTGTGGAAACCCCTGATGTATTCTGGGCCTGCTTTTATAGTTTGTACACAGTTACCACCTGAATGGAATCAGTGCAAAATTGAATGTGTAAACGGGTGTTTTAGTGACTATTCGCAAAGTGCAAGAGCCTTGAAAGGTTGGTGACTCGCAAATACTTATTCCATATTTGAGAGTCACAAAAATCATCCGCCAACAACATCAAATCGCAAATTGGTTGCATCGCTATTTTGGGAGACTAAATGGTGTTTGTACATACACACACTCTACTTTTTCTGTCACTTATAGGTCTGCGACAAATTTATGAGTCGTAAATCATTAATACATCTGGCCCTTAATCTCTTGTGCCTTAATTGGGTATAACTGTGTGTACTTCAAAGATTTAAGCCTTCACTTGTGGTATGTAATCCAGCTTTGGATTCCACCGCTCCCCATAAAATCCAACGCTCTGTTGCTCCCAGCTAACTCTGTGATAAAACAATATACACACGTATATGTTTTTACATGTAAACTTATCCTACTTACTCTGCACTGTGAATACTCCTTTCTTTACAGCTTTTTCTGAAACCACCTAATTTTGTGACAGACAGATAGAAGTCCCATATATTTTTCTTTGTCCAAGTACAAACATGCGTCATACTTTTATTAGAGTTCATGTAAGTCTACTTCTCGATGTCTGTGGGAGTACTTGCTAGTGTTTATTAGGAGATCCCCTATAAACATCTTCTTGTTCCATGGAGGTATTTGTTTATTATGTATCTTTTGTTGCATTTGGTAAGAGAAGACACCTTTCCAATAAGACTTCAGTGCTTTCTTTTCTATGTGTCAGACATGCACACATGCACAAGACTCACTCAGTACCAACCAACTTGCAGACATCCAATGCTTGCAGGTGTGGTGAATACTCTTGAAGGTCCAGAAGGGCTAAGGGGCAGATTTATGTTAACTGGCGCATCCCCAGGGATGCGCCAGTTAACGTCCGCCACAGCTCCGCCACCCATGGTGCGCCGCATTTATAATGCGGCGCACCAAGGTGCAAAAACGGCACAGATGCGAGATGCATCTGTGCCGGAAATGTGGTGCATTGCTGGAGTTGCGTCGCAAGCGTGACGCAGCTCCAGCAAGGCTCGGGGGGGCCGCATCTACACAATGCTGCAGGAACGCCTCCTTATGGCGCAGGGCTTTACAACGTGACGCATCTCCTAGATGCGTCACGTTGTAAATAGGGCGCATTGTTTGCGCCGCAGTTGCGTCAAATAAAGTGACGCAATTGCGGCGCAAGGGCATCATAAATCTGCCCCTTAGTGTCTGAGTGGAACTTATTAGCAAAGACAATAGAACTGGCTGCAGTGTACGAAATCATGAAAAAACAGACATGCACAAATGCTGTTTGCATGCATAAGCACATGAAACCCAGAAATATTGGCAATGTGTGTTCTCTTACTAGCTCCGAGGATGTTTCTAGCCACATTGAGTGATGTGATGATAGCCCCACCACTGCGGCATGAAGTCCTAGCCCCCCCTAGGTTTCGGTCTAGTTGGGCATCTTTACTTATCTCACCCCTAGTTTTAGCAACGATGGAGTAATCTTTAATTACTGAACTGTTTGTTTCATGTATCTTTTACATTCTACTTGAAAAGGCAAACAAGTCTAAGCAACATCCACATTCTGACTGCATGTTTGCAGTTTTTAGAGACTGAGCCTCTGCCTAATCACACCCATGATGATTTAACAACTGCAAACTAGAAAATCGCGATGCTATGTTTGCTTCTCTTGCCTTTAATTCTATATCATTAAAACATGTATTCACCTGTATTACTGTAGGCAAATAATCTATATTACTTCTTTCACTAAAAGGTCATATGCAATTGTAGCTAGGCCATGTAGACCCACTTTCCTTCCAAATGCATTTCTGCGTCCAATCGGTATTCAACATTGCATCTGAAGCTTTTGAATGTTTCTCACTAGTTTTCCATAAAATCAATTGACTCTTTGCATGTAGGGCCTACGTTACATATTTTTTTACTGGGCATATACCCTCATTCCTTTCTAAGAATGAGTAGTCCGCACATATAGCGACTGCACGTAAAGAGGCAGGCTCAGTTACAAATGTTATAACCAATGATTCACCCTAGCAGACTGTCATCGCCTTGACATAAAAGTACAAGGATTTTTCTTTTTTTTTACATCTGTGATGCTTTCAGCTTTCCAAGATCTGTACTGCTCGTAACCTTTGAGAAAATTACAGAATAATTGCTGACAGTAATGTGCTGGCCCACAGTTGTTGCTGGGTGACCGTATCATTTATGGAAATGAATTGCCAAGCGGCCACTGACCATTCCTGACAGATGATAATGAGACAAGGTGCAGCCTCCAGCAAACTAAACTTGCATAAATATGCGCCCTCTTGACATGAACTGTCCTGTTTTGACAACACTACTATGGAATTTCGGAGTTTCTTCTTACGTAAGAGCGCGTGGCTGTTTCCACAATCCTCACGTCAGTCAGTCTTGAAGAATTGAACTGGGCATGGTGTCAAACCTTTGCTAAGCAAGTGTATTCTTCGTTTATTCAAAGCATGATAGTGCTTTAGAAAGTTTCTTAAAGTTCATGATCCATCACTGCATCCTTTTCAGACGTGCTAATATTTTCATTGAATTGTAGTCATCCATTCTGACCTTTTTTCATCTAGGAAATGCACGTTGCATAGAGTATCTGAATAATGAAAAGCTTATTTAAATTATAAAATAGCAAACCATTGTTCATGTGTTTTCCCTCATGCTGGGGCAGATTAACAAGCCTCTTGCTACTCCTTGTGCCTCCTTGCGCCGCCACTGCGCCACTTTTTTTGACGCACCAGCGGCGCAAACAATGCAGCCTATTAACAACGTGATGCATCTAAGGAGATGTCACATTATACCTGCATCAGGTATAATGTACGTAGGGTGGGCGTTCCAACGCAGGAAGGCCTCGTAAAAGTAACACAGTGAAATCTACAAGATTTCACATCGCCACTTTTAGGACGTCACTGCGTCCAAACCTTACGCCTGCTTTAAGTAGGCGTAAGGAATGAAGCAGTACAGTAAGTATAGGCCTCAAAATACATTGCTGGAGTTGTGTTGTGGTTGCAACACAACTCCAGCAATGCATGACTTTTGGGCCAACAGATGCGTTGGAATTTCTGACGCATCTTTTAATCCTTGCGCCATGGAGCACTGTGTTGTAAATACAGCGCAATCATAGGGGTGCAAGGAAACTGATGCATCTATGGGGATGCGTCAGTTCCTTGTAATTCCACTGATATGTTTATGGAAAATTGTACATTAATCCAATACCCTGTGTTGCAATATACCTATATCATTAGATAGATAACCGCATCTATGCACTTTATGAAACATCTGATGCGAGTAACATTGAAAAATACATATACAACTCGAGGAACGTGGCAGTGCCTGGAAGAGAACAATTAAGACTGTAGGCCGGTAACCTAATTACAAAGCATCGAATCAGCAGAGATCAGTCTGGTTCAACATTTCCTATTTATGTCAAACTCAGGTAATTAAAAAACAAAAAAAACAAAGACGTGTACAAACATTAATTATAAAAAATAAATATGACTTGTCTTCAAGTCTACAGAGAGCATGGCACACACATATCAATCATTAAAAAGGAGACTAGACTAGACTTCGCCCATCATGCTATGTGACCCTCACTATTATTCACTGGACTCCTTATAAGAGAAACAAACTAATGCCATTATTAGCAGGAATGTGGAGTTTTGTGTGGCAAGCTATATACGCCTGCCAAGCCTAATATACGTATTTTGACTAGTAGCCTCAGATGGAGGAGAAACCATTGCTCATCAATTGCTTAGTAAAATCATTAAATGACACTCCATTAGTCACTGGACATTTGATTGCCGACTTGAAGCGTAAGAAAGGAGCAATCATCATCAATACATTTCAAGCAGGGGGCATGGCTACAGAGCCGTCGATGATGGACGCGTGAGTTGAGAGCTCCGCTCCCGCCGCAGCAATTATCCTGTTAATCAGTGCATCCGCCTGTGCCTGGGGGCAAAAAAATGGTGCTCTGACCCTAGAATGATAGAGGGTGCCCTTCGAGTGCCGAGAGGTGCCTGTGAGACTCTGGACAGGACTGGCCTCCGAGGGGCAGCAGCCTTGAAAATGGCGCCTAAGCCTTCTACGTGTAACCATGCTTGTGAAGGAGGGGAACCCAGGAAAGGGCTCTTAGCACCGGGAGGAGATTACGAATGCCAGCAATAGTGGCGGAGTTCAGGAAAACTGTGCTGAAAGCCCCATAATTATCCGGCGGCGCAAGGGGATAATGGAGCCCGAGGTCTTGCGAGAACAGGCCTGTCTCCGAGAGCGAAGGCGTTTGTGATCGAGCTGCAAGCCGGATACTGACTGAGGCCCCATCGGAACTTGAGGAGGTGAGTGAAGCGCCATTGCCGAGGTCGCTCCTTCCGGCTGAATTATATACCCAGTGTGTAGTGTCCTGCGAGACACGTTCTAGTGTTTTGACAGGCACTGGTTTAGTAACCACTCCCCCTATGGTAGTGATCACACACACCCCACACCCATCCTCCACTGGCGTGACGAGTGACGTGACCCGGCTAATAAATGGGCCCGGGTGCACGTGCTCGTGGCCAGTTCCATAAGCATTATGACTACGTCTGTGTCATTCCTTTAGTACCATGTGGGCCCAGGGCCCAAAACTTTAAAAGAAAAAAAGTCCCTGAGCCTAAGGATATCCCCTACGTCATAATACAACCAGCCAAAAAGATATTATGGAAGGTAGTACTCGACCAAAAGAATAACCGTACAATCCAGTTAAAACTGTCTTCGCTCACTAAATTTGAAGATAGTAACTAACGTCAGTTTGGGAACTCTGTATAAGGTACAATAAATCCATGCAACAATTAAGAAAAATCTTCTATAAAAAACAGTTAAAACCATCAGTTTATTTCTTGAGAGTTAAAAACATATCCAAGCTTCAAAATACATGATTCAGACATTTCATCCAATAATTATACAGAATACACAGTAAAAAAAACAAGAGTCGACGCAGCGTTTCGGTGTCTTATGTGGATGAGCACACCTTCTTCAGGACGTTTTTTTTTAAATCACTAGAAAGAAATACAACAATTAAAATTCACTTACTTACAACAGAGTCCTAATATATCCTGACGTTAATACTCAGTCAATTGATCACTGCTTTCTATAAATGGCTCATACATAGCTAATTGATCACTGTTTTCTATAAATGGCCCTAGTTACATTTGTTATCGTTTACACGTGTCTAATTCATTACATGTGCATTAATTTGCTATTTCAACTTCTAGTGTATATCTCTTGCTTTTAAAGCATTCAATGTCACAACATACCTCGAACTTTGAGGGATTTAAGGTAACAATTTATACATGGAAGATACGGCTTCTTATTATTTTAGCGTCGTATCTTGCTGATTTGGTGATGGTTTTTTTAGAAAATGTCCACCTAAGGGATAAGTTGTTTCAAAGCATTTATTCAAACCCCTGTATACAAATGCCTCCTAAGCAAATATAAACTTCTATGTCAAGAAGTCAAATAATCAAAAGGCCTCCTACCTGGGTCAAAATGTTGCATTAACGAGTTAATTGCTGTACCAAGGGTGACCACCGTATGAGTAATAGGATCCGACACAATTGTGCTAAAAATAGACAGATTTTAATCATAAAAAGGACTAACCAGAGCGCTCTAGTTAGTCCTTTTTATGATTAAAATCATCTAGCCAAACTAAAGCTGGGTAGTAATATCAATTGTTGGTATAGAACCAGCAAAATCCCAGGCAAACTAATTTAGTACAATGTTTTTAGATGTCGTTTGTCTAAGGGTCGGTAAATACCGATACTAATACGGGGTAATTTTCCTCTTAGATTAAAAGCCATAATTCGGAGATAACCAAAACGGCAGAAGGAAGCAAGTATCAAGACGTTTCCCTCTTCTAATTGTCCCGCAGTCTCAAGACATCCCTTAAAAAGGACTCCACGATGGGATTGCATTTAGTATTATAAAAAAGAGGTATTGAGGTTTGACTTTATCGAAAGACTCTTGATTATAATTATTAAAGGAGTATCTGACAGGATAAACAAAACATTGTGCATTTCTGTCTATTTTTAGCACAATTGTGTTGGATCCTATTACTCATACGGTGGTCACCCTTGGTACAGCAATTAACTCGTTATTGCAACATTTTGACCCAGGTAAGAGGCCTTTTGATTATTTGACTTCTTGACATAGAAGTTTATATTTGCTTAGGAGGCATTTGTATACAGGGGTTTGAATAAATGCTTTGAAACAACTTATCCCTTAGGTAGAAATTTTCTAAAAAAACATCACCAAATCTGCAAGATACGACGCTAAAAGAATAAGAAGCCGTATCTTCCATCTGTAAATTGTTACCTTCAATCCCTCAAAGTTCGAGGTATGTTGTGACATTGAATGCTTTAAAAGCAAGAGATATACACTAGAAGTTGAAATAGCAAATCAATGCACATGTAATGAATTAGACACGTGTAAACGATAACAAATGTAACATGGGCCATTTATAGAAAACAGTGATCAATTAGCTATGTATGAGCCATTTATAGAAAACAGTGATCAATTGACTGTGTATAATTCTTGATTTGTTTAAATTTAAATGTTTGTACACTATAGGCGCTGTAATATGTGATAGTAAATGATGACATGCTAGTAGCTAATAGTATTAACGTCAGGATATATTAGGACTCTGTTGTAAGTAAGTGAATTTTAATTGTTGTATTTCTTTCTAGTGATTTAAAAAAAAAACGTCCTGAAGAAGGTGTGCTCATCCACATAAGAAACCGAAACGTCGCGTCGACTCTTGTTTTTTTTTACTGTGTATTGTGTATAATTATTGGATGAAATGTCTGAATCATGTATTTTGAAGCTTGGATATGTTTTTAACTCTCAAGAAATAAACTGATGGTTTTAACTGTTTTTTATAGTAGATTTTTCTTAATTGTTGCATGGATTTATTGTACCTTATACAGAGTTCCCAAACTGACGTTAGTTACTATCTTCAAATTTAGTGAGCGAAGACAGTTTTAACTGGATTGTACGGTTATTCTTTGGGTCGAGTACTACCTTCCATAATATCTTTTTGGCTGGTTGTAATACGACATAGGGGATATCCTTAGGCTCAGGGACTTTTTTTCTTTTAAACTTGTTCACCCTGTCCCGTATTGGTTCAGAGGGTACCTCCCTTTTTTAGTCCAGGGCCCACAACTCCACAATGGCGACGAGCGGGAACTGCCCTGCGTGCATGCTGCCAACGACGTCTAATAATCCAGGAAGAAGTGTAGCCCATGACAAGGGCACCCGCACCTTCTGCGAAGCGAGGAATGGTGACACAAAGGGGAAGCGTCGCAGTTAGGGTTAGCAGTTAGCTCCGCGCTCAGCCTCAAGGCGCCTCATTGCTGCCGACTTAATGCGTGACGCCTCACCTGTCCCCGCAGTGTCCGAGTGAGCAGAAAAAGGGGGAGAGGACGGACACCCCAAACGGCACCCCGAGGCGCGTTGCAGCAGCTGCCTGACACTGGTGAGAGCGAGAGCCCCTGTTATGCATGTAACAAGCCTGTGCCGCTGCTAGGCCCAGGAGGTCTGTATCGCAAGCAGGGAGTGCCCAGATGCCCCACACAGAGCAGCGAGTAAGCCTACATACAGCCCTGTATCAACAGCGAGGGAAGGCCAGTACCGGCTTCCCCTGTGAGTGTCGAAGGTCTACACTTGGTGCCTTTGCCGCCGCCTGTGAGGAGAGGACCCGCATAGTTATAAATAAATGCACTTATCAACGGCCCGAATGTGTTTTCAAAGGAAGGCGGCCTGACATTTTTGAAGCTATAACCCAAGCCTGCCGCACCAGAATTAGGCGTCCTTCACACATCTATTCGTGCCAAATCAGCGCCACCATAAGGGGAAAGCTCTGCAGCATCAAAAATAAACCTGCCAGGGCTAGAGTGAAACGCACCCCAGGAGGTAACTGGTGCTAAATTGCTGAAAGGGGCTATCCTATATGATTAAAAACTGGCGGTCACTGCCCCCGCGATTTTGACCCTACACAGCGGCTCACTTTGAAGGCATAACATGAGCCCTGTCCCTGAAAGGACTGACTGCAGAATCAGAGCATGAATGCCAGTCCCATTGTACACAGCAAGACTGCTCAGAGCCAACCGCGCTCAGTAACAGAGAACAGAGGCATCGCAAACAGGAGCTGCTCACCGGACATGATATACTGAAAACTGACAAGTGATGCCCTGATCACACAATGGCAGGAGAGAAGGTCGTGGCCACACCCTAGTCCGTACCCATCTCCACAATACGGCCGCCAGCGTTTGAAAGCTGCCACTGCACTGGAAAGAGTGACTGAAGCGCCACCTGGTGGCCATTGCAGTTACCGTGCCTGAACACAGCTTAAGGCCGGCGAATAAACAGCTTCACAACAGACTCTCTGCAAGCTACCTACCGCCATTGGTGTCAGTAACGAAGGCGAGGAGAGTTTTTCAAAGGTGGTGCGAGAAGATGGGGCCTGCATCAACACAAAGGTAAGCCCAGCACCAGCATCCTTAGCACTGCAGCCTAGCAGCAGCGGGCATCCTTGGCACTGCAGCACTGGACAGAATGCCTGAGGGCCCGCCGCCCGAGGAAAGCTGACTTGGCCTTTCTGAAACCACCCACAGCGCCTCCTTGCGGTGGTTCGCTGCACCCCTCCCAACCATGGAGGCAGAACAAGCAGCCTGTGATCCCAGCTCCAGGAAGAGGATGCCCTGCTCACCAGGCCTGTACAACATTGCCTACAGAGGACATACCTGCAGCAGCATTTGCATGCCCCCACTAGCGTCGGCATACCCAGCGTCCACGCAGGAATCAAGGCAGGCTGCCATGACCACTGCAGTTCCACCTATCTGCTGGGTCATTGCACCACGCTGCAAGTAGCCAACCAGCGCCTGAAGTGACCCCATCCAAGGATCACTCATTCCACTGACACACTTCCTCTGAATCACATGGCAGGAGGGACAACAAACAAGTTCCCAGTACCACAGTGAAAGCATGAGGGCTCCATGCCAATAGTCTTGCTGAAAGAAGATGCTACACGGACAGCGCTGCCACCACGAGGAACTGGTGCAACCGGACTTCTGCTAAGCCGCGCAGTGCTCATGGCAAGGCACCAGTAGGTACCCTCATTCTGCACATGGCCTGCGGCGAGGAAGGCCGAAAGTCAGTCACTCCCAACAGCATCGGCATCAACTCTGGCAGACAGTCACATAAAAGCAGGAACTTCCAGACAAGTAGCAACGCCAAATATAGCCACCACCACAAGCCAGAAAAGTAGGTATGCCAAGTGAAAGAGGAGGGCACCCATGAAGGACCAACTGCATGCAACCCCCAAAGACTGACCGACGCTACTGCCAGTTAGGAAATTGCATCACTCACCCCCAGTGGATCCAGCGCCACCGCAAGCAAGAGGATTGTGCCACCCACCATCGATAAGTGAACGGACACCACCCCAAGTTTCAGATCGGGCACAGCAAGTGCCAAGAAAAGGTGCCTTGAAGAAGGATGTATGACATTACAACGCATGCTTTTACCACGCATGCTTTTACATCGCAAGTTTTACAACGCATGCCTTTACAACGCATAGTGTTGAGGGGTGCTGGATAGTGAATAGTTTAATTTACTATTCCAACTCCAGTCCCCGTGGATAGTAGGGAAGGTGTTGGATAGTGAATTAAATATATTCCCTATCCTAGAGTGCCCCCCAGCGCAATGCGTTATAATGGTTTGCGTTGTAAAAGTTGCGATGTAAAGGCACTGCGTGGTAAAAGTTGCGTTGTAAAGGATGTTTCCCCTTGAAGAAGGACCAAGAGCTCGGAGTCCGAAGTGTACCGGCTCAGACACCCAGAAGCTTGACAGCACGGGCAAGCGCCCAGAAGAGAGAGACATCTCCACACAGATTAACTGCTAGAATCAGCAGGGAGATCTCATACATCTCCACAGCAGCAACAGAGCCCGGAAGGGGCACAACACAGCTCTGTGTCCTCCCTCACACCGCCTCACGCAGAAGTAATTCGTGATCTAAGGTTTATTTATTTATTTATTTATTTATTTTGAAAGTTTTATATAGCGTGAACAGGATCTTTGCAGATATCAGAGCGCTTTACACGGCTGGGAATGCCAGCAAGAGAGTGGGGTACACATAAGTAGTACAGCATATCAATAATACAAATATAACAGTTAAATGTGTGCATAGATAGTCAGTAGCATCAATAATACAGGTGAGATACATATTCATAGAGTTCGAACAGCGAGTTAAATGTGTGCGTAAATAGTTAGCAGCGACAATAATTCAGGTGAAATACATAGTCATAGAGTTCGAACAAAGTAATACAGGTCGGAGTAGGGTCTTTCCAAATCCACGCAAATAGGTCAAGTGTATTTGGCCATAAAAATAGCTTTTACTTCTTTCTTAAAAAGTGTGAAGGAGGAGATGAGCCTGGTTTCAGGAGGGAGTGAGTTCCAGATCCTGGGTGCCATTCCTGAGAAAGAGCGTTTATAGGTTTTTACCTTCCGGAATCTTCGAGGTTTTAGCAGAAGATTGTCTGTGCCTCTAGTGTTTCTAGAGCCGCCAGAGATTGACAGCTTCTGAGTGAGGTATCCGGGAGAGCTCAGATGTAGAGCCTTGTGTGTCATGCAGGCTATTTTCAAATGTATTCTGGCTTCAAAAGGCAGCCAGTCCAGTGTTTTCAGATCAGGTGTGATGTGCGAGTGTTTTTTTGATCCAGTGATGAGTCTGGCTGCAGCGTTTAGAGAGGCTCTTAGGGGTGCAGTGCTGGTTAACAGGAGACCGCAGAGGGCGGTGCTGCCGTATTCAATTCACGGGATTACTAAAGCTTGTACTGCAGTTTGGAAGTCTTTGGCCGGTAGGAAGGGTTTAGGTTTCCTCAGTGTATTGATTTGGAAGTTCGCTCCCTTAGTGGCCTTGCTGATATGATGCTGCATGTTAAGGTTGGAGTCGAGGGTTATGCCTAAAGATTTCGCTGAGTCCACTATGATGGGTTGGACATTGAGTGCCGTTAACTGTTTAAGCCAGGTTTGCGTGATCGGGATCTTCGCGGGAGGTGCGATCAGCAGGAATTCTGTTTTCAGAGAATTGAGTTTGAGATGATTATCAGCAAGCCAGGATTGGGTGCTTCTAATCGTAGAGTTCAGTAGTAAAATGTCGTTGGGGGATTGTAATTTGAGATATAGTTGGGTGTCATCTGCGTACATGTGAAAGAGTACATTGGATGCTTGAAGCAAGGTGGTGAGAGGTTCCATAACTAGGTTGAACAGGGTTGGTGATAGGGAAGATCCTTGGGGGACGCCTAACGACACAGGTATTGGAGAGGACATCAGGTTGTTACTCTTGAATTTCTGCGACCTGTTGTGTAAAAAGGAGGTGAACCACTTGAGAACAGTCCCAGAAAGACCCATTCTTGTGCTCAGAAGATCGAGTAACTTCTCATGTTTGACAGTGTTGAATGCCGAAGAGAGATCAAGCAGGATGAGGAGGCAGGTATCACCTTGATCTAGGATTTGAAGGGCGTCGTCAATTATGTGAGTCATAGCAGTTTCAGTGCTGTGTCCTGCTCGGAAGCCTGATTGATGCGGGTTGAGGAGATCAAACAGGTCGATATGTTTAGTCAGTTGTAGTTGAACGCATTTTTCCAATAATTTGGCGAGAGTGGGAATATTGGTAATGGGACGGTAGTTGTTTAGGTCGGATGGGTCGGCAGTAGGTTTCTTTAGCAAAGGTGTGACTTGTCCAACTTTGAGGGAGTCAGGGATGGTTCCTTCTTGGAGCGAGCTGTTGATGATTTTAGTCCAGAGAGGAAGGAGCAGTGGGATGAAGTCTTTGACAGCGTTAGCAGGGAGGGGATCCGTGAGGTGATTGGAAGGTTTCAAGGTGTTGAGCAATTTGCCTATTTCTTCTTCGGAGTAGGTTTCAAAGGTTGACCATGTTGCATTGTTTTTAGGTTTGGTGGGTGTTATGCAGTTGAGTGTGTTGTGGAGTCTTGCGTCAGCGCGGAGATCATTCTTTATGTTGTCAGTTTTTTGGGTAAAGAAAGTGGCAAAGTCTTCACAGGAGGGTGCTTCGTGCAAGGTACTGAGAGGTTGGGGTTGTTCCTTGGCTTGTGTTCTGATTAACTCAAAGAGTTTTCTAGGGCGATTTTTTGCTTGGTCGAGCTGGAGGCTGAAGAAGTTTGCTTTTGAGCGCTTTATTTTCCTGAAGTAGGCGTTTCTCTTTTTCTTCAGGGTTTTCAGGTGTAGTGCAGAGGGAGCTGTCCTCCAGGTGCGCTCTGCCAACCTCATGGCTCGTCTATCTTCATTGAGACTCCCGTCGTACCATGGGTTGGAGATTTTAGCGGAGACCCTTTTTAGCTGCATGGGAGCAGCCTCATTATTTATTGAGGTCACGGCGCTAAGATAGTGGTCAGTCAGGGATTGGACATCTGTAGCGCCAGTAGGGGGGAGTAGGAGGTCGCGACTGTTCGGGGGTAAGGATAGTGGGTTGAGTTTTTTCAGGTCTCTTTTCCAGACTTTAGTTCTGGTGGGTTGAACCGAATTGAGTTTGACTTTTTCATTGATGTGAAATGTAACAATATGATGATCTGACCAGTCACAGGGTTGAATAGTCTCAAGTTGAGTAGCGCCCTCTTTGGCGATGATAAGGTCGAGGATAGAGCCTTTCTCGTGAGTCGGGCTGTTACATAATTGTGTGAGGTCCAGTGCGCTGAGGAAGCTTTTAAGACTATTTACCACTGCATCGTTAAGATCGTTCCAATGGAGGTTGAAGTCACCCAGGTATATTTGGGTGATCTGTCGTCCTGCGTTGGTTGAAATCAGGTCCATCATTTGTTGGGCGAAGATGAGGTGGTCTCTGGGAGGGTGGTAAATGCCATGAAGAGAGCATATTGGTTTGCCATCACTGATGATATCGAGGCAGATGTATTCGTAGGAAGTTTGGTAGGGTAGTGGCGGCACGGAAAATGTCAGAACAGAAAGGCTGTTCCTGTATATGCATGCGATTCCGCCACCTATCTTGCCAGACCTGTCAAGCCTAATGATGTGGTAGTTAGGGGGAACCGGAATGTCCATTATAGGTGTAGAGGATTCGGTTAACCAGGTTTCAGTCAGGATGATAAGGTCAAGGTCCAATCTTAGGATGAGATCAGCGATGGCCGAGGAGTGTTTAGAAGCTGATCTGCAGTTTAGGAGAGTGCATTTGAGACGGGGTGTGTCTGGAGAGGATGAGGGTACTAGAGAGAGGGGGACTTTTCTAAGGTTATTTGATACGGATATTCTGTTGTTGAGAGTGGAGGATCTACGGGGATTTGAGTGTATTGTGGGGATGGGGAAGTGCGAGGCAGTTGTGAGGTTTAGGGGAGCTTGGTCGTAGGAGCGGAGGAGGGAGAGGGTGTCGAGGTCCGAGAGAGGGTTGCATGTACGAAGGGGGCGGTTGTTGCGATTGTGGGCGGGGATTGCGGTCCAGTGAGTGCGGCGGTTGTGCTTGTTGTGATTGTGGGCATGGATCGCGGTCCGGTGTGAGGGACGTGGCTTAGGAGCGTCGTCGGGACGGGAGGGTAGCAGGTTGAGAGGGGGGGTGGTGGTGAGTGAGGCAAATCTAGGGGGTGTGGTGAGCAACTCTTTGATGGTGTGCATGTCTTCCTTGATGGTGTGAATTTCTTCTTTGAGTTGTAGGAGGAAGGACATAATCTTGTCTAGCGTGGGAGGAGTATTAGTGCTGGGGGTGGAAGTCATGGTTGGGTGGATGACCTGGGACTTAGCGTGCGGGTGGGGGGGAGGGTTAGTGTTCATGCAGGGCTCCGTGTTGTCGTCGTGCGGGTTGGTGTTAGGGAGAGAGGGTAAGGGGGCCATGGGAGTGGATGAAGTATGGAGGAGGTTGGAGGCGTGGAGGCGGGGATTCATGGCAGGTGGAGAGAGCGGGGTGGAAGTGGAGTGTATGATGGCGGTGAAAGGGGAGCCTGAAGGGAAGTGAGGGCTGAGAGTGGGGGGGGGAGTTAAGGTTGGAGATGGTCCTGTTGTGGGGCGGGGGAGTTAAGATAGTAGATGTGTTGTGCTCTGCATGATTAGTTAGCGTGTGGAAGTGGGGGCTGAGAGAGGGGGGGGCAGGGTGTGGGATTTGTCGCTATGTGTGTCGATCTGGTGCTGAACTAGGTTAGAGGGGTTGTGGGCGGGGTCTATGGTGTCAGGGGGGAGAGGATGGTTGGGAGTATTATGAGAGGGGGTCACCGGGGTGGGAGTGTGTGGTCGGCTGGTGTGTGATGGGAGGTTATTTATGTCTGTGATTGCGGGGTGTGGGGTGGTTGCAGCAGGAGGGTGAGTGACTGGTGTGTCGGGGGAGGAGGTGAGGTGCATGTCGTTCTGGTGCTGAGCTAAGTAAGAAGAGTTGTCGGTGGAGGCTGTGAGGTCTGGGGTGATAATATTGGAGGGGATGTGAGTGGAGGTCCGATGGTTGGAGAGGTTCTCTTTGAAAGTGGGGAACAGGTTGTCTAGTAGTTCCAGGTTCCTGTCTGTGGATTGAATTAGGACAATCCCGTTATTGTAGATAGTAATAGTTGTTCTGCCTAGGAAGAGTTGGGAAGGTGTAATGGAGAGAGTTAAGCAGTGAGCGGATTTCCTGGTGGTGGAGACAGTGAGTAGGGTGAGGAACGTTTCTCTCCATTGAGCTCTGCGAGAGGTGTGGAAGATGATATCGATGTTAAGGGATCCATTGACTGGTGAGAAGTAGGTGTCGACAAAGGGTATTTCACGGTGAGACCTCAGGAAGTTGTGTTTAAAGCGTTTAGTGGCTTTTTTGGTGAGTGCGGATGGGTAGTTGATTTTATATGTGTGCTTGCCGATGGGCTCCATGCTGGGATGGCTGGGATGGTATATGTGTAGGTGAGTGTGGCGGTAAAGGTGGGTGTGGGAGGGTGGATGATAGTGTGACACGTGCGCAAAGAACAATGCAGACAGTAGGTTACATGGTACACAAGTGACCTTAGTGAGTAACAAAAAAAAAAAATAGCCAACATATAGGGGTAGCAATCTGAGTAAAGCACTATGCCGACAGTAAATTACGTGGTACACGAATGCCACTAGTGAGTAACCAGATAGTCAAAATAATCAAGATAAATAGGTAGCAGTCTGTGCCAACCAAAAATACACAGTGTGAATGGGTGTAGCTTACACAGTGTACACAATGAATGAACAAATATGAGGTAGCAGACGGTACAGCTTACACAATGTAACGAAATATACAAAACTATAAAAATATAAATGGTGTCAAACGGTGCATATCGAGCAATATTAATAATAGTTATTCGCCAGAACAATTTGCGGTAGCGCTCGGTACATATAAAAATATAAAAATATAAATGGTGTCAAACGGTGCATATCGAGCAATATTAATACTAGTTATTCACCAGAACAATTTGAGGTAGCGCTCGGTACATTGACCGTGCAGAACAGTGAAAAATGTGCAAGTTTACAAAAACGAAAATGTACACAATACAGATAGAGGTATAATGTTGCTCTAAATGCAGGCACTTAGTCACACGAGTGTTTAAATACACAGACTGATTGCAAGTAGCAAAGTACAAGATACAAGTAGAGGTAGAAGACTGCAAAAATAGGCAGGCACTTATGAGATTAGCAGTCCGTGAATTACACGAGAGAAAAGTGATAAGTGGTTGCAAGTTGCAGCATTGTGCAAAGTAGTGCAGAGTATACTTGGAGGAGTAGTTTTGATAAAATATAAACCTACACTATATGGGATAGCCGTCGGTGAATTACAGGAGATAAGAGTGAGAAATGGGTGCAGGTTGCAGAATTGTGTAGAGTAGTGCAGAGTACAATTGGAGGAATAGTTCTGATAAAATATAGGTCTATAGATAAAATATAAAAATATAGAAATAAACATCCGAATACACCTGCAGACAGTCGGTTACAAGACACAGATAGGTGTGTGTCAGAGTACAGTAGTTGAGCTTAGTCTAAAGTGGTGAGGTCTTAGTGTCAGTTTATATATAGTGAATTAGTTAGTAGTCCAGTGAAACTGACTAGTCCAAGATGGCGGCCCGGGAGAAGTAGACTGGTCAAAATGGCCGCTACATAGAGGGGGAAGAAACATTAGTCCTCTGTTTATTGCTGTTCTTCTGTGAGCCGGGAGGGCAGTTTCACTTTCATGCTCGAGGGAGCCTTATCTTGAGGAGCCTCGTGGCCACAGGAGGTGATTTATTACTTTAGTTTTTAAATCTTGGGCTCCCGCCATTTTAAACGATGGGGTTTTGATAATGTATAAGCACATACCTTTTCTCTACTCCTCGTCTACGCGGTGCTTAGCTCTCACGGGACCGCTGCGCGCGATTATGTTACCCCTGAGTGGCGGGTGGGGCGTCCACAGCCTCCCGTGACCTCCGCGAGGTCTGTAGGGCTCCCGGTGCAACAACCAACGGCCCAAGCCCCTCTCAGCCCCACAGACCGCCAGGACTCCTCTGCTGCAGGGCGGTCGGGAGGGGGGATAGCTCTATGTGTAAAGGAAACTCCGGGCAGGGGGTGACTATCCTCAGACTTGGGGAGGGCTGGCCAGAGCTGTTCTCCGTTAGTGCCCCCGATCTGCAGCAAAAAGATTATAAGTGCAGGGTCGATTCCGCCTGCCACCTGCACTGTCCGTCTCCTCCGGCGTCCTCCGGCGTCGCTGCGAGGCGCAGGGCTCAGCTCGCAGCACTCTATGTGCAAAAGAACCTCAGGGCAGAGGGAGAGTATCCTCCGACTTGGGGAGGGCTGGCCAGAGCTGTTCTCCGTTAGTGCCCCCGATCTGCAGAACAGCAAAAACGATTATAAGTGCAGGGTCGATTCCGCCTGCCACCTGCACTGTCCGTCTCCTCCGGCGTCGCTGCGAGGCGCAGGGCTCAGCTCGCAGCGAGCAGGCGTGGAGCCCAGTGAGTGGGGACGCCCGAACTCAGCTAGTCCGCCATGCCTCCCACCTCCTCTGTCTCCACTACCGCGGGGCGCCTTCCCGGACCATTCCACAGTGGGGGCTCCGTTGGGCTTAAGGCGCCTGCAGCGATCCTGGTCCTGGTCCGCTCCAGGTCTCAGCTGTCGGGGCAAGGTGCACAGCTCCCAGTGCGACACCGGGGTCTCGGCAGCAATCCCAGGCGGGCAGGTCCGTTATGCCTCAGGCGCCTGCAGCGATCCTGGTCCTGGTCCGCAGCGATGACCAGAAGGCAAACCACTGCCACCGCTCGGTCCACCATTCATCCACAGCGGGCTCCAGTTAGCAAATCCTCATCGTGTTCCGCGAGCTGGTCAGTGGGGAGCCCCTGGTCCGAAGATGAAGGCGTGAACGGCTCTGTCCTCTTCTGTCGATCTCAGCCTCCAGGCAGGTCGGGGATCCTCAGAAGTCTTCGTTCCTGCAGGTACACAAATCCAGTTACTTGTTCCAGTTACTTTTGTGTGGTTTTGCGCGGTGCAGCTCGGCGCTAACGGGGATAAAAGCCAAAGAATGGGATCCCCAGCACCGGAGCTCTTACCGAGAGCTCCTACCCGGCGGCCAAGAGGAGAGTCGTACACCACAAGTGGCCAGCCGCCATCACAGCTCACCACTGTCCTTGGAAGCTGCTCCCTGAAGAAGGAGCACCCAAGACGAGTGGCTGCTTGCCATGCAGCTGAGAAGAGCGACTGAAGGTTCGCCTGAATGGTTTTGAGACCAATGAAGTTAATAGGCCCGTTGGCCTTGTTAGAACATGTGGCCTGTCACTGCCCCAGAAGAAGAAGAACAGTGGAAATCGTGGTACCCAGAAGAGCTGGACACCCACAGGTGTGTCAAAGACAACAAGAGGAGAATCACAAGGACTCATAGCACCACACCCCAAGAACACCTCCAAAGACACCAGACAGACACCAAGGTGGACAGACGGCCCTGGCGACAGCACCAAGGATAACCACACGAAAGCGGCAGCAAGAGAGAACCAAATCTCATCCCACCACTTCCCCAGGTGAGCGTCAATCGGCGTCACTGGACACAGGCTCAAGGGAGAACCAAGAGTAAGCCGCAGCAAGCGCAAACTCAGTCTCATCCCAATGCATTCCCAGGTGAGCTTCAATCGGCGTCCCCGGATACAACCTCAAGGGAGAACCAAGAGTAAGCCGCAGCAAGCGCAAACTGAGTATCATCCCAAAGATTCCCCAGGTGAGCGTCAACCGGCGTCCCTGGATACAGCCTCACGGGAGAGCCGAACACAAGCCACAACAAATGCAAACCGTGTATCATTCCAACGCGTCCCCAACGATTGTCCACCCCAGAGTGTCCGCAGTCTAAGTCAAACGGCATCCCTGCTCCTGACTGCAGATGCCATGGGTGAAGATCGGTATCAAGTGTCTTTCCTCACACCGTCTCAAGACAGAGTTGGCAGTGGCCCCAAGCCAGGCAAGAGAGGATCCACACACTACGTGTCACGCCGTCACTGAAACTCAACCTCAGCAAGGCGGAGACACAGGGCTAACAAGTCCCTCCTGACATCCAACCCTCCCAGCACGTCACCACCACCTGTCATCCTGAGTCACCACAGGGCTGGCAATCGCCATCACGCCAGCCATCACCACATGCGTCAAACACCACTCCCAGAGTATCGATGGACTGAAGTCACATGCTGTTGCCACACCAGCCGAGAGAAGAGACCAGAGGCTACATGTGAACCGGGCACACCCCTGAACCGCGGTAGCGAGAACAAGCATCGGCCAAGACACCTCCACCCGAGAGGGTTGTGCGTGCGACCAAGCAACGGCTCCTAGGGGGTCCTGCAGCTGCCCCATTCGGCACACAAGTGGCCCCAGCGTAGCCTTCCAGCAGTCCCACAGCAACCCCAGCAATGGGCCTCTCCAGATGGGAGAGTGAAAAGAGACTTTGCCCCACCAACGGCTCAGAGGTTACAGCCAAAAGGGTCCACAGAGACAAGTGATCAGGCAACACCTCCACGAACCGTCACCATGAACTCCGTCCATGCTCATGACGCATCCCAGTGAAAGAACTGTTTGAATTCACCACAGACCATCACCAACGTCAAGAAAAGGGAAATCATGCAAGACATGCCATCACAAGTGAACTGTCGCTATGCAGTGGACGTCTCCAAGCCAGCTGTCGTGTCCTGAACCATTCAGGTTAAACTACGAGTGCCAACTGAGAAGGTCCTGCTGCAGGCAGAGTCATCAGCCCACGTCTGGCGTCTTCCGGCCACCTGTCTCAGAAGGCTGATGGACCCTGTGGTGTTTTAGTTAATTGTTTTGTCCCCACAGGGTGAACAAACATTTTGTTTGTTCTTTAATAAAGTTGGAAAGGAATGTAGTGTCCTGCGAGACACGTTCTAGTGTTTTGCCAGGCACTGGTTTAGTAACCACTCCCCCTATGGGAGTGGGCACACACACCCCACACCCATCCTCCACCGGCGTCACGAGTGACGTGACCCGGCTAATAAATGGGCCTGGGTACACATGCTTGTGGCCAATTCAGTAAGCATTATGACTACGTCTTTGTCATTCCTTTAGTACCATGTGAACCCAGGGCCCACAACTCCACACAGTGATACGCCTTCCCACAGAGGCAATTCTTGAACTCACGAGACGGCTGGGGATGCCAGAAAGTATTGCTGCTGTTGCTGAGGAAGGTCACCTGAAAGGCTAAGAGGACGAGAAGTCAGATGGGTTAGGCAGCAGGTGGGGGATTGCAGAGCTTCGTGCACACGTTGAGATCCCAACTCTCCCCCACACCTCGTAGGCAAGCAGCAACTTTAAAGGGTGAGCAACAGTCTATGACAGAGCCAAAGCCTGAGCACCGCGTAGAAGACTTCCTGCAACTGAACAGTTGGAGGCCTAAAACGGAACCCTGGCACTGGTGACCTAGGATATTGCAACTGTTGCCCAAATTTAAAGGCAGAGGGGTCAGGAGTGTGCTGGGCATCTCCCTTGGGCACGAATACTGGCGGCCTGTGCGTAGCTGCTAGAGGGTTACTGAAAGTCAACACCATAGAGGGAAAGATTTGGCACCTTTCAATAGAGACCTCGATAGTCTAATGAAACTGAAGTGGACACACAACAAACGATCTTTCTGAGGTGGTGGAAAAACCGCTGAGAACTTTTCTTTACTCCCTCCCCCCTCAGGTTCCCTCCCCCCACCTATTCTTTTACTCATATTCTTGTCCCCATTTCCTTATCTACCTCTTATGATTTTCATTTACTTCGAAATTTCTGTGAAAAATGTTGAATTTTATTATTCGTGTGACTCAATGTTGTTCCTGTTGTAAAGCGCTCTGATACCTCCGGGCCTAGCCAGCGCTATATAAAACTCAATAAATAAGTAAATAAAAAAAAAAACACTTTCAGCTTACTGATATCTCTGGAGGCCTTATCATAACCCACGGCGGCTGGCAGAGAGAGGACAGGTGGCATTTGAGAGGGCGTAAGCAAGGGATCCACAGTACCGCGACCACCGTTCATGGAGAACTGGTAAGAGGTTCCTTGCTGCTAGGTCTCTCTTGGTTTGGGTTATACTAAGTGTGGGTTGCCTGCGTCATTAATTAGATGCCACATTGAGACATATACAACTGGATATACAAGGGCTCCCGGTACCTGTCCGGTACGAGAGTGGTCTATCGGCACTGTGGTCAATGACTCTGGTATCTTGTTGAGGGTGGATCTTGTTTGTTTAAGACACTGGTGGACCATATCAGTGGTGGTAGGGAGTATGTGGGGCTGCGGTGATTGACAAAGTGCCCTGGACTTGTAATTGTCACAGACGGGACCGCCACCGGCATACCTAGATCATAGGAACAGCAGTTCTATCCACACTCTGGAGCGGTACACAGAAGGGGCGCTGGTAGGTGCACCTCACTCGCTTAGACCAAGACGCATTGGTTCTGTAATTGGTGAGCACGAGGCTCAAGAAATGGGGAAGCCTAAAGGGCAGCAGACGGGCCCCCCCTGAAATAAGAAGATAGGGCTGCTGCTCCAGCGCCTACGGAACCCTGAGAGGAACAATCAGAGGTGCCAATACATCAACAATTTTCCAAGACTTTGGAAGCCAGTGCTGATACCAAGACGACACTGCACCAAGACATCTGTATGGTGGCTATTGGTCTGGGCCTTTTGCGGGCAGGACATGCCAAATTGTCAGACAGGGTGAAACAATCCGAGGCGACTTTAGAAGTGCTGGCCCCGACGCAACAGACATTGGCTGCGAAGGTCGATGAACTCACAGGTAAGATCAGGGTACTGGAGCGGCGAGCAGAGAATGCTGAAGGACGCAACCGACGGAACAATGTGAGGGTCTTGGGGCTGCCCAAAGGAGTGGCAGGGCGAGATATGGTAGCATTCCTGGAGACATGGCTCTGAGAGGTGGTGGCCCCAGAGGGCCTGTCTCAATTCTATACCTCGGAGAGAGCTCATCGGGTACCAGCTAGACCACCAGTACCGGGGAGGCTGTCACGTCCTGTAGTAGCCCGACTACTCCATTTTCGCGACAGGGATCTGCTGCTACAAAAGGCTCGCACAGAAGGGTCATATTTAGTCAAAACCAATAGTGTCCCTGTTCCCAGACTACACCCTAGAGGTCCAAAGACACCGCACTACTTTCATAGAGGTTTAAAAAGCTCTGCGAGAGGAGGGTATCCAGTATTCACTGTTGTTCCCGGCTCGGCTGAGGATCATAATGGACAGGAAAACACAGTTTACGTCTGTGCCGCGTCCAGCGCCAGTCATGCTGCCTGAACTCACGCAACTAAGCATCGCAGCTGGTCAAGAAATAAACTCCTTGATTTAAGACCTGATATTGTATGCAATCATATCAAGTGTAACCCCGCACGGTTCTGTAAGCAGTTCACCTGTAAGGCGTGCTCCTTTTCCCTCGCTCCGCCTCGACATGGCCGGTGTTGGGATACTATAAAAAGAGCATGTCCGACTCCCTCTCGTGAACTCAAAGCGTGTCTTCTCAATTGTCAGTCCTTACCTAAGCACGCAAAGGATATCTGGCTATCCCTTGCCTCCAACGCCTGGGATCTGATGTTCCTTATGGAGACATGGATCAGGGATACTTCCAACCCAGATATCACCCTAGCAGTCCCCTCTGACTACCAACTTGTCGGGATTAACAGACCTGGCAAAAAAATGGGAGGAGGGATTGCCATAATTCTTAGGGCACATTGGAAGATAACCTCTAGGAAATTAGCTTCAACCTGACTGATTGAAGCAATGTATTTCAACCTCTCCGAGGCTTTGCACCTTATTTGTGCTGGGGTGCTGATCTACAACCCGCCCAATACTCAGCTCCATCACGTCACCCACTTACTAGCGACCTTGGCGGATCTTTCCTTAATGCACCCCCATTTCACTATTTTAGGCGATTTCAACCTGCATATTGACGTTAACACTTGTGCTACTGCCAGGTCCCTAGTGGAAACTATGGCGGGTATAAATCTCGACTTGAAAGTTTATGGTCCCACCCATATAGCAGGTCACACTCTAGACCTCATATTCTCCAACCTACCAGACCTCACTACCCTTTCACCCTTCCTCTAACCTGGTCCAATCATTTCCTGATCCCTTTTAACTTTAACCCCCCCCCCCTATCACTCAACACAGGACAAAGAACGTCAGAAGAAAGTGGTTTAAGGTCACGTGCGACACTCTAGAACCCGCACTGTCTACTCTGCACTGGCAACCTTCTAACGATTTGAACACCGATTTTGAGCAATTTGATCTGCATCTCACTACAGCTTTAGAGTCCATTGCCCCTCTAATCACTCTCTCCTCAGCCCGATCCAAACCATCTGCGCCTTGGGTTTCCCAAATCTTACGAGAGGAAAAAAGTAAATGCAAAAGGCTGAAACGCTTGTGGCGTCGCACCTACGACCCTTTTGCCAAAACTGCCCACAAAGATGCGCTGAAAAAGTTTTTAGACCCTATGCCCGCCCAGGTGTTCACAGCTGTGGCGCCGGCTGTTGCGCAACCTCTGGCTACAGTATGGAATGCCTCCCTTCAGTCGGGTCTTTTCCCGGAGACATGGAAACAGGCCATTTTAATCCCTCTTCTGAAGAAGGCAGAGGCGGACCCTGCACTATACAGCAACTATCGCACCATATCTCTTCTCCCAAACCAGCAAAAATTTTAGAAAAGCTTGTCCAAGAACAACTCTCCGACTATTTAGAGTCAAATGATCTTCTGCATGACTCACAGTCCGGATTCAGGTCCGGATATAGCACAGAGATGGCACTACTGGAGGTTACAGAGACCATAAGGGAAAGTGTGGCCAGGGGTGAGGTGGCTATGTTGGTGCTCCTCGACCTGTCCACGGCTTTTGATACGGTCTCCCACTCCAAACTGTTGGACAGACTCCATGATATTGGGATCTGTGACACCCCCTGGCCTGGATCACTTCGTTTCTGACGAACCGAACTCAACAGGTGTGGTGCCAACCCTTCTGGTCAAAGGATAAAAAAACCCTAAGCTGTGGTGTCCCGCAGGGGTCAGCCCTCAGTCCTCTCTTTTTTAATGTTTATCTTGCACCCCTGGCAAAGGTAATAGAGGCATTTGGGATCAGAGTGGTCTCCTATGCTGACGATACTCAGCTTGTTATCTCTTTTAGGGACCACTCGGACCATGGATTGCAGAATTTTAAAACATGTCTCTCTAATATTGTCATTTGGATGACTAATAACACCTTAAAATTTAATACGAATAAAACGGAGGTGCTATTTTTTTTTTTGTGAAAACCTTTATTTTGTAAAGGAAGAGACAGTTACAGACCTACAACCACGGAGGCTGGTCAGTTACACAAATCAATATCAACACTAGAATACACAGCTCTTCAGCCGACAACCCGGGGGTCCGGCAGCGAGATCTCATGATCCTGTAAAAGCATGTGGTATAAATAGGATTAGTGAAAGGTTTCACGTTTTATATTTTATAAATAAAAACCAACAAACAAAACACAAAACACAAAGAAGGCCGAGGCATTACTGTGCAGTAGATTGGCAGTCCCTTATGGCAGTGGGAGACGGGTGGAAGATGCGCAACAATATTAAGGAGGAGAAATACTGGAGAGGGGAAGGGGGGCCCAGGGGCAAAACAATACAATGCAGTCAACAAAAGCTAAGTATCAGGAACGCACAGTCAAGGGG
The DNA here is from genome assembly GCF_964263255.1 of Lissotriton vulgaris. NCBI lineage: Eukaryota > Metazoa > Chordata > Amphibia > Caudata > Salamandridae > Lissotriton > Lissotriton vulgaris. Next base: position 1,088,505,778 of record NC_141696.1, on the reverse strand, counting down.
GGAGAAGCGGATCGGGAATGTCGGTGAATGGGGGGGTGCAAATCTCTCCACGGTACGCATTCCATTGACCCCAGACCCTACACCATTTCTTAGGTCTGCCACGGGAGACATATACAGTTTTTTCCCTAAACATGGACCAGTCCATGTTGTCTTTCCATGCTAGGAGTGATGGTGGCCTTTGAGAACCCCACAGTCGGGCTATATCTCGCTTAGCAACCATATTACCCAATGTAACCCATTGAATTTGAGCAACATTACAGTCATTCGGCTCCCAGACATTCAATAAGCAGCGTCTGGCCTCAGGCAATAACACAACACCCGTCACCTCACCCATCACCGCATGCACTCGGTGCCAGAACACCGCCACTTCCGGACATTCCCAGAGGATATGTAAAAATGTAGCCAACATACCAAATCCGCGCCTACACAACCCATCCACAGAGTAACTTATATGCACCAGTCGTGGGCCCGTGACATATACCCGATGCAATATCTTAAGTTGCACCAGCCTGAGACGTGCCGGAATCGCAACGTCTTTGGGGGAGGATATCGCCGCCTGCCAGTCTTCATCGTCCAATTCTAGCCCCTCACTGGTCCAAGCATTCCGCAATTGTAAAAGGAGGTCCGAACGATCATTGGTCAGTTTCTTGTAAATAAGAGATATGGTGCTGTCGGGGACGTACCCGTCAAGCACTCTATCCTCGAGAGGAGAGGACTCCGGGATCGTAGTACCAACCGGGAAAACCAAGTTAAGCGCATGACTGATTTGAAGGTACCGATAACGTTCCCTGTCACTCAGTTTGTACTCCCGCTGGAGTTCCTGAAAGGTCTTGACTCTGCCCTTAGCCCAAAGGTCGCCCTCTTTGCTGATGCCAATGAGGTCCCATCTGTCGAAACCCTTTGACGTCCACAGGTCACCCAGTGCTTCCGCGGCGTACAAAGGGGTCTATTTAGTCAGTTTATCTGTCCATCCCGTGGCGGCGGTCGCACTTCCCCAGACTCGCACCGCAACTGCAGTAGGGCCCGTTAGGTGCTTCCGGTCGGCTCTAGAATGGAGCGCCCTATTGTAGTCGCCCCCGGGCAGTTGCCATCTGTCCATCTCGAACACGGGGTTCGGGACAGGGCCGTACATAGCGTGGTTCACAGCATTCAACTGGGAAGCCCAGTAGTAGCGCTTGATGTCAGGTAACGCGATGCCTCCGTCGTACCAGGGCAAAGTCAATTTTGCCAATGCGATACGCGGTCGCCCGCCCCACATCAACTTCCTCTGCAATCCCTCGATCTCACGAAAATAGCTAGCAGGTACCTAATCAAGTGTATTCTGAATGGCATACAGGAAGCGGGGTAGAGACATCATTTTGAACAGGGCCGCCCTTCCCAAAGGGGAGAGTGGCAAGCCACACCACGCCGCAACGTCCGACCGAAGCCGGGAGAGCGGAGGCAGCAAATTCCACTCATAGCGGGCTTTGGGATCCAGTGAAATGTAGATCCCCAAGTATTTAAAGCCGACTCTAGAAACCGGTATCGGGCAAATGCGGGGAAGAAGGGGCCCATCATCCATGAGTGGATAAATACAGGACTTGGCCCAGTTAATGACCAAACCGGAGTTCCTCCCAAAGGAACGTAACACATCAAACAGGACACCCAATGACTTACGGGGAGAGGTAAGATATAGCAGTATATCATCGGCATAGAGTGATATCCAGTCCTCGAAGTCGGGCGACCAGCGGATGCCCTTAAGCGAAGGTTCCCAACGGAGCCACGCTGCCAGGGGCTCAAGGGCAAGCGCAAAGAGGAGCAGCGACAAGGGGCATCCCTGTCTCGTACCGCGTCCGAGGGTGAAGGGTTCCGAAGCCCTGCCATTAACCACCACCTGTGCCAGTGGCTGCTCATACAAAAGCTTGACCCACCCAATGAATTTAGGGCCGAAACCAAACTTAGCAAGGGCTGCCCATAAATATGGCCACTCCACCGTGTCGAAGGCCATCGAGGCATCAAGTGAAACCAAGATGGCCGGCTCCCTAGGAGACCCCGCCCTTGCCAAGACGCCATGGAGGCGATGAAGATTGAGCGCGGTATTACGATATGGTATAAATCCAGACTGGTCCGGATGGATCAAGTCAGCAATCACCGTAATCAGCCGATTTTCCAAAAGTTTTGCGAGAATTATGTGTTCAACATTCAGAAGCGAAATCGGCCGATACGATGAGCAATGATCACGGGGCTTGCCATCTTTATGAATGACCACAATGGATGCCAATCTCTGATCCCGAGGAAGAGATCCGAGATCTCGCGATGACTGGAACATCCGACGAAGATACGGCGCCATTTTGTCGGGGCATAGTTTGTACAATTCCACTGGTATGACATTCGGGCCCGAGGCCTTCCCGGAGCGAAGTGAACGGATAGCGAGCGCTACTTAATCGGTGGAAAAATCCGCCTCCATAAGCTCCTTGTCCAAATCCGACAGGCTAGGCAAGGCGATATCCCGAAGCAATAAATGTGAGTCCTCTTCCGGCCTGTCAGAGACCGGCGCATAAACCGCCTGAAAGTGCTGGGCAAAGACTTGGACTATATCAATCAGGTCCACGACACGTGTACCATCCATCCTCTCAACAACAGGCACCACCCGATTCAATCTATCTCTTTTGTCCAAACAGGCAATCAACTTTCCCGCCTTATCCCCAACATCATACAAACGCCCCTGTTGCGAACGGTGCATCGCCTTGGCGGCATCAGTGACCAGCGCCTTGTATTCAGACTGTTTCAGGGCCAAATAATGCAACACCTCAGGGGTGACTCCGGACTCCATCTGCCTCTCTAAGTCAGTGATTTCTCTTTCCAGGTCCACCACCGCAGCATTCTTACGCTTCCTCTCGCTGGCAATGAGGGACAGGGTTTGACCGCGAATCACTGGTTTATATGCCTCCCACAATGGAACAGGGGAGGATACCGATCCCTCATTCTCAGCAAAATAGTAGTCCATACACTTCACCACCTCCGACCTAATCTTGGGATTACGACGGTGCCAGGGGTTGATCTGAGCGATCCGGCCCTCGGCACCCAACTGTATGTCAACTGTAAGTCAAAGCGGAGAGTGGTCAGAGATCCCCCTGGCCAAATGCCTGATTTCACGCACAGAGACCATCTGCACCGCTGGTACAAGAATGTAATCCAATCTCGAGAGACTCCCTTGGGCTCCCGAGTAGAAAGTATACTGGAGCTGTCCAGGGTGCAGTTGCCTCCAACAATCAACTAGACCAAACGTGTCCAGGAGACTCCTGAGCCAAAGCTGTGCCGCGGGCAGGGTTCTGGGGGGGCTACGGTCTTCATCCCCACTAACTACAGAAATAAAGTCGCCACCCACTACCAGCATGCCGTCGGGAAACCCCAGGATCACATTACCCAAATCCGCAAATGTGGTGGTTTGCAGGCCAGGGGGAACATACACAGATAAAATGGAGATCGTTTTTTCCTCCCACCGAGCCGTAATAGCCGCATAGCGGCCCCTGTCATCCAAAACTACGTCATCTATCTCCAGGGGGAGGGAAGTTCTAACCAGGACCCCCGCCCCTCTCGATCCAGAGGTAAATCCAGAGTGAGCCACCAAGTGGTAGCCCCGTCTGTTCAGCGCGTGTCATGTATTTCCAACCAAATGCGTCTCCTGGAGTAAAATCACATCTGGGGCACATAGTTTCAAGTATTGCAAAACGATCACCCGCTTTATCCTATCACCAAGACCGTTAACGTTCCAACTCAGCACCCTAAGCTCCCCACCCCCTATCCATGCATTGGGCACTCCGCCCCCCTCGCCCCGGAACAAGCACACAGGATAAAAGCCAGAACATAGCGCAGCCCCGAGCGAAACATAAAAAAAAAGACCCCCCCACCACCCCCAAAGAACCCCGAAAAACACCCCCCCCACCCTGCACCCCTGCTTTAGACCAAAAAGCCACCCCAAATTGCAGTGTGCCTGTCGCCCCATTAAACTAACCTACAAGAAGAGAGAGAAAGTCCCCAGAGGAGGAAGAAGAGGCCCGATTCCCCCCACCCCGGGTATCCACATTATAAAGCAAATCGATCACAAAGCCACTGCTATAAGTCCAAGGAAATCAGCTCGCCAATGCAGACTCACTACTCCTGTTCAGCCAGGCCCCCTTCGGCACCTCTCGAACTGTCGCTGCTGGTGCGGTTTGATGGCAATGTGTCCAACCATTCACTGACCACTTCAGGGCGATCAAAGAAAAACGCCCGCTCCTCATATTCGATCCTCAGGCGGGCCGGAAAAAGCCTGTCATACTTCAGTCCCATATCCCTGAGCCGTCTCTTCACCCCGGTGAAACCCATGCATTGTTTCTGCACCGCCTGCGTGAAGTCTGGATAGAAACTAATTGAGGCATTGTCAAACTTAGTGGGACCTGTAGTATGTGAGGCTTGCAGGATAGCGTCCCGGTCACGAAAATTAAAGATTCTGGCGATGATAGGCCTTGGTGCGGCCCCCAGCTTTGGCTTCCCACCGGGGACTCTATGAGCTCGCTCCACGGTAAAAAAGTTGCTAAGGCCCTTAGGCATAAGATGTTTCAGGACCAGATCCTCCACCAGAAGGTCCGTAGACACATCCGCAGAGTTCTCCGGAACCCCCACGATGCGGACGTTATTGCGCCTGGCCCGGCTCTCGAAATCCTCCAGCCGGCGGGCAAACAGGTCGTTGGAGGTTCGGAGAGTGCGAACCTCAGCCTGGAGGTCCGAGACATCAGTAGTCAAGCTCGCAGTTTTAATATCCAGGGACTTGACCCGCTCATTCGTTTTACCCAGGTCCGCCCTAATAAGGTTAACCTCGATCGCCACTGTGTCGATCTTCGCAGCAAGGGTTTCATATTGTTGGCCCATAGTTGTTCGAACACTGGTGATGGCGCCCATTATGTCCTTCAATGTCGGCTCCTCCGTTATAGGAGTACCATCTCCGGTCCCCTCAAGAGCCTTGCTCGCTCCGCCTGGGGACCCTTTTGGGCGAGTGTAGCGCTCTATGGTCTGGGTTTGAAAAGCACTACCACGATGCGTGCCCTTGGTGTTCTGTTTCTCGGTATCCGCTTTGCCCGCCATGTTGAGCAATGATCTCCGACGGAACCGGTGGGATTTGGTCAAAATGGTCCCGCTCTCGGTGGCCCACAAGGGCAAGAGGGCCAAGATCCAAAGCAAGCGTAAGACCTGCCGCAGGAACAGGACAATCGTGTAGAGCAGCCGTAGACCGCCGTCAACAATGACCCAAAGCAAAACCGAAAGTACCACAGGGGCTGTGGGCGTGGCACACTAGCCGTTGTTGTTGAATTGCCACCTGGGTACCTCGGGGACTCAAGTCCGGAGATGGTCTACGATGTAGGCCGCAAACTTCAGGGTGCAGCAAGTCCGGTTCTCGGCGTCCGATTTGTTTTTTGAAAAAAGTTCTCAGGATCAGCAGGGCATAAGCAATAAATACCCGTCGTCCAAATCAGGATGTGTGGCAGGATAGATGCGGGAGGCGAAGAGGGTCTCGGGAGCCCTTTGCTCACGCGTCCATCTTGGAACCGCGCGAAGCTCCTCCCCCAGGTGCTATTTTTTAATCAAACATCCCCCTATTGTCGGGCAAGTGGTGGCCTTCTGAGTTGAATCCGCCCCACTCCCCGGTCAAAGTTGCACCCAATCTCAGCGTCCAAATTGACAATGAACTATCTTACAAAACCCAAATCCATAAGGTCACCTCAGCCTGTTTCGGCAAACTCCACATGATAAAAAAGATGTCCCCCTATCTTCCCTCTGAGTTAATTAAGACAGTAATCAATGCCCTCCTCACGTCTCATTTGGATTATGCCAACAGCCTCTATCTGGGAGTGCCAGCCTACCTCCGACATCGGCTACAGATAGTACAGAATGCTGCAGTCAGGCTGATCTGTAAGGTCCCGTACCGCCACTTGATCTCTCCTCATTTGAAGAACCTTCATTGGTTGTCTATTACTGCACGCATCCAGTTTAAAGCCCTGGTGCTTATCTTCAGGGCTCTGAATGGTAAGGGGCCTGGATACCTCAGACGAAGGTTGAAGATAGTCCATTCATCCAGAGCACTCAGATCTAATCACCTCCGGCTCTTGCTTCCCCCCAGATTCCGTCTAGCTAGAAAGGGTGGCAGAGCCTTCGCGGTAGTGGCCTCCAGACTCTGGAATGCCCTGCCGGTTTATCTCCGCCTAATGGATTCAGAACCCCAGTTCAGGAGGAAACTAAAGGCACTCCTATTCTCCAGCTGCTAACTTTTCAAGTTTCTTTCGTTCGCGGTCCACAGCGCCGGGACACCCCCGTTGGGGGTAGCCGTGTGCTCAATAAATGTCAGTATAATAATAATAATAATAATAAAATAATAATAATAATAATAATAATAATAATAATAATAATACAATGACCCTAAGGCTGCCTGGGACTGGATTGAGAGTATTAAATGGAAGGATGCCAAGCGCCCCAAGATGAGAAACAGAAACCGAAGAAGGGAGACCAAGGGAAATGGCTAAGAAGGCGCCAATGCCGGAGGGTTACCAAGAAGCCAAGTCTGTCAAGGACAGCAGCAGAGAGAGCAGACAGCCTGCAGGCAGTGGCAGAATTGATGCGCAGCGGGAGACATCACAGGAGAGAGGTTCAGATTCGAAATAAGGAACTGATGAGTTGGGCTCTGATGTTTCCCACAAAAGCAGTGTTGGCATGCCGAGTGTGACTCTACAGACTGCAGATTGATTATTTGGCTAAGTGAGTGAGTGTTTCTGGCTTTCCTCCTTCTCCTCCTCGTTCTTTCTTTCCTCACCCTATGAGGTAGATTGCCTATGTTTAAATATGTATGAGCCGCGTAATTTACCTACGGGGGGTGTGTTGTTCCTGGGCACGGGCTGGAGAGGACATTCTTGGCTGGGACATCATGCACGATCACTACATTTTGTTAGAGCTTAGATTTGCTTGCTAGGCTCCCTTGTAGGTCCTTGTGCTTGTAGCTGGGGGCCTGAATGATTTGTCCTATTTACGATACATGCAGTTTTTTTGTAAGTTTGGGTAGCTGACCGTTGTCAGTCCGCTCTTGGGAAAGGGTGTTGATGGGTTGTGTTCGTTGTTATAGACCAAGAGGTCTGAGAAAAATTTTTGGGCTGATGGAGGGGGGGGGGGGGGGGGGTTAGGGGTGGAGGTGATCGGAGGATCGATGGCACGAATGATTGACCAAATCGAGGCGTTCAATTTCCTTATTTGGAATATTAGGGTATGGGTTCACACTCAAAACAATACAGCTTACTGAATTACATCAGACGCAGGGGCGTTCATGTAACACTATTGAAGGAGACCACCTTCACTGAGACAGAAGTGGTCTGTCTGAAACATAGATGGAGAAGTCAATTATTTGCAACTGTTTACTCAGATTTTGCTAGGGGGTTGCTAGTTTGGATTAGGCCAGGGTTCTCCTTTCAGCTCTCCTGGAAAATTGTTGATGCAGAAGGAAGGTTTGTGGTGATCACGGGCAAGTTAAAAGGTAGAGAAATCACAATAGAAAGTGTGTATGTGCCAAACCATGAGCAGCTCCCCTTTTTAGACAGGTTCTCGAGGACTTTGGTAGGAGAAACACATAAAAGCCTGATATTCGGAGCGGACTTTAATTGCATGTGCAACACTATGAGGGACAGATCCACTCCAATCAGAGGTATATTAGCAACGGCCACGGCTAAAGGTTTCAGAAGCTGGCCGAAGGGTGGAACCTATTGGATGTCTGGTCTGAAGGTTACAGAATGCCAATCAGAGAGCCTACTCTTATTATTCTCCACCTGTATGATTTACATACATGGTTGGATATGTTTCTTTGTTCTACTTACTTAGCCCCTATGCTGTCAGGGACTGAGTACTTGGGTAGATCCCTCTCAGATCACAATCCTTTGCTTATGCGATTTGCTCCTACCCCCCAAAGGGCCCCAATGCTGCTGTGTGAGATTAGACCCCGCTTTGATAGAAGGCAACGGCTTCCGACAGATCTTTTTAGTGGTGCTGGTCACATATTTTACAGAGAATCAGGGCACTGCTGGTTCCCCAATGGTGGAGTGGGATGCATTTAAAGTGGTGACTAGGGGACAATGTTTAAGACAGTTAGTGGGACTACGACGGGTGATCATGCAGAAATTGGGAACACTGGAAACCCAACTCCAGGAGTTGGACAGAGATGGTGCAAGAGGGGATGAGGTGGGGAGTAAACTGCAGAGGCGCAAAGTCTTTATAACTCTACCTGGGGAGGCTGGGGGCACTGGATCTTAAAATTTTTCAGGCGAAACAACATGATGAGGGAGGTAGGGCCAGAAGGCTGTTGGTGTGGCTGGTTAGATCTGAAAGCAGAGGAGCGCAAATTCCTAGCATCACTGATGTAACTGGGCAGGTGTTGTGCTCCCCGAAAGCTATTAATGAGACATTTTGAGAATATTATGAGACACTATATTGGCACCCAGAATATAGTCGGGAAGAGGAGCTTCAAGCACACTTAGATGGATTGCGATTACCAGGGCTTGTCAGGGAAGTTCAAAACTCGCCAGCCTTGCCGGTTAAGGCGGGTGAAATCAGGATAGCAATCAAGGACATGGCTCGGGGGAAAACTCCTGGGCCGGATGGCCTACAAGCTGAGTTTTATGTTACCTTCGTGGATATTCTGTCCCCAAAGTTTAAGCAACTTTATGCTGCGGCATTTCGTGAACACCGGTTACCGCCTTTGATTAGAGAAGAGTTGGTAGTTCCTTTACCAAAAACCATGAAGGAACATCCAACACTACTGGAATTTAGGCCTTTGTCTATGTTGAACATGAACTTTAAAATCTTAAGGAAAACGCTAGCTACTAGGCTTCTACCCTACATGCAAAGATTGGTCTATACTGAACAAAACGAGTTTATACCATTGTGCTACACGTCGAACAATCTGAGACGATTGTATAGTGTCCTTCCTATTCCATAGGGATTTGGGGGATTACCCCGATGCTGTGGTGATGGTGATAGATCTTGAAAAGGCATTCAACTCTCTGCGCTGGAATTCTTTACAGGCAGCAATGACAAAAATGCAGATGGGAGCTGAGTGGTTAAACTGGGTCCGCCTCATATATGAGGGTCCCACAGCTCGAGTACGAATGGAAATACAGTGTCTGCATCTTATGCCATCTATATGGGATCTAGACAGGGCTGTCCCCTGTCTTCACTGCTTTTCATATTGGCTATGGAACCTTTGGCAGCCTGAGTTCGACAGGAGGGTGGGAGATTAGGGGTGATGCTGGATGGAATCTGTCATATTATATCGTTATACGCAGATGATGTGCTCCTTTATCTACGAGAAGGGTCTCTTGTTCTCCGAGTGATCCTCCCAATATTGGAGGAATTTGCGGAGCTTTCAGGCTTACGACTTAATAAAAGAAAGACGTGAGTGTTCCCCTTGAATCCCACCTTGCCTCAATCCCTGGCTCTTTCACCAGATCTGGGGTGTTCTCCAATATCGTTTAAATATCTGGAGATCCGGAGCTATCATAAGCAGGAGGGCCTGTTTGACAGGAATCTTGGGAGCGCACTAAGGGATCTTCGTGCAAATGTGGCCTTTTAGAGTACTCTTAAATTACTAGTCATGGCTAGAGTGGCACCGTCAAAGTTGGTTTTATTGCCCCAGCTTCTTTGTTATTTTGTCAACTTCACAGTGGTAATATCTAGGTGCTGGTTCAAGACATTGGACATGATCCTGAGGGATCTCGTGTGGAATGGTGGACGAAACAGAGTTTCACTGCAGACTCTGAGGTTGCCGCTTGCAAGTGGGGGATTGGGGCCCCAGATTTCGAGGCATATTATTTAGCAGCTTAACTGCAATGGTTTTACCGATGGCTAGTTGGAAGAGGACTGGACACACTGTCTTTGGCTTCTGGATCCATGCGGGCAATTCTACTTCCCAGGATGCTTGATCGGCGTCAGAAGATCAGGCAGATGGGGGTGTTACTCTCTGTAGCAATGACGTGCTAAGACAGAGGTACAGCAAGATCCAAGGGCCCTCAGATCTATGCACCTAGTATTCCTCTTGATGGGCTCCCCTAAGAGGGAAGGAGTCCTCCCCTTAGACAGAGACAGTTACAGGGATGGGTTGACATGGGAGCACAAACAGTTGGTGACTGCTATAAAGAATGAGAACTGTTTCCACTAGTGGAATTCTTAAACTACCATGGACTACCACTGGGACAATTTTTGAACTACGATAGAATGCGAGGGGCATTGACAGCGTTATGGGGGACAGCTGTGGAAGAGCCAGACAACAACGAGCTCCTTCTGGCGCTGGTGACGTTGGGTTCAGCATGTCAGCTGTTGAAGTGGCTTTCTCTGGCTATAATGGAGATGCCTTTCCCTTGCCTTGCCTGCGGGAGAGATGGGAATGCACACTAAATAGGCAATTGACGGACAAGAAGCTGCAAAAAAAGTGTCCAGAAACACAGCCTAAATTCTTGCATTTTAATATATTGCACAGAACATACCTCACTCCACACCGACTGAATGTGGTATATGGGGTGGAAGACCAGGCCTGTGCCAGATACGCTCAGAAGGATACAGACTATGATCATATGGTCTGGCTTTGTATGGGGCTTAAAGAATATTGGACTAGGGTGGTGGACATGATGAATGGAGTCCTGACATTAACCTTGAAGTACACACCGGAAGTCTGCCTCCTGGGTCTGTTTCCACAACCCAAATCTCACTGATTAAGGCTTAGATTTGCTGATCTGGCTATGCTTCTGGCTCAGAGAGGGATAGCACTTAAGTGGAAGGCATGACAGGCTCCGTTAGTGGTTAAGTGAGAAGACGATGTATCCAATTGGGCAAGAGCAGAGGAGAGGGCCTTAATAAAGTAAGACAAAATCACGAAGCAACAAAAGACTGTGGCGGAGCCGTGGGCTGATATTGTCCTCTCCCCTCTTCCCCTCTTCTCCTTTATTTCCCCATCCCCCTGAAGGGTCGCCCCCTTGATGGTCAAAATAGCATCAGTCAATAGAGCATGGAAGTTTCGCAGCTAACAGACCCCTTGTAGTTCGTTACAAGTTGAAGTTATTGGTTAATTGTGCTGTAGCACGGAGTTGATTTTTTAATGATTTATTTTCTTAATTTTTAGTGAGGTACATCAATTCTTTTACATCTTGGCTGACTAAACACATGACAGGCAAAATGTGCTACTTGCTGGACGTTGTATTCAACAATAATGAGCACTGTAATTCCCTAAATATATACTCCTTATTGTAGAACGTAACATGTTATGTTATGTTACGATTTTGCTGAAGCGCGACAGCTGCGCCAGCAACGGGAGATTGATTTATGGATGGTTGTGCAACTTGGGAAAGGGATTCCCCCCAGAAGTTATCGGTAGGGATAAAGAAACAGATTGGATAGAAGGGGTGAATTACCTGCATGTATGATTATTGTAACAAGTTGCATCAAGATATGTATATTGTACAACGTACTTTTCTTACCATGGAACTGTAAACGTGTTGAGTATAATTCTAGCTATATATCAAAATGTCAACAAAAAAGATATATATAAAAAAAAATCAATACATTTCAAGCACAGTGAAACCAATATGGCTCCACAGAAAGGAGAGAGAGGATGATGTCTAAACCATAGGACCTTATTAGCAGTGTTGGAAAGTGGGTTATTAATAGTGGTAAATATGCATCTACCTCTGGCAATAAGGCCACTAACACAATATAGGGCTCAGTTAAGATCTCAGTAAATTATTCTTATGCTCAACCCTAGGTACTTTGTCTGCAAACAGGCTGGTTTAACTGAGGAGACATGTATGTAAAGCATTTAAAACCACCAATTCAGTAAAGAATTGACACAACACATAATAAAAACCCAACACCAATTAATAAGCATTGGAAATATTTGTATCTTTAAAATAACACCAAAACGACAAACATCCAATTTAGGAAACCAAAGATATCAATTTTTAATGAATAAGCACTCTATAGCACTTAGAAACCTATACCGCCACTTTGGGAAATCTGGTCACGCTTTACACTAATTTTGCGAAAAACATAGACCTAAAAGCTTGTATCTCTGTATATACAGCTGATAATGCAACAGTGTATTAGTGGCCAGATTGTCCACTGCTGTGGAAAGCCTTCTAATCTTTAAATCATTTGAGGCAACCCCTGCTGAAGGAATGATAGTTCCGCAAATGTCTTCTACTAGTTGTGAAGCACTACTGCCACTACGTTTAGGTATACTAAATGGTCACTTTCAATGTGCATCTAAATTATCTAGATGGTACATTTTTGGGAACACTAATGCAAGATTACAAGTATCTGCCCAATATGCTGACAAATTAAAGTAAGCATTCTGTTCACGCACAAAATAAACTAGAGGAATCCCTTGAGGTTTTCCTGCAATAATTTGAGCAGGGTTGCCTAACATTTCAAATTTAAGTTTACACACCCTCAGTCCCATATGCATATTTCTGTCTGCCCTTTCCCTCTTGTAAATGCACAACTTCCCTTCAAGCTTCTAATCCTTGGTACTGCAGTTACTTTTTGCTCTCAGGAGTTCTCCGTAGGGTATACTCCATTTGAGCTTGTGATGGTGGTGACTCTTAGCATGAGGGATGTTATTTCCGGCTGAATTTTACCAGCACAATGCATACTAACACCATAGAGATCTTGGATTTAATGGTAGATGTCAAGTACAACACCATACATTCAAGCCTGTATAAGAAATCCACAGCTGGAAATAGCCTCCTGCATGCCAAGAGTCACCACCCTCACAAGCGCAAATAAAGTATCACCTACAGGGAACTCATGAGAGCAAAAAGGAACTACAGTACCAGTGACACTTACCAAGTCGAAGAAAAGAGGATGGCAGATTTAGAGCAAGGGGTTACCCAGGGTAGGGAATCAGCGCAGCCATGGACAAGGTAGCAGGCACTGACAGAGTTAGCCTTTCCGACACCTAAACATAAACAAGGAGAAAACAGAGAGGTGAGACTTACCGATACTTTTAATTGTGAGTCAGCAGCTGTTTGCAAGATTATGAAGAAGCATTGGTATGTAGTCAGATAGGATTTGTCTATCGGTAAGCTGGTGAGCCCTAGTCAGCATATCATATATCGAAAGTGTAGTTCGCTAAAATATATGCTGACTAGGGGCATTTGACCAAAGGGAGGGTAAGCTCTGTATCCTGGTTGAGGGAACTCCTTGAGTTCTACTAGGGCTGGGCGTAGTTTGCGAAGTAGCGTTACGTGAAGCTACGCAAAGCTACGTGTAGCACTCTGCGAACTGCTTAGTACCCTGTTCGTACTGTGCAAGATGCCGTTTTCAATGATTGCACAGTGCTGACAAGCATCCGGCACTGTAGTGCGAGTTGTAGTTTTCTGAGGCTCGAGTAGATTTTTACTCGAGCGGCAGCTTTCTCAACCCGGACTGGTAGTTTCTCATCGTGAGCAGTCACGAGCATATACGACCACTCGCAATGAGAAACTTGACCTTCCCGCGTTGAGAATCTCGCCGGGAGGTTTATTTTCCACACTCGCAATCGGCAACTTGATGTTGCTGATCGCCAACGAGGAAAAAGTCTTGCCGGGATGTCATTTTGCTTGCTCGTGGTCGCCAACTTGATGTTGAGGACCGCGAGCAAGCAAAAAATGACCGCTGCACTACGGTACGCTGCGCTACGGTACGCATGTTTGCACTGTGCTACGTGCAGTTTGCTTAGTGTGAAGTACCGCAAACTTCACAAACTACGAAAGCGTAGCGTAGTGCTTTGCCCAGGGTTAAGTACTAAAAGTGCAGTAAATGCAAAGTATGCGCAAACAGTACCAATGTACAAGCATATTCTCTACTAACTGGTAGGAAGGTGAAGATAGAGAAATTCATTAACTGCAATAGTGATTTTGTGGTTTATGTCCTGGTTTCTATATGTGACTTGAGATATGTGGGGAGCACTATTGTTCCTGTTGCGAAAAGTATACAAGACCATTTCCGTGTCATTGAGAAAACTTCTGTAAACTATGCCATGGCGAAACATTGGAACCAGGTGCCTGGGCTGAATATCGATTTTTCTAAACGATAATTTTTTGCCATTGACAGGATTCCAGTGCAGGGAATAGGGGGAGACTGGAAAGGGGCGACCATTCGGTCCCCCCGAACGTATGGCAGAGTACCACGATCCCCCCGGGAAGCCATCTTGGGCGGGAGGCGAGTCTCGGCTGGTATGCCCGAAGCGGCGTAGCCGGGGCGCGCCTTTTCCCGCCCTGGAGTGGGCTGGCCTAGACACTGACGAGGCCGGGCCACGCCCACGGGGCAGGCCGGGGCGGGTTTACGCCCGCCCTGAAGACGGATAAAAGGAGCAACAAGCCAAGGAAGCATCCTCTTGTTCCTGTGCTCTGAAGCTGCACCACCTCGCTGCACGTGAGCTCGAGACGGAACGAAGAGCCAATTTTGAGCATTATAATCTTCTTGTTTGTTTTGCAGATACTCTGTCGGAGAATGCCTAAGAAGGCTGGAAAACGAATGACTACCGAGCAGATGCTGCGAGTTCTCATGAAAGAGGTAACCGACCTAAAGAAGCGAATGGCGGAGAAAGACGAGGAAGGGGGGCCGAAACGTCCTCTGGCGGGAACAGCTCCGGGGGGAAAAGGCAAGAGGCCCAGGAGGGGAACAGCTGGGGGAGACGTCCCAGTTCCCTGTACTCCGCTCGAAGCACCCACTCCGGTCCCGGAGGAAGGAAATCCGATTCCCGTTGTGGTCACCCCCGTGTCCGGGGAGGATATGCCGCCCGAGCTGGCAGCACAATTAGCAGCGTGGTTGGGTAAAGGTAGCAAGGGCGCCACGGCTGATGACGCGCAGGTGTTGATGAAACAGCTGCGGGAAACAAGGGAAGCGACGAAGGCACCATCGCCGGCTGCGGCAGTTGAGAAACCACCTGGGTCAGGTCCAGTCGCAGATACAGCTTCCGGTTCAGGTAAGCGGCCATTGCCGATTGCGAGGGATGAGTCGGCACCCTCTCGAAGGGAAAGGTTGCGTCAACATGTCCCTCTGGCTATCAAGGAGAAGATATGGGCAGGGGAGTATATAAACATCTTCTCGTTGCTTACCGATCATTATGAGATGGAGCATGTTAAGAGTCAAAAGGAGCTCATGCATCCGAGTGTTTGGCGCGCAAAGATGGCCGCCTTTAAGGTAAATGAAAACATTGGCAATTGGGGCAAAGCGTGGGGGTTTTTTACATCCATCTTAGGTGAACGTAGGCCCGAATTGCTGCCCGAATTGCCGATTTATCAGTCACGGATCATGGGGTATTCAGTGTCTCACGAGGGCAACCATTGGTTTTGTTACGACAATATTTTCAGAAAAGCAAAAGAGCATGATAAAAACTTAACTTGGGATTGTTATGATTCTGTGTCCTGGTCCAAAATGGAGGATTCTGGTATGTTGAAGGTGCCATTGGTAGGGAGTTACGTGGGTGAATCCTCCCGCCAATATGCGGGGACGCCCTTTCGATCAGGTACAGGTAACGACAATCACTCGAGGCCAATCGGCAACGCAGGAAAAAGGGGGGTTTGTTGGAACTTTAACAGGGGGAAATGTACGAGGCCCCAGGGGTCATGCAAATTTAGGCACGAATGTGGGGGGTGCGGGCAATCATCCCATTCTGAGTCCATGTGCAGAGCCAAAACGGGTGATAACGGGGGTAGAGGAGGCGCCAAACAGGTCTGACATAGTCCGAGGGGCGCCTTTACCTACTCCGATTGATACCATGGCAATGATTCCCTGGCTCAGTGAATACCCGGATCACGCTTCCGCTGGGGTGTTACGGGACGGATTTTCGTATGGTTTCCGCATCCCAGTGAGGGAGTTTCAGGGTATAGCAAAATGTAAAAACCAGATATCGGTCTTACAGCATACGACCGTGGTACAGGAAAAGATCGGGAAAGAGGTGGCTCGAGGTCGAGTCGCCGGTCCATTTAATGTGCCACCAGTTGCTAACTTTGTTTGTTCCCCTTTAGGGGTGGTCCCCAAGAAGGACCCGGGTGAGTTTCGGCTGATACATAACTTATCAGCCCCACGTGGTCTTTCCGTAAACGAGGCAATAGACCCGGAAGTGTGTTCGGTGCGGTACGCATCCTTCGATGAGGCCGTAGCCATATTGAATCGCCTGGGGCCCGGAGCGCTGATGGCAAAATCTGATATCGAGTCAGCGTTCCGGTTGCTCCCGGTACACCCAGACGATCAGCGTCTCCTTGGTTTCATGTTTCAGGGTCACTACTACATGGACAGGTGTATGCCGATGGGGTGCTCTATATCGTGTGCCTATTTCGAAAAGTTCAGTTGCTTCCTGCAATGGGTCTTCACAAGGAAGACGGGGTTTAAACATGTTATGCATTATCTCGATGACTTTTTGTTTCTGGGGGCAGCCGGGGATCCAGAATGTGGACAGGCTTTGACTGCATTTTGTGTCTTGATGAATCAGTTTGGCGTGCCATTGGCACCAGGTAAGACTGTGGGTCCCTCGACTTGCCTTGAGTTTCTGGGGATCGAGCTCGATTCCAAAGAAGGTTGTTTTCGTTTACCAGATGACAAAGTGTTAAGATTTAGGGCATCCTTGCAAATGTGTATAAGTGAGTCTAAGGTGAAGCTACATCAATTACAGCAATTGGTGGGACAGTTGAATTTTGCCCTGAGAGTTATACCGATGGCCCGCCCCTTTTCTCACTCGATCGCTCAAGCCATGGTCGGCCTGAGGGAGGGTCATCATCGCACAAGGCTCTCGGCAGAGGTTCGCCAGGACATGCGCATTTGGTTGGCATTTCTGGCGGATTTCAATGGTCGAATTGTCTGGAACAAACCGGCCGTGTCCTCTGAGGAGCTAGGGCTGTGGACAGATTCGGCAGGGAGCATTGGTTTTGGTGCCATATTCGGCACTCAGTGGTCGGCACAAAAATGGCCGTCATGGTGGCATGATAGTGGTCTGACAAGCAACATTGCTTTCCTAGAACTTTTTCCCATACTGGTGGCCCTGAGAACTTGGCCCGAGGGGTTCAGAGATCACTCTGTGGTATTCTGGTCTGATAACATGACCGTTGTTGAGTGTATCAATAGCCAGGCAGCACGATGCAAATGGATTCTGAGATTGCTCAAGGAAATTGTGTTATTGTGTATGCAATTGAATGTACTATTTAGGGCAAGACATGTCCCGGGGGTGATGAACCAGGCGGCTGATGCGCTTTCTCGTTTTCATATGCAGGCCTTCTGGGGTTTTCTGCCCACAGCGGACCCAGTGGCAGCACCCTTTTCCGAAGCTCTCTGGTCTCTCGGTGCCCAGAACTACAGAACCTCGTGGGAGAGAGTTTAGCACCCAGGACGAGGAAGGCATATGAAGGGGCGTTCCGTTCCTATTGGGCCTTTTTGGGGGCGGCTAGAGGGGAGCTTTGGGGCCAGGAGGAGTTGGTAGTGAAATTCCTGCTGTCTTTACGTCAGGCAGGCAAATCAGTGGCTACGGCCCAGAGGCATCGGGCCGCCATTTCCTTTGTGGCTAGGGCTCATGGGATCCAGGACCCGACAGCGTCTTTCGTTGTGCAAAAAGCGCTACGTGGGTGGCAACGCCTTGAGGGTCGCAGAGTAGATGAAAGGCGCCCGATAGGTTTGGATAGGTTGGCCCTGTTATTATCTAGACTCCCTGCAACATGTTCATCCCAGTATGAAACGGTGTTATTCCGAGCCGCTTTTACGCTGGCATTCCATGGGGCCATGCGAGTAAGCGAACTAGTGGCGAGGAACAAGCAGGACGTGATGGGGGGACTGTGCCGAGAGCACGTTCAGATCAGAGGGGAGACGATGATTCTCTCGTTCATCAGGTCCAAGACCGATCAGGGTGCAATGGGTGATTGCATAATCATACAAAGGATCCCCGGGTCCTCCATGTGCCCGGTGAGTTGTGTAGAGGAATATTTGGCACAAAGGGTGGCATCATGGGGGGGGACCTTGTTGAGACACGCTGACACCACCCCACTGACGAGGTTTCAGTTTCAGCGGGTGCTTTCGATGTCGATTACGGCTGCGGGCTTGAACCCGGGCGAGTTTGGGACCCATTCCTTTCGGATAGGGGCTGCTACAGAGGCTACAGCCAGGGGGCTGAATGTCGAACAAATTAAACGTGTGGGGCGTTGGTCCTCCAATTGTTATAAGAGGTATGTGCGGTTGCACATGTTGTGAAGCTGTAATGATGTACTCACGCTTCTTGTTTTTGTTTGGTTTCAGTTGCGCAAGCCTACGAGGCGGGGCGGACTATGCAGTCGACCCAACACCGGGCCAGCGGTCAGACTTCACCGGCTGTGAAAAAGGAGGTGTGGGTCGTGGGCCACTCATACGTGAGGCGTGCCGCGGACGTATTCAAAGCAGGTGACATGATTCACGTGGCTGGGGAATACGGGTACAGTATGTCCTTCTACGGAAAGGGCGGACTCTGTATTGACCAGTTTCAATCATTTTTTGAGGGTTTGCTAGGGCGGACGAGGTCACCGCCGTCTATAATCATAGTACATCTTGGGGGCAATGATTTGGTCACCACTGGTAGACGACTTCTCCTTGAGGCGATGCTTTCCACTGTAAGTTGGTTGGCGAGGAGAGTTCCAGGGTGCACGATTGCATGGTCACATATGATCCCACGAAAAGTATGGCGGGGGGCTATTTCTGTTTCTGCTCTGAATCATTCAGTAAGGAAAATTAATAACAAAGTGAGTAGATTGTTCCGTTCCAATACACTGCATTCTATTTCGCATGGTTGTATTACTGGTGACAGTATGTATTTGGGGGATGGTGTTCATTTGTCCCGGGTGGGGAACGAGTTACTCATAGGGGACTGTATAGCTTGGCTAAAGACTTTAAGACATGACCTTTAGGTAGGAGTGTTGTGGGGGGTCCGGATAGCCGGTCAACTATCCGGCCTGTGGCGGTAAGGTCATGATCGGTGAGCACTAATTGGAAGATCCCTATGAGTGGGCGTCACCCATTACGGATGGGAGCGCTCGAGGGAGGTGGCCATTGGCCCCTCAACGGGGTAGGCGGTCCCTTCTAAGGATGGGCCGCCGAAAGGAAAGGAAAGGCGGTCAAGGCCCCTTCCTGGGAAGGAGGGGCTACAGCCCCCTCCTGGAGAATTTCCCGGGGCCAGGTCATCTGCGACCGCAGATGCGGTAAGTTGTGTGGGGTTGGGGGGGGGGTCTACGCTACCTTCTAGATACCTCACACGAGTCCTCGGACGACCTTTAAGTGGCGTCGAGTTTATTGGGGCCCCCGTCAAGTCAAGGGAAATTGGTAGTTGCACTCGAGGTACACCTCTGTGCGGTCGCCCCTCATAAGTGAGGGGGATATTTCTGGTTTAGGGATCTTGACACCGGTTACGACCTTGCCGTTGGCCCTTAAACGTTAGGATGTACAATTTCAAAATTTCAAGTTAAATGTTTTGTAGGATGTTAGTTCGGCTAGGAGAACCTTTGTATTAGAGAATATGTTAAGGTTAGCCAAACATCGCAATGTGGTAATGAAATTGTACATAATATGAAACTGTTATTTTAATGTTTTAATTTTGTTTCATATTTTAATAAATACGGCCGGGAGGGTCACTCCCTCCCGTCTTCCAAAAAGTTCAGAACTGTTTCCGGTTTCCCATCCTTGGGGATTGTGTTGAGAGGGGGTGGCGGGTATCTCAGCCATATGGAAAGGGGCGACCATTCGGTCCCCCCGAACGTATGGCAGAGTACCACGATCCCCCCGGGAAGCCATCTTGGGCGGGAGGCGAGTCTCGGCTGGTATGCCCGAAGCGGCGTAGCCGGGGCGCGCCTTTTCCCGCCCTGGAGTGGGCTGGCCTAGACACTGACGAGGCCGGGCCACGCCCACGGGGCAGGCCGGGGCGGGTTTACGCCTGCCCTGAAGACGGATAAAAGGAGCAACAAGCCAAGGAAGCATCCTCTTGTTCCTGTGCTCTGAAGCTGCACCACCTCGCTGCACGTGAGCTCGAGACGGAACGAAGAGCCAATTTTGACCCACCCACCAGCCCCTGAGGACAGCAAGTGGTTTTGAATAAAGTTTGATGTGATAACTCTTGTGTTTTACAGGTACCAGATTATTATCGTGATAACTTTGAATATGCAATAAAGAAAAGGTCAATTGTGGTATGTTTTGCAAATAAAGTTATCCTGCTCTAAGGTTGATCAGTAGCATGCTTTTAATAAAGTGGTTGCTCTTAACTGTCCTTCAAGTAATTTAGCCATTTAGTTTAGAACTGTCGTATTTATTTTGGTCGGGCGGTAAGGTCATGATCGGTGAGCACTAATTGGAAGATCCCTATGAGTGGGCGTCACCCATTACGGATGGGAGCGCTCGAGGGAGGTGGCCATTGGCCCCTCAACGGGGTAGGCGGTCCCTTCTAAGGATGGGCCGCCGAAAGGAAAGGAAAGGCGGTCAAGGCCCCTTCCTGGGTAGGAGGGGCTACAGCCCCCTCCTGGAGAATTTCCCGGGGCCAGGTCATCTGCGACGGCAGATGCGGTAAGTTGTGTGGGGTTTGGGGGGGGTCTACGCTACCTTCTAGATACCTCACACGAGTCCTCGGACGACCTTTAAGTGGCGTCGAGTTTATTGGGGCCCCTGTCAAGTCAAGGGAAATTGGTAGTTGCACTCGAGGTACACCTCTGTGCGGTCGCCCCTCACAAGTGAGGGGGATATTTCTGGTTTAGGGATCTTGACACCGGTTACGACCTTGCCGTTGGCCCTTAAACGTTAGGATGTACAATTTCAAAATTTCAAGTTAAATGTTTTGTAGGATGTTAGTTCGGCTAGGAGAACCTTTGTATTAGAGAATATGTTAAGGTTAGCCAAACATCGCAATGTGGTAATGAAATTGTACATAATATGAAACTGTTATTTTAATGTTTTAATTTTGTTTCATATTTTAATAAATACGGCCGGGAGGGTCACTCCCTCCCGTCTTCCAAAAAGTTCAGAACTGTTTCCGGTTTCCCATCCTTGGGGATTGTGTTGAGAGGGGGTGGCGGGTATCTCAGCCATAAGAGAGCGCACTCTGAGGAAACTGGAATCGCAATACATAATCAGGCTAAACAGCAAATATTAGGGTGGCCTCAACCAGAATGAGGAGCTCCATATGCACTTAGGTTAGCCTTTCAGGGCAACTTACAATATTCTAGATATTGTCTGTAAGGATATTATGGCCAAGTTTGTTGAATTTATGTAGGCAAGCTGTACCTTGAGGAATGATATACTTTGGGTAGTGTTTTTGGTTTGTTTTCGGGTGTGTTCTTGTGTTGGTTCTTCCGCCTTTTTTCATGTCTTTTTTGCATTTACTATTTATGAAACTTTGTCATGGGTTAACTCTGGGTGGGATACCAATAGATTGGGGTATGCCACTGGGCAAAATATAAATTTCATCCTTTATATGTCACTAGACATTGATTAGAGTTTCAACACAATCAGCAGTAGCTTTCCTTAAAATTGTGCATATCTGAAATGTGAGTTACTATCAGTGTGGCACTGGCCGATGTCGGATAACAAAATGAGTGTGTCTGCAGCCCAGGAACACTTGAACTAAAGCGCACTAGTGTTTCATTTAAAAATATGAAAAATGTTGTAACCATGTATTTAGTTAATTCACAATACATTTTTGAAGAAGCATTAATTGAGTTTTTTAAATAATAACAAGCACTCTGAAATGAATTGCTCCCTTCTGAGAGTTCAAGTAATGTGCCTGAACCAGTCTGTTTTCCCCTCATCTAAGGCAATATACCTTCCTTGAAGGAGAGGGCACAAGTCTGTTTTACAAAATTATTTTTGTAATTGACTTCTGTTTAGAGAAAATAGGGCATTTTTGCTTCTGGAGTTATGGCTGTGACAAAGAGTGGACAGGTTAAAACGCGTCAGCCGAATAAATAAAATTTCTGTATTTCCTGGAGTGAAGGCTCTTTCTTGAATGGCAGTGCGAGTACTGGTTTGCAACTATATATATAAATATATAAATATATATATATATAAATATATATATATATATATATATATATATATATATATATATATATATATATATATATATATATATATATATATATATATATATATATATATATATATATATATATATATATATATGTATATATATAGATATATATATATATATATTACCTACTGGCGGTCGCCAGTAGGTATATATAGTTAGGATTTTTTCTCTATGGGATTTTTGAAAATTCTATGTCTAATAACTTTGGCGTTTGTGGACGGAATTGGCTGAAATTTTCAGGAAAATGGAACATTTCGTTTCTGAGCAGCCCCTGACAATTTGGGGGGGTTTCATCAAGGGGGGCCGAGAAAAAAGGGGGGTCCCAAAACGCGTTTTTCCCATGTTAATTTCCATAGGGCGGTTGGCCTCACTTTTAGCTCGAACGGCTGAATGGATTTGCACGAAACTTGGCAAAATTGTAGGGACTGTTAGCCCTATGTGCCTTTGCTAGGTCTCAATATATGTGCTCCAGTGGATTTTGAGTAATTTAGGTTCAAAAAAAGATATATATCTGGGCGGAGCCTAACCACACATCTGATCTGATTGGCTGTCAGCACTTCATCCAAGAAGTGTTGGCAGCCATCTTGGGACCAATATACATGATAGCACCTCATTAAAAAGCATTGTAGTTAATAGAGGGTTTTAGGACTTTAGTTACATTATAAATCATTTGTTGATGGTACCATACTCGTTTTAGGAATTGTGGTGGGTTCTAAGGTGATTTTACCATGTGAAAAAACCTTCTGCTGTGATATCATGAATATTGTTTGAAAGAAAACTAATATCTCATGATTTTCCCACAGTGGTTTGGAAGGGGATCTATAAGCTAAACTGAACGCATATTTTCTGTAAATTCACATTATCTTTCTCAGTCATGTGAAAATGAAGTCTGACATTCTCAGTAAAACATGTACATCCAACAAGGACAGAGACTGTCAGTTGATTCCTTTGTGTTCTACTGCAGCCTCCTAGAGTGTTCTAAAGAACAACTAGAGCGCTAACAGTCCTACTTATTACAAAGGTATGGCACACCTGAAGCCATCTTGATTAGAATAAAGTGGTAACTCTTAAAACATTTAATTTAAAAAGAAACAACATGAGGGGGTATATTTTGCCATAGAAAGTATGATTAGTGCTGCAGAATGAAAAATTAGGGCACATTTTGAGTGACTTCTCAAATACTTTTCTATTTCATTAAAACATTCTGACATGCAGTCTCCCAAAATGGCCACCAGAGACAAAAGAGCCCAAATGTAGCCCAAATATCACCCAGATGTAGCCCAAGTATAGCCCAGTGACAGAATGTCCCAGAGTGTTCTAAAGAACAACTAGAGCGCTAACAGTCCTACTTATTACAAAGGTATGGCACACCTGAAGCCATCTTGATTGGAATAAAGTGGTAACTCTTAAAACATTTAATTTAAAAAGAAACAACATGAGGGGGTATATTTTGCCATAGAAAGTATGATTAGTGCTGCAGAATGAAAAATTAGGGCACATTTTGAGTGACTTCTCAAATCCTTTTCTATTTTATTAAAACATTCTGACATGCAGTCTCCCAAAATGGCCACCAGAGACAAAAGAGCCCAAATGTAGCCCAAATATCACCCAGATGTAGCCCAAGTATAGCCCAATGACAGAATGTCCCAGAGTGTTCTAAAGAACAACTAGAGCGCTAACAGTCCTACTTATTACAAAGGTATAGCACACCTGGAGCCATCGTGATGGGAATAAAGTGGTAACTCTTAAAACATTTAATTTAAAAAGGAACAAAATGAGGGGGTATATTATGCAATCGAAGGTATTATTAGTGCTGCAGAAAGAAAAATTAGGGCACATTTTGAGTGACTTTTCAAATCCTCTTCTATTTCATTAAAAAATTCTGACATGCATTCTCCCAAAATGGCCACCAGAGACAAAAGAGCCCAAATGTAGCCCAAATATCACCCAGATATAGCCCAAGTATAGCCCAATGACAGAATGTCCCAGAGTGTTCTAAAGAACAACTAGAGCGCTAACAGTCCTACTTATTACAAAGGTATGGCACACCTGAAGCCATCTTGATTGGAATAAAGTGGTAACTCTTAAAACATTTAATTTAAAAAGGAACAAACAAAATGAGGGGGTATATTTTGCCATATGAATTATGATTAGTGCTGCAGAAAGAAAAATTAGGGCACATTTTGAGTGACTTTTCAAACCCTCTTCGATTTCATTAAAAAATTCTGACATACAGTCTCCCAAGATGGCCACCAGAGACAAAAGAGCCTAAATGTAGCCCAAATATCACCCAGATGTACCCCAAGTATAGCCCAATGACAGAATGTCCCAGAGTGTTCTAAAGAACAACTAGAGCGCTAACAGTCTTACTTATGACAAAAGTATGGCACAACAGAAGCCATCTTGATTGGAATGAAGTGGTTAGTCTGAAAACACTCAATTTAAAAAGGAACAACATGAGGGGGTTAAGTTTGCCATAGAAAGTATGATTAGTGCTTCAGAAAGAAAAATTAGGGATCATTTTGAGTGACTTCTCAAATCCTCTTCTATTTCATTAAAAAAATTCTGACATGCAGACTGAAACATGCACTTTGAATACCAGCAGCAGACGTCCCTGGTGAGCAGTAGCTTTACTACAGTGATCTAATGTGCAACTAGAGTGCTAACATTCAGAATTTATGGCAAATGTGTGACACATCTGAATGCCTTCTTGATGGAACCAAAGTAAACAAGCATTGAAAATGCAATAGATCTCGCCCTCGTTTAAGTTAAAGCCATTCTGTTTGTAATGAGGTGGCTTTTTAGCTTTGCTTTTATTAGTGTTTTTTCAACTTTCATGTAAATAACATGCATCTGTATGCATATAAGTATATGTATGCATGCATTTATGTTTGTATTTATATAGATATACAGATGATATATGTTTATATATGTATGTATATATATATATTCACTGAAAAAACCATAGGCTATAGACCATATATAGTTAGGAATTAGCATTTACAAAACCTTGAAAATTCACTGAAAAAACCATAGGTTATAGACCATATATAGTTAGGAATTAGCATTTACAAATCCTTGAAAATTCACTGAAAAAACCATAGGTTATAGACCATATATAGTTAGGAATTCGCATTTACAAAACCTTATTTTACTCACACAAAACCATTGAAATTCCATATATAGTTAGTTGCACTAACTATATATCGCGCACCCGCAATCCACTGCTGATGATGTCACATATTACATCATTCATGACATGGTCAGTGACATCACTGATGACATCACTGATGATATCTCAAATGACATCACTGATGACATCTCAAATGACATCACTGATGACATCTCATTTAACATTACTGATCACATCACTGATTATATCATTCATGTGATAATACGATGAACCTCTTCAGACTCTAATATAACCTTAGATACAATCAGTGTAAACAGACACTCACAGACTGTCACTCATCCATGGAGTTACTCACACACCTAGTCAGTCATGCAAAGAATCAATCACACCTCCATTTCCTCAACTATACAGTTATACAAACTTTACTTATTCAAACATATACTAACACATATTTACTCTCTTATACAATCCCTGATACAAGTTCACAATGATCCATACAGCCACTCACACATTCACTGGCTCTTATGCACAGTTATTTATATATGTCAACTCTCACATGTACTGTGTTTTACATATGTACTTACTTTGACATGTAGCACTGAGATATCCATTCACTCACCAATACACTCATGCACACAGTCAACCGCCCATACAGCTGTTTCCACATGCACTTTTGAAACCATACATCTAGTGAATCAACTGCTCACACATCTATGCACAGAGTCATACACCTCCCAGCCACCCACACACACTCAGTCTCCCATACAAATACTTGGGCAACCAATCAATAACCCATATAGTTACTCATATAGCTACTTATCAACACATGCAACAGTTTACAGAACAACAAACATAATGATGCACAAATTAAGACAGTTTAGTCACTAACCCATGCACTGAGTGAGACACATTTAATCACTCACTCATACAGTCAGTCATGCACCTACTAAATCCTTCATCCAGACACTTATACATCCACTCATTCTTCAATATGTAAGACATATTTTAACTTTACAGAAACATACAGTCACTGGATGTTGTCATCAGTGATGTCATCAGTGATGTCATTTGAGATGTCATCAGTGATGTCATCAGTGATGTCACTGACCATGTCATGAATGATGTAATATGTGACATCATCAGCAGTGGATTGCGGTGCGCGATATATAGTTAGTGCAACTAACTATATATGGAATTTCAATGGTTTTGTGTGAGTAAAATAAGGTTTTGTAAATGCGAATTCCTAACTATATATGGTCTATAACCAATGGTTTTTTCAGTGAATATATATATATATTCACTGAAAAAACCATTGGTTATAGACCATATATAGTTAGGAATTAGCCTTTTCAAAACCTTATTTTACTCACACAAAACCATTGAAATTTCATATATAGTTAGGTCCACTAACTATATATCGCGCACCCGCAATCCACTGCTGATGATGTCACATATTACATCATTCATGACATGGTTAGTGACATCACTGATGACATCACTGATGACATCTCAAATGACATCACTGATGACATCTCAAATGACATCACTGATGACATCTCAAATGACATCACTGATGACATCACTGATGACAACATCCAGTGACTGTATGTTTCTGTAAAGTTAAAATATGTCTTACATATTGAAGAATGAGTGGATGTATAAGTGTCTGGATGAAGGATTTAGTAGGTGCATGACTGACTGTATGAGTGAGTGATTAAATGTGTCTCACTGAGTGCATGGGTTAGTGACTAAACTGTTTTAATTTGTGCATCATTATATCTGTTGTTCTACAAACTGCTGCATATGTTGATCAGTAGCTATATGAGTAACTGTATGGGTTATTCATTGGTTGTCCAAGTATTTGTATGGGAAACTGAGTGTGTGTGTATGGGTGGCTGGCAGGTGTGTGACTCTGTACATAGATGTGTGAGTAGTTGATTCACTATATGTATGGGTTCAAAAGTGCATGTGGAAACAGCTGTATGGGCGGTTGACTGTGCATGAGTGTATTAGTGAGTGAATGGATATCTCAGTGCTACATGTCAAAGTAAGTACATATGTAAAACACAGTACATGTGAGAGTTGACATATATAAATAACTGTGCATAAGAGCCAGTGAATGTGTGAGTGGCTGTATGGATCATTGTGAACATGTATCAGGGATTGTATAAGAGAGTAAAGTAAATATGTGTTAGTATATGTTTGAATAAGTAAGGTGTGTATAACTGTATCGTTGAGAAAATGGAGGTGTGATTGATTTTTTGCATGACTGACTAGGTGTGTGAGTAACTCCATGGATGAGTGACAGTCTGTGACTATCTGTTTACACTGATTGTATCTAAGGTTATATTAGAGTCTAAAGAGGTTTATGGTATTATCACATGAATGATATCATCAGTGATGTGATCAGTCATGTCAAATGAGATGTTATCAGTGATTTTATCAGTGATGTCATTTGAGATGTCATCAGTGATGTCATTTGAGATGTCATCAGTGATGTCATTTGAGATGTCATCAGTGATGTCATCAGTGATGTCACTAACCATGTCATGAATGATGTAATATGTGACATCATCAGCAGTGGATTGCGGGTGCGCGATATATAGTTAGTGGAACTAACTATATATGAAATTTCAATGGTTTTGTGTGAGTAAAATAAGGTTTTGAAAAGGCTAATTCCTAACTATATATGGTCTATAACCAATGGTTTTTTCAGTGAATTTTCAAGGTTTTGTAAATGCAAATTCCTAACTATATATGGCCTATAACCTATGGTTTTTTCAGTGAATTTCATTGGTTTTTTAATAGCAAATATCAAAAGCTGTAAAATGTCAAGTACGTGATAGGTAAAAACTTTTTCGTGTTTATGCACGCTGATGTGCTTTGAACGCTGCCCCCCTCCCCTCTTTTCTCTTAGTATTACTCTCTCTTTGCAGATAGTGAAGAGTAGTTAACGCAGGCCTTTACCCCCGTTGTAATCCGTCGTGCCTGCTTGTCTCTCCATTTGATTGATTGTTATCCAAGCATTTACTGTTTTACAAATGATTCTCTTTGGTTTATTCTCTATTTACAAACAAGCACAAAGTCGCAATACTCTGTTTAGTCTTTGCAGATCGTGAAAAATCGTGTAAAAAAATAAAAGTAATCGAGCAAAATCAGTAGGCCACTAATTGGATCTCTTTTTGACCTCGCTAAAATAGAAACATTAGGAACAACCCTTCATGAGAAATACGAAAATAGTGAGATGAACTGAGCGCCACACCATGAGGGCTGCAAGACAGCTCGGCTCCGTCACCCACCCCGCCCAAAATAACGACAAACCCTACGCAAATATTAAAAATATAGACAACACACCAGCAAAGTAACAGGGTAAAACATTTTATTAAATAACTATTTACATTACGTTGGTTTATAAGATGATGTCAGTAGTGGACCGATGTGTGAATAGGTCGGAAGCAGCACAAGGCGCCAAGATCCGGATGGCAAGTCCTGGATGTTGGGTGCCATAGTTCAGAGTTCTGAGTTTGAGCCTTTTTCAATGCCTGTGCTTTGTTGTTTCCCCTCCATCAAAAACAAAAAAAAAATATAAAACTGTGCAAAAATACAAAAAAATCAAAAAATGTTTACAAAAGCAGTGCTTGTAAGACTGTCTGAAGCTTATTTCCACCTACTGCAGCTTCACTATTCTCAAAGTAAGTGAGGGTCGTTTGTGGACCTGACTGCATTTGAAAACAATGTTATATGGTACCTCCCTAAACCGCTTGACGGAGGCCCCCGAGGGGCGGTGTGATGGCACGGACTCGGAGAAGACGCTTGGCTCCGACCCCCTCCCCAAGTCTTATAGCACTGGTGTAGCCTGAGATCGCCCCCGACATAGGCGGCCGGCTCCCGGGGTCCGGCGGAACTTTTTGCCTTTTGATGACTCTTCTATTCTGGACTTTGTCCCACAATCCGTTTGACCTGAAGACACGCTGTAGTGGGGCGCCCCTTTACCGTTTTAGTTGCCATTCCGCCCGCTTTTGCTACACTGTGCCTCTTCCGCCATTCAGCTGTTTACCGCCCGCTCTTGCGACTACAGCGTCTCGCTCACCATGTAGTTAAGTTGCTCCCGCTTTTGCGGTGCAGCGATAGGCGGCTGCCACAGGACTCTCAAAATGGCGGCCGGCTCTTCGGTTTTGGGCCTGGTCCACTAAAATGGCCCTGGGACACCTTGGAACTCGGACGCTTCCCTGATAGGGCTTGGGTCCCATTCTCGAAAGCGTCCCCTCAGCCGTGAAGATTCTACAAAAGTCTTGGGGGCCCCCGACTCCCGCAGGCTTCTGGTGGGGAGCGGCTGCCATGTCTGCTCGTGGAATGGCCACGACGGAGCTACGAGATGGTAGTGCTCTCATGCTGACGCCAGCTTTAGTCTGAAACATCCAGAAACACTGTAGACTACCAATTCGATCAGTTCCGGTAGCGCCCCAACATGACCCGGTAGAGAAGAACTTGCCCTCCCCTCTTTGACTGATGGTTCTTGTTGCCTGTCCCCTCTGTTGTCATTTAACAGAACTTTTTGGACTGCTGAAAGGGGTTGTGTTCCGAACGCTGGTTGGTGGAGACATTTTGACTATATTCTTGACCTACGTTGTCGCGTAATGCGTTATATGACACGCCGCGTTAGCGCACCCGGAAGTGATCCGGGGCGCGGCGTGCAGCGCGTAACGTAAGCATAACAGGTCATGTGACTTGTTAATAAAACTTTTCATTGGTTCATTTTACTTTTGTTATTTTAATGATGAAAAGCTTGGTCATATGACCTAAAAATTACGCTTTTTATTGTTTTCGAACATTATTTTTTTTTAAACATATATGTTATAATATTCCAGGCTAATGTACTTTCCCGGAAAATTTACAACTGTCTTGCAAGTAAAATATATTCCTTTTTCGAGAAAAAGGGCGTTTCTTCGTTCCATGACGGAGCCGTTGAGTAAAAGAGACTCGGCATGCTGTCTTAGTCGCCGATACGCCTGATTATCAGATTCGTATCGATCACTTTATGTTGCAGGAGTGGAAAACACAACTGCCCTTGACCATTTATCTTTACTGCGTTCCTACATATTATACCTTTTATCCGTCATGTAATTGGACTGCTTTATTTCACTTGCCTTTTACTGATTCGAAAACAGTGACTAAAAGTAAAAACTTTACCAATGTAAATACTACTACCGTGTTTTGTTTTAAAAACCTTTATTGTGAAAATGTCAGTATACAAATACGGGCCTATAACCACGTGGGCCGGCCACGGAGCAAACTGAAATCGTATATGATGAGGAGACATTTACATTATAGAGGAACGTAACGAGCGAGCCATTAGGTTGCAAGAACTAAGATGTCTAACAGTTGCGGAATCGCTGGACGTACATTTTGTAATTAAAATACGACAGGGCCACTTACAAAAAAGTTATCTAGATATACATTTGCGTGCAAGTACCATGGGTGACGTTAATTCGAACTTTCAATAGTACAGTAATAAATAACACATCAGAACTTAATATCAATAGGGATGTAGAAATATTCAATCAATTCTCGTCCCCGCCCGCCATGAGCATCAAAACTGCATTCATATCTCGTGATATCAAGGTTGTTCAACCAGTACACAACAAGGAGTTACGAGTCCCATTTATACCGGCGCCATTTTGGGCGAGGCCGGGCAGGTCCAAGATATAGTCAAAATGTCTCCACCAACAATCGGCCAGACCAGAACCCCTTTCGGCCCTTTATGCTACAAGATGGTGTCTTCCATTCAGAAAATATTGTTGGCAGCATTTTGAAAGGAAAGATAAACAGCCGTTTTCCTAGTGAGTCTCACATTGTTACATTTAGGAAGAATGTTGAAGAGTAATATGTGGAAAATCTGAAGCCATTTTTCTACAAACTCTCAATCAGCCTTGGATGGAAAAAAAAATCCTGAAGAATGTACAAACTGAAAACCAATTTTAGTCTGTATAGCATCAACAGCAACGCTTGAGTCAGCTTTGTGTCAAGCCGCCATTTTCATTCAATCAATAGCGTCCCCCTGCACACATTCAGGAACCTGGTCGTGTCTTCAGGTGAAACAGATTGTGGGACAAGAAGCAGAAAGGAAAAGGAAAAAAGTTCCGCCGGACCTCGGGAGCCGGCCGCCTATGTCATGGGCGATCTTTGGCCACACCAGGGCAATAGTGAAGCTGCAGCAGGTGCAAAAGAGCTTCAGACAGTCTTGCAAGCACTGCTTTTCTAAAAAAAAATTGGTATTTTTGCACAGTTTTTTTTTTGATGGAGGGGAAACAACAAAAAACAGGCATTGAAAAAAGCTCAACAGTGCAGGGCGCCTTGTGCTGGTTCCGACCTATTCACACATCGATCCACTACTGACATCACCTCATAAGCCAACGGGGCACCCCACACTGACTTTCGGCGCAGCATTGTAGGATGGCCACACCAGTGCGCAACTTGCTGGACACCACCTCGGTGCCATCCGGATCTCGGCGCGTTCCAGTCACTGTACCGCAAAAGTGACCGGAACTCAGCTGGACACGCCGTCTTTCGGCGCAGCATTGTAGGATGGCCACACCAGTGCGGCAATTTGCTGGAAACCACCTCGGTGCCATCCGGATCTCGGCGCGTTGTGCTGCCTTCGGCCTATTCGCACATCAGTCCGCTACTGACGCCGCCTCACGTGCCAACGGATTTTCTACGCTTTTTGTAGCCCTATGCCGCATAACAGGTCATGTGACTTGTTTATAAAACTTTTCATTGGTTCATTTTACTTTTGGTTTCCTAAAGATGGAAGGCTTGGTCATATGACCTAAAAATAACACTTTTCATTGGTTTAGAACATTTTTTTTTCCCAAACGATGAAAGCCCCACCTTGTTTCTGGATGATTCAGACTGAAGCTGGCGTCAGCATGAGAGCACCACCATCTCGTGGCTCCGTCGTGGTCATTCCGCGAGCAATCATGGCAGCCGCTCCCCACCGGAAGCCTGCGGGAGTCGAGGGCCCCCAAGACTTTTGTAGAATCTTCACGGCTGAGGGGACGCTTTCGAGAATGGAGCCCAAGCCCTAGCAGGCAAGCGTCCGAGTTCCAAGGTGTCCCAGGGCCATTTTAGTGGACCAGGCCCAAAACCGAAGAGCCGTCCGCCATTTTAAGAGTCATGTGGCAGCCGCCTATCGCTGCACTGCAAGAGTGGGAGCAACTCAACAACATGGTGAGCGAGACGCTGTAGCCGCAAGAGCGGGCGCAACTCAGCTGGATGGCCGCCACCTGGGGAGGCCCGTTCACGCCGCCTCCCCCACGCCCCCCCCCCCCGGGCCGCCCCACGCCAATTTTCGAAGCAGCATTGTAGGATACCAAAACCAGTGCGGCAGTTTACTGGACATCACCTGGGTGCCATCAACATCTCAGCGCGTTCTGCTGCCTTGGGACTATTCGCACAACAGACCGCTACTGATGAGGCCTCCCTCCGCAACACCCTGGACGCCCCACGCTGTTTTTCTTTGCTGCATTGTAGGATCCCAAAAACCAGTGCGGCACCCAGGTGACATCACCTGGGTGCCGTCCAGAACTCAGCACGTTGTGCTGCCTTGGGACTATTCGCACAAAAGACAGCTTCTGACCATTGTTGCTTTTTTTTGTGAAAATTTTTTAAATGTTTTTACAGTTTTTGTTCCGTTCGTTATATTTAAAAGTTAATAAAGTTTTATAATCCTACTTTGTTGGAGTGTTATATATTTTTTTTTAAACGGGTGAATGGGACCTTGAATCGGGTTATTGTCATGTGTGGGCTTTGCAAGTGTACTGCTACAGGATCGGACATTTCAAACTCAAATGCACGTTCTTTTTCTTACCT
This sequence comes from Lissotriton vulgaris, assembly GCF_964263255.1. Taxonomy (NCBI): domain Eukaryota; kingdom Metazoa; phylum Chordata; class Amphibia; order Caudata; family Salamandridae; genus Lissotriton; species Lissotriton vulgaris. The sequence goes on along the minus strand of NC_141696.1, from coordinate 1,088,472,668 downwards.
TTCTGAAGCATGGAGCGCAATAGCAGGCAGAGAAAGGGTGATGCAACTGTTGAACACTGCCTGGCCTGGAAGTTGCTGGCAGTGCCCCCCCCCCCCGCTCCTGAAAGAGGACACACACACACCGCCGCCCTGAGTACTTCACAGATCTTTAAAAGACCATGCGCTTGTTCGTGAGGCTTAAATGGTTTATCACCCCTTCTAGAACCCCTGCATCGACCCTCTGACGTTTCCTGGAAAAATTACCACGTAACACAATACCAAGCCCTGTCAGCTGAAACCCCCGAGCAATCGTGGGGCATATTATCAAGGGGGTTTATCTCCGCTTTTTTGGCTTTAAAAGCCAAGAAAGCGGAGATAAAATTATCTCCCTATTACCAAGCTGTCGCTAACACCAGTTAGTGACAGCTAAAAGGAGATAGCGACCATCTTGGGCCCCGCTTTGCATGTCAGTGATATTTATCACTAATGACATGCAAAGTGGGCGTGCCAAGATGTTAGTGACTGGAAACAGTCCCTAACATCGCTATCTCCTATTACCAACTTTTGGAGATATTCGCGCTAAGCGCGAATATCTCCAAAAGCTAACACCTGACCTGAGCAGTTCTTAGCCATGTTATCCAATGGGAGGTGTTAGAGACAAAAATTATCGCTAGTTGTTGGTAATATGCCCCCGGGTTTTTGCTTGCAGAAATCGAGAGGCGGGAGACTAGCACTGAAATCAGTAGTCTCACGCCTGAATCGGGAGGGTTGGCATGTCTGGATTCTCTACAGCTGGGGCCATAAACTACATCCGCAGGGCTAGGTGATAGCCTGGGACCGGCCTGGCATCTAAAATGGCTGCCGTGCACAACAAAATTGTGGCATTGGAAAAAAGGCAAGATGGCGCAGACAATGTTTATCAATAAGGATTCATTTATAACAAAATATTTTATCGCACTGACAAATTGGCGGTCAACACTTCCTGATTTCCATCGAATCGAACGTTAACAGACGTCACGCAGCAAAAAAAAAAAAAAGCTCACGCACAGCCGCTGGAAGAGATGTATCAACATATATGAGCCTCCTCAGCCACCCTCAGAAAACATAGGGGATTAGGATACGTCTCCCGCACTCCCTTATACCTAGTAATTTAATTAAAACGAAGCACAAAATGGCGAATTCCCGTTTCGCTACCAGTTTGCGGCCCAGTTCGCGGCCCGTGAAGCGCTTCTACCGTGAAAAATAATTTTTTTTTTATTTTCCCCACGGGACCCTTTAATAACCCCAACAACATTCCTAGGGGGTCAAGAGGGGTATACCTTGCCCCCTTTCATTAAATTCCCCCTTCGTTTTTCACCTCTTCTTCTCTCTCGATCCTACCAAGAGATAAGATGGCGGCCGCTCCGGACTGTTTAGAATGTTGACAGACACCAGGGAGCCAATCAGCTTCGCATCGCAAAGTTCCGTTTCGCGAAAAGTAAGCGGACCGGAGCGCAGCCCGGAGCGCTGTTACAGATATATATCTTGTTTTGAACGTTAATTTCTCAAAATCCACTGGAGCACATATATTGAGACCTAGCAAAGGCACATCGGGCTAACAGTCCCTACAATTTTGCCAAGTTTCGTGCAAATCCATTCAGCCGTTCGAGCTAAAAGTGAGGCCAAAGGCCCTATGGAAATTAACATGGGAAAAACGTGTTTTGGGACCCCCCTTTTTTCTCGGCCCCCCCTGATGAAACCCCCCCAAATTTTTAGGGGCTGCTCAGAAACAAAATGTGCCATTTTCCTGAAAATTTCAGCCGATTCCGTCCACAAACGCCAAAGTTATTAGACATAGAATTTTCAAAAGTTCCATAGACAAATAATCCTAACTATATATACCTACTGGCTATCGCCAGTAGGTAATATATATATATATATATGGATCAATTTTTGTTTCCCAGGTTGAAACCACAGAAATATATATATATATAACCTACTGGCGGTCGCCAGTAGGTAGTTATAGTTAGGATTATTTTGTATAGGGAAATCGCACCATTCTATTGGGTATAACTTTGGCGCCGATTAAGGGATCTGCCTGTAATTTTCCTGAAATTTGCCTCGCTGCGCTCCGCTCCTTCCCTAAAAGTTTGGGGGGATTTGTTAAGTGGGGGCTGAGTTAAAAGGGGGGTCCCAAAACGTGTTTTCCCCATGTTAATTTCCATAGGGCGGTTGGACTCACTTTTAGCCCGAACGGCTGAATGGATTTCCACCAATCTTGGCAAAATTGTAGGGACTGGTAGCCCGATGTGCCTTTGCTATGTCTCAAGATATGTGCTCCAGTGGATTTTGAGTAATTAAGGTTCAAAAAATATATATATCTATAGGCGCGCCCTGGTACGCGCACCGGGGCCCGCTCCAGCGTGCTACGCGAGTTCGCGAACGGAAAGCTGATTGGCTCTCGGGTGTCTGTCAAGATTCCAAACAGTCCGGAGCGGCCGCCATCTTGTGTCTCGGTAGGATCGAGACACCAGAGGTGGCAAAAACAAAGGGGGAAATGACCAAAAGGGGGCAGGGTAGACCCCCCTGACCCCCTGGGTTTGATGTGGGGGCCATAAAAAAGGCCCCGCGGGGCAAAAAAAATATTTTTTTTCCATTTGCTCGGGGGAGCGCCCGGTACGCGCACCAGGGAGCGTACCGGAGAGCGTACCATGGGGAAAAAAGATTGACAGATTTTTTAAAAAATGTAGCATTTTTTTTATAATTTGGAGGTAGTTATAAAAATAACTTTTTTTCATTCTTTTTGTTGTTTTATATTTTTTAGTGTTTTTTGGAACATTTTTTACTTTTTTTGGCTTTTATGAACAATTTTATATATTTTTTGGATTTTTTATGGGGACAAACAAAAAACAGGGAATTGTAAACGGCTAAACTGGAGCAAAAGAAAACAGGAAAAAATCAAGGTTTCTTACTACAGTTGTGGTTGTCTCCAGCACAGTTGATGAGTTTTATACTTTGCTCGCCATATGTAATTGTTTTCCCACAAAATATACAAACGATTTTGAATTCTCCAAACTTGGGTTGGATGTTTGGGACCATCTCCCTTGTCTCTGGACCCGATGGAGTGGGTTGTTTACTTTGGGAGGTGCTGAGAGAAGATTGGGGAGGGTTTCTGGTCAATTCCCTGACCTCTGCCCTAGCATAGTTGTTAGGGTGCTGGCGTTGCATGTGGCGAATCATGGTGTTGTTGCCAAAAGAGTACATTTGTTAGGGTTCCCCCTGGAAACTACAATGCCACAGATTAGACAAGTAACTTTTGGCGCATTTATTTTCTTGAGGTCCTTTGGGGTTGAAAAAAACTCCCAGATAATGTGCCCCTTTTGCTTATAAGGGTTAGTATCTTCAGGCAGAAACCTCCTCTCCTCCTCCTCCCCCTCTTCTTCATCTCCACCACTGTGGTGTTGTGGTGGTCCTTGTGGTGGGGGTGGTGGTTGAGATGCTACTGCTGCTGCTGCTACTGTAGCCATTTTTGAGACAAATAGGTACAGATAGGTCTTTCAACAGGTCTTCCTCACTCAAAGTACAAAGTGAGAATGAGGAAAATAGTTGGGGGCTTTCATCATTTGGAAAACAAAACTGTCCTGAACCAATGAAAAGTGTTATTTTCAGGTCACATGACTCGGGCTTTCATCATTTGGAAACCAAAACTGTTCAGAACCAATGAAAAGTGTTATTTTCAGGTCACATGACCCGACGCGCTTACGCTACGTGACCCGGGGCGCGCCCCGGGGTGCTTACGTAGCGCGTTTGTATGCGCGTGGGTACTTCTGGGTGCGCTTACGCCGTGCGTATCACGCGGACGCGCGATACGTCACGATGATATTTTCGTTGTGTGGAGTGCAAAAAAACGATGGATTTGGGCCCAGATCTTTGGACTGGGGTGAATGTGTGACATTGATCCACATTCTGTCCATCACCTGTTTTGTTTGCAATTACCGCCATAAGTGCGCTGGGGATGCTCAGACGTGGGTCCCAGGCACTCCACACCACTGGAGTCAAGCTAGCCGGGCTGATGAGAGGTGTTACCTCGAAACCGGTCCGGTCCTCGGATGCTTGATTCCGTTCTGGGAAGGACATGGCTTTTGTAGTTCGGACTGGACTGTTCCCATGGGGCACAGGGTCAGAGCTGATTTGCATATCGCCATTGTCTAACCCAGGGTGGTGTGGAGTGCAAAAAAACGATGGATTTGGGCCCAGATCTTTGGACTGGGGTGAATGGTTGACATTGATCCACATTCTGTCCATCACCTGTTTTGTTTGCAATTACCGCCATAAGTGCGCTGGGGATGCTCAGACGTGGGTCCCAGGCACTCCACACCACTGGAGTCAAGCTAGCCGGGCTGATGAGAGGTGTTACCTCGAAACCGGTCCGGTCCTCGGATGCTTGATTCCGTTCTGGGAAGGACATGGCTTTTGTAGTTCGGACTGGACTGTTCCCATGGGGCACAGGGTCAGAGCTGATTTGCATATCGCCATTGTCTAACCCAGGGTGGTGTGGAGTGCAAAAAAACGATGGATTTGGGCCCAGATCTTTGGACTGGGGTGAATGTGTGACATTGATCCACATTCTGTCCATCACCTGTTTTGTTTGCAATTACCGCCATAAGTGCGCAGGGGATGCTCAGACGTGGGTCCCAGGCACTCCACACCACTGGAGTCAAGCTAGCCGGGCTGATGAGAGGTGTTACCTCGAAACCGGTCCGGTCCTCAGATGCTTGATTCCGTTCTGGGAAGGACATGGCTTTTGTAGTTCGGACTGGACTGTTCCCATGGGGCACAGGGTCAGAGCTGATTTGCATATCGCCATTGTCTAACCCAGGGTGGTGTGGAGTGCAAAAAAACGATGGATTTGGGCCCAGATCTTTGGACTGGGGTGAATGTGTGACATTGATCCACATTCTGTCCATCACCTGTTTTCTTTGATATTTTCGTTTGCGGCAATAGCGCTAACGGGATGCTCACCGGTACGCGCACCGGGGCGCGCCGCAAGACTGCGCTTACCGGCGCGCTCACCGGTAAGCGCACCAGGAGCGCTCCAGGGCAAAAAAAAAAATGAAGAATATACATATAAAACATAGTATTAAATAAATATACAATATAGGATTCATTATAAAAAATATTATATTTGATAGCAACAGAAATTTGCTATTAAAAAACCATTGAAATTCACTGAAAAAAACATAGGTTTGAAGCCCTATGTATAGTTAGGAATTATCATTTAAAAAACCTATGAAATTCACTGAAATAACTATAGGTTTCACATCAGTTATAGTTAGGAATTAGCATTTAAAAAACCTATGAAATTCACTGAAAAAACCATAGGTTTCACAACAGTCATAGTTAGGAATTAGCATTTAAAAAACTTATTAAATTCACTGAAAAAACCATAGGTTTGACACCAGTTATAGTTAGCAGGAAATTTTACTGACATAAAAGCATTGAAATTCCCACGTTATAGTAAGTTGGACTCACTATAACTTGCGCGCCTGCAATGCACTGCTGATGACTTCACATATTACATCACTCATGACGTGGTCAGTGACATCACTCATTACATCACTGATGACACCATCCTTGTGACGACAGAGTGACAGACCTCCTTTTAGTGTAATGTTAACCATAAAACAGATATTCAAAAATAGAAACTAAAATTTTCAAAAAAAAGTAGATACCCATACCAGTTACAACAACCAATTCAGTAATTCCACCATCTATATAGACATCCACTCATTCACCAACAGTTCTATATAGTAACTCATACATATACTCACTCATCATATGTAGTGATACACCTATACATCCTGTTACACACCAACAGTCATCCAAAAGTTACTCAAACATGCAAATAAACTATTGAACATCCATTTACTTGCATATACAGCTATACACACACTACCACCTTACTTCTAAGGAAACTTGCACATACTTACTCTCTTAAGCAATCACTTATAGAAACACATACTTATTTAAACAAGAACTCTTTCAATCTCTCACTCTCACATATTCTCACTTAGATACATCAATACTCACATATACTAGATTAAAATATATGTAGTTACTGATAAAGACACTAGTGAGACAGTCATTCACTCACTAACACACACATATACACACTCATCCACCCCTACAGTCCTGTACATATGCTGTCTTCAAAACACATACAAACAGTGAGTCAGTCATTGATGCATCTATGTGCTAAGTAACACCCCCACCAAACCATACAGACACTCATACTGATACTAAAAAAACATCTAATAACCCATATACACACACATGTAGCTACTCACCAACCCATGCAACCAGTTATACACAAAGTGAAACACTGATACAAACATTTAAATATTTAAACAATACTCACTAATATATGTATTCACTAAGATACACTTAATAAGCCAGTTAACCAATCAATTTTTTTTATAAAAAAACATCCATTAAGACACATATTTAAACATTTATTCTTCCATCGACCTTTACATATACATATATAAAACATATTTATTTTTCAGAAAGACACACATTCACTGAATGATGTCATCAGTGATGTCATCACTGATGTCATTTGAAATGTCATCAGTGATGTCATGAGTGATGTCACTGACCATGTCATGAGTGATGTAATATGTGACGTCATCAGCAGTGCATTGCAGGCAGGCAAGTTATAATGAGTCCAACTAATTATAACGTGGGAATTTCAATGGTTTTATGTCAGTAACATTTCCTGCTAACTATAACTGGTGTCAAACCTATGGTTTTTTCAGTGAACTTAACAGGTTTTTTAAATGCTAATTCCTAACTATAACTGTTGTGAAACCTATGGTTGTTTCAGTGAATATATATATATATATATATATATATATATATATATATATATATATATATATATATATATATATATATATATATTCACAGAAAAAACCATAGGTTATAGTGGATATATAGTTAGGAATTTGCATTTACAAAACCTTGAAAATTCAATGAAAAAACCATTGGTTTTAGGCCATATATAGTTAGGGATTTGCATTTACAAAACCTTATTTTACTCGCATAAAACCATTGAAATTCCATATATAGTTAGATGCGCTAACTATATATCGCGCACCCGCAATCCACTGCTGATGATGTCACATATTACATCATTCATGACATGGTCAGTGACATCACTGATGACATCACTGATGACAACATCCAGTGACTGTATGTTTCTGTAAAGTTAAAATATGTCTTACATATTGAAGAATGAGTGGATGTATAAATGTCTGGATGAAGGATTTAGTAGGTGCATGACTGATTGTATGAGGGAGTGATTAAATGTGTCTCACTGAGTGCATGGGTTAGTGATTAAACTGTATTAATTTGTGCATCATTATATCTGTTGTTCTATGAAGTGCTGCATGTGTTAATCAGTAGCTATATGAGTAACTATATGGGTTATTGATTGGTTGCCTAAGTATTTCTATGGGAGAGTAAGTGTGTGTGTGGGGGTGGCTGGGAGGTGTGTGACTTTGTGCATAGATGTGTGAGCAGTTGATTCACTAGATGTATGGTTTCAAAAGTGCATGTGGAAACAGCTGTATGGGCGGTTGACTGTGTGCATGAGTGTATTGGTGAGTGAATGGATATCTCAGTGCTACATGTCAAAGTAAGTACATATGTAAAACACACTCCATGTGAGAGTTGACATATATAAATAACTGTGCATTAGAGCCAGTGAATGTGTGAGTGGCTGTATGGATCATTGTGAATTTTTATTAGGGATTATATAAGAGAGTAAATATGTGTTAGAATATGTTTCAATAAGTAAGGTGTGTATAACTGTATAGTTGAGGAATTGGAGGTGTGATTGATTCTTTGCATGACTGTCTAGGTGTATGAGTAACTCCATGGATGAGTGACAATCTGTGAGTGTCTGTTTTCCCTGAGTGTATCTAAGGATATATCAGAGTCTGTAGAGGTTCATCGTATTAACACATGAATGATGTCATCTGTGATGTTGTCAGTGATGTCATTTGAGTTGTCATCAGTGATGTCATCAGTGATGTCATTTGAGATGTCATCAGTGATGTCATTTGAGTTGTCATCAGTGATGTCATCAGTGATGTCACTGACCATGTCATGAATGATGTAATATGTGACATCATCAGCAGTGGATTGCGGGTGCGCGATATATAGTTAGCGCATCTAACTATATATGGAATTTCAATGGTTTTATGCGAGTAAAATAAGGTTTTGTAAATGCAAATCCCTAACTATATATGGCCTAAAACCAATGGTTTTTTCATTGAATTTTCAAGGTTTTGTAAATGCAAATTCCTAACTATATATCCACTATAACCTATGGTTTTTTCTGTGAATTTCATTGGTTTTTCAATAGCAAATATGAAAAGCTTTAAAATGTCAAGTACGTGATAGATAAAAACATTTTCGTATTTATGCACGCTGATGTGCTTTGAACGCTGCACCCCCCCCCTCCCCTCTTTTCTCTTAGTAGTACTCTCTCTTTGCAGATAGTGAACGGTAGTTAACGCAGGCCTTTGCCCCCGTTGTAATCCGTCGTGCCTGCTTGTCTCTCCATTTGATTGATTGTTATCCAAGCATTTACTGTTTTAGAATTGGTTCTCTTTGGATCATTCTCTATTTACAAACAAGCACAAAGTCGCAATACTCTGTTTAGTCTTCCCGGAATATTATAACATATTCGGCCTATTCGCACATCGGTCCGCTACTGACGCCGCCTCACGTGCCAACGGATTTTCTACGCTTTTTGTAACCCTATGCCGCATAACAGGTCATGTGACTTGTTTATAAAACTTTTCATTGGTTCATTTTACTTTTGGTTTCCTAAAGATGGAAGGCTTGGTCATATGACCTAAAAATAACACTTTTCATTGGTTTAGAACATTTTTTTTTCCCAAACGATGAAAGCCCCACCTTGTTTCTGGATGTTTCAGACTAAAGCTGGCGTCAGCATGAGAGCACCACCATCTCGTAGCTCCGTCGTGGTCATTCCGCGAGCAATCATGGCAGCCGCTCCCCACCGGAAGCCTGCGGGAGTCGGGGGCCCCCAAGACTTTTGTAGAATCTTCACGGCTGAGGGGACGCTTTTCGAGAATGGAGCCCAAGCCCTAGCAGGCAAGCGTCCGAGTTCCAAGGTGTCCCAGGGCCATTTCAGTGGACCAGGCCCAAAACCGAAGAGCCGTCCGCCATTTTAAGAGTCATGTGGCAGCCGCCTATCGCTGCACTGCAAGAGTGGGAGCAACTCAACAACATGGTGAGCGAGACGCTGTAGCCGCAAGAGCGGGCGCAACTCAGCTGGATGGCCGCCACCTGGGGAGGCCCGTTCACGCCGCCTCCCCCACGCCCCCCCCCTCCGGGCCGCCCCACGCCAATTTTCGGAGCAGCATTGTAGGATACCAAAACCAATGCGGCAGTTTACTGGACATCACCTGGGTGCCATCAACATCTCAGCGCGTACTGCTGCCTTGGGACTATTCGCACAACAGACCGCTACTGACGAGGCCTCCCCCGCCCCACCCGGGATGCCCCACGCCAATTTTCGGAGCAGCATTGTAGGATACCAAAACCAGTGCGGCACCCAGGCGACATCACCTGGGTGCCGTCCAGAACTCAGCATGTTGTGCTGCCTTGGGACTATTCGCACAAAAGACAGCTTCTGACAATTGTTGCTTTTTTGGGTGAAAAATGTTTAAATGTTTTTACAGTTTTTGTTCCGTTCATTATAGTTAAAAGTTAATAAAGTTTTAAAATCTAACTTTGTTGGAGTGCTATATATGTTTAAAAAATCGGGTGAATGGGGCCTTGAATCGGGTTATTGTCATGTGTGGGCTTTGCAAGTGTACTGCTACAAGATCGGACATTTCAAACTCAAATGCACGTTCTTTTTCGTACCTTTCCGAAGCATGGAGCGCAATAGCAGGCAGAGAAAGGGTGATGCACGTGTTGAACACTGCCTGGCCTGGCAAGTTGCTGGCAGTGCCCCCCCCGCCCGCTCCTGAAAGAGGGCACACACACACCGCCGCCCCGAGTACTTCACAAATCTTTAAAAGACCATGCGCTTGTTCATGAGGCTTAAATGGTTTATCACCCCTTCTAGAACCCCTGCATCGACCCTCTGACGTTTCCTGGAAGAATTAGCACGTAACACAATACCAAGCCCTGTCAGCTGAAACCCCAGAGAAATCATTGGGCATATTATCAAGGGGGTTTATTTCCGCTTTTTGGGCTTTAAAAGCCAAAAAAAAAAGAGACAAAATTATCTCCCTATTACCAAGCTGTCGCTAACACCAGTTAGTGACATCTAAAAGGAGATAGTGACCATCTTGGGCCCCGCTTTGCATATCAGTGATATTTATCACTAATGACATGCAAAGTGGGCGTGCCAAGATTTTAGCGACTGGAAACAGTCCCTAACCATTGCTATCTCCTATTACCAACTTTTGGAGATATTCGCGCTAAGCGCGAATATCTCCAAAACCTAACACCTGCCCTGAGCAGTTTTAGCCATGTTATCCAATGGGAAGTGGATAACATGGCTAAGAGCATTTGCTGGATAATGCATGAATATTGCTGACTTTTCAACGATATTCATGCATTGCGGCCGTTTTTTATCGCATTTGCGATAAACCTTGCTAATAGCAAGGTTTATGTGCGATAAAATTCGCCGATGTGCGGCGATAATTTTTGTCTCTAAACAAGTTAGAGACAAAAATTATCGCTAGTTGTTGGTAATATGCCCCCGGGTTTTTGCTTGCAGGAATCGGGAGGCGGGAGACTAGCACTGAAATCAGTAGTCTCACGCCTGAATCGGGAGGGCTGGCATGTCTGGATATTCTACAGCTGGGGCCATAAACTACATCCGCAGGGCTAGGTGATAGCCTAGGTCCGGCCTGGACAATCGGACACAGAGGAAGAGAAGTGTCAGAGGGTGCGGTAGTGAATAGAGTGAAAGGGAGGTGTCGGGCGGGCACAGGGTGTGATTCTCAGAGAAGAGCAGCGCAGATGGGGGAAAGTATATGGCCCATGCATGAGAGAAAGAGCGGGGGTGACCAGTGCGTGGGGGAGATGCTTGCGAGGGTGGGGAGCCATGCTGAGGATCGGCGGCGTGCAGAGAGTGGCCCTGGTCAAGGCATCTAAAATGGCTGCCGTGCACGACAAAATTGTGGCATTGGACAAAAACGCAAGATGGCGCAGACAATGTTTATCAATAAGGATTCATTTATAACAAAATATTTACTCGCAGTGACAAAATGGTGGTCAACACTTCCTGATTTCCATCGAATCGAACGTTAACAAACGTCACGCAGCAAAAAAAAAAAAAAAGCTCACGCACAGAGCAGTTTTTAGCCATGTTATCCAATGGAAGGTGGATAACATGGCTAAGAGCATTTGCTGGATAATGCATGAATATCGCTGACTTTTCAGCGATATTCATGCATTGTGGCCGATGTGCGGCGATAATTTTTGTCTCTAAACAATTAAAACGAAGCACAAAATGGCGAATTCCCGTTTCGCTACCAGTTTGCGGCCCAGTTCGCGGCCCGTGAAGCGCTTCTACCGTGAAAAATCATTTTTTTTTTATTTTCCCCACGGGACCCTTTAATAACCCCAACAACATTCCTAGGGGGTCAAGAGGGGTATACCTTGCCCCCTTTCAATAAATTCCCCCTTCGTTTTTCACCTCTTCTTCTCTCTCGATCCTACCGAGAGATAAGATGGCGGCCGCTCCGGACTGTTTAGAATGTTGACAGACACCGGAGAGCCAATCAGCTTTCTGTGCGCAAAGTTCCGTTTCGCGAAAAGTAAGCGGACCGGATCGCTGCCCGGAGCGCTGTTACAGATATATATCTTGTTTTGAACGTTAATTTCTCAAAAACTACTGGAGCACATATATTGAGACCTAGCAAAGGCACATCGGGCTAACAGTCCCTACAATTTTGCCAAGTTTCGTGCAAATCCATTCAGCCGTTCGAGCTAAAAGTGAGTCCAACCGCCCTATGGAAATTAACATGGGAAAAACGCGTTTTGGGACCCCCCTTTTTTCTCGGCCCCCCCTCGACAAAACCCCCCCAAATTTTCAAGGGCTGAAACAAAATGTGCCATTTTCCTGAAAATTTCAGCCGATTCCGTCCACAAACGCCAAAGTTATTAGACATAGAATTTTCAAAAATCCCATAGAGAAAAAATCCTAACTATATATACCTACTGGCGACCGCCAGTAGGTAATATATATAATCTGTATTTTCGGTCGTTACCGACCGGTATACATGATTTGGCATGTAGGGGCACAATTTTACAGAATCGGTAACTTCACCGATTCGGTAAAGTTACCGATTCTGTAAAATACCGAATCGGTATTTTTACCGATTCGGTAAATCTCAGATGTAGGTGGGACTCTTCTGAGTCCCAAAGGCCCTACAAAATCGGTATTTTACCACACAATCCTATTGTGTGGTAAAATACCGATTTCAGGTGTGCATGCACATGTGTGCATGCACACCTAGCCATGTGACAGACAGACATGCCCTTAGGGCATGTCTGTGTGCCACATGGCGCACATGCCTATTTGTGGGGTGCTAGAGGGTGTCAAAGTGACACCCCCTGCACCCTTGCAAAATTCGGTATTTACCGATTCTGTAAATACAAAATCGGTATTTCCCATTGATTCATATGGGCTTTGAAGCCCATAGGAATCAATGGTAAATACCAATTCTGTATTTACAGAATCGGTAAATACCGAATGTGACAGATTCGGTATTTACACATCTGGAAATACCTACATGTCCACCACATTGATTTACCGATTTTCAATTACCGAATCGGTAAAATTCGGTAATTGAAAATCGGTAAATCAATTTTACCTACATCGGGCCCTAGGGTAGTGTGGACAAAGGGAAAAATGTTATTAGTGTGTCTGCAATGAAAAAGGAAAAAGAAGAATAAAGAGAAGAATCATGGAAAGACAACTACAGAAAAAATAGTGTATAGTAAAAATCAATTTATGGAAATTAGGAAAAAAATGTTTTATAATAGAGTTGTTTCAAATTTACTTAAAGAAAATAAGGGGTGTAAAAAAAACAGCATTTTATAAGAAGAAGGGAGGTATAGAAAATGTAGTTAAGAAAGCTTTGGAATTGAAAACAAAATTGTTCATTTTAGTAATGAATGGAATTCGATCACTAGATAAGCCAATCCATTTAATGAAGGCCAAAAGTAAGTGGAGAAGAGTAATTAACAGAAGTGATTTTTGTGAATTTTTTTTGGGTGAATGGAAACATAGTTCAAGTTCTGAGCCTATTTTAATGAAGAAAGTTATTATCAGAGTAATGATTTGTTGCATGCAGTTGACACTAGTGGTCGTGCTTATGAGGTTAGACATGGTTGTTCTATTGAGAAAGAGAAAATTGTTCCTAGAAATGCAGAACAGGTGTTAGCTGATGAAGTTTTAGGGGGACGTCCTAAAGCTCCAGTGTACACTTGGAATTGTAGTAGTATTTGCAGTGTATGGCAAGAATCTATTGATCTTTTACGCAATTTCTTACGTACCTATACTAAGAAAAGTGTTAAACAAAAGATTAAGATCTTGCAAGGACTAGACACTTGCAGAGTGAGAGAAAATACGGGTTTGCAAGGTCATTCTCTGGCTTGTCTTTCTAAAAAAGTATGTCGAAGTGTTTTTCACCATTTTAGGATGTTAGCAGTACATCATTCTTGAATGAGGAAATTAGTCAGAAGATTGTATCATGCAAAAAGTCCAGCTCTATTGTTAAAGAAGTTTAACAGTACTCTTTTGCATGGATCTGCATCAAGTGTAAAGAAGGTTTGTGATGAAATTGAGGTTAGTTATTTTGGTCCTGAGGAAGACAGTGCAGAATTTGAGATATTAATAGAAGGAAATGTAGAAGAGAATGTACAACATTGTAGTACAGAAAATGTTGAGCAAGAAATTACAACGTTTAGTGTGATTTCAGGTGAAAGGCCAAATTATTGTTGTGTGTGTTGTCGATGAACTCATTATAAAAATCTGACCAGGACTTTTGATCTGTATTTAAAAAGTGAAAAGGAAAATATTAATGAGTGGAAGGATTTTGCAACTTATTTGTTGGTAGAGAATTGTTTTAATTTGGGTTCTGATCAGCGTATTTGTAAATATTGTTATAACAAATTAGACGAGAACAAAATGCCTGCTAGAGCTGTGCATAATATTCTTGAGTTGGTAAATATTCCTTCTGAACTGATGGATTTAAATACCTATGAGTCTATTCTTATTCAATGTGTGCATCCATTTCAGGCTATTGTTCATATGGAGCCTAAGACAGGAAAATTGCCTCCTTCTGATTTACAGAGAGGATTAAAGGGAAGAGTTGTATATTTGCCTCTAGATTTAAAGAAAAATATTGAAACGATTGCTGTAGAAAATGTAGAGGATGAACCTTTAGTTATTCTTGTTAATGGCGTTCCTACTAAGAGTAAGAAAATCTGGCAAGAATTTGTGGATGTTAGGAAAGTGAAAAAGGCAATGTTGTAACTGGTAAAAAATAATCAATATTACAGAAACGTGTATGTGAGAGAAGAAGAAATAACTGTAGAAGAAGATAGTGACTTGCCATCTGGACAAATTGAAAAAGTGGATGTGTCCAGAACTGAAGAAATCTATGAACATTACAGTGTTCATCCACTGCATTCTAAAGAAGAGATGGGGAATACTATAGAGTTATTCCAAATGAAAGAAGCAAAAGGAAGTCCCATTAGTGTATGGTAAAAAAGTTTGGAAGCTCATTGTTTCCCTCAATTGTTTCCCATAGGAAAAGGAGGACGATATGATGACCGACCTGTGCAGATTCCTGCATCTGAATACCGGACGTCAAGATTATATGCAGAAGATCCAAGATTTCGACAATTTATTCCATATATGTTTCATCTTTTGTTTGAGAGTGACTTTCTTATGCAGTAAACCATATATTGAAAACAGGTGTACATCTGAAAAATGGTTCGGTAAAGGAATTTATGGATAAAGTACTGCAGAAAGATAATGTTTTGGAATCACAGCTAATTAATCTCAAGGCGTGTCAGCGTGGGACTATTGAGCACTGGTACCGTCGTCATGGAGAACTGAAATGTATGCTAAGGAACTTAGGAACTCCTACATGGTTCATTTCTCTAAGCTGTGCTGAATATGCTTGGGATGATTTACTTCAATTTCTTCGAGAGGGGAATCCAAATATACTAAATATTGAATACAAGACACCTGGAGAATTGTGCTCTTTGGATCAAGTTAATGTATGCAGGTATTTCAATCATAGATTTAAAGCTATGATTTCTTTTATCACCAATAAAAGAAATCCTCCTCTAGGAGAGGTTCTGGTCTACTTTTGGAGAAAGGAGTATCAAGCAAGAGGTGCTCCTCACATACACATGCTAATATGGATCAAAGATGCTCCCAAATTTGGAACAGACTCAGATGATACTGTGTTGTCTTTTATTGAAGAATATGCTACATGTGATATACCCTAAAGTACACAAGATAAGGACTTAAGACAACAAGTCCTACGATTCCAAAGCCATCATTGTGGGAAATATTGTTGTCGAAAGTACAAATCTAAGGACAAATTCTACACCGAATGCCGTTTTGCATTTCCACGACCTGTAATATCAAAAGGAAGAGTGAACAGTTTTATGTCATCTTTGGGACATCCTATCACAAGAAAGTCTCCAAAAAATACCTACAACTGAAGAAGAAATGAAGAGTCAAAATATATAAATGACTATAACCCGGTCATTTTGTCCATGTGGAATGCTAATATGGATATTCAATATGTTTCTGACAATTCCATTGCTGTTGCTCGATATGTAACATCCTACATAACAAAATCAGAAAAGACGGAATTGAAGGAAATGTGGGAAGAGATTTCCCACGAGAAGAGTCTAAGTAAGAAGTTATATACTTACCGTTTGAAGATGTTATCTCATCGAGAAATTGGAGCGTGTGAATGCTCGGATCGGTTATCATCTGCAAGTCTTTATTCCAAATCTAGAAGAATCATTTGGGTGAGTCTAGGTCTTGCTGCAACACGAAACCCAGTTCTTAAATCTGTACAAGAAATTGAATATTTAGCTGAAAAAGAGCCAGAAAGTACAGATATTGTGAAAAAAAATATGTTGGATACATATTATCCAAATAGAAGTCATCATCTTGAGAACATTTGTCTCTATGAAGTGCTGCAAAACTATATTTTTAAATGGAATATTACCGAAAACATTATTAATTGTATATATGTCGTTATTGGTTCTGAAGGATGTCTGGTGAAACAAAGAAAAGGACATTTGATTAATCACCGTAAACTGAGTTGCGAAACACCTGACAAAAGGGAATTTTACTATTTAGCTCTTTTGCAACTTTTCAAGCCATGGCGTTCAGAATTGGAATTACTTGGACATTTCGAGAGCTATGAAGATTCCTTCAATGCAAGTAAAGATACTATAGAATGTCCTGTTTTTGCTAATTATTTGAAAATGTTGAATGACGAAATTGAGCAAGAAGCTAGAATTGCAGCTGAGATTGCTAGAGACAGTTCTCAAGACAGTCAAAGTTCTGCTCCTTTAAGTCAGGACACACTAGGAGAACCAATTGTTCAGAATGAGGCAGCAACTGCTATGGAAGAGGTGGAAACAGCAATGTATCAAGGTCAAGAAGATGTAACAAACTTAGGAAACTTGGAAGAACAACTAAATCTAAGGACAAATTCTACACCGAATGCCGTTTTGCATTTCCACGACCTGCAATATCAAAAGGAAGAGTGAACAGTTTTATGTCATCTTTGGGACATCCTATCACAAGAAAGTCTCCAAAAAATACCTACAACTGAAGAAGAAATGAAGAGTCAAAATATATAAATGACTATAACCCGGTCATTTTGTCCATGTGGAATGCTAATATGGATATTCAATATGTTTCTGACAATTCCATTGCTGTTGCTCGATATGTAACATCCTACATAACAAAATCAGAAAAGACGGAATTGAAGGAAATGTGGGAAGAGATTTCCCACGAGAAGAGTCTAAGTAAGAAGTTATATACTTACCGTTTGAAGATGTTATCTCATCGAGAAATTGGAGCGTATGAATGCTCTGATCGGTTATCATCTGCAAGTCTTTATTCCAAATCTAGAAGAATCATTTGGGTGAGTCTAGGTCTTGCTGCAACACGAAACCCAGTTCTTAAATCTGTACAAGAAATTGAATATTTAGCTGAAAAAGAGCCAGAAAGTACAGATATTGTGAAAAAAAATATGTTGGATACATATTATCCAAATAGAAGTCATCATCTTGAGAACATTTGTCTCTATGAAGTGCTGCAAAACTATATTTTTAAATGGAATATTACCGAAAACATTATTAATTGTATATATGTCGTTATTGGTTCTGAAGGATGTCTGGTGAAACAAAGAAAAGGACATTTGATTAATCACCGTAAACTGAGTTGCGAAACACCTGACAAAAGGGAATTTTACTATTTAGCTCTTTTGCAACTTTTCAAGCCATGGCGTTCAGAATTGGAATTACTTGGACATTTCGAGAGCTATGAAGATTCCTTCAATGCAAGTAAGGATACTATAGAATGTCCTGTTTTTGCTAATTATTTGAAAATGTTGAATGACGAAATTGAGCAAGAAGCTAGAATTGCAGCTGAGATTGCTAGAGACAGTTCTCAAGACAGTCAAAGTTCTGCTCCTTTGAGTCAGGACACACTAGGAGAACCAATTGTTCAGAATGAGGCAGCAACTGCTATGGAAGAGGTGGAAACAGCAATGTATCAAGCTCAAGAAGATGTAACAAACTTAGGAAACTTGGAAGAACAACTAAATCTGGAGCAGAAAGAGATATATGAGCAAGTGAGAGCACAGATTGACCATGGATTACTTCATGAGCAGAAAGAGTCCTCTTGCTCATCATTTGAACCTATCCGAATGTACGTGAGTGGACAAGCTGGAACAGGCAAACATTTTTTAATTAAAGTAATCACAACTTTTCTACAGAAAACAACTGAGTCGCATTTGTCTTGTGTTGTCACTGCTCCAACTGGATTAGCAGCCCACAATATTAAAAGAATTTCTTTACATTGTTTATTAATGCTACCAGTAGAGCATGAAAATAAATTAGAGTACCATAAGCTATCTGGAGAAGCTTCTTATGAAGTTTCAAGAGTCTTGAGGAAAATGAAACTTCTCATTATGATTGAGGTAAGCATGGTATTAAACGTAATGCTTGCTTTTGTGCATTTAAGAATGCAGCAAATTCTTAAAACAGAGTATGACGTATTATTCAGAGGAAAACAGGTCATGTTTTTTGAGATCTTCTACAACTTACTCCTGTAAAAGGACAACCAGTGTTTAAAACACTGTCGCATGAAGATACCAGAAAGTCTTTGGGGAGCATTGGAAATGTAAACATTTGGTCATATTTTGAGTATAAGGAACTTATTACAAATATGTGACAGATAAATGCTGCTGTTTATGAAACTATTCTTCAAGATATAAGAATTGGAAAAATGACTGAACATGGCAAACAAGCTTTACAGAGACGATTACTTTCGAATTTGTTTCCAAATGAAAATATTGTTCCAGAGAAAATATACATGAGAATTGCAGAAAAGCAATCTGTAATCTGCTTAATGCCAACACTACGTGAATGTTCTATATTCAATGAAGAAATGTTAAAGTTAGAAAATGAAGAAATTATAAAATTGGAGGCTATTGATAAAATAGAACATGAAGGAATCACTATTATTTTGAATGAAAAGTTTAAGAGGAAATTGGATTCTTTAGAGAAATCGATAAGTAAAACTGCAGGTTTAGAAAATAATTTGTATGCATATGTAAACTGTAGGGTAATTTTACGACCTAATTTGAATGTGGAAAAAGGTTTAGTAAATGGAGCAATGGGTAAAATTGTTGATTTTGTTAATTGTGAAAATAGAGATGGGATTGATTTTTTGAAAATCAAATTTGATGAAATTGCTGAAGTACAACATTTTAGTCGTTGTTCATCTCGGTTTTTGCTTGTAAAAGATATGCATGTACGCAGTAAACAGTTTCCTGTTTGTTTGGCATATGGGGTGACCATTCATAAATCTCAAGGTTTAAGTGTAAATAGTGCTTTAGTGAATATTGGAAGTACCGTGTTTAAAGAGGGGATGGCATATGTTGCTTTGTCTCTAGTCAGAACTTTATCTGGATTGTACTTGATTGATTTTGATGAGACAAAGGTTAGTGCAGATGCAAATTGTGTGAAAGAGTATAATAGGTTAAGAAGAGAATATGCACCTAATTTAGGTCAGTATCCAGTATTTGAAAGCGTGTGGTAGGTAGAAAAAGGAGATTTGAGAATATCTGTAGTGAAACTGTAGAGAAAGAAAAAAAACAATATGAAGTTGCGCCTGCAAGCAAAAAGAAAAAGGACAGTGTTGGAGAGAATGTTGGTTATCGGTTTGAAAATAGTTGTGGTGTCAACTGCTATGCTAATGTATTTGTTAATGTTGTTTCTGTTCTTGAAAGTTTGCAACGGCAAATTGTTGAAAATAGGGACGAAAGATTCTGTTCATTGTTGTATTCTGTGTATGAGAAATGTAGTAGTGATAAAAGTCAAATACAAAGTGTTTCTGATATTCGAAATGTTTTGCACATATGTTCTGGTTCTAGTCAATTTACGTGGAATATTCAGCAAGATTGTCAGGAATTTTTAATGTTTATTCTTGGTGTATTGGAAGATGAAGGTATAGATATTGAAAACCTTTTTGGCCTTTTTGTAAATGGCAACATGATTGTCAAAATTGTTTTTTTACATGTAGCACTAACATGGACACTCAAAGATTCATATATTTGTAGACCTGACTGTGAATCAGTGGGGCATATTACCAAGTGATAATTATCGCTATTGCTTGGTTAGAGACAAAAATGTATTGGCGACCTGCGGCGATTTTTATCGCAGATAAACCTTGGTATTACCAAGGTTTATCGCAAATGCGATAATAAAGCCAAAAAAGCGGAGATAAACCCCCTTGATAATATGCCCCAGTGTCTTTTAACAATCTAATTACAGGAGCAACTCAAAACATGGAGTGTAGCCAATGTAAATCAGAAATGTCATCAACATTGTTTATACAAAGATATGGACAGTATGTAATTTTAATGCTGCAACGTTGTAGAGCTGATGGAAGAAAATTGGAAACTTTAATTAAAAATGTTATAGCTGGGCAAGTTTCAATATCAGGAAGAACTTTTGTAGCTGTTGCAAATATTTTTCATGATGGACCTTCTACAACATCTGGACATTACACTGTTGTTTATTTAAAATGTCTGAAAGGTTGGATATATTGTAATAATAGTCAATTAGCTTTTAAGCAACGTTTGCCTAAAGAGTTACCAAATTCTTACCTAATATTTTTAAAGCCAAAATTTTCAGTTCAAAATTTGGCCTTTTTAGGATTACTGCTGTTAAGGTACATTAGTCTGGTGTTGTAGAGTATTTTGTAAGTGAGGGTGAGGAGGTTGAAGGTGACCCTCTTGTTGATATTGAGGCAGTGTACGAATATTAGGTGGTGACTGATATGGCTGCAGCAGGGAACATTGATATTCAGTCAGGTGGTGGTCTTTTGGATTTGTTGTAGTTGTTGTAGGTGTTTGGCTGGAATTCATGTGTAGAGTGTTTTGCCACAGTGTAGTCTGCTGCTGATGAGGGGCTTTGTTACTGTTCTTCTTTTGGTAAGGATCCACTTGTAAATGTTGCGGAGCATGTGGAGGGTGTTATGACAGTACGAGGAGACGGTGTAGACATGCCTACACATGGAGAGGGAGGAGTTTAGGATGAATCCTAGGTTGTGGACATAATTGGTAGGTGTTGGTCGTATCCACAGTGTAGTGAGCTAGCAGGAGTCTTCCAAGGCTGAGGGGGTGGGTCTGAGGATGATGTTTAGAGAGCTGCTCTTTATGTAGTTGGTGATGTCCTTCATTGTGTCGTGGAGGTTGCTTTTGGTGGTATGTGGATTCTTTGTGAGGAAGAGGATGAGCTTAGTGTCGTCGATGTAGGAGATGATGTTGAGGTTGGGATGGCGGGTCACATGTGTGAGGGTGGTCATGTAGTTGTTGAATAGCGTTGGGCTGAGGGATGAGCACTGGGAAACGGAGCAAATGGTGTCGTGGGTTTCGGATCAGAAGGCTGGGAAGCAGACGCTCTGGATTACTATTGAACAATTAGCAAACTAAGAATTTGACGCATACTATTTGGCCGTGTGGAATAGTATGTGAAACCACAAAGGACTTGTTATATATTTTGTCAGCATATATTTGTAAGTAATATTATTTACAGTGTATGAAACTTAATCATAATGTTTTGTTATGTTATGATTGTTTGAGATGTGTCATATTTACGTAAGAAATTGCTCTTAGAGAAAAACATTTAAGATATGTTTTATTTCTATTTTTTAGATTGTTATTGAGAATGTTTTTTTAAGATAATTTTATTGATTGTCTTTTTTTTGCCCGCTGTTATATGGTGAGTACTATTGAACTCACTGTTTCTAGTGAAATTCAATATTTTCTGAGAACAGCCAAAAAGGCAAATGTAATACTTTACAAATTATTTTGTGTTGTAAGAGATATATTGTAACTGTATTTTTGTGTCTTCCACAGATGGTAATTTTATAATATATACATTTTTATTATTTAATATGCTTAAGGTAAGTACAAGTAACTGCTAAAAATGGTTGATGGAATGTGCTTCAAACGAGCTCAAGTAACTAAACAATGACGAGAAGGTAAGTGTGTAAAGATGGTTTGTATCTTTTAAGGATATTTAAAAAAATGATATACTGGGTGTACCTGTCAGAACCCCTCATCAGTCAGTGGATATGATAATAACTTATCTAAACCCTATCTGCTGCAGGAGAGATGAAGAATCCGCAAAGAAACATACTTGGAGTGCTTTAGTGGAACAGAGGAATTCTAAGATGGCCACCTCGAGGAAAGACACGGTGGTGGTCTAGTCATTTAGCACACACCTGTGGGGAATCCTTGGTGAGGCGCACGCTCCCTAACGAGTGCTCACTTCACCTACGACATTCCTGAGTTCAGACCCGTTTTCACCAGCTCAATAGATATTCCTGAAGAGAAAGCACAAATATTTCTGAGAGAGTTAAAGAAGGTTCCTGGTTAAACTTACCTTAGTTATCGTGGCCGCAACTAGAATTCAGCTTCCGATTTGGAAGAAGTCCACACTTTACACAGCGGTTGATTTTCCTGTTGTGGCTCCTTCAGGGCAAACGGACTTAGTCGTATTAAGCATCTGAAGAGCATAGAGAGAATAAGAAACCATACAAGAAACCTAGGTGATACCTTATAGTTGACAAAGGTATATTCTTGGAAAATAATCGTATGACAAGTTACTAAGTGACTAAACTTACCTGACATTATAGAGAATATTGAATATATTCACTCATTGTATTTTATATAACGTAAAACGAGAAACGAGAAAATTTGTGATAAGCAAGGTCTTAAGGGAAAAGAAAGCATTGAGTAAGGAATACTAGAAACACTGTTGAATTAAGAAGGAATGTTAGTGAAAAACACAAGATATTCAAGGATTGACAGAATAGATAAGAAGCAACAGCATAAAGAAAGGTTAGTAGAAGAACACAAGGAAATTAATAATAAACAAATTAGATAATAAACTGAGAGGCCAAGGTTAATGAATGTTACGTAATTATAGGTTATAAGCAGTGAGAAAAATAAAGAACCGCAAGCTACAAGGTTGCAGATAAATACTAGAGGAGAGGCTAGTTCGAAAGTTGAAGAGGTAGGTAATTAGTAGGTTAGACTAATTTATAGATGAGGAATAAAGATAGAGTAAAGACATGAAGTATTCAAAGCGTAGTGTGATAATGATGTCTAAATATACACAGATACACAGTGGTATTCTGGACAATGAATAGTATATTTAGCATTTTACTAAAACACATTTATTATTTTGGAATGGGTAAGGTGAATAGATATATTCTACATTTTTTAATAGTGTATTTTAGTATAATAGCCTGAGTCTTTTCCAATTGTCATAAGGAGTGACTGGTTTAGAAATTTATGAAAAGCTAAGAACAGGATATTCTTATAAGTAATTATATTTATATAGCTTTGCAAAGGAGTAAAACTCTAGTAATGGAATGTTATTAGATAATAGTATTTATATAGTATTTTTTGTATGCCAAAATAGGTGAAAATGGTAGTTTTGTATTATATCTCATGAAAAGTGATAACATTAACTGTTTTTATTTTTATAGAAGGAGCAAGATAAAGGAAAAATTATGGAAAGAGAACAGACTCATACTGAGGAGATTTTGGATATTATCTTGAGTATAATTGAAGAATTAATTGTATCTGTCACAGTGCTGGAGAAATGAGGTGTGATTTCGAAGATGAAAGCTTTGATGGAGATTTTCTGGAAGTATCAAATTATGTTGAAATTTTAGAACAAATTAATTCAGAAACTGCTAATGAGGGAATTGATCTAAATGACATATCTGATGAACTTGTGTTGGAATGTCTGTTCAATTATGAGATGTTACAAAAATAAATGTATTGTTTAAAAATAATAAAGGTTTGAGCACTATCTACCAATGTATTTTTTGCACTAAAAGTGAAGCACTTATAGATTCAGTTATATATTCTTTAAATGTTTGTATTGATGTAAAATATGCAAAGTGGGTCCGAGGGTATGGATTGCTGAAAATTCGTATGGAGTATACATGCAGTCTTGTATCCACCTGTAAACTTGTGTTTTATGCCTTCAAATTCCCAGTGTGTATCCTTAGACTTCCTTCAAACACTCTGTCACAGTTGTTTTCGTTTTGTAGTGAGTCATTTATCTGTATGTAGTAATCCATTCACTACATTAAAACACTAATGGGCACACATATAATAACTGGCATATCCCCAGGAATATGTTAGTTACTGTGCTCTGTGACATCACCACCATGGATGTGCCGTATTTACAATGAGGTATACCATGGGGCAAAAATGGCACATATATGTGATGTATCTGTGCTGTAAAGGTGGTGCATTGTTTGAGTTATGTTTCAAGTGGAACGCAGCTCCAGCAATGCTCTGGGGGCCCTATGCTGAGAATGCTGTGTCAATCCTTACACCTGCTTCAAGCTAGTGCAGGGTTTTGACACAGCATGAGCCCAAAAGTGACAAAGTGAAATCTTGTAGATTTTAGTCAGCCACTTTTAGGAGGTGTTCCTGCGCCGCAACCGTCCCCCCCCCCCCCCCTATGTAGGAATGTCTCCTACTGGTACAGGGATTTACAGAGTGCCGCACCTCCCAGAGACGTCACATTCTAAATACCACATACCATGGCGCATCTTTTGCACCACTCTTCATCAGAAAAGTGATGCAATGGCGGTGTAAAAGAGGCACAAGGGTGTTGTAAATCTTCCCCTAACAAACACTTACAAATTCACCCAGGCAGTTTCATTAGCAGTGCATTCTTTTTGAATTTCCTTTGGTTGTTATTTTACATTAAAAATATGAAATGTAACTTTAAAAATAAAATAAATATAAGTATTTATAATAAAAATGTAGGAAATTACTATAAAAAGAAAGAAATATAATAATTAATACATTTTAAAATTATCATTTACAAAACGTTTGAAATTCATTGAAAAAAACATAGGTTTCAGACACATTATAGTTAGGAATTAGCATTTTAAAAACCTTAGAAATTCACTGAAAAAAACATAGGTTTCAGCCACGTTATAATTAGGAATTAGCATTTAAAAAACCTTAGAAATTCACTGAAAAAACCATAGGTGTCACCCATGTTAGTTCAGCTAACTATAACTTGCGCACCCGCAATGCACTGCTGATGACATCACATATTACATCATTCATGACATGGTCAGTTACATCACTCATGACATCACTGATGACATCTCAAATGACATCACTGATGACATCATCCAGTGAATGTGTGTCTTTCTTAAAAATAAATATTTTTTATATATGTATATCTAAAGGTCAATGGACGAATAAATGGGTAAATAAATGTCTAAATTGTTTTTTTTTTGTAAATTGATTGTATAACTGACTTATTAAGTGTATTTTAGTGAATACATGTATTAGCGAGTAATTTTTAAATATGTAAATATCTGTATCAGTGTCTCACTTTGTGTATACGTGGCTGCATGGGTTGGTGAGTAGCTACATGAGTGTCTATATGGGTTATTAGTTGGATTTTTGAGCATGATGCTCAGTGATGTATTATGTCAAGTCCAGGGTCAAATAGAAAGTTGAGGTCACCCCCCAATAATATTTTGTGTGGCTCTAGTTTTGACAGTTGGGTATTCAGTGTGCAGAAGAACTCAGGGGAGTCTGTGTTCAGGGCATAGATGTTTACTAGTGAGACCCTGTGGCTGCCGAGGGAGACAGTGACAATAATGTATCTGCCTTCCGGGTCGCAAATCACACCACTGAGACTAAAAGGGACTCTTTTGTGTATTAAAATGGCAATGCCCCTAGCATAACTGCTGTAGTTGGCAAAAAACCTGTGCGCCCCCAGCTGGCACCAAATTGACCTCTATCAGTGGGGGGGAGATGTGTTTCCTGCAAATAGAACATGTCTGCCTTGTGTCCAAGCAGGTAGTAAATCACCTTTTGTCGGTGCAGTTATTGTTAATGCCTCTGAAATTTAACAAGATCAAGGAGAGGGCCAAGGGGCCATCAACATTGCTCAGGCGTGTCAGCAAAAATGGGTGCACAAACTAACTGGACAGACCTGCGAAGCATGTATAATATTGCTAGCGATAGTGGACAGTGGTACAAAATACAAAAATTGGATCGTACATTCCGAACAACCCTCCTCCCCCACCCATCCACCTTTCAACCCAAAGGTGGCAAACCCTCTTCAAATAAGCAAAAAAGAAGTACAAATCTACTTCAAATAACTGATGTGGCTCAAACATCATACACCAGTGTTAAGAAGAACAAACTCAACGGATACACCATGGGGGGCTGGCAACGCCGGGTATGTACAGACCAAATGACTTAATAATGTAACATGAATAACATTTTCCGAATTGAATACACTAGTATGAGTAAACTAAGCATATGTGTCAACCAGTGCCTGAGTTGGAAAAGAGTTCTATGCTAGCATCCGCTGTGTGGTAGGGAGGGAAGGCTCGCTTCCACGGACGACGGGTTGTATTGTTGTTTATATGTCCAACAAAACTCTTGAGCTTCAGCTGGAGTGTCAAATATGCGGGCCCTGACCCCTACATCTATTCTCAGTCTTGCTGGGTGTAGCATGCCATATTTAAGGTCTAAGTTGCGCAATGTGGCCTTCACTCCATTGAATTGATGACGGGCTTCTTGAACCGTTAATAAAAAGTCTGGATAGAAGGACAATTTTGACCCCTGCCAGTCTAAGTCTCCACGTTCTCTAGCCAGCCTCAGCGTTGTATCATGGTCTCTGAAGTTCATGAGGCAAGCTATTATGGGCCTTGGAGGAAGACCAGGGTTGGGTCTGGGGCCCAGCGACCTATGAGCCCTTTCCACTATGAATCCTGCGGTGAATGACTCCTTACCAAAGAGGTCAGTAAGTAGATTTTCCATGAAAAGATCCATGCGGCCGATGGATATTGTCTCGGGAACTCCCAGAATGCGTACCTTGTTGTGGCTTCCGCGGGTATCCAAATCTTCGTTTCTAATGGCGACTTCCTTGAGTATGCATTCCACTTGTAAATGTAAATGTATTTAAGCTTATATAGTGCACAGCTACCCGCAGTGGGTTTCCCGGCGCTTGCTTAGGGAACCCGTCCCAGTATTCCCCTGTGAGATAACCCCGGCAGGGTATCCACAAGGTGAAAGCCAGGCATCCCGCCGCGAGGGGCCATTGTGGAGATTAAGCAAGCTATTGCCCAGAGTCGCAGAGTGTGAACCCGTGAGTCGAGAAGGCACCGGAGCGAGAATTATCGAGTCCGTGGAATTTTTAGCCCAAGACCCGCCGAGGTGGGGAATTGAACCCTGGTCCAGGGCCAATCTCAGCTTCCGAGTCTGCCGCCTCTAACCCCTGAGCCACACTTCTCCACTTGCTCCAGCCTTTTGAGGGATTGTGCAGTCTCGTCCTCAATGTCGGAGATGCAAGCCCCTGCCTCATCCAGCTGTCTATGATGGACCTGAATTTTAGCCCCCAGTCCCGCAATGTTTTTGTCTAGTAGGTCAAAGCAAGAGTCTGGGGCCTTGAATCCTGCCCTCATTTCTTGCAGCATAGCAATGGAGGCCATCTCAGTGGATGTGGAGTGTTCCGGGACTTGCGTGTTGTCTGCCATTTCTGTAGGGTCGAGTGGCATTTTGTCAGATACTTTCTCGAAGGGGAAGGTTCGCTGTTTGGGGTCTTTGCGGCCCATGCCGCCGTGAGGGCTCCAGTGACCGAGGCAGCGTAAGGACTGTGTGCAAGTTGATGACTTTTAGATGTAAGCCAATTGCAGTGCAAAATGTGTTGCTGAGCTCTAGGGCTTCATCTGCGCTGTTTGCTCAAGTGTAGATCGGCTGGCGTGCGGCAAAATGGTGACTGGATTGTCTACTAAGCAAACAGGGCTTCCATGCCCTCACTGATTCTGCTGGTGGCGTGACCCAAGATGTGGCACAGGGAACAGGTCAGGGGAGTTCATCAATACCCCACACCAATGTTGTTTGTTTTGACTATAATGTGGCTCGCATTAGTCTGGTCCAGGTGCAGTGCTCGTGTGCCTGGCTCCTCAAAGTGCAGCACTCAGGGTGCGAACTCCGAGCACCCCATACTGGCATGTGGCTGCTAGGCTTGGAACAGTTCCAGTCCAGCTTTGGGGCCGCGCTCTGTCTTAGGCGTGAGTGGCCTAAAGGCCAATTGTCAGGACTTCACCCCTGATATGCTGCCATCCCCCCCCAGTACAGACATTGCTCCAACGGTTCTCACCCCCCCCCCCCTCCCGGTCACTGCCAGGCTTCGGCTCCGCTCACTCTATGTGCTTTCCGTCGGTCAGCACTGCGGTTTTCGTGTAGCTTGATTTATGCTTCTGCGGGGAAAAGGCTGATATGCCGGTACTCCCTCCGGAGCTTTGCTACCAAGCGCCATTTTAGCAGCCGGCTTGGCCACGCCTCCCACATTATTAACACTATGAAGTTTTTTTACAGAAATTCAAAAAAATCAATATATAAACAAATGAAATAAAATTCAACAAATAATACTAATATTTATATTTCAACAATTTAAAAAATAAGTATTTAATCTGTAAATAAAGCATACTCTGTTCCCATTCGAGTTTGCGTAACAGTAATGAAGGCGTTGGACTTCAGAAAAAAATGTCAATGAAAAAATATATACATTTATAGGGCGCTCCAAACCCAAAGGTATCAATGCACGACATCTAAAAGTTAAAATATCCTTTCAGGGGAAACCCACCCCAGAATGAAATTGAAAAGAGAGATGATTCCAAGCTAGAACTGGGTGAGAAAGAGAGGGACATCCTGTTATCTGAGTGACTTAGGAGGTCTAAACAAGGAATAAACGAGCCAGGTTTTTAAATGCTTTTGAAAGGAAATGAAGGAGTTGATCTCAGCAATGTAGTTTGGCAGGGTGCTCCATAATTTGACAGCTGCCACAGAGAAGGAGCAGTGTGCCCAATCATGCCTTCTGAAATTTAAGAACAGTAACTTTTCTGCTAGAGGCTAAACTTAAGTGCCTGGTCGGCCGGTATAGATGAAAGGATGACCTGATGGACAGTGGGCCTTTTGACATGTAGAGCTAGCTGGACTGTGCTACACACCTTAAGATCACTTGCTTCATGACTGGAAGCTTGTTCAGATTTTGGAGGCATTCTCTCACAGGAAGACATGTTGGAGTGCTAAGAATGAGACTGCTGCTGGATTTTTTACCATCTGGAGTTTGTTCAAAGAGACGCTATCGATGTTGTGATACAGAGCATTATAATGGTATAACCACAAGGTGATCAGTGCAATTGGTTCTCATTTGAAAAGTTCCTCAGGAATAAAAAGGAAAATCTTCCTGAGAGAATGAATAATGAAATAGCATTTGCTCGTAGTTTGGCTTACCTGTAGACTGAAGTTGAGGGAGGTGTCAAACAGAACTCTAATGATCTTAACTGACTCCAAACTGAGGTAAGAAGGGGCCCACAGGATTCTGATCACCTTAGCTCTGACCAGAAAGATAATCTTTCATCCAGCAACCAGTCATATGGAGTTTACATTTCTCAGCCGTCTAAGGTAGGTTGTCAGTGAGGGACACAATAATTTGTGTGTCATCAGTAAATGATAGTACCTGGAATCCAAAAAATCCTCACCAGAAAGTAATTAAGCCATTCAAGAGCTTTAGTGGCCCCCTCTACCTTCTGTAGTCGTTTGACCATGTGTAAGGGTGAGACATTATTGAATGCTGTCGACAAGTGCAATAGGACTAGGACAGCTGTCCCTCCCTGGTCCACCTGCTTTTCATCGAGTCAGTGGGAGTAAAAAAAAAAGTAACATTTACTATTCCCACTCCAATCTGAGAACCAGTAGGAAAAGCATTGGAATTTAAAGAGGCACCATTTACTATTTCCCTTCCAGTCTCTGCCACAGTGTTGGAGGGGTTAAATATACTATTACCACTCCAGTCTGTGAAACAGTAGAGAAAGCGTTGGACTTCAGAGTGGTAACATTTACTATTCCCACTCCAGTCTGTGCAACAGTAGGCAAAGTTTTGGACTTTTTACAGGTAAAATTTACTATTCCAACTCCAGTCTGTGCAAAAGTAGGGAATGCGTTGGACTTTGGAGGGGCTAAATTTTACTATTCTCACTCCAGTCTGTGCAACATTAGGGACATCGTTGGAGTGCAGAGGAGTTACATTTACTAATCCCATTCCAGTTAGTGAAGCAGTAGCGAAAGTGTTGGACTTCGGTGAGGTAAAGTGTGCTATTTCAACTTCAGTCTGTGCAATCTGAAATGGATAGACTTCGGAAGAGTTCAATTTATCATTCCCAATCCACTATGTGCAACAGTAAGGAAAGTGTTAGACTTTGGAGGGTTTAAATTGACTATTCCCACTCCAGTTTGTGCAAAAGTAGGGAATACGTTAGACTTTGGAGGGGCTAGATTTACTATTACCACTGCAGTGCGTGCAACATTAGGGAAATCATTGGAGGACAGAGGAGTTAAATTCACTATTCCCATTCCAGTCAGTGCAGCAGTAGGGAAAGCGCTGGACTTAGGTGAGGTAAAGTGTACTAGTTCAACTTCAGTCTGTGCAACAGTAGAGATAGTGTTTGACTTTAGAGGGGTTACATTTACTATTCCCATTCAAGTCTGTGCAACAGTAAGGAAAGTGTTGGACTTCAGAGGGACTAAATTGACGATTCCCCCTCAAGTCTGTGCAACAGTAGAAAGCATGCTGGACTTCAGAGAGGTAAAATGTACTGTTCCAACTGCAGGCGGTGCAACTGTAGGGAAAGCATTGGACTTCGGTGAGGTTAAATTTACTATTCACTCCAGCCTGTGCAACAGTAGGGAAAATGTTGGACCCAAGGAGCAATATTTACTATTAACACTTCAATTCAAACATATAGTATATTTTAATAACCCTATTAGATGCCCAGAAATGTTAAACTCTTAATATAAAAATGATATATATATTTATAACAAAAACAATGAAACAATTTGATCACAGTTCCCACACTATACTCCCACAGATGTTGCAGCCCACACTAATATAACTAAAATAAAGAAGTATAACACATGTAAGATATATAATAATCAATTAAATAATTATTAATACATTAATATTTAATTGTTAGCCCCTTCGCTGCTGATGACAAGCTCAGCTCGTCATCAGCCACGGTGGTCGTGTGCGGATGACGAGCTGAGCTCGTCATCTAACGCAGCTTTTTGAAAATTGCCGCACACAGCGGGAAAAGCCGCCGCAGCGATGCGGTTAAGCAAATATTGCTTAATAACTTCTCACCCTAAGGCCCTACAAGCACAACAGACCACACCTGATAGCTAACAAAAATATAATTATTACACAATTTACATCATTAACACAGAATTTAAATATTAATTATAATTAATTATGAATCAATTATCTTTTAATGAACATACCACCCTATACTCCTACAAATCCAAAACCGACATCTAAAATATAACTCAAAAAATATAATTACACAATTTACATAATTAATTAACAATTAAATAATTCTGAATGCATTATACATTAATGATAATTATTTATACTTAATTAACTTCCTAACCTGTGCCCCTACAAACCTACCAACCCACTATGACACTATAAATCAATATTAATAATTTAGTAAAAAATTATAAGTTACTTAAACTATATTTACAAACATTGTCAACAAACAATATTTAACATATAAAATTACCATATGTACTAAAACACTAATTAATAAATATATTTCATAACTATAATATTGAAACCAATTTTAACAGCACAGATAATATTGAAAACGAAATTAATTATCTAAAAAAATCAATCTTATCGTCAACAATATTTCTGCATCACAATATTTGTGTCACAATATTAAAACTCAATATTTCTGTAGCTCAATATTTCTAAAATGGTATTTTGTTCAAATATAATGTCAAAAACTGTAAAACATTTGGCTTTGGCGGGTATTGGTGCAATATTACAGCATGATTAGGTACCAGAGGACAAACTGGAACACCAATAATAATAATCTTTCATAGTTCCTACACAATAGAATACTTCCCACTAGATTACTCCAGGCCCATAATGGGAGAGTTACTTGGGATCCAATAATTGCCTTTAGAATACCTCGCTGTATCATGGACTCAATCACAGGAGCAATTACAGCTACAGTTTCTGGTGTGAGGATATACTGCAGCATTTGGGCATATTCAGCATCGGGTTTGACAATAATACAGACAGGTTCGACTCCTTTAAAAGGTCTGATGCCTCTACCTGAGAAATCTCAGACTTTAGGCTTCACAGTGTCCTTCAAATCAGGGGGTAATGCATCTACAGTGATAAGGGGAAACAGTCCAGTGGTCATCCCATGCTTGGCTAATTACAAGTCAATATTCTCCTCATGAGTTTGAAACTCAAGTCCATCCTGTTCAACTGTAAATTATGCAAATCTAGCTTGAACAATAGGTCACATTCTAGGACATTGACTGGACTAGAATCACATATCACAAATTGGTGGTCTTCTTCAAAGCGCACTATCTTGAGTGGGTCTTTCACTGACACAGGACCTACAACTTAGGATTTGTTTTTTCTAGAGGGTATGTTTGAACTTCTGCTGTCTATCAATGGACCGGACAGCACCAGTGTTGATCAAAAAGGATACTTGGTGGGCATTAACCTCGCCATCTATGATTGGACAGCTCTGCTACACCTCCAAGACTGCACCAAGCATGCAATCTACCTCCCCTCTTGGGCATTGTCATTGTGTTTGATCAGAATTGTAACCATTAGAAGCATCAATGACAGGGAAAAATTAGAAAGTGTTTTAATTTGCAAAATGATTCTGATTAGCTCTTAAGAAACTCATTTACATTGAACCTTGTGTTCCCCATAATCTGCTGAGGTACAAGTGCTTGGGTAGCCTGCATCACTGGGGTATCAGGCATGTTAGGATTCTGCAGTCTCTGCATGGGTATATTTTGCATCAACGTAGGATTAAAATTCATTGTTATACTTTGCATCCTGAAGTATTTCATCCAAAGGTTTACTTTGCCAACATATCATATTCTGTTAAATACGCAGGCTAATCTCTGGATGCGACCCAAAACACATTATAGAGCAAAATGAATCATGGCTACCCTTTTTGGTTTATCAATGCCACTATATTGTTTAACCCCTTCGGTGCAGCAGCAATTCCGCCGCAGCGCTAGGTGGTAGGGGGGGCCGAGCAGCGATCTCATGTTGGTGACGGAACCGCTCCGTCACCAGCCTCGGTTGAGCTGTGCTCATGACCGAGCGGTTCCGTCATGGCCCCGCCTGCTCAATAGAACGCGCCGCGCCGGTGCGAAATCAGCGCCGCGCAGGCGCGTTGAGCGGGCCATGACGGAACCGCTCCGTGATCAGCACAGCGCTACCGCGGCTGATGACGGAGCGGTTCCGTCATCAGCATGGAACTGGTTAAACACCTGTAAAAACAGCTCATTATAGGTATGTACTGACTCCTTAGCCTCCTCAGTTTTTTGGTTAATCTTCAATCCGTTTATCTCCTTTTGTGGGAGTTTTCCTTTCAAGAAATGTATCAACTGATTTTACTTCCCAATCACTACTAGATGTTGGGCATTTGTCACAGCCACTTTCTGAGTATTGGCATTTGACCACTGTATTGACAGCTTCCATTCAGCCCATAGATCATGAGGAACCCCAATGTTGAAGAAAGTATTCAAACCTTCCCACAAAATGTTTAAACTTTTCACGAATTGATCAACCTGATAGAGCCATAAGTTGGGAGTCTCACTCAAAAGAACTGGTTTGTAAATGTATTAAGAACACCTCGACTCAAGGACACATGCACATATCCCCCTTTGTGTACCTCTCTCAATAGGAAAGTCTTGGCCATAGCACCGTCTTTGTCTTTCCCTAAGCATGTATCATTTAGTTGTTTTTTCCCTTTTTCCAGCCCACCTGTCTAATAATTTAGTTAAATTAGTCTTTTTCTGTATACAACTAGCACATTTTTATATATGTAACTTCATCCCAAAAAGTCCTCATGTTCCAAATTGTTTCATTGTCTAGATGAGCTCAAAAGCATCTCTGTAAAGTCTTAATTCTAGAGAGGCCTGTGTTATACTCATTTACCAATTCTGTTAAATTGGCACATGCTTGTACCACATGGCAAGTAATGCTGTTGACAAGAAGAACTAACCGTAAAGAAGGGTCTAAAGGGAAAAGTTTTAAAGACCTGCTTGCATCCTATCCCCCAATCTAACTAGTAAACACACACAAGGGATGCTAAGGGTCTAGATAAAGCTCAAGATATCAATACACTCCCAAGTAATGTATGAAGAGCTCAAAAGTGTGTTCAGAGAAGAGAAAGAAAGAAGTATACCCATCAGCCCACCCGTTGGCAGAATCTCATCATCTGGGTTTTTGTTGAAAACTGGTATCTACTAGATCCTTCACTGAGTTGTATTGTGAAGAGTACTAGTATGAGATCCACCAGTGAGAGCAAGCCAACAAGATCAAATGGTGGTGCTGGTAGTAGAAAGAAAAGTTGCAGTGTCAAAAAATGTGGAAAATTAAAGAAGTGATTAAAATTGCCTGTTATGATGCCAAGGGTACAACTTTATTAAGGGGATCAACATAACGGCAAGATTAAAAGCAGAGTGATGATAGTATGTCAGCAATTACTACTATCAGTGGATGGAGGTTATATGGGCGATATGTTTCAGCCTCACAAGGCTTTCTTCAGGACCTGTACAAATTACACTACTGCAACAGTGGAAACTAATATAAGTGAACCATGTACATAGTGACCTACTGTTTGTAGGATAAGATCATGGTAAAAGGAATTCTCTTCTGAAACACAGAGAACAGACATCCTCAAGTAGATATCACCAGTTCAAGAATCTCAATACATAATTTCTACATATAGATGAATGTGAATGAATATATGAAAATAAACATATATATATATATATATATATATACTGTTTATTTTTTGCAATTGTGACAAAAAAACTCACCCACAAAGTTGTGTGGAACAAGCCTCACCTCGCCTGGCGCTCGCTCAGGTTTTTTGAGGCCCGCTCTGGAAAGATAGAGAGGGAGAAAACAGACAATTTTGCCTATATCATATTTTCCTCACTTCTTGAAAGAAACTCTGGTGTGGGTTGAACACAGAAGGAAATGAAAACTCCAAATGCCTAAGCACTTCAATGAACATGAGGTCCCAATGATTGCGCGATAGTATGTGTGACTAAATCCATTAATGAGACTCAGCCTGGAGCAAAGTAATGCCCCCATGCTAAATAAAGTGACTGAGTAAAAACATGGTAGAATATGGGAACACTGCTCTTGCCACCCATAAAAATCACACATAAAACACAGTTATTGTGCCAGGAACCATTATATAAACCTCGAGTGGAAGAGGATTTCTGGACCACACATCCGTAATGGAAATACAAGTTTCAAAGCAAAAATTCATCATTGCATTGTCGGGCCACCCACCTGTCCCTCCTTGCCTCAGGCTTCAAACTGAGCCGAGGGGAAGGTAATGGACAAGGTGGCCCGGATAGCTTTGAACAATTTATGCGGACCAGAGAGGAGACTATGAACTAACTCCTCCTCTGTCCGCTGATAAGTTATTAAAAAGTAACCGGAAACCGGAAGACAACTAGTCTGCATATTCTAAACGCTCAATAGGGCATTACTCATACTCTATTTGTTGATTGGCTCGCAGCTATAGGCGGGGCTGATTGAACCTGCCCATTAGTTGCGCGGACCAGAGAGGGAGCTGGGAAAACACCGTGAGCTGCCACGTGATGCACCACCACGTAGGCATAGGCGTATCCCAGTGTAGTCGTCTGCTGATAGGTTGTAAAGTATACACAGACTCTTTGACAAGCCTCATTCGGACTCGACATGAACAGGATATAAACATTGAACCTTACGTCACATGCTCAATATTGATCGTGAAGATAGCGTGCTCAGAAACACCCGAACACATGGAAATATTATATTTATTGTTTTTTCTGCCAATAACGCTGGAACCATAGTCACAACGATGAAGAACAAAACAAGAGCGTTATCAAGGAACGCGCAAACGTGTGTCCTCATGTGCTCGTCTGCTAGTTGGTTATGTAATATGAACGGACTGTGTTGGAGCCCAACTTAAACTAGCCCTAAAGACATAGACAGGGAGCTACAGTTCTTGTCACATGTTGAATGCCCAATGTTGATCGTGGGGTATTAATCACATGCTTGGTAATAACCACGTGGAGAGACATATTATTTTTGGAAGTGAGCCATACTAGTACATGGCTGGAGCTGGAGAACCAGCCAACCTT
Source organism: Lissotriton vulgaris (assembly GCF_964263255.1). Taxonomy (NCBI): domain Eukaryota; kingdom Metazoa; phylum Chordata; class Amphibia; order Caudata; family Salamandridae; genus Lissotriton; species Lissotriton vulgaris. The sequence goes on along the minus strand of NC_141696.1, from coordinate 1,088,436,546 downwards.
GGTCACAGCTCGGAAACCCAATACTATATCATTATCAGTATGTCTACCCACTATGATATTGAAAAAGGGGCGTACATACCGCTTAGTGCAGGAATGGCTTATGCGCCACAGGTTGTAGCCACGTGGTCTGTCCTGTGTCTAAACATTGCAAAAACCATTGAAAAAACCTGGGCACAGGACCCAAGTCCGTGTATGATAGAAAACCGTGCCCCAGGCGTTAGCCCATAACCTAGTCACGGAAAATAGTCAAGGATGCTACGGATCATGAGGCTACACAAATGACCAATCATTTCTTAACAAAGCAACATACTGCTGAAGACATGAAATGGTTGGTCCTTGAACAACCTTTCATTCCCCAACACATCAGCGACATATCTTGATACTTGTTCATTAAAAAACAAAAATGGATTTTCAGATTGAAATGTGACACAACAGGGTTAAATGACGAAATTCCTTGGATCCAGGTCTAATGGATCCCACGTTTTTGGATATTCAATTTGAAATCGTTATCTTCGGACTCTTTGTTGTTGTTTCTGTTGGTGATGTGTACATACAACAATATGTACACACCAGGAGATTATGTGGAATCTAATATTAGGGGTCCGTAACTCATGCACTTCAAATCGTCATGATCCGTGCAGCATCCTTGACTATTTTCCGTGACTAGGTTATGGGCTAACGCCTTGGGCACGGTTTTCTATCATACACGGACTTGGGTCATGTGCCCAGGTTTTTTCAATGGTTTTTGCAATGTTTAGACACAGGACAGACCATGTGGCTACAACCTGTGGCGCATAAGGCATTCCTGCACTAAGCGGTATGTACGCCCCTTTTTCAATATCATAGTGGGTAGACATACTGATAATGATATAGTATTGGGTTTCCGAGCTGTGACCAAGGTTGGCTGGTTCTCCTGCTCCAGCCATTTACTAGTATGGTTCACTTCCAAAAATAATATGTCTCTCCACGTGGTTATTACCAAGCATGTGATTAATACCCCACGATCAACATTGGGCATTCAACATGTGACAAGAACTGTAGCTCCCTGTCTATGTCTTTAGGGCTAGTTTAAGTTGGGCCCCAACACAGTCTGTTCATATTACATAATCAACTAGCAGACGAGCACATGAGGACACACGTTTGCGCGTTCCTTGATAATGCTCTTGTGTTGTTTTTCATCGTTGTGACTATGGTTCCAGCGTTATTGGCACAAAAAACAATAAATATAATATTTCCATTTGTTCGGGTGTTTCTGAGCACGCTATCTTTATGATCAATATTGAGCATATGACGTAAGGTTTCATGTTTATATCCTGTTCATGTCGAGTCCGAATGGGGCTTGTCAAAGAGTCTGTGTATACTTTACAACCTATCAGCAGACGACTACACTGGGATATGCCTATGCCTACGTGGTGGTGCATCACGTGGCATCTCACGGTGTTTCCCCGGCTCCCTCTCTGGTACGCGCAACTAATGGGCAGGTTCAATCATCCCCGCATATAGCTGCAAGCCAATCAACAAATAGAGTATGAGTAATGCCCTATTGAGCGTTTAGAATATGCAGACTAGTTGTCTTCCGGTTTCCGGTTTCTTTTTAATAACCAATCAGCGGACAGGAGGAGTTAGTTCATAGTCTCCTCTCTGGTCTGCATAAATTGTTCAAAGCTATCCAGGCCACCTTGTCCACTACCTTCCCCTCGGCTCAGTTTGAAGCCTGAGGCAACAACGGACAGGTGGGTGGCCCGGCAATGCAATGATTCATTTTTGCTTTGAAACTTGTATTTCCATTATGGATGTGTCGTCCAGAAATCCTCCTCCACTCGAGGTTTATATAATGGTTCCTGGCACAATAACTGTGTTTTATGTGTGATTTATATGGGTGGCAAGAGCAGTGTTCCCATGTTCTACCATGTTTTTACTTTATTTAGCATGGGAGCATTACTTTGCTCCAGGCTGAGTCTCATTAATGGATTTAGTCACACATACTATAGCACAATCATTGGGACCTCATGTTCATTGAAGTGCTTAGGCGTTTGGAGTTTTCCTTTCCTTCTGTGTTCACCCCACACCAGATTTCTTTCAAGAAGTGAGGAAAATATGATATAGGCAAAATTGTCTGTTTTCTCCCTCCCTATCTTTCCAGAGAAGGGCCTCAAAAATCCTGAGCGAGCGCCAGACGAGTTGAGGCTTGTTCCACACAACTTTGTGGGTGAGTTTTTTTGTCAAAATTGCAAAAAATAAACATTTTATATATTTATATGTTTATTTTCATATATTCATTCACATTCATCTATATGTAGAAATTATGTATTGAGATTCTTGAACTGATGATATCTACTTGTGGATGTCTGTTCTCTGTGTTTCAGAAGAGAATTCCTTTTACCATGATCTTATCCTACAAACGGTAGGTCACTATGTACATGGTTCACTTATATTAGTTTCCACTGTTGCAGTAGTGTAATTTGTACAGGTCCTGAAGAAAGCCTTATGAAGCTGAAACATGTCGACCATATAACCTCCATCCACTGATAGTAGTATTTGCTGACATACTATCATCACTCTGCTTTTAATCTTGCCGTTATGTTGACCCCCTTAATAAAGTTGTACCCTTGGCATCATAACAGGCAATTTTAATCACTTCTTTAATTTTCCACATTTTTTGACACTGCAACTTTTCTTTCTACTACCAGCACCACCATTTGATCTTGTTGGCCTGCTCTCACTGGTGGATCTCATACTAGTACTCTTCACAATACAACTCAGTGAAGGATCTAGTAGATACCAGTTTTCAACAAAAACCCAGATGATGAGATTCCGCCAACGGGTGGGCTGATGGGTATACTTCTTTCTTTCTCTTCTCTGAACACACTGTTTAGCTCTTCATACATTACTTGGGAGTGTATTGATATCTTGAGCTTTATCTAGACCCTTAGCATCCCTTGTGTGTGTTTACAAGTAATGCTGTTGCTCAAATATTAAAGCTTATTTTCCTGATATTGGTCTACATGTTTGAGGTACAGCTTTACGCTTATGAGCTCCTCTAACTCTACCCTCAAGATTGAAATGTCTAAAGATCACAAATTTATATTCCTGGGTTAGGCCCATGAAGCAAGCAGCTTATTCCTTACATTGTCCTAGAAAATAATATTTCACTGGGGAACTTTTGCACACATTTGCATGCATGACAATGTTGGATTAGTTCCTCTGAAACTACTTAGTTTACATATCTAGCTTCGTACAACATTATCACAACGCCTTGACCATCATGTTCTAGGCCTCTCTACGCACTAGGTACAAAAGTCGTCCCATCTTCCTCCACGAGGCGACAGCGCTATCCACATATCCATAACTTCATTAATCTAGCACGCACATCGGAAGGCTGCTTTTTATTATAAATAATAAGCATCCCTATAGTTTGGTAGAGGAGGCACTTCTGCTGCCACCAAAGGTCCGAGCATGCTGAGAAATCCCCATGCACCGGTCTGACATTCCGTGAGGGGTGTCCAGCTTGAGACCATGCTGGGGTCCTACGCCCTCTCTCCCATCAGGTAATGGGGTTGGATCACCCATAGGGGGAATTCTTGGCTCTCCGCATCGTAGGATTATGTTGGATTATAGATTTGCATATAAGACTGCATATATTCATTGCTTTAGCATCATGGTAGAAATATATCTAATGTTTGCTCTTTTGGTGCTTGTAATCCCCTTTATTTGCTTCTGTCTCCTAATCATTGCAGAACACGTATTTTATGCAATAATAACGTTGTTCAATAAATATATTGAAAACGTCCTACTGTGTATTTTGTATACTTCTCTGAGACAAATGTCAGCACGACCGACTGAGCTAAAGATTCTATATAATCTTGATCCCTGAGTGTACAGGTTTGTCATGTTCAGTGGATGTTTGCCCACTGGTAGGTTAGGGGGGCTTACAGTGGCACTGTGAGCTAGCTGGTCTATAGGCCAATATATCCTGCAGGGGTGTCCGGAATCAATCTTGACACCAAGCCCTTAGTTTATGTTGTTCAAACAATGTGCTGAGCCTACTGTTTAGTAGGAACTATAGGAAAACACACTTGACTGAACCTCATGTTCATTTTCTGTCTCTTCTGTCTCTCAACTTTCTGCGGACTCCCAAATAAATTGGGGTATTACTCCAAAGTCAAAAAATGATATGTCACCTTGAGCAGCTGGGGTTGTAAACACTAGGGTTATGCCTGATCCTATCATCCTTGTAAATTTTGTGGGACTCCAAATTACCACTTTTGAATTCAGTGTTGTGAGGACAATAAAAGAGCAGGCTTTCCAGCAGCTGCTCTGGAAACTGCAGGGCGATGGCTAACTGAGCAGTTACAGCAGGAACAGTCATGGTCTGAGTCGACATGACAGGGATCATCAGTCCTAGAGCAAGCACAACTAGGGCAGTAGTAAAGGGAACAGAAAAAATATTAACTGTCATAGTGGAAATAGTCACAACTGGTGTAGTTGAAGGTAGCCCTCTTGTCCAAGTCACATCTTGGTCACCAGGAGCAGTAGAAAGTGTACCATTACCTTTGGCAGCCATTCTCAGCGGGCTTGGCAACATTATAGGTGGGGTGGACAGTAGATCCTCCAGGAAATCCGTAGATTCTCTGTCAGTGCCAAACTTATCTTACATCTCATTAATTTTCTTTCCTTGAGCGTTAGTCTTCTTAGACTTTTCATTCGTCAGTATGTAGTACAACTTATTTGTTATGTTATGTTAATATAGCAAACTAGAAGGCAAGATTACAATAGAACTGTCTTAAGCATTTTCCTGAATTTGACATAAACAGGACAGGCAAGTGTGTGATAAAGCTGTTTGTTCCAATAAAACCAAGCCAGGTAAGTCAAGGAACTGCCTCATCTTGTTAATTGAACATGAGGATCCATTAGTAGAGCTTTTTTTCGGAATGCAAATTCCTAACAGGACATCAACAATGTATGTGCTAAAAAGCTAGGAACATTACCAAATAATGATTTATATGTAAGGCAGCAGATTTTAAAGATAACCCTTTTCTTGATTGGCAACCAGCATAGGGCTCTCAGCAAAGGCTTGGATGCCGAACTGGCAGGGAGATTGCATAAAAGCAGCAGGGCCATGTTTTAGACCACTTGCAATTTGGTCCCTTAAAGTTACATTAGTTGAGGCAAGTAAGGCATTGCCGTAGTACAGTTTGCTGATTATCAGAGCCTGGAAATAGTTATCCTGTCAAAGGGAGGAAGGTAAGAGAAAGCTTTCTTCAGCCTATGCATCGTGTATACACAGCTGCCACTTATGGTGGCGACATGGTTTTTCATAGATAAAAATGAATTTATTTTTGGGCCTCGATTCTTAACTACCTGCTTAGGCATAGGAGCAGGGCCTAATTCTATAGTCCACCAATCTGGGGTTCAAAGTTGCTGTGCTTTGCAAAATAGCATGATCCCAGTTTTGTCGACATTCAGTTGTAAACAGTTTTTTTGCCATCCCTTTTGCGACTGTTTCATGCCAGTGGAAAACTGATCCTTCATTTCCTCCAGATCTTTATCAAAGGAGATAATCAGCTGAGTCTCATCAGCATATAATATAATTTCAAAACCAAAGGTTCTGGCAATAGCAGCCAGTGGGGAAACAGTGTGGGGCTTAGATAGGAGCCCTGATGCACGGCCTTGTCAATCTGCCTAGTGCAAGACTTGAAGGTGTTCAAAGAGATAGTTTTGCCTGTTTTTTAAGAAACCTTGAAACGACTGCAAGGAAGTGCCATAAATGCCAATCTCATACAGCCTTTAAATCAACCTAGAGTGGGACATAGTCTCAAAGGGGGCAGATAGATCCAATAGCACCAGCATAGATGGAATGCATTTGTCCTGAGAGAGTCCTATGCAATCAGAAACTGCAACCAAGGCAGTCAAAATAGTTTAGGAGGTTCTGAACCCAGATTGATATGGATCTAGGATCTTATAATCCTCAAGAAAGGCCTAGAGTTGAGAATTTACTAAACCTTCTAGTAATTAGGCCAGGAGGGGAAGCAGCGAGATGGGGTGGTAGTTTGCTATGTTGCTAGGATCAACATTGGCCTTTTCTTGTATAAATACAACCTGTACAGATTTCTAATCTCTAGGAATACTTCCTGTGTCTATAGGCAGATTAAACTTTGCCTGAACAGCGAGGACCAACTGGTGCAAAAGTAATGTTATAATCCATGGAGGCCAGAGATCCAACTGAGCCAGGTTAGAATTCTCCTAGGATCTTTCCTAGTTCCCTGAATCATATCCCTCCTCCACATTTGCATCCCACTTAGCATTCATTCACCCATGACTAGCCTTCTTCACTTTATTTTGGTGCATTGCTTTGCCCTTGGGATGTGCAGCACGTTTCCAAGCATTCATGGCTACATATTGTGCTGATCTGGGTTGTAGTATTGATTCATATAACACCCATCTCATATCTTCAATTATGACTATATTAAAGGTACCATATCTGGGAAACTGCAAGGACCCTTTTTTTCTCAGAGATCTTGTTACATTGCCTACACCAAAGTTCAAGTGTGGAGTCCAACATTTATGGCCATCTAATCACCTGGTGAAACTTCTGGAAGAGCTTCTTCACCTTCTTCAACAATATTTCTCACATCACCCCTCACCACATCCCTTACCGCTCTAAAACCTTTCATATTTGCAGTAATTTCTATCAATTTAGGAATAAACAGTGATTTCAAACAGACAGTAATTTCTGTTGTCACAATATATTGCGTTGTGCTGACTAATATCCTATCACAGCTTGGTACTTGATGACACAACAGCCAATACCAGCGCACCACCTAAACTGACCCAACAATACAAGTGGATTAAAGTACTTCACAGCTGCCCCTTACTTTCACAATATTTTTTGTGTAAGCAAACATTTATATAGCCCCAAAGCAAAGACAAATAACAAATGACTCTTGTCTGTTCCACTAAAGTAGTTTAAAGTAACAATCATTCGAGGGGATAAACGTGAACAACACATTCCAACATTCACACGCATACTCAAGTGAAATCTCGGTCAGTGGGAACTCACCCTGACTAATGCAGCTTTTCCTTTGCACAATAAGATCAACCAACACCAGTCACGATAAGTGCTCTCACATAATCAATTATAGGTCCCTATCTTAATTGTGCGGATGATGGTGCCTCACAGACTGACCCTGCAAAGTTTAGCAGACAAGTTAAACCACAATATACCTTATCTATTCTGGGATTTCAGACTACAGCGAGTCAGATAACACCATCACCTGCTCAGCAGAAAATACTTATGCATTTACACCATTAAGCCAGAAACATCACTACAATGTAGAACACACAATATCGACACAACACTGTAAGCTTGACATAAACAAATTAAGACACACAACACTATTTATACTTACTCTTTAGCCACCACAACCACTCTCAGAACCTCTGAAACACCCGTGATTATACGAATTAGGCCATGGATTTTAGGGGCATAGACTGGATTTGGGCAAGCTCTAGATCTTTCCTGGAGTATTATACCTCCCTAAACTTAAGTGACTATCCTCATCACTACCAACTGATGAACAAAAGACCTTTGTACCTCACTTGCTTAGTAAAATCATCAAATCTGAATCTCCACTGGCTGTATGGACTTTTGATTGTTGACTTAAAGTGTAAGAAAGGAGCTAGCATCATCAAAACATTTTCAAATACATGGAAACCAATATGGCTCCCCAGGAAAGAGAGAGAGGACAAAACATAAGGGCTTCATCAGCATTTTATTCAAATCCAAATCGGTTGGCAAAAGTTCAGTACAAATATTGTTGCAGCTTACACAAGCAATCAAAATGTTTATATTAAAAGAAAACAGATACACAGTATGATCACACAGGAGAGGCAAAAGGCTACATAGAAATGTTCTATAAAAGAAACTTCACTGTTCTAAATAAAGTTTCAAATGTGGAAAGGGGATTTCTGTGAGGAAGGTGTCAACATCAGCTGAAACCAATTTAATGTTTAGGGGAGAAATCAGAAGTGCTCAATCATGTAGCACAAAGCTTTGGGCAAGGGAAGTCAGCAGAGTTCAGAAGAATGTCTTCTCTCAGCGACGTGAGGACAGAATCTGCTAGGCTATACTAAGGAACACACAATTGAAGCAGGAAACACTTCTGAAAGACTCGCCAGGTAAATTCCCACCAAAAAGACCTATCAGGAATCATTGTTCTCTGGGAGCAGGTAGACTACCTAGTTTCCCCATTCTTAACAAAGGGGTACACAGCTACATGGCCTTAGATGTAACATCAATCCTGTGTGCCTAGTACAGGAGGCTTCTCTCCCACCATCTTAATCTCATTGCCTGAAGCCAACCTCTCATTATGTTGAAGTCACCTATCAGTCTAGTCAAATGGGAGTGGGGTTCACCGTGGGTCTGACTAAAGTCAGTGATGGTGCATACAAAGGGGACCCTGTGGTCCTCAGGACACATCAGCACCAACATTTTAGTGCAACAGATAGCAGCACTGCCAGGCGTAGGATTGAGGCTGTCGGACATAGTAGTTTAACCTGTAAGGTTCCCATGTGGCCCGTAAATCCTACCCCTCCCAGTTTGTCTTGATTAATCACATTGATCCACATTGTGATCCATTGAAGTTGTTAGTCCAGGAAATATATTTCAAAATCTGGGGCCCCCAAGCCTCATTCCTCCAGGGGATTCCAGACCACTAGCAGAGACTCTCTGTGATGGCCTTCGTCTCATATCAGGTCACACAGCAGAGTGTCTAGTTGCTCAAGCTATGATACTGGCACGCCTGTCTGTAAATTAGCAAACAAATTTAGAAGCCTTGGAAGCATGACCCACGATCTCAGCCATGATGGGCAGTTTGAGGGAGCAGCAGAAGGGAACGCTGGACCTCAGGGACTGGAGAGTCTTCCCCATGTCACCCTTTTGGAGGTCCTCCGGGGAAAGCAAAATCTGGAACCACAGGTATCAAAAGGAGGTAAGTAACCATGTCAAATCTGGAAGGAGATCAGATGGCTGCACTGCACCAGGCAACACGGAAAACAATTGTGTCTTGAACATGTTGACACCCTCTCAAAATCTTGCAAAAGTTCGATTACCTTTGTGACACCCATTGTGTCATCCTTCAAATAAAGAAGGATATCGGCCACATAGAGGGAGATGATCTGTTCCCAACATCACACCAGAGCCTGCTCCCACCAGCTCCCACCTGTCTAAAGATTTCAGCAAAAGTCTCAATGGCTAGGGCGAACAGCAGTGGGGACAGTGGGCCCTCCTGCCCCGTGCCCATGCACACTCTGTACTGTGGATAGAACATTGTACCAATTTTACCTGAGCTGTCCAGCTGCATACAATAATTTGACCCACTTGAACCAGTGCTGTCTAAGGACCATTTGTACCTATAACAACAAGAGAGGAAGGGAAAAAAACACTCCTATCTCCCCTCAAAATTCATATAACAATCAACAGAGGAGTGTTTTCGTAAAGAATATTTGTAGAAGAGCAAACATGTAGTTTAGTCGACACAGTCAAAAATATTGACTATAAAGGTAACCAATTTAAGTTTTTTTGAAGGCCCTCACTCACCGACCTGGTTCGGTAACATGCTTCATCATTGGGCCCCACCAGGAGTGGCCGAATGCCACCCTAGTGTGCTGCAACGCCAGGTTACTGCAGAGAGGATTTTGTGATAGTGACAGTGAAGTGTAGAAAAGTGAATTTAAAACATCCAAATTGTGTCAAAAATTAATTTTTATCATTTTGCCAATTGGATACACTTAAAAACAGGGTGAAGGATGATGACTATATTATAAGTACAGATTCATCCTCAAGAAATGGTCAACATGTTTCTGCCTTTAATGAGAAGTTACTCATGCTTTCGTCAGAAAAAAAAAGAAAAAGTGTGAACCCTCAGCTAGTATGGGCGCGCTAAGGCCCACCCTAGCCAGGGGGCTACTAATGTGAAAAAATTATAAAGGGTTAAAAAGATTCCGTCAATTATGGAGGAACCAAGTTTACTAAATGATGCAATCTCTCAAAGCACCATGGGTCACGGGAGGGGGTGAAAGCGACTCGGCACACCGCCCACAACGCTAAGCACCCGTTTGGAACCTACATTGATCCTGTCGTCACCGGACCCCGAGGAGCTAAATGCTTTTTCAAGAATAGCGGACATCAGCACAATTTTCTGACAGGTGCGGGCCTCATGATGGTGCAATATATGATGCAACCCTTAAGGTTCAAGGAGGTATGGCATGTGGGGATGAAGCCATTCTGGTCACCATGGATCAATGTTGACAGGTGTGGGAGCAGGTGCAGTGCTAACACTTTACTAAGAATTGTGAAATCTAAATTCAACATAATGAGGATGATGGAATTAAGTGACCTGGGCTCCCCGCATCTTGGTCTCAGGAAGAGGGATAACTACTGCAAAATTAGTGGATTCAGGAAGCGTGCTGTTCCATCAGGAGTCAGCGTACAGCGTTTCCAGTCATGGGGCTAAGTTACCAGCATGTGCTGGATAAAACTTGGTTAGGAGGTCATCAGGCCTTTCATTTTGCATTCCAAATTTCCTGCACAGACACAGGAATCCCCAGGCTCTTCTAGTGTTCCTCAGGTAACCCCTTCAATTGTAAATGAACCAGGAAGGCAGTTTCTGTCTCCATCTGAAAAGGCTCAGGAGCAGCATATAGGGTTTCATAATAGTCATGAAATGTAGCGTTAATGGAGATAGGAAAATACAGGGAGTGGCCATTCCCCAGCCGAATATGTGTGATGGGGGCTCCCCAGGACTCAGATCTACTAAGCTACACCAGTAACCTCCCAGATTTCCCTTCTTCCTTGTGCACCCTGCCACTGTTTGTAGTCATGACTGTGCAGACTTTCCAGCGTAACATTATATTTTTTCCTAGTCTCCCAGAGTTCGTCCAGGGCTTCCAGTCTGGTTCCAAAAGCATTGTCTATGGTATGCAGGGTATTATCTCGGGTCTGGAGTTCTCCATTAAATTCTTTATGAAAGCCAACTGTGTGACTAAAACAGTCTGGTTTTTGTCTTTCTCATCAGTGCAGCAGGTAAGCCCGACCAACCCACAGGGAGGCCCAATGTGTCCCAACACAGACCGTTTAGAGTGACGCTGGCATGCCCCCACCAATGAGCTGATGATGGACAGCTGCACCCATAAGTCCAACAGGCATCCCAGGAAAACAAAAAAGTAGCCCAACCAAAAGTCCAGCTACTGGGGGGGACAGGCAGCAGAGAGTCACTCAAGGGCCCAGTCAATGTGGAGGAGCATCACAAGAACACCAGAGGAGCACCACATATGGGCAGCTATCATGCAGGCAGTGTCTTCAGGGGATGCGTCCAATCTCAGGATGACATTTCACTGACAAAGTCTCTCTATTGCAATGTGCAAAATCTGTCACAGGCATAGGGAAAATAACGGAGACGAGGGAACAATTTGCGACCACTCCCCTCCACGCAATCTCAAGAGCAAGAGCATAATGTCTCCATAGAGGGCTCTTAGATGCCCGCAGGACCATGGGGTATTTTATTTAAGTTATGCCAGCACTCCCAACGATTGAAACTCAGTCCACAAGACCTCCCAATGCACTGGTGATCCATTGCAGGCCCCACTCCTCAGCAGAGTCTCCTGGTGCTCACTGAGGACCCAACTGTCTCACTACCCTCCCACTGAGTGGGCGATGTCCAGGGGGGACCGGCCTGTGCTAAATATTTGAGTCGTCATTGTCAACAAGAGTTACTGTGTCTGCTCTACTCAACAGGGAAGAATTAAGCCATCTAAGGCCGCTAGACACAACTAGTGATTCCAGAGCAATCACCAAGATGTCATCAGGAGAACAAGAGGCCGCCACACAGGCAGTCCAGCCTAGCCATGTCAGCGCAAGTTTCTTTTGCCATGCTCCACATAAGAACGCAGATCCTACCTCGGAGCAAGCCACCGTCCCCAGCCTCCTCTCAGGCCAAATGAAGAAGAGGAACACAACACTTGTGCCACATTCAGGCACCTCCAGGTGAGCCCAGCAGTGGCTCAGGATTGTTGGAATGTTGTTTCCTAATCCCCACTGCCAGCAAGCACAATCTCTCCAGGAGTGGGAACTAGTGGGGCGAAGCATCACACAGGAGCCAGGTGACCCACACTCGGGCCTCTCCTCTGGTCCCGCCACCATCGCTCACCGGCCTTCGCTCATTACTAAGCAGGGCTACTCACACAGCTCACTGCAGGCTGTGCTCATTCATGCCCTCGATCTTCTGCTTCCTGAGTTCTCCCCAGGGGCACAAAGGGAAAGTCCACACCAAGGGGGAGACTCCACGTCTCGTGCCTGTCGGGTGGGGTTTGCCAACCTTCCAGTACTGCCGGGGTTTGGGATTTTAGCCTGGTACGAAGCTCGCTTAGGAAGCTTCTGATGTAGCTGCCATCTTAGCCACGCCCCCTTCTGCCATTATAATTGAAGAAATGCACCTCATTAGCATCCTTCGAGAAAAATCTTAAAATGTGTCTTTTTAATCTTTAGATTAGGATTTTTTTCAATTATCTTTTCTCTTCAGGTTAAACTGGCAGCACCAAGATGTGCAAAGACATACACATACTTTATAAAATTAATTTTCATTTCATTTAATTTTATTTAGTGGCTTTCCACCTCAATCACTCAAGTTCACACAGGAACACAATTACAATACCTTTTTTTATTTTTCCCACACTTATGCTCCCCTTATTCTTGGTCTTTTAGATATTCATGTTTTTGTGTAACTACTTGAATCTCAAATATATCTTTCAGAAGTCTTGTGTCTCAACCTGAAGGCCAAGCTGCTATCAAGCCTCCAGGTGGTGTGTATATTCTGCTTCATGCATGTGTGTACAAAGTTACTTTTACTCTTGAGATGTTATTTGTCAAGTTCTGATACATCACTTCATTTTATCATGTATTTGGTATTTGCCTTTAGAAGGAGAGGTCTTGAGTACCACTCATCATTGGTCCAGTTTTTACCCATATCCTTTCCCCTCTTACCTGTCTCCCTACAGGCTAGGTACTAGATTATGTTAAGTGCTTTATAGAACTTCTTTACTTGTCTTGTTGAGGCAGTTGGTTTGTCTTCTAGTATCATCTGCAGTGACAATGGTTGTGACACGTCCAAAAACACAAAAAGAAAATGACCATGGCATGGAGTGAGTTTGCTCACTGATTGCAAGACCAATGTATCATTGGCAAGTTAAACAAGCATTGGAAATGCAATAGGGCTCGCATTAGGAAAGTTTGAGCTATTGGTCTTATAAATGATTTTTTTTTATGTATGTGTTATTTTTTAAAATAGCTAAATTAATAGCTTTGTAATTTACAATGCCAATAGGTATAACTTACGCAAATGTGACACCTATAGCATTTGTAATGCAACATGCTTTGTATTTACGTGACTTAGATGTATTGATATTACAAATAACAATGGCTTTTAATTTTTTCATTTTTTTAAATAATTTATACTTAAATAATGTATTTAATTTGTAATGGCAATAGCTTAAACTGTTGTAAATAACTTTTGTGAAGATATGTTCAGTGTTTTTTATTGTGACGAAAATCCAAGAACAGAAGTGAAATATTAACATCTTTTTGTGATTTGTAATAAAGCGTGAAAGCTTGAAAACAGCTTGAAACATTGAAAGAACATATTTGAACCATTGATGCTGTGGTTGCGCTGAGTAATCCTGTGGTTGCGCTGAGTGATGCTGTGGTTGTGCTGAGTGATGCTGTGGTTGCGCTGAGTGATGCTGTGGTTGCGCTGAGTGATGCTGTGGTTGCGCTGAGTGATGCTGTGGTTGCGCTGAGTGATGTGGTTGCGCTGAGTGATGCTGTGGTTGCGCTGAGTGATGCTGTGGTTGCGCTGAGTGGTGCTGTGGTGGTGCTGAGTGGTGCTGTGGTGGTGCTGAGTGATGCTGTGGTGATGCTGTGGTGGTGCTGAGTGATGTTGGGGTGGTGCTGAGTGATGCTGGGGTGATGCTGAGTGGTGCTGTGGTGGTGCTGAGTGATGCTGTGGTTGCGCTGAGTGACGCTGTGGTTGTGCTGAGTGATGCTGTGGTTGCGCTGAGTAATGCTGTGGTTGCGCTGAGTGGTGCTGTGGTGGTGCTGAGTGGTGCTGTTGTGGTGCTGAGTGATGCTGTGGTGATGCTGTGGTGGTGCTGAGTGATGCTGGGGTGGTGCTGAGTGATGCTAGGGTGGTGCTGAGTGGTGCTGTGGTGGTGCTGAGTGATGCTGTGGTGGTGCTGAGTGATGCTGTGGTGGTGCTGAGTGATGCTGTGGTTGCGCTGAGTGATGCTGTGGTTCCGCTGTGTGATGCTGTGGTTCCCCTGAGTGATGCTGTGGTGGTGCTGAGTGATAATGTGGTGTTGCTGAGTGGTGCTGTGGTGGTGCTGAGTGATGCTGTGGTGATGCTGTGGTGGTGATGAGTGATACTGGGTTGGTGCTGAGTGATGCTGGGGTGGTGCTGAGTGGTGCCATGGTGGTGCTGAGTGATGCTGTGGTGGTGCTGAGTGATGCTGTGGTGGTTCTGAGTGATGCTGTAGCTGTGCTGAGTGATGCTGTGGTTGCGATGAGTGATGCTGTGTTTCGCTGAGTGATGCTGTGGTGGCGCTGAGTGATGCTGGGGTGGCGCTTAGTGATAATGTGGTGGTGCTGAGTGATAATGTGGTGTTGCTGAGTGATGCAGGGTAGCGCTGAGTGATGATGTGGTGATGATGAGTGGTGCTGTGGTGGTGCTGAGTGATGCTGGGGTGATGCTGAGTGATGATGTGGTGATGTTGAGTGGTGCTGAGTGATGCTGGGGTGGTGCTAAGTGATGTTGTGGTGGCGATGAGAAATTCTGTGGCGTTCAGGGAAGGGATGCTGTAGTGGCGCATAGTGATGTTGTGGTGCCCCTGAGTGATGCTGTTGTGGTGCTGGGGGAGCGGGACGAGAGGAGAGAGGTAAGAGGGTAGCGAGTAGATAGGAGAAGAGAGGTGAGACAGAATAAGAGAGGGGAGAGAGGAGAGTAAGGAGAGGGGAGAGTGAGGAGAGGGTTAGAGGTCGAGCCCTAAAACGCTCACATTCTCCAGCATGAGCGGCATTGTTGCAAGTGAATGACGTAATGTTAAAAAAAGCCGCCCGTCTCATCCCCTGATCCATTGGCATGCATCTAAAGCCGGGGACGAGGAGGGCTCCGCTTACAGACATGACACGTTATGTTCTTTGCCACACTAAGAAAACGAGCTTGCTCTTCCTGCTTTCAGTTGTATTCTGCGAAATAGAGGTGAAAAACAAGCTTGCGCAGCTGCATCTTTGTGCGTCTCACATGGGCGATTCTCTCTCTTACCGGGGGACTGTCTCTATTGCATTCAGGCTCACGCAATAAAATGTTAAGTGAAATCAATTTCAACACAAAGGACTTTAGAAATTTCTCCTCCACCAGCTAACAACTTGCTCCCCGCCCCCACACACAATACCAGTGACGGAGCGAAGTTTGAAAAGTTTCCTATAATGAAATTCATCGGAGCGTAAACCACAGTGGGCAGTGAAAAGTGAGACATGGCACAGAGATCAATTCAAAAAGCTAATAAAATTCAGTAAGGCTTCCTAAAGGGTGACCTACCAGCATAACCTCCCATGCTAATATTTCTCCCTCGATGGGCGTAATAAACGGGCAGCCTTTCATGCGCGTTGTTTTCACAAAAAGTTAATTAAATTCAGTAAGGCTTCTCAACGGGCGTCCTACCAGCATAGCCTCCCATGCTAATATTTCTCCCTCTAAGGGCGTAATAAACGGGCTGCCTTTCATGCGTGTTGTTTTCACAATATGATTGTCCAGCAAAATCTGAGAGGGGAGACAATAGGGGACAGAGAGAGATCAGATGCGTAGGTTACACTGCAAAATGGAAGGCAAGGTCGAGATAAAAAATAAGAGATTCGTTAAGACCTCCGAGGGCCTAGATGAGAAGCCAAAGAGCAAAACGGATTGAACCTTATTACCTTTAGCTACAGAGAAATCCCCCCCCCGAGAGTTGGATGTAATTTGAAAAGGGCAGGGAAGGAATTCCTGTGCACTATTAGCGCTCTGTGGTTTAAGGGTCCATGTCTGTGAGATGCCAGGTCTAATTAGTTTTATTGACTGTGTAATCCAGAGATAGACAGATAAGCAGGGAGCAAAGACAGGCCGAAAAGACAGCGCTGCACACTTGAATCCACGTTGTAAAGAAAAAACAAGTTAAAAAAAAAACAAGCATCAGAGAGCATAAAAGGAGACACGGCCTGGCGGCCGTGAAACTGAAAGTACGTCCGGCCGGCCGTGAATAATTAGGGGATTAGAAATGCCCTGGGAGGAGAAATGCAGAGCGCACACTGAGAAGCTTGTGGGAGGGAGGCCGGGCTGCCTTTGATGTGGTAATGCGAGGCAGGCAGGCAGGCGGCTGGTGGCATTGTGCACGCGCTTTTTAGGGCTTGCGCTTGCGCAATGACCTAAAAAGCGCACATGCACTGCATGGAGTCGCCAGTGGTTAAACTCTGGATAAGCCACTATAGAGCTTCGACAGCTATGCGCAAGCGCATCAGCAGGCATGCCCTAAAAGGGGATCCCCAGCAGTGTAGTTTAGTGCACTCACACCTATTATAAAACTCTGATCAAAAAAACAATTGCTATAGGAAATTTCCTGTATATCATTAACAAGGTACAGTCTATCCTTGTCATAGAGTTAATCTACTGACCATTATTTTAGTTAGATTTAATCCCTGGTATCTGAATGTGCTAACAGATTACTATGGTCAAATTGCCGAACCAAAATCAACCCACAAAATTACAAGGAGACACCTCACAGGAGCTACATGGAGGAACCAGAGATTTGCTGGTTACTGTGTCTTGGGCTTCTCATCATCAGTGCTTGCTCAATGTTTCAGGAAGTCCTTGGGATGATAAAAGGGATTTATTGCTTTGATATTATCCTTCTTAAAGTGCTTCAGTATGAATTGATCATCTATTTTATTTTTCCAACAAAACTCTAGGAAACAAGAGTTTGTTTTTACAATACAGTTCAATGATCCTGACATACAGAATGTTCTTTTCACAGCATATAGTGGCCATTAATTGTTTTCCTTTTTCCAGGCATTTGTACACCTGACTGGCACCTGTTTACTCCTTTAGAATGACCACATAGTAACTCTAAATGCTCTTGGTCTACGTATTACATGCCACCTGGCATGCAGCACTGCAGCTTGTGATGGAGAAGATCACTGCTACTCACTCTCCTGCTCTTCTGCTTCTTTGGTGTGGGAGGTGAGCACAGATGCCATTCCTTGTGCCTGGGTTCCCCCCACCAACCTTCCCACTGGCCTGCACAGTTTGGGCCTGTAGGCTCCCCAGGTGGGAGATGATTTTTTGTCAGCAGTCCCACAAATGTATGCGATGCTTTACAGAACAATTAATTTCTCCGAGGTTCTCTAGGTACTCCCAGCACAAAATATATTTGGGTGGGGCCACAAATAGTAATTGGCTTTACCTCATAGCGGCATTTGCTACCATCAACCTTGAAACTGCTGTGCATGAGCCACTTTAGAAATAGGATTTTCTCAGGCTCTGTAGGGTGAATTGTGCAAGGTGGTATTGTGTTTTGCTGCATGATCTAGTCACCTATGGTAGTTTGCAGATGCCTCCTGCCTTCACATGTACATGAGGATTTCTGTCACCCTTCTGCCATTTCTAGCACTGTTGCCCTTCTCTTTCTAGAGCTGCAGCATAACAGTAGGGCTCTGGCTTACCCAGTAGCCCCCGCAGCTTTCTTCAGGTCAGACCCCACTCCTGTGCTGGCTCTTTGTAGCTACCTAGAACTCTTCAACCTCTTGTACAGGAACATTATATCAGTCATCACAGTGCACCATTTTTAAAGCACAATACCACAAACAGTCAAATAGAAATCCAGTGGACCAATCCTTCAGGGTCTTCAGCAATTCCATCTGCAGGTCTTGACACAGAGTCAGGAAGCAGATGTAACCAGCCAGGATAAAGCCCACAAACATCCACAGTACAAACTAAGGGACATAGATATGACATTTGTGGTGCAGGACAGAGCAGCAAGGCACCTTGCTGCCCTGCAAATACGCAGAAATGGCAGGAATATGCCATATTTATCCAATACAGCACATTCCTATACCTTTTTCCTTGTGCTTGTGTCATTTTGGCACCTTCCTGCACAAAAGCAATCCTGAGAGGCGTTATTTTTTTTATTATGTAGGCTGCAAAGAGAGAGGAAAAAGCAAGGAGAAATAAAGATATTTCTCCTTGTTCCACCTCTCCTGGGGAGTCATAGAATTTTGGCCAATTCCCAGGTTTAAAAGTTCTTGTAAATCTGGGAATGTGTCAAAATCCATGGATGTTGCATGGGAAAACCCATGCAACACCCATGGAAACGTCTTCCTGGCACAGAGAAATACAACACAGCAAATTGCAAAGCCTTACATGCTCTAGATTTATGAAGCCATGCAGGTGCACGCAAGGTTGCCTTTCATGGCTTCATAAATCTAATTTTACGTTTGCTTCACTCTTTCACCATGTTGCATGGGGCAAGAGCGATGCAAAGAGGGTCATAAATATGCCCCTAAGGGTCACTAGACTTCCATAAGTGTATCAGGTGATACTGGTTTTCCTCTGCTTTCACAGGCTCCTTCTGAGCTCTTTCAGACTGAGTGGTTATAAAAAAGGGAGGTTGATTTGCTTATGATTGGTTGCTCACCCAATCCAAGGTTGGGACAACATTTCTCAACCTCTCTGTTCCACTCACAGGTACCGGTCTTCTGCCTATTCTACCCCTGGGCTTTACTATGGAAAGGTTTCAAAATGACAGCTATCTCCACAAATGCTGCACATCTACCCCTCTGAATAAAGGTCCACCCATTCCAGTCTGGTTTGTTCCTGCCATAACTTGAAAGAAAGGATCTGTTGTGACAAGGGCCAAAGATATGCCTGTTCTCCCTTTGTTCCTAGTGGTAACATCCACAAGGACAATTTACAGGAGGTGCTGCTAATTGTTATCATTCCGCATTAAACCTCCCTCTTCTGCGACCGGATGGGATCCCTAATGACATCTATAAATTAAACGTAGACTTTTGGGCCCCACTTTGTACTCGGGTCCTCCAGGCTTGTTGTGCCATAGGTTTTATTGGTACCTGGTCGGAATCGGTCATTATACCGATATACAAAAAGGGGGACAGGGAGTGCCCATCTAATTATAGACCTATTTCACTATTAGACTCCCTCATGAAAATGGCAGGGAGGGTGGTCTTAAATAAAATGCAACTATGGGCCGAGGAACATGATATTTTGAGCCCTGTACAGTATGGCTTTCGTGAAGGGATGGGTACGGTAGAGCAGGTCTTAAACTTTGTT
Source organism: Lissotriton vulgaris (assembly GCF_964263255.1). Classification (NCBI taxonomy): domain Eukaryota; kingdom Metazoa; phylum Chordata; class Amphibia; order Caudata; family Salamandridae; genus Lissotriton; species Lissotriton vulgaris. The sequence goes on along the minus strand of NC_141696.1, from coordinate 1,088,417,119 downwards.
TTGTTACAAGCCAAATACACTCGGGCTAAAGAAGGAAAATTATATGCCATTTTTGTTGACCTCTCTGCCGCCTTTGATTGCGTGATACACTCCAAGATGTGGCAAATTCTTGAGGAAATGGAAGTGGAGCCTGCCATTGTACTCTTCCTAAGTCAATTCTATTCGGGGGCAAGGGCCAAAGTTAGACATGGGTTGAGGGGGGAGTGCACTGGGTCCTTTAGAATAGAAAAAGGGGTAAGACAAGGGTGTGTATTGGCCCCCTTTCTTTTTACCCTTTACACGAACAAACTTGAGGAAGAACTGGGTGCTTGCAAAATAGACTCCCCAAGGTATGGCAATAAGCCAATTGTATCACTTCTGTACGCGGCCGATGCGGTTCTGATGGCGAGAACGAAGGTGGGAGCGCAGAAAGCCCTAACAAAATATCTTGAATTTATGGAAGAAAGGGGCCTTATGACAAATGTAAAAAAATCATATGTGATGCAGTGTGGTAAGGGTCATGCAAGCTGTAAAAATCTTAAAGCGTCGGGGCTTGTAATTGAGCATACTAAAACTTTCCCATACCTGGGGGTTATGATCGAGGGCTCTGGCTCCTGGGGGCCCGAGGTCAAGAACAGGACCCTATCTTTTAAACGCACTACGGGAGCACTAAAGAACTTTGCCGTTAAGCTGGGCAAAAGACCCCCCAAAATCATGCTAAAGATGTATATTTCTAAATGCAAAAGTGTTGCGTTGTATGGGGCAGGGATCTGGGGGTATCACGACACAGCGGCGATTCAAGTTGAAGAAAATAACTTTTTCAGATACTTGCTAGCTCTTCCGAAAGGTACCTCAGTTTTCAATTGTCATCAGGAATTGGGGATGGACTATATATCCGACCTGATTAAACTGCAACCTGTCCTACTCTGGTGTAGAGTATGGGCCTCAGAGGCCCTTAGCCTAAATCAGGAAATAATAAAGGATATCATGGGCCTTGATAAAGCGAAGCGCATAGCCTGGCTTGAGTTTATCAGGAAAATACTTACTGACATCCAACGGCCTGAGTTTTTTTTAGTAACCCAGTCTCAATCATAAACATTTCGAAATCAGAATTGAAGAGGTTATGTATGGCCCACTTTGAACTTCTTAGGTGTGTAGGAGAAATGACGAAGAAAACAGTTAGTGAACATCAATTGTCGCTGACCACCTACACAATTCAGCCATATTTAACCATATGCAACTTGGGCTTTGACCGATTTATTTTAACAAGATTTAGGTTCAATTTATTTCACCGGTTGGTCACATTTCGTACTAAAAACGACTGGTCCAGAACCTTAGCTCCTTGCCCATGTGATAGCACTTTGGTACAATCCACCTTTCAAAATGGGACACTTAATTCCATTTCTGATTACCAATTAAATCATATTAAATTTAGTCTGGGTCAAGGTAGGACAGTTCACAGATGCCAGGTCAAAGTCAGACAATAGTCTTTCTCGCTCAGCCTGCATATGTGTACACTGTTGCATGTGTTCACGCACAACCTTAGCAGAGCCCTTGCCCAAGGCCAGATTGGACGCACTGGGCATCACATGTTTTACAGAAAGGCTGGAGGGGTGGGGACCTCTTTTGTTACCGGGTTAATTTTGTAGCAGTACAGCAGATTTAAAAGCACTGCAGATTCCCTCATACATTCAACATTTTTCAGGTAGCAATAAAAGAGACAAGATAACTCTGGTGATTAATGTACCCTGCTGATGATCGGAGTTTTGTCTAGTGGCAGCTCTGACTCTTGTAATGTAGCGCAGAGGGTTAATATGCCTACTGAAAAGAGTATGTACTATGCAGAACACAGAACCATATTTTATGTGTATAACTCTGTTGGTTACTTCTTTTGTCACAGAAATCCTTTTGTTACTGTGAAGTTCATAAGTAACAATTGTAATCTAGGTTAAAAAGGTATGCTTTTTTTCTACCAGTCTTTCGTTATCCTAATTTTGCATTTTTGCCTACCTCTTCATGGCAGGGAAACCACCATAAAAATATAGACAGAAAGGTAGTGAAGGGGCCGCAGACAGGGCCCCAGGGCAAATCAGCAGATTGCCCACATGTTGTACCCCCCTCAGTTATCACTGCCATATGTGCACTAAGGCAGGATGCTCTGTATGCCATGTGTGGGACACATCTGCAAGAGACGATATGACCCTGTAAATCTGAGCCATCCTAACTCCTATCTCGGCATAAATAAAAGACTGGTTCAACGCCTACAAATAGTGCAGAATGCGGCAGCCAGGTTAGTTGTCGATGCCCCTAGACACTCATCAGGCTCCCTTATTAGGAAAGATCTGCACTGGTTACCTATTCATGCCAGGATATATTTCAAGGTCCTATGCATCACCTATAGTGCTCTGCATTGGGTCTGGAGCTGAAGATATCAGGTCCCTTGTGTCCTTTTATGCTCCGGGTAGGGCCCTACGCTCCGCCAATAAGAACCTTCTTTCCGTCCCTCGAGTTCATAAGGCCAGATGGGGAGGGAGGGCCTTTTTCACCCTCGCTCCCAGACTTTGGAACACTCTTCCTGCCGAGCTCAAAGGGAAAACTTTGCTTGCATCTTTCCACAAAGCATTAAAGACCTGGCTCTTCTTAGCAGCCTACCTGTAGTTGGCGCATCTTTACACCTCAAACAGCTGTACCATCTTTAACGCGCCTTGATGCCCTTGGGTTAAGTTGCGCTCTACAAATCCCTCCTCACTCACTCACTCACCCACTCACCCTTGATGGCTTCACTGTTGCCTAAGATGTTTGGTACCAAACATCTTTACTTAATAATTCCTAACTGATGACAGTGTTGAATTTATTAATAAATGCCCACATGAAATCCTTTAGAAGGTCCCCTGAAAACCTACCAAGCACTGGTGTGCTCTTTGACTAGTCATAGCCAGCCTGCCGCCACCAGACATATTTCTGACATCATGGGGTGAGAGCCTGCACTCTCAGAAGCCAGAAACAAAGCTTGCTCTGGGAGGAGGTGCTTCACACGTACACTAGGCTGGAATGGTCTTACTGCGCGGGTAGCTTCAAAGGTGATGCCACCTTTAAAGCTCAACCCAGGCTTCCCCAGATAGTGGGGTATGCTAAGCCCCCTGTCCAACTACACATTTGATGGCAGGACAGGCGGGAAAATTAGTTAGATTGAGAGGAGTGTCCACATTCAACCAGCATCACCCCTAAGGTGTGGAAGGTGATGTGAACCCCTCTCCTAAAAATCCACCATCTTGGGATGGTGGAAAAACAATCTATCAGGGCTAGGGCAGTGCACGTTCCCACAGGAAGTGTTTACTAAGAGAGGGTAGCCACTTTAAATTTAGGAAGCCCATTGACTACTACCTGTCACTTCCTTTAATGCCACCAAATCTAATATTTAGAAGGCATCCCTAGACTTGGAAATTTAGATTTGAGAGCAAGAAAGGGACGTTGGCAAGACATACAGGAAAATTGGTGAGAGGGGTAAGGACACTGAAAATTAAGGAAGGGCAGAGACTGATAGGAATGAGGGGGCGAGGTGGGACAGGGTGAGAAAAGCAGACAGCGCGGGACTTGGGAGACAGGTCTGAGATTTGTAAAGTTGAGCTGGGTGTGTGAGGGAAACAGAGACGGGAAGTGGAGGCAGGGAGAGCATCTGAGATAAGGAGTGTGTGAGACTGACCCAGGAGCATGTGAGACAAAGAGCCTGACAGGAGAGAGAGCAAAGCTTTGAGAATGACAGGATCTCCCTGCAGCAGGAGGGCAAAACACCCCTGGAAGAGGAGGGTTCAACGGAGGGGTTTAACTGAGCAAGGAGACTTGAGAGCTTTCCAAGTCACACAAGGTAAGCGTCCTATTTGCGTGTGGTTTACTATCCACTTGAAGTAGGTGGTAAACTGCTAGACTTTCGCAACCGCAAATGCTGTTGTAAAACACCAGAACATGGCAAGGTAACTCGCTATTAGGAAGAGACGCCTCTTGGTAATAGCGAGAGTCGCAAATGCTATTTTGCGAGTCAGTGACACGCAAAATAGCATTTGTACATGCCTGGAATCTTTTTTTGCGCTAGCCAAAGAGCTGATCTCCCATTTGCGGCCGCAAAAAAGGGTTGCACATCTGGCCCTAAGTCCCATTAGGTGTTCCTCTGGGCCGAAATTACTGATAACAAAACATTCCCCAGAGAATTTTATGAAATGGGGAATTACTCAGTAATCGGGATAACAACGCCTGGTATTTATGTATTCTTTGTAGAAACCGGGCGGTAAATAATGTTTCCAGCGGAGTTGGCAATTATTATGGGTGGGCGGAATTTGCGTAATCACGTTATGCAAATCTCCTCGAAACGGTAAAAAATCTCTGCGAGCACGCAGAAATTCCGGGAACACGCGGAATTGCTTGTTCGTGATGCTTTTTTACTGTTCGCAATCGCTGTCTGCGTGCTCGGGGGGGGGGGAAATATCTTGCGAACATGCATTTGAGAATGTGCACCAGCAAATAATGTTGTGAAGTCGCGGAACGCAGGATATTAGGCAATTTTGCGTTCTCCACGGAACGCGAAATTACCTAAATTCTGCAAATTCCGCGAACGGAACGGAATTTACCGCCCAGGCCTAGCAATGATGTGGGACTAGAGGCAGGATGGGGGACATGGAGATTTCCCCACTAAATCGTGCAAGTGTTGATTTATTTTATTATGCACACGCCAAAATGTGTTTTTAATGAATTGCTTTGATTCCTACATTTCCAGAAACACTACTACTTCTATATATTAATAGAGTTGTGATTTTTAGTAAGTTGAAACATGTAGCATTTGCTCACGGATACAGAATTAATTCTAGAAAAATTCGTATACACCCAGCAATTATAAGAGGTAAGTCAATATCATTAGAGAGATTAAATAGTTCTAAAAAAAAAAAAAATGTAGCTTCAATTAGCTTCAATATTTATTAAATCAAATGCATATTAAAAATTCAACAGGGGCGATTAATTACTGAATTCTAAAAATCACAATCTGCAATCTTTATGTCAATTGAATAACAGGACATACAGATTATAAATCTATATAGGACGTCTGAATCATTATGAGTAGACAAAAACATTAATAAAAGATGCATTTTTTTACGTATTTGTAAAAATAAACCCGTTTTCTTTTGCCGTGCTCCGAAATCCACAGATTTTAAAAGCTGTTGAATTAATTGTATATGATTTTCAAAGCAACTGCTTGTGCAAAAAATGGCTAGAACGACTTGAAACAAAGAAAAATCTTTACAGTGAGGTGAAGGTCAATATTCATTCGTTTTTTGCCGCGCTAATATTAAATGTGACTGTGCAATAATATGACATGAAAGAATCCATGTTCTTTTTCAGATAAGTGATTTACCTCTTCTGTTCTGCAGCTGTGTTGAGTGTGCTCATAGGTTATGAATTTAGATAATTACAGCCGAATCTTTATTTTATTAATTTATTAGCAGTTTAATTTCGTGCATTTAAGACTCAGTGAGTGGCACATCTCGTTTATGAACATTTTCGAACATGCAGAAAAATAATAAAATAACGTATATCATAGCATGACACGACACAACATAACATTATAGAACATAACACAACATATCATAAATGGGATACCATACAGCCGTCCATATATTATCAGGATAATGCTAGTTGCAGAGGTTTTCCATGGCTGTACTAGGTGAACGAGGTGACTTGCAATATCTCTTTGATCCACAGCAGAGGGTATTTTACTCCTTATGACTCATATTCATGTCCCTGGAGTCTTGTTTTTTATATGAATGAAACAGTATGGTTGCAGACATTAAGAAAATTAGCAATCTACATCATGCTGCCGCTTACGATATGCAGCCATGTGTAGAGTGATTCTATCTTTCTTATAAAGACCGATGTGCAAAAAAAGTGTGTCGCTGTGAAGCTCTGCTATGAATATCTCCTTTCTGCCAATCACTGTTCAAATTTAGGAAAAAAAAATCAGGAGAAGGAAAAGGAAGTTCTCATTTTCATCGTTGAAAATGGATCTGTACTGATCTGTGTGCTGCCTTTCACCTGGGCTCCTGATGGGAGGCATTGCCACAACAGACCTGAACTGTAATAGTTATTACAGCTGAACAGCTGCATTATCAGTCCTGCCAAGCGTCACGCAAGAGGTGTGACACTCACGCATTTCAGTGTGGTGATCCGCATCACCGCACTGAATGCATTTGTCACGCATTTTGCAACCTGTGCTGCCAGCGTGCCAGCAGCTCCTGTGTGCCCGGGCTCTGAGTTCTGAGACTGCTGCTTGCTTTGCCCGACTAGTGCAGAAACCCGACACACTGCAGCTGAGCTCTCTGAGCTCGTGAGCGGCGCTGCGCGCTACAATGTATCTCTGTCAGCTCTGCCTGCCAGAGCCGAGTCCGACGACTCTGTGTTCCTGAGTGTTGCCCTGGAAACAGTAGAGAATGCAGCGATTTGTGCAGTCAGCAGGGGGGGGTGCGCCACTATTATTTAATCCGGATGTGCCGGCCGGCGTCACGTCCGGAGGAAGCAGGAAGTCCATAGAAGCGGCAGGTGATTAGAGAGTGCAGGCAGTTCTGGTTGCGGTGCACACTGGCTCTCAAGCATCATGGCCACCCGCCGCGGCCCCCTGTGCAGCCCCCCCTGCTAAAACACAGCTGCAGACTGTGGCAGCTCAGCTGACCCGGCGGCGACACCGCTCTGGCCACCAGGAAAGCAGCTGCGAGCGCGGCCGCGCTGGGCCCTGGGGCGCGCAACCCCGCCCGGGCCGCGCCGGCCGCGGCAGCACAGCCCAGCCCAGCCCGGAAGCAGCTCACTACTAGTACCACTAAGTAAGTGTCAAGCCGGTGTTTATCATTGGTAATGGGTTTTTTTATTTTAATTTTATGTTATCATTAGCGCCGGACTTAATACCCGGGGCGCCAACGTCATCGCCTCATTTGTACTGAGTGACTGTCTCTGACATGATTGAGAAAATTACACAACAAATATTACACAATTTATAGAATAAACATTACAGGCAAATAAATTGACAATCGACATGAGCAAACAAAAATACACAGCAAACGTGGTGCATTACAGGAGGAAAAAGTGTGGCATGCGTGCAAGTAGCGTGCAAAGTAACAAATAGAGCCTATAATATACTAATGGCAGACAGCAAGCACTCAAACACAAAGAAGAAAGGCGGCAATGGTGCCAGAGTGGCACTTGTGCAATCTGAAGCAAACAAAATGTGCGAGGTAGCAAAGTGTGTTACAAGGAAAAGTCAAGTGACGTATGTGCATGTTACAAAAGAGTACCTGGACACAGGTAGAAGGATAATACTGCAATAAATGGCAGACACACTCTCAACAGCACAAGAACAAAACGTTACGTAGGCAATCATGGTGGCACTCGTGCAAGTGTCTAAAGCAAACAAAATGTAGGAGGTAACTGTATAATGTTACAAGAGAAAAGTGACACTCTCAGCAAGAGCTCAGAGAAACTTCTTTGTAGCCGCTTGCCTCCCGTGAAATTGCGTTTATAAAAAAAAAGGCAGAAAGAACCTAGGCTGCGAATGAGGGAACAGTTTTCAAAGAAATTGGGTACCGGTAGTCCAGCCAGCCTGAAGGTGACTCAGGCACTGTCACGCAGCGCCACCTAAGAACTGAGCCTTCAGCATTATTACAGCCCATTCCCCTTAGTCCTTCTACAAACAGCACTGCGTCCAGACAGGTATTCACATCTACTTGCCTGGCCGTAGCACCACGGTGACCTTTACTAAACACATGAGTCATGATACAAATTAATTTCACATTAAAAAAGCAAGCATCGATCTGCAGGGCTGCTCTGTCTGCTCTGGACGGGGTCTCTGAGAGACGTGCCCACAAATGATGACTCAGACTCAAGGCCCGGCCAGGGCTGGGGTCCCCATCTTGTTGCTAAGGCCCGGCTGCCTCGTGATCAAGCAAAGGAAGGGCTGCCTCGTGATCAGGCAAAGGGAGGGCCCGCCGGCTGCCTCGTGATTATTGTTGCAAGGGGAGGAGAGGCAGAGCTTCCCCCCCCCCAGTGATGTCACCTGCAGCCCCCACCAGCACAACAACAGGTGGCCAGCCCTGTTGCTTAAGTTTCGGTTTAGCCTGCCTCATCATGATCCACGTGATAGAGAGAGGCCCTCCTGATGCCCTCCTCCAACTGCAGCATCGAGGAGGACTCGAGGCCCCACCTGCCCCCACCACCACAAGCACACACAGAGATGTCTAGCCCAGTTTTGCTTTCGATTCTCAGCCTGCCTGGCCTCTCACACGTGACATCCTGTTTTTTCCTGCCTCATGGTGCCCCGGCCTGCCCCCTCCACAGAATTGTTGCTGTTGTCAGGGCAACAGAACTTCCTCTGAACACGTGTCTCTAAGAGCACGTGCTCTGAGAGAGATGAACTGGTGATGCTTTTGCCTGTGTTCTCCATCACAGTGCCACCAGAGTCTCTTCTGCAACACAGTGCCAGCCACAGATCCTCTCTACTCACCAGCCAGTGCAGTCTTGAGTCTTTTCATCTTCAACTGCATTGCCACTACAGCAGCAGCAGCTGGGAGTGCAGCCATCTGAGCCAGTAAGTGACAGAGCATGGTGTGGTAGCAGACAAGTTAGTATAATACTCTCATCAGGCAAGGAGTAGCTGCCTTATTTTTATATTTTTGCCTCAATTCCCTAGGTGCAACAGTTAGCATTGTGACTGAGAGACAGTGGTAAGTCTCCTTATTAAATTAACTGTGAATTAAATATCAGCTACTGTAAGTGTGCGCTGTGTCTGCATGTTTAAGTAACAGAAAGACAGTTTTATTAAGATCACAAGTACTGTTGCAAAAATGTTTGAGGAGGGCTGGATAACTTTAATTCTCACAACTCTTTATTCATGTGTGTACGTTATTTGTGCAACTCTTCTGTCACAGGGTGGGTTACCTGGTTCACTCAGCAAGTTCATTGTAATGTCAAGGTAAATCAGTGTGAACATGAATGTTCCGTGCAAGATCAGTGTTTTTGGTGAAATCCTTGCTGTAAACCTGAACCACATAGCACTATTGTGTATTTTAATGTTGGCTGTGAGTTGCTGCTTTTTGCAACCAGATCATGAGATCTGTTTTGTTTACTTGTGGAACTTCTGTCCTGGCTGCTCATGGTGCTGAAAGTGAGGTTGCTTCCTTTAGCTGTTGGGAGATCTGAAGTCTTTGTGTACCCTGACGTTTTCATGTAACAGCAAAAATGACAAGATAACTGGTGAATAATGCTGCAGCAAGATGAGATTGGTTTGTCTAGTGTCAGTTTTTACAAAAGATTATAAACCACATGTTTTCTCTGAGCTCTGTATTTTGAGGTGAGCTGTCTTATTGCTTTTCACAACCAGATCATGAAACCTGTTTTGTTTACTTGTGTTTTAAAGTTCTGTCCTGGCGCTCACCTTGAGGGTGCTGCTGTGTTTAAATGAGGTTGGATCTGAATTTGTACACCCTGGAGTTTTCATGCAATAACAAATGTCACGAGAACTGGTGAATAATACTGCAGCAAGATTAGTGTTTTGTTTAGTGACATTTTTCACAAAAGATCATGAACCACATGTTTTACCAGAACTGTGTATTTTTAGTTTAGCTGTGTTACTGCTTTTCAATACCAGATCATGAGGCCTTTTTTGTTTACTTGTGTTTGGAACTTCTGTCCTGGCTGCTCCATGCGCTCCCCTTGAGGGTGCTTTGTTGAAATGATGTTCTTGTCGGGGATGAATTTGTGTGCCCAGGATTTTTCATGCAAGAACAATATAGTTTAATATTGCCTGTTTCTATATGGTGAACAAAATGCAGTGTGTTGCCAAAATAAAACAAGCAGAGTACTCCATGATTGTAAGCCTGCCATCACAGTGATGCTCAGCACTTTAATAATACCACAATCCTGTGTTGAGTTTTCTTTGAAGCACATTGTCTGTGAAAATTAACGTTGATACTCTCTGGCTAGCTGACTTGGTATTGTGGTGTTATTTGGTGTGTTGTCATATTAACTGGTATTTTTCTATTTGCCTTTGAGCTGTGGCACAGTGGGAGCTGAGAATTGGAGGCGCAGTAGCTGGGAACAATGCACCGGCTTAATATAGCTCAGGCTTCAACCCAGTCTTTCTTCCATGATGTCTCCCTTGATCTAAGTTGTGCTTGATTGAATTCAATTTGGTGACTGAACATTATTGAAATGTTGGTTTGTGTTGCTATAGTGCATTCTGGGTTATAATACTGCATTGAGTACAATCAGGAATCATATACGTATGGTTAAAAACTTCATTATAAATCTGGACCAGTAAATTCAAATTTTTTTTGTGTGTGTACTTTTATAGATCTTCAAAAAAGTCCACCATCTTTGCAGTGTCAGTGCTTGAGTGACCCAAGAAACCTTTGTAGGACCGACTACACTGAATAGGATCTGCACAGCAGAACAGTCAGTGACACACCAGCGGAGTGTGAGTACTAAACTCTTAAATGTGGTCTCTGGCTGTGTACCTCAGGTATAGACACTGTATTTGCAAAAGGGAATCATTAAGTATTTCAGAAGGTCTTGCTGACTTGTATGAAAAAAGCGATTTTTAATTGTGCTAGATAGTTGTGAACAGTCAAAACGGTGGCCTTATGTGGAATAAAAAGAGGGAGCTCAGGAGCATCATAGATTCATTTGGGAGGCTGCACCTGCTGGACCGTGACCGCATTCTGGTTAGGCAAAACCATGCTTTAGTCCCATTGGTCATACATGTAGAATCATGTTGGGCATATTTGAGTTTCTTTCCTTTCCCTGTCTTGGCAGAATAATGTCTGATACAGATGACAGTGAGCCCTGCACTTCAGCTATGGCTTCCAAAAAGGGAAAGGCTGCTTCTAGCCAAAGGAAATCTAGCGAGAAGAAATCTGGGGCACGGTACTATCGAACTAAATTCGCCCTGTCTTGGATGCAAGAAGAGCAATACAAAGGTAGTCCAATAAGGTTATATACTTTAAAGTGTGTGGACAAAGGCATATCTATTTCCTTGTATGTTACTTTTGCAACACCATGCTGCAACCTAGGTTTTGTATTATCCGTTTTGAGAAGACTACAAGGCCAACTGTTTTAATGCTTGTTTCCCTTTCATTATATGAAGAGTGTATATTTTCTACTATGTGCATCAGGTTTTGGGAGTGGAGACTAACAATTTAGTAAAGGCTCTCACACATTGTGTGTTCCTGGGCATTTCAGTTTCTCTTTCTGCACAGTTTACCTTTCAGTTAGTCATGGGTGCTACAATATCATGAACTGGACTTCGCTATTTTAGGTCAGTGGAATGGAGGTCACGGTATTCTCAATTCATTGTTTGGTGTCCTTTCCTAAACAGTGTCTAGTCAGCACTCAACAAATGTCATAATGCATAGCATAGACTTTTTGTGTTGTACTACAGCAGCCAGCGTAGTGTGTGGTCAGTAGGTGCTTGTTGTGAGCAGCAGCCTAGCCACTGTATGCACTAGTGCTTTGATTTTAAAATTCTCATAGGTTAAAACTTGTAGGGTACAATCATAATTTTGGAAATTCTTTTTAACTGCAGGGATCATTGTTCCTGTTAAGACCGATCCGTATTCCTTCCACTGCTGGATTTGCGAGAAGATTATCTCCTGTGGGCATCAAGGAGAGTTTGATCTGAAGCGCCATATTAGCGGTAAAGTTCATACATCTCTTCAAGGCACAAAGATTAAAATGAAGCCCATCTCTGCCTACATGTCAATGAAGAGTTCCAGTGAAGACCTTCTTGCCAGAGAGGCGGAGATAAAATTCACAGGATTTTTGGCAGAGCATAATGTACCCTTTGCTGCTGCTGATCATTTGGGCCATCTCATAAGGACATGTTTCCCAGACTCTAAAATTGCGCAGGGTTATGCTTGTGCGAGAACAAAAGCAACCTGTGTATTGAATGATGCCATTGCACCAGAGTTGTTGACTGACTTAGTGGCTGATATGAAATCCTTAGCTTTTAGTCTGTGTGTTGATGGTAGCAATGATCAAGGCATTGAAAAAATGAACCCCATAACTGTACGAATTTATGATACAAAACAGGGTTTGGTATGCTGCAAATTTCTTGACATGTGTTTAACCTAGGAAAGTACAGCGGAAGGTATTTTTACTGCAGTAGATAATGTTATGACAAAGCATTCCATTCCTTGGGAATATTGTATTAGCTTTGGTGTAGATAGTGCCTCAGTCTGAGCTTCATCAGGATGGGCTTGGCTCATAGATGGTCAGGTAAGGAATTTCAGAGTCGGGGAAAGCACACAGAGAAGCAAAGCCCTCCTGAACTGGCTTTGTACTTTTTATTTTTTTTGCTCCAAAACATTGCAATAAAGACCTCAAGGCCTAACACGGAAATATTTCACCAGCCATTCCTTAATGAAACTGAGCGTGATGCCAAATAGGCTTAACGTCTTAAACTGAATTCGTTGTTTAAACAGGAATAAATGGAGCTCATATTCTGGGACTGGTATGCAACCTTTAAATTCATGTATCAGGTAATTTTAGTAAATTGGATTGTCGTAATCGGCCAAGAACCAATTAGAGCTCAGTTCAACACGTGTTTCATCTACTTTGCTAAGTAATGTGCAATTGTACACATATTCGCAGCTAAGGGCAACAGTCTGACACAGATGATGGATGACATCCGTTCTGACATAAACAATAGAGTGTCAAGCTTTTCACAACCCAAGAAACAACGGTCAAGTGAACATTTTGTATCCAGTCCACGGTCACTACGATAGTTAATAAAAGGTTCTCTTGCGTTGGTGGTAAGTCACTTTTTTCCATATTAAAAGTTACACACCAGTGGCGCAAGGGGCTTGCAAATAAGCCCGCCTGTTTTTTTCTGCATTACGCTTCAATACTAGACTAAATGAACTGAAGTTACTGTTGAAACTCTACATAGACTTTTGTTACCGAGACTCACAGGATCTTGAATTAGAATTTTTTTATTTAAAAACACTTATAAAGCGCGCATTTACCTAGCGGTTTCTTGGTGCTGCGGACTTTAGAACCTGGGTGGTAGCTGTGAGAAAGCTAGGCAGGGAATGCTTGCAGAAAGAGATGGGTTTTTAAGGCCTTGCAAAAGTCAGGGTAAAGTGGGGTGGATCGGATATTGAGAGGGAGGGTGTTCCAGAAGGTAGGGCCGAGTACCGCAAACTTCACCCCCCCATATTCTTCCTCCTGAAACGAGGAAAGGAGAGAAGGGACTGGGTCACCAATGGTTTCATATAGATATTCAAGCTTTTGGGGATAGTTAAGAGCCATGTGGTACGCAATAGGAAGCACTAAACTCTGTGAAACAAGTGCCACACCCGAAGTGCTTGGGAGGGACCAGTCAGAAAAATTGGAACAATGACAGAACTGACATCTCCATTCAAACCCACTGATATAGTCAGAAAGACTGACATGATCAACTGTATCAAAGGCGGATAACATATCTAGAAGGATTAATGTGCTGGTGCGAGCTATGTCCTTTACCAGCCTGAGCTTATCAAGGATAAATACAAAAAATGATTCTGTGCTATGTCCCAGAAGGAAACCAGCCTGTGTCTCACATACACAATGATGAGCCTGTAGGCTATCACAGAGAATCATTGCCCTGCACTTTGACACACTTTCACCCTGTAAGGTAATAATGAATTAAGGTGAAAGTGTTTCAAAAGAAATAGATTGAGACCTGATTTATTAACAGTGTTATGATAGTTGCTTTCTTAAAAACAGATGCTTCCTTTCTGAGGAGGAATTTAATGAGCAGCATAGAGCTTGTGCAATCACTTGGGTAATATGGTTGTAAGCCATCACTGGGCAGGGATTAGGCAGAGCAGGCAAGTAGACCACAATCAATTCTTCAGTCCCAATACAGCTGAAATTGTAAGGAAGGAAAAGGTGCGTACCTAGGCACCACCGCAAACTCAGGTGTCACTGTGGGCACAGAGGGACCACCGTCTATGTCACTTCTGATCAATTACTATAATACTAGAAAGAAGAGGTTAAGCTGCTCACATAATTCCTGGGAGGGATGGCATTTAGTGATATGCTGGAAATGCCTGTCAATTCTCGGTAGATAAAAACAAAGTCACTTATTTGCTCTTCATGAGAGTGTGTGATCTTATCAGAAAAAAAATGCCTGTTCGGTACACCTGAAAGAAATGTTAGAGCTTTTCAAACTATCCTTAGTTTGAAAATATATATAAATATATAATAAATATATAAATGTATAAACAGTTGTAAAGAATTATGTCTGCAGGTACACAAAAAATTGACCAGCTCCTTATCCTTACTCTTCTTAAATATACTGAGATTTTGGATAGGTGACATTAGGACCTACAGAGTGACTTATTAATTTAATTTTTTGTGTACCTGCAGCCCTAATTCTTTACGACTGTTTATATTTGTATATGAAATTAACAACCTTTTGAATACCTGATAAATCCAATTTTTCCCATACATTGCTTGTGTTTGTGTTTCATGTTTTTTGTATGTATTGTAATAATTTATGTCTATACACAACTAATAATTTTCTGTTGGAAGAATTGATTTCTTAAAAGGATCATTAATTTGTCCTATAAAGTCACTTGAACCATCATTTTTTGGTAAACAAATTCCCTTGAAGGCACCTATACCTTTCTATGTTGATAAGGCAACACCAGACTAGGTAACACAGGAGATAAACGGTTCGCAGGAATCTTTGCAAAGATTTTTGCGTCAGCAATTATAAGTGATATCAGTCGATACGACCCACACTCATCCACCAGTTTGCTTTTTTTAAGGAACAAAATTATTTGCGTTACCTTCCATGAATCAGGAGCCCTACCTTCGGTTGTATGATCAAACAACTACCTAGTAAATCACAAGTGCCTAAACCACGAAGGCTCAACAATGATCAAAGGCAAACCACTAATGTATTGAACCACGACAAATATTTAATTTACATATATCTCGAATTTCCCACTATGTGCAAAACAGAACATACCGTGAGCAACCTGCTTTCTGCACATGTCGTATTAAACGGGGGAATGTCACAACATCCTCAACTGAGCCGGCGCGCAGCTCCATGGAATGTGAGAACAAAAGAGAAGAATCCAGCCTCCTACATGGCTCCTCAGACTCGAGCTAAGCAGTTTAAATGCATATATGTGCTATGTTCAAAAATGCACTCATCGCTGATTTAAAAAATACCGGGCAGACCTCAACATTAAAATAACGCTCCCACAAACTCCTCAGCTGCCCACAATATTTTTTTTCCAATCATTTCCGGTGTGTTACAGGAAGCACAATCAAGCAGAGAGAGTGGTAAGGCTGTGCTTATCAGCGTACGCACTCTCAGCAGAAGCCCCCCGCTGTGACATCAATCACAGAACCTAAGTGTCAAGGTACAGTGTTAAACAAAAGCAGTGTAACGTAAGCTGCCCCAAATATTTCTACAAGTGCCGTAATTTTTAGGATTACAACTTTATTAAACTGTGCCTGTCAGCGCAAGCACTTCCAATGAGCCAAGGCTTCAGGCATGCTGTATGCTTTACAGAGTATAAAGGCAGATTAGATAACGATCAGCCTACCTGCTGAGTGGAGCAACTGCCAGACTCATTCAACACTCCATAACAAAATTAAGGCAGCCCTAAACCGTGCTAAGTATAATTGTCAGGTTGTGCTTGTAATTACAATAGTGCCATCTATTGGCCAGTCACAAGGTTTTTTTTTTCTCGTGGTTTAGGAAAGTCGGTGTTCGAATAATTTGTGGTTAAGGATGTCATAGTTAAGGATGTCTTCGTTGTTTAGGAGTCGTTGTTCAGGTCAGTCGTTTTTAAGCTTTCGTAATTAAGGCTGTTTCCCCTACCTTCTTCACTAATAAATTTTATAACCTGGCTGAATGGTATCAGCAGTTCCTACAGAGAAATCTTGTTAAATTCTAGAGGAACTGTATCGTCTCCTGCTTCTTTACCTGCTGGTAGAGAACTATTTGCCAATTTTATTTCTTCTGTTGTGATGTTTCTGGCTAGAGAATTAGATGTTTTGTCCTCCTCACTTAACAGAGGGTTGCTTTGAATATACTTACATATTTCTCCTTGTTTAGGCTGATTTGCTGGAGTATATAACTCTTGATAGTAAGTCATAAATTGTTCCATTATCTGGTTTGGGCGTTTGTATAATTTATTATTAGTCCCCCTAATCCTCTTTATAGTAGTCTTAGCCCTATCGTCTGCAACTTTGAATGCTAGAATCTTACCTATCTTTTCACCAGACTCATATTGCGAGAGATGGTACTTGTTAAGTTTCATTATGCTTCTCTCCCTGATATAAGATCAACTGTAACCCAGATCTTCTATATTTTGAAAGTCTCTGGTAACGTCCTCAATATGCTGGTTTGCTGTTGTACGAATAGCTGCTATAGCAGCTTTCATTATCTTTTTTCACTCCTTATTCTGCCTCCAAAAATATTGTCGGGTGAAACCACTAATTGCTCCCTTAAATGTATCCCATACTACTATAGGGGAGGCTGTCCGTGTGTTTGTTTTAAAAAACTCCTTAAGAAATACCCTGTTCTCAATCGCAAATTCTTTTTCTGCCAATAGGTATCTAGGAAAAGAGAAGGGTCGAAGGCTTATATACTCAGAAGGAATCTTAAATTAGAGGATAATGGGATTGTGGTTTGAAGTAACCCTCGGGCAGATTTCCATGGTACTAGACCATACGATATTATCTGACGCCCAAGCCATGTCGATTCTAGAGTAGTGTTTATGAGGAGGAGCAGAGTAGTATGTATAACCTGCTAGATTGGGGTAAAGGGTCCTATAAAATCAGATTGTAAGCTGCAATTCTACAAATGCTGCTTTTAGAAAGTTGCTACTTTACTTTTCACCCACTTATGGCAAAAAGTGCTGCAGCAATAAATGATGGGCGGAATGCTGAATGAATCAAACATTCAGTCCAGCCCGAGTTTGGCAATTTGGGTTGGGCTGTTCCCATGAGGGACATATGGCTGTGTCCAATCCGTGGTGGTGTAGCGAGCAAATGAACAATGGATTTAACCCAGGTATCTTGACTGGGGGTGAACGCTTGAATAATTCAGCATTCCGTCCATCATTTGTTGCCACAGAATTTTAGAAAGTTGGCATTTACTTGCCTTAGCCATTTGGTGACAGTAGTCTAATTCTAATCACATTACCGGGTGTAGGGAGCTGTTGAGCTTTCTGTATTCCACCTAGCCAGCCATACACAACGGGAGTTTAAGTGTGAATTGATGGGCCATCTTAAGCGCATCTCCAGCCCTCACATCCCTCATCGTCGGTAGCTCAACGTCGACTCCTGCCTCCGCATTGTGGCTCCGCAAATTATCGGAATTGATGCATCGCCCTAGGTGTGTGCTGCATCATAGATGGCCAAACTTTACATCGCAAGGCCCTTCGTCAGGATCCACAACGATGATGCACATTACAGTATCACTGCATATCAGAACTGATGATTTGCCTCAACTGCTGGGCACTTCTTGGCTCAAAACCACATTACGCTCTGCAAACAGGATTTAGGTTACTTTTTAGGTGGCCCTAACCTGGTCCGGTAGTCAGCTTTCACTCCACCGTAGTCAGTCTGAACTTGTGACTTTGTCCCAGTCCGGCGCAAACAGATATCCCTTGTTGGCACTTTTTGTTTTTTGTTTCTATTTTAAGTTACATCTTTAAAATGTTATCTCTCTGGTTTCACTGCTGGAACGTTTGTCGTTTTGGTCTTGTTTTATTCATTAAAATCAATTTTACTAAACTAGTGTGAGTTGTTTTTGTGTGGGGTTTTTATTTTTTACCTTTTTAAGTGTTGTACAAATAATTTACATATTGCTTCAAAGTTTAGCCTGACTGCTAT
Source organism: Lissotriton vulgaris (assembly GCF_964263255.1). NCBI lineage: Eukaryota > Metazoa > Chordata > Amphibia > Caudata > Salamandridae > Lissotriton > Lissotriton vulgaris. The sequence goes on along the minus strand of NC_141696.1, from coordinate 1,088,399,209 downwards.
GTGCCAATCTACCAGAGGGTGAGTCAGGGTAATTTAGGGTTTGCCTGCCCCTCAAACTGACTAGGATTGTGGCTGCTGCTTGACCAGGACTCATACTCCAGTCAACCAGCAACCCAATTTCTAACAAGTGCATTCAGTAAAAGTCAGAGCACAAATGTTGACCCATCTTGCCAAATGCGTTCTTAGTACATCTCACCCATATACCCTCTCTGAAATGGGACTTAAAACACTATTTCAAATGTTTCCACTTTCAGGCTTTCTACTGTACTAATCTTTGTCTGCCTCAACTCTCAAGTCTTAGCCCTAAATATCAGGTTACAGTCTACTTCAAACATTGACTGTCTTTTTGAAGCTATTTTCAGATAACACTTTAAAAACTCATATCTCTGTTTCCCCTTACTGGATTTTAGTCATTTCGATTTCATTTTGGTTTTTCAATTTCATTCTAATTCTCTTCTTCAGTGTAGAATTTTTATTGGTTGGTGTTTTGACTTTACTGTTTGTGAATGCATGAATATTCTACACCTTACTCTAAGTTAAGCATATCTGCTTTGCGCAATAGCTAAAAGGAGTTCAGCGCATCCCAATTTAGTGACTTTGAGGGTTCAACCTGACAAGAAGTGTTATTATTCCTTGACATTAGAATTTTTAAATAAGCTGTCTTTGACCGTCACCAAAGGGATTCACGCATTAGCGCTCAGATTGTGTACTGTTAGCTTTCTTGTTCATACTGTAGTGTAGTTCCTAGTTTCCCACTAGGCCCTGCGCATTGGAATAACATAAACAGTAGTATCGACGTGGAACTGCGGATATTCCAGGCCTCCACTGACTATGCTAAACTTAATTGGGTTGTGTTACCAACTAGCTCAGAGGTCACTGGAAACTTTCTTCTCTGCATGGGAAGTGATCAGCTTCCTTGGCACAGACAAGAAGGGATTCAGCTTTCCAACAACCGTGCAACATGACAACTTTGCTCCTCAGATCAAGAGTCAATCTCTAGGGTCGTGTGAAACAATAGACATGTATTTCACTCAGTCAGTCTAGTGCAGTTTACTTTCACGAGATGTAGAGAACAGAGAGACGGGCGTGTATCAATAAATGTTAACATTTATTGAACAGTCTTTCTTCTCGTACAAGAGAAATGTATTGCCACAATTGCAATAATTGTTATTATAAAAAGTACGTACAGTAAGATAAGGATTGCGAAATAGAACTGTAAAAGCATTGATATGGTTTCTTAGCCATACAATGGTTTAAAAGTAATAAAACATATATACAGTCATATATACATTAGGCTAACATACTCAACTGGTGCTTCTAACTAAGCCTACCACAGTGTGCCTGACCTAAGCCTAACACGTGAAAGGGGAGCAAGTAAGTAGCTTAAGTTAAGTTGGTTTTGCCAAGGTTTGTTTCAAGAATTCTCGTCTAAGGGTTTAGTCAACACCATACCTCTGAATAGAATGATGGAGGATTGGTATCTCCTTCAGGGGTCTCTCTCGATATCCCAGTCACCCGCGAGGGTAAACCGGAAGCGCCGGGACTGGATTTCTCTGCACGAGAAAGGCAGCGGCTTCTCTTCAGCGCGTCGAGGAAGGAGGGGGGACAGTGTCCGCGGGCAGCTGGAATCTGCTGGATGTCTTCGCAGAGGACGGCTGTTCAGCTCCTTAAGCGTACTGCACCATAGTTCGCGCTGTAGCGGCGATAATGGTAATCAGCAGCTTCACCACCACAGGATAGCAGGCTGCAGCGACAGAGTGCTAGATTTACCAACACAGGGTCATGCAGGCAGCTGACATCAGCAACAGGCAACGAACATTGCTTAAGGCAACGTTGGTAATATTTATACCTGACAGGTGCCGGGTTTGACGCAAGTTTGCTGGACATAAGACGTCAATTAAAGATGTCACTAGGGAGTGATAGTTATCAGTTGCTCATTAGAGTTCCATTACTAATCAAAACATAGCAAGCGGGGATTTCCAGGTTTGCTAAGTTTTTATCTTGTTGAAGAACTCGGAGTGTTATCTAGGAATATCAGATAGGGACTGCTGCACTGTCATTGCACTAATTGGTCGCAAAGGAAGTAGCAGAGAGTCATGCTGGAATGTGGCTCTGTTCGTGTGAGGCCAGAGATGACTTTTCAGAAAATCGCACTTGAACGGTTATGCCAATATAGGGAATAAATGGATTTATAGCCGAATAGGGGCATAAGGTCACAGTATCGATCAGGAACCTAGATAAACACGCATCACCCACTCCACGGGTTAATGTCCATCAAAATTACTAAAACTAAGCAATTAGATGCATGTGTAACATTGCCCACCCCAAAATACAAAAATGCATTCGAAATAGGCGTACTTGTAATACATGGAATTTAGGTACTGTACGTTTTTTTAAAGCATAGTAATCATTCAAAAAATTATTGCATATGAAATCAATGAACGATTATGCATAAAGAATTACACATGAAGTATCTCTGACAGAAGAAAAGCGAGATAAATCATCACATAAAAATGCATTGTAATAACATGTGTGCTAGAGGCTGGTGTAATGTTGTTATGTCTCTAGATGTGTTTAGAAATAGAAGTGTGAAGCTTCTGTTCTCTAAGAATAGTTTTTACGTTAAGCAAAGAATTGTTCGTGCCAAAAAAGGTCAATATTAGAAAAATTGTCCAAATCAAAAAATTATTGCTTGAACTGGGAAAAATAGATTTCCAAAGCTCTTTGCAGTTTTTGTTGATCAAAACTGAATTTACCGCACAGCCAACGACCTTTAATGATCGCACATGCTGCATCGTAGGATTTTCTCTCTACGTTGAAATGCTGTACAAAGCTATCTGTATAGATTTTACAGGCGTACTGTGGAAGAGGCAGAATTTCGAATGGCAGAGGATATTCTTCTTCATATTCTAAATCATTCAGTTCTTCAAATTGCGGTGCGAAATAGTATTTCACGTCTTCCGCTCCTAGAGAATCTATGCACTGTATCCATATCGGATCCAGTGACACTGTAGGCAGGTTTACTGGGCTGAATAGCGCCTCGAAGGCGGATTCCGCTGTAAGGATATTAATCCGTTTGCCGTGTGCTAGTTCTCTTTCATTTGCTAATGCGATTTGCACTGCGTTCACAGTTCTTTCTGTGGGACTGAATGTTTTTTCTGCTTGTGTGTACAAGTGAGATTTAATTGAAATTGGTACCTTTTCTCCCTCATTAGAGGTTAGGTATGTGAATCCGCATCTTCCTGGGATGACTCGGATTACAAGATCGATCGTGTTGTTACGTGTATCTATTTTTGTTTTTGCTAACATGTCTGTTTGCAGTGATCTCAAAATTTCTGTGTGTTTTTGAGTCCAATGGATTTGTTTAAAATCAGGTTTAATTAGTTCGTAGAGAGGTTTAACCCTCTCTGCGTAATTTAGTATGTAAGTTCTTCCGAAATTCAGAAAACCTAGTATTGATTGTAAATTCTTCAGCGTTTTTGGAGCGTGGAGTACAGCGCACTTCTCTAAGAAGTTGTCCGCTAGGCTTTTCCCTTCACTTGATAATTCGTACCCTAAGAATAGTACTGTCAGATGGGCAATTCGAGACTTTTTAAAGTTGAATTTGTAACCCTCTGCTGCGAACCCAAGTATAATGGTGTTCACTCTTTTCAAGTGAGTATCCAAGTCGTCGTCTGTGAGATAAATATCATCTACGTAAGACAATGCTTCATCATCATAGATTTGTAGTAACTCTGTTACCCTAGCTGAGAATAGTCCTGGGCTGTTCTTGAACCCCTGTGGGAGTCGACAGAATTTTTTCTGTGACCCAAATGCGGAGAAAGCGGTCAAATATCTGCTTTCCGGTGCAATGTTTTGACAAAAGAAACCATTAGAAATGTCTAATGTCGTTTTATATTTTTTCCTAACTATGTTATTCATTAGGGCTGCACTATGCGAGTTTTGTACTGCAAAAGTTTTGCAACATGTATTAAGGTGTCTGTAGTCCAAAACTAGACGATATGAATTGTCTGGCTTGGAGACAGGAAACAAAGGATTGTTCATTTGAGAGGTGCATGTTTCAATCACCCCCTGGTACTCAAGTTGATCTAAGATCTCCCTGACTTGTTTTTTAGCTTCTTGCTTTATGGGATACTGCCGTTGGGCAGTTGGTTCACTTTTTAATTGGATTTTGTGAGGCGGTGAATCCTCATCCCATCCTACATGATTTTTATATAATGCAGGTGCCTGGGCCACTGCCCATTTCCTTGCATATGTATATTTTTTGTGAATCGGAATGTGATTCGAGAAGGCAGGCATAATCACTTCTTCGCCACGAGGGCACTCCCTGACAAACTCTGGGGGCCAATCTTTTTCAGCTAACAGAATATCATAGCCTTTTGAGAGCTTATCCCAAAATAGACCCTTAATTTTCCTAGTCTTATCACCCTCTATACGCAATGTTATTTCATATATTTTATGGGGCTCGCTAAGTCTGGCGTCGGCAGTTTCAACTTGAATGTATTCATTCGTGTCCACTGTCTCCGGATGACTCATCAAGATCTTGCGCGCTATACTGATTTCTGCTGCACTGTCCAACATTGTCAATGACCACTCCCCGTTTTTCAACTGTGTCCTCAGTATTCTCGGCATGGTTGATTACTCTAATACTGGCTACCTTCTTTTTCTGAAATTGAGATTTCTTATTTTGAGCAGGTTCCTTGTCTTTGGACTTGGTGTGCTCTCCTGGGTCTGACCGTCCTCTTCTTTCCGAATTCTGTGGAAGAGATCGAGAGGGACGTGTATCAATACTTTGATATCTGTCAGGTTTTTTCAGATTATCCCTATTTCTAAGGTTATATCTTTTCTCAGAGGGCTCCCGTTGGGGAGACTGGCGTTCTCGAGTCGGAGTTCTTTCCCTCCGTCGAGGAGACCTTCCTCTGGACTGGAAAACTTTTTCTTTGGGAGTGGATTGTTTATTTCCATCCCAGCTCTTTTTAGGAGTGTTTAAATTATTTTTAATAAATAATTTTTCAGTATTTTCGAGCAGTTGGGGCTTAACTGGTTTTCCACCCAAGCTGTCTCTACCTAATTCTTCATAGCATTTTTCTATGATTTTTGCAAGCTCAACAGGATCTTTTATATCTGTTTTCCACAACTTCTGGCGGATCGCCACAGATGCTGCTTCTCCCTTTATGTTGGCTAATAATATAGCCGTGACCTGCTTGAAGTCTTTCAGTAATTTCATACCTAGATTTAAAGCGGGTTCTGGACCGAATTCATTTTGAATCTGTTTTAGCACTTCTGGTATTACCGCCATAGACGGAACACCGTGTGTTTTTGTGTAAATGGAAGCAAAGACTGTACCCCAAGTGTCACAGTCCTCCACGTGTGGTGCGATTCCCATAGGAAGGCAGATGGTCAAGATTCTGTGTTTCTCAATAGGGGTAGTATCAGGAAATACTGCCTCTATTTGAGTGATTTTCTGGGCTAACCAGAAAGGAATTTGTTCCCGTTTTACGGGTGTTTTACCAAGACATGACTGTATGTTCTGTGGTGTAATTTTATTTGTGTTCCCCTGGTGAGGGGTCAGCTGGTGTGAATTAACAGCTGGCTGGACTGTTGCAGTCCGCATTACATATTGGACTAATTGCCTATGTATTTTTATTAATGTGTTTAGCTGTGCTAACAGCTCTTCCTTAGACATTTTTGCAATGTCAGGATGTGGTGTGTAGCTGGCTAGAACCGGCCACGTGGCTCCTGGTCTACCTAGTGGACCGAGCCTAGTTATTTGATCAGTGTGTTTTAGGGCGCCATTAAACCAGAGCAGGTGCTCTTGAAATTTAAGTGGAATTTCAATCTCCTCGAAAGGAGCGTACTCTTCCGGAGGTTTCTCTATTTTGTAATAGTGAAACTCTTTTGTTATAGCGTTTACCGCTGGAAAGTTTATCCATGAATAGAATACCTCTGTCTGCCGATACTCGTGAGCCTCTATCACGAAAATTACTGTACCACCTTGTGGTGTCAGTCCGTTTACTATAAGTTTTGAAGTTATAGATTTTCTTAATTGGACCGGGATGATTATAGCATCCGGGTCTGTGTATTCGGGACCTTGCTGAGTCGCATCTGCTGCGGCCCCAGTGGTTCCGTTTTCTGGCATTGTAAAAATGCGATGTTTGCAGAGTAGGTCTCCAAGGAGACAAAGATTAGGTGCACAATATTTTGGAACACTGTATCCTTCAACGTTGAATAAACCAGAGCTTTACATAGGAATCTCTTCCTACTAAGGTCGGGCGGATTTTAACCTTTCACCCACTCCAGACGTCTATTGGAGTATTTACGGGAAAAAAGGGTGTGAAATATGCACGACTGAGTTACTCTACAAGTCTTGCGTTAGTTTATCGCCTTACCAAACGTTTGGGCGCCATGTAGTGTAGTTCCTAGTTTCCCACTAGGCCCTGCGCATTGGAATATCATAAACAGTAGTATCGACGTGGAACTGCTTATATTCCAGGCCTCCACTGACTATGCTAAACTTAATTGGGTTGTGTTACCAACTAGCTCAGAGGTCACTGGAAACTTTCTTCTCTGCATGGGAAGTGATCAGCTTCCTTGGCACAGACAAGAAGGGATTCAGCTTTCCAACAACCGTGCAACATGACAACTTTGCTCCTCAGATCAAGAGTCAATCTCTAGGGTCGTGTGAAACAATAGACATGTATTTCACTCAGTCAGTCTAGTGCAGTTTACTTTCACGAGATGTAGAGAACAGAGAGACGGGCGTGTATCAATAAAGGTTAACATTTATTGAACAGTCTTTCTTCTCGTACAAGAGAAATGTATTGCCACAATTGCAATAATTGTTATTATAAAAAGTACGTACAGTAAGATAAGGATTGCGAAATAGAACTGTAAAAGCATTGATATGGTTTCTTAGCCATACAATGGTTTAAAAGTAATAAAACATATATACAGTCATATATACATTAGGCTAACATACTCAACTGGTGCTTCTAACTAAGCCTACCCCAGTGTGCCTGACCTAAGCCTAACACGTGAAAGGGGAGCAAGTAAGTAGCTTAAGTTAAGTTGGTTTTGCCAAGGTTTGTTTCAAGAATTCTCGTCTAAGGGTTTAGTCAACACCATACCTCTGAATAGAATGATGGAGGATTGGTATCTCCTTCAGGGGTCTCTCTCGATATCCCAGTCACCCGCGAGGGTAAACCGGAAGCGCCGGGACTGGATTTCTCTGCACGAGAAAGGCAGCGGCTTCTCTTCAGCGCGTCGAGGAAGGAGGGGGGACAGCGTCCGCGGGCAGCTGGAATCTGCTGGATGTCTTCGCAGAGGACGGCTGTTCAGCTCCTTAAGCGTACTGCACCATAGTTCGCGCTGTAGCGGCGATAATGGTAATCAGCAGCTTCACCACCACAGGATAGCAGGCTGCAGCGACAGAGTGCTAGATTTACCAACACAGGGTCATGCAGGCAGCTGGCATCAGCAACAGGCAACGAACATTGCTTAAGGCAACGTTGGTAATATTTATACCTGACAGGTGCCGGGTTTGACGCAAGTTTGCTGGACATAAGACGTCAATTAAAGATGTCACTAGGGAGTGATAGTTATCAGTTGCTCATTAGAGTTCCATTACTAATCAAAACATAGCAAGCGGGGATTTCCAGGTTTGCTAAGTTTTTATCTTGTTGAAGAACTCGGAGTGTTATCTAGGAATATCAGATAGGGACTGCTGCACTGTCATTGCACTAATTGGTCGCAAAGGAAGTAGCAGAGAGTCATACTGGAATGTGGCTCTGTTCGTGTGAGGCCAGAGATGACTTTTCAGAAAATCGCACTTGAACGGTTATGCCAATATAGGGAATAAATGGATTTATAGCCGAATAGGGGCATAAGGTCACAGTATCGATCAGGAACCTAGATAAACACGCAACAATACTTTTAAGTGAGATACCTGGGGCCTCATTTATGAGGCTGTGCGTCACTTTTACGCCGCCGGTGCGTCGCCAGTGGCGTAAAAAATGCACCTTGTTGCCCCATATTTAGAAAGTGACGCATCTAGATAGATGCGTCACTTTGTAAACCCCTGCGCCACATTATACCTGCGCCAGGTATAATGTATGCAAAGGGGGCGTTTTGACGCAAGAAAGGGTCATGGAAGTGATGCAGTGAAATCTAGAAGATTTCACTGTGTCACTTCTAGGACACAAATGCGTCAATTTCTTACACCTGCCTCACTGCAGGCGTAAGACTGACAGAGGCCCTTTCACATGGGGCTTGCCCCATGTGAAAGGACACATTGCTGGAGTTGCGTCACTTTTGTGACACACTCCAGCAATGCGTCACTTTTGCGCCTACAGATACGTCAGAAATACTGACGTATCTGTAACTCCTTGCGCAATGATACAACATACTGTAAATATGACGCATCATTGGTATCAAAAGGAGGGCGCAATGAAAAGTGACGCACCGCTGTTTTCACGCAGCGATGCGTCGCTTTTCATAAATGAGGGCCCTAATATTAAACCTTTCAACTGGACGCATTTGGTAATGATTCCCAATTGCAAGCTGACTAAGTAATGAGGATGGCATACTAATTTGCTTCATAGTGCTTGATAAATAATATATCACATATTTTTACCATAACGTGAAAGAACAAAAGTGTCGAAAGAAAACAAAAAAAGTATTGATATGAATTTGAGACACAAGTCCGAATGAAACACTGCCGCATGCAAGTGCACTTGTTTTCTTAATGTGTAAACTGTTATCTATAGTTAGGTAGTGCGTGAACACTTACTAATATTTATATAATATATATTCATAAATATTGCAGATTTGTCACACTTATCCCTATTGACATTCTTTTCGTTCCCTGCGTTGCTAACTTTGATATTCACTTCCTCAATGTATTTTCAAGTCATTGATTGCATGCTGTTGTTTGTCCTTGTTCTTCCGCCCTGTTTTTCTCTGTGACATTAACACTGGCTTTATATACTCCAGTTTCTCCAAACTCTTAGGTCTGAAAGCATATTTAAAATCAAGGAACATTTTCTACAAACGTCTCTGTCCTAATAGGCATTTTTGTAACAACAGATGCCATGATGATTTATTTTAAATGTAATATAATTCACCAGACCATAAAGAGCTCCTGAGATTGAAAGGCTGGTTTCCAAGCAATGCTACCGGTTACAATGCTTTGTGACATTTTTGACAGTCTTACAACTCGATTTTTAGGTACCTAGCTGTGCTCGAAAGTGTCTCTACTTAGCTGAAGGCTTCCTCCTGGGAGATAGCAATAAAATGTACGGTGTGGAGGAAAATTAAAGCAATTTGAAAAGCATTATCAGTGGATCACGCTCGTTTTCTTTTAAAGCATATCTTCAACAAAAAGCTATAAATGGCTGGGACAATCTCACTCTCCTTCCGAAATGATCAAATGAACAAACACATCCACCTGAAAAAGAATTTTTTGATACTGTACTGGCAGAATAGCAGTGATATACATCCGGTTACATGGCGCTATCCATGCAGGATGCCAAGAACGTGCTTTGGACACTATTCCTTTCACAGAATATGTATTCCATGTGGCGTTTTGAACATTACACACTCGAGGACCTGTGAAGTGTGTGGTGAACTCGAGCTAAAGAGGCTTGTACTTTAGAATGCGTTTTTCGTAAGTCAGGTTTTCCATTTGATTTCCCTCATAAAACCCAGAACACGCGAAGTTGCTCCAACATGTCTGCATCCAATTTTAACAAATGCTAGGTGCACCTAGATCCCATTTAAATATAAGGTGAACTGGAAAATTGGTGAAAAGATATACTGGTCACTTTAATAGAAAGTAAAACACAAATACGTCTTGAGGTTTTCTGTAGTTGTGCAGCGCTCACAGCCACTAGTCGGACTAGGGGAATTTTCTTTTACAAGAAGATGTACGCTGTTGCCCAATTCCAGAATGATGCCTGAAAACATTAGGCACACCTTCTTGCCTGCATGCGCATCACTCATTAAAGGTTACATGTCAGAACATCGTCTACAGAAATACCTTCTTGCACGTTTAATGAGTACTAAATATCGTTTATAATAAATATTACGTCACTTCTCTATATTTTTTGTTATTAACTTCAGTCGAAGTGAAACCGTGTTCTGTTACGACATCTTAACTGAATACAAAGGAGCAGATTTACAAGCCTCTTGCGCCACTTTTGCGTAACTTTTAACATGGGAAAAGTGACGCAAAAGTGTTGCAAGGAGCTTGTAAATCTGGCCCAAAGAGTCTAAACTACAACTATACTTTTTTAATATTGCTTTAACGTTTTAATGCTTGTGTATTAATTGTATTGCTATTATGGTTTAATATGTTATGGTAAAATATATTACCCTGTGGCTTTTGCTAATGGGTAGTTATATTTAGGTCAGTGTTTCAATCCGGAATACGTTTTTTGTGTCGCTAATAATTTTGACACCATTTGTTGAACCTCCATTACCCTCAGGTCCCTTATGTCCTCGTCCAATTCATTACAAAGTGGAGATGATCATCTCCCGACAGAAAAAAACAAGAGGAATGCCGGAACACTAATACTGCCCCTCCCGCCTGGGAGTACATAAGCAGTACTTACCCAGCAGCCCTCCTGTTCTTTTTTTCTGTCTGTCAACTGATTGGATGGTGTGCTGGTGCTGCTCCTGCTGGCCTGGAGTTGCGGTGCTTCTCTTCTACCCCCCCCCCCGCCCAACTGCCTGGCTGTGTGGGCGTGGGGTTCCCTGGACTGCCTCCTGGCCTGCCGGGCTTGCTGGAAGTCGGTCTGTCTTGGACCCGGTGTTCTGCTGTGCACTTCGTGCACCTACCGGTCCTTTGCAACTGGGGCTGGAGTTCCCGGGAAGTTGCTTCCGGGTTGCGGGCTTGTCTTCCCGAACTTGGCCGGGGAGTCTTGCCTCGCTGGATGGACTCTTGCTATTCCTGGCTGTGTTGGCGGTGGAGTGGGGGCCTTGTTCCTGTGGTTGGCACCTGCTCTGGGTGAGTCCCGCTTGTGGGGTTTTTCCTTTCTATAAACCTGCGTTTAAAGGAGACAAACAGCCGACTTCGATTGGGGAGCAGTGTTCGAGTCTCGGCGATAGCGCTCTTCATGTTGTTTCTCCCCGTGCCTGGCATTTGATTTCTGTGTAGCACTCTGTTGCCATGCACTGTGCTTGCTGAATGTTCAATATACTGTCACCGACCTGGCTCTGTGCCTCTGCAGCCCCTCCCTGCTCCCGGGCTGCCTTGGTACCGGGAGGATGTATGACGTTACAACGCATACCATTACAACTACCTACCATTACAACGCGACCATTACAACGCATACCATTACAACGCATAGCGCTTAGAGGTGCTGGATAGTGGTAAGTATAATTTACTATTCCAACTCCAGTCCCCGTGGACACTAGGGAAGGTGTTGGATAGTAAATTAAACTTATTCCCTATACTAGAGCGCCCCCCAGCGCAATGCGTTGTAATGGTATGCGTTGTAAAAGTTGCGTTGTAATGGTAGGTAGTTGTAAAAGTTGCGTTGTAACAGGTGTATACCGAACTAGTTTGCTTATGGCTGCATTTGTAATCTCCCCTCTCATGTAGGGGGAGACCAGACCTATGGGGGAGTTCCTCTGACCCATCCTGGGGCTCAGGTTTGCCCCTCTGTTTAAGGCACGCTGCACTACTGCTCTTAGAGCATGTACGAGCCCCGGCCGAGGCACCTGTTGCTCTGTTCGCCTGCCTCAAATTCAAAGTAAGTGAATTTATAACTAGAAATGTGAACTCCTAAAACTATGCTCTTAAATAAAAGTGATGTCCCTTTGCTCATTTTATGGCGGCCGAGCAGTCAAGAAAGCGATTAGGTAAAGTTTCTTATTTTACATTTGTCAGAGCAAAACAAGAAATGAAAGAGCTCCTGGTAACATTTCGACAGTGGAGTCAGCACCGTGGCTACTTTCCGTACCCCAGCGAACGATGATGTGAGGAGACCAAATAAATCTGGAAACAGTCCTCATCCGCCTCTTTCTCTTTTTATCCCCCACTATGGCAGTCCTCTGTCATCGAGATGAACAAGTGGCAAGCATACTGCGCCGGTTTTTGCAATAGATAATCTGACCGTCTTACAATAACTGACTTAGCTAAAATTTACAGAAACATTCTTTTGTTTGTACTGGCGCAGCACACGCTGTCAACGAGTGCTGCAGATCTGAGTCTTCATTTTGTTTAACAGTATGATCAGCGTAGAAGAGAACAAAGGTGCTTCAGTTTCTGGGGCTTTCCATCAGTTTTAACATCTTCTTAGAATGTCTTGATGCTCAAATGGGTGAAACAGCTGATATTTATGTTTTCCTGGTTTTCATTGCTGGATTTTGGTTACGAGAAAGTGTCACTCATAGTTGTTGAAATGTCACACATAATTAAACTGAATTTATGAAAATGTCACTCATGGCAATCTGAAACCTTGGCAGCTATGTGCTGAGCTTGCACCTGCCCATTTTGCTTGTTAGCATCGCCGAAAACGGAACAAACTACTATCATGAAAGTGTGGAGAGGATGAGGCATAATGACCGGAGCTGCCGACTTGGGCGCTGGGTAACCCCGTTCGAGTCTCTGGGTCAGGCCAACATCCTGTGATTCTAGACAAAGCAAGTAATCTCCTGGTAAATGAATGTATCCAATCCTTAACTGGTCCTCATTAAAAACACCAGTGTTCATGATTAAGTTCCTCCAAATGTGATCCATATTTTTTGTATCACAAAAGATTTATTAAATCTTTTGTGATACCCACGGGGCACGCAGAGGGGCTCCCAGTCATTGGACAGGCTGATCATATCAATGAGGCCGGCCCAGGTGCAGTGATTGACACAGTCTGAGTCTCAGACTGGCATCAAGTTGCGTCGCAGGAGGACACCTGACGTCACGCCCTGCTTCCAATGAGCGCAAATTAAATGTTGCGAGGAGGACTTACTCTGGTGCGGACTGGCCAGGATGCTCACTGGGTTGTAGGCGGCCGGAAAATCATGGTGCTCGCCCCGCAGCACACTGCTATTCGCACCTCACTAAGACCTGCCCCGCTGGGCCCATATCGCGCTGCGGGACCAGGCCATGAACTAAATGGTCATGACGCCGCCCGCCAGCGAATTATTTCGGGGAGCCCGGGAGGGCCGACTCAAGGTAACATGCAGTCAGTCAACTGAGCGCGGTGAGAGGATGAGGGCCGGTCGTCACCGGTGCAGAGTTAGAGTCACGCTTCCTCAGCATGGGGGCAGAAGATTAAGGCCAGAACGATTGCTGTAAGTTTACCAGCCACTAGTCAAATTAACACAATGACTCAAATAGTAATGTTAGCAGATCGTGTGACGTATTATTCTAGTACTGCTGCTGCAGCAAGCGTGGTGCATTTAAAGTGAGTGCGTGACGCCTTGTCTGCCTGTGACCATGCTGGGTCTGATTTGCCAGCGGCAGACACAGGCCGGCGGCAGTTGTTTTTCCTAGCCGCGCAGGCAGGTGTCAAAGCAGTGCCTTTCTTCTAGCTGTCATCTTCTGTGAGCCGGCGCCTGTCCCGTCCCTTTTTGAAGCAAGAGCTTGCCCAGACTCCTACTCCCACGTACTGGTCACCAGGTCGGTAGGCATCAAAAGATCCATGCCCTGTGTGTTGCTAACACGGCCCTCCTATCCCTGACCCCAGGTAGTATTTAATCACGGGATGTGCTGTGTGGCTGGCGAGTACAGTGCAGCTGCTCATATCACACAAAACAATTGAGTGATTGAGTCAGGTGTGTGCATGTTTTTTGTGGTAGTATAGGCACCAAAATGTAAAACAAGTGTACTGCTATTAGAAAAAGACAAAGTTCCTGTGCTGATAAAAGGAGCACACATCTCAGTCCATTTTTGTTCGAATCAAACTGCTGAAGTGTATCTGCAAGCAGTACTGTCTATGTGAACAAGCACCTCTTTTGGAAGCACTAACTTGTTTGTTTCAGTTTATTACGAAAAACTTAAACAATGCTTCTCCCGAATGAACCTGAATTGTGTAGTCTCCCTAAACTTTTTTCAAGTCAAATGTACCAGTTATGCAGAGTTTGTGTAGTTCCTTTTAATATGCCCACAGATGGAATCTATACTGAAAAAAACACAATTTTATTCCATATGGTGTCAAGATACAGTTTGGGTCTGTGATATTTTCTTCCAGTTAGTAGCGTATTCTACATGTAAATCTGTTTTTAACAGTGGTACTCCTGATCCTATAAAGGTTCACTTATCTACAAATATATTTAGTATTGAGGTGCATTCCGAGAGTCTGTGTGACCCTCAGACCCCATGAGTTGGTCCGCTGCAAGACTGTGGAGTACTAACAAAATATGACTGTGGAAGAAACGTTAATAAAGTTCTTGCAATGAGTTCTGCTGTGAACCATAACTGAATCTGTTTACTTTATGAAATATTGTTTTGCCCATAAAGTTTAGATTACTTTCAGATTAGTAAATGTAGTTGGTGTCGATAGCTGGATTGCAAGGAGTCATCGCCAGTTAGTGCCCTTCCATTTCTGGTGCTTTGAAGCAATATTCAAGATCTCCTTAGAGTTTTTCAGTGCTCATATGGGTGTCTTTTCTGATATTTGTATGTTCCCTTGTATTCATTGCAAAAATGTGATCGCGAGAAAGTGTCACTCATAGTCATTGAAATGTTACTCATAATTACACTTAAATTATGAAAATGTCTCACAGGACATTCTGAAACCTTGGCAGCTATGCAACACCAATATTGTTCTAACCTCTCAAACTATGCTCCTCAGGATACAGGCGGCAGGAATGGCTAGAGGGGGTGATTCCTCAATATATGTGGCCATGGCTGTTTTCGTATGTGCATCGTATCAGCAATCCACAGCCTCACACGTTTCAGCAATGGCAGGGGGCTGGTTTTGTCTATCCTGAATTTAGAAATCGCATTGTATGAGCACAAAGGAAGAAGGTCCAGGCAGAAGGGAAAAAGAATATGGGGGCCTCTGTCGAGCTGGGTTTATGCTCTCTGGCTGGCCCCGGATCCTTGGGTAGGATGACCTGCTTTTGAGCCTAAATGCAGGCATGGTTTTTGCACTGTATGGCTTTTTCTGCTTACACATGTACAAGTACAGCACTTTATGGTCAGATTACTTTTGATATTGGTTATATTATACGAGCAGGCTGCTCAAATCCTTTGCAGAGGTATATATTAGACTCTAATGGGGATTGTACTGACGTCTTTTTGTACATATTTTATTCATGTATGTAGTCTCAAAAGTCCATGGTTTGATAAATGAGTTCTAATGTCCCCTACAGTTTTTTTTAATACAGTATCAATTTCGCTCAGATGCTTTTTGTAGTTCTATTTTTGCTTAGTAAGTCTTTTGTGTGCTGTTTGATAATTGATTACTTACTGATTATGATTCGATTCTTGCTGAATGTGCACACTCGTTCTCTGTTTACTTATTGTATTGATAAAGTAAATGTTGAAAAGCTTTAATAAAAATGATTGGAAAAATATTAAAGGGGTATTCAATTGAAAAAACAAGAGACCTACAAAGTCGAGGGAAAACAACTCCGGTAGGAGATGGTTCGAATAAAAATTGGTAATAGAATGGATAATTAAAGGAGTGTGGAGGCAAATCGGACAAGAAATCAATTAAAGATTTAAGGGATACTCTACCAGCCACACATTTGACTTCAGCTTGTTCAAAGGTTTTAACCTGTTGATGTTGACGTCTGCATGGTGTGACTTGCTTGATGTAAGGTTGACCATTGGATCGATATGTAAAGGATCGTGAGTGGGCCAGCTGGACAATTTGGTGCGGATTTGAATGAATTGAACTCTGGGTGTTAGTATGCTGGTGAAAATGTGGTTGAAGGCCTTTGACTGATTGTATGGTCTTAAATATGTCCTTTACCATAAATTTCACAGTGGACTGAGCATGGTAAAATTATCTAGATGGCACAATGGCACTTTCAGTAGTGATAGTTTATGGTACATTTCAGTTCTCTTGAGTGCATGCCAGCAACTCTAATGTATGATTTGGGATTTTTTATGTAACATGATTTGGTTCATACTGGTTTAGTCACCCCTCATAGCCAACTACACAGCGTATCTTTATGAGGGATGCTCTCTGTAATGTACTTTATGTGTTGTCTTTTGTTGACAAGTATGACCTGATGTGATAGCCAGTTGTAAGGTATGTAGTTATGTGTCTGTCTCTGCACGTACTTGGTTGGCATGCTGCAGAATGTGATGAAAATGCATGGATTGTTGGCACCCCTACTACCACTCCCCGATGACGGTGGGTGAATCAGCTATGGCGCCTGACACCCCCCGCATAGGACCCGTTTCCTTGAAGTGTCCTACTGTGCTGCAGGTGGGGTGGTGGGTAGTGGGAGGGGCATGTGGGGTGGCTTCTACTGAGCTCTCATGGGGGGTGTGGGTGGAGCGAGCAGGCTTACACTGCAGGGCTGCTACTGCCCCAATTGCATTACTCAAGTTAGTCTAGTGACCAGGTAAATAGGCTCACCTGTAGTATCCTGAAGGTGCTGCCAGGGGAATCGTGGTCAAACCCAGTGTGTTGGGCCAGTCTGCAGACATTGCTGAGGTCATGGACGGGGCAGATAGGGGACAGGGGACAAGGGTCCTGCACAAGCTGTGTTGTTACGAGTGAGATGTCACAAACAGGGTAGGTAGAACTGATGTAAGTTTTGGGTTTCCTTCAGCGGTGTAGCTAGGTGGAGGCTCTCCGCCCCAGGTGGCACTATTTTGGGGACGGGGGCTGTCTTGCCCTGGACCGTGTCATGTATGTGCATGTAACTTGCATGATCAAGGTAACTATTAGCGGCGATACTACGTGTCTGTTGGACCTCTATCAGGTGCTCAGAGTCCTTTTTCCCCAGCACCCCCCCAGGGGGGCGGCAATCTCAAGGATAGCCCCGGGCGCCACAAGCTCTAGCTACGCCCCTGTCTGACGTCACACGCTGGAGCTTTTTAGCAAGAAGCAGGTCACGTGCGACGGTGCGCAGCGCTTGCAGTTCAAACCGCGGCCGTGCTGCACTGGCCTGTTGCGGCGGCCTTTATAATGTATTTGGGGACACTCCGAGTGTCCCCAAATAAATTTTAAAGGCCGCCGCAACGGGCAACTGCTGCGCGGCCGCCGCCCTCGCAATAGTGCCGCCTGGAGCGGACCGCCCCCCTCGCCCCCCCCTAGCTACGCGGGTGGGCACGCAAGGGATTTGGGTTACATCAGCTCTGTGGATGTATTGTCCCGTTCTTGCTGGGGCTGCAGGTTTGGGGACTGGGCTTCAGGCTCGGGAACTGTGGATGCTTTCAGATTACTGCCAGTCCACTCAGCCTCTTCTCCTTCTCAGTTCGATTAATTGAATGCCATTGAGTTGGGTAACTATACACTTCTGTTATTCAGCTCCGAGATGCCCTTCATGGTGAACGTTTCCTTTACTACCTGTGCTGCTTTTCCGTGTGAATGTGTCCCTTACCATTCATTTCCTGTGGACGATCCGGGCAGGCCCCAAGCTCCTTCCTGGGCATGGTAGCTGTGTTGGTGGGAGCTTCGGTGATGGTTCTGCTGGTCGCACACATAGCTGGAGCACGAGTGGTACTTTCTTCTGGGGTCCCTGTGTGACTTGTTCATTTGGCCCTGGCCTTTCTGCGCTTGGCCGGTTGGGTTTCGAGGGGTTGGTGTCCCTGGGATGCCTTTTCTTTTTGACGTGCTGCTGGGAGGACTTATGGCTGGTGGTCTCGGGCGCTGGGGTGCCGTGTTCCTTTCCCTGTCCCTCGCCTGGCTGTCGGTGTTCTGGGATCTCTATGGCTGCTCGGCCTTGGCTGTTGCTTCGCCTGCGCCCTTCTTTGGGTCTGTGTTGTTTTTTTCCCCTGTGCTGGTGGGGGCCTCGTTATGCAGTTGCCCCCCGCTCTGGCTGTTTCGCCCCCTTTTCTTCTTCTAGGTGTCTCGTGGGCTGGTCCTGGAAGTGGTGGCTGGCTGTCCTTCTGGATGTGCCGTGTTCCGGCATCATTGTCTCCTGGGGGTGCCGTGGTTTGTGCCGGGGCCTCCTTCCTGGAGTGCATGCGTTCGGCGCTGTGCTTTGTCCTCTCCTAATTTTTGGGTTGTCCTGCTGCTGCCTCCGGTGCCCGCGCTGCTTGCTTCCTGTGTGTGCTCAGTGGCGGGTGCTTCTGTGTGCTTGTGGTGCTTGGACGCACTGGTGTTCTCAGGTGCTTCCCCCCGCGGTGCGTGGGTGTCTGGTGGGTGCTGGTCAGTTAGGCACTGTGGTTCCTGTGCTCCTCTTTTTGGTCTGCGGGGTCACGTTTCTGTTCCTGGCCTGCTGCCTTGCCGCCTGCCCGCCCCGGCTCTTGTCTGTTCTCAGGGGGAGGGCGTGTTGCGGGGCTTCTCGCTTTGGTTCCCTTCTTCGGGTGGTGCCCCTGCTCTTGGCTGCTCGAGCTTGAGGTTTTCCCCTCCGGGGTTGGCGTGGGTTCCTGTCGCCTCTGTGGGGGCTGGTTCCTTTTTTTCGCTGGCTCTGCCTTTTTTGCTTGCTCCTGGGATTTTCTCTGTGTTGTTGGGATCTCCCTGCCTGCTTGCATGCGCTTTGCCCTCTGCTACTCTTCTGTTCTGGTCACTTCTCACTTCTTCGGCGGCTGCCTTCTCCATGGGTGGCCTTGCCTCCGCTGCGGGCTGGCTGTTGTGGCCTTGCTCCGGTTGTGTGCCCTGGTTCTTCGCCTCCGCTTTCTGGCTTCTGTGGGGTTGATCGGCATTTGGGGCTCCTGGTTCCTGGCTCTGTGCCTCCAGTCTTTTGAACTGCGCCTGGTTCCTGTCCTTGGCTGCTTGCTGGTGTCGTGCCGGGGGCTCTCTGGGGTACTCTGTCCCCTCTGCCTGCGCTTGGGTGGCTTGTGCTGCCTTGGGTATGGCTGTTCTGTTCTGTTCTGTTCCTTCCTGCCTGCACCTGTTGTCGTCTGTTCCCTGCGGTTTTGCAGGGTCTGGCCTGGTTGGTGCCTGGTTGGGCGCCCATCTGGGTCTTCCTGGTACTGTGAGCTTCCATTTGCTCCGTCCTGGGGCTTCTGGTGTTGTTGTTCCGGGGCCTTCTGTGTGCTTGGCCTGGATGCTTCTGCTCTGGCTCTCCCCGTGCTAGCCTTTGGCTTGCTTCTGGTGTTTCCTGGCTGCCCCTCCTGTTTCTGCCGTGGTGCCTGCCTGGTTTGTTCCTGGCTGGGTCCTCCTGGCTGCTGCCGTGTCCTGTTGTGCCTCCTGTTTTCCGGAGTGGTGCGCTATCCCCGTGCTCCGATGTCTGCTCGGTGGTTGTGCCTGGTCGGGCCGGGTTGGTGCATGCCTGGCCTCCTGGGGCTGCTGGGTCCTGTTGGCTTCTTGGTCCTTCTGCTCCCGGGGGTGTTTGCTCCCTGGGTTGTTCTGCTCTTGTCTGGTTCCCTTGGTGGGTATCTGGCTGCGGTTTCGGCTGGGGCATGCCGCTCCTGCGTGTTGGGCTCCTTCTTGGGCTCTGCTTTCTTGCTGGTCTCCCTTTGGGTCCTGGCGGGGTGTTCTGCTGTTGGGGCCGCTTCCTGGTGGTTCCTTCTGGGCCTTCTCCTGCTGATGGTTCTCTTCCCTCTGTGGGGGCTGGTTCCTTTTTTTCGCTGGCTCTGCCTTTTTTGCTTGCTCCTGGGGTTTTCTCTGTGTTGTTGGGATCTCCCTGCCTGCTTGCATGCGCTTTGCCCTCTGCTCTTCTGTTCTGGTCACTTCTTACTTCTTCGGCGGCTGCCTTCTCCATGGGTGGCCTTGCCTCCGCTGCGGGCTGGCTGTTGTGGCCTTGCTCCGGTTGTGTGCCCTGGTTCTTCGCCTCCGCTTTCTGGCTTCTGTGGGGTTGATCGGCATTTGGGGCTCCTGGTTCCTGGCTCTGTGCCTCCAGTCTTTTGAACTGCGCCTGGTTCCTGTCCTTGGCTGCTTGCTGGTGTCGTGCCGGGGGCTCTCTGGGGTACTCTGTCCCCTCTGCCTGCGCTTGGGTGGCTTGTGCTGCCTTGGGTATGGCTGTTCTGTTCTGTTCTGTTCCTTCCTGCCTGCACCTGTTGTCGTCTGTTCCCTGCGGTTTTGCAGGGTCTGGCCTGGTTGGTGCCTGGTTGGGCGCCCATCTGGGTCTTCCTGGTACTGTGAGCTTCCCTTTGCTCCGTCCTGGGGCTTCTGGTGTTGTTGTTCCGGGGCCTTCTGTGTGCTTGGCCTGGATGCTTCTGCTCTGGCTCTCCCCGTGCTTGCCTTTGGCTTGCTTCTGGTGTTTCCTGGCTGCCCCTCCTGTTTCTGCCGTGGTGCCTGCCTGGTTTGTTCCTGGCTGGGTCCTCCTGGCTGCTGCCGTGTCCTGTTGTGCCTCCTGTTTTCCGGAGTGGTGCGCTATCCCCGTGCTCCGATGTCTGCTCGGTGGTTGTGCCTGGTCGGGCCGGGTTGGTGCCTGCCTGGCCTCCTGGGGCTGCTGGGTCCTGTTGGCTTCTTGGTCCTTCTGCTCCCGGGGGTGTTTGCTCCCTGGGTTGTTCTGCTCTTGTCTGGTTCCCTTGGTGGGTATCTGGCTGCGGTTTCGGCTGGGGCATGCCGCTCCTGCGTGTTGGGCTCCTTCTTGGGCTCTGCTTTCTTGCTGGTCTCCCTTTGGGTCCTGGCGGGGTGTTCTGCTGTTGGGGCCGCTTCCTGGTGGTTCCTTCTGGGCCTTCTCCTGCTGATGGTTCTCTTCCCGGGCTTGTTTCCCCGGTGCTGTGGGCCTCAGCTTCTTGCTGGTTGTGTGTGGCCTCGGTCTGTACCTCCTGGGTTTTCGGGCTGTGCTAACCGTTTTCGGCCTGCTCTGGGGGTTTGTTGCCGGACGTTTCCTGGTTCTTTCCTGGTTCTGGGGTCCTGGCTCGCTTCTTCCTCCCTTGCTTCCCCAGGCTTTGTTCCCGGTGTGGGTCTCTTTGGGTGCCCCACCCCCCCTCCCTCTCAGGTTGGGGGCCGGTTTTGTGGTGCTCTTGCCTCTGCGGGTCCCTCCCTCCTGGCTGCGGGTTGTCTGTGGTTTTCCTGCTGCTTGGTCCTCTGCTCTCCTTTTGGGGTTTGCTTGAGTCTGCTGTACCTCCTGCGTGGTTGGGTTGCTTGGCTCTGGTCCTGGCTTCCTTGTTCTATTGGCGTTTGTTGCCCTGTTTTTTTTCTGTTTGCTTGGCTCCTCTCTGGTGTTGCTGGGTTCAGGCCTTGTGGTTGTGGCCTGGGTGCTGTGCTCCCTGGGGCTTTCTTTTTCCGCTGCTCCTGCCCTTGCTGCTTGCGTGGCCTGGGTGTGGGGTTCCTGGGTGGTCCTGTGCCGCGTGGGCGCCTTCTTTTTGTGCTGCCCTCTGTGCCTCATTGGGCGGCTGCTGGGGTTTCCCAGTTGCTCTGTGCTCCCCTCCTGCCGTGTGTTCCCTCCCTTTGGGGTTGGGGTTTTCTGGGGTTGTGGTCAATGTCTCTGTACCTGCCCTTGTTGGGTTTTCTTTGTTGTTGGTTTCCGGTCTTGTTGGCCTCTCCTTGCTTGGTGGGCTTTCGGCTGGGTTCTGAGGTTTTGGGGTTCTTTCCCCCTCCCTGTCTTTCTGGACGGGTTGTCAGTCCTCTTCGGCTCCTGGGTTTTTGTTGCTTCCTGGGCCTCCTTGTCCGGTTTTCCAACTCTGGTCTCTTGGCGTTGAGTACTTTGGTTTTGGGAGGTTGGCAGGTTTTCTGGCCTGTGCTTTTTCCTTCCTTTTTGGTCTGGGTGCCTGTGCCTGCGCTCTGTTGGCCGTTTCTTTCTTGGATGTCTCGGTTTCCTTGGTGGTCTACCGGGTCCTGTGTGCTTCCTGCTGGTTCTGGCTTGGCGGCCTTCTTCGGTGGGTTGTTTTGGCGGGTCCTTTTTGTCCTGGTCTTTGTCCCGGTTGCTAGTTTCTCGGGTTGGTGGCCTCCTTTCTTTTGGAGCCCTGGCTTTTTCTTTGTCTCTGGTCCTTGTCCCTGCTGTCCTGTTCTGGGTTGCGGGACGGTTGTTTACTGTGGTCTTCCTTTCCTTCTTCTCGGTGCTCCCTTGGGTTTCTGCTTTGTTGTGGTTTCCTGGATGTGCTTGTGCGTGCGGAAGGACGGTTTTTCTGCTTTGGTATTCTCCACTTTGTAATGAATTGGACGAGGACATAAGGCACCTGGGGGTAATGCTCTATTACTTACCGAAAATCTTCATTACTCCGGGTCCCGTTGTCCTCGTCCCATTCATACGCCCCTCCCTCCCTCCCAGACGGCCGGCCTTCCTGTCTGGGCTTGTTATTACAGGAGGGCTGCTGGGTAAGTACTGCTTATGTACTCCCGGGGGGAGGGGCATTATTAGTGTCCCAGCATTCCTCTTGTTTTTTTATGTCAGGAGATGATCATCTCCACTTTGTAAAACGTGACCCTGAGTAATGAAGATTACCGGTAAGTAATAGAGCAATAACTTTGCAAAAAAGTACTCTTTTTGCCTACTTTGTGCATGAAAAGTTTCGGAGTTATCCGTTGAGGTAGGCCAAGAAAAATGGGGGTCCCAAAACTTAAGTTCTTCGTGCATTTTTAATAGACTTCTTTTAGAAGTGCTATCGCAAAAACTGCTGAACTGATTCACTTAAAATTTTGCAGGAAGCTAGATCTTGGTTCTCTTGAGCTTTTTGTGATTTGGTGTAAATCCATTCAGCAGTTTTTGAGAAAGAAAGGTTTAAAAATGTTTGCATATCTGGACAGTTCTGTTAAAAGGACTCTTGCAAGAGTCCCTCAATAGACAATTTTAAAAAATAGAGTGTTCCGTTTGGCCCAGGTAGCCTTTTTTCCTTTAAGCCACCTCGCTTCCATGGACATCAGACTACCGCAGGAGCAAGCACTCGGATATGCTTCCAGCATGACGGGCTACATGTTGGAGCAAGCCATCAGAGTACTCGGGGACTTAGTCCCCTGACGTGAAGTTTAAAATAAATTATATAAGCGGGCAAGGTTGGGATACCATGCACCCCTAGGCCCAATAGGGAGGGACCGAGAGGGACCACCCGTGGGGCAAAAATGAAAAGAAATCAACAAATGTTTCTGCAATCCCACTCAAGTCCAACGGGCTCACAGCAAAAAAAAAGGAAAAAAGGAAAAACAAAATGGTGGCTGCCATTTTATAAAATATATATGGTGAGGGAGGCATCATAGGCCCCCCTCCATCCCATTTAAAGGGGAATGGAACACACAGGCATCCTTTGCTAGCCGTTTTTGGCCTCAGGAACACTATCCCCCAGGATCCAATGTAATGATTAAAGGGAGGGGACATTGTAGGCCCTGTGGAGCCACCTCATGGGACAAAATTTGCATTGGGGGTAGCGCTCTTACTATGTCCTGGGGAGCCCACATATGACACAGTAGTTTCCCTGCCTACACTACCACTGACAGGGAAACATGCATTTGCTTTCATCGGGAGGAAGAATTTTGAAAACTTCCACCAATTAATACGTCTATGCCAGAGGTCCTTGAGGGCCAAATACCGCTCCTGTTATCTCCAGTAAGTCCGACACAGTGGGATTGCTGAGAGGTTGTTGGAAGCAATGCCTCTTTTCTCTACCACTCTGCAAACACACCTCCTGGGGCACTGCTAGTTGTGGGATGATGTCCCCTTGGCTCTTGAGGGTCCTTTGGGGCCAACTACTCCTCCTGTTACCTCAAGTAAGTCCCACACAGCAGGATTGTTAAGAAGTCAGAGGCCATGCCCCCTTTCTCCACCATTCGGCAATCATGCCTCCTGGTGCACAACCGGTTGGGGGATTAAGTCCTCTTGGATGCTGATGGATCTTGGGGACCAATAAGCCCTTCTGTTACCTCCAGTAAGTCCCTTACAGTGAGATTCTGAGAGCTCGATTGAGGCTCTTAAAAACCTTAAAAATTCACTTAAAAAGCCAAAGGTTCGGGGTCGAGGGGGCTCGTCGCACGCCCATGCCCAGACGTGTTCACATTCGAGACACTTCCATTAGGTTGATATCAGAACGGCGATTAGTGTTGGAAATTGAGTTTATTCAGCATGAGAGATCAAAATGTGCAGCGCCAGACATGTCAGCACTTCATATTTACAATAACATACAGACACTGAAAATGGACTAAATGTCCTGAATTCACATGGCGGCCATATTGGAATGTTTCAATACATAGAGATTACTGTTGACTCTCTACTAGACGAAGTGCCATCATAATAACATTGCTTTACTTAATTAAGCTTCAGTGGGCATAGGCACATATTAACTAAATGAGTGTCTCCTCTGTTCAGTCAGTCAAATATCTTTATTCATCTGACTTGCAGCCATAAAAGAATTCATCATAAAAAATATTTAAAACACACATTAAAATGTGATACAGAGAATGTATAATACACTACAAGACAGTGGTAATTCATAATCGAGGCTTACTAGAAGTTATTAACCCCTTCGACGCTGATGAGCTCAGCTCGTCATGAACCGCGGGTTTTTCAAATCTTCAGGGCACAGCGGGAAAATGCGCCTCACCGATGGAGTTAATTAAGTTTATATTTCTACGAAATAGCAGCATGAACTAGAAACAGCATAGAATGAACTTTGTGATAAACTCCTGTCCCATGGACCATAAAATCCAAAAGTAATTCATTAAAAACTAAACAAAAGAAATCATTTCCCATCGATATTACTTAAACAGGTAGCTGTGGACATATATCTGTAGATCATTAAACAAGTGAATTCATCATTTAAAAGCTGAAGATGATATAGAGCTGGCAACACTTCCTGATAGTTAACATTTTTTGAAGGGGAATAATAAAATCGCACCTTGGCTTGATATAAGACGACAGAAGATCAGGAAGTGAAGCGTGCTCTGTGTAGGTTTGGCACCACAATAAGCTTTACAGGGATAAGAAACCGGAAGGTGTGAAATAAAAAAGAGAGATAAGGCTCAACACCTGGGGAACGTAGTAGAAGCGAGTGTTCCGAGAATCTCTTTTTCACCATTTCTAGGCAGTCACTAGACAACTTTAGACAGGTCAAAAAGTCCTTTTTCAATTTGGTTTTTGGGATCTGAGCAATGTTTGGTGGATTATAAAAACAATCGTCCAGCCCTATTGGCTCCAACTGTTTTTATACATAGCTAAACCAGGGTATCTTCAACATGTAATCAAATTTAAACAGTCTAAAATAATTGCGCGATTAAGGGCTGGCTCCTCCTTTACCCAAATTGAATGCCACAGTAAAATTGGTGCAGTTTGTATACAAAAGGACAGAGGGGTCAAACCAAGGTCACTATGACAGATGGTAGCAAGAAGACTCGTGGGGACTGTCAACAAATGTCTCCTAAAGTTGTTCTCAGCTGCTTGAAGACAAGCTGGATTACAAAACCCCCATACTCCAGCCCCTTTCACCAGTGACAGAACATGAGCGGGCCTTATAAGTAAGTAAGTAATATTTTATTGCATATGGTTAATTAAAACCTTTACAAAGTTGAGTACAAAAACAGTATTCGAACTTACCTTGGTTAAAATTCATTTACACTCTTTAAAAAACAAGTTCTTTTGAAAAACAGTATTACATCATCTGCAGCCTGAGCCGCTCCTTACATGTTGGACCTTCGGACTAGGTCCGCACCATTTTTTCAGTTTTCTGGATTAGGAGGCGCGCCTTCTGTAAGAATTTGGAGGCCCTAAAGGCCGTTTGCAAATGGAAACTGTTCAGTGCTATCATAACAGCCGGTCTGCATGTTCTGATTTGATAAAAAAGAAATATTTGTGATAGGTACTAACGTCTCAGACTAATCAGTAACGGACAAATGCACAGAATGTGAGTCAGTGTTTCTTTAGAACGGCCAGATAGTCTGCATAGCGATGTTGGCCATGTTTGCTTCCATACTGGGGTCTGATCCTTTGTGATGTAGGTGCCCAGACGTATGCATATTAGCATTTGTTGTGTGGATGGTGTTATATAGTTGACTAGGTATGGTTGTGGGGCACTTCTCTCATACGTGACTAGCACCGTCCAGCCATGTTTTTTCTTTGCGAGAGCGGCTTTGTCGACAATCATGGATTTTTGTTTTGCTGTGCTGTTGGCTATTTTTTGAAGGCCATGAAGTGGTGGTTTGTATTCCATACCTCTCGCTTGTTAAGTTGTGTCAGTGCGTCTTCCAAAGATGTTTTCCATATGTTTTTTCCATTCGTTCGGTTATTTATTTAGCACCAACAATGGCCCATCAGTGTGTCCTCGCTTGCTGACCTTAATTTCTAGCACATTTTTAGAATCCCGACTTGCCTGACTTGGTGCTGATTTGAAAGCCCGAATTCCAGGCGTACTTGTGCTTGTGATACGAACCTTGGTATGTAAAAGATGTATTTGAATAGATTTGACTGTTGTAAGTTCAAACATTTAGCGTCTCTAACTCTGAATAGCTCCGAACCATACGTAAGGGATGGTAGAAACTTTGCCTCAATCACTTTCAAGAGGTAAAGGTTGGATGGGAATTTCAGTTTTGTTTTCAGTAACTTTAGAGCAAACCGTAGTTTATTAGACTGCGCTTTTCTATACAGTTGGTGAGTTCTTAGTGACCAACTTGAGTCGACCACTACCCCCAGGTACTTGTAAGAGTTACTTAACTCTATAGTAGTGCCCACGATGTGCCATTTAAAGGGTTGTCCCCCTTGCCGGGGTGAAAAGCAGACGATCTTTGTTTTATTGTAGTTAATTTGCATGCCATTCGCAGAGATGTATTCATGCAATCTTGTGATGGAGCGTTGTAGACCCAACGGGGTCTGGCTGCAGAGAACTATGTCGTCAGCATACTGTAAGCTCCTTATTTTGTGTTGAGCTAGCTTTGGCGGGTCACTTTGTGTCTCCGCGATGCACTTGTCAAGGTCGGCGGTGAAGATGCTGAAAAGGGTTGGGGCTAATACGCATCCCTGCTTCAGGCCATTTAGGGTGGGGATTTTTGTTGTTGTTCTATCTCTGTTGCCTAATTTGATCTTGACCCAGGTGGATGACTATAGTTCTATTATTGCTCGTAACAAGTTCGGAGGAGTGCCCAATTGTCCATCTTTTGCCATAGAATCTCCCTTGGGACAGTGTCGAACGCCGCCTTTTGGTCTACGAAACAGGTGTACAATTTTGTTGACCTTTCCTTTGCTCTTTCGATGAGGAGGTTTAGTGCTAGAAGGTTACATGTGGTGTTGGTACCGGGCCTAAACCCCGTCTGGGTGATTGGGAGGATTTGTTTGGAGCTAACCCAGTCTTCCATATCTCTCAGGAGATTAGATGCGTACAAATGTTAGAACCGGCTGTCTCTAGTTGGCAGAGGTATACACTTCTGACAAATAGGGACACACCTTTTCTAGTCAGGGCAAGGGTGATCACACCCTTTGATAACCCCTGCTCACCCCCTCGGTAGCTTGGCAGAGCAGATAGGCTTATCTCGGAGGCTGTGCGTTAAGCATTTATGACCACATACAGTAATAACGTGAATACACTACAAATGGACACGACTCAGTAGTATTATAAAAATAAGTATTTTTATATAAGGCTTAGCACAAGACCAAAGAACGACAAAAGTGTACACAGTCTTAATAAATACTCTGGGAAGGGGAAAATAGTTCAAAGGTAGTTTCTTCTTTAGCACAAAGTCTTTAGTATCAAGCAAATCTTCTTCTTGGTAACACAGTTCTGAGCAACGAGGTAACTCACGCGGGAGCTACACGACTTCGAGGCAAAGTTAATCCAAAGGTTCGGCGTCGACCGCGAGGAGCGTTACGTCGAGCCCGGAGTCACACGGACTCCCAACAACACAGAACCTTGGAAAATGAAGCACACGATGATCAGCGGCGTCGAGTAATCCGGCGTCGCGTCTTCGGTGTCGATCAGGCCTCAGCAGGCGTCGTCGTCGATGGTGCTGTTGCAAAGAGTGAACAGCGCTCACGGCGTCGAGAGGGCACGAGGGCGATGCGATCAGCAGCGGTGCAGACACGAGGTCCCTTGGAGCTGGAGCCGAACTCACTACTCACTGGCGTTGCTGCTGGCGTCGATCGGGCCCGGCGGTTGGCGTCGAGGAAGCGGGACACTGGAGCGGTTACTCACTATGTCGAGCTGGATTCGGCGACGTCCGTCGGCGTCGGGATTGCTGGTTCTTTCAGAGGTGCCGGATTAACAGGTTCCAGCAATAGCACTTTAAGCAGATGAAGTCCTTTAGCCCTGTGACTTCAGCAGGAGACTGGCACTCTTCCAGTCCTTGGAGATTTTCTTAGCAAGCGTGAGAGTACAGACACAGTTCGTCTCTCCTGGTTCCTTGGCAAAAATAAAGAAGCACTGCAGGATTCTGGCAGAAGGGGTAGGCAAGTCCTTAGATCAGCAGGCCTCTTGTCCTTGGTTACAGGGTTCCTTGTCAGAAGTGATCTAAATTCTTGGTTCAAGGGGCCTTCTCTTATACCCCCTTTCGGCTTTGTTCCCTATGTCCATGCAGGGGAATTCCCCGACATCCTGGGTCTGTTGTGGGTGGAGCCAGGCAGAAGCACCTGGCCTATTCATTGCGCAGGGCTGGGTCCTCAGACGCCCAGCAGGAGGTGGAGCCAGCATTAACACTGGCAGGAGCAGAGCTATCGGCCTCCTGGCAGGAGGTGGGGCTAGGATCGTCCATGGCAGGCACAGAGCCATCAGCCGCTTGGCAGGAGGGGGAGCCAGCATTGTATCAGGCAGGGCAGGCTATCAGCAACTACTCTCCCCCTACTCTCAACGCAAATGTCCCACTCATCCCACACTGACTCATCCAGACCTGTGGGGCCACCCAGCTCCTGTCACACACACGCAAGACCAGCAGAAACCAGATATGGTTAGACAAGAAAATAGACACTTTCTAAAAGTGCTTTTTTCAAACCCAGAGTCAAAAAACCATCCATACCAACGGATGCGTAATTAAACCCCGAGTTCAGGGATACCAAACTCGACATTGCACCATGCTCCCCGAGCCAGCTAGGATCATAGCATTAATAATCCCGGCGGCCCATTCTAACTAACGGAGAGCAGGCTACTTGCAATAGTGAATAACGAGGATGGCGGTAATTCACTATTAGGACATGCCAACTTGGTCAGGCGTGTCCTACCTTATACTTACAATGCACCCTGCCCGCGGGCCTACCATAGGGGTGACTAACATGAAGTCAAGGGAAGGTTTGAGGGGCTTGCAAGTAGGTATACTTGCGCAGCCTGCGTGACAGCGCTAGGCTGCACGTGGGTCTCACAATGACCGACCCGTAGACATTCTTTTACGCGGCCGCTCCTGTGGGTGGCACAACACGTGCTGCAAGCCCACGAGCGGCATTTGTATTTACAAGCCCCGGCAATCCTGGTGCACTAGACTAGGGACTGACAGTAAACCAAATAGGCCAAACATGGATACAATAGATACATCAATTTAACATAGGGAGCACTTGCGCTGTGGCACTGATCAGCAGTGGCACAGCGCCCAAAGCATATACCAGCAAAACATCGTAAAACAGTGGAGGCAAACAGAAAAAATGGAGGAGAGACTCAAGCCAATGATGTCAGGTCTAACACGTACATTTTTTTTTTCCTCATATTGCGATTTTATGTTTTTGGGAAATGACAGGGTTCAGCCTCTGCATTAACTGTCCCAGCACTGCCCCTAAATACGAGTATGTGAGTGGAGTTTCCCAACCGAAGGATTTTGCAGAGAAGTCCCCTTTGGAACCATCACATAAATAACTTTTCTGTTTTTTTGTTTGTGAGGGGGAGATAGCCACCTTGACTACTCGATGAGTATTGTACACATCAACAGAAGTTACCATCGCTTAATCATAGGATCATTATTCCGTCTCGGCCACTAGGTTAGGGTTGAAATGATTTTCCCATATTTCCCAAAAGTTATTTCTATTGGTATGCTTTCCCCTCCTATCTAGTTTGTTTATTTTCAAGACTTAATTAATCCATTTCCCAACCGTAGGGGGTACTGGGCCAACCCACTTAATACATATCTCCCTTCTTGCGAGGAGGATCAAAACAAAATCCAAGTTTTCTTGCCCTTTTGTTAGCTTACCCGCTCCTATATTGCTGTCAATCCCAAAAAGTACAAGGGTGGTACTTACAGTTAGTTGCTGTTGTAGGATCGAACTTAAGGCCTTACCCACTTCAGACCAGAACTCGTCAAGGAATGGGCACTCTTTAAAGATGTGAATATCATCTGCCTTCTCCTCTGCACATTTCGGACATTTCCTGATTTGGGCGCCTTTAAATTTGGACAGTTTTTTTGGGGTCCAATAGGCCCTATGGATCGTGAAAATGTGATTTCTTTTTAAAGCTGCTGATTTTAGTGTAGCCCAGCATTTCTCGATTGACTTTAGCCACACTCCCTCAAGGTCTGGAGTTTGTAAGTTCTTCCCCCAGATTAGTTCTGCAATCTGAGCATCTTTGTCTCCTGATGTTATTAGGGCCCAATACCATCTAGCTATCTCATTCTTTATGGGTAGAACTTTCTGCATTTCTTTCTCCAGCTCTTCAGTATCCTTTTCATGGTATGTGAGGGTTTTTGCCCAACTAGAAAGCTGATAATATTTAAATTTGGAGATGGTGAAATTAGTGATGGTATGAAGATCCTCCCATGAGATCAATGTTGATCTGCTTAAGATTTGACCCCAGTACTCGATGTTGGCTGTTTTCAAAGGGTTTGCCAAGCTATCTTTTAGGCAGTCTGGGTGCATGGGGAGTACCATATAGGGGCCAGGGGGCTGTAGTATGAAACCTTTAAAGTTCTTCTGATCTGGACCCATAGTCTGGCCGCATCCTTCAGAACCTTCAATTTTATTTTTTGAAAGAATTTTGGGTGGCCGAATTTATATAGGAAATGGTCGGCTTTCATGGTCATTGCTTGAAGATATTCGGGGTAGTAATGGTGAACTCTCAACAGTGGTCTCATGTTTTTAAAGAAAAAGGCTCTGTAATATTCCCACAGGTCAGGGCTAGCTATCCCTCCGCGTTCTTTTCTTCTCCTGATTTTCTTCCACGATATGCTAGTTCCCTTAGAAGCCCAGAAAAACCTCGCAATGTCTCCCTGTAATTTTTTCAGTGAATTCCTTTTGAATTCTAAGGGAATTGTATTAAACAGGTAGGTATATTTGGGTAAAAATGACATTTTTATGATGTTTGATCTACCTATGAAGCTTAAAGGGAGGATAGTCCAGATCTTTAAAAGTTTTCTTATTTCGCCTGCCACTCTATTTAGATTTATCTGCAGGATTTTCTCCAGGTTGTGGACTAATGTGATTCCTAAATATTTGATTTCCTTCCTGATACTTGGATTGGAAAGATTTGTATTCCACGTCATAATCTCGGTTTTGGAATGATTAACCAGATAACCTGAGACTTTCCCAAAATTCTCCAGGGTGGTTTTGATTTCAGATATGGAGGACTGGTATTTGTTGGTGAAAAGCATTTAATCATCGGCATGCAGGGCAACTTTTTTGGACCACCCCTGGTGTTTGAATGGGAGTATGTTTTCGTTTTCCCTTAAAAAAATTGCCAATGGCGCAATGTACAAGTTAAAAAGTAATGGTGAGAAGGGGCAACCTTGCCTTGTGCCTCTTTTGATTCGTATGTTATTGGTTAGACCCCATTCACCAAAATTTTTGATCTCGGGGTCCTATAGATCTCTTTCACTATGTGCAAAAAGGATTCCCCCAGGTTATTTCTTCTCATTACCTCATTTAAAAAGACCCAGTTCACCCGGTCAAACGCCTTTGCAGCATTGAAGGTGAGTATTGTGAGAGGAGTTTTTTCGGAAGTAGCAACGTCTATTGCCCCAAATAATTCGTGAGTCAGGTCTTGAAGTTGTCTTCCTCTGATAAAGCCTTTCTGATCAGTATGAACCATCTGGGTCATCACTCTCCCCAGCCTTTTTGCCAAGATTTTTGTGCAGATCTTATAGTCACAGTTAAGTAATGATATTGGCCGGTATGATTCACATAATGTCGGCTTTTTTACAGGTTTTAGAATTATAGTTATGATGGCATCATTCCAAGAGTCTGGGATCTTTTCATGTTGTTTATACACCAGATTGAGTAAGTCTGTGTTTTGTGGTGACGGAATTTCTCTAAGCGCCATATATAGCTCGTTTGGAGGAGCATCCGGGCCCGCAGCCTTCCCTTTTTTCAATCCCTTTATTGCTTCTTCTACTTCCTCTCTAGAGAATTCTTCATTTAGGACTTTTTTCTCTTCCTCTGTTAGGGCTAGGACGGGTAGAGTGTTCAAGTAGCCTTCTATTTGTTCTTCCAATTGGTTTACATCTTCGGAGTATAACTCAGCGAAGAATTTTGTAATTTTCTGCCTGATTACCATTTCTTCAGATGATGGTGATGACTGGCTGTCTTGTTGTATACTTACTACCTTATTCCTGGCTAGATCTGACTTTAGTTTCCAGGCCAGTAGTAAATTTTTGCCTCCACGTCGATTAGGGCGATTAGCCTGTGTTTGGCAGGATCTGTTCTTGCACCTGTTTTAAATATTGGGTGTAAAATGCTCCCCCCTGCCATGATGTAAGAATGTTTCCTGTTTGAAAGACATTGTTTAACAAGGGAGTAAGGTGTTCCGCCCAAAAGGGTTGGTCAAATTTAAAGAGGCCGTTTGGTAATCCGTTTGGGCCTGGCGCACCTTTTGACCTTCGTTTTTTGATGACCATATGAGCTTGGGATGGCGTGATCCGATGTTCTTCGCAGTTTTGGGCCGCTTCTTGATTTTCATATTGTTGGTGTTGTTGGTGCGAGAAATGATTTGAATCCCGTGATTGAAGTTTGGTCTTTTGGGTTAGCTCCAAATGCTGGATCCGGTCTTCCTGTAGAATATTTGAGTTGATGGTCTGAGCGGCTCCGTTTGCTACTTTGTTGATGTCTGCCCAAAATTTCACATTGTTGTTTGATTTGCTTGATTTTAATAGTTGTTGCCAAGTTTCTGATTGTTGTTTTGATTTTTCTAGCCAAACGTCTTTTTTATATTTTGTCCGTAGATTATAGATTTGACGCCTGGTGTCGTCGCCTTTTATCGTGCATTTCCTTGATAACTTTCTTATTTCTTGGTTTAGAATACTTTTTTTGCTCAGTATTGAGCCCAAGGGCGCCTGGAGTGCCTTGCATGGTTTCCTTTTGTTTGTGTATGTTTGGTGGCCAAATCTTTCCGTTAAGGTGGTGATGATCTTTACCCAGTTGTCCTGATGAGACGTTTGACTGTTCTCGATACCCTCCGCATGCACTCTTTTTGCATGTGCAGTGATTTCTTCAGCATTTTTTCCGTTTCATACTAATCGCTTGAGATTGTAAAAACACGAAGGTTTGGTCATATTGTTGCATGCTGATGCCCTAATATGTTGATGGCTGAGTTCGATTGATTGTGGGCTGTGGTCGCTCTCCAACCTGTGGATTATGCTGAAGGATACTATTGTTTGTAAGACCTCTAAGTCCACTATGGTGTAATCTAGAACATCTTGAGGGGCGGGCCTTACAAATATCGATTATTGAATAGATTGGTCTTGAGCATAGCTTCTTCGTGAACCTAAATACTAAGTATGGGTGAATTTTGCAAATTCGCGGTTCGCGAATTCGCAAAAGAAATCCACGAATTTGCAGATTTCCCCTCGAAATCGCAGATTTTTTTGCAAATGCACTATACTCAACAGGAGTATTCTCTACTGGCTAATCAGTAAGTGCTACCTCGTTGGGTAAATGTATTGTGCTTTTCCTACACTACAGCTGCGTAAAGGCCCAGAAGAGTTGTCTCCAGTGACCCAGTGTGTCTGTAACTTTGCCACCTCGCCCATAGGTGCCGAGGTCCCTCGAGTGAGCTGTCCATCACAGTGGGGGAAAGGGCGGGAAGAGGTTGCATAGCCTAGTGTGTGTGGGGCCGGGCTTCTGTGCAAGTTCACATGCCTCTTGTTTATTAAGGTCAGAGACCGATCAGCGCAGCAGATGAGGAGAAAGGGGGGTCCCCTGTCCTGCTGTTGCGTTGGGCAAAGGTTTTCTTCTTTTTGGACCAGGTTTAAAGTGCAGGCACATTTTCAGTTTCCGAATGTAAAGTTATGGGCGTGTTGTGAACTAGATGGCGTTTCCTTTTTTAAGAAAGATAAACTAAAACAATAGATAAAATCCCCCCAAAAAAGAAGGAAAAAAACGAAGTGCCTTTAGCGAGAAAGGTTGTGTGCGATTGTGCGACAGAGGAGCAGCCCCTGGTGTCAGCGAGAAGCAACATGCCTACAGCACCTCTTGTGCAGACGCAGCCCCCGCTTTGTCGTCACCAGGGTACTTTCAAGTACATTTTCACATTTCCCTTTCACACCTGCCCTCCCTTTCAAAGTTCCTGCACATGGCCAAGCACAGCCCTCTCTCGCACTTGCTTATTTGACACTTTGGCACAGGCTGGGGCCTCCCTTCTTAAGGGGCCGGCACTAGCAGCAGCAAGCGCCTAGCCTTGCTTCAGAGGCACTCTGCTCAGGACACTTCGCTACCTGCCCCTGGGGGCTGCAGGGACTCCCGCTCAGCAGCTGATGCAGCTCACCCCAACTCCGGGAAGCAACTTCTTCACCCTCAAGCACTAGCGGCTGCAAATCTCCTATTTTATGTTTTTAAAAAAAAGAGAGAGTGAGGCGAGGGTCCGAGTAGAGCCTGAGGACCAGTGCCCTTCAAGTCACCAGCCTGGCTCTCTGTCTCAGCGCCCCCCTGCTCCCGGGCTGCCTCGGACAGCAGAGAGAGGGGGGGCCCGGAACCGGGGCCGGCGCAGGCCATTAGCAGCAGCTCGCCAGTATCTTAGGGCACAGATTTTCTTTATTTTCTTTCAATTTTCGAGTTTAAAGTTAAGGGCCACGCATATTGTAAACCCCATGCCGGTTCTTTATAAAAAGAAAGTTTGGGAGAGCAGAATATAGAGATATATATATTTTGTAAAAGTGCTATTAGCGAGGAAGATTAGGCGATCACATGCCTCTTGTTTATAAAGGTCAGAGACCAATCAGCGCAGCAGATGAGGAGAAAGCAGTAGGTGCTGGTCACTAGAAGGTCAGGGGGATTGCGCTTGAGAAACTTGTGGATGCCTGGACCGCCATCATGGATTACAGCTATTTATAGACGGTAGATTTGGGGAGAAAGCAGACCTGCCTAGCATCGACCTTGCTCACTAGATTCTTGGGCTGATTATAATAATAATGCGTTACTGAATTTGAGCTTCAACTCGGGCACCTGCTTGATTTATGTCTTTAAGTGCTTCCTGCTGAGGTTTAATTTTTGTGACAGGAGCCTCATTGCCTAATTATAACTATTCTCTGACCCTGCTTCGAGGGTCAGAGCAGGGTCAGAGAATCAACGCAAGTAGGCAACGAGGCGCCGCTCAGGAAGCACTTACAGGGTTACAGCAGGTGCCCAAGTTGAAGTTAATTTCTTTGTAACCCTTTTGTAAATGGTTACAAAGAAATTAGCTTCAACTTGGGCACCTGCTGTAACCCTGTAAGTGCTTCCTGAGCAAAATGTGTCCCGCTCGCGGAGTGCGAAATCGCGAAAAATCTGCAAATTCCGTGGGTGGAACGAATTTTCCGCCCATACTTACTAAATAGAGCCTCCAGGTTTTGATTGAAACTAGCGACCCTTGCTTCAACTCAATGATGCCAAGTGCTTTTCTGATCAAATGGAATTACCAAGTACAAAAAGTTGGTACGTAGGACTAAGCATGGACTGAAAATTTGTTCTGCTCACGGAATTTGTGGATTTTTGGCTATTTTGCGGTCCGCGAATCACGCGAAATTGCCAAACAATCCGCAATTCGCAAGTTCGCCCTTTTTTTTGCCTGTTCGCGCTTCAAAAATACTATCTTGCGCGCGCTGCGTTGACTTACCTTGATTTTGAGTTTGCTGAGTTGTTTTCCTCCCACGAACAAGATGGCCGCGCCCAAAAACGACCACATGGGTAAGTTCGAGGTAGCCGCTCTGAACAAAAACCCAGCGAACACGCAAAAATAAAAAAATCCGCAAGTTCGCACATATTCGCGGATTTTGCGGACCGCGAATTCGCTTTCGCACAATTTTGCGTATCCCGAATTCGCACATTTCGCCCATACTTACATAGGACAGCCTTTCATTGTCAATAAAACATGATTTTAAAATGGGGACCTGCCACCATAGTGTAAGATTTCGCTGTGTTATTCCTTGAACCCAATTCGGTCATAAAATCATTAAACCTAGTCACAAGCTTCTGTAGGCCCGCACTGGTCCTGGACATTTGAACACAGTCATCAGCATAAAGAAATGTGGAAGATTTCTGGTACCTATCTAAGGAACATCCACATTCTCTTGATTAAT
The DNA here is from genome assembly GCF_964263255.1 of Lissotriton vulgaris. Classification (NCBI taxonomy): domain Eukaryota; kingdom Metazoa; phylum Chordata; class Amphibia; order Caudata; family Salamandridae; genus Lissotriton; species Lissotriton vulgaris. The sequence goes on along the minus strand of NC_141696.1, from coordinate 1,088,362,883 downwards.
GTAACTTTCTAGGTCATTAATATACAAACAAAATAAAAAAAGGCAAGGACACTGCCTTGATGAACCCCATGATTAATTTTAATGGGGGCTGTAAGTTCCCCACCCACTCCGTACCTGACGCTCTCAGTCACATCTTGATGCATCTTGGCTAAAAAAAGAGTCTAGGGTCTTTATTTTGACATGCTTCATGCAGTTGTTCCCTGGCCTCTTTTCTTATGTTCAGTTTGCTTTTCTCCAAAGCCCGTTTATATTTATTTCAGGGATTTTTTATCACTATGTTGTCCTGCATTTATTTTTCAGTGCCTTTACAAGATTATGATGAGGTGTGAACAGTCACTGTAGAACCATTTACATATCTTCCAGGTGGGCGTATCTCCGCCATTAAAATACACTTAATTAAAATGAAATATAGCAATACTGTATGGTGTGTTGTTCTGAACTACAACGCAGAGGAAGGAGGACCAAACACCTCAATGGAATGAATCGGGGCAATGACCAGGAGCATGAAGCAGAGGAAGGAGAAGCCTTAAATGAATTACAGGTAGTCAACTTATCATCAAGAACAATGACTGAGGCAGAGACATTGCTATTGAAAAAAGGAATCAATTTTTATCCAACACAAAAAATGGATTTAGCACAAACCCGAATAAACATATATCTATACGCGAGAACACTCAAGTTGGCAAAATTCTTCGCTGAAAACAAATACAAAGGCAAAAAGGAAACAATAATCAAAATGACATAATCAACATTAAAAGCAAAAGAAGCAGATTCATATTTAACATTACTCAATTTGAATACTTTGGAAAATGAAGAAATAAAACTCAACACTGCATGCCCACAAATTGGAGCGGGATTAAGTGATAAATACCCCAAATCAAAATTCTATCCGCTATTACTGCCGCATAATAAGGTGGATCTCTTTCAGGAAGCAATCATCCAAGACTTATACAACTTGAGCAGTTCAAATTATAAGGACAATTTAACAAAGAATGAAAGAGAACCCATAAAGACCCTGATGGATGACAAAAAAATTGAAATTAAAACTGCAGACAAAGGTGGTAACAAATATTATCTGGAGGAAAGAATAGCATGTCACAGAAGCCCACAGACAGTTTAATAATACCCTCTTTTATGAACATCTGCAAACGAATCCAACATCACATATCAAAAGTGAGCTGGACTACAAATTATTACAATGGATAAGATGCAACCTACTTGATGAGGAAGAAGTAAAATATCTAACAGTGGATCACCCAGTAATTGCCACCATCTACTTCCTCCCTAAAATTCATAAGAGGATTTCCAATCCACCAGGGCGTCCAATTTTATCAGCTATATTGCTCGTTACTGGAACCACATGTATGGAATTACATAGACTACTTTTTAAAACCCTTTGTGGAACAACTAAGCTCTCATATAAAAGACACAGGCCATATTTTGAGAAAACTAAAACGATTAGAGTGGAAGGAGTCATACCAAATGATTACTATGGATGTGATCTCACTTTATACGACAATTGAAAATTATGCAGGTTTGAAAGCCAGCAATTACTTCCTGCGTGAACGAAGCATCCATTTAAAAGAACACAACAAAATGCTTGATGACATGATGAGGATGTGTTTAGCAAAGAACATATTCCTGTTTGGAGAAGAGATCTTCCGGCAAAAAAGCGGCACTGCTAGGGGCTTTTCTTTTAGTCCAAACTACGCGTGCCTCCTAATGGGATGGTGGGTGCAAGAAGTGGCTTGGGACAGTAAACATTAGAAATTTGTGGAGAAAGTAATAAGTTGGACCAGATTCATTGATGATTTGCTATTCATATGAAATGGGACCAGATCAGAGTTCCAAGAATATTTCGATATCCTCAATGTGAGCTTGAACAATTTGAAATTAACATTTGAAATGAGTGATCAGAGGATAATATTTCTGGACACTGAGATTTACATAAGGGATAGCAAGCTACAAACCATTCTCCCCAGAAAGAGTACAGCAACAAATGCTACATTACTCTCCTCAAGTTTCCACCAAACATCTCTCAAAACCAGCATACCTTACGGAGAGTTCCTCCGGATTCGGAGTATTTGTATGGAACAAACAGAATGGGAAAAACACAGTAAGGCTGCGGAAAGGAGATTTCAGAATAGAAACTACAACATCAAGGTCATCAAGAAAGGTTGGATCAGGGCCAATGAAAGAACACAAGAGGAATGCTTAGATGTGAAGGAAACCTCAAACATAAACAAAGATCTAAAACCTGAAGGAGAGATCAGACTAATCATGGATTACACGCAAGAGTCAAAGGCTGTAATGTCTATCCTGCGAAAAAACAATTAAATTGGACAATACATTGCCTAAAATTGTGGGAAGCAATCCAACAGTTACCTATCGCAGCGCTCGCAACTCAAAAGACCAATTAATCCACAGCCACTTTGGATCGAAAAATCAAAAGGAATGTTGTCTTCAAAAGAAAGGCTTTGTGAAGTGTTTTAATTGTAAGGTCTGCCAAATAGCCAAACCGACTCAAGAAGTTCAAAGTGCGAACAAGAAACCTTGGAAAATCCAACAGCTAATCACATGTAAAAGTAAATATGTTGTCTACTTCATTGAGTGCCCCTGTGCACTCAGATATTTTGGGAGCATCACATGTGAACTAAAGAAAAGGATTCTTGAACATGTCAGTGCGAGCAAAAACAAGGATAAAAGCAATGCCATCGCAAAGCCCATGGAGGTGGGATGCAAAAGTGACTGGATGAGCCTAAAATTCTATGGAGTGGAAATGATCCACCCTAATGTGAGAGGAGGAGATAGGGAGAACATTCTCCGTAGAAGGAATCGCGACATATTATCAATGCAAGAAGCATGACCCCCTTTGGATTGAACCAATCTGAGGAATTGTACATTCATCTGTGAACAATAAAGTTTCATTGACAAAAAATGAACATTTCATGGCAAACAAATCAACATTAACAACAAGCTGGTTCCAGCACGGAGGCACTAAGAACTGCTAAGAATGATCAAGGAAAAATGATCAAAATAGAAACAGACACGGAGCTTGTTAAATCAAGCAACACTGTGCACTACAAAGAATTGGTGCCAAGTTATGCCCATTCAATCCAACAAGGACTTCAAATACAAGAATGGTCAACTCCAAAATAAGGGTACATTAATAAAGGAAGTGCGCACACAATGACATCGAACTGTGTATTTAAAAGAGAAAAGGAAAAACGTGCTGAAAAACGCCAATTCAGTGCTCGGTTACCTCCGTTTATGGTTCAGATCAAGATATGTTTTGACATGAAAATTTGAGACATTGAAATACAATCTAAATAAAGTTCAGTATATTTATTAATGATAATATTCCCAAGCATAAGATTCATGCCATGTTTTTTGTAAAACCAGGTTTGCCTAAATTCAACATTGGTGAGTATTACGCTACATATCCCAGAAAAGCCTAAAGGCAGTGGGCGTGTAGTGGAAATGACGTAATTTCACTTGTATGTTTGTAAAAGGTTAAAGGTCAATAAACATTTGTGGCACATTACTGTGAACAAGGCATTTGTAAAGTCGAAACGCGTAGGGAGATATCAAGCGCCTGTTTTTGCTCAAGTAATATAATGCTCATGGAAGAAAGGATATAAAAGTTTTGGTTAACGACCTGAAAACGAGTGTGGCCCATTTTCCTAGGATACCGGGGAGTTTTTGCCAAATAATCAGAGATTTTGGCATTTAACAGCAGGAGTTACGACAGCACCGGAGCACTACTTTGGCTGGGTAAGAAAAGCTATCTTTGATGGATATATATATATATATATATATATATATATATATATATATATATATATATATATATATATATATATATATATATATATATATATATATATTACCTACTGGCGGTCGCCAGTAGGTATATATAGTTAGGATTTTTTCTCTATGGGATTTTTGAAAATTCTATGTCTAATAACTTTGGCGTTTGTGGACGGAATTGGCTGAAATTTACAGGAAAATGGAACATTTTGTTTCTGAGCAGCCCCTGACAATTTGGGGGGGGGTTTCATCAAGGGGGGGCCGAGAAAAAAGGGGGGTCCCAAAACGCGTTTTTCCCATGTTAATTTCCATAGGGCGGTTGGCCTCACTTTTAGCTCGAACGGCTGAATGGATTTGCACGAAACTTGGCAAAATTGTAGGGACTGTTAGCCCGATGTGCCTTTGCTAGGTCTCAATATATGTGCTCCAGTGGATTTTGAGTAATTTAGGTTCAAAAAAAGATATATATCTGGGCGGAGCCTAACCACACATCTGATCTGATTGGCTGTCAGCACTTCATCCAAGAAGTGTTGGCAGCCATCTTGGGACCAATATACATGATAGCACCTCATTAAAAAGCATTGTAGTTAATAGAGGGTTTTAGGACTTTAGTTACATTATAAATCATTTGTTGATGGTACCATACTCGTTTTAGGAATTGTGGTGGGTTCTAAGGTGATTTTACCATGTGAAAAAACCTTCTGCTGTGATATCATGAATATTGTTTGAAAGAAAACTAATATCTCATGATTTTCCCACAGTGGTTTGGAAGGGGATCTATAAGCTAAACTGAAAGCATATTTTCTGTAAATTCACATTATCTTTCTCAGTCATGTGAAAATGAAGTCTGACATTCTCAGTAAAACATGTACATCCAACAAGGACAGAGACTGTCAGTTGATTCCTTTGTGTTCTACTGCAGCCTCCTAGAGTGTTCTAAAGAACAACTAGAGCGCTAACAGTCCTACTTATTACAAAGGTATGGCACACCTGAAGCCATCTTGATTGGAATAAAGTGGTAACTCTTAAAACATTTAATTTAAAAAGAAACAACATGAGGGGGTATATTTTGCCATAGAAAGTATGATTAGTGCTGCAGAATGAAAAATTAGGGCACATTTTGAGTGACTTCTCAAATCCTTTTCTATTTCATTAAAACATTCTGACATGCAGTCTCCCAAAATGGCCACCAGAGACAAAAGAGCCCAAATGTAGCCCAAATATCACCCAGATGTAGCCCAAGTATAGCCCAATGACAGAATGTCCCAGAGTGTTCTAAAGAACAACTAGAGCGCTAACAGTCCTACTTATTACAAAGGTATGGCACACCTGAAGCCATCTTGATTGGAATAAAGTGGTAACTCTTAAAACATTTAATTTAAAAAGGAACAAAATGAGGGGGTATATTTTGCCATATGAATTATGATTAGTGCTGCAGAAAGAAAAATTAGGGCACATTTTGAGTGACTTCTCAAACCCTCTTCAATTTCATTAAAAAATTCTGACATACAATCTCCCAAGATGGCCACCAGAGACAAAAGAGCCTAAATGTAGCCCAAATATCACCCAGATGTACCCCAAGTATAGCCCAATGACAGAATGTCCCAGAGTGTTCTAAAGAACAACTAGAGCGCTAACAGTCTTACTTATGACAAAAGTATGGCACACCAGAAGCCATCTTGATTGGAATGAAGTGGTAAGTCTGAAAACACTCAATTTAAAAAGGAACAACATGAGGGGGTTAATTTTGCCATAGAAAGTATGATTAGTGCTTCAGAAAGAAAAATTAGGGATCATTTTGAGTGACTTCTCAAATCCTCTTCTATTTCATTAAAAAAATTCTGACATGCAGACTGAAACATGCACTTTGAATACCAGCAGCAGACGTCCCTGGTGAGCAGTAGCTTTACTACAGTGATCTAATGTGCAACTAGAGTGCTAACATTCAGAATTTATGGCAAATGTGTGACACATCTGAATGCCTTCTTGATGGAACCAAAGTAAACAAGCATTGAAAATGCAATAGATCTCGCCCTCGTTTAAGTTAAAGCCATTCTGATTGTAATGAGGTGGCTTTTTAGCTTTGCTTTTATTAGTGTTTTTTCAACTTTCATGTAAATAACATGCATCTGTATGCATATAAGTATATGTATGCATGCATTTATGTTTGTATTTATATAGATATACAGATGATATATGTTTATATATGTATGTATATATATATATTCACTGAAAAAAACATAGGCTATAGACCATATATAGTTAGGAATTAGCATTTACAAAACCTTGAAAATTCACTGAAAAAACCATAGGTTATAGACCATATATAGTTAGGAATTAGCATTTACAAAACCTTGAAAATTCACTGAAAAAAACATAGGTTATAGACCATATATAGTTAGGGATTAGCATTTACAAAACCTTATTTTACTCGCACAAAACCATTGAAATTCGCATTTATAGTTAGTTGCACTAACTATATATCGCGCACCCGCAATCTACTGCTGATCATGTCACATATTACATCATTCATGACATGGTCAGTGACATTACTGATGACATCACTGATGACATCTCAAATGACATCACTGATGACATCACTGATGACAACATCCAGTGAGTGTATGTTTCTGTAAAGTTAAAATATGTCTTACATATTGAAGAATGAGTGGATGTATAAGTGTCTGGATGAAGGATTTAGTAGGTGCATGACTGACTGTATGAGTGAGTGATTAAATGTGTCTAACTGAGTGCATGGGTTAGTGACTAAACTGTCTTAATTTGTGCATCATTATGTCTGTTGTTCTGTAAACTGTTGCATGTGTTGATAAGTAGCTATATGAGTAACTATATGGGTTATTGATTGGTTGCCCAAGTATTTGTATGGGAGACTGAGTGTGTGTGTGGGTGGCTGGGAGGTGTATGACTCTGTGCATAGATGTGTGGGCCGTTGTTTCACTAGATGTATGGGTTCAAAAGTGCATGTGGAAACAGCTGCATGGGCAGTAGACTGTGTGTATGAGTGTATTGGTGAGTGAATTTGATATCTCAGTGCTACATGTCAAAGTGAGTACATATGTAAAACACAGTACATGTGAGAGTTGACATATATAAATAACTGTGCATAAGAGCCAGTGAATGTGTGAGTGGCTGTATGGATCATTGTGAACTTGTATCAGTGATTGTATAAGAGAGTAAATTTGTGTTAGAATAGGTTTGAATTAGTAAGGTGTGTATAACTGTATAGTTGAGGAAATGGAGGTGTGATTGATTCTTTGCATGACTGACTAGATGTATGAGTAACTCCATGGATGAGTGACAATCTGTGAGTGTCTGTTTACACTGATTGTATCTAAGGTTATATTAGAGTCTGAAGAGGTTCATCGTATTATCACATGAATGATATTATCAGTGATATGATCAGTAATGTCAAATGAGATGTCAACAGTGATGTCATCAGTGATGTCATTTGAGATGTCATCAGTGATGTCATCAGTGATGTCACTGACCATGTCATGAAGGATGTAATATGTGACATGATCAGCAGTGGGTTGCTGGTGCGCGATATATAGTTAGTGCAACTAACTATATATGCGAATTTCAATGGTTTTGTGCGAGTAAAATAAGGTTTTGTAAGAGCGAATCCCTAACTATATATGGTCTATAACCTATGGTTTTTTCAGTGAATGTATATATATATATATATATATATATATATATATATATATATATATATATATATTCAATGAAAAAACCATTGGTTTTAGGCCATATATAGTTAGGGATTTGCATTTACAAAACCTTTTTTTACTCGCATAAAACCATTGAAATTCCATATATAGTTATAAGCGCTAACTATATATCGCGCACCCGCAATCCACTGCTGATGATGTCACATATTACATCATTCATGACATGGTTAGTGACATCACTGATGACATCACTGATGACAACATCCAGTGACTGTATGTTTCTGTAAAGTAAAAATATGTCTTACATATTGAAGAATGAGTGGATGTATAAGTGTCTGGATGAAGGATTTAGTAGGTGCATGTCTGACTGTATGAGTGAGTGATTAAATGTGTCTCACTGAGTGCATGGGTTAGTGACTAAACTGTCTTAATGTGTGCATCATTATGTCTGTTGTTCTGTAAACTGCTGCATGTGTTGATCAGTAGCTATATGAGTAACTATATGGGTTATTGATTGGTTGCCCAAGTATTTGTATGGGAGACTGAGTGTGTGTGTGGGTGGCTGGGAGGTGTATGACTCTGTGCATAGATGTGTGAGCAGTTGATTCACTAGATGTATGGGTTCAAAAGTGCATGTGGAAACAGCTGTATGGGCGGTTGACTGTGTGCATGAGTGTATTGGTGAATGAATGGATATCTCAGTGCTACATGTCAAAGTAAGTACATATGTAAAACACAGTACATGTGAGAGTTGACATATATAAATAACTGTGCATAAGAGCCAGTGAATGTGTGAGTGGCTGTATGGATCATTGTGAACTTGTATCAGGGATTGTATAAGAGAGTAAAGTAAATATGTGTTAGTATATGTTTGAATAAGTAAGGTGTGTATAACTGTATAGTTGAGAAAATGGAGGTGTGATTGATTTTTGGCATAACTGACTAGGTGTGTGAGTAACTCCATGGATGAGTGACAGTCTGTGACTGTCTGTTTACACTGATTGTATCTAAGGTTATATTAGAGTCTGAAGAGGTTCATGGTATTATCACATGAATGATATCATCAGTGATGTTATCAGTCATGTCAAATGAGATGTTTTCAGTGATGTCATCAGTGATGTCATTTGAGATGTCATCAGTGATGTCATCAGTGATGTCACTAACCATGTCATGAATGATGTAATATGTGACATCATCAGCAGTGGATTGAGGGTGCGCGATATATAGTTAGCGCTTATAACTATATATGGAATTTCAATGGTTTTATGCGAGTAAAAAAAGGTTTTGTAAATGCAAATCCCTAACTATATATGGCCTAAAACCAATGGTTTTTTCATTGAATTTTCAAGGTTTTGTAAATGCAAATTCCTAACTATATATCCACTATAACCTATGGTTTTTTCTGTGAATTTCATTGGTTTTTTAATAGCAAATATGAAAAGCTTTAAAATGTCAAGTACGTGATAGATAAAAACATTTTCGTATTTATGCACGCTGATGTGCTTTGAACGCTGCCCCCCCCCCTCCCCTCTTTTCTCTTAGTAGTACTCTCTCTTTGCAGATAGTGAACGGTAGTTAACGCAGGCCTTTGCCCCCGTTGTAATCCGTCGTGCCTGCTTGTCTCTCCATTTGATTGATTGTTATCCAAGCATTTACTGTTTTAGAATTGGTTCTCTTTGGATCATTCTCTATTTACAAACAAGCACAAAGTCGCAATACTCTGTTTAGTCTTTGCAGATAGTGAAAAATCGTGTAAAAAAATAAAAGTAATCGAGCAAAATCAGTAGGCCACTAATTGGATCTCTTTTTGACCTCGCTAAAATAGAAATATTAGGAACAACCCTTCATGAGAAATACGAAAATAGTGAGATGAACTGAGCTCCACACCATGAGGGCTGCAAGACAGCTCGACTCCGTCACCCACCCCGCCCAAAATAACGACAAACCCTATGCAAATATTAAAAATATAGACAACACACCAGCAAAGAAACAGGGTAAAACATTTTATTAAATAACTATTTACATAACTATTTTATACTTTTTATTGCCCGATCCGGCTAGCTCAATCGATCGAGCATGAAACTCATGCACTCTGATAGCAAGCGTTGCTACTGATGCTATGCAGACCAAAACTGGTTTTCAGTTTGTACATTTTTCTAGATTTTTCAATCCAAGGTTGGTTGACTTTGTAGAACGATGGCTTCAGATTTTCAACATACGGTGTGGTGGCGCGGACTGGGAGGGGGCGCTTCGCTCCTGCCCCCTCCCCAAGTAAGTTTTTCATACGTGAAAGTACGTTAATGGTTTTGGTCCCTGAGTTGCTTCAATGTCACTGCCATTCTCAAATGGTATAAGTTCTGGATGTTGGGTGCCATAGTTAAGAGTTCTGAGCAGTGCTTGTAACACTGTCTGAAGCTTATTTCCACCTACTGCAGCTTCACTATTCTCAAAGTAAGTGAGTGTCGTTTGTGGACCTGACTGCATTAGAAAACAATGTGATATGTTACCTTCCTAAACAGCTTGACGGAGGCCCCTGAGGGGCGGTGTGATGGCCATGGACTCGGAGAAGACGCTTGGCTCCGACACCCTCCCCAAGTCTTATAGCACTGGTGTAGCCTGAGATCGCCCCCGACATAAGCGGCCGGCTCCCGGGGTCCGGCGGAACTTTTTGCCTTTTGATGACTCTTCAATTCTGGACCTTGTCCCACAATCCGTTTGACCTGAAGACACGCTGTAGTGGGGCGCCCCTTTACCGTTTCAGTTGCCATTCCGCCCGCTTTTGCTACACTGTGCCTCTTCCGCTATTCTGCTGTTTACCGCCCGCTCTTGCGACTACAGCGTCTCGCTCATCATGTAGTTGAGTTGCTCCCGCTCTTGCGGTGCAGCAATAGGCGGCTGCCACAGGACTCTCAAAATGGCGGCCGGCTCTTCGGTTTTGGACCTGGTCCACTAAAATGGCCCTGGGACACCTTTGAACTCGGACGCTTCCCTGATAGGGCTTGGGTCCCATTCTCGAAAGCGTCCCCTTAGCCGTGAAGATTCTACAAAAGTCTTGGGGGCCTCCGACTCCAGTAGGCTTCTGGTGGGGAGCGGCTGCCATGATTGCTCGTGGAATGGCCACGACGGAGCTACGAGATGGTAGTGCTCTCATGCTGACGCCAGCTTTAGTCTGAAACATCCAGAAACACTTTAGACTACCAATTCGATCAGTTCCGGTAGCGCCCCAACATGACCCGGAAGAGAAGAACTTGCCCTCCCCTCTTTGACTGATGGTTCTTCTTGCCTGTCCCCTCTGTTGTCATTTAACAGAACTTTTTGGACTGCTGAAAGGGGTTGTGTTCCGAACGCTGGTTGGTGGAGACATTTTGACTATATTCTTGACCTACGTTGTCGCGTAATGCGTTATATGACACGCCGCGTTAGCGCACCCGGAAGTGATCCGAGGCGCGGCGCGCAGCGCGTAACGTAAGCATAACAGGTCATGTGACTTGTTAATAAAACTTTTCATTGCTTCATTTTGCTTTTGTTATTTTAATGATGAAAAGCTTGGTCATATGACCTAAAAATTACGCTTTTTATTGTTTTCGAACATTATTTTTTTTAAAACATATATGTTATAATATTCCAGGCTAATGTACTTTCCCAGAAAATTTACAACTGTCCTGCAAGTAAAATATATTCCTTTTTCGAGAAAAAGGGCGTTTCTTCGTTCCATGACGGAGCCGTTGAGTAAAAGAGACTCGGCCTGCTGTCTTAGTCGCCGATACGCCTGATTATCAGATTCTTATCGATCACTTTATGTTGCAGAAATGAAAAACACAACTGCCCTTGACCATTTATCTTTACTGCGTTCCTACATATTATACCTTTTATCCGTCATGTAATTGGACTGCTTTATTTCACTTGCCTTTTACTGATTCGAAAACAGTGACTAAAAGTAAAAACTTTACCAATGTAAATACTACTACCGTGTTTTGTTTTAAAAACCTTTATTGTGAAAATATCAGTATACAAATACGGGCCTATAACCACGTGGGCCGGCCACGGAGCAAACTGAAATCGTATATGATGAAGAGACATTTACACTGTAGAGGAACGTAACGAGCGGGCCATTAGGTTGCAAGAACAAAGGTGTCTAACAGTTGCGGAATCGGTGGACGTACATTTTGTAATTAAAATACGACAGGGCCACTTACAATAACATTTTCTAGATATACATTTGCGGGCAAGGAGTTACGAGTCCCATTTATACCGGCGCCATTTTGTGCGAGGCCGGGCAGGTCCAAGATATAGTCAAAATGTCTCCACCAACCATCGGCCAGACCAGAACCCCTTTCGGCCCTTTATGCTACAAGATGGTGTCTTCCATTCAGAAAATATTGTTGGCAGCATTTTGAAAGGAAACAGAAACAGCCGTTCTCCTAGTGAGTTTCACATTGTTACATTTAGGAAGAATGTTGAAGAGTAGTATGTGGAAAATCTGAAGCCATTTTTCTACAAACTGTCAATCAGACTTGGATAGAAAAAAAAATCCTGAAGAATGTACAAACTGAAAACCAATTTTTGTCTGTATAGCATCAACAGCAACGCTTGAGTCAGCTTTGTGTCAAGCCGCCATTTTCATTCAATCAATAGCGTCCCCCTGCACACATTCAGGGACCTGGTCGTGTCTTCAGATGAAACGGATTGTAGGAAAAGAAGCAGAAAGGAAAAGGAAAAAAGTTCCGCCGGACCTCGGGAGCCGGCCGCCTATGTCATGTGCGACCTTTGGCCACACCAGGGCAATAGTGAAGCTGCAGCAGGTGCACATAAGCTTCAGACAGTCTTACAAACACTGCTCAGAAATCTCAACTGAGGCACTCAACATCCAGGACTTGCCATTCGGATCTTGGCGCCTTGTGCTGGTTCCGACCTATTCACACATCGGTCCACTACTGACATCACCTCATAAGCCAACGGGGCACCCCACGCCGACTTTCGGCGCAGCATTGTAGGATGGCCACACCAGTGCGGCAACTTGCTGGACACCACCTCGGTGCCATCCGGATCTCAGCGCGTTCGAGTCACTGTGCCGGAAGAGTGACCGGAACTCAGCTGAACACGCCGTCTTTCGGCGCAGCATTGTAGGATGGCCACACCAGTGCGGCAATTTGCTGGACACCACCTCGATGCCATCCGGATCTCGGCACGTTCGACTCACTGTACCGCAAGACTGACCGGAACTCAGCTGGATACGCCGTCTTTCGACGCAGCATTGTAGGATGGCCACACCAGTGCGGCAATTTGCTTGACACCACCTCGGTGCCATCCGGATCTCAGCGCGTTGTGCTGCCTTCGGCCTATTCGCACATCGGTCCGCTACTGACGCCGCCTCACGTGCCAACGGATTTTCTACGCTTTTTGTAGCCCTATGCCGCATAACAGGTCATGTGACTTGTTTATAAAACTTTTCATTGGATCATTTTACTTTTGGTTTCCTAAAGATGGAAGGCTTGGTCATATGACCTAAAAATAACACTTTTCATTGGTTTAGAACATTTTTTTTTCCCAAACGATGAAAGCCCCACCTTGTTTCTGGATCATTCAGACTGAAGCTGGCGTCAGCATGAGAGCACCACCATCTCGTGGCTCAGTCGTGGTCATTCCGCGAGCAATCATGGCAGCCGCTCCCCACCGAAAGCCTGCGGGAGTCGGGGGCCCCCAAGACTTTTGTAGAATCTTCACGGCTGAGGGGACGCTTTTCGAGAATGGAGCCCAAGCCCTAGCAGGCAAGCGTCCGAGTTCCAAGGTGTCCCAGGGCCATTTCAGTGGACCAGGCCCAAAACCGAAGAGCCGTCCGCCATTTTAAGAGTCATGTGGCAGGCGCCTATCGCTGCACTGCAAGAGTGGGAGCAACTCAACAACATGGTGAGCGAGACGCTGTAGCCGCAAGAGCGGGCGCAACTCAGCTGGATGGCCGCCACCTGGGGAGGCCCGTTCACGCCGCCTCCCCCACGCGCCCCCCCCCCCCCCCCCCGGGCCGCCGCATGCAAATTTTCGGAGCAGCATTGTAGGATACCAAAACCAGTGCGGCAGTTTACTGACATCACCTGGGTGCCATCAACATCTCAGCGCGTTCTGCTGCCTTGGGACTATTCGCACAACAGACCGCTACTGACGAGACCTCCCCCCGCACCACCCGGGACGCCCCACGCCAATTTTCGGAGCAGCATTGTAGGATACCAAAACCAGTGCGGCACCCAGGCGACCTGGGTGCCGTCCAGAACTCTGCACGTTGTGCTGCCTTGGGACTATTCGCACAAAAGACAGCTTCTGACCATTGTTGCTTTTTTGGGTGAAAAATGTTTAAATGTTTTTACAGTTTTTGTTCCGTTCATTATAGTTAAATGTTAATAAAGTTTTAAAATCTAACTTTGTTGGAGTGCTATATATGTTTAAAAAATCGGGTGAATGGGGCCTTGAATCGGATTATTGTCATGTGTGGGCTTTGCAAGTGTACTGCTACAAGATCGGACATTTCAAACTCAAATGCACGTTCTTTTTCTTACCTTTCCGAAGCATGGAGCGCAATAGCAGGCAGAGAAAGGGTGATGCACGTGTTGAACACTGCCTGGCCTGGCAAGTTGCTGGCAGTGCCCCCCCCGCCCGCTCCTGAAAGAGGGCACACACACACCGCCGCCCCGAGTACTTCATAAATCTTTAAAAGACCATGCGCTTGTTCATGAGGCTTAAATGGTTTATCACCCCTTCTAGAACCCCTGCATCGACCCTCTGACGTTTCCTGGAAGAATTAGCACGTAGCACAATACCAAGCCCTGTCAGCTGAAACCCCCGAGAAATCATGGGGCATATTATCAAGGGGGGTTATTTCCGCTTTTTTGGCTTTAAAAGCCAAAAAAAAAAGAGATAAAATTATCTCCCTATTACCAAGCTGTCGCTAACACCAGTTAGTGACAGCTAAAAGGAGATAGCGACCATCTTGGGCCCCGCTTTGCATATCAGTGATATTTATCACTAATGACATGCAAAGTGGGCGTGCCAAGATTTTAGCGACTGGAAACAGTCCCTAACCATCGCTATCTCCTATTACCAACTTTTGGAGATATTCGCGCTAAGCGCGAATATCTCCAAAACCTAACACCTGCCCTGAGCAGTTTTAGCCATGTTATCCAATGGGAAGTGGATAACATGGCTAAGAGCATTTGCTGGATAATGCATGAATATCGCTGACTTTTCAACGATATTCATGCATTGCGGCCGTTTTTTATCGCATTTGCGATAAACCTTGCTAATAGCGAGGTTTATGTGCGATAAAATTCGCTGATGTGCGGCGATAATTTTTGTCTCTAAACAAGTTAGAGACAAAAATTATCGCTAGTTGTTGGTAATATGCCCCCGGGTTTTTGCTTGCAGGAATCGGGAGGCGGGAGACTAGCACTGAAATCAGTAGTCTCACGCCTGAATCGGGAAGGTTGGCATGTCTGGATACTCTACAGCTGGGGCCATAAACTACATCCGCAGGGCTAGGTGATAGCCTAGGTCCAGCCTGGACAATCGGACACAGAGGAAGAGGAGTGTCAGAGGGTGCGGTAGTGAATAGGGTGAAAGGGAGGTGTCGGGCGGGCACAGGGTGTGATTCTCAGAGAAGAGCAGCGCAGATGGGGGGAAGTATATGGCCCATGCATGAGAGAAAGAGCGGGGGTGATCAGTGCGTGGGGGAGATGCTTGCGAGGGTGGGGAGCCATGCTGAGGATCGGCGGCGTGCAGAGAGTGGCCCTGGTCAAGGCATCTAAAATGGCTGCCGTGCACGACAAAATTGTGGCATTGGACAAAAACGCAAGATGGCGCAGACAATGTTTATCAATAAGGATTCATTTATAACAAAATATTTACTCGCAGTGACAAAATGGTGGTCAACACTTCCTGATTTCCATCGAATCGAACGTTAACAAACGTGACGCAGCAAAAAAAAAAAAAAAAGCTCACGCACAGAGCAGTTTTTAGCCATGTTATCCAATGGAAGGTGGATAACATGGCTAAGAGCATTTGCTGGATAATGCATGAATATCGCTGACTTTTCAGCGATATTCATGCATTGTGGCCGATGTGCGGCGATAATTTTTGTCTCTAAACAATTAAAACGAAGCACAAAATGGCGAATTCCCGTTTCGCCACCAGTTTGCGGCCCAGTTCGCGGCCCGTGAAGCGCTTCTACTGTGAAAAATCATTTTTTTTTTATTTTCCCCACGGGACCCTTTAATAACCCCAACAACATTCCTAGGGGGTCAAGAGGGGTATACCTTGCCCCCTTTCAATAAATTCCCCCTTCGTTTTTCACCTCTTCTTCTCTCTCGATCCTACCGAGAGATAAGATGGCGGCCGCTCCGGACTGTTTAGAATGTTGACAGACACCGGAGAGCCAATCAGCTTTCTGTTATCCAATGGAAGGTGGATAACATGGATAAGAGCATTTGCTGGATAATGCATGAATATCGCTGACTTTTCAGCGATATTCATGCATTGTGGCCAATGTGCGGCGATAATTTTTGTCTCTAAACAATTAAAACGAAGCACAAAATGGCGAATTCCCGTTTCGCTACCAGTTTGCGGCCCAGTTCGCGGCCCGTGAAGCGCTTCTACCGTGAAAAATCATTTTTTTTTATTTTCCCCACGGGACCCTTTAATAACCCCAACAACATTCCTAGGGGGTCAAGAGGGGTATACCTTGCCCCCTTTCATTAAATTCCCCCTTCGTTTTTCACCTCTTCTTCTCTCTCGATCCTACCGAGAGATAAGATGGCCGCCGCTCCAGACTGTTTAGAATGTTGACAGACACCGGAGAGCCAATCAGCTTTCTGCGCGCAAAGTTCCGTTTCGCGAAAAGTAAGCGAACCGGATCGCTGCCCGGAGCGCTGTTACAGATATATATCTTGTTTTGAACGTTAATTTCTCAAAAACTACTGGAGCACATATATTGAGACCTAGCAAAGGCACATCGGGCTAACAGTCCCTACAATTTTGCCAAGTTTCGTGAAAATCCATTCAGCCGTTCGGGCTAAAAGTGAGTCCAACCGCCCTATGGAAATTAACATGGGAAAAACGCGTTTTGGGACCCCCCCTTTTTTCTCGGCCCCCCCTTGACGACCCCCCCCCCAAATTTCCAGGAGCTGCTCAGAAACAAAATGTGCCATTTTCCTGAAAATTTCAGCCGATTCCGTCCACAAACGCCAAAGTTATTAGACATAGAATTTTCAAAAATGCCATAGGGAAAAAATCCTAACTATATATACCTACTGGCGACCGCCAGTAGGTTATATATATATATATATATATATATATATATATATATATATATATATATATATATATATATATATATATATATATATATATATATATATATATATATATATATATATATATATATTTATATATTTATATATATATATATATATATATATATATATATATATATATATATATATTCACTGAAAAAAACCATAGGTTTCATACCAGTTATAGTTAGGAATTAGCATTTAGAAAACTTATTAACCCCTTCAGCGCTGATGACAAAGCCAGCTCGTCATGAGCATTACCTGCGCTGTGCTTATGACGAGCTGGCTTTGTCATGTACAATGGGAAATAAGAAGGATCAGCACCCAGCGGGAAAACCCATAGCACCCAAGGTGTTAAATTCACTGAAAAAACCATAGGTTTCACACCAGTTATAGTTAGCTGGAAATTTTACTGACATAAAACCAATGAAATTCCCACGTTATAGTTAGTTGGACTCACTATAACTTGCGCGTGTAATGCACTGCTGACGACATCACATATTACATCACTCATAACATGGTCAGTGACATCACTCATGACATCACTGATGAAACCATCCAGTGAATGTGTGTCTTTCTGAAAAATAAATATGTTTTATATATGTATATGTAAAGGTCGATGGAAAAATACATGTTTAAATAAGTGTCTTAATGGATGTTTTAAAAAAAAATGATTGGTTAACTGGCTTATTAAGTGTATCTTAGTGAATACATATGTTAGCGAGTATTGTTTAAATATTTAAATGTTTGTATCAGTGTTTCACTTTGTGTATAAGTGGCTGCATGGGTTGGTGAGTAGCTACATGTGTGTGTATATGGGTTATTGGATATTTTTTTAGTATCAGTATGAGTGTCTCTATGGTTTGGTGGGGGTGTTACTTAGCACATAGATGCATCAATGACTGACTCACTGTTTGTATGTGTTTTGAAGACAGCATATGTGCCTGACTGTATGGGTGAATGAGTGTGTATATGTATGTGTTAGTAGGTGAATGACTGTCTCACTAGTGTCTTTATCAGTATCTACATATATTTTAATCTAGTATATGTGAGTATTGATGTATATAAGTGAGTATATGTGAGAGAGAGAGATTGAAAGAGTTTTTGTTTTAATAAGTATGTGTTTCTATAAGTGATTGTTTAAGAGAATAAGTATGTGTAAGTTTCCTCAGAAGTAAGGTGGTAGTGTGTGTATAGCTGTATATGCAAAAAATGGATGTTCCATAGTTTATTTGCATGTGTGAGTATGTGTGTGAGTAACTTTTGGAAGACTGTCAGTGTGTTAACAGATGTTAAGGTGTCTCACTACATATGATAAGTGAGTATATGTATGAATGACTATATAGAACTGTTGGTGAATGAGTGGATGTGTATATAAATGGTGGAATTACTGAATTTGTTGTTGTAACTGGTATAGGTATCTCCACTTTTTTGTAAATGTTAGTTACTATTTTTGAATATGTGTTTCAAAGATTACTTTACAGTGAAAGGAGGTCAACCACTCTGTCACACGGATGGTGCCATCAGTGATGTCATGAGTGATGTCACTGACCATGTCATGAGTGATGTAATATGTGATGTCATCAGCAGTGCATTACACGCACAAGTTATAGTGAGTCCAACTAACTATAACGTGGGAATTTCATTGGTTTTATGTCAGTAAAATTTCCAGTTAACTATAACTGGTGTGAAACCTATGGTTTTTTCAGTGAATTTAATAGGTGTTTTAAATGCTAATTCCTAACTATAACTGGTATGAAACCTATGTTTTTTTTCAGTGAATTTCATAGGTTTGTTAAATGCTAATTTCTAACTATAACTGGTGTGAAACCTATGTTTTTTTCAGTGAATTTCATAGGTTTTTTAACTGCTAATTCTTAACTTTTTTATAGGGTTTCATACATATGTGTTTTTTAGTGAATTCATAAGGTTAATTTTTCGAAAATATCTATAGCTTAAAAAGGTATGTTTTTTCTAAAAAATGAATCCTATGTTGTATATTAATATAATATTTTGTTTTTTAAAAGTATATTCTTTTTTTAATATTTCACTCTGGAGCGCTCCCGGTGCGCGTACCGGTGAGCGCCCCGGTGCGCGTACCGGGGCACGTCCCGTCAGCGCACCAACAAAAAAAAAAGAAAAAAAGAAATAATAAAGGAGTGAGCATGAGGAATGGGGATAAAGAGAGCGGTGTAAAGAGAAAGAGAGCTAGAGGGAGGAACACAGAGGAACTGTGTAATAGATAGTAAAACAGAGAAAAGGTATAAGAGGAAGTAACTGAGAAAAAGAGGATATAAGAGGAAGAAGACTAAAGCAGATGTTCTGGGAGAATGTGAATGAGTGATGAGAGTAAAAGGAAGGAGAGTAAAGGATGAGGAATGAAAGGTAGTGACGGAACCAGAGAAAAGGAACAGTGGTGACGGAGGGAAAGAAAATAGCTGTGAGTGTAAGTAAAAAGGAGTGAAAGAGGGTGGATAAAAGTGAATAAGGGTAAGACATGGGCAGTGACAGAGAGAAAGAACAGAGAGAGTAAAGGAAGGAGTGTCAGAAAGGGACTAAGTGAAGCAGAAAAAAAGAAAAGAGAGGGAGTGTGGGTGAGCAGGGGCACTGAAAGAAGTTGAATGTGGTAGGAAAGTAAGGAAAAGAGAAGTAAATATGGAGGATAAGAATAAGTGAGGGAAGCAGAGCAAGAAAACAGAGGTGAGGTAGGGTGAGAGAAAAGTAGTGAGGTTAAAACAAAGGGTGATGATAAACTACATTTTGTAGTCACACTTGCCATATAATTAATGAAAACTTACTTGCATCTTTGAACTACACTTTGTATCTGTGAAAGACAAAAGAAAAAACAAGTTATAATTAGTAAACTATATTTTTTAAAATAGAAGAAACAGGCCAAGAGGTAAAAAATCAAAAAAAGGGTACAAAGAAATAAAGCAATAGTGAAGGATACAAAAACAGAAATAAAGTAATGTAGAACGAGAAAAAAGAGAGAAAAAGAAATAGAAAGAGAACAAATTACTGAAGATAAGTAAGATACTAAAAGAATGCAAGATACCAAAACGAAATCAGGAAAGAGAAGAAAGTAAAAGGAAATTGAATGAAAAGGAGAGGAGTCTAAAAGAGGAACTATTAATAAGAAAGTGGAATGGAAGATGACTGAGAGTGAGTGAAGGGGAGTCACAGAGTGAAGGAATGTCAGGAATGATGTTAATATAGAACGACAGAGGAAAAAGGAGTGAGAGAGTAAGTACACAGAAAGACAAAGGGAAGGACTGAGTGAACTGCAGTACAATGAGTGAGACAGGAAAAAGAGTAAAGGAGCAAAAGAAGGAAAGAGAGGGGAAGAGAACTAAAGCAGTGGTACTGAGAGAATGGGACAAAGATGAAAAGTGGTGGAAGGGAGAGAGGAAATGCAGACAGTTGAAATTGGATTGAGGAGTTGTGAATGAAGTGGAGTAAAGGAACAGCGATGAAACAAAGTGAAAAAAAGGCAGTGTAAGTGAGTAAAGAGAGCTAAATAAGGGTGGAGAAAGGGAAATGAGTGGGAGACAATAGGAATACAATATAAGTTACACAATGCAAACTATAGAATGATTTATACAATATGTTACATTGTTTATTTTTGCTGGTCTCAGAATATATTGAATTTCACTTAAATTAGTGAGTTCAAACTCTTCATCATATAACAGCGGGAAGAAAAAAAACACAATCTAAAAGATCGTGTTTAAAAAAAAACATACAAATTTACAACTCATATATGTACACTAATCTTAGATTCACTGACTTTTCCTTGAGGCCAAATAGAAGATAGTGAAGGTCCTTTTGGTGGAAAAAAAGTCTGCTGTTCTCTATAACTTCCATTTCATCGACTTCCTATGAAAAAAGATCTAAGAACATCATACCTTACACTTTCCTTACAGCCAAATCGTGTCAGATATATGAGTATTTTTTACTATGAGATCCACTTACAGTACCTATATGAGATAAATAATTTTAAACATTAGACTAACTAACTAACTAACTTTTATTAACTATTCCCGTCTTCAAAGGCCAATTACCTTTACTAAAACTTTGGTTTTAAAAACACTAGGTAAGAATTTTTAAAGTCATAAGGCAAACGTTGTTTATAAGTCAAATGAGAATCATTGCAGTAACTCCAACCTTTTTCACATTTTAAATAGCATGTATAATGTCCTGATGTTGTCGAAGAACCGTCATGATAAATAATAGCTACAGTTGTAAAGGTTCTTCCTGAAATTGATAACTGAGAAGCCACAAAAATTTTGATACAAGTTGTCAATTTAGTTCCATCAGGTCTACATCGTTGGAAAACTAAAATATTATACTGACCATAACTTTGTATAAATAATGTGGATAGCATTGGACACTTACATTGGGTACACACCATATTATGATCTGCTGCTTTAATTAGATTTTTAAGTGACACTGATTTACAGTCTGGTAAAGTCAAATATATACATCTTTCAGTGTCTATTCTAGTAGTACTTGATGAACTACAGTTGTGGCAGTCATGCTGCCATTGATAAGAAAGGCTAAAAAGATTATCTACATCTACACCTTCATCTTCCAAAACACCAAACATATACATTAACAATTCCTGACAATCCTGCTGAATGTTCTGTGAAAATTTATCTTGACCAGAACACATATCTAAAATATTTCGAATTTCTGTTACACTTTCTATTTTTGTTCTATCACTGCTACATTTCTCAAACACAGAATTCAATAAACCACATAATCTTTGATCCCGATTTCAACAATCTGTTTTTGTAAACTTTGAAGAAAAAAACAACATTAACCACTACATTAGCATAGCAGTTGACACCAGAACTGTTTTCAAACTGAACTCCAACAACATTTTCATCAGAATCCTTTTTCTTTCTGTTTTGAATTACAGTTTCATCTACTTTTTGTCTCTTTGCTACTACCTCACTGCTATTATCCTCATTTCTTCTTTTTCGGCCTACCACACGTTTTTCAAATAGAGGATATTGAGGCAAATGTGGAGCATACTCTCTTCTTAACCTATTGTATTCTTTAACACAATCTAGATCTGCACAAATCTTTGTCTCATCAGACTCAATCAAGTACAATCCTGATAAAGTTCTGACTCATGATAATGCCACATATGCCATACCCTATTTAAACACAGATCTTCCAATGTTCACCAAAGCACTATCTACACTTAAACCTTGAGATTTATGAATTGTCAGCAGAACAACGGCTGATTTGTTGTACTTGCTCAATGCCATCAAATTTTATTTTTAAAAATTCAATTCCATCTCTATTTCTATAATTCACAAAATCAACAACATAACCCATTGCTCCATTTACCAGACCTCTTTCAACATTTAAATTCCTTCTCAAAATATTACGACAATTTAAACACACATTCAGAGTCTTTTCAAAACCAGTTGTTTTAGAAATACTCTTCTCTAATGAATCCAATTTTGTTTTCAAATTTTCTGACAAAACAATTGTTGCACCCATATGCTCTATTTTATCTATTGCTTCCAGTTTCACAATCTCTTCATTTTCTAACTTTAACATTTTGTTGTTGAAGATGGAACATTCTTGCAGAGTTGGCATCAAACATATCCCAGATTTCTTCTCAGTCATTTTTTTAAATATATTCTCTGGAAGAATGTTTTCATTTGGATACAAATTTGAAATTAATCGAGCATGTAAAGCTACTTTCCCAAGCTCACTTACTTTTCCAATTCTTACATCTTGTAGAATATTTTTATAATCTTCATCCTTTGCCTGTTGCATATTTTGAAGCAGTTCAGCATATTTAAAATTTAACCATGTATTAACGTTTCCAATGCTTCCAAAGGACTTTCTGGTATCTTCATGCGTGAGCATTTTAAACACTGGTTGTCCTTTTACTGGAGTCAACTGCAGTAGATCTCCAAAAACAATAATGTGTTTTCCTCTAAATAACATATCATACTCTGTTCTAAGAATTTCTTGCATTCTCAAATGCACAAAAGGAAGCATTAGATTTGAGACCATGCTTACTTCATCAATGATAAGAAGTTTCATTTTCTTCAAGACTCTGGAAATTTCAGAACACGCATCACCAGATAGCTTGTTGTAATGCAATTTATTATCATGCTCAACTGGCAGCATCAGTAAACGATGTAGAGTAATCCCTTTAATGTTATGTGCTGCCAGTCCAGTTGGAGCGGTTACAACACAAGACAACGGTGATTCAGTCCTTTTCTGCAAATAAGTTGCAATGGCTTTAATCAGAAAACTTTTTCCTGTTCCCGCTTCTCCACTTACGCACAGTCGAACAGGCTTAAATGATGTACATGAGCACACTTTTTTCTCATGTCTGAATCCATGTTCAATCTGTTCTGTAACTTCGTCATATATCTTTTTCTGCTCAACGTTTACTTGCTTTACCAAATCTTCTAAGTTATAACTCCATCCTCTTGAGCTTGTTCCATAGCTCTTTCCACCTCATCCATGGCAGTTACAGCTTCATTTTGGATAATTGTTCCTCCTAGTGGATCCTGACTCAATGAAGTAGAACTCTGACTGTCTTGAGAACTATCTCTAGCAATCTCTTCAGCAATTGTGGTTTCTTGCTCTATTTCTTCGGTCAACATTTGCAGATAATTTTGAAAAACAGGACATTCTATGGTATCCTTAGTTGCATTAAAAGAGTCTTTATAACAGAGAAAACCTCCAAGTAGTTCCTCTTCTGTACGCCATGGCTTAAAGAGTTGCAAAAGAGCTAAATAGTAAAATTTTCTTTTGTCTGGAGCTTCGCAACTCAATTTTCAATGAAAATCAAATGTCCTTTTCTCTGCTTCACTAGACATCCTTCATACCCAATGACAGCATATTTTCCATTATTGATATCTTCTCTGATGTTCCTCTTATAACTGTAGTTTTGCAGAACTTCATACAAACAAGGGTTCTCAAGGTGAGTACTTCTATTTGGATAGTATGTATCCAACATATTTGTCTTCAAAATATCTGTACTGTTTGGTTCTTTCTCTGCCAAATATTCAATTTCTTGTACAGATTTCAAAACTCGGTTTCGTGTTGCAGCAAGACCTAGACTCACCCAAATGATTGTTCTTGATTTGGCATAGAGACTTACTAATGATAACCGATCAGAACATTCATATGCTCCAATTTCTCGATGTGACAACATCTTTAGACTGAAACTGTATAATTTCTTGCTTAGACTCTTTTCATGTGAAATGTCCTCCCACATTTCCTTCAGTTCTGTTTTTTCTTTTTTTGTGATGTAAGATGTCACATATCGAGCCACAGCAATAGAGTTGTCAGCAACGAACAGAATATCCATGTTAGCATTCCACATGGACAAAATCACTGGGTTGTAGTCGTTGATGTACTTGGACTCTTTGTTTCTTTTTAAATTATATGTATTTTTGGGTAATTTCCTCGTCACAGTATGTCGTAGAGATGACATCAAATTATTTACTCTTCCATTAGAAATCACTGGTCGTGGAAACACAAAACGACATTTTGTGTAGTACTTTTCCTAGTTTTTGAATTTTCGACGACAGTACTTTCCACAACGATGAGATTGAAAACGTAAAACTTGTTGCCTTAAACTGTTTTCTTCAGTACTTTTTGGAACAGCACATGTTGAATACTCTTCAATGAAACTCATCACTGTTTCATCTGAATCTGATCCAAATTTGGGTGCATCTTTAATCCATAACAACATATGTATATGAGGAGCACCTCTCGCTTGATATTCCTTCCTCCAAAAGAAATCCAAAACCTCTCCAAGGGGAGGATTTATTTTGTTGGTAATAAAAGACATCATAGCTTCAAATCTATGATTAAAATATCTGCACACAGTTCTCCAGGTGTTTTCAATTCTATATTTTGTATGTTTCCATTTGCCTCTCGTAGAAATTGAAGTAAGTCGTCCCATGCATACTCAGCACAGCTAAGAGTGAGGAACCATGTAGGAGTTCCTAAGTTTCTTAGCATACATTTCAATTCCCCATGACGACGGAACCAATACTCGTTTGTTCCACGCTGACATGCCTTGAGATTGATTAGCTGCAATTCCAAATACTGTCTTGCAGATTGACTTTCTCCATAGAGTCCCTTGCTGAAACATTTTGCAGATGAGCTCCACTTTTCAATATATGATTAACTGCATAAGAAAGCCCAGACAAATCACTTTCATACAGTAGATGAAACAAATATGGTTTGCATTGACGAAACCTTGGATCGTCAGCATATAATCTTAAAGTCCGGTATTCAGCTGCAGGAATTTGAACTGGTCGATCGTCATATCGTCCACCGCGACCTGTTGGAAATAATTGTGGAAAACAATGAGCTTCCAAACTTTCTTCCCATACACTAATATGACTTCCTTTTGCTGCTTTCATTTGAAACAAGTCAATTGCATTCCCCATTACTTCTTTGGAATGCAAAGGATGAACAGTATAATGTTCATATATTTCTTCACTTCTAGACACATCAACTTTTTCAATTTGGCCAACTGAACAATCACTGTCTTCTTCTGTAGCTGTTTCCTCTGCTCCAACACTTACATCTTTATAGTACTCATTGTTTTTGACTAAATACAACGTTGCCTTTTTGACTTTCCTAACATCTACTAAATCTTGCCAGATTTTCATACTCTTTGTCGGAACCCCATTAACTAGAATAACCAGAGGATCCTCTTCTACTCTTTCTACACCAATTGTATCAATATTTTTCTTGACATCTAGAGGCAAATAAACAACTCTTCCCTTTAATCCTCTTTGTAAATCTGTAGGAGGCAATTTCCCTATCTTAGGCTCCATGCGAACAATAGCCTGAAAAGGATGGACACATTGAATCAAAATTGATTCATAAGTATTTAAATCCATCAATTCAGAAGGAATATCTATCAACTGAAGATAATTATGAACAGCTCTAGCAGGCATTCTATTTTCATTTAATTTTTTTAAATAATAATTACAAATACGCTGATCAAAACTCAAATCAAAAGAATTCTCCACCAACAAATAACTTACAAAATCCTTCCATTCACTATTGTTTTCCATTTCAATTTTTGCATATAAATCAGCTAACCTAGTCTGAATCTTATAATGAGTCAGTCGACAACACACGCAAGTTAAATTAGGCCTTTCACTTGATTTCACCTTAAACTTGGCAATTTCTTCGTCAAACCTTTCTGTACTTAAAATCTGTACATTGTCTTCCACATTACCATCCATTACTATATCCATTTCTACACTGTCCTCTTTGTTCCCAAAATAACAAAACTCAATTTCTTCAGAAATAGTTTTCACATCTACTTCAGATCCATGCAAAAGAGCACTGTTTAACTGTTTAAGCTTAAGTGCTGGACGTTTTGCATAATACAACCTTTTCACTAATTTCCTCACCTTTTTATGATGCACTGCTAACATCCTAAAATGATGAAAAACACTCTGACATACTTTTCTATAAAGACAAGCCAGTGAATGTCCATGCAAACCTGTGTTTTCTTTCACTCTGCAAGGATCCAACTCTTGCAAGATCTTCATTTTTTGTTTTAGACTTTTCTTACAATATGTACGTAAGCATATGGCTGAGATACCTGCCACCCCCTCTCAACACAATCCCCAAGGATGGGAAACCGGAAACGGTTCTGAACTTTTGGAAGGCGGGAGGGAGTGACCCTCCCGGCCGTATTTATTAAAATATGAAACAAAATCAAAACATTAAAATAACAGTTTCATATTATGTACAATTTCATTTCCACATTACGATGTTTGGCTAACCTTAACAGATCTCTAATACAAAGGTTCTCCTAGCCGAACTAACATCCTACAAAACATTTGACTTGAAATTGTACATCCTAACGTTAAGGGCCAACGGCAAGGTCGTAACCGGTGTCAGATCCCTAAACCAGAAATACCCCCCTCACTTGTGAGGGGAGCGACCGCACAGAGGCGTACCTCAAGTGCATCTACCAATTTCCCTTGGACTTGACGGGGGCCCCAATGAACTTGACGCCATTTAACGGTCGTCCGAGGACTCGTGTGAGGTGTCTAAAAGGTAGCGTAAACCCCCTCCCGAACCCCACACAACTTACCCCATCTGCCGTCGCAGATGTCCTGGCCCCGGGAAATTCCCCAGGAGGACCCGTAGCCCCTCCTATCCAGGAAGGGGCCTTGACCACCTTTCCTTTCCTTCCGGCGGCCTATCCTTAGAAGGGACCGCCTCCCCGTTGAGGGGCCAATGGCCACCTCCCCCGAGCGCTCCCATCCGTAATGGGTGACGCCCCCCCATAGGGATCTTCCAATTACTGCTCACCGATCATGACCTTACCGCCCGACCAAAATAAATACGACAATTTACCTAAATTACTGAATTACAAAAACAACCATAACTATTACAAGCATGATTACTGCTCAACACTAGTGCAGAATTACTTTATTTGCAAAAGAAAAACATACTGAAAATGACCATTCTTTATTGCATACTCAAAATATCACGACAATCATCACAACCTGCAAGAAATAGAGTTACCACATCAAAACTTTATTCAAAACAACTAGCTGTCCTCAGGGGCTGGTGGGTGGGTCAAAATTGGCTCTTCGTTCCGTCTCGAGCTCACGTGCAGCGGGGATGTGCAGCTTCAGAGCACAGGAACAAGAGGATGCTTTCTTGGCTTGTTGCTCCTTTTACCCGTCTTCGGGCGGGCGTAAACCCGCCCCCGCCTGCCTCCGAGGGCGTGGCCGGCCGCGTCAGTGTCTAGGACAACCCACTCCAGGGCGGGAAAAGTCGCGCCCCGGCTACGCCGCTTCGGGCATACCAGCCGAGACTCGCCTCCCGCCCAAGATGGCTTCCCGGGGGGATCGTGGTACTCCACCATACGTTCGGGGGGACCGAATGGTCGCCCCTTTCCATATGGCTGAGATACCCGCCACCCCCTCTCAACACAATCCCCAAGGATGGGAAACCGGAAACGGTTCTGAACTTTTGGAAGGCGGGAGGGAGTGACCCTCCCGGCCGTATTTATTAAAATATGAAACAAAATCCAAACATTAAAATAACAGTTTCATATTATGTACAATTTCATTTCCACATTACGATGTTTGGCTAACCTTAACAGATCTCTAATACAAAGGTTCTCCTAGCCGAACTAACATCCTACAAAACATTTGACTTGAAATTGTACATCCTAACGTTAAGGGCCAACGGCAAGGTCGTAACCGGTGTCAGATCCCTAAACCAGAAATACCCCCCTCACTTGTGAGGGGAGCGACCGCACAGAGGCGTACCTCAAGTGCATCTACCAATTTCCCTTGGACTTGACGGGGGCCCCAATGAACTCGACGCCATTTAACGGTCGTCCGAGGACTCGTGTGAGGTGTCTAAAAGGTAGCGTAAACCCCCTCCCGAACCCCACACAACTTACCCCATCTGCCGTCGCAGATGTCCTGGCCCCGGGAAATTCCCCAGGAGGGCCCGTAGCCCCTCCTATCCAGGAAGGGGCCTTGACCACCTTTCCTTTCCTTCCGGCGGCCTATCCTTAGAAGGGACCGCCTCCCCGTTGAGGGGCCAATGGCCACCTCCCCCGAGCGCTCCCATCCGTAATGGGTGACGCCCCCCCATAGGGATCTTCCAATTACTGCTCACTGATCATGACCTTACCGCCACAGGCCGGATAGTTGACCGGCTATCCGGACCCCCCACAACAACTCCTGCCTAAAGGTCATGTTTTAAACTCTTTAGCCAAGCTATGAGGTCTCCTATGAGTAACTCATTCCCCACCTGGGACAAATGAACCCCATCTCCCAAATACATACTGTCCCCTTTGATACAACCATGCGAAACAGAATGCAGTGTATTTGAACGAAACAATCTACTCAACTTGTTATTTATTTTCTTTACTGAATGATTCAGAGCAGAAACCGAAATAGCCCCCCGCCACACTTTCCGTGGGATCATATGGGACCATGCAATTGGTCACCCTGGAACTCTTCTTGCCAACCAACTTACTGTGGAAAGCATTGCCTCAAGAAGAAGTCGTCTACCAGTGGCCACCAAATCGTTGCCCCCAAGATGGACTATGATTATAGATGGCGGTGACCTTGTCCGCCCTAACAAACCCTCGAAAAAGGATTGAAACTGGTCAATACAGAGCCCGCCCCTTCCGTAGAAGGACACCCTGTACCCGTATTCCCCAGCCACGTGAATCATGGCACCTGCTTTGAATACGTCCGCGGCACGCCTCACGTATGAGTGGCCCACGACCCACACCTCCTTTCTCGCAGCCGGTGATGTCTGACCGCTGTTCCCCAGGTGTCGGGTCGACTGCACAGTCCGCCCCGCCTCGTAAGCTTGCGCAACTGAAAACCAAACAAAAACAAGAAGCGTGAGTACATTATTACAGCTTCACAACATGTGCAACCGCACATACCTTTTATAACAGTTCGAGGACCAACGCCCCAAACGTTTTACTTTTTCTACACTCAGACCCCTGGCTGTAGCCTCAGTAGCAGCCCCTATCCGAAAGGAATGGGTCCCGAACACACCGGGGTTCAAGCCCGCAGCCGAAATCGATATCGCAAGCACCCGCTGGAACTGAAACCTCGTCAGTGGGGTGGCGTCAGCGTGTCTCAACAAGGTCCCCCCCCATGATGCCACCCTCTGCGCTAAATATTCCTCTACGCACACCACAGGGCACATGGAAGACCCGGGGATCCTCTGAATGATTATGCAGTCCCCAATTGCACCCTGATCGGTTTTGGACCTAACAAACGAGACCGTCATCGTCTCCTCCCTGACCTGAATTTGCTCCCGGCACAGTCCCCCCATCGTATCCTGCTTGTTCTTCGCCACTAATTCGCTTACCCGCATAGCTCCATGGAATGCTAGCGCAAATGCAGCTCGGAATAACACTGCTTCGTACTGGGATGAACACGTTGCCGGGAGTACGGACAATAACAGGGTCAACCTATCCAGACCTATCGGGTGCCTCTCATCTACTCTGCGACCCTCAAGGCGTTGCCACCCACGTAGCGCTTTCTGCACAACGAAAGACGCTGTCGGGTCCTGGATCCCATGAGCCCTTGCCATAAAGGAAATGGCGGCCCGATGCCTCTGGGCCGTAGCTACTGATTTGCCTGCCTGATGTAAAGACAGCAAAAATTTTACTACAAACTCTTCCTGGCCCCAAAGCTCCCCCCTAGCAGCACCCAAAAAGGACCAATAGGAACGGAACGCCCCTTCATATGCCTTCCTCGTCCTGGGTGCTAAACTCTCTCCCACGAGGTTTTGTAGTTCGGGGCACCGAGAGACCAGAGAGCTTCGGGAAAGGGTGCCGCCACCGGGTCCGCTGTGGGCAGAAAACCCCAGAAGGCCTGCATACGGAAACGAGAAAGCGCATCAGCCGCTTGGTTCAGTACCCCCGGCACATGTCTTGCCCTAAATAGCACATTCAATTGCATACACAATAACACAATTTCTTTGAGCAATCTCAGAATCCATTTGCATCGTGCTGCCTGACTATTGATACACTCAACCACGGTCATGTTATCAGACCAGAACACCACAGAGTGATCCCGGAACCCCTCAGGCCAAGTTTTCAGGGCCACCAAAATAGGGAAAAGTTCAAGAAAAGCGATGTTACTCGTCAGCCCGCACTCGTGCCACCATGACGGCCATTTTTGAGCCGACCATTGTGTACCAAATATGGCACCAAAACCTATACTCCCCGCCGAATCTGTCCAAAGCCCCAGCTCCTCGGAGGACACTGCCGGTTTGTTCCAGACAATTCGACCATTGAAATCCGCCAAAAATGCCAACCAAATGCGCATGTCCTGGCGAACCTCTGCCGAGAGCCTCGTGCGATGATGACCTTCCTTCAGGCCGACCATGGCTTGTGCAATCGAGCGGGAAAAGGGGCGCGCCATTGGCATCACTCTCAGGGCAAAATTCAACTGACCCACCACTTGTTGCAATTGATGCAGGTTTACTTTCGTTGCACGAATACATGTTTCAAGGGATAACCTGAATTTTAACACTTTTTCCTTGGGTAATCTAAAACAACCTTCTTCCGAGTCGAGCTCGATACCCAGAAACTCAAGCAAAGTCGAGGGACCCACAGTCTTACCTGGCGCCAATGGCACACCGAATTGATTCATTAAGACACAAAATTCATGTAAAGCCTGTCCACACTCAGGATCCCCGGCTGCCCCCAAAAACAGAAAGTCATCGAGATAATGCATAACATGCTGAAAACCTGTCTTCCTTGTGAATACCCATTGCAGAAAACAACTGAACTTTTCGAAATAGGCACAGGATATCGAGCACCCCATTGGCATACATCTATCCATGTAATAGCGACCCTGAAACATAAAACCAAGGAGACGCTGATCGTCTGGGTGCACCGGGAGCAACCGGAACGCTGACTCGATGTCTGATTTTGCCATCAGCGCCCCGGGCCCCAGGCGATTCAACATGGCAACGGCCTCATCGAAAGATGCGTACCGCACCGAACACACTTCCGGGTCTATCGCTTCATTCACGGAAAGACCACGTGGGGCTGACAAGTTATGTATCAGCCGAAACTCACCCGGGTCCTTCTTGGGGACCACCCCTAGAGGGGAACAAACAAAGTTAGCAACCGGTGGCAAATCAAATGGACCGGCGACACGACCTCGAGTCACCTCCTTCCCAATCTTTACCTGTACCACCGACGTATGCTGCAAGACCGACAGTTGATTCTTACAGTTTGCTACACCCTGAAAATCCCCCACTGGGATGCGGAAACCATATGAAAACCCGTTTCGCAACACCCCAGCGGAAGCATGATCCGGGTATTCGTTGAGCCAAGGAATCATTGCCATGGTATCGATCGGAGTAGGTAAAGGCGCCCCTCGGACTATTTCAGACCTGTTTGGCGCTTCCCCTACCACCGTTATCGCCCGTTTTGGCTCTGCACATGGACTCAGGATGGGATGGCTGCCCACACCCCCCACATTCATGTCTGAACTTGCATGACCCCTGGGGCCTCGTACATTTCCCTCTGTTAAAATTCCAACAAATCCCCCTTTTACCTGCGTTGCCACTCGGCTTCGAGTGGTGCTCGTTACCTGCACCCGTCCGAAAGGGTGTCCCAGAGAATTGGCGGGAAGATTCACCCCCGTTACTCCCTGACAATGGCACTTTTAACATTCCTGAACTCTCCATTTTTTGCCATGAAACGGAGTCGAAACAATCCCAAGTCAGAACTGGGTCGTGTTCCTTAGATTTTCTAAAAATATTGTCATAACAGAACCACTGATTGCCCCCGTACGATACGGAATACTCCATGATACGTGACTGATAAATAGGCAACTCGGTCAGCAACTCGGGCCTGCGCTCGCCCATGATGGAGGTAAAAATGCCCCACGCTCTGCCCCAAGTACCAATGTTTTCATCAACCTTAAAGGCGGCCATTTTTGCGCGCCAAACACTCGGATGCATGAGCTCCTTTTGGCTCTTAACATGCTCCATCTCGTAATGGTCGGTAAGCAAAGAAAAAATGTTCACATACTTATTCGCCCAAATCTTTTCCTTAATTTCCAGTGGAACATGCTGAGCCACCTTCTCCCTTCGTGAAGGTACAGACCCCTCCCCCGCAATCGGCAATGGCCGCTTACCTGAACCAGATGCTGCATTTGCCGCCGAACTTGGGCCTGTTGCATTTTCCGCCGCCGGAACTGGCGGGGTAACAGAAGATGGTGCCTTCGCAGCCTCTCTAGATTCCCGCAATTGTCTCATTACTGCCCGGGCGTCGTCAGCCGTGGTGCCCTCACTATCCTTTCCCAACCACGCTGCCAATTGTGCCGCTAACTCGGGAGGCATATCTTCCCCGGTCACGGGGGTGACCACTACGGGGATCGGATGCCCCTCCTTCGGAACCGGGGTTGGCTCCTCGAGTGGGGTATCGGGAACCGGGGTTTCCCCCCCAAGTGCCCCCCTTTTG
Source organism: Lissotriton vulgaris (assembly GCF_964263255.1). NCBI lineage: Eukaryota > Metazoa > Chordata > Amphibia > Caudata > Salamandridae > Lissotriton > Lissotriton vulgaris. Next base: position 1,088,330,046 of record NC_141696.1, on the reverse strand, counting down.
GACCTCTTGCCTCTCCCACCAGGGATTACTCCTGGCAAAGCTGGTCCGATGACTCGCTTCGGTCCTCCCTCCCCGTTCTTAGCCGCCATCTGCTTTTTCAAATCGGCTACCTCCTTTATGAGCATGCGGAGCATCTGATCGGTACCGACCCGCTTTCCGACCTTCTTGCCTGGCATTCTCAAACGAAGATATCTGTAAAACAAAAAGAAAGATTACAACGCTCAAAATTGGCTCTTCGTTCCGTCTCGAGCTCACGTGCAGCGGGGAGGTGCAGCTTCAGAGCACAGGAACAAGAGGATGCTTTCTTGGCTTGTTGCTCCTTTTATCCGTCTTCGGGCGGGCGTAAACCCGCCCCCGCCTGCCTCCGAGGGCGTGGCCGGCCGCGTCAGTGTCTAGGACAACCCACTCCAGGGTGGGAAAAGGCGCGCTCCGGCTGCGCCGCTTCGGGCATACCAGCCGAGACTCGCCTCCCGCCCAAGATGGCTTCCCGGGGGGATCGTGGTACTCCACCATACGTTCGGGGGGACCGAATGGTCGCCCCTTTCCAATTTCGAAGCAAATCAATTGAATCCTGTCGCACACTACAAATACTACTGCACTTCCATGTGTACACTGGACCCTTAGTACGTCTCCCTAAAGCTTCATCACTTAACACCTCTTCTGCATCTCTAGACATAAGTTTCTCTTTTTCCATCACACAACCATCTTTCACCTCATATGCTCGACCACTGGTGTCAACTGCATGCACCAAATCATTTTCCTGAAAGTAACTCTCCTCATTAAAAAATGGCTCAGAACTTGAACTATGCATCCATTCTCCAGAAAATACTTCACAAAAATTAGTCCGATTAATAATTCTTTTCCATCTACTGTTAGATTTGAAAACATCAATTGCCTTATTAACTATCCTAATTCTATTGATTGCTAAAATAAATAATTTTTTCTTAACTTCAAAAGCCTGATCAACAATCCTCTCTACACTTTTCTTGTTCTTGTAAAAAGCAGCTCTTTGTTTACCTTTATTTTCATTTTTTAGCAAATTTAAAACTACCCTATTGCAAAACATTCGTCTACGAATGTCCCTAAATTGATTTAACCTTCTATTGCTATCCATACTCTTCTCTCCTACTCCAATAGAGACCTTTTTTGAGGACCTCTCCTTCCTTTTTAGATTTGCTCTCTCCTTCTGGATCTTCACATTACCGTTTACATTTCTTTTTGATCTACATAAATTGTGAAGAAAAGACTTAATTGTCTTACCAGGAGCTTTTCTGGTGATTTTTGAAGTACTTGTTGTAGAGGATTCCTTTAATTCCTTTGATGACTTTGTTCTTTTACGTATGGTATTTTTTCGACTCCTTTGCCTTGACGGCATTTGTGCTTGCTTTTAAAATGTTGATTTCAATCTGTGGTTCTGAAAAAAATAACACTTTAAAGACCACTAATAGCAAACAACAAAATAATGACAAAAAGCAAACGATATAAACACTATTTTGCAACATATTAAAGTTTATACCACAGCAACTCAGGGCTTTATTTATGAAGGCCTTGCGCCACTAGTGCGTCCCATGTTAAAAGAGACGCACCGGTGCCACAAAGCAATCATAAATAAGGGCCAAATGTAAATAACATTGATTTGCCCCCCAAATCATTTTTTGAATAACATTTAAGAAACACTGCGCAGAACCTATGTACAACCACTCAATATCACTTTTGAAACCTCACTGTTTCCCAAAATACAAATCCTCTATCTTGCAAATGTTCATAGCAAGCATTATCAAAAAGCAAAAAACAAACCAACAGCAAACAAACTCAGGGCCTTATTTATGAAGGCCTTGCGCCACCAGAGCGTCACTTATTTCCCAAGTTTAAAGTAATGCACCGGCAGCACAAGGCAATCATAAAGAAATGCACCTAAGGGGCTATTAGTTTCCAATGCTCCCCGCATCTTTCTTGAAGATGAACTATTCCGAAAAGACTGGGCAGCCATAGCGTGGCACTGCACGCATGACTGGATAGTATTGATCCTAAAAACAGCCCTAAGACTCTCTGAGAAAATCCAGGCAGAGATCCAGGTGGCAGAAGGCAATATGAAAACTACCATCACAGGTTTCAAGAAGAAGCTTGATGAGCTGAATAAGGAGATGATGGATTATAAAGATAATCTGACACAACAGAAAGTGCAGAAGTTCCAGAAGGACTTGAAAAGATTCTCAATGACCAAAGCATACCCGTACTCTGATCCAGAGCTCGTACCACCATCTAAAGGAGAAGACAACTCAGATGCCTCCAGCAATGCATCAAGCAATGCATCTAACTCCAGTGGGAACTCAAGTGGAGGCAGCACCAAACAGAGAGGGAGAGGGCGTGGTAGAGGGCATGGAAATTGGCCATCTTTTAATCCAATGCCAATGCAAGGGCTTCCTGACCCTTACTACCACCCACAGAATATCCCGATGTATGGTTGGCAACCACCCTTTCAGCAACCATTCTTCCCACCTAACCCTTATAGACCGCCTTTTTTATACCGGGGCGGAAGGGGACGGGGAAGAAGAAAAAAACAGAATCAGGGTGGTCAAGAACACTGGGCACCGGAAGATCCGGGTGCGAACCAGAACAGGCACAAACCTCAACAAGCAGGGCCGAGCAATCGGAGAACTTAATAACAAATCTCTCCACCAGAGCCTTAAGCATGGACGAGGAATCAGTCCTAAATAGGGGTTTAGGCTTTGTACCTACAGCGAATCTAGACAAATTTAGACTTCACTGTGAACTCTCATCATTCTTCTGTAAATTGAGACTGAAAGCTTTCTTTGCGAAAAGAAACAACACTGAGGAAAATCTGGATACCAATGAAACAGGACTAAGGAACAAATCCACCTTTACCCCACCACCACATATGATCCCGGTGGAAATTTCCACTTTCGAGCAAGCCGTCTTCAACGAAGTTGAAAATACTAACCCCAAAAAACCATTCATGAACCTCACATATCAGGAGAGAATTGATCTTGACAATCTACGAAACTGTGACACCATTATCATTAAACCTGCAGACAAAGGCGGAGGCATTGTCGTGCAAGATCGCACAGGCTATCAAAATGAATGTCTCAGACTTTTGGCAGACCATAACAGCTACCGCAGATTACCGGTGGATCCAACGGAAGACCTGAAAAGTGAGATAAAATCACTTGTGGAGTACGGTGAAACAGAGGGATTTATATCAAAACAGGAGGCAGATTTCCTATGTAAGAGTGAGGAGAGAATACCCTACTTTTATACACTCCCGAAAATACACAAAAACAAGACACCACCCCCTGGCAGACCAATTGTCTCTGGGCTGGGGTCCGTTCTGGAACCACTTTCGCAATTCTGCGACGTTTTCTTCAAGACTTTGGTGCAAAAAACCAGCACGTACCTCCAAGACACCAAAAGTCTATTACAAATCTTGGATCAAATCACCGTGGACAACAACACCATCCTGGTGAGTTTTGATATTGAGAGCCTGTACAACAGCATCCCCCAGGATGCCACTCTGGATGTACTGGGAAGAGCTCTAGAAAAAGAAGAGTTGACATCCAGAACTCCTAGGCAATTCATCATGGAGTGTGCCAGACTGGCACTCAAAAGAAATTATTTTGAGTTCGAAGACAAGATATTTCTGCAGACGGGGGTACATCCATGGGCAGCACTTTTGCGCCGAGCGTAGCTGGACTGTACGTGTATGACTTTGAGGAGAAATACATCCTCAGTGATCCCAACCCCTACAGTTCCAATATTCTATTATGGCTTAGGTACATCGACGATGTGCTGACCATATGGAAAGGCACCGAAGAAACCTTAACTTCCTTCTTCAACTGGATCAATACGTGTGATGATCATCTAAGGTTCACCTATGAGAAAGATACGGACACATTGGTCTTCCTAGACGTGACGATTACAAAAGATAATGGAAAACTGACAATTGTCACCCATTACATTCCAACCTCCAAAAACAATCTACTACGATTTGAAAGCTTTCACCCTAGACCGTTACGTGAAAACTTACCCTACGGGCAATACCTGAGGATCCTCAGAAATTGTAGCGAGCTGGAAGACTATAAGAAACAAGCCCAGGATCTTACTCAAAAATTGCGCAACCGGGGTTATCCAGAAAGAATCCTCAGAAAAAGCCAAAAGCGAGCGCGGAATCATCCGCGAGCAGCCCTATTGGAACACACGAACAAAACAGTAGAGGAAATCCCCTTGACTTGTGTTACTTCATACAACACCATTTCCAATGATGTATCCAGAATAATAAGGAAACACTGGAACATCCTTAACACAGGCAATTTGAGATGGGAAAAACCCCTTTTCTCATACAGGAAGGCACGGAGCATCAAAGATGAAGTTGTCAATACAAGGCCCAAGAAGGAGTCCCCAGAGAGAGAAACATTAACCAACTTATGGGGTCTACCAAAGGTGACAGGCCACTACAAATGTGGAAGTTGCAGCATTTGCCCATATACGAAGAATACCAAAACACTACAATTGGAACCCAATAAGATCTGGACAACCAGAGGGCAGACAAATTGCAACAGCGAGAACGTCATCTACAGACTAACATGTCCTTGTGACCTACAGGACGTAGGAATGACTAGTAGGAAGATTAAACTACGCATCGGAGAGCATAGAAGCACCATTAGGGCCAAAAAAAACAATACAAGACTTACTGAACATTTTTTGTCCGTAGGTCACACACCAGATGACATACAATGGACAATTATTGAACAGATCAAACCAGGAGCCAACCTGACTCAACGGCTGTTCGAGAAAGAACAGAGGTGGGTTTATAGACTCTCTACCCACAAGTCCGGTTTGGACGATAACATTCCGTGGAATAGCGTGATGGCTTAAGCACTGTTTCGCTTTAGCCATAAAATCGAGAAGCTATTCTCCATGTATACGCGCTATCCCTGTAGTGACTTAACCAGCCAACATTATGAGACCAACCCATGTGGTTTACTCCACTTTTTTCTTTCCTCTGTTCAAATCCCACTTATATTGGGAGCCCGTATGGTATGTTTTCATATCCCTACCCTCCCGTGATTAAGAAAAATAGCCAGCAGAATTTCTATGGCAACCAAACTAAATGGGCATCTAACAATCAGCGCTTGGGAAAGGAGAATACTTCCTACTTTCTCCGTACATGCTTTCCGATTGGCTCTCATAGAACCTTTTGCTGAGACCACATGATGAGGCCACGCCCAACCAGGAAATGCAACCAGTTTACTTTACCGGTATCGCGCGGATACTGCGGTCATTCCTCGGGGCACCTCCAGCAGAAACCAAGTAGGTTTACCGCTTGATGAACAGAAGTTGCAAGTAAGTGCAATCAGGCTGACCTGAGTGCGGGAAAATTACTTACCGCACGATCCTGTTGGTTGTACTTAACTACCCGACCTGAGCAGCCCATAGCTCACATTTTGCGTCTGTTCTTTACCACTTTACAGGTGATGGACTCTTGCCGTCTTGGAAACGTTGGTGCCCATGAAGCAGTAGTTCCGCATCTGAGCGTAAGCTTAAACAAGTCGCCTTTGTGATTCACTATAGCGACATCACGACTGCTCACAAACAAACCTATGCAGCCGTCCACATCGCAGCACGATAGAGATCACTCTCCCTTACTCCGGCCCCTATTTTACACCATATCCCCAGACGCCAAACCAGTCCGACACCTCTTTTTGGCACTGGTTCCTTACTTTAGGCACAGTCCGGTAAAAATCACTGAAGCACTGTTGCTTGATCGCAATAGATGGACCCTACTGTTTGATCCTAAACGCTGGCATAACTCCATTTATTGATCTTACGATTGGGGTAAAGACTAGTAACATATGTGTTAAATGTTGTTCATTTGTTTTGTCTACCCTGGTATGTGACCCCTTCCTTCTTTTGTTCCCCTGTTTTCCTTACAGTTTTTTTTCCCTGAATAAGGAAAAACACACCTTTTTACATAAGATCGCAATTTGCGGTCTCTTATTTGGACTAGGGCAGGACGCGCCTTAGCATGTGCGGACCACCCAGTTCAAACACCAGGGTCCTGACGAAAACCACTGAATGAATATAATGGTTGAAACATGTATACCTTGTAATCAGTAGTTTTTGTAAATTTCACATCTCACATAGCACACTTCGCTATTTTTAACGCATTTTACTTCTTATGACACCAAAGCCTACCTAATTAGGCACAGGTGCCACACTTTTTTAATAAGGGTTCAAGCACTCAAGAATAAATACTTGAAGTGAGTATATTGGCCTTTTTTTAAAACACTTCTTGATAGTTATGCACACATACAAGAAAAATACTAACCAGCTCCACTGTAGTCAGGTGTCGCAGCACACCCTGTAGTCACTCGGCCTATGGGGTGGGACCCCGATGATGAAGCATGTCACGAACTAGGTTGGTGAGTGAGGGGTCTTCTATAAGGATATGCATTATCCGACAACGGGTTGGGGCATATTGTGCTGACTTGAGCACTTAACCCTAGACTCAGAGAAATTGTTCTCTGCCTTTTAGGGGATACTCCTCCTTTGTTTCTGTAATCATAAATAAAGGCCAAATGAAAATACCATTGATTTGCCCCCAAAATCGTTTTTTGAATACCATTTTAGAAACACAGCGAAGATCCTATGTACAAGCACTCAATTTCACTTTTGAAACCTCACTGTTTCCCAAAATACAAATCCTCTATCTTGCAAATGTTCATAGCAAGCATTATCAAAAAGCAAGACACAAACCAACAGCAAAAAAACTCAAGGCCTTATTTATGAAGGCCTTGCGCCACCAGTGCGTCCCATGTTAAAAGAGACGCACTGGTGCCACAAGGCAATCATAAATAAGGGCCAAATGTAAATACCATTGATTTGCCCCCAAAATCGTTTTTTGAATGACATTTAAGAAACACTGCGCAGAACCTATGTACAACCACTCAATATCACTTTTGAAACCTCACTGTTTCCCAAAATACAAATCCTCTATCTTGCAAATGTTCATAGCAAGCATTATCAAAAAGCAAGACACAAACCAACTGCAAACAAACTCAGGGCCTTATTTATGAAGGCCTTGCGCTACCAGAGCGTCACTTTTTTCCATGTTTAAAGTGATGCACCAGCAGCACAAGGCAATCATAAATAAGAGCAAAATGAAAATACCATTGATTTACCACCAAAATCGTTTTTTGAATAACATTTTAGAAACACAGCGCAGATCCTATGTACAACCACTCAATATCACTTTTGAAACCTCACTGTTTCCCAAAATACAAATCCTCTATCTTGCAAATGTTCATAGCAAGCATTATCAAAAATCAAAAAACAAACCAACAGCAAACAAACTCAGGGCCTTATTTATGAAGGCCTTGCGCCACCAGAGCGTCACTTTTATCCCATGTTTAAAGTGATGCACCAGCAGCACAAGGCAATCATAAATAAGGGTCAAATGAAAATACCATTGATATAATGTGAATTATGCATTAACTCCTAGAAATACAATTACCTATCCTGTAGGGTTTGACTCTGTCACTGAACAAAGGAGTGAGTTTCACTATCCTGTGAGATTGGTGCAAAACGGCCAATAATTACATGTCCAGACATAATGTGGACTATGGTATATCTAATTTCTATAAATACTGAATGCCTCACCGTGGGCTCCTGAATTTACCAACTCTATGGGTTTCTCCCAGTGAACAGTGGCGATGCTTTCACTATCCTGTGAGATTTGTGCGCACTGCCACAATGTATTTCATGGACCATGAGTATCACTCTGAATAATTATGTATTGACCATGTGCTTAGTTACACTGTGTATAAGGCAAGATTTAAACCCAACAAACACATCTGGTGTCTTTTTACGTATCCTAACAATTACTAAGTCTTTGGAGTATGGTTGGAGTATGGTTTTTAAGCCTTATACTTCGTGTATATCTTTTGTATTGGGTGGCAACATGACTGGTAGCCTCGAGATAGAATTTATCGGTCCCCGCAAAACCTTTATGATAGCAAGGGTTGCAATATGCAGCTTTCTTTCTTTTTCCAAGAATCATTTTTTTCCCTATATCTTACTCATGTCGAGCCAGTGGAGAGTAGTCTGTTTACCATCTTTATTGTAGCTCCGGGCTGAGGCCCCGCCCCCTTTTCCTCCAACCAGGAAGTTTTCATGGCGAGTGAACGCTAGCGAGACGCGCTATTGAACTGCATTGACTCCTGCACCGGTGGCTCAGGTGAGGGATTCGAGCGATAGGCTGCCCCCTATCCAGGTCTGTTCAGTTAATGTGACACCTGGTAGCATTAGTCAGACATTAACCCGGGCTTTATCCTGTTTGCTTTGCAGGTGGTCCCCTGTGGTATAGTTAACGCATTGGTGCAAATCAGATCCAGTTGTTTGAGGTGAGCTGGCCGTTTTTTCAGACGCGCTTTTTTTTTTCAAGCTTTGTATAGTGAAATCATTCGTCTTTTCTGACTCCCTTCCCCGTATTTCAACTTCTCTAACTTTAGAGTAACACCATACGGTGAGGGAATGGTAGTGAGACACATATGCTGAACTACATTGAATCCTGCACCGGTGTTTCAGGTGAGGGATTCGAGCTATGGGCGTTCCAGGTTTGTTTAGTGAATGTTACACCTGCCAGCATTAGATAGACAGTAACCCGGGCTTTATCCTGTTTGTTTTGCAGGAGGGCTTTTTTTCATTTAACGCATTGGTGCAATTTAGATCCATTTCTTGAGGTGAGCTGGCCGTTTTTTCAGACGCGCTATTGTTTTCAAGCTTTGTGTAGCAAAACCATTTCTAACTTCCTTCCCCGTATTTTAACCTCTTGAACGTTAGAGTAACATCATAGAGGCTCGGACGAAGACTCCCCTGTGTTTTCACTTCGACACAGGCGACAGTGACAACTTTGATTCCTATGTACCGGCTCATCATCCTTGTCGAGGTATGTTCTGACCATGGAAGCGGAAATTTACATGCTAACTATTTCTAATAAATATTTCTACACACCTGAATAATGTCACGTTTTTTGTAAAGCAGGTAACCCTGAGAGCAAGTATACCAACTTTTTCCTTGCCCCTGAGCGGTATAGGCAATCTTTCCAGCTACACAAACGGACCTTACAAGTTAATTTAGAGGTCCAAGGTATGATCACTTGGAGGGCTCTGTGATGGTTTACACAATAATGAGAAACACCATGGTAACCCATTTTTTCCATATTGATTATAGAATAGCAGCATTCAGGCTTATATAACACACGGAATATACGCGCATCTAGAGCATACAGAAGCACATGTGAGTTCCTGTTTTTTAACAACTTTTTTAACAACTAGTATAAGGATACCCCTTAAATAGAAGTGTATTGTCGATAGTATTTTGTGACGTATGGAGTATGATGATTTCAATTTCTAATCATACTTCACAATAGGTTACAGCAGAAATACGACAAGGTTCCCTGCCGCCTGAGATTGACTCGTGTTCCTTTAGCATACACAAGCGCCCGTAAGGTATGTCCTCTACGTACCTAATCAGCATAAATAGGTTGGAATTGGGTACGTTGCCGGTTTTTTAGCTGATGGAGCCCGTTCGGGCCACCCAACATAAACCGGACAGTGATAAAACCAAAGCTTGTGGTCGCCTAGTAGACCAGTTTTTGATCATGACCTTTCTTGTAATCTCTATATAGGAACAAATTACAAGTCCTGTGAAAATTCAGGACCAATAATCTATCCCGGTCCTTCTTCTCCTGTGCGATAGGTGAGTTGACTCTGTACCCCAATGACTCTGGAGGTTATCCCCAACAAATGTTTGTACCACGGACTTCATGTTCTGTGGATATATGACAACACGTTTTTAACTAACCACCTGCCTTGTATGTACCAACAAGGAGGTTGTGTACTAATTAATTTTTTTAATTATTTTTTAGGAGGTTGCCCACCCACAACCATTCTGTCCTGAAGAAGACCCCTTTTGTAAGGACTACTATCCTATGCATCTTTCGGGTCGAAACGTAGACCATATAAACTTCACCAACTCCTACCCCCAAGCTAGACCAAAGCAGCTGAAGGCGAGTTAGGTGGTCTACATCATTGGATTTCTGGACTCTATACGAGCGTAATACTGTGGCCCTTGGTCCAAGGAACCACATGAACATTGTTTTTAGAAGCTATGATGAATACTTGTCACGAATGATTCTGACTATTCCCCTAATCCTACTTTATCCCTGACACCTTCCCTCACTTCACCCCCCTTCCTTGTTGTGTATGTGGGCACATATACATAGAGTTTGTTGAAATATTGTTGATGAAATCCAACCAATGAAACGTAATAATGCAATTTTGAAATAAATCTTGTTGCATTTAATAATTTGTCTCTTTGAAATAAGTGCATAAAATTGTAATCACTTGTTCTTTGTCTGGGACCCTTTTCCCTTATACCTCTTAAAGTGATGCACCAGCAGCACAAGGCAATCATAAATAAGGGCCAAATGAAAATACCATTGATTTACCACCAAAATCGTTTTTTGAATAACATTTTAGAAACACAGCGCAGATCCAATGTACAACCACTCAATATCACTTTTGAAACCTCACTGTTTCCCAAAATACAAATCCTCTATCTTGCAAATGTTCATAGCAAGCATTATCAAAAAGCAAAAAACAAACAAACAGCAAACAAACTCAGTGCGTTATTTATGAAGGCCTTGCGCCACCAGAGCGTCACTTTTTTCCCATGTTTAATGTGATGCACCAGCAGCACAAGGCAATCATAAATAAGGGCCAAATGAAAATACCATTGATTTTCCCCAAAATCGTTTTTTGAATAGCATTTATGAAACACAGCTCAGATCCTATGTACAACCACTCAATAGCACTTTTGAAACCTCACTGTTTCCCAAAATACAAATCCTCTATCTTGCAAATGTTCATAGCAAGCATTATCAAAAAGTAAAAAACAAACCAACAACAAACAAACTCAGGGCCTTATTTTTGAAGGCCTTGCGCCACCATAGCATCACTCTTTTCCCATGTTTAAAGTGATGCACCAGCAGCACAAGGCAATCATAAATAAGGGCCAAATGAAAATACCATTGATTTCCCCCAAAATCGTTTTTTGAATAACATTTTAGAAACACAGCGCAGATCCAATGTACAAGCACTCAATTTCACTTTTGAAACCTCACTGTTTCCCAAAGTACAAATCCTCTATCTTGCAAATGTTCATAGCAAGCATTATGAAAAAGCAAGACACAAACCAACAGCAAAGAAACTCAGGGCCTTATTTAAGAAGGCCTTGCGCCACCAGAACGTCACTTTTTTCCCATGTTTAAAGAGATGCACTGGCAGCACAAATCAATCATAAATGAAGCCCAAATGTTAATACCATTGATTTGCCCCAAAATCGTTTTTGGAAGAACATTTTAGAAACACAACACAGGACCTATGTACAAGCATTCAATTTCACTACTGAAACCTCACTGTTTCACAAAATAGAAATCCCCTATCTTGTAAATGTTCATAGCAAGCATTTCCAAAAACATGCCACAAACCAATAAAAAAGAATCTCAATATGCTTCTAAATCTGAGGTAATGCAAGTGACATCATTCTAAAAGATTCAAATATATTTATTTAATGTGGCAAACACTATTAATTACTTCCCAAAAATATAAAAGCCATTCTTTTACCCCAAAATCGTTTTTTCAATAACTTTTTACAAATACAGCACAATTCCTATGTACAAGCAATCAATTTCACTACTGAAACTTCACTATTTGCTTCCAAATATTCTCCATAGAGCAAACAAATCTCTATTTAAATTAAATGAATCATTACTTACCTTTACAAATGCTTTGGGAGATTGAGAACAGTGTCAGACACACAACAATTTTTCTTTAGCAGAGCAAAAGGTGTGCACTCAATACACTGAAACCAAGACTGGCATAGAAAATCTCTAATTCTACACACATATGCCTTATTTCAACCAATCAAAAGTCTTCCCTTACTATTTTCAAACCAACACCCTTCCCCCTTCTCAGACCTTTCTATCTGTTACCATAGCAACTCCCTCCTACCTGAACTCTCAGGTTCAAAAGTTTATTCTACAATGTTGCAAATTAAGTCAGCAAGGATGTCTGACCTCTCAATACACCAGCTTATCCAGGGCATTATTGCTTTTAGTGACTTTTTCTTAACCATTCAAATTGCTTCTTTCACACAACACAACCATGCACCCTAACTTTCAGTTTTCTACTATCTGAATCCACCAATCATTGCTTGTGATTCAACAGCAGGGAAACTCCAGATTTTTGTTTTGTAAACTCCTACTGTTCCAACTGCCATTTCATTCCCACACTTCATCTAACTGCACCAGAACCTTCTCACATCATGTATTCTATATGGATTATTGGACATAGCTACATCCACTGGGCTCAAAGGTATGCAACAAGCAGAAATTATCACAACCTTGATTTATCAAATGTGGAAATTAAGTGGATTGGCCAGAGAGGATTGAGATGTCACCAATTGATACCATTGGTGAAAACCTTTTTCCATCTGCCAAACCCTGACCTCTTATATGGCTGAGATACCCGCCACCCCCTCTCAACACAATCCCCAAAGATGGGAAACCGGAAACGGTTCTGAACTTTTGGAAGGCGGGAGGGAGTGACCCTCCCGGCCGTATTTATTAAAATATGAAACAAAATCAAAACATTAAAATAACAGTTTCATATTATGTACAATTTCATTTCCACATTACGATGTTTGGCTAACCTTAACAGATCTCTAATACAAAGGTTCTCCTAGCCGAACTAACATCCTACAAAAACATTTGACTTGAAATTGTACATCCTAACGTTAAGGGCCAAGGGCAAGGTCGTAACCGGTGTCAGATCCCTAAACCAGAAATACCACCCTCACTTGTGAGGGGACCAACCGCACAGAGGCGTACCTCAAGTGCATCTACCAATTTCCCTTGGACTTGACGGGGGCCCCAATAAACTCGACGCCATTTAACGGTCGTCCGAGGACTCGTGTGAGGTGTCTAAGAGGTAGCGTAAACCCCCTCCCGAACCCCACACAACTTACCCATCTGCCGTCGCAGATGTCCTGGCCCCGGGAAATTCCCCAGGAGGGCCCGTAGCCCCTCCTATCCAGGAAGGGGCCTTGACCACCTTTCCTTTCCTTCCGGCGGCCTATCCTTAGAAGGGACCGCCTCCCCGTTGAGGGGCCAATGGCCACCTCCCCCGAGCGCTCCCATCCGTAATGGGTGACGCCCCCCCATAGGGATCTTCCAATTACTGCTCACCGATCATGACCTTACCGCCCGACCAAAATAAATACGACAATTTACCTAAATTACTGAATTACAAAAACAACCATAACTATTACAAGCATGATTACTGCTCAACACTAGTGCAGAATTACTTTATTTGCAAAAGAAAAACATACTGAAAATGACCATTCTTTATTGCATACTCAAAATATCACGACAATCATCACAACCTGCAAGAAATAGAGTTACCACATCAAAACTTTATTCAAAACAACTAGCTGTCCTCAGGGGCTGGTGGGTGGGTCAAAATTGGCTCTTCGTTCCGTCTCGAGCTCACGTGCAGCGGGGATGTGCAGCTTCAGAGCACAGGAACAAGAGGATGCTTTCTTGGCTTGTTGCTCCTTTTATCCGTCTTCGGGCGGGCGTAAACCCGCCCCTTCCTTGTCCTGGGTGCTAAACTCTCTCCCACGAGGTTTTGTAGTTCGGGGCACCGAGAGACCAGAGAGCTTCGGGAAAGGGTGCTGCCACCGGGTCCGCTGTGGGCAGAAAACCCCAAAAAGCCTGCATACGGAAACGAGAGAGCGCATCAGCCGCTTGGTTCAGTACCCCCGGGACATGTCTTGCCCTAAAGAGCACATTCAACTGCATGCACAATAACACAATTTCTTTAAGCAGTCTCAGCAACCATTTGCAACGTGCTGCCTGACTATTGATACTCTCAACCACGGTCATGTTGTCAGACCAACATACCACCGAATGATCCCGGAACCCCTCAGGCCAAGTTTTCAGGGCCACCAAAATAGGGAAAAGCTCGAGAAAAGCAATGTTCCTCGTCAATCCGCACTCATGCCACCATGACGGCCATTTTTGAGCCGACCATTGTGTGCCGAATATGGCACCAAAACCTATACTCCCCGCCGAATCTGTCCACAGCCCCAGCTCCTCAGAGGGCACCGCCGGTTTGTTCCAGACAATTCGACCATTGAAATCCGCCAGAAATGTCAACCAAATGCGCATGTCCTGGCGAACCTCTGCCGAGAGTCTCGTGCGGTGATGACCCTCCCTCAGGCCGACCATGGCTTGTGCAATCGAGCGGGAAAAGGGGCGGGCCATCGGCATTACTCTCAGGGCAAAATTCAACTGGCCCACCACTTGTTGCAATTGATGCAGTTTTACTTTAGTCTGACTAATACATGTTTCAAGGGATGCCCTGAATTTCAAAACCTTTTCTCTTGGGAGTCGAAAACAACCCTCTACCGAGTCGAGCTCGATCCCCAGAAACTCGAGGGAAGTCGAGGGACCCACGGTCTTACCTGGCGCCAATGGCACACCAAATTGGTTCATTAAGACACAAAATTCGTTTAAAGCCTGTCCACATTCTGGATCCCCGGCTGCCCCCAGGAACAGAAAGTCATCGAGATAATGCATAACATGTTGAAAACCCGTCTTCTTTGTGAAGACCCATTGCAGAAAACAACTGAACTTTTCAAAATAGGCACAAGATATAGAACATCCCATTGGCATACATCTGTCCATGTAATAGCGACCCTGAAACCTGAAACCAAGGAGACGCTGATCGTCTGGGTGTACCGGGAGCAACCGGAATGCTGACTCGATGTCTGATTTTGCCATCAGCGCCCCGGGCCCCAGGCGATTCAACATGGCAACGGCCTCATCGAAAGATGCGTACCGCACCGAACACACTTCCGGGTCTATCGCATCATTCACGGAAAGACCACGTGGGGCTGACAAGTTATGTATCAGCCGAAACTCACCCGGGTCCTTCTTGGGGACCACCCCTAGAGGGGAACAAACAAAATTAGCAACCGGTGGCAAATCAAATGGACCGGCGACACGACCTCGAGTCACCTCCTTCCCAATCTTTACCTGTACCACAGCCGTATGCTGCAAGACCGATAGTTGATTCTTACAGTTTGCTACACCCTGAAAATCCCCCACTGGAATGCGGAAACCATATGAAAACCCGTTCCGCAACACCCCAGCGGAAGCATGATCCGGGTATTCACTGAGCCAAGGAATCATTGCCATGGTATCAATCGGAGTAGGTAAAGGCGCCCCTCGGACTATTTCAGACCTGTTTGGCGCTCCCCTTACCACCGTTATCACCCGTTTTGGCTCTGCACATGGACTCAGGATGGGATGGCTGCCCACACCCCCCACATTCATGTCTGAACTTGCATGACCCCTGGGGCCTCGTACATTTACCTCTGTTAAAATTCCAACAAATCCCCCTTTTACCTGCGTTGCCACACGGCTTCGAGTGATACTCGTTACCTGCACCCGTCCGAAAGGGTGTCCCAGAGTATTGGCGGGAAGATTCACCCCCGCTACTCCCTGACAATGGCACTTTTAACATTCCTGTACTCTCCATTTTTTGCCATGACACGGAGTCGTAACAATCCCAAGTCAGAACTGGGTCGTGTTCCTTAGCTTTTCTAAAAATATTGTCATAGCAGAACCACTGATTGCCCCCATACGCTACGGAATACTCCATGATACGTGATTGATAAATAGGCAACTCGGTCAGCAACTCGGGCCTGCGCTCGCCCATGATGGAGGTAAAAATGCCCCACGCTCTGCCCCAAGTACCAATGTTTTCGTCAACCTTAAAGGCGGCCATTTTTGCGCGCCAAACACTCGGATGCATGAGTTCCTTTTGGCTCTTAACATGCTCCATCTCGTAATGGTCGGTAAGCAAAGAAAAAATATTAACATACTTATTCGCCCAAATCTTTTCCTTAATTTCCAGTGGAACATGCTGAGCCACCTTCTCTCTTCGTGAAGGAACAGACCCCTCCCCTGCGATCGGCAATGGCCGCTTACCTGAACCAGAAGCTGCATTTGCCGCCGAACCTGGGCCTGTTGCATTTTCCGCCGCCGGAACTGGCGGGGTAACAGAAGATGGTGCCTTCACAGCCTCCCTAGATTCCCGCAGTTGTCTCATTACTGCCCGGGCGTCGTCAGCCGTGGTGCCCTCGCTATCTTTTCCCAACCACGCTGCCAATTGTGCCGCTAACTCGGGAGGCATATCTTCTCCGGTCACGGGGGTGACCACCACAGGGATCGGATTCCCCACCTTCGGCACCGGGGTTGGCTCCTCGAGTGGGGTATCAGGAACCGGGGTTTCCCCTCCAAGCGCCCCCCTTCTGGACCTCTTGCCTCTCCCACTGGGGACTACTCCCGGCAAAGGCCGTTTCGGTCCTCCCTCCCCATTTGCTTCTTCAAATCGGCTACCTCCTTCATGAGCATGCGGAGCATCTGATCGGTACCGACCCGCTTTCCGACTTTCTTGGGCATTCTCAGACGGGATATCTGTAAGACAAAAAGAAAGATTAGAACGCTCAAAATTGGCTCTTCGTTCCGTCTCGAGCTCACGTGCAGCGGGGAGGTGCAGCTTCAGAGCACAGGAACAAGAGGATGCTTTCTTGGCTTGTTGCTCCTTTTATCCGTCTTCAGGGCCGGCGTAAACCCGCCCCCGCCTGCCTCCGAGGGCGTGGCCAGTCGCGTCAGTGTCTAGGACAACCCACTCCAGGGCGGGAAAAGGCGCGCCCCGGCTACGCCGCTTCGGGCATACCAGCCGAGACTCGCCTCCCGCCCAAGATGGCTTCCCGGGGGGATCGTGGTACTCCACCATACGTTCGGGGGGACCGAATGGTCGCCCCTTTCCAATAGTGCACAGTGGTGGAAATGATTTGGGCACTATGACTGGGGTTGGTCTGGAAACGCTTTTAAAGGCCCCTTTTGATCAATTGATGACACTTTTTCCACAAACTGCCTTGGTATATTCCAATATATGCCAAAGACAGAAATGGAACTGGTCCAACCAATTTTGTCCACAATTTGAGAAAGCACGGAAACATGTGAATAAATCTGTTTCTGCTTACATGAGAGACTATGTCATGGGTTCAATATACAACAACAACTTGCGTTACAACATGCAAGACATCTACAGGGGAGATGGTGTGCAATTCTCAGATGAGGGGAATAGAATATTCCTCCTGAATTTAAGACTGTGCATTGGAACCTACTTGTAGGTATCTTAAATCAGCCACAGAACCCAAAAGCTCTTTTCAGGGCTACCCTACCTCTGATCACTCATAATAATTTTCTTTTTCTAACTTTTTTCACTATTTTTCACCAAAGTACGCTCCCCGGTACGCTTCCCGGTGCGTGTACCGGGCACTTCTCCCGCGATTTTTTTTTAAAATTATTTTTTTGGCCTATATGAGCCTCTTAAGCCCCCCCTCAGAAAACCTAGAGGGTCAGGAAGTGTCTACCGTGCCCCCTTCTACCCATTCCCAATGTTGTTTGTCCTCCATCTTGTGTCTCGATTGTACCGAAACACAAAATGGAGGACTCCCGTAACGCTGCCGGTGCGCGTACCGGGGCGCGCACCGGTAAGCGCTCCCAAAAAAAAGGTGGGAAAGTAATTTTCAGAAAAACCACTGGAGACACTTACACCAAATATAGAATACGCCCTACTACATAGCAGTCCCTACCATTGACCCAAATTTGGTGGTATTCCATTGAGCCATTTGGGCTGTAGCCCTGTCTAAATATCCTGAGGTAAATTACACGACAAAAACACATATGAAACTGTTTGAATTTTGAACCAATTAAAATGTTACTTACATTTTGTACTTTTATGTGCTGACATTTGATTGGTTAAGTACATGAAAATATATGAAAAATGAGAGGGAAACACAGCCATTTTGACTAACACTACCTAAGGTACATTTGGAAAAAAGTTTGACGGAAAACTTCAACTAATTTGAAAAAGGTAAGTTGTTAATTTAAAAGGAGGACTATGTTATGCACTTTAAGTTAATTTGGGAAAACGTTTTCAGATAGTTATATACTGTCCCTCTGTAAGAGTTAGACATTCAGATAGGCTTGACTATTATAATTATGGTTTGAGTTAGGCTTCTCTGGTATCATTCTGAATTTACTTAAGCTTCATCACAGGCACTTTTTAATAGTTCTACTTCCTGCCTGAAACCATACACTGCCCAAAAATTACTTCCCTGTTAAAAACTCAGAAGTACCTGTCTGAACTTAAACCCAACAATGCCCTATCTCTACTGATATATTTATTTTTTATGCAATTTACAGCAAGAAAATGGAAGGACAACAAAAATAAATTAATATTTCATTTGAAATGAATATGGAAAACAATCCTAAGGAAGACAAAGATGAAATAGACTTTATGGATAACTCTCTGGTCCAAGACTTAATTAATTGTGTAGAAGAAATTGAATCATGGAATGAAAAGGAGGACATACCTGATGAATTAATGTTGCAAATTCCTTTAGATTTTGAAAAATCACAACAATAAATTTTTATTTAAAAATAAAAAATTGTTTGAGACATTATTCTTTTTTATAAGTAAATTATGAAATAGTACCAACATAGATATAATATAAAGTGAGACATATAGTATACTGTGCAACTTTTTTGTGTTACATAGTAAGTTTGCTCATAGTTACTTCCTTTCTCCCACTATATTATCTCCAATGTGTATTTAACATCTCTTTATCATCTCCTGCCTCCATGTTGTTTCAGCTTTCCTGACAGACTATGGTATGAATTCCATATACCACAATAACTTCTGTAACAACATGCAAGATATCTACAAAGGAGACGGTGTATAATAAATTTTAGACTCTACATTGATACCTACATGTTGGTACGTAAATAAAAAAAAGAAAAAAAAAACAACAAAAAGAACAATTAATAAACATACAATTAGTAAAAGTCTGTCATTCTTTCTTTTTTTCCCATAGTACGCTTCCCGGTCCGCTCCCCGGTGCGCGCACCGGGCGCTTCCCCCGCAAAAATCGAAAAAAAAGTACTTTTTTTTGCCATGCGGGGCCCTTTTAAAGCCCCCACATCAAACCTAGGGGGTCAGGGAGGGTCTACTCTGCCCCCTTATGGTCAATTCCCCCTTTGTTTTGGCCACCTCTTGTGTCTCGATCCTACCGAGACACAAGATGGCGGCCGCTCCGGACTGTTTAGAATGTTTACAGACACCCGACAGCCAATCAGCTTTCCGTGCGCAAGTCGCGTGGCACGCCTGGTACGCGCCCCGGTGCGCGTACCGGGGCGCTACTATAGATATATATATTTTTTGGAACCTAAATTACTCAAAATCCACTGGAGCACATATCTTGAGACATAGCAAAGGCACATCGGCTACCAGTCGCTACAATTTTGCCAAGTTTGGTGGAAATCCATTCAGCCGTTCGGGCTAAAAGTGAGGTCGACCGCCCTATGAAAATTAACATGGGGAAAATGAGTTTTGGGACCCCCCTTTTATCTCGGCCCCCGCTTGACAAATCCCCCCCAAACTTTCAGGGAAGGACCGGGGCGCCGCAAGGCCATTTTGAGGAAATGTTCAGGCAGATTCGTCAACCGGCGCTAAAGTTATTCCAAATAGAATTTTGAGATTTAACATTGAAAAAAAATCCTAACTATAACTACCTACTGGTGATATATATATATATATATATATATATATATATATATATATATATATATATATATATATATATATATATATATATATATATATATATATATATATATATATATATATATATATATATATATATATATATATATATATATATATTACCTACTGGCTTTCGCCAGTAGGTATATATAGTTAGGATTTTTTCCCTATGGGATTTTTGAAAATTCTATGTCTAATAACTTTGGCGTTTGTGGACTGAATCGGCTGAAATTTTCAGGAAAATGGCACATTTTGTTTCTGAGCAGCCTTTGAAGATTTGGGGGGGTTTCGTCAAGGGGGGGCCGAGAAAAAAGGGGGGTCCCAAAACGTGTTTTCCCCATGTTAATTTCCATAGGGCGGTTGGCCTCACTTTTAGCTCGAACGGCTGAATGGATTTGCACGAAACTTGGCAAAATTGTAGGGACTGTTAGCCCGATGTGCCTTTGCTAGGTCTCAATATATGTGCTTCAGTGGATTTTGAGAAATTAACGTTCAAAAAAAGATATATATCTGAAACAGCGCTCCGGGCTGCGCTCCAGTTCGCGTACTTTTCGCGAAACTGAACTTTGCGATGCGAAGCTGATTGGCTTTCAGGTGTCTGTCAACATTCTAAACAGTCCGGAGCGGCCGCCATCTTATCTCTCGGTAGGATCGAGAGAGAAGAAGAGGTGAAAAACGAAGGGGGAATTTAATGAAAGGGGGCAAGGTAGACCCCTCTTGACCCCCTAGGAATGATGTTGGGGTTATTAAAGGGTCCCGTGGGGAAAATAAAAAAAAAATGATTTTTCACGGTAGAAGCGCTTCCCGGGCCGCGAACTGGGCCGCAAACTGGTAGCGAAACGGGAATTCGACATTTTCTGTTTCGTTTTAATTAAATTACTAGGTATAAGGGGGTGCGGGAGACGTATCCTGATCCCTTATGTTTTCTGAGGGTGGCCGAGGAGGCTCATATATGTTGATACATGTCTTCCAGCGGCTGTGCGTGAGCGTTTTTTTTTTTTTTGCTGCGTGACGTCTGTTAACGTTCGATTCGATGGAAATCAGGAAGTGTTGACCACCAATTTGTCACTGCGATAAAATATTTTGTTATAAATGAATCCTTATTGATAAACATTGTCTGCGCCATCTTGCCTTTTTTCCAATGCCACAATTTTGTCGTGCACGGCAGCCATTTTAGATGCCTTGACCAGACCCACTCTCTGCACGCCGTCGATTCTCAACACGGCTCCCCACCCTCGCAATCATCTCCCCCACGCACTGGTCACCCCCGCTCTCTCTCTCATGCATGGGCCATAAACTTCCCCCCATCTGCGCTGCTCTTCCCTGAGAATCACACCCTGTGCCCGCCCGACACCTCCCTTTCACCCTATTCACTACCGCACCCTCTGACACTCCTCTTCCTCTGTGTCCGATTGTCCAGGCCGGTCCCAGGCTATCACCTAGCCCTGCGGATGTAGTTTATGGCCCCAGCTGTAGAGAATCCAGACATGCCAACCCTCCCGATTCAGGCGTGAGACTACCGATTTCAGTGCTAGTCTCCCGCCTCCCGATTCCTGCAAGCAAAAACCCGATTCCTCGGCGGTTTCAGCTGACAGGGCTTGGTATTGTGTTACGTGCTAATTCTTCCAGGAAACGTCAGAGGGCCGATGCAGGGGCTCTAGAAGGGGTGATAAACCATTTAAGTCTCATTAACAAGCGCATGGTCTTTTAAAGATCTGTGAAGTACTCGGGGCGGCGGTGTGTGTGTGCCCTCTTTCAGGAGCGGGCGGGGGAGGGGGGGGCACTGCCAGCAACTTGCCAGGCCAGGCAGTGTTCAACACTTGCATCACCCTTTCTCTGCCTGCTATTGCGCTTCATGCTTCGGAAAGGTAAGAAAAAGAACGTGCATTTGAGTTTGAAATGTCCGATCCTGTAGCAGCACACTTCCAAAGCCCACACATGACAATAACCCGATTCAAGGCCCCATTCACCCGATTTTTTAAAAATATATAGCACTCCAAGAAAGTAGTAGGATTATAAAACTTTATTAACATATAAATATATAGAACGCAACAAAAACTGTAAATACATTTAAACATTTTTTGTAAAAAAGAAGCAACAATGGTCAGTAGCTGTCTTTTGTGCGAATAGTCCCAAGGCAGCACAACGTGCTGAGTTCTGGACGGCACCCAGGTGATGTTACCTGCGTGCCGCACTGGTTTTTGGTTTCCTACAATGCAGCTCAGAAAAACAGCGTGGGGCATCCCAGGTGGTGTGGGGGGAGGCCTCGTCAGTAGCGGTCTGTTGTGCGAATAGTCCCAAGGCAGCAGAACGCGCTGAGATGTGGATGGCACCCAGGTGATGTCCAGTAACTTGCCGCACTGGTTTTGGTATCCTACAATGCTGCTCCGAAAAACGGCGTGGGGCGCCCCGGGGGGGGGCGTGGGGGAGGCGGCGTGAACGGGCCTCCCCAGGTGGAGGCTCGTCTGCTGTACTGGGGCGCCCCTTTACCGTTTTACTCGCCGCCTCACGTGCCAACGGATTTTCTACGCTTTTTGTAGCCCTATGCCACATAACAGGTCATGTGACTTGTTTATAAAACTTTTCATTGGTTCATTTTACTTTTGGTTTCCTAATGACGGAAGGCTTGGTCATATGACCTAAAAATAACACTTTTCATTGGTTTAGAACATTTTTTTTTCCCAAACGATGAAAGCCCCACCTTGTTTCTGGATGTTTCAGACTGAAGCTGGCGTCAGCATGAGAGCACCACCATCTCGTAGCTCCGTCGTGGCCATTCCACGAGCAATCATGGCAGCCGCTCCCCACCAGAAGCCTGCGGGAGTCGGGGGCCCCCAAGACTTTTGTAGAATCTTCACGGCTGAGGGGACGCTTTCGAGAATGGGACCCAAGCCCTAGCAGGCACGATCCGAGTTCCAAGGTGTCCCAGGGCCATTTTAGTGGACCACGCCCAAATCTGAAGAGCCGGCCGCCATTTTGAGAGTCCTGTGGCAGCCGCCTATCGTTGCATCGCAAGAGCGGTAGCAACTCAACTACATGGTGAGCGAGACGCTGTAGTCGCAAGAGCGGGCGGTAAACAGCTGAATGGCGGAAGAGGCACAGTGTAGCAAAAGCGGGCGGAATGGCAACTAAAACGGTAAAGGGGCGCCCCACTACAGCGTGTCTTCAGGTCAAACGGATTGTGGGACAAGGTCCAGAATAGAAGAGTCATCAAAAGGCAAAAAGTTCCGCCGGACCCGGGGAGCCGGCCGCCTATGTCGGGGGCGATCTCAGGCCGCACCAGTGCTATAAGACTTGGGGAGGGGGTCGGAGCCAAGCGTCTTCTCCGAGTCCGTGCCATCACACCGCCCCTCGGGGGCCTCCGTCAAGCGGTTTAGGGAGGTACCATATCACATTGTTTTCAAATGCAGTCAGGTCCACAAACGACCCTCACTTACTTTGAGAATAGTGAAGCTGCAGTAGGTGCAAATAAGCTTCAGACAGTGTTACAAGCGCTGCTCAGAACTCTGAACTATGGCACCCAACATCCAGAACTTATGCCATTTGAGAATGGCAGTGACATCGAAGCAACTCAGGGACCAAAACCATTAACGTACTTTCACGTATGAAAATCTTACTTGGGGAGGGGGCAGGAGCCAAGCGCCCCCTCCCAGTCCGCGCCACCACACCGTATGTTGAAAATCTGAAGCCATCGTTCTACAAACTCAACCAACCTTGGATGGAAAAATATAGAAGAATGTACAAACTGAAAACCAGTTTTGGTCTGCATAGTATCAGCAGCAATGAGTTTCATGCTCGATCGATTGAGCTAGCCGGATCGGGCAACAAAAAGTATAAAATAGTTATGTAAATAGTTATTTAATAAAATGTTTTACCCTGTTACTTTGCTGGTGTGTTGTACATATTTTTAATATTTGCATAGGGTTTGTCGTTATTTTGGGCGGGGTGGGTGACAGAGCCGAGCTGTCTTGCAGCCCTCATGGTGTGGAGCTCAGTTCATCTCACCGTTTTCGTATTTCTCATGAAGGGTTGTTCCTAATGTTTCTATTTTAGCGAGGTCAAAAAGAGATCCCATTAGTGGCCTATTGATTTTGCTCGATTACTTTTATTTTTTTACACGATTTTTCACTATCTGCAAAGACTAAACAGAGTATTGCGACTTTGTGCTTGTTTGTAAATAGAGAATGAACCAAAGAGAATCAATTGTAAAACAGTAAATGCTTGGATAACAATCAATCAAATGGAGAGGGAAACAGGCACGACGGATTACAACGAGGCAAAGGCCTGCATTAACTACCCTTCACTATCTGCAAAGAGAGAGTACTACTAAGAGAAAAGAGGGGAGGGGGGGGGCAGCGTTCAAAGCACATCAGCGTGCATAAACACGAAAAAGTTTTTACCTATCACGTACTTGACATTTTAAAGCTTTCATATTTGCTATTAAAAAACCATTGAAATTCACTGAAAAAACCATAGGTTATAGACCATATATAGTTAGGAATTAGCATTTACAAAACCTTGAAAAATTCACTGAAAAAACCATAGGTTATAGACCATATATAGTTAGGGATTAGCATTTACAAAACCTTATTTTACTCGCGCAAAACCATTGAAATTCGCATATATAGTTAGTTGCACTAACTATATATCGCGCACCCGCAATCCTCTGCTGATGATGTCACATATTACATCATTCATGACATGGTCAGTGACATCACTGATGACATCACTGATGACATCTCAAATGACATCACTGATGACATCTCATTTGACATTACTCATCACATCACTGATAATATCATTCATGTGATAATACGATGAACCTCTTCAGATTGTAATATATCCTTAGATACAATCAGTGTAAATAGACACTCACAGACTGTTACTCATCCATGGAGTTACTCACAAACCTAGTCAGTCATGCAAAAAATCAATCACACCTCCATTTCCTCAACTATACAGTTATACACACCTTAATTTTTCAAACATATACTAACACATATTTAGTCTCTTATACAATCCCTGATACAAGTTTACAATGATCCATACAGCCACTCACACATTCACTGGATCTTATGCACAGTTATTTATATATGTCAACTCTCACATGTACTGTGTTTTACATATGTACTTACTTTGACATGTAGCACTAAGATATCCATTCACTCAACAATACACTCATGCACACAGTCAACCGCCCATACAGCTAATTCCACATGCACTTTTGAACCCATACATCTAGTGAATCAACTGTTCACACATCTATGCACAGAGTCACACACCTCCCAGCCACCCATACACACACACTCAGTCTCCCCTACAAATACTTGGGCAACCAATCAATAACCCATATAGTTACTCATATAGCTACTTATCAACACATGCAACAGTTTACAGAACAACAGACATAATTATGCACAAATTAAGACAGTTTAGTCACTAACCTATGCACTCAGTGAGACACATTTAATCACTCACTCATACAGTCAGTCATGCACCTACTAAATCCTTCATCCAGACACTTATACATCCACTCATTCTTCAATATGTAAGACATATTTTAACTTTACAGAAACATACAGTCACTGGATGTTGTCATCAGTGATGTCATTTGAGATGTCATCAGTGATGTCATCAGTGATGTCACTGACCATGTCATGAATGATGTAATATGTGACACCATCAGCAGAGGATTGCGGGTGCGCGATATATAGTTAGTGCAACTAACTATATATGCGAATTTCAATGGTTTTGTGCGAGTAAAATAAGGTTTTGTAAATGCTAATCCCTAACTATATATGGTCTATAACCTATGGTTTTTTCAGTGATTATATATATATATAAATTACCTACTGGCGATAGCCAGTAGGTATATATAGTAAGGATTAGCTACCATAGGAAATCCGCAACATTCTATTGGGAATAACTTTGGCGCCGGTTGAGGAATTTGCATGTAATTTTCCAAAATATTGCCCAGCTCCGCTCCGCTCCTTCCCTGAAAGTTTCG
Source organism: Lissotriton vulgaris (assembly GCF_964263255.1). Classification (NCBI taxonomy): domain Eukaryota; kingdom Metazoa; phylum Chordata; class Amphibia; order Caudata; family Salamandridae; genus Lissotriton; species Lissotriton vulgaris. The sequence continues at coordinate 1,088,304,213 of NC_141696.1, read as the reverse complement.
GGGGGGTTCGTGAAGTGGGGGCTTAGAAAAAAGGGGGGTCCCAAAACGTGTTTTCCCCATGTTAATTTCCATGGGATGGTCTGACAAGTCTACAGCCCGAACCGCTGAACGGAATAACGCCAAACTACAAAATTGTAGGGACTGATACGCAGATGTGCCTTTGCTATATTTGGTGAAAATTGCTCCGGTGGTTTTTATGAAAATTAACTTCAAAAACACATATATATCTGGGCAGGGCCTAACCACACATCTGATCTGATTGGCTGTCAGCACTTCATCCAAGAAGTGTTGGCAGCCATCTTGGGACCAATATACATGATAACACCTCATTAAAAAGCATTGCAGTTAATAGAGGGTTTTAGGACTTTAGTTACATTATAAATCATTTGTTGATGGTACCATACTCATTTTAGTAGTTGTGGTGTGTTCTAAGGTGATTTTACCATGTGAAAAAGCCTTCTGCTGGGATATCATGAATCATGTTTGAAAGAAAACAATTGTCTCATGCTTTTTCCACAGAGGTTTGGAAGGTGATCTATAACCAAAACTTAGAGCATATTTTCTGTAAATTCACATTATCTTTCTCAGTCATGTGAGAATGACGTCTGACATTCTCAGTAAAACATGTACATCCAACAAGGGCAGAGACTGTCAGTTGATTCCTTTGTGTTCTACTGCAGCTTCCCAGAGTGTTCTAAAAAACAACCAGAGTGTCAACAGCCTTACTTATGACAAAAGTATAGCACATCTGAAGCCATCTTGATTGGAATAAAGTGGTATCTCTTAAAAGATTTAATTTAAAAAGAAATAAAATGAGGGTGTTCATTTTGCCATAGAAGTATGATTAGTGCTGCAGAAAGAACAATTAGGGCACAGTTTGAGTGACTTCTCAAATACTCTTCTATTTCATTAAAAGAAATTCTGACATGCAGACTGAAACATGTACTTTCAAGACCAGCAGCCGACTTCCCTGCTGAGCAGTAGCTTTACTACAGTGATTTGATGAGCAACTAGAGTGCTAGCATGTCAAATGTGTGACACATCTGAATGCCTTCTTGATGGAACCAAAGTAAAACACTGAAACTATTTCCTACTGAGGAGACTGTAGTAAATGGGGAAATTAGGAAACTTCATAGCAAATAAGTCGCCCAAGATGGCCACCAGAGACAAAAGAGCCCAAATGTAGCACAAATATCACCCAGATGTAGCCCAAGTATAGCCCAATGACAGAATGTCTCAAAGTGTTCTAAAGAACAACTAGTGCGCTAACAGTCTTACTTATGACAAAAGTATGGAACACCTGAAGCCATCTTGATTGGAAAAAAGAGGTAACACTTAAAACATTTAATTTGCAAGGGAACAAAATGAGGGGCTTCATTTTGCCATAGAAATTATGATTAGTGCTGAAGAAAGAAAAATGAAGGCACATTTTGACTTCTCAAATCCTCTTCTATTTCATTAAAAAATTCTAACATACAGACCGAAACACGCACTTTGAATACCAGCAGCAGACTTCCCTGGTGAGCAGTAGCTTTACTACAGTGATCTAATGAGCAACAAGAGTGCTAACATTCAGAATTTATGGAAAATCTGAATGCCCTCTTGATGGAACCAAAGTAAACAAGTATTGAAAATGCAATAGGTCTTGCCCTTGTTTAAGTTGAAGCAATTCTGTTTGTAATTAGGTGGCTTTTTAGCTTTGCTTTTATTAGTGTTTTTCAAACTTTCATGTACATAACATGCATATGTATGTATATATGTACATGTATATGTATGCATGCATTTATATTTGTATTTATATAGATATGCAGATTATATCTATGTTTATATATGTATGTATATATATTCACTGAAAAAAACATAGGTTTCAGGCAGGTGATAGTTAGTTTGTACTAAATTTACCTCTTGCGCCCGCAATCCACTGGTGATGATGTCACATTTTACATAATTCATGACTTGGACAGTGACATCACGTATGACATCACTGATGACATCTCAAATGACATCACTGATGACATCACTGATGACGTCATCCAGTGAATGTGGTTTGGTTCCATATTTAAATTTATGTTATATATACAGCAATCTGCATTGAAGAATGAGTGGATGTATAAGTGTCTAGATGGACGATTTAGTAGCAGTGTGATTGACAGTTTAATTGACTAATTTATAGTGTCTCACTAAATATATTGAATAGTGACTAAACTGTGTGAATATCTGTATTACTTTCTCAGTTGTTGTGTAAACTGCTGTACCATTTGGTTGCTAGCTACGTGAAAGTCTATATTAGTTATTGATTAGTTAACTGATTATTTGTATGGGAGAGTGAATGTGTGTGTGGTTTGATGGGGGGTGTGTGACTGCCCATAGATGTTTCAATAGTTGATTCAGTAGGTATATGATGTTAAGACTACATATCATAGTAGTTGTTTGGGTGTATATGGTTGTGCTGATGAGCAAATAAATATCTCTCAATGGTATATGTCCAACAAACTACAATAATAAAAGGCAGTTTATGTGACATTTGTTGTATATAAATAAGTATGCATAAGACTCAGTGATTGCATGAGTGAATTTATGGATAACTGTATACTTGTAATAGTGATTTTATAACACACTAAGAATGAGTTACTATCTATATAAATAAATGAAGTGGTCTTTCTGTAAGTGTGTAGCTGAGTAAATATAAGTATGATCCATTGTTTGCACAAGTGAATAGGATGACTGCATAAGTAAAGAGGATGTATGCTGGTGTGTAATGTCAATATAGGTGTATAAGTATATTTGATAGTGATCTTTCGATCATTGACAACATCTATGAGTGAATCTATAGGTAATTGATTAGATGTTTGTGTAGATCTAGGAATCACTGGATGGGTTTTTAGATACTTGTATTGGTGTGTCAATGGATTCAAATATGGTACTCTGTATTTTACAGTGAGTGATGAAAGATTATAGTGGTGTATGATGAGTTGTATCTGATTGTCACGTGGATGATGTGATCAGTGATGTCATCAGGGATGTCATTTGAGATGTCATCAGTGATGTCATTGGTAATGTTATTGACCATGTCATGAATGATGTAATATGTAACATCATCACCAGTGGATTGCGGCTGCGAGAGTTACAGTTAGTACAACTAACTATAACAGAGGAATTTCAATGGCTTTGTATGAGTGAAATGTCAAGCTAACTATACCACCCCTAAAATCTATGTTTTTTTGTGAATTTCTAAGGTTTTTTAAATGCTAATTCCTAACTATAACCTGCCTGAAACCTATGTCCTTTTCAGTGAATTTCAAAGGTTTTAAAATGACAATTCCTACTTATAATGTTGACCACTTCCCCATATTTTCAACAAGAATCAAAAACTGCAATGCTACCTAAAAAATCAGGCAATAGTTCTACTTACCACTAACAAATTAACATCAACGTTTAACTACTGTAAGAACGTCAAATATGTACTGCCTGAATTACATCCAACTCACACCCATGTTTAAAGAGCAATATGTGATAGAGGCCAACCACGCCCTCGCCGCCGTCCCCCGCATCCGAAGAGCGACTACAGGAGGAAGGTCCTTCTCCTACCTGGCCGCCAAGACCTGGAACTCCCTCCCGACCGACCTGCGCCTGACCCAAGACCACCTCTCCTTCAGGAAGAAGCTGAAGACCTGGCTGTTCGAGCAGTAGCGCCCCCCCCCCCCCCAGCGCCTTGAGACCCTACGGGTATGTAGCGCGCTTTATAAGTGTCACTGATTGATTGATTGATTGAGGTTCTAAATATACACTTCTGACACCTGACAAAATCAAAATACCCAGCGCCACGACCACCTCAACCACCCCCACGGACCCCTCCCCCCTACTACGTCAGAGGCAGCGCAAAACTGGACAACTGACAGTTCCAAAATAATATATCCCCTCAACAGTACACTCGCTCAATCTACAGAGATGTGTCAACCAAGTATGTATAAGGGAAAGAACTCGAACATCAACAATAATGTACACAACGTTAAGACTACCGGTGAAATAATATACACAATTTACTATAGAAATCAAAAACTTTTCATTGTGTAGATATTCCATTGATAAGTGTAGTGTACTGAATAGTGGACGCAACCATATTATTTCAGACCCTGGGGAATATTTCGGTCATGTAGCTGTGTTGTCTCCACCTCTTTGAAACAGAAGTGGAGTGGGCTAGTCCAACAAACACAACTCCAGTGTAAGAGTATAAATATTTAGCATACGTCTTGGGTGTGGTTCACTTCTGCAAAGAGAAGAGACTCTACCACAGCAAAGGTCCTCACCCTGCCATGTGGCTGCCACCATGACCGGTGCCTCTTCGATACAGGCCCATTGCAAACTCAGCGCCACACCACTGCAGACATATGTCTGTATCGACTAGTGCTTTCCATCGACACTGCGGACAGCAGGGATCACAACTCGAATTCAACTTGGCATCAGCACTATGGACAGCATTGAATCCAGCCTTGCTTTATTTAGGGTAGAGACAATTGGAATCTATGTCTTCAAATTTTGTAAAAGGATGTGACAGAAAGCATTCATCTATAACTGTGATGACTACAGACTTCGATCTACACTGCGGACATCAGGGTTCAACACTATGGACAGCATCGAATCCAACCTTTCTTTATTTAAGGTAGAGAAAATTGTACTCTATGTCTTCTGATTTTGTAAAAGGATATGACAGAAAAGCATTCATCTATAACTGAGCTGACTACAGCTTTTAATCTGCACTGCGGACAGCAGGGTTCATGACTTGAATTCAGCTTTGCGTCAACACTACGGACAGCAATGAATCCAGCTTTGCTTTATTTAAGGTCGAGGCAATTGTACTCTATGTCTTTTGATTTTGTAAAAGGATGTGACAAAAAGCATTCTTCTATAACTGTGCTGACTACAGCCTTCGATGTACACTGCGGACAGTAGGGTTCACAATTTATATTCAGCTTCTGGATCAACACTACAGACATCATTGAAATTAGCCTTGATTTATGTAAGACAGAGACAATTTATTTTTAAATGATGTGACAAAAACATGCCTTAATGTCTGTACTGAGTACTGCCTTAAATTGTACACTGCGATCAACAGAATTCACTGCTTGATACCAGAAGCGCATCAGCACTACAGACAACATTTAATTCAGTCTCGATTTATTTAAGGCAGAGACAATTATACTGTGTCCTCAGATTCTGTTAACTGTGACAAAATAGCATACATCAATGTTTGGGTCGACTACTGCCTACAATCTATACTGCGCAAAATCAACCCAAAACGATATCAGCTATTTACATGAGCACCGTATTAACAATACATTTTCAGGCACACGTACATTACATCATTACTCTACAATAACAGGATGTGGACGCAACTCCGAGACTCAAACACTGATTTCCAGCACCAAGTTCTACAGTGTACCTGAATAACCACATACGTCTATATATATTAGCTGCCTTTCATGTGCCAAAAACTACAACTTAAACCTTTCACAGCCCTGTATTACTACAGCTACAACACTCCACTGAATGTACAACAAACATTCATAGTGGCAGAAATACGTCATGTCCACCATCTTTTATGTATGCAACTATGAACTAATATAGAGTCAGTGATACCCCGTACCTTCCATTTTGACCAAGTAGTGGCACTTTACAGATATAATGACATATTTGTTTTTAAGACCCGGGTGATGTCAGCACTACAAAACGGACACCTGAATCACTTGATTTCTCATATAGCTCACGATGGGACTACGCCCATAGCTCCGGAATCATGGTTCAGAGCCTAGCGCAGCACTGCCATACGTGAGGCCATCCCACTCCGCTTACGGTTCAAGGAAAACACAACAATGAAACATTGTCCAGATTTCCATTGTAGTGATTTCTTAATTCCAGGTCTAGTTGTCAGAACAGCACACACACACTCCCTCATGGCTGGTATACACCCATCCAGCGCATCGGTCACTACACACTTGACCGTACCAATAAAAAAGACGGGGCACGCGTGCTGTACGCCATTTTAGGGTTGCTCCCATCTCAAGCACTGTGATGACTCGTCCTAGTGGTTCGAACACCTCATAAAGACCCAAACCACCAAGTACAACGGTCTACCACTACGTGCGTGGCCTCTTTGGTCACTGAGTTAGTGGTACCGGAAGGACTGAGCGGGTGAGGAACCTGCGATGATGATGATGGGAGCACAAGTATGACGTTTGCCAAACTGATATCAAGACTCAGCACCATATGTCAGATTTCTTGGTGGCAGAGCGGGACTGTATGATGTAGAAGGTGTTCTGTCCACAAAAAGGTGAGCAATGAGGCCTAGGTGCGCATCCGGGTGAGTCGATGGGGTGCAGCAGACTGAATACAAAAAGTGAAGCAGCGATTTAGGTGTACGTAGTCCTATATAGCGTATCTTATTGCATGTATATATTTTTTTCCAATAGCAGGAATGTTTTTGTAATAGGTCAAACGTCCGGAATATAAACTATACAAATTGTTGTTTTTAAATGCGAGAGGGAAGGTGTGTGAAAGGGCGATGTTATTCAACTCCACTTTAATATAGTAACAAATACCAATCATAACATCTTTCTTTTACTATCTTTTATATGTAGAGCTTCAGGGTGCATTATGTCCCGGCAAGTGGTGAAAAACACACTGGTGACAGAATGGTAAGCACCAAATATTCTTCGCAGTCACTCTCTCACTTCCTCTCTCCTTTGATAAAAAATGACACACAATGTTAACTTCCTTTTTATCTTACAGGTTGTGTTTCACAAATTGGCGTCCCCCCAACACCTCTAAAGCTCAACGTTCGAGGATTCAGCGATGATCAGTGGCCATCGTAACAACTTCTGAGAAGGCTGCTTCGACACGTAGTGCACCCTCTTTGAATCAGGCCAATGGCACAAGGTGAGCAAAGAAGCTTGTTTCCGAAACAACGACAAGTCATCTGTGAAAGGAGAGAGTGGGTAGTGTGCAGCAGCTTCACTGCGTAGGAATGTACAATTACCTCGGGCAGTGAGAATAGATATGTTACAACAGTTTGAGGGGCAGATGTATGAGCCCCTTGCACTACTTTTGGGCCACTTTTAACATGGGAAAAGTGGAGCAAGGAGCTTCTAAATCTGCCTCTGACTTCCGAAGAAAAACACTCACCTCCGGACTCTGCGAGCCAATGGGGTGGAACAGTCTAGATACCCAATATTGAGACCTCACCGCTATGCAGTGGGAATGCATGGGATAAGGGTGGGTGTAGTTCGCCTAATAGCGCTACGCGAAGCTACGCGAAGTGCACTTCGCACTACGCAAACTTCACGTAGCACTACGCGAGCTGCGTAGTAGCATGTTCGCACTGTGCAAGATGCGTTTTCAATGATTGCACAGTGCGGACAAGCATCCGGCACTGTGCAATCATTGAAAACGGCATCTTTCGCAGTGCAAGCTGTAGTTTTCTGCTGCTCGAGTAGATTATTATTTGAGCTGCAGCTTTCTGAACGCAAACTGGTAGTTTCTCATTGAGAGCGGTCGCGAGCATGCACAACCACTCACAATGAGAAAACTTACCTCCCTGCGTTGAGAATCTCGCCAGGATGCCATTTTGCTTGCTCGCGGTCGCGAACATGACGTTCAGGACCGCGAACAAGCAAAAAATTAGCGCTGCACTACGCTACGCTGCACTACGCATGTTCACACTGTGCTACGTGCAGCTCGCGTAGTGCGAAGTTGCGCAAACCTCGCAAACTCCGCGAGCATAGCGTAGTGCTTCGCCCAGGCCGAGGATATACTGCTTTGGGGAAATAAACAGCGCACAGACACCTCCTTACAGTGGAGCATGTTGTAATACAGTATCCTGAGTGTACAAATAAATTAACCAAAAATATATGTGTACAGTTGTATGTACTATGCTATTACTAACTCCATATACTATCTTTCAGATTACTAAGTTGGAGGGTGCACTTTGAACCAGCACATGCTTGGACACACAACAGAGGCAAAAGGTGAGCTATGAGTATTTTCTCCAGTATTAACTGCTCCATCTATCACTTTCTCTCTCGCACTTTTAATGTTGTTTTTGCTCTTTCTCTCTCTCACTCTCTCTCACATTGTTTCTTTTTCTCTTTTAAAGTTATGGATGCTGCTGTCCGCTCTGACATGTAGAACGAAAGCTGAGTTCAAGTTGTGAACTCTGTTGGTCACAGTGTGTACACAAGGTAAGCAGAGCGGCCTAGACATACAATCCCTCCGATTAAATGCATTAGAAGTAAAAGAGTTTATTTACAAACCCCTTGTGCCACTTTTGCGTCACTTTCAACATGGCAAAAGTGGCACAAGAGTCTTGTAAATAAGCCCTAAAGAATATTGTCCTGCATAATGACTTGATCTCTCACTTAATTCTGTCTCATATCTGAATCAATTCAAAGACCTGTTGATCCATAGTGTAAATCTGATGCAGTACGCACTTCCATACAGACACCTCTTGAACACTGGCCTATGTATCAGGCACACTGTAGATGTAAAAATAAGGAAATATCGCCAAGTTTTACCTTGACTTGTAATGTTTGACCTCATTTAGTCATATCGATCTAATTTTAAACACTAATTTTCATTTTTGTTTTGCAGATTACCTACTGTACTTCTATTGGAGTCCATATCACATTTTGTTTATTATATTGTTTTGTTAAAGTTATGTTTCTAGTCATTTATTATATTGTTATCTTTAAGTTACATTCCCAGTTATTTTTTGTTGTTTTAATAAAAGTTAATGAAAAAAAAGTATATACGTCTTCTTTTTTTGGGGGGTGGCGGTCCCCAATAGAAATTATATTTATAATTAGAAGTATAAATCTGAGGCTAACTCTTTACCGGATCTTTACCGGAGTCTATAGCTACGACTAACAGTTCCTATGGAAAAGATTTAAAACTCCAGCGTAGTAACTTTTTCCATTAGCAACATAGTGCGGTGAACTTCTAACCACTGTGCTTACGTAAGTGTTCCATGAACTGTTACTATGGTAACAGGCAGAAAGCCTTTTGGGACTTGGGTTTAAAGGTACTGGCTGTACAAAAACCGTTATATTTACGATGGGTCCTCTACATTACTGAAAGGAAAGCAAAGTAAAACAGAGCACTTTGACCCAGATTTACAACCCCTTGCACCACTTTGGCGTCACTTTTCACATCTTAGAAGTAATGCAATAGTAACGCAATGAACTTGTAAATCTGCCATTATGCACATTACGAGCAAAACAAGTACACAACTCATTCAATTCTTTATCTATCACAATTAGACAGTGTTGTTTCACAATTCACAATGAACTTCAAAAAATACTTCCTGCCTATTTAAATGGAAGACGAGATTGTCGACATTACAAAACTTAGTGGCATATTTACAAAGACGGAGTTAAAATTGTCATCGCTTTAACGCCTGCAAACTAGAACAAAAACACTGAAAATGGACTTTAAAATCCTTTGTTATCTTACCGAAAGATTTTCTCAACATTGCTGCTTCCTATACAAGACTGAGAGCCACCCCCAGGGGCAAAAAAACATTTGGTTGTGGGGACCTCTACAACCCCCCTTAAGCCCCAGGAACCACCCCCGGGTATTTGTGTTTTGTGGGAAGCAGACTGTGTGGCCCTCTGCATGGACCCCTCGAAGGCCCTGGACACCGCCACGCCCCAGGACCAGCTCCTGCAGTGTCCCGGGGTGCCTACTCCTGGGACACTGCTGTTTGTTAGGAGAAGGCGGGAGCCTTGCGGCTCCCGCCCTAGCATAGCAAACTTGGTTTGCATTTTGAAAGACACAGCAGTGAAATTCTGTTCTCAGTTTCAAAATCCAAACCAGATTGCATTTCCACATGCACGTTAGCATCTCCCCATGCGGAAAAGCAATGCCGGCTCCCAAAGAACGCGGGGAACCGGCAGGACCGTGGGGGCATTGACCTCCCCCCTTGGCTTAGGACGAGGCCGGAGGTACCGACGGAGAGAGCGGGGCCTCTATTTCTTGAGCAGTAGCCAGGAGAGGTGGGGCTTACTCCCAAAGATTATTGGGAAAGAATCCAATAGAATTTTGAACCAGATAAAGAGACGTAGGAGATCTTCCACGCTCAACAGTACACCCGGTATCATTTATCTAGGTGTAAATACTTTGTTTTGCACAGTTTTTTCTTCTTTTTGCAGTAGTGTATTATTAGGTCCTGATGAAAGCCAGAAGGGAATATCCCTAGTAAATGGCAGAAACATGTTGACCACTATACCATATTTTCCTGACAGTTATTTTGTCAAACTGTCATACAATTTGTTTTAATATTGACACCTTGATTACTTCCTATTAAAATTATTCCTTGCTGTCACGGTAGCCAATTTTAAACTATACACTTTTTGTTTACACATTTTTCTTACTGCAACTAAATATCCCACACCATTCTATCCCTCCCTGTCATCCTATGGTTGGATCCATCGCTGGTGGTCTCGGTGAAGTGGAGATTTACACACTATTTCAACAAGTGTATCTCCCTATCCATATGAGTTTCCACGAAAATTCCAGATGATGATGTTCCGCCATTTGGGTGGGCTGATGGAATTCATTTCCTGTACACAGTGATATCTTTTGTCATTTCAGACACATAGTTTTTGTATCCTACAGACCTCTGACAGTCAGGTTGTTTGTCTCCCCCCACGGTCCCCAACATTTTTTATAAGACCCGGGATACGGTCCCCGGGAATATTAAAAATTACTGATAGGGGCTATTTTTTTACTGTAAAATTAAAAGTCAGGCACCCAGTGCAGCGCTCAGTGCGCCCCCCTGGTGAGCAAGCACTGGATGCATGACTCATAATCTGTAGGGTGCGTGACTCCAGCGCCTTTGGTGCACAACTTCTACGTGTTTGCGAGTCGGCATTGCTTTTCCACATAGGGAGCTACTAACATGCAGCTCCCCATGTAGAAAAGCAATCTCATTTAGATTTTGAAAGAGAGTACAGATTTCCTTGCTATGGGAGGGTGATATGGACACCCCGGGACCCTGCAGGAGCCGGCCCTCCCACAATACGTAAAGCCTCGGGAGTGGGTGTCCCCGAAGCTTTGGAGACCTTGCAGCCCCTAACCATTTTCGTTGTAGCCCCGGGGGGTAACGGGCCCTCGAGTGCTCCAGGAGGGGGGCCATGCAGTCCTCCTCCCACAATACATAAAGCTCCAGGGGGTGGAGGTCCCGCTGCTTTGGGGACCTTTGACCCCTCCCCCACCATGTTTTCCTTTTAGCCTCAATGGTGACATAAAAACCCTTTGTTTTATTTTATTTATTTTACGGCACAGTCCGTGCACCCTACACACACCTGCCGGGTTTAAAAAAATAATAATGGTGGGCCCTGGGGGTCCTTCTGGGACCCCTTAAGCAGGTCTAGAGGGTAAAATTATTTCTACCCTGCACCCTTTCTCCGTTTTGCACACATATTTCACTGACTTCCTCAGCCTCGCTTCTACCGAGGCACAAAATGGCTCCAAACAGTTCCTGGTTTCGAATGTTGACAACCACTTCACAGCCAATTAGCAATCAGCGTGTGATCGGAAGGGTGCACTTATGGTACGATGACAATCCTCGCACACTCCACGGATCCACTGCGCCCATAGATATATAAATGATTTTAACTGTAATTTTCTCAGGAACTACTGAACAGATTGACACCATAAAAGCAAACGGCACAAGTCTGAACTGAGTACTACCTCTTTGCCAAATTTGGCGTAATTTTGTTCAGCCGTTCGGGTTGTAGCTGTGGCTATAGGTCCTATGGGAAATTGCATAGGGAAAACAAGTTTTGGGACCCCCCTTTTTCTCAACCACCACTTGACAAATCACCCCGAAACTTTAAGGATAGGAGCGGACCGGAGCTGGCCAAAAGTTTGGAAAATTTTGCAAAGATTCAACAATCGGTGCAAAAGTTATTGGGAATAGAATGTTGTGGATCTCCTATGCATAATAGGTCCTAACTATAACTACCTACTGGTGACCGCCAGTAGGTAATATAAATACATACATATATATAAATGCATATATATGCAAATATATATGTTTATATGTGTGCATGTAGAGAGAGGTAGAGAGGCTAGAGGTGTAGAGATAGAGGTGTAGAGGTAGAGAGGTAGAGGTAGAGAGGAAGAGGTAGAAAGAGTTAGAGAGGTAGAAAGTGAGTAATAGAGAGTAGAGGAAAGAGAGTGATTAATAGAGAGTAGTAGAGAGAGTAGCAGAGTGTGAGTAGTAGAGAGTAGTAGAGTAAGTAGAAGAGAGTGAGTAGTAGAGAGTGAGTAGTAGAGAGTAGTAGAGAGTGAGTGGTAGGGAGTGAGTAGTAGAGAGTAATGGAGAGTGAGTAGTAGAGTGAGTAGTAGAGAGTAGTAGAGAGTGAGTAGTAGAGTATTAGAGAGTGAGTGATAGAGAGTGAGTAGCAGAGAGAGACCAGTAGAGAGTAGTAGAGAGTGAGTAGTAGAGTGAGCAGTAGAGAGTAGTAGAGAGAGTAGTAGAGAGTGAGTAGTAGAGAATGAGTAGTAGAGTGAGTAGTAGAGAGTGAGTAGTAGAGAGTGAGTAGTAGTAGAGAGTGAGTAGTAGAGTTTGAGTAGTAGAGAGTAGTAGATAGAGAGTAGTAGAGATTGAGTAGTAGACAGTAAGTAGTAGAGAGTAGTAGAGATTGAGTAGTAGAGAGTAAGTAGTAGGGAGTAGTAGAGAGGGAGTAGTAGAGAGTGGTGGAGTAGTAGAGAGGGGATGAGTAGAACAGAGTGAGTAGTAGAGAGTAGTAGAGAGTAGCATAGAGTAGTAGAGAGGGAGTAGTAGAGAGTAGTAGAGAGCAATTAGTAGAGAGCAAGTAGTAGAGAGTGTGTAATAGAGAGTGAGTAGTAGAGAGTAGTAGAGAGAGAGTAGTAGAGAGTGAGTAGTAGAGAGAGTAGTAGAGAGTAGTAGAGAGTGAGTAGTAGAGTGAGTAGTAGAGAGTGGTGGAGAGCAAGTAGTAAAGAGTGAGTAGTGGAGAGTGAGTAGTAGAGCGTGAGTGGTAGAGAGTAAGTAGAATAGAGTAGTAGAGATGAGTAGTAGATAGAGAGTAGTAGAGAGTGAGTAGTAGGGAGAAGTGAAGTGAGTAATAGAGAGTGAATAGTAGGGAGAGAGTGATAGAGAGTAGTAGAGTGAGTAGTAGAGAGTAGAAGAGAGTGAGTGGTAGAGAGAATAGTAGAGAGTAGAAGAGTAGAAGAGAGTGAGTAGTAGAGAGTGAGTAGTGGAGAGTGAGTAGTAGAGAGAATAGGATATAGTAGTAGAATGTAGTAGAGTAGTAGAGAGAGTGAGGGGTAGAGAGTGAGTAGTAGAGAGTAGTAGAGAGCGAGTAAAAGAGACTGAGTAGTGGAGAGTGAGTAGTAGAGAGTAGTCGATAGTGAATAGTAGAGAGTGAGTAGTAGAGAGTAGTAGAGAGTGAGTAGTAGAGAGTGAGTGGTAGAGAGTAGTAGACAGTAGTAAAGTGAGTAGTAGAGAGTAGTAGAGAGATAGTAGTAGAGAGTGAGTAATAGAGAGTAGTAGAGAGTGAGTAGTAAAGAATTTGTAGTAGAGTGAGTAGTAGAGTGAGTAGTAGACAGTGAGTAGTAGAGAGTAGTAGAGAAAGAGTAGTAGAAAGTGAGTAGTAGAGAGTAGTAGAGAGTGAGTAGTGGAGAGTGAGTAGTAGAGAGAGAGTGGTAGAGAGTGAGTAGAAGAGTGTAAGTAGTAGAGAGTAATAGATAGTGAGAAATATAGATTAGTAGAGTTGTAGAGAGTGAGTAGTAGAGAGTGAGTGGTAGAGAGTAGTGGAGTAGTAAAGAATGAGTAGTAGTGAGTAGTAGAGTGTGAGTAGTAGAGTGAGTAGTAGAGAGTAGTAGAGAGTGAGATGTAGACAGCAAGTTGTAGAGAGTGTGCTGTAGATAGAGACTGTAATAGAGAGTAAATAGTAGCGAGAGTATTAGAGAGTGAGTAGTAGAGAGAGCAGTAGAGAGTAGTAGAGAGTGAGTACTCGAGTGAGTAGTAGAGAGTAGTAGAGAGTTAGTAGTAGAGAGTGAGTAGTGAAGAGTGAGTAGTAGAGAGCAAGTAGTGGAGAGTGATTAGTAGAGAGTGAGTAGTAGAGAGCAGTAGAGAGTGAGTTGTAGAGCAAGAGTAGTGGAGAGTATGTAGTAGAGAGTAGTAGAGTTAGTAGTAGAGAGTGAGTAGTAGAGAGAGAGTAGTAGAGGAGAGTAGTAGAGAGTGTGTAGTAGAGTAGTAGAGAGTGGGTGGTAGAGAGTAGTAGAGAGAAGTAGAGTGAGTAGTAGAGACTAGTAGAGTGAGTAGTATAGAGAGTAGTAGAGTAGAAGAGAGTGAGTAGTAGAGAGTGAATAGTAGAGAGAGTAGTAGAGAGTGGGTAATAGAGAGTAGCAGAGAGCAAGTAGTAGAGAGTGAGTAGTAGATATTGAGTAGTAGAGAGTGAATAGTAGATAGGGAGTAGCAGAGGGAGAGTAGTGGAGAGTGAATAGTAAAGCATGAGTAGTAGTGAGAGAGTAGTAGAGAAAGAGAGTAGTAGAGAGTGAGTAGTAGAGTAGTAGAGAGTGAGTGGTAGAGAGTAGTAGTAGAGTGAGTAGTAGAGATTAGTAGAGAGTAAGTAGTATAGAGTGATTAGTAGAGAGTGCATAGTAGAGAGTACTAGCAAGAGAAGAGTAGAGAGTAGTAGAGAGTGAGTAGTAGAGAGTGAATAGTAGAGAGTAGTAGAGAGTGAGAAGTAGAGAGATAGTAGTAGAATAGTAGTAGTAGAGAGTGAGTAGTAGAGAGTAGTAGATAAGTAGAGTGGGTAATAGATAGTGAGTAGTAGAGAGTAGTAGAGTAGTAGAAAGTGGTAGAGAGTGAGTAGTAGATAGTGAGTAATAGAGAGAGAGTAGAGAGTAGTACAGAGTGAGTAGTAGATAGTAGTCAGTTAGTGTCAGTCAGTCAGTGTCAGTCAATCAGTCAGTGTCAATCAGTGTCCATCAGTGGCAGTCAATCATTGTCAGTCAGTGTCAGCCAGTCAGTGTCCATCAGTGTCAGTCAATCAGTGCCAGTCAGTGTCAGTCAGTCAGTGTCACCTAGTCAGTCAGTGTCAGTCAGTCAGTGCCAGTCAGTCAGTGTCTGGTAGAGCAGCTTTGCTGGCTGACCTGGTTCTCTGGCTCTAAAGCAGCTCTGCTGACCTGGATCTTTCCCTCTAAAGCAGCTCTGCAAACCTGGTTTCTCTGGCTCTACAACAGCTCTGCTGACCTGGTTCTCTGTCTCTAAAGCAGCTCTGCTGACCCGGTTCTATGGCTCTAAAGCAATTCTGCTGACATTGTTCCCAGGCTCTAGAGCAGCTCTGCTGACCTGGTTCTCTCCCTCTAGAGCAGCTCTACTGACCTGGTTTCTTTGGCACTACAGCAGTTCTGCTGACCTGGTTCTCTGGCTCTAGAGCAGCTCTGCTGACCTAGTTTTTAGGCTCTAGTGCAGCTCTGCTGGCCTGGATCTATGGCTCTAAAGCAGCTCTGCTGACTTGGTTCTCTGGCTCTAGAGCAGCTCTGCTGACCTGGCACTCTGGCTTTAAATCAGGACTGCTGACCTGGTTCTCTGGCTCTAAAGCAGCTCTGCTGGACTGGTTCTCTGGCTCTAAAGCAGCTTTGCTGGCCTGGTGCTCTGGCTCTAGAGCAGCTCTGCTGACTTTGTTCTTAGGCTCTAGATTAGGTCTGCAGACCTGTTTCTCTTGCTCTACAACAGCTCTGCTGATCTGTTTCTCTGGCTCTAAAGCAGCTCTGATGACCCGGTTCTATGGCTCTAAAGCAGTTATGCTGACCTAGTTCTCTTGCTCTAGAGCAGCTCTGCTGACTTGATCCCTTAGCTCTAAAGCAGCTCTGCTGACCTAGTTCTCTCCCTCTAAAGAATCACTACTGACCTGATTTCTCTGGCTCTACAGCAGCTCTGCTGACCTGGTTCTCTGGCTCAGGAGCAGCTCTGCTGATCTGGTTCTTAGACTCTAGAGCAGCTCTGCTGACTTGATTCTCTGGCTCTATAGCAGCTCAGCTGATCTGGTTCTATGGCTCTAAAGCAGCTCTGCTGACCTGGTTCTCTGGCTCGGGAGCAACTCTGCTGACCTGGCACTCTGGCTCTACAGCAGCTCTGCTGACCTGGTTTGCTCCCTTAAAGTCAGCTCTGCTGACCTGGTTCTCTGCCTCTAGAGCAGCTCTGCTGACCCCGTTATATGGCTCTAAAGCAGCTCTGCTGACCTGGTTCTCTGGCTGTAGAGCAGCTCAGCTGACCTGGTTCCCTGGCTCTAAAGCAGCTCTGCTGACCTGGTTCCCTCCCTCTGAAGCAGACCTGCTGACCTGGTTGCTCTGGCTCTAGAGCAGCTCTGTTGGCCTGGTTCTCTGGCTTTAAAGCAGCTCTGCTTACCTGGTTATCTGCCTCTAAAGAAGCTCTTCTGACCTGGTTCTCCGCCTCTAGAGCAGCTCTGCTGACCTGGTTCTCTGGCTCTAGAGCAGCTCTGCTGACCTGGTTGCTCTGGCTCCAAAACAGCTCTGCTGACTTGGTTCTCTTCCTCTAAAGAGATTTGCTGACCTAGTTATCTGTCTCTAAAGCAGTTCTTCTGACCTGGTTCTCTGCCTCTAAATCAGCTCTGCTGACCTGGTTTCTCTGGCTCTACAGTAGCTCTGCTGACCTGGTTCACGTTGTCTAGATCAGCTCTGCTGACCTGGGTCTCTGACTCTAGAGCATCTCTGCTGACTCGGGTCTCTGGTTCCAGAGCAGCTCTGCTGACATGCTTCTTGGCTCTAGAGCAGCTCTGCTGACCTGGTTCTCTGGCTCTAAAGCAGTTCTGCTGACCTGGTTTTTCCGGCTTTACAGCAGCTCTGCTGACCTGGTTCTATGGCTCTAAAGAAGCTCTGCTGACCTTGTTCTCTGGCTCTACAGCAGCTCTGCTGACCAGGGTCTCTGGCTTTACAACAGCTCTGCTGACCTGGTTATCTGGCTCTAACACAGCTCTGATGATCTGTTCTGTGGCTCTAAAGCAGCTCCGTCCACTCCTACAATCATCCTTACAGAAGCATGTCCTTATCTAACCACTCTGCTGAAACATAATTTCTAATAAACGTATCCTGCTGTCAACTACTAGCACTCTAGGAAACCAGTCACTGTCTATGCACTTGCACAATCACTCAGACATTGAGACAAGCAGTGGTACAGTCAAATCTGCACAATTTAAGTGGTCTCTTAATGCCATGCAGATTACTGAGTCAGTCGTGCCAAAGCCCAGGTAATAGTCATGCATGTCTGGAATCACACGGTGAGTCTCTTCCCACTCCTACAATCATTCTGACAAAAGTATGTCCTTTTCTAATCCCTCTGCCGAAACATAAGTCCTCATAAACTTATCCTGCTGTCAAAAACTAGCACTCTAGGAACCTATTCACTGTCTATGCACTTGCAGAATGATTCAGGAATTGAGACAAGCAGTGTTACAGTCAAATGTGCACAATGTATGCGGTCCCTTAACCCCTTGCAGACTACTGAGTCAGTCCTACAAAAGTCCAGGTAATAGTCATGCTTGACTGAAATCACACTGCAAGTCTGTGACCCCAGGACCACACTTAGAGGCACCCTCATCTACAGACCACCAGGAACACGGACACATTTCAAAGAAGACATCACTGACTTCATCAGCCCACATGCCTTCACCTCCGAGAACTGCATTCTACTGGGAGACCTCAACTTCCACCTGGAAAAGAAAAACGACAGCAACACCACCACCCTTCTGGACAACATGGCTAATCTCGGGCTCAAACAACTTGTTGATACCCCCACCCACCTTGCCGGACACACGCTCGACCCTATCTTCACCTCCAGCAAACACATCTCATTCGATCATACCACAGCTCTCCTTTGGACGGACCACAGCTGCGTTCACTTCAGCTACAAAAAGACCACGACGCACAACCCCCCACAAACTATTCCTCGAAGAAACTGGAACAAAATCACCACCGAACAACTCTTCACATCGCTTAACCAAAACCCCCCTGCCATATCATCGGACCCAAACCATGCTGCCACCAAACTCACACTATGGATCACCCACAGCGCTGACGAATTAGCACACTTGAAAAACCACCAGACCAAACAAGGTAACAAGAAGGCCCCCTGGTTCAACGATGACCTTAACCTCATCGCTGCTATGGAGATTTTCCCCCGGTGCTGGATCCTTTAAAATGAGTGTGGTCATGACGGAACGGTTCCGTCATGAGCACAGCTCAACCGATGCTCATGACGGAACCGTTCCGTCATGAGCATCAAAGGGGTTAAGAAATCCAAGAAGCTATGTCGTACTTTCGAGAAAAAATGGAGAAAAAACCTAACCACTAACAACCTGACCACCTTCAAGATATCACCCGCAAACACCACCAACTGATCCGATCCACCAAGAAATCGGCATTCAAGGACCGACTCGACAACAACGCCCACAACAGTAAGGAATTATTCAACATCGTCAAAGAATTTACCAACCCCACCGCCGGCACCAACGACACCACTCCCTCTCAAGACCTCTGAGGCTCTCAATCCTCTTTCTTCCACAACAAAATCGTCGACATACATAACAGCTTTGAAAACCAGCCTGGAACCCAATCACTGCTGAAGACACCATCCGCCTGATGAACTCCATCCACTCTGGATCACCAACCGACCCATGTCCCCACCACATTTTCAACAAAGCAGACTCCATCATCGCACCCCATCTCCGCGATGTCATCAACTGCTCCTTTGACTCCGCCACCTCCTGCAGACCTACAGCAGACCCCTCAGAACTCAAGAACTACTGCCCCATCTCTCTCCTCCCCTTCCCAGCCAAAGTCATCGAGAAAGCCGTCAATAGTCAGCTCGCCGCCTTCCTCGAATCCAACAAATCCCTCGACCCCTCACAGTCCGGCTTCCGAGCCAAACACAGCACCGAAACTGCCCTCATCGCAGCTACAGACGACATCAGAACACTACTGAACAACGGAGAGACAGTTGCCCTCATCTTACTCGACCTCTCAGCTGCCTTTGACACAGTCTGTCATAGCACCCTCATACAACGCCTCAACAACGTCAGAATACAAGGAAAAGCTCTGGACTGGATCATCTCGTTCCTCACCGGGAGAACCCAGAGAGTCCGCCTTCCCCCATTCAAATCAGTGGCCACCGAAGTCATCTGCGGCGTACCACAAGGATCATCACTCAATCCCACCCTCTTCAACGTTTACATGAGTCCCCTTGCTTCCATCGCACAACAACACAACCTCAACATCATTTCCCCTTTTTTTTTTTTTATAAATTTTTATTTGCATCTCGTGAGGCAAGTATATAAAAGTACATAAATGAATAAGCAAGGTAAATTCATTATTTCCAACCAAGAAAGAAAGCAAAGCGATCAAAATCAATTTCTCCGCAAAGTAAAGCGTATTTTAAAAAACGGAAGGTATAACAATAATAACAAGAAGTAAAGAGAGAGAAAAAAGAAAGGAAAGGAAAAAAAAAAAGGGAGGTATCATGACATTATCAATCCCCAAATCCTTTCCACTTTCAACTTAGCCTGAATCCCCGTGTTGTAGCTAAAGCAGATTCCATATGATAAATTTCCTTAACCAGGCTCCACCATTCCATTACTGTCGGCGGATTATGTTGTATCCAAGACCTTGCGATTACTAATCTCGCGCATGCCAGTACGATATTAAGTAAATCAATGTTAGTTTTATCCCCCCCAGAATAGCCCACAAGCACGTCTACAGGTGTCAAATCGATAGAGCGATCTAGTTTCATAGATATAACTTCCAACACCTCATTCCAATATTCACTTCGTTTTGTGCAAGAACAAAACATGTGAGTTATATCTGCAGCACTCATGTTGCACTTTGGGCATTTTGTACGCTCATTAAAATTGTTATTGTTTGCCCATCTAAGAATCCTTTCCGGTGTGTAATATAATTGACATGTGGTTTTGAATAGTTGTAGTTTTAAATTGGAAGAGTGTATAGATTGGTGGAGGCTGTTAAATGAAGAAGTGATTAAGTTAGGAGCCACAGCAATTCCCATTTTCCTAGTGTATTTTTCAGCAAGTTTTACAGAGTCATCATTTCTAGGGCTAATAAAGATTTTATAGCCTAAGCTAATCCATGCTTTATCATTTTCTTTGTATATACAATCCCATAAGTTTGAATCCTGAATTTTCACTAGTTTTAGTTTCTGTACCAAATAGTCTCTTATTTGAAAATATTTAAAACGGGCTGCCTCCGATATGTTATAGCAGGCTTTCAATTGTTCAAAGGAGTAAAATCCATTGTAATCAAACAAATCTCCCAAGTTTTTAATACCCACTTCTAACCACCTACAGGCCCATTGTTCATGGAATATTTCAGGTAAGCCCGGGTTAAACCACAATGGGGTTTTATGATGAAAATTAGAAGTCTTGCATTTAACCAAAATGGAGCGCCAAATATTGACCAGATCTCGTATAGTCTTAAATTTAACACGCTTAAAGTAGTTGGGGTCGTTTATTTTATAGAGGAACATATTTGCATCTTCTCCTAACACAAATTTATAAAAATACATGCTTTTATCTGGAATTAGTAGGCTTTGAAAGCGGGTCATGAAAGCAGCCAAATAATACGCTTTTATATCTGGTAGACCCAGTCCTCCTTGGGTAATGGAAGTTTAAGGAGTGAAACTGCGCGACG
Source organism: Lissotriton vulgaris (assembly GCF_964263255.1). Classification (NCBI taxonomy): domain Eukaryota; kingdom Metazoa; phylum Chordata; class Amphibia; order Caudata; family Salamandridae; genus Lissotriton; species Lissotriton vulgaris. Next base: position 1,088,283,465 of record NC_141696.1, on the reverse strand, counting down.
GGCTTTCTTGTACCCCCATATGAAACTGCTAATAATTCCGTCCAATCTATTAAAGTAAAGGTTCTTTATACGTAAAGGAATTGAGCGAAAAAGATATAAATACTTGGGTAGTATTTTCATTTTTACCAAATTAATTCGGCCTATAATACTTAATGGTAGCTTATGCCATTTCTTGAATAGTGTACTGGTTTCCTTCAATAGAGGCTCATAGTTTAGCGCCAATATTAGATTAACATCTGATGAAATCTTTACCCCGAGGTATGTAGCCATATCACATACCCCTTGTACTAAATTTGATGGACTATAATTCATAACAATTTGGGTCTTAGTACTATTTAATCTGTATCCAGATACGGAGCCAAAATCCCTTGCTTCAATTATAATACCCTTTAGCGCTTCTTCGACATCATTGGAATAGTACGCTATATCGTCCGCGTATACAGTTAATTTAAGTGATTCTGCTCCATTAAAAAAAGGGGAGATCTGATCCCTACCTTGTAATGCGATCAGAAATGGTTCCATTATCAGAGCAAATAATAAAGGGGATAAAGGGCACCCTTGTCTGGTCCCCCGTTTAATCGGAAAAGATGAAGAGTAATTGCCCATATAAGAAACTTTACCGGCTGGTTTATCGTACAGTGCCTGAATCAAATTCAGGAATTGACCCTTTATACCAAAGGCTAGTAATGTGGCCCATAGAAAGTCCCACCCCACTCGGTCAAATGCCTTTTCTGCATCTAATAATATCATACCGAGTGGGGTTGACTTAATCTGCGCCACATCAAATGCCATGATAGCCATATTAATATGCGCCATTGTATCCCTTTTAGGGATAAAACCATGTTGTTGGGATGATACCATTTGTGTCATTAATGGTGCTAGCCTAGTAGACAGTATTTTGGCGAATATTTTGGCGTCGCTATTTATGAGAGATATAGGTCTATATGACCCTCTTTCAACAGCTGGTTTGCCTTTTTTAAGGAAAAAAATAATTTGTGTTAAGTTCCATGACCTAGGTGCTTGATCCCCTTTCCCAATAGCCTGAATCACTATAGACAGAAGTGGTATTAATTCTTCTGCGCATGTTTTAAATAGCTCTATAGGGATCGAGTCTTCCCCTGTAGCTTTCCCTGATGCCAGAGCGTAGATAGCTGTTCTAATTTCAGTCGGTGTAATGTCCTCAGCTAGTTGAACACATTGCTCCGGGTCAATAGGTAAGACTTTATTTAGGTTTAGATATTTCTTAATTTTATCTTTATCCACCGCATTCTCCGGGGTGTATAGTTCCTGATAGTATTGTGCAAATTGGTTTAAAATAGCCTTTGTATCTTGAAAGATTTGATTATTGGCCCCTTTAATTGCTTTAACGGCCGTCTCAGCTCTGTTCTCAGCCACCCTATATGCTAATATTTTCCCTATTTGTTCCCCACCTTCATATTGGCTTAGTTGTTACTTCTTGATTTTAATTATGCTTTTTTCTCTGAAAATCTTCTTTAAAGCTGATTTTAGATCAACCAGTTTAAGAAGTAATGCCTTCTCGTCTTCTCCTTTTATAAGCGCTTCAGACAGTAAATTTTCTATATTAAGTACATCCGTTGTCATTTTCTCATCTTGATTCCTACGTTCCTTATTTTGTTGCCATATATATTGCTGGGAAAACCCACGGATGCTAGCTTTACATGTATCCCAAACTATCCTTGGTGCTGCAGAGTGAATATTGAGTTCTACAAACTCCTTTATATGTTCTTTTAATTGGCCTATAAAGATAGTGTCTGTAAATAGATATCTAGGGAAAGAGAACACACGGGGAGCTTGTCTTTCCGTTGTTATCTCAAATGTGAGCATATTAGGGTTAGATCGGAGGTGACTCTAGGACAAATTGCAATAGTGCCCTTTTCAAGGATAGCATCGGAGACCCAAACCATATCTATGCGTAAGCATAGCTTGTGTGCGGCAGAGTAGTATGTGTAGACTGCTACATTAGGGTATAAATATCTCCAAGCATCTTTAATTAGGTGAGTTGCTGCTAGATCTAAGATTGCAGCCCTAGTCTTCCGCATCCTTTGAAAAGATCCCCTTCTAGTTGTATCTAGGTTATAGTCCATAATGCAATTAAAGTCTCCGAGCATAATGAGTTCCCCTTCCCACCCAAGTAGTTCCAAATTAATTTGATCAATAATCCAGGGTTTGTCCACATTAGAAGCATAGACGCCACAGATAGTGTATTTAAAACCTTCAATTATTACTTGTGCCAATGCCCATCTCCCAGCTTTATCAGTCAGTGTCTTATTCACCTCTACTCTAAGCTGTTTATGTCTTAAGATTGCTACGCCCCGGATAGAAGCGTTAAAGTTCGTAGCTACTAGGACTACATAGCCGAGCTGTTCAAGTAGTTTCCTATCTTTGTTTGCTATGTGAGTCTCAGTGAGTACTATAATTTGAGGGTTATACATTTTGAGCTCCTCAAACACAAAGTTCCGCTTAATTTTACTATTTAAACCAGATACATTCCATGTTAAACATTTTAATTGAAACATTTAAAATAATAGATTTTACTATCCTTGATTACTATGTATTCTAGTGTTTCCCCTTTACTACCCACTTCCCTTATCTCCCCTGATAATATAATATACCAAATGTACCCCAAAATATCATCATCTTTGCTTATCTTCCAAATCGATATTTTTATCAGTTTACTTGCCCTCGAGATGCTTTTTTCCCCCCTTGAAAAAGAACCCGCCACCACCCCTGACTCAGCCCACCCCCTCCCTTTCTGTTTCTTCCAGCAGGCCCCCCCCTTTCTCCTCGCTGCCGTTGAAAGCCGTAGCGCAGAAGATCCGGTACTATGACCAACCTAAGTATCTTGTGCTATCCTGCAGACATTAAAGAAAGAGTAAAGAAAGAGTAAAAAAAAAGGATATAAGAAAAAAGAAAAGGAATCATAAATAGTCTTGGATCAATGAGCTATCGGTAAGCAATATTAAATCAGCCTAAGCTGCGAATTATGTAAGAAGATAGATAGATGAATTCAAAAAGTTCAATGATTCCAATAATTCTTCGCGATAGATCCAAAACTACAATGGCAGTGGACTATACATTTTCAGCTTCAGTGTAAAAATCACTATCAATGTTTAGGACCATGTCCACTCTTCTCCACTTTCCATTTGTCTACCATGTGCTCCACCTCTTTTGCTTCAGAGAAATAGTAGGTTTGACCATTCTTTAGAACCTTTAATTTAGCGGGTTCTTGTAGAAATACCTGACCTCCCAGTTCTTTTATTGGGTCGATAAATTGTCGTAGCTGCCATCGCCGATCCATAGTCAGCTTGCTTAGATCAGATCTAACAAAAAAAGTAGTTGAGTCCGTAGTCACTGGAGTATTTGGTCTTGCCTTTAATGAAATTGCTTGTCGTAGTAGAAAAATACCGATATAGATCAAAATAGGACGTGGGTATTGATTATTTTTGTTCCTTTGAACCAATGGAAGTCGGTGGGCCCGTTGTATTTGCGAGTCCCAGTCCCAGTCTGAAAGATCAGGAAACGCCTTCTGAAATAAATGCACTATGTATGCTCTTGCGTCCGCCCCTTCCGCTCCCTCTCCTATGCCAAAAACGCGGAGATTCTGCCTCCTCTGTCTGTTTTCTAAATCTTCCAGTTTGATCTGCATATCAGAGAGTTGAGTCTCATGTCTATTCAAGACTGTTTCAGAATGAGCTCCTTTTTCCTCCGTTGATACAACCCTCTGTTGTAGTTCTTCCATATCATGAGACAGAGTCCCGAGTTTGCCAGAAATCTCAAGAAGTGAAGACTGGGTTTTGCTGTTATCTTCTCACATCTGTTGATAGTGATTTTGTGTTTCTTGTTTTTGCTCATTAAGCAACTGCAGAATCATCTGGAAAGATGAAGAGACTTCCCCCGGCAGAGTCCAGTCCGCTAATGTACCACTTTGAGTGAGAGTGTTATCGGTATGATCAGGCCGTAACTGGTTTGTCATATTGCCCATTACTGGTTCGCCCACTAGGGATGGGCAAGGTGAGGAGGATGAAAGAGCAGGTAATGCATCTTGCACTGGGGTAGTCGGAGATGGTGTTAGTGTTGATGTTAGTAAGAGATTCACACCAGTTATCTCTGATCCCTCCATATTTGTGTCATGGGTCAGAGAAGGGCCACCTGTCATTCCAGTCGTTTCTCTAGATGCATCAGATCCAATAACATCTACCCCCAATGTATCCACTGCCGTTGTCCCTACCGAGGTTGTCCCCCTTTGTGTAGCACCTGTTTCATTCGGGCTGTTCCCAGACAGTCTCAAAGCCATTGTCTTAACACCGCCTTTAGCTTGTACCCACTTCCTTATAGGGCTGTTTTCCGCAATCATTTTCACCGTTGTTAGATTCGGTTTGCTTGTCATTTTTTTAAGTTTATTTTTCACTTTTCCTTTCCCTTTCCTTATACCATTGGCGTTTCCTTTTGCTGGGTGCGATGACATGGAGCTACCCTGATCTGGGCAGTCATTATAGTTCTCATCAGTGTCTGACCCAAGTGCTCAGCCGATTTAATCTGATCATCTTGCTTTACCGCCCCTGTTGCCGCCAATCCGTTTCCTTGTAATTGGTCAGCTGATACTAGCGATCTTTCCCCCTCAGTTAAAGTACAGTTTGATATATCTTCTATAACCTCTATTGGTAGGGAGGTAGACAAGTTAGAAGACGGCGTTGAAGAGTTTATGTCTTTTAAAGTTTTTATGTTGAGCTGTGTCCTGGTGTCATCATCTTCATTAGCCAACAAGGTAGTCGACTGTGTCTGTGTGTTATTACTATCAGTAGGCGCACCAGAAGGCGCACCAGGAGCACTTGAGGCAATATCAGTGTTAGTGTCAGTAACAATGTCAATATCAATAATATTGTGCTCCCCCCCTGTTAAATTAGCTTTGCCTTTTGATTGATTTAGAGATTCAATAGTAGCAGGACATGGTATGCAATTATTAGGTGCCATATTGGGGATCTGATTCACATTCAAATTTTGTATGCGGGGAAGCGTCTTACCAGCATTCAGACCAAGATGGCGGATTGATGCCGTCAGTGCCGAGAGTAGCTGCGGAGAACCGGCAGCACTATGACCGCTAGTTGATTCTTTTTTGATACTTCGTTACCCTGCGGCTGAGATTTGGCTTAGATTTGGGCAGAGTGATAATCAGCCTACCTTACTTGCTGGCGCACAGGCTTTGCAGCAATCTCTAGCCGAGCCGAGCCGAGCCGAGCTGAGGAGGGAGCCGCACAGGGAACCGCGGAGCATAGGTGAGGCGGAGCAGATCAGAGGCGAAAACTCACAACCGGAGCGGAACGGACCCACTCACTAACAAACACATGGAACGCCTAACGGGACTGAAAGGCAATTTGCAACTTACTTGAGGGACGCCCGGTGAGGGGACTGCTCTGTACTCCGGAGCGAGCAGTGTGGAAACAGCTTCTGCGGCTTCTGCAGAGTCAGCGGAGCAATAACGTGAGACGCCCGGCGAGGAGACTGTTCTGTGCTTCTGTGGCCTTTGGTCTTTGCGGCAGGGGTTGAGAGTGTTGTGAGTGGCTCGGAGAACTTGGGAGCCTGGGAGCCTGTGACTAAAGTGAGGGTACACAGGCCACACAGACCACACAGCTACACAGCAATTTCTCAGTGTGTAACTGTAGACACTACGCTACGCTACGCTGGCTGCTGGGAGCAGAGTGGCCACGGAGCAAGGAATGATAGGAGGAATCCGAATAAAGCTGAGGCTGAGGCAGGACAGAGGTGAAATACACGGAAATCGAGCAGCGCAACATAACCAAGGAGACGGTCTGACTACGAGACTGGTGAGGAAATTGCCTTGGGAGACAAGTGGAGTGAGGGCAGCACCTGTGGCGGATGCTAAGGCTGCGATCCATCGAGTACCGGCTCAGAGAGCTTAGAGAGATCTTCCAGACATTTAATCTCTCGCGACTGACTTTGAAGACCCCACAGGGGTGGGCAGTACTTACCCGGCCAAGTTTTTTGGCCCATTGCAAAACAGGCTTTGATTGGTTTGGCCCTACCACAACTGCCGTAACAACGCTGCCCACAATGGCGCCTAAGAACCCTGTAAGGAGCACAAGAACCACAAAGCAGACGGGAGCTAACACGGTGGAACTTGAAGTAACAACGGAGACGACAGGGGCAGTGACTGTAACGGATGTAATTCCTGATGGCGGTAAGAAAGGGAGCAAACTGGAGAAATCTGGTCTGAATGCTGGTAAGACGCTTCACCTCAACATCATTTCCTACGCAGACGACACCCAGCTGATCCTTACCAAAGACCCAAACACCGCCAAAACCAATCTACACGAAGGAATGAAAGAAGTAGCCTAATGGAGGAAGAACACCCGCTTAAAACTGAATTCAGACAAAACGAAAGTTCTCATCCTAGGATCATCCCCCTCATCCTGGGACGACTCATGGTGGCCACCGGCCCTGGGTCCAGCACCCATACCTACAGATCACGCACGTAACCTGGGATTCATCCTGGACTCCTCCCTCTCGATGGCCAGACAAGTCAACGCCGTCTCATCTTCATGCTTCAACATCCTACGCATGCTCAAAAAAATCTTTCGTTGGATCCCCACCGAAACAAGAAAGAAAGTCACCCACGCACTGAACTACAGAAAAAACTCCAACGCATCCAAAACGCCTCAGCCAGACTCATACTGGACATCCCCCGTCAAGCTCACATTTCCGGTCACCTGAAAGACCTCCACTGGCTCCCCATCAACAAGAGAATAACGTTCCGTCTCCTCACCCACGCACACAAGGCCCTCTACGACCTAGGACCCGAATGCCTCAACACAAGACTGTCCTTCTACACACCCACCCGCCAACTACGATCATCCAATCAAGCACTCGCCACAATTCCGCGCATCCACACATCCACCGTGGGAGGAAGATCTTTCTCCTACTTAGCGGCCAAGACCTGGAACTCTCTCCCCACTCACCTCCGCCTTACACAGAACCACCTCTCCTTCAGAAAGCAGCTAAAAACCTGGCTTTTCGATAAATAATTCACCTTCCCTCCCTCAAGCGCCTTGAGACCCTCTGGGTGAGTAGTGCGCTATATAAATTCCTGAACTTGAACTTGAACTTGTGTCCACTCCTACAGACATCCTGACAGAATCATGTCCGTATCTAATCACTCTGCTGAAACATAAGTGCTTATAAATTTACCCTGCTGTCAATTACTAGCACTCTAGGAACCCAGTCACTGTCTATGCACTTGCAAAATGACTCAGGCATTGAAAAAAGCATTGGTACAGTCAAATGTGCACAATGTATGCGGTGCCTTAACCCCTTGCAGACTACTGAGTAAGTCCTGCAAAAGTCCAGGTAATAGTCATGCTTGTCTGGAATCCCACTGTGGGTCTGTGTCCACTCCTACAGACATCCTGACAGAAGCATGTCCATATCTAATCACGCTGCTGGAACATAAGTGCTTATAAACTTATCCTAATGTCAACTACTAGCACTCTAGGTACCCAGTCACTGTCTATGCACTTGCAGATTCACTCAAGGGTTGAGACAAGCAGTGGTACAGTCACATGTGCACAATGTATGCGGTCCCTTAACCCCTTGCAGACTACTGAGTCAGTCCTGCAAAAGTCCAGGTAATAGTCAGGCTTGTCTGGAATCACACTGTGAGTCTGTGTTCACTCCTACAATCATCCTGATAGAAGCATGTCCTTATCTAATCGCTCTGCTGAAACATAAGTGCTTATAAAAGTATCTTGCTGTCAACTACTAACACACTAGGAACCCAGTCACTGTTCATGCAATTGCAGAATGACTAAGGCATTGAGAAAAGCAGTAGTACAGTCAAATGTGCACAATGTATGCGGTGCCTTAACCCCTTGCAGACTACTGAGTAAGTCCTGCAAAAGTCCAGGTAATAGTCATGCTTGTCTGGAATCACACTGTGAGTCTGTGTCCACTCCTCAAATCATTCTGACAGAAACATGTCCTTATCTTATCACTCTGCTGAAACATAAGAGCTTATAAACGTATCCTGCTGTCAACTACTAGCACTCTAGGAACCCAGACATTGTTTATGCACTTGCAGAATGACTCAGGCATTGAGACAATACCTAAGTACTTATAGATTCACTGAGCACTCTGTTTGCAGCACTGTCATCATTCTAGTTACTAGTGGTCTTCTTATGGAATGACGTAGGCATCAACACAAGTACACGTACAATATTCTGTGCACAATCCCTACAAACCTCTAAGCAGATACATACTATTGGTACACTCCACTAAAGTAGTACTCATGCAGCCTTGGACACCTCCTGTCATTCTCATGCAGTTAGTCAATCAGCCATCAGCACTATGTTCCTATTGTATTACTCTGCCAATACTTGAGCACTTATGGGGCAGATTTACCAGCCCCCTGCGCCACCAGTACGTCAATTTTTGTAACGTAGTGATGGCCCTGGGAACTCCTCCATATTTACAAGGAGAGGAAAAGCCACCCTGCGTGGCTTTTCCTCTCCTTGAAAATACGACCCATTGAAACGCAGAACTTTGCATTGAAGGTGCGTTCCATGGGTGTTGCTGTGTCTGTTCTCACACAACACCCATGGAATAAAACATCTCAAGAGTTACGAGGAAGTGAGAATCTGTAGATACGTGTTAATGGTGCGCCACCCTACAGGTGGTGTAGCGAGGCACAACAAGGAGAAATTTTTTCATTTCTCCTCATTTTTTCCTCTTTCAATGCAAGCTGAATTCCACAGCACACATTGAAAGAGGAAAATGCCTTTAGTGATTGTTTTTGTGCAGGAAGTAGGTACTTCCTGCACAAAAACAATCTCCCCATGACACAGATATGCTTGCACCATGGTGCAATGGTGCCTGCGTCACTGCATGGCTGCAGTTTGTGTGCTAGTGCAGAGGGAGCACAGAATTGCGACATATTCATGTAAATATGTCACATTCCTGTGCTTCAGAAATGCTGCAATGCTGTGCAGCTAAAGGGCTTGCAGTGTCACGCTGCAGCACTTCCTCATAGATCTGGCCCTATAAATTCACCATACAGTGCTAATACATTCTTTAAGTCATTCAAGCTCTACACATACATTCAACCAAACTTTCAGACATTACCATGCAAATATAGTTCTTTTTTTAAACCAGATAAGGTAGTTCTGAACTTTTTTTCTTCTGTTTTTTGTTTTCAATTTTGTTTGTAGTTTTATTTTTACAATGTTGTACTTTTTATGGTGTTTTTTTTTAAATTGAACAAAAAAGGAACTAAGTAAACAGTTAGCTTTTGGAATTCAACATCATTCCAAAAACAAAAAATAAAAAATAAATTGCATTAGTGGTTCAATTGAGCTTCACAAGTCCACTGACTGTTAACCATAACAGATGATAATTTTGCACTTAGTGCAGTGCTGCTGCACAATAGCAAATTCTGGGCGAATGTCTACTGGTGGTCCTGAAGTGGACGCTCCAGAGGTGCTAACATTGCCTGGTGGTGGATTTTTTCTGCATGCCTCATTTCTTCTCGGCCAGATTCTTTGGGGGAATTGTCTGAAGATGTTTATAAATACTCGCTGTTTCACAGGAGTATTTCTTGTCACTGCTTTGCGACAGGCTCCAGTCACACAGCAAGCATGTGACTTTTCTTGCGTTGACCTTTTTTTTCACCGGCAGGAAAGGTGAAAAATTTCCATACCACTGATTCAGGCCTCTGCTTTTGTGGATCTTCCTCCAAGATATCTTCGTCTCAAGAATGAAGAGGAGCTTGCGAACCAGATGCCATTTCTCCAATGCAATTTTATAAAAACACCAAATAAATTCCAAAACCAGCTCTGGAAGAAGAGGAGATGTCTCTCATCAACTGCTCCAAACAGAATAATTAAAATGGGTGAGGTCCTTCAATAGTTGCAGTGGGAAATGTTATGAACCAATCAAATCTTTCTTTTGAGGTCACATGGGATGCGCACACTGGGCGCTCACGAAGCGCGCACCCGACGCGACTTCGCGAAAATATATTTAAAAATAATATACGTTTATTACAAGTAGAAATATATTATTTTTATGAATACCTTAGATAATCTTTTGCCCTAATATGTACATTAAAGACATGTACATATCATTTTAGAACATCAAAAAATTCTCGAGTTGTCGTGCACCCAGCGCGCCCCAGCACAAATATGACATCACATGGGGCTAACCACTGCGCAAGCATCGTGTTCTGTAATATGCATGTGTTGCGAATATGTGGAAACAGGAGTCGCAGAACGGTCGCATACCGGTCGCGCACACCATGTAACATTGTACGTGTATGACATAAGTGGAAAAAAACACGCGGATCCACTGCAGTTGGTACACTTTGGGGGCGCAACTCCCCCCAAAATTTTGAAAAAAATTCAAGAAGAAAATGATACAAATATATTAAAATACAAAAAAAACCAACATAATTAAAAATGTTTCAGTTGTAATTTATTTTATTTTTCTGCAATTTTCTGAAAAATATAGAATGTTGTTTAATAAATAAATAATTCATAAATAAACAGTTAAAACACTAGAAATTCAGTACAAAAAATAGGTATAACTAATATTGCACTTAAAAATTTGCATTTAAAAGACCTTTGAAATTCACTGAAACATAGGTTCCAGGAGTGTTATAGTTAGCTGGACATTTCACTCGTACAAAACTATAGAAATTCCTCAGTTATAGTTCGTTGTGCTAACTGTAACTTGCGCGCCCGCAATGCACTGCTGATGACGTCACATTTTACATCATTCATGACATGATCAGTGACATCACTGATGACATCTCAAATGACATCACTGATGACATCACTGATTACATACTCCTGTGAATATGGTTTGGTTCGATATTTAAATAAGTATTATATATATAGCAATCAGCATTGAAGACTGAGTGGATGTATAAGTGTCTGGATGGAGGATTTAGTAGCCCTGTGATTAACTGTCTAAGTGACTAATTTAAAGTGTCTCACTAAATATATGGGATAGTGATTAAACTGTGTGAATATCTGTATCACTCTATCTCTTGTTATGTAAACTACAACATAAGTTGGTTACTAGCTATGTGAAAGCCTATATTAGTTAAGAATTCGTTAAGTGAGTATTTTTATGTGTGTGAGGTTGGGAGGTGTGTGACAGTCCAAAGATGTGATTTATTAGGTATATGAGGTTAAGGCTGTATGTGGAAACAGTTGTTTGGGTGAGTGAATCTCTTTATGGGTGTGGTGATGAGTAAATATATTTCTCAATGATACATGTCCAACAAACTAGAAATATAAAAGGCAGTGTTTGTGATAGTTGTTGTATATAAATAAATACATAAGACTCAGTGATGTATGAGTATCGAAAACTGTATACTTGTAATAGTGATTTTATAACGCACTAAATATGAGTTACTATCTATATGAATAAATAAAGTGGTGTTTGTATAAGTGTGCAGCTTAGTAAATGTAAGTATGCTCAATTGTTTGCATAAGTGAGTAGGATGACTGCATAAGTGAATAGGATGTGTGCTTTTGTATAATGTCGATGTAGGAGTATAACTATATTTATTAGTGTTCTATTGATCTTTGTTAGCATGTATAAGTGAATCTATAGGTAAGTGTTTAGATGTGTGTGTATATGTAGGAATCACTGAGTGGGTTTTTAGAAACTTGTATTCGTGTTTTAATGGTTTCAAATATGGTACTTCATATTTTATAATGAGTGTTGAAAGGTTATACTAGTGAATGATGAGATATATCAGATTGTCACGTGGATGATGTCATCAGTGATGTTATTTGAGATTTCATCAGTGATGTCACTGACCATGTCATGAATGATGCAATATGTAACATCATCAGCAGTGGATCACGGGCGTGCGAGTTATAGTTAGTACAACTAATAGTTATAGTTAGTACAACAAACTATAACGGAGGAATTTCAATGGTTTCGTACGACTGAAATGTCCAGCTAACAATAACACCCCTAAAACATATGTTTTTTTCAGTGAATTTTGACGTTTTTTAAATGCTAATTCCTAACTATAACATGTCTGAAACCTATGTTTTTTTCAGTGAATTTCAAAGGTTTTGTAAATGACAATTTGTAAATGTATTAATTGTTATATTTTTTTTCATACTGATTTTCTACATTTTTTTAAACTATTTATTTTTAGATATTTTATTTTTTAAATTACATAATTACACGATACATTACATAACAAAATATACTTTCTCAGAATGAATTACTTTAGTTTAAATACTTTGCAAATAGGCAATAGACTTTTAAGTACAGTAGTTACAGTTGTTTCAATGGGCAACACAATTTCAAACACAATGTAACATTGAGCTCAATGGAAATTTCTAGTTAATGCAATTAGTTACTTTATGGATTACTTTTCTAACCACAGGACTGGATCCTAGATTCAGTCCTGGGATATCTCCTGTAAACAATTGAATAAAAGCATTTTGGTTACAGTAGTGATTTTTAACCAATGTTATCCTATGGGAAAAAAATCACTTAGCAGGTAAGTAGTGTTATCGTTACTTTTTCTTACTCAGTGGTAGATCTTGGATCCAGCACTGGTGCATCTCCTGTAAACAGTTGCTAGACTGCGTTTACGTCATACAGGCAATTTTTATGGAATATTTGTAGTTTGTGAAATTCGGCACTTAGAAAGTTTTCTGGTGAAAACCCAGCAATAGATTCCTACAGAATGAAATACAAGTTACTGGTGAGTACGGTTAGAATTATTTTTCCGGGTCAGTGCTGGGCTAATAGATGTAGCACTGGGTTCCCTGCTCACAACAGTTGAGTAAAGGAGAATTCGTTGTTTGGATGATTTTAGGTGAATATTCTAAAGTTCCAAAACTCCACACTTAGAAGAATTTACCAGTGAAACCAGTCAATGTTAGCCTATGGAAGGAAATTCAAGTAACTGGTAAGTACCGTTAGAATTACTTTTCAGGATCAGTACTGGGCTCAAAGATGCAGCACTGAAGTCTCTCCTGATAACAGGTGAGTAAATCGGAATACGTTGTTCGGATGATTTTAGGTGAATATTTTAAAGTTCCAAAACTCCACACTTAGAAATATTTCCAAGTCAAACCAGTCAATGTTAGCCCATGGAAGGAAATTCAAGTTACTGTAAAGTATGGTTAGAATTACTTTTCAGGATCAGTACTGGGCTCAAAGATGCAGCACTGAAGTCTCTCCTGATAACAGGTGAGTAAATCGGAATTCGTAGTCCGGCTGCTTTTTCTTTGGTCCAGTATGTATAGAGCCACAGAGCTGCGTAGCAAAGAGATGTAAAAAGAGGCACGGCCTAGACCATCTCTCTGAAATGCTTTGCAGTGGTGCGTTCTGGAAGCACCTGGTGGGCAACTTGGCCCCCAGGGTCCCTCAGGATTTAAGCATAATTTTTTATCCAACTTAAAATGAGCTACAGGGTGTGTTTGCACACGTCACATCAGGTCCCGTCCCCTCCCTTCACCACTGTGTAAACGCGCCCTGTGGCTGTTCTAAGTTGAGAGATTAAGTCCCCTGAAATTCTAAGGGTCCCTAGGGTCAAAGTAGCCCACTAGGTAACTCCAATAAGCCTGACAGAGCTGCGTTTACAGAGAGATGTAAAAAGGAGTGTGGCCTCTGAACAGCTCCCTGGTGCATACTGGAGATATATGTTGGGCTATTTGGCCCTCGAGGACCCTCAGTATTGAAAGAAAATTGAGTCCCCAACTTAAAACATGCCACAGGGTGCGTTTGCACAGTGGTGAAGGAAGGGGGCGTGGCCTAAGGTGACATGTCTGCAAACACACTCTGTGTGGCGTTTTAAGTTAGAGAATTAATTCCTTCTCAATCCTGAAGGTCCCTGGGGACCAACAAGCCCACCAGGTACCTCCAGTATGCCCCAGGGTGCTGCGTTGCAGAGAGGTGTTCAGAGGCCAAGACCCTTTTTACAACACTCTGCAACGCAGCTCTGTGGCGCTTACTGGAGGTACCTGGTGGGCTAGTTGGCCCCCAGGGACCCTCAGGATTGACAAGGAATTAATTCCACAATTTAAACCGCGCTACAGGGTGTGTTTGCACACATGTGAACTCAGGCCCGGCCCCCTCCCTTCACCACTGTGCAAACGCGCCCGTGGAGCATTTTTAGTAGGGGGATTAACTCCCCTTAAATACTGAGGGTCCCTGGGATGCAACTAGTCCAACAGGTACCTCCATTAAGCGCCACAGAGCTGCATTCCAGAGAGGTGTAAAAAGGGGCGTGGCTACAGAACACATCTCTGCAACGCAGCCCCCTGGCGCATCCTGGAGATTCCTGGTGGGCTAGTTGGCCCCAAGGGACCCCCAGTATGCAAGGGGATTTTGTTCCTCCACTGGAAACGCGCCAGGGGGCTCATTTGCAGAGTGATGAAAGGAGGGGGCATGGCCTCCGGCGGGATGCCGTTCTTTTTTTTTTCTTAAGGCGGGGGCTCTGTAGCGACCCTTTTTTTTCTATTTTTTTGGCCCTGGGGACCCCATCCCCCAGGCCCTGCCCCTAATTTTTTTCTTACATTAACAAAATGTGGCCCCCCTTCCAAAGCCTTAATCTGCCCCGTGGACTCCATCTCCCAGGGCAAAAAATATTTATACTGTCGGGGAGGGGGGCAACTTATGGCCACGTGGCCCCCCTCCCCAGGGTATTGCCACTAGGCTTTACTATTTTTTCCAAGGAGGGGGGGTTGCGTGGGCCTCATCCTGAGGCTTTTTTATGCCCCGGGTACCCCATCCCCCGGGGCTCTGCCTTGTTTTCTCTTTTTTGGGGGAGGGGGGCTGCGTGGCCCCCCTCCCGGGCCACTTCTGGCCCCAGGGACCCCTACCTCCGAGGCCTAGCCTCTTGTTGGGGACCGTGGGGGTGTCCCCAATCTTCTCACGCTCCCAGTCGGCTCCCTGCGGGAGTCGGCATTCCTTTTCCAAAAGGGAGCATTTAACAGTTAACATGCTGCTCCCCATGTGGAAAGCAACCTGTTCTCGCTACAATGAAGCAAAGCTGTTTGCAATGACAAGGTGGGAGCCGCGAGGCTCCTGCCCTGCCATTGCAAACTGCAGGGTGGGCTACCCGGGACACAGCAGGAGCCAGCAGGGTGGCGGTCCCCAGGGCCATCATTGGCATCAAAGCCACGGGGGTTGTGGTCCCCGGGGTTGGGGGGTACATCATGGATCACCCAATTTGAATCTTTAGTACCCCGGGGAGGTGGCGGTCCACCGGGGCATGTGGGGGAGCTTGAGCCCCCCCACACAGGGTATTTAAAAAAAAAGCCCCGGGGTCATGATCCCTGGGGCCACGGGGGGCCATAGCCCCTGGCATTCTTTTCTTTAAGCCCCAGGAGGTGGCGGTCCCCGGTCTGGGTGGGCCTGAGAGCCTCCCTGCAACTAATTTTAAGAAGCCCTGGGGGCTGGAGGTCCCCGGGGATGGGGGGGCCTGAGAGCTCCCCACCTAATTTTAGGAATTTTAGGAAGCCCCGGGGGTGGCGGTCTCTGGGGCTGGGGGGCTTGAGAGCCCCTCACTTAATTTTAAGAAGCCCTGGGGGTGACAGTTCCCGGGGCTGGTGGGCCTGAGTGCCCCCCACAAGTATTTTAAAGAAGCCTTGGTGGTGGCGGTCCCCAGGGCTGGGGGTGCCTGAGAGACCACCACCTAATTTGAAGAAGCTCCGGGGGTGGTGTTCCCCGTAGGGGAGGGGCCCTGAGCCCCCGCCTATATTAGGAGAAAGCCCCGGCGGTGGTGGTCCTAGGGGCAGTGTTGGGGGAAATGGCCCCCCAAACTTTTTTTGATCATGCTTCCGGGACTTGGCCCCCCGGGGGCAAATTAACAAGGAAGCGTGGGAGCCCAAGCTTAATTTTTTATAAAATGTTGCGCTGGGTGCACGAATCTCACTGATTTTCTCTTTAAAGAAATGCTTTTTTTGGCCCTGGGGGTCCTTGTGGGTCAGCGTGTTTCTACCATGCCCACTTTTCACGTTTTTCACATTTTTTCTAAGGTTTCTTGTGCCTCAGTTATATATATAGATATAGATATATATGTGATTTTAATTTTAATTGTGATTTTCTCAGGAACTACTGAACGGATTTACACCATTCAAGCAGAAGGCACAACTCTGAACCAAGGGCTACCTTCCTGCCAAATTTGGTGTAATTCCATTCAGCAGTTCGGGATGTAGCTGCGACTTAAGGTCCATATGGGAAATTGCATGAGGAAAACACATTTTGGGACCCCCCTTTTTTCACGGCCCCCATTTGACGAATCACCCCGAGACTTTAAGGATAGGAGCGTACCAGAGCGGGCTACAAGTTTTTGAAAATTTGACGAAGATTCGTCAACCGACGCCAAAGTTATGCCAAATAGAATGTTGTGGATTTCCTATGGATAATAGGTCCAAACTAAAACTACCTACTGGCGACCACCTGTAGGTAATATATATATATATATATATATATATATATATATATATATATATATATATATATATATATATATATATATATATATATATATATATATATATATATATATATATATATATATATATATTACCTACTGGCGTTCGCCAGTAGGTATATATAGTTAGGATAAATTCCCTATGGGACTTTTGAAAATTCTATGTCTAATAACTTTGGCGTTTGTGGATGGAATCGGCTGAAATTTTCAGGAAAATGGCACATTTTGTTTCTGAGCAGCTCCTGAAAATTTGGGGGGGTTTCGTCAAGGGGGGGCTGAGAAAAAAGGGGGGTCCCAAAACGCGTTTTTTGCATTGAGTTTTCCATAGGGCGGTTGGACTCACTTTTAGCTCGAACGGCTGAATGGATTTGCACGAAACTTGGCAAAATTGTAGGGACTGTTAGCCCGATGTGCCTTTGCTAGGTCTCAATATATGTGCTCCAGTAGTTTTTGAGAAATTAACGTTTAAATCAAGATATATATCTGTAACAGCGCTCTGGGCAGCGATCCGGTCCGCTTACTTTTCGCTTATCGGAACTTTGCGCGCAGAAAGCTGATTGGCTCTCCGGTGTCTGTCAACATTCTAAACAGTCCGGAGCGGCCGCCATCTTGTCTCTCGGTAGGATCGAGAGAGAAGAAGAGGTGAAAAACGAAGGGTGAATTTAATGAAAGGGGGCAAGGTATCCCCCTCTTGACCCCCTAGGAATGTTGTTGGGGTTATTAAAGGGACCCGTGGGGAAAAGAAAAAAAAAATGATTTTTCACGGTAGAAGCGCTTCACGGGCCGCGAACTGGGCCGCAAACTGGTAGCGAAACGGGAATTCGCCATTTTGTGCTTCGTAAATTAAATTACTAGTTATAAGTGGGTACGGGAGACGTATCCTAATCCCCTATGTTTCCTGAGGGTGGGTGAGGAGGCTGATATATGTTGATACATCTCTTCCAGCGGCTGTGCGTGAGCTTTTTTTTTTTTTTTGCTGCGTGACAGTCCGGTGCGGCCGCCATCTTGTCTCTCGGTAGGATCGAGAGAGAAGAAAAGGTGAAAAACTAAGGGGGAATTTAATGAAAGGGGGCAAGGTATCCCCCTCTTGACCCCCTAGGAATGTTGTTGGGGTTATTAAAGGGTCCCGTGGGGAAAATAAAAAAAAAATGATTTTTCACGGTAGAAGCGCTTCACGGGCCGCGAACTGGGCCGCAAACTGGTAGCGAAACGGGAATTCGCCATTTTGTGCTTCGTTAATTAAAGTACTAGGTATAAGGGGGTGCGGGAGACATATCCTAATCCCCTATGTTTCCTGAGGGTGGCTGAGGAGGCTGATATATGTTGATATATCTCTTCCAGCGGCTGCGCCATCTTGCCTTTTTTCGAATGCCACAATTTTGTCGTGCACGGCAGCCATTTTAGATGCCAGGCTGGTCCCAGGCTATCACCTACCCCTGCGGATGTAGTTTATGGCCCCAGCTGTAGAGAATTCAGACATGCCAATCCTCCTGATTCAGGCGTGTGAGTACTGATTTCAGTGCTAGTCTCCCGCCTCCCGATTTCTGCAAGCAAAAACCCGGGGGCATATTACTAACAACTAGCGATAATTTTTGTCTATAACTTGTTTAGAGACAAAAATTATCGCCGCACATCGGCGATTTTTATCGCAGATAAACCTTGCTATTATCGCAGAAAAGTCAGCGATATTCATGTATTATCGACCTAATGCTCTTAGCCATGTTATCCACCTCCCATTGGATAACATGGCTAAAACCTGCTCAGGGCAGGTGTTAGCTTTTGGAGATATTCGCGCTTAGTGCGAATATCTCCAAAAGTTGGTAATAGAAGGTAGCGATGTTAGGGACTGTTTCCAGTCGCTAACATCTTGGCACGCCACTTTGCATGTCATTAGTGATAAGTATCACTGACATGCAAAGCCGGGCCAAGATGGTCGCTATCTCCTTTTAGGTGTCACTAACTGGTGTTAGCGACAGCTTGATAATAGGGAAATAATTTTATCTCCGCTTTCATGGTTTTTAAAGCCAAAAAAGCGGAGATAAACCCCCTTGCTAATATGCCCCACGATTCCTTGGGGGTTTCAGCTGATAGGGCTTGGTATTGTGTTACATGGTAATTTTTCCATGAAACGTCAGAGGGTCGATGTAGGGGTTCTAGAAGAGGTGATAAACCATTTAAGCCTCATGAACAAGCGCATGGTCTTTTAAAGATTTCTGAAGTACTCGGGGCGGCGGTGTGTGTGTGCCCTCTTTCAGGAGCGGGCGGGGGGGCACTGCCAGCAACTTGCCAGGTCAGGTAGTGTTCAACACGTGCATCACCCTTTCTCTGCTTGGTATTGCGCTCCATGCTTCGGAAAGGTAAGAAAAAGAACGTGCATTTGAGTTTGAAATGTCCGATCCTGCAGCAGCACACTTCCAAAGCCCACACATGACAATAACCCGATTCAAGGCCCCATTCACCCGTTTTTCAAAAAATAGATAACACTCCAACAAAGTAAGGTTATAAAACTTTATTAACTTTTAACGATAATGAACAGAACAAAAACTAAAAACATTTAAACATTTATTAACACAAAAAGCAACAATGGTTAGAAGCTGTCTTTTGTGCGAATAGTCCCAAGGCAGCACAACGTGCAGAGTTCTGGACGGCACCCAGGTGATGTCGCCTGGGTGCCGCACTGGTTTAGGGATCCTACAATGCTGCTCCGAAAATTGGCGTGGGGCGTCCCGGGTGGGGCGGGGGGAGGCCTCGTCAGTAGCGGTCTGTTGTGCGAATAGTCCCAAGGCAGCACAACGTGCAGAGTTCTGGACGGCACCCAGGTGATGTCGCCTGGGTGCCGCACTGGTTTAGGGATCCTACAATGCAGCACAGAAAAACAGCGTGGGGCGTCCCGGGTGGTGCGGGGGGAGGCCTCGTCAGTAGCGGTCTGTGTCCAGTGTCACATGGCTGACACAACATGTACGACAGGCACCCAGGTGATGTCCAGTAAACTGCCGCACTGGTTTTGGTATCCTACAATGCTGCTCCAAAAATTGGCGTGCGGCGGCCCGGGGGGGGGGGGGGGAGGCGGCGTGAACGGGCCTCCCCAGGTGGCGGCCATTCAGCTGTTTACCGCCCGCTCTTGCAACTACAGCGTCTCGCTCACCATGTAGTTGAGTTGTTCCCACTCTTGCGGTGCAGCGATAGGCGGCTGCCACATGACTCTTAAAATGGCGGACGGCTCTTCGGTTTTGGGCCTGGTCCACTGAAATGGCCCTGGGACACCTTGGAAGTCGGATGCTTGCCTGCTAGGGCTTGGGCTCCATTCTCGAAAAGCGTCCCCTCAGCCGTGAAGATTGTATAAAAGTCTTGGGGGCTCCCAACTCCCGCAGGCTTTCGGTGGGGAGCGGCTGCCATGATCGCTCGCGGAATGACCACGACGGAGCCACGAGATGGTGGTGCTCTCATGCTGACGCCAGCTTCAGTCTGAATGATCCAGAAACAAGGTGGGGCTTTCATCGTTTGGGAAAAAAAAATGTTCTAAACCAATGAAAAGTGTTATTTTTAGGTCATATGACCAAGCCTTCCATCTTTAGGAAACCAAAAGTAAAATGAACCAATGAAAAGTTTTATAAACAAGTCACATGACCTGTTATGCGACATAGGGCTACAAAAAGCGTAGAAAATCCGTTGGCACGTGAGGCGGCGTCAGTAGCGGACCGATGTGCGAATAGGCCGAAGGCAGCACAACGCGCCGAGATCAGGATGGCACCGAGGTGGTGTCCAGCAAATTGCCGCACTGGTGTGGCCATCCTACAATGCTGCGCCGAAAGACGGCGTGTCCAGCTGAATTGCGGTCACTGTTGCGGTACAGTGACTCGAACGCGCCGAGATCCGGATGGCGCCGAGGTGGTGTCCAGCAAATTGCCGTACTGGTGTGGCCATCCTACAATGCTGCGCCGAAAGACGGCGTGTTCAGCTGAGTTCCGGTCACTCTTCCGGCACAGTGACTCGAACGCGCTGAGATCCGGATGGCACCGAGGTGGTGTCCAGCAAGTGGCTGCACTGGTGTGGCCATCCTACAATGCTGCGCCGGAAGTCGGCGTGGGGTGCCCCGTTGGCTTATGAGGTGATGTCAGTAGTGGACTGATGTGTGAATAGGTCGGAACCAGCACAAGGCGCCAAGATCCGAATGGCAAGTCCTGGATGTTGAGTGCCTCAGTTGAGATTTCTGAGCAGTGCTTGTAGAACTGTCTGAAGCTTATTTGCACCTGCTGCAGCTTCACTAGGTCCGGCGGAACTTGTTGCCTTTTCCTTTGTGCTTCTTTTCCTACAATGCGTTTCTTCTGAAGACACGACCAGGTCCCTGAATGTGTGCAGGGGGACGCTATTGAATGAATGAACGCGCCGAGATCTGGATGGCACCGAGGTGGTGTCCATCAAATTGCCGCACTGGTGTGTCCATCCTACAATGCTGCGCCGAAAGTCGGCGTGGGGTGCCCCGTTGGTTTATGAGGTGATGTCAGTAGCGGACCGATGTGTGAATAGGTCGGAACCAGCACAAGGCGCCCTGCACTGTTGAGCCTTTTTCAATGTCTGTTTTTTGTTCTTTCCCTTCCATCAAAAACAAAACAAAAATACAAGGCGCCAAGATCCGAATGGCAAGTCCTGGATGTTGAGTGCCTCAGTTGAGAGTTCTGAGCAGTGCTTGTAAGACTGTCTGAAGCTTATTTGCACCTGCTGCAGCTTCACTAGGTCCGGCGGAACTTTTTTCCTTTTCCTTTCTGCTTCTTTTCCTACAATGCGTTTCATCTGAAGACACGACCAGGTCCCTGAATGTGTGCAGGGGGACGCTATTGATTGAATGAAAATGGCGGCTTGACACAAAGCTGACTCAAGCGTTACTGTTGGTGCTATACAGACAAAAATTGGTTTTCAGTTTGTACATTCTTCAGGTTTTTTTTTCCATCCAAGTCTGATTGAGAGTTTGTAGAAAAATGGCTTCAGATTTTCCACATACTACTCTTCAACATTCTTCCTAAATGTAACAATGTGAAACTCACTAGGAGAACGGCTGTTTCTGTTTCCTTTCAAAATGCTGCCACCAATATTTTCTGAATGGAAGACATCATCTTGTAACATAAAGGGCCGAAAGGGGTTCTGGTCTGGCCGATGGTTGGTGGAGACATTTTGACTATATCTTGGACCTGCCCGGCCTCGCCCAAAATGGCGCCGGTATAAATGGGACTCGTAACTCTTTGCCCGCAAATGTATATCTAGAAAATGTTATTGTAAGTGGCCCTGTCGTATTTTAATTACAAAATGTACGTCCACCGATACCGCAACTGTTAGACACCTTTGTTCTTGTCACCTAATGGCCCGCTCGTTACGTTCTTCTACAGTGTAAATGTCTCCTCATCATATACGATTTGAGTTTGCTCCGTGGCCGGCCCACGTGGTTATAGGCCCGTATTTGTATACTGACATTTTCACAATAAAGGTTTTTAAAACAAAACACGGTAGTAGTATTTTCATTTGTAAAGTTTTTACTTTTAGTGACTGTTTTCGAATCAGTAAAAGGCAAGTGAAATAAAGCAGTCCAATTACATGACGGATAAAAGGTATAATATGTAGGAACGCAGTAAAGATAAATGGTCAAGGGCAGTTGTGTTTTTCATGTCTGCAACATAAAGTGATCGATAAGAATCTGATAATCAGGCGCATCGGCGACTAAGACAGCAGGCCGAATCTCTTTTACTCAACGGCTCCGTCATGGAAGGAAGAAACGCCCTTTTTCTCGAAAAAGGAATATATTTTACTTGCCAGACAGTTGTAAATTTTCCGGGAAAGTACATTAGCCTGGAATATTATAACATATGTTTGAAAAAAAAATATTGTTCGAAAATAATAAAAAGCGTAATTTTTAGGTCATATGACCAAGCTTTTCATCATTAAATTAACAAAAGTAAAATGAACCAATGAAAAGTTTTATTAACAAGTCACATGACCTGTTATGCTTACGTTACGCGCTGCGCGCCGCGCCTCGGATCACTTCCGGGTGCGCTAACGCGGCGTGTCATAAAACGCATTACGCGACAACGTAGGTCAAGAATATAGTCTAAATGTCTCCACCAACCAGCGTTCAGAACACAACCCCTTTCAGCAGTCCAAAAAGTTCTGTTAAATGACAACAGAGGGGACAGGCAACAAGAACCATCAGTCAAAGAGGGGAGGGCAAGTTCTTCTCTTCCGGGTCATGTTGGGGCGCTACCGGAACTGATCGAATTGGTAGTCTACAGTGTTTCTGGATGTTTCAGACTAAAGCTGGCGTCAGCATGAGACCACTACC
Source organism: Lissotriton vulgaris (assembly GCF_964263255.1). Taxonomy (NCBI): domain Eukaryota; kingdom Metazoa; phylum Chordata; class Amphibia; order Caudata; family Salamandridae; genus Lissotriton; species Lissotriton vulgaris. The sequence continues at coordinate 1,088,260,633 of NC_141696.1, read as the reverse complement.
ATCTCGTAGCTCCGTCGTGGCCATTCCACGAGCAATCATGGCAGCCGCTCCCCACCAGAAGCCTGCGGGAGTCGGAGGCCCCCATGACTTTTGTAGAATCTTCACGGCTGAGGGGACGCTTTTCGAGAATGGGATCCAAGCCCTAGCAGACAAGCGTCCGAGTTCCAAGGTGTCCCAGGGCCATTTTAGTGGACCAGGCCCAAAACCGAAGAGCCGGCCGCCATTTTGAGAGTCCTGTGGCAGCCGCCTATCGCTGCACCGCTAGAGCGGGCGCATCTCAACTACATGGTGAGCGAGACGCTGTAGTCGCAAGAGCGGGCGGAAAACAGCTGAATGGCGGAAGAGGCACAGTGTAGCAAAAGCGGGCGGAATGGCAACTAAAACGATAAAGGGGCGCCTCACTACAGCTTGTCTTCAGATCAAACGGATTGTGGGACAAGGTCCAGAATTGAAGAGTCATCAAAAGGCAAAAAGTACCGCCGGACCCCGGGAGCCGGCCGCCTATGTCGGGGGCGATCTCAGGCTACACCAGTGCTATAAGACTTGGGGAGGGTGTCGGAGCCAAGCGTCTTCTCCGAGTCCATGGCCATCACAGCGCCCCTCAGGGGCCTCCGTCAAGCTGTTTAGGAAGGTAACATATCATATTGTTTTCTAATGCAGTCAGGTCCACAAACGACACTCACTTACTTTGAGAATAGTGAAGCTGCAGTAGGAGGAAATAAGCTTCAGACAGTGTTACAAGCGCTGCTCAGAACTCTTAACTATGGCACCCAACATCCAGAACTTATGCTATTTGAGAATGGTAGTGACATCGAAGCATCTCGGGGACCAAAACCATTAACGTACTTTCACGTATGAAAATCTTACTTGGGGAGGGGGCAGGAGCGAAGCGCCCCCTCCCAGTCAGCGCCACCACACCGTATGTTGAAAATCTGAAGCCATCGTTCTACAAAGTCAACCAAACTTGGATTGAAAAATCTAGAAAAATGTACAAACTGAAAACCAGTTTTGGTCTGCATAGCATCAGTAACAACGCTTGAGTCAGCTTTGTGTCAAGCCGCCATTTTGATTCAACAAAGCACAGGCATTGAAAAAGGCTGAAATTCAGAACTCTAAACTATGGCACCCAACATCCAGGAGCTTGCTATCCGGATCTTGGAGCCTTGTGCTGTTTTCGATCTATTCACACATCGGTCCACTACTGACATCATCTTATAAACCAACGTTATGTAAATAGTTTTTTAATAAAATGTTTTACCCTATTTCTTTGCTGGTGTGTTGTCTATATTTTTAATATTTGCATAGGGTTTGTCATTATTTTGTGCGGGATGGGTGATGGAGCCGAGCTGTCTTGCAGCCCTCATGGTGTGGAGCTCAGTTCATCTCACTATTTTCGTATTTCTCAAGAAGGGTTGTTCCTAATATTTCTATTTTAGCGAGGTCAAAAAGAGATCCAATTAGTGGCCTACTGATTTTGCTCGATTACTTTTATTTTTTTACACGATTTTTCACTATCTGCAAAGACTAAACAGAGTATTGCGACTTTGTGCTTGTTTGTAAATAGAGAATGATCCAAAGAGAACCAATTCTAAAACAGTAAATGCTTGGACAACAATCAATCAAATGGAGAGACAAGGAGGTACGACGGATTACAACGGGGGTAAAGGCCTGCGTTAACTACCCTTCTGTATCTGCAAAGAGAGAGTACTAACAAAGGCAAAAGAGGGGAGGGGGGGGGCAGCGTTCAAAGCACATCAGCGTGCATAAATACGAAAATGTTTTTATCTATCACGTACTTGACATTTTAAAGCTTTTCATATTTGCTATTAAAAAACCAATGAAATTCACAGAAAAAACCATAGGTTATAGTGGATATATAGTTAGGAATTTGCATTTACAAAACCTTGAAAATTCAATGAAAAAACCATAGGTTATAGGCCATATATAGTTAGGAATTAGCATTTACAAAACCTTATTTTACTCGCATAAAACCATTGAAATTCCATATATAGTTAGCTAACTATAAGCGCTAACTATATATCGCGCACCCGCAATCCACTGCTGATGATGTCACATATTACATCATTCATGACATGGTCAGTGACATCACTGATGACATCACTGATGACATCTCAAATGACATCACTGATGACAACTCAAATGATATCAATGATGACATCTCAAATGACATCACTGATGACAACTCAAATGACATCACTGATGACATCTCATTTGTCATCACTGATCACATCACTCATGTGATAATACAATGAACCTCTTCAGACTCTAATATAACCTTACATACACTCAGTATAAACAGACACTCACAGACTGTCACTCATCCATGGACTTACTCACACACCTAGTCAGTCATGCAAAGAATCAATCACACCTCCATTTCCTCAACTATACAGTTATACACATCTTACTTATTCAAACATATAATAACACATATTTACTCTCTTATATAATCCCTGATACAAGCTCACAGTGATCGATACAGCCACTCACACATTCACTGGCTCTTATGTTCAGTTATTTATATATCTCAACTCTCACATGTATTGTGTTTTACATACGTACTTACTTGCACATGTAGCAATGAGAAATCCATTCACTCACCAACACACCCATGCACAGTCAACCGCTCATATAGCTGTTTCCACATGCACTCTTGAACTCATACTCCTAGTGAATCAACTGCTTACACATCTATGCACAGAGTCACGCACCTCCCAGCCACCCACACACACACTCAGCCTCCCATTCAAATATTTGGGCAACCAATCAATAACCCATATGGCTACTCTTATAGCTACTGATCAACACAAGCAGCAGTTTACACAACAACAAACATACTGATGCACGAATTAAGACAGTTTAGTCACTAACCCATGCACTCAGTGAGACACATTTAATCACTCACTCATACAGTCAGTCATGCACCTACTAAATTCTTCATCCAGACACTTATACATCCACTCATTCTTCAATATGTGAAACATATTTTAACTTTACAGAAACATACAGTCACTGGATGTTGTAATCAGTGATGTCATCAGTGATGTCACTGACCATGTCATGAATGATGTAATATGTGACATCATCAGCAGTGGATTGCGGGTGCGCGATATATAGTTAGCGCTTATAGTTAGCTAACTATATATGGAATTTCAATGGTTTTATGCGAGTAAAATAAGGTTTTGTAAATGCTAATTCCTAACTATATATGGCCTATAACCTATGGTTTTTTCATTGAATTTTCAAGGTTTTGTAAATGCAAATTCCTAACTATATATCCACTATAACCTATGGTTTTTTCTGTGAATATATATATATATATATATATATATATATATATATATATATATATTCACTGAAAAAAACATAGGTTTCACACCAGTTATAGTTAGGAATTAGCATTTTAAAAAACTATTAAATTCACTGAAAAAACCATAGGTTTCACACCAGTTATAGCTAGCTGGACATTTTACTAACATAAAACAATTGAAATTCCCACGTTATAGTTAGTTGGACTCACTATAACTTGCGCGTGCAATTCACTGCTGATGACGTCACATATCACTTATGACATGGTCAGTGACATCACTCATGACATCACTGATGACACCATCCAGTGAATGTGTGCCTTTCTGTAAAATAAATATTTTTTATATATGTATTTGTAAAGGTCGATGGAAGAATACATTTTTTAATAAGTGTCTAAATGGATGTTTTAAAAAAATTGATTGGTTAAGTGGCTTATTAAGTGTATCTTAGTGAATACATATATTAGCAAGTAATTTTCAAATATTTAAATATAAGTGTGTGTTTTACTTTGTGTATAAGGGGCTGCATGGGTTGGTAAGTAGCTACATGTATGTGTATGGGTTATTAGATGTTTTTTTTTTAGTATCAGTATGAGTGTCTGTATGGTTTGGTGGGGGTATTACTTAGCACATAGAAGCAATAATGACTGACTCACTGTTTGTATGTGTTTTGAAGACAGCATATGTGTTGGATTGTAAGGGTGGATGAGTGTGTATATGTGTGTGTTAGTGAGTGAATGCCTGCCTCACTAGTGTCTTTATGAGTAACTCCATATGTTTTAATCTAGTATATGTGAGTATTGATGTATATAAGTGAGTATGTGTGAGAGTGAGAGATTGAAAGAGTTCCTGCTTAAATAAGTATGTGTTTCTATAAGTGATTGTTTAAGAGAGTAAGTATGTGTAAGTTTCCTTAGAAGTAATGTGCTAGTGTGTATAGTTGTATATGCAAATAAATGGATGTTCAATAGTTTATTTGCATGTGTAAGTATGTGTGTGAGTAACTTTTGCATGACTGTCGTGTGTAACAGGATGTATATGTGTTTAACTACATATGATGAGTGAGTATATGTATGAGTGAGTATATAGAACTGTTGCTGAATCAGTGGATGTGTATATAGATGGTGGAATTTCTGAATTGGTTGCTGTAACTGGTATGGGTATCTCCATTTTTTTGAAAATGTTAGTTTCTATTTTTGAATATGTGTTTCAAGGGTTACATTACACTGATAGGAGGTCTGTCAGTCTGTCACAAGGATAGTTTCATCAGTGATGTCATGAGTGATGCCACTGACCATGTCATGAGTGATGTAATATGTGACGTCATCAGCAGTGCATTGCAGGCGCGCAAGTTATAGTGAGTCCAACTAACTATAACGTGGGAATTTCAATAGTTTTATGTTAGTAAAATGTCCAGCTAACTATAACTGGTGTGAAACCTATGGTTTTTTCTGTGAATTTAATAGGTTTTTTAAATGCTAATTCCTACTATAACTGGTGTGAAACCTATGTTTTTTTCAGTGAATTTCATAGGTTTTTTAAATGCTAATTCCTAACTATAACTAGTGTGAAACCTATGGTTTTTTCAGTGAATTTCAAAGGTTTTTTAATAGCAAATTTCTATAGCTATGAAATGTAATATTTTTTAAAATGAATCCTATATTGTATATTTATATAATACTATTTTTTTAATGTTTTTTTTTTTGCCCCGGAGCGCTCCCGGGGCACGTACCGATGCGCTTACCGGTAAGCGCAGTTTTGCTACGCACCGGTTCGCGTACTGGTGAGCGCCCCGTTTGCGCTATTGCCGCGAACGGAAACATCATTGTGACGTATCGCGTAGCCGCGTGATGCGTGTTAAGACGCACGGCGTAAGCGCACCCGGAAGCGCCGGAGCACATACAATCGCGCAAGGTAAGCGCCCTAACGCGCTTACGGTACGCGCCCATGGGCGCACCCCGGGGCGCGTAGTGTAAGCTGTGACCTCAAAATAACACTTTTCATTGGTTCAGAACACTTTTGGTTTCCAAATGATGAAAGCCCCCACCTTTTTTCCTCATTCTCACTTTGTTGTTTGAGTAAGGAAGACCTGCTGCTATTGTTAGAGAAATGGCTACAGTAGCAGCAGCAGCTGGAGCATCTGCACCACCACCACCACCTCCACCACCACCACCACCACAAGAATCACCACAACATCACATTGGTGGTCAAGAAGAAGAGGAGGAGGAGGGGGAGGAGGAGGAGAGAAGGCAGACAAGGCATTTCCTGCCTGAAGACAAAGCCCCATATAAACCTAAGGAGCACTTTATTAGGGAGTTTTTTGAAATCCCAAGGGCTGCAAAGAAGGTAAACGCTGCAAAGGTGACTTGTCTCATCTGTGGCGCCTTACTATCCAGGGGGAACCCTGCAAAAAAATATTAATTTTCGGAATCACACAATGATTCAGCAATGCAACGATTGCACCCCAATAACTATTCTGCAGCAGAGGTGAGAGAACTGTGCAGTAACCTTCCACAATCGTCTGCCAGCACCTCAACAACCAAAGAACCCACTCCATCGGGACCAGAAGCATGTCAGATGGTTCCAAATATACAAACTAAGTTTGGTGGTTTCAACATTGTTTGCAATTATTGTGGCAAAACCATTACTTATGGTGAGAAGAGTATTACCCTCATCAACATTGCTGGTGATAACCACAAGTGCCCGAAGAAACCCTCATTTTTTTAATGTTTTTTTTTGCTCCAGTTGAGCCGTTTATAAATCCCTGTTTTTTGTTTCTCCCCATAAAAAATAAAAAAAATATATAAAACTGTTCAGAAAAGCCAAAAAAAAGTAGAAAAATTTTCAAAATAACAATAAAAAAATATAAAACAAAAAGAATAAAAAAACAGTTCTTTTTAGAACTACCTCCAATTTTAAAAAACTGTCATTCTTTTTTCTCCAGCGTACGCTCCCCGCTACGCTCCGCGGTGCGCGTACTGGGTGCTCCCCCACGCAAATAAAAAAAATATATTTTTTTTGCCCCGCGGGGCCCTTTTATGGCCCCCACATCAAACCTAGGGGGTCAGGGGGGGTTTACCCTGCCCCCTTTTAGTCATTTCCCCTCTTTGTTTTTGCCACCTCTTGTGTCTCGATCCTACCGAGACACAAGATGGCGGCCACAACGGACTGTTTGGAATGTCTACAGACACCCGAGAGCCAATCAGCTTTCCGCTCGCGAACTCCCGTACCGCGCTGGTTCGCGCCCCGGTGCGCGTACCAGGGCGCGCTTACAGATATATATATTTTTTTGAACCTAAATTACTCAAAATCCACTGGAGCACATATCTTGAGACATAGCAAAGGCACATCGGGCTACCAGTCCCTACAATTTTGCCAAGTTTGGTGGAAATCCATTCAGCCGTTCAGGCTAAAAGTGAGGTCGACCGCCCTATTGAATTTAACTTGGGGAAAACAAGTTTTGAGACCCCCCCTTTTATCTCGACCCCCGCTTGACGAATTCCCCCAAACTTGCAGGGAAGGACCGGAGTGCCGCAAGGCAAATTTGAGGAAATTTTCAGGCAGATTCCTCAACCGGCGCCAAAGTTATTCCCAATAGAATGTTGCGATTTTCCTATTGAAAATAGTCCTAACTATAACTACCTACTGGCGAAAGCCAGTAGGTAATATATATATATAGTATAGTTAGGATTTTTTTCAATGCAAAATCTCAAAATTCTATTGTGAATAACTTTGGTGTCGGTTGACGAATCTGCCTGAAAATTTCCTCAAATTTGCCTCGTCGAGCTCTGGTCCTTCCCTGAAAGTTTGGAGGGGATTTGTGAAGTGGGGTCTGAGATAAAAGGGGGGTCCCAAAATGTGTTTTCCCCATGTTAATTTCTATAGGGCGGTCAAACTCACTTTTAGCCCGAACGGCTGAATGGATTTCCACAAAACTTGGCAAAATTGTAGGGACTGGTAGCCCGATGTGCCTTTGCTATGTCTCAAGATATGTGCTCCAGTGGTTTTTGAGTAATTTAGGTTAAAAATATATATATATATCTATGGCAGCGCCCCGGTACGCGCACCGGGGACCGCAGCGAGCGCGACACGCGAGGTGCGCACTGAAAGCTGATTGGCTCTCGGGTCTCTGTAAACATTCCAAACAGTCCGGAGCGGCCGCCATCTTGTGTCTCGGTAGGATTGAGACACAAGAGGTGGCCAAAACAAAGGGGGAAAACACCATAAGGGGGCAGAGTAGACCCCCCTGACCCCCTAGGTTTGATGTGGGGGTTATAAAAGGGTCCCGAGGGGCAAAAAAAATTTTTTTTTTATTTGCGCGGGGGGAGCGCCCGGTATGTGCACCGGGGAGCGGACTGGGGAGTGGCCCATGGGGAAAGAAGAATGACAGAGTTTTAAAAAAATGTAGCCTTTATTTATAGATTGGAGGTAGTTCTAAAAATAACTGTTTTTTTTCTTCTTTTTGTTGTTTTATATTTTTTTGTGTTTTATGAACATTTTGAACGTTTTTGGGCTTTTATGAACAATTTTTAATTTTTTGGGGTATTTTTATGGGGAGTAACAAAAAACAGGGAATTGAAAATGGCTCAACTGTAGCAAAATACATAAAAAACGGAAGAAATTAGGGTTTTTTGGGGCAATTGTGATTGTCACCAGCAAGGACGATGAGCTTTACGCTCTTTTCCCCATAGGAGATCAGCTTGCCACCATGAATGCATGTAATTCTAAAATCTTCAAATCGTTGTTGAATACAAGGCATCGTCTCCGTTGTTTCTGGTCCCGATGGAGTGGGTTGCTTTCTTTTGGAGGTGGTCCTTGAAGACTGGGGGAGGTTACTGGCCAGTTCCCTGAACTCTGCAGCAGAATAGTTGTTTGGATGCTTGCGGGTCATATGCCTAATCATGGTATTGTTACCAAATGAATATTTTTTGTTTGGGTTGCCCCTTGAGAGTTCCATGCCACAGATTAGGCAAGTTACCTTGGCCGCATTGACTTTTTTCTTGCCCTCTGGGATTGAAAAAAACTCCCATACAATGTGTGGTTTGGGCTGGTATGGGGTATTCTGTTCAGGCAGCCATCTTCTCCCCTCCTCCTCTTCCTCCTCTTCCTCTTCCTCCTGCTCCTCTTCTTGACCACCAATGTACTATTGTGGTGGTCCTCTTGGTGGTGGTGGTGGTGCAGATGCTCCAGCTGTTGCTGCTACTGTAGCCATTTGAAAGTACAAAATAGTTCTCTGTATTGCTGAAACAGGTCTTCCTCAGTCAAAGGACAAAGTCAGAATAAGGAAAAAAGGTGGGGTCTTTCATCATTTGGAAAAAAGAACTGTTCTGGACCAATGAGAAGTGTTATTTTCAGGTCACAAGACCAGGGATTTCATCATTATGAAACCAAAACTGTTCTGCACCAATAAAAAGTGTTATTTTCCGGTCACATGACCCGCGCGCTTACGCGGCACGCCCGGGGGCGCGCCCCTGGGCGCGTCGCGTAGGCGCGTCACATGCTTACATTGCGCGATCGTATTTGCTCGAGTGCTTCCGGGTGCGCTTACGCCGTGCGTATCACGTGTACGCGGCTACGAGATACGTCACGATGATGTTTTCGTTCACGCCAATAGCGCTAACGGGACGCTCTCCGGAGCGCGCCCTGGGGCGCTTCAAAAGACTTCGCTTTCCGGGGCGCTCACCGGGGCGCGCCCTGGGAGCGCTCAGGGTAAAAAAAAATATATATATATACATTAAAAAAATTGTTCTAAATACAAATAAAATATAGGATTCATTCATTTTCAAAAATATTACATTTTATAGCTATAGACATCTGCTATTAACAAAATTTTGAAATTCAAAGGAAAAAACATAGGTTTGGGGCCTTATATATAGTTAGGAATTAGCATTTAAAAAACCTATGAAATTCACTGAAAAATCTATAGGTTTTACACCAGTTATAGTTAGGAATTAGCATTTAAAAAACCTTTGAAATTCACTGAAAAAACCATAGGTTTCACACCAGTTATAGTTAGGAATTAGCATTTAAAAAACCTATTAAATTCACTGAAATAACCATAGGTTTCACACCAGTTCTAGTTAGCTGGAAGTTTTACTCGCATAAAACCATTGAAATTCCCACGTTATAGTTAGTTGGACTCACTATAACTTGCATGTGCAATCCACTGCTGATGACGTCACATATTACATCACTCATGACATGGTCAGTGACATCACTCATGACATCACTGATGACAGCATCCTTGTGACAGAGTGACAGACCTCCTTTCACTGTAATGTAACCCGTGAAACACAAATTCAAAAATACAAACTCAAATTATCAAAACAATTTAGATACCCATACCAGTTACAACAACAAAATCAATAATTCCAGGATCTATATACACATCCACTCATTCACCCACAGTTCTATATAGTCACTCATACATGTACTCACTCATGATATGTAGGGATACACCTATAAATCCTGTTACACACCAACAGTCACCCAAACGTTACTCACACACATACTCACACATACAAATAAACTATTGAACATCTATTTATTTGCATATACAGCTATACACACACTACCACTTTACTTCTAAGGAAACTTACACATACTTACTCTCTTAAACAATCACTTATAGAAACAAATACTAATATAAACAGGAACTCTTACAATCCCTCACTCTCACATGTACTCACTTATATACATCAATATTCACATATACTAGATTAAAACATATATAGTTATTGATAAAGACACTACTGAGACAGTCATTCACTCACTAACATATACACACTCATCCACCCATAGAGTCCTGCACATATGCTGTCTTCAAAACACATACAAACACAGAATCAGTCACTCATGCATGTATGTGCTAAGTAATACCCCCACCAAACCATATAGATACTGCTACTGATATTAAAAAACATCTAATAACCCATATACATAAACATGTAGCTACTCACCAACCCATGCAGCCACGTATACACAAAGTGAAACACTAATACATATAATTAAATATTTAAATATTACTCACTAATATTAATTTTTATTAAAGACACACATATACTGGATGGTGTCATCAGTGATGTCATGAGTGATGCACTGACCATGTCATGAGTGATGTAATATGTGACGTCATCAGCAGTGAATTGCACGCGCAAGTTATAGTGATTCCAACTAACTATAACGTGGGAATTTCAATGGTTTTATGCGAGTAAAACTTCCAGCTAACTATAACTGGTGTGAAACCTATGTTTTTTTCAGTGAATATATATATATGTATATATATCAGCTTACATATCACATCACTCAGGAAATGTTATATGACATCATTTATGACATTACTGATGACATCTCAGATGATATCATTGATGACATCACTAATGACATCATATAAGTTTCTTGTGTGCACATTACTGTGTAAACTCCTATGGCATTAAAGTCCTTAATAAGTTTACAATAGCTCAGAGTAATATAACGCACATTTAATGCCATAACAGATGTAATTCCTTAAGGTGTAGCAAGTGCGTGTTATTTGCAATATTGAACCTACATCATAAGCTTCACTGGTAGCCTAGTTCACATTAACAATCAACCACAGATATGTGGGAAACCCTTATTGCACACAGTGTTCAATATGTATACAACTGTTCAGATAAAGCCAAGTTCCTCAACACATGTTCCAGAATGTGTGCCCTACTATTGACAGCTTTTATCTGTATCCACCCCCTCACAGTCACAGAACCTACATTGAGAAATGAAGTGGATATAAGAAGAAAAGTGAATACTGTAAATAGTGTTCACTCTATAGAAAGTTTACTCTGCCCCACACTGATTGCAGTTAATTAAACAACAAGGGGTGGTGATGGACAGAGTTTCTGAATTAAGCAGAATACTCTCACCCAGTCAAGAGATCAGGGCTAGATCCAACACCGTTTTTTAGCTCACTGGACCATCCCAGCTCAGAACCTGCCTATATGCAAATTAGTCTGTTCCTGTCCCAGTGCATGATGGGAACAGGGCAAACCAAACTACCAAGCCAATTCTTTCACTGGGAAGGAAACAAGCTACCGGGGACCAGTTTCTGGCATTACAGCCGTCTTTGGCCCGGCTTGCTTGAATCCTGATGGTGCAATGAGCAAGGGACTCACATCTAAGTATACCCTTCCACGCTTATGGTGGACAAATTAATTAAACAACAAGGGGTGGTGATGGACAGAGTTTCTGAATTAAGCAGAATACTCTCACCCAGTCAAGAGATCAGGGCTAGATCCAACACCGTTTTTTAGCTCACTGCACCATCCCAGCTCAGAACCTGGCTATATGCAAATTAGTCTGTTCCTGTCCCAGTGCATGATGGGAACAGGGCAAACCAAACTACCAAGCCAATTCTTTCACTGGGAAGGAAACAAGCTACCGGGGACCGGTTTCTGGCATTACAGCCGTCTTCGGCCCGGCTGATTGCAGACAGTGAAAATGTCATGGGAAATACACCACACATTATACATTCTATGCAGCAGTTGTCAAAAAGACACTATTTACTTAAAATAACCAAGGTATGAAGATGCTAAATATTATACTACCAGCTGCCTTCATAATGTGATGACTTCTTTACAGAAAGCCCATCTTCTGAAGCGAAAGAGGCACATGTGCATAGGTTAGTACCTGGTGCACCCAGTCTTCTGTGTTATGTAGAAAATGTCATGCTGAGACAATTCTATCTAATGACGCAAGTCTGCTCACAGTACTTGTATTAACTATCCTGAATCTTAGCCCTGTTGGAAATGTTTCTGCCTAACCACAAAACGTGCTTGGAACATACAAGACACAAGTTGTCAACTGTCATCCGAACACATTACGATGCTGGTCAGACTGACTGTCTGACCGCTGCGGCTGTGATCTGAATCTGACCGGCAAGTCTAAGAAAGCCCCCTCAGCTCTAATACATTCCAACTGTTGCTACTGCTGTGGTCTCATCTACAGCAGTGTACATATCCCTGAACATGTTGCTGCAAGTGCGTACAAAACCACAGAAAGCATGTGAATTGTACACACATGCATGACTTATGTACCGATTCTCCCTTGTGCTCCATGTACCCCATTGCTGGAGTGTTGCGGAATGTGCATCGATCAGTCAAAGGGGATAAATACTGCAGAACCTGGATCCTGGCTCCTTAGGGTCGTAGACATCAGGGTACACCTGCTCAGGTGTAGGGAGACCTGAAGAAAGGGCTCAATGGCTGAGACTGCTGGGGACCAACCAATTCCCACGAGACTGTGGTGATCCGACGACCTCCGAAAGGACTGCAGCAGTGTTCCAAACCTGCATCATAATGACCCCCAAAGTTCCTCTTCAATACAAAGATTTATGACATGTTCACTACTTTTACAGACCTATGATGCATTAGGATCTGCTCGCCACAATATAAACTATAAAAGAAATGAACACACTTGCTGGATGATGTAATCTGTGATGCCATCAGTGATGTCATCAGTGATACCACTTGATTTTTCATGAGTGAGATCATAAATTATATCATAGGACATGTCATGAGTGATTTAATAGTTGAGGTCATAAACAATGCGCAAGCTATAGTGGATTACATTATTACCTCTTTTAAAAATTATTTCCAAATGGGAGGTGGTTCAAGTGTGGTGTTCCTGGAATCCTAATTTTAAATCCTAACTTGTGGTGAAGTTGGATTTTGAGTTACAATTTTGAAAATGCCACTTTTACAAACTTAGAGACAAGTAAGTGTGACAAGTCACTCCTTTCCTTATCCATGAACATACTTTGAATGAGGGGTAATTGGTAGGGAGGAGCAGGGATTGAAATAGGTGTCTGGCTGCAGTTTATGAGTTTTGTTTTATAGTGATTGCAGTATCATTTCATGTAATGGTGAGAGAGCAGGCAGAGGGTATGTTGGGAGGGCACACAAGGGCTTTTTGGGGATGAGGTTGGGGAGGGGCGTGAAGGTTGATGAGAGTGAAGGTATCGATTATTTTGATATTTATTTTGTATGTAGTAAGCTTGCAATGTGCAGTCAGTTGAACTGTTGTTTTCATCATTTCAGAGACCCCTGACGAAGAGCTTAGGTCGAAATGCATTGGACATAATAAATGAGCCTTCCTTGGTGTATGATTGACCGGCATGTGCCATTTGTCAAAACCTGGATGGGCAAAAAAAGAGGCACTTGAAAATGCCTAATAAAGAATTAAGGTGCAATCAAGCTGTCCCCGCAGTGATTATATAAACAGGAATGATGATGGAATAGGATTTTGGAAAACATGAAATGTTTGGATTACGGTGGTTAAAATAAGGATAACTGATGAGAAGTGGATAAAGGGGAAGAAGCATCCCTCTTTCAGCAGTGTTACAGATGGGGACTCGAGAGATCTGCCCCTTAATATACTTGGAAAGTAGCAGTTATGTTGGATGGTTCACAGCATCTGGACGCACGCAGCATTAAATATAGTTCATCTATAAATGTTTACGAAAAAGGGGAGCAGTACATTTTCACACTTACTTGTCTCTTGCTTAGCAAGTTGCCATCCTAAAAGTGAGACTGCACCCCATGGATTAAGTGAACCAGTATCAACTAAGCATCAGAGCTATTAATTGATCACTTCAGAGGCAGTGGTACAACGACGTTCTAGAATGGACTATGGAGTTACTCTGTAACTCTCCTGATGTGAACTAGCATTTGATTTTAAAGTCTGTTGAACCGAGTCTGTTTCTGTGGTTGTGCTATCACCAGACTACGGCAATGAGAGCACATTTATTTATGGATTTTGAACACGTCATTGGGGATTCATATGTTTTTAGGCGGCACATCTTTATTATTATCTTTATTAATGATTTTTTTTATGTTTCCGTTCTTTCACGTTTACTACAGAGGGGTGGGTGGAGTGTGAAGTGGCAGTATGGTTTTTCGTTTGTTGGGTGTTCGGGGAGTGTATTGTGGGATTTGGAGCTTTCGTGATTCATACATTTTTTAAACAGAAGCTCTGTCATTGGAGGAATAGATAACAGGGTTAATTTGTTTTCCATTGAAATTCAATGAGCACAAGAGGGCGGATTTAGCTCAAATAACGGTCCAATCAGAAGGGAGAGAGAGGACCCAGGTATTCTTGTGAAACAGCGTTAAGAAGTTAGGCTGCCGGTCACGGCTCTTTGAGGTAAATCGTAAATCTGTCTTGTTTGTATGGGACACGGGGATGGCAAATTTGAATGGGTAGTGGTGATGTACTCTGAAAAAGGGGTAATTGATAGGGGGGAGCAGGGGTTTGAATAGGTGTCTGGCGGCAGCTTATGACTTTTGTTTTATAGCAATTGCAGTATCATTTCATGTGATGTGAGAGAGCAGACAGAGGGGTGAAGTTAAATATGTTTGGAGGGCACACAAGTGTTCTTGAGGATGAGGTTTGGGAGGGGAGTGAAGGTTAATGAGGGTGAAGGTATTGATTATTTTGGTATTTCTTTTGTATGCAATAAGCTCGCAATGTGCACTCGGTTGAACTGTTGTTTTCATCATTTCAAAGACCCCTGAGGAAGAGCTTAGGCTCGAAATGCATTGGGCATAATCAAATGAGTCTTTCTTGGTGTATGATTGACCTGCGCATGCCGTAAATGCCTAAAAAAGAATTAAGGTGCAATCAAGCTGTCTCCGCAGTGATTATATAAATAGGAATGATAATTGAAGAAGAATTTGGAAAACATGAAACGTTTGGATTACTGTTAGGCGTTAAATGGGCAAAATATCGATTCCAAAATATAGACAAACCAAAATATCGAGTCCCAAATATAGAATGGACAAAATATCGAATGGACAGAATATAGACATCAAAAATATCATTTTGAAGGTAAGTAATGTAATATCGATTTTAAAAATATAGACAGTCAAAATATCGAAATACATAGTATAGTTTATTAAACATATCGAATTTTTAATCATATCGAATTTTTTAAAGTGTTTTTATGTTAGTATATGTGTGGAAAGTGTATATATATTTGTAATTTATTTTAAGTAATTAATTTTATGTTATTTAATTATTGTGTAATTTCATTCTGTAACGGGTTGAGGGTTTGTAGGGAAATAGGGTGGGAAGTAATTTAATTATAATTAATAAAATATGTTAATTAATTAATTGGTATTTATTTAGAAACATGGTTAATTAATTAATAATTGGTAATTAATTATTTCTTAATTGATAATAATGTTTTATTAATTGAATAATTGATAATTATGTGAATTAAATTAATTTATTTCTGTAGCAGGTTGTGGGTTTATAGGGGAATAGGGTGGGAAGTAATTTAATTATAATTAATTAAATATGTTAATTAATTAATTGGTATTTATTTTGATTAAACTGTTAATTAATATTTAATTGGTAATTAGTTAATTCTTAAATAATGATTTTTTATTAGTTGATTAATTGATAATTATGTGAATAATATTAATTTATTTTCTGTAGCTGGTTGTATGTTTATAGGGGAATAGGGTGGGAAGGAATTTATTTATAATAATTAAATATGTTCAGTAATTTATTGGTATTTATTTTGAACAAATTGTTAATTACTTTTTAAATGATAATGAATTAATTCCTAATTGATAATTAATTTGTATTAATTGATTAATTGATAATTATGTAAATTATATTAATTTATTTTCATTGAAGTGGGAATAGTAAAATGTACCCCTATTCTATCCAACGCTTTCCCTACTGTTGCACTCTCTGGAGTAGGAATAGTAATTTTTACCCCTACGCTATCCAACGCTTTCCCTACTGTTGCACTCTCTGGAATGGGAATAGTAATTTTTATCCCTACGCTATCCATCGCTTTCCCTACTGTTGCACTCTCTGGAGTGGGAATAGTAAATTTTACCCCTACACTATCCAACGCTTTCCCTACTGTTGCACTCTCTGGAGTGGGAATAGTAAATTTCACCCCTACGCTATCCAACGCTTTCCCTACTGTTGTACTCTCTGGAGTGGGAATAGTAATTTTTACCCCTACGCTATCCAACGCGTTCTCTACTGTTGCACTCTCTGGAGTGGGAATAGTAATTTTTATCCCTACTCTATCCAACGCTTTCCCTACTGTTGCACTCTCTGTTGTGGGAATAGTAATTTTTTACCTCTACGCTATCGAACGCTTTCCCTACTGTTGCACTCTCTGGAGTGGGAATAGTAAATTTTACCCCTACGCTATCCAACGTTTTCCCTTCTGTTGCCCTCTCTGGAGTGGGAATAGTAATTTTTACCCCTACACTATCCAACGCGTTCCCTACTGTTGCACTCTCAGGAGTGGGAATAGTAATTTTTACCCCTACGCTATCCAACGCTTTCCCTACTGTTGCACTCTATGGAGTGGGAATAGTCATTTTTACCCCTACGCTATCCAACGCTTTTACTACTGTTGCACTTCCAGGAGTGGGAATAGTAATTTTTACACCACCACTATCCTACGGTAATAATATTGTGTATTTTTAATAATATCATGGCAATATATATATGTTTCAACAGATATGTTTGTATTTTTTTTTATTAATTTAAGTATTTCTGAATATATTTTAGCAATTCTTTTTAATATTCTTTTAATTTGACATTAATTTTAAGAAATTCGATATTTTTATAATGTATATATATATAAATAAACAATATTTTGGGGTCGATATTTTGGTACTTACCTGTTTGTAGATAGGAATTCGATATTTTGTCTGTCGATATTTTGGAATCTATATTTTGGGTAGTCTATATTTTGTCCCTCGATATTTAGTCAGTGATCCCTGTTAGGCTTTACTGTTTTCAGTTTCTATTTTTGGTAAATTATGGTGGGGTTTTTTCAGTGTTTTCAAGTGATGTTATTACCTTAAAAAACTGTGTTTATTAGTGGTTACACATTTTCACGCCATTAAACACAACAGAAACAGTGTCTTCCGGTGTTTATGAAACATTTGCTTTTATTATTGCTTGCTTTCTGCACTGATAGTACATGGTATATAGAGTACTTACAGTGTATATGAGGTCAAAATACATTTTTGCAAATCAAACTTATGGTAGTACAATATTTCTTCAGTGAGTCTGTAGTCATGTGTGCTCACTCTTTCCTTCCCATGTAAACTTTTTTCTGTGAAAAGGCCCTCTCAACATTGACACTTGAGACGGGCATTGCCAAAATAGCCAGTACACAATTTGCTAACTCTGCCACTGACAGCTTTCCATGTCAATACTGGTGCACTTGAAGATTATGATTCTCTGGGCAGGTTCTGCAACATTTGCATTGAACTGGGCGCTTATGCCCTCAGAGTTACTGAAACGGTCAGAAGCCTCACTTTTGGAACTACAGAGAAGATTGCCTTCATGGAAGGAATCTAGAACTTTGTACAGAGCACCACAGTGACCTTTCATTGACTTCAAATGCCATATTTGGTGAAGGGTAATTAAGAAAAACAGGGGTGACCCTGTGTCCCTCAGAACCTGTGTAATTAATGGTTAATTAGAAAGAGGTTTTGTTGGGTAATAACACAAATAATTCACAACTGCTATTCAATGCAATCAAGGAAAAGAACAGAACCCCTCTGAAAAACACAAAACTGGGCCCTTACACTACATGGAAAGAAGACCCTATGCGTGATGTGTTGTACTTTGTATTTATCTGAATTAAATTCATTCAAATTGATTTTTCATACAATAAATACAACAACTGTCAAAATAATATTTAAAGTGTAGAAAAGTGACAATAGTGAATAGTGATCACGTGATAACACGATATGTACAATCATGATACATTCCAATACAATCGATATATACAAATATATACAAGTGTTTTATTTTCTAAAGGCCATCTGCTGATACGATTTTACAGGATCCTACTTATTTCTTTCAGTTTGATAGAATTCTAGAATTGCTGGGCCTGTGAAGAATGTCGACGTTTCGACCCTTCGGCGCCCGTGTTTAAGGTCGCGGCGGGTCTTTCTCAAGACGGATGTGCAAGGCACGACAGTCCTAGAGTCCAGGTCGGTCTGAATAGCCTGAAAAAGGAGGGCACAGAGGCCTCAAATCCAGATCTGTGCAAGGATCGTGCTGCTAGTCTAGGGTACAGCTACTCATCAGATGGCTGCAGTCAGTCAGCTTACCGCCGGTCCATAGAAAATAGCCAGTACACAATTTGCTAACTCTGCTACTGACAGCTTTCCATGCCAATACTGGTGGACTTGTAGATTGTGATTCTCTGGGCAGGTTCTGAAACATTTGCATTGAACTGGGCGCTTATGCCCTCAGAGTTACTGAAACGGTCAGAAAGGAAGCATCACTTTTGGAACTACAGAGAAGATTGCCTTCATGGAAGGAATCTAGAACTTTGTACAGAGCACCACAGTGAGCTTTCATTGACTTCAAATGCCATGGTTGGTGAAGGGACATTTATATGCATCATTGCAAGCCATTTCTCACACAATGTAAAATAAAAGTTCCTGAATTGCTCTTCAACTTTGCTTTGCTTACCAAGTGGCAAGCACTCTAAGATGGAACATTTAGCAGTGCTAGTCACTAAAGGTGTTGCCCAGCCTACTCTCAAGGTGATGTTTCACATATACACCAATTATGCTGAACACTTGGCAAACAAGGGTGTTTTCAAACTCTAGTTTTTTGATTATGTCCTGTAAAGTTCTAAGAATGCAGCAGAGTATACTTTTTTCACATCACTATCAATATGCGACCAAAGAGCCTCACATTTCTTGCCTTTGGCATCATCACTCAGCAATAATTCTGTAAACGGTTGGCACATAGATAATATAGCAATCACAGCCTCTAGGACTAAGAAGCACCAGCTAATGACACATTTGGGATGGCTCTTTCTTTGATGTCACAGAAAGCACAAAATGAAAAATATTTGTGTTTTAGTTCCGATGCATAACACAACAGTGCACCATAATGGACTGAAAATTTAATAGCATTCTTCATTCACTCTAAAGATTGCAAAAGTGCCTTCAGCATGCCATCTAGCAAGTGACAAGGTTCTCTTACAGGGAAGCACTTTAGCTCATGTATCAATTTTGACAGATCATCACACAACGTTTTCATATACGTAGCTGAATCATTGCAAATATGAACAATATCTCTCCAATCTTTGTTGAACTTGGAAAGAACCTTTTTGCAGCAGCATTCCAAGCGACACTCCGTTCCATGTGTTCCAAAAGTCTGTTGTCATGTTTTCACCACTATCCCAGATGCTTGCTGATAGCGCTCTTTTCCCATTTACTTGTCACTATACCTTGCATTGGATGTTAAAGCCTGAGGTGTCAATACTGACTCACTAGAAATTGGAGGCTGATGCATTAAGGGTTTTTACCCATTCTTTGTGGGTAAATGTGATGCCAAATAATCGGAATGATTCTTATGAAACCAGCCATTTTACACATCAGTGGAAGAATCAAATGCAGTCACCATATCAAATATGATTTTGAAATTTCTTGATTCTATATAGTTTATAAAATAATTAAACAAGACTAAAACATTGTTCTAAACCCTGCATCTTTAGACCAAAGACCACAAAGCTGAAAAAGCAAAAGGAAGAGAAAACAAAATTTTAGGGACATCCCTAAACAACAAAACTCAAGCAGAATAATGTTAGCCCAGTCGTTCTTGCTGGGAGCTTGTATAACATAACATAACATAACATAACATAACATAACATGTGTATTTGGAAAGTGCTATATCACCCAAGGGTCTCAAGGCGCTTAATAACAGATGTATATTGTTACCCAACTCAATGGTAAAGTTACATTGTATTAGCCCCTTCAGGAAGAAAAACAATGACTTTTTCACTCTCCTTTTCCTTTCTTTGAATGGATTTAGTTTGTGGTTCTGCAGGTGGTTTTTCAGTGTTTATATGTTTACACTGGTGAGGGCTATTTCCCTTACGGTGGGGTTTTATCAGTTATTATAGGTTTAAACCTAAAACCAGACAGCCTAATTATGGTGGGTAAAATAAGGATAAATAATGAGGAAGTGGATAAATGGGACGACGCATCCCTCTTACAGCAGTGCGATAGATGGGGACTCGAGAGATGTACCCCTTAATATACTTTTACAAAGTTGGCATTTTCTTGTCTTAGCCATTTGGTGCCCGCAGCTGTCTTTGGTTCCCTTACTGGGTGTAGTTGGCAGTTGGGTTTTGTGTACCACTCCTACACAGCCACACACAACGGGATCTTAGGTGTGTCTCAATGGACCATAACTGGCGGGACGGGAGGGAAGAGCTGGGCACAATAATGGGAACGATTCTTATGAAACCAGCCATTTTACACATCAGTGGAAGAATCAAATGCAGTCACCATATCAAATATGATTTTGAAATTTCTTGATTCTTTACAGTTTATAAAATAATTAAACAAGACTAAAACATTGTTCTAAACCCTGCATCTTTAGACCAAAGACCACAAAACTGAAAAAGCAAAAGGAAGAGGAAACAACATTTTAGGGACATCCCTAAACAACAAAACTCAAGCAGAATAATGTTAGCCCAGTCGTTCTTGCTGGGAGCTTGTATAACATAACATAACATAACATAACATGTGTATTTGGAAAGTGCTATTTCACCCAAGGGTCTCAAGGCGCTTAATAACAGATGTATATTGTTACCCAACTCAATGGTAAAGTTACATTGTATTAGCCCATTCAGGAAGAAAAACAATGACTTTTTCACTCTCCTTTTCCTTTCTTTGAACGTATTTAGTTTGTGGTTCTGCAGGTGTTTTTTCAGTGTTTATATGTTTACACTGGTGAGGGCTATTTCCCTTACGGTGGGGTTTTATCAGTTATTATAGGTTTAAACCTAAAACCGGACAGCCTAATTATGGTGGGCAAAATAAGGATAAATAATGAGGAAGTGGATAAATGGGACGACGCATCCCTCTTACAGCAGTGCGATAGATGGGGACTCGAGAGATGTACCCCTTAATATACTTTTACAAAGTTGGCATTTTCTTGTCTTAGCTATTTGGTGCCCGCAGCTGTCTTTGGCTCCCTTACTGGTTGTAGTTGGCAGTTGGGTTTTGTGTACCACTCCTACACAGCCACACACAACAGGATCTTAGGTGTGTCTCAATGGACCATAACTGGTGGGACTGGAGGGAAGAGCTGGGCACAACCACACAAAAGCCTAAATAGACTGTGTCCTAGCCCTACACAAGGCATTGCATACATCCTGTAGATAGTCTGAAGCCAATGCGGGAAGGCAGAACAAGTTTGCACTTCAAAAGCATGTCTTTTGTAGTGTCACACACTTCAAAGGCACCACTGGGTATACATACTGGGTATACATACTGGACCTCAGATGCTACCACTTTAGTACACTTCTGGACCTGTGGATAATCTGCCAAGAAGGACAGTTGTCCTGCTGAAGGACTGCCACTCTGCTGGACTCCTTCTTTACTGTGCAGATCTGTTGTCTACTGTGTTGACAGGGTGAGAAGGACTGGACCTTCATCTTCTGATCTCAGAATCCAGAGTGACTCCAAGGGATAGTTGGCTGTCCTACCGATGTGAAGTCTTAGTGGCATAGCAGGCATCCAACCTCTGCACCTGGACAGCCAACCCTTCTGCAGGCAGCCAACCCCACACTGAGTAGAGCCTTTTTCATCACCATGACATGAGGTTGGCCACAGGGACTGGCTACGCCAACTCCCCACAATCAGTCACCAGGAAGCAACCAATCCCACTCCACACACAGCAATGGGTCATGCATGGCATGTGTTTAGCCACAGGACCTGTCTTGCAGCCAGTCCCACCTTTCAACTCCTTGCAGTAAGTCAACCTCAAGCTGCACCACACAGCCTTCGGCCGTGTGCAGAGGGGTGTTGGCCACAGGCATTGGTCTACTTCCAGGCCCTCCTAACAAACGCCTAGCAGGGTGATAACCCCACATTGTGAACAGCCCTTCACATGGGCATATACTAAGGAGAGGGACACGCAGCCCCTTCCCTGACTCCTGATTGGATCCCATCCTCTGGACCTGTTCCAATGCAAAGGGGAGGAGGGACATGTGACCTACCTCCCCAAGCCTTAAAAGGCCCTTGGGAACCTCATTCCCTGGGGCAAAATACAATTAAACAGGGGAGAAGGGCATCCAGCCCACCTTCCTATGCCTTAAAAGGTCCTGGGGACCCCATCCCCTGGGGCCAAATAGAATAAAAAGGGGGAGGACGACCGTGCAGCCTCCTTCCCTGAGCATTCTTGGGCCTTTGGGGAGCCCATCCCCAGGGCCAAAATCTAAGGGGATGGGGAATGAGAAAACCCCCTCCTGGAGCCCTAATCATCCCCAGGGACTCCATCCCCTGGATCAAATACAATAAAAAAGGAAAGTAGGCCAAGATGCCCCTCTCTCTGGGCCTTATTATTGCCCAGGGTCCCCAACCCCCAGGGACATTCATTTTTTATAAAAGGGGGAGGTGGCCAAGATGCCACCCCATTCCTGAGCCTTCTCAAGCACCAGGGATCCCATCTTCTGGGGCTGTCCATTTTTTCAAAGAGTAGAGGGCCCACATGACCCCTTCAAGCCTCTTTTGGCCCCTAGGAACCCTTCTCCTGGGGCTGTCTTTTGGATCAAAAAGGAGGGGGCAATGTGTCCCACTCCCCAATTCGGATTAGACCCCTGCAACCCTAACCCTCTCAGCTGCACTACATTGAAAAGGGGACGGGCCACATGCCCTGCCCTTCTGATTCTTATTCATGTCAGGCAATCCCATTCCCCAGAACAAAGTAATTAATAAAAGGAGGGGCAGGAAGCCCCCTCCCTGAGTCTAATAATGCCCTAGTGACCCCATACCCAGGATATAAATAAAAAAGGGGGTGGGACCAGCATGGTACCCCTCCCTGACTCCTATAAGACATTGGGGACCCAATCTGCCAGGGTTGTATATACTTTGAAGGGGAGGGGCCGTATTGCCCCCCTCCCTGAGCCTCCTTTTGCCCTGGAGACCCATCCCCAGGGCTATTTTTATTTGAAAGGGGATGGGAACATGTGCCCCCTCTCCCTTAGCCCTATTAGGCCCTGGGCACCACATCCACAGAGCGTTTTTTCTTTTTTTTCACTGGTGGGGTACCATGCAGCCACCTCCCAAAGCCTATAATGGTCCCAGAGACCCTATATCCTGGGACCCCATTCTAAAATAGTGTGGTGCTCCGGTGCTCACCCAGAGTACCCACAAACAACCTGTGGGGGCTGCGGGAAGAGCCCCAGGAGAACTGTGGCCCCAGCCAGATCCCCACATACTACAGGAGCTGGCATGGTTTTGGCCCACAGGGAGCACCTATTTATGCTGTTACCTCCAGGTGGCAACAATATGTTCATCTGTTTCCCTGCCCGCATCAATGTGGACAGTGAAACTGATCTCAAGTCTGCTACTAACAGGCTGGAGCATTTGTAAAGCTCCTGCCCACTAGGAGTAGACTTTGTGTTTGCCTTTGTGTTTGTTCCCATTTTGTGGGAGCTTTATAAATGCACCCACCAGGCAGGAGCACACACAAGTTTGCCTGCCCACACAGATGTACGCAGGGAAACTTCTGTGCCCCAGTGGTGGGGAGCCAGCCCCAGGGCTTGGGTCCCCAGGGTAATTTGAAGCTGAGAGAAGAGGCAGTGTAGTCTGGTCACTGGGATATGGCTGAGAGTTAGATGTCCCAGCCTCTACTGTCACAGATAGGCCACTAACTCTTGCTTCTTGGGTGGTACATTGGACTCACAGAAGTAGCTATGTCAAGAAAAACAAAAAGAAAAACAAGCAATTGTAAATAATGCTCTACACAAACAATTGTTTACAATTGGTGGGTGGCATAACAAAAGTACACTGCTGGCCCCCTAGTGCCACTGACATTTGATGTGATTATGATTAGTAGAGTCACAAGGCCAATTTTATAATTTACCCTCTCATAGCTCACATAAAAAGCGCTGACTGTCTGGCAGAAAAGTATTAAAGCAGAATAACACCGGATTAAAAAACTGTGATTTTATTTCCTTTTCTTTTAAAGGATTTTCTAGTAACTAAACAGACACTTTGAGTGGAAAAAAAGAAATACATGACCTCTTATTAATGAGTAAGGCATTATACACGGCATTATACACTTTGGAGTACAAGTTGTGTTGTGCTAAATTAATGAGGCATGCTAGCCATCTAGTCGGGTACTTTGCTACAGTCTGCAGCTGGGGCAGCTGTAGTTGATAATTATCTATCTTTATTTCCAATGGCCCTGCTATTCTCCAAATGACTTTCGCTTTCTACCCTGACTCCAAAGGCGGCAGATGAATATTAAATAGGATCAAACGTCACACACCTGATGTATAAAAAAAAATGAAATTATTATCCTGTCTGCCGTAAGTATACATTGGATAAATCTATTCATTTCACTACAGGGAATCGAACGTGCTATATAGAGTACATTTGGAATGTTCTTCACAGTGTGTCCTATTTTCCAAACTTGAAATTCAAATCAAATCAGGCACTTAGTCCCACTTTACTCACTGGCCTCACCCACCACCACAAATTATTTCCAACAAATGAATTCGCTGAGCAGTAAGGAAAGGAAACTTGCTGTACTCTACTACAGGGTAAGGTAAAGGATTAGGCTTTTGATATAGAATAAAGGGGTGTCACTGATCATCAAGTTGTCATGTGACTATTAAGTTTTGGCTTATTTAGTCACTCTGGTTGATGAAAGTCGAAAGGGGAAAAGCTGAACAGGTGTAAAATAATCTGTAAAGGGAAACCATGAAAAATATTTTGGAATCACTTCACATGGCCATAAAATATGGATCAGACAAAGAATGGATTTTTCAATTTTTTGGTAGGCTGGGACGGAAGAACTTAGGACAAAATAAAGAAGTGAAATACTAAGAGCTTAATGAGTGGACAAAGGGAAACACACCTTGTGTGACTGGTTTGCAATGCATTAAGAAATATGTAAAAGCTGCATTAACTGAAGCAGATGCACATTGTACAGCCAACAATGCAGTCAAGTAATTGAATCATCCTGCACTTCAACCAAGGGTTGCCAAAAGCCGTTGGAGGGGAGGAAGAGCTCTCTTGCTCATTCATCCAAGCAATCCAATTATTTATTCATTTTGTCATTCTTCTATATTCACTATAGCCACCATGATTTAAGTGTTACTTTCTCTCATCCAGTCATCCTTAAAAATGTCCAATCCATTATCCATCCATTCAGTATCCACCCTTTATTTCAACCATCCTTTCACCTAGCCATCCCTTTACACAATTATAATGTCAGGCAAACACCAATAAGTATATTGAGCACCTGCCTTGCTGAAACTGAATCACATAATAATACTAGTCAAACGTAAAGTAAACTTAACTTACCTCTGAGTGTGAGCAGCATGCTGTTCTGGAAAAAGTGTTAGCATTGTAGAACTCAAACTCCCCCAAAAAATTAATACTCACCAAGCCCCGGAAGCTTGACACCGAGGAGATTGAGTACGTCCTGCCCCTGGTGTCAGCTGTTGGTTGGTGTGCCAAACCAGGCTTGTGTGCTTTCCCCAGTGCAGCCCATACTCCCACAAGGAATACGGACTGCTGAGCCATGTGCCAGCATTGAGCGGAGGTGACGTTGTACTGAAAAAAAAAGGCGCTGCCACCTCCATTCTCTGAAGATAGCCCGGGGCTGCACACGTGGGCCCGCCTGTTGTCCACAAGAGACACAACTGGTCAGGGGAGGGGAAAAGATGGGGGAGGAGAAAATATGGGAAGGAAAGAAGGAAAGAAGGAAGGAAGGAAGAATGGAAGAAAGTGTAATACAAAGGAAGTAAAGGAAAAATAAAAAGTACAAACAGCACGAAAAACACTAAAAAACATTTAATGCTGGAACACACTGATATAATAAATATAAATTAGGAGTAAATTCATTACGAGGTCCAGGATTTATGAGATTTAGTGCAGATTGAATAATAGGCACAGCACCATGAACAGAATAGAGAAAACAAGATGGACGCGCCCATGAGAACCATGTGGACTCATTTGCATGCGATTTCCAATGCAAGGACGCTCTCCACACGTTTGATGCAAAACACAATGAAAATGGATGCCCTGGGCAACTCCACCTGCTTGCAGAACTACGCATGGAGCAGCAGAGTTCCGTACCCACTTTGCAGAGTTCCGAGTAGCATGACTCCCCAAATTCTCCCCAGGCTTACTCTGGGGTTCTTTGGCACTCCAGCAGGACCAACCATCAAGATATCACTATATTTTCAACCCTAAATGCTCAATAATGCCTGTCCAAATTTACACAAGGCCATGTAAAGCACGCTTTTTGAATAAAGATCTAACTGTCTGCCAATTTTGGTGCAATTCTGTTCAGCCGTTTATTCTTTATCACTTCCCAAAATTCCTATAGGAACTAATTTAGGATGAAAAATGTTTGGAGATCCCTCTTTTTCTTTTTCCCTGCTTGACAGATCCTCTCGAAATGTTGCACAAAGAAGCTGAGTTGAGTGAACTATTTTGGAAGGTTTGTCAAATGGTGTCAAAGTGATTTGCAAAACAATAAAATCCCTTCAATGCAAACTCTGACCGACCACAACTGAGTAATATAACTTTGGAATCTAGTTAGGTTCAACATACAAACACAATAAATAAACCTGTGTTCAGCGTTTATCAGCAACTGTAGGGAGCAGATGGGATTAATTTAACAAAATGTTTGCAAAGTATTTAGTATGTCCACAACAATTCAAAAGTCAAAACACAAAATAGGAAAAAATATCAAACAACACATTTAGAAAAAGAGAGGAATATTTCATGCAAACAAATTACACCAAAACAACTGAAATTTAGGCCTGGTCGAAATTTAAATTACACTGACATTACTCAGATATTTTTGCAGTTTCGCTTTACTATTACATAAAATTCCGAAAATTACACCTTTACATCACTTTGCATAATTATGCACCATTTGCAATAAAAACATAACATCATACATGCCATTCAGGTAAGAATATAGTGAACACATGCTAACAACTGAACGCGAGAGGCTGTTGTCAATGATGCATCTGCTAAACTTTGGTTTAGAGCAAAATTATGGATTTGATTTATACATAATTATCCATACTTTCCTGTACATTTCACATGATTATACGAAAGCAAATTATGAGAACTTTCCATTCCCCAACTAAAATCCTATAAGGGCAACATAAGTTATGCATTATTTAGGTTTCATGACAAAACCACCAAGATAAAGTCAAGAGGCAATCAAAAGTCTCTATTTGGGCTTGACACCATGATCTTGTGGTGATTTCAGTTGAACCTAAATGTTGGGTATGTTGAATACCCATAGCAGGTTTTTCCAAACAAAGGGGCATTTATGGGCCCCTTGTGTCACCAGAGTGCCACTTTTTGTGATGCTCTGGTCACACAAACCTTTTAAATCACATCTACGATGCCAAACAAAACCACTGTGCGTGGTGTTGAATTGCCTCATAGAAATGTAGTAAGGCAAGGCAGGGCAAATCGCTGCAGCACAATAAAAGAGAGAGGAAACATGACTTACAGGGTTATTTTTCATGTAAGACAGTGCCCCTTCCTGCAAATAAACTAGCCTACTGACCATGCGGGTACCCTGTACCATGGTGCAACGTTGCCTGTATTAGGGCTAGGCCTTCCAAAACAGTGCCAGGGCAGGGGGGAAAGACAGGAATGCACCATATTGGATAAATACAGTGTATTCCTGCCCTATCACTTTTATGTACTGCAGTGCATCAAGGTGTCTTGCTGAGCTGCCCAACGCCATCTAAGTCTCTGAAATAGAAGTTGAAATCTTTCTGTTTGCAGGCTATATTCGTTGAAATCTTCTCAAAGTTTAATAGACTTTGGACAAGGTCCTGGAGAGAAAATTTGATTTTCATACAGATCAAAGTCCTCTCACTAGTCAGTTACTTTAACATCTTTTCCTGGCCAAGATTTTTTCCTTTTGACCTGGTCATTTTTAAGGAACTCAAAATACTCTATTGGAACAAAACTGGACATGTGTCTGATGAAGGCCTCCTCCAATAGACACCTTTGCCACAAAGTCCAGCTGACACTAAGAAGATTTTAGAAGTAAAACTTTTCGGATATTCTGAGGCTGTTCCTCTTGTTCTTTTCTGTGGCTTCCAGCATTCACAGACAGAACATAGGGGGCATTATTCACTCCAGCAGAAACCACTAGCATGGTCCAGTCCAGACACACTTGCTACAGGTGAGATGGACACACCAAGAAAAATTCATATTCAAGCTTGCTGTGCCTCTTGTATAGCTTTCACTAGATATTGAAGGGGTTCATGACCATTTTCTAAAATCACATGACCAAGATATTCAATCCCATCTTTAAAAAATTCAGATGATTCCCTCCTCAGAACTGCACCTCTTTCCTGAAAAAATGTCAGTACTTTCTCTAAGACACTGCCATGTGTTGGGTGATCCTGGCACCTGATAATCACTTTACGATGTGAAACAATATGCTTTGAAAAATTTAAGCTGCCAAAGCCAAGCTAAAAGGCATTAGGCAGTATTGAAATGGCCTAATGGGTGAAGCAAAAGCGATATAAAAGCTGGAATCTGGTTCCAAATTAACATGGTGGTAAGCTGATGCTAAGTTGAGCTTTGAAAACCACCTGCCCCTCTCTAAAGAGCCAGCATTTCCCTTAGTCCCTTAGTTTCCCATGGTCCACCCATGCAGTGCCTTTCCGATGTAAACAAATGCAATGCAGTGCTATGTTGTGTTAATTTGCGTTTTCTAAACCACGCAAATCAACTTTGCGTGGCTTCGTGAATGCCGAAAAGGATTTTGTGTTGGGCTGCAGCAGAAAAGTGACACCTACCCTGATATAAATTCATAGCAAATCTAGGCCCAGATAATCTAAATATTCAGGCGGCGTGTGGCCATGTTGGAACACATTATGGTCCTAAGAGTTTGGATTATAACGCATTGCATGTTGTTAATGTTTATTTTATTTATTTTTAAAGTATCAGATCTAAATACGTGGTAGAGTTCAGAAAGTATAGCTGGTTGTGAGGGCATGTATGTGATGATACAGGCCACCTGTGCTGATATTTATTAAGTAGTAGGGTGCATAAGAATACCCTAGTTCATATGATTCACATGGATAACTAATAGTGTGCAGAAATGTTTTGGTGTGTTTGAGTTTGAGTTTAAACACTTTCAGCCCTGGGTCTTTAGTGAACATTCAAGTATCGTAAATGATACATTCAGTATGTGAAATTTGGCAACTTTGCTTTTTCATATTTGGGTGTTATCCTTTACTGGCAGTCCTACATGTTATTATGCATGTATGTCTGCGGATACTGAAATGGGATCAGCTTTGAATTTTAAAAATGCCAAGATATTTTCCTTGGTGTTTGCTGTATACGCTGGAATCCCTCTCTTCTGCATCCCACCCACTAGGTTTTGATGTTAAATACATCTACATCCACCCATAGCCTTCTTCTATATGGGACCATATGTATAGTACTCTCCAAAACATGACTCCAATTTTCTTATCATTTTCTTTGTGCCTTTGAGTTTGACATATCTCTCCTATTGCTTTCGAACATTCTCTTCTGTTCCTGAATCATGTGTCTGAACAGGGGTTTGGTAAAGGTTTTTTTCCTGTAAGTCTGTATCGTTTCTGACAATCTTAAGATGCAAAGATGCAAAGATATGTGACTCAAGCTTTCTTGAAGTAGAGTGACTAGATCAAATTTTCGTTTCCACATCCAGTGATTACACAGACTGACTCTGATAATCACTTCATAATTTGGGTTCTTTTTAGTCATAACATATCTTTTTTAGAACCATGTGTGGTCCTGACTTTTGGGTTAGTCAAGATAGTACTTTATTCATCAGTGCTGGCATTCGCTGGATCCCTTATTAGGATTGTTCTAAATAAAGTTCTGATTTTTGGCATGTCAGATTTACTAAGGAGAATACTTTCTTTTCCATTTCTTCCCACCCATGTCAGACAGTGCTCCATCTTCTCTTGCCATTCATATTTGGGCCTTCCAACTACCTTTGGCCTGTTTTAACTCTCAGCTAGGGCATCAATTCCATTGAGGAATTAAGTATTACACTTTTCCTCTCGAGGGACTATTATTGACCAACTGTTTATTTGGCTTGCCATGAGGAGTACTCTACATTGTATTTTTTCTCTGCGGAAAGACATTGTAAGAGGGATTTAATTAATAGGGACTCTTTCCTTTCAAGCCATATTTGACACACATGACTTGAGAGCGCTGGTGTTTGGGTGAATTGGGATATATGCTCCTGCTACTAGTTCAAAAGGCTGGGCAATGGATCATCAATGACAAATTACCATTCCAGCAACATTGGATACTGATGAACAATGTTGCCATGTCCTGGGGACAGATGGCAATATATGGCTAAAGGGGACAACACAGTCCTAATAGATCGTCCCAATTCATTGTTAGATGATTAAAAGGAGAGACTCTTTTGTATAATTCATTTTGTGCTTTTTCCAAGCAAACCTCAAATTTATATTCGGCTAATTTTTTTAAATACGAATCAAATAAATCCTTGCAAGCAGAAAAATATTCATGAGAAATTTGGGATACATTTGCAGTGGTATTTGCATTGTCATTTACAGGTCCATTTCTTTCTCTCCATGCCCCAGTCTGGGCCTGAATTCACCACAACGATCTATCTGTAGATTCTGGTAGTATGTTAAGCACAGCATAACTGGCTGAAGATCTACTGTGGTGAGCCCCAGTGGCACTACTACCATCTTTCACCTTTCAAAATACATAAGGACCGCATTTAATTACAGCAACAACTGTCAGGTGGAATTTAATTTTGAAGGGCTTGTATGTGGAGGTGTTGTCACAAACACCCCATCAGTAACCCCTTTTACTATTTTCCGTACTGAAGTCCTTTTCCTTTTCCTATAAGAATCATTATCTTATAATTTTAGTTGTCATTGGTGACATAGGAGCTGATTAATATGGCAGATGGACTTCAGTCTGTCCGCCATCGTATCTGAAAGTAGGACCCCCTGCCTACAAGGTGAGGGTCCCACAAGGCTGTTTACAATGCGACCGCCATCACAGCGGTCACACTCCCCAAATTTTATAGTGTGGCGGGTGCTACTGCAAGCAGCACCCGCCGCATGTAAAAAAATCACATTTCACATATCCCTGCACTACATGGTGCAGGGAGATGTAGGGGGGCAGCATAGGTGCCCTCTAAAACCAACCTGCTGGGGGAAAGTGGGGCCCAATACAGGCCCTCAAAGTCCATTCTGCCAGCCTTTGCATGGCGTGTGAACCTCTATGGAAAGGCTGGCGGGGATGGTACAAAAGTACTTACAATCTATTCAGAGACAATGGTAAGCGGCAAAGTCAGCATGCAAGTTTGGGGTTGTATTGAAACAAGATGGCAGCCATTCCTGATCATGTGCTTTTGACATTAGACAAGTACCTGAAAAGAAGTAACTATTCATGTTCCTTCTTCATCAGCCTTCCTGTTCTCGCCACCCACCTTCGTCATAGAGGGAGCTGGGCCTGGATGACGTGGTTGTCAGAAACAATACAAAGCCACCACATCTAAGCAACAATGAGTATCTACATAAACTGATGGAAACTATTGCAAAAACAAATCACCGAAAATCAAGAAACTGATGGGATTCTCTGAGAAAACAAATGGAATTCCAGAGACTGTGAGTTGCAAGCTTCACAGACACCACAGGTCTTCTCAAAACTTTAACACATTTGTACATAGGTTCTGAAAACTTAATATAAATTTGGGTGTATATTCAGTGTCATGTTAAGGATTTTGGGGTTCCAGGGCCTCAAATGTTTTGGGTACCTCTGTTTGGAACAACTTTAAATTTAATTACCCATTTACTGCAAATTCAAGCCCCATGATGTCGAAAAATATAGAATTATATATAAAAGGATGCAATAGAGAAATAGAGAGAAGAACAAAAAAGCAAAACTTCATTTTCCATGGGCCCCTTGGAAGGTCAGGGCCCCGGGCAGTTATCCACTTTGGTCCATGCCTTAAAACTTGCTATTCTGCAAATGTAGGGGCATATTAGCAAGAAATGGCAATAACTATCGCTTATCTAGGTTAGCGTTAGTTTTTTTATCACCATCGATCCCTGCAAGTTATCGCCCTGTTAGCGACGTATTACCAACGAGTTGCTGACATGCAATAGCTTCAGGGAAAACTGCTGCTAACATTACTGCGATGGCGTTAATGAAATCGGCGATAGCTGGCGAAATCCAGAGAAAAGCCCTTAGCGATAGAAAAAGGCATGCTAAGCAGCAAGTGTGGACTTCGCTTATCAGTCCACCTCCAACATAAAAGATGTACAAAGAAAAGTGTAAATGCAGATTTGAGCAGCCAGGGCCAAGTGCAGCACACATCAACAACCCCCTCAAGCCACCCAACATCCCGGTTGACCAGGATGAGAGTCTGGATGCCTCACTGGACCTGCGTCTGGTTCCCGAATCCCTCGCTGGATGTGCGTTTGGTTCCTGGATCCCTCGTTGGACCTTCACCTGGTTCCTGAATCCCTTGCTGGAAATGTGTCTGTGGGCTGCAGTGGGATGTGTAATAGCTGTGGAGTTGATGAGCCGTGATAAGAAAGACATTGATGTGCGATGATCGCCCGTACCTGGTGGTGAAGTCTGGCAGGTCGCATTGAGACACATAGCTGAAGTGTGTGAGAAGCCTGCTTAGTGAACCTTGGTGCAGTCAATGGTAGAGGTCATCCTATGCACCAACGTAGTGAGGTCTGCTTTGACTACTATAATCCACCACTACACCAGGGTGCACAGAGAGGATTACGAACAGTGGGTCCCGTCTCCCTGCATCACAGGACGGATGATGTTGGGCTGGCTGGATGCTCTGGAGGGTGAGGCCCCTGTGCTACGCCAAACTTGTGTGCTGTAAGTGCTACAACTACACACCTAAGGGAGCCCTGCTTCATCAACTTCATGGGTGGTCCACCAGCGGACTACGCTGTGACTGCTGTACCCAGCCCAGTGAAAGCACACCTGGCTCAGGCTCCTGCTGGCTGAGTCAAGGATTTGAAGCGAGTGCAGTGGACTGCACCACGGGGTCAATGTCCAGGTAAGGAGAAGGTGGGATGCATAGCGCAGCAGGGCCTGGTGGAGTCGCTCATGCCAAACACACGTAGATGACGCAACTCCAGTGGCTGCTCCACCACTATGTTGGAAGAGCGTTGCCCCACCACCCCAAGCTGGGCAGAAGAGGACCAATCATTACATGACGATAACTAATTTAATCAATCACACAGGGGAATTGTTAGCGCGCAACTCATCTATGAGGGTTGTACGTCACTGGGTGGGGGGGGCGCAGATCTGTTAGCCAAAGAGCCAGGTCTTGAGGGTGTTCAGGGAGAGGGCACCTCTGATGTCTGCTGGTAGCTCGTTCCAGGTATTGGATGTAATGTGGGAGAAGGATCTACTGCCTTTTCTGGCTCTGTGGTTGCACGGCCTTTCGGACGGTGCAAGGTTGGAAGATCAGATGTCTCATCTGTGTATGTGGAAGTTGATTCTGTCGTTGAGTTATTTGATTAGGTTGTTGTGTAGGCATTTGTAGGTGTGAGTAATGATTTTGAAGGTGACTAATTTTACCAAGGAGAGACAATGGAGCCTACGTAGGTGTTGGTTGATGTGTCAGTGCCGGGGGATACCAAGGATGAGTCTGGTGGCGGTGAACTGTAATATCATTAGTTTGCGGAGTAGGGACTTGCTGATGGCAGCGTAAAGTGCATTTCCATAGTCCAGTCTGCTGGTGAGGAGTGCATGGGTGACTGTCTTCCTTGACTCTGGGGGTATCCATTTGAAGGTCTTGCGAAGGATGCAGAGGGTGTTGAAACAGATGGAGGTGACTGCGAAGACCTGTCTGTTCATCATGAGGGAAGGGTCGAGTATGATGCTGAGGTTTCTGAGGTGGTCCGAGGGGGTAGGTGGGCTTCTGAGGGCAAAGGCCAACAGGTGTTGTCACATGCTGAAGGTGTGGTTCCAAGGACAAGGACTTCCGTCTTCTTGCCATTGAGCTTCAGGCAGCTATTGGTCATCCAGACTGCGATGTCCTGCATTCCTTTCTGGAAGTTGAGTCTGCAGATGGTGGGGTCGTTGGTGAGGCAGAGGATAATCTGGGTATCATCAGCGTAGGATACGATGTTGAGGCTGTGTTGCCGCATGATGGCGTTGAGGCTGCCATGTAGATGTTGAAGGGGGTCGGGCCCAGAGATGAACCCTCTGGAACTCCGCAGGTAATTTATCTGGTATCGGAGAGGAAGGTTTTCAGTCGGATCCAGTTGAGGGCTGTTCCATATATGCAGGCGTCGTGTAATCTGGTGACTAGTCTGCTGTGGGAGACGGTGTTGGAGGCCGCTGAAAGGTCGAGTATGATGAGGGCTGTGGAGTGGCCTTAGTTCAGTAGGTTGCGGATGTCTTCTGTGGCGGTGAGTGAGGTGACCTCGGTGTTGTGGTAGATGTAGGGGTCGGTGGGGCCCCCCGAGTGGATGCGTCTCATGGTCGAGGTGGTGTATTCGGCTGTGACCAGTGTCCAGGTGGAGATGGTGGTCTGGCTGGTGTGTTGGGGGGCTTGGGCTGGCTGTGGCATGTGATGGAAGGACTGCAAAGTTGTTGTGGAGTATTTTCGATCTTGAGGTGGAACTAGGTTCCACGCATATCGCAGTGCTCTTGGGATGGGGTGATGTCTGTGGCTTCGCTGCGTGTGTTGGTGAATTCATGAATGACCTTGAAGAGTTGCCTGGAGTTGGTGGAGTTGATGTGGATTTGGTTGTGGTATTCTGTCATGGCGTCTTGAAGGTGGTGTAGATTTCAAGTGTCTTGGTGTTCTTCTCCAGGCACCTGCAGGTGCGTATTGCTTCTTCTAGATCAGTGGTGAACCAGGCGGCTTTCCTGGGGTGCGTTTGTTGGGCTTGCATTGCGGGGTGAGCTTATATGTGTAATTGGAGATCCAAGTATGGAG
Source organism: Lissotriton vulgaris (assembly GCF_964263255.1). NCBI lineage: Eukaryota > Metazoa > Chordata > Amphibia > Caudata > Salamandridae > Lissotriton > Lissotriton vulgaris. Next base: position 1,088,225,279 of record NC_141696.1, on the reverse strand, counting down.
TTCACTGGCTGCAACGCAGGCGTTGGTTGTGTTGGAGGCCGGGGTGGTGGTTAAGCTCTGGCGGCAGTAGGTGAACTGCCCAAGGGTTCGATTTGGCAAGGCCTGTTATCAGTCTCGGAGTTTTCCGTGGTTGAGTGTGTGTAGGGTGACTGAGCTATAGCAGTGGCTGGCTCGAGATACAGGGTTCCTGTCGCTGGTCGCAGCTGGGACACGGATGGGCACAGACGGGCATGCCATAGGCGCGCCTTCAGCGCACCTGCAGCACGCGTCTGCAACGCGACTGTGCAGCGGCTACCTTTAAGTAGGGAAAGGGGAGGAGCGATCATCTGAGATGCGGGAATGCGTGAGGACAGTGGTGCGGGGCCGCTGGGGTAGTAGCTGCGGAAATCGGAAGGTTAGGGCTCAGAGAAGATAAAAATACAGAATGATAAGGGATAACTAACTGATGTGATCATTCTATGTATACTCAGGGTGTGGGAGGGTGGGTAGTACTGCTCCAAACATGGAGCAGGGCATGGGCGGATTGGCATGCCCACTCAAGTATTCCAATGACTGTTTGGCCGGCCAACTCATGATGCCCATAGCAGTCATGCACACTTCCCTGTTCGCAATGCAGGCTGCATTTCAGAGTGCATGGAGATCATGGCCACCGCTACGACCCCTGGCTGCATGACCTGTCCCATTGCCAATTACCAATCACACCACCACATTGCAGCGTTGTGATTGACTCAGGGGAGGGAGCCTGACTGCCTACTTCCTTTTCCTAGAAGCAGACCCGGGAGAGCAGGAGCTATGAAGACATGGAACACAGCTTTAAGGTAAGAGTTCCATCAAAACATTTTTAGCAACACCCGCTCACACACACACATCCCCGAGTCCATGCACCATCCAGTGTTCTTTCCGGCGTTTACCACTTCACAGCTGTCCAACCCCCTGCACTTCTCAATGGTGGCCGCTGTGCGCCAATGCACAGCGGGTGTACCTCTCTTGTGCCTAATGCACATTCGTACTTGCAACGCATGCCATAACATTGCATTCCATTCCAATGCATACTAATACTAGGCACATTGCAAAAGTAGAGTAGGTGTTACATAGCAGTGACTTAAGGAACACTGTTCCCACTTCGGTGAGTGCAACCCAAAACTATCCTTTGCACCACAAACCCAACCATGAAACCTGGAATTTCTTTTTTAGCATTCACAACACACCCAAAAATCTAATTTGAGACTAATGCACACCCCATTTTTCATATTTTACCCCAAAATAACCCCATTTTTCATATTTTAGCCCATGATACACCCCATTTGTGGGGCGTGGCTTGGCGAGCCATGATGGCAGCCGCAGTTTGCTGAGGGTCCGAGACCAGGGCGGCCTAACAGCTTGTACCACCTTGTCGACCAGGGGAGCAAAAACATCACCCTGACGGCAGACTCGCCTCTACTCCCATAGATGCTGACGGAAGGTGCCATCCTACCACATTGGCGGAGCTGTAGCCGATTGCATCTGACCCCAGCCTCCGACTCAACATGGCGGCCGCCCGTTACTAGCCCGGGCTCACCAGTGAAGCGAAGCGAAGCGGAGCCTAAGGTGTCTGCCGGGGACGATTTTCCAGGTGTTGGACTCCCAAGCGGTACGTGGGGCTCCTGCCGTGTCCCCCGCTGCCACCCACCAAGACTCTGCTGTATGCCGGGGGCACGCCAGAGAGGGCCGGTGATTGACGGCGGCACCTCCTGCTGACAACGGCGCCGGCAACAGACCATCTTCACCCACCAGCTCCGGGGGCCATACCTCCGCTCTCCGCGACAGACGGGCCTGGGCCCGAGGGCATAGGTGTGCCCCCCCCCTTTGCTGGCCACGCTGCTTTGCGCCAATGGCAGCCTGACCCCAAGATGGTGACCATGGGGACACGCTTTCTGTGACCGGCAGCTACAGGCTCCAGGGACACCAAAGCGTAGAGGCACAGAGGCTAAGCGACACACCAGAGACTCTCCGCTGCCCCTGCATCTCCCCTCATACCCAACAACGCCACCTGAGGGACCAGAACACAGCCAACTCCTGCCTGACCTTAAGATGGTGGCTCCGACACCCTAAACAGACCGGAACTGGCCGCCCTCCTCCGCGGACCCCTCCCTCCTGGAAGTGTGTCACAAGGCCCCATCAGTATCCCACCGTGGGGTGACCTGGGGTAACCCCCCCTCCCGTGACCGCTGGCTGTGCGGCTCCGCACCTAAAAGACCACCTGACCCCATGCTGGCACCCACCCAGTGATGCTCCCAACATCCAGTGGCCAGGTTACCCGGAAGACCCTTTGTGTGGAGGCACAGGAGGTGTGAAACTTTCCGCTAGCTCACAGCTGCCCCTGTCCGACCACGCCACTTGGTGGGCCAGCTGGCAACCACCTCCCTGCCAGTTCTTGGCCAAATGCTCAGGACGCATTGAACAGGAAGACACCGGCCACCCGCCTCACAGACTCGGCGGCTGGGCTACTGGACAGTTCCCACCAGGGGCGTAAGTCACCAGGCCACAGTGGTATCTCGGATCTGGTGCTCTGCATGGCACCCCCCCCCTACGGAACACGACTGGCGGAGCAGCGAGACGGACCCCATTGGAGGGGGGGTGATCTACGGGCGCACTACTCCCCCTATATCAAGAAGTCCACCAACAGGGCGACGGTCTCCTGGGGATAAACTGACTCAGCCCAGCCACTGCGTCTCGCCCTTCAATCGATACGAGCGAAACCTACAGTCGATACCATGGGGAAACAGACATCGGTCCCGGAAACAGCCCCCGAGAACCAGCCCAGAACCAACACGCTCCCTAAAGTACTCACGGCCCGCCAGACCCAACCATCTCGGACAAACTGAACCAAGTCCTGGCAGCCATTGAACTCTCCAGGGCCTCCATGGAGGAACGCATCGGCACCCTCACCACGGACATCAACCTAATCCATGATGACCACTGTAAGTTGGCTGATAGGGTGAAGGAAGGGGAGCGCACACTCGCAGACTTACAACCCACCCTACGCACGCAACAGCAAACCCTTCGAACAACCTTGGGACGCCTGGCTGCTGCGGAGGATCGCCTGGATGATTTGGAAGGGCGTTCCCGGCGCTGCAACATACGGGTGCTGGGTCTTCCGGGGGGGTCGAGGGGACGCATCCCATCGAATACATGGAGGCATGGGTCAAGTCCTTCACCCCTTCTAAGGACCACACAGCTTTCTTCTCCATAGAGCGTGCTCACCGGGTCCCATCAGGCAAGCCGCCATCCGGCAATGCCCCTCGTCCCCTGCTTGCGAAGTTCTTCCATTTTCAAGACCGCGAGGTGGTGCTGCGCGCCGCCAGGTGTGTGGGTCTGCTGCTGGTCGAAAACCAGCACATCATGATATTCCCAGACTACGCCAAAGCAGTGCAAAAACTTAGAGCCTCCTTCATGGAGGTGAAACGCCGACTGCTGGCAAATGACATCCAATACTCATTGCTATTCCCGGCCCGCCTGAAATTCATCCACGCTAGAACCACACACTTCTTCTCCACAGCGACGGACACTTGCGACTTGCGACTGGGCAGACCAACATTGAACGCAAGAAACCAGCGGATGAAGAGCCGCGTAGGCGCACACAAAGGGTACCACGCAACCGGAAACGTGTCACACAACAGCCGCAGTCCCAAGAACAACGTACCTGGAGGGAGCCTGCGGGACGCCACGTGGTGGAGTCCCCGGGCATCGAACAGATTGTGCGAGAACGCCGCCAGGCTCTCCAGGCTGTTACCGATCTAGGGGCTTCCCAGTCTGAGGAAAACGCTGAGGTGGCCCCCCACCTTTTCTTGTCGGGAAGCGAGGACGACAGCAACGGTGCCCGTCCCACAGCTGACTCTATTACCCTTCCTTCGGCAACTTCACTCCTCACTGGTACCCTCCGCTGAGGGAACCGTACACTGAACGATGTACCATGGAGGCCGCCGACACTGATAGGCGCCCGGACCCAGGCACTTCTGCCAGACAGATACTGGTGCCAGATATTGCGGCCCACTTATCTTACTACACTCTCCAATGACGAACATTACTCCTGCTAACGCCCCGGCCGGATCTTGCCTCACAGACACGCACTGCCACCCCCTTGCACTGTTTGTTCGCTCACTTGTACTATGAGCGCCAGTTTGGACGTATCAAGTTCTCAGATACGCCCCACGTATTGGGCTAGTTTTCCCACCCAGTTACAAGTAGCCCTTACCCTGTTTTCATACCCTCCGTACCCCACAGGAGACATGTACAGCGGGACAGCCAACACACCCGGGCGGGAATGGGCAGGGACCTTAGTGGGACCGATGCGGCTCAGCCACACTTCAAGACCATGCCCTTCATCAGCACAATTGCGCTCCCCAGCGCGGGGCCTGCCCACCAAACCTCCCAATGCAGTGCGCCGATGTCAGCCTTCTCACCCTAAATGCCCGGGGCCTTCATTCACCGCGAAAGCGATATGCCACATATGCTTATATCAAACGTCAACATGCGCAAATCGCGTTCCTCCAAGAGACGCACCTCGCGGCGCCAAAAGTTGACCAGCTTAGGTCTCGCTGGCGCGGCACTATCTGTGCCGCATCCTACTCTGCGTTCGCGCACGGCGCGCTAATCGGGGTTCGCCCGGGCACCCCCATTCAGGAAACCCGCAGGGTGGTGGACAGGGAGGGACAGTACGCCTTGTTGGAGGGACTGCTAGATGGGCAACCCATTTTGTTAGGCAGCATATATGCTCCAAATACTGAACAGGAAAAGTTCTGGGACTCCCTCTCGGGCGCGCTAGCTCCATTCGCATCCCTCCCCTGGGTTTTATGGGGCGACTACAACTGTGAACTCGACGTTACACTTGACAGATCACATCCGCCTCCACCACACTCCCCGGCCCACACACGGTCAGAGCGCTTCCGCCGCTGGGTTGGTCACTGGGCGTTAATAGATGCGTGGAGAGCCCATCACCCTCACACAAGGCTTTACTCATTCCATTCTATCCCCCATAATTTACGGGTCCGGTTAGATAGATTTTTATGCACCTCATCCCTAATACTTGGTCCGGATAGTCTCTGACCACGACGCACACATCCTACGTATCCAATGGAGACCCCCCCACCCACTGGTGCCCACATGGCGCCTCCCACGGGACTGCCTCACCGACCACACTTTCCGGCACGACCATGCACTAAGTATACGAGAATACTTTGCTCATAACGCTGGGTCCGCCTCATCCAGACTAGTGGAATGGGACGCGTATAAAGTAGTGGACCGAGGGACATGCATCAAACGAGTGGTAGGGGTCCGCCGCACATTGGAACGCACACTTGTCAACACCAAACACAAGCTGGCAACACTCACGAAAAAGGAGTATGCGGATGCTGTGACACCGGCCCAGGTAGGGGAAGCCAGAACGCAGTACACCACGGCCCTGACGGATCTGCGCAAATTTAACTTTCGCGCATATGCCACCCAGATCCACAAAGAACAGGACAAAATGTGTACGCTCTTAGCCTGGTTAGCCAAGCAGGATAGTGACACCAAACCCATTACGGAGATCCTGTCACCCGCGGGGGTCCTAGTGCGCTCCCAACTAGACATTTTAAACGCATTTCAGCAACATTATGCTGTGGTTTATGACACCCAGACGGACCTTCGACAGGGAGCAACCAGCCACTTTTTGTACCCCCTTCTGATCCCGCGCGTCTCGGATGCTGATAGGGACACCCTAGATGCCAAAATATCGGAGGCTGATGTCTCTGGCGCGATCCGCACATTAGCACGAAACAAGGCACCGGGTCTTGATGGCCTGCCCCTCGAGTACTACAGCACTTTTTCTTCCCTTTTGGTCCCCCGTCTGACCGCTATGTTTCTGGACGCATTTGAGAAAGGAGAACTTCCGGAATCTCTTTGCGAGTCCGTCATAGTAACGTTCCTAAAACCACACCGAGATCCCCAATGGTTGTCCTCCTACTGCCCCATCACACTACTCTCTTCCGATTGCAAGGTCCTGGGTAGAATGCTAGCAACCCGGTACAAACAAATACTACGTCCCTTAGTACATCCGGACCAATGCGGATTTGTTCCCGGCATGAACACATCCCAGAACATCAGACGATTGTTCAACGTTCAGGATCAGGTAGGGGACGCCTTCCCCCTATGGCCATTATCCTCGACCTCGAAAAGGCCTTTGACACCTTAACCTGGCCATATTTATTCGCAGTCCTGCGTCGGGCGGGGATAGGCTCCACCGTTCTGCGATACACCAACCTGCTATACACGAACCTTACGTCTCGGGTATGGCTGGGTCGATACATTTCATCCCTGCTGCCAGTCAGGAGGGGTACCAGGCAGGGTTTCCCCCTGCCCCCTCTGATCTTTGCCCTGGCGGTGGAACCCCTGGTGATCCGCCTACGCCACCGCTACGACCCCTGGCTGCATGACCTGTCCCATTGCCAATTACCAATCACACCACCACATTGCAGCGTTGTGATTGACTCAGGGGAGGGAGCCTGACTGCCTACTTCCTTTTCCTAGAAGCAGACCCGGGAGAGCAGGAGCTATGAAGACATGGAACACAGCTTTAAGGTAAGAGTTCCATCAAAACATTTTTAGCAACACCCGCTCACACACACACATCCCCGAGTCCATGCACCATCCAGTGTTCTTTCCGGCGTTTACCACTTCACAGCTGTCCAACCCCCTGCACTTCTCAATGGTGGCCGCTGTGCGCCAATGCACAGCGGGTGTACCTCTCTTGTGCCTAATGCACATTCGTACTTGCAACGCATGCCATAACATTGCATTCCATTCCAATGCATACTAATACTAGGCACATTGCAAAAGTAGAGTAGGTGTTACATAGCAGTGACTTAAGGAACACTGTTCCCACTTCGGTGAGTGCAACCCAAAACTATCCTTTGCACCACAAACCCAACCATGAAACCTGGAATTTCTTTTTTAGCATTCACAACACACCCAAAAATCTAATTTGAGACTAATGCACACCCCATTTTTCATATTTTACCCCAAAATAACCCCATTTTTCATATTTTAGCCCATGATACACCCCATTTGTGGGGCGTGGCTTGGCGAGCCATGATGGCAGCCGCAGTTTGCTGAGGGTCCGAGACCAGGGCGGCCTAACAGCTTGTACCACCTTGTCGACCAGGGGAGCAAAAACATCACCCTGACGGCAGACTCGCCTCTACTCCCATAGATGCTGACGGAAGGTGCCATCCTACCACATTGGCGGAGCTGTAGCCGATTGCATCTGACCCCAGCCTCCGACTCAACATGGCGGCCGCCCGTTACTAGCCCGGGCTCACCAGTGAAGCGAAGCGAAGCGGAGCCTAAGGTGTCTGCCGGGGACGATTTTCCAGGTGTTGGACTCCCAAGCGGTACGTGGGGCTCCTGCCGTGTCCCCCGCTGCCACCCACCAAGACTCTGCTGTATGCCGGGGGCACGCCAGAGAGGGCCGGTGATTGACGGCGGCACCTCCTGCTGACAACGGCGCCAGCAACAGACCATCTTCACCCACCAGCTCCGGGGGCCATACCTCCGCTCTCCGCGACAGACGGGCCTGGGCCCGAGGGCATCGGTGTGCCCCCCCCCTTTGCTGGCCACGCTGCTTTGCGCCAATGGCAGCCTGACCCCAAGATGGTGACCATGGGGACACGCTTTCTGTGACCGGCAGCTACAGGCTCCAGGGACACCAAAGCGTAGAGGCACAGAGGCTAAGCGACACACCAGAGACTCTCCGCTGCCCCTGCATCTCCCCTCATACCCAACAACGCCACCTGAGGGACCAGAACACAGCCAACTCCTGCCTGACCTTAAGATGGTGGCTCCGACACCCTAAACAGACCGGAACTGGCCGCCCTCCTCCGCGGACCCCTCCCTCCTGGAAGTGTGTCACAAGGCCCCATCAGTATCCCACCGTGGGGTGACCTGGGGTAACCCCCCTCCCGTGACCGCTGGCTGTGCGGCTCCGCACCTAAAAGACCACCTGACCCCATGCTGGCACCCACCCAGTGATGCTCCCAACATCCAGTGGCCAGGTTACCCGGAAGACCCTTTGTGTGGAGGCACAGGAGGTGGGAAACTTTCCGCTAGCTCACAGCTGCCCCTGTCCGACCACGCCACTTGGTGGGCCAGCTGGCAACCACCTCCCTGCCAGTTCTTGGCCAAATGCTCAGGACGCATTGAACAGGAAGACACCGGCCACCCGCCTCACAGACTCGGCGGCTGGGCTACTGGACAGTTCCCACCAGGGGCGTAAGTCACCAGGCCACAGTGGTATCTCGGATCTGGTGCTCTGCATGGCACCCCCCCCCTACGGAACACGACTGGCGGAGCAGCGAGACGGACCCCATTGGAGGGGGGGTGATCTACGGGTGCACTACTCCCCCTATATCAAGAAGTCCACCAACAGGGCGACGGTCTCCTGGGGATAAACTGACTCAGCCCAGCCACTGCGTCTCGCCCTTCAGTCGATACGAGCGAAACCTACAGTCGATACCATGGGGAAACAGACATCGGTCCCGGAAACAGCCCCCGAGAACCAGCCCAGAACCAACACGCTCCCTAAAGTACTCACGGCCCGCCAGACCCAACCATCTCGGACAAACTGAACCAAGTCCTGGCAGCCATTGAACTCTCCAGGGCCTCCATGGAGGAACGCATCGGCACCCTCACCACGGACATCAACCTAATCCATGATGACCACTGTAAGTTGGCTGATAGGGTGAAGGAAGGGGAGCGCACACTCGCAGACTTACAACCCACCCTACGCACGCAACAGCAAACCCTTCGAACAACCTTGGGACGCCTGGCTGCTGCGGAGGATCGCCTGGATGATTTGGAAGGGCGTTCCCGGCGCTGCAACATACGGGTGCTGGGTCTTCCGGGGGGGTCGAGGGGACGCATCCCATCGAATACATGGAGGCATGGGTCAAGTCCTTCACCCCTTCTAAGGACCACACAGCTTTCTTCTCCATAGAGCGTGCTCACCGGGTCCCATCAGGCAAGCCGCCATCCGGCAATGCCCCTCGTCCCCTGCTTGCGAAGTTCCTCCATTTTCAAGACCGCGAGGTGGTGCTGCGCGCCGCCAGGTGTGTGGGTCTGCTGCTGGTCGAAAACCAGCACATCATGATATTCCCAGACTACGCCAAAGCAGTGCAAAAACTTAGAGCCTCCTTCATGGAGGTGAAACGCCGACTGCTGGCAAATGACATCCAATACTCATTGCTATTCCCGGCCCGCCTGAAATTCATCCACGCTAGAACCACACACTTCTTCTCCACAGCGACGGACACTTGCGACTTGCGACTGGGCAGACCAACATTGAACGCAAGAAACCAGCGGATGAAGAGCCGCGTAGGCGCACACAAAGGGTACCACGCAACCGGAAACGTGTCACACAACAGCCGCAGTCCCAAGAACAACGTACCTGGAGGGAGCCTGCGGGACGCCACGTGGTGGAGTCCCCGGGCATCGAACAGATTGTGCGAGAACGCCGCCAGGCTCTCCAGGCTGTTACCGATCTAGGGGCTTCCCAGTCTGAGGAAAACGCTGAGGTGGCCCCCCACCTTTTCTTGTCGGGAAGCGAGGACGACAGCAACGGTGCCCGTCCCACAGCTGACTCTATTACCCTTCCTTCGGCAACTTCACTCCTCACTGGTACCCTCCGCTGAGGGAACCGTACACTGAACGATGTACCATGGAGGCCGCCGACACTGATAGGCGCCCGGACCCAGGCACTTCTGCCAGACAGATACTGGTGCCAGATATTGCGGCCCACTTATCTTACTACACTCTCCAATGACGAACATTACTCCTGCTAACGCCCCGGCCGGATCTTGCCTCACAGACACGCACTGCCACCCCCTTGCACTGTTTGTTCGCTCACTTGTACTATGAGCGCCAGTTTGGACGTATCAAGTTCTCAGATACGCCCCACGTATTGGGCTAGTTTTCCCACCCAGTTACAAGTAGCCCTTACCCTGTTTTCATACCCTCCGTACCCCACAGGAGACATGTACAGCGGGACGGCCAACACACCCGGGCGGGAATGGGCAGGGACCTTAGTGGGACCGATGCGGCTCAGCCACACTTCAAGACCATGCCCTTCATCAGCACAATTGCGCTCCCCAGCGCGGGGCCTGCCCACCAAACCTCCCAATGCAGTGCGCCGATGTCAGCCTTCTCACCCTAAATGCCCGGGGCCTTCATTCACCGCGAAAGCGATATGCCACATATGCTTATATCAAACGTCAACATGCGCAAATCGCGTTCCTCCAAGAGACGCACCTCGCGGCGCCAAAAGTTGACCAGCTTAGGTCTCGCTGGCGCGGCACTATCTGTGCCGCATCCTACTCTGCGTTCGCGCACGGCGCGCTAATCGGGGTTCGCCCGGGCACCCCCATTCAGGAAACCCGCAGGGTGGTGGACAGGGAGGGACAGTACGCCTTGTTGGAGGGACTGCTAGATGGGCAACCCATTTTGTTAGGCAGCATATATGCTCCAAATACTGAACAGGAAAAGTTCTGGGACTCCCTCTCGGGCGCGCTAGCTCCATTCGCATCCCTCCCCTGGGTTTTATGGGGCGACTACAACTGTGAACTCGACGTTACACTTGACAGATCACATCCGCCTCCACCACACTCCCCGGCCCACACACGGTCAGAGCGCTTCCGCCGCTGGGTTGGTCACTGGGCGTTAATAGATGCGTGGAGAGCCCATCACCCTCACACAAGGCTTTACTCATTCCATTCTATCCCCCATAATTTACGGGTCCGGTTAGATAGATTTTTATGCACCTCATCCCTAATACTTGGTCCGGATAGTCTCTGACCACGACGCACACATCCTACGTATCCAATGGAGACCCCCCCACCCACTGGTGCCCACATGGCGCCTCCCACGGGACTGCCTCACCGACCACACTTTCCGGCACGACCATGCACTAAGTATACGAGAATACTTTGCTCATAACGCTGGGTCCGCCTCATCCAGACTAGTGGAATGGGACGCGTATAAAGTAGTGGACCGAGGGACATGCATCAAACGAGTGGTAGGGGTCCGCCGCACATTGGAACGCACACTTGTCAACACCAAACACAAGCTGGCAACACTCACGAAAAAGGAGTATGCGGATGCTGTGACACCGGCCCAGGTAGGGGAAGCCAGAACGCAGTACACCACGGCCCTGACGGATCTGCGCAAATTTAACTTTCGCGCATATGCCACCCAGATCCACAAAGAACAGGACAAAATGTGTACGCTCTTAGCCTGGTTAGCCAAGCAGGATAGTGACACCAAACCCATTACGGAGATCCTGTCACCCGCGGGGGTCCTAGTGCGCTCCCAACTAGACATTTTAAACGCATTTCAGCAACATTATGCTGTGGTTTATGACACCCAGACGGACCTTCGACAGGGAGCAACCAGCCACTTTTTGTACCCCCTTCTGATCCCGCGCGTCTCGGATGCTGATAGGGACACCCTAGATGCCAAAATATCGGAGGCTGATGTCTCTGGCGCGATCCGCACATTAGCACGAAACAAGGCACCGGGTCTTGATGGCCTGCCCCTCGAGTACTACAGCACTTTTTCTTCCCTTTTGGTCCCCCGTCTGACCGCTATGTTTCTGGACGCATTTGAGAAAGGAGAACTTCCGGAATCTCTTTGCGAGTCCGTCATAGTAACGTTCCTAAAACCACACCGAGATCCCCAATGGTTGTCCTCCTACTGCCCCATCACACTACTCTCTTCCGATTGCAAGGTCCTGGGTAGAATGCTAGCAACCCGGTACAAACAAATACTACGTCCCTTAGTACATCCGGACCAATGCGGATTTGTTCCCGGCATGAACACATCCCAGAACATCAGACGATTGTTCAACGTTCAGGATCAGGTAGGGGACGCCTTCCCCCTATGGCCATTATCCTCGACCTCGAAAAGGCCTTTGACACCTTAACCTGGCCATATTTATTCGCAGTCCTGCGTCGGGCGGGGATAGGCTCCACCGTTCTGCGATACACCAACCTGCTATACACGAACCTTACGTCTCGGGTATGGCTGGGTCGATACATTTCATCCCTGCTGCCAGTCAGGAGGGGTACCAGGCAGGGTTTCCCCCTGCCCCCTCTGATCTTTGCCCTGGCGGTGGAACCCCTGGTGATCCGCCTACGCCAAATGGAAACTGCCTGGGGTATACCCATGGCGGACTCGATACACTGCGTTTCCATGTACGCAGATGACCTCCTTCTATATATTAGGGATGTCGCTGGGGACTTGACACCCATGTGGACAGCCCTGGCGGAGTTCGCGGAAGCATCTGGCCACCAGGTAAACTGGGACAAATTCTCAATCTATCCCCTCCATCACTCCCTAGCCCCGCGAGAGATACGCATTGGTCCACAAACTTTACGCTGGAGCACTGGCTCACCTAGTTATCTTGGGGTCAGCCTATACCACTCTCCCACCGACATCTACGAGGGCAATCACCGTCAGGTGTTGGCAGGCATTTGGTCGTCCTTGGACTTTTGGAGACGTCTCCCGATGGCACCAATCGGTAGGGTGGCCTTAGCCAAGATGATCATTGTTCCTCGACTATTATATTACTTTACAAATCTGCCAGTTATCCCACCTGGTAGCTTCTTCCGCGAACTAGATGCACTCCTCCGTGCGCTCATATGGTGGAATGGCCAACACCGTATCGCGCTCACCAGACTACAGCTGCCCACCACCCAGGGGGGTCTAGGCGCCCCCGCCTTTGAGTTGATTTCCTGGCCGCACAGCTTCAGTGGCTGTCATACTGGATGGCAGGTAGGCATACCGGTGAGACCCACACTACGCGGGGCCCAATTCCTGTCCCAGAGCTCCACCGACTGTTGCCCCCAGGAACCGGTCCCCGCCGGACCTATCCCTTGCAGGTATCGGCGGCTTGCCAATGTATGCAGCGGATCCATCGCATCGCGGCAGGGACCCCGTGCTACTCCCCGCGGCTACCGCTGGTCGACTGGACGAGCAAAGAGACCTACTTCACTCCCACAATGCTCCGTGCGTGGACTGTGTCCGAGATCACAGAGGCGGCGGAGTTGTTTGCGGAGAGACAGCTTCACTCATACGAACAACTCATGGAGGACTATGACCTCCCCCTGGACAGTTTCTGACCCACCGACAACTCATCACCGCCTTTCGCCCGCATTGTGATCTTCACCTCGGCGGACCCGCGACACACCCAGTCGTCTACACCATCCTGTACATGGGCATAGGCCGAAACCTTGCTACCTGGCTGTATAAGCCAATTCGCGAGCTTGCGCACATGCCCTTTCTCACTTTGAGCCAGCTTTATGACGGGGAGTGGGGCAGGGCGCTAGAATTCCCAAGAAGGTGTCCAGAAATGCGAGATTCAAGAACATTCAATTTTACATCTTACACAGGACATATCAGACGCCAGCGCGACTCCAGCGCTTCTACCCAGATACGCAATTCCTCTGTCCTAGGTGTCATTCACCAGACGCACACTTCCTACACATGTTTTGGAGCTGCCCAGTTCTACAATCCTATTGGTCCACCATACTCGCCTCTATCCGTACACTCACGGGACTCGCAGACTTAGACTCCTGGGAAGCACTTGCCCTGGGGATTTTCCGAAGACCAAAAACACACAAAGTACAGGTCCGTTTCGCGGCATTGTCCCTGCTCTTAGCTAAACGAAACATCGCCATGCGTTGGCGAGCAACTTCGGGACCCCCTTTGGAAGCATGTGTGGGGGCAGTACATAAATGGTCACTAGCAGAAGAGGAACTCCTGCGAGAGGAGGAAGCCAAGGGCCACCGCAAGCACCCCATATCACTGGAGTGGGCCATGTTATCTCACCAATTTAAACAGGCGCACGCGCGTCCAATCCCCGATTACCCAAGCCCCCTCCCGCGACCCAGACAACACCCACACCGCAATAGGGTCAATTGGCTGGGATAACCATTCACGTCCCCCCCACCCCCTGTTGTCCCCTCCACTCCGAGCATGCCCACCAGCAATCACCAGGATATCCCCAACAAGCACCGCCCGCTGCACCACGACTGGAGGTACACTCTAACAGACAACCGCTGTACGCTTAATACGCCCCTCCCCCGCCCCGGCCTGTAGCGGCTGCTATCTAGACATCATACATGATCCTGTATCCTGGACCTTGTCTCCACCCCTCTTTTTCTACCCCTCCCTTTCTCTCCCAGTACCACGGCCACGGTTTATCCCCCCTGTTTTTTCTTTGGACTCACGTCTGGACAATGTCAACTGTATTAACATCCTCATCGTCCCAGGCATATGGAAACAGTCTCCTTTGTCTGTCTTTCCTTCTTTTATAGTGTATTCATCCCACTGTGACACTACCAATTGCCTCATGATGTACTGTGAGTACTTTAAAAATGTTAATAAAAATATTGTACAAAAAAAGTATAAAATGATACACCCCATTTGTCATAAGTTACCCCATTATACACCCGCATTATTCATATTTTACCCCAAAATACAACCCATTTTTCACATTTTACCCCATAATACACCCCATTTCTCATATTTTACCCCAAATTACAGCCTGTTTTTTATATTTACCCCAATAAACACCCAAAATTTTAATTTGTACATCCGAAACCCATACCCACACGAAATACTTAAATTGCACCATTACTGACCTCACAATGCGTTGCATTTAAATGTGATGTTATGGCACCTACTTAGTCAGAGTTGCATTATTAACGATGTACTGCCTGCATTGTAATGGTCGTTTCCCGAGCCATAGGCAACCATAGGCAGTGCCGTTTGTGCCCGACTGCCCCTGGACCGCACTCAGCACCAAAGATCATTGCTCTTGGACACTACACCGATACAACGCCAGCTACCTCCTCGCCATCAACCCTGGATGCCACCTCGCCTACCAGGACCAACCCCTGCTCCGGAAATCGCCATCGCCGCAACTGACGGCTGCAGTGTCACCTGCAAGCAGCACCCCGACTGTCAGAGAGGAGGTATTGCCATCACCTACAGAAGCACACTCCGACTGACAACGCACTTGAATGACCCTTGGGTGACCATGGACTACGACAAGGCCAAGATCCGGACCAGGCCAATGAACATCCTCTGCGGCACCCTCATGTGAAGGCCCCCCGGGCCATGGCCCCATTCTGCAATTCCATTGTAGACTTCATTGCACCCCAGGGTCTCCCATCCACAGACGACATCCAACTAGGTGACCTCAAGTTCCATCTGGGCAACCCAACGACCAGAGCACCACCCCCTCCTGGAGAAGGTCACCGACATCAGACGCAAGCAGCAAGGCACCTCAACAGGCCACATAGCAAGACACAAGGTCGAGCACGTCACTTTTGCCAGTGGGTACTTCCACTACAGCCACGACACCGGAATCTCCTAGCACTACCATCATTGGAAGAATCATGTCCTCACCTTGCCCACCGGAAGCAAGCCCCATCATCGCACTCCGTCGCAGCTGGATCAGGGCCACAGCAGAACATCTTGTCAACTCCCTCCGCACTGACACTCCACCAGTGATTCCAAACGATGACACCACAGCGAGCAACCACCACAGATGGATATCCAACAACGCCGACATTCAGGCACCCCTCATGAACGGCACTGTGTCAGTTCCTTCCGCCTGCCTGCAGGCATGAGGAAGGGGCAGGGCATTAGGGATGAGCTGGCCCTTTGCATTGCTGGAGTTGCGTCATGGTTGTGACACGACTGCAGCAATGCGTGACTTTAGTGCAGGCAAATACGTCAGGATTTCTAACGTATCTGTCATTAATTGCATTATGGAGCGCTGTCCAGTGAGTACAGCACATCCATGCTGTTGCAAGGGGGGGCGTAATGTGAAGTGTTGCAATGCTGTCTTGTCGCAGCGCAACAACACTTTTCAGGACTGGGGCACAAGAATGCGCATTATCTTATTGATGGTGCGCATTCATCACTGTATTTTTGTCATAGGGCAGCTCTGTAGCATTGCTTGCAGCGCTGTTCAGCACCAAAAACATGCATAAATGTGAGCCCAAGACTTATTCCCCTTCTTAAGACTAACTATTTTCTGGTCTTAAGTTCCTACAGCTAACAGGCCTTAGCGCAACTTTTTTTGTCGCTTCGCGGGTCCAAGCCATCCTTGCTAATAGGGCGAAGTGCGGTTAGCGCGAGTTTTTGGGATATTTAGAGGTGTCATTAGCGAAAATTATTGCTGGCATGCAAGGCAATAGAAAAACTGGCTGCTATCGCCGGAAAGCTGTCGCTAACGCCTGTTAGCGACAGCTTGCTAATAGGGAGATAAATTTATCGCCCCTTTATCGGTAAAAAAGTGCCACTAAAGGAGCGATAAGCCCTTGCTAATATGCCCCGTAGTGTCATGTGTTACTGATTTGGAATGGTACGGTAATAATTGAGGAGTTGGAAAGAGCACCTTTTCTTTTTGCTTTGATCTTGAGTTCATTATTTTATATTTCTTTTCTCTTGTTTTTTTTTCTTGAAATGATATGATAACCTGGACAGCCCCGAAGAAGCAAGTAGGCTGTCTATTTCTCCGTTTTGTATGAGCAAGGTTTCAAATCTTACATTCTCCTTAGACAATTCAACTACTTATAAGGAACATTTTAAAAGTATTGGTTTACTTCTATTTATATAAACTATGCCAGCAGGTGACTTTTGAAAAACACAATAATATTATTAATGTTTTGCATTGCGCATTTGTAAAAGAATCACGTTTGTTTTTATTTAGCTCCCAACCTTTAATAGTGTTTCATTGCACTCGCAAATTACAATTGTTGGTCGTTTAGGGTTCCTGACTAGTGTGGTACCAGGATTGAAGGATCATTTTGTTCCTGTCCCTTTTCTGCTCCTAAAACCCACTGTGTAATTTTTAGAACAATCAAAACAGTATGACTCTGTGGACAGAGTTTGCCATTTTGTAAAACGTCCAGGGAAAGTGTTTTTTATGTTTGGATTGATGCTCTGTTTGCAAACTTAGCAACCTTTTGATTCTGATAGAGGTTGTTAAGAAAGAATCACAGACATTACTGGAGAACTCTTTCTCAACTTCATGCATCCTTAGCATGTGCTCCAAGTAATATCTGCTTTGGAATGATTGCAACTACAACATGTGCACTTTATGTCTTTAATTGAGTAAGCAAAGACAGAAGGATCATTTTCCCAGAAAACACCTGGAAGCAAGAAAGTTCTTGAAGACTAACAAGGGAATGTACTTTGGAGTGTTTCGAAACATTTCAATTTGCAAGACCACAAAAGCTATTCCCTCATTTCTACGTAGAGACTGATGATAATAAATCCGCCAACTTACTTCATCGAAAACGCCAACGGGAACTGGTGATTGCTAGTGGATTGTGGAAGGATAGATTTGCGATCAGCGTAAAAGATAAAGAACATTTCCTTGTAAATTACACCACGGAGACTGTAACTCCTGCAGACTTATTACATCACCCTTGAGTCAATTTTAGCTTCGCTTTCAACCAATGATGGTCGTACTATGAGCGCAGCGCCACACTGATATCTTCGACTCATTCTAAGTCGAACTTTTTAAATTAAATCATGTCGCACAGGTCAAGTATTTTCTCCCTTACACTTATTTAACAAGTCTCTTGTTCAGGATTGAAGTAAAAATGATATGTGTAACACAGTTGAGACGTTTTTCACTAAAATAGTTCTCTTTAGAATGAACCTTCGTAGCAACCAATCAAATCTTTGCAAGCCATCAGTGAGTTTCAATTATGGCTATTTCGTTTTTTTAAAAATATTTCTAAGTTCTAATCATCAATAACATAATTTCAGAGTTAAAATGAACTAACCTTCTTTACTTACATCGGGTATTTTAGATTTCCAGGAAGCCATTTCAAAGCATCACAGTATAGAAAACAAATACAGAATAATGTAATTCAACCACTCTTGTTATTTCGTTATTATCATTGAATCTATATTATGTGAAATCTGTGCTAGTAGAAGAGTGAACGTTCCATTCGCGGCGTGATATACCCTGGGGGAATTCACGATCATATATCACAATGCTGGTAGCATTCCATCAGGGCTTTACTGAGAGCTGTGACTTCTGTGTACCACGATATACCTTTAAGATAAAAGAGCAGCCTCCTTCCTTGGCAGTGAGGCACTAATCTTATTGTGCCTGGAGTGCCTACTTTATTAATTATAAATGATATGCCGCACTGGCATGTCTCAGAGCGTGTCATGAATAAACAATGAGCCTAGCACTGCTCATAAACTCTGTACCTGATCGAGATAGGAAACCCCTTTTCATATGAGACTCCAGAGGAATGCTGTAGAAAAAAATAACTATACAGAAAAATGAAATCGGCTGAGTATTAACAGTGTAAAAACATACAGTCAATGCAAATTCTGCACAGAGATCTGTGTCACCTTTTGGGTCAAGTAATTTCTTACCACTGAGGTAATTACTAGCATGTCATTAAGAAGACATATTTTTCCAAAATTATCTTGTGGGTGAGAGAGATCACTCTTTTTCACAATTTATACTAATTAATATTAATCTGTAAATGTATGTCTTTTTCCCAATCTCTTGAAGCAGTTGCAGGTGATAACGTTCTGAATTATGAGATATTTATTTCTGTTTATACAAGGGCCAGCATTGCGAGAGATATTGTGTGGTCATCAAAGGTTTTTATATAAATACTTACTGACTTCTGAGGTTCCATGATCGAAAAGCAGTGTTCGAATTTGGTTCATATTTTAGATTTAGAATCAGATAACAGAGACATGATGATTCATGCGTGAGTGGTGTTTGGGAAAATATGAAAGACAACAAGAATTTACATACATGGGGCCCTATTTACTAGAAAGTAATGCAGCGTGGTGTCGCAAGCCATTTGACTGTGATGCACTGTATTACTTTCAAAGCAAATGCATGCATCATATTTACAACAATATGACGTATCCATGAGTTCACCCCTACTCTGGCGCACAATTGAATGTCATGGGCCAACACAGGCACCATGGTGCAAGGGTACCTACATTGCGGTAATGATTGTTTTTGTGCAGAAAGGGATACCTTCCTGCACTAAAACAATATTGAGAGGTGTAGCACACATAGAAAGAACAATAAATGCAGAGAAATAAAAGTAGTTCTCCTCATTGTGCCTTTTAACGCATCCCCTGGGGAGGCGTAGGATTCTGACGCATTCCTAAGTTTATGAAACATTGTAAATCTGGCAATGCAGCAGAATCCATGGGTGTTGCATAGGAACACCCACAGCAACACCCATGGAACACTCCTTTCAAGCAAAGTGCTGCGTGAAAAGGTGCCATATTTACCAAGACACAAAAAGCCATGCAGGGTGGCTTTGCGCAGCCTTGTAAATATGTAGCACTACACTGCGCCGCCGGTGCATCAAAAAAAGTGATGCACCGGCGGAGGAAGGGGCTTGTAAATATGCTCCAAGATTTTGAACTAAAAACTTGTGCTCGGTGTTCTCACAATGAGACACCTTTCTGTGTAAAAACAAAACTCACAGCTCAACAATTCAGCAGCAAAGAATAACATAATCCAAAGTCTGCTTCACAATTATGTGTTAATGCTGGTATAAACTAACCAGGAGGAAAGAAAAGAAGTCCTGGCAGTAGCAAGATCGTAAATAATTTAAAGTGGAGCTTTTCTAGTACTACAATGTAGGATGGGGGCGGGCTCTGATAACAGGTTAAACCCTTCTCTTTTATCGTTTAGAAATGTTTGCCCTAAGGTGGAATGCGGCTTTCTTCCCACTCTCATCGACCCCACTCCTTTCCTTATACGTGAAACACACACCTACCCACCAAGCACTGCCTTAGCATTAGCTTCTTATACAGTTGACATAAAAGTCAAAATTCCAGTTATGCAATGTAAGAATGGAAAGTGTATGCACGGATGTTTCCATCTTCCTCGTCTCTCTCCTTGGTGCCATGCTTAGGAGCTGCCACATTTTGACCACAATATGATTTAAGCACTAGACTGAGCCTCACACCTGACACCAAATACTTCCTACTTGGATCACTCTATAAAATACACATGCCATCAAACATATACAAAATAACATACTGGCTACGTATCCAAAATAAAGGAAACATTTTTGGGCCTTGTTATGGGTATAAGACTGTCCCACAAAGGCTATAATACAATACAATACAATTGAGAGAAAAAAATGCTGCAAGATTTGTTGATCAAAGAAAGGCTTATGGACATTTACCTGTATCATCCATGTCCCAACATTTACAGCTAAGCTGGCAAAAAAACAAGCAAGTACAGGAAGAATTTCCCATTTGTCTCAAACAATTGTCGTTTCAGCAATTTTGTTGGTATTTCGTATCCACATGAGGTGCTAGAATACAAGATTGAAAGGTACTTGCTAATAGCAACAGAGATTACAATGAACGAATATCCAAAAAGGAAGATACTATATTGAAATTGTGTCCATTGTTTATTGGTAACACGTGAGATAGCAGAAACATATAACAAAATTATAATTA
Organism: Lissotriton vulgaris; assembly: GCF_964263255.1. Classification (NCBI taxonomy): domain Eukaryota; kingdom Metazoa; phylum Chordata; class Amphibia; order Caudata; family Salamandridae; genus Lissotriton; species Lissotriton vulgaris. The sequence goes on along the minus strand of NC_141696.1, from coordinate 1,088,204,720 downwards.
ATATTTTGATTTTGAAGGCTTGGTCTTGCAGGCTTCACTCTGTAGAACTGAATAAAACAAGCATTGGCCAATAGACCTTTATATTTGCTAGAGAAGTGTTTGGTAGCAGTTTGAGGGGCTGCTCTGTTATCCAAATGAAGCAAAATGATTGGCTGCAACAAAATGTAAATTGTGACTGATGTCCCTCTACCGAGCAGACTTCAATAGCAAAGTAGAGTTAAGATCTTCCTTTAAAGAAGTGTCATATGTAAATGAGTAAGAAGTAAATTGGACTCAAAAGACGGCAGCCTAGTAGACATTTTAATAAAGGACCAGCATTTTCGATGCATCTTTAAGAAATACTATGTGCATACATATCTTAACTTTGTTAACAAAAAACCCTGTAAAGTCAACAATGTGGGATGAAGAAAGCAAAGGATTAACACACACGTGATTAATGTCTTTATGAAAGGCTAAGACATCCAACAACATGTACTCCTTGAATAAAAACTCCATAAATCAGGAAAAATAATGTCATTGTGTTAGTAAAGCAAGTACATGAAAGTACACTGACTGAAAACAAAGTAAAAAATTAAAATGTTTTATCTACAGTTTAACAATGAAATACTTGGTGCCCCCTCACCGAAACCTAAATGCAGGGTCTTAGACAGCCCTATCAAAACAATGGTAAATTATGAAAAATATTTGAAAGCCACCTGTTGACAAAGGCAGGGCTAAACCGCTCTCTCATGCTACCTTTCTCTTCAATTCGTATTGCATTTTTTGACTAATTGATAACATGAGGTATTGCATTTTTTTTAACTAATGGATCGTATGAGGTCAGGTAAATAGATAAGGCTTCTAGAGACTGACATAACAAGAGGCCATGTGATAGGACAAAATATGCCATGAAAACATTTTTGCAAAGGTTTGGAGAATGTCAGTTAAGCCACTAGAACAATGACCAAGATAGTGCTTTCGTAATGAACAGACTGACTGGACCACGCCTCCGTGCAGCCGTAGGTGACTCTGCTCCTTCCTCATGTAATGGTGGTTTGTTGTATTGGTGTTTCGGTGTTTTGGTGTTCCGAATGATGCACATAACACGCCGCACTTTGGGGCCGCTGAAGTATGGAAAATGTTGCGGTCGCCTTAAATCACGAAGCATAGAGCAACCTTTCCTGAGCGCAGGCGGCAACGCGGATAGAGACCCGGGCTCTGGGACCTGCTGATTGCCGGTTATAGAAGCCCCGAATTCACCACAAAGAAGCCTTGTTGAGGTTAACTCGTATTTATTACCCGGAGAGCCGGGAACCACTTCTGCTCGCTAATGCGGTCGGCGCCAACAACCTAAAATGGCCGCCTTCCGCTTCCAGTCCCGCCCCTCCGTATCCGGGCTGTAGGACGCTAGACCGTCACCACATATCTCCCCCTTTATGCAATGACAGAAACAGAAATTCTAGTCCTTACTTGCAGTTCATATCAAAGTCCTTGAACTTTACCGGATCCTTTACTATTCTCCCTGCTCTCGTCTTCGTCACTCCATCTCCTCCTTCACCTCTCAGTTCTCTTCTGTCACTCCTCACTCCTGCGCCTTCTGTGTCACTTCTCATGTCCTTGTCCGCTCCTTCCTTGCACCAGCCTCTCGCTCTTTCTTCCACTCCATCTCCTTCGTTCCCTTCTGCGTTCCTCTCTCCCACTTGCTGCGTACCTTCTTCTACTTTCTCCCTGTTCATTCCGCTACTTACTTCTTCTCTATCTTCCACATACTGTGTACTTTCCTCCGACTCTTCTCCCCACTTCAGGATCTTTCTGCATTTCGCCATTCTATCCTGTGACCACACCTTTCCATCACTGAGCAGGGCCGACCGGGCATAAGGATCTAATACTCGTAGGGGTGGTGAAAACTTGCTCTCCCCTTTCCTTTTCAGGATTGCTAACTTCACCCTTACCCAGTCGCCCTTTTCCAGTTCCACTCCTTGCACACTATGTCTCTCGTTAAAGTGTTCGGTGTACACTTCCTGTGCTTTCTCCAGGTTCTTCCTGACAACCGCAGGTGACCATTTACTTTGCACCACCATTTTTCTCCACGCCATGTTGTCCTTTGTTAAGGCATCTCTCCCCCTCAGTACTTTGAAGGGACTGTACCCCGTGCTGCCCGGGGTGATTCGATAGGCCCATATCATCTTCAGTAACTCTTTCTCCCAGTCCAGTCAATCATTAATGGCAGCTTGAATGGTGCCCATTATCACTCGGTTGAAGCGTTCAACTTGTCCGTTTCCCGATGGGTGATTAATGGGGGTGTGTTTAACCTCTATCCCATTCCTGGATGTGAACGCTTCCCACTTCGCTGAAATGAACTGCGGCTCATTGTCGCACGTGATGATTTTTGGAATACCTTCCCTGACAAATATGGTGCGAAGAAGTTCACCACTGCGTCGGTATCCACATTCTCTTTTACTTCCACCTCGGGCCATTTGGAATACTTGTCAATCAGGACGAGGGCATACTTTTGTACTCCTTCCTTGTTGAGGATGGGTCCCATTATGTCAACAGGCACCATCTCCCACGGTCCATCGGGTACTGGAAACTTTCCCAAAGGTGGTCTCAACAAGCTCTGGGATTTGTCCGCCTTGGCACATGACTCACATGATATCACATGTCATTCTACTTGGGCGTCGATGGCCGGCCACCAGTACGCTTGCCTGGCCAAAGCCTTGCTTTTGGTGATTCCCTGGTGCCCTTCATGTAGTAGAACCATCAAGTGTTCGATTATGCCTTGCGGTGGAATCACTTTGTTGCCTCTAAGGAGGAATATGGGATTCTATGCCAGTGACAGTTTGTCTCTCACCTCCCAGTACCGTCTTAATGCATCCTTGAGGTGTCTCTTTTCTGGCCACCCATGGACTACATATCCCTTAATCGCTTCCATGTCTTCATCAGCTTTGTAGGCGTCTTCCCCTTCTTGTGCGCTGATCACCCTTTCCATGTCCTGAATGGTGGCCACTACATATCCTTCCCTCTTTGGGCACTCCTGCTTGTCTGCCTCCTCCATGGCCGCTGCTCGACTCAAAAAATCGGCTACTTTGTTCTGCGGTCCTGGTATATGCTCGACCTCGTATACGAAGTCCAATAAACGCAGTGTCATTTTGGCAATCCTCGGTGTAGCATGCGCAAGCCCACTGGACGTCAACACCTTGACTAGAGGCTTGTGGTCCGTTCTCACCAAGAATTTTGCGCCCCATAGATACTGCCTGAACCTCTCCATCGCCCATACTACAGCCAGCATCTCTTTTTCTATGACGCTAAACTTTTCTTCGTTGGGCGCCAGGGACCTTGAAGCAAAGCTAACCGTCGATATCTCTCCCTTAGCCGACCGCTGTATTAACACTGCTCCCAGACCGCGGTCACTCGCATCAGTCGTGAGAATGGACTCCACGTCCCGGTCAAACCCCTTCAGGGGTATGGCCTCGCTCATTTCTCGTTTTAAGGTGTTGAATTCTTCTTGTTCCTCCTGATTCCACTGAAAGCCATTCTTTTCCTTCAAAAGTTGGCGCAAGTAATGCGTCTTGGTGGCAAAGTAGGGGATACATTTGCTATAAAATTCAGCCATTCCCAGGAATGATCTGACGTCTTCCTTCTTGCTTGGGGTAGGCGCATCTAGGATGGCTTGCATGTTGGTTCTTTTTGGCTCTATACCTTTTCCACTCACTTCGTGTCCAAGATACGTGACGGACTGCACCCCAAATCTGCATTTAGACCACTCTGCTGTTAATCCATTTTCCTGCAACATGCGTAGTACGGCATGCAGCTTCTCATTGTGCTCTTGTTTGGTCTCTCCAATGACCAGGATGTCGTCCTGGAAGAACTGAACTCCCACTACTTTCCGAAAGAGCCTGTGCATCAGCTTCTGTAATACCACGGCCGCTGAGGCCAGGCCAAACGGCATCCTTACGAACTCGTAACAGCCAAAGGGTGTGATGAACGACGTGAGGTGACTGCACGATGGTTGTAACTTGACTTGGTGGTAGGCAGACGACAAGTCTATCGTAGAGAACCACTGTATGCCTTTGGTTTTAGCCAGCATCTTACTGATGCGGGGTAGGGGAAACTTGTCGACTAGGATGTTTTTGTTGAGTTCTCTGAGGTCGACACACAGCCTCACCTTCCCATTTGGCTTCTGTGCTTCTGTTGTAATTGGCCCGTCCGTGTTAGCGATTAGCTGAACCTACACGTTGTCCTCCTTAACTTGGCTGTATATGATAAACGCCATTTTGAATACTGTGGCGGCCATCTTAGATCATGAGCGGCCTCGTGGCCGACGTGCCCGTTAGTCCTTTGTCCGTTCCACTGACCACTCACATCTGCCCAGCAACAGGCTATTTTTAGTACTGGTCAAACCACACATGCGCAGTTCTCACTGACCCGTGTACCTTCAGGAATGTGCCGCTAACTGACCAGCGGGTTTGAAACCCTCCAATGAGCTGGCAGTATTCCAAAACATGACCATGTATGACTCTAAAACTGTGTCTTAACTTGTGCCGCCTATCTTTTATTGCCCCAAAATTGTATATAAACGGGGTCACACCGGTGTTCGGTGTGATACCTCTTGCAATACCGAAGGGTGCTGTTTGAGTGTACCACCACCCCATGGGGTCTTAATAAACTTGTTCTTTGCCTTTTACAGCTTCCGTGCCAACAGTTCTTTTGTGTATGTGGGTAATCTCTGGAGCGTGTAGGCCTTGGGAACCCTGAAATACTTCAATTGGCGACCACGAAGGGACTCATCGGCGACTCGGATGCCCGAAGGAGAGGTCGTGACGAAGGCTTGGAAACTCGCCATGGACGCGCACTGCCACGAGTGACCCGAGTCTTGGCTGCCAAGGTGTTTTTTCCTTTCCTTCCGATCTGACCTTCCAGGTGGCGCCGGTCTCCGACTGAGTTTTCGAGTGTCCGCTTCACTGAGAAAGTGCCGTTTGGCTGATTTGGCTTACAAGACCTTGGCAGTTGGAATCTGGACTTTTGAGAATTGGTAAGCTTTGTGTTCGGTAAGGTAGTCTTCGGACGCTTACTGAAGTCCTGAGATTTGTGTTCGGTAAGGTAGTCTTCGGACGCTTACTGAAGTCTTGAGATTTGTGATCGGTGAGGTAGTCTTCGGACGCTCGCCGAATTTTGTGAACTTTGATCTGAGTTAGCTAACATTTTGAATTTGTGATCTTTGAACTTATATGTGTAGTGCACTTCACATAGGCAGGCATGTAGAGATGTTTCTCTAACCTTGTTTTTTTCCTTTGAGCGGCACAATTGTGTGAAGAACTGTAAGTGCCATTTGGTTTGGTGTCACGCTTTCGTGATACTTTTTGAACATGCCTGTTTTCAGCAAACTCCGGGGAATGTGTTGCTTAGGAGATGATGCATCAATTAGGTTAGCGGAATCACAGCCAGCTCCCCCAGAGGGAACACCAAATAGGGACATGTATATCAAGCACGGCCTTCCACCTATTATGTACAGTAAATTATGGCATAAGTACACTAAGGCCGATCCCGAATTGCAATGGCCCCTACACGGGTCATACGATTTGAGTAAAATCCAATTTGTCGAGCAATGTATGTTTCAAGGTAGGTCTAGACAAAATATGTTTGATTGTGTACGAATGTGGGAGAAAGCGGCGCGTGAACGAATGAAGCGTGAGGTTGCCTTGGCGGACAAAGAGCAGCGTAAGGCTGCTCGGGATAAGGCTTTACAGCTTGAGGAGAAGGAGGCTCAGGAGAAGAAAGAGAGGGAGGAACGGGAACGTAAATTGCAAACGACTGGTCAGTTTCCTATTCGCCGACCGCTTTATCCTGTCCTTAATAATGAAATTGATGATTTTTCTTTGTTAGATCGGTCACCGCCTCCGTACGTTTCACCGACGGCTCCGGCTGCGGATTCCGAGGATGATGGGCAGATTCCAGTGAGCCAGAAAGGGGTATCGGCTCTCAGGTTTACTGCGGAGAGGTCCGCTCATTTACGCAGTTGGGCTCGTAAAGTGAATAAGCATTGTGTTACTCAGGAACAGTTGGTAGCGGAGAAACAGGGGTGGTCGGATCTTGAATTAATGTATTTCTTGTCCACTTTAGCGGATGAAGTTGTAAATGCATATCGTGAAGTTTCTGAAACGTTCGAACCTAAAGCTTTGTCGGTATACCGTGAGAATTTAGCTAAAGGTGATTTTGATCTTACAGATGTGGATGACCTGTTCAAACATTTGATCGCGCTGCGGGATGAGACGACGTATTTGCGACAGGAACTGAAACGGAGGAAAAAGGAGTCCGAGCCGGGAAACGACGGGGCGGTTAAGGAGTGTTCTCTTCGTGGTTCAGATAAGAGCTCTGCGTTGCATGTTATGCCTATGCGTGAAGCCGCGCCTTTGTATGTTCCACCAAAAGGGGAAGGTACGGATGATGATAAATTGTCAAAGGATGCGAAGGGATATTTTGTGTATAATTGGGTGTATACACCATGGAATAGAGCAGATGTCATGGCACTTAAAAATTCTTTACCTGATCTCCGAAAGAACCCAGCGGCATTCTATGAGGGGGTAGAGGGGGCTATATCGTCTTGTGTGATGACTCTTGTAGATATTGATTTGTTTTTTGGGTTGATATTACCACCTGACATGTGGCGGCAGATTCGTAAAAATAATGATGAGACAATATTGGGAGGGACATGGAAAGAAATAAATGCTGCAGATTTAGACAGGGCACCAGCATGCAAGCCTTGTCAGCTAATCCTAGAACTTCCAGCAGCTATTTTGCGTAAATTGAAAACGCTTGTTCCCGCCAAAAAGATTGATTGGACCATGTTAACGTCGTGCAAGCAGAAACATGATGAAACGGTTTCAGATTTCTTTACGCGTTTCGAGGAGGCCTTTCATGATTACAGTGGTCAATCTTTAACAGACGATACGGGTCGGCATCTGTTTGTAGATAAGTACGTAGCTAATCTCCTACCGGAGATTGCTAAGCGATTGAAATCGAGCGAAAGTTCCTGGGCCACGGCGACCCCTGCGTCTTTGTTAACTATGGCTCAGTACTATGAGCGGCAGGAGGTGGAGGCTAAAGAAAATGTAGAGAAAAAGACGAAGGAATTGAAAACGAAGGTGATGTTGGCACAGGTTCGGGGAACACAGAGTAGAGGGAATGATAGAGGTAGACGAGGTGGAGGAAATGCGTCGTATGGTCGTACGGACATTGCGGAGGATCAGTGTGCTTATTGTAAGGAGTTTGGGCATTGGGCCGATGATTGTCCGGTACTTCGTGAACAGCGTAGTCAGCGTGGTCGAGGCAGTGGAAGGTCAAGAGGAGGTTATACTGGAGTGAGAGGTGGCGGAGGTGATCGTAGACAGGTTGAGGAGAGGGGCCGTGGCCAGGACGAACGAAATACGTTTGATAGACGGAATCAATATCAGATTTTGGAAGGAGAGAATGTGGAACATCAGGATTATGTGCATGCATAGGACTGCGTAGGATGGGGTAAGGAATCAGTTGAAGTGCCAGTAGATCAGCAAGGTCCATATGTAACAGCGGGTATTTTGGGTTCTACTGATCAGTTTCTAGTCGACACAGGAGCTACTCGTAGCGCTCTGTCGAAAAACTTGGTTCCGAGGGCTCCCCTGTCTGGCGAAATGATTACGTGTGTAGGGTTTGATGGCACACCCTCCCCCAGCCCATTGTCCAAGCCCCTTGCACTATGCATTGACAAGTACTTTAGTTTTGGCCAATTTTTGTTATCGCCCCATACCCCAGATAATATCTTGGGCATTGATTTGCTTAAATATTTTCGAGCAACAATACGCTGCGCTCCAGAAGGAGTGCGGGTTATTCTGAATGACAACTACCCTGATCCTGATGATTGCCCTGAACATGACAGATTTTGTGTCATTTTCGATATTCCCGTTTTGGCCTCTCTGCCGCACACGTTGTGGGCGACATCAGATACGGATGTGGGAGAGATGCGTATTCCACCAATACATATCACTGTTAAGGAGGGGGCCCCTCTACCACGAGTGCCACAGTATAAGATCTCGAAGGAAGGCGAAATTGCACTAACACATATTGTTCAGGATTTGATTTCTGCAGGGGTAGTGGAGGAGGTCCCTTATAATGTCTGTAACAGCCCTATTCTACCAATTCTTAAGAGAGACTCAGATGGCAAGATCTATCGATTTATTATTGATTTGCGTGAAATAAATAAAATTGTCATTCCGCAATACCCAGTGGTGTCTGATATCACGACTTTGCTTACTTTGGTTCCACCGACAGCCACCACTTTTAGCGTTATCGATCTAAAGAATGCGTTCTTTTCTATCCCTGTTCACCCAGATAGCAGATATCTGTTTGGTTTTACGCTCAATAATAAATCGTATAGATTTTGTCGTGTTCCCCAAGGTTATACTGAGAGCCCTAGCATCTACAGCCAGGCTTTGAAACGACAGCTAGATTCCTTCGAATTGCAGTCTGGCGTTGCGCTCATCCAGTACGTGGATGACCTTTTGCTTGCTGCTGACTCCTATACACAATGTGAACAAAGCACGCTTGCGTTGCTGTCCTTTTTGGCACAAAACAATCACAAGGTCTCCAAGAAAAAGCTTCAATACTGTAGACCCCAGGTGACCTACCTCGGTCATCTGTTGTCTAAGGGGAGGGCATTAACATCTGATCGAATTCAGGCGATTTTAGATACACCAGTCCCCCGCACGCAGAGAGATGTGCGTGCCTTTATAGGGTTGACATCTTTTTGTAGACAATGGATCATGGGTTTCTCACATATCATAAAACCTCTGCTAGCATTATTGTCCAAAACTACACCGATGCCTCTTGAGTGGACAGACGAATGTCAGAAAGCCTTTGAACAGTTGAGACAGGCCCTTTGTTCTGCACCCGTGTTAGGAACACCAGACTACACGAAACTTTTCACATTGTACGTGCACGAGAATGATGGGTGTGCGTTGTCAGTGTTAGTGCAGTTACACGGGGATAAGCAGAGACCATGTGCATACTTCTCTGCCATTTTGGATCCTGTAGCACGAGGGCTGCCTGGGTGTTTTCGAGCAGTAGCGGCAACAGCAGTAGCCATACGACAGAGTGAGGGCATAGTGTTATCACACAAATTGCTGGTGTTGGTTCCTCACGCAGTAGACGCCCTGTTAAACCAAACAAAGACCCAATACCTCACGAGTGCACGACTTACAGGATATGAGCTGACACTTTTAGCGCCACACATAACATTGAAGAGATGCGCTACTTTGAACCCCGCGACTTTATTGCCCTATCCGGCCGAGGAGGGTCAGGAAGAAAAACATCATGATTGTGTTTTCCTGACTGAGGAACAGACAAAGGGTCGTGTTGACTTACAGGATGTGCCACTTCCAGATGTGGATGGGGAACTGTGGGTTGATGGATCGTGTTTGAGGCTGCCAGATGGCACGACTTCCGCAGCATATGCGATCACGACTCTTAAGACGGTGGTAGAAACAGCTAGAATACCACAAAAATCGGCTCAGGCAGCAGAGCTGATAGCTTTAACAAGAGCCTGCGAATTGAGTGCTGGCCTATGTGTGAACATATACACAGACAGCCGGTACGCCTTTGGAGTGGCCCATGACTTCGGGCTTCTTTGGAGGGAACGCGGGTTTCTGACGTCACATGGGGAGCACATTATGCACGGAGAGTTAGTGCGTGATCTCCTAAATGCGCTGCTTGGCCCTAAAAAAGTAGCGATAGTGAAGTGCAGTGCCCATAAGAAAATCACGGATAAGGTGGGCCAAGGAAATGCCTTTGCAGACAGCATAGCAAGGCAAACGGCTATGTCCCGAACTAGCTCCCCCATGTACGTGGTACAATCGCAGGCTGAACGATGGAGTGATGTTAGAGCAGAGATACGGGATATACAAAATTCAGCTACAGAATCTGAGCTTGCGGCTTGGGCAGCAGATGGGGTACTAGATGACGAGGGGTGTTGGAGAAGCAAAGACATGGAGAAGTGGAAATTGCCTGCGGCTTACTTACAGGCGATGGTCCAGATGACACATGGACTGGCGCATGTCGGAGCTCTTGCAATCACTCGGCTTTTAATACGAGTTTGGGAACATCCCGAGATTGCGAATACTGCGAAGAGAGTAGTGCAGACCTGCCTGGTATGTTTGCAACACAATCCTGGAAAGGGGGCCTATACTCCGAAAGGAGGGTTCGTTCCACCTTCTGCACCATTTGAAGTCCTTCAAATGGATTACATTCAACTCGAGCGCTGCAATAACCTGAAGTACGTCTTAGTGGTGGTGTGTGCCTTTAGCAAATGGGTTGAGGCCTACCCCACGAAAGACAATACGGCTTTGACAACAGCTAAGGTGTTGCTTAAGGAATTCTTTCCTCGCTTTGGAGTTTGCAAATTTTTGTGGAGCGATAATGGGCCCCATTTTGTCGGAAAGATTGTGGAGTATGTACTGAAGGGGTTGGGGATTCAGCAAAAGTTCCACGCTGTATTCCACCCTCAGTCAGCAGGTTTGGTCGAGCGGTACAATGCCACGTTGAAGCTTAAGCTGGCCAAAATTGTGGCGTCTACATCATTGAAGTGGCCAGATGCGTTGCCGCTAGCACTACTGTCTCTTAGATCAGTACCCCATTCACGAACTGGCCTTACACCCTATGAGGTGGTGTTTGGCCGCCCCATGAATATCTGGGGAGTGCCCAAGCCGCGATTGATACATGATGTGCCTTGTGTTATGATGAATGATTATTTGGCACGATTAACAAATGATTTGCTCTCCATTCATCAACAGGTTCGAGAAGCGCTCCCTGATAACTCTACTGGAGAGGGCCACGATCTTCGTCCTGGGGATCATGTGATGATCCGTTCGTTTGAAAGAGCAAGCAGTCTGGAGCCCAGGTGGAAGGGCCCCGAGCAGGTCCTTCTGGCGACCCGCACCGCCGTACGAGTGACCAACAGGAAGCGGTGGGTGCATTCGACTCACTGTCGCCGAGTCTCTCCGGATCTGGTGACTCCTGCTGTGCTTACTGATTATAAAGAGATCTTGGAGAAAGAAAAGAGCCCAGCTGTGACGTCGGCCGAAGTAGAGGGAGCCTTCCCGGACCAATCTGCTGCTGGAAGAGAGCGCTACAATCTACGACCGCGATAAAGAAGATTTTTGTTCCTTTTTTAGACTGGTTGGTAACCGCTCCAGGTTTGTGAAACGGAAACCGGGAATTCCAAGGGGGGGGGATCAGTTCTGCCAGAGTAGCGACACCCGTCTTGGCCCGGAGAAGAAAACAACGGCTACCTCGGAGTTCAGCACCGCATTTTTCTTTTTTTTAGGTATACACGTACGTGTATCAGAGACCATTTGTGAGAAACTGTGAACAATTTGTGTTATTTGAGACTTTGCACAGAACTTTCTTGAACTATGGCATCAATGGCATCGCGTGATAAGAAAATACTGGGTGCCTTTCTTTTTGTTTTCACGATTGTGGTGATAGCTGTTATTGCCTGGGTAGTCGAACTTGTGGTGCCTGTACGTGAACATTTGCTGCCGACTACCCCGGCACCGTCTGAACATTTTCACTTTACCTTGCCTTTTCATGAAGAGCGCCACCGTCAAACGTACTTAAATAACAGCTTCATTCAGATTCTTCACCACACACATAATATGACCAATACCTCTAATTGCTGGGTGTGTGGAATGTTGCCTGGGCACCAGAAGAGAGGGGGCACCCCACTTATTCCACTCCCGTTTTCGCATAATGGGTCTTGCAATGCCTGGTACACCCTCCTCTTTACCTTGAGATGGCCAACCAAAGGGGGGGTACTTTTCCGCCTAAATAAAGAATGTCCCCATGACAAGGATGGGTTTCCACGGGCTGAGGGTACACGTTTTGAATGGGAAGAGTATAAGCCCGACAATGTGTCTGCTCCACGAATATACAGCAATCAGAGAAATGTGAATGTATCAAGTGCTCATGTTATAAATGTCATTGCTACAAAAGCTGATTTATGTATCCGAAATAAGGGCACGATTGCAGTGGGGAAAAGTGAATGTAACGTTACTCTCACGTTCGATAGCCCGAATGGCATTTCATTTGTTGCATCCAGAAACACCTACTTCATCTGTGGAACGAAGGGGTACCATCAGCTTCCAGTGGGGTGGTTGGGCACATGTTATGTATCGTTTGTGCTACCTCCTGTATTCATTGCCCCACCGATGTATCACAACGACTATACTCTGTACCATGACTTTGTTTTGAACAGAGTTAAGCGAACTGTTGCACTAGAGGACATTGATCAAACGGACACTGCGTTGCAACAATATGTGGATTTCAATCTGGGATTATTCTCCTTTGTGGGGGCCGCACTGAACAGTCGGAAGATCAGACGCCTGACACGTGTTGTTGAGGCTGTTGCAAATGACACTGCTATTGCCCTGGGGAATATTACTGAAGAACTGCAGATTTCCAGAATTGTCACCCTCCAAAACCGGATGGTGCTGGATGTTGTTTTGGCTGATCGTGGGGGGGCATGTAGGATCATCGGAAGCAGCTGTTGTGTCTACGTGCCTGATAATTCTCCATCTGTGTATGATGCGATTTCAAAGCTGCATAAAATAGCTTCCGAAATACACCCGGACAATGGAACTTGGACACTTTCTGGATGGTTCTGGTCCATGATTGCAACTTGGGGCTGGAAACTGTTGACGATTCTCTGTATACTTGTGGGAGCAATGTTTTTTATCTGCTTGTGTATCCAATGTGGTCCTGCATTATGTTCAATGTGCCTATCGGCCTGTTTGCCATCGAGACGAGCTCTTGCCCACGATAAAATAATGCTACATAAAGAGGTGACACAAATTATGTTAATTGACATCGAGGACGAACATCCAGATTATGTTCATTATGAGGTGGATTCAGCTAAACGCTAAAAGGGTCGTCTGTTGTAATTGGCCCGTCCGTGTTAGCGATTAGCTGAACCTACACGTTGTCCTCCTTAACTTGGCTGTATATGATAAACGCCATTTTGAATACTGTGGCGGCCATCTTAGATCATGAGCGGCCTCGTGGCCGACGTGCCCTTTAGTCCTTTGTCCGTTCCACTGACCACTCACATCTGCCCAGCAACAGGCTATTTTTAGTACTGGTCAAACCACACATGCGCAGTTCTCACTGACCCGTGTACCTTCAGGAATGTGCCGCTAACTGACCAGCGGGTTTGAAACCCTCCAATGAGCTGGCAGTATTCCAAAACATGACCATGTATGACTCTAAAACTGTGTCTTAACTTGTGCCGCCTATCTTTTATTGCCCCAAAATTGTATATAAACGGGGTCACACCGGTGTTCGGTGTGATACCTCTTGCAATACCGAAGGGTGCTGTTTGAGTGTACCACCACCCCATGGGGTCTTAATAAACTTGTTCTTTGCCTTTTACAGCTTCCGTGCCAACAGTTCTTTTGTGTATGTGGGTAATCTCTGGAGCGTGTAGGCCTTGGGAACCCTGAAATACTTCACTACCACCAAGGGCGAAAGCCACTCCGCACTTTGGATTGCCCTTATCACTCCTTCTCCTTCCAGTCTATCGAGTTCTGCTTGCACCGCTTCCCTGCACCGGAAGGGTATGTTCCTTACTTTGTGGATGACTGGTTTCGCTCCCTCCTTCAGTTTGATGAGGTGTTTGTATTTGGTCAGTTCTTCTATTTGTCCACAAAACACCTTGGGGTATGCCCTGTGCCAGAATTCACCGTTGTCCTTTCCCTCTATGTCCATGAGCAAGATTTTCTCTACTCCACCTGGATTCAACTGTATTCCCAGCGCCCCTTGGTCCTTCCAGCTGAGCACTGACGGGCCCTTTTCTGCAATGTACAATTTGCAATTTGCTTGACGGCCTCTGAATTCAAACAGCAAGGGGCAGTATCCTAACATTGGAATCCTTTGCCCCGTGTACGTTACCGGTCGTAAGTCCATTGGGCGCAATTCATCTTCTCTTTGTGACCCAAACTTCTCTTCCCATACCTTTTTCTGAATTATGGTAATGGGCGCACCGCTGTCTGCGATCATCTCTATGGGCACACCTCCTATGTGCATGTTCAGCTTGGGTTTCTGTGTCTCTGCGCCTTCCATCTCCAATACCTGTACATCGATGTAGAGGATCTCCTCTAAGTCCTCTTCCTCGTCTTGGCTCCCTGCTTCCTCTCGTTGTTCTTGGTCTACGTATCTGACCATGGCTCCCTTTTGTTTTCGGCAGCACACTTTTTCGTAGTGCCCGAACACACTGCAGAATGAGCATTTCGCCCTGAATGCCGGGCACGCCTTGTCGTTACCTAAATGCGACATGCTTCCACACCTGTAACAGCGCGGGCGTCCACCTCTACCTGTCCTCTGGTCTGTGTGGCTGGTTTGGGAGGTCCGTTTCATGTCTTGGCCCCTTTGTTGGTCTTTCGGCTTCGCTCTTTCGCCTTTCACCGGCGTCATGATTTTGCAGACGGTCTGTGTTCCTCCTGCTTCCTTTCTGGCAGCTTGCGCACATCGCTTTGACATCTCCACCTTCTTCACTAAGGCCCAGACTTCCTTTAGAGGGGCATCTCCACTGACCCACAGTTTCTCCTGGACATGAGTGCTGGACGTGTGCATAATGATCTGGTCTCTTATCAAGTCGTCATGTAGCGTGCCAAACTTGCACGCCAAGGCTAACTTCTGTAGTGCCACCACATATTCGTCCACCGACTCTCCACTCTTCTGCTTCCTCTGGAAGAAGTTGTGTCTGTCGATCGCTACTCATACCACCGGCCTGTAGTGCGCATCGAGGTCTGCGATGGCGTGACTGAACACATCTGTGTCTGCTGGGTCTCTCGTGCCTTTGACTATGGTATCGTACACTCTAATCCCCTCTGGACCCAAATTGTGTAGTAGTATCTTCTTTCTCCTCAGGCTCGAGAATGGTGCTTCTCCCTCTTCCTCTAAGGCTTCCAAGTAGTTGAGGAAATATCGTTTCCAGTCTTCCCACTGCATTTCTGGCTCACCACTCTTCGAAAGGAATGGCACCATTTGGGTGAGGGAGGTGGACTGAGTGGCCATCTTGTTGCTGCCTCTGGGGCCTGCTTGATCAGGTATGCGCTTGCCAGGTGGGCTCCCTGGTGGTGGTTGCGTGTCTGCGTCTGCGTCACTGTGCTCACTGTCGGTCGCTCTGCTCTTTGCCACTCCCTCAATGATCGGGAGTTCTTGCTGACTGTCCCTTTGCTCTGTGTCTGCCGTGCTGGACCCTTCCCCGCATCTATGCCGCACCGCCAGCGTGCTGAGCTAGGCCTCTGCTCAGAGGTCAGTATGCTGCATCGTGGGCCGGGCTCCCTGGTGCATCAGTGCCCCTTTTCTGCTGTCCTGTTCTAGCCCCTCGACTGCAGTGCTCCCCCGTGGTGGTGCTGCCGGTTGGCCGTACCTCTGTAGCTGCGTGAGTCTCCTGCCCAGCCTGTTCGTGCTGTTGCCTAAGGTCAGGGCTGCCTCGGGTCCTCTGCCACGCTCCGGTTATGCTGTAGGCTTTGTTCGATTTCTCTTGTATTTTTTTTTTTTTTATGGTGGGCGGGTCGGTGTTCATATCCCATTCCTCGTCGCCATTATAGAAGCCCCGAAATCACCACAAAGATGCGTTGTTGAGGTTAACTCGTATTTATTACCCGGAGCGCCGGGAACCACTTCTGCTCGCTAATGCGGTCGGCGCCAACAACCTAAAATGGCCGCCTTCCGCTTCCCATCCCGCCCCTCCGTATCCGGGCTGCGGGACGCTAGACCGTCACCACACCGGTGTACTACGAGCGTCCTGAGGAAGGAGGGGCCGGTGAGTGGAGGCTGTAACATGGCGCTGTGAACTTTGCCTGACTTTTCCAGCCAGCGCTTAACTACAGGACTGGCACTGCATTTCTTCTTCTGGGTTAATAACCCTAATTTCTGTTGTCAACCTTTTACCACTGCATGTCGCACTGAAACTGAGTGGGGAGACACCGTCCATGCTGCCCACTGAAGACATTTAAGCCTTTTTAAGCCTAACCTTGCTGCTTCCATTTTACCATCGTTAGACGCTGCACGCCACGCTTTATCTGGCTCAAGGGACACTGTCTGCCAACTGAGCACTCCAAAGTCCAGGACCTAGCATGCCCTGCGGCACGGCACGCCCACTACGACAGACGGCCTATATAGCCTATTTAGCGGCACTTTAACTGTGTCCATGTTGCTACTGGCTGCCCACTGAGGATTTTTAATCCCAAACCTTGTTGCTTACATTCTACCATCGTTGCACATTGCATGCCGCACTTTTATATTCCTGTGAGGTCTTATGTAAATCTTGGTAAACCTTGGTATCCAGGTTTGTGTATTATAAGGTACTGGACTGTAAATCACCTTCTGCTATCCTGAGGTTCTTAAATGAGTAAGTGTAAGTCACTAACATGGCAGGGGATAGTTGACACGCTGGATGCTTTTTTGTCAGGCCCAGACTGGCCGTAGGGGTCACTGGGCAATCCCCGGTGCGCCGCACGGGTGGGGGGGCGGTTTTGCTACAAAATCGGCCCTGTAACAAATTCGGCCGAAATCCGGCCCTGGCAGAGAGCTCGACGGTAATCCCAACCCCCCGTGGGGAGGGGGGAAGGGGGAGCAGTTTGCAAGGGCCGGTTTTTGTTCTCAGTCCGGCCCTGTTTTTTGTCAAGGGCTGAGTCTGCGTTAATGCATGTAATTGCTATAACTGGACGCAGACTATCGCTTGAGCCCCCGGGTGTTCAATCACAGCCATTGATTGCACAGGATGCTAACATCACTCCAGCACCTAATCTTGTGGTATCCTCTCCGCCACACTCCTCAGTAATTGATACTATAAATACCAATTTATTGAGGTGCAGGAGCCGCTACATGAATTCAATAGATCCAATGTAATCAATAGCGGTGAAAAAGGAAAAAATAGTCATGGAAAGTGCCTTCCCCCTCCGGCGTAGAAGCAAAGGGTCAGGACCCTAACAGGCAATCTAACAGTCTGCAAAAAACACACGGTTGTGAACTCCCATCCGGGGTCAGTGATTTAAATCAGGTCCATGCCATCTGCCCTAACACTATTGTAGAATCTGGCAATTTTACATCTTCGGAACAAGGGAAGTCTTGGAAAAAATGAGGAAACACTGTCAGTCCTTTTAAAGGCACTATAAGCCATGTTTACTTGTATGGAGGGGAGGTTAGATAATTTGGAAAGACATATTAACTACTCCCCGGTAGTACTGAGAGTGGCTCATTCTAGTTGTTCTTAAGACCCACCCGCCACTGATATGAGAAATGGGGGGCTAAATAACCCTCGGGTAATGCTTTGTGTAAAGTTCTTTTACAACAACATAAACTGTACCCCCAAACATTATCTAGCAACTCAGTAAGATCTGCCCCCGAGGATGTAGGAGTTGCACCTCTGACGATAATACAGCAAGAGACCCTATATCCCACACAGGGTAGTTCTCTGGGGAAAGACATCATAAGACCTGTCCCTAATTGGGCAATATTAGGCAGAGAGGGTCATATTTTGGGCCAGGTGGGACACAATCAAATTAGTTCTGGTACCCAAAAGGGCACTTGGGACAGCTTACAGGGTTTAAACGAACTACACCTTCCACCAGAAGCAACACCATACACTGTAGTGTTGGTGAATGTGCCCCCACTGCCACATGGAGAAGCTGAGCATTGGTCGACTTTGCAAAAGAAAGCCTTCCATTTCTTAGGTGGGAAAACAGGAATAACTTCTAATCTTTTCACTGAATTTAGGATGGCACGGCGAATTGTGTTGGTCGGAAATTCTAATAAAGCTTTGCCCGGTAACTGTTAGCACTTTCCTTCAGATCTCCAGCCTTGGTCCGAACTATCCTAGTTAGGGTAGGTGATTGGCCGGTTAGAAGCAGGGGATAAGTGTTGTCCCCCTAGGGTTCTTTTATTGACCCCCCAGACCTTCACAGCATTTCTTGGAGGAGGATTTCGGCTCCCATCTAGCTCGGTACAGTTCTGCTGTCCCAGTCAACAACTATTTTGAAGCCCTTAATAATCTGGAAGATATTGACTGACTGACCCCCCCCCCCAGCATTTAGATTCAGGTAGAGGGCTGTCTGCGGGCTGTGAGGGGGGTACTTTAGAGCAGGCAAGCAGACCTGATTGTACTAAGATAGTGGAAAGATTACCTGCCTTGTGGAAAATAATGGACTTACCAGAGAGAGATGGTGGTACCCTGTCTGTGGTCCAGTGGTCAGACCAACGTGAACGCTGTTCTAGCCCTCTGGACCCATAGTGTACAGATTGTCCTCCCCCCCTAGTTGTGCAGCCATTTAGTGGTGTTGAGAGAGTACAAATCACCCAGGACACTCTGATAACACACGGAAGCCTCTTTTGGAATACTGCAGGGCTGTGGAATAAATCAGAGATAGATGAATGGGTTAGCTTTATTGAAAAAATTTACATAATTTGTTTTCAGGAGACTTGGATGCGTGACATTACACATTTAAATGGGTTTTACTCCATCCATACACCAGCAAGAGTATCCCTAGGAGGACTCGATAAAGGAGGGCTTCAAACCCTGGTCTCAACCACCTTAAATAGGATACTGGGAACATTTGTTTGGTGTCACCGCACTTTCAAATTATTAATATTTTATATAAAAAAACTGATTCTGGTTGGTGTACATTTTCAACATAATAATTTTAATGTGTTAGATACCTGCATTGCCCAAGAATTGGAATCCACATTATCTAGGCATATTGAGGAGATGGGTGGATTTTGTTTAACTTTGGGGAGGCGACTTCAACTGTAAGATATGCCCCTTTTCTAAATGCTCAGCACGCCATTTATTTAAAGGGGACAGTTATGGTGGTCACCATTTTGATCATAAGCCATGTGAGAATATATTTAATTCACTTTTGGTAAATGTTTCTCTCTTTATGACCATTGATCTCCTAGAAGACGTGGGCCTTGACTTGGCAACATATGTAGGAAGAGGTCAGGGCAATTTGATTTATTGCATTGTCTTATTTGATTATTTTAGCTTGCATTCTGTTATTTTTAACACATTGGCTGCTATGGGTTTTCCCCCTGGGTGCTGCAATTTAGTAAATCCCACTTTACATGACAAAGCCAGCTCGTCATAAGCACAGGGCAGGTAAAGCCCATGACGAGCTGGCTTTGTCATCAGCACTGAAGGGGTTAATATACACAAAATGGACTAAGTGACCTTTATCCCTTTCACTGGATTTGGTAAACATACTTGATGATAACTATGATCCTGTTAGAATACCCTCTTTGAACCTTGTTAGAAAGAAGGGGTTACTTAGGAAATGGTTGGCTACAAATCTTGACCGTGTCCTTAAGCAGATCATAGAAGTCAATTTAAGAGAAAATTTAGACTGTCTAGCTGAGGATATAAATGTTGAGTCCATTGCAACATCATGTATGGCAATAACTGAGACCACAAATGTGATATTAACTAGGAAGCAAGGTGCAAGACCACAGAATAATAAACTGTGGTTCAACAGTAAATGCAGAGGCTGCTCCCGTAGGGGGCTCGAGAGCTGGCGCCATAACCAGCGCTGTGCCCCCGGATACAAACAAACTAGTGGGGGACGGTTTTTGGCACGCAAAGCGACGAGGAGCTAAGGTAATGCCCGGCACCTCCCCCCGCAGCGGCCGCCGAAGAAGCGCCGGCACCCCCGGGCAATGGAGGCGGAGGCAGGCTACGAACTCGCCAATGGGCATGGGGGCCTAGCTGGCCTGGAAGGTGAATGGGGGAGGCATATCAGCTCTGCTCCCTCAGGCAAGCTCCTATCTATCGGAGCGGGGGAGCAGCACCGGCGGCGGAGCGCAAATTCTTGTGGCCTGAGCGGGAAAACGCCATTACGGGTGTCAAGGTGAAGCTACCGCCGCTGCTGGAAGCATCTACCCCGCCTCCACTCGGGACCGGAGGCTCAACTCCAGTGCCGGGAACGGAGCATGGCCCGGCCAGGGGAAGTAAGATCTAAGTACCGGAGCAGCCGCATCACCGACTCGCTGGTCAGGGCTTGCTCTCGAAGCCGCCGGGAGTACCCGGCTGCCCGGTATCAATGGCTTTGGTCCTTAGGGAGAACACTGGCAAAGATGGATATCGAGCCCCGCAGCTGGTGCGGCCTGCACACGGGGAATCGCACAGAAGAAATTTCCCAGGGAAAAAGCTACCGACACCTCACCCCGCCGTGGACCAGGGACAAAGAATACCAGGAGGACTTACCTGGATCCAGTAGAGGACAGCAGCCCGAATCAGACCCGCTGCATCGGTAGGTTGTGGCGCGAGGACCAGCACATCGAAAAGCGGCAACAACAATGGCTGCTGGAGCAGCGAGTTTCAGTGTCGCGCTATGCCAGAAATTCGTGTGGATGGCGGGCGACCAACGCAGAGGGACATGGAGATGGGGGCAGCAGGGCTTTAGCCGCCACCACCGTCTGAGCTCCAGATTCCAGGAACCCCCAACCGTGATGGTCCAGGCTGGGAACCAGGAGGGAACAAGAGCGGGACAGCGCCACGAGGATCACCCGACAATGGCACAGAAAGTCCCTACTTCCAGCACCTTCAGCCTGAACGGCAGTGCACGGGAAAGGAGGCAGGTCGGTGTGGGTGACGGTGCCCCTGAAGCAGCATAGAAGAAAGTAAGCCCAGCAGGAGTCCCCCCCTGCACAAGGGAGCAGCAGAGCGTTAAAACGGCATTGCCTTTATCAGTTTAGCAGGGGAAAGGGAGGGGCTAGCTCTCGTGTCGGTGTAGGAACGGGTGCCACTTAAATGAAACCTCTGAGACATAAATAAAGGTTCAGTTTAGTCACGGGCTGGCATAGAACGGGCACAACCTAGCCGCGACTTGAAGCTGCCATGGCCGGCATTTAGCAGCAATGAGAACAACAGATGCTGGAGAAGGTGAAAACCGCAGGATATCTTAAGTGTGGGGCCAATTGAAACGGAGGCTGAGGCTCCTCGGGGGTATTATGCTAGCAGGTGCTGCGACTTCTTGCACAGCAGGGAAAGGGCCCCTCCTAGTATTCAATGGAAGGCGCGGTGAAAGCTTAACAAAGCATCCCGGGGGTAGAACAACAAGCAGATGGGGGGACACGCTTGGTAAGGTAATTGAACTAGCTTGTCCAAAAGAATCCGAAGGGTGAGGGGAACACTTCCACGAACTGCAAAGTACAAACATTCACCAGAGGGAGATCCCGACCCGAAAGCAGGCTGTTAGAAGTGGTTGTGCCCTACTGTGCAGTTCCGGGAAAGTGTGAATTGGGGTTCCGCGGGCGTGTATTAGCTCATTTAATTGACGCATAGATATAAAGCGTGGACTTTACCCGAAGGTCTCAGAACACTGTACAATAAAACCAGCAACGTTACAGGGGAGACTTGTTTACAGTAAGGGAACAAGCAAAAAAAAATTTAAAAAAATATTAGCATGTCATAGGTGTTCCGGGAATCTGCGCCTTAGTCCAGTGCAGAGAACTTAGGCTATCGGGGGCTAGCAATAGTACTTAAGAAGGAGGCAAGAAAGCTTACGTGGCAAACCTACTCTACTTCACCGTAAGTGGGTGGTGATAGTGCTCAGTTTTCGTGATGACAAGACAATCAATCCAATTCACTCCAGGACCACATAGTCGGAAATGTATATCCTTCTAGGGATGTCACTCTCAATTTCTGTAGCTGAAGCTATATTGTGCGTACTTGCCTTAACACATTCTAGGTAGTCAATTCCTTAATGACTTATTCTGGAAAACCTCTTGCTTGTATTCAACCATGATGTCCATAACTTCTCGCCAATCCAGATATTCTGTGATCGGTAACATATCTCTCGTTAAATTAGGATTGCAATTTACAACCAAGGATCATAATTCTGGAATAAAACAGGGTCATTTTAATCAGTAACATTGCTAAACCTTAACGTAGGTTTCCATCTTGCTACTACTAACAAGGGAGTGAAGATGTTTTTTCTGTGTACATTGCCATCAAGGGTCAGCTGAGGTACACAGCAGTGACACCAGTAAACGAGTCCTGTGCATGCCCGTACATTCCTTCCTGTGCTTCTGGGAGGTGCTCTTTCTGCGACATGCTTCGGGTGCTCAGCGCCCCCTTGATAGTCAGTGCTCTCACGGATAGTATGTTGCTTCAGGATTTGAAGCGCTGTAGAGGGGTTTGGGCGACCACAAGATTATGGAAGTCCATCCGTGGTACAATAGGACAGGCGATGCACTCTCCGAGGTCCCCCTAGCGCAGCTCAACTACTGCTTCTCCTTTTGCCATATTTTGCAGCAGTGCCGTCAATATCCCCAAAGGCCAGATAGGTAGCTGCATATATAGGGAAAGAGAGGAAATGGCTATTTGTTTTTGTTAGTCAAAGCTCCCAATTCACAGTGTGTATACCACTCGGTGCATTGAGCTATTCGTCAAAAAATGACCCATATCTCTGGCCTCCCAGCCGCCCTCTCGGGGGCTGGAGCCCAGCGCGAGTAAAGAGGCGCGAGGCCCCTTCGCAATGTCTCCATAGCTACCCCGCGTTAAGCGTGTAGCGCTTCACGCTCGCTGCAATCTAGGCCAAAACCATATAGAAGACTTTTCTAAAGTAGGTATATATTTCCCGCCAACCCCTTGGCCTGTTTATTACCAGCTCACTTGCCCGGCGGTTTTGGGCATGTTTAGAAGGCAGTGTGCTTTATGCGTAAAAAAAAAAAAAATAGGGGCTGCATGTCGCTTGACGGCGGGATTAGGATACAAACTGGATGTAATCTAGAAATTCGTTTTTCCCGGTGGAGTTCGCCCAGTAGTGGCTCATTTGTATTCCGCTTGTCCAGACACCGGTGATCTAAGCAAAGCTATTGCTGGGTCCTGGGTACAAATAGCAGCAAGAGTATGATGTGAGTGTTAGGGCCAGGCGGGAGGAAGGGAAACTCATCTCAACGCATTACTGTTCTCTTTCTGACAAAAAGCAATGCCTCCACAATTCGTGCCTAGCTCTGACTTTCAGTGCCTGCTGTGCAATTTTTCTCTTGTGAATCTCTGTTTGGCGGATTCCTGACATTTTACTTTGGTAAAATGCTACACAGGCCCTTGTTACCAGTTGATTTGAAGAGGGAGGGGTAGTTATCACACGTGGGGAATAAAATTGCCTCACTGACAAATATTTACATACAAGAAACACATCTAAAATTCTGAGTATACAATAATAAAATGGGGCATAACATGCAGAACTTGTTAGCGGCCAGCCTTTCAGCCTGTCAACCCGTAACTGGGGGAACCCATCAGGAGATAGGCATTGGCAAAAAAAAAAAAGCAAAGGTTTCTGGAGGCAGAATTCAGACAATGAGCTGGTGCAGTCGCACCGAACTAAGGAAGAAAGTGCGAAGCATGACACAGAGTGTCATATTGCTCAACGGCGCAATGTTATACTGAAACCACGGGCAGTAGTGTAATTAAAGCGGGTATCGCCACCCAGTGCGCTGGCCATTAAGGAGCCAGACATCCAACGGGGGCCCTTACCCCAGCCCGCAATAGCACTCCGCATCCAGACAGAATTAGCGAAGTGGACGAGGACAGATTAGATACGGAAACGCCACGTGCTAGGCGTGAACTAAACGGCAGCGGACTAAAATGATGGGCCCATTCAGAGGATGCCCTATAGCTAAAAAGGAGAGATCTTAGAATAGGAGGCGATATCACCAGCTGCCGCTAACACATAAACCTTTGTCTGGACAGCGAGGTTTGATAAAGGGGGAAGCGGAAATGGAGGACAGGAAAGTAACATGACTCCAAGGACGGAAAAAGAATGGCCGGATATTAGAGGCAAGCAGCCCATATATATTGTTGGCGGGTAAGGCTAGCAGGCCTCCCTCCCAGCACGCAAAATCAAGGTTCCATTGGCACGCAGGGCACGATCCGCAATAGAAGAGGGAGTGGTGGACACCATGTCTCAGATGCGAGAACAAGACTGCCTGCAATGATGACAGGCTGTTGGAAGGTAGCATGGTCAGCTTGCAGGCGATAACACAGCAACAGAATACTGGGAAGGGTGTAAAGCAGTGCGCTACCAAAGGTTAGCCAGGCTGCAAGACGTTTAAGGTAATACCAATGTAGACTGCAAGAGGGCCTCTCTACCAAAGAGGGGGTCCCAGGACAGGAAGTGAACCCCCCCTCACCCCAAAACGGGGAGTGTGTCAAGGAGGCAAAAGGGGGGACAGGGAAGAGGCAGCAGGCCCAGAAGGGTGCACAACCTCCCCCCCCCCTTCCCCACAGGATAGCAGCAGAAGGAATGCAAGAAATATAGGAGAAGAAGAGATTGCTTAAGGTAGATGGAAGGCTCCCACTACCCAGGCATGGGGGTGCCATATGGCAAGAGCGCACAGAAGGGGCAGAGGGCTGCCCACCACAGGGGAGAAGTAGAGGCAATGCCCCTGCTGGTCCTTCGGGAGACCACTCGGAGGGAGCAGAATGATCGCGGCACCTCAGTAGAACCGGCCCAGACAGCTTGTTGGCAGTGTCCTGGACCCCGGGGACAAGGGTAAGAGTGCGAGCTGGGGTGGTCCCAACAGTAGAGGTGAGTACGCTCATTATGCAGGCTCAGAAGGGCAGGAGAGAAGACAAGGGCAGCCACCACCTTGGAAAAAGTAGACTCAAGGCTCCGGCAGGCCCCCCGGGAAGCCTCACAAGGGGGCACCGGGGAAAAACTGAAGAAGACAGCCTCATAAGGAAGAGAGAGGGTGGATGCCCAAGTCGAGCCCACCTGTGGGGTGTGATGGTCTTGGCAGGGTGCAAACAAGGAAGATCAGGACGTAGTTGGAGGGAGCCGCGGGGAGACGGAAGCCTCCCAGACGGCGTGGCGAAGAACTACGCTGATATCGGTTGGTGCGGAGGCACACCGGAGGGCCGTGTGCCAGAATAGGTCCACTCACCTTCAGATGCCTCATGGCTGGGTGAGTTGACCTAAGGACAGGTGTGTAGGACCAGTCTCTCTGGGATGCCTCACAGCTGGGAAGGAAGTTGGCCTACCAATGATGGGGGGGTAGCAACGGAGACGGCGCTCGCAGCCCAGCCCCCGCCTGAAGGCAGGGCACAACAAGAGTCGGACAAAGTAGCGAGGGGGCCTAACTCCGGGACAGAAGCTACCCCCCCTGGCGCAAAGTGAGCGCAAAAACCAACCTACCAAAGAGAACGACCCAGAAGGGTCAAGGGACAATAACAAGGAAGTTTTGTCAGGACATAACAAGCAAAATATGCAAAGTATATACATGTTTCTTTGTATTCCTAATAAACTGCGGCCAACAAATGACCGCTATGTGACAAATGTGTACGTTGGCTTTTTCTTGTCCAGATAAGGAATACAGTATGGGCGAAGGTGGTATACATGTGGGAATGGGGCAGAGTGCGGGGGTTATTGCACTTTTCATCACAGTAAATTAATTAAAGCCTTGAAAGAAAAACCCAGAGATACTGTTAAGATAAAAAATGTATGCCATAATTATAAACATGCACTGGAGAAAGGCAAGACCGAGCTGAGGCAAGAAGCTTGGGGTCAGCTTCACGTGGCATGTCAAAATAGAGATTCCAGACTTTTTGGGCGTACCGTAAGTCAAAATTATTTAAATTTTTCTACCAATGATAATATCGATGTAAAAATATGCCTGAGGATTGGGTAGACCATTTTTCTGGACTCTATCGGAGTTGTAATAATTCTGATGTGAGGCTTACTTATCAATCTGGGGGTATTTCTCTGGCACCACCATTATTGGAGGAGGTGGATAGAGCCTTATTCCAGACAGTCAAGAATAAGGCATCTGGACCTGATGGCGTGCCAGCAGATCTGTTTTTAGCCAATATTCCCCTTTGCTTGCCACTCTTGATCAGTTTACTTAAATGTTATGTGCCCCATGGTCCCCCAGAATCCTGGAGAACAGTGATATGTGTCCCTATATTCAAAAAGGGTAGTAGGTCGGACCCCAAATGTTGATCGATTGCACATGTAAAATCATGAGGTGCGTAATATAAGAGAGGCTAGAGACTTGGGCAGTTGAGACGGCGATATTCTCAGATGTTCAATATGGGTTCAGGAGAGGCCTTGGCACTGTTAAACAGTGTCTGAACCTGCACCTGGTCACCACCAAGTACACCTTAGCCAGGTCAGGAACCCTTTATTTGGGGTTCATGGACCTGACGTCTGCCTTCGACTGGGTGCAGAAGGGGAGACTCTGGAAGAAGATGCTCTCTATGGGTATAGAACCATCGATTATCCACTTCTTGGCAGCAATGCACCAGGGCATAATGGGTAGAGTGCGGTATAGTGTCAACGGCGAGCTCACTGCCCAAATAAAGATGGATTGCGGGGTCCATCAGAGTTGCGTCCTCGCCCCTTTTTTATTCTGCCTCTTCATCAACGACCTGGAGATTAATTTGGTCAAGGGGAATATGGATGTACCCCAGATAGGTTGTAGACCCCTTTCAGCACTTCTATATGCTGATGATTGTGTTTTAATATTCAGAACAAGGGTGGGGCTGCAGAAGCTTTTAACTAGTTCTAATGGTGCTATGAGTGATCTTGGACTGAAAACAAATGTTGCTCAATCCCATGTTATGGTGGTGGGCAAACCTCCCATGAATACAAAAACATGTTTAATTAATAATGAAAAATTACTTTGTGTACCTACCTTTTCCTACTTGGGCATTCTTTTTAATTAAAAAAAACATAGTCCCACTTAGTGGAGGCAAGAATGAGAGGTTTTAATCGTAATGTTGAGGCTATGTTAGGGTTAAAAAAAACGAGGCCTCCGGCCTATAAAAGTCATCACAGATAAACATAAGGCTTGCACATGCGCCATCCCCTTGTACAGCGCTGGTGTCTGGGGGTTTTGTAACACTGGTGGTTTACAGCGAGTTGTAAATATGTTTTTGAAACGGTTGCAAACAGTGCCTAAAAGTACTGCCGTTACTATTTGTCATAATCAATTAGGTGTAACCCCACTATCTTTTTCTCTCAAGTTATCACTACTTCTGTTATGGCATAGTATTTGGGTGAAAGAAGAGACTGTCCTAAATCGTGCTATAATCACTGACTGTTTGAAACTGAACTGTGTCAAGAAAATTCCCTGGATTATGTATATACACAAGTTACTGGGGAAGCTGGGGCTTCCAGACTGTACTGACACTCCTGGTAACATAGTGAAAATTACAAGAGTTAAACTGAAAAGAATGTTTATGACATATTGCTATGAAGTCAGAAATCATTTAGAATATAGCAAGAAAAGAGTTGACGAACACTCATTGTTGGCTTGTTCTTTAGGTACTGAACCCTATCTCTCTTTCTATTTTAATCACCCTAAGATGTTCTATCTCATAAGATTCAGGATGGGTATTGCCCATTTATTGATGTCCTATCCACGTGATGCACATTGTGAGCCAAAACTGGATTTGTGTCCTTGTGACTCAGAATCAGCACAGAGCACTTTACATTATAAGTTTTTCTGTAGACTCTATACTACTCCTAGATGCGCTTTTTTAAAACCACTGTTAAGATTTTTAAATATAAGAAAGTGCAGGGCTCGTTACAGTATTTTCTCCTCTTGAGATATGAATGTATTTGTTTAATGATTAATAAATACATTTCCACCATGGTGTGGCTTCGGAACATGGTTGGTAAATGATTTTATATTGCTTAAAACAATATTTTTAACATACATTTGTTTGTTTTAATTGTATGAAATGTTTTATTATGTAATCTTTTATGGTTGATTTGCAGCCGAATAGATTTATTGATGATGATGATGAGTGCTTTCAAAACAGATATGTTCTGAACAAACCTATATTCTAAAATTGGGAAGAACTCAGCACGTCAAATGCACTTACACAACAATGGCATGAAATATACTTCACACTCAGTTACATTTACTAAGGTATGCCATTTGCAATTTGCCTATTTACTCATGAAAGGAGACAGGGGTCCAGATTTACTAAGGCAATACACTGACGAAAAACAATGCAAAAGAACCCAAGCGTTGCAGGAGTATTTAGCATACAACACAAACGGTATTTTGCACTTTAAAGATATCCTTTTCTGAGTGCAGTTACACCTTTACACAGGTTTGTGCTGCTTTTTTCATGAGAGTGTTACAAGGGCAGATCTGTACCAATACCCATATGTCTTGACAAAAGTCAAATGAAAAAAAATAGCCAGACTGGGTTTTGGGTCAATAATTAACACCTCAACGAAGCAGGCATTATTAAGAGGAATTCTGTTATTTCTGAAAGAAAAAGATGCATTGCTTGTGTGCTGTAATATAGAACATACCCGATGTGTGGGATCATTCTGATTTTTTCCAGGTAAAGGAATTAGTATTGGAAGTCTATGTTCCAAATACAAATCTTATGCTAGACCGTTCACACTCTCCTCTGCACTGTAGTGTGGGACTGTGAGCCTTTCATGGCAGCCTGTTTGTGCACCAGTGGAAGAAGGGATGACACCAGTTGCAAGCCAATCTTAGAGATACGGCTTTGTGCAGTTTTGCACAACGCAACACTGTGTTGCATGAACAATTAATAAATGCGACCCAAAGTTTAAGTTTTCCTGGTTATGTCTCGTAGAGTAACATATATAACACTAAGGAGATTATTTCTAAGGGCTATGCTAGAAAACGTTTCCCCAATTTATATTGAATTTGTAAATTCTGAGAGATTAAAGTGATCTGCATCAAATCACAGACCAGTCAGAGCTTGTTACTCAAGCTAATTAAGGTCAAATAACATGGCAACATGGTACATTCTCCCATCTTGGGTGGCATAGCCCTCTATAAGATAACATTGCCACAAATGCCATATATCTAACAAACATGCCAATAGAGCACCCAGCCATAGCTTTTTAGAAAATGTTAAATTTATATAGGTTCTACATTTGTGCCGGGGGTCAACATAGCATCACACCTGACAAAATGTACCATAGGCACATATGATGCAGGCTTGGGGGCAACCAGTATTCAATAGTGCTAATGAGCAACTCACACAGTAATTATTAACAAATGGGGTGCTTATTTAAGTGTCCCTTGCGTCACATTTTCCCATGTTAAAAGTGCTGCATAGGTGATGGTATAATGTGCAGATTAAAATGCTCCGTTTAATGGGGAAAGGATGGGCCCAGCACCATCTTTACAACTTTAAGATCCACCCTCCCTCCTGGAGGCCACTTAATGCACATTGCAGGTCTGGCAGACAACATTAAAACACACTGGGTGGTTCCATCAGCCTGCAAGGGCGACGCCATTATGAGAGGGTAACTGATTGGCTAGATCAATAAATGGCACACACTTTCGAAGATTGGAATAGCAGCAGCATTTCACAGTTGGAGGTCATATGGACCAGTGTGCACATAAAATCATACACCGAGGTCAGAAACAAATTCGACCTGCACAAGTCTCAATTCTTTAGGTTCCTACAGCTCCGGAGCATATTGGACTTGATTGAGTCATTGTCTGACCTTCTCTCAGAATTTAATCCATCACAACCTAAAAATGAGGGTCACTTTATGGAACATGGGAGCATATTACACTTATATTGCTCACTGGTAACAAGCATATCAGATCCAATAGTGGCTCTGCACAGTTATGGCTGGCAGACAATGTAGGGTTGGACGATGATGATTTGAGGAAGGCTGATTTGGTGCTGGACGGTTTAGCAGTCTCAGCCCGTCTTCACCTTGTCCAATTGAACTATTTCCATAGAGTGTACTATACTCCTCAGATATTTTGGAGGATGACCAAGGACTAGACCTCACATGCTTCAGTTGTTCAGCTGTGGTGGGCTCCTTCTTCCACGTAACTTGGTCTTCATCATGACTGCAAGGATAATGGTTTGAAATAATAGCATCATTCTTGTCTCTGAGCAGACCACCCTCGAGGGGGAGAAGGCCCTTGCAGCATTCACATGTTGGTGGGGATAGGCTGGATCCTAGACCAACAAGACTGGTATTTTGGTGTTAGCTCCAACTCTAAGAGAATGGGCCCCAGGTATGGGCAGATGTACTCCCCTTTGGCTAGGGAGGTATACAGGCCACAGGGATGCCCAAGGAAGCATGGCAAATATGGGCTATTTGTTGGATCAAATATGCAAATTCTCTTAAGGGATGAGACGTGGACAAGATTTGGTCTGTGTTCATAGTTTCTCACAGTGAATGAGCCAGGGCAGTTTGCTATGTTATTATATGTGGGAGGAAATGAACTTGTTTGTATAACTGCATAGTACTATTCAGATGGTTCTTTTTCTCTACAATGATATGGGTGGTTTTCCCTCTTCCATGTATAATCAAAAAAAATGTGGTTTAAAAAATCTTAAATCCTGCTATAATAGCAAAAAATGTTATTGCCTCTTTTATGGGGTAATTTCGAGATTAGCAGATGCCCGTCCACCAAAATCGCAGCTTGTTCACCCCATTTAGAGATGTGCAGCAAACTTTTGGGCATATTTACAAAAACATGTTGGAGCACGGTGCTATGCCAAATGTGGCAACGCAGCGCTCCGACATCTTTGAAACACAGTGATGCACCATATTCACAAGAATAGAGTGTGCCACTGTATTTCCCTTAGAGCTGTTCCATAAAATTCTGCCTAGGCCAGCACAGGCAACCTGCCGCCATGTTTCATGGGTGTCTGCGCTGAAGGGGCAATTGTTTATGTGCAGTAAGGGTTTCGTAAAGGAGACTCTAAGGACAATGGGGTGAAGGCAGGTAAGTTACATCATTCAGAGACAGCAACTTAGAATGGATCGATTCCCTGCTGGCCAGTGATCAACTGACCACTCAGGAGCACTCCACAGTCAAACAATTTTGTGGAATCTCACAGCTATGATATTCCACCACAAGACAGAGCAAACAAACATTGACATTTTACAACACATCCACTTTACTTGTAATGTACAACATCAAATAAACCCAAGAGAAAATAAGGAAAGATACTGTAAGAGGAAATAGGAAGAGAGAGAACATAGGAAGAGGGCTGTTTCACAAGGAGACACCCAATGTGACGTAAAAGATAAAACCAATAAAAATAAACCAAATGTGACCCACCCATGTGACCTACGTTTTCTAGTACTCCATTCATCACCATCAGGGTGTTTCTACCCTGCCCCCTTTTCTTCATTTTTCCCTTTCTTTTACTGTTTTCTTGTGACTCTGTAGAACTGAGTCACAAGATGGCTGCCAACACTTCCTGGTTTGGATTGGTGGCTGCCAATTAGAATGAAGCGCTTGGTCAGGAGGGTTCGCAAATCCACTGCGCCCCTAGATATCAATATTTTATTTTTTGATTTTCTCAGTAACTACTGAATGGATTTGGACTATTTTACAAAATGTCGCTTCCTGAATCAAGCTCTACCTTTTAGTCAAATTTTGTGTCATTCGGTTGAGCAGTTCGGGCTTTAGCATTGGGTAAACTTTCGTATGGAAATTAACATGGAGAAAATGCTTTTTGAATCCCCATTTTTTCTCAGCTCCCGCTTAATGAATCACCCCCAAAATTTTAGGATGAGGAGAGACCTGGATAGACCTTTTTTTGCGAGAATTTCGCGAAGATTCGTCAAACGAAACCAAAGTTATTAGGAAATCAAAAAATACTTTTCCTATAGAAAATATGTTCTAACAATAACATCCAACTGGTGACTGCCAGTAGGTAATAAATATATATATATATATATATATATATATATATATATTACCTACTGGCTATCGCCAGTAGGTATATATAGTTAGGATTAATTCCCTATGGGATTTCTGAAAATTCTATGTCTAATAACTTTGGCGTTCGTGGACGGAATCGGCTGAAATTTTCAGGAAAATGGCACATTTTGTTTCTGAGCAGCCCCTGAAAATTTGGTGGGGTTTCGTCAAGGGGGGGCTGAGAAAAAAGGGGGGTCCCAAAACGCGTTTTTTGCATGGAGTTTTCCATAGGGCGGTTGGACTCACTTTTAGCTCGAACGGCTGAATGGATTTGCACGAAACTTGGCAAAATTGTAGGGACTGTTAGCCCGATGTGCCTTTGCTAGGTCTCAATATATGTGCTTCAGTGGATTTTGAGAAATTAACGTTCAAATCAAGATATATATCTGTAACAGCGCTCTGGGCAGCGATCCGGTCCGCTTACTTTTCGCGAAACGGAACTTTGCGCGCAGAAAGCTGATTGGCTCTCCGGTGTCTGTCAACATTCTAAACAGTCCGGAGCGGCCGCCATCTTGTCTCTCGGTAGGATCGAGAGAGAAGAAGAGGTGAAAAACGAAAGGGGAATTTAATGAAAGGGGGCAAGGTATCCCCCTCTTGACCCCCTAGGAATGTTGTTGGGGTTATTAAAGGGTCCCGTGGGGAAAATAAAAAAAAAATGATTTTTCACGGTAGAAGCGCGGCCGCGAACTGGTAGCGAAACGGGAATTCGCCATTTTGTGCTTCGTTAATTAAATTACTAGTTATAAGTGGGTGCGGGAGACGTATCCTAATCCCCTATGTTTCCTGAGGGTGGCTGAGGAGGCTGATATATGTTGATACATCTCTTCCAGCGGCTGTGCGTGAGCTTTTTTTTTTTTTTGCTGCGTGACAGTCCGGAGCGGCCGCCATCTTGTCTCTCGGTAGGATCGAGAGAGAAGAAAAGGTGAAAAACTAAGGGGGAATTTAATGAAAGGGGGCAAGGTATCCCCCTCTTGACCCCCTAGGAATGTTGTTGGGGTTATTAAAGGGTCCCGTGGGGAAAATAAAAAAAAATGATTTTTCACGGTAGAAGCGCTTCACGGGCCGCGAACTGGGCCGCAAACTGGTAGCGAAACGGGAATTCGCCATTTTGTGCTTCGTTAATTAAAGTACTAGGTATAAGGGGGTGCGGGAGACGTATCCTAATCCCCTATGTTTCCTGAGGGTGGCTGAGGAGGCTGATATATGTTGATACATCTCTTCCAGCGGCTGCGCCATCTTGCCTTTTTTCGAATGCCACAATTTTGTCGTGCACGGCAGCCATTTTAGATGCCAGGCTGGTCCCAGGCTATCACCTAACCCTGCGGATGTAGTTTATGGCCCCAGCTGTAGAGAATTCAGACATGCCAATCCTCCTGATTCAGGCGTGTGACTACTGATTTCAGTGCTAGTCTCCCGCCTCCCGATTTCTGCAAGCAAAAACCCGGGGGCATATTACGAACAACTAGCGATAATTTTTGTCTCTAACTTGTTTAGAGACAAAAATTATCGCCGCACATCGGCGATTTTTATCGCAGATAAACCTTGCTATTATCGCAGAAAAGTCAGCGATATTCATGTATTATCGACCTAATGCTCTTAGCCATGTTATCCACCTCCCATTGGATAACATGGCTAAGAACTGCTCAGGGCAGGTGTTAGATTTTGGAGATATTCGCGCTTAGCGCGAATATCTCCAAAAGTTGGTAATAGAAGGTAGCGATGTTAGGGACTGTTTCCAGTCGCTAACATCTTGGCACGCCACTTTGCATGTCATTAGTGATAAGTATCACTGACATGCAAAGCGGGGCCCAAGATGGTCGCTATCTCCTTTTAGCTGTCACTAACTGGTGTTAGCGACAGCTTGGTAATAGGGAAATAATTTTATCTCCGCTTTCATGGCTTTTAAAGCCAAAAAAGCGGAGATAAACCCCCTTGATAATATGCCCCACGATTCCTTGGGCGTTTCAGCTGACAGGGCTTGGTATTGTGTTACATGGTAATTTTTCCATGAAACGTCAGAGGGTCGATGCAGGGGTTCTAGAAGAGGTGATAAACCATTTAAGCCTCATGAACAAGCGCATGGTCTTTTAAAGATTTGTGAAGTATTCGGGGCGGCGGTGTGTGTGTGCCCTCTTTCAGGAGCGGGCGGGGGGGCACTGCCAGCAACTTGCCAGGTCAGGTAGTGTTCAACACGTGCATCACCCTTTCTCTGCCTGCTATTGCGCTCCATGCTTCGGAAAGGTAAGAAAAAGAACGTGCATTTGAGTTTGAAATGTCCGATCCTGCAGCAGCACACTTCCAAAGCCCACACATGACAATAACCCGATTCAAGGCCCCATTCACCCGTTTTAAAAAAAATAGATAACACTCCAACAAAGTAAGGTTATAAAACTTTATTAACTACTAACTTTAACGAACGGAACAAAAACTAAAAACATTTAAACATTTCTCAACACAAAAAGCAACAATGGTTAGAAGCTGTCTTTTGTGCGAATAGTCCCAAGGCAGCACAACGTGCAGAGTTCTGGACGGCACCCAGGTGATGTCGCCTGGGTGCCGCACTGGTTTAGGGATCCTACAATGCTGCTCCGAAAATTGGCATGGGGCGTCCCGGGTGGGGCGGGGGGAGGCCTCGTCAGTAGCGGTCTGTTGTGCGAATAGTCCCAAGGCAGCACAACGTGCAGAGTTCTGGACGGCACCCAGGTGATGTCGCCTGGGTGCCGCACTGGTTTAGGGATCCTACAATGCAGCACAGAAAAACAGCGTGGGGCGTCCCGGGTGGTGCGGGGGGAGGCCTCGTCAGTAGCGGTCTGTGTCCAGTGTCACATGGCTGACACAACATGTACGACAGGCACCCAGGTGATGTCCAGTAAACTGCCGCACTGGTTTTGGTATCCTACAATGCTGCTCCGAAAATTGGCGTGCGGCGGCCCGGGGGGGGGGCGTGGGGGAGCCGGCGTGAACGGGCCTCCCCAGGTGGCGGCCATCTAGCTGAGTTGCGCTCGCTCTTGCGGCCACAGCGTCTCGCTCACCATGTTGTTGAGTTGCTCCCACTCTTGCAGTGCAGCGATAGGCGGCTGCCACATGGCTCTTAAAATGGCGGACAGCTCCTCGGTTTTAGGCCTGGTCCACTGAAATGGCCCTGGGACACTTTGGAACTCGGACGCTTGCCTGCTAGGGCTTGGGCTCCATTCTCGAAAAGCGTCCCCTCAGCCATGAAGATTGTATAAAAGTCTTGGGGGCCCCCGACTCCCGCAGGCTTCCGGTGGGGAGCGGCTGCCATGATTGCTCGCGGAATGACCACGACGGAGCCACGAGATGGTGGTGCTCTCATGCTGACGCCAGCTTCAGTCTGAATGATCCAGAAACAAGGTGGGGCTTTCATCGTTTGGGAAAAAAAATTTTTGTAAACCAATGAAAAGTGTTATTTTTAGGTCATATGACCAAGCCTTCCATCTTTAGGAAACCAAAAGTAAAATGAACCAATGAAAAGTTTTATAAACAAGTCACATGACCTGTTATGCGGCATAGGGCTACAAAAAGCGTAGAAAATCCGTTGGCACGTGAGGCGGCGTCCGTAGCGGACCGATGTGCGAATAGGCCGAAGGCAGCACAACGCGCCGAGATCCGGATGGCACTTGTTGGTGTCGAGCAAGTTGCTGAACTGGTGTGGCCATCCTACAATGCTGCGCCGAAAGACGGCGTGTTCAGCTGAGTTCCGGTCACTCTTCCGGCACAGTGACTCGAACGCGCCGAGATCCGGATGGCACCGAGGTGGTGTCCAGCAAGTGGCCGCACTGGTGTGGCCATCCTACAATGCTGCGCCGAAAGTCGGCGTGGGGTGCCCCGTTGGCTTATGAGGTGATGTCAGTAGTGGACTGATGTGTGAATAGGTCGGAACCAGCACAAGGCGCCAAGATCCGAATGGCAAGTCCTGGATGTTGAGTGCCTCAGTTGAGAGTTCTGAGCAGTGCTTGTAAGACTGTCTGAAGCTTATTTGCACCTGCTGCAGCTTCACTAGGTCCGGCGGAACTTTTTTCCTTTTCCTTTCTGCTTCTTTTCCTACAATGCGTTTCATCTGAAGACACGACCAGGTCCCTGAATGTGTGCAGGGGGACGCTATTGATTGAATGAAAATGGCGGCTTGACACAAAGCTGACTCAAGCGTTACTGTTGGTGCTATACAGACAAAAATTGGTTTTCAGTTTGTACATTCTTCAGGTTTTTTTTTTCCATCCAAGTCTGATTGAGAGTTTGTAGAAAAATGGCTTCAGATTTTCCACATACTACTCTTCAACATTCTTCCTAAATGTAACAATGTGAAACTCACTAGGAGAACGGCTGTTTCTGTTTCCTTTCAAAATGCTGCCACCAATATTTTCTGAATGGAAGACACCATCTTGTAGCATAAAGGGCCGAAAGGGGTTCTGGTCTGGCCGATGGTTGGTGGAGACATTTTGACTATATCTTGGACCTGCCCGGCCTCGCCCAAAATGGCGCCGGTATAAATGGGACTCGTAACTCCTTGCCCGCAAATGTATATCTAGAAAATGTTATTGTAAGTGGCCCTGTCGTATTTTAATTACAAAATGTACGTCCACCGATTCCGCAACTGTTAGACACCTTTGTTCTTGTTACCTAATGGCCCGCTCGTTACGTTCTTCTACAGTGTAAATGTCTCCTCATCATATACGATTTCAGTTTGCTCCGTGGCCGGCCCACGTGGTTATAGGCCCGTATTTGTATACTGACATTTTCACAATAAAGGTTTTTAAAACAAAACACGGTAGTAGTATTTACATTTGTAAAGTTTTTACTTTTAGTGACTGTTTTCGAATCAGTAAAAGGCAAGTGAAATAAAGCAGTCCAATTACATGACGGATAAAAGGTATAATATGTAGGAACGCAGTAAAGATAAATGGTGAAGGGCAGTTGTGTTTTTCATGTCTGCAACATAAAGTGATCGATAAGAATCTGATAATCAGGCGTATCGGCGACTAAGACAGCAGGCCGAATCTCTTTTACTCAACGGCTCCGTCATGGAAGGAAGAAACGCCCTTTTTCTCGAAAAAGGAATATAATTTACTTGCAAGACAGTTGTAAATTTTCCGGGAAAGTACATTAGCCTGGAATATTATAACATATGTTTGAAAAAAAAATATTGTTCGAAAATAATAAAAAGCGTAATTTTTAGGTCATATGACCAAGCTTTTCATCATTAAATTAACAAAAGTAAAATGAACCAATGAAAAGTTTTATTAACAAGTCACATGACCTGTTATGCTTACGTTACGCGCTGCGCGCCGCGCCTCGGATCACTTCCGGGTGCGCTAACGCGGCGTGTCATAAAACGCATTACGCGACAACGTAGGTCAAGAATATAGTCTAAATGTCTCCACCAACCAGCGTTCAGAACACAACCCCTTTCAGCAGTCCAAAAAGTTCTGTTAAATGACAACAGAGGGGACAGGCAACAAGAACCATCAGTCAAAGAGGGGAGGGCAAGTTCTTCTCTTCCGGGTCATGTTGGGGCGCTACCGGAACTGATCGAATTGGTAGTCTATAGTGTTTCTGGATGTTTCAGACTAAAGCTGGCGTCAGCATGAGACCACTACCATCTCGTAGCTCCGTCGTGGCCATTCCACGACCAATCATGGCAGCCGCTCCCCACCAGAAGCCTGCGGGAGTCGGAGACCCCAAGACTTTTGTAGAATCTTCACGGCTGAGGGGACGCTTTTCGAGAATGGGACCCAAGCCCTAGCAGACAAGCGTCCGAGTTCCAAGGTGTCCCAGGGCCATTTTAGTGGACCAGGCCCAAAACCGAAGAGCCGGCCGCCATTTTGAGAGTCCTGTGGCAGCCGCCTATCGCTGCACCGCAAGAGCGGGCGCATCTCAACTACATGGTGAGCGAGACGCTGTAGTCGCAAGAGCGGGCGGTAAACAGCTGAATGGCGGAAGAGGCACAGTGTAGCAAAAGCGGGCGGAATGGCAACTAAAACGATAAAGGGGCGCCCCACTACAGCTTGTCTTCAGGTCAAACGGATTGTGGGACAAGGTCCAGAATTGAAGAGTCATCAAAAGGCAAAAAGTTCCGCCGGACCCCGGGAGCCGGCCGCCTATGTCGGGGGCGATCTCAGGCTACACCAGTGCTATAAGACTTGGGGAGGGTGTCGGAGCCAAGCGTCTTCTCCGAGTCCATGGCCATCACACCGCCCCTCAGGGGCCTCCGTCAAGCTGTTTAGGAAGGTAACATATCACATTGTTTTCTAATGCAGTCAGGTCCACAAACGACACTCACTTACTTTGAGAATAGTGAAGCTGCAGTAGGTGGAAATAAGCTTCAGACAGTGTTACAAGCACTGCTCAGAACTCTTAACTATGGCACC
The DNA here is from genome assembly GCF_964263255.1 of Lissotriton vulgaris. Lineage (NCBI taxonomy): Eukaryota > Metazoa > Chordata > Amphibia > Caudata > Salamandridae > Lissotriton > Lissotriton vulgaris. The sequence goes on along the minus strand of NC_141696.1, from coordinate 1,088,166,585 downwards.
CAACATCCAGAACTTATGCTATTTGAGAATGGTAGTGACATCGAAGCATCTCAGGGACCAAAACCATTAACGTACTTTCACGTATGAAAATCTTACTTGGGGAGGGGGCAGGAGCGAAGCGCCCCCTCCCAGTCAGCGCCACCACACCGTATGTTGAAAATCTGAAGCCATCGTTCTACAAAGTCAACCAAACTTGGATTGAAAAATCTAGAAAAATGTACAAACTGAAAACCAGTTTTGGTCTGCATAGCATCAGTAGCAACGCTTGAGTCAGCTTTGTGTCAAGCCGCCATTTTGATTCAACAAAGCACAGGCATTGAAAAAGGCTGAAATTCAGAACTCTAAACTATGGCACCCAACATCCAGGAGTTTGCCACCCGGATCTTGGAGCCTTGTGCTGTTTTCGATCTATTCACACATCGGTCCACTACTGACATCATCTTATAAACCAACGTTATGTAAATAGTTTTTTAATAAAATGTTTTACCCTGTTTCTTTGCTGGTGTGTTGTCTATATTTTTAATATTTGCATAGGGTTTGTCGTTATTTTGTGCGGGATGGGTGATGGAGCCGAGCTGTCTTGCAGCCCTCATGGTGTGGAGCTCAGTTCATCTCACTATTTTCGTATTTCTCATGAAGGGTTGTTCCTAATATTTCTATTTTAGCGAGGTCAAAAAGAGATCCAATTAGTGGCCTACTGATTTTGCTCGATTACTTTTATTTTTTTACACAATTTTTCACTATCTGCAAAGACTAAACAGAGTATTGCGACTTTGTGCTTGTTTGTAAATAGAGAATGATCCAAAGAGAACCAATTCTAAAACAGTAAATGCTTGGACAACAATCAATGAAATGGAGAGACAAGGAGGCACGACGGATTACAACGGGGGTAAAGGCCTGCGTTAACTACCCTTCAGTATCTGCAAAGAGAGAGTACTACTAAGACAAAAGAGGGGAGGGGGGGGGGGTGTAGCGTTCAAAGCACATCAGCGTGCATAAATACGAAAATGTTTTTATCTATCACGTACTTGACATTTTAAAGCTTTTCATATTTGCTATTAAAAAACCAATGAAATTCACAGAAAAAACCATAGGTTATAGTGGATATATAGTTAGGAATTTGCATTTACAAAACCTTGAAAATTCAATGAAAAAACCATTGGTTTTAGGCCATATATAGTTAGGAATTAGCATTTACAAAACCTTATTTTACTCGCATAAAACCATTGAAATTCCATATATAGTTAGAAGCGCTAACTATATATCGCGCACCCGCAATCCACTGCTGATGATGTCACATATTACATCATTCATGACATGGTCAGTGACATCACTGATGACATCACTGATGACATCTCAAATGACATCACTGATGACAACTCAAATGACATCACTGATGACATCTCAAATGACATCACTGATGACATCACTGATGACAACTCAAATGACATCACTGATGACATCTCATTTGTCATCACTGATCACATCACTCATGTGATAATACAATGAACCTCTTCAGACTCTAATATAACCTTACATACACTCAGTATAAACAGACACTCACAGACTGTCACTCATCCATGGAGTTACTCACACACCTAGTCAGTCATGCAAAGAATCAATCACACCTCCATTTCCTCAACTATAAAGTTATACACATCTTACTTATTCAAACATATAATAACACATATTTATTCTCTTATATAATCCCTGATACAAGCTCACAGTGATCGATACAGCCACTCACACATTCACTGGCTCTTATGTTCAGTTATTTATATATCTCAACTCTCACATGTATTGTGTTTTACATACGTACTTACTTGCACATGTAGCAATGAGAAATCCATTCACTCACCAACACACCCATGCATAGTCAACCGCCCATATAGCTGTTTCCACATGCACTCTTGAACTCATACTCCTAGTCAATCAACTGCTTACACATCTATGCACAGAGTCACGCACCTCCCAGCCACCCACACACACACTCAGCCTCCCATTCAAATACTTGGGCAACCAATCAATAACCCATATGGCCACTCTTATAGCTACTGATCAACACATGCAGCAGCTTACACAACAACAAACATACTGATGCACAAATTAAGACAGTTTAGTCACTAACCCATGCACTCAGTGAGACACATTTAATCACTCACTCATACAGTCAGTCATGCACCTACTAAATTCTTCATCCAGACACTTATACATCCACTCATTCTTCAATATGTGAAACATATTTAAACTTTACAGACACATACAATCACTGGATGTTGTGATCAGTGATGTCATCAGTGATGTCATTTGGGATGTCATCAGTGATGTCATCAGTGATGTCACTGACCATGTCATGAATGATGTAATATGTGACATCATCAGCAGTGGATTGCGGGTGCGCGATATATAGTTAGCGCTTCTAACTATATATGGAATTTCAATGGTTTTATGCGAGTAAAATAAGGTTTTGTAAATGCTAATTCCTAACTATATATGGCCTAAAACCAATGGTTTTTTCATTGAATTTTCAAGGTTTTGTAAATGCAAATTCCTAACTATATATCCACTATAACCTATGGTTTTTTCTGTGAATATATATATATATATATATATATATATATATATATTACCTACTGGCGGTCGCCAGTGGGTATATATAGTTAGGACCTAGTTACCATAGGTAATTCCAAACATTCTATTAAGAATACCTTTGGTGCAGATTAAGGGATCTGCCTGTAATTTTCCTTAAATTTGCCTCGCTGTGCTCCGCTCCTTCCCTGAAAGTTTCGGGGGGATTTGTCAAGAGGGGGCCGAGAAAAAAGGGGGGCCCCAAAATGTGTTTTCCCCATTTTAATTTCCATAGGGACATTCTGAAAAGGCTACAGCTCGAACGGCTGAACGGAATTATACCAGATTTCGCAAAATGGTAGGGACTGGTATGCAGCAGTGTCTTTTCTATATTTGGTGAAAATCCCTCCAGTAGCTGTTGAGAAAATGAATTTGAGTAAATTATATATCTATATGCGCTCAACATTCTATTGGGAATAACTTTGGCGCTGATTGAGGAATCTGTGTGTAATTTTCCAGAATTTTGGCCAGCTCCGCACCACTCCTTCCCTGAAAGTTTTGGGGGGATTCGTCAAGCGTGGGCGGAAAGGGGGGTCCCAAAACGTGTTTTGCCCATGTTAATTTCCATAGGGACATTCTGACAAGGCTACAGCCCGAACGGCTGACTGGAATTACACCAAACTTGGCAAAATGGTAGGGCCTGGTATGCAGATGTGCCTTTGCTATGTTTGGTGGAAATCCCTCCAAAAGTTCTTGAGAAAATTTAATTTGAAATTTTTCAAATGGCATTTTCTATGGGACCTTTAGACATGGCTACAGCCCGAACAGCTGAACGGAATTACACCAAACTTGGAAAAATGGTAGGGACAGGTATTCAGTAGTGCCTTTTCTATATTTAGTGAAAATCCCTCCAGTAGTTGTTGAGAAAATTGAATTTGATCAAAGTATATAGCTATATGCGCTCACCGTATGCCCACCGTATGCGTACCGTACGCGTACCGTACGGGTACGTGCGCATACCCTTACGTGTGCGAGCAAGATTCTGATTGGCTGGCAGTCCACTGTCAACATTCCAAACTGTCCAAACCAGGAAGTGTTGGCCACCATCTTGTTTTTCAGGAGAACTGAGGCACAAGAGAGCCCAAAACAAGAGTGGAAAACATGAAAAGGGGGCAGGGTAGAGACCCCACAAACATCTAGCCCTTCTCAGGGGGTCCAAAAGGACCCCCAAGGGCAAAAAAAAAAATCACGGGGTACGCGCACCGTACGCGTAGGGTATGCGAACGTGCGCGTCACTCGCGATTTAAAAAATAAAGAAACTTTTTTTGCACTTGGTGGTCCTTCTGGGACCCCCTGAGAAGGGCTAGGGGGTCAGGGGGTCTCAACCCTGCGCCCCTTTTCACGCTTTCCACTCTTGTTTTGTGCTCTCTTGTGCCTCACTTCTCCTGAGAAACAAGATGGCTGCTCAGGTGGTCCCAGAAGGATAATAACATATATAAACGTTATCCGCTAATAGAATTAGCATTTACAAAACCTTTGAAATGTATTGAAAAAAAATATAGGTTTCACGCCTGATATAGTTAGAAATTAGCATTTAAAAAACCTTGCAAATTCACTGAAAAAACCATAGGTTTCAAGACTTATATAATTAGGAATTAGCATTTTAAAAACCTTGCAAATTCACTTAAAAAACCATAGGTTTCAGGCCTTATATAGTTAGGAATTAGCATTTAAAAAACCATTGAAATTGCTCCTAGATAGTTAGTTGTACTAACTATATTTCGCACACCCGCAATCCACTGCTGATGATGTCACATATTACCTCATTCATGACATGGTCAGTGACATCACTGAAGACATCACTGATGACTTCACTAATGACATCTCATTTGGCATGCGGGTGCGCGAAATATAGTTAGTACAACTAACTATATAAGAACAATTTCAATGGTTTTTTAAATGCTAATTCCTAACTATATAAGGCCTGAAACCTATGTTTTTTTAAGGGAATATATATACATACTCTGCATCAGCGCGTTCAAATTTGAGGCAAGAGACAGGAACATCCAACGTCAGCAGTGAGAAAGGGTGAGAACTGAGCAGAAGCACCCGTGAATTCTAACTTATTTCACTTGATGTCTGCTTCCAGCCCACTGGGGTTTCATGATAAGGACTACCAGTCCCAGAATGCTTAGCAATTATGTTTACTCACCTGAGTGTCATTTTGAAATAAAAGTGGGAGTATTTCTGGAGTCCTTTTGGCGGCAGTCATTGAGTGTGCAGAAAGCCTCAGAAGAAGGGCGTAGCCCGAAACGCGTCAGGCACTGCTGACATTGGATGTTCCTGTCTCTTGCCTCAAATTTGAACGCGCTGATGCAGAGTGCACCCCGCACCTTGGGTACTTGTGATCCTTCATACATTCTGGTCGGCCCGGCCGGGGGGCGCACCACCGTGGATCCCTGGCGGTTCGGCCTGCTGGTGTGTTGATCAGTGTGGCAGATTCATCTGGCATTAACTGGAAAGGGTGAGAACTGAGCAGAAGCACCTGTGAATTCTAACTTATTTCACTTGATGTCTGCTTCCAGCCCACTGGGGTTTCATGATAAGGACTACCAGTCCCAGAATGCTTAGCAATTATGTTTACTCACCTGAGTGTCATTTTGAAATAAAAGTGGGAGTATTTCTGGAGTCCTTTTGGCGGCAGTCATTGAGTGTGCAGAAAGCCTCAGAAGAAGGGCGTAGCCCGAAACGCGTCAGGCACTGCTGACGTTGGATGTTCCTGTCTCTTGCCTCAAATTTGAACGCGCTGATGCAGAGTGCGCCCCGCACCTTGGGTACTTGTGAACCTTCATACATTCCGGTCGGCCAGGCCGGGGGGCACCACCGTGGATCCCTGGCGGTTCCGCCTGCTGGTGTGTTGATCAGTGTGGCAGATTCATCTGGCGTTAACTGGAAAGGGTGGGAACTGAGCAAAAGCACCCGTGAATTCTAACTTATTTCACTTGATGTCTGCCTCCAGCCCACTGGGGTTTCATGATAAGGACTACCAGTCCCAGAATGCTTAGCAATTATGTTTACTCACCTGAGTGTCATTTTGAAATAAAAGTGGGAGTATTTCTGGAGTCCATTTGGCGGCAGTCATTGAGTGTGCAGAAAGCCTCAGAAGAAGGGCGTAGCCCGAAACGCGTCAGGCACTGCTGACGTTGGATGTTCCTGTCTCTTGCCTCAAATTTGAACGCGCTGATGCAGAGTGCGCCCCGCACCTTGGGTACTTGTGAACCTTCATACATTCTGGTCGGCCCGGCCAGGGGGCGCACCACCGTGGATCCCTGGCGGTTCCGCCTGCTAGTGTGTTGATCAGTGTGGCAGATTCATCTGGCATTAACTGGAAAGGGTGAGAACTGAGCAGAAGCACCCGTGAATTCTAACTTTTTTCACTTGATGTCTGCTTCCAGCCCACTGGTGTTTCATTATAAGGACTACCAGTCCCAGAATGCTTAGCAATTATGTTTACTCACCTGAGGGTCATTTTGAAATAAAAGTGGGAGTATTTCTGGAGTCCTTTTGGCGGCAGTCATTGAGTGTGCAGAAAGCCTCAGAAGAAGGGCGTAGCCCGAAATGCGTCAGGCACTGCTGACGTTGGATGTTCCTGTCTCTTGCCTCAAATTTGAACGCGCTGATGCAGAGTGCGCCCGCACCTTGGGTACTTGTGAACCTTCATACATTCCGGTCGGCCCGGCCGGGGGGCGCACCACCGTGGATCCCTGGTGGTTCCACCTGCTGGTGTGTTGATCAGTGTGGCAGATTCATCTGGCGTTAACTGGAAAGGGTGAGAACTGAGCAGAAGCACCCGTGAATTCTAACTTATTTCACTTGATGTCTGCTTCCAGCCCACTGGGGTTTCGTGATAAGGACTACCAGTCCCGGAATGCTTAGCAATTATGTTTACTCACCTGAGTGTCATTTTGAAATAAAAGTGGGAGTATTTCTGGAGTCCTTTTGGCGGCAGTCATTGAGTGTGCAGAAAGCCTCAGAGGAAGGGCGTAGCCCGAAACGCGTCAGGCACTGCTGACGTTGGATGTTTCTGTCTCTTGCCTCTAATTTGAACGCGCTGATGCAGAGTGCGCCCCGCACCTTGGGTACTTGTGAACCTTCATACATTCCGGTTGGCCCGGCCGGGGGGCGCACCACCGTGGATCCCTGGCGGTTCCGCCTGCTGGTGTGTTGATCAGTGTGGCAGATTCATCTGGCGTTAACTGAAAGGGTGAGAACTGAGCAGAAGCACCCGTGAATTCTAACTTATTTCACTTGATGTCTGCTTCTAGCCCACTGGGGTTTCATGATAAGGACTACCAGTCCCAGAATGCTTAGCAATTATGTTTACTCACCTGAGTGTCATTTTGAAATAAAATTGGGAGTATTTCTGAAGTCCTTTTGGCGGCAGTCATTGAGTGTGCAGAAAGCCTCAGAAGAAGGGCGTAGCCCGAAACGCGTCAGGCACTGCTGACGTTGGATGTTTCTGTCTCTTGCCTCAAATTTGAACGCGCTGATGCAGAGTGCGCCCCGCACCTTGGGTACTTGTGCACCTTCATATATATATATATATATATATATATATATATATATATATATATATATATATATATATATATATATATATATATATATATATATATATATATATATTACCTACTGGCGATAGCCAGTAGGTATATATAGTTAGGATTTTTTCCCTATGGGATTTCTGAAAATTCTATGTCTAATAACTTTGGCGTTTGTGGACGGAATTGGCTGAAATTTTCAGGAAAATGGCACATTTTGTTTCTGAGCAGCCACTGAAAATTTGGGGGGGGTTCTTCAAGGGGGGGCTGAGAAAAAAGGGGGGTCCCAAAACACGTTTTTCCCATTCATTTTTCCATAGGGCGGTTGGACTCACTTTTAGCCCGAACGGCTGAATGGATTTGCACGAAACTTGGCAAAATTGTAGGGACTGTTAGCCCGATGTGCCTTTGCTAGGTCTCAATATATGTGCTTCAGTGAATTTTGAGAAATTAACGTTTTAAACAAGATATATATCTGTAACAGCGCTCCGGGCAGCGCTCCGGTTCGCGTACTTTTCGCGTATCGGAACTTTGCGATGCGAAGCTGATTGGCTCTCTGGTGTCTGTCAACATTCTAAACAGTCCGGAGCGGCCGCCATCTTGTCTCTCGGTAGGATCGAGAGACAAGAGGAGGCCAAAACAAAGGGGGAAATAAAGGAAAGGGGGCAAGGTAGACCCCTTCTGACCCCCTAGGATTGATGAGGGGGATATTATAGAGCCACGCGGGGCAAAAAAAATTTTTACAAAAAATTCTGATTTTTTCGCCGTAGAGACGCGTCCCGGTACGCGAACCAGGCAGCTAACCGGGCAGCTAACCGGGCAGCTAACCGGCAGCGTAACGGGAGTCTGAGGAGTAGCTGATTGGCTGTCAACATTGTAAACAGTCCGGAGCGGCCGCCATCTTGTCTCTCGGTAGGATCGAGAGACAAGAGGAGGCCAAAACAAAGGGGGAAATGAAGGAAAGGGGGCAAGGTAGACCCCTTCTGACCCCCTAGGATTGATGAGGGGGATATTATAGAGCCACGCGGGGCAAAAAAATTTTTTAAAAAAAATTCAGATTTTTTTCGCCGTAGAGACGCGTCCCGGTACGCGAACCGGGCAGCTAACCGGGCAGCTAACCGGGCAGCTAACCGGCAGCGTAACGGGAGTCTGAGGAGTAGCTGATTGGCTGTTAACATTGTAAACAGTCTGGAGATCGAGAGACAAGAGGTGGAAAAAAAAAAGGTGTAAATGAAGGAAAGGGGTAAGGTGAACCCCTAGGATTGATGAGGGGGCTATTAAAGTTGCCCGCGGGGCAAAAGAAAAAAATATTGCGATTTTTCGCGGTAGAGGTGCTTTCCGGTTCGTTAACCGGGCAGCTAACTGGCAGCGTAATGGGAGTCCGACATATTGTGTTTTTGGAACGTTTGTGATATGTGCACGTGTGGATTTTGTCTAATTAAGGTAAAAAAAATATATATATATCTTTAAGCGTGCTCTGGCGCGCTTACGTTACGGGTTTGGTTTGCGCTGCAGAGACGATACGTCACGGTTATGCGATGCATAATGAGGCGTCTCATGGGCTACGTGATACGTCACGTAATAAAGAATATATTTTACAGCTATAGATATTAGCTTTTAAAAAACCAATGAAATTCACTGAAAAAACCATAGGTTATAGACCATATATAGTTAGGAATTTGCATTTACAAAACCTTGAAAATTCACTGAAAAAACCATAGGTTATAGACCATATATAGTTAGGGATTAGCATTTACAAAACCTTATTTTACTCGCACAAAACCATTGAAATTCCATATATAGTTAGTTGCACTAACTATATATCGCGCACCCGCAATCCATTGCTAATGATGTCACATATTACATCATTCATGACATGGTCAGTGACATCACTGATGACATCACTGATGACATCTCAAATGACATCACTGATGACATCACTGATGACATCTCAAATGACTTCACTGATGACATCACTGATGACAACACCCAGTGACTGTATGTTTCTGTAAAGTTAAAATATGTCTTACATATTGAAGAATGAGTGGATGTATAAGTGTCTGGATGAAGGATTTAGTAGGTGCATGACTGACTGTATGAGTGAGTGATTAAATGTGTCTCACTGAGTGCATGGGTTAGTGACTAAACTGTCTTAATTTGGCAATCATTATATATGTTGTTCTGTAAACTGCTGCATGTTTAAATCAGTAGCTATATGAGTAACTATATGGGTTATTGAATGGTTGCCCAAGTGTTTGTATGAGAGACTGAGTATGTGTGTGGGTGGCTGGGAGGTGTATGACTCTGTGCATAGATGTGTGAGCAGTTGATTAACTAAATGTATGGGTTCAAAAGTGCATGTGGAAACAGCTGTATGGGCGGTCGACTGACTGCATGAGTGTATTGGTGAGTGAATGGATATCTCAGTGCTACATGTCAAAGTAAGTACATATGTAAAACACAGTCCATGTGAGAGTTGACATATATAAATAACTGAACATAAGAGCTAGTGAATGTGAGAGTGGCTGTATCGATCATTGTGAACTTGTATCAGGGATTGTATAAGAGAGTAAATATGTGTTAGTATATGTTTGAATAAGTAAGGTGTGTATAACTGTATAGTTGAGGAAATGGAGGTGTGATTAATCTTTTGCATGACTGAGTAGGTGTGTGAGTAACTCCATGGATAAGTGACAGTCTGTGAGTGTCTGTTTATACTGATTGTATCTAAGGTTATATTAGAGTCTGAAGATGTTCATTGTATTATCACATAAATGATATCATCAGTGATGTGATCAGTAATGTCAAATGAGATGTCAGTGATGTCATCAGTGATGTCATTTGAGATGTCATCAGTGATGTCATCAGTGATGTCACTGACCATGTCATGAATGATGTAATATATGACATCATTAGCAATGGATTGCGGGTGCGCGATATATAGTTAGTGCAACTAACTATATATGGAATTTCAATGGTTTTGTGCGAGTAAAATAAGGTTTTGTAAATGCTAATCCCTAACTATATATGGTCTATAACCTATGGTTTTTTCAGTGAATTTTCAAGGTTTTGTAAATGCAAATTCCTAACTATATATGGTCTATAACCTATGGTTTTTTCAGTGAATATATATATATATATATATTACCTACTGGCGGTCGCCTGTAGGTAGTTATAGTTAGGACCTACTTTCCATAGGAAGTACACAACAATCTATTTGAAATAACTTTGGCGCCGGTGGACGAATCTTCATGAATTCCTCCAAGAAAATGGCCAGCTTGGTTCCGCTCCTTCCCTGAAAGTTTGGGGGTGATTCGTCAAGTGGGAGCCGAGAAAAAAGGGGGGCCCAAAACGTGTTTTCCACATGCAATTTTCTATAGGGACCTTTAGCCAGGGCTACAGCCCGAACGGCTGACGGGAATTACACCAAATTTGGCAGAGAGGTAGAGTTCGGTTCGCAAATTGTGCTTTTTGTTAATTGGTGTAAATCCGTTCAGTAGTTTCTGAGAAAATTACAAGTAAAATAATAGCGATATCTAGAGACAGATTTCTACACGCGGACGGAGATCCGTTCAAGTACGAGCGCGAGCTGCATGCTGATTGACTGTCAACTGTCTGTCAACAGTCGAAACCAGGAAGTGTTTGCGGCCATCTGGTGCCTCGGTAGAACCGAGTCACAAGAAAACAGTAAAACAAAGTTAAGAAATAAGGAAAGGGGGCAGGGTAGAAACATTCTAACCCTATAGGCTTGGTCAGATGGTTGTACATGGATTTTTTTTTTTTAAAGAAAAATTGTGGCGTACGCATATGGAAATCTGTACAATTACGAGCACGAGCTGCATGCTGATTGGTTGTCAACTGTCTGTCAGCACTCCAAACCAAGAAGTGTTGGCAGCCATCTTGTTCGTTGCTATAACCGAGTCACAAGAAAACAGTAAAACAAAGTTGAGAAATAAGGAAAGGGGGCAGGGTAGAAACATTTTGACCCTATAGGCTTCCTCAGGGGGTTGTACATGGATGTTTAGGCTATATATATATATATATATATATATATATATATATATATATATATATATATATATATATAGATATATATATATATATATATATATATATATATATATAGATATATATATATATATATATATTTTTTTTTTTTTTTTTAAAGAAAAATTGCGGCGTACACATACAGAAATCCGTACAATTACCAGAGCACAAGCTGCATGCTGATTGGTTGTCAACTGTCTGTCAGCACTCCAAACCAGGAAGTGTTAGCAGCCATCGTTTATTTCGAAGTATGTGGGGGATCACGGCTCTCCTATATTCTTTGGGGACTGCCACCTTCCTGGAGCAGTAATATTTAAAATAGGGGGGTCCGTGATGGCACGGATTTCCCAGCTCCGGGGACTTCCACTTCTCAGGACTTTTTAATGTTGGGATGGGGTCGCCCGGCTTCCTTACTGGAACCCTTGATGGCCCTGGGGACCATCATTTACCAGGGCCGGCTCTTGCAGTGTCTAGGGGTGCCTATCTCTGGGACACTGCTGTTTGCTGAGGTAGGGCGGGAGAACCGCAGCTTCCACTTCAGTACAGCAAACCGGTTTACTATTTGAAAGAGAGAGCAAGTTAATTTGCTGTCTCTTTCAAGTAGGAAATCAGATTGCTTTTCATTAGAGAGAGCAGCATGTAAGCTGCTCACACTGAGAAAGCAATGCCGGCTCTCAAAGGATGCGGCTGGGATCGTGGGGGCATAGGTGTTCTCCCCACGGTCCCCAATGTTATTTTTTGAGTCCCGGGGGATTGGGTCCCTTTGCAGCTCCCTAAACATTCGTACATATCTTTTCTGCAAAATCTTTTTTGTGTTGGGGAACAGAGTATTACTCCTGTGACTTTTTAATCCATGTATCTTTTTTCGTTTTCTTTATTTGAATTCCGCTTTATTTATAGTATGTTTCTACCTTTCTTCACAATGAGTTCCACAGCGTTGCATCCGTTGCAGTGTTCTTAGCCTTTTTGTTCTTTTGGTGACTTACCAGTTTGTGTTCAAGATTCGGTGACCTATTCGTGTCGCTTTCCTTTGTGTATCTTTTATGCAGCCTTTTTTGTGTATGTTCTTTTGTATCTAACTTTATTTATTCAGTGCTTCATCCAGTGTTCTAAATATAGGAGTACATCTGTAGGCATGTAGTTTACTCCTTTCCTTTGCCTCCCTCAACCCTAATTGAGAAAGCAATGGGGTGAGTCAAACTAAGGCAGTGCTGTCGTCATTGTTTTAAGTTTGCACAACAGAAGGTAGTATAAATAAATAAATACAGCACTTGACACAATGCAGAGTGACACTGTATTCATTGTATTTAATTTTAGAATATTTTGAAAATAATATGGACTCATGTAGAAAATATTGTTGCTTTAATTGTAAGATACATTTTTAAGATACTTCATATGAATCACCACATATGCTGATATTGCAGTAAAGATAAAATTAAGGGTTTATGTTTTTGTGCAAGGACCTACAACATAAGAAACTCAGTATGGAAAACCAATAAAACAATTTGGAAATTAGTAACAGTGTCATAGAAGAGCTAAACATAATTTTTATAAGTAGGGAGAGTGAAGATGAAGATATAAATACTGTAGATATCAGCTGTGATTTCATAGACTAAACTTTAGATGCTGATTTTGTGGAAGCATTAGATGTCATCGAGTATGATGATATTAGTTTTGAAATTGATAATCAGAAAAATGAAATACATGATGAAATTTTTTTAGAAGCTCTATTCAGTTATGAGAGGTTATATTCTTCAGTCTTCAAACCACTTTATTCGATTAATAAAAATCATATTAGTACAAATGCAAAACACAAGACAATTCAATGCATATAAGCGATATAAAACTGTAGATCATTAGTACACAGATATATATAAATGATTTAAAACTAGAAAGATGTATCAATTAAAAGAAAATTCATGGTATTTAAAAATTCAGGAGGAATACACAGTTCAATCATCAGTGGGAATCTTTGTTTCCGAAGGCGAACAGCAGCAATAAGAAAACGAGCCATGTTAAAAATGTTCCCGGAAGTGCTGGTCTAACCTGAAGAACGCCCTTGCACCTCAAAAGCGGAATTAAAGTCTTCTTCCTAATTTCAGTATAAAAATCAGAGAACATTATGAATTGCATAGTGTTTTGATTTGAGAAACTATCACAGTTGTGTTGTGTTTGGCTGAGGTATAAGCTATCATAAAAAGGCTCTACAAAGGGCATTGACTTTGAATCAAAATATGAATAATTAACAACTCCAGTCAAAAAAGGCAGCAAGTAGGTGTGTATATTTGTGGATGATGTGTTGATTGAGTGGAAGATGAAAAAGGTGAAAAATAAGAAAGGCAGCAGATGTTGAAACTATGCACTGCCTTGTAAAGGAAGTGGGTGTTATGTTTTTCAGGCCATTATCACCTTAGCTGCTTCGCAAATATCCCTCCCCAGTGCTGCGCTGTCCATTGGAACTAGTGCTGAATGGACGTCCAATGGTCGTGCGCAGCACTGGGTAGGTAGCGCTCGTGACGACCGTTGGCCGTCAGCAGCGCTTAAGAGGCGCTTAAGACTGTGAGTCGGATTCCGTAGTGGGACCCTGAGAAACTGTCAGTACATCTAAGGAGGGAAGCAACTGTTTAAATTACATACACAGTGCGGTAGAAAGGGCGCAATAAAGGGCGTAAGTGTGCAAATTATGCACTGTTATTCATCTGTAGTAGTTACCAAGAAGGCTCAATAAAGGGTCTGCACTTTGAATTTGTATTACAAGAAGAATTGATAACCGCAGCCAAGTAAGGCAGCCATTGTGCACATTTTGTACTGCTTTCGGCCGGGGGTGTAGCTACAACAGAAAGGCTCGATAAAGGGCCTTGACTTTGAATCAGAATATGAAATTAAAGAAGAATTGATAACCCCAGCTAAGTAAGGAAGCAAGTCTGTAAATTTCTCCGTGCTGTTGGACGGGGTAGTTGTTACAAGAAAAAGGCTTGTTAAAGGGCTTGCACTTTGAATACGGATATGATATACAACAATAGGTAATACCCACAGCCAAGAAAGGCAGCAAGTAGGTGTGTGTATGTTTAGATGGTGTGTTGATTGGTTGGAAGATTAATAATGTAAAAAGTAAGAAAGGCTTTAAGTGTGGAAATTACCTACTGCCTTTAGGCGAGGTAGTAGCTACAACAAAAAAGCTTGGTAAAGGGCCTTGACTTTGAATCAGAATATGAAATTAAGGAACAATTGATAACCCCTGCGAAGAAAGGCAGCAAGTGCAAAATTTTCAACTGTCTTCTGCCGGGGTAGTATGTACATGAAAAAGGCTTGTTAAAGGGTCTTGACTTTGAATCTGAATATGAAATTGAAGAGTAATTGATAAATTTAGCAAAGAAAGGCAGCAAGTAAGTGTGTGTATGTGTGGATGATGTGTTCATTGAATGGAAGATGAATAAGGTAAAAAGTAAGAAAGGGTGCAGACGTGCAAAGTAACCACTGTCTTATCAGGGAACTAGATCATTGGATTCCCAGTTCATTACACAGCTCATTACACAGACTGTGCATTGGAACAAAGGATGCAAGTGTGGAAGTTACCCACTGCTATTCACAGGAAGTAGTTATCAAGAAGGCTCAATAAAGGGCATGCACTTTAAATTTGTATTACAAGAAGAATAATTGATAACCCTAGGCAAGAAAGGCAGCAAGTGTGCAAATTTCTCACTGCTTTCGGCCGGGGTAGTATCTCCATTAAAAAGGTTCGAAAAAGGGCCTTGAGTTTCTTGTTTTTGATGAGGTTGATAGACTATTTGACGTAACAGAAACGTTCATCGCAATAAATGCATAGAAATTTAAGTTTACCAAAATCAAGATCAATATGTGAGTATGGACTGCTTGCCGAAGATGCTGTTGCAGCAGTTGATGTTTTTGGTGCAGCAGCAAGTGGGTTGTCCTGCAATCTCTGTGTTGCAGCTCAAGCGAAGTTGTTGGGGTGCAAGTTTTTACATGTTACACCATAGTTGGTGTGCCAAAGGAGTATTCTTTGGATGGATCATCCCTTGAAAGAGTTGTTTGCTCAAATTTACAGATTAATTTTGGAGCATTAACCTTCTTCTGGGGTAGTAGAAATGACAAAAAGGTTTGATAAAGGGCCTTGACGTTCAATCAGAATATGAAATTGAGGAATACTTGATAATCCCAGCCAAGAAAGAAAGCAAGTGTGCATCTAAAGCAACAAAGTTCTGTGGAGTGTATTGTATTTGTTTATTGCACAGTTAATAAAAACTCACAATTTTACACAAAAATTAAATATAGAAATTAAAAGTCTTTTGACTATGTAAAACTTTTCCTGGCAAAAAGATGTTACACTTTAATAAAATCTCAAGAGTCTATAGTCAGGTAGTTTGTCTTCCTATTGATCACTGCTATTTTTTAGTTGGAGTTCTTGTAGTTATAAGGCAGTTGCAGGATCTCTATTCCCCTGATTTAATTAATTTTCGCTCAGTAATCTTTATAGTTTGGTTAAGGGTCGTTTGAGAAGACTGCCTTTATCCCAGTGCGGTTGGTTGTTCGCGTCCTTATACTGTTTCATTTAATTTTTTGGCCACTATTTCAAAATATTTAACTGTTCTACAGTTTAGCTGGGTCTCGTTGGGGTTAAAGCAGAGCATTACTGCTTGCCTGCATGATCTTACACCCTTCTGGTTCCATAGGGGCCGGAGCATTGACCACCTTACATCCGCTAAAGCTTTACAGATGCATATAATATGTATAAGATCCTCCTTTGCAGAGTGACAAAGGCGACATGCGTTTGATGGATCAGGCCTTTTCCAAGGTTCCAGGTGATGTGCTATGGGTATGTTGCCTAAGCGCATATTTAAGAACTTGCTTTTTATTTTTTGTGTAAGGCCCCTTGATAGGTATTCTTGTGGCTTTATGGCTCCATACCCTTCGAGCACTACCCATCCGTGTGCTCTCCTGGTCAGGGTGGCTCTGTCCTCGAGTGAAGAGACCAGTTTTGTGACCTTTGTCACAGTTTTCTTGAAAGTCCCAAAGTCCGTCCTTGTTTCCCAAAGCATGTTTAATCCTAGGCTCTCCAATGAGTTTGTTAGGTATGCCCTTGCTGGGGAGATTTCTTTGGCATGAAGCTCAGTCCATAAGTTCGCATTTAACGATCCTTGCTCCGATTCTTTGATTTTGCGCCAGCTTTTTACATATTGTCCTTTCCTCTCCACAGATTGTTTCAATAGTCCGAATTCAAGACGAATTTGAGCAGGCGAGGAGTTTTTAGGGAGATGGAAAATTGCCCTGTATGCACGGCTGATAGTTTTGTCCAAAGTGCTTGCATCTTTACCCCGCATTGATTCGCTGCCATAGGAGAGCATTGGCAGTAGGCGAGCTTTTATTACCTGTAGAAGTGGCGCTAATGTCCTGTCGGGAAGGACTTTCTGCAAGGGCCTTATTGATAGTTGAAAGGTCAAGCCCTTCCTACGGATGGCGTCTAGTTGGTGCTTGGAGGAGCCATTGCCCTCTATTGTAACTCCTAGATATTTATATGAGGCTACCAGTTCCAGTCTTTGTTTATCCAGGTACCATGCGGGCTTCTGTTTTTTATTATAGTTCATTGGCATGACCTTAGTCTTGTCCAGATTTATTGTTAAGGAGTTTGCTTTGGAAAATGTGTTTGTTTTATCTAGAAGGTTTTGAAGGCCGATAGGAGACCGGCTGATAAGGACCAGGTCATCTGCGTAAAGCAGATTTGAGAGCGTGATATTTCCTAACCGGGGTGCGTGTGATGTAACTGTTTCTAACTCTTCAGGAAGATCAGCGAGGAAGAGGTTGAACAGTGTTGGCGCTAGGACGCAGCCCTGCTTTAGGCCTTTGCTGGTCTTTATTTTCCTCGATAGATGTGTGCCAGATCCCAGTTTTATTTGGACCCATGTATCGGTGTGCAGCAATTCCAGCTGCTGTAGAAGGGGGCCGGGGATTCCCCATGAGCTCAATTTCCGCCATAGTTTATGTCGGTCTACATGGTCGAATGCGGCACTGTAGTCAATGAAACACACGAACAGAGAGCTTTTTGCCGTTTTTGCTGCGTCGGACAGTAGGGTTAGTGCCATGATGTTGGTTAAAGTTCCCTGGCCCGTCCGAAAGCCCGTCTGAGTGACTGGGATGATGTTCTCTTTTGTTGCCCATGTTGTTAGATCCTTCAAAATAAGGCTTGCATAGTACTTCGCTTCTACATCTATAAGGGCAATCAACCGGTAACTGCTTGGGTCGATCCTTGCGCCTTTTTTATAGATTGGGCTTATTATCGACCCTCTCCAAGATGCTGGTATTTTTCCTATTTCCCTTGCTTCATAGAATATTGGGATCAGTGTGGAGCACCAAAAGGCCGGGTCCTGTTTGTATAATATTGGAGGGATCCCGTTTGGTCCTGGCGCCCCCTCGAGTTTTCCCTTTGAGATTTGTTTGAGGATTGTGTCTGTTGTTTCCTGGGCCGATTGTCCGGGTTCTGTTTTACTAGAAACGACTATCTTGGGGCCGGCTTCGTTCTCTGCTAGGATACGGGGCCCAGTTGTTTTCATGTTTGATGCTTGGTTTTCTTTATTGGCGGGTGTATCATTTTTTCCCGGCTGGTGGGAAGCTCCCTCTTCCGAATTTGTCCCTCCGGCTTTCTTTTTTGCGGGGTCAGTTGTGTTAAAGTGAGTCGTTAAGTAGTTGGCCCAGACTGATTCTGGTATTTCAGAGGTAATACCTCTGTGGTCTGGCTGTTGGAGCCTTTGAATCATCTTCCAAAAGCTAGAGCTATTCTTCTGTTTTGAGTTGTGTAGAATTTTTGCCCATAGGTCTTCGTTTAGTTCCCGCTTCCTTTGCCAAGTTTTCTTTTGTAGCAGTGCCTTTGACCTGCGTAACTGCAGTTGGATTTCCGGATTGTTTGGATCTTGCCGAAGCTGTTTGAGGATCTTCTTTATTTCGAACTTGATATTTTTTGTTTCTACTGTTGTTACTTTACCAAACATATGCCTAGTGGTGTTCCCTTTTTGGTCTTTCTTCCTTTTGGCATGTTTTTCTCCTAGTACCGTTGTAAATTTTTCCCATAAGGTAATGGGGTTGTCGGTTGCGTTGTGTATTACTTGTATTATTGTTTTTGCACTGTTTGTGAGAGTTTCTATGTCCGAGATCTTACATCGTAATCGTTTGTAGTCGGTAGTATGTTCTGTGCACATACTTCTGATTTCGGTTGCTTCGTTCTTACAGTTTAATGCTAAGTTGACTTCTAGCGGCAAGTGGTCGCTCTGGGCTCTGTCGCCTATCTTAAATTCTTGTATATTGTCATACAACGGGAGTGTAACTAGAATAAAGTCTAAATAGGATGAGGCAAATGACGAGTGAAATGTTGGTACTGGGGGAATGTCCTCTTTGAATCGTCCATTAAGAGCGCGCAGGTTCAATTTCTCTAGAGATTGTAATAGCTTGGATGCAGTGTTGCTGTGTTTATAACTGTGGGGAATTTTTTGAGGAGGAATTTTCCATACTGTATCCATTTCCTGCGTCATCTCGTCGGTTGTCGGTTCACCGAATAACTGGAGGTTGAAGTCGCCTCCCACTAGTATGTTTTCCGTTTCTTCGTCCTCCACGAGTCTTGTTAATTCTTGGACTAATTCATTTGACCCAGACTGCTTATTCTTAGGATGAATGTAAGTATTAACTACAAGTAACTGTTGAGTTTCTTGATTTTTTCCTATTGTGATTGATATTGCCTGAATTGCATTCGGCGGAGTGAGGTTTATGGTTAGTAATTTAATTTCTCCTATTACTGGTATTGAGGTGAGGATTACCAAACCGCCGGAGCAGCGGCCATAATGTGATTCTTTGCGGGCCGGGTGTGTCCAAGCTGTAAATACTTGCAGAGTTATTTCACTCGGTTCCCATGTTTCCTGGAGGAGAATCAGATCGAAAGATTGCAGGTAGTTCAGTGTTTCGGGATCCTCCAATTTGTCGCCTAAGCCATTTATATTCCAACTACAAATTTTTGAATTTGTCTTTTCTTTTGTATGGACCTGCAGTTTTGTCCACTAAACCTGACTCAATTTGTCAGTTTGTGACCCTTCCGTTTATTGTCCGGGTAATTGTTTCTTTGAAAGAAGCTGTTCTTTGGAACGCTGGACTTTGCGGTTTCCTCGGGTGTTTTTCCCGTCCTGGGGAGTAGCTTCGTGCTCCTTTGAGTACTGATGTAGCTAATAGAGGTCGTTTTTCCTTCCGGTCTTTGAGTAGTGGAGTGGGGTAAGCTGGTTTTATTTCCGGTTCAAGCTGAATTCCCCACTGGGAGAAACTAGGCGCGTGCTTCATAATCGATTTTGCTAACTCTTTTGTTTTCCACGTTGCCCTTGTTTTCTCATTCCCTTGTGAATTTATTGCTGGATGGAATTCAATTGATAGCAGGTCAGAGGTGTTTATAGATTTTAATTCTTCTATTGTGTTAATTAATTTTAGTATGTTGCCCCTATTTAAGATGTCTACTCTCCCCTTAGATTTGTATTCGGGTATGAAGAAGATTGCTTCTGGGTCTGTTTCCCTTGTGAGCTGCGTTATCTCAAGAGGCTGCTCCTGAGTTGCGTTTTTCTGCTCTGAATGTTTGATGTTCTGTTCATTTAGTGTGGGCTGTGAGGTGCCCTGAGGAGATTGATCACTGGGAAGCGTATTGCCGATATTTGCATTGCGTGAGATCTGGAAGTTTGGTTTGGTCAATGTTGTCTTTACCTTAGTACAGGGACACCGTGGTATAGAATTATTCAAGATCGTGTCGTTTTTGGTGGAGTTTTGACATTTCTGGTCTTCTGTTTCATCCTCCGGATTTTTTTCCTTTTTCTTTGGCTGGCCATCCGATGGCCCTAATCCCGACTCAGTTTGATTTTGCCCTTTAATCTCAGTTATGCTTTCTACCAGATTTATCTTTGATTGTTCAGTTGGGCCTGTACAGATGTTAGGGGATTCAAGGGCCTGTACAGATGTTAGGGGATTCAAAAGTTCTGTGGAGTGTGTGATGATGTGTGGTCCAAGCAGCACGGATTGGTAGCAAAAATCTTTAAAATCAAGTTTTCTAATAAATATTGGTTCTCCATTCAAAGAAGTAAGTTGAAGTATATTTTCAAAAAGTATGATGTATTTTTTTCTAAATAAGTCATCTCATTCAATACGGTCACATGGTAATGATTTGTGGTGCACTGAGTTAGTAATACCTTTGGTGCTGAGCTTGAATGTACCCTGTGATGATGTGTGGTCCGGGTGAGGTACAGTAATTGAAGTAATGTCTTTTGTTGATTGAATTCTGCATCAATTTCATTTAAAAGGGACAGTATGTCTCACTGTGACATAAAAGTGTACACTCTTGTTTGTGATGATTTATGGTGCGCTGAGTAGGTAGTATCTTTGGCGGTGAGCTTGTATGTTCCCTGTGCAGTGTAGATCGTAGGCAGTTGTTAACAGACATAGACGAATGGTTTTTGTCACTTATTTAAACAAAATGTGAAACAAATATAGTAGAATTTTTCTGCATTAAATAATCGAAGGCTGAATTTCCTAGTGTTCAAAGTTTAAGAAAATGTGATGATATTGTGCAATTGTCTGTGTTTTAGGTAAATCAAGATTGTATTGAATGTTTTCTGTAGTGCTGGCACTCTTGGTATCTAGTTGTGAACTCTACTGAGCGCAGAATTGATTGAAGGCACTTCTCAGAACACATAGTGAAGAGAAATTTACATGGAAAACTGAATTGAAGTTGTGAACCCTGCTATGTGTAATGTAGATCGAAGATACTAATCAATAGAAACATTGATGAATGGCATTTTTTACAGTTAACAGAATCTTAGGACAGAGTAGAATTGTATCTGCGTTAAGGAAAACAACTTTGAATGTAATGCTGTCCTTAATGTAGAAGGAAAGCTGAATTGAAGTTGTGAACCGAGCTGTATGCAGTGTAGATTGAAGGCAGTTGTTGACACAAAGATGGATGAATGCTATTTTGTACAGTAAACAGAATGTGAGGGCACAGTATATTTGTCTCTGCCTTAAGGAAAGCAAGGCTGAATTTAATGCTGTCCTTAATGTAGAAGGAAACCTGAATTCAAGTTGTGAACCCAGCGGTCCGCAGTGTAGATTGAAGGCAGTTGTTGACACAAAGATCGATGAATGCTATTTTGTGACAGTTAAGAGAATCTGAGGACACAGTATAATTGTCTCTGCCTTAAGGAAAGCAAGGCTGATTGCAATGCTGTTCTTAATGTAGAAGGAAAGCTTAATTCAAGTTATGAACCCAGCTGTCAGCAGTGTAGATTGAAGGCAGTTGTTGACACAAAGATAGATGAATGCTATTTTCTCACAATTAAGAGAATCTGAGGACGCAGTATAATTGTCTCTGCCTTAAGGAAAGCAAAGCTGAATACAATGCTGTCCTTAATGTAGAAGGAAACCTGAATTCAAGTTGTGAACCCAGCTGTCCGCAGTGTAGATTGAAGGCAGTTGTTGACACAAAGATCGATGAATGCTATTTTGTCACAGTTAACAGAATCTGAGGACACAGTATAATTGTCTCTGTTAAGGAAAGCAAGAAAATATACAATGCGGTCCTTAATGAAGAAGGAAAGCTGAATTCAAGTTGTGAATGCAGCTGTCTGCAGTGTAGATTGAAGGCAGTTGTTGACACAAAGATCGATGCATGCTATTTTGTCACAGTTAACAGAATCTGAGAACACAGTAAATTGTCTGTCTTAAATAAAGCTAGGCTGGATTCACTGTTGTCCTTAGTGTACATGGAAAGCTGAATTCAAGTTGTGAACCCTGGTGTCCATAGTGTAGATCGAAGGCAGTAGTTGAAACAGACATAAAGGAATGCTTTTTGTCACTTATTTAAAGAAAATATGAAGACATACAGTAGAAACATCTCTTAATTAAAGAAATGAAGGCTGAATTTCCTACTGTTTATACTTAAAGAAAATCTGAGGACATTGTGAAATTGTCTCTGTTTTAAATAAATGAAGATTGTATTGAATGTTTTCTGTTGTGCTGGTGCTGTTGGTATCTAGTTGTCAACTGTACTGAGTGCAGAATTGATTGAAGGTAGTTCTCAGTACACAAACTGAAGAGAAATGTACATGCAAAGCTGAGTTGAAGTTGTGAAGTCTTCTGTTTGGAATGTATATCGAAGGTAGTACTTGATACAAACATCAATGTATGCTTTTTTGTTCAGTTTATAGAATCTGAGGACATAGTCTCTGTCTTAAAAAAATTGAGACTAATATATTATACTCTGTTTTAAGAATTTGTTGCATTCTTAAATGCACTAAGAGAAGCATTAAGTTTGATACCATGCTTACGTCATCAATAATGACACGTTTTATTTTCTTTAAGAGTCTTCACAAAAAAAGGGGCGGGGGTAGGATGGCTGAAGGTAGGGGGGTGGGTTCTGGGAACAGGTTAAAATTGATAAAAGTGACAACACGAGATGGAAACTTGTTAAAAATAACTGTAAGGAACTGCCAATGCTTTTATTTAGATCAGAGGGGGGCAATTCACTTATGAAATGTATCGACTTAGATGCTTAGCCTGAAATGTTTCAGGCCTTAACAGCAAGACCAAGAAGCGATTAGTTTATGTGGAGCTTAAAATGTATAATCCTCATGTGGTGTTATTAACTGAGACTCATATTTGCTTAGGGACAGGAATTTATTAGGACAATTGGGTTACGAGCTAGTGGTATGTTCAACATTACATGCTTCTGTCAGGGGGGTTGTGATATTGAAACAAAAAACATCTAAAATTAGAAGTTATAAAAACTGCTTGAGACAAGGGGGGAGATGGGCAATCGCTCAAGTAGGTGTGGAAAATTGTATATATGTAGTTTGTGCTGTTTATGGTCCCAATATTGATGATTCTTATATCTTCAATTGGTTAAACATAGAGCTGCTGGATTGGGAAGGAGAACTTATAATTATGGGGGATTTCAACTGTGTAATAAACTATGCACTGGATACTACAAGGCGGGGTACCTCGCAACGGATGTGTAAAATGTGAGCTGCGATATTAGAACTAGGTTGCTTACATAATATAAAAGATGCTTGGCAAACTCTACACCCTAATGTAGCTGGGTATACATATTACTCAGCTCCCCATAAACTTTAATCACGTACGTGACGCACGTTAAAACTTTACAGTTCTAAAGCTAAGTTGAAGTTGTGAACCCTTCTGTCCGCAGTGTAGATTGAAGGCAGTTGTTGACACAAAGGTCGATGAATGCCATTTAGTCACAGATAATAGAATCTCAGAATACAGTACAATTGTGTGTGCCTTAAGAAAAGCAAGGCTAAGTGCAATGCTGTCCTTAATGTAGAAGGAAAGCTGAATTGAAGTTGTGAATACAGCTGTTCCCAGTGTAGATTGAAGGCAGTTGTTGACACAAAGATCGATGAATGCTATTTTTTCTTAGATACCAGAGTCTGAGGACACAGTATAATTGTCTCTGCGTTCTTGAAACGCGTCTGGAGTTGGTGTTTGGTGCAAGAGACATTTTCCAATGAAGCTGGGAGCACGCAGCAATTTACGAGCAGATGAAGTCCGAGAATAAAAAGGAAAAGAGTACATTTGCGTGAGGTTCTTTCATTTAGGGCAACCTTTTTGACTTAATATATAGTGGTTTTGCTCAGCCGCGAAAGGTTCCCGCTGCCGGCAAGGCGGACCAGCGCTGCTCCAGGAGGAGTGAGCGTGAAATGGATGCAAATTTCCGGGACTTCGTCCGAAAGCTAAGTAAAGGGCTCAACGTGCCACCTCTTCAATCCACTGGGATGAACAATGTGCATTTATAACAAGAGTTCCATATACCCATTCAAGGTCGAAATTACCTGAACTACAGGTCCCAAGATGCCAAGTAAGCCACGCCCACATGGGCAGGACCGAGCATTAACTTAAGTGAAGGAACATGATGAACTCTAACAAGCAGCACACAAACCATTGAGAAAGGGAACGGGTGTTCTCGAAACGCGTCTGGTGTTGGTGTTTGGTGCAAGAGACATTTTTCAATGAAGCTGGGAGCATGCAGCAATTTACGAGCAGATGAAGTCCAAGAATAAAAAGGAAAAGAGTACATTTGCGTGAGGGTGTTTTTCATTTGGGGCAACCTTTTTGACTTAATATATAGCGGCTTTGCTCAGGCGCGAAAGGATCCAGCTGCCGGCAAGGCGGACCAGCGCTGCTCCAGGAGGAGTGAGCGTGAAATGGATGCAAATTTCCAGGACTTCGTCCGAAAGCTAAGTTAAGGGCTCAACATGCCACCTCTTCAATCCACTGGGATGAACAATGTGCATTTATAACAAGAGTTCCATATACCCATTCAAGGTCGAAATTACCTGAACTACAGGTCCCAAGATGCCAAGTAAGCCACGCCCACATGGGCAGGACCGAGCATTAACTTAAGTGAAGGAACATAATGAACTCTAACAAGCAGCATACAAACCATCGAGAAAGGGAACGGGTGTTCTCGAAACGCGTCTGGTGTTGGTGTTTGGTGCAAGAAACATTTTTCAATGAAGCTGAGAGCACGCAGCAATTTACGAGCAGATGAAGTCTGAGAATAAAAAGGAAAAGAGTACATTTGTGTGAGGGTTCTTTCATTTGGGGCAACCTTTTTGACTTAATATGCACCTGAGTTCTGTATAGTGTATTTTTAATATCACGAACTTTCCAGCATTCACTCGTATCTGCTGGTGCATTCTGGGACTTTGATGTTCTATCTGTCAGGTGACCACGGAAACGCCAATAAAATGTAGGCACTAACACTATGCATGCAATTTCCTGCCCGTGACCAAGGCTACCTTGCCGAAACTAGTTGGGACTACAGGACTTTCGTGCCTTTGCTTTCATTAAATGCCTTTTGAAATCTGAAGAGGGCCTCTGCTTTTGTGCTTCATGTTGTGGAATTTGTATATAGATATATATACATACATATATATATATACATATATATATATATATATATATATATGTATGTATATCGCCAAACGATTTCAGCAAACTTTTTGCTCTCATCACAGTGGGCGCCGCAGCTCACGAGGGGGGCCTCTTTAATATAAATCACACCAACAGTCTCAAAGATGTTGTGCATGCGATTCAGCCTCCTGGCCTTTGACAATGTCAGTAGTTCTATTGCAAGGTATTTCTTTTAAATCAAATCAAATTAATTGGTTAGCAGCTCATTAATGAAAATAGAAATTGTGGAGATATACAAAGTATATGGAAAGTGTTGGCCATATTTAAACATTTTCGCATGGTTTGCATGGGTGCCAATTCATGATCATGATTCACAGATTACTGACGCGGGTAGAAAACATAAATTGAATACTGATATTCGAATGATACAAATTCAGGAATTATATCAAATTACATGATTCATGACATTCCCTTAAATCAATTTTTGGTACATGATTACATGATTGCATATTTCATAATTCCTTCATCAACTACGTTACAAAAAACATTATTATAGTATGAAGCATATGTCATTTTTAATGGGGAAAATTATGTAATTTCAAACTTAATATATTTCAATTTGAAAAGAATCTGGGATAGAATCTCACCCTGGATAGGCACAGGACCTATAATTGATTCTGCAAAACAATAGATCAACTTTTGAGTATCAGCCTAGAAAAAAGAGGTGTTGACTTCTTGAGGGTCTTTTCTTTCAACCTATGTACAACTAAAGTTCTTCCTCACTGTTTATTCCCCCGTGGTATACGGGATCTTAGGTCAACTATATAACTTGCCTCCAGCTGCCTTAAAAGTCTCACTCTATCCCCCTCTCTCTATGGTGGGGATTTGGTTGATGCTGAAGTAATGCAATTTATTACTTCTGGCAGGAAGAGTCTTGTCTCAGGATAAGTAGATCCATTTCTTAGCTGGGTGTATTGTGCTTCGCATTTTTTGGAGACCACACAGACAAACTAAAAAATACACCAGAAAGCTGGAGTTTCAATTGAGCAGCTTGTAAATGGACCGTCTTTCACGGAATCTTCACTGAATCTTTATAGTCCTTAACATTCATGCTATTTTTGCATGCTTTACAGGTGGTACGGCGAAAGAAACCTGTGATGGTGGTCCTACTCTGGGGATTGTCTAAAAGGTTACTCTGAACTAAGATTTCCTTCAGAGAAGCGCTTTTCCTATAGGTGATGTTTGGTCTTTGGGAAGCAACTCTCCTAGTGTGCCATCTGTCTGGAGAATATTCTAATTTCTAAGAACCAGGTCCATGATCTTATGAGATTCTGCGGAAAAACTGAGTATCAGCCTAACTTTGGGTGATTCATCCTCTGTGGCAGTGTTGTTAGTGAGCTTGCCTACAAGCATCTCTTGTCTCTCCTTCAATTTTACCTTCTCAGTTGCTCCCTGTAATACTTTCCTTGGGTAACGCTTTCCGGTAAACACTTTAAGGACTGTCTCTCTGCCTCTTGTTAGTCTTCGGGACGGGAACAATTACGTTTCAATCTCAGCAGTTCCCTATAGGGTATGCTGTTGACTACGTGGATGTTGGCTCTGTGAATGTAAAACTGTGTTCCCTGCCAATGGTTTTCTGTAAAGTCTAGTGCATAATGTGATGTCTGCTATGGATGCCAGAAGATGTAGAAAGGGAACTTCTGTTTTGCTAATGTTACTCGTGAATCTTAAATTTAACTCATTCACATTCAAAATTCTGACATATTCTTCTACTCTGTGCATGTTTCCCTCCAGACAATTAACAGATCATCTGTGTACCTAGTCCACAAGACTATTTTTTCCACCCAAAATTCATTATCATCAACCCATGCCAGGTGCTTCCTACCAGCCTACAAAAAGGTTTGCATAACTAGGGGCAAAGCATGTGCCCATGGCAACCCCTGCTTCTGTAAATACAGTTGTCCTGAGAAAAGGAAATTATTGTTATGCAAGCAGAATGAAACAATTTGTAATAACATCCTACTATGTTCTTGGAATTTAAGTGGTCTGGTTTTTAAGAATGATTCTAATGCTAACAGGCCCTTGAAATGCACGCTGCAATTATAGAGGCTTGTAATGTCTAGAGTACCGTATTCAATAACAAGTCCTCGTCCCAACAGATGTTTGGAATTAAGCTTATAAAATCAGTGGTATCTCAGATGAAATAACTAAGGTCATTGGCCATGGGGAACTGGAAGGAATCTACAAGAATTGATGCTTTCTCTATGAAGCTTCCTTTGGAGGATACAATTGGACAGCCAGGTGGTTTTTTCATGTCCTAAAGGACGTAATATGTGACATCATCAGCAGTGCATTGTGGTTGCGTGAGTTATAGTTAGCTCAACAAACTATAATGGCCGAATTTCTCTGTTTTTGTACGAGTGAAATGTCCAACTAACTTCAACGTTCCTGAAACCTGTGGTTTTTTCAGTGAAATTCTGGGGTTTTTTAAATGCTAATTTCTAACTATAACATCCCTGAAACCCATGTTTTTTTCAGTGAATTTCTTTTTTAAAAAAAATATTTTCATTTTATGTTTTAACAGAGGGACACAAAAAAGAGGAAAACAATATAAACAAATATATACATCATTATTGAATATTCATACTCAATAAGTAAATAAACAGAGATACCTTTACACATATCTATATCCCAGGGACGTTCAAAGGTTTTTTAAATGCAAATTCCAAACTATAATGTCCCTGAAACCTTTGTTTTTTTCTGTAAATTTCTAAGGTTTTTAAAAAATGTTAATTTCTAAATATGCCTACATAGGTAGAACATGTGCAGAAAGAGGAAGAAAGGTACAAAAAGAAGCAAAAGAAGTATAAAAGGAGGCAACACAATTACAGAGAGGAAGAAAGGTGCAGAAAGAAGCAAGAGAAGTTCTGAAAGAGGCAACAGAAGTCCAGCAAGAGTAAAAAAGGTGCAGAAAGAAGCAAGAGAAGTGCAGAAAGAACCAACAGAGGTGCAGAAACAGGCCTACTTTGACTGTACATTACAACAGACGCATACAAGTAGCCTAATCACTAATCCTTCTCCCAAGAAGTCTTAAACCTCACTTTTCTCTTGAAGGTTCACTACTAATCGACTGCTCAGAATGTTAGGTCAACCTACCAAATATGAAACAGCAATCCTAAGCATGTCACTGTTGTAAGTCTGATCAAGTTTGTGAAGGTATGCATGCATGTCTCTCCTTTTTAACTAGTGGCATGTTACATAAAAATAAACATGGAAAAACTGGAATACCTGTGTTTCAAATAGCATACTCTGTAAATATGTGTACAAAAAGATGTATGTATTGCTTTCTGCTCATAATACAGGGTACATGGGTATTCAATAGCATATTTGAGGGGCTCTATAATACCTATACATAAGACATGTCTGCCTGTACAACTGAATGACAGAGCAGAACTGAGTACATTTAACCACCTATAGAAGAAGCTACCCACTTTTTAAGCTACCATCTTCAGATGCAAAACACATGTGAGAATACATATAAAAGTAGACATATACCTCAGTTACAAGAGCATGTAGACCTTTAAACTTGACAGACTGCACTTCCCATTTGAGTACAGAAAGAGGCGGAAGAAGTACAGAAAGGAGTAAGAGATGTGCAGAAAGAAATAAAAGTATTGCAGAAGCAGAGGTGCAGAAAGAGGGAAGATGGGTGGAGAAAGAGGCAAGGGGCTGCAAAAAAGCAAGAGAGCTGCAGCAAGAGACAAAAGAAATGCAGAAAGACGGAGCAGAGGTGCAGAAAGTACAAGAGGGGTGCAGATATAGGCAAGAGGGGTACCGAAAGAAGGAAAAGGGGTACAGAAAGAAGTAAACTGATACAGAAATAAGCAAGAGAGTTGCAGAAAGAAACAAAAGAAGTACATCAAGAAGGAACAGAGGTGAAGAAATAGGCAAAAGGGGTGCAGAATGAAGGAGAGGGGTGTAGAAAGGGGCACAATGGATCCAGAAAGAAGCAAGAGAGGTGCAGAAATACGTAAGAAAAGTACAGAAAGGAGCAACAGAGGAGCAGAAAGATGGATGGGCGGAGAAAGAGGCAAGTGAAGTGAGAAAGAAGCATCAGAGATGAAAAAAAGGGATGAGGGGTGGTGATAGAGGCAAGAGGGGTGCAGAAAGAATCAGGAAAGGTGCAGAAAGAAGCAACAGAGGTGCAGAGAGAGGCAAATGGAGTGCAGAAAGAGAGAATAAGGGTGCAGATAGAGCGCCAGGTGTACAGAAAGAAGCAAGAGAGGTAAAGAAAGAAGCAAGCGAAGTGCATAAAGAAGCAAAAGAGATGCAGAAAGGGGGAAGTGGGATGGAGAAAGTGGCAAGAGGGATGCAGAAAGGAGAAAGAGAGGTACAGAAAGAAACAAAAGAAGTGTAGAAAGAAGGAACAGAGGTGCAAAAAGAAGCAAGAGAGGTGCAGGAAGAGGAAGAGGGATAAGAAAAGTGCAAGAGGGGTGCAGAAAGAAGCAAGAGGGGTGCAGAAAGAAGCAAGAGAGTTGCAGAAAGAAACAAATGAAGTGCAGAAAAAATTAACAGAGGTTCAGTAAGTGGCAAGAGGGGTGCAAAAAAGAGGGAAGAGGATATGGAAAGAGGCATAAGGGTTGCAGAAAGAAGGGACAGAGGTACAGAAAGAAGCAAAAGAAGTGCAGAAAAAAGCAACAGAGGTGCAGAAAGCGGGATGAGGGGTGAATAAAGTGGCAAGAGGGGTGCACAAAGAAGCAACAGAAGTGTAGAAAGAAACAAAAGAAGAGCAGAAATAAGGAACAGGGATGCAGAAAGAGGCAATATGGGTGCAGATAGAGGGAAGAGGGATACAGAAAGTTGCACGAGTTGTGCAGAAAGAAGCAACAGAGGTGCAGAAAGAGGCAAGAGGGGTGGACAAAGAGGCAAGAGGGGTGCATGAAATGCAAGGGGCTGTAGAAAGAAGCATGAGAGCTGCAGAAAGAAACAAAAGAAGTACAGAATGAAAAAACAGAGGTGCAGAAAGAGGCAAGAGGGGTACAGAAAGAGGTATACAGAAAGAGGTAAAAGGGATACAGAAAGAAGCAAGAGAGTTGCAGAAAAAAACAAAAGAAATACATCGAGAAGAAAGAGAGGTAAAAAATAGGGTAGAGGGTGCAGAAAGAATGATGAGAGGTGCAGAAAAAAACAATAAAATGTAGAAAGAAGCATCAGAGGTGCAGAAAGAGGCAGGAGCAGTGCAGAAAAAGAAATGACAGGTGTAATAAACGGCAAGAGAGATAAAGAAAGAAGCAACAGAAGTGCATAAAGAAGCAACAGAGGTGCAGAAAGGGGGAAATTGGATGGTGAAAGTGGCAAGAGGGATGCAGAAAGAAGAAAGAGAGGTATAGAAAGAAAGAAAAAATTGCAGAAGGAAGGAACAGAGTTAAGCGGAGATAAGCATTGGATAACCTCTCTGCTTATCCAATGAGGTTCGGCCCTTTAACAATCTATAATCCATCTATAATGTAGATAACAGGGATTCTTTTAAATATTTGGCCATCAAATACTTTTTTTGCAGAAGACAGGGGGTCCTTCAGGCTTTACTAACTGTGAACTGTTCGAGAAACTTTACGAAAGCTACACCTCCACGTATTGGAATTATGTATAACTTCTTTAAAAGCTTAATTCCTGATGATTTGTCTTCAATATTTTCCAAATGGCAACAGAAACTGAATATTTCCAATAACGCTTTCTGTTTTGCACTTAAATCCACCCAAAGTGATTTGCTATCTGCCAGCCTTCAAGCGCAGTTCTATAAAACTATTTTCTTTTTATATTTCACTCCCTGCAGCATTGTGAAATGGGGGTCTGGAAAAGGTACACACTGCCAAATTCAAGGCTGACTCAATCCATATGTTTGCTACATGTGCTAAATTAGGACCATTAATAAAGAAAATTCAACACTTCCTGGGTCAGGTGCTATCTCATAACGTACTTTCGACATCTTCCACTATATTGCTGGGTACTTTAGACTTGATAGAGAGAAAGAACGGTGGAGCCTTAATATTCATCGCTATGGCTATCTTTAGGCTGTGCATTGAGTCTGCCTGTTTGGACCCTAACCCTCCACTGTTTACGCTATGGGTAGCCCGTTTCTACTCAATTCATTCGCTAGAAAAGGCATTATACGCTAAGAAGGGATACCGAGCAAAAAAAAAAGGCCTAATCATCTGAGTACACCTTTTTAATGAGCTCAATTCATCAACCCTTGAAGCAAGTTAGGCTATGCACAAGTCACTTTTTTTCTCTTATGCACCAGCCACTTTAGCCTATGTCTTGTTAGCAATATCCTATAATATTTAATCCTTTGGGGTGCTTTTTCAAGTTTAGAGTTGTACTGTCGCATTGGTCACTTTACCTCCTGTGTGTTAGTAAATTGATCAAGTAATCTTTCTCTGTCCAGCTGTTTGCGATAGCATGATACATTGTATTTTGATATTTTGGATTTAGACATCTGTACTTTTATTTAAGATACTAATGCAGGCTTTTTTTTATATTTGGCACCTGTCATACACTCTCAGCTGAGGGGGGTTGGAAGGGGAGGACTGCTACACTTTGTATCAATGTCTTTTTGTAATGTATTTTTTTGTGTCACTGCAATTGAACATACAATTTAAAAAAAGGAAGGAACAGAGGTGCAGAAATAGGCAAGAGGGCTTCAGAAAGAGGAAGAGGGGTGTAAAAGATGCACAAGGGGTGCAGAAAGAAACTAGAGGGGTGCACAACGAAGAAAGAGAGTTGCAGAAAGAAAGAAAAGAAGTACAGAAAGAATTAACGGAGGTGCAGAAAGAGGCAAGAGGGGTGCAGAAAGAGGGAAGAGGGTATGGAAAGAGGCGCAAGGGTTGCAAAAAGAAGAGACAGAGGTGCAAAAAGAAGCAAAAGAAGTGCAGAAAAAAGCAACAGAGGTGCAGAAAGAAGGATGAGGGGTGGAGAAAGGCAGGAGGAGTGCAGAAAAAAGCAACAGAGATGCAAAAAGACGGAACAGGGGTGAGGAAAGTAGCAAGAGGGGTACAGAAAGAAGCAAGGGAGGTGCAGAAAGAAACAAAAGAAGAGCAGAAATGAGGAACAGGAGCGCAAAAAGAGTCAAGAAGGGGACAGAAAGAGGGAAGAGGGGTGCAGAAAGAAGCACAAATTGTGCAGAAAGAAGCAAAGAGTTGCAAAAAGAGGGAACAGGGGTGAGGAAAGCAGCAAGAGGGGTGCAGAAAGAAGCAAGAGAGGTGCAGAAAGAAACAAAAGAAGAGCAGAAATAAGGAACAGGGGTGCAAAAAGAGGCAAGAGGGGGACAGAAAGAAGCAAAAGTAGTGCAGAAAGAAGCAACAGAGGTGACGAAAGAGGCAAGAGGGTGAAAAAAAGGAATAGGGTTAAGGAAAGAGGTAAGAGTGGTGAAGAAAGAAACAAAAGAAGTGCAAAAAGAAGCAACAGAGTTGCAGAAATAGGCAAAGAGGAGTGCAGAAAGACCGATGAGGGGTGTAGAAAATGGCACAAGGGTTGCAGAAAGAAGCAAGAGAGATGCAGAAAGAAGCAAGAGAAATGCAATAACCCCTTCGACGCTCATGACGAGCTCAGCTCGTCATGAGTTACGCCTGTCGTACGCTCATGACGAGCTGAGCTCGTCATGAACCGCGGGTATTTTAAAAACTCAGCGCACAGCGGAAAAACGCGTAGCGCGCATGGTGTTAAGAAGCAACAACGATGCAGAAAGGGGGATGTGGGGTGGAGTA
This sequence comes from Lissotriton vulgaris, assembly GCF_964263255.1. Taxonomy (NCBI): domain Eukaryota; kingdom Metazoa; phylum Chordata; class Amphibia; order Caudata; family Salamandridae; genus Lissotriton; species Lissotriton vulgaris. The sequence goes on along the minus strand of NC_141696.1, from coordinate 1,088,133,647 downwards.
AGAGGCAAGAGGGATATAGAAAGAAGTAAGAGATGTGCAGAAAGAAACAAAAGAAGTACAGAAAGAAGGAACAAAGATACAGAAAGTGGCAACAGGGGTGACAAAAGAATCAAGAGGGGTAGAGAAAGTGGCAAGGGGATACGGAAAGAAGCAAGAGAGCTACAGAAAGAAGGAACTGAGGTACAGAAAGAGGCAGAAGGGGTGTAGAAAGAAACAAAAAATGTGCAGATAGAAGCAATAGAGGTGAAGTAAGTGGCAACGGGTATGCAGAAAGAGGGATGAGGGGTGCAGAACGAAACACAAGGGTGCAGAAAGATGCAAGAGAGATGCAGAAAGAAGCAAGAGAAATGCATGAAGAAGCAACAGAGATGCAGAAAGGGAGAAGGAAGAGGTGCAGAAAGAGGCAAGGGGTTGTAGAAAGAGGGAATGGGGTGCAGAAAGGAAAGTGAGTTGTGCGGAAAGAAGCAAAGAGGTGCAGAAAGAAATGATAATAGTGCAGAAAGAAGCAACAGAGGTGTAGAAAGAGGCAAGAGGGGTAGGAAAAGAGGGAAGAGGGATGCAGAAATTGCATTAGGGGTGCAGATAGAAACAAAAGAAGTGCAGAAAGAAGGAACAGAGGTGCAGAAAGGGGCAAAAGAGGTGACGAAAGAGGGAAGATGGTGGACAAAGAGGCAAGAAGGGTGCAGATAGAAGCAGGAGAGGTGCAGAAAGAAACAAAAGAGGTGCAGAAAGAAGGAACAGAGGTGAAGAAAGAAGCAGGAGGTGTGCTGGAAGAGGGAAGAGGGGTGCAGAAAGTGCAAGTGAGGTGCAGAAAGAGACAAGAGGTGTACAGAAAGAAGCAAGTGAGGTGCAGAAAGAGGCAACAGAGGTACAGAAAGAGGCAAAAGAGGTACAGAAAGTAGAAGAGATTTGCAGAAAGAGGCAAGAGAAGTGCAGAAAAATAAATAATGGTGCAGAAAGAAGCAACAGAAATGCAGAAAGAGGCAAGAGTGGCACAGAAAGAAGCAAGGATTTCTTGCACACCATTAGTATCAATTTAACACCCACATTTAGCAAAAAGAATAAGTAAGAGGTGACCATTCTAGGTTTGCAGAGGACCTTCCACCAGGCTGTAACAGTTGTTTCTGCATTTTTGGTAACGTTTGAGCCATTTGAGCTAGAAACAAGGCTTTTTTGTACAAATCGGCAGAATAGGCAGCAGGTGATGGATTGTGTGGCTAATGTGGAAAATGTATATTTTTGCGAAAGTCGGTGCGGCCAAACAGTTGCATAATCCCAGTGGCCTTGCTCATACCTCTGACTAGGTCCAGAAGTGCTCCTCAGTAATTCCTTCTTTTTTTGTCTCATTGACTTCATAGTTTTGCTTCTATGGAAATTAGGAAGACTAAACCTGAGGTTACCACTCCACAACACAGACTACCATACCACATAATTACTTGTCATGACATATTATCCCATTGTACATATTTCCCATATACTAAATACCACATACTTCTAACCACATAGTTTCACTGCACAGCATACCACATGATTCTACTACACACAATGGTCATCCACTCCAAAAAAAATGAGTAAAAAACATTTACATTTACAATGCGAATAGCTCTAACTCTTGTAAATGCAAGACCTATTACATTACAAATGCTTCTTTAACTGGTAGTCACGTTTGCAGAGTGGTGGAGAAAGGGGGCTGGGTCTCCAACCAGCGCTCAAGAATTCAGCTGTGTTGGACTTACAGGAGGGCTTCTTGGCCCCCAAAGTCCCTCCGGAGTAAAGTGGACTTCATCCCCCAACCTGTAGTGTGCCAGGAGGTGCGTTTGCAAAGTGGGGGAGAAAGGGGGACGTGGCCTCTAAAGACTTCTTAGCAATCACACTGTGTGGGACTTACTGGAGGTAACAGGAGGGGTAGTTGGCCCCCAAGGACAACCTTGGGGGCCAACTACTCCGCCTATTACCTCCAATAAGCCCCACACAGTAGCACTGGTAAGTACTTATAACAGGCCATGCCCCTTTTGACCACCAGTCTGCAAACGCGGTCCCCAGCATGCTCTTGGATGGGAATTAAAGTCCCCTTTGCTGCAGGGGGTCCTTGGGGGCCAACTAGCCTACCTGATACCTCCATTATTCCCAAGAGAGTGGGGTTACTGACAGGTAGAAACAGGTCGCACCCTGTTTCTCCACCACTCTGCAAACGTGCCTCCTGCTGCGTTCTTGGTTGGTGGATAAAGTCTCCCTGATTCCTGATAGTCCCTGGGGGACAACAAGTCCACCAGCTATCTCTAGTAAGCCCCACAAAGCTGGATTGCTGAGAGTGGTCTGAGGCCATGCCCCTTTTCACACCACTCTGCAAACGCGCCTCCTGGTGCACTGTTGCTCGGGGGATGAAGTCCACTTTAGTCCTGAGGTCCTCAGGACACATGTGGTCCTCATCGACCCACCAGCAGTGCACCAGGAGGTGCATTTGCAGAGTGGGGTATAAAGGGGCGTGGCCTCCAACCACCTCTCAGCAATCAAACTGTATTGGGCTTATTGGTGATACCTGGTGGTCTAGTTGGCCCATAAGGACCATTAATTATCTAGCTAGCTTAATCACCCAACCTACCATGTGACAGGAGGCATGTTTGCAGTGTGCTGAAGAGAGGGGGCGGGGCCTCTGGCGAGATGCTGTTTTTCCCTTTTTTGGGGATTAGAAGAGGGGCAGTGTGCCCCCCCTTCTTTTAATATTTTCTGGGCCCTGGGGACCCCAACCCCAGGGCCTGCCACTATTCATTTTTTTTAAAAAACAAAAAAATGGGAAGGGGGCCACGCAACCCCCTCCCAAGGTGGATTTCTGCTCTAGGGACACCACCCCCCAGGGTATGGCAACAAATGTATATATTCTTTTAAGTAGGGTACCATGCAGCCCTCTTCCTGAGGCTTTTTTTCTGCCCCAGAGACCCCATCCCCCGGGCAATTGTCTTGTTTAACAAAAAGAAGAATTTCGGGAGGGCGGGCACATGGCCATCCTTCCCTGGCCCACTATTGGCTCCGTGGACTCCATACCCTGGGCCTGACCAGCCTTTCTAATTTTTTTTTTATTTTGAAGGGGGGCCGCGTGTAACAGTCAAAGGACTGTAGTGTTGAATGCAAGGGTCGCACATCAATGATTGAACTTGTGGAGATGGGCTGTCAAGTAGACATGGCAAATTAGGCAAAATAAGAAGTAAAAAATTGTGTTCAGCAGTACCACTCAGGGTAGAGAACACCCCACTACCTTGGGTGCAGAAAACACAGGTAACCACAAAAGTGACATGGGCAGTTAGTGTACAACAAGATACACACCAGCACTCTTACTATTTAAATATCAAAAATATGACATTGTTAGGTCAGAACTAATGAAACAAAGGTCTGCTTTACTACAAGAAAACACCAGAGATTTATTCATACAAATATTCTACTGTGCAAGGGTGCCTGCTTTAGTGCTGGAGTCAAGCTATCATGAGTGATGAGTGCTGAAAGCCCGGAATTGGTCAGAGGATGCTTGTTTCCAGTCCAGGGAGGACCTGGCCTGGCATTTCGAACTGGACTGCTCCCATTGGGCCCAGGGTCAAGACTGATATGCATATGGCTGGATCCAAACTGAAATGGCATGGTGAGCAAAAGAAATATGGATTTAGGCCTATTTCTCTGTACTGGGGTGAATGTATGACATTGTTCTGCATTCTGTCCATCAAATTTTTTTTTTGCATTGGCGCTAGGCTGCTAGATTTAGCGCCAGCGCAGTGGGAAATGCAGAGCAGCACCATATTGTTGTAAATTTGCTGCAGTCCCGCATTTTAGAAGTGGTAGAGCATGGTGTTAATCCAAGGAGGGCAATGCCACACTTTGCTACTTCTCTAGTAAATATGCCCCTTGGTGTTTCCAATCCATGTAATTTAGTTTCTAGACCAGCAAAAAAAAATTGCAAAATGTTCTATCTGCTTACTCTCATCCGGTATGAAAGCAGAGCAATTTGTTAATGTCAACATGTGACAGACTCCTTTTTCAGTGAGTAATATGTTGAAAGCAAGACTGTCCGCAAAACCTTGGGACCTATAGCAAATAGGTCAGTGTTAATTATGACAAAAGCTGGGAAGTGCTTGTTACCCTTTTGTGAACTACAGTAGCTAGATTTCTAATCCTTTCATCATTAAGGATTATTCCTACTGGTGGTATCACTGCTTCAAATGTGTCTCCTTCTAAACCTGCCCTTTTGCTCGTGCTACATGCTATACATGTGCTGGTGCTAAAGTTAGTGGTTGTAAACTGGCAACATGTTATTTCTTTTGAATAAGTATGCCTAAGTAACAAGTTCCTACCCATTAGGCATGAATAGGAAATAAGCATTCTGTCTACAAATGTAATAGACCCCTGGAATAGCGTTTTTGTCTCCCTGTAATATTTGCCATGTTCCCCCAGTCAGTTTGAATGTGTGTTCACAGCTACTGATCCCCTTGTGTCTGCTGTCTAGTATGAGTTTGGGATAGACCATTTTCCTTCTGAATTCATTTTTGCCCTTTTACCATACATTCTCTAGTATGGCTGTCTTTCTGTCTGTTGCTTTGTAATGTTCATGCATCTCTCTTCTAAAGCCATATCATAAGCCTTCTCTACGGTTGGAATGAGCATGTTAGATTATATTTGTAAGTGTTTACAATATCTGCAGGTAAGTGTGGGAAGAAGTAATAGCAAGTGATATCCATCATTTGTGCTTGCGGGTACAAATTCATGCTTTCTATTAAAGGCACTCTAGATAGTGCTAAATCATTGTTTGAGTAAAAATATTTAAAATGTCCTAACCGATAAACTAGTGAATACAAATTGCATTAGACTATGGTATGTGATAATGTATAACTTCTGGAGAAACACAGGTTGGTAGGTGTGCACAGGCAGAGAAATCCTTAACATCTATTGCATACTTGTATTCTTGTAACTAATCTAGGATGAACATTTACAGAGGAATCATCTTCTTGTAGCTTACAAATGTTTCAGTAAAAATGCTATCTCTAAAATGTTGTGTATCTGAATTAGTGACATTGGTACCAGAGGGGTTCTGTATCAGGGGTTTGGTAAAATCCCAAAAGTACAATTGTGATCAATATAACTGTTAATATAAAAATGACTCCCATTATACATTGACTCTTATTTCTAATGCAACACATCCTTCTGACTCAGAAATAGAATTTCTTGCTGATTAGTCGACAATCTTCTTTAAGGCTGTTTTTTTCTTAGATCTTCTTACTAGTGCCGTTCCCTAATAGATAATCCTTTACCCCACTCTGTTTTTTTCTAAAGTGTTATCCCTATTATTCTGAAACTTTTTTCTCTGACCTAGGTTAATCTCCTGAAAAACAACTAACTAAGACAATAAACATCTAATAGGCACAGTTCATAATTGTTTTTCTTTCTGCATTAAGTTTGTTTTCGCTTTTTCAACTGAATTGTTCAGATAGAAATGTCCTTGCACTTCAAGGGGGTTCTAAAACAGGGTTTACATTGCACAGATATTCCAATATGACATTCATTGAAACATTCATGTAGTAAAACCATTAATGCACAGAATATATTTAGAAAGGTACTCAAGTTATTCTAGATCTCCTTAGAACTTGATGATTTGAATTGATATCACCTTTGTCTTTGGTCTCAATCTCCTCATGCACTGTTTCTGGAACATGTGCTATTGATGAGCTTCTCATAAGTCATTTCTTAAATATCTTGACCAATCTGCTTGGCAATGCATTCCTTTTGTCCCAGAGTGTGTTCCTTCTCAAGGATCTTGTTCTTCTTCTTGTTTGGTTTCACAGATGCTTTCAGCATGCGGTTCAATCTCTGCTCCGTCTTTGTCTGAGACTTCAGTACCACTCTGCATCACCTCAAACACTTGTATTTTTTTCAGATTGTTGATATTCATCTCTTTCTTCTCCTTGTGCTTCTTTATGTACTTCAGCAGGTGCTGGCGATGGCACTACAGGTCTAGGTGGTATCTCGATTGGTGTTGCGACCATCATTGCTCATCTTTCTGGATCATAGACCAATGATGCTTGTTCCAAATTGCTTACTCTCTTGGTGTGTGAGACATGTAAGCAGTCTGGAACTCCAGCACATTTAACAGCTGAGTATGAAGTCAGTACAACTTAGTGGGGGCCTTTCCATTTGGGCTCAAGACAAGTCTTCCAAATGTGCTTCTTGACTATGACCGAGTCACCAGGATTGAGGTTGTGCCACTGTTCTTGGTCAGGGTTTTCAGTAGTAGCCGATATCTAATGAGAGACAGAGTGAACCACATCAGTGAGTGTCTTGCAGTAGTCCAAAATTATATCATATATGATGTTCACAAGAGCATTTGCATGCACATCTGGTAGTCTCATAGCCATCCCATCAGTATTTCATGCAGGGATAATACTGTCTTCCAGTCTGAAATACTTTCAACACTCACAATACTAGTAGCAGTACTTCTGGCCATTTTAGTGAAGATGAATCACAAACCTCTGCCAATCTGGATTTTATTGGTTCATTCATTTGCTCAACTAAGCCTAACGCTTCTAGTTAGTAACTGCAATGTAGCTTCTGTTCAATCTGTAGTGCAGCACATACCATGTTCATCACTTTGTTATTGAAGTGTGTTCCTCTATATGACTCAAGAAGGACTGGCATGCCGAATCTTGGAATTATTTCAAGTAGGTACAATTTAGCTACAGTAAGCCTGTCCTTTCTTGGTATTGGGTAGCCTTCCACCCATCTTGAGAAAACATAGATGATCGTCACTAGAACATATCTCAACAAGCATCTTGATAACATCCAATTATAGTTTATTAAAAGGACCAATTGATCTTCCTAAGTGATTGCTTCTAACGTATATGTTTTCCTTACTACATTTAGCTGCTGACATGTGACACACCTTTTGCAATTCTCATCTGCAATCCTTTGGAATCTGGGATTAAACCAGTATTGTTGGAAAACTCTCACCATTGAATCTCTCCCTAAATATGTGAACCCATGATAATAATGGGTCATTGGAAACAACAAGCTATCAGGCAACACTGGCCTTCCATCGGCTGACATCCAAATATCCTTGGCATTTTTTGAACAACCTTACCTGATCCACACATTCTGCCCTGCTTCAGACACATTTTCCTGCACTATTTTTAATTCTTCTCAAGTATCAGCTATTTCCATCATCATTGCAAAATCACTTTCTTCCTCAGATTTGCATGTGAATCCTCAATTAAATGTGTGTGCCAGCAGTTCACAATACCTGGCTAGAGAGTCAGCGTATTGGTTGCCCATGGCAACGAGCTCTCTGCTTGTTTGATGTCCTGGATATTTTACTAGGCAATTTTACTAGGCATTTGTAGAGCCTTGTGCAAGTTCTTGACAAGTTGTCCTTTTAGAATAAGCATTCCTGTGGAGGTAGGAAATCCCTTTTGGAACCATACTTTCCCAAAATCATGAACTGTGCCAAAACCATCCTGGTTGCCCATAAAGATGGTGACTCTCATTTGTGCAGTTAAACTATAAGCTTGAGTAAGGGTGATTAACTTAGCAACTTGTGCGGAGAAAACAGACTCAAGCCAGGACGCTTTAATCACATAGTTTATGGAGCACACAACATATGCTAGTCTCAGTGTGCCTTTGTTTCCTATATAACAAAACAATTGCCAGTACTGCTCAAACAATTTTATCATAGAATCAATAAGTTGAGTTAATGATTCTCAACTTGAAAGACCACTCTTTCAGTCCTGCAATGTATCTCAAAAAATATATAAATTTATTTCTTTTCCACCAACAATTTTTTAGGTTTTTTTTTTCTTTTTTTTTTATATCAACATAAAGCGTTCACAATTTGAAGTATTTCTATTCTTCTGGAATAACGCTAAAAGGGAATCTGAATCTTTAGAAGTAACTAGTGAATATGTACAGTTTGGTGTAAGAAAGGATTGTGTAAGCAAAAACAAGGGGGACAAACTACATATATTTCAAACACTTATTCATCAAACTTGCAAAACATCACTCATCCCACAATTATTCTAGACAATATATAACACATACAAAGTGGTGGGGGTGGAAGAAGTATTTGAGAAAGATGGAAATCAAAAGACGTGAAAGGCACTGAATTGGTTGTTAATAAGACCCTCTCAAATATTTACAACTAAGATGAGCCTAGGGAACTGAATTTGAAAAACAAATGATAGTCTAATTTGAATACAATTCAATGAATCAAATGCAAAACATGCAGTCATCAAGTCAATACAAGTAGGTCATGTATAGGTATGTCAATACAAGTGGGTCGACGCGTTTAGAATCCCATTAGTTCGTGGGATTCTCCTCAGGACCAAAACAGATGCAATCTGAAAAACATAAAATTAACACAAAAACTCAGTCAGATCTTTACAGACAGAAGAGACTCTCAACTTCACATTCGGAACAACACTGACTCACGTAGTACCTGTAGGGGTTTCTTCTTGGTTTCTTTGGTGAAGACTGTGGACATAAAATTATATATCTGTAAGTTGCTGAGCATTAGATGTGTGGAACTTATATCCATATTTATCGATTTTACTCACTGGGATCTAGTCGTGCGTTCTCCTTTATCAATGGCTTCTGTGGATCGACCTCAGTGAATGAGGGAAAGTGGTATGCTCATTCTAAATATTTTGTTCTGGTGGGGAAGAAAAACAACAAAAGAAGTTTTTTAAGGGGGCGGTTTGGCTGCCTACAGACTCGCAATAATATGACAATCAGCCAGGTGGTTTATTGGGTTTCCCGTAAGTTTTACTAGAAAATGAAGTCCGTGACCGCTCGTAAAGTAGCGGTATTAATATGCCTGCTTCTTATATTTGGTAGTGGTAGAGGGGAACGAGAGGTTGTCTTTCGTGGCGTAAACAAGCAGGGTACTGAGCTTATTAAAATGCAGCGCCGGAGAGTCCAGCGTACGAGGCAATGTTAATAAATTCAATGGCGGATGTTGCATACGGATGTTATAGGGAAGCGTCACTGGGTTGAATTACATAAATGATCTATGTTGTTTCCTCTTAGGCATGAACCGTCAACAAATAGGACATGGTCGGGCTCATTTAGTGGTACATCCTTAATGTCAGATATTGGCGGCTTTGTGCATAGTTCTGTGACACTTAGGCAATCATGATCCAACTCTTCACATTTTTCACTTTGTTCAGTCTCAGGCTTCAGAGTTAAAACATTTAAAACATTACAGCATTTGAGTGCAACATTCTTGGATGCAAGGACATTTTGCTCGTATCTGGTTAACCTAGTATGGGTGAAGTACTGAGTCTTCATCTTAGTCAGCAATAATTCCACAGAGTGTCAGACCATGACAACTAATGTGTGTCCCATTACTATAGTCTCACTCTTTTCCAAATTAGCACTCACTGTGGCAACCACTTTCAAGCAGCCATGAAGACCTGCTACTACAGTTCAAAGGGTGGTTGAAAAATAGCCCACAGGTGTTCAGACCCCTGCATGTGACTGTGTCAAAACTGGTAGTACGCACTTTCAATGCAAAACAGAGTACATTATTTTGTATTATTAGGCATTCACAGAGCTGGGGTACACAGGATTTCTCTTTCAGGTCTAGGAACGCTTTTATACATTCATTGTCCCGAAAAAAGTGGATCAGACACATCTCAATGTGTCAGCCTCAGTAAAAGCTCTGACATTAAGGAAAAGTTTGATATCCACTGTCTACAGTGAGCAACCATTCCCTAAAACATCCTAATTTCTTTCTGTGTTCGAGGTGGTTTCATCTGCAAAATTACATCCACTCTCTTTGGTGACACCTTTTTGACAACTTTCATGATGATGTGTCCCAGAGATGAAACTTCTTTTTGGCAGTACTGCAGTATACCCAGAGACACTTTGTGTCCTTTGCCTGCCAGGTGATTCAAAAGTACAATGGTGTTGTACTTGCAATCATCCAATGTTTCTGCTGCTACTAAAAGATCACCGACAAGGCATTTGTAAAGACTCAAGATTTATTTTTAGGATCTGTTTGAAAATAGACAGACTCTGTATACCCTTGAGGGACACAACATTACATGGTTGTCTTTTGCTGGAAGACAAATGAGAATAAGTGTTGGCTATCTTCGTGCAAAGACACTGAGAAGAAATCCAGACATAAATCACTGTCTGTAAACCATTCTGCAGTACATGTAATTTGAAGTAGTAGAGTGGCAGTGGATTGAATACCACAGGACAACAAGGCACCACTATGTCATTAATTCACCTTAAATCCTGGACAATCCTATACTTGCCGTTTGGCTTTTGTACACCCATAACAGGTGAATTACATGGGCTTCCAATCAACTCTATCATTGACTTTCTGAAGCATGTCTTCAATCACGGGCCGTATTCCTGCAATTGATTCTGGAGACAAATGATAATATGTTGTTAAAAGAAAAACCACAATTGATTTTAATCTTATTTGGACTGGAACTACACCTTTACAAGCCCAATGTCTTTCTGTGTGAGATCCCAATCTCCTGCATTCACGGTACCATTGAGCTCTTTTGGTATTTCGGACATTGTCAGTAAAGGGAATATTTCTACTTCTGTATTCTGTCTAATCATTTTAAAATCGACATCTCATCGTGAGTTTGAAAGGCCGCACTGTCTGGTGTGCAGTACATTCTGCAGTTTATTTTATACAATACATCTCTTCCTAGCAGGTGAACTGGGCTTGTGTTACAGGCCACAAATTGGTGCTTCTCTTCAAAAGTTTCTATTTTTATTGAGACTTGGTTTTGAAATCAGATTTTGCATGTTTTTTATTTGTAACCCCAACTACGTGGATTGTTTTCCCTGAGAGATGTCCGGTACTGCCATTGTTCTAACAGTAGAATGGGTAGCTCATTTTTCAATGTGAAAAAACACATAGTGACCATAAACATTTGTATATACATATGGACCACTTTGATCTACCTCAAAGACTGCCAAGCAGGCAATCTTCTCCCTCTTTCATACACTGTCATTGGGAATTATCAGAAGCAAACCCATCAGTCTTAAATAAGGGATATTGACCTACATCATATTTGGATTTTGGTTTTGAAATTATGGCATAGCATTTTGACGATGATTTGTGTTAAATTTGGCATGCGATTTATGTTCAATTTAGGTTTTCCCATTTGTGGAGGAGCGGGGTACATCATCTGAGCTTGATTTTGCATGGGAGCCTGTATTTTCTGTACAGGCATTCTCTGTACTGGTGTACCCTGTGAATTTTGTTTCAGTCCTCCAGCATTTTCAGGATTAAATCAACATTCTCATTTCTAGTGCCCCACCTTAAGACATACATGACAGGCAGTACAGTAACCTTTTTCATTGCAGCAATGTCCATGCCTTATCTCATACCAGGGAGAACATCTCTACCTCTGCTGTGGGGCATATTTATTATAAATCCAGCCTGGGGTGCAACAATTCCCTGCATCATTCCCTGAATTTCTGTAAAATGTGGACTCTAAAAACCCTTCTGAGCCAACTTTGTTTGTGTCAACATACATATCTCCTTCATTTTCCCTTGCTTCATGGGCACTTCATTACTGCAACATTTTGCATAATGCAGGATTTCATTTAATGTCTTGGTCTGCCAACAAATCACACTTTGCGTATTGTGTGCACAAATGTCAGGTTTCAACCCTCGAACAAACTGAGATGCAAAATCTGCATATCCTTTTCCTCAGGATACTCACATCCACTGTTCTGCTTGAGCACCTGCAGCAACCTTTCATAGTATTTATTAACTTTCTCTTTAATCTCGTGTGTGGTTCTTTGAATCTTTAACCAATCAGAATCTTTCCTTCCAAAAAAGTCATAACCGCCTCATATTTTTCTATTGTCACTGGTATTGGTGCACTGGTTCCTCTGTCTGTAGCTGGCTCTCCCTTTGACCATTGTAAAGCTACATTACATTCTGTTCATAAATCCGCTGGTACCGCAATGTAAAAAAATCTATCCAAATCTCTTCATAACACCTTTGACATCTTGATTTACTTTTCTACTTGTGGAAACCACTGCACCAGCTTGTCTCTCAATTTTGGAAAATTGTTCATAAATGCTATCAGATCACCTATGTTCCATGGAAAATCTACATAGTTACCACCAACTACTTCCCTCAATGGATACACCACTGCTTCATCCAACTCATCCTGTCTGCTCTTTGCTTCCCTATTTTTATTTTTATTTTTCTTCTCCCATCTAGGTTCCAACTTCTCCACATTCTTTGATCTGCAAATGCATTTTACCAATTCAATGATGTGCATATGCATTCCTGTAATCCTTGTTTTCTATTGTCAGATCATCCAATTCAATCCTGTAACTACGATGCAGATTTATGTTATTAGTAAGATCCACATCATACCTTTTCACTATCCCTGCATTTGTCACGAACCACAGCAGCTCTCTGAGTAATCGACTTACACAGGTAAGTTAACTAGCTTCTCTGGTACTGATCTAAGCGATCAAGCTCCAGGCACCCTTTTATCAGTTCTTCTAAGTCTATTTTTAATTTTGGAATTTCCAATGATCCGTATTTTTTTATGTCTAATTCTTGTGGGGGCTAAGCAACTGTGATCTTCTTTTCTCCTATAAGCTCTTCAATCCATGTTGGTAAAAATCCATCTCCATTGCCAGTTAATCATTTGTAGCTAAGAGAGTCATAAAGACTAGGGTCCCTTCTGCATCTACTAGAACCTGTGCATTTTGTGGGGTTCTCCACAGTACTAACTGTTGAATTCCCAACAACTGGTGTCATTAAGACTTCTGGTCTTCTCCAATTTGAGGTGGTGCAGTAGCAACTAGTCGAAGTGCAACAATAATATTATCATCAGGGACCATAGCTGGTGGTCATCTCACAACTGGTGGAGCAATTTGCAAAAAAACCTGTATGGGTCAATCAATGCGAAGTGGAACTGAGTCCACTGGAATTGTAGCTATAATCCGACTGGCACTAGCACATATCTCTCCTGTATCAGTATATTTTCCAGGGAGTTGCGGTTGGGAGGAGAACATTTGTTCTAATATCTCCTTTCCCAAATCAGTAATTTATTAATTTCCCTCTTGCTTCTCAGCATCCGTATTTTTCTTTGTACCATCTGATGTGAGAAAGGGATGTAATCTGGCTTCTTAAATAATTCCTTTTCTGCATCTACACTGTTCCTGATCCCACAGAGCATTTACATGATTCCCCATTGCTCTTCCTATCCTTTGATATTTCAATTTCTCCCTTTCAACTTTTGCCAGGCATTTAAAGACTCATATTGCTGGGCCGGAGGTGGTGGCTTCATTAGGTACAATTTTCCCTTTAAATGATTTAGGATTCTGGTATTGAATGTCCCATATCTCAAAAACGTAAAGCACTCTAATTTTTTGAAATCCTGCTCCATTGTCAAAGCCACAAACATGAGTTTAATCCATGTTCAGTTTGCATAGTGTATGCCGGCGTACAGTCTGGAGGTGCCTCCTCACCTTTTTGTACAGGAATAGTGACATCTCCCATGACAAACTTCTTCAAACCCTTCAAACATTGCATAATGACAATTGAGATTTTTAATTTTTCAAGTAAGAACAAATGTTTTAAACAAATTTTTGTTCACCAATTAAATTACAGCTTTTAGTTTCATGTAAATTATTCCCAGATCAAAAAACTGCACTCAGATCAAGAATGCCCAAACACAGCATGACACAGAACATCCACTATCCAATGGCAGTACAAAAGCATGCCTACTGTCCAATCCCAGTGAGAAACATCATGACCTATGACTCACACCTCACAGCAGCTTGCCCTCCTTTACAATTGTTTTCGCATTCGCACAGAATCTTCAAACTATTCTTAAAACAACTTCTTGTTGTGCTTCTTCTGAAGGAAAGTAAGTATCGCAACCACTCAAGAATATTCTACACTCGCAAGTGCCTTTTTGGCCATCGAAAATTCACATATATTAATGCAGCTTCACCAGTTTGAGCAATAGAGTTCCACTTACATAAACAGAAGTTAATCAATCTCAGCAGCTTGTCCCTATCATTACTGATGGAAGTGATAGTACCTCACACTCCACTCATAATTCATTTGGAAACAAATTTAAATATTTGTTATTCCAGGATATTTCAACTTCAATTAGCCTGAAACTCAATTCCTCTTTTCAACAACTGGACGTCTCTATTACTCACCCATAACTCATAAATCTTGGAAAGCAACCACATGCCATTTTCACTCAATTAACACTCACACCTTTGATACCGCATCCACCAATCCCGCAATGCCTTAGAACTATGCTTCTCCATGCCATCTTGATCTGGACACTGGAAACTGGAATCAGGGATTATTTTAGTATATCTTGGGTACTAATGTTAATGCTTTATTCGTGATGTGAACCATGACTCTGCTACCAGAAACTGTGGTATGGTTTCCAAGGGGTCATTAGGACCTAACACCCAACTTACAGATTTCATTGTTTGGAAATCCTGATGACTCCCTTCTGGGTCAATGGAACCTTGGCCACCATATTTGAATGGAATTGGAATTAAAATATAAATAATGCATATATCATCAACTGTCAGATTCTTAAAATGTTCAGTCAATGGCGAGAGGTTGGTAAAGTTCTCAAAACATTTATCTATCGTAAAGCATTAGTATGGTTTGGTCATCTTTATTCAGATGTGTTAAGTTTGCATAAATATCAAATAAAGAATGATTAGTGACAGGCAAAACTCAATACAAAATGTTCCATAAAGGAAAATTCTCACTAAACTAGCTAAGAGCCTGATCTACCCTATATAGAACCAGTGAAGAGTACCTTTCCCGAAAAAGAGCAAAATATAACTTCCCATAAAGAAATGTTCTTAAAATGTAGTCGAGTTCCCTACAGCTTCTATAGCAGCAATTAAAACATTAGTAAAGGGAGGAATGACCCTTTCAGTAGCATTGATCAAAATTAGGGTTTAGGTAGGTAGAGAGTGAAGTTACCTTTAGCAGTACCTGTTGTAACAAAGAGGAAGAATATGTCAAGTCTCGAGACTCAAAATGAGTCCCAGGAAAGAGTCAGGCGAAAGTGCGAGAAAGTTTGCATTTCGGCGCTAGAGAATTCTCCATTCTAACTAACTAGCTAGAAACACTCATTAATATAAAATCACACAATAGTGTATCGAACTTAGAAATGACTAGTTGTTCTCCAATGAAACTGCTAATTTGATGGTGTCAGCAACTTCTGATGATTCTTCTTTCGATTCTCATGGTAAACATTCATGTAGGTGTACAGGAAAACAATGAATTGTAAATTAGCAACATGGTTGAAAATTCTCATGAGAACCTTCTTACGTAAGCTAAAAGATGCGCTCTATGTCTATTGTGAATACAAACCAAGTCGAATATATGGAGACAAAACTGGCAATAATGTACTAGTGAGGCTTACATACAATATATCTAAATCAAAGTCCATTGTCTAATACATATGAGCTAATATGGCATGATTAGGCTAAAGAAACATAAGCTTGAAATTAGCACATTCAAAAGCAAGATGCTGGTGCTAGGCATAATGCTCTAAATAAAAGTCTATTAACTATGAGCAAGAGTCGAAAAGACTAGGCTTTTGGGTCTAACCAAGTGGCACACTTAAGAATGATAGCCTGATACTTAATAAAACATTATTTACACTATTTCATTTATACATAAGCAAGCACATTTTTCTACGTGTCATTTTTCTTTGTGAAAAAAATTTAAATTTGATTTTAAAGTTATTTACCAGACTTGTTAGCAGTTGTTTTAACAAGATGTTTCCTTATTTACTGCAAGCAAGTTCCTGGGCTTATGTTCCTATTTGGAAATCATCTTTATACTGTTGTTGCCCCTCGCGAGGCCAACAGTTGCAGAACGTGCTGCACCTGTTCAAGGCAGCACACACTAGAGATGTATTGAAGGCACTCTACCTAAATCACACCAATTTTAGGCAGAGGATGGGCTCAGGAAATAGGATGCCAGCGCATTATTTCCTCATTGTCTCCCCAGACACTGCTAGCTGCTTATACTTGCAACGGTCTGCTAAATAACATCTTTTTATGGTGCCACTGGTCAGCTATGTATAAAAAATAATCAAAGTTGGTTGGACCATTTAAAAAACTGCCTATTTTACATTAAAATCAAAAGTAAAGTGTGCTAATATGTTTTGGGAGGGTACATTTATATCATGTACTTAAAAAAAACATTGATAACGCGAATCATTTTGTGTAGTGGAAAGTGTTATACTGAGCTTCACAACACAGTAAAGGAACAGCATGGGCAGCATCAGCTCAACCTTCTCTAGCACAAAGAATATGTAAAAGGCAGGCGGCAGTGTCAGATGTGCTGTTTGTGTTGATTTGTTTGTTTTCCAGATATTGAGAAGTATCCATAACCTAGTAGGCCATTATGATTTTGAGTAGCTCAGCCACTGCTTAAGTAACTATCAGCCTTATTCATGAAGGCTAAATCGGCTCGCAAAGGGCCGGATTCTGAGAATCCGGCCCTTTGCGAGTGCGATTTTTGCTTTTGGGATTCAGCATCCCAAAAGCAAAAATCGCTAATAGCGATGTCGCAAATGTGCGAGGAAATGACATTTAAGGAATCTCTATTTGAGATTCCTTAAATGCTATTCAACAACCTATTACAATTTGCGATTTCGCTATTTCTAGGCGCAATTTACCGCGAGGTCAGACCTCGCGGTAAATTGCGAAAACTCAGAAAAATGCATTTAAATGCATTTTTCTGAGTTGCATGTTACACACACACATGTCCTTTGGACATGTGTGTGTGCAACACCTGTGCCACAGATCATTTGAGGGGTGCTACAGGGTGTCCTGTGGACACCCCTGGCACCCTTCAAATCGCAATCTTATTTGCGATTAGCTAATTGCTAATCGCAAATAAGGAATACTCCCCATTCATTCCTATGGGCCTTTTGGCCCATAGGAATGAATGGCGAGTTATTCCTTATTTGCGATTAGCAATTTGCTAATCGCAAATAAGGAATCAGTAGGAATCACATTTTATTATGCGATTCCTACATGATTACCGTTTTGCGAGTCCTTAATAGCGAATCGCTATGATTCGCTATTAGGGGCTCGCAAAACGGCCCCTTCATGAATAAGGCTGTATGCTCTTTGAATGTGCTGCACCCCACAGTGTACAGTCCCAGTTACAAATGTTGACAGTCATCATTGCATCTTTACAAACAATGGATTCTCCTTGATTCAGTTTTTTGGCTTGCTCAATCGGAGCCAGTATATATTTGACAGGGGGCCCATAAGGGGACAAAAAAAACTGAGAGAACAGGACGCAACTCAGACACTTCATTGTGTTTTTTTTAATTATTACTGTGATAATGTACACTGCACTAAGTGAGGACGTTCACCTATCCCACATGATGGTGGTCTACTTCTTACAAGAAAGGTGAAATATGTGTGCCTTTCAGTTGATTGTGGGAGAGAGATTCAAATCAAATCAAATGTTTATTGTTTTCAGCCAAACTGGCCATAACAATTAATATTTAGTTATACAACACATTATTTACATTAACATTCCCACAAATAAAATAATACCATTTAGTCAATATTCCTTTAAAACTATCTAAAGAGCATGATTTACATGATCACAGCCTACCACTTTAAAAATCATTTATTTTGATTAAACCAATGTAGATGATCTTTAAAGAGGTTTACATGGTGGTGTATGAATTTAAAGCTTCAAAGACAGGTTTAGACACTGGGGGCCTCATTTATGAGAAATGACGCATCACTGCGTGAAAGCAGCGAGCATCACTTCTCAGTGCGTACTCCTTGCGACATTCCTGATGCGTCATATTTAATGTATGACGCATCATGTCGCAAGGAGTTACAGATTCCTCAGTATTTCTGACGTATCTGTAAGCGCAAAAATGACTCATTGCTGGAAAGTGTCACAAAAGTGACTCAACTCCAGCAATGCGTCCTTTCACATGGGGTAAGCCCGATGTGAAAGGGCCAGTGTCAGTCTTACGCCTGCTGTGAGGCAGGCGAAAGATTTTGATGCAACGGCGTCCTAAAAGTGACGCAGTGAAATCTCATAGATTTCACTGCATCACTTCTACGACCCTTCCTTGCGTCAATACGCCCCCCTTGCATTCATTATACCTGGCGCAGGTATAATGTGGTGCAGGGGTTTACAAAGTGACGCATCTACCTAGATGCGTCACTTTGTAAATGTGGCGCAACAAGGCGTATTTTTTACGCCACTGGTGCGTCACAAAAAGTGACGCACCGGCGGTGTAAAATTGACGCACAGCCTCATAAATGAGGGCCAAAAAGCGGACATCAATAAATGTGTATATTTGTAAGAGTCTGAATAGATTACGTTCAATCATGATCAATGGACCCCTCAATTGCTAAAAAATATCCTGAGGAATAACAAAAAATAATGATAATTTCCTGTGCTAAAAATACGTCATTTTTTCTGTTTTTCAAATTTTTTAGCAAACCAAGACTAAATATTCACTAGGTAGTGAATATCAGCCCCTCTTATCAAGGTAGAATACATAGTAGAAATGTTTAAAACCAGAACAGCTTAAGGCTAACACATTGTCTTGTCTAGGTGCCTACTTTCAGCACTAAGACCTGTTTACCATTGCAAACTGTGCTTACTCGTCAAGCTGCTAAATAATGTATAAGTGCTTGAGTGCTATTTTAGTCAATGGGGGTCTGTTAGACGTTGTTCATTAAGAATCGATCTTTATAGGCATTAAGGGCAAATAACGGCAACTGGCCAGCTAATCAGCGGTCCCTTGATGGCCTTGCAGACTTGCCTATCAAGATTCAGTTTTAGTAGTGCTTTTGCTATTTGTTTCCATGCTGCATAAATATAGGATGAGACTGCCACTATAATAGCTCTATCATTGGTTATCATACAGAAAGCCTCCGGCTCTTGACAAGTTCTGATCTTAAATGTCAGAAAGAAAGGTCATAGATAGTATTTGCATAGTTCGCACATAAGATGGCAGAACAGGAGAAAGTGAAGTAGTGGCATCTCATCCTCCCACAGAGCAATGGCACTGATCTGATCTTTTGCCTGGTGATGATGACCACCTTTTGGTTACTGAAGCCACAGGTAGTGTTCCCAGTCTAAATTTTAAGTAAAGAGATATTTTTGCTACTGTATAGATATCCACAATGCAATCAATGGGTCAAGATCTTGATTGAATTACAATTAAAGGTTTGACAAATAACCTATATGGTTAAAGTTCACAAAAACGTTTTTGTAGTTCCAAAATGCCTTTGTAGCCCTGTGAAGACTATCCTCGTAATCGTAATTGTTATGGGAAGCAGCCATTATTCTTTCAGGTCGATACTGATCAAAACATCTAACAGATTATCAAACCACGGCAACTTGCGGTAGTATTGCTGCTTTATGATATCTTGGAAAGGTAATCTGTATGATGCCAGTTCATCGCTAGACCATATGTGAAACTGGTATTTTGATTGAGCAAATGCAGCAAGATCCTCGTTTTTCTTTAAGCCGAGATCAGTTCTCCTAGTCAACAATGGATGCCATGGCTCTGATGTAGTAACTGTTAAATACAATTATTTTCTGTGTTTTTTGTAGTTCTGTGGTCTTCCTTTGGCCCTATATGTCAGTGCCATATAAAGAATCAGCCCTTTCTTTTATTTTGTAAGCCAACGTTGCTGAATTCACTGAGTGATTGCTGCAAGAATTTGCAATATCAACACCGCTCCAGCTGGCTGGGCTAGAGTGATGACACTTTGTATATCTGTAGAGACCACTTAAGTGTGTCATCCAATCGTATGCCTAAGTAACCATAGGTGGACACTTGGTTCAAGGGTACAGTGAGTTTAGGTCCTTCAAGGTTGTAACAATATTGTTTATAAGGCAATTGGAGAGGGTTAAAGCTAGAACACAACCTTGTTTAAGGCCTCCCTATATTGGTATTTTAGTTGTGTATTCACCTGCAGTGATGTATCTAATCCTAGTAGTATAACCAGAATGCAGGGCAATTAGAAGCTTCACGATGTTTTCTGGAATATTCATCCCACCTAGGATTTGCCATAATAAAGAGCGATCAACACCATTGAAAACAGTTTAGAGATCGACCTTGTAAAGTGGTACATTTTTCAGAGATGTGTATTTACAACAGTTTAAATTAAATCTGAAAACCTGATCTACAGGCCTCTGGCCCCTCCTAAAGCCTGCTTGATATGGTGATATCAAATCCATTTTTCCAACCATTGGTGTAGGCATGTGTGGACATGATAGAAGCAATTTTTCAAATATTTTGTCTGCTCCTTCAAGCAATGAGATCAACGCATAATTAGTCACACGGTCTCTCTGACCCTTTTTTATGAATAGGCACGATTGTTGATTTTTCGCCATGATAGTGGAATGTCTCCGAAGACAGTTAACTGGTTTCGAAAGACATTGAGGGAATTTTGCCTGGGCTAGCTGCTTTGTGTCATTTTTGCAACTTAATTGCTTGTATGACTTCCACCTCTGTGAATTTTTGCTTTTGCCCTCTGATGGCTGGACTTATGGAGAAGGGATGGTTTTGCTTGATGTTGTAGGACTGGGGCAATACACTCATTGAGCAGGGGCTCAACCTCTTTTTAGGTCTCGCCTTTTCCATTCTGAAGGAATGGAAAATTGAGAGAATTCAAGTGCTCAAAATACTCGTGAAACCAAGGGTGTTTGGGGGGGTTTTCTTCGAGTTCACGTGGCCACAGGCACACGCTTTTGGGCCATAAACTTTCATGGCCATCTGTTCCCCAGCTCCAGCACCTCCCCTCTCTCTCCCCGCACACAGCCTTACTTGGATTTCTCCTCCCCCTCCCCAGCCAGCTTCCCCCAGGCCGTGTTCCCTCCCACCTTTCCTCCTCTCTGTCCCTTTTTTTATTCACAACTTGTTTTACTTTGAGCGCGAAGCGCACACTCTTGTTATAATCTCTTTTGCTCCTTCTCTTCCATCTCCCGAGCTCGCCTCTTTTACTAAACATCGTATATTCTTCCTCCCTTGGTCCTTCACCCTCTGCCCCTTTCCTCCCTCGAATTACCCTCCGTTTTATTCTTTATCTTGCTCTACTTTTCGCTTTCCTCCCTTCATCTATACATATCCCTACTAATTTCTTCTTTTTGGCCTTGCTCTCAATCTACTCCATTTTGCCGATGGTTGTTTTGTGAACACGGAATACATACAGGATGTTAAGGAAGACATGCACGGGGTTCTGTGCCATACATTTCTTACATTACATTCCCTCTAACCTAATTAATCAAAGCCGTGTGGGGAGGTGAGCACGCATTTCCTTTCCCCTGCAAAGTTTGGCATATTCGCTGCCGCAAACAAATGTGGCACAGCAGACCTGAAAAAAACTCAGCAGTTTGTGCCAGCCATCCAAGCCATATGAAGCAGTGACCGACAGCTCCGCGAGGTGTCAACGGCGGCAGTTGTTTTTGCTCGTTAACCTGGGACCGCAGTCCGACTCTGATAAACCACTGTCAGTCTTTCGCTCAGCCTCTCTATACAGCAGCCTTGCTGGTGCCGGCGGGGAGCTAGCTGGCCTCTAACACAGCAGAGGGCGCTCCTGCTAGAGATTAGTCAACCACGAGTCTTGTTTTTATGTCCACGGTGAGCTATGGTGCCAAGTAACGCAGGTCTCCCGCTTCTCGTCCGTCACCATTCGAGTGTGTGTCGATGACGACTCTTGTTTTGTGAACAGTTCCGTAATTGGAAGACAGTGACTTGTTTACTAAAATATACTAGCCCGCTCTGAGAACCAGGGATCAGAATACGGCATTTCCTAGCGAGTCATAAAATAATTTCCACATAAAACATGTTTTTAATGTTCAATTAGAGATTCACATCATCGGTGGGCTGGCAGCCCCATGTACAACCATTTCTAAATATTGTGGCAGCAGAAAGGTGCTAAAACAACTAACATTTCCTGGGACTGGGTGGCAAAAAAATGCACATGTTTTCATTTGTGCGCGCCGCTTACCCAACACCGCCGGTGTAAACTAAGCATGCCTTCCGAGAAGCGCTGACGCTATGAAACAGGCTTACCTGGTTTCTCAGAAGCTGTGAGCATGCTAATTTCAAGCTGGGGAAACACCAGCTGTTTTGCTTGAGAGATTCTAAGCAAACACACCCGATAATTTAGCAATTTATGGGCAGAGTCACTTTACGTGATTTACTAGAAGCAAAAAAAAGCATTTGCAATGCAATAGGTTTCGCATTATTAAATTGCTACAAAAATAAATACAAATTTTTTTTGCCCTACAATTTATAGACTTTTGTTGCAATTGGTGTTGCAATATTTAGCAATGCCAATAGCTCAAACTTAATTAATGCGAGACCTATTGGCAACGCCAGTGCTTGTTTATAGAGATTGGTAAAGTGCTTGATCCAGAGTTGCAGACTAATGTTCAGTTCCAGATTCTTTGAGGCACCCTCACAACCACCTCTAATGATTCCCCACAATTTCTTTGGGTTTAGAAAGAAAATTGAGTCCAACAGATCTTGCCATAGCTTATGCGAATAGTTCTTCTTTTTGTGTTTTAGTAGCCCCTTATACTGTCTCCTTTACTCCAGAAAAAGATGTTCATTAGTTTCGCACAGGTGTCAATTCTTTAAGGCCAGAGATAGTGTTTTTTTTATTATTTCATTCACTCCTTGTTGAACCAATCATGACCTTGCTGTAGGGATTCGCAGAGGCAGGGTTTATTTTATGCTCTCTTTCCAGAGTTTGTGAGAGCAGGTTCGCATTTGGATCTGGTGTTGCTCCACGTTAATCACGGGTGGATTTTATGTTGTGCTGTGTAATGTTAACCATTTCGAGCTAGTGACGTTAGTCTCAGAATCCTGGCTGTCATTGATCCTAGAAATGTTTTTCCTGATTAGTTCTAAGGCGATTTTTAGGCCACTTACAATTCGAGTAGTATTTAACTCAGCAGAGCATGAATTAGGATGTTTCATAAGCAAAGACAAGGGATCATAATCACTTTCAAGCGTGCTGATTACTCATAGGGAGAGAGATTCTTGAAGATAGCTAAATCAAATTTAACATTGTATTATTTAAACATGAACAAAACATAACTTTGCTAATATCACAAAATCAAATACCTCCATGCATTTTTTTTTAATAAAAAATTAATTAGAATGTCACTTCTCTCTTAAAAATAGAATTATACTGAAATCTATAAAATACATAATACGAAAGCATACAGCTGTTAGCTAGTAGGAAGTCCAAAGATCCAATTTTGCAAATGTCAAATCCAATATCAAAATATATATTTTTCTCTACAGCTAGGTGATATAGATTTTCCCACTATAGAGTCGGAAAAGATAAACTCAAATGTGATTCTAATACCTTTAAATAACCCTTACATTAAATAAGAAGTCGCTGGAAAAGCACTTACGAACCAGGAATTATAACAAATAACAACAGGCCAATGCTTCAATGAAGTAATGATTTTAAATTAACAAGGCAACATTTACAACATATGCTGTTGGTTTAAATTTTTTTTTTACTTGTCAATACGATAACCTTCATCTTCGGAATTGCCTATTTGTTTTGATTAAAATCACATTTCTCAATGACATGGACTTGAGGTAACCCTAGCTAATGTACATGACTCGTTACAAACACGTGTTTTGCGAATTCTCCCATGTACGCCCGAACGCCACTAATCTGCAAGGTACAGTAAATACACTTTCCTACCAAGAGTGAGACAATAATGTTTTTTCCTACAAGCTACCTACACTAAAACTCCCAATGTCTTTTTTTAAACCATCTACCCGTTTCCAATCCATAATAAACATGTAGGTGTTTATTAATTGATGATTAGGCAGTCCGATGACCTTCAAAAGATTGAGCTCGTTGCAATGCGCTTTTGATAGACAACACTACTGTTCTTTCCACTCACGAAATTTAACTTTGTAATGAGCTGTTCGCGCTGAGTGGCGTGGCTATCAGATAGGACCTGGCAAAGGTTATCTCGCTGCCACTTGCCTGTGAGAACAAGATAGCAGTAAGCTGTGCTGCTCACGAGAATGATATGTTTGCTCTCCCTGTCTCTGTAGCCGAGAGGGATCCGTTTTAGTCTGCTACAGTTGTTAGCCAAATCACTTACTTCATATCAGCAAATCATTCAAAGCAAACAAAACTGAAGCTGGTGCCCAGCATTGAGAATGTCTGAAATGCACAGCACACACATTGCAACATGCCAGGCGGCCATTGCTTGAGTGCATGGATGGTTTGACACTACTGAGAGATACTCACCCGCCGGCAATGCTCGATGTGCTTTTGCAGAAAAAAAATTGGATAGAGTGTTTGATCCAGCAGTATGATAGGGTTATGCTAGTTCCTTTTTACACACTACTGTAAAAACAACTGAATTACTAATCAGAGTTCTTTGGACACCATTGCTGTTAAATAAGTAATTTTGTTTTTCCCAAAACAAAATGCAAACAAATTCTTGGAGAACCCCCACATGCTTTTGCAATGTTAGTAGTAATAAGTCGGTATACCACTCCTCATCAAACTAAAAGTGAAAGGTCCCAAGCCCTTATAACGGTGCAGAAATGCGATAGAAATGACATATGTGTATGTGTGACAGCCCTCCCCGGAACTGGGCTGCTGTGGGGTGTGTCACAGGATTTGTGCCAGAGTTTGAGCAATTGTTGATGCCTTTGTTAGGGTTGTTAACAGTGCATTTAGGGTTATGTAAAACATGTTCCCCTAAATGTGTGCACAAAAGTGTCTTCGCGTAAGAGGGAAATGCATGGGCCTGTTTAAAACTGTGCCTGCAGAGCTGTGACAGATGGGGTCTTAGCAAGATAAGCAGGCAGCCCAAGTTCCCCAACCCCCATGGCTAAATGGCTGCCTGACACTGGTGTTTGCTGCACAGAGGTGTTTAACAACTAAGAAGTGTCTTTCTTCAGAAGCAGCTAGGTCAATTTGAAAGGCCTCTCTGATAAAGGTGGTGGCATCAAACAATACCTGACAGGCCTCAAAAGGGGGTTGCTGCTGGTAAAATGTTAGAGTGGGAAGCCCTTGTAAGGATCAAAAGTTGTGAAGTGAAAACACGAGGACAAGGTTCAGTTTCCCAAGCATAGCTCTGCCATGTAGATGCCAAATTGATAAAGTGAAAACATTTGTGAGCAGAGCAAGGCTGAGAAGAGGAATAAAACTAACATGGGGCCAGTCTCAAACGTCCCAGGGCAATTATCAAAATGGTATGATATAAGCCCTGTTATAAAGTACCAAACCACAGCACACCGAAGGGTGGTGAGAAGTGAAACAAGCATTTACAATGCAATAGGTCTCGCATTTATGAGAGTTCGAGCTATGGGTGTTGTAGATGACAATGTGTTATTTATGTGTTTGGGTTTGAGGTGGAGTGCATGTATGTGGTGTGGAGTGGAATTATGTGCGTTTAATTGGAA
The DNA here is from genome assembly GCF_964263255.1 of Lissotriton vulgaris. NCBI lineage: Eukaryota > Metazoa > Chordata > Amphibia > Caudata > Salamandridae > Lissotriton > Lissotriton vulgaris. The sequence goes on along the minus strand of NC_141696.1, from coordinate 1,088,108,160 downwards.
CTAAGTGAGGTGGAATTGTGTGGTGTTATGGGTATTTGCGTAGTTGAAGTATGTGACATGGTGAATACATAGGAGTGAGAGCTGCACAGAAAAAATAGAAAAGAAGATAGCGAAGGATAGGTAGTTTGTGTACAAAGTGGTGAACGAAACAGAGGACAAAAAGGAGGGACTGAGAGGCATGACTAACAACTAGCAAAGAGGATTTTAAAGGACACTGATATAAGCAAATGAAAAGAAATGCAAGCAATGAGCAGATTTGAACTCTACAAATCATAAACATGCAATTGAAGATTTGTGTGAAAGTGGCTCCACCCCCTTACTATCCCGTTCCGGACAAACAGTGTGATCCAGGGCAATTTTAGCTAGCTACCAAATTTTGCACTCCCAAGCCGGCAAACGGACACGAGTATGTACGAGTAATGGTTAAGCTCTGACGTCAATGGCACACTGTGGTAATGAGGCAGACTTTACCGGTATCTGCTGGCTTCGACATGACCGTGGAAATCACGAAGAGTGACAACTGTATTAGGGATCCGTTCTGCAAAATAGAGAGGCAAAGGCACAAAGTGAATATCTGTAAGCACGGATCGGGTTTGTATTTGTCTGCGTGTGTTGAAAAAGAGTGTTTAGTGATGCATGCTTAAAGTGGTCAAATATAATTATGCACATGGGACCTTTATAATTCTACTAAAGTTGACCAAGATTTATGTGAGCCGCACGTGTGACTGCTCACGTTGACATGGCTCTAGGTTATGATTTATACATATGACATAGCTGTGCCAACTGATATAGCATTACTGCTTTTAATATAGAAGTGTGGCAGCTACTTATAGGGGCCCACATAAATTAGGGCTGAAGCAGTGTTCCTAGCTAGAAAAAATAAACAGAAAGGCAAAATTGACGGTCTGGGAGTTATCCCAGCCAAACACAGGATAGTTATACTTCGGCACAGAGCAAAGATACCTCCAATGAAAATTTATGTGAGGGATATGATGGAATGGGCCATGGCGGAATAAGGTCAAATAAAAATGGAGTGAAAAGATGTAAAACTGACAGGCTTATGCTGATTAGGTGTTAATGCTGCAAAAGATTTTGTATCCCCTGAATACAAGATCCTAGGGAAGCTAACAGGACTGGCTGAAGTGAGTGTGCTTCACTCAGGGAATTGGCAGTGACCTATAGCCTTTTGCAGTGTGGTAAATGAGGATGTGGAAAAAACAAAACTCATTTCGAGGTCGATAGCAAAAGATACTGGTGCGAAATGAAAAGTACTAATTTTTTGCTGTTAATTCAGTACTGGTATGTTTATTATCAACAAACACTGTCCAACACGTGTTTCACAACTTTAATGTTGATTTTTTTTGTGGTCATAACAGTTACTTTTACATTGCAACCACCAAACGAACTGATAATACACACACCAGATACAGAAGAAAAAAAGCGTTTGCAATGCAATAGGTCTTGCATTACTGAAAGTTTGAGCCAGCGACGGCTCGTGGAGGGAGTTACGGTGGGGCAGGAGGGTGGGGAGGGGGAGGGGCAGGGTGGAGGTTGCTAAAAACCGGCATATGGATAATTGCAGGTAAGTAAACAATTTAATTCAAATCAAATCAAATAAGACTTTATTTCGGTTAATATTTCAAACCATAAAAAGTACATGCATTGATTACATTTTCAAAATTGCACAACAATACATTATTAAAAACATTATACACAAATATCGTTAAAAATCATCATGATTGTTAGTTAGCAAAAGTGTCCTACTGGTCCTGATCATAGATCTAAGCAAGTTCTTATTCTCAGTGCAAGTTTTAAAAACGACAAAATATGGAGTACACAATCCTGGTGCAGGAGCTGCAAATACATGAGGGCAGGTCTAATTTGTTTAAAATCCAATGTTCTCAGCAAATCAACAAGAAAGTAACGTCTGGGATAATCATAAAACCTACATAAAAATATAAAATGTAGCATGTCCTGAGGAGACTTCCCGTCGCAGCCACAGGGAGCTACAAGTTTGCTAAAAATGTCTGATTTGGGTCTTATTAAAAGCTGCTGAAAAGTGTTAAATCTGAACCTGGTCAGCAAGAACTTTTCATGTGAGCTAAAGGCGCAAGCCAGGTAGGGCTCCATTCCACCACACGACTTTAGCATGATAAACTTTCTGACACTTGGTTTCAGCACTTCCACACTTTCTCTGTCCGCCAATTTAAACTTGAGAAAGGCTCTTTTGACCGCTGTTATATCCCCCTTCACAATGCCACTCGGATGGGAGAACAGTTTAGGGCACCCCAGCATTTCAAAGCAAGATTTCAAGTATTTTAGCCAGGGGATGCGCATACAGCTATCCTGAGATGTTACATCCCGTACAATCTGGTGAGTGAGTGGTATCTCTTTGTTAAGCCACAGAGAGACCCAGCAGGTCAGGGGCTTCAGTGCAAGATTATCGCATAAAAACGGTGTCCCTAACTCCTCATGCACAACAAGGTTCGGGGTACTCGCGGGAACACATAGTAATCGTTTAAAAAAGGTGTTTTCGATAACCTGTAATTGAGTATTTGACACATAGCCCCACAGTTCACTACCGTATACTGCCGTCGCTACAGACTTGGCATTATATAACTTAATCATTGCAGTTATTGGTTTCTTTCCTATCTTTTTCGCAAGATTAAGGATAGTTCCATTAACCCTCAACATATCATTTTTCTTCTTCACCAGATGAGGGGCCCAACTTAACTTCGAGTCAAATAGCACACCCAGATAGGAAAAAGTCTCTGTTACCGGAATGGGGCTGTCATCAAGCTTAAATACAAAGTTCTTTCTTGGGCGTTGGCCAACCTGCATTATATAGGACTTGGAATTATTGACCATTAAATCCCTATCAGACATGAACACATTAAAAGCAGTTAAAAGTGCCTGAAGCCCCTTCTCCGTACGCGAAATTAAAACCGCGTCATCCGCGTATAACAGCACAGGGATGCCCCTTCTTCCTACTCTAGGGCAGTCAGCCTGTATAGATTGTAGAGCTGCATCCAAATCGTTAATATAAAAATTAAAAAGAAAAGGGGCAAGAATACATCCCTGACGTACTCCTTTATTTATCATAAACTTGTCAGTGGTGTCCCCATTAGATGAATATCTTACATTGGCACTAGTTTGATGGTGCATATCCACCAGGAAGTCGACAATCCCAATGTCGACTCCCCTCGCCCTCATGTATTGCCACAGCCTCCCCCTGTTAACACAGTCGAAGGCTGACGACAGGTCCATGAAGGCGAGGTGGATCGTGCCCTTCTGGGCCACCGTGTATTTGCTGAGTATGAGGAATAAATTAAGACACTGAGTAATCGTAGATCTGCCCTCACAGAATCCATATTGAGATATAGACATGACATTATTTGCAGTTGCCCAACTAGTGATTCTCCTCAACAGAACTCTCCCGATAACTTTAACCTTTGAATCAATTAGGGAGATTGGACGGTAGCACGATGGGCTACCCCTGTCTCCCTTTTTGAAAACCGGGACAATGGTTGACACCCCCCGGGTCACTGGGCATCCTACCACTGTGGCAGCATTAAAAACCGCCAACAGGATAGGGGCCCAGAAGTGTGGTCTGGACTTAAATAGATCAGGGGGGATGCCATCTGGGCCGGGAGCTTTGTTTGATGTCAGACCTTCTATGGCTTCAAACACTTCGCCACACTCAAACCTAAGTACTCCTTTAGATTCACTGGGATAGCTCTCACCAGTACCAGGGTCGGCTGAAAAATACAGAGATTCAAAGTGACGAAACCAGTCCTCTTTCATTATACAGCACTCCAACCCATCCCCCGGTTGTTCTGACAGGAATGGTTTTTTTACTAACTGCCAGAACTTCGTGCTACTATTTAAAGTTTCTGGGTCCAAAAGCTCATTCCAGGCCTCCACACGCAAAGTCTCCTTATGTGTTTTAAGGGAGGACTTATAAACTTTGCGGCAGAGTCGGATATTCTCCTGGTTCCGTGGTACATCTGCCAATGCTGCCTTCAGGTTACGGGCAGCTTTTGAGCACTCTTGGTTAAACCACCTTGGCCCGCATTTCTCTAAGTTTCCCTTGGATGGTTTCGTGAGTAACCCTGCCACTTTCCCAGCCAGAGCTTGATACGCATTAAGGACCCCCACCGGATCTGTCCCTGTACAGTTAACAATTTCATCTGCACAGGATTCCTCTATAGTTTTATACAGAAGGTCTGGGGTGATAGTTGACCACTTTAAGCGCCGCCTCCCCTCAGTCGTAGTCAGATTGCTTTCAAGGCGTAAGGGCATGACATCTGAGAGGCCAAAACCCCTGAGACATACCACAAGGGGGTTATGATCACTAAACTCACTTTTGCTAATATCAAAGGATTCTACGAAAGGCAACAAAACTTCAGAAAATAGCATATGGTCAATAAAGGTGCCTCTACCATGCCCCTTAAAAGTCGGAGTGTCGAAACTTTTACCGGGATCTCTAATTTCCATGCCCATTGTTAAGACTAAATCATTCATCATGGAATTACAAAATTCACCCTCTGCTGTATGAGCAAAATGTAGCCCATCTGCTCTATTGCAGTTTAGATCCCGTATACATTTCCTAAGGGGATCGCCACAGAGGTGCACATTGAAATCTCCCATGACCATTAGATTAAGGCTGTGTTTCTTCATGGAGACATTGATATATTCATCTAGTACAGTCAGTTCGTTAAGTGCTAGGGTGGTATTAGTAGCATTGTAAAAGTTAACCAGTCCAACCCTATTACTTTTGGCAGACAAAACAATACCCTGGACACATAAACGTTGGACATTAATGGTGAGGATACTTGAGGTTATCAGAACAGAAACAAAGATCACCAATCCTCCCTTTGGTCTTCCTCTATTAGATGAAGTTGCTGGCACAGAGAACGCTTTATAACCTTCTAAGAACATTTCACACTCCACATCCCAAGTCTCTTGGAGACAGACAACCTTAAATTGTTTAATGAAGGAAACCCATTTTTCATCTGCCATTTTAGTTGCTAGACCCGCAACGTTCCAAGACACAATATTCATACATTTATTGGGCTCCTGTGGGTTGGTAGAGTCAATATTGCATGTAAGTTCAGCTACATTTAATCCATCCTTGCCCACAGGTACTTTATGTCAGTCACACATATCAAGACCGGACAAGAGTTCGTATCTGTTATGTGTGTTGACATTATAGGCCATCTGGCGTTGCCCACCAATATCAAGTCTGTTCCCTGGGTTAGATGGAAAACCTAGCCCGCCAGAATTAACTACATTGTATGTGAATTGCAACCCATTATTCCCAATGTTCGGGGTCAGAGTATCAAACCGAGATGTTGGCCTACTCAGTTGTGGGGATGCCGTACAAAGGTGAGCATAAAAATAGCCCAGTGGACGAACACAAATACTACCCTCATTGTAAACCAAGGATGCAGCTCTCAGCAGCACAGTTGCCACATGTTGGGGGTGTCTAAAATTAACCACAATGCAATCCCCATTTCCCACTTTGTTAGAAGGCCCTACCCAGTTTACCCTTCTAACTAGCGTTATCTGATCTGAGTACCCAACAGGGAAACCACAGTTCTTATTTAGCCATGAGACTGTCTTGTTTTTTAGTGAGTCATATGACTCGCCCTATGGAGATGCCGGATGGCTGCCAAATGCAGGGACATTTGTTAGGACCACCACAAAAGGCGCACAATCCGGAGGAAGATTTAAATAGCGGTTTCTTCTGTCAGGTCTAGAGTCTATCTTGTTACTTGTAATTGGAGGTGAGCCTACCCGTAGCTGCGGGATTCCTGTTTTAGGTTGGGGAAGACTAACAGGGGCTGGCCGCTGGGGTCTATTCCCTAGTGTATTCTGTGCACCTGCCGGATTGACTACTGGTGGCACATTTTTCCCCTGTACAGCTTGGGTGGACCTTATTTCTTTAAGTATAGTGCTAGTATCTCCAGCGGCCTTTTGCTGCGCGGAGAGAAGCCCCCCAAGCCTGTCTACTTCTTTTACAAGGGAATCAATTTTTTCCACTAATGGTTTGAGGGCCTCCTCTATCTTCATCCCCAAGCTGGTCTCCATAATTGAGATTAAGGCAGTAAACTGCTCATTAGTAATGTTAATACTGGCATTCTGCTTGGGGGGGCCTGAATCAGCTCCCGTGAACACAAAGGGATTGTTAGCTGCTGCCCAGATGTTATCAGTAGTGTGGGTAGGGTTTGCTACCGCTAAATTGCTAATTGGTTGTGCCCCTTTACGTGATGCCGTCTTTCTACACTGCCTGAATGGCCTCTTCTTGGGTGATACCCCCTCGCTCGCTTCACTAATTATATCGGGTTGCTCCCTCTCTCCTGAATGTACCATTGCCACAACATTTATAGTGTTGGGTGTTTGTGTCAGCATACATGTTGATGGGATGGCTGGTGGCTGGTCATGTGCCCTCAGAGGGGGCATTTCTATATTGGACAGACTAGCCCTGTTAATAGCCTCTGTGTCTTGTACATCAATCAGGGGATCATCCTGTGTACATACTGTGGTGTCTCCTCTCCCCAATGAGGCACGTCGATCGCTATTTATCTGGGCGACCTTTTTAACCATATAGTTATCAATGGCAATCTGTCCCAGTGGCATGTTGCCTACTTTAGCCTTTGACATTGAGCTAATAAAATACACACAATAAGAAGATAAACAGTGCTAATTCAGAACCATACCAGTTGTAGGCACAATGTTTAAAATGTCTCAGTTGCTACTGGGAATCGACAAACAAAAAAAAGGGGCCTACCCAGTCCAAGCAGCGTTTCTGGCCCAGACCAGACTCCTCAGGCCTCGGAGGGCCACAGAGGGCCCGCCCTTTGCCCGGGCTTCGCCCGGCGCTGCCCGCGCGCGTCCCGCGGGACGGGAGGCGTTCCGGTCTTTATTTGCGCCTCCGGGCGCCGCCTCTGACGTCCCGGGTGCGCCTCTGTCGCTGGGGCACCTGGGAACTGTGGTCTGCTGGTGGCGTGGACTGCTGGTGGACCGGCCGTTTCCCTCACGGCGCTCGCTGGTCAACAGGTGGGTAAGTAACAGAGCCGTTGCCCTCACGGCGATGCTTGCCGGTCAAAGAATGCCCCCCACAGAGCGCTCGGCGCTCCGGTCTTTATTTGCGCCTCCGGGCGCCGCCTCTGACGTCCCGGGTGCGCCTCTGTCGCTGGGGCACCTGGGAACTGTGGTCTGCTGGTGGCGTGGACTGCTGGTGGACCGGCCGTTTCCCTCACGGCGCTCGCTGGTCAACAGGTGGGTAAGTAACAGAGCCGTTGCCCTCACGGCGATGCTTGCCGGTCAAAGAATGCCCCCCACAGAGCGCTCAGCGCTCCGGTCTTTATTTGCGCCTCCGGGCGCCGCCTCTGACGTCCCGGGTGCGCCTCTGTCGCTGGGGCACCTGGGAACTGTGGTCTGCTGGTGGCGTGGACTGCTGGTGGACCGGCCGTTTCCCTCACGGCGCTCGCTGGTCAACAGGTGGGTAAGTAACAGAGCCGTTGCCCTCACGGCGATGCTTGCCGGTAAAAGAATGCCCCCCACAGAGCGCTCGGCGCTCCGGTCTTTATTTGCGCCTCCGGGCGCCGCCTCTGACGTCCCGGGTGCGCCTCTGTCGCTGGGGCACCTGGGAACTGTGGTCTGCTGGTGGCGTGGACTGCTGGTGGACTGGCCGTTTCCCTCACGGCGCTCGCTGGTCAACAGGTGGGTAAGTAACAGAGCCGTTGCCCTCACGGCGATGCTTGCCGGTCAAAGAATGCCCCCCACAGAGCGCTCGGCGCTCCGGTCTTTATTTGCGCCTCCGGGCACCGCCTCTGACGTCGCGGGTGCGCCTCTGTCGCTGGGGCACCTGGGAACTGTGGTCTGCTGGTGGCATGGACTGCTGGTGGACCGGCCGTTTCCCTCACGGCGCTCGCTGGTCAACAGGTGGGTAAGTAACAGAGCCGTTGCCCTCACGGCGATGCTTGCCGGTCAAAGAATGCCCCCCACAGAGCGCTCGGCGCTCCGGTCTTTATTTGCGCCTCCGGGCGCCGCCTCTGACGTCCCGGGTGCGCCTCTGTCGCTGGGGCACCTGGGAACTGTGGTCTGCTGGTGGCCTGGACTGCTGGTGGACCGGCCGTTTCCCTCACGGCGCTCGCTGGTCAACAGGTGGGTAAGTAACAGAGCCGTTGCCCTCACGGCGATGCTTGCCGGTCAAAGAATGCCCCCCACAGAGCGCTCGGCGCTCCGGTCTTTATTTGCGCCTCCGGGCGCCGCCTCTGACGTCCCGGGTGCGCCTCTGTCGCTGGGGCACCTGGGAACTGTGGTCTGCTGGTGGCGTGGACTGCTGGTGGACCGGCCGTTTCCCTCACGGCGCTCGCTGGTCAACAGGTGGGTAAGTAACAGAGCCGTTGCCCTCACGGCGATGCTTGCCGGTCAAAGAATTAATAAAACGAATTTCGTAGCTCGCACTGCATTGCATTTTGCGATGCAAGGCGCACTACGAAATTCGTTTTATTAATTAAATTGTTTACTTACCTGCAATTATCCATATGCCGGTTTTTAGCAACCTCCACCCTGCCCCTCCCCCTCCCCACCCTCCTGCCCCACCGTAACTCCCTCCACGAGCCGTCGCTGGTTTGAGCTATTGTCGTTGCAAATAATAATGCAACACCAATAGTTCAAACTTACAGTAAAGCAAGAGCTACTGCATAGCAAATGCTTGGAATACCACCAATTTTAGTGGGGCCATAAAGGGATGGGATTTCTCCAAAGGCACAAGACTAAAACATTTCCCACACTGAACATCCTACAAACACAACATGTTTTTTCCATCTTTGCACAAGTCTAGTGAATCTAAGCATTTTATCCCTAACTCCTTTTTTTCATGACACAGTAAGACATAACAGCAACAAAACAATAGGAGCATTACTCTGGTTTTCATGCAAGATTTTATAGGACGTCTTAAACAAGATACACTAGAGACCCACACACTTCCATATCTGCAGAGCAAGTGTGCGGTGTGTTTTATCCACAAATGTGTCAGTGCCTCGTCAGCGGTATGAATTATTGTAGAAATCTTACTACTGTTCTGATGCGTGGCGTCTTTTAGTATCTACACTCTACATGACATTTTTTTAAATTACTGGACTGAATAACTGAAAAAGGGACCGCACCATTACGGAACACAACAGGTGTAACAGAGACTAATAAAGTACAAGACTTTCAATGGCCGTTAATCAGCAATAAACCAATGGCCTAGAAAGGTGGGGAATCGTGAACGCTGGTCAAAAACTGATGAACCATTCATCCATTACGCATTATGCTGACAATAGGAACAAGAAGGTCAAATGCAATCATTTAGATTCCAGGGTGGAACACTGCTGAGAGTGTTGTGAAACAAAGTCAGTGCAACAATGCATCCGTTATCGTGCCTAAACTAGGCTTGATCTAAAAATGTAAATGACACAATAAGAGACCAACGGATGAAAAAGGCTAACTAAAAGCCTCTACAATTTCATTATTCATGGAATTCTAGTTATAAAATAAAAATGTCCCCCCTCAGCAAACAGGGTACTGGTGATCCATCGGGTGATCCATCAAGTCCTACACACATCAGCCCGGAGCCAGCCTTCGGAGGAGAAGGGTTCAAGCCACTTTAACACCTTCCCAGCTATGAAGGGACAAGACATGGTGTTGTATAGTATTTTAGAACCCTACCGTAATTTTCCTGATTCATGCCCTTATATAGGTATAAATCACCATATCCTTATGTAGGCATAGAAATCATAACCATATTTAGACATAGCTCATGCAGTCTAAATACGGCAGGGCTACTTCCACCAGTTCCGAAAATCCACAACGTTTTGTTGGAAAACTGGGCTTCAGCAGCTAGGGACATCCCCTTGATCGAATACTGACTTGTCCAAGAACTCATGGAGTTTTCAAAGAACAGAGACCCTTTGATGACTTTGTTATGTCCACCTTTATGTCAAACTCGGTACCTTCAAGGTATAAATATGCCCACACTTGCCATAGTGAACAAACGGTGCTTTGGAGCAGTTCGACTATCTACTTGCACGACACATCCTGCTACAGCAAGTGCCGAAGGAAGCCGACCCTCAAGCAGACGCACTGAGAGAGAGGCTGTCTTTTCGCCTGCCGAGAAATCCAGCTCCAGTGTTTCCAAGCTACCCTTGCAGGTTGCTGGGAAATTGAGTCCTGAGATTGACCTTCTTCATTCTAAACCAAGGTCCGGAGCTGATTAGACCCTAAGAGAAATCTTGGATAGATTCTTGGCAAAGAATACTATATTTATGCTACACCTCACTTACTTCTTCCCTCATACTAGACTTATGCTAGGTACATCGGGGTAGGCGTATTGTAGAAGCACCAGTTGAGTACTTTTTAGCCTTTGTTACTTATGTATGTATTTATCTATGATCTAGGAACCATACAATGCTCTTACAGTATTATTTTATTCTACTCTTTTTACTGTATGCACTATATTTTGTAGCCAGTTTTTACGACTGTAGCAGTTCATTTCTTATGATTACAAAAGAAGATTGTTCAATGAATTGTTTTATTAAAAATGCCCATCTATCAATTTCTCTGCAACTCTGGTGAAACAAAGCATGCACGAATGACTGAGTAAAATATCTATCTATTGTTTCCACAACTCTGAAGATCAGTTTTTCTTAGGGAAACAAGGTTGTCATGTTTATGCAGTTGTCAAACTAAATCCCTTCTTGTGAACTTGAGAAAGTTTCTACTGACCTCTGAGCTAGCTGGCAGTCACAATTCAGTCTAATATAGTTTGATAGAGACCTAGTAGACATAAGTCCTACGTCACATCTATAGGATATATTATTCCAATGCGCAGAGCCTATTGGGAATATAGAAACTACTCTACATGGCGCCCAACGTTTGGTAAAGCACTAATTTAACGCTAGATACTAGAGTAACTCAGTCGTGCTTTTCACAGAGACCCCTTTATCCCGTAAAATACTCCAATAGATGTCTGGAGTGGGTTAAAGGATAAAATATCTGCCTTAAACAGAGTAGGACAAAAATTCCTATTTATTAGTTTTTGGTTTTGTTCAAGGTTGAAGGATACAGTTTTCCAAAATATTATGCACCTTATCTTTATTTCCTTGAAACTTGGTCTGCAAGACTTTCAACAGAATATCGGATATGGACGAAGAAAATCCCAGGGTAAATGGAACTGCAGTTTATGCAAACCAACCAGGTCTTGACACTACAGGTTTCCGACAAGATGATGCAGATGCTATAATCATCCCGGAAACTGTAAGGAAAACCATAGCTATACAGCTTATAGAAAATGGCCTATCAGCAAGAGGTGGTAGGGTAATATTTGTAAGCATGGGTGGAAAATCCGTTCTGCTCGCGGATTTTGCGGATTTTCGGCAAATTCGCAATACGCTAGATTCGCGAATTTCCCGCAAAATCCGCGAGCGGAACGGATTGGGTCAAAAGTTGAAGCTGACTTTTGTAACTATTTTAGAATGGTGGTGGCAAGCTGCCAGCAAGCTGCGAGAGCAATTCTAAAATAGTTACAAAAGTCAGCTTCAACAGGAAGCACTAATAGATAAAGTAAAGCAGGTGCTCGAGTTGAAGCTCAAATTCAGTTACACAATCATTAATCACCCCAAACTTGGGGTGATTAATGATTGTGTAACTTAATTTGACCTTCAACTCGAGCACCTGCTTTACTTTATATATTAGTGCTTCCCGTTGAAGCTGACTTTGTAGCTATTTTAGAATGGCGCTTGCAGCTTGCTGGCGCCATTCTAAGTGGGCCTGATGGCAGAAGGCCACAAAGTGGGACAGAGGGTAGAAGGGGACAAAAAACGAGTGGGGCAGAGGGCAGAAGGGTACAGAAACGAGTGGGGCAGAGGGCAGAAGGGGACAAAAACGAGTGGGGCAGAGGGCAGTAGAGCTCAAAAACGAGTGGGACAGAGGGCAGAAACTAGTGGGGCAGAGGGCAGAAGACCACAAAAACGAGTTGGGCAGAGGGCAGAAGAGCACAAAAAATCGAGTGGGGCAGAGGGCAAAAGGGCACAAACACGAGTGGGGCAGAGGGCAGAAAGGCACAAAAACTAGTGGTACAGAGGGCAGAAGGGCATAAAAAACGAGAGGGTGGCAGTGATGAACCAGAGGACACATCACAGTCTCGCCCCAAAAAAACCCCGCAAACACGCAAAGCGCCCCGCGAACATGTCAAAATGCCCCGCGAACACGCAAAGCACCCCGCAAACACGCAAAAATAAAAATATCCACAAATTCGCACAAATTCGCAAATTTTGCGGATCGCGAATACGCAAATCCGCAAATTCGCGAATCAAAAATACGCAAAATTTGCCCATGCTTATTTGTCATAGAGGCACATGAATATCGGCAGACAGAGGTATTCTATTCATGGATTATCTTTCCACAACCAAATCCAACAACACATGTGTCCCACTTCTATAAGATAGAGGAACATCCAGCGGAATACGTTCCTTTCTAGGACATTGAAATTCCACTAACTTACCAAGAGCATCCGCTCTGGTTTAAAGGCACCCTACAACATCAAAATCACATTTCCTGGCTCGGTCGACTAGGTAGACCAGGTGCAACATAGCCGGTACTAGCCAGCTATACACCACATCCTGCCATTGAACAAATGAGAGGTCCAGAACTATTAACTCAGCTAAAACAATAAATTAAAATACACAGACAATTAGTACAATATGTCATGCGGACATTAACAGTCCAACCTGCTATAAGAATTCCACAGCAAACCCTTCATCAAGGGAACACAAACAAAATCATACCACAGACTATTCAATCAGTCATCGGTAACTTACCCACAAAAAGGGAACAAATTCCATTCTGGTTAGCTCAAAAAATTACTCAGATCGAGGCAGTATTTCCCGATAGTACACTTCACCTTTCGCACCACACCTGGAGGACTGTGACACTTGGGGTACAGTCTTTGCTGCAATCTTCACAAAAACTCATGGTGTACCGTCTATGGAGGTAATACCAGATGTCTTGAAGCAGATCTAAAATGAATACCGGGCAGAGCCTGCTTTAAATCTGGGTATGAAGTTAATGAAAGATTACAAACAGGTCTCAGCTATAATATTAGCAAATATGAAAGGTGAAGCAGCATCAGTGAAAATCCGCCAAAAACTAAAAGAACTTGATGTAACTGAGCAACCATATGAACTTGCCAGAATAATAGAAAAATCCTTTGAAGAACTAGGGAGAGATAGTTTGGGTGGAAAACCAGTAAAACCTGAACTAACAGAAAATCCTGAAAAAGTTTTTATTAAAAACACTCTCACTACTCCTAAAAAGAAAAGGGAAAATACTAAACAGACACTTCCTAAAGAAAAGCGTTCAAAAGGAGCCCTCTGAAAAGAGGTATAACCTAGGAAATAGGGATAATTTAAGAAAACCTGATAGATATCAAGATACTGATACACGTTCCTCTCGTACCTTTCAGGCTGCCTTGCAGAAATCGGAAAGAAGAGGACGATCAGAACACAAGGAAGAACGTGTGAAGTCCAAAGACAATCAACATGTTCCGAAAAATTAGAAAACTTAATTTACAAAAAAGAAGGTAGCAAGTCTAAAATTCAGACATGCCGAGGATCTTGAGGACACAACTCAAGAACGGGGAGTGGGCCCAGACAATGCTGGACAGCGCAGCAGAGGTTACCATAGCTCCCAAGATCCTGAAGGATCATCTGGAGATAGTGGACCTGAATGAATGCATTCAGGTTGAAACTGCAGATACCAGGGTTAGTGTACCACATAAGTTATATGAAGTCACACTACGAATAGAGGGGGACATAACTAGGAAAATAAAAGCACTCTTTTGGGCAAAACTATCTAAGGGTTATGACATTCTTCTGGCCGAAAAAGACTGCCCACCTGAATTTGACAGAGAGTGCCCACATGGCGAAGAGTTCATTATGCCAGCCTTCTCAAATCATATTCCTATTGATAAAAAATACACCTATGCCAGACAATGAGCTGTGGCCCAGGCACTAGCATCATATAAAAATCATGTGGGATGGGATAAGGACTCTCCTCACCATAAAATCCAGTTAAAAAATCAACCAACTGCTAAGAAGCAGTATCCAGTTAAACAAGAATCCAAACAACGTGTCAGAGAGATCCTAGACCAACTTGAATACTAAGGAGTGATTGAAACATGCACCTCGTCCATGAACAATCCTTTGTTTCCAGTCTCCAAACCAGACAATACATATGGTCTAGTTTCGGACTACAGAAATTTAAATTCCTGTTGCAAAACGGTTGCAGTACAAAATGGACACAGTGCAGCACTGATGAATAACATTGTGCGTAAAAAATATAAAACAACATTAGATATTTCAAACGGTTTCTTCTGTCAAAACATTGCACCTGAAAGCAGGTATTTGACCGCTTTCTCGATAACGGGGACAAAACAACACTTTTGTCGCCTCCCCCAGGGATTCAAGAACAGTACAGGGTTATGTTCAGCCAGAGTAAGAGTTACTACAAACGTATGATGATGAGGCATTATCTTATGTCGATGACATCTATCATACAGAGGATGATTTGGACAGGCACTTGAACAGGGTGAATACCATAATATGGGGTCGTACTCCGACTTCACCCACCAGCGGGTTAACCCCAGGAGCATCACAGTAGATGCAGTCTTTGTAACGTGTGCGCTAATTCGAAGATTCGTGTGTTTCAGCAATTTTGCAGCACCAACTCTGGACACCGGTGTTTCGGAATTATTGTTACTCGTCAGCAGAGTGTAGGATTTTCGGGGGTTTGCTGTGCAGGCTGCCAAGTGTTCTCAGGTTGATACCTCCCAAGGTGCGTGGGTGCGTGATCCGAGCTCATCAGCTCTAGCTCGAGGGAGCCAATTTAACTGAAAGGTCTAGGGTCGCACTCCGACTCCACCCACCAGCGGGTGAACCCCAGGAGCATCACGGTAGATGCGGTCTTTGTAGCGTGTGCGCTAATTCGAAGATTCCTGTGTTTCAGCAAGGTTGGAGCACCAACTCTGGACACCGGTGTTTCAGAATTATTGTTTCTCGTCAGCAGAGTGTAGGATTTTCGGGGGTTTGCTGTGCAGGCTGCCAAGTGTTCTCAGGTTGATACCTCTCAAGGCGCGGGTGCGTCATCCGAGCTCGTCAGCTCTAGCTCAAGGGAGCCAATTTAACTGAAAAGTATGGGGTCGCACTCCGACTCCACCCACCTGCGGGTGAACCCCAGGAGCATCACGGTAGATGCAGTCTTTGTAGCGTGTGCGCTAATTCGAAGATTCGTGTGTTTCAGCAAGGTTGCAGCACTAACTCTGGACACCAGTGTTTTGGAATTATTGTTCCTCGTCAGCAGAGTGTAGGATTTTCGGGGGTTTGCTGTGCAGGCTGCCAAGTGTTCTCAGGTTGATACCTCTCAAGGCGCGGGTGCGTGATCCGAGCTCGTCAGCTCGAGCTCGAGGGAACCAATTTAACTGAAAAGTATGGGGTCGCACTCCGACTCCACCCACCAGCGGGTGAACCCCAGGAGCATCACGGTAGATGCAGTCTTTGTAGCGTGTGCTCTAATTCGAAGATTCGTGTGTTTCAGCAAGGTTGCAGCACCAACTCTGGACACCGGTGTTTCGGAATTATTGTTCCTCGTCAGCAGAGTGTAGGATTTTCGGGGGTTTGCTGTGCAGGCTGCCAAGTGTTCTGGGGTTCACCCGCTGGTGGGTGGAGTTGGAGTGCGACCCTAGACTTTTCAGTTAAATTGGCTCCCTCGAGCTAGAGCTGACAAGCTCGGATCACGCACCCACGTGCCTTGAGGGGTATCAACCTGAGAACACTTGGCAGCCTGCACAGCAAACCCCCAAAAATCCTACACTCTGCTGACGAGGAACAATAATTCCCAAACACCGGTGTCCAGAGTTGGTGCTGCAACCTTGCTGAAACACACGAATCTTCGAATTAGCGCACACGCTACAAACACTGCATCTACTGTGATGCTCCTGGGGTTCACCCGCTGGTGGGTGGAGTCGAAGTGCGACCCTAGACTTTTCAGTTAAATTGGCTCCCTCGAGCTACAGCTGACGAGCTCGGATCACGCACCCACGCACCTTGAGAGGTATCAACCTGAGAACACTTGGCAGCCTGCACAGCAAACCCCCGAAAATCCTACACTCTGCTGACGAGGAACAATAATTCCGAAACACCGGTGTCCTGAGTTGGTGCTGCAACCTTGCTGAAAAACACACATCTTCGAATTAGCGCACACGCTACAAACACTGCATCTACTGTGATGCTCCTGGGGTTCACCCGCTGGTGGATGACGTCGGAGTGCGACCCTAGACTTTTCAGTTAAATTGGCTCCCTCGAGCTAGAGCTGAGGAGCTCGGATCACGCACCCACGCGCCTTGAGAGGTATCAAACTGAGAACACTTGGCAGCCTGCACAGCAAACCCCCGAAAATCCTACACTCTGCTTACAAGGAACAATAATTCCGAAAAACCGGTGTCCAGAGTTGGTGCTGCAACCTTGCTGAAACACACAAATCTTCGAATTAGTGCACACGCTACAAACACTGCATCTGCCGTGATGCTCCTGGGGTTCACCCGCTGGTGGGTGGAGTCGGAGTGCGACCCTAGACTTTTCAGTTAAATTGGTTCCCTCGAGCTAGAGCTGACGAGCTCGGATCACGCACCCACACGCCTTGAGAGGTATCAGCCTGAGAAAACGTGGCAGCCTGCACAGCAAACCCCCAAAAATCCTACACTCTGCTGACGAGGAACAATAATTCCGAAACACCGGTGTCCAGAGTTGGTGTTGCAACCTTGCTGAAACACACAAATCTTCGAATTAGCTCACACGCTACAAACACTAGATCTACCGTGATGCTCCTGGGGTTCACCCGCTGGTGGGTGGAGTCGGAGTGCGACCCTAGACTTTTCAGTTAAATTGGCTCCCTCGATCTAGAGCTGACGAGCTCGGATCACGCACCCACGCGTCTTGAGAGGTATCAACCTGAGAACACTTGGCAGCCTGCACAGCAAACCCCCGAAAATCCTACACTCTGCTGACCAGGAACAATAATTCCGAAACACCGGTGTCCAGAGTTGGTGCTGCAACCTTGCTGAAACACCCAAATCTTCGAATTAGCGCACACGCTACAAACATTGCATCTACCATGATGCTCCAGGGGTTCACTCGCTGGTGGGTGGAGTCGGAGTGCGACCCTAGACTTTTCAGTTAAATTGGCTCCCTCGAGCTAGAGCTGACGAGCTCGGATCACGCACCCACGCGCCTTGAGAGATATCAACCTGAGAACACTTGGCAGCCTGCACAGCAAACCCCCAAAAATCCTAAACTCTGCTGACGAGGAACAATAATTCCAAAACACTGGTGTACAGAGTTGGTGCTGCAACCTTGCTGAAACACACGAATCTTCGAATTAGCGCACACGCTACAAACAATGCATCTACCGTGATGCTCCTGGGGTTCACCCGCTGGTGGGTGGAGTTGGAGTGCGACCCTAGATTTTCAGTTAAATTGGCTCCCTCGAGCTAGAGCTGACGAGCTCGGATCGCGCACCCACGTGCCTTGAGAGGTATCAACCTGAGAACACTTGGCAGCCTGCACAGCAAACCCCGAAAATCCTACACTCTGCTGACGAGGAACAATAATTCCGAAACACCAGTGTCCAGAGTTGGTGCTGCAACCTTGCTGAAACACACAAATCTTCGAATTAGCGCACACGCTACAAACACTGCATCTACCGTGATGCTCCTGGGGTTCACCCGCTGGTGGGTGGAGTCGGAGTGCGACCCTAGACTTTTCAGTTAAATTGGCTCCCTCGAGCTAGAGCTGACGAGCTCGGATCATGCATCCACGCGCCTTGAGAGGTATCAACCTGAGAACACTTGGCTGCCTGCACAGCAAACGCCCGAAAACCCTACACTCTGCTGACGAGGAACAATAATTTTGAAACACCGGTGTCCAGAGTTGGTGCTGCAACCTTGCTGAAACACACGAATATTCGAATTAGCGCACACGCTACAAACACTGCATCTACCGTGATGCTCCTGGGGTTCACCCGCTGGTGGGTGGAGTCGGAGTGCGACCCTAGACTTTTCAGTTAAATTGGCTCCCTCGAACTAGAGCTGACGAGCTCAGATCACTCACCCACGCGCCTTGAGAGGTATCAACCTGAGAACACTTGGCAGCCTGCACAGCAAACCCCCGAAAATCCTACACTCTGCTGACGAGGAACAATAATTCCGAAACACTGGTGTCCAGAGTTGGTGCTGCAACCTTGCTGTAACACACGAATCTTCGAATTAGCGCACATGCTACAAACACTGCATCTACCGTGATGCTCCTGGGGTTCACCCGCTGGTGGGTGGAGTCGGAGTGCGACCCTAGACTTTTCAGTTAAGTTGGCTCCCTCGAGCTAGAGCTGACGAGCTCGGATCACGCACCCCCGCGCCTTGAGAGGTATCAACCTGAGAACACTTGACAGCCTGCACAGCAAACCCCTGAAAATCCTACACTCTGCTGACGAGGAACAATAATTCCGAAACACCGGTGTCCAGAGTTGGTGTTGCAACCTTGCTGAAACACACGAATCTTCGAATTAGCGCACACGCTACAAACACTGCATCTACCGTTATGCTCCGGGGGTTGACCCGCTGGTGGGTGGAGTCGGAGTGCGACCCTAGACTTTCCTCCATAATACTTGGTTTCGCCTCTGAGGGTTATGGATTCAATTTTAGGAAATCAAGAATTGCCCACCTCAACCTCCTATTCTTGAGATACAAACTTTCCAGTGAAGGCAAAAGCCTGGCAGCAAACTTTTTAGAAAAATGTGCGCAGTTCCAACCTCCAAAAACGCTGAAAACCTTACAGTCAGTTCTCGAATTCCTGAATTTTGGAAGAACTCACATTCTAAACTACGGAGAAAGGGTTAAAGCTCTCTACGAACTGATCAAACCTGATTTCAAACCTACTAATTGGAATCGAAAACACACAGAAATTTTACGTTCAGTGCAAACAGACATGTTAACAACAACACATTTACAGGCACGCATAAATGAACGCAACATTGTAATCCGAATCCCAGGAATATGCGGATTCATATACCTAACCTTTAATGAAGGTGAAAAGGTACCAATAGCTTACAAATCACACTTGTACACACAAGCTGAAATGAAATTCACTTCAACAGAAAAAAATCTGACTGTGGTTCAAACTGCAGTAAAAAAAGAGAGAGCCCTCACACAGGGAAAACGCATAAAAGTCATTACTCTCATACCTGCATTAGAGGCTGTGACAAAGGCGAGCATTCCAAATGCAAAAGCTCTACATCCAAGGTGGAAACAATGGGTTAGTTCTCTTGCTGCGACAGACGTTGAATACGTTTTGGACCCTTACTTGAAGACACAAGAATTTCTCCAATACGAACAAGAATATTCTCTGCCCACTGAGATTCTGCCTCTAGAACATTACGGCTGTATAATTTATACAGACGGATCAGCACAGCCCGCAATTGGGGGTAAACAAGATTATAGTGCTGTGTGCGCGATTGTTAAAGGTCGACTGGCGTGATGGTAAATTCAGACCTATGGTCACAAAAACTCAATCTCTCAGAGATTGTACAGCTCAGCGAGCTGAACTACAGGCTTTCAAGATGGCGCTTGAGAATACTGATTGCTAATTCCCCACACTCATAGTTTGTGATTCGTATTACTGCATCCAGTCTTATAATGAATATCTGCAGAACTGGGTTCGAAATGGTTTTAAAGACGCAAAAGGTGGCACAATCAAGCATAAAATACTTTGGGAACAAGTAGTTCTTTTGCAGAAAGAACTACAAAAGACTCATGTGATCCATACACTGAGTTATCAGCGTGATGGCGTTCACGTTGAAGGGAATTTATTGGCTGATGTAGCCTCGAAGGCAGCTGTGCAAAAGGCTTCTGTAGCTGCAATCACGTTCAAAAACAAAAATAGACAGCGAAAGACTGCTGGCTGTCAATGACTGTCAATGCTTCAAGCAAAGACAGTGGTAAAACATTACCTAAAGGCATTCCACTCATGTACTCCTATATAACTGATGCAAATACTGTTCATTTTGCTTGAATCCCTAGAGTGGGGGATAGAGTAATCCCAAACATGAAACATAGATTAGGACTAATTTTAGCAGCACATGAAGGGCTTGCCTCTGCACATGCAGGTGTTTCTGCCACAGTTTCATTATTAAAACAGCAATACTGATGGCCGCGCATGAGGAAACAAACCAGAAACTATGTTTTGGAATGTGAAATTTGCCAGAAAATGAAAGTATCAACAGTGAAATGCCCGGCACAGACACCCCTTCTGATTTCAGATAAACCATTAGCATGTGTTTACCTAGATCACTGCGGTCCCTTACAGAGGGATGGTAACTATAAATACATCATGGTCGCAGTGGATTCATGCTCAAGATTCATTTGGATGCGGCCTCAGCACTCGGCTGACGCCCGAACTTTTATAAATGATTTGCGAGTCTTTATCGGCACATACGCAATCAGCACGCTACATTCTGACCAGGGTCCTGCTTTTAGCTCTAGGGCTGACAAGGAGGCCATGGCCAGCTTGGGCGTTGCATTGCGGTACTCAAGTCCATTCCATCCTGAGGGAAATTTGGTTGTGGAAAGAAAAAAACGTGGCATAAAGCAATCTTTAACAGCTAGGGTATTAGGTTTGCGTGACGAATGGGTCAAACATCTAATAAGTGTCCAACGTAGTCTTAATAACCTGCCAAGAAACTCTCTGGGTGGAATCACTCCAAATTAAATCCTTTTGGTACTAGAATGATGGTTGAAGACCTCGATCGTCATACTTCAGTGGTGGAACAAAAACCCTTTGATATCAAAGATCGTTTGGCTGTTTTACAGGACTTAAATGAAACAAGAAGTCCAAGCAACACCATACAAAAGCCAACGACCACGGAAGAAAATCCACCTGTCCCAGCAAGACCTGTCTGGATTCCAAAGATTGGGGTTCTGGTCAGAGAGAAAATAGCGGATAAGAAGGAATGTGGGCCTTCTTACAGAAAACCAGTACCTGTACTAGCAATCCACGGATCAAGAACAGTGTTACTGCCGCCCCTTGCTGGAAGAAAGGAGAACCGGTATGTATCAATTGACCTGGTAAAACCACACCATGTGGCCGATAATAAGTAGTAGGCCCAGTGGACTCCAAAGATGTAGCGGACGACCAAATATTGCTACTATCAAAGAGGTTCAAACTGAAAGACTCATCACCTTTGAAGAATCTGCAGTAAGAAAAGAAGGACTATGCAACAAAGCCATGGAACTTGTGCCTCTTGAAACCCAAATAATAGTTTGTCAAGAAACTCCCGTCTACAATGAAGTAGCATCTGACTATACAAACATGTCAAGGGAATAAGCAGCTCCAGCGATTTCAAACAATCCAGATGCTATACCAACTATTGACAGAACTGCCTCTGGCTATTTCATCAACTTTGATACCTTTTCTGAGGATCCCAATGGACCTGAAACAATGCCAACAGACCAAACTTTCAAGGAACAATTAATGGAACTTGGTCACCAGCTTACAAATACATATCTGGTTTCACCACGGGTTGCATTTTGGATTGTGTTAGGTGAACTTTTTCTCCTACAATGGCTCATTTTTGTTTTAAGTTTGGGAAAGCTGATAGGTGGAAAATATAGTAAAATGGACACAGCAAGTAAGAACTTAAACTTGCTCCTGAAGCCACACAAATCATCCTATTGCAAAGAAAGAGACCTGTCATCAGTAAACATCACAGCCGTTCCTCTACCAGGTGGTATAGCATGGGATAGAATTGATTATGACAATCATGGCCCTGTCGAGCTGCTGAAGATTCCGCACCAATATAAGGTTTCCTTGAGTGATTTTGTTTCACCATGTACATTTTCTGATGATTGGGACTTTGAAACTGTTAATAACATGATGGCAGACTTAGAAATGTCAACAAAATTTGCAAAACATGAATACTGAGAAGGTTCATCAAATTATGAAGAATTGTATTGTTTTAATCATTTTGGTCATCATTATTTGCACAAATCTGCAAACCCTAGAAATGTTTTAACTTATAATCAATGGGAACATTGTCCAACACCTCCAAAAGGAAGCTCTAAAACATTCTATAGAAAATCTCCATACTTTACAGGATTTGATGTCACAAATCCAGAAAGCATTTGCTTTAAAAATGTTAAAAAGACAGGCATGAAAAGTATGTAAACAAATACTCTGCGGCCTTTTATGCTCAATTGTCCACATTAGGCTTTGACTTTTGGAAGGACACCATTGAGACAAAATCTGTTTGGGGCACAAAAGACTGACAGGTGCAAGGTTTAGAAGCATTGTTTAGAGCCTGCATTATCCCAGAACAAATACTGTTCTTAAATGAAACTGGATGTAAAGGAGTAGACGTAGGGGGAGAGAAACACTTACCTTTTCCCGGTGATCAGCCAGATCCCGTCAGTGAAGAAAAGACGGACAGCCAAGAGTTAACATTTCCGACTCCCTCTGTCCCACAGGAAGTGACAGGAGAAAAGAGGAAGACTGACAAATGGGAAAGGGAGAAGAGAAAGGAAGAGGCGGGACAGTCAACTTTTAGGAAACAGGCTTGCAAGGAAGGGGCGGCTGAGATGAGGAACCCGGAAGACGCCAGAGACCACGAGGAACGAGAGGTCCATCAGGAGAAGACTGAGGATGGCGCCCAAAGCGAAGGAGACAGGGAGGACGTGGACCGCTGGTTGCAGGACTGGTGAACACCACCGGAGGTCGCTGGAAGGCTGCCGCAACTCAGGAGAGTTGCGGCAGACGCAGTGAGTGGGACGACAGGGGAGGGGGTGGGACAAAGGGGGGGCACTGACATCCCTTAACTCCTGAACCACCCTGTTTTTTTCCCTTGAATACCGGTCGAGGACTGATGTATTCCTGTTACTTTCTTTTTCCTTTTCCTTATACCCGAACGTACACCAAGGAACCAGAGTGTGGGGTGTTTTGTAATTAGTTTATGACCGCATTGTGCCCGTATTGTGTCTGAACAAACTCGAGGGTGGAGAGTTTTTATATTTATCTTATAACTGCAGTTTGGCTGCATTTTGTTAAAATATTTGGACATAGGCACATACTCCTACAGCAGGGGCACATTATTTAGCTGCATTTCCCCAATAGGTAAAAACGTTCCTCCTGCATGGTTTTGTTATTAGAACACTTAGAGCCTGAGACCCACTAAAGGGAGCAGAGTCCCCTGACATAACTTCTTTTGCACAGGGCCTATTAGTTTATTTTGCTCAAAGGCCTACCAGCTATTCCTTTTTACACTTTGGGTGTAGTGACGGTAATTTGGATTGGATACAAAACCGAACAACCTACTGACCGCTCTTTCATTTTTTTGGAGACCCTCCGAGAAGGTAATTTAGAACTAGAGCATTGGAAGAAGACGGGCAGAAGACCGGGAACTTTTGTGTACATCACCTATTTGACGAATTCAACTATCCTTATATCGAACTCAACCTGACCACTTTGTCTTTCTAATAATAAAAACATTCAACATTCAACCACCAATCCGGCCTCCGAGTTTCTATTTCCGCTCATCCCTCCGACTCTGTTCAACAGACATCTTGTCTTGGCCTGGCTAAGATAATGGATTTAAACAAACCGTCCATACCTAAACCCACACATGACAGTAATAGTACTACAGGTGAGGATGTAGATATAAATTATATTTTACAACAAAACAGAACTAATCCTGAATGGAAACAATGGTTAATCTGGCCCACAGACATGAATAACTGTCAAGATAGATTCCTGAACTCGACACCAGGGTTTAACAGTAACTCGGCCAGATCCAAGATATGTCCAGAAACAACATCCAGGAATAATAACAACTTACAGTGTAGGAAAACTGTGCCTTGAATGGTTACAACAATCCACACTCCTAGATATAAAATAACACTTAACTTTACTTAAAGATGGCGTTGACGTACGGGAATTCTGACTTGGACCTCGCAAACCATGTCATAAACGTTTCATATACACCTGTATTTACGCTGCTTACAATGAAGCATAGAAAGTCACGTAAATGGAAACAGCTGAATGAATACGAGAAATTGATTGTATTAATTTAGAGAAAACTCTCCCTGTAGTTGACAATGGTTAACAACTCTGTCGTCTAGTATTTATTCTTTGGACATCATCGTATCCTCTGCTATAGACATAATGGAACAGGACTTGCTAATGCTACAACATGGCCAGTCTCAATTACGTTCTATAATGCTGCTTGGCTGGACGTTACAAAACTTTCGTTCTGGCTATGTGTCAGGGTCCGACGTGTGCCTACCCAATGGTGAAACTGGGAACTACATCTCCCAGAGTTCCTGCGGGCTGGAGGTGTGGGAGAGGCCATATAGCACGGAGAGACGCCGGGTGCGGTGCGCGTGACTTTTGTCTTGCTGGGACATTGTTACACGGACATCTTGGTTCTCCGTGTTTTCCTGTTGGTTCGACAGGAACTGTTGCTTCTTTGGAGGTAATCCCGCGGCTGTGGGATTACGTTAGTTTGGAGTCCTGCCTGCTACCTGTGTGTGGGCTGAACATAGTGTTTGTGGTCGGAGAGGGAGAAGCTGGATCCATTCCTCCCGAGTCCGACTTTAGGAGCCTTGGCGGTGCTGATGCGAGAGACGCAGGATTTGTCCCTTCTCGCGTCGGAGTGTGTGTGAGCCAGGGCGAGAGACGCCGGATTTGCCTCCTCTCGCGACGGAGTGTGTGTGAGCCGGTGCGAGAGATGCCGGATTTGCCCCCTCTCGGATGGTATTCAGTACAGCGGTAAAGAGGTGCTCTGAGTCGATACAAAAGACGCAGGACTGCCCCCTCTCTTGATCACAGTCCTTTTCACGTATCCTGAAAATACATTGGGTTAGGTTCTGGCGATGGAGACGCAGGATTGCACCGGAGCCGTAAAAGAGGGAACAACAACTTCTGTCTCTGTTAAGAGAGCCTGGTTCCTCATGATTCCTTTTGTCCTGTTTTGCTGTCCCAGTTAATGACATTGGAGTTGTATATTTATATATTTCGAGTCAAGCCAAAAGGGCATTCTGTCCGGTTGTAGTTTCTTTCAGAATCCACGAACTAGATTTTTGCACTTGAACTATTTTCTTTTGTTTTCCTCTGTTCTTCCAACTTCTGGTCTAGCATTCGGAAAACCTATCCTGCTGGTTAGACTGTCCTAATTCAAGGGGCAAGACCGTATGGTATGTAGGAGTGGCATTAAGGGTTTTTTATAGGAAAGGGTAATGAAGGACCTGTGTAACAAGGGCTTTTGTTCTGTTAGGAATCTTGTTCCATTTACGAGAGAAGACATCTCATCTTATCATTTCGGATAAAAGAAGGGAGCTAAAGTCTGAGAATTATCAGGTAGGGGTTGGGTCTATAGAGCTATAAAGAAGAGAAGTGTGAGGGCCAGGTATTAATGTATGGCATTTTGTTTCTACAGGCATCCCTTCTTCAGCGGTTCCCGCCCGGCACTTTTCCCTCACCTGCTTACTACCGTACTCTGTAAGCATTTATATTCAGAGTGCGGGGAAAGCTGGAGGTGGACCCCTATTAGCATCACCCTGATTCCAAGGAGCCGTTGGACCGTGAAACTATGTGCCTTGGCGTCTAATCAACACCACGTCATTGTTTTCTGTATTTAACTTTACACACAAACAAATCTCTTTGGCACAGAGGGGAGCAGACTATACGGTACTGAGCATAAAAAACTGGAAAGATTACCATTAACCGTTTCTGAGAAACCATCCGTTGAATGGATAATACATGGCACCATCACAATACCAATGACGATTTTCCAGTTTCAGTATTGCTTAAAACACATACCAGCAGACCTGTACGAAAGGTTGGGTAAAGAGTACATAAAGTCAATCTCGGATTTGCCATACACACACAAATGTTGGAGTGAGGGAAAGGAGGTATTTCTTAGTGGTAAAACTGTAACACAACATTAAGCGGTACACTTCTGTGCGAAGGCAGTAATTTACATGGAGCCTTTGAGGGTTCTTCAAACAACGTATCATGCCACCTGCAGGGTTCTCCGGCAGCAGTGATAGATCCAATTTTTAGGCAGCTTTCCAATGGAAGCTACATAATGCTAAATGATAACAGCTGTTGTGCAATGATGCCAGGGACAGCCTACCTGGTTAGTGTGTCAGCCAGGGTCACTTGTTGTATGCAAGTATTGTTTCCTTTTTATTTTTTTTTTATTTATTATTGAAAGTTCACAACAGCAAAATGTACATTAAAATCATCAGTATATATAAATATATCATCTTAGAATATAGACACAAATAAATACACTTGATAATATAATACAATATAGGCAGCATTATCCAGTAGCAATGTTTGACAGGAGAGACAGAAATAAATAACAGGGTAAAAAATCAGACATACCAAATCATTGACCATGACATCCCGTAATATAATCTATGGGGTCGCACATCTTGACTTCCTCCAGTTGGCCACTGGTGCCCATACACGTAAACCCATTTCTCTGGATTTAATTCCTTTAAGGGCATAAAGTTCTGATTCGATATTGTGAATCCCTAACAACCTACACATCCACATTTGGAAGGTTGGAGGCTCCACATCCTTCCATACCGCAGCAACTAATATCCTGAGAACAGCTGTCGAAATAAAAACCAACGCCTCTATCTCTATACTCAGACCTAGCTTTGCATCGCAACCAAATATTAAAAGTGTAGGGGATAGGTCAATTTTAACATCTAGCAGCCCCTCTAAAAATTTTTCAATTTCATTTTTAATCGGTCCCAATTTTACACAGTTACAAAACATATGTAATATATCTGCTGGCCCATTACCGCACCTAGGACAGTTATGGTCTAGTCTCCTACCCCATTTAAACAATTTAGCTGGTGTATAATATAAGTTAAACAGAGTCTTGAAATGCTGTGCTCTTAAATTTGATGATCTCAGAAATCTTTTGTCCAATGCCAGTGCTCTGTCAAGATCAATGTCAGGATCCTGCAGTTTGGGGGCCCAGCTCTCCTCCACCTTAATCAAATCATCGGGGAGGCTCTCCATAAGCATCCTGTACAGATCCTTAATTCTATGACCTCCGCCTTTCAAATAATCCAGTAGAGCGCATCCCCTAGATATATTCAGACCCGGTCTTTTCGACTTAATGATATTAACCAGCTGCATATACTTAAATTCTTGGGCACCTTGCAATGAAAACCGTGTCCTCAGCAGTTCGAGGGGCCTGCAGACGTCTTTGATCATTACTTGGCCTAAAGAGGTGATCCCTTGTCTTTCCCAATATTTCCATGGGCCATCATCACTTAGATGCGGAAATAGGTCTGAATTCCATAATAGGGTGTGCTGATTATACTTTGGGATGTCCTGATCTTTACAGATAGAAGACCATATCCCCCAAATATCACCCAGAATCTTATACCCCGATGCTTTAAAGAAACGTTTGCCGTGCTTCCTTGACAATATCCCGTGTACTTCCTCCCCCAGTGCCAGGTGATAGATAGTGGGGATGACTCCCTGGCTATATCTGGTATCATCTGGGAAGAGAAGCACAGACATCCCTATGAGGAGACAGGCCCAGTTGTAATACCTAAGATTGGGTATTCCCAACCCCCCCTTTTCTTGGGGTAGGGAAATAAGCCTATTAGATCTCCTAACCTTGCCATACTGCCATACAAAGTTCATGAATATAGACTCCATTTCCTTTATCAATGCATCTTCAATTTTGAAAGGGATAGACCTAAATTTATATAAAATTTTTGGGAAGATAGACATTTTGATGACATTAACCCTTCCTATAACTGATAAATGAAGTTTGTCTATTCTCCTTAAGTCCTGTTTAATTTTGATCAATAATGGCTCAAGATTGTCTTTGATGATATCCTTTGGCTGGGCATTAATTATAATTCCTAAATAAACAACTGAGTCCAGATATCTATTATCCGTTTTATTTATATTGCTGGTGCATAATACCTGCGTTTTAGCTACATTAAGACGATATCCAGATAGTCTCCCAAATTCAGAAGTAATTCTAACAATTTCATTCAGGGCACTATCAGGATCCGTGGTCAAGATAGCGACATCGTCCGCATAGGCGAGTACTTTAGTCTGAAATCCATTAGTGACAACTGGCTTAATTTTACTATTCATTATAAGATTTATTAGAGGATCTATATACAGAGCAAACAGGATGGGTGAGCACGGACACCCTTGTCGCGTGCCCCTTGATATATGGATCTTCCCCGACTGCTCACCCATAAGATGGATCCTTGCCGTTGGATTCGCATACATAGCGCAAATTGCCTGTAGGAATTTTGGGCCAAAACCTCTGTCTCTCATTACCCTCCACAGGAAGCTCCACCTGACACGGTCGAAGGCTTTTTCCGCGTCTAGAAGGATCATAGCGGCCCTCCCTCCATCAGCAGCATGTATATCAAATAATGTGATGGCTCTCCTTATGTGATCGGTCGTTCCTCTGCCTGGAATGAAACCATGCTGCCAGGGAGAAACCAGGGTCCCTATGATCCCGGCCAGCCGCGTCGCCATAATTTTAGCGTACAGTTTATTATCACTGTTTATTAGTGATATGGGCCTATATGAACCAGGGCTCTCTTTCGGTTTCCCCTTCTTATGGAAGACCACAATATTTGTTTCGGTCCAGGATTCCGGGATAGCCCCGGTATTGATAACCCCATTAAATAAATCCAATAGTAAGGGTGTTATTACTTCCCTTAAACATTTATATAATTCCAGAGGAATGGCGTCAGGTCCTGCCGCCTTGCCAGAAGCTAAGTCCTGTAATGCCTCGGATAATTCATCCATAGTTTTTCTCTCTGACTAGAGGTAAGTTTGATACCCATTTCCGGCCAATTTATACCCGGATCATCATTTTCTGGCTCTTCTTTATAAAGCTCTTGATAAAATCTTCTAAAGACATCAAGGATTTCATCCGACTTTTTATACATTTGATCTCCTTCCTTTATTTCAGTTATGATATTCCTCGAGGCAACCTGCCTTATCCGCAGAGCCAGAGCCTTGCCAGCACTTTCCCCTGTTTCATACATTCTAGATCTATATGATTGATATCCGGCTGCAGCTTTTTTTGCCAATTGTAACTGAAGTTCAGCCTTAATACTACTCAGTCGCTCCCAGCTTGAGTTACCCTGACACCCCTGACATACATCTTTCCTATGTTGTTCCTCTGCATCTGCCAATTTACCCAATA
The DNA here is from genome assembly GCF_964263255.1 of Lissotriton vulgaris. Classification (NCBI taxonomy): domain Eukaryota; kingdom Metazoa; phylum Chordata; class Amphibia; order Caudata; family Salamandridae; genus Lissotriton; species Lissotriton vulgaris. The sequence continues at coordinate 1,088,078,796 of NC_141696.1, read as the reverse complement.
AACGTTCCCTCTCTATCTTACCTCTCTTCCACATTCGTCCGGCATAGCTAATCGTCTCACCTCTCAGACCAGCTTTAAAACTATCCCAGACAACGTTGCGGGGAGCACTATATCTATTTGCATCAAAATATGACTGACACCAAGTTTTCATATGCTAGATATAATTCTTATCCATTAGAAGCTTCCTATCAAAAGTCCAAGGTCTAGCTTTTTTGCCGTGTTTACTGACAGCAATTGTTAACACGAGGGGATTATGATCCGACATTATCTTGGGTAACCTCACTATTTCCACATTTGGAAGATAGTTAGCTGTTATCATAAAATAGTCCAATTTGGTATATTTATTAAAAGGGTGTGAAAAATACGTAAACCCTGGATTACCTTTCTTTAAACTTCCCCAGACATCTATCAAACCATGGGATTTAATAAGAGAGGATAGCGCCTTATATACCCGTGGCTTCCGACCTGTATAAGCACTCCCATTTGTAAAATCTGCTGAGATGTTTAGATCTCCACAGATTATTACAGGTGCTGACCAATTTGTTAACTCCTGCTCTAAATAATCCATTACTGCTGGATCATCGAGGTTAGACCCGTATATTGTACAGATTGTAAGACCCATGTACATTTCACATATAGCCCAGCGTCCAGAATTATCTGCCTTACTTCTTTTGCAAGTATTGTTTCCTAAAACTAAGACAGAAGGGGAGTCACCACTATGGCCTCCACTGAACATCTCTTCTATACAAATTGATACTTTAAGCAGAATGAAAGCCATTCTTTTACAAAAAAATACTGGGACACTGATCTCGTCCAGAGAGAAGTATGATCTGCAAGTTGCAAGGTCCTCTGCAGAGATACATGCATTATTATCAACAAACTGCCCCACACATTTCGCAGAAATGTTAGGTCGTATCTTAAACATGTCTAATACCAGCAGTATTGTCCATGTTTTTAACACAATTATTTTGGGACAGTTAGCACCCTTTGAAGCAGTCCTGGGCATTATTCCTAACTTTGTGCATTCTGTGTTCGGCGGCCTGCCTCTCATCTTGGGACTCAGAGCAGGGATACTACTTTTATTTCTTCTGCTTCGTTATGGCAAGTCCAGTCACTAGCGATACCCAAATTATCATGGAGAATGCTCTTCAGGCAATGAAGTATCGTGAACACATAACACAGATCCTTGGCTTGGCTCATTTGAGAGATCTGAATACCACATGGTTCCTGTCATTCAGACCAATATGGCAAGATTGCACCTTACCTGTTCTACGATGCCTGCTGTGTGGAGAGGAATGTGTGTTAGATATCTGTCTAACACTTCCATCAGCAATGCCAACGGATGTTGACGCTTTACTGGGTCCGGTAACAGCTCATGTATTGTGTTGCCCCCAACGGCTACCAATCCTGATGAGGGCATTCATTGAGATCTCACGGCAATTCCAGCTGAAGGTGTGATACGCGGACCAACAGGCACATAGGTACCATCTACTACAAACATTGCTAATTGCGACTGACGCTGCAGCGATGCTTCTCATCTGTGTACGATTGATCTACTTAATGAAGTGGTTCGACTTTCATCTACTGTGGTAGACGATTTCTTTGCCAGCCTAAATGACTTAATGTTTTCTCCTGACACCGGGAATAACTTTTGAAGTTAGCACTCAGCGTTCTTTCAACTCTGAAATTCGACCTTCACTTTTTTAAAACAAAAGCTTCTAACTTTGGAACTGTATTTTTTCTACGATTTGATTTGACTTTTTTCCAAAACACAATGAACTTTAGCACAAAGCAATCTGCTTAAAATAGAACTATTCTCAGAGAACAAGAATTCTTTGAATACTTCCTAGAAACAATATTGACCTAATCGACAAACCAAAACAACTTGTATATTTTGCTATGGGATAGTCTCAACCTTTTTTTTCTGTAAGCAAGAGCCATTTCAAAAATGTAATTTCATGATTCATTCAGTTAGCATTTCCAATATGTAATGTAATGTAATGTAACACGTTTTTATATAGCGCATGGTTACCAGGAGGCATCCCAGCACTGCGGTAGAATCAAGCTCGCAAGGGGAAAAGGGGAACAGGGGGTCATTTAGGGAAGAGGAAGGTTTTCAGGAGGTTCCGGAAGCGCAGATGGCCAGGTTCCACGCGCAAATTCAAGGGGAGGGAGTTCCACAGCGAGGCCGCATTCACAGAGAAGCGGCGGCCTCCTGTGCGTGCTTTCTTGACTCTCGGCACTCTCGCCAGGTGCTCATTGTCGGAACGCAGGGGCCTATTAGCCTTGTAGGGCATAACTAGGCTCTTCATAATCGGAGGTCCTTTACCTTGAAGAAGTTTATGGGTAATGCATAGAGATTTAAACTTAATCCTCTCCCGTATGGGGAGCCAGTGGAGAGATCTGAGAGCAGGTTTTGCTGACGTCCTAAGTGAACTACCCATTAAAAGCCTAGCTGCGGCATTTTGAGTCTGTTGGAGCTTATTAATGGTGGCTTCGGGGGCTCCTAAGAAAATCGCATTACTAAAATCAAGTCTGGACAGAACCAGTCCTTGTACTAGTAACTTCCTAGAAAGCTGCGGGAGGAGAGGTACGATTTTCCGGGCAGACCGAAGAAGAACGAAGCAGATTCCTGCTGTTATCATATTATAGGCTTACAATGAAATAATTGCTTTTAAATGCATTCAGTACAAATGCTCATTTTTGTGTGCAACCATTTCAAATGCATTTTATATGTATTTTTGGGTGGGATTGTAAAAACATGCTATATGTTTAGTGCTTGAACTTAGTTCAACATGATAACGTGGGGTGGGTGTTGTATAGTATTTTAGGACCCTACTGTAATTTTCCCGATTCATGCCCTTATATAGGTATAAATCACCATATCCTTATATAGGCGTAGAAATCATAACCATATTTAGACATAGCTCATGCAGTCCAAATACGGCAGGGCTACTTCCACTAGTTCCGAAAATCCACAACGATTTCTTGGAAAACTCGGTTCTAGCAGCTAGGGACTTCCCCTGATCGAATACTGTACTGACTTGTCCAAGAACTCATGGAGTTTTCAAAGAACTGAGATTCTTTGATGACATTATTATGTCCACCTTTACGTCAAACTCGGTACCTTCAAGGTATAAATATGCCCACACTTGCCATAGCAAACACACAGTGGTTTGGAGCAGTTCGACTATCTACTTGCCCGACGCATCCTGCTACAGCAAGTGCCGAAGTAAGCCGACCCTCCAGCAGACGCACTGAGAAGAACACTGTCTTTTCTCCTGCAGAGAAATCCAGCTCCAGTGTTTCCAAGCTACCCTTGCGGGTTGTTGGGAAATCGAGTCCTGAGATTGACCTTCTTCATTCTCAACCAAGGTCCGGAGCTGATTAGACCCTAAGAGAAATCTTGGATAGATTCTTGGCAAAGAATACAAAGTTTATGCTACACCACACTTACGTCTTCCCTCGTACTAGACTTAGGCTAGGTACATCGGGGTAGGCGTGCTGTAGAAGCACCAGTTGAGTACTTTTTAGCCTTTGTTATTTATGTATGTATGTATCTATGGTCTATTAACCATACAAATTAAACAACAACATGAAAGGGAGGTTCCCAAAAAATTAAGCGGACCAGTAGGTTCCGAGATTAACAATTGCCCACAGAACAGCTGATAATCTTTTAAATTATTTTATTTTCATTTTCATTTATAAAAAAATTCATTATTTCAGTAATTCACACAACATATATGGTTAATATAGCGTAAGCCCAGAACTCAAAGGAACATTAAAAACATTTCTGCAGACTCATTCATCCAAGCAAAAAATCACAGTCATACTCATACAAAAACACATTCATCAAAGTACCAACAACTAAGTCCTTCAAGACTTTCAGAATGAATAGAAGAGATCCAATTTCAAAACTTTCTGGGCAAACAGTATCCTAGTGCAGCATATCTGTGGGCAAAAATTGAATAAATCAAAAAACCACATGCAATTAAATGAGGAAGGGGAAGAAGCGGTCTTAGTTTCATTCTGAAAGTCTTGAAGGACCTGGATGGCCATAATAAACTAAATGACTGGCGCCCTGATGAAGGAGTTCCCCACTGTGGCATTTCCGAAACGCGCGTCGGCGCTTTTTTCTGTCTGACTGATGAAAGTCTGAGTGTTTTCTTTGCTTAGTTGTTGGTACTTTGATGAATGTGTTTTTGTATGAGTATGACTGTGATTTTTTGCTTGGATGAATGAGTCTGCAGAAATGTTTTTAATGTTCCTTTGAGTTCTGGGCTTACGCTATATTAACCATATATGTTGTGTGAATTACTGAAAAAATGAATTTTTTATAAATGAAAATGAAAATAAAATAATTTAAAAGATTATCAGCTGTTCTGTGGGCGATTGTTAATCTCGGAACCTACTGGTCCGCTTAATTTTTTGGGAACCTCCCTTTCATGTTGTTGTTTAATTTGACTCCCCTGGTGGGTTGTTCCCCTCCTGCATCCTTCTCTTAGGTTCTGGTTCAGGGTCCCTCTTCTGTTTTTGTCTATTAACCATACAATACTCTTACAGTATTATTTTATTCTACTCTTTTTACTGTATGCACTATATTTTGCAACCAGTTTTAGGATTGTAGCAGTTCACTTCTTATGCTTGAGAAAGAAGACTGTTCAATAAATCCATTTATTGAAAACGTCCGTCTATCTATTTCTCTGCACCACTGGTGAAACGAAGCATGCATGAATGACTGAGTAAAATATCTATCTATGGTTTCCACAACTCTGAAGATCAGTTTTTTCTTGGGGAAACAAAGTTGTCTTTTATGCAGTTGTCAGAAACTAAATCCCTTCTTGTGAACTCGAGAAAGTTTCTAGTGACCTCTGAGATAGCTGGCACTCACAGTTAAGTCTAATATATTTCGATAGAGACCTAGTAGACATACGTCCTATGTCACATCTATAGGATATATTATTCCACTGCACAGAGCCTATTGGGAATATAGGAACTACACTACAGAGGGTGCGGTCCTGCGTTGAGAATGATCCCCAAGCACAGGTGATTACGCAACTCGTCCCATGACAGGGCTCAGGCTTGATTAGCCGTTGTCAAATTATAAAGTGACACCTAGCATAAGCTGACAACACAGAGAAAAGTGTCCCTCCAAAGCCCCCCAATACCTAGTTCTAGACACTCCCCTCCAGAAAGTGTGAGGTGCATGCTAGGACAAGTATAAAAACCCATTTGGAACTACGTGTTTGGAGTGTTTGCTGTACAGGAACTTAAAGAGAAGAATGGCCCAGAAGAAGAAGACCCTGAATGTTGCTGCATGCTGTACTCTACTGGAAGTTAATAAATAGGGGTGGCACATCGCTGTAGTGTAAAGGATTTAAGGGCTTATTTAAAGTATTGAGGGAATGCATTTAAGTTGAACAATGTTGTAATTTTATACGGTACTTAGCACAATGTGGGATTGTATTCATGATGTTTTAAATAATGGTTAAAGCGCTATTGTTGGATGCTTAATGTGAATAATGTTGGAGGTATTGACGTGAAATGTGGTTGTAATTTTAAGTTTTTTAAACTGTGCGCACCACAATGGGGACTGTATTTAACGTAAATAAAGGCTGATTATTGAGGATGTACAGGGCTGCAACCAATAGGTATTAAAGAGTGTATAACGTCATGAAGGGTTGCATTTAATGTCAATAATGCTGGTGGTTTTAGGGTCCGTGTATGTCTGATGTTTGAAGGTTTTTAAAGTAGATTTTGCATTCAATGTGAATGTATTTAATATGCTTAATGCTGTTGGTTTTGGGTGGTTGTAACCTTAAGCCTTTCAGCTCATAGAACATTTTCATGGTGTGTTGTGTAGGGTGTCAGAGCATCCAAATATACTAAACGTTTTTACAAATAAAATAAATAAATATTACAGTTTTTTACTCACCCACTGGATAAGCTGGTGATGAACTGTCTTGGCTGTATCTGTTGCTGGTAGTTGTCTAGGGGCTTATGCTTGAGGCCCAAAACGGTCACAAGTCCACTCAGGGTCCGGACCCTGGGTTGTGGTCCTTTGGGTGCAAGGGCAATGGTGGGGGTCAATGCCCAATGTTTCAGCAATGTCCCTAGAGCCCTCTGAGGTCCGGGAGGGGCTCAGGGGGCTTGTGCTGCGAGGGCAGATGTGGGAGCTCGAGTTCACCCTAGGATTGTCAAAATTAGGCCCCAGAGTATGTGGTAGTCCGGGCTGTGCTTTGGGGTCTGGTGAGGCAAGGTCATGTGTAGGGATCTGTGTCCCCAAGGATTTTAAAAATAAAAGCCCCCAGAACACGCTGTGACCCGGGCGGTGTTCTGGGGACATGAGTGACTGTGGTGCGGTGCAGGGCTCGAGGCCCCAATATTTAATAATTAAGCCCCCCCAGAGCCTGCTTACCATGGGCGCTGCTCTGGGGGCATGTGGCAGGGTCCAGTGTGTGCCTAAGGCCCAAACATCCTGGGGTAGCCCCAGAGCCCTCTAAGATCTGGGGGGTATGTGAGGCATGGGGCCTGAGGCCCCAGATATAGTAATAATGCCCACAGTGCCTGCTTACCTAGGGCGCTGCTCTGTGGGCTGGGGGCAGCTGTAGGCTCTTCCATGGACCCCACGTGGGTCATGATAGCTGGGGCCTGGCTGTCAGGGCTGTCCAACAATGTTGACGTCATGGAGGGGAGGGACCAGCCACCAGAACAGCTGTGGAAGGCTTCCCTGCAGCCAGGAAAGGGAAGGCAGCGATTCGGGCAAAGCGTGGGGGGAGCTCACAAAAGGGATTCCCAATTAGAGATGGTTGGGCCTCTTTCAGCTAGGGGCCATGTAAGCAGAGCCCCTAGGCATGCATAAAAAAAGTGAAGGGCAACATACAGCTGTGCAGGGAGAGGGAGAGCTTTGCACTTTTTACAGACATACACAGAGAGGTTCTAGCAAAACCTTCCATAACGGCCTCAACAAAAGTATGCAGGGTATAATGCCTAGCCACATGTCCATGGGACATTCTACGGTTGTGCTCTAAATACACGCATGTATATAACTATACATATTAACCTATTTTATTTTAAAACAGTCTTGGGAGGGCCACGGAACCTGTTCTTCTATTTTTTCAATACATATTGCACATACGCCTTTCTACAAGCCTTTCTATCATCTTTCTATCAAATCCCGTACATAGACCCGGCATACCCTGTAGTTTGAGCTTGGTTTACTGGCATATCGGATCTCATTGATTGCCATTGACAAGATGTTCAGCATATCAGGGTGGTCATATTCCTTTTCAACTGACAACCCATACACAACCCTTAGCAGTTTATACATCTTGTACAGGTCTAACATAATACGTATATAACAGATTGTTCTTGCTCTGTTGTATGAGGCACTTAGGCATTCGTGTGCAGCCTGATGAGGATCCTTCATTGGATGGCTGTAGCACAGGCTGTTATAGTCACGTTTGACAAATGTTAGCACAACTGCTGCAGCAAAACCTTTAACAGAGAACACAACATCTTGGTATACCATTAGAGTTTCCTTTTCGCTGGTGCAGCTCCTAGACACAATTCCTGTGGCCATCATTGTTTTGGCATGTGGAACTTTCAGTCTGCTTTGAACTCCACAGACAGTAAAAATTTATGTCATTCCCTTTTGACAGCTGTCCCTCGGCACCCGTTCTTTTAGGGATTGCTTTCTACAGTTCAAAAGAAGAAAGAGAGACAACCCATTAGTTAAAAATAAAATACACCATTATACAGGTTAACTGCCTATAACATTTTTTACTAACTTCAGTATTTTCATAGCCCTCAGCTGTTCCCCTGAAGTCTTGACAGCCACAGATGTTCAACGATACCTCACAGTCCTCAGAGCTTGTACCAAGGCTGTAAACGACAACTGTCTCGAGAAGAGCTTCCTCCATGGAAGCCATATCTTCATAGAGGGGTGAGTTAGATGGTGCTATCGCTTCTCCACCCTCTTACATTTCAAAGAAGTTGCCTCCAGCATGCCCTTCACCACTAGTAGAGCCCTCACTGTTGCTGTTATCAAACAATTAATCAATCAATCAGGCAATTGTAAGCACCCTACTCACCCACAAGGGTCTCAAGGCGCTGGGGGAGGGTAGGTCTGCAGCTCTGTTCAGTCAAAGAGCCAGGTCTTGAGGGCCTTCCTGAAGGTGTTCAAGAACGGGGTACATTGGATGCCAATCATGAGCTTGTTCCAGGTCTTGACTGTGATGTAGGAAAAGGCTCTTTCCCCATTTGGGTTCTGCGTATGCGTGGGGTTATGGTGACCTTGATCAATGACACCTGGTGAAGGCAGTCCCTGAGAGTGAGCTATTCCATCCACTGGCAGAATCCAGTATCAAAACCAGGAATGTCACAGCCTATATCTTTAGGAGCTTCCTGTGGAGCATTCTCCTCCACTCTCTCTGGTGATGTGCTCCGATTATAATTATTGAGTGTCGTGTGTCCACCCTTCAGTGGGATCCATTTGATGATTGGGCTGTATCTCTTCATATTGATAAGTTCTTTCTGGTTGCTGTACACAGCTCTTAAGGACCCCTTCCATGTATTTTAAGCAACCACTAAAAGAGGCATACAACTCTAAATCACAACTTGGACACATGGCATCATAGGGTTCAGGTTCGCTGGGATTTCCAAACAGACCGCTCCTATGGCATCCTGCCCCCTTTGGGACAAGTGCCCATGTACATCAATTACAAGGGCATTGGACCAGTCACTTTTAGCTCATTTCTAGGGCATGGCACCTGTCACTTTTAGTTCATTTCTAGGGCGAGGCACCTGTCACTTTTAGTTTGATGAGGAATGGTATCCCGAATTACTACTCATGTTCGCTCACTATAATAGAAAGCTATTGTTAAACATGATTCAGGCCACCTTAAGAGTCACTCAGTCATAAATACTTTATCTCGGCCTGAGGACAATAAAATCAATAAAAACAGTAAAAACATACACTATACAAAAAGCCTGTATGATTACAAAACATAGCATTGATTTTACACAGAAAAAGAGATTGCTAAAAACACCACTAACAACGAGGGTGTCTACCCGATCCGCAATTAGTAATAATAAAATAATGCACAAAGTGCAGTGTAGTGGAAAATTTTGACATTGTTTTTACTGTTACAGAACCTCATGAACAATACATACATATTATAATCGCAGATGTGGTAGAATAATCAAACAGTGCATAACCTACAAGTGGGACATCCGTCTGTGCATCGTTCAATACCCCCAACCGTAACAGAGCCTTTAGCAGTTCAGTCAATTGGCCCCTCAAAAACAGCTAGGTGACATAAACTAAAGCAGTGGCTCCAATTCTTTACTGACTCCTCTGATTTCAATTAAAAATCTGCTCATGCACAAAGCCATGAATCTACCTGTATCCGTTCTGAGATGCATGTGCTGAAATCCCAAAGTTAGGCCAATTCTATTTCAGCCATCTGAATCTAGAACTCACCTACATTGGGCAACTCAACAGAGGGTGCTCAATGGTTTCCACTTAGTCAAAGCATAAAGTGCAACATTTGTTATCCAGATAATCCTTGTTTCATTTATAGGTATACCTGTTCAGAAGTAATGTACTAACCATGAATGTTATGAAGACTGTTTCAGCCCATTGCGGAGTAAACTCATCAAGATATCATTCAAACAGCGGGGTAGATTTGTTAACCATAAACATTCCTGAAAGGTTATTGCTTTTAGACTTCCGCGCAAGTAGGTCTGTTATGTGCCTCAAAAACAGTTTTTTTTTAAAGAATTTTATTGTTTTCATTAACAGCACAGTACAGAACTTCAATATGAGCTAGTATTACATTGTACAACTGTAGTATATATTCAAACACAGTCAGCACTTTTGGTCCATTCATCTGTATTGCAGCACATCTGTTGTCGAAACCCCACTTAGTATCCACATGGCCTTTTTGGTTATTCCACTTCAAAACCCTCATCATACTGGTCTTGTGGTGGATCACATATGTCTCCCCTAAATTTATTCCAAGCCCCCCATATTTTAATCCACTATTGGGGACACCCACGATTGATGAACACCGTTCTCTCGGCTATCATGTCCCTGCACCATGAGACAAGAGATGGTATCTCCGCCGAACCCCACTTCTGTGCAATGTTTCGCTTAGAGACCATGATCCCTACCATGACCCAGTTCTGAGCCTGATGAGTAAGATCATTGGGCTCCCACACATTCATTAAACACCTCCGGGGTTCAGGTACCAGTGACACTCCCTCCGATTGTGATATTGTCCTCATCACTTGTGTCCAGTATTCCATAATTTTGGGACATTTCCATTTAGTGTGGAAAAAGGTAACTTCATTCCAGCAGCCGTACAAGCAATAAGGGTGCAATGTTTTACCTATCCTGTGTAGGGTGTGCCTGGTGTAATATGATCGGTGTAGAATTTTTAGCTGTACTAGCCTAAGTTGTGAGGGTATTCCCACCTCCTGTGGAGAGGCTAATACCTCCTGCCATTCCGAGTCATCTGAGTCACCTACGTCACTGGACCATTTGTCCCTTAGTGGCCCTGTGGGGTCTGGCAGGTTGTTCTCCAATTTGCGGTAAGTGAGTGATGTCGCCTTCTTATGCATGTAGTCTGTCAATAGTCTGTCTTCCAGAGGTGATGCTTCCGGGACTTCAGTACCAGGTGGCAATGCTGTCATTAGTGCGTGCTTTATTTGTGTGTATCTAAAAAGTTTCCGAGGGTGCCAGTTCATATTGTTGCTGAAGACGCTCAAATGTAGCTATTTCCCCTTTGTGCCACATGTCACCCACCGTGGATATGCCTATACGTCCCACTGATCAACCCCTTACTGTTCCTAAGTCTACTCAGCCGTTTTGTATCCCAGAGTGGAGTTAGTTGGGTTATGACCCCTTGCCATCCCAGTTTAGCCTGAGCTGCATGCCATATGGTAACAGTGTGCCTCACGGGCCCTATTACTGCTGGGGTTAGTTTCCGGTTGTAGAGGGAAGACAGCATACCTTTTGTACCCAGTATTGACCTATCTGCCTTGAATGCTGGGTCTTACTGCGGGGCATGCAACCATTGGTTAATGACCTTCGATTGCGCCGCCCAATAATATAGCTGTATGTTTGGAAGTGCTATTCCACCATCATACCATCCGCGGACCAAATTGAACTGCGCAATGCGTGCCGGTTTGTTGCTCCACAATAGGCTGGAGACCTGAGCTGCTATCGCCGTGAGGTAACTTGGCTGCACTGGGAACGGCGTATTTTCCAGCACATACAAGAAGCGAGGGTGGACCATCATTTTAAAAAGTGCTGCTTTTCCCAGCAATGTTAACGCCAAGGTCCCCCATGTGTGGTGCATCTCTTTTAAGACGATCTTGCGGGGGTTATAGATTTCTTTTAAAGAAATCCACAGAGTCAACAGTTACATATATGCCGAAATATTTAAATGCGCCCTCCGAAATCTGGAGTGGGCAGTCCTTGGGGAGTTGCGGTGGGGGGCCGTGCAGCACATACAGAACAGATTTGGACCAGTTTATGGTATAACCAGATGCCCTCCCGAAAATTGTGCAGATATTTAGAAGAGTCAATATGGAACGCCTGGGGGAGGCCATGTATAACAGAACATCGTCTGCATATAGGGAGATGCGATCCTCCCAGTCTTCTGTCCATTTGATAACCTCTATCATTGGCTCCAACCTTATCCACGCGGCCAGTGGCTCCAGCACAAAGGCAAAAAGCAGCGGTGACAGTGGACAACCCTGGCGCGTGCCTCGTGCCAGGGGGAAGTCATCAGAGATGTGTCCATTAGCTCCGACGTGAGCCATCAGTTTAGTATAAAGAAGACGTACCCATGCACAAAAGTTAAGTCCGAAGCCCAGGTGATGGAGTTCAGCAAACAGGAAGGGCCATTCAACCATATCAAATGCCATTCGTGCATCTAGTGATAGTATAACAGCTGGTTCCTGAAGATAGACCGTACGGGCCAGCACCCTATGTAAGCGTCTAAGGTTGAGGGCCGTATTTCTGCCTGGCATGAAACCAGACTGGTCCAGATGTATCAATGCCGCAAGGTGTAGTGTCAGCCAAATTGGCAATAGTTTTGCAAGGATTTTAGCCTCTGCGTTAATCAGCGATATAGGGCCATATGAGGTGCACTCATAAGCAGGCTTTCCTGGTTTCGGAATAGCTACTATGGTGGCCATGGGCTGATCCAGTGGGAGTTCACTTGCCTCTAAGCTGTCAGAGAACATGCTCAGCAAGTGTGGGGTGATGGCCCCTGCAGTCTTTTTATAGAGTTCAATAGGTATCCCGTTCGGTCCTACCGCTTTGCCATACTGCACCAACCCGATTTCTACCTGCAACTCCTCTACCTTGAGATCCGCCTTGAGCCCAAGGGCCGCCTTAGGGGTGAGCCTGGGCATATCAATGTCTTTTTATAGAAGTCAGTGCCTCTTCCAGTGTCATCTCCGAGGCTGACGTATTAACCGTCTGAAAATGTTGCGCAAGTGTGTGCACTATTGTTCGTGGGTCAGTTGTTGCCCGTCCCTCCTCCGTACAGATTTGCGCTATCCATCTAGTACCCTGGTCCTTCTTGTCTAGCCACGCCAAGAGTTTTCCGGTTTTATCGCCGGTTTCATATATCTTGTGTTGTGTGGCTGCTAGCTGCTGTTTGGTCAGTTCCCTAAGGTACTCTCTGTGCTGCCGCTATTTAAGATACAGGTTCTGGGACGTATCAGGTATAGGGTCGTTGGTATGATGGGTCTCCGCGTCATGTAACTCTAGCTCTAGGTACGACAGCTCTAGCTCATTCTCCCTCTTGTGAGCTGTAATGGAGGCAATGGCCTGCCCTCTAAGTTTTATACGCCTCCCATAGGGTGGTCGGGGAGCTAACCAATGTGGCGTTCTCTCGGAAATAGTGGTCTGTCACCTTAATGACCCCTTCTTAATCTTGGGGACTTGTAAGTAGCCCGGATATATCGGGTAGACACCTCGCTGTGTGTTGTGGTAGTAAGTGTATTTTAGGAACAATGGGGAATGATCGGAGATACCTCTGGGTCTAATCTCTATACTTTCAATATTCTGAAGGCTACCTGCCGACCCCAGGAAGTAATCTATTCTCGTCAGGCTATTGTGTACCGCTGAGTGAAATGTGAATTGTTGTACCTCCACACATCAGTGAGCCCAAGTGCAACCAGAAAGCTCCCAAGGCGAGACACGCCCGAGTCAGCCACTCTCGCAGGGTATCGGTCAATGGTCCCGTACATAATGGTGTTGAAGTCCCCACCAATTAGTAAGTTCCCATCCGGGAGGTCAAGCAAAAACTCACTGAGATCCGGGAGTGTCGCTGCATGCAGTGCAGGGGGGATATAAACTGAAACTATATTAATAGCCCGCCCATCCCATTGACCAATTATGGCTGCAAAATGCCCATGACCATCAGTTTTGGTTTTGTGTACTCTCAGTGGGGATTGTTTTTTAACCAGTACACCCCCCCCCCCTGGGACCCTGAAGAGAATTACGAGTGTGCTACCATCTTGTACCCCCATCTGTCCATCGTTTTGCTTGTGGTGCCAGCGAGGTGTGTTTTTTGCAGCAGGACTACCGCCGGAGAGCCCCGTTTGATATACTGCAGAACCAGGCCCCTCTTTATTTTGTCTCCTAGGCCTCCTACGTTCCATGTGAGCAGGGAAAGAGGTGCCACCTGAGTCGAGGGGCATGTTCCTGGTGCAGGGTGCGGTGGGTCATTCAACACCACACCATATCTGGTGAGGCGTGTAAGGCATACTACAGATTCGTAAGTGCAATGCATGTGCTGTGTACTGTGCATAAGTGCTGCATATCCAAGTGCTGTACCTAAAACTGAAAGATAGGACTGGACAAGAACATTTGAACAATATCATCCCACACACCCCCCTCCCTGCCTCCCTGCCAGACGGACTCAAAACTGCCCGCCACCCCAACTCAGCAGAGTGCTTAGTCCCTAACCCCATGAAAGTTATTTGCGTGTAGTGTGCGAGAAGTCCAAAGAAGACAGTAGTCGTCCCCTTCCCCAAAGACAATATTTACTTAAAGGTCCATCTCCATCTCTCAGCTGTGGTGAGCTCGTTTGGGTGCCTGTCCATATTGTCATCATAATGTGGTTTGAAACTGCCGTACAGTGTCTCACTCCCCGGCCTCCTCCTGCAGCTGGCCATCCCCCTCTACCTCCTGCTCTCGATCTCTGAGGTCCTCTTCCACCCTAGGATGTCGCTGTCATCTGTCAGACCGCCGAGAACCTTCCACTCGTCGCCATCCCTTGAGCCAGTTGTGGGCCTCCTCCGGTGTCTCGAAAAACCATGTTTTCCCAACCACCACGACACGTAGCTTTGCTGGGAACAACATCAAATAGGGCAATTCACGGGCTCTCAGTTCTTTTTTAACCTCCAGGAAGCTCCTGCGACACGCCGAGACGGTGGCTGTGTAGTCCGCGAAGAAAGACACTGCAGAGTTCTGTCAACATAGTGGTGACGTCACCCGTGCCTACTGCAGTATAGCATCCCTGTCCTGGAAATAAAAAATGCGAGCAAGAACTAGTCAGGGGCCCAGGTGAGGGCCTTCCTCCTGGCACCCAGTTTGCACGTTCTACAGAGAAGAAAGTGGAAAGACCTCTGGGTTGTAACCTAGTTTTTATAAGGTCCTCCACGTACAAGTCCATGGCAGGGCCCCCCTCGCTTTCCGGAATGCCCGTGCTTCTGACGTTGTTACGAGGGAAACACCCTACCTGGTCGTTCAGTTTTCCACCATACGTTTGTTTTCTGCCTCTAGTTGCGTCACCTTTTTGATTAAGATGGTAGTGTCCTTCATCAGGGATTTAGTCACTTGTACAACTTCGGTGACTCTGGCAGTCATCTTCTGAAAGTCTACCCTGAGGAAAATGACATCTGCAGAAATAGACCCCACCGTCAACTGCACATTAATGAGGGCTGACATAATATCTTCCAACGTTGCTTTAGGTCCTACTGCTTCCTCAGAGGCTTTGTCAGCATGACCTTTGCGTTCTGGTAGTGGGTGGAAGTCCTTGCCATATGCAAATTTGTATAGTTTAGCCTGAGAGGTTGCACGTGGGCCCCTACCTCCCAGATCAGTGTTGCTTCCGTCAGGAATCGTTGCCGCCTGCTGGGAGGCTGCCAACCCCACACGGTCTGTCGCTCCTCCCTCAGCACCACTATCCGTCTCGGTGGGCCTTGTGATATGCGAGGCAGCAACTGGAAGGATGTCTCTGGTATGCACCACAGCTCGGCGCCCCACAATCTTTGCCCATCCACTCACAGGGGCATTAGCTCATGGGTTAGTTGGGGCCTTCTTGTTGTGGCCTGTATCAGCAGCAGCCGGGGCCTGGGTGTCTCAGTGCCCGCGGTACAATGTGTAAGATTTCAACATTCACAAGCCCGCATCCCCAACCTCGTGCCGAAGCCTGTGTGCTGGAATGGACGTTGCTTGCCTCTCTGGTCCGCAACCAAATCTCTGGTGTGGTGGTGAGCCACAGCAAGGCTCACCAGTGCAAGGGATTCACCCTCTCTGCACAGAGTCCTCAGAGCAATAGGAAGAAGTTGGCACAGAAACTGGAATAGAAAAGACAGAGTTAAATAAACCTCATGAGATGGAACTACATTCACACAGCACCCTTCGGTAATGCATGAAGTAGCACACTGACTGGAAGGAGCCTAGTCCTTTTATACCCACACAGGGGCTCAAATGAGGGCCGTACAAGTACAGAATGCTGGTTTCAAATACATACAAGGTCATACCGAGAGTGTGTTGGCAACAAGTGGGAGGGGCTGACAGCTAGCTAATTCTGGTGGCCACATCCTGACAGTTACAAGTTGGGGACAGCTGTAAGTTCAAATGAGCGTGTGCAAAGCAGAAGAGGCTGAATATATCATGTCTCTAGGCAGATTTCAAGAGCAGTTGACAGGAAGGTAGGACAGATCACATGGTGAGCACATGGCAAACAAAATGGCTGCCAGAAATACAAAATGGATTCCACACAACGGACAAGATAGTTTCTAAATACAAGATGTCTTCCGCTAATGCTTAACTTACTCGCTGCTAAATTACAACATGTGTGCCGTACCTGTGTGGTATTCAATGCTGTCACATTAAAGCCACGATAGTGAGGAGAAAACAGATACATAGAATGATCTCCCATAATCCCTACCGTTTAGTCCTGTCTTCTCTTTCTGCTATCCTTCTGTCGACTTCCTTATCTACACTTCTTTCCTGCTGCCCGGTGCTTGTCACCTGATTATTGGAGGTGAAGTCGACCTGGTGGTAGAACATTGCCTTGTTCCACCCTTCTGCGGATTCAGCTGAGGCACTTGGAATCCCTTTGTTTCCCGCCTGCATTGTGGAGTGAAGCTTCCTAAATCCCGCTTTTAGTGATTGCAGTGTTACAAACGCGTTCGCGCACTGGAGCGCAACCGCGTTCTTTCCCA
Source organism: Lissotriton vulgaris (assembly GCF_964263255.1). Taxonomy (NCBI): domain Eukaryota; kingdom Metazoa; phylum Chordata; class Amphibia; order Caudata; family Salamandridae; genus Lissotriton; species Lissotriton vulgaris. The sequence goes on along the minus strand of NC_141696.1, from coordinate 1,088,062,314 downwards.
ATCGGCAGCGTCTGCGGCTGCTTTCTGGACCCCCGCTGGCAGCTTCTGGAATCCTTGAGCGATCCAGCTCGTGTTTTATTAAAACGCGCTCGCGCACTGTGAAGAACCGGGTTTTAGAAACCAGCGGCGCCAGGGATAACGCCCGATGTCTTCGGATTCCCCTGCCTCGGCAAACAGAGACACAGGACACTTCTTGATGACGTTGAAGACCAAAGTTTATTGGCTGCAACCAGGAACAGAGGTCTACGAAGCACAACACGGGTGGTTCACTAGAGACTGCACAAATTCAATGAGCGGAGCATGGTCTTTTATACCAAAAATCACATTCCAGGCTAGCATCGATTATGTACATACTGACCAATAGAAACATGACATTTCAAAAGTATCGCATGACGACAATCCCACTTTCCGTTGTCCAGCCCACCAGAAATGACCAAGCACATTCCAATATTCCTGTTCGATCAGGCCGGACAAACCCATCATAAAACCTCAACCCAAATCAGTGATTAAGCCATAAAGGAAGGAACAGAAACAGATGAGAAGCAAGATAGAAGGGTGGGTGCAGTGTACCATAAACTCAGCAATGTCCTGCTCTTTGATCTTTATCTGACCAGCTGCTTAATAAGGAACTGGCACTCACAACACAAGGAGGGAGGTACCCTTAGAACCGTTAAGGGACCGGGTAAACAGTATACAACAACAGAAAGTCCCTGGCTGGTGGGGGTATACCCTGGGGCGTGATTAACCTGGCCGAAAGGCTTATGGGTTATCTACGCTTACAGAGACAAGAAATATGTCAACATACCATAGTTCTAGTAACGGCCAACAGTCAGTGTAGGAACCCTATCTGTAAATCACACAACAGTTAAGAGACTATAATCTTCACCAGTATAAAAACAACAATTTATTAAAAACAATACAGAATCAATTTGAATCATAAAAAACATTATATAATACAGTACACATTTTAAAAAAAACAAAAGTCGACGCGGCGTTTCGGTGTCTTTTGTTGATGATGACACCTTCTTCAGGACAGGGTTTTTTTTGTTAAAAATCTCTAAAAGGTAAGATTACAAAAACATATAATCAATAGGGGCCTATTATACACTGACTGTTAAGATTACACTAGGTGTCACATTTACACAACATGCAAATTCATTATTCAACATTGTAAGTTCTTGCATTACAATTTCTATGCAGAAAAAGACAAAAGTTCTTAAACTTATGTTTTATAAGTAGTGAATAAATGACTACATTGGTCATCTCTGCATTCCAACTGTTTTGTACAGAACAACGGAAATTCTTTTGTGTACATTATTCCCGCTAGACTCAGAGGGCTAAATAGCGTTTTTTTAGAACATTCCATAAGCATTAGTTGTCGGTATACATAATTGGCCTATGCTCCTAAACAACGAAAATTAGGGAACAGTTCAAATTAAGACTTATTTGTTTTTTTATTATTAAAAGTTATGGGTATCCTTCGCTCAAGCCTATACCATCTCTTTAAGCTGATATTCTCATTCATTACATTCTTTCTATGTATTTTCTAGTGACAACTTTTTATCACCATGAGGTGTCCAACCTACCTCAAAAGGTATGAGGGATTCGAAGCATATGTAATCTCAAAAGGATGCAGTTTTTTCTCTTTCCTCTGCCTCCCAAGGACTTATCTTCGTTGGCGGAAATTTATCAATAGTTATTCCACCTAAGGGGTAAATTGCAAAGTTCAAATATACCCGGGCTTTTTTGTAGAATACTGTGCTTCTTATATAGTGTTATCATCAAGGATTCATTACCTGAATAAAAAATTTCATATGTATGGTCTTTGCTGTATCGGGGGCGACCACCGTATATCTTTTAGGCTTTAACCACATGTAACTGCAAAAGGACAGAAATACATAATTGTTTTGGTAAACATTGGAGAAAGACAATAGAAACCTGAGTCCTTTGTTTTATCGCCAAATAATTCAATTTACATAGAATATACCTTTTGTGGTGTCGATTTACATAGAATATACCTTTTGTGGTGTCGTGTATACACTGTTCCAACTTGTCATGCGGGGTAGAGGCGTATCTACTTTTTGTTTCCTTCTACCAGCTTGTTGTTAATTCCTTCCCTTGAAGGCCTTTTTGAATGGAACTGTTTGTATTATCTGCACCAAAAAGAGAACGAGTCAGAAATGTATTATTGTTTCCCCTCGTCTCTCTAGCCTGATTTACAGCAATACTGAATATTATCCCGTTTTTTTTAGAAAAATCTGATCATTCTTTCAGTATTGCGGTTACCCTTGCGATGGGGGCAGTTGCCTTATGGGCCGATAACCTTGCATTACCATCCTGGCGCGTTACCATTTATTCTCTTTGGGGCCGTTTTTATAGATAAAAAAGGGGGGGGGGATCACAGCCGAGTCGGTTAGGAACAGCATAAACCCTTATTAATGGATTTTTTTGTTAAATAGGACTGTTATACGAAATGTCCTATTTCCTTGTAACTAAATATTGTTTTTCATTTAAGACGAGCTATAGTTCGAGCCTGCTCTGCGTCTCCGCTTAGTGTGGACCATTATTTCCAAACACCCGATGATATCAATGTTTTTGCCTTTGTCGAGACTACCGTTATACAAAGACATGTTTAAGGCATTTTTCTATATATTGCACTACATTGCACCAATACCAAAAGGGGATTAGTTCTAAGGGAAACGTACTAACCATATGTCCCTCCCTTATCCTAGCTTAGCTCCTTAGCTCTCTAGCACGGAATTCCGAAATGCGGTTGCGGGGCAGTTCTTACCTTTCCGCTGGGTATCAGCCTCCTTGTCGCCTTGTTCCGGATACAGCTTCCTCATGGACTGTTACCCATTGTTGTTTATCCTCTTTTATTGGGCGTTAGAACGCGTTGTTAGGAGTAATTAAAAACAGGTGATTGTTCCTATTGCGCAATCTTCTAGAGAAATGTCCGCCATGTTTAGATGTGCAAATAATTCGTCTTTAATCTATCCTATAGGGCAGTATTATCAACTATTTGGAATGAGCCTGATTATATATGTTACTTAATGGTTCCTACTAATTCAGATCCTGATTTATTTATAATTCTTTATTTTTTTGCGGCGATTTCCTACGCATTGTTTAGTATAAATCAGCGTGAACTTTTGGTAGGCTGGGCGCGCATAGATGAACCTAAGCGAAATGCGTCGGCCATCTTTAACTAGTCACGTTGGCAATTTATGGACTGTGTTGAGAGGATGACTATTATGTCCAAGCCGCAGCTCTAAGTTTTACTACCATAAGCGCGCTGCATATTATTGGAAAGCACAATACCTGAATATAATGAGATATTATGTTAGTATATTTAAGAGAAGACGATCCCCAAGTATTGTCTCGGATGGTTCGTCACGTGGTTTTGTATTTTCTATTTTTCTAGGCCAATCATTAGTAAGACATCTCCTAGAGATTTTTGCTTCATATATAAATGTACAAATTTCTATATCGTATCCAATGGTGTTTATCTACATTGCAGGTCTATAGATATTTCTCAGCGCTTGGTCCACTTTATTTCGTAACCGCGTATTATACAATTATTCTTTCCTGTACGACGTTTTTCACCCTCATTAGTAAGACATCTCCTAGAGATTTTTGCGTCATATATAAGTATACAAATTTCTATATCGCATCCATTGGTATTTATCTACATTGCAGGTCTATAAATATTTCTCAGCGCGTGGTCCGCTTTGTTTCAAAACGCATATCTTGCAATTATTATTTAATGTAGAACGTTTATTCACCCGATACTTTTTATGGCTGGCATGGTGGGTAAATACACATACGAGTACATGCAGAACCGCGTGTTAAAGAAAAAGGGTTTTTAAAAAAAAATCTTTTATACCCTCTGAGATTTTCATGGGTAGTGACTGATAGGGTGACAATTGTATCCAAGTTGCACTAGAGCGACTATATTTAATTGTGATTATGGAAGATCTGTAGGGTACATTATTATGGATCATGTTTACGGTTACATACTACGGCTCGTATCTTACCTGTTCTAGTAGTCTGTTATCCAGGAAAGAACACCAGAGTTCTACCCTGTTTGTGGTTACACGAAGCTATGATTATAGGGGCGTTTTATAGTATCCTCTCCCAGTCTTCTTTACTATTGAGTCCTTGCCGCACAGTATTGAATTTCGACATATAGAATTGCTCGCGTTTCTTGCGCTTGGTGTTTACATCTCCTCCTCTTATACTCATTTTAGTGGATTCTAGAACACACCACTTTAGATCTTGATTGGTGTGTTTGGCCATTAACCAATGGTCTACTAGGGGTGCAGTGCTTTTCTTAGTTCTTATCGCAGACCTATGTTCATTCAATCTGATTCTTATTTCCCTAGAGGTTTCCCCTATGTACGTAAGATTGCAAGGGCATTGAATCAGGTAAATAAGATTTTTAGACCGGCAGTTCTGAAAATCAGCAAATCTATGATTTGTGCCGTTTACAGTTATTTCCGTACCACTTATGATGTCCTTGCAATTACCACATCCACTGCATGGGAAAGTTCCTTTGGGAAGGGGATTCTTGTCAATTGTCGTTTAGAGCTCATGCCTAGTTTCCCTATATGTTTTCACTAAACTGTTTCTAATTGTTTTGTTCCTCCTATATGCGAACATGGGTTTGGGGAGAATAGTGCCATTTTGGTTACTCACCAGGTTCCAATTCCTATTTATTATATTCTTTATTTTATTGTTCATACTGCTGTGATTAGTTACAAAAATCAGTGGTCTGTCCTGCTCTACTCTATCCATTTTGTTAAAGAATTCGTCCCTATTAAAGTATTTTGCCCTTTTATAGGAGTGGCGTATCAGTTTCTTCGGATATCCCCTTTCTAGGAATTTTTCAGTCAGGATTTGGGCATGTTTATCATAATCGGTGCTCTTGGAGCAGTTTCTTCTCAGTCTGAGAAACTGTCCATATGGTATATTATTTTTTTGACAGGCCGGGTGGTGGCTGTTGAAGTGTAACATTGTATTCCTGTCTGTTGGTTTCGTATATAATTCAACCAGGAGTTTGCCATCACTATGTTTAATTACTATATCGAGGAACTCGCATTTATGATTACTGAAACTATGCGTGAATTTTAAGTTGGTATCTCCTAGGTTGAGCCAATCTATAAACTCAATCAGAATCGCCTCTAGGCCAGTCCAAATAAAGAAGATATCATCAATGTAACGTGTCCATTGTGACACATTCTCGAAAAATGGGGCCATTGGGTTAAAGATGTGTTTATCTTCAAATCTTGATACGTAGAGACATGCTAGGCTCGGCGCACAGGTGGCCCCCATGCTTGTCCCTTTTGTTTGTTTAAAAAGATTTTTCTCAAACAAAAAAATATTATTTTTCAATATTAGTGTTGCACATTCTACTATGAATGTTGAGTGGGGATTTAGATCCTGGTCATTAATTTGCAACATCTCAGCGACCATTTGTATGGTGTCATCTTGTGGAATATTAGTATACAAGGCCTCTATGTCTAGGGAGACCAAGAACTGGGTGTCTGAGTTAAAGGGAAGGCCTTCAATCTTTCCGATCATGGAAGTAGTGTCTTTTATGTATGCCCTTTGATTTTTGACTAATGGTTGCAAGAAGATATCGATATACTTGCTTAAGGGTTCAGTTACTGAGTTGATACTTGACACGATAGGTCTCATTGGGGGATCGAGTATGTTCTTGTGCACTTTTGGAAGGCCGTATAGTGCAGGTATAGTCGGGTATTCGTGTTTTAGGAAGAGATATTCGTCCTGAAAGATAATACCATCTTCTTTGGCCCATTGTAGTAGTCTTGTGATCTTATCTGTGAGTAACTTGAGTTCTTCTCTTGTGGAAGAGCAGTAGTGTTGTTTGTTATTAAGCATGGTATACATGCGGGTGTTGTAATCCTGTGTGTCCATAATAACTATACTGCCCCCCTTATCAGCTGGATTTATAATAATAGAGATGTCCTCTTCTAGTGATTTAAGTGCATCTCTTTCCTTCTTAGAAAAATTTTGTTCTACCCAGTGTTTTTTGTCTAGGAGCTCAGATATACTTTTCTCTACACAATGTTCAAATACCTCCACATCTTTTTTGACCATGTTAATTTGGGGGGTCCATTTTGATCTAGGCCTAAGTCCTGATTTATTCTCATTCGGGATTTTAGGTTTGCCTTCAAAGAATGCGTTTAGCCGGACCTTTCTAAAAAAGCTTTGTAGGTCACGTTCTAGACTATATTTATCTATTGGGTTGGCAATTGCAAACCCTAAACCCTTCTCTAAAACCTTTTTATGGTCATCCAAGATTGGTCTGGACGACAAATTAATGATGGGTGCTTTTTTATCTAGTCCCAGTTTTTCTTGCTTCTCGTGTTGTAATGAGGTGGTTGGTATTGTTTCTGAGGGATATATGTTCCCCTCCCTCTTCCTCTGCCTCTCTGGGCTCCAAATTTCTTTTGTCTGTCTTCTAAAAAAGGAAGGCTTTGTCTTGTATTATTAGTTGCTGAATCTACCTCTTTATTACTATTATCTTGTGGTGCCTCATTTTCCGATTCTGAACTAGTATACGAGGTATCAAAGAAACGCAACTTTCTACTCTGAAAGTTCCTATTTGGTTGTGTCCACTGTCTCCTGTTGTTATGGTCTTCCTGCGGTTTATCGTAAAAATCCTTTTGCAGATAAGGATAAACTTTTTCTATATCATACTGGGCCACATCTTTTCTAAATTTGTTAGATTTTTTATTGGTCATAAATTCTTGATATCCGGCTATATCTGCTTGAATGTCTTCTAATTTACGTTTGGCATCTTCTAGCGCATCGCATTCCTGCAGTTTGGTTTCTAGTTCTTCTATTTCAGCTCTTTCTATTATCAGGACATCTTGTGCGGTCTCAATTATGAGTAGCATCCAGTCCCTGCTACATCTGTTTGCTATTAATGTCCAATTCTCAATGAATTTTTTGACCTTAACAAAGACTCCAGGTTCATTTGTTATCTGCAACCCCTTAGGGATAATACCTTTTTTGCAGTATTCAATCAGGAAATCAGCATGTAGTTCTGTCCTTATAATTTTCTTTTTTAGGTTCCACAGTTCTCTCCATTTCTCATCTTTACTGTTATCTATAATTACAGTAGGAGTCTTCCTCGAGGAACCATGGATCAGTTTGTTAAACTGATCTTCTGAAAATCCGTACGTTTTAATGCCTTCCATTTATCTATGTCAAAATAGCTCCCCAGCTAACAAGCTGTATTAATACTCACAACACAAGGAGGGAGGTACCCTTAGAACCGTTAATGGACCAGGTAAACAGTATACAACAACAGAAAGTCCCTGGCTGGTGGGGGTATACCCTGGGGCATGAGATAACCTGGCCGAAAGGCTTAAGGGTTATCTACGCTTACAGAGACAAGAAATATGTCAACATACCATAGTTCTAGTAATGGCCAACAGTCAGTGTAGGAACCCTATCTGTAAATCACACAACAGTTAAGAGACTATAATCTTCACCAGTATAAAAACAACAATTTATTAAAAACAATACAGAATCAATTTGCATCATAAAAAACATTATATAATACAGTACACATTTTAAAATGTGTACTGTATTATATAATGTTTTTTATGATGCAAATTGATTCTACTGGTGAAGATTATAGTCTCTTAACTGTTGTGTGATTTACAGATAGGGTTCCTACACTGACTGTTGGCCGTTACTAGAACTATGGTATGTTGACATATTTCTTGTCTCTGTAAGCGTAGATAACCCTTAAGCCTTTCGGCCAGGTTATCTCACGCCCCAGGGTATACCCCCACCAGCCAGGGACTTTCTGTTGTTGCATACTGTTTACCCGGTCCCTTAACGGTTCTAAGGGTACCTCCCTCCTTGTGTTGTGAGTATTAATACAGCTTGTTAGCTGGGGAGCTTTTTTGACATAGATAAATGGAAGGCATTAAAACGTACGGATTTTCAGAAGATCAGTTTAACAAACTGATCCATGGTTCCTCGAGGAAGACTCCTACTGTAATTATAGATAACAGTAAAGATGAGAAATGGAGAGAACTGCGGAACCTAAAAAAGAAAATTATAAGGACAGAACTACATGCTGATTTCCTGATTGAATACTGCAAAAAAGGTATTATCCCTAAGGGGTTGCAGATAACAAATGAACCTGCAGTCTTTGTTAAGGTCAAAAAATTCATTGAGAATTGGACATTAATAGCAAACAGATGTAGCAGGGACTGGATGCTACTCATAATTGAGACCGCACAAGATGTCCTGATAATAGAAAGAGCTGAAATAGAAGAACTAGAAACCAAACTGCAGGAATGCGATGCGCTAGAAGATGCCAAACGTAAATTAGAAGACATTCAAGCAGATATAGCCGGATATCAAGAATTTATGACCAATAAAAAATCTAACAAATTTAGAAAAGATGTGGCCCAGTATGATATAGAAAAAGTTTATCCTTATCTGCAAAAGGATTTTTACGATAAACCGCAGGAAGACCATAACAACAGGAGACAGTGGACACAACCAAATAGGAACTTTCAGAGTAGAAAGGTGCGTTTCTTTGATACCTTGTATACTAGTTCAGAATCGGAAAATGAGGCACCACAAGATAATAGTAATAAAGAGGTAGATTCAGCAACTAATAATACAAGACAAAGCCTTCCTTTTTTAGAAGACAGACAAAAGAACTTTGGAGCCCAGAGAGGCAGAGGAAGAGGGAGGGGAACATATATCCCTCAGAAACAATACCAACCACGTCATTACAACACGAGAAGCAAGAAAAACTGGGACTAGATAAAAAAGCACCCATCATTAATTTGTCGTCCAGACCAATCTTGGATGACCATAAAAAGGTTTTAGAGAAGGGTTTAGGGTTTGCAATTGCCAACCCAATAGATAAATATAGTCTAGAACGTGACCTACAAAGCTTTTTTAGAAAGGTCCGGCTAAACGCATTCTTTGAAGGCAAACCTAAAATCTCGAATGAGAATAAATCAGGACTTAGGCCTAGATCAAAATGGACCCCCCAAATTAACATGGTCAAAAAAGATGTGGAGGTATTTGAATATTGTGTCGAGAAAAGTATATCTGAGCTCCTAGACAAAAAACACTGGGTAGAACAAAATTTTTCTAAGAAGGAAAGAGATGCACTTAAATCACTAGAAGAGGACATCTCTATTATTATAAAGCCAGCTGATAAGGGGGGCAGTATAGTTATTATGGACACACAGGATTACAACACCCGCATGTATACCATGCTTAATAACAAACAACACTACTGCTCTTCCACAAGAGAAGAACTCAAGTTACTCACAGATAAGATCACGAGACTACTACAATGGGCCAAAGAAGATGGTATTATCTGTCAGGACGAATATCTCTTCCTAAAAAACGAATACCCGACTATACCTGCACTATACGGCCTTCCAAAAGTGCACAAGAACATACTCGATCCCCCAATGAGACCTATCGTGTCAAGTATCAACTCAGTAACTGAACCCTTAAGCAAGTATATCGATATCTTCTTGCAACCATTAGTCAAAAATCAAAGGGCATACATAAAAGACACCACTTCCATGATCGGAAAGATTGAAGGCCTTCCCTTTAACTCAGACACCCAGTTCTTGGTCTCCCTAGACATCGAGGCCTTGTATACTAATATTCCACAAGATGACACTATACAAATGGTCGCTGAGATGTTGCAAATTAATGACCAGGATCTAAATCCCCACTCAACATTCATAGTAGAATGTGCAACACTAATATTGAAAAATAATATTTTTTTGTTTGAGAAAAATCTTTTTAAACAAACAAAAGGGACAAGCATGGGGGCCACCTGTGCGCCGAGCCTAGCATGTCTCTACGTATCAAGATTTGAAGATAAGCACATCTTTAACCCAATGGCCCCATTTTTCGAGAATGTGTCACAATGGACACGTTACATTGATGACATCTTCTTTATTTGGACTGGCCTAGAGGCGATTCTGATCGAGTTTATAGATTGGCTCAACCTAGGAGATACCAACTTAAAATTCACGCATAGTATCAGTAATCATAAATGCGAGTTCCTCGATATAGTAATTAAACATAGTGATGGCAAACTCCTGGTTGAATTATATACGAAACCAACAGACAGGAATACAATGTTACACTTCAACAGCCACCACCCGGCCTGTCAAAAAAATAATATACCATATGGACAGTTTCTCAGACTGAGAAGAAACTGCTCCAAGAACACCGATTATGATAAACATGCCCAAATCCTGACTGAAAAATTCCTAGAAAGGGGATATCCGAAGAAACTGATACGCCACTCCTATAAAAGGGCAAAATACTTTAATAGGGACGAATTCTTTAACAAAATGGATAGAGTAGAGCAGGACAGACCACTGATTTTTGTAACTAATCACAGCAGTATGAACAATAAAATAAAGAATATAATAAATAGGAATTGGAACCTGGTGAGTAACCAAAATGGCACTATTCTCCCCAAACCCATGTTCGCATATAGGAGGAACAAAACAATTAGAAACAGTTTAGTGAAAACATATAGGGAAACTAGGCATGAGCTCCAAACGACAATTGACAAGAATCCCCTTCCCAAAGGAACTTTCCCATGCAGTGGATGTGGTAATTGCAAGGACATCATAAGTGGTACGGAAATAACTGTAAACGGCACGAATCATAGATTTGCTGATTTTCAGAACTGCCGGTCTAAAAATCTTATTTACCTGATTCAATGCCCTTGCAATCTTACGTACATAGGGGAAACCTCTAGGGAAATAAGAATCAGATTGAATGAACATAGGTCTGCGATAAGAACTAAGAAAAGCACTGCACCCCTAGTAGACCATTGGTTAATGGCCAAACACACCAATCAAGATCTAAAGTGGTGTGTTCTAGAATCCACTAAAATGAGTATAAGAGGAGGAGATGTAAACACCAAGCGCAAGAAACGCGAGCAATTCTATATGTCGAAATTCAATACTGTGCGGCAAGGACTCAATAGTAAAGAAGACTGGGAGAGGATACTATAAAACCCCCCTATAATCATAGCTTCGTGTAACCACAAACAGGGTAGAACTCTGGTGTTCTTTCCTGGATAACAGACTACTAGAACAGGTAAGATACGAGCCGTAGTATGTAACCGTAAACATGATCCATAATAATGTACCCTACAGATCTTCCATAATCACAATTAAATATAGTCGCTCTAGTGCAACTTGGATACAATTGTCACCCTATCCGTCACTACCCATGAAAATCTCAGAGGGTATAAAAGATTTTTTTTAAAAAACCCTTTTTCTTTAACACGCGGTACTGCATGTACTCGTATGTGTATTTACCCACCATGCCAGCCATAAAAAGTATCGGGTGAATAAACGTTCTACATTAAATAGTACTTGCAAGATATGCGTTTTGAAACAAAGCACCACGCGCTGAGAAATATTTATAGACCTGCAATGTAGATAAATACCAATGGATGCGATATAGAAATTTGTATACTTATATATGACGCAAAAATCTCTAGGAGATGTCTTACTAATGAGGGTGAAAAACGTCGTACAGGAAAGAATAATTGTATAATACGCGGTTACGAAATAAAGTGGACCAAGCGCTGAGAAATATCTATAGACCTGCAATGTAGATAAACACCATTGGATACGATATAGAAATTTGTACATTTATATATGAAGCAAAAATCTCTAGGAGATGTCTTACTAATGATTGGCCTAGAAAAATAGAAAATACAAAACCACGTGACGAACCATCCGAGACAATACTTGGGGATCGTCTTCTCTTAAATATACTAACATAATATCTCATTATATTCAGGTATTGTGCTTTCCAATAATATGCAGCGCGCTTATGGTAGTAAAACTTAGAGCTGCGGCTTGGACATAATAGTCATCCTCTCAACACAGTCCATAAATTGCCAACGTGACTAGTTAAAGATGGCCGACGCATTTCGCTTAGGTTCATCTATGCGCGCCCAGCCTACCAAAAGTTCACGCTGATTTATACAAAACAATGCGTAGGAAATCGCCGCAAAAAAATAAAGAATTATAAATAAATCAGGATCTGAATTAGTAGGAACCATTAAGTAACATATATAATCAGGCTCATTCCAAATAGTTGATAATACTGCCCTATAGGATAGATTAAAGACAAATTATTTGCACATCTAAACATGGCGGACATTTCTCTAGAAGATTGCGCAATAGGAACAATCACCTGTTTTTAATTACTCCTAACAACGCGTTCTAACGCCCAATAAAAGAGGATACACAACAATGGGTAAGAGTCCATGAGGAAGCTGTATCCGGAACAAGGCGACAGGGAGGCCGATACCCAGCGGAAAGGTAAGAACTGCCCCGCAACCGCATTTCGGAATTCCGTGCTAGAGAGCTAAGGAGCTAAGCTAGGATAAGGGAGGGACATATGGTTAGTACGTTTCCCTTAGAACTAATCCCCTTTTGGTATTGGTGCAATGTAGTGCAATATATAGAAAAATGCCTTAAACATGTCTTTGTATAACGGTAGTCTCGACAAAGGCAGAAACATTGATATCATCGGGTGTTTGGAAATAATGGTCCACACTAAGCGGAGACGCAGAGCAGGCTCGAACTATAGCTCGTCTTAAATGAAAAACAATATTTAGTTACAAGGAAATAGGAAATTTCGTATAACAGTCCTATTTAACAAAAAAATCCATTAATAAGGGTTTATGCTGGTCCTAACCGACTCGGCTGTGATCCCCCCCCCCTTTTTTATCTATAAAAACAGCCCCAAAGAGAATAAATGGTAACGCGCCAGGATTGTAATGCAAGGTTATCGGCCCATAAGGCAACTGCCCCCATCGCAAGGGTAACCGCAATACTGAAAAAATTATCAGATTTTCCTCAAAAAAACGGGATAATATTCAGTATTGCTGTAAATCAGGCTAGAGAGACGAGGGGAAACAATAATACATTTCTGACTCGTTCTCTTTTTGGTGCAGATAATACAAACAGTTCCATTCAAAAAGGCCTTCAAGGGAAGGAATTAACAACAAGCTGGTAGAAGGAAACAAAAAGTAGATACGCCTCTACCCCGCATGACAAGTTGGAACGGTGTATACACGACACCACAAAAGGTATATTCTATGTAAATCGACACCACAAAAGGTATATTCTATGTAAATCGAATTATTTGGCGATAAAACAAAGGACTCAGGTTTCTATTGTCTTTCTCCAATGTTTACCAAAACAATTATGTATTTCTGTCCTTTTGCAGTTACATGTGGTTAAAGCCTAAATGATATACGGTGGTCGCCCCCGATACAGCAAAGACCATACATATGAAATTTTTTATTCAGGTAATGAATCCTTGATGATAACACTATATAAGAAGCACAGTATTCTACAAAAAAGCCCGGGTATATTTGAACTTTGCAATTTACCCCTTAGGTGGAATAACTATTGATAAATTTCCGCCAACGAAGATAAGTCCTTGGGAGGCAGAGTAAAGAGAAAAAACTGCATCCTTTTGAGATTACATATGCTTCGAATCCCTCATACCTTTTGAGGTAGGTTGGACACCTCATGGTGATAAAAAGTTGTCACTAGAAAATACATAGAAAGAATGTAATGAATGAGAATATCAGCTTAAAGAGATGGAATAGGCTTGAGTGAAGGATACCCATAACTTTTAATAATAAAAAAACAAATAAGTCTTAATTTGAACTGTTCCCTAATTTTCGTTGTTTAGGAGCATAGGCCAATTATGTATACCGACAACTAATGCTTATGGAATGTTCTAAAAAAAACGCTATTTAGCCCTCTGAGTCTAGCGGGAATAATGTACACAAAAGAATTTCCGTTGTTCTGTACAAAACAGTTGGAATGCAGAGATGACCAATGTAGTCATTTATTCACTACTTATAAAACATAAGTTTAAGAACTTTTGTCTTTTTCTGCATAGAAATTGTAATGCAAGAACTTACAATGTTGAATAATGAATTTGCATGTTGTGTAAATGTGACACCTAGTGTAATCTTAACAGTCAGTGTATAATAGGCCCCTATTGATTATATGTTTTTGTAATCTTACCTTTTAGAGATTTTTAACAAAAAAACCCTGTCCTGAAGAAGGTGTCATCATCAACAAAAGACACCGAAACGCCGCGTCGACTTTTGTTTTTTTTTAAATGTGTACTGTATTATATAATGTTTTTTATGATGCAAATTGATTCTGTATTGTTTTTAATAAATTGTTGTTTTTATACTGGTGAAGATTATAGTCTCTTAACTGTTGTGTGATTTACAGATAGGGTTCCTACACTGACTGTTGGCCGTTACTAGAACTATGGTATGTTGACATATTTCTTGTCTCTGTAAGCGTAGATAACCCTTAAGCCTTTCGGCCAGGTTATCTCACGCCCCAGGGTATACCCCCACCAGCCAGGGACTTTCTGTTGTTGTATAATAAGGAACTGGCTCAGCGAGGTCAGCCTTGGGCAAGGGAGTCAGTTCGGCCATCTCACGCAAGAGTCAGCTAAGGTGTACGTGTCCCAAGGACTGGTTCGGCCGTAGTCATCGGCCTATGTGAGGGAAACCACACAAAATGGCTGCCATACACAAAATGGAACCCGAGGGTTCAAACGAAATCCCTGAATACGTAGTGTTCTCATTGATCGATTATGACGAAAACACTCGTACACACCGCACTCGTGATTTGCGGTCCGCTGATACCAAAATCGTCTATATCCGACGACCTTTATTGAACAGGTTCAGAATCTACGAACCACGGACCCTCGTACTACAGAACCACAGACCCTCCTTTTGCCCTTACATAGGCAATAAACCCAAACCCATGTCAGTGTGAATCCAGGTCTATATTCATCAGATCATCAAGATGTTGCTGTAGCATCATCCTAGTACTTAGTACCTCTCTCTGGACAGGTCTCCTCACACACAAAGTAGCACAGAGGCCACAAATAGCAGGAGCACACTGTACACAGAGACAGAACAGGAAAAGGATAGCTAAGATCATCCCAATGACCATCAGAATCTTCCATCCCCACGTGGATGTCAATCCCCAAAACCATCCCATCAACGACCAATCTCCCTTGTCTATTTGTACAGAGTCGGAGATCTTATGTAGCTTGGAAATTGCCTGGAAGACTGTCGAAGCATTGTCTGGAATGAAAACGCAGCAGCTCGATTGAATCAGTTTACACACTCCACCTCTATCTGCAAGTATGACATCAAGAGCAACTCTATTCTGAAGTGTCATAAGTCGATCCGACTGGAGCTCAGCAGTCAAGTTACTAAGGGCACCGGCAGTTTCGACTATGGTGGACTCAACCACTCTCGTCAACTAGGGAATGTTCCTGCTGTTAGCCATCGGTCCCCAGAATGGCAGAAAACCCTTAAAGAAATCTCCCAACTCTTGCCCTGCGGTATCTTCCTTGCTGAAGACACCTCTAGCAACTCTCGTCTTATGGTAATCTGCCACATCTGTAAAAGTGGGAGGCAATAGGAAAGAAACAAAACATGTGCCCGAGAAATCAGGGGGCAATCATGTGTACGCTTTGTCATAGCAGATGAAATAGGCACCCTTAGCTGCTAGGAACGCTGGGGAAGTCTGAGACGCAAACACATAAGTCTCAGTGCGGACACTCTTCCCTAACTGAGCTCTCGGACTCTTGCCATTACCTTGCGACCCTGATGGGGCACTATCCAAATCGGTGGAGAACTTTTCGCTCGCTGGTTAACACTCAGACTAACTCCATATCCAGTAACGTTCCAACCAATGTATGGTTGTCTCTCATCTCTCGGAATAGTCTCATACGAACTAGTTCCTTTAACCATATCGACTATACCCTTGGCCAGAGCACTATTCTTCTGATTAGTTTTTCGCTGAACGTTGGGGATAGACACTATGAGCACAAATGAACATCGTTCTATATGGCCAAATAGAACCATTAAGGCTGAAAGGCAAAACCAAGTAAGGAATACCTTTATCGGTCGTATGGGGCATTAGGCCACAAATCCAACAATTTGTCGTGTTCATAACTAGCTGGTGTTGGTGCAGAAGTTGAATAAAGGAATTGTTAGCAAATTCCAATCGTCTGACTATTTCATGTTCGGGCAGAGGATGAAAAGAATGACAAGAAACAGTAGGAGGAGGTATAGGTTGCGTAGTGGGCATGAACGTCACTTTAAAAGAGAATGTCACATAACCAATTAAAAATATCATTAAGCTCAGCAGCATGAATAAACACAATATTAAAAATCGTTTTCGAGTCATCAGTTTGCAAATTTTGCTCTTAAAGCTTATTGTCTCAACAGGTCTCTCCATCTCGAAAAACTCCATCCTCACTAATATGCTGCTCGCGGTGGTAGGGTGTTCTAAGCTAAGGAATGCCTCTGTCAGCCCAGGGCAACTCCCTTAGGCCAACCAGAACCGTCGACCTAGTGTCTCAGGCTTGCACTCCAAAGTCTTGTCAACCGCGACCCTACAGCTGAACCCGGATGGCGGTTCGAAAAACAAAAAATCAAAGTAGTTCCTCGGAGGACAGTTAACCTGTAAACAGAAAAATCATAAAAAGGAACTTTATAATTGTATTTGTCCCCCGACTCTGGGTCGCAAATTATAACGGTCTTTGCCACGCAATGTCTGTTCACGGAACAAGAGTTCAGGTTCTGTAGTGTTCAAACGGTTCACTGGAGGCACAGCTTCTTGAAGAAGATCGTCACTTTCTTTCTCAGTGTTCGTTCCAATCAAACGGGCATCACTGAATGGCAGAAAACGAGGCACCGTCTCAGTCCCAGAGTCTGGAAGTCCCTTCTAGACCCACCGGTCGTACGGCAGAGGCAAAGGAGCCCTTTAGCAATGTACGAAGCGAATCCAATTCTTTTTACCGTGCACTCGTACTGCGGAACGAGTGGACAACAAAACGAGGTGGGGTCCTGTCCAGCGGGGCTGCTCGTTCCTGCTCCGCTGAAAGTTCTTAATCAGGATCCAGCTGCCAGGTTCAATAGCATGTCCTGGATATTCAGAAGGCTGTGGCAGAGAGTCATGAAACAGTTGATGCAAAACACGCAATTTAGCCGTCAATTCATATAAGTAATCAAGCAACACAGGATGCTCTATCTCACTGAATTTCGTCGGCCTTGGCACACCCCAAATGTTCGCTGGGTGGCCAAAGACAACTTCATATGGACTCAAACCCATTCGCGAATGCACAGTCATTCTAGTGGACAGAAGGGCTAGAGGCAAAGCATCTGGCCATTGTAAACCAGAGCTCGCTTGAATTTTGGCCATAATAGCACTCGACTAAACCAGCTGATTGGGGGTGATTTGCAGCGTGGAAATTCTGCCGAATTCCTAACCCATCACACACTCTCTTCATCACTTGACCCACAAATTCACTCCCATTGTCACTCCAGATCATTCTCGGCAAACCATACCTAGGGAAGAACTCTTTGATAAGGGCTTTCGCTGTGGACAAGGCAGTATTGTCCTTCAAAGGGTAAGCTTCCATCCATCTAGAAAAAGAGCAAACAACCACTAACACATACTTTAGGTTGTTGCACCTCTCCATGTGGATGAAATCTAGCTGCAAAGCCTCAAACGGGTACGTTGGAGGAGCAAAATGACCAGCTGGAGTTGGGATTCCCTTACCAAGATTGTACATCAAACACACCATACAGTTCTTAACCAGATTCTCTGCACACTTAGGATTTCCAACATTCTGATAAACCGGATCCAACAACTTGCAAATCCCTTTCACGCTGATATGTACCATCCCATGAGCCATTGTAACAACTGGAAGCACATACGCATCAGGTAACAACCATCTTTGATGCTCTGACAAATCAATCCAACAACCATTCGAAACCAGTCTACCCTTACTCTATCTCCATTCATTCAACTCTTTCTCTGTAGCTTCAGCTTGGATGGATTTCACACTCTCAATCGTATATTCACACATACTTCTATCTGGAACCCATTTTGACGGACCTGCAACATACATTTGGCTCATCAAATTTCTCGCAGATTCTTTTGCGATCTCATCAGCAAACGCATTACCGCGACCAACGTCATCCGTAAGTTTCTTATGGGCACTGCATTTCACAATCGCGACTAGACTACGCCAACATCCTTTACTTAGGTCTGCCTGAATATCTGCTGACTCGTCTGCAGATAGTTCAAAATTCTGCAGCCAGAGCAATCTTTGGTCTAACTAGAAGAGCCAGGGCCAGCAATCTCCTTGTCTCTCTGCATTGGCTGCCGATTCGTAAGCGCATCTTTTTTAAGACCTTAATTACAGCTTTTAGGGCGCTTCACAATTTCGGCGCGGAATATCTGCAAAGAAGGGTCCATTTCTATCTCCCATCTAGACCTCTGAGATCTGCGGCCCAGGCCAAGACTATCGTCCCAACAGTGAAGCGTGCTCGCTGTGGAGGCCGTTCCTTTAGTTACCTTGCACCCCGTCTCTGGAACACACTGCCTCTGAGTCTGAGGATGTGCACCGATCTCTCTGTTTTTAGGAAGGGACTTAAAACTTATCTTTTTGCCCTGTAATTGCTGTTCTGGTTGATCATGGTGCCGCTATGACGTTATGTTGGTTGCTGGTATTTTGGTGTGATGATCTTTAGCGCCGGGACGCTCTTTGGAGCAGCTGAGCGCTCTACAAAACAAATAGTAACATAACATAACATAACATAACAATCGCTACTTGCAATGGCAAAGTAAGTGATTCAAGAAGTTCATTCACCATCTGTCCATGCTGGATATTCGTCCCATGCGAAGTCAGGAACCCACGCTCTCTCCACAAACGTCCAAAACTATGAGCCACATCAAATGCGTATTGGCTGTCAGTATACACAGTCACTCGTTTTCCTTTCGCCAACACCATCGCTCTCGAAAAATGAGGGATCCACTGTCTGCAGTACTACGTAATACCAAAAAACGCGCGTACTTCTCTCTGTGTCGTAGGCACACTCATTTTCGCAATCGCTTGAATTATTTCTGGGGTCAGCTTCCCTCCCTCCTTCGATAAGAGGTGACCTAAGTAGGTAACTTCTTGTCGACAATATTGCACCTTCGAAAGAGAAACCTTATGATGGAAATCAGACAAGTGACGTAACAACAACAAAGTAGCTTCTCTACAGATCTCTTCATTGTCAGCAGCAACTAACAAGTCGTCAATGTACTGTATAAGAGCAGCACCATCAGGTAAAACCAACAAATCAATTTGCTTCTTCAAAGGCTTAGCTATAGATCGATGGACTCTCGCAATAGCCTTGAGGAACGCGCTTAAAGCGGAAACTTCATCCTCCTAAAGAGAATCCAAAGATATCTCTACTTTCCACGGCAATCGGAATGCTGAAGAAAGCATTCTTCAAGTCAATCACCGAAAACCACGTGGCTGTAGCCGGGATCAATGACAGTAAAGCGGTGATATCAGGCACGACAGGAAATTGCGGAACAACGATCTTATTCACCTCGTGGAGATCGATCACGAATCTATATACAGGAGGTTGTGAAGAATCAGTTCTCTTCAAAACAGGCAAAACCGGACTATTGCACACATTACCTCTCGTTTCCTCAATCACACCTTTCTCAATCAGATCATAGATAATCGCCAAAAGTGCTCGTTCACCATCGCTCGAGATACGGTATTGTGGAATGCGTGGCAATCTAGCATTCGCTTTCAATGTCACAACATATGGCGGAATCTCTAAGAGGCCTACATCGTTCGGACCAGTAGCCCAAAGAGAATCAGGGAGAGAAGACAATTCAGGTGGAAGTCGATCTTTAGAGATATACATCGGAGAGATCACTCTCTTACCCAATGTGAGATGTACTCCTGACGGAGAACAATACAGCGTTGCATACAATCTCTTTAACAAGTCCAATCCCAACAAGTTCTCACCACAACCAGTTGTCAGAATGAGGGGTGCTTCAAATTCCCAAGGTCCAACAGAAATAGACAATGGACTAGAAATCAGGTTCGTAACCGGGGCGCCAGAAAAACCTACTGAAACATTCTTTAAGCCAGACAAAGGTGCGCCAGGGAGTTTAGAGTGCATAATAGAACTCTTCGCAGCACCAGTATCCAACAGAAAAGGCTCTGACACACCAGATGCAACCACTTCAACATAGGGTCCACTCTGATCTACTGGAACTGAAACAACTCCCTCTCTTTGTCTATGGCTGTCCTAGCAATTATTACCATCCACTTCCTCACCTTCAACATAGTAATCGTCCGCATAGTACTGTGCCGTCCTACCAGACGCACCATTCTGCTGATCAAAGCTATTCATAGAATTATGTGGAGGAGGCAAAGAACGCGTATTCTGACCACGACCTCTACCTCTAGGTGCTTGTTGAGCACCTCGACCTCTCACACCAGAAGCACCATTCGTGCGCTGTAACAGAACCGGACAACTACTCTTGAAATGGCCCTCTTCTTTGCAATACGCACACTGATTAGGACCTACAGGAAAACGTGGTTGAGAAGACTCGTACCTTTGCGAGTTTCTCCGATATTGCTGATTCTGTTGATAATCGCGCTGATTATTACGGGGCTGATAAGCTTGCTGTAGAAGAACTTTAGTCTTCAATTCCTTAGTCTTCTAATCCGCTTTCTCTATCTCATCCTTGTTCCTATTTTCATAGTACTGGGAAGTAGCTAAAATCTGCGCTGACGTGGAAACAGCCCAAGCACTCTCGGAATCCTTCAACCTATTGCATAATTCGGGAAGCAAATTATGAACAAATTTGTCGACGAACAATCTCTGACCACCTTCGGTACTCATATCCTGACCACTGTGGTCTACAAAGGTCTCTTCGGACCGCGTGAAAAAGTCGGACACAGTTTCGTCTTTCTTCTGCTTGCTCGCAGACAACTTGTCCCAATTAACACGCACTTCAGGCATTAGAGTCTTCATATAATTAATGATCCTACCAGGGAGATCAGTAATCAAATCCTCAGGCTTAGCGCCACCTACTTGCCTATTATCTGCATCTCTAAGATTATTCCATATATCACCTAATTCATGGGCATGATCCGTATGACGAATCTTACCCCAAATAGGCTGTGGAACAACATTCCCTAACAACATATCTATATCTGCCAGATTCATGATACATGAACCCACAGTCTGAGTCAGCTCCTTATAAAACCCTGCTGGATTTTTGCGCGGATCAGGCAAAGACTGCTTAAGGGCTAAAACGTCTGCACGCTTCCACGGAACATGTAACCAAACACGCTGAAAGTGTGCAACAACAGGTGGAGCAGCATTTGCATCAGCTGGTCTCCAAACTGGAGGAACCTCACGCATCGGATATTGACACGCCTGTCTCCTAACTGACGAATCAGGCTCAAACAGTCGGTCAGAAGGAGATGCATTCCGTAATAACAACAACGTCCCAACTGCTTTCTCAATTTCAAGACCCACAACGTTCCCTTTCACAAACTCGGAACGTATACGGTACAACTCAGACGGAGTTTGACCTACCTCGCTATCTTCCCATTGCTCACGAATGAAAGAACACATCATATTGAAAACGTACCGTTGTTTTGGTGCTTCCCATTGCTGGAAAACATCCATAACACCCTCAAGATCATAATGTGTAGGATACGTAACCCATTTACGCGCCAAGTGATCCAACACCGTTCTTTCATTAGCATCAGGCAACTGACTACGCGATTGTCTACGCTCGACAACAGGAGACATACCCAATGAACCCAACAGAGGAGAAAAGAAAGAGACTAGCAACCGCATCAGTAATTCTCTGTTGAGCAGAAAGAGAAGATGACAAAAGAAGAGGCGACGGAGCAGAATGAGAGGAAGCCAAAGTCGGAACAGGAGGAGTATACAAGACAGGCGTAGGAGTAGAAGACGAAGGAGGTAGCAGAGTCGGCGGCCCTTGAGAAGGCTGCACCAAAGGAATAGTAGCCAACGGAAGAAGAGCTGGCTGTTGAGGAATCGTAGGTGGCAAAGCAACCGGAGGTTGCGCAACTACAACTAGTGGCGGAGGTGCCGTAGCATTCTGTGCATAAGGGGGTGGCGAACTCAATAGATGCGACATTAAAGGATCTTTCACAAGATCTTTCTTCTCGTCTTGCTTTTGAGGTGGCAAAGCTGGGTAGCACTTATCTACCGATAATTTACGGACCCTAAGCATCTGTTCGCTCTCTTGTTCTTCCTCATTATTCCTAAACTGTATAGCTGCTTGGACCATTGACATACCTCGTTCTCGCTTATGTTCCTTCGCTAATTTAATTTCTTTCTGTTTGGCTTCCTTTCGCCATAAGCGGAGAGAGTCAAACATCGCCGGCCGGGCTTTCTTTTTGAACAGTTTAACCTCGAGATTGTCTAAAATCTCAGTTTCAAAGCTACCATAAGGAGCAACTGTAGGACACCGTCCTTCCTAGTGTATTTAACCCACATTTCATTATATGCGATGGGGCCCACTCCTTGTTTTACGTAGAGCTCATAGGTTGGAGTTCCAATCGGAGGAACCGGACATGAATCCTCCAATCGGGAATCCCTAGTACAACCAAAACCAAATATCTTTCCAAGTCTGCTAAGACCAGGCATCTTCGCTCACTAGTCTAGCTTCAAACTTCAAGGGAAATCTTAAAACGATAGTCTCGTGAAAACACGAGTCCCTCGGCTTTGGCGCCTGCAGGTACCAAATCAAAGCGATCCCGAAGGATACCCAAACAAAACTAAGGACTGGGAGACGCTCCACTCATACTTAACTGAAATGTCGATGGCGTCATCAGAAGACCCGTCTATTGTCTCGCTCTACAAATCGTCTAAGGGCTCCAAGACAGAGCGACAGTCAGGGCAGCAGTCCTTCGTAGCCGTCGGAAAGCGGGGAACCTCGCAGCAAATACTTTCAGACCACGACGACATACAGGGGTCGATGAAGTGGCAGGCCTTCCTCCAGAATTTCCACACGAAGCTCCTCACGATCTTCGGGCTTGGACCGGTACCACTGAAGTCGCCCAACTGTGGGCGCCAACTGAAGAACCGGGTTTTAGAACCCAGCGGCGCCAGGGATAACGCCAGATGTCTTCGGATTCCCCTGCCTCGGCAAACAGAGACATGGGACACTTCTTGATGACGTCAAAGACCAAAGTTTATTGGCTTCAACCAGGAACAGAGGTCTATGAAGCACAACATGGGTGGTTTGCTTGAGACTGCACAAATTCAATGAGCGGAGCATGGTCTTATATGCCAAAAATCATATTCCAGGCTAGCATCGATTACGTACAAACTGACCAATAGAAACATGACATTTCAAAAGTATCGCATGACGACAATCCCACTTTCCGTTGTCCAGCCCACCAGAAATGACCAAGCACATTCCAATATTCCTGTTCAATCAGGCCTAACTGGTGTTACCTGCATTTAGTGCTCTGTAACAGCCCCCAGTGGCCTCTGTCCAGGAAGACATCCTGCATTTATACAGGATGAAGGGAATACTACGTATGGGGCACACTGCAAACCCATGCAAGGTCTGGCGCACGACTACAGTAGTACACACACAAACATTGCCAACCTAATTGCACAAAATTCCCCGAAACCCCCCCCCCCCATAGTTCTGAACTCAAAATAATGGCTGCTAGCGGTAACAGTCATAGCCCTATTCAACTTACGGTTATACATTGTTATGTGACATTGCAAATTTATACACTGACCTGCTGGCCACCCAGTTAAGTTATAAATACACAGAATGACCCAGCTGATGCATGTCGCACATATTCCAGTTTATTGCCTGCCTGCCTGTTAATTTAACATCCAACACATGTTGGAGGGCTTCTTCTCCTTTACGCAAGCATAATGACATTTGGGCATCTCACTACTGTGATTAATAGAATGTACCAGGACATATTCCAAGATGGCTGACGTGTTTTGCCAGTCTTCCAGAGCACATAAACAGACGAGTCACAGCTAAACTCAATTAACAACTTGACCCCCCCCTTCTGCCTGGCTTTGTGCAGTACTTATGGTGGCCTCACACCATGACCGGTTACATTCCCAGCTTTAGCGGAACGGGGTAGGTCCAGGCCGATGCTTCTACAAGGAGCTGGTGAGTATCTTGAAGGCTTCCGTTTGATACCTTGATCCACAGGGACAACGGAGGTAAGCTGGCTGGACATATGGTCTACCCTGCCGGGGTCTTATTTCCACGACCCTTGTATTTGGTTGAGGGCCTGCCTTGTCGGATCATTGTTGGTTTGCCTGTTCATGTCAGGTTGCTCAGCGGTTTGCCTCACATGGGGAAACCAGCTCTGCGACCAGTGATTGGACCGGCACTCCTAGACGTACGGCGTTTTTAAGGGGTCACTAATACCATGGGTAAGGCTGGACATACATCCCTGGCATAACGCCCCTTCCCGTACCCTTGGTGCAGCCCCATTAGGACAGGACTCAGCAGCAGCATTTTGATTTAACTCACCGCGCTTTGACTCTGAAACATCCCCTGTTGGATTTTTAAACCCTTTACCCCAACAAGACATCCCAGTACAGATGCCGGAGGAGACTCTTTTTGCCTTCACCCATTTCTCAGTATTGAACTATACACCAATCTAATCCCCCTTCTATTTTGAAAGTCTTCCGGAATCTGCTGACATTGCCTTGATACATATTGTATACCTCTGACTTAGTATATCAGTGCAAGACTGAACTCACCATAATGCAAAGTGGTCATCTAGTGCCCCTGATTTTGCCCCCATTGAGATATTTCTCTTCTGGACACCCTTCTAATAGTAGTCTTAGTCACAATATCAGCCTGAATACCAGTTGCAGAAATGTTGTTAGAGAATTTTAGGTATTAATTTTTGGTGTTGACCCATTCACAGAACTTGGTGCATGTGTATAA
Organism: Lissotriton vulgaris; assembly: GCF_964263255.1. NCBI lineage: Eukaryota > Metazoa > Chordata > Amphibia > Caudata > Salamandridae > Lissotriton > Lissotriton vulgaris. The sequence goes on along the minus strand of NC_141696.1, from coordinate 1,088,037,394 downwards.
ATCACCCTTCCAAAGGATAAGGATATCGTCCTGTATCTCTTCCACAGTCTCAGATTTTCCGCGGAACGAGGTAGGTCTAGGCCGATGCTTCTACAAGCAGCTGGTGAGTATCTTGAAGGCTCCCGGTTGATCCCTCGATCTACCGCAACAATGGAGGTAAGCGGGCTGCACATGTGGGCTACACTGCCAGGGTCTAAACTCAGCGACTCTTGCATTTGGTTGAGGACCTGCCTTGTCGGGTCCATGTTGGTGTGCCTGTTCATGTCAGGTTGGTCAGCGGTTTGCCTCACATTGGGGAACCCGCTATGCGACCAGTGATGAGACTGGCACTACTAGAAGTTCGCCGTTTTTAAGGGGGCACTAATACCATGGGTAAGGACGGACGTACATCCCTGGCATAACTTCCCTTCCTACCTGTACCCTTGGCGCAGCCCCGTAAGGACAGGACTCAGCAGCAGCATTTTGATTTAACTCCCATCGCTTTGACTCTGACACATCCCCTTTTGTGTTTTTTAACCCTTTACTCCAACTAGACTTCCCAGTACAGACAACTGTATTCCGCTGCAGTTGATGATGCACAATCTGCAAAATAGCTAGGTTAGTCACATATTATGACTGTTTCTTCAACACCATGACTAATATTTTATATCACCATCTGTATTAACAGCCTGTTTTTCACCTGTATAGCTTTTTAGTCACGTGGATATAATGTTATATACCTGTGACAACATTTTTTAATCACCTTCACATGCACAACAGTATGCATGTGCATGCACTGTCAACAGTATCCTCGTTGCAACAAATAAAATGAAAGACTGTGTAATGAATCTATGGGGTTCCCCGCCAGTTATGCTACAACCTGCTGCCATAGTAATTTGTTCCCTTTACAGGTTGTGAAAACAAACAGACGGGAACCAATCCTGAACCGTCATAAAGTGGTAGGTAGGTCCCACCATACCACTTGTGTAGATAGTAACCACCATAGGTCCTGATGAATCGCCACTAGATCACTTTGACTAATAAAGGATGAAGCATGTTGACCCTCTGGGAGTAGAGCGCCTCTAGTCTCATAGAAGCTTGACAGCCGTCTACCCCCATTTCTTTCTTTTAATCAGACTGGGGTCCCACCAGAATAACATTTTCCCAGGATTCCCTCATCTGTTTTAAAATGTAGAGTTTTCAAGAGTTCTTTAGCACTGGATCTTCGATGAAGTCCAGCAATGGCAAATGCAGCGGAATGTTTGACTATTTGGAGACGCGATAAAAGGTACTCCAGGAGTCTGAGATATAACGCGTTTGCTTAGTCTAAGCGAGAGCCTATTAAAGCCTGCACCATGATCTTTCTGTGGGCGAAGGACAGCAGCGGAAGAAATTTCCTCAACATCTTAAGAATGCCGAAGCCTCGGATGACTCCAGATTAGTTAATGCAGCGGCACCAGACCCGTCCCAAGCCTGCCGCCACTGGTCCAAATCCAACCTTGAACCCGGCCCGCAGACTGCAATCCGCTATTTCCAGGGGGGCTGCACCACCGAGATGACCCCAAGGCAGGTGCGGATTGCGAACACTACAGGGCAACACAAGCATCCTCATGTCGCCGCCAGCACGATCACCAGTCCGCCCCCAACAGCGACTCCGATGCGCGGATCGTTGTTTCCGGTGGATGGGCTCACAACACAATTTAGTCCCCGGCGTGAGCCGCCACTGTTAGCCGCCCCGACTCTGCGCTCACTACAGCGTCCCAGTCAGATTAATCCATCCCGCTTACTTTCCACTGCAAGCGAGTGTCTTTTGGGTACAATTTTAATTGTGGATTATTATGAGGATTGTCAGGGGAGTCAGTCTCACCCTCGGAGCTCCTTTAGGCTACAGCCATCTTGCTCAGCAGCAAGCCACGCCCCCAAAAAACAGTTTTTCAACCAAAACTTTCTATGACATGTTAATAGAACGAGGATTGGTCCACTTTACATCCAGCCCCAAGTAAAAGATCCACTTTTTTAATGAAGCGCAACCATGGGAAATGAATAGAAGAAAGTACGAAGTTCCTCGATGGATCACCAAACAGAAATGTGTGGATCTGTTTGGTTTTCTGTGTGGAGAAAAAGGGGGTTGGGTAGTGCTTAAGGAGGAGGGTAATTCCTCCTTGTGGAACTGGGGCCCTCACACACCCAGCGAGCTAGGTGTCATCCTTCATCATATGAGCCTGCTCCTCGTCGGGTCGGCGGTGCAATACCCGACCGGCTCCTGTAAAGAGGCTCTTTATCAGAGATCTTTTGTTCCAGCTGTAAAGGTGTAGTGGGGGTAAGGGGCCTAGTGAGTGTAGATGTAAGTGAAATTGTTTAAAACAGTTGAGGGAATCCCGGGAAAATTTTATTCTGGTGGGACCCCAGTCTGATTCAAAGAAAGAAAAGGGGGTAGGCGGCTGTCAAGCCACTATGAGTCTGGAGGTGCTCTACTCCCAGAGGGTCAACATGTTTCACGCCTTGATTGGTCAAAGTGATCTAGTGGCGATTCATCAGGACCTATGGTGGTCACTATCTACACAAGTGGTATGGTGGGACCAACCTACCACTTTTTGACGGTTCGGGATTGGTTCCCGTCTGTTGGTTTTCACAACCTGTATAAGGAACAAATTAATATGTCAGCAAGTTGTATCATAACTGGCGGCGTACCCCAAAGGTTTACTCCACAGTTTTTAATTTTCTGTGTTGCAAGGATGATACTGTTGACAGTGCCTGAGCGTGCATACTGTTGTACATGAGAAGGTGATTTAAAAAAAAATTCAGAGGTGTATAACATTATATCCACATGACTAAAAAGCTTTAAGGGTGAAGAACAGGTTGTAAATACAGACGGTGATTTAAGATATTACACAAACAAAAACAAACAGAACCTGTTTGTATGTAGAAGCACACTATTCACTTGCCCTGATGGTGCAATATTATATTCAAAATAATAGTTTTCTTCCCAATGTTCAAAAATATATATAATCAAACATGTGTATTACATTTTACATATGAGTATACACCAAGCATCTTTACCATAAGTGACATAACAGATACATACGAATCAGATAACAAACAATATATTCTATTTATTTTCTTTTCCGTTTTTCATTCTCTCATGTTCTTCGTTGTTCAAGCGGAGTGTTTACATTTCCAGAGGTATTTACATCTCCAAATGCATTTTGGTTGGATACCTTTATCAGGGGATGTACCGAAAATGATGCAGGGTGTTAGTAGTACACATACCGGAATTGAAATATTCACCTAAGTTGTGTCCATTTTGCGTGTGTTGGATGGTGAGCATGACAAACAACATCAGCACAAGGTTTATGCTGGGACCTTTGGGGTTTATCCCACACTCCTACTTTTGTTAGATACTCATGACAGTGAAATGTTATTTAGAAGAAAACTCATGTTAAATAATATTGCACAATTTTCAGTACACCCCTGATGAAGGTATCCAACCGAAATGCATTGAGAGATGTAAATACCTCAGGAAATGTAAACACTCCGCTTGAACAATGAAGAACATGAGAGAATGAAAATATGGAAAAGAAAATAAACAAGAATATATTGTTTATTATCTGATTCATATGTTTCTGTTATGTCACTTATGGTAAAGACGCTTGGTGTATACTCATATGTAAAATTTTATACACATATTTGATTATATATACTTTTGAACATTGGGAAGAAAATTATTAATTTGAATATAATGTTACACCATCAGGGCAAGTGAATAGTGTGCCTCTACATACAAATAGGTTCTGTTTGTTTTTGTTTGTGAATTATTTCTATACCTGACAGGGGCTAGTCAGGATTAGAGGGCAGCACCACAGTTGAACAAGTAAGGGACTGATAAAGTGTTGAATTTGAGCACTCAATAGATGTGCAGGCTATCAACTTTGTTATAGTCATTTGATATAAAATATTAGTCATGGTGTTAAAGAAACAATCATAATATGTGACTCACCTAGCTTATTTGTGGATTGTGCTGCATCTACTGCAGCGGAATACAGACATCTGTACTGGGATGTCTTGTTGAGGTAAAGGGTTAAAAAACACAGCAGGGGAAGTGTAAGAGTCAAAGCGTGTGGAGTTAAATCAAAATGCTGCTGCTGAGTCACGTCCTTATGGGGCTGTGCCAAGGGTACGGGTAGGAAGGGACGTTATGCCAAGGATGTACACTCGATCTTACCCATGGTATTAGTGCCCCCTTAAAAACAGCGTACTTCTAGGAGTGCCGGTCTCATGACTGGTCGCACAGCTGGTTCCCTAATGTGAGACAAACCGCTGACCTACCTGACATGAACAAGCAAACCAACGTGGACCCGACAAGGCAGGTCCTCAACCAAATACAAGGGTCGTGGAGTTCAGACCCTGGCAGGGTAGCCCATATGTCAAGCCTGCTTACTTCCTTTGTTTTCGTAGATCGAGGTATCAAAGGGGAGCCTTCAAGATACTCACCAGCTCCTTGTAGAAGCATCGGCATGGACCTACCCCGTTCCGCGGAAAACCTGAGACTGTGGAAGAAGTACATTGAGGATATCCTTATCATTTGGAAGGGTGATTTAGACACATGCATCAAGTTCTGTGAATTGATCAACACCAAAAATGAATACCTAAAATTCTCTCACACCATCTCTGTAATGGACATACCTTTTCTACACCTCCGTATTTATAAATATATTGGTCAATGACAGACAACGCTATACAAAAAAACAACAGATAGGAACAGCTTGTTGCTGTATAGCAGCCACCACCCTCTGGCACTATGAGACAACCTACCATTTGGTCAATTTCTCCGCAGCAGGAGGAAGTGTAGCTCCATCAGTGATTTCAAAACCGAGGCACAGTCCCTTTCAATCAACCTGATCATGAGACATTATCCCCCACAACAAGTGACTAGATCCTTGAAGCGGTTGAGAATAATAATCGAGAAGCCTTGCTAGAGCCCAGAACAAGAGAACCCAGTGACACACTTACCTGTATAACATCCTTCACACCTGGGTCTCACCAACTTAAGAAAATACGTAACAAACATTGGGGTATTCTGAATACAGGATCTCTTGCAATCCCTAGACATAGATTAACCTCCGAGTGCACACAAAACTTAAAAGACACACTCATTCACACCAGACCCAAAGAAACAGGTACAAGTAGCCAAAGACCCCTGTGGAACCTACCCCGAGTTCAGGATCAATATCCCAGGGGCACATGTGCAACTTGCCCTCAAATGAGACCTACAAAGGAAGTAGTTTTGTCCGATTCCTGTACTTGGCAGATCACTACCCATACCAATTGCAACACAACTCTCTGTATATACGTACTGTTGTGCCCCTGTTACATAAAATATGTCATAATAACAATGAGAACCATAAAGACATGGATATCCGAATATAAGAGCAATATCCGCTGCCAAAAATCAACAACAAAATTTTACACACACTTCAAGGAACAGAAACACCCCCTTGAGAGTTTGAGTTGGCTAGTTCTGGAAGCACACCCTAAGATTACCCAATCTGCTCTCTTCAGGATCGAGCAGTGATGGATACATCGCCTGGGTCTTGATTATCAGGGACTCAACAATGAAATCCCTTGGAGCTTACTGACTTAGTACCTGTAGAGGTCACCAATGTTAGGTACAAGAGTTATGAGGGACAGTGATCCGGCCCCCATGATACAGATTCCCTTGTCAATGTTCTACCTAACTGGTGTTACCTGCATTTAGTGCGCTGTAACAGCCCCCAGGGGCCTCTGTCCAGGAAGACATTCCGCATTTATACAGGATGAGGGGAATACTACGTATGGGGCACACTGCAAACCCATTCAAGGTCTGGCGCACGACTACAGTAGTACACACACAAACATTGCCAACCTAATCGCACAAAATTCCCCGAAACCCCCCCCCCCATAGTTCTGAACTCAAAATAATTGCTGCTAGCGGTAACAGTCATAGCCCTATTCAACTTACGGTTATACATTGTTATGTGACATTGCAAATTTATACACTGACCCGCTGGCCACCCAGTTAAGTTAGAAATACACACAATGACCCAGCTGATGCATGTCGCACATATTCCAGTTTAATGCCTGCCTGCCTGTTAATTTAACATCCAACACATGTTGGAGGGCTTCTTCTCCTTTACGCAAGCACAATGACGTTTGGTCATCTCACTACTGTGATTAATAGAATTTACCAGGACATATTCCAAGATGGCTGACGTGTTTCGCCAGTCTTCCAGAGCACATAAACGGACGAGTCACAGCTAAACTCAATTAACAACTTGACCCCCCCCCACCCCTCTGCCTGGCTTGGTGCAGTACTTATGGTGGCCTCACACCATGACCGGTTACATTCCCTGCTTTAGCGGAACAGGGTAGGTCCAGGCCGATGCCTCTACAAGGAGCTGGTGAGTATCTTGAAGGCTCCGGTTTGATACCTTGATCCACAGCGACAACGGAGGTAAGCTGGCTGGACATATGGTCTACCCTGCCGGGGCCTTATTTCCATGACCCTTGTATTTGGTTGAGGACCTGCCTTGTCGGATCCTTGTTGGTTTGCCTGTTCATGTCAGGTTGGTCAGCGGTTTGCCTCACATGGGGGAACCCGCTGTGCGACCAGTGAATGGACCGGCACTCCTAGAAGTACAGCGTTTTTAAGGGGTCACTAATACCATGGGTAAGGACGGACATACATCCCTGGCATAACGCCCCTTCCCGTACCCTTGGTGCAGCCCCGTAAGGACAGGACTCAGCAGCAGCATTTTGATTTAACACTCCGCGCTTTGACTCTGACACATCCCCTGTTGGGTTTTTAAACCCTTTACCCCAACAAGACATCCCAGTACAGATGCCAGAAGAGACTCTTTTTGCCTTCACCCATTTCTCAGTATTGAACTATACACCAATCTAATCCCCCTTCTATTTTGAAAGTCTTCCGGAATCTGCTGACATTGCCTTGAAACATATTGTATACCTCTGACTTAGTATATCAGTGCAAGACTGAACTCACCATAATGCAAAGTGGTCCTCTAGTGCCCCTGATGTTGCCCCCATTGAGATGTTTCTCTTCTGGACACCCTTCTAATAGTAGTCTTAGTCACAATATCAGCCTGAATACCAGTTGCAGAAATGTTGTGAGAGAATTTTAGGTATTCATTTTTGGTGTTGACCCATTCACAGAACTTGGTGCATGTGTATAAATCACCCTTCCAAAGGATAAGGATATCGTCATGTATCTCTTCCACAGTCTCAGGTTTTCCGCTGAACGAGGTAGGTCCAGGCCGATGCTTCTACAAGGAGCTTGTGAGTATCCTGAAGGCTCCCAGTTGATCCCTCGATCTACGGCAACGATGGAGGTAAGCGGGCTGGACATGTGGGCTACACTGCCAGGGTCTAAACTCCGCGACTCTTGCATTTGGTTGAGGACCTGCTTTGTCGGGTCCATGTTGGTGAGCCTGTTCATGTCAGGTTGGTCAGCGGTTTGCCTCACATTGGGGAACCCGCTATGCGACCAGTGATGAGACTGGCACTACTAGAAGTTCGCAGTTTTTAAGGGGGCACTAATACCATGGGTAAGGACGGATGTACATCCCTGGCATAACTTCCCTTCCTACCTGTACCCTTGGCGCAGCCCCGTAAGGACAGGACTCAGCAGCAGCATTTTGATTTAACTCCCTTCGCTTTGACTCTGACACATCCCCTTTTGTGTTTTTTAACCCTTTACTCCAACTAGACTTCCCAGTACAGACAACTGTATTCCGCTGCAGTTGATGAAGCACAATCTGCAAAATAGCTAGGTGAGTCACATATTATGACTGTTTCTTCAACACCATGACTAATATTTTATATCACCATCTGTATTTACAGCCTGTTTTCACCTGTATAGCTTTTTAGTCAAGTGGATATAATGTTATACACCTGTGAAAATTTTTTTAATCACCTTCACATGCACAACAGTATGCACGTGCATGCACTGTCAACAGTATCCTCGTTGCAACAAATAAAATGAAAGACTGTGTAATAAATCTATGGGGTTCCCCACCAGTTATGCTAGAACCTGCTGCCATAGTAATTTGTTCCCTTTACAGGTTGTGAAAACAAACAAACGTGAACCAATCCTGAACCCTCATAAAGTGATAGGTAGGTCCCACCATACCACTTGTGTAGATAGTAACCACCATAGGTCCTGATGAATCGCCACTAGATCACTTTGACTAATAAAGGCTTGAAGCATGTTGACCCTCTGGGAGTAGAGCGCCTCTAGACTCATAGAAGCTTGACAGCCGTCTACCCCCATTTCTTTCTTTTAATCAGACTGGGGTCTCACCAGAATAAAATGTTCCCAGGATTCCCTCATCTGTTTTAAACAATTTGACTTACATCTACATTCCCTAGGCTCCTTACCCACACTATACCTTTACGGCTGGAACAAAATATCTCAGATAAAGAGCCCCTTTACGGGAGACCGTTGGGTATTGCAGCGCCGACCCGATGAGGAGCAGGCCCATATGATGAAGCATGACACCTAGCTTGCTGGGTGTGTGAGGGCCCTAGTTCCACATGGAGGAATTCACCTCCTCCTTAAGCACTTCCCATCCCCCTTTTTCTCCACACAGAAAACAAGACAGATCAACACATTTCTGTTTGGTGATCCACTGAGAAACTTCGTACTTTCTTGTGTTCATTTACCACTTGGGCAAAAATGCTGGACCTCATAGAAAAGCCACTAGCCCCTTAATTTTGAAGCATCCATGGGAAAGTCAGATTCCTGTTTAACAAAACAAGTTCCTGAAGCCCTTGTCTAGAGGATTCCAGTTTGGTGGTAGACCATAACCTGACCTGGTAAACCAAGCATGACAGGACTACCAGATAACCAATCTGTTTCAGTGCCAGGTCAATGGACACTCGAATAAGTGGGATGTTCTGTGTAGACTGAGTAGCGATCTTATTAAATGATTTTCTCTGAGCTGGGTTACTAGAGTTGTGTCCCAAAAATCTGCCTTAGTACAAGGTAGCAGATTGAACAGCAGCCTTATATACTTCTTGGACAGGAGCAAATGCCCTCTGGAAGGTTGCCCTGTGCATTTTCTCTATAGCAGCTGATTTATGCAATATGGTAGCCATACTTTTCTCAATATGCGGGGATCACAATAGGGATTTACTAATTCTAATTCCCAAGTAATCAAAGTGGTTGACTTCCTCCAGTACCATGTCCCCAAGTGCTAAGGGCCTCATATTCAAAACATTGCTGTAGGGCAGCACCGCAAGTCTTTTTACTGTGCTGCCCTATGCCAGTATGAAAGGTCAGACATTCACAGAATTTATGAGATACAGTTCATTCCTGCCTTTTCACCAGCTCCAGTGCACAATTTCATGCCTATTGCCAACTGAGGCACACTTGAAATTTGGTGCAAGGTCGTCTGTATTGTTGTCAGGATTGTTTGCGTGCAGGAAGGGACACTTTCATGCACAAAAACAATCCGAGAGTTGTGTTCCTCGATCTATCAAGGCTGCAAAATGCAGCACGCATGTAAAGTGGAAAAACGCTGAAAAATCTAAACATTTCTCCTCATTACGCCAGCTCTGGGTAGACACAAGGTTTTCATGCTGCCTCATGTTTTTGTGATTTTGTAAATCTGGGGCTGCGTCAAAATCCATGGGTGTTGTGTGGAAACACACAACGCAACACTCATGGAATGCCTTCTTGGCACAGAGTGAGGCAGGCAAGCACTTTGCACTGCCTTGCCATACTCCATTTCTATGAGGCCATGCAAAGCCACTCAGGTTGGCTTTGTATCACCTCAGAGATATGATTGGGAGGCCTGCACCCCCGGAGCTGGTCTCTTCTAATTAAGCCCCTCCGTTTTCATGAAACAATTTATGTGGTTTTAAAAATATTAATTTAGTTTACTGTAAATTAATCTCTAGGCCCCTTAGATTGTAAAACTCATGGAATTTTGTTTAACAGGTTCTGAATACCAGCTGGGGTTCTTTATATGAGCAGGTTGTCATTACCAAACACCAACCCTGGGATTGAGAAGCTAGCAAGATTTGAGGCATCATGGACACAGTCAATAAGATGTGGGAATTTGCCATTCATGTATGGGGAAAGAGCATTGCGGCAAGTTTGCATCCTTAGCGCACCCCTCTAAAAAGAGGAGTCCTCTCTGTTATATCCCCATCCATGCCCCACCAAATTTGATCATATTTAATCTCATGGAGTCTAATTAAACCAGAGAAGATGTAGCCCCCTTCAACATAGGAGAATCCTAGAGTCGGACCCTGGGAACCTGATTGAATTGAGCCCTCAGGTCGATGAAGGCTACATAAAGGTGTTCCTTCTGGATTTTGATGTATTCTGAAAGGATCAGCATGAGCCTACAAATGTGTTGTATTGTTCCAACTTTGATGAGATACCTTTTGTTAGGGCCCATTGCTACATTTTTGCTATGATTTGGTGACAGAACACCTTTTAGATAAAGTTGAGTTGACTAATGAGCTTGTAGTTACTATGATCAGCTCTTGCACCCTTTTGGTAAATCGGGATAATTACAGCCCCACCATAAGAATCAGGAAAATGAGCACCCAACATGATAGAATTATACAAGATTTAATATACTTGGCCCAGCTCTCGATCTCCAATCAATACAAGACTCCCTGAATAAGGTCCAGACCTGGATCTTTGCCCAGCTTCAGGAACTCAATTGCCTCTCTAGTATTGATTAGAGAGAAGAACTCGAAGACATGCACCTCAGAATCACTACTGTCCAAAGGGCACTGATCTGTGCTATATAGTGACCGGTCAGTGGGGGGTAGAGAATAGAGATTAGTGAAGTTCTTGACCCATACCTGTTGTTGGATATGGTGTATAGTTGGAGTACAAGATTTCAGACTGACAAATGTTAAAATGAGGACATTTCTTTCCTCTTGGAAGTTTCTAGCAAATCCTGCCAGTTCTTATACCACCAACACTTTTTGCTCGATGCTGGTACCCCTGTATACTGATGTCTTGCATCACGAATTTGCAGATCATAAATCTAATTGCAGTCAACAAGTGTGCTTTAACTTACCAACATTCCATGATAAACCAGGGGGACAGCTTAAGGTTGTCTTATTTGGTCAAACCCAGTCCTGCCTCAAAATATGTTTTAATGAGCCAAAGATGTGCCCATGAATGTCTGCAATAGGAATTGCACACAGATCCACATCCTCAAATAGGAAAAGGCTGGGGCAAAAAGAGCATAAATTGCAGCTAACCGCAAATGGACAAGATTGGAGTTTTGGCTACTTGAGGGCCCTCCTAGTGTTCTTAATATTGATATTAACAAATACACTGATCGATGGAATTGGATCAAATATCTACTGTTTCAATCTTAAGTGCAGGGAATTGTGAACACTTTCTGTTCTGGTCGTTACTCGAAAATCCAACAGGCAAAGCCAGAGGTTTATGGTCAGCAGTATATATTGTTGATTCCACTTTTTAAGGATCGCTTAGAGAAGGTATATGCCTTACTCATATCGGAATCTGACCTGTCATTGCATGCACATAGCCTCTGAACGATGGTAAATAATGCTAATTTGCACTGCAACAGCCTTACAAGATGTTAGAGGGGGCACATTTGGTTCAGGAATGGTCAGAGCTTCATCTTTCTAGGGTCTAATATGAATTATGTTAAAATCCCCCACCTGAAAAAGCTTAAGGCTCCAAATCATCTATGGCTAAGTATATCCATAAATACATATTTGAATTGAGTGATGTAATGCAAGCTTTCACCAGCCCAGATGTATTACTTTTTTCCCAGCAAAGCTCAGAGTTTTGCATTGAGGTCAGAGACTGGCCATCCCTAAAAAGGTTGCTCCATTGAGGCACTCAGTGAGCTGTGGCTGAACCCTGGGCTGAACCCTGGGTGACCCACCCTGGTCATGGGGCTGTGATGTTCCACCACCTGGATGACAATGCAGAAAATCACTGTGCCTGCTGTGACCTGATCTATGTTGTGGGAGATGCAAGAATGATAACAGCTAGACATTGCAAATGAAAGACCACTGTCACCTATTTCCATACTATAGAGAGGAGACATTTGATTAAGGCACTGTTCAAGGAAAGGCGTTGTGTCTCAAATGACTTGGCTGACTTTGTGTAAATGTGGCTGAGGGCTGATGCCAGAGGAGACTCTGTTTGCCTCCACCCATTTCTTAGTATTGAACTATACACCAATCTGATCTCCCTGCTATTTTGAAAGTCTTCCTGAATCTGCTGACATTGCCTTGATACATATTGTACACCTCTGTCTTAGTATATCAGTGCAAGACTGAACTCAAAATAATGCAATGTGGTCATCTATTGCCCCTAATGTTGCCCTCATTGAGATATTTCTCTTCTGGACATCTTCTGATGTCTTAGTCACAATATCAGCCTCAACGCCAGTAAGAAAGTGACATTTCTTTGAAGTAATAAAATGGGGGAAGCAGGCATCTGGCTCTCCCAGTTGCAAAACACATTGATGAGGTAATTGTTGAATATCAGCACAGCTATGGGTAGGTTTAAAACACAGTCACATAAATGTCAGAGGAGGTAAAATCCATAATAACTGGATTGGTTACATTCTACTTGCACTTAGGGTGAGCTGCAGCACATAATAATGGAAATAGAAGTTTATTGAGAAGGTCAAGTATTCCAGTTTTTTGGGGTCGATGGTAGACTTAATTCCTAGAATACTGGGTGTTCTGTTTGCTGAGGAATCAAGTTAAAATGTACTCATCCTGTAATTGTGTGTTTGCTGTAACACCAGAATGACAATGGCTGCATGTGTGTATCTTGGAATAGAAATAGGCCCTTGCCTCTGCAGGGTTGCAGTATAGATGTATAAATATTGGGCAAACAACATTTTTTGTTACCAATATGAAGCCTAAGTGTTTCTTGGTTCTAACCCAATGTCTCAAATTTGAGGACATTACATATAGCTTATTTGAACCTGCCACAATATTTGTGTTTTTAGATGGTCAAACAACAGAACATATTAAACCTTGCTCCCTCAGAGCATTTCTGGAAGGCTTTGAAACTACAACAGTGGAAGTCCCAGGGACATAGCTTCAGTTAACCAGGGCTCTCTCTCCCTTGCTGGTTCAAAACACAAAAGACAAAACAGAAGGAGATCAGACAAATTGAGCATGCATAAAACTGTGGTTTGACTGTCTAGGGACAGAGAAAAGTTCCAGATCTCAACTGAAGTTTCATCGTAAGTGATTTCACAATCCTCCACATCAGTAATATATAGGATATGTGCTTCTCCCATTGTAGACTGCAGTGAAGACAGGGCCCTGCTTGCACACATTGCTATATTAGCAATATATATAAACACCATTTTGCCACTTTGCAGCATTTGCACACAATACTAAGGGCCCGATGTAGGTAAATCCCATTTACCGATTTTGAAATACTGAATTTTACCTTAAGTCTAATATAGTCAGTAGAGACCTAGTCGACCTCAGTCCTACGTCTACATTGCTGAATATATTATTCCAATGCGCAGAGCCTATTGGGAATATAGGAACTACACTACATGGCGCCCAACGTTTGGTAAGGCGATAAAACTAACGCAAGACGTTAGAGTAACTCAGTCGTGCATTTTCACACAGACCATTTTTCCCGTAAATACTCCAAAAGACATCTGGAGTGGGTAAAAGGTTAAAATCCGCCGTAACTTAGTAGGAAGAGATTCCTATGTAGAGTTTTGGTTTAGTCAACGTTGAAGGATGCAGTGTTCCAAAATATTGTGCACCTAACCGTTCTCCCAGTACAAATGGTGGAAAGTGAAGACGATAGGGAGGCAGCGAGAATAGCAGCTCCACTCCTAGAGGATGACACGACTCTCCTACAGAATGACCCTAATGCTATACTCATTGCGGTCAACATAAGAAAAACTATAACTATTAAACTTATAGAAAATGGACTGACATCACAAGGTGGTACAGTCATATTCGTGGTAGAGGCCCATGAATATCGACAGACAGAGGTATTCTATTCATGGATAAACTTATTTATTTATTTATTTATTTTTTCAATTTGTAGGGCGCAACAGCTACCCAAAAAGGGTTTCCCGGCGCCTAGACACAGCTAGTATTGAGGGCGGGAATGGCTGTTCAGTGTTATTGTTCAAACAGCCAGGTCTTAACAAGCTTTCTGAACCTGAAGTAATTTTCCAGCAGCAAACACTGTAACACACGAATTCCACTATTACAAAATAGAGGAACCTCCGGATGAATACACTCCTTTCGAGGATGTTGAAATCCCGCTAAATTCCCAAGAGCACCTGCTCTGGTTTAAAGGCGCCCTAAAACGTAATAATCACATCACCAGGCTCGGTCCACTAGGTGGACCAGGGGCAACGTGGCCGGTTCTAGCCAGCTACACACCACATCCAGACATTGATAAAATGTCAAGTGAAGAACTCTTAGTTAAAATAAAAGAATTAACAAAGGCATATAGAGAGTTAGTTCAATTGACAATGGAGGATAAAACTTACCTCCAGAAATTGAAAGAAACATATATAGCAGACCAACCAATTGAACTTGCCAGAATCATAGAAAAAATCCTATGAAGAACTAGGTAGAGATAGTTTGGGTGGGAAACCGGTAAAACCCCAACTAACTGAAAATCCTGAAAAGATATTTATTACAAATAATCTAAACACTCCAAAAAAGATCTGGGATGGAAATAAACAATCCACTCCCAAAGAAAAAAGATTCCAGTCCAGAGGAAGGTCTCCTCGACGGAGCGAAAGATCTCCGGACCAAAGACACAAGTCTCTCCAAAGGGAGTCCTCTGAAAAAAGATACAACCTTAGAAATAGGGATTATTTGAAAAAGCCTGATAGATATCAAGATATTGAAACACGTCCCTCTCGATCTTTTCAGACTTCTTCGCAGAAATCGGAAAGAAGAGGACGGTCAGAACACAGGGAAGAGCACGTCAAGTCCAAAGACAAGGAACCTGCTCAAAGTAAAAAATTACAATTTCCAAGAAAGAAGGTAGCAAGTATTAAAATAATCAAACATGCCGAGGATTCTGAGGACACAGCTGAAAAATGGCGAGTGGGCTCAGACAATGCTAGACAGCGCAGCAGAAGTAACAATAGCTCGCAAGATCCTGATGAATCATCTGGAGACAGTGGACATGAATGAATACATTCAAGTGGAAACTGGAGATACCAGAGTTAGGAAACCCTATAAAATATACGAAATAACATTGCCTATAGAGGGAGATAAGACTAGGAAGGTAAGGTATCTGTTTTGGGATAACCTCTCAAAAGGCTATGACATCCTATTAGCTGAGAAAGACTGGCCACCAGAGTTTGTCAGGGAGTGCCTTCATGGTGAAGAAATGATTATGCCTGCCTTCTCAAATCATATTCCAATTCATAGAAAATACACATATACAAGAAAATGGGCAGTAGCTCAAGCACCTGCATTATATAAGAATCATGTAGGATGGGATGAGGACTCTCCTCCTCACAAAATCCAGTTAAAATGTCAACCAACTGCACAAAGGCAGTACCCAATTAAGCAAGAAGCTAAAAAACAAGTCAGGGAGATCTTAGATCAACTTGAATACCAAGGGGTGATCGAAGCATGCACCTCTCAAATAACCAATCCTTTGTTTCCTGTCTCCAAACCAGACGATTCATATGGTCTAGTCTTGGGCTACAGACACCTTAACTCATGTTGCAAGACATTTACTGTACAAAACTCGCACAGTACAGCACTAATGAATAACATCGTTCGCAAAAAATACAAAACAACATTAGACATCTCTAATGGATTCTTTTGTCAAAACATTGCACCTGAAAGCAGGTATTTAACCGCTTTCTCAATAATGGGGTCACAGAAAAATTTCTGTCGACTCCCACAGGGATTCAAGAATAGCCCAGGATTATTCTCAGCAAGGGTAACAGAGTTACTACAAATATATGATGATGAGGAAATATCTTATGTCAATGACATCTTTCTCACAGATGATGACCTGGATACTCACTTGAAAAGAGTGAACACCATAATACTTGGGTTCGCAGCAGAGGGTTACAAATTCAACTTTAAAAAGTCACGAATTCCCCTCCTAACTGTCCTGTTTTTAGGATATGAAATATCAAGTGAAGGCAAAAGCCTAGCAGACAACTTCTTAGAGAAGTGCGCTGTACTCCAAGCACCAAAAACGCTGAAGAACTTACAATCAATACTAGGTTTCCTGAATTTCGGAAGAACTTACATTCTAAATAATGCAGAGAGGGTTAAACCTCTCTACAAATTAATAAAACCTGATTTTAAACCAATCAATTGGACTCAGAAACACACAGAAATTTTGAGATCACTGCAAACAGACATGTTAGCTAAAACAAAATTACAAACTCGCGACAACACACGCAACCTTGTAATCCGAGTCATCCCAGGAAGATGCGGATTCACGTACCTGACCTCTAATGAGGGAGAAACGGTACCAATAGCTTACAAATCACATTCGTACACAGAAGCTGAAAAAACAGTCAGTCTTACTGAGAATATTGTAAATGCGGTTCAAACTATTGTAGCAAAAGAAAGAGCCCAAGCCCAAGGCAAAAGAATAACTGTTTTTACAGCAGAATCAGCCCTTGAGGCGTTATTAGGCCCAGTTAATCTAAAAACAGTGGCATTAGATCCAAAATGGATACAGTGGGAAAATTCTCTTGCGGCAGAATACGTGAAATACTATTTTGACCAGAACATGAAAAAACTGAAAGATTTGAAATATGAAGAAGAATATCCTCTGCCAATCGAAATTCTGCCTCTCCAACAGTACTCTTGTATAATCTATATGGACAGATTTACACAACATTACAATGTGGATAATAAATCCTACAATGCAGCATGCGCGATTGTTAAAGGTCGCTGGCGCTGTGGTAAATTCAGACCAAAAATAACAAAAACTGAATCACTGAGAAACTGTTCGGCTCAGCGAGCTGAAATTAGATCTTTAAAGATGGCGCTTGAAAATGCCGATCGTGAATTCCCGACACTAATAGTGTGCGATTCGCATTTCTGCGCCAAGTCTTACAATAATGACTTGCAGAACTGGGTTCAAAACGATTACAAAGATGACACAGGTGCCACAATAAAGCATAAGAAGCTTTGGGAACAGGTAGTTCTTTTACAGAAATAACTACAGAAGACTCACGTGATACATACACTGAGTTATCAACGTGATGGCGTTCACGTTGCAGGGAAATCATTGGCTAATACAGCCACAGCGGAAGCAACTCATCCGGCTTCCGTAGCCACAAAAAAGCGTTCAGAAAAATACATAGACGGGGAAACCATGCTGGCGGTAAAAACGTCTTCAAAAGGCGACTGTCCGTGAACTATCCACTTATTCATACATACATAATTGATACAAACTCCGTTCCTTTTGCTCGAATCCCTGGAGTGGGGGATAGAGTAATTCCAAACACGAACAGGAGAGTCTTCTTAATAGTGGACGCACCCATGGGATTGGGTCTAAGGCACAGAGAGATCAAAGAATCTCTGAAAGAATTACAATAAGAATACTGGGCCTGCAACATTACAAATTTGCAAAGAGATGTCCAAACTGCAACAGAGATCGCAGTAGTGAACCGACCGGAGTATTGCCATGGCCATTTTTGTAGTTAGCATAAGGCTATCTATAAGTAAAATCCAGCATCCCATTTAATTTCTTTTTAAGACTAGATTCACTTAAAAATACAGACCTCAGCACTCGGCTGATGCCAGAACTGTTATAAAAGATTTCCGAGTCTTTATCGGCACATACGCAATTAGCATCCTACATTCTGAACAGGGTCCTGCCTTTAGCTCTCGAGCTTATAAGAAGGCCATGACCAGCATGGTCATTGCATTGCGGTACTCTTGTCCCTTCCATCCTGAGGGAAATGGGATTGTGGAAAGAAAAAAACGGGACATAAAGCAATCTCTAACGGTAAGGGTATTAGGCTCGGGTGATGGGTGGGTCCAACATTTAAAAAGTGTCCAACGTAGTCTTAACAATCTGCCAAGAAATTCTCTAAAAGGTTTCAGCCTGTACGAACTATTGTTCGGAACTAGAATGTATATTCAGGATTTAGATAGTCAGACTTCAGTGGTAGTAGATAAGAAAAAATGCTTTGACATCAAAGATCGTTTGGCTGTTTTACAGGACTTAAATGAAACAAGAAAAGCCCTGAGCAACATAAAGTTAAAACTGCAGCCAACAGCCACTGAAGATAAACCACCTGTCCCAGCAAGGCCTGTCTGGATTCCAAAGATTGGGGATCTGGTCAGAGAGAAGATCGCGGTGAAGAAGGAATTTGGGCCTTCTTACAGAAAAGCAGTACCTGTCTTAGCTGTCAGCGGAACAAGATCAGTTGTACTACCGCCCCTTGCTGGTAAAAAGGAGAACCGAGTTGTATCCATCAACCTGGTAAAACCACAATCATGTGGCCAATAATAAGTAGTAGGCCCAGTGGACTCCCAAGAAATAGCAGAATACCAAAATTTGCTACAACCCAAGAGGTTCAAACCGAGAGACTAATCACAATTGATAAACCTGCAGTAAATAAAAAAAGGACTATGCAACAATGCCATGGAACTTGTGCCTCTTGAAACCCAAATTGAAACAGTTTGTCAAGAAACACCAGTCTACAACGATGTAGCCTCAGACTATGAAAATGAAAGAAAAATTGAAAAAGCAAAAGAAAATTTGGAAGCAATTCCAACAATTGACAGAACTGCATCAGGCTACTTCATCAATTTCGATAACTTTTCTGAAGATCCAAGCGAACCTGAAGAGACGCCAACAACAAAAACTTTCAAAGATAAAGTAACTGAAGTCTTTCACCAACTCAAAGAAACCTATCTGATTTCTCCATGGATTGAATTTTGGATTGTGTTAGGTGTACTTTTCCTTCTGCTTTGGCTCATCATGGTACTTTGGGAAAATTCATTGAGGGAAAATACAGTACAATGGACACAGCAAGTCAGAACATTAACTTGGTCCTAAAGCCACACAAGTCATCTCACATCGAGAAAAGAGAACTATCATCAGTGAATGTCACAGCCATTCCAATACCCGGTGGGGTAGCTTGGGACAAAACGGATTACGAAATCTATGGCCCGGTTGAAATCTTGAAATATCCACATCAGTTCAAGGTTTCATTAATTGACTTTGTAAAACCAAGTACATTTTCTGATGATTGGGACTTTGAAAGCATAAATAATATGATGTCAGATTTAGTAATGTCAGCAAAATTTACAGAACATTATTTACAGGGTTCATCGAACTATGAACAAATGTACTGCTATAACCACTTTGCACATCACTATTTGCATAAATCTGCTCAACCTAGAAATGTTTTAAGTATTATCAATGGGAACATTGTGCAACTCCACCTAAAAGCAGTTCGAAAACATTTTATGAGAAATTCCCATACTTCTCAGGGTTTAACACAAGTGATGCAGAAACATTTTATTATAAACTGTTAGATAAGACAGGGATAAAAACTATGTTGACAAATACTAAATTGATTTATTCTGAAACATTTTATGAAAACATGATTACATTTGGTTTTGATTTCTGGAAAAACAACATGGAAACAAAAACCATCTGGGGTACAAAAGAATGGCAGGTCCAAGGTTTCGAAGGATTATTTCGAGCCTGCATGATCCCAGAGCAAATAATGTTCTTGAATGGCACCATTCAACAGACTACTTGTCTTGGCCTAGCTAAGATTAAAGACTTAAGCAAACAGTCTATTCCAAAGCCAATACCTGATAGTAATACCACTACAGATATTGAGATAGACGTATCCCATATTTTACACCAAAACAGAACACATCCTGATTGGAAAAAGTGGTCGATCTGGCCAACAGACACAAATAACTGTCAAGATAGATTCCTGAACAAAAAACAGGGGTTTAAAATGACCAGACCAGACCCTAGATACTCCCAGAGTCAACATCCAGGGATAGTAACAACATACAGTGTAGGGAAACTATGCCTTGAATGGCTACAGACATCCACACTGGCTGAAATTAGGCAACACTTGACTTTACTTAAAGACGGTGTAATGTAATGTAAATTGATACTTGTTTAGCGAACTACTCACCTGCAAGGGTCTCAAGGCACTTGTATGAATACCGCTGTGGAACCCATCCTGGCTTTCCCTCTGAGGCATCTACTCCTGGGCACCCCCAAGGTGGAGGCCAGGCATCCTTAGCGTTGTGGGGGCCGTTGTGGAGATTAAGCAAGTTATTGCCCAGAGATGCAGAGTGGGACTCCATGATTGGAATAGGCACCGAGGCGAGAATTATCAGGTCCGTGGAATTTTTGAGCCCAAGACCCACCGGGGCGGGGAATTGAACCCTGGTCCCGGGCTAGACCTCTGCATCAGGGTCTGCCCCTCTAACCATTGAGCCACACTTCTCCACTTGCTGACGGTGCTGACTTGCGCAATTTCATAATGGGACCATGCAAACAGCGTCAAAAACGTTTCATAGCGGCCAGTATATACGCTGCGTACAAAGAAGCTTGGAAAGTAACTCAAATTGAGACAGCAGAGAAAATACGAGAAATTGATTGTATTAATTTGGAAAAATCACTTTCTGTTGTGGACAATGGGTTAATGACTCTGTCCTCCAGAATATATTCACTGGACAGTATTGTATCATCTGCTATCAATATAACAGATCAGGACTTACTAATGTTACAACACGGTCAGTCCCAATTACATTCTATTGTACAGCTAGGCTGGACGTTGCAAAATCTGCGTTCAGGCTACGTGCCATGGCGTTTGATAAACACAACGTCATTATTCTCTATCTTTAACCTTACTGAAAAACAAATCAGTTTGGCACAAAAAGGAGCAGACTATACGATTCTGAGCATTGAAAAACTTGAGAGATTACCATTGACAATGTCAGAAAGACCTGTCACTGAATCGATAATACACGGAATAATCACAATTCCGATAACAACTTTCCAATTTAAAAACTGCCAAGAGTATATACCAGCAGGCCAGTATGAAAAGTTGGGTAAAGGGTACATTAGGTCATCATGGAAATTACCTTACACACACACATGTTATAGTGACAAGAAACAGAATGTATTTCTTAGAGGTAACAATTGTAAACAATCACTAAGCGGTATACTTCTGTGCCAAGGTATTAATTTGCATGGGGCCTGTGAGGGGACTTCAAATAACCTTTCATGCCACCAGCACGGCACACCTGCAACACAGATAGAGCCATTCTTTAGACAACTTTCTAACAGGAGTTACGTTCTAATAACTGACCACAGCTGTTGTGGCATGGTGCCAGGGAAAGCATATCTCGTAAGCGTTAGTTCCTTGGTCACTTGCTGTATGCAAGTATTGTATCCAAATGGCCCTCCTGATACAGAGGCGACGATTTGGCCTTCTTTGAATATCTCTTCTATACGAATTGATACTTTAAGCAGAATGAAGTCTGTTCTTTTACAGACAACCATGCCTTTAACGTCATCAAAAGAAACGTATGGTCTTCAAGTTGCAAGGACAATAGCAGAGATACATATACTTTTATCAACTAATTGCCCCGTGCATTTCGTAGAAATGCTAAGCCAAATTCTAAATATGTCAGATACCAGTGGCATCGCACATGTATTTAAGACAATTTTATGGGGACTGTTAACACCATTTGAAACAGTTCTGGGCATCTTTCCCAATTTTGTCCATTCTGTCTTTGGCGGTCTACCACTACTTTTGGGACTCGTAGCAGGAATTTAATTTTTGATCCTCCTGCTCCGATATGGCAAGCCAAATCGCAGACAAGACTCCAGCAACAATGGAAGAAACGATCCTAGCTATACGCTATCGGGACCGCATTACTAAAGTCCTTGGATTAGCCCGGCTAAGAAATCTGAATATGACATGGTTTCTTTCATTCAGACCTATATGGCAAAACTGTATCTTACCTGTGCTTCGATGTATGCTATGCGGAGAAGAATGCGTGTTGGACACCTGTCTTACACTACAATCAGCAGTACCAATGGATATCGATACTTTGTTAAGTCCTGTAACGGCTCATGCATCGTGTTGTCCCCAGCGGTTACCAATCCTGATGACGGCATTCGTTGAGACTTCACCACTACGATTAAATGGCAGTGAAGTACGAGATGAAAGCAACATCACCCAGGTACGACCTTCTGTGAGCATTGCTGATCCTGACATCGATGATAGCAATCATTCTCACGACTGCACTGTTGCAGCATTTTTTACCTGAAGCTGTAGACTGCTTTTTTGCACATCTGTCTGAAATGATGTTCTCTCCTGAACAGAAAGAATAACTTTTTAAGCAACGAGCACACAGCGTTCCCCTGAACTCTGAATTCGGCCTTCAGCGTTGATAAACAAAAGCTACTGAAAACATTTGGAACTATTTTCTCCCCTAAAAACAAAATTTATTTTTTTCAACTTCCAAAATATTTACCTTTTTTCTGGCACATGTACTCTGCTTAAAGTAGAACTATTCTTAAAGAACAGAGCTTCTATTTTTAGTAATTCTAGAGACAATATATTACCTCAGCCTCTAGCACATTTACAAGCAACTGTATTTATATGTGATGGAATAGTCTCGACCTTCTTTTCTGTATTAAGGGACATTTCATGTGTAATTTTCGCAAATCGTTCAGCTAAATATATATGCATCCTTTTTTACTGAATGATTACACTGCTGGATAAGCCTACAGTGCCAATAATCTTTAGTGTATTTCGCATACACCATTTCAAATGCAAAAATGTATTTTGGGGTGGGTTGGAATACACATGCACCTTTAAATCTTTACTATTGCTTAGTTTTAGAAATGATGGACATTAGATCGTGGAGTGGGTATTGTGTTTTTATCTAGGAACCTGAATCAATATTGCTATTTTATGCCCTTGTACGGCTATAATCAATATTATCCCTATAATGGCATAAGAATCAGATCCATATTTAAGTAAATAGCCCTTGCAGTCCAAGGCACGGCAGAAGCTACTTCCTTGGATTCCTAGAAAGCACAACAAGTTCTTTCGACACACCAAACCTCCAGCAACCTGGGAAATCCCCGTTTGCTTTGTTTTGATTTGTAATAGAACTCCTGCGAGCACTGTAATAACGGTCAGTTCTTAGTGATATCTTTATCGACGTCTTATGTCCAAACCTTACGTCAAACCCGGCACCTTTTAGGTATAAATATACCAAAGTTGCCTTAAGCAAACACACGGTGGTGGTTTTGGAGCAGAGCAGCTATCTACTTGCCGAGAGCCCTGCTGATGCGAAAGCCCACGGACGCTGCCCCTCCTATTTGACGCGCTGAGAAAGACGCTGTCTTTTTCTCCAGCCGAGAAAATCCAGCTCTGGCGTTTCCAGCCTACCCTTGCGGGTTGCTGGGATATCGAGTCCTGAAAGAGAGATACCAGACCTCCTGCATTCTATTCCCAAGGTACGGTGCTGACTAAACCCTTAAAGAGAATTCTTGAATCAGATTCTTGGGAAAACCAACTTAACTTAAACTGCTACTTACTTACTCCTTCCCACGTATTAGGCTTAGGTCAGGTACACCGGGGTAGGCGTATTTTAGAAGCACCAGTTGAGTGCGTTAGTCAATGTATATATGTATGTATAAGTTCTATCCATTTTAATGTATCTTATGGCTAGGAAACCATATCAATGCTTTTACAGTATTATTTCATAATACTCCTTTTACTGTACGCACTTTACTTTATATTAAGTATTGCAATTGTGGCAATTCATTTCTCTTGCATGAGAAGGAAGACTGCTCAATAAATTATACCTTTTATTGAAAACGCCTGTCTCTCTCTTCTCTGCACTCTGGTGAAACTAAGAACGCACAATTGACTGAGTGAAATAGCTGTCTATTGTTTTCACACGACTCTAGAGATATACTCTTATCTGAGGGAGCAAAGTTGTCATGTAATATGGTTGTTGGAAGCTAATCCCTTCTTGTCTATCCAGGGAGGTTACATTCTTCCTCATTTTTTCGAGAAAGTTTCTAGTGACCTCTGAGCTAGCTGGCAAACCTTAAGTCTAATATAGTCAGTAGAGACTAAGCTTGGGCGTAAAATCTGTTCCGCTCGCGGATTTTGCGGATTTTCGGTAAATTCGCAATCCGCGAACTCTAGCGAATTTGCTAAAAATCCGCAAATTCGCACGAGGCGGATTTTTTTGCTTGGTGATACAATATTGCGGCCCGCGGTGTTCACTTACTGTCATTCAGCGTTTGCCGAGTTGTTTTTCTTGATATTTTGCGAGTGCTGCGCCATTTTGGATCTTGCTGCGGGATCCCGCGGGAGTTTGGCGACCGTGATTACGTAATCGCGGCTTGCCACCTTGCACAGCACGCATCGCGAGAGTT
The DNA here is from genome assembly GCF_964263255.1 of Lissotriton vulgaris. Classification (NCBI taxonomy): domain Eukaryota; kingdom Metazoa; phylum Chordata; class Amphibia; order Caudata; family Salamandridae; genus Lissotriton; species Lissotriton vulgaris. Next base: position 1,088,012,952 of record NC_141696.1, on the reverse strand, counting down.
CGCAATTGCGAACACATAGATGCGGTGGGCAGCAACAATCTCGCACTCGCGAAATACAGAATTTGCAATTCTGCACAAGAAATCCACCAGCAAGCAGCATAAACCTTCTGAAAGGGATGATTTTTATCAAAATAACTCCTCAGGTTGGCATTTGCCTGCACTTTTTTTTGCAAGGAGTCCATTTTGGGGGAGGGGGGTGGGAGGAAGGAAGTGCCCCACAGTCTCCAACTTCCTGTTCCTGTCCAGCAGGCTCCTCCCAGTGCTTTTTTCATGTGCTGGTCACTTTCATTCGGATCTTGACCTGGAAGGATTACTTTTTGTGGATGCTGCTGGATATTTGGATTTGAGGCCTTTTTGACTTTCTTTGGATCACTTTTGAATTAGAAATTTCACAAGTAAGTTTGTTTGGAGCATTACAGTTGCTGCAACTACAATTTTGGGATTTTCGATTTTTGGGCTGTTGTTGGGGCCTTTTGACCAGGGCTAGTGAGTGGTGCATGGGCCTAGTCTTTCTGTGGGGTGTCTTGAATTTAAACATCATTGAGGGCATGGATGACATGGGATTGTGGTGATTTTTGTGTGTTTTTCGATTTTTGGGCTGTTGTTGGGGCCTTTTGACCAGGGCTAGTGAGTGGTGCATGGGCCTAGTCTTTCTGTGGGGTGTCTTGAATTTAAACATCATGGAGGGCATGGATGGCATGGGATTGTGGTGATTTTTGTGTGTTTTTTCGATTTTTTGGGGTGTTCATGGGCCTGTCCATTTGGGTGGGGGCCATTTTGAGGACTGGTGCAGGCCGGGCCTGTCCATGTGGTGGGGGTCTAGGGGCCATTTTGAAGCCAGGCAGTGTGCTTTGTTGTGCCATAGGCCTGCACCCAGTCTGCCATGCTTTCATCCATTATGCCCAGGGGTACTCAGGGGTGCATTGGCCTAGTCTTTCTGTGGGGTGTCTTGAATTTGAACATGATTGAGGGCATGGATGGCATGGGATTGTGGTGATTTGTGTGTGTTTTTCAATTTTTGGGCTGTTGTTGGGGCCTTTTGATCAGGGCTAGTGAGTGGTGCATGGGCCTAGTCTTTTTGTGGGGTGTCTTGAATTTAAACATCATGGAGGGCATGGATGGCATGGGATTGTGGTGATTTTTGTGTGTTTTTCGACGTTTGGGCTGTTGTTGGGGCCTTTTGACTAGGGCTAGTGAGTGGTGCATGGGCCTAGTCTATTCTGTGGGGTGTCGTGAATTTAAACATCATGGAGGGCATGGATGGCATGGGATTGTGCTGATTTTTGTGTGTTTTTCGATTTTTGGGCTGTTGTTGGGGCCTTTTGACTAGGGCTAGTGAGTGGTGCATGGGCCTAGTATTTCTGTGGGGTGTCTTGAATTTAAACATCATGGAGGGCATGGATGGGATGGGATTGTGCTGATTTTTGTGTGTTTTTCGATTTTTGGGCTGTTGTTGGGGCCTTTTTACCAGGGCTAGTGAGTGGTGCATGGGCCTAGTCTTTCTGTGGGGTGTCTTGAATTTAAACATCATGGAGGGCATGGATGGCATGGGATTGTGCTGATTTTTCTGTGTTTTTCTATTTTTTGTGGTGTTCATGGGGACTGGCCATGTGGGTGGGGGCCATTTTGAGTGCTGGTACAGGCAGGCCCTGGCCATGTGCTGGGAGGCAAGGGGCCATTTTGAATGCAGGCAGTGTTCTGAGGCCTGCACCCATTTTGCCTAGCTTTCATCTATTATGCCCAGGGGTACTGAGTGGTGCATGGGCCTAGTCTTTCTGTGGGGTGTCTTGAATTTAAACATCATTGAGGGCTTGGATGGTATGGGATTGTGCTGATTTTTATGTGGTTTTCGAGTTTTTGGGGTGTATAACTGAACTGATGTTCCTCTGTCTTCCATTGCTTTTAGGTGCACAAGGCTCAAGAGAACCACCAGTGCCAGGAAGAAGTCCCGCAGCAGTGTGTGTGTGCAGCATAACGTCGCGCGACGTCACGTATGGCCACAGAGAACTCTTTAACTCGTGCAACTGCGGCCTGCTGTTCTGACCTCTGAAGAAGATGGCCCCAAAAAAAGTTCCCCGTAGCTCCTCTAGCAAGAAAGTTGTCAGTAAGGAGCAGAAGAAGCAAGTTACCAAGGAGTCTTGTGTGCCGCCCGCCACATTTTTTGGGAATAAAAAAAATACGCCTGCAGCAGCAGCGGGATCTGCTGGGGACCAAGCTGGGAGCAGCACCCCCGCTCCATTGGGCTCAGTGCCACCACCACCACGCCAACTTAGGTCCAAGCCCTTGAGTGCTGCAGAGGCACTTAGTCTAGTTATTCAATCACCATCGACCAGTGATGTTGGCTCATTGCAAGAAAGTAGCAGCAATGTCCCTCAATCAACACAGGTTGTTGTAACTCATCTGACGAGTGTTGAACAACCACAGCCGCAACAACAACCACATGTGCAAGCACAAGCCCAAGTACATGTGGAAGGAGAGGCAGTGCAAGGAGATGCGCAAGCAGAGGTGCATGGAGGGTCACTAGTGCCCACAATAGTTGTTCCTCCAGAAGTAGGGGCACATCAGGAAATCGACAATCAAGCCGAGGTATCATTTGAGGAAGCCACTCCTCCTGATGATCATTCATTGTCTTCCACATCCCTAGCAAGGAAAAGATCAAGGGTGGTGTCTACATCTTCTTCAAGCCCCCTTCCTTCTGATGATATGGATGACAATTGGGAACCACCAGAGCAGCCTGAGAGTGAGGCACACCATGATCTGACAAAGGTAGCTAAGCGTAAAAGGAAGGTCGTCGAAACTCTCATAGATATGGATTGTGATGACGCTCAACAAGAAGTCGCATATACTCCTGCTGATGAAGACTCTCACGACGACAACGCAGTCATCATAGGCTTCACTCGAGCCTCAGCGGGCATGCAGCAAACAGACATTTTGACCCTAGCCCGAAATGCTGCTGAGCGTGATGATGTTGTCGACGAGGAGGCAATGGGAACACCACAATCATTGGAGTTAACTAGTACACTACCACCTACCGCTTCCATATTTCTTCCTCGCCAGAAGGGACCTCCAGCCACCTCGACCTCAATTAGTGGTGGTGAAAGTGCACAACGTAGTAAAGTTCAGCAATACACATCCTCCACTTCATCTGGCATTAGCAGCATGACCACCACCAGTATCACCTCCTCCGGCCCCCACAGACATTTCAAGTCCGCAGTTTGGGACTTCTTTAGTGTTTGCCCAAAAAAGGAAAACATAGCCATTTGTAGCATTTGTAAGCTTGCAGTTAGTCGTGGTAAGCTTGGTACCAACTATGGGACTGGAGGCCAGAGAGGTCATCTTAAGAGACAGCACGCTGTCCAATGGTTTGCGCACCTAAAGGAGATCAAGGAAGCCCGAATTGCAAGTCAAGAAAACGTTGATGTTTCATCTGATGATGACGAGGAGGAATAAGCGTCCAACACTACTTCACTTACACCCAGTACCCCTGTCAGTACACCCCTGTGAGCCACACTAAGAGTGTGGGAGAGAGTGAGACACCAATGCGAAAAAGTTCATCAGCGAGCGTAACTGGGTCGAAGAAGTCATCATCATCATCCCGTAAAATGGTCCAGGCCAAAATTAGAACCATGTTGTTTTCAGAAGCGCCATATGAGCGCAACCACCCACTGACGCATCTGTATAACACTAAGCTGGCTAGATCTGGACCTTCTCCCTTTTTCTTTTGTAGAAGGAGTTGGTTTTCTAGAATTAGTGGCAGCGCTCTGCCCTAAATGGAAGGTTCCTAGCCGGTTCTATTTTTCCAGAGTTGCGGTTCCAGCACTACATGAAGATGTGCTGGAGGTGATTGGGGCAGCTTTGCAGAAGAGTGCTGTTCACACTATACATCTGACAACAGACTTGTGGACCAGTGGCGCAGGCACTGATTACATGTGCATCACTGCACACTGGGTCTCTTTTTCAGGGGTTAAAGCAAAGCTAAACGCAGGTGTTCACCCGGACCAAGTTTTTAAAGCTGCTCGGAAACATGCAACACTAGTCATGTTTCGCTTGGAGAAACGTCATACAGCAGAAAACATTTTGAATGAGTTTAACACAAAGGTCTTTCACTGGCTGTCCCCAAAAAAACGCAAGATTGGTTATGTTTCCACGGATAATGGCACCAATGTAGTTAAGGCCATGGATCTGGGTAACTATTTCAGAGTGCCGTGTTTGGCGCACTGTATAAACCTGGTTGTTAAAAAATTCTTGAGTGAAGAAGACAGTCCAGCATGCGAGTTAGAGGCCACCTGCCCAATGTGCAACCATTTCAGCCATTCTTTTAAGGCCCGGAAGCATCTGAGGGGCCTGCTACATGAACGTCGAATGCCAGTGAAAGCACTCATCCAGGAGGTGCCAATACGTTGGAACTCAACCTTCTACATGCTTGAGCGTCTGTATGAGCAGTTTACGGTACTCGATCAGTATTTCTTAACACTGGGTACAACTCAGAAGGACCTGAGGCTAGATGCGGCGCAATGGAAGCTAGTTAAAAGCCTGACAGACATGCTTCGTCCTTTTGAGGTCTTCACGCGCGCAGTCAGCAGGGAGGACTGTAATTTGGGAAAAGCTATCCCATTGTTGCGCATGCTGGAGCACCAACTCAAGGCGGTGTCTTCTATGTTTCAAAAAGATAAAGAAAAGCAAGACGTGTTTGTTTTGGCGGAGAAATTATTAGAGCGCCTACTTGGCGATGAATGTCTTCAAATGATCCACTCAGAACAGCATTACATTTGTGCTACTATTCTGGATCCACGCTACATAAAGGCGCTGGCAGGCAGAGCATTCTTTCCTTTTGGTGATGAAGAGGTTACAAAGTACAAACGTTGGCTAGCCTTGTCAGCCATGAGTTTTGAAAGAGAACGGCAGAAAATTGAAGGAAAAGGCAGTACATCAGCATCAGCAGGCCATCCCCAGCCAAAAGAATCCACTTCTGCACATGTGGCTGTGGCAGACCTCTCAGCCTTTAAAGACACCGGCAACCGGATCGTCTGCACCAGACACAACAGTAACATTGGGTGAAGAAGAGGATTGGCTAACTCAGCTTGGGTTTGGTTCTAAAAAGGTCCCAGCAAAAAGTAAGCAAAGTGGAGGAACCGTGGATAACCTTCAGTCGATGGTGCAGGACTATCTGAATGACTCAACAGAGGTCTATGTTAATGCTGACCCATTGGCGTATTGGCATGGGAAAAAGAAATGTGGGCACAGATCTCCCCTTGCCCACTCGCAAGCATGTCTTCTGAACGTGTTCTCAGTGCTGCTGGTGGCATTGTAACTTGCAAACGGACCCGCCTCTCGCCCAAAAATGTGGAGAGGTTAACAATGATCAAGATGAATCAGCACCTCATACCACCAGATTACAAAGTACGAGAATACACGCTGGAAGAAGACGAGGAGGACAGCAACTTAGATGAGGGAATTTCTTCTCTGTTAGGTGACACTGACCTACTCCTGCCTGAATTCGCAGAGTATAAGGACAAACTCCTATTCCCTGACACCGAGCCCTGAAATGAGCTAATGAATCAATAACTTTCTTTTTCGTCCTTATTCACTTTTATTCCTGTGTGTCTGTCTTTCTTTGTTTTGCACAGTTAATATAATTAAAACTTTAATCACCTAATCACAAAAACAAGCCCATCAGCAGAACTGTCTTCACTTATTTGCTTATTGATTTGAAGGTGCGGCAGTCTGCATTCCTCAGGTTCACAAGTTCACAAGAGCATGCTCCTCTATCCTCCTCCTCCTGACTCCTATTTCCCTCAAAGCAGAGGGCTGGATTACGCCCAATGAAGAAAGACTCTGCACTTGTGGGGGTGTTCTACTTCTTTGCGGGTGAGTTGGCGGGTCTTGGGGCATTGCTGGGAAGGTCTAATACCGGATAAAACTGGTTTTGACCAAATCAGACTTGAAAACGTTTTTGACTTTTTTTTCACTATCATGTTTTCAGGGGCCTGTTTGGGGGGCTTCCTGGTGTTTGTGGGTGGGTTTCGGGGTCTGGGAGCACTGCTGGCTATGGATACTTTTGATTGCAAGAGGTTTGAAGCAAATCAATGGTGGCAGAGGGGAGTTAGGGCCTAGCTGCAGAGCGCGTGCAGAGTGATTTTGGAAATTGCCATAAAAATGAGTGAGTCCCCATTTTTGTACTTTTGCTTTTTGGCTGTTTGGGGGTCTTCTACTTGTTTTCGCCTGGGTTGACGGCTCTGGGGCCATTGCTGGGAAGCTCTAATACCAGATAAAAGTTGTTTGGACCAAATCGGAGGCGAAATTCTTTTTGCGTTTTTGCTGACTTGCTTGTCTTTGAGGTGCTCTTTGGGGGGGTTCCGGGTGTTTGTGGGTGGGTTTTGGGGTCTGGGAGCACTGCTGGCACAGTCCAATTTTGATTGCATTTGCTTTTCAGGAAATCCATGGTGGAAAACGGGAATTATGACCTAGCTGCACAACGTGTTTGGACAGAAGGCCGAAAAATATTGTAAGTATTAGATTTTCCTTTTTGGCTGTTTGGGGGTGTTGTGCTTTTTTGCGGGTGGGTTGGCGGGTCTCTTGGGGCATTGTTGGGAAGGTCTAATACCGGATAGAAGTGGTTTGGACAAAATCCATGAGGAAAAAGTTTTTGCTATTTCTGACATTTCGCTCAATGCAGCATTTTCGGGGGCCTGTTTGGGGGGTTTCTAGGTGTTTGTGGGTGGGTTTCGGGGTCTGGGAGCACTGCTGGCTATGTATACTTTTGATTGCAAGAGGTTTGAAGCAAATCCATGGTGGCAGAGGGGAGTTAGTGCCTAGCTGCAGAGCGCGCGCGGAGTGATTTTGGAAATTGCCATGAAAATGACTAAGTCCCCATTTTTGTACTTTTGCTTTTTGGCTGTTTAGGGGTCTTCTACTTGTTTTCACCTTGGTTGAAGGCTCTGGGGCTATTGCTGGGAAGCTCTAATACTGGATAAAAGTGGTTTTGACCAAATCGGAGGCGAAATTCTTTTTGCTTTATTGCTGACTTGCTTGTCTTTGAGGTGCTCTTTGGGGGGGTTCCGGGTGTTTGTGGGTGGGTTTTGGGGTCTGGGTGCACTGCTGGCACAGTCTAATTTTGATTGCATTTGCTTTTCAGGAAATCCATGGTGGAAAACGGGAGTTATGACCTAGCTGCACAGCGCGTATGAGATTTTCCTTTTTGGCTGTTTGGGGGTGTTGTGCTTTTTTGCAGGTGGGTTGGCGGGTCTCTTGGGGCATTGCTGGGAAGGTCTAATACCGGATAGAAGTGGTTTGGACAAAATCCATGAGGAAAAAGTTTTTGCTATTTCTGACATTTCGCTCAATGTAGCCTTTTCGGGGGCCTGTTTGGGGGGCTTCCTGGTGTTTGTGGGTGGGTTTCGGGGTCTGGGAGCACTGCTGGCTATGGATACTTTTGATTGCAAGAGGTGTGATGCAAATCCATGGAGGCAGAGGGGAGTAAGGGCCTAGCTGCAGAGCGCGCGCGGAGTGATTTTGGAAATTGCCATGAAAATGACGAAGTCCCCATTTTTGTACTTTTGCTTTTTGGCTGTTTGGGGGTCTTCTACTTGTTTTCGCCTGGGTTGACGGCTCTGGGCCCATTGCTGGGAAGCTTTAATACCGGATAAAAGTGGTTTGGAACAAACCGGAGGCGAAATTATTTTTGCGTTTTTTGCTGACTTGCTTGTCTTTGAGGTGCTCTTTGGGGGAGTTCCGGGTGTTTGTGGGTGGTTTTTGGGGTCTGGGAGCACTGCTGGCACAGTCTAATTTTGATTGCATTTGCTTTTCAGGAAATCCATGGTGGAAAACGGGAGTTATGACCTAGCTGCTCAGCGCATTTGGACAGAAGGCCGAAAAATATTGTAAGTATGAGATTTTCCTTTTTGGCTGTTTGGGGGTGTTGTGCTTTTTTGCTGATGGGTTTGCGGGTCTCTTGGGGCATTGCTGGGATGATCTAATACCGGATAGAAGTGGTTTGGACAAAATCCATGAGGAAAAAGTTTTTGCTATTTCTGACATTTCGCTCAATGCAGCATTTTCGGGGGCCTGTTTGGGGGGCTTCCTGGTGTTTGTGGGTGGGGTTCGGGGTCTGGGAGCACTGCTGGCTATGGATACTTTTGATAGCAAGATGTTTGATGCAGATCCATGGTGGCAGAGGGGAGTTAGGGCCTAGCTGCAGAGCGCGCGCGGAGTGATTTTGGAAATTGCCATGAAAATTACTAGGTCCCCATTTTTGTACTTTTGCTTTTTGGCTGTTTGGGGGTCTTCTACTTGTTTTTGCCTGGGTTGACGTCTCTGGGGCCATTGCTGGGAAGCCCAAATACCGGATAAAAGTGGTTTGGACCAAATCGGAGGCGAAATTCTTTTTGCGTTTTTGCTGACTTGCTTGTCTTTGAGGTGCTCTTTGGGGGGGTTCCGGGTGTTTGTGGGTGGGTTTTGGGGTCTGGGAGCACTGCTGGCACAGTCTAATTTTGATTGCATTTGCTTTTCAGGAAATCCATGGTGGAAAACGGGAGTTATGACCTAGCTGCACAGCGCGTTTGGACAGAAGTCCCGAAAAATATTGTAAGTATGAGATTTTCCTTTTTGGCTGTTGTGCTTTTTTGCGGGTGGGGTGGCGGGTCTTGGGGCATTGCTGGGAAGGTCTAATACCGGATAAAACTGGTTTGGAGAAAATCCATGCGGAAAAGCCTTTTGGCACTTTTTGTAACTGAGGGTTTGTTAGGGTTAGCCCTAGCAGCAGGATTGCAGGTGTTTCGGTGTGTTCTAGATTTTTGCAACTCAGATCTGGGGTCTTAGATCACTCGTGGGAATGTGTAATTTTGGTTGCAAGTGATTTGAAGAAAATCCATGGTGGGAAAGGGGGGATTTGGCATAGTTAAAGAAAGTGTTTGCCACTATTCTTAACTTAGGGCTCGTTAGGGTTAGCAGTATTTGTATTGCATGTGTTTGGTTGGGGGGCTGTTTTTGGGGGAGTTTGCGAGTCTTGGAGCGATGCTGGGTATGGATACTTTTGCTTGCTTGCAAGTGGTTTGAATACAATCCACGGTGGGTAAGGGGGGATTTGGGCCTACTTTTACTTTTAAAGTACGTTTTGTCACCAGTTTTCTACTAGGCCTCGTTTTTTGAGATCTGATTGGGGGTCTTCTACATTTTTGCGACTGGCTTTAGTAAGGGTCTGGGTGCGAGCACTGCTGGGAAGGTCTAATTTTGTTCTAAAACACAGTTTACAGTACCCCTTGCTTGAGGGGAAAGATCCGCTAAATTAATTTGCCTATATTTATTTATCCTTCAAAAGGAGACTCAGACAGAGTACGTACTTTCAAAAATATTGTACTGTCTATTAGGAAACTCAAAGTGTGACTTTTTGCACTACACAGCGTACATACCTTATATTTATTTGTCAGTGGTGTTCTAATATCACTTCCTGTTTTTCCATCAATAATTACATGCCAGGTTTCAGTCTGTGCAATGGGAAAAAAGTATGAAATCAGGCTTCACATTAGCGAACCGCAATTCAGCATCTGCCAGGCAGGCAGTGGACAGGGTGTCTTCTGGTCACCAACATTGATGGACGAAGCGTGAGCTGGAATGTAGGAGTGCCGCTAATAAGAGGAATGGTTTGATGCGTGCAATTTACTTACCAAATTCAACAGGACAACTACAACAACATACAGATACAGTATCCGTTCTTTTCTAATTATTTTTTAAGTAATGTTATTGCTGTGAACTTCTATGAGTGTGACTCTGCATTTCTTGCTTCTCTCTCTGCTTCTAAATTGATCCCTACAGCCATTCTATAGGTTTTACTTCGGCTATTTTTTAAACTTAATTTAATGTAAAAAGTGTTTCTCTGACTGCACAGATAGGCAAGTGAAAACTCTGCAGCCCTGTACTGTCGCATTCTGTCATTCACGGTAGTCCAAAGTACTACTTACTTTTCAGTAACAATGCATACAGTAGTGCATGCACTTCCTTTATGTCACTTGAAAGATTTATGGTTAGCTTTGTACCCAAAGATTTCTTTATCTTCAATTATTGTTTGTCCATGCTGTGCTTTTTTTCTTCTCTCAAAAAAACTTTCCCAAAATCCCCCATTCCCATCCATTTTACAAACCCTAACCCTCTTCCCCCGGGCTGTGTGGTTTTGATTGATGTGTGAATAAATGACAGCAATAATTCCACACACTTGCTGGGGAGGATAAGGTCATAGCAACAGGCTGGTGAAGGAATCCGAGGATATATTCTATACTTACTCAGCTTCACACTCAGTCACTATTGGCAAATGAAAGCAGATTTTCAAGTGCGCCATGCCGCCATCAACTTGATAGTTCATCAAGAACATCCTCCTCCTAGAAGTGGCAAATTATTACGCTGCTGTGCCCTTCACCTTCAGTACTATTTCTTGTAGTAGTAGTCAATGTCAAAGAAATTCAACGCAAGTACTAGTTATACTTTCAATACTTTACCATTTGTAAGGCTACATTGTGGCACTGTTCTAGTGTACTGTCACCTGCTATATTCTCTATCGTACCGTTCTCATGCTATGGTAAGGACAAACAAGGCTTCATTTTCTTTTTTTTCAGATACTGCAACTGCCACTGTGTAACGCCACTAGTACCCACGCAATGATGACATTTCATCCGCCCAGGATTGCCATATCGCCATTTGCCGTGCAGCCAGCCCTGTGCCTAGCCCTATTTCCAAACACAAATTAAAGGTAAGATAAGCGTTTGGGGGGAGGAAGTATAATGGAGTATAAGGAGAGACGAGAGACTGACGCTAGTACTAGTAAAGTCCTAGGACTATTGAATTTACTTACTCTGTGAGAGGCACTTAGTTTTGAAAACATTTGGGCAATTAATTACACAACTTGAATCAAGATGCCACTTAAGTGTCACCATAACAAAGTTACTGTTAAACCCCCTCCCACCAGCCTCAAAAGCAGTAAAAAAACACGTATGCTAAGATAAAGTTTAAAGTATATTTATATCCCTGACAAAAATAATCTCCCACAAAACCCAACCCACTCCCACTCCCTAACCCCAACGAATGTTCGTGAAAAGTCCAAAAAAGTGAAAAAACCCAACTCCCAGTTCCCACCCCCAGAAGTCTTCAAAAAAGGGGCAAGGGACAGTCTCCTCCTACTGCTGGCTGCTGCTGTTGAATTTCCGGGCCAGGTCGGAATGCTCCTTGCGGAGGGTCTCGAGCAGGGTTTTCGTGTTGAGCAGCTCCTGCTCGAGGTAGGAAACCCTCAGGGAAAGGCGGTGCATGCGTTTCTTGCAACTGCTGTGGGGGGCAGCTGATTTCTTTGCTCGGCGGTGGCAGGTGGCTGCGGTACCCCGGCTCCGTACCGCTGGAGACCTGCGCCGTCTGGGTTACCCAGGGAGCGCAGAGGAGGATGCAGCTGTCCCGGTAGATGTTGTGGTAGACTGCGTGTCCCCCTCCTCCTGAGCTACCAGCCGGCGATATTCAGCGACAGTGGCCTCCAGCCTCCCTTGCCGGGCCCGTCTAGCCAGCTCCTTCCGGGTTGGTTTGGAAGGAGCGTCTATATGAAGTAAGAAAGACATAGTCTGTAACCAATGCTCATTAACATTAACAAAAAATTATTCAGCAGAAAGTTGTGTCACAGTAGAACTAGCAACTTGCAAGTGCAGTACATAACTATTGTGGCCAGTATCTATCTAACCTCCCACTTCTTCACCCTTGCTCTAACATTAGTGGGAGTTTACGGAATCAATTCTACGAGCCCTATGGACTCACTCCATTAGAGTCGACTATGACAGTACACCAGTCTTATTCTTCTTCTTCTCTCTTGTTTAGCAAAATTGGTACGTTAACTTCTGCAAGCCGGCGTAATGCCAGCGCAGTCAACTTGCCCCGAGGAAAACAGACGCCCGCCATGATGAGTGAGACAGACTTGCGTTACTCTACCAGTCCAGAACATGCAGGTGGTGATGCTCTTACTTTTCTATTACGGGTGGCACTGTGAATACTCTGTTACAAGGGCTACTGCTTAATTAATTTAACTTTCACCCTACAGTGCCAATGAATACTAGAAAAGGAAAATGAAGAAGATAAATAATCTGATTATCTATCACTGCACATGGTATGTATTTACTTACATATGGGATGACTTCAGGTGCTTTGCTTTTTATTGAGTAAACAGTGATACATCCACACATGAATGACCGAGTTCTACTAAACTTATTAACAGAGGTAGTGAGTGGCCATCGTAATAGCCGGATATATGATGTGCTTGCAATACAAACTACTGCTACTATTCATGGTAGTATTTGGACAAAATTACAACTTCTTTTCCTTGCCTTTCCTACACTGGGACGGACGTGCGGGTGCGTTGTTACATGCTCTTCAAAGTAACACTTAGTTCATCCAGTGACCGTCTACTCTCTCTAGATACACATATGCTATCTAAGAGTCAGATAGTACCATGATTCAGGCATCCATCCATTCAAACTATGGGGCAGATTAGGATTGCGGATTTCCCGCATCCTCCGGGCCGGTGGAATCCACCGCCGGCCCGGAGGATGCGGGAAATCCGCAGCGGACTGAAAAAGTCCCCCCGCCAGATTAGGACGGCTGGGGGATCGTTTTTCAGTCCGCAGCTTTTCCGCCGCGGTCGCCTCCCGTCCGCGGCGGAAAAGCACTAACATGGCTGGTGGTGTCTATCAGACACCGCCAGCCATATTAGGATGTCTGGAGGAACATGCCTTTACACGGCAGCATTTCCGACATGCAAAGGAATACAGATTTTTGTTTGGGGGCCCATTGCGGGACCCCAGAGGTGAAGGGGGGGTGGGGGGCTGCACATGGGGGGGTACCTATGGTACCCCCCTGCATTTGCCTGCACAAAGCGGCAGGCACCGCACGGTGCCTGCCGCTTTGTGCATGCAAATGCACAACTTACATTTTTATCATTGCGGCGGGTGCTGCTTCAAGCAGCACCCGCCGCAATGATAAAAATACAGGATGTGACTGCCAGGGTGGCGGTCACATCCTAATTACCACGGAGGGACCGCCGCTGCCCCTGCGGACGGTCCCTCCTACTCTATGGTGGCGGACGGACTCAGGTCCGTCCGCCATCATAATAGGCCCCTAAATGTCAATCATTCTTCTTCATGTCTCTCATCTGGACAAACCTTATGTTTTCTCACGGGGAGCAGCACACTATGCAGTCTGCAATCTCAATAAGTAAGGAATATAAGAGCTTACCACTGCCCGCCACTACCGTGGCAACCTGCACAGCAGTTTGGTCCGGCACTTGCTCCGCCTCCTCCCCAGAGCTTCCCTCCACCTCCGCGCTGGGCCCAGCACCCGATGTTCCACCTACAAAGTACATTTAAGAATGTTAGATGTCATAGACATACACCACTCACTAGTATTTTGTCTAGGAATGAAGAAATGTGAATACAGAAACCAATCTAATAAATTGTGACTGTCTACTCTAAAGTAAAAATGTCCCTTTTTCCAGGGAAGGGTGTTGTCTTGCAGCATTATTTGGCACAACTGATGAATGCTTGCTTTTTAACACGCACCATTTTCCTCATAACAGACAGAAGCTTCTCTTCTAAGAAGAAATCATTAGGACAAAGGGACCAATGATTCAGCACCAAAAAGAAAAATGAAAGTTCAAACCAGGTGAGGGCTCGGCTCACCCACAATAAATGTGTGAAATAAAAAATGAGTATAAGCACTTTTCCATTTTTAATCAACCGTTTATGTTTTATGACAAGCTTGATTTTAATAAATATTTTTACTTTTAATGAAGCTTTAAAACTTAAATAGACTCTGTGGTTTTTGGTCACGAGTGAATGAGCAAAAGGTTTTGCAATTTACAAGCATGAGTCCGTGCCTCTGACACTTCTGGACTCTGACTCCGTACTCTTGTCCTGCGTTGGATAATCATCATTGGGGATCAATCATCGATGAATTCGGGAGCTAAATGACTCTGCCACACTATCTAGTCAGTAAGGAGATTGGGAGTTCTTCAAAGTCTGATATCACTGAGGTATGTGGAAAGTCTACCTGCGCCTATTATAATTGATAAACAATGCACTATTTAGTGTCCATAGTTCTGTTTGTGCAGATTTTTCCCTGCAACAGTAGTAGAATGGATTTTCCTCCTATCCAAACCAAGAGTAAAGTAGAATCTTATTCTTTCTTGGTGGTCATTCACCTTTTTATTGTTGGCAATTGTCAAAGCGTAAACATTTAGAAGACTTGAAAAGACATTATGGACAATCCCAGAGGACTGCACTCAGTGCATAGAGCTATTGCTGACTAGAATGGGAGTCCAATGGAATTGCCAAATGTGCAATCTTAGTTAGCTACACAGACAGACTAATAAGAATAATCTAGTAATACCACAGGGAGTCATAGTCGAGGCAGGATAAGAATTTAGATACAGTCTACAAGAAGATCAAAGACGATTTTGAAAAAATCGAATGAGGAACGCTAGGAAAAAATAGGTACTCTATATTAAAATTAAAACTTACCGGGGCCAGCAATGGAGCCCTCGCCTGACTGATCCTGTTCAGCAGCAGCAGCAGCCTCCTCCAATGCCCTCTTGCCCCAGGGGGGAGCTGATGTACAACATGAAAGAAAGAAAGACCAGAAAACATGGATGATATTTGTCAACCAAATCAAACATTTCAAAAGAACAATAACAAAATATTTTGGCGAAATAGCAAATAGACAACTATTCCACGGGATATATTGACCTATCTCATGTGGTCTACTACGTTATTAGTATTGCTTGATTTGCGGACCGTCGACTTGGAAAGTTCTTATGTAACTCACTAAACAAACTACTAAAAAGGTTCGCCTAGGACTGGCAGGCAGCAGTCCGCAGCACGCGAAGTGACAGACAAAGTCCATTGTGATTGCAGATCAGCGACAACGCTAAAAAGTTTCCTACTACATTAACCAGTCATTAAAATACTCAAACTATCAATCCACCACCACTATTTCTTCTTATTGCCAGGTGTACAAAGGAAGGACTGGACTTTAGTCTGTAGGGGCTGATTTAGAAGCCCGTTGCGGCTCTTTTGCTCCATTGTTGTGTGACTTTTGTGACGCAGCGGCAGAACAAAAGAGGCGCCATGGTGCGGCGTATATTAACAACGTGACGCATATGGGAGATGCATCACGTTGTAAAGCCCTGTGCCATCAGGGGGCGTTCCGGCGCAAGGGAGGGTGTTCCTGCGCAGGAACGCATCCTAAAAGTGGCTGAGGGAAATCTACAAGATTTCAATCAGTCACTTTGAGGACAATGATGCGTGACTCAAACCCTGCGCCTGCTTGAAGCAGACGTACGGCTTGACGCAGCATTGGGGAGATAGGGCCCCCCAGAGCATTGCTGGAGCTGCGCCATCATTGCGACGCAACTCCAGCAATGCGCCGCCTTTACGGCATAGAAGCGTAACGCTTTGGTGACGTTTTGGGGCCATGGTGCGCCGCATTGTAAATACGGCGCACCATGGGTGGTGGTGGCGTGGCGCACAATTACTGGCGCACCCCTGCTATTTTGCAGGGATGTGCCGGTAACTAAAAATTTGACCCTTAGTGTCTAGCATTACGCAGTTCTTTAAACTACACTCATGCATAATTTCACAGGCCAATGAAATGAACACAAAATCGAAAACAAATAAGCATAGTAGCAGCGCTACTGAGAAGGAGAGCAGTGCACCTGAAAAGCACAGAAGATTTTGAAATATAATTTACCTACAATGTAATCAGCAGCATTATTGCTCTTGGTAAAAAACAAAAATTTGCAAGATAATAACACACAGAGCAGGAGAAAACAGAGTAGTAAAGAAATAGCTACTACTACTCACCAAGCCCGGGGATCTCAAGGCCGAGCAGGTCGAGCAGATCGCGTTCCTGGTCCAGGAGATCCGTCCAACGGTGGGTGGCCTGGTTGTAGGTGCGCCGGACCCGAGAGTGTTGGTACATGGCCCGGCACACCTTCTGCCACCGCTTCTGGCGCTCCTGGATCCCGTACCCGCTAGCAATCCTACCGCCTGCCATGATGGTCCTGGGGAGGCGGCGCTGAACATGAAAAACTAGTGCGACCACCTCCTCCATGCTGAGGATCTCCCGGGCTGTGACCTGCTCCCCCCTCAAACGCCCGCACGTGAGCCGGGCACGGGGTGCGGGACCCTTCCCCTTCTCAGGATGCTTCCCGGCTCCCTTTAACATGGTCTGGGCAGAGAGGAAGCTAAATAATAAAGAAGAAATAGAATAGGGAAAAAGAAAAGAAAAGAGTTTAAAAAAGTAGTTTAAAATTAACAAAAAGTGGCAGTAAACACAAAAATATAGAGCTAGAAAAATAGAGGGATAGATAATAAGTAAAATAGATTAAAAAAAATTCAAACAAGCAAAGGATGGCAGAGATTCAGAGAGGATACAGAAAGCATGCCTAGAACCATAGCAATGAATGAGAAACAAGATGGCCGCGCCCGTTCACAACCACGTGGGTAAGTTTGCGCAAGATTTTCCTTGCCATCACACATGAAATTGTACTAGCGAGCCGCACACTTTGCGAGATTACACATTGCGCCCGGAAACGGAAATATGTCATGCAAACAAAATGGCCGCGCCCGTGAACGACCGTCAGGGTAACTTTGCGCCGTTGCTCTACAAGCGGCTCGCTAAAACACACAAAACCTTGCGAACTAACACGCCGCAAAAAAACAAATCGCATATTCGCACAAATTTGCGGCTTCCGAATTCGATCTCGCGCAAGTTTGCGCCCCCCGAATCCCGCGAAATTGCAGAAAAACGAGTTTTGCAAAACTGAAAGCACTCAGCAGGTGCAAAAGTTCAAACTCATCATTAGTATCCATTCCCTGTAGTGCTTCCTGAGGGGCCCCTCCAGAGTTCAGTTGCCTACTTGCAACTATTCTATGACCCTGCTCTGACCCTCACAGCAGGCTCATAGAATAGCTACAAGTAGGCCACAAAGGTCCTGGGAAAAAAAAATTGCACTGCAACAGAAAGCAAATTACAGATAAGGAAGCAGGTGCCAGACTGGAATTTTAAAACAGTAACACATTAATAAATCAACCCCAAATAATTCATGTCAGTTGAAGCAGGGCAGGTGTGCTTGCTTTTCCCCCCATAATCTGCAGTGATGAACCAGAGGGTGGCATTGATGTACCAGAGGGTGGCATGGGTGAAACAGAGGGTGGCAGTGGTGAAACAGAGGGTGCTGTGAACCTGTGATGATGAACCAGACGTAGAAACAACATAGTCGCGACCGTTGCGAGCCGACAAGTAAGTTCGCAATTGCGAACTGGTACAAAACCCTCGCGAACTGGCAGAAACCCTTGCGAACATAAAAAAAGAACCAAAATCCGCAAATTCGCGAGAGTTCGCAAATTTTGCGGATTACGAATTTGCAAATATGCAACTTTGCGAACGCCAGATTCGCAAAATTTGCCCATGCTTATTAGAGACCTAGTCGACCTCAGTCCTACGTCTGCACTGCTGAATATATAATTGCAATGCGCAGAGCCTATTGGGAATATAGGAACTACACAACAAAGGAAAACACAGCTGCAGCTAACTGAAATTCTAGTACCTTTAATTTTGCACTGCATGCATGATTTAGACACACTTGGAGAAAACCTTTTCGAGTGAGAGAGATTTTGCTGATCCTGTGATTTGATTCACCATTGCTGATCTTGGAGGTATGGGGTTCTCCATTCAAGCCTATGAGACCTTCTATTATTATAAAACCTAGTACCTAGCAGGGGAGGGTGGTTCACAAGACGCTGTATAACCTGTTTCCACTATCATTATAACAGGATTTCTCCTTTTGTGTTTTATGGAATTGTAACAATGCTGATCGTATTTTTTTTAATCATATGCCTGCTTATGTTAGCAAAAATACTGCATCTTAGAGCGCGTCCTTAAAATAAACATTTTAAACTTCTCTGTGTCTCTGATTACTCACGTTGTGTACTGGTATGAGAATAAAAACAAAAGAGTGTTGTGGAGTTCCACCATTCCTGAGAGTACCCTAGGTCGCATGTTCTGGGTTGTCTAATCATTGGTAGCTTCGCTATAGGACTGAGAGCTGATGAGACACTGATGCTAGTCGGATAGGGGATCTGGGTACTGAGGTGAGTTTCTGGTACCAAACAATATCAATGAGAGAGGGAGGGTATGAGTGGACACTCCTGTACCCCTATCAATATACCAAAAAACAACTTAGGAGTGACTCCGTGACAATAGAAACCAAAAACAAATAAATATGTGTTAGACACTACTGGATCCCCACCAGACTACGGTAAACCAATTACTTGGCAACCCCCAAGTGGCAATCAACAAGTAGCAACCTTTGTCCTAATGTGTTTACAAACATCAGATGGGGCAGGTCTACCTCTTTGCAAAAGGACCCTCACTCACCACTGGTTGGTGACATGCTTCGTCATTGGGTCCCCGCTGGGGTGGCCAAATGCCCCCCCAGCGTGCTACAACGCCTGATTTACAGCGGGATGGTGATGAGTGTAACAGTGATATAACTCAAAATGTGAATTTTAAATGTGAGTGCAGAATTAAAAAATACAAGATTGAAACCCGTACAAAATTTTAATAAGGGCAAACCTGTATTGGGATTAAAAACGTGTATATGCGGACCAAGCTAGGTTCTATATTAGGAAACCTGTGCCCTTAGATAAAATAATAGGTCAACATGTTTCTGCTGGTAAATACGCAGATTCGCTCAGCATTCGTCAGGACCATAACAAATAGCAGTCCGGTGGTATGCACGCACTAAGGTGCACCCTCCTGTGAGGCTCTTAGTGTGAAAAAGAGACAAAAATATTTTTGGTGATATTACTCACAGAAGCCAAAGTTACCTGTAGAAAAAGGGGAAAAAAATCATACTAACACATAATGACAAAGACCAACATTCAGTTCATTTTTGATAATTATTTCAATGTTTAAAGCGACATGACATTTTCACATAGCCTCTGTATATTGTAGTGCTATCAATATGGTATAGTAGAGAAACTCCTAGTCAATGATTAGAGGAAGGAATACCTCATTCCTTTGTGAATATGTAATTAGTTTCAATAAGGAAGAGGAACAGAAGGCATTTATTCCACACAAATAACAGGTTAATTCAACCAGCGTTTTTGCCTAAGCAACATTAAGCGAAAATATTATGACCACATCAATCGAGTGCTTAAGCGAAAATAAGAAGGAAAAGGAAAGCAGACATATTTGGTCATCAGTAATAGCCAACCGGCATTACTAGATGGAGACACCATGGTTTATAATTTTAGTAATTCAATATCGCTTAAATAGAGGACAAAAGCACTCACAGGTCAAAGGAGAAGTGCTCTCATACTGGGTTATGACGGCGCGGGATTGTTTCATGCGGTGTCAAATCTAAGTGAAAAAGGAAAATGCAAACTTGGTATTACCTTCCACTTAGTTTCCTTCGTTTGTTAGCACCAAAAGGAAAACCGCTCGATCGCATTGTGGTGGGGTAACTTACTAGTACACACGCGACTCCCCGTGTACTACCTACGTTCAGGAATACCGTCAGCCCTTAAGTGAGTACAGTCTCCGTGCATCAACTATTAGTATCTGAATCGGTTCCGGTCACGTGACAGACGTGACCGAACGGCAGTAGGCAGGAAATCATTTTCGTAAAGGAGAAGTGTCCCAAAAACCCCCTTTGAGGATCGCGGTTCGAATCCCCTATCAGCCAAATATGTTTAATTGCATGTCAAAGTATTTAAGCGGGGACAAATACAAGAATTTAATAATAACTTCCTGCAAAATTAATTCATCATTGAAAGAACTAACTGAGATGACGATGCCATGTGCAGTAGTGTGGCTCACTGGTTAGAGGCGGCAGACCCGAGAGCAGAGGACGGCCCGGGACCAGGGTTCGATTCCCGACGCGGCAGGTTTCTGGACCAGGGTCAGCGGACTCGATAATTCTCTCGCCTCGGTGCCCACTCTGATCAGCGATCACACTCGGCAACTCTGGGCATAAGCTTGCCTCATCTGCACTAACGGCCCCACCAGACCGCCGGGGATGCCTGGTCTCACCCTGGAGATACCCATTAAGGGACCATCTCTCAGGGAAGCCAGGAAGGGTTTCGCAGCGGTCGAAGCGCGGAGATACTCCTCCGGGAGTCTATCCTAGCGCTATATAAACCCACAATTAATCAATTAATCATGAATGGTAAGTCGTGATGGTAACCAATTAATGTTAATATAAATACAACACTCCGGACAGTAAAATCAGGGATAATATAATTTTATTATCTAAAGTCCATCCGGATATAAATAACATGCGAAGGTCTACCCTTACTCTTGCCCTGACTATACACCCACACCAGGATAAGGATACAATTCTGACACTTCCGTGGACTCCAACACTAGTGGTTCGAGCACCGAGAGTACAGGCAAAAGAGGTAGAGGTAGGGGACGCAGTAGAGGACGAGGGAAGAAACATCAACAACAATACCCTTTCCAAGGTTGGCAACCTCCGTTCCCGCAACAAGGGATGGTACCTTATCACCAAAATGCCTTCCAATCACCTTTTCCCCCTATGATGGGCTGGAATCCACATTGTGTTCTACACCCACAGTTTAACACACAAACATACCCGCATCCTTTTTTAGACAGAGGCAGACGGGGCAGGGGACGACAGAAGGGCAATACCCAGGTACACTGGGAACAACCGGAGGCAGTGGGGGACAATACCCGGAGCAAGTCAGGGGACCAGAGAGCAGGCCCAAGCAGTGCGAAACCCTGATAACCAACCTCTAGTCCCATAATTTAAGTGAGGCTGAGAGAGATGTCCTGGAAAAAGGATTGGGTTTTATACCCACTCCCAAACTAGACCGGTTCAAACAGCTATGCGAACTGAGTGAATTTTTCAGAAAATTACGACTAAAGAGTTTCTTTGAAAACAGGGAGAATGACTCAACTGAACTGACTAAAAGTGACACTGACTTTAGACTTAAGTCCTCATTTACCCTCCCACCAAACACAATTCCACCTGAAATCCTTGCTTTTGAACAAGCAGTTTTTCAGGAAGTAGAGCGGTTAAATGAACCAACTCCCTTCAAGAACTTAACTGCAGCAGAATTTCAGGCCATCCAAACTTTGAAACAAAACAAAGGAATCAGTATCAAGAGTGCTGATAGGGGGGGTGGTGTGGTCCTTCAGGATAAGGTGGACTATGATAATGAGTGCAAACACCTACTGAAAAATTCCACCAATTACATTCCACTACTAGAGGACCCCACAACCGACTTACAGGATGAAATCTGTGAACTAGTTTCTACAGTGAAGAGAGATGGTCTGATTTCCAAAAAAAGAGACAAACTTCCTCACGACATCGGAAAGGAGGGTGCCATATTTTTATATATTGCCGAAAACCCACAAAAATGTGTTGCCACCCCCAGGGCGCCCCATCGTCTCGGGGATTAGTTCTCTTCTTAAACCCTCTTCAAGTACTGCAATTTTTTTTTTCTCAGACCGATTATACAGACCACTATTACTTATCTAAAGGACTCAAAGAGCCTCCTCTCCATGCTAAGAGCCATTACTATGCCGGATGAACCCTGCTTTCTTGTCACAATGGACATAGAATGTCTCTACACCTGTATTCCACAGGATGAAACCATAAAAGTTGTGAAGGAGGCTTTGGATAAAGGACCATGGGATTTTACAACGTCACGTTCCTTTGTGGTGGATTGTGCCACCTTGGCTCTTAAGAGAAACTATTTTGAATATGAGGGCAAGATCTACCTCCAGGCCACGGGCACTTCAATGGGCAGCACTTTTGCCCCTTCAGTGGTAGGCCTGTATGTGTTCAACTTTGAGGTCAACAATATACTGGGCCCTACAAAACCATTTTCTGCTAATATCATCTTTTGGCAACGCTATAATGATGATGTGCTGATGATTTGGAAGGGGGAAGAGCACTCATTACTCAACTTCTTTTCTTGGGTCAACACCTGTGACCAACATCTAAAATTTACACATGATTATGCTGTAGACACCATCACATTTTTGGACGTTACCATCAACAGACAGGATGACCATCTTGAGACAAAAACGTGCTCCAAGCCAACTGCAAAGAACAACTTGTTACATTTTCCGAGTTACCATCCTCGATCTCTGCGTGAGAACCTCCCGTACGGACAGTATCTGCGGATACGCCGTAATTGAAGTAACCTTTCTGACTGCAAACAACAAGCAGAGGATCTAACAACAAAGTTGGAACACAGAGGATACCCTAAAAGAATAATTAACAAGAATCAAAAACGAGCGAGAAATCAACAGAGGGACACACTTCTGGTTGATCACCCCAAGACTAACAACAATGAAATCCCCTTAACATGTGTAACCACATATAACCAGCTATCAAATGCTGTGACTAAATGTATTTCAAAACACTAGAAAATAATCACCAGCAACAAACAAAAATGGGAGAAACCTCTTTTTTCATACAAAAGAGCTACAAGTCTTAAAGACTCTTTGGTTCACACACGCCCAAGGGATATGATAACCAGTAAACAGGATGCAACCGTTTTGAATGCATGAGGCCTACCAGCAGTTACTGGCCATTTCCCGTGCCATCTCACTACCCACACAAAAACATTGAACCTGACTAATGGTCAACAATGGGAACAGCGTTGTCATACAAATTGCAATACGGCCAACGTTATTTATTTAATAACGTGCCCTTGCAGCCTACAGTATGTGGGTATGACTTCTAGGCGCATTAAGCTTAGGATAGGGGAACATCGCAGCAATATCCGCTGCCGAAAATCAACAACCAAGCTGACTGCCCATTTCCTAGAAAGACAAAATACCCTAAATGACATGCAGTGGACGATTCTCGAGCACCTGGAAGCTGGATCAGAGACCAAGTTGTTTGAAAAAGAACAACGTTGGATTTATCGTCTAGCCACTAATCAAAACGGGCTGAACGACGATATTCCCTGGGGAACAGTTATGAGCCATTGATCAGACTTTATGAGTCCAGCTGTTGGTCACATAGCACTTCTTAACATTGGGGGTGTACTTTAGGGTCTCCTACCTTACACATAGGGTGGCTCCATCCACACACCATCAATCTAACATACCATTGGGTCAACACATATGTATTTTGATGCCAAATACTCTGACTAGGGCCTTTTGACTGTGTATGTTGAATAGACAAGCTAACCACCCCATGTGCTACTGTGAGGATCGGATAAGACTTTCAGTGTTAACTTTTAATCAGTTCAAATTACCAATTCAGGCCATAATGTTATTTATATCCGGATGGACTTTAGATAATAAAATTATAATATCCCTGATTCTACTGTCCGGAGTGTTGTATTTATATTAACATTAATTGGTTACCATCACGACTTACCATTCATGATGGCATCATCATCTCAATTAATTCTTTCAATGATTAATTAATTTTGCAGGAAGTTATTATTAAATTCTTGTATTTGTCCCCGCTTAAATACTTTGACATGCAATTAAACATATTTCGCAGATAGGGGATTCGAACCACGATCTTCAAAGGGGGGTTTGGGCCACTTTACCTTTAAGAAAATGATTTCCTGTCTACTGCCGTTCAGTCACGTCAGTCACGTGACCGGAACCGATTCAGATACTAATAGTTGATGCCCGGAGACTGCACTCACTTACGGGCTGACGGTATTGCTGAACGTAGGTAGTACACGGGGAGTCGCGTGTGTACTAGTAAGTAACCCCACCGCAATGCGATCGAGCGGTTTTCCTTTTGGTGCTAACAAACGAAGGAAACTAAGTGGAAGGTAATACCAAGTTTGCATTTTCCTTTTTCACTTAGATTTGACACCGCATGAAACAATCCCGCGCCGTCATAACCCAGGATGAGAGCACTTCTCCTTTGACCTGTGAGTGCTTTTGTCCTCTATTTAAGCGATATTGAATTACTAAAATTATAAACCATGGTGTCTCCATCCAGTAACGCCGGTTGGCTATTACTGATGACCAAATATCTCTGCTACATTTTCCTTTTTCTTCTTATTTTCGCTTAAGCACTCGATTGATGTGGTCATAATATTTCCGCTTAATGTTGCTTAGGCAAAAACGCTGGTTGAATTAACCTGTTATTTGTGTGAAATAAACGCCTTCTGTTCCTCTTCCTTATTGAAACTAATTACACATTCACAAAGGAATGAGGTATTCCTTCCTCTAATCATTGACTAGGAGTGTTCTCTACCATACCATATTGATAGCACTACAATATACAGAGGCTATGTGAAAATGTCATGTCGCTTTAT
The DNA here is from genome assembly GCF_964263255.1 of Lissotriton vulgaris. Taxonomy (NCBI): domain Eukaryota; kingdom Metazoa; phylum Chordata; class Amphibia; order Caudata; family Salamandridae; genus Lissotriton; species Lissotriton vulgaris. The sequence continues at coordinate 1,087,988,605 of NC_141696.1, read as the reverse complement.
ACATGAAAATAATTATCAAAAAATGAACTGAATGTTGGTCTTTGTCATTATGTGTTAGTATGTCTTTTTTCCCCCTTTTTCTACAGGTAACTTTGGCTTCTGTGAATTACAGTGAGCTAGCACGGGTAATATCCGTGAGTAATATCACCAAAAATCTTTTTCTCTCTTTTACACACTAAGAGTCTCACGGGAGGGTGCACCTTAGTGCATGCATACCACCGGAGTGCTATTTGGTATGGTCCTGATGAATGCTGAGCGAATCTGCGTATTTACCAGCAGAAACATGTTGACCTATTATTTTATCTAACGACACAGGTTTCCTAATATAGAACCTAGTTTGGTCCGCATATACACGTTTTTAATCCCAATACAGGTTGGCCCTTATTAAAATTTTGTACGGGTTTCAATCTTGTATTTTTTAACTCTGCACTCACATTTAAAATTCACATTTTGAGTTATATCACTGTTACACTCATCACCATCCCGCTCTGCTGTAAATCAGGCGTTGTAGCCAAATGCCCCCCCAGCGGGGACCCAATGATGAAGCATGTCACCAACTAGTGGTGAGTGAGGGTCTTTTTGCAAAGAGGTAGACTTGCCCCATCTGATGTTTGTAAACACATTAGGACAAAGGTTGCTACTTGTTGGTTGCCACTTGGGGGTTGCCAAGTAATTGGTTTACCGTAGTCTGGTGGGGGTCCAGTAGTGTCTAACACATATTTATTTGTTTTTGGTTTCTATTGTCACTGAGTCACTCCTAAGTTGTTTTTTGTTGAGTTTCTGGTACACCACAAGACACTGAGGTCCTGGTTTCCTGCGCACAGTTCCGTGCCTACACAGAATCCCCTCAACATGGCACACCCAATGTTTGGTCTTTTATTTGAGACACTTGAGTAGTGCTTTTAAAAGTCCACAACACCCTCACTCCTGTTTCCGGTTGACAGTAGTGACGGATTAACCTATCTATACAAATGAGTTTATTCAAGCTTGAGATTTTAAAAAGGTTCGTACTTTGAATTACTACCCGTTGTGCTACAATTCAGTTAAATAGTTTTTTTTCAACTGTGTCCTAATGATTGATGTTGAAATTGCCTGCATAGTCGGGTGCCCGTCTGCAATCATTTGCAGGTGTTTGGGGTGCCCTTGGAAGGCATGGCAGTACTTTTTGTGGTGAGTGCTGAGGCAGCTTACCCGATTGAGCTTTTCTACTCGTGGGTTACCTTTCCTGCAGTAAATTCGGACAGAGATACGTTTCATGTTTACACTCCCACTGCTGTGACTAATGTGTTTACACCATAGAGGACACAGGAGAATCTGATTTCAGCCTGGCAGCATCAAGTTTGGTTTAATGGTGCCCATTCCCCACACTGTGGCTGCAGTCTAGATGGGTCCCTTGACAATTCCTTGGGCCACTTGGCTGGTCTTGGCCGGGTTTACTCTGCACCCACGTTACCTTACAGTCCCCATTGTGGATTTGAGAGTCCTTTATGCCTCTGTTGTAGGGGTGCTTAGGACTTTAGTGCAATATGTTTCCCGTAACATCCAGGTGGGAGCACCTGGTGCTGTGGCGCAACCAGTTGGACAGCCGGGATAAAAATTAGTCCCATTATGGTTAATTTGGTTATGGGTAAGCGCCCGCAAGGGAAAGACGATATGCCTTTTTGGCTTGCCGAAAAATTTGACCAACTGGAAGAAGTATTTCCTAATACGACTCCTTTTGAGAAACACATGATTCTAACAATCAGTTTGCAGAAAGACTTAGTACCAGAGGTAACAGATTGTGAGACCTGGGGTAAAATATTTTCGGCAGTCTATGCTAAGTGCTGTCTATGATTGTCTTGCCCTCCGTGATCGAGCTTGTTCAAGATCAACACAGTCTGGAGACGGCTGTTGAATTGTGAATGAGACTTGTCGAAGTGTTTGATGTAGTTTCCAATGTCATCCTTGCTACTGTTAAGGGGGATGCGGTAAACTTTCAGGTGTCCAATGCTTTACGCAATGTCCCCGATGCCAATAAACCCAGGCAGTTACCAAAAATCATTGCGGAGGCTTATAAGACCATTGGCCGTATTAGTTTTGGTATTAAGCCTTTTGCTAAAACAGCAGCACAACCGCAAACTCAGACGGCTAAGTCTAACAATGACGACCATCCAGTCTTTCCAAAACAGAATTTGAAAAATAAAAAACAGGGGAAGCAGCAGAAGAAACAGGGGTTGCGTCCTGCATCACCAATACCTGTGTCTGCTGAGCTCACATATGATTTGCGCGACTGCGCGAGTATTAGGTCACCTGATCGATTTCAGGTTACTAATCAACGTTCTCCTCATTCTTTGCAGGAAATCAGTCTCACAAATCGGTGGAAGAGAACGCGACAAAGGCCGGGGTGCCACACAAGGACGTGAGCAGTACCTCCAGAAGGATGGTAAAGGAAAGCAGGCCGACTTTCAACATCAACGCCCCCAGGTTCAGAAAACGAAGGTTGCTGCTTTAACCCCGAGGTATGCCACGGATAGTGAGAACACAGCTTCGGAACCTGACATGGGCGCTAATGCTGCTCGACAGCACGGCGGAGGTTACAGTAATGTGGCAAGCAGTGAGTCCGTATCTGAAGGCGACAGCAACTGACACTTTCATCACTGTAGAAACAGCTGACACTAGAGTGGCTCCCCCTGACAGACTATACGACATAGTCCTTTTAATTGAAGGTGACATACAGCATGATATAAAAGTTTTTTGGGGGAAAATCTGACCTCTTCATATGACATTTTGTTAGCAGGGGAAGACTGGCCCTCACCTTTTGTTTTAGCTGCTCCGAGAGGGGAGGAGGTAATCCTCCCTAGTTTTGGTCACACAGTGCCGAAGGAGCAGGCGCAGAATTTTGCAGAAGAGTAGGCTTAGGTACTTGCACCACCTCTGTACCGTACTCAATGTGGATGGGAAAAACTTTCGCTCAGACATGAGAGTCCATTGCAGTCTATGCCACAGCCTTAACCCCAATATCCCATGCGGCGTGAGGCGAAAGCTCCAGTTGCAGAAATCCTTGTACAATTGGAATATCAAGGTGTAATTGAGACATGTGTGCCACCCATGAATAAACTTCTTTTTACTGTAGCCAAACCTGATGGGTCGTACCACCTAGTATTGGATTACCGGCATTTGAACTCCTATTGTCAGACCTGCGCCATGCAGAATACCCACAGTTTGGCCCTAGTTGATAGTCTAGTGAGAAAAAGGTTTAAGACCACGCTTGACATATCAATGGCTTTTTTTGCCATAACCTGTCCTTTTACTTTTGGCATCAAAGACAGCCATGGGCTAGAAAAACAGTCCAGGTGTCTTTGCCGCACGTGTAGTTTTTCTATTAGAGAGCATCCACCCTGATGCGTACTCGTATGTTGATGATATTTATCTCACAGGCGAACGATAATCCAGCACTGCCAGCACCGCTTAAATATAGAACAACCCCTTCATTGTCCATCATGTAAGTTCCCAGGATAACCTAAGAATAACTACAGGCTCGACACCGAGGCCAAATAGGAAACAGCCAAGATGGGACTCATTAACTGTAGATCCCTACCTGAGCATGCGCTAGAAATTAATTTACTACTGGAAGGAGAGAAATTAGAGGCTCTCTTTATCACTGAAAGTTGGCTCAGAGACAGCTCAGCCCCTGATATTGCAAAAGTACTTCCCCCAGGCAACAAAATTGCCCACCTTGATAGGGAAGGAGCAATAGGAGGAGGACTGGCTATTATACACCAGGCTCAACGAGAATGCATAATAGCCCCTCTGCATATCAACAACGCCAAAGCCTGTCGCTTCAGATTATCCTTCTCCGCAACCAACTCCTTTGCCGGGGGGTTAATCTATAGGCCCCCAGGACCCTCCACTGGGTTCCTAGACTCAGCCCCAGACCTATTTGCAAGTATGCTTATAGACAAAAACGCCATTACAGTGCTCGGTGACCTTAATCTCCATTTGGATGATCATCACAACCCTTGCGCCAAGAGATGCCTAACCGATACGGAAGCCCTACAACTTGTACAACTAGTGTCCTCCGGTACACATGAGAAAGGACACACTTTAGATCCCATCTTCTCCAACGACCAAAGACTGAAAGTATTAGACCCAATCTGGATGCCTTGGACAGATCATGCCTTTATCCCATTTGAGCTCCAGATCCCCAGTACCGTCCCTAACAAAACCAACACGGTTATAGGACGGAAATGGCCAAAAACTGTACCAGAGGCCTGGATCCGTGACCTGGAGTCCTCCACACCCCCGGAAACCAAAGACTTGCACAAGGCACATAACAACTGGCACACCTGGATGAGCAGTTCCATTAATAGAAACTTCAGGAAGCCAGGCCCCCTATTACATAAAAATACCAACCGATCCTCATGGTTCTCCCCCACGCTAGTGCAGGAGAAAAAGAACTGCAAAAGACTGGAGAGAGAGTGGAGGAAGTCGTATGGCCCCGAATGAAAACTTCATACAGAGCGGCCATCCGGCGCTATCAAAATAGCGTCTGGAAAGCACAGGACATCTTCTATGAAGATAGAATTGCCAAATCCTCCAACTCCCCTAGGGAATTATTCAAAATTGTAACGTCCCTCACTAGCCCAGCCCAAGAGCCCAACAGCCCAGAACATTCCAAAGAAAGGTGCAATGGACTGGCAACTTTTTTCAAGAATAAAATTGAAATCATCTATAACTCCCTCCAGCCCAAACCCCCAGAGCGGCCGGCAAACATCCCCTCCACGTTACCCGAATCTCATAGCCTTGCTCTACCGGACGGAACAGTCCTGATGACAATCCCCCCCTTGGAACTAGAGCAGACAACAGCATTAACAAAAATAAAAATCAGGCTCTCCCTCAGACCCTGCACCCCCTAATATTCTTGCCCAAGATGGGAAAGCTGTTGCCACCCAACTGAGGAACCTCATCAACCTCTCGTTTGAGCAGGGCATTGTTCCAAATGAATGGAAACATGCCGTCATCAAACCCCTGCTAAAAAAACACACCCAGACCAAGCTGAACTCTCCAATTACCGACTAAAATCCCTTCTGCCAATGGTGGGCAAAATGGCGGAGAAACACGCGAACTCCGTAATCTCCACCTTCCTTGAAAATAATGACATAATCCACCAAACATAAATGGGGTTTCGACCCAAGCATAGCACTGAGTCAGCACTGCTGGTGGTCACTGAACAACTTAAATCAATCTTAGATCAAGGAAAAATGGCAGCTGTGGTACTTTTAGACCTCAGCGCCCCATTTGATACAGTCGACCACTCAGTGCTAACACAAATAATGGAAGAAGTGGGCATAAAAGGTACAGCAAAAGAATGGGTTACCTCGTTTCTAAGTGACAGATCCTTCCAATGTGTGACAGGTGGATTCAAGTCCGATCCCTTCCCGGCCCCCTGGGGAGTAACTCAGGGATCTTCCCTGAGCCCTACCCTTTTTAATATTCATCTCAGCCCCCTAGCACGCATCATTCAAGATTTTGGTATCTCCGTCGTGTCTTACGCGGATGATACGCAACTAGTCTTTTCAATATCAGACACCCTGAATTCTGCCCTCTGACAACTCACCCCGTGCCTCGAGAGAATTGGATCATGGATGCTTGATTGCAAACTCAAGTTGAACGGGGATAAAACGGAGCTGATGATGCTGGGCAATAACCGGAATTCCCATGTTGATATGCCATGGCCCGTTCGCTGGGGACCACCCCCATCATCCTAACCAGCCATAAAATCTGGGCATGTGGCTAGACAAAAATCTCACAATGGAGACCCAGGCTAAAAAGCTCTCCGGTATCTGCTTCGGGACACTACGCATGCTCAGAAAGATCATGCCCCTACTGCCCGAAGATGGCAAAAAAACGGTGGACCAGGCCTTAGTGGTCTCAAGGCTGTATTACGGCAACTCCCTCTTCCTGGGTTCCCCGAAATATGTAGTGAACGGTCTGCAGGTCATACAAAACGCAGCAACTCTGTTACTACTAAACATACCTAGACGCCAGTCAATCACACCCAGACTGAAGGAACTTCACTGGCTTTCTGTTCAGGCAAGAATCAAGTTTAAGGCACTCAATCTGGCTTATCGTGCCATGCACGGGAAGGGCCCGGCACTTATTAAAAAACTGGTTACCCACTACATTCCCCAACGACAATTGCAATCCAGCTCAAAATTCCTCATGAAGAATACCATTGCTAAAAGAGCCAGAAAGGGGGGGGGTAGATCCTTTTCCCACCTTGTACCCAAACTCTGGAACAGCTTGGATCCCGACATCCGATCCATCCAAAATGAAACCCAGTTCAGGAAAAAAATCAAGACCTGGCTCTTTCCACAAGGCTAGTCTCTCCCTCCTGCTCTTCTTCGCATCGCAGCGCTGAGATGCCCAAGGGTAGTCACGCGCTTTATAAATCCCATAAACATAAACATAAACATAAACATTATGGCCGCATCTGTGTCGTGTTGATTGCATCATTGTTATGTTTGCAAACTTCGGTTACAAATTTAACTTTGATGAATCTCACATTGCAGAGTACACAGTGTAATTCCTGGGCTATGAGCTCAACAATGAAGGTCGAGGTTTAGCTCCTCACATACTCTAGAAAGGGCACAGCTGCGTGCTCCAACAACTCCGAAAAAACTACAATCTTTAATGTTTTTTTAAAATTCCGGGCATACTTACATTCCTAATTATGCCCAGTGTATCAAGCCGCTATATGCCTTGCTACAACCTACTTTTACAAGATCATGCCGGCTGCCAGATCATTCATCTATACTGCAATCATTGCAGTCTGATCTTCTTGAATCTAAATGCTTACTGACTCGTGACAACCACACAAACCTGGTAATAAGAACTGTGCCAGGCGCAGTGGGTTTCACACACTTGACGTTTAATGAAGGAGACAAGGTCCCTATTGCTTACAAGCCACACTTGTACATATCGGCTGAAATGCGGTTTACTACTGTCGAGAAAGTCTTGACTGCAGTGCAGATTGCGATTCTGAAAGAGAGAGCACTATCGCAGGAGAAATGCATGTTGGTTGTTACACCGTATCCTGCCCTTGAGGCAGTGACAAAAGCCAGTTACCTAATTCAAAAGCTTTGCATCCAAGTTGGATACAATGGGCCACATCCTTGATGTCTTCGGATGTCACGTTTATCTTTGATTCCTCATTGCAAACTTAGGAGTATTTACAGTATGAATTTGTTCATCCTGCTCCTTAGTCCTTGTGCCTGCTAGAGGATTTCCATTGTATCATTTAGATTGACGGTTCGGCACCACCGGCGACAGAGTCCAAGCTTGCTTATTCAGCGGCCTGCGCAATAGTGGTGGGTATCATGGTGAATGGAGAGTTCAGGTCCGATGTCCTGCATACTCAGACATTAGGGGACTGTTCCACCCAATTGGCAGAGCTACTGGCTCTGGTATTGCACTGGAGTATGCAGATGCTTGTGTGACAATCATTCAATCAATCATATCATTTGTAAAGCGCACTACATACCCTTGGGGGTCTCAAGATGCTGGGGGGAAGCTACTACTGTTGGAAGAGCCAGGTCTTGAGAAGTCTCCTGAAGGTTAGAAGGTCTTCGGTCTGCCACAGGCAGATGGGAAGGGTGTTCCATGTCTTGGCGTCGAGGTGGGAGAATGATCTGCTGCTGGTGGACACTCTTCAGATGCTGGAGACAGTGGTGAGGGCGCAGTCTGCGGAGTGGAGCTGGCGGGTGGGGGTGTAGAGGCTGAGTCGGCTGTTGAGGTATGCTGGTCCGGTGTAATGGAGTGCCTTGTGAGCGTGGGTAAGGAGTTTGAAGGTTTTTCTCTTGTTGACAGGGAGCCAGTGCAGGTCTCTCAGGTGGGGTGCGATGTGGCTGTGGTGAGGTATGTCGTCGATCAGGCGTGCAGAGATGTTCTGGATGCGTTGGAGCCGTTTCAGGAGTTTAGCCGGGGCTCCTGCATAGAGTGCGTTTCCGTAGTCCAGTCTACAGCTGACGAGGGCCTGGGGGACCGTCCGTCTTCTTTCGGTGGGGATACACTTGAAGATCCTGCATGCGGAGGGTGTTGAAGCAGGAGGAGGAGACGGCGTTGACCTGCTTCGTCATGGAAAGGGTAGGGTCGAGGATGAACCCTAGGTTGCGTGCGTGGTCGGTGGGTGTAGGGGATGCTCTTAGTGCAGTCGGCCACCAGGAGTCATCCCAGGCTAAGGGGGTGGATCCGAGGATGAGGACCTCTGTCTTGTCTGAGTTCAGCTTCACTTGGCTGTTCCTCATCCAGTCGGCGATGGCCTTCATTCCTTTGTGGAGGTTGGCTTTGGCGGTGTGGGGGTCTTTGGTGAGTAAGAGAGTCATCTGGGTGTCGTCGGGGTAGGAGATGATGCTGAGGTCATGCCGTCGTGTGACGTGGGCGAGTGGTGCCATGTAGACGTTGAACATCGTTGAGCTGAGGGATGAGCCTTGGGGTATGACGCAGATGATCCTGAAGGCTTTGGAGTGGAAGGGGGGAGGCGGACGCTCTGTGTTCTGCCAGAGAGGAAGGAGGTGGTCCAATCCAGGGCCTTGTCTTGGGTTCAATGTGTCCGGTGACAGATTCTGTCATCGGCGGCTGACAGGTCTAGGACTGGGACAGGTCCAGGATGCTGTTCTCCTCGAGGAAGCTGGTCAGGCTGGTCAGTTGTTTGTTGACAGCTTTTTCAATGACCTTTGCCGGGGAACAGGAGCAGGGAGATGGGTCGGAAGTTCTTGCGGTGCTTGAGGTCCGCCTTGGGTTTCTTGAGTAAGTCGTTGATCTCTGCATGCTTCTAGCTCTTCAAAGAGGTTGCTGTCTCGAAGGAGATGTTGATAGTTTTCTGGAGATGGGGAGCAATGGTGCTTCTGGCTTTGTTGAAGATGTGGTGTGGGCAGGGGTCTTCTGGGAATCCGGAGTGGATGGTGTTCATGATCTTGATGGTGTTGTCGTCATTGATGTTGGTCCAGGAGAGCAGACGGTTGGTGCGGGTGGTGGTCATGGGAGCAGGGGTCTCAATGGTTGCTGGGGTGGTGACGGCGTCAAAGCTGTTGTGGATGTCTGCGATCTTGCGATGGAAAAAGGTGGCCAGCGAGTCACACAGGTCTTGTGAAGGTGGGATGTCGTTGGTGTTGGAGCTGTGGTTGGAGAGTTCCTTCACAATGTTGAAGAGCTCTTTGCTGTTGTGTGCATTGTTATGTTATGTTATGTTATATGGTCTCTTTTATAGCGCACCGCTACTCCAAGGAGTGTCCCGGCGCTTTGGCAAAGAGAACTGGAAAAGAGTACACAACACAGCAACTCACCGATGGCCGAAAGAATATTATTGGGAGAAAAGCCAGGTCTTCAACTCCTTTCTGAAAGAGAACAGACTGTTGGCTTTTCTTAGGGAGACGGGGAGCTTATTCCAGCATCGACGTGCCAAGTATCGAAAGGAGCGACCTCCAATACGAGCGCGTCTGACATGGGGGAACAACGGCTTTGGCCAACAAGGCCGACCGTAGAGTCCTCCTAGGAGCGTAGAAGGCCATGAGCTTCCCAATGTATTTTGGGCCAATCGAATGAAGGGCCTTAAAAGCAAGGGTCAAAACCTTGAAAGTAATTCTCTTAGAGACAGGAAGCCAGTGCAGTCTCTTGAGCAGCTCCGAGGCTTTTTCCCTACGCTGGAGACCAAAAATGATTCTTGCAGCAGAATTCTGCACGATCTGCAGACGTGCCAAAAGATATTTGGGCAGGCCGAGGTAATGGGCATTCGCGTAGTCCAAACGCGAGCCTATCAAAGCCTGAACAGTGTTTTTTTATGTTGCAGAGACAACAACAGAAGAAACTTCCGCAGCATTTTCAGAATGCCGAAGCATTTCCCTGACAGCCCAATGACCTGGGGTCTGAAAGAAAGGTCGTCATCGCACAGAACACCAAGATTTTTGGCTTTTGAAGAGGCAACGTCAGGAGGGAACATGTCCTGAGGCCACCATGTCTTCCAACTGGGATCAGGCGGACATCCGAAAAAAAGCAACTCCGATTTATCGGAGTTGCATTTCAGACTGTACCGCTGAAACCAGTCAAAAACAACGCCCAGGCATTCTTTGATCCGACTACCATCGAAGGCCTCACCCTTATTGCACGTAAAAAGGAGCTGGGTGTCATCAGCATTAGATATGATCCAGGCACCAAAGGATTCCGCCTCCGCTTCCAGAGGGGCCATATAGATATTAAAGAGGGTGGGGCTCAGGATAGACCCCTGAGGAACCCCCACCTCCAGCGGCGGCATTTCGGCGGAGAACGGTGGTGCCCAGACCACTTGTCGGCGGCCGGTCAGAAATGACTTAAACCAGTTCCACACCGTCCCACGAAAGCCGATCTCCCAGAGTCTTAAAAGGAGACCGTCGTGGGGAACGGTGTCAAAAGCCGCTGACAAATCCAACATAACTAAGATAGCCTTACCCCCAGAGTCAAGAGTCTCTCTGATGGCATCGGTGATCTCGAGAAGGGCTGTCTCCGTGCTAAAATTAGCACGGAAACCCGATTGAGAATCATGCCAGATGTTATTGCTCTCGATAAAGCTGGAAATGGAGAGATGCACGCATTGGTGTCTAGGCGGTCTTTGAAGGAGGTCTTTTTGGCGGATCTGATGAGGTCGTGCTGTCTGCGGGTGGCGTTCTTGTGGGCTGTAAAGCTTTCTGGTGTTCGTTCACAGATTCAGTTTTTTTGGGTTTTCGGCAGGATCGCTTGCAGGCCTGGAGGACTTCGGTGAACAAGATGGCTTTCTTGTTGCTGTGGGTGTTGGAGCGCTTCTTGAGAGGGGCGAGGGTGTTGGCTCAGTCGTTTATCCACTGTATGAGGTTACGGGCTGCGGCGTCGGGATCCGTCAGGTCTGCGAGTGGGCTCTGGGAGAGGGTGGTGGTTAGCTGGTCTTCGTGACTTTGCTCCAGCGGCGGCGAGGTATCTGCTGGGTGCGGTGGTGTGAGTTGGGTTTCTGGAAGGTGAAGTGGATGCAATGGTGGTCGGTCCACTGGAGTTCGTTGGTGCAATTGAAGAAGACATGGGAGCTTGCTGAGAAGATGGGGTCAAGAGTGTAGCCGGTGGAGTGGGTGGGTGTTGTGACGAGTTGTCTGAGGTTGGTGAGGTTGTCGTTCAGGGTGGAAGAATCAGAGGCTTTATTGTTCTCGAGGTGGAAGTCCAGGTACCCGAGGTGAATGTAGTCTATGGAGGGGACGGTGTGTGTGCTGATGAAGTCAGCGATGGAGTCGGTGAACTGCGGTCGGGGTCCGGGGGGTCCGTAGACGAGGGTACCTCTGAGGGTGGTGTTGGAGTCGGTGTGGATCTGGAAGTGCAGGTATTCGGCGGTACTGAGGGCATCGTCAGTGTATGTCTAGATTTTGATAGTGTTCCTGTGGACGATGGCAATTCCTCCTCCTACTCTGTTGGTGCGGTCCTTGAGGGTGATCTTCTAGCCTTCCGGGATGGCTATGGGGATGTCGGGTGCTGAGGAGGGTTTCAGCCAGGTCTCCGTTAGGAAGGCAACGTCTGGGGCTTTGGTGTCGAGTAGGTCCCAGAGTTTGATGGCGTGTTTGCGGGTGGAGCGGGTATTGAGCAGGATGCTTTTGAGGAAGTTGGGTTCTTTGGTCAGTGGGTTGGTGGGCCGAATGCTGGTCAAGCTGCAGTTCCGGCAGGAGAAGGGTCCTTGAGTGCGCTTTGGGGCAGCCAGGCAGCAGGTGTATGATCATCTGGGCAATGAGTGCGTGGAGGGTGTTGGAGTTGTAGCGGAGTTGGGTGTCATGGTGTTCGTGAGGACCAGTGGTTCTGGCGCTGGGCGTGGTCCAGGCGCGGATGGGCGCAGACGGGCTTGCCTTAGGCGCGCCTTCGGTGCGCATGCTGAGTGCCCGCTGCGCTGCCTCCATATGAAGAGATGTGGGAGGGAGGAGCAGATGGGAGGCAGGAGTGGGGTGGCGAGTGGGAAAGCAGGGGGGCGGGCCGCAGGGGACGCAGTGGTGGTAAAAACGGAAGGGGGAGCGGGCGGAGTTACAGAAGGCAAAATAGGGGCACAAAGGACAAGTGTGCTGGTGAAGAATCAAGAACAAGGGCAAGACAACAAAATAAACACAGTCCTGACAATTGGCAGAGCAGAATGCAGGCAATAACAACCGGGGCACGAAACAACTGCAAGCCGCAGCAGCAGCGGGCTCAGGGCACACAGGTGGGGCTGTGGGGCTGTGGGGCTGTGGGGCTGTGTGGTGGTGAGGGGAGCGACCTGCTTGGTGACAGGGTCAAGGGTCGCTGTACTCTTATTGCAATGACTACTCTTATTGTAAGTGACTTTTACTGCTGTGTTCAGTCTTACAATGAAAAGGTATTCTTTTGGACTCAAAATGAATATCGAGATTCCAACGGTAGAACAATCAAACACAAAATGTTATGGGTTCGAGCCACAGAACTTAAAAAACTTCTGCCACTTGTGTTTGTAATTCATACTCTTAGACACCAGCGCGTAGGAGTACACGCTGTTGGTAACTGTCTTGCTGATCAAAAAAGCAAAGACAGCAGTAGCAACATATGTAGTAGTAGCAATTACACGTTCCAAAAGTAAGATTGATGATGACATCTTGGCAGTCATTCCTGCAACAGAAAAGGGAGGTTATTACCCTAGAGGTTTCCCTTCTAAATACTCTTATCATTTAAGTCCTGATAAAGTTCCCTATGTGAGAATTAATGACGTTGGTGACGGATTGATTCCCAACGAGGACCGCAGGCAAACCTTGATTACAGCCGCTCACGAAGGCATGGCCTTGGCGCATGCCAGAGTTTCAGCGACTGTTTCTATCTTAGCGTTACTGGTGGCACGGATTGTACAAACAGACGCTTGATTATGTCCTTCATTGTGACCTTTGCCAGTGGATCAAACCTTCAACTGCTGAGCGGCCACCACAAACATAGTTGTACATATCTCATAAACCACTTAGGTGCATTATTTGTATCACTGCGGTCCTTTCTCCTTAGATACTGCGTATAAGTACATCTTAGTTGCAGTGGATTTGTGCACACTCTTTATTTGGCTCTGGCCACAATGTAAGGAATTTGCGTGTCTTTGTGAGAATATTTGTATGTGGCACGCTTCATTCTTACCGTGGTCCAGCGTTCGCCTCTAAGGCATACAAGCATGTCATGAGGTCTTTGGGGGTGCAGGTCAAATTTTTGTCTCCATACCAGCCTGAGGGCAATAGTGTTGTTGAATGGATGATCAGTGACTTAAAGCAATCTTTGACACCTAGGGTTTTAGGTACTGGCAGGAACTGGCTGGCCCATCTGTATAGCATTCAATGTGCACTTAATAATCTCCCTAGAAGATCTCTGGGTAGGCGGACCCCATACGAAATGCTCTTTGGAATAAAGATGTTTGTTCCGGACCTTGAGGGTCTAGACATGGCGGCGTCTGCCTCACCCGTTGACGTAGATGATCATTCTGCTGTATTACAGAAGCTACAAGAGACTCGAGACAGTATTGCAAAGGAACACTTGCCCTCAACAACTGGTGCTACACTTCATATTCCGGTAGTTGGCTGGCTACGCTGAGTCGGTAACCTGGTCCGTGAGAAGGTAGAGAAAAAGAAAGAGTTCTGCCCCTCACATCGTGCACCAGTTCTTGTGTTTGGTGTGCAGGGTAAAAGAACAGTAATTTTACCTCCACTTCCTGGTCGCAAGGATAACAAGTACATCTCTATTGACAATGTCAAATTACAGAGAGTGGCCGATTCTTCGTAGTATGGCTCCAGCGGTCTCTTGTCCAGCAATGCTGAGAAATTCTGTTTTGGCTCCGGGGAATACCAAGAGGCCTGACTTTGCAATCGAGATGCATACAGTTACAAATCCTTTATTGGATCCACCAGCTGGTGATCCCAATGATGATACTGAGTATACCTATCCCACTGATGTGTCATTGCCTGGTGTGCAGTCAGGTGCGATTGACCAGTCACGTTTTTCATTTTACACTATCTCTACCACATCGAGTTCCCCATCGAAAATTTCAATTTTTGCTGTTTGGTTTAAAATTAATTTTTTGATATCCCCTTGGACTTACATATGGCTGGTACTTATTTCAATGTTTTTATTCATGTCAATTGGATTTGTAGTTGTATTTTTCCATCTGGTAAATGGTCATTATGTTAAAGAACGATCTACAATTAGGGTAATCGATGGAACTTTGGCACCCCACTTCTCGTCCCACATCATAAAGAGGGACCAAACTTTTGTCAACATCACAGTTTGGCCTGTATTAGATGGGATTGTATGGGATTTAGTTAAATTTCAGATTCATGGCCCTACAGAGGTCATAAATGTCCACAATGTACTTCGTGTTTCGATGGGGGATGTTGTAAAACAAAACATATGCTCTGATGATTGGGATGTCCAAGCTGTAGAGGCTCTTTTTTCTGATTTGAAATATTGTGCTGCTTTTGATGCTCAAGATTTGTACTTAGACTCAGCTAATTATGCAGACTTATTCTGCTACCAACGCTATGGCAATCATTTTCTGCATAAAGCCAACTCGTTTAGAAATATGGTTACTTATACACAATGGGAACATTGTCAGGCTCCCAATGAGGGCCGCTTGAAAACTCTTTTGCAAAAGTTTAGTTATTTTACTGATTTTAATTAATCCAATCCTGATGCCTTTTATTTTAGGATGACAGCTAAGTCCTTTTCCAAAGTTAGACTCACCAACACTTAATTACTGTATTCGAACTCCTTAAATGATCAATTAGCTATAGGGGGCTATGAGCTGTGGAAAGATACTGTTGATCTCAAATCTGTTTGGGGTTCTAAGGGCTGGCAAGTGCAGGGCACTGAAGCTTTGCGTTGTGCATATCTTATCCCGAATCTTATGTAGTTTTTGAACTTTATTGTTTACAGCTTAGATACAAAGGATGATTATTATGGCAGAAAAAGTGCAGATTCATTCCAACATCGTTTTCTGGGTCTGGCCCCTGGCTACACACAGGTTAGGGTTGATCCCCATTTTGAAAACGCCCATTCTGTTACTACCTATTCATTAGGCATGTTATGTCAAAACTGGCTTAAATATTCCAAGTTAGCGTCAGTTAAACTTCATTCGTCCAAATTGTCTGACGATGTTGATTTGAATGACTTCGTTAAAGGCCCTGTAGGAGGCATGTCAAAAAGATGGATGTATGCTATTTACAACGAAGTTCGGAAACTGTCTCAAATTGAAGCTGCTTCTAGATTACAAACCATTGACCAAGCTAATTTGGAAATAGTGCTTGCAGTTGTTGATAATAGCATTAATACCCTTTCTTCCCGAATTTACACATTAGTTAATATTGTTTCATCTGTTGTTGATATTGTACAGGATGAAGTGTCTGTTTTGTACCATAGTCAAAATCAATTGTGTTCTATTATGCAGTTTGCTTGGACTTTACAAACTTTAAAATCTGGGAAAGTGCCTTGGGACTACATGAACACCTCTTCTCTATTTTTACCGCTTAATTTGACTGAAAAGCAACAATTAATGTCTATGAAGGATGCTGCATATTTACTTTTGCATATTGAAAAGTTGGAATTTTCACCTATTTCTGTTGCAGAATCTAATTCAGCTGTATGGCTCTTTCATGGGTTAATAGAACTTCCTTTCCCCTTGTTTAAATTCAATTCATGTATGAAACACTATGCCGTAGGCCTGAGGGAGGGTGAAGAAGTGTATTTGAAGGGCAAAGAGTGCACTTCTACACCTGATCACTCACTAGTTTGTAAGAACATACAATTGCACGGCTCGTGCAACACGCAAGCTCCAACTTTAGCATGCATTTTGAAGGGTAATCCAGTGCCAGCTATTACACCAACTTTCACGTTGCTAGCTAATGGTAGCTATTTACTTTTAAATAATGAAGAATACTGTGGTATGCTGGCAGGGATTCCATACATTGTGACCGTCTCCCATTGTGTAGTCTGCTGTAAGAATGTGCTTTTTTCCGCCTCCGCATGGGAAACTCGATGTGTCCATCTGGCCTTCTATTCTCACCGTGAAAGCAGAGTTCAACAAGATGAGTCGACTAAGTGTTCTATTGTCCCAGAAAGAAGTTGCCCCTACTTCTTCTCGTGAAACATTTGTCCTTCACGTGGTAAACACCTGCACCAAGGGGCATGCACTTTTAAATACTGATCTCCCACTACATTTAGGCGCTTTGATTCACACAATATTCGATGCCTTGTCAATACATGACTTGGTGATTTTATCAAAAAAGTAAGCTCTGGCCTTGTGACTTCATTCAAAACTATATTTGGTGTGATACCAGCATTTTTTCATCCTATTTTTTCCAGCATCTTTGGCAGTTTACCGTTTATTCACGCCTTGGCTGCCGGTGTACTTCTGTTGAATTGCTTGCTCAGAAATGGCTGCACAGTCTGTGTCACAAGACAACATGCCCGACTGCTCCAGCTTCTCAACCGAATGCTTGAATACTATGGAACGCTACCTCTGCCCACCTTGAGTGTGGCATATGGATTGTTCTTCCGGTTTTCATGTTTTCCATTGCATGGACTGCTGTTTTGAATGGGCTCTGGATTTGTGTCTCTGCAATATGGTGTCTCCTGACTCGGATTATGATCGACTGATGAGTCCCTTAGTTGCTCATGAGTTGGAATGTTCCGGTATCGGGATTATGGCCTGTGCGGCGGAGCATGGTGTGCTGGGAAATTGGAATATATGTGCGGCTGCACATGACTTCCTGGCACGCAGTTATATCAAAAAACACCCTGGTTGTGCTCTGATGGTGCTAGAGGCTCCAGATATCGAAGAACATGTATGCTCCTTCACGTTATTAAATTGGATGGCAGCATCATTTTCTGATGATAGCAATGACTTCTTCTTGGAGGCAGTTGCAAGGTACTGTGCCTATACGCTGATGGATGGAACTCACATACGTCTAGCTTCAAGGCTTACTGTACTAAAAAATTATTTTTACTTTTTCCCATTTCCATGATGGGCTGTAAAACGCCCCTTATTGTTTTTTTGATTTTTCCTTACTATTTCGAACCTATTACTTCCAATTATCCAGTTTGGCAAATTTTGAACTTGCTTCTGTCTCACTCGAACTTGAACTCTGCGTTCCTAAAATTGCCTCCCTTCTTGTACGTGTTCCAATCAGGGGAGGGTGTAGTGAAGACAGGGCCCTGTTTGCACACATTGCTATGTTAGCATAAGCCTATTAGAAGTATTTACACCATTTTGCCACTTTGCAGCTTTTGCACACAACACTAAATGTAACTGTTGTTTCAAGTCAGACTGCTGGATTTTTCTTTGCATGAGAACGGCTTGTTTTTAACATCCCAAGACTTACATCGCGACCTTAGTCTGTACACGGTGTGCAGAAGCCTACAAGGTCAGCATAACAATGTATGCTGTTATTCAGGTTGATCGACCCACGCTCTAGAAACTGCACAAACACAACTGCAGCTACCTGAAATTCTACTACCTTCAATATTGAGCTGCATGCATGGTTTAGACACACTTGGAGAAAACCTGTTTGAGTGAGAGAGTTTTCGCTGATCCTGTGATGTGATTCACCATTGCTGATCTTGTAGGTATGGGGTTCCCCATTGAAGCCTAGGAGACCTTCTATTATTATAAAACCTAGTTCCTAGCAGAGGGGGGGGGGGTGGTTCACAAGGTGCTGTATGACCTGTTCCCACTATCATTATAAGATGATTTACACCTTTGTGTTTTATGGAATTGTAACAATGCTGATCGTATTATTTTTTATCAAATGCCTGCTTATGTTAGCAAAAAAACTGCATCTTAGAGCACGTCGTTAAAATAAACATTTTTAACTTTTCCGTGTCTCTGATTACTCAACGTTGTGGACTGGTATGAGAATAAAAGCGAAAGAGAGTTCTTGATTCCCACCATTCCTGAGAGTACCCTATGTCGCATGTTCTCGGTTGTCTAATGATTGGTAGCTTCGCTATAGGACGGAGAGCCGATGAGACACTGATGCTAGTCGGATAGGGGTTCTGGGTACTGAGGTGAGTTTCTGGTACACCACAAGTCACCAAAGTCCTGGTTTCCTGCGCGCAGTTCTGTGCCTACACAGAATCCCCGCAACAAGGCAGCATGTCCTTGCTACTTTGCATGGGGGTTTATTTTTATTAATGTTATGGCACCTACATGGCTATAAGTGACAGTTTGTATGTTGTTATACTACTGAGATGCTGCTAGTGTTTCTGTGTCGACTTACTCATGGGCACTGCCCCGCACCCCCAATTGGCTCTACCTGGATAGGCTTTTCTAATACTCTATCATTAATGCTACATCACTGTGCATTCCTTAAGCTCTCATTGTTGTTCTACCATGATTATAGTAACTCATTACGTACACTGTTCTATTCAATGCTTGAAGAAACCTGAATTGTGAACTAGAGGTCACATTTGCCATAATTGTCCCCACACCATAAGGGAATCTCTTACCCTTCGCTCAATCTATCACTAGTAGACAAATGCCTTTCTTTTCCTCATCCAACCTGCTCTCAGTTAATCTGTACTGGTACACTTTTATTCCTGAATCAAGGATTTTTCCCATTCCACTTACAGTCTCCTCTATCAGGGGCAGCTCACCCTCATGGACCTCCCTCCCTCATTGCAGATGGTGCTCTTTGCTCTAAAGACCTCTGGGCATATAATTTGTCCTGTGTATTATTTTCCCTACCCCATTTACTCTTACTTTCACAAACTCACCTCCACTGATTAGACATATCTTTATCCCCTGATTCACAGTCTTTGGTAATCTACTTGATGAAAGTCAACAAAATGTTCCCTTTTATTACACATAAGAAAATATCGTTTTATCTACTCAGTAAAATAACAGACACTACCCGACATCGAGGGGACACATCTTTCATGCTTTGAATCAGCAGAACATGATGAGTATGGTGACCAGTAGTAGGCACACTCAAGGTAATGTTTCACACAAGTGGTGCCCTAAGTAGTTCAAGAAAATGTGTTGTACTGGTTCTTCTATGTACCGCCTGCCCCACATAGATCTCATAACATAGGTCTTCATTTCAAATTGTATTACGCTCAGAGTGTTAGCTCTGGCAAAACAATGCAAGTCAAAATTACAGGTATGTCAGGGTGGTAAAATGTTGGTCCTAAAATTCTGTGCCTGGTATTTGTTTGTTCAGAGACACCAGGCCTGGAAGAATTACTTTAGGACAGTGGCTGAGGATGGCTATAATAACTGGCTCTTATCTATCCACTGCAGCAGTCCCATATAAGCATACAATGCTCCTCCCAAACAGGCAAAAGCATGCCTTGAACCTTTGTGCCAACACCTCCCTCTCTCACCTATCACCCTTGCATTGACTTTCTGCCTATATTCATTATTCCACAAAACAGTGAAAACTGGATGTTAAGATAAGTGGAGAATCCAGGTATGGACAATAATTCCACATTTTGGAAAAAAACTTGTAATGGCCCGACTCGGCAGCAAAGATACCCGCTGGGGAAATTCTTTCTGGCCATCTGGCATCTCCACTCTGAAGTCTGACCAACTCATAAAAATGGTCTTTATCTGGGCAATGTAGCAATGATGTCTTTATCAAATTCTAAACCATAGACAGATGCTGGTTGTTGGCTCTTTTTTATGGCTTGGACACTTGTCTTCTTCTAAAAGCTGTCCAGGATATTCCTTGAATTTTGTATCACATACACACAATGGTGGTGACTTGAACATGGTTTTAGACTTTTAGCTGGACATGAAGGGATCACTTGACAGATTTAATGATAATGGCAGGGCTATTTTGCATAATTTGGCCCACAGTCTCATGCATGTGTGTCAATTCCTGCCACCAGAGGGCGTGCAATTTTATATTCTAGCACAGTTCACTTTATTATCTCCCATTCCTACTGCAATATTTGAGGGAATCTTTCAGAATATTCTTTTATTCAGTGTAGGTTTGGTCAGCGACATAACTCTCCTACTCCTTCTCTCAGGTAAGTTCAGGAGAGGATACAAGCTTCCTGATGGAAATAAGGCCCCTAAAATATACACTTGTGAATATAAAGAATAAAATGAAGGATCTGTCTATTTTCTCAACTGCTCTGGGAAGGAAGTAAGTTGACATGGAGTGGTTTTATAATGAGAGAGACACTGCTGGCAAAAAAGGTTTACATCTGAGCAAGCAGGCCTGGAAATAACGGAGCAGTCACTTCCTCTATATTGATGACAAGAGATTGAAAGAAACTGTACTTAGTTATTTTTGTAGAGCCCAGGCAAAATGAGCTCTCATCAAAATACAGTGGCAACATTATTAAACTAGTACAGCTGGAATACATGGAATTCGTTTACCTTTTACTGAAACTATTTGTATGATCTGATCTGCAATATATGAGTGCAGCCGAAGATGATTTCTGAAACCAATTTAGAAGAGGAAATACCTACAGACAAGATCTCAGTAGCAATGCCTTCCTTTCCCAAGTGTAAGCCACTCAGAGATGACGGATTCCCTGGTAAATTCCTGTAGTGATCGCATTGGTAAAATATTGAATGCAGCCTTCCAGGGAGGTGAGATAGTGAGTCCCCTGGGCCCCTGTCCAACAACACTTTCATTACAATTTTATTGAAAGAGTGCTAGGACCACTTGAATTGTGACAACACTGTCATGATCCCCACTGGATCAAGAATGTTTGCATCAAGAACCATACACAGTTTGTGTGAGTCATGTCTGATAGAGACATCTGGATTCTGAGATTAAATGCAATTATAGATCTGCCCTTTTCATTTTCCTGAACAGGTGTCCCCTTTTAAAGTGATAAACAGCCTTTTCTGTATCAAAGAAGATGGCCAATGGCTTGACTGAAGAGTGTTGTCTCTGTCACAGAAGGTGGGATAGGGTTATCAGATGGTTAAAAGAAGCACGATTAAGCAGAAAAGCAATGTGTACTAAAGAAGGGATCACCTTAATAAATCTTGTGGGCAGTATCTTAGTCAATATCTTGAGGTCTATATTGAGGAGTGATATTGGATGTTCGCTGCTGCACCCCAGGTGGTCCTAACACTTTTGGTATAAGCATGGTGAAAGCCTTTTTTGACAGGTGGCCCAGGGAGCCACCATCTCAGAAGCCACACCTTGTACTATAGTAATCAAGGGGGTCATTACTCTCTGGCCAGGAGCAGACTGAGAATTATAATCAAATTGTTAACAAGGTTGTTCTTTGGCTCTATGGAAAGCCCAGTGGATTTGGTTAGCTAGATGATGTTTCAAGTTTATTTATTTATACATATTTATTTAAAACCATAGCATAAACCTTACACTTATTATTAAAAAAATGGTTATAAAAAGATTTACATCCAACTATTATTTTATGCATGATATAAAAAAGAGGAAAACTTTTGTAAAAGCATATACTGTTTGCAAGATTTAAGTGGCTTTACATATACAAGAGAAGACTTTTTATAACTGGTTCTGGATACCAGGAGCTATTATATATGACTGAAGGGCATATGTGCTGTGCTATATTTAAAGTGCAATGATTTTCGTAGTGTTATGTCCAAAACAAGACAGAGGATTATAATAATTCAAATATGGCAGGAGATACTTCACAGACTTTATA
Source organism: Lissotriton vulgaris (assembly GCF_964263255.1). Lineage (NCBI taxonomy): Eukaryota > Metazoa > Chordata > Amphibia > Caudata > Salamandridae > Lissotriton > Lissotriton vulgaris. The sequence goes on along the minus strand of NC_141696.1, from coordinate 1,087,966,966 downwards.
CAGTCTTATGTGCCGGCCGATATTCGGCTTTTTCTAACAGTATTTTTCCAGCACATTTTAAAAATGTTGTATCTTGACAGTTGATCATTGGATCTGTGGATCTTAAAAATGCAATGACAGCCTGCCTACATGTGCGGATTCCCTACTCCTTTAAAAAGGTTTACAGAATGTATCTTCTTTCTGTTCTTATTCTCAGGCATATACGTGTTATGGGTACGATGTTCTCCACCCCTTAATTACACAGTCTGCAGAGTGTTTTCAAAGCTGTCTTATTCCATTTGTTTTCTTCACCTGGAATGCTGCTGAAATGAGTGCATGAAATAGTTTTAAAGTTTTTTTGATGAGCCAACTTCCAGATATGGGAGGGGTTTGAGAAAAATGGGCACAAAAGTAATCTGACACAAAATCCTAACTTTATGACTTTTGGTATTCACAAAGGGCATTTAGGAGTAGTAAAGTTAGGATTTTGTCTCAGTTAAACTTAAGTTTTGGTCTTAAGTTAAATTTAAGGTCAAAACTTAAGGTAAGGTAAGGCTTTATTTGCATAGTTACTTAAAACCATTGTAATACATACAAAACATAAAACCATATTTAAAATGTTCGTGCTCCCTCATGAGCGTCACAACGTGAACAACTAAAAACACTTCTGTGTCATTACAGTTGTAGCGTCCAGAATGATTGTGCCTTTGCAACCTATAAGAAAAATGCGATCCGCTGTGATAATTAGTCGTCCATTTAGTAAAATTGCCCTCGTAATCTGATACCCTGCAGATTAAGAGTCAGTTTGACATTTTTGCCCGAGCTGCTTCAAGGAATCTAACTAGCCTTGCGTTTTATTGTGGCGATTAAGGATCAAGGCATGCCAAAACTGCTTGTCTCCTTGTCCTGATCCCTCTTTGATTAAAGGGAGTTTTTAGTAGCTGCCTCCTTTCTTGATGCATCTCCGTGCAAGTACAGATGATATGTGTAATGTCGCCCTGATCCTTTTTGCACAGGCTGCATAGAGTGAAGGCCTGCACCCTTTTCCAGGGAGGGAGTTGCTGCATGGTTGGTAACACTCACATAATTTTAGTTTCAGTACTCTTGAGTGTCCCAAGTTAAAATAATGTTGTGGTGCTAGGTTCTTATATGTGAAAAGAGTCATCCAGGCGTGCGCTCTAACAGAAAAGGTTGCCTTGTCCTCTAGCAATGAGTGTATCTTCAGCGTCTTCCACACCATTTTTTTAAACGCTGAATGGAGGCAGTGGTGTTCCATAAGTCCTCCTTATGCTCTTTACAAATAGCCTGATCATCCAACAGAACTCCTAAGTATCTATGTGTTCTCTATTCCAATTGTTTTTTCCTAAGAACCATTAATGCCTCTTATTTATTTTGTAGCTCATTTCAATGATCTTTGCTTTCTCTAATTTTACTCTCAACCCATTTGTTGTGAAATATATGAACAAACCCAGCCTATGAGTCACTGCAGGCCAATTTTTGTCTAGATGAGTAATATACAATTATTACAGGTGATATATGAACATGGAACCAAATTTTGGAGCATGAGAATTTACTTTCTCCAGTCCAGTTGAGAGGTCAACTAAAATAAATTTGATAGATATGGAGCAAGGACACAACCCTGTTTTAGGCCCTGATGTGTCACTATTTTCCTTGACAGCCGAGTTCCATCTCCAATTCTTACCTTCACCCAAGTATCCATATATAACAGCTGCCTTGTTTTTAAAAGAGGAGGTGAAATAGCTCTTATGGCGACATAACTTATGCCATAAGAGGTTTTGACTCATACAGCCAAATGCAGCCTTATAATCCACATAGCACAAATATGAGGCCTGATTCACAGAACTAACTTAAGACAAAATCCTAAACTTACTACCATTTTGGTATTCACAGAAGGCCCTTACACATTTTGGTATTCACCGAAGGCACTTAGTCATTTCAGTTTTTCACAGTTTAGGAGTCGGACTCCTAAACTGAAACAAACCCTGACTTTAAGACTTTTGGTATTCACAGAAGGCATTTTGGAGTCCTAAAGTTAGGAGTCCTAACTTTACTACTCCTAAACTGAGATGAATCCTAACTTTAAGACTTTCGGTATTCACAAAAGGCATTTAGGAGTCCTAAAGTTAGGATTCCTAACTTCTGTGATTACCGAAATGACTAAGTGCCTTCTGTGAATACCAAAATGAGTAAGAGCCTTCTGTGAATACCAAAATGGTAGTAAGTTTAGGATTTTGTCTTAAGTTAGTTCTGTGAATCATGTCCATGTGGCCGGGTTCTTGTTTTTAAGCTTATCCATTAATAATGATACCACCAACAAGTCGGTTACCATACATTGGCCTCAGGAGAATCCTGTTTGGTTTGGGGGGGACAAAATTATCATTGTTTGACCATTCAAGCAATTCACTAAGTAGCAGATTGGCAAAATATTTGGCCTCGGCATCTTGTAGGGTAATTAGGCTGTAACTTTCCGGCTGCTGCCTATTTCCTTCCTTATAAATTGAGTCTGGAATCATCTCTTGCTGTAGTGTGCAGTTGTATACTGGGGATAACTTACTTGCCAAAAATACTGCATTTCATTTAACGAGAGCTTGTGGGAGCCCATTCGGGCCAGGTACCGCATGCTTTCTGATTCTTTGTATTACTTATATCCAGCCACGGCCGGTAGTGGGATTACCTGCCGGGCGGTGATGTGGGGAGGGGGAGGGGCAGAGTGGGAGGTAGTAATGTATGGATTATGGAGCTTTACAGGTAAGTAAACATTTAAATAAATAAAATGAATTTTGTTGCGTGCACTGCATCGCATTTGGTGATACAGTGCATGTAACAAAATTTGTTTTATTTAAATGTTTACCTACCTGTAAAGCTCCATAATCCATACATTACTAATCCCACCCTGCCCCTCCCCTTCCCACGTCACCGCCCGGCAGGTACACCCAATACCGGCCGAGGCTGCTTATATCTGATACTCTGAAACCTGATGAGGGGCCTGATTTTATGGATACCACTGAATCTTTTTTTGAAAAGAAAGCAGAATATTTGGTTTAACAGGAGTTTGAAGTGTTCTGTCACAAATTTTCCCCAGGTTTCTTCAGTTAAATCCAAGCTTGTTACTCGGGATGGTGGTCCATTTAGGCTGTTCTTAAATTGTTCTTAATTAGTCTCCTCAGCCGATTGCACTCTATTCCGATTACACGACAATATGCCAATATTTTAAGTTTCCTTTGTTCATTCAAGTTAGATATGTTATGAGTTGAGTTTACATTCCTGGTAATTCGATAATTGTCAGTTATTTTTTTCACTGAAATGAGACCACTTCACTATTGGGTTTATTAAAACTTTTCTGAAAATGTTGTCTGCTATAGTTTCAGGTATATCATTTATTCTTAATTGTGTGTGTTCTGACCATATCAACCTCCTGTAATTGATTGTTGTTTGTTCTCCAGGAATAGATGGTGCTCTTTGATGGAAACTGTTTTGAACAATAATTTCTATTATCTATTGGCCATGATCGTTTTTGTTTGTCTTCAGTATTCTGTGAGATGCCACTTGATGCAAGAGCGAGAGGGTTACTAACTTGCAATCTAGGATGGAATTTGAGGTGGTATATTGAGTCTATTCTGGACGAGAGTGTTGCTGTTATCTCCCATTGAGGATTTGTAGGAAGAGGAATTTGAAGTCTTTTACTAGAGAAATTGCTTTTGTATCACACAATCTTTTAGTTGTGTCTCTCGTGGACTATGGTTGTACTGTCCATGTATAGTCCTGTTGGGTAATCTTCTCACGGAAATGACTTTAATAAGTTCATATTGAAGTCCCCTGTTAATAGAACATCTGGATACGAACCATCTTTTGGGCGTTTGAAAATTATTTTCAGTAGGTCAGTGATCATTATTGACCTTGTTCTTGAACTTGGAGACAGATAGAGATTTTCCTCAAAAATGAGTTTTTTTACTAAACCATTTTGATCAATCGTATTAATTGGTTCTATTTCAATTCGCAAAGCTATTGCTACAAATATGACTAGACCTCCCTTTGTGTGACCTGCTTTATTCATTTTTATAGCCGGAGAGTAAAAACCTACGTAGCCATTGATAGGAAATGATTTCAATGCCTAAGTCTCTTGAAGGCATATTATATGTTTTTTCCAGTAGTTGCAAAAGATTTTTTCATGACTTTTTGATAGAGCACCATTAATATTCCAAGAACAAATTGTTAGAACATCATTTTCATTAGCAACTTTAGACCCTCTAGTTCAAATGTTGTTATAGTTATTGTTATTGTTATTTCCGGTTTATATAGCGCCAACTCACCGGCACGTCTCAAGGCGCTTATGACCGAAAGGCACAACAACTTATTTGGCAGGATGAAGAAAATACCAAAGTGTAGCTAGACTGATCTCAAAGCCTCCCTGAATAGAATTGTTTTTAGGGTTTTCCTGAAACGAGAGAGGTTACCTTCTTTACGGAGGGGCTCAGGTAGTTTGTTCCAGATTTTAGGTATCAAAACAGAGAAAGATCTCCCGCCTTTTGTGGCCAATCTGAACCGGGGGCAAACAAGCAACTGTGCATCTGAAGACCTAAGTCTTCGTTCAGGTTAGTACACCTCCAGCCGTTCCTTAATATAGGCTGGTGCTTGCTCATAGATTGCCTTATGAGCTATACATAGGCTTTTAAAATCAGACCTTTGCCTAATGGTCAGACAATGGAGGCTCTGTAGCAATGGAGAGGCATGGGATCTTCTTGGGCGCCTGAAAATAAGTTGTGCAGCGTCATTTAGGACCACCTGCAATCTATTGGTCAAGGTTTTTGGTAGACCTAAATAGAGCGCATCCCCGTAGTCCAGCCTCGAAATTATTGTAGCAGAAACTACTATGCGAAGCATGGACAGGGAAAGAAGGGGGACTAATTTGCGCAGCTGTCTGATTAGACCAGTACAGGTCCCTACTAAGGAGGAACTCTGACTGACCATTGACAGTTTGCAGTCAATCTTGATACCCAGGCTTTTCACCTTATCAGCTAGTTTAGGGGTGGGACCTAATTCCTGGGGCCAGTACAAGTCGCTCCATGGGAAACATATGGACAAAACCACTAAAACCTCTGTTTTTTCAGGATTAATCTTCAGAAGATTCATGGTCATCCCACTGACTGTGTATCAAAGAACATCCTGCGCATGGTTCTGAGCCGGCACTGTGTTATCTATGATCAATAACAGCTGGGTGTCGTCAGCATAATTAAATACATGACAACCCATCTTTGCCAGGGAGTTAATCAATGGTTGCAGGTACAGGTTGAATAGGAGTGGGGATAGTGCGGAGCCTTGAGGGACCCCGCACGTCAAATTTCCCACCTCCGATACCTTATCCCCCAGCTGAATCCTCTGTGTCCTCCCTAACAGGAAGGATTTCAGCCACCGGTAGGCTGTGTCCCGAATCCTGAAATTGTCCAGTCTATCCAAGAGCAGGGTATGGCTGACAGTATCAAACGCCGCTGATAGGTCTAAAAGTATCAGGGCACTTGGCTTCTTACTGTCAGCCATCCCTCTAAGCTCATCCAGCACCGAGAGCATCACCAACTCGGTGCTGTAATGTGCACGAAACCCTGCCTGAAGCTCATGGAGAAGATGGTGTGACTCCAGGAACGAGGCCAGGGATTTCAGCACATGTTGTTCAAGGATTTTGGACAAGAACGGGAGTTGGGAGATGGGCCTGCAATTCTTCAATGTCTTAAGATCGGCTCCTGATTTCTTTATTAAAGGCTTCACTCGAGCTTCTTTGAAGCTGGCTGGTAACCGCCCTGTTTCTAGTGAGTTGTTCAGGAGAGAGAGGATATGGTCTTCTAGAATAGGTCGTGCTAGGCGAAAAACACTAGGGGGGCAGGGGTCTGCTGGAGATCCTGATTTAATTTTGCTCATGAGTTGCTCAAGACTCATCGCGTCAATCAGTGGAAATTTTGAAATATGGGCTTCCACAGGGATCTGGGCAGCCTGTGACGTGATAAATCCAGTTACGGTACCATTCCTAATATCCCGTAAGATGGTATCAACCTTCTCCAGAAAGTAGTTTTGGAAGGTGTTGCAACTAATTGTTGTTTCCATATTTTCGTTTTTTTTGCTCCATTCAGTTAATATTTTGAAAGTTTCCTTCTGGACATTTTCAGCCTGATTTATACGATTTTCATAGTATTTTGCTTTAGTGTCCAGGTTGAGCTTTTTGTAGATGTTGAGCAAGTTTTTATATTGCTCTCGAGCTTCTTCGTCTTTTTTCCTCCTCCAGTTTCTTTCTGCATTGCGGAGCTTCTTTTTGTGCTCCCTCAAGGCTGGTGTAAACCATGGGGCTCCCTTTCCAGCTCCTTTAAATCTTTGTTGCTTCTCTGGTGCAATCAGATCAATCGCTCTGGTCAGACTGCACACTATGTCCCTATACTCCTGATCTACATCAGTATTGGGGTCTATTGGTTGAACAAGTTCCGAGAGGGTTGTTGTCAAGGTTTGTGAGTCAACTTTCTTCCATTGACGGACCTTCTTCATTTTAGGTGGTAATTGCATCAACTTCGCATTGATGGGGACATCACAGTAGATTAAGTGGTGATCCGACCAAATACAGGGTAAGATCCTCAAAAGGGCTACCTTGGGATCTAGAGTCCACATAAGATCAAGGATATGTCCTTTTATATGTGTAGGGGTTTCTACCAACTGTCTAAAGCCCAGTGAGGACATGGTGGTCTCCAAGAAGCGGGCTGCTGGTTCTTTTATTTCCTTATCCCAGTGTAGGTTAAAATCTCAGGTTACAACTACATTTTTATACCGTGAACAGATGTCAGATATAATAGACATAAATGATTTATTGAAAACTGGGGTAGAGTTGGGAGGGCAATAAACTGTGAGGATCACCAGACACAGATTATCATACATAATCTTTACTGCGAGCATGTCGGCTAAATCCACAGTTTCTGCCAGTATTTTAGTTACTATTAAGGTTTATTTAAATAGAATTGCTACTCCCCCCCCTCGGGCGTTATCCGCACGATTATGCCATACTATATCATACTCACTCGGAACGGCGGCTATAATATCAGGCAGTGAATTGTCCCCGAGCCAGGTCTCGGTGAGAGTTAAGACGTCAATATCTTCGTCTTGGAGCAGGGTAAAGATCTCGAGATTGTGTCTATGCAAAGACCGTGTATTTAAACAGGTCAGCTTCAGGGAGCATGAATGAGATACAGATCTGCCTATAGGTGGTCTTAGAATGGGCATATCGTCCAGTTTAGCCATAATGGCTGGGTCCAGAGACTGTCCCACCTTATCTAGTTGGTGTAACTCTTCCGAGGAATAGATACTCCGCTGACCAAGAGTCCAGGCCCCCGCGCCCGTCCGTGCACGGACGGGCGCAGACGGGCTGGACTCTGGCGTGACTCTGGCATGTTCACGCTGCGCCCGAACGCTTCGCGTCAGCATGGCCGCCCTAAATACCTGTCAATGAAACACTAGCGCGGCAACAAAGATGGCGCCGCCGAGCTTCCCGTAATTCCCCTAAGATGGCCGCCGGTGAGAAGAGGGGTGGAAAAGGACCCGCAAAGTTCAGTGCTTTCATCAATTTTATCGTGCAAGTGAGTGGGATTGGCCTAGTTAAAACCAGGGTAAAATTAACAAAAAATGAAATAAAATACAAAACAGGTATTTAAAATGCTTCCTCTTGCCAACACGATATTTCTGCTTAAGCGCGATCTCTCTAAGCGCTGCAATATTAGGTAGCGCGCTCTATCTGGTCAAGGCTGAGCCCTTGGTTTGCCCGCCCTAAATACCTGTCAATGAAACACTAGCGCGGCAACAAAGATGGCGCCACCGAGCATCCCGTAATTCCCCTAAGATGGCCGCCAATGAGAAGAGGGGTGGAAAAGGACCCGCAAAGTGCGGTGCTTTCGTCAATTTTATCGTGCAAGTGAGTGGGATTGGCCTAGTGGGATTGGCCTAGTTAAAACCAGGGGAAAATTAACAAAAAATGAAATAAAATACAAAACGGGTATTTAAAATGCTTCCTCTTGCCAACACGATATTTCTGCTTAAGCGCGATCTCTCTAAGCGCTGCAATATTAGGTAGCGCGCCCTATCTGGTCAAGGCTGAGCCCTTGGTTTGCCCGCCCTAAATACCTGTCAATGAAGCACTAGCGCGGCAACAATGATGGCGCCGCCGAGCGTCCCGTAATTCCCCTAACATGGCCGCCGGTGAGAAGAGGGGTGGAAAAGGACCCGCAAAGTGCGGTGCTTTCGTCAATTTTATCGTGCAAGTGAGTGGGATTGGCTTAGTTAAAACCAGGGGAAAATTAACAAAAAATGAAATAAAATACAAAACTGTTTTTTAAAATGCTTCCTCTTGCCAACACGATATTTCTGCTTAAGCGCGATCTCTCCAAGCACTGCAATATTAGGTAGCGCGCCCTATCTGGTCAATGCCTTTCGGTATCATGAGCCACACTTCCCATTCCGGCCATCAGTTTTCCAACCTATATCTAATTTTATCTTTCCCATTTCATCTGATGTTGTCTTAATTGTTGGATGTAGGAATGAGATATTTAAAGTACTTCCTACTGAGTTAGTCAGAATTGAAGAAGATCCTCATGATTTTTCATCCTCCATTCGGTATTTATTGAGATAAATGGGGCTGGATAGGCAGGAGGGAGTCCATTTCGACTTGGATACCCCAGGACTGGAGGCAATCTTTTGCCAGTAGTATGCTTTTAGCCATAGCACTATGTGCCCAAGTGACAAGGGTTGACTCTGAAGACATTTTATCTGGTGGTTCCATGAATTCCATAGAATTTATCTCAGCTTAGGTAGTTTCCATTAGAGAGGGCACTGCCTGCAGAGAAGTTTGATTATATTACCTCTGTTCAAGATATCATTTCCTACTCTTGAGTTACACTTAGGAGTAAGGATAATTTTTAATTAGCGATTTGCCCTCACATACTAAACTGATTTTATATTAATCATTTGTCTCATCCCTTTTTGGGCACTGTGTTATTCACATAGATTTAACATTTTGTTTTTTTCTGGATTCAGCCTGAATGTAAGATATTATACCCTTGTTTTTGAATGGGGTTATATTGTCAACCACTCCTGTAGCACTGCCCTTGTGTATTAATGCTTTCTGCTCGAGCTCTGCCTCTTTTTTCCTTAAGATTTATTTTCAATACTGTCCTTTATGTGTAAAGATGGCATTTCTTGAACACTTCTCTTTTTCAGTTGCTTATATTTTCTCAAATATTGGGAATGACAATGAATTTTACTGGCAGTTTATCACTGTTATCTGGCTTTACATCCTCTGCCATTATTATAATTTTATTACATCGCTTGACCGTGTAGTGAAACCCAGTGTCTTTACACTGTTTGCTCTTTGTTTATTTCATGCTAACCGAGAGAAAGTTGTATGTGAGGAAGCCTACCGATCCCAAACAGTGGCCAGAATTCTTGATGATGGTAGGCCTTTTTGACAAGTCATTAACCAACCTTTGTTTCATGATTCTACTGAATCTGGCATCGACACAATAATTCTACCTGACAAATGGATAATGCACTTTGCCAAGGTCTACTCTGGCACACCTCTAATTTACTTGTGAAATTTAAAATTGTAGCAATTCAATGTTCATTTTGTAGGCTTGAATTTGGGGTACATGCATTTAATGAGAGCCCCTGGGCGTGTCCAAGATGGCACCTGTGTAGGAGCAATTACTGGTAGCTCAGCCGTGCCACATCATGAGACAGTGGATTCCCGGTGCTCTGATCGGATCTGAGTCCGGGTGCAGAGCCACAGTCATCGGGAAGTGCATGCTAGCCCCTCTGATCAACAGTAAAAGGTGCAAGAGCGGAGCAACGGTAGTTAGAAGGTGGGGTGCTGACGAGACAATATGGTGGCCGAGGGAGCCTGCAGTAGCTCCTGATCACTGGATCCACTGCTGTACATGGCGCCCGTCTGCGGAACCTTTAGATTGGTGCGGACTGCGGACCCGAGACAGAGCACAGACTGCGGAAGATCAGGGCAGCAGGAGAGTGCTTCTTCCTTTACCACTATACTAAAGCTGCGGGCCGGCACCCTCTAGGCACCTGGCCTACATCTTGGCTGCATTGTGTTGACAGCCTGCAGCCGGAGACTTCAGCCTGAGGTGGGAGCACAGCTGAGGCCGGGGCACCCCCACCAGCGATCGTGCAAAGCGGCCGGCTACCCACCAGGCACAAGGTGAGGCCCGAGCGGAGCAGGGGGCACGGAAGGCACTCACGGGAGGGGGGGGGGGGGAGGGGGTAGGTGTTGCTCCTGTCTCCGAGCGCAAATAAACAACAGCATGCCCATGATGCCCGTAACAAGACTCCACCTGCCGGAGAGAAAGTAGTGAAGGGGAAACAAAGTGGAGTGGCCAGTAAAACACTGCCGGGCGAGTGAGAGGCCTAGTGCTCAGGAGGCGCATGGGAGCACCCATTAGCAACACTGCATCAGTCCGAGGCCCAGTGGAGAAGTAGCCGAGGCAGCCTCACTCAAGACAACTAAAAAGGTAGGGTAAATCCAAGCCGCATCAGCACAACACAGAGCCCCGCTCTGGCACTATATCCACCCCTGCTCTAGCAACCCCAGAATTGCATGGACAGGACGACTGTGCCGGCCCTCCAGCGCTGCTGGAATTCCCCCTAAACACACAGAACAGCGCATATGCCCATCAATACTGGCATCATCTTCTGCCCCGAAGTGCCTGGAGGCCGCCCATTCGGCCAGAGGACTGCACGCAGCCTGGCCGCCCTAGACCGGGGAAAAGAGCTGATATCTGCAGACCCCCGCTCCAGCTAACCAGGGAGCAACTGCATCGCACAGTGAAACTAGCAAGAGGAACGGGAAGACGCCGGGTGGAGAATTAACTACTGGGAGTGCTGGCTATAGAGGGACCCAAGCAAATCTGCAACAGGGAGAGGCCCAAGGAATAAGCAGACACTGGGAGACACACCCTAGCACCTATTCCTGAGATGGCCCTGTGGTGCCAAAAGACCACAAAAAGATTGCACAAAACGTTGTTCCCAAGCTTGGGGCCCTCATTTTGCCTGACCACTCGATTTCATAGTTGTGGAAGACCAGTGCATCCACAAGGAACATTATAAAGTCAGAGGAGAGATTTGACCAGGGCAAGATGGGCCCGTACTATTTAACAGGACCAGGACCTTCCAGCCAAGACATGTGGACTGGGAGGAAATAGCAATCACACCAAGGACCAAGGGGAAAGCAACTATTGCCCAGTCTCCCCAGGTGAGTCACACTAAAGCTACACCACCTGTCATGCAGATGTCCCGCACATAGAATTCACACCTGGAGGTGGAGCCTATATGCAAAGAAGCACATTCAGTTGGAACGAGAGTGCACACGCACTCCACACCACCAGGGGGCAAAAATGGTGAACACCAGGACCAAAAAAGAGCCCTCCATCAAGGAACTCTTCACAAAAATCCCCTCCAAGCGTACAGGGCAGGCTCCGGAGGTGACCTCCCCAGAATGCCCGTCGATGAGAGGTGGAGAGGTGTGGCTCACTGGTTAGAGGCGGCAGACCCGAGTGCAGAGAACGGCCCGGGACCAGGGTTCGATTCCCGACGCGGCAGGGTCTTGGACCAGGATCAGCGGACTGATAATTCTCGCATCGGTGCCTACTCCGACCAGGGAGCACACTCGGCAACTCTGGGCATTAGCTTGCCTCATCTCCACAACGGCCCCACACAAACGCCGGGGATGCCTGGTTTCACCTTGGAGACCCCCAGGAGGGACTATCTCACAGGGAAAGCCAGGACGGGTTCCCCAGCGGTCTATAGCGCTACGAGGCCTCCGGGTAGCAGTGCGCTTTATAAGACACAACAATTTACAATGAGAGCGGTGCATATGCAGGAATCAGGTGAGGAGGGCCCGGTCACATTTGATTTCATGGAGTCCCTCACTGGCATATTGAGGGACGACATTGAAACATTGAAGACAGAGATGGCCAATGATATGAAGGATATGCACCATGAAGTAGGTGAAGTGGAGCAGCGGGTGGACACCATGGAGAAGTCGGGAGATGATACAGAAGAGGGGCTGGAACCGTGCCGTAGGGAAATATTTAAACTCATAGACCGCAATGCGGACCTTAACTACTACTTAGAAGACCTGGTCCAAGATATTCAATATAAGAATTAAGAAGGGGTACCGCTTCAGGCAGATCTAAATCGGCCCGAGGATTTCGTTACACAGCTCTTCCACTAGATTGTACCAGAACTGAAAGACACTGAGATCCCCTGGATCGCACGCATAGAGCGGGTTGTCTGTCCCATCTATATAAATGGCCTGGAAAAATACATGCTTATTTCCAATACTCACTCGCCCTGCATTGGTCTGCATCCAGTATCAGCATTGCTCTACGCAGACGAAGCGGTCCTCCTTGCTAGGACTCCAATATGTCTTTAGCTCTTATTGGCCCAATTTTGCATATTTATGTCAAACCTAGATCTGACAGTAAATTGGGCCAAAACACACAATATGGTATACGGGTCACATAAGCGGAACTCCACATCTTTTTCAGTCAATGAAGAAAATATTTGCTCTGTATCGTCATTCACTTAATTGGGCATTTTATTTGATGATACCCTTAGATCCAAGCCATTGGGACGGGCTAAAGAAGCTGCTTTTGCAAGCAGCATTAAGGTTATATTTAGTTTTGCCTTTAAACTTGCTATTAAACCTCTTAAAGGACTGATTGTGGTTGTTACTTACTCTGCTGGTCTCTGGGGTATGAGGGATTACCCTCCTATGCAGAAGATTGAAAATGGGAAGAAGACTGTTATCCATGACCTAAATAATTCTACTTAGCTATGTCATGCAGAACTGGGGTTTGATTATATTAGTGGCCTAATCAAGCTGCAGCCCCTTTGCTAATAGGTGAAGTTATGGACTGGGTAAAAAGCTATTTTTAATCAGTCAGTTTAAACTGATTGTATTAAACTAGACAAAGCACTAAAGATTCTGTGACTGTCATATATTAAAAAAGTCAGCCATATTTTCAATCATTAGACCTATTTGAGAAACCTGCTATAGTATACAGTATACTATCTTTAAAGGCATTCGTTTTGGCCCACTGTAATGCTGTGAGAACAGGTATCGAGTCTTGGAAATAAGCATTTTTAAATTATGAGAAGCACCTCCATAGGTATTGATCCATACCTGGTCTGAAATAGTCCAAATAGATTTCTGTTGACTAGACTGAGGTTGAATGCTGTTCTTTTTTTGATTGCTTTCCCAGTGCCCAGGTCGTTTTTTAAAAACCTGCCTGTGTGTCCTTGTGATATGTCTTCCTCTCGAAGTACTATGGATTTTCTGTTTTTTGCAAATGTTATACTGTACTGAGAGTCCATTGGAACACAAGGTAATCATAGGCAGTGGAAGTAGGCAATGTGTTTTATACAGTCGGGCTCCTCACCCTACCTTCGTTATGTCGTGCCAGTTAACATGCAAGTGCCATATGATGGAGGGTGCTTTTACAACATGACTAACATTAGCTTTCTCTGACTTAATTTTAAATAGGATGACTTGCATACTATAAGGGTTGCACTTTGTATTTCATGAACTTTGATTTCATGGTCTTATTTTTGTATTGATGATATTCAATGAATTCTTCCTGAGGCAGCTTCTACATGTTATGATTTTTTTCCTTTGTTTTTTTAATTCTATTGTTTATCTTAGGTTTCATTATTTCCTATGTATGTTTTGTCTTTAATAGTCACTTTTGATTGGTAGAATAATTGATGATGATGTATGTTTTGTCTTTAATAGTCACTTTTGATTAGTAGAATAATTGATGATGATGATGATGATGATGATGATGACTCCCGTATTTGCTCTCTAAATTTCTTGCAGGACATATTGAAAAAAAGAACTTGTCCATCTCCCAGAGGGAATGTTTTTTTCTTGACAGGGATTATACTACCAAATCGTACCTGCATGCGTAATTCAGCATGATCGACACAGTGTCTTGTGATTCTTGTCTTTGATTACACAGGTTGTGTCGGTAAACTGTAGTCTCACCATCTTGCAGTATATGTTGATCAGACAGTATGTCCTCAAACTAGCAATGAAAATTACTTGTTGTGCAATGTTTATCCAAAGCACTAATGTGCAGAAATAGTACCCCAACAAATAAAACAATGTAAGGTAATATTTTAAATACGGTGATAAAAACACAGACCTACTGAGGTTATTCCTTATAGCCAGTGAAATCTATATACATGAAGCGTTGGACTAAACAGGAGGTGAGCAAAACTCCTGGATCCATTCTAATTCGAGGTGGTAGATAAGACCGTGAGGGAATAGCGTTTACATTAAGTCACCATAGGGTGCAAACAGCGTATAGGTGTATTTATTTATTTAATTATTCATTTTGCTGATTTACGTATCGTTTAATGGCATAAGAGCATCCTTTATTGCAAAATGAATGGTATGTTACCTATATGAAAATATTACCTATGTGCAACATGGCGAAAAAGAGGAAACACGGATCAGGGATATTTATCTTGCTCAGCTCCAAAACAATATGACTGAATAATTTGTTAAACAAAATCACATTAAGAACCGGATACATTTCAATTAAACACTGAGGACATTGTTATTAGCTGCCCCAAGAAATTTAGGATGGTATTGAGGAAGGTTGAGAGGGGGAAACGTGGACTTGAAATGGACATTGATGAGGCTTAAAATGGGCTACACAATTGGGCCACTACTATACTGGCATTTATAAATCAGTCTTCAGGGTGTAAGTAAAAAATATTAGTTTATTTGGCAGCGAAAATTGGGCCACTACTATGCTGCCATTTATAAATCAGTCTTCATTGTGTGAGTAAATAATATTACTTTATTTGGCAGCGAAAATTGGGCCACTACTATACTGCCATTTATAAATCAGTCTTTAGGGTGTGAGTAAATAATATTAGTTTATTTGGCAGTGAAAATTGGGCCACTACTATACTACCATTTATAAATCAGTCTTCAGGGTGTGATCTCAAGTAACACTCCCATCGGAGGCAGAGCCAGCAAAAAATTCAGTTATAGCATTTACCTAAAAAAAAGTGCTACTTATAAGGCATTAGTTCTTTCATTTGAAACCAAATGTAATTCTGTGCATTTATGTTGGAGGAAACGTCTATCCTGTGCTACTCAGAATGCAAACCTTTGGTTCACAGTTGACTTTATCAATTTTAGATCTGCAGAAACTGCTAACTATGCTACCAATTAGTTTCAATTATTCAGGCTTTTATTGTGATGTGTATACTGTACATTTTACTGATGTCACTTCTTAAGGCAAAGGCCAGTTGAGAGTGTGCTGAGGAAAGAGAACTGCATGTTCTTTCAAAGTTAGATGTATTCAAATCACTGACCCAAATGATGGGAAATCATGAATCTATTAAAAGAGAAAAGTAAAAGCACTGCTTTTTGCATACACAAATTCGCTGGGTACAATAGTTGTGATTCAGACGCACGATTCAAGCGAAGTTTTCTGTTATGCAAGGTCGAATGCTGAAGGGGTGGTTGCAAATATTCAAGAGAGGAAAACGTGTGACTGTGCTACATCTTTAGAAACAGTTTGTTAAGTTCAACCTTTCAAAAAGGTGAAATCATTCTTTGTTAGAAAAAGAACAGGAGCAGAATAAGCAGATTTTATTTTAAGAAAATGAATTTGCCTTCAGCAATTATCAAATTAGAAAATATATATTTTTTATTTTTAGTAATCCCAGAAACAATGGCAAAGTATAAAGACAGCAAGTGCATACTATTTCATACGCCCCAAAATGTACGATCTTCAAACATTACTACATTGATTTCAATCATAAAATACATATTGCTAACAAAGAAAAAAATAAGTGGAAGAGAGGAGTAAAATAAAATAAAAATACAGCATATCGTAATAAATAAACAATGCAAAGTAAACAGCGATGGTAGAAAAGATCTTAAGAGCTAGGGAACAAGTCATATATTTCAGGAAAATGACACTAAATACATCCAATGTGTCGAATAAAAGAATATAGTGCCATATTATCAAGACAGGCGATAAAATTATCGCAGTTTTAGCGGCAGAAAACTGCCCCTAAACGGCGTTAACGGGCTTGATAGTATGCTCTATGGAATTCCAAATGAAGCCCTTGTTGAATGTGAAGGACATTTAACATGGGTTTCAATTGGAATTCCATAGAGCAAATTATCAAGCCCATTATCGCCGTTTTGGAGGCAGCTGTCTGCCGCTAAAACGGCGATTATTGTATCTATTGTCTTGATAATATGCCCCCTAGCTCATTGAAAAAAAAGACAGAAACCCAATCGGATCAGCTTGTTGTCAACTGAAATTCTGTAAACGTATTTTTATATTTTTGAGGCAATAAAAGATAGGATTTCGACACTACTAGGGGCTTTGACACTCCCTGTTTCTGAAATACATTTAAATAATTGAATGAGTGTGGTTCAACAATAGAAACATCGAGAGAGCTAGAGCAATGTATGGTTGTAAGACCAATGAAGCTGTCTATAGGATAGTATTCTTAAGTTCAGCAGCCATTTTACGGTCCATTTTTTATGTTTAAATAAACAGAGCTCCTGATTACTCAGGATGAAATCTGGGTCATTATGATTAGTGCTTAATTTGAGTTAGTGGTTGACGGTGGGGACACCCAGCGCTTCTTTTTTGGGGACCAGCATTTATTTTTCCTCACCAGTCACAGCGAAATCATGAGAGAACAAACAAACAAGGGTAAAAGATGATGCTAAAGAAGAATGGACAGCCGCCATAAAGGGAGAAAGCAGGAACCTATAGGAGTGAAATAAAGGTGCAATATGTGTCTGTCTGGTAGTCAACTAAAGAAGCATGGGTGAATTCCAGACTATGCAGCCTTGGAACCCAGCGCGCTGACATGTAATAGTGCTGCCTTCAGGCACATGGGCAGAGCTTTGGGTACCAACACTTAGGGGCATATTTGCAATGAAATGACGTAGTGTGGCGTTAGCCTTCCTGGCTTAACGACCCATTCTGCCACTTCAGAAACGCAGGGCTGCACCATATTTACAACAATATGGTGCAGCCCTGCGTTTCCCCCTGCGCTGGTGCTAAACTTAGCAGCCTAGCGCCAACACAAGCACCCTTGCACCATAGTGCAAAGGTGTCTGTATTAAGGGGAAGATTGTTTATGTGCAGGAAGTTGGCACTTCCTGCACATAAACAATCTTTAAATGACGTTTTGTAACTTTTATGTGTGTTGCTTAATGCAGCGCACATAGAAGTTGCAAAATTTCATTTCTTTTTTTGATTGTTTATGTGCAGGAAGAGACACCTTCCTGCACATATATAATCAATGGCAATTTGCTGTTTCCATGTGTGCTACACAACGCAGCACATATGGAAACAGGAAAAACGAGGAGAAATAAAGTTTTTCTTCTTGTTTTGTTTCACCTGTTAAAGAACAGGTTTTCCCTGGTCTTAATTTTGATGCTGCCTCCTATTTACGCCACCCTTATAAATAGGGGGCAGTGGCAAAATCAATGGGTGGAACACCCACCTCAACACCCATTGCCCTCCCCTTTCACGCTTAATGCAGCGTGAAAGGGTGCCTTATTTACAAGGCAGTGTTTTGCCACTTTAAGTGACATAACACTGCCTTATAAATAAGGTGAATTCCTTATCGCCATCGGAACGCGACTGATTTTGTGGTGCTGAATGTGCCTTGTAAATATGCCTATAAATATTTTACATATTAGCCTAGGCACTGATTGCAATTCACTTATTTTATTATTTATTTTAAAATACATGCTAAACATTTATTAAAAATGTTTTTTTTATTAAATAAAAACATCCATCTCTCCAAATGTACTACTTATTGAAGAATAATACAAAAGTTAGTGAGGATGGAAAATGTTTAAAATAATATATAAAATAAATGTATATATTTAAAATAAAAAAAGTATTTAGTACATATTTAATATGATGAGTTATCTGTGCTGTGACTTGTTTATATTAATTCTAGGTTAATAATAAATGTTTTAAATTAATTCAATATCTCCTCAATACATTCCTTTACAGAGAACTCCAACACCATAGCAGAGATCTCATTCTGCTTGTGCAAAGTTTCTAGTAGTATTTTCTCAATCATAAATCGTGTTGTAGGTGTCTTTGACGGGATGGAAACATGTATGTCTACACTTAGGTGTAAATCTACACTTGGAAATAGTGAATAGATACAAAGTTTAGAGTTACACCTAGGTGTAGTAGTAACTTTATGTGAGTAAACACACTTTGTTTACCTTAGTCAATAGTTTTCAGTGTGTTCAGTGTTTAGGTGAGTACACATAAGTGCCTAACTATGCTGTAGAAATGACGGAGTAATAGTTTCCTACAGCGAAAGTTCTAATTATCCACATTTCAATGAAAATCTGGAATGTAAGTCCAATTACTATTATATCTGCTTTTTAATATTTTGTTCCTTTAGGGAATCTGGGAACATCATCTGAACACAAAATTAAGTATAGCAGTTGTGCAGGAATACAAATAAATAGAAAAATCAAAACATTTATTAATTAATGTTTTCCCTTCGTCAGAAATGAATGAAAATGGTCTCTGTTAGAGGTAGTTTAAGAAATCGTTATCTTTCTCAGCAAGGCAGCAAAAGGGGTTAAAGTTCTAGTGGGAGTCAGGGAATTGGGTGGAAGTCAGCTCCAAGCTCTGTATAGTCATTCACTGCTTCTAATGTGCTTTCTTTCAAAACTACACATAGCTATGCACTTGCATTGCTAGCCATACTTTTAAATCATATGCTGAGTTGTGAGACGAAAGGCTTTGCAATTTATTCCATCACTTGAAGTACACTCCTTTGCAAAAGAACTTTGAAATCCACAGTGTAGTTGCCAGTGAAAAAGAATCAGGGGGCAAGTTATGTACACTCAAACTGACATGTTGATGAGGGTGTCCAAATAAAAAATCTTCACAACACTTTCTAAAACTGTCTGTCTTGATTTCATTGAGCAGGCTGATAACTGAGAAAAACATTCATGTTAATCATAGTCACATAACATGTGACATGGCTCCCTCGACCCATCCCAGTCCGGATTCCGAGCCAACCACAGCACTGACGACATCAGGACCCTGCTTGACAACGGGGAACCAACTGCCCTCATCCTCCTAGACTTCTCAGCCGCCTTCTATACAGTCTGCCATTGCACCCTAGTAACCCGCCTCCACAACGCTGGGATCCAAGGTAAATCCCTGGACTGAATCACCTCTTTCCTCTCCGACAGAACCCAGAGAGTCCGCCTCCCTTCCTTCCACTCCGCTTCCACCAAGATCATCTGCGGCGTACCCCAAAGCTCTTCACTCAGCCCAACCCTCTTCAATATCTTCATGAGCCCCCTCACCGCCATTGCACGCAAACACAACCTCAACATCATCTCATACGCCAACGACATCCAGCTGATACCCTCCTCACCAAAGACCCAGCCACCGCCAAATTCAACCTCCAGGAAGGAATGAAAAACGTCGCGGAATGGATGAAACTCAGCTGTCGGAAAACTGAACTCAGACAAGACGGAAATCCTCATCCTCGGACCATCCCCATCCGCCTGGGACGACTCCTGGTGGCCCACAGTACTGGGCATCACACCAACACCCACGGACCACGCACGCAACCTGGGATTCATCCTGGACTCCACCCTCACGATGCCAAGCAAGTCAATGCCATCTCATCCTCATGCTTCAACACCCTGCGCATGCTCCGAAAGATCTTCCGCTGGATCCCTACTGGAACTAGAAAAACGGTCACCCAGGCCCTCGTCACCAGCCAACTAGACTTTGGGAATGCCCAATACGCAGGAACCACAGCCAAAACTTCAGAAAGGACTCCAGCGCATACAGAACGCATCTGCACAACTCATCCTCGACACCCCTCGCCACAGCCACATATCTGCCCACCTGAGAGACGTGCACTGGCTCCCCGTCAGCAAAAGGATCACGTTCAGGCTCCTTACCCATGCACACAAAGCGCTCCACGACACAGGCCCTGAATACCTCAACAACCACGTCTCATTACACACTCCAACCGGCCAGCTCCAAACCGCCAGCCTCGCCCTCGCCACCGTCCCACGGATTCGCAGAACCACCACCGTAGGAAGACCATTCTCCTACCTGGCTGCCAAGACGAGGAACTCCCTCCCCGCCCACCTACGACTGACCCAGGACCATCTCACCTTCAGGAAACTCCTTAAGACCTGGCTCTTCGAGCAGTAGCAACACCCCCCCCCCCCCTCAGTGCCTTGAGGCCCATGCAGGTGAGTAGCGCACTCTATAAATGTACTGATTGATTGATTGATTCTCTTTTTTTAACTGTGTTGATGGAGAGAGTGCATACGTAGTGAAAATACAAATGTTCAGTATATCATATGATTTCGCTGCGTATAATTGTTATTTTTCCATTAAAAGCCCTTGATAACATCAGTCATAAGGAGGCATTGTAATTCATCTATTGTAAAATAAAAATGATGGTTACACAAGTAAGCCTTGCCATATTCAATGCGATACCAGTGCAGATATTAATCTGTTACGTACTGAACAATGGGCTTCATGTCTTCATAAAAAGTGTGCTTTTATTATAATTTATAATAGAATTGTGGATGGAACTATGAGTTAAACCACCATTAAACAACTTGAATAGATTAGAGCTTTCTAAAGTGTATTTTCAGAAAGGACAAAGGTACCCACAAATCAATAGCATAAACTCTGGTAGTCTCTCAATGAGCCTATGGGATGCACTGTGCAGAAGAGATGCATTTCAGAACGTTTAGAGATATTGGGAAAATCCATGCGTATATTTTCCTCAGTGAAACCTCATTAGCTGCCTCCTGTTGCACAATGCACAGCCACATGCTCTTTCTTCAAGATAATGTACGGAGAGAATGAGAGGGCATTGTTGTCCAAAACCTCAAATCCCAAAATTCCAGTGCATCAGATTCACAGGGCTGGGCTTTCTCCTGAGTCGTGCAGGAAATTGCATTCTGCTTCATGGCCTGACCAAAGTGCCAAGACTTCATTTTATTGAATGTGGGTAATTTCTTAGAGCTACATTTGTGCCTGGTCAGCCTGTTAGTGTAGCAGTACCACTGTTCTTATGCTTCCTCCAGGTCAGGTATCAGATTCTGAACTGTTTACCATTTGCCAATCTATTATGTCATCCCTACTTGATTCATGCCAACAACTGAAAAACCAACTGATTGTTTCAGGCCACCAAATGAAGATCATTGATCAGGTGCACCACACATTACATGGTACAAGCGATCTGGTGGCAATATGACTGTGCCTCTTCCTTAGCTGCTTGTGCTGCTACGTTCCTACACCTACATAATGGCACAATGTAATATTCTCCTAGAACTGCTGGTGCTGGCAGTACTATTTGCAATTATTCTAATAATTCCGTTTGTTTTGAATGCAGCCTCTTTGTTAGGGTCTTGGACATGCTGCCTCATGTAATCTTCACATGCAGGTAACGTCACATTTCAACTGGTAGTATTTAGCTCTGCATTGACTTTGCCTTCTTTTGAATGGGCCAAGATGATGCTTCATGGCTGAAGATTTCAGATTGAGACAATGTTCTTGGCAGCAAGACCAACAGCTATCTTTCTAACAGCAATGTGGCAAACTGATATAGACAGATGTTTGTGGCAGCGCCCTAGTGTTCCGAGTAGCGGAACAGGAAAGGGAGCACCGGAAGCAGAAGGCGGCCATTTTGTGTATTGGCGCCGACCGCTACTGGAAAGCGGCAGTTTCCCGGCGCTCCGTGGTAATAAAGAAGTTAGTTAAATAGCACACGGTGTCGGACCCCTCATTTGCACATCTTTATAATGGCGACGAGGCTTCTGGCATAACGCCCGACCCCAACGAAGCGTGCAGCACCGGCAGCGCCGACTCAGCAGTGTGCAGCCCACAGATCCACGGAGGGTGGCAGAGGACCCCTGGCGAGCACACGTGTGCATGATTCGTTATCTGCCTGAGATTGCAGGAGCACTACGAAGAAAGGTAGGCCTGCGTGCCCCCATATCGGCGTGTACTCTTCAAAGCACAGCCTTCCAGCCCACGGTGGCCCCATCAAGAACAAGGGCATTAACAGTGAGGGAGGCTCACGCCCAGGGGTGCCCCAGACAGACAAGGAGTGCCTACGACCCCGTGAAGAGGTGGGAGGTACCAGGCAAACTGGCGGAGCAGTGCGCAAGCTAAGAGGGGCCGAGCACTGTTCGCCCAGAAGGTGAAGGGGACCCACCAGCACAACCTGACCCCAAGCACGTCTCACAAGGGGAAGACAGCGACAGCGACAGTGCTCTAAGCGCCAGGGACCCGGCGGTGCAACTCACGCCAGGTAGCCCCCCCGGGAGAGCGATATCCGCCCAACCCGCTCGACGAGGAGCCAATAGAATGGCGGTACAGTCTTCGTCCCTCACACAACTAGTGCCCTTCTTGACCAATTCGGGGGAACCGGAGAGGCTATGGGAGGACTGGAAGAGGTATTTCCTCAACTACCTCGACGCGCTAGAAGAAGAGGCAGGCGCTCCATACTCCAGCAAGAGAAGGAAAAAGATCCTGTTGCATAACCTGGGCCCAGAAGGGATAAGGGTATACAACACCATCGTCAAAACAGAGAGAGATGCCACGGATACCGACGTTTTTAGCCACGCCATCGCAGATTTGGACGCGCATTTCAGGCCTGTTGTGTGTGTCGCGATTGACCGTTACAACTTTTTCCAGAGGAAACAGAGGAGCAACGAGACGGTGGATGAGTATGTTGTAGCCTTGCAGAAATTGGCCCTCACATGCAAGTTCGGTGCACTGCACGACGATTTGATCCGAGACCAGATTATCATGCACACATCTAGCACCCATGTCCAAGAGAAATTATGGGTAAATGGAGATGCCCCCCTCAAAGAAATTTGGGCTATGGTTAAGAAAGTCGAGTTGTCCAAACGATGCGCCCAGGCGGCCAAGAAGGAAACAGGAGGAGCGCAAGCAGTATGCAGGATAATGACGCAAGGAAGGAATGAGCGTCCCAAGCAAAGAGATCAGCAAAAGAATCAGGAGGGAAGACGTACCAACCTATCCAATCAGGCCGACCAGAGAGCGAACAGAGAAGGGCGCCAAAGCTGCTACAGGTGTGGGAGTACGACGCACCTAGGAAACAATAAGGTGTGCCCAGCGTACCGAGCGAAGTGTTCATTTTGTGGAGTGTTCGGGCACTACGAAAAGGTGTGCCGCCGAAAGCCCAAGGGAACAACGGTCAGGTATGTGGACCAAGAACAGCAAGTGGAGCCGAACGGATCAGAGGACACAGAAGACTTGGAGGAAATCCTATACATAGACGTCCAGGTGTTAGAAATGGAAGGATCGGGAGCCGGCAAGCCCAGACTGGACATGCACATAGGTGGAATACCTTTGGAAATGATAGCAGACAGTGGTGCCCCCATCTCTATCATACAAAGAAAAGTATGGGAGGAAAGATTCAAATCGCAGCACGAAAATAATCTGCGCCCCATGGACTTGCGGCCTGTCACGTACACTGGGCAGAGGATACCGATGTTGGGGTATTGTCCCCTCTCTTTTGAATTCAGAGGCCGCCAAGCGATGTGCAAGTTATACATTGCGGAGAAAGGCCCCTCAGTTCTGAGTTGGAGAGACCAAGGAGCCTTAGGGATACAGCTTAACCCAGGAGGCATAGAGAAGATCATACTCATGGACATGGACAGGAGAGATGATGCAGAATCGTGGAAACGAGCGTACCCCAAAGTTTTCAATGGACAGATAGGGGAACTGACAAGATACAAGCACCTCATCAAGCTGAAAGAGGGGGCGACTCCAGTGGTGCACAAAGTGAGGAACATCCCCTTCAGGAGCCGGGAGGCAGTACAACAAGAACTGGACAGGCTGGAAAGAGAAGGTGTGATCCGAGCCATAGAAAGTGCGGAATGGCTTTCTCCCCTGGTGGTGGCCCAGAAGCCGAATGGGAAAGTCTGACTGTGTGTGGACCTCAGGGAACTGAACAAAAATATAATCATTGACAAGTTTCCCCTGCCTCGCATAAACGAGATGCTGGCGAAGACGAAAAACATCAAGTGGTTCTCCACGGTGGACCTTTCGTCGGCCTACCACCAAGTGAGACTACATCCGTCGTGCAGTCATCTCACATCGTTCATCACGCCTTTCGGATGCTACAAATTTATTAGGATGCCATTTGGTCTGGCCTCGGCGGCCGCGGTTTTCCAGAAGATGATGCACAGGCTACTGAAGGATGTGGAAGATGTACAGTTCTTCCAAGACGATATCTTGGTGATGGGAAAGACTATGCATGACCACCATGAAAAACTTCACAAAGTACTGAGAACCTTGCAAGACAATGGCCTAACAGCGGAGTGGTCTAAGTGTAAATTTGGAGTACAGTCCGTCACGTACTTAGGTCACGAGGTGAGCGAAGAAGGAATCAAACCAAAGAAATCCAACATGAAGGCGATTCTGGATGCCCCCACTCCGGGCAAGAAAGAGGATGTTCGGTCATTCTTGGGAATGGCCGAATACTACAGCAAGTTCGTCCCCCACTTCGCGACCAAAACACATCATCTACGTCAACTACTCAAGGAAAGGAACACATTTCAGTGGGGCCAGGAGGAGAAGAACGAGTTTGAGTCGCTGAAGAAGGAGATGAGTACCGCCATTCCACTAAAAGGTTTCGACCCCAGTGCAGAATCGATCCTCACGACAGACGCCAGTGACCGGGGTCTAGGGGCAGTGCTGATGCAATGGTCAGAGAATGGTGAGACAGCGACAGTCAGTTTCGCATCCAGGTCCCTAGCGCCAAACGAAGAAAAGTTTAGCGTGATTGAGAAGGAGATGTTGGCGGTGGTGTGGGCCATGGAGAGGTTCGGCCAATACCTGTGGGGAGCGAAGTTCTTGGTGAGGACAGACCACAAGCCCCTGGTCCGAGTGCTAACCTCAAGTGGACATGCACATGCAACACCTAGGATTGCCAAAATGACTCTACGGTTGTTGGACTTTGTATATGAGGTGGAACACATTCCAGGACCGCAAAACAAGGTGGCGGACTTCCTTAGCAGGGCAGCGGCTATGGAAGACACATGCGGTCAGGAGAAACAAAATTGGGAAGGATATGTGGCCGCCACCATCCAGGATGCCGAAAAGGTGATAAGCGCACAAGAGTGGGAAGAAGCATACAAAGAAGACGTCGACCTAGAAGCCATCAAGGGATACGTCGTCCATGGGTGGCCAGAGAAAAGACACCTCAAAGAAGAACTCCGGAGGTACTGGGAAGTGAGGGATGAGTTGTCGCTTGCCGAGAATCCCACGTTCCTGTTGAGAGGGGACAAAGTAGTACCACCTCATGGCATACTGGAACATCTAATGACTCTATTACATGAAGGACATCAGGGCATCACCAAAACCAAAGCCCTTGCCCGACAAGCATACTGGTGGCCGGCCATTGATGCGCACGTTGAACGGCATGTGAGACAGTGTGAGTCATATGCAAAGGCTGACAAATCTCAAAGCATGATTAGGCGCCCTCTAGGGAAATTTCCGATACCCGATGGACCCTGGAAAATGCTGTCGGTGGACATAATGGGGCCTGTCCTAAATAAAGCAGGGACACAGAAGTACGTGGTAGCTCTCATCGACAAATACTCCAAATGGCCAGAGATAGAAGTCATGGAGAGTGTAGACACGGAAGCTATAGTGAATTTCCTACGAGCCATCTTCCTCAGAGAAGGAATCCAGAAGGTCATCATCAGCGATAATGGGCCGCAGTTCACCTCGGCTAAGTGGATTGCCTTCACGGAAAGAAATGGTATAGAGGTGAAACACACGCCCATCTATCATCATCCATCAGGTAACGGCCAAGTGGAGCGATTTAATTGTGTGATAATGGGTACCATCCAAGCAGCCATCAACGATGAGCTAGACTGGGAGAAGGAACTGGAAAAGATGATATGGGCCTACCGAATCACCCCGGGGAGCACTGGATACAGCCCCTTTAAGGTCTTGAGAGGGAGAGAGGCGTATACCAAGGATAACATGGCATGGAGGAAACTGGTGATACAAAGCAAGTGGTTCCCAGCGGTAGTAAAAAGGAACCTGGAAAGAGCACAGGAGGTGTACACGACACACTTCAACAAAAGGCACAATGTGAAGGAAGCAGAGCTGGAAAAGGGTGACTGGGTGAGAGTTAAGCTAGCCATCCTCAAGACGAAGGGAGAAAGCAAGGTCTCACCACCATTGCAAGTACTAGAGCCGTATGCCCGGTCAGCCTTACTCAGTGATGGGAAGGTGTGGTCGCAGGACAGGATGGCCAAATACAGCAAGATCATAAAGTGGGAACGTGAAATGGAAGAAGGGTCAGAGAATGTCGTAGAAGATGGAGAAGAAGAAAGTCGAGGATCGCGAAGAGAGAATGTAGAAGAAGGAAGGCAGGAGGTGATAGGTGGCGAAGGAAATGAAGGTACAAGTGGAGAGCTGAGAGGCTGGTGCAAGGAAGAGGAAGAGTATGAGGAAGTGACGGACAGAGAAGATGAAAGAGCAGAGAGACCCATGGGAGCGAAAGAACAGGACAGTGATGTATGCGAGGCGAAGGTGAAGACCAGAGCTGGAAGGGAAGTGAAGGTGCTGGAGAAGTATAAGGACTTTGACATGGACTGGAAGTAAGAACTTTGTTTTGTGATGTTTGCAAAAGGGGGGAGATATGTGGCAGCGCTCTAGTGTTCCGAGTAGCGGAACAGGAAAGGGAGCACCGGAAGCGGAAGGCGGCCATTTTGTGTATTGGCGCCGACCGCTACTGGAAAGCGGCAGTTTCCTGGCGCTCCGTGGTAATAAAGAAGTTAGTTAAATAGCACACGGTGTCGGACCCCTCATTTGCACATCTTTATAATGTTGTCACTCAATGTGAGTTTTCATATCAAGAGCTGACTTCCGCTGTGATCCTATTGCCGGCATCGCCGATGAGGTAATGAAGTGGATCCTGTCATTGTGGTGGTGATTGGCATTGTCCTCTAGCTCACCCCATTAATAGAAGAGATGCTATACCAGGTCAGCTGGTGGCTGCTGATGGGGCAGGCTGTTAATTTTGGATCCCCTAAAACCTCATTATGACTAAGCTATACGAACTAAACTCGAGGACAAAGAGGGTCAAAATATAGGGCACGCAAGATGAAAAAAAAGGAAATGGCTTCTCCCTGTCAAGGAAGTTAGAAAATGGGCAGATAAGGTGTGACGGAAGAAAGGCAAAGAGGAAGAGGATGAGTGAGACAGAAGGAGAGAGAGAGAGAGAGAGAGAGAGAGAGATGGAAAGTAAAGCTGAAAATATTTTCCAGAGAAAAAAAGAAGCATGCAAAAAATGAATGTTGTAAAAAGATAGAAGTATGTATTCATGGATATGCATGTAAGTATGTATGTGTTTATCTATATATATATGTCATATTTTTGTCTTCTGGAAGTGTGCATTGCTTCTTTTGAATGTTGTTCTCTTGTGGTAAAGGTACCTCCAAACAAATGGAAATGATCAGTACAATAAAAAGGACAACAAGGCCATCATAGTCATGTGTGCTGTAATATAATGCTCTGAACAGGTCTAAACTGACAGAGGGGTACCAGAAGGGTCTCAGGATAGGGTGGCTGGGCAGGTTGCACAAAAAGATGATGGATGGAATGCTGAACATTGTTAAGCACGCACCCCTAGTCTGAGATCTCCGTTAGATTTTATTGCTCACCATGCCATCACAGTTTGGACCCGGCCAAATGAAAATCAATCTTGACCCTGCTCCCCATGGGAACAGTCCAGCCCAAACTGCCAGGCCAGGTCCTCCCTGGACTAGAATAGAAGCATCCTGGTATCGGCTTTGGGGTATCACCCCTCATCAGCCAGGCTAGCTTGAATCCAGTGACATTGTGAGTATGGGAACCACGTCTGGGCCTACCCTTCCCGCTTAGGGTGACTCTAGCACACAAAAAGATGAGGTCTGGTATGCTTAACATTGTTAAACACTCACCCCCAGTCATAGATCTGGATTACATCTGTTATTTTGCTCACCATGCCATCCCCAGCTTGGATCCAGCCATATGCAAATCAGTCTTTACCCTCCTCCCCATGGGAACAGTCCAGCTCGAACTGCCAGGTAAGAACCCCCCTGGACTGAGAAAAAGTCCAGCCATGGGTACTGTGCTCACAATGTCAATGGAGTTAAGCTATCCTGGCTGATGAAGGGTTATAATACCAAACAGGGCCTAGGATACTAATTTCTGATCCGAGGAGGACCTGGCCTGACAGTTAAGGCTGGCCTGTTCCCGTGGGGTACAGGGTCAAGGCTGATTTGCATACAGCTGCGTCCAACTGGAGTGACGTTATGAGCAAAAAAATGAAGGATTTAGGCACAGATCTCTGTACTGCTGGTGAGTATTTGACATTGTTTAGCTTTCTGTCCATCATTTGCTTTTTTTTGTATTTGTTGCCCAAAGTGGGATAATTATGCCCAGACACGGGTCTTATGCTCACAATGCCAACAGAGTCAAACTATCCTGGCCGACTAGGGTTGATGCATTGAAACAGGTCCTTCCTAGGATGCTAGTTTCCGCTGTGTGGAGGACCGGTCTTGCCACTTCGAGCTGGACTCTTCTCTTGGGAGGCAGGGTCAAGACTGATTTGCATTTGGCTGAGTCTCAACTGGAATCCATGCTCACCATACAACTGGAGTCAAGAGCTATCCTACCTGACAATGGGTGATACCCCCAAACCAGTCCTAGGATGCTGGTTTACAGTCCGATGAGGACTTGTCCTGGCAGTTCAGGCTGAACTGTTCCCATGGGAAGCAGGGCCAAGACTGATTTGCATATTACTGAGTCCAACCGGAATGGTGAGCACAAAAAAAGATGGATTTAGGCCCAGATCTCTGTACTGGGGATGAGCGTTTGACATTGTTCAGCATTCTGTCCGTAATTTTTTCCTTTTGCAATGAGATAACTACAGCAGTGGGCCATGTAAGCATTTATCCTTAGCTCCAGTCCGGAGTATAGTTAAATTAATAAGCAGAAAGCCATTGGCCTGTTAGCAGGAAGCAAGGGAGATTGACGTTTTCTGTTGGTGGCTTCGAGCAGTCTTAAAACCCAGTATTAAATCGTTATAGTCAGAGAAGATGGCATACCATTTGATAATGAGATTAAGCTTAAGACTGAACACAGGAAGAGATGGTAATAGGTGCATCAGCGAAGGTTGCAAAATTCCAATCAGCTGCTGAGATTATGAAGTAATGCATACATACAATAAGGTATAGTCATATATCCAGAACATTTTACTTGTTGGAGCAAGCAGAATCTGAAGGACTTTTATTTCTTAAGGACATCTCGTCAGTTCTCTACCAAGTCTACATATAGAAGACAATGCTTTCTTTACACTATTGAAACTGTTTTTGCATGTACGTCAAACATTCAGGGACACATACCTTCATTTAGAAAACCACTTTTCAAATTCAGATTTTTTTGCTTTCTCACATAAATGGATTTAGTAACACATAGTTCTGAGTGTACATGAATATACACTATGGGGTGAGGAGTGGGTATATCAAGGTGAGACAGCACTTCACCTTTCCTTTTCTGCACATCATCCATACATATTGATGGGTATTCAGAAAACTTTTATGACATCTTCATATGCAATCAATAGTGGGGGATTTACACTTTTCGAATGCAGCCATTAATCTCTTTCTGGGCTGGAAATTGAACAACTCCAAAATTGGTAGAGGTGTGGAGGTAATGGTTTCTCAATGTGAAAAATATGTTCCTTGCTATTTTCCTTTTGACGAAACGAACAAAAATTATTTGCAGGTGTATTTGCAATTTTTGCATCCAAAAAGTACATCATTTTTTGCATGCAAAAAAAAGAATTCAGAAAAATTACCCAGGACTACCCTTGGAAAGCTCCAGGTTGTGCTGGTTTCAAGAACCTAGCTTTTAAAGTTACATGCTTGCTTGACATGAGTACATTTACACAAAGCTGTCAACCTATGGATGCACATTTATTTTTCAGAAGGATGCCACATTACTCAAGTGCCAAATTGTAGCCTTTCTGAAAGTGGGTGTTGGCAGAGTTGAGCTTCAATACAAGCTCAGTAGATCCGAAAATAGTAAATCAAGACTGATGATGCAAGAGAAGAATGACAAACAACGCAACGACTGACCAGTATGTTATTTATGCTAGTATTTTTCAGTGGGCACCGTCGACACGTATATTTGCTGCTTGAGACTTTTCCTGTCATTCTGTAGACAGCAGCCCCACCTCGTTAGAGAAAAACAACGATCTAAGTAAGCCCCTATGTCTCTTTTTTGCACCCTTTCTTCCTCCTTATAACCAGTCGTAGGTGACAGTTTAGTGCTTCCTTGTGATGTCATCACTGGACTGGAGAGTGATGTGCGGTACTCTGGTCTGAGCATCATTGCACAGAGTATTGAATTCAGTTTACCTACCTGGACTGCTGGGTCTTTTTCCATGGCACTACCTACATGCTACCTGCCTGTCTTCTCAATAGTAGCCACAGTAAGAATAGAGTAGTGAGAATAATGGCAGTGGGCCCCATAGATAGGAAGAGCCTCACTGCATTGACTGTTGTTGTTTACTACAATGGCTGCTCTATTTGGGTCTCACCAAGCTTTGAATTGTATGTCTGAAAGCATTTCTTGAGAAGGATAAATATGGAAAGTGAGTAATTCCACATGGGTGCCGTAAAACAGAACAGACATTTCTATCAGAAAACTGACAATGTGTCATATTGTGATTAGGTTAGTAGCAGGCACACAGATCTCTTTGTGAAATTGTTCATTTGCTAGCAAGCCGGGGCATTTGGAGGAAACAGGGTTTGGTTATTCTTTAAAATGTCAGAGTATCCTGTCTCTAAACTGAAATCATTCTCTTCTGCTGCTGGGGAACCAAGTTGGAGTCTAGGGTGTCTATTAGGATGGAAGAAGGTTGGCCGCCACCTGGCCGGCAGTAGCAACCGCCGGACCGGTGGTGGACATCCGCCTGCGATGTTAACCCGGAAAACCTCCAGTCCCATTAGCATGGCGGTGACAACCCCGGCGGTGAGATGTTCCGCCTGCCACTTTTCCGCCGGTAGCAGTCCCTACGCCAGCTTAGCGGTACAACCGGACCACCACTATGGTGCCGATGCAGGGCCAGGCTCCGCCGGCATGATTATGATGCAGGCAGTAGCCAGCATTTCCGCAGCGTTGAGACCTCCTTGGAAAGGTATGCCGAGAATGTCAATGGGCCCCCAATGTGTTGGGGGGTGTATGGGTGCACTGGTGGGGTACCATGTCCCTGTACCAGGTGGCAGGCACTGTGCAGTGCCTGGCACGCAGTGCAGAGACATGCAGGGCATGCTTTCTTGGACATTGCGGCGGTGCTGCTGGCTGCAGCAACCGCCGCAATGTTAAATCCCGCGATCTGACCGCCGAATACTAATTGGACCAGCGTTTTTTCTGTGGACCTAGAGGTGGTGTTTTCTCGCTGCCATGGCGGTCGGAGTGATTTTCCGACCGCCATCCTAGTATCCTTGGTGTCTACTCAACATCCTGTGATTCTGGACAAATCACCTAATCTCCCCAAGCCTACAAAAAAACGAGTGTGTCCTTGTCCAATGTGACTAGTGTACATGTAAAGCTCTCCAGGTTGAGTTTGCGCTATATAAAACTGCGCAAAAAAAACCTGCACAAAAAAGTCTGTATTTAGGCTGTCCTCTTGTCAGTGTTTATTTTTTGTGAATTTCAGTGGGGTTTTCTTAGTGTTTTTCAAATGTTTTTAAATTGGTGTTTATTCAGTTGTCTAATCCCCAAAATAGACAAAAACTGCATTTTCCAGTGTTTACAAAACACATTGGTTTTTGCAGTGACTGTTATAAAAAACATATTTAATTTAAATGAGAAATAATGCAGGTTATGTTGTCTCTCCCTATAGACAGTGTGTCTAATGGACTTGTTCAAAACTTTATTAACCAAAGAACGTCTTTGCATTACGCTGACACTCACATCTCATTATCCTCTCCCACTTTGTATTAGTTCTCTCACACAGTTTATTTGGACTCTGTTTGATTTACAGCGCTATTAATAGTTTTAAAAAGTAAAGAGCGCTATATTCAAATGTTCACATTCCTGGACAAAGTTGGGGGTCATTAACCTACTCTTTACTGAATATAATGCAATTGTAGGGGTGGTTAACCCTGTCAACATCATAGCACCTTGTGAAACCTTTAGCATTTTTAATACACCAGATTAATATGTAGCCCTCAATTCCATGACACCTGAAACTTGATTTTTTAAGTACGTCTTTTCATTTATTTTCTTAAGTCTTTGCCTGACTTAATTAAGGTGTTGCTGCTGTTGTGTGGACATTCATAGCTACCAAATTTCCCTGAGGCAAAAGCTTCGCTTTAATTCACTACAGGCCTTGTGACTGACACCACATTGTATACAGTAAATTATAGTAGGGTAATATAAGAACTTGAGGTATTGGTTGAGAGGGGTGGAAGCCCCACTCAGGGAGCAACCACAATTTTTGTCAGGGTGAACCACAAAAAATCATTATTGTCACCTGTGCTTAATCGTCTGGTACCTTGGCTCAAATCAGTCAGGCTTTACTTAGAGGCAATGTGTAAATTATTTATGCAGCACTCATAAAGCAACAAAGTGAAAACGCAACCACCAAAAAATAACAAATACATTTAAAAAAGAGATTATATTTTTACATTGAAAATGATACCAGAACAACCAAAATACAATCAGTTGAACCCAAGATATCAATTATGTAACTTTTTTAGTAAGAATAGAGCCAAAAAGCATAAAGTGCCAAATGCAGTTATCTGGCTGTGTCAGATTGATGCAAAGTCACAAGCCCAGACTGACAGTGATATAGTGTGGGCTGGATACAGGCACCAGGTTAATCCAGCTGAGTGGTGTACCCTATTTCCTTGATGAGAGGCTTTGCATCACTCAGTGTCATTTCTGACCAGGAGCTGCACCGTGCTGCAAGGTGTAGTCCTGCAACGAGTTATGTCGTGCTGCATCGGTTTTGTTCAGGAGCTGTGAGGGCTGCAATGAAAGGTCACGCATTGAGTTGCATTGCTCTGTGTTGTTTCCAATCAGAATCAGAGAGGGCTGCAATGCGAGGTCCTGTGTCAAGTAGCACCGTGCTGCATTGGTTCCGATGAGGCCAGTGATTAGGAACTGCAAGGGGCTGCAGTGCGAGGTCCTGCATCAAGCTGTGTTGCACTGTGTTGGCTTTGATAAACCCACAGTTATACAGGGAGAAGTACACTCTAATGCCAGTCAAGAGTCCAGTACCTGGGGGGTACCTCTTAGGGATCAGGACTCATTCCTGGCAGAGGCCAGCAGCAAGGCTCAGGTACGTACATTTGCAGGTCCAAGCATGTCAGCTGGGCAGTTGAAGGGAGGACTCTGAAGCTTTTTGTGTCGCTGTAGCTCATGCATTAAACTGACCATTGGAGTCATTCTGGTTATCCTAGGATGAAGACAAGCTTCCTTCAGAAACCGCAAAGTAAGCCTTCAGGTAGAAGGGCAGTCCTTCTTCAGAAACTTCCACAGGTCCATGAGTATTCTGAACTGTGGCTCTTGAGGTACAATATTTATAACTGCTGACATATTTTGTTTGGGGGGCACCCTGTCTTACACCCATACCTCGGTCTGGAAAGTTCTACTCCTTCTCCTGTCAAGGCTCATAACTGTTTGTTGGTGACAAAAGACAGTCAGACCTGGTTTCAGATTTGTTATCTGTATGTATGTGAGGCAGAGTCATAGTAAGTGCAAGTGGGGCTAGGTTCAGCCCTTCCTATGTCATCCTGCCAGGTTGGCCCATCCAAGTCACACCTAAACCTCCTATGTGTCACTATATGGAAGAAATAGACAAATCCCAACAATAGAGCCAACACAGTCATGTGACACAGTACACTGACAAAAGGCGCAATGGTTGAGACAAGAAAATGCCAACTTTCTAAAAGTATATGTAAACGTCAAGGGGTGTGATCCAGTAAGGCCTACTGCATGGGAAGGGATCAATGTCATAAGGCAAAATCTATATGAAACCCCACATGGCCATTGATAAACAGAACTTGAAAAACCACAACATACACATGACTGTAGTGTATTTGAGTAGATATCTCATTTTCTTATTTCATGTTTATAGTTTTTTTTATAATATTTTCTTTTTGGTACAGACAAAACAGATACATAAAACAATTGACGCAATCAACATAAATAGAAAGTTGCACAATATAAAAGAAAATACTTTTTAAGATTCAGGACTTAACGATATCAGTGAGTTATAAATATTGAATCTAAATATATACTCTGGAAAATTAATGTATATCCATATTAACACATGGGTTAAAGGCATATTCTCGTAATTCATTCTCTTCCAAGACCAGCCTCAGTCCTTCCCTTTTCAAAATTCAAGGTTCTCAAAATTCAAAACTAAAACACTTAGGGCCAGATGTAGGAGCCCTAATACCGGTCGGAAACGGCCGATTTTGGCCGTTTCCGACCGGTATTAGGGTTTTCAGATGTAGGGCATGCATTTACAGAATCGGTAATTTACTGATTCTGTATTTACCGATTCGGTAAAATTACCGAATCGGTAAATGCAGACTCGGTAAAATACCGATTCTGTAAATGCAGATGTAGATGGCACATGTCAGAGTGCCACAGGGCTTTAAGACTCGGTATTTTACCACCCAATCCAATTGGGTGGTAAAATACCGATTCCAGGTGTGCATGCACATCTGTGCATGCACACCTGTGCCATGTGACACACAGACATGCCCATAGGGCATGTATGTGTGCCACATGGCACACAAGCCTGTAATTGGGGTGCCAGAGGGTGTCAAAGTGACACCCTCTGCACCCTTGCAAGAATAGGTAATTACCGAATCGGTAAATACAGATTCGGTATTCCACATTGATTCCTATGGGCTTCAAGGCCCATAGGAATCAATGGGGGATACCGATTCGGTATTTACAGAATCAATAAATACCGAATCTTACAGATTCGGTATTTACCGAATCAGAATTACCTACATTTCCCCCACTCTAATTTATCACTTCTTAACTACCGAATCGGTATGATTCGGTATTTTAGAAGTGGTAAATTAGATTTACCTACATCAGGCCCTAAGTCATATGCAGAGAAGATTATCCTTTTTCCCCAACAAAATGCCAATGCATTTCAAACTCAAAAACTGGTGGGGTTTATATAAACTTTGAAGTCATCATGAAGGCACTATATTGCTCATTCAGCCTAGATGCAGGAAGAAAAATAAAAGAAAATTACTTGCATTTACAATTATGTAAATGATTGTATGTGTATTAGGTCATTCAAGTCCTCTATACTGGTGGTGTGGCACCTTTCACCCTTTCATATTATCTGAATTGGTGTATTTTAAAAGAACTTGGATTGATTTTGATCATGCAAAGCTCTCTATGTCCAGTGCTCCATGAAGAGATAAACATGTGTTTGAAGTAAGTGCATGCCCGCTCCAGTGTCTGCATTAATCACAATGCTTGGTATATAATATGTTCTCAGAAAATGGAAAATTACCTAAACTGAATGGTATTATCAGTAAACCCGAGACTGTAGGTATAATTCTAGACAATGGGGATGATGAAAAATGGAAGCTTTCTTAATTCCAAAACATTTTTTCTCTCTTTGTCCGCATCGAGAGGCAAACTTGTAGCTTTGCATTTACTTGGTTGCTATTCTTACATTTTCTAAAAGCTCCCAGTACCAGCCTCAATCCTGTGCTTGAGTTCTTCAATGTTACTGCATTCATTGCTCGAAAGCGGTCGTCATGCCATTACTCACAGTGTCAACCTGCTTCCACAGATAGACAGGGAATCTTCTGGGCTTGCACTTCTGGGTGAAAAGAGGTACAATGGGAAATGTAGTCTGAATCTCGCAAATCTTAATTTTTTTTTTTAAATAAACGCTCAGTGTATAGTGTACAAGTTTGCTTCTTGGTGCCCACAGAGAGAGAAATTTGTTTTTGAAATAAAGAAAGCTCCCCTTTTCTAACGGCCTAGTTGCTGCTAAGTTTCTGCTTTCAGACCCTTACCCTGGAAGGGCTTTAACACATTGTATCAAACTTTGGCCAGGTGTGGCCAGAGGGTATGAATAAACCAGCGGAGACTTCCTTGTGACTTCCTGTCCACAGTGCCCAACACATTGTCTGAGTGTGTTTACAGTGCACCTGCCTACTGTGCTCAGTGCCATCACACTGGCAACGCGGATGGACATTCTACCACCCGGTGTCGGCGTCCTGCACAGACTGCCTGTCTCACGCCGGCTGTATGGTGCGCAGCTACAGGCCCGGACTGATGCTGCAGCGTCGACCACATGACCCCGCTAGGAGCCTGAGCAAAGTGTGACTAAGTGCCACTGAAGTACTGAAATCTCAGTGACGTGTGACCAAGTGTCACTGGTGTGCAGCAATCTGGTCCCTGCATCGGCCCTATCGCCGGAGGCCCCAACGTCACTGTGCTTGCCTGCACCCTATACGGCTGTCGCATTCAGGTACACGTAAGCCGGCAAGCCAGAGGTGGGGTGGCGACCATTATCCATCAGAATCTCCAGTTCACTACATTAGGGATCACAGGCATCCCTTCTATGGACAGCCTCATACTCATACTTGAATCTCAACAATCTTCCTTTATTTGTGCCTTATTTCATAGACCCCCCATCACATGCCTACATTTCCTCAACTACTAATCGAAATGATTTCCCACCTAGCTATAAATCATCCCAGAATCCTCATAATCAGGGATTTCAATTACTGACCTAACAATGCATGAGAGAGTGTGAAGTCGACAGAAGTCACCGATCTCCTCACCGGACTGAATTGTACTCAGCATGTGAAGGCAGCCTCCCACATAAAGGGCCATTCCTTAGACCAAGTATGGACATCTAATATGGAAATATCTAATTTCGCTATCTCACCATGCACTTGGTCGGATAACCATCTTATCACATTTGTAATATCCAGCATTCCCCCTACTAAAAATCTTCAGGTAAAAAACAAACCTGGCTAGAAACTGGAACTGTGCTAATATGGACGAATTTTGCTCAATACTAACGGCCACAGGCCCCACTGTGGAAGAAACTTTGCATACCCAGGCAATAGGTATTACAGCTCGACTTTAATCCGCTAGCAATCGCATTGTCCCTTTTAAGAAAATCAAGTCTATGCGACCCCACGATGCACAACGATAGCTCTCCAACGATTTAAAATGTAAAAAACTTGCACTACGGCAAGCCGAACGTAGGTGGAGACACGACTACTCTTTTAATAAAAGAGCCTTCTATGTAACTCTGCTCAAAGATTATAAAAACGCAAACCCTCAGACTAAGGCAGATTACTTCTCTGCCAAGATTGTAAATTCAACAAATAAGTCCAAAGAAACCTTCTCCATAGTAAACAAACTCACTAACCCAGACAGGGTAATAGCGAAACCTGTTCCCACGCAATCCTTATGTGACTCGCTCAATTCTTATTTCATTAACAAAATTGCTATGATTAAGACTAGTATTCCTCCTGCCACCTCCTCCTTAGCCCCCCCAGCTCCCGGCAAAAAGTCACTGGTATTTAATCAAATTCCCCCAATCTAAAAGGAAATCTTCTTTGGTCTACTAAAAAAAGATAGTTCTGGCTCCCCCATTGACTGTTTCCCACCTCATGTTCTACATGAGGCCTTCCTCACCTGCCCCAAACTCCCCTTTAATTTTGCAATAATTCACTTAAACTTGGTATTGTTCCCAACACCTTCAAAAGGGCTGAGATCATCCTGATTTTGAAGAAACCTTACTCGGATCCCTTGGTGCTCAGTAACTACTGGCCCATCTCCCTGCTGCCTTACCTGGGGAACATCCATGAAGCTTATGTGGCAAACTGCTTGAGTTCCTTCATTAAACAATCTCATTTTTTGGACTCTCTCCAGGCAGGTTTTACGTCAGCACATTCAACAGAGTCCGTCATCCTTGCAGTTATTGATGAACTCAGTGGGGGGATGGACAGAGGCCTCAACCATGCCATGGTACTCCTGGATCTGTCAGCCACTTTTGACACAGTTGATCATGATATTCTGATCGATCGTGTCAGTAATGCCAGGATTCAGGGCCTGGCTTCGAGGTGGATCTCTTCCTTCCTCAGCAACCGTTTCCAAGCTTTTCGCCTTGCGAATTTCTCCTCCCAGAAATTGAAACTAATGTGTGGGGTCCCTCAGGGGTCCTCCCTCCCGTCCCTTTTGTTTAACTTATACCGACTTCCCATGATATGGTCTCTGCGCGAGAGAAAGGTTGTTACTTTCAACTATGCCGACGACCTTCAGTTGGTGTTTCATATAAATCCTTCCACCTCCTCAGCGTTTAATTTCCAGTCTACGCTGAGTTTTATCAGTGTCTGGAAAAATGACAACCAACTGAAATTAAATCCCGACAAAACTGAGCTCATTCTCACAAGTGGACCAGCAAATCCATTGAACCCCAATTTATGGCTTCCTATGCTGGGTAGTCCCCCACTACCAGCAACTTCTGTCAAGAGTCTAGGGACTGTGATTAGTAACGATCTTTCCATGAAGGCCCAGATAGGCTGAGTGGTCTCAGCGTGCTTCTTCCATCGTCGCAGAATCCGGAAGATCAGCAGAATTTTAACCACTGAGGCCTTAACCTTGGCTATCCTTGCCCTGGTAACATCGTGTAATGATTACCACAACTCACTTCATGCCCGCATCCCCGCTTATCAATAACAATGTTTGCAGCTCGTGCAAAAGCATGCGGCCAGATTAATCGCTGGCCAGCCCAGACAACACCATGTTTAACCCCTGATGAAGAGCCTTTACTGGCTTCCAGTGGCTAAACACTGTGCCTTTATGCTAGGATGTACCACATTCAAAGCCCTAGTGGGGAACGACCCTAACTTCATCTCCTACAGGATTCAACGATATACTCGCTCTCGAGAACTGCGCTCCTCCAACTTAAACTTGCTGCCATGATGATGACTTCAGACAAAAGTTTATATAGACCCCACCAGTTATTGAGGTAAAAACTTGTTGGCAAATCATTGGGGAACCAGGAGAAACGTCTCTGCATGTAAATAGCCATTTGGGTTCTGATTTTGGAGAGACTTGAATTTTGAAAAAGGGAGGAATGAGGCTGGGCTTCAGAGAAAAGTAATTACAATAATACGCCTTTAACCTCATGTGTAAATAGAGGTATACATTGATTGTCAAGAGTATATATCTGGATTCAATATTTATAACTCACTGAAATCAATAAACCCTGGATCTTAAAAAGAACTTTCTTTGAAACGTGTGTAACTTTTGATTCATGTTAATTGTGTCAGTTGTTTTATGTATCTGTTTTGTCTGTACCAAAAAGATAATTAACAAAAACTGCAGAACATTCTTAAAAATAAGCTCATGAAATAAAAAAAAGAGATAAATACTTGAACATACTAGATTATTGTGTGTGCTGAGTTTTTCAAAGTTGTGTTTTTCAGTGGCCATGTGGGGTTTCATATAGATTTTGCAAGCTTCTAAAAGTGGCATTTTCACAGCAATGGGTCTTATTTAGATATTGGCGGCTGGGTCACTCCATCACAATGGCGATGGATATCCCGTCTGCCGAAATATAAATCACATTATATCCTATTGGATTTATATTTCGGCAATGAAATATCTGTCACCATTGTTATGGAGTAACCCGTCCGCCAAGAGCTAAATCAGAGCCTATGTCTTAAAATCTGACTTTCCCATTAAAGAGGATTCTAAAATACAATTCCCTTGAGTATAATCAGCATATTTCTATCTGCAATCAAACCAAAATTATTACTTACTAAATGTATGTCAATTAGAAAAATATGCCTTACCACAGAGAAAAAGGACGTTAGGAGTTTTTTTACTGCCAGTACATAAAATGCTTACATAAGGATTATCTACTTTTAAAATGCACTCTCCCCCGTGAGACTTTATGGCCTAATGTAGGGGTGGCTTTTATATATTAAAAAGGAAGGTGTATAAAGGTGAAATGGCAGTTTTAAACTGGACAGCATGCTGCAGTGGCAGGCCTGAGACATATTTTTAAAGGCTACTATAGTGGGTGGCACCATAAGTGATACAGGCCCACTAGTAGCATTTGATTTACAGGCCCATAGACATTTAATACAATTTACTATGGACTTTTAAGTAAATTAAATGCTACAATTATATTTAGGTTAATTTTACCTAGCTTGAAGGAGATAGTACACACACTTTACCACTGGTTAGCAATGGCAAAGTGTGCAGAGTTTT
Organism: Lissotriton vulgaris; assembly: GCF_964263255.1. NCBI lineage: Eukaryota > Metazoa > Chordata > Amphibia > Caudata > Salamandridae > Lissotriton > Lissotriton vulgaris. Next base: position 1,087,926,518 of record NC_141696.1, on the reverse strand, counting down.
AAAAACCAACAAAAACCCTATAGGAGATGGACCACCTCAATAGTTTAGGATTCTCATCCCTCATCTGTATTTCCCATCATTACCCGCCTTAGGGATCTGTAGTCTGTCTAAACCATGAAGTAAATTCCAAACAAGTATAGTCTCAAATTATTCAATGCCCAGACCCAGACCACTTCAAAGGCTTCCCATTCAAATGCACTTCACCACTCTTCTCTGGGTAATAACATCCTAATCATGAAGGGTACCGGTTGGTCTTGGCCCTCTTTGTCCAGCTGTAAGAGCAACTCCCTTCTGCCTTGCTATGAGGCAACCATCTTGACAGATCAATGACATGTTTGGAGACAAATCTCTTGCACTATCCAGTGAGATGGCTCTCATCTCAGTCTGGGTCATGGGGAGTTCTCAAGCCATGAAGTCTGAATTTTGGCCTGGTGGGGCTGTACCTTGCCCCCACCAACTTGGTGTACCTAGTAAACCACAGACGTGTGCCCTATCTCTAGTGTGGCATTTACTGGGCTTGATAGTCAGGCTGGCCCTTTGCAGGGGCTGAAGTATTTTCTGGAGGTGGAACATGTCATCCTCCCAGCTAGAACTATAGACCTGTCAAGTGTGTCAGACTGTAAATGCCAGTGACCTTCAGGAACCAAAAAGCAGAGACGATGGCTCAATGACTGTCCATCTACTCCCTTTTGCATAAACCTGCACAGAATGAAAATATCCACTGCTCTGCCAGAGCACACAAGGGAAATGGGGAATGGAAAAAAATAATTAAAGGCTGCTGCCTAGAACAGGTTATCTTCTTTCAACAGGTTCTCATGGAAAGTGGGAATGCCCTGCTTCAGGAGTAGTACCACCCAATAGGAATGCCCTGTATACAAGAAAGGAGAGAAAGATGTGAGAAAGTCACACTCATTATCTGTATGCAGGCAGAACAAAGAATAACCTTATGCAGCAAGAATACTCACATTCATACATACAGGAGTAAGCACAAATTCGGATGACATGGAAAATGGGACGTCCATGAGGTAAGTTTAACAAGCACTTGACCTGGTGTATATATTTTAGGGTATTCCTCCAGAGTGACAAGGCCAAAGGAAACAGTCATAAAATGCACAAAAACAGAAAAAATGAATGAGGGTCCCAAATTTCACAAACTATTCATGCCAACACTCTGGTACCTTTTCTCTCTTTTAAGCAGTCACAGTGTGATGAAGTTGCTTCTCAATGTTTATAATGGAGAAGTGATCCTTTGCCTTCCCCGTTTCACTATGCCGTGAACAGCCAAATCCAGGAATTCCCTTACCAATGAGAAATGAGTGCCGGGAGCCGAATCAGGAAGCTGGCATCCAGTCAATCCTTGTGGGAGGGCCAACCTCGACAAGACATAAACACCGCCCTGTTCGGACCCCATCCATGAATGAGAAAAAATAATCTGATAGTGGATTAGCCAAAACCACAGCAAAACAAGCAGGAAATGGATTGTTAAGCCCCTACTTTTCCAAGGAAGGGTCTTATATATGTGGTGAATCAAAATGTGCATTGTCACATTCTAACCAGTTCCATGCATCACATTGGTTTCTGGGATTTGTAGTTTCGCTTCTTGGACCTAATTGTGTCGAGTTCAGGCCACAGTCTCAACACAGTTGTACTATAATAGAAAAAGGGTAGAAAAGCCGGGTGTGAATGTGCATATGTTGTACCCATTTCAAGCCTACAATGGATGACCATGACAAGACCACAATGTTGTCCATGTAGGCAGCACTGAAGATCTCTATCCCAGCCAGGATCCGGTTGCCAACCTCTGGAAGGTGGCAGGGGAATTTCTTAGCTCAAAAGGCATCACCATGAACTGGAAATGTCCCTCGGAGGTGGAGAATGCAGACCTCTCCTTAGCCCCCTCAGTGAAGACATTCTGCCAGTATCCTGACATTAGATCAAACGTACTCAGGAACCTGGCAGCTTCCAAACAGTGAATGAGCTTATGAGCTCAGGGGCGATTGAGCATCAGTATAAGTGTCTGGGTTGAGCCCTTCATAATTCACACAGGACCAAAGTTCTTGTGTGGCACCAGGTAAGGTGTTCTTTGGTAACAGAACCATTGGAATAGACCTTTGGGTGTTGGAATGATCAATCACCCCTACCTCCGGGCATAATGGCACATCCTTATTGCTAACCCTCACTTTTTATAACAATCTGCAAACTTTTGTCTTTGACGAGCAATGTCTCCATGTGGTCAATGTCATGGGTGCACTAATTGATGAGAGGTTGAGAAAAGAGAGATGAAAAGCCCCAAAAAGTGGTGACAGTATCTCTTTTATTCTGGAAACAGGCCAGTGGGGAGGTTGATACCTTCCACTGGCCCATCTGCTCTTTGGAGGGTAGGAGATTGCGAGTGGTGCAATCATGCCAGAGTTTCATGACTTCCTGTCTGGCTTCTAGGTTCTCCTAAGCTTCATCCAAAAGTGCTTTATCTGAGTCCAGAGCGTCCACATTTAGCTGAATACATACTGGAGGAAGCTCTAAGGAGAGGCCCTATGACAAGGTGGCCATGTAGATGCTCAAAGGGGCTGAATCCTATTCCCTTCTCTGACACCTCCCTGTAAGCGAACAACAGATATGGCAAGAGGACATACTACTTCCACTTCAAGGGCTCTAACAGGTCCATGATTCTGCCTTTAAGAGTTGAATCTTTCAACATGCCCATCGGTCTGGGGATGATAGTCCCACCTTGGTTTCATGTGTGCTGACATGAAGCTGGTACCTTAGTCTGATACCACTTCTTTGGGGAAAAATACCCTGGTAAAAATCCCCATCAGAGCCCTAGCCATTGCAGGAGCTTTGACAGTCCTCAGAAGTATGGCCTCCATGTACCAAGTGGCGTGATTCACTAAGATCAGGAATGAAAATGTTACCTAGGGCTGTCTTATAGTCCAGGGACCCAACAATGTTGATGCCTACCCTCTCAAATGGGGTGCCTATAAATGTAAATGTAAATGTAGGTATACTTATATAGCGCGACCTGTCACCACAAAGGGCATCCTGGCGCTTGCCTAGGGAACCCGTCCTGGTATTCCCCTGTGAGAGCCCCGGCAGGGTATCCACAAGGTGAAAGCCAGGCATCCCGCCACGAGGGGCCGTTGTGGAGATTAAGCAAGCTATTGCCCAGAGTCGCAGAGCGTGAACCCGTGAGTCGAGAAGGCACCGGAGCGAGAATTATCGAGACCGTGGAATTTTTAGCCCAAGACCCGCCAAGGTGGGGAATTGAACCCTGGTCCAGGGCCGATCTCAGCTTCCGGGTCTGCCGCCTCTAACCCCTGAGCCACACTTCTCCACTGACAGGAAGGGTATCGTGGGGAGCCTTCCACTTTCTGGCTGATATACCACTAGCCTGGTAGTTTGGACAGGACCTGCTGAATTAATTTAAGGACACTTACGTATGTGCCCAGTAAAAGTGGTTGAAGAGCCAGTCAAAAGCTTTTTTCTTGCACTAAATGTCCTACCAGGAGTACATCATCTGCCCGTAGCTCAGGAACCTTAGGCTCACCATACAGGTGGTCATTCTTCCAGTAGATTAGCTGATCTCCACAGGTGTTGCCAGCTGCCTGGGCCTTGTCCTTTCACATGAGGCCGTAAAGCAGCGTACTCCTGGGCTTTGCAGAATTCTTCTGTGGTAGGCCTCCTTCAGCTTGCCAACCAGCTAGCTTAGGTAGGTCCCCAAGGGCATAAGGGCACAAGGACAATAATGTTCTCCCCTGCAGGTTATGTGGTATCAACTTCAGACTGATCCTCTTTGCGGAACATGGGATTTTAAGGGGAAGGATTCACATGCCCATTGCCAGTGTAACTTTGACAGATGCAATTCTGCCAGGCTTCTGACCCTCTTGAAAATCCTCTCAGACTGCTATGGACTTTGCTGTCAAGAATACCCTCTCAAGCAATCCTAACATCTCTAGGTAAGACCTGAGCTCCATCTCCTTCCAGATGGTGTGTTATTGGCTATTACCTAGCTGACAATGCATAGGCATGGCAGGACTTTGACCTATTAATACCAACAAGAGAGAAAGGGCATGAGTCGGCACTCCTATACCCCAGTGAAATTTGTAAGCAACAACAGAGGAGTGACTATGTGGAAAACTAATTAAACCAAATGGTGCTCATAAAAAATATATTATGGTGTCCATTTTGTAACTCCAATCTGTACATATGGTTGCGTGCATAGAACATCAAACACACACCCACAAGCACATGCCTGGAGTGTTGTCTAACTATCTTCCCCTGAGTATCCAAAAACCCCCTCTAAGGAGGACACCTCCAAAGGGAAATAATAACCCAAGTATATCGCAGGAGGGAAGGGAAAAAATCCTTTCTTTTTTATGAAGGACCCTCACTGACCACTAATTGGTGACATGCTTCATCATTGGGTCCCCGCTGGGGTGACCGAATGCCCCCCCAGCGTGCTTCAACGCCTGGTTACAGCGGAGCGGGATGTGGTGAGTGTAACAGTGCCCAAATTAGGATGTGATTATAACTATGTGTGCAAAATATTTAAAAAATGCAAAGGTTGTAGACTTTACAAAAATCTTTAATAATGGCCAACCTGCATTGGATAAAAACCCGCGCTGTCCTCACTGAAGGGGCGAGTCTATGCCATCCGCTAAGTTTTTTGTACATTCCTGCAAATCGCAGTGAATAACTACGGATACTGTCCGGCGAATTATCATATAAGATATTTTTTACACGTAGAGCCTCACGGGAGGGTACGCCTTAGCGCGCGCACACCACCGGAGAACTTTTCTGATAGGTCCTGATGAATGCTGAGCAAATTCTTGGTAAGCAAGACGTTTTCACTGCCTCTCTTATGTAATTTTACACCAGGGACACACCCTTCTGATTACATTATTCAGTATTCAACAGACTGTCACCCCCTTCCTCCCCTTCTGTCCTGATGAGGACCCGCATCTGTTGCTTCACAAGCTGCACTGTGCCAAGGGTCGAAACGTCGACGCTACAGTCTTAAATAACACCACGCAATTTCCCTACCTTAAATTAGAAATCATCAAAATGGTTGGGATCTATGCATTCATCCTTGGACTTGAAAAATAAACATTTCTCTGTATTTTGTACATACCACATCTGTCATTTATGTCACACTTGTCCAGCACTTTATCACATATCACTACCAGTCACAATATATATTGTATTAGTTGGTGTATTCATCATATGTATTGCATATCATAGACAGCCATTCCATTCATTTGCCTATATATGAACAGAATGTAAAAGAAATTCATTGTTTACATCAACAAGTTGTTGTTCTTGGTGTGATATAGAAATGTATGAATAATACATACTTTCCCCCCTTATGTATTAAATAATGTGTGCAAACCAGTTGCATACACCCGACAGAACCACCCTTTTTTCTCTAGTGGGGCTCTGATCAGGATCGTCGGGGATGATCGCTGGTGCGTGGTGGGCTCTCGCCTGGTGTCTACTTCACCCGGGGCTCCCACCAGCTCAAGGGAGCCCCGCTTAGGCCTGACCTCATTTCTGGACTCCGGCCCTGCACACAGTGAGCCCGACCGCATGGCTTCCTGGTCGGGCCGAGTCCGTCACTGCGGTGTCTCCTCTGCAGCGGTAATACGGGGTAGACTCCCATCTAAACAAACAATGCGGGATAGGCATCTGCAAAGAATAGAAGCATAAGCAGGGTGGGCACCCGCAATTCAAATACACCATAAGCGGGGTGGGCACCCATTTTTAAAATAGCATGAGAGCGGGGTGGGCACCCGCTCTCCAAAAAAAGGCAATACAAAATCCAAATTCAGAGTGGGCTCCCGCCTAATTGGCAATGCGAGGGCATTGCAACACCGGCGATTCCCTCTTCCACGGGTAGCTCACAGCTGCGGAGCCCTCCTGCTCCTTATCTTTGGCACAGCAAAATAAAGCACTCACAGGGTGCAAGAGGTCCCAGAAAGTCCTTAGGAATCAAGGGGGCATGCTGGGCTCATGGAGGCAAGTCCTCATGGCGGTTCCTCCTGGGCCCAAGCAGCAGCACGCCCCAGCAAGGTCAGGAACAGCACCAGAACACCAGCATAGAAATAAATCATGGGTTCACAGCCCCTATATTTATATTAGGCATTCCTTTGTCTGCAGTTTAGGGTTTGGGGGAACCAGATGCAACTGGTTCAGGGGGATTTGGAGCACTTTGTTTTTCAAGCTCCTCTTCCCCTTTGTCATGTGGGGGCTAGGTGATCAAACACACTACAGAAGGCAGAGCCAGCATTGTACAGGCTGGGAATAGTCATATTCAGAGAAGGGGATCACTCCTCCCACTACTCACAACGCAGATGTCCCATTCAACCTAGTGCTGACTCACCCTGCCTCTCCTGGAGCCAGACACACCTCCCAGCTCCTGTCACTCACAAGCCATACATGCAATTCACATCAGGCAGGAGGACACATGGCACACAGAAATGCCAACTTCTAAAAGTGGTATTTCCCAAATAGTCAAAATAAATCTGAGCACACCATTGAGCAAAACTATATGATATTACAACTCCAAATATACTAGACTTGACCACGCTGCTCCTCCCATATCAGGAGTTACCACTGACACACTGATCATGGAATCCCCAATGCATTCCTATGGGAGGTCATGCCAATCTCACCAATGTAACACAGAGTGCACACACTTTACACTGGACAGCAGTGCTAAAGTGCCCAGAGGTCTAAAACCACCAACACCATGTCAATGTTAAATGTTAAATGTCGTATACTTGTAAAGCGCACAGCTGCCCCAGCAAAGGGGCGTCCCGGCGCTGTATACCGCTGGGGAACCCATCCTGGCTTTCCCTGTGAGATGGTCCCTCCTGGGCATCTCCAAGGTGAAGACAAGCATCCCCGGTGCTGATGGGGCTGTTAGTAGAGATTAAGCAAGCTATTGCCCAGAGTTGCTGAGTGGGACCCATGGTTGGAGTAGGCAACGAGGCGAGAATTATCGAGTCCGCTGACCATGGCTCAAGACCCTGCCGCGTTGGGAATCGAACCCTGGTCCCGGGCCGACCTGCTTTCGGGTCTGCCGCCTCTAACCAGTGAGCCACATCAATCAATCAATCAATCAATCATAGCACTTGTATAGCGCGCTACTCACCCGGAAGGTCCTCAAGGTGCTTAGGGGAAGGGGGCCGCTACTGCTCGAACAGCCAGGTCTTGAGCTGTCTTCTGAAGGCGAGGTGGTCCTGAGTCAGCCGAAGGTGGATGGGGAGGGAGTTCCATGTCTTGGCCGCCAGGTAGGAGAAGGATCTGCCTCCGGCGGTGGCTCTTCGGATGCATGGTACGGCGGCGAGGGCGAGGCTGGCGGACCGTAGCTGGCGGGAGGGAGTGTGTAAGGTCAGGCGGTCGTTGAGGTACTTGGGGCCCAGGTTGTGGAGAGACTTGTGTGCGTGGGTGAGGAGCCTGAACGTGATCCTCTTGTTGACGGGGAGCTAGTGCAGGTTCCTCAGGTGGCCGGCGATGTGGCTGCGTTGAGGGATGTCCAGGATTAGTCGGGCGGAGGCGTTCTGGATGCGTTGTAGTCTTTTCTGTAGCTTGGCATTGGTTCCGGCGTAGAGGGTGTTTCCGTAGTCCAGCCGGCTGGTGACGAGGGCTTGGGTGACTGTCTTCCTGGTTTAGATCGGGATCCATCGGAAGATCTTGCGGAGCATGCGGAGGGTGTGGAAGCATGAGGAGGAGACAGCGTTGACTTGTCTGGTCATCGCGAGGGAGGAGTCCAGGATGAAGCCCAGGTTGCGTGCGTGGTCAGTCGGCTTGGGGGCGGTGCCCAGGGCTGGGGGCCACCAGGAGTTGTTCCAGGCGGAGGGTGATGGTTCCAGGATGAGGACTTCCGTCTTGTCTGAGTTCAGTTTCAGGCGGCTGTTCTTCATCCACTCGGCGACGTCTTTCATCCCTTCGTGGAGGTTGGTTCTGGCGGTGTCGGGTCTCTGGTGAGGGAGAGCATCAGCTGGGTGTCGTCGGCATAGGAGATGATGTTGAGGTTGTGTTGGCGTGCGATGGTTGCGAGGGGTCTCATGTAGACGTTGAAGAGGGTGGGGCTGAGTGATGATCCTTGCGGGACGCCGCAGATGACTTCGGAGGCCTCAGAGCGAAACGGGGGGAGGCGGACTCTTTGTGTTCTTCCAGCGAGGAACGAGGTGATCCACTTCAATGCCTTCTCTTGGATGCCGGTGTTGCTGAGGCGTTGGACTAGGGTGCGGTGGCAGACAGTGTTGAACGCGGCGGAGAGGTCTAGGAGGATGAGTGCTGCTGTTGAGAAGGGCTCGGATGTCGTCTGTGGCTGCGATGAGGGCAGTCTCGGTGCTGTGGTTGGCTCTGAAACCGGACTGCGAGGCGTCGAGGTATCCATTCGTCTCGAGGAATTTGGCAAGCTGTCTGTTGGCGATCTTCTCGATGACTTTGGCAGGAAAAGGGAGGAGCGAGATGGGGCGGAAGTTTTTGAGGTCGGTGGGGTCCGCTGTTGGTTTCTTCAGTAGGGCGCTGAGCTCTGCATGCTACCAGCTCTCCGGGAAGGTGACGGTGTCGAAGGAGGTGTTGATGATGTCTCGGAGATGGGGTGCGATGGTGGAGTTGGCCTTGTTGAAGACATGGTGGGGGCAGGGGTCAGTCAGAGATCCGGAGTGGATGGTGTTCATCGTGCGGGCTGTGTCTTCGGTGGTCACTGCGGTCCAGGTGCGGAGGGTGGCGGTGGGGTGCGTTGGTTCGACAGTTGGGTGTGAGGATGGTGCGCCAAAGCTGTTGTGGATGTCGGCGATCTTGCGGTGGAAGAATGAGGCGAGGGAGTCGCAGAGATCTTGTGAAGGGGTGATGTCGTTGTTGCCGGTGCTGGGGTTGGAGAACTCCTTGACGATGCTGAAGAGTTCCTTGCTGTCATGGGCATTGTTGTCAAGTCGATCCTTCAGTGATTTCTTCTTGGTGGTGCGGATGAGCTGGTGGTGCTTGCGGGTCGCGAGTTTGAGGGCGGTCATGTTGTCAGTGGTCCGGTCGAGGAGCCAGGCTTTCTCGAGGGTGCGGCAGGTCTTCTTGGAGTTCTTGAGTTCGTCGGTGAACCAGGGGGCCTTATTGCTTCTGGGTTTGCTGGGAGGGTTCTTTAGTGGTGCGAGGTCATCGGCGCAGGCAGTCAGCCACTGCGCAAAGTTGCGGGCTGCTTCGTTGGGGTCCGGTGTGCTCGCAGGTGGGTTCTGGCTGAGGGAGGTGGTGAGCTGGTCGGTGGTGATCTTGCTCCAGCTTCTGTGAGGAACCTGTTGCGGGTGGTGGTTGGTCGTGGTTTTTCTGAAGCTGAAGTGGACGCAGCTGTGGTCGGTCCAGTGAAGTCCGGTGGAGTGGCTCAAGGCGATGTGCTTGCTGGATGAGAAGACGGGGTCAAGTGTCTGGCCGGCGTAGTGGGTGGGGGTGTTGACCATTTGCTTGAGTCCGAGGTTGGCGAGGTTGTCCAGCAGGGTGACAGTGTTGTGGTCCTTGTTGTTCTCTAGATGGAAGTTGAGGTCCCCTAGGAGGATGTAGTCGGCGTAGGGGAGGGAGTGCGGGCTGATGAAGTCTGCGATGTCTTCGCTGAATTGTGTGGGTGGTCCCAGGGGTCTGTAGATGAGGGTGCCTCTGAGGGTCGTCTTTGGGTCGGTGTGAATCTGAAAGTGGAGGTGTTTGGCGGCGGTGTAGGTGTCGTCGGCGTCGGTCGTGATGCGGACTGTGTTCTTGTGGACGATGGCGATGCCTCCCCCAGTCTGGTTGACGCGGTCCCTCCTAATGATCTTGTCTCCATCCGGGATGGCGATGGCGATGTCAGGGGCGGAGGAGGCGTTCATCCAAGTTTCAGTGAGGAACGCGACGTCTGGTGATGTAGTGTCGAGCAGGTTCCAGAGTTCGACGGCGTGTCTGTGGACGGAGCGGGTGTTGAGCAGGATCCATTTGAGGTTGCAGCTGGGGTTTGTCTTGGCAGGCGCCGTGCATGTTCAGAGGCAGGTGAACTTGCAGGTTGTGCAGGTGAAGGGTCCGTGGAAGTGTTTCGGGGAGGCCCGGCAGCAGGCCGGGTCCCGGCCGGTATTGAGAGCGTTGAGGGAGGCGGCGTCGTAGGTCTGACGGGTTATCTTGCGTCGGTGGGGGCCAGGGGTTCTAGCGCTGGGTGCGGTCCAGGCGCGGACGGGCGCAGACGGGCTTACCTTTGGGGCGCCTTCGGCGCACAATCGCGCGCCCGCCGCGCGTGGCCGCTGCACGTACACGCGCTCACCATTTATGGCAAAGTGGGAGGGTGGGAGGAGCAGCTGGGAGGCGCGTGCGGGGAGGGCACAGAACAGAAAGGGGCGTGGCCGTTGGACGGCGGTGGGAAGCGGGGAGCGGGGCGGGCACAGGGGGATCAACAACAATGAGGCGATATACTGCGAGAAATACAACAAATACAAAGCGAATCAGGGAGAATTACAGTGAGAGGTGAAAACACACGCACGAGGAAGGAAAAACAGTTGAAAACAAATCGAGGTTAAATACGGTGAGGCAGAGATATACGCACGAGGAAGGAAACAGTTAAGAAGCAAGTGAGGTGAAATACAGTAGGGCAGAAACACACGCACGCAAAACGTGGCGTAGGGGCGGGGACCACGGAGGCAGTCGCAGCGAGGCGACGGGCAGCAGCGAGGCAAGGGGCACACACACAGCTGGTGGCCGTGCGGCGCGGGGGTGTCCTGGGGACAGGTCACACTCACCTGCGCCGCACAGTTGCCATTTATGGCCAAGTGGGAGGGAGGGAGGAGCAGCTGGGAGGCGGGAGCGGGGAGGGCACAGAACAGAAAGGGGGCATGGCCATTGGACGGCGGCGGGAAGCGGGGAGCGGGGCGGGCACAGGGGGATCAACAACAATGAGGCGATATACTGCGAGAAATACAACAAATAGAAAGCGAATCAGGGAGAATTACAGTGAGAGGTGAAAACACACGCACGAGGAAGGAAAAACAGGTGAAAACACACGCACGAGGAAGGAAAAACAGTTGAAAACAAATCAAGGTTAAATACGGTGAGGCAGAGATATACGCACGAGGAAGGAAACAGTTAAGAAGCAAGTCAGGTGAAATACAGTAGGGCAGAAACACACGCACGCAAAACGCGGCAAAGGGGCGGGGATCATGGAGGCAGTCGCAGCGAGGCGACGGGCAGCAGCGAGGCAAGGGGCACACACACAGCTGGTGGCTGTGCGGCGCGGGGGTGTCCTGGGGACAGGTCACACTCACCTGCGCCGCGCGGTTGCCATTTATGGCCAAGTGGGAGGGAGGAGCAGCTGGGAGGCGGGAGCGGGGAGGGCACGGAACACAAAGTGGGCGTGGCCGTTGGACAGCGGCGGGAAGCGGGCAGCAGGGCGGGCACAGGGGGATCAACAACAATGAGGTGATATACTGCGAGAAATACAACAAATACAAAGCGAATCAGGGAGAATTACAGTGAGAGGTGAAAACACACGCACGAGGAAGGAAAAACAGTTGAAAACAAATCGAGGTTAAATACGGTGAGGCAGAGATATACGCACGAGGAAGGAACTAGTTAAGAAGCAAGTCAGGTGAAACACAGTAGGGCAGAAACACATGCACGCAAAACGCGGCGTAGGGGCGGGGACCACGGAGGCAGTCGCAGCGAGGCGACGGGCAGCAGCAAGGCAAGGGGCACACACACAGCTGGTGGCCATGCGGCACGGGGGTGTCCTGGGGACAGGTCATGTCAGGACAGGTCATGTCAGGACATGTCAGAAATAAGGTAGGGAGAAAGGCACAAAGTTTAGGAATGACCCAGCCAATAACGCCACAATAGCATGGGCAGACACTAATCCCTCATAAACCACTATTATTAACTCTAATCTGTAGTCCCTGTTGGATACCACTCAATTACCCACCCCAAGTACAAAGATAATACTTTGAATACTAAAGAGATAGGAGTATTTTACTGGCTAGCCTTTAGGTGAGGGCTCACCACTAGCCGAAGCAGTGGCTGCAACCAATATGTCATCATCTATTCTTGTATGTGAACAAGTAATCACAGCTTCTAAGACAGTCTGACAGCCACCTTGTCAGCTTCATCAGCAAATAAATTCCCTACAATGCTCTTTTGATGCCGCCACCTTTCCCCAAAAAATCTTAATAGCCTTTCCTCTAGAATCAGTGAATCCACTGAAGCGCCACAAAGATAAACAGGCATTAAAAGCCAGGACACAGTAATAGGATCCACCCACTATAAGTGTGGGCAATTTTGAATCCGTATTCTGCAAAGCAAGAACTAAAGCTTTCAATTCAGCCAGCTGAGCGGTACAGTCACCTTGTATTAGTACCAATCGCGGGCTGGGCTAAACCATCAGTATAGATTAAAAAAGCATACTGATCTTGAAGAAAGATTTCACTAGACACTGGGTATTCTTTTTCATCCTGAGGGTATTCCTGATTTTGCAAAGTAGGGTCAAAAACATCAGTAGCTGTCAAGCAAGTGGCCCACTAGATCCATCTTGTATGTATGGCTTTTGCATTAGGAAAGTATAGTTTTGTATTTTTTATTAACTATGTTATTTATCACACCTGTTCGTGGGAATTTAGCACAACAAAACTCTGTCTGTGCCTGTTTAAATATCTATAGTCCAAGATCATATGATAATAATGATCTGGTTAAGGACAGAAAATAATGGATTATTCATCAGGGAGCCATCAAAGGAAACCTATCAAACCCATACATTTCTGAAAACTAGAAACCTGGGGGAGTGCAATTAGGTATGGCTTGTGTCGATCCTCCAACATTTCTCTACCCCCATATGCCTCCTGGGGGGCAGAAATACTATGGCACTTTTTGGAGGGCATTCTGGGCAGCCCCCGCCCTGAACTTTTGAAAACTAGAGACGCGGGGGAGTCCACGTAGGTATGGCTTTCATGGATCCCCCAAAGTTTTCCTACCCAAAAGCCCCTGCAAACCTAAAATTTCCTACCACTCAGCGTTCCGATAAAAATGGTACCTCACTCCTGTGGGTGGGTCAAGTACCCGCAATAGGCAAGGGCCAAACATTTATGGTGGAGACATCAAACTGACCCATTACAAAACCGATTTGCTTTTCCAAGGGAGGTCACATGGGTTTTTGGCCCCGGCCCTGGCGGCCATCTAGGGAAACCTACTAAACCCACACATTTCTGAAAACTAGACACCCGGGAAAGTCTAGGGAGGTATGATTTGCTTGGATCCCCCAACATTTCCCTACCCAGAATACCCTGCAAACCTCAAATTTAGCTGAAAAAGTTTGTAAATGATACCTCATTCTTGTGGGTGGTCAAGTACCCCCTGCAGGCACCCCATCATGGATTCACCTGTGTGTCTAGTTTTAAAAAATGTATAAGTTTGCTAGGTTTCCCTAGGTGCCGGCAGAGCTAGGGTTCAAAATCTACAGCTAGGCACTTTGCAAGTCAGTATTCAGAAACCTGTTGGACAAATGGTGACAATGGTCAAGCGTCCTCATAGTCACAAACCTAATCTGGTACAGTGTGTAGCATATGGACAAACGGGAATGCTTACAGGAAAGACATATCCTGCTCAAAAAGATCGTAACAGAAGTACATGTGGACGTAACGTTCGTAGGAAAGAAAAGGAAGGTTAGGGTCACATGAACTTCTGTTACGGTTTCATGATGTAGGATTTCTAATACCTGTAAGCATCACACTTTGTATCAGCTTGATACCCATGCACCTTCACTCCCCTCACCCAGCCACCAAGGCGCTGCCTTGACCTGTGGTGCCTATGAGATCCTGTGCACCTGCTGCACCCCAGCCCTGGTCCCTAGACCCGTCCCCAGCCCAGCAGTGACTGCCCACCCTGCGCAGCCAGGCCTCAAAGCTCACTTGCAGCCACTGGTGTGTCTCCAAGAGGGCTCACCTCGTACCCGTGCAGCCTCCACAGCTGATCGATGGATTACATGCCACATGCCCCCAGCGCACCCTGTTGCACCATGTCGTGGAGTCATGTCTGTGCAGTGTGCTGCCTTCAGCACACACTGCGATCCAGCTGGGCTCACAATTCAAATCGAATCTTGATTGGCAAGACGGCGTATCGAGGCCTATGCATCATCGCAGGCTGCACACCCGCTCAGCTCTCGTGCCACTAAATCAGTGCACCGCAAGTCATCGGCATGTGGCGGGAGGCCCGTGCTGGCCAAGGTGCCTTGGCTGCCACCAACTATTTGCACCTCAAGTCATGGGCCTTTCTGAGTCTTGTGGTGCGGACACCATCATATCACCTCCGGCAGTGGGGATTGTGATGTGGTAGGGCCAAAGGCCCTCATGCATAAATAATGACCACACGGACACACTCAGATAGATAGTGGTAATGGATCCTAGCATGTGCTCCCGGCCCGTTTTATTATCAGGGTCACATGTCCTGTGACGCCTGTGCTGGATGGGTGTGGTGTGGGTGTAAACCAGCCCTCAGGGAGTGGCTGTGGCATGCTGACAACAGACCAGTGATCAGCAGATCACTACAGGAAAGACCTGGACATGTAGCATTGTCCTCCCCTGTAAGTGTAAGCGGAGTGGGCTGGCCTGACGTATGCCAGTCCAGCGTAGGGGTGTGAACAATGACCCTGGGGATCTGGGCGTGGTTCCGTTCAGGACAAGAAAGTAATTAATGTGCGTGTCTCTGTTGTAGTGTGGCCACCATCCGGACCACAATTGGTAATGTTGCACCCTGTGACTCAAGTCCCACAACGTGAGCGACATGGATGTAAGGGGGAATCACTGACCCTACCTTCATCTATACTTTCACACTTGAATGATCATAGACATGACATATCTATGTGAATTTGATTTTAATGCACATTTAGTGGAGAGCATAGCTGGAGCAGTACAGGGCCATTCAAACCCCTCTTTACATTGTTGGCCCGTAGTGGGCCAACCAGAGTCCTTCAGGGAATGACAAGTACATCGGAAGAGGAAGAGTTCTGTCCGCAGTCTGATAGCTGTGTCATTGGTGACCAAACAGAATACGCAGTCCATGTCGAGGTCCAAGATGAGTGTCGCTGAGTGCATAGGGCAGTGGAAGGTGATGATGCAGAGGGCAGAACCAAGCAGAAGCACGTCAAATGGCGGAGATGAATGCTACTGCTTCTTTTTTACCAGTAAGGCAGAATCATCCGCATCTTCGTCCTCTGATGTTTCATGTGCCTCACATGTGGGTGGTGGTGTTCTGTCTCCAGCACTGTGTGGCACTGACACATCAGGGGGCGAAGATGTGGATGTCAAAGAAGCATCAGCAGCATTCTCCTGCGCCAGGCCTTGTGGCAGCAATGCCATGATGAGGATCTGCAGGGCATGGTAGATCCCAGCTACATCACGCTGGTTTGCAGCCGTGGCAGCCAATTCCTCCGCCTGCACCCGCTCCATGTTCTCCATAGTCCTCCGCATGTGTCCCAACTCCCGGATGACACAGCTGGAGCCATTCCGACTAGACAGTTATTCTTGTCTCAGAGTGATGACTCCAGCGATGTCATCCATTGATCATTGGAGAGCATGGAGAGGACTGTGGGTGTTCGTTAGTAACAGTAAGTGGTCCCTGATGGGACTTAGATGCCCACGTATGGCATTTAGTTTGGCTGCCATGAGGTCGAACCCCACCCCACCTGATAGTCATCTTCTCCTGGCACCCTAATACACGTCATTAGAAGGCCATGTGTTGTTTGTGTGGGTCCTGGGAGACAACTGAGGTGGTTGGTGCTTCCTGCTGTGTGGTCTGTGCAGGGGGAGAGGACTCCTCAATGCAGCTGGGCTGCCCAGCTCCTGGAGGTGAGGTGCCAAAGCTGTCCATGAGCTTTTGGAGGGCATCTGTGTCGAAGGTGGGGGGGTCCTCTTCATCATCAGTGAAGAGTTGTTTGGTCTGCTCTGCAGGAGGTGTTGATTCTCCCTCTGCAATGCAAGGGGAGATGCAGTTTAACATCGAGCTCACATGGATGTTGATGCATTGTACAAGTTTACATACAAAGTGGATGACATTGTATATTGTGACTGGGAGGAGCTGCCTATTTGATGCAGGTTAGTGGACATTTCGACAACAGCACAGATGTGTGTTTGTACTTGTACATCATCATCATCTCATATTTCCCTGCTATGCCAAATGAGATTGGCCAGTTTCTACAGACAAGCGGCAGCAGTTGTGTCCTCTGGTGTGTTGTGAATGTGTTGCACGTTGTACCACATTGTTGTCAATGTTGATGTGCTCTGCTTCTTATGTGTGAGTGCTGCATTGAGGGACAGTCGCTCCTGCAGCTCTGATTTTGCTGGCCCTTATCCCTTTCAGGCTGTGTGCCTTTCAATTCTGTGCTTATACAGTGCTGAGATGTTGCAGACTTGGTTAAATTGGGCTCTTGGCGGGAGTTGGGAGTCTTGGGCATGGTTTGTCCGCAGATGTCTTGTTGACATCAGGGGTTGTTTGTGCACGTGGATGTGTCAGAGTGTGACCTGCTTCTTTATGGGTGTGGTCCACACTCAGCCACCTCAGAGTTGTGGTGTGCACCATGTCATGATAATTGGACCGCATCCATGCTAATCATCATACAGTGTCACTTGCATTGTCAGTGTGGGCCACGGACCCACAGCTTTGCTGGGTTAAGCATTGTGCATGAGTTTGTTGTGAGATTAATAATATGTGGGGAGTTCCCCCTCTGGGCACACAGTCGATGGGGGCCTACTTGCAGTTTCTAGGTGTGCTGCAGTGTTCCAAGTGGATCAGGGACATGCTCCAGAGTCATTGTGGGTGTACACTGTGCTATGCTTAATTGTGCATGTGTGCCCTTGTGCCCATATCCCCCATCCCCCCACTTCCTGGTCGTTACTCACCCTCTTGCTATTTTGTTGGCTCCTATCGAGCAGAGTCTGGTTCCCCCAAATCCTGCAACTGTGAATAGCAAGGACCCCCTGGGTAGTAACAATCTATAGACTCCTAGGGCAGGGTAGCAACATATGCGAGAAAAATCCTAGGACGTCTAGGTATATGAGTGTACAGATAAGACAGGCCAGTTATCAAGAAGGAATAGTAGGGGAGAATTAAAGAAGTTATATAAAAAGTATATTTTTATTTTGTATATTTAAAAATCATATTAGAAATGACAGGGGGTCAAACCAATATGACGGGTATTAAAATCACTTTGTCAAAATTACATACAATAGTCATAACGAATTAACATAAAATTCATAGTACATAAAATAAAGGAATATATTAACAAAAGCATACAAATAATCACATCAAAAATAAAACAAGCATAAGAACTCGACGCGCGTTTCGGCAGGGGACCGCCTTCTTCAGGAGACACAATTTTACTTCCTGAAATACAATTTAAAAGAATATCTATGTTATCTAGACATCCATAAGATTTATAGTGAAAACATATACAAGTATCATTACAAATACATTTAAAAACCTGCATTCCTGACTTGGGGACTGACCTTGACTATTGTTATGTACACTCAAGGCCTTTAATGGGCAATATATTTTGCCAATTGTACAGTATCTAACTCATTCAAGGCTCGCGTACCTTGGTTTATAAAGGCACCCCCTTATAATGAAGAGACATAGCCTTAGGTCACATTCTAAAACGGTAAAGTAGAATCACTTCTAGTTTTTTATATATCGGAATCAATCTTTGTAGTTCATAGCATGTGGTAAATTCATAACATGGTGTTTCAAAATAACTGTTTGTTGAAAGAAACAACATTACTGATCTAAAGCAACAATGCTCAATTCACAGGGTATACTCACAAAGGTGGACTTCTATCCGTGCAGCAAGAACACCCAAGGGGGGTCTTCATACAAACGTGATGTGTATATGGATTAGGTATTGGTAGTGGGATTCCTAATGATGAAATTCATATTGTTAAAGGGTGGTCGTATCAACTTATTCTTCTTAGTAACAAACACATTTGGCGTAACAAATTGCTCTTGACATGAGGAAGGCACTACAGGATTTATTTTTCTCATGACGATGGAACAAAGTATTGTGCCTGTTCATACATATGGCACCCACTAGATGACTCTGTCCTATAGTACTAATCGTATCACATGTACGAGATAGCATCTCAAGTGGTTACAAGAAACTTTCAGGTATGATCTATTTACTACCAGGTAAAAAGGACCGATGGTAAAGGAGGAAAGGACGGGTGTTGACTAGATAGCACTGTTAAATAATATAATGGCGCCATAAAGCAAAAGACATGGTAGTGTCAACTGTGTACCTTATGATTCCATGAACGATGGATGCATATTGCTGACGAAGTTATTCATTAAATAAACACTTGATGACCATATTCGAGGTGTCCCAGAACAACGGGTACCGTAAAAACACTATGGGTAAAAAAAGGAAACAGAATATACTCATTCCTCATATATTATGACCATGGTCACTGCAATGGTAACTGCAATGGTCTCGAAATGAATGTATGAAAAAAAAAAAAGGGAAGATATAGTAGTTACCTATAGCTAGAGCCTACATTAGATGGTAGACTTGACGCTTGAAACAAGGTCGCTGTTGATGGCACCTTGTCTCGTTGAAAGTTTAACAGGCTCTAAAAAAACGAATTACAGATTTGTAAGTTATATTTTGGTACGTCTGGAAATTAGTAGCATACTGAGGTATTACTCTACACATCCGTGTAGTATTGGCTATATTAACTAGTCATCAAATGGTTTTTGGTTAAGATTACCTTGGTGTATCTTAAAACGAAGTAGTGCCTGTGTTCAATGCAATTCGGAATGGTGGCTTTAAAATCGCGCCTTGTGATGTGGAAAAATAAAACACTCTGAAAGAAATAAAATCAGAGTGCTCAATTAGTTGCTGGTAGATCTAATTGCGTTATTGTAATACATTACTGCACAACAGAAAGCTGTTAGCGATCTGAACGTGCTTTCGATCTTTCCTATGGCCAGGGCTTACCGTAATGTAGCTCGATGCTGGCGGACAGCAAGATGTAGCTGCTTCGTCTTCCGGCGTGTGGGGGCTCGTCCTCCCTAGCGATACAATGTATCTAGTGTTGGAGAGCTTCCGTATTTAAAGGAAGTAATTTGCGCGCGAGAAAAATCGCGGAGGATGCTGATCGTCGGATCGAAGAAGGACTATGTTCCTACAACTCGATCCTGATTCAAAATGGCGCGTAAGAAAAGCGCTACCAATGTCTATAGCTCGAAGATTTTCTTATGTTTAATAAAAGGTTGCAATTGCAATGCAACATCAAAAAAATATATATATATGGAAGTGGGACGGCTACATAAAATCGTGTAATACGACGGAACACAGATTATGTGGCATGTACTATTTAACTCAAACTAAGTTATTAGCATTATTTAATTATTGCCACGATAGCACGTAACTACATTACCAAGGTAATGAGAAGCACTACATATATTTTTTATATATACGGTAAGTATATCGGAAAAATCACGGAGGATGCTGATAGTCAGATCGAAGAAGGACTATGTTCCCACAACTCGATCCTGATTCAAAATGGCGCTCAAAAAAAGGCGCGAACAATGTCTATAGCTCGAAGATTTCCCTATATTTAAGAAAAAGTTGCAATTGCAATGCAACTTCAAAAATATATATGGAAGTGGGACGGCTACATAAAATCGTGTAATACGACGGAACATAATTTATATGGCATGTACTATTTAACTCACACTAAGTTATTAGTATTATTTAATTGTTACCACGATGGCACGTAACTACATTACCAAGGTAATTAGAAGCACTACATATATTTTTTATATATATGGTAGGTGTGTCAGATAAACAGAACGAAATTCATTTACAGTCCATATTTGGAACCGATATGACCTAACTCGAGGTATAGGATATATAATCTATAAGGAATATAGTCCATTGTATATACAGTACAGAGGTGGTTACATAGGTTACCTTTAGGACATCCAGAGCTAAGGATATCCCAATTTGTTCGTGAGTTATGTTGCTTTCATATAAAGATAATCTAAGATTATGTGAAAACTCTAGAGAGTTCAATCGGGAAGGCAGCAACATAGGTTGTTTCAGAAGATAGAAACTGCAGTGTCTAAAGTATGGCGTTCTCCCAGGGAATTTCAGCATTGAGACCTCGTTTAAAGGTCCCAAGGGAGAAGATCCAAAATACTTCCCTCTTTTTCCTAACCAGGTCGCCTCCTTTACTACTGGGGAGTCTGATTTTCTCCAAAATGCGCCATTTAAAATCATCTGGGGCATGATTATTTTCAGAGAAATGCTTCACTAAGGGCGCTAACTGTTTGTTGGTCCGAATGGCTGACCTGTGTTCTGTCAACCTTGTTTGTACGGACCTAGAAGTCTCACCCACGTAACCCAGCTGGCATGGGCACAAGATAAAGTATATACAGTTGGTAGTCTTGCAATTCCACATGTCAGTAGCAGAGGTGTGACAGCCATTGTGTTCGAAAGACTCACCTTGAATGATGTTGCTGCAGGATTTACAGGCTGAACATTTAAAAGTACCTTTAACAGGAAGGTTGTTGTTAATTGACCTCTGTATAAATTCTGACTGCGGATTGTTGGTTGTAAATCGCGAATGGACAACCAGGTCTTTGAGATTTTTATTCCTCCTATGTGCAAAGATAGGTTTCTCTATTTTGTCACAGGAGGGATTCGAGTTCAGAATGTGCCAATTCTTGTTCACAATATGCCGTATCGTGTTGTCTAAAGTCGAATGTCGGGTTACGCATACTAGTTGGTCGTTGGTTGCTGGAGGTTTCGTTCTAAGCAGGTGGTCCCGGTCATAAAATCTCGCTCGTTTGTATGAATCCCGGATCAACCTGTGTGGGTAACCCCTATTGAGGAATTTCTGTCTCATGATTTGGGCTTGGGCATCAAAATCCTCCAGATTTGAACAATTTCTTCGCACTCGAAGAAATTGTGAAAACGGGATACTCTCCCTTTGGCACCGCGGGTGAAAACTCTTAAAATGAAGGAGAGTATTCCTCGCTGTAGGTTTAACAAATAAATCTACAATAAGTTTGTTGTCTTGGTTCTTGATAATTATGTCCAAGAATTCGACTTGAGTATCACTATATTGTGCTGTAAATTTCAGATTTGAGTCAGTTAGGTTGATCCATTCCAGGAATTCTAAAAGGGAATCTCTCCCACCGGTCCAGATAAAGAAGATGTCATCAATATATCTGGACCAATGGGAGATAGATTCGTAGAATGGCGCTATCTCATTGTGTACAAATCTCCTTTCAAAGGCCGCCATGTAGATGTTAGCGATGGAGGGTGCCACAGACGCCCCCATACTCACGCCCTTTGTTTGGCGAAATAACGAGTTGCCAAATTCAACAATATTTTCAGATAAAACAATCTGAAGCAGTTTCAATAAGAAATCCTTAGGACACACAATATTAAAGGAGTCAATAAACCAACTAGTTGTTGATAGGGCTTCCATCTGCGGTATATTGCTATATAGGGCTTCAATATCCATTGTAACCAGGAGGTTTGTAGTGGGGTCGAAGGGCAGGTTCTCTATTTTTGTTATCATAGCTCCCGTGTCCCTAATGTAGGAAGGGATATTGGGTATATGGGGTCGTAGATAAAAATCAATGAATTTGGAAAGTGGTTTTATATTAGTACCAATTGTGGAGACAATCGGTCTATAGGGGGGGTCAATCAGATCTTTATGTATCTTAGGCATGCCATATATACATGCGGTCTTATGTTGATGGCTATTAAGGTACTCAAATTCTTTCTGATTAATGTCTCCAGATGTAAGAGCTGTACGAGTGAGACTCAATATTTTCTTCGAAGTTGCGACTAAAGGGTTAGTATTAATTTTTGAATAGGTGGTGGTATCGGATAGCATGGTTAGCATTTTTTGTTCGTACTTGTCACTATCAATCAAAACGATACCGCCACCTTTATCGCAGCTTTTGATTATTAACTCCCTATCCTTTCTAAGAGTCTGAAGGGCTTTTGATTCTTCTTTGTTAAAATTATAAATAGGTTTGGGTATAAATCGAAGAGATCTTTCCAGTTGTTGCAAGACAACCAGTTCAAAACTGGCAACCTCTGGCCCTAGTTGGTCTAACGAGGGATTGAAGGTGGAAGGTAGGGATAGCTGACTGATTCTTTGGGTCACGTCTATATTATCTGGTGCAGAGGAAGAGAAAAACTTTTTTAGTCTAATCTTTCTGAAGAAACAGATGATGTCTTTCTGTAGTTCAAATACGTTGACATGGGCATGGGGGACATAGGATAGACCTTTGGAAAGTAAAGACTCAGTATGAATGTCTAACTGTCTGGAGGACAGGTTAAAAATGGGGATTATATCCCCTGGCCCCAATATTGGCGATTCCGTGTTTCCCGTATAAATTGGGGTTCCTGTGGTTGGTGGGGATGTTGATGATGTTGCTGTTGGTGATGGGCTTGTTGGAAGTTGCCCCTGGACTGGGTTTGGAAGTGGACCCTGGGTCTGCCCCGTCTTGGGCCCCTGTTGGCTAAAAAAGGCTGCTTTGTACGTGGGCCGCTATATTGGTTGTAATTTTCTGCCTCGTAGTAATTACTTTGTCCCTCATTTTCGGAGTCTGAGGAGTCGGTAAAGTTGTTGACTCTTTGTGGGGTAGGTCTAATCTCGTCAACGTAATGGTTTTGTTTGTAAAAATCTTGCTTCAGATAGGGATAAGTTCCTTCCAATGTATAATAGCGTTTATCCTTACTTAATTTGTCATTTTTTCGTTTATTAAGGTAGGCGCTAAATGACTCTAGTTCTTTGTTAGCTTCCTCTATTCTTTTGATTGCATCATCCACATTACCAGAGTTCCTAAGTTTGGTCTCTAGTTCTTCGATCTCTTTTTTAATATCTACAGCTAGCTCTTTCGCAGTCTCAATTATAAGAATCATTAGATCTCTGGAACACCTATTCGCTATTAAGCTCCATTTTTCTAGGAATGGCCTGTGGTGGACAAAAAGGCAAGGAATGTTCCGTACTTTGAGACCCATGGGGATAATACCATTCTTCAAATATGCTAGCATAAACTCCCCATGGGCTTCCATACGTGTTAATTTCTTTTTGAGTTCGACAAGTTTACGGCTGTCTTCGTTATTAGTAACATTAGGTGTGTTGCTACTGGTGGCTACGGAGCTAATTCCGACAAGGGTAGCGAACACCTCGTCTGAGAACCCAAAGGTTGGTAGTTGGGCCATACCGAAAAGGTGGTAGAGGTGTGTATTAAGTATATATGAATATATATATGCGAGAGGGGAAGGGAATAAGCTAGAGTCAGTACTGACAATCGTTTGATATAATGTGTAGAGATACAGACGAACAAAGCCCTACACAGACAAGCTGTGGGTAGACAACTGTGAATAGCAAGGACCCCCTGGGTAGTAACAATCTATAGACTCCTAGGGCAGGGTAGCAACATATGCGAGAAAAATCCTAGGACGTCTAGGTATATGAGTGTACAGATAAGACAGGCCAGTTATCAAGAAGGAATAGTAGGGGAGAATTAAAGAAGTTATATAAAAAGTATATTTTTATTTTGTATATTTAAAAATCATATTAGAAATGACAGGGGGTCAAACCAATATGACGGGTATTAAAATCACTTTGTCAAAATTACATACAATAGTCATAACGAATTAACATAAAATTCATAGTACATAAAATAAAGGAATATATTAACAAAAGCATACAAATAATCAAATCAAAAATAAAACAAGCATAAGAACTCGACGCGCGTTTCGGCAGGGGACCGCCTTCTTCAGGAGACACAATTTTACTTCCTGAAATACAATTTAAAAGAATATCTATGTTATCTAGACATCCATAAGATTTATAGTGACAACATATACAAGTATCATTACAAATACATTTAAAAACCTGCATTCCTGACTTGGGGACTGACCTTGACTATTGTTATGTTCACTCAAGGCCTTTAATGGGCAATATATTTTGCCAATTGTACAGTATCTAACTCATTCAAGGCTCGCGTACCTTGGTTTATAAAGGCACCCCCTTATAATGAAGAGACATAGCCTTAGGTCACATTCTAAAACGGTAAAGTAGAATCACTTCTAGTTTTTTATATATCGGAATCAATCTTGGTAGTTCATAGCATGTGGTAAATTCATAACATGGTGTTTCAAAATAACTGTTTGTTGAAAGAAACAACATTACTGATCTAAAGCAACAATGCTCAATTCACAGGGTATACTCACAAAGGTGGACTTCTATCCGTGCAGCAAGAACACCCAAGGGGGGTCTTCATACAAACGTGATGTGTATATGGATTAGGTATTGGTAGTGGGATTCCTAATGATGAAATTCATATTGTTAAAGGGTGGTCGTATCAACTTATTCTTCTTAGTAACAAACACATTTGGCGTAACAAATTGCTCTTGACATGAGGAAGGCACTACAGGATTTATTTTTCTCATGACGATGGAACAAAGTATTGTGCCTGTTCATACATATGGCACCCACTAGATGACTCTGTCCTATAGTACTAATCGTATCACATGTACGAGATAGCATCTCAAGTGGTTACAAGAAACTTTCAGGTATGATCTATTTACTACCAGGTAAAAAGGAGCGATGGTAAAGGAGGAAAGGACGGGTGTTGTCTAGATAGCACTGTTAAATAATATAATGGCGCCATAAAGCAAAAGACATGGTAGTGTCAACTGTGTACCTTATGATTCCATGAACGATGGATGCATATTGCTGACGAAGTTATTCATTAAATAAACACTTGATGACCATATTCGAGGTGTCCCAGAACAACGGGTACCGTAAAAACACTATGGGTAAAAAAAGGAAACAGAATATACTCATTCCTCATATATTATGACCATGGTCACTGCAATGGTAACTGCAATGGTCTCGAAATGAATGTATGAAAAAAAAAAAAAAAGGGAAGATATAGTAGTTACCTATAGCTAGAGCCTACATTAGATGGTAGACTTGACGCTTGAAACAAGGTCGCTGTTGATGGCACCTTGTCTCGTTGAAAGTTTAACAGGCTCTAAAAAAAACGAATTACAGATTTGTAAGTTATATTTTGGTACGTCTGGAAATTAGTAGCATACTGAGGTATTACTCTACACATCCGTGTAGTATTGGCTATATTAACTAGTCATCAAATGGTTTTTGGTTAAGATTACCTTGGTGTATCTTAAAACGAAGTAGTGCCTGTGTTCAATGCAATTCGGAATGGTGGCTTTAAAATCGCGCCTTGTGATGTGGAAAAATAAAACACTCTGAAAGAAATAAAATCAGAGTGCTCAATTAGTTGCTGGTAGATCTAATTGCGTTATTGTAATAAATTACTGCACAACAGAAAGCTGTTAGCGATCTGAACGTGCTTTCGATCTTTCCTATGGCCAGGGCTTACCGTAATGTAGCTCGATGCTGGCGGACAGCAAGATGTAGCTGCTTCGTCTTCCGGCGTGTGGGGGCTCGTCCTCCCTAGCGATACAATGTATCTAGTGTTGGAGAGCTTCCGTATTTAAAGGAAGTAATTTGCGCGCGAGAAAAATCGCGGAGGATGCTGATCGTCGGATCGAAGAAGGACTATGTTCCTACAACTCGATCCTGATTCAAAATGGCGCGTAAGAAAAGCGCGACCAATGTCTATAGCTCGAAGATTTTCTTATGTTTAATAAAAGGTTGCAATTGCAATGCAACATCAAAAAAATATATATATATGGAAGTGGGACGGCTACATAAAATCGTGTAATACGACGGAACACAGATTATGTGGCATGTACTATTTAACTCAAACTAAGTTATTAGCATTATTTAATTATTGCCACGATAGCACGTAACTACATTACCAAGGTAATGAGAAGCTCTACATATATTTTTTATATATACGGTAAGTATATCGGAAAAATCACGGAGGATGCTGATAGTCAGATCGAAGAAGGACTATGTTCCCACAACTCGATCCTGATTCAAAATGGCGCTCAAAAAAAGGCGCGAACAATGTCTATAGCTCGAAGATTTCCCTATATTTAAGAAAAAGTTGCAATTGCAATGCAACTTCAAAAATATATATGGAAGTGGGACGGCTACATAAAATCGTGTAATACGACGGAACATAATTTATATGGCATGTACTATTTAACTCACACTAAGTTATTAGTATTATTTAATTGTTACCACGATGGCACGTAACTACATTACCAAGGTAATTAGAAGCACTACATATATTTTTTATATATATGGTAGGTGTGTCAGATAAACAGAACGAAATTCATTTACAGTCCATATTTGGAACCGATATGACCTAACTCGAGGTATAGGATATATAATCTATAAGGAATATAGTCCATTGTATATACAGTACAGAGGTGGTTACATAGGTTACCTTTAGGACATCCAGAGCTAAGGATATCCCAATTTGTTCGTGAGTTATGTTGCTTTCATATAAAGATAATCTAAGATTATGTGAAAACTCTAGAGAGTTCAATCGGGAAGGCAGCAACATAGGTTGTTTCAGAAGATAGAAACTGCAGTGTCTAAAGTATGGCGTTCTCCCAGGGAATTTCAGCATTGAGACCTCGTTTAAAGGTCCCAAGGGAGAAGATCCAAAATACTTCCCTCTTTTTCCTAACCAGGTCGCCTCCTTTACTACTGGGGAGTCTGATTTTCTCCAAAATGCGCCATTTAAAATCATCTGGGGCATGATTATTTTCAGAGAAATGCTTCACTAAGGGCGCTAACTGTTTGTTGGTCCGAATGGCTGACCTGTGTTCTGTCAACCTTGTTTGTACGGACCTAGAAGTCTCACCCACGTAACCCAGCTGGCATGGGCACAAGATAAAGTATATACAGTTGGTAGTCTTGCAATTCCACATGTCAGTAGCAGAGGTGTGACAGCCATTGTGTTCGAAAGACTCACCTTGAATGATGTTGCTGCAGGATTTACAGGCTGAACATTTAAAAGTACCTTTAACAGGAAGGTTGTTGTTAATTGACCTCTGTATAAATTCTGACTGCGGATTGTTGGTTGTAAATCGCGAATGGACAACCAGGTCTTTGAGATTTTTATTCCTCCTATGTGCAAAGATAGGTTTCTCTATTTTGTCACAGGAGGGATTCGAGTTCAGAATGTGCCAATTCTTGTTCACAATATGCCGTATCGTGTTGTCTAAAGTCGAATGTCAGGTTACGCATACTAGTTGGTCGTTGGTTGCTGGAGGTTTCGTTCTAAGCAGGTGGTCCCGGTCATAAAATCTCGCTCGTTTGTATGAATCCCGGATCAACCTGTGTGGGTAACCCCTATTGAGGAATTTCTGTCTCATGATTTGGGCTTGGGCATCAAAATCCTCCAGATTTGAACAATTTCTTCGCACTCGAAGAAATTGTGAAAACGGGATACTCTCCCTTTGGCACCGCGGGTGAAAACTCTTAAAATGAAGGAGAGTATTCCTCGCTGTAGGTTTAACAAATAAATCTACAATAAGTTTGTTGTCTTGGTTCTTGATAATTATGTCCAAGAATTCGACTTGAGTATCACTATATTGTGCTGTAAATTTCAGATTTGAGTCAGTTAGGTTGATCCATTCCAGGAATTCTAAAAGGGAATCTCTCCCACCGGTCCAGATAAAGAAGATGTCATCAATATATCTGGACCAATGGGAGATAGATTCGTAGAATGGCGCTATCTCATTGTGTACAAATCTCCTTTCAAAGGCCGTCATGTAGATGTTAGCGATGGAGGGTGCCACAGACGCCCCCATACTCACGCCCTTTGTTTGGCGAAATAACGAGTTGCCAAATTCAACAATATTTTCAGATAAAACAATCTGAAGCAGTTTCAATAAGAAATCCTTAGGACACACAATATTAAAGGAGTCAATAAACCAACTAGTTGTTGATAGGGCTTCCATCTGCGGTATATTGCTATATAGGGCTTCAATATCCATTGTAACCAGGAGGTTTGTAGTGGGGTCGAAGGGCAGGTTCTCTATTTTTGTTATCATAGCTCCCGTGTCCCTAATGTAGGAAGGGATATTGGGTATATGGGGTCGTAGATAAAAATCAATGAATTTGGAAAGTGGTTCTATATTAGTACCAATTGTGGAGACAATCGGTCTATAGGGGGGTCAATCAGATCTTTATGTATCTTAGGCATGCCATATATACATGCGGTCTTATGTTGATGGCTATTAAGGTACTCAAATTCTTTCTGATTAATGTCTCCAGATGTAAGAGCTGTACGAGTGAGACTCAATATTTTCTTCGAAGTTGCGACTAAAGGGTTAGTATTAATTTTTGAATAGGTGGTGGTATCGGATAGCATGGTTAGCATTTTTTGTTCGTACTTGTCACTATCAATCAAAACGATACCGCCACCTTTATCGCAGCTTTTGATTATTAACTCCCTATCCTTTCTAAGAGTCTGAAGGGCTTTTGATTCTTCTTTGTTAAAATTATAAATAGGTTTGGGTATAAATCGAAGAGATCTTTCCAGTTGTTGCAAGACAACCAGTTCAAAACTGGCAACCTCTGGCCCTAGTTGGTCTAACGAGGGATTGAAGGTGGAAGGTAGGGATAGCTGACTGATTCTTTGGGTCACGTCTATATTATCTGGTGCAGAGGAAGAGAAAAACTTTTTTAGTCTAATCTTTCTGAAGAAACAGATGATGTCTTTCTGTAGTTCAAATACGTTGACATGGGCATGGGGGACATAGGATAGACCTTTGGAAAGTAAAGACTCAGTATGAATGTCTAACTGTCTGGAGGACAGGTTAAAAATGGGGATTATATCCCCTGGCCCCAATATTGGCGATTCCGTGTTTCCCGTATAAATTGGGGTTCCTGTGGTTGGTGGGGAATGTAGGAAGGGATATTGGGTATATGGGGTCGTAGATAAAAATCAATGAATTTGGAAAGTGGTTCTATATTAGTACCAATTGTGGAGACAATCGGTCTATAGGGGGGTCAATCAGATCTTTATGTATCTTAGGCATGCCATATATACATGCGGTCTTATGTTGATGGCTATTAAGGTACTCAAATTCTTTCTGATTAATGTCTCCAGATGTAAGAGCTGTACGAGTGAGACTCAATATTTTCTTCGAAGTTACGACTAAAGGGTTAGTATTAATTTTTGAATAGGTGGTGGTATCGGATAGCATGGTTAGCATTTTTTGTTCGTACTTGTCACTATCAATCAAAACGATACCGCCACCTTTATCGCAGCTTTTGATTATTAACTCCCTATCCTTTCTAAGAGTCTGAAGGGCTTTTGATTCTTCTTTGTTAAAATTATAAATAGGTTTGGGTATAAATCGAAGAGATCTTTCCAGTTGTTGCAAGACAACCAGTTCAAAACTGGCAACCTCTGGCCCTAGTTGGTCTAACGAGGGATTGAAGGTGGAAGGTAGGGATAGCTGACTGATTCTTTGGGTCACGTCTATATTATCTGGTGCAGAGGAAGAGAAAAACTTTTTTAGTCTAATCTTTCTGAAGAAACAGATGATGTCTTTCTGTAGTTCAAATACGTTGACATGGGCATGGGGGACATAGGATAGACCTTTGGAAAGTAAAGACTCAGTATGAATGTCTAACTGTCTGGAGGACAGGTTAAAAATGGGGATTATATTGGCGATTTCGTGTTTCCCGTATAAATTGGGGTTCCTGTGGTTGGTGGGGATGTTGATGATGTTGCTGTTGGTGATGGGCTTGTTGGAAGTTGCCCCTGGACTGGGTTTGGAAGTGGACCCTGGGTCTGCCCCGTCTTGGGCCCCTGTTGGCTAAAAAAGGCTGCTTTGTACGTGGGCCGCTATATTGGTTGTAATTTTCTGCCTCGTAGTAATTACTTTGTCCCTCATTTTCGGAGTCTGAGGAGTCGGTAAAGTTGTTGACTCTTTGTGGGGTAGGTCTAATCTCGTCAACGTAATGGTTTTGTTTGTAAAAATCTTGCTTCAGATAGGGATAAGTTCCTTCCAATGTATAATAGCGTTTATCCTTACTTAATTTGTCATTTTTTCGTTTATTAAGGTAGGCGCTAAATGACTCTAGTTCTTTGTTAGCTTCCTCTATTCTTTTGATTGCATCATCCACGTTACCAGAGTTCCTAAGTTTGGTCTCTAGTTCTTCGATCTCTTTTTTAATATCTACAGCTAGCTCTTTCGCAGTCTCAATTATAAGAATCATTAGATCTCTGGAACACCTATTCGCTATTAAGCTCCATTTTTCTAGGAATGGCCTGTGGTGGACAAAAAGGCCAGGAATGTTCCGTACTTTGAGACCCATGGGGATAATACCATTCTTCAAATATGCTAGCATAAACTCCCCATGGGCTTCCATACGTGTTAATTTCTTTTTGAGTTCGACAAGTTTACGGCTGTCTTCGTTATTAGTAACATTAGGTGTGTTGCTACTGGTGGCTACGGAGCTAATTCCGACAAGGGTAGCGAACACCTCGTCTGAGAACCCAAAGGTTGGTAGTTGGGCCATACCGAAAAGGTGGTAGAGGTGTGTATTAAGTATATATGAATATATATACGCGAGAGGGGAAGGGAATAAGCTAGAGTCAGTACTGACAATCGTTTGATATAATGTGTAGAGATACAGACGAACAAAGCCCTACACAGACAAGCTGTGGGTAGACAACTGTGAATAGCAAGGACCCCCTGGGTAGTAACAATCTATAGACTCCTAGGGCAGGGTAGCAACATATGCGAGAAAAATCCTAGGACGTCTAGGTATATGAGTGTACAGATAAGACAGGCCAGTTATCAAGAAGGAATAGTAGGGGAGAATTAAAGAAGTTATATAAAAAGTATATTTTTATTTTGTATATTTAAAAATCATATTAGAAATGACAGGGGGTCAAACCAATATGACGGGTATTAAAATCACTTTGTCAAAATTACATACAATAGTCATAACGAATTAACATAAAATTCATAGTACATAAAATAAAGGAATATATTAACAAAAGCATACAAATAATCACATCAAAAATAAAACAAGCATAAGAACTCGACGCGCGTTTCGGCAGGGGACCGCCTTCTTCAGGAGACACAATTTTACTTCCTGAAATACAATTTAAAAGAATATCTATGTTATCTAGACATCCATAAGATTTATAGTGACAACATATACAAGTATCATTACAAATACATTTAAAAACCTGCATTCCTGACTGTTGATGTGCTCTGCTTCTTATGTGTGAGTGCTGTATTGAGGGACAGTCGCTCCTGCAGCTCTGATTTTGCTGGCCCTTATCCCTTTCAGGCTGTGTGCCTTTCAATTCTGTGCTTATACAGTGCTGAGATGTTGCAGACTTGATTAAATTGGGCTCTTGGCGGGAGTTGGGAGTCTTGGGCATGGTTTGTCCGCAGATGTCTTGTTGACATCAGGGGTTGTTTGTGCACGTGGATGTGTCAGAGTGTGACCTGCTTCTTTATGGGTGTGGTCCACACTCAGCCACCTCAGAGTTGTGGTGTGCACCATGTCATGATAATTGGACCGCATCCATGCTAATCGTCATACAGTGTCACTTGCATTGTCAGTGTGGGCCACGGACCTACAGCTTTGCTGGGTTAAGCATTGTGCATGAGTTTGTTGTGAGATTAATAATATGTGGGGAGGTCCCCCTCTGGGCACACAGTCGATGGGGGCCTACTTGCAGTTTCTAGGTGTGCTGCAGTGTTCCAAGTGGATCAGGGACATGCTCCAGAGTCATTGTGGGTGTACACTGTGCTATGCTTAATTGTGCATGTGTGCCCTTGTGCCCATATCCCCCATCCCCCCACTTCCTGGTCGTTACTCACCCTCTTGCTATTTTGTTGGCTCCTATCGAGCAGAGTCTGGTTCCCCCAAATCCTGCCACAGTCTCCACACTGATGACTGTGGACACCATTTCCTTCATCTTATCCATCTCCTCTTGTGGCACTGGACTCCGACCTCCAGTCTGCATTGCTGCCGTCTGGTTGTTGCTGAGTTTCTGCTTGGTTTTGCGCTTCACATCATTCCAGCGCCTCTTGACCACTTCCATTGTCCTTCTCTGCACTCTGTTTTCATTCACCTTGTCCTCGATGGACTGCCATATTCCAATTTTTGTCGCCAATGACACATTGGAGGTAACAAACAGTTGTTGATGGTATTTTATCACTTCCGTTATCAGGATACTGTTTTCCTGCGGACTGAACCATGTCTTCCTCTTCTTCTTGTCCTTGCCCATTGCTCCCTATTCAGCAACAAGTGGAGTTTAAGGGCACAATGAGCATCTCTATTGTGCCGGCTTTCACATCAAAGCATTGTTTACCTCCTCTATTTTACTTTGTATCGATATACATATTTTCAAATATTTTCCTTCAATAAGTTCCTATATTTATGGCCAGAAATTATTTGCAGGCTGTGGTCTGCTAACATTCAATATCATTATGAGGCTCAAACCAGTGCATCTTTATACACCTGCGTCCTTCTCGCACCATCGCACTAGGTGAGCCCCTGCGGCAAATGGTAAAAAGAAAACTTTTCACAAAAATAGCAGTACAACATCACTAAAGTGTATTGATAGAATGCAGCATAAAAAGAGCACCACAAAAAAGACAGCAGAACACACCACCAGCACAATAAAATATCTCACTGCAAATGTGCACAAATGTTCTGTTGTACAATATCTATTTCAGAATTTTGTTTTCATAATAATATATTAAAGATCTTTAAAGCAAGCACTACACTAAGGTGCCCATTAGGATAGCGGGCGGAAAATCACCGCGGCGGTAGCGGGCAAACCAAAACTGCCCGACGTGGGCGGTGACGTCCAAAAATGGACTGCAGTGGTCAGAAACGCTGCGGAAAATCTACAACCCGCCGCAAGCAAAGCGGAGACACCGCACAGGAAATTAGGATATCCCCGATGGTCCTGCGGTACGATCCTCTGTTTTCGACTGCCGCGGTCGCACACAGGAGTGAATGGGAGAGACAGCGGAAGAGCTGCAGCATAGCCAATGCAGCGGACGGTACATGAAAAACGTGGCGGACATTGCCAAAACACCGCAACAATGCCAAACTTTGCACAAATCAAAGTAGCCATGCCCTCCAAATACACAAAACACATACCAGTGAAAAAACAAATGCCCCAAAAAATACATTCAATTCCCAGGACAACACCCACAACACACCTGACAGCAAAATCCCATTTGGACACACCCACACAGTTGAGTATAAAACCAGCCCCTTTTCTGACCACAATCCTTTGCAACACTCTAGAAGAGAAGGGCATATACCAGATCTGACAGGAGAGGCAAAAGAACACACACTACCACCACCACCACCACCACCACCACCATCACACCAGCACCAGCAATCCCCCACCACACAACATGCCTCACGCATCAACACCACACCCACAACACACACCCCTGCACCCACAAACACTTCAAACACCACGCACCATGGCAGCACAGAAAATGCCCAAATTCACAGAGAGTGAGTTGACAGTCATGGTAAATGAGATAGTGAGAGGGGAACCACAACTGTTTGGTAGCCTGGTCCAACAGACACCATTAGCCACAAGGACACAAATGTGGGAAAGGATAGTTCAAAGGGTCAATGCAGTAGGGACCACCCCGCGATCCAAGAAGGAGATCATGAAGCAGTGGCATTATCTCAAGAAGGTTGTCAA
This sequence comes from Lissotriton vulgaris, assembly GCF_964263255.1. Taxonomy (NCBI): domain Eukaryota; kingdom Metazoa; phylum Chordata; class Amphibia; order Caudata; family Salamandridae; genus Lissotriton; species Lissotriton vulgaris. Next base: position 1,087,892,837 of record NC_141696.1, on the reverse strand, counting down.
AGAGAAGAGGGGCAAGAACTGGGAGCTGGCTAACCGGACTGGCAGTGGCCCTCCCATCCCACTGAAAACATTCACACCATGGGAGGAGAAGGTGCTTGCCATACTGCATCCTGAGAGTCTCACAGGAGTCTCCAGGGGAATGGAGGCTGGTAATTACAAACAAATGGCAACCAACACACTGATAAGTACTTCCTTGCACAACCCAAACAGCATTGCATTGTTCACCCTCACCTAACAGGTAGCTAGCCATCTTGCTTGGGAGTCTTGTTTGGCGGTTGGAGGCCTGTACCACGACTCCCACCATACCCCCTGTCCTACACCCAGCAGCATGGAGACCTCCCCAACCCAGGAGCATATGTCAGCCATTGCACTGTTCACCCTCACCTAACAGGTAGGTAGCCATCTTACTTGGGAGGGTTATTTGGGAGTGGGAGGCCTGTACCACGACTCCCACCATGCCCCCTGTCACACACCTGAGCAGGATAGAGGACTCCCCCACCCAGAAGCATGTGTCAGCCATTACACTGTTCACCCTCACCTAACAGGTAGGTAGGCATCTTGCCTGGAAGGCTTGTTTGGGGGTGGGAGGCCTGTACCACGACTCCCACCATGCCCCATGTCCCACACCTGAGCAGGATAGAGGCATCCCCCACCCAGAAGCATGTGTCAGCCATTGCACTGTTACCCTCACCTAACAGGAAGGTAGCCATCTTGCTTGGGAGGCTTGTTTGGGGGTGAGAGGCCTTTACCACGACTTTCACCATGCATCCAGTCCAACACCCCAGCAGCATGGAGGCCTCCCCCACCCAGGAGCATGTGTCAGCCATTGCACTGTTCACCCTCACCTAACAGGTAGTTAGCCATCTTGCTTGGGAGGCTTGTTTTGGGGTGGGAGGCCTGCACTCCTACTGCCACCATGCCCCCTGCCTCACACCCCAGCAGCATGGAGCACTCCCTCCTACCCAGGAGCACCTGGAAGCCATTGCACTGTTCACCCAGCAAACTTACAGGTAGGTAGCCATCTTGCTTGGGAGGCCTGTTTTGGGGTGGGAGGCCTGCACTCCTACTCCCACCATGCCCCCTGCCCCACACCCAAGCAGCATGGAGCACTCCCTCCCACCCAGGAGCACCTGGAATCCATTGCACTGTTCACCAAACAAACTTACAGGTAGGTAGCCATCTTCACTGGTCAGGCTGTTTGTGGGTGGGAGACCTGCATCACTACACAAAGCACCAATTGCATGCAATGCATCGATACCTGACACATACGAGTACTTGATGTTCCTCTGCACCATGTAATTATGCCTAGTATTGCACTTAATAATAATAGTGAATATCTCTCCATTGTGTAGTGTACAGACAGTCGATGACACGCAGCTAACATAATACTTGCACAGTGCCCAATACCGAACATTCCCCATCTAATCCACAGGTTATGAAGAACTCGCTGCTGAGGACAACCACAACCAGCAGAGCCAGTCTCCTCCCCCAGGTACATGGACTCTTGGATGTTGACTCCCAGGATAGTTTGGACGATGAGCTCCAGGCCCGCCCAGCTGGTGCGCCAGGGACCAACAGGTCCCAGGTCCCCATCCTCCCCACCACCACGTCTGCTGCAGGAACAACAGCACAGCAGACCCCTGCAGTCATGGCCTGTGCCTCCACCGCTGCCACCTCCGCCACCACCACCACCACCACCACCTGCACCACCCTCCCTGTCCCAGGAGATGACCAGGACACACCAACAACATCAACAGGTCAGTGGGAGGGTCAGGATCACCCCCACACCTCAGGAGGTTGGCACACCATCCCTGGACCACTTCACAAGACTCATTGGCATATGACAGATCCAGGGACAAAGTGGCCGGTCTGACGAACTATTACGTGAGCTCATCCTGCTGATGAGGTCCATCGACACACTCATTGGACAAATGGTGGACCTCATGGCCCAGCAAGCGGTGTTACCGAGGGACAGGCCTGTGTCCTAAACAACATCTCCGCCCCCCTCCATTGTGCTGCAGGATGACAGTGCACCATCCTTCCCTGCGGCCACAGATAGGGGTGAGTCCTCAGATGCAGCTGGCCATGCAGCAGGCCTCCCCCGCCAAAGCGATCAAGGGGGCATCCAAAGAAGAGCCTGGGAGTCTCTGGAGGCAAAGCACCAGCCACACGCCAGTCACCTAGCCAGCCCTAATGGCAACCCTCTTCCCCACTGCATTGACTGTTTGGACTGGCCTTCCCCACACTGCCTTGTGAATGGCACCTGTCTGTTGGACTGGGTCACCACATCCATGTGGTGTATACTCTTGCATATCATCTACCATGACTGTCAACTCACCTCTCCATCACCACCTTCATGTAAATATGCCCGCACCCCTCACATGTCAACTTTTGTAATAAAATACCTTACACACTTGAATTTGTGCAGTTTTGTTTTTAGTGCAATATTTACAGTGTTGAAAATGTCCATGATGTATCCAAAAGATGTAAAGTATAAAGGCCTGGATAATTTTGCGGCACCTAGGGAGACACAACAGAACAACAGTCACTGGCGTTAGTGTGGCATCACAGACATAACACTACACCAAACATCCAAATAAGTCTACAGGCAGACAACACAATATGCAGCAAGTGCCAACAAACAGAGTTCTGTATAAATTCACATGTGAAATGTCACTGCCACACACAGGTGACTCAACATGTGCCTGGTTGTACCATCCGCGCATAGCCCTTCACAACAACAGCAATCACACCAGACAATGTACAAGTCGTACCTCGTCACCCACCTTCAAGTGAAGTAGCGGGTGATGAGCTGTTGACGCATGTCAACTCCTTCCTCCTCTCCACTGTCCTCATCACTGGACTCAGGGCCCTAAACAGGCGGGGGCCTTGGGTTCTCACCATCATCCAGGAGCAGGGGAATCCCCTTGTGAATGGCCATGTTGTGCAGCATAAAGCATACCACAATGATCTTGCAGACCTTCCCAGGCGAGTATGATAGTGAATCTCCAGTCCTGTCAAGGCAGCGGAATCTTGACTTGAGCAGGCCAAAAGTACGCTCACTGACACGTCGGGTCCTGCCGTAGGCCTCATTGTACCTGACGTCTGCCGGGGTCCTGGGATTCCGTAGTGGGCTCAGCAGCCATGGATGGCTGGGATATGCAGAGTCACCTGTGAATGATAAACACACATTGCAATGTTGCACAGGCAGAGGGCAGCAGGTCACACACACAGCACGCCATATCACTAGGCATACTCACCCACAATCCAAGCATGCTCGGGAAGCAGATTTGCCATCATCCGGGGCACCATGCTGTTCCTCAGGATGTGCGAATCATGGGCTGAGCCGGGGAATCTTGCACACACATGTGATACGGTCATGTCCGCAAGGCACAACACCTGCACATTTAATTGAATGATAATGTTTACGATTTCAAAAAATGTGCTCACTCCCCTGTGGTGGCACCAGTCCTACATGGGTGCAATCGATGGCACCAACAACATGGGTGATGTGCCCAAGAGGATAGAAGGCACCCTTCACACCCGCCAATTCTGCTGCCCTGGGGAAATGTATGTATTGATCCAGATATATCATAATGGCTGCAGGAAGATACCTCAGCACCAGGCTGAACATGGGTTGCGACATCCCTGCAGCGCTGGCCACGATCTCCTGGAAGTAACAAGTTGCAAAAAAGTAGAGGGCTACCAACACTTTGTATGTGGGTGTGACTGCTGTTGGGTAGTCGCGACGAGGCTGCAGGTGGGGCTCCAACAGATACTGAACCCCACATTTCACATGTGCACGCCTAGTACCGTACCATCCACCAATGTGTGTAAAATAACCAAGACTGTCTCATACCCATCTGCAGTACCTGTCACACCTCAATGCATCATGTGAACTTGGCACACATCCACAACCCAATGATCACAGTAGCTGGAAAACTGTCACTTGTGTGCATGAGCTGATATGAAAGCACAATATGTAACAACACCATACAGTGAGACAAGCCTTGCCAAGGTCAGCACTGACCCACAGCACATTGATTTGTTACACATTATTGACACAAGCTTAACATTGTGAAACATCATCAACCATCTAATGCATGAGTGACATGGCAGGGACCACAGACCAATGTGCATCACAATAATGTGCGTCTATCTGTGGATTATATGGAATAATGGCATTGTGTGCCCAATGATGTGCCCTTAACCATGTTGCTGCTGTGTACTGATGCAGTGTTCACGATGGACATTGCCATTGCATGTGCCCCAAATTGCAGTAGCTACCACCTAGCCACGGCGGTGTGACACCAGCACCACACCCTTCACAAGTGTGGTAGCCATTGGCATGGAGACATGAGTAGATCACGGTGGGCATGCTCTGCCACCCAAATTGCGGAAGCTACCACCTGGCGACGGCGGTGTGACACCAGCACCACCCCCTTCACGAGTGCCGTAGCCATTGGCATGGAGAAATGGGTAGATGGTGGTGGGCATGCTCCGCCACCCAAATCACAGTAGCTACCGCATGGCCACGGCGGTGTGACACCAGCACCTCCACCTTCACAAGTGCGGTAGCCATTGGCATGGAGATATGGGTAGATGGCAGTGGGCATGCTCCGCCACCCAAATCGTGGTAGCTACCGCATGGCCACAGTGGTGTGACACCAGCACCACCCCCTTCACAAGTGCAGTAGCCATTGGCATGGAGACAAGGGTAGATGGTGGTGGGCATGCTCCGCCACCCAAATCGCGATAGCTACTGCATGGCCATGGCGGTGCGACACTGCCATGGGGCATTGCCTACAGCCAATGGGAGCGATGATTGCGGTAGCATGATGCAGTTTTGAATATCGCAGAAGGCGTGCTCTGCCAGCAGGGAGGCAGTCATTGGATGCATTTGAACGATGCACCATCGCGGTAGCGCACCCCGGGCCCCTGCGGTGCATCACCACAATGGATCATTGCCTACAGCAAATGGGAGCGATGATTGTGGTGGCATGATGCAGTTTTGAAAATCGCGGAAGGCGTGCTCCGCAACCGCAGAGGCGGTCATTGGATGCATTTGAAAGATGCAACATCGCGGTAGCGCACCCCGGGCCCCTGCGGTGCATCACCGCCATGAAGCATTGCCTACAGCCAATGGGAGCGATGATTGCGGTGGCATGACGCAGTATTGAAAATTGTGGAAGGCGTGCTCCGCCACCGCGGAGGCGGTCATTGGATGCATTTGAATGAGGCAGAACTGGAAAACTAATTGTTGCAGCTTTGCACCTTACAAATGACCCCAGAGGGTTATAAATCTGTGGGAGTGAGCCTCTCATTTCTACTGCTCACAGAGCCTGCTGCCTGGGACCCTCTCCTGCTGATGCCTCAAGTGCCTGCTGCCTCGGACCCTCTCCTGCTGCTGCCTCAAGTGCCTGCTGTCTGGGACCCTCTCCTGCTGCTGCCTCAAGTGCCTGCTGCCTGGGACCCCTCATGACTCACTTCCACCGCAGGTATTCCATGTCCACAGGGATGGCAAGGACAGATAAGATCCATGCCAGTCCATTCACAAGCAAGGAGCTGGATGTCCTAGTGAACGAGGTGCTAGCACAGTAGCCAAGGCTGTATGGTGGCCCCAATGTAGTGGTAAGTCATCATTAAGGGAGCTGGAGGGCAGGGGGGTGTCAGAAATGTAGTTGTGCTGCTGCAGTATATGCCTGAGGGTGTGGGGTTGTGTCATACACTGACAAACAAGCTGTCCCCAGGGCGAGGGAGTGTGTGTGTCCCAATGTCACTGTTTTCCCTGCTTGCAGTTGTATGTGTGAGTGGAGTGTGTTACATTGTCAGCCATACAGAGCCACAGGATGTTGGACATGTAGGTGCCAGGACAGTAATTGCTCAGGTGAATGTTTCTGTGTGCCCCTGTTGTCCAACTCAGTGTGAACCCAGAGACTAGGCTCAGTGTCTACCCACCCAAACGAGAACACATCACCGAACTTACATGGTCCTTGCCCCTGTTCATTCACACTGAATAGAAGATATGCACCATCTCAGGCCTGTATAATTGCACACAAACACACTTCTGTAGAGGGCTAATATGTTGTTGAGCCCATGTGCCCCGAGTCCATACACATTACAAACACATATATTCACAGGACATGCTCATTGAATGCTGCCCAGTCATGCACACAGTGCTTATAAACACAGACACAGGTAGATATGTGAGCTATGTAGTGGGCAGACATGCATGGGACTGGTGATGTCTGCAAGCCACTGAGGGGATACAGTGCAGTCATCCTGCATGTGTGTGACCCTCTATGCCCTCATGTATGTATGCAATCACATCTGTTTGGCCCATGCAGAGTGCCCTTGTGTGGTGTCCCCCAGTTTGGGATGAATGGAGATTACAATAGGTCCTGAATCTGTGTCTTGCTACTGTACTGATAGATGTTGGTACATGACACTGTGTAATTTGTCATTTACCCTTCTTTTCTCCCATACCTACAGCTCAAGGTACACCAGCGTAAGGCTGTGTGGAGGGCCATTGCAGCAAAGGTGCGAGCCCTGGGTGTAACCAACCGACGACGCACTCACTGCCACAAGAGGTAGGACGACATCAGCCGGCTGGCAAAGAACGTGGCATAGATGACATTGGGGCTGCTACCACGCACTGGGCGTTTGGCACGGTGCAACATAACACCACTGATGGTCCACATATTGGCAGTGACTAATCCCGAGCTGGATGCACGTCTGAAGGAGCATCGCCAGCAAGGCAGGGGTGAGTATTTGTGTAGGGTGACTTTGGTTGGGAGCAGATGCATGTGTACAGAGCCTGTGGCAGCGGTGGCCCAAGTGATGTTCGTTTGATGGTGCTGTGCTGTGTCATGTGAGTGACTGCTGGGATGTGTGCCAGTGTCAGGCATTGGGCCAAACTGGCCTTACAAAGCTGATCCTCCCTGCTGTGCTTTCTCATAGCCAGATATGTTAGGATCTACATGGTCATTCAGCATTGGGATAGTGTGGGGAATCTATTACGGGTGAACAGCAGGGTCCACTATCTGAGTGTGACTTCATGTATGCCTACTTTGCATGCACCATGATCGGAGAGGCCCACACATCTGACAAACAAGGTGCCCCAGAGTACCACATGGTGCTTGGTATGGCCTACTTGGCATTGTGGACTGTCATGTCCTATAGGTGTGTGTGTGTGTTGTCCCCTCCTGTTCCCTGAAGGTCTGTCAGAGGCAATGAGTGTTGTCCCCACATCATGTCCCTAGGTGTGTGCAGGGCAAGTTGTGTTTCTGGTACACTTCATCCACAGGCAGGATGTTGTGCTGTGTGGCCTCAACATGGCTCAGTAATGGCATATATTCAGGGTTACAAGCACTGTTGTGGTCTATGTAGTGTATTGATGCAATGTGATTGCAGAGTGTGGTGGTCACCATGTTGATTTGGGCATCTCCTGTACTGCATTGATTGGATTGCTTTGTCCTAATGATGACACTAACACAACCCTGCATCTGTCTCTCATGCAGGATTGCCAGTGGACACGGAGGAACGGGAGCCGGAAACCAGTGGTGGCGAGAGTAGCACCACAGCTGCACTGGAGGCTAGTGACACAGAGCTCACCAGTGCATCTGAGGGGGACCATAGTATGCAGGAGGAATCCATGGCTGAGACACAGAGTACTATATCATCTGATGCCAGCGGTGATGCATCCATGTTGGCAGGCACAGGGGATGGGGAGTCTGCAACATCATCTACCACACAGCTGCCATTGTCCAGCCTCCCATCCACTTCATCTGGTGCTGCCCGTGTACGTGTATTTAAGAGTTACATTCACAATTGGCACCGCTGAGCCTGCACTTGTCCCCTCTGCTGCTCTTAGTGCAGAGTCTGTAGAGCTCCTGCGCCAGCTTTGTGTGGGCCAGACCGCCCTGCTCAATGCCTTCAGTGACCATGACAAGAAATTAGGCCAGGTGTACATGGAGGGCATACACTCTGACGTGGGTGGGCTACACCGTACAGTCCAGGCTTTGTCATCCGCAGTGACGTCTGCCCTTCAACCGGCACATGCTCCCATTCCTGCTCAGGTGCCTTTGTCCACCCCCCAGTCAGTGGCCACATAAGATTACAGTGACCACAGTTTGCATGCGTCACAGACACGATACAGCACAAGGAGCACACAGCAGACACAACCCAAGCGGTCCCGCCCACAGACACCATCCCCACAGAATGAGCAGAGCCAGCCCAGAATGCAAAGTCAAAAGCCCGTCAGGGAAGAGCAAGGCCGAAAAAGCAATGAGGCTGACATCAGGCACACATGCCTCAGAGGCATCACCAACAAAGGACTCTACTGTCCCTAAAACATAACACAGAACTAGGCATGCAGTGTCTGTGCCCACTGAGGAGGTGTTGTATGGCAAAGGTACACCTAGGAAGGGCACAGGGCCACATCCCCCCACCACATCAACTCCAATCCCAAGCCCAGTGAGGCAGGTGGAGGAGGTCACTGTAGGGGCTACCCCTGGCAAAGAGGCAAAGGAGGCACTGTAAGTGGGATACCTGGCAAGCAGGGGAAGGTGGTCCAGAGGCGTAGCTAGACAAAGCGTCCTGCAGGATCCAGCACATCACCAGAGAGAGTGCCAGTGTCTGCACCTGATGCGGGACAGTTGGTGTGTGTGCCTGTTGTGTCATCACCAGTTCCCATTAACCCCAAGCCAGGGAAGCCATTTTGTATTCCAAAGAAGTGGAAGGGCCCCCTTCCAACCTCTCCCACCCACTCTGTGTAACAGGTCTGCAAGACTCCACCTCCATGTGCCACGATACCACCAGGTCCAAACAGCCCTCCAGCTTGCCAAACCACTGATAGCCCTACATCACCTGGGCCTCTGTCTCCCCAGTCAAGTGTTCCTGCTGTCCCTGACACACAGCCAGCTCCAAGTCCGCCTGACAGCCAAATGTGAGTGGCAGTCCCACTTATACACCTGTCTCTCATATAGGTTGCTAGTCCTGCCCATTGTTTGGCACCTGGGTGTGTTGCTGGTCATGGAAGGGTACAGTCAAACATACTCACTGTGCAGCTTTTCATGTCCTAACTCCGCATTTCTCCCTGGCAACTTAATTTGACATTCACTGCTGTGTTGTACTCTCACCTGAGCTATGGGCACTGGCCCTGTTGCTCTGCTGTGTTGTACTCTCACCTGTGCCATGGACACTGGCCCTGTTGCTCTGCTGTGTTGTACTCTCACATGTGCCATGGACACTGGCCCTGTTGCTCTGATGTGTTGGTGTCTCCTCTGTGCAACCTCTCATGTACTTGCTGTGCCACCTGCCATGGACACTGGTCCTGTTGCTCTGCTGTGTTGTACTCTCACCTGTGCCATGGACACTGGCCCTGTTGTTCTGCTGTGTTGGAGTCTCCCCTATGCAGCCTCTCATGTACTTTCTGTACCGCCTGCCATGGACACTGGCCCTGTTACTCTGCTGTGTTGTACTCTCACCTGTGCCATGGACACTGGCCCTGCTGCTCTGCTGTGTTGGAGTCTCCCCTGTGCAGCTTCTCATTTTTTTTAAAAATATATTTTTATTGCAGAGTTATAGTTTGTACAACCAGTTCGTCAATCAATCCAGCTACCCTCCTTCGCGTAACACAGGCTCCTAAATAAAAGCATTACACGGCCATTCAGCTCACACCCCGGAGGTCGAGCGGCATTAGACAGGAGAGCACTAGTAGCTGACGAGCTCATTAAGGCTCAATTACAACTGTTCCTCAGGTAGTACTCAGGGCTGCTTTTCTTTTCGCCCGGTTCGCCTTCCATTGGGATGTTATGGCTCGTTTCGCTAAAAGCAGACCCAGGTCCAGGAACTTACTAGTGATTTTGTTCTTTGATGTGTGTGGGAACCAGTGTAGAATGCAGTGTACCATTGTGGGCTGTAAATACCTTTCAGTGACCTCCCGCAGACTCTCCACTATCCCCTGCCAAAAGGAGCCCAGTGCCGGGCAGGACCAGAACATGTGTTGGAAATCGGCCACCTCGGCCGGGCAGTGCTGGCAGGCCGCCTAGTGCTTCGGGAAGTACTTATGTAGTTTGTCAGGGGTCAGATATGCTCTATGCAGGATGTAAAAATGCTGGCCCGCTCTACTATGCCAGACCACGCCGCCTCAGGGATCTCCGTCATTAAATCCGCTTCCCACTTCGCCTTCAGAGCCAGCAGTGGGGTCAAAGCTTCCACAGTTATGGGCTTATAGAGGCACGTAATAGCCTTAACCGTCCCCGCGGCCGTTACCACGTATTGACAGCCCATGGATAGTGGCGGTTCCCCCAATGTTTACGGATCGCTGCTGTCAGTGCCGCATGAAGGAGGAAGTCTCCCCTGGAAGATCAAAGCGATCCTTCAAGAGATCGAAAGGCAGTAGCACTCCGTCATCATACAGATCCCCAACGGTCGCTAGGCCCTGATGCTCCCAGTTTTCCAAATGGTGCCATGTGCCCCCATGCGGGAGCGCCCTGCATAGTTTGAGCGGGATCTCAGGTGCATATGGAACCGCAATATGTACCCTCCGCAGATACCTATTCCAACACTTCCGGACCGTCGAGAATTCCTGGGTGAGTTGGAGGTCCCCCATCGGGAGGCCCAGAACGATCCGGGATACTACCCGAACCGGTCCCGCCAGTTCACCGGATCCATCCTCTTCTCTCGTGGCTCTCGCTACCCACTGTGTCAACCACTGTAGCTGGGCCGCCAGGTAGTACAGCTTGTAGTCCGGCACCGCGAGACCCCCTTTAGCTCAAGGCCTTAGAAGCATGGTGTGTGCCACTCTGCGTCTACCCGAACCCCACAGAAAACCAATCACCATGGCCCGTAGTCGCCGGAAGTAACCCGCCGGGATCCAGACCGGAAGAGTTCAGAAAAAATAGAGCAATCTCGGTAGAGTCACCATCTTAAGGAGCGCCACCCTCCCCGCCAGTGACAATGGAACCGTACTCCAGAAGTCAAAATTAGTTTTAGTAAGTCTGATCGCCGACCCGATATTGCCCTCTAGAATGTCTATTCTATTATGATAGATCGAAGTACCCAGGTAGCGAAGGCTCCTCTCCCTCCAGGTCACTCCGTCCATAGAGTACGGGCATGTTCTACACGCACGAGTCGGGAACAGGTAAGATTTCGTCCAGTTCACTCTGAGGCCAAATACCGTGCTCAGCGATTTAAGGAGGGATTTAGCCCACCGCAGGGAGGCAGCAGAGTCTGCCAAAAACAGTAGGAGGTCATCAGCGTACAATGCGATATGGTGCACCTGCCCGTAGACGTCCAACCCCTGATACGCCCGTCCCAACCGAGCTTGCACCACCAAAGGTTCGATCGCTATGGCAAATAATAGGGGGGAGAGGGGGCAACCCTGACGAGTGCCCCTTCCTACGGCGCAAGCCTCAGATATTACACCTCCTGTTCTGTCCAATCCACAAAATCCTTGCCCAGTCCCATTGCCCGCATAACATGTAAAAGGTCTTCTCCATGTTGATAGCAAACACTGCCGCCTTGTCCACATCGTAGGTGTCAGCCTCCAGAACGTGGAGGAGCCGTCGTATATTAAGCGCAGAGTTGCGGGTCGGGATAATGCCAGATTGGTCCAGGTGGATCAGTGTGGACATGTGGGGGAGTAGACGCGTCACCAAGATTTTGCTCAAAAATTTGTAGTCCAGGTTAAGCATGGACAGCGGGCGATACGCCGATCTGTCCCAAGGCTGCTTGCGAGGTTTCAATAGTGGGACAATTAGCGCCTCGCCAGTGGTCTTCGGTAAGCTGCCCAGTCGTTTAGCCTCATTGTAGAGCCACGTTAGTCGGGGCGCCAGGAGGTCGACGTAGGTGTGATAGAATTCCGTCAGGAGACCATCGGAGCCTGGCGTTTTATTCCGTGCCATACTCTTGATGGCGACCCTCACCTCCCTCACCTCAATTTTATCCCCCAGAGGTTTTGCGTCTTCTTCGTCCAGCTCCGGCAAACCCAAACCCTCCAGGAATCTCTGGAACTTGTCCTCCGACGGAAGGACCCGACTACGGTATAGTTCCGTGTAATAATCATAGAATAGTTCATTAATTCCCTGTTGGTCGAACCGCGCCATTCCCGCGTGATCTCTGAGTTCAACGATGACCGAACTTCGGCGAGCCGGATTGGCTAGCCAGGCCAAGAGAGCCCCCGTTTTATCCCGTTCCGAATGTGCACGCGTGAGGTAGGATTTGTAGTAGAAGCATCTGAGACTCTCCACTGTCGCCGCCGCTGATTCCCTCGCCTCGAGTAGGGTCTCATGAATGTCCGGCCACTCAGGTCGTTCTCTCTCCAGCGAGCGTAGCTTCTCGTCCTCCCGACGAATGTCACTTAGTAAGGTTTTCTGAACCCCCGACACCGTCGCAATGCATCGCCCTAGCACCACCGATTTGACCGTGGCCGACCCCGCGGTCCCCGCATTGATCTGAAAATACGTCTCTAGACCTGATCGTCAAGCGTCTCCGGGCGTAGTTTCCAGGTGGGAATTCATGGGCGACGCTGCGCCCATCGTAGCTGCACCAGCAGCGGGTTATGATCGGAGATCGTTCGCGTAAGGTATTCACTGTGATACACCTCTCCGTGCACTTCCGGGGAAACACGAAGGCGTCTATACGGATGTGAAGTTCATGAAGGGAGGAAAAGGAGGAGTAGTCCCTGTCTAATGGGTCGTTAGCTCTCCATGAGTCAATCAGCCCCCATTGACGTTGCCAGTCAGAACGCGCAAGCGCCAGTTTGCTCGCCAGTGCATTTGGTAAGGGGGGATGTGAACGGTCCAATGCAGTGTCAGTTACACAATTAAAGTCCCCTCCAAGGAGCAATGGTCCAACGAAAAACGGGGCCAGTTTGCGGGACAACGAGGAGAAGAAGGCAGGCTGTTCCACGTTCGGGGCATATAGACAACCCAACGTTAGGTCCCTCCCATCTAGTTTTCCCATCACCACTGCATACCTCCCCTCCTGGTCAATAAGCTGCTGTATGCATTGAAAGGGTACCCCCGCCCTTATCCAGATGACCACCCCCCTAGCGTAGGCCGAGTAATCAGTGTGGTAGACTTGTCCCCTCCATCTCTGTTGCAATGCTTTCCCCTCCTATGCTGAGAGATGCGTTTCCAGGAGGAAGGCAATATGAATGCCATGGGAAACTAAATATGAGTGAATCTTGTGGCGTCTATGCATGGTATGCATCCCCCTCACATTCCACGTGAGACATTTGTAGCCGAAGTCGGGCCCCATGGCAGCCCACATTGCAGTTCACATGTTCCCTCATAGGACCCTCTGACATGCCCAGATCCCACCCACCACCCCCACAAACACAACCAAACAATCCTACCCAACTCCCACTCCCCAGGACAGACAACCAACGTGGTATCCCCATCCAAAACCTGAAAATCAAGCGTAAATCAACCAGAGCAGGCTAGGCTGTTTGGAATGTCAAACTTATTCAGATCCGGAGCTTCCTCCCCCCCTCTCCCAAGTATTCAGAAACAATCCACAGCTCACCCCCCCAATATCACAGTTATGATCAACAGAAGCCAGCTGCCCCCTGCCCCCCAGCACCAGCAGGCAGGGCCCGCCCCGTGTACCAGTATGTGGAAAAAGGGTACGGCTATGACCTTTTTCAAGATTTGCCCGGCGCTAACCGCCTTTGTACCATTCAAATTACCAAGCAATGAGGCAGGCGCCGGAGACCAGAAGGCAGGAAACAGAAGTTTATTCTGACGGAGCAGAACACATCAGATCAGACAACAAGGTATCGTCTCGAGGTGCTCTAACAGCTTCTCTGAGGCCTGGCCTCTTATACCCTGGTTTATGACATGTGAGCATTCTTTATTGCATAAAAGACTCTTTAAATTTATGAAATGACATCCCCATAATCCTCGTGTCAAACCCACCCCCACATACATCCACAATAGAGGTCCCCACCCTGCTGATAACAGGAGGGGGCTATCACGCGGCTGAGTGTTCCGCCGATTCTTAGGATGTGTGCGCCTGATCGTATCCCATGGGGTGGGGAGGCCATGATCAATAGTGGGTCCTTTGAAGAGGAGCGACTTCATACAATAAGGGGCAGTAAATGGTATCTCCCGGCTTAGGCGATGGCCTCGGATCTGTGTGGACAGTCGGACTCGGGGAAGGGGTCATCAAAGGAGTGGTATTCATGCCGCGTGGACAATTGAACGCGGAGGGATGGCTTATCAACAGAGGGGTATTCATGGAAGGAGAGGAGGTGCTGGTCAGGCGCGGGCGTGATTTCCAAGGACAGGGTCATGCAGGAGGAGAAGGGTTATGCTCATGTGAGGGAGGGAGGGGGGAGCCAGGGTGCGCGGAGGATGCCTGCAGAATCAGAGGAGCGCGCTGGCGATCGATCGTGGAGAGGGACACCATGATACCTAAAATGGCTGTCGTGTACGTTGTACGTGGGTGACAAGCTGGCGCAGATGATGTTCAGTTCGTAAACTAAAATTCCACAGTCCTCTCTTTTAACATGTCTCGCCAACTTGTCAGTTCGGATTTATCCCCATAAGGCCACGTATTTCTACTTCATAGAGGGGGCTCATGTGCTCATTTCGGAGGTCCAAAGTCTTTTGGCACATACAGTTAGAAACGAGGCTGCACAAAGATGGCAGACATTGAATACCTAAACAACACCCACATAATATCACAACAGGTATCAGTACGAAGGAAAACAACTTCCAACCCCAGTCCTTCAAAGTGTCCCAAAACCAGCTCCCAAGCGACCATCCTTCTTGTTCTTGGTGAACCTCCGAGGAAAGTCTGTGGAGGTGCTCAATTGCTCTGTAGACTGAAGGTGAGTTATCTGGCACGTAGGTGCAGCAGCTAGATCCGATGATGCGGCATGCTCCTCCTCGATCGGCTAGAACAACATCTAGAACGAGGCGGTTTTGAAGGGCCACAAGGCGGACCGCCTGAAGCTCAGCCGTGTTGTTAGCGAGGATGCCAGCCGTGATGTTGATCGTTGTTTCTACTGCCTGGGTCAGGTGTCGGATAGCGCGGCTGTTTGCCATTGGGCCCCACAGAGGAACAAGTCCCTTTGCGGCATCCAGGAACTGTGCTCCAGTGGAGTCGGCTTGTTCAATGTCATTTGCGCGCCTCTGCCGGTGATGGTTAGCAGGGGCTACATACGTGGGGGGGAGAACGAAGGCAATGTAGCAGATACCCTTCCAACCTTTCGGGAGCCAGGTGTAAGCTTTGGTGCCACACACAAAGTACATGTTTGGAGAAGCAACAAAGGAAGGGGGGTCAACTGAGTCCAATGTTCTGACGATTCGGCAGGAACTGCGACCCACCAGCTGTGTTCCCTGGCCTTCGAGACACACAGGACCTGTGACATTGATAACAGACAGAGCCACAGTCAGAGTGGCGGTAGTTTGTTTTCGCAGATGAGAGAAGGTGGATCTAGCTGGATTGTGGAGCACCTGTACTTCGACACGTTCTTTGGCTGGAATGTCTTTAAGGAAGGTGGCGCCTGTGAGCGCAGGACACAGGGGAGCAGAGGTCTTTCCGGTTTTGTTCAGCCAGAACCCAGAGTAGAAGTGCGACACTGTCTGGCTGGAAGTGGCGTTGTCCTTGTGGCTCTCTTGCATGAGGATCAACCAGGCGAGGCAGGAGCCGTGAACTGAGAAAGGAGAAGGGATGAAGGGGATGGAGTGTCCAGTGGCATGCGGGAGCAACCCGCAGATCCAGCAGTTCGTAGCATTTGCAGCAAGGTTGTGTTGGTGCAACAGTTGCACGAAGGAATTGTTCCAAAATTCCCTGCGCCTTTCTCGGAGCTGAGGCGACAGGGAGATTAGGTGATGCTCTTTCATGGGGGTCGGTTGTGCAGTGGGCAGCAATGCCTCATGAACCGGTGTGCTTTCCTCCAGAAGCCAGAAGGAGGTCATGAGGAGGAGGCAGAAGAGGAAGACAATAAAGATGGCGATTGTCTTTGATTTGTGCAAATTGTCAGTCTTTGGATTTCTATAGTGGGTATTTCCTGTTGCTTCCATCACCTTCTTATCTGGCGCTTCCATCATCTTCTTATCTGGCGCTTCCATCATCTTCAAGGGGCTCGGTAGCGGGCAGAACCACAGACTTCGTTTAGCTTCTCTCCCGGTAACCCTTGGTTGCGTTTAGGTCACCGTTCTGAGATTCAACTTAGTCCGTGGCCTACTTAGCCGAAGCTCCCTCCTTTCGACGCAGGAAATACCCTTCTCTGGTTGGCACAGGGGGTCAGAGAATTTTGCAAGTTCAAGTGCCTCAGTATCGGAATAACAGTTAAATG
Organism: Lissotriton vulgaris; assembly: GCF_964263255.1. Classification (NCBI taxonomy): domain Eukaryota; kingdom Metazoa; phylum Chordata; class Amphibia; order Caudata; family Salamandridae; genus Lissotriton; species Lissotriton vulgaris. The sequence goes on along the minus strand of NC_141696.1, from coordinate 1,087,876,522 downwards.
TTGGTCGATCTTTGTTCAGGAGCTCTTCTTGGGTGTTGACGTTGTCTGTCGTGGCCAGGGTCGAGGATATCTTCCTGCAGTGGTGTGCGTGCAGCCAGTGCCGCTTCCCCTCCACTCGAAGCGCTGTCCGGGTGGTGATAAGCACTTGCCAGGGGCCCGTCCACCGGGGTTCCAGACTCTTGGTCCGTTGGAAGTTTCGTATTAGAACGAAATCTCCCGGTTAGATGTCGTGGCCGGGGCCCCTGGAAGCATCGGGGATGGCCTGCTGCACCTGTTGAGGAATGACTGACAATGTTTTAGTTAACTTGCACAAATAATCAGATAGTAGGACGTCAGGGACGTCATGAATGGAGGTTGGTTTGGGAGCAGTCCAGAGGTTCATCGGTCGCCCGAATACAACCTCGTAGGGGGTCAAATGGTGTTTGGTGGGAGTGGAGCGCATTGATAACAAGGCCAGTGGGAGGGCATCTGGCCATTTAAGTCCAGTGGTGGCCACTATTTTTGACAATTTCAACTTCAGTGTGGCATTATGGCGTTCCACCAGGCCGGCGGATTGGGGGTGGAAGACTGCGTGAAATCTCTGTTTCACCCCCAATCCCTTTAGGATTAGTTGGATAACCTCAGCTATGAAGTGGGGGCCATTGTCGCTCCATAAAATTCGACAAAGGCCATAGCGAGGAAAGAATTCTTTCAGTAGTACTTTGGCAGTAGTCATGGCAGTGTTGTCACGGGTTGGATAGGCCTCTACCCATTTGCTGAAGGCGCATACAATGACTAGTACATACTTCAAGCCTTGGCATCTCTCTAGCTGGATGTAGTCCATCTGAAGGACCTCAAAGGGGTGATTGGGGGTCCCAAACCATCCCCGGGGTACCACAGTTCCTTTCCCGGGGTTGTGCTGCAGACAGATAAGGCACTGCTGGACTAGGAGTCGGGGATTTTGTCGTTGTGCCAGACTTTGGAAATGAGTTTGATCATGGGTGCAGATCCTATGTGTGCGGGGGAATGAGCCATCGTCAGTATGGGGATCAGGTATGAGTCAGGCAGCAACCATTTGTTTGCATCTTTTGTTCGCCAGCAGCCCTCATCATCCTTCAAACCCACCCCTGCCCACTTAGTTAGTTCGTGAGGGGTGCTGGCCGACTGGATGTCTCTAATCATTTCTCTTGCATCAGTCCATTTCTCTGCTTGTGACCTGGTCACATACATGCGTGTCATCGTCCTATTCTCAGCTGTGGTTCGTGCAGTGATGTCGGCCAGTGCATTCCCTTGTCCGACTAAGTCTGTCACCTTCTTGTGTGCCTGGCATTTGATCACTGCTAGTCGTTTGGGGAGGAGAACCGCTTCAATCAGGGCAGAAACCAGATCTCCGTGAAGGATGGGGGTGCCGTGAGACGTCAGGAATCCCCTTTCCCTCCACAGGAGCCCAAAATGGTGAACCACCCCGAAGGCATACTGGCTGTCTGTATATACATTCGCGGTGGTCCCCGTGGCTATGATGCATGCTCGTGTGAGGGCTATCAGCTCTGCTGCCTGGGCAGGTCGTTGTGTGATGCGGGCTGTCTCAACTACTGTTCGGGCTGTCGTGACTGCATAGGCAGCTGAAGTGGTGCCATCTGGGAGCTTGATGCATGAGCCGTCTACCCATAGCTCTCCATCGGGGTCTGTGAAAGCAGTGTCTCGGAGGTCAACTCTACTCCTAGTTTGTTCGTCCGTGAGGGTCACACAGTCGTGTATGGGAGGAACGTCTGGGTCATTTTCAGGCAGGGGCAACAATGTGGCAGGATTCAAAGTCGTGCATCTCTTTAGTGTGATGTGGGGTGCAAGTAGCGTCAATTCGTACCCAGTCAGTCGTGCGCTAGTCAAATGTTGGGTCTTGGTTTGATTCAGAAGGGTGTCGACAGCATGGGGTACTAACACGGTGAGGGAGTTTGAAAGTACGATTCCCTCGCTCTGACGGATAGAGACAGCAGCGGCAGCTACTGCTCGAAGGCAGGCAGGCAAAGCTCTGGCTACAGGATCAAGAGTGGCGGAGAAGTAGGCACAAGGGCGCTGCTTTGGACCTATAGACTGAGTCAGGACAGACAATGCACACCCCTCCCTTTCGTGGGTGAAGAGGGAGAAGGGTTTGGAGTAATCCAGAGTTCCTAGGACGGGTGCTGAGCAGAGGGCATCCCGTAATTCCTTAAAGGATGCTTGACACTCAGGGGTCCAAGGGTGCGGGAAGGGGGCATCTTTGGCCAACAGGGCAAGTAGAGGTTTTACAATGAGGCTGAAATTGGGTAACCATTGTCTGCAAAAAGAGGTTAGGCCAACCAAAGAGCGGACTTGCTTTTGTGTCTTTGGGACGGGGGTGTCTAGGATGGTTTGGATTCGGTCGGGTGTGAGTTTCCTCCCTTCTTTAGACAGGAGATGGCCTAGGTATGTCACTTGTGGCTGGCAGAACTGCAATTTCTTTTTGGAAACTTTGTGGCCATTTTCTGCAAGAAAGTGTAGGAGTTGAACAGTGGCTGTGATTGCAAGTGGGGTGGTGTCGGCCGCCAAAAGGATATCATCGACATACTGGATTAACACCACTCCATCCGGTAGCTGGACGGCGTCCAGCTGTCTCTTGAGGGCCTGGCTGTAAATACTAGGACTTTCAGTGTACCCCTGGGGAGCTCTACAAAATCGGTACGAGCGGGATTTCAGGGTGAAGCCGAAGAGATAACGGCTGTCCGGATGGATGGGGATAGAGAAAAACGCATTCTTGAGGTCGATAACAGTGAAGGTGGTGGCAGTGGACGGGATGAGGGTCAGGATGGTGGTGATATCTGAGACTACGGGGTATTGGGGTACAACCACTTTGTTGATCTCTCGCAGGTCGATGATGAAGCGGTACGCTTTCTCATCTCCTTCGCCTTGCTTCTTAACAATAGGTAGGATTGGGCTGTTGCAGACATTGCTAACCACCTCTTCAACCACTCCTGCATCTACCAGAGATTGAATGATCGCTACCAGTGCCTTCTCGCCCTCGGGCGATATCCGATACTGTGGGAGTTTCGGGAGCATAGCGTCCTGTTTTACAGTTATATGAATAGGGTCAATCATCATTCGTCCCACATCGGAGTCACTTTTGGCCCACAGGTACGGAGCAGGGTGTCAAGCAAGGACAGGTCAGCGTCAGTTATGGAGCACATGTGTCGTGAGGGGCAGGATTTGGGCATGCCTGGGTTGTCGTACAGGATGATTCGGATTCCATCTGGGGAACACCTAATGGTAGCTCGAAAATGCTTCAGTAAGTCAATGCCCATAATGGCGTCAGGGGAGTTGGAGGAGAGCAAAAATGTTGTGTCAGTGGTGTTGCTTTCTAGTTCAAAGGTGATAGGTACGGACAGGGGGTTAGTAGAGGGCGTCCCATCGAAACCTATCGATGTAATGTGTGAGCCAGACAAGGGTGCCCTTGGAATCAGTCGTTTCGATAACACACTACGTGTCGCCCCAGTGTCTACCAAAAATGGAGACTCTGTACCCAGGACCTTAGCAGTGACATAAGGACCTTGCTGGTCAACACAGAGCTCGACTGGATCCCTCCCTTGCCCCGGGCAGTCCTATGCAAATTCGGGGGCATTCTCACCGTCGGATAGTTGATATTGGTTCTGTCGGGGGCGGTCAAATGTGTTCAATCTCCCTGATCTGTCATTGTTGGTGTCGTTTGTGTGCCCTTGTCCTTGTCCTCTATTTCTCGGACCACCCGCCACATCCCTGGGGTCCCTATTTCTGTTCATCTCTAGCAGAACCGGACACTGGGATTTCCAATGGCCGAATCCTTTGCAGAAGGCGCATTGGTCATCGCTAATGTCTCTACGTCCAGTGTGGGGTGTTGGGGTGTGATCTTTAGGAGGTGGATTTCTGGGGGTGGTCGATTGGTAGTTCCCCCTTTGAGGTTCCCGTCCTACCGCTATACCTTGTATCTGGGCTATCATCACCCTTTCTTTCAAATCTTTCTTCTTTTTCTCGGACGCCCTATCATTCTCATTCTTCTGGTGCTCGTAATACTGAGCCATCTGAAGGATAGCTGTGGGTTTGGAGGCCCCCCAACTACTCTCGCTCATCTGTAGTTTTTGGGAGACCTCCTGTGACAGGCCCTTCACATAGTTTTGTACAAACAGGTGTTGTCCGGTTGCGGTGGTCATGTCTTGGCCACTGTAGTCGGAGAACACTGTCTCGAATCGGGAGAAGTACTCTGATACATCTTCCTGGGGTTTCTGACGACAGGCCGTGACTATCGACCAATCTACCTTTTTCTCTGGGATCAGTGTCTTTAACTTCTGAACTAATTTGTCTGGGAGTTCTAGTATGTCTTTTACTGGTTTCCTTCCAGGCTCTCGCTGTCTATCTAGTTCACTGAGTTGCTCCCAGGTGTGCCCGAACAGATCTGTGTGGTCAGCCTTCCGGATTTGCTTCCACACGTCAGCAGGCAGGCATAACCCGAAAAACAAGTCAATGTCCGCTAAAGTCATTATCGTTGAACCCAGAGCTGTGTTCATCTCGGTATAGAACGCTGTCGGGTTCTTTCTTAAATCAGGCAGAGTTTGTCTAAAGGTTAGGATATCTTGTCGGTCCCATGGTTGGTAAACCCAATTGTACACAACCCTCCCTTTTGCATCTGCGTGATTAATATCATTGTTTGTTCCCAGACCGCGTGGCGGAATCCAATATGGAGCCGCTTCTCTGATGGGCATCATAGTGTTGGCTACTTCTACTGAGGTCGTTTCAGGGACTGTAACCTTGGTTTCTGGTTTTTGTTCCGTGAGGTGGCGGAAGACCTCAAGCGTCTGCATGAAGAGCTCCGTCGCCTCACATTCAGTCCCATCTCCGACATCAATCTTCCTATACAGTGTGGTCAGTTTAGCGGGGCCCTTACTTTGATATCTATCTTCATATGCGTTCAGGGTGTGGTAGCCGAATCGCAAAATGAAATGCCGTCTGTGGCTGTCGGCATGCGAGTTATACATGTTCATTGTGTACTCTTCGCTCTCCCTTCGTTCCACTAGTGTCTTTGCTATTTTGTCAATCCCATCCCGCTCATCTTTGCTCAACCTGTTTGGTCTGGCTGGTGGGTGCTCGCTAACCTCGGGGGCATCTGGTGGTACTGTTAATGTGGCTGGTGCGGAGGCCGTGAGGGCTGGTGCACTAGCGCTAAGGCCGTTCTCGCTCGTACTCAGGGCCTGCAGGTGTTGTTGGCAGGGAGCATATGGAGGGGGCATGTAGATGATTGGGGGACCTAGCAGTAACTCATCGTTCGCCCGCTGTTTGGAGGGCAATTCAGGGTAGAGCGCAGAGGGGGTCCTAACAGGACATTGACCTGTCGACCCTGATTCTTGGTTTTGTGCAGCTTCTTTTCTTTCTTTTATTTCTTCTTCTAGTTGCTTAGCGGCTAGGTGGGCTGCCTTTCGTAATTCTTTCCCTATTTTTGCTTCTTCTCTTTTCTGTCGTTGTTCCGTTTCTTTGCGCCACATGCCAATACTATCGAGCATAGTGGGCGTGGTCTTATTTTTCTGGAGCGCTATTTCTAACGTTTTTATTTTATTTTCATCAAAGGAACCTATCAGTGGCCACTGACTTTCGGGGTTCTTCTTTGTATATTTATGCCATAGCTTAGTATAAGCTATAGCGACTAGTCCATGCTTAGTGAACATGTCCTTATTAGGGGTGCCCTCCAGTGGAGCTGGATGGTTCATCTCTAATAAGCGGTCCGGGCTGTACAGGCTACCAATCAGTGGGGAGAAGATAGGCATGACGGGTTACAACGGGGACAAAGGTCTGCACTACCTATCTTATCACGGCGGACAAAGACTAGACAGAATATTTCTATTCTACATTGTTTGTAGGCCGTGAATACCTCAAAAGAACCAATACCGAACACTTAATGTACGGTCAATCAAACAATCAATGGGGAGAATAAGTGGGTACGACGTGTTAAAGTTTTGCGTTACCCACTCTTTCTCTACCTGCAAAGAGAGACCTTGTTCTTCCCTGTTTGCAGACAGAGAATCTCCAGACAACAATCCACGAACGACAGTTCGGGAAAACAGTGGGGGAGGAAGATAGGCACGACGGATTACAACGGGGACAAAAGTCTGCGTTACCTATCCTTCACTGTTTGCAAAGAGAGAGAGCCTGTTGTTTCTCCGTTTGCAGACGGTGAATCTCCAGAGGGATCAACAAAGCGTAATACTAGTATTATCCAAATCAAACAATCATTTCTCAGTTTGTCGTGTTTACACGACCTTACCCGGACCGCATGGACGGTTTCCTGTCTTCCGAATCCAGCGCCCGATCGTCCTCTCTTCTTCGCGATGTTCTTGGCACTCCTGATGGTTACCAGTCAGGACCGTAGATCACTCGAGAGAGGTCTGTTCGGAACTAGTGAAGGTCGGATGATCGGCTGTCAGACGAGGGTCTATCGGACACGAGCTCTCCCGATCGTTGCAGTCGTTCACTCTGTCGTCGGGACCTCTCCCACTGGATCCACGTGTCGCTGATGGGCCCCACGCTTTGGGACGCCAATTGTGGAAAAAGGGTACGGCTATGACCTTTTTCAAGATTTGCCCGGCGCTAACCGCCTTTGTACCATTCAAATTACCAAGCAATGAGGCAGGAGCCGGAGACCAGAAGGCAGGAAACAGAAGTTTATTCCGACGGAGCAGAACACATCAGATCAGACAACAAGGTATCGTCTCGAGGTGCTCTAACAGCTTCTCTGAGGCCTGGCCTCTTATACCCTGGTTTATGACATGTGAGCATTCTTTATTGCATAAAAGACTCTTTAAACTTATGAAATGACATCCCCATAATCCTCGTGTCAAACCCACCCCCACATACATCCACAATAGAGGTCCCCACCCTGCTGATAACAGGAGGGGGCTATCACGTGGCTGAGTGTTCCGCCGATTCTTAGGATGTGTGCGCCTGATCGTATCCCATGGGTTGGGGAGGCCATGATCAATAGTGGGTCCTTTGAAGAGGAGCGACTTCATACAATAAGGGGCAGTAAATGGTATCTCCCGGCTTAGGCGATAGCCTCGGATCTGTGTGGACAGTCGGACTCGGGGAAGGGGTCATCAAAGGAGTGGTATTCATGCCGCGTGGACAATTGAACGCGGAGGGATGGCTTATCAACAGAGGGGTATTCATGGAAGGAGAGGAGGTGCTGGTCAGGCGCGGGCTTGATTTCCAAAGACAGGGTCATGCAGGAGGAGAAGGGTTATGCTCATGTGAGGGAGGGAGGGGGGAGCCAGGGTGCGCGGAGGATGCCTGCAGGGTCAGAGGAGCGCGCTGGCGATCGATCGTGGACAGGGACACCATGATACCTAAAATGGCTGTCGTGTACATTGTACGTGGGTGACAAGCTGGCGCAGATGATGTTCAGTTCGTAAACTAAAATTCCACAAGTACCGTACATCAGCGTGTCCAATGTCCTCACAGCCACATCAGCCAAAGATGCCATCCGCCGTTTGTGGAGTTACCACTGGTAGGTCCGCTTCTGAGAGACCATGAGCGCTGCTGGAGCCAGGACTTAAATCAGCATTCTTCGGGCGCTCCGAGGCGTCACTGGAGGGGCTAACCTCCCCTGGCTGATGGCCGCCACTGCCAGCACCGCCTTATTCCTTTCTTGTTGCCACCTAACCGGGGAGCCAGGTCGTCGCGTCGGTGTCAGATCAGTGGAGCCTCGTCTAGGCGTGGCCGCCGGGGGGTGCCTCCACCAGCCTCCCCCCTGGTCTCTATCCTGTCCCAAGCCGCTTGCAGTGTAAGGAAGAAGTGTGTGTCCCCTCCAGCAATGACCTTCAGTCGGACCGAGAACAGCATGACATAGGGCAGCTGCATAGTTCTCAGTTTTCGCTTAACCGCCAGGAAGGATGCCCGTTGTCGTTGGACGTCCCTGGGGAAGTCCTGGAAAATCATGACCTTGCTGTTACCAATGCCCAGGTCCGGTAAACCCCTGGCCGCCTGAAAAATGTGATCACGATCCCGATAGTGCAGAAGGCGCACCACCATCGGGCGCGGCAGTCCGCCAGCTCTAGGCGGGTGCGCCGGGACTCTGTGGGCGCGCTCCAGGGCAAAAAAGGGGAAGAGCTCCTCCGGCGCCACCTCCGCTCGCAACCAGGTTTCCAAAAAGGACACCGCATCCTTGCCCTCCTCTCTCTCCGGGACACCTACTATACGGAGGTTGTTACGTCTGGAGCGCCCCTCACTGTCCTCGGCCCTGAGTTCCAGCACCCAAACTTTCTGCGCCACTTCCGTCAACGAGGCCTTCAGGGTAGCCACTTCACCAGGAATGTCCTTCATGTTCGCTTCCGAAGTCGTTACTCGCTCCTTCAGCTTCCTGTGGTCATCCTTCAAGAGGGACAGGTTGACCCAATGGTTTCTATCCGCTTCTCCAGGGCCTCGTGTGATGCCACAATGGCCTGCATAATGTCACTCAGGGAAGGGTCTCGTGGCGGGGCTGAGCTCCCAGAGCCAGACGCCGCCTCGTCTCCCGCCATGGAATGACCCGGGTCATCAAGTCTCAGCACATCGACGCCCTTCTTTCTGGTCCCCCTGACCATCTTGCGGCAGCTTTCGAAGTCCGCTCCAAGCGATCGTGCTGGCCAGGTAGTGAGAAACCACGGGCGTCACTCACCCGGGCCCAGTGCCCTCGGCCTGCTAGCCCGCTGCCGCCACGCCAGGGGATTCAGAAAAGGGGGTGGTGATGGACAGAGTATCTGAATTAAACAGAACACTCATACCCAGTCAACAGATCAGGGCTTGATCCATCACCGTTTTTTAGCTCACTGCACCATCCCAGCTCAGAACCTGGCTACATGCAAATTAGTCTGTCCCTGGCCCAGTGCATCATGGGAACAGGGCAGACCAAACTACCAAACCAATTCTTATACTGGGAAGGAAACAAGCTTCCGGGGACCGGTTTCTGGCATTACAGCAGTCTTCGGCCCGGCTTGCTTGAATCCTGATGGTGCAATGAGCAAGGGACTCACATCTGAGTATACCCTTCCACGCTTATGGTGGACAAAACGATTCAGAAAAGGGGGTGGTGATGGACAGAGTATCTGAATTAAACACAACACTCATACCCAGTCAACAGATCAGGGCTTGATCCATCCCTGTTTTTTAGCTCACTGCACCATCCCAGCTCAGAACCTGGCTACATGCAAATTAGTCTGTCCCTGGCCCAGTGCATCATGGGAACAGGGCAGACCAAACTACCAAGCCAATTCTTATACTGGGAAGGAAACAAGCTTCCGGGGACCGGTTTCTGGCATTACAGCCGTCTTCGGCCCAGCTTGCTTGAATCCTGATGGTGCAATGAGCAAGGGACTCACATCTGAGTATACCCTTCCACGCTTATGGTGGACAAAACGATTCAGAAAAGGGGGTGGTGATGGACAGAGTATCTGAATTAAACAGAACACTCATACCCAGTCAACAGATCAGGGCTTGATCTATCACCGTTTTTTAGCTCACTGCACCATCCCAGCTCAGAACCTGGCTACATGCAAATTAGTCTGTCCCTGGCCCAGTGCATCATGGGAACAGGACAGGCCAAACTACCAAGCCAATTCTTATACTGGGAAGGAAACAAGCTTCCGGGGATCGGTTTCTGGCATTACAGCCGTCTTCGGCCCGGCTTGCTTGAATCCTGATGGTGCAATGAGCAAGGGACTCACATCTGAGTATACCCTCCCACCTTTATGGTGGACAAAACGATTCAGAAAAGGGGGTGGTGATGGACAGAGTATCTGAATTAAACAAACACTCATACCCAGTCAACAGATCTGGGCTTGATCCATCACCGTTTTTTAGCTCACTGCACCATCCCAGCTCAGAACCTGGCTACATGCAAATTAGTCTGTCCCTGGCCCAGTGCATCATGGGAACAGGGCAGACCAAACTACCAAGCCAATTCTTATACTGGGAAGGAAACAAGCTTCCGGGGACTGGTTTCTGGCATTACAGAAACCGGTCCCCGGAAGCTTGTCTCCTTTCTGGTGAAGAATTGGCTTGGTAGTTTAGTCTGTCCTGTTCCCCTGATGCACTGGGCCAGGGACAGACTGATTTGCATATAGCCAGGTTCTGAGCTGGGATGGTGCAGTGAGCTAAATAACGGTGAAGGATCAAGCCCTGATCTTTGGACTGGGTAAGAGTGTTCTGCTTAATTCAGACACTCTGTTCATCACCACCCCCTTTTCTGAATCGTTTTTGGCCACTAGAGGTGTGGCAGGGTATACTCAGACATGAGTCACTTGCTCACTGCACCATCAGGATTCAAGCAAGCCGGGCCGACGACGGCTGAAATGCCAGAAACCGGTCCCCGGAAGCTTGTCTCCTTTCTGGTGAAGAATTGGCTTGGTAGTTTAGTCTGCCCTGTTCCCATGATGCACTGGGCCAGGGACAGACTGATTTGCAAATAGCCAGGTTCTGAGCTAAATAACGGTGATGGATCAAGCCCTGATCTTTGGACTGGGTAAGAGTGGTCTGCTTAATTCAGACACTCTGTTCATCACCACCCCCTTTTCTGAATCTCCACGCCAGGGGAGGCACCAATGCTGGTCGCACACTCTCCTGACCACCGTGGCAGGAAAATCCGTTCTACCGTCAGTGGGCGCAGGGGCAAGGTCAGCGCAGGGTAGACGCTCCAGCGAGGCTCCTCAGGCAGATCTCCAGGGCCAGTACTAAGCGGTCGACTGCAGCGGTCAGTAGGCAAATGGACGACCTACAGGCAGCAGGGACCGCGTTCCGCCTCAGGGAGCACCCCTCTCCGTTCCTAGGTCCCCTCCCTGCAGGCCCACAATGGACCCCGCCGATGCCACAGCTCCCGATTAAGGATGAGGAGGAGAATGGAGCCCTGGGCCCTCGCACCACAGGGGGGCCAGAAGAAGCAGTCAAAGCGGGCACCACCGGCCTCCGGGGCACCAGAGCACTATCAGCCGGCTCACTGGTGTCGTTCCAGGATCACGCGGGCGCCTGGCGAAGGCGCACCTCAGCACTCCTGTTTCCCTCACAGGATGGACCTCCCGGCAGCCAGCAGCCACAGCCAGCGGTCGTCACTTCCCCCAAGGATAGGGGTCACCGGTGCCCTCATTCCATCAGCGGGGTGATCTCCTCTCAGGGGCAAGCTGCAGGCCCTCCGGCGCTGTTAGACCTGGCACCTTGGCGTGAGTTTCCCTTCCACTTTTTGCTGATGTGCCTCAGATGTTTTGCTGTTTTTGCTGGTGTCCGCTGCTCAGGGCACTGCACCACAGCCAATCCGTACTCCTGGCTGACCCTGTCCACACAATGCTGGCTCCACCTCCTGTGGAGCGTCTGATGTGCCTGCCCCTCACACTAAAAGCAGAAGCCAGATTGCACCCAACAAAGTACTCAGAGACTGGAAGTGGCTATGCAAAGGCCCCCCTGGCCTGTCAGAACAAAAGAAATACATTATAAAAGTAGGAGCCCTGCTCCTTGTAAATCAGAATCCTGTTTTACCACAAATGACCTCTACCCGACTAGAAAGAGAAGAAGACGCTGGAAGGACTGGCCTGCTGCTTGCCTTGCTGAGAAAGGAGAGGAGAAGACTTACTGAGAAAAGACTTTGCTGCTTTCTGCTCTAAACATTCTCCAAGGGCTTGATTGAGCTTGCCCCCTGAACTGGACCCCAGGACTAGTGGGTCCTTGGTGCTTTGGCTCGTCCTGACATTCGAGGCGTGTGTGCATCCCGCTGGAGCCAGACTGTGCCCCTCATCGCCCCTCCTAGGGCTGTGGCACTCGGGAGCTTGCCTGCCTTTGTCCAGTGAGAGCCTCGCTCCGACCGGAGTCGCTCTCTGCCCCCAGGCTAGGCTACCTGCTCCTCTGCCCCTTGCCTGTTACTGGAAGCCCTGAAGCGCTCTCCCCCCTCCGGCCGGAATTCCCTCTGCCGATTGCGATCTACGCCGGGTCGACAGCTGCACAGTCCGTGCCCTGTGACCTCGCTTCGCACCCCAGAGACTCGTTAGGCCGCGCCGCCCCCGCTGAGGAGACCCCCGCACCGTCGTGCCAAGGGTCGCGGGCCGCGCCTGCCTGATTGCCCACACCCGCTGACGTCAGGATCCCAAAGTGCTCACAGGACCGAGTCGCGCTGCCTGTGCCGACTCGGCCCAACCCCCATCAACAAAGAAGTGTTCGTGTGCTTTAAAGCTTCACCCCGGACTAGGGGCCCGCAACGTTTGTTTTCCCCTTTGGCCGCTCCTGCCTACGAGTGCCCCAGGTCCCAGAATCAGCTGTGGTGCGAGCCGCTCTCTCCAGCTGACTCGCACGGCTCTCTGTGTGTGTGTCTGCAGCGCCTCTCCGCACGCGCGCTCCAGCCCCTCCCGCTGGAATCCTCTGAGCGCCGGGAAGTTGCAGGCTGCCTGCCGAGCCCCTGCCAGAGCGACTTGAGCCGCTCTGTGTTCTGTAACCTCCCTCCTGGGCAGCTCTGAGGTCGGCACTCCCCCGGTGGGGGTCCCGCAGACCAGTGGGCCGAGCGCGCCCACAGACCCGGCCGGGCCGAACGCGTCCCACGCGGGAAGCATGAGATTTGGCAGGTCGGGCCCGGATCTCTGCCAAGGAACGGGCTAGAAACGTGGAGGAGCCCCTGAGCAGTCCAAAGGAAGGAAAAAGGGGGCATTGTGGAGTGGAGCATCCCCCAGGGACTCAGAGAAGTGTCCCCAAGTAACTTGAAGTACCAGGAACATTTCTTTTAGAGACCAAGAGAAACACTGAAACTAAGAACTCTCCATTTAAACTACAACAAAGAACTGTTGGTGGAACATTTAAAAGAGAAGCTTGCCTATTTACAATCTGTGGTGCTACAAAAACGTTATTTGGTCTTGTACTAAGTCTGAACTGCATAGAGATATATATTTTTACATAAAGAAGCGTATTTTTATATACTCACAGCCTGGTGTCCATTTGTGGGGGGATTGGTATATTTTACTGTGTGTGTGATTACAAATGCTTAACTAACTAACGCCTGAAGAATAGCCTTGGCTGTTCACGCCACGCACCTAGAGGGTGAGCAAGGGTAATTCTAAGGGGTCATCCTTCGCCCTGACTTAGAGGAGAGGGTCCCTGCTTGTCACAAGTGCATACTTGCGCCAACCAGAGACCCCCAATTCTAACATTGGACGCAGCGGTGAGGATTTGCGAATTTGCATTTGTGACTGACATACAGTGAATTGCTGATCACCACATAGTGAGAGCAGACCTATAACGCAGCCACAGATTTCCAGTTTTTAATTTTGTTGAGACATCTACCATTAGTGCAGCCATGCCTGGCTCACTACCTGCTGGAAGAGCACCCTCTGTGATTTCTGGAATGGATGAGGTGGATTGGGAGAGACTGGAAGGTTACACCATGGAGCAATTGAGAGGCTACAGTGTGGAGTCCCCCATACTGGATTCAGGAAGAAGAACCCGTACCTCAAGGTGCTGAGAGCCTGGAAGGAGTCAAGAGAGCCACAGAATGCAGTGGATATCATACCACCAGATGGCATTTTGGAGCCCAGCAGAGCCCTGTCCCCAGAGGAGCTGGCACTGGCAGACAGGGCAGCAGAAAAGGCGCATGCAATGGAGATGGCAAAATTGGCTGGGCAAATGGAAATGGACAAGCAAAGATTGGCCATAGAGGCACAGCAACGCCAGCTGGACCATGACCTAAGAGTTTTGATTGATTGATTGATTGATAAAAATTTATATTGCGCAGGACAATAACCCGAAGGTATCAAGGCGCCTATCAATGACATCAAAAAGTCTGAATCAATCAACCTTACACATAGGCCTGTAGGAAGAGGCGGGTTTTTAAAGCGCCGCGAAAGGTCTGCAGGGAGGGCAGGGACCTAAGATCCAAAGGAAGATCATTCCACCACTTAGGAGCTAAAGTGGAGAAGGCCCTACCACCCCATTTAGCCTTTCGCACGCGAGGGGCTGAGAGAAGCAATTTCCCGGAGGAACGCAGATTCCTTCCGGGGATGTAGTGGGAGATGATTGAACCCACTCCAGAGTCACTGTTCCTTGCGATGGCTCTGTATGTCATGCACAGGACCTTAAACCGTACTCGGTACTCCACAGGAAGCCAGTGCAGCGATTTTCTGGCCAAAGTGGCCGAGGAGCGTCTAGGAACATCCAGAACAAATCTGGCCGCGGCATTCTGGACAACCTGCAAGCGCTGCAGGAGGGTCTTATTTAGCCCCGCATACAGCGCATTGCAGTAGTCCAGGCGTGAGCCGATGAGCGCGACCGCTATTTGCTTTCTGGACTGCACAGAAAGATATTTCCTGATCCTTCGCAGGGTGTGGATAAGGCCCCAACAGGTGGAGATGGTCCTACTCACCTGTCTACCCATATCCAGGGCAGGATCTATCATCACCCCAAGATTTTTTGCAGATGTAGTGGGGGAAGGGCACACACCTAGCGAGTCAGGCCACCAACTGGAGGACCAGATATTTTCGTTCCCACCAAACACCATCACCTCAGTCTTCTCCCCATTCAGTTTGAGGGAGTTCTGAATCATCCAGTGACCAACCGCCTCCATACAAGATCTAAATTTGGAGACGGTCTGCACATCTGAATGGGAGAGAGAGACGAGTATTTGGGTGTCGTCAGCATAGGATACTACCTCCATCCCGAAAGTTCTTATTAGTCTGGCCAGTGGGGTCACATAGATGTTGAATAGGGTCGGGCTAAGAGCCGACCCTTGTGGGACCCCACATAGCACAGGCCGGGATGGAGATAGAAACTCACCCATCTTGACTCTTTGTTCCCTCCCAGTCAGGAAGGAAGTCAGGAGATCTAGAGCTGCGCCCTTCACCCCCACATCCCCCAGACGAGTGAAGGAGTTAGAGCTGTGAGGTTCTGGAACGACTCCTTCTGGTGGCAGCACAACGCCGGTGCAGGTAGAGTCCAGAGTGTACATACCCAAAGATGTAGTTAAGGAGTTCTTTAAGGGGGATGGCATAGGACAGTGGTTTAGGGCATATGAGGTAGCCATGTCCTCCCACCGGGTCTCTGACAAGGATTGGGGAGCGGGGTTGTGGGGGAGGTTCCTTAGCGAAGGGCGGGACACCCTGCTAGATTTGCCCACTGAAGAACAGAAGTCCTATCCCCGCATGAAAGAGGCCTTAATGACCTGGTATGGGCTTACCCCTGAAATGTACAGACAGAAGTTCAGGGAAAGTGTAAAGCGTCCTGGGAGTACATATGTGGAGTATGTGACTGGTTTTTGCAGAGCACTGGATGGTTGGGTGACGGGTAGCAAGGTAAATGATTTTCAGGGGCTTTTTGATTTAATTGCATGGGAGCACTTGTCTGATCACTGTTTTCCTGAGCTACGCCAGCACCTGATTGATAGCAAGCTGTCCAACCCGAGGAAGCTTGCTGAGGAGGCGGACCGCTGGCTCAGCACCAGGGTCCACAAGGGTCCAGTGGGAGACTCCGCCAAGGGTGGGCAGGGTCCCCAGCAGAAGAGTGGGGGGACAGGGGTAAACAAAGAGGGTTCCAGCGAGGCCCCCAAAGTAATCCCCAAGGGAACCAGCAGCGAGGTTCTCAGCCTCCCCCACCCCCTAAGCAGAATGGGGCCCGACAGGTAGGCCTATTCCAAAGGGGCCCTTCAATTGTTACAAATGTGGTGACCCAGGTCACATTTCCACTGACCCCAAGTGTCGCCTATTTGGTAAACCAGCACCCACTGGTGCTCCACCCCGACAAGTGACTAGTGTTCACTTGGGAGAAGAAGTAGTGGTCCCGGGGGGTGGAGATCCTGTCCAAATGACCCTAGTCTCGCTAGGAGACAGTGAGATGGTCCCTGAGAACTACCTGCCCTCTAACACTAAAAAATACGGGCAGGTGGTGACCATCAATGGTAAGAAAGCTGAGGCTCTTAGAGACACAGGAGCCAGGGTGACTGCAGTGAGGCAGCACCTGGTGTCTCAAGAGCAGGTTGTACCCCATGCCTACTGTAGGGTTATCAACGCTGATAATTCAGAGAGTCAGTGTCCGATGGCTCAAGTTCCCTTCGAGTGGAGGGGGGGTCTCTGGTACTCTGCAGGTCTGTGTGAGGAAAACCATGCCTGTAGACTATTTGCTAGGGAATGACTTGGAGGACTCCCCTTGGGAAAAGGTGGAGAAGACGACTCACCTGAGGATGGTGGGTCTGCCTGACTGGGCGTGCGTGACCACCCGGTCAATGGCAGCCAGTAGGGGTGCTCAAGAGATCCTGGGGCCTGAAGGAGAGGCCCAGGAACTGGCCTTAGAGAGAAGGCGCAGGGGGCGCGGGAAACCGGCCCCTGTTGTTCCCACAGTCCAGGAGGAAGCAGACCCTGAGGGGGATGCCCTGGAGCCTACTGGGGAACAGATTGCTGAACTGGGGGACCTGCCTGAGCTGACCCATTGGCAGCAAGAAGGAGGCCCCTCCAGGGAGGAATTCTGCCGGGAGCCGAAAGAATGCCCTTCTCTCGTGGGTATGCGGCAGCAGGCTGCAGACCAGGCCAATGGTGTTCAGGCCAAAACACATTATGTGTACTGGGAGAATGACCTCCTGTATTCAGAGCCTAAGGCTGCTGAACCTGGGTCAGCCCGTGTGCTGGTGGTACCCCAGAAGTTCAGAGCCTTCCTACTGGGGCTGGCTCATGATGTACCTTTAGCAGGACATTTGGGGATGGACAAGACCTATGACAGGCTTGTCACCCACTTTTACTGGCTCCAAATGCACAAGAGCTCAGATGCTCATTGTAGATCCTGTCAAACTTGCCAGGCAAGTGGGAAGTGCGGAGGGAAGAACAAGGCTCCCCTCCAACCGTTCCCTGTCATCAGTACTCCATTCCAACGAGTGGGTATTGACATTGTTGGGCCTTTGGACCCCAAGACAGCCATGGGCAACAGTTTCATCCTGGTCTTGGTGGACCATGCCACCCGGTACCCTGAAGCCATCCCTCTGAGGACAGTGACGGCCCCCGTGGTGGGACGTGCACTGATGGGAATTTTCTCATGAGTGGGATTCCCTCTAGAGGTGGTGAGCGACAGGGGGACCAACTTCATATCCAAATATATGAAGTCCCTTTGGCAAGAGTGTGGTGTAACCTACAAGTTCACCACCCCTTACCATCCCCAAGGAAATGGGTTGGTTGAGAGATTCAACCGAACCCTGAAGGGCATGATCATGGGCCTGGAAGGTCCAATGAGGCGTAAGTGGGACGTCCTCTTGCCATGCCTGCTCTTTGCATACCGTGAGGTGCCACAGAAGTCCCTAGGGTTCAGCCCCTTTGAACTGCTGTATGGTCACCCAGTAAGAGGACCTCTGAGTTTGGTAAAGGAAGGCTGGGAGCAATCTCCCAGGAAACCTCCCCAGAATGTATACAGTTACATACTGGCCTTCAGAAACCAGACCAGGCGCTTCAGAAAACTTGCTGAGGCAAATCTGGAAGCCAGCCAGGAAGAGATGAAGCGGTGGTACGACCAGAATGCCACTCTGGTAGAGCTTCAGCCTGGACAAAAGGTGTGGGTCTTGGCCCCAGTGGAGCCTTGTGCACTTCAGGATAAGTGGACAGGTCCATTTGAGGTTGTGGAGCGCAAGAGTCCAGTAACCTACTTGGTGGACATGCAGTCTCCCAGGAACCCTTTGAGGGTCCTACATGTTAACCGCCTTAAGCCCCACTTGGAAAGGTCCGAAGTGGGCATGCTGTTGGCAACTGATGATGGAATGGAGGAGGAGACTGAGCCTCTTCCTGACCTCTTGGTAGCCTCTGAGAAAGATGGGTCAGTGGATGGAGTTAACCTCTCGCCCACCCTGACGCCTGAGCAACAGGAAGACTGCCGCCAATTGCTGGGGCAGTTTCCAGATTTGTTCTCCCTGGTTCCTGGTGTCACAGATTGGTGCGTCCATGATGTGGACACAGGAGATAGCTTACCTGTGAAGCATAAGGCTTACAGAGTGGCTGACAGGGTCAGGGCCTGCATCAAGGAGGAGGTCTCCAAGATGCTTGCTCTTAGGGTGGTTGAGTCCTCCAGCAGTCCTTGGTCCAGGCCCGTGGTCTTGGTCCCAAAGGCTGCTGCGCTGGGAGCCACACCTGAACTCCGGTTCTGTGTGGAATACAGAGGACTCAATTCAGTCACCAAGACTGACGCGCACCCTATCCCCAGAGCTGATGAGCTCATTGATCGGCTAGGGGCTGCCCGGTTCC
Source organism: Lissotriton vulgaris (assembly GCF_964263255.1). NCBI lineage: Eukaryota > Metazoa > Chordata > Amphibia > Caudata > Salamandridae > Lissotriton > Lissotriton vulgaris. The sequence continues at coordinate 1,087,858,307 of NC_141696.1, read as the reverse complement.
TCAGCACGTTTGATTTAACGTCTGGGTACTGGCAGATCGCCTTGACCGATGGGGCAAAGGAGAGGTCCGCATTCTCTACACCAGATGGGCATTTCCAGTTCCGGGTCATGCCATTTGGAATGAAGAATGCCCCTGCCACCTTTCAGAGGTTGGTCAACCAGGTGTTGGTTGGGCTGGATGAGTTCAGTGCCGACTGCCGAACCCAAAACTGTTGAGGTGGTCCATCTCCCTACAGGGTATGGACTTCACGGTGGAACATCGCCCTGGCACAGATCACGCCAACGTTGACAGTCTGTCCAGGTTTTTCCGCCTCAGTGATGAGGAACTCCCTGGGGAAGGGTAGTTCTCCCCACATTTCAGCTGGAGGGGACACGTGTTAGACCTGGCACCTTGGCGTGAGTTTCCCTTCCACTTTTTGCTGATGTGCCTCAGATGTTTTGCTGTTTTTGCTGGTGTCCGCTGCTCAGGGCACTGCGCCACGGCCAATCCGTGCCGCAGTGCAAGTGCTCCCTATGAAAAGTGTAACTGTGTTTGGTATACCTGATTGGTTCATTGGATTTACTGTCAGTCCCCAGTAAAGTGCACCAGGAGTGCCAGGGCTTGTAAATGCCAATACTGCTAGTGGGCCTGCAGCGCTGGTTGCGCCACCCACACAAGCAGCCTTTTAAAATGTGTCTAGGGTCTGCCATTGCAGAACCTGTGTGCAGTCTGGTACTGTCATGCTGGCTGGGCAAGTGCACACACTTGCTAGCCACTAAACCTTCCCTTAACTTCATATTAGTCACCCCTATGGTAGGCCCTAGGGCAGGGTGCATTGTAAGTGTAAGGTAGGACATGCTCTGATGAGTGTGGCATGTCCTAATAGTGAATTACAGCCAAATTCGTTTTTCACTATTGAAAGGCTACCTGTCCCCTTTAGGCCAGATGGGCTGCAGGAATTATCACACTCTATAATCCCAGCAGGCTCAGGGAACATGGTAGAAATTAATGTTTAGTATGCCTGAACTCTGAATAATAAAATACTTATTTTAGTAAAGTTTATTTTAATATCCTGTGTTTGCAAATGCTACTTTTAGAAAGTTAGCATTTGCTTGCCTAACCACTTCAGCCCGCCTCTGCAGTATGTGTATCTGACTGTCTGGGTTGTGTGAGTGACAGGGCTGGGGGATGACAGGTGGTGAATGGAAGGATTACACCTTAGTGGGAGGTGGGAGTTTCCCTGGACTATGCATCAGGCTGTGCTCTGCCACCACAATGCTGGCAACGCCCCCCCTGGGGAGCGACTGATGACTCAGCCTGCACCTGGCCCAGGAAGGGCGAAGCCCCATCAACAAGGTACTCCTGGCTGCCCCTGTCCACACAATGCTGGCTCCACCTCCTGTGGAGCGTCTGATGTGCCTGCCCCTCACACTGAAAGCAGAAGCCAGATTGTGTAGTGTAGTTCCTAGTTTCCCACTAGGCCCTGCGCATTGGAATAACATAAACAGTAGTATCGACGTGGAACTGCAGATATTCCAGGCCTCCACTGACTATGCTAAACTTAATTGGGTGTGTTACCAACTAGCTCAGAGGTCACTGGAAACTTTCTTCTCTGCATAGGAAGTGATCAGCTTCCCTGGTACAGACAAGAAGGGATTCAGCTTTCCAACAACCGTGCAACATGACAACTTTGCTCCTCAGATCAAGAGTCAATCTCTAGGGTTGTGTGAAACAATAGACAGGTATTTCACTCAGTCAGTTTAGTGCAGTTTACTTTCACGAGATGTAGAGAATAGAGAGACAGGCGTTTGTCAATAAAGGGTTAACATTTATTGAACAGTCTTTCTTCTCGTACAAGAGAAATGTATTGCCACAATTGCAAGACTTGTTATTATAAAAAGTACGTACAGTTAGATAAGTATTGCGAAATAGAACTGTAAAAGCATTGATATGGTTTCTTAGCCATACAATGGTTTAAAAATAATAAAACATATATACAGTCATATATACATTAGGCTAAAATACTCAACTGGTGCTTCTAACTACGCCTACCCCAGTGTGCCTGACCTAAGACTAACACGTGGAAGGGGAGTAAGTAAGTAGCTTTAAGTTAAGTTGGTTTTGCCAAGGTTTGCTTCAAGAATTCTCGTCTAAGGGTTTAGTCAACACCATACCTCTGAATAGAATGATGGAAGTCTGGTATTTTCTTCAGGGGGCACTCGATATCCCAGTCACCCGCGAGGGCAGACCGGAAACGCTGGAGCTGGATTTCTCTGCAGGAGAAAGGCAGCGGCTCTTCTTCAGCGCGTCGTGAGGAGGAGGGAGGACAGCGTCCGCGGCAGCTGGAATCTGCTGGGCTCTTCGCAGAGGGACGGCTGTTCAGCTCCTAAGCGTACTGCACCATCGTTCACGCTTTAGCAGCGATAATGGTATCAGTAGCTTCACCACCAAGGGACAGCAGCAGCAGCGTACTGCCTGCAGCAGCTATGGGATGCACAACAGGGTGCACAGCAGCATACAACAGCACGACAGCTTATTGCTTAAGGCAACGTTGGTAATATTTATACCTGACAGGTGCCGGGTTTGACGCAAGTTTGCTGGACATAAGACGTCAATTAAAGATGTCACTAGGAAGTGATAGTTATCAGTTGCTCATTAGAGTTCCATTACTAATCAAAACACAGCAAGCGGGGATTTCCAGGTTTGCTGAGTTTTTATCTTGTTGAAGAACTCGGAGTGTTAATCTAGGAATATCAGATAGTGACTTCTGCTCTGTCATTGCACTAATTGGTTGCAAAGGAAGTGGCAGAGAACTATGCTGGAATGTGGCTCTGTTCGTGTGAGGCCAGAGATGACTTTTCTGAAAATCGCATTTGAACGGTTATGCCAATATAGGGAATAAATGGATTTATAGCCGAATAGGGGCATAAGGTCGCAGTATCGATCAGGAACCTAGATAAACACGCAACACCCACTCCACGTATTCATGTCCATCAAATTGCTAAAACTAGAGCAATTAGATGCATGTGTAACATTGCCCACCCCAAAATACATAAATGCATTCGAAATAGGCGTATTTGTAATACGTGAAATTTAGGTACTGTACGTTTTTCAAAGCATAGAAATCATTCAAAAATATTGCATATGAAATCAATGAACGATTATGCAAAAGGAATTACACATGGAGTATCTCTGACAGAAGAAGGGCGAGATAAATCATCACATATAAATGCATTGTAATAACATGTGCTAGAGGCTGATGTAATGTTGTTATGTCTCTAGATGTGTTTAGAAATAGAAGTTTGAAGCTTCTGTTCTCTAAGAATAGTTTTTACGTTAAGCAAAGAATTGTTCGTGCCAAAAAAGGTCAATATTAAAAAATGTTCAATTCAAAAGAATTATTGCTTGAACGGGGAAAAATAGAGTTCCAAAGCTTTTTGCAGTTTTTGTTGATCAAAACTGAAGGCCGAATTCAGAGTTCATGGGAACGCTGTGAGTCGGAAAGCTTCTCCAAAGTTATTGTTTCTGTACGGGTGAGAACATCGTATCAGACAGGCTCTCAAAGAATTGGTCTACAAAATCAGGTGACAGTTCAACCAAATTAGATAGCGCTGTAACTTGGCAGGTGTGAGAATGATTGCTGTCATCATAGTCGGGAGCAGCAATGCTCACAGATGGTCGTACCTGGGTGATGTTGCTTTTGTCACTCGCTCCACTGTTACCACCTAGTCGTAGTACAGGTGTCTCAATGAATGCTGTCATCAGGATTGGTAGCCGCTGGGGACAATACAATGCGTGAGCCGTTATTGGACTGAGCAAGTCCATTGGTACTGCTGATGGAAGTGAAAGACAGATGTCCAACACTCATTCATCGCCGCAAAGCATACATCTTAGTACCAGTAAGATACAGTTCTGCCATATAGGTCTGAATGAAAGGAACCAGGTCATGTTTAGATCTCTCAGCCTGGCCAATCCGAGGACGTTAGTTATCCTGTCCCGGTAGCGCATTGCTAGGATTGTCTCTTCCATTCCCATGGGAGCTATGTCTGAGTTTTGGCTTGCCATAACGAAGCAGGAGGGTCAAAAATAAAATCCCTGCTACAAGTCCCAAAAATAATGGTATGCCGCCAAAAACAGAGTGTACAAAATTAGGAACGATTCCCAAAATTGCCTGAAAAGGTGTTAGCAGTCCCGTAAAGACTGTCTTAAATATGCCTGGGATGCTTGTTGCACTAGACATGTTAAGGAGTTGGCTCAACATTTCTACGAAATGCACGGGGCAATTTGTTGATAAAAGGTCATGAACTTCAGTAGCTGTCCTTGCAACTAGAAGATCATACGTCTCTTTTGATGACGTTATAGGCACTGTTGTCTGTAAAAGTACAGATTTCATTTTGCTTAATGTATCAATTCGTATAGAATAGAGATTCAGACGAGGCCAGATGGGAGTCACTGTGTCTGCAGGCCCACTTGGAAACAATGCTTGCATACAGCATTTGACCATGGATGTTACTCTTACTAGATAACTTTTCCCTGGCACGAGGCCACAACATCTGTGATCCGTTCTAAGAATGTAACTCCCGTTTGAAAGTTGCATGAAGAAGGGCTCTATCTGAGTTGCAGGTGTGACTAGCTGGTGGCATGAAAGGTTGTTAGAATTTCCATCACATGCTCCGTGTAAATTAATACCCTGACACAAAAGTATACCGCTTAGTGAATGTTTACAGTTCTCACCACTAAGAAATACATTTTTGTCGCTGTCACTATAGCAAGAATGTGTGTATGGTAATTTCCATTCAGATTTTACATATCCTTTACCCAATTGTTCATACTGGCCAGCAGGTATGTATTCAAGGCACTTTTTAAATTGGAAAGTTGTTATCGGAATTGTGATAATTCCGTGTATTATCCATTCAATGACAGGACTCTCTGACATTGTCAATGGTAATCTCTCAAGTTTTTCGATGCTCAGGATTGTATAGTCTGCTCCTTTCTGTGCCAAACTGATCTGTTTATCAGTAAGGTTAAAAATGGAAAATAATGACGTTGTGTTGATTAAACGCCAAGGCACATAGCCTGAACGAAGATTTTGCAGCATCCAGCCCAATTCTATAATAGAGCGTAATTGAGACTGGCCATGTTGTAACATTAGCAAGTCTCTGTCTATCACATCAAAGGCAGAGGATACAATATTGTCCAACGAGTATATTGAGTCATTAACCCATTGTCTACTACAGAAAGTGATTTCTCCAAATTAATACGATCATTTTCTCGTATTTTTTCAGCTGTTTCAATTTGTTTGACTTTCCAAGCCTCGTTGTAAGCAGCATAGATACTGGTCGCTATGAAACGCTTTTGACGCTGTTTGCGTGGTCCAAGAATGAAATCGCGCAAATCAGCACCATCTTTTAGTAAAGACAAGTGTTGCTTAATTTCAGCCAGTGTGGATGTTGTTAGCCATTCAAGGCAGAGTTTCCCTACACTGTATGTTGTTATTATCCCTGGATGTTGTCTCTGGGAGTATCTCGAGTCTAATCTGGTCATTTTCAACCCCTGTGTTTTATTCAGGAATCTATCTTGACAGCTGTTTGTGTCAGTAGGCCAGATTAACCACTTTTTCCGATCAAGATGTGTTCTGTTGAAATGTAAAATTTGTGACACGTCTAACTCAATATCTGCAGTTACATTTTCTGGTATTGGCTTTGGTATAGACGGTGTTTTAAGGTCTTTGATCTTAGCTAGGCCAAGACAAGATGTTTGGTGTATTGTGTCATTTAAAAATAACATTTGTTCGGGTATCATGAAGGTTCTAAATAGTGCTTCAATGCCTTGCACCTGCCAATCTTTTGTACCCCAAATTGTTTTCGTTTCAATATTATTTTTCCAATAATCAAAACCAAATGTCATCATTTTGTCATAAAATGCTGCTGAATATATAAATTTAGAATTTGTCAGCATTGTTTTCATTCCTGTTTTATCTAACAGTTTGTAATAAAACGTTTCTGCATCACTGGTGTTAAACCCTGAGAAGTATTTGAATTTCTCAAAAAATGCTTTAGAACTGCTTTTAGGTGGTGTAGCACAATGTTCCCATTGATTATACATAAAAACATTTCTAGGCTGTGCAGATTTATGCAAGTAATAATCACCATAGTGTGTGTAACAGAATAACTGCTCATAACTAGATGAACCTTGTAAATAATCATGATCTGTGAATCTAGCTGACATTACTAAATCAGACATCATGCCATTAATACTGTTAAAGTCCCAATCATCAGAGAATGTACTAGGTGTTACAAAGTCACTTAAGGAAACCTTCAGTTGATGAGGATACTTCAGGATTTCGACCGGACCATATATCTCATAGTCTGTTTTCTCCCATACTACCCCACCAGGTATTGGAATTGCTGTGACATTTACTGTTGACAGTTCTCTTTTCTTCACGTGGGATGATCTGTGTGGTTTCAGGACTAGGTTGATGTTCTGACTTGCTGTGTCCATTGTAATATATTTTCCTAAAATTAAAACTAAAATTAGGCATAGTAGGAGTATGAATACCCCTGAAATAATCCAATGCTCAATCAACGGTGAATCCAGATATAATTCTTTGATTTGTTGAAGGAGTCCTGTTGTATTTTCTTTAGAATACTTTTTTGTTTCTGGCATCACTTCGGGGTCGTTTTGATCTTCAGAGAAGTTGTCGAAGTTGATGAAATAACCAGAGGCAGTTCTGTCAATTGATGGGATTGTTCTTTCAATCTGTCTTTCGGTAGCACTTTCTGATGCCACATTAGTGTAGACTGGTGATGTTTCTTGACAAACTGTTTCAATCTGTGTTTCAAGAGGCACGAGTTCCATGGCATTATTGCATAGTCCTTTATTGTGCACTGCAGGCTGATCGAATGTGATGAGTCTTTCAGTTTGAACCTCTTGGATTGTTGCAAGTTTGGGTATTCTGTTGTTTCTTGGGAGTCCACTGGGCCTACTGTTGATTATAGGCCACATGCTTGTGGTTTTACCAGGTCGATGGACACAACTCTGTTCTCCTTTTTACCAGCAAGGGGCGGTAGCACAACTGATCTTGTTCCGGTGACTGCCAAGACAGGTACTGCTTTTCTGTAAGAAGGCCCAAATTCCTTCTTAACCGCGATCTTTTCTCTGACTAGATCCCCAATCTTTGGAATCCAAACAGGCCTTGCTGGGGCTGTTGCTGGTGGTGCCTCGTCAGTGGTACTTGGCTGTTGCTTTAACTTTATGTTGCTTAAGGATTTTCTTGTTTCATTCAGTTCCTGTAAAACAGCCAAACGATCTTTGATGTCAAAGTTTGTTGTTTCTTCTTGTACCACTGACATCTGACTATCGAGGTCCTGAATACGCATTCTAATTCCGAACAATAGTTCGTATGGGCTGAAACCTTTTAGAGAATTTCTTGGCATGTTGTTAAGACTAGTCTGGACACTTATTAAATGTTTGACCCACCCAGCGCCTGAACCTAATACCTTCACTGTTATAGATTGCTTTATGTCCCGGTTTTTTCTTTCTACCACACTGTTCCCTTCGGGGTGCGACGGACAAGAATACCGCAACCCAATTCCCATGCTAGCCATGGCCTCCTTATAAGCTTGAGAGCTAAAAGCAGGACCCTGGTCAGAATGGAACGTGGTAATTGCGTATGTGCCGATAAAGACTCGCAAATCTTTTATAACCGTTCTAGCGTCAGCCGAGCGCTGGAGACCTCATCTTTTAAGTGTGTTTAGCCTTAACTGTGTACAATGGGACGCGCTTCTCTTCTTTGATTGCGCAGATAGACCACCTTATGCTGTCTAGAAGGGATCCTGAAACTACACTGGCCTGTTCATTACTGCGATTTCTGTTGCAGTCTTCACAATTTTGAGCAAAACATTGAATATCTATACTCATTCCTGGCCACCAGTACTCTGATTGTAATTCTTTCAGAGAATCTTTGATTCTTTGGTGTCTCAGACCCAACCCCATGTGTGCTTCCAGTAAGAGGAAGCCCCTCCTGCTCCTGTTTGGAATTACTCTGTCCCCCACTCCAGGGATTCAAGCAAAAGGAACGGAGTTTGCATCGATTATGTATGCATAATTGAGTGGATAGTTTACGGGTAGCGCTGCGCAGTCGCCTTTTACAGTCGTTTTTACTGCCAGCATGGTTTCCCCGTCTATGTATTTATCTGTACGCTTTTTTGTGGCTACGGAAGCCGGTTTAGTTGCTTCCGCTGTGGCTGTATTAGCCAATGAATTCCCTGCAACGTGAACGCCATCACGTTGAAGACTCTGTGCGTGAATCACGTGAGTCTTTTGTAGTTCTTTGTGTAAAAGAGCTACCTGTTTCCAGAGCAATTTATGCTTTATTGTGGCACCTGTGTCATCTTTGTAGTCGTTTTCGATCCAACTCTGCAGTTTGTTATTGTAAGAGTTGACGCAAAAATGAGAATCGCACACGATAAGTGTCGGGAATTCACGTTCTGCATTTTCGAGCGCCATCTTTAAAGATCTGATTTCAGTTCTCTGAACCGAACAGTTTCTTACAGATTCAGTTTTTGTTACTTTCGGTCTGAATTTACCGCACAGCCAACGACCTTTAATGATCGCACATGCTGCATCGTAGGATTTTCTCTCTACGTTGAAATGCTGTACAAAGCTATCTGTATAGATTATACAGGCGTATTGTGGGCGAGGCAGAATTTCGATTGGCAGAGAATATTCTTCTTCATATTCTAAATCATTCAGTTCTTCAAATTGTGGGGCGAAATAGTATTTCACGTCTTCCGCTCCTAGAGAATCTATGCACTGTATCCATTTCGGATCCAGTGACACTGTAGGCAGGTTTACTGGGCTGAATAGTGCTTCGAAGGCGGATTCCGCTGTAAGGATATTAATCCGTTTGCCGTGTGCTAGTTCTCGTTCATTTGCTAATGCAATTTGCACTGCTTTCACAGTTCTTTCTGTGGGACTGAATGTTTTTTCTGCTTGTGTGTACAAGTGAGATTTAATTGAAATAGGTACCTTTTCTCCCTCATTAGAGGTTAGGTACGTGAATCCGCATCTTCCTGGGATGACTCGGATTACACGATCAATCGTGTTGTCACGTGTATCTAACTTTGTTTTTGCTAACATGTCTGTTTGCAGTGATCTCAAAATTTCTGTGTGTTTTTGAGTCCAATTGATTTGTTTAAAATCAGGTTTAATTAGTTCGTAGAGAGGTTTAACCCTCTCTGTGTAATTTAGAATGTAAGTTCTTCCGAAATTCAGAAAACCTAGAATGGATTGTAAATTCTTCAGCGTTTTTGGAGCTTGGAGTACAGCGCACTTTTCTAAGAAGTTGTCCGCTAGGCTTTTCCCTTCACTTGATAACTCGTACCCTAAAAACAGTACTGTCAGATGGGCAATTCGGGACTTTTTAAAGTTGAATTTGTAACCCTCTGCGGCGAACCCAAGTATAATGGTGTTCACTCTTTTCAAGTGAGTATCCAAGTCGTCGTCTGTGAGATAGATATCATCTACGTAAGATAATGCCTCATCATCATAGATTTGTAGTAACTCTGTTACCCTAGCTGAGAATAGTCCTGGGCTGTTCTTGAACCCCTGTGGGAGTCGACAGAATTTTTTCTGCGACCCAAATGCAGAGAAAGCGGTCAAATATCTGCTTTCCGGTGCAATGTTTTGACAAAAGAAACCATTAGATATGTCTAACGTTGTTTTATATTTTTTCCTAACTATGTTATTCATTAGGGCTGCGCTATGCGAGTTTTGTAATGCAAAGTTTTGCAACAGGTATTAAGATGTCTGTAGTCCAAAACTAGACAATATGAATTGTCTGGCTTGGAGACAGGAAACAAAGGATTGTTCATTTGAGAGGTGCATGTTTCAATCACCCCCTGGTATTCAAGTTGATCTAAGATCTCCCTGACCTTTTTTTTAGCTTCTTGCTTTATGGGATACTGCCGTTGGGCAGTTGGTTCACATTTTAATTGGATTTTGTGAGGAGTTGAGTCCTCATCCCATCCAACATGATTTTTATATAATGCAGGTGCCTGGGCTCCTGCCCATTTCCTTGCATATGTATATTTTTTATGAATCGGAATGTGATTCGAGAAGGCAGGCATAATCACTTCTTCGCCACGAGGGCACTCCCTGACAAACTCCGGGGGCCAATCTTTTTCAGCTAACAGAATATCGTAGCCTTTTGAGAGCTTATCCCAAAATAGACCTCTTATTTTCCTAGTCTTATCACCCTCTATACGCAATGTAATTTCGTATATTTTATGGGGCTCGCTAAGTCTGGTGTCGGCAGTTTCAACCTGAATGTATTCATTCGTGTCCACTGTCTCCAGATGACTCATCAAGATCTTGCGCGCTATACTGATTTCTGCTGCACTGTCCAACATTGTCAATGCCCACTCCCCGTTTTTCAACTGTGTCCTCAGTATTCTCGGCATGGTTGATTACTCTAATACTGGCTACCTTCTTTTTCTGAAATTGAGATTTTTTACTCTGAGCAGGTTCCTTGTCTTTGGACTTGGTGTGCTCTCCTGGGTCTGACCGTCCTCTTCTTTCCGAATTCTGTGGAAAAGATCGAGAGGGACGTGTATCAATACTTTGATATCTATGATTATCCCTATTTCTAAGGTTATATCTTTTCTCAGAGGGCTCCCTCTGGGGAGACTGGCGTTCTCGAGTCGGAGTTTTTTCCCTCCGTCGAGGAGACCTTCCTCTGGACTGGAAAACTTTTTCCTTGGGAGTGGATTGTTTATTTCCATCCCAACTCTGTTTAGGAGTGTTTGAATTATTTTTAATAAATAATTTTTCAGGATTTTCGAGCAGTTGGGGCTTTACCGGTTTCCCACCCAAGCTGTCTCTACCTAATTCTTCATAGCATTTTTCTATGATTTTTGCAAGCTCAAATGGATCTTTTATATCTGTTTCCTTCAACTTCTGGCGGATCGCCACAGACGCTGCTTCTCCCTTTATGTTGGCTAATAATATAGCCGAGACCTGCTTGAAGTCTTTCAGTACTTTCATACCTAGATTTAAAGCGGGCTCTGGACCGAATTCATTCTGAATCTGTTTTAGCACTTCTGGTATTACCGCCATAAACGGAACACCGTGTGTTTTTGTGTAAATGGAAGCAAAGACTGTACCCCAAGTGTCGCAGTCCTCCACGTGTGGTGCGATTCCCATAGGAAGGCAGATTGTCAAGATTCTGTGTTTCTCAATAGAGGTAGTATCAGGAAATACTGCCTCTATTTGAGTGATTTTCTGTGCTAACCAGAAAGGAATTTGTTCCCGTTTTACGGGTGTTTTACCAAGACATGACTGTATGTTCGGTGGTGTAATTTTATTTGTGTTCCCCTGATGAGGGGTCAGCTGTGGTGTATTAACAGCTGGTTGGACTGTTGCAGTCCGCATTACATATTGGACTAATTGCCTATGTATTTTAATTAGTGTTTTTAGCTGTACTAACAGCTCTTCTTTAGACATTTTTACAATGTCCGGATGTGGTGTGTAGCTGGCTAGAACCGGCCACGTTGCTCCTGGTCTACCTAGTGGACCGAGCCTGGTATTGTGATCAGTATGTTTTAGGGCGCCATTAAACCAGAGCAGGTGCTCTTGAAATTTAAGTGGAATTTCAATCTCCTCGAAAGGAGCGTACTCTTCCGGAGGTTTCTCTATTTTGTAATAGTGAAACTCTTTTGTTATAGCGTTTACCGCTGGAAAGTTTATCCATGAATAGAATACCTCTGTCTGCCGATACTCGTGAGCCTCTATCACGAAAATTACTGTACCACCTTGAGGTGTCAGTCCGTTTTCTATAAGTTTTAAAGTTATAGATCTTCTTAAGTGGACCGGGATGATTATTGCACCCGGTACCATATCGTCGGAATCCTGCTGAGTCGCATTTACTGCGGCCCCAGTGGTTCCGTTTTCTCCTGGCATTGTAAAAATGCAAGGTTTGCAGAGTAGGTCTCCAAGGAGACAAAGATTAGGTGCACAATATTTTGGAACACTGTATCCTTCAACGTTGAATAAACCAGAGCTTTACATAGGAATCTCTTCCTACTAAGGTCGGGCGGATTTTAACCTTTCACCCACTCCAGACGTCTATTGGAGTATTTACGGGAGAAAGGGGTCTGTGTGAAATATGCACGACTGAGTTACTCTAACGTCTTGCGTTAGTTTATCACCTTAACAAAATTTGGGCGCCATGTAGTGTAGTTCCTAGTTTCCCACTAGGCCCTGCGCATTGGAATAACATAAACAGTAGTATCGACGTGGAACTGCAGATATTCCAGGCCTCCACTTACTATGCTAAACTTAATTGGGTGTGTTACCAACTAGCTCAGAGGTCACTGGAAACTTTCTTCTCTGCATAGGAAGTGATCAGCTTCCCTGGCACAGACAAGAAGGGATTCAGCTTTCCAACAACCGTGCAACATGACAACTTTGCTCCTCAGATCAAGAGTCAATCTCTAGGGTCGTGTGAAATAATAGACAGGTATTTCACTCAGTCAGTTTAGTGCAGTTTACTTTCACGAGATGTAGAGAATAGAGAGACGGGCGTTTGTCAATAAAGGGTTAACATTTATTGAACAGTCTTTCTTCTCGTACAAGAGAAATGTATTGCCACAATTGCAAGACTTGTTATTATAAAAAGTACGTACAGTAAGATAAGTATTGCGAAATAGAACTGTAAAAGCATTGATATGGTTTCTTAGCCATACAATGGTTTAAAAATAATAAAACATACATACAGTCATATATACATTAGGCTAAAATACTCAACTGGTGCTTCTAACTACGTCTACCCCAGTGTGCCTGACCTAAGCCTAACACGTGGAAGGGGAGTAAGTAAGTAGCTTTAAGTTAAGTTGGTTTTGCCAAGGTTTGCTTCAAGAATTCTCGTCTAAGGGTTTAGTCAACACCATACCTCTGAATAGAATGATGGAAGTCTGTTATTTCCTTCAGGGGGCACTCGATATCCCAGTCACCTGCGAGGGCAGACCGGAAACGCTGGAGCTGGATTTCTCTGCAGGAGAAAGGCAGCGGCTCTTCTTCAGCGCGTCGGGAGGAGGAGGGGGGACAGCGTCCGCAGCAGCTGGAATCTGCTAGGCTCTTCGCAGAGGGACCTCTGTTCAGCTCCTAAGCGTACTGCACCATCGTTCGCGCTTTAGCAGCGATAATGGTATCAGTAGCTTCACCACCAAGGGACAGCAGCAGCAGCGTACTGCCTGCAGCAGCTATGGGATGCACAACAGGGTGCACGGCAGCATACAACAGCACGACAGCTTATTGCTTAAGGCAACGTTGGTAATATTTATACCTGACAGGTGCCGGGTTTGACGCAAGTTTGCTGGACATAAGACGTCAATTAAAGATGTCACTAGGAAGTGATAGTTATCAGTTGCTCATTAGAGTTCCATTACTAATCAAAACACAGCAAGCGGGGATTTCCAGGTTTGCTGAGTTTTTATCTTGTTGAAGAACTCGGAGTGTTAATCTAGGAATATCAGATAGTGACTTCTGCTCTGTCATTGCACTAATTGGTTGCAAAGGAAGTGGCAGAGAACTATGCTGGAATGTGGCTCTGTTCGTGTGAGGCCAGAGATTACTTTTCTGAAAATCGCACTTGAACGGTTATGCCAATATAGGGAATAAATGGATTTATAGCCGAATAGGGGCATAAGGTTGCAGTATCGATCAGGAACCTAAATAAACACGCAACAATTGCACCCAACAAAGTACTCAGAGACTGAAAGTGGCTATGCAAAGGCCCCCCTGGCCTGTCAGAACAAAAGAAATACAGTATAAAAGTAGGAGCCCTGCTCCTTGTAAATCAGAATCCTGTTTTACCACAAAGGACCTCTACCGGACTAGAAGGAGAAGAAGACGCTGGAAGGACTGGCCTGCTGCTTGCCTTGCTGAGAAAGGAGAGGAGAAGACTTACTGAGAAAAGACTTTGCTGCTTTGTGCTCTAAACATTCTCCAAGGGCTTGATTGATCTTGCCCCCTGAACTGGACCCCAGGACTAGTGGGTCCTTGGTGCTTTGGCTCGTCCTGACATTCGAGCCATGTGTGCATCCCGCTGGAGCCAGACTGCGTCCCTCATCGCCCCTCCTAGGGCTGTGGCACTCGGGAGCTTGCCTGCCTTTGTCCTGTGAGAGCCTCGCTCCTTCCGGAGTAGCTCTCTGCCCCCAGGCTAGGCTACCTGCTCCTCTGCCCCTTGCCTGTTACTGGAAGCCCTGAAGCGCTCTCCCCCCTCCGGCCGGAATTCCCTCTGCCGATTGCGATCTACGCTGGGTCGACAGCTGCACAGTCCGTGCCCTGTGACCCCGCTTCGCACCCCAGAGACTCGTCAGGCCGCGCCGCCCCCGCTGAGGAGACCCCCGCACCGTCGTGCCAAGGGTCGCGGGCCGTGCCTGCCTGATTGCCCACACCCGCTGACGTCAGGATCCCAAAGTGCTCACCGGACCGAGTCGCGCTGCCTGTGCCGACTCGGCCCAACCCCCATCAACAAAGAAGTGTTCGTGTGCTTTAAAGCTTCACCCCGGACTAGGGGCCCGCAACGTTTGTTTTCCCCTTTGGCCGCTCCTGCCTACGAGTGCCCCAGGTCCCAGAATCAGCTGTGGTGCGAGCCGCTCTCTCCAGCTGACTCGTACTGCTCTCTGTGTGTCTGTCTGCAGCGCCTCTCCGCGAGCGCGCTCCAGCCCCTCCCGCTGGAATCCTCTGAGCGCCGGGAAGTTGCAGGCTGCCTGCCGAGCCCCTGCCAGAGCGACTGGAGCCGCTCTGTGTTCTGTAACCTCCCTCCTGGGCAGCTCTGAGGTCGGCATTCCCCCCGTGGGGGTCCCGCAGACCAGTGGGCCGAGCGCGCCCACAGACCGGGCCGGGCGAACGCGTCCCACGTGGGAAGCGTGAGATTTGGCAGGTCGGGCCCGGATCTCTGCCAAGGAACGGGCTAGAAACGTGGAGGAGCCCCTGGGCAGTCCAAAGGAAGGAAAAAGGGGGCATTGTGGATTGGAGCATCCCCCAGGGACTCAGAGAAGTGTCCCCAAGTAACTTGAAGCACCAGGAACATTTTTTTTAGAGACCAAGAGAAACACTGAAACTAAGAACTCTCCATTTAAACTACAACAAAGAACTGTTGGTGGAACATTTAAAAGAGAAGCTTGCCTATTTACAATCTGTGGTGCTACAAAAACGTTATTTGGTCTTGTACTAAGTCTGAACTGCATAGAGATATATATTTTTACATAAAGAAGCGTATTTTTATATACTCACAGCCTGGTGTCCATTTGTGGGGGGATTGGTATATTTTACTGTGTGTGTGATTACAAATGCTTAACTAACTAACGCATGAAGAATAGCCTTGGCTGCTCACGCCATGCACCTAGAGGGTGAGCAAGGGTAATTCTAAGGGGTCATCCTTCGCCCTGACTTAGAGGAGAGGGTCCCTGCTTGTCACAAGTGCATACTTGCGCCAACCAGAGACCCCCAATTCGAACAGGCTCCTCTTAACGTTAGTCCAGGGGCAGTCTCAATCATGCGGGTGCGGCCATCTTAGGGTCAGGCAGCTCGCGAACCTGCCGCTCCCGAGTCTCGCCAAATCTGCAATTCCACGTAGCGCTTCCCCACCTCAACCAGATCGCGGGACGCTCCGCTCCAGCCCAGGTAATTCCTGCCACCACCGTGGGCCCCCCGCCACCGGCAGCTCCCCTCCGTCAGGCAGCATGGCCAGTGACTCCGGACGCCATTTTGTGAGCCCGCCACTCCAGCCGCTCCGCTCGGGGGGAAAAGTTCAATACCAGCGGCTGTGGGGCACTCAGCGCCTCCAGCTTCTCCCCCAATGCTCCCCAGACCCTCCAATGCAAATGTGGAGGCCAGAGGTCAAATTTTGAGGTCAGGATATGTGACAGAGAGGGGCGGCTACGGAGGAGCTCCGGAGTCCCTCTTCCACCTACATCGGCGCTCAAGCCACGCCCTTCTGTGCAGCCTCTCATGTACTTGCTGTGCCACCTGCCATGGACACTGGCCTTCCTGTTTAGAGTTTGCCTGTGCAGATTATTTTGTATATGATCAGCATTTGGTGCCTTGCTCTTGTCTACTGTTGTTCTACTGTCATATCTGTGCAATATGTGAATAAAGACAGTTACTCCTGTTGTGTGTTTTGTCAGTGTCGTTGCTGATTAAAGTTATTTTGGTGTGTGCATTTGGATGCCTGTGCCCCATGCTCTATGTGTGACTTCAACATTGCCAAGCTCTTTGCCCGCATCACAATTTTTTAACAGGGGTGACAGGGTCTTCAGTCCATTCGGACACTGATACTTGTGTTATCTGTTTTGGCTCTTTTGCCTGTCAAGCAGTCCTCTTTTTAGTGGTTTGCTATGGTTGGCTACGTTGTTGCCATGTCAGCTTGGGGTACACTGCCAGCACAGGGTGTGATGCTGTGTACATTTTTGCATGCAGGCTGGGCAATGTCATGATATATATGTGTTATTCCTGTATATTTGCCCAGCTGTGTATGTGTATGGTCATTTTGTGGTGGCCCTGAGTTCTGGTCCCCTGCCCTACCTGAGATATGTGCTCTTGGGTGGTGAAGAGGTTTGCAGTGTGAAGGGTGTGACTTTGTAGTGGTTGTGGATGTGCGTGTGCCCCTGGATTGTGATAGACACACATATGTCATCCAGGACTTGTGTGCCTGTTGTTTGGATTGTCCTGCCCTGTATAAATGATTGCATGCACTTGTGTGAGCTGACTGTTGTGCAGTGTGCAGTGTGTTGGTGTGTCCATGCAGTTCTGTGTGACTCATCCTTTTTGTTTTGGTCACTTATGAGTGTGCAATGTGTGTGATTTGCACATCAGTGTTGTATTTGTTTGGTCATCGATGTGTCTTGAGTGTGTTTGTGTAGACTGTGTGGCCCTGCTGCTCCTCACTTGCATTGTGTTTGTGTTTTTCATGCATTGCAGGCACATGGTGCCTTTTTTCCTCCTGTATGGCATGGTGTGTGTGGTGTAATGCCATCACCTATGTATGCCACTTGTGCCTAGCCATTGTGGGTCTGCACTCCCTCTATTTGTGTATGGTACGCACCTTACATGTCTACTACTGACATGCTAGTCAGTTGACTTGGATGTCAGCTGTCCCCTTGGTTTACATGTGTATGTGCCTCCCCCTCACTTCATTTGTGACACTGTGCCTTGTGGTGCAGTTCTTGGGCCAAGAGTGATGTTCCACTCTGGACATTGCCCCAATGGTTTATGTGTGATGTTTTCGAGCTATTTATCAGTGAGGATTGCTCATGTGCACTTCAGCTGTGGGTGCTGCCCAGTACTCTGGTGAAGATGGTTCTGCTCTTGTATCCCAGAGTGGTGCATCCTGTTGTTGTTGTGTTGGATGCATGTGTGTTGGCTGTGGTACTGCTTCACTTCCTGTGTGTGCTGTTGTATTTGTGCTGTTCTGATTTTTGGTGTGTGTGTTGAGGTTGTATCAGTCATGTCTGTGTGTAGATGTTGTGCTTGGTGTGCACAGACTGCTTGTTGTGCATACAGTGCTGTGTGTATGTGGGCTTGGCATTGCCTGATGTGCATCCCCTGATGTCCTGTGGTGATTGTTGATTTTTGCTTTCATGTGCATGTGTGGTTGGTTTGTTGTGGCAGTGTAGTTCTGTGCAGGAGCACTCCTTGTGTGATTTGTGGTATGTTGTGTGTGTTTTGTTCTTGAGTGATGATGTTGTGCACTCATGTTGTATTTGTGCTCCCATTGCCTTTCCACAGTTTGGCTGACAGGGTATGTCTGTTTCTGTTGGGGTTCTGTGTGTGTTCCTGTTGTGTTTGTGTGTTATTTATGGCCAGGCATCTGTCCAGGCTTCCCTGTGTATGTGTTCTGTTTGTGGCTACACCCAGGGTGTGAGTTTGTTTGTGTGTATATGTGCTGGGAAGTATTGGCAGCCTTCAGTGTGTGAGGCACTGGTGTTGTGTGTTCCTTGCCAGCCACTCCTGTTGTGGCTGTCTCCCTGGTTGTTTGTTGTGTGGTGCAGGGTGTGTATTGTGCTTGCTTGTTGCTGTGCTTGTTGCTTGTTGCTGTGCATGGGGGTGCACAGGATGGGCACCTGGCCTGTGACTTGATGGGGTGTGTTGATGTGTGGTTGGGGGTAGCGTGTCCCTGTGTTATTTGTGCCCTGTCCATGCCTTGGAGTGGCCCTATCTTCTGCATTGTACGCATGTGTTGACCGCGGCGGTGACGTGACTGGGAACGGGACGTTGCTGCTAGTTTGCGGTCGATGTGTGTCCCCGATGCAGAGGGGTGACTTGGTGGCAGGTGGGTCATGTGTGGGTGCCCTTGTAGATATGTTGTAACC
Organism: Lissotriton vulgaris; assembly: GCF_964263255.1. NCBI lineage: Eukaryota > Metazoa > Chordata > Amphibia > Caudata > Salamandridae > Lissotriton > Lissotriton vulgaris. The sequence continues at coordinate 1,087,839,951 of NC_141696.1, read as the reverse complement.
CCCAGCAGGGTGTCTGTTATGGTTTTGGACCCTGTGTCAGCCCGTGTGTTGTGTGTTGTATTTCGTACCTGCGGCGTCGTCTGCTGCAGCCCATTTGATGGTAGTGCTGTAGCAGGTAGGTGTGTACGCTCGAAGTGCTAATACATCCCCAGGTGAGGCACACCGTACACGATCATATCAATGATTCAAAAGTTCATAGGAAATGTAGTTTTTATTTTTCACAATTTTTGTTAGAAGGTGATTCGGCGATATTGATTTCATATCATTCCGATGTTGTACTCATTAAGGTTGCCATGATACAATTAAACTGCTCCAATGCATTTCGGGCGGGTAGCCCTTTATCACGGAGTGCTGAAAGGAAGATAGAGAAAGATCAGAAGTCTTGATAGTGCAAACATGCAAAATAGTATGTGCAAAGTGCTCGGTGTTAGAGGAAACATATCGGCGTGTGAGGTATATATTGGTGCTGGGGGAAGTGAAGAGGTAAGAAACAGCATGTAGGATGTGGGTAGAATATAAAACATAAAAACCGGTGAAGGGCACAATATACGGAGATATTAATGCTAATGGTTCAAGCTTCGGACTTACTCAGTATCGATCTTTTCTTTGATAGTGCTGTAGCAGGTACATCACCGGATGCATATGTAGGGCTGGGTCCATGACGCTCATGACCGGGTGGAGAGGACCGGGTCTCTGCTATCGCGCTTCGCTGTCGAGTTTCCGCCGTCTCTGGTTGGGTGGTGTCTCCGCTGTGGTGCGTCTGCCTGTTTGGGGCATCCTAATTTGTGGAGCAGGGCGGACGTCATTTCGCACGGCTGTGAGTCTCCATTGGCTCCGCAGCGGACGGGAAATTACCTATGTTTTGCTATACTAATATGGCGGACTTGAGTACCGCTGCTCGCGGGCGGAAAAAGGCATTTTAATGCCCCGCCAGCATAGCGGTGGTGCTGCCGCCCGACATCCTAATGGACCCTTAGGTGTGCCATACAAAAATTGTTGTGCTATATCCCACGGTCATTTATTTCACATAGTGTTCAAACGCCAAAGAAGAGATTAGCATGCATATGAACACTCAAGATCTCATCTGTTTTTGGGTGGATCATTGTTGAGCTCTGGGGATGAAATTTCCTCTTCTCTCCTCATATTCAAAGCAAATTATCTGCTGATAGGGACAGGGTATTATTTCTCTTGGGAGACAACCAGCATTGCTTTGCCACGCAAACACTCATGTTATTAATCTGTTTACTTTGTAGTGACAGTTTATGTTAGTAAACGCAATAAATGACTAATTTTAACTCATTACAAGTTTAATGTACTGATCACTGATATAAGTCACTTCAAAAATATTGAAATATAATAATAGAATGATTAAAGCTGAATCAGCAATGTAAGTATTCGAACACATACACATTCCCTCTCTCTCCCTCTCTGAATCTTAAACAGTGGATCCGATACCCAGGGCCCTGAAGTGTCAATTGAACCCTGTTATTGGTTGTATATATTTGCCCCAGCATCAGTCAGAGAAACCATTTTCCTTGCTCTCACCAGGCCAATGGCACCCTCAGTCGCTACTAAATCACCTCACCTCCAGCCGAACGGAAACAAGACAAATGATAATTACATTTACAAACATCTTGATAGCAAAAAGGACTGCATTAAAACGTCCCGTGTGTGAGCTGTCAGTGCAGTGGCGGCTGGTGAGATTTGAAAGTGGTGTGGCGTAAAGGGTTATCATGAGTGATGTGTGGTGAGCGAGCTTAGTTGGCAAGCTCTCCTGTCATAAGGAGGTTCGGGGGTTCTCCCCCGAGAAAATTTTGAAAAAAGAGTGGGCAAATGGAGCATTTTCAAGCAAATTTGAGAAAGCAAGAATGTTAATAAGGATGTTCTGAAAGTTTTGTTATGACAGCAATAAAGAATAAAGAGATTCCATATGATAATAACGTAGGTAGCTGCTCATTCAGAATATCCAAAGAATGACATTACTTTTCTCTAGGATATACCCTCAAATACATTTGGCATATACTACTTTATTTTTAATAAGCAACAGCCTGCATCAATGCTAGTCATTGCTTTCATATACTAAAGTGCGACATCACTCACCAGTCAATGTCCTTATGTGCACAGACACATTGCACCACTGTGGGCAACAGTCGCACTGGAATTAGGATCACAGGGGACGTCCTGTAGAGGCACCACCGTAAACACAATCAATGCACAGGCCACTGGGGACTGCAACTGAAAGAACTGCTGTGGACACCACCAGCCCTGACATTACCTGGGAATTCCACACCACTCAAGGCCACACTGGGCACAAGTAGCACTTAGATCACTGGGTACAACCAGCCGCGGTCTGCGGATAACACCAGCCCTTGTACACAGTGGTCAACGTTAGAGCAGAGACCACCATCAGACACCCACCAATAGAACAACTGTGCACAGCACTAGCTCTGACATAACCTGTGAACCCCCAAATCACCACTATGGATACCACTGGCACAGATGTGGTCAGCTCTCAACAGCACTACGGTGATATTAATCACTAGACCCAAGAACACTGGTGATGGCTCTACCAAAATGATCGCACACCCTTCCAACCACCCTCCTTGCCCTGGACCATCAGCTGCTGTGGATGTAGGGTCCAATGCTCCAAGTCCAAATGCAGCTGTGGGGAATGGGGCAGTGTGGAAATGGTAGCCCTGCATCCCCCTATCCACTTAATTAAGTGGTCTGCTTTATAGTAGAGTAGGTAGCATGTCACAAGTCACTCACTATGCAGGGAGCAGTCAAGCTGTGCACAGGGAAGCAGTACATGGATGGTGCAGTCTATAGTGGGGTGCCTCAGGGGAGGAAGGGGGCAGGCCAGGGGAAGCGTAGTGTGTAGTGGTGAAGTGTGTAGCACAGCAGCATGAAGTGGAACCGTGTGCAGCGAGATGCAGTAGTGTTGATGGAGAGTGCAGCAGAGCTGGTCACAATGAGCAAAAATACCTCTGAACTTTTCACATCGTAATTAGGTGAACACTAAGTTTCATTACTTTTCGATCACTGCCGTGCCGTTCCTTACCTTGCAGCCTGGCCTCAGATTCTAACTCCACTCCTCGGTCCACTCAGCGTCACCCTCAAGTCAAAAGACAGCAACCCCTCGAGAAATGTAGGGTGCAAAACGCACAAGAAACCCTTTTTTACTTGTGTGCCTTCAGCTGTATCACAACGCATCTCCAGCACCGTTAAAATTTATGAGCGGGGTGGTTCGCTGCAAAAGAATGATAGGTCACCTCCAGACACCGCCACCTGGGACTCTGTCGCTACACTGCACAAGCACAAAACCCGATCCAGAGCGCGTGTGAGAAATGCAAACAATGCCATCATCATCTACCAATCTATGCATTTCAGGGCTTTCACAATGAAAATAATGCATTTCTCTGTTAAATGTAAACAGACATCGAGCAGGTGGAAATAGCCAGAACTTTTGTCTACCTCACGTTTTACACCGATTACAATTAGAGCACTCAATGCACGTCATGGGTAATATTGGGTTAAATGAACACCATCGTTTTTGGCAAATAATCTGAATGTCAAGCATCACCACTGCCACGTTCTAACTGACCCGCTATCTCTCCCCCTCACTACCCATCTGAAATTACGGGAAACTGTAATAATTTCACAATAGCCACCACGCACCACCAGTGTAACTTTCTGGCAGTTACACCCCGGGATCTGTTAAAGAACTTATGAAAACCAATGCGCCTCTCAGACATAAGGCTTAAAGTTCGTTTTTGTCACTCAGATTATGTGGCGACAAATAAAGCAATCATAGGTGGTCATAGAAACTGAAAAATGTACACAAGCATTCTTTAAACGCATATATATATATGCAGAAGATGGACATCAGTTTTTTCGACTACAGTGTCATACCATGCTATTTTCCCCCCCATAAATGCACAAGCTAAATGAGCAATCGCGGCGGGCATTACGGGCGGGTGAGGATGGATGGGCAAATCACGGCGCAGAGGGGGGTTAGGGGGGAGGGTTTTAAGGGATTGAAAAATATTAAAAGTAAAACTTACAGTCCCGAGACTCCCGCCGTCCTGGTTTTGAATTCCTCTGCAGTGCTGCTGTTCTCGTCATCAGGAAGGCTGCAGCCAGTAACGTCCCGACAGCGTAGAAATGGCCAATCACCCAGACGACATGGCTGGATATAGCCATATGGTGATTGGCCCCCTCGGCTGAGCAATCAACACCCACGCGCGGCACCATCCTGCTGGAGCAGCCAATCCTGGCGCAGGGTTAACAGCAATACTGCGCCAGGATTGGCTACGAGCAGGACACTATCTGCCCATTATGAGTCCGGGGCCCCGGGTCCCTGCCTGACAGTGCCTGTGTCTCGAGTGCTGTAGAGGGGGGGAAGGTCTACCACTGTGCGCATGCGTGGGCCAGGTGTAATTTTGACTACTCCTGGTTTCCACATGCTCATTGCGCAGTCTACTAGTACTCCGATATTCTGCTCTGCCTGTCACTCTCTGCACAGCCCCGCCCCCCACAGCCCACTTCCTTATACAATGCCCCGTGCCCGATTCTGTCATTCTTGTCCCGGGGCCGGTAGCGCGCAGTGCGCTCAGAATCATTTTTATTCACGAACTGTATTTGAATTTGAAAACCCTTTAAATGCATGTGTTGGCAGACAGTGCGGTCGTCCATGGCTAGTGGGGCAACGCCCCAACGCCCCCAATGGACGCACCGCCACTGTGTCAGTGTCTTCGGAAGCTTTAAGGCAAATAACAAGACTCTTTGGAAATATAATAAAATGACAGCAAATACATTGGCTGGAAACAAATACGTATTGTCAATGTGGTGGGTACTTAAACAATAAAAGAAAAAGAAAAAAAATCTGTTCATATCCTAACCAGTGTTTACTGTGTTCATTTCAAATGGCGTGCGTGCTTGTCATCTTATAAGGTTTGAAGCGTATTATCAGAGGAAGAAAATTATCCAATAGACATGGTATCAGCATCGACAAGATTTTTAATATTGCTCTGCAGATTAATATGAAATAAATGCAGGAATAATTAGATAATGCCAATCACAATGGGCACGATTCTGCAGATAGCGATCATAATTATAAACTTTGATGTGCATTAATTCGATAATTGGAACTCCTGAGTCTTGCTTCTGAACAATTCCGAAAACGAATCGGATGCCTCCAGGCCTCTCTAGCAAGCACAAATGCTGCGCCGCTGATATACTACTAATGACACAGTGAAATGTAACTTGCAGCCATCCATTTATATTTAAATTGTGATACTTTAATTTAATCAAACAGACCATCATTAATTGTAACATAACTCAGTTAAATATAATTAGGTTTCCCCTGTTTTTAATTTATTCCATTCCGTCATCAGCTGTGATCAGCCATATGTTTAAAATTATGCCAGGCTTCGAAGATATAACCTTCACACCGACGTCAGTAATTTCCAAAGTAAAATGATCATTAGTCCATGTTTTTTTTTATCTCGCCTTGACTCGCAGTGGCGCATTAAAGAGAGGCTTTCAAGGAGAGGACAGATACAGCAGTCCGAGCCTCAGCAAAAAATAAAGGACACCAGGATAATATACTAAAAAAAAACTGTTTAATTCATTCAAGCTGTCGTATTGGCTTTAAGCACCGTTTTGCAGTATTTTTTTAAAATCACAGGGTAGGAAATACAGTTTATAAAGGAAGGACTATTACAAAATTATGCTAGATATAATATTAAAAGCACTATTAAAATTCGGAAGTGTTTAGGGTGTTTATAGTAACAAACGTTTAGCATAGTGTAAAGGTTGTACAGAGGAAAACTGAGAGACCGTTCTCCTGCACCAGTTTCACCTTTTTTGTGCGCAGATTTATATAGCGCGAACTCAAACCGAAGGTATTAGAACGCTTTACATGAGCATCAGTTACCTTACACAAGGGCACATTCATTTTTGGTAGGCACTGACAGATTAAGTGATTTGCCCAGAATCATAGGAAAATGAGCCAATGCTGAGGCTCGAACCCAGTTTCCCAGCTCCAAAGTGAGCAGCTCTAGCCGTAAGTCTACATCCTTGTCCTGTACTTGCATGACCACCATCATACCAAAAAGCATAAGGTCGACCTCACGCCACACCATGCCAGAAGAAATACACTGACCCGACTGCCTACTCCTCAACACATGTGCAAGCATTCCACTAAATTATGTGACCTCATGGCCACCCTTCCACCCAACATCGTTTACTTACCAAGACATGGCTCAATTCCACATCTACCCCTGGCATTGCAACAGAGATCCCTGACGCATTTAAAATCACTTACAAGGACTGAACCAACAAGCCAGGAGGAAGAACAATGTCCCGACCATCTGTAGACTGAGCCTGGCATGCAAGGCTCATGTTACACTACCCCTGTTGTGCCTTATAGCGTGCTATTTATTTGTCGGATTTGTTATGCGCATGGTTGCCCCAGAGACGAGGCGTCCCAGCGCAACCACAGACTCCTCAGCGAGAACCAGAAAAAGCTAAAGATTACACAGGAAAAAGCCAGGTCTTTATTGGTTTTTGAAAGGCAAGGTGGCTCTGAATGGCTCAGATGGACACAGGGAGCAAATTCCAGAGTTGCGCAGCCAAGCTGCAAAAGGAACGACCACCCGCTATGGCTTTCAAAACACGAGGAGTACAGACCAGCTTTCAGTCAGCTGATCTCAAAGGACGCCGTAGCACATAGAACTCCAACAAATTAGCCAACCCCAGGGGCGGTTGTGACGTCAAAATCTGATGCGACACACACAGCGCCTTGCATTGAATGCGCTTCTCAACAGGCAGCCAATGAAGTTTGCGAAGCACATGTGAGACTGAGCAGGATTTTGGGAGAGCCACCAGAGTGTGGGCTGCTGCATTCTATACTCTCTGTAAACGCTTAACACAGGCCTTGTTGGCTTCCAAATATAGGCAGTTACCATAATCCAGTCTGGATAGAATTACAGCCTGGATAATAGTTTAGCGCACCTTTGGAGGGAAGAAACCCAGTAACGGCTTCAAGCCTCGCAGAATCCCAAAACACGCTCCAGCCACAACCTTCGATTGGGAGTGAAATGTCAGGCCGCTGTCAAACCACACGCTCAGGTTTTTCAGTCTCCTTGGGCAGGAGGGCAGGTTTAAGGCGATCCGGCCAACATTGCTCTAACTACAGTCCCTTATCCTTCCCAAACAATAAGATCTCCGACTTACTGGCATTCAACTGCCAGCAGTTTAGCGCCATCCAGTCGGCAATCCCTGAAAGGTCCTCTTTAAACTTGTCCTGATTGATATAGCATTTTTTGGAGAAAGCGATCACCAATGACAGGCCCCTTTCTTTGGTGAGTGCAGCTAAGGGCCAGACATAGATGCTAAGCAGTAAGGGGCGCAATACTGAGCCCTGCAGCACCCCCTGGTACAAGGTGAACTCCTGGGAATGGAAAGGAGGCAAAAGGACTTGGAAAGACCTCCCCTCCAAAAAGGACCGGAACCAATTCAGCGCCACATCCCTAATGCCAATTTCCTGTATGATTTCATGCCCGAGTTACCCCAATCCCCTTGATTCCATTATGCCTGAGCTTGCCAGCATTCCCTGAACACGTGCACCAATGGCTTGCCTAGCTCTTGCTGTTACTATGGTCTTGGAGTGTTTTCCTTGTGCATGTTTAGACAAAACAAAACATTTGTTAGTTTGCCCCTGCTCTTCCTGTAAGGTCAAAGCCAGTGTACTAACAGGTGTTTCCTTCTGGAGTCTTGGAGAACCTTCCAGACTGCCATATGGGTGACATGCCACATGTGATACCGTTGTATCCATTTGATCCTGAATATATTAAATAAACCACGCCCAAACCCAAGTCTCTTGATTGGCCTACGATTCCCGTGGAACAAGCTTTCTTCCTTCCCACTCACATGAAGAATTGACCTGATCCGGTCAGCGCTCTTCTCTGTGACTTTCGTCCAGTTCAATTTGATTCTGGAAACTTCCTGAAACCTTGGCTTTTGAACTGTTTATACAAGGACTAGAGACTTTGCTCTGTGTTCCTCTGACAAACAGTAGTGCTAAGAGAATTATCTTCAAAGCGCTTGATTTATGTATGAACCCTGTGCTGAGCTCTATGTTCCGGGTTTATCCTTAGGAGTGTCATTAAATCCAATCTATGTTCCAAGTATTTCCTTGGGACTACCAGTAACTCCAATCTGCATTTTAAGTTATTCCTTGGGAGACTATAGCTCCAATCTGTAGTCCCATTTAGATTTTTTTTCCTTGCTGTATTTCTGAAAGAGGCTGTAAGAGTTTGATACTGTAGTTATTGCATTGAGGATCTGCAAGGTATTGATGGCAATTGCCACTTGTTGATTTCAATGCATTGTGTCTTTGCAAAATCAAAAGCTGTGTTATTGTGCACGTCTACCTAGCAGACTCAGAGGGTCCCTAGTTAACACTGTGCCACACAGTTGCTGACTAAACCAGTACCCCAAGTCTCTCTTTTCTTAATTTGTCCCAGCTCCCCTCTTACTCCAAAAGGCCACACTTTGTTTAGAGAGAAGCTATTCTTTGAACAGGACAGGCACTCTGGGGATAGGAGGTCCTGCATCAGTTCCAGTATAGCCTCTGCAGTTGGAACCAGGCGAGTGCATGCCAAACAGCCATCTCCCACAAAGATAAGAGACCATATATTGCACCAATGACAACACCACTGCCCCAAGGAACACCTCAAATTCAAGCTGCTCCCTGGAAGAAAGACACCCATCAGAGGCACCTTCACATACCAATCCCTGGACTTACATTCCAACTGCAGTAACATCATCACAGACTTTTTGCACCCCTAGCCTTAGACTACATATTTCTTGGTGACCTAAATTTCCACATTGCTGACCTCAATGACAACACCATGCACCTCCTCGACAACATGAAGAGCCTGGATAGGCCCAGATTGTCACCACGATCCTTCACTCACAGCAGGACACACACTGGACCCCATATTCACCTCCAGCAGCCACGCAGCCACCCTAAATACAGCCACGTCACAGAACTCACATGGACGACCACTCTACTGTCTACTTCAGCATCGCCAGCCCCTGTACCAACACCCCCAAAAAGGCCAGCACCCTCCACTCAGGTGGAAAATAAATTCTGAAATCATCTGGATGGATGCTCTCAAAACCTCCGAACCCACTACCACCATCAACCTCGAAAATGGGAATTAAGAACTTCAATGCCTGGGTCACCTATTGCGCTGACAGCATCGTCCCCATCAAGGGTAACAACCAGAGAAAACCCTTGAAAAAGGCAAGCTGGTACACTCAAGAACTTGAGACAGAAAATATCTGGCGAGGATATTGCACAAGCAAAGATACCTCTGATAGGGCAGCCTTCAAGACCTTCCTCAATTTCTACCACTGCCTGTTGAGGGCAACACACCAGACAGCCCTAGACTCATACATGAAAACCAGCACCAAAACATCAAGGAACTTTTCGACATTGTTAAGGAATTCTCCAACCCGGCTGCTAGCGAAAACTCTATGGGCCCTGAGTGGCTTGCCCTAAAGGGGTCTTTAGGTAATATGCTTTTGTCTGTGGAAGTCTTGCTACGGGCCACAAATTGATGTATCAAAATGCAAATATGGAATAAGTCTTCTGTCCTCATAAAAGACCCAGGTGTGGGATTTTTGCACGTTCAGTCTACATGTGTGCAGCCAAGTTTGAACATGTGCAGATACATTTTAGCCCTCTAAAAATCATTTAGTAGGTGTTGATAAACACTACACATGTATTTTCCAACTTATGCATGCACAAGTTGGAAGTAAAATGTTTGATAAAAAATCAGATACTTGCCCTACTACGATAATGAACATTTTTGGGCCAAATTGCTAACACAGCCAAGTAAACATGGCAATGCAAAATGATACATTTGTCATCCATAAATTACTTCCATAAAGTGAAAGGTTCTACGGGTGAAATTATTATGATGCAAATGTGCATTTTCACTCTGAAGCTTTTCACTTCAAACTTTTGTTTTTGTTTATGCAAAATATAAAGTTGTACCTGGTGTAAACCGCTTCCCCTGCACCTCCATTCTCATGATGAAAATGCACTTATGATCACCCTCCCAGTTTCTTTGTAATGGCCAAGAAAGCCATATTGAAAAAAATTCGGCAAACCAACCATTTGAAGATCTCCTATACACTAATGTGCTAGCCTAACGAGGCCTGGCCCTGCCTAATCTGAAATTGCATTATGATGTGATGCAATTTAAGAGCCCTGACCAAGGGGATTGCCAGAGAACCTGAACAATATGGCTTCATATGGACAGGCCGATGGTGGAGGGACTTGTACTGTGGGATCTGTAGTATGTTGTGAATATGAACAGCAGGACCCTTCTGATTCCTGATGAACTCTTTAGGGTGTGTCTGGGTGTGGTTAAAAAAGTGTATTATGCAGTGCACGCAGGTAACGGTTGCACTCTGAAGAATAAAGACATACACCTTAGAGCTCCATTTGTGGTGTGGTCATTTGCATGCTACCAGGCTAAGGAGGAAGCTACAGGATCTTTTGAAATTGAAACACGACCACCCAATCACTACTTATCTTAGTTCACCGGTAGTCACTTCACTTTGTTTTTAAGATGGTTTGAAAAAACCTACATCTCGCCACATATCCCTCCCCATCTTTACCTATTCACTTTAACCATTTGTTTTCACCGGCCCTCCCGCCAACACCATTTACTCCCTCACTTGGTTGAGATTGCACTATAACCTCTGACAATTTTAATAATGTAGTAATCAAGACTTTTGAAGAATGAAAAAGAGAATTCCACCTCAATGAAAGTGAGAGATTTTGCTACACTCATCTGCTGCATTGGTTACAGCAACTAGAACATAGAGATGCAGCCACTAAAGTCTTTACTCTGTTTGTAAAAATTGTAAGACAATCTACAGAATCTAATGCCACAATCTCAACATTATATGCTCTAATTATGGAGGCTAGCACTCATGACTATGGCTCTCACAGTCAGACACAAGTTACAGAGACTGGCAGGGATTGAACCAAGCCAGGTTCTAGTGGGTGGGCTGTGTGGGCCATGCCCAACCAAACATGATCCTGGCGCCCTCAAGCATGAGCCTTGGCCCTCGCAGTGACGGCACGAAGGCCAATAGCAAATGGCCACTTTAATTTAAAACGTTCCTCCGGGAGTTGTTTTTCTTCCTGTTCTAGGAGTTGTGTGATTGGGCCTTGGCTCTTTCTCATAGGCACCCCAATCATGCATCTCCTATTAGAACGGTGGGCTGTTTTCCCACCCACTCCTGCAGGTAAAATAGGCGCATTGTGAAGGGGACAAATCCTTTCTTTGGCACCAGGTAATCTCTGCCTACTGTCCTGCTGTGTGGAAATTTCCTATTCTATTCCACGGTGGAGAAAAGAAGTTTGTTTATCCTGATTCACCTTTCCTGATCCCTGCAGCTGCTTACCAGATCGGGATTTGATGCCTAGTTTAAGGAATTGAGCTGGTAAGAGAATGTGTGGCTAGTGTTTTTTTATTTTTACCCAGCAAGACACATACTTCATGAATGCTTTATATAAACAATTTGTATCATTATCAAGGCAGGCTCTGCCACAGATGCAAGACAACAATAAAAAATGGCCAGATAACTTTGGTGATTTATGATCCTGCTGGAGAGCAATCGTTTGTCTATTGGTTGTTTTGAAATGCAGATAAACTTTTTTTATGGATATCTCATGGTTACTGCCTTTGTCACGGAGGTCCTTGTGTTACTTGCAGTTCAGAAGTTACAATCCTAACATAGGCAAGAGACCTCTGAACTGTCATCAAGGAGCTGGATACAGACCTGAATGGTATAGTTAGAACTTCTATATTTTTTGTGTTATGATATAGTTAGAACTTCGCCAGTCTTTCGATGCTAAATGCAATGTTGCTCAAAGTTTATTCAGGCAGATATACATTTTTATCAGTAAAGCTCACTCCTAACCACTGGAGTACTTTCTAAATCATCCTGAATTGGAGCTTCTCTAGACCAAACACTCTGAAAACATTCTTTCCAACAGTATGGATGACATGTGATTCCTACACCTAGTAATCCTCATTGGATAATGTGACATTCCCCGTAGACTGATTTACATACTTGTATGATTCATTGTCTCTGTATAATGTGTGGGTGATGTAAAGTACTGTGACACCCGACATTGATATGAGTAGTGCTATACAACAAATGAAATGCATATGAGAGAGAGGCTACAGAGATGAGGGGTGCTGGTGAAGGGTGGCAGTGAGGGAATTCGAGAAGCAGGTCAACAGGGAGAGGGGCTATGGATAGATCAGGGGCAATGGTGGAGGCTTGCAGTGAAGGCATAGGAGGAGGGGCTATGGATCGATGATGGGCACTGGTAGAGCGTGGCAGCGAGGGAATCTAAGGCTAGGGTCTTGAGGGGGAGGGACTATAAAGAGATGAGGGGCACTGGTGGAGTGTGGCAGTGAGGGAATCAGGGGAGGAGGTCTTGAGGGGTAGGGGTTATGGAGAGATGAGGGGCACTGCTGGAAGGTGGCAGTGAGGGAATCGGAGAAGGTCATTGGGAGGAACTACGGAGGGATGAGGGTGGTAGTGATGGAGTCTAAGGGGTTGAGGCTATGGAGGGATAAAGGGCCCTGTTGAAGGGTTGTAATAAAGGTATCTAAGAAGAAAGAGGTCATTGATGGGGCACAAAAAATACTTTTGCCCCAGCGCTAAAGCTGGTCCTGTAATGACGTTTCAGCTTTTGTTTATTTGAATAGCAGTAAGGTCATTAGGGCAACAGTGGACCATCTTTTAAAGTGTATACTAATTATATTTTCTGCTATATTAAATGTTTTAAGTTTGAAGGTGATGTTACTAATGTTTTTTACAGGGAACAATGAAAGTGGTGCCACATGGTGGCTGATATTGGGCTGTGGACCAAAGTTGGCTGTGAGATAAGGTGCACTGAAGAGGGATGGTAGACAAGCGGCAATTCATGCCTAAAAAGGAAGTGAGCTGCAGAGTCTGGGGTAAGGTAGAGGTAGGTATGTCTCTCTGAAGGCTTGCAAAAAGTAAGGCTGAGAAGTTTCACTTGCCTGATACTCCCACCTCGGAAACCTCCTCTTCCCATCAAGGGGACATTATATGGAAAAAACACTTTTTCAGAGTGATAATATTTAGAAAGAGATTTGCAAAACAGTGTGTTTTATTGGGTCATGTAGGACTAAGGAGAGATAAAGGAGGGCATGGCCAGACTTATAAGAGACAAATCGGGCCCGCAGTGGCCTACCCGAATGCACCCTTCTCCCTCCCAAATAAACATTCCAGGAGCCAAGCCTGTATTGAACTGTCGGATATATTGAAGGATTTTCATAAAAGTGTACATATTATAATATGGAAGACAGAACAATTAAAAACACAGAGTTGACTGGTATAGATATCTAACGAAGCTCCTCAAATTCTACCCTCGAATTAGCCTATAGTGATGTTCTGGTTGCTGGCAAAAGGGAATTTAAAGTTGTATTCATGAATTACCACTCATTCAGCTATTTTGGAGGGAGCTGGTAATTGCACTTAAAAATAACTTGGAATACCGAATGCCATTATACTTTTTCTGTGATACTTTTAGGAATCGCCTGGGGGCTGCCAATACCACTGTAGCTTCTGTCAGCGTATGTCCTATCCTCCACCCACTATCTATTGGTACTCACATAACTGGACTCTTCAAACTATAGATAAAGCTGACCATAAACCTAGAAACAAAGATGGGCTTTGATTACGTGCAGGGTACTTTAATTTACTACTTATCTGAATGCTTGCCACAGCGACTGGCCCACCTCGTCTAAGGACTTTTAACAAATTTGCTCGAGGAAGAAGGTAGCTGGACATTTACTGATAATGTGATATAGATTAGCTATATTACACTAATAGTTGAACTTTTACTTGTCTACAATTTTCTGTACTCTAACTTGATGGGTGTTGATAGATTCTCGATTGTGATAAGGGGCAAAAACCTGTGAATTGCAATTTGCAACCTGTTAAATTTAACACTGAGGGAAATACAAGAAAACTTGATATAACAATGGGCTTCGGAGTTGGTGAGTAAAAGAAATGTTTTTTTTTCTTTAATGTTGAATATTTCATACGCGCTAATCAGTGGCAATGATCCGGTAAAGGTATCATTGTACCTTATTTAATGTAATTTCCCTACATACAGTGCTGGCCCTTTGTTCATAAGTCATGAATGCTGTAACAGCTTAGCTACAATAACTGATGCATAAAACTGTCACTGTTAAAAAAAGAAAATTCATTAACCCTGAGATAAGTACATTTGTGTATATCTTCACATCGGAAAACCACGTTGTAAAGGAACATGAATATCCACAAACATACATATCATGGGTTGTATGCCTACTTAAGTTGGCAGGGTATGCCCAGGCGTGGGTCCCTTGCTCACTTTGCCACTGGATTCAAGCTAGCCTTGCTGATGAAGGCTGATTAGCCAGAAACCGGTCCCAGGATGCTTGGTTCCAGACCAGGGAAGACATGGCTTGGCAGTTCAGGCTGGACTGTTCCCATGAGGCACAGGGTCAGACTGATTTTCATATGGCCATGTCTGAACTGGGGTGTTGGAGTGAGGTAAAGCATGATGACGAATTAAACCCAGATCAGTTCACTGGGGGTGAGTGCTTGATTTGCTCCAATGGTCCGTCCATCATCCCCTTTGGTATCGCTTTGTTCGCCCTAAGTTGGCAGGGTATGGCCAGATGTGGGACCATTGCTCACTTTGCCATTGTAGTCAAGCTAGCCTGGCTGATGATGGCTGATTAGCCAGAAACCGGTTCCAGGATGCTTGTTTCCGGTCCAGGGAAGACATGGCTTTGCAATTCGGGCTGGACTGTTCCCATGATACACAGGGTCAGGCTGATTTGCATATGGCCATGTCTGAACTCGGGTGATGGAGTGAGTTAAAGAATGATTATGGACTAAACCCAGGTCAGTTGACTGGGGCTGAGAGTTTAATTTGCTCGAACGCTCGGTCCTTCATCCCTTTAGTAACACTTTGTTCGCCCTAAGTTGACAGGGTATGCCCAGACATGGGTTCCTTGCTCCCTTTGCCACTGGATTCAAGCTAGCCTGGCTGATGACGGTTTATTAGCCAGAAACCGGTCCCAGGATGCTTGTTTCTGGTCCAGGGAAGACATGGCTTGGCAGTTCGGGCTGGACTGTTCCCATGATACACAGGGTCAGACTGATTTGCATATGGCCATGTCTGAACTGGGGTGGTGGAGCGAGGTAAAGAATGATTATGGACTAAACCCAGGTCAGTTGACTGGGGCTGAGAGTTTAATTTGCTCGAACACTCGGTCCATCATCCCCTTTGGTATCACTTTGTTCGCTTTAAGTTGGCAGAGTATGCCCAGACATGGGTTCCTTGCTCACTTTGCCACTGGATTCAAGCTAGCATGGCTGAGGACGGTTGATTATCCAGAAATCGGTCCCAGGATGCTTGTTTCCGATCCAGGGAAGACATGGCTTGGCAGTTCGGGCTGGACTGTTCCCACGAGGAACAGGGGCAGACTGATTTGCATATGGCCATGTCTGAACTGGGGTGGTGGAGTGAGCTAAGGAATGGTGATGGATTAAACCCAGATCAGTTGACTGGGGGTGAGTGTTTGAGTTGCTCCAAGGCTCCGTCCATCATCCCCTTTTGTATCGCTTTGTTCTCCCTAAGTTGACAGGGTATGCCCAGACGTGGGTCCCTTGCTCACTTTGCCTCTGGTTTCGAGCTAGCTTGGCTGATGACGGCTGACTAACCAGAAACCGGCCCCAGGATGCTTGTTTCAGGTCCAAGGAAGACCTGGTTTGGCAGTTCGGGCTGAACTGTTCCCATGAGGCACAGGGTCAGACTGATTTGCCTATGGCCATGTCTGAACTAGGGTGGTGGAGTGAGCTAAAAAATGGTGATGGACTAAACCCAGATCATTTGACTGGGGGTTAGTGTTTGATTTGCTCAAACGCTCCATCCATCATCCCCTTTGATATCGCTTTGTTCACCCTAAGTTGGCAGGGTATGCCCAGACGTGGGTCCCTTGCTCTCTCTACCACTGGATTCAAGATAGCCTGCCTGATGAGGATTATGAATCCAAAACCTGTCCCAGGGTGCTTGTTTCCGGTCCAGCAAAGACATGGCATGGCAGTTCGGGCTGGACTGTTCCCATGAGGCACAGGGTCAGACTGATTTGCATATGGCCGTGTCTGAACTGGGCTGGTGGAGTGAGCTAAAGAATCATGATGTATTAA
Organism: Lissotriton vulgaris; assembly: GCF_964263255.1. Lineage (NCBI taxonomy): Eukaryota > Metazoa > Chordata > Amphibia > Caudata > Salamandridae > Lissotriton > Lissotriton vulgaris. Next base: position 1,087,823,610 of record NC_141696.1, on the reverse strand, counting down.
ACTCAGATCAGTTGACTGGGGTGAGTGTTTTATTTGCTCCAACGCTCCGCCCATCATCCCCTTTGGTATTACTTAATCGGGTAGGCCCACCCACAAAGGCTCCAAAAACCACTGGAGTACTAAATTTGTCAGTGGTGGAATCCACTATATTCAAAACATCTCCACATTTTAGATGCCATTTGCAAGTGTAACATAATAGGATTTTACGTTTGAAAATCGTTTTTTAGATATTTTAAAGTGTCCTTTGTAGAGCCACTGAAAATCTGCACTTGCCCCTTTGTACAACTTGTTACGGTACATATGAGCATATTTCTAAAGCATACGCTCCGGTGGTACAAAACCCTACACCATATTTACAAAGTGACGCTAAGCTAAATATGATGCCCCTTCATGCAGTTTTCACTACACCACCCATTGCTTTTTGACACTGTTCTAGATTTGCAAGGATGAGTAAATAAGGATGAGGCAGGTCCAAAAACAAATCCCATAAAAAAGCAGGTGTTAGATTGGCACAAAGAGGAGAATTACGTTTATTTCTCCTCGTTTTTGCTTTTTGAATGTGTTTTGAAACACACACAAAAAGAGCAAAACACCTTTAATGATTGTTCTTGTCCAGGAAAGTGTTCCTTCCTGCACAATAACAATCATTAGATAACGGCGATTTGCTACTTCTATGTGTGCTGCAGCATACAGCACGAATATAAGTGGCAAATCGCCATTATTGATTGTTTATGTGAAGCCTGACACCCTTGCACTATGGCACAAGGGTGTCTGTGTTGGTGCTACGTAGTTATTTTTTTGGGCCTGTGCAAAGAAAAACACAGGGATGTGCCATATTGTTGCAAATATGGTGCATCCCTTTTTTTAAATGATACAGCAAGGCGCTGTACATTTTACTACAGCGCTGTGCCATTTTGTCGTAAATGTGACCCATACAGCTTCTGTTCCATAGGCTCCGAATCCACATAAACAACTAAATGCGTTCATATTCTTATCTGTTTACCTTCTAATCTAACTGGTTAAATAAGACCCAAACTATCCCAAATAAAATGTGTAGGACAGAAAACTGTGCCAAACATTCACATTTGCACACAATGGGTTACAGAACCACCTCTTTTGTTAAATAACCCCCACTGCAGACATGGAGGCTTGATAGTATCTCTCTTCACAGTTGAGCATACATGAACATGAACCATTCTGAGGGCACTCTGAATATGATCCAAATAAGCATTCAGTTGTGATGAAGAACTACTCGAATAAGGATGTTCTTATTAATTCCAGCAGACAAATGGTGCATTAGTATCTTTTACAATGTAAACGATCAATATGCAAGCCAACGTCATAGGAAATTCTTGGTGAATCATAACTTGACTGTCAGGTGTGACTCAAAATTACACCTACTCACAGACAAATCTTTGTAACTTTGCACCTCTGTTTCTACCACTGCAAATTATGTGCATGCATGGAAATACTGTGCTTGGACTAATATAGCGATGCATACATATTATTCTGCCAAAACATGTCTATGCTATGTTTGAAGTGCTCATTGGGTCAAAATTCACTATGCACACTTTGTGCCTACTTTATGAGGTTTTGGCACAGGGCAGCGCCGCCAATAATCTTGCTGCGCTGCGCTACGTCAAAAGAAAAAAACAGGAATGTGTTGTATCTACGAGATACAGTGCATTTCTGACCTTTTCCTCTGCGCTGGTGCACAATGGGCTGCCATGCGCATACACAGGCACCCTTGCGTAATGGTGCAAGGGTGCCTGCTTTGTGATGCTATTGATTTTGTGAAGGATGGGACACCTTCCTGCACAAAATCAATCATTTCAGATGATTTCCTCTTTCTATATGTGCTGCAGAATGGCGCACAATTAGAAAATGGAAAGAATGATTAGAAAAACATTTCTCCTCGTTGCGTCTCCTTCATGCTACCCCTGGAGTTGATTTTGATGCATTCCCAGGTTTACGGTTTCCCATTAACCTAGGAACACTTCAGTTTCCATGGGTGTTGCATGGGAACACTCACAGCAACACACATGGAACACCCCTTTTACACAGTGTTCAGTGAGAAAGGGGCTCATAATTACTAGGCCATGAAAAGCCACATAAAGTAGCTTTTCATGACCTTGTAAATATGCCGGGGTACAGGAACTTTAAAAAAGTGACGTTACAACAGCACAAACGTGCAGCAAGGGACCACATAAATGAGGCCCTTTTTTTCAGATCTTCTAAATATATCATAGGTTTGTATGTACTTAGGTCCAGTTTCACTATATCTTTGCAATTCTTGTTATGCGACAAAACGTAACACAAACTCTTGTACACTTCTATCATATACCTGTGGCAGGATGAGAATATACCTATATACCCAGACTTGTAAGGTTTTACACAGATGGGGAACATCCATTACCACGCGGTTTTTACACCGCACTACCATTACAATGTGGGCTTTACAACGCAAGTCGTTAACACTACTTGTGCTGGAGGGCGCTCTAGGCTAAGGAACAGTAGATTTACTATTCCAACACCTTCCCTACTGCACAAAGGCTGGTGTTGGAATAGTAAATCTTACTATTCCTAAGTCCAACACCCTACAGTGCAAGTCGTGGTAAAGACTTGCGTTGTAAAGCCCGCGTTGTAATGGCACGCGGGGTAAAAGCCTGCGTTGTTTTGACATACAACCACACAGATTGATCCTTGGGAATTTCTCTGCTTCGAAAGACTTGCCATTTCCCCTTCGTCGTTAGGTAATGCCCAGATGGCCCACCATCCAACTGTTCTCTTAGAAAAGCAGTAAAGCTATCAGATAAGTGATCAAAAGAAATAAATAACAGAAATTAAAAAGCCCTAGTTAGATTGTATTTCCTTTCTGTTGAATCTTTTTCCTACCATGGGACCTCAATCGATTTCTTTGTTGCTACAGGCTCTTGTACCAGTTTATGAGTCCAATTTGATTTTGGGTTATGTGGAGTAGGTTAAACCACAAACAAAAGATGGGAAGGAGAGAGAGAGAGAGGATAACATGAAGAAAATAGACTCACCCTACCCAGGTCGGCTCTATTTTTCTCCAACTATAGGTTAGTTGTCTGTAGGCTATGGATTTTTTCTTTTTTCTCCCACCTTTTCTTCATTTTTAGAGTTCTGGATCTCACTCCCCTTTGTTCTCTGGGTCTGACCTGTTAAGTCAGAGGAGTTATCTTATTTTAAGATACAGTGGGGCATATTCTCAAGGAGTTATCGCCAAGTTAACAGTACTTTATTGCAGCCAAAGTGGCAATAAATGTATCGCCCCATGCACAAGCTGGTGCTAACAGCCGATACCACCAGTTTACCAGTGATAGCAGCCACAAATAATATCGCCACAGACGACCCTGGCAACTATCGCTATTGAGAAGCAGAGCAGGCGTTCCCGTGCCAAAATCTATGACAACACCACTCCACAACATTCTCAACAACCAGCTAGATTAGTGAAAAGACCACAAAACATGCGATAAGGCAAGTTAGCAGCAGGAAACTAACACCTGCTCTGACCTGGTGCAAAGTGGGACAACAAAAGGGAGGTCAGCCCAGAGCCACACCTGAAGAACAACGGATGCCATGGAGCCACTGAACATGCAGGCTGGACACCCAAGAGGGCCACAACACCCACTGCCACCACCCCTAGGATTCCCCCCAAGCCCCAGACCCCTACCCCCCGGACCAACACGGAGGCAGCGCCGACAAAGACAGCAACCCTCACAAAATGTACCAAACTCACAGACCCAACACCAGAGAATGACGTTGCCCACTACATGCTCAAAGGGACAACCCTCCCCTGCATCCTGATCACCATTTTCCACATGCTGACACTACCAACACAGCGGACATCCAACATCCCATCTCAGACCAAGCCGATGGCTGTGTTGCACGTGTCGGCCTTTGTGCTCTCCAACTAACAAGCGCATGAGACAGAGGTGTGACACAGCCAGGCCAATGCAAGTCCCTCACAACGGTCATGGATGACACCATCAGCTTGAAACCCCACCATCTATACTTCCCACACACTGTACAGGAACAGCCAGAGATCAAGCAAGGTGCCTACACCACAGCTGACTTCCTGCACGTGTTAGGGAGCAATTGACTGCACACATGCCCTACTAGTGACCCTGGCAACACTGCACACAATAGTGCACATACCCCACCAATTTGCAGGCAACATTGGACCACCGGGGAATCTCCGCCAACGTTGTCGCCAACCACCCAGGCAGTGTACATGATTCCTACACCTTCCGACAGTCCATCATCAACCTTCGCTACCAGGATGGCACCCACAGAAATGCACTGCTCATTGGCCAATACCAAATGAACACACCACACACCTCAAATCCACAATCCTGCAGCTCACAACACAGGAAAGGGACACATCACAATCTCACATACAAAATGGACACCCACCAGACACAACAGCACAAATTACTGTGGGAACCTTTGCCAGCCATGTACATTAGCCAACAATGGCATGGCACCTCAGCCATACAATAGCAGAATGTAGGAAGAGGTTGGGACCAGAAATGTGCGAAGGAGGCAAGTGACCGATGAATATCAATGTACACAATGCCAAGTGTGGCGTGGTTGTGCTGGACAGACTGCTGCATGCATGCAGACCACCAACATGTCCATGTCCACATACCCCGCTGCTGTACGGCGTGTATAGGACAGTGGATGCAACCATGTCACCACAGCTAGTGGGGAAGATCGCAGAGATGTAGCTTGTTAAGTCCCCCCCGGAAGCATGAGCAGAGACGTACGACAGGCCAGCGTAGGGGTGTGAATTAAAGGCATGTAACTCTGGGTGTGGTCCTCTTCTGGAATGCCCAACATCTCTGCCAGGCAGGCGCCTCTCACCCTGCCACAAGGCAGACGCCGTCGCCGTGAGTGGAGTTGCCTGAACCAGTCCCGCCCACCCCTACGCACCCACGCCTCAATGCCCACCTGCTAACACCGGCGTGTGTCTAAAAGGGCCCACCATGTGCTGGTGCAGTCTCTAACCCAAAGGGGCAGTGACTTTGACAGCCTCCTCAGACCATAACGGCCTCCGTAACACAGGCCCTCAGTACTCCTTACTCGTTGACATACTCCATCGGCATGCACAGCGGACAAGTAGGTCACACATTTGGAACTGAGTCTTGCTTACACCATGGCAGGGCACATTTATAATGGATGAGTTCATGTCACTATACTGCCTTCGATGTGGTGACACCAAGTCTGCGCATAGCATCACAACCACACGTGCATGTGGGCCCAAGCGGACTACTGTCCTCGGTCTACACTGTGCACGAGTCGGTAACACATTTGGAACTAAGTCTTTATTACACCATGGCTGAGCACATTAATAATGGATGAATTCATGGCACTATACTCCCTTCGATGTGGTGTGAGTGGGTCACAAATTTGGAACTTTGTCTTGATATCCTGATGTGCAAGTTCATATGTTCATGGGATGTTTGATGTCACTATACTCCTTTTGATGTGGGGCCACCAGGTTATAGAAGTACATCACAGCTGCAAAATACTGTGGGATTTGAAACTGGACATTGATTTTTCAATGGCAGAGTACATATCATTGCACACAAGGACAGGTGTAAGAGGAAGATGTGTTGCAGTCATGAGGAAAAAAAGGATCATCGTTAGGGAGGTGACCGAACACTACCAATGACTGCCCCTGGTGTCACTAACTCTGTGCATTGCGAGTAAAAGACATGTGGCTGTAGGCAAAGGCTGACCGCTGCCTCTGGCCTACACTGCGGTCAAGTAGTTCACAGAGTCTTGATTTGGCAATAGCAGAGTTCATATCGGTGTACCAGCATCATCGCAGCCTGCATCCCCTCTCAGCCCTGATGCCACTAGGGGCTAGATGTAGGTAGATAGGTTTTACCGATTCTTAAATACCGAATTTTACCGATTCGGTATTTAAGAATCGGTAAAACCTATGTAGGTAAAAAATCGGTAAGGGGAGTGGCCTGGGCCATCATACGCGGAGCCAAAGTGGGTGTGTGACTGCTATTTGCATGCCCCTGGGCGTGGTTCTGTACTGGGAATGTGCATCGGTATGTGTCTATGACAGTGTGGGTCTCCTTTGTGGGGTGTAGGTGGTCCATGAAGGATAATGGACACCCACGTATGTGATATAGTTCACCTTCCATGGGTTTGGCGACTACCTGCACATGTTCGGCCACCTCCTTTTGGCATTCTGACACCTAGCATTGGAATGCCATGTGTGGGTCGGTGAAGTGTTGGGAGCCAGCTGTGCTTTCGGGTGCTTCCTGCTGTGTGGTCTTTTGCAGGGTCTGTGTTTCCTTTGAGTAGCTTGGCTGCCCAGGTCCTGGGGGTGGGTTGTATGGGAAGTCCATGGGCTGTTGCAGGTCCTCTCTGGCATCACTGATTTATGGTCTTCTGTGCTCTACTGGAGGTGTTGTGTGTCCCTCTGCAATGTGATGGGGAAATGCATGTTGACATTGTGTTGACATGTATGTTGGTGCATTGTTCTTGTTTACATGCAGACTGTATGACAATGTACATTGCGACTGTTTGGGAGGTGCAGGATTTAGATGCGGGACCATGTACATTTGGACTACATGACGGATGTGAGGTTATATGCGTACATTTCCATTTCACAGTTTCCAGCTCTGTTAAATGTAGTAGGCCTGCGCGTGTGCAGACCCAGTTGTGTCCTATGTTATGCAGAGTCGTGTTTGCGCATTGTACCACATTGTCGTCAATGTGGGTGTGCTGTTCTTGCTATGTATGTGCCACGGGGATCAGGGACATGATCCAGGGTCATTGTGGGTGTGCAGTGTGCCATTGTGCCCATCTCCCTGTCCCCCAGTCCCTGGTCGTTACTCACTCTGTTGATGTTTTGTCAGGTCCTCCTGAGCTGTGTCGGCACTCCTGACTCCTTGCACCGTCTCCACACTGTTGACTGTGGTCCCCATTTGCTCCAGCTCCTCCTGTGGCACAGGACTCTCATCTCCTGTCGCTGTTGCTGCTTTCCTGCTGGCAGCGGATTTGTGCCTGATTTGGATTTTCACATCTTGCCAGCGCCTCTTGGCCTCCTCGACACTCTGACTGCATTCCCGGTAGTCTAATTGTGGGTCAGTTGATGGTTGTGATCTGTCACCTCTGTGACGCTGATCTGGTTTTGCTGTGGATTGCACCCTGTCTTCCTTTCTCTCTGCTCCCTGGTCTTCTCTGACCCTGTTGTTCCTTGCTGGTGGTCTGTGGGACTTGTGGGGTTCAGGTTGGCCTCTGCGCCCTGTCAGGGTGCATACATGTTGCTACGCACTTTGGATTGTTTCTGGTGGTTTTATTTGTAGCTTTTATAGTGCATTTTCCCCCCAGAAGCGGGGGATTTGCATGCTTGCTACTGGTTTTCACTGCTTTTTGTTTTGCAATTGGCCTCATCGCAGATTTTTTTGCATTCGTGTTCCGCAATTTACCGGTGTGGCATTGAATTTAATGGGGTCATTTTACACGTTATCTGGAGTCTACTGCATGGTACCGCCGTGTTGTGAATACTTGGTTAACACAGCGTGATTTTCCCGCGACGGACTGCGATGTTGAGGGTTGCGTTAAGTTACTTTTGCGATGGTTATTGCGCGTTCTCGAGAATATGCCCCAGTGATTGGTACTCCATCGGAATGGAGGGTGTCATTCCCTTTTAATGATCTGTGCATCCCCCGCACCCAACTAGCCGCAGTCCCTCTGGGCTGTGTTAGACTGAAGCACAACTGTTGGCGAGGTCCACCACTCCTTGGTCCTGGCATACTCTTTGACTCCCTCTTGTTTGTCAGGGACAGGGTTGGCGTTTGCCTCTGCTCCTTCCCCTCCATCATCGTCAGGGTCTCTCTCCATGCCTTCTCTGGCTTCAACTTTGGAGTCTTTCTTTTTCCGATATCCGCTTTCCTCATCGACTGATTTCTTTTGGTTAGTTCTTTCTCCCTACAGGATGTATTCTTTGGGGTTTCTCCTCCTCGCACACCACAGTTCAAATTTGAGCTTTTTAAAATCTTTTCTCTCTTTCCATCCTCTCACAGGACTGCAAAAATGTGTTTGTGTCATATGTACATGTGATCTTTGCACAAAGCTTCCTTGAAGTTGTTTTACATTGCAGTTTTGTTAAAGTATGGAAAATGGCAGTGGTAAGGTGGTACCAGTGCAAACTGGTGTGCAGAGCCTAAGCGAGCATTATTTCTGTAGCTAAAAGAAACTGACGCCAAACAGCTCAAGCATGATTTGAGTGGCAAAATTAAAGCTAGTATAAAACCGGGGAAAAAGTAATCTTGGCCCTGCAAGAGGCTACAAAAATGAACACTACACTTTAAGAACCATATTGAGAAGCCAACATGGAGACAATATTTGTAAGGCACAGACAACATCTAATTGCCAAATGCGTGCGGGACTGAGCGCGGGGCTAAGCCCGGGCCAAGGGCGGGCCCTTTGTAGCTCGTTAGAGACCGTGTAAGGCCGGGCTGGGCCACCCCCCCAACTCCTACTGGACCCACATGCAGGTGCACGTTTAACATCTTTTTATACGTATTCGTTAGCAACCAGGAACATTCTGTATAGTCTTTGTGATTAGCTATTTACATCTGATAATTATGTGCACAAGAGGGTCTAGAAGTAAAACAGCAGCGGGGGGTTTACCTCAAACCGGCACTTTAGATAATTTCCTACTAAGGGCTAATTCTTTTATAGACCAAGAAATACTATCAATGGAACGTAGAGTATCCCAAGATCTTGCCCTTGCAAAAAGATCCTCTATGGGTCAGTTTGCCACAGCCAAAACCCCTCAACATTCCATGGCTCGGGCCCCCCTAGAAATCCCTACAACAACCAATGTCGACATACATGCCCATAGACAGAGCCTACCTGGTATGGTAGACCTATCAGTATCCCACCTCTCATCAGACCCACAACTAAGTGTAAATTTGGAAAAAATCCCGGACCTAGTTGCTACTACCTCACCCACTGACTTAAGAAACACCCAGCAGAAGGCTAGGAGGGAGGGAGCCATTCCCCAAAAACCTAAGCAAAAAAACGAAACGGAGAGGGGCAAACAACAACTGAGGAAGGTCCCTGTGGCCCCTGTCCAAAATTTGACTATAGCTACTGATCCCCCTAGTAATGCCCCCACTACTGATGCAACCCTTAGTGTGAACGCAGAAGCCTCAGACACCTTAGACAGGATCAGTGTTAGGGATGATGAGGTAAACATTTCACTCCTACCTAGGATTGCACTCCTACCTAGGATCGTGGAGAAGTGTGGCTCACTGGTTAGAGCAGGCAGACCCTGAAGCAGAGGTCAGACCCGGGACCAGGGTTCAATTCCCGACGCTGCAGGGTCTTGAGCTCAAATGTCCATGGACTCGATAATTCTCGCTTCGGTGCCTGACCTAATCATGGGTTCACGCTCCGCAACTCTGGGCATTAAGCTTGCTTAATCTCCACAACGGCCCCCTGTGGCGGGATGCCTGGCTTTCACCTTGGGGATGCCCTGTAGGGGCTATCTCACAGGGAAAAGCCAGGACGGGTTCCCAAGGCAAGCGCGGAGATACCCCTTCGGGGGTCGATTCAGGCGCTATATAAGAAACATAATAATATTAATAATAATTGCAGAACTCTTCAAACTTTACCTCACCCCTATTGAGACAAAGACTAGCTCGTATCGAAAAACAGATAGCCGACCTGTGTGATGTCCCAAAAAAAGTAAATCAAAGGGGGATTCACAAAGCAGGGGTCACCAACTTAAACACAAACCCAGACAAACCCACTGCTCCTGTAACTAAAAAAAACATCAGTAACTGTGACTAATGCAAAATCTAAGTCTGACCTTCCCTCTCTGAAGCCAACCGCATCTAAAACCAAAACCTGTGCTACCCCTTCGAGAGAGGGGCCTATTCCCCCTAGGGATCATATGATGCAGCCAAATAAGAACAATTATGACGGTGGGCCACATAGGAGACTACCGGTGAACTTGCCTCCTGAGGCAAGCCCCTATGTGGTGGTCATGACAGGGGTCCCAGAACTGGGTGAGGCAGATGAGGAAGCCAATTGGTCCCTAAAAAATAAAGTTCAAAACTGGTTAAACACAAATAGGCCCCTACCTCCGAACCTAACTAGTAAGATCTTGACAGTGCGCAGGGTAGCATGGGTGGGTTATGAAAGGAAAGCGGTCCAGGGCGATTGCATATTGGTTAACTTTGCGGACCCCCACACAGTTGATTGTATATGTGCCTGCAATTCTCAGGACAGATATGAGGGGATCGCAACACAACACCTTTCCTTTTTTTACTCCAGGAGTGGACCAATACGCGACTGGAATAATGACAGTAACTGGCATACTGTAGGGCGTCCCACCAGGAATGGAAACTGGGGTACCTGGGGTGTAGAGGGTTTCAGAGAACTAGCACACAGGGGCAATTGGGGTAGCCTCCCGACCACTAACAGATTCAGTTGCCTAGAGATGGTGGAATGACAGCCAAATTCTAGTAACCTATCAGTGGGGGGAGGATTGACCGTGAAGCCACAAGGGGGGGTAAAGACGGGTACTTTGAGCCTAGCACATCCAGGTTGAGTTAGAAACATCCCCCCATACCAACAAAGGGAGTCTTAGCCCACTTAACCAGAACTATCTGCAGCCCATGCTCGATCTGGCTGATCCTGCAGCAAATGGGCCGATTAACTGTTTAAATGCAGATCTCTGTGATAGGGGTTCCATCTCCATTGTTTTCTGGAACTTGGCGGGTTTGGCTAACAAACTTGACTCCCCTGATTGGGGGGTATTCATAGACTCACAGGACGTCTGCCTTTTTCAAGAGACATGGGCAAGAGAGGACCATCAACTTGCAGGGTTTGATACATTTTCAATTTGGGCGAACTGGAATGGGAAGGGACGTCCGTCTGGCAGACTACTCATCTGGGTGGCTTCCCACCTGGGCTGTAAATCGAGGGCCCTACCAACCAATTCCCTAGATATTCAATGCGTACTTTTGGAATGGTCTGATGTAATAAAATTGGCATTGATAAATGTTTACTCAAGACCAGTGGGCATAACAAAAGTTTCTAGTACCATCGAGGAACTAGCGCTGTTCTTGAGCACTTTCCCCCAGGGCATCCCGTATGTGGTTGGGGGAGACTTCAACTGCCAATTTGAGCCCCTCCCATCATTCCTAGAGGGCACAACCAATGAAGAAGATGAACAATGGGGAATTCCGAAATTTGCTGGTTCACCAGTGAAGTCCTGGTCGCCATTAGCAAAGCAAATTACCTGCCTGTCCCTAGCAAATTCTCTAAGGGCCTGTAATGGCCGGGTAAGTGGTTATATCTCACCCAAACCGACTTTCAATAAATTGGGGCATAACTCTCGACTGGATTACATACTTGTGGAAATGTCCGAATGAGGCAGAATTGTGGATTTTAATGTAATCCCTCGAGCAGACAGCAACCATAACGCGCTGATTTTAAAAATCTCGGTTCCGGGTGTCACTTTCCACTTACAGGGCAGATATGATCGTATGGACTCGACAACGATCCTATCTACTAACCGGCGTAGAGTTTGTTGGCCCAAAATTGTAGGAAACCCTAAGGATATTCAGAGGCTGTATGCTAAAGCTGCTCTGGTCTTGCAAAAAGTTGACAACCTTATACATCATCCTGTCTCTTCTGAGGAGACCTTTAGAGAACTCGGTCTATTCCACCTAGAGTTGTGTAGCACCTTAGCTGATGTATTGAATCCTGAGCAGAGGCAACGTAAAGGAAAAGGCAGGGGGACATGTGCCCCATGGTATAATGCCGCTTGTAGAAAGACTAAAACTGATCTACTAGCGAATATGAAGCAACAGTACAATATTTCCTTGGTTAGAAACAAGAGGAAGGTGTACAAATATCTCATTTCCAATGCTAAGATCGAATGGGATAATGGTAACTGGGCAGATATGACCGAAGCTCTTAAGTTTTGAGATGCTAGGAGATTCTGGCAGATTGTCAAGAATGGCTCGGCGGATCCCTCCCCGGCAGTTGAGGCCAACATCGCACCCAGTGTGTGGGAGGACCACTTTAGATCCCTGTACACTGAGGCTAATATAGATTTTACTCAGGTTGAAAATGATTCGACGGAGGGCCTGACCCCTACGCCACTTGTGGATACGGACAAATTTACCTTGGCAGAAGTAGGGCCAGCCATTGCCAGACTGGCCTCAGAAAAGGCCCCTGGGTTGGACAAACTCCCAGGTGATTTATTTAAAAATGAACCCATGATCTGGGCCGCATACCTACAGGTTCTATTCAACGCAATTCTGGAGGGGATGTCCGTGCCTGTTACTTGGCTGGGGGCAGAGATTCTTCCCATCTTTAAGAAGGGTTCTTCTCTGCTCCCAGCCAACTATAGGCCTATCAGTTTAATAGACGTCCCCCAAAAGATCTTTGCCAGGTTGATCCTGGACCGTCTATTAGAATGGATGGAAGACCACTCAGTCCTGAGCCCATACCAAGCGGGCTTCAGGAACAAAGTGTCCACTATAGACCAAGACTTTCAGACTTGCCATTATATTTTGGAAAACGGTACAGTTGGAGGGTGGCAGCCTCTATACTGTATTCGTTGACTTATGAGCGGCTTTCGATCTGGTACCTCATAGGAAACTGTGGTCCGTGCTCTCTGGTTTGGGGGTGCCACAACATCTTTTAACTATGATCATTAGATTACAAACTGATAATTACGCCCAGGTCAGATGCGGTAGGGATGGGATTTTGTCCCCAAAATTCCCTGTTGACAGGGGGGTTAGGCAGGGCTGTGTACTCGCACCGACCCTGTTCTGCCTTTATGTCAACGGGGTAATTGCGCACCTGAATGGGGTTGAGAATACTGATGCACCCAAACTTGGAGGCAGCGGGTGCCCGCGATTATGTTCGCGGATGACACCCTGCTGCTCTTCAAGTCCCCAATGGGGATTCAGTGAGTTCTCAATGGTTTCGAGGCATTTTGTAAAGATCATGGCCTTGAGATCAATGCTTTGAAGACCAAATATATGATCTTCAACCCTCCATCTAGAACCCGCCCTAATCCGTACATTGGATCTAACATGCTAGAGAGGGTTCAAACCTTTGAGTATCTAGGAATCACCCTAAATGAAAAAATGTCATGGGCGCACCAACGGGAGAAATCACAATTAAAGCTGGCCCAAATAGCAGGCGGAATCATCAAATTGGTCTCTAAAAACAAATCTTCTTTTAAGCCAGGGGGCGCCCCTCTAGAGATTTATAGAGCACAAGCCAGGGGAGCGGTCATGTTTGAAAATGAACTTTGGGGCCACATGTGCAATCGCGATCTGGTAGTAACTGAGAATAAATTTATCAGACAGCTCCTATCACTTCCCCCTAGTACCCCCCTGCTGCCCATTAGACTCGATCTGGCCTTGAGACCCCTTGATGAAGATATGGGCCTACGGCACATATTATTCTGGCGTAGGATCTGGTCTGTACCAGAGCAATCTAATTATAGGCTATAACTGCAGGAAATTCGTACCCTCCCAAACATCGGGAAAATTCCCTGGCTAAATTACATTAAGAAAGAGCTAGGGAAAGTAGGGCTACCCACCCTATGGTCTGACCTGCTCTCATTATGTCCCAGGGTTACACGGATGCAGCTTATTACTCGGTATCAGAAAAGCAAATTTGCTATTCACCTACAAAGAAGAGGCTCAGGCACCCTAACATCTTCTTTTCTAATAATTAAGGACAGCTATAGGTTTGAAACTGTTTTAGATGTCAAATCCCCAATATTAATTAGGAAACTGTATCTTCAATGGAGGCCTGGCAGTTTACCATTGCGGGTCTATACTAGTAAATGGGCCGAATCTTCCCCGTCCCACTGCCCAGGGTGTAAATCTGAGCTGGAAACTGATTTGAACATTTTATTCTTTTGTAATGCTTATATGCAGGCGCGGAGGAAATGGATCGTCCCATTATGTAAAAACCTGGGTTTCTCCCACTGTCTCCAAGCATATAGGGTTCTTAAGACTGATTTATCAGGGCATATAGTCTTTGCCTTAGCCAAATATATGGGGATAGTCTGGCATAAGAGGAGACATCTTCTAGATGGGGATCCATGATAAATTGTCAAAATGATAAACTGTCATGTAGATATCTTCAGTTAGCTGAATGGCTGGTCCTTATACCCGTACATTGATTTTATATTTTCCCATCTTAATTAATGAATTGTTCGATAATGAATTTTTGTTTAATCCGTGCTTATGGTGTATATATTATTGTAATTTTAAATACTGTCTGCATAAGCTATTTTAAATGTGGTCATATTTACTATCCTATCATCTGTATTGTATGTATTTTTATGAACTTTTATGGTCCTCTGAGGCCGAAAAAAAGTTATCGAACGAACAAACGAATTGCCAAACGAGGAAGAAGGTAGCACAAGGAAAATCTATAGGCATAGGGTCACATTGTTTGATGAGCATGACAATGACATAATAGAGAAATATAGGCCAAACTGGGACATTATTGTATGTCTCCTTCAACAAATTGGATCCTCACTTGAACCTACGTCTGGTAAATCACATGAGATACTGCCACATGTAAAACTCATGGTTTTACCACCTGGATGCTTCAGAATACAGTTTCTGCCTTGACTAGAGTCACAGAGTCACAGAGTGCCTCGTCTGCCATTCTGCCTCATGTTTTGGAGGATATACTGAAAATAACTCTGCTGCACATCAGGTTTCCCAAACGAGGACAAGAACAACATGATGTAAAGCCAAGTGTCTATCAAGTTGGCCATTTTCTACATGTTGGTGCTATTGATTGCACTCACGTCAACCAGCTGTCCCGTACCAAACGCTGCTCATCACTATAGGAACAGGAAGCTTGCGTATTTTGGCAATGCACAGGCCAGCTGTTATGGCAAGTAGTGTTTCATCAATTTCATTGCAAACTTTCTAGGTAGTGCAGATGATTCATATACCTTTCAACACTCAAAAATAAGCTGAATACTTCAAAAGTGTATTGTATGGTCAAGCAGTACTGCTTGCTAAGTTTTTTTTAAAATGTGGAAACTAGCTCCAATAAATATAATGAGTTCAATATTTAAAATCCTACCATGTGATTAATCTGCTAATGTTTGTAAACATAAAAATCCCGAACTATAAGTATTTGATTTTTTAAAGCTGAATGTTGTTTGATACATGTGTGATGTTATCGATAATCTCAATTTTTATATTGAATGTTGACTAATTTCTTGAAACAAAATCTCATATTGTAAATTGCACTTTTTTGTTATGTTAATGCAAATCTAGTTTAGTCAGTGGCTGTGGAAATTAAGAATATTTGCTGTGACTAAGCAAAATGCGGTTGGGCTTTGTATTGAACCTCTGTATATGCAGTTTTGCATTTTATGTCAGCTCATCGATTTATTTTGGCTCTATATATTCGTAAATGTGATTAGGGATATACCATTAGGCCATAGATAATAACTGCGTTTTTCCACCAACCAACACTGCAGAGGCAGCATATAACAGTGCTCACCGTAGGACACAAGCAATCATTGAATGTAGCTTTGGAGTCTTGAAATCTATATTCATATTTTCTGGGGCCTAATTCACAAAGATAAACTTACACTTCTGTGTAAGTCTACTCCTGTTTTGCTATTCGCAAACTACAAGTTAACAGGAAGTGCATGCCTGCAACGACTATGCAGAACTTCGCACATAAGAGTGGGCCTATCTTATATTTTTGTGTGGCAAGTTCTCTGCCCCAACTGTGGAGTATGTACAATCAATTTTTTCAATTTCAATTCAACTTTATTCGGCTTCCAGATGAAAACCATAAAAGTTACTTTTACACAATTAAACATATGTTTTAAAAAGTAGGCATACAAGTCAGGTTCCCTACATTCATTGGTAAAATAAGAGTATAAAAAACCGCTTTAAAACCATTCATAATAGTACATTATTATCCAAATCAATTTCAGTCCAGGTTTTTTCTGTATCTTATTGAACATGTTAGGAACCCTAAAATCATTGGTATGCAATCAGGTTTTAACAGTTGCAGGTAAAACAGCGCTGGACGTGCCTGTGTAAAATTTAGTTCTTTTAAAAGAGGTTTTAAAAACAGTCTACGGGGGGCCTTAAAAAAATCACAAAAAAGGACAAAGTGTAGCAGATTCTGTGGAGACAGGTGGTCGCAGCCACAGGGTGCTAGCCTCTGTCCTTCATGGCTACCTTTAGGTACTGCCAGTAAGAGGTGGAAGTAGTCCAATCGAAACCTTACTAGCAGGAATCTTTTGTGCATTTAGAGAGGCCATGCAAGGTACTGCTCCATTCCTGGAGAGGTTTTAAGCATTGAGTGTCTACGCACTCCAGATTTTTGGAGTTCCTGCTCCTCCCGCTTAATCTGCTGACCCACTAGATAGGATCCCTTTACAAATGCCACATCTTCCTTAGTTATGCTTTCTGGGGTTAAGAAAAGATCTGGGCGTCCCAGCTCGTTGAAAGAGCTCTTTAGGTATTTGGCCCAAGGTATTGCGGACATATGGTCCAGTTTCAGCATGTCCCTGTAGATTTTGTGTGTGAGACCAAGATCTTTGTTCAGCCAGCTTTTTAGCCAGAAGAGCAGGAGGCGCAATCCAATGGTGTCGCTGATATATTGAACACCAGTTTCTCCATGAATGGAGAAATTTGATGTCCCTTGTGGGACTCCCAGCAGATGTTTTAAGAAAATGTTTTCAGCCACCTGGACACCTTAAACTCTGGCGTACCCCCACCCCTCACTCCCGTATGTGGCTATGGCTACGCTTCTGGCTTGATACATTTTTAACATTGCTGCCACTGGCCGGTTACCCATCTTACTCGCAAAACTGAGAATTTCTACATTACTCCTGGTAACCTCCCCCCGCTTCTTTTTAATCAGAGGGGCCCAATTTTGTCTCTCATCTAGCAGAACGCCCAAGTACGAAAAGGTTGAGGATGTTGGCACTCTCGTTCTGTTTACCATTAATGGATAATGACTCTTAGATCTAGAACCTACTTGCATTATAAAAGATTTTGCATTGTTTATGGCCAAGTCTTTTTCTGCCATAAACCCCCCGAAATTTATTTAGCAAGACTTGTAGACTTTTGGTTGTCCGTGCACGGAGAACTTCTTCGTTCGCATATAGCAGGACGGGCAGCCCCCTATCACCCACGTATGGGCAATCCACCCCAGTTGCCTGCAGCGTTCGGTCCAGGTCATTTATATAAAGATTAAAAAGAAAGGGGGCTAGAATACATCCCTGACGTACCCCCCTTTCTATACTAAAAACCCCCAAGACCCTTAAGTCCTGTGAGTACCTGACGTTTGCCTTGGTCTCTTTATGGAGATCTCTCAGGAAATCCACCAGATTAGGGTCAACCCCCATGGTGTTCATGGTCCCCCACAGCCCCTCCCGATTTACACAATTAAAGGCTGATCTCGATCCCCCTCGGGCTACAGTGTATTTTCCGCGTATGAGGTGTAAGTTGACACATTGGGCCACAGTAGATCTTCCCGGGCAGAACCCACACTGCACTTCTGACATAATGCTATTTTCTTCGGCCCAACCCCTCAATCTGTTCAACACTATACCCCTACAACTTTAACGACTGAATCTATCAGGGAGATAGGTCTATGGTTCATGGTACTGTTCCTATCCCCTTTTTTATAAACTGGGACTATGGTAGACAATCTCCATGATTTAGGACATCCAACCTTTACTGCTGCATTCAGCACCGCCACCAAAACTGGCGCCCACAGAGATGTGTTAGATTTATAGAGATCAGGTGGGGCACCATTAGGGCCTGGGGCTTTTTTACAGGTGAGGTTATTTATGCTGTTTTCTACTTCTTGTACTGTAAATATGATCTCATTTCCACGCTTAGGGATTATTTGGTGCACAGGGACTGATGTTGTGCGTTGGAAGATAACCCTAAAATGTTCTATCCATTCCTCCTCAGTTATGTTGGTTCCTATGTCTTCTGATTTTTTGGTTGGGAATAACGGACTATTAATGATATTCCAGAATCTAGAGCTACTTGATAGAGTCTGGGGTTCTAGAAGTTCCCGCCATAAGTCCTCCTTCAACTCCCTCTTACGTAGGCCTAGCTGTTTTTTATATGTAGCTCAAGCCACACATATAACATATAGTCCCTAGGGGAACTCTTTAATGCATTTTTAAGTCCCTTGCAGCTTTAGAACATCCATGGCCAAACCATTTTGGGTCGGCATTTATTGTATTCCGGCAGCCAATGGTTAGTAGAGTCCCTACTTTACTAAGTATGCCTTTAAAGGCAGTTATTATACCTATGGCTGGGGACTCTGGATCCAAACAGGACATGAATTCTACCTTGCACAATTCTTTAAGATTTCCATAAAATAATGGGGAAGTTACTTGGATCCACTTTAGACGCCGCCTATTACTACTTGTTTTGAAGGTACCCCCTGCCTGCACAACCTCCTTCCTATCAAAAGATTTGTACTTATTCTAGCACAGACGGGGTTATGATCACTAAAAGGACTTTCCATAGTTGTATATCCCATTATCGAGGTGTGAAAGTTGGTAGAAACTAATATTTGATCAAGAAATGACCCGTCATAACCTCCTTTAAAGGTAGGGACCTTTTGTATACTCAATGGGGGTACAAACTAGTGGCTAAAAAAAGATCAAAATCGTCTAGCATGTCATTTAGTGCATCACCATATGTTGAGTGCTCGAAGTGTAGTCCCTTCACCCTCGGGCAGCCCATTTCGATCATTTTAGAAATCCAAGGCTTTCCAAATGGGTGTGTATTAAAATCCCCCATTACCATTATACTCTTCCTTTGAAGGCCACGGTGCAGCTTAATAATTATATCCAGCTCCGTGATCTTATTGCCTTTTACCCTGTTAACAGCGTTATAGAAATGTATTAAACATAGACTAAGATTACCCCGTTCAAGAACAATAGCCTGTATATCCCTGTTCAGAGAGGGGATAGACTTAATTTTACAATTTAATGACAGGGAGGTAAAAATCACC
Source organism: Lissotriton vulgaris (assembly GCF_964263255.1). Lineage (NCBI taxonomy): Eukaryota > Metazoa > Chordata > Amphibia > Caudata > Salamandridae > Lissotriton > Lissotriton vulgaris. Next base: position 1,087,804,530 of record NC_141696.1, on the reverse strand, counting down.
ATTCCACCCATAGCTCTTCCTCTAACTGCGGGGACTGCAGGGACAATAAAGGCTTTGTAACCTTCAAGAGAATAGTTACAGTCAACTAACCAAGTCTCCTGTAAACATATAATCAGAAAGTTACTAATGAACTGAATGCAAACGGAGTCAGAGATCTTGTCAGCGAGCCCTGCTATGTTCCATGACATTACATTGAAATTCTCAATCTTACTGGGGTCATAACCGGGTACTAAGGATGGAGTCTGGTTTAATGTTGCTGAGAGAGTTCCAGCTAGTACCAAGGGTAAAGCATTCTGTGCCTGCTCTAGTGATATTGTCCTAACACTTGGTATGGGGAGTTGTGCAGATGTTACATAATCTGGACCCTTACCAATTGATGAGTTGGTTATCAGTGGTTGAGCTGCCTTGTCCAATACCTGGGTTTTTGTGGGGGAGGTTGGATGTACATACACGATACGTGGTTCAGTCACAGGGGAGTAGCTGGAAGAATCCTCCCTCTGTCAATCACAGTCATCGATACCTGATAGGGCGTTAAATCTGTTTGTGACCTCCAAAGGTGTAAGCTGTCCTGATGTGTCCACCATCCTAGCTCTATTTAGCCTCAGTGGTATATTATCCCACCCAGCTAGTCTTTCAGGGAACTGTCGCTTGGGTAAGTGTTTCGTGTTTCTGTAATTAGGAGTGTCATATGTGCCTGGCCTATAAAAGAAACCAAGGAGCAATATGACTATACCCTGTCTCCCCTGTGATATACCACCCTGTGCTTCCCTCAATAACCTTTCCACTGGCACTGGGCTGTTAAAATTAATCACTAGGCAGTCTCCATCCCTGGTTTTCCTTGTTTTTCCTAGCCAAGCTACTCTACGGGCAATGATTATGTAATCTCCTACTCCACGTCCTTCATTAGTGTTTCGATTCAACCAGTGGGTTACATTATTTTTTATTTGATAAAACGCCTCTCTCTCTCCCTGTCGTCGTTGGGGGACATTTCCCAGGACTATCACTAGCGGAGAGCATTCAGGAGGTAGATTTAAGATAGTTTGGTTGCCTGGGCCTATGGCTTGTTTGTTGATATGTTTCGGGCCTGGCTGTTTCTACCCTTCTAGGGATTTCTCCAGTAACCTTGTTTTCCTGTCGCTGCCCTTTGTTCCCTGTAGTTTCTCCCTGGTGCTTCCCCTACTAAGCCCCAGTCACTTTCTCTATCAGCTTTATATGTTGACCCGCGTTTGTGGCGGTAGGGTGTTTTGTGTTAATCATGGTCTTTGTATGCACATCTTGATCCTCCGACCTTGTGGTGTTTAGTGTAGAATTTAATATTCGAGTATTGTCTGCTGTGGCCTTTTGGAGGTTACCCAGGGTTTTATCGATTATCTTTAACCTTTCTATGATAGGGAGTATTCGGGACTTTACAAGATGTTCCACTTGCCCGATCAGCCCGCCCTCTCCTGACCCAACTATGTGCGTTATTCTTGGTGGCTGCTGTTGGTTATTGTTGATATTAAGATGGGTACCCTTGTTTTGTACAGGGACTACAACTGCATCTGGTGTGAGGTTAGGGCTATTAGAAACCTTTGATGTGACTGATTTGGACCCTAATTTAGGGATCTTGGCCTGTTTGCCATTTTGTCCTCCCCCACCCCGCTTTCTTTCCCCTGTTTGGTTCGCACTTGCGGGTGTTACATTTACAACGGAGAGTTCATGGCTATCCAAGTGGTCTCTATTACATTGTCCAATGCCCTCCAGAATGATATCACTGTCTCTAGTGCTATTCCCCGCTATAACACCACTTAGAGTGTCTGACCCAATGCTAATGTCAGGCAAGCCTAGGTCACTAAGACACTGGCTCAGCTGGTGTTCGGGTGTGGTACTATTCTTGATTGGCCCAAAGACGACCGTTTAGACTTAAAGAGTTCGGCGGAGAGTCGTTTTTCAGTAGATAGGATCTCTTGTTCGAGTGCATCGACAGCTCTGGTGACATATTTGTCCATGGTTCCCACTATACTTCCACAGTCTGTTTTAGAATTAGACTTTGCCCCTTTTTCTTGTCGTGGTGGCATGATAGTAGTATCCTTGACCCAGATTCACAACAGCCTTCCGAGCTAGTCAGGATAAACAAGATTTACCTTGATCAGCCGGATGTCACCTGATGTTTGTGGTCATGCTGAATAGGGTGCCTTGAATAGATAAAAGGGATGGGCCCCAGCCCAGCCTCTTCTGGCCTCTGAGGGCCACAGAGGGCCCGCCCTTTGCCCGGGCTTAACCCGGCGCACCCCCGCACACTCCTGCGTCACGGGGTTTGAAGTCAGATAAATGGAGTACACAAGGGCCGGTGGGCGGGGCAGAGCACGAACGCTGACCAGGTGTTACGGGTCACGCAGGGACTCCTGGTAGATGGAGTCCCTGCAGCGTTCTAACGGCCCACACTGAGCCCTACTCGCCCCACAACACACCAGCGGCCACACCGGTGACAGCTCCTCCCTGGATGCACGAAGAGGCACCCGCGCAGCGGGTACGGCATGGCGTGATGGCAAAGTTCCACATTCCTCACTCCTCCTTGGGCAAGCAAACAGCGGATAAACGGGCTCCTCCTCGAGCGTCAGGAAAGATAAGTGTCCCAGGGAAGGAGGCAAAAGGAGGCAATTAAAAGATCTGTAATGGCCAGAGGGCCGGGCACAGCACAAACGCTGACCAGGTGTTACGGGTCATGCAGGGACTCCTGGTAGATGGAGTCCCTGCAGCGTTCCAACGGCCCACACTGAGCCCTACTCGCCCCACAACACACCAGCGGCCCCACCAGTGACAGCTCCTCCCTGGATGCATGAAGCGGCACCCGCGGGTGCGGCAAGGCGTGACAGCAAAGTTCCACAGTCCTCACTCCTCCTTGGGCAAGCAAACAGTGGATAAAGGGGGTCCTCCTCGAGCATCAGGAAAGATAATGTACAATCATAAACTTTCTATTAACTTGTAGTTTGTGAATGGCAAAAAAATAGTAAACTCACAAAAAACTGTAAGTTTACCTTTGTGAATCAAGCCCATGATCATTCCAGTCAACCTTTTTTTCATTGACCTAAAACTGTAATATAATATTGTTTGTTGCACCTTACATAATATTGCCTTGAGAGGTGCTATTGAGCCCTGTAACAGCCAAAATTATTCAAATGTTACAAATGCTGAACTTCTATCAACCGCAGAAACAAATTCCCAAGAAGGACACAGCTGAAGAAGGAAATGGTTGCAAGCTGTTTCTATTTGACATGTGTATTTCTAACAAATGTTGGACGAATATTTAGCAGGAACAAACTTTGTGGTTTGCCAATCTAAGAACATGATTATTTTTATTAGGCTAAACTCTAATCTAGTATATTATCATTCATCTATCTCACTGTTAGTGTAATACTTTGAAATAATTTAAATGAAAAAGATGTATAGATAATGTGAAAGCTTGGTTCAATAACCTCAATAGCTTTAACTTACATGTTTGTTTAAGAACACCCTAAATGTTTTGTATTTAAGTTTGTTATGATATTGAAACATGGTATTTATGTTGATACTTTTATGTGTATGTTGTTTTTAAATGGATGTTTCTCTTCACTTTGTGAATGTTTGAAAAAGAAGTAGTTCAACTCTTGACCTAGCTATGTCTGGGTTGTAAACTCCACTCCGCTTGTGGAGTTTGCTGATTTTCCCACACTCCGTGTTCAGTGCAACTCGTGTTCGCCAACATCAAGTTGGCAAGAGAGGAACATCCGCCTCCCAGCAGAACGGAAGCAGCGCCTGCTTGCACTGTTCATGGTGCTTTTCATGATGATTGAGCAGTGCAGACAAGCACCTGCCACTGAAATTCACAGCAAATGGCATTTATCTAACGTACTCCACCTCTTGCGGAGCTCTGCGTAGCACGGCAGAGATTTTTTTGTTTTAACTACACCCAGGCTTAGACATAACTACTCCAATACTAAAAAACTCCCAGATTCATCATCAGTGTTTTGTCTTGAATTAAAAACCATGAAGCCATATTGACTCTATATTCAAGGCTGACACACAGAAAATGAGATCCATCCACACACTCAGTGAACAAATATATCCAGAACTTCTATTGAAACCCAACACCAACACACACCTTGGCAGCAAAATGGTGTTTTACCAACATTCATATTTTCTCTAAAGGTGTGTAATTGATGTGTTGCCGACATTTGCTCACCAAGGTATCCATTTTTGTGAACAATAGGCTCTAATTTTATAATGGATATGTCACAGAGTTTATGTAATATGTGTTGTATTATTTTTAATCATATTACTTTATTTTAAAATACAAATATAATGTATTTTCATTGTATCATAATTACCAATCCAAAAAATGAGAATTGTTTCCAAAACATTTATGCAAACTAACAGATGGTGATGGTCAAAATGTCTAAAGTCTATGTTCCTGTAATTGTCTTGCAAGCAATTTACATTCATGATGTTCTTTTTTTTAAAGACAATCATTTCCTGTTGAAGGGGTGTACAATGTGTACTATGAATTTTTGCCCCATAAACACATTTAACTCAGGCCTGCACTCAATTTAAATAATTGAATGTGAATAAAGATTGCTGTGAGAAATAGAAGAGTGCATGGTGATGAAACAAATTTTGCATGCATAATTTGTCTAAACTATGTCGTCATGAACACTGCATATTGTAATCTTTTTTGTGATCCCACAAGCACTCTTGTAATTTTATCATGTTCCCCTTAATATATCTGAAGATGTTTTCGTTTTTTGGTTACTTCTTACGTTGTGCCCTGTACATTTAGTGTATATCTATCTTAATATATTAATGTTTTCAGTTTATAAAAGTGTACTCTTAACAGTGTTTTTGGCATCACTGTTTGTTTTTTCTGTATATGTATGTTTGTGATGTCTGATACACCAGTCAAACATAATTTAGTATATTAAGACCGGACCAATGATATTTCATTGTAATCAATTTGATGCCCAGATTTATTGTTTGGCAGCTGGGTTACTCCGTCTCAAACATAACAATTATCCCAAATGCCTTATTACCAGTGCTTTGTATCAAATGCTATTTGTAATAAGGCAGATGAGATATCTACCACATTTGTGACAGAGTACCTGCTCGCAAACCTCTCTATCTGGCCTTTAGTATGTTTCCAGTACACAACTCTTACCTTCCTTAAAAATCTATTTACAATTTAGGAAGCCTTCAGCTGTATTCAGATCAAGCATTGTTATGTTGTACATGGTGCTGCAAATGTAATGATGTACTCCACTATGTTTGTGTCAATCACTAGCACCCAAAAACTATTTCCACTGTAGCAATGGTTGGGTGGCCTCATTAAAGAAAAATTATCACCGCGGAGGATAGGGGTCCTGAGGCCTTGAAAAGGCTTCAATTAGGGGCACACACCCCTCCCCAAATAGAAAAATAAATAGAAAGCTGTGAATGTGACGTATTCATTGCTCCAGCTAGGAAGTGCCTTATGATGTCCTGCAAAAGCTTTTTTTTTCTTTCTAAATAGTTTTTGATGCTGGTGGTGGCCCTAGAAATGGCAGCAGCAACACCAAGTTTGTTATAAATGTTGTTAAGGAGGGCTGCTTTATTCCTGGCAGCCCCCCTTAACATTTGCAAAAAAATTGCAGTAAGTCTCCTGGGTCATTAAATCATGACCCCAAGAGAGCTTACTATACTTTTTGAAGAACCTTCAGCTGGATGCTCTTCAGCTGAAGTGTAGGGATCCATTGTGGTTGGATTTATCGCTCACTTTGTGGCCTGGCAAATGTTAAAAATAAGATTCACAAACATATTATTAGTTCATTGAAAAAAATGCTTTAATGAAAATCTGTTGTGGCAATACCTATTGCTAAACATTGCAATGTGTGAATTTACAAAGGATGCATATTTAATTATAGTTATGGCCGACTTTTTGACAAAGTCAATAAGTCTGCCTAACTCATGTTCTTGCGCTAACCCCTTGATAATACCAATACCTTTAGAATTTCTAATGTTTGTATAGCGTAAGGTGGGTTTGTATAGAAAGATATAATAACCTTTTCATAACTATAAGTAATCCATAACATTTGTTTTTTCATTACATTTCAATGTTTTTTATTTTTTATTATGGTGTGTTTCAAATTGTAGAGTCAAGAGCCAAGCACTGAATGAGGTTGCCCTCCTCAAAGTCAGGATACATTGACCTATAAAATAGCGAGGACAAGAGTAGGTACTAATCTCACATGTCGGAGTCGGCAAATCACTCCTTGATGTGGCGTCCACGTTATATTATAGGTCAGATACAAAATATCTTCAAAAGCAATATTTTTCAGAAAATTTCTATTCTTTTTAAATTGTGTTTGTTTTGTAAGTGCTTAACCACTACTAACCTTCACCAACATTATATATGATCCTCTTGACATATAACACAATGTGCATGGCCTCAGACTAAGCATAGAAGGGGTTTGGCACAGTAGCCTGATCTAACCATGTGCTGACATATCCCAATTATTTTGAAGACATGATCTGTACATCTATTATAAAAAACGTGCACACTTATGTTGAAACTCTCATTGCATCTTAAATTCTGCCATGCTCATCACGGTTGACCACATGGCCTGGTATTTGTACCTGGGCATAATCTGAATCCAAAGCATGTAGCCGATCAGTGGTGGATTGTGGAGAATTTAGTCTCAAAATGATGACTCTGGGGCTTGACAAATGCCACATCAACAAATGGGTGTTTTTTTCAATGCCTGCTGGCAATATCTAACCCATTGAGATTCCTCAAATCCTCTTCAGGGCACAAAGAATCCCCCCATCTACTTAAAGTACCCCTTACATTTGCCTTGCTCCACATATCAGGGTCTAGGTCCATGGATGAGAAATGGCACTTTAGATTACTAACCCGGTCCAGTTTATTTGTCTCTTCCAGTAAAAGTCCCATACAAAATTCTGGTTTGAGGTATTAGCAAATTAACACCCAAGACCATCCCACTATGCCCAACACCACTGCAACCAACCATTCTGCACCCCAACAGATCCTACTAAACTGGTTCCCAATCACCACAGATGACATGCCCATGACCATAAAACACATCCACTCTGGAGCCTCTTTGAACTCGTGCCTGCAGAACAACTTCCTTAGAGTTGCCACCTCCATTGCTCCTGAGCTCCGTCACACCATCAAGTGCTCCATCAAGACTGCCACCTTCCCTGATGACTGGAAACACACCAATATCTACCCCTACTGAAGAAGACAACCACCAATCCGACAGATCTCAAGAACTTCAGACGGAGCTCCCCTTCCCAGCCAAGGTCGCCAAGAAGGCCATCAATGCCCAAATCTCTGAATTCACTGAAGCAAACCATGTCCTCGATACCTCAAAGCAACCACAGCACTAAAGATGCACTCCTCAACACCTCTGACAAATGCATCTGCCTAATCAGCAGCAGAGTGCCCCAGGGCTCCTCCCTGAGCACCATCCTTTTCAAAGTTTACATGGCCCCCCTTGCAGCCATCATCAGAAACCACAGACTCAACATAATCTCATATGCCTATGATACCCAGCTGATCCTCTCTCTTACCAACAAACCCACAGACACCAGAGCCAACTTCCACTGCGGGATAAAGCCAGTTGCCAGCTGGATGAAAGCCGGCTGCCTCAAGCTTACCTCAGACAAGACCGAAGTACTCATCTTGGGATCCAACTTCTCAGCCTGGGACGACTCCTGGTGGCCCACCACATTGGGAGCCCCCACCTCCGTGGACTGCACATAAAAGGTCGGCTTCATACCCGCCTCCTTGCGCACTATGAACCGTCAGATCCATGCTGCATCCTCATTATGCTTCCACACGCTCCGCCTGCTTTGAAAGACATTCAGATGGATCCACATCAAATCCAGAAAGACGGTGACCCACACTCTTATCAGCAGCAGACTCAACTATGGCAACACACTCTACGCCGGTGTCACCCAGTAATTTTCAGGAAACTACTGAAGCCGGATTAGTCCTCATCTTCCTCACCACAGCCACATCACTATACACCTTCAAAATCTCCACTCGCTCCCAGTCAACAGAAGAATCACATTCAAACTCCTCACATATGCCTACAAAGCCATCCATGACACAGGACCTGCAGTAATGAACCACCGCCTCTCATTCCACATACCTGCCAGACACCTCCACTCTGCCTAACTGGCTCCGACTACCGTCCCATGAATCCACAAGACTATAGCCAGAGGAAAATCCTTCTCCCACATTGCCTCCAAAACCAGGAACATCCTGTCTCTCCACCTCAGGCAATCTCTGTTGCTGACCTAATTCAGGCAGGATCTCAATACTTGGCTCTTCGACTCACTCCCAGTGCGCTGACAGATAAGCAGCCTCCCACGTGCCTTGAGACCCTCACAGGTGTGTAGCCTCGCTTTCCAAACACCTGATTGATTGATTAATTGATTGATGGAGATATAACTCTCATAATGAAAACAGTGTTGTTGTTTTTTTACATTTATGGGGCCAGTCTCTATCTCTAGGAATGACGCACAGATGCTCATATGTTTTAGAAATGGCCATCCATATGTTCCCCAAACATCTTTACTGTCACATTGGATCTGTGGGTAGAAGCAGATGCTTCACACTCTGTAAAATCAGAAGCAACTATATTTCATTGTGTTGAACCAACCAGATTGAGTGCATCAACAGTCCTTTGAAGTTTTGTAGAGCACACGTTTAAAGTAAGAAAGATTACTTCCTCATTGAATGAAATGTGTTTGTACTGCACAGCCTGCTCCATGGATAAAACTTCAAGCTATGTAGTTGATTAACCCTTCATTGCTCACCAAATACTTTTTTTGAATGTACATATTTACACCAAATCACAAACAATTTATTTTCCAAGCACAGTTCTAGAGTCATCCAATGTTTACAGCAATTCTGTGTAACAGTTATGGCAAACGTGGGGAGCACACATTTCTATGGGTCCTAAAACTTAACAAACATGTATTGGACCCCGTTTTACTTTTCTCTTCATGATGAATGTGAACCAAACCTTACATCCAAACTGATCCATGTATGCAGTTTTTTGCCACTTTTTTGCAGTTTCACTATTTTTAGTAAATCAAAAGAAAATACATCTCAATGGAATGTGAAACAACCAGAACTATTAAAATATAACTTGGATAAGGTGGGAAAACTTTCTATTGTATGGTATTGCATTGCAACATATTTATAGCGCTTACTACACTATGAGCCATATGTAGGTAATCTAATTTTACCGATTCGGTATTTAGGAATCGGTAAATTGAATGTAGGTAAAAATTTGGTACATTTTACAGATTCGGTAATATTCGTTATTACCAATTCGGTATTTACCAATTCGGTAATTCCCATTCATTCCAATGGACCCTGAGGCCCATAGGAATGAATGGGAAGCCATTCACTATTACCGATTCGGTAAATACCGAATCGGTAATAGGGGTAGCATATTCAAGGGTGGCAGGGTGTCACATTGATACCCAGTCGCACCCCTGAATCGTGCATAAGTGCACATGTGGCGCACATACATGCCCTAACGGCATGTATGTCTGCCACATGGCACCTTGAAAAATGCAAATATTTCTTTTTCAAAGGTATTCGGTATTTATCACCAACTTGTAGTTGGTGCTAAATAACAAATCCCGTATGCAAAAATGCACTCACTTGAGTGCCTCCTACATAGCGTTTAGGGATTTTGTAATTTACTGATTCCTTAAAATAAGGAATCAGTATTTTACCAATTCTTTAAAATAAAGAATTGGTATTTTACCGAATCCTGAAAACCTGCCTCTTACATAAGAAAATGCTAAATACCGGTCGGTAACGGGATAAGTACCGATTTTCGGCCGTTATGGACCGTTATTTAGCTACCTACATATAGCCCTCTGTATGGTGCTGAAGTGATTGCCTACAAGAGTAGCATGCTACACTGTTTAAGGTGTGTGATTGGAAGAGTGTTGTCTTTGTTTTTGATCCCATGTGTGGGTCGTTCCCATGTTTTATGTGATGACCACCGAGGTTATTGTATTAAGGAATGCAGGGGCATATTATCAAGACAGGCGATAAAATTATCGCCATTTTAGCGGCAGAAAACTGCAGCTAATACGGCGATAATGGCCTTGATAATATGCTCTATGGAATTCCAATTGAAGACCATGTTAGATGTCCTTCACATCTAACATGGGCTTCAATTGGAATTCTATAGAGCATATTATCAAGGCCATTATCGCCATTTTAGCTGCAGTTTTCTGCCACTAAACCGGTGATAATTTTATCACCTGTCTTGATAATATGCCCTGCAGTGCCTAGCAGTGTGACGGGTGAAAACGTGTGAGGGATAGGCACAAATCTATGGGTTTCAGTAAGCTGATAGCTTTGAACAGCTCTGGAGCTTCGTTTATTTTATTCCTTTATAGCACAGTCCATTTAGATGATTACTGCACTGTGTTGTCCATTCTGAGATATTTTGTTCAGAATGTCTAGCCCTGAGCAGGCAGAGGTTAAAGGGAGAAACTGTGGGAAGATCCTTCAGGATGGACTTTGTATATCATCCCATATCTGATTGTCCCTATAAGATGTCCAAAAGTGTTCATACTGCGTATCTACTAGGGACTTCAAGTCTTGGGCTAAAATAGTGTCATTCATTGGTCAGCAGTATGTGTCATTTGTCTTTAGTTGTTTTACGCCTGTTCAGTTGGCGAGGGATCATACAGTACTGAGTGATGGACATGACCAGTAGCAAATCTGTCTTATGTGAGTGAAAGAGGCTTAGGCTTAATAACAGAATGTGTATGCAGCCTGTAGGAACTGCAATCTGCTGCCCCATTGCTGAGTGTTATGCTATTCTTAATAGTGCGGGCAGGAGGGCTATATTTGAATTTTCACAATACTGTACAATACCCAGGACAGACATAAATCAATGCTTTTTAACTTACCTCGACATAGAAACTTGTGTTCCCGTTGAGCTGTTCCATATTAGTGGACTCTAGACAGTAGGTTGCACTTGAAATTCTGATTATTATTTAGGGTTCTTTGCTAGGCTTATGTGGTCATGTAGGTATCTTAGAGATAGCCACGTTTTCAACTCTCTCCTGAAGTGTATTTTTTCTTAGTACTTCAGATCTTGGCTGGTAATGAGCTCAAAGGTTTGTTGGCTTGTACTAAAAAAGCAGCCCCCCCCCCATGGATTCTTGGGGTGCACAATGTTGAAGTATTTGTATTTTGTGCAGGCTAAAACTCGATGTACCAAAAGGCTGTTTGCATAGTCAACCTTGGCAATTACCAGTGTGAGGATTGCTTGTAGCATTTGTTTGCATCCATGGTATGGGAATATGAGATTTTTTCATTTTGTAGAAGGTGCTCTTTATGACCTTGTTGACATTATTGGAGGGGCATTGAATTCCTAGGGCCATATGGTTGTAGGTTGGTATTTTTTACATTGGCTGCAGGCTGTTGTCTCTGTCTTTGCAGTGTTGAGCTTCAGGTGATTACTCATTGTCCATTCATTTGCAACAGGAAGGCAGTCGTTTTTTGCTCAGTGCCTTAAATTTTCAATGTTAGAACCATCTTACACAAGAAAAATAAAGGTGCAGTGCTAAAATCTTATTTGAATTTATCTGACTGAACAGATGAAACACATGCCTATTCATTATTCTTGTTTCAGATAAAATATTATTGTTTATCACGAATACTCAAAAACACAATCATTGCTCTGTGCTGGGGCACTTCGGTCGAAGTATCCATGCGCCTTATAAATAGTTATTATTAATATTATTATTATTATTATGGAAGAGAATGCCTTAAATTGTGCAACCCTGCAATTGTAAACAGAGTGTATAATATGTTTCAGGTTTAAATAGTTAAAAACATGTCCAAGTTAGACACATTGTTTTCTGATCTTCAGTGCCTGAGCTTAATTTATCTTTCATTTGACCTTTTAAAAATGAGACCCAGCTTCTCTTAGTCGAATATCAATGATTACTTTTTCCCTTGCCTTGGATGCCTTCATTGTGCTTCTCCATCCCTAAACAGTGTAATTATTTATACCCCTGTTAACTTTCAAAGGCCATAAAGCTTCTCATTTACTTTCCCTATTCCCAAGACGATTTGACATCTTAGACTTGACCGGTATCAATGTTCTTTAGTGTTCCTGCAAGATCATGTGTTCCATTTCAAACTGAAAGACCATTGCAAACATATATTATTTTCTCACGATGTTTACGAGCTGTTATAGGTGATATTTTTAAATTCATATTACTGCATTCAACAAATGTGTTAATATGTATACATAAACACATTATGTAATTAGTAATCACATCGTTTATACATGCATAATTATGAAGTAGATTGTACAATTATTTGTACATTTGTCTGTTGTTTGACACTGAAATCCGAAGGGAAGCAAGTTCTTTCATTTACACCTTTGACTGTCTTGTGGGGGGGCCATGGAGGGTGTCGCTGAGGAGTAGTAGTGCAGAAAGTATTAACTGTTGACTTGATTGTGCTCTTAATTATGGTGAGCCCGGGTATCCAGCTGGTGTTGAGGTGTTGTGGTTTCTCATAGGAAACTTATCTGTGGTTGACAATTTGGCCCAGATTTATAAAGGGTTTTCAGGGCAACTCAAACCCTGGAATGAGATTTACCAAGCCACACAATGCCATCTTGCACGGCTCCACGAGGCTTGGTAAATATGAAAGTACCACATGGAAGCGCAAGTTGCTGCCTTGTGTTACTTTGAGTAGTGGGATGTTACATGGCTTGAGCTTGGATATTCTGACACCTCCACCGATGTATTCTGAAGCATTCCCAGATTTACCAACACTGCTCAACCTGGGAATGTGTCAAAATTGTACACCTTACCAACAGAGGTGCAACAAGGAGAAATGTCTGTATTTCTCCTTATTGTTTCCTCTTTCTAAGTGTGCTGCATTCTGCAGTACACTTAGAAAGAGGAAAATGCCTCTAAGGATTGTTTTTGTTCACAAAGGTGTCCCTTAATGCACAGAAACAATCCTGCCTGTAACATAGGCGCCCTTGCTCCATGGCGCAAATGTCCCTACGTTGGCGCTAAGCTTCAGATGGTGAGCCAGCAGAGGAAGAGGATAGGAATGCAACATATGTTGACAGATAGGACTCATCCCTGCCCCTCTCTTTCCTTCTGCGCAGCAAACTGTCTTGCTGCAGTGTGTTGCATGAAAGAAAGTTAAATCTGGCCCTTAGTGTTGAAGGTTGAGGCGAAGATGAACCCTAAAAAAAAACCAGCAGGACTAAAAGGTAGAAATACTCATCCCATTACGGACCAATGGGAAAATGGTCACTATCTATTTAATGAATGTCATCACTCAATCAAGCAGATTAGAGGGTCCCTGAACTAGCTCAATCTGTACGGAGAAGAAAGCAAGGACAAAAAACAAGGTAAATACCAACAAAAACATCTCCAGAACCAATTATTTAAAATACAGCAATTTTTTCTTTGCACCACCCACATCCCTGAGAAAAGATAACATCTAGCACATAAAGCAATTAACAATACATAAAAGACTTAACACAATGACAAAACAATTAAACACATGTACAATAATCAATATACAAGAAAAGCTAAGGGAAAAGACCAATAAAAACACATGATGCAATACTCAAAATATTCAAAATCAATCAAGTCATCAATAATACATATTTCAAAGGAAAAGCGCAGACATGTGTTTCGGAAATGCCTAGAGGATGGAAACTTCCTTCATCAGGGTGCTGTGAGTACAAGTTGATTAGTGGCAGGTAGCCATCTGTAAGAAGTACATTATTTCTGAATATGAAAGGGCCCGGTACACAATTCTCAATAAAGGCAACCAGAGGTTTGCAAGAAAAATGCTTCAAAAGTCTCTGCACGTGCTTGCTCTTCTTTCTACAACACACTTGAGACTGAAAAGCCCAGACTTCCCCCTGCAGTTGGTGCAGACCTGACACCTCGTGAGCTCGTTAAAGAAACACTGATGATCTAACTCCGTTGGCATTATAAATGTAGCCCCTATAGTACATACCTCACCTGGACTACTCTTGAACAGTAGCTTCCAGTAACAACGCCCCATGTGGGATGCTGGAACTTTTTTGCCAGGTCTTATTTGGATGTTTTTTTTGTGGGGGGGGGCAGTTGCTACACTTTTGTCACCGTATATCACTTTGTTCTGATGATTTGAGTATATACGTAACCAGGGACTGATTTGCAGAGACTTTTGAAGCTCTCTGGAGCCAAAGAATGGCTGAGAAGCCATTGGAAATATGCAAAGTGGTCTTATATTTCTTTTGAACAATGTTATGTAATAATACAGAGCTGTGAGTGTTCCGAACTGCAAAGGTATGGATGTGACTGTTCAAATGACGGTAGTTCAAAACTATACGATATGAACTGTCCGGTTTCAATTTCGGAAAAAGAGGATTATTCATCGAAGAAACACAGTGTTCATTTACTCCCTGATATTCCAACTAAGTCAAAAAGGCGCTTATGGACACATTTGCATAAAGTTTGATAGGGTACTGTGGTTGGGGCTGTGGTGTAGAACGCGAAGGAATCACATGAACAGGGGAATTCCTGTCCCAACCTGCCTGATTGTGATACAATGCCGGAACCAGAGATAACGCCCACTTCAAAGCATAAGACATTTTTTCGTCATCAGTGACATATTGTGAAATTTGAGTAAAGTACCATCTTCACCTCTGGAGGAAGCTGGGAAAAAAGGTGAAGGCCAATAAACCTCCACAACAAAATGTCATAAGAAGATGTGAGTTTCTCCCAAAAGACTGCTTTAATAGTTTGTTTAATATGATCTTCAATTTGGAGGCTTACTTCATAAAGCCTATCAGGGGGAGCAACTCAAGTATCAGCCATTTCTACAGTAATAAAAGTGGCAGTTGCTTTCGCCCCAGATGCTGGTGGAGTGTCTGCCACACTGTGGTAACCACTGCTGTGCTGTCAAGGAGGGTTACCGCCCAGCACCTGTCGAGAAGCAGGGTTCTCAACGTCTGATGCATATTTTGCTGTCCAACCGGAAAAAAAATTCTTCTGAAAAGGGGCACGATATGGAAGTAGTTTCTCCAGATCGACTTTTACATCACACTGGCACTGCGGGACACGTATCGTCTGTGTAGAATCCTGCCACCCTCCTCTGGCAAGGTTTTTATCCGACAATTCCTGAAATGAACGAGAAGAATGACGATCAGGAACCTGGAACTTCTTGGATGTTTTAATTTTAGAAACATAATAATTTATATAGACTAAGGAGATTGGAGTCAAGGTTTATAATCGATCTCCACACGAAGGTACCACTTGGCCTTAATAGCAGTGAGGAACTTGCCATACACTTGGGTGAATGAAAACAGCTGTGGTAAGTTTGTCTACTGAACTTAGTGTACTGGATTGATTGTACATGAATAAGAAGTAGCTTTTGTATATAGGGCTTGTAAATAGGATGATCTCTTGTTCTTTTGATCTTTCTCCCTCTCTTTCCCTGGTTTTCTGTATCTCTTTTTCTAACTTGATTCTGTTTTCTTTCTCTTTTCCTTTTTCGTCTTTCTTCTCTCTGATTTGTCTTTTCTCCACTGATGTATATAGGTGTGAATGTGTATAGAGGTAGCCCATAGTCATATTTATTTTTGTGTAACCTGCAACACATGAATTGGTTTGGAGATAGCCCATACAGGGCTTAATTAATTGTATCTAAATTGGCCGGCAGAGCTTTGCTAAAGCCCATCTAGGGGCATTATCTCTTATGTTTAAATATTTATTTTTTCACGTGGAAGTCCATTCATGTTTGTTGCGCATTGTACGTTTGTCCTGCAGTATGCTTTGCTTTATCTTGTGTTCAATCTTGGACTTTAAAGATGGCGTCCTATTAGGAAGGAAACAGTTGGCTTTCTGTGTTGCTGCAGGAAATGAAATGTTTAAAAATATGACTGCCCGGCGCTTCGGTAAACCTTGAGAAAGGTTGATACCGAAAAGCGTCTATTTGGTTGTACGAGGTTTCTGTAAATAAAGCGACAGAAACTATCCCCTGGGAATGCTTTCTTCCTTTCGCATGAAAGTGACACGAGAAGGCATGTTGTGGCAGTAATTGATATGCGGGAGCACCCCTGCATTTAGAAGCATCCCCCTGTGAGTGCACCGCTCTGGTGCAATGAGGAGCTGATGTTTGGATTTCGTGGAGCACACCACAGTGCAATCAAGTTGGATTCAATGGACACTACATAATAGGGGATGTGTGCGCCCAGTCGAGTGAATTAGCTGGTGAAGTCGGGATAAGATGCCGGCTGGCGTTCCTTACTTACTGTTCACCGTGACAATGCGAGGGGAAATAAGCACATGGATTGGTCAGATCTTCAGAGACTGATTGAAAAGATGTTTTGTGAAACGGAGCGCCGGGAGGCTGCCTAGAATATGTTTAAAAAGAAGGAGGAAAGGGGAGAGCTAAGACAGGAGCCGGGGGGGGGCAGTAAAACCAGCTTCACCACCAAATGTGCAGCGCTTTAGAGATTATACGAGTGCGAGATAAGAAAATGGTGAAGAGGACTTCAATGCAGAATTATATAGAGGTGAATAGGGTCCCAAGTGTCAGGATTATGCCCATACTGCGCCTATATTACGATGGAAACTACACTTCCCATGATTCCCTCCCGCAGTACACAGGATGTACTTTAGGGGTCAGGGCACCCTTCCTGTTGCACGTTATTCTGGTTTTGAATCTTGACGTTTTCAGGCGTGAGAGAAGGACCTCTTCACGCTGTGTTCTTTGGCTGCTGTTTTTGCAGAATCTTCGGGCTGTTATTTCTGACTCCAAGGTAGGATTCTTGGTGTTCGTTTGTTCGGCGCGTGCAGCCATCCGCCGCGCTGCCAAAAGTATTCCTTGGATTGATTGCTGTGACTTTAAGGGGCACGCTAGCAGGCTGCTACGAGTCCCCGTCTTTTTTTTGTTATGAACAATTGTTGAGAGGAACGAGTTCTGTTCTTCACAAGATTTTACATGCTATCCGGTTGTTGGGATTTGGCTCATTGATATTTGTCATGGAGCGCAGTGGTGGTAGCAACTACTCGCTGCCGTGCTTATGACATTATTAGTTAAAGGAAGAGGAGGGAAAAGCGGAGCGCTGTGGTGGCCTCAACTACGCGTTACCGTTTTTCCACTGGACCCTATGTATCAATAAACTGTGGAAAGGAAGCAGAGCGTGCTAGTGGTCGCAACTATACGTTACTGTTTATTCTTATAGCGATGGTATCTGTTCAAGTCGGAACCATCAGGAGCGGAGTGTTGTGGTTCTTGCCTCCTACACACTACCGTATCCATCTTTTCTTCATCTGAGACCAGTGATTTAATTTGTGGTTCTTATATGACTGATACTCCAGTTCCTCACCTTCTTTTCTATTCTGCCGTATGTCCTAAGGGAGGGATGAAACACCTACCACCTTTGCCTAGTATACCCAAGGGATGTTGTAACATTATTGTTTATGTTTCTAATAGGCAATTCTCAGTCGCAATAAGAGGGGGAAGAGAGGCTGACATCAGAGAGTCTTGATAATTTACTTTTAGCAGGTATACAGGGTTCATTTAGCGAGAATTCATGAGTGTAGCCCAAATGTGATTATTGTTGCTTATGAAGGTATCATTTGTAGTTTCAGGTTTTCCTCTCCCTGCTGACCCCTTCCTTTCCCTTCCTTTTTTCTCTCCTCCTATTTTTCCCTCGCCTAATGGCTCAAACACCTTGTGTAACATAATCAAGGTGATAGTGACATTTGGAGGTGGACCATTGGCTACAACTGGATTCCGTGGAGATAAACCTGACAGAATAACGCGCCCATGAATATCACTCTACCTGATTCAGTTGTTAAAAACAATGGCCACCATGGATGATGTAATGCAGGCGTTACTTCTGGTGCAACAGGAGCTAGCCTCCTCTAAAGAAGAAATGACCGCATTAAGAGAAAAAGTAGAAAGGCTGTCAAGAAATCCCTTTGATGCCCCTTCCTCTCAGATACTGGTCACTGTCCCTCCTCCTATTCCACTGGCTAGTCCTGAGAGATATTCAGGTGATCCAACCAAGACACAGGTGTTTCTAACACACATTATGCTCCATTTCTCTTGTAAGCCCGCCTCATTCCCTAACAACCACTCTCGTGTGGCTTTTGCTATATTACATCTGATAGGTGATGCAGCTAATTGGGCAGTACCATTAGTAAGAAACAATGATCCGGTTCTCTCAGATTGGTCAGCTTTTCGTACTAAGCTTGATCAAACTACTTTCAGTGCTGACAGAGAACTGTTGGAACTCAGACAAGGAAGAGGAGATTTGGTGACATATCTAACCGCGTTTAATAGATTAGTGACTGAAACCTCCTGGCCTGAAGAGAAAAGGATGTCCCTTTTTTACCAGGGGTTAAGGAATGGCTTAAAGGACATAATCGCACAAATAGACCCTCAACCAGTCACGTGTGCAGATATGGTTAGTTTGACCTTGAGATTAGATGGTAGATTGGCAGACAGGGGAGGGGACAGGAGAAATTGGGATAGAGGCCCTTCTAGGCTCGATTGGACTTCTCGCAGAGCTTTACCTTCCACTGAGAGTAATACAGAACCCATGGAAATAGGAGCGATTAGAGCTCCATTAACCAAGGAAGAAAAAGAAAGCCGTAGAGATGCAGGGTTGTGTATGTATTGTGGAAAGAAGGAGCATTACGTGAGGGAATGTCCCTCCAAACCTAAGTCCACAGGGGGATGGTTTAAGAATAAGAAAGTTGCTATTTCAGTGTTGAGTTCGCCGGTTGGCTCAGTGGATATCCCTGAAGGCAAGAGCGAAACTCAACCATGGAAAGTCCCTTCATTGACAGTACTCACCTTATTGGACAATGAGACACATATCCTACTCCCCATGAGGTTAGAAAGTCAGCTACAAGTACACCAAGTCTTGGTCATGACTAATGTGGGGGCTACAGTAATTTAATTGATAGCGGTCTCATGTCCACCTTGTTATTGGATAGAGTCCCTAGGGAAACACCAGAAGAAGTCTTAGCTGTAGATGGGAAACCTTTGACTTCAGGTCTTATCACAGAGACAGTGGTGCTCTCAGTCGAGGTAAAGGAAGGCATACACAAGGAGGAACTGTCATTGAATATCATAGAAGCCCCACAGTACGAGGTAATCTTGGGGATGCCTTGGCTAAGTCACCACAACCCCTTGATTAATTGGAAGGAAAAAACGGTTCAGTTTCTGTCAGGAGATTGTAAAGGACACATGGAAGGGCACAAAACCTCGTTAGCCTCTTTGCTACGAACCCCATTGGTGGTGGCTACTGCCGCTGAGAAATCGGTTGGGTTACCATCTGAGTATCAGGAATACAAAGACGTATTCAGTCAAAGCAAGGCAGAGCAGTTACCACCACATAGGGGGCCAGATGTAGGTTGCCATTTACCGACCGGTAACGGCCGAATTTGGCCGTTACCGACCGGTAAATGGTCATTCCTGATGTAGGTGGTTACCGAATCGGTAAAATACTGAATCGGTATTTTTACCGATTCGCTAACTTCCATATGTAGGTGGGACTCTTCTGAGTCCCAAAGGCCAGTCAGATTCGGTATTTTACCACCCAATCCTATTGGGTGGTAAAATACCGAATACAAGTGTGCATGCACATCTGTGCATGCACACCTGTGCAATGTGACACACAGACATGCCCTTAGGGCATGTCTGTGTGCCACATGGCACACAAGTCCGAAATTGGGGTGCCAGAGGGTGTCAAAGTGACACCCCCTGCACCCTTGCAAAATTCGGAATTTACCGAATCGGTAAATACCGATTCAGTATTCCACATTGATTCCTATGGGCTTCAAGGCCCATAGGAATCAATGGGGGATACCAATTTGGTATTTACCGATTCTGATTTACCTACATTTCCCCCCCTCTAATTTACCACTTCTTAAATACCGAATCGGTATGATTCGGTATTTAAGAAGTGGTAAATTAGAATTACCTACATCGGGCCCAGGATGTACGATTGTAGGATTGATTTAGTGGAGGGGCCACCATTCCGTCATGTAGAGTTTATGCGTTATCTATACCTGAGACAACCCACTTAAAAGAATACCTGGATCATTATACTGACATTGGATTCATCAGGCCATCCAGATCTCCTGCAGCGTCTCCTCTGTTTTTCATTAAAAAAGCCAACGGGGATCTGAGAGCCTGTTTGGATTACCGCATGTTGAACAGGAACACAATTAGAAATAGATATCCACTACCCCTTGTCTCTGTTTTGATAGACCAAGTGAGGAACGCCAGAGTATTCACTAGACTGGACCTCAGAGGCGCATAACATTTGGTCCGCGTTCGCGAGGGGGATGAGTGGAAGACCGCCTTTAAGACCCCATACGGTTTATATGAGAACACTGTTATGCCGTTCGGTATGTGCAATGCACCAGCGGCATTTCAATATTTCTTGAATGATGTCCTAAAAGAGTTTGTGGATATCAGTGTAGTGGTGTACATTGATGACATCCTGATTTATTCGGAAGACACCGAACAACATGTTGTTGAGGTACTACAGAAATTAAGAGAACACAGTCTATTTTGCAAGATAAGCAAATGCGAATTCAGTGTGCCTGTAGTAGAATTTTTGGGGGTATGTTAAGTCATGAGGGGTTGCAAATGTCAGAAAGAAAAGTACAGGCAGTGCAGACATGGCCTACACCCACAAGTGTGAAAGAAGTCCAGAGCTTTTTAGGCTTCGCCAATTACTACCACAGATTTATCCTGCAGTATTCTAAAGGTGGCGGTCCCTTTGACGAGACTTCTAGGGAAAGGAGTGAAATTTCAGTGGTCTAGTGAGGCTGCTGAAGACTTTGAGTATCTGAATTTTTTTTTTCCACAGCTCCAATACTTGCGCACCCAAAACCAGAATACCCGTATATAGTTGAATCTGATGCTTCTGATGAAACGATAGGGGTCATACTGTCCCAGAGAGATAAAGACACAGGGCAACTACACCCTATTGCCTACTTGTCGAAGAAATTGAGTTTGTCCAAAAAGAACTATACAGTTGCGGAAAAACAGCTGTTAGCCATCAAGAGGGCATTTCAAGAATGGCACCAACATCTGTGGGGGGCTGCCTTCCCGGTCATAGTCTTTACAGACCATAGAAACCTTCAGTTTATGAAAACGGCTAGACACCTCATACAGAGACAGATGCAATGGATGCTGTTCTTCTAAGAATACGATTTTACCATCACATATCGGCCTGGGGTGGACAATCTGAAAGCAGATTCACTCTCTAGAGAAGAACAGGGTGAGACAGGGGGAGAGGAAGAAAACCTGAAGGCTATCTTGGATCCAGGTAAGGTGATCTGTTTGATACAGGCATATACCTTCCTGGAGGTCATTCGCAAAACAAAGGACCAGGATGCATGGGTTCTTCGGGCGACTAAGGTTAGCAATCGTTCGTTGAAGCAAGGTCTGCCTTTTCAAGACAATAGATTGCTCCTACCCACCTCAGCGGTGCAAAAGAAGGCCTTTGCTTGGTGCCATGATTCTCCGTTGGCTGTCCATCAGGGGGTAAGAAAGACCTTACAACTCTTGGAACGCCACTTCTGGTGGGATACAGAAAAGGCAGATGTGTCCAAATAGATAGGGCAGTGTGAGGAATGTGCTCGTGCAAAAAATGTGACTGGAAGGAAGAAAGGTTTGTTGATGCCGTTGCCTTCACCATGAAGGCCTTGGCAGAACATTAATCTGGATTTCATTACTGGATTACCTCAGGATCAGGGCAAGTCGGCCATATTAGTCGTCATAGACAGCCTCACAAAGTTGGGACATTTCATTCCATGTGTGAATCTTCCTACAGCTGGCCAAACTGCCTGTCAACAACAACTGGATTCGGTGGAGATAAACTTGACACCAAGGGGGCTCAGAATATATACAGTTCCAGCATATGAATCCCCAGAACCCCTACTTCTAAATGAATGGGCGGAACACATTGCACAGTCATGCAGAGGAATGTTGCAAATATTGGTGAAATTTGCATGGAGCCATCGTGATAAAGCACTGCATGACATTGAGGAAATGGAGGAACTTCTAAAAAAGAGGAGGATCAATCGGAATTAACAGTATTTAAGGAACAAATGAAGAAACGTCTGAAAGCTTATATGGAGAAGATTAAGCTGCACAAACAAAGCAAGTTTGATCGAGATGAGGATGATTATGCCCAAGGGAGGGTGCTTCCCTTCTCCAAAAAAGGGGGACAACCCAATGAAAATGCTGTTGAATAAATGCAGGATAGCCAGTGCGATCAGGGGCAGATGCAGCTATCACCTTGGAGTCTGAGGTAACAGAGAATAGGGGGTCCATTAGGATGGCGGGCGGACTTTGTCCGCCCGCCACCCTAACAGAGATCGGGACCGCCCACCATAAGGGCGGGGGTCCCATTGTGGGTATTAGGATGTGCCCGCCACAGTGGCGGGCACATCCCATATGTTTTACATTGTGGCGGGCGGTGCTATCTGCACTGGCCGCCACAATGCAAAACATAAGTTGCAGCATTCAGACATGCAAAGCGGCAGGCACCGCGTGGTGCCTGCCGCTTAGCATATGTACATGTAGGGGGGTACCATAGGTGCCCCCCATATGCCCCCCGACAGTGGCGCCAACCTGGGGGCCCTGCAGGGGGCCCCCGCAGCAATCACTGCATGCCTTTACGTGGCGGCATTGCCGCTGCGTAAAGGCCCACACATGTTGCCATTGTAATATGGCTGGCGGTGTCCATTGGACACCACCACCATATACACCTATTAGACCGCGGCGGTAAAGTGGCAGGCGGTCTTTCCGTCTGGCGCTGTCCCCTCCGCCATCCTAATCTGGCGGAGGGGTAAACAAGAGTGGTTGTCGGGCGGATTGCCTCCGCCAGGGTAGCGGTGGCCACCGCCACCCTGGCGGAGGCAATCCGCACGATATCCTAATGGAGCCTAAGTCTTCCGAAGAAGAAAATCAAAGTACCCTGTGGTCAGTGCTGATTCATACCCCTTTTCACAAGGAGTTCAAGTTAATCCACAAATCGTGGCAGAGAGGGGGCAGAGGCAAGCCACCGGAACGGGGAGGAAGAGAGAGACAAGGAGGGCGACAGGGGGGTCTGAAAAGGCGATGTCTCCCCCCCCGGTGACCATGAGCAAAAAGGTCTACAACAGGAGACGATAATGATGGATGATAACCTTACCATCAATAACTTAACTGACAAACGGTTAACAGAAACTGAAGAATCAGTTTTAAAGTTGGGACTGATGTTTTGCCCTCAGAAAGATATGGAGTTTGCACAGACTCGTATAGACTTGTTCAAATTTACGCGCAAGCTTAAATTGCATAAACACTTTAATAGGAAACACATGATTGTGAAATCTAAGAAGAGAGAAGGCAGCCATCGTGAAGTGGATACTTTACTAGGGATTGACCTGGATGCCATTATGGTGTTGGAAGAGCTGAGAACTGGGGCTCCAGAAGCTGCTCTAATGTCTATGAGCAGATCACAACAACTCTCGGTGACAGACATTGAGCAAAGTGGGGGATGTACTCCCTTTAAACCTGTTTCACAGTTCTTCCCACAGATGATGCCGGATGCTATCAAAACTTTCATGGATTCGGTTGTGAAGGATCTGGGTCAGTTGGGACAAAAAAATAATTTTTTGACCGGTAATCAAGGAAATGAAAGGAAGGGGGTAATTTCTCCTTTAAACAACAGCTGACATTTAAAAGCCTGAGCGAAGACAACGGAATTGATTGTAAGCCCTCGGATAAGGGCGGGAATATCGTATTGCAAACAAGAAAGAACTATGATATGGAGGCAAATTTACAGTTGAATAACCAACATAACTGTGCGGTGATCAATGTCAAGTAGTATCATCAAATCACAGTACCATTCCTTGATTTCCAAATGGCACAATAAAGGTTTGCTAGACATGGATGAATTTTTGTTCTTGAGACGTTTTAAACCAATAATTCCTACCTTCCAACACTTGCCAAAGGTGCATAAGGACAGGTTACGTCCACCGGGGAGACCCATAGTGACATCGCAAGGCAGCCTGATGGAGCATATGTCCATTTATGTGGATTTGTTTCTTTTACCGCATGTAAAACTCCTTAAATCCTACATCAGAGACAGTAAAGATCTGATGGGGCATCTAGCATCTTTGGAGTGGGAAGAAGGTTACAAGTTGGTAGTACTGGACATAATAAGCCTGTATACTTCTATAGCCCATCAGGATGGCTTAAGGGCGATGAGGTACTTTCTGGAAAAACGCCCACTGAAGTATGTGGAACACATTGCTTTGATTTTGGATTTCGCTGAATTCTGCCTTACGAATAACATTTTTTAAATTCTAGACGCAGATGTACAGACAGACCTCTGATATGGCCATGGGCACCTGCTTCGCCCCAGCTACACAAACTTGTCCATGGGCTGGTGGGAGGAGCAGGTGACCTGGGGCATGGTCAATGAGGTCTGTCGATCAGGTGGTACGATGGTACCGTTTCATCGATGATTTATTCATCGTGTGGAATGGGTCAATTGAGTCAGCCCAGAGTTTCATTGAGGTCCTGAATGTAAATGAGGCCAATATAGAGTTCACGGGGGAAGTTAGTGCAGCCTCAGTGAACTACTTAGATTTAAAAATCTGGGTTGAGGAAGGGCAGTTAAAGACTGGACTATATCGTAAAACATTGGTAGGGAATACTGTCCTGCATGCCTCGAGCAGCTATCCTCCTAATCTGGTGAAAAGTATGCCCTATGGGAAGTTACTTAGGATTAAGAGAAATAGCTCAGAGGAGGGAGAATTTCAGAAAGCTGCGAGAGAGAGCATGGGGTGTTTTAAAGCACGAGGATATAGCAATCAAGTCCTAGATCAAGCCTATGTGAGGGTGATCCAGTGGGCCAAAGGAAATTCAGTCTCATACGTACAACTCTACACCACGATACTCACCATTATTTATAAATTTATCACTAGGCCCATAGGTGACTGAGACATGAATTGACCAACTGAATCATATGACCTAATTAATTAAACACCTTCATAAATATTTAATTAAATCAAAATCATAGGCAATGGATTACATAATGGTAACTCAAACGAAACAAACAAGACCAGCTTGTCATTTCAACATTTTTTTAATTAACTTTATTATCAAGCAAAGAGCATTTTTAAGAATTAAATTCTTTTATTTGCATTTTAATAAGCAACGTTATTTATTAGAAAGGCACATTAGACTGTCAGTTTAAATCAAATCAGCATGAGAAAATGTTTAAACATTTAGGAACTCATTCCCTAAACCCTATTTCCCTAACTTACTTTAAGAAAACGTAAAGGGATAAATGTAAGCTCGAAAGTTCTTACGTGAGTCAAAAGTCCGACAGCATCTCCTGAGCACAGGAACGAGCCAGCAGTGCTCTTACCAAGGGGGCAATTTTTATACCTTTTCTCTATCTAAGACTAACTAAAAGAATACAAAAAGATGACCAACTCGTAGCGTGATTGGTTGAGAAATGTCAGTCCATGAAGTAATTCGCCTTTCACATTGCAAAAACCATATTCCTTAAGAGCGGCATTGTCTTTTGTCTACGTGTGTCACAAACTCTTCCAAGGTTTGCAACATTTAACACCTTGGCTGCTATGGCTTTTCCCGTCCTGTGCTGGAAAAGCTTGAAAAGCAGCATTTCATGACGAGCTCACCTTGTCATGAGCACAGCTCCAGTGTTCCTCATGACGAGCTGAGCTCGTCAAGAGCATGGAAGGGGTTAAGAAACATTTTGTTGCTTCCTCTGCCCAAGCTTTTCCGCCGCAATGTCCTGTCCTTGGCATTGAAAGTTTATACAATAATTATCTCAATGGTCAGCACAGCTCAGCTTCGGCATGTGTTTTATAAAGAATTATGAAGAAAATGTTTTCTTTCATTCTCTGCTGTGCAAGGCCCAACTCGACAGGACTTCGGACATCCATTTTAGAAATAGGCCACAGGCCTCTTTAGCAAGACTCTAGTATGCAAGGAAACACAAGACATCAATTAATTTGAGAACTGATAATTATTCTGTTACCCACCCCCTTTACTAATGTTAACCCATTAGTCTATGTTACCTAGCTTTATGCACATAAGACGAACAAAACACTGTCACATAAAAGACACGACATAAACAAGAGCACATTTAAGAAAATGCACATGCTATTATTTAAAACAGCCGCAGTTAATGTTTGACAAAACAAAAGACAAAGTTAATATATTATTTAAAACGTAATGACAAACATGACAAGAGCACATATTATTATACCCACGTGTTCATGTAGGTGCACATTATTCTAGGTTGAATTAATACAAAAACATGCAACACTCGTTAATGTATTATAAATTATGGTAGTTTAAATCTGCAGACACTTTCTAAACTAATTCCTGAAGTCCGCTTGATCAACTCCCTCAACTGGTGGTTTTAAAATCACCAAGCAAAACCCCAACATTTTATCCAACATTTTACTTTTTAGAAATGTCATATAATGATCTCTCTCTGTGTTAGTAAATCTAAACTCCTGTTTCATCAGTTTGTCTGGAGCTCTCATATTGAGCCCTGCGAAATTCTTCCATTTCTATCTCATTCTCCTGAGCTTTTCTGAGTTTGTATATCCTCTTCTTTTACCTCACATGCTTCTTTTTCTTGTGAATCATGCAACTGATTTTTAACAAAAGTGTCACTATAGCAATGATTATTACAGGATAAAGCACTTTGCCAATGATTTAACTGCCAATTTCAGCAAACCATTCCCTAATTGCTCCAAATCTTTTAGCCAGACGTTCTGAAAAATTGTCACTTTCCATGGGTGCTATTTCTGAGTGAAATTCAGTGATGTTCTTTATCAAAAATTCTATGTTCTGACTTTTATCTGGGATATATGTGCAGCAGTGCTGAACATGCAAAATCCCACAAACTCCTCCTCTTTTGCTAGGAGAATGTCTAAAGCAAGCCTGTTCTGCATAACCATGCTTCTGGTGGCAATGAGCTCAGTATTGACCAATTGGAAACCACTTGCAGTATCAGTGGACAATCTGTCAACAATTGTGGAAACCTTTCTGATTTTGATTGCATTCAGAGTTATTCCCACCATAGGAATTATTGCACTAAATATATCTCCCATGATCTCTCTTGTACCTATTCAGGTGTTTGCCAATTTCAAATGAACCCTCTCCATTTCTGTCCACATGGAACATTTTAGGAAAGACTAGACCAAGGTAACATGTACCATACCTGTGGTCCGGGAGACTAAAATATGCCTTGTTCCCACAGACAAAATAAATTCCAGGGAAAATTGGGCCCTTACCACCTTTAAATCCCCAACCCCCTACAATCCGATAAGTGTCATCACATTGGCTTGCACCGACAAAATAATTGTCATAAAGCGTGTTGTCTCTTCTAATGCAGAATTTTCCACTAATTGGATCATCTATATGAATAGCAGCATATCTATTTTAACCATTAAGCTTCTCGTCTTCGAGCTGCCAAAACTTGGATTTAATCTGTTTCAGCATCTCATTTCTTTTGTAAATCGCCCTCCTGTCCTCAACCAAATTGAGAAAAGATCTTTCTTCATATCTCATTTTGCAGGTTAGATTATTTTTGTAAGCATACTCATAGGTGAGCTCATTAGTTACCAGAAAGAATTCCCTCATCTGTTTAGCAGGTCTAACTTTGTTAATACTATGTACAATTTTCAAGTTAGCAAATATTTCATCAAAGTCTGAGTAATAGTACTCCAGACGACCTGTCTGATAGAACAAGCTAGATATAACACTGCATGCTATTCCATAAGTAAGAGGAAGCATATTATACTTGACCCCTTCAGAAACCGAAGTAGGAAGCTTAACGCATTCATAACAATCTTTGACATCCATGACTCTAACATACTCTGTCAGCAGTCTTGAAAAAGAATTAGTAGAAAAATCACCAATAGATCTGTCCTGGTGGATCTCTGGTTTATACTCAATAATACTGTTAGTTCTGCCTGCAACATCATGAGCAGCTTGTTTAGATTCAGCTTTGCTCCTCATGTTCACCTTAAAATCCTCTTTGTCTATGCCAAGAGGAAAGATGACTGCTAAAATTAACCAAACTAGAATGATTAGAATCACACAAATGGAAGACATTTTACAACATCTCCTGAGGATAGCACACCTTGAATTGTCAGTATTAGGCATTTCTTTTTTACTTAAAACAAAAATGTAAAATATTAGTAGTAGTAATTAAAATAAAATAAAATAAAATAATACCCTCCTTTTTTTTTTTTTTAGTAACCCTCAAACAGCTTTTCTTCGACCTTGCATCTTACATAAAAGTGTTTCCAGCTAACACATTTTCTTTGACCTTGTGTCACCTAAAACAATTTCTTCAGCCTTATGCCAAAAATAAACCTCAACTCAAAGAAAACTAAACCTAGTCATTGTCACTATTTTCTTCCAAATCTTCCTGACTGCTACTACTAACCTCAACTACTGGTGGGATAATTATGTAGGCCCACTCTAGAGACTTGTACTTCTGATTTGGCCTCAATAGTTTTTTGCTCTTTCTGCTAATTACTTCAATTTTCTTTCCAACTTGTTATTTTTTGTCTGATTCACTCTTTTGACTAGATATCTCATCAATCTGTTCTTTTGATTTTTTCACCAACTTGAACTTCAAGTCTTCTTTTGGCCAGACATCACCTTTTCTCAAGTGTTTCTTCTTAGGCTCGATTTCATTACATTCAGCTTTCCAAGCCCTTTTTCTGAATTTTCAGAGATGATCTGCTTTTGCACAAGGATACTTGCAACACTGACCCTAGAATACATTTTGACAACAATGAAGGAACATTTCGCCTTGCAACTACTTATTCTAGGAATGCGGGAGATTTGAAAAGAATTATGAAGAGGAATTGGCACATCTTACAAACTGACAGTGTGATAGGGTCAGATCTTCCACCCAATCGCCTGGTCACCTTCAGGAAGGCGAGGTCATTGAAAAATTACCTTGTCCGGAGTAACTTGATTGATGCCCCTAGTTCAGCCTTTGGCTCCAAGCTAGGGGTGGATGGACATCTTTGTTCCACCCATGGAATGTGCGGAGATTTGCCCTTGCACAAAAAGGGTGGAAATTTACAGTTGAATAACCAACATAACTGCGGTGATCAATGTCAAGTAGTATCATCAAATCACAGTACCATTCCTTGATTTCCAAATGGCACAATAAAGGTTTGCTAGACATGGATGAATTTTTGTTCTTGAGATGTTTTAAACCAATAATTCCTACCTTCCAACACTTGCCAAAGGTGCATAAGGACAGGTTACGTCCACCGGGGAGACCCATAGTGACATCGCAGGGCAGCCTGATGGAGCATATGTCCATTTATGTGGATTTGTTTCTTTTACCGCATGTAAAACTCCTTAAATCCTACATCAGAGACAGTAAAGATCTGTTGGGGCATCTAGCATCTTTGGAGTGGGAAGAAGGTTACAAGTTGGTAGTACTGGACATAACAAGCCTGTATACTTCTATAGCCCATCAGGATGGCTTAAGGGCGATGAGGTACTTTCTGGAAAAACGCCCACTGAAGTATGTGGAACACATTGCTTTGATTTTGGATTTCGCTGAATTCTGCCTTACGAATAAAAATTTTTAAATTCTAGACGCAGATGTACAGACAGACCTCTGATCCGGCCATGGGCACCTGCTTCGCCCCAGCTACACAAACTTGTTCATGGGCTGGTGGGAGGAGCAGGTGGCCTGGGGCGTGGTCAATGAGGTCTGTCGATCAGGTGGTACGATGGTACCGTTTCATCGATGATTTATTCATCGTGTGGAATGGGTCAATTGAGTCAGCCCAGAGTTTCATTGAGGTCCTGAATGTAAATGAGGTCAATATAGAGTTCACGGGGGAAGTTAGTGCAGCCTCAGTGAACTACTTAGATTTAAAAATCTAGGTTGAGGAAGGGCAGTTAAAGACTGGACTATATCGTAAAACATTGGTAGGGAATTCTGTCCTGCATGCCTCGAGCAGCTATCCTCCTAATCTGGTGAAAAGTATGCCCTATGGGAAGTTACTTAGGATTAAGAGAAATAGCTCAGAGGAGGGAGAATTTCAGAAAGCTGCGAGAGAGAGCATGGGGTGTTTTAAAGCACGAGGATATAGCAATCAAGTCCTAGATCAAGCCTATGTGAGGGTGATCCAGTGGGCCAAAGGAAATTCAGTCTCATACGTACAACTCTACACCACGATACTCACCATTATTTATAAATTTATCACTAGGCCCATAGGTGACTGAGACATGAATTGACCAACTGAATCATATGACCTAATTAATTAAACACCTTCATAAATATTTAATTAAATCAAAATCATAGGCAATGGATTAAATAATGGTAATCAAACGAAACAAACAAGACCAGCTTGTCATTTCGAAATTTTTTTTATTAACTTTATTATCAAGCAAAGAGCATTTTTAAGAATTACATTCTTTTATTTGCATTTTAATAAGCAACGTTATTTATTAGTAAGGCACATTAGACTGTCAGTTTAAATCAAATCAGCATGAGAAAATGTTTAAACATTTAGGAACTCATTCCCTAAACCCTATTTCCCTAACTTACTTTAAGAAAACGTAAAGGGATAAATGTAAGCTCGAAAGTTCTTACGTGAGTCAAAAGTCCGACAGCATCTCCCGAGCACAGGAACGAGCCAGCAGTGCTCTTACCAAGGGGGCAATTTTTATACCTTTTCTCTATCTAAGACTAACTAAAAGAATACAAAAAGATGACCAACTCGTAGCGTGATTGGTTGAGAAATGTCAGTCCATGAAGTCATTCGCCTTTCACATTGCAAAAACCATATTCCTTAAGAGCGGCATTGTCTTTTGTCTACGTGTGTCACAAACTCTTCCAAGGTTTGCAACATTTAACACCTTGGCTGCTATGGCTTTTCCCGTCCGGTGCTGGAAAAGCTTGAAAAGCAGCATTTCATGACGAGCTCACCTTGTCATGAGCACAGCTCCAGTGTTCCTCATGACGAGCTGAGCTCGTCATGAGCATGGAAGGGGTTAAGAAACATTTTGTTGCTTCCTCTGCCCAAGCTTTTCCGCCGCAATGTCCTGTCCTTGGCATTGAAAGTTTATACAATAATTATCTCAATGGTCAGCACAGCTCAGCTTCGGCGTGTGTTTTTCAAAGAATTATGAAGAAAATGTTTTCTTTCATTCTCTGCTGTGCAAGGCCCAACTCGACAGGACTTCGGACATCCATTTTAGAAATAGGCCACAGGCCTCTTTAGCAAGACTCTAGTATGCAAGGAAACACAAGACATCAATTAATTTGAGAACTGATAATTATTCTGTTACCCACCCCCTTTACTAATGTTAACCCATTAGTCTATGTTACCTAGCTTTATGCACATAAGACGAACAAAACACTGTCACATAAAAGACACGACATAAACAAGAGCACATTTAAGAAAAGGCACATGCTATTATTTAAAACAGCCGCAGTTAATGTTTGACAAAACAAAAGACAAAGTTAATATATTATTTAAAACGTAATGACAAACATGACAAGAGCACATATTATTATACCCACGTGTTCATGTAGGTGCACATTATTCTAGGTTGAATTAATACAAAAACATGCAACACTCGTTAATGTATTATAAATTATGGTAGTTTAAATCTGCAGACACTTTCTAAACTAATTCCTGAAGTCCGCTTGATCAACTCCCTCAACTGGTGGTTTTAAAATCACCAAGCAAAACCCCAACATTTTATCCAACATTTTACTTTTTAGAAATGTCATATAATGAACTCTCTCTGTGTTAGTAAATCTAAACTCCTGTTTCATCCGTTTGTCTGGAGCTCTCATATTGAGCCCTGCGAAATTCTTCCATTTCTATCTCCTTCTCCTGAGCTTTTCTGAGTTTGTATATCCTCTTCTTTTACCTCACATGCTTCTTTTTCTTGTGAATCATGCAACTGATTTTTAACAAAAGTGTCACTATAGCAATGATTATTACAGGATAAAGCACTTTGCCAATGATTTAACTGCCAATTTCAGCAAACCATTCCCTAATTGCTCCAAATCTTTTAGCCAGACGTTCTGAAAAATTGTCACTTTCCATGGGTGCTATTTCTGAGTGAAATTCAGTGATGTTCTTTATCAACAATTCTAGTTTCTGACTTTTATCTGGGATATATGTGCAGCAGTGCTGAACATGCAAAATCCCACAAACTCCTCCTCTTTTGCTAGGAGAATGTCTAAAGCAAGCCTGTTCTGCATAACCATGCTTCTGGTGGCAATGAGCTCAGTATTGACCAATTGGAAACCACTTGCAGTATCAGTGGACAATCTGTCAACAATTGTGGAAACCTTTCTGATTTTGATTGCATTCAGAGTTATTCCCACCATAGGAATTATTGCACCAAATATATCTCCCATGATCTCTCTTGTACCTATTCAGGTGTTTGCCAATTTCAAATGAACCCTCCCCATTTCTGTCCACATGGAACATTTTAGGAAAGACTAGACCAAGGTAACATGTACCATACCTGTGGTCCGGGAGACTAAAATATGCCTTGTTCCCACAGACAAAATAAATTCCAGGGAAAATTGGGCCCTTACCACCTTTAAATCCCCAACGCCCTACAATCCGATAAGTGTCATCACATTGGCTTGCACCGACAAAATAATTGTCATAAAGCGTGTTGTCTCTTCTAATGCAGAATTTTCCACTAATTGGATCATCTATATGAATAGCAGCATATCTATTTTAACCATTAAGCTTCTCGTCTTCGAGCTGCCAAAACTTGGATTTAATCTGTTTCAGCATCTCATTTCTTTTGTAAATCGCCCTCCTGTCCTCAACCAAATTGAGAAAAGATCTTTCTTCATCTCTCATTTTGCAGGTTAGATTATTTTTGTAAGCATACTCATAGGTGAGCTCATTAGTTACCAGAAAGAATTCCCTCATCTGTTTAGCAGGTCTAACTTTGTTAAGACTATGTACAATTTTCAAGTTAGCAAATATTTCATCAAAGTCTGAGTAATAGTACTCCAGACGACCTGTCTGATAGAACAAGCTAGATATAACACTGCATGCTATTCCATAAGTAAGAGGAAGCATATTATACTTGACCCCTTCAGAAACCGAAGTAGGAAGCTTAACGCATTCATAACAATCTTTGACATCCATGACTCTAACATACTCTGTCAGCAGTCTTGAAAAAGAATTAGTAGAAAAATCACCAATAGATCTGTCCTGGTGGATCTCTGGTTTATACTCAATAATACTGTTAGTTCTGCCTGCAACATCATGAGCAGCTTGTTTAGATTCAGCTTTGCTCCTCATGTTCACCTTAAAATCCTCTTTGTCTATGCCAAGAGGAAAGATGACTGCTAAAATTAACCAAAGTAGAATGATTAGAATCACACAAATGGAAGACATTTTACAACATCTCCTGAGGATAGCACACCTTGAATTGTCAGTATTAGGCGTTTTTTTTTTACTTAAAACAAAAATGTAAAATATTAGTAGTAGTAATTAAAATAAAATAAAATAAAATAATAACCTCCCTTTTTTTTAATTTTTTTTAGTAACCCTCAAACAGCTTTTCTTCGACCTTGCGTCTTACATAAAAGTGTTTCCAGCTAACACATTTTCTTTGACCTTGTGTCACCTAAAACAATTTCTTCAGCCTTATGCCCAAAATAAACCTCAACTCAAAGAAAACTAAACCTAGTCATTGTCACTATTTTCTTCCAAATCTTCCTGACTGCTACTACTAACCTCAACTACTGGTGGGATAATTATGTAGGCCCACTCTGGAGACTTGTACTTCTGATTTGGCCTCAATAGTTTTTTGCTCTTTCTGCTAATTACTTCAATTTTCTTTCCAACTTGTTATTTTTTGTCTGATTCACTCTTTTGACTAGATATCTCATCAATCTGTTCTTTTGATTTTTTCACCAACTTGAACTTCAAGTCTTCTTTTGGCCAGACATCACCTTTTCTCAAGTGTTTCTTCTTAGGCTCGATTTCATTACATTCAGCTTTCCAAGCTCTTTTTCTGAATTTTCAGAGATGATCTGCTTTTGCACAAGGATACTTGCAACACTGACCCTAGAATACATTTTGACAACAATGAAGGAACATTTCGCCTTGCAACTACTTATTCTAGGAATGCGGGAGATTTGAAAAGAATTATGAAGAGAAATTGGCACATCTTACAAACTGACAGTGTGATAGGGTCAGATCTTCCACCCAATCCCCTGGTCACCTTCAGGAAGGCGAGGTCATTGAAAAATTACCTTGTCCGGAGTAACTTGATTGACGCCCCTAGTTCAGCCTTTGGCTCGAAGCTAGGGGTGGATGGACATCTTTGTTCCACCCATGGAATGTGCGGAGATTTGCCCTTGCACAAAAAGGGTGGAAATTTGCGGCAAATCTCTGCACATTCAGGGGCAGAACCGAAGTCTGGACCATGTACCACACAATACCCGGGGTGGAGACAGGGTCTTGAGGCTAAGGAGATCGGAGTCGAGGAATATAAGCGATCTCCAAACGAAGGGCACACTTGGCCTTAATAGCAGTGAGGAACTTGCCATACACATCTTACAAACTGACAGTGTGATAGGGTCAGATCTTCCACCCAATCCCCTGGTCACCTTCAGGAAGGCGAGGTCATTGAAAAATGACCTTGTCCGGAGTCACTTGATTGACGCCCCTAGTTAAGCCTTTGGCTCGAAGCTAGGGGTGGATGGACATCTCCGTTCCACCCATGGAATCTGCGGAGATTTGCCCTTGCCCAAAAAGGGTGGAAATTTGCGGCAAATCTCTGCACATTCAGGGGCAGAACAGAAGTCTGGACCATGTACCACACAATACCCGGGGTGGAGACAGGGTCTTGAGGCTAAGGAGATCGGAGTCGAGGAATATAATCGATCTCCAAACGAAGGTACCACTTGGCCTTAATAGCAGTGAGGAACTTGCCATACACTTGGGTGAATGAAAACAGCGGTATTAAGTTTGTCTACTGAACTTAGTGTATTTGACTGATTGTACATGAATAAGAAGTCGCTTTAGTATATAGGGCTTGTAAAAAGGATAATCTCTTGTTCTTTTGATCTTTCTCCATCTCTTTGCCTGGTTTTCTGTATCTCTTTTTCTAACTTGATTCATTTTTCTTTCTCTTTTCCTTTTTCGTCTTTCTTCTCTCTGATTTTTCTTTTCATTCCTTCACTGATGTATATAGGTGTAAATGTGTAAAGAGGTAGCCCATAGTCATATTTATTTTTGTGTAACCTGCAACACATCAGTTGATTTGGAGGTAGGCCATCAGGGCTTAATTAATGGACTCTAAATTGGCCGGCAGAGATTCTTGGAAGCCCTTCTAAGGGCATTATGTCTTATGTTTAAATATTTATTTTTTTCATGAGGAAGTTCATTTATGCTTGTGACGCATTGTACGTTTGCCCTGCAGTATGATTGCTTTATCTTGTGTTCAATCTTGGACTTTAAATATGGTGCCTTATTAGGAAGGATAATGTTTTGGAGAAACAGTCCGCTTTCTGTGTTGTTGCAGGAAATTATACTTCAGTAAACATCGAGAAAGGTTTATACCGAAACGCATCTGTTTGATTGTGCGAGTTTTCTGTAAATAAAGCAACAGAAACGATCCCCTGGGAGTGCTTTCTTCCTTTCGGGTGGAAGTGACACGAGGAGGCAAGTTGTGGCAGTAATTGATATGCGGGCGCAACCCCGCATTTAGAAGCACCAGCCTGCGAGACACCACGCTGGTGCAACGGGGAGCTGATATATATATATATATATATATATATATATATTCACTGAAAAAACCATAGGTTATAGACCATATATAGTTAGGGATTAGCATTTAAAAAACCTTATTTTATTTGCACAAAACCATTGAAATTCCATATATAGTTAGTTGCACTAACTATATATCGCGGACCCGCAATCCACTGCTAATGATGTCACATATTACATCATTCATGACATGGTCAGTGACATCACTAATGACATCACTGATGACATCTCAAATGACATCATATATATATATATATATATATATATATATATATATATATATATATTCATATATATATATATATATATGAATATATATATATATATATATATTCAGTGAAAAAACCATAGGTTATAGACCATATATAGTTAGGGATTTGCATTTACAAAACCTTATTTTACTCGCATAAAACCATTGAAATTCCATATATAGTTAGTTGCGCTAACTATATATCGCGCACCCGCAATCCACTGCTGATGATGTCACATATTACATCATTCATGACATGGTCAGTGACATCACTGATGACATCACTGATGACATCTCAAATGACATCACTGATGACATCACTGATGACATCTCATTTGACATTACTGATCACATCACTGATGATATCATTCATGTGATAATACGATGAACCTCTTCAGAATCTAATATAACCTTAGATACAATCAGTGTAAACAGACACTCACAGACTGTCACTCCTCCATGGAGTTACTCACAC
Organism: Lissotriton vulgaris; assembly: GCF_964263255.1. Classification (NCBI taxonomy): domain Eukaryota; kingdom Metazoa; phylum Chordata; class Amphibia; order Caudata; family Salamandridae; genus Lissotriton; species Lissotriton vulgaris. The sequence goes on along the minus strand of NC_141696.1, from coordinate 1,087,767,886 downwards.
ACCAAGTCAGTCATGCAAAGAATCAATCACACCTCCATTTCCTCAACTATACAGTTATACAAACTTTACTTATTCAAACATATACTACCACATATTTACTCTCTTATACAATCCCTGATACAAGTTCACAATGATCCATACAGCCACTCACACATTCACTGGCTCTTATGCACAGTTATTTATATATGTCAACTCTCACATGTACTGTGTTTTACATATGTACTTACTTTGACATGTAGCACTGAGATATCCATTCACTCACCAATACACTCATGCACACAGTCAACCGCCCATACAGCTGTTTCCACATGCACTTTTGAAACCATACACCTAGGGAATCAACTGCTCACACATCTATGCACAGAGTCATACACCTCCCAGCCACCCACACACACACTCACTCTCCCATACAAATACCTGGGCTACCAATCAATAACCCATATAGTTACTCATATAGCTACTTATCAACACATGCAGCAGTTTACAGAACAACAGACATAATAATGCACAAATTAAGACAGTTTAGTCACTAACCCATGCACTCAGTGAGACATATTTAATCACTCACTCATACAGTCAGTCATGCACCTACTAAATCCTTCATCCAGACTCTTATACATCCACTCATTCTTCAATATGTAAGACATATTTACACTTTACAGAAACATACAGTCACTGGATGTTGTCATCAGTGATGTCATCAGTGATGTCACTGACCATGTCATGAATGATGTAATATGTGACATCATCAGCAGTGGATTGCGGGTGCGCGATATATAGTTAGCGCAACTAACTATATATGGAATTTCAATGGTTTTATGCGAGTAAAATAAGGTTTTGTAAATGCAAATCCCTAACTATATATGGTCTATAACCTATGGTTTTTTCACTGAATTTTCAAGGTTTTGTAAATGCAAATTCCTAACTATATATGGTCTATAACCTATGGTTTTTTCTGTGAATTTCATTGGTTTTTTAAAAGCTAACATCTGTAACTGTAAAATGTATTCTTCTTTAAATCTTTAAATATATTTTAGATGTTTATTAATAATTTTTTTTTAAATATTTTTTTTCTTCGCTTCCAGTTCGCGAACCGGGAAGCTTTCCGTTAGCTCATCTTGATGCCGCGATCTAGTACGCGAACCGGTAAACGTTACGTTAGCGGAACTGTGACGCGTCGCGGAAGCGCGACGTATCACGTTGTCGCGTAATGCGTCTAATGACGCGCCGCGTTAGCGCTCCCGGAAGTGCTCCGGACCGCGAACCGGAAGCGATCCGAGACGCGGCGCGCACCGCGTAACGTAAGCGGAACAGGTCATGTGACTTGTTTATCAAAGTTTTCATTGGTTCATTTCACTTTTGGTTTCCAAATGATGTATGACTAGGTCATGTGACCTAAAAATAACACTTTTCATTGGTTCAGAACTTTTGCTTTTCCCAAATCATGTAAACCCCTCCTTCTTTCCTCACTCTGACTTTCATCTTGGTGAGAGAAAGATCATTTTCCTGGAGTTCAGCAATGGCTTCTATACTTGCTGCAGCTGGTGCACCCCCACCACCACCTCCACCTCCTCATAAGAAGAGAGGACCTCCAAGTCAATTTATCTCCAACAGAGAGGAGGAAGAGGAGGAAGAAGAAGAAGAGGATAGAGATCAACCAGAATTTATCCCGGAGTTGCCCCGTGTTTCTAAGAGGAAAACAAGTTTCATCTGGCAGTTTTTTTCCATCCCTCCAGGGGACAAGAAGGTCAATGCTAAATATGCCACCTGCCTCATCTGTAAATACAGATTGTCTAGAGGCACAGAGAAAAAATATAGTATGGGCAACTATACTATGCATCGCCATATGGCCAGGTGGCATCCCTTAAACTACAGCCGGGCAGAGTTGAGGGACCTACAAGACAATCCCCCGACAACTCCTGTGGCCAGATCTACGTCAACAATGTCTTTGACAGGAAGAGAGGCACAGGAAACTGTGCCAAACATTCAGCCAAACTTTAAACATATGAGGTTTACCTGTATATATTGTGGTGCTATGCTCTCGTATGGGAACATGAGCGTGAACTTGATTAATATGGTGTTCGAAAACCATAAGTGCCCTAACGCACCCAAGCAGTAATTTTTTTTTTGCTCCTGTTGAGCCCTTTTCAATACCTGTTTTTTTGTTGTTTCCCCTCCATAAAAAACACAAAAAAAACATAAAACTGTTCTAAAAATACAAAAAAATCAAAAAATGTTCAGAAAAAAAAAAATAATAAAACAACAAAAACAAAAAAAAAAGTTCTTTTCAGAACTACCTCCCCTTTCAAATAAAATTGCTAGAATGTTTATCACTCTGGCAAGCTCTATTTCTTTTGGTTCGCTTCAAGTTCGCTGACCGGTTCGCGAACTTGAAGCGAACCAAAAAAATATTTTTTTAAAAAAAAGAAGAGTTAGTATAAGGGAAGTAAACAGAGAATAATGTAAAAAGAAAGACAGCTATAGAGAGTAAATCAGAGATAGTGTCAGTGACATCATCAGCAGTGCATTGCGGGTAAAAAGAGTAGAAAACATTTACCTTATAATTCTTGTTACCTTTTTAAAATATTTTTTCATACTTTCAATCTGTAAAAGAGAGAACAAACATTTCCAAAAATATTAAAACATGTATTTAAAAATTAGAAAAGACAAGGGAAAAGGTTCAAGAACAAACAGTTTTTCAACAACTTTGACATTTACAGAAGCCTCTGCTTCTCTACGTCCCCTACACAATCCTAAACATATATATTTTAAACAAACTGTATCTTGATGTTGATGAACTGAGGCCTATTTTGGAACATGGTGCTTCTTTTGCACTGCTAATGTCTCACAATAGTGATGCAATAGCAGCGCAAAAAAGATGTAAAGCCATCATAAAATTGAGTCTAACATTTTAAATGATTGTTTCAGGATGCAAATAAGATGTGTGCTTTCAAGAGCTTTCTTTGAGGTGAGGCCTATTCATTTTTAAAAAAAAAAAACAGTACCCAGAAGTACAGCTCTGTAAGCATTAACATTGACACTTACAGAAGACTCAGTTTCTCCATATCTACCTCACATTTCTAAATGTATATCATAAGTACAAAAAGCAGAACATTAATTATACATGTTAAATGGTTTATTTTTGCTGTTCTCAGAATGTATCAAATTTCACTTAAATCAGTGACTTGAAGGTATTCATCATGTAACAGCGGGGAAAAAAAAACACAATCAAAATGATTGTGTTTAAAAAACCCATACAACCTAAGAAATCTGAATTCAAAACTCCTTAAAATTAACTTACTTTCCATAACGTCGAAGGATGTCCTATGAACAGCGTCCACTCTGTTGTGCTATAAAATAACATGGCTAAGAACTGCTCAGGGCCCCATGAGGAACGCTTTCCATTTAAATAGGGAAAAATAACATCAAAGACACTAAAATGCCTTCTAAATATGACCCCAAACAACCTATGAAGCTCTAACAGTACATATCCAGAAATTTAATTGATTTCAAAATTCGTTTTTAAACACAGCATATAAATCAATTGTATACCTGCATTCATGAAGAAATGACTAAAAATGTCCTTGAGACACATGAAAGTGTTTTCTGGAATGTCCTAGCACCATTTTTGGGACACTATTAACATGGCTAGGTAACTCCCATAATCAAAATCTAAATTTGCAAGTGGGAGCGTATTTACAAGACACTTGCCCCATGAGGAACGCTTTCCATTTAAAAAGGTAAACATAACATCAAAGACACTGAAATGCCTTCTAAATATGACCCCAAACAACCTATGAAGCTCTAACAGTACATATCAAGAAATGTAATTGTTTATCACAAATGCGATTAAAAACGGCCGCAATGCATGAATATCACTGAAAAGTCAACGATATTCATGCATTATCCAGCAAATGCTCTTAGCCATGTAATCCACCTCCCATTGGATAACATGGCTAAGAACTGCTCGCAAATGCAAAAAAAAACGGCCGCAATGCATGAATATCGCAGAAAAGTCAGCGATATTCATGCATTTTCCAGCAAATGCTCTTAGCCATGTTATCCACTTCCCATTAAATAACATGGCTAAGAACTGCTCAGGGCCCCATGAGGAACACTTTCCATTTTAAAAGGAAAACATAACATCAAAGACACTCAAATGCCTTATAAATATGGCTCAAAACAACCTATGAAGCTCTAGCAGTACATATCCAGAAATGTAATTGATTTCTTAAATCGTTTTTAAAAACAACATATCTGTTTCAGCTTACATAACAGACCATGGAATGGGCTCCATGTACCACAATAACTTGTGTTACTGCATGCCAGAATGCTACACCGAATATGCAATTACAATTTCTCAAAGAAACTAATTCTATTAGTATATCACTAGAGACAAAACCACATTTTAAAAACACAGCTTTCTTCATCATTTTCTCCTTAAATCATACTATTCTAAATTAAATAAATCTTTTCTCACCTTAGCAAATATTTTTTGAGTTTTGAAAACAGTCTCAGAAATACACCAAATTGTCTTCAGCAGAAGAAAAAGGATGCACTCCAAAGGCTGCAGCTATTGAAAGCACAGAAATACAGATATTCATTTCACATATCTCTCATATTAGCCAATCATACCTCTTCCCTCACTTTTTTCAAATCAAAACCCTTCCCCCCTCTGCCCTCTCTGCCTTGTTTCCATAGCAACCACCTCCTGGAAGACCTCTCATGTTTGCAAATTCACACAACAATGTTTCAATTGAACTCTGAACTCTCAGTGCACCTGCGTATCCAGAGCAATCTTTCATTAAATGTTTCTTCCTTGACCATTCAAATTACATGTTTCAAAGAACACATCCATGCACCCTAACTTTCTGTTTTCAGAAATGGAAATGCACCAATCACTGCTAATGAATCATTAGCATTGGAAATCCACAGTTTTTTTTCTTTAGAAACTCCTACTGTTTCAACTGCCCTTTCATTACCACACTTCATCTGACTGCAGAACAACCTTCTCCCACCATGTTTAAGGTCTGGATTGTTGGACATAGTTACATCCACTGGGCTCAAAGGTATGCTGAGAACAGAAATTTACCTAACCTCAATTTACAAGATGTGGAAATTAAGTGGTTGGGCCAAAGAGGATTAAAATGTCACCAATTGATACCATTGGTGAAAACCTTTATGCATTTGCCAAAACCTGACCTGTTAATAGTGCACTGTGGAGGTAATGATTTGGGCACTTTGACAGGGGTAGGTCTGGAAATGCTTTTAAAGGACACCTTTGAGCAATTAATGGCACTTTTTCCTCAAACTGCCTTGGTATATTCCAATATATGCCAAAGACAGAAATGGAGGTGGTCCAACCAATTTTGTCCACAAATTGAGAAAGCGAGGAAGCATGTAAACAAATCTGTTTCAGCTTACACGAGAGACCATGGAATGGGCTCTCTGTACAACAATAACTTGCGTTACTACATGCAAGATATCTACAGAGGAGATGGAGTTCACTTCTCAGATGAGGGCAACAGAATTTTCATTCTGAATTTAAGACTGTGCATTGGTACCTACTTATAAGTACCTAAATGTACCATAAACCCAAAAGGTCTTCTCAGAGCTACCCTACATCTGATCACTCACAATTATTATTTTTCTCTAACTTTTTTCACTAATTTTCCACAAAATTCGCTCCCCGGAGCGCTACCCGGTTCGCTAACCGAAAGCTAACCTCGCGGATTTTTTTTAAAAAAAATTTGTTTCCGCACATATAAGCCTCCTCAGCCACGCTCAGAAAACCTAGGGGGTCAAGATAAGTCTACCATGACCCCTTCTACCCATTCTAAACATTATTTGCCCTCCATCTTGTATCTTAATGCGACCGAAACACAAAATGGTGGACTCCCGTGACGCTTAAGGTTCGCTAACCGGGCCGCTTTCCGGAAAGCGGTCCTAAAAAAAGGTGGGAAAGTAATTTACAGAAAAACGACTAGAGACACTCTCACCAAATATAGATTAGCTCATACTACATAACAATCCCTTTCATTTTCACAAATTTGATTGAAATTCCATTTAGCCATTAAGCCTGTAGACCTCTCTAAGTACCGTGAGGTAAATTACTTCACAAAACACATCTGAAGTGTTGGAATTGACAACCAATGAAAATGTTACTTTCATTTTCAATTTTTTTTTCCTGACATTTGATTGGTTATGTACCTGAATATATATAAAGGAAGAGAAGGAAACACAGCCATTTTGACTACTACTTCCTGAACTACATTTCAAGAGCCTTTTCACCTCCCTGAAAATTAAATTGATAATTTGTAAGTGGCACTTTAAATTAATTTGTAAAAACGTTTTTGATAATTATTTACTGTCCCCCTGCTATAGTTATAGATACAGATAGACTCCTCTGTTATATTTATTAATTGACTTACACTTCTCTGCTATAATTATGAATTAACTTACTTTAAGTTCACTGTTAAAAAAACAGAACTACCTGTCTGAACTTAAACCCAACAGTGCCCTAACTCTTCTAATTTAATTATTTTTTTATGCAATTTACAGCAAAAAAATGGAAGGGGAGCAAGAAAAAAGTAATGTTTCCTTCGAGATTACATCCGAAGACATTGTAAATGAAGAAAATGTGGATGAAGGTTTTATGGATCAATCTTTTGACGAACAATTTATTCAAACCTTACAAGAGACAGAAACATCCATGTTCGACGAGATACCAGATGATATAATGCTGGAAGTTTTAATGAACTATGAAAATAATAAATAATTTTTTTTTAAATCAAAATAAATAAATAAATAAAAAAACGAACAAAAACAACAAATAATTAACATACAGTATTACAAAAGTCTATCATTCTTTTATCCTTAAAGTTCGCTGCCCAGAACGCTTTCCGGTTCGCGAACTTGGCGCTTACCACGCAAAAAAAAAATTTTTTTTTTTGGACCCTCCTAGGCCCTTTTAAAACCTCCACATAAAACCTAGGGGGTCAACGAGGATCTACTATGCCCCCTTATGGTAATTTCCCCCTTTGTTTTGCCCTCCTCTTGTCTCTCGATCCTACCGAGAGACAAGATGGCGGCCGCTCCGGACTGTTTAGAATGTTGACAGACACCGAAGAGCCAATCAGCTTCGCATCGCAAAGTTCCGATACGCGAAAGGTTCGCTAACCGGATCGCTGCCCGGAGCGCTGTTACAGATATATATCTTGATTTAAACGTTAATTTCTCAAAATCCACTGAAGCACATATATTGAGACCTAGCAAAGGCACATCGGGCTAACAGTCCCTACAATTTTGCAAAGTTTCGTGCAAATCCATTCAGCCGTTCGGGCTAAAAGTGAGTCCAACCGCCCTAAGGAAATTAACATGGAAAAAACGCGTTTTGGGACCCCCCTTTTTTCTCGGCCCCCCTCCACAAAACCCCCCCAAATTTTCAAGTGCTGCACAGAAACAAAATGTGCCATTTTCCAGAAAATTTCAGCCAATTCCGTCCACAAACGCCAAAGTTATTAGGCATAGAATTTTCAGAAATCCCATAGGGAAAAAATCCTAACTATATATACCTACTGGCGACCGCCAGTAGGTAATCCATATATATATATATATATATATATATATATATATATATATATATATATATATATATATATATATATATATATATATATATATATATATTACCTACTGGAATAACTTTGGCACCGGTTGACGAATCTGCCTGAAAATTTCATGAAAATGGCCTCGTCGAGCTCCGGTCCTTCCCTGAAAGTTTGGGGGGGATACAATAAGCGGGGGCCGAGATAAAAGGGGGGTCCCAAAACGCGTTTTCCCCATGTTAATTTCCATAGGGCGGTCGATTTCACTTTTAGCCCGAACGGCTGAATGGATTTACACCAAACTTGGCAAAATTGTAGGGACTGGTAGCCCGATGTGCCTTTGCTATGTCTCAAGATATGTGCTCCAGTGGATTTTGAGTAATTTAGGTCCCAAAAAATATATATATCTATAGCAGCGCACAGGTGCGCGCACCGGAGTGCGCTCCAGGCGCGACACGCGAGGTGCGCATGGAAAGCTGATTGGCTCTCGGGTGTCTGTAAACATTCCAAACAGTCCAGAGCGGTCGCCATCTTGTGTCTCGGTAAAATCGAGACATAAGAGGTGGCTAAAACAAAGTGGGAACTGACCATAAGGCGTCAGGGATAGACCCCTTTGACCCCCTAGGTTTGATGTGGGGGCTATAAAAGGGCCCCGCGGGGCATTTAAAATATTTTTTTTTTTTCGTTTTGCGCGGGGGAAGCGCTCGGTGCGCGCACCAGGTAGCGCACCGGGGAGCGTAAAATGAGGGAAAAAGATGACAGAGTTTTAAAAAAATGAAGTTTTTATTTAGAAATTGGAGGTAGTTCTTAAAAGAACTTTTTTTTTTCTTCTTTTTGTTGTTTTATATTTTTTTTGTGTTTTTGGAACTTTTTGAACTTTTTTTGGCTTTTCAAAACAGTTTTATATTTTTTTTGTATTTTTTAGGGGGAGAAACAAAAAAAGGGAATTGAAACTGGCTCAACTGGAGCAAAAAAACAAAAAACCCAAAAAATTATTTCTTTTTGGGGCACTTGTGATTATCACCTGCAAGGACGATGAGCTTAATACTTTGTTCCCCATAGGAGATAAGCTTGCCACAAGCAGTACAAGTAATTTTAAAATCAGCAAATCTCGGCTGAATGCAAGGCATCACCTCAGATGTTTCTGGTTGCGAGGAAGTGGGTTGGTTTCTTTGGGAGGGGGTCCTTGATGACTGGGGGAGGTTACTGGCCAGTTCCCGGAACTCTGCACGAGAGTAGTTGTTTGGATGTTTTCTTGTCATGTGCCGAATCATGGTATAGTTACCAAAAGAATATTTCTTGTTTGGGTTGCCCCGTGAAAGTTCATCATTGCAGATGAGGCAAGTCACCTTGGGAGCATTCACCTTTTTTTGCCCCTCTGGGATTGAAAAAAACTGCCAAACAATGTGTGGTTTGGGTTTGTAAGGTGTATTTTCTTCTGGCAGCCATCTTCTTCTCCCCTCCTCCTCTTCCTCTTCCTCCTCCTCCTGTTCTTGACCACCAATATAATTTGGAGCTGGTCCTCTTGGTGGTGGTGGTGGTGGTGGTGGTGGGGCAGATGCACCAGCTGATGCTACTACTGAAGCCATTGGAGCAAAAAAGTAGAGAGAGCAACAAACAGGTCTTCCTCAGTCAAAGGACAAAGTCAGAATAAGGAAAAAAGGTGGGGTCTTTCATCATTTAGAAAAAAAAACTGTCCTGAACCAATGAGAAGTGTTATTTTCAGGTCACAAGACCAGGGGCTTCATCATTATGAAACTAAAACTGTTATGAACCAATGAAAAGTGTTATTTTCTGCTCACATGACCCGACGCGCTTACGCTACGCGCACGGGGGCGCGCAGCGTAAGCGCGTCGGAAGTTTACGTTTTGCGATCGTATTCGTTCGAGTACTTCCGGGTGCGCTTACGCCGTGCGTATCACGCGGTCGCGGCTACGCGATACGTCACGATCATGTTTTCGTTTGCGATATTGGCGCTCACGAGACGCTCCCCGGAGCGCGCCCGGGGGCGCTTTTCAGAAATACGCTTTTCGGGGCGCACTCCGGGGCGCGCTCTGGGAGCGCTCCCCCCAAAAATTAAAAAAAAAATGGGATAATTGTAGAGACAGGTAGCCCTATTCTGAAGTGGTTTGTAAAAAAATTAACTTTATAAAAATATGTATTGTGCTACATTGGGCTTAATATATGTTAGAGCCAAAATGTAGCCCAAATGTAGCCCAAAGTAGCCCAATGAAGCCCAAAGATGGCCACCAGAGATCAAAAATTGTAAATGTAGCCCAAAATTCAACTAGATGTAGCCCAACTGTAGCCCAATGACAGAATTTACCAGAGTGTTAAAAAGAACAACTAGAGTGCTAACAGTCTTATTTATAAAGTGAAACTTATAGTAAGGAATTAGCATTAAAAAAACCTTTGAAATTCACTGAAAAAAACCATAGGTTTCACACCAGTTATAGTTAGGAATTAGCATTTAAAAAACCTATTAAATTCACTGAAAAAACCATAGGTTTCACACCAGTTATAGTTAGCTGCAAATTTTACTGATATAAAACCATTGAAATTCCCACGTTATAGTTAGTCGGACTCACTATAACTTGCGCGTGCAATGCACTGCTGATGACATCACATATTACATCACTCATGACATGGTCAGTGACATCACTCATGACATCACTGATGACACCATCCAGTGAATATGTGTCTTTCTGAAAAATAAATATTAGTGAGTTATGTTTAAATATTTAAATACATATATTAGTGTTTCACTTTGTGTATAAGTGGCTACATGTGTTGATAAGTAGCTACATGCGTATGTATATGGGTTATTTGATATTTTTAGTAGTATCAGTATGAGTGTCTATGTGGTTTGGTGGAGGTATTACTTAGCACATAGATGCATGAGTGACTGACTCTTTGTATGTGTTTTGAAGACAGCATATGTACAGGACTGTATGGGTGGATGAGTGTCTATATGTGTTTGTTAGTGAGTGAATGACTGTCTCACTAGTGTCTTTATCAGTAACTACATATGTTTTAATCTAGTATATATGAATATTGATGTATATAAGTGAGTATATGTGAGAGTAAGAGATTGTAAGATTTCCTGTTTAAATAAGTATGTGTTTCTATAAGTGATTGTTTAAGAGAATAAATATGTGTAATTTTCAGTAGAAGTAAGGTGGAAGTGTGTGTATAACTCTATATTCAAATAAATGGTTGTTCAATAGTTTATTTGCACGTGTGAATATGTGTGTGAGTAACTTTTGGATGAATGTCGGTGTGTAACAGGATGTATAGGTGTATCTCTTCATATGATGAGTGAGTATATGTATGAGTGACTATATAGAACTGTTGGTGAATGAGTGGATGTGTATATAGATAGTGGAAGTACAGAATTGCTTGTTGTAACTGATATAGGTATGTCCATTTTTTTAAAATTTCAGTTTCTATTTTTGAATATGTGTCTCAAGGGTTACTTTACACTGAGAGGAGGTCTGTGACTGTGTCACAAGGATGGTGTCATCAGTGATGTCATGAGTGATGTCACTGACCATGTCATGAGTGATGTAATATGTGATGTCATCAGCAGTGCATTGCACGCGCAAGTTATAGTGAGTCCGACTAACTATAACGTGGGAATTTCAATGGTTTTATATCAGTAAAATTTGCAGCTAACTATAACTGGTGTGAAACCTATGGTTTTTTCAGTGAATATATATATATATATATATATCCAAGTAAGCGCAGCAGCCGCCGCACTCCGCTATGACCCCTCCTCTTACAACAGCGGTCCGTACTGGGCAGGGAGCCCAATCAATTCAGAACGTTCACACTCACGTCTTTTGGTCAAACGACAGTGCAAAGTACGGACACCAATTCGCGTGTTCTTCAGTTTGTTTATTCAGCCATGACAAAACAGAAACATTGTCTCTCGACGCGTTTCGGGGCTCCTCCCCTTAGTCACGAGTGGTTGGAAAGGTGATTCGTGTAAGCAGTTATAGTGTCAATCACATGGTGAGCAAAAATAAAGTAAACATAAAGAAAATACTGTCGCGTTCACAGACGCGAAAATAATAATGACGACTACTAGGAGCGGCATACTTAATCATGCTAAATATACTCGTGGGAGCCAAATGCCTAATACATAATTTATGGAGAGTGCAATCACATTTTAATGCATAATATTTTTGCAAACTACCTTAGGTCATGAAAATAAATGACAGAATTTAAATTTTGTACGAGTGATGGAATATTCAGAATACCAGCCGTAGCATTTCCATGATAGTACTCATTTACGGTAACAGTTTCTGCCCAAGTGGGCAATTCCCTTCTTGAAGCACACTGTCAGTCAATACTTTAGGGGATTAATCACAAACTCCAATCATAGCCCCTGTGGGCTTGTGTGCAAGTTGACTCTACGTGTAGAGATAACAGTTCCGCCCTTGTGGGCTATTTTAAACATATGTGCTATCCAATCTCTGAATTATTCAGTTCCAACATTCATCATTATTTAAGGTGGTTCTCCCAGTCATTCAAAAAAAGATTCATTCAAGCCGTTCCTAGAAAAGAAGAAAAGAAATGAAATAAATGAAATAAATGACCAGTGATTCAAAAATTAAAAATTAAACACATACCTAACTTTTCACAACTCATGTAAAAAGACAAATAGAAGTTAAAAACAGTTTAGGGCAATACATATTTTTTACATTCTTTTGAATTCTTTAAACATCCCAAAGAGCTCTCACTAGACAAAAACCGTAAAGGGCTCAATAAAACCTGACCATTTTTATCTCATCCTAGATGGACTTCCATCTCTTCATCGTAGTTATGTCCCCCAGGGACCATGGTTTTGTACTGAATAATCATTCTCGATTCTGCTCTGCGTAAATTATGTACACAATTGCCACCTCTCTCATCAAATTTCACAGTACAAGGTACACAAAAGCTCAATAAGTTCACATTTAGATTGTGATGACTCTGAAAGTGACGCGCTATAGGATAAGATTTGTCCATGTTAGTAATAGCACGTAAGTGCTCAAGCACTCTGAGTTTGGCTGGCTTAATTGTGCTACCTATATAGGCTTTATTGCACGAACAGAATAGTGCATAGATCGCATGGTCACTGGTACACGAAGTGTGTTCTTTTATGACAAAAATTTCGGACGTGGGTGACAGTCGTACTCTTTTTAAATTGCGGCTATTTTTACAGGCTTTACAGTTTCTACAGGTAAAAAAACCCTCCACACCTGTGGTTTTTGTTTTTTTTGGAATGACTGCTCTGCATAACTGATCTTTAAGGGACCTCGCTCTCCTAAATGAGATTTGGGGTGAGTCATTGACATATTCAGCTAAATCTGAATCATTTAACAGTAGAGGCCAAAATGTATTAAGGCTCTTTCTAAGCAGGCCTGCTTGGCTACTGTAGGTAGTAATAAACCGTGTCTAGTTGTCATTCTCTTTAGATAAGTCAGTTGTTATTGGTTCTAACAACGATTCTCCTGAACGTTGTTCCACTGCTTTTTGGGCATTTGAGATGATTTTATTGGAGTAGCCTCGCTCAGAAAATCTCGCAATCATGTTTCTTTGTTCAAGTTCAAAAGCTTCCTTAGTACTACAGTTGCGCTTAGCTCTTAAAAGTTCCCCCATTGGAATACTCCTAAGTAAGGAGTTGGGGTGACAACTGCGCGCATGGAGAATGCTATTACCTGCAGTTTGTTTCCTGAACAGGCGTGTTTGCAATTTCTTATTCTCCACTGTGACACATAGATCTAGAAATTCTAGGCTATCTTTGGACCAATTACTGGTAAAGTTTAGATTAAAGTCGTTGAGATTGAGTTCTCCCACAAAACTGGCTGCCTCTTCTTCTGTCCCTTTCCATATCACCATCACGTCATCTATGTACCGCATCCACTCAATAACGTGTGTCCGGTACATAGTAGACCTGTATGTCACTGTCTCCTCCCAGTACCCCATATAGAGACCCGCAAAGCTAGGCGCAAAGCAAGTCCTCATAGAGGTACCAAGGGTCTGCCTGTAGATTTTACCATCGAACAAAAAATTATTTTGCTTGAGACACAGTTCCATCATCATGATTAACATTTTGGTGTGGTGTAAGTACGATACAGATCTTTTAGACAGGAAATGCATGCACACATCTAGTCCCAATTGGTGAGGAATTGAAGTATACAGACTTGTCACATCTAGTGAGAGAAGGGAATAGTCTTCCTCCCACTTCAAAGTCTCGATCTTTTTCGAGAAATCCCCTGAATCTTTTACATAAGATGGTAATTGGCGAACATAGGTCTGCAAAAAATAGTTTACATATTGGGAGGTACATTCAAAGCAGCTACCATTGGAGGAGACAATTGGTCTCCCTGGGGGATTGGTTAAACTCTTATGTATCTTGGGGAGGAGGTACAGAGCTGGCAATTTAGGAAATTTTCAGAATAAAAACCTGTATTCCTCCTCCTCCAATAACCCTCTAGTTCTCCATTCTAAAAGTTGAGTATGGAACAATTTGATCAAATTTTCATATTCCATACGATTGCTCCTGCAGTAGCTGTTTGTATCAGACAATTGTCTCATGCCTTCAATCAATCAATCAATCAATCATCGCATTTATATAGCGCACTACTTACCCAGTGGGTCTCAAGGCGCTGGGGGGAGGTGGATCTGCTACTGCTCGAACAACCAGGTCTTGAGTTGCTTCCTGAAGGCGAGGTGGTCCTGGGTCAGGCGGAGGTGGGTGGGGAGGGAGTTCCATGTTTTGGCGGCGAGGTAGGAGAAGGACCGTCCCCCTGTGGTGGCTCTACGGATGCGGGGGACGGCGGCGAGGGCGTGGCTGGTCGATCGAAGCTGGCGTTTGGGAGCCTAGAAGTTGAGGCGGCTGTTGAAGTATCCTGGGCCTTGGCTGTGTAGGGCTTTGTGTGCGTGGGTGAGGAGACGGAATGTGATTCTCTTGTTGACCGGGAGCCAGTGCAGGTCTCTCAGGTGTCCGGAGATGTGGCTGCGGCGGGGGATGTCCAGGATGAGTCGTGCTGAGGCGTTCTGGATCCGCTGGAGTCTCTTCTGGAGTTTGGCGGTGGTTCCGGCGTAGAGGGTGTTGCCGTAGTCCAGACGGCTGGTGACGAGGGCCTGGGTGACCATCTTCCTGGTCTCGGTGGGGATCCACCGGAAGATCTTACGTAGCATGCGCAGGATGTTGAAGCACGACGAGGAGATGGCGTTGACTTGTCTGGTCATGGAGTGGGAGGAGTCCAGGATGAAGCCCAGGTTGCGTGCGTGGTCTGTTGGTTTGGGTGCGCTGCCTAGGGCGGGGGGCAACCAGGAGTCGTCCCAAGCGGTGGGTGAGGATCCCAGGATGAGGACTTCCGTCTTATCTGAGTTCAGTTTCAGGCGGCTGTTCTTCATCCATTCGGCTACCTCTTCCATCCCTTCGTGAAGGTTGGCTCTGGCGGTGGCGGGGTCCTTGGTAAGGGAGAGGATCAGCTGGGTGTCGTTGGCGTAGGAGATGATGTTGAGGTTGTGCTGGCGTGCGATGTCTGCGAGGGGGCTCATGTAGATGTTGAAGAGGGTTGGACTGAGCGAGGAGTCTTGAGGGACGCCGCAGATGACTTCGGTGGCTTCAGATCTGAACGGAGGGATGCGGACTCTCTGTGTCCTTTCGGCGAGGAAGGAGATGATCCACTCCAGTGCCTTCTCCTGGACTTCGAGGTTGCTGAGGCGTTGTACTAGGGTACGGTGGCAGACAGTGTTGAAGGCCGCGGAGAGGTCGAGGAGGATGAAGGCCGCTGTTTCTCCGTTGTCGAGCAGCGCTCGGATGTCATCGGTGACTGCGATCAGGGAGGTCTCGGTGCCGTGGTTGGCCCGGAAGCCAGACTGCGAGGGGTCGAGGGATCCGTTAATCTCGAGGAAGGCGGCCAGCTTCTTGTTGACGGTCTTCTCGATGACTTTTACAGGAAACGGGAGCAGCGAGATGGGGCGGTAGTTTTTGAGGTCGGTGGGGTTAGCCGATGGCTACTTGAGTAGAGCGCTGAGTTCGGCGTGCTTCCAGCTCTCCGGGAAGGAAGCGGTGTCGAAGGATGTGTTGATGATGTCCCGCAGGTGGGGTGCGATGACAGCGTAGGCCTTGTTGAAGACGTGTTGAGGGCAGGGGTCGGTCAGAGATCCGGAGTGGATGGAGTTCATCGTGCGGACGGTGTCTTCGGTGCTGATTGGAGTCCAGGCGCGGAGGGTGGTGGTGGGGGGCGGTAGTTCGGTCGTGGAGTTCGTCGGTTGAGTGCTGAAGCTGTTGTGTATGTCCGCGATCTTGTTGTGGAAGTAGGAGGCGAGGGAGTTGCAGAGGTCTTGCGAAGGGGTGATGTCGTTGTTTCCGGCGTTGGGGTTGGAGAGCTCTTTGACGATGTCGAAGAGTTCTTTGTTGTTGTGTGCGTTGTTGTCCAGTCGTTCCTTGAATGCAGTTTTCTTGGTGGCGCGGATGAGTTGGTGGTGTTTTCGGGTGGCGAGCTTGAGGGCAGTCATGTTGTCCGGTGTTGGATCTCTGCGCCAGGTTCTCCCGAGAGCTCGGCAGTTCTTCTTGGAGCTCTTGAGTTCGTTGGTGAACCATGGGGCTTTCTTGCTACTGGTTCTGCTGGGCGGGGTCCTCAGGGGGCGAGCTCGTCTGCGCAGTCGCTGATCCACTTCGTGAGGTTCGTGGCCGCCTGGCTAGGGTTCGTTGTGCTGGTGGTGGGTTCATGCTCAGGGAGGACGCGAGCTGGTCGGCTGTGATCTTGTTCCAGCTCCTGCGTGCAGTCTGTTGCTGGTGGTGGTGGATCGTGGTCCTTGCGAAGCTGAAGTGGACACAGCTGTGGTCCGTCCAGTGGAGTCCGGTGGCGTGGCTGAAGGCGATGTCCTTGCTGGATGAGAAGACGGGGTTGAGTGTGTGTCCGGCGTAGTGGGTGGGGGTGGTCACCAGTTGCTTGAGTCCCAGGTTGGCGAGGTTGTCCAGCAGGGTGGTGTGGTTGCGGTCGTTGTTGTTCTCCATGTGGAAGTTGAGGTCCCCGAGGAGGATGTAGTCAGCGGAGCAGAGGGCGTGCGGGCTGATGAAGTCAGCGATGTCTTTGCCGAATTGTGTGCGTTGTCCCGGGGGGTCTGTAGATGAGGGTGCCTCTGAGGGTGGTCTTGGGGTTGATGTGGACCTGAAAGTACAGGTGCTCGGCGGTTGCGAGGGTGTCGTCAGTGTTGCTAGTGATGCGGATGGTGTTCCTGTGGACGATGGCGATGCCTCCTCCGGTGTGGTTGATGCGGTCCCTCCTGATGATCTTGTAGCCGTCTGGGATGGCGATGGCTATGTCGGGCGCTGAAGAGGTGTTCATCCAGGTTTCCGTGAGGAAGGCGACGTCTGGTGACGTTGTGTCGAGCAGGTTCCAGAGCTCGACGGCGTGTCTGTGGACGGAGCGGGTGTTGAGCAGGATGCACTTCAGGTGGTTGCTGCTGTTGCTCGTCGAGGTCTTGAGCACTGCTGGAGTGGTGCAGGTCCGGATGCAGGTTAACTTGCAGGCGTTGCAGCAGAAGGGTCCGTGGGTGCGTCTCGGGTTGGCTCGGTAACAGCCCGGGAGTCGGCCGGCGTTGAGGGCGTTGAGTTCGGTGGCGTTGTAGGTCCGGCGGGTGGGCTGGTGACAGCGGGGGCCAGGGGTCCTTGCGCTGGGCGCGGTCCAGGCGCGGACGGGCGCAGACGGGCTTACCTTTGGCGCACCTTCGGCGCTCAATCGGCGCTCCCGCTGCGCGCATCCGCTGCGCGGTCGCTGAGGGGGCGACATAAGAGGGGAGCCGGGAGGGCGGGTCAGCTGGGAGGCGGGGTCGCGTCCACCAAATCGGGATCGGGTTGAGCAGGCGGCCCTGCGGCGGCTGGGGCGCCGCTCTCAGCGTCGGTGAAGAACTAGCACAGCAAGGGGCTCTGGAGCAGTAGCGCGGTGGAGTGAGGGGGCAACCAGGGCAGAGTTGCAGTGGTCGCTATCCAGGGGTGCAGTGGTCGCTAAGCCTTCCGCTATGTAATTCTCCCTAGTTTGCACTACTATGTTTCCACCTTTGCACTACTATGTTTCCATCTTTGTCACTGTTTTTACAATGGTCTGATCTTTTCTTAGATTTTTAAGCGATTTTAATTGGAATTGAGTGACGTTCCTCCATTTTTGGTGACATTTCTTGTTCTCAATCTTGGTTAATTCATTAGTCATGCATTTTTCAAAAACCTCAATGGTATAATTTCGAATTTGAGGTAAGAATATAGAATTCGGCTTAAAATTAGTGTTAGAACTCAATTCCAATGATACATTGGCTGTAATCAGATCTTGGTAAGGGTCATGACTCTCATCCCATTCCTCACTTAGTACATTGAGGGAGTGTGCCAGATTGACCTCCGCAATACTCAAATGATGTGGTTGATCTATGATGGCAGCATTGTCTTTCCCTGTTTTAGTAGCATACCATTTCCTTATTTTTAATTTTCTTGTAAAGAAAAATAAATCAATCTTACTCTGGGTAAAGTTAAACATTTTAGACGGACAAAATGTTAATCCTAAAGATAACAACTGTACCTCATCGTTGGTCAGAATCCGATCTGACAGATTAATCACTGTTTTCTTCTCCATCATTTCGTTTTCAGTTGGCCCCTTGTACGCCTTCCCACCGGGCTTCCTAGATTTCCTAATGACGATGTATTTTTGCCTTTTCCTCCTCTGTTGCCTCTTCCACGCCCTTGATACCCCTGTTGGTTGCTGCCTTGCTTGTCTTGCATCACCATCGAAAATTCCATTAAAACATTGGTTTTTACTCCTGAAAAATCGCTTCCCACGGAGTAATCACTGCCACTGATACCACTCGCGATTGATTGTAAGCCAACTTCAGTTACATTTACGGATGTACTGGCTAGCTCTCCGGTTTGTTCAAGAGGCTTAGACTGTGATTGCATTGCCGCTCTTATCTTGTCATACTTTTTGGCAAAAGTCAATATATGCCCTCGTTGGTAATCCACCAGGTCTCTCTGGAATTTTCTTTGCTTTCTATTTCTGATGTCAGTCTCAATTTTATCAAGATTTGCTTCTATTTTATCCATTTCGGCTTTGAACTCCTCATTTGAGCACATATCTTTAAGTTCTTTGGTTAGTGCTTCAATTTCCAGATTTAGTTTATCAGTGTCTTTGGAAGCAAATTTGACTAACATCCGCAGCATGTTAATTGAGCATTCATGATTATTAGCCGCCCACTCCGTAACCAATTCAGGATCAGGGTTTTGAAATGTCGGGGTTACGAAACTCCGCAGCCCACCTGGAATTCTTGATGCATCCACATATTTCTGCAGGGTCGTTGCCTCCCACCACTTGTTTTGTTCAAGCTTTAGAGCCTTCCACAGTTTGTCCCATAAGACTCTCTTTGGGGATTTCAAAGTATCAGCACTTGCCGTGCCTGGTGTTCCTGTGATTTTACTGCAGTCTTGGAATTCGCTGCTTTTGCCCATTTTTCTCTTCTTTCCGCTGCCATTGATATTGCTGATTTGGCGCGTGTTAACTTTTATACACCTTATGATCACGCTACCACTTTCTCTTCTCATGTATTCTGAAACGAGAAGCGTTTAATGTTCTGTTTACGGATTTGGTTAATTTAACAACGGGTAGCTGTTGTTGTTCAGCGCACCTTCCTCTCAGATTTATATTCAAGTCGAGGTTTACGCGTTGCTCAGTAACACAGTCAAACCCATGTGTTTACAACAATCCGTGGGTTGGGTCAAATCATTAAATCCAAGTAAGCGCAGCAGCCGCCGCACTCCGCTATGACCCCTCCTCTTACAACAGCGGTCCGTACCGGTCTGCGAGCCCAATCAATTCAGAACGTTCACACTCACGTCTTTTGGTCAAACGACAGTGCAAAGTACGGACACCAATTCGCGTGTTCTTCAGTTTGTTTATTCAGCCATGACAAAACAGAAACAATGTCTCTCGACGCGTTTTGGGGCTCCTCCCCTTAGTCACGAGTGGTTGGAAAGGTGATTTGTGCAAGCAGTTATAGTGTCAATCACATGGTGTGCAAAAATAAAGTAAACATAAAGAAAATACTGTCGCGTTCACAGACGCGAAAATAATAATGACGACTACTAGGAGCGGCATACTTAATCATGCTAAATATACTCGTGGGAGCCAAATACCTAATACATAATTTATGGAGAGTGCAATCACATTTTAATGCATAATATTTTTGCAAACTACCTTAGGTCATAAAAATAAATGACAAACTTTAAATTTTGTACGAGTGATGGAATACTCAGAATACCAGACGTAGCATTTCCATGATAGTACTCATTTACAGTAACAGTTTCTGCCCAAGTGGGCAATTCCCTTCTTGAAGCACACTGTCACTCAATACTTTAGGAGATTAATCACAAACTCCATAATACAAGTGGGGAAGTGTTGAAAAATGAAAAAACTTATAAAGCATGATGATTAAATTATCGGAACCACAACCTCTTTACGCATTAGATATTTAATTATGTGCAATGTATACTGATGAATTGATACAGATAAATAATGCTCTGACGCTGTTATCATTTGTTCCCACTAATATTTTATCCTTCCAAAATGGCCGATACGTTTACCTTACCTAGTACAGCACCTAGTGTGTGTTTTTCAAAGAAGGAAGGTGTCCGAGTATCTTTTTGATATACGAAAAGATCGCTGAAAGAAATATATATATATATATATATATATATATATATATATATATATATATATATATATATATATATATATATGATGTCACTGACCATGTCATGAGTGATGTAATAAGTGACGTCATCAGCAGTGCATTGCAGGCGCGCAAGTTATAGTGAGTCCAACTAACTATAACGTGGGAATTTCCATGGTTTTATGTCAGTAAAATTTCCAGCTAACTATAACTGGTGTGAAACCTATGGTTTTTTCAGTGAATTTAATAGGTTTTTTAAATGCTAATTCCTAACTATAACTGGTGTGAAACCTATGTTTTTTTCAGTGAATTTCATAGGTTTTTTAAATGCTAATTCCTAACTACAACTGGTGTGAAACCTATGGTTTTTTCAGTGAATTTCAAAGGTTTTTTAATAGCAAATTTCTATAGCTATGAAATGTAATATATTTTTTAAAATAATGAATCCTATATTGTATATTTATGGAATACTATATTTTTTATGTATATTCATATATTTTCTTTTTTTTTGCCTTGGAGCGCTCACCGGTAAGCGCAGTATTCCGGCGCGCCCCGGTGCGCGGACCGGGGCGCGTCCCAGTAGCGCACCCCAAAAAGAAAGAAAAAAAATTATGAAGAAGTGAACATGAAGAAAAGGGACAGAGAGAGTGGTGTTAAGAGAAAGAGAGCTTGAGGGAGGACCTCAGAGGGACTGTGTAATAGATAGTAAAACAGAGAAAAGGTGTTAGAGGAAGTAACTGAGAAAAGGAAAGACATGGGATTTAACAGAGCGAAAGGACAGAGAGAGTAAAGGAAGGAGTGACAGAAAGGGACTGAGTGAACCAGAAAAAAAAGGTAAGTGAGGGAGTGTAGGTGAGCAGGTAGACTGAAAGAAGTTGAATGTGGTAGGAAAGTAAGGAAAAGAGAAGTAAACATGGAGGATAAGAATAAGTGAGGGAAGCAGATTAAGGAAATGGGGGTGAGGTAGGGTGAGAGAAAAATAGTGAGGTTAAAGCAAAGGGTGATGACAAACTACATTTTTTTGTCACACTTACCATATAATTAATGTAAACTTAATTACATGTTTTTACTACACTTTGTATCTGTGAAAGAGAGAAGAAAAAATAAGTTATAATTAGTAAAATATATATTTTAAAATAGAAGAGACAGGTCTAGAGTTAAAAAATCATAAAAGTGTACTAAGAAATAAAGCAAGAGTGAAGGATACAGAAAGGGAAATAAAGTAATGTCGAAGGACAAAAAGAGGGAAAAAGAAATAGAAGGAGAGCAAATTACTAAGAGTAAGGCAGATAAATTCAGTCACAGAGAGGAAGAGAAGAAGAGAGAAATGAACTGAAGGTAAGTAAGATACTAAAATAATGTGAGTTACCAAAACTAAATCAGGAAAGAGGAGTAAGTAAAAGGGGAATGAGTGCGAGGGAAAGGAGTATGAATGAGGATCCATTTACAAGAAAGAGGAACGGAAGATGACTGAGAGTGAGTGAAGGGGAGTCACAGAGTGAAGGGATGAAGGGAGTGAGGATAATATAGAAGGATTGAGGGAAAAGGAGTGAGGAAGTAAGTACACAGAAAGACTAAGGGAAAGACTGAGTGAAGTGCAGTACAATGAGTGAAGAAAGGAAAAAGAGTAAAGGAGCAAAAGAAGGAAAGAGAGGGGAAGAGGACTAAAGCAGTGGTACTGAGAGAATGTGAGAAAGCTGAAAAGGGGTGCAAGGGAGAGAGGGGATGCAGACAGTTGAAATGGGATTGAGGGGTTGTGAAAGAAGTGGAGTAAAGCAACAGCGATGAAACACAGTGAGAGAAAGGCAGTGTGAGTGAGTAAAGAGAGCTGAAAAAGGGTGGAAAAATGAAAGTGAGTGTGAGACAACAGGAATACAATACAAATTACATGATACAAACTATAGAATAACTTGTACAACATGTTAGATAGTTTAGTTTTGCTGTTCTCAGAATATATTGAATTTCACTAAAAACAGTGAGTTCAAACTATTCATCATATGACAGCGGGGAAAAAAACCACAATCTAAAAGATTGTGTTTTAAAAAACCCATATAAACTTACAAATCATATATGTACACTAATCTTTCATTCACTTACTTTTCCTTGAGGCCAAATAGTAGATCGTGAAGGTCCTTTTTGTTGGAAAATACTCTGCTGTTCTTTTAAAATTCCATTTCATCGACTTTCTATAAAAAACATCTGAAATAATTCTCAATGTTTTCATTTTCCTCCTTGTGTTAAGTTATGACTCTTTGCTCATACCTTCAACGTTCCTTACGGCCAAATAGTGTCAGATATATCAGTATGTTTTTAAATTTCTCAAATAAAACTCTGAAATTACCGTTTACCCGATGTTTTGACAGAAAAGCTCATATGACATTTTCACAATGTTTAAATATTCATATTCCCTTTTTGGATCACTCATGTTCAACATTTCCTATAATACTGATATCACTTACTATGAGATCCACTTACAGTACCTATATGAGAACTGGATTTTTTATATTATGTTGATCACTTTTACTCACAATATAATTTTAAACAGTAGACTAACTTTTATTAACGGCTCCCATCTTCATGGGCCAATTACCTTTACTTAAACTTTGGTTCTAAAAACACTAGGTAAGAATTTTTTAAGTCAAAAGGCAAATGTTGTTAATAAGTCAAATGAGAATCATTGCAATAAGTCCAACCTTTTTGACATTTTAAATAAGCTGTATAATGCCCTGATGTTGTTGTAGGACCGTCATGATAAATAATAGCTACAGTTGCAAAGGTTCTTCCTGAAATTGAAAACTGAGAAGCCACAACATTTTTGATACAAGTTGTCAATTTAGTTCCATCAGGTCTACATCGTTGGAACACTAAAATGACATACTGACCATAAGTTTGTATAAATAATGTGGACAGCATTGGACACTCAAATTGGGTACACACCATATTATGATCAGCTACTTTAACTAGATTATTAAATGACACTGATTTGCAGTCTGGTAAAGTCAAATATTTAAATCTTTCAGTGTCTATTCTAGTAGTACTTGATAAACTACAATTGTCGCAGTCATGCTGCCATTGATAAGAATGGCTAAAAAGATTTTCTACATCTACACCTTCATCTTCCAAAACACCAAACATATACATTATAAATTCCTGACAATCCTGCTGAATGTTCTGTGAAAATTTTTCTTGACCAGAACATATGTCTAAAATATTTCGAATTTCTGTTACACTTTCTATTTTTGCTCTATCACTGCTACATTTCTCAAACACAGAATTCAATAAACCGAACAATCTTTGATCCCGATTTTCAACAATCTGTTCTTGTAAAGTTTGAAGAAAAAAAACAACATTAACCACTACATTAGCATAGAAGTTGACACCAGAACTGTTTTCAAACTGAAATCCAACAACATTTCATCAGAATCCTTTTTCTTTCTGTTTTCAATTACATTTTTATCTACTTTTTGTCTTTTTGCTACTACCTCACTGCAATTATTCTCATTTCTTCTTTTTCGACCTACCACACGTTTTTCAAACAGAGGATATTGAGGCAAATGTGAAGCATACTCTCTTCTTAACCTATTGTATTCTTTAACACAATCTAGATCTGCACAAATCTTTGTCTCATCACACTTAATCAAGTACAATCCTGATAAAGTTCTGACTCGTGATAATGCCACATATGCCATACCCTCTTTAAACACAGAACTTCCAATATTCACCAAAGCACTATCTATTTTTGGCAAACATATAAGTCTTTTACAAGCAACAATCTAGCAGAACAATGACTGATTTGTTGTACTTGCTCAATGCCATCAAATTTAATTTTTAAAAATTCAATTCCATCTCTATTTCTATAATTCACAAAATCAACAACATGATCCATTGCTCCATTTACCAGACCTCTTTCAACATTTAAATTCTTTCTCAAAATAATACGACAATTAAAACACACATTCAGAGTCTTTTCAAAACCAGCTGTTTTAGATATACTCTTCTCTAATGAATCCAATTTTGATTTCAAATTTTCCGACAAAATAATTGTTGCTCCCATATGCTCAATTTTATCTATTGCTTCCAGTTTCACAATCTCTTCATTTTCTAATTTTAACATTTTGTTGTTGAAGATGGAACATTCTTGCAGAGTTGGCATCGAACATATCCCAGATTTCTTCTCAGTAATTTTCTTAAAAATATTTTCTGGAAGAATGTTTTCATTTGGATGCAAATTTGAAATTAATCGTGCATTTAAAGCTTCTTTCCCATGCTCGCTTACTTTTCCGATTCTTATATCTTGTAGAAATTTTTTATAATCTTCATCCTTTGCCTGTCGCATATTTTGAAACAGTTCTGCATATTTGAAATGTAACCATATATTAACGTTTCCAATGCTTCCAAGGGACTTCCTGGTATCTTCAAGTGTAAGCATTTTAAACACTGGTTGTCCTTTTACTGGAGTCAACTGCAGTAGATCTCCAAAACCAATAATGTGTTTTCCTCCAAATAACACATCATACTCTGTTCTAAGAATTTCTTGCATTCTCAAATGCACAAAAGCAAGCATTAGATTTGAGACCATGCTTACTTCATCAATGATAAGAAGTTTCATGTTCTTCAGGACTCTGGAAACTTCAGAACACGCATCTCCAGATACCTTGTTGTAATGCAATTTATTATCATGCTCAACTGGCAGCATCAGTAAACGATGTAGAGTAATCCCTTTAATGTTATGTGCTGCCAGTCCAGTTGGAGCGGTTACAACACAAGACAGCGGTGATTCAGTCCTTTCTGCAGATAAGTTGCAATTGCTTTAATCAGAATTTTTTTTCCTGTTCCCGCTTATCCACGTACGTACAGTCGGACAGGTTTAAATGATGTACTTGAGCACTCTTTTTTCTCATCCCTGAATCCATGTTCAATCTGTTCTGTGACTTCGTCATATATCTTTTTCTGCTCAACATTTAGTTGCTTTACCAAATCTTCTAAGTTAACTACATCCTCTTGAGCTTGTTCAATAGCTCTTTCCACCTCATCCATGACAGTGGCAGTTTCATTTTGGATAATTGGTCCTCCTAGTGGATCCTGACTCAATGAAGTAGAACTCTGACTGTCTTGAGAACTGTCTCTAGCAATCTCTTCAGCAATTGTGGCTTCTTGCTGTATTTATTCGTTCAACATTTGCAGATAATTTGGAAAAACTGGACATTCTATGGTATCTTTGTTTGCATTAAAAGAATCTTCGTAACAGAGAAAATCTCCAAGTAGTTCCTCTTCTGTACGCCATGGCTTAAAGAGTTGCAAAAGAGCTAAATAGTAAAAGTCTCTTTTGTCTGGAGTTTCGCAACTCAATTTTCGATGATTAATCAAATGGCCTTTTCTCTGCTTCACTAGACATCCTTCATACCCAATGACAGCATATTTTCCATTTTTGATATTTTATGTGATATTCCTATTATAACTATAGTTTTGCAGAACTTCATACAAACAAGTGTTCTCAAGGTGAGTACTTCTATTTGGATAGTATGTATCCAACATGTTTGTCTTCAAAATATCTGTACTGCTTGGTTCATTCTCCCTGTTACCATAGCAATTCCCTCCTTACTGAACTCTCAGGTTCAAAAGTTTATTCTACAATGTTGCAAATGAAGTCAGCAAGGATGTTTGACCTCTCAATACACCAGCTTATCCGGTGCATTATTGCTTTAATTGACTTTTTCTTAACCATTCAAATTGCTTCTTTCACAAAACACAACCATGCACCCTAATGTTTAGTTTTCAACTATCTAAATCCACCAATCATTGCTTGTGCTTCAAGGCCACTGAAACTCCACAGTTTTTTTTTGCATACTCCTACTGTTCCGACTGCCATTTCATTCCCACACTTCATCTGACTGCACCGGATCACGGCAAGCATCTTGTCCATCTGCAACAACTTCTGACGGTCCTGGGTGGCAGCGTCCTCCAGGTCAGAGATCCTGGTTTCCACGTGCAATAAGCGATTGTCATGGGAGTCCACCCGGGACTTCACCTTGTCCAGGCGGGTCGAGAGTTGGTCTAGCTGAGCAGCAATACCAGTCACCATAGATTTGACTTCTAGCATAATGGCCTTGAGATCGTCCTCTCGGGATGGGGGGATCTCCATACCACCAGCGAGGTCAGAGCCCTCAGCACCCGCAACGTCCGGGTGGGAAGATCTGCGCAACTCGAAGGCGATCTTGGGCTGTTTAGGATCACTCTTAACCATGGTGTAAGCCTTCAGCAGGCCAGTGACAGCACTGATGGACTTGGGAGTAGCAGCAACGCAGCAGCCCCAGTAGCAGGCAGCAGGAAGGGGTGCACTGTAGATGGGTGTCAGCCAGGACCACTACATAAGGCGCAACAGAGGCAACCCCGGGAGCAGCAAGAAAGAAGCGGGGAGCGTCCGGATGCCACCAGGACGGCCCGGGCAAACGTTGAGACAAGCTGGGACAGTGTTGCGCCGAGCTCCCGACAGGCTGGCCAGCAAAGGAAAGTGTGCAGCATTTTGAGGAG
This sequence comes from Lissotriton vulgaris, assembly GCF_964263255.1. Classification (NCBI taxonomy): domain Eukaryota; kingdom Metazoa; phylum Chordata; class Amphibia; order Caudata; family Salamandridae; genus Lissotriton; species Lissotriton vulgaris. The sequence goes on along the minus strand of NC_141696.1, from coordinate 1,087,741,034 downwards.
CGGGGCACACCGCAGCCAACCAGGCCGCACCCCTCAGGAACCACACCGGGCATCAGGGGGTGCCACTACAGGAGGCAGGAGGTAAGTACTGACGTGAAGCCTGAGGAAAAACCTGCCTCGCAATCGGTGGTCAAGCAAGGCATCCACACCTCAACAGTGGCGGTCTTCAGCAATACACTCCAAGGGAGGGCCGCGACAGCCACACACAGCCAAATTGTCAGCAAGAGCACAAGGTTTGAGGAAAGCAGATCCAGCAGCAGAGCCTCTCCAGGGGCGGCAGGGATGGAAGGAGAGGCAGGTGGTGTCGCCGTGACCCTCCACAGGACAATGTGGGCCGCGCCCAGGCAGAAGGAATGAGAGGTGGCAGCAGTGCTCCAGTGTGCCCAGGGCGACTCCACCTAGTCCGCAGAAATAGTGCGGGGTCACATGCTCCAACCCCCAGGCATAAGGCAGCAGCCAGTAGTCGTCAGACAGCAAAAGGTAGGGCCCACCAGATCCGGACACAGCAGTGGTGAGGGATTGCCCCCAAAGCAGGACCCAGCGTGGAGTGGAGCAGAGGGTCGTCATTGCACATCAGGCCTTTTGGCCTTTTGGTCTTTAGGCCTAGCAATCAATCTACCTCTCATTACTCCCTATCATCCTGCCAGACAGCTGCGTTCAACCGATGCCAATCTGGCTATTGTTCCTAAAATAAAGAAAACAAGATCGGGAGGCCGCTCCTTTTCCTATAATGTGGCCAAAATGTGGAATGCTCTTCCCCAGCATCTAAGGTCTAACCCCGATCTCATCTCATTTCGCAAACAGCTGAAAACGCTCCTGTTTAACAATCAGTAGTTGGGTAGATATCCTTCCTTCAAGCAACCTAAGTCTCAGTGGTAATCTTAGCGCTTGGACGCCTCAGGGCAGCTATGTGCGCTCTATAAAAATCATTTCATTCATTCATTCATGCCTTTCTCAGCTTGCTTAAAGAAAACGCGCTCCAACCAGTTAATGTATATAACCAGGTAGGTTGATGTCCATTGGTTGTGGCGGCTCGACATGGAAGAGGGACTAGCGTGTTCCACGGAGCATAGTCTTAATCCCATATAGATGCATTATGGGAAATGTGGTCTGCGGGTTTGGCGAATGTTCTTACCAATGATATGCATCCTGTTGTATACAGGCACCCTAACAGACCTTGTGCCACAAACCAGAGAGCGTTGTAGATGAGCCCCTCTCCGGGGGCCTCCTCGTCCACCTCCATAGCCACTAAGCACCATTCACATGAGTCTGTCATATGGACGTGGTTCCCCATGAGATTTTATCCAACACAATTCCATCAGAGACAGAAAATGCAGAAATGTTCACAAGGAACAGGTCTCTTTGCAGTTTATGTAAAGGAGAATGAGGTTTTAACACCTTAGTTACCAGTTCCAGAGCAGAGTGTTCTAGAAGGTAATGTCATTTTTAAAGCAAGAAAAATACTGTAACAAATCCAATCCAATGGAACAGATAAAACAGTGAAATGGAAATCCAAATATAGGACCATGGAGGCATCAGATAAGTTTGTTTCAGCCTTAAAAGACTTGCATGTAGTGTAGAATGCAAAGATTCTGAAGAAAACTCATCCGTGTTGGTAAGATAGCCAGAGGCAGTGTGTGCAAAAACAGGAAGCTCTGTGGTAATGGAGAACTGGTAAACACTTCTAAAGGTGGTTGGTAATAAACAGCTTTTATGTGAGGAATAGCAGTAGAAAACTGTAAATGTCCATCTGGTGTCCAGCCTGTATTAGCAGTAGTAATGGGAAGTATTATCTTAAGTTCTGAGGCGAGAAAAAAAAATATATGGATTGTTATTTTTTGTACAGGGATGTCATGTATGTTAGCGAGAGCAGACAGGTAACTGCCAAAGAGCGCTTGTGGCCTACTGTGTCGGACTGGCCATATGGTGCGCTTTGATCAGGTCAATAGACACAAACCGTTTGTTTCTACAACCAGCAAGCAGTGGCAAAATCTGGTACCTTTAATTCCAAGTACTGAAACTGGTGCTCTATATGATGGGCTGAATTCTTTCTTTTCTGTAATCTTCTCTTAAACTAGATCCCCAATCTTAGGACTCCAGGTAGAAGTTCCTAGTTGCACCTTCAGTTTATCAGTGGCAGAATGCGTGGAAATTCAATTTGAACACTCATCTTTGAAATCTTGGAGTTCCTGTAAGACAGAGAAACGTTCAATGATGTCAAAAGGTGTGTCTGCTTTCACAGTGGCAGGGTTATCTAGATCTGAAATGTACATCTGGGCCACAAATAAAGTTTCATAGCAGGCTACTCAAGGATCATCTATGCAGATTATTTAAAGCTCTCTGGACTCCAGACAAGTGATGGATCCAACTATGACCTGAACCAAACCGTCTAGCTGTTAAAGACTGCTTTAAGACACACTTTTTCCATACTGCTATCGATTTTCCCTCAGGATGATAGGGGAGGAATAATGTACAGCAACACGCATGGTGTCCGTAGTCTCCCTGAAAGCCTTAGAGACGAATGCTGGGCCCTGGCGTGAGGGGAATTCTACTACTGCATATGTCCTGAGGTAGACTTGCAAGTACTTAATAATAGTTTTAGTGTCAGCCGATCATTGTAGCAGCAGCAGAATTAAAAGAAGCTTAACATCATGTTAGACAGCCTATTTATCCTAAAAGCAGAAAAATAAAAGGTAAAAAATTAAGGAATAGATTCTTCCTCCCTGCCTGCCAAGGGAAGATAAAAATAAGATGCCAAGGTGGAGGAGAGAATAGTTAAATTATAATAACAGTTATGGGGAGCCCTATTACCAATCAGTACTAGACAGTGTAAGGGAGGGCAAAAGGTGCCACCCTGGAGGATTGGCTTCCGAGGTACCATTTAGCTCATCATTGGGGCCCTTTATGGTGCTACTTGAATTGTTCGTTACTTCAAAATTTTGAAGCGGCCTCAGCTGTTTCAAGAAATTTTACCATTCGGCAACTCAGTTGGATGTCATCTCCTTTGAAGCACGCTAGGGCCGCTTGCCTGCAGGTCTGTATGTTACGAATGTTGAAAAGTGGTTGCAGGAGGACGTGGCGATCTTGGGTGAGCTTGGTGCAGGTAGTGATCAGATGAACTATATTTTCCTTGCCAATCCCTCAGAGTCGGCATGTTGTAGGTAGGTGTGGCCGTAACCATGGAGGTAGGTGAGCAGCTGACGGCAGTAGACCTAGGCGATATTTCAAGAATTTCTCTTTAGATTTTTTAGTGAAGCCTACTTGCAGATAGGTTTGAGGCAAGAGCATGGTGTATGATTAAACTGTAAGCCAGCATTGAGCCCGCTCTATTAGGGCGGCTTTGTCCTGAAGCAATGATTCCTTCCGTACTCTTTTGTTGACCACCTTTTTGAAGAGTGCTGTGGAGCCTGAAAGTTCCCAGAGTTGCTGTAAGCCAAGGTCCTCAATGGCTGCTTCCAAGTACCGCCTTGCCGGGCATGTTTCTTTATTTTGAAGTTCCTTCCACAGGAGAGCGTTTACGGTCTTCGGGTCCCCCCTGCTTACTTTATGCCAGGTTTTTATGTAGGCTCCCTTGCGCGCCAGCTCTTCTTTTTGTAACCCGAACTCTGGTCTCATTTGGGCAGGCAATGCATACCTTGGAAGGCCGAAGATCATGCGAAGTGCTTTTGCTAATTTTCTGTCTAGTAAGGGAGCATCCCTCCCCCTCACAGCTTCGCTGCCATAAGTGATTGATGGAACTAATTTTGCCTGGATTACTTTTATGAGAGGAAGTAAGCTTGGCCCCGAAACTGTGTTTTTGAGATTTCTGAGCGCCACCGCAGCGATTAGTCCTCTCCTTTTTATGGCTTCACATTGCGGCTTGAAATTGCCCTTGTGATCTATGATGACCCCCAGATATCGATATTCGCTGACCTTTTCTAGCTTTCTAGATGACAAGAGCCAGTTTCGTGTTGCTTTCTTTTTAGAAAGGTTAATACACATGATTTTTGATTTTTCACGATTGATGGTAAGCCTGTTAGCAGCGGAGTATCTTGAGGGGATGTCTAACAGCCGCTGAAGGCCAACCGGGGTCCGGCTGATGAGTAACAGGTCGTCTGCGTAGAATACATTTGAGATCTGTGAGCCCCTAGCTTTGGACCGTGGTAGTTGCATTCATTTAATAGTATAGATAGTTCTCCCATAAAAAGATTAAAAAGTATTGGGGCGAGTACACAGCCCTGTTTGACTCCTATATATGTTTGAATCGTTTTTGTTAGCTAACCACCGCTGTCTCGCTGTGTAGGAGAATTAATTGGCTTAAAAGCAGCGGGGGAATGATCAACTTGTGTCGTTTTTCCCACAAAAGGTTTCTGTCCACGTGATCAAAAGCCGAGCTATAGTCAATATAGCACAAGTAGAGTGGATGGTTCACTTCTTGGGCCGCATCAATTAATAAAGAAAGAGCTAAGATATTAGAGGTAGTTCCCATACCTTTGCAGAAACCTGTTTGGTTGTATGGGATTGTTGAAACTTCGGCTGCCCAGGGTGACAGTTCCTCTAGAAGCAGACCCGCAAAGAATTTAGCTTTGTTATCGAGCAGAGCCACTAGCCGATAATTTTTTGGGTCGCTTTGGTCACCCTTTTTGAAGATGGGGGAAATAATGGCTCCCCTCCATGATAACGGGATTGATGATGTCTGCAAAATCTTGACGAACATTGGTCTGAGGGCGGCTGCCCAAAAATCGGGATCTTGCTTGAACAATATGGGGGGGATCCCATTTGGTCCCGGGGCCCCCACACGCCTTCCCTTTGATATTTGATAACAGATCGAGGCGCACTTAATTTCAATTGTCTGGTCTTGCTGCTGGGGCTCGTAATGGTCACAGCTGAGTGTTAAACGTTCCTCGGTGTCTTTTATGAATTTGGACGTTCCTTGAGTGTTAGTATCAGTACCCTTGAAATATTATCCAATCATCTTCAGGGACAAAGGAAATAATGCCTTAACTCCTGCCCGTAGACAAATTGTTGATTTTTCTCCAAAATTGAGCGCTGTTGTTTGATTTGGCGTCATATAGGAATTTGGCCCACAGGGACTCTTCAGAATCTCGCTTAAGCCGCCAAACCAGCCTCCTGCGATCACGCTTTAACTGCCTCAGTTCTTCCTTGGCAACAGGGTCTTTCTTTAGCCTTCATAACTTTTGGCCGATGAGAGTTTTTAGATGTTTTAGATGAACATTATTTTTAAAAGCGTGATTGAGATGCCACGTCGGATTGACAGACTTTCCCCCTCCGTCACACTGGTTTTTCCTCTGTCTTTTTCCCATGATTTTGCGTAGTGTTTCTGTAAATTTCTCCCAGCTGGAAATTAGATCTGTTGTTTCATTTTGGGCTTTGCCAAGTGCTTGCTTTGCATAGAGCAGAAGCCCCGAAGGGTCGTCTGTTCTGCACTTTAATCGACTATTGTTTACTATGTAAACTAGTTCATGCCCAATGGCGCGTGCTGGGCTTGAAATTGCAGAAGCCTCTAGAGTCATTTCTTGTGGTAAGTGGTCACTGTAGTCAAGTAAACCGATATGAAAGTCAGTTGTCACTTGAAATAAATTACCAGAGAGGAAGGTGAAGCCGATTGTTGAACAGGTTATTGTACTGTGGACTGTTGCTGCTTGGGGACGATCCCCTGGGAATCTCCCATTAAGCGCTCGTAGACCAAGTTCTTCAAGAGTTACTAAAAGTCGCTGTGCTGCTTTAGTACTTCTTCCCCCTGATGAGTTGTCCTGAGAGTAATATTCCAATACAAATGGATCCTCAACGGTGCTGACTTCAGTGGCCGATTTATTAAGCATGTTCTGATTGAAGTCGCCGCTAATAATCAGACTATTAATATCCTCTGCAGTTAATAGCTATATAAGCTCTTCTTTCAGTTGCAGGGCTCCTTGATTCTTGCCTCGGGATGTAGGTAAAGGTTGACTAAAATTAACCCCTCCATCTTTCCCTGGTCTCGAATGGAAATTCGGGATACTTGCATTGCATTGGGGGAGTCTTGATTGTATGGTAGCGGGACTACTGTACGCATTCTTTTTAACGAACAATAAGTGACAAGGCCCCCTTTTTTGTGGCCAAATCATGCAGACTGGGTTGGAGGGATGAAATGCAGGGTGAATCCTGGAAATGGTGGAGGAGAGTCTGACCAAGTTTCTTGCAAGGCTATGATGTCGAAGCTTTGCAAGTAGAGATTTAGTTCCGAGTCCATAAGCTTATCCCCAATGCCGTTGATGTTCCAGGAGTAGACTTTAAAGTTTTTAAGAGAATTCCCTGTTTCAGACTTGTCATGTCATGTTTTTCTGGCTTATTATTTATAGTCCTGGATAACCATGTCCAGCCTGAGTTAGTTCGCTCATTCCCGGCATATTGCCTTCTTACGCCTAGTCCTTTTGGTTCTGAACTGGCCGGGGAGTTGCTGCGAGCCCCTCCCAATACAGAGAGCAAGTGATGGTCCTGATTGGCCTGTTTTTGTGCGTTCCGGTGTACAAAGTCTCTTGCCAAGGGATCGGGGTATCTAGGTTTTACAAATGGGCAAAGTATTATGCCCCAGCTATTGAGTTTCGCTTGTTCATTGAGCACGCTCTCAGCCACCTCTGTTGAGGCCCATACAGTTTTGGTGACCTCCATCCCCGGGTGTTCCAGTGAAACTGTGAATTCGACTGAGTCGAGATCGTTGCTGGATATGTTTGTCAGGGTATCAATGGAGTTTAGCAAACGTACAATGTTACCCCTGTTTAGGATGTCAAAAGCACCCCTTGACGTGTATTCCGGGATTAATAAAATTGTGGGGTTGCCTAAATGCTCTTTTATCCGTTTGGGGCTGATCAGCTGGCTTGTGGGGGTAATCTCAACCCTGGTGGTTTCCTCTGCTGGCATTCTCTGATCAGGGGCCTTTGGTTCATCTGCTTCACTTACAACCTGTTTTGAAGAACTTCCGGTTGGTATGGCTTCAGGGGGATGATCTAATTGTACCCCTTTATCCGCTTTGGGAGGTGGATTTTTGGTTCTTATGGTGCTCGTGCTAATAATAGTTCTTTCCCCACAATCGATCAGACCCTCGCTTGTGTCAGATTTTATAATATTTGCACTGCCCCTCAGGGCGGGCCCGTCAACTTTTGTTGGGGGTCGTCGTGTTAAAAGTATTATTTTTCGATTCTTTTTCCTTTGGCTCGTATGCCACTGATCCTGATTAGGGAAGGGGCGTGAGTCTAATTCCATGTCTATCTCGGGACTCGTTAGAGCCCACTTGTCAGGCGTTAGGTCTGAAGGCAAGATCCTGACTTGGTTATTCTTAACTTTCCCTTCAGCCAGAGTGCCTAGCTTTGACTTGCGGCCCTTCCTCCTTTGCTTTCTGCCCCCCTTTGGGGAGCGTCCATGGTCCCTTGGGACATCCTTTTGGTTGGGTTACCAAGTCGGGAATGAGCCATTATTCGCTGCTACCAGGATTTCTCCTTCCCTGATATGTCCTTGCGCTCTCAATAGCGTTGCCTTTTCCTCTTCCCTTGCCAGCTTGTCTTTTTTTATTAGGGGGGGGCCCTCAGTAGGAGTTAAAATGTCTCTGTTTGCCATGCTCTATTTGTTCTCTCCAGATGACCTGTTGGTGAACTGTTTTTGACGGCCTCTCTGATACCTGTAAGGAGGTTGTCCATTGCTCCAGGAAGTGTAGCCAGCTTGTCCACAATTGCAATGCCAGGACAATTTGATTGTATAAGTGCTGTCTCCTCTTGTTCCCTTTTGACCAGACTGTTCAATTCAGCTAGCTTGTTATCGATGTTAGAGACAAAAACTGATAGTGAGTGTAGAACTGTTAACTGAAGGTCCATTTTGTCCGATTGATATTGGATGGCGTTAACAGACAGTTGCATTGTTTGCAAGAGAGATTCCCATACGTCTACCTTAGTTTGCGGTGATGCAATTGTGGAGCCTTGCATTTTGGGCTTCTTACAGCTTCTTTTGGGGCCACATGAGGCTGAGAGGTTAAGTTTTATTAAAGGACTGGACACATTAATACAAATTGTACACTATAATCGTGGGTCAAAGACATAGTCAACATCAGTAGCTGTTAAGGAGGTGCCATTGTACCCATTTTGGATGTAAGGCATTTGCGTTAGGCATGCTTACCTTAGTGACAACCTCTAAGGCTGGGACAGGAGAAAGACAATTTGTGTTTCCCCTGAGACAGCGGTCTTTCCTTAATGACAGATGTCTGAATTTCAGTCAGTATTTTTTGCTGTCTAAGCAAAACACATTTCAGCATTAGAAAATAAATGTGGTTTATATGCAATTGGTACAGCATCACCCTCATTAAAGGTGATGTGTATATCCAGTGGATCCTGTAATAATGAAGATCATCAGGCGGTGTTGGCATAAGTGTGTAAATGTCTAGATGCAAACATGTTAGGTGGTAGTGTTCTGAGAATATCAGTGCATTCTGAAGTTCAATGTTTGCCTGAAAAATCAGGATGAATTACGTCTTGCAAAGGTTTAATCCATTGTGGATAGTCTGGTATGTATGTCCTACAAAGGTTGGGAAAACCTCAAAGAGACTGTAGCTTCTTTATGGTCGTTGGTGATTGCAGGCCAAATTTCTCTAATAAATGTAGGACAAGGCTTTTGCCTTCATTAGACAACTTATATCCCAAGAATAGAACACTGAGAAAAGCAATTTTTGTTTCGTGAAAGTTGAATTTGTAGCCATGTTCAGCAAATCCCAAAACAATGCGATGCAACTTGCTAAGTGTGTGTTTAATAGATTGCCTGTAAGGTAAATGGCATCAACATAGGACAATGCTTCTGGGTCAGTGCTATGCAAAATTGATGGTGCTTGGGTAGAAAATTACCTATTGCTCTTCCTATACCCCTGAGGAAGTTGGCTGGATATTCTCTGGATTCCTAGAGTGCTAAACACCATTAGATTTCTGCGTTTGGGTCCTATATTTTGCCAGAAAAAGCATTTGGAATTAGATCCAAAGTGGTTTTGTATGTTTTGTGAACTAAGTTATTCATTAGAGATGCACTAAGAGCATTTTGAATTGCAAATGTGTATGTATGACTGTTTAAATGTCTGTAGTCTCAGACTTAATGATAGAAATGATCTGGTTTACCTACCAGAAATAGTAGATTGTTCATTGCTGAAATGAAACCCTCAACTACACCTTGATACTGTAGTAGAAATAGAATTTCTCTAACCGAGCGTTTAATTGGGTACTTTGGTTTCACTTGGAGGCTGGACCTCATGGGTAAAACCTGGTAAGGCAAGTCCTTACCGAAGCCTACAAGATTGCAATATAATGCTGGGGCTTGTGCAATTGCCCATTCTGTGGCATACACTTGTATGACAATGTCAGGAATAAGAACTAAGGACGAAGCTATAATGATATCTTCCCCTTGATGGAATTTTCGAACAAACTCAGGAAGCTAATCCATTTCAGCCAGGAGAATGTCATAGGAATTTGTTTAATTTTCCCATAATATTGCTTTAATAGTGCGCTGTATGACACACTCAATTTGGATTCAACAAATCACCATGAACATCCGGCAGTTGTGTGTCCCTCCCCCTTTGCCTTGAGACCCTTTTGGGTGAATGGTTGCACTTAACAAACACCTGATTGATTGATTGCTTGATTTATTGATTGAGTGATACATCTGTTATGGGGGTTAATCTGCTGATCTGATTTTCAACTTGATTAAATTGATTAGTTGTTATTGAAACCAGAAACTCTTAAAGAATCCGGGAAACTATTTTGACCCCCTGCTGCGCTGTCTAGCACTGTAAGTGCCCACATCTTGTTCCAAAGAAGTGTTCTCAATATGTGTGGCATGCTTAGTGAAAATACATGCAACTTTCTACTTTCTGGATTGGGGTTTTTGTTGTGGAAGTTTATCTTCCTTTTCTATGATGATATCAGAAGAACATTGTGAGTCCTTCCTTAGGGTCACATACTCTTCTTACCTGTATTCCAGATGTCCCCTTCTCTCTGAGCATTTCTCGGGTGATTCCTGAAAGAAACAAGAAAGACATTTATCAATATGCTGATACCAATCAGGCTATTGAAGTATATGATAAAACTTTTCAATGCGTTACGGCTGTGGAGATCAAAACTGTGTTTTTAATTTATCTTTAATTTTTTGTTAGTTTCAGCATTTTTTAGAAGGCTTAGTTGCCTGTTTGGCATAATAATTTAGGATTTGCCCTTAAGTTGTAGCTTTTTATGTCTGACTCCCAAATTATCTTGACATATGGATGTGTAGGTTTCAGTAATTGTTTTGGTAATTCACGCTCTTGTTCTACTGCAAGAACCTGAGCGGGGCATTGTTGTACTGCCAGTGATGCCTCCTCCCCTTTAATAATACTTGAAATAATTGAGAAAACTGTGAGAAAGTTGCTGGTTGATTTCATACCCAAGTATATGGCAGGTGGAACCCCGTATTCATCTCTAAACTGGAAACAACTACCCTTGTTCTGATATGTTGATGATATTTCTAAATCTTCATAAGCTCTATATTGACCTGATAATACAGCTGGTATGTGTGGACATTTTGTGTAGTTCCGTTGACTAAGGGAAAGTAGACCCAAGAGTAGAACCTCTGTTTTATATGTTTGATGGGACTCTACCATGAAGGTAAAGTCTCTTCCTCCAACAGGGAGCCCTTGTTGAAATAATAATGCTGTAACAGCATGTCTGCAGTTAACAAGAATGATAGCTGCCATCACCATATTTAATGAATTGAATTCAAAGAAAGGAAGAGCACTATAGTGAGGTGAGCCTTTTAAGGTTCGAGCTTGAAAAATCACCAGACTAATATAGGGGTTTCCTTTTGAGCTGAGGAAGATTAAATCCCCTAAAACCACAGAAATCTCCATATGAGGTGGAAATAAGAGCTTGGGCACATGCAAAAACTACTCAGGAGGCCCACTAAATAAGTGCCTGACTTAGAAAATGTGTGGTGCCATGCTCTACTGTTCCTGCAAACTAAGTAGGTCTGTGTTTCTGTACGAAATAAGCTTCAGAACATGGTAATTTAGGGCTAGATGTAGACACATTAGGAATATCAATTTTTGTATTGCGATTCTCTCCATATTGCAGTTAGGAAATCGATATTCCTAATGTATGAATCTCTTCAAAGTTTCATTAGTGATTCCTAGTAGGTCGCAAAGTGACCTAGCTCATGTATATTAAGGAGGAAGGTTGCAATTTGCAACCCATTAGGATTCGCAGCCATCACAATGATGGTGGCATGCTGTGGTCAGTGGACGATCATGTCTGTGAATACTTTAAAATAAAGTAATTTTTTTTTTAATGCAGCACCTTTTTACTAAATCTCTAATGGGCTCGTACAAAGCTACGTTGGAGCTCCGAAAAGTGGGAATTAGAAAGCAGGCCGGGGATGATCCCCAAGAAGCCGCCGCCATTAGGAACTCAATTGAATTCTTAGAAGTTGTGAATAGATCTTTCTTTTCTGATGATAGTCAACCTAAATAAGAATGTCTTATACATCCTGATGAAAGGGTTGCAACTTTTTCAAAAACCTTTAGTGAGGAGGATATTCTTCAACATACAGCAGCAGCTTCAACTCCATCCAGTACAGGCATGCCTGCTTTAAGTAATTCTATTGATACGAATGCGTTCTCCAGAGTCATTTTTAAATCATCTTCAGGGAAGGTGCCAAGTCTGGATGGGGTCCCTGTGGACGTCTTCAGACAGAACCCTTTACTTTGGGGGCCAATGCTGACTAACATTTTCCAAAAAGCAGTAGGTGGAGATCTCCCAAGCACTTGGAAGGAATTAATATTGGTATTTATTTATTAAGAAAAGGAGTAAGAACCAACGCTCGTTAGAGGCCCATTTCTCTCTTAGATTCCTTGTTCAAGATCTTAGGGCGGGTCATTCTCCATCTCCTAGAGGACTGGGCACTGGATAATATGTTTTTTTCCGAGGCTCAGTATGGTTTTCACCCAGAGTAGGAACCATTGAACAAACTCTGAATCTACTAATGATCGACGGTAAATATGCCCAGGCCAGAGGCAGGGCACTCCACATGGCCTTTTTGGACCTGTCAAGTGCCTTCGACCTATTGGCAAGGGGCAAGCAATGGAAGATGGTGGAGAAGGCTGGGATTAACTCTGCCCTGATTGACCTGCTAAAACACTTGCATTAGGGCACTACAGTATGTTTATATTGTAATGTAAATGGAGATTGCGCTGGTGCTTTTAGCTTCAACAAAGGTAAAAGGCAGTGCTGCATAGAAGCCCTCTTTTTATTTCTTTGTTAGATTAACGACCTGGAAAAGGAGTTAATGTGAAGAGGAAAAGATCTCCTCAGATTTGGCTCCAGAGTCTTTCAGGTTTTAATATACTAGGACGACGCAGTTGTACTTGCCCGTATAGCAAATGGCCTCCAGCTTTTTCTGGATATTTTAATATTTTCATAGGGGGACTCAATCGGAAAATTAATCATAAGAAGTCTTTTATCATGACATGTTGTCCAAAGAACATGTGCTCCAGTTCCCATCACATTGCAGGGATTCCCAAAGGTACAGTAACCAATTTTAATTATTTAGGTATTTTGATATCTTCAAATTTTAGTTGGGGTAACCTTTAGTCACAGAGATCAGATAAATTTGAGGGGGCAATTGATGCAATGTTTAGGTTTTCAAAAAGACTTAGACACCAATCCATTAAAGAGCTTAATAATCTCTATAAGAGTATGTGCATTTCCCAGGGGACTTATGGGGCTGGTGGCTGTGGCTACTCGTGGGTGGGCAACCTCCAAACAATTGAAAATCAATTCCTCTGAAGATAACTTGCTGTGCTGAGGAGTGCAGCAACTTGTATTACTCATTTGGAAGTTGGATTGTTATTTTTGGAAGATGTAATTCAGGTTGCCCCGCTGTTGCCATGGTTAAAGATCTGGCACTCGCCCCATACATCATTCAGTCAAATGATTCTTGCAGACTGTCTTAAATTAGATCATGCAGCCACAATCCATTGGCTCGCTTATGTTCAAAAGACTTTCACACAACTACAGAACTGTATTAATTCTTTCACTAGACTCAAGAAATCAATGAAAGCTTGAAAGAATCTGTAAAATCCTTTATCACTTTCCACAGACCACATTCCAGTCTTGTCAAATATATGTCATTGACCTCAGTCATGGACACAAACTGCATTTCTTCAAGCATTCAATGTTGCCTCGATTTGCAAATGTGGATCTCGTATTTTACTACATGATTCACACTTTTATTTTATTTTCCTGGTCTGTTTTCTGCCCCATCATTTGCATTCTTCAATTGATAAAAATATGGTCGATGAGTTGCCATAATCAATATAAAGTGCCAAGCAACTTCTTTTGCTAATGGCCTCACTGGCCAAATTCTCAAAATCAAACAAATCAACCAAAGCAAGCTTGTGCTTGCTTATCAATTCCTTTACTTACACACATTTAAATGTATTACAAAACAAAAAAGGAAACGAAAGAGGGCGGCCTCTTCTTCCCACGTGGGCGATAGGGGGCAGGCAACCACATATGTTATAATTTGAAATCCTGTTTTACTGAATAGATGTGCCCTTGGCGCCCTGCTTCCAGTCTTTGAGGCACTCCATCACCAGACCTAGACCACTGATAAGTCCAGATGTGGTGTGGCCTTCAGCTTCAAGGCAGCGCCCTTCCCGCCTGACCTTCTCCAAAGCCCCGCGATAATGTCTCCCGCTTCGGATCCAGAGCCCAAATGGAATTACAAATCTAAACGCGCCTCTGCTACAACTATTATGCATATTGTAAAGAGTAACTAACGGTGTGTGTTTTTTTCAATTTCAGTATTTTCCCTTCTTTCCAAGCCTCGACTGTAATGCTAATGATGTGTTTATTCTTTCGCAGCGAACAAAAGAAATAACAGCCGGCATTGGAAGAGTAAAGAATTGAGCATCGCATGGAAAGTGAATAGCAAACCAACTTCAGTTAACACTTGTGCCGCTTCCATAATCTCATTCAAGATGCAGAACAAAGTGAGATAAAGTAGCAGTGGGAGACTGTTCTCCACGAGGGCATCTGTTTTTTTCTTTATTTTTATTTTTTTGCGCTATTTGCTTGTAAGCAGCACACAAATCAGCACGATGTCACAACCCAGTGCGGTTTGGGGGCACGATAGGAAAGGTGGTTATAGTGAAAGGTGTGGGTAGACGCAGACATTACTCGGGGAACAAAAAAGACCCGCATTTCTGCAGGAAACGCTGCCTCATCTTGCAATTTAAAATTCTATTGTTACTATCACATTTGATTGTGGTTCATTCAACATCTGCGCTTTTGATTGTGTCAATTCTCTTCGAAGACAGTCCCATGAAGCAATTGCGACGTGAATATTAATAAATGGCATGCTAATTTTTATCCGGGGCATATGGATCAATCTAGTTCGAAATCTTAATGTGATAATGTTAACAGGAGTTGCAGAAATTACGTTCACTTTCTGTTCAAGTAAAATGCGTTTACCAAACACTGACATGTTATTCCAGTTAAATAAAAAAGTAATAGATCACATTTTATGACTCCCCATACAATTCAGTCACATGGATTTTTATTACTGCTGCAAATTACAGGAAGAAACGGCGCCAGCTCCTTACGAGACATTTAAAGCGCTCCAACGCCTCTTCAGGTGATGTAAGCGCAAATAAATTCAATTTGCAATGACAATAAACGGAAGTTATACATTTCAATTTGAGAAAATATTTGCTGACTGACAAAGTACATTAGAAAACATTAATTCAATTTGGCCAGAAAGAAGTTCAGTACATCCACACAATTATCACGTTGGTGTTGTGTTTATTTTGCCTGGCTGGGCTCCGTCATGGCGGCCGGCCAAGTTATAGCGACAACATTCCTCATCCCTGTATGTTTGATATTTCTTCGTTTGGGACCGTTTCTCCCCATTTTCACAGCACAAGATAAACTGTTTTATTACTTGGTAATGATGGTGTTGCCTTTCCATAATTGAATCTCGAAGATGTATCTGCTGTTCTTTGGAGTGACATATTCGGGTAGCCAAATAATCAGCCTCAAGGGAATGGCTTTCTGCACCTCCGAGATGGCCGTCTCCTAATACTTCACTTGTGTCTGCAGCCAAGAGAAATCTGAGCCCTTTGTCAGAACAAGCAAGCTCACCTGATAAATAACCATGTCACAGCAAAATGAATGTTTCTCGGCAAGAATGCTTTGAAAATAAAGTTTAGGGCACACATTCTGATAGAACAGGCTATAAAATGGACCATCCATCATATTGTCTTGCAAAGGCTACCTTTCGCAAAGGATACCTTCTGGGATCAGATGCCGGCTTGCTTAAAAAGTACTGACGTGATTTAGAATCAGTGGGCTGGTAAAAATAACCCTATCTCAAAATAACAGCATATGAAGGAAAACAGACTGTTTCGATTCAGGCAAGTCTTAGCCGGTTGTTCAAATTCTAACGTACTTCATCGGCTTTCATATCAAGCTAAGGTGGACGGCACATGCTCTCAAGACTGCGCAACCAAATATATACAGACACCATGCATGTATATACTGTCTTGTTATTGTCAGAACTTACCATACATTTTCCTTACCACCTACTCTATCAGTCAAAATAGACACAACCCTACTGTGCCAGCTTAATGATGTTATGCGTAGTGTTTCCTGTGGAAATTATTCTACTGCAAAACAAATAAAAAATAATCATTATGGAAATATTTACATTTCTAATTGCATTATCCTTTTTCTTTAGTTCACGAGCAGTAATATTGATCTAAATAGGCAAGCGTCTGCCCCAAATTCTGCAAAGTATATTTATTCTATTTTATTTTTTATTTTATTTAGTGCTTTTTTATAAAGCGCAGACATTACCCCGCTTTTTAATAGAACCAGTTGCGTTACAAAAGAACAGTGGAAACACAATACAACATTACAAACTAAAAATGAAGGTTACATAAACACAAACTCCAACAAAGCATGCTGGAGAGAGGAATTTACAGGAAAACAAAGCATGCAGGAGAGAGGAATGTACAGGGGAAAAAAATACACATTTACAATGAGTAAACTTTCAAGAGGGGCCTGAGCATGACAGTATTAGTTCTAAAAGGGTTGCATTTGAACTTCATTGGCGTTACAATTGCCGCTATTCTTTTCCTGTGGTTCTCATTCTCATGCAAAAAAAAAACATGCTTTGAGGGATTGTTAAACAGTGAGAGCTTCGACCTTGATATGCAGTATAACGCTGTCCCCCGCCCCCACGAGCAATCAGAAGAACCCACCAGCACAGCACAGGAGCTGTAAGATTTAAATGTAAATTGTATTCAAAATGCTTCAGAGTGAACGCATCTTTTACTTGTGTCGTTCACACCGACAGGCAACCTGCAGCTTTGGATTTCTGCCAAACTTTCCTAAGAAGACAGACCTGAAATGGAAATAGGTTCACAAGAAAAAGAGACCCAGAGAGTTACTTCAATAACATTTCGAGATTTTTTCAAAATGTGTGACGAAAAAGCGGCTCAGTTTCTGGAGGATGAAGGGATTAAAGAGCATGAGAGGAATAGAAACGATGAACGCAGGGATCTGAAGAGCTGTGAGCAGAAAACCAAGAGAAAAGGAGAGTAATCCTAAATATGTAGTCAACTGCAATCAGCGCTAAAGGAAAATTTGTACCCAAGGGAATAATCCTGCTCCTGATATTCGAGTCAAATCACCAGGACACCAGTTCAGATTTAGACAGAGTACACTGTGAGCCAGAGCAAAAAGATGTTTTGTAAAAAGATGTGACTTCATCTTGGAGTATTCTTGACTAAAACCTAATTTCCCAGGAGCAAGTCATACCTAATCAAGACGGCTTTGTGAATCGAGCCTTTAGGCTGTAGTAGTCTAAGGGTTGATAATAATAATAATAATAATTTCTTTATTTAGATAAATGAAAGATATCTTTAAAAGATAGTTCCAACACATTAAGTACAGTTTTACAGATTAAAAGAATAGAAAAAACAGAATAAAATTTGGCCTTTCTTATCAGTGCTTACTGCAACGTGTCAATTTAAAAATTAACACTCCCGGACAATGCAGATGAAGTTAAAGTACATATCATTCTACACAGTTATCAGCGAAGCCTTAGCTGTTTCCAATTTTTCTAAAATCCTGTAAACTTGCTGAACGAATTTGGCCAATTTTATATTTAAAACAGTGTTCTCTAAAGACAGAGCAGCAATAAGGGCGTGCCTACAAGTCCGAACTCCCAGACTATTCTATTCTGGCCCAAGAAGGCGTCTGCGTTGAAGAATAAAGAATGGGCATGTACAAAGCACGTGCAGAATAGTTTCATTTGCTGCCCCACACCCTCTGCACATTAGATCGTCCCTTTTTCGACGCCATACTGGGAGATTTTGAAGGAAACGCCAGTCTCCCAATCTAAGGGCGATCAGGCATCGCTTTAGATAATAAGAAAATGTTGTCGAAAAGTAATTGGCCGGGGATAATCGTTTATAAGAGATGGCTACTGCCCAAGCATGACTGCGTTTCGCAAGAAGAGCTTTGTCCATGATCAGGGATTTCAATCTTATACCTTTTTTAATTGTGTTTTTAAAGACAGTCTGGCTTGGATTAAGAGCCCAGAGATCCGCAGCAGACATTTGTTGGATGTGGTCATTTAGGAGGCGGCCAAATGATCCCCCCGGGTTGTTCACACTGATTTCCTTCCAGACTAGGAATTCCAGGGTGCCTGCTTCTGCCTGTCTTAATTTGTGGATCAGCTTAAGATATGAGCCAACGTTGGAGGCTTCATAATTAATTAAGCCCAGCTCTAGTCTGACCTGTCCTGGCGAGGAAGAACTCGGCAAGTGAAGCAATTTCTTGTAGAGTTTAGTTGTAAGTTTAATTAAGGTATTATTCATTTTACCCTTAAAAATCTCTATGCCATACGAAAGTGTGGGCCCGATCTTTGCTCTAAGCACTTCCAGTAAGGGCAAGACAGTGGGGCCTGAGAGTCTCCTCGATAGCTTAGCCAAGGATATCAATAAAGCTGTAGCCTTGGCTGCAATCACAGTGTTCTGTTTGGTGAAACTGCCACTTGAGTCCAAATGGACCCCTAAGTATTTGTAAGATTGGCCGATTGAGAGGCTTTCTTTATCTATTGACCAGCCTCCACCGCTGTAGCGTTTTTTGCTAAACGGGACAATCATGGTTTTTTTCATGTTAATTTCTAACTGGTTGTTGGCCGTGTATTGCATTAAGGCATCAAGGAGTCTTTGTAGCCCCACTCTGGTGAGACTGAACAGTGCCAGGTCGTCGGCATATAAGAGATTGCATAATGCCGTACCTCCTACTTTAGGTGGATGACTGATTACCTTCAATAGAGTGCTTGACAGGTCAGCAATGAATAGGTTGAAGAGGAGGGGGGGCAGCACGCATCCCTGTTTGACACCAGGAAAGGTCGGGATTTTCCGGGAGAGATGCGAGCCAGACTCTAACTTCACTCGAACCCATGTGTTGGAATACAGCAGGATGATTGGATTCAGGATGTTGTCTGGAATTCCCCACTGCCTCAGTTTTTGCAAATGTGCAGCCCTGGGCACCCTGTCAAATGCTGCTTTGAAGTCGACAAAGCAGCAAAAAATTGACCTGGATTTGGAAAGAGCTTTGTCAATGATGGTAGAGATTGTCAATAGATTTGTCATTGTACCTGATTTGGCAACAAACCCTGTACGATTCAGAGGAATCAGATTGTTGTCCTTTGCCCATTGTCTAAGATCCTCCAAAATGAGGCCTGCAAAGTGCTTTGCCTCTATATCCAGCAGGGAGATTAATCTGTAATTGTTCGGGTTGCCTCGTGCTTCAGCTTTATAAATGGGATGAATGATAGCACCTCTCCAAGAATCCGGAATTATATGAGGGCTCAGGGTGCAGTTAAAGAGGTTTGATAGCACCATAGACCAGAAGGGGACGTCGGACTTGAATAGCCTTTGTGGCAGGCCATTCGAGCCCGGTGCTCCGTCTTGTCTCCCTTTTGTCAGTGCTTTAGCTACTCTTTCTTCAGACAATTCATCAAAGGAGGTAAGCCCCTGCATTGAATCGGGTGGGGTATTCGGTGCTACGCCCGTGCCAGTGTCAAAAACCCATGTTAATCCAGGGCGGTCAGGGTGGTCTTGTGCCTGGAAATGCTCTGTTAAGTATGAGATCCAGTCTGCTTCCTGAATGTTCGCTGATCCAAACGATGTTATGTTTGGATCGGTGCAGTTGACAAGTGACCAGAATTTCCTTGAGTTCTTTTGCTTGCTTTCCCATATCAGTTTGACCCAGAATTGAGATTCCTGGGCCTTTTTCTCTTGGGTGACTGCCCTCCTAAGTGCCTTTTGGGTGTGACGGTATGTAACGAGAAAGCTGCTGTTCCCTGGAAATTTTGATATCAACCTCAGTGCTTTGTTTCTCGTTCTTTTTAGTGTTTTTATGATGGGTAGGGCAGTTGCTCCTACTAGTGGGGTGCGATTTGGGCCCTGCCTTGTCACTGGGTAAGTACTGATCAGATGTGCGCATAACTGCGACCATATTACTGTTGGGGAAGCCGCTTGGTCTGGAACACACATGATAAAATCCTTGCTTGTTCTTAAGATGCTCTGACAATTGGACTCACTCCATTTCAGGCGTTTTAAATTATCGGAATGTATTTCTTTGTAGGTAAATGGTGCCTTTTTATGGAGAACTAAATTTGTGGTTAAGGAGATAACCAACGGCCTGTGGTCGCTTTCGGACCTTGGCAGGACGGAGAAGCTATCCAGATTGAACAGGAATTCCGAATTGCAAATAGTAAAGTCCAGGTAGGTCTTTGTTCTTCCATTTGACCAGGTCCAGTTTGGAGGGGAGTCGCTGGCCGATCTTCCGTTCACCACCAGGTAACCTGCGTTGTAGAGTCTCATCACGGTGGCCTCGCCTAATATATTGGAAACTTGCACAGGAGGTTTGGATTGGGGGACAGCCTCAAAAATGCTGGTCATGTTGGGTCCTTCCGAGTCTGCTGTGTTCTCCTGAAATAGGTTTGTGTTAAAGTCCCCTGTGATAATGTGGTCCGAGTTAGGATATTCTGTAGCTATATCATTCATAATTTCACAGGGTCTGGCCAGGTGGTCTTTTTTTGTGCGGGTGTTGGGGTTAATGTACACATTTATAAGTAAGAGCAATCGCTGTCTGCTCCGCAGATTAATTTTGACCCCCAGTAGCCAGTCTTCTTTCAAGTAAAATTGACTGAATTCGCCTTTTAGGTTATTGGATATGTATGTGGACAGCCCACCTTTGGGGTGGCCGAAGCGGCTGTCCCTAAGTGCTGGTTTCCGATATTCGATAAATCCTTCTATAGGGCGGCCCTCTGGTTCCCAGGTTTCCTGTAGGGCAATTGCCACATGTTCCCCCAGGAAAGCCATGGTGTCTTCGTTTAAGGTTTTTTGATGTAGGCCGCTGATGTTCCATGAGCACAGTGAAAAGAGTAGCCCCCCCTTTGCTATTATCCTCATTGTGCTGTGGTGCCCCTGCCGGGAGGAGTGATTTGGATGCATTGTGTGTTTCTGCGGGTGTCCCAACCGCCGATGGTCAGTTTGGGTGTTTTGAGGCCAATACTGCTGGCAGCCATCCCCAGACGTGGTCTAGTTCTTCGTTTCTTGCCGCTATTTCGGGACATTTAAGTTCTGTATCCGACCCTGAGGCATTTTTTAAAACAGAGAACAGCCTCCCATGCTCTGTGTTTTTGGTGGGGGCCGACTTGCTGGGTGTGGTCACTCTGGATAGCAGCCTGATTGGATACCCTGGCGTTGAGTAAGGGTACACTCTATTTCCCCAGTTCCGCAGTATGGCCTTGTGTTACGAGAAAGGCTCCTGCCCAGCCTACCTGTACAAAAGTTACAACCGTGACCTCAGAGGGTTGGTTTTCTCGTGGGGGAAGGAATTCAGTGGATTCGATGCTGTTCGTGTCCAGACCTGCTAGCCCCGGTATGCCTTCCACTAATTTCAACAGATTTGATCTGTTAAGAATATCGTGCCACCCCTTGTATTTGTATTCAGGGGCTAGTAAAATCCGATGACACGATAGGTCATCGCTTCGCGGCTCTGGTGCACTTGTGGGTCTGAAGACCGGTTTTTCGATTGTCGGAGGGGGACCCGTTTTAATTGTGAAGTGTGACTGATCCGGGTAGCTGTGTCATTACAGATAGTTTTAGTAAAACTTAGTTTTAGCGTTGTGTTTTCGTTCCCAGAAAGGGGGAGAGCCGTTAAAGGCCGAAATTTTCCTGCCGCTGTCTCGTGCCCGATGTTACTTGACCTGGCTGGGCTCACCCTTGTGTTTATTGCAGGATCGCTGCCCTCTGCTATCGCTGCCGGGGCAATTGTTAATGTTCTTTGACTCTGAGGACTCCTCGCCAGTTCTTGAGTGGGTAAATCCGGTGCGGCTCCATTCGGGGTTATTGTTGGATTTGTCGTTGGTTCCACTGTGCTGGTTTCTATAGAAGATTTTTTTTATTTTCGGCTATTGAAAAAATGGGAAAGAGATCCTGATGGGCCAAGTTGGAATTAGCCCTGAGTTTGTTTCTGGCTTTGCGTTGACGTTTGCGCTCTCTCTTGCTGCAAGGAGGAATAGGCCCCGGGAGGGGGCCGGGACTGATGGAGTGGGCGAAGAAGCAGAACTGTTGTTTCGCCCATCCTCAAATTGGGCATGCTGGATTGTTAGCCCAGTTGGTGACGGAGGGGGCCGTTTTCAACCGTCAAGGTTGGTTTTATTGAAGCACTCTGAGGGTGACCGTTCATCAATGGAGGGCGGTTAATTGTTCCTGTAATGTCCACTTCTTCTTCCTTTGTTTTTGTATTTTTGTTTCCGAAGTCCTCCGGGGGTTTGTCCAGTTCTTGATGTTTGGGGAGTTACGGTTTGGCTAACACGTTTCCTCCCCTCAGCTGCTTAACTTCCCTGATAACGGTGGAAAGGCAATCTGGAAGCAGGGAGAGGGAGTCAATGATTGGGGAGCAGCAGCACGTTGGTTGGACAAAGTTCGGGGATGCTTGCGCCCTTAAAATTAGCGAGATCAGTTTGTCTAATTTGCCTTCAATCCCCTTAAAATTAGCGAGATCAGTTTGTCTAATTTGCCGTCAATCCCTGACGTGAAAAGTGCCAGGGTATTTAGTAAGTCTACCTGCACTTCTAGTTTTACTGAATGGTAGTTGAGTGCGGTCACAGTTTGTTGGAGAGTCTGTAATAATTGTGGCTAGACACTAGTCGTAGTGTCCTCTTCTGTATTAGGTTTTTCATTCGGAGTGAAGCTCGGGCTTGGGGAACTTGGGGTGGTCTTAAAGAAGAGGGTTGGTCGTTTGCTGCCAGCTGCGCTGATTGACTTTGACAAGGGGTCCTTGTTTGGCTAGAAGGCGAGAATAACTTGTGTAGAGGACTCAAGTCTGTTGATGCTATTGGTATTTTTGTTATTGGTGGGGTTAACGAGGTTGAAAGTGGGTGACTACCATTGGGTTGCATAGGTCCAGCTTGCCCGTGGATTTGCACCGTCGTTATTTGCTGGGGAAGACCCGTAGATGGCTTAGACGGGGTCAGGGACACCGGTCCAGTGACGGAAAGTTGTGAGAGTTGTAGCGGCACAGGGGAAGCCTCTGTTGGGCACATAATGTCTTCCAGCTGTAATTGCGGTAGGTGGGCGAGCCCATTGTCATCTGCCAGAGACGTGAAGGACCTGCCTGGTTGAAAAGGAACAATTTAGGTGTTTTCCCTGTTATGGTTAGTACAAGTAGACCCAAAGATATAGACCTCTGGCAGCTCTTTTGCTGGCATCGTCTCAAATACCCAATTTTGCGCTGGTACTTGGCGGTCGAACCCTGAATGGTCCGAGATTGTAGAAGTGGTTACCTCCAAAGTTTGCGGGTGTTGCTCTAATAATTGTATTAGTTCCGCGGTTTTTGATGGAGTCTTTCCCAAAAAGTCCCGTAGGGTTAGGCTTTTGGGTTTTTGAGGTTTTAGTGTATGCTTGGCGTGGACTTGTACCCCAGCTGCATCTGGTTGCTTGGACTTCCTTCGTTTGGGTGCAGTGTACTTTCTTTCTTTCCCAGATCTCATTGCACCGGAGTGGTCTTGGGTTAGGGCTCTTTTGACTGATCGCAGATCCGGCTCCGCTGCTGCTTTGGTACAGGAACAGGATCGTTGGAGGACGGTTTTCTAGGTTCACACTTCAGGGGTGACTGCGATGGCATACACTACGTGGTTGCACTCTGTGTGGCTATGTCAATCTGTAGCGAATGGCACCCCCCTGCTCACTTTATCCTGCCCAACCAACCCACCACCCTCTCCTGCCCGTGCCCGTAGACACCACTCCGACCCACCACTCCTCTCTAGGTCGCTCAGGCCCTGGGACACTGGAGGTTGCGTGCAGTGCAGCCCCCTGAGAGAGGGCACGCACACCTCGAGACCTAGAGACGGGGTAGGCCGGCAGCGGTAAGCAGGCGAGTGCAGGGCAAGGGGGTCAGGGGGCAGCCGGCTCAGGACAAGTGCAAGGGGAGCAGCCCCAGGGCTGGCGAACTCCCATTCACAAGTCAAATAAGCGGCCGGCCGATGGAGGGGCGGCTGCGGGCAGAGGTTGGGGGACAGACAAGGCACCGCCGGCACCAGACCGGAGGTCAGGGAGTGCCCAAAAAGCCAAAAGCCAAAAGCACGGAATGCCTTGAGGACCAAGGGAGCACAGCGGGCGGAGCTAGCAAGCTAGAGAACTCAGTGAGCTCTCAGCATAAGGCGTCTGCATCAACGCTGTCTCGGGGGAGGGACAGGAGGGGAGCCGCCTGCACACCCGATCGAAAGGAGGGCGGCGGTGTACGAGGCTGCCTCCTCCGGGTCGACCCGGTCGACCCCTACACCCCTGAGCCTCCTTGCGTGAGTTTGTGCCACCCTAGCGGCCTTACTGGAATCCGCCGCTCTCCGTTCGCTGCTCCACTCGGCTCCTGCCTCACCCTGGTTGACTCAGGCTCCGGCACTGGCACAGGCTCGAACCTCTCGGCGCAGGACCTCAGCAGCCTGCCTGCTCCTCGTGTAGCCTCTGCACACAAGCTGCGCCTCACTCCTCCACTGACACGCCCACTGACGAGCCTCGTGAGTCACACTGGTGGGGCGCGGCCAAACCTACAATCACTGTTGATCTAAGGGTTATAAAACGTGTGCCAGTGATCTGGATATGCTTCAGTGATGATCAGGGTCAGACTGACCTATAGGAATTGAGGCTGTGTCCGATGGGCTGGTCTGTCGGGTCGGTGTGTGGGTCAGCATTTTGGCAGTTGTAGGCCTATTTTATGATCTGACGGGACAGTTTTACTGTTGATTTCAAGATAGCATTTAAGTTTAGTTTCTCCATAAGCCAGGTATTTTTTAATTCACTCATTCCTGACCCTTCTACTCTCACACCAAACGTGCTCCCACACGTGCACGCCCGTCCCGCAGCGGGGTGGGAAGTACCCGATGATGAAACATGCCACCAAGGGACCTTTTGGTGGATGAGGGTTATTTTACGAAAACCTATTGTTTCCGGTCTATTACTACAGATTATAGTTTTGGTCAGCAGTGCATTCTATTATAATGATTGTTAGAATTCGGGGTCTCTAGTTGGCACAGATAGGTACTTGTGCCAAATAGGGACCCTGGCCTCTAGTCAGGGTAAGGGGGATACACTCTTAATATGAACCCTGCTCACCCCCTTGGTAGCTTGGCACGAGCAGACAGGCTTATCAAAGGCAATGTGTAAAGTATTTGTACCAACACTCACAGTAACACAGCGAAAAAAGCACAAATGGACTCCACAGCAGTTTAGAAAATATAGGGCCAGATGTAGGAGCCCTAATACCGGTCGGTAACAGCCGAATTCGGCCGTTACCGACCGGTATTAGGGTTTCCAGATGTAGGGGGCCTATATTTTGCAGATTCTGTAAAGTTACCGAATCGGTAAATTTACAGAATCAGTAAAATACTGAATCGGTATATTTACCGATTTGGAAAAACCACATGTAGGTGGCACTCCTAAGAGTGCCACAGGCCCTGAAAAATCAGTATTTTACCACCCAATCCTATTGGGTGGTAAAGTACCGAATTCAGGTGTGCATGCACATCTGTGCATGCACACCTGTGCACTGTGACACACAGACATGCCCTTAGGGCATGTCTGTGTGCCACATTGCACACAAGTCCAGAATTGGGGTGCTAGAGGGTGTCAAAGTGACACCCCCTGCACCCTTGCAGGATTCGGTATTTACCGATTCTGTAAATACCGAATCTGTATTTCACATTGATTCCTATGGGCTTCAAGGCCCATAGGAATCAATGGGAAATACAGAATCGGTATTTACAGAATCTGTAAATACCGACTCTTACAGATTTGGTAATTTTTTACCTACATCTGCCTCCTTCCAATTTACCGACTTTTAAATACCGAATCGGTATGACTCGGTATTTAAAAGTCGGTAAATCGGATTTACCTACATCTGGCCCAAAGTATCTTTATCAAAACCACACAAGACCAAAACGACAAAAATCCAACATACCCAGTTCAAGGATATTATTTCAAAAGAGTTCTTAAGGTTGCGTTGCAATATTCCACAGTTGTGTCACGTTTTAGCCAAAAGTGCCTTTAGATGCGACAAAAGTTCCAAGGGAAAACTGCAGCATTGAAAAACAAGCTATGCGTCACTCCTGAGACCCTGGGATGGCGATGCGGCAATCCCACTGGATGCAGCGAGCGTGTTGCGGGGCCTCCGGTCTGTATGGGGAGGGATTTGATACCTTGTATGGATTCTGGTGTGCAGGTTTCGTAGGAAGCGTCTCGCAAAGGTACGATGCAATGATCTTCAGGACGGCGACGATCTCAGGTGCGGCAGTGGTGCGCAGTGCAGCATCGATCTTCTCCTCTCTCAGCCCCTCGATGCGATGGCTCTGCGACGACTCTCGCAACGAAGTGATGGGGTCCGCAAGCAAGCAGTGCGACGATCTCACCCAGCGATGCGAAGATACTCGCAGCGATGGTACTCTTCCCGCACAGGGGCGATGATGCGTCGGTTCTTGCAGCAGCAACAGGTGCTGCGACGAACTCGATGTTCGCCGCGGCGGGAATTTCTTTGCAATGACGGGGATGCACTCTGTAAGCGAGCAATGCGTGACATTTTGCAGATTGTCTTTAGTTTCTTCTTATCCAGCTTCCCAACAATAGGTACAACTTCCAGAGGCACTACAACTGGCCCAAGCACTCTAGAAGGACAGCACTCTCTCAGTAGAGTTCAGGGGGAAGCTGGGGGTGAAGTCCTTTTGTTCCTGGGACTTCTTAACAGGGAGCCAGCTCTACTCAGGCCCTTGGAGATTTCCTCAAGCAAGGGGACATAGCGCAAAGCAAAGTCCTTCCCCTCTCCTTGGCAGCAAAGCAATTACAGGTCAGCCCACAAGTACGCAGCAGGACAATCCTTCTTCTTCAGTCTTCCAGCTTTCTCCTTGGCAGAGGTTCCTTCTTGATTCCAGGATGATCTAATTGTCTGTAGTCTGGGATCCTATACTTATAGATTAGATTAGATTAAAATACTTATAGAGTGCATGGCTTCCTCGACAAAGAGGCGCCCCAGCGCTAAAGCGAGATGAGAAGGAGTACCCCAAAAAGTCTTGGTTCCCTTTGTGCAGGAGGGCTCTGAGCCCGGTCTGAACCAGTTCTGGGTGTTCTTTGAGAACTTGGTTTTCCTGACTTCTCCTTTCCTTTCAGAGAGAGGAGCAGGGTTGTCAGCCGCCCGGCAGGAGGAGGAGACAGCATTGTTGAAGGTAGACACAGCCCTATTCAGGCCCAGGTTCTCCTTCCTCCCACCACTCTAGATGGAGATGGAGCTATTCAGCCCAGGGATAGCCCACCCAGCCCCTGTCACTCACAAACCAGACAGTTAATTCACAAACAGGCCAAGGCACACAGAAAGGTCAGACAAGAGAACAGCCATGCACCAAACATTTCCTACCTTCGGAGGAATTTCCAATATGGTAATTCTTCTGAAGGTACAGAGATCATCCATGGGCTGGTGTTGATCTCCAAATGTGGTAGATGTTAGGTTGTCGTCATGATGGCGGACATAATATCCCACACAAACCTCACTAGAGAGCTACCATCTGCCAAATTCTAAATTGGGCCATCTGGCTTTAGGTTTGGTTCTGTGCTGTATAATATGCACATTTATTAAAGATATTGGTAAAATTGCTATTAGTGGTACATGGTTTCAAAAATATACGTTATCTCCTAATTCAAAATAAGAGCACAGAAATCCTGAGTGTAAATTTTTTTACTGCTATTTAAATTTTAAAAGTATGAGGAAAGGAAAGACATGCCTCCATGCATTCCCAGTCTTGCGCAGAGAAGCTATGAATTGGGGGTGCATTATGGAAGGATTGCCTAATATCTGGGCATAAAGACTGAAGGAAAGAACATGGAGACAGCATCCCTCTCCCTCACATCTGGCTCTCCTCAGATTAGCTAGATCGACATACAAGAAACACATTTTTAATTAAAAGGCATCCTTTTTCCTAACTCAACTCGATCGGTCAAAAAACAGACCCAGAGAACTGTTCAACATTGTTCGTAACCAGACTTCCTCCACACCTCCAATTCCGCTGGCTCCAAAGACTAGGTGTGAAGAAATTGCACACTTCTTTTCATAAAGAATCACGAAGATAGATCAATCCTTCCTTTCAACTCTTATCCCAACCACCCCCGAACTCGCCCCTGACACCTCCGCAAAAATTCACTCCGCAACCACCGCACCTCCTGATCCCACTTTGAAGTTACATACTACATCTCCTCACCCTTTCCTTTCCGCACACACACTCTCTACAATACCTCCTCTAAACCACCACCCACACTTACCCATAAACACACCTCCTAAAATCAATCTTCATAAATCACAACTACATTTCCACCCTGTAACTGAGCATAAAGTTTTTAACATCAATGCAAAATTAAACCCATCCTCCCACACCAAAGACCCACTCCCTTCCAACCTTGTCCAAGACCTAAAACACATCATTACCCCATCTTTGACCTCTATCATCAACACCTCCTCGGCACGGGTTGTGTGCCTACCTCCCTTCAACTAGGACAAATCACCCCCATTCTTATAAACCCTATGGCTGGCCCCAATGAACTTGACAATCTCTGCCCCATCTCTAACCTCCCCATTCTTTACAAAGCCCTCAAAAAATGTGTCCTGCTTCAATTAGATAAACACATCAAAAATGTCAACTTACTGGACCCCTTACAATCAGGTTATAGGAAAGGTTGCGGCTCCAAAACTGTCATGCTAAACATTGTCGATGACATCCACTACTCCCTAGACAATGGTGAGACCTGCCTACATATCCTCCTTGATCTCTCCGCTGCGTTTGATACAGTCAACCACTCTGCCCAATTTAATATTCTCAGAGATCGATTCGGCCTGAATGGTACAACACATAAATGGTTTGTGTCGTACCTTCAACACCGATCACAGCAAATCAAAATTCACAACTGCTTATCTAATCCCACTCCGGTCTCCTTAGGAGTCCCCCAAGGATCTATTTTCTCTCCCTCTCTCTTTAATCTCTTCATGGAACCGCTCAGCTTCATTCTTAAAAAAGCTGGTATCAACTCCCTCCTCTATTCCGATGGTACCCAACTCTACCATAAGATCAATCAATCAAGCGTTTGTTAAGCATGACTACTCAAGGGGCTGGGGGTTGGGGGGTTCAGGTTAGAGTCCATCAAGGAGGTGGTCTGTCGAAGAGCCAGGTCTTGAGGTCTCCTGCGAAGATGAGGTGATGGGGAGATCAGAACCCACGCTGACATCCTACACCTTAACAACACCCTCACCAAGATTCAATCCTGGTTCCAATTAAATCATCTCAAACTTAACTCCAAAAAATTGAAATATTTCTCTTCTCCCCTAAAATCAACCATCTCCCTATTCAAACCTGGATCTCCGACCTCAATGCTCTCAACTGCTCCCTATCCTTTTCAAACTCTGTAAAATCCCTGGGTATCTCCATCGATAATAGCCTAACTCTCAATGTGCACATAAAAAACTTGGCTAAAGTAGCCCACTTCACTCGTCGTCATCTAAAGAAAATTAAGCACTTTATTCCTACAGATGACTTTAAATTAGTTGTGTAATCTCTTGTCCTTTCAGGTATTGACTACGGCAATGCCATCCTCACGGGAATCTCCAAGGTCAACCTTGCTCCGCTCAAATCTGCACACAACCTTGCTGCAGGGCACATCACCGACTGCAAGCGCTTCAACCACATCTCCATTGCCCTCAAAACCCCTAAATGGTTCCCCATTGAAGGCAGTTTCACCTACAAAACTACTTGCATTACACACAAAGTCCTTCATCAAAATACACCGACATACCTCGCCAACAAAATCTGCTAAGCGGGCAGCACACGAACCATGAGAAGCACAAACGCTATACTCCTAGTCCCACCTGTGCAACAAAAGAAATCCACTCAGTCCCACTCCTTTTCCGGCAATGCCCCAAACATCGACAATGCCCTCCCAAAAGACCTATGATGCAACCCTTACGACTCCAGCTAAAAAAAGACCTCAAAATGCACCTCTTAAAAAATATTGGGGATCCTAACCAGTGCCCTGAACTCGCCCTTTCCCTTTCCACTGCTCTGGTCCCCCCATCTTTCCTACCATTCTCTCTCCTCCCCCATCCCTTCTACTACACTCTACTGGCTCTGCTTTCCCCCTTAAGCACATCTCTCATTCTCTCCCTCTCATAGTCCTTCCCACCCCTCCCACTATCTCCTTCCTACCAAATTTCCCCCCTTTGCTTTCCTCCACCCTGTCTTACATCTAACCTCCTATCCACTGCTGCCCTTCATGCCTTTCCTCTTCCCATACTACCATATGAAATCTGATCTCCCGCTTCCTTGTTTAACCCCTTTACTGCTAAGGCATTACTCTTCTTTCTCATATAATTTCCATTGAAATCAATGGAAAGTCCATGACGAGTTACCCTTGTCATTAGCGGCGAAGAGGTTAACTTATGTATATAGCACAAGCTCTTCTTACCTGTGTATTTGATTTATGAAAACTCAAGCTGTTTCTAATTTGTTGACATGTTGGTTTTACATGCTGTTAAATGATTGTTTTATACCGTGACCACCTTCTTACCCATGTAAAGCACTCTGATACCTCTGGGTCCAGCCATTGTTATAAAAAATTTTTTTAATAAATAAATAATGTGAATGTCTTGGACTGCTCATATTTCTCTATCTGAGAAATGTAAAACTGCCATTAATTTGTGCAAATATGAAGCTTAAAATGTTATTAATGTGC
Source organism: Lissotriton vulgaris (assembly GCF_964263255.1). NCBI lineage: Eukaryota > Metazoa > Chordata > Amphibia > Caudata > Salamandridae > Lissotriton > Lissotriton vulgaris. Next base: position 1,087,710,655 of record NC_141696.1, on the reverse strand, counting down.
CATCTTACTGCCAATTATAGCAATAGTAATACCCATATTATAAATTGTACAAATTAACGCTGTATTTGTAAATTGATTTGTGTTTAAGTGAATTTTCCAATATAAACTAAGTTGATGGTGATAACAACTTGGTAGCGATATGCTCCTAAAAAGAGTAGGAAGACAATTTTTCTTTTAAAACCCACTTCTCTCCATTGGGTGTAACGTTGAGAGCCATTGTTTTCGTTCATTTAACAGTGCTGTGAGAAAAGTCTAACTGTTTCTTCTACTCTGTTGCATTTAGTATTTGGTGGAAGTATTGATAGTATGCTTGACAACAATATGCCCAAGCAGTCTTAGGGGCATATTCTCAAGGACTTATCGGCAAGTTATCAGCACTTTATCGCAGCCAAAGTGGCGATAAATGTATCGCCCCATTCACAAGCTCATGCTAACAGCCCATATCACTAGTTTACCTGCGATAGCAGCCACAAAAAACATCACCACAGATGACCCCGGCAACTAACGCTAATGAGATGCAGAGTAGGCATTCCCGTGCAAAAAGCCCGGACAACACCACATTCTCTAAGACAAACTAGATCAGCAATAAGATCCCAAAACAGGTGATAAGGTGCATTTAGTAGCAGGGATCTAACACCTGCTCTGACCTGGTGTGAAGTCGGAGGACAACCTGCACCATAAAAAGGGAGACCAGCCCAGAGCCACACCAGAAGAACAACAAATGCCATGGAACTATGGATCATGCAGCTCGGAGCCCCAAGAGGCCCACAACACCCACCACCACACCCAGGCCCTCCCCCCCTTGAACCCTCTGCCTCCCCCAGACTACCACAGAAGCAATGCAGACAAAGACAGCGGACCTTCCGAAAATTCACCAGCCTCACAGACCTAACACCACAGGATGTTATTGCCCACTACAGGCTCAAAAGTACAACCATCCTCCGCATCCTGAACATCATAGCCCACAGGCTGAAGGTATCAGCACAGCAGACAACCAACATCCCACCTCAGACAAAGCTGCTGGCTGTGCTGCATCTGTTGGCCTTTGATATCTTCTAACCAACAACTGCCTAAGTCGGAGGAGTTTCACAGCCAGCCCATCAAAGTTCATCACAACTGTCTTGGATGCAATCATCAGCTTTGTACCCCAGAACCTTCACTACCCCCACACTGTGCAGGAACAGCTGGAGACCAAGCAAGGCTTCAATGCCATAGCTGGCTTCGCGCACGTGTTGGGGGCAATTGACTGCACACATGTCCTACTTGTGCCCACTGCCGACACTGCACACAATTTCCACAACAGAAAGCACACACATTCCATCAATGCGCAGGCAATAGTGGACCACCGGGGACTCTTCACCAATGTCGTCGCCAACTACCCAGGCAGTGTACATGATTCCTACATCTTCCGACAATCTATCATCAACGGGCACTTCCAGGATGGCACCTACGGAAATGCTCTGCTCGTTGGCAAGAACCAAATGAACACACCTCACACCCTAACTCCGCAATCATGCAACTCACAACTCTGGGAATGCACACGTTACAAGCTCACATTCAACATGCCAAACAACATGCCCACCCACCAGACACAACAGCACCACTTACTGTGCTAGCCTGGGCTAGCCATGTACATGAGCCATCAATGGCATGGCTCCTCAGCCACACAATAGCAGATTGTGGGGATAGGCAGGAACCAGGCTTGTGGAAAGGAAGCAAGTGACCCATGAATGAGAATGTGCACCATGACAAGTGTGGCTTGGATGTGCTGGTCAGACTTCAGTATGCAGATCACAGACATATCCATGTCAACATACACTGCTGATGTTTGGAGTGTAGTGGACAGTGGACGCAACCATGTCACCCCAGCCAGTGGGGAAGATCATGGAAATGTAGCCCATTATGTCCCCCCTGTAAGCGTGAGTGGAGTGGGAGTGGGTTTGCCCGGCATACACCAGGCCAGCATAGGGGTGTGAATAAAAAGCACGTAGCTCTGGGCGGGGTTCTCTTCCGGAATGCCCAATGTGTCTGCCAGGGTGGCGCCTCTCACCCCGCCTGAGGCCGAGGCTGTTGTCATGAGTGGTGTTGCCCGCAATCCTGTGCACCTGCTGCACCCCAGCCCACTGGTCCCCGGACCCATCTTGCCCGCCCCTGCGCACCCAGGCCTCACTGCTCACCTGCCGACACTGCTGTGTGTCAAAGAGGGTCCAACATGTGCCAGCGCAAACTACAAGCCTGAGGTCCGCGACTTTGGCAACCTCCTCAGACCGTCATGGCCTCTGCGAAACAGGCCTGCAGTACTCCTTTCTCGTTGATGTACTCCACTGCTACCTCCGGCCTACATTATGCCTAGACTATGCTCAATTAGGTCACACATTTGGAACTGGGTCTTGATATCCTGATGGCCAAGTTCATATGTTCATAGGACGTTTGATATCACTGTACTCCCTCGATATGATGTCACCAACTCTGTGTATAGCATTCCAACCACACGTGTATCTGGTCCCTTGCTGACTTCTGCCTTCGGCTTACACTGCGGTCCAGTAGGTCACACATTTGGAACTGAGTCTTGATTTGGTTGGTTGATAGCTTTTTTTCGATATGCAGATATATCTTAAAAGCATTGCATACATGTATAAAACTGCAGATCATCAATTTAAAAATGTATTCAAGGATTAAAACAAGTAAAAAATGCCATTGATACATACAATAAGTTAATTAAAAATGAATTAAATTGAAATAGACAGTCTTTTGGAGCGAATCAACCATGCCCATTTTAAAAATTTGGAGACACCACAGACTATAGAGGGGGAAGTGTCAGTTAGTAAAATACGTAACGCCACCATGTGCTGGCGTGTCCCTAATAGTCTGAATAGAGGTTTGAGCCAGCACCTCCTTGGTCTGGAATAATCGGGGCACTCAAAAAGGATATGTTCCACCGTCTCGGACCTTGTGGAACAAAGGGCACAAAATGGCGATAACTGCACAGGCAATTTCTATCTGGAAAGGAGATCCCCTATCAGAAGAGTGCCCACTCTGAACTTAAAATAAAGAGCCCTATCAATTGGCATGGTAATCAAATCCAGATAGGGTTCGTAGGCCACCACGTCCTTGATTCTTAGAAAAGCTGCTGTGGAATTGCAGTGACGGGGATTACCGATAAGTTGAGAGGAGACCCATTCCCAGTACAGCTTTTTCAGGATAGCCTTGGGTGGAGCACATTTTGTAGCCCAAGAAGCCCCCAAACCCAGTTCCCCCAAGAGGTTTTTGATATCCGTTAACCACTTAATCTTGTGCCAGCCCCCCATTCCCATCACCTCAGACAGCCCATCGGCATATGATTTCAGTTCTGGGACCCTCCACAAGCGGGCCCATAGAAGCAGCGGCCGGAGGCGAGCCTGGTCCTTGATCGATTTACAGCCCACGTCCAAGAGCACCGGAACTGTGGGGGTGCTCAAGGGGAGAGCCAGTAGGTCTTTGAAAAATGTGTTCTCCGACTTGGATAGAGCCTCCAAGTTGCAAAGGCCCCATAGCTCCGCCCAGTATAACGCTGCAGTGACTCCTCTTGCTTTGTAAATGTCAATTGCAGGTACCACGGACTGTTTAGATGAGGCGCAATACTCCATTAACAGCGCACCCCCCACCCTTTTATGGCTAAGAACCATCTTGTTAATGTGGGGTGTCCAGCTCATAGCATCGCTCATACGTATTCCCAAATAGTCAAACTCAGAGACTTTCTCGAGAGGGACAGAGTTCTAGACTGGAGCGCGTCCTAGTTTCTGTAGTGGTGCATGATCAGGTATTTTGCCTTGTCCACATTGATCACCAAACCCCTTGCCGAACAAAATTCCTGAAAACGATTCAGAAGCTTCTGGAGACCCTGGGGAGTCTTGGCAATGAGGAGGGTGTCGTCTGCAAACAGCAGGGTAGGGATCCGTACGCCCCCCCAGGGAGGGTGCATCTGCTGGTTCTTGAAGCAGGTGCTCTACCACACCATTTACGTACAAGGAAAATAGTGTGGGAGCTAGCACACATCCCTGTCAGACGCCCCTGCAAACCGGGATCCTGTCAGTCTTTTCCCCATTCTGGCCTAAACGCACCTGGGCATAGTTATCTGTGTGGAGTTTGATCAGGAGCGACAGAATGTAAGGGGGCAGCCCAAGACCCTGCAGAACCCTCCATAGTTCCTCCCTAGGAACCAGGTCAAAGGCAGTCTTCAAGTCAATGAAGGTCAGATAGAGACTGCCTTTGCCCAGCACCACCACCTTCCAATGCAGTAGCATCAGTCTGAAGACCTGTTCAGTGGTCCCCGTTCCTGAGCGGAATCCCGCCTGAAAATCAGACAGGATATGGTTTTCGTCCACCCAGTGGAGAATCCTCCCCAGAATCGCCTTCCCCGCCACCTTTTGTGTTGAGTCAATCAGGCTTATCGGCCTATAGTTCCCCGGATTGTCCCGACATCCCTTTTTAAACATGGGAACAACCTCTGCCCCTTTCCAAGATTCAGGAACAGGTCCTCCCTCCAAGATGGCATTCAGAAGGGCGTTTACCAATTTGCCCCATTCAGTCGGGTAGGCTCGGAGTAGGTCCCCTGGAAGCCCATCAGGACCGGCTGCCTTCAAGGGTACCAAGGACTTGATTACATTCACGACCTCCCGTGAAGTGAAGGGGTCGAGAACGCTGTCCTCTGCCAAGAGGGCAGGGGAAAATGGCTCATTGAGGGACCCTTCTACCGGTGAGTATAAGGCCCTGAAGTGGTTAAACCAGATCTGGGCCGGGATAGTGCAAGTCCTCAACGTGTCATCAGGTCTATTCCTGGATCCCACCAAATTCCAGAAGCCCCTAGCATCCTTTCCTTGACTAGCATCCAGAAGGTCCGCCCAAAACTTTCCCTCCCACTCCTTTTTCGCTATTTTTAAGGTTTGGGTGTAGATCTTCCTAGCCGACCTGGTCCTAGTTTGGGACTTTGATTTGACTGCTTCCACCAGTGCTTTCTTACTTGCCCCACATTTATGGGTATACCAGCCCTGTCTTTTCAATGGGCGGGCCCGTGTCTCAGCCCCAGTGTGTCTAGTTGGAACAATAAACAAATTGCTTATGGCCGTGGTCAAGTTGCAAAAGGTCCCAAACACCTCCTCAGGCCCGGCCTCAAGAGAGTCCAAATTACATTGGGCTATGGCCAGAAGTAGTGTTATAGCTGCAACCTTCTCCGCGGATAGGGTGAGCTTTGCCCACTATAGCCACCTACCACAATTCGAAACAAATGTCTCCTCAAGTTTAGCGATGGTACGGGGCCAAGGGCCCCCTTTACCCTCCGACCACCAGGGAGTCAGAGCGAGAGAGAGCAGGTTGTGATCACTCCCAACGGACGTGATAATTTCCGTATCCCTCACAGAGCTCCATAAGCACACGTCAAGCAAGATGTAGTCAATTCTTGACGTGTAGTTGGGCCTGTTGTACGTATGGGCTCCCGCCTTATCAGTGCTTGACCTCCCATTGAGGGCCCTCAGATCGAATTCCATGCTAAGGGTGTTAATATGGAGTGCCACTTCAGTCTACCTCTTGATCGGGGTTAGCTCTAAAGCCGGAATCCCCCTTCTTTGGTCCTCCTCCTCCAGATCCAAGGTGTCGTCCGAGCCCAAGGGCTCGAACATACAGTTTAAATCGCCCGCAACCAGGGTACATGATTTAAATGGAGATGACCATAGCAGGCCCTCCAGGAGAGCAATAGTGGGCGACTGTCTACCTCCCTTTGTGCCCCGAGCATAGATGTTATAAATGTTCAAGATGGCACGACCCCGGGCATCTTTTAGGGTGATGTTAAGGAGATCAGGGCAATTGGTCTGGTGCTCCTCTACTCTACAATTTAAAGAAGTTGCCACCCAGATGAGGAGGCCACCCGAGGGGCGTCCCCTCCCCGATGCCGGATAGACATCAGAAATAGAGTAGGAAGAATATCCCACCCTGTGGGTGGGCTCCCTGCTCCATGTCTCCTGGAAGATACAAATGGAGTACTCTTCCACAAGGGCATTCCAGTCCGGCAGGGCCAGCTTCCTGTCAATTCCAGCCACGTTCCAGCTGAAAATCCTAAGGACTGGATCCGTTACAGCTGGGACGCGGCTGGGCACGACATTGCGGCGGACATCTGCCCCGACCGGAACAAGAGGTCCACTGCCCTCTCCATTGTTACCCTGCCCCCCACCAGGTTCCCGGGTGACAGATGGGGCTATATGGTTTATTGTTGGGGTGGATGAGCTGGTCAACAGTGCAGTAGGATGGGCAACCCCGCCCGCTTTGTGATCCTCCAAGGCCACCCCACAGACATCATAAATTCAATAACCTGTAGAGCCCCAGTTCAAACCTGACCAAGTTGCCTGTGGGTGGAACTGTGGTGCCACGGGATACTCTGGGCAGTCTTGATTTATTTATGCCAGAGTTTATATCATTGTGCAGGCCTCATCACAGACTGCATCCCCTTTCAGCTCCGGTGCCACTAAGTCTGTGCCTCGACATTCATGGACACACTCTGGTTGTACTTAGGTGGTGTCTGAGTCTCTGGCCTGGGGGTTGCCTTCATCATCATGTTGGTGATACTGACTTGGTGGTAAAAAGTGAGGCTGTAGCAATCCACACCTCCATTTGCCTGTTTTGGCCAGCTTCTGCCCTCTGCATCATGCCCCGTAAGGAAACCTTCCACTGTCCCCTGCAACCCTCCGTGACATTCACCTTTGACATCGATGAGGATCTGCTCAGCTTGCGTGGCCCTACTTCACTGCACCGCAAGTCACCTTCCTGTGGCGGTATGCCTGTGCCAGCCGCAGTGCATCTGGGGCCACTAACTCTGTGCAGCTTAAGTCAGGAACCCTGTCTTATAGAGAATTGGATGGCCTTTGGGTCGATAGCCTTGGGGTCATCAATGCCATGTGTCTGTGGCCCTGTGCTGTCAGCTGCCTCTGGCCTCCACTGTGGTCCACCAAGGCTCACACATCAAATAGAGTCCTAACCAGCCCGGACATCGCATCATCACAGGATGCACACACCACCACCACCAGGACCACCTCCAACCAACAACTGCTGGAGTCAAAAGAGTCTTACAGCCAGACTATCATAGTTGCTCTCACCTGTCATGGATGCCATCATCTGCTTGATACCATGCTCAGCTCTTCAGGTGCCACTAACTCAGTGCACCACAACTTGTGGACCATTTCCGATGGAGTTTTGTGCTGTGAACAGTTCATGCAGTAATGTCACCCCAGGTCGTGTGGGAGACCTGGGATGATGATGAGGAAGATGATGCAGGTCTAACAGACCCCATTGCAGCTGCATCAGGAATATCCCGAAGGGACACAATCCTAGACAATTTATTCACATGAGCACGCTCCGCTCTAGTGCCCCAACCTCAGTGCACTGCAACTCAGAGACAGTTCTGTTTGCATCTTGGGTAACCTCTGTACCGGCTCCGGCTACCACCATGATGCTTCACAGTTGTTTCTGTAATGCTGGGGTTTTCTGTTTCCGTTTTAATAGTGATCACTGTTCAAGTTGTTGCCAGCACCGACAACTCTGTGAGAGCTGGCTTACACTCACCCCCACACACATCCAGCACAGGTGTCACTGTACATGTGACCCTGGCAATAAAAGTGCCGGCCACACGTGCCCATAGCCAGTTCCAGAAGTATCTAAGTGTGTCTGTGTGGTCATAATGAATGCATGAGGGCCCCGGGCCCCAGAACATTACATTGTGCTCTGTACAGCGGAAGCAACAATGTCACCACAGGACATGTAGCTTTGTTGTCCCCCACTCAATACGTAAGAGGTGTGGACTTGGCCGGCATACGCAGGTCCAGCTTTGGGGTATGAATGATTATCCCGGGGTTCTGGGCATGGTTCAGTACAGGAAATGTGCAAATTCCTGTGTCTCTGTCGCAGTGTGGGTCTCTGTTGGGGAGTGTAGGTGCTCCCTGATGGGACGTATACGACCTAGTTCATATTCCATGAGATCGAACCCCACCTGCACCAGTTCGGCCACCTCCTTCTGGCAGTCTACCACCTGGCCTTGGAATGCGATGTGTGCTTTGGTGAGGTGCTGGGAGCCAGCCATGGTGACGGGTGCTTCCTGCTATGTGATCTGTGCAGCGGGTGGGGTCTCCTCTTTGCAGCTGCCCTGCTCCTAGAGGTCTGTTGCCTTAGATATCCATGTGCTATTGCAGGGCGTCAGTGTTAAAGGTTTGGTGGTCCTCTTCAGCATCACTGATGAGTTGTCTGGTTTGCTCTGCTGGAGGTGTTGTCTGCCCCTCTGCAATGTGAAGGGGAGATGCATTTTGACATTGTGTTAACATGTATGTTGGCGCATTGTTCAAGTTAACATGCAGACTGTATGACAATGTACATTGTGACTGTTTGGGAGGAGCTGACTATTTGATGTGGGACAGTGGACATTTGGACTACATGACGGATGTGAGGTTGTACATGTACATTTTCAACTCACAGTTTCCTGCTATGTCAGATGTGAGTTTCTACGCGCAAGCAGACCCAGTTGTGTCCTCTGTTCTGCAGTGTAAGTGTTGCACTTTGTCATCAATGTGGATGTGCTTTTATTGCTATGTTGGAGAATCGCCCCTGCAGCTGTGATTTTGCTGCCCCTTATCCCTTTGAGGCGGTGAGCCCTTGACTTTTGTGCTTTTACGGTGCTGAGATGTGGGCGAGTTGGGTCATTTGTGTTCTAGGACGGTTTTTGTACTCTTGTGCATTGTTTGTCTGCAGATGTATTGTTTTAGTCAGGGGTTGTTTGTGCACGTGGATGTGTCAGAGTGTGACCTGCATATATATGTAAGGAAGAAGGGGTATCCCCGACTAGAGTTCCTAATTCGGGATGGGTATGGTATTTGAAAAGAAATAATTAGGAACTAATATTTAAACACAGGACATAAGCGGACTAGTGACAGCACAAACTGTGATTAAGCAAAATGCATGGTACAAAATTATTTTATTAAATATTCATTATGGTAAAAAACATTGTTGTTTGAATATACATGATTATTGTGTGCATGCCTCCATTATATATGTGACTTTATCTACATATACAGACATATATTGTTAAATCTTATACATATTTCATGATTGATAAAGCGGAGGTATGTTTTGGCACATATGTACATTAAAACATGGCTAAATATGTCTTCTACGCGCGTTTCGGCTGAGGGCCTTCATCAGGGAGCCATGTAGATATCCAAGTGGACCTATGCATATAGAGAGATATAAACAGTAACAGTGCTTGTCAATGTCCTTAAGGTGTCCTAAATATATACATGTTAAAAGAGCACAGAGCTTTGTGATAATACATTTATACAGTGGTGCAACATAAGACAGTGGTGTCATGAAAAAATACTTGAACCTGACCTAATATTTACAGTTATATACAGTTTGCTAGCTATTTCAGATCAATATATTTGATGAGTTACAATACAACCCAACTATACATGCAACTATCACTATGCAGTATGTTGGAGGATTGGAGTGTGACCTGCTCCTTTCCGGATGTGGTCCACACTCAGCCACCTCAGTCTCGTGGCGTGCACAATGTCATGAGATTGTACTGAAGCCATTCTGATCGTCATGTAGTATCACTTGCATTGTCAGTGTGGCTAACAAATTCGCATCTTTGCAGTGTTTCACACATGTGCATTGTTTGGTTGTGGGATTGTTGATGTGTGGGGTGGGACCCCTTTGGGCACATGGTGGACTAGGGCCTACTAGGTGTTTGTATGTGTGCTGCAGTGTGCCACAGGGATCAGGGACATGATCCAGGGTCATTGTGGGTGTGCTACACATCGTTGTGCATGTGTGCCATTGTGCCCATCTCCCCCATCCCCCCAGTCCCTGGTAGTTACTCACCCTGTTGATGTTGTGTCAGGTCCTATCGAGCTGTGTCCGGACTACCAACTCCTTGTACTTGCACTCTGATGACTGTGACCACTATATTTCCGTTTGTGTTGCCAATGACACAGTGGAGGTGATGAACACTTGTTGGTAGTGTTCTGTCACCTGCGTGACGCTGATCCCTTTTTCATACAGACTGAACCCCTCTATGTCTTTTTCTTCTCCTTGGCCTTCCCCGACCCGAGGTTCTTTGCTGGTGGTCTGTGGGGCTTACGTTGGCCTCTGCACTCGGTCCTGTTGCATTCATGGTGCTACGCAGTTTATTTTTTTTCCCTTTGTTTTTGTTCTGCTTTTATGGTGCATTTTCCCACATGATGCGTGGGAATTATAGGTCTTGGTATGGTATTGGTATTGGTATGGTATTGGGGTTCGGTTTTACCGTTGTCTTTTGACGCATTATCGAGAGCCTATCGCCTGGTACCGCCGTGTTGAGAATACAACGTTAATACAGCGTTATTTTCCCGTGATAGACTGCAATGTGAAGAGTTGCGTTAAGCTAATTTTGCAATGATTATCACACGTTCTTGAGCATATGCATCTTAGGGTACTACTGTCATCAAGAGGCTTTCTGAAGTGATATATCTTTAAGGAATGGGGTATGAATTAGGTTCTTCAGCACACATTAACAGACAGTTGTGAGTTACCTGCATACTCTGCATGCACATTAGTAGATGATGGGAGTTGTGGAACAGTCATGATGTTGCCACTAAATGTTGCTTTGATGTTATATGCAGAATAAATGCAATTTACCCTACATGCATATATTTATTTTGATAACTCGGTGCTCTGTTCAATATGGATTTATTATTTATGCCACTATATTTTAAATGCAGCATATTTATTTGTTATGAAACAAATGCTAATTATTGAGCATGATCATGTTTTTAGTGTATGTGGTCACGCTTTGTTAGTCTCGGGTGCAATGCCATACTTCAAGAACTCCAATTATCCATCAGATACACTATCTCTTATTTTTACATGAGTAAAGTAATTAGAATATTCTATAGGAAGTAGCATAATTGATTCAGTAACACTTATCTAGTACACAGATTTAGTGTCTTAATTTAGAAAAACCATCTGTCTTAATATTTATTAATGCAGGTGGTCAAATTGTAATTATTGTAAGCTTTCATGATTTTGACAGGAATTAAATAACAAGTCACTTTTTAAAATTAAGTTTGGTTAGTAGAGTATTTACTCAGCTCCTCAGTTTCTAAAATGTCTAGTTCAAATATGCATACAAGAAATGTGGTTTGCATTGGATTGAACTCCAACAGGTGTGCCTTTTTACTTCAAGCAATATTGACCATGCTCTGCACTGATTATGTTAGCTACTTCTGTTGTTATTTTTTGGTATGTGATTGCTCTGCTCAGAATACCTCTGCAAAAGGCTTGCCAGGATTCAGATACTACGGCCCAGACTTAGGAAGGGTGTGTGCTGCCCTTGCGGCACATAAGGTGACACCAGGGAATTGCAAGCCCTCAAGTAAGATTTACTATGTGACCCAGTTACCTTCCATCGCTCTGCATCATATAGCAAATACGGAGCAATGCAAGACAGTTCAATTTGCTACCTTGCGTTACTTTTACCCAGGAAGTTGTCCCAGTCATAAACCCTGGAATGCGAAAAAATGGAACCCAGGGAATGTGTAACAATAAGAAATATATTTATTTCTCCTCATTATTTCCTCTTTGTAAGTCGGCTAAATTCTGCAGTGCTATTAGAAAAAGGTTCATGTCTCTAAGAATTGCTTTTGTGCAGAAAGTTGTCCTGCACCATGAGACAAGTGTGCATACATTGACGTTAGGTTGCACTGTGTGGGTCAGGGCAGAGAGACAGCAGGAATCCACCATATCTTAGTAATTATGGAGCATTCTCACTCACTCAATCTGACACAGCTCTACATGCTGTGGTGCTGTGTTTTGCTGTACCAAACTTGATAAATCTGAGCCCAAGTACATTGACAATAAAGAGGACTCAAACACACAGAGAGGGCCAGCATCACTCTCTTACCCATATTGCACTGCTCCCTGCTTCAGCGAGGGCACTTGGCTTCGCACCATCAGCGCTTTTACTCACATTTGCTCACTACAGTGCAGGACTCATCTGCACCTGTCAGAGCCAGGAAGAGGGTATGCTGGGCCACCTCCCTTTAGTTTTACTGATGACTCCCCATCGTGAGACAGACTGCATCTATGGGAAGAAGGAAATCAGTCTTGTCACTGTTGTGTAACAAGAAATCTTTGGCTAATAGCACTGTAAACTTTTTAATCAATGTGATGGGGATGATTAATGACGATATATGTAATGTCGAGGCAAGGTCAGTGAATACTCAATGGGAAGCAATGGATGTAGCTTCTTTTGAAGAGGGTCTAAACATCCCTGGGGTAAATGTGGTAGCATAATCTTCATTTTCACTAAATGCGGATGTGAATAATCTGTGCGTGAATTACCCCTTTAGTGAGGCACACAATCAAAAGACAAACTGGGAATTATGACACAAGGTGTGCGGGGAACAGGGGGACAGAAGGATGCTAACGAATCCAATGTTTTTAATCAAAAATGAGTGGATATGCTGGCCTCTAAGCAACGGTTGCAGTCAAGTCAAGTCAAGTCAAGTTAAAATTTGTATAGCGCACTACTCACCCAGAGGGTCTCAAGGCGCTTGAAGGAGGGGGTACGTTATTTATCAAATATCAAAGTTTTGAGTTGTTTTCTGAAGGAGAGGTGGTTTTGCGTAAGGCGGAGGTGGGTGGGGAGAGAATTCCAGGTTTTGGCCGCTAAGTAGGAGAAAGATCTTCCTCTCATGGTGGATCTTTGGATGCGTGGAATAGCGGCGAGGGCTTGATTGGACAATCGTAGTTGGCGGGTGGGGGTGTAGAAGGTCAGGCGCGTGTTGAGGTATTTGAGTCCTAGGTTGTAGAGGGCTTTGTGTGCGTGGGTGAGGAGACGGAACATTATTCTCTTGTTGACGGGGAGCCAGTGGAGGTCTCTTAGGTGACCGGATATGTGATTGTGGCGGGGGATGTCAAGGATGAGTCTGGCGGAGGCGTTCTGAATGCGTTGGAGTTTTTTCTGCAATTTGGCCGTGGTTCAGGCGTAGAGGGTGTTTCCGTAGTCCAGTCGGCTTGTGACAAGTGCATGGGTGACCGTCTTTCTTGTTTCTGTGGGGATCCAACGGAAGATCTTTCTGAGCATACGTAGGATGTTAAAGCATGATGATGAGATGGCGTTGACTTGTCTGGTCATTGAGAGGGAAGAGTCCAGGATGAAGCCCAGGTTGCGTGCGTGGTCCGTTGGTTTGGGTGCGCTGCCCAGGGCCAGTGGCCACCATGAGTTGTCCCAGGAAGAGGGGGTTGATCCTAGAATGAGGACTTCCGTCATGTCTGAATTTAGTTTTAAACGGCTGTTCTTCATCTACTCGGCTACGTCTTTCATCCCTTCGTGTAGGTTGGTTTTGGCGGTGTTTGGGTCTTTGGTGAGGGAGAGGATCAGCTGTGTATCGTCAGCGTAGGAGATGATGTTGAGGTTATGTTGGCGTGCGATGGATGCGAGAGGACTCATGTAGATGTTGAAGAGGGTGGGGCTGAGCGATGATCCTTTAGGTACGCCGCAGATGACTTCAGTGGCCTCTGATCTGAAAGGGGGGAGGCGGACTCTCTGGATTCTTCCGGTGAGGAACGAGATGATCCAGTCCAATGCTTTTCCTTGTACCCCGACGTTGCTGAGGCATTTTCTGAGGGTGCTATGACAGATCATGTCGAATGCTGCGGAGAGGTCCAGTAGGATGAGGGCAGCTGGTTCTCCGTTGTCAAGTAGTGTTCGAATGTCGTCTGTGGCTGCGATGAGGGCGGTCTCGGTGCTGTGTTTGGCTCGTAAGCCAGACTGTGATGGGTCGAGGGAGCCGGTAGATTCGAGGAAGGCGGTGAGCTGACTAATGCCAATTTTCTCAATGACTTTGGCAGGGGATGGGAGGAGCGAAATGGGGCGGTAGTTCTTAAGTTCGGTTGGGTCTGCTGTGGGTTTCTTCAGGAGGGCGCTGAGTTCGGCATGTTTCCAGCTTTCCGGGAAGGTGGCGGTGTTGCGGGAGCAGTTGATGGTATCTCAGAGATGGGGTGCGATGATGGAGTCGGCTTTGTTGAAGATGTGGTGGGGGCATGGGTCGGTTAGCGATCCAGAGTGGATGGAGTTCATCAAGCGGATGGTGTCCTCAGTGCTGATTGCGTTCCAGGCGCAAAGGTTGGTGGTGGGGGGCTTTGGTTCGGAGGTAGGGGGGGTGGGCTGGTCACCGAAGCTGTTATGTATGTCTGTGATTTTTCTGTGGAAGAACGAGGCTAGAGAGTCGCAGAGGACTTGAGAGGGAGTGATGTCGTTGGTGCCGACACTGGGATTGGTAAACTCTTTGACGATGTTGAAGAGTTCCTTGCTGTTGTGGGCGTTGTTGTCGAGGTGATCCTTGAATGCTGATTTCTTAGTGGATCGGATCTGCTGATGGTGTTTGCGGGTGGCGTTCTTGAGGGCGGTCATGTTGTCTGAGGTTGGGTTTTTTCGCCGGCTTTCTCGAGGGTGCGGCATATCTTTTTGGATTTCTTAAGTTCGTCATTGAACCAGGGGGCTTTTTTGATACCTAGCTTGTTATGATTGTTTTTCAAGGGTGCTAATTTGTTAGCGCTGTGGGTGATCCATTGTGTGAGGTTGATGGCTGCTTGATTTGGGTCCGATGATTTGGCGGGAGGGTTTTGGTAAAGCGATGTGGTGAGCTGGTCGGTGGTAATTTTGTTCCAGTTTCTACGGGGGATTTGTTGTGGATGGTGGTGGGTTGTCGTTTTTCTGTAATTGAAGTGGACGCAGCAGTGGTCCGTCCAATGGAGTCCTGTGGCGTGATTGAAGGAGATGTGCTAGCTGGAGGAGAAGATTGGGTCGAGCGTGTGTCCGGCGTAGTGGGTGGGGGTGTTTACTAGTTGTTTGAGTCAGAGATTGGCGAGGTTGTCCAGAAGAGTGGTGGTGTTGCTGTCGTTGTTCTTTTCCAGGTGGAATTTGAGGTTCCCTAGTAGAATGTAGTCCTCGGAGGGAAGGGAGTGTGGGCTGATGAAGTCGGTGATGTCTTCGCTGAATTGTGTGCGGGGTCCTTGTGGTCTGTAGATGAGGGTGCCTCTGAGTGTGGTCTTAGGGTCGGTGTGAATCTGGAAGTGAAGGTGTTCGGCGGCTGCGAGGTTATCGTCGGAACTGGTTGTGATGCGGATGGTGTTCTTATGGAGAATGGCTATGCCTCCTCCTGTTTGGTTGATGCGGTCCTTTCGAATGATCTTATAACCGTCCGGGATGGCTATAGCGATGTCGGGCGCTGATGAGGCGTTCATCCTGGTTTCTGTAAGAAAGGCGACATCCGGCGTAGTGGTGTCAAGTAGGTTCCATAGTTCAGTGGCATGTTTGTGGACAGTACGGGTGTTGAGCAGGATGCACTTCAGGAGGTTAGTGTCGGAGCTCTGTATGGCGTTTGTGAATTTAGTGTGGGTCCTGATGCAGTCGAGCTTGCAGGAGTGGCAGGTGAAGGGTCCATAGTTGTGTCCAGGGGCAGCTAGGTGGCAGTCAGGGAGACGGCCGGAGTTGAGTACAGAGAGGGTTGTGGCGTCGTACGTTATGCGGGTGGAGTGGACTTAGCGGTGACCAGGGGGCGCGGACGGGCGCAGACGGGCGCAGACGGGCATACCTCTGGCGCGCCTTCGGCGCGCATAGTGCAAGCCCGCTGCGCGTGACCGCTGTGCGTATGTTTCTCTGACATAAGTGGATGGTGGAGGGGGCGGAGCGAGGGAGGAGCAGCTGGCGATAGTCAATCGAGGCTTTTTGCCCTAAGGCAATATGCCTCCTGTGAAGTAAAAACACAGAACGTCAAAATTAAAGTCTAGGCTTCTGCTTCAAGACTCTGCAGTCAGAAGGAATCCTGCTTCCATTCCCAAACCCAACACCCTGCTAAGAGCAAGCCAGCTGCACCCTAGCCACAACAGGCATCCGAACAAAAACATCCCGAATATTCCCCCAAAACAGGAGGGATGAGAACTGCACGGGCCGTATTAGTCATTCCTGTCAGATCGCGCCTCAATTGAGGCTCCAGTGAGGGAGAGAAGGCAGTCTGGGTCACGAGGAGACGGCCTGATGCTAAGTTGCAAAACACACAAGATGATAGACGGAATGTTGCACAATGCAAAACATTCACCCACAGTCACAGATCTAGGTTTATTCCATCGTTATTTTGCTCACCAAGCCACCCCAGTTTGGACATGGACATGGCCATACGCAAATCAGTCTTGACCCTCTGCCTCAACAGTCCAGCCCGAACTGCCAAGCCATGTCTTCCCTGGACAGTAATCAAGCATCCTAGGAACAGTTTCTGCCTTTCAGCCATTTTGAGCCAGGATAGCTTGACTACAGTGGCGTAGTGAGCACGGGGCCCACGTATGGGCATACCCTTCCCACATAGGGTGAACAGCAAAACACACAAGATGATGGACGGAATATTGCACAATGGCAAATCATTCACCCCTAGTCACAGATCTGGGTTTAATCCATCATTATTTTGCTCACCAAGCCACCCCAGTTCAGACATGACCATATGCAAATCAGTCCTGACCCTGTGCCTCATGGGAACAGTCCAGCCCGAACTGCCAAGCCATGTCTTCCCTGGACCGGAATCAAGCATCCTAGGACTGGTTTCTGGCTATCAGCCGTCTTCAGCCAGGATAGCTTGACTCCAGTGATGTAGTGAGCACCGGACCCACGTCTGGGCATACCCTTCCCACATTGGGTGAACAGCAAAACACGCAAAATGATGAACAGCATGTTGCACAATGGCAAAACATTCACCCCTAGTCACTGATCTGGGATTAATCCATCATTATTTTTCTCACCAAGCCACCCCAGTTCAGACTTGGCTATATGCAAATGAGTCTTGAACCTGTGCCTCATGGAACAGTCCAGACCGAACTGCCAAGCCATGTCTTCCCTGGACCGGAAACAAACATCCTGGGACTGGTTTCGGATTCATAATCCTCATCAGCCAGGCTATCTTGAATCCAGTGGCCAAGTGATTTTTGCACAATGGCAAAACATTCACCCCTAGTCACAGATCTGGGTTTAATCCATCGTTATTTTGCTCACCAAGCCACCCCAGTTCAGACATGGCCATATGCAAATCAGTTTTAACCCTGTGCCTCATGGGAACAGTCAAACCCGAATTGCCAAGCCATGTCTTCCCTGGACCGGAATCAAGCATCCAAGGACCGGTTTCTGGCTATCAGCCTTCTTCAGCCAGGATAGCTTGACTCCAGTGGCGGAGTGAGCACGGGACCCACGTCTGGGCATACCCTTCCCACATAGGGTGAACAGCAAAACACACAAGAGGATGGAGGGAATGTTGCACAATGGCAAAACATTCACCCCCAGTCACAGATCTGGGTTTAATCCATTGTTATTTAGCTCACCAAGCCACCCCAGTTGAGACATGGACATATGCAAATCAGTCTTGACCTTGTGCCTCATGGGAACAGTTCAGCTCGAACTGCCAAGCCATGTCCTCCCTGGACCGGAAATAAGCATACTAGGACCGGTTTCTGGCTATCAGCCATCTTCAGCCAGGATAGCTTGACTCCAGTGGTGTAGTGAGGACGGGACCCACGTCTGGGCATATCCTTCCCACATAGGGTGAACAGCAAAACACACAAGATGATGAATGGAATGTTGCACAATGGCAAAACATTCACCCCCAGTCACAAATCTGGGTTGAATCCATTGTTATTTTGCTCACTAGCCACCCCAGCTCAGACATGGCCATATGCAAATCAGTCTTGACCCTGTGCCTCATGGGAACAGTCGAGCCCGAACTGCCAAGCCATGTCTTCCCTCGACCGGAATCAAGCATCCAAGGACCGGTTTCTGGCTATCAGCCGTCTTTAGCCAGGATAGCTTGACTCCAGTGGCGTAGTGAGCACGGGACCCACGTCTGGGCATACCCTTCCCACATAGGGCGAACAGCAAAACACACAAGATGATGGACGGAATGTTGCACAATGGCAAAACATTCACCCCCAGTCACAGATCTGGGTTTAATCCATTGGTATTTTGCTCACCAAGCCACCCCATTTCAGACATTGCCGTATGCAAATCAGTCTTGACCCTGTGCCTCATGGGAACAGTCCAGCCCGAACTACTACTCTCACTCTCTACTACTCTCTGCTACTCACTCCCTCCTACTCACTCTCTACTACTCTCTAATACTCTCTACTACTCACTCTGCTACTCTCTCTACTACTCTCTACTATCCACTTTCTGCTACTCTCTCTACTACTCTCTACTATCCACTTTCTACTACTCACTCTCTACTGCTCTCTCTGTACTACTCACTCTCTACTACTCACACTCTACTACTCTCTACTACTACTCTCTACTACTCTCTACTACTACTCACTCTCTACTACTCTCTACTACTCACTCTCTACTACTCTCTACTACTCTCTACTACTACTCTCTACTACTACTCACTCTCTACTACTCGCTGCTACTTACTCTACTACTCTCTACCACTCTGTCTCTAATACTCTACTCCTCACTCTCTACTACTCTCTACTACGCTTTCTCTACAACTCACTCTCTACTACTCACTCTACTACTCTTTACTACTCACTCTCTACTACACTCTTTCTACTACTCACTCACTACTAGTCACTCTACTACACACTCTCTACTACTCACTCTTCACTACTCACTCTCTACTACTCACCCTCTACTACTCTCTACTACTCACCCTCTACTACTCACTCTCTACTACTCTACTACTCTCTATTACTCTTTACTACTAACTCTCTACTATGCTCTCTCTACTACTCACTCACTCTCTACTACTCACTCTCTACTACTCTCTACTACTCACTCTCTACTACTCACGCTCTACTACTCTCTCTGCTACACACTCTCTACTACTTGCTCTCTACTACTTGCTCTGTACTACTCACTCTACTACTCACTACTCCACTACTCTCTACTACTCTCTCTACTACTCACTCTCTCCTACTCACTCTCTACTACTCTCGCTCTACTATTCACTCTACTACTCACTCTATACTACTCTCTGCTACTCACTCTCTACTACTTACTCTCTACTACTCACTCTCTACTACTCTCTACTACTCTCTGCTACTCCCTCTCCACTGCTCACTCTCTACTACACTCTACTACTCACTCTGCTACTCTCTCTACTTCTCTCTAATACTCTCTACTATCCAATCTCTACTACTCACTTTCTACTACTCTCTCTCTACTACTCTCTACTAGTCACTCACTACTACTCTCTACTACTCACTCTCTACTACTCACACTCTACTACTCACACTCCACTACTCTCTACTACTCTCTTCTACTACTCTCTACCACTACTCACTCTCTACTACTCTCTACTACTACTCTCCACTACTCTCTACTACTCTCTACCACTCTCTACTACTACTCCCTCTCTACTACTTTCTACTACTCTGTCTCTAATTTTCTACTCCTCACTCTCTACTACTCTTTACTACGCTTTCTCTACAACTCACTCTCTACTACTCACTCTACTACTCTTTACTACTCACTCTCTACTACACTCTTTCTACTACTCACTCACTACTATTCACTCTTTACTACTCACTCTCTACTACTCACTCTCCACTACTCATGCTCTGCTACTCTCTACTACTCACTCTCTACTACTCATTCTCTACTAGTCTACTACTCTCTACTACTCTTTATTACTAACTCCGTACTACACTCTCTCTACTACTCACTCACTCTCTACTACTCAATCTCTACTACTCTCTACTACTCACTCTCTACTACACACGCTCTACTACTCGCTCTGCTACACACTCTCTACTACTTGCTCTCTACTACTTTCTCTGTACTACTCACTCTACTACTCACTACTCCACTACTCTCTACTACTCTCTCTACTACTCACTCTCTCCTACTCACTCACTACTACTCTCTCTCTACAACTCACTCTACTACTCACTCTCTACTACTCCCTACTACTCTCTCTCTGCAACTCACTCTCTACTACTCACTCTACTACTCACTCTCTACTACTCTCTACTACTCTCTGCTAGTCACTCTCTACTACTTACTCTCTACTACTCAATCTCTATTACTCTCTACTACTCTCTGCTACTCACTCTCCACTACTCACTCTCTACTACTCTCTACTACTCACTCTGCTACTCTCTCTACTTCTCTCTACTACTCTCTACTATCAACTCTTTACTACTCACTCTCTACTACTCTCTCTCTACTACTCTCTACTACTACTCACTCTCTACTACTCACTCTACTACTCTTTACTACTCTCTACCACTCGGTTTCTACTACTCTACTCCTCATTCTCTACTACTCTCTACTACTCTCTACTACTCTATCTCTCTACAACTCACTCTCTACTATTCATTCTCTACTGCTCACTCTCTACTACTCACTCTCTACTACTCCCTCTCTACTACCCTCTACTACCCACTCTCCACTGCTCACTCTCTACTACTCTACTACTCTCTACTACTCTCTCTACTACTTACTCTCTACTACTCTCTCTACTACTCACTCTCTACTACACACTCTCTACTACTTGCTCTCTACTACTTGCTCTCTACTACTCACTCTACTACTCACTCTACTACTCTCCACTACTCACTCTACAACTCACTCTCTACTACTCTCTACTACTCACTCTCTACTACTCCACTACTCTCTACTACTCACTCTCTACTACTCACTCTCTACTACTCTACAACTCTCTATTAATCTCTCTCTGCTACCCACTCTCCACTACTCACTCTCTACTACTCTCTACTACTTACTCTCTACTACTTACTCTCTACTACTCTCTACTACTCACTCTCTACTATTATCTCTCTACTACTCACTCCACTACTCTCTCTCTGCTACTCACTCTACTACTCACTCTCTACTAATCTCTACTACTCACTCTCTACTACTCTCTCTCTGCTACTCTCTACTAGTCACGCGCTACTTCTCTCTACTTCTCACTCTCTACTACTCACACTCTACTACTCTCTACTACTCCCTACTACTCTCTACTACTACTCACTCTCTACTACTCACTCTACTACTCTTTACTACTCTCTACCACTCTGTTTCTACTAGTCTACTCCTCATCCTCTACTACTCTCTACTACTCTCTCTCAACAACTCACTCTCTACTATTCACTCTCTAATACTCACTCTCTACTACCCACTCTCTACTACTCGCTCTCTACTACCCTCTAATACCCACTCTCCACTGCTCACTCTTTACTACTCTCTACTACTATCTCTACTACTTATTCTCTACTACTCTCTCTACTACTCACTCTCTACTACACACTCTCTACTACTTTCTCTCTACTACTCGCTCTGTACTACTCACTCTACTACTCACTCTCTACTACTCTCTACTACTCACTCTAAAACTCACTCTCTACTACTCTCTACTACTCACTCTCTACTACTCCATTACTCTCTACTACTCATTCTCTACTACTCACTCTCTACTACTCTACAACTCTCTATTACTCTCTCTCTCTACTACCCACTCTCTACTACTCACTCTCTACTACTCTCTACTACTCACTCTCCACTGCTATCTCTCTACTACTCACTCCACTACTCACTCTCTCTATCTCTCTACTACTCTCTCTCTGCTACTCACTCTCTACTACTCACTCTCCACTAATCTCTACTACTCACTCTGTACTACTCTCTACTACTCTCTGCTGTTAACTATCTACTAATCACTCTCTGCTACTCACTTTACTACTCTCTACTACTCACTCTCTGCTACTTTCTCTACTCTTCTCTACTACTCACTCTCTACTATCTATCGCTCACTCTCTACTCTATACCTCTATACCTCTCTCTACCTCTCTCTCTACTACTCTCTACCTGTCTACCTATCTTCCTCTACCTCTCTACCTCTACACCTCTACCTCTACACCCTTTAGCCTCTCTACCTCTCTCTACACGCACACATATGCACATATATGTATACATATATATGCATTTATATATATATATATGTATGTGTATATATATATTTATACATACATAAATAAACATATATATTCTGCATATCTATATAAATACAAATATAAATGCATGCATGCATATACATATGTGCAAACATATACATGTTATGTACATGAAAGTGTAAAAAAAACTAATAAAAGCAAAGCTAAAAAGCCACATAATTACAAACAGAATTGCTTTAACTTAAACAAGGGCGAGAACTATTGCATTTTCAATGCTTGTTTACTTTGGTTCCATCAAGAGGGCTTTCTGATTTCTCACATATTTGCCATAAATTCTAAATGTTAGCACTCTAGTTGCTCATTAGATCACTGTAGTAAAAATACTGCTTACCAGGGAAGGATTTTAGAAGTCAAAATGTGCCCTAATTTTTCTTTCTTCAGTGCTCATCATACTTTCTATGGCAAAATGAAGCCCCTCATTTTGCTCCTTTGCTAATTAAATGTTTTAAGTGTTACCACTTTATTCCAATCAAGATGGCTTCAGGTGTTCCATACTTTTGTCGTAAGGAAGACTGTTAGCGCACTAGTTGTTCTTTGGAACACTCTGGGACATTCTGTCATTGGGCTATACTTGGGCTACATCTGGGTGATATTTGTGCTACATTTGGGCTATTTTGTCTCTGGTGGCCATATTGGGAGACTTGTTTGTTATGAAGTTTCCCAATTTCATCATTTACTACTGTCTCCTCAGTAGGACATACATTCATGTTTTTACTATGGTTCCTTCAAGAAGGCATTCAGATTTGTCACACATTTGCCATGAATTCTGAATGTTAGCACTCTAGTTGCTCATAGATCACTGTAGTAAAGCTACTGCTCACCAGGGAAGTCTGCTGCTGGTATTCAAAGTGCATGTTTCAGTCTGCATGTTAGAATTTTTTTTATGAAATAGAAAAGGATTTGAGAAGTCAAAATGTGCCCTAATTTTTCTTTTTGCAGCACTAATCATAATTTCTAT
Organism: Lissotriton vulgaris; assembly: GCF_964263255.1. Classification (NCBI taxonomy): domain Eukaryota; kingdom Metazoa; phylum Chordata; class Amphibia; order Caudata; family Salamandridae; genus Lissotriton; species Lissotriton vulgaris. Next base: position 1,087,687,653 of record NC_141696.1, on the reverse strand, counting down.
GGCAAAATGAAGCCCCTCCTTTTGTTCCTTTGCAAATTAAATGTTTTAAGAGTTACCACTTTATTCCAATCAAGATGTCTTCAGGTGTGCTATACTTTTGTCATAAGTCATAAGGCTGTTAGCACTCTAGTTGTTCTTCAGAACACTCTGGGAAGCTGCAGTAGAACACAAAGGAATCAACTGACAGTCTCTGCCCTTGTTGGATGTACATATTTTACTGAGAATGTCAGACTTCATTCTCACATGACTGTGAATTTACAGAAAATATGCTCTCAGTTTAGCTTATAGATCGCCTTCCAAACCTCTGTGGTAAAAGCATGAGAAAATAGTTTTCTCTCAAACATGATTCATGATATCCCAGCAGAAGGCTTTTTCACATGGTAAAATTACCTTAGAACACACCGCAATCCAACAATGAGTATGGTACCATCAACAAATTATTTATAATATAACTAAAGTCTTAAAACCTTCTATTAATCGCAATGCTTTTTAATGAGGTGCTATCATGTATATTGGTCCCACGATGGCTGCCAACCCTTCTTGGATGAAGTGCTGACAGCCGTTACATCTTGTTTGGAGACTCTCTGTCCTGGAGGCCCCCTCGGCTGACCTATACAATATATCTCTTCAATATTTGTATAGATTTGTCAAGTCTGCTTCTCTTAAAAAGAACCACTACTACGTCATAAATAGGCTCTATTACACTCCCCAAAAAATAGCAAAATTTGTTAGTCCATCTCCTTTGTGCACTAGATGTGATATGTCAGAGGCTGATGATATCCATGTTTTTTATGAATGCCCTATAATTGGCCCCTTCTGGGCCAATGTGGAGAGGACATTGGAGAGTGTTTTTAAGATGAAGCTTAGTTTGAATGTTGTAAGGGTTTTTTTTGGTCTGGATATTGATCTTATTGGTGGGCTAAGGGGGACACAGGTGGCTTTATTTTTCAGCCTAATTCTTATTGCACCCAGAGAAATCTGTAAGGTATGGAAGGATGCTACCCCTCCCTTGCATGAAAATCTGTTCTGAGAACTACACTTTTTGAAACTGGTACACCACATAATAGGACCAGCATGGTTTGGCGACCTTTGTTGGAATAGGCTATAGAAATGAGGCTGGTAAAAAACCCCGAAATTGTCCAATGATTACACATGGCCCCAGAATAAAGGGGTAGCCGGGTCAGCTCCGGGTACAACAAGAACTTCAACCCTGGGTGCCCAGGATGGAATGGGGTTTTGTGTGTTCATTTGTACGTGCCAAAGGTGAGATGAGGACAAAACAACAGAAGAAGTGCTGACAGCCAATCAGATCTCACGATGAGATGTGTCGTTAGGCTCGGTCCAGATATATTTGTATTTTTTTCCTTTAATATCTAAAAAACTACTGAACAGATTTACACAATTTAAACAAAAGGCACAAGTGTGAACCAAGGACTACCTTGTTGTGTCTTACAGGTTATAAAAGAACAGGAAGACACTGTTTGTAGGTCGTAGGATTTATTGTAGGAACAACGAGCCACCGCTACTCTCACAGCATCTTAGAGACACCAACTGACCACAGATAGAATTTGGAATGACAGCAGTCCCATGACAACGCTTAAGGTTCTGTGAGATATGCAAACAAGCATATCTAAACATAACATACCTCTTTGACAAATTTGGTGTAATTCCGTTTAACAGTTCGGGCTGTAGCTGCGACTAAAGGTTCCTACGGAAAATTGCATGGGGAAAACGTGTTTTTGCGACCCCCCAATTTTCTTGTCCCCACTAGATGAATTATCCCCAAACTTTCTGGATAGGAGCGGACTGGAGCGCCACAGTAGTTTTGAAAGTTTTGCGAAGAATCGCCAACCAGCGCTAAAGTTAATACAAATAGAATGTTGCGGATTTCCTATGGAAAAAAAGGTCCTAACTGTAACTACCTACTGGCGACCGCCAGTAAGTAATAGATATATATGTAATATAAGAATAACAACCTCACAGCCATTGTGAATGTGGAGCAATACCAGTGACCAAAAATCGTTGGATAAAAACGAGAATACAATGAATGGAAACAAGTCCAAATTTTTAATTTTAAGATGAAAGCGAGCGATATCTCACTCAAAAGAGTACGAACCAGCATCTAAAGGCAGAAAGTCCTTCCCACTGCAGCTTTTATCATGCCACCACACAACTTACTCTAAATAATGTATCCCTTAACTGGACCAGTCTTACTAGTGAACTCGTGCAGATAGATATACCCACAGCAGCAGAAAACCTTGGTTTAAATACAATATATATTTCACATCACATCCAGGTCCAAGGTGTCTTAGAGAATGTCACCTCAGCCTGCTCAATGGAAAGCCACTGTGAGAGAAAAAGACCCCAAAACTGTAATGGGACTTGATGACATGCCGGACACTAGTAGACACCACCAGTCATCCCAGTAATGAAATGCAGAGAAAAAGTACACCGGGATCCAACGATGGACTGGACGGCTAAAACTTCACTCTTCATAACCGTACTACTTGCGGTTGGCAGCATGTGATACAAAACATTCTGGGATGAACTAAACACACTTTGCTTCTGTAGTGACCACTGATGTAGGGCACTAGGACCCTGTGGGTCATGGCCGGCGCTAGGCATGGGCAGCGTGGGCGGCTGCACAGGGCCTCGCACTCAGCCCACCAGCATGGGGCCACACACCAGTGATGTGTCCTGTTGTTTCCCTGGCGATCTTTTACAAAGAAAGGTGTCGCCTGCAATTAAGGTCCATTGGAGGGGGCCCCCTCCCTGGGCCTCTCATGGATGGTGTCCGGAGGCATAGGGGAGGGAGACTGAGACACTCCCTCAATTGCAAGGAGACCATTCACAGACACTGTTGGGGGCCCATTGTCCAGCATTTTGGCACCCCCACAGTTTTAACTTTTAGACCACAATCAATTCTCACACCTATCGGACTGAAGGTGTGAGAAATGCTTGTGGAGTAAAAGTTAAAACTGTGGGGGCGCTGAAATGCTGGACAAAGGGCCCCCCACAGTGTCTGTGAATGGTCTGTTTGCAGGGGGCCACTTATCTAAAGTAGAGGGGGCCTCGCAGGTTCCCTTTTAGCCCAGGGCCTCGCAGATCCTAGAACCGGCCCTGCTGTGGGTCACAGGGCAGTGACCAGGTCACTGGACAGGACTTCCTGTCCGTCCACAGGAAGTCCTGTCCAGTGACCTGGTCACTGCCCTGTGACCCACAGGGTCCTAGTGCCCTACATCAGTGGTCACTACATCAAACACAAGATGGCAGCAATCTAGTGGTGACGCACGCGGTGTGGCTCCCGGCGCGTCCATGCTGCACGGAGTGTCACAGCAGCTTGCCGGAAAGCATAAGAATGAAGAGAAACGGCCTCCGTGGGACTGCAAGATGACAATAGGTGTGTAGCACACGCCTCGCACCTCCGTTTTTAAACGGCATGCAGTGGTTTAACTGCCAAAACTGCAAGGGTGTCAATTACAGATTGTAGGATGCACTCCTATTTATCCAATCCTTGTCCATGTTTTTCCTCCTTCTCCGTGAGTGTATGCATACTGGTTGAATGGTTGAATGCCACGTGGCATTTGGATGATCAACAATATGAGTAAAATGTTTAAAACTATATATTTGGCGCTAAAGAAGCACAACTAGCAGTGCAACTGGGAGAGGAGCACATTGACGCCTCGCACAACGTTGAAAACTGCAAGTGGGCAACAAGTGAAAAATATAAATTAAAAAAAAATTAATTTGTCTCACCATAACTGTTCAGCTCCGGCTTCAGATACACAGGCTGAATTCCACACGTTTGTAAAAGCATTACAAGTACACGTAACTCACAGAGTGTATAAGACACAAGAAAACGTGCCTCAGACCTCGCAAAACCCCAAACTAAGGTGAGTGGTGAAACTCTCCACATACGATTCCGTTTCAAAAACACATCGTTAATTGTAGAGCAAGTTGAATGAGGTAGCCATTAAGCCCTTTGCAGTTTGATGAATGATACATGTCCAAACACTGCAGCAAAAAGTGATAGATCACTCAATAGCAAAGCTAAATGTGCCTAGGATGACGCAAACAATCAATATTTTGTTGAGCTTGAAGTAGGGAGACGTCAGTGAGCACAGCACGACGGGGCTGGGGCTGTCTGGTGTAAAGGACACTGGCGGGGCTGCAACGCGTGCTGCTCCAGTTTCTCTTGTGTCTAGTGGCTATTTATTCTTTAGTTTCAACACATCCTCCTGGAAGTGTTCTAGCCGTATCTGTGTGGTCATTTGTGAACCGCCACCTTTTAAGATTGTTCCGTGTGCTGTCTGCGCTTGTAGTTTCTGAAGGTTCCTTCCAACAGGTCTTCCTTGACACGCCATCTTTAACTTCCTTAAGACCACTTGTAGAGCTTGAGTCAGTCTCCAGATTGTCGCCAAAATGTAGTGATGAAGTTCCATGAGTTCTAGGGGTACTGCAACAGACAGTTGCCACACCTCAGTTATTTGTTTGTTGATTAATTTATTTGTAAAACGTTCTGTTCCTAATTAGGTATCCTAGTACCAAGAACCACAAAAACGGAAAGCAGCAACAGTAAAACAAAAAAACACTACAGATATATTCACACAAATAGCAGGGCAACCCATTGCACAGCTGAACAGCAGTGTTTTCAGCTCTCTCCTAGTCAATTTGTGGGTGGACATGGGTTGATAAGAAAGTAACAGCTCATTGCAGAGAATAGACCACAGGACTCATACAACTCTGTCACTACATTGCGTCTGTTTGAAGTGTGGAATTTAGAGCTGGGCCTGAATACATAGGTCAACAATGAATAGGTCAAAGACCGCTTCCCCATTGGGGTTTCTTAAACATTAATTAGTGTCAGTCAAACAGATGATGATCTTCCAGATGATAAATATAATGGGAAACCCACTATTTCAGTCGGAAGAACAGCTGTGCATCGTTGGTAGAGGAAAGTGCTTTAAGTCCAAAAGAGTGCATCAGATTGCTCCAAGGTGTCCTATACAGAATACGGAGCATATTTAATGAAAAAAATTGTGCAGCGAGCCACCATGCTGTGTTGCGCTCTGTGAAAGGGGAAGGGCTGGAATACACCATATTTAATATTATACAGAGCATTCCTGACTTTTCCTTGCACTGACACACAACATGCTACCTAGTGCCAATGCAGGTACCCTTTCACCATCGTGCAAGCGATCCTGCGTTGAAAGCCGGATTGTTTTTGTGCAGAAAGGGGCACCTTCCTGCACTAAAACAATCCTCAGAAGCATTTTCCTCTTTCCATGTGTTGCAAAATGCAGCAGACGCAGAAAGGGGAAACAACGAGGAGAAATAAAGATATTTTTCCTTGTTACGCGTCACCTGGAAAGGCATAGCATTTTGGCGCATTTCCAGGTGTACCAGTAATGGTAAAACTGGGGGCCTTATTTATGAAGGACTTGCGCCGCTGGTGCGTCACTTTTTCCCATGTTAAAAGTGACGCACCGGCGGCGCAAGTCCTTCATAAATAAAGCCCCGGGAGTGCAGCAAAGCCATGGCTGGATGCCTGGGAACACCCACACTCCACTCATAGAACGCCTCCCTGGGGCACAGTGATGCAAAACGTGATTTGCGCTTCTTGCTTTACTTTAGATTTATCAAGCCACAAGGGCCATGCAATGTGGCCTTATTTGGCTTGATAAATCTTACTTGATAGTTGCGTCACCCTTGCATTCCATTGCATGGTGCAATATGATGCAGCTGCTTGGTAAATATGCCCTTAAATATTTGAGGCAATATAGTTAAGCTCTGTTGCTCCACACAAGATCCTGCCTTCACCTTCAAATTGCACAGCAGAAGAGACACAAATAGTCTGTAGGTACTCAGGAAGGACTGAAATAAATATCTGCTGTCTGCTGATTAAACTTGACAAATTGGAATTCATCGGTCAAGTGTACGAAATACAATTGACAGATCCAAATCCAAAGCCCTACACGTAGACTTTGCTGTAGCTGCACGTAGGTTGTTCAGGGTTGCTAGCTTTCATTCTGTGTATCAGGCAAAATCGAGCCTGAGATCCAGCCAAGACATCATGATTTTCATGGAACCTTATTGTCATACTGGCTATGCGATTGTACATCATTTTATTTTTTGAGATTGCAGAGAAGAGAGTAATATTAATTTGCTAATATATGCTGAACCAAAATAGGCCTTTTTGAGTAGAGGAATATTCACTCTTCTGTTGCTGACATGAAGAACCCAGCAAGAAGTAAATGAGTGTTTGGTCATTGTGTTTCATCCACATTTTCATCCAGATAATAGCTATAAGAGGTTTTGTGAACAAAAGTGATTGCAAAGGGTAAGTAACTAAGTTTATTTGCATGATTAATTAAAACCGCTGCAACAATATTCATGATAAAATATAATTAAAATAAGATTAAGAACTGTATAAATAGACAGTGGTCCATTAAAACGTGTTCCGAATGTGCATTGCTTGCTATTAATAAAAGATTGACACGTTTTATTTTATTTGTCAGTTGACAGGTCATGAAAACTGTAGACACTTCCCCCTTATGCAGATTTAAGGACTTCTAATAGATTGAATTTGGCGACAATGTGCAAATTACACAATGATATGCAAAGTAGCCAATAGTTAGAATTATAAGTTACATTTTGTCTGTGTAAATTAGCCAGTTTATGTGCTGATTGGGCCATAGTAACAATTGCAAATTATATTATGTCTGCGGTCATACCATTTGTATGATCTGAAGCTTTAGGACCAATAAATGTCAGGGGGCTGCTGAAAAGTTACAGTTTATTTTTAAGTAGCCTCCACAAATGTTATGAGTCCTTCAGCTCTAACTAAGCTATACTATTTAACCTTTTTTTAAGCTATGGTCATGAATTTTACAAGATGCCAGCTGAATTGTATGTCCTACCCTGAAAAACACACTTTTTCCACCTGTCTGCATGTCCGTATTCTTTTAAGGTCGAAGAGTGGCCTCAACAGTGATAAACGGATCACTGACAAAAAAATAGACTTAGCAAAATATCGATGCAAAAATATCAAATGCAAAAATATCGAATTCCTATCTACAAACAGGTAAGTACAAAAATATTGAATCAAAAATATTGTTTAAAAAATATAGTTAGTCAAAATTTCAATGTTTTTTATGTCTTAAAAGTAATTTAAGATTAATAAAATAATAAATATATTTAACTAAAACATTCTTAAAAATACTTAAATAACCTTAACATTATTAAATAATTATTTTAAGTTATAAAAAAATACAATTTTATTTTTAAATACATATATATATATATATTAACGTAATATTAATAAAAAATATACAATATTTTTACCGCAGCATAGCGGGAGGGTAACATTGACTATTACCACTCCAGTGAGTGCAACAGTAGGGAAAGCGTTGGATAGCGGGAGAGTAAAAATTACTATTCCCACTCCAGTGAGTGCAACAGTAGGGAAAGCATTGGATAGCGTAGGGGTAAAAATTACTAATCCCACTCCAGTGAGTGCAACAGTAGGGAACGCGTTGGATAGCGTAGGTGTAAAAATTACTATTCCCCCTCTAGAGAGTGCAACAGTAGGGAAAATGTTGGATAGCGTAGGGGTAAAAATTACTATTCCCACTCCAGAGAGTGGAACAGTAGGGAAAGTGTTGGATAGAGTAGGAGTAAAAATTACTATTCCGACTACAGTGAGTGCAACAGTAGGGAAAGCGTTGGATAGCGGGAGGGTAAAAATTACTATTCCCACTCCAGTGAGTGCAACAGTAGGAAAAGCGATGGATAACGTAGGGGTAAAAATTACTATTCCCACTCCAGAGAGTGCAACAGTAGGGAAAACGTTGGCTAGCGTAGGGGTAAAAATTTCTATTCCCACTCCAGTGAGTGCAACAGGAGGGAAAGCGTTGGATAGCAGGAGGGTAAAAATTACTATTCCCACTCCAGAGAGAGCAACAGTAGGGAAAACGTTGGGTAGCGTAGGGGTAAAAATTACTATTCCCACTCCAGAGAGTGCAACAGTGGGGAAAGCGTTGGATAGCGTAGGGGTAAAAATTACTATTCCCACTCAAGAGAGTGCAGCAGTACGGAAAGCGTTGGATAGGGTAGGGGTAAAAATTACTATTCCCACTCCAGAGACTGCAACAGTAGGGAAAGTAATGATTTAATATATTAATACAAATACATTAAATATCAATACCAATAAAAATGATTTAAAATGAATTGCCAATTTAATATTATGTAATCATTAATCAATTATAAATGCAAATATATTTTAGTTATTAACATTAATTACCTATTCATAATTAATTAACAACGAATTATTTTTTAATAACAAAAACTAATTAATAATATAAATCTGTACCAATTAATAATTAATTAACAGTAAATTAATTATCAATACACACAAACTACTTATAATATGTAATTAATTACAATTAAATTACTTCCCACCCTATTCCCCTATAAACCCACACCCCGCTACAGAAAATAAATGAATACCATTAACATAATTATCAATTACTCAATTAATAAAAGCGAATTACCAATTAAGAATTCATTAACAACTAATTCAAAATCAATACCAATAAATACATAAAAATATTAAATTAATTACAATGAAATTACTTCCCACCCTATTCCCCTATAAACCCACAACCCGCTCCAGAATTTAATCACGCAAAAATTAAATAACATAAAATTCATTACTTAAATTAATTACAAAAATAATATACACTTTTCACACATATACTAACATACAAAACACTTAAAAAAAAATATTATTAAAAAGTCGATATATTTTAATACCTATATTATGTACTTCGATATTTTGACTTTCTATATTTAAAAAATTGACATTATATTACTTACCTTCAATGCGATATTTTTCACCACTATTTTATGTCCATTCGATATTTTGTCCATTCTATATTTTTAAGTCGGTATTTTGTCCATTCAATATTTTTAACTGCTTCCATGCTCATGACGGAGCCGCTCCGTCATGAGCCTCGGTTGAGCTGTGCTCATGACGGAGCGGTTCCGTCATGGCCCGCGCGGCGCACTTGCGCGGCGCGAATTCCGCGCCTGCGCTGGATGTTCCATTGAGCGGGTGGGGCCATGACGGAACCGCTCCGTCATGAGCACAGCTCAACCGCGGCTCGTGACGGAGCGGCTCCGTCATGAGCATGCAAGCGCCGCTCGGCCCCCCTCCCCCCTAGCGCTGCAGCGGAATTCCCACCGCAGCGAAGGGGTTAGGTCGATATACTGTCTGTTTACCGTGATAAACATTCTATCAAAAGTTATTTACATATGCAGCAATCAGATGGTGAGGAGGGACGCTCCCATGGTGGTAGGTGGAGTACTGAGTGTAAAATCCTAGAATATACCGTAGATATTTCTCCTTGGAGGTTTTGGTGAAGCCATTGCCTAGATAGAGTTGGGGGACTGCCTTTGTGTAGCTATGTAATGTGAACCATCTATGCACTTGCTGATAATGCTGCTTTGATCTCCAGCAAAGAGACTCCATTGATAGTTTTACTGACAAGTTTTTTAAAACTATCATGGGTCCCAGAGTTTTCCCAAAGACCTTGCAGGCCAAGCTGTTCTATAGAGTCTTCCATGTAGGCCCTTGCGGTGCCCTTCTCTTTAGTTGACAGATTGGACCATAGATGGGTGTTTAGTCTCCCTGGCTCCCCATTGCTGATCTTATGCCAACCTTTGATGTACCCTTCTTTACGGTCCGGACCTTGCTTCTGCATACCGAATTCTAATCTTATTTGGACTAGTGAAGTGTATTTGGGTAGATTGACGATCATTCAAAGAACTCCTGTCATATGGTTACTGCGTTTCTATATATTGTGTTAAGTTAGCATGAGTTTATTAAATGTTTAAACAACATATTTTCCTTCGGCTTCAGTTTGCACACGACACCTAATTGTTATTGTAGCTTTCAACCTAGACAAAAGATGTGATTTATTTGAGAATAATATGTTATTGCTCTGATATCAGTCGTGCTTGGTACAACTGTCTGCACACTGAGAACTGCACCCTCTAAGAATAACCTAACACAAGGTTGCTGAAAGCCTGATCCTCGCACCACATTTGACATAACACAAATAATGTTGCTGCCAACATTGGGCTCTACGCGGGTTTAAGATAGAGTTACAGGGAATGAATCGACACACTTGATGCTTCGCATGCAGAGAGCTGGTAGCTGTTGATGTGATCTGCTCCTACTGATCATTAGAGGTATGGGCCCGCCCTGCTAAAAACCCAAATGAGACCTTCTTAGATATAATATAGTAAGCTAAATAGGGTGCGCGATATATAGGTGATACAGAATTTCTATAGATTTTGCATTATAATATGCTATCACCGTTCACTTATTATGGACTAGTGACTATGCTGATAACTCTGATTGTTATAATATGTATGTTGATATTATATAAGATACTGCGTTTGAGAACCTTGCATTGAAAAATAAACATTTCAAACTTGCACGTGTGTTCTTTGACTCCCCGTTTTGGTTTGTAATGATTATATAACGAAAGAGTGTTCATGTGTTCCACGATACCTGAGGTTCCCTAAGTTCATGTTCTGGATTGTCTAAGTCATTGGTAAGTTGTTCTGACCAATGAGACACTGTAGCTAGCTTGGTAAGGGGATTTCTGACACTAAGGTGAGTTTTGGGTCATCCTAACTAACCCAGGTTCTAGATCTCTGTGCACAGTTCTGTGGGAGAACGGAAACCCTGCTGCATGGCGCCCATACGTTGTTGGCCTTATATCATGACACTCGAGTAGTATATCATTCAAACCTTAACCCCTTCATTCCCGTTTCCGGAAAACGGTGGTGTCGGAAAACCTACCTATTTTTGAAATAGGTCTTTTCGAGCTTGAATCTATCTAAAACGGTTTCCTTGAATTACTACCCAGTTGTGCTACAAAGTACTCTTTGTTTTCTCGACTTCCTGTGCTAACATGGCACAAGCCGTGGACATCCCGCAGCATAATCGCATTGCGGTGCGTGACCACTTGCGGGCATTTGATGTCCCTGTGGAAGGCTTGGCTGTGGTTCTGGTGGTAAGTGCGGAACATGCTTACCCGTACGAACTATTTTATTCGTGGGTGAAGTTTCCGCCGGTGAACGCTAATTCTGGTGTTTTCCATTCATACACTGCTACGGCTGTACCGGCTGCGTATGCTCCTTACAGAGCACTGGAAGTTCCTATTGATGCTTGGCAGCATGGAGTTTGGTTTGGTGGCGCCCTACCACACGCTTTAACCGCTCCGAGGTTGGGTCCTTTGTCCATTCCGGGCACTAATTGGCCCGCTTTGGCTGGATTCACTCCTCACCCTAATCGCGCCACTTGTAACATGGCTGATCTGCGGCAACTTCATGGTCGCAGTGTCTGTGATTAGAGCGCTTGTTCATTACACAAGCCGTAATGTTCAGGCCTCAGCCCCTAGGGGTGCGCAGCTTCGTGCAGAAAAGGCTGGCTTGAAAATCAATCCTGTCATGGTGAATTCCGTGATGGGCAAAAAGCCCCAGGACAAGGATGATTTTCCGTTCTGGCTTGCAGAGAAATTCGGCCAGCTAGAAGCTGTGTTTCCCAATACAAATCCTGGTGACAAACACAGGATTCTTACAATTAGTTTACCGAAAGATTTGGCACCTGAACTTGTTGACTGTGAAACCTGGGGTAAGACTTTTGCAGCGGTCTATTCGAGGTGCTATGGCACCCCGTCTGTGACCAATCTGGGTGCGGTCCTTAAACGTGTTCAAGATGAACACGGACCAGAGTCGGCGGTTGAATTGGGTATGCGCCTGTGTGGCACCTTTGATGTAGTTTGCGATCTGATCCTTGCGAATGTCAAGGGGGATGCAGTGAACTTTCAGGTGGCTAACGCTTTAGCGTTAATTCCCGACGCCGAAAAACCCCGTCAGTTGGCAAGGATAATTGTGGCGGCTTATAAAACGGTTGGGCGCAATGCAAAGGGGCTTAAGGCTTTTCCTGATAAAGAGAGAAAGCAGCCCCAGGTTCAGTCTTCGGAAACTAGTGGTCAACAAAAGTCCAAGAAACAGAATTGGCCTAAAAAGCAGAATCAGGGTAAGCAACAACAACAACAAACACAGGTTTCTGCTCCTGCGTCTCCAATGCCTGCGCAGTCGGATCGAGTTTATGATTTGCGCGATCACGCGATGATTAAATCACCTGAAAGGTTTCAGGCTTCTGACCAACGCTCTCCTCGTTCCTTTCAGGACTCATCGGCTTCGTCAACCGGTGGTGGAGGGGGCGGCAGGGGCCGGGGTGGCCAGCAAGGACGAGGTCAGCCCCGCCCGCATAACGGTGGAGATCAGCAGGAAGGCGCTACGCCCAAGAGACCACAGTTTGCTACAAACAAAGTCGCCGCCCTGACAGCGCATCGATATGCCCCAGATAGTGAGAATGCGGCTTCGGAATCTGACGTGGGCTCTGACCTTGCTGGACAGCGCGGCAGAGATTACCATAGTGAGAGAGGCCCTCCGTCCACTGTTGAAGGTGACAACGACTGACACTTATGTTGTAATTGAAACTGCTGATACGCATGTTGCTCCCCCTGAAAGACTTTTTGAAATTGTCCTGTTAATAGAAGGTGACATGCAGCGAACTGTAAAAGGGGTATTTTGGGAAAATCTTTCGTCTACGTATGACATTTTGCTTTCGGAGGCTGACTGGCCCCCACCTTTTGTTCTCGCAGCTCCGCGAGGGGAGGAGGTGATCCTCCCCAGTTTCGCGCACACTGTATCGAGAGTGGAGGCGCTGCATTTTGCAGAAGAGTGGGCTCTGGCGCTTGCGCCGGCTGTGTACCGCAATCAGTGTGGCTGGGATAAATTGTCTCCAAGCCACGAGATTCCTTTAGGGTCTCAGCCGCAGCCTCAACCTCAATATCCCATACGGCGTGAAGCCAAAGCTTCAGTCGCAGCTATTGGAATATCAAGGTGTAATTGAAACGTGTGTGTCACCGATGAATAACCCCCTTTTTACTGTAAACAAGCCGGACGGCTCATATCGTTTGGTTTTGGATTATAGGCATTTGAACTCGCATTGCCGTAACTGCGCAGTACAGAATACTCATGGCTCTGCGTTAGTGAATAGTCTTGAGCGTAAACGGTTCAAAACCACGCTTGACATTTCCAATGGTTTTTATGCCCATAGATTAGACGGTCTAAGTTCCCAATGGACCAGCTTCACATGCGGTGGTGTGCAAAAAATGTTTCGGCGTCTCCCAATGGGCTATAAGAATAGTCCTGGAGTATTTTCCGCCCGCATAGTCTCTCTTTTGGAGGGCTTCGACCCAGTTGCTTGTTCGTATGTGGATGACATTTATCTCACAGACGACGATCTTTGGGAGCATCTGTGTCGAGTGAATAGCATAATTTGTAACTTTGCGGACATAGGTTACAAGTTTAACTTTGCAAAGTCGCACATTGCAGAGTACACAGTGTTGTTTCTCGGCTAAGAACTTAACCACGAGGGAAAGGGGTTGGCACCTCACTTCCTGGAGAAATGCACTCAGTTGCGCTCTCCGACAACACTGAAAAAATATTATTAAAAATTCGATATATTTTAATACCTATATTATGCACTTCGATATTTTGACTTTCTATATTTAAAAAATTATTATATTACTTACCTTCAATGCGATATTTGTCACCACTATTTTATGTCCATTCGATATTTTGTCCATTCTATATTTTTAAGTCGGTATTTTGTCCATTCGATATTTTTAACTGCTTCCATGCTCATGACGGAGCCGCTCCGTCATGAGCCTCGGTTGAGCTGTGCTCATGACGGAGCGGTTCCGTCATGGCCCGCACGGCGCACCTGCACGGCGCGAATTCCGCGCCTGCGCTGGACGTTCCATTGAGCGGGTGGGGCAATGACGGAACCGCTCCGTCATGAGCACAGCTCAACTGCGGCTCGTGACGGAGTGGCTCCATCATGAGCATGCGAGCGCCGCTCCGCCCCCCTCCCCCCTAGCGCTACAGCGGAATTGCCGCCGCAGCGAAGGGGTTAGGTCGATATACTGTCTGTTTACCGTGATAAACATTCTATCAAAAGTTATTTACATATGCAGCAATCAGATGGTGAGGAGGGACGCTCCCATGGTGGTAGGTGGAGTACTGAGTGTAAAATCCTAGAATATACCGTAGATATTTCTCCTTGGAGGTTTTGGTGAAGCCATTGCCTAGATAGAGTTGGGGGACTGCCTTTGTGTAGCTATGTAATGTGAACCATCTATGCACTTGCTGATAATGCTGCTTTGATCTCCAGCAAAGAGACTCCATTGATAGTTTTACTGACAAGTTTTTTAAAACTATCATGGGTCCCAGAGTTTTCCCAAAGACCTTGCAGGCCAAGCTGTTCTATAGAGTCTTCCATGTAGGCCCTTGCGGTGCCCTTCTCTTTAGTTGACAGATTGGACCATAGATGGGTGTTTAGTCTCCCTGGCTCCCCATTGCTGATCTTATGCCAACCTTTGATGTACCCTTCTTTACGGTCCGGACCTTGCTTCTGCATACCGAATTCTAATCTTATTTGGACTAGTGAAGTGTATTTGGGTAGATTGACGATCATTCAAAGAACTCCTGTCATATGGTTACTGCGTTTCTATATATTGTGTTAAGTTAGCATGAGTTTATTAAATGTTTAAACAACATATTTTCCTTCGGCTTCAGTTTGCACACGACACCTAATTGTTATTGTAGCTTTCAACCTAGACAAAAGATGTGATTTATTTGAGAATAATATGTTATTGCTCTGATATCAGTCATGCTTGGTACAACTGTCTGCACACTGAGAACTGCACCCTCTAAGAATAACCTAACACAAGGTTGCTGAAAGCCTGATCCTCGCACCACATTTGACATAACACAAATAATGTTGCTGCCAACATTGGGCTCTACGCGGGTTTAAGATAGAGTTACAGGGAATGAATCGACACACTTGATGCTTCGCATGCAGAGAGCTGGTAGCTGTTGATGTGATCTGCTCCTACTGACCATTAGAGGTATGGGCCCGCCCTGCTAAAAACCCAAATGAGACCTTCTTAGATATAATATAGTAAGCTAAATAGGGTGCGCGATATATAGGTGATACAGAATTTCTATAGATTTTGCATTATAATATGCTATCACCGTTCACTTATTATGGACTAGTGACTATGCTGATAACTCTGATTGTTATAATATGTATGTTGATATTATATAAGATACTGCGTTTGAGAACCTTGCATTGAAAAATAAACATTTCAAACTTGCACGTGTGTTCTTTGACTCCCCGTTTTGGTTTGTAATGATTATATAACGAAAGAGTGTTCATGTGTTCCACGATACCTGAGGTTCCCTAAGTTCATGTTCTGGATTGTCTAAGTCATTGGTAAGTTGTTCTGACCAATGAGACACTGTAGCGAGCTTGGTAAGGGGATTTCTGACACTAAGGTGAGTTTTGGGTCACCCTAACTCACCCAGGTTCTAGATCTCTGTGCACAGTTCTGTGGGAGAACGGAAACCCTGCTAAATGGCGCCCATACGTTGTTACCCTTATATCATGACACTCGAGTAGTATATCATTCAAACCTTAACCCCTTCATTCCCGTTTCCGGAAAACGGTGGTGTCGGAAAACCTACCTATTTTTGAAATAGGTCTTTTCGAGCTTGAATCTATCTAAAACGGTTTCCTTGAATTACTACCCAGTTGTGCTACAAAGTACTCTTTGTTTTCTCGACTTCCTGTGCTAACATGGCACAAGCCGTGGACATCCCGCAGCATAGTCACATTGCGGTGCGTGACCACTTGCGGGCATTTGATGTCCCTGTGGAAGGCTTGGCTGTGGTTCTGGTGGTGAGTGCGGAACATGCTTACCCGTATGAACTATTTTATTCGTGGGTGAAGTTTCCGCCGGTGAACGCTAATTCTGGTGTTTTCCATTCATACACTGCTACGGCTGTACCGGCTGCTTATGCTCCTTACAGAGCACTGGAAGTTCCTATTGATGCTTGGCAGCATGGAGTTTGGTTTGGTGGCGCCCTACCACACGCTTTAACCGCTCCGAGGTTGGGTCCTTTGTCCATTCCAGGCACTAATTGGCCCGCTTTGGCTGGATTCACTCCTCACCCTAATCGCGCCACTTGTAACATGGCTGATCTGCGGCAACTTCATGGTCGCAGTGTCTGTGATTAGAGCGCTTGTTCATTACACAAGCCGTAATGTTCAGGACTCAGCCCCTAGGGGTGCGCAGCTTCGTGCAGAAAAGGCTGGCTTGAAAATCAATCCTGTCATGGTGAATTCCGTGATGGGCAAAAAGCCCCAGGACAAGGATGATTTTCCGTTCTGGCTTGCAGAGAAATTCGGCCAGCTAGAAGCTGTGTTTCCCAATACAAATCCTGGTGACAAACACAGGATTCTTACAATTAGTTTACCGAAAGATTTGGCACCTGAACTTGTTGACTGTGAAACCTGGGGTAAGACTTTTGCAGCGGTCTATTCAAGGTGCTATGGCACCCCGTCTGTGACCAATCTGGGTGCGGTCCTTAAACGTGTTCAAGATGAACACGGACCAGAGTCGGCGGTTGAATTGGGTATGCGCCTGTGTGGCACCTTTGATGTAGTTTGCGATCTGATCCTTGCGAATGTAAAGGGGGATGCAGTGAACTTTCAGGTGGCTAACGCTTTAACGTTAATTCCCGACGCCGAAAAACCCCGTCAGTTGGCAAGGATAATTGTGGCGGCTTATAAAACGGTTGGCCGCAATGCAAAGGGGCTTAAGGCTTTTCCTGATAAAGAGAGAAAGCAGCCCCAGGTTCAGTCTTCGGAAACTAGTGGTCAACAAAAGTCCAAGAAACAGAATTGGCCTAAAAAGCAGAATCAGGGTAAGCAACAACAACAACAAACACAGGTTTCTGCTCCTGCGTCTCCGTTGCCTGCGCAGTCGAATCGAGTTTATGATTTGCGCGATCACGCGATGATTAAATCACCTGAAAGGTTTCAGGCTTCTGACCAACGCTCTCCTCGTTCCTTTCAGGACTCATCGGCTTCGTCAACCGGTGGTGGAGGGGGCGGCAGGGGCCGGGGTGGCCAGCAAGGACGTGGTCAGCCCCGCCCGCGTAACGGTGGAGATCAGCAGGAAGGCGCTACGCCCAAGAGACCACAGTTTGCTACAAACAAAGTCGCCGCCCTGACAGCGCATCGATATGCCCCAGATAGTGAGCACGCGGCTTCGGAATCTGACGTGGGCTCTGACCTTGCTGGACAGCGCGGCAGAGATTACTATAGTGAGAGAGGCCCTCTGTCCACTGTTGAAGGTGACAGCGACTGACACTTATGTTGTAATTGAAACTGCTGATACGCATGTTGCTCCCCCTGAAAGACTTTTTGAAATTGTCCTGTTAATAGAAGGTGACATGCAGCGAACTGTAAAAGGGGTATTTTGGGAAAATCTTTCGTCTACGTATGACATTTTGCTTTTGGAGGCTGACTGGCCCCCACCTTTTGATCTCGCAGCTCCGCGAGGGGAGGAGGTGATCCTCCCCAGTTTCGCGCGCACTGTATCGAGAGTGGAGGCGCTGCATTTTGCAGAAGAGTGGGCTCTGGCGCTTGCGCCGGCTGTGTACCGCAATCAGTGTGGCTGGGATAAATTGTCTCCAAGCCACGAGATTCCTTTAGGGTCTCAGCCGCAGCCTCAACCTCAATATCCCATACGGCGTGAAGCCAAAGCTTCAGTCGCAGCTATTGGAATATCAAGGTGTAATTGAAACGTGTGTGTCACCGATGAATAACCCCCCTTTTTACTGTAAACAAGCCGGACGGCTCATATCGTTTGGTTTTGGATTATAGGCATTTGAACTCGCATTGCCGTAACTGCGCAGTACAGAATACTCATGGCTCTGCGTTAGTGAATAGTCTTGAGCGTAAACGGTTCAAAACCACGCTTGACATTTCCAATGGTTTTTATGCCCATAGATTAGACGGTCTAAGTTCCCAATGGACCAGCTTCACATGCGGTGGTGTGCAAAAAATGTTTCGGCGTCTCCCAATGGGCTATAAGAATAGTCCTGGAGTATTCTCCGCCCGCATAGTCTCTCTTTTGGAGGGCTTCGACCCAGTTGCTTGTTCGTATGTGGATGACATTTATCTCACAGACGACGATCTTTGGGAGCATCTGTGTCGAGTGAATAGCATAATTTGTAACTTTGCGGACATAGGTTACAAGTTTAACTTTGCAAAGTCGCACATTGCAGAGTACACAGTGTTGTTTCTCGGCTACGAACTTAACCACGAGGGAAAGGGGTTGGCACCTCACTTCCTGGAGAAATGCACTCAGTTGCGCTCTCCGACAACACTGAAAAATTTGCAATCTTTACTGGGCTTTTTGAATTTTGGGAGGACTTACATTCCGGAATATGCCCAGCGTATCAAGCCTTTGTATGCTTTGATACAACCATCTTTTTCCAAATCATGCTGGCTGCCTGAGCATTCAGCCATTCTGCAGTCTTTGCAGGCTGATTTGCTCGCTTCTGAATACTTACAGACTCGTGATAACAAGACCAACCTGGTGATAAGAATTATCCCTGGGGCGGTGGGTTTCACGTACCTAACTTTTAATGAAGGAGATACAGTACCTATTGCTTACAAGTCACACTTGTACACTTCGGCTGAACTGTGTTTTTTACTGTGGAGAAACGGCGGTACAGATGGCAATTCTTAAAGAACGTGCCCTGCCGCAAGGAAAACGCATGTTGGTTGTTACCCCGTGTCCTGCCTTAGAGGCAGTTACGAAAGCCAGTGTACCTAATTCCAAAGCTTTGCACCCTCGGTGGATTCAATGGGCTGCATCCTTGTCATCCCAGGATGTCATGTTTATTTTTGACGCCACTTTATGGTCTCAGGAGTATTTACAGTATGAATTTGTTCATCCTGCTCCTTTAGCAATGCGACCGTTGGAGGATTTCCATTGCATCATTTACACTGATGGTTCGGCGCAGGTTGCGCATGGCTCTAAACATGCCTACGTTTCCGCATGCGCCATTGTGGTCGGTGCCATGGTGAACGATGAGTTCAAGTCCAGTGTCTTGCACACGCAGACGCTTGGGGACTGCACCGCACAATTAGCAGAGCTTCGTGCTCTGATGCTTGCATTGGAGTACGCAGATCCTAGTGTGACCACTTTGATCGTAAGTGACTCTTACTACTGTGTCCAGTCTTACAATGAAAACTTGTTCTTTTGGATTCAGAATGAATTTCGTGATTCCAAAGGTAGCACAATAATACATAAAATGATCTGGGTCCGGGTGGCGGAACTTAAAGAGAAGTTGCCGCTCGTGTTTGTGATTCATACTCTCGGCCATCAGCGCGTGGGGGTCCACGCTGTTGGTAATTCGCTTGCTGATGAAGCAGCGAAGTCAGCGGTATCAAAATACTTTGTTGCAGCAGTCACGAGGTCCAAAAGCAAAATAGATGATGACATCTAGGCAGCTGTTGCTGCCACAGCGAAGGGAAGTAAATATCCTGTGGGGTTCCCTTCTAAGTACACATACCACTTAAGTCCCGATAAGGTTCCTTATGTGAAAATTCCTGAAGTTGGCGAACATCTGGTTCCCAACTCGGATCGCAGGGCTGCTTTGATTACAGCAGCTCATGAAGGTGTGGCGTCTGCGCATGCAGGCGTCTCAGCCACTGTAACTCAGCTACAACAGAGGTTCTGGTGGCGGGGACTGTACAAACAGACGCGCGATTATGTCCTTCAATGTGACATTTGCCAGCAGATTAAACCTTCGACTGCTGCGCGTCCGCCTCAGACACAGTGTACATCTCGAATAAACCGCTTGGATGCGTTTATTTGGATCACTGCGGTCCATTTTCTTCTGATACTGCGTACAAGTACATCTTAGTAGCAGTTGATTCATGCACACGCTTTGTGTGGGTATGGCCACATCGGAGCGCTGATTCACGAACTGTCATCAAGGATTTGCGAGTCTTTATAGGGATTTTTGCCTGTGGTACCTTCCATTCGGATCAGGGTCCGGCTTTCGCCTCTAAGGCGTATAAGGATGCTATGGTTTCGTTGGGGGTCCAAGTCAAATTTTCGAGTCCGTACAGACCCGAGGGTAATAGTGTAGTGGAACGAATGAACTGTGACTTAAAGCAATCTTTGACAGCTCGAGTTATAGGCACTGGCAGAAACTGGTTAGCCCACCTCAATGGCGTGCAGCGTGCGCTTAATAATCTCCCTAGAAGGTCTCTGGGTGGGCGGACCCCATACGAAATGCTCTTTGGTATCAAGATGTATGTACCTGACCTCGACGGTCTAGACTGCAAGGCCCAGGCCACGGCCTTTGACGTAGATGAACATTGCAATGTTTTACAGGATCTACAAAAGACCAGAGACAGTCTAGCTAAGGAACATTTGCCCTCCACATCGGATGATGCGTTGCAGATCCCGGTAGTTGGCTGGCTACCCCAAGTTGGAGAACTGGTTCGAGAGAAGATCGATAACAAGAAAGAGTTTGGTCCCTCATATCGTACACCAGTTTGAGTTCTTGGAGTGAAGGGCACAGGAACAGTCATTTTACCACCACTTCCAGGTCGTAAGGAAAACAGATTTATTTCTATTGACAATGTCAAGATACACAGGGTGGCCGATTCTTCATAGCATGACACCGGCTGTATCCTGTCCTTCCATGGTGAGGCATTCTGTGCTGGCTTTTGCTTCTGGTGCAGAACCGGAGGTGTCCCTCGAGATGCCTGCTATTTCAAGTCCTTTATTAAATACTATTCCTGTTACCAACATTGATGAGCTGAACTACACCTATCCTGCTGATTTATCAATGCCTGATTTGCAGACTCGTTTGGCCGACCAGTCCAGATTCTCTTTTGACTCTGTTTCGGAACTTTCAAAGAAACCATCAACTATTGCAAAATATGCCACCTTATTTAAAAAACATTTTTTAATTCCCCCTTGGACATACATTTGGTTGATCCTGTTTTCATTTTACCTTTTTATGCCAATTGGTTTTGTGTTTTATTTTTTCCGCCTGATCGATGGTCACTACATTAAAGAAAGAACAGGAATTCAGATACATGGACCCACTGAAGTGATTAATGTTCCGAATGTGCTTAGAGTAAACATGGGAGATGTGATTAAACAAAATATACGTTCTGATGATTGGGATATTCAGGCCGTAGAAGCATTATTCTCTGATTTAAAATACGATGCTGCCTTTGATGCTGAGGATCTTTATTTAGATTCTATTAATTATGGTGATTTGTTTTGTTTTCAACATTATGGTAATCATTTTTTACATAAGACAAACTCCAGGAGGGTTGCTGTTAATTACACACAGTGGGAACACTGCCCTGCTCCAATGGGAGGCAGCTCCGATACATTTCTGAAAAAATATACTTATTTTACAGACTTTAATCAATCAAATCCTGAGTCATTTTATTTCAAAATGACACAAAAGTCCATGTCCAAAGTTAGACTTACCGATACAAAGTTGCTGTATTCGAAGTCCTTTCTAGACAAGTTGGCTGTAGATGGCTACGAGTTCTGGAAGGGAATAATTGACCTTAAATCGGTTTGGGGTACCAAAGATTGGCAGGTGCAAGGCACTGAGGCTTTGCACCGTGCATGTCTCATCCCAAATCACATGTTGTTTCTAAATTCTACCATTTCCCAAACAACATGCTTTGGATTGGCTACTTCTAAAAAATTGAATACACCAATTGTCCCCGAATTAGAAGAATATTCAGGATGGGGTAATTTTTCTGATTTGTCTATTAATGAGATACAGTCTCTAATACACAATTCGTCCTTTAATGTATCCAGTTTGGATCCAAAGGGTTGGCTGTTGTGGCAAAGAAGTGCTGATTCTTGCCAACGTCGCTTTCTGGGGTTGGCTGAAGGGTTCACGCTAGTCAGACCAGATCCCCGTTTTGAAACTGATTTTACTGTCACCACTTACTCTGTGGGGAAACTATGTCAGAATTGGTTACAACATTCCACGTTAGCTGCAGTTAAACTACATCTGTCCCAGTTAACTGAAAATGTGGATCTAAATGATTTTATAAAGGGCCCGGCTAAGGGTAGATCTAAACGGTGGATTTATGCAGTTTACAATGAAATTTGGAAAGTTTCTCAAATTGAGGCTGCTAAGCGCCTAAGGGCAATTGATCAAGCAAATTTGGAAAAAGTACTTGCAGTTGTCGATAACAGTATTAACACGCTTTCTCCCCGAATTTACACGTTGAACAATATTGTTTCTTCTGTTGTTGACATTGTGCATGATGAAGTGTCCGTATTGTATCATGGTCAAAATCAATTGCGTTCTGTTATGCAGTTTGCTTGGACACTACAGACTCTGAAAGCTGGCCGAGTGCCTTGGAGTTACATGAACGTCTCATCACTTTTTGCCCCATTTAATTTGACTGAAAAGCAGCGCATACTTTCCATGCGAGATGCATCATTTTCTATGTTACACATTGAAAAATTAGAATCTTTGCCCTTTTCTGTAGCTGAAGCGGCTGCTGCTACATGGCTTATCCATGGTATTATTACTTTACCATTTGCTCTGTATAAATTTACAAATTGTATGAGATATATTGCTATAGGTAGATATGAACCACTAGGCAGTGCATTCCTACATGAGACATGGTCTTTACCATACACGTACAGATGTCTGAAAGAAGGGCAGGAAGTGAATCTGAATGGTGAAGAATGCACACAGTCGCCTGACTGTTCACTGATATGCAGACACATCCAGTTGCATGGTTCTTGTAATCAAGACCGGCCTAATTTAGCCTGTGTTTTAAAAGGCACACCGGTTCCTGCAATAGTTCCCACATTCACTTTGTTGACTAACGGTAGTTATTTGCTTTTGAATAACGAGGAGTGTTGTGGGTTAATGGTCGGTATCGCATATGTGGTTACTGTATCAGAACGTGTGGTGTGTTGCAAGAACGTGTTATATCCACCCACGCATGGGAATTCAGATGTTTCCATTTGGCCGCGGATCCCAACCTTGAGAGCGGAGTTCAATGGTTTGAGCCGTATAAGAGCCCTTTTGTCTCAAAAAGAAGTGGCCCTGAGCTCGGCCCGTGAGACTTATGTCCTTCACATAGCTAACACATGAACAGAGGTTGCAGGCACTTTTAAATACTGACTTGCCATTTCATTTCTGCGAGCTGGTTCATCAAATCTTTAATGCCTCCTCCACGTCTGGACTCGCACATTTTTTTAAATTGGTTAGCAGTAGTCTCGTGACTACGTTTGAAAAAGTATTTGGTATTATCCCTGCGTTTTTTCATTCTATATTCGCAAGTTTGTTTGGCGGATTCCCTGTTTTGCTGGCTTTGGCTGCAGGCGTTTTGGTGATATTTTGCTTTATAAAACATGGATGCCCATCCTGCGCAAGAAGCCGCTCAGCCCCTGCTGACACTGTTTCGCAACCAGATGCTTGATTACTATGGCACCTTGCCACTTGCGACTTTAAGCACGGCTTTTGGATTATCATTTCGATTTTCCTATTTCACATGTGTCCAGCCTGTGTTTCATTGCCTGAGCTGTGATTTCGACTGGGCAATTGATTTGTGTCTCTGCTTACCGACTTCTCCTGACGTCGATTTTGATCAGCTGATGAGCCCCGTAGTTGCTCACGAGTTGGTTTGTTCTGGCGAAAGGGTTATGGCCGTGGCAGCGATGCATGGACTAATGGGTCAGTGGGACGTACCCACAGCGGCGCATGACTTTCTGGCACATAGCGTTCTCGAGAACACATTGAGTTGTCCTCTGATGTTGCTAGAGAATTCGGTGCTGGAGGAGCACGTATGTTCTTTCCCATTGCTTAATTGGATGGCTGAACTATTTTCGGATGATGACAGTGATTTCATGTTGGAAGCTGTAGCTACCTATTTTGCATATTCAATCGACCAATGAGTAACTTCGAAGACTTTCAATATTATGGCACGTGACTTTTTAGTAATTCTGAATGGTGCCTTTTTTCTTACGAACATTCGACTTTTATATGTTCTAGGCCTATGAACTCGTAGTTGGCCTTAAGTTCGAATTTTTATTTTTTTGTGTGGCCACTATAAGCATTCATACATATTTTTGTTATTAAAGACTTATATACATTTACATACATTTAGCTTGGCTCAATATTGTTGAACTCTGCTTTCATGTTTTGCCTCTCATATAGTATTGGCTTATCTTTTCTCCCTTTTTTAACCGTCCTCGGATCATTTGGGGGGGGTGTCATATGGTTACTGCGTTTCTATATATTGTGTTAAGTTAGCATGAGTTTATGAAATGTTAAAACAACATATTTTCCTCCGGCTTCAGTTTGCACACGACACCTAATTGTTATTGTAGCTTTCAACCTAGACGAAAGATGTGATTTATTTGAGAATAATATGTTATTGCTCTGATATCAGTCGTGCTTGGTACAACTGTCTGCACACTGAGAACTGCACCCTCTAAGAATAACCTAACACAAGGTTGCTGAAAGCCTGATCCTCGCACCACATTAGACATAACACAAATAATGTTGCTGCCAACATTGGGCTCTACACGGGTTTAAGATATAGTTACAGGGAATGAATCGACACACTTGATGCTTCGCATGCAGAGAGCTGGTAGCTGTTGATGTGATCTGCTCCTACTGACCATTAGAGGTATGGGCCCGCCCTGCTAAAAACCCAAATGAGACCTTCTTAGATATAATATAGTAAGCTAAATAGGGTGCGCGATATATAAGTGATACAGAATTTCTATAGATTTTGCATTATAATATGCTATCACCGTTCGCTTATTATGGACTAGTGACTATGCTGATAACTCTGATTGTTATAATATGTATGTTGATATTATATAAGATACTTCGTTTGAGAACCTTGCATTGAAAAATAAATATTTCAAACTTGCACGTGTGTTCTTTGACTCCCCGTTTTGGTTTGTAATGATTATATAACAAAGGAGTGTTCATGTGTTCCACGATACCTGAGGTTCCCTAAGTTCATGTTCTGGATTGTCTAAGTCATTGGTAAGTTGTTCTGACCAATTAGACACTGTAGCTAGCTTGGTAAGGGGATTTCTGACACTAAGGTGAGTTTTGGGTCACCCTAACTCACCCAGGTTCTAGATCTCTGTGCACAGTTCTGTGGGAGAACGGAAACCCTGCTACACTCCTGTAGCTGCATCATCTAATGTGACAGCGTCTCTCGCTCTCATGGGCTTGCTTCCATAAGTGATTGTTGGCAAAAGTTTTCCCTGTATCATTTAGATCAATGAAGAGAAACTTGTACCAGCAATTTAGGGGCATATTATCAAGGGGTTTATCTCCGCTTTTTTGGCTTTAAAAGCCAAGAAAGCGGAGATTAAATTATCTCCCTATTACCTAGCTGTCGCTAACACCAGTTAGTGACAGCTAGTAGGAGATAGAGACCATCTTGGGCCCCACTTTGTATGTCAGTGATATTTATCACTAATGACATGCAAAGTGGGCGTGCCAAGATGTTAGCGACTGGAAACAGTCGCTAACATCACTATCTCCTATTACCAACTTTTGGAGATATTCGTGCTAAGCACGAATATCTCCAAAAGGTAACACCTGCTCTGAGCAGTTCTTAGCCATTTTATCCAATGGGAGGTGGATAACATGGCTAAGAGCATTTGCTCGGTAATGCATGAATATCGCTGACCTTTCAGCGATATTCATGCATTTCGGACGATTTTTTTCGCTTATCTTGATAATATCAAGGCTCCTAAGTGATAAAAATCGCCGCAGCTCGGCGATAGAAATATTGCCGCTAAGCCAACCTAGCGATAATTATCGCTAGTTGTTGGTAATATGCCCCTTTGTTCTTTAGGTTTCTAAGTGCCACTGCCGTCCCTATGCTTTTCCTTTTCATTATTGCTTCCATTTGGGCAGCAAAGTTTCCTTTACTTGTGAAGGGAAATACCATGCATACAAATGCAATTACTACACATTGTTCCCACTGTACAGTGAAAATCTGCGAATCAGGTATACAAATCTCCTCAATTATGTGGGGTAGAATTATTTCCGCAGAGCGTTTTTTAACCCAATTTTATCCAAGTAGGTAGATTGAATTCAACAGTATTGTTGCATTAGGAAGCAGCAGCAAACGTTCTATAATGTAGAGGAATATTCAGTACAAGTGTCACAAAATAATATTAATAACAACATGCATTATTATAAAAATAATAATTATTATTATGAAATATATTATTATTAATATTACTACTACAACTTTTATGAGTTGTAAAAATAATCTCCTTCTCTCCTCCCCCTTTTTCTTCTTGTATTATTATTATTATTATGATTTTTGTTACCCCTGGGGGTTGCTAGTTGGCTGAGGTCGGTACCTTAGGCCAAATGGGGACCCTTGATTCCACTCAGGGAAAGGAAGGACACCTTCTCAGACAGCATGCAACTACTCCCACGGTAGCTTGGCATGAGCAGCTAGGCTTACCTTCAAGGCAAGCTCTCATAGTTATACCCCTAAATGTCTTTGGAGTCTAAGGGGCCTATTAGGATGGCGGGCGGATTGCCCCCGCCAGGCTGGCGGTAGCCACCGCCGGCCTGGCGGAGGCAATCTGCCCGCCATCTGCACAGAAATGAGCCCCCGCCAAATTAGGATGGCTGGGGGGTCCGCGGCGGACGCTAAGACCGTCAACCGCTTTTCCGCCTCGGTCGCCTTGCAACAGGGGGGAAAAAAGGTCTAATATGGTGGATGTGTCTATCAGACACGCCAGTCATATTAGGATGGGTTTCGGGGAATGCCTTGCCACAGAAAGGCATCTGTAGACTCCCTGCGGGGGCCTGTTGCGGGCCCCCTGGAACTCCGGGGGGTGGGGGGTGCACACTGCAAAGTGCTACATGGCAGGCCCCGTGGGTTGCCTGTCATGTTGTGCTTTGAAATGCACAACATGCTTTTTTTAGTATTGTGGCGGGCGGTGCTTTCAGCACCACCCGCTGCAATGTTAAAAATGTGGGATGCACCTGCCACTGTGGCGGGTGCATCCTAATTCCAAAGACGGGACCCCCGCCCTTATGGCGGGCAGTCCCATTGTCCGACAGGATGGCGGGCAGACAAAGTCCGCCCGTCATCCTAATAGGCCCCTTAATGTTCAGGGGCACTGACACCTGTTCAAACCAGTTCTGGGTGCTTCCCTGCCAGTGACACCTTTTTCCTTTGATTAGTGGGGCGTCTGGATTCTCAGTCACTCAGCAGGAGATGGGACCATTGTTTTATGGTGGCAACCCAGGTCTCTTCACCTCCAGAGGCTACTACTCCCCCCTACACTCCAGATGCAGGCCAGCCTGTTGCTATCTCTCCTCCTCCCCTGGGTCAAGACATTCCCCTGATCCTATCACTTTCAAATCCAGGCAGTCAATCCACAACCAGGCATAGAGACACAGAATTGTTAGAGCACAAAAACCCAGCCACTTCTAAAAGACTGGTGTCTAAACACACAATGCAAAAACCACCATCAGAAAAAGATGTGTTATTACATTGTGAGTTCAGGCATACTAAACTTCCCCTCTCCTTCTTAAACCTTTGGGAAGATAGGCTGGAAAACATATTACCCAGCCTCCCCATTATGTCCTATGGGCAAGATGGCCTTTCAAAAGTGAAAAACGGAATGGTGAGTATTTCACTTTCAGGACATGGTACACACCTTAGCACATTTCCTACCTTTCACATGTACTGCGCCCTGCCCCGGGGGTACCTTGGAACTACAATAGGGGTGTCTGATGTGCATAGAAAGGGAAGGTTAAGGCCTGGCAAGTGGGTGCACTTGTCAGAACAACATGGCAGTTTAACAAACTGCGCCCAGGCACTGCAGTGGCAGGCCTGATTTCTCTCTTTAAGGCTACTTGTGTGGGTGGCACAATTAGTGCTGCAGGCCCACTAGTAGCATTTGCATTACCTACCCTGGCATACACAGTGCACTTTACTAGGGACT
The DNA here is from genome assembly GCF_964263255.1 of Lissotriton vulgaris. Lineage (NCBI taxonomy): Eukaryota > Metazoa > Chordata > Amphibia > Caudata > Salamandridae > Lissotriton > Lissotriton vulgaris. The sequence continues at coordinate 1,087,659,619 of NC_141696.1, read as the reverse complement.
TTACTAGTAATGCGAACATACCAATCATGGACAACCAATTGCCATTACACTTTATACAGGGATCACTTGCACTTTGACACTGATCAGCAGTGGCAACGTGCCCAAAGCATCAAAAATAGAAGAGGTAGAGGCAAAAAGTCAGGGGTAATCAGGCCAAGAAATGCCATGTCTAACAATTTTCATTAGTGTAATGTGACTTGGGCATGATTCTGCATTTTTGGAAGCATGTTAAGTTATTACTTCAAAAATATATATATATTTTTCATTTTGTTATAAAGAAATCAAAATCAATTACTGGAACCTGGGGGTACATTTAGTTTAGACAGAGTTGCAGATTAGCTTTAACATAAGTCTCACATCAACCAAAACATTCGTGGCAGCATGAATGTTCAATTCAATTTTCTCTATCATTGAAACTTTTTTATAATATATTGTTCATCTCATTGTCTTAAAAGTTCATTTGCCTTTTACTGATTCTTCTCTGTCTCCTGTGGTGAAATCAAGCTGTGATATCATAATGCTCACACTGGTATGAAAAATGGATTTTGTTCAGTTACAGAATCTAATTTAGTTTCTTTACAAATGTGATTTGCTTTAATCACTGACACATCTTCAGATAGATTATGCAATACAAGCACCTTGCTATTCTTGATAATACAGGAACAATCGAATCTGGAATGCCAAACCTATTTTTTTGTTTTTCTTATACCTCATAAAAGATAGCCTTAAAATTAATTATATTAATTATATATTTACAATTACATTGTTCTTTAGAAGTTTTTATTTCGAACAACCAGAACAAAATACAGTAATTGACTACAGTGACATCGCAACAGTGATTAATCAAAGAGATTACCCTGTTGTGAAGTCACCCACGGAAAGCACTAACTTCCCCATTGTTTCACTGCCTCTCCCGGGTCTCCAGAGACCCAAGAGGGGTGGTGGAATGGTAGTTGCTGAACTCTCATCAATTATTTCACCTCACCCAGGTTTCCCCAGACTTGAGAGAGGTAGGAGAAGCGGTTGTGTGCCTGCACCAAACTTCTTCTCCTCTGTCAGTGCGGGTCTCTAGATTCTGGTGGAAGAATAGAATAAGGAGATTTGGCAATAAGGTAACCATCTGTGGCCTTCAGTGACATAATGGCTTAGTCAACTTTCAACCTAGACAATGTCTTCAGTCTCATTGACATCAGCACACTTAAATTCAATCTTGACGAATCCGGGGCTACATTAAAACTTATTAAGCAGCCTTAATTTCTGCTGGTGCCAACTCTTTGGCAGAGACTGGGACTAAACACATTTTTACTATGAAAATAATGTTATCTGTTATCTGCAACACATGCTAACTCTGTGAGCTAGGGAGGGAAACAAGAACGCACCTAGCAATCCTTTTAAATAATTTTGACCACTTTAAATTACTTGTAATTAGTCAACATTTTTATTCTTTTACTCATTACACCTTTACAGAAGATGAGCAATCATAAAATGAATTACATTAAATGGACAGTTCAGGCCTAACTAAGAGGTTGTACTCCTCTTGAAACAGAAACATGGAATCCAAGGTTTACCTCACCTTTATCGTGCCTCATTGATGAGTTTCAGCAAGGGATCCACATCCAGATATCTGGACAAGTGTGCATGACTGCTTGGCCGGCCATCTTGGACCAGCCAAGCAGTCATGAGCTCTTTGCATTTTCAAACTAGGTGCATCTCCATACAAGTGGGGTATGTCCCCCGGGCACAGGTTGTACAGTCCTTACAAAGAAGGTTTCACTGATAAATTGAAAACTTTGTAAAGAATAACTCTTTATCCATAAGATGATATTTTTATTGGAATTATTACATCACAATTCTGTAATTTTTTATTTGAACTTCATACACATCAAATCTCAGAATGCATTATAGATGTTTAGTAGCTTTTAGTGATCCCAATGCATTTTGGCATGGTTGCCTTCATCTGGGGATATTCTGCAATAATAACAAATGATTCCTCTATAAATACTTGGGAAATGTACATGAGAAAAGCCATGAAGAAAGGCTAAGAACCTTTACCCAATACTGGTGAATAGTGACGCGTTGATTTAAAGTGGTAACTGGCTTTTCATAGTGAGGTGCCGAAAAGATGAACGAGACGTGCTTAGGTTAGATTCATGTAGTGCGAATCACGTCTTCACGGAAATTATGATGTGGCGGTAGTGTCGGATAAATACAAAAGATGTGCTGTGATAAACTGGTGCCGGATGTTTTAACACAAGGATGAAGTAAACTTATGACGGGCGAATAAAATCTAAAAAGTGCGTAATATTAACACAACTGGTTTAAACAGTGTTGCTACGATGTGTGACATACCCGTTTAGTAAACTTTGAGAAGGTTAAACAGAGGTGCAGAAAAAGAGAACTAATGGTGCTGACGTGGTTATTAAAATGTTGTTTCTAAGATCCACAAGATGCCAGTTCAGTGACCGTTAAAAAAAGTTGTAAAGAAAATGCGGAGCTAATGCTAACTGCTTATGGAGTATGAATTGCGAAAAAACGTGTGCGTTCTCCAATGTGTTTCAATCTCTCGTAGTTCATCCAAGTGCAGTGTTGTTGAACTTTGAAAAGGGGGTGGTTCTTATTGTAGGAGAGTAGGGTGTGCTTTCTATAGTCACCCCCACTTTTTTTGTGATTCTCTGGTTTTTGGACTTTAGTGTGGCTGTGGGCCTGCTAATCAGACCCACAGCCTAGCTGTTCTTTCTCTAAATTGATACCATGTACTTTAGGACAATACCAGATTGGTTACTGGGTCACCCTTGTGAGCCCCTGTATAGTGTACCATAGGTACCCAGGGCATAAGTGTACCTTAGGCCTACCAGGGGCTGCAGCATGTATGCAGCTGCAGCATGTATCGTGCAACCCCTGGTTTGCCTTCCAAACTGACACCACAGGTCTGTTCCCACAGCCTGGGTAAGGTGGTGTAATCATCCCTTACCTTGATATAGTATCCCTATATCTACATATATATATAGACACATATAGACCTATAAGCCACTCCTATGGTAGGCCTCGACAATCCTGGAGGCAGAGTGCTTGGTTTTATGTGAGAGGGTGCCCTAGCATGAGCTGAGCCCCTCTACAGATTTCGGAAACATTTCCTTATAGCTGTTCCATGATATAGCCATACCATATACTCTTAAGTGCATTATAATCCTCGGAGTTAATGCTAAATTTGGTTTGATTTTATCAAAACATGCTGTGCAAGGTGTCAAACACTTTGGAATACTACCCCCCCCCCCAGTCCTGGCAGCGGGGGCAGCGTTCCACCCTTCTAGAGGGAGAAGTTATGTAGTTACTGCTTTACCCGGTTAAAGTTAAACAGAGCCTCAGCATCACAAAATGGATGCTGCTGCCACAGACTCGAGTCTGACCTCCTGTTGCTGGAAGAAACTCCAGCAGGGGAGGCCTGGACAATAGGTTTCCTATCCAGGGAGGTCCTGGCACCTCCCCAGACAGGCGTTTTGTGTATTGGGGCAGGGAGGGCTGCATTCAGTGAATGCTTCTGGACACTGCCTGGGGCACACAAGGTGCTCCATGCATAGCCCGGTTCAAACCAGTTGCTGGGGCACACAGCCCCAGCTCTGGCGTGAAACTGGACAAAGGGAAAGGGGTTTAACCACCCCCTTCTCAGGTCCACCCATAGGAGGGACCTAGCCAGGTAGTCCAGCCCCCATCCTTAGTATAAGAATAGGAGCTGTGTCTCTAGGACTTTAGATTACCCTGGACGAATCTTTGAAAGACATATCCTGGACCTTCGATGTTCTATTCTGACTGGAAGATAAAAGATATCTCCCTTGTGGTCAAGGAGAGACCACCCTTTTAAACAGGAACCAACAGCAACTTTGCTGGTCTGAATTTTTTAAAGCTCCCACCAGATCCAGAAGAATCTGCGACACAGGAACTAGACTTCCAGACTTCTATGACTTCGACCCACATTCACAGCAAAGCTGAGACCCGTGGCAGACACAAGAGATGTGGAACTGGACACCCTAGACATCCTGCATTTTGCTACCTGCACTCCTTTCCTGAAGCCTCAGTAAGTTGTGCATTGGGGTAAGAGAATCCCCAGCCCGAGCACCATTTGCACCAAAGCCCAGGTCCCCACACTCCACGAGTGTCCCTTGGGCCCCGCCTTTGCATTTGAGCTTGATGCGTCTTCCTGGTTCCTTGCCTATTAGCTAGTAAGCCCCTGAAGACCTTTTCTATAAACTAAAATCGTTTTCTTGGTTGATCAAAGCTTGCTCCAGCTTTCCTAAAATGGAGAAGAGCCACAGACCTTGCCGGTCTGCAACAGAGCAAATCTCAACATCCTGTGTGGGTTGCAGTTGCCAAGGCTTGTTGCGTCTAATCCGGATACAGACACCGCAGTCATCTAGATCCATTGTGGGACAGCTCGAACCCAGTGCCTGGTGATTGTCGATGCCTCCTGGATCTCCTGGCTGAAGAGACAAACTCAACTTCTTCAACTGAAATCACCCAACATCGCCTGGTTCCTTCCTGGTCACTGGCTAGTGACCCAAACTCTGTCCCTTCTGCTTTCAGGTTCTTCAGATCTTTGATCCACCCTTGGATCCACCCGGACATTTTTTCTCTGATCGCCTGCAGCACCTATATGCAGCTCTCAATAGAAAACGACGACGAAACCCGACACGAAAAGACACCTATGCACCTTGCTTCCCTGGGTGAGGTAACACAAGTACTCCCGGTGCTCCCCTGGGTCTTGACTATCAAAATGTCCTACTTTAAAAGGGTTCCATCCTAGTCCACCCAGGGTGTCCTTAAATTGTATATTTGTAAATTTTACGAACTCCACAGAAAGTCAATGGTAACCCACGCCTGTGTTTAGACACTGCACGCGGCTCCCGTGGGCCTCCTACTTCCTAACCTTTGGTTGATTAGTGTAGCCCCAGCGATTCCCCAGGCCCTAGGCCTACTTTCTAGTTCCCTTGTGTTACTTATACCACTTTCTTAGTATATGGTTTGTGAGGCCCTTAGGGCATAACGTATACTGTGCAACTTATCGTATATCAACTGTGTGACTTGTATTGTATTTTGACCTCTGACCTCATAAAGAGTGCAGAGGGGTTGTGTTTAGATTAAATACATATATATTTGATATATACCTTGTGTGGTGTCCTTTTATTTGGTACTCAAGTGATTATAATTGGTAAAACAACTTGCTTAACTGCCTACTGAAGTCTTAACCTGAAGACTACTGGTTCATGCTACCACTAGGGTAGCTTTCTATAAGGTTGACTTTACAACCACCATCAATAAGGGTCAATTAGACTGGTGCAAGGTGCCCACTAGAACTAGTGCACATCATATGTCATGCTAATTTCCCACACTTATGACATGTTTTGGTGGGTTAGTGAACATAGAAAGAGGCTAACAGAGATTGAGTGTTCAAATTATGAGTGTTGTCAATAAAGCTACAGGTCTGGTCAATAATACGGTAAATGTGATGTCACAGGGGACACTGATATTAGGTGTAGCAATGAGAAACCAAAATAATAAGCCGCAATAAAAAACCAAAGTAACACAAGTGTAAACATAACAATTTCATTGCAGTGAAGGTAGGTAAAGGTAGCACTACAGTCTGAATATATTCCTTAAAGGTAACATGAAAACTCCATACGATCATTCATGCCATGAGGTTCCATGAAACATACAAATTGAATCCAATAATTTTCACGCTGTAATACAAAATGATGATTGTCTCTTCCTTCTTGCCTGTCGATTATTTCCAGAATACAGAATTTTAATTGACTAATGATGTGTCAGCTTCAATGAAATGGTGAGCCACTGTTGATTTCATTTGTTTAGTTCTACTATTGGACACGTGCTCATTCAACTGTACTTTTATTTTTCTTTCTGTTTGTCCGATGTAACTTTTCCTACAAGTGCACTTTAACATATAGATCACGTTGGAAGTGTCACACGTAGCTGTGACCTTCACTTTAACACCATCAGTGCTGAGCAATTCCCCCTCTGTGCTACTTCTGATTTATTCCCATTGTTCATGACGAGCTGAGCTCGTCATGAGCACACGACCAGTGTACTGCATGATTAGCATCGAAGGGGTTAATCTTATGTCCTTTCATGGAGTGATGTATGGTCCCTTAATGATGCTGTTGCAAATATTATAATTCCAGCATGGAATATTTCATTTGTGTGTGATTTCCAATGGTGGTTTATGGGGATGTTTTAGTCTTTTACCAATGTTTTTACTTCTGGTGTATGCGAAGATGGATTCTTGTTTAAAGATGTGGTTGAAGTCCTGTTTCAGCTTCAATATTTGCCAGTGCCTTTTGATGATTTGTTTGTAAGATGCCCTCATTAAGGCGAATTTGGAAATGACAGTGAGCTGGTCTTTAGTGGATTTCTTTTGGATGTTGAGCAATTCCTCTCTAGTTTTAAGAGAACAGCGGTTTCTGGCTTGTTGTAGTACCTGGTCAGGGTATCCATGAGACTTAAATCTCGGTGTCTTTTCAAGTTGTTCTGCGGCTTTCTCTGGATTAGACACTATCCTTTTAACTCTTAGCAACTGTGTGTATGTCAAATGCTGTTTAACCGCATCGCTGCGGCGGCTTTTCCCGCTGTGCGCGGCAAATTCGAAAATACCGCGTTACGTGACGAGCTGGCCTTGTCATCCGCGCAGGACAGGTAAGCGCGATGACGAGCCCAGCTCGTCAATAGCCTCGAAGGGGTTAAGAGGTTGTGTGTGAATGCTTAGGTAGTGTAAGGTATTATTTCTGTCTGTGTCCTTCCTGTATAAATCAGTTTGAAAGCCTGAAGGTGTCTTGGGTATTTTTACATCCAGGAACGTGATGGATTGTTCATATATCTCGAAGGTGAATTGTATGCGTTTGTCTATGTGATTGAGTTTATGCAGTTGTTCTGACAGGATGATCACTGTGCCTTTCCATAGAATGAAGATGTTGTCTATGAATATTAGGAACAATTTTGTGGGGGTTATCCATGACTGCACCGTCAGGATATTGTCCTCCTCGAAGTAATTCATAAAGATATTGGTGTATGCCGGAGCGGCACAATTTCCCATGGAAGTACCGGTCTTTTGCTGAAACCAGTAGGGTGAATTGCATAAGTTCCATGAGAAAGATCTTAAGATTTTCTTTGTAATCCGTACATAGCAATGCATGTTCAATTGCTTCTATTCCTGATTGTTGAGGGATAGATGTGCATACTGAATTAACATCCACTGTGCACAGTAAAATGTCTTTGTCCTCCGTAATAACAATTTGGTTGAGCTTGTGTAGAAAATCGGGGGTGTCTTTTATCAATGATCTCATTGCTGTAACACATGGTTGTAGATGGCGGTCCAGGAACTTTCCCACAGGTTCATGTAAGCTCCCTTGTTTTGTAACTATCGGTCAGCATGGTGGTTTAACCAGGTTTTAATGTATTTTAGGTACCATGAACAGCACTGGACTCCATGGGTTGCGTCGTATTACCCCTTGCATGCGGGGCTTATTCCCCTGCTGTGCTAGGGAGGGGGGGGAGGGGCACGCACAGCAGCCCGGTGGTTGTGTGCTCATGACAAGCTGAGCTCGTCATGGCCACAACCGTTTCTTTGGAAAGCTCGCACAGCAGTGGAATTAGCCCAGTGTGCAAGCGTTCCAACGGTCATGACGAGCTCAGCTCGTCATGAGCACACGAGCACCGTGGCTCATGAGTGTCCAAGGGGTTAATTATTTCTTGACTTTGTAATTAATGATCCCTTCAACAAAAACTTTGTGGACAATGATTTGCAAAATTTCCAGGAATTGCTCCGTGGGGTTTGTGTCCAACTTCATGTATGTGTCTGAGTCCTGAAGATGTATTGTTACTTGCTCATTGATTGTAGTAACTGGTGTTTAACTCCTCCCACGCTGGTGACGGAACCGTTCCGTCACATTCCTCGGGTGGGCTGTGCTGGTGACGGAACTGTTCCGTTACGGCCCGCTCGCCGCGCCTGCACGGCGCTGATTTCTATTGAGCTGGCGGGGCCATGACGGTACCGTTCCGTCACAAGCACAGCTCATCCGAAGGGCATGATGGAGCGTTTCCGTCACCAGCGTCGGGGAGCGCCGCGCGCCCCCCCCCACCCCTTAGCACTGGGGCGGAATAGCCGCCGCAGCGAAAGGGTTAAGATGAGTAACTCGACACCTTTATCTGCCTTAATGCACATGATGTCAGTTTTCAATGATAGGGCTTTTACTATACCCAGTTCTTTAGCCTTTAGGTTGGTGTGTTTAGGCATCCTTCGACAATTGAGCATGGCTATGTCATTTTTAACTCAAGATTCGAACATGTCTAAACTTTCATGGCTTACTGGCGCCATATACGTGCTTTTCAGTTGTAGTCCTTTTAATGGGCCCTCCTCTTTATCTCTGTTGGTTTCGACAACGTTTTCAAAGAAATGGCATAGTCTGAGTTTCCTTATAAGCTTAAAGAAGCTGATGTGAGTTCCAGGGTGTTGGTTCCGGTGGTGGGTACAAAAGAGGTACCCCTTTGTAATGTTTTCAGTTCAATCTCGCTGAAATGGTAATCTGAGATATTTATGACTAAATTGTCTATTTGACCCCCTTTCTTGCCTTTGTCTTTCTTTGCTGTAGAAAATCTGTGGTGTCTTTTATAAATGATCTCATGGATGCAACACATGGTTGTAGATGGCGGTCCAGGAACTTTACCACTGGTTCATTTAAGCTCCCTTGTGTTGTAACTATCGGTCAGCAAGGTGGTCTAACCGGGTTTTTGTGTATTTTAGGTACCATGAATAGCACTGGACTCGCCCGTCATAAGTTTCCTTCATCCTCGTGTGAAAACATTCAACACCAGTTTATAACAGCACATCTTTTGTATTTATCCGACACTACCACCACAGCATAATTTCCGTGAGAGGTGATCCACGCTCCATAAATCTAACCTAAGCACGTCTCAGTCACCTTTTCGGCACCTCACTATGAAAAGCCTGTTACCTCTTTAAATCACTGCGTCACGCTTGCATTTGAGAAACCACTTTTCACTGTCCACCAGTAATGGTTAAAGGTTCTTAGCCCTATGGCTGAGATACCCGCCACCCCCTCTCAACACAATCCCCAAAGGAGGGAAACCGGAAACAGTTCTTGAAGTTTTTGGAAGAGGGAGGGAGTGACCCTCCCCGGCCATATTTATTAAAACAAAAAATTAAAACATTAAACAGTTTTCATACTAATGTACAATTTCATTACCACATTGCGATGTTTGGCTAACCTTAACAGATTCTCTAATACAGAGGTTCTCCTAGCCGAACTAACAACCTACAAAACATTTTCTTGAAATATTGAAATTGTACATCCTAACGTTTAAGGGCCAACGGCAAGGTCGTAACCGGTGTCAAGATCCCTAACCAGAAATACCCCCCCCACTTGGGAGGGGCGACAGCACTGAGGCGTACCTCAAGTGCAACTACCAATTTCCCTTGACTTGACGGGGGCCCCAATAAACTCGACGCCACTTAAAGGTCGTTCGAGGACTCGTGTGAGTATCTAGAAGGTAGCGTAGACCTCCCCCCAAACCCCACACAACTTACCACATCTGCCGTCGCAGACGTCACTGGCCCCGGGAAATTCCCCAGGAGGGGGCTGTAACCCCTCCTACACAGGAAGGGGCCTTGACCGCCTTTCCTTTTCTTTCGGCGACCCATCCTTAGAAGGGACCGCCTCCCCGTTGAGGGGCCAAAGGCCACCTCTCCCGAGCGCTCCCATCCGTGTTGGGTGACGCCCACTCATAGGGATCTTCCAATTACTGCTCACCGATCATGACCTTACCGCCCGACCAAAATAAATACGACAATGCTAACTAAACCAACAATACATTGGCCACTATGACCAAAATAAGCATGCTTATAAATGGACACTAAAAACCGAATTTCTTTAATCACAAAACATACATAAAATCGACCAACTTTATTACACACTCAATATCAACACGATAATACCACAACCTGTAAACGAAATAGAATTATCGATCCATTTTATTACAAACAACTGGCTGTCTTCAGGGGCTGGTGGGTGGGTCAAAATTGGCTCTTCGTTCCGTCTCGAGCTCACGTGCAGCGAGGAGGTGCAGCTTCAGAGCACAGGAACAAGAGGATGCCTTCTGGTCTTGCGTCCCTTTTTATCCGTCTTCAGGGCGGGCGTAAACCCGCCCCTGCCTGCCCCGAGGGCGTGGCCAGCCGTGTCAGTGTCTAGGCCAGCCCACTCTAGTGCGGGAAAGAGCGCGCCCCGGCTACGCCGCTTCGGGCATACCAGCCGAGACGCGCCTCCCGCCCAAAATGCCTTCCCGGGGGGCTCGAGGTACTCTGCCATACGTTCGGGGGGACCGAGTGGTCGCCCCTTTCCATATGGCTGAGATACCCGCCACCCCCTCTCAACACAATCCCCAAAGGAGGGAAACCGGAAACAGTTCTTGAAGTTTTTGGAAGAGGGAGGGAGTGACCCTCCCCGGCCGTATTTATTAAAACAAAAAATTAAAACATTAAACAGTTTTCATATTAATGTACAATTTCATTACCACATTGCGATGTTTGGCTAACCTTAACAGATTCTCTAATACAGAGGTTCTCCTAGCCGAACTAACAACCTACAAAACATTTTCTTGAAATATTGAAATTGTACATCCTAACGTTTAAGGGCCAACGGCAAGGTCGTAACCGGTGTCAAGATCCCTAACCAGAAATACCCCCCCCCACTTGGGAGGGGCGACAGCACTGAGGCGTACCTCAAGTGCAACTACCAATTTCCCTTGACTTGACGGGGGCCCCAATAAACTCGACGCCACTTAAAGGTCGTTCGAGGACTCGTGTGAGTATCTAGAAGGTAGCGTAGACCTCCCCCCAAACCCCACACAACTTACCACATCTGCCGTCGCAGACGTCACTGGCCCCGGGAAATTCCCCAGGAGGGGGCTGTAACCCCCCCTACACAGGAAGGGGCCTTGACCGCCTTTCCTTTTCTTTCGGCGACCCATCCTTAGAAGGGACCGCCTCCCCGTTGAGGGGCCAAAGGCCACCTCTCCCGAGCGCTCCCATCCGTGTTGGGTGACGCCCACTCATAGGGATCTTCCAATTACTGCTCACCGATCATGACCTTACCGCCACAGGCCGGATAGTTGACCGGCTATCCGGACCCCCCAAAAAGCTCCTACCTAAAGGTCATGCTTTAACGTTTTTAACCATGCTAAGAAGTCTCCTATGAGTAACTCATTCCCCACCCGAGACAAATGCACACCATCCCCCGAATACATACTGTCATCATTAATACAGCCATGCGGAATAGAATGCAATGTCCCGGAACGGAACAACCTACTCACTTTGTTATTAAGCTTTCTAACAGACTGATTCAAAGCAGGAATAGAAATAGCCCCCCGCCACACCTTTCGTGGGATCATCTGGGACCACGCAATTGTGCACCCCGGAACTCTCCTCGCCAACCAACTCACAGTGGAAAGCATTGCCTCCAGGAGAAGTCGTCTACCGGTGGTGACCAAATCATTGCCCCCTAAATGTACTATGACTATAGACGGCGGTGACCTCGTCCGCCCTAACAAATCCTCAAAAAATGCTTGAAACTGGTCAATACAGAGACCGCCTCTTCCGTAGAAGGACACCCTGTACCCGTATTCCCCAGCTACGTGAATCATGTCACCTGCTTTGAATACGTCCGCGGCACGCCTCACGTATGAGTGGCCCACGACCCACACCTCCTTTTTCACAGCCGGTGATGTCTGACTGCTGGCCTGGTGTTGGGTCGACTGCATAGTCCGCCCCGCCTCGTAGGCTTGCGCAACTGAAAACCAAACAAAAACAAGAGGCGTGAGTACATCATTACAGCTTTACAACATGTGCAACCGCACATACCTCTTATAACAATTGGAGGACCAACGCCCCACTCGTTTCACTTGTTCAACATTAAGACCCCTGGCTGTAGCTTCCGTAGCAGCCCCTATCCGAAAGGAATGGGTCCCAAACTCGCCCGGGTTCAAGCCCGCAGCGGCAATTGACATCGCAAGCACCCGCTGAAACTGAAATTTCGTCAGTGGGGTGGCGTCCGCGTGTCTCAACAAGGTCCCCCCCCATAATGCCACCCTTCGTGCTAGGTAATCTTCTAAACACTTTACCGGACACATGGAGGACCCGGGAATCCTGCGTATGATTATGCAGTCACCCATCCCGTCTTGATCGGTCTTGGACCTGACAAAGGAGACAGTCATTGCCTCTCCTCTGATCTGAACGTGTTCTTGGCACAAACCCCCTGCCACATCCTGTTTGTTCCTTGCCACCAGTTCGCTTACCCGCATCGCCCCGTGAAATGCTAGCGTAAAAGCGGCTCGGAACAACACCGCCTCAAACTGAGATGAACATGTGGCAGGGAGTGTAGCCAACAACTGGGCCAACCTATCCAAACCTATCGGGCGCCTCTCATCTACTCTGCGACCCTCAAGGCGTTGCCACCCACGCAGCGCTTTCTGTACAACGAAAGACGCTGTCGGGTCCTGGATACTATGAGCCCTGGCAACAAAGGAAATAGCAGCACGATGCCTCTGGGCCGTAGCCACCGATTTCCCAGCCCTACGTAAGGACATCAGAAAATTCACTACCCATTCCTCGTGGCCCCAAAGCCTCTCTCTATCAGTCCCCAAAAAGGCTAAATATGACCGAAACGCCCCTTCATATGCCTTCCTCGTCCTTGGTGCTAGACTCTCTCCCACGAGGTGACGAAGTTCGGGGCACCGAGAGACCAGAGAGCTTCGGGAAAGGGTGCCGGCTCTGGGTCCGCTGAGGGAAGGAAACCCGAGAAAGCCTGCATATGAAAACGAGACAGTGCATCAGCCGCCTGATTCATTACACCTGGGACATGTTTTGCTCTGAATAGCACATTCAGTTGCATACACAGTAAAACAATTTCTTTGAGCAGTCTTAAAATCAGTTTACATCGTGCTGCCTGACTATTGATGCACTCGACCACGGTCATATTGTCAGACCAAAATATCACAGAGTGATCTTTGAACCCTTCTGGCCAGGTTCTCAGGGCCACCAAAATGGGGAAAAGTTCCAGGAAAGCAATATTACTTGTTAGACCATTGTCATGCCACCATGTCGGCCACCTTTGTGCCGACCATTTTGTGCCGAAGATGGCACCAAAACCTATGCTACCTGCTGAATCTGTCCATAGCCCCAGCTCTTCAGAGGACACGGCTGGTTTGTTCCAGATGACTCGACCATTAAAGTCCGCCAGAAATGCTAACCAAATACGCACGTCCTGGCGGACCTCAGCCGATAGTCTTGTGCGATGATGTCCCTCCTTTAGGCCGACCATAGCTTGGGCAATTGAACGAGAAAAGGGGCGGGCCATCGGTATAACTCTCAGGGCAAAATTCAACTGTCCCACCAACTGCTGTAATTGATGCAGCGTAACTTTAGATCCATTTAGACACACTTGCAGGGCTGCCCTGAACTTCCACACTTTGTCAGTTGGCAAACGAAAACAACCCTCTCTGGAGTCTAACTCGATCCCCAGAAACTCGAGGCAAGTCGCAGGACCCACCGTCTTACCTGGTGCCAATGGCACCCCAAACTGCTTCATTAATACACAAAATTCGGCCAAGGCCCGGCCACATTCGAGATCCCCGGCTGCCCCAAGGAACAGAAAATCATCAAGGTAATGCATTACATGTTGGAAACCCGTCTTCTTTGTGAAGACCCATTGTAGAAAACTACTGAATTTCTCGAAATAGGCACAAGATATAGAGCACCCCATCGGCATACACCTATCCATGTAATAATAACCCTGAAACATGAAACCTAGGAGACGCTGGTCGTCTGGGTGTACCGGGAGCAACCGGAACGCTGACTCGATATCTGACTTCGCCATCAGCGCCCCGGGCCCCAGGCGATTCAAAATGGCTACGGCCTCATCAAAGGATGCGTACCGCACCGAACACACTTCTGGATCTATTGCATCGTTTACAGAAAGACCACGTGGAGCTGACAAATTATGAATCAGTCGGAACTCACCTGGGTCCTTCTTGGGGACCACCCCTAAAGGAGAACAAACAAAATTCTGTACCGGGGGTACACTAAACGGGCCGGCGACCCGACCTCGAGTAACCTCTTTCCGGATCTTATCCTGAACTACGGTCGTATGCTGCAGGACGGAAAGTTGATTTTTACACTTCGCCACACCCTGAAAGTCCCCTACCGGGATGCGGAAACCATACGAAAATCCGTTCCGCAGCACCCCAGCAGAAGTACGATCCGGGTATTCACTGAGCCAGGGAATCATCGCCAAGGTATCAATCGGGGTAGGTAAAGGCGCCCCTCGGACTACGTTAGACCTGTTTGGCGCCTCCTCTCCCCCCGTTATCACCCGTTTTGGCTCTGCACGTGGACTCAGGATGGGACGACCCGCACCCACTACATTCATGTTTAAATTTACACGATCCCTGGGGCCTGGTACATTTACCTCTGTTGAAATTGAAGCAGAACCCCCTTTTTCCTGTATTGCCGGCAGGTCTCGAGTAATCGTCGGTACTCGTACCTGACCGAAAGGGCGTCCCCCCATATTGGCGGGAGGATTCGCCAACATTACTTGCTACCAATGGCATTTTCAACATACCTGTCTCCTTCATTTTATCCCATGTCAAAGAATCATAACAATCCCAGGTTAAGCTTTTATTATGCTCTTTTGCCTTTCTAAAAAGATTATCGTAGCAGAACCAATGGTTACCCTGGTGTGATGTCGAGTACCCCATGATTCGTGACTGATAGGTCGGCAACTCGGAAAGCAACTCGGGCCTACGTTCCCCCAAGATCGACGTAAAAATTCCCCATGCATTGCCCCAATTGCCGATAGTCTCATTTACTTTAAAGGCGGCCATTTTTGCGCGCCAAACACTCGGATGCATAAGATCTTTCTGACCCTTAACATGCTCCACCTCATAATGATCAACAAGCAACGAGAAGATGTTCACATATTCCCCCGCCCAAATCTTCTCCTTAATTGCCAAAGGCACATGTTGACCCAACCTTTCTCTACGAGAGGGTGCTGACTCATCCCTCGCAATCGGCAATGGCCGCTTACCTGCTCCGGACGCTGCATCTGCGGTCGCAATCGTCCCTTGTGGCTTGTCAACTACTGCAGCCGGCGCGGACACCTTGGCTGCATCCCGTTTCTCGCGCAATTGCTTCATCAGCGCCTGGGCCTCGGCAGCCGTGGCGCCCTCACTACTGTCGCCCAACCACGCTGCAAGTTGTGCTGCCAGCTCGGGCGGCATATCCTCATTGGACACCGGGGTGACCACCACAGGAATCGGATTCCCCTCCGCCGGTACTGGGGTTGGCGCTTCGAGCGGGGTACAGGGAACCGGGGCGTCTCCCCCAGCTGGTCCTCTCCTTGGCCTCTTGGCTCTTCCTCCTGGAGCTGCTCCAGCCGACGGACGCTCCGGCCCCCCTTCCCCGTCTCTCTCCGCCACCCGCTTCTTCAGCTCAGTTATCTCCTTCATGAGGACCCGAACCATCTGTTCAGTCGTCATTCTCTTCCCGCCTTTCTTGGGCATTTCTCCGACAGAGTATCTGTAAGACAAAAGAAAGATTACAACTCTCAAAATTGGCTCTTCGTTCCGTCTCGAGCTCACGTGCAGCGAGGAGGTGCAGCTTCAGAGCACAGGAACAAGAGGATGCCTTCTGGTCTTGCGTCCCTTTTTATCCGTCTTCAGGGCGGGCGTAAACCCGCCCCTGCCTGCCCCGAGGGCGTGGCCAGCCGCGTCAGTGTCTAGGCCAGCCCACTCTAGGGCGGGAAAGAGCGCGCCCCGGCTACGCCGCTTCGGGCATACCAGCCGAGACGCGCCTCCCGCCCAAAACGCCTTCCCGGGGGGCTCGAGGTACTCTGCCATACGTTCGGGGGGACCGAGTGGTCACCCCTTTCCATTCTTCATGGCTTTCCTCATGTACATTTCACATGTATTCATAGAAGAATCATTTGTTATTATTGCAGAATCACCCCAGATGAAGGCAGCCGTGCTGAAATGCATTGGATCACTAAAAGCTACTAAACAACCATAATGCATTCTGGGATTTGATGTGTATGAAGTTCGAATTAAAAAATTACAGAATTGTGATGTAACACTTCCAATAGAAATATCATCTTATGGATAAAGAGTTATTCTTTACAGCATTTTCCATTTATCAGTGAAACCTTGTTTGTAAGGACTGTACAACCTGTGCCTGGGGGACATACCCTACTTGTATGGGGATGCACCTAGTTTGATATTCACCGCAATCCAGTTCAGTGAGTGATACCCTGGAGCACAGCACAACCGCACAACTACGTTCAACCTTGGTAGTGCACACACTAAACCCTTTGCATATAATCTTTGCATGTTCCCCATAAAGCTGTAATACACAAGCAGGTGCAAAACATATACATGCTCACAGTCCCCATTCTGGGCACTGAACTACAGTGCGCAGAGCAATAACAACATTGCATTGTAGCATTGTGATTGGCTTAGGTGAGCCTGTGGCTTCCAGGACTTGTCATCGACAATGGAGGTGGTCGCAAGAATGTATGTGTTTTTTTTAATGTTTTGTCCTCCCATGTTCTCTGCCAGCGGCCACTGACACACACACACACTTCATTCTATGTGCATGCGTGCAAGTATGTGTCGGAGCTTGTTTTCGCACTTGTGTCAGAGCATAGTCATGTGTGTGCTTGTGTGAGAGCTTGTTTTTCAGAGCCAGTGTATCACATTAAGAGCTTGTGTGTGCCTGTGTCCTTGTTTCGTAGCATGTGTGTGTGTCAACAGTAGCGGCATGTGGTGGGAGTGCTTACGGGTGCTGAAGAGGGGGCGGGGTTAGGGTCAGAGTGGGGGGTATTAAACTCCGGATTATGTTCTAACGGAGGTAAGTATACAAATAAATAAATAAAACTAATGCTGTTGCGTGCGCGACAACGCCAAATGTGATACAGCGTGCATAATGAAATTTGTTTTATTTATTTATTTGTATACTTTATACTTACCTCTGTTATGCAATAATCTGGAGTTTACTGCCCCCCACCCTGACCCTCCCCTGCCCCACTTCAGCACTCCCACCACAGGCCTCTACTTGTGTAAGAAAGTGTGTGTCTTTCTGTCAGAGCGTGGGAATGGGTTTGTTTGTGAAAGAGTATGTGTGTCAGAGCATGTGCGCTTGTGTCAGACCATGTGTCACAGTATGTGTGACAGCGCATGTGTGCTTCATTCTCTCCATAGCTGTCTGGTAACAGTGATTACAAAATGTTCTTGTCCAATACCAGGAACACAATGACCCGGGAGCTCGATTGACGCCGCGCACGTCGCACTATCACTCATTCCAACACGAGATTTTTTAATTACTATACCCAATTGACGATCGCTACTTTATGACTCACGAATCCGATGGTTTGAGTTATCCGCTCGACCTCCCCCTTTTCAGTATCTCAGAGATCCTGGAACTCCTGTCCGATTTTACACAATCGACAGCAACCTTCTCCACTCCTTCGTTCTCATCCGAATTGGTCAAGGGCCATACCGGTTCGGAAATATCACCAGCAGAGCGACCTTCAAAAGTTTATATAGTAGTGTTTGAGCCCTGAAGATTCGCGCAAGCGATGAAACACGTGTCGGCTGGCTGCTGTTATATGTTTGAGAAATTAAAGAACTGAAGATTTCAGTCTACACAAGAAATCATTGTCTCTCTGCAACTTTACTTGTGTCACTTATTGCATATCCTACGATATACGAACTATCTGATTATAGATGTGTGTGCATAGGGTTTTCTTTTCTTGAATTTATGAGTTTCACTAGCTCGCTGGTTTAACGTATGAATGGTTAGTAAGGTTTTCCATTCACCCAGTTGCACCACCAATACATTTTCTGCTTGGGACATACACTCCTGTGCTTCTATCAATGGCTTTGCGCCCTTTGCTCACTGACACTAAAAACCTTGTAGCAACAGTTACAAATTGTTCTTGCTTCACACATTTGCTAGGTGAAAGGGTTGAACAATGCTATTTACGCCCCAATACTTCTAAACTTTACCATCCAACACTGGTATACACATTTAGGATTATAAATTCAATCCACTCAGTATAGGGGTAACACTAATGGAAAAACAATGGGGCCCATTAACCCGTTTACCATGGCCTTTATTTCGACGCAGTGCGGGCGTTCTAAGGAGTGGGCGGGGCCGCGTCAGCCTATGACCATTCGCAGCACCAGCTAGGTAGTGCTTGCGACGGCCAACGGCCAATGGTAGCATGGAAGAGGTTAATGTCAGAAGTCAGAGGTCTCTGATTCTGCCTAATTAGAACTTTTTTGACTTTTTGCTATACATACGCCAACATTCCCAGGAGAATGCCTGAAATCTGTAAACAGGCACATGCTTCAATTCATACTTGTCACAAGGTCAGGTGACTTTTCCAGCAGACCCCTATTCCCACAGTGTAGACTTCTCCATAGCAGAGAACTCTTCATTGGTGCAGTAGGATCAACTGCAAAATGTGCATTTTCTTTTATCTGGTGGAAGCAAAATCTCCTTGAAGAATGGCCTTTACCTCCTCCCCTCCCGGGTGAGAGGATGAACTATTACCTTTCTTCAAAACCCTGATACCCTGGAAGGAGAGTTGCTTCAGTAATGTGCTGAAGTGAATTTCCATGGTGGGAAATGGGCACACAAGAGTTGAGAAGGACTACAAACTGACTTGTTTGTGGGTGTTCCTGAGCCTTGGAATGCCAGCTAAGTATGGGCTGAAAATTTGTTCTGCTTGCGGAATTTGCAAATTTATGGCAGTTTCGCAATTCGCGAATCGCGCGAAATTGCCAAACAATTCGCAATTCGCGAGTTGGCAATTTTTTTTTGCTTGGTCGCGCTTCAAATATACAATCTTGCGGTCGCGGCATTGACTTAACGTGATTCTGAGTTCCCCAAGTTATTTTCCTCCCCGGTTTGCGCAATTCTGGATCTGGCTGCGTGATCCCGCGAGACCGCCATCTTGCACTGCGAGACTTTGAGAACGCAAACACGTCATAAGGGCCCGCGATCACGTATCGAGAGAGTAAACAATAGCGAATACGTAGATGCGACGCCCAGCTGACATCTGGCGGGAGATTTGGACAGCTCGCTTTCCCGAAGTCGCAAAAATTGCAATTCTGCAAAAGAAATCTATCGCTGGCAGCATAAGCCTTCTTATGCTTTGGATCAGAATAACTCCTCAGATTGACATTTGGATGCACTTTTTTGTGCAAGGAGTCCATTTTTGTGGGGGGTGGGAGGAAGGAAGTGACCCAGAGTCTCCAACTTCCTGTTCCTTTCCAGCAGGCTCCTCCCAGTGCTTTATCCATGTCCTGGTCACTTTTCATTTGGATCTGGAGCTGGAAGGATTACTCTTTGTGGCTGCTGCTGGATAATTGTATTTGAGGACTTTTTGTTTGGATCACTTTTGGATTTGAGATTTTACAAGTAAAATGGTGTGGTTTGTGTGGGGCATTGCAGTTGCTGCAACTACAATTCATAAACTTCTTCACAACTTAAAAAAATATATATTGTGGGTAGCCACAGTATCCAGTAGGCCCAGGGTTAGTAATGGGTGAATGATACACCTGTTTCTGTGAGTATGTTGAACTTAAATATAATTTACCGCATGGATGGCATGGAATTGAATAGCTCACTTTTATATGTGGAAGATCTTTTTTAATTTTGGGGTGTGTGTTAAAGCCACACTAGCCAGTAGGCCCACGGGTAGCCAGTGGTGCATGGACCAAGTCTTTCTGTGGGGTCTCTTGAATTTAAACATCATTTAGGGCATGGATGGCATTGGATTGAGGTGATTTTTGCGTGTATTTTGATTTTTTGGGTGTTGTCGGGCCTGGTCCAGGGCCTGGCCATGTGGTCGAGGGCCATTTTGAGGCCTGGTCCAGGGCCTGGTCATGTGGGTGGGGGTCTAGGGGCCATTTTGAACCCAGGCAGTGTGCTTTGTGCCATAGGCCTGCACCCAGGCTGCCTTGCTTTCCTCCATTATGCCCAGGGGTACTCAGTGGTGCATGGACCAAGTCTTTCTGTATCGTCTCTTGAATGTAAACACCATTTAGGGCATGGATGGCATTGGATTGAGGGGATTTTTATGTTTTGGGTGTTGTTGGGGCCTGGTCCCGGGCCTGGCCATGTGGGCGAGGGCCATTTTGAGGCCTGGTCCAGGGCCTGGTCATGTTGGTGGGGATCTAGGGGCCATTTTGAAGCCAGGCAGTGTGATTTGTGCCATAGGCCTGTACCCAGTCTGCCTTGCTTTCACCCATTATGCCCAGGGGTAGTCAGTGGTGCATGGACCAAGTCTTTCTGTGGGGTCTCTTGAATTTAAACATCATTTAGGGCATGGATGGCATTGGATTGAGGTGATTTTTGTGTGTATTTTGATTTTTTTTGTGTTGTTGGGGCCTAGTCCAGGGCCTGGTCATGTGGGTGGGGGCCATTTTGAGGCCTTGTCCTGGGCCTGGCCACGTGGGTGGGGATCTAGGGGGTATTTTGAAGCAGGCAGTGTGTTTTGTGCCATAGGCCTGCACCCAGTCTGCCTTGCTTTCCTCCATTATGTCCAGGGATACTCAGAGGTGCATGGGCCAAGCCTTTTTGTGGGGTCTCTTGAATTTAAACATCATTTAGGGCATGGATGGCATTGGATTGAGGTGATTTTTGTGTGTATTTATATTTTTGGGGTGTTGTTGGGGCCTGGTCCAGGACCTGGTCATGTGAGTGGGGGCCATTTTGAGGCCTGGTCCAGGGCCTGGTCATGTGGGTGGGGGTCTAGGGGCTATTTTGAAGCCATACAGTGTGCTTTGTGCCATAGGCCGGCATCCAGTCTGCCTTGTTTTCATCCATTATGCCCAGGGCTAGTCAGTGGTGCATGGACCAAGTCTTTATAAGGGGTCTCTTGAATTTAAACATCATATAGGGGCATGGATGGCATTGGATTGAGGTGATTATTGTGTGCATTTCGATTTTTTGGGTGCTGTTGGGGACTTGTCTAGGGCCTGGCCATGTGGGTGGGGCCATTTTGAGGCCTGGTCCAGGGCCTGGCCATGTGGGTGGGGGTCTAGGGGCCATTTTGAAGCCAGGCAGTGTGTTTTGTGCCATTGGCCTGCACCCAGCCTGCCTTGCTTTCATCCATTATGCCCAGTGGTACTCAGTGCCTGTTGGGTCTAATGAATATGAACATCATTTGAGGCATGGATCGCATTGGAGTGAGGTGATTTTTGTGTGTATTTCAATTTTTTGGGTGTTGTTGGGGCCTGGTCCAGGGCCTAGCCATGTGGGTGGGGGGGGGGGCATATTGAGGCCAGGCATTTTTTGCCATAGGCGGGCAAGCTTGCGGGCCAGTAGGCCTAGGGTTATGAATGGATGCATGAAAGAACTCTCTCTGTGTGGTCTCCTTTCTATTAATTTAAACATCCATTTTTTATTAGAATTGCAATCCTTATTTTGGGTCTTACCGTTTTTGGGTGTGTTGTGTTAATAATAATACATGCCTAGTTCTTTGCTTTTAGGTGCACAAAGACTGAGAACCAGGAATCATCCTCATCATCATCACTTGTTGTAGTGCCAGGAAGAAGTCCTGCTGCGGTGTGTGCACAACGTCACGTGTGGCCACAGACAACTCTGCAACTCATGCAACTGTGTTCTGCTGTTCTGACATCTGAAGAAGATGGGCCCAAAGAAAGGTAGCTGTAGCTCCTCTACCAAGACAGTTGCCAGTGCCACTGCCAGTAAGAAGGAGCAGAAGAAGCAAGTGGCGCCACTTACTAGGAGACTGGTGTGCTGACCACCACTTTTTTTGGGAGAAAAAAAACCTACACCTGCAGCACCTCTGCTTCATTGATCTCAGTGCCACCACACCAAATTAGGGCCAAGCCCATGAGTGCCACAGAGGCAGCCACTTTAATTGCTCTTTCACCATCGACCAGTGAAGTTGGCGTTGACTCATCGCAAACTAGCATCCAATCAACGCAGGGTGTAACTCATCTGACAAGTGTTCAACCACAGCCGCAATGACAACCACAGGTGCAACAAAGAGAGGCGTGAGGAGAGGTGCAAGGAGAGGCACAAGGAGAGGCACAAGGAGAGGCACAGAGAGAGGCGCAAGGAGAGGCGCAAGGAGAGGCACAACTGCCCACAATACTTGTTCCTCCAGAAGAAGCGGCACATCAGGAAATCGAGATTCATGCGGAGGTATCAGCCGAGCAAGCCATTCCTGATGATCCATTGTCTTCCAGATCCCCAGCAAGGAAAAGGAGGGCCAGTACAACTTCTTATTCAAGCCCCCTTCCTTCTAATGATCTAGATATTGATTGGCACCCACCAATTCAGTCTGAGAGGGAGGCACGCAATGTGCCGACAAAGCTAGATAAAAGGAAGGTTCCCGGAAGGCTTTCAGTTATGGGTGATGACGAAGAAGAAGTAGAAGTGGTATATTCTGCTGCTGATGAAGAGTCTGACGATGACGACCCAGTCATCACTCCAGCCTCAGCGGGCATTCAGCAGACATACATTTTTACCCCATCCCGAAATGCTGCATGGGATGTGGGCCGTGTGGCACTGGTACCGCCACCAACACAGGTAACTAGTACACCAACACGACCTACAGCTTCCATATTTTCTCTTCATTAGGGCCAGCAGGGACCTCCATCCAGCTCAACCTCCATTACCTCAAGTAGTGGTGCTGTAACTGTAAGTGCACAACAGAGTCAAATTCTGCCGCACCCTTCCTCCACTTCATCTGGCATTGAAAGTGGCACCTCCAACACCATCAGAAATCTCATCTCCCCAGTTTGGGACTTCATTATTAATAGCAAAAAGGCGGAAAATCAAGTAATTTGTTCAATTTGTAAACAAGTAGTTAGTCGGGGTAAGCTTGGTATCAACTATGGTACTGGAGGCCGGAGAGGTCATCTTCAAAAACACAACAGCATCAAGTGGGAGGCGCACCTAAGTGACATCACCATCGAGTGGATTCATCATCAACAACATCCTCCTACACGTGACTAAAAGTTACGTTGCTGTGTCCTTCAGTACTAGTTCTTGTAGTAGCCATAATCCACGCAACTAGTAGTTAACATTTGATTGAATTCTTTAGCATTGCTTAGGCTACAATGGCACTGTTCTTGTGTACTGTACTATCGTACTGTTCTAATGCTCCTCTCAGGCCACTCAATGTCTCATTTCCTTTTTTTTCATATGCTGCTACTGCCAGTGTGTACCACTACTACTACCACCACAACGATACCATTTCATCCGTCCAGGATTCCATAGCCAACCTTAATCACCATTGGCCATGAAGCCAGCCCTGTGCCTTGCCCTATTCTCAAACACGAATCACAGGTAAGATAAGCATTTTGGGGGAGGAAGAATAATGGAGTAGGAGGAGAGGAGAGACTGATGGTAGTACTAGTAAAGTAGTAGGACAATTGAATTCACTAACTCTGTCAGTGGCACTTTTGTACAAATTTGGGCGATTACTTAGACAATTTGAATCAACCAGTCAGTTCAATTTCAGGAAAACAAATGTACAGTTAACCTCCACAAAACAGTAAAAATGCGTATGCTATGTTTAAGTGGAAAATAAATAATTATTATGACCCTAACAAAAATAAACTATCCCACAAGACCCGACTCACCCGCCCTCCTTAACCTCAACCAATGTCCATGGAATCTCCCCAAAAGTTCAAAAACTCCAGTGCCCAATTCCCACCCCCCCAAAGTCTTTAAAAAAGGGGCAAGGGACAGTCTCTGCTTTGGCCGGCGGTGTCCTGTGGCCAGGAGGTCCTGCAGCTCTCTCCGGAGGGCCTTGAGCAGGACTTTCTGCCTCTTCACCTCCTCCTCAAGGTAGGCCACTCGCAGGGTTCGGCTGTGCACATGCGCCCTGCAGGTACTGTGAGGGAAAGCTGTTGGTTTTGTTGCTCGGCGGCGGCGGGTGGCTGCCGGACCACGACGCCGTACCGCTAGAGGATTGCGCTGGCTGGATGACCCAGGGGCAGTGGAGGAGTATGCAGCTGTTGTTGACTGAGACTCATCTTCCTCCTCCTGAGCCACCAGCCGCCGATATTCGGCGACAACTGCCTCCAGCTTCGGGTGCCAGGCCCGGATAGCCAACTCCTTCCTTGATGGTTTAGAAGGAGTATCTATAAAAAGAAAGAAAAAATACTGTAACCAATACTATTTAAGATTAACACAAAATAATTCAACAGAAAGTTGTGTCAGAGTAGCACTAGCAACTTGCAAGCACAGTACATAACATTTGTGGCATGTATCTTTCTAACCTCCCACTTTGTTGGGCTCTGCTCTAACATTAGTGGGAGTTTCAGGAATTCTACTAGCACTATGGACTCACTACATTAGACTCAGACAGTACACCAGTCTTCTTCTTCTCTCTTGTTTAGCGAAATTAGTACGTAAACTTGTGGAAGCCGGCATAATGCCAGCACAGTCAGCTTGCACCCAAGAAAAAGACGCAAGCCATGATGACACAGACTCGCGTTACTGTTACCAGTACATGCAGGTGGGGAAGCTCGTGCTTTTCTTTTATGGGTGGCACTGGCTATATTCTGTTACAACAAGGGCTACTGCTCAATTAATTTAACTTTCACCCTGCCCTGCCCCTGACTACTACAAAAGGAAAATGTAGAAGCTAATATGATCATCTATCCCTTCACATG
This sequence comes from Lissotriton vulgaris, assembly GCF_964263255.1. Taxonomy (NCBI): domain Eukaryota; kingdom Metazoa; phylum Chordata; class Amphibia; order Caudata; family Salamandridae; genus Lissotriton; species Lissotriton vulgaris. The sequence goes on along the minus strand of NC_141696.1, from coordinate 1,087,634,824 downwards.
ATATTTGCTTATATAAGGAATGACTTTAGGTGCTTTGTTTTTATTGATTGAGTGAACACCGATAGGCCACAAGTGAATGACAGAGTTGAAAAAAACGTATTAACATAGGTAGTGATTGGTCCCCATAATCGCCGGAGGAAGGTACTTGTGACTTAACTTGATAATGTGAACTATACAATATACATACACAATATATGCTGTGCTTGCAAACTATTGTTAGTCAAGGGAGTATTCTGAAAAATTACAACTTCTACTTTCCTTGGCTTTGCTACTCTGGCACAGACGTGCGGTGTTACATGCTCTTCAATCAAACACTCTTCATCCAGTGACCGTCTACTCTGCCTACTCTACAAGCCATGTCTTCCCTGGACCGGAAACAAGCTTCTGAGGACTGGTTTCTGGCATTCCAGCCGTCTTCAGCCCGGCCTGCCTGAATCCAGTGGCAAAGTGAGCAAGGGACTCACGTCTGAGCATACCCTGCCACACTTACGGCGGCCAAAAGCGGTACAAAAGGGGGTGATGATGGACGGAGCATCTGAATCAATCAAACACTCAAACTCCTTCAAAAGATCTGGGTTTAATCCATCACCGTTTTTTAGCCTACTCTGCCACCCCAGTTCAGACATGGCTATATGCAAATCAGTCCGACCCTGTGCCTCATGGGAACAGTCCAGCCCGAACTGCCAAGCCATGTCTTCCCTGGACTGGAAACAAGCGTCCGAGGACCGGTTTCTGGCATTCCAGCCGTCTTCAGCCCGGCTTGCTTGAATCCAGTGGCAAAGTGAGCAAGGGACTTACGTCTGAGCATACCCTGCCACACTTATGGTGGCCAAAAGCGGTACAAAAGGGGGTGGTGATGGACGGAGCATCGGAATCAATCAAACACTTACACCCAGTCAAAAGATCTGGGCTTAATCCATCACCGTTCTATAGCCCACTCTGCCACCCCAGTTCAGACATAGCTATATGCAAATCAGTCTGACCCTGTGCCTCATGGGAACAGTCCAGCTCGAACTGCCAAGCCATGTCTTCCCTGGACCAGAAACAAGCTTCCGAGGACCGGTTTCTGGCATTCCAGCGTCTTCAGCCCGGCTTGCTTGAATCCAGTGGCAAAGTGTGCAAGGGACTCACGTCTGAGCATACCCTGCCACACTTATGGTGGCCAAAAGCGGTACAAAAGGGGGTAGTGATGGATGGAGCATCTGAATCAATCAAACACTCACACCCAGTCAAAAGATCTGGGTTTAATCCATCACCGTTCTTTAGCCCACTCTCCCACCCCAGTTCGGACATGGCTATATGCAAATCAGTCTGACCCTGTGCCTCATGGGAACAGTCCAGCCCAAACTGCCAAGCTATGTCTTCTCTGGACCAGAAACAAGCTTCCGAGGACCGGTTTCTGGCATTCCAGCCGTCTTCAGCCCGGCTTGCTTGAATCCAGTGGCAAAGTGAGCAAGGGACTCACGTCTGAGCATACCCTGCCACACTTATGGTGGCCAAAAGCAGTACAAAAGGGGGTGGTGATGGATGGAGCATCTGAATCAATCAAACACTCACACCCAGTCAAAAGATCTGGGTTTAATCCATCACCGTTCTTTAGCCCACTCTACCACCCCAGTTCAGACATGGCTATATGCAAATCAGTCTGACCCTGTGCCTCATCGAAACAGTCCAGCCCGAACTGCCAAGCCATGTCTTCCCTGGACTGGAAACAAGCTTCTGAGGCCGGTTTCTGGCATTCCAGCCGTCTTCAGACCGGCTTGCTTGAATCCAGTGGCAAAGTGAGCAAGGGACTCACGTCTGAGCATACCCTGCCACACTTATGGCGGCCAAAAGTGGTACAAAAGGGGGTGGTGATGGACGGAGCATCTGAATCAATCAAACACTCACACCCAGTCAAAAGATCTGGGTTTAATCCTTCACCGTTCTTTAGCCCACTCTGCCACCCCAGTTCAGACATGGCTATATACAAATCAGTCTGACCCTGTGCCTCATCGGAACAGTCCAGCCCGAACTGCCAAGCCATGTCTTCCCTGGACCAGAAACAAGCTTCCGAGGACCGGTTTCTGGCATTCCAGCCGTATTCAGCCCGGCTTGCTTGAATCCAGTGGCAAAGTGAGCAAGGGACTCATGTCTGAGCATACCCTGCTACACTTATGGCGGCCAAAAGCGGTACCACCCCCTTTTGTACCGTAAAAGTTAGGGAAGTATAATTATTAATATTAACAGGAAATCTTACTTGGGCCAGCAAAAAAGCCCTCGGCGGACTGATCCTGGCCTTCCAGCTCCGCCGGCGCCTCCATCTCGGTCCTCTTCCCCTTGGGAGGTGCTGATATACATGAAAGAAAGACACAAACATGGATGATTGTTGTCAACGAAATCAAACATTTAAAAAAAAACAATAACAAATGATTTCACGGAAATAAACAACAATTGCACTACATTTATTGACCTATCTGATATGGTCTACTAGGATATTAGTATTGCTGGATTCGCGGACCGTCTACATGGAAAGTTATGTAACTCACTAAACCAACTACAAAAAGGTTCTACTAGGACAGTCTGCACTCAGCAGCACGCGAAGTGACAGACACAGTCCATCATGATTGCATACCACTAAAAAACTTCCTACTAAATAACAAGTTATAATATACTCAACCTATCAATCCACCTCCACTATCTCTTCTTAGTGGCAGGAGTACAAAGGAAGGACTGGACTTGAGTCTCTAGTCTCTAGCATTACGCAGTTCTGTAAAAGTATACTCATACATAATCACTTAGGCCAAATGAGCACAAAATTGAAAACAAGTAAGCATAGTAGCACCGCCACTGAGCAGGTGAGCACCTGCAATCACAGAAGCTTTTGAAACATAATTTACCCGCAATGTAATCAGCAGCATTCTTTCTATTCGGAAAAAGCATATATTTGCAATATAACACAGAGCAGAAGAAAACAAAGTAGTTATTAAATAGCTACTAGTACTCACCAAGCCCAGGGATCTCGATGCCAAGCAGGTCGAGCAGGTCTTGTTCCCGGTCCAGTATGTCGGACCACTGGTGCGTCACCTGGTTGTAGGTGTGCCGGACCCCTGACTCCCGATACATGGCCCGGCACACCTTACCCAATAGCTGGCAACGCTCCCGGAGGCTGTACCCGGTACCGGGCCTGCTGCCTGCTGCAATGGTCTTGGGGAGGTGGCATTGCACAAAGAAGACCATTGCGGCCACCTCCACCGTACTGAAGATTTCCCTGAGACTTAGAGACGCCCCCCTTAAACGCCTGCAAGGGAGCCGGCTGCGGGGTGCAGGACTCTTCCCCTTGGACTTGCCAGCTCCCTTTGCCATGGTCCTGGGTTAAAGAAAGGAAAAATAAGAAAGAATAGGGGAAAAAAGTAAATAAACGAAAAGAGGGAGTTTAAAAAAAGTAGTTGTTCAAGTAACGAAAAGTAAAAAAACACAAAATATAGATGTACAAAAATAGAGATAGACAATGAGTAAAAAAGATTTAAAAAAGTTCAAAAAACAAAAGGATTGCAATCATTGAAGCAGGATAGAAAAGGCATGCCCAGAACCATAGCTATGAATGAAAAACAAAAAAACCCTGCGAACTCGCAAAAATAGAAATATCCGCAATCTCACGAAAGTTTGCGTATTTTGCAAACCGCAAGTACGTTTTCGTGCAAATTTGCGTACCGCGAATTCACAAAATTCGCCCACATTTAATGCCAGCTTTCTTTCTCTTTAGTTTCATTTATAACTGCAGAGATTACCATCCTCGTAAAAGTGTTTATGATTTTGTGATTTTCTGGTAGGTGTCAAAAAGTACATTTAGTAATAAAAGCAAGCTTACAACCAGTTATCTATTTAAATGGTGCTTAACATGTTATCAAAACCCCTGTCCTATGCCTCATCTATAACAAAGCAAAAGTTTGATTGGTGTGGTATTTGTTGCATTGAGTGGATGAGTAAATGAATCCATGCATACATGACAGTGCACATGCATTGGTGGATGACTGGGTGTGAATGTTCAAAGTAGATTAAAGATTGATCAGTGAGTAAACATGTGAATGGATGAATGATTATGAGCATGAGTTAGTGGATGGGTGGTGGAGTTCAGAAGGCTGAATGTTTCTGCAATCCTATTAGAGCAGGATATTGTTCTTCCTTATGCTGCTTCTGCTCACTGACTTATAAATAATCACACTCATTCATTTATCCAGCCATGTGCCTAGCTACTGATTCATCTTCTTTTCAAGCAATCAGCCACCCACAACTTAATCTACCCTTTGACAGTTTTTTGCATCCACCACCACACATACAAAATTGGCTGAAATTACTCTAACATTAAAAAAGTCAAGGCTATTGGTTCTGTCAATGTTTGTAGTATGTTCTTCTCTACGAATTACCCGATCATTTCCAATATATGTGGATACTAATTTTGGATTCTTTTTTTTACAACCATTATATACTAGATGCAATAAAAACCACATGATGCTGGTAAATTGTGGCACGTCAGAATTGCCAGAATTTTAAGGGAGAAAAAGTCCTGGAAAATACTGGGATATCACGATATTAGTGCACAAAGCATCAAAATCTCTAAATCAGCTCCAATTTAATAGGGGAATACTGTTAATTTCTTCTGTATATCACAGTTGCTAAATAAAGTACCCCAGAGTTTCACTCGCAACAAGGGACTATTAGTTTACCACATCTCAATAGGGGAATATTATGTGTTTAGGTAGACAGATCATAACTCAGCAAGTGCTAAGTAAAAAAGCAGTTCTAATATTGGTATGTGTATTTCCTTGGGTCCTAGGGCAAGTGAACCTTTAGATGCAATCCCCAACAAGTAGAAAAACAATTCACCTATACTCACGAGGTTGTAATCAGTCAAAACAAAACTCAAGTTAAAATCACTAGAATTTTTTCACAGATTACCAGTACACTGTTCCACAGATTGATATCAATCATCAAATATAGTATAGCCTGTATGCTAATCCCTAACTATAACATCCCTGAAACACATGTTTTTTTTCAGTGAATTTCTAAGCTTTTTAAATGCTAGTTTCCAACTATGCCTTTTTAGGTAGAACATGTACAGAAAGAGGAAGAAAGGCACAGAAGGAAGCAAGAGAAGTGCAGAAAGAGAGAAGAGAAGTGCAGAAGAAGGAAGAAAGGTACAGAAAGAATCAAGAAAAATGCAAAAAAAAAGCCACAGAGGTCCAGAAAGAGAAAGAAAGGTAGAGAAAGAAGCAAGATGAGTGCAGACAGAAGCAACAGAGGTGCAGAAAGAGGCCTACTTCAACTGAACCTTTCCACAGACTTATACAAAGTGGCCTAATCGCTAATCCTTCTCCAAGATGTCTTAAACCTCACTTTTCTCTTGAAGGTTCACTATGTATTGACTGCTCAGAATGTTAGGCCTACCAAATGTAAAACAGCAATCCTAACCATATCACTGTTGTACGTCTTGCCAAGTTTATTAAGGTATGCATGCATGCGTCTCTGCTTTTACCTAGTGACATGTTACATACAAATAAACATACAAATACTTTAATACCTTTGTTCCAAACAACATACTCTGTAGATTTGTGCACAAAAAGGTGCATGTATTTCTTTCTGCTCATAATACAGGACACATGTGTAACAGCTCTATAACACCTATAAACATAGGACATGTCTGCCTGTACAAACGATTGACAGAGCAGGACTAAGAAGATTTGACAAGCTATTGGAGAAGCTACCCACTTTTTGAGCTACCATTTTCAGATGCATAACACATGTGAGTATACATGTACAAGTAGACATACACATCAGTCACGAGAGCACACAGACCTTTACATTTGACAACTTGCAATTCCCATTCGAATACAGAAAGAGGCAGGAGAAGTATAGAAAGCAGCAAGAGAATTGCAGAAAAAGCCAAGAGAATTGCAGAAAAAGACAAGAGAGGTGCACTAAGAGTAAGAAATGTGCAGAAAAAGACTAGAGAAGTGCAGAAAGAGGCAAAATAAGTGCAGAAAGAGGCAAGAGAAGTACAGAAAGAGGCAAGAGAGGAGCAGAAAGAGGGAAAAGGGGTGCAGAAAGAAGCAACAGAGGTATAGAAAGAGACATAGGGTTGCAGAAAGAAGCAAGAGAGGTACAGAAAAAAGCAAGTGAAGTGCATAAAGAAGAAAACAGATATGCAGAAAGAGAAAGAAGGCTTCAGAAAGAAACAAGAAGGGAGCAGAAAGAAGACGGAAAGGTGCTGAATGAAGCAAGAGAAGTGTAGAATGAAGGAACTTAGATGCAGAAAGAGGCAAGAGAAGTGCAAAAAGATGCAAGAGAGGTGCAGAAAAAAGCAAGGAAGCAACATATGTGCAGAAAGATGCAAGAGAACTGCAGAATGAGGCCCTAGAGATGCAGAAAGAGGGAGGAAAGATACAGAAAGAGGCAAGAGAGGTACAGAAGGAAGCAAGGGAGGTGCAGAAAGAGGAAGAGGGCAGAAGAAAGAGGTAAAAAGGGAGCAGAAAGTTGCAAGAAATGTGCTGAAAAAAGCAAGAGAAGTGCAGAATGAAGGAAAAGAGATGCAGAAAGGGGCAAGTGAAATGAAGAAAGAGACCAGAGAGCTGCAGAAAGAAACAAGAGAGGTGCAAAAAAGCAAGATAAGTGCAGAAAGAGGCAAATGGGGTACCGAAACATACAAGAGGGGTACAGAAAGAGACAAGAGAAGTGTAGAAAGAACCAAAAGAGGTACAGAAGGAGGCAACAGCAGAGCAGAAAGAGGCAAGACAGTTGCAGAAACAGGAAAGAGAGGTGCAGAAGAAGGGAACAGGGATACAGAAAGAGGCAAGAGGTGTGTAGAAAGAAGGAAGAGGGGCTCAGAAAGAGGCAAAAGGGATGCAGATAGAAGCAAGAGAGGTGCAGAAAGAAGCAAAAGAAGCGCAGAAAGAAGCAACAGAGGTGCAGAAAGAGGCAAGAGAAGTAGAGAAAGAGGCAAAAGAAGTACAGAAAGAGGCAAGAGAGATGCAGAAAGTAAGAATACGTGTGCAGAAAGAGACATCAGGGATTGCCGAAGTAAGCAAGAGAGGTGCAGTAAGAAACAAGAGAAGTACAGAAAGGAAGCAACAGCTGTAGAGAAAGAGGCAAGAACAGTACAGAAAGAGGCAAGCGAATTGAAGAAATAGGCAAGAGAGGTACAGAAAGAAGCAAGAAAGGTAATGAAAGGGAAAAGGGGTGCAGAAAGAGGCAAGAGGGGTGCAGAAAGAAGCAAGAGATGAATAGAAAAAAGAAAGAGAAGTGCAGAATAAAGCAACAATGGTGAGGAAAGAGGCAAGAGGGGTGCAGAAGAGGCAAGATAAGTGCAGAAAGAAGGAACAGAAATGTAGAAAATAAGCAACAGAAGTAGAGAAAGAAGCAACCAAAATACAGAAAGAGGCAAGAAAAGTGCAGAAAGAAGCAACAGAGGTGCAGAAGGAGGCAAAAGAATTAGAGAAAGATGCAGGAGAGTTGCCGAAACAGGCAAAAGAGGTACAGAAAAAGGGAACAGGGATGTGGACAGAAGCAAGAGAGGTGCAGAAAGAGGGAGACTGTGCGTAAAGAGAAACGAGGGATGCAGAAAGAAGCAAGAGGGGTGCAGAAAGAAGCAAGAGAAGTACAGAGAAAAGCACCATATATGCAGAAAGCGACAAGAGGGGTACAGAAACAGACAAGAGAAGCTCTGTTAGAACCAACAGAGGTGCAGAAAGAAGAAAAGAGGGTGAAGAAAGAGGAATTAAAAGTGCAGGCAGAGATCTGTAGAACGAAGGAACAGAAAGAGGCAAGACAACTTCAGAAGGAAGCAACAGAAATGCAGAATGAGGCAAGAGAAGTTCAGAAAGAGGCAAGAGAGGTGCAGAAAGAGGCTCAAAAGATGAAGAAAGAGGGGAGAGCGGTGCACAAACAGGCAAGAGGCATGAGGAAAGAGTCAACAGGGGGACAGAAAGATGTAAGAGAAGTGCTGAAATAATCAACAGATCTACAAAAAGAGGCAAGGGAAGTACAGTAAGAAATAGCAGAAATGCAGAATGAGGCTAGAGAGGTGCAGACAGAGGCAAGAGAGGTGCAGAAAGAAGAAAGAGTGATGCAGAAATAAGCAAGAGAGGTGCACAAAGAAGCAAGAGACACGCAGAAAGAAGCAACAAAGGTTCAGAAAGAGGTAAGAGAAGTGCAGAAAGAGGCAAGATAAGTGCAGAAAGAGATACAAAAGATTAAGAAACATTTGTGCATAAACAGACAAGAGGGGTGCAGAAATAAGCAAAAGTGGTACAGAAAGAAGCAAGAGAAGTGCAGAAAGATGCATCAGGGCAGAGCAGAAAGAGGCAAGAAACGTTCAGAAACAATAAACAGAGGTGCAGAAGGAGGCAAGCGAAATACAGAAAGAGATAAGAGAGTTGCAGAAACAGGCAAAAGAGTTGCATAAAGTGGGACCAGAGGTCCAGACAGAGGCGAGTGAGGTGCTGAAAGAGGTAAGAGGGGTGCAGATAGAGGCAAGAGGGGTACAGAAATTTGCAAGAGAGGTACAGAAAGAAGGAAAAGCAGTGCAGAAAGAGGCATTAGATGTTCAAAAAGAATAAACAGAGGTACGAAAGGAGGCAAGAGAATTGCACAAAGACGCAAGAGAGTAGCAGAAACAGGCAAAATAGGTGCATGAAGAGGGAAAGAGGTGCAGACAGAGACAAGTGAGGTATAGAAAGAGGGAAGAGGGGTGTAGAAAGAGGTAAGAGGGGTGCAGAAATTTGCAAGAGTGGTACAGAAAGAAGCAAGAGCAATATAGAAAGAGGCATTAGATGTTCAGAAAGCATAAACAGAGGTGCAGAAGGAGGCAAGAGAACTGCAGAAAGATGCAAGGGAGTTACAGAAACAGGCAAAATAAGTACATAGAGGGAACATAGAGGGAACAGGGGTTCAGACAGAGGTGAGTGAGGTGCAGAAAAGAGAAGACAGTGCAAAAAAATGCAAGAGGGGTGCAGACATTTGCAAGAGATGTACAGAAAGAAGCAAGAGCAGTGCAGAAAGAAGCAATAGAGCTACAGAAAGAGGCAAGAGAAGGAGAGAAAGAAGCAAGAGAAGTGCAGAAAGATGCAACAGAGGTGCAGAAAGAGGTAACAGATGTGAAGAAAGAGGCAAAAGAAGTGCACATCGGTTGGTCGTGGTGCTACATCGGTTGGTCGTGGTCGTCCCTCAGGGGGACTCATAACATGGGTAAGGGTTGATCTCAACCTTAGGATTATACATCATACTCTCCCCTGTCCGGACATCATGAGGCTATCTGTTGAAAGTATTAATGGTGACCCTGGCTGGGATTTTTTCAATGTTTATATAAGAGGAACGCAGGGAGGGGGCAAATCGCCCACAGTTGAGATATTAATAGATTTGTTAAAGTTGTGTGCTCCTGATTCTTTAGCCCTAGTAGCTGGAGATTTTAATTGTTCATTCGAACCTATGGCAGTAGAGGATATTTTGGGAACACATGAGGATGACGCACAATGGGGCGTTCCGTCCTTAACGCTCAAACCTGTGAGAAGATGGTCTCCTGTAGTCATTCAATTAAACAGCTTAATGATAGAAACAGGTTTACGGGCCGTCAACGGCCGCACTATCTCTGACACTCAGGCTGCTAATACTTATAATAGAGTATTGTGCGAGAGTAGGATTGACTACATAATGATTGATAGGAGAACCTGGAAGTCTGTAGTGGATATGGTCATTATTCCATCGGTTGAGAGTGACCACAACCCTTTGTCCCTCACATTGCAAAACCCATGGGATAGAAAGGAGCGCATGCCTTCAAAAGATAGGAGTTTACTAACAAAAGAACATATTCCATCGAACTGTAATAGATTCTTAAAATGGCCAAAGTTCTGCCTGGACGATTCTAAATTGTGCCAGTTGGACGGAATCCTTGCAGAGCAGTTATTAAAGCTGTCTGTAGTCTGTGGTAAGGAGGCAGGGTCGGTAGAGATAGAAAACATTTATACTGCCACAATGGACCACATTGGCAAGTTGTTTATGGTCCCTCCTAAGAAGACCCCGGCACGTACTAAGCCACTACAGAGCTGGTTTGATAGTAATTGCAGGAGGAGGAAAACTGATCTAATCTCTGCCATTAAATCTTCGAACCCAGTATCTGTGCGCTCGGCAAGATTGCATTACAGAAAGGCAATTATAGCCGCAAAAAGGGCTTGGGAAGAGTCCCATTGGGAAAATCTCAGAGATGCAAGTAAAAATAGGGATTCTGAATTGTTTTGGTCATTAGTTAGAAAATCATCTGGGTGCAGCTCGAACCAAATCCCAAGCCATATCACGGATAGTGAATGGTTTGAACATTTTTCTAGGCTATATGGAGGGATTGACCTGCCCGGAGTCCCCGGGCATTTGAGCGGTGTCTCGGTTGATGGTTCCGGTCAGCTCACTCCAACCATAGTCAATAAGAAAGAGGTTCTCGCTGCAATAGCCAAAATTGTTTCTGCCAAAGCCCCAGGACAGGACGGAGTGCCTGGTGACCTTTTTAAAGCCAATCCCGAAGGATGGGCAACGTATTTCACCTTCCTTATAAATGCATTGAAGGTAGGCTCTCCAGTCCCTAGTTCCTGGAAAGCGGCCAAGGTGATTCCCATTTATAAGAAGGGCTCCAGGGAGAACCCTGCCAACTACCGTCCAATTAGCCTGAGAGACGCGGGACAGAAGTTGGTTGGCAGGGTTCTCCTCGAAAGGATCCTCTCGTGGGCAGAGGAAAATAAAATCATTTCCCCTTACCAGGCTGGTTTCAGGGCATGTACTAGTACAATTGATCAAGCCTTTAGATTGCTCCTACTCCATTGGAAGGTGGTCACTATCGGCAAAGGCGGTCTTTATTTGGCATTTATTGACTTGAAGACCGCCTTTGACCTGGTTCCTCGAGATCAATTGTGGACTATACTGGAGGAGATGGGGATCCCGCTTCCAATCCTAAACCTTTTGATACGTATGCATGAAGGCACCTATGCACGTATTAGATGGGGCTCTCAAGGGCAAAAAACCGATAGGATCCCTGTCAAGCGAGGGGTGCGTGTTAGCCCCAACACTCTTTTCGTTGTTTGTAAATGGTGTTGTCTCCTTTTTACTTGAAATTGATGTAGATGCCCCGGTCTTGGCAGGCGATAAAGTGCCCACCCTACTTTTCGCAGACGACACCTTGCTGGTTTCAAAAACTCCTGTGGGCTTGCAAAAATTGTTGAATCGCTTTAGCCTGTTCTGTAAACTTAGAGGCCTAGTCATTAATACCACCAAAACTAAGCTTCTCTATTTCAACCCAAGTAAGTCCTCCAGGTCCACCCTATATCTTGATGGAGAACCTTTGGAGCGCATAAAAGAATTCGATTATTTGGGAATCAGAATCTCTCATAATCTGAAGTGGCAGCCCGATATTGATAAAAATGCTTTTGAACCATAAAAGGGTGACCGGTGTTCTGGGGCGGGTACATCGCATGACCATTTCTAAGCCCATAGCCCCGGCCCTAGATATATATGCTGCAAAGGCTGTGGGCAGCGCCCTTTATGGTGCCGAGCTGTGGGGCTTCGAATGTATTAGCGCACTTACCACCTCTGAAAATAAGTTCTTTAGAGAGCTAGCATCCCTCCCGATGGGTACCCCTATCAAACCACTATTGAGTGATCTGGGCCGCAGCCCTATTCGGGATTTAGCTAGGCTTCGACCTCTTTTATACTGGGCCAGGTTATGGCGGACCCCCGAGCTCTCTAAATACCTTGATGGTTTGATAGAGGTCATGAACCTCAATGGTTCCCATAAAGTCAGCTGGATCCGCAATATTAAGAAGCTTTTGAGTGACGTTGGCTTGCCAACTGGTTGGGGGCGTGGAGCTTCCGTACCCAAGCTTGAACTTAAGCGAGTCTACTGGAACTGGGTGGATGAGCAAGATCTAAGGGGTTCTAACCAGGGTAGGCTGACCGAGGAGTTTAAACAGCATAAAATTGAGCCTCGTTGGGAGCCTTACCTGGACCTTATTGTAAAACCAAGGGATAGATCCCTGTTCATCCAGTTCAGGTTGGGAAACTTACCTTTGCATGATTACACCTGTAAATGGAAGCCCCCGTACCAAACTTCATCTGAGTGCCCTACCTGTAATGGCGTTACCGAAACTATTGCCCATGTCTTTTTTGTGTGCCCGGCATATGCAAAGCCTAGACAGAGATGGCTAAAACCTACATGTTTATTGCTCGGTACCAGGAGTCATTCCGTAGCCTTGAGAATTCTTAAGACTGACACCAGCACACGTTTAGTCTGTGGGGTTGCTAAATTCTTGAGTTGGGCCTGGGTAATAAGAGCAAAATCTCTGTGATGAATCGCTTTTTAACTAAACACTCTTAATTTTTACTTCTACAAAGCTTTTACTGTTTAATATGCTTCTTAATCTATCTATTGTAGTATGGACGTTTTTTTGTGTTATTAATTCTGTAAATTGTAACGACCTATGAATTATGGTTCCTTGTTTTTATCTTGTGTATGTGCTTTCATGATATCACATGTTTATCGAAATAAAGCTTTGAATTGAGAATTGATAAGAGAGGTGCAGAAAGAAGCATGAGAAGAACAGAAGAAGAAAGAGAAGTGCAGAAAGAAGCAACAGGGGTGCCGAAAGATGCAAGAGAACTGCAGAAAGAGGCACGAGGGTTGCAGAAACAGGCAAAAGAGGTACAGAATGAGGGTTGAGGGGTGCCGACAGAGGCAAAAGATGTGTAGAAAGAGGGGTGTAGAAAGAGGCAAGAGGGGTGCAGAAATTTGCAAGAGAGGTATAGAAAGAAGCATGAGCAGTGCAGAAAGAAGCAACAGAGGAGCAGAAAGACGCATGAGGTGTACAGAAAGAAGAAAGAGTAGTACTGAAAAAAGCAACAGAGGTACAGAAAGAGGCAAGAGAAGTGGAGTAAGAATCTATAGAAATGCAGAAAGAAGCAAGAGAAGTGTAGAAAGAAGAAACAGAGGTGCTGAAAGAGGCAACAGCTGTGAAAAAAGAGGCAAGAGAGGTGCTCAAAGAGACAAGAGAGGTGCAGAAAGAGGGAAGCTAAGTGCACAAAGAGATAAAAGGGGGTACAGAATGAAGAAAGAGTGTATAAAGAAACAAGAGAAGTGCAGAAATAACTAAAAGAGGTGCAGAAAGAGGTAAGACAAGTGCAGAAAGAGGCAAGAAAAGTGCAGACAAGATGAAAGAGTGGCGCAGAAATAAGAAAGAGAAGCACAGAAAGAAGCATGAGACGTGCATATTAAAACAAGAAGGGTGCAGACAGAGGCCAGAGGGATACAGAAAGAAGCGAGACAAGTGCATAAAGAAACCAGAGAGGTGAAGAAGGAGGCAAAATAACTGTAGAAACAGGAAGGAGAGTTGCTGAAACAGGCAAAGGTGGTGCAGAAAGAGAGTGCAAACAGAGGCAAGAGAGGTGCAGAAAGAAGGAAGACAGGTCCAGAAAGAAGCAATGGATTTGCAGATAGAGACAAGAGGGGTGTAGAAAGAGAAATGAGAAAGAAGTGCTGTAAGAAGCAACAGAGGTGCAGGAAGAAGAAAAGTGCAGACAGAAGGAACAGAAATGCAGAAAGCGGCCAGATAAGTGCAGAAAGAAACAACAGTGGTGCACAAAGAGGCAAATGAAGTGCAGTAAGAAGGAACCGAAATGCAGAACGAGGCTAGAGAAGTGTAGAAAGAAGCAACAGGAATTCAGAAAGAGGCAAGAGAGGTGCAGAAAGAGCCAAGTGAGGTGCAGAAACAGGCAGGAAGGTTGAAGAAAGAGGAAGAAGAGAAGAAAGAAGCACCAGAGGTGCAGAAAAAGAGAAGAGAAGTTTTGAACGAGTAGGGCAAAAAGAGGGAAGCCGAGTGCAGAAAGAGACAACATGGGTGTAGAAAAAGCAAGAGAGGTACAGAAAGAAGCAAGGGAAGTGCAGAAAGAATCAACAGGGATACAGAAAGAGGCAAGAGATGTGTTGAAATAAGCAACAGATATGCAGAAGGAGGCAGGAGAACTGCAGAAACAGACAAAAGAGGTGCAGAAAGAGGAAACAGGAGTGCAGTCAGAGGCATGGGAGGAGCAGAAAGAGGGGTAGAGAAAGAGGCAAGAGGGGTGCAGAAAGAGGGAAGATGGGTACAGAAAGAGAGAACAGGGGTGCAGAAATATACAACAGAGGTACAGAAAATAGCAAGGGAAGTGCAGAAAGAAGCAACAGGGATGCAGAAAGAGGTAGGAGATGTGTAGTGAGAAGCAACAGCAACAGATGTGCAGAAGAAGGCAAGAGAGGTGCAGAAAGAGACAAGAGAGGTGCAGAAAGAAGAAAGAGTGGTGCAGAAAGAGGGTTGCAGAAAGGAGCAACAGAGGTGCAGAGAGAGGCAAGTGAAGTGCTGTAAGAAGCAAAAGAGTTGCAGACAGAGGCAAGACTTGTATAGAAAGAGGCAAGAGAAGTGCCGAAAAAAACAACAGAGGTGCAGAAAGAATCAAGAGAAGTGGAGGAAGAATCAACAAAAATGCAGAAAGCGGCAAGAGAAGTGTCGAAAGAAGAAACAGAGGTGCAGAAAGAGGCAACAGATGTGAAGAAAGAGGCAAAACAGGTGCTCAAAGAGACGAGATAGGTGCAGAAAGAGGGAAGCTGAGTTCAGAAAGAGATAACAGGGATGCAGAGCTATGCAAGAGAGGAGCAGAAAGAGGCAAAAGAGGTGCAGAAAGAGGCACTAGAGATGAAGAATGAGGGGAGAGGGGTGCAGCAAGAGGAGTACAGAAAAAAGAAAGAGATGTGCAGAAAGAGGTAAGAGAAGTGCAGAAAGAGGCAAGGGAAGTACAGGAAGAGGCAAGAGAGGTACAGAAATAGGTACAAGAGATTAAGAAAGAGGGGAAAGGGGTACAGGTGCATAAAGAGGCAACAAGGATGCAGAAAGACGAAGGAGAGGTACAGAAAGAAGCATGAGAAGTGCAGAATAACGCAAGAAGGGTGCAGACAGAAGCAAGAGGAGTACAGAAAGAAGAAAGAGAAGTATATAAAGATGCAACAGAGATGCAGAAGAACACAAAAGAACTTCAGAAAGAGGCATGAGAGTTGCCAAAACAGGTGAAAGAAGTACAGACAGATGAAAAAGGGGTGCAGACAGAGGCAAGAGAGGTGCAGAAAGAGGGAAAACTGGTGCAGAAAGAGGAAAGAGGGATGCAGGAAAAGCAAGATGCTGGATATGGGCTTTTATTCCATTAAACATCAAGCCCAATATAGGATGGTGGCGTTATGGAGACGCATATGGTCTACCCCGGAACTTGCCATGTTTGCCCAAGAGATACAGGATGTAAGAGCACAACAAGGGGAAGGGGATATACCCTGGTTTAAATCTATCAAGAACACTCTTACTAGAATGGGTCTTTATTCGCTCTGGTCTGAGCCGGGTACTCACATCTTCCCGTCAAAGAAAGATTTTAAACTTCTCTTCTGGTCCATGGTTAAAGAAGAATATGTTGTGCTCTCTGAAAAACCTAACCTGACAGGCTTGTTTCTGATTCACAAAGTAGTTCCACATACAGAGACCTATTGGGACATTATCCTAAAAAGTTTAGATAGGAAACTTTATCATCAATTTCGTATAGGTACTTTGCCACTAAGGGATTTTACTAGTGGATGGCAGAACCCAGAGTCCACATCTTGTCCCTGTTGTTTTGGAAGCAAAGAATCCATAGGTCACTTTCTATTTGTATGTCCTGCTTATCACGAACCATGCCATAAGTGGCTAAAGCCAATATGTAAAAGATTAAACACCCGGGCGAGTAGGGAAGCACTGATCATCCTGAGATACAACACAGCCGAATGGCTATCCATAGGGCTGGCAAAATTCCTCGGGTGGGCCTGGCTAATTAGAACAAGGTATGTTCGTAGTATTTCAAGCTGAAAAAATTAAAATAGCCTGCCACAACCGATCTATCTTACCTGGGCAGTACTAATGTAATGTTTTTTTTTATATACTTGTTTTAATCTTTTCATGGACGTCTTTTTACGTATATTTAATTGAGTTTTTTAAACAAATTCTGTGTCTGTTTAAAATTTGTATATTCTCGTTGTATGTCTTGTATTATTATGCTTGTCTTTTATGAAGAAAATTCGAAATAAAGACGTTAAAAACTGAAACTGAAAAAGCAAGATATGTGCTGAAAGAAGCAAGAGAAGTGCAGAAAGAAGCAACAGATGTGCAGACAGAGACAAGGAGGGTACATAAATACACAAGAGAAGTGATGTAAGAAGCAACAGAGGTGCAGAAAGAAGAAAGAGAAGTGCAGAAAGCTGGTATCCCTACCCTTGGTTGTTGTGCTGGATGAAGATGGGGATTAGTGATTACGCTGTTCCCCCTCTGCTTCTACGTGCTCCCTTTCTGTGAATGAATGAATATACTTTATTATCATTTGCAAATGCAATGCAGATTGCTCTCATAGTTAAAACAGTAAGTAATAAGAAAACAACTAAAAAAAGGCATCTGAAATGAGTTAGTATTTAAAAGAAAAATCTGCATATAAATCTGTTGATCAATCAATACTCTATTATTAGTTCATCTGAACTTATCGGGCTTACTGAAAGATTACTGATGGCCGTAATGTGCTGTGTTAATAATTGTTCAACAAAAATAGCACTGTTCTTAACCATTGGATTGAGCACAGAGTCACTAATGGTGATATAGATGCTCATCGACAGTCGACATGTAGATAGGGTTATTTTTCTGTACATTGAGCTTGACATAGGATCTTTCAGGCAGCGGCAAAAAACTTCCCGGCACGTACAAGCTCTGTTGGTACTGTCATAGTATATATGTGCATTGAAGCCTCCCTGCATATTCTTACTTTATTTAGGTTGAACATTGCCCTTAAGTATTTATGCCTCAGGCCTACCAAGGCTGGACATCAACAGATGACATGCTCAGCTGATTCTGTGTGGTATTGACCCAGGCGACATCCTCTATTTTCAGTTTGTGTGGATTTCCAATGTGCCCTATAATCCTTTATTGGTAGGGTTTGCAGCCTGGTCTTTAGAACATTTTGAAGAGCTTGTCTACCCAGGCTGGCTTTCAGGTATGGTTGGCATAGAGTGGCTTCATGTGATTTGGACAGGCCCTCTGCGCCACGGTTGGCTTTGATTGTATCTATGTGCTGGTTCCTTGAAATGATCTTTCCCTGTTTTTTAACAGGTTTTTTAGGCTAGCTGTTGGCAGTTGTAATATCGTTGTGTGATCATCTGTCAGGCATAGTGTTTTGTCAGCTGAAGCAAGGTACTTAGCTCATTGACTAGTTTGGTCCGTAAAGATTATTTGAAGTGCTTCCCTCATGGTGCCCGCGCTAGCCTTGTTCACACGGTGATGCAGCTTCACTATGTCTTTTTTGCATTCTATGTCCATTGAAGTCAAATGAAACTCAAGTCGGATCAGTGTACGCCTTGTCAAGAATGGCAGCCTTAAGACCTTCCTGAGAGCCATGATATATAAGTGCTCTAATTTATTGGACAATAAGCCCGAGAAGGCCAGGTGGCCATAGCTAATTGTTGAAAATAGCTTGGCTTGTATTACTCTTCGGATACCCTCAGTTGAATGGCTCTTGAGATTCTGGTGTATTTTGCATAGGGCGTGCGTGACCTTTGCCGATTTTGTCTCCAGTGATTTAGCCTGGGGTGTTGTTCTGCCAATGTCTGACCCAGACAGGTATATTTATTTGCGGTTGCAATTCTTAGTGGTTTTGATGTTCCAGCCCAGCAAGGATTTTTTGGTCTTTGGTTTTATTTCCATTGGTTTGGAGTTTATATTCTGGGTTGTAAAGATGAAGAGTCTCCAGGGCCCTTTCCATGCCTATTCTGGTTTGGTCTAGGATGATAAGGCCGTCAGCGTATTGCATAATAAGTACTCTAAGGTTACTCAATTTGGGAGGGAAGATACTGGTTTTTGAGAGTGCAACTCTTAGGTCCGCAGTGCATAATTTAAACAGTGTTGGTGCAATCACACAACCCTGTTTTAACCCTTTGTTCATATAAATCTTGGTGGTTGCATGTGTCTGTGTGAGCTTAGTGCAGACCCATGTACCAGTATGGAGGGGCATAATGGCCAGTGAGGAAAGTAAAATCCTTTGGGTAAAGTCAATTGCAGAGTAGAATCTATATTCACACATCACACGTATCAATCCACTTTGTCTAGTTATCCACACGCATTCTGATTGGACCATATATAATAGGGAAACAATAGTGTTATAAAAAAATATATCACATATATTTATTACTTGTTTGTATACAGAATATCACATTAAAAAAAGCCCAGCAATTCATACATTTAATAACATAAAAGTCAATAAAATCACAATGCATTAAAAAAATATGTCACAATGAAGCATGAAAACACATGAAGGAGTGAAACGAAAAGCTAGACAAAAAAAACTTGGACTTAACAATTTACACCTCCGTCATTAACATTATTTCACAAGCACGGGAATATGCCATATTTTATTTAGCCTTCTTTCACCAGTGCCCAATGACCGGATTGTGTATCAACATGTAGCGTTGACGCATTTCGAGTAAATTTGCCGTATTAATCCATCTTTCTCAAGACCCGAATTTGAAACACTCTACATTGTACTTAAGATTTTCATGCGGTTACCTATATTGAGATACAGTCAATGTTATTTTTATTCTCCGAGGAAACATAAAACAATACATCTATAAGACCCATGACCACCCAAGATGTGTCCCTCCTAAATGGGGGATATTTTTAACTTTTCTCTATTTTTTTGGGCAAACAGGCTATAGAATGATGTACACTAAACCTTGTTCATTGTATTATGTTCATCACCCCCCTCCCAAAACAATTATCATTATTACCAGTCACAAAGTTGCCTACTTTGTTCTATCACACAAAGAACTGTAAAAGCCAAGTATGGGGTATGGCTTGCCAAGCAAGTTCATATCTCCAAATGCTTCCCTTTATGTATGGCACAATCTGTTTTCATCCAAATTTCAGACATGCCGAAATCATTACACCCTTCACGCCTGTAAATATCATCCTTTTTCCACTCACTCACTCCGCCATTCATGTATCCACTCACATGTATATAATCGCATATCTCACCTGCTTGAAGTAGCAAGACTTCCCTGTTTGCAGTTTTTATGTCATCAGTGCGTTGGGGGAATCATTAAAATCCAAACCTTGATATGGACACCCTTACGTGAAATCTGTGGGCAGAAAAGTGCAACAAAGACTTATAATCTATTTATTACTTAGTTTAGAGTTGTCTTAAGGGGATGAGCTTTAAATAGGTTCAAGATGCCTCACCTTTCAATTTGTTTTAGCGGGACTCATGGAAAGCATAGTCCGGTAATATTATAAACATGATTTGGTCCTGCTTCGAAAGTTCTATCTGCACAGATGGAACAGATATATGTTTTTTACAAATATTTCCTTTTTAAGAAAAATGCTTCCCCCTCTACAAGTAATTGAATTGATGTATTACCTTTGGCTTATGAAGTGCTTGTAGTGCATAGGCAGCCTTGTTTCCTATTTCCTCACTCTGAGGTGCTTGCAGGATACTTGGAGATGTCTACTCTCAAGTCCCTTTTATAATTTGGGTAGAGTATCCTGTAAAGAGGAAAATTATATGACTAATACTAATCAGAGTACAGGTACTTTGGATCTCAACCCTAGAAACACCATCTCTTTTTGTTTAATTGCCACCTCTCATTGTACATATTTACTCTAAATCGAATAGAGGCAAACTTTTTTTTGTTAATCCTAAATTGATGCTCCGGGGACTACACAGGTTTCTCTGCTCACTTATGCTCTGCCTCTCATACCCCCACTTCATTGTAAAAATAAATCATTATGAGCTCCTATTTGTAGATACAACATTTGGTTCCCTATAGTATCAGTTATTGACAAATACCGATATTTTCCTGATCTCTTATCTTAGAAAAGCAACTGCACTTCTTTACTTGTATGCGTGTCGCAGGAAGATCATTTACCAATAATATTTTTCTACTATGGGGCTAAGCTCGAGAAGGCCCTTCTAAATTGTCCTTTAGTCCTATAGCAACTCGAGCATATAATCCGGACACTTTAATTACCTCATAGATGTACCACCCCTGGTATTCCCTAGTCTATACACTCAATCTGTATACACAAAGCACCCGTTTTTTGAAGTGTCTTCCCGCGATCTTGGGCTGCTCTCACTGACCGCCCGCACTTCTCGACTCAATTTGTGTGTCTAAGAATGGGCCCGTACCTACTCCTTTTATATGTCCTAAATTACTTAATTGAACACACCTGGGATCCCGTCTCTGGCACGCTACTGTCTTTTGAGTTGGCCACCAGAAGTTTGTTTGGTATACCCCGCTTTGCAAGTTTTGCCCACAATATGTTTCGGTCGATGCCATCAAAAGCCGCACTATAGTCAACAAAGCAGGCGTATAGGGGGTTGGGTTTGAACCCTCTGTGGTCTTAGTTATCAGGTATGATAATGCAATGGCATTATCCATTGTTGATGAATTCGACCGGAATTCTGTCTGATATTGTGGTATTATTTGATTGCCTGTTGTCCATTCCTCTGGTTCTTTCAGAAGAACTTTGGCATATGCCTTCCCATTCACGTCTAGTAGAGCAATTAGTCTGTAGTTCTCTGGCGGTGAGGGATTGCCTTTTTTATAAATTAGTTGCAGAATGGAGCCTTTCCATGAGTCTGGTACTCCTGAAGTTTTGTAACAGTAGTTGAATATACAATGCATATGGGGGGCCCAAAAGGCCCGATCTTTATTGAAAACACTTCCCGGTAACCCATTAGGACCTGGGGCCCCATCATTCCTTTCAATGTGAGCAGGATTTCTTTTTCGCTGAGAGTGAGAGCCTCGTCATCGTTTCCCTATGGGCAATGGTTTTCAACTACCACTGTTTTTTACCTGGATTTATCCTGGTTGACGAATACCTTTGTTGCATGAGCTATCCATTCTTTGGCAGGTACTGCATTGTGTATATTGCTTTTACCATTGAGGTAGTTGACATAGCTCAAAAAATCCCCTGCTCTTACTGGGGGCAAGTAATACGTAAATGCGTTTCCATTTATCGTCCATGATGTTCTGTGTCAACTGCCAGACCGAGTTTTTATGCAGTCTTCTGGCTGCTTTCAATAGTTATTCTGTCGTTGGACATTCTTTCCTCCAATGCTGTTGCTCCGCCAAGCGACACTGCTTTTTGCTCGCCCTAAAATCTTTAAAGTCAGCAAGGTTGGTTTGACTCATAGTTGTAATGTTTTCCTTTGTGTGCCAATTGTTTTCCTGAGGTCATAGCTGTGGATAAGGACAAAATGATTTCCAACCAAGTCGTATGTGGACTGGTTGTCTTGAATGCTGTCTCCTTTTACCATCCGATGTTGTCTTGAAGCGCCGGGACGCCCTAGGGTAGCTGCGCGCTATATAAGATTTTAAAATAAATAAATAAAATAAATTGTGACTGTTGCCTGTTTCCAGGTGTTATATTTCTCTTGACTTATCGAACCCCATTTTATACGTTTTATTGGTGCATTATCAATATTTGTATGGAGCATTTTACCCGGAGTTAAATGTTCAAAATGCATTGTTGTGCTTATATTCAAGAGGATGTTTAATGGGTTGTGGTCACTCGCGGTGGTGGTAGTCACCTTGTAATCTTTGAAATTCCTCTGTAGATCCTGGCTCAAAAAGATATAGTCCAGTGTGGAGATGTTTTTTAAAATTGGATGTGGTTTCGTGTTTGGCTGCACCACTTAATTTGCCGGCTCCAGGCTGAATTCATTGATGCCAGCTTCCATGGTATTCTTGCCTTTAACTCCTCGGTGGCTGGCCGAGTTGCACAGATCTCTCATGTTGAAATCTTGATAATGCATTCGTGACCTGGGTTTTCGTAGAGATATTCTCTAATTAGGCTAGTGACCATCCTTGTGCATGCTGTTTTTGTCTAATTATTTGGGTTAATGTATAGGTTAATTAGGGCAGTTGTGGTTGGAATTCCCGCTAACATTATTCACTTTATGCTGATGATCTGAATGTTGGGCGAATTTGTGGGCCATTCTTCCAACTGTACTTGCAAGTTAAAATTTACATAAATTGATACACCCCACCAATAGGTCTTCCAAATATGTTTTTCTTACATGCTAAGATGTGTACTGCCTGGAAGCCTTTGATGGGGGTTGGTGATAAAGTATGCGCGAAATGCGCAAATTCGCGGTACACAAATTGGTGCGAAAGCGAATTCGCGATCCGCAAAATTCGCAAATTTGTGCGAATTTGCGTGTTTTTATTTTTTACGTGTTCGCTGGGTTTTTTGCGTATTTGCGGGCTGCTTGCAGCGCACCGACCGCGAAGTTACCCATGCGGTCGTATATGGGTGCGGCCATCTAGTGCGCGTTGTGTATTTCCATATCCGGGCGCTATTGGCAATCTCGTGTTGTTTGCGGCGCGCTATTACGAATATGCTTGTGTTTTTGCGTGCTCGCGGAGTAAATATCGCACAAACTTACCAGCGCGGTCCTCAATGGGCGTGGCCATCTTGTTTTTCATTCATTGCTATGGTTCTGGGCCTGGCTTTTCTATCCTCTTTTAATCTTTGCAATCCTTTGTTTCTTTGAACTTTTTTTTGGCTCTCTTTTGCTCATTATCTATCTCTCTGTTTGTCTAGATCTATATTTTGTGTTTTTTTCATCTTTTTGTTACTTTAATAACTACTTTTTTTGTTTAGCTCTCTCTTTTTTTTATTTTTCCCCTATTCTTTTCTTCTTTCGCCCAGGACCATGGCAAAGGGAGCCTGCAAGTCAAAGGGGAAGGGTCCCGCAGCCCATATCCGGCTCCGTTGCGGGCGAATGAGGGGAGTGGATGTAGTGGCCAGGGAGGTTTTTACTGCGGTGGAGGTGGCCACCCTTATATTTTTTGTTCTGCGCTACCTCTCTAAGACCATGGCAGCAGGGGGCAGGCCCGGTAAAGGGTATGGCCTCCGGGAGCGTCGCCAGCAGTGGGATTAGGTGTGCTGGGCCATGCCGAGGGAGTCGGGGGTCCGGCGCACCTACGACCAAGTGACGCACCGGTGGGCCGACGTCCTTGACCGGGAGCATGACCTGCTCGACCTGCTAGGTGTGGAGATCCCCGGCCTTTGTGAGTAGCTATTTAAAACTACTTTGTTTTCTTCTGCTCTGCGTTATATTGCTAATCTATTTTTTTCCGGAAGAGTATGAATGCTGCTGATTTGATTACATTGCAGGTAAATGAATGTTTAAATAGCTTCTGTCATTGCAGTTGCTCGCCTGGTAATTTGCGTTGCTACTATGCTTACTGGTTTGCAACTTTTTGCTCATTTGAGAGCATAACTGCGTAATGCTAGAGACAGTAGAGACTCAAGTATAGTCCTTCTTTGCACTCCTGCTGCCACTAAGAAGAGATAGTGTTGGATTGATACGGTGAGTATATTATTTATTTGTTAGTGGTCTACAATCATGAGGACGGACTGTGTCTTTCACGTGACGTCTCGTTCTGCTGAGTGATGGCAGTCGAAGTAGAACCTTTTTGTTGTTGGTGTAGTTTGTGAATTACATAACTTTCCTATTAGACGGTCTGCGAATCCTACAATACTGTACTATCCTCATAGTTGACCAGATCAGATACGTCAATAGATGTAGTGCAATTGTTGTTAATTTGCTTCCCCAAGATAATTTTAGATTGTGTTGAAAGAAATCAAATATTTCAAAGAAACAATCAATAAACGTTGTGTTTATTTATTTCATGATCATCAGCACCTCCCAGGGGCAAGGCAACTAGCACCATTGAGACTCCGGTGGAAGACAGTGGACAGTCACAGGATCGGTCACTTGCAGGCTCTTCTACTGGCCCCAGTAAGTTGTTCTATTGTTATATTAATACTTATACTTCCTTAACTTTTACAGCTCCTATTCATTACAAACTGTTTCCTAATTCAATTTTTTACAAAATAGTCTTTGATCTTCTTTTATTCTAGACTACTTTCTACATTCTTATCCTGCCTCTACCATCACTCTGTGCAACTACTATTTACGATTATGAGTCGGTCTGTATAGGTAGCTAAGCTTGCCCAGTCGGCAAACGGTGTGAAACAAAACTCTGATCCAGCAATAGCTCTAGGCACTGAGTGCAGTCATCTGGGTTGCCCTTGCTGTCTATTCAAGTCTTCTTAATGAAAGTGCTTTGACAATTTCCAACAACAGAATTTCAATGTTTACACCAAGAAAAAGGTAGCAGTTGCCTTTTTGATTTGCTAGTAGCACATACCATACTGCTAGTGTTTTTAGGGACTATTCTGCACATAAAGAAGTATGGACAAGAGAAATAGGACATTATTGATGATAGGTGCAGTTCGACTTTCCACATACCTCAGTCCGAACAGAAGTTGAATCCCCAATCCCCTGACCGACTATCTAGTGTGTCTGACCAATGATTTTACGACCCAGAAGAAAAGAAGAAGACTACCGCCGAGTCCCGGCCTATCTGAGTCACTGAAACATGACTGCCAAGTGCAGTAGTTCAAACCCTCCCGCTCACTCACTCGTGAACAAAAACCATACAGTGTGTATTAGTCTTAAAGTTTTATTTGAAATTAAGACATGAAAAATTATTTCTTTATTTTCAATAGCGTAGTATTCGGAGCGAGCACTGCTGATAGATGACGTTAAAGTTTAAACAACATTCCCTTGAATCAAATTACTTTTTAACGTAATAGTTAACAGACACATGAAATTATTAGAATAACTGTGCGGGAGCCCCCACCTTCTTTAAAGTACTTAAAGTACTGCTGGTGATGACTTAATAGTAGTTGGTGAATCGTCCTGTTGGCAGAAGGGCAATGTAATCTTCTTTCTGTAATTAGAAAAATGGTGCACGTTAAGCAAGCATTAATCAGTTGTCCTAAGAAGTGTAGTATTTAATGGAATAAAGATATAAAAAGTTAACACCCTCCCCAAAATCGTTACTTTTTTTCAATCCCAGTAATAAAACATGTGTTATGTGACATTTTATTCCATTACCAGACGAAAAAGGGGG
Organism: Lissotriton vulgaris; assembly: GCF_964263255.1. Lineage (NCBI taxonomy): Eukaryota > Metazoa > Chordata > Amphibia > Caudata > Salamandridae > Lissotriton > Lissotriton vulgaris. The sequence continues at coordinate 1,087,609,743 of NC_141696.1, read as the reverse complement.
TTGTGTATGGCATCTGAAAATATGACATGTTTTTTCTAGACGCCACCGGATGCAGCACAGATGACCACCAGTGCCGGGGCCAGCAGTGCGGAGGGTTCCACTCTAGGGGCGGATGCGGCGGCACCACCAGGAGGAGCTGGGGGGAAGGCTCAGCGGCGGCGGACGGTGGTAAGTTACTATACTCCTTACTTATTTAAATTTTATGAGTAGGCTCACAAAGGAGTGTATGATGTACTGTACAGTACACAGTACACTAGTACAAGTACACTGTACTGTTAAGAACAGTTACTAATTTAGAACTACTTTTTTGGCTATCACGGAGAAGACAGTCAACCTTGACTTGTAATAGCATTAGCGGCTGTACTTCTCGGGTAAGCAATGGCCCCCTCTATTGTACTTCAACTCAGCTGGCAAACCTTTATTGTGAAGCCAAGTCATATCAGATGTACTTTAGGGATGTGAAGAACGAAAACTGAAAGAAGGGTGAAACGAAGGACGAGAGAGTCTTAACATTTATGACTGTAAAGAATGGTGTTTTTGAATGCAAGTCAAGAGAAGAAGACAGTGGTTTCCAAAATATAATGAAAAGGGGGTTGATTGGTTGTTGAGAAAAAGAACACTTGGTACATTTGAGACATTAAGAAGAATGATAGACGTACTTTGGAAGCCTGGATGTTATCTTCTTTTTCCTCATAGATAGCAGAGGTGTATGATGTAGTAGAGCAGATGCTGAGTGGATGAAGATTGTTACTTTGAACAGCATGTCAGTGCCAGAGTAGCAAAGCTGAGGAAATCCAAATACTAGAATTTGTGATTGTTCACTAATACTAGTATAAACAAAAGAGGAGTATCGCCAAAAGGACCATGAAAGGTTCTTAATGGGATGTCAAAAGAGAAGACAAAAGGACATTATCCTTTTGTTAAGAAACCCCTCACTCACCAACCTGGTTGGTGACATGCTTCATCATTGGGGTTCACCCAGATGGCCAAGTGCCATCCCAGTGTGCTGCGATACCTGACTACAGTGGAGCTGGTTTTTAGTGTAGAGTGCAAAGAAAGTGATGTTAAAAATTGTCCTGGTATGACTTGTAGAAAGAACTTTATTCAGAAGCTACTGGACAATAATAAAAACTTGGTGTAGATACTGGTAGGTTATAATGATCAGTAGTATCTATGTGTGTGTTATATATAAAAAAAAGGGTCTACATGTTTCAACCTGTAAATGGTAATCCCAGGTTTTCGTCAGGACCAAATGGGAAAATGGGTGGTGTACACACACCAACGTGTACCCGGTCCTAAATTCCTTGTACCGTACTTCAAAATTGTGCAGCAGGCTACCTCAAAAATCTAAATAGGTAAGGTAAAAACAGAGAAACCTGTGGAAGGAATTTGGAAACAATCACAAACAGATAGTATACATGCCTGTAATGTAGTGTAGGTTCTCAAAATTCTGCATGCTTCATGCAAATCCCATTTGTAATTATATTGTAGTAAATAATGTGCCAGGGACGTGGATACTAGCGTGAATAATTGCTGGTATCAAGTGCAGTAGTGCTTGCTGGCTGTATATTGTTAATTGGTGGTGCTATAATATAGCCATCAATATATGCTCACTCATTCACACTGATCAATAAACGTGTGCGTGGTGGCTAGGAAATAACATTAAATGGTGTCACTTGCACACAGAAGATTATTCGTTGCCTGACTATTGAAACTCACTCAGACATCGGTGAGTTTATTTAAACATGCATGCATATATAATAGTATCTGAGTCTTAAGACAACTGTCAAGTGGAGGAATCTTACTCTATTCAAGGGTCTCAATTGCTCCAGGGGGCAAAGGAAGGCTTGTTCAAGAGGAAACCTAATCTGAGGTATGAAATGGGTAAAAAAGCTGTGAGTATATCAGAAATGCTAAAAGATGGCTCCAAGCGAGCCCGTGGACGCTGCTGTCGCATGGCGGTCTGGCAGCAGTGTCTGATTTCCAAGAAACCTTACAGTTTCGTTGAAATCCGTGATCCGGATACCTACAAGCCTCTTCGTTGTTGCCGTAGCAGTGTGGAGCCGCTGGCAAGGGGATTAACAAGCGGCGGCTTCCGGGATGGGTGGGGTCACGTGGGGCGCGTGAGAGCACCGTCACTAGGCAACCACTCGGCACGCCTGAACGGTGGTCGAGCAGTGCCAAACTACTGATAGTGTAGGAAAATAATCCGACCGGGGTGTCCGTTTTTATTACCTCTGGAAAGCAGGAAAAGTAGACCTGTGCACCCAGGCGGTGCAAATTAATTTAGGAAAAATAAACTGGTCAGTGGAACCGTTTACAAAGAGGAAATTCACTTGAGAAAAATAAACTGTTCAGTGGACCCGCTTGCAAAGAAAAAAGGGGGGGTAAATTATGCCAATAGGTTTAAAGGTCTCTCATGAGCACAGGAGGGGAGCAGGTCAGACTGGTACAACCGTGTGAGAGGCAAAAGGTGCAAATGTAATGGAACAGGAGCAATGGACCTGTTTGGTAGAGTCATTAACATACACAATGGAGGAAATGAAAAGAGACAGAGGAATTCCTCATAGGGAGAAGCCCATAAATTGTGCTAAGAGAGCTTATGCATATTAAAGGGATTAAAATGTCAGGATAATTTCTCATTATAGAGAGGGTGGGATTATCTTTGAAGGACGGAGCCCCAGGGAATGTAATCATTCAATCCTGTAATATGTGTGGATAGTCTATAAATCCACAGTTGTTCCTTTTCAAATAGTCGTTTTTGTAAATTCAGCCCAACCTTGACCTGTTCAATCACAGACCATCTCACGTCATTTGGGGTGTGGTTGGTTTCCAAAAAGTGGTCTGTTAGTCTGGTTGCATTCTTCTTGCAGAGGATGGTACTGCGATGCTCGCAGATCCTTTGTTTGACTTTTCTGGTTGTCATTCCTATGTATCTTTTCTCACATGTGCATGTGATAAGGTAAACCAAGTTAGCACTGTTGCATTTGGTATGTGATTGTTGTTTCCAAATTTTGCCTTCTTCCAGGTCTAAAGTTTTTGTGTTATCGGTAAGATGGCATACGCTACAATTTCCACAGCAAAAATGCTCAATGACAGCAGGGAGACCCCAGGCCCTAGTGATGGATTGTTCATCATTGTTGTTGACCACTTTGGGTCTGGTGTTCACCAAAGCGTCTTTTAGGCTGCGTGATTTCTTAAAAGAGAATAAAGGTTTCTCCAAATTGTTCAAATGCAAATGCAAGTTGCCCGTGTTCAAAAATCCAACAGCTGGTGGAAACTGCCAAGTCAGCTGGAAACATCTCTAAACAAGAAGCGAACTACTTGTGTAAATCTGAAGGCAGAATCCCGTACTTCTATATCTTACCAAAAATGCATAAAGGAAAGATCCCTCCGCCTAGTAGACCAATAGTTTCAGGGATAGACTCCCGCCTGGAGCCACTGTCCAGGTTTTGTGATTTTTTCCTAAAGACAATTGTTCAATCAACGTCAACCTACTTACAGGACACCAAGAGCCTATTGAGATTACTGCAAGATATCACAGTTGATGAGAACACCATACTGTTGAGCTTTGATATTGAAACCTGTACACGAGCATACCCCAGGATGATACCATTACCGTCCTAGAGAAAACTCAGAATAACAGCACCTGGACCTTTAACACACCAAAGGCATTTATTTTGGAATGCACCAAACTCGCCTTAAAAAGAAATTACTTTGAGTTTGAGGGCTCTCTCTACCTGCAGATAGGGGGGTCCTCGATGGGCAGTATTAGTGAAGTAGTGTGGCTCACTGGTTAGAGGCGGCAGACCCGAGAGCAGAGGACGGCCCGGGACCAGGGTTCGATTCCCGACGCGGCAGGTTTCTGGACCAGGGTCAGCGGACTCGATAATTCTCTCGCCTCGGTGCCCACTCTGATCAGCGATCACACTCGGCAACTCTGGGCATTAGCTTGCCTCATCTTCACTAACGGCCCCACCAGACCGCCGGGGATGCCTGGTCTCACCCTGGAGGTACCCATTAAGGGACCATCTCTCAGGGAAGCCAGGAAGGGTTTCGCAGCGGTCGAAGCGCGGAGATACTCCTCCGGGAGTCGATCCTAGCGCTATATAAACTTGCAATTAATTTTTTGATCCTAGTGTGGCAGGACTTTATGTTTTTGATTTTGAAGAGAGATTTATTCCTAATGAACAGAACACTTTCTCCAACCACCTGATCTTTTGGAAACGTTACATAGATGACGTTCTAGCAATCTGGCAAGGACCCCTGGAAACTCAGCATGAATTCATTGCATGGATCATCAACACATGTGACCAGAATCTGAGGTTCACCAACAGCTATGACAAAAATACTATGGTGTTTCTTGACATCGTAATAACAAAAGAAAACAATTGTCTTGAAACTAAAACATATCAAAAACCCACGGCCAAAACCAACCTTCTACGCTTTGAAAGTTTCCACCCCGACCCCTAAGGGAAAACCTCCCTTATGGACAATATCTGAGACTGCGCCGTAATTGCAGCAATACCCCTGACTACCACAACCAAGCAGCTGAACTGACTGAGAAACTTACAGCCAGAGGGTATCCTAAAAAGGTCATCAGAAAATGCCAAAAATTAGCCAGAAACCTGCCAAGGAAGCTTTACTAGAAAAAAAAGTGACTAGTAATAACAAGACTATACCACTTACTTGTGTCACAACTTTCAAAGCCATATCTAACCAAATGAGAGAGTGCGTGAAAAAACATTGGTTTATATTTAACACAGGCAACTTGCATTGGGAGAAACCTTTATTCTCTTTTAAGAAATCACACAGTCTAAAAGACGCCTTGGTGGTTGCCTAGTGACTGTGCTCTCACGCGCCCCACGTGACCCCGCCCATCCCAGAAGCCGCTGCTTGTTAATCCCCTCACCGGTGGCTCCACATTGCTACAGGGACAATGAAGAGGCGTGTAGGTATCCGGATCGTGGATTTCAACAAAACTGTAAGTCTTCTTGGAAATCAGACACTGCTGCCATACTGCCATGCGGCAGCAGCGTCCACGGGCTCGCTAGGAGCCATCTTTTAGCCTTTCTGATATACTCACGGCTTTTTTACCCATTTCATATCTCAGAGTAGGTTTCCTCTTGAACAAGCCTTCCTCTGCCCCCTGGAGCAATTGAGACCCTTGAATAGAGTAAGATTCCCCTGCTTGACAGTTTTCTTAAGACTCGGATACTATTATATATGCATGCATGTTTAAATAAAATCACCAATGTCTGAGTGAGTTTCAATAGTCACGCAAAGAATAATCTTCTGTGTGCAAGTGACACCATTTAATGTTATTTCCTAGCCCCCACGCACACGTTTATTGATCAGTGTGAATGAGTGAGCATATATTGATGGCTATGTTATAGCACCATCAATTAACGATATACGGCCAGCAAGCACTACTGCACTTGACACCAGCAATTATCCACGCTAGTATCCACGTCCCTGGCACATTATTTACTACAATATAATTACAAAGGGGATCCGCATGAAGCATGTAGAATTTTGCAGGCATGTATACTATCTGTTTGTGATTGTTTCCATTTTCCTTCCACAGGTTTCTCTGTTTTTTCCTCACCTAATTAGGTTTTTGAGGTCGCCTGCTGCATAATTTGTCAGTACGGTACAATGAATTTAGGACTGGGTACACGTTAGTGTGTGTACACCACCCATTTTCCCATTTGGTCCTGACGAAAACCTGCGATTACCATTTACAGGTTGAAACATGTAGACCCTTATTTTATATATAGCACACACATAGATACTACTGGTCATTATAACCTACCAGTATCTACACCTTGTTTTTATTATTGTCCAGTAGCTTCAGAATGAAGTTTTTTCTACAAGTCATACCAGGACAATTTTTAACATCACTTTCTTTGCACTCTACAGTAAAAACCAGCTCCACTGTAGTCAGTTGTCGGAGCACACCCGGATGGCACTCGGTCATCTGGTTGGACCCCAATGATGAAGCATGTCATCAACCATGTTGGTGAGTGAGGGGTTTCTTAACAAATGGATAATGTCCTTTTGTCTTCTCTTTTGACATCCCATTAATAACCTTTCATGGTCCTTTTGGCGATACTCCTTTTTCGTTTATACTAGATTTCATTCCCGGGGACTAGGAGTACCCTCCGTTCACTACAGTGAAGAATCCCTCACTCTCTCTTTTGTTGATATGTTCAAAAATACTCCCTGCCTTGACTAACAGTACAGTACTTTACTTTGCAAGCACAGCATCTCTTGTGTATGTATTGTATAGTTGACAACATTATATCAAGTCAAGTCCCTTCCTCCGGCAATTATGGGTACTACACTCACTTCCTATGTTAATAATTTTATTTCAATGTGTCATGGGTGGACTATCGCTGTAGTTCACTCAATCTATCAAAACAAAGCACCTAAAGTCATCCATCATATAACCAAAGATCATGTGATCGGCAGGATAATGAAATATGATCACAATTGAATAATCTTCATTTTTCTTTTGTAGTAGTCAAGGCCCGGGGGGCAGTGCGAAAGATATCATTACATTGAGCAGTAGCCCTTGATGTAACCGAGTATGGCCAGTGGCAGTGCCACCCCTATTGAAAACTAAGAGCTTCCTATCCCCACCTCCATGTACTGCTTAAAGTACTGTGAGTCTGCGTCATCACGGCTTGTGTCTGTTTTTCTTGGGTGCAAGCTGAGTGAGCTGCCATGCCGGCTACCACAAGTTCACGTACCAGTAATTTCTTTTGCAAAACAAGAGAAAAAAACAGAAGACTATTTTTAGTACTCTCTGACTATGTATGTATTAGTGAGTCCATCCATAGTCCTGCTAGTGGAATTCCTGAAACTCCCAGTAATGTCACAGGCCTACAAAGACGGCAGAAAGATACATGCCAAAATGTTATACTGTGTTTGCTACGTGCTGGTGTTCCTGAGAGTCAACTTTCCGTTGATTTTGACTTTATGTTAAAGACTATTGGCTACAGTATTTTTCTTTCTTTCTTCATATAGTTGCTACTCCGAAAAAGCTCACCAGAAAGGAGATGTTTGTCCGGGCCAGGGCCCGTAAGCTGGAGGCTATTTGTGCCGAGTATCGGCGGCTGTGGGAGCAGGAGGAGGAGACAGCAACCACTGCATCCTCCTCCAGTGCCCCCGGGTCCACCAGCCAGAAGCCTCCAGCCAAACCGAGCCGTGGCCCGACAGGCTCCCGCAGCCACCACACAGCAGCAACACAATCAGCTGCCCCCCCCCAGAGCCTGGATGGTACGTCAGCACCGCCTCTGTAAAAGAGTGGACTACCTGGAGCGATTGGTCGAAAAACATCAGCACCAGCTCCGGGACCTCCGCAAAGAGCTGCAGGACGTGCAGGATCAGCTGTCCAGACAACGCCACCGGAGGAAGTGACTGTCCCTTGCCCCTTTTTTAAAGACTGTTGTGGGGGTGGGAATTGGGTGTTTGGGAAAGGGGACTTTTGGACATTGGTTGGGGTTAGGCAGGGGGGTGAGATGGGTTATTTATTTTATTTTTTGACTACCTCAATATATTTCTTAATAATTATTTTTCATACCAAAACAAAGTATGCGCGTTCATATTATTTTGTGTGGGGGTGGGCGGTGGTTACCATAATATTTTGTGTGGGGGGGGGGCGGTGGTTACTGGACGTTTGGTTTCTTCCAACTTACCAGCATGAATGAAACATCTAGTCCTGAAATGTACCAAAGTGCCAGTAACAGAGTTAGTGAATTCAGTAGCCCTAATAGTACTTTACTAGTAGTACTGGCAGTCTCTGCTCTACGCCCAGCCCTAGCCCATTATTCTACCTCTTCAAAATGCTTATCTTACCTGTGATTCATGTTTGAGAATAAGGGTAGCCACAGGGCTGCCTGCATGGCAAATGGTGATTATGGTTGGTTGTTGACTTGAATCCTCGACGGATGAAATATCATTGTTGTGCTGGTAGTAGTAGTGGTAAACACTGGCAGTAGCAGCATATTAAAAAATAGGAAATGAAACATTGAGTGGCCTGAGCATAGCATTAGAAACAGTATGATAGATAGTACGCTACAAAACAGTGCCATAAATTGTAGCCTAAGCAGTGCTAAAGTATTCTAAATATAAGTACTAGTTTCGTGGACTATGGCTCCTATAAGAAATATTATGAAGGCAAAGGATACTTAAACATAAGAATTGACCATTTGATTTGTCATGTGTACGAGCATGATGTTTGATGCTCAATCCACGATGTCGCACATGAAATTCCATTTTCCAACAATTTTCTGTTGCTTAGACCTTATCCTCCCCTGCAAGTGTGTGGAATTTCTTGTTGTCATTTAGTCATACGTCAATGAAAAACCACACAGCCCGGGTGAAGAGGGTTAGGGTTTTTGAAGATTGGATGGGAATAAGGTTTTTTGGGAAAAATGTTGTGGATAGAAGAAAAAAAAACACTGCATGCACAAACAACAAATGAAGAGAAACAAATGTTTGGATTCAAAGATATCCATACATCGTTTAAGGGACATAAAGGTAGTGCACTACTGCATGAATGAAGTTGTACTTACTACATCTTATTGGTAAGTATGAGGAAACAATTTGACATTAACACTAGTACAGGGCTTCATTAATTACGCAATTTCACTTGCCTTTCTGCCCTCATAGAGAACAAACACTTATTATTAGTACATTAAGTTAGTTATAAAAGTAGCAAAGAAACGTATGAAATAGCTGGAGAGATGACTTTGAAGCAGAGCACAAAGAAACGCACCTAGTCACATTCGTAGAAGTTCAAGTTTACAACAATAACATTTAAAAGATAAGAAGTTAAGAGAGAATACTGTAACTATATGTTGTAGTTGTCCTGTTGAATTGGTGAAGTTGCATGCATCCAGCCATTCCTCTTATTCGCGATATACTCCTCCATTCCATCTTACGCTCAGTCGATCAATATTGGTGACCAGACACACTGTCCACTGGCTGCCTGATGAATAATTGCGGATTGCGTCTAAGTTCATCGTTTGTTCCATGGCACATGTTAAAAGCCGTCCTGAAATTTATGAGGGAAAAAAACAGGAAGTGAACCAGTTAAAAAAATCTAAGGTACGCTGTGTAGTGCAAAAATAACACTTTCAGTTTTCAGAGCTGACATTAATATTATATACAATCATCACTTCAAAAGTGTGTAACCTGGTTCTCCTTTACAAGGATAGTAATAGTGACTATGGTTGAATTCTGCAGATCCACCATGGATTTTCTTTAAAAAAATTGCAAACAAAATTATACATTCCCAGGAGTGCTCCCAGACCCCTGAACCCAGTCGGCAAAACGTAGAACACCCCCAATCACCCCCCTAAAAACATGTGCTACTGCTACCAGGTTGAACCCTAACTTCAAATTGTGCAAAAAAAAGCACTCTGCAAGTAGGCCCAAACCCCCCTTTTCCACCATGGATATTCTTCAAAACACTTGCATTCAATATTCGACATTCCCAGGAGTGCTCCCAGACCCCTGAACTCAGTTGCAAATATGTAGAACCCCCCCAATGAGCCCTCTAAAATCATGCGATAGTGCTACAGGCCTAAGTTCAAAATGTGCCAAACCGTACTCTGCAAGTAGTCCCAAACCCCCGTTTTCCACCGTGGATTTTCTTCAAAACACTTGCAATCAAAATTACACATTCCCAGAAGTTCCGCGGGTATGAGGCCCAGTTGAAAATCAAGCAGAAAGCGGACTTTGAAATTAGGCCCAAAAGACCCTTTTTCCAACATGGATTTTCTTAAAACACTTGCAATGATTATTAAACATTCCCAGGAGTGCTCCCAGACCCCTAAACCCAGTTGCAGAAATCTAGAACCCCCAAGTCGCCCTCCGCAGAAATGCAATTTTTGAGAAAACAAAAAAAAGAACATTTCTACTTGGATTTTCTTCAAACCACTTGCAATCACAAATACACATTCCCAGGAGTGCTCCCAGACCACTGAACCCAGTCGCAAAAATGTAGAACACCCCCAAGTAGCCCCCAGAAAAAATGCGAAAGTACTAACCCTAACTCCAAATCGTGCCAAAACGCACTCTGCAACTAGGCCCAAACCCCCCTTTTCCACCATGGATTTTCTTCAAAACACTTGCATTCAAAATTAGACATTACCAGTAGTGCTCCCAGACCCCTGAACCCATTTGTAGAAATCTAGAACGACCCCCAAGTAGCCCCCTAAAAACATGAGATACTGCTACCAGGTTGAACCCTAACTTAAAATTGTGCCAAAACCCACTCTGCAACTATGCCCAAAACCCCCTTTTCCACCATGGGTTTTCTTCAAACCACTTGCAATAAAAATTTGACTATCCCAGAACCTTGAACCCCCCCAAACAGCCCCCCCAAAAACAAGCAAGTGAGCAAAAACGGAAAAACTTTTTCACCATGGATTTTACCCAAAACACTGGCATCCGATATTAGACCTTCCGAGCAATGCCCCCAGACCCCTCAACCCTCCCGCAAAAAAGTAGAACACCCCCAAACAAACCAAAAGCAAAAATGGAAAAATGTGACACTTAGAAAATTTCCGGCCAACCAGTCAAAATCACTCCAAACGCACTCTGCAGCTAGGCCCTAACTCCCCTTTCCCACCATGGATTTTCTTCAAACCACTTGCAATCAAAATTCGACTACCCTAGCAGAGCTCCCAGACCCCCAAACGCACCCCCAAAAACCTAGAACCCCCCAAACAGCCCCCCAAAAACACACAATACTGCTAGGCCTCAGTTTAAATCGTGCCAAAACACACTCTGCAACTTGGCCCAAACCCCCCTTTTCCACCATGGATTTTCTTCAAAACACTTGCATTCAAAATTAGACATTACCAGTAGTGCTCCCAGACCCCTGAACCCATTTGTAGAAATCTAGAACACCCCCAAGTAGCCCCCTAAAAACATGAGATACTGCTACCAGGTTGAACCCTAACTTCAAATTGTGCCAAAACCCACTCTGAAACTATGCCCAAACCCCCCTTTTCCACCATGGATTTTCTTCAAACCACTTGCAATAAAAATTAGACTATCCCAGAACCTTGAACCCCCCCAAACAGCCCCCCCAAAAACAAGCAAGTGAGCAAAAGCGGAAAAACTTTTTCACCATGGATTTTATCCAAAACACTGGCATCTAATATTAGACCTTCCCAGCAATGCCCCCAGACCCCTCAACCCTCCCGCAAAAAAGTAAAACACCCCCAAACAAATCAAAAGCAAAAATGGAAAAATGTGACACTTAGAAAATTTCCGGCCTACCAGTCAAAATCACTCCAAACGCACTCTGCAGCTAGGCCCTAACTCCCCTTTCCCACCATGGATTTTCTTCAAACCACTTGCAATCAAAATTCGACTACCCCAGCAGAGCTCGCAGACCCCCAAACCCACCCCCAAAAACCTAGAACCCCCAAACAGCCCCCCAAAAACACACAATACTGCTAGGCCTCAGTTTAAATAGTGCCAAAACGCTGTCTGCAACTAGGCCCAAAACGCCCTTTTCCACCATGGATTTTCGTCAAACCACTCGCAATCAAAATTAGACCTTCCCAGCAGTGCTCCAAGACCCACTCCCACAAATCTAGAACACCCCCTCTAGTTCACAAAAATTTGCTGTTTTCAGCACTTCTGCTACTTCAATCCTCTTGAAACTTACCTGGACACTTGTTCCAGCGATTCCCAAGAATCTCAGCAGGGCAGAACAAAATTGAACCACTGTGCTCTTTGAAGAAGAAGAAGAAGAAGAAGAAGAAGAAGAAGGTCTATGACTAGTTTTCACTTAGTTTTCACCCAAACACACGCGCCTGCAAAACACCAAAAAATGCCAAAATTCTGCCAATTCTGCCAATTCTGGACCAAAGAACGCCAAACCCCCCTAAAACCTTGGCAACATCATTATGAACGAGCCTGCATCAGGCCCTGAGCCCTAGACTCAGCGGGAACCCTACCAACTTAAACCCAAAAACCCTAGTAAATCGCACTGAACCCTAAACCCTAGATATGCTCTGTTCGTCTGTGTCAAGGAGCCTAGGTATGCTATATCAGGATGCTTCACTCAGTGGTGCCTGCCTTGACCGTCTGCATGGCCCTGCCGCAAGCATGGGCCAAAAATCCGTTCCACTCAAGAATTTTAGATTTTTCGGTAATTTCGCGAGATTCGCGAAAAACCGAAAAACAGCAAATTTTGCTAACATAACGGATGTTTGGCCCAAGCTTGAGGCAGTGCCATGCAGACGGTCAAGGCAGGCACCACTGACTGAAGCAACCTGATGTAGCATACCTAGGCTCTTTGTCAGACAGACAAAGCATATCTAATTGTATGCAGCCAGCCACATAGCCCCAATTTTACATGAACTGCTGTCTGGAGTGGACTCTACCTGGCATAACAACAATAGTACATTGCCTCACCCTCGACCACTACATACCACGAATAGACAGACATGTAGTTCTGCTGTAGTAGTTGTTGTAGATTGGTTTACCTGTTTGCCATTCACAAATTGGCCATAGTTCTTCCGTAAACCAACGCTGATGATCCATCCAACCCAGTGAGTGACTGTAAAGAAAAAAGATATATTATTTAATCAATTATCATGGAATATTGGCAAGTGAGTCCACTCCAAGGAAATTTTGCATATTGCAAAATGCAACATAGTGGCCCCTGGATTTGAACTACAATTTGAATTAAACCAAGTAAAAAAAAACAGAGTAGCAGACATGAGTTACAATTACTGTGTAAAAGATTAAATAATAACTAAGACAAGACATTTGATTCATTTCATGCACAAAAAACAAACAGCAATTGGTTTCATCAGAGCCAGACAGCCATTGCTGACCACTGCATGCCATCTTCTCAATTATTCAACACCTGTTCTACTTTTTGTTCGCATCTTCAGAAACTGAGAGCCTACAGGGCAGCCTCTACTGTCAATTTCAGAAGTAACTTTGTCAGCAATCAGCAAGCATGTAGTCAGTCAGTAATTTAGGTCCCACTTGAGGGGACTCATCTATGAAAACAAACTTTCTTTATTTTTCGTAATCCATCCATCTGCCATGAGGGAAATGGATAGGTGGAGTTGGAGGAGGAGGATAGAGGAGCATGATTGAGTTGTGAACTTGTGAACCTCAGGAATGCAGACTGCGGCACCTTCAAATCAATAGGAAAAATAAGATGAAGACAGTGCTACTGATGGACTTGTTGTGAGAGTTTTGTTGTGGTAAAAGTTGCAAAACAAAGAAAGACACACAGGAATAAAAGTGAATAGGGACAAAAAAAGGAAGTCATTTTCAGGCCTCGGTGTCAGGGAAGTAGAGCTCGACCTCAAACTCTAGGAATTGAGACGGGAGTAGGTCAGCTAACTGAAAAGAACTTCCGTCACCTACGTCGGTGTCCTCTTCTTCCTGTGTGCATTCTCGTATTTTGTAATCTGGTCGAATGAAGTGCTGATTCATCTTGATCATTGTCAACTTCTCCACATTTTTGGGCGAGAGGCGGGTCCTTTTTGAAGTTACAATGGCACCAGCAGCACTGAAAACACGTTCAGAAGACACACTTGCAAGAGGGCAAGACAAATAATTTAGAGCCAGGTTGGAGATCAGTGGCCATAGAGGCCTTTTCATATACCAATACAGCAATGGGTTCTGATTAACAAAGACCTCTGTTGGGTCATCCAGATAGGCCTGCACCATCGACTCAAGGATCTTCACGGTTGCTCCACTTTGCGTACTATCTGTGGCCTTTGCAGCACTGGAATGAGCAAACCCCTGATGAGTTAGCCAATCCGCTTCCCACAATATTATGGCTGGGCCTGGTGCAGGTGAGGATGATGATACGGTTGCTGCTGGTGTCGTTAACGGCTGTGAGGGAAAGTGACTCCCTTCGTCCACAGATTCAGAAGTGGAACTTGACGCCGGATGGCCTGCTGATTCAGTTGTACTTCTGCCGGCTCCTTGAATTTTCTGCCACTCTTTTTCAAACCGAGTGGCTGACACAGGTAGCCAATGTTTGTACTTCGAAACATCTGCTTCATAAAAATGAATGAATGCTTTGCTGGCCACTGCCTTTTTGTACCGTGGATCCAGAATAGTGGCACAAATGTAATTTTGTTCTGTATGTATGTTTTTAAGCCTTTCATTGTCAACTAGGCGGCTTAATAACCTCTCCGCCAACTGATATGCGTCTAGCTTTTCAGCATCATCTCGGAACGTTGAAGACACCGCCTTCAGTTGGTGCTCTAGCATGACCAACAATGGGATAGCTTTGCCCAAAGAACAGTCCTCCCTGCTGACTTTACTCGTGAAGACCTCAAAAGGGCGAAGCATGTCTGTCAGGCTTGCAATTAGCTTCCATTCCTCCAACTCTAGCCTCATGTCTTTCATAGTAGAACCCAGTTTATAGACATAATCATTGATTACCCCGCACTGCTCAGACAGACGCTCAAGCATGTAAAAGGTTGAGTTCCAACGTGTTGCCACCTCCTGGATGAGTCCTTTGACTGGCAGTCTACGTTCATGTTGAATGCTCCTCAGCTGCTTCCGGGCCTTAAAAGAATGGCTGAAATGTGTGCAGATTCTTCGGCAGGTGGTCAGTAACTTGAGGACTGTGTTTTCTTTTTTCAAGAAATCTTACACCACGATGTTAATACTGTGCGCCAAACACGGCACTCTGAAATAGCCACCTTGCTGCATAGCCTTAACTATATTACTGCCATTATCCGTGGAAACATAACCAACAATGCCATTTCTTGGATGCAGCCATTCAGAGACCTTCCTATCAAACTCGTCCAAAAGGTTAGGTGCAGTATGAGTTTTATCCATGGCAAACATGACTAATGTTGCATGTTTCTGAGTAGCTTGAAAAACTGTGTCCGGGTCAACACCTGTATTTGTCTTGTCTCTAACCCCTGCAAAAGAGACCCAGTGTGCAGTGATGCACATGTAATCAAGGACTTGGCAACTGGTCCACATGTCTGTTGTCAGGTGGATAGTGTGAACAGCACTCTTCTGAATAGCTGCGCCAATCACCTACAGCACATCTTGATGTAGTGCTGGAACAGCAACTCTAGCAAAATTGGACCGGCTAGGAACCTTCCATTTAGGGCAGACTGTTGCCACAAATTCTAGAAAACCCACCCCTTCCACAAAAGAAAAAGGGATAAGGTCCAGCGCTAGCATTTTAGCCAGCTTTGCGTTATACAGACATACCATTGGGTGGTTGCGTTCAAATGGTGCCTCAGACCATATCATGCTTCTAATGGTGGGCTGGACCGTTTTACCTGATGATGATGATGATGCAAACTTCAAACCAGTAAGGCTTATTGATGTTCTTTTTTGCATTGGTGTCTCTCCCAGACTTTTAGTGTGCATCATACATGTTGCAGGGCTAAAGGGTGTGGGCGCTACCACTGCAGTGCTGCTGCCAAGGGTACTGGCTGTACCAGAAAAAATGTTGGTTGGTTCTTGACTTCCCCCCTGCACAATCAGCCCGTCGTCAGCATCAGTTGCAATGTGAATGAATACATTTGGATCAGTTCTACTTTGGGCTTCCCGGTTGTTCCTTAGGTGCGCATCCCACTGGATAGTGTGGTGTTTTTTTAGATGACCTCTCGGGCCTCCGGGACTATAGTTGGTACCAAGCTTACCCCGACTAACTAATACTTTACAAATCAAACAAACTACCATGTTTTCTGCATTTTCGCTAACAGTAAAGAAGTCACAAACTGGGGACCGGAGATGTCTGCTGGTGGTGGAGGTGCTACTTTGACTTTCAATGCCAGATGAAGTGGAGTATGGGCGTGGCTGAATTCATTTCTGTTGTTCACTTACAGCACCACTACTCGAGGTCGAGCTGGATGGAGGTCTCTGCCGGCCCTTCTGCCTAAAAAATATGGAAGCTGTAGGTCGTGTTGGTGTTGTAGTTAACTGCATTGGTGGTGGTACCAGTGCCACGCCTCCCACATCCCGCTCAGCAGCCATTCGGGATAGAGTGAAAATGTCTGTCTGCTGCATGCCCGCTGGGGCTGGAGTGACGACTGTGATGACTGGGTCGTCGTCAGACTGTTCATCAGCAGCAGAAGACACCACTTCTTGTTCCTTGTCATCACCCATAAGTCAAAGCCTTGCGGGAACCTTCCTTTTAGGCTTAGCTATCTTTGTAGGCTCATGGCGTGACTCGCTCTCAGACTGCATTGCTAGGTTCCAATCAAGATCAAGATCATCCGAATGAAGGGGGCTTGAAGTAGAACTTGTAGTGGTAGTAGTAGTCCTCCTTGACCTTTTTCTTGCTGGGGATCTGGAAGACATCATCAGGAGGAGTGGCTTCCTTGGATGATACCTCCGCTTGAATATCAATTTCCTGATGTGCCCCTAATTCGGGAGGAACAAGCATTGTAGGCAGTTGTGCTGCTCCATGAACCTCTAGTTGCACCTCTCCATGCACCTCTCCATGTGCCTCTCCTTGCGCCTCTCCTTGCGCCTCTCCTTGTGCCTCTCCTTGCGCTTCTCCTTACACCTCTCCTTGCACCTATCCTTGCCCATGTACTTGCGCTTGTACTAGTTGCACCTGCGGTTGTCGTTGTGACTGTGGTTGTTGAACACTCGTCAGCTGAGTTACACCCGGCGTTCATTGGATGGTACTTTCTTGTGATGAGCCAACATCACTGGTCGATGGTGATTGAGAAAGTAAAGTGGCTGCCTCAGCAGCACTCATGGTCTTGGACCTAACTTGGCGTGGTGGCACTGAGCCCAATGAAGTGGAGGTGCTGCTTCCAGCTTGGTCCACGGCGGACACCGCTGCTGCTGCAGGCGTATTTTTTTCCCCCAAAAAGATGTTGGTGGCCACACCAGTCTCCTTGGTAGGTGGTGCCACTTGCTTCTTCTGCTCCTTCTTCCTGGTAGTGGCACTGGCAACTTTTTTCGCTGAGGCGCTACGGCCACCTTTCTTTGGGCCCATCTTCAGATGTCAAAACAGCAGGCCCCAGTTGCACGAGTTGCAGAGTTGTCTTGTCTGTAGCCACACGTGACGTCACGTGACGCTGTGCTGCACACACCGCTGCAGGACTTCTTCCTGGCACTGGTGGTTCTCTTGTGCACCTAAAAGCAATGGAAGCCAGAGGAACATCGGTTAAACACCCCAAAAAGTTGAAAAACACACAAAAATCACCACAATCCAATGCCTGCGCACACTGCCTGGCTTCAAAATGGGCCCTTAACCCCCAGCTACATGGCTAGGCCCTGCCTGGACCAGGCCTCAAAATGGCCCCCACCCACATGGCCAGGCCCCAAAAACACCCCAAAAAGTCGATAAATACACTAAAATCACCACAATCCAATGCCATCCATGCTCTCAATGATGTTTAAATTCAAGACACCCCACAGAAAGACTTGGTCCATGCACCACTGAGTACCCCTGGGCCTAATGGAAGAAAGCAAGGCAACTGAGTGCAGTCCTGCACACACTGCCTGGCTTCAAAATAGGCCCTAGACCCCCAGCTACATGGCAAGGCCCTGCCTGGACCAGGCCTCAAAATGGCCCCCATCCACATGGCCAGGCCCCAACAACACCCCAAAAAGTCAGAAAACACACTAAAATCACCACAATCCAATGCCATCCATGCCCTCAATGATGTTTAAATTCAAGACACCCCACAGAAAGACTTGGTCCATGCACCACTCACTACCCCTGGGCCTAATGGAAGAAAGCAAGGCAAACTGGGTGTAGGCCTGAGCTCACTGCCTGGCTTCAAAATGGCCCTTGAACCCCAGCTACTTGGCCAGGCCCTGCCTGGACCAGGCCTCAAAATGGGCCCCACCCACATGGCCACGACCCAACAACACCCCAAAAAGTCGAAAAACACACATAAATCACCACAATCCAATGCCATCCATGCCCTCAATGATGTTTAAATTCAAGACACCCCGCGGAAAGACTTGGTCCATTCACCACTGAGTACCCCTGGGCCTAATGGATTAAAACAAGGAAGACTCGGTGCAGGCCTGAGCACACTGCCTGGCTTCAAAATGGCCCCTTGACCACCAGCTACATGGCTAGGCCCTGCCTGGACCAGGCCTCAAAATGGCCCCCACCCACATGGCCAGGCCCCAACAACAACCCAAAAAGTCGAAAAACACACAAAAATCACCACAATCCAATGCCATACATGCCCTCAATGATGTTTAAATTCAAGACACCCCACAGAAAGACTTGGTCCATGCACCACTTAGTACCCCTGGGCCTAATGGTAGAAAGCAAGGCAAACTGGGTGCAGGCCTGAGCACACTGCCTGGCTTTAAAATGGGCCCTTGACCCCCCAGCCACATGGCCAGGCCCTGCATGGACCAGGCCTCAAAATGGCCCCCACCCACATGGCCAGGCCCCAACAACTCCCCAAAAAGTTAAAAAACACACAAAAATCACCACAATCCAATGCCATCCATGCCCTCAATGATGTTTAAATTCAAGACACCCCACAGAAAGACTTGGTCCATGCACCACTGAGTACCCCTGGGCCTAATGGATGAAAGCAAGGCAAACTGGGTGCAGGCCTGAGCACACTGCCTGGCTTCAAAATGGTCCCTTGACCCCCACCACAAGGCAAGGCCCTGCCTGGACCAGGCCTCAAAATGGCCCCCACCCAAATGGTCAGGCCCCAACAACACCCCAAAAAGTCGAAAAACACACAAAAACCATGACAATCCAATGCCATCCATGCCCTCAATGATGTTTAAATTCAAGACACCCCTCAGAAAGAATTGGTCCATGCACCAGTGAGCACCCCTGGGCCTAATGGAAGAAAGCAAGGCAAACTGGGCGCAGGCCTGAGCACACTGCCTGGCTTCAAAATGGGCCCTTGACCCCCGGCCACATAGCCAGGCCCTGCCAGGACCAGGCCTCAAAATGGCCCCCACCCACATGGCGAGGCCCCAACAACACCCCAAAAAGTCGAAAAACACACTAAAAGCACCACAATCCAATGCCATCCATGCCCTCAGTGATGTTTAAATTCAAGACACCCCACAGAAAGACTTGGTCCATGCACCACTGAGTACCCCTGGGCCTAATTGAAGAAAGCAAGGCAAACTGGGTACAGGCCTGAGCACACTGCCTGGCTTCAAAATGGACCCTTGACCCCCACGACATGGCCAGGCCCCAACAACACCCCAAAAAGTAAAAAAACATACAAAAATCCCGACAATCCAATGCCATCCATGCCCTCAATGATGTCTAAATTAAAGACACCCCACAGAAAGACTTGGTCCATGCACCACTCGCTACCCCTGGGCATACTGGCTAGTGAGTCTTTACAGGCACCCCAAAATAAAATAAAAATCAACATATAACATTGAGATAAAATTCCATGACATAAATGAGAATTAAGTTAAAAAAATCACAGAAACATTTGTATCATGCACCCATGACTAACCCTGGGCCTACTGGATACTGCTGCTACCCACAATATATATTTTTTTCAAGTTGTGAAAAAAGTTTTAAAACTGTAGTTGCAGAAACTGCAATGCCCGAAACAAACAACACCAACTTACTTGTAAAATCTCAAGTCCAAAAGTGATTCAAACTCCAAAGTCCAAAAAGTCCTTAAATACAAATATCCAGCAGCAGCCACAAAAAGTAATCCTTCCAGCTCCAGATCCAAATAAAAAGTGACCAGGACATGGACAAAGCACTGGGAGGAGCCTGCTGAACAGGAACAGGACGTTGGAGACTCTGGGGCACTTCCTTCCTCCCACCCCCACCAAAAAATTGAATCCTTGCACCAAAAAGTGCAGCCAAATGTCAATCTGAGGAGTTATTCTGATCAAAATCATCATTTTCAGAAGGTTTATGCTTCCTGCGGTTGATTTCTTGTGCAGAAATGCAATTTCGGGAAAGCGAGCTGTTCTAATCTACCGCCAGAAGTCAGCTGCTTGCTGCATCTACGTGTTCGGCATTATTTACTCCTGCAAAACGTGATCCTGGGCCCTTATGACGTACTCATGTTGTCAAACTCTCGCTGTGCAAGATAGCGGGCCGCGATGACGTAATTGCGTTAAAAAAACTCTTGCGCGATCACGCAGCAAGATCCAAAATGGCGCAGCACATGCAAACCGGGAGAAAAACAACTTGGTGGACTCAGAATCACGGTAAGTCAACGTTGCGAGCGAGATATTGTATTTTTCAAGTGCGACCAAGCAAAATAATTTGCAGCTTGCAAATTGGCGTATTTTTGCGCAAATTAGTGCGGATCGCGAATTTGCCAAAAATCCGTAAATTCCGCAAACAAAACAAATTTTACGCCCACGCTTATTGGTGATGTCGTCCATGTTTCCTGTAAGCATAAGATGCCTCCTTGTTTGCTATGGTTGATTTGAAGCCTGCAACATTCCAGTTTATTAATCTGAGGTTTGTTCTCGTTTTTACTACTTGTGAGCTAAGGAGTTGTCCTCCCTTTAGTGTGCAGAGCCATTGAGATCCAGGCCCAATCTTCTGTGGTGGTGCCCTGAGTCGCTCTTGTCTCTATGCATTGTCTAGTGGTGTACCCCTTCATAAGTTTGATTTTGATGCTGTTGTCCCAATGTGGGCTCGCGGTCGATCCTATGCCCTTTAGAATGCAATTGCGTGGTGCTGCTGCGGTTGGTTTTTGTGGCCTCTGCAGTAGTATTTGCCATACTTTTCAGATGGGCATGTGTCTCAGCGGATCCTCCAGCCCCTGAGTACATCTTTTTCTGCCAAGATATTTTTAATGCCTTGCTTATTAAACCATTTTGTTAGAGTAGACTCCCTTTGTCTTATACAGGGATAGTTTTTAAAATGCACCCATCCAAGATGTGCTGATTTTAGGTAGGCTAATGAGGATATGCAAAACAAGATTTATAATATATTTGAGTGATTTAAAATGTCGCCCGGGCCTCTTGTCTCAAATTTAGGTGTGAAAATCACTGTATGCTCTGTGTCTGGCAAGTGTGCTTTTCTTAAGTTATTTCCCTTTTGCACATTACTTTGGCCCTCATGCTCCAATAATTGGACAGTAAGCCCTATTTAGTTGTTGTTCCAGCAAGGTGTGGTTTGCAACTTTCCATCCGGGTCATTCGAAAAGTTTTCACAATTCTGATGTTGATTGCCCTGCGGCATTGACCATACTGGTGTGGGTTTCGAGAGTGCTTTATTTTGGATATTATGTTGTGGCTCCATTCCAGATGGGCATGCTTTCATTGAGCTGGTTCCCTGCATGGATACACTTGTTTTCTTTTCTGTCTGTTTGCATGGTTGTGTTTCTGTGATGTTGTGTCCTGACGATTGGCTTTTCATATTTTTGTTGGTCTTGGATGGTGCCTTTGCCTCCGACCATTGTACTATTTTGGTGACGTTTATAATATTAGTTTTTGTGACTTCGGCGTATGATTGTGTTTTATGCTGCATGGTGGTTACCTTGGCGGGACCCTCTTTTGGGTTTCCATTTAAATGGTTTGGTTATGAGGTTTGCTGGTTAGTGTTTACTGACGAGGCCGCGAAGTGGTACTATTTTTTTATTTAAAAGTTGGGATAGTACATTAGGCCCTTGTCAGGGCTAGTTGCTCCCTTGTATTCCTGTCTGTTATTTGGTCTGAGTACAGACGGCTTTTCGTTGATTTTTTGTAGGAGTGCCATTGCACTTTTCCTTTTCTTTGTTTTCAGAGATTTCCGAAGTTGTTTCCGCTGCCGTCTGGATAGTTGCCCTTCAATTGGTTTTTGATCTAATATCCCGCTATCATCTCTGGCCTCTAAGCTGGGTGTTGAGCTCCAACATTTGTCCGATAGTTTTTTATCAATTGTAATTGATGTGCCCTCTTTTGCTTTTCTGATTTATTGGATGTTATTTCTTGTCTGGAGTGTAAGTTCCCTTTTCCTGTCTTTATTTTGCTTTGTGTTTTGCTTGGTCGTATTTGGCTGCATTCTTTAATTATGGATTTTAATGGGTCAGGCAGTGAGGCTGAATTTTCCACTATTGCCTCATTGAGATTTTTTATTGGGCTGTGATCTTCCCTTGGCCTGTTTCCCTGGAGGACCACTGGTCCATTTTTTTATTTATCAAGTCCACTTTTTTGATAATTGTCAAGATACTTTGCGCAAGCATATGTATCAAGTCCACTTGTATCTCTAGGTTGTGCGATTGCCATGTGAGGGCCTTCATTGCTGCCAGAAATGATGTATTTATAATATTTAGAATAGTTTCTGAGCCATCTTTATTTATTGAGTCTTGCAGTTCTTACTGTTTTTTGGGATGTTGGCCTGATACAAATCTCAGGTATTCCTCTGTTGTTATTTGCAAATTACTTAATAGATTTAGTTTTTAATGGCTCAGTTACGTGTGCATCTGGAGTGCAGAAATCAACTAATTTTTGTTTTATATTTAGCCGTTCAATGTTGTTGGCCGGCGTGGAGCAGTTCTGTTTTGACCCCTGACCACATAGATTTATAGCATCTTCCAATGTTTACCGGTGCTGTTCGTTTGTATGGTGGATGAGAGCCTCTATTTCAATCGCGTTTTTGTTACGGGTGTCTGCCGGTGTTGATGGACCCTGTAAATTAGTTGATGGTTCACCGTCGTTTAAAGCTGATGAGATCTCGATGATCTCAGGTTGCTCAACCCAATGTTCTACTATGTTGTGATTTTTATTATAGCCTTTGTGTTGGTAGTTGGTATTTGAGGAGTCGTTCCTATCCGTGGCGGATTCTACTAACTCTGCTAGTCCTTCCATCTCAAGTATTATTGATTCACCCAGGTTAATCTCGGCTGTTTGATTTGAGATGAGGGAGGGGCTTTTCCCCCGAAGTTACTACTTTCTGGCTAAGCCCTGGGCCGATGGTGATCTCCTCTTACCCCCTATGCCTAGGGCAATCGGTTTTGGATTCTGACTTTAACCTTGTGAATTATTTGTGTATTGATGCGCTCCCAGTTGGGGGACTGCCTGAGTCTGGCATGTTCTTTGAGCATTTTATGGTACCCTGTTGCTGCCTTGCTCTTCTTCCCTTGTTTAGTATATACAATGGTTCTGTCGGGTATATAGATTGCTTACTTCAGATACATATTCATTTTAAACAGTTATTTCTTAATCAATCATCAATTGCTTTGAATATTTCTTAATCAATCATCAATTGCTTTGAATGATCGTCAAATGAGAACATAAAAATAGCAAATCCTGTACTAGAGAGAAAAAAGTAACAATATCTTTTTAATTAATTTCATTCAAGAGTACATTATTTTAAATGCAAGTAAGTTGATCATACATTGCAAATTACTCAATAACAATTGGCGCATATAAATAAATAAAGTGCATACATTGTAACATATAGTGCAATCGTGAGACAGTGAATTATATACAAGTGAGTGAAAGGGGAGGGTTGTGGGTATTAGTCGTTAACAAAATTATAAGACAGTATCAAGATTTAGTCGTAATACACGCAGTATGCCATTTCATTTGGCCCTAGTATCTCACTCCAGCTTCGTAACGAGCCGGCTCTATTTATAGATGTACCTAAATTCAGGGAGGGCTTTAGTTACGTGGCAAATAATTGTTCCAGGCACTGGATGGTGCTAGGTGTGGAGACCGCCATTGAATACGTCAAAAAATTGACACAGGAAATTGCAGAACTCAAGAGTAAGATACTGGGTGATTCGACACTCACGAATGCCAAGGAGGCAATGGAGCGTACAGAAAAAACCTTGTCTCAATTTAACACAGTTACACTCAGCAGAAAGCTAGATAGACTCACTAAGGACGTAAAAAATTACGACAAAAAGCTGACATACCCCTATCTTGCTGACGAATACTATCAGCAGGATAGTCAGGGATTTTTCTCTAACAGAGGGAGACAGGGCCCATGAAGATTTAACACCTTCTCATATTCTTCTGTAGGGAATAGCTCAGACTCAGAGAGTGAAAGACCTTCTACCAGTAGTTCAGACTATCAAGGTCCCCATCATTTTTTAGGGGACAGCCACCCCAGGGGGAACAGAGGTGGAGGGAGGCAGCAGAACTGGGAACGACCAAAGCGATGGAGAGGCAGAGCAAAAACCGGGCAGGGAACCTCCTGAGTCAGATTTTACCAGCCAGAGGTGACTGTTGAACTGACTTTCGGAGTGACAGGGGATAACGGCATTACCCTTGAAGATATCCCCGTCCCATTACATGATGGAATGCAAACAAGGACTTGTAGTGCGCAACAAGATCCAATAATCAATTTATCTGATTACACCATGACTGAAGCAGAACTTGATATCTTGGCCAAGGGTTTATCTTATGTACCGACAACTATAGCAGACTCCTTTCAGGTGAGATTGGAATTACAAAGATTCTTCCGGAAGATTAGATTGAAGTACTTCTTTTCTAAAAATACCTACAGACCAACATTGGCAGCAACACCTTTCAGACCATCATCAACGTTTACGCCATCCTTATTTATGATGAGTGACAGGATATTGGCGTTTGAGAAGATAGTCCTTGAGACACTATGCAACTATTGGGTGAAAGGAAATATATAAAATACAACACGAGTAAAGAGGAAAAGATGGCACTACATGACCTTGCTAAAAATGATGCTATAGTGATAAAGGGGGCGGATAAAGGAGGAGCTATAGTGGTGCAGAATACTCTGGATTATGTTAAGGAGATTGAACAACAACTACAGGTAGTAGATAGCTACCGGAAGATCCCAAAGGACCCTTCACCAGAGATAAAAACACTGATAGTAGAAACTACACAAACTGCATTAGCGGATGGTTTCCTGAGTCAATATGAACATGATTTTCTTAGTCAACAGGAACCTAGGATACCAACAATATATACGTTGCCTAAAATGCACAAAAGACTTGAGAACCCTCCTGGGAGACCCATAGTCTCTGGCTGTGGGTCGATCCTTGAACCCTTGAATCAGTTTATTGATCACTTTCTACAACCTTGGGTGCCAACAACGAAGTCCTGGACAGCATGCACATTATCCAACTGCTGGAGGGACAACCATTCGATGGCGATAAACAAATACTTGTCACTCTTGATGTATCGTCTTTATACACGTCAATCTCCCAGGATAGAGCAATAGAAGTAATCAGAATAACATTGAACAAGAGAAGTAGACCGCATTGGATTCCAACTGATTTCTTGATTAGTCTACTTGAAATAGCGATGAGGAACTACTTTGTTTTCAGAAAACAATTTTATTATCAGTGCAAAGGGGTGGCTATGGGCGCAACATGTGCCCCAAGCCTGGCTAATATATTCATGGACAAATACGAGGAGGAACATCTATACGACCTAACTAATCCATTTTTGGACAAAATTGATAAGTGGAAACGCTACATCGATGATGTTTTAATGATTTGGTCAGGTGATGTAAATGAATTAAATGAATTTCAGATGTGGCTGAATAACATAAGTAGAGACATCCAGTTCACAATGGCCCACAGTAGGGAGTCCATTGACTTCCTGGACTTGACCTTTAAGGCTGAAGATGGGTTACTCTATAGTGATCTGTATCGAAAACCCAAGAAGAGAAATACTCTGCTCATGTATGGCTCCCATCAATCAAGGAACCTAAGGGATAATTTGCCTATTGGGCAGTACCTTCGACTAAGGAGAAGTTGTACTCAGAGGAAAGATTTTTTCGGGTAGCTGATGGCCTAACTACTAGACTGAAGAGTCGTGGTTACCCCTCCGGTCTTCTAAAACGTGCTAAAAAACGGGCATGGTATCAACCAAGGGATGGATTACTGGAGACCAAAGAAAAACCTAAAGAACACAGTGACATTGTGTGTGTCACGACGTACAATACAAGAAGTAATGACATAAAGAAGATCGTAAAAAAGTATTGGAACTTGGTAGCTGGGGAATTGCAGACGACTCAAGAACCTTTGTTTGCCTTTAAAAGGGGCCGAAATATAAAAGACACAGTGGTAAAAGCCTTTCTTGAACCACCGAAACAACCGGATATGAGAAACCTGTTGAACCTTCCACCTTTGATTGGGCATCACAAATGTGGTAACTGCAGGGCCTGCGAACACTGTCAGGATGGCGTTAGTTTTACCCATAAAACCAAAACATATGACCTTACACAATTCAATAATTGCAATAGTACACAGGTCATTTATTCCATCACTTGCCCTTGCACCTTAGTCTAAATTGGACAGACAAAACAAAAGGTGAAAACTCGTGTTCTACAACATATGAGTAGAATCAGGTGCAATACTGTAGGAGCGCCCTTGGTGGAACATTTTAAGGCTCACGATCACAAACCAGAAGATATCAAGTGGATGGTCTTAGAAAAGATAAAACCAAATGTGAGAGGTGGGTCCATTTCAAAATCGCTCAATTATAAGGAGTGTATATGGATACGCTCTCTTAATACAGTACAGGAAGGGCTACATGTAAGAGAGGAAACAGCTAAGCAAATATGGCAACTGTAGCGTTCATCTAATTTTACTATATAGATACTGAGGGTTATATATCTCTACGTCAGCCTCCAATGTGATCTGATTTCACATGATGAATATGAACTTAACTGTTTGTCTATAGTTAGAAATGTCGACATCCAAAATGTTCTGATTTCCCATGATGAGTACAAACTTAACCGTTTGTCTATATTTAGAAATGAAGATACAATTCACCACTGAAATTGATACTGTCTGAAAAACAGTCTGATGTAGATCGAACTATGTGTTCATAACTGTGACAACATAGTATGTGACATTAATGTTGAAATATAATCAAGGCGTCCCAGGGTCGAAACGCCAACAATAACGTAACCATTGGAGCAGTATAGAACATTCAGTTACTAGGGCCAAATGAAATGGCATACTGAGTGTATTACAACTAAATTTTGATACTGTCCTATAATAGTGTTCACGACCAATACCCATAACCCTCCCCTTTCACTCACTTGTTTATAATTCACTGTCTCACGATTACACTATATGTCGCAATGTATGAACTTTATTTATTTATATGCACCGATTGTTATTGAGTAATTTGCAATGCATGATCAACTTATTTGCATTTAAAATAATGTACTCTTGAATGAAATTAATTCATGGATTAAAAAGATATTGTTACTTTTTTCACTCTGGTATGGGATTTGCTATTTTTATATTCTTATTTGATGATCATTCAAAGCAATTGATGATTGATTAAGAAATAACTGTTTAAAATGAATATGTATCTGAAGTAATCAATCTATATATCCGACAGAACCATTGTATTTACTAAACTGTTTTGCCCAGGTTCTGAGGGATACTGGGTTACCCCATAGTGAATCTTGTTCCCTTGTTGGCAGCTCGGGTAGCCCTCATTTTTCTCGCAGTGATCTCGATGATTGTCTGATTACTACGTGCCGGGAATACTTTATATGAAAGCTTCCAATTAGTGTGAAATGCTGAGACCTGTAACCTTACCCATGTTGCCCAGTCTTTGGCCCCCTCACTTGACTTTTATTGCCTCTTTGGCTATGCCTGTGGCTATGGAGGGTGCCTTTTTGGTCAGGCGCTTGCTGCTTCCACTGACCGGTCTGCCCAGAATGAAGAATTCCAATCATTGACTCTGATTTGGGCTTGTTTTGCTGGTTTGAATAATACGTGGCTTGGATTTATGCTGACTTTGCTCTAACCCCGCTGAGTGATGAAGACAAGAAGGCGTCTGCCTTGCGTCCTACTTTCGTCCTCCTTGCTTGCACTCTGAGCACTGTACCACTGTACCACTGTGGAAGAAGCGAGCAAGCTCGCCCTGAACCTGAGCCCCAGGTTGCTACAAAGGACACCCGACAATGCAGCTCTCAGAGGGCAAATGAGCGAACTGCAGGCTGAAGAACCTGCTGTCTGCAGTCTGTTTTAAGAGGCACTTGCAGCTGGTTTGTAGGATGGTAGGGGTTTGAGCCGGGGGCACGAGGGAGCAGGGGAGCACTACCAGGCCAGCGTGCTACATCGCTTCCTTTCCCACACCTCCTCCCCTCACCTTAGGTGACTGGTGCGGCTTCCACTCTGTCGCTGCCTATATACGTATCAAGCAACCTGGGCCTCAGGCATCCCAGCAGCCCAACGTCCTAAATCCAGAGTCCTCGAGCCCTTGAGCCCTTGGTAGACTTGCAGTAGACTTGTGGATGCAGGTGCGGATGTGGGTGCAAACAGAGAAGAGAAGCAGCTCTCAGCTTTACGCAACCATTTTTCACTGTTCTCACCGTCTGTGCCCCGCCCTTCTCGACGCAAATGATGGCAGAGCTGAGGTGGACCCCGGCAAGTCCCAGGCAGATGTAGAAGGAAATGCCGCTCGCAGGTGCAGGGGCCACTACTCCGTCACCGCATTCACCGTCTGACACCCTCCGCAGACCGCTGCCGGCTAATACTGGTCAAAATGCAAGATCACTGAGACAGCAGTAGGTAGGTATAGGTGTAACGCCGCTAGCGGGTGGGGGGCCGGAGCCAGGAGCCGGGAGCAGCGCAGCGTCTTCCGCATCTTTCAGCGTCTCGTCTCCTCTCGTTGCAGCTGCTCTGGGCTGCTCTGGGCTCTAGGCGCTGTGGAAAACATGGATATTGAACTGCCCCCTTTCTGTGGAAACCTGTTCCATAGTTGGTAATGTTCATGATCTCCTAGATATGTGGTGCTGGCTCTGCACTTGGTTCACCTTTTGCAGCTGTTGACATTCTTGTAATGATGCTGCCTCTTTGCTCACTGGGTGATGTGTCTCCACTGCTCTCCATCCAACTCCTGTGGTGATGCAAAAAAGAGTGTTCTCTCCATGTATAACCTTGATCTTTGCAGGAAACATGAGTGCATATCGAAATCTAGTCCCCGCAGGTGCTTTTTGACTACATAGAAAGATTCTCTTCTTTTCTGGACCTCGCTGGTATAGTCTGGGCAGATGTTAACTTTGCACTTCTCTACTTGCAAGGGGCCTTTTACCCAGGCCACCTGGATAACATGGTCTCTGTTGTTAAATAGTCATGTCACTTTGAATCAGGGAGTGGAATCCAGAGGAGGTTGTCTACTTGGTACGCTGTGCACACACTCCAATGATAAGAGCGTAGATTGAAAACAATCAGCACCGTGTGGAGCATATTTGGGCCCTCAGAGAGTTATGGGAGGCCCACTATCCTGTTATTCTTACACTTAGACCAGCCCTCCTCATCATCAGCCTGCCCTTCAGGTGACAAATTTTGTCTAGGAGGATCTCCATTTGTGAATGTGCATCTGTTGCTGATAGCTGCAGGCTCATCAGTGTTTTTTACTCTTTATCAACCCTTTTAGTGTTTTATAGCATGCCCTCAGTAGACCCAAATCAATCACTAGGTTATCCATCTTGGGTTCCAGGAAGTTTTTAATATCTAAGATAGATTTAAGGATCTCTTTGAATTTCCCAGAATGATCCTGGAGTGTCTGTTCAACCACAATGCAGTGTGGGTGTTGTGTCTTAACATTCCCGCTCTTATCTCCCACATCACCTGCGGCCTGAAGTGTTGAGCTGCCTTATTATTTCACCATTATGAGCCCGCATGTAGTGTGCACTGCACAAGCCAGTTGTGGAGCAGAGATGTAAGAAGTGAGGTATGTGACTCCAGTAGCATGGGAAAGTGTGGAGCTGTCTGCGGTTGTGGTGAGGCAACCGGTTGCAGAGGGTGATGTTCAGTAGGAGACAGAAGGGGGGATAAATGATCCACCTTATCAGCAACAGCGACCTGAAACATGTGGCTTGTTAGGGAGTTTGGTCTGGCTCTGCGGACTGCCACCATTAACTCCATGTCCCTATTTCCACTAGCCCAGGAGATGAGCAGGAATAAGTGCATGCAGAGGTTACCATTTGGGGACCCTGTTCAGGGCCAGCCATGGCCTGGGACTTGGATGAGGCTGCTCCTGTACTTCAGGCCACCCGGTGGGAGGTGCCCTTCTCACAACAGCATGCAGGTCCAGTGTGCCCCACAGCCACTGGTCCAAGAGTGGTAAGTGATGAAGGGGTGTGGTGCAACCTAATTGATTCTGAGCTGCAGTGCACTGATGCGAGGATTGCCACACTTGATAGGCTGCAGTTTCGGAGGAACTGTAGTCCATGCTCTTGTTGTGAGCCCACGGGGGAGCGGAGTCAGGTGCCTCAGTTGCCTGGAGAGGCGCTTGGTTTGGGCTATTCAGCTGGCCAGAGTACCCACCTTTGCTGGCCCGAGCAATGAGTAATGTAGGGGCATTCACACAACCTCATTCCTTCAGAGATTCAGGGTGTGAAGCCCAGGATAGGCTGCTGTCTCAAGTCTGTTGTAGGCTGCGCTCTCATTATGAGCCAGCGGGAAATGTTGCTCGGTGCAGGTGGGACCCTCAGGTGCCTTATTTATCTTGCTGTGGATCAGGGCTGCATCAGTCCATCAGTCCATGTTGTCACCACGCGGGGCATACAGAATGTGCTCTAGGATGCTGAAACCAATGCAGTGTGGCAGAGGTCACCATCAAGTGACCTTCCTGACTGCCATCCTGCCCATACTCTGTCATGTAAAATAGGTATGTCGATTGTTACTGAAATACCTTTTATAACTTTACTTCTAATTGGTATGCACTGTGAGGTTCCGTGACAATTTGAACCCGTGTTTTCAAGTTTGTCGGAAATACATAATATTAGTATCAGCGAACCGCAAATGATCCATTTAGCATATCCTGGTGTTTTCGCTACGATACGAGCAAGAGCACTCTTGTTATGAACAACATTTCTGATCTACCCATGGCATCCATCTTAGATCATGGCCGCCATTTTGTGTTTCCTTGCCCTCACATATGCAATAGCCTCTGATCACTTCATTCACTTCACTTTGATTAAGGACACGTAGCCTTAGCCGGAGATTCACCTCTTACATGACACGTACACCTTAAAACCAGATCACGCTGAAGCTGCATGACTCGACAAAGGCTGCCTCCTCTGCCCGAGGCCAGCCCACCTGAACTGGTTCTCGTGTCCATTGTCCCGATCATGATTAGGCGGCCGAAGCCGGTAGCCTTGCCCATTTACAACCCACAAACATCTCTTATCCCGCTTTCCTATCTTCTACACCTGGCTCTGCTCCTTTCCTTCTGGGCCTTTATTAGGGGGAGGTAACGAACTTTACGATGAGGCGGTCCGGCTCTTGAATGCAATATTGACAAGGGATTGTGATGGACTAGTGGGAACCCCTCTTCGTGATGTTTGGCATCAGATATTATCGACAGTTCCTGTGTAACGCCAAATATTTATTGTTTAAGACACAAAGGTTTGGGAATGTACTGACATGTGAAATATTTGCCTGAAGCACAATTTTTGGTATATAAGGAGCAACCCACAATGTACAAATCGAACAGTCTCCTAGATTCTGCCCGTGTGTAGATTCTGTGATTTCTGTGTCCCTGCAGTAATAAACCTTTGGTCTTTGACGCCACCATCGAGAAGCCCGTGTTTCTGTTCATTTGCGCACCAAGGCAGGTGGAACTCCGGGGTCTTTGGGTGTTGTTCCCTGACACCTCTGGACGGAACCAAAAAGTCCAGAACTCCAATTGGCGCCCAACGTGGGGCGACGTCATTCGGTACCGGTCCAAAAGCCTGAAGAGTTCGAGAAGCTTCGTGTGAAGATTCCTGAGGGAGGCGCCCCACTTCATCGATCCCGGCATATCGCAAAAGTGGCCCTGAAGTTCTCTTCCACGAGGGTTCCCGTTCAGGACGGCTGCAGTGGGCCGTTGCCTTGACCGTCGCCCTGTCTTGGACCCGAGGTGCAGCCTTAGTACAGCGAAACGTGACGGGTTTCTCCTTGGTGACGTCTTCAGTGCCTCAGTTAAGTATTTAGTGATAGCTAGCTGGTTACTTTGTGAGGATTGTTAAAAATCCTTGATCGGTTCTTGGTTTGGTTTGGTTTCGTAAGATTATCACTAGTTGTTCTGGTTACGATAATCTATTTGGTTCAGTTTGGGTATCGATACATTAGTTTGGTTTTGGTAGGCCTAAGTTCTTGGTTCAAGTGCACATATCTGTTTTGTGTTTTGTTTGTTTTGTGTTCCAGACTGAAAATGGTAAGTCGGAAAATGTTGTCTTGTTTTAGTTGCAACAGTGACTCACGATTGGAAGATTCTTGTCTGGTTCCTCCGATTGGGACTCCCCTTTATGACCTATATTGCAAATTTGGAGTGGGTCCTATATCCTATAACGAGGTGTGGGTCCGTTATTGTAAGAAAGATGGTGTCCTTAGTTGGCCACTACATGGTAGTTTTGAGCCCGAGATCCTTGATAATTTAGAAGCGAAACTGTTTAGTAAGAAAGCCCGGCCGGCAATGTTTGATTCTTTCCGTTACTGGCGAAAAGAATCTAAACAGAGAGAAATGAAAAGGTTGAAGAAAGAACAAAAAGAGCAAGAGGAGTTAACTCTAGAGCAAGCAACTAAACAACTGCAAGATAATGAGTGCGAAAAGGCTATAGATGTAGCAATTAGAGAGCGTAATTTAGCGATTGACAAGTGCTACCCTGCCTTGCCATCGAAAACAGCTAAGATACTGGAGGATCCCGAAAACGATCCTCTGTTGTCTTATCTGTTACGTTCACCTCCACCGTACGCACAAGGTGCTGCGGCCCAACTTATACCGAATGTTCAATTGCCGGTTGCTGGACAACCTGGTGTTCTTGTTCCTCAGAATCTAGTTCCTGTACCTCCTGTGGTTAATGTGAATGTTCCTACGGCTCCTCCTCTTCCTGGGTTGCCGACTTCTATACCTGTATCTGTCTCGCTTACACCTACTACTTCACAAACTATTTTCATCGATACTCCTACTGCTTCGCAATCTGTTCCTACCTCTACTGTGTTCTCTACGTCTGCGAGTATGTTAACTCCACTTTCTGTACGTCGAAAAATAACTGAGTCTGTTGCTAATATTCTGTCTCCTCTATATAAATCCTTAATTAAGACTCCTACTTCTGATTCAGTTCAGAGACGTAGTCAGCTACCAAGTACTGAAGAACGGGGAGTTTTAGATTCCACGGCTCTCAGATGGATTACGAAAGTTAGAAGATATAATACGAGAGATGTATTAGATACGTTTATGCAGTGGAAGGAACCAACGCAACGATACGTCTTTGATGAGATGTGCTCGTTGCTACGTGAGGAAATAGAGGAAGATGATGTCGAATCAGACTTGGAAGATTTAATTAAGGTGCAAAAAGAGTTTGCTGCAGGAATGATAGTGGGTGATAATATACAAGAAGCGATGGAACTTATTTTGAGTTTTAGGAATGATCCATCTCTTCGTTCACCGAGAGATTTAGAAAAAGGTAAAATGAAGCTAAGTCGCCAATATCCTATGAGGGAGGTTCCTCCAATTTGGCGCGAAGCTGTGCAAGCTGATGCGGTTGCGGGTATTGCAGCTGCTCCAGCACAGTTCCAACGAGTGTGGATACACATTCCATGGAAGCGAGCTGAAGTACTAGCAGTGAAACAGGCCTTACCAGATCCACGTAAGAATCCGGCCGGATATTACAAGGAATTGACACAGACAGTTGAAGCCTGTATAATGAATTTGGCAGACATTGACATGCTATTTGGCAATGTAGTTCCACAACCAGTGTGGGCTAAAATTTGTAGAGAGGATCATCAAGCAGCTTTAGGTGGTGATTGGGCAGCTATCACTGCAGCAGATGGTCAGCAAACGGGTGGTGCAAAACCCGAACCCCTAATTGCTAATCTTCCAGGTAGAATAATTGATTTAATGAAGACTCTGATGCCTGCGTTGCGTGTTAATTGGGATAAATTATCCGCATGCAAGCAAAAGAAAGACGAAAGTGTCTCCGACTTCTTCACGAGGTTCGAAGAGACTTTTGTAGACCATAGTGGTCAGGATATGAGTACTGAAGGAGGACAGAGACTGTTTGTCGATAAATTTGTGCATAATTTGTTACCTGAATTATGCAATAAATTAAAGGATTCAGAGAGTGCGTGGGCTGTATCTACGACAGTGCAAATACTTGCGACTGCACAGTACTACGAAAATAGGGATAAAGAGGAAAAGGAGAAATCAGAGAAGAAAACGAAAGATTTAAAGACTAAAGTTCTTTTACAGCAGGCGTATCCGCCTCGCACGAATCAGACTAATATGCAACAGAATTCGTATCAAAGGACAGATTATAATTCAACCAGGCCTCAATATCAGTGGAATCAGTGTGCGTACTGTAAGAAAGAGGGTCACTACAAGAATGATTGTCCGATTCTAGCGCAAAATAATGCAGCAGCAGCTCAGAGAGGTCGTGGTGGTGTTGCGCAGAATTCTAGAGGTCGAGGGCGAGGTGCTATGCCTCCGCAAACGAATGATCATCCCTCC
This sequence comes from Lissotriton vulgaris, assembly GCF_964263255.1. Classification (NCBI taxonomy): domain Eukaryota; kingdom Metazoa; phylum Chordata; class Amphibia; order Caudata; family Salamandridae; genus Lissotriton; species Lissotriton vulgaris. Next base: position 1,087,575,387 of record NC_141696.1, on the reverse strand, counting down.
AATCACTTTGATCAACGAAACGTACAGTCAGCTCAACAGAATAGATCTCAACAATATCTTGTTGAGGATTATTGTGAAGTTGATGAGGGATTCCAGCAAAATGGGTACTAGGACAGCCATGGACAGAGAGAGGGAGTAGTATCAGTTCCAGTGGATCAGAGTGGGCCTTATGTCGCGGTAGCAACATCAGGTGTAGTCGAACCGTTTCTGTTGGATACTGGTGCCGCAAAAAGTTCTATAATTCATGCGAAACTCCCTGGCGCACCTTTGTCTGGCTCAACGAATGTTTCCGTAGGTTTTTCAGGCGCCCCTGTTTACAACCCGATATCTAATCCTTTGTCTATTTCTGTTGGACCATGCCAATTGAAAGCACCCTTGATTTTGACGACGGGTTGTAATGAAAATCTGCTTGGTTTAGATTTGTTAAAACGACTATATGCGACATTGTACTGTTCTCCGGAAGGAGTACAGCTTACTTTGGGTAAAAGACTCACTTCTCCGATGTACTTGTCAATGGACGCACTCCCGCCAGAGCTGCGCTCACTCCCTGATTCTCTTTGGGCGACTGGTCCTAATGATGTAGGCCTTTTGGAAATACCACCGTATGTAGTAACTTTGAAAGCAAATGTAAAATTTCCCAGAATTCCCCAATATAAAATATCAAGTGAAGGAGAACGTGCACTTTTATTGATTGTGCAAGATTTGATTAAGAAAGGTGTGGTTGAAGAAACTAGAGGAAATGTTTGTAATAGTCCTGTATTGCCAATTCTGAAACAAACTGATCCTACGAAACCTCCAGTATATAGGTTTGTCATAGATCTTAGAGAGGTTAATAAGATTGTGGTTCCACAGTTTCCTGTGGTTCCAGACATTACTGCCTTGTTAACATTGATTCCTGCTACAGCCAATTGGTTCTCAGTCATCGACTTGAAGAATGCCTTTTTCAGCATTCCGATAGCCGAGGAAAGCAGGGATATTTTCGGCTTCTGTCTAGGAGGTCGAAGTTTTAGATTTAAACGCGCTCCACAAGGCTACTGTGAGAGTCCATCTATTTACAGTCAAGCATTAAAAAGTCAGCTAGATTCTTTTGTCCTTCCTCCAGGTTCTGCCCTAGTACAGTATGTAGATGATCTTTTAGTGGCTGCCGATGACAAGGAAACTTGCAAAGCAGCTACGGTATCGTTGTTACATCATTTGTCTGATTTGAATCACAAAGTATCACCTTCCAAGATGCAATACTGCTGCCAAGAAGTGACCTACCTAGGTCATCTCTTGTCAAAGGAGGGAAGGAAGTTGACCCCAGAAAGAATAAAAGCAATTACGCAAATGAGTGTTCCACGCACACAGAGAGAAGTACGTGCCTTTTTAGGTATTACCTCCTACTGTAGGCAGTGGATTCCAAATTTTTCTCTTTTAGCGAAACCATTGGTGGCTTTGACTGGGAAAAATGTTCCGAGTCCGGTGCCATGGTCTGATGAATGTCAAGAGAGTTTTACTGAATTACGAAAAGCCTTGTGTTCAGCTCCTGTATTGGGTACACCTGATTACAGTAAACCATTCACGCTCTACGTTCACGAGAGAGAAGGTTGCGCGTTGAGTGTCCTGACACAGAAGTTTGGTGATAAACAACGCCCTTGTGCGTATTTCTCATCAACATTAGATCCGGTAGCTAGAGCGTTGCCTAGTTGTTTGAGAGCTACAGCGGCAGCTGCGGCTTCCATTCGGCAATCTGCTGGTTTGGTGATGAACAACATGCTAGTGGTCATGGTTCCTCATGCAGTGGATACACTCATGAACCGAACGAAGACACAACACCTTACCAGTGCGAGATTATCTGGTTACGAACTGACACTACTAGCGAGTCATATTCAGATCAAAAGATGTAATGTATTGAATCCAGCAACGCTGTTGCCGACTGATCAAGAGTCGAGTGATTCTGAGCCACATGACTGCTATTTTAAGACGGAGGAAGAGACAAAAGGACGCATTGACCTTAAAGATACTCCGTTACTCGATCCGGATGGTACGCTATATGTGGACGGGTCATGTTTTAAATTGGAGAATGGTGATGTGACTGCTGCTTATGCGGTGACAACTTTGAAGACGATTGTGGAGACTGCAAGAGTGAGTCAGAATTCTGCCCAAGCTGCAGAATTAATAGCTCTAACGAGAGCATGTGTTTTAGCTGAGGGAAAGAGAGTGAATGTGTTCACAGATAGTCAGTACGCATTTGGCGTGGCCCATAGTTTTGGCCGGTTGTGGAGAGAAAGAGGTTTCATTACGTCCCATGGGACTAAGATTCAACATGGTCAGCTAGTTAACGACTTGTTGGAATCTTTGACCTTGCCGACTGAAGTTGCGATTGTAAAGTGCAGTGCTCATAAAGCAATCACGGATGATGTTGGGCGTGGGAATGCTTTTGCTGATGAAATTGCTAAACAGACAGCTAGAAATGTGATGAGTAGAATGTATGTTGCAACGTCTGCAAGATGGATCGCTGAGTCTGGGATGTGTGAAGACACAATGGAAAGTGTGAAGGAGATTCAGAGAGAAGCGACTGAGGAAGAGAAACGTGTATGGAGAGAAAGTACGGGCAAATTGGACTCGAATGGATGTTGGATTGATTTGACAGAGCAACAACGTTGGATGTTGCCGGATGCGTATGTGCTTGCAGTAGTGACAATGGCGCACGGAGTAGCGCATATAAGTTCTAAAGGCATCTGTAAGATGTTGGCTCCGGTCTGGAAGAATGATGGGATCAGTAAGTGTGCAGAGAGAGTGGTGAAAAATTGTATGGTGTGCTTGATGCATAACCCTGGCAAGGGAACTCCAACTCCAGCTGGTCATTTCGCTCCTCCTTCCTGTCCCTTTGAAGTGATTCAGTTAGATTTCATTCACATGGAACGCTGTAATAACTTGAAATACATCCTGGTGGTGGTTTGTGCTTTTTCCAGGTGGATAGAAGCATACCCACTGAAGGACAATACCGCCTTATCAACTGCCAAAATTCTTCTCAAAGAATACTTCCCTAGATTTGGAATGCCACGGATTGTATGGTCAGATAACGGAAGTGAGTTTGTAGGGAAAGTTATGCAGAGTGTATGTGCAGGCTTAGGTTTGAAACAAAAATTTCATAGTGCGAACCATCCCCAGTCAGCTGGTCTAGTGGAGGGTTATAATGGCACCCTCAAGCTGAAGATAGCCAAAATACAAGCATCCACAGGTTTGGCTTGGCCAGACGCACTTCCTTTGGCCTTGTTATCAACGAAAGCAACAGTGCATTCTAGAATAGGGCTTTCTCCATAAGAGATTGTGTTTGGCCGCCCGGCAAATGTCTGGGGTGTGCCAAGGCCTAAACAATTTTGCTCCATTGAATATCCTATGTTGATAGACTACCTTTACGACTTGACTGCTAAATTGAGTCTTATTCATCAACAGGTCTTCGATGCACTACCAAAGCCTCCGGAGAGTCCAGGGCATCAACTGAAACCGGGTGACTTCATTGTGGTCCGGAACTTCGCGAGGACAAAGAATCTTCAGCCTCGCTACATCAGCCCCTTCCAGGTCCTGCTGGCAACGAGGACAGCCGTACGTGTTGCTGGCCGAAAGAACTGGATCCACGCTTCTCACGTAAAGCGTGTTCCATTGCCGCTGCCTTTTGACGACTGGGTGAAGAAGGGAATTGGTGCCTCCGAATCTGAAATCACCCCGAAATTTATCCCTTTCAGTGATGCCAATTTGATTACTGACACTTTGAAACCTGACTCTCCTCCTGAGAAAACTCCTTCGAACATTGAACATTTGTCTCCAGCATCAGAAGAAACTTTGTTACCTGCGAACTTAAACTCTGCAACAGCTGCTAGTGATACACTATTTTCCGATCAAACAGTACCAGCGAAGAAGAGATACAACCTTAGAAGCCATAAAAAGGACTAATAAAGCAGGCAACTGCATATTGTAATTTTGATATATATATATATATTGAACTTTTGCTTTTCAGCCAGGAAGTTTGCTATTGTTTATTGTTTTTAAAATTGCCTTGCCGTCTGGGTAGCCGTAGGGTCGTGGCTGTGTACCTAGTTTGAATTTGCAGGGGTCTGACACAAGGTCGATCTTTCTGTTGGTTTTGGGAACTCCCAGGGCTGACAGAGGCATTTTCATCTACGTACACATCATCAGTGGTCGCGAGCGGATTGTAGAAGATGGAGCTTCCTGCGCTGCAACGAGAAAATGTGATTTACGTTCGCAGAAACAGACTTAATAGAATTCTTCACAGCAAATGTTTTCTGATGCAATGTGCCATTACATTTTTGATTGTTTTAGCAACATTGGTGGGTGGAATAGTCTTTGGTATAAAACTGATTTTTGTGCCAGTTACTACAGTACCTCCCCTTGATCCAGCTATTTCTACTGTTTCTTCTATACACTCTTTTCACTCGTTTCCTGAACATGAGCAAGCACGACGCTCAGAATTCATTAACAACACTTTTGTACAGCTCTTGCACCAACACCAACTGGTAGTTAACACTACAGACTGCTGGGTGTGTGGCTTGATACCCCACACTATGGATAAAGGTATTCCCTATCTGGTTTTGCCTTTCAGCTACAATGGATCATTTCAGGCCCTTCAAACCATCTTTGCTTATGCCCTTGAGACCTATCCTCCACGTCCACCACGTTCCACTAAATATAACTCTGCCAACAAAGCTTTAGTCCAGGGAATTATTGACATGATCAAGGATGTCAATAATACTCCATCATACCCTAGAGACGAACTACGAGTGTATTTGAGTTGGAATACTTCAGAGTATCGCCTTAGTTTAGGAGAAAGCAAGCGTAAAAGCTCAACTCCAATCTGGGTCGTGCCTCACCGAGGTCAGGTCTGTTTGCAAGGTAATGGGAGAAATTCGAGAGCTCAGCTAGGGAGGAGTGAGTGCGTTGAGACTTATGTGTTTCCGGCTAACTCTTCCCCTGCCTTCCTTACTGCTAGGGGTACCTATTTCATTTGTCGAGACCGAGCTTATACATGGTTGCCTGCTGACTTTTCAGGTTCATGCTATATTGCTCGATTGTTGCCTCCAACATACACTGCTTCATCTGATTACCACAGAACCAGAGTAGCGAGAGGTGTCTTCAGCAAAGAAGATACTGCTGGTCAGGAAGCTGGAGACTTTTTCAAAGGCTTCCTTCCGTTTTGGGGGCCTATGGCCAATAGTAGAAACATACGTCAGCTAACACGGGTAGTTGAATCTACTATTACCGAAACTGCTGGTGCCCTTAGCAATCTAACGGCTGAGCTTCAGGCGGATAGACTCATGACGTTGCAAAACCGTATGGTTTTAGACGTTATCCTTGCAGACCGAGGTGGGGTATGCAGAATGATCCAATCGAGCTGCTGTGTCTTTATTCCTAATAATGCTCCAACAGTCTATGAAGCGATCTCTAAGCTACACAAGATTTCCGACTCTATACATGTAGACAAGGGAAACTGGTCCTTTATGGAGTGGGTTTGGACTCTGATCTCAGCGTGGGGATGGAAGGTTCTAATGGTCATTGGTGTCATCTTAGTATTCCTCTTCTCATGCTGCCTGATTATCCAGTGTGGTCCAGCCCTGTGTGGCCTTTGTGCTGCAACCTGTTTTAGGAAACCACCTGCGTTTGGAGAAAAGGCACGAGAAAGGATGATGATACAACAACATGTCACTGACCTAATGAGTATAGAACTAGACTCTGATATAGACTGAGTAATTGCCTATGTAAGGGCAAAAGGAGGGTCTGAGGTTCCGTGACAATTTGAACCCGTGTTTTCAAGTTTGTCGGAAATACATAATATTAGTATCAGCGAACCGCAAATGATCCATTTAGCATATCCTGGTGTTTTCGCTACGATACGAGCAAGAGCACTCTTGTTATGAACAACATTTCTGATCTACCCATGGCATCCATCTTAGATCATGGCCGCCATTTTGTGTTTCCTTGCCCTCACATATGCAATAGCCTCTGATCACTTCATTCACTTCACTTTGATTAAGGACACGTAGCCTTAGCCGGAGATTCACCTCTTACATGACACGTACACCTTAAAACCAGATCACGCTGAAGCTGCATGACTCGACAAAGGCTGCCTCCTCTGCCCGAGGCCAGCCCACCTGAACTGGTTCTCGTGTCCATTGTCCCGATCATGATTAGGCGGCCGAAGCCGGTAGCCTTGCCCATTTACAACCCACAAACATCTCTTATCCCGCTTTCCTATCTTCTACACCTGGCTCTGCTCCTTTCCTTCTGGGCCTTTATTAGGGGGAGGTAACAAACTTTACGATGAGGCGGTCCGGCTCTTGAATGCAATATTGACAAGGGATTGTGATGGACTAGTGGGAACCCCTCTTCGTGATGTTTGGCATCAGATATTATCGACAGTTCCTGTGTAACGCCAAATATTTATTGTTTAAGACACAAAGGTTTGGGAATGTACTGACATGTGAAATATTTGCCTGAAGCACAATTTTTGGTATATAAGGAGCAACCCACAATGTACAAATCGAACAGTCTCCTAGATTCTGCCCGTGTGTAGATTCTGTGATTTCTGTGTCCCTGCAGTAATAAACCTTTGGTCTTTGACGCCACCATCGAGAAGCCCGTGTTTCTGTTCATTTGCGCACCAAGGCAGGTGGAACTCCGGGGTCTTTGGGTGTTGTTCCCTGACACCTCTGGACGGAACCAAAAAGTCCAGAACTCCAACTGCCGCTTCCTTGACACATTTCAGTATTTTGTATTTCCTTTCATACTTCAAACAATGGGAAACTTTCAATAACTTCTACATTGACTATATTTTTGTAATTGTTGCTATTGTTTTCACACCCTCTTCCCAATCTACAATACAGTGACTACAAGTTTTTGATACCTTTTTGACATGTGTTAGTGTTTTACTTCATTTCATTTACAAAATGTTTTGCATAGTTGTGTTAGTGATTATTGCTAAGATGCTATCTTAGTGCAGTACCTGTGTCAGGTGTTCAGCAATTGTCCACTTTATTAGAGGGTTCACCACTTTACGTGCTACTTTGAGTATTGTTTGTTGTCTCATTGACAGATGTTAGATCTGACAACATTTGTTCTCCCCTAAACATTTTGCCTACTAACCTGCTCCTGAAACACATTTATGTTGGCTTTAAGACTCAGTGCACTTTACTACTGCTAACCACTATTAAATTGCTTATGCTCACTCTTTAAAGCTTGAATAAACTGCCCTATACCCAATCAACCCATTTAATTCATTTATCAGTCCTATGTGCAGTGGTACAACATGTACACAGAGCCTGCCAATCAAATGCTGCTAGTGGGCCTGCAGCACTTGTTGTGCCACCCACTTAACTGACTTCTTGAAACAGGTCATTTAATAAGTGTTAACATTCAATTGGAAACACATAGAAATGTAAAGCTTTGTCCCTGAAGAATTGTAATATAAAATCCTCTTTAATGGGTAAGTCAGATCTTAAGCCACAATTCTGAAAATGCAACTTGTAGAAAGTTGAGATTTTCTTGTCCTAACAGTTTGGTGCATGCAACCTGGTCCCTGGGTCCCATGACTGGCCTTTGTGTATTCCTCCCAGACAGTGACACCAAGGGGTAGTAGATGTTGGCAGGATGGGAGTGGCTGAGCTGTTCCCAGCCCCAGTTAAATTTGAAAGGGGCTGCCTCATCACATCCACAAAAAAATTGACAACAGTCTATTGTCACCCTAGACCTCTTGCAGCCTGGGCAAGGGAGGAAGGGAATTGAAGACCAGATTTGAGAGGCAGTGTAGAAGTTTCTTGCTCTTTCAAGGCTGGCACGAGGGATGAATATTGGACCCTCAGACCATCTCACTTGAGTTCACTCCCAGATCTATGGAGGACCCCAGAAGGACTGCCTTGTACTACAGAGGACTGCCCTGCTCCTTGAAGCTTACCTTGTAAGCACAGAGGACTGTCATGCTGCTTGAAATCTGCCTTGCTGCTTGATACCAGGACTCCAAGAGTGTTTTTAAGGGTAAGAGAGGAACACAAAAAACTCAAGAGGCATGCTCTGAACTGCCACGTTGGCCTGCTGCACTGGACCTACTTAAGCCCTGTTGGCCTCTGCTGGATTGAATTCCTGATCCCCATGAGCTGCCCTTGTCTGGTATCAGTGAGGCTCCTTCTGTGAAGCAAGAGAGGCATTTTGACGTTTTGAGCGATTTGTGACCGCAAATGGGCCCATTTATGCCGAGATCTTGCCGTCCGTGATGACCTCTAACGTGAAGCTCTTTTTAATCCAACTGTTCCACTACACCAACTGTCAGTGGCATCTAACAACTCAAAATCCACACTCTGTGCTGCAGAGATAATGGCCCACAGTGGCTGCCAAAACGAGGCTCCAGCAACGATGATCCACAAAACCTAAAAAACTTTTTGCGAAACAGCGAGGACCGTCCATGACACCCAGCCTGCTCTTCATGCTGCTTCAATGACTATCTACGATGGTCTCCCCACTCTTTGTGGCCTACTCCACCATGAGCTGAAATCTTCATGCCGGAACCTGACAAGCTAATATTTTCAGTGGGACTTACCTGGTCCCTGTAAACCCAGCCTACACTGCACCCAAAACCTGTGACTTCCCCCAGTCTAGCACAACTACATGACTACGATTGGCTTTTTGTGCTTTTGGGAACTATATTTCCTAAATATCTGGAATTGCATCTCTCTGTCTCTACTGATTGGAATGTTGTTGTTTTAGTCACAAATTATTCATTACATGTTACTCCATTTTTCTAAATTGTGTTGTATTTTCACTTTATTACTGAGTGCTGCATAAATACTGAACAAATCTCCTGTAAGTTAAGCCTCACTGTTTTTGTGCCAAGCTATCAGAGAGTTAAGCACAGGGCAGTTTAGTGACTTTTGTAATTTACCTCGAGTGGGATAGTGGTTGTTGGTTTAGAAGGGTGTGTGTCCCCCTAATCAAAAATCCAATTATCTACAACACAGGTTTTATTAGCATTTAATTCCATTGGTGCAGTCTAACAAGTCATAGCTGGTTGTGTGCCTGCCATTGCAAATATTCTTGAATTGCATCACATATTAAAATAAGTAGAAGAGAAATCAACATACACAGTACAGCTAGTGTCTTACAGTTCAAGTTTTTGGACAATCATTACATATCAAGGTTCCACAGAGGGAAAAGAAAACAATACAAAGCACAATAATAAGGAACAGACCAATTTTTTAAATATCTCCACCCTAGTCCAGCAGTAGCACCATTGATCACAACATTCAATTCCCCTAGTAGCTTTCATTTCCAGCTGTCAAAAGAACTGGTGGGAGTGTCCTCCGTTTGGTGCATCAACCCCATCAGGAGATTTTACCCTGCCCAAAGTTGGTAATTGATTTTTGCAACGTTCTCAGTACATGAGGAGGTACAAGAAGAATTATCACCTCAAAGAAAAAGAAAGTTTTAGGGCCTCATTATGAGTCTGGTGGTCCCCGGACTACCAGACTCATGGGGGTGTGGTGGTGGCAGGCTTTCAACTGTTCTATTACGACTTGGGTGGTTGGGCTGCCATGGGACCATCACAAAATCCCTGGCAGTGGCGTGCAGTCTTGAGGCCACAATATGCTTGGTGGGCCCACAGCATATTGCAAGTTTCACCACCACACTTTTCATGATGGTACTACTGCCATGAAAAGTGTGGCAGTGGGGAAACAATGGGGGCCTTATAGGTTCCCCTTGTGTCTCTATGCCATAGGATGTGATCCAGCGGGTCAAAAGAAATTCAGTCACATATGTACAACTCTACACCACAATACTCACCATTATTTATAAAAATGAACACTAGGCCCATTTTAGACTGAGACATGAATTATGACCAACTGAATCTTATGCCTAATTAATCTGACATAACAAATCACTTTAATTAGGTCACATATATAGGCAATGGATTAACTAATGGTAACTCAAGGAAACAAACAATACCAGCTTGTTATTTCAAAATCTATTTATTAACTTTATTTTTAAAGCAAATGCATTTTTAGAAAAATTCTTTATTTAGCAATTTTTATTTAGCAGATTAATTCATTAAAGGCACAATAATTTTAGCAAGTTCAAACCAAAATCAGCTTAAGTAAATGCTCAAACACATTATTTATTTCTCCATAGCCTATTTCCCTATTTCCCTAACTTAGCTAAAGGAAACCTGTGAGGAAAAGTACAGTCTCCAAGATCTTACTTGAAAGGAAAATCTGGCAGCGTCTCTGGAGCACAGGAACGATCGAAAAGTGCTCTTAGCAAGGGGCAATTCTTATAGTATTTTCCTATCTAAAACTAACTGAAAGAATACAAATATTCGAACAGGGTGGAACATGATTGGACAAGGGAGGTTTCCTGATGCAGTCATCTGACTCTCGCATAGCCAGAGTCACGTTCTTTCAAGAGCGGCATTGTTCATTATTAATGTCACTAGCAGCTTCCGAAGGTGGTTACATTTGACAAAAGTCAATATCGTTTACTTCGTCCGCTCAAGCTTTTCTGCCGCTGAACGACAAGTGCGGCCTTGACCATGAAGAAATCTGAACCAAATGTCCTAAGCTTCCACACAGCCTTCTTTGCAAACCATTCTCTAAGAATTAATGTAGAAAAACATTTCCACATTTCAACGTAGCTGTGCAAGGCCCACTTTTGGTAGAGCTTGTTCGGACATCCATTTTAGAAGTAGGCCACAGGCCTTTTAGCGTGAGTCTAGTATGCAAGGAAACACAAGACAATAATTAATTCAAGAAATTATCATTATTCTGTTATCCACCCCCTTTACTAAAACTAACCCATTAACTATATTACCTAGTTTTGCATACAAACAAATAAACAAACACTGACACATGAGACGACAAAACATAAACAGAAGCACATTTCAAAGAATGCACATGCTATTATTTTTAAACAGCCGCAATTAATATATGACAAAACAAAAGACAAAGTAAATATATTATTCAAAGCAAAATTATGAACTAGACAAGAGCACAAATGATTAAACCCGCGTGTTGGTGTTGGTGCATACTATTCTAGGTTGAGTCAGTAAACGTGCAAATCATGCAACACACATTAGTAAATATAAAAATCATGAGAGTTTTATTTGTCACGAACTATCATTCAGAAATAATTCTGAAAGTCCGCTCCATCAACTGCATGCAGGGGGGTTTATGTTGTCCCCTCCTGTGTGCCTGCATCAGTACCTGCATGGCATGGACTGCAAAAGGGTCCCCCTCCCGCTCCTCCATATTCGTAATGATGTCCTTAGCGAGCATTGCCACTTTTACAGCATCTACAGTCCCAAACACGAACAATAACAAACCTTGTACATGCCACATGGTTAGGTCTCTATGTATGTTCATAAGTACCGTATGGAAATTGGAGTATACTGGTTTATCAATGAATGGAATGTTGTGAACCCCGATTTAGGTTATGAAGTCTTTGACCCATTAGATCGGTAAATGTGTCTTCAGTGCAGGTATTTGTTCAGAAGGGGTTCAGATTTTTTGAATATATCACTTTAATAGATTGACTGTAATCCTCGAAATCCGCCCATGCACAGCCAATTCTTCCAATAGTGGAGAGAATTGATTGGGTTGGATCTATTATTATAACCAGAGTATCATCAGTGTCCATTGTAATTTGCAAATCTTTTTAAGATTCTATGCTGTGCAGCACATTACAATTGTAATTGACTGCTAGCTATTTTACTGTTTGAACTGGATTTTATGTATATTGGCTGTGCGTGTGTGGTTGGGACACACCAAAGTATTCTTAAAATTCGTTTTTTTCATTTTTTTTGTGCTTTGCCTTAATCTTTTTTTACAGTATCGGGTGCTGATTATCCTGAGATTGTACTGTGAAACCGTTTGTGTAGGAACTCCCCAAGTGTTGCCCTCAGAGATATCTCATGATCAGTCAGGTCACCAATAATATTCTGCTAATTTTCTTTGCCCATTTCAAGTATATTTCACTGTAATGCCAACTTAGAATTATTGCTTTTTGTTCCATTGGTAACATCCATATTAGCATGGGCATTACATTTGTGCAGTCTATCTTTTCTCAGCTTGTCTGTGCCTTCTAATGAAAACAGCAGACACTGTGCAGACCAATTCACTTGTAGGTAACTGCGAGCTACTTTGCTGCATCAACTAATTTTTATTTGTTATGCCTAGGCCACTTGTTTGTTCATTAACCCCTTCGCTGCGGGGCTAATTTCCCCACAGCGCGGGGGGGAGGGGGGCCGCGCACGGCGCCGCTGTGCTCATGACGAGCCCAGGCTCGTCATGCAGCACGGTGCTCGTGTGCTGGTGACGAGCCTGGGCTCGTCATGACCATGCCCGCGCAATGGAACGCTCAGCACAGCGGGGAAATTAGCCCGCGTGTGAGCGTTCCACGGCTCATGACGAGCCCAGGCTCGTCACCAGCACACGAGCACCGTGCTGCATGACGAGCCTGGGCTCGTCATCAGCACAGAAGGGGTTAAAGAGCATGTGTTGTTCTATCTATAACGTATTATAGTGCAATACTTCATTCTGCTTCCAAAGTCTATTTGTTATATTGTGTCAGATTAGTCTAGGTACTTGTTCTTTGTGCTCCTAGACAAAGTCGGGAAGTCGATTAGGGTTCCAGTAACTTAATGGTCTTCAGAGTGTGACCACTTTAGCCCCCACCTTTGATATACTACATTTTTCTCCATTGGCAAATGTATTTTTATCATTCATTGGTGCGATACATTGTATATCTGTTTGTCATGCACCAGTCATTTTAAAGCCTTGTTAGGAAGGATGCTGCATCACAGCACAGTCAAGATGAGTAGCAGGTGTGCTGATGCAAGATAAAGGCACTCCCAATGTGCCTGTCCACAGCTACCTCCTGCAAGAGATTTTAATTTGATAGGTGACAAACTTGAGAATCTGCTTTTTGTTACTTCTAAGTTCTCGCAAATTAAGAAGGAATCTTCAAAGAAGGATATCCTAAACAAAATAAATGCAGCAGTATGTATAACCAGGACACAAAATATGTGTAAAAAGAGGGGGCATGACAATAATCGGCAAACAAATGAAACCTTAGCTATAAACTAATGTTCTATTGCAAAAAGGGATGGACCAGTGTCCCCAATAGCACTCAGTGGTAACCTCCGCTAAGCTGGCAGAGTTCGCAGGGTTTTGCAACTCCACGCTCCGCTTGGAGCACATAGGGGCATATTACCAAGCAATAGCGATAATTATCGCTATTGCTTGGTTAGCGATAAAAATTTATCGCCGAGCTGAGATGATTTTTATCGCAGATTAGCAAGGTTTATCCCTGAAACGATAAAAATCGGCCGAAATGCATGAATATCGCTGTAAAATCAGCGATATTCATGCATTACCGAGCGAATGCTCTTAGCCATGTTATCCACCTCCCATTGGATAACATGGCTAAGAACTGCTCAGGGCAGGTGTTAGCTTTAGGTGATATTCTCGCTTAGGGCGAATATCTCCAAAAGTTGGTAATAGGAGATAGCGATGTTAGCGACTGTTTCCAGTCGCTAACATCTTGGCACGCCCACTTTGCATGTCATTAGTGATAAATATCTCTGACATGCAAGGCGGGGCCCAAGATGGTCGCTATCTCCTACTAGCTGTCGCTAACTGGTGTTAGCGATAGCTAGGTAATAGGGAGATAATTTTATCTCTGCTTTCTTGGCTTTTAAAGCCAAAAAAGCGGAGATATATACCTTGATAATATGCCCCATATTTCGGCAAAAAAACTCCACCTACCACTGGGGCGGAGTTTACTGCCACACTTCTCAGCTGCCCAGCTCTCCCCTAGTTCATAACACAGCTAATTCTACTATTTGACTGTCACACTAATACAGCAGATCAAGAAAACCCGCGCACTCAACCAGTTACTTCATCAGAGCAAATAATAATGTGTCAAAAGTAAACAGGATGCCTTGCTTTGTGTGAATTTCAGGAATGACAAATAGTATACCTGTATTTATAAAATGATCAAAAGCATCTTTCTTCTATTTCAGATGTTGTACGTCATTTCCATACTGCGCCCATTCTTGGATTGAGCTTTAGTTAGTTACTGCACAACAGTTCAGTACAAAAGATAGTGAAAAGAGCCATGAATTAATGGACTATGAAGGCACTTTTGATGGCCGTTTATTACCTCTTCAGCTGCATCGACGATGGCAGCTCACCCTCACCAGCAGGATTTCACTGTGCACGTGCATTACCTGTGGCCGCTATTGCTGTGGCGTCATTGAACGTGGCCACAAGCTCACTCCAGATGTTTCATGACACATTTTGCAGCTCTTACAAATGGTGTTCCACGTAAAGCCAAAATGTACATGTCATTCCTCGTTAACCCCTTTCAATAGCGGAGCTGCTGTCCCTTCAACCACAGCAAACCAAACACAAGTTTTAACAGAGCTTTATTTCAAACTGCCAGCTTTTATAAAACAACTCTGTTTGAGATGGTACACAAAAAGGTATGTTCCTTTGCAGCACATAGTGGTAGCTAACAAGCATGTAGGTGCCCTCAACGATTGACACATATGTGTCAAGAGACAGAAAGAATTTGCTCAGGGTCGCTCAGAGTTGTCAAGTGGAGCAGTCAAAGTTCGAACCCATGTGACTCGGTTCTGCAAATTAGAAATGAAAACGCACTCCACACACAAATAAGTATATGGACATTATTGGAGCTGGTTTGCGCTGATTTATTTGATAGCATTCTGAAACTCTAATTCTGGCTAATTGAAATTGCATTGCGCCTTACAGCGCTTCTAACTCACAAGGTACTATTCATTTATCATATGTATGCATCTTACAACAGATACACTTGTTCTTTGCATTTATATCCCCTGTCCTCTTTCACGCACTTCCTAGTGCTGCCTGGATGCGACAACATCAATCTGTAGACCTATTCTTTTACTGGCTCAAAGCTACGTTCCCTGTCACATAGGGGCATATTATCAAGGGGGTTTATCTCCGCTTTTTTGGCTTTAAAAGCCAAGAAAGCAGAGATAAAATGATCTGCCTATTACCTAGCTGTCGCTAACACCAGTTAGCGACAGCTAGTAGGAGATAGCGACCATCTTGGGCTCCGCTTTGCATGTCAGTGATATTTATCACTAATGACATGCAAAGTGGGCGTGCCAAGATGTTAGCGACTGGGAACAGTCGCTAACATCGCTATCTCCTATTACCAACATTTGGAGATATTCGCACGAAGCGCAAATATCTCCAAAAGCTAACACCTGCCCCTGAGCAGTTCTTAGGGTAGGTTTAGTGTACAAGGGAACCCAAAGTAATGGCCAAGGACCATGGGTTAAACTACTAATTTTATATTACAAAAGGTCCTGGGTTTTAATGATATTTTAGAGAATTAGTTTGCACAGGCCAAAAATCAAGACTGTGTTTTTTAACTTCAGTGTCCAGCCGGACCTAGAAGTATTTATTTTTCAAGATAGTTGAGATAATCTGAATGAGGCGAAAACATTTCGCACATTAATAACTGGGCACAAGCCTGTACCAAGTCAAAGGGAGACAATACAAAAAAGAAAAAAGGAAAAGGACATACAGTTCACAGGCAAACAAGGAGAGCAGGGTGGCTTACAATACAATGCAAGAGGTTCTTGAATAAGCACAAACCCACAGTAACTGCCGGAAAAGTTAGAAATCATATAGCGAGCAGTACTGCTAAACAGTCGACGAACGTTTCGATCCCTATCTCCGAATGGGGTCCCGTCATCCGGCCATCGCGCTGTCTTGACGGGACCCCATTCGCGGCCCCGCTACGAGCAACCTAAGGCTCGCAAGGAAGAGGCTATTCCCATTGAGTGCCTCGCGTGGAACTGACCCTGGTTTACGACGCCAAAAACAACCCCCTTACACTGAAGTCCTGTATCGAGCCCACGTCCAACGCGAGGCTCACTTGGTCATGAATAACCCTACCGCTGCTGGCCGGCCTTAACCCTTCGATTCCATTGAATCGCTAATCCGGTATCACCAGTAATCAGAACTAATTGGAGGCTTGTGCATCCACGACTGGCCCTTCCAGCCCGGCCCGTGGCTCACTTGACAACTCAGGCAAAATTAATTCTAGTCCTGAAGATGATCCCACTACATTATTGGAGATAGGGATCGAAACGTTCGTCGACTGTTTAGCAGTACTGCTCGCTATATGATTTCTAACTTTTCCGGCAGTTACTGTGGGTTTGTGCTTATTCAAGAACCTCTTGCATTGTATTGTAAGCCACCCTGCTCTCCTTGTTTGCCTGTGAACTGTATGTCCTTTTTCTTTTTTATCTTTTTTGTATTGTTTCCCTTTGACTTGGTACAGGCTTGTGCCCAGTTATTAATGTGCGAAATGTTTTCGCCTCATTCAGATTATCTCAACTATCTTGAAAAATAAATACTTCTAGGTCCGTCTGGACACTGAAGTTAAAAAACACAGTCTTGATTTTTGGCCTGTGCAAACTAATTCTCTAAAATATCATTAAAACCCAGGACCTTTTGTAATATAAAATTCCTGAGCAGTTCTTAGCCATGTTATCCAAAGGTAGGTGGATAACATGGCTAAGAGCATTAGCTCGGTAATGCATGAATATCGCTGACTTTTCAGCAATATTCATGCATTTCGACCGATTTTTATCGCTTAGGAGATAAACCTTGATAATAGCAAGGTTCCTAAGCGATAAAAATCGCCGCAGCTCGGCGATAAAAATATCGCCGCTAAACCAACATAGCGAAAATTATCGCTAGTTGTTGGTAATATGCCCCATAGTTTCTGTCTCTGATACATTTCAAAATCAACTCTCATTTCCTTGGAAACTTCGCTAGTTGCCACTAATAGAGCCATGGATTCAGAGCTGTGTAGGTAGCTCAAGCGAATATTGTAACTGCTGGGGAATTCCCTGTGAAGACTCAAGTCATCAACCTTCTCGGGTTGATAAAACCGAGTGCTCATGTTCAATAAAAACAGTGGGGCATATTATCAAGCCTGGGCGATAAAATTATCGCCGCTTTATCGGCAGGAAACTGCAGACAAAGTGGCGATAATGGGCTTGATAATATGCTCTATGGAATTCTAATCGAAGCTCATGTTAAATGTGAAGGACATCTAACATGAGCTTCGATTGGAAATCCATAGAGCATATTATCAAGCCCATTATCGCCACTTTATCATCAGTTTCCTGCCAATAAAGCAGCGATAATTTTATCACCCAGGCTTGATAATATGCCCCAGTGTTTCTCCTTTGGACAGTGCTAGAAGGCACAGAGCTATGACAATCCATTATTATACGTAAATCAGTATTGCGAATCACTCACAAAAACACATTTGTGCATGAGTGTGAGTAAAAAGTGTGCCCATTTTATTCCATATAAAGCATCTGCATTAGGCGGGGTTCATTCAAAATCAGAAAAAACACCATGGAGCTGCCATTCTAGTTTTCTATTAGAAGCTGAGGTATCTTTTTGATCTTTAAATTCCATCTCTATGCTCTGTGTTCCGATGACAATCTCACACTCATCCTCTATGGTCATGCTCTAAGAGCTGTGGCTAGCCTTCCAAGTCTGCAGCCTTGGGTTTATCTCTTTTGCACCCACTGGCTTGGCAAACATCCGACAGGCACAGCACTAATACAGTGACGGGAGGACAGGCCCCAGCCAGTTACCATGAGCCTGTGGAAGATGGCGAGTTTGGACCGAGCCGAGCCGGGTAAGATGGTAGAATGGGAGAACAGAATGTGCTCGGTAAAATCAACAGCCTTGTGGAGTTTCTGGAATCCATTGAGCTGGGGTTAAAAGTGAGGAGGCACCTTAATATGGGATGATCATGGAGTGCTGGCACACTTAACATAGGAGGAGTTCAAATCGAGAGTGATTAGCTGCGCCATATATAGAAGACGAGGGGCCATATTATCAAGAAAGGGCGATACATTATCCCAGCTTTTATCGGCAGGAAACTCCAGCTAAAGTAACAATAATGGGCTTGTTAATATGCCCTTGTAAATTCCCATAGAAGCCCAGGTTAGCACCAGAACCTGGGTTTCCATGGGAATTCACAAGGGCATATTATCAAGCCCATTATCGCCGCTTTAGCGGCTGTTTCCTGCCAATAAAAGCAGCGATAATGTATTGCCCTTTCTTGATAATATGGCCCGAAGTCGGGGAGTGAGATGATAAGGCCGAAGCTCGCAAATTGTGGTAAATGAACAAGGAGCTCACCTCAGGTTATGTGATGGAACTCCCCGAGTTCCACCCACCCCTATTCATAACACAAATTAATTCCTTGGCTAAAGGTATTGTTTTCAACATATTTTTCATAACAAAACCACATGGCCACCTATGTAGTACTGACATTATGCCATACAAAATTGAAATTATTGGAAAAAATTTGATTTTGTATTTGTGTGGTGTGCTACGCTACATATCTCTACATTCAATGTCCGATTTTTGTATATGTCACACTGGCTGCAGACAAGACTCATGACAAAAAACATTTCCTAATGATTTGCTGTCAATCAACCCCTAAATGTAAGTAAATTCATCAAACATATTGTGAGTGGTTAACTCCAGTCATATGCCAGTAGATTTTGATTTCTGGATGAATAGTTTATTGTTAAAATATCACTTTTGGGGACATTCACTGTCTATACACTTAAAACCTTTACAGTAATTGAATATAAATATATGTTTGAATATTGTTGCAAGCCGTCAATCGTGATTTTTAAAGCCTATTGTAAGAGTTGGATTTGGCATTGTTGTTAAGTCTGCTCTTCCTTTATAGAATACATTATATTGTATACATTCCTTTTTACATACATGCAGAATTTGTTTTAGTACCACATTCAACATAGAAGCACACACGTGTTTATACATATGCAAAGAAATCATTCCAAACCTTCTGAATTTGCAAACTGACTGGCAAATGAATTTGTCATTGTACCACATTCTATCAATTCACATTGAAAGTTTCCAAACTAAAAAAAGAGATGAAGAAGTACTAAATTTGTATCGTTTATGTATTATGTTTTTGCACTTTACTTGTATTTCATAGCTATTAAAATAGTGTTCAAATTATTATCTGTGTGTTTATGCCGTGTAAATTGAGGAAATACTTGAAACCTCAATATCTTTAATGGAAGATAACATGTTACATGTGAAACTACAGGAATGCAAATGGAAACTTTAACAAATCTTTAGCCAGACCGATATTGAAACAGTGAGGCAGCTGAATAAAAATCAACTAAAAGGTTTACAGGGAGAAGAAGACAGATCCATCCTGCATATGCTCTTGAGCACGTATACGTATTTCCATATTGAATGGATGGATCACTAAGGGACATTCGTGGAGAAATGCAGAAGATAATCCGATATAAGAACATTATCCACTGCTTTCTGGACCATATGTGTCAAACAGTGAATGAGGACAGGTGAAAAATAGTGATGATGGATATATCAAATGATTTGACAGTCACTGACCTCAGGCAGGATACTTGATCAAGCAAAATGACTCACTTGTCAATTCACAAGCAAAAAGTGGCATGCGCAATCACGATCCACCTCAGCTGTTAATTATACACAATCAAAACAATGAAGAAAACCTTAGCTACAACTGAGTAGCATAATCAATCCTATAAAAACCCATGACAATTTGTATTAATGAATTAAAATGAAATGATTGTTTTGTTATATTTATTAGTGATCACCCTTTTTCCATAGTCTCCTACTATGTTTTTGTAAACTCCAATATTTTGACTGTGTCAAGGATGCATGTACCCAAAAGAGACTTCTTGGTTGATAGAGCTTAGATGTCATAAATAGTTTGTTCTTAAGTGCTGTATCCTCAGTAAATAAGATCTCAACAGTCTTCTGTGTGTGAACAAAACCAACCAGTAAAAATAACAAATCACAGATAGCACATGTATTTTAGATTTTCTATGCAAGATTTTTCACCCTAAATAATAATACAATACATTTTGAACTACATTGTGTGAACTGAAATGTTTGTGTTTTTACTTTCTTATGCTCTTTGTGCTATCATTTCCCTTATCTCATAATCAACATGATGTTTAACATTGGTGGTAATAGGCACACATTTATTATCTGAAACATTTATTTTAAATTTAAATTAAATTTAAGAAATGAGAATATCGCTGGAATTTAAGTTCATTTTATTTGTTATTTTTTTTAGTAACTGCAACATTGCATATTTGTGGAAAACATGCTTTAAATTTGTAGCAAACATTTCACATTACAATTATACTCACACGCAGTTATAAAACACTAAGGGGCATATTCACAAGCAGCCAAAGTTGTGATGAATTTACCCCACCATTCACAAACTGGTGCTAACAGCCCACAGCACCAGTTGTGCTGCGAAAGCAGCTGCAAAAAACATCACCACAGAGGACCCCCACAACCATCACTAATGAGATGCAGAGTAGGCGTTCCCATGACAAAACCCACGGCAACACCTCAGCATTCACAACCACCAGACAGACCGGTGATTAGAACACAAAAAATGCAATAAGGCACGTTAGCAGCAGGAAATTTACACCTGCTCTGACCTGGTGTAAAGTCAGACCACAGTCTGCACCACAAAAGGGAGCACAGCCCACACATGAAGACAAACAGATGCCATAGAGCAACTGAACATGCAGCACGAACACCCAAGAGGGCCATAACACCCACCAACACCACACCCAGGACCACCCCTCCCTGGCACCCCAACCAAAGACATACCACATCAGCTACACCAAAACATGTACAAAATAAACCGCCTGATCACAACTGGTGACATGCATGTGTTGTCACAGAAATGAGCATCACACATTAACTTTTCGAAGCAAACAATGAAACTTTATAGAAATTAACACAGAAATCAAATGAAGACACATGGCGGCTCCCCTCGATGCAATCCGTAGGTCACAGCCTGCAAGACAAAAAACATGATGAGGTGGTGTGTCCTGCACACCTCAAAGGACAGAGAGAGAATGAAGGAGAGAGAGAGAAGAAGAGAGGTCGAGAGAGAGAGAAGAGAGGGGGGTAGAGAGAGAGAGAAAAGAGGGGGAAGAGAGAGAGAAGAGAGGGGGGAGAGAGAGAGAGAAGAGAGGAGTAGAGAGAGAGAGAGAGAGAGATGAGAGGGGGAAAGAGAGAGAAGAGAGGATGAGAGAGAGAGAGAGAGAAGAGAAGGGGAAAGAGAGAGAAGCGAGGGGGAGATAGAGAGAGAAGAGAGGGGGAGAGAGATAGAGATAGAAGAGGGGGAGGGAGAGTAGAGAGGGAGACGGAGATAGAGAGAGGGGGAAAGAGAGAGAAGAGAGGGAGAGAGAGAGATAGAGAGAGAAGAGAGAGGGAGAGAGAGAGGAGAGAGGGGCATAGAGAGAGAGAGAGAGAGAAGAAAGTGAGAGAGAAAGAGTGAGAAGTGAAGGGGGAGAGAGAGAGAAAGAATAGAAGAGAGATAGAGAGAGAGAGAGAAGAGGGGGAGAGAGAGAGAGAAGAGGAGAGGGAGAGAGAGAGAGAGAGAGACAACCCTGTGCACAGAGGCTACGCTGCTCACCTGCTGCCACCTGTGTGTCTCCAACCACTTGCCGGTATGTATAGCAGTACACCAGGTCACACATCTGAGACAGAGCCATCATCTGAAACAGAGTCCAGAGACATGACTGGCACAGTACACAAACTTGCACAAGACATCATCGCCCGCCCGCCCATGCACACCCAGGCAGAGACATCCCAGCCCCTCCCACCGCCCATGGGAGCATGCCCGCCCATGCACACACGGGCCTCACTGCTCACCTGAATGGCGGATGAGGTCTATTATGGCTTGGGTGTTTGTCATCAGTGAAGAGTGGCTAGGACTTCTCTTCAGGAGGTGTTGACAGTGCACCTGTGATATGAAGGGGAGATTCTGTATTATAATATGTCTACAGGTATGTAGCCACATGGTTCATGGTGACATTCAGACAGCACGGCATTGTACACTGTGACAGTCTGTAGATCTGGGCAAGGACCCAGAGTCATTGTGGGTGTGCACTGTGCTCTGCTTGATTGTGCATGTGTACCATTATGCCAATCTCCACCTTTTCCCCAAGTACCGTGTGGTCACTCACCCTGTTGAGGTTGTGTTGTGTCCTGTCGAGCAGTGTCCGATCAACCGACTCCGGCCACGGTCTCCACACTGATGACTGTCAACACCAGCTCCTCCATGTCATCCAGGATGAGCTGTGGCACTCGGCCCCCACCTCCACTCTGCGTTGCTGCCTTTTGGTTGGCGGAGAGTTTCTCCTTGATCTGCCGCTTGATGTTATACCATCGCCTCTTGACCTCATCCATTGTCCTCTTGTGCTCCCAGACGGCATTCACCTTGTCCATGAAGTCCCACCATATTCCATTTTTGGTGCCCATTGACACGTTGGAGGTGATGAACAGTTGTTGATGGCATTCCATCACCTCCGTGACTATGACCCTGTTCGCCTGCGGACTGAACTTTATCTTCCTCTGCCTCTTGTCCTTGCCCTTCCCTGTCCCCGAGGTCCCGGGCTGGTCTTCCGGGGTGCCTGTGGGGTTGTGCTCATCCTCTGTACCTGCTCCGGCTGCCTCCATGGTGCTTGTGTGTTGGTCAGTTTGTGTTTGGGTGTTTTTCTACTTTTATAGTGATTTTTCCCGCCTGCCTGGTGTGTGTTGCAGGCCTGGTGCTGCTTAGCGCTGGTTTCCTTATCGCGCTTTGGCCCATTGCATGTGGTTTGTGTTTTTGTCTCCATCGAGGTGGTTCTATCATGGACATTGTCTGCGGTTTCGTCCGACTATCGCATGCTACCGCCGCATTGTGAATTCCACGTTGACACCGGGTTATTTTCCTGCAATAGACTACGTTGTTGAAAGTTGTGTTACGCTGCTCTTGTGGTAGTTATCACACATTCTTGTGAATATACCCCTAAATATGTGTATAACTATAACCAGAGATAAATAAAAAAACTTGGGGTACAGGAAAAACTATAAGGTCATAACTAAAATCTTCTGCAAATCATTTTTCTCATGTCTTTTTTCAATAATTAATTTTTTGATTGTCAGCCATAATAGTGGTTTCAACATTCATTTGACTTCTTTCACTTACATGAGAAGCACTACTGTCCACCCCTTTGGTCTTGCTTCCAGGAGGATGCTGGACATTCTTTCTTTATCGAAGCTTCTGTTGCTGGTGATTGAATAATTGTTGCTTCTATGTTGGTAACTACTGACTTTTGTGCTAACTTCTTTTCAAGACAAAACAATCACCGTTTGACTGAAATGTTTTTCAATTTTATCCATGTGCTGTAAGTGCATTCTCCTTGTGTTCAGATACCACTTTTTGCAATGGCGATACCTGCTTTTATTGCAAACATCATGTAAAGATCCACAATCACTCACATACCAGAATGTGGGAAATATGTAACATATCCCAAAGCTTGGTTTTCAAATACATTTGAAGAAAGTGAAAATGTTTCTTTCAAATGTTTTTGATGTGGTTGCAATCATGATCTTGCATTTCTTCGATGGAAATGTACTGCTCCTTGGCTTCACACACTACACACAGGTACACATTAAAAAATAACTACAGAGCATAAAACGTCCCATCCAGTACAAGAAGCCAATGCTGCAAGCACTTCACTGGATCCCTTTGGCAACATGCTGCTTCTTTAAAGCAAGGAACAACCAAGGGCCTTGACTCTACTCAGTAAGACTGAGTCAAGTCCAACATATGTGAAGGCTCTCAGAACACCCATAGCCTGGAAAGCATTGCACTGGAGTCAAAGACATCTGATAAGTATTTAACTTTTTGCATCTGCATTTTCCATCTCTGCACCCTGGCTTTGGAAAAACTGCTTAGTATCAATCAGGAGAGACAAACCAATGTACTAAAATATCTTTAAGGGATATCCTTAAAGCGTAATGCATAAACATTGGCAAATAGTACTATTTAGCTCTTGAAATCAAGGGGAAATTAGACACTATGCATTGGACTTTCATTATGAAGGTGAAGGAAACCAGGGCAAAATGTTTTTGTGATTTATTTTCCATTGAAAATATCTGTGGTATTTTTTGTGAAGTAGCACTCCTTGATTGGTAAAAAGGGGTATTCCCATGCAACCACACATATAATAATAACATCTCTAGCCTCTAGCAATTGTAGACAGGAATTTTCATCAAAATCTTATATTAACCTACAGGTGAAATGTTTTAATTCCGCCATACCTTTTAAACTTTGCATATGTGCTACCTTGTACAGCACACATGCAAGATGTGAAAGGTATTCAAGGGCAGTTTATGTACTTCCAGTATACAAACGAGTGCTTGACAGAACATAAACACCCCAGCACTTGTATGCAAGTATATGTTGGTACATGGTGTCCTAAAGTGCACCAGTTATGAGAGAGAGAAGAAAACTGCAATATTTAAGTAGATTTGGTGCTGGTTTTCACTTTTCATTTGATGCAATGCAGTACAACAAATTTGGTTGTGGTGCTGCTTTGTATCACACATTAGTCATTTTGCAAAACCTGAAAAAACAGCACCATAAATCTGATATTTGTGCTGAATTTGGTTGTGCTCTTGCCTGTAGCATGAAGGCTAATCTCTCTTTTGATTCCCTTTTTAGCTTTTGTACCAGAGTATCTGCTCTCTTAATGCCACAAATTCTTGCTTCTGATTTTTACGAACATGCTAGGGATTGCTTCATACCCTGAGTCTGTTTTTCACATAACTCAAACATTCAGTAAAGCCCCCCCATTACTACATTTCCTCTGGATTCTTATCATCTCCCCAAATGGGATACGAGTAACCACCAAAGCAGGATGTGCACTATCTGCTCTTAAGATGTTATCGTTGGGTCTCTTTGCAGAATAATTTACTTTGTATACTGTTATTTAAGCTATACAACTGTACATTCAAGAAAGTAATCACACACTAACTGTAATCATTTAGATAACAAACATACTCTTTTAGATTATCTGTCCAAATAATCAAAACATCATCTATAAAATGAACCCAAAAGGATATAATCCATCCACCTGCCTGCTAGTGCGGACCAGGCATTCTGCCCCCCGTAAAGAGGTTGGCATAAGAGGGTGCAAATCTGGAATCCATTGCCCTACCTTGGTACCATTCCTCTCAAAAAGGGAAAAAAGTGTTCTTAAGAATCAGATCACTCATTTCTAACAGTATTTTAGAATGCTCCACAAAACTAGCATTCCTTGTAAACAAGAAGTGCTTGAGTGTGTGTTGGTCCCGATAGCTTGCAATGCAAGTGTAGAGCCCTACTGCATCTAATGTTACAAAGCTCATACTTGAATCCCATACCACATCCTGCAGTTTATTCAAAACATCCATAGTATCATGGATTTATGAGGGTAAATTCACAACCAGAGGTTACAGAAAAGAATCAGCCTATTCTGAGAGATGTTCAGTCAGGCTGCCTATGCTGGAAATTATTGGTCTACCTGGGGGAGTTTTTTTTTAATTAAGAATTTTTGGCAACATGTATATGAATAGCAACCCAGCGTTAGTGATACTGAGATACCTAAATTCACCATCCCCCGGGAGCACAATCTCTTTCCGCTTCTCAAGTGGGATTGTTGTGCATTTTCTTGTAGCAATTGACATCACCCAATTGTCTTATTTCATTGTTGTAATCTGTCCTCCACATGACAGCAAAATATCCCCTATGTCAGCCTCTCTTATTTCGGTTGAATGATTTCAGAGCAAATCCGCTAAAGCTTTTCTCTCTTCTAAGGTTAAATTAGCTCATCTATTCTGGTATGCCTCTTTCTTAGGTGCAATTGTCATCCATCTCTATATCTAGCATAACATATAGATCTTCGACTTCCAACTCTTCTTCATTAGAAAGTGATAAAAGCACACGTTCATCATGGATATCAAAAATTGTGAGATCAGATCGTTTTATTTGCCAACGTGCAGGTACAACATGCTTCTTATTCATGGCAAAAATACTTTTTAACTTCAGTCGCCTGGCAAATTTATAGAGGTCAATCTGTATTTCAGTGAAATTGCAACACATATCTGGCCAAAAAGTAGGACCATGTTGGAAAACCATGAATTCTATTTCATTGAGAGCTCTATCTGAAAGGTTTATCACATGTAGACATTTCTGACCCTCTAACCTTATTGAAGGAGCCCACTCATTAGGACTTGAGTTTTTTTCCTGTTTTGGCTACAGGTTCCAATCCTTGTATTTTTGTGTTTTCATATACCCGTCCTTGTTTTCCTGTTTTTGTTCCTCCTTCCTTAGTTCATACATTGAATTTCCTCAGAAAAAGAGGAACATTACGCTGGCTTAGGCCCTGTCATGATGTTGGGATATGGATCATCATTAGAGGTAAGATTTGAGCTACTGTAATTTACAGAACCTAATTCAGCTAATTGTTCACTGTTTTTTGCATTTTTAAGTTTATTAACTTCATGAAAGTTCTTGGCAATTGTAAAGATACAACCTCCATTAGAATCTTTTTCACCTCTTCTTATTTATTTTATTTGATTTTCTTTCCTAAAGCTGAAGTTGATGGTTATTGATGATGTTTTTCATTACCATGAGGCCTACCCCACTCATAGGGTAAAATTGGGGATTCCTTGTTACATTTAATAAACTACAACTTCCAATTGGGAGCAGGGAGCCATGTCGTGTTTGATATCAATGAAAATATAATAATAAAGCCTCTTCAATGGTAGTGTTGGATTTTTCCTACTCTTATATCTTTGTACCTGCATCCTATTTTGGTTCCCACGACGGTGTAGTTGACAGTAAAACTTTGTGAATTCCTCCCAAAACATTCACACAAAGTAGGGATTACGTATGCCTCAAAAGGCCATCTGCTGGCAGGATGGAGGGGCAAAGATTTGCCCATCCCCACTTACAACTGAATCAGGTGTGTTCTCCCTTCACACAAAGAACCTTACAACTCCATATTGTCACTGCAGCCAGCTTGGAGTCAGGCCATGGGTGCCAGGAAATTCCATTCCCTTCAAAGAACCTTTCTAGAAGCTTCCCCCACCTTTTAAAGGAAGGGCACAAGGTAATAAGAATTTGACTTCCAGACCCATTCTTGAGTTCATATCTGGACAAGTGGAAGGACTCTAAGAGGACTTTCTGCTGCTGTGACCTGCTGTACACTCTACACTACTGCTTGTTGTACCTGTAAGGGCAGTTTGCTGCCTGGAACCTGCCTTGCACCCTCAGGAACTAGCCCTACTGCTTGAGCCTGATGAGTACAGGCCTCAGCAAGGCCTGCAAATGCAAAGGGTTCGCCCTTCTGTGCACGGAGTCCTCAGACTACACAAATAAATTGGCACGGAAACTGGAAATACAAAAACATAGCTTGATAAACCTTTAAAGGTGGTACTACAGCCCACACAACACTCTACAGTATTGTACAGGGTAGCACAAAGAACTCGGACACACAGTCCCCTTTTATACACAAAGAAGGGGCTCATAAGTAGGCGGATACAACTCAAAACATGATTTACAACCATATGTGGACATTTCTTGAACATGATCGATACATGGGAGGAGTTAACGGTTCTTGAGACCTGCCGAAATACACATTCCTATCTACGCTAATCAGAGACAGATGTGACTCCTACTGAGCATGCGCTAGACGCACAAAAGAACTATTTATAGCTTGTTGCTAGGCAAACTTCAGAGATGACTAGCAGAGAGGTAGGACTCGCCTCATGTCGGGCCCATGGCAATGTATGGCATACAAGATGGAGGCCAGAAAACAAAATGGAGTCTGGCCGTATTTAAAGTACTAGCGGGAAAACGAGCAGAAAGACACAATAGCATGTTTTCAGCTAATGCTTAACACTATCGCTGTTTCATTTACAACAGACGACCCTTTCAGCATTTGCTGAAGGCATTCGGTTTTCTTGGATAATCTAACTACTCATCGTTTATATCGATGCTCATCATTTCAGCTATCTCTCTAGTTATATTTTTCTGATGGACAGCCTCAGCAACGGATTGTTTATTAGGCACACAAAATGAAACACATAAAGAACATTTCATTGGACTACATTGGATACATACATAGCACGTAAATATGATTTCAATAACTATACAGAGTCCAGTAAGAACTTTCCAAACCCATGTGGAGATCAGAGTCCAGAACCAACCCGAGAACGTCCAAGTCCCATTTTCAACAGTTATATCAGCTGCAATCTTACGCAGTTTATTGATGGCTTTGTACACAGAAGGAGTATGGTCGGGGATGAAAACACAACAACTACTTCCAATAATTCTACAAGCCCCTCTGCTAACATCACATCCAGCACCATCCTGTTTTGCAATGCAACAATTCTAGTAATTTGTAGTTCTTCTGTGAGATTGCCAAGAGCTGCGGCAGTTTGATTAGTAACAGCTTCTACTACTCTCGTTAATCGTCGTATCTTTCTACTATTCAGAGCAGCTCCCACGAAGAAAAACAATCCTAAATTGAAATCTATATATTGCTGCAAACTGGTGTCTGTCTGATCAATATCATCAACGGACATGGTTCGTTTGTATCTGTTTACGGTCACATTATTCAGTAATTTCAAATCTTTATGATAAGATGCAGGTGCCAAGAATACAGGTGGTAGTAAAAACAATACATAACATACTCCAGACCACCCAGCTGGTAATCGATAATAGCCTCTATTTCCACATACGAAATAAGTATTATGAGAGGCAAGAAATGTGCTGTTGTTTAACCCATCAATATTCAATACAACAATACAATCACTAATACCTACAGGAATGTGGCCTACACTTTGTACACATAAATCTGCTTGTGTTTGGGCTACTGATATCACAAATTTTTCGTTTCCGACAGTGTCTCTAGTGTTCGTAAAAATATAAGGCGTTGAATCATTGTCCGGTCGATATTCTTCCCACTCCCATATAGTTCCGTTGGCTTGTGGATAGCCTTCCTTATCTTGATGGCATTCTTTATTCAGTCTGAAAAGCAATCTACCCACTGTGGGTTTTCTCGTAGCAAAAAGCAAAGTATACCATGCTCGACAAGAGCCATTATGAGAGAAAGGGAGAGATATGAACGGTGTTCCCCCTTTTTTTTGGTGTGCCGGCATCATCCCTCATATCCAACAGTTTGTGGCATTAGTAGCAACGTGGGTATGATGCAGCATCTGAATGAAAGTGTTATTCAAATAAGACTGTCGATGCTTCAACTCTTGACATGGGAGTGTATAGAAGAAATGTTCATCTGGGACTGGAGCAGAAACAACATATAATTCACGGGCAGGAACTTTATCCTCTACAAACCACGTTATTGTAGCAACAACTGCTACAACAGCGATGAATCCTACAGAGCAAAAAAATCTTCTTCTTATCCATTCGAAAAAATGTACAAATAGTATCTTCCTGTAACTAAAGTGTTGTCAGTACTCTTCCCCCTAGGTAGCCGTTGATTTCTTCACCAGCGGGCCAAGACGGGTGTCACTACACTAATGCAGGGCTGATCCCCCCCCCTTGCCTCATCGGCTCTCCGTTTCACTGACCTAGGGACCGTTCTGACAACTTCTCACACAATTGCAGGCTCTTTCCTTGGTCGCAGATTATATCTTCTTGATCCAGGGATTGTCGGGTCCGGGAAGAACTCCTCAGATTCGTCAGGTACCACAGCACAGCCTCTCTCCGCAGTCAGGATTTCTCGATGGTCGGTCAATACAGCAGGCTCCACCAGGCCAGGTTCCACCTTCCGGCAATAAATGGAATGGATCCAATTTTTCAGGTTGGTGACCCACACCGCTGTTCTTGTGGCTAGAAGGACTTGTTCGGGACCACACCACCTCGACTCCAGACTGCTTGACCTCTTAAAGGATTTCACAAGGACGGAGTCACCAGGCCGGAGATTATGGCCTTCTCCTGTGGACCGGTCCGGGAGTGCTTCTCGAACCTGTTGATGAATGGAAACCAAACTATCAGTTAATTGTGCCAAATAGTCATTCATTAAAACACAAGGTACATCGTACACTGAGCTTGGTTTGGGACCCCCCATATGTTCATGGGGCACCCGAATACAATCTCGTAGGCCTGTTCGAGAATGCTGTACTGATACGATAGACAATAATGCCAGAGGATTAGAGAAGTAGAGGCATGTATTTTTGCTATCTTGAGTTTTAGCGTGCCATTGTACTTTTCCACCAATCCCGCTGATTGCAGGTGGAACACTGCATGAAACTTCTGCGTTATCTCCAATCCTTTCAGGACATACTTAACAACGTCAGCTACAAAATGAGGCCCGTTGTCACTCCACAACAATCTGTAAACACCGTATCGAGGAAAGAATTCATTCAATAGCACCTTGGCAGTAGTCATTGCAGTATTGTCCTTCGTAGGGTATGCTTCAATCCATTTGCTGAATGCACAAACCACAACCAGGACATACTTTAGATTATTACAGCGTTCCAGCTGAATATAATCCATTTGCAATACTTCAAAAGGCGCAGTAGGTGTCGCAAATCCTCCTGCTGGAGTTTGTGTCCCTTTTCCTGGATTGTACTTAAGACAAATCATGTAGGTCTGTACTACTCTCTTAGCCGTGCTAGCAATCTCTGGATGCTCCCAAACTTGCATAATCAATTTCACAATTGCCGAAGCTCCAACATGTGCTAGCCCATGTGCCATTTGAACCATAGGTTGTACAAAGGCTGTGGGTAACTTCCACCTATCAATCTGCTTATTCCTCTAACAACCTTCATCATCCCATCTCCATCCTTGGACCATTGCTCCCATTCTTTGTCGGAAGCGGTCCTTTGTATCTCTAGCACCTCTTTCCTAGCATCGTGCCACCACTCAGCTTGTGACTTCACAACGTACATCGGAGTGGAGTCAGGCTGCATCGCAGTTTCACGTGCTACTCGGTCTACAAAAGCATTGCCTTGTCCCACTTTATCTGTCACTTTCTTGTGTGCGCTACATTTCACTGTAGCTATCTTCTTTGGATAGGTCAATGCAGTCAAGAGGTTATGTACTAATTCTCCATACATTATCTGTGCTCCATGTGATGTCAAAAAGCCCCTTTCCTTCCAGAGCAGGCCGAAGTCATGCACTACTCCGAAAGCATAGCGGCTGTCCGTATAGACATTCATGCATAATCCTGCACTAAGCTCACATGCTCGTGTCAACGCTATTAGTTTTGCTGCTTGACCTGATTTCTGGGGTATGCGTGCTGTCTCCACTATTGTGTGTAGTGTAGTAATTGCATATGCTGCTGAGGTAGTCCCATCTGGTAACTTCAAGCAAGACCCATCCACCAGCAGCTCTCCATCCACATCTGTAAAGGGTGTATCTTGCAAATCAATACTGCCCTTTGTCTGTTCGTCAGTCACAAAGACACACTCATGTGTCTCTTGCGCCTCAGGCCTAGTCACCGGAAAGGGCAACAACGTAGCTGGGTTTAGTGTTGCACATCTCTTCAGTGTAATATGAGGAGCCAACAGCGTTAGCTCGTGACCTGTTAGACGAGCACTAGTCAGATGCTGCGTCTTTGTTTGATTCAAAAGGGCATCGACAGCATGGGGGCCAACACTAACAGCTTATGAGATAACACAATCCCCTCACTATGACGTATTGACACAGCTGTTGCTGCAACTGAGCAAAGACAACCAGGTAGTGCTTGAGCAACAGGATCAAGCACTGCCGAGAAATATGCACAAGGGTGCTGTTTGTCACCGTGCATCTGCACTAACACTGATAATGTGCATCCATCTCTCTCATGTACATACAATGTAAAAGGCTTCGTGTAATCAGGGGTGCCTAACACTGGTGCTGAACAAAGAGCCTGGCAAAATTGTTGAAAAGCATTCTCACACTCATTTGTCCAGGGAAGGGGAAGTGGAGTATCCTTTGTCAAAAGTGCTAACAGTGGTTTAACTATGTGTGAAAACCCTAATATCCACTGTCTACAAAAGGAAATGAGACCCAAGAAAGCTCGGACATCTTTATGCGTGGAGGGTGTTGGTGTATCCAAAATTGCTTGAATACGATCAGGTGTAAGTGCACGCCCCTCCTTAGACAAAAGGTGACCTAAGTAGGTTACCTTTGGTCTACAATATTGCAATTTCTTTTTCAATACTTTGTGATTGTGCGATGCCCAAAATACATGACCAAAATCTTCCAGCCCTACACTCCAGGGCGCCTTTTGCGCTCTAGTCATCAGCAGCTACTGCAGGTACCCAGAGTAAAAAAGACCAGACAAGGCGGCCGTGCACTAGCCTATGCCGGACCAATACTCTGGAATTCTCTGCCCCCGGAACTAAGATTTCTCTCTAGTCACCTGACCTTCCGGAAAATTTTAAAAACCTATCTGTATTCTAGTAAATAATGCCCTGTAGCTTTCACCTTCTGTTTGGACACACAATCAAAATCAGAACACTCTTTGTTGCAGCAATAGCGCGGAGATACCCCTTCGGGGGTCTAGTCTGGCGCTTTATAAGAATATAAAATAAATAAATAAAATAAATAGCAAAGACAATGTACACTCCTCACATTGTTCGGGGGTATTGGCTGCCAACAAGATATCATCGACATATTGTATAAGCGCCACACCTTCAGGTAGAATGAAAGGATCCAATTGTCGTTTCAACGCTTGGCTATAAATGCTAGGACTCTCGGTATAGCCTTGAGGAACTCTACAAAATCTGTACGATCTATTATTCAAAGTGAATCCGAAAAGATAATGGCTGTCAGGAAGAATAGGGATCGAGAAGAAAGCGTTCTTCAAGTCTATA
Organism: Lissotriton vulgaris; assembly: GCF_964263255.1. Classification (NCBI taxonomy): domain Eukaryota; kingdom Metazoa; phylum Chordata; class Amphibia; order Caudata; family Salamandridae; genus Lissotriton; species Lissotriton vulgaris. The sequence goes on along the minus strand of NC_141696.1, from coordinate 1,087,542,562 downwards.
ACAGAGAACGTGGTCACAGTTGGCGGGACCAGAGTAAGAAGTGTTGTAATGTCAGAAACCACTGGGTATTGAGGTATCACTATCTTATTCACCTCCCTCAGATCGATAATAAATCGATAGATCCTAGTGTCAGTGTCTTTCTTCAAAATCGGTAGTATAGGACTGTTACACACATTGTATGGAACTTCTTCAACAACCCCTACTTTAATTAGATCCTGCACTATCTGTGTAAGTGCCTCCTCCCCCTCCTGTGAGATTCGATACTGAGGCAGGCGTGGCAACACAGCTCCCTCATTTACACTAATGTGTACCAGGGGAATGATCATCTGTCCCACATCAGTATCTGAAGTAGCCCACAAGGTACGAGGTAAAGAGGCCAATGCAGTATCTTCTTTAATTGTACACACTCTCTCCATTGTCGGATAGTTGCCATTCAAGATAACACGTACTCCCTCAGGGGAGCATCGTATCATGGCCCGAAAATGTTTGAGCATATCCACACCCACAATATTATCAGGCGTGTTTGGGGAGAGAAAAAATGGACATGGTGCAACAAACTTATCTACATGAAGTGCAAGAGGTTGTGATAGTAGGCTAAGAGAAGGCGTTCCATTGAACCTTATAAATGTAATTGTTAAGCCAGACAGGGCAGCCCTCGGAACCAATTCTTTAGACAAAGCGCTACGAGTAGCTCCTGTATCAACCAGGAACCGATCAGTAGAACCCAAAACATGTGCTGTAACATAAGGACCCCTCTGATCTACTGGCACTTCGACTGATTCCTTACCCCATCCTACGCAATCCTATGTATACTGTGAATCGTGATGTTCAGGAGGTGCATACTCAGACATTTGACATTGATTCCGTTGATCAAAGACTTTAGACCCATCTTGCGGTCGCATACTAGAATCAAACCTAGCACGATCATTCGTGTTGCCCCTAGAACCCGAACAACCTCCCCTATTTCTCATCGGTCCCTGCCCACGCTCTTGCCGCTGTGCGCGCAGCAATGGACACTCTTTCGCCCAATGGTCTCTCTGCCTACAATATGCACATTGATCCCAGGCCACATCAGTACGGTCCAAAGAAGAACCAGAAAAATCTCGACCGCCCCTTTCAGCACCTCTACGAGGCGGTCCATACACTTGTGCTAACATAACCTTCATTTTTAAATCCTTAGATTTCTTTTCTTCATTACCCTTCGCTTCTAGTTCCTGACGCTCATAATACTGAGCCATCGTCAGGAGGGATGCCGGTGACAAAGTCTTCCAGGAGCTTTCACTCGCTTTCAATCGGGCTGCCACTCCTGGCAATAAATTCGAAACATACTTATCAACAAAAAGATGTCGGCCCATGTCGTCTGTAAGCGACTGACCGCTGAAATCATGAAAAGTTTCCTCAAATCGTATAAAGAAATCTGAGACCGATTCATCTACATTCTGTTTACACGATGCTAACATAGTCCAATCAATCTTTTTAGGGGGAATAATTGTTTTTAGCTTAGTCAAAATGGCAGCAGGAAGATCTAAAATCGTCTGGGGCGGTTTCTGCGCAGGTTTCCTGCCTCTATCCTCATCTTCATGATCTGTCCATTTGGCTTTGAAAATTGCAAGATTGTCTACTTTCTGCACAGATCTCCACATATCTGGGGGTAATATAAGTCCAAAAAATAAATCAATATCGGCCAGAGTCATAGTACAGTAATTTAGGGCCCCCTCAACTTCCTCATAAAAGGCGGCAGTATTCTTTTGTGGATCGGGTAATGCAGCTTTTAATGTCATAACATCTGCTCCATTCCATGGAGCATAAACCCAATTATAGATAAAATACCCTTTAGCATCAGGAGACCCTCTATCCGAACCAGTACCCGCTCCTTTAGGAGGAACGTACAAAGGCGCGGCCTCTCGCATCGGCTTAACATGCACTGCATCGATCTTATCTGAATAAAAGATGGATGGCTGCTTCCCGCCGCCAGTCGTATTTGTTTTCTCCTCTTCCGCCTTCCTTTTTCGCGCCTCATCCCGTAGCCGACAAGTCTCATCCCGCAACGCAAACAGCCGTCGGACCGCATCAGGCACCTGATAAGGCAGGAGAAGACCATTATGCAAATCTTTAGAATCAGCCACCACATCATTTGGTTCAAGAACATTGAAATATTTCCGAAAAGCTGTAACAACTTCATCAGAAAGAGTCTCGGCAAAGTATAATTTCTCCCTATCCTGCCATCCTTCAAGATCCTGCATTAGGTCAGAAAGAGAAACAGTAGCTTTGACAACCCAATAAGCAGTCTTTCGGAGGTCAGCAATACGATCGGCCGATAACATGGACCGCGTATCCACCTTCTCTGCGAGCGATCCAGAATCCTGACCTCCTCCTCTCGGAGCGGACGGACCAGCGTACGGGGGCGGAGAGCGATCTAATAACAAAAAATCATCATCATGTTTATTAAGAACAGGATAAAGAGGCTGTGGAACAGCATACTGGCCAGATACCTGCAACCGACGTTCTTTTTCCTGATTTTCTTCTAACTCCTTTGCTTCACACTTTTTCGACTCTTGCGCTCTCTCACGCTCACTCTTTTGTTGCTCTTTCTCAATCAGCGCCTGCTCACGCTTCTCACGCTCTCGCACCTCTTTCACCCACATATGTATGCATTCAAACATGTCTTGCCTCACTTGTTGCTTAAACATACACTACTCCACATACTCAATTTTCCGCAAATCAAACGATCCATACAGAGGCCACCATAACTCAGGATCTTTTTTGGTATACTTCCTCCATAACGTGCTGTACATTATAGGGTAAAGACCAAATTTAACGTACATATCCCTATTCGGCGTCCCTTCCGGGGGAGCCGACTGTGATTCCTCAAGTCTTAACCTGTCACTTCCAAAACATCAGCACCACTTACGGAGTGCGCCGAAAACAGGCATGTAAAAAATGCAATATTATAATTAAAATGGCACTTAAAACGTTGCGCCGCTCAAATCCAAAGTTCAGGAGAAATATCTCCACATTGCCTGCCTATATGTGTTGCAAAGCATATTCCCAAATTCAAACCAAAGATATGACTAGTCACTTCAAACAAATTAGTCACAGCAAGCGTATCCTAAAACTGCCTTGCCAATCAAGACTTCTAAAAGCTCGCAGCAAGTACCGTACAACGGTTCTTACCAATCAAGAGCGTCCAGATTCCAACTGCCAAGTTCCAAATGCGCCCAAACGTCCACTATGCGGCAAACCGACAGAAGAGGTCTCAGTCGAGGACCGGCGCCACCCAGATGGTCAGATCGGAAGAGAAGGAAGAATACCTTGGGATGCCAGGACTAAAGGCGCCGCTGGCAGTGATCACGTCCCCGGAAATGTTCCAATCCTTCGTCACGACCAATCCTTTGAGCATCCGAGTCGTTGATGAGCCCCACGTGACGGGCGCCAATTGATGAGTACATGCCTCAGCAAGGCCTGCAAATGCAAAGGGTTTGCCCTTCTGTGCATGGAGTCCTCAGAGTACACAAAGAAATTGGCACGGAAACTGGAAATACAAAAACATAGTTTAATAAACCTTTAAAGGTAGTACTACACCCCACACAACACTCTACAGTATTGTACAAGGTAGCACAAAGAACTCGGACACATAGTCCCCTTTTATACACAAAGAAGGGGCTCATAAGTAGGCGGATACAACTCAAAACATGATTTACAACCATATATGGACATTTCTTGAACATGATCGTTACATGGGAGGAGTTAACAGTTCTTGAGACCCGCCGAAATACACATTCCTATCTACGCTAATCAGAGACAGATGTGACTCCTACTGAGCATGCGCTAGACGCACAAAAGAACTATTTATAGCTTGTTGCTGGGCAAACTTTAGAGGTGACTAGCAGAGAGGTAGGACTCGCCTCATGTCTGGCACATGGCAATGTATGGCATACAAGATGGAGGCCAGAAAACAAAATGGAGTCTGGCCGTATTTAAAGTACGAGCAGGAAAACGAGCAGAAAGACACAATAGCATGTCTTCAGCTAATGCTTAACACTATTGCTGTTTTATTTACAACAAGCCCTGCATCTTAACCTGTATCGAGGACTACCCGAGTTACTCCAAGTGCTAGTTTGCTGACCTCCTGTTCAGAGCCACAGGAACACATCATCTTGAACCTGTACCTGGGCCTAGCCTGAGAGAGTCCTGAATCATCAAGATAAGCCCCCCGGTCCTGGACCATTGGTTTTGGTGCCAAAAGTGCTCATATAGTCAAATCTCAGAGCTCAGGACTTTGAAACATTTTGCCAAAAACTGCTCTGAGAACCAGGAGAAGACCATGACCAACTTGTTCTCATATTTGCTAAGGTGCATTGCGGGTCAGATTAACTTTGCAGCTTCTCCCACTACATTTTTCTCTGCAGCAGCAAGTCCTTTTCAGTGGTCCCTTGCAAAAAGGATATCGACCTCAAGGACCTATCTTCAGCTAAAGCTCTTTACTTCATCCCGCTGGAGATTTTCGAACTCCATTTTGGTGACTAAGTCAGAAGGTAGAAATCTTCCCTGCAGCTTTGACTCAAGACCATCCAACGATGACGCTCTGCCCTTTGACACCTCCTGCAGCCTTGCCCCACTGAACGTTACCTTTTCAAACACTTTCTTTCAGAATTTCATCAGACGGCCATATGTTTCAACTTTGACCCAGTCTTGGATGACTAGATATCCGTGGGTGGCACGTTGCTCTTTTAGGTGTTCGTTTTTACTGAAGAGAAAAGAAAAGTATAACTCCAGTTCTACTGATTGGATTTTTGTTGTTCTCATGTCAAATACATTCTTAATATGTATTCTGTGTTTCTAAATTGGCTTGGAAATTTTCTCATGCTTTTTTTTCACTTTATTAATGTGTGTGTGCTGCATAAATACTTTACACATTACCACTAAGTTAAGCCTGAGTGCTTTTTGTGGCAAACTACCCAGGTTTCAGCATAGGTTAATTTAGTGACTTTTTGTGGTTGATCCTGCAAGAGATTGTGGCTGTTGCTTGATCAGGCCTCACACCCCAGTCTCAGTTGAGAAGAGGAGTTGGCCTAACGGCTAGGGCAGTCGACCTTGAATCTGGGGAACTGCATTCGAGTCTCTGCAATGACGCTGAACATCATGTGATTCTGGGCAAATCACTTAATCTCCTCGTCCCTAACAAAAAGGAATGTGTCCTCATGTAATGCAACTGGTGCTATGTAGGGTGCTCTGATACCCAATTCGGGTCAAGTTTGCGCTATATAAAACTCTGTAAAATAAAAAAAAAATAAAAACCAGTTTCTTACACTTTTATGAACAAATATAAAAGTAACATCCAATAAACCAAACGGCTAAGTCATTGACATACATACACACACATTGTACAATGCTTGCCCACAGTATAAACTAAAGGGTCTAGCTTCAACTTGTAAAGGGTGCTTCTTTGCTCATCATAAGAGGAAAAAATATTCATATAGATAATGTGGCCTGATTCACACAGATTACTATGTGATTATGCTCATCACAGTTTTTATCACATAAGCTTAAAACAAAGACAAACCCAATAAGTTCACAAGGTTCAGGGTATAGATAAAAAATAGGAAGTCATTTAGCATTGCATATAGTTCCAGGGTCTAGTAGTTCTTCACTTACCTCATTGCACTCTAGGGTTCCATGATGATCCAGACTCCATTCAACAGTCTGACCCCAACCTGAGGAGTTGGTGTGGTGTGCTTCTTGGGTGAGTTAAGGACAGCTGTTGCCAGCAGACCTGGTAAGAGGTAGGAAGATTATGTGTGTGCCTTGAATTGGTCCGAGAATAGAACCTAAAAAACTAACAAATACAAACCTCCACCTTCCTCCACATTCTCTGACCCCCAACCACTGCCAAATACTTTCCACTTGGATCACATACTGCCTCTCACCAGCCAATCCCTCTCCCCTCCACTGGCCCGAGTCAAGTCAGGCTCCCCTTCTGATATCTGTCCCGCATATGTTCTCAGAGATATCTTCTCTGCTTGTCCCCAGCCTCCCCTTACTTTTTTAAACGACTCTCTCAAACTGGGCCTTGTTCCCAACTTTCATAAGTCGGCAACAATAATTCCCATCCTAAAAAAAGCCAGGCACTGATCCGTCCTCCCCGTCCAATTATCGCCCTATCTCCCTTCTCCCCTTCCTTGGTAAAGTCCTTGAGTCTCACATCACCAAAGTCCTCAGCACATTTGTGGAAGACAGCGGTTGCTTAGCATCATGTCAGGCAGGCTTCCGCCCATCACATTCCACCGAGAGGGTCGTCATTTCTGTCTTGGACAAGCTTAGAGAGGGGATGGACACCAACTTGCCCCAGGCCCTTGTCCTCCTTGATTTGTCCACCATCTTTGACACGGTTGATCATTCCACCCTTCTTACCCGTGTCAAGGCGGCGGGCATCGGGGGGTCGGCCCTGGCTTGGCTCGACTCCTTTCTTAGTGATCGTACTCAGGCTGTCCATCTCAGTGACTTCTCTGCTCCCTCATGCAAGGTGCAGTGTGGTGTCCCTCAAGCTTCTTCCCTTTCCCCTCTTTTGTTTAATTTGTACATCTTCCCTCTGATTTTTGCTTTACAGCACTTGGAGGTCATGGTCTTCAACTATGCTGATGACCTCCACCTTATTTTCAATCTTTCACACTCCCCTAGTTCTATTCACAATTTCCAATCAGTCATGATCTTCATCAGGGACTGGATGAACCACAACCATCTCAAACTGAACCCGGATAAAAGTGAGCTAGTACTCACCGGAGGTCATTGCAGTCCCTGGACCCCCACTTTTTGGCCCCCTTCTCTTGGTTCCCCCGTCACCCTCCCCTTCAGCTAAGACTTTAGGGATTACGCTGAACCAACACCTCACACTGCACTCCCATATTAGCACTGTAGTTTCTTCTTGTTTCTTCACCCTCCGTACTATTCGGAAGATCTCCCGTTTTTTTTCTTTCCCAGCCCTGAAACTCATTCTCATGGCGCTGGTTCTTTCGCGCCAGGACTACGGCAATATCCTGTACAACGGCATTCCTGCCTATGCCCTCCGACGACTCCAACTGGTCCAAAATCAGGCTGCCCGCCTTGCCTATGGTCTATCCAAATCTCATCATGTCACCCCTCTGCTTAAGGCCCTGCACTGGCTCCCCATCATAGAACGCGCCCTCTTTAAGCTGGACTGCACCACCTTTCAAGCCCGTGCTGGGACTGCCCCCGCTTTTATTAATTCCAAAATCAAGGCGTATACTGCCTGCAGAGAGCTACGCTCATCTTCTCAGTCCCTTTTTTCTGTGCCACGGTTCAAGAAGAACAAACAGGGGGGGATGAAATTTGCTGTTCTTGCCCCTACCTTCTGGAACACCCTCCCTCCCCACATTAGATCTGCAGTCTGCTATCTCAAGTTCCGCGGTGCACTAAAAACTTTTCTTTTCTTGCAAGCCTTCTCCCCTTAGCATCAGCCTCTCTGATTCCAAGGGGTTGCGTTCTTCAGCGCCAAGAAACCGCCTGGTAATCGTGCGCTCAATAACTACTTTTAACTTCAATTCAAATTCAAACCAACAGGTGTAGCTATAAACCAGCCAATCTGTTAACTCTCTAGCGTGGGTGGTAATTTTAAGCACATGGCTCCTATGCTGGTCACGTTGTGACAGAGAAACCTGTCCACTAAGATCTAAATCAGGCCTTAAGTCCTGTCTTGCTACATAATAATCAAAACTAAAATATATAAAAAGAGACAACTCCATCGCTCAAATACATTATTAAGAAATGCTGTAAATTAGAGTGGTCAGACATGTTTTAAACCCCCTGCATTATAGAGAAGCAATACAAAGTTGGCAGCAAGATAACTAGTGTGCACCATATAAGAGATGCTTGCTCGCTGCCTAGCACCTGAGTCAGTGCTTGTTTTTAATTTGGAAGTGATGTTGGGCATAGGACCCTATCTAATTTGAATCAAAAACATTGTGAGGGTTGCCTTCTCAAATATAGGATGGGCATTGTTCATTATAAGTTGTTGTTTTCAAAGGGTCACAAACCATCAAACACCAATGTACTTAAGTTTTTTTTGTGGTTATACTTAAGTATCTGGTATCCATGTTGAGAGGTAGGGCTTTTACAAACTGCATTCTGAGCTTGTTATACGTGCAGATGTTTTCAAGCTCACTTAACAGCTATACTGTGACTTTTATTTTTATCATTTCATAGGATAAACTTCTTTCAATATCATTTACTGTTTTTATGAACACAGATTTGTATTGTTTTGTTTTGTTATTGTATCTATTTGTTTCATTTATTTTTATAGTTATTTAACTAAGTATAATTAATAAACTGGAAACTGTAAAAAGGAAGCAGCCTACTTGAGCATTCATTTGGTATTTAGGTAGTGAGGATCAGTTATATTCTATTCAATTTAAGAGAAAGGGATGTGTGGTCTGGAAAAGAAAAAATAGATTTGGGCATATTGAGTCATCTGCGCCATAAGGCATGCACATTAAGAGGTCTCACTTGCATCAATACAGTGATAGTTTATTACGATTCTTTAGATAAGTGTATATTATAGAAAGAATGCTCATGAATGGATTGATGTCTGCATTTAATACCTTCACGACTATTCCAATGTCTCTCAGTTTTTGAAAACCAGCATCTAGTAGTCTAAATGGGGGCAAAAAGGAGGTGACCTTTGCAAAAAGCCCAGTTTTTTTATCTTCCAAGAGCGAAAGTTTTTTTTAGTATTGATGCTGAGTGTGCTGTCCTACTCTATCTGTTTCAACTCCCTGTTTTCTGTATGTATGTATGAAAGTCTTTGTATGAAATTGCTTTACTGCAAACTTAGGCAAAATGCAGCAAACCACAGTACATGGTCAAAGACAAGCACACAATCAACGAGTAATAGGAGAAGAAGCTTGTTTTGGGCCAATTAATGCGCTCTGTTCCAACAAATTCTCCAATTCTATTTGTTTCTCAAGTATAACTTTGCGGCTCTTTCATCAAATGTTTCTCACTCATAATTCGTCCAAGTTATTTTCAGTACATTTTTGCTCCTATGTGGAAGCTTGTACAGGGATGTGAAATGCTGGCAGAAGCACACGAGAGGCTTTCCAGAGCCGTTTAAGGTATTTAAAATATTTTAAGGTAATAAATGAATCTTTCATGTTGTATTATATAGCAATTATGCCTCATTACTGCCAGCAAAGTTGCTGAGAAAATTTGTAACACTTTATTTTAAATGGAATGGAATGAACTACAATAGAAACCTTTATTACAACTGCAGAAATAGCAAAATAATTAATCACAGAAGGTAATGAATTTCAGTGGAAGCAATAATGATGTGACAGCATGCGCACATTATTATTACTTTTTCAGGAACCTAATTGATCAAGATGTTATATTTATGGATGGATGTTAAAAAACGTCCTATTATAATTAATTGCTATCATATAACATATAAACGAAGGTGTTGTAAATCAAAAATGTTGCAAAACGGTCCAGAAACTACATACTTTACAGTATGAACGTACAAATTAAAGTTTACTTGTAATTGTGGTTTTAATGTGATATACATTATATAGTCACTTAGCTTAGTACAGAACCATGCTAATAAAGCTTCCATGCATATGTGTGTGTGGAGACAGAACATCTTTTTTGTTGTCTTTAAACCAATACATTTCCTTGAACAGATATCACAGAATGCAGCTCACAAGTGGTAGAAATGTTACGCGGCAGGAGTTATTCTATATATTCGTGTATTTGAAATTTGACATATTTCTCTGTGTATGAGATGCCATCTGGATTGCAATACATTCATAATTTATTTTAATAGCTGCCTAGAGCAGCTAAAATTCCGGTGTTTTTTCACGTGTGACACGCAATGGTCTAGCCTTAGACTATTACAGATGCAAAAAGAGACTAACAATAGTAATGTGTAGGTTAAATTCCCAAAATCATCTCATCAATATGAACGCGGGATGATTTAAAAATTAGGCATATACTCATATTTCTCTTCCATTTTGAATCGATTTCCGACTTTTTAACTTTTCTTGGACATTTAATCAAACCAAAGATATCTTGGAGTACTTTATTCTTTCCAGATTTACATTTAAAGTGGCCAATACGCAAATATAAATGCACAGTAATAGTGCATTTACACTTCTTAATATTTCTATTTTTCTCTGTCACAAAAGTGTATCCTAGTTAACAAATATTATGTCCTCATACACATGAATTCCTGTTCCTATTGTTTTTATCCTAAGCTTAAGTTGTGCCCAGTCAGCATACAAAATGAGCTCCCCACCGCGGCCCAATAATGAGTTATTTTTGTGATGTATGGATAAGGATGAGAATTTGTTTTCCACAAATAATATCCGTTACACTCTTCCATCTTTTCCCCACGTTTTTTACCATGGAGTAGCCTGAGAAAATAGCCACCATACACAAATAATTTTTTCGTAAAAGTTGAATAGTGAAAAATAGCATCTGGATATTTTCTTTGCCATGGGTACCCCATTCTAAGCTATCAAAGTTATCAAAAACAATAAGAGAGGAAAATATATTTTTTCGCCACTGCGTATGATTCGTTGTTAGTGGTACTCAATATTTCTTTTTTATGGTTTCTGTAAATTTGTGGATAAATACATTTATGGAGTTTTGTAAATCTGAAAAACAATAATTTAGAAAGGTATTCATTTTCTGTATATCAATAATTTTCTGAGTTTTGCATACACACAACTTGATTCAAACAGCAATATAAAAATAATATTAGTTGTTCAACAAAATCGGTCTCACATCTATACTGTACAATGAACATGAAAAACGTCAAGGGCCAATGTAGATAGAACTAAATATCTTATTCTATCTCGGCAAGTGTCATGACTCAGCACCGCAATAGCATAATATTAAATCTCTTTATTCTCACACTGCTACACATATCTTACTCTTGTCTCAGATTGAAAACTTTTAAAGTCTCCTCTCCAATAACGGCAATAGCCCCATTAAAAGCAATAAGGACATTTCCATGAGACAACATTAAACCTGGTCGTATCATGTCCTTCATTTAGATTTTCTTTCAAGCCACCATTTGTCATTTACCTCACATTACTTTCATGGCAATTGTGACTAATTTTAGGATTTGATGAAGCATCCATGCTATTCAAAGGTCAATGGTACATGCTGTAGGAGCTACACAACATGGACATGCTTACACAGAGGACCAGATTTAGTAAGATTTTGCATTAGGATTGTGTGACTTTTGTAGCCCAGTCCGATGCAAAATCCTTTTTGGAATTTACCGAACCATTCGAAGTTCTTTTGTGTGGCTTTGCATTGTTTTGGAAATACAAAGCAGCGCATTCCAATGCATCCACCCATGTATTTAGAAGCAAACCCAGATTAACGAAGGCATATAAACATGTATCTACGTCAACATGGTATGTCTACCCACAGAGGCATAACAATAAGACCTATCTTTATTTCTCCTTATTGCTTCCTATTTCCATGCATGTGTTTAAGGATTGTAATTGTGCAGGAAATCATCCCATCCTGCACAAAAACAATCCTGTTCATATTGCAGACAACCTTACACCAAGGTGCAAAGGAGCCTGTGTTGGCTCGAGACAGAAGATAATGCACCAGTGCTGGGACAGAGCAGAAGTGCGCCATATCTTAGTAGAAAGGGCACCTTTCAATTCTCTCCCTTTCACGTAACAGAGTACAGAAAGTTGCCTTGCTACGTTGCATGAAGTAAATCTGATCCTAAGTAACTAACCTGTTCTCATAATCACTCAAACTGCTTTAAGCAGTCATTCTGCTTATAAATGGCCATTTCTTATGCAATTATTTAGTACGTCTTTTGACCAAGTTTGTAATCATTGGAGTATTTTGGTCTTCCATTGCCTACTTGTGGCTATGTATGCTACTGTTAGAGAGGTATAAAATTAACTCTTAGCTCAATGTGTGTATGAGGGCACATCAGACATAGTCTGTAATAGGGCTATTTTTGCAGTTAACAGAGTATATATTACCTTATTTCTTCACTGTGTTCTAAATCTGTGCGATATGTGTACCATGGCATGAATCACACTCAGAATATTGATGAAACTTGCCCCACACTACTTCCACACTCACTCACATGAATTCAGTCTTCCAGGCCTATGTTCAATGACGATTGTAAATGACACAAATACAAGTGCAATACCATCATGGTAGAAGGATGCAGATTGTGAAACTCTATTTTTCTAAACGATCAATCTGTCAATCTAAGGTGAAGCAATGGCAATTGTCCTTTCATTTTCATTTCCTTATGTCTGAAACAACACATTGATTCTAGTGAACCGGTCTGGAACAAAATATGTATATTCTCATCCTGCTTTTTGAAAAGTGTTTAAAACAGGTTCAAAGTGGCAGCAAAATGCATGCACCTCTGTCTTTGCTTTTAATGGACGTGCGAAAAAAAACACAAGTAAACAGTGATCATCCCCTTTGCAGTTTTATTGCAGCGACAATCAAACTTACATTCAACTTCAAGAATATTTTGTTTAATGGGCAACCGTTAAGCAGACACTGGCCAGATAGAGTGGATTGCAATAAATATCTGTGTGGAGCATTAACTGGCTTTTGAGACCACACTATTCAACGTTCACTCTTGGAAGATAAAAGAAACTGGGCTTTTTGCAAAGGTCACCCCCTTTTTGTCCCCATTTGGAGTACTAGATGCTGGTTTTCAAATCTAACAGTGCATTATAGCCTGCTAACCATCGCTCAGTGCCATTGCTCTCCCCACAACTTTTATGTGTAAATTGGCAACCCCAATTGACAAGAACTTTATCCCCCTTGTAAGTCCCCAGTATATGGTACTTGTGTTACCCATGGCATGCATGCTAAAAGGGTCCCAAGGGCTTGCAGGACTGGTGTGACCCAAGTAAGCTACTGAAAGCAGGCCTGTCATTGCAGGCTTCAGGCACAGTGCAAACTGCTCCATTTCGACTTTGCCCTCCCCATGTTTGGCAAAGTCAATGCACTGCCTTTAATATATGTCAGTCACCCCTAAGGAGGCCTGTGTGAGTCCAGGAGGCAGTTTATCTTATATTGAAGTTGTGGGCATGTAAACGAAAGCTTAAAGTCCCCATAGTGGCCTTTACCATTAAAGTAGGCTATAAATAATAGATGATCTATAGTGTGAAATGGGCTGGCACTCGTGCAAACCCGAGGTTGGCGGGTTCCATATTGCACCACCTAATATGTTGTGTTTGGTATCAAACAACATACCTTGTCATAGCTGACACAAATCACTATCGAGGGCCATTTGGCATGCACCAAGGTGGCTACCATAGAGTTTGCCCACTTGGTTTTCTCAGCTTTTCTGTGCTCTGGCCGGCAAACTACACATTCTGCCACCAAGACAGGATTCTGACGCCCTGCCAGGCAGTGTGATCACTCCCAGAATGTGGTCACCTCAGGGGCAGGTTAGCCGCTGGAGCAAGAAGCCCATTGGCTACTCATGACCCCAGAACCTCAGTTCCGAATCAACCTGCATCAAAGAGGACAAAGAAGAGTCCTGTGTCTGCGATAACATGACTTGCACAAACAAAAAGAGGGATATTCTGCACCTGTGGTAACGCTCATTGAACTGCATGATCGAGAATCACCCTAAGCTAATTCTTGGCTCTCCCAAACTGGGGGACTCCTGTGAGACAAACACAAAAATGCACAACTGTGGTCATGATCATATGTATACAATGAATGTGCTAGGTTACCTCTCTCATAACCAATGTAAAGCTACAAAACTAACTGGGGGAGACATCCCTTAAGGATAAGAACCCTCACTCACCCAAGGGTGACATGCTTCATCATATGGGTCCCCCTTACCAGTGTTGAAATCCTAGTCAACACTGGGAGCTACTACTCCGGAGTTTAAAGGAGGAGCTCAGAGATGTTTTTTTGGGCAAAGGGATGATAATCCCATATGTGAGTAAATAGGTGTAGTGAGGTTAGCAGCGCTGTGTGAAGGAAGGATAAGTGAATATAAAACTATCTAAGTGGATACAGTAAAATACTTTTTTGATGTGTTCCGCTTGACAGGATTAAAAAGTAACAGCACAGTGGTATAGAGGTAGAACCACTGTCACTAGATGGTCGACATGTTTCAGCCTATTGATCCAAAGGTATCATTGGCTTTCTTCAGGACCAGATGGAAAAATATGTGATATTGCTGCTGCAAATTGTATGTGATAAAAAATTATAATAAAGTTGAATTTATATACTCCACCGGTATTCCTGTCTTTATTAGATGATCAGGTCATACCCATGTGAAAGCCTGAAACTCCCTGAGAACTGCACCTGGCACCTGTACCCTGCAGACTGCAGGTAAAACAACACTCTGGATATGAAGAATCGCTGGCCATCGGGCCTCCAGTGTATAGTCCAAATACAGATTGTGGGAACTGTAGTCTTTCCATCCACGAAGTTACAGGCAGCTACCGTGTTCCCTTGGACCACTTGAGGTTGAGGTTCCTTTTTCCAAAATGTACTGCTGTCAAAGCTTATTGGTTGGCAGTATGGCGACTGACCCCAGCACTCAACACTGTACCTAGGTAAAACTCCATCTGACCTTCAAATGATATCAGGATCCACCCCGTTGTTGTACTTCTGAATCTTGTCCCCTGCAGCACCGTATATGTGGTAAATAAGAGCTCTCCTGTGGCTACCTTTCAGCACCCGGGTTCCAAGGCCAGGTAAAAGTGAACTGACTGTCGTGACATAGTCCTGGAACCTGCGTCACCTTTACCCTCATTGGGTTTCATGTAACTCGACCTGCAAGTGACCAATATTCACTACCAATTTTTCTCATTGTCTGCAGTTTAAAGGGTCTGCAGTAATGAATTGTATTGATTGATGTTTTCTTCTAAAATACATAACTCTGGTTGTATGTATCTGAACATGTTTGTTTTGGTGTGTAAATTAAGATACAAATTCACTTAATTTTTATAAATTGATGTCAGATTTCTATTTAATCATGTCAATCATCCATGTTGGTACTCTGAAGAGCTTAATACAAGTTCCTCTAGTAAAACCTGACTGTTCTTTGCCACACTAGCATGACTGAGCTAAACATTAATTATTGTGAACCGAAAGGCCATCTTTAGGGTCTGTGAGAGAATTGCATGGTGAAGACTAACCAGCATCCCCACATAAGGCTCCACCTTTCTACTGAAAGGAGACAAATGGTCTCTAAGATATCCTTAGCTCATGTTTTGGAATCATAGTTGTTTTAACATTGTGGAATATATTTCCTTCTCATACTTGTTTTTATATTGCTTTTGCTGTATGCTAAACAATGTCAGCTACATCAAGCACCACATAATACAGGTAAGGAAAGTGATTGTGAGATCTAATAAATATGTTAAGCAAGAATGTCTCAACTAATTGGCATTACATTATTTAGGCTTGATCCAACATTATTTAAGAATGGACCTTAATGCCTATCTAATACAATGCAGTGTAAAAAGATTGTACTTTCCCTTATAATCAAAGAAAACAATTCAAAGTCTATAACAATTTTGGAACATTGAACATCGACCTTTTCATATCAAGGGTCCTTCAAAATCACCTAGTTCCAGGACCCCGACCCTGGCTTCTCATAATGACTCAAACCTCAACAATCTTTTTGAATCCACACACATCCAAGAAGGACTAGTATCAGTTGTCCTTCCTCCATAGACTCAACCATCAACATAAGTTTTTAACTCCATACAGAACCAAGAAGGACTAGTATCAGTTGTCGTTGCTCCGTAGACTAAATCCTTTCCTCACAGAATACCATGTCAGTATAGCTGTCCAATCACTGATACTTTCTCACCTTGATGGATGAAATGCCCTACTTGCTGGCATACCAAAATCACCTTTCATCCCTTGAAAAATGCAGCAGCAAAACATATCAAAAGTCTGTGGAATTTTGACTGCAACATTCAGAGGTTGCTTCGGACCACCCAGAAAACCTTCAAGATTGGATGCATTGTCAGCAAGGCTGCCAAAAATGTCACACTGCTCCTCCTGGCATCCAGGATTAAATACTCAAGATGCATGGAGCAGCATTGGAAGATTAAAGATCAGAAAAGACATGAAAAAGAAATCTGAATGCCTGATTGTCTCCTGATTGACATTGATGGCACATAACTCCATTTCATCCACAATATGCTAAGCACCCTTCTTCCCCCACTTTAGGAAGGAACAGGGGTATGACTCCACAACCAAACCCCCATTGAGTCAGGAAGCAAAAAAGGTCTATCATACTAACCCTATAGTACACCTTTTTTATGTGAAGTTATTTCATACAATGCATGGGATTTGTTTGGGTGCATGGAATAGGGCTTAGCAGATTTACAAGGCTCACTTAAAAAGCCTTTATTGAAGGGTTGTTACAGCTTAGTGACTGGGTATTTCTCCTTTTCTGACAAATCCCGGATCTTTGGCTTCCTCTTTTCTAGTGCTCTTTCCTGTTGCACATGGACTTTCCCAATTCAGCCTCTGTTCACTACCCAAGAGGATGATGACCTACCTTAAGAAATGCCCACAATCCTTGCCAGGGGCCCCACTAAAGTTCATAAATTTACCTGAGCTCAACCACCTAGTAGGTATGACACAGAGAAAACATGCTTAAACTAGAGAAAATGTGTAAAGTATTTGTGCAGTACCAAAACTATAATGAAGTCAAAACAAAACACAAGATAAATCCTAAATCAGTTTAGAAAATAAAAGAATATTTCAATTTAAAAAATGGCCTCACGATAAAAAAAATCCAATAAGGGAAAGCAGTGTTATGACTTTTAAGGTTCAAAATATCACTAAAAAGCATTAAGTACCAACTGCAATCATCTGGCTGTCTTAGTACCTAGGCAAAAGTTAAGGCTGACTGTAGTAAAGTACCGGTCAGACACAGAAATCTGGCTTCCCCAAGTCAAAAATGTTACCTTCGGCCTAGTCTCTGTCAAAAATCTTTAGTTTGGAAAGGCAGTAGTCTGTGGCTGAAGAGGGCTCAATGTCAGGCGATAGCTACTGGATGATGTCTCAGTGAAGCTGTTGATTTTTTCAGGGAAATCTCTGAGCAGGAGAAATATGAATAGCATGCCCAGAGAAAATCCTTCACTGCCTGGATACCTTTGAAGCATTTGCCTGCTGATAATTTCTATATTCGGACTTAGTCACTTTTTGCAGCTGGGATTCTTCTAGCGGGCCAAGGTTGTAGGCTGTAGCCGAATAAGGCTTCACAATGATGGATATCCCCTCTGTGAGGTCCTGCTGAATCAGATCTGCTTTTGCTGAAAAGTTCAGAGCGGACTAACCCAAATCTTAATTGCAGTGGCAACGCATCTTCATCAGATCAGCTTGGCAGGTTAGTCCCAGTCCTCTGAATGTTCTTTGATCCAAAAAGTTTATAAGTCCCAGATTTCAGGATATGTTAGGAGGAGTATACTTTAGAGCGGCTAAGGATGCCAGGAATTTGGGGCAGCACTTGGGGAGTAGGATTCACTCCAGGAGAGGCCAGCAGTAGAGTCCAGGGCAGGCCCAGTTAGAATTGTGCAGAAGAAGGAAAGGCCTTGTGTAGCTTTTTGTTTTGTCCCTGTAGATTGTGCAGGAGGTCTGCCTTATGCCTCTTGGAGTCAACTTCTTTTGTCCTGGGGACATGTGGGTGAGCAAATTCAGTCTTCTAGACTCTTCTCAAGTTTCAAACAGCAGGTTAATTCCTCTTCTGAGTTTCCACAGGTCCAGTAGGGTTCTGAGGAGGGTACTGTTGTATCACATTTATGCCTGCCACCAAAATGTGGGTGGGGGTCATACTTGCTTCCTCTCTAATCAAAGTGGTAAAAGTCTCAAGGGGTTACCAAAGCAAATTCTGTAGCATTTTCTGTGTGCCCTACTACAAACAATTCCACAGTTCCCATCTCTGCCTAAATCCAAGATGGTAAAAACCCTGCTCCCCTTTTGCAGAGCTTGTGTGCCCCCCTGAGAAAGAGATGGAGACACCTTGGAGCACTTAATAATAATAATATATTTTATTCAATCAATACTA
The DNA here is from genome assembly GCF_964263255.1 of Lissotriton vulgaris. Taxonomy (NCBI): domain Eukaryota; kingdom Metazoa; phylum Chordata; class Amphibia; order Caudata; family Salamandridae; genus Lissotriton; species Lissotriton vulgaris. The sequence continues at coordinate 1,087,524,486 of NC_141696.1, read as the reverse complement.
TGATCATACACACATATCATAAAAACACGTTAATTAATCTCAATACATAAATTTATCACTATAAGGCCAAAACCTTCACAATGGTATGCGGCCCAAAACCCAGGAGTATGAAACCCTTTTTTATTGATGGCAACAAAGTGCAAAATGTAGATCATTTTTGCTATCTAGGGTTATCTTTCTCCAGTGATGGGAAATGGAATCATGAATTGTCTAATGTTCGGGCCAAAATGACCAAAAAGGCTTATGGTGCTTTTAAATTTGCATCTAAATTGGGGGATCACCGCATCAAAGACATGGTATATATTTATAAAGCAAGATGTACCTCTGTTGCACTTTATAGGGCTGGTATATGGGGACACCACCCAAGTTATGACTTGCAAACGGAAGAAAAATATTTTTTTTAAAAGCTTTTATATCTGCCGGGTTCGGCTTCCTCTGAACTTATTCACTGTGAAGTGGGCCTTAACTATTGGACAGATTTAACTGCATTGAGACCCCTTCTGTTATGGAGATCTATATGATCAAAGGAGGAGGCCATTTTTACTAAATCTATTATTAACGACTGTCTGCGATTGGATAATTGTCTTAAGATCCCCTGGCTCAAATATTTAGCCAATAAATATAGAGACTTATTCAATCATACAATCCTAGAAAATCCAAATGAAGTATCAGGATTGTCCAAACAGGAGTTAAAGAGCACCTTCCTGTGTCATAAGAAGGATTGCAGGCTGAAAACAGTAGAGAAGCAAAACCACGTACCAGCTCTACAATCTGCATATAGATACTGGTGGCTTCCAAACGTATTTATCACTTGTAACAAGACCTTCTAACCGCTATGTCTTAATAAGAATGAGGTTAGGCCTTGCCCACCATTTAGTAGCGTTCTCCACAATGAAACAGCGCCCTGTCTCCCCATGCCCTTGTGACGGGCATACTAAGCAGAGCACCTTGCACTTTTTACTTTTATGTGATTTGTATTCGACTTTTAGAATTGCTTATCTTAAACCACTGTTTAAAAAATATGATGCTAAAACCACTAATGCTGCTATGAGACTACTGTTTATGCTAAGATTACCTGAGATTTGTTTGTATGCCGCAACATTTGTTTTAAGTTCAAATAATGCTAGGATAAGTATGTTGTTCTAATGAAATTGACCAGTGCCCCTAAAATTGGGTTGGTTACACTAACAGAGCAATTTGCAATTTTTTAAGCCCATGTGTTCTGAACTTGCATCTAAAAACTGTCTATGCCAAACAACTGTTTATGTAATGCTGCCATGAGTTTATTGTTTACATTAAGAGAATTGATGTGGTGCCATGTATTTTAAGTTTATTTTGCTGGGAATTGTATGATGTTTTAATGAAATTAGGAAATGTTAATTGATTGCGGACCGTTTTTTATCGATTTCGGATTATGTATTTTGATCATTTATTCTGCTTTTATGGTTGCTTTGTTAACCGAATAAAGCTTATTGAATCGAATCGAATCAGATCGAAATTCATAACTAGAGTATACAAGTGGTAGAGAAAAAATGTGAACAGCAAGCCATCATACAAAGTTAAAAAATAATAATTAACATAGGGCATTTATTTTCCTAAAATAAGGAACACAATTAAAATAAATAAGATCCTTAAATCAGATATGTATTAAAATAACTAGTTAACTGACTTACATTAGGGGCCTCCCTGGAAAGACCTCCCTCTATCAATAGTGGAGGTTCATTTAACCACCTTAGACCTCATCCACCAGGTGTATAAAAGATATCTGGATAAAGTAAAAACAAGCCATTTAGTTGTGTCGGAGGTAAAAACCTGCAGGGCATCAGACGAACAGGAAAATTGCAACACTATGCATGCAGGAACAATCCATTTTTTACTCAATGAAGCATATACAAGAGAAAAAAGAGATAGTGATCAATAGTTTCAATGGCAGAGTTAGAGGACAGGCACATAGAAGCAATAGATTTGTTTGTCCATCTGCTTCTAGTAGTGTTTAGGGGAAGGGCACCAAATTTGCACTGAGTGTAACGTGCTCGTGCTTGCAGAGGTTCTGATTCATCTATGTACATTTCAAACTTAAAACAACTTTTGACATTAAAAAACAGCGTGGTTAAAGTGCCTAGTGACCTGGATTCAGTGGAACCAGTATTGCTAAAATTCCAATACATTATTTTTATTTGGGGAATTAACTTTTTGTTATGGAGCATGGGTCATCCCAGAGGCTACTCATCCCTATTTTAAAGAGCCAACTCTTAACATTTACAAACCAAGGGCAGAACACCTGATTTCCTTTGAAGGGACAATAACTCCTCCATAGCGTCTTTTACAGGCATTTGGGATTTGCTGGTCCAGAGTCTCACCCAAAACAAGAGCACCTTTAAGGCGGGGCAGTGGGAAATGGATTCAGCCCAAGGTCAATATGTAATGGCAATGAAGGAGTGTTCTTAGGGATATTTAGAAGGGCTCTTAGAAATGTATTTTCAGCAACTTCTAATTGTTTAGTGTTCTCAAAGCCCCAGAGTTCTGCCGCATAGAGTGCTGCTCCCAGGCCTACAGCCCTATGTATTTCTAATACAGGAGATATTGGGCGAAAGGCTGAGTGTTTGGTTCTTTTCACTATTGCACAGTGCACTTGTTGGAGTGTCAAAACACTTTTCAGGATTTGGGGGGACCATGCCAAATGTTCACTTATTCTTACACCTAAGTAGTATTCTATATACTTAGCTTTCCTACAGTTGATTTTCAAACCCTGAGATTCACACGCTTTTGAGAATTTAGTTAAAACATTTTGGATGCCCATTGTGGTTTTAGACATAAGTGGCATATCATCAGCAAACACAAACAATGGTTTTTGCTTGCCTCCCATTTTCAGTGAGTCACCTCCACAGTCATAAAACTCATTTATTAGCTTGTTCATAAATAGGGTAAACATAGTTGAGGCCAACACACACCCCTGGCACACTCCTTTCCCAATTAAAATATTTTCAGACAACCTACTATCTTGGTTCCATCTGACTCTGGCATAATTATCATGGTGTAACCTTATTAAAATGTGGAGTAGTGGAAGGGGAAGTCCCATACCCCTCAGGGTATTCCAGAGCCTCGTACGGTCGATGGAGTCAAAAGCGGTTTTGAGGTCTACAAACACCACATAGAGGTGGCCTTTCTTGATTGTGACCTCTTTCCAAATGAGCATTAAAAAACAAAACACTTGATCTAATGTGCTGGTACCAGCTCGAAAGCCCGCCTGCAAATGCGAAATTATGTTGTTGTCTTCCCTGCCCAGTTTTGGATACTAGTTAAAATAATTTTGCTAAAAAAATGTGGGCCACTTACCTAGTGGATCTTTAGGCCTATCATCCATATCTGCCTACCCATGGACTGAAAAATACAAATAAAGTGTTAAAGGGGGAAGAAGAAGAATTTGGAGATAGAGAGATGAAAGAAGGAGAGAAACAAAGACAATACTCAATATTTTCTCCAGGGTGGGCCCTGGAAGAGGAAGACGTAGAATTGGAAGCAGGAGGGAAGGTAGTGTCCTGCAGAGAAGAAAATTGGTGAACACCAGATGACACTAGATGATTGTAAGAAGAAGGAACAGCTGAAGATAAGCTGCAGCTCCTCTCAAACACACACTTCCAGGTGATCATGGCTAATGGTGGTGGGTCACTGCTTGTGTACGTGGAGATACCCTAGCCGGTTAAAGGGGAGGATAGGACATGGTGCCAAGAAACACTCTAGAGTATTGAGTCACAATAAGAAGGAAACACTTTTTATTTATGATATTTTCTGTTTTGAAGGAGTTTACCTCATCAAAATTCCTCCACTAAGCGGAAGAACTATACATTAAAATATTATATAATTATTTAGTTCAGCTTATCATACGTGATAGCATCCAGGCGCTGTCCAAGGGCACAGGGAGATTAGGTAAGCTGCCCGAATCACAGGTTGTGGAGCTGACACTGAGGCTCAAACCTAGATCCCCAGATCCTGACTCTGCAGTTCTGTCCTCTGCACCACAACCAGGCTTTAATTATTATCTCATGAGAACAAGTGAGCGGCACCTATAGTTTACTGTCTATAATCATTCTTTCATTTTTCGTCAGTTCAAGTCTTAACTAATCTACTAAGAAATTAAGACAAAAAAGATGAGTTCAGAATTAAAAAAGAAGGAACGAGAAAATAGAAAATAGGGAAAGTAATATAGGGTGAAGGAACCCATACTGACATGCTTGTCTCTTTCTTTCTGAGACTTTTCAGTCTGAGGTAGACTTGTCCCAGACAAGAAAAGGTGAAAAGATAATACTTTTGAGATGAAGATTTTTTACAGAAAGGAGAGAGAAAACAGACACTCTCAATCATCCTGTTAATAGCAAACATGCAAGAAAACAAAGAGCAAGTAAACTAAAATCACAAACTTTTTATGAGAACTTTGCTACCCAACTAACCCAAATACAACAGCACAGATATGGCTAGGGAAATAAGAAACCCTTCTTCTGTCGTCACTCTAAACCTGATCTGAGGGCAGCTCATCTCCCATTGGAATGATGCCAGCCTTACTAGGGTAACAAAGGAAGGCCCTGTTAATATTTGCCTATGCAAGTTCAGCTAATTAAGTTCCTGGACACAGCCCAAACGGTAATCTTGTGAGAAGAACAGAAACACTTCCCCACATCCATGCCTTTGTCCTGCTCAGGGAGTAGTTTTTGCACCTCATTAATCAATCAATCAATCAATCATAGCATTTCTAAAGTGCACTACTTACCCATGAGGGTCTCAAGGCACTGGGGGGTAGGAGGTGCTGTTACTGCTCGAAAAGCCAGGTCTTGAGGAGTTTTCTGAATGACAGCAGGTCTTGGGTCTGATGTAGGTGGATGGGGAGGGTGTTTCAGGTCTTGGCGGAGAGGTGGAAGAAAGATCTGCTGCCAGAGGTCGCTCTTCGGATGCAGGGGACTGTGGTGAGGGTGAGGTCGGCGGAGCAGAGCTGGCAGGTGGGGGTGTAGAAGCTGAGTCGTCTGTTGAGGTACACTGGTCTGGTGTTGTGGAGTGCCCTGTGTGCATGGGTTAGGAACTTGAAGGTGATCCTCTTGTTGATGGGTAGCCAGTGCAGGTCTCACAGGTGGGGTGTGATGTGGCTGCTGCAAGGGATGTCAAGGATCAGGCGTGCAGAGGCGTTCTGTATGCGTTTAAGTCGTTTCAGGAGTTTAGCCAAGTCTCCTGCGTAGAGGGCATTTCCGTAGTCCAACCTGCTGCTGACAAGGGCCTGGGTGACCGTTCTTCTTGTTTCAGTGGGGATCCACTTGTAGATCTTGCAGCGCATGTGGAGGGTGTTGAAGCATGAGGAAGAGACGGCGTTGACCTGTTTAGTCTTGGAGAGGGTGGAGTCGAGGAAGACCCCTTGGTTGCGTGCATGGTCGGTGGGTGTTGGAGCTGTTACCAGTGTGGTCGGCCACCAGGTGTCATCCCAGGCCAAAGGGGTGGGCCCGAGGATGAGGACTTCCATCTCACTTCTATTGTGAAGGTTTGTTTTGGTGGTATGGGGTCCTTGGTGAGGGAGAGGATCAGGTGGGTGTCATCGGCGTAAGAGATGAAGTTGAGGTTGTACAGTTGGGCGAGGTGGGTGAGCGGTGCCATGTAGATGTTGAACAGCGTTGGGCAGAGGGATGAGCCCTGGTGTATGCCACAGATGATCTTGGTAGCTTTGGAGCAGAAGGGGGGCAGGCGGACGCTCTGTGTTCTGCTGAAGAGAAAGGAGGTGTTCCAGTCCAGGGCCTTCTCTTGGATTCCAGTGTCGTGGAGGCTTGTCCGTAGTGTGCGGTGGCAGACCGTGCCGAAGGCAGCTGATAGGTCCAGGAGGATGAGGGCCGCAGTTTCTCCGTTGTGTAGCAGGGTTATGATGTCATCAGTGGCAGTGATGAAGGCAGTTTTGGTGCTGTGGTTGCTGCGGAACCTGGACTGGGAGGGGTCCAGGATGCTGTTCTCCTCGAGGTAGCGAGTCACCTGTTTGTTGACTGCTTTTTCGATGACCTTTGCCGGGTGCAGGGAGATGGGCCAGAAGGTCTTGAGGTCCTTGGCGTCCGCATTGGGGTTCTTGAGTAAGCCTTTGATCTCAGTGTGCTTCCAGCTCTCCGGGTAGGTAGCTGTTTTGCAGGAAATGTTATGGATTTCTGGAGATGAGGTGCGATGTTGGTGCTGGCTGTGTTGAAGATGTGGTGAGGGCATGGGTCTGACGGAGATCCGGAGTGGATGGTGTTCATGATCTTGATGGTGTCCTTGTTGTTACTGTTGGTCCTGGAGAGCTGGCGGTTGGTGCGGATGGTGGTCGTGGGGGCAGAGGTCTCAGTAGTTGTTGGGGCGGTCGTGGCATTGCAGCTGTCATGGATGTCTGTATTCTTGTTGTGGAAGAAGGTGGCCAGCGAGTCGCACAGGTGGGATGTCGTTGGTGTTGGAGAGTTCCTTCACTATGTTGAAGAGCTCTTTGCTGTTGTGTGCATTGTTGTCTAGGCGGTCTTTCTAGGAGGCGCTTATGGCGGCTCTGATGAGGTGATGGTGTCTGTGGGTGGCATTCTTGTGGGCTCTGTAGCTGTCCTGTGTATGTTCCCGGAGCCAGTTCTTCTCTAGCTTCGGCAGGTTTACTTGGAGGCCTGCAGTTCTTCAATGAATTAGCTGGCTTTCTTGCTGGTGTGGCTGTTTAAGGGTTTCTTGAACGGGGCGAGGGTGTTGGCGCAGTTGTCGATCCACTGTCTGAGATTGCGGGCGGCGGTGTCTGTGTCGGTGGGTCCGGTGGGTTGGCTCTGGGTCAGGGTGGTGGTTAGCTGGTCTTTGGTGACTTTGCTCCAGCGGCAGCGAGGCATCTGTTGGTGCGGTGCTGCTTGGTGAGTTTCCGGTAGGTGAAGTTAATGCAGTGATGGTCAGTCCAGTGGAGTTTGGTGGTGTGGTTGAAGGAGATGTTGGGGCTTGCAGAGAAGATGGGGGACAAGCGTGTGGCCGGCAGAGTGGGTGGGTGTTGTGATGAGTTGTCTGAATCCGAGGTTGGCTAGGTTGTCAATCAGGATGGTGGAGTAGGTGTTGTTGATGTTCTCGAGGTGGAAGGTCAGGTCCCAGAGTAGAATGTGGTCTTTGGAGGTGAGGGAGTGTGTGCTGACAAAGTCAGCGATGGAGTCGCTGAACTGTGGTCAGCATCTGGGGGTCTGTAGATGAGGGTCCCTCTAAGGGTGGTGTTGGGGTCTGTGTGGATCTGGAAGTGCAGGTGTTTGGCGGTGCTGAGGGTGTCGTCGGTGTTGGTCAAGACTCTGAGACTGTTCCTGTGGACGATGGCGATTCCTCCTCCTACTCCATTGGTGGGGTCCCTGCGGGTGATCTTGTAGCCTTCCAGGATGGCTATGGTGATGTCGGGTGCCGAGGAGGGGTTCAGCAATGTCTCCGTCAGGAAGGCAACGTCTGGGATGGTTGAGCGGAGTAGTTCCCAGAGTTCAATGGCGTGTTTGCGGCGGAGCGGGTGTTGAGAAGAATGCATCTGAGGTAGCTGGGTTATTTCCTGGTCAGTGGGATGGCGGGCCTATGCTGGTGAAGCTGCAGTTCCGGCAGTAGAAGGGTTCTTGGGTGCGCTTTGAGACGCCAGGAAGCAGGTGTGTGATCGTTGGGCGATGAGTGCGTGGAGGGTGCTGGAATTGTAGCGGAGGCTGGTGTCGTGGCATTCCAGGGGCCAGAGGTCGTGGTGCTGGGCGTGGTCCAGGTACGGACGAGCATGGCGTGCTTGCCTTAGGTATGCCAGTGGCGCTCCAGCAGCGTGCCCGCTACGTGTGGCTGCTGAGCGGCCGCTTCACAGCCTCCATATGAGGGAGGGTGGGAGGGAGGAGCAGCTGGGAGGTGAAAGCGGGACAGGACACAGAAAAAAAAACAATAGCAGGAGGAGAAGAAAGCAAATTAAGGCAGATTACAACAGGCAAGCACAACCCAAAAACAATACAGCAGTAGTACAAATAGGCGAATACAGATATGAGCAACACGGCAGCGTGGGGAGCGACCTGCCTGAGAGCAGGGTCAAAGGTCTGCCATATGACAGTTGCAGCTCATGCAGTTAGGTGTCCAGCAGCTGCTTCATGTAGGGAAAAGGAAATATTCTAAATGTATCTTTTCCAAAATATTGCCATAAAGGAGTGAATGAATTAATGATTTCAATAATGAATTGGACAATTCATAAATATTTCAGAAATTACATTTGTAGTACTTTCCAATCTGGAGATAACATTTATAAATGTAATATCTTTGACTAATGCTTTTCTATTGAGTAGCTAGCCTTCTTTTAGTGAAATTAGCTTTTGGAGCTTTTTTCACTGTATGGACATGTTTAACATTATACTTTTGAATACCATGCACCCAGTCAGTAAGGTCTACTTAGGGGTGACTTAATATTTTTTAGGCAGGCTTAATCTTGTCAAAAAGAGGTATTTTGAAAGGTTGAATCCACAGTTTAAACTACAGAAGCTACAAATGGTACGCCTGCATTTATGTTGAACTGCCATTGTAGTGGATGGCTCAGACTGGTCTGCAGTCCACTGGTAAAATTTACCTTACAGCCTTGGGTCACATTTGTACTACATAGTTAGGATGTATAATTAAGTTAAGTATGCTAATTTCATTATATTGAAAGGAGGAGCAGAGGCACTTTACCTCTGGTTAGCAGCAGTAAAGTGTGCAGTTTTACAAAAAACAAAAAACAATAGGGCAAAAATGTAGGTGTAAACCATTCAAAAGATTATCATGTTCTACACTTCATATTGCACACAAACCAGTTTCTTCTTAGACCTACACTTTCATTCGCTTCCTGAATTTTTCCTGGCTCAGTCTGCTTTTTGGGTTCTGATATAACAAACTCTCAATTTCTTTCAGCTGCACCCACCCATCCAAACTGCATAGCCTCAATTCTTCTCCATGCATCTCACGGTTGTCCTCTTGTAAATCCTGATGACATTAGATTGTGAACTGTATCACCTTCCTTTTCCTGCTTCCCCTGCTTTCCCAATCACAATAACAGATTTGTAGATTTACTACTGGAGTCTTAAAATGCTGGGGCTTTTCACAGATGCCATGACGTTCTATCAGAGTATCTACGTAAATCCTAAGATGTAACAGGCATCTAGGTCCATATTGGATTAAGAAAGAACTCTAGTTTGAAGTGAGGCATCAAGAGAAACAACATAATAGGCACAATTGGATGATACAAGAAGGAGAACATAAACTGGCAAGGTCACATGGAGGTCTGTAAGTTGTGCATGTCCATATCAGCCTTTGAACATTAATACTCATAATTATTTTTTGTTCCTCTTTAAACATTTGATGTTCTCTCTTAAGCACAAGAGCGAGTCTGCCGTCTTCTGTACACTTGTCTTTTCTACCACGTGTTTTGGAAAACTTGTGTTTCTTTCATAAATGCAGTGCCTGAGCAGGGGCGTGGACCCTGGAAATTCTCATCAAGTGTCTTTGTGACCTATTGAGCTTGACAAAAAACAATGAATGATTGCTTGATCCCTGTCAATCATAAGGCGCTCCCCATCTGGGGTTCAAGCTAACATCCATTCAATTCTTCTTTATTCATCCTCTAGTTCTTCAACCCTGATCCTCCTCCATCGTTCTCAATTATCTAATATTTAACAATCCCAATCCCATCTCATTGTGCCCCTTTCACTGTTTAGCACAATGTTGCTTGGTAGCTACTAATTTGCAATAAAAATGCCTGTGCATACATACAAATATACAAAGAAGCTAAATGAAACAATAGTTAAAAGGCATTAAACAGCCTGAACTGTCAAAAAGGGCTACCTATTTAAATAACAATTTAACGGTTTATTATTCTATTTATTGCCTGCCATTTAGGCATTTGCCAGGCTGCTACCACACACCCATTGAGCAGATGATAGTGCAATGGTTTTCCGTCTTGGATGGAACTACTTTCGCATCCAAGTTTCATACATGTTAGTGTTTCAGTTCTATATATTGTGGAGAATTCTCTGGCTGGAATTGCCTCCGATTAGTCTTCGAAAGTATATAATACATCATCTAGAGGGACTGTTCAAGGTACTGTTTGAATATGTTGTCCAAAGAAGCATCAGAAGAAGTATTCCCTTTTTACTGAAACAAACTGAAGGAAGACTGGACCTGCTTTCCTTTAACCCAGGACCCCAGAGGAGCCTCAACGTGTCAGTTGGAGGGCCTCCTGTTTGAGCAACAGGGGCACAATAAGCTTCCCGAAGCCTTTCCTGCACTTGTCCAGCTTACCAGTTTCAAGTGTACCTGCCTTGGAGTCTGCTACTGGCCTCTGCTAAAATGATCCTGACCATAAAGTGCCTTTGTTAAGGTCATGGACTCTTGACTGGTCTCAAGTAGCTCATCCTGAAGTTTCTAGAAACCTGGGGCCATATTATCAAGGGGGTTTATCTCCGCTTTTTTGGCTTTAAAAGCCAAGAAAGCGGAGATAAAATTATCTCCCTATTACCTAGCTGTCGCTAACACCAGTTAGCGACAGCTAGTAGGAGATAGCCACCATCTTGGGCCCCAATTTGCATGTCAGTGATATTAATCATTAATGACATGCAAAGTGGGCGTGCCAAGATGTTAGCGACTGGAAACATTTGCTTACATCGCTATCTCCTATTACCAACCTCTGGCGATATTCGCGCTAAGCGCGAATATCTTCAAAAGCTAACACCTGCCCTGAGCAGTTCTTAGCCATGTTATCCAATGGGAGGTGGATAACATGGCTAAGAGCATTAGCTCGCTAATGCATGAATATCGCTGACTTTCCAGCGATATTCATGCATTGCGGCCGATTTTTATCGCATTTGCGATAAACCTTGGTAATACCAAGGTTTATCTTCTATAAAAATCGCCGCCGCTCGGCGATAATTTTTTCACGCTAACCATGCAATAGCGATCATTATTGCTATTGCTTGGTAATATGCCCCCTGGAACTTTGAAGCTTTTTGACAACTTTTAGCCCTGAGAACTGGCGAGGGACAGGGACTAACTTACTAAACGATCTGACGAAGACACCCAACAGATGAACCAAAGATTAAGGTTACTCCTACTACATTCTTCTCCACAGCAGTATATCCGATCCGGCAGGACCTTGCAGAAAAGGTGTCTGATGTCATCGAGCACTCTTTGACTACGGCCTCTACACTTGTCCTGCTGGAAGAATCCAAGCTCCAAAAAGCGACTAAGTCCAAAGTTAGAAATCATCACTGGACTAAGTTGTGAAATGTATCTGGCCAATGAGGGACTTTCGGAGTTTTCCTGCCAAAAGTCTTCTGCCTCACTTGACCTCATCCAGAAGCTATCTGATTCAGAAGTATGCTGACTTGCCACCTGAGAATGTTGTACTTTCATCTTAGAAAATTCAGACGGAACATCTTTTCACCGGGACAAACTTGGTCCCTGCATCTTCTCTGGTCTCCATTTCGGTTGTCCTTAACTTTTGATTATGCCCCAGTCAAGCTCAACCATATGTTTGTGGTTGGCGTTTAATGCTTTTTGGTGCTAACATCAACAATTCATAACTTTGGATCTACCTATTGGTTTTTTTCATGGTTTGGAATTTTTTTGAATTAAAATGTACTCTTTTTTTAATTGCTTTATGATTTTTCTTGTACATATTACTTCTAAGTTAAGGCTGACTGCTTTTGTGCTAAGCTACTAGAGGATAAAGCAACAGTTTTATTTCGTGACTGTTATATCCTGTAACATTTAAATGCCTATAATATTTATGCTTCTACTCCTTTAATTGCACGTGCCATGTTGTGTTTCCTTTTAATTCCACATTCCTAACAGAGCTTTGCTCATACAGCATTCTCTACTGTTAGTCAGTTGTAACCTGTACCTGCTGTGTCAGGACTGGATGCTGTGCTGTTCAATAAACCATCTTTAACTACAACCTTTTTCCTGGATTATTACAAAATTGGCGACGAGGACAACCTTACTCCAGCCATCTACAGCACAGGAGCGGAGTTTGAACCCATTTTGGATTTATTTACTACTTTCTACAAAATTCTACTGAACTGCCTGCTTTGAAAATACCTACAAGTATCCTGAACTTTCTGCTTTTATCATACCTGCAAGTATCCTTTTGTGCCAACATTCCCCTGCAATTTGGATGTTTTTAAGACAATTATTTCCATGTAAACCCTTTTGGCATCTTTCAATTTTATGGTTTGCCTACAGCGCGACTTCTTCACGAGCGTTAATCTGGTGCCTTGGTAACGCTACGCATTGTTTACCACTAGTTGGTTGCCCAGCTCTCACGTCATCGCCTTCGATACGGATTTGTCATCGCTGAAGCTGCTCTTTGTTACCTCGCTGTTCCTTGGCAACCAACAACAAAATTTCCGTACCTCTAAGCAACGCCTTCGCGTCATCACGCTGCATTGCCACATCATCACGCTACGTTTCAGCGTAACCACGCATCATTGGGACGTCTGCACGCGCGTTACGTTACGCGCCTCCATTTTGTTATTTCGTTGCTTAGCAACCTCTACACGGCAATCAACTTACACGAAGAAATCCTTTCTACTCATCGTTTTTCTTCGTTTCTTTTGCATTTTAGCTAATTTTAACTCCACAATGCTAGCGCTTACATTAGTTGAAGTCCTACTTAACTAGTGACTTTATATTTTTTTTTTTTTTTTTTTTGTGTGACTTGCCCTACTTACTTTACCTGGTCAAGCTCCCCACAACCAATTTTAAAACTACAACAATTCTTCTTTCTCTACAAACTACGCTGACTTCAAGCTGGCATAAGTACTGTTACATTTTACTATGTCTACTTAACGTATACTGTGTGTATTTGCATTTATTTATTTATTTATTCATTTTTTTTTTATTTTATTTTATCATTCCATTTTACTATTAATATGCAGTTTGATCCTCCTGCAAAGTTTTTACAAGTCAAGGGTGATCCACCTATGCCTTGGTCAAGGTGGAAAGAGGAGTTTTTCAACTATATGAAAGCTATTGACGGAGAGCGTATGGGTGCAGAGAGAAAAAAGAGTATTTTGTTACATTGTTTAGGCTCTGAGGGTCAGGAAATCTTTAGGACTTTGCCTCAATTTTCTGTACCTGGTAGTAGTGGTGATTCTGTGAACGTTTACACTGAGGCTCTCAGTAGATTAGAAAAACGATTTAAACCTACCGCTAACATTGCGTTAAATCGTTTTAAATTCTATACCAGAGCACAAAAACAAGACGAATCTTTTGATGATTTTCTTACTGCCTTAAGAGCGTTAACCTTACATTGCAATTTTGGTGCCATGGCAGATGAAAAGATTCGTGATCAGATTATTGTTCATGTCAAAAACAAAAAAGTTCAGGATAAGCTATGGTGTATAGGTGATCCTAATCTGGAAGAAACTATAGCCATTGCTAAGTCTACGGAAATGTCAGAGAAATGGATGGATATTGTAGTGAAACAAACATCTAACTCTAACTCTGTTAAATATAACGCAGAAGAAGTGTGTATTGTTAAACCCAAAGTTGATGAAAAAAATGTCGTTCCCTTTCAATCTAAATTTAAAAATGCTGTGGGTATTAACAATAGAAGATTTGATCCTAATAATTCATCACTTTTATGCTACAGATGTGGTAGTAGATCACATATAGCTTCCTTTCAGGGCTGTCCGGCTATAAACAGAACTTGTAATATTTGCAACAAGGTAGGACATTTTAGCAATGTATGTAGAGAGAGAAGGTACAATTCTCAAGCTCGGTCTGGACGATCTGTCATTCCTACTCCTGCTAAAGTATCTTCTGTTAGTGTGCTTGATGAAGTCAAACATGAAGTTGAGCGTGGATATGTTGTTTCTATTCTTGGATCAACCAGTAGGAAATCTCCCAAATGTACTTTTCATGTTTCAGCTATTGCTATTGAACTCATGGTAGATTCTGGATCTCCATGGACAATTATTACCAGAGAATATTTTAATGAAAAGTTAACAAGCGTATGTAACAGATCTGATTTCCAACCTTCAGACATTTTAGCTGAAAGTTTCAATGGAAATTCTGATCGTTATTGAAGGTTTCTTTAATGTTCTTTTATGTTTTAGAGGAAGATCAGCTCAAATTAAGCTTTACATTGCTATTAAAGGAATCAATGTACTGGGTTGGCATGACCAATGGGAACTTGGCATCACGTTAAATCCACGTGCCAAAGATCCCATCTCTTTATGTAGCGAACAAGATATGATTAATTCTATCTCTGATGTTAATGAAAAGGATAATGTAATTATATCATGGAGTGAAAAGTTCAATAAAGTTTCTGTGACCGTTTAGGAAGATTGCAAAATTTTGCACACAAAATTGTTCTCAAAGAGGGTGCAGTTCCAGTCAAACAAAAACTCAGAGGGGTTCCTTTAAATGTTAGGGATGAGCTAAAAGAAATGTTGGATGACCTACTTAAAGACAATATTATGGAGCCCATTGAATCGTCTGAATGGGTTTCGCCCATCGTTTTGGTGCGTAAACCCGACCAAAAATTAAGGGTCTGCATTGATTTGAGAGCTTTAAATTCTAATATTGTTATAGACTGTCATCCTCTTCCTAATATCAATGAGCTAGTTTCCTTGTTTGATGGTGCGCAGATTTTTTCCACCTTAGACCTGCGTATCATCAAATTGAGCTTACTGAAGATTCCAAGAAATATACAGCTTTCAATACCCCTATGGGTTTGTTTCAGTACAGAAGGATGCCGTTTGGGTTGGCATCCGCTGCCTCTGTTTTCCAACGTGTCATGTTCCAAATCTTTAGAGACCGTGATAAATTCGTAAAATGCTTTCAAGATGACATTTTGATTTTTTCAAAAAATGAAGCTGAACATAGTTCACATTTAAGTATTGTGTGCATAGATTAGAAAAATCTGGCCTTACCCTCAAAGCTCACAAATGCAAACTTTTTAGGAAGTCGGTGGAATATTTGGGCCACACTTTGTCAGGGGAAGGTCTTGTTCCTAAAAAATCTACGGACCACAAACCTTTGGTGCATATCCTATCGGCTGGTGGTGGTTGGAACTCGACGGCTAGGATTGCACGTCTCTCATCTAAGCTACAGGAGTACAATTTTAAAGTTGAATATATTCCAGGGAAGAAAAATGTTACTGCCGACTGTTTATCACGTCTTCCGTGTGAAAGTAAGGTTGACAGCATGAATAGTCTTAGTGAAGTTGATTTTGTATTAGGGTTGACAGATCTAGTATCCTCCCAGTATCAAGATATTTCTGAACAATTTTGGATAGAATGCCAGAATAAGGATGAGAAATGTGTTAAGTTAAAGAAATACCTTTTAGAAGGTTGGCCTAGCAAGAATAATGTTGCATATGATCTGCTACCATTTTACAACATAGCGGAAGAGTTGTGGTGTGAAGGTGGATTGTTTTTCAAATCTGAGAAATGCATCCCACCAAGTGGAGTGCAAGAGCTTATTCTCAAATTAGCACACAAGACTCATCCAGGAATTTCGGCCATGAAGCGTATGATTAGGTTACATTTCTGGTGGCCTGGGATGGACAGGTTGCATAGACCGCACTGTTAGAGAATGCAATGAGTGCTGTAACAGTGACAAGATGCTAAAATTACATGTTCCACCCCTTAAGACAGTGAAATGGCCAGAATTTCCGTGGAGCAAGATAGCTTTCGATATTTCGGGGCCTTTCCAAGTATTACCGGAAAGTTCACGTTTTGCGTTGGTCATTGTAGAACACCATTCTAAATGGCCAGAAGTGAAATTTGTAGCTAAAATCACTTCTGAAGTTGTTATTTCCTTTTTCAAAGAAGTTTTTGCTAGAGAAGGCTGTCCTTCGGTATTGGTCTCAGATAATGGTGTGCAGTTAGTCTCCGCTGAAATGAAATTGTTCTTACAATCTTGTAACATCAAACACATATGTACATCACTTTACGAGCCACATGAGAACGGACAGGTTGAGCGTTTTAACCGTGTTTTGAAGGGTTTTGTCTCTGATGCTATCAAGGAGAAGGGAGATTGGCTGAACCGTATTAGACAGAAACTTTGGACTTATCGTATAACTCCTCATACTACCACTGAGATTAGTCCGTTCAAATTACTTAAAGGTAGGGATCCTGCGTCAGACACGTGCCCCTGGTGGCTCAAGGAAAAATGTGAAGGCCTGGGGGAAAATGGTGTAGATATCAAAGAAGTTGCAAAGAGAGTAAGTGGGAAACAAAATAAGTCTGCAGTTTGGTACAACAAGAAGTGGAAAACAAAAGAGCATGATTTGTGTGTTGGTGATTGGGTCAGAATCTTTTTAAACCTTTCTTAGTCAGCAAAGGTACGAGTAAGTTTGGCAGACCTATTCAAATCAAAAGAGTTGTCAGTAACTCGGTTATTACTCAGGATGGCATGGTCTGGAATTCGAGTAGGGTTGCTAAATGTCCTACACAAGATGTTTCTCAATTCCAATCTCATGCTAATGTTGACAAAGGTTACACTTCTGAAGGTGGTTCTGATTCCTTTTCTGATTCAGTAGCTTCAAGAATTAAAGATGATAGGCGAATCAGAAGAAGACCGATTTCTTTGCAAGATTTTATATAGCAGGTTCCTTTTAGTCTTTACGCTTTCAGTTTTACATTCTTACTTTTATTTAAAGAGGGAGGTGTGTTATATCCTGTAACATTTAAATGCCTATATTATTTATGCTTCTACTCCTTTAATTGCATGTGCCATGTTGTGTTTCCTTTTAATTCCACATTCCTAACAGAGCTTTGCTCATACAGCATTCTCTACTGTTAGTCAGTTGTAACCTGTATCCTGCTGTGTCAGGACTGGATGCTGTGCTGTTCAATAAACCATCTTTAACTACAACCTTTTTCCTGGATTATTACAGTGACATTTGCGGTTCAACCTGACAAGGATTATGATTATTATGTGGTGCAGGCTCTCACTTCTCTAAACTAATAATCTCAATTTCTTATAGGACTAAATTAGGAGCCCTTACTAATCATGAGCTATTAAGTATGATAAAAATAGTAATCCAATATGAGATCATTGTTATAAAATTGGACTTGCTAACACACTTTAAGAACTATAAGATAATGTTTTACTGAGTTCAGTATCAAGGATGTCTGAGACCTGGACCCGATTTTTCATGTATCCAAGGTTTTGAAGTTCTTTCAAGCTTCAAGAAATTTAAAATCATATTAGCCCCATGAAAAGAAAAAGCTGATAAAGAACATGTTTACATGAGAATCATCTGATCAATTAAAAGTGGACTGCACTGGACCTGTTGGATGACCTACTTAAAGACAATATTATAGAGCCCATTGAATCGTCTGAATGGGTTTCGCCCATCGTTTTGGTGCGTAAACCCGACCAAAAATTAAGGGTCTGCATTGATTTGAGAGCTTTAAATTCTAATATTGTTATAGACTGTCATCCTCTTCCTAATATCAATGAGCTAGTTTCCATGTTTGATGGTGCGCAGATTTTTTCCACCTTAGACCTTAGATCTGCGTATCATCAAATTGAGCTTACTGAAGATTCCAAGAAATATACAGCTTTCATTACCCCTATGGGTTTGTTTCAGTACAGAAGGATGCCGTTTGGGTTGGCATCCGCTGCCTCTGTTTTCCAACGTGTCATGTTCCAAATCTTTAGAGACCTTGATAAATTCGTAAAATGCTTTCAAGATGACATTTTGATTTTTTCAAAAAATGAAGCTGAACATAGTTCACATTTAAGTATTGTGTGCAAAAGATTAGAAAAATCTGGCCTTACCCTCAAAGCTCACAAATGCAAACTTTTTAGGAAGTCGGTGGAATATTTGGGCCACACTATGTCAGGGGAAGGTCTTGTTCCTAAAAAATCTAATGTTGATGCTATTCTCAGTGCTCCAGCCCCAAAGAATAAGGAACAACTTCTTTCTTTCTCCGGAATGTGTGAATATTACAGTAAATTTGTTGTGAATTTTGCCACCAAAATGGAACCTCTAAGAAAACTTTTAAGACAGTGCAATGATTTTGTATGGGAGACTGAACAGGAAAAGGCTTTCACAGATATCAAACATGATATTGTTAATTCCCCGACTTTGAAACCATTTAGGATTGGAAAGAAGTGCATCATCACCACTGATGCAAGTTTGTACGGTCTTGGGTGTGTGCTATCTCAGACAGATGGTATTTTAGAATGGAATGTAGCTTTTTCCTCCAGAACTTTGAATGAAACTGAACGCAGATATGCGGTCATTGAACGTGAGTTGCTTTCTTGTGTGTGGGCCATTGAACACTATAGAATTTATATTTGGGGCAGTGAGTTTATTCTAAGAACGGACCACAAACCTTTGGTGCATATCCTATCGGCTGGTGGTGGTTGGAACTCGACGGCTAGGATTGCACGTCTCTCATCTAAGCTACAGGAGTACAATTTTAAAGTTGAATATATTCCAGGGAAGAAAAATGTTACTGCCGACTGTTTATCACGTCTTCCGTGTGAAAGTAAGATTGACAGCATGAATAGTCTTAGTGAAGTTGATTTTGTATTAGGGTTGACAGATCTAGTATCCTCCCAGTATCAAGATATTTCTGAACAATTTTGGATAGAATGCCAGAATAAGGATGAGAAATGTGTTAAGTTAAAGAAATACCTTTTAGAAGGTTGGCCTAGCAAGAATAATGTTGAATATGATCTGCTACCATTTTACAACATAGCGGAAGAGTTATGGTGTGAAGGTGGATTGTTTTTCAAATCTGAGAAATGCATCCCACCAAGTGGAGTGCAAGAGCTTATTCTCAAATTAGCACACAAGACTCATCCAGGAATTTCGGCCATGAAGCGTATGATTAGGTTACATTTCTGGTGGCCTGGGATGGACAGGTTCATAGACCGCACTGTTAGAGAATGCAATGAGTGCTGTAACAGTGACAAGATGCTAAAATTACATGTTCCACCCCTTAAGGCAGTGAAATGGCCAGAATTTCCGTGGAGCAAGATAGCTTTTGATATTTCGGGGCCTTTCCAAGTATTACCGGAAAGTTCACGTTTTGCGTTGGTCATTGTAGACTACCATTCTAAATGGCCAGAAGTGAAATTTGTAGCTAAAATCACTTCTGAAGTTGTTATTTCCTTTTACAAAGAAGTTTTTGCTAGAGAAGGCTGTCCTTCGGTATTGGTCTCAGATAATGGTGTGCAGTTAGTCTCCGCTGAAATGAAATTGTTCTTACAATCTTGTAACATCAAACACATATGTACATCACTTTACGAGCCACATGAGAACGGACAGGTTGAGCGTTTTAACCGTGTTTTGAAGGGTTTTGTCTCTGATGCTATCAAGGAGAAGGGAGATTGGCTGAACCGTATTAGACAGAAACTTTGGACTTATCGTATAACTCCTCATACTACCACTGAGATTAGTCCGTTCAAATTACTTAAAGGTAGGGATCCTGCATCAGACACGTGCCCCTGGTGGCTCAAGGAAAAATGTGAAGGCCTGGGGGAAAATGGTGTAGATATCAAAGAAGTTGCAAAGAGAGTAAGTGGGAAACAAAATAAGTCTGCAGTTTGGTACAACAAGAAGTGGAAAACAAAAGAGCATGATTTGTGTGTTGGTGATTGGGTCAGAATCTTAAAACCTTTCTTAGTCAGCAAAGGTACGAGTAAGTTTGGCAGACCTATTCAAATCAAAAGAGTTTTCAGTAACTCGGTTATTACTCAGGATGGCAAGGTCTGGAATTCGAGTAGGGTTGCTAAATGTCCTACACAAGATGTTTCTCAATTCCAATCTCATGCTAATGTTGACAAAGGTTACACTTCTGATGGTGGTTCTGATTCCTTTTCTGATTCAGTAGCTTCAAGAATTAAAGATGATAGGCGAATCAGAAGAAGACCGATTTCTTTGCAAGATTTTATATAGCAGGTTCCTTTTAGTCTTTAGCGCTTTCAGTTTTACATTCTTACTTTTATTTAAAGAGGGAGGTGTGTTATATCCTGTAACATTTGAATGCCTATATTATTTATGCTTCTACTCCTTTAATTGCATGTGCCATGTTGTGTTTCCTTTTAATTCCACATTCCTAACAGAGCTTTGCTCATACAGCATTCTCTACTGTTAGTCAGTTGTAACCTGTATCCTGCTGTGTCAGGACTGGATGCTGTGCTGTTCAATAAACCATCTTTAACTACAACCTTTTTCCTGGATTATTACAGTGACATTTGCGGTTCAACCTGACAAGGATTATGATTATTATGTGGTGCAGGCTCTCACTTCTCTAAACTAATAATCTCAATTTCTTATAGGACTAAATTAGGAGCCCTTACTAATCATGAGCTATTAAGTATGATAAAAATAGTAATCCAATATGAGGTCATTGTAGTAAAATTGGACTTGCTAACACACTTTAAGAACTATAAGATAATGTTTTACTGAGTTCAGTATCAAGGATGTCTGAGACCTGGACCCGATTTTTCATGTATCCAAGGTTTTGAAGTTCTTTCAAGCTTCAAGAAATTTAAAATCATATTAGCCCCATGAAAAGAAAAAGCTGATAAAGAACATGTTTACATGAGAATCATCTGATCAATTAAAAGTGGACTGCACTGGACCTTACTAGTCATCCTGCCTTCAGTGAGTGATTGGGCCTGAATCACATGTCTGAGCCATGGCTTGGATTTCAGGGTCTTTTGCCCCGCTGTGTGCAAGCCTTGGGGCTGATCTAAAGTAGATTTTGTGTGGTTACAAAATGTTGGGACATTTTTACCTTTAGAGGATGACAAGGATAAGTATTTTACTTCCTGGAGCCCTTTTTGGCTACAACAGCCTTGCTTGCCCTGCCGTTGGAATCTGAAAGCCAAAAATGTTTCCAGGGGCAAAGCTAAATAACTTGCCTGGGGTGAATTACAAAGATTTTCCCTGACCCCACTCCATTAGCTTCAGCCTTAAATTGTGCCCATTTCACCATTTACTGCACAAATGGCTTACATTGACACCTTATTCTGTAATTGCATAACACTCTTTGAACTACACAAATGTAAAAATCTTATTTTCGGTTTCCTTGATGCTATATTAACCTTCTCTGTGCCACTTTGTTAATTAAATGTTTCTCCTTTTAATCAATTATTTACTAAATGTGGTTTTGTTGTGTGTTTCCTGTATGGCCCATTGTAGTTCCCCCTATGTTTAAATTACTGTGTACGTTACAGGCCTTATTTTCTTTTGAACAGGTTACTATAAAAACACGGTGCATTGGTATAGCATTGTACTTTTACACGGAAACTTCATATGCTTTTTGTTAGAGCCGGCTGTCTCTAGTTGGCAGAGGTATACACTTCTGACAAATAGGGACACACCTTTTCTAGTCAGGGCAAGGGGATCACACCCTTTGATAACCCCTGCTCACCCCCTTGGTAGCTTGGCAGAGCAGAACAGGCTTATCTCAGAGGCTGTGCGTTAAGCATTTATGACCACATACAGTAATAAAGTGAATACACTACAAATGGACACGACACAGTAGTATTATAAAAATAAGGATTTTTATTTTGGAAGGGAAAATAAAGGTTCAAATGCGGATGCTTCTTTAGGACAAAGTCTTTTCGTATCAAAGCAATTCTTTTTCTTGGAAACACAGTTCTTAGCAACAAGGTAACCCACACGGGAGCTACATGACGTCGAGGCAAAGTTAATCCAAAGGTTCGGCGTCGACCGCGAGGAGAGCTACATCGAGCCTGGAGTCACACGGACCCCCAACAACACAGTAAGGTAAAGGAAGCACACGATGATCAGCGGCGTTGAGCAATCCGGCGTCGCGTCTTCGGTGTCGATCAGGCCTCAGCAGTCGTCGATGTCGATGATTCTGTTGCAGGTGTGAGCAGCGCTCACGGCGTCGAGAGGGCACGAGGGCGATGCGATCAGCAGCGGTGCAGACACGAGGTCCCTTGGAGCTGGAGCCGAACTCACTACTCACTGGCGTTGCTGCTGGCGTTGATCGGGCCCGGCGGCCGGCGTCGAGGAAGCAGGACACTGGAGCCGTACTCACTATGTCGAGCTGGATTCGGCGACATCCGTCGGCGTCGAGATTGCTGGTTCTTTCAGAGGTGCTGGATTCACAGGTTCCAGCAAATAGCACTTTAAGCAGATGAAGTCCTTTAGCCCTGTGACTTCAGCAGGAGACTGGCACTCTTCCAGTCCTTGGAGATTTTCTTAGCAAACGTGAGAGTACACACACAGTTCCTCTCTCTTGGTTCCTTGGCAAAAATAAAGAAGCACTGCAGGATTCCCCCCAGCAAACAGCACACTGGCAGAAGGGGTAGGCAGGTCCTTAGATCAGCAGGCCTCTTGTCCTTGGTTACAGGGTTCCTTGTCAGAAGTGATCTGATTTCTTAGTTCAGGGGTCCTACTCTTATACCCCTTTTTGGCTTTGATCCCTTTGTCCTTGCAGGGGACTTTCCCAACATCCTGGGTCTGTTGTGGGTGGAGCCAGGTGGAAGCACCTGGCTTATTCACTGAGCAGGGCTGGGTCCTCAGACGCCCAGCAGGAGGTGGAGCCAGCATTGTCACGGGCTGGAGCAGAGCTATCGGCCTCCTGGCAGGAGGTGGGGCTAGGATCGTCCATGGCAGGTACAGAGCTATCCGTCGCTTGGCAGGAGGTGGAGCCAGCATTGTATCAGGCAGGGCAGGCTATCAGCAACTACTCTCCCCCTACTCTCAACGCAAATGTCCCACTCATCCCACACTGACTCACTCAGACCTCTGGAGCCACCCAGCTCCTGTCATACACACGCAAGACCAGCAGAAACCAGAAATGGTTAGACAAGAAAATAGACACTTTCTAAAAGTGCTACTTTCAAACCCAGAGTCCAAAAACCATCCACACCAACGGATGCGTAATTAAACCCCGAGTTCAGGGATACCAAACTCGACATTGCACCATGCTCCCCGAGCCAACTAGGATCATAGCATTAATAATCCCGGCGGCCCATTCTAACCAACGGAGAGCAGGTTACCTCGCAATAGTGAAGAACGAAGATGGCCGTAGTTCACTATTAGGACATGCCAACTTGGTCAGGCTTGTCCTACCTTATACTTACAATGCACCCTGCCCGTGGGCCTACCATAGGGGTGACTATCATGAAGTTCAGGGAAGGTTTGAGGGACTGGCAAGTAGGTATACTTGCACAGCCCGCGTGACAGTACTAGACTGCACGTGGGTCTCGCAATGACCGACCCGTAGACATTCTTTTACGAGGCCGCTCTTGTGGGTGGCACAACACGTGCTGCAAGCCCACGAGCGGCATTTGGATTTACAAGCCCCGGCACTCCGGGTGCACTAGACTAGGGACTGACAGTAAACCAAATAAGCCAAACATGGATACAATCGATACATCAATTTAACATCGGGAGCACTTGCGCTGTGGCACTGATCAGCAGTGGCACGGCGCCCAAAGCATTATCCAGCAAAACATCGAAAAACAGTGGAGGCAAACAGAAAAAATGGAGGAGAGACTCAAGCCAATGATGTCAGGTCTAACACTTTTGCACTCTATTTGTTTCCTTGGATTTGGTCTGAACATCATAGACAAGATCAAACAGCAATGCACCTTGTTATTCTTTCTAGCCAGGCACTAGCACCTAGACAGAACACAGAAATGCAGCTGTTGTTTATGTGCACACATGTCTTGTCATATACATGAGTACTGGAGCCAAAAGAAAAGACATGGAATAAGAGTTTTGTGACAAGATCCCTTTGCCTGCTGAGATGTAGAGTGTTCATCTGTGCCACTAATCCCAGAGATCGTTTATATAAAATCATTTAGCTTCAGTAGCAGGGGAGGGGGTTTAGGCTACTCTGTCCTAATAAAATGACAGGCATTTTCATGGTATACGGTTTATTAACCATGCAAACAGTATTTTTTGTATGCATGTGTTTTCTAATTGTGGCTGGAATACTGCATTTCAGAGTACAATGGTTTAAAGAAATAATCTAAACTTCATTTGTCTCTCCTGGTTATCTTATTGTGGACAAATGCAAGTGGGAGAATAAAAGGGTGTGGCCTTTTACTGTGACTGCCCTTCTAACAGAGGGTGTGCATTGAATGGGGTAAGAACGCGAGGCAGTCTTTGGGAGAGTAAGGAAATTACACCATTTTGATGTTGCATGTTGGAAACGCATATGGCTCCCAGCTTGGCTTGGGTAAAATTGCATCATGGATGCATACAAATTACCTAAAACTTAACAGAGAAAAAACTGAAGTCCGGATCCTTGGCAAAAACAAAGATCTCTGGTGCCTACAACACTGGCCCGGTGAGATGTGAGCACTTCATCGCTCCTCCAGTCAAGTCTGCAATTTAGGTGTAATCATCGATGACTCACTTACTATGCATTATCAGGCAGTCAGGGTAACCACCACTTGTTTTACCATCTTGAAGTGGCTTAAAAATATCATCTGGATGCTGCCTGAGTCTACCCAGAGAACAGTAGTCCAGGCTTTTATCACCTCAAGACTTGACTATGGCAACGTTCTTTATCTTGGATCCAATAAAGTGGTAACTCGCAGGCTGCAGATGGTGCATAACTCTGCTGCAAGACTACTTTGCGGGGTTCCTAGAGCTGCCTCTATCTCAAGTTATCTGCAGGACCTGCATTGGATCAGGGTGGAGAACCGAATCAAGTTCTAAGCCCTGAGCTACATGTTCAAAGTCAAAATAGGCACTGCTCCTCAGTATCAGCAATCTCTGGTCAGCCCCTATGTGCCTACCTGTTTCCTCCGCTCATCCCCTCAAGGGAACTTCTCTGTGTCCAGAATCAAACTATCTCGAATGGGAGGTAGATCGTTTGCATACCTTGGTCCCTCACTATGGAATTTATTTCCATCAGCTATCTGGAATGAAACAGTATTTACCCTTTTTGCAAATCCCTGAAGACTTGGCTTTTTAACCAGCAATCTTACAAAGCTGCTATACATTCTTTTGATCTGCTCCGGCGCCGGAAAACCCTTTTTGGGTAGCTGCGCGCCTTACAAATGTAATAAATTTAAAAAAAATTAAAAAAAATAAACATTTGTTGAGGTGTGGTGGAGGCTGGTGCACTGTCTTTATACTAGCAGACCTTGTTTAAATTGCTAGATAAAATAATTTAAACAAATCAATAAATAGGTAATTTCTTTTGAAAAAATAAGACAGAGATACTGGATGCATAAAAAATCTGAATCTCAAACCTTAGAGTACACTCAACTTTTGTTAGTGTGTGCCTAGTGTCTATGTCTCAGAAATGGGTCATACAGTGTTTGACTTATTTATTGAGCTATTAAAAAAACAGCCTTTGGCTCCTTTGTGAAGCACAATGCTTCTGGTGGACAGAGTAGCATTCAGTGATTAAAGAACTCCATGAAAGAACTAGATAGTGAAAACTGGAAGGGAGTAAACCAGAAAATATCCTTGCCTCTCCCCTTCCAATCCTCAACTCGTGGTTTATTTAATCTGATGGCCTCCTTGAAAGGTTATATAGGAGAGTGGGGGAAACAAAAGGGGCTTCCCCTCCTACCCCATGTCTAGCATCCCTCACTCTTTCTATCCATAAACAAGTAGATTGAGATCTGGACATGGCTAGGGAGGTGTTGAGAGCAATACATGTTTCTCACAGCTTCTCTCTCTGCCTACCTACAGTAGATGCCCTGGAAAGTACCAGGAAGGGGTTAGAGAATCCCTACCCAGTTCATCTGATATGTGTGTGAAGTCTTTAGTGATGTCCACACATATTGATGTGGTGGCCATGAAATGAGAAAATGGCCTCCTCATTCAGGAACTTTCTATTGCCCAGGGAGGATCAGACATTAGCACACTTCCTCCAAGCACCCACTGCACTAGGGTAAGTGTGTTCCCTGTAGGGAGAATTTGTTTTACTAAGGGACACTGGGTGCAGGAGTGGTCCTTGGCAGTATTCATATACAAACACACCTCATGAGCTTCCTTGGGACACATTTTCATGATATATATGTACACAAATACAGTAGCCCAAAGGGTAAAACTCAATAGGATTTAGGGTCAGTTTGAGTATTCTGGGTATGCATTTTGACATTTTTTCAATGGATACATCATCTCACTACAATTCTACCTGACACCATCTTTTACTATTCCATTTTTTCCTTCCAATTAGACTTTCAGTTGTCCACTCTCAATGGCAATATGTTTCAAAGGCACGGTGATGGAAAATGGTATGTAACTGTTACCACAGATTTTTTACCACGCATACCATTACCACGCATACTTTTACAACTCAGGTCATTTTACAACAATTACCTTTACAACGCATTACACTACAACACACATACTATTACAACGCATACCATTACAACGTAAGTATAATTATAGGTAAGTTTATCTTTTTTTAAAAACATTTTTTAGTGGTATTTGGTTATGGGGTACAGGGGTATTTTTAGGTTTTAGGGCTGGGTTTGGGTTTTGAGGTACAGGGGTATATTTAGGTTTTAGGGCTGGGTTTGGGTTTTGGGGTACAGGGGTATTTTTAGGTTTTAGGGCTGGGTTTGGGTTTTGGGGTACAGGGGTGTTTTTAGGTTTTAGGGCTGGGTTTGGGTTTTGGGGTACAGGGGTGTTTTTAGGTTTTAGGGCTGGGTTTGGGTTTTGGGGTACAGGGGTATTTTTAGGTTTTAGGGCTGGGTTTGGGTTTTGGGGTACAGGGGTATTTTTAGGTTTTAGGGCTGGGTTTGGGTTTTGGGGTACAGGGGTATTTTTAGGTTTTAGGGCTGGGTTTGGGTTTTGGGGTACAGGGGTATTTTTAGGTTTTAGGGCTGGGTTTGGGTTTGAGGTACAGGGGTATTTTCAGGTTTTAGGGCTGGGTTTGGGTTTTGAGGTACAGGGGTATTTTTAGGTTTTAGGGCTGGGTTTGGGGTTTGGGGTACAGTGGTATTTTTAGGTTTTAGGGCTGGGTTTGGGTTTTGGGGTACAGGGGTATGTTTAACATATATTTACAAATAATAAAATTAAAATTAATTTTATTAATAAAATTATTTAATAATTAAATATTAAATAATTAAATTAAATAATACAAAAATAACTATTTACATTATATATTAATATTATATACTTACCTATACTTACGTTGTAATGGTATGTGTTGTAATAGTATCTGCGTTGTAGTGTATTGCATTGTAAAGGTTTCCGTTGTAAAATGACCTGCGTTGTAAAAAATGCGTGGTAATGGTATGCGTGCTAAAAGTACGTGTGGTAACATCATATATAATATCTCACAAATGCGTTATTAGTATAGGTTAATACATGTCTACTCATATAATATTAATTAACAGTTATAATAGAAACTGCTTTTGAGCACTAGATTAACTGGCATAATTATTCAGTGCCTCAAAGCTAATCATGAATTAGTATTTCAATGTCAGCTTTCAATATTTTATGGAGGTGCAATAATTTTGTCCCCAGGTTCTATCTTCATACTTCCTTAAAAAGACATTTTCATTTCATATGCCTGTTTTTAACTTTATTATTAAAAAACCACAGCCCTTTAAACAATGTTTTGTCCATTTTTAAAATCGTTTTCTTGAACCCAAATAACAGTTCAGAATCTGTTGGATAGTTTGCAAGCACCAATTTGTAATGTTAATCTACTGTTCAAATTACTACTGCTGCACATGGACAGAATCCTCCAAATACACCCATGTACCTCAAATACACGCCTTCCTTCCCTTTCCTAACTCTTCTCCCTCCTTTTCCTTTTCTTTTTCCATTCCTTTCTCTTTTTCTTTGCCCTATCTAATCTTGCAGTTGTCCTATTGAGAAATGTTGAATGATAAATTAAATATTGTTGTTGATATACCTTGTTAGAAAGTGGGTTATTGGTTGAGTGGGTGTGCGCCCTGGTCAAGCAACAACCACATTCTTTGAAAGGCAAACCACATAAGTCACTAAACTAACCTGTGCTTAACACTGGGGAGCTTGGCCCAAAAACAGTCAGGCTTAACTTAAAGGCAATGTGTAAAGTAGTTATGCAGCACACAAACAGTAATAATGTGGAAATACAACACATACAAAATCCTAAACCAATTCATAAAATAGTGTACATTTTAATAAATTATGTGACACCAAAACAATAAAAAATCCAATCAGAAGAACAGGAGGTGTGAATTTTTATATTGATTTCAGTCAAATTAGTGTCAAAAAGCATAAAGTGCCAGCTATGGATATCTGGTTGTGCTGAACCGAGTGAAAGCCACAAGTTTAGGCATACCACAATGGAGCACAAGATGGCTACAGTCACCGGGTTAGGCCTGGAGAAATTTTATCACCTCAAATCCATGTCAAGAGTCCCATTCATGGTGGAGAGAGCAGAGAAGAGCACAGAAAGTGTAGTGGGAGGCTGCCTGCAAAGCACAAAGAGCAGGCCAGGAGTCAACAAAAGGTGTTAATGAAACTTTGCATTGGTGGTCTTCGTGAGTGGCCGATGCTGCAGATTGAAGGGTCAGGCTGATAGCAATTTGCATTGAATCATAATGAAAGCAGCCAGGTATCATGTGAATGAGCCAATTTACGGTCACAAAGAGCCCAGAAGTCTCAATACAACTCCCTGAGGCACACCAAGGGTCCAAGATCTGAAGGGCACCACTTGGGGGTCAGGAACTTACTTCAGCTGGATCCAGGTGCTGGTGCAGGATTTTGGGGAGCCTTTTCTGTTTCTGATGCTCATATCAGGCTGTCAGCAGATTAGCCCTTGGAGTCACTTTGAAAGCCCTGGTCTCAAGATGAAGTTGCAGGTCCTATTCTACTTTCCCAGGCAAGAGGGCATCAGGGTAGAAAGGCAGTAATTCAGCAAGGCAGCAGCAAGGCAGCATTTCAGCAGAGTGACAGTATTTTCAGCAGCACAGCAGGTCTTATTTCTGGCAGAGTACCCACAAGTCCATGCGTCTAGTGAAAGGGTGGCGTCTGAGTGAGGTCCTCTTTTATTGCTCCTCTTTTTATGCCCTGAGACCTTGGTTCTGAAAGGTGAAAGAGCTTCCGGATAGTGTCTTTAAAGTGCATGGAAATTCCTGCCTCCCATGCCTTGGCTCCAAGATGGCTGCAGTGACAATTTGGGGTTATTAGGCCCCTTGTGTGAAGGCAGGGCTGAAGCTATCAGTTGCAAGTGGGGCTGTGCTCAGCTTTGGCTGCCCACCCTGCCAGCAGATGGCCCTATCAGACACACCAAATCTCTTTATTGTGTGACTGTCTGGAAGGAATTCACAAAGTCTGTCAGTTGCATCCAGTCATGTGACCCAGGATGGGCTACAGGCACAAAATGTCTAAGGATAGAAGTGCATTTCTGAATCTTATCATAAATTGGGCAATTGTTATTATTATATTGTCTGATGCAAATATACAAACAGCCAATGGTTATGTTTGGCAAGCCGGCGTATCAAACATTTAAAACTACAGTTTGCCACTATACATACCTTTTTTGGAGATTGCATAACTGCTATACTTGGTTAGTGGTGACATTTTGAATAACTCAATAAATATTAAACAACGATGAGTAGAATTGGATGTGTATGCTTTCAATGCCTGCTATGTCATGTGTCTGATGGAGATACCTCCATAAAAGACCACCATGAAAAGGGCAGCAGCCATTTTACATAATGTTGATCATCCCTAACATCCTAGCATAAGTTGAAATAAAAACTTACCCCATTTAGTTGCACATTTACTAAATTTAGAATAGACTGGTGCAAATATCTCCTGCCTATTTGCAAACAATGTTGATCTTTGTAAAAGAAAATCATTCAATAAAAAAACACAATCAGTGGCATCTTCAATTTCTGTTTTCTATCTCAATGTATCCATTGCAATTCTTGACATAGACAACATTTAAGCAAAATTATATTCTGTTATTATTAACCCGTTCCGTGCTCCAGTCGGCCAATGGGAGCACTCCCTCCCAGGTGCTGTGAATGGATAACGGCTGTTGCAGCCCCGCCCTCTCTTTGGAACGCCAAATTTCCGCCGTGGTTAAGGCGTTAAAGAGTGTGTGACCATGACATCACTGTAAACTAGTGCAAATAAACAATTTTGTGAAGTATATGTATGTATCTATATATTGCAAACTTCCTAAAAGGCAGTGGTGTGCTGTACAAATGAAGAGCAAGAATATTTTTAGACTGAAGATGTCATTAACTGTATTGCAAAGGCTAAAGAGTATCCAGTATCCCAGTTGTTTATGTATGAGGCGGGTGAAGTTACCAATAAAATCAGTATAGAAAAGTTTGTATAGTACCACTAGTCTGAAGGAGAGAAGTGGGAAATATTGGAAACTGGGTATCAGTTCTGTGGATCTGTGGAGGGGTTTCTCTCACATGCCAGAGAAGTGCGAAGGTGCACAACGGGGCCTCCAACGGAGAGGCGCTACAAGACCCAGATGCCCAAGTAAGCAATGGGGTCGGGTGACTACTAACGGGGACTGGAAAGTACATTTATGCCACCGAAAAAGACCTCAACAAAGTTATTCCAATTCCTCATTCCCACAGAGAAGAAACAAGTACATGAGCACGGGTCAGTGGAGCCAGCATGGCACTGACTAAGGAAGACCGCACAGAGTTAACGGGGGACCACCAGGCTTCTATGGAACAACTGAAGGTTTTTTCTGCACAAATACCCAACACTCACTACTGCTCCTGGGAATGGAAAAGATTTCCTGACTTTGGATTTTTCACTTCCTCGTCTCCTCCCATGGGGCTAGCTGGAGGATGAGGCGGATGGCTCATTCCAGTTTCCTCGGGACCGATGCCTTTGACTAAACTATGATGTTACCCCTTGGGCAAAAACCGAAACTGTCTGTACTTACCGTGGAGCCTGAGTACCATTGGCAGTTGCCCGGTGGAGCTCTCATAGGCAGCTATAGAAGAATCTGGCTCTGGTTCACCCCGTCGGCCGTCACCTACCCAGCCGGATAGCGGACATTGTTTTTAACGGTTCTTCACAGTTTGGTCTGTCTTTCACTTTGACTGCTTTGTGCCCACTTAAATACTTTTCCCCTTCTGGTCTGCCTGAATCTATCTGCATTCCTTTCCCCTGTTTACCTTTCCGCGTCTACCTTTCATTCCCCATAAGACATCTGTCTTGGCTATGCAACACGCTAATAACTTTTGTTATTGTGTAATCTCATGTTTTTCTCCTCTGCCTTTACTTGTAACCGTAACTGTAACTGTATTTTTTTTTAATCCTGTACCTCACTGATCCTCATGTAAAGCTCTCTGATACCTCCGGGTCTAGCCTGCCCTATATACATTTCTGCAAATAAATCAGTTGTACTTCAGGTTATTTTATTACATTGAATTAAACTCCTTGGGGGAAATTTCAATGTAACAACACTTTCTGAAATGACAGTAGCAATTTTAATAAACAGCAATAATACTGTCCCGTCAGCCATGTTGTTGCAATATTGTAGGCTGTTTGTTATATTGTTTCATTTTACAAAGACAAACACTTAATGTGGGAGTTTGTATGAGTGGAGTTAATTTTGGAAAACAAATATCCATGTTCATGATGGTTTGGGAGATATCTTCAAGTACACAAAGGTAATTTTTTTCTTGCAAGAATCATCATGCTATGCATGGCAGTTACTGACAGGAAAAATAAATGACTAACATAACATGGGAAGGATGTACCATTACCACTCATCACCAAATCGCTCATTAAGGGGATCATGTACAAAGCTATCTTCCGGTCGTAATGACTGTGAATAATAAAATTGGAGCGTTTGCAACAGAAAAATCATCTTGAGGGTATGTACAAACTTCGAATTGTGATTCAGTAACACATTACTGAATCGCAAAACAGGTTTTGAAGTGCATACCGAATTGTAAGGGGCATGTTTAGGGTATCCCTTCTAATTTATGATTCCTTAAGGCATGTATCAATGGTGTGTAACTGCAATTACACTTTATTTTATTTATTTATTTATTTTGCGGTTTTTATAGAGCGCATCAATCATCCTGAGGGATATCACGGCGCTAAGAGCCAGAGAAGCTACTGGGGTGAAATGCTGGAACTTATGGCTTGGTGAAGAGATACGTTTTGAGATTTCTTCTGAACTGAAGATAGTTGGAGGTGTGTCTTAGGTTGGGGGGGAGCTTGTTCCATCTCTTGGCTGCTAGGTGGGAAAAGGAACGTCCACCCGTTCTGACCTTATGAATGCGTTTCGGCTTTGCTAATGCAGATTGGCAAGATCGCAAATTTCTGGTAGGTCTGTAGAATTTGATCCTTCCTTGAAGTATCGAAGGGCCTGTTCCATGTAGAGTCTTGTGGGCATGGCTGAGTAATTTGAAGGCAGCCCTCTGACGCATTGGGAGCCAGTGAAGTTTATTTAGGCACTCTGATGCTGAGTCACGCTTACTTTTGTTGAGGATGAGTTTGGCCGCCTGGTTTTGCACAATCTGTAGACATGAGAATAGGTGGTCATTCATCCCATTGAAAAGTGCATTGCCATAATCCAGGCGGCTGACCAGTAGGGCCTGGGTGACGGACCGTCTGCAGTCCAAGGGTAACCAGGGGAATATTTTGGCAAGGAGTTTAAGTATGGCGAAACTTTTTCCGCAGAGTAATCTGACATGATCTTTCATGGAAAGTGCATCGTCCATGATGATTCCCAGGTTCCTGGCGTGTTGACTGGGAGAGGGGGCCGTTCCCAGTGAGGGAGGCCACCATGTGGCATCCCACACATTTTTTGCTCCCCCAAACAGTAGGATCTCTGATTGCCCGGCATTCAGCTTCAAGGAATGCTTGTGCATCCAATGAGCCATTTCTCCCAGACAGTTGTGTAGTTTGGTTTTAATGACCTCAGGGCCTTCATCCATAGTCACCACCAGCTGTGTGTCGTCTGCGTATGAGCAGACTCCAATGCCCCACTTCCTCCCAATGTTGGCTAAGGATGAAACATAGACATTGAAGAGGGTGGGGCTCAAGGAGGCGCCCTGTGGTACCCCGCAGCTGATGGTGCTTGGTTTGGAGTGAAACTGTCCCATATGTACAGCTTGGGTGCGGTTGGATAAGAAGGAGTGGAGCCAGCCCAAAGCTTTAGATTGTACTCCCTTACTTCGAAGTATGTGAAGCAGGCGTTTGTGGGAGACCGTATCAAACGCCGCTGACAGGTCGAGCAATATCAGTGCCACCGCCCCACCCTGGTCGGTGGTGGATCTGATACTGTCCGACACTGCCAGCAACGTTGCCTCGGTGCTTTTGTTGGCTCTAAACCCGGTCTGGGATGGGTCTAGGAGGGAGTTGGTCTCCAGGTATCTGGTCAGCTGTATGTTGACCAGTTTCTCCAGGGCTTTTGAAAGAAAAGGAAGCTGTGATATTGGTCTATAGTTCTCGGGGTTTAGGATGTCGGTTCCTGCTTTCTTTAGTAAGGGGGTGACAGAGGCGTGCTTCCAGGCATGTGGGAAGGTGGCTGTGGTTAGTGATTTATTGAACAGTTGGGTGATGAGGGGACAAAGCGTGGATGCAGTTTTTGAAAACACAAAATGGGGACAGGGATCTGAGGGAGATCCAGATTTAATTGTGTTCAGCACTGCAAGGACCTCCTCGGTTGAAAATGGCTCGAAACTGGTGAGATGGGGCCCGGTGTCTAGGTCTAAGGAGTCTGGGGAGTCTGTGCAGGATTCTGACAGAGGGACATTTATGGAGGAAGAGTCGAGCGAATTAATGTTTTGGGGAATGAAAGAGGATGGGAAAAAAATGGCTTACTTGCAAATGTAAGCCATTGATAGGAGGTGTAACTGACTTACAAATGGGAAGGCGTCCACAAGTAACCCCTTCCTCTTGATGAATGTTTAAAAAAACAAAAATTAGGATGAGACAGTAGTCTATGGGACCACTGCCTTCTCCTAAAAAATGTTTGTTAAACGTTTCATTTTTTTAAAAAGGCAAATCCTTTTCTCCTTTAGGGAAATTGGGCTGCATTTAAAAAAAAAAGAAATCTTTATTTAAAAGCAATCACAGGAATGGTGGTCTACTGATCCCAACAGTGCTTCATCCTTGTGATGGCAGGGAATCGTACTGGGTCTCAATTTTTTGTCCTACCTCATTAATATTCATGAGGTATGTCCCATTGTGACCCACTAGATTCAATTTCTTGAGAACTAACTTATTAGTACATAGGTCAATTTTCAAAATACCAATGCTTTTTGATACAAGATAGTGCACAAATTGCAACTCTTTTTAGTGACCTCATTGTTTGTACGAGGTCCTAAATCTTACCATGCAGACTAGAATATCTTGTTACCATGATCCTGATTACAAGTGCTCCAAAGGGAGAGAATATAATGTTCCCACTTGCTGAAAGCTGATGTCAACCTGTTTGGAATCAATTAGGTGTAATATTTACCTCCAACTGTAATGTCCAAATGTAGCATAATATGCAGCTTTTATGATTTACAACCAAACACCTGTGTGATACTGAATTTATCTGGTATTTTAACCCAGTTTACAGCTAGTTTGACCTGCGGATATGTACATGGGAAAAACTGCGTGGCTGCAGGCTTCATGGCACCCAGTAATTAGCAAGTATGCAAAACTTTGCCCAATTATTTCTAAGCACTACGGCAATTCAATTCAATAGTGGTTGTTTCCTCCATATTCGTTTTTTTCCCCTAGATGCAAAAATACAATAAAATACCTTAAACATACACAGGAGTGATGGAAGGCACCCAACAATATGCAATTCAAAAACATTCCGTTAAATGAATTCATACAAATAAATAACATTAATAACATGAATAAAAAATTGCCCTCATAGAGTTTCATAAACACTATTTCTAAGGTTAATGTAGTATAAATAAGATCGAAGTAAAGAGACCGAAGGATCAAGTAGTTCCTGTTTACAATTAAACTAAATTATTGTTCATTGTAAAGTTCTTTGTACATTTTATCTTCCTGACTACCTTCGATGAATTACAATATTATTCTACCACAGACTAATCTTTTATTATAAGACAGTGTGCTATAAATAACCTGCGTAAAAAGTTTAATTGATTCCAAGGTATATGGAGCTTTATGAAGTAGGAATGACACCATTACGCATAATCTCCTGCAGTGAGAAGTCCCACATAGATATTTGCTCTTCCATCAATCCCCAAAGAATAACAAATGAAAGCTGCTTCCCTCCAGGTGAATACTTATTCATTCGACTAATGTAGCAAATGATTGTGAGCCTATAAAGCTAATGCAGGATTTCTCAGAGTTTCATTGGATTTACACAGCATATTTAGTTTGTTCTGGAAGCTCAGGGCATTATGCAAAAAATGCATGCTTGATTAACATCAAACAGCTTGAGAGGCAGGGGGCTTGCAAGTGGCTGCCATCCTGCACTGCAGGTACCAACATAATTGTCATGTTCTGGGAAGCAGGGGTGTTTTTTCAGAATTGTACATTCCTCACCTCTTTGTTCAATGCATTAATTGTAATTGTTGGATCGCACACTAGCTTTCTCAACCGAGATATAAAAAGAAAATTCAACCTTATGCTCAGAAAGCCTGCTGCTACAAGGAGATATTTGCAATAAAATAGATGCAAAGGTAGCATTAACCTTTCTGGAGCAATGCGAGCCTTACTGCATTCAAGCATCTTCAGATGTTCTTTTTTTTCGTGCAGTTGTGTATGCATAATAGGAAAGTTATTAGCTACAGTCAATTAAGTAGCATTATATCACATACTGTGGTTAGTGAGATAAAGAACTTGGCCTTTAGCTCTAAGTATTTTACTTCCCTGTAGTTATGTAAAAAACTCATTTTACACAAAGTCTACAGTTCAAGAAGGGAGACAAAACACATGGTGAATAAATAACTTTAGATTTGTTTCGCCTCCCCGTGAATGGCAGTGCATAAGAGTTGCTTTTGCAATGTTATGTCTTTTTTTAGTTTAGAAAATAATGAATTTCAATGAAGTGACAAACATGATATCTAGGGGCATAATACAGGCTTCTACGACCCCCGCAATGCAAGCCCCTCCCACCTCCAGTCAACTTTGAAATTAAGAATACCTGCAACATAATAAAAAAGTTTCAGGGGCCACGCACCACAGCCTTCAGGGGGCGCCCTCGTTTTGTGTTGCACCACTGATGATTTAGCATTAATGTAAAAGTTGGATGCAAATACAGACATCAGAAGCAGCTTGAAATTTTACCACCATGCTACATTTACTTTGTTAATTGAGGGATTTGTGAAACTCCATGAACAACGAGTAGCTTGGCATTTTGATAAGGAAAGGCAAGGAAGCAGCCATCAAGCAATGGAAGCAAATAACAGCAACTGGCCAGAAAAATGTCTAACATGAGCATGCGAGAATGGAACAATTGAAACCTGAGGAATGTGTACACATCAACTTACCTTACAATACAGTATAACTCATCCATGTCTTTCACATGGGGAACGGCTATTACATCTCTATGTTTAGCTATAACGTATGGTAAAATTTGACCACCAACATAGTTTTATCATCATAGAGCGTTATCTCTATTTTAT
Source organism: Lissotriton vulgaris (assembly GCF_964263255.1). Taxonomy (NCBI): domain Eukaryota; kingdom Metazoa; phylum Chordata; class Amphibia; order Caudata; family Salamandridae; genus Lissotriton; species Lissotriton vulgaris. The sequence continues at coordinate 1,087,487,985 of NC_141696.1, read as the reverse complement.
GTTTCTATGAACCAACTAGCTTTCCTATCACCTCAATTTACAAATTCGTCACTACCGTTTTTTAGGAAATCAGGAAATATGTCTGAAATACACGTCCTTGCCCAGTATGTCCTGAATAAAAATTAAAACTTTCCTCATTTTCTTGATTTGTTTGTATCACTAGTCGAGATTCTAGTTAATCTCTGAGCAACCATATGGTGAAGATGCACTTTAGAAATTCAAATTAAAGGAACATTCCATGCCTAACAAATTAATCTCCCATGGGATAGCCAAACTACCCAACCCTCAAATCAGTTAGTTGACATCCTCTGTATTCTCTAACCACAAGTATGGGAAAACATGCATCAATTACACTACAGAGAGTCGCAACTGGTGGAGGAAGGGCACGGAACAGGCCCAGTCAGATTTTTAGTTGGTCCTGGACTGCTGGTCTGGGTTAAGTGGCTACATTTCAAACAACATATGGCCGGGATGCCCGTCACCCCCTCCCAACACAATCCCCAAGGATGGGAAGTCGGACGCAGTTCTGAACTTTTGGAAGGCGGGAGGGAGTCACCCTCCCGGCCGTATTTATTAAAATATGAAACAAAATTAAAACATTAAATAAAAGTTTCATAATCATGTACAATTTTACATTTATTACATTTCGATGAAGACATGTTCTTTGGCTAACCTTAACAAATCTCTAATACAAAGGTTTCCTAGCCGAGTCTAACATCCTGCAAATGCATACATTCTATATTAAAATTGTACATCCTAGCATTAAGGGCCAATGGCAAGGTCTTAACCGGTGTAAGATCCCTACTACAAAAACTGTCGCCCTCACGGTGTGAATGGCGCATGCGCAGAGGACTGTACCCTCATTGCCAACTATAATTTCCCTTGTCTTGTTGGGGGCCCCCCTTTCCGCTCGACGCCATCTTAAAGGTCGTCCGAGCTCCCGTGTGAGGTATCTGTAGGAAGGACAGCGTGGACTCCCCCCCCCATCCCCACACTCTCTCTCCGCCGTCGCGGATATCCGGGCCCCGGGAAATTCGTAGGAGGGGCATATAGCCGCCTCCTACCCTGGAAGGGGCCTATGGCCGTCTCCCCTTAGGCGACCCATCCTTAGTGGGTTCCGCCTCCCAGTGGGAGGGGCCAATGGCCGCCTCCCCCTGGGCGCTCCCATCCATATTGGGTGGCGCCCCACTCTAGGGACCTTGAAATTACTGCTCACCGATCATGACCTTACCGCCCGACCAAAAAATAAATACGACAGTTGTTCACCTACTAAGGAAGAAAATATCAGCATGTCTAATTGTATCAACCTGTTTTACTCCTAAAAAGAAAAAACAGAATCCTACAGACAGAAGGCACATCCTCAACCTAAACATTCCTTTACTTTTATACAGAGGAAAATGGGGCCTATCACAGCAAAACTTTATTGCAAAACAAACATTGCCATAAGGGGCTGGTGGGTGGGTCAAAATTGCTCCTTGTTCCGTCGAGGGCTCACGAGCAACGAGTGGGTGCAGCCTTCAGAGCACAGGAACAAGAGGACGCTTCTTCAGATTCCCGCTCTATTTATTCTTCTTCAGGGAGGGCGTGTACCCTCCTCCGGTACGCCTACTGGGCGTGGTCATCGGTGTAGGTGTCTAGGACAACCCCTCTTGGGCGGGAAAAGGCGCGCCCCGGCTACGCCGCTTCGGGCATACCAGCCGAGACACGCCCCCGCCCAAAATGGTTTCCCGGGAGGATCGGGGCACCCAACCATACGTTCGGGGGGACCGAGTGGTCGCCCCTTTCCATATGGCCGGGATGCCCGTCACCCCCTCCCAACACAATCCCCAAGGATGGGAAGTCGGACGCAGTTCTGAACTTTTGGAAGGCGGGAGGGAGTCACCCTCCCGGCCGTATTTATTAAAATATGAAACAAAATTAAAACATTAAATAAAAGTTTCATAATCATGTACAATTTTACATTTATTACATTTCGATGAAGACATGTTCTTTGGCTAACCTTAACAAATCTCTAATACAAAGGTTTCCTAGCCGAGTCTAACATCCTGCAAATGCATACATTCTAAATTAAACTTGTACATCCTAGCATTAAGGGCCAACGGCAAGGTCTTAACCGGTGTCAGATCCCTACTACAGAAACTGTCCCCCTCACGGTGTGAATGGCGCATGCGCAGAGGACTGTACCCTCATTGCCAACTATAATTTCCCTTGTCTTGTTGGGGGCCCCCCTTTCCGCTCGACGCCATCTTAAAGGTCGTCCGAGCTCCCGTGTGAGGTATCTGTAGGAAGGACAGCGTGGACTCCCCCCCCATCCCCACACTCTCTCTCCGCCGTCGCGGATATCCAGGCCCCGGGAAATTCGTAGGAGGGGCATATAGCCGCCTCCTCCCCTGGAAGGGGCCTATGGCCGTCTCCCCTTAGGCGACCCATCCTTAGTGGGTTCCGCCTCCCAGTGGGAGGGGCCAATGGCCGCCTCCCCCTGGGCGCTCCCATCCATATTGGGTGGCGCCCCACTCTAGGGACCTTGAAATTACTGCTCACCGATCATGACCTTACCGCCCGACCAAAAAATAAATACGACAGTTGTTCACCTACTAAGGAAGAAAATATCAGCATGTCTAATTGTATCAACCTGTTTTACTCCTAAAAAGAAAAAACAGAATCCTACAGACAGAAGGCACATCCTCAACCTAAACATTCCTTTACTTTTATACAGAGGAAAATGGGGCCTATCACAGCAAAACTTTATTGCAAAACAAACATTGCCATAAGGCGACCCATCCTTAGTGGGTTCCGCCTCCCAGTGGGAGGGGCCAATGGCCGCCTCCCCCCGGGCGCTCCCATCCATATTGGGTGGCGCCCCACTCTAGGGACCTTGAAATTACTGCTCACCGATCATAACCTTACCGCCACAGGCCGGATAGTTGACCGGCTATCCGGCCCCCCCCAGACTCCTCCTAAAGGTCATGCTTCCTCGAACCCCTTAGCCATGCTATGAAGTCTCCTATGAGTAAAACATTCCCCTCCCGGGACAGGTGAACCCCATCATTTAGATACATGTGATCACCCCGAATACACCCATGAGGAATACTATGCAACTGTGCAGAGCGAAACAATCTACCAATTTTATTGTTAACCTTCTTCACCGAATGGTTCAGTGCTGACACCGAAAGGCCCCCCCGCCATACTTTCCTGGGAATCATGTGGGACCAGGCAATCGTGCACCCCGGGATTCTTTTTGCCAACCAGCTAACGGCCGACAAAACTTGCTCGAACAATACTCGTCTACCCAGAGTCACCAAGTCATTGCCCCCCAGGTGTACTGTGACTACAGATGGCGGTGACCTCTGCCGCCCTAAGAGACCCTCAACAAAAGATTCGATTTGTCAATACAGAGCCCGCCCCTTCTGTGGAAGGCCACTCTGTACCCGTATTCCCCAGCTGCGCGAGTCGCGTCACCTGCTTTGAATATGTCCCCGGCCCGCCTCACGTATGAGTGGCCCACGACCCACACCACTCTCTCCTCAGACGGTGATCCATGACCGCTGGTCTCCTGGTACTGGGTCGACTGCAAATTCCGCCCCGCATGACATGCTCGCGAAACTGTAATTTAAATAAAAGACAAGAAGCGTGAGTGCCTGTCAATTGACTTACAACATGTGCAATCGCACATACCTTTTGAAGCAATTCGAGGACCATCGTCCCAACTGCTTTACTTCATCCGCGCTCTGACCCCTGGCTTTAGCCTCAGTAGCCGCCCCTATCCTAAAGGAGTGGGTCCCGAAATCGCTCGGATCCATGCCTGCGGCGGCGATTGTCAGCGCCAGCACCCTCTGAAACTGAAACCTCGTCAGTGGGGTGCCATCCCTGTGCCTCAGCAAACTTCCCCCCCACGTAGCATCCCTCAGTGCCAAGTATTCCTCTATACACAGTATTGGGCACGTGGGGGGCCCTCGCATGCGCTGCACAATAACACTGTTACCCGTAGCCCTCTGGTCGGTCTTGGGCCTGGCTATCGTCACCACCATCGAATCACCCCTAATTAGGACGTGATTCCTGCCCTGGCCTCCCTCAACGTCTTTTTTATTCCTGGCGACCAGTTCGCTCACCCGCATCGCCCCATGGAACGCTAATGCGAAAGCTGCCCGGAACAAGACCGCCTCGAATTGGGAGGAGCATGTCTCGACTAGTTTCGCCATAAGTAGGGACAACCTGTCTAAGCCAATCAGGCGCCTCTCATCCTGCTAGCAACCCTCAAGGCTTTGCCAGCCGCGAAGGGCTTTTCTCGCCAAAAATGAACTTGTTGGGTCCTTTATGCCATGCACCTGCGCCATAAATGAAATGGCCGCCCTGTGCCTACTGGCTGTTGCCGCTGATCGGCCTTCTCGGTGTAGCTCTACCAAGAACCCCAGGAAGGACTCCTCCTGCCCCCAGTTCTGACTTCCTGTCGGACCCAAAAATGCGCAGTAGGAACGAAACGCTCCTTCGTATGCTTTCCTTGTCCTGGGGGCTAAGCTTGCTGCCACGAGGTCTTGTAATCCGGGGCACCGATTAGCCAAAGCGCTTCGGGGAATGGTGCCGCCACTAGGTCCGCTGTAGGTAGATAACCCCTGAACGCCTACATATGTGAACGAGAGAGTGCATCAGCTGCATGATTCAGTACGCCCGGCACATGTTTCGCCCTGAACTGTACATTCAGTCTCATGCAAAGCAGCACAACTTCCTTCAACAATCTCAAGATCCATTTGCAGCGTGCTGCCTGATTGTTAATGCATTCGACAACAGTCATATTATAAGACCAAAATATTACAGAGCGGTCTCTGAAATCGTCCGGCCATGCCATCAGAGCAACAAAAATAGGGAATAGCTCCAGGAACCCAATGTTACTTGTGAGACCGCAGGAGTGCCACCACGCCGGCCATGTTTGCGCCGACCATCGGTTACCAAAGATGGCGCCAAATCCCACGCTCCCCGCAGAGTCAGTCCACAAACCCAGCTCGCCGAAGATGCTGGCGGCTTGTTCCACACTACTTGACCGTTGAAGTCCGCCAGAAATGCCAACCAAATGCGCATATCCTGGCGAACCTCTGCAGACAGTCTCGTGCGGTGGTGTCCTTCTTTGAGACCAACCATAGCTTGTGCAATAGAGCGTGAAAAGGGGCGGGCCATTGGTATAACTCTCAAGGCAAAGTTAAGCTGACCCACTGTTTGCTGTAACTGGTGCAGGGTCACTTTCTCCTTACTAAGGCAAAGTTCCAGGGAAGCCCTAAATTTAGCTACCTTTCCCACTGGCAAACGGAAACACCCCTCCACAGAATCGAGTTCAATTCCCAGAAACTCCAGTGAAGTAGATGGTCCAACCATCTTACCTGGTGCCAATGGGACTCCAAACTCCCTCATGAGGATGCAAAAGTCCTGTAGCGCCTGCGCACATTTCGTGTCGCCGGCTGCTCCCAAGAACAGAAAGTCATCTAGATAATGCATAACATGCCTATGCCCTGTGGCCTCGGTGAATGCCCACTCTAAAAAACAGCTGAATTTTTCAAAATAGGCACAAGAAATGGAGCAACCCATCGGCATGCATTTATCCATGTAATAACTCCCTTGGAAAGCAAAACCTAGCAAACGCTGATCCTGTGGGTGTACCGGGAGCAACCGGAATGCTGATTCGATATCTGATTTTGCCATCAGCGCCCAGGTGCCCAGGCGATTTAACATGGTGACGGCATCATCGAATGATGCGTACCGCACCGAACAAACTTCTGGGTCAATAGCATCGTTCACCGAGAAACCCCTTGGAGCAGACAGGTTATGGATCAGCCTAAACTCCCCCGGTTCCTTCTTCGGGACCACCCCTAATGGGGAACAGATGAAATCCGCCACTGGGGGGCGCTGAAAAGGCCCTGCCACTCGCCCTAGACTCACTTCTTTTGCAATTTTTCTCTCTACCACACTTGGATTCTGCTGCGCTGATAGCTGGTTTTTACAAAAAGGTTCCCCTCGAAAATCCCCCGCCGGGATGTGGAAGCCGTATAAGAATCCCTTCCTCAACACCCCAGCGGAGACATGATCAGGGTATGTGTTTAACCAAGGAGTCATAGCCATGAGATCAACGGGTGTAGGCAATTGGTCACAACAATCAACCTCACTCCTGCTTGGAGCCTCCCTTTCCTCCCCCCCGTTATTTTTGGATCTACATGAACTCTCCGGGTGTGAGGAATTCCCACAGCCCGCACACACATGCTTGAACCTACATGTTCCTTGCGGTCTGTTACAGTTGCCTCGATTGAAGCCCCAACAGACCCCCCGCTTTCCACCATTCCCGCTGGTTTTCGGCTGGTGATCACCACCGGCGCCTGCTCGAAAGGGCACCGCGGGCTTTTGGCGGGAAACCCCCGACCCACTCCCGCCTGGCGAGGATGTCCCTGCCGTCCCAGGCAGGAGCTGCTTATGCCAAGAAATTGGGTCGAGGCAGTCCCATGTCAGAGAGGAATCATACTCTTTCGCTTTACGGAATTTCATGTCGTAACCTTTCCATTCGTCCCCCTCATACATTTCATAAAAATCCATTATACGAGTTTGATAACAAGACAGTTCAGTCAATACCTCGGGCTTACGTTCACCAATAATCGCAGTAAACATTGCAAAGGCCTTCCCCCAATTCGTTATCGTCTCCTCCACCCTAAACTCGGCCATCTTGGCGCGCCAGACGCTCGGGTGCCACAAATCTTTCTGTGTTTTAGCATATTCCATCTCTCGATGGTCAGTTAATAACGAAAACATATTGACATACTTGTCTGCCCATATCAATTCTTTCGTGGCAATCGGGATATGTTGTACCACCCTCTCCCGCCTTGACGGTAATGACCCCTCACCCGCCAGCGGCAAAGCAAGCTTACCCGGCTCGGTCGTTGTTCCCGCCGTTTCCTCGCGATCAGCCTCCGGTCCTTCCGGTATCACCTTTGGGGAAACAAGAGGAAGATTCGCCTTTGCGGCATCTCGCGACTGCCGCAACTGCTGGATTAGTAACTTGGCCTCTTCCGCCGTGTCTCCGGGCGCCGTAGCACCCCCTGCCTTCTTATTGAGCCATGCGGCCAACTGGGTGGCCAGTTCAGGAGGCATATCCTCATTAGCGGGCGTAATCACAACCGGGATCGGTTGACTCGCGTCTGGGATTGGTACCGGGTCATTAGCTGGTGTGACAGGGGTGACCGGGGGCACCTCTGGGACCGGAACCTCCCCTGCAACCGCCCTCATTCTTCACCCGTTTCCCTCTACCCTCGGGGACGATTCCCGGCAAGGCCGGGCCTATTACCTTCTTAGGGCTACCAGGCTTGTTCATTGCAGCCAGTTGCTTTTTGACGACCGCCAAATCTCGACCAAGCGCTGGGACTTGTCCGACTTTCCGCTCCATGCCCGCTATTTGGTTCACCAACATGTGTAGCACCTTGTCTGTCTCGGAACCCTTTCCTGCCTTTTTGCCAGACATGGTTTCGATTATCCGCTCCGAGTCGATCAACACGGTCCTGGATTCTTCGCCTTAAGTCACTGAAAGAGAAACACAAGAATTACAAGTTCTCAAAATTGCTCCTTGTTCCGTCGAGGGCTCACGAGCAACGAGTGGGTGCAGCCTTCAGAGCACAGGAACAAGAGGACGCTTCTTCAGATTCCCGCTCTATTTATTCTTCTTCAGTGAGGGCGTGTACCCTCCTCCGGTACGCCTACTGGGCGTGGTCATCGGTGTAGGTGTCTAGGACAACCCCTCTTGGGCGGGAAAAGGCGCGCCCCGGCTACGCCGCTTCGGGCATACCAGCCGAGACACGCCCCCCACCCAAAATGGTTTCCCGGGAGGATTGGGGCACCCAACCCTACATTCGGGGGGACCAAGTGGTCGCCCCTTTCCAAAGTTGCACTTTTTCTGGAAGAGCAATTCCATGATAACTAAGAAGAACAGCTCTTAGCTCAGCGAGGACCACATGCGCCTGCCGCCCGCATTGTTGACTGCCACTTAATTTAGTATAGCAATTCTAGCTGAGATGCATTCTTTTAAATTTAAAAAGCTTATTTTGGGTTGTTTCAGTTCTGCACATTAGATTATATTGGTGCCCTAAACGTCTTTGTTTAGAATTAGTGCACCAGAGCCTTTCTGCCCTGAATGTTTTGTCAGTAGTTCAAGGGCAAGCCAGTTTTATTGTGCCTCATGCAAAAGCCTTTTTTGTTACTGATGGAATTATGCTCTCCTACACCATATGAAAGAGAATTTTGTGTACAGTGTGCATCCTCAACAGAATTATTTGAAGGTGATATAAATTATGATGATCAGGGTCAAGGAAGCACAGTGAAGACAAATAATTGTTTAGGATCAAACATTTTGCTCAGGTTGGCAGGCAGAGATTGAATAAGATATCACCAAAAAAATCTAAGAAAGGAAGTTCCAATCTTCAAATTCAAAAAGTGCTTTATTCGAGTATTACTCATAAAAGCAAGACAAACATACATACAATTAAAAAAGCAATTAAATTTACATAATCAATCAAACAAGCACATACATATTTTGACAATTTAAAAACAATGACACATCATACGTACAGGTGCAAAAATCATTAACGTCGACAAATAGAGACCAGGGGGGAATGATCATAATAACAATGTAAATATCCCCAGGAGATCATACATTAAAAAGATCATTGCAGTAAAAAAATCGATATTAAGCCAATGACAGATTACTTAAACAGAGAATAGACAAGTGTCTAGCAGTCTCTGATCAGTTAAAAAATTTACAGAGAATAAACATTAGTTTAGCAGTCTCTGGCTATTTACTAAGCAGTACAGAGAATAGACAAATGTCTAGCAGTCTCTGGGCGACTTGATGGCAGTATTTAACTTGCCAGCAGTCTCATCCTTAAAACCCACGCCCATCCCAGGTACTTTGCAATTGCAATATTGATCCATTCTTCAGTATTAGATTTTACTATACGCAATGCCACCATACTACTTTTTGTACCTAAATTCCTACACATAGGAGCCAACCAGGCTTTCCTTGGGGCAAAGTATACTGGGCAACAAAACAGAAAATGACCTAGGGTTTCTTTTCCTACCCCGCAGGCTGGACATAGTACTGCCCCCCCTGATTTCCATTTAGCTGTTAGGTTACAGAGGGGGAGCGAACCTACCCTCATTTGAAATAACAATTTCCTGTCCAGGGGGTTCATTATATAGTCCCAATACTTTTCATAAGTGGGGAACATTTTAGTTTCTAAGTAGCCAGTGGTCATAGTCCCACTGTTGGTGTTAAGTAAGCTACTATTGGCTACGTGTTCCCAAAATATGTCTTTTAACACAGTCTTAGAGGGAAATAAAGCCCCAGCAGGATCTGTCCATAAGGCATGAAGTCCTAAATTGAACAGTACAGTCTTTAATGTTTTAAACCACCTGATTTTATTGTAATGATCAGCTTTAATGACATCAGAGAACCCCTCCGCATAATGAGAGAGTTCTGGTGTGGTCCAAAGTCTGCGCCAGAATAATATCGGGCGCAGTTTGGCCTTTTCCGTAAGCTCTCTTCTACCTAACTCGTAACGCAGGGGCAGTAATGGGCTGCTCTGTGGGGTACCCGTCAATGACCTCAAGAATTTATTTTCGGATAGTTGGAGTTCATGGAGGTTTTCATACCCCCATAACTCCGCACCATACAAGGCAGACCCAATTGCTTTTGCCTCGTATATTATCAGTGGTGGTTTAATTGGTTTAGTCATTGACTTCCTATGCTCTTTAATTATAGCCCCAGATAGCTGCTTGTGCCTTAATGTAGCGATGTTAAGGTGTTGCTGCCACTTATTGTCATTAGAGATCAAGATCCCCAGATAGGTGAAGGATTTTACAACTTCGAGAATGCGGCCACTCATGGTAATATTCGATTTAAAATTTCTATGTGGGTTAAAAGCCATGAGTTTTGTCTTGGTCGCATTCACCTCAAGTCCATGGTCAGTACAGAACCCGTCAAATATTGCCAATGCTTTTTGTAAGCCACTGGGGGTTTTTGATAAAATTAAAGTGTCATCGGCAAACATTAAAATGGGGACTTTCTCCCCAGCGAGAGAAGGGGCATCCACAGCCCGAGATTGCATGCGGGAAACAACACCATTAATAAAAAGGGTAAACAAAGTAGGGGCCATTGAACATCCCTGCCGAACCCCGCGCTCAACAGGAAATTCGGCAGTGTTGTTCCCGTATCCTCCTTATCTTATTTTGGCATAGTTGCCCTCATGCAGTCGCATAATTAAAATCAACAGATCCCCAGGGACCCCTAGTGTCTCAAGCACTTCCCACAGTTTCGCCCTCGGTACCAGGTCGAAGGCAGCCCGCAAATCAACAAATGCTGCATACAGGCTGCCTCCCCCTAGCACCACGGTCTTCCACTGTATTAGTTGAAAACGGAAGACTTGATCCACAGTGCTGGTTGCCCTGCGAAATCCGGCCTGAAAGGGGGATAAAATGTTGTGTTCATCGACCCAATCCAGCAACCTATTGACAACTACTCGGCCCACTATTTTCTGGATGGTGTCTATTAAACTAATGGGGCGATAGTTACCGGGCTGTGCCCGATCTCCTTTTTTGTATATAGGGATGATTACAGCACCCCTCCAGGTCACTGGGATATCTGCCCCCCTGGTAATCAAATTTATCAACAAAAAAATGTATCTGCACCATCTATCAGTGTCATTCAGGAAAACATCTGCCGGCACACCGTCAATACCAGGAGCCTGCCCACTACGAACAGTTTTTAAGGCAGCAAGTATTTCATTCTTAGTGAAGATGTCATCCCCAGTTGGTAAACCGTGCGTGCACCTTCTATCCACTGCCTGATCTCTAGAAGCATACTGCTCCCTGCAGAACGTAACCCAAGCATCCTGGGGGACATTATTAGTACTTGCTTCTTCTATCCTATCATGTCCCCATTTAACTATATGCCAAAATAACCTGGAGTCCTTACGGTCACTAGCATTTTTTAGGTTGTTCCAGTGTGCCTCATCCCAATCTTTTTTCGCTCTTACTATACATTGTTTGTAATGCTTTCTGGCAGATCTAATTGCCTCTGAATTCTTGTTTTTAATAGCATCACCCAAGGAGGTTCTTGCCAACCTACATTCGTGATTGTACCAACGTGCTGGTCTGTGGGCATGCATCTTTTTATTTGCCGGTTTCAGGAAGTGGCCTCTAATTTCATCAAAGAGAGCTTCATGGACCTTAGTGGCATTATTTATACTAGGAAGAAGCCCAGTTTCACCCTCAAGGGCCATGATAGCCTTGTCAGTTGCCATGTTTATTTTTTCCATAACCAGCTGATCAGTTTTAACACTAGTCCACCTCAGCCTACGTAAATCGTTTGTAGGTACAATCAACGGGGGTAAGGGATCGATAGAAGCACTGGGGGCAATCACATCAGGCAGCCACCATTTATGGAGGACGCAAAGAGGATTATGGTCACTCTCAAGCCTTTCCTTAACCTCCATATCAATAATGGATGACCAAAGGGCCATACAGCATATAACATAGTCAATACGACTCTTGGATCTTCCATTATCAAAGGTCATGGCTGATACTCTGTCTGACTTAGTACGACCATTCAGAGCCCTTAACCCATATTCAAGGCACATAGCATTCAGGCTTAAAATATCCTCGGTCCAGCGAGTTATTGGGGTTAAATCAAGTGCAGGGATTTCCCACAAATTGTCTTCCTCCGCACCTAAAAAAGCCTCACCAGTATCAAGGGGTTCAAAAGTACGGTTTAGGTCTCCTGCCAGTATGATGTTATTCCCAGAAGAATGAGTGTCTAGGTAACTGTACAGAGACGATAAGACCGCAGATTTACCAGCATTTCCCCCTCTAACATATAAGTTATAGATGTCAATGGGAGTAGAAGAGTCCCTCTCTAGTCTAATGAGCTGAATGTCTTTGTGATTTAGCTCTATGTTTTTTACTAGGATCTTCAGGGACTGACGGACCCATATAGTGAGACCTCCCATTGGTCTCCCCTTGGGACCTTTGATGGCGGGTACATAATAATTCAGATACCCCAATGCATAAACAGGATCACAGGCCCAAGTTTCTTGGAAAATACAGACGTCATACTTGCTAACGAATTCGAACCACTCTCCACAGTTCATTTTGGAACATAGCCCAGCTATATTCCAGGATAGTAGGTTCCCAAAGGCATGTTCCCCACATAAATCAGAACTAAGAACAGGCCTGTTCGTATTTACATCCACATTGACATTACCTTCTACTATTAGATTTGTTAATCCTACTGAAACATCTGGAGTACATAACTCATTTAGAGAGCCCATGGCTCGAATATGCCCCCCTGTTGCACACAAGGATGAGGATATTTGCAGCTGAGGCATACAATTAGTTATTTGTCAATCACAAGCATCTAGATTGGAAAGAGCAGAAAATCTGTTTTCTAAACCTAGTCCCCACTCAACGGAACCAAAATTCTTACTGCCCCTTTTGGTTACAACGTTCCATTTTGTTCTTAAGGTGCTTGGATTGGGGCCTCTGCCTTTTCGAGGATAAAAGAAGTCAAGGGTCAGTGGTACGATAGAAGTGGAGTGTCTCTGTGGCGGAAAAATATTAGGCAGTATGTTTGGTAATGCATCAGGGTGTGAGAGATTAAGCACAACGCAATCACCCTTAAACTTTTTTTCTCTGTTCCCAATCCACTCCACTCTTCTTTCATTTACCAGTTCCTCAGCCAGTTGCTGTTTCCCCCACGGAGATATGGCCATGTTGTTGGTTAGCCAAGATAAAGATTTATTTACAAGCGATGCTGTTGATTCAGCTTCACCGGAAACCAGAGGGGGTACGTTTGCTAATACAAGAACTAATGGCGAGGCTTCCACCACCAGCTCAAATGACCCTTTCGAGGTATTAGGTTCAACAATAGAATGGGCGGGGGGTGCAACACCAGAGCTAAATTCCGGTAGGTTCATCAGAGGAGCCACTGGGGGGTTTGGAATAACAGTGGGTGGCAGTTTATTTGCTAAAATGTCATTAACCAGAGGTTGTACATTGGACGTAATGACTTCAGGGAGTTTCCCTACTTCACCCAGCGTTTTACCAAGGAGACCTTCCAATTTAGTCACTTCAGCGGATAGCTTATCAATTTTGCTTATCAAAGGTTTGACTATACCTTTGATTTTTATGTCCATCAGACTGCAAAATTTCTGAAGTAGAATATTAGAGAAGGTTACATATGTTTCCCCCGAGGGATCGTCCTCCTCCTCACAAGAGGTTTTCCTTGGTGGTGTTGCAATTTTGTTTTTAGCTGACCTTAACCCCGGTCGTTTTTGTATAACTTTCCTTTTGACCCCTGTAACCCTTGGTGCTGGAATTGGAACAATGGGAGGGGTAATAAGCTCACAGATCATAGGACTCAGAGGCACTACATCAATGTCGTTGTTATCTTCGGTGCTGGCCACTGTGCCACTTGGTTGAATGGTGACAGTATCCTGTGAGGGAGCTTGTGCCACTCCAGAGAGACTAGTATTTGTCAGGTTAAAAGGATCCTCAGTTTCTATGTCTACTAGTGGGGATTGTGTGGATGAGTCCAAACCCAATGAGGACCTTCTATCACTGTTTATTTTCGCCACTACCTGGACTAAATAATTCTCCATAGTGTTGGTTGCAGGCGTTGACTTTTTACCAGGCAAACCAGGCATGTGTGCAGATGGTTAGGTAACAGGACGTAATGTTAGAATGTTAAAAAGCGAGTTACCTGACAGACGATGAATTTGCAGCTCAAAGAACGTCTGTAGGCCTGTAGATGTTTGGGCAGAGTTCCTGGCCCAACCCAACCTTGTCCGACCTCGGACGGCCTCAGACGGCCCGCCCTTTGCCCGGGCTTCGCCCCGGGCGTCCCGCTCGCGTCCCGCGTAGCTGGCCCTTCGGCGCTTTTGTGCGCCTCCCCTGGCTGCGGCGTGAGGCAGGTAAGTTTTCTGTTCTCCAATCTGATGCGACTCAGTAGCCCCACGAGTGAGGACACCTTGAATGAGCCAGAAAACAATTCAGTTTGTGGCAGCTTTGTAGTCTATTGAACAACATATCAGTGAGACTTTATATTGCTCTGTCTGCAAATCCAAAGACTTTTGCTTCAAATTTCATCTTTAAGGAAAATGAGGTAATGAGAGGTAAAAGTGATCAACTCAGAAATAGAATTTGAGCAATTTAATATGGGAAAAGGTTGACTAATATATGATTGACTTTGCCAAGGTCTGCCCATACCAGTATGCTATAGCCACTAGCCTGCCCTGAGTGCACGTTTTAGCTACAGCCCTGTCCACCTTGGAGTCTGAGACTCGAAACACACAGAGAGCCTTTGGCAAATCAGGTCCTGCATATACAATGCAGTTTATGCTATTGTATATTGTATATAATGTTGGTCATTACAAAATAAATTTAAAAAATTGCCATGTTTACAGGAATTCTATTCATTACTGTTTTATGCATTAAAGATATCAATTTTATTTTGAGACATGAAAACATTGACTGTTTTTTCTGAACTAAATGTTGATGCATTCAGCATGTTCAAACCACCGCCCAGGTCTGAGTCACCACAGATGGCAAACCAGAAAGAATTTACTTATTATACATTATAACATCACTGTTGATTAATGCAATCATTGCAAATATCTGTTTGCTCAACCAGAGAATGACAGAGTTGAATCCTGGTAGGTGTAGCAGGGAATAGTGACTTTGGTATTGTTAGAATTAGCATCCTTGGTATTGTTTTCCCTGACATTTTGCCTTCAAGCCTCCTGTTCTGTGGACTTCATTTTTGCTGGATTTCAGATTCTAGACACTTTACCACTGCTAATCAGTTCTAAAGTTCATATCCTCTGTACTCAAAACATGGTAACATTGACTTATCCACACCAGGTGTATTTAATTTACATATAGGTCCCAAGTAGAGTGCACTATATATGCCAAGGGCCTGTAAATTAAATGCTACTAGAGGGCCTTCAGCACTGATTGTGCCACACACTCAGGAGGCCTTTAAACATGGCTAAGGCCTGCCACTGCAAAGCCTGTGTGAAGTTTTGAACTGACATTTTGACCTGACAAGTTAACCTAATTGTCAGGCCCAAACCTTCACTTTTATTACATATATGTCACCCCTAAGGTAGGCCCTAGGCAGCCCTAGAGGCAAGGTGCGGTATACTGAAAAGGCATGACATGTACTTTAGCGTTTTAAATGTCCTGGTAGCGAAACACTGTTAAATCAATTTTTCACTACTGCAAGGCCTATTTCTTCAGTAGGTTACCATTGGAATTGCCTTAAACATCTTTAAGTGTAATTTCCAGTTGGGAATAGAGAGAGATGTGGAAATTGGTGTCTCTGAAATCATAGTTTAAAATCGCAACTTATGGTGAGGCTGCATTTTAAATTGTAAGTCTGAAAATGTCACCTTTAGAAAGTTTGCATTTTCTTACTGTAACCATTCTGTGCCTTTGCCTATCTCTCAATATACGTCTGGGTTGGGTGACAGCTGGGCAGTGTGCATTCTCTCTAGACAGTCACACATAGGGAGCTGGGGTGTGATATTTGCATCCTGATGGCTCAGCACCAGGCTGATGGGCCTTTCTGAGGTAAATTGTGAGGGAGGAACGGAACCGACACTTACACCTGAATAGGTATTAGTTGCTAACCCGGAGCCTTACACTAGTATTCTATGCCAATGATACTCAGCTTGTGATTTCTTTCTCCAATAACTCAACTCAAAACCTGACTAAATTCCAAAGTGACATGGTGGCTGTCGCTGAGTGATGGTGACCAACTGCCTTCAGCTGAATTCCAGCAAATCAGAAATTCTGATCCTGGGGAGAGCTAGTCAACAATGGGGCGACCACAGGTGGCCCTCCTCTTAAGGGCTACCCATCCAGCCCAAGGTAGTAGCAATAAACCTGGGTGTTTGGGTTGACAACACCCTGACATTTGAAGCTGAGGCAAAATTGGTGATAGATGTTTGTTTTAGACTTCTAAGAGGGCTAAAACCCATTCTTGTTTTTTTTTATTCTCAAACACGCCAGGTTATTATCCAGTCCACTAAACTCTCTAGGCTAGACTACTGCAATACTATGTATCCAGGCTCTAATAAGACAGTGACTAAAATAATTCAGCTGGCCCAAAACACTGTGGCACTGCTACTATTTGCACTTCCTAAGTCCTGTTTGGTTTCCAGCTTTGTCCACAGATTGCATTGGTTCCCTGTGGATAAGAAAATTCCCTTCAAGGCTCTATATATTGTCCATAGAATCCTCACTTCCCAGGTGCCCTCCATTCTATACAACTTGCTCCACTTGAATGCGCCTCAGCAGGATCTGCACTCAGCTAATCTCAATTTGACTTGTGTCCCTCGTGTCATTAGAGGAAAAGCAGGAGGGCGCTCCATCAGAACCAAAGCTTCCACCCTTTGGTACACTCTTCCTGTGTCCATCAGGAGCATCCGGAATCACTGGTTGTATACAAGGGCCGTGAAAACTTGGTTATTCTTGGACTAATCATCTGTTTTTCACCAGTTGAAGTTCATTCTGAGACTAGCACTGGTACGCCCCCTTGCTGGGGCAGCCATGTGCTTTACAAATTTTAACATAACATACCATAGCTCAGCTAGAAATGAGCCTAGTGCCCCTTCCTGTACAAAGACAATCCTCCTTACAACATAGGTGCCTGTGTTTGTGCTAAGCAGCCAAAAGGGCACAATTGCCAAGGAATGCACTGTATTGCCCTAAATACTGGACATTTCTGCCCTTTCCCTTCATGCAGTGCAGCGCAGCATGGTGATTTACCCCACTGCATGACTTGGCCAAAACTATTGCCCTAGGTTTTTAGCAAAATAGCCATGCATTTGCGTCTCCTGGTAGTTGCACAGTTATATCTTCAGATGCCAAGGCTGCTGTGGATTTGAATCATAACTATTCTTTTACTAGCTTCCACTTCTAGGCATACTGCCTTTGGTTTATCCCCTCTGATAAGAAGAGTTATGGTCTTAATTGACTGATATCTCACATTTTTATTGATCTTTTCTCCTTAGTATTTCATACATTTTATGTACATAGAATTGACATTTAACATTTTTAAAAATATATTTTTATTTAAACAACAGACCATTTGCCATTGTGCAATTATTCCCACATTACAAAGCTTATACAGCAGTACATTGATCAATAGTTTCAAGTAATTTGTGTACATTTAGATATTTGGTGCATTTTCTCTGTTCCTTCGCAATTCAAATTCTACCATTGGGGATATACATATCTCTCCTCTGTACAGGTTCCATTTGGACCACTTCCTGTCCCATTTCTTTGGACACCCTCGTGCAATAAACACCTCTTTCGTAGCTATCATACATTTGGTGCACAGTCAAAATATTGATTCACTAATATTGACCTACAGTAATATCGAGTTTTAAATATCGAAGGTGAAGAATAGAGAGGTCAAGAATATCGTTGGACAGAATATCGACCCTAAGGTAAGTAATATCGATTTTTTTAATATCAATGTAAGTAATATCGAAGTTAGTAATATCGATATCAATTATATCGATGTCACTAATTTCGATGTTACTAATATCGATATTAGTTTGTTGTTATGTATTTTATTATGTATTTCATATGTATGTGTTATATGTTTTTGTTAAGTATTTTATTTGTTTTAAATTATATGTGTACTATTTATTATATATGAAAAATGTTATTTTTAATTTAATTTTATGTTTTAGTACTGGAGCGGGTTGTGGGTTTATAGAGGAATAGGGTGGGAAGTAATTTAATTATATTAAATTAATTATACATTTTTAGTAATTGTAAATTAATTTTAATTAATTTCTGTGTTCTGTAGCGGGTTGTGGGTTTATAGGGGAATTGGGTGGGAAGTAATTTGATTGTAATTAGGTAATTATTTATTTTTGATTGGTATTGATAATTATAATTTTTTTCTAATTAAGTATTATTTGGTAATAATTATTTTAATTGGTTATTAATTTTATTAATTGGTTATTAAGGTTTGTAATTGGCAATTACATTTTTTAATTGGCAATAATGTTTTTAATTGGTAAGTAAGGTTTGTAATTGGTATTTACAATTTTTAATTGGCAAATAATTTTTTTAAATGTTAATTAATTTTTTGAAATTTGTAAATAATATTTTTTATTGTTAATTAATTTTTATTATTTGGGAAATATTTTATTAATTGGTGAATCATTTTTTATAAAAAATAATTTTCATTCAAAAATAAATTTACTGTTTACCATTTTTTGATTGTTAATCAATTTTTAATTATTAATATGTTTTTTTGTTTAGAAACATATTTTAGTGTTCAATAATATGTGGTTATTTATATTTATTAATTAATATTTATTGGTCTTTATTGTTAATGTATTGTTAATTAATTAATTGTAATTATGTTTTTTAGTAATTATCAATGGGGATTTGCAAATGTTGTAGTTATTTAAAAATGAAAATTGTATTTATTTTATTTAGAACAATTATTTATAAGTATGTTATATTTAACTTCTACACTATCCAAAGCTTTCCATACTGTTGCACTCTCTGGAGTGGGAATAGTAATTTTTACCCCTACGCTATCCAACGCTTTCCCTACTGTTGCACTCCGTGGAGTGGGAATAGTAATTTTTACCCCTACGCTGTCCAACCCTTTCCCTAATGTTGCATTCTCTGGAGTGGGAATAGTAATTTTTACCCCTACGCTATCCAACGCTTTCCCTACTGTTGCACTCTCTGGAGTGGGAATAGTAATTTTTACCCCTACGCTATCGAACGTTTTCCCTAATGTTGCACTCTCTGGAGTGGGAATAGTAATTTTTACCCCTACGCTATCCAACGCTTTTCCTACTGTTGCACTCTCTGGAGTGGGAATAGTAATTTTTACCCCTACGCTATCCAACGCTTTCCCTACTGTTGCACTCTCTGGAGTTGGAATATGAATTTTTACCCCTACGCTATCCAAAGCTTTCCCTACTGTTGCACTCTCTGGAGGGGGAATAGTAATTTTTACCCCTACGCTATCCAACGCTTATCCTACTGTTGCACTGTTTGGAGTTGGAATAGTAATTTTTACCCCTACGCTATCCAACGCTTTTCCTACTGTTGCACTCGCTGGAGTTGGAATAGTAATTTTTACCCCTAAGCTATCCAACGCTTTCCCTACTGTTGCACTTTTTGGAGTTGGAATAGTAATTTTTACCCCTACGTTATCCAACGTTTTATATAATTAATTTTAAATATATTAAAAGTATATATATTTTTTTAATTTAATAAACATAATTCTTTACTTTTTAGTTATGTTTTTGTTTTATGTTTGTACATGTATTTGTAATTTATAATATTTTTTATTAATTTATACATTATTAAAATAAGTATTACAACTTATTGTTAAGTACATATATATTATATATTTTCTGTATATGTTTAATTATTGTATTAATATTATATATGTATTATTTATTAATTTTAATAATTATTAGATATTTTTAACTATGTTGATTTTATTTATTAGTGTTATTTACCTTATTTTACATTTATATTTTAACAGAAAAAAAGATATTTTTAACATCAATATTTTAACATCTATATTGTATTTTCGATATTTTTGTACTTACCATGTTGTAGATAGGATGTCGATATTCTTACCTTCGATATTTCTGCATCGATATTCCTGTAGGTCGATATTTTGTAGGTCGAGATTCTGTCAGTGATCCCATACATTTATCAAGCTCCTTCCTCCATACTGCTACTTCAGGTGGCCGCACCCCCCCTTCCCCCAGCAATTTCTCTCTTAACACCTTGGCTGCTGTGACTTTTCCCCTCCTGTGCTGAAATTGCTTGAATACTATGCTTTCATGACGAGCTCAGCTCGCCATAAGCACAGCTCAACTGTGCCTCATGACGAGCTGAGCTCGTCATGAGCATCGAAAAGGTTAAATAATGTGAAGCCCAGCGTTGCAAACTTTCGTTCTGTCTCCGTAAAGTACGTCGCCTCCCATATATTTAAGAGGCCCAGTCGTGGCGTCAAGGCATCTGTCTTTTCGAGGGCAGATTGCATGTGTGTGGTAATTCTGTCCCACCCACGTTGTACCAATGGGCATTCTCAAATCATATGGTAAAAACTAACCGACTGCTTACAACCTTTAAAACACAGATCGTCTGGCCGAGACCCAATCTTTGCTAGGGTAATCCCAGTCAGATATGAACGATGTAGAATTGGGGGATGAATGAGACGATATCGTAGTGTAATGGCAGCCTCTCTAGGAGACATCAACGCTTGTCTCCAATCCTCATCTTCAACCTCCCCTAGATCTCTTTCCCATTTCTCCTTAAGCTGTGCGAAGGAGTCTGGCATGTTATTGCTAAGCTTCCTATATGTGAGGGAGATCGCCTTGGTGCACAGCTGTCCATCCAATAGTCGGTCTACCAAGGGGGAGGACTCCGGTATATTTGCACAGTCGGGGAACGCCGCCCTCAGAGCATGCCTAATTTGCAAATATCGGAAGGCTTCGCTGGGTGCCAGTTGATAAGCTTTCTATAGCTCTTCAAACCGAAGAATACTACCTCTCTTGATCAAATCACCCACCACTGATATACCAATCACATCCCATTTGTCGGACCCTGGGTGGTGACAGAGCATACCGAGCTTTTGTGAATACCACAGTGGGGTCATATTGGTAAGCTTGTTTAGCCAACCCAAGCGGGAGTCTCCATATCTGCAGAGTGTGCTGAGTGGGACCTACAAACTGTTACCTCCGTGAACCCAAGTAAAGCGCCCCACGATACCCAGGCCTGTCCATCTGATATCTATCTAAGGCACATGCCGGATTACCTGGTAGAGCATATTTCCATCTATCCACTGTCACCAATTGCGAAGCCTAATAATACAACCGTACGTTCGGCAGTGCAATGCCCCCATCATACCATCCCTTCATTAGTTTTTGTAGCGCTATTCTCGGAGCCCCTCCATCCCATAGTAGTACACGCATCTCCCCCTCCACCACAGTAAAATAGTCATCTGGAACATCAGTGCAAATAATAGTGGTGTCAGAGGACAGCCCTGTCTAGTGCCTCTGCGTAGGGAAAACTGCCTGGACGTGAAGTTATTCACTCTCACTTCTCCAGATATGTCGGTGTAAAGCAAATGTACCTACCTCTGAAATGTTGGGCCTAGACCTGCTCTACCTAAGACCTTGAACATATAGGACCATTCAATTGAGTCAAAGGCCATAGAGACGTCTAGGGATAATATAGCTCCGTATTCTTCTAGGTACTTCTGCCTAGCCAACACATTAAGAAGGTGACGGATATTAAGGGCTGTATTTTATCCTGGCTTAAAACCGTATGGGTCCGGGTGCACCAGGGAGGATATCACCGTTCCTAAGTGCATGGCAAGTACTTTCGCCCGAACCTTCGCCTCCACATTGATTAACAAAATCGGTCTATATGAACTACAATCTTCCACCGGCTTGCCCGTCTTATATATAACAACAATGCTCGTCAACCTTTGATCCGGGGGCAGGGCTCCCTTTTGCCAGCTCTCCTGAAACATGCCCCTCAAATGTGGGACCACTTGGGCAGCCATTGCTTTAAGAAACTCCACTGGGGTACCATTCGGTCCCATTGCCTTTCCTGATTTTATTTGGCCAATGGCCTTACAAATTTCCTTCCGAGAGATCTGCCTCTAGGGACTCCCTATCTGCGTCCGAAAGAGTAGGCAACACACATTCTGCCAACAGCTGACGCGACTCCTTCACTGTATATCTGGCAGAGGGCGAGTATACTCTCTCGAAGTGAACGGCAAATGCCTCTGCTATTTCATCCGGGCAGAATACAGTTTCTCCGCTAGCCGTCCTAATCTGGTCCCCCACCTCATACCCTGCTCCTTCCTTTCCAACCATGCTAGTGTTTTACCCACCCTGTCCCACAGCTCATATAGTCTATGGTGGGCGGCTATTTGTGTAGCTATCACATGCTCTCGGGCTTTCAATTTGTATTCCTCCTTTTTGAGTGTCAGGGCGTGGAGTGTCTCATCTGAAGGGTGACGTGCATGTGTCGCCTCAAGCTCCCCAAGCACCTCTTCTAGCTGTGTCAATATCTCTTACCGCTTTGCAACATATTGTGTTGGTAACGAGAGAGCATATCCCTTCATAACCACTTTGTAAGCCTCCTAGATCGTTTGCGCTGACTCTACGGACCCTACATTCTCTTCCAGGAAGTAACCAGTTTGCGCATTTAGCTCCTCCTTGATATCTGGGATTTTGAGAAACCATGGATTAATGACTTTGGTGTGTCTCTGCTGTCGGGTGCAATGTGTAAATCTATGCCTACAGGGTAAGCATGGGCGAAAATCCGTTTCGCTCGCGGATTTTGCGGATTTTCGGTAAATTCGCAATCCGCGAGATTTGCGAATCTCCCGCAAAATCCGCAAATCCGCGAGCAGCGGATTTCATGGCTTGCTCGCACTGTTCGCGTGAGTTCGCGGCTTCCCAGTACAACTTCGCGCCCCGCGAATAAGCGCAAAATTGCAGAAATACGATCTTAGCAAAACTGAAACTACTTACCAGGTTCAAAAGTTCAGGCTCATCATTAGTAGCCATTTCCTGTAGTGCTTCCTGAGGGGCCCCTCCAGAGTTCAGTTGCCAGTTGCAACTATTATGTGACCCTGCTCTGAACCTCAGAATAGTTACACATATGCCACAAAGGTCCTGAATTACAGCTAAGGGAGACAAGCAGGAGCCAGGCTGGAGGTTCAAATCCATTAATCAGCCCCTAATTCATTATTGTCAGTTGGGGCAGGGCAGGTGTTGTAACTAATTTTGCAACAATGAAAGCACTTAGCAAGTGCAAAAGATCACTAATCAGGAAGCACTAAGGAAGCAGGTGCCAGCTAAAAAAAATATTCTGTGACACATTAATCAGCCCCAAATTAATTCAGGTCACTTGAGGCAGGGAAGGTGTGCTTGCGTTGCCACAATAATGTACACTGACTGGACAACCAGAGGGTGCTGTGATGAAACAGAGGGTGGCATGGGTGGGCCAGAGGGTGGCATGAGTAGTCAGAGAGTGGCAGTGGTGACAGAGAGTGGCAGTGATGAAGAAGAGTGTCCCAAACAGGCTGGACACGTAGAAACAACAAGTTCGCGAAACTTGCGACCCGACAGGTAAGTTCGCGTTTTGCGAAATTGTACAAAACCCTCGCGAACTGGCAGAAACCCGCGCGAACACACACAAAAAAAAAATCCGCAAATTCGCGAGAATTCGCGGATTTTGCGGATTGCGAGTTCGCAAATACGCAAAATTCGCGAACGCGAGATTCGCAAAATTCGCCCATGCTTACTACAGGGGAGTGGTCTGATAGGCCGCGAGGATACGTCTTGGGCAGTCAAAACTTACCAACTGAGGCTGCATACGTTAGAAAATAGTCAATCCGGGAGAGACTGCCATGTACACTGGAGAAATAAGTAAAATCTATAGGGTCGCCCTGCAACTCTCTCCCCACATCCAAAAGCCCCAGCGCTGTTGTGAAGTCTGCCATAAGCTCAGTCGGTCTTTCACTTTGTCTGATGGGGTGTCTATCAATTAAGTCGTTCATTGTCATATTATAATCTCCCCCCATTATAGAATTGACTTTTTGACTTTAACATTCTCATCTCATTTTGATACTAAATAGCCATTTCATTTTCTATCCCCCACTTCAGTAGAATTGGGTGATTTGGTTGATGGAATGAGGTCGATACATAGTACTTGGAATTTCCTTCTGTAAAACGTTGTCTTTATGTGCCCACCCACAGCTAGTTGATCAGGGTTTGGAGAGTACAGTCTTTTAAGTCATTAAATCATGCCATACAATTTCCAATGTATCTTCCAAAATACACAAATAAAACCAGAGGAGTCTTTCACTGAAGGGCCAAGAGGGGGCTCCAAGTTAGAACTGGGACAGAAAATCGGCCCGGGCACCAAAATACACGTGGCCCCAATAATAAATAGCAAGAACAGCTGGACATGATTGCATATTGGAGCATTTTGAAGCTTGTAAAGACATGCTCTGTACGTTTTTTTCAGGATATGAAAGTCTGCATGGATTTGAATTTGCTGCAGGCAATGTATCAGGGAAATCAGAAGTAAAAACAGTCCATAAAACAAGCCTACAAGTAGTCAAAAAAACGAACCACATTTTGACCTGTGAGACCAGCCTTTGAGCACTGCCATTGATTCCACTGATGTGGAACTGTATGCAGTCAGTACATTGACACGAGCATAGGCTTCATGGGAGTGGACTGCTGGTAAGGTGAGTTTGGATCAAATTCAACAAGCATGTCTCTAGCACATGTACATGATAGGGATGCTTCACAAATGTCTCTTGTGAATAATTTCTAAAAGCGAGATGTTTTATTAACGATCCCCAGGTGATCGAACCGTTCATTGTACTGTAAACATTTCTAAAATTAATGGTGGAAGTACCATTTTAGGATTAGCTTCTCTAAAGTAACAAAGTACTGCCAAGGAACGGAAGCTAATGCACGGCCTTTCGTCTTGAGTCCAATCCTATAAAGATGTGCATTGTCTGATGCCACTTAATCACTTATGTACAGGTATAGGTAATCCTTCAAGCTATATCTAAAACAACTTGAAGTATAGTTGGAATGAACATTCCGTAAAAATGAAATTCCTCTCATTAAGGAGCCGTGTGTCACGTAAAAATAAAAATGATTTAGCCTGCGCTGAAGCGATCCCAATTGTGAACGTGTGTTAAATAAAATCTAGCCAGTATTTTTCGGGAGCAGCTTATAGTATAAATAAAGTCATTCTTCTAAATTAACAGCCAGTAACACAGTTTGCGAGATTTTTGTCATGTGAAGGCATTAACTAATTTCGTGTGTTGCATTCGGAACAGCATGACTAGTAACTCTACACATTCAACAGCCCCAGTTTCCTGTCAGATGTGTCTCAATGTTTTTTCTGGTACAACAATCTGTTTCTTTTCTATTATTGGTTCACTCCTGCCCTTAAAGTTGATTGCTATACCTGCCAAAACCTGTAACACAACAGAGTTTGACAGCTCACTTTAGTAAACCACACAAAATATATTTCATACTTTATTTCTCAGATTCATGAGAGCTACACTCTATACTCATAAAAGTTCCATATTTACATATTTACAATAGACAAATTGAGAACAGCTACCTTTATGCCCTCCGAAGCATATTTATACTAGTAATTCATGGGAGCATATTAAATCTCAATATATCTTTACGGAGCACAGACCCCTATACCATACGTGTGTCATTAGAATGGGAATGGTGTGCCACGGAATTTCTAATACAAAAAGGATTCAGTATTTCGCACAAACACAAATACCAGTGGCTTTCTGGTTTTCGATGTCAGAAACAGCAATAGCATGCCAATATGGGCTTAGAACATGGGAAAATAGGCTGCGCTCAATCATTCCCAGAAGTCGCTTCATATTTTTGCACGCGTTTTGTCATGATTTACTTGAAATATTGTTTCAGGGAGAACTTTTGTCGCTAAATGGTGATTTCACAAAGGTTGGAATACTGATTGTTTGAATGTTTTAATAACTGAAAACTAATAGCATCCAATATTTTTATACCCTCCCCCAAATCTACAACACAACCTGGCCATAACCAGGCGAACCCAATAAGTGTGGGATTGGGTTCCTATTGGAACCGCTATGACACAGTTTTGTCACTTTGGCCTAGATGTATCAAGCCTTTTGCGATTCGTGAATTTCGGCCTTAACGAATCGCAAACGGACATTTTGCATCTTTTGGCATGTATGTAAAATTAGCAAAATAAGGAATCGCAAAAAATTGCGATTCCTTATTTTGCTTAAGCATTTAAGGAATCGCAATTTTGCGATTCCTTAAATGCCATGTATGAAGCTTTTTAAAATTGCGAATTCATGTTAAGAAATCGCAAATTAACGCCAACTTGAGGTTGGTGTTAATTTGCGAAATCCTTTCAAAGTTCACAATTTGGCAATTATGAAGGTGGCATGTGACACACATACATGCCCATAGGGCATGTATGTGCGCCATATGCACACACATGTAAGTTTCAGGGGTGCAGCAGGGTGTCCATGAGACACCCCTGCACCCTTGAAATAATTCTCAAATTGCGATTTGCAAATTGCGAATCGCAATTTAAGAATTATTTCGCAATCATTCCTATGGACCTCCTGGCCCATAGGAATGAATGAGAAATTAGTCCTTATTTGCGAATTCGCAAATTGCGATTTCGCAAATAAGGAATAATAAGAAATCGCAAAAAAAAATTGCGATTTCCTACATACATCACATTTTGCGATTTCTTAATAGCGATTCGTTAAAAATCGCTATTAAGAAATCGCAAAAGGTAATGTTGATACATCTAGGTCCTAGTTTTAGACCAAAGGACTACAAAATGCAATCTTACTTAAAATAGCCCAAGAAAGTTCTTCCCTTAATAAAGGTTGTGACGTACAATCCCATGACATTCCTAGATGTACAATCCTTAGACAGAAATTCTCATTCCTAGATTTGCAGGCCATCCACCCAAATATTCCACATGAGGCCACACTGAGAGTAAACCAACAAGACCCTCAACTTCACCTCACCATGTCCATCAGTAAATATAAGATACCGTGGTTGGTTTAGTGCTGAGACAAAACAACGGAAACTGAGTAGTGAAGCGTACAATAGGACTGGTGATAGCGAATCTCTGCACTGGTTTGACAGGTCAAGGGTCCAACGAAAACCATCTGTTTGTGTTTGGACATACTTTGTAGATTGAAAGGGGCAGCTTTGAGGTAAAGAAATTT
This sequence comes from Lissotriton vulgaris, assembly GCF_964263255.1. Classification (NCBI taxonomy): domain Eukaryota; kingdom Metazoa; phylum Chordata; class Amphibia; order Caudata; family Salamandridae; genus Lissotriton; species Lissotriton vulgaris. The sequence continues at coordinate 1,087,461,098 of NC_141696.1, read as the reverse complement.
GAGAAACAATCAGACCCCCTAACAAACAATGAGACGAACAGAAATATCCTAAACATGAGTGTAAATATATAAAAAGGACCAGAAATGTCATCAGGGAAGCACTGCTGGAGAACACTACAAAAACTACTGGTGAAAGAAAAACGTGTGTCACATCCTATTGCACACTACCAAACACACTGGAACAATGTAAACAGACATTGACACATACTAAACATGAGAAATGTTTATGGAATAATTTGTTCCATAAGAGACCAAACACTTTAAGTATGATAGTGGAACAATCAATTCTATGCTTACTGCCGTGGCTCTTGTGGGACCAGTGGGGTATGCTCCTTTCAAAAAGTCTGAAAGTAATTGACTTAGGCCTAAATGCCCCGTGAGAAAGGAACACACACAAACAGCTAGTGTACGTTTCTGATCCACTGGAATACAGTCCCTTTAATGTTAAGATACATTATCATGACAACATGGAAAGTATGAATTCAAATAGGATAGCATTCATAATAATAGACTCAATACAAAATCAGATATTCATTTCCAGAATCAAGGCCATCTGGAGACTAAATGATTATGTCATCAATGATGTCCTTTGAGATTACATCAGTAATGTCATAAATGATGTCATACAACACACCATGAGTGATGTAATATGTGAGGTCATGAGCAGTGCAGGGCGGGGGATGAAGTTATAGTGAGCTCTGATAACTACAACTGGATACTTTCTGTGTTATTTTTACATATTCACTCAGCTATAATGCTACTTTAACCTTTGATTTTTTCTGTGAATTTCTAACTTTTGTTTAAGGTAAAGTAATACTTACTTACTATGCGTAAAGCCAACATCCTGCTGTGCATGGCATTCAGCCCTGTGTAGTCAAAGGTAGTCCGCAGTGTGTGCCCTTTGACCAGGCCCATGCAGGAAACCTCCCACGGGCAGCCAACCCCACGCTGTGCACATCCTTTAGCCATTCACAGTAGTGGGTTGGCAAACAACCATCCTGAGGCAGACATTTCCTAACGGGCAGCCAATCCCACGCTGAATACTTTCTTTCATCATGTGTAGTGTGTGGTTGGCTGCAGGGTCTGGTTTAAAGCCATACCTTGAGTCCAAATCCCCGCAGGGAGCCACTCGGAGGCAGCCAACCCCAGCTGTGCATGGTCTTTGGGATTAGCTGAAAGGTCTGTGTTGCAGACAGGCCGTGTGGCGAAACCCTCAGCAGGCTTCTAATCCCACACAACACACATTGTTTGGTGTGCACATCATTGGGTTGGCCTTCAGACCCCGGTGAACCGTCCCCTGGGGTCTAAACATTTATTTGATGGGAAGGGGCATGCAGCCCCCATCCTGACCCTTAAGTGGCCCAGGGAACCTCATTCCCCACCACTTCCAATCAAAATGAGAAAGGGGCCGTCCCCAAGATGAAAGGCCCGAGGAGCAAAATACAATTAAACAGAGAAGGTGATAGTGCATCCTCCTCCCCACGGCTTAATAGGCTCCAGAGACCACATCCTCCTTGGTCAAATATACTTTTAAAAAATGGGAACATGTTGCCTCAACTCCCCAAACCTTTTTATGTTTCAGGGTTCCCATCCCCAAGGCCACAAAACTGAAAAAAGGAAGATGTGTTGAGTGCCCCCTTTTCCCGCACATTCATAGGCCTGGGGACCCCATCCCAAAAAGGCTATTTTTATTTAAAAGGGGAGGAGGTTGTGCAACATCCTTCCCCGAGCCTTATCATGCCGCCTGTACCCCATCCTCTGGGGTTAGCCAATTTAAAATGGCAGAAGTTGTGCATCCCCAACACTTATTAGGCCCTGGGGATCGCGTCCCAAGGGCCAAATTTTATATAACAATCTTATTTGATCCAGGTAAAAAGATAATGGAGTTAGACTGGTAGAATGAAGCGTGGAGGTGAGCAAGGGATTATGAGAGGGGGTATGCCTCCTCTTGACTTTTCTCGGACTGTCAGCATTTCTAAACACATTTTTTTGAGATTTTAAACTAGACTGCTTTCATGATTAAAATTAATATTTCAAAGCAAAATGCTTATAACTGCACTGAATGAAATGGAACATTAGACATTAAAGTGTCTTGGAATGCGATTATGCTTTACTGGAAGATTTACACTGGGTTTTTTAAACATTATAGTAGTTGGTTTGAATGGTATTTTACCAATGCAAAAGTGTAATACTGTGCCTGGAGTGGTAAAAGGCGTTTGTCATTTTACGACATTACGTGGATGGCACAATGCTAATCCTATCCTTGAAAACTTTGATGTAGAACTGGCCAAAGACTTTGGGCCATATGCATCAACACATTTTCCCATAGACACAGAATGGGTAAAACTCTTTGATGCATCTGGCCCTGTCCCTTTCTATCTCGGCATATATATCAATGTGCAAGTCCTATGCTTAAAAACTTTGAGAGAAAAGCAAACATTTGAGGCGAGCATATTCTGACTGGGACTGGTGTTGTAGGGTGCTCTATACAGGAGATGCTCTCCACTTGTTTTTGGAACTACCTAGAGTTTTCAGGTTTTTTTCTGCACAATTTATGCAGAACTCTATGCCTGAAAGGTTATATATATATATATATATATATATATATATATATATATATATATATATATATATATATATATATATATATATATATCTATATATATATATATTCACTGAAAAACCATAGGTATCACACATTATAGTTAGCTGGACATTTCACTCATACAAAACCATTGAAATTCCCCAATTATAGTTAGTTCAGCTAACTATAACTCGCGTGCCCGTAATCCACTGCTAATGACGTCACATATTACATCACTCATGACATGGTCAGTGACATCACTCGTGACATCACTGATGACATCTCAAATTACATCACTGATGACATCATCCAGTGAATATGTGTCTTTCTGAAAAATAAATATGTTTTATAAATGTATATCTCAAGGTCGATGGAAGAATAAATGGGTATATAAGTGTCTAAATGGATGATTTTTTGTGTAAAATTGATTGTATAACTGACTGATTAATTATATCTTAGTGAATACATGGGTTAGTGAGTAATATTTAAATATGTTAATATCTGTTTCAGTCTCTCACTTTGTGTATAAGTGGCTGCATGGGTTGGTGAGTAGCTACATGAGTGTCTATATAGGTTATTATTTGCTTTTTTGAGTATCAGTATGAGTGTCTGAGTATCTGTATGGTTCGGTAGGGGATATTACTTAGCACATAGATGTATGAATGAGTGACTCTCTGTTTGTATGTGTTTTGAAGACAGCCTGTGTGCAGGACTGTATAGGTGGATGAGTGTGTGTATGGGTGTGTTAGTGAGTGAATGACTGTCTTAATGGTGTCTTTATGAGTAAGTACATATGTTTTAAACTAGTATATGTATAGTGTATATAAGTGAGTGTATATAAGTGAGTATATATGAGAGTGAGAGATTGGAAGCGTTCCTGTATAAATAAGTATGTGTTTCTATAAGTGATTGTTTAAGAGAGTAAGTATGTGTACGTTTCTGTAGAAGTAAGTGTAGTGGTGTGTGTATAGCTGTATATGCAAGTAAATGGATGTGTGAGTATGTGTGTGAGTAACTCTATGTATGAGTGTAGGTGTGTAACAAGATGTATAGGTGTATGAGTACATATGATGAGTGAGTACATGTATGAGTGACAATATAAAACTGTTGGTGAATGAGTGGATGTGTATGTAGATTTTGGAATGACTGAATCGGTTGTTCTAACTGGTATTGGTATCTCCATTGTTTTGAAAAATTTAGTTTCTATTTTTCAATGTGTGTATCAAAGGTTATATTAGGGTGAGAGGAGGTGCGCCACTCTTTCACAAGGATGATGTAATCAGTGATGTCATTTGAGATGTAATCAGTGATGTCATGAGTGATGTCACTGACCATGTCATGAGTGATGTAATATGTGACATCATCAGCAGTGGAATGCGGGCGCCGAGTTATAGTTAACTGAGCTAACTATAAAGGGGAATTTCAATGGTTTTGAATGAGTGAAATGTCCAGCTAACTATAACGTGTGAAACCTATGGCTTTTTCAGTGAATTTCTAAGGTTTTGTAAATGCTAATTCCTAACTATAACGTGGCTGAAACCTATGTTTTTTACAGTGAATTTGCAAGGTTTTTTAAAAGCTAATTCCTAACTATAATGTGCCTAAAATCTATGTTTTTTTCAGTGAATTTATAGGTTTTGTAAATGCCAATTTTTAAATGTATTATTTATTATATTTATTTCTTTTTATACTAATTTCCTACATTTTTTATAATTATTATTTTTAGTTATTTTATTTATCAAATTACATTACATATTTTTAATGTAAAATAATAAAAAAACAAAATTCAAATTAATTTATATATTTTTGGGTGTAAACGTACGGTACGCGTACGGTGCTCGTACCATCCTTTGTATCTGTAATCGTACTGTACGCGTACCCGTGCATACGTTACGAATATGTTTTGACGTTTCCTCGTCGCACTGGCGCTTCCGCGTGATGCCATGTGCGTTTGTACTGCGCACCATACCCTTACTCAGCGAAAGTTTCTTGATGTTTAAATGATATATCTATGTATTTAATGTAAATATTAAGGCAAGACATTATCTGAGATAATCATGAAAATATTTTTTTTTTACTTGTAATAAGCGTATATTAGTTTTAAAAGCAATTACGCAAATTGCGGGAGTACATCGTACGCACATCATAAGCGTACCGTACGCGCATGCCTTGTGACTTCAAAACAAGAGAATTCATTGGTTCATATTACTTCCTATTCCAACTGTTGAAAGACCCCACTCATTTTAATCATTCTTCTTTGACTTTCACTGAAGAACCATCTCTTTTCTGAAGCTCCTGTGTTTGAGAAGAAAACTTTATTAAGGCTGCACGTCAGGAGGAAGATACTTCTGAAGACTCTTCAGACGAGGAATTCCTGGCTGATGATGCACAGCCAAAAAGGAAAGAAGCTTTATTCTGGAAATTTTTCACATTTCCAGATGGAGAAAAGAAGGTGAATCATGCAAGGTATGTGGGACCACACTTTCTAGAGGAGATCCGAACAAAAAATGTTCATTTGGAACCGCCAGCATGGTTCGATACGTGAAGACCCTTCATCCTCACAGTTATAAGAGCGATTCATGTGATAGGCTGCGGGACGATCCACCGCCAGCTGTCGTCAGCACTTCAACAGCACCATCCAGTCCACATCTGGACATCCGTCCCGATTTTGGAGACTTGATAATTCCTTCTAAATGTTATAAAGAGACATTGTACTATGGGGAACAATCAATTGATTTGATTTGCAGGCGCAAACATGAGCACCGTTGCTCCTGCCACTAATTTTTTTTTGGTTTATTTGTTCCCGTTGGAGACTTTTTGTTTGCACAGTTATTTTTTTTCCTTAAAAAAAAAAGTCAACATTTTTTTTTTCAAAACTACCAAAAAGACAAAAAAAAAGTTATTTTAAGAACTAACTTCACTGCTCAAAAAATTAGCTACATTAGTATAATAGTGTGTAAAAGTTTTTTTGAATGAATGTGTAGTGCATAGAATGAATGAAAGAATACATTAGTAGTGTATAATGAATGTGAAAGTGCAGAACTATAAGGAAGTGCAACAGCATAAGTCTATAAGGTGTTTACTTACAGTATACTGTAGTACTTCTGAAGCATTTGAATATAACATATGTACATAAATATGTTACAAGTCTATGCTTCCCTTTGCACTGCTGGTGAAACTGCCTGAGTGAATTTATAAGTGTTAGGGGCAGATTTACAACCCCCATGCACCTCTTTTTTGCTGCTGTTTTGTCACTTTTGTGACGAAGCGGCGGCACAAAATAGGCGCCATGGTGCGAGGTATTTACAACGTGATTCATCTGGGAGATGCATCACGTTGTAAATCCCTGCTGCAGAAGGAGGCGTTCCTGCACGGGGTGGGGGGGGGCGTTCCAGCACAGGAACGCCTCCTAAAAGTGGCTGAGTGAAATTTACAAAATTTCACTCAGTCACTTTTGGGCCAATGCTGCGTCAAAACCATGTGCCTGCTTGAAGCAGGCGTAAGGATTGACACAGCATTGTGAGCATACTGCCCCCAGAGCATTGCTGGAGCTGCATTGCGCTTGCAACGCAACTCCAGCAATGCGCCGCCTTTACGGCATGGATACGTCACGCATCTGTGCCGTTTTTGCCCCTTGGTGCGCCGCATTGTAAATGCAGCGCATCCATGGTGGAGGTGGCCTGGCGCACAAAAACTGGCATATACCCTGGGGATGCGCCAGTTATTGTAAATCTTCCCCGTAGTGTTTTAAAGCAGTGAATGGATTACTTCACACTGTTGAATGAGTCACTACAACAGTACAACAGCAAAGACAGAGTGCTTGGTGTAAGTGTAAGGATACAGACTGGGGAATGGAAGGTGTTAAACAGAAGTGAGCAGGTGGATACAAGACTGCATGCATAGTGCATAGAGGTTTGAATCAGTGCATGTCCTAAGGCATACTTTCCTGCATCAGTACTTGGGTACTGAGTGAATGATTACAGTTCTGCAAAGTAGAGTGGCTGACTGAATTTATAAGTCCTTCACGTTTAGCAGAGTGAATGGATGAGCACATACTGCTGAAAGGGTCACTACAATACTGAAACAGCAGTGACAGAGTGTTTGGTGGAAGTGGAAGGATGCACACTGGGGAATTGAAGGTATCAAAGACAAGTTTGCAGGTGCATAGAAGATTTCATGCATAGGGTATAGGGGCTTGAAGCAATCAATTCCCTAAGGCCTACTTTGATGCATAAGTACTTGGGTACTGACTGAATGATTAAAGTTCTGCAAGGAGAGTGCCTGACTGAATTTATAAGTGCTAGTTTTAGCACAGTGCAAAGATAAGCACATACTGCTGAATGGCTCACTACAATACTGAAACAGCAGTGACAGAGTGTTTGGTGGAAGTGGAAGGATACAGACTGGGGAATTGAAGATATAAAAGACAAGTTTGCAGGTGCATAGAAGACTACATACATAGTGTATAGGAGTTTGAAGCAGTCCATGCCCTAAGGCCTACTTTGCTGCATAAGTACTTGGGTACTAACTGAATGATTACAGTTCTGCAAGGAGAGTTCCTGACTGAAATATTAGCTGCTTCAGTTTTAGCACAGTGCATAGATAATCACATACTGCTGAATGGCTCACTATAATACCGAAACAGCAGTGACAGAGTGTTTGGTGGAAGTGTAAGGATACAGACTGGGGCATTGAAGATATAAAAGACAAGACTGCAGTTAGATACAAGACTGCATGCATAGTGTATAGGGGATTGAAGCAGTCCATGCCCTAAGTCCTACTTTGCTGCATGAGTACTTGGGTACTGACTGAATGATTACAGTTCTGCAAGGAGAGTGGCTGATTGAATTTATAAGTGCTTCACTTTTAGCACAGTGAATGGATAAGCACATACTGCTGAATGGCTCACTACAATACTGAAACAGCAGTGACATAGTGCTTGGTGGAAGTGTAAGGACCCACTCAGGATTTGAAGGTATTAAAGACACGTTTGAAGGTGCATAGAAGACTACATGCATAGTGTATAGGGGTTTGAAGCAGTCCATGCCCTAAGGCCTACTTTGCTGCATGATTACTTGGGTACTGACTGAATGATTACAGTTCTGCAAAGAGAGTGCCTGACTGAATTTTATAAGTGCTTCATTTTAGCACAGTGCATGGATAAGCACATACTGCTGAAAGGCTCACTACAATACTGAAACAGCAGTGACAGAGTGTTAGGTGGAAGTGGAAGGATACAGACGGGGGAATTGAAGGTATAATAGACAAATTTGCAGGTGCATAGAAGACTGCATGCATAGTGTATAGGGTTTTGAAGCAGTCCATGCCCTAAGGCAAACTTTGCTGCATGAGTTGTACTGACTGAATGATTACAGTTCTGCGAGGAGAGTGCCTGTCTAAATGTATAACTGCTTCAGTTTTAGCACACTGTATAGATAAGCACATACTGCTGAATGGCTCACTACAATACTGAAACAGCAGTGACAGAGTGTTTGGTGGAAGTGTAAGGATACAGACCGGGGAATTGAAGATATAAAAGACAGGTTTGCAATGCATAGAAGACTGCATGCATAGTGTATAGGGGTTTGAGTCAGTCCATGCCCTAAGGCCTACTTTGCTGCTTGAGTACTTTTGTACTGACTGAATGATTACAGTTCTGCAAGGAGAGTGCCTGACTGAATTTATAACTGCTTCGGTTTTAGCACAGTGCATAGATAAGCACATACTGCTGAATGGCTCACTACAATATTGAAACAGCAGTGACAGAGTGTTTGGTGGAAGTGTAAAGACGCACTCAGGATTTGAAGGTATCAAAGACAAGTTTGCAGGTGCGTAGAGACTGCATGCATAGTGTATAGGGGTTTGAAGCAGTCCATACCCTAAGGCCTACTGTGCTGCATAAGTACTTGGGTCCTGACTGAATGATTACAGTTCTGCAAGGAGAGCGCCCAACTGAATTTTTAAGTGCTTCACTTTTAGCAGGTGATTGGATAACCACCTACTGCGGAAAGGGTCACTACAATACTTAAACAGCAGTGATAGAGTGTTTGGTGGAAGTGTAAGGCTACAGACTGGGGAATTGAAGGTATAAAGACAAGTTTACAGGTGCATAGAAGACTGCATGCATAGTGTATAGGGGTTTAAAGCAGTACATGCCCTAAGGCCTACTTTGCTGCATGAGAACTTGGGTACTGAGTGAATGATTACAGTTCTGCAAGGAGAGTGGCTGACTGAATTTGTAAGTGCTTCACTTTTAGCACAGTAAATGGATAAGCACCTACTGCTGAAAGGGTCACTATAATACTGAAACAGCAATGATCGAGTGTTTGTTGGAAGTGTAAGGATACATACTGGGGAATTGAAGGTATAAAATACAAGTTTACAGGTGCATAGAAGACTGCATGCATAGTGTATAGGGGTTTAAAGCAGTCCATGCCCTAAGGTGTTCTTTGCTGCATGAGTACTTCGGTACTGACTGAATGATTACAGTTCTGCAAGGAGAGGGCCTAACTGAATTCATAAGTGGTTCAGTTTTAGCACAGTGAATGGATAAGCACATACTGCTAAATGGGTTACTACAATAGTGCAAAAGCAATCACAGAGTGTTTGGTGGAAGTGTAAAGATACAGACTGGGGAAGTGAAGGTATAAAATACAAGTGTGCATGTACATTCAAGAGTGCATGCATAGTGCAAAGGAGTTTGAAGCAGTCCATACCGTAAGGCCTACTATATATCTAACTACTGCGTTTTACTATACAACTCTAACTCATTTTGCAAATACATAAGCAATTTGCTGCACTATTTGCACCAACATTACATCAAGAAAGTAACACAATACAACCACAAAGGGGCACAAGGTGCTTGTAAATCTGCTCCAGAGTGTTTGCAGAAGTGTATGTATACTGAGTAGGGAATTGTAGATTTGAAACACAAGTCTGATTCTAGACAAGCAACACTATAAGTTACTCTTGAAGGGCTTATATGACTGCACACATTCCAGAACTATAAATACTGCATTTTAATGTACAACCATGAGTCATTTTGCAAATACAAAAGCAATAACTAGTTTCTAATTCTATCAAAACTTGAAAAAAGGATAGATTTTTAAGCACTTATGTGTCTGCAAACACAAAACATACAAAAATGCTTCACTCAGAATAATTCCTAAATGCACACAGACGCACAGTGTGATTCTAGATAAAAAATATTAGACCTTGCATTTTACCAAACACATTTACTAATCTTGAAACGGTAAAGTGACTGCACACATTCAATGTATATAACTACTACATTTCAGTGCACAACCCTGACTCATTTTGCAAATACATAAGAAATTTGCTGCATTATTTGTGCCAACATTGCATCCAAAAAATGATGCAATGGCAGCACAAAGACGCGCAAGACGTTTGTAAATCTGCCCTAGAGAGTTTGCAGTAGTTTATGTATACTGACTTGAAAATTGTAGATTTCAAACACAAGCCTAATTCTAAACAAGCAACATTATTAACTACTCTAGAACTGAAAAAGTGACTGCACACATTCTACATTGTTTTAGTACTGCACTTTACTGCACAAAGCTGACTCACCAAACACATTAACTTACCACATGCTTTTTTCACAATGGTTATCCAAATGCAGACAAACCCAGAATGTGATTCTACACACTTTAGGAGGATAAACACATTACTCTTACTAAAAACAAAATGCACCACATACATTCCCTTACAAGTTATCAACTTACCTTTCAAATTGATTTGTAGAAAAAAAGAATGCCAGTCACACAGCAGATATTCTTATACAGAATGTCTCTACTTCAGTGTTCTTAGCAAAACCAGAAAATGGCACACTTTCCCTCTCAATCTGCACATATATACATGTTAATAACAAAACAAATTGCTTCCTACATTAATTTAAAACCAAACACACATTTCTATTAGTTGAACATTTGAACCCTTTCCAACTGACCTAACTTTGAACCCTACCCCCAATTTGTTTTATGCTGTTATCACACTAACAGATCATGCTAAATTCAACTGACCACAGAGGTAAAAAGTTCAGCACACTGTCAAACACTCCTCCTCAACAAGTTTAGACTCTGCATAGGTTTTTACTTATAAGAACCAATAAAGAGAAAGGCTCTTGTTAGAGCCAGCCAAAACATGATATTGATAGGTATCTGAAAAATATATTTCTTTTCTTTTTTTTTCCTTGCTAAGGTAAGAGTGTGGGACGTGTTACAAACCTCGCACCACGTGGTATAGCAGCGCTCGGTACACGTACCCTAATTTAACCGTAAAAAAAAAATAGACCCCATCACTAACTTTTATTATCCTGGGGACCCAATCCCCCGGGGTTCATTTAGAACGTTGAAGACCTTGGGGGGAGCCCCAATGCCCCCACAGTCCCAGCCGGCTCCCCGCATCCTTCGGGAGCCGGCATTGCTTTTCTGCATAAGGAGCAACTAACATGCTGCTCCCCATGTACAAAAGCAATCGGCTTTGGTTTTTTGAGGAGAGAGCAGGTTTCTTGCTCTCTCTTCGAAAAACCAAAGCAGTTTGCTATGGTAGGGCCAGAGCCGGGAGGCTCTCGCCCCACCATAGCAAACTACAGTTTCCCGGGGTAGGCAACCTGGGACACTGCAGGAGTTGGCCCTGGGGGGTGGTGGTCCCCAAGGTCACTACAAGGCTCCACAAATGTAAAAGCCCTGGGGGTTGGTGTTCCCCAGAGCTGGGGGGGTCCATCACAGACCCCTCATTTTAAAAATGTAATACCCCGGGGAGATTGCGGTCCCCGGGGAGTGTGGGGGGCCGCGAGCCCCCCGCAATCATAATGTAAAAGCCCCAGGGGTGTTGGTCCCCGGGGCTAGGGGACCCTCTGGGCCCCATTAATATTTTTAAAAAAGCCCCAGGGGGTAGTGGTCCCTGGTGCTGGGGGGGCCCTCTGGCCCCCACTATAATAAACACTTTGCCCCTGGGACTTGGCCCCCCGGGGGCTAAATACCACGAAAGTGACCTTACATTTTTTTTATTCACGTGATACACGTATGGTACGCCCATCACAAAATTAAAAAAAACAATTTGCCTTGGGGGTCCTCATGGGACCCCAAGAGCAGGCCTAGGGGGACAGGTAGTCCTATGGCAAATACAGTTTTCCTCTCAATCTACACACTCAATCTACACACATATACATATAAATAAATCACATTTATTCCCACATTAAATCCAGAGGAAACACCCATTTCTATTGCTTGAACATTTGAACCCTTTCCAACTGACAAAACTTCAATCCTACCCCCATTCTGCCTTCTGCCTTTTACCTTAGAAATATTTCAGGGAACACTTAACTGAGCACACAGGTCAAAAGTTCATCAAACAATGTTGCAAATCAAAACAGCAAGTGTGCTTGACTTTTTAATATACCAGCTTATCTTAAGTAACGTTCTTTTCTATCAGTTTCCGTTAACCAATAAATATCAGGCTTTTAAAAAACAGAAAATTGCACCCTAGTTTTCCTGTGTAAAATGTTTTCAAACAACCAATCATTTCTTTTCTTTTTTCAAAACTGCATCTTATCCACCATTTAAAAAAATCTTACTTTTCAAACTGCCATTTCATTTACAAAGACCATCTGAGTACATCCAGACCTCTCTTCAAGATGCTTAGAGTGTGGATTGTGGGACACAGCTATATTTTCTGGAGCCAAAAGTACGCAGAACAGAAAGGAATTCACAAAGACCTTGGTTTACCAAATGTAGACATTAAATGGACAGAGAGGGTTAAAGTGGCACCAATTGATGCCATTGGTGAAATCCTTTTTACATCTCCAACATCCTGACCTCATAATTGTCAACTGTGGTGGCAATGACCTAGGCACTTTTACTGTGGTAGGTCTGGAAATGTTTATGAAGGACACCTTTACAGAACTGATGTCACTTTTTCCCCAAACTGTCTTTGTGTATTCAAAGACAGAAATGGAACTGGTCCAATCAATTTTGTCCATAGATTGAGAAATCTAGGAAACATGTGAATAAATCTGTTTCTGCTTTTCTCCGAGACTATTGAATGGGGTCCATTTACAACAACAATCTGTGTTTCAATATGCATGGCATCTATAGGAGAGATGACATACATTTTACAGATAAAGGGAACAGAGTCTTCCCCATGAACTTTAGACTACCTGTTGGTACTAAAATCTCCCAATAAACACAAGGGCTCTTTTTAGAGCCACCCAACATCTAAACACATAAACTTGATAAATATCTAAAAAATATTTTTCTTTTTCTTGCTTAGGTACGCGTACGGGATGCCTTAGGAATCAGGCATCATACGTCGTACGGTACGCGTACGGTATACGTATACACCACTTCTTGGCCGGGGACCCCATTCCCTGGGGCTGGACCTCTCCGTTGGAGAAACCTATGGTTTTTTCAGTGAATTTCTAAGGTGTTTTAAATTCTAATTCCTAACTATAACCTGCCTGAAACCTATGGTGTTTTCAGTGACTTTTAAAGTTTTTTTAAATCTCAATATCTAACTACAATATCCCTATAACCTATAGTGTTTGTGAAGTAAAATTTAAAAACTCGTGTATACTTTGTGTAGTAAAAACAAACTTAACAGTAGTGTTTTATAACTTAGAATTATACCTCCTGGTTTTATGGTGTTTATTTTTTGACATTTCCATCTATATTTATCCATACCTTTTTTTTAAATAATTGTATGTGTATTTACCCATATATATTTCGGGTTTTGTAAAAAAAATTATCTGAAATTAATATATTTCCACATTTATTTTACTGATAAATACGCACTCATGGCTGAAAGACTGACCGTTTTCACTCATATAAACACTCTCAGATGATAAACTATACACAACCTTCATATTAAAATGTGCAAATTTTCTCATACGAGGATATATATTGCTCTTTAAGGCTCTTTACTAAAAGTCTTTTATTGTTTTTACCGTTTTACTTTTAGAATGACAGCCCTATTGGCCTAGTACTCATCATTGACAGCATGTACAAACGCTCCAAAAATAACTCAATTTCGGTGTTTATACACAGTTTGAAATAAATACAGAGAGGAAAAAAATACTTTTCTGTCTGTACTTATCTGTAAAATTCTGTAAAAACATAAACCAAGGAGCCCTACTTATAATTTAAGAATATTTTCAACTTAAGTAGCAGTAATTAACATATAAGTGTGGTAAAAGTATGAGGCAGCAGCTATAATATCTGACTTTCAAGAACAGCGTTCACAGCGTTCACAGTTCGATTCCAAAGTCCATCAGCATCTTAGCCCACCACTATCTCACTGTAGGTAACACCTTGTTTAATCTTCCCAATGTCCCATGAGTCGGCACACCTTTCCGGGGGTAGCTTTACGCTTTTCAAAAGCTGGCATTTTTTTAATTAAAAAGCATAGAGATTACATATATTAATACGTTTTTTTTCTTCCATTGTAAACTATATTTTTTTATGTCCTCTATTTAGATGTTTTTAATCATGAGAATGCAAAGGACACAGTTTACCGGGTAACACTTTTTAAACTCTTCAAAGTATGTAGATAATAAGGACCTTACACGTGTTACTATGGAAATCGAAACCTTTACAGCTTCAAAGTTTGTAACTTTTCCCAACACGTTCACAAGTAAAACAGTAAATCGTTAGCACATGGAAACTGTAAAACGTGACATCTACATAGGCGGAGCCGAATCTTCCTTCCATAGACTACTAAACAAATCAAAACTATATAAATCACACCTATTGTGTGATTAGTTTCGTTTTATTTCTGCTTTGCCAATCTGTGATGCAGGTTCCCTTTTCTAGTATCGGATTCTTGTTTTGCTTCAACAAACCTATTCCGGAGTTGTAAGTTGTTTAATTATGGCATTGTATATAGTTATAATTTGTGCCAATTTGTCAATATTTAAACATTTATATTTAGATAAAAAGAGCTATTTCATGTTTTTCCCTTTTTCTCTGTAACGTCAGCAGCCTGTTTTCAGAAACAGATAGATTACAACAAAGATTTCTCTTTTTCTGGGTCATTTCAGCTAATATATTGTGACTTTCTATATTATAATATTGACACTGTACTTCGCGGTGTTGGTGACTCGTCGGCGCAAACCATAAACATTTACAATCAACGTCACCACCTTCCTGTTGTTAGTGTGTTTTCCCCTAGGGATCCTATACTGTTAATATGTATATTATAATATTAACAGTTATGCTGATCTCAGTAGAGTTCATGACCCGTCAGCACAAAGAGTAAAGATATATAAGCAACGTCAACAGCTTCTGGTTTTAGTCTGTTCCCCCTTTTAATCATATACTGTGAATATATATATCATAATTTTCACAGTCATGATCTCATAGGAGTTTATGACCTGTCGCCACGAAGATCAAACTTTTTGACAACCCGGAGAAAAGAAGTTAAAAAAAAAATTACCACTCAAAAGTATTTCGTTATGGATGTTCTGTTAAATAGATAACTTTATTTTCCTTTTATTTTTACTGTAACAATGGTATCAATAGTTATATTGTAATATATTGTTCTATTGTTACAGAAGAGGAATAGGGGATTTTTCAGCGTAATCTGTAATGCAGCTTAGGAAATAGATATTTTTTTCAGGGAGCATATATTACAAAATTGCAGACTAAACAATATAGCTTTCATACATACTTTGTTACTTTAATTATTTGATAAACCCTACATTTCTGAATGTTATTTTCTAATTTCTATTCTTCCCATTTGCGGTTCCTATTCACCTTCACCCTAAAGAATATATAGGACCAGTTCTGTATATTGTATTAGTACTATCCTATATATTCTTAAGTGAGTATGTGATTTGTTAGCGGAACAGTGTGCGACCTCTAAGCACTAGGACAGAACGTTCCTTAATTCTACAGAATACAAATTTGAAAAGTAATAATGCATACATTTCTGTGTAATATGAAGTCACTTGTATTTAACTGTTTTTTACTTGTTCTCCTGACCTCAGATAATGTAGTGCAAGAGTGGTTGTTGTATCACTTCTATTCTACTTTATCTAAAAGTAACTGTTGCCCTCTTACATTATCAAAAATATGGGGCAAAACTTTTACAAACTATAGCAGAAAAAAGGAGGGTATGGCCACGCGTAACTGATATTTCATGAAATTCCTTTTTAATCGTCACCCCTTTCATATATACAGCGTCAGTTTCTGAAGTAAATTTATTTAAATTTGCTAAATAAAAACTGTTTCAAACCTAGACTTAAATTTTTGCTGTGCAACAACACCTCCCAACCTGAAATGTAAACACCACATTATAAGTAAATAGTGCTTCTGGGAAGTATCCCACCAGCAAACTTGATAAAAAAAAAAACCGCAAGACACTGTCATTTTTGCACCGTGATTTGTACACCACACAGCAATTTTATAAATGGCCCTTAAAACATATGAAAACAATTTTTACCTTCATAATCCCTGTCCACCACCTTGTTACCACTGTACAGAGTTAATAGTGTTCCTAACCTCCCTTCTACTACTTTCTTTCCCCATACTCCTTTGGAAGTGCGTCACAAAATCACTGACAACAGTGAACTGTTCCCATCCAATAAGTATCAAACTTGTGCTCAAAACACTTTAGCCAATAAAATGTCCATGTTGTTCGGCAGAGGAGGAAGGAATTACTGCCAAAACTTCTACTATTAATGCTTCATAGCCAATGAACATTAAGCTTCGTATGGTCCTGCTTGGAACACGTTACCCAATGAAATGTCCCTAATACTGCGCGAAGAGGGAAGGAATCGCTGAGAAGACTTCTACTTTCAACAGTTTACAGCCAATCAACAATAAGCTTGGTAAAGTCCTCCTTGGAGCACGTCAGCAAATAAGATGGCCCTCCTACTCCACAGAGCTGAAGTGAATGGCTGGCAACACTTCTACTTTCAATAGTTCGCAACCAACCAACATAAAGCTCAGGAAAGTCCTCCTTACAACATGTACGCCAATTAGATGTCCTTGCTACTCTCCGGAGCAGAAGTGAATTGCAAAAACACTTCTACTTTCAATAGTTCACACCCAATGAACATTAAGCTTGTTGTTGGAACACCTTAGCCAATTAAACATTAAATCTATTCCACGCACACATACAGAATACGCCATCCTACATATTAATACATTTCCTGTAACAAAGTGACTATTTCAGTAACAAAAGTGAACAGTGCCTAATAAATAAACATTATTCCACATTATATTAAAGAAAAGCCGCAATAAACTGCATTGATGTTTTCCCGATATAATTTCCACAGCCTACTGCAATCCCCTCCCAACATGAGTGAAGCCCCGGACTGTGGGGGCCCCAGTGATCCCCTGCTATTATTTTCATTATATTTTCCACTGACTTCTTCTACAACTAACGGTTCCTCTGGAAAAATGTAAAAACTTCAGCACAGTAACTGTTTCGATTACCAACATTGTGTGGTGAACTTCTAACCTCTGTGCTCACTTAACTGTTCCATGAACTGCTACTATGGTAACAGGCAGTAAGCAGTTTGAGGGTAGGGTTGAAAAGTACTGGGTGTAAAGAAACCATTATATTTACCCAGGATCCTTTATATAACAGAAAGGAAAGCAAAGTAAGACAGAACATTGTGTAGCAGATTTACAAGCCCCTTGAGCCACTTTTGTGTCACTTTTCCCATCTTAGAAAATGATGCAACAGTAAAGAACTTGTAAATCTGCCCCTATGCACATTACGAGCAAAAAAAGTACACAACTCTTTCAATTATTTATCGATCACAATTACACAATGTTGCTTCATGATTCACAATGCACTTTAATAAATATTTTGTGCCTTTTTAAATGGGAGACGGGATTGTCGACATTACAAAACTTAGGGGCATATTTAAAAACACAGCGTTAAAATTGTCGTCGCTTTAACAGGAGCAAACTACAACAAAAACGGCAAAAATGGACTTCAAAATCCTTTGTTATCTTACCAGAAGATTTTTTCAACATTGCTGTTTGCTATGCAAGAGTGAGAGCTAACCCCCGGGGCTATAAAATAAATGGTACCTACCCCTGGGACACTGCTGTTTCCCAGAGCAAAGTTGGTTTGGATTTTAGAAGAGAGAGCAGGGAAATCTGTTCTCTCTTTCAAAATCCAAACTAGATTGCTTTTCCACATGCATTTTAGCATCTTCCCATGTGGAAAGGCAATGCCGGCTCCCGAAGGAAGCGAAGAGCTGGCGGGACAGTGAGGGCATTTTGGCTCCCCACCACGGTCCCCAACATTTTTTATAAGACCCGGGGGGGATGGGGTCCCCGGGATATTAGAAATTACTGATAGGGGCTAATTTTTTATGGTAAAGTTATAAGTTGTGCACCGCTCAGTGTGGCCCCCTGGTGTGCACGCGCAGGATGCACGACTCATAATCTGTAGGCTGCATGACTCCATCATCTTTCATGCACAACTTCTATGCATTTTGGAGCAAGCATTGCTTTTCCACATGAGGAGCTACTAACATGCAGCTCTCCATGTGGAAAAGTAATCTGGTTATGATTTTGAAAGAGAAAGAGAGAGAACAGATTTCCTTGCTATGGGAGGGCGGGATGGGTACCACGGGACACTGCAGGAGGCGGCCCTCCCACAATACATAAAGCCCTGGGGAGTGGTGGTCCCCAGGTCTTTGGAGACCTTGCAGCCCACCAACCATTTTTTCTGTAGCCCCGGAGGGTGACGGGGCCCTCGAGTGATCCAGGAGGGGGGCCATGCAGTCCCCCCCACAATACATAAAGCGGTGGTCCCCTGGGCTTTGGGGACCTTGGACCCCTCCCCCACCATTTTTTGTAGCCCCAGGGGGGTGACGATCCCCGGGGCTGGGGGGCCCCTCTGAGCCCCGAAAAATGTAATAATTTTGTCTCTGGTATTTAGCCCACCCAGGGGCTAATAATAAAAAAGCTCTGTTTTATTTTATTTATTGTTTTTATGGCAGAGTCAGTGCACCCTACACGCACCTCCCGGGCCTTTATTGAAAAAAATAAAAAATTGTGGGCCCTGGTGGTCCTTCTGGGACCCCTAAGCAGGTCTAGAGGGTAAAGGTATTTATACCCTGCCCCCTTTCTACGTTTTGCACACATATTCCACTGACTTCTTCAGCCTCACTTCTACCGAGGCACAAAATGGCTGCCAACAGTTCCTGGTTTCGAATATTGACAACCACTTGACAGCCAATTAGCATTCAGTGCGCGATCGGAAGGGTGCGCTTATGGTGCGCTCATGGTGCACTCAGGATGCGCGGATCCACCTGAACTGAGGACTACCTCTTTGTCAAATTTGGCACAATTCCGTTCAGCAGTTTGGTCTCTAGCTGTGGCTAAAGGTCATATGTGCATGGGGAGAACACATTTTGGGACCCCCCTTTTTTCTCGGCCCCTGCTTGACGAATCACAGTGAAACTTTCAGGATAGGACCGGACTGGAGCTGACCGTAGGTTTTGAACGTTTTGCGAAGATTCGTCAACCGGTGCTAAAGTTATTCCAAATAGAATGTTGCGGATTTCCTATGGAAATAGGTCCTAACTATAACGAGTATATATATATATATATATATATATATATATATATATATATATATATATATATATATATATATATATATATATATATATATATATATATATATATATATATATTTTTTTTCAATACAAGATGCCCCAAAGCATATGAAGAGCACACTACTTCTCCCCCGCCATCCGGCTGTATGTGCAGTTCTCCAAGATTCTTCCTCCTAAATAAAATCGCCGACGCGTTTCAGGGCAATCAGGCCCCTTCTTCTTGGGCCGCTCGTGAATAACACTGAGACTTGCAAGTGTATTTCACTCTGTTTTTATTAGTGTCACATGTCCCGGCAGCAGCCCCTCCCAGTCAGTGGTGCTGCCATGGCCTTCTGGGACATGTATGCACAGACTTGTAGTTAGCAGTGTTTGTTTGTTAATTATGAGCATTTTCAAATCCTTGAGTAGGATGGGGAGTCTGCCTGGAGAATTTCGTTCGCGCAAGGGAAAGAAGTGCCATTAGAGTCGACAAGTTCCACTCCCAGCCTCTCTTGTTTACGAGATGGTGCCTCTTCCACGGCAGGGACCGGCCGTGCAGTAAAATTTCAATACAAGATGCCCCAAAGCATATGAAGAGCACACTACTTCTCCCCCGCCATCCGGCTGTATGTGCAGTTCTCCAAGATTCTTCCTCTTAAATAAAATTGCCGACGCGTTTTAGGGCACTCAGGCCCCTTCTTCTTGGGCCGCTCGTGAATAACACTGAGACTTGCAAGTGTATTTCACTCTGTTTTTATTAGTGTCACATGTCCCGGCAGCAGCCCCTCCCAGTCCGTGGTGCTGCCATGGCCTTCTGGGACATGTATGCACAGACTTGTAGTTAGCAGTGTTTGTTCGTTAATTATGAGCATTTTCAAATCCTTGAGTAGGATGGGGAGTCTGCCTGGAGAATTTCGTTCGCGCAAGGGAAAGAAGTGCCATTAGAGTCGACAAGTTCCACTCCCAGCCTCTCTTGTTTACGAGATGGTGCCTCTTCCACGGCAGGGACCGTCCGTGCAGTAAAATTTCAATACAAGATGCCCCAAAGCATATGAAGAGCACACTACTTCTCCCCCGCCATCCGGCTGTATGTGTAGTTCTCCAAGATTCTTCCTCTTAAATAAAATCGCCGACGCGTTTCAGGGCACTCAGGCCCCTTCTTCTTGGGCCGCTCGTGAATAACACTGCGACTTGCAAGTGTGTGCATACATGTCCCAGAAGGCCATGGCAGCACCACGGACTGGGAGGGGCTGCTGCCGGGACATGTGACACTAATAAAAACAGAGTGAAATACACTTGCAAGTCTCAGTGTTATTCACGAGCGGCCCAAGAAGAAGGGGCCTGAGTGCCCTGAAACGAGTCGGCGATTTTATTTAAGAGGAAGAATCTTGGAGACCTGCACATACAGCCGGATGGCGGGGGAGAAGTAGTGTGCTCTTCATATGCTTTGGGGCATCTTGTATTGAAATTTTACTGCACGGCCGGTCCCTGCCATGGAAGAGGCACCATCTCGTAAACAAGAGAGGCTGGGAGTGGAACTTGTCGACTCTAATGGCACTTCTTTCCCTTGCGCGAACGAAATTCTCCAGGCAGACTCCCCATCCTACTCAAGGATTTGAAAATGCTCATAATTAACGAACAAACACTGCCAACTACAAGTCTGTGCATACATGTCCCAGAAGGCCATGGCAGCACCACGGACTGGGAGGGGCTGCTGCCGGGACATGTGACACTAATAAAAACAGAGTGAAATACACTTGCAAGTCTCAGTGTTATTCACGAGCGGCCCAAGAAGAAGGGGCCTGAGTG
The DNA here is from genome assembly GCF_964263255.1 of Lissotriton vulgaris. NCBI lineage: Eukaryota > Metazoa > Chordata > Amphibia > Caudata > Salamandridae > Lissotriton > Lissotriton vulgaris. Next base: position 1,087,440,123 of record NC_141696.1, on the reverse strand, counting down.
CCCTGAAACGCGTCGGCGATTTTATTTAAGAGGAAGAATCTTGGAGAACTGCACATACAGCCGGATGGCGGGGGAGAAGTAGTGTGCTCTTCATATGCTTTGGGGCATCTTGTATTGGAAAAAAATAAATAAATAAATTAAAAAAAAAAAAAATATATATATATATATATATATATATATATATATATATATATATATATATATATATATATATAATGAAAAAACCATTGGTTTCACACCAGTTATAGTTAGCTGGTCATTTTACTCATACAAAACCTATGAAATTCCCCTGTCATAGTTAGTTCAGCTAACTATAACTCGCGCGCCCGCAATGCACTGCTGATGACGTCACATATTACATCATTCATGACATGGTCAGTGACATCACTCATGATATCTCTGATTACATCTCAAATGACATCCCTGATGACATCACTGATGACATCATCCAGTGAATGTGTGTCTTTCTGAAAAATAAATATTTTTTATATATGTATATCTAAAGGTCGATGGAAGAATAAATGGGTAAATAAGTGTCTAAATGGATGTTATTTTTGTAAAATTGATTGCATAACTGACTTATTAAGTATATTTAAGTGAATAGGTGTATTAGCGAGTGATCTTTAAATATTTAAATATCTGTATCAGTGTCTCACTTTGTATATAAGTGGCTGCATGGGTTGGTGAGTAGCTACATCAGTGTGTATGTGGGTTATTAGTTGCTTTTTTGAGTACCAAAATGAGTGTCTGTATGGTTCGGTGGGGAGTATTACTTAGCACACAGATGCATGAATGACTGACTCACTGTTTGTATGTGTTTTGAAGACAGCATGTGTGCAGGACTGTATGGGTGGATGAGTGTGTGTATGGGTGTGTTAGTGAGTGAATGACTGTCTCAATAGTATCTTTATGAGTAACTACATATGTTTTAAACTAGTATATGTGAGTATTGATGAATATAAGTGAGTATATGTGAGAGCGAGAGATTCTAAGACTTCCTGTATAAATAAGTATGAGTTTCTATAAGTGATTGTTTAAGAGAGGACGGATGTGTACGATTCTGTAGAAGTTAGTGTAGTGGTAGGTATATAGCTGTATATGCAAGTAAATGGATGTTTGATAGTTTATTTGCATGTGTGATTAACTCTATAGATGAGTGTCGGTGTGTAATAAGATGTATAGGTTTATGAGTACATATGATAAGTAAGTACATGCATGAGTGCCTATATAGAACTGTTAGTGAATGACTGGATATGTATGTAGATTTTGGAATTACTGAATAGGTTGTTCTAACTGGAATTGGTATCTCCATTTTTTTGAAAATGTTACTTTCTATTTTTGATCGTGTGTATCAAAGGTTATATTACGGTGAGAGGAGGTCTGCCACAAGGATCATGTCATCAGTGATGTCATCAGGGATGTCATTTGAGATGTCATCAGTGATGTCATGAGTGATGTCACTGACCATGTCATGAGTGATGTAATATGTGATGTCATCAGCAGTAAATTGCAGGCGCGCGAGTTATAGTTAGCTGAACTAACTATAACAGGGGAATTTCATAGGTTTTGTATGAGTAAAAAAAGACCAGCTAACTATAACTGCTGTGAAACCTATGGTTTTTTCAGTGAATTTCAAAGGTTTTTAAAATGCTAATTCCTAACTATAACGTGTGTGAAACCTATGATTTTTAAAGTGAATTTGCAAGGTTTTTTAAATGCTAATTCCTAACTATAACGTGGCTGAAACCTATGGTTTTTTAAGTGAATTTCAAAGGTTTTTTTAAATGGTAAGTCTTAACTATAACGTGCCTGAAACCTATGGTTTTTTCAGTGAATTACAAAGGTTTTTTAAATGATAATTTTCAAATGTTATAATTATTATATTTTTTATACTGATTTACTACATTATTATAAATTATTTATTTTTAGATATAATATTTTTTAAATTACATTACATATTTGTAATATAAATTAAAAAAAATGTTTGTACACCTCTCTGCAACGCAGCCCCCTGGTGTGTTTGCAAAGGGGGAACTAATTCCCCTTGCATACTGGGGTCCCTGGGGGCCAACTAACCCACCTGGAACCTCCAGTATGCGCCAGGGGGCGGCATTGCAGAAAGGTATAATGAGGCCACACCCTTTGTTACACCTCTCTGCAACGCAGCCCCCGGGCGCGTTTGCCGAGGGGGAACTAATTCCCCTCGTATATTAAGGGTCCCTGGGGGCCAACTAGCCCACCTGGAACCTCCAGTATGCGCCAGGGGGCTGCATTGCAGAGAGGTGTAATGAGGCCACACTCTTTTTTACACCTCTCTGCAACACAGCCCCCGGGCGTGTTTGCAGAGAAGGAAGTAATTCCCCCTGCATACTGGGGGTCCCTGGGGGCCAACTGGCCCTCCTGGAACTTCCAGTATGCGCCAGGGGGCTGCATTGTTTTGCCCCAGGGGGCAGCTGTCCCCGGGGCAGTGTGGGGAGGGATTGGGGACTCCCCACACTTCTTTATCACTATGCCCTCACGATTTGATCCCCCGGGGGGTAACTTTAAAAAAAAACAGACCGGGTTGTAAAATGTGAGCCTTTTTTGTCCTTGTGGGACCACCTGGGCAGGCCTAGGGGGTCATGGTGTGTCTACCCTGCCCCCTTTTTTTCCTACACGTTTGTTTTTCTGCTTTCTTGTGCCTCGGTCTACCTAGCACAAGATAGATGCCAATACTTCCAGGTTAGAAGTGTTGACAGCCAATGAGCAAGCTGCTTTCTCGGGAAGGCTGCCACTGTCTGTCAACACTCCAAACCAGGAAGTGTTAGCATCCATCATGTGCCTCCGTAGAACCAAGGCACAAGAAAGCAGTGAAACAAAGGTGGAAAACACGCAAAGGGGGCAGGGTAGAAGCACCCTGACCCCATTGGCCTGCTCAGGGGGTCCCACAAGGACCCCCAAGGCGCAGAAATGTATTTTATTTATTTTTTTAAATCGCGGGGTGCGCGCACCGTACCTGTACCTCAGCGAGGTACGCGCACAGTGCGCGTACCCCGCAATTAAAAAAAAACTAATAATTTTTGGTCCTTGGGGGTCCTTGCGGGACCCCCTGAGCAGGCCTAGGGCGTCAGGGTGCTTCTACCCTGCCCCCTTTTTGAGTTCTACACCTTTGTTTTTCTGCTTTCCTGTGCCTCAGTCTACCGAGGTACAAGATGGCTGGCAAAAATTTCTGTTTTGGAGTGTTGACAGACATTGGCAGCCAATCAGCATGCAGCTCGCGCACGTGTGCGCACGGTACACGTACAGTACGCGCATGGTGCGCCCTTATAGATATATACATTTACTACTAGAGGGATTTACACCATTTAAACAAAAGGGCGATCTGCGAATCAGACTCTACCATTTTGCAAAATTTGGTGTAATTCCGTTCAGCGGTTCGGGCTGTAGCCATGTCTAATCGTCCTATATAAATTAACATTGGGAAAAAACGTTTTGGGACCCCCCTTTTTTCTCGGCCCCCACTTGACGAATCTTCACGAAGATTCAACAACCGGCCCCAAAGTTATTCCCAATAGAATGTTGCGGATTTCCTATGGAAACTAGGTCCTACCTATAACTACCTACTGGCGACCCCCAGTAGGTAATATATATATATATATATATATATATATCAATTCAAGGTGCCTCTGATCTTAGAAACGCTACTCCACACAGAACTGGTGAACACACCTTTTATTCACTGCAACTGCACATCAAGGCTGGTAAATAAGTCCCGACGCGTTTCGAAGCAAACGTGCTTCTTCCTCATGGGATAGGCAGCAGTTGACGAAATCAGCCACAGCGTCATTTCCCTTTAAAAGTATGCTGTCGAAGGCGCCTGTGCCCGGCGGCTGCTGAGACGGCGAGCCCGGCCCGCGCGGCTGAGCGCGAGGCCCCCATAATCACCTGTCGGGGGCTTCTGCGGGCTCGCCACACAGACCTGCAGCTTGTGGGTGTGCCTAGCTGGTGGTGGCCGACGGCGGACCCGGCCTGGGTCGAGTGAGGGACCCCGAGACAAGGAGGTGAGGAGCGGTGGTGGAGGGGGCCCCCACCCCCCCGGCCCAGCAGACCGCCTTTCACGTGGGGCCGCCGAGAGACAGCGGAGGCCGGCTGGCACCCCCGCAGGCCCGTCCACTGGCAGCACGACACGGCGATAGTCCAGGACGGTCGAGATCACGATCGGCCAGCGCAGGGCCTATCGGCGAGACCCCCGCGGTCGCCGGTCCCCGCCTGCAGCATTGCCCCGATCTCTGGCTGCACCCACGCGCCTAGGCATTCGACAGGAGAGGTGGTGGCCGGTCGGCGCGGGGGGCGCGGAGAGGATCCACAGGGGCCACGCACGTGGTGGGACAGCACGAGGGCCCTCGACTTGAGCAGACGCTGGAGGCACCCACACGAGTAGCCGAGCCCCCCCGACCACGACCCCCACGGAGGCGAGCGGGCCCCCCTTGCTGCGAAGAGGCCCCTGCGACCGTTCTGAGCTTTCACCCCCTGGACAGTGCACCGCGGTGTGCCGCGAGCGCCATCTTGGGCGGCTTCCCGCCCGGCCGGCGCTCCCCGCCTTGTCCTCTGGAACCGGCGCCCCTGCGCCCATCACGCGGCCCCCCCTGAGCCCTGCTGCGGATTCGTGGAGCGGCGACACCACACTGCTCACCCGGAGTGGCGGAAGGCTAGGGGGATCGCGGAGGTGCCACCCACATTGCACTGGTTGTCCCGGGGCCGGAGCGGTGCCCACAAGGCCTGAGGATCGATCTGCGGCCAGCAGAAGGAGATACCGGCGGGCGCGGCTGGGGACTCTGGGACGGTATGTCCGGCGGGAGGCCCAGGAAGGACCGCACCATTAAGGACCTCTTCACCCCCCCTACCGTGGGGAAGCGGAATGGCCCCGCGGGGTCGAATCCCCAGGGAGACGCGGACAAACAGACAGTGGCCTCGTCACCCCCTGGGGGAGCAGATCCCGAGGCTCCAGTCACGCGGTCCTTTCTGGAGTCCCTGCTCACTGGGCTGAGGGAGGACATCCACGCCCTAAAGAAGGAGCTCCAGGACGAGATCAAAGAGGTCCGCCGCGACACCGATGCCATTGGGGAGAGAGTGGCAGACCTGGAAACGAAGAGCGACACACGGGACGCCGAAATAGAGGCCCTAAGGCAGGAGCTGGCCCGCATCCATGACCAGCAGGTGGATCTCCAGACGCATGCGGAGGATCTGGAGAACCGCTCCCGGCGGCATAATATCAGGATCCGAGGAGTGAAAATGGCCCCAGACACGGAGGACCTCTTTCGGTTCACACAGGGTCTCTTCAACCACGTCTTGGGCCGACAGGCGGACGCCCCCCTGCAACTTGACAGGGCCCATCGGACGGGCCCGCCGAGGGCCGACGCAACGCACCCACCGGACATCCTGGTGTGCGTGCAGGACTTCAGGACAAAAGAGGAGATCCTGAGCAAGGCACGCCGCATGGAGAGGATCACCTTTGGCGACCATTCACCGGCGCTTTACCAGGACCTGGCTGCACTTACCCTAGAGAAACGGCGCACCTTTCGGCCAGTGACGGCGGAACTGAGACAGCGCAACATTTCCTACAGCTGGGGGCACCCCTTCCGCCTGGTGTTTCGGCTCGGCAATGTCCTCCATCAGCCACGCACCCTCAGAGACGCCTGCCGCGTGCTGGGCCTGGAGGAGCCGGTGGTCGACGATGGCTCGCCGGGAGAAAAGACTACTAACGAGGCTGGCCCAGGCCGCTGGCAGCAGCAACGACGCAGACGCAGGCCGAGACGCCCCGCGGCAACTGAGATAGAAGAGGGGCAGAGGGCTGCGGTGGAGACGGTGGCGCAGGGCCTGGCACCGGCAAACAATGGCTGACCGCTGGGAGAGCGACGCACTGGTTCCACAAGCCATGGTTGGTTCGGGCTAATCTAGTCCGGCGGCGGGGGCGCATGCAGAGCGCTCCTTGGTCTTCCCTGATGGTGACTCTGTCTCTTCGTCTGTGGCGGAGTGCTTCGAGCGGGCCGACCTGCTTGCGACGCCACCACTGCCCCCATTCTACGGACTTACCTTACCACGGGTCCAGCGGCCATGAGCCTGGACCTGGGACAATGTTGGACCACATTTCTTTGCCAGTTGGGGAGAAGGGTTGGGTAGGGGGGCGGGCACGGGGAGTTGGATGGGAAGCGTCTGTGCCGGGGGAGGAGGGGACCCAGGTGGGGAGGTTGCTCCAGTTGCTCCGGTTGAGCGGGGACTTGGGGGGGCAGTTGGGGTTGGGGGGGTCTTGGGGAGAGAGGGGGGAGGGGCGGGGGGGTTCTCCTTGTCCAGAGGGTTCGGTCGCCAAGAGGTGCTCTGACGCGGCCCCTAGCGCAGTGTCTTTCGCGACCCGCGGGCCCACAGTCACGGCCGCCGGGCAGGCTTGGCTTTACTCGTACGATCCCAGATATGCCACGACACCTCATAGTGCTTACGCTTAATGTGCGAGGTCTCAACAGTCCGAACAAACGCAGGGCGATATTATCCTATCTCGAGCGCTCCAAGGCGGATATCTGCCTTCTCCAGGAAACACACCTTGTGCGCAGCGACCAGCATAGACTCAAATCCCGCGCGTTCCCGTGGCAGTTCTTTTCCTCTTCCCCGAAGAAGTCTGCAGGGGTGGCGATCCTAGTGGCTAAGTCCTTTGAGGGGAAAGTCCTCCAGAAAGAGGCCGAAGTTAGAGGGCGGCTCCTACTCTATAGCTTCCAAATCGCGGGCCACACCTTGCTTGTGGGCTCTGTTTATGGCCCGAACGAGGGTCAGGAAAAGTTCCTGCATACAGCCCTAGAGACCATTACAGCCACCACACACACTCACTTGCTGCTGGGGGGGGACCTCAACATAGTCTTTCATAACACGGCGGATCGCTCGGGTCAGAGATCCGGTCAAGTAGGGGCGCTCACGGCGGCGAGTCACGCGCACCTGACAGACCTGGGCCTCATCGACCTTTGGCGGCACGCGCACCCCCAAACTACTGCCTACACGTATTACTCGGCTGCGCATAAGACGTATGCGAGGCTAGACTATTTTCTGGGCTCCTCGCAGCTGGCGCTACAAGTGGAGAGCGTGGAGATACTGCCAGCCGCGCTCTCGGACCACTCCCCGGTGGTGGCGACGCTTCGGGTGGGAGCCATGCCAGCTCCACAGCGGCACTGGAGGCTGCGGGACGGTCTCTTACAGCTGCCTGACACCCAGGCCCGACTCACGACAGCGATTAACCGTTTTCTGGAGCACAACGCCAATGAGGACACCACCAAAGCTACCCAGTGGGCAGCCCTCAAAGCGGTCCTGCGCGGGGAAATCATTTCCATCGCCACAGCCAACAACAAGGAGAGGGAGCTGAAGCGTGCCGAGCTCTCCCAGCGCGTGGCGGAATTGGAACAGATGCACCAACGCACAGGGGCAGCCAGAGCATGGCGTCAACTGTGCGCCGAGCGGAAAATGTTAGCGGCCTTGGACCAAGATGTAGCGGAATACGCCGCTATGCGCCTCAAACACGTCTACTATACCGGTGGCGACCGCTGCGGGAGACTGCTGGCGAGTAGACTTCGGGCGCAAACCCAGAGGCAACAAGTGCGCTCTCTCCAGTTGCCCAATGGCGACCTGGTCACAGAGAACGCAGCGATTGCGACGGCCTTTGGCAATTTCTATGCGGCGCTCTACGACGCGGATCACCTAGACCCTGACGCCGGCCCAGCCTATTTGCGGGGCGCGGAGCTCCCCACCCTTACCCAAGCCCAAGCGGACTTTTTGGAGCGGCCCATAGGCCTGGAAGAGGTCATTTCGGCCATTGCACGCCTCAAGGTCGGGAAATCCCCGGGACCCGACGGCTATACTGCGGCATTTTACAAGACCTTTTGCCAGCAGCTTGCCCCCCTCTTGCGCGACCTGTTTAACACGTTTGACACGCCCGGCGCCATACATCCGGATCTGCTGGAGGCGTCTATCTCTGTTATTCCCAAACCGGGCCGTGATCCGGCAGTTTGCGGCTCCTACAGACCCATATCACTACTGAACGTAGACCTGAAGCTCTACACTGGCATACTAGCGAGCCGCATCGCCCCATATATGCAACAACTGATAGACCCCGACCAAGCGGGCTTTATCCCCCAACGGCAGACCAGCGACAACACCAAGCGGGTGCTGCACCTCATTGAGGCCGGTTCGCGCACTAAACCCGGCTGCATGCTGCTCACCATTGATGCGGAGAAGGCCTTCGACAGAGTACACTGGCCATACCTCGACCAGGCCCTCCGTCACTTCGGCTTTGGAGAGAAACTCCGCCACCGCATCTTCAACTGCTACCGCCGGCCCAACGCCGCGGTAAGAGTGAACGGTCATACCTCCCCGAGGTTCGACATTGGCAGAGGCACGCGCCAAGGCTGCCCGCTGTCGCCGCTCCTATTCGCATTGTACATGGAGCCGATGGCCCAGAGGGTGCGGCAACATGCCCTCATTTCAGGTATTAAATTTGGGGCCGACACGCATAAGATCAGCCTGTACGCCGACGACGTCTTGCTGTCCCTCACTGACCCGCTGCGATCCCTGCGTGCTCTCTTTGTGGAGCTCCACACCTTCGCCCTGGCCTCGGGCTTCAAAATCAACGAAGCCAAATCTGAGGCTTTGAACATCTCATTGAGCCCGGATGTGGTGGCCGAGATTAAGTCGGAATTCCGAATCCAATGGTCGGACGCAACCGTCCCGTACCTGGGCGTTCGCCTGGCTCCTACTGTCCGAGGCACTGCGCGGGCCAATTACGAGGCCCTCACCCGCAAGCTCCGGGAGCAGCTCCGGCGTTGGAAACCGCTTACGCTGTCATGGTTGGGACGAATTGCCGCAGTCAAAATGACACTGCTGCCGCAGATTCTGTACCTGTTCCAGACGCTCCCCCTGAACCCCCCGGCGGGTTGGCTCCAACAAACTCAATCGGAATTGTCCCGGTTCATCTGGAACGGCCGGCGACCCAGGTTCAAGCATACTCTCGCCACCCTACCCCCCGCGAACGGAGGGGTCGGCGTGCCAGACCTTACTTTGTACTTCCAGGCGGCACAGCTGCGCACCTTTGTGGAATGGTTCCAACTGGAGTCCGGTAAGCACTGGCTCTTCCTGGACCAGGCAGTGGCCGGCCGTACCCTCAAAGGCGTGCCCTTCATTCCGCGTCGACACCGTCCCCCTAACTTGTACGCCTCTGAAATTACCAGCACCGCCCTGCGAGTGTGGGATAGAGTAGCCGTGACCAAGGGGCTGACCACCTTCCCCTCACCCATGACTCCCATCTTTGAGAATCCAGACTTCACACCGGGCTTGGACACCGGCACGTTCACGACGTGGCGGACGACACCCTGTCGCGCGGCAGGACACATGTTCGATATCAAGGGCATCCTGCCGTTCCAGCAGGTCAAGGCGGATTACGGCGTGGCCGAATCGGAACGCCTGCAATACCTACAGGTGCGCCACTGGGTGCTCCATCCCTCGATCCAGCCCGGAGCCCAACGGCACCTCACGCCCTACGAACGATGGCTGCTGACACGCACCTCGGATAAGAAGTTGATATCGGACCTCTATCAGCAGCTGCTCCTCACACAGGCACACACATACAATGCGGGCCAGGTCCGGTGGGAGAGGGATCTGGGGAGGCAGCTCACTAGGAAGGAATGGGAGGGGGTGTACCATAGAGCCAGACACTCGGCGCACCACACTGGCCTTACCGAGACATTGACTAAGGTTGCGACATACTGGTACCACACCCCTGAGAGACTACACCACTGGGATGCCCGAATCAGTGACAGATGCTGGAGGGGATGTGGGGAACTAGGGACACTGGAGCACCTGCTGTGGAGCTGTAAGGTGCTGCGCCCCTATTGGGACCCTATCCTGGATCTTATAGATGCACATCTGGACACACAACTGCCGCGCTTCCCAGCGTACATTCTACTAGGCCTCCCAAACGCACTCATGTATCCTCTGAAATCCTGGCGCGGGCGCCTGATCGCGCTTGCGCTTGGGGCTGCGGTCCAAAACATTGTGGCACACTGGAGGGCGACCCAAGCTCCGCAACAACTGGGGTGGCTTCACCGACTATGGGCGATCCTGGGAATGGAGAAACTATCGCTGGCAGCATCAGGGAGGGGGGCGGACTTTGCGGAACTCTGGCGGCCATTCCTCGCCTTGCTTACCGGGGAGTTTCGGGAGGTGAGCTGCCCACGCTACCTGCGTCTGCTACGCTTGGCGGAAACACCTCTCCCGGACCCCAAAACACACACCCGCAAGCGCACAGGCCCCGCGCGCGTAGCGTCCACTGACTGTAGAGGGTGGTTCACGACCTATAGCTGGATTCCGGACATGGACAAGGAGAAGGGAGGGCTGGGGTGGGGTGGGTGGTGGGGTTGTTTACAGTTCTTTGTTTCTCGTTTTTCTTCCAATGCACTAGCACTGACCAGCTTGCACCGTTGTAGCACCTCTTAAGACGCGGCCGGCCCATTGGGTTGTAGGCGGCTTGCTGTGTTAATAAGATGACGTACCCGCTGGCCCTATGTGGGGTATCCGCGGGGTCGCTGACCTCGGCCTCCCTAGAGTGGTGGCGGCCCTTACAGATGTCGCTGAGGTGCATTTTTTTGCCTATGCTCAATAAAATATTTAATACATAAAAGTATGCTGTCTCCAGTGATGCATACTGGACGCTGTAGTTGCACAATTCTTCTTTTCCAGTAAAGTTCGTCATAAAGCTAAAATTTAGTTCTTGCCTTCTTTGTAATTTTCACAGCCCTCCGGTGAGCCCCAGACCTTCAAATGTCAGTGCCAATTCAAACAGAGTTCTGGTGCGCTGTACCCAGGCTGAAAGGTAACAGCCAGGCAGACCCATTTCATGGTTGCTGGGCGGTGCGTTCCCCGCAGCTGAGGCCGCCGCATTGCAAATCAATTCAAGGTGCCTCTGATCTTAGAAACGCTACTCCACACAGAACTGGTGAACACACCTTTTATTCACTGCAACTGCACATCAAGGCTGGTAAATATATATATATATATATATATATTCACTGAAAAAACCATAGGTTTCACACCAGTTATAGTTAGCTGGAAATTTTACTGACATAAAACCATTAAAATTCCACGTTATAGTTAGTTGGACTCACTACAACTTGCGCGCCTGCAATGCACTTCTGATGACGTCACATATTACATCACTCATGACATGGTCAGTGACATCACTCATGACATCACTGATGACACCAGCCAGTGAATGTGTGTCTTTCTGAAAAATCAATATGTTTTATATATGTATTTGTAAAGATAGATGGACGAATAAATGTTTAAAAAAGTGTGTAAATGGTTGTTTATTTTTTATAAAATATTGATTGGTTAACTGGCATATAAAAAATATCTTATTGAATACATATATTAGTGAGTAATTTTTAAATATTTAAATACATGTGTCAGTGTTTCACTTTGTGTATAAGTGGCTGCATTGGTTGGTGACTGACTCACTGTTTGTATGTGTTTTTAAGACAGCCAATGTTCAGGACTGTATGGGTGGATGAGTGTGTATATGTGTGTGTTAGTGAGTGAATGCCTGCCTCGCTAGTGTCTTTATGAGTAACTATATATGTTTTAATCTAGTATATGTGAGTATTGATGTATATAAGTGAGTATATGTGAGAGTGAGAGATTGAAAGAGTTCCTGTTTATATAAGTATGTGTTTCTATAAGTGATTGTTTAAGAGAGTAAGTATGTGTAAGTTTCCTTAGAAGTAAGGTGGTAGTGTGTGTATAGTTGTGTATGCAAATAAATGGATATTCAATAGTGTATTTGCATGTGTGAGTATGTCTGTGAGTAACTTTTGGATGACTGTCGGTGTGTAACAGGATATATATGTGTATTACTAGATATGATGAGTGAGTATATGTATGAGTGACTATATAGAACTGTTGCTGAATGAGAGGATGTGTATATAGAAGGTGGAATTACTGAATGGTTGTTGTAACTGGTATGGGTATCTCTATTTTTAAGAAAATATTGTTTTCTATTTTTGAATATGTGTTTCAAGGGTTACATTACACTGAAAGGAGGTCTGTCACTCTGTCACAAGGATGGTGTCATCAGTGATGTCATGAGTGATGTCACTGACATGTCATGAGTGATGTAATATGTGACGTCATCAGCAGTGCATTGCAGGCGCGCAAGTTATAGTGAGTCCAACTAACTATAACGTGGAATTTCAATGGTTTTATGTCAGTAAAATTTCCAGATAACTATAACTGGTGTGAAACCTATGTTTTTTTCAGTGAATTTAATAGGTTTTTTAAATGCTAATTCCTAACTATAACTGGTGTGAAACCTATGGTTTTTTCAGTGAATTTCATAGGTTTTTAAAATGTTAATTCCTAACTATAACTGGTGTGAAACCTATGTTTTTTTCAGTGAATTTCAAAGGTTTTTTAATAGTAAATTTCTATAGCTATGAAATGTAATATTTTTTAAAATAATGAATCCTATATTGTATATTTATGGAATACTATTTTTTTTATGTATATTCATATTTTTTGTTTTTTTAAAATGTTGCCTGGAGCGGTCCCCGGTGCGCGTACCGGGGCGCGTCCCGGTAGCGCACCCAAAAAAAAAATTCAAAAAAATGATGAAGGAGTGAGCATGAAGAAAAGGGACAGAGAGAGTGGTGTTAAGAGAAACAGACCTTGAGGGAGGAACACAGAGGGACTGTGTAATAGGTAGTAAGACAGAGAAAAGGTGTTAGAGGAAGTAACTGAGAAAAGGAAAGACATGGGAAGTAAAAGAGAGAAAGGACAGACAGAGTAAAGGAAGGAGTGACAGAAAGGGATTGAGTGAACCAGAAAAAAAAGGTAATTGAGGGAGTGTAGGTGAGCAGGGAGACTGAAAGAAGTTTAATGTGGTAGGAAAGTAAGGAAAAGAAAAGTGAACATAGAGGATAAGAATAAGTGAGGGAAGCAGAGTAAGGAAACAGGGGTGAGGTAGGGTGAGAGAAAAGTAGTGAGGTTAAAGCAAAGGGTGATGACAAACTACATTTTTTTAGTCACACTTACCATATAATTTATGTAAACTTAATTGCATGTTTAAACTACACTTTGTATCTGTGAAAGACAAAAGAAAAAATAAGTTATAATTAGTAAAATATATATTTTAAAATAGAAGAGACAGGTCAAGAGGTAAAAAATCATAAAAGTGTACTAAGAAATAAAGCAAGAGTGAAGGATACAGAAACGGAAATAAAGTAATGTAGAAGGACAAAAAGAGGGAAAAAGAACAGAAGAAGAGCAAAAAACTGAAGGTAAGTAAGATACTAAAAGAATGTGAAATACCAAAACTAAATCAGGAAAGAGGAGTAAGTAAAAGGGGAATGAGTGAAAGGGAAACAAGTCTGATTGAGGATCCATTTACAAGAAAGGAATGGAAGATGACTGAGAGTGAGTGAAGGGGAGTCACAGAGTGAAGGGATGAAGGGAGTGAGGTTAATATAGAAGGATAGAGGGAAAAGGAGTGAGTAAGTAAGTACACAGAAGGACTAAGGGAAGGACTTAGTGAAGTGCAGTACAATGAGTGAAGAAAGGAAAAAGAGTAAAGGAGCAAAAGAAGGAAAGAGAGGGGAAGAGGACTAAAGCAGTGGTACTGAGAGAATGTGAGAAAGCTGAAAAGTGGTGCAAGGGAGAGAGGAAATGCAGACAGTTGAAATGGGATTGAGGGGTTGTGAAAGAAGTGGAGTAAAGGAACAGCGATGAAACAAAGTGAGAGAAAGGCAGTGTAAGTGAGTAAAGAGAGCTGAAAAAGGGTGGAAAAGGGAAAGTGAGTGTGAGACAATGGGAATACAATATAAATTACACAATACAAACTATAGAATAACTTGTACAACATGTTAGATAGATTACTTTTGCTGTTCTCAGAATATATTGAATTTCACTAAAAAAGTGAGTTCAAACTATTCATCATATGACAGCGGGAAAAAAAACCACAATCTAAAGGATTGTGTTTTAAAAAACCCATATAAACTTACAAATCATATATGTACTCTAATCTTTCATTCACTTACTTTTCCTTGAGGCCAAATAGTAGATCGTGAAGGTCCTTTTTGTTGGAAAATACTCTGCTGTTCTTTTAAATTTCCATTTCAGCGACTTTCTATAAAAAAAGATCTAAGAACATCTGAAATAATTCTCAACGTTTTCATTTTCCTCCTTGTGTTAAGTTATGACTCTTTGCTCATACCTTCAACTTTCCTTACGGCCAAATAGTGTCAGATATATGAGTACGTTTTTAAATTTCTCAAATAAAACTCTGAAATTATCGTTTACCCGATGTTTTGAAAGAAAAGCTCATATGACATTTTCACAATGTTTAAATATTCATATTCCCTTTTTTGATCACTCATGTTCAACATTTCCTATAATACTGATATCACTTACTATGAGATCCACTTACAGTACCCATATGAGAACTAGATTTTTTATATTATGTTGATCACTTTTACTCACAATATAATTTTAAACAATAGACTAACTTTTATTAACTGCTCCCATCTTCATAGGCCAATTACCTTTACTTAAACTTTGGTTCTAAAAACACTAGGTAAGAATTTTTTAAGTCAAAAGGCAAACGTTGTTTATAAGTCAAATGAGAATCATTGCAGTAAGTCCAAACTTTTTGACATTTTAAATAAGCTGTATAATGCCCTGATGTTGTCGAAGGACCATCATGATAAATAATAGCTACAGTTGCAAAGGTTCTTCCTGAAATTGATAACTGAGAAGCCACAAAAATGTTGATACAAGTTGTCAATTTAGGTCCATCAGATCTACATCATTGGAAAACTAAAATGACATACTGACGATAAGTTTGTATAAATAATGTGGACAGCATTGGACACTTACATTGGGTACACACCATATTATGATCAGCTGCTTTAACTAGATTATTAAATGACACTGATTTGCAGTCTGGTAAAGTCAAATATATAAATCTTTCAGTGTCTTTTCTAGTAGTACTTGATAAACTACAATTGTCGCAGTCATGCTGCCATTGATAAGAAAGGCTAAAAAGATGTTCTACATCTACACCTTCATCTTCCAAAACACCAAACATATACATTAAAAATTCCTGACAATCCTGCTGAATGTTCTGTGAAAATTTTTCTTGACCAGAACATATGTCTAAAATATTTCGATTTTCTGTTACACTTTCTATTTTTGCTCTATCACTGCCACATTTCTCAAACACAGAATTCAATAAACCGCACAATCTTTGATCCCGATTTTCAACAATCTGTTCTTGTAAAGTTTGAAGAAAAAAAACAACATTAACCACTACATTAGCATAGCAGTTGACACCAGAACTGTTTTCAAACTGAAATCCAACAACATTTTCATCAGAATCCTTTTTCTTTCTGTTTTCAATTACATTTTCATCTACTTTTTGTCTTTTTGCTACTACCTCACTGCAATTATTCTCATTTCTTCTTTTTCGGCCTACCACACGTTTTTCAAACAGAGGATATTGTGGCAAATGTGGAGCATACTCTCTTCTTAACCTATTGTATTCTTTAACACAATCTAGATCTGCACAAATCTTTGTCTCATCACACTTAATCAAGTACAATCCTGATAAAATTCTGACTCGTGATAATGCCACATATGCCATACCCTCTTTAAACACAGAACTTCCAATATTCAACAAAGCACTATCTACACTTAAACCTTGAGATTTATGAATTGTCACCGCATATGCCAAACAAACAGGAAACTGTTTTCGGCGAACATATAAGTCTTTTACAAGCAAAAATCTAGCAGAACAACGACTGATTTGTTGTACTTGCTCAATGCCATCAAATTTAATTTTTAAAAATTCAATTCCATCTCTATTTCTATTATTCACAAAATCAACAACATTACCTATTGCTCCATTTACCTGACCTCACTCAACGTGGACGTCGGCGTGGTGGCCTCCTTGCTTGGGACCAGCACCTACCCCCTGCCTGGAGGCGAGGAACTTAGGTGTCTGGTTCGACTCCGACCTTACCTTTGGCCCCCAGGTCAACCGGGTGGTCGGCACTTGTTTCGGAATCCTTAAGACTCTCAGGAAGGTTTTGGAGTTCCTTCCCATCAGAGCCCGCCGAACATTGGTGCATGCTTTAGTCACGTCCAAGATGGACTATGGCAACCTCCTCTATTTAGGAATCCCCGAGAAGAATCTGAGCCGCTTACAGGTCTTGCAAAATGCCGCTGCTCGGCTAGTTCTCAAACTTCCTAGAAGATCAGCCTCCAAAGCCGCGCTCCAGGCCTTGCACTGGCTTCCGGTCAGGAGCAGGGTAGAATTCAAAGCCCTCTGCACATGTCACCGGATCATTAATGGCAGGGCACCCCTTCCTCTTCAGGGTCTCCTGACACAATATGAGCCATCCCGCGCGCTAAGATCCTCTGGTTCAGGGTGCCTAACTATCCCAAAGGTGTCCAGAGCAAGGATGGGTGGCAGGTCCTTCAGGTACCTCGCCGCATCCTGCTGGAATAAACTTCCAGTAGCGCTGCGTTTGGAACCATCAGAGCTTATCTTCAGAGCCAAGCTGAAAACATATCTTTACACCAGATAGCGGCCTTCCCGCAGGACTCCCTCTGAACACGCTCACATTTCAGCGCGGGGACACGCCGTTGTGCGTCACCATTGCGCTCTATAAGACCCATTATTATTATTATTATTATTATTTAAATTCCTTCTCAAAATAATACGACAATTAAAACACACATTCAGAGTCTTTTCAAAACCAGCTGTTTTAGATATACTCTTCTCTAATGAATCCAATTTTGATTTCAAATTTTCTGACAAAATAATTGTTGCTCCCATATGCTCAATTTTATCTATTGCTTCTAGTTTCACAATCTGTTCATTTTCTAACTTTAACATTTTGTTGTTGAAGATGGAACCTTCTTGCAGAGTTGGCATCAAACATATTCCAGATTTGTTCTCAGTAATTTTCTTAAAAATATTCTCTGGAAGAATGTTTTCATTTGGATACAAATTTGAAATTAATCGTGCATGTAAAGCTTCTTTCCCATGCTCGCTTACTTTTCCGATTCTTATATCTTGTAGAATTTTTTTATAATCTTCATCCTTTGCCTGTCGCATATTTTGAAACAGTTCTGCATATTTGAAATGTAACTATATATTAACATTTCCAATGCTTCCAAGGGACTTCCTGGTATCTTCATGTGTAAGCATTTTAAACACTGGTTGTCCTTTTACTGGAGTCAACTGCAATAGATCTCCAAAAACAATAATGTGTTTTCCTCCAAATAACACATCATACTCTGTTCTAAGAATTTCTTGCATTCTCAAATTCTTGCATTCTCATTCTCAAATCTAATTTGAGCATGGTCTCAAATTAGATTTGAGACCATGCTTACTTCATCAATGATAAGAAGTTTAATTTTCTTCA
This sequence comes from Lissotriton vulgaris, assembly GCF_964263255.1. Taxonomy (NCBI): domain Eukaryota; kingdom Metazoa; phylum Chordata; class Amphibia; order Caudata; family Salamandridae; genus Lissotriton; species Lissotriton vulgaris. The sequence continues at coordinate 1,087,422,634 of NC_141696.1, read as the reverse complement.
GGACTCTGGAAACTTCAGAACACGCATCTCCAGATAACTTGTTGTAATGCAATTTATTATCATGCTCAACTGGCAGCATCAGTAAACGATGTAGAGTAATCCCTTTAATGTTATGTGCTGCCAGTCCAGTTGTAGCAGTTACAACACAAGACAGCGGTGATTCAGTCCTTTTCTGCAGATAAGTTGCAATTGTTTTAATCAGAAAACTTTTTCCTGTTCCCGCTTCTGCACTTACGTACAGCCGGACAGGTTTATATGATGTACATGTGCACTCTTTTTTCTCATGTCTGAATCCATGTTCAATCTGTTCTGTGACTTCGTCATATATCTTTTTCTGCTCAATGTTTAGTTGCTTAACCAAATCTTCTAAGTTAACTACATCCTCTTGAGCTTGTTCCATAGCTCTTTCCACCTCATCCATGGCAGTGGCAGCTTCATTTTGGATAATTGGTCCTCCTATTGGATCCTGACTCAATGAAGTCGAACTCTGACTGTCTTGAGAACTGTCTCTAGCAATCTCTTCAGCAATTGTGGCTTCTTGCTGTATTTCTTCATTCAACATTTGCAGATAATTTGGAAAAACAGGACGTTTTATGGTATCCTTGGTTGCATTAAAAGAATCTTCGTAACAGAGAAAATCTCCAAGTAGTTCCTCTTCTGTACGCCATGGCTTACAGAGTTGCAAAGAGCTAAATAGTAAAATTCTCTTTTGTCTGGAGATTCGCAACTCAATTTTCGATGATTAATCAAATGTCCTTTTCTCTGCTTCACTAGACATCCTTCATACCCAATGACAGCATATTTTCCATTATTGATATCTTCTGTGATGTTCCTCTTATAACTATAGTTTTGCAGAACTTCATACAAACAAGTGTTCTCAAGGTGAGCACTTCTATTTGGATAGTATGTATCCAACATGTTTGTCTTCAAAATATCTGTACTGTTTGGTTCTTTCTCCGCCAAATACTCAATTTCTTGTACAGGTTTAAAAACTCGGTTTCGTGTTGCAGCAAGACCTAAACTCACCCAAATGATTGTTCTAGATTTGGCATAGAGACTTGCTGAGGATAACCGATCAGAACATTCATATGCTCCAATTTCTCGATGCGATAACATCTTCAGACTGAAACTGTATAATTTTTTACTTACACTCTTTTCATGTGAAATGTCCTCCCACATTTCCTTCAGTTCTGTCTTTTCTTTTTTTGTGATGTAAGACGTCACATTCGAGCCACAGCAATAAAGTTGTCAGCAACAAACTGAATATCCATGTTAGCATTCCACATGGACAAAATCACTGGGTTGCAGTCGTTAATATACTTGGACTCTTCGCTTCTTTTTAAATTGTATGTATTTTTTGGTGAAATCACTGGTCGTTGAAACGCGAAACGACATTTTGTGTAGAACTTGTCCTTGTTTCTGAATTTTCGATGACAGTACTTTCCACAACAATGGGATTGAAAGCATAAAACTTGTTGCCTTAAATTGTTTTCTTCAGTAGTTTTCGGAACAGCACATGTTGAATACTCTTCAATGAAACTCATCACTGTGTCATCTTATCTTATCTTATCTTAGGTGCAATTTATAAAGCGCACTGACACCGAAGCTTCCTGGCGCTGATGGACAGAGCAAATGAGGGGGGAGCACAGATGGCAAAGTTCTAACTAGGTTTTGGAAAAAGGTGAGTTTTTAACAGTTTTCTGAAGTTCAGGAAGGAAGGGGAGGATTTGATTGAGAGAGGAAGGAGGTTCCAGAGGACAGGAGCTAGGTAGGAAAGACGGCGACCACCGAATTTCTTAGTTTTGCTTTTAGGGGTGACTAGCAAATCGCGGTGGGCTGAACGGAGGTTACGTGTTGGGCAGTGAGGGCGAATGAGAGATTTGAGGAACGCGGGGCCAGAGCAGTGAAGGGCCTTAAAGGTGAGACAAGCCACCTTGAAGGCGGCCCTTCGGTCGACTGGAAGCCAATGGAGGTTGATGAGCAGAGGCTTGGCAGATAGCCATCTGGAGGTTCCGTGAATCAAGCGGGTAGCTTGATTCTGAACAACTTGGAGACGTTGCATCAAGAATTGTGGAAGACCGTGATAGATTGCGTTAGAAAAATCCAAGCGGGAAAGTACCAGTGAAATGACAGTTTGGGTAAGTGCTGCAGGGGGAAGAAAGTGACGAACTTTGCGGATCCTCTGAAGTTGGTGCATACAAGAGGAGACCACCGCTCCAACTTGAGCCATAAGGGAGAGTTCGGCGTCGAGGATTACACCGAGGCTCTTTACTATTTTAGCTGGGGTGGGGGGGAGCCAAACTCCGAAGGCCAGAACTGCGGGCCCCAGTAGGTGTGACTGAGTCCAGGGAGGAGGAGCTCGGTTTTACCGGGTTTCAACTTCAATTGGTTCTGGTTCATCCAGAGTCGGATGTGGATCATGGCTCCGTGGAAGGTTTTATTGGCGTGTGGTGAATTGAGAGAAAAAATGATTTGTAGATCGTCGGCATAATTATAAGTGATGATGTCCCATTTCAGAAGAGACTGAATCAGTGGCCGAAGGTATAAATTAAATAAAAGCGGGGAGAGGGAGGAGCCCTAGGGGACTCCGCAGGACGTAGGAGTTTTTTTGGCAGTGTAAGGGCCCAGGCGAACCGCCTGTGTTCTTCCCGTAAGGAAGGATTTGACCCACTCAAGAGCAACGCCCTGAATGCCTGCCTGCTCGACACGGTGGAGAAGGATGTTATGATCAACCGTGTCGAACGCGGCCGACAGATCCAGTAGGATGAGCGCTTGGGGGATCCCTGCGTCGGCATTGCTCCTGAGTGTGTCAAGAACTGCCACAATGACGGCCTCTGTGGAGTGGGCAGGTCTGAAGCCAGCCTGAGTCGGCTCGAGGTAGCAGGAGGATTCTATAAAGCTTGACAGGCATCGGGTGACATGTGCCTCCATGAGTTTGGAAAAATATGGGAGGAGGGGGATGGGGCAATAATTCGACGGCTCCGTCATGTCAGCACCAGGTTTTTTAAAAGGGGTACCAGGATGGCCTCCGTAAAGGAAATGGGACAGATGCCGCTACTGAGGGATCTGTTGAGTAAGAGTCTGATACAATCTGGCAAATTAAGACAAATGCTGCGCAGGACAGACGGTGGGCAACAGTCATTCGGAGAGCCAGATTTCACGCGGGTGGCTAGCTCCGCTAAGGAGGTGGAATCTAGAGCAGGAAAGGTGGTGAAGATCGAGGGGTTGTTAGAAGAGTTATCCGGTGGTGGTGATTGGGGAAGGGGAGGGATGGATTTTTTGATTGTAAAGATTTTTTCTAGGAAGAAGGAGTTCAGGGTGTCACAGGCCTCCTGAGTGGGGGTCTGGGCTAGGAGGGTTCTGTCGTCTGTGGTTAGCTCATTCAGGACTCTGAATACCTCCTTGGATTTGTCGGCTGCCGAGGAAATCCTATTGGAAAAATGTTCCATTTTAGCTGATCGGATAGCTGCTTTAAAATCTTTACGTGCAGCCAGATAGGACTGTTTGGCTGAGTCAGAGTAATCATGTCTCCAGGTGCGTTCTAACTGGCGTGTTTTTAGTTTTTGGGCTTTATGGTCGTCAGAGAACCACCTATGGGAGTTCCGATGTCTGGTACGTGGAAATTTTACTAGGGGGGCAAACAGGTTACTAGCCGACTCTAGCCAGGAACCGATGTCTTGTTCTAAACCATCGATATCGTTGGAGTCAAGGATGACTGGGCAGGAGTCGGCCAGGGCGGTGAGAAAACCCTGGGAGTCGTACAAACTCCATTTCCGAGAGAGCCCACCGGCCATCAGGGGGGCAGGAGTCTGACTGGCAACTGTGATGATGGTGTCTACCAAATGGTGGTCAGACCAGGCACAAGGAAGTATGTCTGGTAGGGACAAAGCCAGATTGCAAGTCCAGATCTGGTCCAGGATATGTCCCTTGATGTGGGTGGGTTGAGAGATGTGTTGAGCGAGATTTCGATTTTTTAGAGTCTCAAAGAGCTCGGTGGCATGAGGGCCGGCGTTTATGTCGTCAAACCAATAGTTTAGGTCGCCGAAGATAGCAAAGCGGGAGTGCAGCGTTAGAAGGGAAGACAGTTGTTCACTCATGATAGAGGAGAAAGACGGCATAGGGTGTGGAGGCCGGTATAGGAGGAGGAGAGTGAGGGAGCCGGTCTCGGTTTGCACGCTAATGAGTAAGTTCTCCACCTCAGGGAGGGGAAGAGAGTAGGAGGAGATAGAATTCAGGCGCTTAGATATAATAGCCGCTACCCCACCCCCGGGCCGGTCGCTGGGACGGTCGGCGTGGAGGATATAATAATCAGGGGGGAGGGCCGCCAGAATATCCGGGAACATCCGAATCAGTTCCAAATTTGGGTGCATCTTTAATCCATAACAACATATGTATGTGAGGAGCACCTCTCGCTTGATACGCCTTCCTCCAAAAGAAATCCAAAACCTCTCCAAGGGGAGGATTTTTTTTGTTGGTAATGAAAGACATCATAGCTTCAAATCTATGATTGAAATATCTGCATACATTCACTGGATCCAAAGAACACAGTTCTCCAGGTGTTTTGAATTCTATATTTTGTATGTTTCCATTTGCCTCTCGTAGAAATTGAAGTAAGTCGTCCCATGCATACTCAGCACAGCTAAGAGTGAGGAACCATGTAGGAGTTCCTAAGTTTCTTAGCATACATTTCAATTCCCCATGACGACGGAACCAATACTCGTTTGTACCACGCTGACATGCCATGAGATTGATTAGCTGAGATTCCAAAATACTGTCTTGCAGATTGATTTTCTCCATAAAGTCCCTCGCCGAAACATTTTGCAGATGTGCTCCACTTTTCAGTATATGGTTCACTGCATAAGAAAGCCCAGACAAGTCACTTTCATACAGTAGATGAAACAAATACGGAATGCTTTGACGAAACCTTGGATCTTCAGCATATAATCTTAAAGTCCGGTATTCAGCTGCAGGAATTTGAACTGGTCGATCGTCATATCGTCCACCTCAACCTGTTGGAAATATATGTGGAAAACAACGAGCTTCCAAACTTTCTTCCCATACACTAATGGGACTTCCTTTTGCTGCTTTCATTTGAAACAAGTCAATTGCATTCCCCATTACTTGTTTGGAATGCAAAGGATGAACAGCATAATGTTCATATATTTCTTCACTTCTAGACACACCAACTTTTTCAATTTGGCCAACTGAACAATCACTGTCTTCTTCTGTATTCTTCTGCTCCAATGCATACATGTTTGTAGTACTCATTGTTTTTGACCAAATACAACGTTGTCTTTTTGACTTTCCTAACATCCACTAAATCTTGCCAGATTTTCTTACTCTTTGTCGGAACTCCATTAACTAGAATAACCAGAGGATCCTCTTCTATTCTTTCTACACCAATTGTATCAATATTTTTCTTGACATCTAGAGGCAAATAAACAACTCTTCCCTTTAATCCTCTTTGTAAATCTGAAGGAGGCAATTTCCCTATCTTAGGCTCCATTCGAACAATAGCCTGAAAAGGATGGACACATTGAATCAAAATAGATTCATAAGTATTTAAATCCATCAATTCAGAAGGAATATCAACCAACTGAAGATTATTATGAACAGCTCTAGCAGGCATTCTGTTTTCATTTAATATTTTAAAACAATAATTACAAATACGCTGTTCAGAACTCAAATCAAAAGAATTCTCCACCAACAAATAAGTTACAAAATCCTGCCATTCACTATTGTTTTCCATTTCACTTTTTGCATATAAATCAACTAATGTAGTCTGAATCTTATAATGAGTCTGTCGACAACACACACAAGTAAAATTAGGCATTTCACTTGATTTCACCTTAAACTTGGTAATCTCCTCGTCAAACTTTTCTGTACTTAAAATCTGTACATTGTCTTCCACATTACCATCTATTACTATATCCATTTCTAAACTGTCCTCTTTGTCCCCAAAATAACAAAACCCAATTTCTTCACAAATGCTCTTCACATCTAATTCAGATCCATGCAAAAGAGCACTGTTTAACTGTTTAAGCTTAAGTGCTAAAGTTTTTGCATAATACAACCTTCTCACTAATGTCCTCACTTTATTATGATGCACTGCTAACGTCCTAAAATGATGAAAAACACTCTGACATACTTTTCTAGAAAGACAAGCCGGTGAATGCCCATGCAAACCTGTGTTTTCTCTCACTCTGCAAGGATCTAACTCTTGCAAGATCTTCATTTTCTGTTTTACACTTTTCTTACTATATGTACGTAAGAAATTTCGAAGCAAATCGATTGAATCCTGTCGCACACTACAAATACTACTACACTTCCATGTGTACACTGGACCCTTAGTACGTCTCCCTAAAACTATATCAGCTAACACCTCTTCTGCATCTCTGGAAACAAGTTTCTCTTTTTCCATCAGACAACCGTCTTTCACCTCATATGCTCGACCACTGGTGTCAACTGCATGCACCAAATCATTCTCCTGAAAGTAACTCTCCTCATTAAAAAATGGCTCAGAACTTGAACTATGCATCCATTCTCCTGAAAATACTTCACAAAAATTAGTCCGCTTAATTATTCTTTTCCATCTACTGTTCGATTTGAAAACATCAATTGCCTTGTTAAGTATCCTAATTCTATTGATTACTAAAATAAATAATTTTTTCTTAACTTCGAAAGCCTGATCAACAATCTTCTCTACACTTTTCTTTTTCTTTTCTTCATACCACCAAATTAGCTGACATTTGGAGATTACATTTCCCCACTGAAAAATGTTTTTCCTTTTTTTCCAACCCTCATAATTCCCATTCCAGGATTGATTATTTTTTGCTTTCCCCTTCTCTTATTCAATTTGCAACCAACCCTGTCATTGGCACCATTGATATATCTGACCATGCTTTAATTTCTTTTGTTTTGAATATATCATCCACTTTCACTAAACAAACTAGATGGCGTATAAATACTGGTATTGTCCTCAACGATGCTCATAAACCTAAATTATTACAAGCTATTCAAGATTATTTTTTGTTTAACCCAGAAAACTCTACTTCTTTAGTCAATAGATGGGACGCATTTAATGCCTACATTAGAGGTACTACAATTTCTATTGTGGCTCATGAGAACAAACAATTCAACTCAAATATTAAACTCATGGAGAAACAAATAGCGAAATTTGAGTGATTATTTATTTCATCCAATGATCCTCAATACAAAATTAAGCTACAAAAACGCCGATATGAATTTAATGCTATCCTTAGTAAAAGGGCTGGGGTTCAAATCGCTAACTCCAACGCTAGATTCCTCTTTAATTCCAATAGGTCTGGGAAACTCCTCGCAAACTACTTACGCATTAAGAGGGATAAAACGCAAATAACTTCCATTCAGGGCCCTCAAGGTAAGGTTGCAATCTCCCATAATGATATTGTCCAAGAATGTTTACATTTTTATTCCAATTTATATAACAAACCAGATCTTTGTGATGGTTCCTTAATTGATACTTTTTAAAATTCTTGTCATCTACCCCACATTTCTCCTACAGGTAGACTTGGATTCGATTTGCCAATCACTAAGGATGAAATCCTGAATGCCATCAAATCACTCCCTAAGAATAAATCTCCAGGTGCTGATGGTATTCCTGCTGAATTCTATAAAGAATTCCAACCTCACCTTTTACCTTATTTATTTCAACTTTTACACATTTTGGTTCCTCGGGAACCATTTCAGGCTCTTTTTCAGGTGCTTTAATTATTGTGCTTCCTAAGCTTGATAAAGACCATACACTAGTCTCTAATTACTGTCCCATATCCTTAATAAACCAAGATTGTAAGCTATATGCTAAAATCCTTGCCTCTAGATTAGCTCCTGTTCTTCACTCTATTATTCACCCAGAGCAATCTGGTTTTATGAAACATAGATACTCGGCTAATAACACTAAAACACTATTACATGTCATTGAACAGAGTCCTACCCTTCTTGTCCCTGCAGGAGTTATGGCTTTGAATGCAGAAAAAGCATTTGATAAAATTCATTGGCAGTTTTTATTTAAAACTTTATTGTCGTTCAATTTTGGTCCCTCTTTTATTCGTATGATTTCGGCTTTATATTATGCTCCCACTGGAAGATTGTTTTTTAAAGGCCACATTTCTACACAATTTTCCCTTTTTAGAGGAACACGGCAAGGTTGTCCCCTTTCCCCGCTTTTATTTCTCTTAGGAATTGAACCTTTTCTTAATTACATACGTCATTGTGAGGAAATACAAGGTATCACAATTAAAGATGTTACTGTTAAAACTTTAGCTTATGCGGATGATGTTTTATTGTTTATTAGTAACCCCATTTCTTCTGTTCCGATCTTATTAGACATTATTGCCAAATATTCTGTCGTCTCAGGGTATAAATTAAATGTTAGTAAAAGAGAATTTTTCCCTTTAAATGTTCTTTGTACCTCCGATATGTTACCTACAACTGATATTATTTGGCAAAACACCAAGCTGAAGTACCTTGGCATTTTATTTTTCATCATCATTGCATGCAACGTTAAAATTAAATTGTACTTTTATATCTGATTATGTCAAAAATAAAACTTCTAAATGGTCTTCCCTTCACCTCACCTGGTGGGGGAGAATGGAATCTATAAAAATGAATATTGCTCCAAAAATCGTTTACTCCCTTGCTATGATCCCCACTCAATTTCCGCTAAAATGTTATAAAGATATTGATAGATTATTGTCCCAATTTCTTTGGAACAATAAGCCCCCTCGTATTGCTTATAAAAAATTGAAAATCCCTAAATGCCATGCAGGATTTGCCCGCCCTGATTTTTATCTGTACCATAAGGCTTTCATATTAAAACAGAGTGTGTTATGGTTTACTGCCTCTCCTGTTGTTAACCTCCTATTTGGTTCAATGTACAAAAATCACTTGTGGATCCTTTCCCAGTGCCCTCCTTATTAACAATGTCTCATACCTCTACGTTTGTTCATTATTCATCCATAATCAAATCTTCCAGATTAATATTTAATGATTTGGATTCTAATTTTGCCTCTCCCTTACTTTCTACAGTACATTTATCCTTATGGCACAGTGCCCTTATACAATTAAACAGAAATATCAATTTCTGGTCCTCCTGGATTACAAAAGGCATTTTATATCTTAAAGATATATTTTGTGATGATGCCTTTATTCCCTTTGCTCTGCTTCAATTGCAATTAAACCTACCAGAGTCCGATTTATTGAAATATCAATTTCTGTGTAACTCAATTTTAGATTCTTTTCCGAATGGTATTCCATCTACGATAACAACTGATTTGAGGATTTACCTCATCGCTGTTTCTTAGTCCTATAAGGCAGTTTCTGTTTTTATAAAAAATTCACCACTTCAATGGGCACCAACATTGATGCAATTTCAACTTTTTGGAATACTGAACTTTCAATTTCTCTATCTGATGACTCTTGGTCATTAATTTGGACCAATAGTATTTCTGGTTGGTTACCAGTGTCACTCTATCAAACAAATGCATACATTTTGTTCAATTCCTTATGGACACCATTACGATTGTACAGTGCTAAATTGCTTCCATCAGATGTTTGTTGGCACTGCAAATCAACCCTTGGGTCATTACGTCACATGTTATTTGAATGTCCTGTTATTCTGAAATTTTGGTCTGAAGTTTGGGATATAATATTGAAAATTTTGCCTATTCATGATGTGCTTTCTTATAAATTGTTAATTTGCAAATCAGTTGTTCTAACGCACCCTCTTAATGATGCTGAGACAAAGTTGTTTAATTTCTTGGTTTCAGCTGCGTTAAAATCAATCACTTTTTGTTGGAAAGACGTTGCTTCTCTTTCAGTTCATGCTTCGTGGTCTTGGATCATCTTTACAAGAAGAGGTGCTCAATTATCTTTACAAGGCGTTAATCATAATTCACTATCTTATCAATCTTTTTGGTCTCCTATTGATTCCTATTTACTGCTATGATTCTTGTTATTCATTGTAAATTGTTTTATTCATTAATTGCTGTGTTTAATTTTGCTAAATTAATGGTAACTCTATATTTCATGTCTCTTGTACTATGATATATTCTGTTCCCGCCCCTTCCCCCCTTCCCTTCCCTCCTTCTTTCCTTGATTTTATTTTTTCCTATGATGGACTTTTTCTTATTGTATTTCATTGATCTATGGTTACTAGTCGTAATTTTTTCTTATTCAATTAATTGTAATTTACTGATATCTCATATATTTTTCTGTATTGTCTATTTCTGTCATTTTTGGAAAAATTCAATAAAATCATTTTGAACTAAAAAAAGAACTGCTTTAGAGCCATAGAACAGGGTTAGCAGAGCTGCTTTAGAGCCATAGAACCGGGTCAGCAGAGCTGCTTTAGAGCCGGAGAACCAGATCAGCAGAGCTGCTCTGTAGCCTAAGAACTAGGTCAGCAGAGCTGCTCTAGAGCAAGAGAACCAGGTCAGCAGACCTGCTGTAGAGCCAGAGCAACCAGGTCAGCAGAGCTGCTTTAGAGGGAGAGAACCAGGTCAGCAAAGCTGCTTTAGAGCCATAGAACCAGGTCAGCACAGCTGCTCTTGCTGACACTGACTGACTGACACTGACTGATTGACACTGACTGACACTGATTGACTGACACTGACTGACACTGACTGAATGTCTGACACTGACTGACTGACACTGACTGACTGACTGACACTGACTGACACTGACTGACACTGACTGACTACTCTCTATTACTCACTCTCTATTACTCTCTACTACTCTCTACTACTCTCTCTCTACTACTCACTCTCTACTACTCTCCACTACTCACTCTCTACTACTCTACTACTCTCTACTACTCACTCTCTACTACTCTCTACTACTTTCTCTCTACTACTCATTCTCTACTACTCTCTACTATTCACTCTCTATGACTCACACTCTACTACTCTCTCTCTACTACTCACTCTCTACTACTCACTCGCTACTACTCTCTACTACTCGCTCTCTACTACTCTCTAGTACTACTTTCTACTACTCACTCTCTACTACTCTCTACCACTCACTCTCTACTACTCTACTGCTCACACTCTACTACTCTCTACCACTCTCTCTTTACTACTCACTCTCTCTTTACTACTCACGCTCTACTACTCACTCTCTACTACTCTCTCTCTACTACACAGTCTCTACTACTCACTCTCTACTACTCACTCTCTACTACTCTCTACTACTCATCCTACTTCTCACTCTCTACTACTCTACTACTCTCTCTACTTCCCACTCTCTACTACTCAATCTCTACTACTTTCTACTACTCACTCTCTACTACTCTCTACTACTCACTCTCTACTAATCTCTCTACTACTCACTCTCTACTACTCTCTACTACTCACTCTTCATTACTCTCTACTACTCACTCTCTTCTACTCTCTCTCAACTACTCTCTACTACTCGCTACTACTCACTCTCTACTACTCACTCTACAACTCACTCTTCTACTCACTCTCTACTACTCACTCTCTACTACTCTCTACTACTCACTCTCCACTACTCTCTCTACTACTTTCTACTACTCACTCTAATACTCAATCTCTACTACTCTCTCTCTGCTACTCACTCTCTACTACTCACTCTCTACTACTCTCTACTACTCACTCTACTACTCACTCTCTACTACTCTCTATAACTCTCTACTACTCACTCTCTACTACTCTCTACTACTCTCTCTACTGCTCTCTACTACTCATTGTACTACTCACTCTCTACTACTCACTCTCTACTACTCACTCTCTACTACTCACTCTCTACTACGCACTACTACTTACTCTCTGCAACTCTCTTTACTACTCTCTACTACTCTCTACTACTCTCTACTTCTCACTCTCTACTCTCTATTACTCACTCTCTACTCTCTACCTCTCTACCTCTATCTACCTCTCTCTCTACTACTCTCTACCTCTCTACTTCTACCTTTCTACCTCTATATCTACACCTTTACCTCTCTACCTCTCTCTACCTCTCTCTCCACGCACACATATGCACATATATATGCATGCATATGCATTTATGTATATGTATGTGTGCATATATTACCAACTGGCGGTCGCCAGTAGGTATATATAGTTAGGACCTAGTTTCCATAGGAAATCCGCAACATTCTATTTGGAATAACTTTGGCGTCGATTGAGGAATTGCGTGCAATTTTCCAAAATTTTGGCCAGATCAGTTCTGCTCCTTCCCTGAAAGATTTGAGGGATTCGTCAAGCGGGGGCTGAGAAAAAAGGGGGGTCCCAAAACGTGTTTTCCCCATGTTAATTTCCATAGGACATTTAGACACGGCTACAGCCCGAACCTGGCAAAATTGTAGGGACTGGTACGCAGAAGTGCCTTTTGTTTAAATGGTGTAAATCCCTCCAGTAGTTCCTGAGAAAATCAAAAGAGAAAAAAAATATATATCTATAGCAGCTTACTGTAAGCTTACTGTACTCTGTACCATTATGAGCACGAGCTGCATTCTGATTGGCTGCCAATGTCTGCCAACACTCCGAACCAGAAAGTGTTGGCAGCCATCTTGTGCCTCGGTAGACTGAGGCACACGAAAGCAGAAAAACAAAGGTGCAAAACACGCAAAGGGAGCAGGGTAGAAGCACCCTGACCCCCTAGGCCTGCTCAGGGGGTCCTACAAGGATCCCCCAGGCCCAAAAAAAAGTTTTCTTTTTTTTTAAAATCGCGGGATACGCGTACATGATAGCACCTCATTAAAAAGCATTGCAGTTAATAGAAGGTTTTAAGACTTTAGTTACATTATAAATCACTTGTTGATGGTACCATACTCATTTTAGGAATTGTATTGTGTTCTAAGGTGATTTTACCATGTGAAAAAGCCTTCTGCTGGGATATCATGAATCATGTTTGAAAGAAAACTATTATCTTATGGTTTTCCCACAGTGGTTTGGAAGGGGATCTATAAGCTAAACTGAAAGCACATTTTATGTTAATTCACATTATCTTTCTCAGTCATGTGAGAATGAAGTCTGACATTCTCAGTAAAACATGTACATCCAACAAGGACAGAGACTGTCAGTTGATTCCTTTGTTTCTACTGCAGCCTCCTAGAGTGTTCTAAAAAACAACTAGAGCTCTAACAGTCCTTCTTATTACAAAGGTATGGCACACCTGAAGCCATCTTGATTGGAATAAAGTGGTAACTCTTAAAACATTTAATTTAAAAAGGAACAAAATGAGGGGGTATATTTTGCCATAGAAAGTATGATTAGTGCTGCAGAAAGAAAAATGAGGGCACATTTTGAGTGACTTCTCAAATCCTCTTCTATTTCATTATAGAATTCTGACATGCAGTCTCCCAAGATGGCCACCAGACACAAAAGAGCCCAAATGTAGCCCAAATATCACCCAGATGTAGCCCAAGTATAGCCCAATGACAGAATGTCCTAGAGTGTTCTAAAAAACAACTAGAGCGCTAACAGTCTTACTTATGACAAAAGTATGGCACACCAGAAGCCATCTTGATTGGAATGAATTGGTAAGTCTGAAAACATTTAATTTAAAAAGGAACAAAATGAGGGGGTTCATTTTGCCATAGAAAGTATGATTAGTGCTACTTTTGAGTAACTTCTCAAATCCTCTTCTATTTCATTAAAAAAAATTCTGACATGCAGGATGAAACATACACTTTGAATACCAGCAGCAGACCCTGGTGAGCAGTAACTTTATTACAGTGATCTAATGAGCAACTAGAGTGCTAACATTCAGAATTCATGGCAAATGTGTCACACATCTGAATGCCTTCTTGATGGAACCAAAGTAAACAAGCATTGGAAATGCAATAGATCTCGCCCTCGTTTAAGGTAAAGCCATTCTGTTTGTAATGAGGTGGCTTTTTAGCTTTGCTTTTATTAGTGTTTTTCAAACTTTCATGTAAATAACATGCATATGTACGCATAAATGTAGAGGTAGAGACTAGTAGAGAGAGGTAGAGAGTAGAGAGTGAGTAATAGAGAGTAGAGAGTGAGTAGTAGAGAGTAGTAGAGAGCAGTAGAGAGAGTAGCAGAGAGTGAGTAGTAGAGAGTAGTAGAGTGAGTAGTAGAGAGTAGTAGAGAGCGAGTAGTAGAGAGTGAGTAGTAGAGAGTAGTAGAGAGTAAGTAGTAGAGTGAGTAGGAGAGAGCAGTAGAGATTGAGTAGTAGAGAGTAGTAAAGAGTGAGTAGTAGAGAGTAGTAGAGAGCGAGTAGTAGAGAGTGAGTACTAGAGAGTAGTAGAGAGTAAGTAGAAGAGTGAGTAGTAGAGAGTAGTAGAGAGCGAGTAGTAGAGAGTAGTAGAGAGTAAGTAGTAGAGTGAGTAGTAGAGAGCAGTAGAGATTGAGTAGTAGAGAGTAGTAGAGAGTGAGTAGTAGAGAGTAGTAGAGAGTGAGTAGTAGGGAGTGAGTAGCAGGAAGAGAGAGAGAATAGTAGAGAGTAGTAGAGAGTGAGTAGTAGAGTGAGCAGTAGAGAGTAGTAGAGAGAGAGTAGTAGAGAGTGAGTAGTAGAGAGTAGTAGAGAGTGAGTAGTAGAGTGAGTAGTAGAGAGTGAGTAGTAGAGAGAGAATCATAGAGATGAGTAGTAGAGAGTAGTAGAGAGTGAGAAGTAGAGAGTGAGTAGTAGAGAGTGAGTAGTAAAGAGTGAGTAGTAGATAGAGAGTAGTAGGAAGTGAGTAGTAGAGAGTAGAGAGTAGTAGAGAGTGAGTAGTAGGGAGTAGTAGATAGTGAGTAGTAGGGAGTGAGTAGAAGAGAGAGAGTAGTAGAGAGTACTAGAGTAGTAGAGAATGAGTAGTAGAGAGTGAGTATTAGAGAGTAGTGGAGTAGTAGAGAGTGATTAGTAGAGAGTAGTGGAGAATATTCCAAAGTTTGGCACAGCACCACTTGCACAATAAGTCCAATCAAATCATATCACTTAGAGTCCTTATTGAAGCACTGAATCTTGGTGTACATTCAAATGCTTTTATTTTCCTTAAGTTTATGTACCACAGCCAGCCGACGCGTTTCGTTCTGTACAACAGAACTTCTTCAGGGTGTTCTTATTTCCTTCAAGTTATGTCGGTATCCTGTTGTCATATAACTAGATATTTCTTCCAAATGTTAGATGAGACGTAAGCACATTCTTATTCAAAGTGACTACGTATCAACTTTACCCACACAATTCGGGCAGACTTGAGTACTTTATAGTATCCTCAAAGTCAGTCTTTCAAAAATTCCAAAGTATAGGACATGATAATCCAAATCCAAATGTTTCTCAAGAAAAGTCATTTTCAATCGTTCGGAATATTGGCGTTTGGGCAGATATGACCCACGGACACGGTTTATGACTTTTTTCGAGAAACATTTGGATTTGGATTATCATGTCCTATACTTTGGAATTTTTGAAAGACTGACTTTGAGGATGCTATAAATTACTCAAGTCCATGGATGCTGCTGGGAACGCCCCCAGCAACACCCATTGCCCACCTCTTTAATGCAGGACACTGCGTTAAATGGACTGATATTTATCAGGCAGGATTATGCCACAAAAAGTGACTTAGTCCTGCCTGATAAATATCACTCAGTCTTCTGCGCCACCGGAACGTCACAAAAAGTGCCTCATTCATGACATGGTTAGTGACATCACTGATGACATCATCTATGTGACAATAAAATACACCTCATCACACACTAGTATAATCTTTCATCACTCACTGTAAAATAGAAAGTGCCATATTTGAAACCATTGACACACCAATAAAGATTTCTAAACATCCACTCAGTTATTCATAGAACTATACACACATCTAATCACTTACCTACAGATTCAGTGTTATATGCAGTGAATAATTAACAGAACACTATCAAATATACGTATACACCTATTTCAACATTACACACCAGCACAAATTGTATTCACTTATAAAGACATCCTTCTGACTTATGCAAACAATTGAATATACTTACATTTACTCACCTACACACTTATACAAACACCACCTCATCTATTTATATGAATAGTAACTCACACTTAGTGTGTTATAAAATCACTATTACATGTATACAGTTATCCATATAGTGACTCATACAATCACTAAGTCTTAGGCCACTTATTTAGATATATCTGTCACATACACTGTCTTTTTTTTCAAGTTTAATGGAGATGTACCATTGAGAGAAATATTTCATCACCACCACACCCATAAACTTATACACTCACTGAAACAACTGTTATAACATGTAGTCTTAACCTCATATACCTACTGAATTAACTATTCACACATTTGTTGGCAATCACACACCCCCCACCAAACCACATAGACATTCATTTACCCATATAAATACTCAGTTAGGAAACCAATAACAAATATAGTCTTTAACATAGCAATTAAGACAAAGCAATAAAGACTTTCACACATATTAGTAACTACACATTATATATAGTGAGACTCTACAAATTAGTCAAGGAAACAATCAATGACACTGTTACTAAATCCACCATCCACACATTTATATTTATATATCCACTCATTCTTCAATGCAAAGTAGTGTATTTATAATACATATTTAAATATCAAAGCAAAGCACATTCACTGGATGATGTCATCAGTGATGTCATCAGTGATGTCACTGACCATGTCATGAATGATGTAATATGTGACGTCATCAGAAGTGGATTGCGGGCGCGCAAGTTATAGTGAGTACAACTAACTATAACCGGGGAAGTTCAATGGTTTTGTATGAGTAAAATGTCCAGCTAACTATAATATATATATATTTATATATACGTGCGCGGACGTGCGCGGACCTTCGCGTGCACGAGCTGCATGCTGATTGGCTGCCAATCTCTGTCAACACTCCAAAACAGAAATTTTTGGCAGCCATCTTGTGCCTCGGTAGACTGAGGCAGAAGAAAGCAGAAAAACAAACGTGTAGAACTCAAAAAGGAGGCAGGGTAGAAGAACCTCTAGGCCTGCTCAGGGGGTCCCACTAGGACCCCCCAAGGCAAAAAAAAAAAAAATCGAAAAATCGCGGGGTGCGCGTACCGTGCGCGCACGGGTCCGTGTACGTATGCGTACGGTACGCGGACAGTGCACGTACCTTTCCGAGAAAGCTGCATGCTTATTGGCTGTCAAGACTCCAAACCAGGAAGTGTTGGCAGCCATCTTGTGCTCATTAGACTGAGGCACAAGAAAGCAGAAAAACAGGGGGCAGGGTAGAAACACCCTGACCCCCTAGGCCTGTTAAAGTGGTCCCACAAAGACCCCCAAGGGCCAAATTATTATGTTTTTTGAACCCGGTATGTTTTTTTTAAAATTACCCCCCAGGGGGACCAAATCGCGGGGGCATAGTGATAATGAAGTATGGGGGGTGCCCAATCCCCCCACACTGCCCTGGGGACCGCAGCCCTCCGGGACAAAGCAACACAGCCTCCTGGCGCATACTGGAGGCTCCTGGTGGGCTATTTGGCCCGCAGGGACCCCCAGTATGCCAGGGGAATTAGTTCCCCCTCTTCAAACATGCACGGGGCTGCAATGCAGAGAGGTGTAAAAAAAGGTGTGGCCTCATTACACCTCTTTGCAATGCAGCCCCCTGGCGCATACTGGAGGCTCCTGGTGTGCTAGTTGGCCCCCAGGGACCCCCAGTATGCAAGGGGATTAGGTCCCCCTCTGCAAACACGCCAGGGGGCTGCGTTGCAGAGAGGTGTAACAAGGGGCATAGCCTCATTTCACCTCTGTGCAATGCAGCCCCCTGGCGCATACTGGAGGTTCCAGGTGGGCTAGTTGGCCCCCAGGGGCCCCAGTATCCAAGGGGAATTAGTTCCCCCTCTTCAAACATGCACGGGGGCTGCGTTGCAGAGAGGTGTAAAAAAGGGTGTGGCCTCATTACCCCTCTCTGCAATGCAGACCCCTGGCACATACTGCAGGTTCAAGGTGGGCTAGTTGGCCCCCAGGGACCCCCAGTATGCAAGGGTATTAGGTCCCCCTCTGCAAACACGCCAGGGGGCTGCGTTGCAGAGAGGTGTAACAAGGGGCATAGCCTCATTTCACCTCTGTGCAATGCAGCCCCCTGGCGCATACTGGAGGTTCCAGGTGGGCTAGTTGGCCCCCAGGGGCCCCAGTATCCAAGGGGAATTAGTTCCCCCTCTTCAAACATGCACGGAGGCTGCGTTGCAGAGAGGTGTAATAAAGGGTGTGGCCTCATTACCCCTCTCTGCAATGCAGACCCCTGGCACATACTGCAGGTTCAAGGTGGGCTAGCTGGCCCCCAGGGACCCCAGTATGCAAGGGGAATTAGTTCCCCCTCTGCAAACACGCCAGGGGGCTGCGTTGCAGAGAGGTGTAACAAGGGGCATAGCCTCATTTCACCTCTGTCAATGCAGCCCCCTGGCGCATACTGGAGGTTCCAGGTGGGCTAGTTGGCCCCCAGGGGCCCCAGTATCCAAGGGGAATTAGTTCCCCCTCTTCAAACATGCACGGAGGCTGCGTTGCAGAGAGGTGTAATAAAGGGTGTGGCCTCATTACCCCTCTCTGCAATGCAGACCCCAGGCACATACTGCAGGTTCAAGGTGGGCTAGCTGGCCCCCAGGGACCCCAGTATGCAAGGGGAATTAGTTCCCCCTCTGCAAACACGCCTGGGGGCTGCATTGCAGAGAGGTGTAAAACGGAGCACGGCTTCATTACACCTCTCTGCAATGCAGTCCCCTGGCACATACTGGAGATTCCTGGCTGGCTTTCAGGTCTTATATAATAAGGAATTAGCATTAAAAAAACCTTTGAAATTCACTGAAAAAAACATAGGTTTCAGGCCTTATATAGTTAGGAATTAGCATTTAAAAAACCTTGCAAATTCACTGAAAAAACCATAGGTTTCAGGCCTTATATGGTTAGGAATTAGCATTTAAAACACCTTGAATTCACAGAAAAATCATAGGTTTCAGGCCTTATATAGTTAGGAATTAGCATTTAAAAAACCTTTAAAATTCACTCAAAAAACTATAAGTTTTAGGGGTGTTATAGTTAGCTGGACATTTCACTCATACAAAACCATTGAATTTGCTCCTATATAGTTAGTTGTACTAACTATATTTCGCGCACCCGCAATCCACTGCAGATGATGTCACATATTACATCATTCATGACATGGTCAGTGACATCACTGATGACATCTCAAATGACATCACTGATGACATCACTGATGACATCCTCCACGTAACAATCACATACACCTTTTTATACACTAGTAAAATCTTTTGTCACTCTTTGTAAAATACAGAGTATCATATTTAATCCATTGTCACAGCAATACAAGTATCTAAAAACCCACTCAGTGATTCATAGATGTATACACACATCTAATCACTTACCTGTAGATTCACTCATACATTCTGTCAATGAACAATAGAACACTATCAAAAATACTTATACACCTATATCGACATTACACACCAGCACACATCCTATTCACATATGAAGTCATCCTACTCACTTATGCAAACATTGGATCATACTTACTTATTTACTTAGCTACACACTTATACAAACACAACTTCATCTATTCATTTAGATAGTAAGTCATACTTAGTGAATTATAAAATCATTATTACAAGTATACAGTAATCCATACAGTCACTCACACAATCATTGAGTCTTATGTATACTTATTTATATACAACAACTGACACATACACTGCCTTTTATTTTTCTAGTTTGTTGGACATGTACCATTGAGAAATATATTTGCTCATCACCACACCCATTAAGATATTCACTCACCCAAACAACTGTTAGAACATGTAGTTTTAACTTCATAAATCTAGTGAATCAAGTATTCACACATCTTTGGGCAGTCACACACCCCCCACCGAACCACACACACAATCACTCTTCCATACAAATACTCAGTTAACTAATCAATAACTAATATAGACTTTCACATAGCTATTTACCAACTGGAGAACCAGTTTTCACAACAACTGACAAAGTGATACAGATATTCACACAGTTTAGTCACTATCTACTATATTTAGTGAGACACTATAAATTGGTCAAGTAAACAGTCAATAACACTGCTACTAAATCCTCCATCCAAATATTTATTTTCATATATCCACTCATTCTTCAAT
Organism: Lissotriton vulgaris; assembly: GCF_964263255.1. Classification (NCBI taxonomy): domain Eukaryota; kingdom Metazoa; phylum Chordata; class Amphibia; order Caudata; family Salamandridae; genus Lissotriton; species Lissotriton vulgaris. The sequence goes on along the minus strand of NC_141696.1, from coordinate 1,087,402,501 downwards.
GCAAATTGCTAATGTCCAGCTAACTATAACACCCTAAAACTTATAGTTTTTTGAGTGAATTTTAAAGCTTTTTTAAATGTTAAATTCCTAACAATATAAGGCCTGAAACCTATGAAATTCCCACGTTATAGTTAGTTGGACTCACTATAACTTGGGCGTGTAATGCACTGCTGATGACATCACATATTACATCACTCATGACATGGTCAGTGACATCACTCATGACATCACTGATGACACCATCCAGTGAATGTGTGTCTTTCTGAAAAATAAATATTAGTGAGTAATGTTTAAATTTTTAAATATATGTATTAGTGTTTCACTTTGTGTATAAGTAGCTGCATGGGTTGGTGAGTAGGTACATGTGTATGTACATGATTTATTAGATGTTTTAGTAGTATCAGTGTTAGAACTGGGGGTCTCTAGTTGGCAGAGGTAGGTACCACTGTCCAAATAGGGACCCTTGCTTCTAGTCAGGACAAGGAGATAACCCTCTCAGATAACCCCTGCTCGCCCTCAAGGTAGCTTGGCCTGAGCAGTCTAGGCTAACCAGAGGCAATGCGTTAAGTATTTGTACCAACACTCACATTAACACAGTGAAAACACCACAGACTGATTCCACAACAGTTTAGGAAAATAAAGATATTTATTCTAAACTACACAAGACCAAAACGTCAAAAATCCAACATACACAGTTCAAGGATATGGTTTCAAAAAGAGTTCTTAAGGTTGCGTTAAAGTTCTTCAAGTTGCGGTAAAATAAACCACAGATGCGTGAAAAGTTCACAGTTGCGTCACGTTTACTCACAGTACCTTTTAGATGCAACAAAGTTCCAAAAGCAGAAGCTGGTGCGGTGGAAAACAAGCGATGCGTTGCTCCTGAGACCCTGGGGAGGCGATGCGACAGCCCCGCTGCAGCAGCGGGCGTGTTGCGACGAATCCGGTCTGTATGGGGAGGAAGGCCACTTGTATGGATTCCGGTGCGTAGGTTCCGTAGGAAGTCTGTTCTCGCAAAGGCACGATGCGACGATCTCGTAGGTGCTGCGACGATCTCCGGGGCGACGATGCGCGGTCCAGCGGTGATCCTCTCTCTCGCAGCTCCTCGATGCGATGGTTCTGCGACGATGCTCGCAGCGACGTGATGCGGTCCGCAAGCAAGCGGTGCGGCGATCTTTCCCAGCGACGACAGGCTCTGCGACGACACTCGCAGCGATGTTCGATTCTCCCGCACCGGTCTGGTGCGTCCCGCAAACGAAGGATGCGACGGCTCCGGCAGCGGCGTCAGGCGCTGCGCCGATCTCGATCTTCGTAGCGGCGGGAAACTTCTCGCACTGTCGGGGATGCGCTCCGCAAGCGAGCGATGCGACACTTTTCAGATTCAAAAGTCTCTCAAGCTTAGTTACAAGCTTCCCAGCTCAGGTTCAACTTCCAGAGGCCCCACAACTGGATCAAGCACTCTAGGAAGGACAGAACTCTCTCAGCAGAGTTCAGGGAGACTGGGGGCGAAGTCCTTTTGTTCCTGGGACTTCAAAAACAGGGAGCCAGCTCTTCTCAGGCCCTTGGAGATTCCTTCAAGACAGGGGACACAGCTCACAGCAAAGTCCTTCCCCTCTCCTTGGCAGCAAAGCAACAGCAGGTCAGTCCAGCAGAGCAACAGCAGGACAGTCTTCCTTCTTCAGGGTCAGCTTTCTCCTTGGCAGAGGTTCCTTCTTGATTCCAGGATGATCTAATTTTCTGTTGTCAGGGGTCCTGTACTTATACCCCTAAAGTCTTTGTTCTCTCTGTGCATGTGGGCCCTGAGCCCGGTCTGAACCAGTTCTGGGTGGATCCTGAGTACTTTGTTTTGCTGGCTGCATCTTTCCTTTCAGAGTGAGGGGCAGGGTCCTCAGCCGCCCAGCAGGAGGTGGAGCCAGCATTGTGGCAGGCAGGCACAGCCCTATTCAGCCCAGGTGCTAACTCCTCCCACCACTCAGGTTGCAATTGCTTCATTCAGCCTAGTGCTGACTCATCCAGCCTCTGGGGGAATTCCCCAGCCCCTGTCACTCACAAACCAGACAGTCAATACACAAACAGGCCCAGGCACACAGAAGGGTCAGACAAGAGAACAGCAACTTTCTAAAAGTGCTGTTCTCAAACACAGGATTTAAAAACCACCTTTCCTAAAAGATGTATTATTAAATTCTGAGTTCAGGGATACTAGATACTTATGTCCTATCTTGTTCCTATGGGAAGAAATGCTGTTAACCACTGTAGCCAGCATCCCCCATGTTAACCTATGGAGCAAGATAGCCTTACAATAGTGAAAAACGAAAATGGCTGTAATTCACTACCAGAGCATGTCACCTGCACTAGTACATGCTCTACCTTTCACATACACGGCACCCTGCCCAGGGGGGTACCTTGGGCCTTCCATAGGGGTGACTGATGTGCACGAAAAGGGAAGGGTTAGGCCTGGTCAGCGGGGACGCGGACCAGGAGGACATGGCAGTTCTAAACTGCCCGTAGGCGCTGCAGTGGCAGGCCCGAGACACCATTTTAGAGCTACTCCTGTGGGTGGCACAATCAGTGCTGCAGGCCCACTAGTAGCATTTGTCATCACCAGCCCTGGCACACCCAGTGCACTTTACTAGGGACTTCATGGTGATACAAATATGCCAATCATGTATATCCAATCTGAATAACAATTTACATAGAGAGCATATGCACTTTAGCACTGATCAGCAGTGGTAAAGTGCGCAGAGTCCTATTGCCAACAACCACGGGTCAGGAAAAATAAGGGAGGAAGAAGCAAAAAGTTTGGGGATGACCCTGCAAAAAGGGCCAGTTCCAACACAACCCCCTTCCAGCCTAAAGCCAGGGTAGACCAAACGATACCTCGATGGGATTCCCTGCTTAAGGCGATAGAACATGGAACCTGGCCCAAAAAGCAGGGCAGTCCTGTTCTACGCCGTCCTAAACCCAGTTGTATCACTCTATCCATACTCTCGGGGTCCACCATGCCAATCCATATGGAACCCTTCACCTCACCTGTGGACACCACCTGTGCAGCATCTAACCTTAATTTCCTCACAGGTGTGTCCCAACAGACCAACAGCAAGCCACAGTGACCACCAACAGTGATCAGGGATGAGACCCAGGCCTCCTGCCTCTCATGGCTCTCAAACCCCTGTGGCATCAGAGGATGGGGGGCAGTAGCCCCAGGTGCTTGGCACCCTTGGTCCACTCTCTTTCTTGTCAGGTCAGGTCTGACACTCTGGCACTGACTCACCAGTCCCGGACCTTTATCCGGCGGCTGGACAGGAGGCTGAGGTGGGCTTCCCCACACCTGGTCCTCCTCTTCCTTGGGGCTCTGTACCCTCCCACCTGGAGCGGTACCCCCTTCTAGAATAGTCAGGGCACCTGTGGCAGGTACCCGGCACCATCCACCCACCAGTTCAGGGGTTCTATCCTGCAACTGGTATTCCAGGTCAGGGGGGACACCCAGGACCTGGCCCTCAAACCTAGGCTCCAACGCCCCCAGGTCAGACAACACCTGAACCTGGCTTCCCCACCCAGGGACCAGCCCCTGTGGTGGAACACTCGCCTGGCACACCAGGACTTCTGGGGACTCACATAGTACCCCCTTGAAGGTGATACACAACTCATGTGTCCTGTGACAGTCTGCCTGGCGCAGAAGATCTCCCGGCCCCTGTCCACTTGACAGTGCAGGAAGATCCCCCAGGACAGAGGTGGTGTCACCATGGTCACTCCTGGGAGACTCAGCCCTTCTGACTGGTCCCTGACCCACTGGTTCTCCCACTGGGGACTCCTTCCCCCTCTCACCCCTCAGTCTGGACTTCTGTACCCTCCCAAATGGAGCGGCACTGCCAAACACCAGAACTGATGGAGGCCTGGTTACAGGCACTTCCCGTTCAACAGACACTGGGAGATCCTCCTCAAATGGCCTACAAGTACAGTCTAGGTCCCCATCCTCGTGTTCCCTTAAGGAACCCTCCAGGCCCTGAGACTGGGTTTCGGGCACCGTGAGACACACCGTCCCACACTCATTCCTTCTCCACTGAGACCGGACATGAGCCCCTACACCCCTCCCACTACACTGGGACCTAACCGGGCTACACTGAACCTCTTCCACCTCACAGGTCTGGAAGATATCTAAGCCACTCCTTTTGGGATCACTCCCCAATGCCTCCTCAGACTCTCTGGAATTCACCAAGAGGTCTGCCTCCAATGCAAGCTCTCTGGGGTCAGAGAACTCACTCTCCACCGGGTGTTGGCATAGCTCTGGAAAACAGGGACTTATAATATGCTCTCCAACAAATGAATCACACAGCCCCCCACAGTTGTTAACCAAGCTACCCTTTGCCTCACCCTCCAGTGCCTCACACAAGTACCCCACACCACTCTCCTGAAACTGGCAAGACAGTATCTGACTGTCTCTGTCACACAACCCACACTCTTCTGGCTGGTCTTCACACACACACACCAAGGTTTCTACCATGGGGGAACCCCTCTCCCTGTACCTCTCATCTAGAGTCAGTAGGGTGTCCCTCCCACCACTAGGAATATGGTCCCCTGTGCCAGTCCCCCAATCTACTTCAGGGACACTGCACTCTACTGGAACTACATCATAAACCTGAACCCTCTGGTGTATGTCGACCCCCTCCCTCAAGTCAGGCGCCACATCTCTGGGTGCTTGTACCTTTCTTTCCACACTAGATATCAAAATCATGCTGCCACCATCTGAGCTGGACTCCACCTCCAACTCAGCAAAGCTCACCTCTTGAGCTACCCATGTTTCTTCTTCAGCTGAGGCCCTCATGGCTTCACGCCTCTTGAGCTCCAACTCAAGCTTCCTCATTCTTAATTCATGGGCCAAGTTCAATTTCAATTCCTCTAGGGCACGGGCATGTTTGCTCTCCTCCGCCGCCCTTTCCATTTGCTTCATCTTCATTTCAAGCCTCAACATTTCTAATTTATGATCTCTAGCCCTTTGGTTTTCCTCCAACTCCTCTGGGGAAAAACTTTCAGCTGAATGATTGCTGCCAGCCCTTGAGGCTGCTCCGGACACAGGCAGATCCTGTGGCCTGAAGCCATCCCTCTGTGCATCCTCATCCACTTCTGCATCATCTGTCTCCTCAGCCTTTTTGGTCTCCCACCAGGCCCTTACGGCCTCCTGTAGCTCCTCCTTCCTGGAGCTGCGCTTCATGGGACATCCAAAGCTCCTGCAGAACTGCCTGAGTTGACCTACTTTGTAATCACTTAACATTTCAATATCAAACTCCAGTTCTGCAACATCACTTGCTGGTTTACCATTCTGAGACATGATGCTTGGATTCTTTCAGGGTTACGATCAAAAATAGAACCAAAAATAAAAAAATGTAGTATGCGGTGGCGTAATGGTCTGCACTCACTAGTGATGTACACCAATTACTGTGGGTCAAGTACAAATACAAGTTCAAATCCCACCGCCTGACCACCAATGTTAGAACTGGGGGTCTCTAGTTGGCAGAGGTAGGTACCACTGTCCAAATAGGGACCCTTGCTTCTAGTCAGGACAAGGAGGTAACCCTCTCAGATAACCCCTGCTCGCCCTCAAGGTAGCTTGGCCTGAGCAGTCTAGGCTAACCAGAGGCAATGCGTTAAGTATTTGTACCAACACTCACAGTAACACAGTGAAAACACCACAGACTGATTCCACAACAGTTTAGGAAAATAAAGATATTTATTCTAAACTACACAAGACCAAAACGTCAAAAATCCAACATACACAGTTCAAGGATATGGTTTCAAAAAGAGTTCTTAAGGTTGCGTTAAAGTTCTTCAAGTTGCGGTAAAATAAACCACAGATGCGTGAAAAGTTCACAGTTGCGTCACGTTTACTCACAGTACCTTTTAGATGCAACAAAGTTCCAAAAGCAGAAGCTGGTGCGGTGGAAAACAAGCGATGCGTTGCTCCTGAGACCCTGGGGAGGCGATGCGACAGCCCCGCTGCAGCAGCGGGCGTGTTGCGACGAATCCGGTCTGTATGGGGAGGAAGGCCACTTGTATGGATTCCGGTGCGTAGGTTCCGTAGGAAGTCTGTTCTCGCAAAGGCACGATGCGACGATCTCGTAGGTGCTGCGACGATCTCCGGGGCGACGATGCGCGGTCCAGCGGTGATCCTCTCTCTCGCAGCTCCTCGATGCGATGGTTCTGCGACGATGCTCGCAGCGACGTGATGCGGTCCGCAAGCAAGCGGTGCGGCGATCTTTCCCAGCGACGACAGGCTCTGCGACGACACTCGCAGCGATGTTCGATTCTCCCGCACTGGTCTGGTGCGTCCCGCAAACGAAGGATGCGACGGCTCCGGCGTCAGGCGCTGCGCCGATCTCGATCTTCGTAGCGGCGGGAAACTTCTCGCACTGTCGGGGATGCGCTCCGCAAGCGAGCGATGCGACACTTTTCAGATTCAAAAGTCTCTCAAGCTTAGTTACAAGCTTCCCAGCTCAGGTTCAACTTCCAGAGGCCCCACAACTGGATCAAGCACTCTAGGAAGGACAGAACTCTCTCAGCAGAGTTCAGGGAGACTGGGGGCGAAGTCCTTTTGTTCCTGGGACTTCAAAAACAGGGAGCCAGCTCTTCTCAGGCCCTTGGAGATTCCTTCAAGACAGGGGACACAGCTCACAGCAAAGTCCTTCCCCTCTCCTTGGCAGCAAAGCAACAGCAGGTCAGTCCAGCAGAGCAACAGCAGGACAGTCTTCCTTCTTCAGGGTCAGCTTTCTCCTTGGCAGAGGTTCCTTCTTGATTCCAGGATGATCTAATTTTCTGTTGTCAGGGGTCCTGTACTTATACCCCTAAAGTCTTTGTTCTCTCTGTGCATGTGGGCCCTGAGCCCGGTCTGAACCAGTTCTGGGTGGATCCTGAGTACTTTGTTTTGCTGGCTGCATCTTTCCTTTCAGAGTGAGGGGCAGGGTCCTCAGCCGCCCAGCAGGAGGTGGAGCCAGCATTGTGGCAGGCAGGCACAGCCCTATTCAGCCCAGGTGCTAACTCCTCCCACCACTCAGGTTGCAATTGCTTCATTCAGCCTAGTGCTGACTCATCCAGCCTCTGGGGGAATTCCCCAGCCCCTGTCACTCACAAACCAGACAGTCAATACACAAACAGGCCCAGGCACACAGAAGGGTCAGACAAGAGAACAGCAACTTTCTAAAAGTGCTGTTCTCAAACACAGGATTTAAAAACCACCTTTCCTAAAAGATGTATTATTAAATTCTGAGTTCAGGGATACTAGATACTTATGTCCTATCTTGTTCCTATGGGAAGAAATGCTGTTAACCACTGTAGCCAGCATCCCCCATGTTAACCTATGGAGCAAGATAGCCTTACAATAGTGAAAAACGAAAATGGCTGTAATTCACTACCAGAGCATGTCACCTGCACTAGTACATGCTCTACCTTTCACATACACGGCACCCTGCCCAGGGGGGTACCTTGGGCCTTCCATAGGGGTGACTGATGTGCACGAAAAGGGAAGGGTTAGGCCTGGTCAGCGGGGACGCGGACCAGGAGGACATGGCAGTTCTAAACTGCCCGTAGGCGCTGCAGTGGCAGGCCCGAGACACCATTTTAGAGCTACTCCTGTGGGTGGCACAATCAGTGCTGCAGGCCCACTAGTAGCATTTGTCATCACCAGCCCTGGCACACCCAGTGCACTTTACTAGGGACTTCATGGTGATACAAATATGCCAATCATGTATATCCAATCTGAATAACAATTTACATAGAGAGCATATGCACTTTAGCACTGATCAGCAGTGGTAAAGTGCGCAGAGTCCTATTGCCAACAACCACGGGTCAGGAAAAATAAGGGAGGAAGAAGCAAAAAGTTTGGGGATGACCCTGCAAAAAGGGCCAGTTCCAACAATCAGTATGAGTGTTTGTATTGTTTAGTGTGGGAATTACTTACAACATTGATGCATGAGTGACTGACTCACTGTTTGTATGTGTTTTGAAGACAGCATATGTGCAGGACTGTATGGGTGGATGAGTGTGTATATGTGTGTGTTAGTGAGTGAATGACTGTCTCACTAGTGTCTTTATCTGTAACGACATATGTTTTAATCTGATATATGTGAGTATTGATGTTTATAAGTGAGTATATGTGAGATTGTAAGAGTTCCTGTTTAAATATTTCTATTTATATTTCTATAAGTAATTGTTTAAGAGAGTGAGTATGTGTAAGTTTCCTTAGAAGTAAGGTGGTAGTGTGTGTATAGCTGTATATGCAAATTAATGGATGCTCAATAGTTTATTTGCATGTGTGATTATGTGTGTGAGTAACTTTTGGATGACTGTCGGTGTGTAATAGGATGTATAGGTGTTTCACTACATATGATGAGTGAATATATGTATCAGTGACTATGTAGAACTGTTGGTGAATGAGTGGATGTGTATATAGATGGTGGTATTACTGAATTGGTTGTTGTAACTGGTATGGGTATCACCACTTTTTTGGAAAAAGTTAGTTTTATTTTTCAATATGTGTTTCAAGGGTTACTTTACAGTGAAAGGAGGTCAGTCTCTCTGTCACAAGGATGGTGTCATCAGTGATGTCATGAGTGATGTCACTGACCATGTCATGAGTGATGTAATATGTGATGTCATCAGCAGTGCATTACACGCGGAAGTTATAGTGAGTCCAACTAACTATAACGTGGGAATTTCAATGGTTTTATGTCAGTAACATTTCCAGCTAACTATAACTGGTGTGAAACCTATGGTTTTTTCAGTGAATTTGATAGGTTTTTTAATTGCAAAATTCCTAACTATAAGTCTCACTTTATAAGTAAGACTGTTAACGCTCTAGTTGTTCTTGAGAACACTCTGGTACATTCTATCATTGGGCTATAGTTGGGCTACATATGGCTGATATTTGGGCTACATTAGTATTTTTTTGTCTCTGGTGGCCATCTTTGGGCTACATTTGGGCTACATTTGGGCTACATTTGGGCTGTAACATATATATATATATATAGCCCAATGTAGCACAATATATATTTTTTAAAAAGTTATTTTTCGTAAAAACCACTTGAGTATAGCAAAGGCACATCGGGTTACCAGTCCCTACAATTTTTCCCATTTTTAAAAAAAAAATTATTATTTTTTTTATTTTTTTTCTTCCTAGGAGCGCTCCCGGAGCGCGCCCCGGTGAGCGCCCCGGAGAGCGTACTCGTTTGAAGCTCCCCGGGGCGCGCCCCGGGGAGCGTCCCGTAAGCGCCAATATCGCGAACGAAAACATGATCGTGACGTATCGCGTAACCGCGTGATGCGTCATATGATGCACAGAGTAAGCGCACCCGGAAGCACGCATGCGCATACGATCGCAAAATGTTCTGACGCGCTTACGCTATGTGACCCGGGGCACGCCCCGGGGCGTGCCCCGGTTCGCGTAGCGTAAGCGCGTCGGGTCATGTGACCTGAAAATAACACTTTTCATTGTTTCACAACACTTTTGGTTTCTAAATGATGAAAGCCCTGCTCATGTGACTTGAAAATAACACTTTTCATTGGTTCAAAACACTTTTGGTTTCCAAATGATGAAAGCCCTGGTCATGTGACTTGAAAATAACACTTCTCATTGGTCCAGAACAGTTTTTTTTCCAAATGATGAAAGCCCCCTCCTTTTTTCTTTATTCTGACTTTGTCCTTTGACTGAGGAAGACCTGTTTGGAGATCTGTCTCTAATATATTCTTCTTAAAAATGGCTACAGTAGCAGCAGCACTTGGAGCATCTGCCCCACCACCACCATTACCACCATCAAAAAGACAACCAGAAGATCACATTGGTGGTCAAGAAGAAGAGGAGGAGGAGGAGGAGGAAGAGGAGGAACGCTCAAGGCAGTTCCTGCAAGAAGTTCATCAGCCCTACAAACCAAAAGAGCACTTTGTATGGCAGTTCTACAAAATCCCAAGAGGTTTCAAAAAAGTCAACGCTGCGAAGGTGACTTGTTTGATTTGTGATGCAGAGCTGTCCAGGGGGAACCCTAACAAATAATGTTCCTTCGGGAATCATACCATGATTCGGCACATGATCCGTTGGCACCCAATCAACTATTCTGCTGCAGAGGTAAGGGACCTCTGCAGTAAGCTACCCCCATCATCATCTAGACCCTCAACATCAAAAGAACCATCTCCATCGGGTTCAGAGGCAACAGAGACAATGCCTATCATACAACCCAAATTTAACGATTTTAAAATCATGTGCCGATATTGTGGTAAGTTAATTTGCTATGGTGAACAAAGTGTTAAACTTATCATCTGTGCTGGGGAGAACCATAAGTGCCCGAAAAAACCCTAATTTTTTGCACAATTTTTTTTGCTCCAGTTGAGCCATTTACAATTCCCTGTTTTTTGTTGCTCCCCCAAGAAAATACAAAAAAAATATAAAACTGTTCGGAAAAGCCATAAAAAGTAAAAAAAATTCAAAAAACAAAAAAATAATAAAACAACAAAAAGAAAAAAAAAACAGTTCTTTTCAGATCTACCTCCCATTTATATAAAATGACTTAAATTTTTAAACTCTGCCATTCTCTTTTTTCCCATGGTACGCTCCCCGGTGCACTCCCCGGTGTGCGTACCGGGCGCTCCCCCGCGCAAATCGAAAAAAATATATATTTTTTTTTTGCCCCGCGGGGCCCTTTTATAGCCCCCACATGAAACCTAGGGGGTCAGGGGGGTCTACTCTGCCCCCTAATGGTCTTTTCCCCCTTTGTTTTGGCCACCTCTTGTGTCTCGATCATACCGAGACACAAGATGGCGGCCGCTCCGGACTGTTTGGAATGTTTACAGACACCCAAAAGACAATCAGCTTTCCGTGCGCAAGTCGCGTAGCGTGCCCGGAGCGCTCCCCGGAGCGTGTACAGGGGCGCTGCCATAGATATATATATTTTTTTGAACCTAAATTACTCAAAATCCACTGGAGCACATATCTTGAGACATAGCAAAGGCACATCGGGCTACCAGTCCCTACAATTTTGCCAAGTTTGGTGGAAATCCATTCAGCCGTTCGGGCTAAAAGTGAGGTCGACCGCACTATGAGAATTATCATGGGGAAAACGCGTTTTGGGACCCCCCTTTTATCTCGGCCCCTGCTTGACGCATCCCCCCCAAACTTTAAGGGAAGGACCGGAGCTCGACGAGGCCATTTTGAGGAAATTTTCAGGCAGATTCGTCAACCGGCGCCAAAGTTATTCCAAATAGAATTTTCAGATTTAACATTGAAAAAAATCCTAACTATAACTACCTACTGGCGACCGCCAGTAGGTAATATATATATATTCACTGAAAAAAACATAGGTTTCACACCAGTTATAGTTAGGAATTAGCATTTAAAAAACCTATCAAATTCACTGAAAAAACCATAGGTTTCACACCAGTTATAGTTAGTTGGAAATTTTACTGACATGAAACCATTGAAATTCCCACGTTATAGTTAGTTGGACTCACTATAACTTGCGCGCCTGCAATGCACTGCTGATGACGTCACATATTACATCACTCATGACATGGTCAGTGACATCACTCATGACATCACTGATGACACCATCCAGTGAATGTGTGTCTTTCTGAAAAATAAATATGTTTTATATATGTATATGTAAAGGTTGATGGAAGAATAAATGTTTAAATAAGTGTCTTAATGGATGTTTTAAAAAAAAAAAATGATTGGTTTACTGGCTTATTAAGTGTATCTTAGTGAATACATATATTAGCGAGTAATGTTTAAATATTTAAATATATGTATCAGTGTTTCACTTTGTGTATAAGTGGCTGCATGGGTTGGTGAGTAGCTACATGTGTGTGTGTATGGGTTATTAGATGTTTTTTTTAGTATCAGTATGAGAGTCTGTATGGTTAGGTGGGGGTATTACTTAGCACATAGATGCATCAATGACTGACTCACTGTTTGTATGTGTTTTGAAGACAGCATATGTGCAGAACTGTATGGGTGGATGAGTGTGTATATGTGTGTGTTAGTGAGTGAATGACTGTCTCACTAGTGTCTTTATCAGTAACGACATATGTTTTAATCAAGTATATGTGAGTATTGATGTATATCAGTGAGTATATGTGAGAGTGAGAGATTGTAGGAGTTCCTGTTTAAATAAGTATGCGTTTCTATAAGTGATTGTTTAAGAGAGTAAATATGTGTAAGTTTCCTTAGAAGTAAGGTGGTAGTGTGTGTATAGCTGTATATGCAAATAAATGTAAGTTCAATAGTTTATTTGCATGTGTGAGTATGTGTGTGAGTAACTTTTGGAAGACTGTCAGTGTGTAACAGGATGTATAGGTGTATCACTACATATGATGAGTGAGTATATGTATGAGTGACTATATAGAACTGTTGGTGAATGAGTGGACGTGTAAATAGATGGTGGAATTACTGAATTGGTTGTTATAACTAGTATGGGTATCTCCATTTTTTTGAAAGTGTTAGTTTCTATTTTTGATTATGTGTTTCAAGGGTTCCATTACACTGAAAACAGGTCTGTCACTCTGTCACAAGGATGGTGTCATCAGTGATTTCATGAGTGATGTCACTGACCATGTCATGAGTGATGTAATATGTGACGTTATCAGCAGTGCATTGCAGGCGCGCAAGTTATAGTGAGCCCAACTAACTATAACGTGGGAATTTCAATGGTTTTATGTCAGTAAAATTTCCAACTAACTATAACTGGTGTGAAACCTATGTTTTTTTCAGTGAATTTAATAGGTTTTTTAAATGCTAATTCCTAACTATAACTGGTGTAAAACCTATGGTTTTTTCAGTGAATTTCATAGGTTTTTTAAATGCTAATTCCTAACTATAACTGGTGTGAAACCTATGGTTTTTTCAGTGAATTTCAAAGGCTTTTTATTAGCAAATTTCCATACCTATGTAATGTAATATTTTTTTAAATAATTCATATATTATATATTTATGTAATATTATTTTTTTATGTATATATATATTTTTTTTTAGCCCTGGAGCGCTCCCGGTCCGCGTACCGGTGAGCGCACCAGAGAGCACAGTATTCCGGCACGCCCCGGTGCGCGTACCGGAGCGCGTCCCGTTAGCGCACCCAAAAAGAAAGAAAAAAAAATAATGAAGAAGTGATCATAAAGAAAGAGGACAGAAAGAGTGCTGTAAAGAGAAAGAGAGCTAGAGGGAGGAACACAAAGGGACTGTGTAATAGATAGTAAGACAGAGAAAAGGTGTTAGAGGAAGTAACTGAGAAAAGGAAAGACATGGGGAGTGACAGAGACAAAGGATTGAGAGAGAAAAGGAAGTAGTGACAGAAAGGGACTGAGTGAACCAGAAAAGAAAGGAAAGTGAGGGAGTGTGGGTGAGCAGGAGGACTGAAAGAAGTTGAATGTGGTAGGAAAGTAAGGAAAAGAGAAGTAAACATGGAGGATAAGAATAAGTGAGGGATGCAGAGTAAGGAAATAGGGGTGAGGTAGGGTGAGAGAAAAGTAGTGAAGTTAAAGCAAAGGATGATGACAAACAACATTTTTTAGTCATACTTACCATATTATTAATGTAAACGTAATTACTTTTTTTTCTACACTTTGTATCTGTGAAAGAGAGAGGAAAAAATAAGTTATAATTAGTAGAACATAAATAAAATAAATAAAAGAGACAGGTGAAGAGGTTAAAAATCATAAAAGTCTACTAAAAAATAAAGCAAGAGTGAAGGATACAGAAAGGGAAATAAAGTAATGTAGAAGGACAAAAAGAGGGAAAAAGAAATAGAAGAAGTAAAAATTACTAAGAGTAAGTCAGATAAATTCAGTGACAGAGAGTGAGGAAATATAAATTTTATGGTCAAGATTGTGTTCCCTAGCGTGTACCCCACCGACTCCATGTACCAGCTTAAAGTGCATGTATCTTCCCTCCTGTGCCAGCTACGAAGACGCAAATACATTTGCGTCCAACGTCAACATGTCCTCTTTCAGACCCACCCTGAATGGGTTGAATAGTCCGTTCCTAAGTATGCTATGCCAACGTCTTTTTGTAGTGTACCTTACACGTTTTTCAGCTCTGGCAAAGTAGGCCCTGAATTTCTGCCATCGAGCCATTTTTCTGGCTTCTGACTCTAAAATCCTCAGCCCTGGCTGCCTCTGTACCCATGAACTCTGACTTACTTCTAGCGCGGCCCATCGCGCTCAGCTCAGCCTGCTGCCTGCCAAGACTGACTATAACCTTCGAGTTATCTGTTCCGCTCCTCGAAAATACATTCCTGCCTGCTAGCTTCAGTAAACATCTCCCTCATCTGTAGAGCAAAGGGCCAACCTGTCTCCGTGCAAGTAAATCATAGCCTCTGTTACCATGCTCCCATGGAAGGCCCATGCCCCCACGTTTCTCATGCAGACACTCAGGCGCTTATACACGCACTCACAGTCAGTATAGATTAGCTTCTGCCCCAGAGACCTTTCCCTCCAGACAGTATGGTTCCCAAACATCAGATATCAGATATGATAGAAGTACAAGTTGATCTGACATGCCAGACTTCTGTCTCTTTCCGTCAGTGTAAATGTCAAGTTTCCTGCACCCTCCAGTTACACGTCAATCACACGTCATGCAGCTGCGCGCGCATCCAAGTTTCCGATTTCTGCTGACATTGCAACATTTCTGTTAGTGCCACCCCTTCTGTGACACCTATCCGGTGACGTTTCTAGTTCACGCCTAGTTCACGCCTTCTGATTACGTATTGCTAACACGTGGATACTGTTATCTTGTCTTCTCTCAGCTGTTACGCCCACCACATGCTTTTCTATGACAATGAATTAAGTATATAAGCTATGTACTGTCAATAAAGTGTGGTGCGCACTCTTCTATCCCTTCCTGAACCCTGTGTGGTTGCGGGAACATGATAGCTAAACTATGACCATTCCTTTTTAAGGAATAAAACCCCTAAGAACTCTAACACCACGGACTCTGCCTCCTTCTTTCTGATTGAGTTATTATTGATTAAGTACTTACCTGCATAGAAATTAAGAGAGTAAATTAAATATTTACCACATTTTGGCGCCCGAATAGGGACCCCTCCCCCACCTCACGCGCCGGTTGGTGCATTGCAAGCTCTGTACCCTGCCATCAGCTTGACGGAAACTACGCGTACCGGCAGGATTTCCTGCATCTCCCTCTGGCCCACGGAGGTGACGAAGACTGCGATCAGTACCCAGACGAGGCGGTGAGGAGTGCGGAGGATCCCGACCAGAGCCCAGCCGAAGGAAGCAAGGTCCGAGGTGTCAAGAGGCCCACCAGTTTCCCGAAGTTTTCCGAAGTTTTCTGAAGTTAAGCCGAGTCCAGTCCAGTCGAGTTTTCCGAGGCCTT
The DNA here is from genome assembly GCF_964263255.1 of Lissotriton vulgaris. NCBI lineage: Eukaryota > Metazoa > Chordata > Amphibia > Caudata > Salamandridae > Lissotriton > Lissotriton vulgaris. The sequence goes on along the minus strand of NC_141696.1, from coordinate 1,087,387,143 downwards.
CCGATTTCCGTGCTTCCCGGTGAGTACCATTGCTGGGTCGTATCAAGACGGGTTTGGGTACACAAGTCCGGTCTGCACTGTTTTTAGGCAGTGTATCTGTGCTGTTTAGCAGTACATCTGTAATTTCAAGTTTCTGCACTGTTTTTAGACAGTGTATCTGTGCTGTTTAGCAGTACTTCCGTATAAAGGGGTAGTGATATATGTTTTCAATGTTTTTCATGTGATTAATGTCGTGGTGTGAGTGTGACTGTTTTTTTGTGCATTATTGTGCGTTCTTGTATAAATAGCTGAATTCAGTAGGTAAGATCGAGTTTTCAGTACTAAGTAGAAACAAGATGCCGTTTTTCAACAAGCTAAAGCAGATAGGAACTAGGAAAGGGATACTGGAGGAAGAAATCCCTATTCCCCCTAGGGACACTCCAGGTAATTTCATGTACCACAAACATGGCTTAGATGCCATATTGTATCTAGATTTATGGGCCGATTACACAAAGCATCTAGACGAGAGACACAGATGGCCAGTTACTGGAACATGGGATGCTGAGTGCATCATGAAGGTAGAAGAAGCACTATGGAAAAAGAAAGCCAGACAATCTCAGAAAGACGCCATAGAGTTTTGGCGTAAGGAATCACATAAGCGTGCTGAAAAAGCACTACGTAGAGAAGACAGACTTAGAGAATCAGATAAAGCTCAAGAAAACGAATTAGTTGCTGAAGGGATCCGAGTAAAAACAGAGCAAGTAGACCGTGCACGAAATAACCTCGTAAACGGTATGTATCTCGCGGCCGAGGGTTCGCCTGAGGCCATTTCAGAAATACCGAAAAATCTGCCGCCACCATTAGTGCCAACTAAAGTAAATCACAGGACCACTAAAGACATATTCCTGAATTCCTACCTAGAAGATGTAGCACCCGCTTACACCAATCTGCCTGTCCGCACCCTGCCTAACGACAGGGATGGGGGTGGTAACCCACCCCAAGATCATATTCCGCCAGTTCCACAACAGATTCCTCCAGCTCCACCACTTCCCGCAGTTAAAATAGATCTACTGAAACCACGTCTACCTGACGTTACCAAAGGACAAATTCAAGTTCAGATACAGACTCCTCAGAGAGATAATGCCCAAGCTTCCGCTTCAGGAGGTGCGACAGGGGGTTTTCACACCCCACCATTGACACACAGAGTAAACATTAGGGAAATGCAAAGTCCTCTCACGTTCAAGTCACCCCGTCTTGACATACTCAAAGAAAAACTTTCAGTTTGCAGATATGATCCAGTACCCGGCAAAAACGACAGAATGATGATGGCCTCATTACGGTTAAGATCTGCTACTGATTTCCTGCTGTTATTTTCAGGGATGAAGGAGCGCCTAGATAGAATATATCAGTTCATCCAGACTGGTAAAGACCCTGACAGTGTTAAGGATGCCATGGAGCGTCAGAAAGTTGACGTTCAAGCACAGATACTACGTTTTTTCATAAATTGCCTAATAAGAGAAAGAGATAGGCCTGAGACAGATCAGAGCGAGCTAGATGCACTAAACAAGTGGGGTCAAAATATATCTGAAGGAAAACATGATAAGGGGGCTTGCATAGCCAGTATGTACAAGAAAATAAGAAAAGCAGTGATAGAAATGCACGAAAAAGAGAATGAAAGGGCCTCCTCCGAGGAGGAGGAAGAACTCGAAGAAACAGAAAAGACTACAGATACTATAGCGTATGTAGGTAAGGGAACTTACCTTAGGAAAGGTACCCGTCCAGAAAGCAAGAAAGTTTTTTCCTCTGCCTTAACTAACCCGAATTCTTCTGAACACCAGTTCCAGGAGACTGATAAAAGACTCCGAGACCGAGTAGGGTACCACATACTGAATTCAATGGATGAACAGGAACTAGCCCGGTCAGCCATATTATGGGCTGAAAATCCGGATATGTATAATGATGACACCGTAGCACAGACATTCCTGAACCTCTCCCCAGACGAGCAGAAATTAGCAGGTGTATACATGATGCAGCACCTCCTCACGAAATACAGAAATAGACATTCCGATCCAGGTCCCTTACACGAAACTCTAGAAGCACTACTCATGGATAGATGGAGAGGTCTAAGTACCAAGTTAATACAGATAATTCTAGAACAGCGACACAGATATGACACTTTTGCAAGCTCTGAATATGCTCCCGCTCCACCCCCAGAAAGAAAAATGTATCGTATGGAATGCCTGAGTGGCATTGAAAGTCAGAACCCCTTACGAGAAGTACACCCAGTTATGGGTGAGGATCATACCTTGAAACGTGTGTATGTACACACGCCACTGACTAAGTTAGAACTGTTAGAAATGAAGAAACTAGTACCGAGCCATGATAAAGACCCTGCAGGTTTCCACCGAGAGCTTAAAGACATGTTACTGATGGGGGATTACACATATGAAGATATCATGAAAATGTTAAAGGTACTGCTGCCTACGGGCATATACGAGAAACTCAAGGAAAAGGAATGGGAGGTGGGAGAGAAAAAGATTGCATGGGCAGAAATAGAAGACGAAGAAAGCAAGCGTGTCCCAGGGGTAGGCCTCGGGGACAAAACTAAAGCATTACCAGGTTTAATAGTACAGGTTCTGCCAAGATTACTAACAACTAGAAAAGAAGACTGGGATGCCATCTCAGCATGTAAACAGAAACCAGATGAAGATACTAGTGATTTTTATTCAAGATTCGAGAAATGTTTTATTATTAATAGTGGTCTCAAACCAAGTAGCGAATCGTACCCGCATCTTTTTGTATCAAAGCTAGTCGAGAATTCCCTGTTAGCAGTTAAAAACCGTGTGTACAAGGTCGAGAGTACATGGCAAGCAAATACGCCATCACAGATGTTACAAATGTTACAATATCATCAGAATAGAATTAGAGAAGAACAAGATCAGGAACAGAAACGTATGAAAGATACAAAAATGAAAATGTTAGTAGCCCAGTCGGTACATACCGACGGAAATAGGAAAGGTACGAATCAGACAAATCATTCCGCAGGTCCTGTTAAAGGGACGTGCAACTATTGCAAGCAACCAGGTCACTATGTACATGAATGCCCGGTTCTGAAACACAATATAGCAACAGGTAAAACTAAAGAGAGACCGCATCCGCCACGACAAGATCAGGTTCAGCAACAGACTCCACAGAATGTACAGACCTCACAGAACACACAGCCTATGCATGCTTCATCTCATACAGCACAGACAGTAGCGGTATCTCAGCCACAGCCTCTTGCCGCGACTCAGCAAGTTTCCCAACAAATGTACCAGTATGCCCAATCTGCTTACCCCGATTATCAGCGATACACATGAAACAGCCTAGAGAGGGAATTGGGCTTGCCTCTTATTGAAGTTCCTGTAGATCAAGAAGGTCCTTATGTACACAGTCAAGTATTGGGAAAAGATAGAAAGTTTTTAATTGACACAGGGGCAAGCCGTACCACAATCAGCCATGATGAAGTCCCAGGGGCACCCCTCTCAGGCTCACAGAATGTTTCCCTTGGTTTTTCAGGACAGCCCATTATAAATGAAGTATCAGAACCAGTCCCCCTGGCTGTGGGTCCATTATCACGTATTACAGACTTGTTACTTACGAAATCATGTCCAGAAAATCTGTTAGGAATTAAAACATTGAAGGCTCTAGGAGCTATAATATGCTGTTCCCCGGAGGGAGTTAGACTTTTTCTGCGGGATTTCAAGGGTCATTATGTTGTGCGAGAATTCGATGTCAGATTGAAAAATGTACCAGATCACCTGTGGGCAACAGGCCCAACTGATGTAGGTTGTATGCATATTACACCATACCGTGTTACCCTCAAGACAGGAGTAGTTCTACCACGAATCAGACAATACAAGTTACCACCCGATGCTGTAGTGGCTTTACTGAAAATCATTGAAGAGCTTATTGCCCAAGGAGTGGTCGTAGAGACCGACTCCAATATCTGTAATTCACCCATCATTCCGATTCTTAAACGTACAGATCCCAATGCACCGCCAGTATATCGGCTGGTGATTGATCTTCGAGAGCTAAATAAATGTATTGTACCACAATACCCTGTGGTCCCCGATATCTCTTCTCTATTGACTACTATTGATTCAGAGGCAACGTTCTTTACTGTAATTGACCTCAAGAACGCCTTCTTTAGTGTACCTATTGATCCAGAGAGCCAATACCTCTTCGGATTCAGTTTAAATGGACGAAGTTTCAAATTTTCCCGCGCACCTCAAGGATTCACAGAAAGCCCCAGCATCTATAGTCAAGCACTGAAAAGACAACTAGATTGTATTCAAATGCCAGTTAACACCGCTTTACTGCAATACGTCGATGATCTACTGATCACCGCACGAAGTGAGCCCGAATGTGAACAAGCATCACTGACAGTTTTACATTACTTGGCCGACAAGGGACACAAGGTGTCTCCTTCGAAGCTACAATTCTGTGGTCAGCAAGTTGTGTACTTGGGTCACTTGCTGTCCAAAGTGGGGAGACAGCTCACTCCCGATCGCATTCAGTTAATTGTAAATATGCCACAACCCCAGACACAAAAGGAAGTGCGGGCCTTCATAGGCCTCACCTCATACTGCAGACAATGGATTCCTCAATATGCATTTCTAGCTAAACCACTCATCCAGTTAACAACACAGGAGGCAGCGACTTCGATTGTCCTCCCTTGGACTCAGGAACATACACAAGCCTTTGAGGAACTAAAGAAAGCATTATGTCAAGCACCAGTTTTAGCAACACCATGTTACAGTAAGCCGTTTACACTTTTTGTTACAGAACGTGATGGTACAGCATTGTCTGTCCTCACTCAAGATCAAGCAGGTTCATATAAGCCTTGCGCTTATTTTTCAAGTACATTGGATTCAGTAGCCCAGGCACTCCCTGCGTGCTTAAAGTCTGTAGCAGCAACAGCATTAGCAATCAGACAAAGTGATTCAATTGTCCTAGGGCATCAGTTAACAGTACAAGTTCCACATTCTGTAGAAGTTCTTTTAAACAGAACCCAGACTCAACACTTGACTATAGCACGACTGACAGGTTATGAATTGACGCTATTCCAGCCTCACATAGAAATCCGACGTTGCAGCATCCTGAACCCCGCAACATTGTTACCTACAATTATGACAGATCCAGCCCCGCATGATTGTATAGAAATCATTAATGCAGTTACAAAGCCTCGACGAGACTTAACAGATGTTCCACTGACAAATCCAGACCTGACACTTTATGTGGATGGTTCATGTATGCGAACAAGTACAGGAGAATTAGTGGCCGCCTATGCAGTGACCACTGAAACCGAAGTAAAAGAAACACATCGTATTGACACACTGTCCGCTCAAGCAGCAGAGCTTATTGCTCTGACCCGAGCCTGTATTCTAGCCAAGAACAGAAATGTCAACATATACACTGATTCCCGTTATGCGTTCGGAGTTGTACACGACTTCGGTATGTTATGGCAAGAACGAGGTTTTCTGACCTCTCATGGTGCCAAGATTCAACATGGTCCCCTCATTCAAGCACTGTTAGAAGCAATACATCTGCCTTCAGGCATATCCGTCATGAAGTGTAAAGCACATACTAAAGTTACAGATTCTGTTTCCCAGGGTAACGACCTGGCAGACCAGACAGCAAAACATACAGCACTGACTCACACTCAGACAACTGACATGACAAAGACAATAGGACCGACAAATTGTATGACAGTCAGGGATCCCACACTAGATGTAATCGATATCCAGGCACATGCTACTCCAGATGAAATAAAGAAATGGACTGAACTAGGAGGGATCCAGACAGATCAAGGTTGGATGACGAAGGGAAAGTCTACATGGTTTCTCCCTGACTCTATGGTTCAAGTCATGATAAATACAGCACATAGTCCAGCCCACCTAGGAGAAAAGGCAATGCTAGACAGTTTACAAAATCTCTGGAACAATAAACACTTACGAGCAGCAGCGAAACAGAAAGTGCGTACGTGCATGATCTGTTGTCAGTTCAATCCAGGTAAAAGCGTCCCTGTAGAGCAAGGTGGATTTCATCCTCCCGATCACCCTTTTGAAGTCCTCCAGATGGATTATATCCAGATGGACCGTTCTCGAGGATTCAAATATGTCCTCGTAATTGTTTGTGCACTGTCCCGTTGGACCGAAGCATACCCAGTCCCAGATTACACTGCTCCGACCACTGCCAAGCAGCTGGTTCGTGAATTCTTCCCACGATACGGCTTGCCTCGTGTCGTGTACTCAGATAACGGTCAGCCATTCTCATCTGCATTAATGAAAGAAGTTTCTTTATTACTAGGATACCAGTGGAAGTTCCATTGTGTCCGACATCCCAAAGCCGCAGGCCTTGTAGAGAGGCATAACCAGACACTAAAGATCCGCCTTGCCAAAATATGTCAGGAAAAAGGGGTCGACTGGATAGTCGCCCTGCCAGTGGCACTATTCTACATGAGAATGGTTGCCCATTCGAGATCAGGACTATCCCCGTACGAAGTGGTCTTTGGTAGACCACCGAATATGTGGGGGACGCCCATTCCGAAAAAGATTACTGATGTTGATAGTAACATGTTGACAGATTATCTTGCCTCCTTGATGTCTGCACTCCAATCATGTCGTTCACAGGTTGCCGCAGCTTTCCCCGACAACACCGATGTAAAGCCGCACGACGTCCGTCCTGGCGACACAGTATTAGTTCGCAACTTCGACAGAAAGAGTCCGCTGGAGCCCCGCTGGAAGGAGCCAAAGACCGTCCTTCTTACAACGAGGACCGCAGTGAAGCTGGAAGGCAGAAAGGGGTGGGTCCACACGAGCCATATCAAGAAATACAATGAACTGAAACCTGATCGAGGCTCGTCCACCCCCACCAAAGACTGTATCAAAACTAGTGACTTTACAGAATCTGAACGAGAAAAGACTCCCCAAGAAGATTATCGCATGAAACTCCGATCTAGCAAGTCAGACAGTTTAATTGTTTAAGTCCTCCCCTAGGTGAATCGGTTAAATAGTTTCTGACATGTATCCCCTAGATCGAGATAGAGAGAGAGAAAGACAACTAAAGAAACATACATATTGCAAATCACTACGTAGTCACTGTATGGTGACATTATTAATTATGTTTTTCCTAAGTGTTCTGATAATCATTGCGAGCATCTTGCTCACCATTTATTACCCTATTTTCAAGCGTGAACAATCTGTTTATAATGTTTCTGCTGAACATTCTTTTAGTAAGCTACCTCCACATGAACTTTCTTACAGACTTGCGCTGCGCAACAACACATTCATTAGTATGTTACATCATTCCCATCAGACTAACAATGCTACAAACTGCTGGATATGTGGCCGACTCCCTCCCTACCAGAAATACAAGGGAGCTCTACCCCTCTTTCCGTACCCGTTCACTCACAATGGCTCCTGTGGTGCCTGGTTTAGAATAATAAATTCCGTAGATCCTGATATTGCTGTTTTCAAAGGGAGCTGGGTTTGGGGAAACTTGAACTTAGTTCTGCTTAATGCCTGTTATCCTGACAAGAAGGGACTCCCCATTAGAATAGGAACTGATCTAGAAAACGAAGTTTATGGATTAGGTAATTACACAATTAACCTTATGATCCTTACAGTTGAATCCGAACCTGCTCCAGTTCTGCCCGCTATGTCAGTACTACCAGTCACTGGTGAATTGTGTGTCAGCAAGAAAGGTTCAGTACACTTAGGCCATAGTAAATGTACTATTGTGGTCGAATTCAGTGATCAAGGCAAGTCTTCTTTTAGAGCTACCCGTCATTCCTATTTTGTTTGTGGTCATACCGCATACATACGCTTACCTCCAGATTGGGATGGTACCTGTTACATTGCATTCCTTTTGCCACCTGTTTTTCTAGCTCCTCCTGACTATCACAGGAATACGAATCTAGCAAAGAATAGACTCAGAAGAGATATCTCACTTGTCGACTATACAGAGACGGCATGGGAACAGTACACTGATTTTAATAAAGGATTCTTTTTCTTTTTAGGTCCCGTCCAAAATAGTAAACTAATACGCAGATTAACTAGAACCCTTGAAGCAGTAGTGAATGAAACTGCCTCCGCCTTAGGTAACTTAACAGAAGAGCAGTCCGCTATGCGGGTTGTTGTTCTTCAGAATCGTCTTGTTATTGACGTCATCTTGGCAGATAGAGGTGGAGCCTGTAAGGTCATCGGGTCAAGTTGCTGTATTTTCATTCCCCAAAACGCACCATCTGTATATCAAGCTATTACCCGTCTTCATAAAATTGCAAATCTGATACATCAGAATCCAGGCACCTGGACTTGGTCCGGTTGGTTCTGGACAACGTTAACCGCTTGGGGATGGAAGATCCTATCCTTCCTAGGCATTGGCCTAGTCCTAGTATTCAGTTGCTGCCTGTGCCTACAGTGTGGGCCAGCGATTTGTGGACTGTGTGCCACATCATGCATTGAACATTCCAGTTTACTCTCAAAACGTGAAAGAAAGAAAGAAGAGCAAATGATGTTACAAGAACAAACTGATCGATTCATGAGGATCGATATATCATGAAGGGTCCGTAGGGAACAAGGAGGGAATGAGGAAATATAAATTTTATGGTCAAGATTGTGTTCCCTAGCGTGTACCCCACCGACTCCATGTACCAGCTTAAAGTGCATGTATCTTCCCTCCTGTGCCAGCTACGAAGACGCAAATACATTTGCGTCCAACGTCAACATGTCCTCTTTCAGACCCACCCTGAATGGGTTGAATAGTCCGTTCCTAAGTATGCTATGCCAACGTCTTTTTGTAGTGTACCTTACACGTTTTTCAGCTCTGGCAAAGTAGGCCCTGAATTTCTGCCATCGAGCCATTTTTCTGGCTTCTGACTCTAAAATCCTCAGCCCTGGCTGCCTCTGTACCCGTGAACTCTGACTTACTTCTAGCGCGGCCCATCGCGCTCAGCTCAGCCTGCTGCCTGCCAAGACTGACTATAACCTTCGAGTTATCTGTTCCGCTCCTCGAAAATACATTCCTGCCTGCTAGCTTCAGTAAACATCTCCCTCATCTGTAGAGCAAAGGGCCAACCTGTCTCCGTGCAAGTAAATCATAGCCTCTGTTACCATGCTCCCATGGAAGGCCCATGCCCCCACGTTTCTCATGCAGACACTCAGGCGCTTATACACGCACTCACAGTCAGTATAGATTAGCTTCTGCCCCAGAGACCTTTCCCTCCAGACAGTATGGTTCCCAAACATCAGATATCAGATATGATAGAAGTACAAGTTGATCTGACATGCCAGACTTCTGTCTCTTTCCGTCAGTGTAAATGTCAAGTTTCCTGCACCCTCCAGTTACACGTCAATCACACGTCATGCAGCTGCGCGCGCATCCAAGTTTCCGATTTCTGCTGACATTGCAACATTTCTGTTAGTGCCACCCCTTCTGTGACACCTATCCGGTGACGTTTCTAGTTCACGCCTAGTTCACGCCTTCTGATTACGTATTGCTAACACGTGGATACTGTTATCTTGTCTTCTCTCAGCTGTTACGCCCACCACATGCTTTTCTATGACAATGAATTAAGTATATAAGCTATGTACTGTCAATAAAGTGTGGTGCGCACTCTTCTATCCCTTCCTGAACCCTGTGTGGTTGCGGGAACATGATAGCTAAACTATGACCATTCCTTTTTAAGGAATAAAACCCCTAAGAACTCTAACACCACGGACTCTGCCTCCTTCTTTCTGATTGAGTTATTATTGATTAAGTACTTACCTGCATAGAAATTAAGAGAGTAAATTAAATATTTACCACAAGAGGAAGACAAGATGAGAGAAAGGAAGTGAAGGTAAGTAAGAGACTAAAAGAATGTGAGTTAGCAAAACTAAACCAAGAAAGAAGAGTAAGTAAAAGGGGAATGAGTGAGAGGGAAAGGAGTCTGATTGAGAATTCATTTACAAGAAAGAGGAATGGAAGATGACTGAGAGTGAGTGAAGGGGAGTCACAGAATGAAGGGATGAAGGGAGTGACGATAATATAGAAGGATTGAAAGAAAAGGAGTGAGAAAGTAAGTACACAGAGGGACTAAGGGAAGGAGTGAGTGAAGTGGAGTACAATGAGTAAGGAATGGAAAATGTGTAAGGGAGCAAAACAAGGAAAGAGAGGGGAAGAGGACTAAAGCAATGGTACTGAGAGAATGTGATTCGGTAATAAAACTAAAGAGAAGGTTACTGAAAGATAGGAAATGCGGGGTAGTAACGGAACCGGAGTAAAAGAACTGGGGTGAAGAATGATGAGAGAGGAACAGTGAAGTTGTTGTAAGAGAAAAGATAGAAGGTAGATAAACACAAATGAGCATAACACAAGGAGAGTGTGAGACTGAGGACATAGAGGTAGTAAACAAAAAAAGAGGATAAAAGTAAGAAGCAAAGAAAGATAAGTGAGAGAGAATGGGTAAGTTATAGTGACAGAGTACGAAAAAAGAGATGAGTGAGTAAAGAGGAATTAGTAAAAGAACAAAGGAGGAAAATACGGAAAAGGGAAGTAAAGCAGAGAGACTGAAAGCTGAATAGTGGTGCAAAGGAAGAGGGGATGCAGACAGTTGAAATAGGATTGAGGGGTTGTGAAAGAAGTGGAGTAAAGGAACGGGGATGAAACAGAGTGAGAGAAAGGCAGTGTGAGTGAGTAAAGAGAGCTGAAAAGGGTGGAAAAAGGAAAGTGAGTGTGAGACAATGGGAATACAATATAAATTACACAAATTAAACTATAGAATAACTTCTACAACATGTTATGTTATGTTATGTTATGTTATGTTATGTTATGTTATGTTATGTTATGTTATGTTTTGTTAAGTGTCATTTATAGAGCGCGCTAACACCGAAGCTTCATGGCGCTTTAAGACTGAGTGAGTGAGGGGGAAGCATGAGTGAACGCTGTTATTAACCAAGGGGTGGGAAGAGATGAGTTTTGAGAGATTTTCTGAATTTCAGGAGGGAGGGGCTGGATTTGATAGAGAGAGGGAGGAGATTCCAGAGAACAGGAGCTAGGTGGGAGAAACGACGACCATCGAATTTCTTGGTGTTAGCTTTGGGGGTGACTAGCAGCTGAAGATGGGCTGATCGGAGGTTGCGTGTAGGTCGGTGAGGAGTGATTAGGGATTTGAGGAATGCAGGGCCGGTGCAGTGAAGGGCCTTGAAAGTGATACAGGCCACCTTAAAAGCTGCCCTTTGGCCAATTGGTAGCCAGTGCAGGCTGTGAAGTAGAGGTTTGCCATCTGGGCGTTTTATGAATGAGATGTGCCGCTTGGTTCTGAACAACCTGATGGCGGTGCAGCAGAGATTGTGGGAGACCGTGGTAAAGGGAGTTGGAGAAGTCCAGACGGGAAAGTACTAGTGAGATGACAACATGCGTGAGTGCGGCAGGGGGAACTAGATGGCGAACTTTGCGGATCTTCCGGAGCTGGTACATGCAGGATGAGATAACCGCGCCCACTTGAGCTTTGAGGGATAGTTCGGTGTCGATAATTACACCCAAGCTCTTCACTGATTTAACCGGGATTGGGGGGGGCCTAGCTCAGGGGGCCAGAACTGTGGACCTCAGTGAGCATGGCTGAGTCCGGGGAGGAGGAGCTCAGTTTTCCCGGGATTTAGTTTTAGTTGATTCAAGTTCATACATTGTTGGATATGGATAATGACAGTGTGAAAAGTATTGATAGCATGGGGTGAGTTAAGAGGAAGGACATTCTGTAATTCGTTGGCTTTGTTATAGACAGTGATGTCCCATTTCTGAAGTGAGTGGATCAAGGGCCGGAGGTATAGGTTGAACAGGAGTGGGGAGAGGGAGGGGCCCTGAGGGACTCCGCAGGTCGTGGGGGTTTTGGTTGCAGTATAGGGGCCCAGGCGGACGGCCTGTGTTTTTCCGGTGAGGAAGGACTCTACCCATTTAAGGGCAGTGCCCTGGATGCCTGCCTGTCCGACACAGTGGAGAAGGATGTTGTGGTCCACCGTGTTGAATGCGGCTGACAGGTCCAGGAGCAGGGGGCTAGTGGGGTCCCTGCGTCCGCATTACTCCTAAGCGTATCCAGGACTGCCAGAATGACGGCCTCAGTAGAGTGGGCAGGTCTGAAGCCAGCTTGGTTGAGCTCAAGGTGGCAGGAGGATTCAATGAAGTTAGACAGGCATCGGGTGACATGGGCCTCCATTAGTTTGGAGAAGTAGGGGAGAAGGGGGATGGGGCGATAATTGGATGGTTCCGCGGGGTCGGCGCCTGGTTTTTTGAGAAGGGCACTAGGATTGCCTCTTTGAAGGAGCTAGGAACAATGCCACAGCTGAGTGAACCATTCAGCAGGGTAAGGATACAGTCAGGTAGATTGAGTCAGATGTTCTGTAAGACAGATGGTGGACAGAAGTCGTTAGGGGAGCCAGATTTGACACGCGTAGTAAGTTCCGCTAGTCAAGTAGGGTTCAGAGCTGTGAAGGTGGTGAGAGTCCAGGGGTTATTAGAGGAGGTGTCCAAAAAGTGTGGCTGGGGAGGGGGAGGGATAGAGTTTTTAATTTTCAAGTTTTTTTCCACAAAAAAGAGGTTGAGAGAATCGCATGCCTCTTGAGTGGGGGTCTGGGCTGGGAGGGTTCTGTCATCGGTGGTGAGTTCGTTCATGACTTTGAACACCTCCTTAGATTTATTAACCGCAGACGAGATCCTATTGGAGAAATGTTCCGATTTTGCTAGGGTAATGGGGGATTTGTATTCTTTACGTGCGGCCAGGTAAGACAGCCTGGTTGAATTAGAATAATCGCGTCTCCAGGTGCGTTCTAGCTGGCGCGTTTTTAATGTATGATGCTTGAGGTCATCAGAGAACCACCTATGGGAGTTAGGATGCCTAGTGCGGGGGAATTTGGTGAGGGGGGCAAACTGGTCACTGGCTGACCTCAGCCAGGAAGTGATGTCGTTTTCTATAGCGTTGATGTTGTCAGTGGGATTGACGACTGGACAGGTGTCTGCCAGGGTGGTGAGAAAGCCCTGGGAATCGTAAGCGCTCCATTTCCGAGAGGAGCCACCAGCCATCAGAGGGGCAGGAGTCCGGCCAGCGACCGTGATGGAGGTGTCGACAAAGTGATGATCTGACCAGACGCAAGGGGATATTGCTGGCTGGGACAGGGCCAGATTGCAGGTCCAGATCTGGTCCAGAATATGGCCCTTGGAGTGAGTGGTTTGGTGACCTGTTGAGTAAGATTTAAGCTGTTGAGAGACTCAAAGAGCTCAGTAGCATGATGGCCGGCATTGGTGTTGTTGAACCAGTAGTTCAGGTCGCCGAAGAGGGCAAAGCTAGAGTGTTGCGTTAGTAGGTTAGACAACTGTTCGCTTATCGTGGTAGAGAAAGATGGCATAGGATGTGGTGGCCTGTATAAGAGGAGGAAGGTAAAAGCGCCAGTTGCGGTTTCTATGCTAACAAGCAAGTTGTCCACCTCCGGGAGGGGGAGGGAGTAAGAAGAAGTAGAGTTTAGGCGCTTCGATATGATAGCTGCCACCCATACATAGTTTATTTTTGCTGTTCTCAGAATTTATTGAATTTCACTAAAAACAGTGAGTTCAAAGTATTCATCATATAACAGCGGGGAAAAAAAAACACAATCTAAAAGATTGTGTTTAAAAAAAAACATATAAACTTACAAATCACATATTTACACTAATCTTTCATTCACTTACTTTTCCTTGAGGCCAGATAGTAGCTCGTGAAGGTCCCTTTCGTAGGAAAATACTTTACTGTTCTCTAAAACTTCCATTTCATCGACCTCCTATAAAAAAAACTCTAAGAACATCTGAAATATGTCTAAATTTTTTCATTTGCTCCTTGTGTTAAGTTATAACTCTTTGCTCATTCTAACACTATTCCTTACGGCCAAATAGTGTCAGATTTATCAGTCTATTTTCAAACTCTGAACTTACCTTTTACCCGATGTTTTCAAAGAAAAGCTCATACATCATTTTCACAATGTTTAATAATTCATATTACCATCTCTGGATCACTCATATTCAACATTTCATATCATACTGATATCACTTACTATGAGGTTCCGTGACAATCGTAAGTGGTGTTTTTTGACTCGCCCGAATATGGTCGAGTCTGATATCTATGAACCGCAAATGACGAGTTTAGTGGGTGTACGCATTTTCGCTGTGCTAGCCTAAACCGTTCGTTTGTTTCGTGGGTTTCTTTATCTGAACCCACGGGTTCCATTTTAGAAATGGCATCCATTTTGTTTCTTGCCCTCAAGTAGCCTGCGAACAGACACTGTCCGCTTCGTGACCCTGGGATTCCCAAACTCCTGCAGAAGACACGTGTTCCTTTGAGGGTGTCTTTATGATGAGGGGGATGATACTGTAAGACAGAGGGCCCCGCTCGAGGCTCATCTTGCCGTGCCGGTCTATTGTCTCAGTTGTGCATTCATTAGGCACGTCTCCTTTGATCCCTGCAATCGTGTTTCCTGATACCACCCCTTTTACACTCTCTTCGATCTGTTCGCTATCCTTGTCTTCCTTTGCACCTGTTTCTGTTTCTTCCTTGATTCGTTTACAGCCGAACGGAATGCACTAATGGTGGGAAGATGTACTTTTACAGTTGGGAACCGCCAAATGTTACTATAATTATGTTCCGGGCCCTGAATACATGAAAGCGACCCCCTATGAAATGTACTGTGGGAACCGGGTTGTAAACTTTTGTTCGCCATGTTATCTTATGACAAAATACTGTATAAAAGGAGCGATCCACAGATACAATTCGAAGCGGGCTCCGTGAACCTACATGCTATGTACTTCTTGTGATTTCTGTGTTCCCTGCAGTAAATAAACGCTCGAATCTTTGACGCCGAGGGAAGTGTCCCGTGTCTCTGTCATTTGTACGCCAGAACAGGTAACCCACGAAGGTTTCAGGTGTTATCCCTGGCACCGCTGGGGCTTAGAAAAACCCAGTCCTTCAGTTGGCGCCCAACGTGGGGCTGCATCAGTGGTACCGGTCCAAAGCCCGACGATCGTGAGGAACTTCGTGTGAAATCTCCAAGGGAAGGTGCACCCCGCTTCATCGATCCAGTTGTCGAAACAAGTGGCCCGACGACTTTTCCCGCGAAGATCCCCGCCTCCTGACGGCTGCGACGGACTGCTGCCCTGACTGTAGACCTGTTTTGGCGCCTTGCGTAGACCTTGGTACAGCGAGACGATTGACGGGCCTTCCTGGTGACGCCATTGATCCTTGAGTTAAGTATTTGTGGGTCGCTCCCCAGAATCCTTAGTTGTTGTGGGTGCTTAGTTGTTGCATGGTTCCATTGCATTTGTGGTTCTTCGTATTCTGTTCTTAGTTGTTCTATTTGACGTCTGCAGTCGCCAAAAACGAGGGTTTTTGCATTTTTGCAGGGATATTGTAATCCAATTACCCTTGACGTTTCTGAAACTCGGTTAGTGTGCACGATGCCTGGCCGTAGTACTCTGTTCAGTTGCTTTAGAGGTTGTGGTGCGGATTCACGATTGGAGGACTCATGTCCGATACCTCCAGTTGGAACTCCAATTTATGAATTATATAGTCGACATGGTGTGGGTCCTATCACATTCAATGATTGCTGGGTTCGTTACATCAAAGAAGACGGTGTCCTTCGTTGGCCACCTCATGGTAGTTTTGAGACCCCGATTTTAGATAATCTTGAAGCTAAATTGTTCCAAAGAAAAGCAAGGCCGGCCATGTTTGATTCCTTTTGGTTGTGGCGTAAGGAAGCCAAGCAGAAAGAAATCAAGCAGCTTAAACGTAATAAGAGAGAAGGTATCGTTACAACGATGAGAAATGCAGAGCAGTTTCAGCGAGACAAAGAGGAGAAGGAAAAGGAAATTTTTGATAGATTGCAACGCATGACGGTGGATAAATGTTATCCCGCATTACCGACGGGTACGGATAAGAAAGGAGAGGATTCAGTAGAGGATCCTTTGTTGTCTTATCTACTGAAGTCGCCACCTCCCTATGCACAGGATACCACAGTTCCCGTGGTTCCTCCTGCTCCCCAACCTGCTGTTCCGGCAGCTGTTCCTCTTGTTCCTGTTCCACTACCTGCTCCTGTTCCTACTGCTCCACCGGCTATACCTTCTCAAACTACTGTTCCCGCTACTTGCACCCTTGTGGCTACTCCTGCTGCTCCTCCTGTTTTTGCCTCTTCTATTGTTACCCCTTTGCTTCTCTCTTCTTCTCCGTCTGTTCGACGTCGTGTTCCTACTGTTGCTGCCAACTTCTACACTCCTCTTGGACCGATTCTTGGGTCTGCTGGTTCTGATGCTCCCCAACGACGAAGTCAGCTTCCTGATGGTAGGGAGCGTGACACGTTAATTAGGATGGCGCGTAATTGGATTAGGTACCCCATTAAAAATCCCCCGCGCATAGTTTTAGAAACGTTCTCTCAATTCAATGAGCCAACACAGAGATTTGTGTTTGATGAAATGTGTAAATTTCTACGTGAAGCGATATCTAATGATGAAGTAAACGCAGTACCGATCGATGTAGTTGAACTTCAGCTTCAGTTTGCGAGTGGTATACTGGTGGGTAGCAATGTTCGACGTGCTGTCGAGCATCTACTATCTTTTCGTCCCACTATCATACCTCGATCATTGTTTAAGGATGAAACTGAAGAGTGGATGGCAACGCCTGGTCAGTTTCCCATGCGCGAAGTTCCACCAGTGTGGATGCCAGGTGATGCTACTGCTGTTCCTATTATTCCGCCACATTTCCAGAGGGTGTGGATACACCTTCCATGGAAACGATCGGAAGTTTTGCAGGTTAAGCAGACTTTGCCCGACCCTCGCAAAAATCCTGCAGGGTACTATAAAGAATTGTCACAGTTAGTGGATGCTACGATAATGAATCTTGCCGACATCGATATGTTGTTTGGCAATGTCGTACCGCAACCGGTATGGGCGAAGATTCGTCAGGAAATCATGTAGCTGAGTTAGGTGGTGACTGGCCTGCTCTTGTGGCGGCTGATGCCCGACAAGTTGGTGGGGCTAAGCCTGAGCAGCTCATTTCTGATCTTCCTCAGAGAATAATTACCCTTATGAAAACGCTTATGCCAGCTATGAAAGTTAACTGGGACAAATTGTCCGCTTGCAAGCAAAAGAAGGACGAGAGTGTCCCCGATTTCTTTACGAGATTTGAGGAGGCGTTCATCGATCATAGTGGTCAAGATATGGGCACTGAAGGGGGTCAGAGATTGTTTGTGGACAAATTTGTGTCGAATCTGTTGCCTGATCTAAGCAACAAATTGAAGAATTCAGAGAGTGCGTGGGCTGTTTCTACATCTGCTCAGATATTGGCTACGGCTCAATATTACGAAAACAGGGAGAAAGAAGAAAGCGATCGTGCAGATAAAAAGACGAAAGAGCTCAAAACGAAAGTTTTGTTGCAACAAGCATATCCTCCGCGCTCGAATCAGAATGATTCTCAGCAGCGGAATAGATCGCAGTCACAGCCCGCTAGGTCACAATCACGGAATGACTTTTCTTCGCAGAGATCTATGCTTGGGTACAATCAGTGTGCCTATTGTAGAGGTGAGGGTCATTTGAAATTTGATTGTCCAGTTTTGCGTGATCGAAATAGTGGCAATTCATCTAGAGGAGGCCGTAGTGGTCCTCAACAGGCTCCACGAGGTAGAGGTCGTGCTGTTACGCAGAATCAAAATGATCGTTCTAATAATTCCTCTGATTCTAATAATTGTTTTGATCAGCGTGGGTCATCATCAGGTAGATCCGCACAATACAATGTGGATGATTATTACGTCGATCAGGGTACTGACGACGGTAATTACTAGGACAGCCATAGACAAAGAGAGGGAGTAGTATCAGTTCCGGTTGATCAGAGAGGGCCTTACGTCACAGTTGCCACCTCGGGCGTAGTTGAGCCTTTTCTGTTGGACACTGGTGCAGCGAAAAGTTCCATCATGCATTCGAAACTCCCTGGCGCACCTTTGTCTGGCTTAACAAATGTTTCCGTTGGATTCTCTGGCGCCCCTGTTAGCAATCCGGTTTCTCGCCCTTTGCCCCTTACAATTGGGCCTTGTGAGCTAAAAGCTCCTTTGATTTTAACTACTGGCTGTGGTGAAAATCTTTTGGGCCTGGATTTGCTGAAACGTCTGTATGCGACTTTGTATTGTTCTCCTGCGGGAGTAAAGCTTACATTGGGGGAGAGAGTTATCTCTCCTATGTACTTGTCCATCGATAAGCTCCCACCGGAATTGAGTTCTCTTCCTGCATCTTTGTGGGCAACAGGTCCCAATGACGTGGGCCTGCTTGACATCTCCCCTTATGTTGTTCAGCTGAAATCAAATGTGCGATTACCACGCATTCCCCAGTATCGTATCTCCCTTGATGGTGAACGAGCATTGTTAGCGATTATCTATGATTTGATCGAGAAAGATGTTATCGAGGAGACACGGGGAAACGTGTGTAATAGCCCTGTGTTACCCATTTTGAAATGCACTGATCCGTCCAAGCCTCCTGTTTATCGTTTTGTCATTGATTTACGGGAGGTGAACAAAATTGTGATTCCTCAGTTCCCTGTGGTGCCTGACATTACGGCTTTACTGACTCTGATTCCAGCATCTGCGTCCTGGTTCTCAGTGATCGATCTAAAGAATGCTTTCTTTAGCATTCCGATTGCTGAAGAGAGCAGGAATCTTTTCGGTTTCTCTTTAGGTGGTCGCAGCTTTAGGTTTAAACGCGCTCCTCAGGGCTACTGTGAGAGTCCATCGATATACAGCCAAGCCCTGAAGAGCCAACTTGATGCGTTTGTGTTGCCGGCTGGTGCGGCCTTGATCCAATATGTCGATGACTTATTGGTGGCTGCGGACACACAGGACATTTGCAAAACTGCTACAGTGTCTTTGTTGCAACATCTCTGTGACTTACATCACAAGGTGTCACCTTCTAAACTGCAATATTGTTGCCAAGAAGTCACCTATTTAGGTCACTTATTGTCAAAGGAGGGAAGAAGGTTGACCCCAGAGAGAATTGCAGCGATCGCTCAAATGACTGTGCCAACAACTCAGAGAGATGTGCGTGCCTTTTTAGGTATCACGTCATACTGCAGGCAATGGATTCCGAATTTTTCATTGCTAGCGAAACCACTGGTAGCTATTACGTGCAAGGATGTTCCAACTCCTTTGCCATGGACGGAAGAGTGTCAGAAAAGTTTTTCTGAACTGCGTGATGCGTTGTGTTCGGCCCCTGTGTTAGGTACTCCTGACTACGGTAATCCGTTTACACTATACGTTTACGAGCTGGAAGGTTGTGCGTTGAGTGTTTTGATGCAACAATTTGGTGGTAAGCAACGTCCATGTGCATATTTTTCCTCGACCTTGGACCCAGTAGCTAGAGCATTGCCGAGTTGTTTGAGAGCAACAGCGGCAGCTGCGGTGTCCATCCGACAATCTGCAGGATTGGTCATGGATAATATGCTTACGGTGATGGTTCCGCATACAGTTGACACTCTTTTGAATCGTACGAAAACCCAACACTTGACGAGCGCAAGGTTGTCTGGTTATGAGTTGACGCTTTTGGCAAGTCACATTCAAATAAAGCGCTGCAATGTCCTAAACCCGGCGACTTTGTTGCCAACCAATATGGAATCAGATGAGGTAGCCGCACACGATTGTTACTTACGAACTGAGGAGGAAACAAAGGGTCGTGTTGACCTAAAAAACACTCCATTGGAAGAACCCGATGGTACTTTGTATGTGGATGGTTCGTGTTTTAAGTTGCCGAATGGTGATGTGACGACTGCGTATGCTGTGGTGACGTTGAGTACGGTTGTGGAGACTGCGAGATTGAATCAGAACTCTGCACAGGCGGCGGAGCTAATTGCCTTAACTAGAGCGTGTGTTTTGTCGAAAGGGAAACGGGTGAATGTGTTTACGGATAGTCAGTATGCGTTCGGTGTTGCGCATAGTTTTGGACGATTGTGGAGAGAGAGAGGTTTTATGACATCGCATGGCATGAAGATTCAGCATGGACAGCTTGTGAATGATCTTTTAGATGCACTTACATTACCCAAGCAGGTGGCGATTATTAAATGTAGTGCACACCGTAAGGTGACGGATGATGTTGGTCGTGGCAATGCATTCGCTGATGAGATTGCTAAGGAGACTGCGAGGAACCTTACAACTAGAATGTATGTGACGAGTTCGGTAAGGTGGCCTGCAGAAGCTGGTATGTGTGAAGACACTATCGAAGGTGTGAAAGCGATTCAGAATGAGGCCACCGAGACTGAAAAGACCAAGTGGAAAGAGAGTACGGGAAAGATGGATGCGAATGGCTGTTGGATCGATTTGTCGGGGAATAAAAGGTGGATGCTGCCGGATGCATATGTGTTAGCTGTTGTGACTATGGCACACGGTTTGTCACATATCAGTGCGAAAGGTATTTGCAAGTTGTTGTCCCCTGTATGGAAGAATGATGGTATCGCTAAGTGCGCTGAGAGATTGGTCAAGAGTTGCATGATATGTATGATGTACAATCCTGGCAAGGGAACTCCTACACCCCCTGGCCACTTTGCTCCTCCTTCATGTCCCTTTGAGGTGATTCAGCTGGATTTCATCCATGTGGAGCGATGCAATAACCTAAAATACGTTTTAGTTGTGGTTTGCGCATTCTCCCGATGGATCGAAGCCTACCCTCTTAAAGACAATACTGCTCTGTCCACAGCGAAAGTCCTACTGAAGGAATACTTTCCTCGGTATGGAATGCCACGGATTGTATGGTCTGATAATGGAAGTGAGTTTGTGGGGAGTGTGATGAAGAGTGTGTGTAAGGGCCTTGGAATTACACAAAAATTCCATAGTGCCAACCATCCCCAGTCAGCAGGTTGGGTTGAGGGGTACAATGGCACTCTCAAACTAAAACTCGCAAAGATTCAGGCTACGACTGGTCTCTCGTGGCCTGATGCTTTGCCCTTGGCTCTTTTGTCAACTAGGGCGACCGTACACACTCTCGAGTAGGGCTCAGCCCATATGAGATTGTGTTCGGCCGTCCTGCCAATGTTTGGGGGGTCCCTAGACCCAGTGCGTTTGTTGATCTTGAATATCCAATGCTGATTGACTATCTTCATGATCTGACTGCTAAACTGAGGTTAATTCACCAACAGGTCTTTGAAGCACTGCCGGCGCAGACGGAGGGCCCAGGCCACCAGCTCCAGCCCGGAGACTGGGTGGTTACGAGGAACTTTGGCCGAAAATGAAATCTTGAGCCAAGGTTTATCGGGCCCTATCAGGTGCTCCTTGCCACGAGAACTGCTGTTCGTTTGGAGGGCCGCAAACATTGGGTGCATGCCACCCATACCAAGAAAGTACCAATCCCTTTGTCAGCGGACTCGTGGGTGAGGAAGGGCATCGCCTCGTCTGAAACTGAAGTTTTGCCGAACTTTGTTCCATTCAGTGACGCTCAGCCTGTGGGAGAGACTTCAGTGCAGCCGGACGATACTGTTGAACCTTTGTCATTGGAAAATTCAAGATCTGAACAATTGTCTGATCGACAGGACTCTGTTTTATCATCCGACCAACTGTTTGAAGAGCAGACTCGTCCTGGAAGAAGCAGATATTTTTTCCGTTCTAACCCTAGAGACTAATAAAAAATTATTTTGCTTTTTCCTTTCTGAAATGCACGTTACCCCATTATCACTTTGAACGTTTTTGAATAACTGTGATTTTTGTATGAATTCTGAGTTTTTTCCGCATATGTGTATTTGTTTCCACAGCTAGGAGATTTTGTATATATATTGCTTAATTAAAAGAACCTTACATCCGGGTGGAACGTAGGGCCGTGCGGGTACTTCCTTCTCTTTAGTAGGTCCTGACACTAGGTCGGAGACCGTCGATTCCTAGGAACTCCTGGGGATTGACTATTGCTACACAGAACGAAGTGCGTCAAGAACGTTGCGGACGGTTTTAGAGGATGGCTTTCTCAAAGCTGTCGGAATTGGAAAAGACTCAATCTCAAAGATTCGAATTGCATAGGATTGTACGTTCTAAATGCTTCATGTTTCAGGTGTTCCTTCTGTTCCTAACCGTTTCTTCGTTATTGGTGGGTGGAGTTTATTATGCGATACAGTCACTATTGCCTTCTGCTTCACCTACCCCTTCTTCTGAATCTAAACCTACTTCCACTGTTTCCCCTCATTCCTTTCATATCTTACCCCAACATGAACAGGTTAGACGCGCAGAATTTATGAACAATTCCTTCGTTCAGCTCCTTCATCAGCATCAGTTGGTAATGAATACTACCAATTGTTGGGTGTGTGGGTTAATGCCACACACCACCGATAGGGGAATTCCGTACTTGGTTCTTCCTTACAGTTCCCAGGGTTCAGCTCGAGCATTCCAAACAATGTTTCGTAGCGCACTAGATTCTTACCCCCATCAAGAGCCACGCACTGCAGATCATGGTCCTGGCCCGTACCATAAGCCTTTGGCAAGAGCGATTGCCGATTTAGATAGGGATATTTTCGACGCATCGCTTATTCCAGAGGAAGAGGTGCGAGCATACCGAGATCTGAGTGAGGCTGAGTATAGCATGTCAGTGGGTGATCGGCAGCTTAAAAGCTCGTCTCCGATCTGGATCGTACCCCATCTCGGTAATTTCTGTCTGAAAGGCCTAGGTCGAAGCCCGCGAGCTCAGCTTGGGAGGAGTGCCTGTACCGAAACATATGTTTTGCCGACGACCTCTTCCCCTGTTCTTCTGACTGCCAAGGGTACTTACTTTGTTTGTTATGATCGTGCATATACATGGCTGCCTCGTGACTTCTCAGGCACATGTTATATTGCAAATTTGTTGCCGCCGACCTTTACTGTTGGGTCGGATTATCACAAGACCAGAGTTGTGAGAGGCGTGATTAGCGAAGAGGACACTGCCGGTCAAGAAGCAGGAGACTTCTTTAAGGGTTTCTTGCCGTTTTGGGGACCTATCATCAATAGTAGGAACCTGAGACAGTTGACTCGAGTGGTGGAATCGACCGCTAATATCACTGCGAGTGCCCTTGGCAACATTACAGCAGAGCTTCAGGCTGACAGGCTTATGACGTTACAAATTCGTATGGTTTTAGACGTTGTCCTAGCAGACAGAGGTGGAGTATGTAAGGTGATCCATTCGAGTTGCTGCATTTTCATTCCTGACAACGCTCCAACTGTCTATCAAGCCATCTCGAAGTTGCATAAAATCTCCAAGTCCATACACGTGGATGTAGGGGATTGGACGCTACTAGGGTGGTTTTGGGGCCTGATGTCGACGTGGGGTAGGAAGATTCTGATGATCATTGGGGTTGTTGTAGCATTCCTGTTCACCTGCTGTCTTTGTGTGCAGTGTGGTCCTGCCTTATGTGGCCTCTGTGCTACAACGTGTATAAGACGGCCACCTGTTACCAAGGAAGCATTGATGGATAGGATAATGTTGCAGCAACATCTGGATGGTCTGATGAATATCGAGATCGATTCCGATTACGACTAGTGCTTGCCTACATGAGGGCAAAAGGAGCGTCTGAGGTTCCGTGACAATCGTAAGTGGTGTTTTTTGACTCACCCGAATATGGTCGAGTCTGATATCTATGAACCGCAAATGACGAGTTTAGTGGGTGTACGCATTTTCGCTGTGCTAGCCTAAACCGTTCGTTTGTTTCGTGGGTTTCTTTATCTGAACCCACGGGTTCCATTTTAGATATGGCATCCATTTTGTTTCTTGCCCTCAAGTAGCCTGCGAACGGACACTGTCCGCTTCGTGACCCTGGGATTCCCAAACTCCTGCAGAAGACACGTGTTCCTTTGAGGGTGTCTTTATGATGAGGGGGATGATACTGTAAGACAGAGGGCCCCGCTCGAGGCTCATCTTGCCGTGCCGGTCTATTGTCTCAGTTGTGCATTCATTAGGCACGTCTCCTTTGATCCCTGCAATCGTGTTTCCTGATACCACCCCTTTTACACTCTCTTCGATCTGTTCGCTATCCTTGTCTTCCTTTGCACCTGTTTCTGTTTCTTCCTTGATTCGTTTACAGCCGAACAGAATATGTTCCGGGCCCTGAATACATGAAAGCGACCCCCTATGAAATGTACTGTGGGAACCGGTTTGTAAACTTTTGTTCGCCATGTTATCTTATGACAAAATACTGTATAAAAGGAGCGATCCACAGATACAATTCGAAGCAGGCTCCGTGAACCTACATGCTATGTACTTCTCGTGATTTCTGTGTTCCCTGCAGTAAATAAACGCTCGAATCTTTGACGCCGAGGGAAGTGTCCCGTGTCTCTGTCATTTGTACGCCGGAACAGGTAACCCACGAAGGTTTCAGGTGTTATCCCTGGCACCGCTGGGGCTTAGAAAAACCCAGTCCTTCAACTATGAGATCCACTTACAGTACCTATATGAGAACTACATTTTTTATATTATGGTCATCACTTTTACTCACAATATAATTTTAAATAGCAGAGTAACTTTTATTAACTGCTCCCGTCTTCATAGGCCAATTACCTTCAGTTAAATTTTGGTTCTAAAAACACTAGGTAAGAATTTTTTAAGTCAAAAGGCAAACGTTGTTTGAAAGTCAAATGAGTATCATTACAGAAAGACCAACCTTTTCGACATTTTAAATAAGCTGTATAATGTCCTGATGTTGTTGAAGGACCGTGATGATGAATAATAGCTACAGTTACAAAGGTTCTTCCTGAAATTGATAACTGAGAAGCCAAAAAATTTTTAATAGAAGTTGGCAATTTCGTTCCATCAGGTCTACATCGTTGAAACATTAAAATGACATACTGTCCATAAGTTTGTATAAATAATGTGGACAGCATTGGACACTTACATTGGGTACACACCATATTATGATCAGCTGCTTTCACTAGATTATTAAAAGACACTGATTTGCAGTCTGGTAAAGTCAAATATATAAATCTTTCAGTGTCTATTCTAGTACTACTTGATACACTACAATTGTCGCAGTCATGCTGCCATTGGTAAGAAAGGCTGAAAAGATTTTTTACATCAACACCTTCATCTTTCAATACACCAAACATATACATTACAAGTTCCTGACAATCCTGCTGAATATTCTGTGAATTTTTTTTTTGACCTGAACATATGTCTAAAAGATTTCTAATTTCTGAAACACTTTCTGTTTTTGCTCTATCACTGCTACATTTCTGAAACACAGAATTCAATAAACTACAGAATCTTTGATCTCGATTTTCAACAATCTGTTCTTGTAAAGTTTTAAGGAAAAAAACAACATTAACCACTACATTAGCATAGCAGTTGACACCAGAACTGTTTTAAAACTGAAATCCAACAACATCTTCAACAGAATCCTTTTTCTTTCTGCTTACAATTACAGTTTCATCTATTTTTTGTCTTTTTGCTACTACCTCACTGCAATTATTCCATTTCTTCTTTTTCGGCCTACTACACGTTTTTCAAACAGAGGATATTGAGGCAAATGTGGAGCATACTCTCTTCTTAACCTATTGTATTCTTTAACACAATCTAAATCTGCACAAATATTTGTCTCATCACACTCAATCATGTACAATCCTGATAAAGTTCTGACTCGTGATAATGCCACATATGCCATACCCTCTTTAAACACAGAACTTCCAATGTTCACCAAAGCACAATCTACACTTAAACCTTGAGATTTATGAATTGTCACCGCATATGCCAAACAAACAGGAAACTGTTTTCGGCTAACATATAAGTCTTTTACAAGCAAAAATCTAGCAGAACAACGACTGATTTGTTGTACTTGCTCAATGCCATCAAATCTAATTTTTAAAAATTCAATTCCATCTCTATTTCTGTAATTCACAAAATCAACAACATGACCCATAGCTCCATTTACCAGACCTCTTTCAACATTTAAATTTCTTCTCAAAATGATACGACATTTAAACACACATTCAGAGTCTTTTCAAAACCAGCTGTTTTAGATATACTCTTCTTTAATGAATCCAATTTTGATTTCAAATTTTCTGACAAAATAATTGTTGCTCCCATATGCTCAATTTTATCTATTGCTTCCAGTTTCACAATCTCTTCATTTTATAACTTTAACATTTTGTTGTTGAATATGTAACATTCTTGTAGAGTTGGCATCAAACATATCCCAGATTTCTTCTCAGTAATTTTCTTAAAAATATTCTCTGGAAGAATGTTTTCATTTGGATACAAATTTGAAATTAATCGAGCATGTAAAGCTTCTTTCCCATGCTCACTTACTTTTCCGATTCTTACATTTAGTAGAATATTTTTATAATCTTCATCCTTTGCCTGTCGCAATTTTTGAAGCAGTTCTGCATATTTGAAATTTAACCATATATTAACGTTTCCAATGCTTCCAAGGGACTTCCTGGTATCTTCATGCGAGAGCATTTTAAACACTGGTTGTCCTTTTACTGGAGTCAACTGCAGTAGATCTCCAAAAACAATAATGTGTTTTCCTCCAAATAACACATCATACTCTGTTCTAAGAATTTCTTGCATTCTCAAATGCACAAAAGCAAGCATTAGATTTGAGACCATGCCTACTTCATCAATGATAAGAAGTTTCATTTTCTTCAGGACTCTGGAAACTTCAGAACACGCATCTCCAGATAGCTTGTTATAATGCAATTTATTATCATGCTCAACTGGCAGCACCAGTAAACGATGTAGAGTAATCCCTCTAATGTTATGTGCTGCCAGTCCTGTTGGAGCGGTTACAACACAAGACAGCGGTGATTCAGTCCTTTTCTGCAGATAAGTTAAAATGGCTTTAATCAGAACATTTTTTGTGTTCCTGCTTCTCCACTTACGTACAGTTGGACAGGATTAAATGATGTACATGAGCACTCTTTTTTCTCATGTCTGAATCCATGTTCAATCTGTTCTGTGACTTTGTCATATATCTTTTTCTGCTCAACGTTTAGTTGCTTTACCAAATCTTTTAAGTTAACTACATCCTCTTGAGCTTGTTCCATAGCTCTTTCCACCTCATCCATGGCAGTGGCAGCTTCATTTTGGATAATTGGTCCTCCTAGTGGATCCTGACTCAATGAAGCAGAACTCTGACTGTCTTGAGAACTGTCTCTTGCAATCTCTTCAGCAATTGTGGCTTCTTGCTCTATTTCTTCGTTCAACATTTGCAGATAATTTGGAAAAACAGGACATTCTATGGTATCCTTGGTTGCATTAAAAGAGTCTTCGAAACAGAGAAAATCTCCAAGTAGTTCCTCTTCTGTACGCCATGGCTTAAAGAGTTTCAAAAGAGCTAAATAGTAAAATTCTCTTTTGTCTAGAGATTCGCAACTCAATTTTCGATGATTAATCAAATGTCCTTTTCTCTGCTTCACTAGACATCCTTCATACCCAATGACAGCATATTTTCCATTATTGATATCTTCTGTGATGTTCCTCTTATAACTATAGTTTTGCAGAACTTCATACAAACAAGTGTTCTCAATTTGGATAGTATGTATCCAACATGTTTGTCTTCAAAATATCTGTACTGTTTGGTTCTTTCTCCGCCAAATACTCAATTTCTTGTACAGATTTTAATACTCGGTTTCGTGTTGCAGCAAGACCTAGACTCACCCAAATGATTGATCTAGATTTGGCATAGGGACTTGCTGATGATAACCGATCAGAACATTCATATGCTCCAATTTCTCGATGCGACAACATCTTCAGACTGAAACTGTATAATTTTTTACTTATACTCTTTTCATGTGAAATGTCCTCCCACATTTCCTTCAGTTCTGTCTTTTCTTTTTTTGTGATGTAAGACATCACATATCGAGCCACAGCAATAGAGTTGTCAGCAACTAACTGAATATCCATGTTAGCATTCCACATCGACAAAATTACTGGGTTGTAGCCATTAATATACTTGGACTCTTCGTTTCTTTTTATATTGTATGTATTTTTTGGTGATTTCCTCATCACAGTATGTCACAGAGAAGACATCAAATTATTTCCTCTTCCTTTAGAAATCACTGGTCGTGGAAGCGCAAAACGACATTTTGTGTAGAACTTATCCTTGTTTCTAAATTTTCGACGACAGTACTTTCCACAACGATGGGATTGAAAGCGTAAAACGTGTTGCCTTAAACTATTTTCTTCAGTAGTTTTCGGAACAACACATGTTGAATACTCTTCAATGAAACTCATCACTGTGTCATCCAAATCAGTTCCAAATTTGGGTGCATCTTTAATCCATAACAACATATGTATATGAGGAGCACCTCTCACTTGATACTCCTTCCTCCAAAAGAAATCCAAAACCTCTCCAAGGGGAGGATTTTTTTTGTTCGTAATAAAAGACATCATAGCTTCAAATCTATAATTAAAATATCTGCATACATTCACTGGATCCAAAGTACACAGCTCTCCAGGTGTTTTGAATTCTATATTTTGTATGTTTCCATTTGCCTCTCGTAGAAATTGAAGTAAGTCATCCCATGCATACTCAGCACAGCTAAGAGTGAGGAACCATGTAGGAGTTCCTAAGTTTCTTAGCATACATTTCAAATCCCCATGACGACGGAACCAATACTCGTTTGTTCCACGCTGACATGCCATGAGATTGATTAGCTGAGATTTCAAAATACTGTCTTGCAGATTGACTTTCTCCATAAAGTCCCTGCCGAAACATTTTGCAGATTAGCTCCACTTTTCAGTATATGATTAACTGCATAAGAAAGCACAGACAAGTCACTTTCATACAGTAGATGAAACAAATACGGATTGCATTGACGAAACCTTGGATCTTCAGCATATAATCTTAAAGTCTGGTATTCAGCTGCAGGAATTTGAACTGGTCAATCATCATATCGTCCACCTCGACCTGTTGGAAATAACTGTGGAAAACAACGAGCTTCCAAACTTTCTTCCCATACACTAATAGGACTTCCTTTTGTTGCTTTCATTTGAAACAAGTCAATTGCATTCCCCATTACTTCTTTGGAATGCAAAGGATGAACAGTATAATGTTCATATATTTCTTCACTTCTAGACACATCAACTTTTTCAATTTGGCCGGCTGAACAATCACTGTCCTCTTCTGTAGCTGTTTCCTCTACTCCAACACATACATGTTTGTAGTACTCATTGTTTTTGACCAAATACAACGTTGCCTTTTTGACTTTCCTAACATCCACTAAATCTTGCCAGATTTTCTTACACTTTGTCGGAATCCCTTTAACTAGAATAACCAGAGGTTCCTCTTCTACTCTTTCTACACCAATTGTATCAATATTTTTCTTGACATCTAGAGGCAAATAGCAATTTCCCTATCTTAGGCTCCATGCGAACAATAGCCTGAAAAGGATGGACACATTGAATCAAAATAGATTCATAAGTATTTAAATCCATCAATTCAGAAGGAATATCTATCAACTGAAGATTATTATGAACAGCTCTAGCAGGCATTCTGTTTCCATTTAATTTTTTTAAACAATAATTACAAATACGCTGATCAAAACTCAAATCAAAAGAATTCTCCACCAACAAATAAGTTACAAAATCCTTCCATTCACTATTGCTTTCCATTTCACTTTGTGCATATAAATCAACTAACCTAGTCTGAATCTTATAATGAGTCCGTCGACAACACACACAAGTTAAATTGGGCCTTTCACTTGATTTCACCTTAAACTTGGTAATTTCCTCGTCAAACTTTTCTATACTTGAAATCTGTACATTGTCTTCCAAATTACCTTCTATTACTATATTCATTTCTACACTGTCCTCTTTGTCCCCAAAATAACAAAACTCAATTTCTTCACAAATCCTCTTCACATCTAATTCAGATCCATGCAAAAGAGCACTGTTTAACTCTTTAAGCTTAAGTGCTGGACCTTTTGCATAATACAACCTTCTCACTAATTTCCTCACTTTATTATGATGCACTGCTAACATTCTAAAATGATGAAAAACACTCTGACATACTTTTCTAGAAAGACAAGCCAGTGAATGAACATGCTAACCTGTGTTTTCTCTCACTCTGCAAGGATCTAACTCTTGCAAAATCTTCATTTTCTGCTTTACCCTTTTCTTACTATATGTACGTAAGAAATTACAAAGCAAATTGATTGAATCCTGTTGCACACTACAAATACTACTACACTTCCATGTGTATACTGTACCCTTAGTACGTCTCCCTAAAACTTCATCCGTTAACACCTCTTCTACATCTCTAGACACAAGTTTCTCTTTTTCCATCGGACAACCGTCTTTCACCTCATATGCTCGACCACTGGTGTCAACTGCATGCACCAAATAATTTTCCTGGAAGTAACTCTCCTCATTAAAAAATAGCTCAGAACTTGAACTATGCATCCATTCTCCCTAAAATACTTCACAAAAATTAGTCCGATTAATTATTCTTTTCCATCTACTGTTTGATTTGAAAACATCAATTGCCTTGTTAAGTATCCTAATTCTATTGATTACTAAAATAAATAAATGTTTCTTAACTTCAAAAGCCTGATCAACAATCTTCCCTACACCTTTCTTTTTTGTTTGTAAAAAGCAGCTCTCTGTTTTCCTTTCTTTACATTTTTTAAGAAATTTAAAACTACCCTATTGCGAAACATTCGTCTACGAATGTCCCTAAATTGATTTTGCCTTCTATTGCTATCCGTACTCTTCTCTCCTGCTCCAGTACTAACATTTTTGAGGGGCCTCTCCTTCCTTTTCAAATTTGCTCTTTCCTTCGGTATATTTACATTCTCTTTAAGAAAAAAATTCCTCTACATATGTTCCGAAAAAAAGACTTAGTTGTCTTACCAGGAGCTTTTTTTGTGTTTTTTGAAGTAGTTGTTGTAGGTGAGTCCTTGAATTCCATTGCAGTTTTAGTTTTTTTCCGTATGGCAGCTTTCCTTCTCCTTTGCCTTGACGGCATATTTGCTTACTTTTGAAATGTTGATTTGAATCTGTGGTAAAGAAAAAAATAACACATTATAGACCACTATTAGCAAACAACAAAGCAATGACAATAAGCAAACAATATACACACTAATTTACAACATATCTAAGTTTATTCCACAGCAACTATATAACCAGGAGTAAGACAGAGAAAAACAGCTAGAGGGAGTAACAAAAAGACACAGAGAGACTCAGACAAAGAAACAGATAGAGGAAGTAAAACATAGAGAAGGACTAACACAGAGAGAGTGTATAATATGTTGTAAGACAGAAAAAGGATGTAATAGGGTGTAAAACAGAGAGAGGATGAAAGAGGATGTAAGACAGGGAGAGGGTGTTAGAAGGGAAAAGGTTGTAAAAGAGATTAAAACAGAGAGAGCCTGTAAAAGGAGAGACTGAGAGTAAGTTTGAGAGAGGGTGTAAGAGGAACTAAATCAGAGAGAGGATGTTACAAGAAGTAGGTCACACAAAGGGGTGTAACAGGAAGAGAGAAAAAAGTCAGAAAGAGGGAGAAAAGGTATAAAACAAACAAGAGGTGTAATAGGGAGGAACTCAAAAAGAGAATATTACAAAGAAAAAGGTTGATTAGATAGTATCTGCATGATTCAAAAAATATATTAGCACATTTCACAATCATGTCACCTGTGTTTCCTCAGATTAGTAAACAGATTGAGCAGATGAGGTGAGGCCTATCCAGGGGTGCAAATGAGGTGAGACCTGTATCTAAGAATGCAGTGGACTGGACTTCATGAAGCCTCTCCCCCACTGCATTCTTAGACACAGACCTCACCTCCTTTGCACCCCTAGACACACTTCTCTCCCAATACACTTTTGAACACAGGCCTCACCTCCTCTGCACCCCTATACAAGCCTCACCTCATCTAAAACCTTGAGCAGGCTTTACCTCATCTGCCCCCCTGAACAGGGCTCACCTCATCTACAATCCTGGACAGGCCTCAACTCATCTACACTATTTATTCCTTCTCAAAAAAGTAAAAACTATTTTTTTGCCCCAAAATCATTTTTCGCATCACATTTAAGAAACACAGCACAGGTCCTATGTACAAGCATGCATTTTCACTCCTGAAACCTCGCTATTTCACAAAAGACAATTCCTCTATCTTGCATATGTTGGAAATCAAGCATTATCCAAAAACATGACACAAACCAACCAGAACGAAGCTCAATCTGCATCCTTATCTGAGGTAATGCAGGTGACATCATTGTAAAAGGTTCAAATATATTTATTTAATTAGGCAAACACTAAAAATTCCTTCTCAAAAATATAAAAGTCATTCATTTACCCCAAAATCGTTTTTTAAATAACATTTTAGAAACACAGCACAGGTCCTATGTACAAGCATTCCATGTCACTAGAAAAACTTCTAAATTTTACATAATGCAATTCCCCTATGCTGCAAAACCTATTTACCAAGCATTATCCAAAATCATGACACAAACCAACCAGAAAGAAGCTCAATCTGCATCCTAATCTGAGGTAATGCAGGTGACATCATTGTAAAAGGTTCAAATATATTTATTTAATGAGTCAAACACTAATAATTCCTTCTCAAAAATATAAAAGGCATTCATTTACCCCAAAATCGTTTTTTAAATAACATTTTAGAAACACAGCACAGGTCCTATGTACAAGCATTCCATGTCACTAGAGAAACTTCTCAATTTTACATAATGCAATTCCCCTATGCTGCAAAACATATTTACCAAGCATTATCCAAAATCATGACACAAACCAACCAGAAAGAATCTCAATCTGCATCCTAATCTGAGGTAATACAGGTGATATCATTGTAAAAGGTTCAAATATAGATATTTAATGAGGCAAACACTAATAATTCCTTCTCAAAAATATAAAAGGCATTCATTTATCCCAAAATCGTTTTTTAAATAACATTTTTGAAACACAGCACAGGTCCTATGTACAAACATTCCATGTCACTAGAGAAACTTCTCAATTTTACATAATGCAATTCCCCTATGCTGCAAAACATATTTACTACGCATTATCCAAAAACATGACACAAACCAACCAGAAAGAAGCTCAATCTGCATCCTAATCTGAGGTAATGCAGGTGACATCATTGTAAAAGGTTCAAATATATTTATTTAATGAGGCACACGCTAATAATTCCTTCTCAAAGATATAAAAGGCATTCATTTACCCAAAATTCGTTTTTTAAATAACATTTTAGAAACACAGCACAGGTCCTATGTACAAGCATTCCATGTCACTAGAGAAACTTCTCAATTTTACATAATGCAATTCCCCTATGCTGCAAAACCTATTTACCAAGCATTATCCAAAAACATGACACAAACCAACCAGAAAGAAGCTCAATCTGCATCCTAATCTGAGGTAATGCAGGTGACATCATTTTAAAATGTTCAAATATATTTATTTAATGAGGCAAACACTAATAATTCCTTCTCAAAAATATAAAAGGCATTCATTTACCCCAAAATCGTTTTTTAAATAACATTTTAAAAACACAGCACAGGTCCTATGTACAAGCATTCCATGTCACTAGAGAAACTTCTCAATTTTACATAATGCAACTCCCCTATGCTGCAAAACCTATTTACCAAGCATTATCCAAAAACATGACACAAACCAACCAGAAAGAAACTCAATCTGCATCCTAATCTGAGGTAATGCAGGTGACATCATTTTAAAAGTTTCAAATATATGTATTTAATGAGGCAAACACTAATAATTCCTTCTCAAAAATATAAAAGGCATTCATTTACCCAAAAATCGTTTTTTAAATAACATTTTATAAAGACAGCACAGGTCCTATGTACAAGCATTCCATGTCACTTGAGAAACTTCTCAATTTTACATAATGCAATTCCCCTATGCTGCAAAACCTATTTACCAAGCATTATCCAAAAACATGACACAAACCAACCAGAAAGAAGCTCAATCTGCATCATAATCTGAGGTAATGCAGGTGACATCATTGTAAAAGGTTCAAATATATTTATTTAAAGAGGCAAACACTAATAATTCCTTCTCAAAAATATAAAAGGCATTCATTTACCCCAAAATCATTTTTCAAATAACATTTTAGAAACACAGCACAGGTCCTATGTACAAGGATTCCATGTCATGTTTTTTAACTCACCCTCTCCTGCATCCAGGGACCTCTCCCCTGCCACAGCCTTTCCCGCACAGCCGAGCTTGACGCTGCAGCGGACACAGGACTCCCCGTTCGCCGCCTTCAGCGGCCGCTCCCCCGGCCACGCCCACTTATTTGGCCACGCCCACCTGGAACCTTCATAGGAGCTGACTACGAGCTCAAATCACACGGATTCCTCCCCTGCCTTCCGCGGGAGTGACAGCTAAGCCCTGATTCCTTTTTAATATCCAGCTAGCATAGCGCTCGCTTAGCGCTTTTTTAACTCACCCTCTCCTGCATCCAGGGACCTCTCCCCTGCCACAGCCTTTCCCGCGCAGCCGAGCTTGACGCTGCAGCGGACACAGGACTCCTCGTTCGCCGCCTTCAGCGGCCGCTCCCCCGGCCACGCCCACTTATTTGGCCACGCCCACCTGGAACCTTCATTAGGAGCTGACTACGAGCTCAAATCACACGGATTCCTCCCCTGCCTTCCGTGGGAGTGACAGCTAAGCCCTGATTCCTTTTTAATATCCAGCTAGCATAGCGCTCGCTTAGCGCTTTTTTAACTCACCCTCTCCTGTATCCAGGGACCTCTCCCCTGCCACAGCCTTTCCCGCGCAGCCGAGCTTGACGCTGCAGCGGACACAGGACTCCCCGTTCGCCGCCTTCAGCGGCCGCTCCCCCGGCCACGCCCACTTATTTGGCCACGCCCACCTGGAACCTTCATAGGAGCTGACTACGAGCTCAAATCACACGGATTCCTCCCCTGCCTTCCGCGGGAGTGACAACTAAGCCCTGATTCCTTTTTAATATCCAGCTAGCATAGCGCTCGCTTAGCGCTTTTTTAACTCACCCTCTCCTGCATCCAGGGACCTCTCCCCTGCCACAGCCTTTCCCGCGCAGCCGAGCTTGACGCTGCAGCGGACACAGGACTCCCCGTTCGCCGCCTTCAGCGGCCGCTCCCCCGGCCACGCCCACTTATTTGGCCACGCCCCTTTTTGGCCCTACAAACCATGTGTTTCCACCGTATGCGCAGCGGACGGGCGCAGCGGGCACGCCGTTTGCGCGCCAAAGGTGCGCCTAAGGCAAGCCCGTCTGCGCCCGTCCGCGACCGGCCGGGACCAGGGGCTACGGATCCTGCCCCTCTTGTGTCCTATACCTCCGCTCAACTATCCGCACTCATGGCCCCCATTCCTGCCTCTCCTTTGTTAGTCTCACGTATTGCTTCACTTGGCCTTTCTGCGCCTCCTTGTTCAACTTCATCCCCCTCCTCCTCTCCCCCCACCTTTCCTCTGACGGTTCATCAGGTATCCTCTTCTCTCATACCGTCACCCCCTGTAGTTTCTGCTCTACTGCTAAACACCCGGTCAGCAGTTAAGCATCAAACTGAACTTTTCAACCTCCTATATTCAGACTGCCCTGATTATCTTTTTCTCACGGAGACTTGGTTCTCTTCTGATTCACTCCCCGACCTTTTAGCTATTCTTCCTGACACACACTATGCCCTCCGAATGGACCGCCCGGCCGGTAAAACTGGCGGTGGAGTGGCAATGATTATACGATCCTCGCTGAAATTCCAGCTTCTTGATCACTCTCCAATATCCAACGTGGATTTCCTGGTCGCCCGGTCCACTAATCTTGTCGATCCCCTCACTTTTGTCCTTGTCTACCGGCCCCCTCTGTCCATGCCTCAATTTGTTCCCCTACTACAAGATATTTTGGCCACTTTGGCAGTGAATACCTCAGCAGTTGTCCTATTAGGAGACTTCAATTACTGGCCTGACGATCCTCGAGAAAGTCTAGCTTCTAAAGATTTTTCTGCAACTCTCCAGTCTCTAAACTTTCTCCCTCACATTTTTTCACCCACTCACGTCAAGGGTCACACCCTGGACCAAATTTGGTCCCTGCGTCGCCCCCTCTCCGTTCTCTCTACCCTTCCCTGTCTCTGGTCGGATCACTTTTTAATTTCTTTTAATATTCCCCTTCCCTCTTTCACAAAACCCCCTCTCCCCAAAAACCAGTCAGCCCGCTGCTGGAATCAGACAGATCTCTCTCTTCTCTCTTCCTCTCTGGCCTCCACTGTACCCGACATGACGGACCTCTCTCTGGAAGATCAAGCCGACGCTGTTCGTGCCTGGTTATCCTCCTCCTGCGACCTTGTCGCCCCCCTTAAAAACATCAAATCTGTGCGGCCCCATGAGGCTCACAGATGGTTCACGAGTGAACTCAAAGAGCTCAAACTCAATCTCAGGCGATCGGAGCGCCACTGGAAGCATAACTACTGTCCCATTCTCCGCATTAAATAGAAATCATTGCTTAACAGTTACAAAAAAGCCATTATTTCGGCGAAAACAGTATACTTTTCTGAAAAGTTGCCCGCTCCTCTAACAAATCCCGAGAGATCTTTTCACTTGTCAAACAACTCGCCACATCTGATCGCACTAACGCTAGTTTTGCCCCATCCCTTTCGTTCTGTCTTTCCCTCAACAATTACTTCATCGATAAAATTACCATTATCAAAGCTAACATCCCCGCAGTCTCACAAACCCAGGTCATCCCCCTTCTTCCCCCCCGCCTCTTATATTAGATCACTTCCCCCCCATTTCTGCTGTACAATTTTCCGCTCTGCTTGTCAAGGTCAAGTCAGGATCACCAGCTGATTGCGCGCCGGCTCGGATCCTTCAAACCCTTTTCTCTCACTCTCCTGGACCCCCCCTTACATTACTTAACTCTTCCCTGGCTCTCGGATCTGTTCCTTCCTCCTTCAAAGCTGCTACTGTTCTCCCTATAATAAAAAAACCTGGCCTGGACCCTTCCTCACCCTCCAACTTCAGGCCCATTTCCCTCCTTCCCTATCTGGGAAAGATTGTGGAAAGCCATGTCACTTCCTGCCTATCCTCACATATTGAGAAGCATGGCCTTTTGGCTTCCCACCAGGCGGGTTTCCGCCCGGGTCACTCTACCGAGACCGTTGTCACCGCTGTCTTGGACGAGCTTAAGGGCAAGGTCGACTCCAATCTCCCCCAGGCGCTGGTGCTCCTCGACCTGTCGGCTGCGTTTGACACGGTTGACCATGCCATTCTTCTCGACCGTGTCAGCGCAGCCGGCATCAGGGGGGTAGCACTCTCCTGGTTGAAGTCCTTGCTCCAGGACAGGTCCCAGGCAGTCCAGCTTGCTGGTTTCTCTGCTCCCCCCTGCTCCCTTGCGTGTGGGGTCCCCCAAGGCTCCTCTCTTTCCCCCCTTCTCTTTAAATTTTACATCTACCCTCTTATTTTCTCCCTCCGCGAGCTGGGGGTCTCCGTGTACAACTACGCTGACGACCTCCAGCTCATCTTTGATCTTTCTACCCCTGATTCCTCTTCTTTTTTTAGTTCCACTTTAGTCTTTATTTCGGACTGGATGACCACAAATCACCTCAAACTAAATCCTGACAAGACGGAGCTTGTCCTCACTGGTGGTCCCTCTAATCCCTGGTCCCCTACTTATTGGCCACTTTCTCTTGGATCCCCCCCTCTTCCAGTCCCCTCTGTTCGCACCTTAGACATCAAGGTCAGCAGTGACCTTTCCATGCATTCCCAAGTTAGCTCTGTAATTTCATCTTGTTTCTTATCCCTCCGTCTCATTCGCAAAATTTCCTGTTTTTTTACCACTGAAGCCCTCAAATCCATCATTACAGCCCTCATCACCTCTCGTCTCGATTACGGGAACGCTCTTTACTCCGGCATCCCCGCCTTTGAAATGCGCCGGCTTCAGGCCATCCAAAACTAGGCTGCCCGGCTCATTTTTCACCTCCCCAAATTCTCCCACGTCACGCCCGTCCTGAAGTCCCTTCACTGGCTTCCTGTACGCTTTCGCACTTCTTTTAAGTTAGCCTGCCTAGCCTTTTTAGCCTTCACCCATTCCGCCCCTCTCTTTATCGTTTCTTTGATCACTCCCTATACTCCCTCTCGCACTCTTCGGTCATCTTCTCTACTCCTTCTTCAAGTTCCCCGCTACCGTAAAGCCCGTATCGGTGGCACCCGTTTCTCGGTTCTGGCTCCCCAGTATTGGAATAGACATCCATTATCTATCCGTTCAATCCCCACTTACCCAGCTTTTCGAAGGCATTAAAAACCTTTCTTTTTCTTCAGGCCTTCCCCGGTTAGTCCCTTCGGTTGTATTGCAGAATCCGTCTCCCCCCCCCCTCAGCGCCAGGAAGCCGCTCGGCCACAGTGCGCTTTATTAAGTTCCTTTTTTCATTTCATTTCATTTCATGTCACTAGAGAAACTTCTCAATTTTACATAATGCAATTCCCCTATGCTGCAAAACATATTTACCAAGCATTATCCAAAAACATGACACAAAACAACATTAAAAAAAATCTGCTTCCAAATCTTCTCCAAAGAGCATACAAGTCTCTATCTAAATTAAATGAATCATTTCTTACCTTTACAAATGCTTTGGAAGATAGAGAACAATGTCAGACACACACACCAATTTTTCTTTAGCAGAGCAAAAGGTATGCACTCCACACACTGCAACCATGACTGGCACAGAAAATCTCTAATTCTACACAGATATGCCTCATTTCAACCAATCAAAACTCTTCCCTCACTATTTTCAAACCAACACCCTTCCCCCTCAGCCCTTTCTATCTGTTACCATAGCAACTCCCTCCTTACTGAACTCTCAGGTTCAAAAGTTTATTCTACAATGTTGCAAATGAACTAAGCAAGGATGTTTGACCTCTCAATACACCAGCTTATCCGATGAAATGTTTCTTTAATTGACTTTTTCTGAACCATTCAAATTGCTTCTTTCACAAAACACAACCATGCACCCTAACCTTTAGTTTTTAACTATCTGAATCCACCAATCATTGCTTGTGATTCAAGAGCAGTAAAACTCCACAATTATTTTTTTCTAAACTCCTACTGTTCAAACTGCCATTTCATTCCCACATTTCATCTAACTGCACCAGAACCTTCTCTCACCATGTATTCTGTCTGGATTATTGGACATAGCTACATCCACTGGGCTCAAAGGTATGCAGCTAGCAGAATTTCCACAACCTTGATTTACCAAATGTGGACATCAAATGGATTGGCCAGAGAGGATTGAGATGTCACCAATTGACACCATTGGTGAAAACTTTTTTGCATCTGCCAAACCCTGACCTCTTAATAGTGCACTGTGGTGGAAATGACTTGGGCACTTTGACTGGGGTAGGTCTGGAAATGCTTTTAAAGGACACCTTTGATCAATTGATGGCACTTTTTCCACAAACTGCCTTGGTATATTCCAATATATGTCAAAGACAGAAATGGAACTGGTCCAACCAATTTTGTCCACAATTTGAGAAAGCACGGAAACATGTGAATAAATCTGTTTCTGCTTACATGAGAGACTTTGGAATGGGTTCAATATACAACAATAACTTGCGTTTCAACATGCAAGATATCTACAGAGAAGATGGTGAGCACTTCTCAGTTGAGGGGAATAGAATATTCCTCCTGAATTTAAGACTGTGCATTGGAGCCTACTTGTAGGTACCTAAATCAGCCACAGAACCCAAAAGCTCTTTTCAGAGCTACCCTACCTCTGATCACTCAAAATTATTATCTTTCTCTAACTTTTTTCACTATTTTTCACCAAAGTACGATCCCCGGTACGCTTCCCGGTGCGCGTACCGGGTGCTCCCCCGCGAAATGTTAAAATTTTTTTTTATTTTGGCCTATATGGGCCTCCTAAATTCCCCTCAGAAAACCTAGAGGGTTAGGGGCTGTCTACCGTGCCCCCTTCTACCCATTCCCAACGTTGTTTGTCCTCCATTTTGTGCTTCAATTGCACCGAAACACAAGATGGCGGACTCCTGTAGCGCTCCCGGTGCGCGTACCGGAGCGCGCACCGGTAAGCGCTCCCCCAAAAAATGTGGGAAGTTAATTTACATAAAAACCACTGGAGACACTTTCACCAAATATAGAATAGGCCCTACTACATAGCAGTCCCTACCATTTACCCAAATTTGGTGGTATTCCATTGAGCCATTTAGGCTGTAGCCCTGTCTAAATATCCTGAGGTAAATTACATGACAAAAACACATATGAAACTGTTGGAATTTACAACCAATTAAAATGTTACTTACGTTTTGTACTTTTATGTGCTGACATTTGATTGGTTTAGTACATAAATATATATGAAAAATGAGAGGGAAACACAGCCATTTTGACTAATACTACCTGAGGTACATTTTGAAAGAATTTTGACAGAAAACTTCAACTCCTTTGAAAAAGGTAAGTTGTTAATTTGGAAGGGGAACTATGTTGTGCACTTTAAGTTAATTTGGGAAAACGTTTTCTGATAGTTATATACAGTCCCTCTGTAAGAGTTAGAGATTGAGATAGACTTCTCTGTTATAATTATGGATTGAGTTAGGCTTCTCTGTATAATTATGAATTTACTTAGGCTTCATCACATGCACTTTTTAATAGTTCTACTTCCTCCCTGAAACCATACACTGCCCAAAACTTACTTCACTGTTAAAAACTCAGAAGTACCTGTCTGAACTTAAACCCAACAGTACCCTAACTCTACTAATATAGTTAATTTTTATGCAATTTTCAGAAAGAAAATGGAAGGAGAAAAACAATCAACTGTTATTTCTTTCGAAATAAAGGTGGAAAATCCAGAAGAACAAACAGATGAATTTGATTTCATAGATGAATCTTTGGACCAACAGTTAATAGAATGTTTGGAACAAATA
Organism: Lissotriton vulgaris; assembly: GCF_964263255.1. Lineage (NCBI taxonomy): Eukaryota > Metazoa > Chordata > Amphibia > Caudata > Salamandridae > Lissotriton > Lissotriton vulgaris. Next base: position 1,087,346,285 of record NC_141696.1, on the reverse strand, counting down.
GAATCATGTACTAATAATTATGAGGAAATTCCGGACAATATTAGAAGTTTTATTAAATTTTGAAAAAGAATCAGAAGAATACATTTATATTTAATAATTAAAAATTGTTTGAGACATTATTCATTTTTATATGTAATTCATGAAGTAGTACCAAAATGATTATATTATAAAATGAGACTTATAGTATACTGTGCAACTTTTTGTGTGTTACATAGTAAGTTTACTCATAGTTACTACCTTTCTCCCACTATATTATCTCCAATGTGTATTTTACATCTCTTTTTCATCATAAGGGAGCAGGATAGACTACACATGATCCCCTAGGACTTCTCAGGGAGTGCTTTTAGGATCTGTTTCTGCTTTCCTGACAGACTATGTTATGGATTCCATATACCACAATAACTTCTATAACAACATGCAAGATATCTACAGAGGAAACAGTGTACATTAAATTTAAGTCTCTACATTGGTACCTACATGTAGGTACTTAAATAAAAAACAACAAAAAGATTTTTTTTTTAAAACAGCTACTTTCTTTTTAAAACTGTCATTCTTTTTTCTCCATGGTACGCTCCCCGGTACGCTCCCCGGTGCGCGTACCGGGCGCTCCCCCCGCGAAAATCGAAAAAATGTTTATTTATTTATTTTATTTTTTTCCCGCGGAGCCCTTTTATAGCCCCCACATCAAACCTAGGGGGTCAGGGGGGGTCTACTCTGCCCCCTTATGGTCATTTACCCCTTTGTTTTTGCCACCTCTTGTGTCTCGATCTTACCGAGACACAAGATGGTGGCCATTCCGGACTGTTTCGAATGTTTACAGACACCCGAGAGCCAATCAGCTTTCTGCACTGGTACACTCCCCGGTGCGCATACCGGGGCGCGCTTACAGATATATATATTTTTTTGAACATAAATTACTCAAAGTCCTCTGGAGCACATTTCTTGAGACCTAGCAAAGGCACATCGGGCTACCAGTCCCTACAATTTTGCCAAGTTTGGTGGAAATCCATTCAGCCGTTCGGGCTAAAAGTGAGGTTGACCGCCCTATAGAAATTAACATTGGGAAAACACGTTTTGGGACCCCCCTTTTATCTTGGCCCCCGCTTGACAAATCCCCCCCAAACTTTCAGGGAAAGACCGAAGCGCCGCGAGGCAAATTTGAGGAAATTTTCAGGCAGATTCCTCAACCAGCGCCAAAGTTATTCCCAATAGAATGTTATGATTTTGCATTGAAAAAAATCCTAACTATAACTACCTACTGGCGACCGCCAGTAGGTAATATATATATATATATATATTACCTACTGGCGGTCGCCAGTAGGTAGTTATATATAGAACCTAGTTTCCGTAGGAAAAGCATTTTTTGATTTGCTAATAAATTTGGCGTTGTTTGACGAATCTTCGTGAAATTCCCCAAAAATATGCACTCATCCATTGACTCAGACACTACAGATACACTCATCTATTCACTCAGGCACTAACCATGCAGTCGTCAACTCATGCAGGCACTACTTCTCCAGTTATGCAATGACCCAGGCACTACCCATGTACTTATCCATCCAGCACAAGTCTTGCACTAAAAGGAAGACACAGTAATTGTCCTTGTATTATTTCTTTCACACGGGCACTACCCATCGAGTCATCCAATCACACAGCCAGTACCCCTGCACTTATGCAATCACTCAGGCACTACCCACGCAGTCATCCAATCACCCAGGCACTTTTTTTAATTCAACCATTTACTCAGGAAGTATCTATGCACTCATTCATTTACTCAAACACTACCCCTGCAATCATGCAATCACCCAGGCACTACCCATGCACTTGTGCAATCACTTACCATGCAGGTATGCAATCACTCAGCCATTAATCTTGCACTCAACCATTCAACGAGGCACTACCCATGCACTCATTCATTCCCCCAGGCACAACTCATGCACTCGTCAAATCACCCGGACATTACTTTTGAAATCATCCTATTAATCATGCAGTACCCATTCACCTCTCCAATCACCCAGGCAGCACCCCTGCACTCATGCAAGCACCCAAGCACTATTCATGAACTCATGCAATCACTCAGGCACTACTGTTGAACAGATTCATTCCCTCAAACACCACCTATGCACTAATTCACTCACTGAGACACTACTTAAAAACAATGTTAACTTTAATCATACACACATTCATACAAGCAATCACTTTCATTATGTACATTTTTTCTATTTTTTACCAGTTTAGGTGGTTCTATTAGAACCTTTTTTTTATAGATTTTTTAAATTTTTTTTGCATTTTCATATTATATTTTTGGCAGTTTTTCGTTGTTTTTTAAAACAAAGAATAAAAGTAAAAGAGTCAAACTCTGCTGTTTCTGTTTAACATAGAAACATAAGCAAAAATAATAAATCAAAATTTATGACCTTTAAGGAATGTTTTGATGGCAACAAAATACAGCTATCCTACACACAGTGGATGGCAGCCTCTACCAACTCCAGAACTATCAGGGCTTGTGGAGTGGTCGAAACACCCCCTGCAGATGTTGATGGTTGTTATCGATCATTGTTGGCTGCTTCCTCTTGACTTTGACACTCCACCTCATGGTCCAGGTGAATATGATGGATGGTCTCCAGTTCTTTCTTCAAAGAGGAAGTACTACAAGAGTACATCTTCTCTGAGCCTCTTGACAGCACTTTGTGACAGATAGTGCATGTCACCTTTCCTGCGTTTATTTTTTTTTGCCTTCCGGCACAGTGAAAAAGACCCATATCGCACTCCCTTTTCTCTTCCTCACTGGTTCCTGCACCTCCCCCATTTCCTCCTCCTGGTCCTCAGAGAATGCTGATGCCATTTTCAGTTTGAAAAAATTAAAAACTCCCCCATGAAATCAAAATTCACAGATCCTACAAAATAGATAATGTTCAATTAGACACAACCAAAAAAAACGACTGTAAGAGGTCTTGGTTCCACCCACCAAGAGAATGAAAACATGTTTAACCAATGACAAGCTTTCTTTCTATGTCACATGGAGTCGCGTAGTGGTCGCGCACCCTACGTGTATCTGTCGTGCACCCGTGAAATGTACTTAATGTCATCTAAAACTGTAAATTACTGTCATGAAATTGTGTTTCAAAGTATTTGAATGAAAACACTTTATGCAAAACAGATAGTTCAAATAGCAATAATCATATTTTATACTTTTAAAATTACGACGGAGTCGCGTCCCCCTACGCGAACCTGGAAATACATGACAGCAGGATTTGTGACCAATACAGTGCGCGATGGTACTGTGTACATCAAAATATGATTTAAAAGTCTGAAAAATATTGCACAAGAACACTAATAGTCATTTATAGAATTGATTATTAAACCTCTTTCTTTAAAAATATAATATTTGAGTGTAAGTAGGTATTTTAGGGTTACATTTGTGTAACCGATTCGAGCACCCAACGTGTAGATCTGCGCTCCGTATGTGATGCAAAAATCAGTAAAAAACATTTGAGAACAAATTTATAATAGCACCTTTTTTACTATTTTCATGTAATCAGTAATAAACCTCTATGTCAAAACCATATATTAATTAAATAATTAGAGTGATATTCATATAACAGATGTGCGCACCCATCATGTATGGTCACGTATGGTATTCAATTCATTTTTCTAAATAAAAAAATACATGTATATATATAAAAAAGAAAGGTATCATAAGAAAACAACAAAACAACTTTCATCCTATTGAAAGAAATCATCTAAACTTTAATAAAGTTAGCGGAAAATGCTTAGAAAAATATGCCATACATTTAAAGAAAAAATTTATTTTTAATTGAAAATTCTATTATATATTATCACTCTGTACAAAGTTACAAACAATAAAACAGTAAGTAATAATTCAAATAAATAACACTATAAATCCTTCATCAGCTATGTTATATATATTTTTAAAATCAGATTATAATTATTTTAAAACATAATACAAATACTTTAAAAAAAACTAAAAAAATCAACTGGTACAAACATCTTTTCAGAAATAAAATGATCTACAAAAACTTAGAAATTCATTGAATAATACATTGGTTTTAGGGACGTTCTAGTTAGGAATTAGCATTTAAAAAACTTTAGAAATTCACTGATAAAAACAGAGGTTTCAGGGACATTATAGTTAGAAATTGGCATTTAAAAAACCTTAGAAATTCACTGAAAAAAACAGAGGTTCAGGGATGTTATAGTTCGGAATTAGCTTTTAAAAAAACCTTAGAAATTACATTATAGTTAGGAATTAGCATTTACAAAAACTTAGAAATTCACTGAAAAAACTATAGTTATCAGTGACGTTATAGTAAGGCTGATATTTCACTTGTAGAAAACCAGAGAAATTCAGCCGTTTTAGTTAGCTGAGCTAACTATAACTCATGGCCCTGCAATGCACTGCTGTTGACATCACATATTACACCACTCATGACATGGTCAGTGACATCACTGATGACATCTCAAATAAGATCCTGACGGCACTTCTTAGATCTAAATGTGCAATGAGGTTTTATTCCAATATAGAACAAAAACTGATGAAAGAGCGCCTACGCATTTCGGGGCAAAGCGATGTTCACGACGCCCTCTCGCAGTTACTTAACACAATTTAACATGGTGATCAAAACTAAATATAGTGAGGGTGCATATACAATTCATCAACAACTCTTTGAATTGCAACCTCCATCTTGTAATGTGATTATGACACAAAAATAGGATAAATAGAAGAGGTAAGAGTGAGTAATTCATCATTTCGCCATGTAATATTCTAAGAACAGTATCGTTTTGTTATGTCTT